>NC_140585.1:618937659-623937659 GCF_964204655.1 Triturus cristatus
CCACCGACATCTTATGCAACGCGTAACTAGGTAGAAGGTCCATACCAAACCCGTTATGTAGTGTAATGGTAGAGAAAATGTAGGTGAAAGGTTGGGATGAAACATAACAATTGCATACATGGACAGACCTACGTCTCCATTGGTGACGAACATGAACGACTCGGATGGAACAATTTTTCATATGAGACAAATTGAGAAGCTGATAATAAAAAGTAAATGCCGCAGGGTCTTCAAATCAAGCTTGTAGGAATGGGTAAACTATCTAGTCCTGCTGTAAAATTCAGGGACAGGGTTAACTGTTTTACTATGGTTCTCTTCCAGGGCATCATGTTTATGGTGATGTTGTGACTCCCATACTGAAAGTGTGTGCATGTACGGTCCGCTATCACTCTTGGTTCTGTTCTGGAATTTTATGTATGATGGATGTGAAGACGTTTTGTCAGTAAGTGGTCTATTCTTAAGAACACATGATGTCGGTGAGAGTAAAATGTATTGTTTCATCCCGTATGTTTCAATGGATGCCATTCATCTCTTAGGTTGTGAGTTTTACACAGAGCATGAGAACTGTTGAGACTATTTACATGAATGCAGTCTATTTAGTGACCCTTTTACATAGAATATTGAATTCCCCCCCACTAAAAGAGAATGAAAAAGGGAATGGGTAAAGCTGATTGTGTAGTTACTGGTTGCCAATTTCAAGTTAGAAATATGTTGTTACAATTAGATGTTTTACTTTCAGTTCTTCATGTCAATTGCAGTTTTTGGTGATTCCCAAAGGCTGCAATCTGAGAGAAACATGTTAGTTAGAGATTCATTACCTTAGAATTACCCCTAGGCGTCAGACTGGATCCTTGGCAGCAGTACCTCTGCGCATCGGAAGGTGGTGTCGGTCTGCTCTGCGTCAGTTGTTGGCGTCGTGGTTGCCGGGATGATCTCGCGGTAGCTACTTAGACGCTGCCCTCATGCGCTGACGTCCGTTCTTTCTTTCTTCAGCGCCAGCCAGCGCAGATCCGAGGAGAGCGGCCGGTTCCGTACTGCTATGCAGGTCGTTGGCATGGTGATGCTCGCGGACAGTTTGTTGCGCAGAGGAGGCGATGCGTCACTGACAGACGGGGATGCATTGGTTCCTTAAGGTGGTGCAGAGTCGTTGAGTCATCCGTATCCTGGGAGGATGCGAGGCGCAGGGGAGGTGATGCGTCATTACTTCCCCTGCATGATCCCTCGGTTCCTTACATTGGTGCTGTGTTGATTCCACAGTGTCGATGTAGGCCGTGTGTTGGAGTCTGAGTGGTGTGTCACGGACTTAGGTAATGCGGTGCTCGGAACTCTCGCAGAAACAAAAGAAACAAATGAAGGATGGAATGCTGTACAATGCACACATAATCCCCCAGTCACAAAGATCTGGATTTAATCCATCGTTCTTTTGCTAACCACGCCACCCCAGTTTGGACCCAGCCATATGCAAATCAGTCTTGATCCTGTGCCTCATGGGAACAGTCCAGCCCGAACTGCCAAGCCAAGTGCTCCCTGGACCGGAAACCAGCATCTTGTGTCCGGTTTCGGGGCCTCACGCCATATCAGCCAGGCTAGCTTGAATCCAGTGGCAAAGCAATTTAAAGGCACTGCAGAAAAAATCAGGTCCTGCATTGTAAACCATGGTCTTTGCATTGAGCGGGGACCACGCTTCAGTGCAGGCAGCAGCAAAGCGGCAGGTTTCGCTGTGATGCACCAATTGCAAATGACACTTGGAGTCGATGCCTTGATTTTTTTTTTTTTTTGTTTTGTTTTTTTTACCTTGTTGCACCAGAACCTACTTCTGAAGGTCCAGGACCTGAATTTAGCACTGCATGGCAGAGCAGGGCTCTCAGAAGAGAAGCCCAGGTACTGTCTGGCAAATGAAGTCTTTCCAACAGGATGCAAGCTTGTAAAGAAACTTGGAAAGTGGGATGTAGGAAGCAAGTCCAGTCCTTTCACTCCCAGGACAGAAGCAGCAAGCAGCAGGCCAGCACAGCAGAGCAAACCGCAAAGTGTCAGTCCCTAGTGATAGAAACACACACCTTCTTCCTGGCAGAATGTTCTCAGTCCAGATGTGTTCTGAATATAGGGTGTCAGAGTTCCGGTACTTGTACCCAATTCAGCCTTTGAAGTAAGGGGACTTAATAGAAAGGTCTTTGTAGTGCACAAGACCCTGTCCTTCCTATTAGTGTGGGGACAGGCACAAGTGTCAGCTCCTCCCAGCATTCTAGCTCAGGAAGGATCATCTGCCGGGTGATGGGCCATCAGGATATGCAGGGCACACCTCAGCTCCCTTTCGGTGTGACAGTCTAGAGTGAATTCACAAAGCCCGGCTGTCATCCAACCCAGACGTGCATTCTAGGGATAGGTAGAGGCACCTAATGGTTAAGTAAGAAAATGGCAACTTTCTAAAAGTGCCATTTGCAGACTTGCAATTTTTAAAAATCAACTTTAATAAAAATGTTTTTTAAATTGTGAGTCCTGAGACCCCAAACTCCAATTTTCTATCTGCTCCCAAATGGAAGATACACTTGTAGTATGTTTCAAGGCAGCTGCAATGCTACCCTATGAGAGAATCAGGCCTTACTGTAGTAATAAACGAATATTGCAGGTTTTCACTACCAGGACATGTAAAAACTCACAAGTACATGTTCTTCCTTTTAAATACACTGTACCTTGCCCATGGGGCTACACAGGGCCTACCTTAGGAGTGCCTTACATGTAATGTGGGAAGAATTTGGCCTGGTAGGTGAACTTTCCAGCTCAAAATGTCAGTTTAAAACTGTGCACACATGCTGTGCAGTGGCGGGACTGAAACATGTTTGCAGGGCTACTCGTGGGTGGCACAATCCGTGCTGCAGGCCTACTAGTAGCTTTTGATTTACAGGCACTGTGCACCCGTCGCGCACTGTACTAGGAACTTAGTAAATCTGCCAATCTTGGAAAAACCAAATACCATCCCATTTTTTTTTTTGTAAACAAATTTTATTCGTCAAAGACACATTCAGCGAAGCTCTGTGGCCCAGAGACTTCAACCATAGCAAGATGCAACATACCAGCTTTGACATTTTCCTCATGAAATATCGTATAAAGACTACAAAAGAGACATGCAGAACCAAGGCAGTCCCCTCCCTTAAAAAAACATAACACCACCCCCCCACCCCACTCCCCCACCCATCACACTGCCCATCTAGGCAAAGCAGCTGATCTATACACGACTACTATGCTGTTCTCTACATGACCCATAACCCCCAGACCCGGCTGCGCCTGGTACACCAGTGTGCCATGCCCCTTTAAAGCTGGAGGGAGATGGTCCACCACCCATCCAATTATTCCTCTAATATGGGCTCTAATTCCAGTCCCCTGTAGTCCGCCCAGCGCTTCCATATTTTATAATGTTTACGGGGGCAGCCCCGCGCCACATAGATGGGGGCCTCTAGTCCCATACAAAAATCGAGACCGGTCTTCCAGACAGATATTGAAGGTGCGACTGTCGCCTTCCACGCCCTCGCTATATCAAGAGTAAAACCCAGGAGCATCAGATGGCGCTTATAGACATTGCCCCCTATATCCTCCATCACATGCAGGAGCACCAATTTGGGGGACCGTGGGAGATCCCAAACCAGCACCTCTGACAAACAGGTCAATACCCCCCGCCAGAACCTAGTTAACACAGGGCAGTCCCATACCATGTGTAGCAGCGTCCTCTCTGCATTCAGGCAATGGAGGCAATGCGGAGAGGCCACCAGGCCCGCCTTATACAACCTAACTCTGGTGAAATAGACTCTGTGCAGATATTTAAACTGGATGAGCCGAAGGCTCACAGCGACAGCCGCCCCACGCGGCGAGGCCAGGGCCTCCGTCCAGTCCTCCTCCTCCAGCTGACCCACATCCTCCTCCCAAACCACACGGAGATGCTGCAACGACTGGGAGCAGTGAGTCACCAGGGATTGATATATTCTCGAAATCTTGTGGTCTCGTAGGTCCCCCATGAACACCTTCGCCTCAAGTGGACTAAAATCGTCCAACTCCTGAAGACCCACCAGACTGGGGGAAAGAGCGTGCCGGAACTGCAAGTATTTAAAGAATTGGGTACGCGGCATATGAAAGTCCTTCTGGAGCTCCTGGAAGGATTTCAGAATGGGCCCCCTCATAACGTCACCCAAGGTGGAAATCCCTATCGCATCCCAGTCCCAAAATCCGGGGAGGGCCGCCAGTTGCGGCAGACCCCTGTTTAATACCATCCCATTTTAGGGAGGAGCAAATAAACTTTAGCACTAGTTAGCAGTGGCACAGTCCTAAAGCGAACAAAAAGATCAGCAAATAGGCGGAAGAAGGCAACAAGATAAGGATAACCCTGCAAAAAGCACCAGATCAACACCCCACAAATGTGGAACAGAAAAGTCTTAGTATTTTGATTGTTTCCAGGAATTCTTTGCAGCAAGATATTGTGTCCTTGGCTTAATACCGCATGATTTTAATTTTGGTCCAATCCAGGTGGTGGTCTGTACTTTACTCATGCGAGTCAGGAGCATATCACAGGTTTGAAGATTATTAGTCTTATTTCTAAGGTCTCTGCTTACCAGATGATACTGTTCTGTGAATTTCAGTCTTCAGTCGAGGAGATCCTGAGGGCTTTAAGGAGCCAATTTGCTAGGAACACTGCAAGTGTTTGGGTGATCCTCTCCGGGGAGACTGAAAATCCTTAGATTGCCAGGCCTCGAATAATCCTAGAAAATTTACCAGACCTGAAGGTCTACTGACTATAATAATCTTCTTGACCCGTAAGTTGGTCTCAAATTGTGTGATCCTAGGCAAATATTATATTTATAATCACATATGAGAGCACCTTCAAATATGTGAGTTAAGCATTTCTGCTGTACAAAAAACTATTGTGTTTTATTTAGTAGACTCATCTTTTGCCACATGTACAGTAAGAATTTAGCTCACATGACCATTGACTTCCCTCTTATTGCCATCAGGGCGGGGATAGGAATGTTTCTCATTTCATGCTAAAAAACGCACACTTAGTAACTATATCACAAAGCTTGACTTGGTAGCGCACTCATTTACACACCGCACATTTTCCATTGAAATTGCCACTAACCTTCCCACTAACATGCAGTGTACTGATAAATAAATCTATATAGCATATAACCAATAATTTGTGTAAATTGTCGTTCAGCAAAAATATTCATCTGCACATCACCAAGTGAAGTGTTGTGATTCTTTTTTATCCTATCAAAATCTTTGTTTCCGTAATACAGAATTAAAAAAGTGTTTCCTTTCTACTGATATATATTTTGAAGTTTTTTTATAAGTAATCTGCAAGCTTGTGCGTTTGCAAAAAAAACCTGTCCTACAGCCTTCCTTCTATGCTACATTTGTTGTACAGCACAGTTACCTTTACAAAATTCTCTCACTTTGCAATCAGAGAAAGAAAAGTGAACCCCAAACTCCAGGATAAAATAAGCAACATATTGTATGTAGACATAAGCTGACATTTGACCTCTGTCATTAAAGGCAGAACCAACATGACAAGGTTTAAATGCCTCTTTATTGCTCATTTTCTTTCTGTCTGAACAGAACACCTGTTTTTCAGCTTGCCAGAACCCGGCCAGTTATCTGTAAAACGGGTTCACCCTGATAAAATCTGACTCACAGCAGTGAGTAGGCGAATAGATTTTTCGAGGCTTGGATTCCCCGTATGGTTGTGGTCTTCAGCATCTGTGATCTCTCTTTCCAAGGCACAGATCTTTTTGCTGGCAAGTAGGTTTGTTTTTATAGCAGGAGTTTGTCTTTGATCCAGTTTATCCTGGACTACGTGTCCAGTTGCTGCTCTTTAGCTTGTAAATATGTTTCCAAATACCAACGATTTCATTTTCTATGACATTGGTATTCTTGTCAAAGAAAACTGCATGGATGCCAAGTACAAGTCTGTAAGGTTCACTATCACAAAAAAAGGTTAATGGGATATACATTTCTGAGTGAACTTTGCCTAGCACTGGTCAGTTGAGCATGCTGGAGAGCAGAGGCACCGCCTTTGTATACACTGGTCACTGTGGGTCTCTATTGATACAAATGTAATTAATTGTTGCAAGCACAACAAGCAGCGGTCTATTCAGAGATAGTTTGAGCTTATTAGAACGAGGAAAGGAGACAGTGTGGATTCATCAAACAGTGCCAAATGTATTATCAAACATCAGTTCTTTCACTCCTCCCCTCGCCCCCATGAAATCATAACTCCTTTGATGCGCCTGCATGAAATTAAAACAACAAGAGTAGGCGACACAGGTGGATCGACCTGGCATTGTCATTGTTAGTGAATACATTTTTCTACCTCCCCTTTACCACCCATCCTCTGCCCTCCAATTAGATTGGCGTCTGAAATACCTGTATTAGTTACAACTTGTCATCTGCCTGCCACATTTGATGCAGATTCCTCAGGCAATGCTAAAGTAATAAGTAATTGAAAATTGTATCTACTTCCTCCCCCTTAACTTTGCCCCCTTAGTTGATTGGCACAATAATTAACATACCAATCAAAAAACAATCCGAGCGTCTGCTAAATTTTGTGCAGATTCATCACACAGCACCTATGTTTTTAGATAATGAACACTTTTTGCTCCCCCTTTTTAACTCTCCACCCTTTGGTGGATCTGCCTGCGGGTAAAAATACTGACAAAAGATTAACTGTGCTAAATCCCTGCCAAAGTTTGTTCATATTGATCAAACTTGCCAAACTTTGCCCTCCCTTGGGATCATCACTAAACCTAAAATACCTGCACAGGTATGGTATCGTGTGCTGACGGCCACTTGCCACATGTGATACAGATTAACAAATGGCACCGGATTTGTAAGCAAATTAACATTTTATTGAACTTAACTGTGCCACCTCATTTTTGATTGGTCCAAAACGCGTTGCACTAATTCATATTCAGATTCATAGCACAATGCCAAATTTATTAGCAATATTTTTTAAAAATTGCCCATCCCCCATTTTTAGGTCTCGCTGGCGTTGCAGCATGAAGCGCTGCTGCCAACGAGACTATTGTTGCCGTGTTTACTCCCAAGGGAGATAGACCTGGGCACGAGCCGATTCTGGTCTGGGCACGAGCCGATTCTGGTCTGTGAACACGCTTCACAGTGGAACAGCTTGTGCGCGTTAATTCCAGTTGAGTGCTTGTCTCCGGAAGACGTGCTGCGCATTAATTATAGTTGTGCTCCAGCAGCCTGGGGGCGCCTGTCGACATGCTGTGCTAATGATTACTGTGGGGTCTCATGCTGTGATAATTCTCACTTTCTGTGTTGTGATCGGGAGCAGGCGTATTACTGGCGCCACCGCCACGCCTTCATTAGTCATAAAAGCTGCATGGCAAGCGATAATTAGGGCGGCATGTTTTAGGACATTTTTAGCAATCACTTTGTTTACTTAGTGCTATTAGTGATTCTCTTTCGTGCATCCAATGCTCTATTTAAACGTGCAGCACTGAACATTTTCAAAGAAGGCGAATCAGCGACATTCATTGGAGACACGACCTATTTGAAGACGCTTGTTTTACTGGGGTAAGTTCTGTGAACTGTTTAGTTTGTTTACTTTATTATAGTATAACTGGCAGGGTTGGCTAAATTATGCGAGAAAAGGAAAAATATGCAGGAGATGATGGTATGAGGCAAGTGTGGCAAATGTATAATTATGCGTACACCATATAAAAGCAAGTTGCAAAATGTCCGGTGTTGGGCGGATGGGTTCACTGTGCTGTTGCGTCGCCTGTAGGTGTGGTTATGAGTGCATGTGACTAGCTGGCGACATGTCCTTGTACTGTTACTTGCCTATGCACTTGTTTTTTTTTTTTGCATATATATATAGCACGAACTCGACCCGAAGTTTATTGGAGCGCTTTACACGAGCACCGTATTTACATTACACATTCAGGCACGGGGAGATTAAGTGATTTGCCCAGAATCACAGGATGTTGATGCGACCTCTGGGCTCATACTCTGGTTTCCAGCACCAAATTCGGCAGTTTAGCCGACGGACCACATCCTCGCCCTTGTCCTGCTGATTTTCAGGGACGGCTGCTCTGTCTTCACAAGGGTCGGGCGAACTATGACTCCGCTGCCTGACCTGGAACAGATCTGTTAGGTGTTTGTATTTATTTTTTAGTTTTTTTTATTTAGCGCAAACTCAATCCGTAGGTATTGGAGCACTTTACATGTATACCACATCCATTATAGAAGGACACAATCATGTTTGGTAGGTACGTGGATATTAAGTTATTCATAACCGGCGGAGCCAAGGCTGGTCTCTCTACCTCTGTGACTCCGGTTGCTGCTCGCGCCTCGTGTATAGCTGGTTTTCAGAGTTATCTGGCGAATACAAAAGCGGGCTTTGCTGTGTTTCTGTTTAAAGGCTACACATAAGGGGCTCAACTGATCGAATTGTAACCAGCTGTCCAACACAATACCGGCAGAAGGGCTCAGTGAGACGTACACTTGTAAGGGGCAGAGGTTACACTCCCGGCATGTCTGCCTCAGCCTTCATTCTTCCGAGGTGGATCAATTGAATACCATTGATTAGGTAGTAGTTATATCTGTTAACCGAGCGTAGAAATGGAGCAAATTGAATATGGAGGGCTATTTGAAAAGTATATTTTTTTCCAATGTGCCAGATGAATTTGTCTTTATGTTCTTGGGACTTCTAAGAATCTAGTAGTGTGTACATCAGGCGGGTCATGTGGCTTTGGAAATCTAGCACCTTTTTGTGATATTGTAGTTGCATGATAGTTTCACATTATGATAGTGGGGGCTCGGATTTCAAACCTCTTTTCCGGGTGTTGGTCCTTGCCAGCAGTCATCGCCTACTGCCAAAGACCTGCTTTTTCAAATGTATATCACCTGTCCACCTCCTTCCCCTTCCGGTACCCCCGTCACTAGTGCCCCCTCTCCCTTTCGTTTTCACCCTTCCAGCCTCTCTTCCCCTGTTCTCTCTCGGTCCGCCATTTCTCTCCATGTGCCCCCTTTCTCTCTCTCCCTGTACCCCCTTTCTCTCTCTCCCTGTACCCCCTTTCTCTCTCTCCCTGTACCCCCCCTTACTCTCTCTCCCTGTACCCCCCCTTACTCTCCATCCCATTTTCCCGTGACCCATAGCTTTGGCTGCAGGTGAGTTGGCACAACTCCTGTGAGAGAAGTGTCTCTAGATTAGGTGGCACGTGCCGCTGCTGGGACCATGGTCAGGCGTTTGTCTGTTACACAGAAAACCACGTCTCCGTTAAACTGCAGTTTGAGAGTATTTTGGGTTATTGTGTTTATTTACTGTACCAAATGAATCATGGTGGAACCGGGAATCTTATGCCAGAGCATCCCAGGAATCCAAAAAGTAAAACTGAAAAAACACATTTTGGAGAAAAATCATGTGATGTTGCAGAAATCGCTTCATCTTAGTGGTGTTTAATGTAGGTTCATTTACAAACCCCAGCAATCATATAAGGTCTCTGGAATGCCTTAGACCTGGCAGAGTCTCTTGGTGCCCATGAGCAACAGTAAAGAGCATGTTCACCGCTGAAGAGAGTGACCACTTCACCATTCATCCCTTTGTGCCTGCAAACAGAGCTGAATACTTCACCTTTCACCACTTTGCATCTGCAAACAGAGCTGACCACTTCACCAGCTGAAGAATATTTGCACAAGCATCGCTGACACCCTGTACTACCGTTTTTTTTTTTTTTGTTTTTTTTGTTTTTTTTTTTATTGCATATGATGCCCCAATCACTTCAAGTACATTTGTTGTGATCGGTAGTCCCTGTCTCCTGCTATACATTCCATCGTACATTTTTAGATCCTGTTTTTTGTATTTTTATTCATCCATTCACACTCCTTTACGTTAAAATAGCCATAGCTTTACTGTACAGTTGCTAGCTTATAATATGGTATAGTGTGTAATTTTTAAATAATCACTCCACTGAAAACAAAAACATTGATAAAAAACACTGCCATTTACAATGCCAGTAGCTCCAACTGCAACAAATGCGAGACCTATTGCATTGTCTACTCTCCCCTTTATGGATACGCAGAATTTTGGGAATATTTATTAATCTGAACGTCCCAAGGCTGCCACATTTTTGTCAAATTGTGCCAACATTGTAAGCAAATTAACAGATGAATTTTTAGCTGGCAAGCTATACAAATCTATTAACCTTTTAAATATTGCCTGCCACATGTATCGAACTTAAATGTCTCAAAATACCTAACAGATTGACATCAAATCAAAAAGTATGCGATTCGAATCTACTTTCATGACAAGTTTGGTGAAAATCAATTTTCTCGCTTTTGTTATACCTTTTGACACAATTTCCTAAAGGAGCCACTTTTTTCACGTAGGCAGATCTCCATAAAACTTGGCATGCCAAAACGTAGCTCACTGAATAGTCTT
Source organism: Triturus cristatus (assembly GCF_964204655.1). NCBI lineage: Eukaryota > Metazoa > Chordata > Amphibia > Caudata > Salamandridae > Triturus > Triturus cristatus. Next base: position 618,948,107 of record NC_140585.1, read on the forward strand.
GCAAGTTTTGTTCAAATCTGTCCACGGTATCATAAGTTGTATGCAAACCAAAAGTACCTATAAGTGGTAAAGGTGTGGCGACTTTTGCTTTTTTTCTTCTCCTGTGCCCTCTAAGTGAAAAATCATCTGGACAAACGTAAAAAAAATCAGAAGCATTAAGGCCCAGTTAGGTTTGTCACATCACAAATATATAGTACGTATTAGGAAATGATTTAGGAATGTTTTACCATGAATAAACTTAGTATGTCGCCAAAGCGTTGTCGTTCTTTCCAATTCATCTAACAACATTTCTACTGTAGATTTATATGTGCGCTGTTATTTTGCAAAACATTCATCAAAAGGTCAGATTCCTCATTTATTGCTGGCTGTTAATTCTGTGATGAAAAGAACAGTTTCCAGTTTTCAAAGATATCATTCTGTTGAAGGTAGAGGGAAATAAATTATTATATTCTGTTCGACCCGATGGCCTATTAACTGCAGGAAGACCATTTTATGCGTTTCATTGGGCATCTTTTCTTCTAATGGTTGACCAGTTTATTATCTACATTCATTTTTTGATCTTGCTTTTGTATTCAAAATGTTTACAGCATACTATAGAGGAGGTATCTCATTTTGCAATTCCTTTCAAATGGATTTCTACATTTATTTTGTATTGTTACCTTTAACCTTTTTGGTTGGTTCTACCGCTTCCAATTATAACGCATATTATTTTCCATCTTCTTCATGTTTCTGAGGTTGTCGTTCGAGGATTCAGATTTGTTCAACTTCTGGACGACTACTACACAAGAGTCTAGTTTTCCTGCTTGGAGTGTCTCTCTTTCAGTATTATCTCTAGTATGCTCATTTCCCGATTTTGAGCTACAGGTAGTGGAGCCATCCAAACTCTCAAAAAGTTCTAAAGTTCTTACTTTATAAAATCCAGATCCTTAACATGGCATTTTTTTATATTTTATCATTTTTTGTTTTCATCCTAGCTTATGATTATAGCCCTTATTTGGGAGTATTTGGATAGCCTTGGGTCTAGATCTGTCTTCTTTGTGCCTCCCGAGGAGTATTTTGGGTCAGTGCTCTCTACAATTCTGTATACTGTCAGGTTTCCTGTGTAAAGTTGGGTGAGGTTGAAAAAGTTCTCAAATGGACTCTGATGAAGCAAACTATTAAAAATAATTATTTTTCTAAATAACTTGTGACCTTCTAATTAAACAACCCATTTCAGCCAGTAACAAAATTGCAGTCACTCACCTGAAGCACTTGGAGCCCTTTGGGATCACAGAGGAGTGTGTGGGCATATCGTTTTTTGCATATTGTCCAAAAATCTAGTCCTTTGAGAAATCACAGTTTTGACATCTTAGTTATGTACAAGCTTCTGATTAAACTGCTCCTCTCACAGTTGGATAGATAACTGCTTACTAACAAGGTAATACATGTGAAGCCTCTATCCATCAGTGCTCTGCATGGATTGCCAAATTAATCTACAGTATGTATCCTTAGTAAATATTATTAGGATTTTAAAAGAAGCTTCGAATTTGCAGCAAAAAAAAGGGCCCCTTCTTGGACCTAACTAGCCATTGGGAAAATATTTGCCCAATTTTTTTTATTTTTTATTCTAAGTGTGTTTATGGAGAACTATGTAAGCTGCTCAAACAAAGTAATGACATGGAGACAAATCATCGAAGTGCATGTGTCCCTTTGTTGAAGTGGAACATTTTTTTGAAGTAGGTGATGCTATGTGTTATTGCAGGGGGTTGATTTTTATTACGTAGATTTTCTTTGTCCTTTAGGTGGCTTCTAAATTGACCTTGTTTATGGTCTATTTCTTATTTTGGGTGTTTTCTATAAGGCCAAACTGTCACCTTTTAGCCAGTTTGAATGCTCAGAGACCATGCCTCAAAAAAAACCTAAAAAAAAATATATTAAAGATGTACACATAGAAAAGCTCATCCCACTCTACCACCTCTGATCCTTAAGTGGTAATGGGATGAGAGTACGAGTGTAGGGGTGCTATAGAAATTGAGGAGGAAGATAGAGTTAAATCATTTTGAGTCACCCTTTGTGAACTTTTTTCATTCTATACATTTTTAAGTAGAACTACATGAAATAAGCTCACAAGTCAGCATTCCGTAGTCCAGTTGATATGATTGAAACGTGTGCATAGACCAGGTTAAAAGTGTATTTCACTGGATGAAACGCAATGTGCAGCCTCGCACAATAGAGACTAAAAGTAACCGGTTGTGGCAAACACAGATTGCAATTGTTGCCAGTGACGATGCGGGTCACACTAAAAGTAGGCATGTCAGCCATCTGAAGTATTATCACTGGCTTTGAAGGAGTTACTGAGCAAAATTTGGAAGCTGCAGTCATTCAAAGCATACTCCCAGTAGTTATTAAGCAAGTCAGTCAGTGCATGCTTCCACTTAGAATGAGCTGCTAATGTAATGGCAGACGACGGTGAATTGTGCAACAATATGTCTGCTTTTCTAATTAGTTTCCACCTTTTCATTCACAAACACACACATGTACCTTTCAATGTAGTCAATCGATTACTGTGTGATCATCAAACAAACGACTTGCTGAAGCATAGTAACATGCTGCCTTAAGCTGGCCAGTGACTGTGAAAGGAGTTTTCTGACTATGAGAGATAACCGACCAATTTGGGATCCAACATTAGCTCATACAAATCACAGCACGAAGTTAACTATCAATAAATTTCAATCACATGTTCATTTAGATGATAATGTACTGAAATAACCTTGATAATCTTGCCTCAAGGAAATTTCTTCTTTTCAACACCAGGAAATGTCTGTTACCCACCATATGTACTTTTTAATGTTTTCTTTGTTTTTTGTTTGGGGTTTTTGAGGGCTAGAGGTCTGCTTGGTTTATGCAGGCTGTAGTTCTGGTTCCTTATGATTTTTCATGTCTCGGTGGATGATTTCTCTGTGGTTCTGGTTTGTAAATCTGGCCTAAATCTTGATTTACATTGGAAAAGGGTATTGTGTGCCAGGTGTGTCTACAGGATGCTTACCCTTGCATCCATATCCTAGATTGCCACTACATTTCTGTGCCAAAGTGAAGCTAGAATTTTCTGTGTGACTGCTATTGTTAGACTGAATTTTCTTGCGCTATTCCCCTGCAGAGTCCTGTGGTAGAGTATACCATATTCTAACTTGGATGATTAGAAAAGTTATCAGAATACTCATTATTATGCAGTCCATGCCAAGGTGATATCGTGATGCTAAGAAGAGACTATCCTCAACATAACCGAATATTGGGAGCAGTGGTTTTAGGTTGGGAAGATACCTTTTTTGGTGCCTGTCTAAAAGATCCAAGGTCCTACCTTGCAGAGGCATAAGTTCTTTTGTGGGTGGACAGCCATCACCTGGAATTGATTAGAGGTTGATAATCAAATTTCTTTATAGAAATGGACTTCATTGATAAATGACGACCATAGAGATCACCATACAAGTCTGGACTCTTTTTATTTGCAGGCAATCAAGTGTATGTAAGGCATCAGAAACATGAGCTCTCTACCTCAAGATGTTTAGGTTGGCACTTGGTTGATAATGTTATCTAAATCACTGGTGGAGCAAAAATGGCATGCTATCCAGATGAAAACTATATTAATAGAATGTAGTCTGTATTCAATTATTGCACAAATGAACATGTAAAACTTAAGAATAGCAGGACTTTTTCCCCAAGTGTGGACGTGAAAGAAATCTACCATCAAGTATGTTTGATTATAGCTGTGTGACAGTAAGTTGAGCATCAGTTTAATTCGGAGTATTTTGATTTTACTCCGAGACAAGGCCGAAACAGTGTTCCAAAGGCCGGATCTCAGAAGAGCGAACTTCGATCATCCACTCCCGTAATCCGTTTTGTTGGTTCTGAGTTTTAAATCAAGAGCCCTCATCCATGTTTCTAACTCCAGTAAACAAGAGGGGGAAAAAAGTACGGTGGACTCCGTTTTATTTGAATCTGGCTATCATAGACGTAATTAAAAAAATAGGTTCCACCTTTATCAAAGTATTTCTCGGGCGCTTGGCACACCAATCTGTGAAGATTTAGATTACACAAGTGAGTCCATGTTTAAACAGAAAAGTTCTTTGCATGTTAATAGGCAACATTCCCTGCCCTGAGTGCCCCAACTGCAATGATATCTTGATCCCTAATGCTGATTTTTGTTGTCATGGGTGAACATGTCATGCGTGTGCGCCATGACATTGGCCTGTCTCACGTATTGCAGCCTGTTTGGATCAGGAGGGGCACCATAAGCGCTTCTCTCATAGTGGTGAAAGGCTACTGCCTTTACCAGGAGTTAAGCAGCATGAGTGCAGTGATGGCAGCTTACTGTGTAGTGATTAGTAGGAGCTTATAGGTGTTTTTCTTACCTGTGTCTCAAGAGTGAGGCCTACTGACTCACTCATTTAAAGTTCAACGACTGTGTGGCTAACTCACTCTTGGCCTACATTGTTTTTTGTGTGGAGTGCTCAGTAGTCCATGTGTGGTGCACATATGCTGGGTTTATGCGCGCCTGTGAATGGTACAATACCTGAATAATGCTTTGCAGTGCATTCATTGTGAATGCCCGTGCTGGGTGTATTCAGTGAATCTTCCCCCCCCCCTCCCCTCCCCCCAATCCCTCACATTTGTGATTTGCTGCATTTATGTTAGATGTGTGGGAGCACCTGCCCTTGAAGTCTGGAGCAATCATATTGATGGACTAGCTTTCCATATTACACAGAAGAATCCAAACAGCAGACCCAGCTCTCAAGGACAGGAGTCCAGGCCTTCTGTGATTGAGCTACCGTACAACTAGTGTTTGTCTCCAACCCATTGGAGAACGTTGCAGGAGCAGTATTCGTGGCTGGGCACTGAACTGTTCTGCTGAACAGTATCCGGGTGGATGGTGTGCCTGGTAGACCTTGATTGGCTGATTCACGGACTAAACCCAGTGGAGAATCCACAGACTTAAACCATCCGTTTTATTAAAAGTGAAATCTGCCTTGCGGCAAGGGTTTATGTGAGGGAAGCAGCGACATAAATAGTATTGTGCTGAACATACGGCCCAGTGTCAGTGATGACAGTACTTAACTAACATCCAGTGCTGATAGTGCGTTCACATTATCCTATAACAAGTATTCCTCAATCTGCATTTATATATCAAAGCCTGTGCCCTGTTATTACCTAGTCCACCATTTCAGTAGTATGTATTTCCCTTGGCATGCTTGGAAAGACTTGATGAGGCCTCCCTATTGCCTGTTATGGCTATTGTCAAATAACCTGTTTTTTATATGTAATGGTTGGTGTTCGGCCTTTTGTGTTATTTATAAGAGGCATGGCTTTACTGGTTATTTCTATAAGCAAGTCCTCGTGTAGCAGATGGAGGATTTTTACAGCCCTGCTCAGATGCTTCAGATTCAAGGTAATGCTGTGCCTCTCACTATTTCCCAGTTAAAAAAGTTACATTTAATGAAGTGAAATTGATATGTGTTTTGTTTCTTTTCCAGTCTATTTGAACATCTCATACATTTGTTGGGTTTTGCCTGGGCTGCTTTGCCATTTTGCTCTACAGATTATAAACTGGATGTACAAGACATATAGGTAGGAATATCTTCTGTTCCCATGTTTTCAGAGCCTTTTCTCAACAGAAAAGACAACTGTCATGAGGTGGTTGATTCTCCCATGTGAATGGGATAAGGGCCTTTTCCCCATTTTATCATTATATTTGTGCTGTTTCCCGGCTCAATATTAGTGTTCAGTTCTTATTCAGCAATACAGAGGAGTCTTGCAGTGTGGGAAGCTGAGTTGCACTAGTTAGCCAGGCAGTTGAAACCTTCGCCTTAACGAGTATATAGTACTCAAATTTACTGTATGATAGGTCAACTAAAATTCAGACCAATGTAATGGTGTACTGGTATTCCTGGACATTTGTTTCTTATTTGTACATGTGTCTTGACTACACACTAAGTATATGTAATACATGGTGTACAATAGGTCTAGCAAGCAAATAGTAATAATGGGCTGTGGGTAAGTCCTTTACTTCTGACTGTATGGCTTTGTTGTCGGTCTTATTTCTCTACTCCTGATTTGGTGGCTCATCTGCCTGGGGATTATGAATTTGTCACATCCTTGGGGCTTTTGTATCTCACAATGTTCTGATTGGACAATATGTCCTTCCACTGCTGACATTAGCCCTTTTTGTAGTCGCTAAGACTTCTTGTCACACCAGTCCCCGTATTTATTATTTTTTACTTTTGTGCCCTCTGCTTTGACAGCCCTCTTAAAATATTTTGGGAACCTTTCATGATGGCTGCCCACAAGTGTGCATGTGCACCTATACACGGGGGCACTGTCAGAAATCGTGTTATTAATTTGGGAGTAGGGGCACACCTACCTACTCAGTAAACCCACTCTGGATGAGTCCAAACGCAGTTTTCATAGAATCTTTGCTCAGCTCCTGGTTGCTATGGCACAAGCAGCAGGCAGTCCCCAGAGAGGGCATGTTAATTTCAAGCAGTACTAACAGTTTTCAGGGCTCCCAATCAACACAAGGATTTCGGCCCACTTTTTGGTCGGGTGCAGTAATCTGGTTGCTGCTATTTTCTCACCGCAAGTGCTCTCTGGCCTGGCTTGGAAGGCGATGCAGTTTTCTCACTGTTTCACACTCGCCATCCAACAGTCTGCAGCAAGTATGTGATGCAGCAAACTTCCCACTTAACATTAACATAATTTCAAGAGCTGTTACCACATAGTCAGGGGGATAATTACCAGATTGGCGTTCCCAACCGCCAGACCTGCACTAATGTGCAGCCATCTTGCTGTGCAAAGCAGTCCTCCAGTGTAAGCTGTAGAGTGAGTGTACAGTGTAAGCTCTAGAGTGAGTGTAAATGGAATGAAACACCCAGTCAATAGCATTAGGTCAGAGATGAATACTGTACTGGCCCAGAGTATTAGGTACGCAATTGGTGAGTGCTGATGCGCTATTAAAAGCCATTGTATACCATGGGCTAGAAGTTCTGAACCTTTTGATGTCTGTAGACTCCCACTGAATAACTACTGGAATCGAGGTGCCCACCTACCAATTTCTATGATTTGAGTCTTAAACAATACACAAAAATACAGAATTACATATACATCAAACTAATACACACATAATCGATTGTTTTATTTCTAAAAGACAACTCTATTTTCTAGATTCCACCGTATCGCTTTCTTTTTGTTCCTTATGCTTGTTCTGCTTCAGTTGAGGCCTTTAATCATAATATCAATAATAATTATTACCCGGTATTTGTAAAGCGCAAACTAATCACCCGTAAGGGTCTCAAGGCGCAGGGGGCTGTCTGGGAGATTAAGCAAACTATTGCCCAGAGTCACAGGGTGCGGGGCTGAGCTGCCGCTGGTGCCGGGAATCGAACCGTGAGCCCCGTGCTCCGGAGTCAGCCACCCTGGCCGCTGCGCCACGATCATCCATACTAGATTCCGTTTGCAGTACTTGTGCTGCTCCCATGAATCAAGATAAGGACACCAACTTAATTTTTAGTTTCCAGTTTCAAATTCCTTCACATTTGCATAACATTATAAAACTTTCAATGTTCCGTTTATGTTTATTAATCTGCTAATGTTATTGAATTTTCTAAATACTCGCGGTCCCCTGGCCCCCTCCCGTTTACCCTCCTGTTACTGGAACTTCTTTATGCTCAATGAAGCTGTCCAGCGAGGTATTTGTGAAGCATCACATGTGGTAATGCTGAAAAACACATGCTGTTTTTTTCCTGTTAAGAAACCCCCAGTGTTTGCGGTAAGTGTTGAAAAAGTGATTAGCAATACACTTCTGCATTAGCATGCAATCTTGAGCATACTCGTTGTGCAATTGGTGTTTCCTTTTTTCAGGCAGAAGTATAGTTTTTTTTGCAAGAATCATTTTCCATTTAAGTTTCGTTCAGTGTGTAGACTGTAGAGTAGTCTGCTTGTACATCATATTTGTTAGTGAGTTTCGGAAGGCATTATTAACTCTTCCATTATGCATTTTCATCGGTGACCGTAAAATGCTAACCATATTATTGGGCTTACCTTCCTGAGGTTGAACACGATTCACTGGTCATTGTATACAATATTGGAATTCAGTTGCACGTCTGAGTGTATCATAATGGTGTGTGTGGTTTTATTTAAGCAAAAACCAACATGAGGAATGTTAAGTATGACTTTTTGGGGGCAGAGATCAATGGTCAGTCATAAACTAACACACATCTTTTCAGTGCAAGGTTCTTATACCAGTAGTGCACAGTTAAATTGATAAGTCATAGTTGCAAAAGATAAATCCTGTGCCTCATCGACAGTTGCACAGTTTAAATTGAAAAGTTAATGGGAATTACACAACTGCAAGTTACTAAATGTTTTTACTAGGCGCTTCACGTGTACCTGTCCAGAGTAATAGTTTGTTTTTAATTCCTATGGAACGCTGAGCTTGGGGTTTCTTTGCATCCAGTCTTTCACTTTTCCCTGGTTTAGAGTTGAGCAGTGATGGGAACTCTCCCCACCAGCAGTAAACTGCAGGCATGAATACAAGTGCGAGCCCGAAGGGCCAAGTGGACAGTTTTCCTGTGAGTTCTGTCGCTCTTGTCACCTTGTGGGTCATAGAACACTTTTCGAGTAAATGGACTCCCTAGGCATATTGTCCTTGTTTATTTCTGACATTACAACAATCAAGTGGCCCGAATGACTAATTTTGAAACCCTGCTTTCTGACAGATTTTGATGAATTTATTTAAGTTGGGCTTTTTATTTTGTCTAGATGCTTATTTTTCTTAATGATGAAGAAGGCACAGTTTAGGCATTACAATCTTTGGCCGCACGCAGGTCCTTAATAATGAACACTTTTTTCTAGGAAAATAATTCACACAGCAGTCTGAAAAGCACCCGCCTAGCCAAAAGGGCAGTGGGGTGTGTGCGTGTGCACCATAAAAAGGTTGTAGGAGTTGGGAGGTTAAAATGAGCAGGACCAGTAACCCACATGACATTATGTGCTAGAAAGAGCAGGAACAGTAACCCACATGACATTATGTGCTAGAAAGATTTACTGTCAGTTAAGTAAAATGTAGCCAAATTGACAAGAATGGTAAGTGGTTGTATGAGCAGTATCTTAAGGCACCCTTCTTAAAGGCAGGGCTACTTGCTACTGCCGGAGGAGCAATCAAGGTTGGCAGAAACTAAAGTCTTAAAAAGGCCCAAATCGTGCCTACTTCTGCTAGGCTGAAGGAAGCCAAACTTCTTAGTACTTTTCATTCACAAGTAAACACGATCTCATTGACCTGCCTACAACTACTACGACACCCTGCACTCTTCAGGCAAACCATGACTTTTTTAGGCCTCTCTGAGAAATTGGGTTGTAGGTTGAGGGGGGTGAAACCCCTTCTCAAGCAACAGCCGCAATCCTCTTCAGGGTGAACTATAAACAGTCACTAAATTAACCTTTGCATAACCCTCTAGTAGCTTGGCACAAAAGTAGTCGGGTTTAAATTGGAGGCAATGGATATCCCTTTCTCGCATCAATTCGACCTGCGTTTATTCATCCAGTTCGGTGATTGAGAAGAGTTCAATGCCCTGGTAGGGGCCTTGCCCTTCAGGACCATTCCTGCTTTCTCCGCGGTGAGAAGGTCTCACCTGTGATGGAATGGACATTGTTCCACTAATGTGCTTGGTGTCGTGCCAATTATCAGTTGGACGATTTCCACTAGGTCTGCAACTTCTGCCTCTCCCCGGAGCATGGCGAGGCCTCCTGCGATGCCTGCCGCTCCTACTGTTTGAAGAAACCTTTTTGTTACGGTCTGGCTCGACGCCTTTAATTGTTGCAGAGAAGCGATGACGCCCTGGATATATTCGGGCCAAGGATCTCGAGGGCGAGTCAGAGCCATTGGATAGTGAAGAAGAGGCTTTCTCTTCTGAGCCCAGCTCTCGTTCTGATTTGAAAACTTTACACTTGCCTCCCGCCCAGCAGACCGCGAGTACTAACCCGCTTCCCTTGCATTCCCAACACCAATGTCTTTCTGAAAACCTCTTTCTAACTGTCAAAAGTCGAGCCTCTAATCCCAGCAGCAGGCTTACCCTCTCCCACTACATCTCGGCATGGTCGGCACAGAGCACATACTTTGTACTCCACACACACACTGCCTGCACCGAAAGAGATCCTGAACCAGTCACCCACTGCCAACCACTTTGTTGAAGCAGCCCTCTGAGCCGAATCCTTCTGCATCCAAGCCTCGTTGAGCGCCGACAACTCCCACAATTGCACCAAAGCACACTGTCAAAACCTGCCTTCTCCGCCAAGCCTGTTCTTCAGCGGCTGCAAGAAGAACTCGACCACTGTTAGCGTCCCATCATGATCTGCTCACACACTGGATGGATCCTCACCCAGCCACCACCACAGACCAAGGTTCACTTGTTAGACGGACCGGGAGGGTCGGCCGAGGACAAGGGGAGAGGTCTCCGGGGAGAGCCGTCCCCAGCGATCGTACAGATGAGTAACTTCCCCCCCACAGATACACACCACACAAGGATAGGATTTAACGTTCTTTATAGGCGATTTCTTGAGGTACGATGAAATGGTATAAGGAGGTCTGGACTCAGGGGTCCCCTCGGTTCTAGTCTCTTGGTTTGGGAAAAGGGGGTGTTAGAAAGGATAGACGGACCGGGAGGGTCGGCCGGGGTCAGGAGGAGAGGTCTCCGGGGAGAGCCGTCTCCAGCGATCGTACAGACAAGTAACTTCCCCCCCACAGACAGATACCCCACACGGATAAGGTTCAGTGTTCTTTATAAGCACTTCTTAAGGTACGGTTGAATGGTACAAGGAGGTCTGGACTCAGGGGTCCCCTCGATTCAAGTCTCTCAAAGCAGGGTAAGGGGTAGCGGGACAGTCTGTCTACCAGTCAGGTAGTTTGGATGAGATGATGATTAGCTCACAATCCTCGAGCTTGGTTGGTACGGGCAGCGCCAGCAGGTCCCAGGAAAATGGTCGATGGACGGTCCGCGGCAGCGCCAGCAGGTCCCGGTGAGGATGGTCGTTACAACGGGCCGCGGCAGCGCCAGCAGGTCCCGACGAGGGTGGTCGTTACAACGGGCCGCGGCAGCGCCAGCAGGTCCCGACGAGGATGGATGTTGTAGAAGGCCGCGGCAGCGCCAGCAGGCAGGATGATGGTTCACAAGAGCGGGCTACGGCAGCGCCAGTAGTCCGTCAAGGCTGAGTTCTCTCGGTGTCTCTCGACTCCAGGATACAACTGCCTTCCTGCTCCGGAGTTGTCCCAGTTATAGGGCAGGCGCCCTTTGATGTCCGGACCCTCGCACTTGGAGGTCGGAGGGCCCGGGATGAAGGTGTCCAGACACCCAGCAGGGGGTGGAGCCAGCGCCTGGGGGAGCTGGAGGCGATTGGCACCTGGCGGGGGAAGAGCTCCTGACACTTCGTTCTCCCATTGACCTGCCAAGTGGTCCGCTCACCTCCCGGGTGGACGGTGGTGCCGGGATGTCGGGGCCGGCCAGGCCCGGGGTTAGGGTCGGGGCGAGGCCACGCGGCCTCGTGGTGCAGGGCCCAAGATGGCGGCTGGAACCGGCCGGGGGAGCCGGTGGGGCTGGGCCCCGTGAGGAGTAGAGGTCCGAGGGTAGAAGATCCGTCGTGAGACGGGGTACCGGTGCTTTTCGTGGGTTATGCCTGGTGGGCCGGAGCTCGGGCCCTGTCGTGCGGGGAGGGAGCAAGCCCTTCGTGTGGCCTGTCCAACATGCGTCCCCCCCAGCTGAAGGCGGGGAGAGTCACCCATCTCCTTGGGGACTCTCTTCGTCGAGGCGGAAAAAGCGGGACAGGCCGTCCGCGTTGGCGTGGTCTTGGCCTGGTCGGTGCTCCACAGTGAAGTCCATTCCCTGCAGGGAAATGGACCAGCGCAAGAGTTTTGGGTTCTCCCCCCGCATCTGCATCAGCCACTGCAGGGGTCGATGGTCGGTTTGTACCCGGAAATGGGTACCGAAGAGATAGGGCCGGAGCTTTTTGAGGGCCCACACCACTGCGAAGGCCTCCCTCTCGATGGTGCTCCAGCGCTGTTCTCGGGCCAGGAGACGTCGACTGATGAAGGCCACCGGCTGGTCATGACCTTCGGGGTTTAATTGAGAAAGGACGGCTCCGATGCCGTGGTCGGAGGCGTCGGTCTGTACCACGAATTCCCGACTGTAATCGGGGGCCTGGAGCACAGGGGCGGTGCACAGGGCGTCCTTCAGCTTCTCGAAGGCCGCTTGACAATCGGGGGTCCAATTAATCCGCTTCGGTTGGTTCTTGGACGTGAGACCCGTGAGGGGCCCCACGATGCTGCCGTAGTCCTTCACGAACCGCCGGTAGTAGCCGGTGAGCCCCAAGAAGGCTCGGACCTCGGTCTGGGTGACGGGGGGCTGCCAGGACTGGATGGCAGCAATCTTAAGTTGTAGCGGGGCCACCAGCCCGCTTCCCACTTGGTGCCCAAGGTAGGTCACAGACCCTTGGCCAATTTGGCACTTGCCGGCCTTAATTGTGAGGCCGGCCCGCTGGAGGGCCTGTAGGACCTCTTGGAGGTGACGGAGGTGGTCGGGCCAGTGGCGGCTGTATACAGCGATATCGTCCAGATAGGCAGCGCTGAACTCTTCGAGCCCCGCCAAGACCTGGTTCACGAGGCGTTGAAACGTGGCGGGGGCATTCTTCATGCCGAAGGGCATGACCTTGAATTGGTAGTGGCCATCGGGGGTAGAGAAGGCTGACCGTTCCTGAGCCCGGGGTGTGAGGCCGATCTGCCAGTAGCCCGCTGTTAGGTCGAAGATACTAAGGTAGCGGGCGGCCCCCAGCCGGTCGATCAGCTCGTCTGCTCGGGGGATCGGGTGAGCGTCGGTCCGGGTGACAGCGTTCAAGCCCCGGTAGTCGACGCAGAATCTCAGTTCAGGTGCGGTGCCGGGGGCAGCGGCTTTGGGGACCAATACAACCGGACTGGCCCAGGGACTGTCCGAGGGCTCGATGACCCCGATTGTGAGCATCTTGGCCACCTCCTCCTGTATGCAGGCCCGTACCCGATCCGGTACGCGGTAGGCCCGGTGTCGGACAGGGGGACTGTCCCCGGTGTCCACGTCGTGCAAACACCAAGGGGTGACCCCGGGGGTGAGGGAGAACAGGGTAGCAAACTGCAGCAGGAGGTTCCGGCAGCCCTGGCGTTGCTCCGAAGTGAGGGCGTCAGAGAGCCGGACCCCGTCCACGGAGCCGTCATTCTCCTGAGTCTTCAGAAGATCCGGGAGGGGTTCGGAGTCCTCCTCTGCCCCACTGTCCGTAGCCATCAGGAGGCTGAGTTCTGAGCGCACAAAGTGTGGTTTGAGTCGGTTGGTGTGGAGGACCCGAAGGGGGTTCCGGGAGGTCCCCAGGTCGATGAGGTAAGTGACGGGGCTTTTGCGCTCGACCACTTTGAAGGGCCCCGTCCACTTATCTTGCAAGGCACATGGTTCGGTGGGGGACATCACCCATACTTGTTGTCCAGGCTCGAACTCAACGGAGGAGGCATTGTGATCATACCACTTCTTCATGTCCTCCTGACTGGCCTCGAGGTTCGCCTTGGCCATCTCTCTGAAGCGCCGGGTCTGGTTGCGTAGGGCCAGGATGTATCTGAAGACGTCTGGAGGGGTCGTTAGGGGGGCCATCTCCCAACCTTCTTTTACTAGGCTGAGGGGCCCTCGCACAGGGTGCCGTACAGGAGTTCGAAAGGGCTAAAACCGAGGGACTTCTGGGGAACTTCTCGGTAAGCGAAGAGGAGGCACGGGAGTAGTACATCCCACTGGCGACGGAGGGGCTCTTCCAATCCCCCAATCATCCCCTTGAGGGTGCGGTTGAAACGCTCCACTAGTCCGTTCCCTTGGGGGTGATAGGGGGTCGTGAATCTGTAGGTGACCCCGCATTGTTGCCAGAGGGACTTCATGTATTTGGATATAAAGTTCGTGCCTCGGTCGCTGACGACTTCTCGGGGGAAGCCTACCCGGGAGAAGATCCCCATTAGGGCCCGGCCAACCACCGGAGCTGTCACGGTCCGTAGGGGCACCGCCTCGGGGTAGCGGGTGGCATGGTCCACCAGTACTAAGATGAACCTGTGTCCTTGTGCCGTGCGGGGGTCCAGAGGCCCCACGATGTCTATCCCCACCCTGTCGAACGGGGTGGTGACCACAGGGAAGGGTTGCAGAGGGGCTTTCAGCTTCCGACCACTCTTCCCGCTGGCTTGGCATGTGGGGCAAGATCGGCAGTGGTTCAGGACGTCGTTCCGCATTTTCGGCCAGAAAAAGTGGGTCACTAGGCGGCTGTACGTTTTATCCTGGCCCAGGTGTCCAGCCAGGGGGACATCGTGGGCCAGGTTGAGCAGAAAGTCTCTGAAGCGGAGAGGTACCACCAGTACTCGACCGGCCCCCAGCTCGGCGATTCTTTGCTCGCTGTAGAGCAGGTCGTTATCCCAGTAGACCCAGTGAGTTCCGGTGGAGTCCCCTGTGTTCTGGGCGCTGGCTTGTTGGCGGAGTCCCTCGAGGGAGGGACAGGTCTTTTGTTCCTGGCGGAACTGTTCTTGGGTGGGCCCCCCTTCCTGACGCCACTGAGCCAGGTCAGGAAGGTCCTGGGGTTGCGCGTCCCCTTCGGTCGTCGAGTCTGGGAGGCTGGCCTCGTCGTTGTCTTCTACTGGGGCGACTGGGGGCGGGGGTGCTGGCCATTCTGGTTCTTCTGATCGAGGGACGGCACGGGCGGCCATGGACCGGGTGGTTATGCAGGCCCAGTCCGGGAGGCCCAGCATCCCCAGGTGCTCTCTTCTCTCAACGGTGGCCCACGGGGAACTCTCGAGGTCATTCCCCAGGAGGCAGTCCACGGGGGCATCGTCCCGGACCGTCACCTTCAACAGGCCGGAGACCCCTCCCCATTCGAATGGGACGCAGGCCATTTGACACATACTTTCAGAGTTGTCTGCCGAGCGGACGGGGCAGAGAATGTTCGGCAGGATCTGCTCGGGCTTCACCAGGTGACAGCGGACGGCCGTCACACTGGCGCCTGTGTCACGCAAGGCCTCGGCTCGTTGTCCATTAATGGTCACCCACTGACCGTATTTCCTGGTGTTAGCGGGTAGGGGAGCTCGCGGGACCATGTCTCTTCCCCCTAAGCACGCCAGGACCATGGCGGCCGGTTCCCACTCTTGCTGGGCCGGCTCATACTCCTCTGGTTCTTCCATTGATCGCTCTTCCCCCAGGGCGGCGGCCGCTACCTGGCGGGGCTTGGGTGTTTGGTTCTGCGGGCAGCTCGGGTCATTGGCGTAGTGGCCGACTCGCTGGCATCGGTGGCACGTGACGTTGGCTCGGACCCCAGGACGCCACGGGGGGTTGCCCCGACCGGCCGGGGCCGGGGTGCTGGCCCCGGGTGTTGCGGGCAAGGCGTCTCTCCCTCGCCCCTGGCCCCCTCCTCCTCCCCGAGGACGGTGCTGGCCTTGGTTGTTTCTGTTCTGTTCGTGTGGCCCCCTCCGGCCCACTCGGGTGCTTTCCCATCGGTCAGCTTCGGCGGCGAGCTGCCGGGGGTCAGTCAGCTTACTGTCGAGGAGGTGCTGCCTGAGCTCGACGAAACAGTTGTTTGACAGGTGCTCCCATACCATCAGGTTAAAGAGTTGTTCGTAGGTGGTGACCTGGCTCCCCTTTATCCAACCCTCGAAGGCACGGCTGAAATAGTTCACGTATTCTACCCAAGTTGTACCTGGGATCCGGGTGCAATCTCTGAACCTCTGGCGGTACATCTCGGGTGTGAGGCCGTAGCGGGTGAGGAGGGCAGCCTTCATGTGGTCGTAGGACGACATTTGGTGGTCTGGGAGCTGTAGTAGGGCATCGCGACCCTCGTTGATAAACCTCCCCCAAAGTCCGGCTCCCCAATCACTCCGGTCGATCCGGTGGGAGGTCATGGCGATCTCGTAGGCTTTAAACCACTGTTGTATGTCGTCTTCTCGGACATACTCGCGGACAACATCCTTGGGGATGTGGACTTTTTTCTCGATTGGCCCCGGGGTGTGTGGTCGCTCAGGCACCCCCAGTTCCTTATTCTGTTTTCGCAGTTCTACCTCCGCTAGTCGGCGCTCGTGCTCGAGCGTTATTTTTTTCTCCTCCAGCTCTCTCTGTCTCTGCTTCTCTTCTCGTTCATCTCGGAGCCGCATGTGCTCGAGGTTGAGTTTCTGTTCAGCTAACTTGAGTTCCCCATCCATCTTGAGTCGTGCCATTTCCAACTCGTGCAATCTGGTTCTTTCTCTTTCTCGGATCTCCTCCTGCGAGAGGCCCGTTCCCCGCTCCTCGGGAGCCGTGGCGTTCCCCTCTGGTGTGATGCTGCTTTGGTCGGAGGGTCCGGCGACCCCAGTTTCTGTCCACGACTCTAGGGCGTGCTTTAGATCATCTTTGGTACTCAGGCCGGTGGTAGCAATGCCAAGTTCTATGCAGAATTGTCTCAGTTCACGGTGGTTGTATTCTTCTAATTTATCCATTTGGAATTTCTCGGTGGAGTTGCTATCTTTGGCTGACATCGTGTTTTTGTCGTGGGGTGAGCTACTCTCTGTACGATTACGCGTTGATTCGGATCGCGCCGCTGGCCACCAATGTTAGAAAGGATAGACGGACCGGGAGGGTCGGCCGGGGTCAGGAGGAGAGGTCTCCGGGGAGAGCCGTCTCCAGCGATCGTACAGACAAGTAACTTCCCCCCCACAGACAGATACCCCACACGGATAAGGTTCAGTGTTCTTTATAAGCACTTCTTAAGGTACGGTTGAATGGTACAAGGAGGTCTGGACTCAGGGGTCCCCTCGATTCAAGTCTCTCAAAGCAGGGTAAGGGGTAGCGGGACAGTCTGTCTACCAGTCAGGTAGTTTGGATGAGATGATGATTAGCTCACAATCCTCGAGCTTAGTTGGTACGGGCCGCGGCAGCGCCAGCAGGTCCCGGTGGAGATGGTCGGTACACGGTCCGCGGTAGCACCAGCAGGTCCCGGAAAGATGGTCGATGTACGGTCCGCGGCAGCGCCAGCAGGTCCCGGTGAGGATGGTCGTTACAACGGGCCGCGGCAGCGCCAGCAGGTCCCGACGAGGATGGATGTTGTAGAAGGCCGCGGCAGCGCCAGCAGGCAGGACGATGGTTCACAAGAGCGGGCTACGGCAGCGCCAGTAGTCCGTCAAGGCTGAGTTCTCTCGGTGTCTCTCGACTCCAGGATACAACTGCCTTCCTGCTCCGGAGTTGCCCCAGTTATAGGGCAGGCGCCCTTTGATGTCCGGACCCTCGCACTTGGAGGTCGGAGGGCCCGGGATGAAGGTGTCCAGACACCCAGCAGGGGGTGGTGCCAGCGCCTGGGGGAGCTGGAGGCGATCGGCACCTGGCGGGGGAAGAGCTCTTGACACTTCGTCCTCCCATTGACCTGCCAAGTGGTCCGCTCACCTCCCGGGTGGATGGTGGTGCCGGGATGTCGGGGCCGGCCAGGCCCGGGGTTAGGGTCGGGGCGAGGTCACGCGGCCTCGTGGTGCAGGGCCCAAGATGGCGGCTTGAACCGGCCGGGGGAGCCGGTGGGGCTGGGCCCCGTGATGAGTAGAGGTCCGAGGGCAGACGATCCGTCGGGAGACGGGGTACAGGTGCTTTTCGTGGATTATGCCTGGTGGGCCGGAGCTCGGGCCCTGTCGTGCGGGGAGGGAGCAAGCCCTTCGTGTGGCCTGTCCAACAGGGGGTAGCGGGACAGTCTGGTTACCAATCTGGTAGCTGAGATGGTATGGTGGGTGGCTCACAATCCTCGAGCTCGGTGTTCTAGCTTGGACGGGCCGCGGCAGCGCCAGCAGGTCCCGGTGAAGGTGGTCGTTACACGGTCCGCGGCAGCGCCAGCAGGTCCCGGTGAAGGTGGTCGTTACACGGTCCGCGGCAGCGCCAGCAGGTCCCGATGAAGGTGGTCGTTACACGGTCCGCGGCAGCGCCAGCAGGTCCCGACGAGGATGGATGATGCAGAAGGCCGCGGCAGCGCCAGCAGGCAGGACGATAATTCACAAGGCAGGGCTACGGCAGCGCCAGTAGTCCGTCAAGGCTGAGTTCTTCTCGGTGTCTCTCGACTCCAGGATACAACTGCCTTCCTGCTCTGGAGCTGCCCTAGTTATAGGTCTGGCGCCCTTTGATGTCCGGACCCTCGCACTGGGAGGTCAGGGGGGTCCGGGATGAGGGAGTCCAGACACCCAGCAGGGGGTGGAGCCAGCGCCCGGGGGAGCTGGAGGGCGATCGGCACCTGGCGGGGGAGAGCCATCGACACTTCTTTCTCCCATTGACCTGCCAAGTGGTCTGTTCACCTCCTGGGTGGATGGTGGTGCCGGGATGTCGGGGCCGGGCCAGGCCCAGGGTTAGGGTCGAGCTGAGGCCACGCGGCCTCGTGGCGCAGTGTCCAAGATGGCGGCTGATCCGGCCGGGGGAGCCGGTAGTGGTTCGGCCCCATGATACATGGATGTCCGGGGGCAGGAGTTCCGTCGGGAGACGGGGTGCGGGTTGCCCTTGGGGGTAACACCTGGGAGTCCGGGGCTTGGGCCTTGTCATGCAGGGAGGGAGCAAGCCCTCCATGTGGCCTGTCCAACATGCGTCCCCCCCCCAGCTGAAGGCGGGGAGAGTCACCCATCCTCTTGGGGACTCTCCTCGTCGAGGCGGAAAAAGCGTGACAGGCCATCTGCGTTGGCGTGGTCTTGGCCCGGTCGATGTTCCACAGTGAAGTCCATCCCCTGCAGGGAGATGGACCAGCGCAATAGTTTTGGGTTTTCCCCCCGCATCTGCATTAGCCACTGCAGGGGTCGATGATCGGTTTGCACCCGGAAGTGGGTACCGAAGAGATAGGGCCGGAGCTTTTTGAGGGCCCACACTACTGCGAAGGCCTCCCTCTCGATTGTGCTCCAGCGCTGTTCTCGGGCCAGGAGGCGTCTGCTGATGAAGGCCACCGGCTGGTCAAGACCCTCGGGGTTCAGCTGGGAGAGAACCGCCCCGATGCCGTGGTCGGAGGCGTCCGTTTGCACAATGAATTCCCGACTGTAATCGGGGGCCTGGAGCACAGGGGCGGTGCACAGGGCGGCTTTCAGCTTCTCGAAGGCCGCTTGACAGTCGGGGGTCCAGTTAATCTTCTTCGGGTGGTTTTTGGACGTGAGACCCGTGAGGGGCCCCACAATGCTGCCATAGTCCCTCACGACTTGGGCCTTGTCATGCGGGGAGGGAGCAAGCCCTCCATGTGGCCTGTCCAACATCACTCCAAGCACAAGCTGAGCTTTGTGGAAGCTCTCAACCTGCCGTCACAGCCATAGAGAAAGCAGAGACCCGACGAGGCAACCAGTTCTCCACCATTGTCTTGTCCTCTGCCCCTCACTCGTCCCCCTCCTGCCCCTCACTCGTCCCCCTCCTGCCCCTCACTCGTCCCCCTCCTGCTCCTCACTCGTCCTCCTCCTGCCCCTCACTCGTCCCCCTCCTGCCCCCCACTCGTCCCCCTCCTGCCCCTCACTCGTCCCCCTCCTGCCCCTCACTCGTCCCCCTCCTGCCCCTCACTCGTCCCCCTCCTGCCCCCCTCCTGCCCCTCACTCGTCCCCCTCCTGCCCCCCTCCTGCCCCTCACTCGTCCCCCTCCTGCCCCTCACTCGTCCCCCTCCTGCCCCTCACTCGTCCCCCTCCTGCCCCTCACTCGTCCCCCTCCTGCCCCTCACTCGTCCCCCTCCTGCCCCTCACTCGTCCCCCTCCTGCCCCTCACTCGTCCCCCTCCTGCCCCTCACTCGTCCCCCTCCTGCCCCTCACTCGTCCCCCTCCTGCCCCTCACTCGTCCCCCTCCTGCCCCTCACTCGTCCCCCTCCTGCCCCTCACTCGTCCCCCTCCTGCCCCTCACTCGTCCCCCTCCTGCCCCTCACTCGTCCCCCTCCTGCCCCTCACTCGTCCCCCTCCTGCCCCTCACTCGTCCCCCTCCTGCCCCTCACTCGTCCCCCTCCTGCCCCTCACTCGTCCCCCTCCTGCCCCTCACTCGTCCCCCTCCTGCCCCTCACTCGTCCCCCTCCTGCCCCTCACTCGTCCCCCTCCTGCCCCTCACTCGTCCCCCTCCTGCCCCTCACTCGTCCCCCTCCTGCCCCTCACTCGTCCCCCTCCTGCCCCTCACTCGTCCCCCTCCTGCCCCTCACTCGCCCCCCTCCTGCCCCTCACTCGCCCCCCTCCTGCCCCTCACTCGCCCCCCTCCTGCCCCTCACTCGCCCCCCTCCTGCCCCTCACTCGCCCCCCTCCTGCCCCTCACTCGCCCCCCTCCTGCCCCTCACTCGCCCCCCTCCTGCCCCTCACTCGCCCCCCTCCTGCCCCTCACTCGCCCCCCTCCTGCCCCTCACTCGCCCCCCTCCTGCCCCTCACTCGCCCCCCTCCTGCCCCTCACTCGCCCCCCTCCTGCCCCTCACTCGCCCCCCTCCTGCCCCTCACTCGCCCCCCTCCTGCCCCTCACTCGCCCCCCTCCTGCCCCTCACTCGCCCCCCTCCTGCCCCTCACTCGCCCCCCTCCTGCCCCTCACTCGCCCCCCTCCTGCCCCTCACTCGCCCCCCTCCTGCCCCTCACTCGCCCCCCTCCTGCCCCTCACTCGCCCCCCTCCTGCCCCTCACTCGCCCCCCTCCTGCCCCTCACTCGCCCCCCTCCTGCCCCTCACTCGCCCCCCTCCTGCCCCTCACTCGCCCCCCTCCTGCCCCTCACTCGCCCCCCTCCTGCCCCTCACTCGCCCCCCTCCTGCCCCTCACTCGCCCCCCTCCTGCCCCTCACTCGCCCCCCTCCTGCCCCTCACTCGCCCCCCTCCTGCCCCTCACTCGCCCCCCTCCTGCCCCTCACTCGCCCCCCTCCTGCCCCTCACTCGCCCCCCTCCTGCCCCTCACTCGCCCCCCTCCTGCCCCTCACTCGCCCCCCTCCTGCCCCTCACTCGCCCCCCTCCTGCCCCTCACTCGCCCCCCTCCTGCCCCTCACTCGCCCCCCTCCTGCCCCTCACTCGCCCCCCTCCTGCCCCTCACTCGCCCCCCTCCTGCCCCTCACTCGCCCCCCTCCTGCCCCTCACTCGCCCCCCTCCTGCCCCTCACTCGCCCCCCTCCTGCCCCTCACTCGCCCCCCTCCTGCCCCTCACTCGCCCCCCTCCTGCCCCTCACTCGCCCCCCTCCTGCCCCTCACTCGCCCCCCTCCTGCCCCTCCCTCGCCCCCCTCCTGCCCCTCCCTCGCCCCCCTCCTGCCCCTCCCTCGCCCCCCTCCTGCCCCTCCCTCGCCCCCCTCCTGCCCCTCCCTCGCCCCCTCCTGCCCCTCCCTCGCCCCCCTCCTGCCCCTCCCTCGCCCCCTCCTGCCCCTCCCTCGCCCCCCTCCTGCCCCTCCCTCGCCCCCCTCCTGCCCCTCCCTCGCCCCCCTCCTGCCCCTCCCTCGCCCCCCTCCTGCCCCTCCCTCGCCCCCCTCCTGCCCCTCCCTCGCCCCCCTCCTGCCCCTCCCTCGCCCCCCTCCCTCGCCCCCCTCCCTCGCCCCCCTCCCTCGCCCCCCTCCCTCGCCCCCCTCCCTCGCCCCCCTCCCTCGCCCCCCTCCCTCGCCCCCCTCCCTCGCCCCCCTCCCTCGCCCCCCTCGCTCCTCCTGCCCCTCGCTCCTCCTGCCCCTCGCTCCTCCTGCCCCTCGCTCCTCCTGCCCCTCGCTCCTCCTGCCCCTCGCTCCTCCTGCCCCTCGCTCCTCCTGCCCCTCGCTCCTCCTGCCCCTCGCTCCTCCTGCCCCTCGCTCCTCCTGCCCCTCGCTCCTCCTGCCCCTCGCTCCTCCTGCCCCTCGCTCCTCCTGCCCCTCGCTCCTCCTGCCCCTCGCTCCTCCTGCCCCTCGCTCCTCCTGCCCCTCGCTCCTCCTGCCCCTCGCTCCTCCTGCCCCTCGCTCCTCCTGCCCCTCGCTCCTCCTGCCCCTCGCTCCTCCTGCCCCTCGCTCCTCCTGCCCCTCGCTCCTCCTGCCCCTCGCTCCTCCTGCCCCTCGCTCCTCCTGCCCCTCGCTCCTCCTGCCCCTCGCTCCTCCTGCCCCTCGCTCCTCCTGCCCCTCGCTCCTCCTGCCCCTCGCTCCTCCTGCCCCTCGCTCCTCCTGCCCCTCGCTCCTCCTGCCCCTCGCTCCTCCTGCCCCTCGCTCCTCCTGCCCCTCGCTCCTCCTGCCCCTCGCTCCTCCTGCCCCTCGCTCCTCCTGCCCCTCGCTCCTCCTGCCCCTCGCTCCTCCTGCCCCTCGCTCCTCCTGCCCCTCGCTCCTCCTGCCCCTCGCTCCTCCTGCCCCTCGCTCCTCCTGCCCCTCGCTCCTCCTGCCCCTCGCTCCTCCTGCCCCTCGCTCCTCCTGCCCCTCGCTCCTCCTGCCCCTCGCTCCTCCTGCCCCTCGCTCCTCCTGCCCCTCGCTCCTCCTGCCCCTCGCTCCTCCTGCCCCTCGCTCCTCCTGCCCCTCGCTCCTCCTGCCCCTCGCTCCTCCTGCCCCTCGCTCCTCCTGCCCCTCGCTCCTCCTGCCCCTCGCTCCTCCTGCCCCTCGCTCCTCCTGCCCCTCGCTCCTCCTGCCCCTCGCTCCTCCTGCCCCTCGCTCCTCCTGCCCCTCGCTCCTCCTGCCCCTCGCTCCTCCTGCCCCTCGCTCCTCCTGCCCCTCGCTCTCCTGCCCCTCGCTCCTCCTGCCCCTCGCTCCTCCTGCCCCTCGCTCCTCCTGCCCCTCGCTCCTCCTGCCCCTCGCTCCTCCTGCCCCTCGCTCCTCCTGCCCCTCGCTCCTCCTGCCCCTCGCTCCTCCTGCCCCTCGCTCCTCCTGCCCCTCGCTCCTCCTGCCCCTCGCTCCTGCTGCCCCTCGCTCCTGCTGCCCCTCGCTCCTGCTGCCCCTCGCTCCTCCTGCTGCCCCTCGCTCCTCCTGCTGCCCCTCGCTCCTCCTGCTGCCCCTCGCTCCTCCTGCTGCCCCTCGCTCCTCCTGCTGCCCCTCGCTCCTCCTGCTGCCCCTCGCTCCTCCTGCTGCCCCTCGCTCCTCCTGCTGCCCCTCGCTCCTCCTGCTGCCCCTCGCTCCTCCTGCTGCCCCTCGCTCCTCCTGCTGCCCCTCGCTCCTCCTGCTGCCCCTCGCTCCTCCTCCTGCCCCTCGCTCCTCCTCCTGCCCCTCGCTCCTCCTCCTGCCCCTCCCTAAGTGTTGGCCCTTAGACCAGCTAGCTCACAGTGCCACCATAAGCCCCCTAACCTTACCAAGGAGCGAATAGTTTCTGGCAACTATCGAACATGATGACCCTTTATCCTTCAAGGATCGTGGAAACAGTGCAGTACCTTCCGCTCAGTAAATCGTGCTCAGTCTCAGAGAGATGCACAGAATAAACGAGGGGGACATTTTCAATCAACATTTATTGAACCAGCGTCATTCTCGTATAAAACAGGTTTGCTGGGACAATCAGTAGACCGAAAAAGATATATACGATTACAAGCACCGACAGAGTAAATAAAAGATATAATTCTACCATGGTGCTAAAACAGTAGATATATGCAGGCATATTGATACATGGCAGTAATTGAGTGTACTCTTATGATGCAAACCCCTTCTAAGTGTACCTACCATGTAAGTGGATGTAAAGCCAAGAATACACTAAGAAAGAGCCAACTCCATTACCTGATGGGAGAGAAATAAGGACCCCGTCTTGGTCTTGAGTTGGACTCCCCACAAGGGATGTCAGACTACAGTGTGCTGGAGCTTCTGCAGGCCGGGACCTCAGCGTCTAGTGTCAGGGTGGAAGCTTCTCCTCTGGTTACCCAGGCGAAGATGTGGTTCTTGTATACCCCAACAGTACCCTCGGGGGGTGTGGGGGGTTCTACCTAGATATGTAATGACTTGCCATTATGTATAGTGGATCTGTCGTCCAAGGATGAAGATAGCGGTAACTTTTGTACAGAGTTATTATACAGAAGATTGTAATCCTGCTGTGTACGTCCTGGGCAGGTGGTTAAGATATTATACTTGGAATCATCATGCATAATTAACGGGGCCAGTTTTGGAGAAAAATGATCGACAGTTATTCAGCCTATAACTAGATAAGAGGCCAGTGCCAGAACCATTATGCAGAGCAAGGTAGGAAGAATGTAGGTAAAAAGTCATGTGGCTGCCTAGGTCTGTATTGGGGTTCATAACCCGAATCCTTAGTAGTCCGCACTGCCTGAAAACTTGCCAGTGCCCAGGGCACTGGTGGCACACCCCCCACCAGAGAAGAAAAGTAAGAAGATTGAGGCTGCTGGAAAACATGTTGCTGCTCAGTCCGCCATCCACTGGTACACTGCTTCTTTCCAGATATGACGGAGCACATTGGGATGACCACCTCCAACACCTCCCTGATGAGTACTGCAAAAGAGGTCAAGATTTGGTCTCAAAGTAAACTCATCTCAAACACCACCATACACTGTGCTGTTGATGATGTTGACACTTCCAGCATGTCACATTAATTTTAGCGTCTTAACCTGGAAGGATGACGGGCTCAATATCTCTGACTTCAAGTCAGTTGTCTAACAGCAGTTCCTCAACCTGACCGTCAATTAACAACTTTTCAGACCGCAGGATAATGAGATGCTGGAAAAGATAAAGAAAGACAAGGACACCGCACAAAGTCCCACCTCCAAACTGTCAAATACAGCCCTATCTAAGGGTGGTCCTCTCCCACTCCTGCAAGGGTGCAAGTCTTTCAGGCGTTTGTCCCTCTTTTTGAGCCAGGTCACCAGGCCACGGTCAGAACATTCATACGCCTCCTCTGCATGATGGTCTCCTGCTTTGTCGTAGAACAACAGGACAGGTTACACATTTGCCTCCTGCAAGAAAGCTGGGTGCCACAATAGTCGTCTGCAAATGACCACCTGCTTGAGGAGTACCTTCTTGGAGTGGACCGTGACTTTGCTGACCTCCTCAGCAGGATGCAGCAACAAGTCCACAAGTAGGAACTCGACCCGCGAGTCCTTCTCCTGCACTTACGTCGGTGGGGGTTTCCCGGCGGAGACCTTTTTGCCATGGCAGAATATGCAAAATGCCTAAGCTTTGCCTCTAAGTACCCACAACCAGAGTCCATGGGCAAAGCACTATGGATGAACTGGTCAGGACATTTGCCTATGCTTTTCCACCTCTCCCACTTGTTCAGTTCGTGGTTCAGAGGCTTCAGTGACTTCCCTCACCCTTATCCTAGTGGGCCAGGCAACCTTGGTTCACCACTGTTTTCAAACTCTCGGTGGTTCCGCACAAGAGGTTCCCCAAAAGGGCAGACCATCTCATACAGAATCATGGAGAAATTCAGCAACCTTGCGATTTGGCTCCTGAAGTCTTGGAGTTTGGATATCTAAACCATCCTCCAGAATGCATGAACATTCAAAAGGAAACACGTAGGCCCACTATTCATGTTTTCTACACTGCAAAGTGGAAACAATTTGTCCACTACTGCCTATCACAACACATTGACCCTTTAGCAACATCTGTTCAGTACATTGTTTGCTACCTTCTACACTTCCAGACCACCTGTGGCCTAGCCTACTCTTCAGTTCAGCTCAGCTTAGCTGCAGTGGCTGCCTACCTTCAAAACAGAGGACACACAGCTCTCTTCACGATCCCTGTTATCAAAGCTTTAATGGAAGGTTTTAAAAGAGTATGCTATCTGCAGTTCCCCCCCGAATCCCCTCCTCCCCCGGTCCCGGAATGGAATCTAAACGTTGAACTCACTAGACTCTGGGGTGGTGAGTCCCTTCATTCTTGCTCCTTTCAGTGTCTCTCCTGGAAGGTAGCCTTCCTTGTCGCTGTCACCTCCCTTAGACGTGTCAGTGAGATCCAAGCTTTAACATTCGAAGAATCTTTCTTTTAAGTCCACAGATAGTGTTGTCCTCAGTGCTAACTCTAAGTTCATGCTTAAGGTAGCTTCCACCTTAACCAGTCTAAATTGCTGCCAGTTTTCTTACCCAAACTGATTCAGTTGCGGAAAGGGCCATCTGAAAGACTGTTAGTTATAGATCCCTGATCTTAGAATTACCCCCAGGTGTCAGACTGGATCCGAAGACATTTTTCTTCTAGCAGTACCTCTCACTGATGTTCTTCTGTGCTCTTGGTCCAAGCCCAGCACAGGGGCTCCTGTGGATAGGATGATCGCCCGAAGCAACTGTCTGGCACAGGGAGACCCACTTTTCCTCTCCCAATACCCTACCCCCAAGAGCTTGGCGGTCCAAGCCTCATCTTTGAAAGGAAGTGCTTTCCCTACAGTTCCTCAAGATGGGGAATCAAAGAAGCTGGACCATCGTGGGAAGATGTTTTCTTCCGCCAGCTTAGGACTGCGGTCGGTGAACACTGAATGTCTCTTGGGCTGTTACACAAATTCAGTGTGGGATACCGTTGAGCGAGTGCTGCCACAGTGCCCGGAGGAGGCCCGGGCCGTGCTCGCCCACGCTGTTGCTGAGGGTTGAGACTCCGCAAAGTTCACCATCCGGTGTGGACTGGATACTGCCAACTCGCTGGGTAGGGCGATTTCCAGCCCCACCACGTTCCACCCAGGGCCACACAAACCACCCAGCCTCTTTGCAGACGAGGACGCTGGACCCTGTATCGTGGGTCCAGGGGCCAGAGTGCGGGCCAGTCCACAAATGCCCCCCCTGCAGCTGCCTCCAAACCTTCCTAGTCCGACCTTTCAGGGCCACCAGTTGCAAGTGGGTGGCAGGATTCACCACCACCTCCCCCCTGGCGCAACATCACATCGGACAGGTGGGTTTTGCAGATAATCAAAAGGGGCTACTCCCTCCCCTTCGAGACTAGTACTCCCTCCATGCCACCAACACTCCATGGCATGTCGGAGGATCACTTGGCCCTTCTCCGTCAAGAAGTTATGGCTCTCTTGGCCAAAGGTGCTATCGAACGTGTCCCTGTGCTAGAAGTAGGTCACGCTTGTCATTCCCACTACTTCCTGGTACCTAAGAAGGATAACTGCCTACGTACTGTCTTGGATCTGGGGGACGTCAACTGCTTCCTCCAGAAGGAGAAGTTTAAAATGTTGACATTAGCTCAGGTCCTGTCTGTCTTCGACCCTGGTAGCGTTTAACTTACAGGATGCTTATTTCTACATCCCCGTCCTGCCAGCCCACAGGTGTTACCTACGGTTCACGGTAGGTCACGAGCATTTTCAGTTTACCGTGCTCCCCTTTGGCCCTACCAGTGCCCCTCGGGTGTTCACGAAAGTGATGGCAGTGGCCGCAGCTTATCTGTGCAGATCAGGGGTTCCAGTCTTCCCCTATCTCGACGACTGGCTGGTGAAGGCGAGCTCGCAAAAGGCCGTTGTCTCCTACCTCCAGACTATGGTGGACCTCCTCCACTCGCTGGCGTTCACTATCAACGTGCCGAAGCCACACCTGATTCCCTCTCAGAAGCTCCTTTTCATCGGAGCAGTTCTAGATAACTGCGCAGTTTCGGGCTTATCCACCGGAGCAGCGAGACTGAGCTATTCGGGCTATGATACCGATGTTTCAGCCTCTAGCCCAGATTTCGAGAATGACCTTGAGGCTGCTGAGCCTCATGGCCTCCTGCAGCCTGCTGGTGGATCATGCCAGGTGGCATATGCGGGCTCTGCAGTAGGACCCGAAGTTCCAGTGGGTGCTGCATTAGGGGAATCTTTCTGATTGCGTCCAGATCTTAGAGGGCACTGCACACCAATTGCAGTGGGGGCTAGCAGACCAGGATTGGGTCAATGGCAGATCTCTCTCCCTTCCCCAACCAGAGTAAACATTGGTGACAGGTGCGTCACTCCTGGGATGGGGCGGCCATGTGGGAGAGGCGGAGATCAGAGGCCTCTGGTCTCTGGCGGAGTCCGGGCTCCACATCAACCTTCTGGAGCTCAGGGCGATCCGTCTTGCACTCAAGGCATTCCTTCCCTCTGTCCGGGGAAGAATAGTGCAGGTGTTCACGGACAACACCACCGCCATGTGGTACTACAACAAACAAGGCGGGGTGAGGTCGTGGATCCTATGTCAAGAGGCCCTCCTCCTCTGTACATTGCTGGAACATCAGGGCATATCCCTGGTGTTCAACACCTGGCAGGTTCCCTGAACACCAGGGCGTACGAACTCAGCCACCAGTGCATGATGGATCACGAATGGCGTCTTCACTCGGACGTGCTGCGAAGTCTCTTTCGACAGTGGGGAGAGCCTTGGTTAGTTCTATTTGCCACCGAAGAGAACGCACAATAGTTTCCAAGGCAGCACTCGCTATGCAACGCTTTTAGTCGCGAGTGGAGTTGTGGTCTGTTGTACGCCTTTCCGCCTATACCACTTCTGCCCCAGTGCTGAAGAAGATCAAGCGTGACCGGGCCCAAGTCATTCTGGTGGCTCCGGATTGGGCACGAAGAGTCTGGTATCCTGGGCTGCTCAACATGGCCATTGATCCTCTTATCCGACTGCCTCTTCAGGAGGATCTTCTGTCGCAGCAGCATGGGATGGTCCTCCACCCGAACCTGTCCAGCCTCCACCTTCTTGTTTGGAGATTGAGCGGCTGCAGTTGAGAGCTTTTGACCTTCCTCCCGAAGTCTGTAATGTCATCTTGGCAGCCAGGTGTCCCTACACTAAAATGGTATACACCTTTAGATGGAACAAATTTGTGGCATGGTACACAGCAAAGGCTATGGATACCCATTCTGCCCCTTTTTCAGAGGTTCTCCTCGTCATTCTATCTTTGGCCCAGCAGAGCTCTGCTCTGGGCACCCTTAAAGTCTATCTTAAGACCATTTTGGCCTTTCTTCACCTTCCTGATCAGCCTTCTCTTTTCAAGGCCCCTGTTGTAAGGGTATTGCTCCCCTCTTTCCTACTATTCATTTCATAATACCCCAGTGGTACTTGAATCTGGTCTTAACTTACCTTATATGTGCTCCTTTCGAGCCACTACATAACTGTACTCTCAGACTCTTGACTTTAAAGACTGCTTTTCTGGTTGCCATCACTTCTGCTCTCAGGGTGAGTGACTGTCAGGCTCTATCTTCTAAGCCTCCTTTCCTTGCTGTCCATCCGGACAAGGTTGTCCTTGGAACTAGACCTTCTTTTCTTCCCAAAGTGGTTACCTCTTTCCATATAGGACACACCATCACTTTGCCCACCTTCTTTCCACCCCGCATCCTTCCAAGGAGGAGGAGTGACTCTACCGTCTGGATCCAAAACGTGCGTTATCATTTTATCTGGCTCGCACAATACAATTCCGGGTGGACGATCAACTCTTTGTTGGCTATGTGGGCGCCAAGAAACATTGGGCCATACAGAAACAAACACTCTCGAAGGGTCGTTTTTTGCATTAAGATTTGTTATTCCTTGGCGAAGGAGATTTTAGTAAGACTGCGTGACCATTCCACCACGGTGACGACAGCCACTACTGCTTTGGGACGTGCAGTCTCCCTCCGTGACATCTGCCAGGCAGCCACATGGGCATCACTGCACACGTTCACTAAACATTACTGCCTGTATTGTCAAGTCTGGAGAGACAGCTTCTTTGGCCTTTCAGTTCTCCAGGACTTTCTGGTGTGAACTTAGTTTGCAGACCCACCTCTGGGGTTGGTATTGCTGGGGTATCTATTCTAAGGTAAAGAATCTAGAACTAATAGTCGTTCAGATGAAAAATTACTTTCCTTTGGTTACTATATATCTGTAACAGACATATATTAGTTATAGATTCCTTACCGCTTCACCCATCCTCCCTGTTCTGCGAACGGACTCCTAAATTAAGGGACTCCCTTTCAGGGCCCTAGTTTTGTGCACTACTGGTCAGTGTCTTGCATGGCTCTGCGCTTCTGGCTAGCAGTGCAGTGTAAAAGAACCGACGTCGGCATGCAGTGGCGGCGTCTAAGTCATCCCGGTGATCACGACGACGAACGCAAAGTCAACCGACGCCACCTACCGCGGCGCAGGGGTACTGGTAAGAGAAAAAATTCTCCGGATCCAGTCTGACGCCTGGGGTTAATTCTAAGATGAGGAATCTATAACTAATATGTCTCTTACAGATATATTGTTACTGAAGGTAAGCAACTTGTTCATCCATACTCTAAACTTTAAGCGAGCCCTTACGTACTATGTGGATGGAACAAAAACCCTTTCATAAAACATAGCGACTCTTTGTGCCCTCTCAAAGCCGCACAAGGGGCAGGCTCCTTCTAAATCAGGCATAGCATGGTGGACAGTTAAATGTATTCAGACATTTTAGGCAAAAGTCCTTTGTCTATCCCGCCTATAGTCCACTCTACCCGTAAAAAGGGGGCATCTGCAGCCTTCCTAGGAAACATTCCCATAGCTGACACCTGCAAAGCAGCTACCTGGTCCACACCAAACACCTTTACTAAATACTATTGTGTGGATGTACTTGCACGCCAACAAGCTCACTTTGGCCAGGCTGTACTCCGTACACTTTTCAATCATCTGCAACATCTGTCGACTAGCTGAGCAGTTGCACAGGGGCCTTTGGAGCTTGTTTTGTTCCTGTAGCTCAGAACAGGAGGTCTGCTAACTAGCCCTTGAAGTCACTCAGCCTGGGATGAAGAGTGCATGCCCAGTCTTCTTTCACAGACAGCAGAGCAGGCCTCGAGCCTCAGGGCTGTCCTCTGGCAGCAGGACAGCCCTTCTTCTGTAGTATCCACAGGTCCAGGAGTGTACTGGAGTGGGTTTGAGGGTCTGTTAGAAAAGGTAGACGGACCGGGAGGGTCGGCCGGGGTCCGGAGGAGAGGTCTCCGGGGAGAACCGTCTCCAGCGATCGTACAGACAAGTAACTTCCCCCCCCACAGACAGATACCACACACGGATAAGGTTCAGTGTTCTTTATAAGCACTTCTTAAGGTACGGTTGAAAGGTACAAGGAGGTCTGGACTCAGGGGTCCCCTCGATTCGAGTCTCGCAAGGTAGGAAAGGGGGTAGCGGGACAGTCTGTTTACCAGTCCGGTAGTTCGGATGAGGTGATGAGCTCACAATCCTCGAGCTTGGTGGTTAGGTGGTACGGGCCGCGGTAGCGCCAGCAGGTCCCGGTGATGATGGTCGTTACAACGGGCCGCGGCAGCGCCAGCAGGTCCCGGTGAAGATGGTTGGTACAACGGGCCGCGGCAGCGCCAGCAGGTCCCCGGAAGATGGTCGATGTACGGTCCGCGGCAGCGCCAGCAGGTCCCGGTGAAGATGGGTGGTACAACGGGCCGCGGCAGCGCCAGCAGGTCCCGGGAAGATGGTCGATGTACGGTCCGCGGCAGCGCCAGCAGGTCCCGGTGAGGATGGAGATTGCAGAAGGCCGCGGCAGCGCCAGCAGGCAGAACGATGGGTCACAAGAGCGGGCTACGGCAGCGCCAGTAGACCGTCAAGGCTGAGTTCACTCGGTGTCTCTCGACTCCAGGATACAACTGCCTTCCTGCTCCGGAGCTGCCCCAGTTATAGGGCTGGTGCCCTTTGATGTCCGGACCCTCGCACTTGGAGGTCGGAGGGTCCGGGATGAAGGTGTCCAGACACCCGGCAGGGGGTGGAGCCAGTGCCGGGGGGAGCTGGAGGCGATCGGCACCTGGCAGGGGAGAGCCTTTGACACCTCGTCCTCCCATTGACCTGCCAAGTGGTCCGCTCACCTCCTGGGTGGATGGTGGTGCCGGGATGTCGGGGCCGGCCAGGCCCGGGGTTGGGGTCGGGGTGAGGCCACGCGGCCGCGTGGTGCAGGGCCCAAGATGGAGGCTTGACCCGGCCGGGGAAGCCGGTGGGGCTGGACCCCGTGATGAGTAGTGGTCCGAGGGCAGGAGATCCGTCGGGAGACGGGGTACAGGTGCTTGTCGCGGGGGTATGCCTGGTGGGCCGGAGCTTGGGCCCTGTCGTGCGGGGAGGGAGCAAGCCCCTTGTGTGGCCTGTCCAACATGCGTCCCCCCCAGCTGAAGGCGGGGAGAGTCACCCATCTCCTTGGGGACTCTCTTCGTCGAGGCGGAAAAAGCGGGACAGGCCATCCGCGTTGGCGTGGTCTTGGCCTGGTCGGTGCTCCACGGTGAAGTCCATTCCCTGCAGGGAAATGGACCAGCGCAAGAGTTTTGGGTTCTCCCCCCGCATCTGCATCAGCCATTGCAGGGGTCGATGGTCGGTTTGTACCCGGAAGTGGGTACCGAAGAGATAGGGTCGGAGCTTTTTGAGGGCCCACACTACTGCAAATGCCTCCCTCTCGATGGTGCTCCAACGCTGTTCTCGGGCCAGGAGACGTCGACTGATGAAGGCCACCGGCTGGTCATGAC
Organism: Triturus cristatus; assembly: GCF_964204655.1. Classification (NCBI taxonomy): domain Eukaryota; kingdom Metazoa; phylum Chordata; class Amphibia; order Caudata; family Salamandridae; genus Triturus; species Triturus cristatus. Next base: position 618,980,365 of record NC_140585.1, read on the forward strand.
CTTCGGGGCTCAACTGAGAGAGGACGGCCCCGATGCCGTGGTCGGAGGCGTCGGTCTGCACCACAAATTCCCGACTGTAATCGGGGGCCTGGAGCACAGGGGCGGTGCACAGGGCGGCCTTCAGCTTCTCGAAGGCCGCTTGACAATCAGGAGTCCAGTTAATCCGCTTCGGTTGGTTCTTGGACGTGAGACCCGTGAGGGGCCCCACGATGCTGCCGTAGTCCTTCACGAACCGCCGGTAGTAGCCGGTGAGCCCCAAGAAGGCTCGGACCTCGGTCTGGGTGACGGGAGGCTGCCAGGACTGGATGGCCGCAATCTTAAGTTGTAGGGGGGCCACCAGCCCGCTCCCCACTTGGTGCCCAAGGTAGGTCACAGACCCTTGGCCAATTTGGCACTTGCCAGCCTTAATGGTGAGGCCGGCCCGCTGGAGGGCTTGTAGGACCTCTTGGAGGTGACGGAGGTGGTCGGACCAGTGGCGGCTGTATACAGCGATATCGTCCAGGTAGGCAGCGCTGAACTCGTCGAGCCCCGCCAAGACCTGGTTCACAAGGCGTTGAAACGTGGCGGGGGCATTCTTCATGCCAAAGGGCATGACCTTGAATTGATAGTGGCCATCGGAGGTAGAGAAGGCTGACCGTTCCTGAGCCCTGGGTGTGAGGCCGATCTGCCAGTAGCCCGCTGTTAGGTCGAAGATACTAAGGTAGCGGGCGGCCCCCAGCCGGTCGATCAGCTCGTCTGCTCGGGGGATGGGATGAGCGTCGGTCCGGGTGACAGCGTTCAAGCCCCGGTAGTCGACGCAGAATCTCAGTTCAGGTGCGGTGCCGGGGGCAGCGGCTTTGGGAACCAATACAACCGGACTGGCCCAGGGACTGTCCGAGGGCTCGATGACCCCGATCGTGAGCATCTTGGCCACTTCCTCTTGTATGCAGGCCCGTACCCGATCTGGTACGCGGTAGGTCCGGTGTCGGACAGGGGGACTGTCCCCGGTGTCTACGTCGTGCAAACACCAAGGGGTGACCCCGGGGGTGAGGGAGAACAGGGCAGCGAACTGCAGCAGGAGGTTCCGGCAGTCCTGGCGTTGCTCCGAAGTGAGGGCGTCAGAGAGCCGGACCCCGTCCACGGAGCCGTCGTTCTCCTGAGTCTTCAGAAGATCCGGGAGGGGTTCGGAGTCTTCCTCTGCCCCACTGTCCGTAGCCATCAGGAGGCTGAGTTCTGAGCGCACAAAGTGTGGTTTGAGTCGGTTGGTGTGGAGGACCCGAAGGGGGTTCCGGGAGGTCCCCATGTCGATGAGGTAAGTGACGGGGCTTTTGCGCTCGACCACTTTGAAGGGCCCCGTCCACTTATCTTGCAAGGCACATGGTTCGGTGGGGGACATCACCCATACCTGCTGACCAGGCTCGAATTCAACGGAGGAGGCATTGTGATCATACCACCTCTTCATGTCCTCCTGGCTGGCCTCGAGGTTCGCCTTGGCCATCTCCCTGAAGTGCCGGGTCTGGTTTCGTAGGGCCAGGATGTATTTGAAGACGTCTGGAGGGGTTGTTAGGGGGGCCATCTCCCAACCTTCCTTGACTAGGCTGAGGGGCCCTCGCACAGGGTGCCCGTACAGGAGTTCGAAAGGGCTAAAACCGAGGGACTTCTGGGGAACTTCCCGGTAGGCGAAGAGGAGGCACGGGAGTAGTACATCCCACTGGCGACGGAGGGGCTCTTCCAATCCCCCAATCATCCCCTTGAGAGTGCGGTTAAAACGCTCCACTAGTCCGTTCCCTTGGGGGTGATAGGGGGTCGTGAATCTGTAGGTGACCCCGCATTGTTGCCAGAGGGACTTCATGTATTTGGATATGAAATTTGTGCCTCGGTCGCTGACGACTTCTCGGGGGAAGCCTACCCGGGAGAAGATCCCCATTAGGGCCCGGCCAACCACCGGAGCTGTCACGGTCCGTAGGGGCACCGCCTCGGGGTAGCGGGTGGCATGGTCCACTAGCACTAAGATGAACCGGTGTCCTTGTGCCGTGCGGGGGTCCAGAGGCCCCACAATGTCTATCCCCACCCTCTGGAACGGGGTGGTGACCACAGGGAAGGGTTGCAGAGGGGCTTTCAGCTTCCGCCCACTCTTCCCGCTGGCTTGGCATGTGGGGCAAGATCGGCAGTGGTTCAGGACGTCATTCCTCATTTTTGGCCAGAAAAAGTGGGTCACTAGGCGACTGTACGTTTTGTCCTGGCCCAGGTGTCCAGCCAGGGGGACATCGTGGGCTAAGTTGAGCAGAAAGTCTCTGAAGCGGAGAGGTACCACCAGAACTCGACCGGCCCCCAGCTCGGCGATTCTTTGCTCGCTGTAGAGCAGGTCGTTATCCCAGTAGACCCAGTGAGTTCCGGTGGCGTCCCCTGCGTTTTGGGCGCTGGCTTGTTGGCGGAGTCCCTCGAGGGAGGGACAGGTCTTTTGTTCCTGGCGGAACTGTTCTTGGGTGGGCCCCCCTTCTTGACGCCACTGAGCCAGATCCGGAAGGTCCTGGGGTTGCGCGTCCTCTTCGGTCGTCGTGTCCGGGGGGCCGGCCTCGCAGTTGCCCTCTACTGGGGCGACCGGGGGCGGAGGTGCTGGCCATTCGGGTTCTTCTGATCGGGGGGCGGCACGGGCGGCCATGGACCGGGTGGTTATGCTGGCCCAGTCCGGGAGGCCCAGCATCCCCAGGTGCTCTCTTCTCTCGACGGTGGCCCACGGGGAACTCTCGAGATCATTCCCCAGGAGGCAGTCCACGGGGGCATCGTCCCGGACCGTCACTTTCAGCAGGCCGGAGACCCCTCCCCATTCGAATGGGACGCAGGCCATTTTACACATACTCTCAGAGTTATCTGCCGAGCGGACGGGGCAGAGAATGTTCGGCAGGATCTGCTCGGGCTTCACCAGGTGACAGCAGACGGCCGTCACACTGGCGCCGGTGTCACGCAGGGCCTCGGCCCTCTGTCCATTAATGGTATTTCCTGGTGTTGGCGGGTAGGGGAGCCCGCGGGACCATGTCTCTTCCCCCTAAGCACGCCAGGACCATGGCGGCCGGTTCCCACCCTTGCTGGGCCGGCTCATACTCTTCGGGTTCCTCCGATAATCGCTCTTCCCCCAGGGCGGCGGCCGCTACCTGGCGGGGCTTGGGTGTTTGGTTTAGCGGGCAGCTCGGGTCATTGGCGTAGTGGCCTAGTCGCTGGCACCGGTGGCACGTGACGTTGGCTCGGAACCCGGGCCGCAACGGGGGTTGCCCCGGCCGGCCGGAGGCGGGGTGCTGGCCACGGGTGTTGCTGGCAAGGCGTCTCTCCCTCGACCCTGGCCCCCTCCTCCTCCCCGAGGACGGTGCTGGCCTTGGCTGCTTCTGTTCTGGTCGTGTGGCCCCTTCCGGCCCACTCGGGTGCTTTCCCATCGGTCAGCTTCGGCGGCGAGCTGCCGGGGGTCAGTCAGCTTACTGTCGAGGAGGTGCTGCCTGAGCTCGACGAAACAGTTGTTTGACAGGTGCTCCCATACCATAAGGTTGAAGAGTTGTTCGTAGGTGGTGACCTGACTCCCCTTGATCCAACCCTCGAAGGCACGGCTGAAATAGTTCACGTATTCTACCCAAGTTGTACCTGGGATCCGGGTGCAATCTCTGAACCTCTGGCGGTACATCTCGGGTGTGAGGCCGTAGCGGGTGAGGAGGGCAGCCTTCATGTGGTCGTAGGACGTCATTTGGTGATCTGGGAGCTGCAGTAGGGCATCGCGACCCTCGTTGATAAACCTCACCCAAAGTCCGGCTCCCCAATCACTCCGGTCGATCCGGTGGGAGGTCATGGCGATCTCATAGGCTTTAAACCATTGCTGTATGTCGTCTTCTCGGACATACTCGCGGACAACATCCTTGGGGATATGGACTTTTTTCTCAATTGGCCCCGGGGTGTGTGGTCGCTCAGGCACCCCCAGTTCCTTATTCTGTTTTCGCAGTTCTATCTCCGCTAGTCGGCGCTCGTGCTCGAGCGTTATTTTTTTCTCCTCCAGCTCTCTCTGTCTCTGCTTCTCTTCTCGTTCATCTCGGAGCCGCATGTGCTCGAGGTTGAGTTTCTGTTCAGCTAACTTGAGTTCCCCATCCATCTTGAGTCGTGCCATCTCCAACTCGTGTAATCTGATTCTGTCTCTTTCTCGGATCTCCTCTTGTGAGAGGCCCGTTCCCCGCTCCTCGGGAGCCGTGGCGTTCCCTTCTGGTGTGATGCTGTTTTGGTCGGAGGGTCCTGTGACCCCAGTTTCTGTCCATGACTCAAGGGAGCGCTTTTGATCATCCTTGGTACTTAGGCCGGTGGTAGCAATGCCAAGTTCTATGCAAAATTGTCTTAGTTCGCTGTGGTTGTATTCTTCTAATTTCTCCATTTGGAATTTCTCGGTGGAGCTGCTATCTTTGGTCGACATCGTGTTTTTGTCGTGGGGTGAGCTACTCTCTGTATGATTACGCGTTGATTCGGATCGCGCCGCTGGCCACCAATGTTAGAAAAGGTAGACGGACCGGGAGGGTCGGCCGGGGTCCGGAGGAGAGGTCTCCGGGGAGAACAGTCTCCAGCGATCGTACAGACAAGTAACTTCCCCCCCACAGACAGATACCCCACACGGATAAGGTTCAGTGTTCTTTATAAGCACTTCTTAAGGTACGGTTGAAAGGTACAAGGAGGTCTGGACTCAGGGGTCCCCTCGATTCGAGTCTCGCAAGGTAGGAAAGGGGGTAGCGGGACAGTCTGTTTACCAGTCCGGTAGTTCGGATGAGGTGATGAGCTCACAATCCTCGAGCTTGGTGGTTAGGTGGTACGGGCCGCGGTAGCGCCAGCAGGTCCCGGTGATGATGGTCGTTACAACGGGCCGCGGCAGCGCCAGCAGGTCCCGGTGAAGATGGTTGGTACAACGGGCCGCGGCAGCGCCAGCAGGTCCCCGGAAGATGGTCGATGTACGGTCCGCGGCAGCGCCAGCAGGTCCCGGTGAAGATGGGTGGTACAACGGGCCGCGGCAGCGCCAGCAGGTCCCGGGAAGATGGTCGATGTACGGTCCGCGGCAGCGCCAGCAGGTCCCGGTGAGGATGGAGATTGCAGAAGGCCGCGGCAGCGCCAGCAGGCAGAACGATGGGTCACAAGAGCGGGCTACGGCAGCGCCAGTAGACCGTCAAGGCTGAGTTCACTCGGTGTCTCTCGACGCCAGGATACAACTGCCTTCCTGCTCCGGAGCTGCCCCAGTTATAGGGCTGGTGCCCTTTGATGTCCGGACCCTCGCACTTGGAGGTCGGAGGGTCCGGGATGAAGGTGTCCAGACACCCGGCAGGGGGTGGAGCCAGTGCCGGGGGGAGCTGGAGGCGATCGGCACCTGGCAGGGGAGAGCCTTTGACACCTCGTCCTCCCATTGACCTGCCAAGTGGTCCGCTCACCTCCTGGGTGGATGGTGGTGCCGGGATGTCGGGGCCGGCCAGGCCCGGGGTTGGGGTCGGGGTGAGGCCACGCGGCCGCGTGGTGCAGGGCCCAAGATGGAGGCTTGACCCGGCCGGGGAAGCCGGTGGGGCTGGACCCCGTGATGAGTAGTGGTCCGAGGGCAGGAGATCCGTCGGGAGACGGGGTACAGGTGCTTGTCGCGGGGGTATGCCTGGTGGGCCGGAGCTTGGGCCCTGTCGGGCGGGGAGGGAGCAAGCCCCTTGTGTGGCCTGTCCAACAGGGTCCTTCTTTTATACCTGCTGCTAACTTTGAAATGGAAGAAGCTTATCGAGTTAACCCCCCATCACGCCCCGACAGAGGTGTTTGTAATTTCCTGTCTCCCTGCTCTGGTCCCATCATGTCTGCAGTCAAAATAGGCTAGTAGGTTCTTTTTGTGTGAGCTGATGCTGTGTCTTGAAAGTGCATGTGTGGCAGGTGACAGCTCCGCCTCTTCAGCAAGTCAGCATAGCCCATTCCACCACTACCTAGGCCTTCTTTTGTGATACTTTGTCGGAGGAATACACAAAGGCCAACTACACCTAGTCATGTGGGCCAGAAAACAGGCTGCATTACTCAATTGTTTGGTAAGAAAATGTAAAGTTTCAAAAAGTGCAATTTTTCTAGAATTTCTAGAATCCTTCTTTACTGTTGAATAGGGGGTTACATTACTATTCCTCGGACTCCAAACATTACATTCTCACCAGCTCCCACACAAAAGCTACCACTTATTAAATGTAACAAGGTAAGCCAATGTTATCCTAGGTGAGTGGTAGGCTTTGCAATAGTGAAAGACTAACTCTGAGGTTTTTCATTACCAGGACATGTAAAACTTAAAAGTGCCTGCCTAACTTTTTCTATACAACACACCCTGTCCTATAAGTGGTTAGGGCCTACACTAGGGATGACTTGCATGTATTAAAAATAAAGGTGTAGGCCTGGCAAAAGCTGTAGTTTGTCAGGTCGAAATAGCAGTTTAAAACTGCACTCTCAGGATACAGTGGCAGGCCTGTAACATGTTTTGAAACTACTCCTTAAGTAGGTGGCACAGTGAGTGCTACAGGCCCACTAGTAGCATTAAATTTACACGCCCCAGGGTATATGTAGTTTCTGATGGATACATCTGCCAGTGGATTCCTCACCTTGTGAATAGATTCCCACAGCAGTCCCTACTCCCGGAGGAGGGTGTCCACCTTCCTATACCAGAAAGTCTTGCAAGACAGAGCGCGCAAAGTGGCCCTCCCTCCTCATCTGAGTCCAAGCAATAATGCTTTGCGAACGTATGGAGGGAGGCCCAAGTCGCGGCTTTACAAATGTCTGCCACAGTAACACCCCGGGCCAAAGCAGATGTAGATGACTTAGCTCTAGTTGAATGAGCTCTAATGCCCTCAGGAGGGGTCTTACCAGCCAGGGTGTAGCAGATCTTGATGGCGAGGATAATCCACCTCGATAAAGTGCGCTTGTGCGCCGCTCTCCCCTTGGAATGTCCAACATAACCCACGAAGAGCTGATCATCCAGACGAAAGTCCTTTGTTCTGTCCAAGTAAAAGCTTACAGCTCTCTTTGGGTCCAGGCGATGAAGCCTTTCCTCCTCTTTGGAAGGATGAGGAGGAGGATAGAAAACGGGGAGAGTAATGGACTGCCCCAAATGAAACGGAGTGACAACTTTTGGCAGGAAAGCAGCCCTGGTCCTGAGAACCATCCGTTCAGCATGCAAGGTTAGAAAAGGGGGCTTAGAACGAAGAGCTTGAAGCTCACTCACCCTCCTTGCCGAGGTTATGGCTACAAGAAAAAACCACCTTAAAGGACAACAGCCTCAAAGGACAACTATGTAGAGGCTAAAATGGGGACCCCATCAGAAAAGTTAAAACCAGATTAAGGTCCCACTGAGGCCTCACAAATGGAGTGGGAGGAAACATGTTTGTAAGGCCCTTGATAAACCTCAGAACAACCGGAGATTTAAAAAGAGAAGGTTGATCTGGAAGGCATAGAAAAGCCGATAAGGCCGAAAGATAGCCTTTGACCGTGGACACAGCACAGCCCTGCTGAGCCAGGGAAAGAGCAAACTGGAGCACATCAGAAAGATGGGCCTTTAAAGGGTCAATGGATCTCTCCCCACACCATTTTACAAACTTAGACCACCGGTATGAGTAAATGGACTTGGTGGAGTGTCGCCTGGCTGATAAAATAACATCCACCACATCTGGCGGGAGAGAGAACGAACTCGGGTTGCCCCGTTCAATCTCCAGGCATGAAGGTGTAAGCTCTGGAGGTCGGGGTGTAGAACCTGCCCCTCCGACTGCAAGAGGAGGTCTGCCCTCAGAGGGAGACGGAGCAGAGGGCACGAGGAGAGGTGGAGAAGATCTGTATACCACACCCTTCTTGGCCAATCCGGGGCGACCAATATAACTTGGGCCCGGTCTTGGCGAATCTTCCTCAGAACCCGAGGAATCAATGGTATGGGAGGAAACGCGTAAAGGAGTTGAGATCCCCAATTCAACTGAAAGGCGTCCCCCAACGCCCCCTGCATCGGATACTGGAGACTGCAGAATGATGGGCAGTGAGCATTCTCGTGAGTGGCAAACCGGTCCACCCGAGGCGTCCCCCACGTCCGAAAGACGTGACGAACCACCTCCGGATGGAGCCTCCACTCGTAGTCGACGGAGAACTGCCGACTGAGACTGTCCACACGCACGTTCAACATCCCGACAGATGATTTGCCATCAGACAAATCCGATGATCCTGAACCCAGGACCATAGTCGTAAGGCCTCTCTGCATAGACAAAGAGACCCCACACCTCCCTGCTTGTTGACATACCTCATCGCGGTCGTGTTGTCTGTCAGAACTTGAATCGACTGACCGCGAAGGGAAGGGAGGAAGGCCTTGAGCGCCAAACGAATCGCCCGCAATTCTAAAAGGTTGATGTGAAGCAACCTCTCCTCTGGAGACCAAAGTCCTTTGATCTATAGATCCCCCAGATGCGCACCCCACCCTAAAGTGGATGCATCCGTTATCACCGTGGCCACCGATGGAGGTAGATGGAAGGGCTTTCCTTGAGACAGATTGCCCTCCACGCTCCACCAGGACAGATCCGCTGCAGCTTCTCCGGAGATCTTGATCGACTCCCCGAGATCCCCCTTGTGCTGATACCACTGCTTGCGGAGACACCACTGGAGCGCCCTCATGTGCCAGCGTGCGTGGTTGACCAACAGAATGCAGGAGGCAAACAGACCGAGCAGGCGAAGGACCTTCAGAACTGGAACAACCGCTCCACTGTGGAATAAAGGGACCATATCCTGAATGTCGAGAATCCTTTGAGGAGGAGGGAATGCTCGACACACAGTAGTGTCCAGTACTGCCCCTATGAACAGGTTGCGTTGAGAGGGCACCAGGTGAGATTTGGGCACATTGATCGAAACACCCAAGTCGAATAACAGCTGAGATGTCACCTGCAGATGACGCTGCACTATCTCTGGGGACTCTGCCTTCAGAAGACAGTCGTCCAGGTAAGGGAAAAACTGGATCCCTGACCTCCTGAGATGAGCAGCCACCACTGCCATCACCTTTGTGAAGACTCGAGGTGCAGTAGTAAGACCAAACGGAAGAACCGCAAATTGGTAGTGTTGCGACCCAACCGTAAAACGGAGATACTTCCAGTGCGACTTCAGGATTGGGACATGGAAGTACGCGTCCTGTAAGTCGAGCGACACCATCCAGTCTCCTTGCTGCAACGCTTGAAGAACCTGCGCAAGGGTCAGCATCTTGAATTTCTCCGGTCTCAGGTAAAAATTCAAGATTCTGAGGTCCAGGATTGGACGCAATCTGCCGTCCTTTTTAGGAATCAAGAAATACCGGGAGTAGCATCCCTGACCCCTTTCCTGCTCCGGAACCACCTCTATCGCACCCTTCTGAAGCAAGGCCAGAACTTCTTTCTGCAGGAGAAGCAGATGGCCTTCCGAGCAATAACCTTGGCAAGGAGGGTTAGAGGGAGGAAACTCCCGAAAGGGAAGGGCGTACCCAGTCTCTACGAGGTTCAAAACCCAAAGGTCTGTTGTAACAGATTTCCAACCCCGTAGAAAGTAGGACACCCGACCCCCCCACAGGTCTTACATGATCCGGGATGGGGGATCTAGGGCTGCTTCCCTGAAGCCTCATTTGGAGCAGAGGAGGAGGAGGAGGAAGAAGAGGGGTTTCGACCAGAACCTCTCCGACCCCTTTGCTTCCCTCTATAGGACCTATAGAGGGGATTCTGCTGCTGTTGTTGCTGCTGCTGCTGGGGTTGTCGGAAGGAGCGAAAGGATGATCTTCCGATTCCCCTAGACTTTCGAAAAGTCGAACCCTAGCAGGAGCCTGCAGACCCAAGGACTTCGCCGTCAATCTACTGTCCTTAAAACGTTGAAGGGCAGAATCTGCTTTCTCCCCAAACAGCTTCTGTCCGTCAAAAGGCAGATCAACCAACGTGGCCTGAACATCTGCTGAGAAACCAGAGGAACGGAGCCAAGCCTGCCTCCTTGCAGCTATGGACGACCCCATAAGTTCGAGACATGTGGGCTGCTGAATTCATATCTGTGCATAGATCGCCGCCTAGTGTTGGGTCCGGATGTTTGCACGTTGTTGTCCTGGAAGAGTCTTCGAAGTATCCTGGGATAGGTGACTCCTCCCCTGGACTACAGTGCGCATGGGCATCCTCTCCATCCTCAGATTGTTTTTTTCCGCCATTGGGTTCGGATGTGCTTATCTTGACTCAAGTTAGGAAAAACTTTTTACAGGCCAAAAGGCCTTTAGTTCGCGTCGGTACTGTTCCCGATCGGTATCGATAGTTATTTGTTAGTTTACTAACTTCCAGACCAACTTTTTCGCATCATACCCGACCATCGACCCGACATCGACGATGGAATCGAGGACGCCATTCAAGCGGTGCCCTGTATGCAATGCGAAATATCCCCATGTCGACGTCCACCCGGTGTGCAACAAATGCCTTTCACCGGATCACGACGAGTCCACATGTATGGCCTGTGCCCGATTCCGATCCAAGAAGACTCTCCGGAATCGTCGAGCAGCGAGGCTCGAAGCGCAGCAAGCGGCACCGGCCCCGACCGACATCTTCAACGCCGAGGACGAAGATGTGGAAGACGTGGCGAACCTACCCTCCAGCCCCGCTTCCGAACACGATTCCGGATCGGAAGACGTCGAAGAACAACTCTTTCACAGAGACGAAGCCGACACCGAGGTAGGAGACTACAATGAGGCCTTAGGGGCCGAAGAGAGTAGCTCCGGTGACGAGCAAGGCCTACCCGTACAGACTGTGGATATCCCAGTGCGTCAGTCTATGGCTCCGGTCGAGGGATCGCCTTCGGGCCTTACCCAAGACCTATCCCGCATCCATTCGGCCCCGCCCTCTGGCCCGGCCTCGGACATTCAGCGGCAGCCTTTACTACCCAAAACGGCTGGTTTCCCTTCATCGAAACCGAAAGCCGTATCGGTTCAGCAGAAACCGAAACTGAAAGTCACACTGGTCGGATCGAAGCCCACCACACCTTCGACGCCAGCCAAACCCGTCGGCACCGACCGCACCAAACGGGACTTCGGTGCCGAGCTTGCAGCAGCCGACGTCGGCGCCGACGCACGGAAAAAGACCATCGGTACCGCCAAACCGCCTCGGCTCCCGGCACCGAAACAATCGGCTCCGACCACAAAGGTCAAAATGGCTGCTGGATCTCACACCACTTCGAAAGCAGCACCAAAGGCACAATCATCGACGCCGTCGACAGCTACTACCTCTCCTCGACTCGATGACCCCGTGGCACCGAAGAAGTCCACGCCTGCCTCAACGGAACCGGTCGGCGCCAAAGAACCGTCGGCGTTCCAGGTGCGGCAAGTTTCAGCATCCTTGCAACGCATCAAAGATAAGGCGGCCCTCCAGGACACATCAAGCTCCGAGCCAAAAAAGGCTCAAAAAGCTTCTCCGGCACCGGCCAACATCACTTTTGGCCTGCCACCATCCACGGCGCCAAAACTGTTCGAAATCAGAACACGTGTCACCCACACCAGGATCACACCTGCAGAACACTCTCCTACGGAGACGTCGCCATCACACATCGATGCCGCAACAGGCAGAATGATGCTTCACAAGAGGAAGATAACTTCCGAGTCAGCTTTGGACTCCTACCGGATCCCACTAAAGAAAAAGCTGCCAGTGAATTTGGGACCAATTCTTTACGAGCCTCTCCATACCTCTCACCAAGATCCACAGTCCTTCTCTCCGACACACTCCGAAACCGACGTTTTGGAGGACTACATAGGTGACCACGTCCCCTACCCCGGAGAAATGGACCCTGAAGGCCAACAGGACCCTGACCAAGCTTGGGATGACCCTGTAGACTCAAACGCACCTATGGATACGCAGGACACGCAGCTATATGGTGCAAAAACGTCTCCCACGGAGGACACTGCCGCATTCCACGCCCTCATTGAACGTGCTGCGGCCAATCATGGTGTTCAACTCCACTCTGACACCATCGAGGACGATTTTCTCATGGATACTTTCGCATCCTCAGAAAGACATATTAAAACTCTACCCATGTTGAAAGGTGTCCTCAAACCAGCAAAGGACATTTTCAAAGAACCCACCAGGGCAAGAGTAATAAACCCCAGAATCGACAAAAAATATAGGTCAGCGCCTGGGGATCCTACCTATATTAGAGGACAGTTGCCTCTGGATTCCATAGTAGTCGCGAATGCTCGTAAACGGGCGCACTCGCAGACGACTGGGGATGCTCCTCCCTCGGACAAAGAGTCCAAGGTGTTAGAGACCTCCGGCAAACGGGTTGCAGCCCAAGCAGCTAACATATGGCGTATTGCCAATACTCAGGCGCTCCTGGCTCGCTACGACCGAGCGCATTATGACACACTAGAAACCTTACTACAACATCTCCCTGACCAATACAAAGAGGGAGCAGAGATCCTCATCAGAGAGGGACAACTCCTCACAAACTCATCCAAGTGTGCACTGGATGCCGCAGATACAGCTGCCAGAGCCATAAACACTAGCGTCATGTTACGACGACACGCCTGGTTACGAATCTCCGGATTCAAACCTGAGGTGCCAAATAACATCCTCAACCAGCCGGTCAACCCAGACTACTTATTCGGGCCAGAGGTTGACACCACACTAGAAAAAATAAAAAAGGACACAGACACTGCAAAGTCCATGGGGGCTCTCCAAACGCAGACCTTTCGGAGTGGCTCCTTTCGTCGCCCCGGCAATAGAGGAGCAGGTAGAGGACAGGGGTCACAGCAAACCTACAACAAGGGCAACACCCAAAGTACCTACGATAAAAACACCAGGGGTGGATATCGTGGTTCAAGCACAAAGGGCAGAGGACGCGGATACGGCAATACCAGATCCTCTCCCAAGAACAAACCGTGACGCCCTCTCCCTTCCTCCCGACCACACAACACCTGTCGGGGGAAGGTTGCACAGGTTCTTGTCCACGTGGAACTCCATCACCACGGACAGGTGGGTCAAAGATATTATCAAACACGGTTACTGCCTAGAATTAACCTCGACTCCACCCACAATACCCCCAAAACACCGTCCTATGTCCTCAGAGCACTTAGCGCTATTACAGTAGGAAGTGCTAAGTATGCTGCAAAAAGGCGCAATAGAGGTCGTACCCGTCCACGAGCAAGTTACAGGGGTGTACTCCCTGTACTTTTTAATACCAAAAAAGGACAGGTCACTCAGACCTATACTAGACCTGAGACCCCTCAACCGCTATATTCTTTCAGAGCATTTCCACATGCTCACCCTGCAACAAGTCCTCCCACTGCTCAAACAGGGAGACTTCCTGGCCACACTAGACCTCAAAGATGCGTATTTCCACATACCCATTCACCCATCACACAGGAAATATCTCAGGTTCACTATTCAAGGGCAGCACTACCAATTCAAGGTTCTTCCCTTCGGCGTGACGACGGCGCCCAGGGTTTTCACAAAGTGCCTAGCTACTGTGGCTGCACATCTACGGAGGCAACACATTCATGTCTACCCCTACCTGGACGACTGGCTTGTTCAGGCAAAGTCAGCCCAGCAATGTGCCAACCACATGTCCCGCACCATTCACCTTCTTTACAGTCTGGGGTTCTCACTAAATTACCCAAAATCACATCTCCAACCCGCACAGGTACAACAGTACCTAGGTGCGACCATAGACACTCTGGCGGCCACAGCTCAGCCAAATTTAGTGAGAATCAACAGCATGCAAATGCTGATTTCCAAGTTCAAACCCCAACACTCCCTTCCCGCGCGAGTGTTTATGCAGTTGATAGGCATGATGGCCTCCTGCATTTTCATAGTCCCGCACGCGAGACTACATATGCGCCCGCTTCAGGAGTGCTTAGCACGTCAATGGAATCAGGCTCAATGGCAACTAAAAGACCTAGTGTTGGTGAGCGGTCGGGCATACAACTCTCTGCATTGGTGGAATCCACAAAACCTTTGCAAGGGCAGACCGTTCCAAGAGCCAGTTCCACAAATAATACTGACAGCGGACGCGTCTCTCCAGGGATGGGGAGCTCATGTACTCAATTACACAGTGCAGGGACTATGGACCATACAACAAAAAAAGATGCACATCAACCTTCTAGAACTGATGGCAATCTTCCTGGCTATGAAAGCATTCAAAGTACACTTGTGCAACAAAGTCGTGTTGATCCGGACGGACAACATGACCGCCATGTACTACATACAGAAACAGGGAGGAACACACTCTCCACAGTTGTCTCATCTGGCTCAGAGCACGTGGAAGTGGGCCATTCAGAGGAACATGTTCCTCATGGCGGACAACCAGATGGCGGATCTGCTCAGCAGACACAGCCACCAGATGCACGAGTGGGAGTTGCACCCATCAGTACTCCAACCGTACTTCCAGCGGTGGGGTCATCCAGAGATAGACCTCTTCGCCACAAGCGAAAACGCAAAATGCCAAAGCTTTGCCGCCAGGTTCCCACATCCGCAGTCGCAGGGCAATGCGATATGGATGAACTGGTCCGGCAGATTTGTGTACGCTTTTCCCCCAGCACCATTGATACCGCTGGTGGCACGCAAACTCAGAAAACACTCACTGACACTCGTCCTGGTTGCTCCAACGTGGGCACGCCAGCCATGGTACACCACCTTTCTCGAACTTTCCGTGGTGCCGCATCAAAGGCTGCGGATCAAACCCGCGCATTTGACGCAGAACCATGGAGAGATTCAGCACCCAGATCCGCAACAGCTGAACCTGGCAATCTGGCTCCTGAAGTCCTAGAATTTGGCTACCTTAACCTGCCACCTGACTGTATGGACATCATTAAGGAGGCCAGGAGACCCACTACCAGAGCTTGCTATGCAGCCAAATGGAAAAGATTCGTCATTTATTGCAACAATAATGACATTAACCCACTAGGCGCATCCATCCAAAACATAATCTGTTACCTCTTACACCTATACCGATGCAATCTGGCATACACCTCTATACGTGTCCATTTGACCGCAATATCAGCCTATCTCCAGAACAGGCAGCACCTCTCTTTATTCAGAGTGCCGGCCATAAAAGCATTCTTGGAAGGACTCAAACGAGTAATTCCTCCAAGCCACCCACCGGCTCCAATGTGGAACCTCAACTTGGTCCTCACACGCCTGATGGGTCCACCCTTCGAACCTCTGCACTCGTGCGAGATTCAATTCCTCACCTGGAAAGTAGCTTTCCTAGTAGCAATCACTTCTTTAAGAAGAGTTAGTGAACTCCAGGCACTAACCGTTCAAGAGCCATTCATACAGGTTCACACAAACAGGGTCGTACTACGTACCAACCCCAAATTCATGCCCAAGGTGATATCGCAGTTCCACATGAACCAAACTATTGAACTGCCTGTTTTCTTTCAAAACCCACAAACTGTCGCAGAAAGAGCACTCCATACACTAGATGTAAAGAGGGCCCTCATGTACTATATCGACAGGACTAAAGTCTTTAGGAAAACAAAACAACTTTTCGTTGCCTTTGCCCCACACCACAAAGGTAACGCTATCTCCAAAGCAGGTATAGCCAGATGGATCGTTAAATGTATTCAAATTTGCTATCAAAAGGCTAAACGCACATTAACGATTCCCCCACGAGCCCACTCGAAACGTAAGTTAGGGGCCTCCATGGCTTTCCTAGGAAACATTCCTTTGCATGATATATGTAGAGCAGCCACCTGGTCCACTACACATACATTTACCAAACACTATTGTGTAGATGTGCAATAAAAACAGCAGGCAGCTGTAGGATAGGCTGTTCTCAAAACTCTTTTACAGACCGCTGCAGCTGGCACTGGTAGCCGCCGCTAATAGAGGGCACTGCTATGTATTCTATGCACAGATATGAATTCAGCAGCCCACATGCCTCGAACTGAATATGCTACTTACCAGTATGCATCTGTTCTTGGCATGTAGGGCTGCTGACATTCATATCGCCCTCCCTCCTCCCCGGCGCCTGTAGCAGCTGCAGCTCTCAGAATTACTGTAAGCATGGTCATCACTTTCTGTATCTACTCCATCACTGCCACAATGGCGAAAAACAATCTGAGGATGGAGAGGATGCCCATGCGCACTGTAGTCCAGGGGAGGAGTCACCTATCCCAGGATACTTCGAAGACTCTTCCAGGACAACAACGTGCAAACATCCGGACCCAACACTAGGCGGCGATCTATGCACAGATATGAACGTCAGCAGCCCTACATGCCAAGAACAGATGCATACTGGTAAGTAGCATATTCATTCTCGCCACCGAGTCCGCCGTATCCAGCCCAGACTGGATCACCTGCCTGGCAGCCGCCTGAGTGTCCGCAACAACCTCCAAGAAGGACGACTTATCCCCCTCAGGCAACTTAGGGGCCAAAGATTTTACAAAGTCCATCAAGGCATGAACATATCGCCCCAGCAAGCATGTGGCATTAGATGACTTCAACGCCATACTTCCTGAGGAGAAGGTCTTCTTGGCCGCCTGATCAACTTTCTTTGACTCCCTATCAGCCGGAGACTGAGGGAAAGCACCCGAAGCATGCTTAGAACATGAAGCCTGCACCACTAGGCTCTCCGTAGAAGGATGTGTGGACAAAAAATCCGGGTCTCCTGGTGCAACTCTGTACCTTCTCGCCACCTGTCTGCAAACCGCCGGAGCTGAAAGAGGCTTCCTCCACACCTCCAACACTGGTTCCAAGATGGCCTCATTGAAAGGCAACAAAGGCATCGAAGCCGACGTCGGAGAGTGTAACACCTCCGTAAGCAGGTTTGACTTGTACTCAACAGAGGGCAGCTGCAGATCCAACAACTCTGCGGCCTTCTTAATCACCACATGGTAGGGTGCCAATTCCTGTGGAGGAGAAGACCTTGCAGAAGCATGCTCCCACTCTGGGGTGGTATCCAAACCACTTGCTTCCTCTATTCCTGCAAACTCATCCGAAGAAGAGTCGACCTCACCTTCTTCCATCTCTGCCCGATATCTTCCTTCCTCCAACACCCTTTGGGCCTCCCGCCTCGACCGGATCCGGGGAGCCGGCGTCGTCGACGTCTTACGCGGCGTCGGTGGAGCCAAAGGCACCGGAGTCGTAGGCGCCATAGGTGGAGTCGGCGGCGCCGATGGAGTCGGCCTCGGCGTCGAAGAAGGCCCTAAAGACTGACGGTCCATCCGAGGTCGAGTCGGATCCCCAGCCGGCGCCGGAAACTGCCAAGAAGGCGCCATCGGCATAAAGGGGGCCTGAGCGTAATGCTGCGGCACCCCTAGCGTAAAAGCCATCGGACCCACGGGACCAGTTGGTGCTCCGGATGGGAAGGACGCCCTATTAAAAATACCATACACGGCATTCAGAAATCCTGAGGGATCCGTACCTGGAGCCGGGAATTGTGGATAAGGGACCGTCCCTGTATCCCCTTGTGGAGTCACCGGCGTCTGCTCCGCAGAATCATCCGGCACCGGAACAGCCTCCTCCTGATCTTGCTCATCCAAAGGAACATCAGACTCCACTTGACCCGGAGTCGAAGCCTTGGACGGAGACGGTGACGGCGTCTGGGAACGAGCTGGAGCCCGCTTCGGCGAGGGAGACTTCGGAGACTTAGAAGGAGAAGGTGACCAGTCCTTGCTCCGACGTCGACTGGGCGAAGCCGACCTCTACCTCCGATGAGCGACGCCGAGAAGAATGCTTCCTCTTCTTGTGGTGTTTCTTCGACGACCTCTAAGTCGACGACTCCCGCCTGGACTTCTCCTTTTTTCTCCCTCTCTTCTCACCGATTTTCTTCATGAAGAGCTTGGTCTTCCTCTCCTTCAGCGCTTTAGGATTCATGCTCCTACAGCACCCGCATTCTTCCATGTCATGATCGGAAGAAAGACACCATAAGCAGACCTGATGCGGATCAGTCATGGACATCAGGCCTCCGCATTCCCTACAGGGCTTAAAGCCCGACTTCCTCGTCGAAGACGTACTGAATTTAACACAGTAACACCGCTAAACTACAAAGTAGCTAGAGAGCACTGGAAAAAAACCGTTGCGCGTCGACGGCGCGGAAAAAAGGGAACTGACGTCATCACGCCGACATGGGCTTCTTATGGCTCCGATGACGTCGTACGGAGTCGCGTGCGGAGCCGATGCATTGTGACGTCGCCCACGTCGACGTGGAGTGCTGGGAAAGAAAAGTTCCGTGGAATGCTGGCGCAGGGGATATTCACAAGGTGAGGAATCCACAGGCAGATACTGTATCCACCAGAAAAAGCGTTACTGAAGGTAAGTAACTTGTTCACCACTTCACTAGGGGTGCCAAGTCTTGTTATAAATGCTCCTGGTTGCATCTGACAGCCATCACGGAGCACGATGTCAAACTATGCCACAGAACACAAGAAACAAGGCTTTTCCTGGTCCTGTTAACATCTCTGGGTAAATCCAGTGCAAAGTAAAAAGACCAGTCCAAATAAATCTGTGATGAGCCCTTATCTAAAAGGATCCAGAGGTTGTTCAGGCTCATTCCATGAGGACAAAGGGTGCTACAACAGACCTGACTTTAGGTGTTCCTGCATCTACTTTTGGGTTTGCAGGAAGGGTCATTTACCTCAGGAAGTTTTGCAGGAACAAGTGAGCAAAAGTTTGCTTCTCGATCTCACCTCATGGAGGGGGCATGATTTGATATTTATTCTCATGGTGAAGAACCTTCAGTCAGAAGTATCCATCAGAAGAATAAGTTACTTAACTTCAGTAAAAACAATTCTGGTGGGTATTTAGTCTCCGAGGTAATAAGATCCCAAGTTAGATGATGCATACGGTCAACATCTACTATCTGTCAGTGACCCTTCGCATCTAGGGGCACCTTTTCATCTAGGGGCACGGAAAATGTCTGTTTTAATCTTGAATCATTATGCAATGGCTTCTGCCTGTGGCTTTGTGTAGTTGTCTCTCCCAAAATGGAGCTGCGGCCTGAGGTGATGGCTCCACCATCAAGTCTGCCTCCTTGGGAGATTCACAAAGTGAGGAATTTTCAGCAAGAGTTTCCACTAGAGAAAGCTTGTAGCTTGATTGTCATCATTAAAACATTGTTGCCTTGTGTGTCCCAAGTCCTGGCTCAGCATAATTCACAATGCGAAGTATGAATGTTTTCTGTGTTCTGTTTCAAGTTTTTTATGTTCCTTATCAACATGAAATTTCTTTTAGAGTTCTAGCTTTTTCTACTGTGTATACACGTCCATTGGCTTTACTTTTTGTGTATTTGAATTTACTGTTTTGCTGCTTGCGCTTTTTATTTTTCAGCATGACGTGATAGGATATCGGCCCTCCCTTCCTTTAAGTGGAATGGTTTTGTAAGTTTGATGTATATATTTATAGGGTTTTTTTCTTATTCTAGTAATACCTTTTGAACAAATATATCTCTTGCTGATGATTTGTCTAGGTTACTTATGTTTGTCGACCTATGATTTTAAGACTGAGAGGTTGTCAATTTGAAAGGTGAGCGCTTTAGTAAGAGGCCTAAGCAGGTAAGTCAAATCAAAGTTGAACCCATCTCCTTG
This sequence comes from Triturus cristatus, assembly GCF_964204655.1. Lineage (NCBI taxonomy): Eukaryota > Metazoa > Chordata > Amphibia > Caudata > Salamandridae > Triturus > Triturus cristatus. The sequence continues at coordinate 618,999,893 of NC_140585.1, forward strand.
TCAGCTTATTTAAGGACAAACGCAGTGTGAGAAAACAAAAATGTGCCCCAGTAAAGACTGTTATGTAAAAAAAGAGACAGGGTGATGTGTTCACTTCCTAAATGGCAAAAATTGCTCTAAGAACTAAGGATGCAAGGTGTCAAGATGTCTTTCAGGGACCCAGGAAAAGGATATAGTGAGCTAGCTTTCTTGATAATTTTTCCAGCAGTTTCTGACAAATATTCTCTGACAAAATGAATGAAAAAATTGTGTGTTAGGTAGATCTTGACATTAAAACTGTAGATTCTGAGATTAGGACATTTGATTTGAGCCTTCTACTTCAGAAGGTCTCCTTGTTAAACTAATAATCCTTGATGTTTTTTTCCTATAATTTTCACTGGTATCCCCTGTAAAAGTCAAACAATACTTGTAGTAAAATAGACAATTCTTTCTTGCAGTCTATGGCTCCCCAACCAAATTTGGTCAAAATACTTTAGATCAGCTTGTCTTACTTATTACTGATCTGCATTTGTACAATTTTTCATTCTGTTTGCAACAATATTTTTGTGATTATAGGTTGAGTTTACAGGTTGAAGTGTGTTGCGAAGTTACACCTCTCAAATGAAAATAAGACTGCCCTTTGAGGATGGAAAGCCCTGCCTCACACTATCATCAGTCCCGTAATGGAGATTAACCTGGAAATGGTGAAATGAATGCTTAGTCAGATTTTTGTGGAGGGTAAGAGGCAGAGGATTTCAGCTGACGTTGCCTAGTTGGATCACAAATGGTAATTAAACTCAGATGTGGCACTGGGCATCTTCCCGCAATGGTGATAAACCTGGCTCGATCTATTCGCCACTGCAGAGAAAGCGCGTTCCCCACAGTTTTGCTCTTTCGCGTTCCCAAGGTGGTAGTCTCTTTGAGGTTCCTTTCTCCTACATTGGGGTTTTGGTCTCCTATATCACTATCTGCCCCTACCTCTCCAGTCCAGAGTAGTCAAGAAGATCAAGCAAGACCAGGGCAAAGTCATTCTAGTGGCTCCAGACTGGCAAAGAGACTTGTACCTGGAACTTCTGGCCATGAGCATCTGTCCTCCAATCTGGCTGCCTCTTAAAGAGGATCTCCTGTCTCAACAGCAGGGCATGGTTTTTCGGCCGATCCTGTGCAACTTAAACCTCCATGCATGGAGATTGAGCAGTTACAGCTGATTCGTAGAAGTAGGATGCTGGGATAAGTTTGTGAGGGTATTTTCCTTCCGTCATAGCCAACCCTTACATGGTTCTCTCTGATATTGTCTTGCCTTGGTTTGTTTGTCATTGAGACAGCAAGGCCTTGCTGTGGGCACAATTAAAGGTTACTTAGCGGCTTTTCCTACCTTTTTACATTTACCAGTTCAACAATCTCTTTTAAAATCAACTATTATGTATTTCTTGAGATTGATTCATATATTTCCTCCTGTCCTATTTATTATGCCACAATGGTACTTGTGTTTAGTCCTCACCTGCCTGATACGCTTCCCTTTGAGCCTATACACAGTTGTTCTTTGTGGTTGCTGACTCTGATGACCGTGTTCTTCATCGCCATTACATCTTCAAGGCGAGGGAATGAACTCCCGTACTTATCAGCATTGTCACCTCCTTTCCGAACAAGTTGATCCTTCACACGAAGAATGCATTCCTTCCCAAGGTGGTCACACCCTTTCACATAGGACAATGCCTCACTTTGTCATCCTTCTGTGCACCACCTCACCCCTCAAAGGAAGAAGAAAGACTACATTGTCTTGATCTTTAAAGGACTATCATTTTTTATGTCGAGAGGAGCATGGAATTCTAACAAGACGAACAGTGTTTTAGATGTTTCTCTGTAGCACAAACTGGTAAGGCAGTGTAGAAGACCACCATCTACATTTCTTGTCATATTTTAGAAGATCTTTTATGGAATAGCCAAAGAGCAGCCACCTGTGGATTTACGTCAGGGGTTACCAACCATTTCTGTAGCAAGAGCTACTTATGTTCAGTAAAAGCATGCTGAGCTACTGATATTAATAGTATTGTTTCGTGACCACATCGGGCAACATTCATTAATGGCCTCCCCATTGCCTCCAGCAGTGATTGTTTGTAGTAGTAATAGAATTATTTTTTTCAACTTTGTAGATTTTCAAGTTTGAGATATATATATATATATATATATATATATATATATATATGTGTGAGAAAACCCTCTTGCTTCACAACAACATGGTAGGAGTCGCACTCAGGATTGCAGGAAGAGAAAAATGTATTGACTGACGCGTTTCAACCTCACGGTCTTTGTCAAGGTCACTTGAAAGGCAGGCTACTAATGTATGCATTTACAACCAAGCAGGTTTGAAAATAGACATAGAAAAAGTCATTGGTGTACATGAGAACACTCAATCCACATTAAAGCCAGCATTTGTTGAGTTATTTTCTTGTAAAAATACATTTTCATGCACTACTTATAATTGCTTAGTGTGGAAAGTAAAATAATATAAATGAAATATGAACCATAACAGAAAGAAGCACAGTCCATCATACTAGCGCCAGCTTAAACCGCTATGTGCAAAAGAATGCCCCCATCAAATGTATGCCAGGATAAGAAATGGTGCACATCCAGAGTTCGTGACACTGCCAAGTGGCATTGCAGATGCAAACAAATTAGCGTTGGTAGAAAATAAATACCAAAACATAAACAATTGAAGTATTATAAGTAGTACCTAACTAATGGTAGGTTATATTAATGCTCTGCAAGAAACTACCCAGGCTGAGTGCTAAATGGCTAGGCTAAGGATTTAAAATAAAAACATGAATGGGAAAATTATAAAAATCACACAATCAGTGTGTCAAAGGAAAAAATATCTAAGGAAAAGCTTGGATCATGCTGGGAAAAACCCACCCCGTGTATTAAAAATCAGAACGTGGCGGCTATGCATACTATTCAACCAAGCAGCTGCTTGGAAGAAGTTGCGGCCAAAGGAGTATTAGAAAGAGGACTTGGACTATTTTGAGCGAGATGTCTGTCGCGAAGAAGTGACGGGAGAAGGGAGGGGGTAAAAAACTACATGTGGCCAAGGGGTACCAGAGTATACATATACAGTGTCCAAGATGTTGGGGCACCACAGGTATATGATAACTCCTCATCCTAGATGAACATGAAGGTCTTCCTCTCGATTGAGGCCTCCAGGAGCCTTACTCTGTAGGCGAATGATGTATTCAGATTCCAAACGTGGCAGGCGGCGTTCTCGATCACCTCCACGTGGATGCACTGCAACCCTGTCAATTCCCAAAAATTAGATCTTAGAGCGGACATCAGTTATCTCTCCATGCTCTAGCGCGCAGTGCTTGGCAATAGTGTAGGTTAGGTTAGATCCCTATTCTGATGGCGTGGAGATGCTCAAGTATACTCTTCTTCACAGGAAACACAGTGCTGCCAACATAGCGCAAACCACAAATGCAAGTCACAACATAAACAACCTATTCAGTGTTGTAATTGATAAAAGAAAGTATTTTCTCATTCCTTCCAATCGGTAACAGGTAGCCTTTCACATTGTGGCTGCTGGCGCAAGCCTTGCACCGGCCGAATTTGTGAAAGCCGGGGAGTTCCTTCAGCCACATGCCTGTTCCCTTGGCTTGTTGCGTGAGGTGACTATGTACCAGTGTGTTCTGTAAGGATTTACACCTACGGTATGTGATGTGTGGTTTAGGGCTGACCAGCTTACCTATGACTGAATCCTGCCTGACCAGGTACCAATGTTTGCTTACAATTTTATGTAGTGCCTGGGATGCATTCGAGAAAGTAGTGATAAGCCTAACTTCCTGTTTGTCCTTTCCTCGTGTTCTAGGGATAAGGAGACTGTCCCTGTCTCTAGTGGAGGATTTCTCAATGGCTGCTCTAACAGTTTTTCCTGAGTAGCCCCGGGTTTTAAAGCGGTCGACCATGTTGATTTGTTCCTTAGACAAAGCCTGTGGGGTACTGCAATTACGCCTAGCTCTGAGGAGCTCTGTCCATAAGGGATGCTCCACTTAAGGGCTTCTGGGTGGTTACTCTGTGCATGTAGAATGCTGTTCCCGGCAGTAGCCTTTCTGAACAGGCTTGTATGTATAGTGTCATCAAGTACTTCCACTAGAACATCCAGGAATTCAATAGTGGTGGTATTAATCTTACTGGTAAACCTAAGATGAAGGCTATTAATAGAAAGTCCAGCAATAAAGTCCTGTAGTAAATCCTGTGGACCATCCCAAATCAGAAAAATATAGTCAATGTAGCGGGTCCACAGGATTACATTGTCTGAGTAGCACCCATTGCCTTGATGCCAGAGATGCTCCACCTCCCACCATCCCATAAAAATACAGGCAGAACTAGGTGCGAAGCAACTCCCCATTGCAATACCTGTGTACTGTTTGTACTATGTGTCCCCCAAATAAAAAGCAGTTGTTATGCAGGCAAAAGTGTAACATGTCCAACAGTAGCACAGTGTGATCAAACATAGAGATGGGTCTATCACGCAGAAAATATTTACATGCTTCTAGACCTAGATCATGTTCGATGCAGGTGTACAGTGACACCACATCAATGGTGGCAAGTACATACGAGCCTCTCCATGGAATGCCTTGTATTTTTGAAAGGAAGTCCATTGTATCCCTACAATAAGATGGTAAATTAAAAACATAGTCGCAGAGAAAAAAGTCAAGATATATGGAAGAGTTTTCTAGTAGGCTTTAGTTGGCTGCAATGATGGGTCTCCCAGGTGGATTGACAAGGTTTTTGTGCACCTTAGGGAGCATATAAAATACTGGGACAGCTGGTTTCTTGGTCATCAGGAAGAGAAATTAATTACGTCTCGGGGTCCCTTGGCCAAGCCATGTCTCTAATAGTTGGTGATATTGGACAATGGTATTCTTATATTCAGCTTGGCTCGATCTTAAATAGCTACCTGAGAATTCCAGCTGCCGTATTGCTTCGGTCTTATATATTCATCCAAGCAGTCGCCTCCAATTTAGTAGACTGGTCCGCACTTAAGAGAGTTACTTACATGTAGCTGGAGAGCCACCAGTAGCTCACAAGCTACTTGTTGGAGACCTATGTTTTTACTCCACCCGAGAAAGGCTGCTATCACTGCACTGGTGCTCGGGGTGCCTGTCTTGGACATTTGCCAGGTTACTCCATGGGCGCCCCCCCTCCACAGGTTCACCAAGTACTATTGCTTAGATAGCCAGGTCATGTGGACGAGCAGTTAACCTCCTCTATTCTACAAGATTTCATGTCTGAGTAGCGGACCCACCACATACAAAGTACTTCTTTAGTATATTTTCAAAAGGTGAGATTACAATACTAAAAGTCTACACACCTTTTTAATGATAGTTTCTCAAGGTTTCATGTCTCTTAGCATGAATGGAGTACAGAAAGAAATGAACAGCAGCGCATAGTGGTGACGTATATATATTGATCATGTCATGTCTGCATGAGATTGGGCTTCACACGGTAGCACAGTGTTGAACTATGCCACCTTCTGGTACTGGAGGGAAGTGCTATGCAAACGTTTCCGGAACCAGTCTGACGCCTGGAGGTATTCAAAAAGTGAGGAATCTGTGGTTAGTCTCTTCCAGAAAAGGCATTACGGAAGGTAATTAACTTGTTCTTCAGAGATCTTTTTACTTGGACAGTCTATTTTTGAGGTGTATGTGAGACTGCGGTTACTCTCTTCCTTAGAAAAATGCCCAGTATTCTTGTTAGTTTCATGAAACATTCATCCAAACCATTGATGGAAAAGTCCATGACCGCAGTTTTCAATACGTGCTAAGTTAACTCCTCGATACCATGCAAATATTTTTTCGGGGTTTTCAGTATATACCATATACTTAGTGTGCTTTTGGAGCAGCCCCTTTCTCAAGATTGAATCCCATTGTTATCTATCTCAGTTGTGTGCTTTTGATTGTCGAGCTTCTCCCTATGCTTATGTGTCTTCTTACTAGGAGCATTCCGGTTGCACAGTGCTCTGATTGGTTGAATCCTCTCTTTCCATTGCATACTTGGATGTTTTCAGCCTGTAGAAGGGACCCTTTGATCAATGTAGAATCTGTCTTGAAAACAAGGCTTGCCTATCTGAAACAGCATGCCTGTCTACTTACTTTGAGTATGATTCAGATATGTATGCAAGTGCAAGATACTTGTCAAATTATTTTTCAATAATAATTTTTGCAGTCTAAAAAATAAAATAAAACTCGAACTGTTTTACAGTATGCAAATGTAATTTTTAGGTCTCGCCTGAGCCAGCGCATGCGCTACTCTGGCGAGACATTTATTAAGTGGGCTTTTAAAAGTCCGACCACACGCTTTTGCTGGCCTCAAGCTTGTGGAGATGCGTGTGAGCACGTGCACAGCCGCCATCTGGCTTTCCTTGCGGCACTCTTACAGCACGCCTCGCTCCGCCCCTCCCCCACCACAGAGCGCATCCCCGCGATTACGATCACTTTCGCGGCCGCGTTACTTTTACGGCCGCGCGGCCAATGATTTTTTTTTTTTTTTACTTCTGTCAACGCACTCCATACAAGTGCATGTGTTTCTACTTAGTCTCCTCTTGATTGCACTCTCCCTGCCTCCTCTGGCTTCCTCATGCTGCCTTATCCACCCAACCACCCCCACCGTTACACACAACCATTCCATCCACCTCCCCAGCTGTCCGTCCTGCTCTCTTCCTCCTCCATACGCACCTTCCTCAGTGTGGCCTGTTGTGCACATGGCTTAAAGTTGAGAACAATAAAGTGCTATGACCGGGGTCAACGCTAGCTGCGTCTTAGTTTTTTTGTAATGAAAACTTTTCGAACCATGTGCACAATAGGGCAGCAGGTTAGCTTTTTTTCTGACACCTCCTACAGACTACTGTGGGCTGCCAGCATGAGTGCTATGCTGACAGTTACTGACCAGGAAATAGTCACACAGGTACAGCACATGGATGGTTGGCTAAATCTCCTCTTCCTCGGTCTATTCGGTCATCACGAGCCCCTCTGTCTCCAGGCATCACCACAAGTCTTGCGAGATCATTCGCTAAACATAACTTAGGCATTGGGATTGTCGTAAATAAATTATTACGCGTTCTGAATTTCTATATATCAATATGATCATGCATGAAGCAAGAGGCTGAGTACGTGGTATCAGGTTCAACAAGGGCTTTATTCAAATAACTCGAGTTATAGGGAGAATAGTTCCATCACCACAAGGGATCAGGACCTGGATTCTCAAAAAGATATTCTCCAACTTTATTCACAGAGTACAGTATATATATGTTTGTAATAATATACGTAAGCAAGAGTGCTTCAGGCGGAGCAAGAGAGAGTGAGATAAGAGCATGTGGGTGTGTAAGTAGGCGTGAAGGTGGGCGTCCACTTGATGATAATAGGTAAGTGTCATAGGTGGGTGGATGCCTGGAGGGGGTTGCGTGATCAGCTGGAACTTCACTGGAACTTTGCCTTACTTGTGCTCAACTCGAGCATGACGTGTAACTGACGTGTGGAAGGGTTGCTATGCAACTGGGGAGTCTGGAGTCTGAAAATGAGGCCTTCAGTGTCAGGGCGACCAGCACATCTTGTATTATCTGATATCTAAAGTCTGGAGCAGGGACTGATACGTGACATAGGTTGCCCATCACCAAGGGCCAATGTGGCATTTATTTCTTCGTTTACTGCTGAAGTCTTACATGGGGGCTATGGGCTTTTCACTGACGTGAGCTTTGTAATCGCACAAAAAGAGACAGAAAGGCTAGGCTTTCTCCTTTGCAGATGGATCATGTTTATCCCTCCTTCTCCAGGCAGGAATGTGGTTTCGGTAGGAGTAAGCAGATAACCGTGCTCAATACTGTCTTGGACAGGGCCCCTTTGGCTGAGGCCCAAGTGTGCAAGGATACGCAGCTACAGCTTTCAGAGCGTTCTGAGGCCTGAAACCTCTTTTCGGCTCTGGCTGGGCCACAATAATGGAAATGCGGGAAAACATGATGCAAAACGTGTAGGCCTCAATGCAGAGTTGTCGTTTCTCTCATGGGAGACTGGATGATGGCAGGCCACGTTATAGCATAAGCATCATGATAGACAGGCCATGGAGGGGAAATACATAGGTTACATGTATGTGCACATGAGTGGTGGGGAACACACGGGGACACATAGGCCTCATGATATTTTATTTTCCTCAGGATACTGTGCGATCTCGCGATGTGCCCGATACCTGATTTTACTGGCTCTCTCTGCCCCACACCACTCTGAGTTCAACAGTGCCTTTCAGTCAAGTGATCGTGGGTTGGAGGCCTTGAAGCTCATGTCCTTGCACACGTCAGCAGTTGTGATGCGCACCCTGCTTCGCTTTCGTGAGCCTCTGTCCTATTATCTAGTTCCCCAGTGTGTTTCGCTGCCCTCGACTGATTCATAACTGAACCTTTTAATTATTCATTGTTCCTTCTGCGTATCTTGATTTTCATCAGCCCTGTCTTGTGAGCATCACAGTGTCACTGATTCAGCACTTGTTCGAGATCAGAGAACATTTTTGACCATTGGCTCTCTGCTTTCCATGCATGCCCCTCCGCAAGGGCATCTTCTGTCCCTCGCCTTATTTATTTAACTGACCTGTTTCACAATAATGCCGGCTGCTGTACAACGGGGCATAAAGTCAAGAAAAAAATAACGCAGTTACACAGCCAACATTGACTGCATCATAGCTCTTATTTTCTTTACTTTCAGCCATGTTACACAGCAATGCAGTCACTGCTGTGCAACATTTCTAAAAAAACATTGACAAAGCCAATAGATTTAGCATTGATGAAACCTATTGGCTTTGCCAATGCTTATTTTTTTGTCAGTATAATTTTTGCGAATATGGTAACTTGTCATCAGGGGTAAAGTTCTGATTATAGATTTCTTTAATAACTATTAAAGAGTAAGAGGGAATTCTGTTATGTTGGTGTGGTATGTAGACTGGTTATCAGTGTGTTCTCTTGATTATTGACCTATTACTCCAGATTTTTTAAAATCTTTTTCCAGATGTATAGCGAACCGTGAGATCTGGTGTTCTGTTAACAAGTCATGAAAAGTGGGGAGTTTATGCTCTGTGTCCCTTCATAACAAAAAAAATATCACTGATGTACCTTAGCCATGATCTAATGCTTAGTGAGACAGTATAATTTGTGCAGATGATCCATTGCACCATAAAATAAAACATAAAAAGATTAGTGAATTCTGAAACTGACACAGCCCGTCACTACTCTCTTAATGTGTTGGGGTAATATATTTTTATACGTGAAAAAAGTATTTCAAGTGATTATAAATGCCAGACTAACCAGATAATTAGTGGCAACGTATATGCGTTCTCTTCTGCTCATGAAATCTCCAATCACCTCAACATCCTCATCCTGAGGTCTGTTTGAATCTAATGTGTCTATATCTAAGCACACCAGGATGTTCTACGAGGGGGACAAATTGTGTACCGTTTACTTTATTAATAAAATCCACAGAGTCACTTACAAACATCTGGGTTATCTTTAATCAGTGACTTCAGAAACATTTCTATGCATTGCAAATGTTGCTCCAATATAGAACCACAGCTAGCAATGGAATGGCATCAGTGGGGTTGGAATCCTTATTTTCTGAATCTTACGTAGTATATATATATATATATATATATATATATACATAAGGAATTTTTGCATCTTTTTGCCAGTATATTTGAATTTCTTCTTATTGATCCAGTTGTTGCTAAAGCCTTCCTTTGCAATATTTAGTGTTCGTTTTTAGGTCGAGCCTGGGCAGCGTATTTGCTGGCTGCTCTGTGATGCATGCTGTAGGCAAGTAGGAACTTAAAGCTCCGCCCACTCATCGCCCATATTTTACATTGGCTTATGTAGTTGTCCACTGTAAACTGTGGCTGTTAATTTGTCAATAGGCTTAGTAGTCCCTCTTTAGTACCGCCTTGTCTCATTTTGTAATCTCCCATGGCGACACCCCCTGTTACATGTGTTGTTACTCGGTAGGCTTTAAATACAGCCTCCGAGCCATATTTTCTCAAATAGCTTTGTAGCCGGCAGGACACACACTCGCCTAATACTTCAAAAAAAGAAAAAAACGTTTATAGTGCAAAAGCATTTGCAATGCTATAGGTCTCGCTTTTGTAATAGTTTAAGCTATTGGCATTTTTATGACAATGCCGTTTATCTGTTTTAAGAACACCACATAATTAAAAGGCATTGTCATTTACAATGCCAATAGCTCAATTTCTCGTAAATGCGAGACCTATTGCATTGCAAATGCTTGTTATGTATAGTATAATGTATGTTCTTAAAGGGCTTTTAGCAACCTCTCTTCTCCCATTGGTCTGTTGTCATTCCAATTTTGCTTCCGCCCATTGTAGTTTACAGCATGGGGCAATGAGTCAGCCTAGTTAAGCCTTTTGTTAACATCATGTTGTGACCGCATTTTGCTCTTTAACATGCTGCACTCCCGCACCCAAGGAGTTCCCTTTAGTGTTGCTTGATATGATAGTAGGACGCATTTGAAGTGAGCAGAGGGCACATTCCAGCATTATCCGTTCCTTTGTCTTTTCGATAGTTTTGTCAATTTCTTTAATGCTGCTATTTCACAGCATACCATATTGTGTTCCTGGAGGTAGTTTCTCCCATGGTTCTTTACTAAACACTGCAGAGGTCTAAAACCAAAACTTTATGATGTCTAATTTGCAGCACATGTATAACAGTTTTGTTACGTTTACTTTACTTCTTTTCTGTTTCATTTTTTGCTTCCCTTTTTCTTTCTCTCCACCTCTTTCCCTTCTATTCTTGCTTTTTTACCTTCCACTCTAATTTCATTCCTGTTTCTTTCTTTTTTTGACTTTCTTACCTTCTTTCCGTCTTTCTTTCTCTTTTTGCCTACTTTTCCCTTTCCTTCTTTCTTTGCTTCTTTCCTTTTAGTTAATTTTTTACATCTTTATTTCTTGCCTTTACTTTTTAATTTCCTTCTTTCTTTATTTTTTTGCCTGTTTTCTCTCCTCTCTTCCTTGCCTGCTTTCTTTAATATTTGCCTGCTTTCCTTTTTCTTTCTTTTCGCCTCCTTTCCATTCTTTCTTTTTGTCTAATTTCTTTTTTTCCCTTCTTTTTTTTTCTGGTTTGCCTGCTTTTTCATTCTTTCCTTTGTTTTTCTTTCTTTCTTTCTCCCTCCTTTACTACTTTTCTCTTCCATTCCTCCTTTTTTGGCTCCCACCCTTTATTCCTTTCCCCTTCCTTCCTCCCTCTTTTTTCCTTCCTCCCTCTTTTTTCCTTCCTCCCTCTTTTTTCCTTCCTTCCTCTCTGTTTTCCTTCCTTCCTCTCTGTTCTTCCTTCCTCTTTTTTACTTCATTCCTCTTTTTTTTACTTCATTCCTCTCTTTTTTACTTTCTTTCTCAAGGACAAGTCAAGCAGCCAGTGCCAGACCAATGGCTTTTTTGGTGTACCCAAGAACATTTGATTTTACTAAAACTTTGCAGTGGTGTTGAATTTAATAAAATATCTACTTCTCCATGGGACAAGTTGCTTTATAAATCAACTTTTCCTGTAAAAAAATAAATCCACTTTTCCCTTTTGATGCCATGATAAATTATGCCAGCGATCTCATTATATAAAAGCTGTGATATTACTTTTATTTTGCCAGGGCTCATACAATACTACGATTTAAATTCTATTAATTTCCTTATTTTGCCACCTTCACACGGATCTACATACTAATCAATAGTTCCAATGTTGGGATGCACTTTTTAGTCTGTGCAAACCTGATAAATTGCATGTTTTAGGGGTTTTCGCCAGCTCTTCTCTAATCTTTCCCATACTGAGAGAGGTTTGAGATTTACTCCTGACAATGGCGAAAGTAAAACAACTTCCTCGGTTAGGGAAGAAAGCGGTTGGAGGGAAAGTAAACTTGTAAACTCTCAACAGATTTTCGCATGAGCCAATTTACATATTTATATTTGCTCGTGCTAAAATGCAGTTCACAAATATTTTCTAGGGTTATGCTTTCTTGGACTACTTAAGTAAATTCTTGTGAATTCATGAAAGCTGAAAATCGGCGCTAATGCAAGGTCATATACCATGGGTGCAATTGTGTCTTTAATTAAGAATTGGGCCTCTAATTGGGTCTGGAGTTAACCAAGACCTTTTTTTTTTTTCCCTCATTAAAATGTTATCCATACTTTCACAAGAAGGATATCCGCACTCAAAGTAGTTTTTGTTCAGTACCAGGGACTACTATGGCAATGTGTACTTTTTGAGGCCAAAAACTATTCTTGCTTTTTGCCAATGTTTGTTATAATGGTGATTTGATAGTAGGACGCATTTGAAGTGAGCAGAGGGCACATTCCAGCTTTATCAGTTCCTTTGTCTTTTCGATAGTTTTGTCAATTCCTTTAATGCTGCTATTTCACAGCATACCATATTGTGTTCCTGGAGGTAGTTTCTCCCATGGTTCTTTACTAAACCCTGCAGAGGACGAAAACCAAAACTTTATGATGACTAATTTGCAGCACATGTATAACAGTTTTGATACTTTTACTTTACTTCTCTTCTGTTTCTTTTTTTGCTTCCCTTTTTCTTTCTTTCCACCTCTTGCCCTTCTATTCTTACTTTTTTACCTTCCACTCTAATTTCTTTCCTTTTTCTTTCTTTTTTTGACTTTCTTACCTTCTTTCCGTCTTTCTTTCTTTTTGCCTACTTTTCCCTTTCCTTCTTTCTTTGCTTCTTTCCTTTTAGTTATTTTTTTACATCTTTATTTCTTGCCTTTACTTTTTAATTTCCTTTATTTATTTTTTGCCTGTTTTCTCTCCTCTCTTCCTTGCCTGCTTTCTTTAATATTTTCCTGCTTTCCTTTTTCTTTCTTTTCGCCTTCTATCCATTCTTTCTTTTTGTCTAATTTCTATTTTTCTCTTCTATCTTTTTTTTTTCTGGTTTGCCTGCTTTTTTAATTCTTTCCTTTGTTTTTCTTTCTTGCTTTCTTTCTTTCTCCCTCCTTTCTCCTTCCTTTACTACTTTTCTCTTCCGTTCCTCCTTTTTTGGCTCCCACCCTTTATTCCTTTCCCCTTCCTTCCTCTCTTTTTTCCTTCCTCCCTCTCTTTTTACCTTCCTCCCTCTTTTTTCCTTCCTTCCTCTTTGTTCCTTTGTTCCTTCCTCTTTTTTTCTTAATTCCTCTCTTTTTTACTTAATTCCTCTTTTTTTACTTTCTTCCTCTCTTTTTTCCTTCCTCCCTCTCTTTTTCCCTTCCCTCCTCTTTTTCCTTCCTTCCTCTGTTTTCCTTCCTTCCTTCCTCTGTTTTCCTTCCTTCCTTCCTCTGTTTTACTTTCTTTCTCAAGGACAAGTCAAGCAGCCAGTGCCAGACCAATGGCTTTTTTGGTGTACCCAAGAACTTTTGATTTTACTAAAACTTTGCTGTGGTGTTGAATTTAATAAAATATCTACTTCTCCATGGGACAAGTTGCTTTATAAATCAACTTTTCCTGTAAAAAAATGAATCCACTTTTCCCTTTTGATGCCATGATAAATTATGGCATCTATCTCATTATATAAAAGCTGTGATATTACTTTCATTTTGCCAGGGCTCATACAATATTACGATTTGAATTCTATTAATTTCCTTATTTTGCCACCTTCCCACGGATCAACATACTAATCAATAGTTCCAGTGTTGGGATGCACTTTTTAGTCTGTGCAAACCTGATAAATTGCATGTTTTAGGGGTTTTCGCCAGCTCTTCTCTAATCTTTCCCATACTGAGAAAGGTTTGAGATTTACTCCTGACAATGGCGAAAGTAAAACTTCTTCCTCGGTTAGGGAAGAAAGTGGTTGGAGGGAAAGTAAACTTGTAAATACTCAACAGATTTTCGCATGAGCAAATCTACATATTTATATTTGCTCGTGCTAAAATGCAGTTCACAAATATTTTCTAGGAGTATGCTTTCTTGGACTACTTAAGTAAATTCTTGTGAATTCATGAAAGCTGAAAATCGGCGCTAATGCAAGGTCATATACCATGGGTGCAATTGTGTGTCTTTAATTAAGAATTGGGCCTCTAATTGGGTCTGGAGTTAACCAAGACCATTTTTTTTCCTCATTAAAATGTTATACATACTTTCACAAGGAGGATATCAGCACTCAAAGTAGTTTTTGTTCAGTACCAGGGACTACTGTGGCAATGTGTACTTTTTGAGGCCAAAAACTATTCTTGCTTTTTGCCAATGTTTGTTATAATGGTGAGGGCCTGGCAGCTTCCTCAAAGTTTTTACAAAAACCATACCAAACAAGAGACACATTGACAAAACCAATTGGCTTTACCAGTGCTTGTTTATCTTCATGTTTCCCATTATCTTGTTAAAACTGGTTGCACTGATTTTCCATTATGAATATTTTTGGAAATACTAGTGCAATCAATACCTTTTTAATAAATGATGCTTCAAAAAAAGTTACCCACAATTTCACAGTAGCTTAGCCCAACATTTTTTTTTCCTAGTTGCATTTTTTGTGTGAACATTTTTTTTTGAAAGCAAAGGATCATCAGTCTTACTTTCAAGCTTCTGCAGATATTTGCATCTAATTAGGGAGCATTATGGGAGCATTGTATATAGCCTCGTATTGTTAAACTTTGCAAAAATGTGTTCACATTTTTACACTGGAACCACTCTGTGTTGCCGTCCAAGCTTACAACATTTTCTTAGAGGGCTCACCTTAATATGAAAGGCTTTGTATTAATGAACATGAATCCAAGTTCGAACAGCATTAACATATGGCCACAAACAATACCTTAGCTGCAGACAATGCCCTTCCCTGATCCATAATGTGGTACTGTAAACTGGCAGCCAAGTGTATGTGCTGCAGAAAGTTGGGCCTAATGGCTAGATCGGCTGACCTCGAAACTGGGGAACAGGGTTCAAATCTTGGCAGGGACGCTCAAAATTCTGTAATTCTGGTCAAATCACTTAATCTCCCTGTGCCTAATAAAATGAATGTGTCCGTCTGTAATGCAACTGGTGCTCATGTAAAGTGCTCTGATACCTTCGGGTCGAGTTTGTGCTATATAAAACTCCCCCAAAAAAGGACAAAATAAACATAAAAGCTTGTTGTCCTTGACCCCAAACAGCATGTCCTGGGAGCCAGGCTATCGGAGTTCCACACCCCTGCTATGCAAGACCTAGTTACTTGTAAGGGTTTTCAGACTGACGTCTTCTAATCAGCTGTAATTGTCATTCAATTTTTTTATTCCACCCACTCCAGCATGCATCTAGGGGCAATGACAGCCTACTTAATTTTGAGTTATTGCAGGCTGTCCTTTCAGTAGGCGCACATCCACACACTTGCCCAGCTTAGTTGTCCTCCGTGCCGGGTGTACCATGATAATGTTTACTTTTTTGAGACGGGAAAACACTTTTGCTTTTAGACATGGTTTTCTTTTTGTGTTATTTTAGATTTGAGGGCCTTCCTTGCATTTTTCCAAACAAAGTTTTGCAAAAACCATGACAAAACAAGAATTGCTAAAAAGGTGATGGCCAACACCAGACCTAGTAGCTATGCCAGTACTTGTTTGATCTTGCTGTAAAAAGAAAATTCTTCGCTTGCAGTGCTTTCAAATGGACAACCACCCCTTCCCAGTATTTGGGCTATTTTAGTTCCATTTAGTAGTATTGGGGCTACTTTAAATAACACAAAAGAGTAGTTATTGATACCGAGTCTGGATGAGAAGAAATGTGGGCGTCGTTTTAGAATGGATAGTTTTAACATCAATTTTTTTGCATTATTATACAAACGTCATACTCAGTGACGTCTTACTTTGCAAATTACTTTTGGCCATGCAACTCGCACTGATGGCTTCCCAACTCGTTTAATTACATAAACAACCGTGTGGCGCAGGCGAGATTGCCTACGTGCATAAATGCCAAGTATCTATAATCCAACTGGGTGTAACTGCCCACTCTCTCCCCTGTGCTTCTGCTTGCAGTTCTGTTATTGTTTAGTGTCTCCATTTAATAGTGTACCAGCGCCACAGCCAATAAATGAAGGGAATGCAGGAGCCATTCATTGCATGCAGTAGAAATAAATGACATTACAGCTTGGATATCCTCTGAAAACACAGTTTGCTCAATCCCACAGTTTCTTTGATCGGAAAGAGGGTATAGTGACTGGTGTCTCCAGGATAAATCTAATGGCAATATCCCTATTACTGTCTGCTAAATAAATACTGTACTTCATTCACAGCGATGGGAAATCTGTACTCTGATGCTCACTCAAAAGGAGTGAATGATAAATCTGTCTTGCAAGTGTTTGAACTTGTAATTTGTAGTGTACCACTGTTCAGCAACATTCAAATCAGCCCTATTGTTTGCGTGCTGGCTCTCAGTGATAGCTGAGGAAGGAGTTGAAGGCTAGCCTTGAAATGGAACGAGTACTGCACACTATTTTTGCATTGTGTCACCAGTTGCATTTTTGTATTGCTGGTTTTTAATCAAAATGCACTTAGCAATTTTATGTAACCATGGTGATGGCTGTGATTAATTTTTGGACTTCTCAATGGTCAAGGAAATGGAATAGCGTATGGGTTGTGGGTTAGATACTGTATTGCTCTGGCAGTCTTTGTATTCAGCTCAGTTATTGAAGGCAATTACATCTGAGTTTCATTGTCAAGTACCGCTTGAATGATATGTGTACAGTCCTGCTTGCAGAGGTCTACGTGCTTGTTAATAGGGAGGCCAGAATACTTGTCCTGTCCTTCAATGGCACTTACTCCCAGTAAAATAGAAAAAGTTTCTAATTTTGGATGTGGCCTGTCCCTGTTCCCTACAGCAAACTCGTTTTATGAAGAGCTGCGGAAAGGATTTCTTGTGGCGAGATGCATCATTAGTGTTCACTTGTAACATATGCATCACTCACTTAAAGATGTGCACATGCTTTAATACTGAGTGAGACCTGCTTATATTGACTGCTGCAGTGCCACACTCCACCACCAGCTGTCACCTCTAATAATCTTATCCTACTGGCGTGTAAAAATAAGTGGCCGTTAGCTAGTTTGGTTGTGACTTAGACAGAACTAAGTCAGCCAGTGTTCTCTTTGAATTTGAGTGTGGTAACAGGCTAGTGTTTTTTGACCTTCTATAGTTTATATGTAATTTCAATCAAACCCCAATCAAATGTGGCCCCAAGGCTCTTGAGGCTCTTTTGGTCCACAGTTATTATCAGTGCCAAGGTAGCATCTAGGAATCACACTTGCACACTCTTAACTCCAATAGTTGTTAGACGTGAACAAAGAGATAATACTTTTGCTTTCAGACGGGAGTGTAGCTATCCTTGTTGCAGCAGGTGTGGTGGCCCTGGGGTCTATGGCTGTGGGGGCCTCAATGAACCTCAGTTGTAGCAGTCTGTCTCTGCTCAACCTGGATGAGGCGTCGCAATCCGTTGTTGTGTTGGGATGTGGCTCACTTGCTTCGCCACAGTAGCACACGCAACCTGTGTGCTTCATTCTTACCTTCCTCTAATGCTATGCACTCTGAGAGCCAGCTCCTGTATCGGTTTGTTAGGTCTCGCCTAGCTATTGCGTTTACGCAATCGCTATGCGAGACTCTAGTAAGAGGGGCATTTCAATGTGCTCCCAAAAGTGGATTGCATGGCGAGCACGCGCACAATTATGTGCATCGTGCCGCCATGCAATCAGTTTTGGGAAGCGCTTCAGCCCACTGGCGCCCTCGGCATCGTACTTCAAAGGGTCCGCTCCCCAGCCTGGAATGCGCTCCCCCGCCAAGCGCGTGCGCTTGCTTTCAGTTTCGCGCGGCAGGCGCCCGCGTCCGGACCAATTTGTCTTGTTTTAGTTTGTATAGCGCACTTCTTCCATTTCTGCAGCCTCAAAGCACTCTCGTGATTCTAAGTGTCCCGTTTGCATGTCTGTGGCTTTTCCATTTAACTGAAGCATTTTTATAGCGCGATGTCATTGAAACTGGCATTCCATTGCAGCTCTGCTTCCCGCTCTTTGCGTTAGGCTGCTGACATCGACCAATGCTTGTTATCACGGCATTCCATTGCAGCTCTGCTTCCCGTTCTCTATGTTAGGCTGGCTGACTGACATTGAGTGATTAATCAACAACAAAGTCATACATTTGGCAGTGTTTATGCAGAGCTCGTTTCCCCTCTCTGCCATTGCAAAATAGTATTTTTGGAAATATGTCTGTGGCGATAAAGCGAGCAAAACATACTCTCCCTGCATGCAACTAAGCAAACCTAGTGCTGCTCCTGCTAGCCCTTAAATATATATTCACGAGCTGCCTGAGTCATCCTCAGTGGGCTTCTGTGACCGAGGCAGATTCAAGAAGAACAGTTGATAACAAGAATGATTTGAGGGCACATGGGTGTTGTTGGTGTGGAGGTGACTGAACCCTGGTTTCAAGTGACCTAAGCATTGTGAACACATTTTACTGTGGTAGGTCTGCATTCACGTGTCTGTAGTGTTGTACGTCGCAATGCTAGCTTGATCCAACACAATTTATAATTCTAAGCGACTCATTGTCCACCATTGCCGAAGTATATATGTATGTCCATTTGTAGAAGTTGTTAGTGTGATGTTAGCCAAAGGGCTAGAGTGGAATTGTTTAATGTAAAGTTAATATGCGTTATGCAAAAGTGTAAAAATAAACCAAAAAGAACAAATTGGGTTTGTGTTCTAAAATTGTCCAAGTAACATATTCCAACTCCCCTTAATAATGTTTGCCAGTGATGTTACTTGGTGAGCTAAATGCACACTGGTGACATATAGTTTCATGTGAAGGTCGCAAGTTTGAATTCTGGCAACGCCATTCGGCCTTCCAGTGTTTGGGAAATAGCGTACCATTAATTTAGGTAATGGTGATATCTATTATATACAACAGACGTGTGCTATTAAGATATTTATACCCCAAAAAATATTATTTGATTCATTATCCATCACATCTTGGTTTTTGCAACCCGCCCTCTGCCGTACCCCTTTCTACTCATTTGTATACTGTTATTGGCCAAGATGCTCCTTTTGCAAAACATTTCTTTGTAAACTGATTAGATGCTGATTAGAGTTGTGTCCATGCTGTTTTAAATACCTCTTAAAATTGTAACTGGAGATCATTGATGCTGTAATTGCCTGCTACACATTTAGCTCTTGAACCGATCTCACAAACAGGTTACTGTGCTTGCTTGTTTTTTTTTTAGCGCGCGTGCACACAACTCTAGGCTTGTTCCTAGAGAGGTGCGCAGTAATGGCAGCCTGTTGCGTTGTTGCCACAGCGAGATGAGATTCAAGTGTGCTGTCACAATCTAGCTTAACTGTGTCAATTTCGCCTCTCTTTGGTGCGGCATGAACGAACCCTATGAAAGTGTGTCCTTAAGAAATAAAACTGACGCTAGACTTGTCAGCTTGGCGCTAGGTGTTTCTGCATGTAATCGTGCATGTAAAATTGCATCCCGTAGATATGGGCTCCACACGGGTGAGGACAGGGAGTGACGCTGAAAGTGCGGTGAGTAAACAAACCCATCCTTTCTATATGTAGGATACATGCAGTTTGGCAGAGAGTATGTTTTTGGCAGTTTCGCGTATTTATGGAATGCATAAACAGTGGCATTAAATGTGATTTTCCTGATATTTTATTTACAAGAGTGAAATGAGGAGTAGTAATCTCATACACAGATTTAATATGTGATTCCACTGAAAGGGCATCGTTTAAGGATGTACATTCTCAGCAGGGAGCTGAGCTGATTCCTTTGTGCGGTGTGAGAGAAGCTGGAAGCTTGTAATGTTTATACATATCAAAACAGCCCTAATGACATGGTCTCTGTTATCTGATGCCATTTACTTGGTGCAATTGTCTGACGTTCCCAAGGTCTAATTGCGTTGTTTGGTGTGAGATACCTTAGTGCTTGAGTTGCAACCCAGGGCGCTGTGGCAGCCTTCGACCTCAACCCAAATCTGCGTGTTCCCACCCAGTACCCACAGGGACAGATTTTGAGTGTCCTGTTAAATGTAGGATCCCTGTGCAAACCGTTCCTTATTATAGGCCCATTTAGAATTAGCTCCCAGTGGTACTCCTTTTATCCATCTCGGACAGGGAAAGGTTTTAGTCAGACAGCAGGGTTAAAGCCGCGACCTGGAGTTCACGCCCTGATTTGTTCAACAGAAGTGTCGTCTCACTGAGGTATTTATTTACAATTAGAGGCCATACCAAACGGAATGTGCATGCTGCTTACATTTTCTGACGGTTATTGCTTTAGTTGTATTGCAGACATGATATTCCTTTGTGCTGCCTCTCTCCCTCCATCAGACCGTGCTGTCTTTACCCACTTCCTCCTACCCTCCATCGGTATGCCTTTAGTTACCCTCCATCCCACCCTCATTCCCTTGGTCCGTGTTGCCTTTGCCCACCTCCCTCCCACCCTCCTTCCCTGTGGCTTTTGACACCTTCTTCAGTATTTCTATCTTTGTTACTACTTCAAACACACTACACCATACTTAAGGAAGTTTCTTTTTGGAGTGTGTATATCACTTATATTTTTCTGACTTTTGTTGTTTTAATTGTATTGCAGAAATTATATTTCTTCATGTTGCCCTCTCTTCCACTGTGTTGCCTTTGCACCCCCAACCTCCGTCCATGCGACTTTCGACCCTTCTCTCCATATCTCTCTTTGTTACTGTTTCAAACACGCTACACAGTAGTTAAAGTTTTTTTTCCAGAGTGCACTCTCACTTATATTTTCTGACTTTTTTGTTTTAGTTGTATTACAGACCTATTCCTTCATATTTTCGTCTCTCCCTCCATTCCTTTTTGTTGCCTTTACCCACCCTCTCTCACCCTCCATCTGTGTGCCTTTGCCCTCTTTCCTCCTCTCTTTTACCCCTATGGCTTTTGCCCAATGGCGGCCGCCATAAATAAAAGGTGGTAGGGCGGGAGGGGGAGTGCAGGAGGGGTCGCCCGGGAGGTCGCTTCGGGGTTTTAGAAATGTATTATTTTAAAAATAAAAACATACCTTCAGCCGACAGCCCCCTCCAGTGTCGCACCGCCTCTCCTCTTCTTCCTTCAGCTTCAGCCTCTGGGATAGACTCCCATCCAATCCCAGTGTTTAGCCATGCAGCAGTTGATGTAAGGATATTGTGCTGCATAACTAAATGCTTATAAGGTCCCAAAAGCGAGACCTATTGGCTATGCCAATGCTTGTTTTTAGTTTCTCCACAGTGCTTTTACATGGTTGTTTAGCTCCGCTAACCGATTAGCTCAGATGTGCTAAGAGCGGTCCTGAATGCCTTTGTGTATATGCATTCGCACATTTAAACTTAAACTATTGGCTTTGCCAGTGCTTGTTTCATTTAGAATTTCTTCATGTTACATGTATTTAATTTCTGTGTATTTTATTTATTTCCTATTTTATTTTCATTTATTAGGAAAGTGACCTGTTTTGCATGGTTAAACCCTAACTTTTTTCAGATACCTGATGCCAACTTGACTGAGTGTGCTGGGATCCTGCTAATTGGGGCCCAGCATGTGTTCCTTCCCAAAATGTTTTGTTTGTAACCACAAATGGCACATCTCTGGCCACAGGTACGCTCCTTGTTAAAGGCAGGGGCGGTTTCTTCACATGGGCGTGGGGGCGTCGCGCCCCACCCCCCGGTTTCCTTGTCATATAAAAAAATGATTGTTTACTGCAGTGCGTGGCATGACCGTCACCCGGGCAAAGAAATAAGTTACAAGAGTGAAGTGTGCATGTTAGGTTGAACGGATGCCTTCCTCCGACCAGCCTGACGTGCACTTGAGCCCTTGCCAGGCTGCGCAATGTAAGAACCCGAGCGATTGCTGCCACAGCCCCCAAGGCTACAAATGAGCGTTGGCAGCCCCTGACCCAGCTAACACTCAGCCAATACTCCCGCAGCTGGAGTTATGGGGGTGGGACCAGGCCTTAGGGAGATGAACTGCAAACCGGGAGGCAGCACATCGCGACTGTTACTGCCTGTGATGCCGGGCTACTGGGTTGTATTCCTACCATGAAGCTCAGTTGCCGCCTGTTGTTTTCTACCCGGCCTTTGCCCCTTCTATTCAATATTCATGCCCATCCTGGTCCCTGGGGCCCTGGGCTGGCATTGGCCTGGCCCGGCCGGCACTATTTATTGCACTGGAGGCTTAGGCTGTGGGAGGGAGAGAGCCGGGATGCGAGCCGGAGAGCTCGAGAGAAGAGTGACCAGGACAGGAGGACCAGGCTGGTGGGACCGGCTGCAGGAGAGTTGGGGAGAGTTACCCGGGATGGGGTCCACTGAGCTGTGGCAGCGGTAGGTACACTAGGCTTGGCTTTGTTTATTTGTTTTTAAAAATATTCTTATTAATGCATACATAGTAGTGATATACTCAACAATTAAAATTCATTGAGAAAGGAAAAAACAAAGACCAAAGAGGAGCGAAGGAAATCAGAGTAATAAATAATTTGGTCCCAACACCCCCCTGTCCCCAAGACCCCCCCCCTGTCCCGACCCTCCCACCCTGCCCACCCCCTTGCAGTTGGCCTCACTCTGTTTTCTTTAGTTCAGATATAAGCTGTTTTGTATTTAATACTTCACCCATTCTTCTCAATCCATCTAGTCATTGGTGCCGAGATTTTCCGGCCTTTTGTTCGGGAGCGCGGTCCCCTTCTTGCATGTATGGCCTTTTCCAAGTTATAATTTGCAAGTAACTGTGAAAGCCATTGCTGGAACCCAGGGGTATTAGGATCTAGCCAAGCAGATGCTAGACATAAGCGCAGGATCGCCATTCCAATAAACACTAATTCTTCCCTGGGCTTCACCAGCATGTCCTGAGCTACCCCTAATCCTATCAAGGTCGGCGAGAGAGAGTAGTCCACTCCTAAGGCCTCTTTAAAGAAGCTGGTAATTTCTTGTTTTAGCTTACCCACAGGAAGCAAAAATGTGGCTAAGATCTGCCGAAAATAAAGCGCAACGAGGGCAAAAAGTTCCTTTCCCCGACCCCCATTTAGCAGTCCTTTTCGGGGTATAATACAGTGAAAAGCATGATTTATAATGAGCTTGAAGCCGGGCCAGAATTAAAATATTCTGTGCTAACTTGGCTAATTGAAAAATAAACTTTCCGGAATTCCAGTCTCCGCTTTCCACTTTAACGCCTGATCTTCCATGTCAACTGACATTAGTGAATTGAAAAAATTCTAAACTACTCCAATAGATAGATTTCTATTCATTTTTTAATTTATCTATAATATCATTATTGGCAAACCCTAACGGTCCTCCCCCTTTCTTATTTAGAAAATCCATAATTTGTAGGAATTTTGAAAAAAATCTCTCCTATCTTGCAGATACAATTCTCCAAGGTTTTTGAAGGAGACTGGAGACAAATCTTGCTGGACCAAAGAAGGCGCCAAGCTTAGTCAGACCCGCTTTGCACCATTTTTCGATAATTGGGCCTTTATAAATCTGGCAGGTTGGGGGGATTGTTGCATAGTGGTGTGTAAACCTCGATTAGATCTTGCTGCCACGCCTCCCTAGTTTTATTGAGTGTAGTGGGAGTGTTGTTACTAAGTGTTCGATAGATTTTTGTAATTTTATGATCCCCGAAGTCTCCCATGAAGACCTTTGCCTCAATGGGATTACATTCAAGAATCTCAGTTAAATGAGATATGTATGGGGTGAAGGCATGAAGGAACTGGAGGTAGCGGTAAAATTGTGTGTGGGGCATATCGTATTCAACTTGGAGATCCATAAAAGATTTGAGGGTACATCCATGTACAACTGCCCCCACCATATCTATCCCAGCCTCGGAAGCCGGAGAGATGTGTCACTTGTGGCAATTGTCCATTATTCCACAATAGTCTCCTTAGTTAGTCTCCCCCACCAGCCTATCTGATGGAGTACCACCCTCCAGATTGTAAAAATCGTTACTGTGGCAGGTGGTAGCTCACGATGCATCTCTGCTGAGTAAAGAACCCTGTGGAGGGCATTATCTCCCAGCGCTCCACCGCATATTCCAGGTCCCCACGATCACCATACCACCAATCATTAAGAACCAGTAAATGGGAGGCCATAAAAAATGCATGGACATCTGGGGTAGCCACACTGCCGGAGTATGTAGACTGGAAGCAGGTCCTCAAGCCCACCCGCAACGCACCCCCCCCCCCCCCCCCCCCCGAGAACCGAGCAAGGATAGCATTTAGTTGGCATAACCATGTTGGTTTTATCAGATAGGGATGATTTTGTAGCTGATACAGGAGACGAGGCAGGGAAACCATTTTAAAAATAGCGGATCTACCAAATAGAGATAGAGGTAGGTGAGACCACACGTGTGTCTGGTCTCCCAACTGTGTTCACAGGGGGGCGAGGTTCCTGGCCCATGACATGGCTTGAGGTGAAGAAAGATGTACACCCGGATACTTGAAGCCATCTGGGGTCACGACCACCTCGCGCGACCAGGCACCCAGCTGAACGCCACTCCGCAATGGCCACAAGAAGGATTTTCCCCGGTTCATGTAGAGGATGGTGGTCTCGCCAAAGATCTGCATGATGCGTAGAAAGTGCAGGCCAGTCCGGTCAACATCAGTGAGAGAACAATACATCGTCTGCATAAAGTGCTATGCGGTTGGAGATGCCTGGCTCCATAGCTAAAGAAACAGATCAGGGGAGAGCGGGCAGCCCTGGCGCGTCCCCCGCCCAACAGCGGAGCGTTTAAAGACCGAGTCAGCCACACGAACTGAGGCGGTGATGTCTGTATGTAACAGGCAAATGAGGCGAAGCAACCGGGGGCCCGATATTAAGGCGACCTAGCAGAGCGAAGAGATCGGTCCAGCTGAGGGAGTCAAAGGCCTTGTTCATATCTGCCAGAAGAAGCGCGGCAGGGGTATCAACCGCAGCGATAGCATTATGAGCACATCTAATATGTTGTGTGGCGTGGTTTGGCATAAATCCTGCCTGATCTGGATGGATTAGCTCCGTGATATATGGGACTAGACCTTGGCCAAAAGCTTAGCCTCCACATTGAGTAGGGAGATCGGGCGATAGAACGAGAAGTGCTCTGATGGACGTCTCGCCTTCAAGAACGCGACTATCTCAGCGTGGCACCAATCTGGCAGAAGGCTACCATGCTCCCAGGAAGCCTCCAGGGCCGCTAAGTAGGGTTTTAACAGTTGTGGGTGGTATTTTTGAAAGAAGTCGTGAGGGTAGCCATTCGGACCTGGTGTTTTACCCCCTTGCATAGCTAATAGTGCAAGCAAAAGTTAGTCTACCGACAGGGGAGCATCTAGCTCCTCGCGGACTGTGTCCGACAATGCGCGGGGAGGAAAGTAATCAATACATTTCTCTAAGGGCAGCAGGCAATACTTCCTGGGGGGCAAAGATGTCAGCAAAAAACGAGGCAAAGTTATCCGCAATAGCGAAAGGGTCTGTAAGTGTGGTCCCGTTGGGGCCACGTATACATGGAAGCACTTGGGGTCGCAGTGTCTGCAGACGGAGACGATGCAACAGAGCACCGGATTTTCCCCCCACTTGTAGATCCGGCTACGAGTAGCGAGCTAATAAAGACGGGCTTCATTGAAAAGCTCACTAGCGTACATCTGCTGCATCCTCACTAGTTGTCTACGTGCAGCTTGCCCCGCTGTGTCCCTACTGCCGTTCTCTAAATCAATGAGTTGAGCCTTTAACAACCATGGCGACAAACGCCACCAAAATTGATAATTTCTGGGGTCTATGGAGAGGAGGATGGACACCGGGGAGTGGTCAGATAGCCCCCTGGGAAGGATTGCAGCATCGGCCAGTCTATGGGTGTGTGGTGCCGTAAGAAAAATATGATCTAAACGAGAAAAGGAATCACGTGGCCTAGAGAAATCGGTGTATACGTGTGTGTCAGGATGTAGTCCTCCATGTGTCAACCCACACCAAGCCTTCAACCAGGGGGAACAGTTTGGAGTCAGGGGTCCCTGCAACTCGGGCTGTGGCACGCCATCTATCCCGTGACGGGGACATAACATCATTTCAGTCTCCCCAACTATAGTTAATACCGATGGAAGGTCGGTCCAGAGTGTCGTCAGCCTTTCCACCAAGGACCATGAGAGAGGGGGAGGGGCATAGACACTGCCTAAAACAATGGGCTCACCATAGAGCGTCCCATAGATCACTATAAATCTACCCTGCGGATCCAGCCACGTGCGGCTCCGAACAAATGGGACACTGCAATGTATGAGTATTGCAACTCCCCGGGAACTTCTAGTGAAACCAGCATGGTAGGTGTGCACAAAGCCGAACCGTCCCAAACACGGTGCCTTGGTGCCCGCAAAGTGGGTCTCCTGTAGGAAGAGAACACCTGCCCTGTGTCGCTTTGCCTGACGCAATGCAGGACCCTGTTTAATTTTATCCAATAGGCCATTGACATTCCAACTGAGGAATCAGAGTTTTCTACTCCCGACCTTGGCTAGATCCTGTGACATAGTCTGTGGTGACATACATTGAAGCATCTGATAATATGGACGACAGTAACAATCTCAAAGTACAAAGAATAAAAGACTTGGTGGCAAAAATAATAATAATCATCAACCAGAACAAATAACCCCTCCCCTCCCAATACCTCAGAAACAGTAGAAGTATCTGTCGCGGTGAGCATCATACCACTACCCCTACGGGGGCAAGGCACTGTCTCATACCAACGGTTCCCTATAATACAATCTCCAAAGAAACGTTAAGTTCTCAAATGCTGAGAGGAAAAGGAAGGAGAGAAGGCCACCCGTAGGCCCATGTTAAATACCATCAGCATTTTAGACAAACCCATCTGAGTACTCATGTTCCAGTTCTATGATAGTAGGACCAGATGAAAAATATGGAAAATGAGTTCGAGTTCACCAGCCTGTCTGGGCCGCACCAGTCCATGTCTCGCAATCCTCAGTCTCCACTGTGCACTGACGAGGAGTTCCATATACCCCAATCATTCTGGTATCTGGAGGCACCTTGAGACTTCGAACAACGCCTTGAGCGTGATCTTCTGTTTAGTTTCCCTTTATTCTTAGGGAGCAACAACGTGGCCTCACTGGATGACCACTCTGAATCAAAGCATGGTGGAGTATGTGGCTTGCGCTTCCGTCGTTCAGCTGTCCAGGCAAAGATCTCCTCTGGGGTGTCAAAGAAGAGAGTACGGGACTTGTATATGAGCTTCAGCCGAGCTGGGAAAAGCAAAGCGTATTGCAGCTTGAGCTCCCGCAGTCGAGTTTTGGCAGCTGTTAACGACTGCCGACGCTGTTGCACCAGTCTTGTATAATCTGGAAAGATGGGAATAGGGTGAGAATCCTGTTGAAGCCGGTATGCCAATCTAGCCTGTGCGAGAACCGCGTCTCGGTTGTGGAAATTAAGGAATCTCGCTATAATGGGCTGAGGCCTGGCCCCTGGTGGGGGCTTTTGCATCAAGGCAAGATGGTCACATTCAATAATGAAACCGGAAGAAAAAGACTGAGAGATCCAGCTCTGTATCCACGTGAGGAGGAATCATCCCACAATATTATCCTCGCACCCCTCCGGAAAACCTACAAAGCGGAGATTGTTCCTCCGGGCCCTGCCCTCTGCATCCTCCGCCCTAAGCACTAGCCCCTTAGTGATGGATTCCAGAGAGGACACCTTATTTTTCAGGGAAGCGACCGAATCCTCTGTAGTAGAGTTCCGGGTTTTGGCCTCAGTTATTCTGTCGACCGCTTTGCGGAGGTCCTGACGGAACAACATGACATCTGATCCTACCGCCCCAATCTGGGCCCCCAGCGCATCCAGGGACTGTGTGATCCCTGCCATCAAAGCAGCGTTATCGGGACCAGCAGGGCCCTGACTACTTGGATCCGGCGATTGCGTCCAAGCGTCCTCGGTTTAGTGCCATGTTGCTTATCATGAGTCATATTGAGTGACAGCAGATAGGTCCCCTCAAGCCAGTGAAGTTCTGTATGGATTGATGTGTGGCACACCCGCACCACAGTGCCACAGCTGCGCCAGTGGAAGCATCTGGGGGTGTGAGAGATGGAGAGGGCCCCTCCGCTACCAGCGGCAAGTCCGAAACAGGCAGGGAGGCCGGTTGAGAGGCAACCTTCACACAAGCCGCACCAGGACCTAGCCCGGCCACTTCCGCACACAGGCGACTCCCCACCTCCCTAATGGGTGCCCCTGCCAGGTGATGGTCCCTTTGTACATTGTAGTATGGTGGCAGGGAATATTCCGCAGATGTAGAGGCAATGGCACCAGCGTGCTCCAGAAGCGATATATACAAAGGCTCCACCTGATGTAGAAGGGGGGGCGGTCCCCCGCTGGATCCATGCAGACTGACAGCCGTACGTGGGGTCAAGTGCGAGCCAACAGTGAGGCTCCCCGCCCCCACCACTCCGCAGCGTTGTGTGATGGGCTTTAAGTCCGAAATGAAATCTCTGGTCCCGGCGGTAGCACACGCAGGAGGCCCTAATGGGGGGGGCCCTCAAGGGCAGACCAGGTTGTATAACGGGCTTCACGCCTGGTTCCCGTGCGCCGGGCCGGGACACACCACTACTCCCACAGCTGCCAGGAAGGTATAGGAGGACCACCAAAGACTCCAGGGAATTCCACAGAGAGCAGAGTAGGGAGGCCCCGGCAGGATCACAGTGCTTCCATGGGGCAGCCAGGAGCATCCAAGATAAGACCAGTGTAAGAGGAGGGGCCGCACACTGACTTTACGAAAGTCTCATGTCCACTGCAGAGAACCGCGCCGCATAGGTCCAAATCACGGTGATCCTCCTCAGCCGGGTCCAACCTGGGCAGGCACCACACCTGTCGGCAATGGCAGTCCGCGAGGGCAATTCAGTAGAGCTGCGAGGCCGAACCAGCGCCAGTCACCGCTGGCACCCCAGGAGACAATTAACTGCCCGGGGGAAGCAGGCAAAGACCTCCGCCTCCTTTCTGAACCCCGGAAAGGGAAGATGTATCGGGTCTGCGGCAGGGCGCACAGGACCGCGAGCCCCCAACCTCTGCTCACATCCCTCTCCGCATGGACCCACCGGATGACGCAGCCACAGCAAGGCGTCCACCCCGCGGTGAGGGTATGGCGGCGCGCTGCCGGATCTACGCAGGCCGGCCTCAGGAGTCTTCACCAGTCCGGTGGGTCGTGTACACAGTCCGGCCGCCAAGAGCCGCCGGAGACTGGGTGCAGCGCGGCAGAGGCCTCCGCATCAGATCCCGGCCTGGAGGCAGCCCGCAATCCGGCTCCACCGCCGGCGAATAAATCCCCTGGTGCAACCACGGCACGCCGGGCATAGGCAGGCACAATGCGGTGAGGGCTGCAGCAAAAGAAATGCTGATGGGGCAGGATATTTGAATGATGTGTTGGCGGGCCTTTAGAGCACGTCTAGAGCGTGTCCGCCATGTTGGACTGCTCGGCCACGCCCCTCCGGTGTCGGAATTTCTTCTGTCAGGGTCCCTAGTCTTCTTCTGTATAAGCACTACATTATACAGTACTGTGGCAGCCCAGTAATAGTTTAATATTTGGCTGGGCCAGTCCTCCCTGTTCCTTGGGTAAAGAGATATTTATATGCTCTTCTAGGTTTAGCGTATCCCTAGATAAATCAGGAGAGTAAGTCCTTAATTGCTTTAAGGCATTTGGTGTTAAATTCAAGCGGGGTTGAGCGCAACAAATACAGAAATTTAGGAAAAACATTTTGATAATGTGCTATCTACCGATGATGGATAAGTGTAAATTATGGAATCTCACCAAGTCTGGTTTTGTTTTAGCGATTAGCGGCTCAACATTATCTCTCACAATGTTGTCGATGTTTGCAGAGATAAAGGCACCAAGATATATTGCATTTTTTACTACTCAAGCGTCGTTAGTTGTTACGTTCTCATTATAGACAATTTGTGTTTTGCTATGATTGAGGGAGTACCCTGAGAGAGTCCCAAATCTCGCCACTTCTAATTAGATTTAATCTATAGTTGCATCAGGATAGGGAGTCACTAGACCAATATCATCGGCGTATTCCAGAACTTTGGTTTCCCAACCATGGGTTACAATAGGCCTAATAGCTCTGTTATGTTCCAATTGGCGTAAGAAGGGATCTATATATATTGCAAATAGTAGCGGCGAGCTTAGGCATCCCTGCCGGGTGCCCCTGGTAGTTTTAAGTGTCTGTAATTGCTCCATTAACAGAGTCTTGCCGTGGGACAAAAGTAAAGCATTGTGAAGGCCTGTAAAAGTCCTTTTCCGACCCTTGACAGTCTCCCATAAAAACGGCCAGGAGACCCTGTCAAAGGCCTTTTCTGCATCTAACAGTATTATTGCGATCGGATCCCTAGAGATGTTTGCAGCATTGAGAAGTGAGATGACCCTTCTGATATTATCCGTTGTCCCCCGCCCAAGTGTGAACCCATGTTGTTGAATGGAAATAACCTTATGAATAACAGAGGCCAAGTGTGTAGCAAGTATTTTAAAATAGATCTTACTATCACTGTTAAGTAGTGTTATGGGACACTAAAATCCGGGTTCCGATGGCGTTTTATGTTTTTTAAGAAAAACAACAACTTTAGCCTGTGACCAGGATTCCGGGGGTCTGCCGCCCAAGAATACATGAATAAATAGCTGCGTCATGCATTCTTTCTGCTGGGTATGCTCTCTAGGCCAGTAGCCTTACTGCTGGGGAGACTGTTGATGCACAATAATATATCTATCCATTGCGGGAACTCGTCCAGCTGAAGCTGATCCTCCTGTGAGAATCGTTCAGATGGGATCTGATAAAGGTGAGCCACGACGTCCTCCAAGTTTTCTACCATATCCTCTCAATAAAGCTTTTGATAGTATGAATAAAAAACCTACTCTTATTCCAGCTGGGTCTGAAATCAAACCTTTCTCAGGATCTTTGATTTCTGCAATTATATTTCGAGTTGCTTTTTGCCTAGCTCTGACAGCAAGATGATTACCCACCTGTCCGCGACACTCATAAGCTTCCTCCTGCCAAGCTACCAGTTTGTCCGCAGCCCCTTTAGCTATTATCTCTTAACTGCTGACTGAGCTGCTATTACTTTTGCCTGTGCCTCCTCGTGATCACCCCCAGTTCAAAGTACTGTGATCAATTCTTCCTCTGCAGCGGCTAATCTGTCTTGAGTATGAGTTATCGCGTAAAATTCAGGATAATGAAAATCTGAGTGTTTCCCCACGTATTCCTGCTTTAAGAGTATCCCATACAACTTTGATTCCAGCGCTCCCTATATTCTCATTAAGAAATTGTGGAATCCACACCCTCCTAAAATCACAACAATCCTCATTGAGAAGGAGGACACGTTTAAAGCTCCATGTGAAGGCACCCCCGCCCTTAGGTCCTCTCCCCTTGAGCTCTACAATTAGGGGGTTGTGGTCAGCCAATATACAAGGGCTTTTCTCAATTGAACAGCCATGGAGTAAAGTATGAGACACTAATATAAAATCTATTCTTGCATGTTTGTTGTGTGGGTAGGAAAGGAAAGTAAAGTCAGGATCTGTAGGGTTTTGCCAGTTCCAAAGATCGGTAAGTGCATGTTCCATATAAAGTGCCTTTAATGCCTGGAACACCTTTGGTTTACACCCACTGTAGTCCCATCCTGATTCCAAGCTTATACTCTTATCAGCGGGCAAATTTATATTAAAATCCCCAGAGATTACCGGGAGTGGCCAGGCAGCTAATTCCTTATTAATATGGAGAAACACTGTCTGGTCGTCTAAAGTGCTGCCATAGATGGAGCATATAGTGATTGGATCTCCATTATTCCTGCGGCATTCCGTGATTACACATCTCCTGAGCTGGTCCACTGCTTTGAGTCTGAATTGTAAATAGGAATTAGCTGTCAAAATTGCAACCCCGCGTGTCCGTGTGTTTTGATTCGTGGCCCCACTGATGTGTACCCTAGCGTCCC
Source organism: Triturus cristatus (assembly GCF_964204655.1). Taxonomy (NCBI): domain Eukaryota; kingdom Metazoa; phylum Chordata; class Amphibia; order Caudata; family Salamandridae; genus Triturus; species Triturus cristatus. Next base: position 619,031,788 of record NC_140585.1, read on the forward strand.
TAATAAGTGTCTGCACGCTTTCAAAATGCGATGTGCGCGCACCGTGCGCGCACGGCGGAACAAAATCATACAAAAAATAGAATTAAAAATCAAATTTGTGTTTAGATGTTAGGTGGCTCTAAAAAGAGCCGTCGTGTTAATTGAGGAACAGAGGAACAAAAAAATGAAAAATATTATGGGGTGCCGCATGTGTGCTGTTGTATCTTGCTCTCTATTAGGGGAATGCTGGTGTCACCATAAGAGAGAAGAGCATTGATGAAGTGCTCGGCTGAGCTGCCGATGATATGCTCGGCTGAGCTGCTGCGGATGTGCTCTGCTGAGCTGCTGCGGATGTGCTCTGCTGAGCTGCTGGAGGGTTGTCTCTAGCAGCTCGAGCAAAAGCCACAGGATGTACTCCTTTAACGTGCCTGATCATAGTGAAAATACTAAATGAGTATTTCTTTTTAGGATCTCCTCTTGATAAGACAACACCACAAATAGTGCAGGTGACTTTAGGAGCATTCACCTTCTTCTGCCCCACTGGAAATGTAAAAAATTGCCTTATAAAAGAGTCTTTCTGTTTCCTCTGTCTCTCAAGGGTCTCCTGCTCACTCCCAGAAGATGACTGCTGCTCTGCCATTCTCAAGTACTAGAGTACTGGAAAAGCTGCTCACCTCCTTCTCCCAGGGAATCAGAAGAAATAATGAGGGGAGTGGGTGTGGTGTTGGAAGTTTCTGGAACTGAAACTACTATAAACCAATGAAAAGTGTTGTTCCTAAAATCACATGACTTGCCGTGGGCGCACGGAGCACGCGCGCATGCGCGCACGGAGCACGCATGACGTACGCATGCGCACGTGGAGCACGTACGCATGCGTGCACCGTGCGCGCTCGGTCAAAATCCCTTTAAATAAAAGCTATTTTTTTTTTTAAAGTGTTTAAGTTTATAGAAGATATTAACTATGCTGTTAAACTTTATCCAAATAAAAAAAAAAAGAGCTGAGCCATTCCATATTACAGGATAAAGTCAATCTAAAACTATATACATAGGTAGCTTATTGTAAAATAAATATTTAAAAAATATAATACATTCATAAATTAGTATTTAAAAAGCCTTACAAATTTACTTAAAAAACCATAGGTTTCACACACGTTATAGTTGGGAATTAGCATTTAAAAAACCTTGCAAATTCACTGAAAAAACCATAGGTTTCACACACGTTATAGTTAGCAATTTGCATTTAAAAAACCTTGCAAATTCACTGAAAAATCCATGAGTTTCACACATGTTATAGTTAGCTGGACATTTCACTTGTACAAAACCAATGAAATTCCCCTGTTATAGTTAGTTCAGCTAACTATAACTTGTGCGCCCGCAATCCACTGCTGATGACGTCACATATTACATTATTCATGACATGGTCAGTGTCATCACTCATGACATCATTGATGACATCTCAAATGACATCACTGATGACATCATCCAGTGAATGTGTGTTTTTCTGAAAATTACATATGTTTTATATATGTATATCTCAAGGTTGATGGACGAATAAATGGGTATATAAGTGTCTAAATGGATGATTTGTTTTTGAAAAATTGATTGTATAACTGACTGAGTCAGGAAATCCACAATTCAGAAGCCTGCCTACCTGCTGGTGGTCTCGTTTGCTGGTCTGCTCTGTCGGCCAGCGCTGCTGTTGCCGCTGTGGGGGTTCCTTCGGCCACGTCTCTCCCCTGCCGCCGCTGCCATAGGGGACTACAATACCCAGACTCCCTAGCGGACCCTCACGTCCTGACGCCATCTACGCGCCCGGAGGCGCTCAAAGGACCGAGGCTCCCTCTGGGGAGCGGGAAATCCACAATTCAGAAGCCTGCCTACCTGCTGGTGGTCTCGTTTGCTGGTCTGCTCTGTCGGCCAGCGCTGCTGTTGCCGCTGTGGGGGTTCCTTCGGCCACGTCTCTCCCCTGCCGCCGCTGCCATAGGGGACTACAATACCCAGACTCCCTAGCGGGCCCTGACGCCATCTACGCGCCCGGAGGCGCTCAAAGGACCGAGGCTCCTTCCGCGTCGCGGGACGCGCGCGGGCGGCGCCGGGCTGAGCCCGGGCAGAGGGCGGGCCGTCTGAGGCCGTCGGAGGACGAAGGAGGTCGGGTTGGGACTATCCCTTAACATCTTGTTATAATCGGTTGATCTGGGGTGAGTCCTGTAAAGTACTTTCCTCGGTGTTGTTATATATCCTTGTGTGATATGATGAAGGGGTCTACCAAACCAAGCACAAGGGCAGCGGGCATGGGGACGTTGGACAATTTTTTAAAACAGGCTGAAACTGCTGTAGTCAATGAAATAGCCTTGGTTGAACGACGTCTGTCCCTTGACCCTATTGGACACCCAAGTACTTTGCTACCTCCGGTAGACATTTCCAATGTACCTCCGGCTGTAGTGTATCCCTGTGTGATTTCTAATGGGTCAATTGTGGAAAATTGTCACCTGATTGCTACTGCCCCCTTATTTACAGATAGTACAGCTTCCTCACCTGTGGCTATACACACTAGACCGTCCAGGGCCAAAAGCGACTTGACGACTAAAGGGGGGAAAATTGTCACGGGGAAAAGAAAGGCTAACAAAAACCCAGAGGGTAGTCGGAAACAGGCGAAACAACCTAGGACTAGTATTATCGCCTTAGGGACGGAACGAACTAATAGTAGTTTCCCTCATCTAGATAGAGTGGATCCGGGTGAGAAAAGGTGTGATTGCTCTAATTTAGGCACGGACAAGAGTAGGGAGACACTTATGTCAAGCCTTGTCACAACTATGGATGCTCAACTTAGGTCACTTACCCAGCCCTTAATGGATACTTTGAAGCGCATCGAGGATCGTATCAGTATTATCGAAACTCACCTTAGTATTAGGGCGCCTAAGACAGGCCCAAGTACCACGGTGGGGGACACACTCAGTACAGTTACGGCCTCCGTTGATAGATTGCTGAATTCAATGATTACCCCATTACAACAACCAGTTCTTCCTGTAGTGTCTAACAGTATGGGACCTAACATTCCCCTATCGTCACGAGAGATCCTGAGAACCACACATGGAAAGGAAGGGCAAACACAGATCAAGGGGGGGGGGGGGGGTCACATTCTTCAGTACCCCAACGTGGAGGGGATTTGGCATTACACCTACCAGTAGAGGCATGCCCTTACACTATAATTTTAGCTAATGTCACCAAATTGGAGCCTGATAAAAAGGAACATTGGACCTCCCTGAAAAATAAGGCTCTCCATTATTTGTCGAACAAAACGGTCCTGGGTCATCACCTTGATAATCATTTTATGATGATTAGAAGGGTTCCATGGGTGGGCAAGACTGTTAAACACTTAGAGGGAGACTGTATTGTTGTAAGTTTTAGATCTCCCAGGCTGGTGAATGATATACTGAGACAGGCAGGGTCATTGAGAATCCATAAAGAGTTTGTGAATGTTCTCCCATTGGGTTTTTTTTACCCCCCATTTCATACCAGACCAACCCTTAACGATCAACCCAATAGACTTGGCCCTAATAATTTTGCTGTCCCAGTCTCGAATAGATTTGATGTCTTTTCCAATTTGGAAGAAAATGAGTGACTAGGGACGACCCGAGAACAAATTACTACCCCTGACATACGGGCTGTTGTCCCTGAAGCCGGGATATCGCCAAGTAATGTTCCCATTTCAGTAAGATTAAATCAGGGATCACCGGGTTTTTTATCTAAATTGATCACCTGGAACATAGCAGGTTTAAAAAGTAAATTAGACGACCCTGCTTGGAGAGAACTAATTGGTTTGGGTGATATCATTGGCTTGCAAGAAACCTGGGACACAGAGGACACGCTGAGTATTGATGGCTATGTTAGCTTTTTTGTAGCTGCTACCCCGACTAGTATGGGGAGGGCGAAGGGTGGGCTGGTCACATTAATCTCGGCAAGTATTCCCGGGTCACTGACCCAATTAGAAACAGGCTCGCCAAATTGTTTGGCAATCCAAATTTCGTTGATCGAGGGATCAGACATTTTAATTGTTAACTTTTATAACTCCTACGATAGAGTTGCCACGACTGATCACCTGACCGAGTTAAACAGTTTTTTGAACGATCACAAGGAGACTAACAAAAATAATAGTAAGAATTGTCTTACCATAATAATGGGTGATTTTAACATCCATGGTTGCTCACATAAGTGCTTTTCCGCGGATCCTCTGGGTCCGACTGAGTCAGGGGATGCACACTTTGAACATACAGTGGCGGGAGATCTTCTCGAAACTATACTGGCAGAGCATGGTTTGTTACTCCCTCTTATGGAGGATGATAATATACCCACTTTTAAAGGAAATGGGAAAAATTCAGTCATTGATTATATTTTTGTTAGTTCAGTTTTTGGGGTTAGTATCAACAGTTACATGGCGACTTGGACCCATTTTAGCGACCACAATCCCGTGATCCTCACTCTTTTGAACCTCTATAAAAAACCTGTTACATCCCAGGTTAGTATGGATAAATCGGATATCCGTCCTACAGATCAGGATCGCAGAATTAAATGAAATAAAGTTATTCCAGGCGATTTTTATAATAATCTAAAAAGCAAGGTAGGACCTGAGTTAAATACGTGCCTGTATTCTGAAGCAGGGAATGAAGAGGTTCTGGTGGCATACTCTGTAATCTGCTCGCAGATCTTTGCAGACCTAAGATGCCCAGGTAAACATAAGGATAAGGCCGAGCTGGGGTGGTTTGATAAAAATTGCTCAACTGCAAATAGAAAGTTGAAGGCCGCCCTAAAATGCAAGCCTGTGAACAGGGTTATTGTTGCTGGGCTGAGGAAAGAATATAATAAAATCCTGGATACCAGGAAAAAGAAGATTAGGGAGGACGCATGGGAAGAACTCTCTTGCGTGGATGTCCTCAGAAATAGTGCCAAGTTTTGGTCTGTGGTAAATAAACCCTTTTTTCGTGATAAATGTAACGACCAATTAAATTGCGGTATTGGGAAACAATCGTGGCACTCCCATTTTAAGTCAGTCTATGAAATGGGCACCTGTGGGGAATTGAGTACTTCTTCCCCCATGGTGAACCCATATACTTTATTAGTCTCTAAGACAGAGGTGGCTGAGGCCATTGGGAAGATGACAAGTAACAAGGCTCCAGGTCCCGATGGTGTCCCAGCGGACCTCTTTAAGTCTGATCTTGAGACTTGGTCCATAGTATTAACAAATGTTTTTAATAGGGTATGTATCGCAGGTATTCCGGACAGTTGGTCCGAATCTGTGATCATACCCATTTTTAAGAAAGGTAGCAGGGGGGATCCTAGCTGTTATCGGCCTATCTCCCTTATTGATTCAGCAGTGAAGGTTTTGGGGCGCGTGGTTCTGGGCAGACTAACAGATTGGCTTGAAGACACGGATACCCTTTCGTGCCTACAATATGGGTTCCGTAAGGGTCGCGGGACCATAGACCAAAGCCTGAACCTTCACCTATGAATAGGCAAATATACCATAGCTAAAAAAGGGACGTTATATCTAGCGTTTATGGACTTGTCCTCGGCGTTCGATCGAGTAAATCGTTCGAAACTATGGGGGTTACTCCTTAAATGTGGCATAGATGCAAAAATTGTGTATTTCCTTGCGGATCTACATAGAGACCTTACTGCCACTGTCAGATATGATCGCCTGGGTAATTGCACGGATAAGATTGGAATCACTAATGGCGTTAGGCAAGGTTGTATTTTAGCCCCCCTGCTTTTTACACTTTATATTAACGATTTGGGCTCTGTATTAACTGAGTCATGCAAGGATATCCCTAGGGCGGGCAAATACTCCATCCCGGCATTACTATATGCAGATGATGCCGCCCTATTAGCACGTACTGCAGTAGGGCTCCAAAACCTTTTAGACTCTTTTGCAAAATTTATGATCGCACTTGATCTTGGCGTGAATTTTTCCAAATCCCATGTGATGATTGTGGGCAGCAAACCAAAGAGAGCAAAGACAATGTTCTGCGAAGGCCACGTTCTATCCCAGGTTACGAGATTCCCTTATCTGGGGGTCATTTTTGATGATAAGTCTACCTGGGCCCCACAACTAGCAGCTAAACGTAATGCTTTCGCCAGGGCAACACTTGCTGTCCTGGAGTTTGGACGTAAATTGGGGGTGAGGCCTATGCAAGCTATGTTGAACATCTATGTAGCTAAATGCACTTCTATTGCATTGTATGGCGCTGATTTGTGGGGAATCAAAAAAGTTCTTGATTTACAGGTTGTAGAAGATAAATTCTTAAAATCCTTATTATCCCTCCCCTGCTCAACTTCGGGTTACATTGTCCACCAAGAATGTGGGATAGACTATCTAGCAGACCGTATAGCTTTAGCCCCACTTTTGAAATGGATTTCAATTTGGCTTAACCCTGAACTAGAGTTGAACCATGCGATCATAAAAGATTGCTTATCTCTAGAGTATGGCAAAACTTTCCCCTGGTTGAATTATATCAAGAACCTAGCCAGTGAATTGGGTCGGCAAGAAATATTTGATTATCCAAGTAACATATTAAAGGGGGACCTAAAATGGGCTAAAGATAGCCATAAACAGAGGGCAATGCTAATAAGGGAAGAAAAGGAGTTACTTAAACCCACAGTAAGGGCTCATCAGCTGATCATTACATCTAATAGCCTAGAGCCTTACCTGGGTATTGTAAATAACATGAACCATCGTTTTTTATTAATCAGGGTCAGAATGAATAAATTCCATCTTCTACTTACTGATTCCCCTGGGTGGACGAAGGAGAGGGATCTGGAGATCTGTTCTTGTGACAGATTCTCCATCAAAGACACTACGCACTTTATCTTCTTTTGCAGCCACCTGTCTTTAATTCGTAAAAAATATATTCTCCCCCTTATAAAAAACAAAGGATTTAGACAGGTTAAACCAGCACTTTTGTATCTCCAGATGTTGGGTTCTCCTTGGGAGATTTTTAACATAGCTAATTTTTTAGTAATCTCAATGAGGCTAAGGAAAAAAATCACGTGGTCTTAGTGTAGTTAATTTCTGAATTCTGATCAATTTATTTTTAATATTATCTCTTAATATACTTGTAAATACTATTTTAAAGGTTTTTATAATGTTTGTATTGTCTTATGTACACTGTACTTTTATGGTTTTTGCTATGAACCGAATAAAGTAATTTTGACTGACTGAGTAAGTATATCTTAGTGAATACATGGCTTAGTGAGTAATGTTTAAATATGTAAATATCTGTATCAGTCTCTCACTTTGTGTATAAGTGGCTGCATGGGTTGGTGAGTAGCTACATGAGTGTCTATATAGGTTATTAGTTGGTTTTTTGAGTATCAGTATGAGTGTCTGAGTGTCTGTATGGTTCGGTGGGGGTATTACGTAGTGCATAGGTGCATGAATGAGTGACTCACTGTTTGTATGTGTTGAAGACAGCATGTGTGCAGGACTGTATGGGTGGATGAGTGTGTGCATGGATGTGTTAGTGAGTGAATGACTGTCTCAAAAGTGTCTTTATGAGTAACTACATATGTTTTAAACTGGTATATGTGACTATTGGTGTATATAAGTGAGTATATGTGAGAGTGAAAGATTGAAAGAGCTCCTGTATGAATAAGTATGTGTTTTTATAAGTGATTGTTTAAAAGACGAAGTATGTGTGGTGGTGTGTATAACTGTATATGCAAGTAAATGGATGTTTGATTCTTTATTAGCATGAGTGACTGTGTGTGAGTAACTCTATGGATGAGTGGCATTGTGTAACAGGATGTATAGGTGTATGAGTACATATGATGAAGTACATGTATGAGTGACTGTATAGGACTGTTGGTGAATGAGTGGATGTGTATGTGGATCTTAGAATTACTGAATAGGTTGTTGTAACTGGTATTGGTATGTCAATATTTTTGAAAATTTTAGTCTCTATTTTTGAATGTGTGTATCAAAGGTTATATTGGGGGGAGAGGAGGTCTGCCACTCTATCACAAGGATGATGTCATCAGTGATGTCATTTGAGATTTCATGAGTGATGTCACTGACCATGTCATGAGTGATGTAATATGTGACGTCATCAGCAGTGCATTGCGGGCGCGCAAGGTATAGTTAGCTGAACTAACTATAACGGGGGAATTTCAATGGTTTTGTTCGAATGAAAAGTCCAGCTAACTATAACGCCCCTGAAACCTATGGTTTTTCAGTGAATTTCAAAGGTTTTTTAAATGCTAATTTCTAACTATGCCTACAGAGAGAGGATATGTGAAGAAAGAAGAAAAAACGCACAAAAAGAAAAAAAAGAAATGCAGAAAGAAGCAACAGAAGTCCTCAAAGACGAAGAAAAGTGCAGGAAGAAGGATAACGTGCAGAATGAACAAACAGAAGAGCAGAAAGAAGCCTTGTTGCAAAATCATCCTGTACCCTCAACTTTTTCAGACGGATACTGGTGGTAACTGAGTCTGACTAACCAGTCCTAGAGCCAGTGCTATGTTAAAAGGCACTCAAAATACAGTGATAACACCTACATACACTAGGGAACACTATGCGTTGGGGTCCCCCTGTGATTAGCATGACCTCCTCTGAAAGCCCCTAGTATATAATAGAACAGTGGATTAAAACTACCTCTTAAAACGCGCCACAGGGCGTGTTTACACACGTCACCTCAGGCCCCGTCCCCTCCATTCCCCACTGTGTAAACACGCCCTGTGGCCATTTTAATTTGGGAGATTAAGTCCCCTTGAATCCTGAGGGTCCCTAGGGTCCAACTAGACCATTAGGTACCTCCAGTAAGCGCCACAGAGCTGTGTTGCAGAGAGGTGTAAAAAGGGGTACGGCCTGCACCACCTCTCTGCAACGCAGAGCAGTGGCGCTTACTGGAAGCACCTTGTGGGCTAGTTGGCCCCCAGGGTCCCTCAGGATTGAAAGGGAATTATTTCCCCAACTTAAAACGCACCACAGGGTGTGTTTGCACACGTCACCGCAGGCCCCGTCCCCTCCCTTCACCACTGTGTAAACGCGCCCTGTGGCTGTTCTAAGTTGAGAGATTAAGTCCCCTTGAATCCTAAGGGTCCCTAGGGTCAAACTAGCCCACTAGGAACCTCCAGTAAGCGCCACAGAGCTGTGTTGCATAGAGGTGTAAAAAGGGGTGTGGCCTCAGAACACCTGTCTGCAACGCAGCTCCCTGGCGCATACTGGAGATACCTGTTGGGCTAGTTGGCCCTCAGGGACCCTCAGTATTGAAGGGGAATTAATTCCCCAACTTACAACAGGCCAGGGGGCGCGTTTGCAGAGTGCTGCAAGGAGGGGGCGTGGCCTCCGGCGCGATGCCGGTCTTTTACTTATTTTATCTTTTTAAGAAGGAGGGCTGTGTGGCCCCCCCTTCTTTTTCTAATTTATTGGCCCTGGGGACCCCATCCCCCAGGGCCTGTACCTTCACTTTCTTTGTTGAAAAAAAATAATTAGGCCTTCCCAAAGCCTTAATCGGCCCCGGGGACCCCAACCCCCGGGTCATGGCATTTTTTTTTTTATTCTTTAGGAGGGGGGCTGCGTTGCCCCCCTCCTCAGGCCACTTATAGCCCCGGGGGTTGCCTTTGTTTTTTATTATTTAAAAAATATATATATTTATAGAAACATCTAGGACCTGCTGGACAAACCGTATGTACCTATCCCCATGACGATATGCGTGATATTCATTAAAAGGCGACTATGCATACAATGAATCCACGTGGAATGTATTTGCACCGCTAGTGAAGCTCTGACGTGTCTGACGCACTACCGTGCCTATTCCCGGCGCCCCCGCCTGGTGGGTACTCTCCAAGTAGACACTCTTGTCGTTTATTTATACAAACATGGGTAACTATTGACGGGTACATTTAATACACACGCACACCAAGCCATTCACAGGGAATTCGACAAATTCGACCAAACTATGCAAGAAAACCCCCTCACGGTTAATAAAGCACACATCCACCGCCGGATGTGTAATACTTTTTATTTTACTCTCTGGAAAGGAGACGAACCTCACTTGAGTCACAGCGTGCTCCTGGCTGAGCCCAATGCTGTGTTACACCCACCAGTGCCCGCCGAGTGCCACACACCTCTGTGTTGTATTCCACCAGCTAGTGCGTATGCTATGACACTCTCTAGCCCATGTGCACTGTAACCTCACCCCGTGAATATGTCATGCCACACTTGCCTTCGCACGGGTTATATTGCCCCATCTAACGTGCCTTCCTCGATGCCTATGTTATAACGCACAGCGCTATGCCATACTTATTACAATCTGGGATCCATATCTTTGTCACAGTGCATATGCAACGTTACACTCCCCAGCACATATTTTATATTACAACTTTAGAGACTAGTTAGGTTACACAACACTGCCCTGTGCATATTACACTCCAAGGCCCATATCGCATAGCATGCGCTAGTGCCTCTGCTATCTTGCTCTCTCCAATGAATCTGTCATTGCGCACAATGTATTGCATATTATATTTCACGGCCCGGTTCATCTTATATCACACTTTTTGGTGCATAGATTATACCATATACTATATCTAGTTTTCATTTTCAATCGTGCTCTCAGGACTATGTTCTATATAACACTGCATCCACCTACCCTTTTCACGGGCATTACATTTTGCGATGGGGGGGTGGAGGGTCAGGGGGTGTTTCTGCCAAGTGAGCCCGGAGTCACAGTCATAAACGTCCTCTTCTCCCTGAATAAAAGTGAGATTATGCTGCATAGTTGTTCATATTTTAAGTAGTCCGCACAGACACACATTTTAAAAACAATAAAGTTCCTAATACCCACCTTCTCTGAACAGTTAGCTTGCTGCCCCATCCACCTCCTCCCTATCCTCTGTTGTCTGAATCCATGGACTAGTCTTCTTCCATGCATGGTCTGATGTGCTGACACTGCCCTCCATTTAGCATGATGTACCAGTCCACTCCTCCTGCCCTCCATTGCCCAATTCTATGGCCCATCATTAACCTCCTGCTTAGCCTCTGTGCTTAGCTTGCTGCCCCTATTCTCCTTCCCCCTGCCCTCCGATTTCTTTGTGCATGCCCCTGCTCCATCCTTTTTGCCCACCATGTTCCATGGACCTGCACTCCTATCTACGCTGAGTGTTCTGTTGAGCTGCCACTCCCCTCCCACCTGCCTAGCATTGTCAGATGACTGTAACCTGTCCCTGCCACCTTCACCCTGCCTATCCACATGCCATGTCCCTATCCCCTTCCTCCAGTCCTCCACGGTCCATTTTACTGCCACACCCTTCTGCCCTCCCTGGTCTGTTGTGCTGCAACTGCTCCTCCTGCCTGCCCCGCGCGGTCTATTGTGAGGCCCCTTCCCCTGAACTCTCTTGTCTGTGCCCAGGTCCTGACCCTCCCTTCTATACTCCATGGTCCTTTGTGCATGCTCCTGCACCCTCCTTCTTGCCCATCATAGCCATTGTGCTGCCACTAACCCTCCCGCTTGCCATGCAATGGTCTTCTGTGCTGCCATGGACCGTCCACCTTCCCTCTGTGGTCAGCTAGCTGCCCCTGAACCCCTCCCACCTTCCCTCCATGGTCTGTGTGTATGCCATCATAGTCTCATTGTTGCTCTCCGTGGTGTCTTGTTTCTAGTGCCCATCCTGCCTGACCTCCATGGTCATCTTGCTGATCCTGCCCTGCCCTGCCCCCTTGCCCCCAGCCCTCTGTTTCCATGTGCAGACCCCTATTCCCACCCTCCTGGCTTGTCTGTTCCATTGTAATGCCCCTGATTCCTCCCTCCTGCCCCTTATGGTCTGTCATGCTGCAGCTTTCTCTCCTGTCTGTCCATTATGGTCAGCTAGCTGCCATTGCTTCTTTCCCCTCTGTTCTCTGTTGTCCATGTGCATGGTCCTGTCCCCTCCCTATTGCTTTCTATGGATTGTTGTGCTGCACTCCCGTCCCGCATGCCCTGTGTGGTGTATTGTGTTGCTGCAAACCCTGATGCCTGCCCTGTAGGGTCAGTTTGGTGCACCTCTCCATGTCCCTCCTGTCCTCTGTTATCCAAGTCCATGTCCCTACCCCAATTCCTCCTGCCTACCATGATCCAATGTTCCATACTTGCGAACATTTTGAACTTGGTAAAAGGGAGATTTTGAAAAAGAACTGGGGTATTGATTTTCCCCTTTGAGTTACATTGAAAAAGAGGAGATTGTAGACAGGAGACAGATCAAATAAAGCCCATTTGAGCTTAAAAACATTGGACGTTTCCTGGCTGAAACAGGTCTGTTGGCATGTATGGTTGTACTATCACTGCCTCTTCCTTCTGCCCACAATGGTCTATTATATTGCCACAGCCTCTCTTGCCAGTCCTGTATTGTTGGTTTGTTGCCCCTGCCCTCCTTTCCACTGCCCTCCATAATCTGTTGTGCTGCCACTGCCCTTCCTGCCTGCCCAGTGTGGTCAAATTGTTGCCTCTGCACTCTCCTACCTGCCTTCAATTTTCAGAGTCCGTGCCCCTGGCCTCTGCCTCTCAACAGTATCCCAATGAACAACTAGATTGCTAACATTCTATATTTATTACAAAAGTGTGGAACGCCTGACGTCATCTTGATGTAATCAAAACTGTAATACCTAGAGCATTTCCTTTAGAAATTACATATATGAGAGGGTCTTATTTGCATCAAAATTATGGTTAGTGCTCTAAAAAACTAAAATGAGGACATTTTCTGAGTTTTCAAATAGCGACAAAGAACTTTTAAATTATTTGTAATTTTTGTTTTTTATCCAGTTGACCACTTGATTAAATGTTGCACCTAGGGGAGAGGATGTGTTTCAGTTTTTTACTTTGACACCATCAAGAAGGTATTCAGATATATCACACATTTGCCATCAATTCTGAATGTAAGCACTCTAGTTACTCATTAGATCACTGTAGTAAAGCTACTGCTCACCAGGGAAGTCTGCTGCTGGTATTCTAAGTGCATGTTTCAGTCTGCATGTCAGAATTTGTTCATGAAATAGAAGAGGATTTGAGAAGTCAAAATATGCCCTAATTTTTCTTTCTGCAGCACTAATCATAATTTCTATGGCAAAATGAACCCCCTCATTGTGTTCCTTTTGTAAATTAAATGTTTGAAGTGTTACCACTTTATTCCAATCAAGATGGCTTCAGGTGTGCCATACTTTTGTCATAAGTAAGACTGTTAGCACTCTAGTTGTTCGTTAGAATACTCTGGGACATTCTGTCATTGGGCTATACTTGGTCTACATCTGGGTGATATTTGGGCTACATTTGGGCTCTTTTGTCTCTGGTGGCCATTTTGGGAGACTTATTTGTTATGACCTTTCCTAATTTCCTCATTTACTACAGTCTCCTCAGTAGGAAATACTTTCAGTTTTTTACTTTGATTCCATCAAGAAAGCATTCAGATGTGTCACACATTTGCCATACATTCAGAATGTTAGCACTCTAGTTGCTTATTAGATCACTGTAGTAAAGCTACTGCTCACCAGGGAAGTCTGCTGCTGGTATTGATAGTGCATGTTTCAGTCTGCATGTCAGAATTTTTTTACAAAAAAGAAGAGGATTTGAGAAGTCACTCAAAATGTGCCCTAATTTTTCTTTCTGTAGCACTAATCATTCTTTCAATGGCAAAATGAACCCCCTCATTTTGTTCCTCTTTAAATTAAATGTTTTAAGAGCTACCACTTTATTCCAATCAAGATGGCTTCAGGTGTGCAATACGTTTGTCATAAGTAGGACTGTTAGCGCTCTAGTTGTTCTTTAGAACACTCTGGGAAGCTGCAGTAGAACACAAAGAAATCAACTGACAGTCTCTGCCCTTGTTGGATGTACATGTTTTACTGAGAATGTCAGACTTCATTCTCACATGACTGAGAAAGATAATGTGAATTTACAGAAAATATGCTCTCAGTTTAGCTTGTAGATCACCTTCCAAACCTCTGTGGGAAAAGCATGAGAAAATAGTTTTCTCTCAAACATGATTCATGATATCACAGCAGAAGGCTTTTTCACATGGTAAAATCACCTTAGAACACACCACAATTCCTAAAATGAGTATGGTACCATCAACAAATGATTTATAATGTAACTAAAGTCTTAAAACCTTCTATTAACTGCAATGCTTTTTAATGAGGTGCTATCATGTATATTGGTCCCAAGATGGCTGCCAACACTTCTTGGATGAAGTACTGACAGCCAATCAGAACTCATGATGAGATGTGTGGTTAGGCTCCGCCCAGATATATCTATCTATTTAACTCTAATTTTCTCAGGAACTACAGAACGGATTACACCACTTAAGCAAAAGGCACGAGTCTGAACTGAGGACTACCTCTTTGCCAAATTTGGTGTAATTCCGTTCAGCAGTTCAGGCTGTAGCTGCGTCAACAGGTCCTATGGGAAAATGCATGGGGAAAACGCGTTTTGGGACCCCCCTTTTATCTCGGCCCCCGCTTGACGAATCACCGTGAAATTTTCAGGATAGGAGCGGACCGGAGCTGGCCAAAAGTTTGGATAATTTCGCGAAGAATCGTCAATCGGCACCAACGTTATTCCAAATAGAATATTGCGGATTTCCTATGGAAAATAGGTCCTAACTATAACTACCTACTGGCAACTGTCAGTAGGTATAATATATATGCACACCAACAAAACTGATCTACAGTGCTTTTCACTTAATCGCAATAATTGAATACGGTGTAAAGCAAAGCAAACCAGCCGAACATTTCAGGTGAAAACCACTTTGGGTAAAGTGAAAGTGCAGCAGTATGGAGAGAAATAGTGCACCTACATGACCAACTGAGTACATCAGTTATCCATTATGAAAACAATGACTAATTTTCATTCACTCTCTCCAACTCTCTCCCCCTTTCTCTTCTGCTTTCCCTCACTCAGATGTTCTTTCCCTGTATGCCTCTACTTCTGTATCTATCTCTGATTCCAGGCCCTCTTCTCTCTCCCGCTGTCCCTCTGCTTTCTCCCTTCTCTCTCCCCCTATTATTATCTCGTCTCTTCTTTTCTTTCACTCTCACACCTCGCTGCCAAGTCCTAGAACACCCTTCCCCTCCACCATACGCACTTTACCCTTGTTGCCTGACTTCAGAAAGGGACTCAATACCTGGCTTTTAGCACACTCGCAGCACAGTACCTGGATACCCTCTCGGTTGACAAGTCTCACAATACAAATACCAATTGATTAATTGACTCATGCTCACACACTCACAATCTTACTGTCTCTCTTTGAAGCTTTCCCTTCCTGGACCCAGGCCATCCTGTGGAAGGAGGTATGACTCCTCTGCCCAGGATGGGCTTTGTTTCTGGACCCAGAGTGTGAAGGCCCTCTACCCAGGGGTCCAGAAATCTGTCTGGTGGTGGCAAATGGGGGGGGTAGCCATTCAAGCACCACACCAGGGCTCGACGTTTTCCAGGGGGCATCTCTGAGATGCCCTCTGAGTGCATTTTACATTAAATCCCACACCGGGATCTGTGTAGGTTTAATGTGCTGATACTTTTTGTTACTATGCTAGTAAAGCCATTATGGAGCTCTGGAGTTCAGAATGACCAACTCCCAGACCATATACTCTTTATGGCTTTACTGCACTTACAATTTCTAAGACTTGGACACTGTAGAGGGGTACAGTGCTCCTGCATATGCACCCTCACCTGTTGTCTAGTGCACCCTGCTAGAGAAGTGGCTTACCTAGGCCACAGGCAGTGGATTGCAGGCATGGCACACTTTTCTCTGAACCAAAACACGCAGCCTACAACGGCAGTGTGTGCGTGTTAAGGTGCAGGGACACTAAGGGTGGCACAATAAGTGCTGCAGCCCTTAGAGACCTTCCCTGGTCACAGTGCCTCTGGTACCCAGTGTTCCTTTTACAGAGGGCGTACCTGTGGCCAGAGATGTGCCAATTATGGGTACAAAGGTACAGTTTTGGGAAATGAATACAGGAGCTGGGGCCTGGTTAGCAGGTTCTCTCAGCACACACTCAGCCAAGTTGCCATCGGGTATCTGGTAAAAGGTTATGGGGTAATCATGCAAAAAGTGTTACTTTCCTACAAATCCGGTCTCTGATTCATCAACCTGCGGGTGTTCTAGTGCTGTACAGTTTTGGAATGTACAAGTTTAGGGGTTCTCCGTGGCCGTAATAGCTTACTTGGCCTTTTAGACCCGAAACCCGTTTATTGTGCTGATGTTCGTCTTTTTTCTTGCTAGTTTCTTTGCCTGATTGAATCGTCTGTTAAAATGTTAGCGCCTTCCAAGTAATCTTTAGTTAAAACGCGACCTTCAACTTTCTTGGCTTAAGTTTAGATATCTTATTAATTCAGCTTTTTAGTTCAGGTTTTCTTTTTTGAAAAGAGCATATAATGCTTTTAACCTACAGTTTGATGGTGAAGTACTGTTCGTCTTTTCTAGTCCACCCCAGCGAGCAAATGGTTACATCATTAACATAGCCGAACCGTACAGTGTCTTTTTTGCATTTAAACCCGGCCTGTCTGTTTGTTGAGCGTAATGTATAGTGTGCCGTACTATCATCTTTAGTGTGAGGCTTTTGGTTATTTTCTCCTTGTCCAGATTTGAATTCCATGTATGCGTTATTTACATCTGGTTTTCAGCCCAGGCTCAGATATCACCAGTGTTAAGAGTACAAGCTGTGTGCATCACCTTGTAGTCTCTACCCGTTCGTCTTGTCTCTAGTAACTCCGCCCCATCTTGCAGATTTGTATTTACAAGTACATTACTATTAGTAGAACACTACGTAATCCACCCTGTACTACTCCCATTGACTACCATTATTGGCCATCCTACCAGAAGCAAATCTACTCGCTCAGCCAACTATACTTGAAGCATTTCCAGCCTCCCTCTTCTAGTGTGCTGTTATACATTGTGTTTGTTTACCCCTGACCATTTCAACCTTACAGCTTCTCCCTGCTTCTGCAGTCTACCTACTAAGCTTTTGTCATTTTGGTGCTTCTGGTAGGCAAAGCCTAAGCATTTCCTGTCTCCAAGACACCTCAGGTACACACCAACTCTGTTTATCACTTGCTTCACTGTGGTTCCAACTCAGGTTCAAATTGCGTCTGTAGACATCTGGCCGTGACAAACTTCTTGGATGTTATTTAATCCTTTCAGAAGAATTCCGCTGAATTGCTATATGGCCAGTAAAATAATCTTCTTTTGGCCGATAGATTTTTTTTTTTTTTGGTCGAGCCTAGCGGCAGCGCACATGCGCTGCTCGCTCTTCGAGACTGGTGTAGTAGACTATGGGAAAGAAGCTCGCCCACACTCCTCCCATATTTGTCATTGGCTTGTGCCATTGTCTTACGTAAATGCTGCCTTCTTATTTGTTAATAGGCTTGTCAGTCCCTCCTTAGTACGGTCCTGTCTTCATTTGTACCCTTCCATGGTGACTGGTCCCTTTACTTTGATCGTTACACAGGACCTGTTATTTAGTCTGTAAGCACTATTGACTTTATTGAGTTGATCTTACTCCAGGCCGGACATGCGCTGCTTCTGCTGAAACTGCTTGTGTTTTTTTCAAGCAGCACGGCTGATCCCCATAACACGGGCTCCTGCTTTCAATCACTTTAACCCGGCATTATCTTGTGTCTGTTTCAACCCCCCCCCCCCGCCCTCCCTCCGTAAAATGGATTTAGAAATGATTAGCAAATTAAGTCCTGTGAATTCCAGGCAGCACATAATCCTGTGCTAATGGGCTGAAGCTGACAACAGCACATATGTGTTACATGTCATCTGTGCTAAAGACACCTGACTGGTTGTTTTCAAAAGCCTATTTAATTAACACCAATACCACCACCAATACCACCACCATCAATACTACTACCACCACCACCACCACTGCCAATACCACCACCAATACCACCACCACTACCAATACCACCACCTCCGCCAATACCATCAACACCACGAAGACCACCTATACCACCACCAATACTACTACCACCTCCACCATCAATCCCACCACCTCCTTCACCATCCCACCACCATCCCCAATACCACCACCACCAATACCACCACCACCCCTCAATACCACCACCACCACCCCTCAATACCACCACCACCCCTCAATACCACCACCACCACCAATACCAGTACCACCACCAACAAATACCACCACCACAAATGCCACCACCACCACCAATACCACCACTAATACCAATCAACCACCTCAGTGCCTCTCGCTCATTAGTAACAGCAGGGGCACTGAACGAGGCCAGAGCTGCAGCCGAGACCATCCCTCCATGCCTGCCATAAAGCACAGCCTGCCCTGCACCAGGAGGTGAAGCCAGGGCCTTACAACAGCTGGAGTGTTTTTTATTAGGCCAAAGATAGCAATGACATTACGCAATGCCACACTGCACACTCAAATCCGGGAGAGGGCAGGAAATAGCACCCCCCCCCCCTCCTTCTCTTCCTCCTGAGAAGCAACAGTTTAATTACAGACCAAAAGGTGTTGGAGCGCTTTGTTAGTGTTTATAGCTCTTATCATATGTAACTCTCGCTTCACACTTTGTGTCTGTGCAATTTACACTTGCACATCTTCTTCACGGCACTCTTTATTACTTCTTTGAAGATGTTGCAGGCCGGTCTCTTCCTCTGATATTTACAATCTAACAAGCGGTCGAGAAGATCTTTTATTGCAATGCAATAGGTTTCGCATTTGCGAGAGTTTAAGCTATGAGTATTGTAAATGACAATGCCTTTTGTTTGTTTTAAAACCCAAAACATAAGGCATTGTCATTTACAATGCCAATTGCTCAAACTTGCATGAATGCGAGACCTATTGGATTGCAAATGCTTGTCCTTTTAGTGAACATAAAGGTCTATATTGGGGAAGGGTCAGGAGGTTTGGGTGTTAAAATAGAATGGAGTATGCAGGTTTCATTTTGGAATGCATTCTTATGTTAATGTATTACAATCTCTACAGGCCAACCCCCTCCCGATTTTTTCAAAAGATAAAATATTCTGTGATTGTACATTCGTTGTCTTTGGGAGCTTGGGGAAAGAGTCACAAAGGACTAGAACAGTGCTACCCAAACTTACGAAACATGTACCATTTTTTGGTACAACTAACTATCGAGACTCACCACGCTTGACATGAGGCGGACGTATTTTTTTTTTAATGTAGTAAAGCATAGTGTGGTAGCGCATTGTCATTTGCAGACAGCACATTTTCTATTGAAATGTTCACTAAATGTACACATACATGCAGTTTTGTAGATAGAACTATATTGTCCCAAAGGATGTGTGGAAATCGGGTTTCAGTGAACATGTTTTCACTTGTATATCTCCAAGGAAAGTGTCTTGATTTATTCTGATTATACTAAAATATTTTGTTTCCATCACACTTCAGAATGACGAAAAATTGTGCTTTGTCGCTTTCCTAATTGCTGAATATGCACATTTCATTTACAGGTATTTGCATTTTTGTGTGTTAGGAAAAAATGAAATTCCCCAGCTTTGCTTTCACGCTTTATGAACCCCAGCAGGAGTGTCACAAAATTCACTTTATTAGGTCCAAGCATGACATTTTGGGGACATTCAGAAAGCTTCTGTGCAAATGTATTCCGCCCATTGTTTACCATTGGCTTTGTGGTTTGCAAATCACATTGGCTTGCTGTCTATTTGCTGGTTGTATTGGTTTTAGGCTGTCCGACTAGAGTTCATCCCTTCCCTTCCCCAAACTACTGTATTTGCCCACCAGGGCTTGATTTCTGTTTACAGGCTTTTAAATGTTGTCCTTAATGTGTCCCATTTGCAGACAGAGGTTAAAGTCAGGCTCTGTCTTCCAGGGAGCTTGGTGTTTACTTTTCTTTCGCTGAATTTAAAGTGAGAGGATTTATGTGACAATCATGCTGGCTCTAGGGGAGTTCTTGAGGAAGGCTGTACGATTGAATTTTTTTGTCTAGCACCCAACAAATTTTAAATGTCCTTAAATAAACTTTACAGATATTTCAGAATTAGAAAAGCCCAAATGAAGCGCGTTTTTGATAATTCTGCCCGGTGCCATCTCTGCAGCACTCTTCCCTGCCCCGTCTCTTCCCTGCCCCGTCTCTTCCCTGCCCCGTCTCTTCCCTGCCCCGTCTCTTCCCTGCCCCGTCTCTTCCCTGCCCCGTCTCTTCCCTGCCCCGTCTCTTCCCTGCCCCGTCTCTTCCCTGCCCCGTCTCTTCCCTGCCCCGTCTCTTCCCTGCCCCGTCTCTTCCCTGCCCCGTCTCTTCCCTGCCCCGTCTCTTCCCCGCGCCGTCTCTTCCCCGCGCCGTCTCTTCACCGCGCCGTCTCTTCACCGCTCAACCCTGCTCCACTCCACTCTGCGCCACACGCCGCACTCTACTCCATGCCACTGTGGACGACTATGCACAACTCCAATCTATTGTGCAACTCTGCACTGTACGCCTCCGAGTTCCATGTCACTATACTCTGCAACACTCAACGCCAGTGCACTCTACGTCACACAACTCCACTCTGCCACTCCAATGCATCAAACTTTATGCGACAACTCTGTGATACTGTCACTCCACTCTACGACATACTACTCCACTCTCCACCACGTTACTAACTTTTAGCCACGCTAAACAGCAGCCATTCTGGTGTACAGTATGCCTAATGTTAATTATTGCAAGTGTAATGATGCACCTGGTCCCCTACCGCACAGCTGCATTTTACGTGGAATACTCTTAACATGTTTGATATAAATTTTAATGACCATTACAAAATAATCATAGCTTATATACGTTGATGCACAAACTATACATGGAGGTAACACTCAATGTTCCCAATGCATTTCGGGATCTACATATCCCTTCAGGGGTGTGAGAGAAACTGTGATCCTCTCGAAATAAATAAATAAATAAATATATATATATATATATATATATATATATCTCCCCAATCAATGATCCTTGCCTTAACTCCTTCGTGGTGCCTGAAAGCAAGAGCAGACCCAGATTCGTCGATAGTGATATTTATTAGCTCACCACCATGACGCGTTTCGGTCGGAAACTCCGACCTTGCTCACACAACAGCGCATGGGCGACATGACTCTTTAAATAGTGCAAACAATCAACAAAATGTAAACATAGAAGAGTTACTGCTATTGAAAGTATTACAATTGTGCATTGCATTACATGTTAATACAATTCGTAGTTATGTTTGGGCTTAAATGCCTCTAAATGTTTTGTAACCGTAACAGGTTTGGAACTCATACCAAAAATTCGGATATCATATAACTTAAAGTTCATATATATATATATATATATTCACTGAAAAAACCATAGGTTTCACACGTTATAGTTAGGAATTAGCATTTAAAAAACCTTGCAAATTCACTTAAAAAACCATAGGTTTCACACATGTTACAGTTAGGTGGATATTTCACTCGTAAAAACCAATGAAATTCCCCCGTTATAGTTAGTTCAGATAACTATAATTCGCGCGCCCGCAATCCTCTGCTCATGACGTCACATATTACATCACTCATGACCTGGTCAGTGGCATCACTGATGACATCATCCTTGTGATAGAGTGGCGGTCGCGCGAGTTATAGTTATCTGAACCAACTATAACGGGGGAATTTCAATGGTTTTTTACGAGTGAAATATCCACCCAACTATAACCTGTGTGAAACCTATGGTTTTTTTAAGTGAATTTGCAAGGTTTTTTAAATGCTAATTCCTAACTAGAACGTGTGTGAAACCTATGTTTTTTTCAGTGAATTTGTACGTTTTTTTAAATGCTAAGTTATGTATGTATTATTTTTTATATATATTTATTTTACAATAAACTACATATAAAAAAAATTTTAAATTTTTTTTATGGTTTTTCACGGTGCGCGCACCCCCGCGATTTAAAAAAACAAAACATTTTTAATGTTTTTTTCTGCCTTCGGGGTCCTTCAGGGACCCCCTGACAAAGGCTAGGGGGTCAGGAACTCTCTACCCTGCCCCCTTTTCACGTTCGCCACCATCCTTTTTCACTCTCGCACTGAAAACATACAAAATGGCGGCCGACACTTCCTGATTTCGACCGATTCGAACGTTGACTGACATGTAACAACCAATCAGAATTACGCTCGCGCACGTTAAGGTGCGCGCACGGTGCGAGGCTATAGATATGTGCTTTTAACTGCAATTTTCTCAGGAATTACTGAACAGATTGACTCCATATATGCAAAAGGCACATCCCTGACCTGAGGACTACCTCTCTGCCAGATTTCAAGTAATTCTGTTCAGCCGTTCGGGCTGAAACTTCGACTAAAGTTCCTATGGGAAAATGCATGGGGAAAATGCGTTTTGGGACCCCCCTTTTTTCTTGGCCCCCGCTTGACGAATCCCCCCGAGACTTTCAGGGTAGGAGCTGACACCGTCCTAACTATAACTATCTACTGGCGACCGCCAGTAGATAATGTCTTTATCTGTCTGTCTGTCTGTCTGTCTCTCGCTCTATCTCTCGCTCTATCTCTCGCTCTATCTCTCGCTCTATCTCTCGCTCACTATGGTCATCGGAGTAATCTGGGTTTAGTGTTGTCTGGCCAGACTTCTATGCCGTAAACTCAAGCTGTCGCGCTCTAAGCTGCTTCAAAAGAAGTTCTCTACAAGGTATTCCGCGTACGTTGAACCAAGTGTCTGTACAGTATGCTTAAAACACATTGAGAAAGCCAATAAATAGCTCTTGCGTATGCCAGACCTGTATGCTTTGCTAGTGCTTGTTTTTCTTCCTCTCTCTATGAAGTGAGAAAGGTTCATAAAGACCAGTCCTTGTGTTAGAAAATAAGCAGCAGAAGACAGAGCCTGTCATTTGATCTGTATTTGAAGCTCAGCAAGTGCGACCTGATAAAGGAGGCATCTTTATTGATTGCATGGACTTTGGTGACCCACCAAATATCGGGTCACGGCCCACAACCGTTTGGAAAATACTGCCCTAGAACTAGGTGTAGTAGCGCATATGAATAGAATCCAGCTATATTGTACAGGAAAGGTATTTTATTATCGGTTTGTGAAACGCCAAGATTAGTTTACTATGTGTACGATTAGCTCTGTGCTTGGCGAAGAAGGGACTGCAGGGATGGAAACCACATCACGTTCCACAGGAGTTCCAGCACTTGCGCTATAAAGCAAATGACACCCGCTAGTCACACAGGAAGCAGTTGTTCTCTAAGATGTTGCTTGAAGTAATTTTCTTTAAAAAAAAATATTTTGCGAATATTTTCAGATTTCAAAGTGCTTTCGTTTTCGACTTCATCAGAATAGAGTTAATGATTTTACCACTGTGCCAAGTAGAAAGGCAAGAAGGGTATGCTGACACTGTGAAAGCATGCTTTTCAAGCTCATCCTTTGCATATGCTCCTAAGTAGGCAGTGAAGCGTGCTACCCTACAGATTTATTGTTCATATAGTACATTTTTACCCATTCAGTCCGTATAGCTGTTTCTTTTTTGTGCAACTTCAAGACCCATCCGATTAAAGCCTTTACTTACTTGACACTCTTCATCATAACATTGGCGCCGTTTGACCAATCGGCATGAAACGGCAGATAAAAAATTACTCAAGTTACTCAACTTGAACTGTTATATGGAATTTTTGGTGTGCAGATCTGTCAAGCGCAGGGCTAAGAAAGAGAGGGCGGGGTGGGGCAAATGTGTGATTTCCCATTTTAATTTCCATATTAAGTTTTGGTCACTGATGCAGAAAAATGGCTGAATGGAATTATGCCAAATTGGTCACAAACTAACAACTTTACGCCAGGATTGTACTGTAAATCTGTTCAGTAGTTTTCAGGAAATTAGCATTTGAAAAGGCTCAAATTGGGCTTTAAGAGATTACATTTAAGAAAAAAAGCTTTCTAGACAGTTGAGGATCCATGGATATCTTAGAATCTCAAAATGAAAAAAAAAATAACATATTTACCAAGAGAGCTTTTTCTTCAGTCAGCTAATTTGGATTCATGGATCCTAAAAGCATTGAGGAAAAAAATGCCGAGGCAATCATTACAGGACTCTGGGACGGCATCAGTGATGCCATTTGAGATGTCATCAGTGAGGTCCTCAGTGATGCAATTTAACATGTCATGAGTGGTGCAAAATGTGAGGTTGTAAGCAGGGCATGACTGGGTGCAAGTTGTGATTAGTTTACTGAACTATAACTGGATAATTGTAGTGCTTCTTAACGTTTTGTTTTTAAACCAGAACTGCGTGTTGTAAATTTTCTAAGCGCATATATATCTCTGGCAGTAAATTCTTTAGTAAGTAAAATTACTCTTAACCAACATGTTTCGACCTTATAGTCTTGCTCGCAGTCCTTGAACAAGAGCAAAAAGTTGAACATGTATTGTTATTTTCCTTAATATATTAGAGTTTAGCCCTACAGAGTGAATCAGTTCTTAGTGTCATCCAAAGAACAATTTTTTTATGCATATGTGTCAAAGCAGTGTTTAAAAATTCCCTTATTTAGATCATTGTTTTTATCTTTTTATTTTATTGCAGGCTTGCATTGATGATAATATAGATATGGTGAAATTCCTGGTGGAACATGGAGCAAGTATTAACCAACCAGACAACGAAGGCTGGATACCTTTACACGCTGCCTCTTCTTGTGGATATCTTGATATAGCCGAGTGAGTTTTGTTTGTTTCTGTAGAGCATAATTTGTCATCTGTAGAATGTAATACATAAAATGAATTTGTATTTAAAGTGGTGTCTGTGATCTGTAGTTGATAGTTGAATAAAAGGGTGTGCAGTTCCTGGGACAGGGGGAGGTAGTCAGGTCAGGGAAATAGCCTCCAATTGGAGTAAGTGCCCTCACACACCCAAGCGGTGTCATGCCTCATCATCTGTGCGTGCTCCTCTTCGGGCGGGTGCTGGAATATCCCAACGAACAGCCATAACGAGACTCTTTGCCGGAGTTCTTTTTATAATAAAGCCGTTGGGCGAATGAGTGTATATGGGCTGTGATAATTAGTGAAGTGAAAGGTGTGGTTTAAATACGTTTAGTGATGCTGGGTTTTACTAAACTTTATTGGTGGAGCTCACTAACCTAAATGAATTCAGTGTAGGTCATGTGGGATGCAATGGTCCTATAGAGCATTCGTGTTGTGAAGGTGCGTGGTTAACATGTTTCTTGCCTCATACATCCCTTAAGGGGTCTATTGGCAATTCATCAGGACCGAGAAAGAATTTTCTTTTTGTCTTGCACTACTGCGTTGGCTGGTTCTTTAAGGAGTGGAGATAGTTTAAGTAACCAGTCCTACTGTGCTTCACAGGAATAAATTCTACCTTGTTTCTTTGACTGACCTGAAAGAAAGGGAAGGGGACAGAACAAAACATAGGACAAACACATGGCTTGTTTTTTAAAAAAGTTGGTAGAACATTGTTCGGTATTAGCGCATTTCGAGAAAAAAAATCTTCATACACCCTCGTGTAAATCGGGTGATCAGGGCTTGAAACACAAAAGTAGCACCTCCACAATATGCGCCAATCTATATGTGAATGTGTGTACTTGATGTTGAAAAGTTAATAAGGCAATGCCAGTGCGTGAATGCCCGAGGGGCTCTGATTTTTTTTTTGACTCGACTTCATTTACCATTTATACCTAAAGTGCCTTTCTTTTTCCACCCACTCGAGTTCGGCAATATGTCGCTTGTTTTTGCGAAAGTTATTTGGGGAAAATGTTTCACACACACTGATCCTTTTAACAGTTGTCGAGTTAATCACGCACCAGATTTTCGTTGGTCTAAGGCGTACGGGAATGTTTACAGAGCATGTCGCTCACTCACGACTTGGAGGTTAAAGAATAGAGAGGGAGCAGTTAAGATGTGTGGTCTACCCCCAGTCGATGCAAGGTGTGGCCTTAGCGTTCTATACTCACTCTTTTTGGCGTGGCGAATACCTCTCCACCTACCCCAGCTCTTTCTCCCTTTCCGAGTTGATCCCCAGTTGATACTTAACACCTTCTGTCATACACTGTGGAGGCCCTGCTTCTGAAGGGCACTCATATTTCTTTAGGTCTCGCCTGACCTAGCGTATGCGCTGGTCTGGCGAGACTTATTGAGAGGGCGCCAAAAAGTGCTACCAGGCAGCCTAGAGCTACAGTGCATGTGCGCGAGCGCGCCGCGCTTTACCGCGATTACTTTCACTTTCGCTTTGATGTTTGATCGCGAACACTTTTGCGGCTGCAGGGCCGCTATGATGTTCTCCGTGAGGCTTCAATAGATTGCAGCAGTTAAAACAAGCATTGGCATAGCCAATAGGTCTCGCTTTTAGTTATGCAACTGTTGCATGGCTAAACACTTATAAGGTCCCAAAGGCGAGACCTATTGACTATGCCAATGCTTGTTTATATTTGTAATATTTTTAAGCTTGCACAGAAATGTAAAGGGAAGTGGTATCTATGCAAAGAAACACTTTGTAATGGTAATACCGTTTTATATAAAATAAAGAAAAAGCATTATACGGACAATATAGTCTAAAGCATGAAAAACAATTGTAATCCTGCAAGTCTCTAAGAATAAGTGTTTCTAACGCTTTGTGAAATAGCATCATGGAAGTCGGTGTGATAATTTCAGTAGACAGGTATTCAATAGATGTAGTACAGCTGCTAAAAAACCTTGTTTTTAGAATCTTTCCTTGTGAAAGTAGACAATATCCAGTCTAATCCTGTAGTAAGTAACTCTGAAATCACCTAGGGCTTCATTACACATTTGCCTTAAAGGCGATGTGGCATATTTTACATTGGTGATTAAATATTAATGTAACTAGCATAGTTTAAATCTAGTTGGACTCCTAATCAAACAATTATGCACCAGCCACCAAATGTGTTGCAAACTACAAAGCTTTTGACGAGGAGAGAATAGGGTGTAAAATATCAGTGAGATCAGTTGTGACATTCACACAAAAAAAGACCCGGTTAGTGGGAAGAACACCCCATTGTCGGATTAAAACGTATTTTTTCTGAACAGAGAAAACCGTTTTAAAGCACTTTTCTGTCAATTTAGGAACAAAATAATCTGAGCATATAGAAACAAAGATAGCTAAAATAACAATCACGAAGCAGTAAAGGAAGATGTCCGTGCCTTGAAGCATTTGTTAAGATCAGTGACAGAATGTGCCCTAGAGAATCAGCAATATATGCGCAAGTGGTGTGCCTTATGGGATCCTAAACAAACAGAATATTACAAGAGGGAAAGTAAGCAAACTCGCAGGTAGATGGAATCAAAAGTAGTGCTCCTTGGTACTGTGCAGTGAAAGCTGCTTGAGACTGGTGAACCAGGCACCTCCCTATTCCACACACTTCTCATGCTGTAGACCAACTGAAATGTAGCACTCTTGGTGCCTTTTCAGAACCCGGTGTTACGAGACGATTTGAAGCTAGATGGCGCTGAAGTTGTGGGGCTAATCATAGCTGCAGGCAAGTGGCTGGAAAATAAAGATCAGTCATTTCGGGCAAATTGTCCAGGTCATGGGACTCCACATAGGCCTGTTACAGCAAGGAAAAAAAGTGCCCGACCCTAATTAAAACTTTTAAAATGCCCAGGGGAAATGATTATTTATCAAAGAATGTTCTGAATCAATAAGTAAACTTCAGAAATTAGCTTTTTTCAATATTACTGAATAAGGAGATTGTTTCAATCTCTCTGAAATCCGCATCTTACGGCAGAGTGGGCATCTCTTTCACTAATTCATGTAAATCCGTCCTCTGTTCAAGGGATTAAAATAAAATAGAAGCAAGAGAATGTGAATCATTAGCTTATAATATTGAGGCATTACAGGTTCTCACAGCATAATATTGATGTACACCATTGACTTGTTCTGCAGTGTACGTATATTCAGGAATAATAATGGGATCATTACAATGACTGTAAGTACGCATTTGGGAATAAGGTTGACAAAAATCTAATCTGTTAAGAAGGTTTAGTGTTGGCAGTAATCTGTTAATACTGCCATAAGTACACCATTTTTGCCATCTCATCTATGTTTTGAATGGCAGCTTTTTCAGTACAAAGGGTGTTTGGATACCAAGAAGTAGGTGGTTGTGCTCGTATTTAATTGGGGTGTTATTATCAGTATATAGCAGTAGATTAACATTGTTTATGGTCCTCTACGAAGACTCTATGGGGGCATATATAACGGTTATATGAGGCCAGGACCTGGGAGGAGATAGCTGGTCATAAGAAGGAAAAAAGAGCCCAGTTGAAAATTGAGAGAGGGATCCAGTCACTAGAATCCCAACTCGCAACAGATGACCAGGGAACAATACAACACTGTTTTTATCCTTTAATCAAAAAGGGTGTTGCGACAGAGGCCGCAAAGGGTTGCCACTGCATGACTCAGCACCACCGCTACGAGTTGGGCAATAAGGCTGGTAGACTTGTGGTGTGGTTATCATTCAGGAGATCCTGAATGATAAGGGTGAACAAGTTAAAGATAAACAAGAGGTGGCCGATTTATTTGTATTCTACTATAACCTGCTTGTACTTCCAGGTTCATACAGCCACAGAGGAGTAATCCAGTGCACTTCTTTCTTTTATCTAAATGCTAAGTCTCTCACAGACAGACAAGGAACTCCTAGAGGAGGAACTAACTGAAAGTGAGATGACACAAGCTATACTACACTTAACATCAGGGAAAGCTGTAGGCCTGAAAGGCCTACTAATTGAACTCTACACACCCATAATCGCCCATTTCCTCCTGTGGATGTACCTGGAAGGTTTGGATGTAGGAGACTTGATAGGTGCTGCTCGCAGACCATAGTTATTATCCATAAAGTGTGCAAGCTGCCGGAAGAGAGGGCCTCTTGCAGGCCATCTCTCTTCTAAATGCGGAAGTGAAGATCCTGGCAAAGCTCTTAGCTACACGTTTGGTCAAAGTGATTTGCTTCTTGATCCATCCAGATCAATCCGACTTGATGCCGTGTAGGAAGGCTGCGCTTAATCTACGGCTACTGCATGGAGTTCTGGTCCGGGCGGTGAATATCTGTGAGGATGCTCTTTGGCTGTCACCGGACGTGCAGATGGCATTTGACACGGTGGAATAGTCCTTTAAGTATGCAGTCTTGGAGAAGCTGGGGTTCGGCCCCCGCTCTGTCTCCTGGATTCGGCTCCTCTACTCTGATTCCCCTTGCCCAGGTAACGCTGAATGGAAGCATGTCCGCGATATTCCACCTCCGTCGGTGTACGAGGCCAGGCTGCTTGCTATCGGCCTGGATTTTGGCCCTAATTTTGGACTTCGGTCTAGCACCACTTGCAGCCTGGATTCGAGGCAACTCTTCGGTCAGGGGGCTACAGTAGACCGCAGATTGGGAGGATAGAATCTCCCTTTACGCAGATTACATCCTGCTCTACGTTGCTGATCCATCCAGTACCCTCGATAGGGTACTAAATATATTTAGAAACTTTCGCTGGTACTCTGGCTAGTCCATCAATTTGAACAAGTCAGTGACTTATGTCTTCGCTGGGCCTGCGCCGCACTTAACTGAAGACCGAGCTGCCTGGGTGGTCATGGAGGGTTTCCATTATTTGG
The DNA here is from genome assembly GCF_964204655.1 of Triturus cristatus. Classification (NCBI taxonomy): domain Eukaryota; kingdom Metazoa; phylum Chordata; class Amphibia; order Caudata; family Salamandridae; genus Triturus; species Triturus cristatus. The sequence continues at coordinate 619,061,320 of NC_140585.1, forward strand.
GAGTCTTCGTCATCACCAACCCTGTGTCTTTTTACACACAGTGTCAAGCCGCCGCTTACATGATTGCGAGGAGATGTACAACACTAGGGAAGGCGGCCTTATTTAAAATGATGGTACTCCTGCACTTTCTGTACATATTTCAAAACACTCCCTACCTGGTCCGGCAGTCCCGCTTTTGGTCTGTAGACAGTACACTCTGCATACTTTAGGATGTCGACCCCCCTCCTGTATAACGCTCCAGAAACTATCAAGGGGGTTGGTATGATGGAGGGATTGTATTATGGAGGGTTAGCTCTACCCGATCTCAAAGTATTTTTGGGCTTCACAACTCATTGTCATCAACCACTGGTTCCACCTCCCGGAAACGAGCTGGCCTTTGGAATAGACAGGAGGAAAAAGCAGCCGGGGAGGTTAACTCGAGGCCATCTATGGGGGACAGCGCACAACAGCCCTTCTTAGCCCTACATCGGTTACAATTACCCTTTGGCATACGTCATTGAACGTGTTGGGCTGGCGGAGAAAGATTATGCAAGCCACCCTCTTGTGGGATTCTGCACAACTGGGTACCCTGGCTTCACAGGAAGCTTTGGTAAATGGACCTCATAGGTCTGTCCAAGGTAGGGGGCTTGTGGAAACAGGGTGATGTACTGACCTTCGAGGAGTTGCAAAAGGAACATCAGCTAGCACCCACAGAGATGTTATGCTATTTACAAATCCCCACTTGAAGACGGATTGTTAGATAACTACCTACCCAGAAAGGGGATCTGCCTCACATACACAAACTGCTAATTAACTTCCCAGACCCTTTGACCCGCTTGTGGGAATGCTGGGAGTGGGACCCTCCGGGACGACGAGTGGCCTGAGACATTGGCATCCCCCCGGGAGGTGAGTGCTATGTCAAGATTCTGCCTGGTGCAGCTTAGGGTTCTCCACAGGTGTTGTTATGCTTGCACAACACTGGGAAAAAATGGGTTAAAAAGACGCTGTGCGCTGTCCTAAAAAGTGTGATCAAGAGGGGACCTTTTTTGCATGTTGTGGGATTGTCCACTACTCTAAAGATACTGGGTGGCGGTTGTTGATTAGCTCAACAGTGTTTGAGGGAGTGTATTGGACCCGTCAGCGAAGTGGTGCCTCCTAAACATCTGGGATGAAACGGATCTCCCCTGCATGGACTGCCTCTGACTCACACTGGAGCTGAATGGTAGCTTAACTTAATGTGGCATGACTGTGGGGAGCTGAGTCACCACCACACCTGAGCGACTGGAAGAAATGTATGCACTGGTGCATGTAAGCAGAGTGGGTGATCTGTAAGAACAGAGGCTTTACGGGCAAGTAGACTAAAATATGGGGGGAATGGAACGCATGTCGGGGAGACCTATGTGCTTCTATAACTGGTATAAACAGTTCTGCTCGGGGCCAATGTCACCTGGACTTTGTTGCTAATTTGTGAACGGATGTGGGGGAGGGTGGGACTTGAGGGGTATCGAGTCAGATGGGGTTTCACCATTACATCCTTATGCTTTGTCACTGACTGCAAGTTGCTGTTTGTCACAATTTGTTTCTTTGTTTCTTCTGTTTTATAAAATACATTATCTTATTTGTATCAAGTGAGCAGGGATATTCATGTGTTGACCGCTAAAGAATTGAGACAGTGGGTCAGAAATAACTTTAAAAAAAAATAAAAAAAAATTCACATTTATTGGAGGTGAAACCTTGAGTTTAAAACAATTTAAACAAAGTTGTAAGCTGGTGACACAGCTCACTTTAAAAAGAGTCTGCGAGTTGAGGGTAAAGAACGATGCATTTATCAGACACCTAAATTCAGTGTCTTTAAAATAGATTCTGGAACAGAAGGCCCTAAATGTTATTATAATATTGCATTCTCGAACCAGCTGGGTTATTTTGAGTAATAAAATCACCCTAAAATATATTATTTGGGTACAAAAGACATGCTTTAATGATTTTTCAGTTCAGTTTGATTTCCATGGGGGTGTGGGGTGCCATAAGTGTTGAAATGAGATTGTGTAGGTACCCGAGACAGACACCAACATGACCTCACGCAAATTAATAACTAATTAGTCCAATACTATACAGTGGCACTACATTTTTCACATGGTAACTTCCTCTTAATTCTGGCCAACTGAACCAGCTCACACTTTGATCCTCAGTGAAAACTATCAAGTTAATATTATGAAATCCGGAAGCTCTACTCTAAGGAAATAATCTGGTTACGTAGTGTACAGTGTAATATACGAACAAAACTTGTGCCAAATTTTACTACTTCCATTCTTAGCCAAAATTACGGAATCAATGGGTTAATGATCGACTCATCAATGTTACTCTTTTCAACCTTATTCAAACACCTCAAGCTCAGTTAATCAAGAGACTTAAAGCAGGATTTTACTGTTTTACCGATGATCCCCAGCTGATCTGATCTTTTGGATTTAGGCTACGACTACTACTCTTTGCGACCACTGTAATTGCTGCCTGTATGACAATTGTTGGATTAGAACAACTGATGCAGCGGAGTTTACCAACATTCATTTGGGCCCATAAACAATCATACATTCAATGAGCTAGTAAATAATCCGCTTGACATCAATTTTGATTTATCTTGGAGAACCTTTACACCAGTATTCTTACTAACCGTGTCTCCTAAGTAAATGTACCTGTCGAAAGATCTAGTAGTAGACTGGAATAGGGAGGAAACAATAATAGTGATAACAATACATTCAACTTTTATTCAAAGAACCACCGACTCAGTAAGAGTTTTAAAGGTTTATCTGAATTAATAATTTTGTGAGTCAAATAAAACACATGTAGATACATTAACCCCTTCGCTGCGGTGGGAATTCCGCTGCAGCGCTGGGGGGTGTGGGGGGGGCAGCGCGGTGGCGCTGTGCTCATGACGGAGCCACTCCGTCATGAGCCACGGTTGAGCTGTGCTCATGACGGAGTGGTTCCGTCATGACTCCGCCCAGTTGCATTGTCCCCCCACACAGGAGGGGAATCAGCGCCGCGTGGGCGGAGCGGCCGCCAACGGTCGCGGCATGACGGAACCGCTCCGTCATGAGCACACGGCAACCGTTGCTCATGACGGAGTGGTTCCGTCATGAGCGGGGAAGGGGTTAAGATTCTCGATCAGGAAAAGTAGTTCAGTTAGTTGAGAATACAATTCACATTAATATCATGTGATGACAGTACCTGAGGAGAGAAAACAGAGAGCAAATACGAAGCACAACCCACAGAACTATATTTACCTAGAATGGTGTAAGGACCTTGACATCAGAGTATTAAGGATTCAGGACAGGTTCAGGACCGGGAAGGTGACCTCTTCTAGTGTAACGCCAGCGTTTCACCCCTCTCTGGTGCTACTCTCTCCGGCTCTGGCTCATCCGGACCCCTTCCTAGATGAGCCTTCTTGGTTATTACGCGACCGTTCACTAGTGTTGGATTCTTCAATCAGATTGCAGCAAAATCTGACAGCATCTCCGCATAGCATCGGCGTCAAATGTGTCTAACTAACTAGAACTTACCTCTGTTATACCAATTCAAATGTAAGATCCACTCCCAAATGTTTCAATTCCATGTACACCCCTCAGTTTGATTGGGCCAAGCAATGGGGTGAGGACATCACACCATACTAAGTGCAATACTCTTCTTTGGTTCTATTGTCTAATTCCCCGCCCATTAATTTTAATACCCACAAGCTTTATTCCCACAAGCATTTCATATGTGGATCGCTAAATCTGTAATACAATGTTTCGGGTTCTTCCTCTCGTAGGGTCAGGAGTTGATCTTCCCATGTCCTTGCTGAGCACATGGATTGGCAGCCATTCAATAATTTAATCAGTTTCAGAACAAGGAGGTTGCGCGCATGCGTAGTTGACACAAAGGATAAGGTCACCCTCCAAGGCCCAAATGTGAGCTGCTATTAAAGTCAGAGAAGAACATGTTGGAATACAAAATTAAATGAATAAACTGTATACCACTTACTTCTACGCTAACCCCATTTACTTAATATTTATTTTGCATTAGTGGCTTAGTAAAACTTGAATAGGTTAGTTTCAGCACGGCATGTGCGTTAATGCGAGGGTTTCGAGCAGCCATGTTAAAAGCTATTGCGCAGCTGCAATGATTTCCCACCAAGCTAGAGAAGACGTCCTACTACGTAGATGTAGTAGACTCATGCGCAGAAGAGTTCCCGGCCATTTTAAGGACACTCGGGTTATTCATTAGTGAAGCACATAGAAAAGCTTCCCCTAGATACAATATGTAAAATGTGATGCAAAATTAGTACTTTCAAACAGGTTGATTATAATGTTACAGGTTATTCGAGAGGATTGCATACAAGCAAGTTTTTTTTTTATACGAAACCTTGTTCCATCACAACCTAACGTAATTTATATGCTAATCGAAAAAAAGTAGTTCATCTAGGCAGCTCGTCTCGCCACATTAACACCTGTTGCCCCTCCGGCATAAATGATGTCTCACACCAGTCATTCATGAACGTAACATAGGCATTCCTTTTGGCAACCACTTGTCTCTCAACTCACTAACTGCCGGTCTCTTTCCTCTACGTGTTCTAAGGATAATTCTTCCCAGTTTTCTCTTGTCCTGCCGAAAGCCTACTGCCCTAACTCTTGTTGCATTCACTGTGGGTTCCTGCAGTGCTGTCTGTCCATGCTTCTTCATCACTTGACAAACCAAGTATCTAACTATTCTGCACTGACTCGTTGTTCGCAAACACATTCTTTTTAAAACACTTTGCATTTGCCATAAAGACTATCGCCACATATTCCTTCGATTAATTCAAAAACGCCTGGTCAAATACAAACTAACTTGCTCTAATGTTTTCTCGAACTCCAATAATCTTCTCATAGCAAATGATCTGGCTGTGGGGGCCACTCCATCAGCTTCCGTGCCCCGAGGTTCTGGAATTACTTACAAGCTCAAACGGAAACATTGAGAAATTTCATGCTTTTAGGAACGCTATTAAAACCTTGTGTCTTGCGCGTCAGTAATGTGATAATTTCTCTGCAGTCAAATACGGTGCACTATATCAAGCCCCATCCCACCTTCCCTTCCTCCATCCATCTCTCCTTCCCTCCCTTCCTCCATCCCTCGTTCCCTCCATCCTCCATCCCAAGACAAACATTCCATTCGTAAAACTGGAAATTTGTGTCCTTTCACTCTTTTTTTTTTTTTTTTTTTTTTTTTTTGTGTTCCGATGAACTTTTGCACTGCCACAATATCCCTGGCTCCAGAGCTGTGGTGTAGAGACTTGGGGCCACATGTAAAAAATTTAGGAATTGCAGTCTGTAATGTAAGCAAACTTAAACGTTTTCAGTAGCAATTCTTAATGTGTCGCAACTTGTCCTTCCTCATAAATATCAGTGAGGAATGATAGCCATCACAGGGTTGGTGGCCTGCTGGGGACAGCTGCCCAACATGTCTGATTTTCTTTTCAATAAAGCAAACTTTTTTTTATTTTTATGCAGCAGCATTTAAAAGTAAAAATGAATCTTTGAAGCTTCATTTTTCAACAGCAGGTAGTGGGACATGTCCTCGCCCCCCTACCCCCTCCTCCACAACCTAGCAACCGCAGCCTTAACTCCTTTAGTTTGCTCTTATACCTGCATGGGCACCTAGTGGAGGGGCAGAATCTGCCATCACCGGTCCCAGTGGCGGTTCATAACATCAGACAAGTGGTTTTACAAATCGACCGGAGGGAGGTACTCCATTCCCTTTCTGGAACCCCCATCCCCCACCACCATGTCATCCACTTACAAGCAGCTGGTGGAGGACCATCTCGCTTTGTTCTGTCAAAGTGTAGCCACTTTTGACCAACGGGACCATCAAGAGGGTGCCAATATCAGTAGTTTGTGGTAGCTATGCCCCTTATTTCTGTTGCAGCAACAGGGCGTGGTCTTGCACCAGAACCTGCGTTCTCTGCCTTCATTCATAGAAATTGAGTGGCCACAGTGGAGACCTTTCGACCTTACTCCCGGAATCTGTGATGTTGTTCTGGCAGCCAGGTGTCCCCCTCCAAGATAGTATACGCCTGCTTTTGGGACAAGCGTGTGACATGGTGTGCATCCAAGAACTGATCTTCTTTCTGCACCCCTCTCCCACGTTTTATTTGTACATTTTTGACCTGGAAGGCTGTGCTCTGGGCACTGTTAAAGTTTGTTTGCCTTACTATGTTCTTGTAACTGATGTAACTGTTAAAACAACGATCCTAAATGTAAAGCGCTCTGATACCCTCTTGAGTCAAGTTCGCGCGATATAAAACTTTATAAATAAAATAAATAAATAAAAAATCTCTGCTTTCTTGTGGTTTCCGGACCAACCTTCTTTGTTTGTCACCTGTTGTGACTAGTTTGCGTGAGGGGCTTAAATATCTGTTCCCTCAAAGACATTCATAATGCACTAATCGGTCTTATCATTTCTCCTGTGCGCATCCTTTGAGGTCCTGCCCAATTCATAATTCTAAGGTAAGGAATCTGCAGCTAGATAGTTTCTAGAAAACAAGGCGTTATAGAATGTAAGTAACTTGTTCTGGAATGTTGGGAAGGGAGCTGGTAGAGGACCCGGAAAAACAGAGCGCCAACTGTTCCAAGTGCACTGCCTGATTTTGCAACTTAGCACACCAGATGCCTTTACACTATTTCTCGATCTTTGTTGAAGCTGAGGTGTGGTCCTCAAATATGCACATGGCCCATGAGCTGTGCATATCTGCTAGCGGATACATGCCTGGGTTTGTTTCAGTGGCTGCAGGAGGCTAGTTTGGTGGCTAGCTGGGTTCACTTTTCACCCGTGAAGCAGTGACCTTTAACAAGTCTACCTTACCAAAGTAAAATGGAAAATCAAATAGTCATTATTTGACAGCATATCATGTCTGTCATGGCTGCCCTCTATAAAGCTGTGTATCAGGAAACAAATGTGAAGTGCTGATGTGGATTGGACTAGTGTCGTGCTGTAGTTTTTAGTGGGGCAACACTAAAGAAAGACATAGGGAGGGTTACTGATAATCTAGTCAAGAAAGTGGGTGCCCTGGTGTATCCTTTCAAGGCCTGGACTCTAAGGTTTTATCGTTTTGTAGTTGGAGGGAGTCTGACAGGATGGCAAACTTGGGATTGGGTCTGTTCACAAACTAGCCGTAACTATTCTTGGTGCTTGACATATGCTTGTCCAGTATTTGCTCTTCTGATTTATTTGGGTCTTGCTTATCCTCTGTACTGTTTATGTAGTTGATTTGCCTCTTGCTAGGCTAGGCGGGCAATTTGTATTATGTATTTAGTGCCCTGGTTCCTCCTCCATGAATCTTGGACATATGGTGTGCCCCATTGTTCCTGTTTTTTTTAGGTCTCGCCTAGGCAGTGCTTGCGCTGTCTCTTCGAGACATGCTGTACTCTGGATATGTGCATAAAGCGCCACCTACTTCGCGCCCAGCTTTTTAATTGGCTCCTGTCCCTGTCCTTTGTAAATGCTGGCTTTTTATTGGTCATAAGGCTTTGTAGTCCCTCCTTAGTACCTCCCTGTCTCTTTTTGTAAACTCCGAAGAGGACACCCCCTATTACATGTGCTGTTATGCCCTAGGTTTTAATTACAACCTCAAGTCACTATTTTCTTAACTGCCTTCAGACAGGACACTCACTTGGTCCTAAACAAGGTTGGCAGTGGTTACTTTACTTGCTAGCACATCTCATATTTATATTAGACCTTCTATAAAGTTCCCTTCATCAGCTCCACATAGAGTACAACCTAATCGGATTTAATATAATAGTTTTGTCACATTTCAAAGCCATTAATTGTATGTATGGACATAGCTATTTGAATGTACTCATGGTACTGTCTTGCATGCCATGCATTAGGGGAGTACCATATTTGACCAAACGTTTGATGCTCACTTGGGACCTCGAGGTGCAGCTTGCGGAACTGCACCTACACATCTATATTAGACCTTTTATAAATTTCCCAGCATCAGTTCCACATAGATTACAACCTAATCGGAATTAATATAATAATTCTTTTGTCACATTACAAAGCTACTAATTGTATACATTGAATGTACTGTGCTACGGTCTTGCATGCAATGCATTATGGGTAGGGTGGATTTACCATATCTTCAAAGTTTATGATGCTCACTAGGGACATCTAGGCGCAGCTTGCGGTACTGCACCATCACATCTCACTTTTATATTAGACCTTCTTTAAATTTCCCTTCATCTGCTCCACATTGCTGCAGGGATTCTGCACATACACAGAACTATGCGCAGGAAACGAGGACCTCCGTGTGTAGTGGTGTACCAAAATACCCACCTCGGTGCCCAGAAGCCCAATCCGACTAGCTATAGTGTCTCATTTGTGCTCCGTGCTACAGCGAAGCTACCAATGATTAGACATTCTAGAACAGGCTACTCTGTCCCTCTCAGGATACTTGGGAACAAGAACAGTCTTTCGTTCAAACTCTCGTACTTGTCCACAACATGAGTAAATAGAGCCAAGGAATAGTTTAAAATGTTTATTTTAACTAACGTACACTATAATACAGTACACGCGCCAATACTAGCAACAATATGGATACGATCAAACAAATCAGCATTGTTACAATTCCATATAGAACAAAAGGGGAAATTATAGTATAATGATAGTGGAAACAGGACTATAGCGCCTCACCACCCTCCCCGTGCTAGAAGCTAGTTTATTATAATTATAGAAGACCTGCAGGCTTTGTCAGGGGGACACCATACCTCCTAGTTCAATTGCAGGAATTTACATCTCGGGACAAGCACAGCTCTTCTATCCTGGAAAGCGTTTCTCCAAGTGTCTTAACATGCATGCAATGCAATATTAAAAGCACCAGATTTCCAGGTTTGCAGCTGTGTTCTATGTTATGGCTAGGGACGTGAGACTGACCAAAGCAAATCAACAGAGCTCATTGTTTTTTTACCCTAAACATGCTGTACAGACAAGGAGCAGAGTGTTCAACTAAATATGTGAAATGCAGACAGTTCTCATGTGAAAGCGAGCAAGCAAAGTGTTTACGAGAAATGTGGCATGTAATAACGTGAGCAAAAGCAGCAAAATAGAGGCCAAGCATATCTAACTTATGCTAACTTGGCAATGTCCACAGGTGTGTCCATATCCTCACTACACCCTCCCCTTGGTCAGTCTCTTGGACAGTGGTCTTAAAGAGAACACAGCATTCAAACAAGTCTAAGCAAGAATCAAGAGCATTTGTTTCAATGATTCCTCGGATTTGTTGGGAATGTGAGAAGAGAGAGAGGGAAAAAAAAGTTCATGTCTAAAGAAGCACCCCAAAAAAATAAAAACAAAAATCCAGAAGGATACGGTTGCTGAGTTAATCCAGCAAGATGTACGAACAGTATGTTGCAATAGCCTTCAGGATGAAGTCATTAAATAGTCTGAAAAAAGTGTTGCCACCCAATCAAGCAGAGTGAATGAACATATATGTTCCTCAACAATGGGTGCTTCCAGCACCATCAAAGGACAATTTGCGTGATACTTGATATAACTCCGTAGTAGGAAATCCTGTGCTGCTGCACAGATATCCCATTCAGCCAGAACTCCCAGCGCTGCTGCGCAGGCCATAAATACAACACCGGAACATTCTTGCTCATGGGCCACTAAGGGACTCATTAGCAGTTAAAAATGAGGTGGAGGAAATGCCGTATTGTATAGTCAAAGATCCAGTGCCCATTGAAAGGAGCAATCCAAGCAGTTGAAGACAGGTTGCACGCTAGTGAAATATGCAAAGCGAAAAGATAATCCATAAGCCACGCTGAGTGTGGCCAAGGGCAGAGTACCGTAGCATTCAAGCATACAGCTACGAAGCATCTGCAGCCGGTCTTGGCTGTGCAGGGCCACAGGAAGAGCATCCATTTCGTAGTAAGCGAGTTAATAGCAAAATCCCAGTGGCTAGGGCAAGTAATCGTGGCAAGCCACCGAAGACGCTGGAAAAAATAGAATGGATAAATGCTGGTATCACACCAAATATAGTTTGAAAAGAAGTCACAAAGCCAGAGCCCACAGCTTTATAAAAATGGGTAATGCCTGTAGTGTTAGAAGCACTGAAGAGTGTGTGAATCAACGCACCGAAATGTAGTGGGAGGTCAGTATTAAGCGCTTGTACCTCTGTACGGGTGTTAGCCATGTGAAGGACGAATGTCTCACGGGCAGATGTGAGTGAAACTTCATTTTGAGATAAAAATGCTCTTATTCTGCTCAACTTGTTGAATTCTGCCTGCAAGGTCGGAATGGTAGGCCAAATCGAGTTATCAAGCCTCCCGTGTGGTGGTGGGAAAAGACCATTTTTACAGCAAACCACACGCTGTGAAACCGTTACAATGTAAGGGATGCCGGCCAGCATGCCGCAGCATTCTTCATCATATAAAAGCAAATAACTACCGTTCGCAAGCAGTGTGAAAGTAGGTTTAATAGCTGGCACAGGTATGCCTTTTAAAACACATGCCAGATTCGGGGCCGTAAGGTTACAGGTGCCATGCAACTAGATATACTTACAAACCATTGAATGACCTATTGTTGTATCCCATAATTCCCCAGTTGGGTATACTTCTTTGTCATCCCGTAGGCATCTGTATGCGAATGGTAATGACCAAACTTCGTGTAGAAATGCACTGCCTAAGAGTTTGAAGTGGCCTAGTGGATAGTGTTTCATGCACAAAGTAAATTTAACCAAGGAAAATGGGAGAGTTATTACCCCATGGATAAGCCAGACAGCCGAGTCTGTTTCCGCCACAGAGAATGCTAATGGATCTAACTTTTCAATATGCAAAAGAGAATAAGTAGCATCTTTCATGGACATAAACTGCTGTTTTGTTGGCAAGTTAAAGGGCAAAAATGACGATGAGGCGTTCAAGTAATCCCATGGAACTTTCCCCATCTTAAGAGTCTGTAGAGTCCATGCAAATTGCATAACTGAACGCAGTTAATTTTGACCATGATTCAAAACCGAAACATCCTCTTGCACAATGTCAACAGATGGAACAATATTGTCCAATGTGTAAATGTGGGAAGAAAGTGTGTTAATACTATTATCAACAACAGCAAGCACTTTTTCAAGATTAGCCTGATCAATTGCCCGTAAACGTGAAGCTGCTTCAATTTGGGATAGCTGTCAAATTTCATTGTAAGTTGCATAAATACATCTTTTTGATTGTGGACCAGCAGGTCCTTTTATAAAATCTGTCAAATCAATGTTACCTGATAATAACGACAAATGTTGTTTCACTGAAGCTAGAGTCGAGTGTTGCAACCAATATTGGCATAACTTACCAACGGAATATGTAGTAACGGAATTGGAGTTAGCAAAACGAGGATCAGGCCTATCCTGTGTGTAACCTGGAGCCTTGGTATAGAAACTAAGTTGACAAGTATCCAAACTAGTTTGCCAAACCAGCCAACCTATGAGGTCCTAACCAGAAATATTAAAGGTGTCATTGTTAAAAAGTGATTGTAATTCAGCCATGGAATAATTAGTACAATTGCTCCAGTTCTGATATGCCGCTAGAGCAGGAATAGCAGGGATGTTCATTTGCTTAGAAGTCGCCAATCCAAAACAAGTAGTTTGATAAATTGATTCATTGAAAAATAGAATCTGTGATTGGATGAGGCATGTGCGGTGTAAAGCTTCCGTGCCTTGCACGGAAGCCAGGATTTAGAACCCCAAACTGATTTAAGATCAATTGTGGACTTCCACTCATCATAGCCACCCACTGACAATTTATCAATAAAGGATTTAGAATATAATAATTTAGTGTGGGTGAGCATTATTTTAGAATTGGAAGAAGCATTTAATTTAAAATAGAATGACCCGGGGCTTGATTTATCAAAGTCGGTAAAATCTGTGATTTTTTTCAAAAACGTTTTAGAGGTGCCTTCCAAAGGAGCCGGGCAATGTTCCCATTGTGTATAATTTAATTTTTTTTTAAACGTGTTAGCTTTATGCAGATAATGATGACCATAGTGTGGATAGCAAAGCAAATCCGCATAATTTGCAGTATTCAAATACAAATCTTCTGCATCAAAAGCGGCATAGTATTTCAAGGCTGAAAACAAGGATTGCACGGCTTGCACGTCCCAATCATCAGACCGTATGTTATGTTTCACTACACCCATTGAAACACTAAGTACATTTGGCACATTGATTATTTCCGTAGGGCAATGGATTTGAAAATCTACAGCATCCCAAACTATGCGGTCTATAACTGGCCAGGCAGTGATGTTCACAAAAGTCAGGTCTCTTTTCATGATTTGAGAAGAAGAGTGCGGAGCCAGAGTTCCATCTACCAGTTTAACAGCAAAGCGTTCAGGAAGGTAGTGACCATTGATGAGACGGGAAAAAGAAGTCACAAAGCCAATGGACATACCAAAAAAATTGCGATGAGCACTAACCAAATGTATGTCCAAGGTGGAACCAAATAAGTTTGTTTAAACCAGGCGACAAAAATAGAAAATTTGGAAGGGGCTTTTGATGATATGGAATGTGAGTCAAAGGAAAACGTGATTCATTAATGGCCTCAGGTCGCAAACCAGGTAATAACGCTGTAGTTGGATAAGCATATTCAGTTTCTTCATTTTGAGTGGAAGCAGGCTGGAGCAGCAAAGGTTTGTTAACAGAGTCCAGCTCAATGGCGGTGTCTTCCTGCGTGTTAGTAGCGGGTAAACCAGGATCTCTCGATACAGTTGTTGTAGAGACCGCTGGCGTGATGCTATTCAGGATCAGCCTGATGTTGTAGCTTGACATTGTCCACTGACATGCATCTGTTTTCTTTTCGACCAGGAAGTGGTGGTAAAATGACTGTACAAGTACCCTTCACTCCAAGCACTGGGACAGGTGCATGATAAGAGGGGCCAAACTTTTTCTTGTTCACCTTCTATCGGACCAGGTCTCCGATTTTGGGAAGCCAGCCGGCTACTGGGATCTGCAGCGCAGCATCAGTGGGTGAGGGTAAATGTTCCTTAGCAAGACTGTCACGGGTCTCTTGTAGATTCTGTAATGCAGCAGAATGATTATCTACATCAAAGGATGCGGATAATGCCGCCATGTCTAGACCATCAAGGTGTGGCACAAACATTCTCATTCAGAAGAGCATTTCGTATGGGGTCTGCCCACCCAGAGATAGTCTAGGAAGATTATTTAGTGCACGTTGTACGCTATACAAATGGGCGAACCAGTTCCTGCCAGTCCCTATGACCCTAGCTGTCAAGGATTGCTTGAAGTCACGGTTCATTCGCTCCACAACCAACTTGCCCTCCGGCCTGTATGGAGACAAAAATGTGACTTGCACCCCCAAAGACCTCATGGTATCCTTGTACGCCTTAGAGGCGAATGCTGGACCCTGGTCCGAATGGAAGGTGCCACATGCAAAAATTCCCACAAAGACACGCAAATCCCTGATGACAGTTGGGCGTCAACACTGCGTTGTGGCCAAACCCATAGAAAGCGTGTGCACGAATCAACTGCAACTAAGATGAACTTATGGGCAGTATCTGAAGAAAAAGGACCGCAGTGATCTAAATACACACAACCAAAAGGTTTATTAGAAATGCATAGCTGTGTTTGTGGTGGCCGGATTGCCGTAGACTGTTTAATCTGCTGACAAATGTCACAAGAAAGTACGTAATTACGGGTTTGTTTATATAAGTCGTACCACCAGTAACACTGCTGCAAGATAGAAACCGTAGCAGACACTCCAGCATGCGCTGAAGCCATGCCTTCGTGTGCGGATGTTATCAGTGAAGGTCTACGGTCCGCGTTGGGTATCAACCTGTCACCAACGTCGTTAATTCTCACGTAAGGAACATTATCGGGACTTAAATGATAAGAGTATTTGGAAGGGAAACCCTGCGGGTAATTATCACCCCTCTCAGTAGCTGCAACTGAGCACGTGGCTACTGCTGATTTGGCAGCTTCATCTGCCAAACTGTTGCCAAATGCGTGTACTCCTACGCGCTGATGACCAAGAGTATGAATTACCTCTGTGAGAAGCAGACGGTCTTTAAGATCTGCGACTCAAACCCAAAGCATTTTATGTTTAATTGTGCTGCCTTTAGAATCGCAATAGTCATTTTGAGACCAAAAGAATAAGTTGTCATTAAAAGACTGAACACAGTAGTATGAATCGCTTACAATTAATGTAGTCACATTTGGATCTGCAAACTCCAGAGCTAGTACCAAAGTGTGCAGCTCGGCTAATTGAGTGGTACAGTCTCCTAGTGCCCGAGTATGCACAACATTCGACTTGAACTCTCTGTTCACCATGGTACTCGCCACTTTAGAACAAGCAGCCGAGTAAGAAAGCTTAGACCCAGTTGCTGGTTGCGCCGAACCGTCGGTATAGATGATACATTGGTACTGCTCAAGGGGGCGCATTGACAGTGGAGGAGGAGGAACAAATTCATACTGTAAAAACTCCTGCGTACGCAAAGATATGTCAAAAATAAACATGACATCAGGAGAGTCAACGAAATGGCCCATTGAATCGCTCGAGGATGTAAAGCCTTAGCGTTCGATACACTCGCCTTTATCACCGCTTCCAGAGCAGGACATGGTGTTACAACCAAAATATGTTTCCCTTGTGCCAGTGCTCATTCCTTTAGGATCGCCATCTGGACTGCTGTAAAAACTTTTTTAATAGAGAACTGCAATCCTGCCGAAGTGTACAAATGTGACTTGTAAGCAATAGGTATTGTGTCTCCTTCATTAAACGTCAAGTAAGTGAAACCCACTGCACCTGGCACTATTCGTACCACAGGTTTGTATGGTTATCACAAGTCAACAAGAATTTTGATGCAATAGGATCAGACTGCAAAGATTGCAGTATAGAAGAATGTTCCGGAAGCCAGCAGGCTTTTGAAAAAGTAGGTTGTATCAAAGCATACAAAGGCTTGATACGCTGGACATAATCGGGAATGTAAGTTCGACCGAAATTTAAAAAACCCAGCAAAGACTGTAATTTTTTCAGTGTAGTCGGCGGCGCAAACGTGCGCATTTTTCCAAGAAGTGAGGCGCCAAGCCTCTTCCTTCATTGTTGAGCTCGTAGCCCAAAAACAACACACTATTCTCTGCAATGTGTGATTTAGCTAAGTTAAATTTGTATCCGTGGTCCGACAAAGATGCGGCCATAACTCGTCATCTGTTAGATAGATATCATCAAGGTACGAGTATGCTTCTTCGTCTTTGCTGTCTAACAAAGAGACTATACAGGCAGTGAAAACACCAGGGCTATTTTTGTAGCCCATTGCCAAACGCGTACAATTTTTTGTTTTCCGCCCGCTGTGAAGGCGGTTCATTGACTGCTTTCAGGTGATAGATTGTGTGTGAAAAAGCCGTTGGAAATGTCTAGTGTACTTTTATATTTTTCACGAACAAGATTGTCGACTAATGGCAGAACTATGGGTATTCTGCACCACACAAGTCCAACAATGTGAGTTCAAATGTCAGTAATCCAACACTAAGCAGTAAGACCCATCTGGTTTTGCTACTGTAAATAGAGGGTTACTCATCGGTGACACACATGACTCAATTACTCCTTGATACTCTAGTTGGATCCAGAATATTTGCAACAGGAGTTTTTGGCTCCCGCCGGAGAGGATATTGGGGTGTTGGCTGTGGCATAGACAGTAGTGGTATCTCATGCGGTGGAAAATCTTTATCCCAGCCCACCTGAGTACGGTACAGAGCCGGTGCAAGCACCAAAGCCCACTCTTCTGCAAAAGCCATTGCTTGCTCCTTGGAGACATTATGTGAAAAACTGGGGAGTATAACTCCCCTGGGAGTGGCTAAAACAAAAGGCGGCGGCCAATCTTTCTCTGCCAAGAGTATGTCATACGAAGAAGTCAGATTCTCCCAAAAAATCACTTTTATTACACGTTGTATGTCACCTTCAATTAGAAGTACTATATCATATAATCTGTCAGGGGGAGCCACTCTGGTGTCAGCCGTTTCAACTGTGATGAATGTTTTAGTTGCTGTCTCCTCCAGAAATGGACGCAGTGCTTGCCGCACTATTGTAACCTCCGCTGTGCTGTCTAGCAGCGTTACTGCCCATGTTAGGTTCCGGAGCGATTTTCTCACCGTTTGTGGCATATCTCGCTCTTAAGGCGTCAACTTTCTTTTTCTGTGAATGCGGTCGCGGATGAGGAAAATAGTCTTGTTTCCCTTTGCTTTCAGTTTGACGAGGCTGCTCACGACCTTGCAGGGCACCTCATCTGCTGCCGTGATCCTGGCGTTTCCCTCCACCGGCTTGTGAGCCTGATTTTGCCTGTGAAGAACGAGAAGAACGCTGATCAGGAACCTGAAACCTGTCAGGAGACCTAATTCTTTCGTGGTCGCGCAGATCATAAGTGCGCTCAGAGAGTTCGGGAACTGGTGACGCAGCACACGACCCTTGTGTTTGTTGGTGCTTACCCTGTTTCCTATTTTTCCATTTCTTTTTCGGGAAGTTCAGACAGTCGTCTTTAGCAGACTGTGCCGTCTGTGTTTGCTGTTGCACTGGAATTCTAGCGAAAGGCACCCAAACTTTTGCGCCCTATTGTCCTATAAGCTTCTGCAATCATTTTTGGTAATTCGCGGGGTTTCTCCTTATCCCTGACAAGGCGCAAAGCATTAGACACTTGAAAGTTAACTGCATCTCCGTTGACATTAGCAAGGATCAGATCAGCAACTATGCCAAACACACCAACCAACCTCATCCCCAACTCCACTGCCGCCTCCGGTCCGTGTTTATCCTGAACACGCTTAATCACGGAGGGGAGCACAGTCATAGAGGGTGTGCCAAAATATTTCGCATACACCGCCTGAACACTTTACCCCAGTTTTCAGAATCAGTTACTTCGGGTATTAAGTCTTTCTGCAAACTAATAGTAAGAATCCTGAGTTTCTCCACAAGAGTTGTATTCGGAAATACTGCTTCCAGCTGGTCGAAATTCTCCGCAAGCCAGTAAGGTATATCTTCCTTATTCTGGAGACGCTTGCACATAACTGAATTAACCATAACTGGACTAATAGTTAGTCCCACTGGTCCAGCTGGTTGCGCAGCAACCCCAGGTGCACCCACCTGTAGATTCGGTGAAACGTATTGTACTAGAGCCCTGGGCACCACGATCAAGGAAGTGTGTAAGACGCGAAACTAGTCTACAGCGACTACTAGATAACGTGGATGTGGTGAGTACCTGGCCAAAACTGGTCAAGTGGCCCCTGGAATCGATAAAGGGCCTAACCGGACTGGGGGTCACGGTTTGGGGTAGGGCACCATTAAACCAAATAAGGTGTTGCCATGCTGAAATCGGAACTTCGAGAGTCTTATATGGCCGATAAATGACAATGCCTTTTATTTTATGTTTTAAAAACTACAACGTAAATAAAAGGCATTGTCATTTACAATACCAACAGCTTAAACTCGCGTAAATGCGAGACCTATTGCAATGCAAATGCTTGTTTCAATACCAAGCATTGTGGTTATATGCTTATACGGTTGCTTGGTTCTCTTCTGTGTGTATCGTGTTGAAGCTTTTGCCACACTTTTACAGCTCTCTGTTGCTTAAATGATTCAAAGTGACGCAGAAAACGGAAGGATAATGTGGTTCATGGCTAAATGCTTATAAGGTCCCAAAGACGAGACCGATTTGCATTGCAAATGCTTATTGATTCCTGTGAAAGGCTGGTGTCCTTACCTCGGGCCCATAATGTAAGTTGGTGCATGTAGCTAGACTAGGAGCTGCGGGTTTAAGGAGATGTAACAGTTATGTGATGCAAGGCCGATATGGAAACAAAAATACACACAGAAAAATAAGCTGCAATATTCTGAAGCCAACACTAGATGGCAGCAGACTGCACAGCAAGCGATCCACAAAACCACACGCTCCAAAGCACAGATGTCTGTTTAACATCACAAATGAAGGAAGCAGCTTGTACTGCTGCTCCTGTTCTGTGCGCGTCACAATTCAGCCTCTTAAGGATCAATACTCTGGAGTTGTTTGAAACAAGCAACGTCGGCTCCATTGCTCCAAAATCTACATCCGATTCTAAAATCCTTTCAAATGATCATCCTCCCTCGCTGCTGTACTTTGCTGTACTTTGCCGCCACGATCTTAGAATCCTCTTACAAAGTACTCTCTCAACCTCGATGGATTGGGCACTGCGGGGCGGCCATGAGCCACTGTGATGGGACTAAAACTGAACTGCTCGTTCATCTCGACAACTCCGAAGGCATGTGTGTAGCCGGGGTGGCAGGACAAACAGAGTAAACGAATTCAAAAGGTTATGCAACGGCGTAAATAAATGGTGTGGAATCATAAAGAAGTGGGAAAATATGTATAGATGGCAGGGAAACAGGCACCAAAGATTTGTGTTAGAGTACTGAGCAGTTAACACATTAAAAGTATATAGTTGAGTAGATAGCATTTGTACAGATAAGAAAATATTTCACAGGAAGACCCAATGAGTAGGGCAGGGAATCAAAATTCACCTAATGCTGAGAAGGTAAAATCTCAGAGTTGTCTTTTCCCATGCTACGAAATAATGCACAACATTGCACCACATATTCCAGTGCCTATGAGCATGGGACAACACCAGACTACTTCAGCCACCATTATAGGCCAAAACAGACACCAATCAGGACATTCAAAACAAAGCACACAGCCAGTATTCAAAACAAAGCACACTTGCAAAAGAGATAAGGTAGAGACATCCCACATTTTGTTCTTTTACAGATTTGGGGGCAAGGGAACTCACAAAGGGATACAACACACCAGTAAAATGCAACAAGCATTGGCCGCAATTTCGCAAGACGCGAGGCCGCGATTTCGCTATACGCGTGGCTGCGAGATGCGCTCTGTGGAGGGGGAGGGGCGAGCAAGACAGAGAGGCAGAGCGAGGCGCGCGCGGGAGAGCAAGTGGAAAGCCATATGGCGCCACTTCTCGTAAGCGCGCCGGCGGCACAAGCCATGGCAGCATTTTTTGACACCCTTACTAAACGTCTCACCAGATCAGTGCATGCGCTGGGTCAGGCGAGACCTAATGAGTGAGATACCAGCGTCTGGCACTCCATAAGTAGTCAAATGACAACGGAGCACCCCGCGGCTATGTGCCGCAATATCTACCTCAGCCATATCGAGTAGAAAAGAACAACTTATATCGTGGCAGCGCAATAGGGTAGTAATTCAAAAGAACTATTAAACCATTTTATGTATCAAGCTTGAAGAAAAACCTATAAAAACATCAATATAGGTAGGTTATGCCGTCACAGCTGTTTACCGGAAAACAGAAATGAGGGTATCATGGACAAGCAAAAGTACTACTAAAGTGCCTTGTAAATAAGAACCAGACCAAAGGTTAGGTGCGCCCGTCTGCAGGGATTCTGCACATACACAGAACTATGGGCAGGAAACCAGGACCTCAGTGTGTAGTGGTGTATCACAATACCCACCTCGTTGCCCAGAACCCCAATCTGACTAGCTATAGTGTCTCATTCGTTCTCTGTGCTACAGCGAAGCTACCAATGATTAGACATCCTAGAACAGGCTACTCCGTCCCTCTCGGGATACGTGGGAACAAGAACACTCTTTTGTTCAAACTCTCATACTTGTCCACAACATGAGTAAATAGTTTAAAATTTGTATTTTAACTAACGTGCTCTATAATGCAGTACACGCGCCAATACGAGCAACAATATGCATACGATCAAACAAATCAGCATTGTTACAAATCTCTATAGAACAAAAGGGGAAATCATAGTATAATGATAGTGGAAACAGGACTATAGCGCCTCGCCACCCTCCCTGTGCTAGAAGCTAGTTTATTATAATTATAGAAGACCTGCAGGCTTTGTCAGGGGGACCCCATACCTCCCAGTTCTGCTGCAGGAATTTACATCTCAGGGCAAGCACAGCTCTTCTATCCTGGAAAGCGTTTCTCCAAGTGTCTTAACATGCATGCAATGCAATATTAAAAGCACCAGATTTCCAGGTTTGCAGCTGTGTTCTATGTTATGGCTAGGGACGTGAGACTGACCAAAGCAAATCAACAGAGCTGATTTTTTTTTTTACCTTGAACACGCTGTACAAACAAGGAGCAGAGTGTTCAACTAAATATGTGAAATGCAGACAGTTCTCATGTGAAAGCGAGCAAGCCGTGTTTACGAGAAATGTGGCATGTAATAACGTGAGCAAAAGCGGCAAAATGGCGGCCAAGCATATCTAACTAATGCTAACTTATCAATGTCCGCAGTTGAGTCCATATCCTCACTACAACATAGAGTACAATGTAATCAGAATTAATACAATTTTATTCACATTTCAAAGCTATTAATTGTATATATGGATGTACTTGGGGTACTGTCTTGCATGCAATGCATTATGGGAGTACCATATGTGACCAAAGGTTTGATGCTCACTAGGGGCCTCTAAGCGCAGCTTGTGGTACTGCACCTTCACATGTCACATTTATATTAGACCTTCTATAAATTTCCCTTCATCAGCTCCACATAGAGTAAAACCTAATCCAGAATTAATATAATTAATCATTATATGCACAATACGAAATACAAAGTTATCATACAAATTGATGGATTAAACAAATAACGCCCTTATATTTGGAATCAATCAAATCCTCTGAGATATCAGGGACACAAGGGGGTATATTTGCAATATTTAACCAAGGAGTTGAGATCCTTTGTCTGCCGACGCGTTTCGAGTGCTGGTTAAATCAATTGCCGCACTCTCATCGGGGCTGGATTAATCTTTCTCACGAACAGACTGATTGTGACAAAGGGGAGTGGGGAAGGGAAAGGCCTGGTAATTTTACTAAACAAGGGCCTCCCAACAAGCCTTTTTTAGCCAGAGGCGGAGGGTCAAGGGTTCGATTCAAACAGCCCTGGGAGAGGCGAACACGCAGCACGTACTACAAAAATTAGACAACTCAACTATTGTAAACCTTTCAAGCAAACAACTCACAAAAGACGAAGAAATGATTGTCTCTAGGGTTAAAGTTTGTCCCTAAGAGACCTACCGACTTTACAAAGTTAAAATTAGAGGCTTTGGATTTTTGCCGTAAGATCCGGTTAAAATCCTATTTTGCCGGGACTGAACCGACATCAAGTCAAGAGACGACTGGCCTAAGAGTGAAATCTAACTTCACTCCCTCTCAGAATATACCAAAACAAATCTATGCCTTTGAGCAAGTAGTGTTATCCTCTATCTTTAAATTGGAATAAACTAAGGGCTTTGTACAGAACAATATTAGCAGAGGCCAACTAACAGCTATTCGTGACTTAAAAGCAGACCCCTCGATTGTGATCAAGCAGGCGGATAAGGGCGGGGCAGTGGTGATCTGACCCCGCACCATGTATCTAAATGAGGGTAAACTTCATGTTGAGAATCAGGAGTGGTATAGATGGGTGAGAGAAGACCCCACTCGTGAAATACAGGGCAAAATTGCACAAATAACTAAAAATGGTTTAGATGAAGGATTCCTGGGCCCAAAAGAATTCCAATTTTTGAATAAAAAACAACCAAGAATCCCGGTATGTCAAAATACATCTCTCACCTTGTTCATTTTCATTGTGTAAGCACTAATGTGGTATTTCGTGTAGTTCATTATGTGTTCTTTTTGTGATCAAAGATATTAATTTTTATAAAAATAAATAAATAAAAGGCAGAAATTACTGCTTAGGTAAACATATTAATTTTCGTTTATCTTACTTCATATGAATAAGTGTTGAAGTCACCAGAGGTATAGGTAATTTTTTTTCTTATGCAGGTTTTTCTTTTGAGGCACAATTACCAGCACGTTTTTTCAAACACCACAAATTCCTGTATATGTACTTTAAAGCATTGTCAAAGCCAATTACTTATTGTTAATGAAAATGCATTGATTGAGGATTTTGTATGTGGGGATTAGACATGCAGACAAACGATTAAACATTCCATAATACACCCACAAACACCCAGGCAAGCATTTATGGGTTCATGCACTTCATTGCACACTCCGATATTGTTAAACAGCCAAAGACTTAATTATTCACAGGCTGTCAGACTGACATGGTTTCGTCACTGACTCTTATATGCCCATTCTCATGATTAGTGTCACAACCCTATTCGGAATGCCAAGGGGTAAGCAGGAATCCCTGGGCCTAACCCTGGTGCTTGAGCCCATTTACTCCTGAAGGCCAAATACCCCTTTTGCACCTGATTTTCAGTGGTAGCACAGGTCAACATCCAGCAACCCCAGAAAATGATTGTCCAGTCAAATACTCGCTTCGATGTAAAATAGAGTATTTATCTACTAACACAAATTACAGTACAACACACTGCAAACAATATACATGGCCTTCTTGAGGCAAACCCAATAGTATTACCCGGGTAAGGTTTGCAGTCCCACTCCCCCGTTTTATGTTTGAAGATTATTCCCCATTCAAGTGTGGCAACATCCAACCTAGGCCTGCTAAGGCGTTTCTAAGTCTCAGAAGTATTAACCTGTTTCATGCGTCGTATGCGCGGGAGCTGTCCGCTCAAGTGCTCATGTGCGTCGGAGGGTTCCCCCGTGTCCGACACCATGGCACAGGGAATCCCTCTGGTGTGGGCACCAGAGGGATTTCCCCCCCCCCCCCCCCCCCAACAGCCTCGGGAGCTGGGGAAGACACAAGGCTGTATTTTTGGTTTCTATGAAATGACGATCAGCGCGCCTATCTTCCCTGAAAGCTGCGAAGATGATTTCAGCACCACAAACCCTTTGATACCATTTGCAGGGGAAAAGCCAGACACTTTGTTCTGCATCACTTTTTCCCCATTTTTCAAAAAACAAACCAAAATGTAGCTGTATTTTGGCCAATTTTTGGGTCCCCTCCAGGGGAATCCACAAACCCTGGGTAAAATCCCCATGATGTTGGAAGAAAAGGGCGCAAATTTGGCGTTGACACCTTATGTGGACAAAGAGTTACAGGGGCCTAAAAAAAGCTTAGCGTGGGGGGGTGTACGTAAGGCCTAGCAGCGAAAGAATTACGGTGGCTCACCAAGTCCCCGTGCTAGAGCACCTTAATTAAGACCAAATTCCCCAGGACCCGGTGGGTCATTGGTTATTCTTACCCGCTCTCACAATGTGCCAATTCAGAGTCCCTGGGCAACCATTGGCAGCCCGATTGTATCATCTGCGTGCCACTGATGTGGTAAGTCTCTCCTGGGATCCAGGGGCAATGCTCCTGGACGGAAAGTTGAAGTCTTTGACCTCACTTTCAACAGGCCACATGGCCCACAATGTCTCCTCAGCTGCACTTGGCTTCCAGGTAACGTCTGCTGCTGGGGCCCTCCTCTTTACTATGCGATGGACTTTTCCCTTCCTACAATTGGATACAAGCATACACTATCAGACATGTATGCTCTTTTCAGATGCCCCTGTGAACAGACATCCACATATGACCACACACATACTACCAGAGAACTACCTACCTACCTACAGCCCCCCCCCCCCAACTCTCACCCCTCACCCATATACAACTAGACTCGCAGGCAAACCAGACACACAACAAGACACCAACACCCAGAAATCGAACACATTAAACCATGTGTCCACACACAGTCATACATCTATACCAGCAAAACAGTGTTAGAGTATAAGGCTAAAATGTTGAAAATATCAAGAGGAAATAAGCAGCCAAACCACTGTCAGGAGGTGAAAAATGCAGCATGCTTCAATAAATGCATTCTGTATATCCTTGTACAATGGTGATGGAGAAAATCGAAACTTACGTGGTGGCTGTTGGCATGATGTGCCCTGCCCTATAATGTGTACACTGGCAGACTATTGGTATGTATTCTTATCTCACTACTGCTGCCTGAGACATTAGTCTGAAAAATTGTTGTAACCTGTCTGCATCCTTGCATCCATCCATTCACTATCTCGTACCCCCTGCCAGTGTTTAAGAGTTGAAACTACATTCGACACCTACCAATGTGCCCGGTATTTCTTTGCTTTGGAGTTGTAGGGGGGAACACGAACGGCTCACACAAGCACTTTTGTATTTACCCACTCATTCAAAAAACGATTTAAACACCCAGTTGCAGGATATGTGGTTAAGTTAGACCTATTGTTTTTGTGGTGGGAAAGGGCTTTTTTGTGAGGCGTATCGCTTCTTTTTATTCTTTGCCAAGTCGGCATTATTTTGTTACATCGCTACTCTTTTGCCCATTTACGCTAAACATCTTCTTAGTTTGGTTTATTTCACCAATTACATTTATAGATAATAGTTTTGACTTATGCATTCATCTCTTTGACTCTTCTTTAATTTGCAAACTTTCACAGGTATTTAATTAGTCAAGGAGCCAATGTAGGTGCAGTTAATAGTGAAGGTGATACGCCATTGGACATTGCAGAGGAAGAAGCAATGGAGGAACTCCTTCAAAACGAAGTTAATCGGCAAGGTAACGCCAACTTCTCCTTAAACATGAATGACAACTATACTTGCAAATATTGTCTTGTCTGACCCATGTCTGTTTGCTAAAAGTTAGAAATTGCATGTTTCTGTGCATGCAGTAAATGAGTTATCTTTAAAAAGATCCTAGCTTTTTTTTAAAGTAAAGTTGCAGTACTGTTAAGGACACAGAGGTGAAGACTATGCATAATCATTCCCTGTTTTTTTTCTCTAGCAGCCTTATATAACAAGTATAGAATCTACAACTCTTAAGAACACTGGGGAGAAGACAACATTCTGAGTCAGTCCATAGCATGCTATCACTGAAGAGGGCTTCACACTTTGTGTTCCCTCTGTCTTTGCACAACAGCTGCTGTGAACTCAGTGTTCCTTCCTTTACTTCATCGGCTTATCGTTCCCTACCACAAACAAAATAAATATATCATGACTAACTCTTAATCCCTTCAATGACCAGAATTAATATAGATGTCATTAAATTCCTTTATGAGCACAATTCATATAAGTAGTTTCATCACAGAAGCCTATTACTTACATTGAAAAGTTATATTAAAGTGAGGAATGGTGGTATCAGTCGAATAATAAACTGATGACTTCTGTAATATTGCCCCGCTTGTAGGGAAGGTTTTGAGTTTTATGAGAACCCATGGGTGGGGTAATCCTCGCCTCTCCGCCCTCCAGTGGATTGAAATTTTCCTTTACAATAGCTTTGAATAATATTATTCGATATAAGAACCGGAGGTGAGGATTATGCAAGTTTAAAGCTTACTTACAAGTGAGGCTACATCCACAACATGTTCGAAATAAGACATCTTCAAGGTGGAATTGGAGGGCCAATGGTTGTACTTCAAGTTTAAAGGCTTTTTGTGGCATGCGCCCATGGTCAAATGAGCTGTGAACACATAAGTATTGCCTCCCTCATAATCCAGCATACCCACTTGGGAATGGTGAGAGGACACAAGCCTGAATGGTTTCCTGATGGAAATGAGAAGATTTCATTTGATTTGATTTGTATATTTATAAAGCGCGCGATTGCCCATGGGCGTCTTGGTGCTAGGAGGATGCAGAGATACCAGAGTATGTTTCTAGCCTGCATTGAATAGCCTTTTACCTCTGTCTCACTCTCATACACATTCAGGCAATACACAACTCACAGCTCGGGCAGTCTCTAAATGCTTGCTCTCCTCAGAACCGCCAAATTGATGGCCGCTATTGAAAGATGTGAAGAAATTGCAAACTTCTTTTCCGAAAAATTTGCCAAGATTGATCAATCCTTTGCCGTAACCCTCCCACCACATTGCTCATCACCCCTCTATGACCTCCCATTCAAGTCTCCTTTTACACCTCGCCCCCTCCTGTCTCTGTTCATCTCTCTCCCGCTGTCACCCCTCCGGAACATTTCCTAACCAGCCCACAGCTAAAAATAATGCATCGTGGCTTAACTGCAGCCCAGTTACAGAGCGAGAAGTCCTCAACATCATCACCAAGCTTCAACCGTCTTCTCATACTTTGAACCCTCTTCCCCACTAACCTTGTTCAAGATTTAAAGCATATCATTGCACCTTATTGGGCCACAATCATCAACTCCTCCTTGGCCACAGGGTATGTCCCTGTTTCCATCCAGCTTGGCCAAATCACTCCCACCCTCAGAAATGCTACTGCCGACCCCACCGCCCTTAACAATCTGTGTCCTATCTCTAATCTTCCTCTTCTATCCAAGGCCCATGAAAAATGCGCCTTGCTCAAACTGGACAAGCATATTGACTCAGCCTTTTGGACACATTACAGTCAGGCTTTAGAAAGGGCTACAGTACTGAAACTGCTATGCTCAACATTGTTGATGACATCCATCACTCCCTTGACAAGGTGGAGGCCTCCCTTATCATTCTTCTTGACCTCTCTGCTGCTTTCGATACTGCTAACCACTCCGCCCTACTCAACACCCTCAAAGATCGTTTCGGCTTCAATGGTCCAGTCCTCAAATGGTTCACCTCCTTCTTTCAGCACAGAACCCAACAAATTAAAATCGGCAATTGCCTCTCTAAACTTATTCCTGTCTCCCTGGGTGTTCCCCTGGGTTCTATTCTCTCTCCCTCTCTAATTAACCTCTTCATGGAACCCCTCACCCACGTTCTTAAACAAGCAGGAATCAACTATCACCTCTATGCTGACGGTACCCAGCTTTACTATAAGAACAAATCCCAAGCTGACATTCTGCACCTTAATGATGTCCTGACTAAGATTCAACACTGGTTCCATTACAATCACCTTAAACTCAACCCTAAGAAAACTGAAGTCATTCTCTTCGCTCCTAAAAACAACCGGCTCCCCATTCAACACTGGATTTCTGACCTTAAAGCTCTCAATTGCTCTTTGTCCACTTCTGACGCAGTTAAATCCCTCGGAATAAGCATTGACCAGAACCTCAGCCTTTCTACCCACATAAACGCGACCAAAGGCGCTCTCTTCACTCTACATCACCTCAAGAAAATTAAACCCTTCATTCCTGCTGATGACTTTAAATTAGTTGTTCAATCACTAGTACTTTCTAGATTTGACTATGTTAATGCCATTCTCGCTGGAACACCGAAAGTCCACTAAGCCCCAATCAAATCAATCCTTAACCTTGCGGCCAGGCTTATTTCTGATTGTAAGTGGTTTGACTACATCTCCCCCATCCTCAAAGATCTCAAATGGCTTCCCATTGAAGGCAGATCCACCTACAAGAATGCTCGCATTACGCATAAAGCCTTGCATCATCACACCCCATTGTATCTCTCAGACAAACTCCACAAAGAGGGCTGCTCTAGAGAAATGGGGAGCACAAATACTCTCATGCTAGTACCTCCCTTGGTAAACAAGAAATCTACCCAGTCATGCTCTTTCTCCGGAAATGCACCTACTATCTGGAACTCACTCCCCAAAGACCTGCGTTGCAACCCCTCCTACCTCAGATTCACAATAGATCTCAAGCGGCACCTTCTCAACATATACTGGGGTCCTTAATCCTGCCACCTAACAGGGTTTCACAACCTGCCCACGACGGTGCTATGTTCTCGGCACATTATACCTGACTTACTAGCCCCCTCTTCTCATTCTTACATATACTTCCACCCTCCCCCTACTAGTTCTCTTATAATCACTGCCTGCTCCCACGTGCTATTACCTCTCCCATCACCCTCCTCAGTTCCTCCCCACCTCCAATCCCCACCCCCCCCCCCCCCCCGCCCCCCCCAATCCCGGACCACCCACACTTGCTTAACTATCCAGTACTGGTTATGGTCTAATTGTTCTCCTTATTTTCTTGTCCATGTAATTACTGTTCTTTGCATATTCTTATTGTCTTGCATTTTACCTTGTTGTACAAATGTTATATTGCAATTTGTTCCTCTCCCAACCCTTGTAAAGCGCTCTGATACCTTTGGGTCCCATTGAAGGCAGATCCACCTACAAGAATGCTCGCATTACGCATAAAGCCTTGCATCATCACACCCCATTGTATCTCTCAGACAAACTCCACAAAGAGGGCTGCTCTAGAGAAATGGGGAGCACAAATACTCTCATGCTAGTACCTCCCTTGGTAAACAAGAAATCTACCCAGTCATGCTCTTTCTCCGGAAATGCACCTACTATCTGGAACTCCCTCCCCAAAGACCTGCGTTGCAACCCCTCCTACCTCAGATTCACAATAGATCTCAAGCGGCACCTTCTCAACATATACTGGGGTCCTTAATCCTCCCACCTAACAGGGTTTCACAACCTGCCCACGGCGGTGCTATGTTCTCGGCACATTATACCTGACTTACTAGCCCCCTCTTCTCATTCTTACATATACTTCCACCCTCCCCCTACTAGTTCTCTTATAATCACTGCCTGCTCCCACGTGCTATTACCTCTCCCATCACCCTCCTCAGTTCCTCCCCACCTCCAATCCCCCCCCCCCCACCCCCCCCAATCCCGGACCACCCACGCTTGCTTAACTATCCAGTACTGGTTATGGTCTAATTGTTCTCCTTATTTTCTTGTCCATGTAATTACTGTTCTTTGCATATTCTTATTGTCTTGCATTTTACCTTGTTGTACAAATGTTATATTGCAATTTGTTCCTCTCCCAACCCTTGTAAAGCGCTCTGATACCTTTGGGTCCCATTGAAGGCAGATCCACCTACAAGAATGCTCGCATTACGCAAAAAGCCTTGCATCATCACACCCCATTGTATCTCTCAGACAAACTCCACAAAGCGGGCTGCTCTAGAGAAATGGGGAGCACAAATACTCTCATGCTAGTACCTCCCTTGGTAAACAAGAAATCTACCCAGTCATGCTCTTTCTCCGGAAATGCACCTACTATCTGGAACTCACTCCCCAAAGACCTGCGTTGCAACCCCTCCTACCTCAGATTCACAAAAGATCTCAAGCGGCACCTTCTCAACATATACTGGGGTCCTTAATCCTGCCACCTAACAGGGTTTCACAACCTGCCCACGACGGTGCTATGTTCTCGGCACATTATACCTGACTTACTAGCCCCCCTCTTCTCATTCTTACATATACTTCCACCCTCCCCCTACTAGTTCTCTTATAATCACTGCCTGCTCCCACATGCTATTACCTCTCCCATCACCCTCCTCAGTTCCTCCCCACCTCCAATCTCCCCCCCCCCCGCCCCCCCAATCCCGGACAACCCACGCTTGCTTAACTATCCAGTACTGGTTATGGTCTAATTGTTCTCCTTATTTTCTTGTCCATGTAATTACTGTTGTTTGCATATTCTTATTGTCTTGCATTTTACCTTGTTGTACAAATGTTATATTGCAATTTGTTCCTCTCCCAACCCTTGTAAAGCGCTCTGATACCTTTGGGTCTAGCCAGCGCTATATAAAATTAATTAAAAAAAAAAAAAACTCTGGGGTGGTACTTTGTCCCTCTATTCAAAATGAATGACTCCCTGGGAAATGAATATTCTGCCTGTTGAGTCTAGAGCCCTCACGTCATACTCTCCTGCAAGACACCAAGCACAACATTTCCATTTTCTTCCTGCTCAGGTACTTATTCTGTGGCTATGAAAGGAAAAAAATTAAAAACTAAATTCATGTCCCACAGAGTGAGGTATAATGGATAGCGGTTATATAGACGTTTTCACACAATTGGGTAGTTGCCCACTTGTGGACAATCCCTTTTAAGCTGATCCGCTGCCCAAAGGAGTTTTCATACTATCGAGTGGTTGGGGACTTGTGAACCATCTGTTGGGAGATGAACCACTGATCTGGTAGAATGGAATGTGTTAACTGATGTGTAGCAAAACCCTGCAAATCCAGTTCTGGCAAATTTAGTATGTGTAGAAGCTCTGAACCCACAGGATCTGGTGCCTTCGTAAACACCAGCGAAGCCATCTTTTGAGACTTATTTGTAACGCTTGCCTGTTTTTTCCACCATGCCTTTTGGATGAGTTCCTCCGCTTCTCTCAGTGAGCCTGGGATCTTCCAGCATACCCTGTAATACTCCAGGCCATGAGTCGTAGACTGCTTTCTGTCTCGAGGTCGTGAGGGAAACCCTCTGGAATTCTCAGAATGCGACAGTGGGGAGTGGGTGACAGACTGAAGAGTCCCAGGGCAGTTCCAGAAGAACTGGATACCAGACTTGAGACTTCCAAATCGGAGTAACAATCATCTTTTCCGCTTTCTACTGGAGTGTGGTGTCGCTCTTGTGATCATAGCGAACAATGGAAATGCATTCCCTTATCCTGTGTCAATTCCTGGAGAAACGCATATGTTGATGTTCGTTGTGGGTCTCCAACTGTTGTAACTGTCTATTTGATGATCCAGCCTGGATTCAAACAGATAGACTGATGGTCCCCAGGTCTTTCGCAGTTTTCTGAACTTCCGGGTGCAGGTACCTTTTGCTTGAATCCTGTACGTGTCTGGAATGCAAGTCCGCTACCATGTTCCTTGACCCAGGAAGGTCCACCGCCATTCCTGATTCTCCAGGCAGAAGTTCCAGAACTCCCTGCCTGTGGCCGACAGGTCCTTTGGTCTGGTGCCCCTGAAATGATTTATGTAGCAACCTGCTGACATACTGTCTATCTTTCACAGAACACAGTGTCCAACTTGGTCCAATATTTCACCGCAAAAATCCTTGCCAAGTGTTCCAGACAGTTGGTTTGGAGTTTAAGCTCCTATACCATCCTTCTCCTGTAGACAACTTGCCATATCTTGCACCCCAGCGGTTCTGCTAACATCTGATTCTCTTACCATCTCCGAATCTGACCTGAAGATGGTTCTCCTGTTTTATGCTTCATTGTGGGCTAGCCACCATTCTGGTTAGGCCTCTTGTCAGATGAGGAGACCCAGTACTGAAGAGGACTTGGGGAAATGCCCGAATAGCTTTATGTGGTTCCGCAGGTGGCAATGGATTCTATAGCCAGCATTGTGAACGCTTGTCTGAAGCAAATGTAAGGGATATGGGTTGATGGATTTTGATTAGTATTAAGTTCCACAACCCAAGATCATTATAGAAGGTCTGGTCTGTTCTTTCCCTTTCTGAATTCCATCTCACGCTGCTGCTACATATCTTGTTATGATCTTTTGACATTTTGGTCTAAACCAGGGTTCTCCAAAGTTGGTCCTGGAGGGCCGGATCCATGCCAGTTCCGATAACTACATTTATCTAAATAGGGATATGCCGAAAACCTGGCATGGATTCGGCCCTCCAGGACTGACTTTGGAGAACCCTGGCCTAAACGGAATGTGGATTACCGTTACTGACAGTTCTGTAGCCGATGTTGAGGATTTTGACATTAATGTGAAAAGAAAAGCCAGCAGAATTAAGAACTACAAACTCATGATATCAGGACTACATTGTGGGAGGGACAAGAGCTGCTGCAGCTATGTTTTCTGGAGAGAGACTACAGTTCCCACAACCCTTTCCCCACCCCCATACTCTACCAGCAGGAGAGAGAAGGGGAAATGGGGGCTTAAAGGAAGCCTTACTGCCCTTTGAGTGAAACACAAGCTAGGGTGAAAGGGGACCACAGCTCCCACAAGCCCCCCACGCCGTACTCACAGAAGATAGGAGGGGCAAAGGGGGTTTAAAGACTGCCATACTGCCCACTGGGATCGGCACAAGCTGCAGTGGAAACATTTTCTGGTGGGGCACAAAAGCTCCCACATGCCACCCCATGCCCTACCCGCAGGAACAGAGGTGGGGCAGAAAAGGTTTACAGGACACCATGACTCCTGATAAGCAGAAAGCACCCAGGCAAAGACCAGGCCAAGACGGGCCTGTCATAGACCTGCGAAGGATGAGCTTGTCCACCCTTCTGACATTTTTAAAGTTATTTTATCTGCAAAGGCTCTGAGAGCAGAATGAGCAAGAGGAAATTAGCAACAGCAGTCATCTACAAGGACCGACCAGTAAGTGCATCTATCAAGTCCTGTTAAACTAATGCAATTGGCCTAATTGACTCCAAAATTGAGAGCATAGAGAAGAGGTTGGAATTAACTCAGAGGTTTGTTAAAGAGGTGGCGAACATCTCACTAAATAGGACCAGGAATTTACACAGTTAAAACCAATAATATCTTCATAACATCGACAAGTAATCTGTGTTGTGGATGCAGATTTTTGCAGCTCCATCAGAAGTACACATTTCCTTATCCCTAATATAAAGTGGCCTCCTACAAAAAAGATTAAGGAATCAACATGTTCGCTACCAGAAAACACTGAAACAAGTTAAGGCTCTAACTTATCATGAGGTACTTCCTACCTCTTCTTCTTCCTCCGCCCACCCGAAGCGCCAACAAGGGGCAAAGTGTATGATTTGCTCATCTGCAATAGAAGATTTAGTAAACAGATATGCGGGGGGGGGGGGGGAGACAGGTCTTCAAAATCGTAATGGAGCTTGAGTCATAATTTGGCATGACAGCATTACTACAGCAGCTACAGATGAAGCTCCTAGACTAGAGGCCATAACACCTTTTTCCACAAGCCCAGCCAATAATCATCATTGCTGCTATAGAGACTTTTTACAACTTTTTGCAGCTGCAACGCTATTTGTATTGATCCTAAAGGATGTCCAGTGATTACAGTCTGCGCAGACGTAAACTGGGTCTGCCCTAAAAAATAAAACTACTCACTGGCTGTCGAAGGAGCTATGTTCAGGGGGATTAGGGAACATATGCAGACTGTGTAACAAGATCTTCATGGTTAGACTTACACCATGGAGTGGAAACTCTGAAAAAGTATGTGATGGGGGTTTGCATAGTTGTACATTTTAAGAAACCACACTTTGTGTGCTCCATATCAATTTTTACTAACTATTCATGTCAGAATTCTGAGCGAATCAGTATTTTTCAAGTGGGGCTCTTTTACACACCAAAGCCTCTTACTGGTCCAGGGAGGATCTAGGGGTTAAAAAGCTGTAGGCCAAAATGAGAGGAGATACAACGCAGCAATATTTAATCACTTAGAGCAACTTTCTGGGATTAATGAATTGCATTGTCAAAATGATATGTATGGCCCTAGGTTTCTCTCTCTGTAAACACCGAGCCTACAGGTCATAAAAAATGAGAAAACCATAGGGCCGAACTAGGCAAACATAACAAGATAATGGACTGAGTACTGAAACTTTTCAACCACTCACCAAGAGATGGGAGTTTAATCCATCGTTCTGTGGCTCACCAGTTTAGACCCAGCCATATGCAGATCAGTCTTCACCCTACTCCTCATGGTAACAGTCGACCGTGAACTGCCAGGCCAGGTCCTCCCTCGACCGGAAACAAGCATCCTGCGACCTGTTCCAGGGTAACACCCTTCATCAGCCAGGCTAACTTGAATCCAGTGGCAAAGTGAGCAAGGGACCCACATCTGGCCATACCCTTGGCCACTTGGAGCGAACATAGCAAACACAGCAAGGTAATGGAAGGAGTGCTGAAACTTTTCAACCACTCACTCCCAGTCAATAGATCTGGGTTTAATCCATCGTTCTTTTGCTCACTATGCCACCCCCGTTTGGACCTACCCATATGCGAATCAGTCTTGACCCTGATCCACTATAGATGACATGCTGGTAAAAGATGTACAAGTCAAGAAGTGTCCGACTACAGGTTGGTTTGACTCAATTTGCAGGAAGGCACATGTAAATCTAAGAGAAAGCTTTTTTACTTTGCACAGAGGTTGGGATCGGATTAGATTATGTAGGAAATGTTTTAAAAAGACATTGACAGGAAAAATAAAAAGAAGCTTGGGATAATTTAATGAGAACAGGCAAACACTGTAATAGAATAGGGTGTCTCTGAAACAGACTAGATTGAGCATTTTACAAAACATTTTACCTCTGAAATTGATTCTCCCAGTACTTTGGTATCAAAATAAGTCACTTATGACTTGTATAACCTAATACAGTTTACACTGACCGTGGGCCAAGCAGCTCTCCATAGCTGTTGGTTGGGAAATACGGCTGGCCCATATGGGGTACCCGATCACATATATATATGATATAGGGTATCCCATTACATATATATGTGCAGACCATTATTTTACTGGAGCAAATATATACATGTATACACTGGAAAAAAAATAGGTTTCAGGTACGTTATAGTTAGAAATTAGCATTTAAAAAAAAAACCTTAGACGTGTTTTTTTGTGATGTCTGCCCTCAAGTGCACAACAGACTGCTCTGTGTGGGACTATATAAGCACGTGCAATAAAGCGGATAGCCTACGAAGTTTTAAAATCACGCTTGGGAAGACACAATGTTAAGTGTTTAGCTGCCGGTTTATTAATTTTCTCTTACCTTAAGGCGCAGTTTCCTTTTCAAATATCTCCTGTTTGGATTAATTGTTAAGATAACATGTCTTATGTTTTAGGTGTATTCTTAAACTTTTGCGCACAATATGTTGATGTTAAAAGAATATTTGTTTTTAGTGAAATGATTTAGTTGTATGCCAACTGTGTTTGGTTGTGTATAGGCCTGTTTAGCATTTGGTTCCCTTACGTGAGGGTGTCTTGCCTAGTAGTACTCTGGTGAGAGGTCGCTCACTGGTGTGGGATATAGTCTAAGGATGTACTATAGAGGTTTTTTTTTTATTTATGGAAAAAAATTCATGTTTCGTGATCCCACTGTTTACACTTTGCTATTTGTGGGTGGCCCATGTGTTTCAGTGGGTGGCAGTCTGTTGTATCACTTACTTTGGGATGGGAATAGATTTTAGTCCCATGTCCACACTGTAAGCCACTGTACCCTTACATGAGGTTTGTCTTTAGGGTTTTGTTTCCCTTTTCACACAAAGTATGGATTTTAGTTTCTCTTGTTACAAGGTTTTTTGTTCCTTGTGTGCGTAAGTTACCTTGTGCTGCACGTTCGTTTTGTGGTAGTGGGTGTTTTTCGCTACCTTTCTTTGAGGTATTGGTCCCTTATTTAGGGGCAGGAATGTGGGTCTCTGTCCCTTTTTCCACATTTTTACATGGTCTTTCTCCTTACGTGGGGAGTATACATACATATTGTGTTTGTAAATTTAATTTTTAAAGGAGGAGGATGGTATAACGTTCTCTATTATCTTGTTCCTAGCTGCTCAGCCAGTGTGTGTGTTCTGTTTGGAATGTTGGTGTGTGGGCCATGAGTGGAATGCTTGGGTGACTGGTGTGAGTGGTGACAGTTGGAGGATGGGCTGAGCAGCTAGCAGGCTGCTCCTGGTGGGGCTGCTCTACAGGATCTATGCTACACTATGATCTACTTGAATAAACCTACTTAAACATCATCTATCAGGGTGGACTACGTTACTACAGAAATAACTTGCAAAATTGACTTGTTGCAATAGGTGTGGTGGCCTGGTAAATGCATTGTCTGAACCTGGTACATGTTGAAAAGATTTCTAATGAATTACCCCTCCAGGAAGGGCAGGGGGGTTTTGAGCTGAGCGACCATCGAACTTGATGGGACTATATAACACATAATAAGCATTTATATAGGCCTGCTTTTGTTGTCTGGCAATCCTGACTTGGCCAACTGCTGGTGCATCTGTCACTGGAGGCAGATGCGTGTAATACATTTAAGCAGACATCATGGTATTGGTTAGCCGCCTTCGACACGGTCTGCCACCGCACACTATGAACACGCCTCTACGACGCGGGATCCAAGAGAAGGCCCTGGACTGGACCACCTCCTTCCTCTCCGGCAGAACACAGAGCGTCCACCTCCCCCCTTTCTGCTCCGAAGCCACCGGGATCATCTGCGGCGTACCCCAAGGCTCATCCCTCAGCCCAACGTTGTTCAACGTCTACATGGCACCGCTCGCGCACGACGGCACGACCTCAACATCATCTCCTACGCCGACGACACCCAGCTGATCCTCTCTTTCACCAAAGACCCCCACACCGCCAAAACCAACCTCCACGAAGGAATGAAGGCCATCGCCGACTGGATGAGGAACAGCCGACTGAAGCTGAACTCTGACAAGACGGAGGTCCTCATCCTCGGATCCACCCCCTTGGCCTGGGACGACTCCTGGTGGTCGACTGCACTAGGAGCACCTCCTACACCCACCGACCACGCACGCAACCTAGGGGTCATCCTCGACACCACCCTTTCCATGACGAAGCAGGTCAGCGCCGTCTCCTCCTCCTGCTTCAACACCCTCCGCATGCTTCGCTGGATCTTCAAGTGGATCCCCACAGAAACCAGGACGGTCACCCAGGCCCTCGTCCGCAGTAGACTGGACTACTGAAACGCACTCTACGTAGGAGCCCCGGCCAAACTCCTGAAACTGCTCCAACGCATCCAAAACGCCTCCGCACGCCTAATCCTCAACATCTATCGCCGCAGCCACATCACACCCCACCTGAGACCTGCACTGGCTCCCTATCAACAAGAGGATAACCTTCAAACTCCTCACCCACGCACACAAGGCACTCCACAACACCGGACCAGCGTACCTCCACAGCCGACTCAGCCTCTACACCCCCACCTGCCAGCTCCGCTCCACAGACCGCGCCCTCGCCACCGTCCCCCACATCCGAAGAGTGACCGCCGGCGGCAGATCATTCACCCACCTCGCCGCCAAGACAAGGAACACCCTCCCAGACCGTAGGTAAATTAAAGTTTTCTATCTATAGCACCTAAAGATTTTTTTAAATGAATACATTAAACTTGCAATTATTAATGACTTCCAAACCCTCATTAACGATGAATGAATCTCCCAATCTTTTATTTAGGTGTCGATGTAGAAGCAGCTAGAAAAGAGGAAGAAAGAATCATGCTTCGCGATGCACGACAGTGGCTCAATAGTGGCAACATAAACGATGTCCGACATGCAAAATCTGGAGGTACAGCACTTCATGTAGCTGCTGCTAAAGGATATACAGAAGTTTTAAAGTAAGCATCATTCCATGATTTAGAAAATCTGTTCGATTTGTCTTCAATTCTGAAATGAAATAAATACTTGTTGTGTTTTATCTTCCTGAAGTGGTAGTTTGGTGGATTACTCAGTATTTGCTATTATATTAAGTGAAACATTTTGAAACCAAACTGATTTGTTTGTGGCAATTTTGCTTGGTAAGCTATATTATCGTCGTCCTGTAAGCCCACTTCACTGTATGCTGTATCACTGAATACTACTAGGTTATACCAAATCAAAACATTTACAGGTTATTCAAACATGACCTGCTATGTAGTGTGGCTGACCGGAAACTGAGCACTGGGTCAAGTTGAGTGATTGATCATCGGAGATGGAATGGGTTACCAGACACTATACAGATTAACATTGAACAAGACAGGTTTTTATATAGTCTTGAATGATGTGAGGTTCAGGGTTGAGAAGATATGGTTCATGTATAGTTGTCTCCTCTGGATCCCTTTAATGCTGCTTTTATAAAGGATGCAGGATAGTCCATTTAAATATTATCTCCGAATTTTCACAAAGTTTACCTCAAATGACGAGCTTAGTGTTTTTATTTGACTTTTTATGGAACCAAATCTTAGGTTTGCATGTCATGCTTTTTATTTAGGTCAGAACTTCAAAATAAATAAATAAATAATAAATATATATATATATATATATATATATATATCTATCTATCTATCTATCTATCTATCCACAGTTCTGCCTGGGCCACCGAACCTCGGCGGTTGCATCCGTAAAGCGGGGGTGGGACCCGTTTGTATAATGTCAAAGAACGTTCAGTGTACTCACCGGGCTTGTCACAGGCTTACATCAACCGCAGACTCGTTTCTGGCTTCTGCCTTTTTCAGTGCGGAAAGCCTCAATTCCTGGAGCTCAGTGACATTTAAACCAACTGAAATCTAATAGGTGGTACTTTAGCCAATGGGAGAGCTGTATTCCTCAAAGGCCGGCGGTGGGGCGTTCGCGCTTCTGCTACGATGCGTCGTTGTTCGAGCCTTGATGCTCCATTCCATACTTTCACATTGCCATATTTCACCACCTCCAATCATAGCCACTGTGATATCATGCCCCTCGCCTGCCGCTGGATGAGATCTCCGATTACCCTGTGGGTGTCCTTATGATAAAGCACCCTGGCTTTGTTTAAGCTACGACCATCACGGGTCGACAGGGTCTGTCAGCGGTGGTTCTGGTAGCCCCATATTAAATTATAACCACAGTTCCACCTGGGCCACCGAACCTCGGCGGGTGCATCTGTAAAGCGGGGGTGGGACCCGTTTGTAAAATGTCAAAGAACGTTCGGTGCATTCACGGGGCTTGTCGCAGGCTTACATCATCCGCAGACGCGTTTCTGGCTTCTGCCTTCTTCAGTGTGGAAAGCCTCAATTCCTGGAGCTCAGCGACATTTAAACCAACCTGAAATCTAATAGGTGGTACTTTAGCCAATGGGAGAGCTGTAATTCCGCACTGAAGAAGGCAGAAGCAAGTCCAGAACAGGCTTCAGGCTTGGTCCTGTATAACGGTGAGAGCGCCTCTGAGGCTTCTTGACCTCTAAGCTTCTTGCGTCATCATCAGCTATACCATGTGACCTATGCTAATCTGGAATAGAATTTTAAGTTTCAGTGTGACTAGCTCAGAGGAAATTTGGCCAATGCCACCCTTGTCTTGGAGGAGACAGTTTGAGATTTGAAGTGGTGGCTGCTCAAATGCAGTCCAAATTGGAATTCTGGAGAGCATAACAACATATTTTTGAGAAATGGTTTACCCAAGCCGCGGCTGGTACAATTGTCTCTAGCTTGGTTGGTTCATCCCCTAACAAGGTTGCGAAATTTACGACCTGCCAGAAGGCACAAGGGTCTTTCGCCATACATGAAATATTAAAGTCTTCCCAGGCCTTTTCTTTTAATTCCGGCTTCCTTTTTGCTATTGTTTCTTTATAGGGTTTCCTAGGCTTTTTCTACTTCCTCTCTATCCCTATGGTGTAAACTTAAAGCCTGCGTCAACAATCGATGAGCCGCGGAACAGGCTCTGTTAAACCACCTAGGGGTTTCAGTTGTTCTCCTGAGAATTTTGTTAGTTTGGCTTGTATATATTTATTAAAGAGGTGAAAGCGTGTATGATCTCTTTCGGATCGCATACTCATTTAGGGCTACCTCAATTTTTCCCCCGTTTATTTACCATAATATCTCTCAAAAAATCCTCCTTATCGAGTCCCCCACTTGATGTTAAAGCTCCTATTTTGTAATACTCAATCTTAGATTGTGGTTCTTTTCATGGCTGTTTACCCAGAATTATATCTAGGGACAATGATATGGGGTTATGATTACTTTACACCCTTTTAAAATTTATATAAGATTTGCAGTAATTAATATATGGTACAGTTTTGAGTTTGAACGTACCCCACATACTTAGGGATTTGCAAATCTCTAGTTGAATCATACTCCTGTGCAAATATCAAGTCTTAAGCTATAACAACTCTGTTTAAGGAATGCCCGTAAAGAGTGTGCTTGAAATGTTTAAGGGACTGATCTACTTCATCACAGATACCCCATATCGTCAGCACATTAGGCTCAGAAACTTGTATATACAAGTCTCCTACCGAGATAATTTGGAGTTCCTTTCCATGATCCTGTTGTATCTCACTTATAGCATTTTCCAGCCCATCTATGACCTTAGTTATTGTATAATCAAATATATTATGATAAAGATTAATCAACAACAGATCAAAGGGCTTTGGGAGAGTTATTAACAACAAATGATAATAAGGTGTTGTGATGAGATATTTTGTCTTTGTCATCCTGTGTTACCGAGATAAGTGGCCAGACTGCCTTTTGCCTGGCCTGACTGAGGGAATGGCTGGAACAGAATAAGAGACATACCCCTCAATTTAGGGTCGGTCCTTGAGCCAAGTCACTTGACAACAAATTATAGTATATTCTTCTACCAAAATTCTCTGATCTCTGGATTTTCTAACTTAGTGCGCAAACCGGCCATGTTCCGTGTGATAACACTTAGTCTTTTTCTGAATAGACCCGAGATTCATATAGTCTTGGGTGGGGTGCAGATATTAATGGGAGTTTTTGGTGTAAGTAATATCACCTAAAAACACAACATAAATAAAACACAGGCTCAGATACTCCAAGCACTAAAATGCTACGTTCATAGTTGAACTCACAAATTTTATATGGAGAGCTGCTCCTGATGCTGGTCTCCATGTTCCTTCCTTGGAAAAATCACTATTTCTACAGACCTCTCAATAGCGGAGAGCTCCGTAGAGGGGACTGAAAGTAGTTTTGGGAAAACACCCTGGACAATAATTATGCCCGCTCTAAGCTGAATTGAATGTAAGGCCCTTCCCAGGCCAGAAATCCAAATGTGAGAAGTTTATGAATGCTCACAGATGTAGTTGGTTTACAATACAAGCCCAGCTCCGTATCAGCGCACACTCCATAAACACCCTCCTGTTCCCCTACCTACATCAACAACCCCAGGACACGAGTCGGGGGGTACACTATTTTCACAGGATGGACGCCATCCACCCTGCCAATAAGTTGGGCCCCATAGAAATATGTTGAACGTGTCCCAGTGTAAATTTCAGACACCAAGACATGTTCAGCAATTTCTGCACGTTGTCTGCTTTTCATTCCCAGCAGCAACGTGCAGGCAGCAAGGGGGCATTTTTTCACCCCCAGCTGTGCTAAAGATCAAGGCAGAAGTTAAAGGGCCATCAGGCCTCCTTTTGATAAGAGTATGGGACTGGAGGCGGCCTGGAACCTCACACTTACATGCAAATGCAACAGAGGAAACAAAAGCACACAGCTTGTTACCTCTTCACATATACTTTAAGATATGCCTACTTTTTACTTTTAGTTCCTGTATCAATCATTCAATCAATCAATTGAACATTTATTCAGCGCACGGCTACCTCCAACGGAGGTGTCCCGGCGCTAGCAGCGGATTTGACAGTGAGAGAAGGGGACCTTAAGGTCAGCTGAAAAGGCAAGTTTTCAGTGCCTTCCTAAATGCATGTTCTGTCTCAGACTTGCGAAGGTGTTCTGGCAGAGTTCCAAAGTGACGCAGTACTCACTAAGAGCGCTCGGACGCCAATCCTGGCTTTAGAGAAACGAGGAAACCTGATAAGTTCTTGATGATTAGATCTTAGGACCCTGGTCTGGCAATATTTCTGGAGTCTGTCTCTGATAATCTGGGCCCCTGTCCCTGGTGGCTCTATAGGCGATGGACAAAGCCTTGAACTCAATCCTTCTTTGGGCAGGCAACCAATGGAGGCTCTGCAGGTGGGGAGAGATGTGGTGATGGAGTGGCACATTCCTAATGAGTCGCGCCGCTGCGTTTTGAATGATTTGCATTCTTCAAATCAGATAGGCTGGGAGACCCATATATTGGCTATTAGCATAGTCTAGCTTTGATGTGACCAGAGCATGGACCACAGTCTTCCTGCAGTCCATAGGCAGGAGATGAAGAAATCTCTGCAGGGCTTTTAGTTTCCAAAAGCAGGACGAGGAGACTTGGCCTTACAAGGAAGACGCACGTCAAACGTAAACCTGAGATTCCTAGCTGAGTCGACTGGGATCAGTGGAGGGTTAAGCTCTGGCGGCCACCTAAAATCGAAGAGCAAAGGTGAGGATTGATTGAAAACCAGTACCTCTGTTTTATCAGTATTCAACTTCAAGCAGCTATCTATCATCCAAGTCGAGATGTTGATCAGACATTGCTTAAAGTTGTCGAAGGCTGCCTTAGAGTGTTCTCTGAAAGAGAACACCAGATGAGTATCGTCAGCATAGGAAACAACTTGCACTCCCTAATGCTCGACTAGTGATTCAAGGGGGGTCAGATATACATTAAACAGAGTCGGGCTCAACGCTGAACCCTGGGGAACCCCACACATAAGGGGCTTAGTTGCGGAAATATTAGGGCGAAGAAAAAGTTGCTCTAAAAGTCCTCTAAAAACGAGCGTAACCAGGCTAGCGTGGTTCCTATCACTCACAGATGTTCAACAGGATGCGGTGAGACACCTTGTTGAATGCTGCGGATAAATTTAGCAGCATGAGCATTGCGGAGTGGCCATGGTCTATGGCTTCACGCACAGTTTCTGCCACTTCTCTGAGACTGAGCTGTCTCTGTGCTATAGCCTGATCTCAAACCAGATTGGGAGTCGTGGAGGCAGTTGTTAGCCTCCAGTAAGTTGGACAGTTTCTTCTGGACCTCCTTCTCGAGAATTTTGGCCGGGGCATGCAAAGGGGAAATTAGCCTCAAATTCTTGAGTGCTGCTGGATTAGCGTCCGCTTTCTTCAGAATCGGCAGGACCTAGGCCCTTTTCCAAGCGGTGAGGTAAGTACCCGTTATCAGGGAGGAGTTCCAGATAGGGTTTAGGTGCAAAATGAGCTGTGGGGCCAGCGATTTAAAGAACTTAGCCAGGCATGGATCACCTTGGTAGCCAGATTTACATTTGCTTAATTTTAACAGAGACGCACCGGGCTAAACAGGCAAAATTCGGCCCAGATGCCCCCCGGGGGTCAGATACAGAGTTTTGCGTCACCGGCAACCCAGAAGGGGAGAAAGAGGAATAGATAGACTGTATTTTCTCCTGGAAAAAAACAGATAATTCCTCACACAGAGTAGCAGAGGGAGCAATGGTACTATCCAGAGCCTTCGGCTTGATGAAGCCTTGAACAATCTTAGACTTCTTTAACTGAATTATCAGAGGACTTAATTTGATTGGCAATATGGTCCTTGATGGTTTTGCGTTTTAGCCCATGAAATTGTTTTAAAGCTG
This sequence comes from Triturus cristatus, assembly GCF_964204655.1. Taxonomy (NCBI): domain Eukaryota; kingdom Metazoa; phylum Chordata; class Amphibia; order Caudata; family Salamandridae; genus Triturus; species Triturus cristatus. The sequence continues at coordinate 619,103,979 of NC_140585.1, forward strand.
CTCTGTACGTGCACTTGACCTTTGGGTTATAGGCTTTACGCCAGGCACGTTCCAGCTTCTTACATTTGCTTTTCTCCAAGCAAAGTTCTGAAGTGAACCAGGGGGCAGAGGGTTTTTTCCTGGCCAGTTTTATAGTTTTAAGTGGGGCTACTCTGTCCAGGACGGAGGAGACCCAGCCGTTGAAGGTAGAAACATCTCTGCTAGGGTCTCCTGTCCGCTCCAATGTGCCAGTTTGTAACATGGGGCCTAGAGTCTCAGCGGTGACCTTTCTCCAGTTTCTCCTTTCCCCCTATGTTGGTCTGGCAGTATTATTTTAGAGAAAGCCAGTCAGGCTGAAAGGAACTAACCAGTGATCTGACCAGGTTAGCGGTATTGGGACTTCTACTATCAGGGTGGGATCATTAGTGAAAATGAGATCCAGTATATGGCCAGCATTATAAGTGGGTGCGCACACATTTAGAACAAGATTCAGACCCTTGAGCGTGTCTGCCATCTGAGCGGCCAAGGATCAGTTGCCATTGTCCATATGGACATTTAAAGTCTCCGAGGACTATAAAATTGGCCTACCTCAAAGATAGGTCTGCAATAATGTAACATAGCTCCAGCAGCTGGCCGGACCGTGTGTCCGGGGGTCTGTAAGCCAGCAATCCAGCAATGGATGATGTAGGGGAGGTTTTGATACAGAAAGACAGCACCTCAATCATCCCCATGTTCTCAATTTTCCTGTACGAGATATCCCAGTTATCTCGCAGAATTACTGCATACAGGTGCATACACTGTTAGAATGTGAGATGGGTTAGTCTGTCCCAGTATTTACTCAAATAACAATTTAAATAGCACTATTGTATTTCTTTTGTAGTGCTATTCATCCCAATGCAGAGCACTTTACATAACATACACTTTATCCATTCAAAAGAAATCATGTAAGTGTGCAAATCATTTTAAGACACATATCGGAGCACTATTGCATAATTAAGTGGTATATTTATGCTCACAGCATTGTATAAGATGCACACCATGTGTGTTGCGATATCATGAATAACAAACCTGAAGCAGGTAGCATCAAAATAGAGGTTCAACAATCCCCCAAGAACAGTGGGTGATTATATTTTGCAGGAGACAACTTCTTCTATACTACTTTGGTTCAAATTTGGGACCACACAAAACACAGATCTCTCCAACAAATGTGTTACCCTCCAGAGTTATCTCACCATTATTATTACCTGAGATTTACTGAGCAACTCTGCCGCAGATGCCTAAACCCCATAAAATATTAAAAAATGCATACTTTGCAACCAATTAAGCACAACAGATCCACTACCATGCTTTTCATTGTTGCCAATTTCTTTGTGGCAGAGTTAAAAAAACGAAATGCATTAGTTGAGGCCCAGATTTTGCCTCAGGACTGTGCTACTTTTTTAGCACAACCCTGACTCCAAATCTCATTACTTAAATATCATAATGCACTTAAATTTACTCATGATACACCTGATAAACATACGTGTGAGATCTTACTATCTGATGTCACTTACTGTGATGTCACATGTAATGTCACACGTCGTGACGTCATCTTCTGTGATCGCACTGTCATGATGTCATTTGCATACAGCCTAACTTGGTCAGCCCCCCCCCCCCCCCCCACTTCTTTTTATAGGACTTGTGCCCTGGACAACTCCTTCTGTGTAAGCTCTCCATACCGTCCGATATTATCCTGCCCTCCTGCAGGCTAAACTATAAATGCTCTGGCGCCGTCCTTCGTTTTAGCACGGCGCCCAGTTTCCACAACTTCAGGTGCAGCCTCTTTGCTTTCGCTTGTCGCTGCGTGCAGCCGCGGGATCCCGCTGCTCTCCTCACTTTGGTCTTTTCTCGGCTTTCTTTTCCCCTTCCTGGGCCTGCTTTCCCCTGCTCTCCAGCTCTGCAGGTTCGTTGCTGCTCCGGCCATTGACAAGCCCTAGTCTACACGGAGAACGGCTCTTCCCCTGCCCTTCCATACACTCGCTCTGCTCTGCCTCCCCCTCTCTTTAAAACAGTTGCGGGGCTCCAGCCTGCACCGACCTCACAGCTCGCCTCAAAAACTAGTAAGCTGCGAATTATCTGATTAAACTTAACTTGTACCTCCAGCAAGAGCCCTTCCTAGTCTGCCAAGGTGATTAGTTATTAGCATGTAAGTTAATTATTACTAGTTTATTCCAAAATAGATGTAGAAAATACCAAATGCTTTACAGGTGCAGGGTTTTTGTCTTGATCTGCTGCTATTTCCTTTTCCTTCGCTGAGCAGACTGTGTTTAATAACATAATTTGCATAAATCGGTTGCGATGACCAAAGCACTGGAGAGGATTAGCATAATCTTTTTCTGATGCATACAATTAGCTGAAATATTCCTCAGTAAATGCAATTGCCATTAGCGAGCTGCCAAGCTTTATATTAATTTCTAAATAACACAATGCTCCAAGTCGACATTAAAAGAGAGAATTGCCATCAACAATCGATGTGAAAAAATAATAATAAAAAAAAATGCGATCAAACGTGACTCGCAAGAATGGGACAAATAAGAGTGTAATTTTTGATGGTGCCCACTACTTTAATTTCATCCGGGACTTGCCGTTGCATTTAAGAATAGCCCCTAGAATATGTCATACACTTTCTCTGAAGGGAGTAGGCAGGGGTCAACTGCAGTCCCTGCTCTTGTGCGCTTCAGGGTGCCCGCCTTCAGGGCACTGGCATCCAGCAAGCATCTATCCTTGAGTGCCACTGCATGAGCCACAGACACGGCTCAAAGCCCCCTCTGTCGGTCTACCTCCATATCTCTATGACCAAAGATCTGTCCTCCTTTCCATCTATAGGTCTCACTGTCCCGTCTGTCTGTCTACAAATATGTCCGTCTTGTCTTTTTATCTGCCCGTCTGCGTCTGCCTTTCTGCTGATCTGTCTACCTATCTGTCTTTGTGACTATTTGATCGAGTATAAGCTTTCGGACTACCTGTCCATCTGTCTTTTAATCTGTTTACGTTTCTCTCTGTTAGTCTGCGCACTCACCCACCTATGCATGCATATGTGCATCTGTTCATCCATCCTCTCTGCTCTCTGGCTGTACCACTCGCTGTCAGTAACTGTGTGCTTGTCTACATATACTTTTCTCATAATGTCCATCTTCCTTTCAACCTCCCTCAGTGTACAACGATCTTTGTTGTCAGCTTAGCTCTTGTGTATCTGCGTGCCCTTCCATCTGTTGTATTTTCTCCCCGACAGCCAGCCTCTCTGCATCATCACCAAGTGTTTTAAACCTGCAAAAATCACTTATCTCGTAAGCTTCTTCCGCCGGTGTGCCTCTGCGCTGCAATCTCCTCCGCTAAACATCTACTTTGCACATGTCCACTACGAATGGCTGCAGGCAGAGCCTGGGTACAGCTATTTAGCTGGTTGTGGGTGTTCAAAGCCTATTCACTGCTTAGATGGAGGCGTATAGGTGGCAGCAGGCCTCAAGCGCAAGGCAGTGCACCACCATAGCAACTCCGGTCAATCCAGTTGTCCCTGTCTGGCACAAAATGCCATTCCATATAATTAAACTCATAATACACAATCACACTCCACATAATTCCCCTACACTCAATACCACATCATTATTTTTCATATAGTTCCACTGAACACCATACCATATAATTCTTCTATACAAAGTCACTCCATACAACGCAATTCCACCGCACACCATTCCACAACTAACAATTCCAATCCAGCCCACATACATCCACTTCACTCCATTCCAAAACACACAGGTAAAAAACATGATCATTTAAAACGCCAATACCTCGAACTCACAAATGCGAGACAAATTTGCATTGTTGGTGAATGTTGTGACTGAGGCTGTTCAGTTGCTCTCAGCCGTTTCTTAACTTATTTTACCCCTGTTGAGGACCCTAACCAGTTGCTGTTAACCCCTTCCCCGTTGCTACATTCCTACCTGGCGAGTCCAGTGTTTGATTTGTAAAATATTGAGTGCCTGTGCTCAAAGCGCTGCTGAATACACATTGGGCCCCTTCAACCACTGGCCTGCCTGCCCTTTTTTCACATTCCTGTACATACCTGCTTTCTCCGTTGGTGACGCAGTTTCCGTTTTTTTCTCTTTGTCCATCTTGCTCTCTCCTTCTTTCCCGCTGCTTTTTTTACTCTCTTGTCCTTGGTAAATGTATGATGAGGAAATATAAGTGCCGGTCCCCTAAAATATGTGCTGTGGCCCCCACCAGTAACCACTGACCCAAATTAAGCACGGTTTGCGATCAGGGCCCACAAAGCCTCTCTCCTCCTTATCTTAGCCCTCTAGAAGTAGTGTTCTCCAAAATTATTAGAACTGCACCTGCAGACAAATCTCTACCAGAGCTCTACCTCCAACTCTCAGTGCTTTTCCACCATGCTTTCTCGTGAAGGTTTGCAGGCTCGTCTCTTGAGATGCAATCTTACCAATGAGTTGGGTGACCTGAAACAACTTTTTAACCAGACTTTTTTCATTTTGTAGTATTATTGTTTAATTTTACGTTCCAATATATTTATTGAGCATTTCTTTATTAGATCTTAATTTTAGTGGATTTCATGATATTCAAATATCGTCCTGTGTGTAATATGGCATAGCCCCCTATTCACTGCTTCCTTAACTACAGCATCACGTATTAAATTAATTCAGCCAGAACATATCCGCCTCCACCCCCTTCAAAAAGATACTACAGGTTACATTTCCAAAGCTTTTTCCATGAGTAGACATGACTGCAATTCAAGAATATGTTCGGAGTGAATCACACCTCACAGAAAAAGGTTTTAATCTGGTGCCTGCTTGAGTTTGAATGCTAAAGTAACAAGCAGTTGCAATGCAATAGGTCTTTCAGTACTGAAAGTTTGACCTATTGGCCTTGCAAATAAAAATGCAACGCCAATAGGTAAAACTTTCAGTAATGTGAGACCCTATTGCATTGCAAATGCTTGCTTTCACCTAATGTTTAACATTGTTCGGGTATTAGTAGAAGGCACTTTCTGCTTAAATTATTGAATATTTATTTGAATTTCACCATTTTGACTTGCCTGAACCAAAGATGTATTTTACCTCTGCTGTGTCTGATTTACTAGACTACTGGAAATTCTAGATCATGGTCCCCGTTTTGATTTACAGGCAGTGGCTTTTCTGGGCTATGTTGTGGATAGGTACTCTTGAGTAAGAATATTTTGTTGTCCCAGGGGTCCTCTGAGATTGATCCAGATGTACTTTAGCATTACGAAAGTAGTGTTGAGTATAATTCCACGTAGGTTTTGGATGTGCACGGGGGTCCAGTGGACTGATGCATTTCCTCTAGTAAACAGTGTTTGACTTAATGGTCACAGGTTCGAATCCCAGCCAGTCCACTCGACTTAATGTCTATAAAACAAATACTACTGGTTTGGAGAACAGTGAACACCCATAATTCAGCGTCAAGATGCAAAGTACACCCATTGTTGTTTAGCAGCCGATTGGAATAAGGGTACATTCGAATTATGTCTTTATATATACTTTTTCACAACCGCAGTGTTTACTTCTGAAGTTGGAAACTTACGGCCTATGATTGTGTATTTAGCAGGTTCACTTAATATAACCTTTACTGACCTACTACATAACGTAGAGCATAACTGCTTGTGCACATTGAATTCCAAAATACCGATTTGTCCTACATGGCATGCATCTGGAACAAGAATATCACAAGTTCTATGTAAAAGATACTTTGTTTTCTCATTGTCTGTAATTCTTCATGCCTCCTTTATTGTTTTCTGTTTCACATTCCGATACTTAAATACAAAATATTTTCAAGGTGTCTACTGCCTTGTAATCCTTAAATGTATGCACAAATATTTTCAAAGGGTCATTTGATCAGTATTTACAGGATATATTTGAAACCTTTCTATGGCAATTGTAATTTTACTTTTAGTAATTTGTAACCTGTGATCTTACAAACAACATTGAGAAGTCACGTGCTTAAATAGTGAGCATGATTAACTATAACGCAGTATTGTTAAGTAATTTGTTCTAGCTGGTAACGTGTTTTATACTTCTCCAAAACCCCTTCATGTAAAATATAGGACCTTATAGAATAATACAGTCTGCGTTTAATAATAAATTACTTGGGTTTTTTCATAGTGCATCGAAAATTGACTTGTCTGCCTTCAATAAATGATGCGCACACACAAGGAGATGATGGACGGAGCGCTGAAACTTTTCAGACACTTACCCCCAGACATAGATCTGGGTAGAATCAATCATCGTTCTTTAGCTCACTTCGCCACCCCAGTTCAGACACAGCTATATGCAAATCAGTCTAGACCCTGTGCCTCATGGGAACAGTCCAGCCTGAACTGCCAAGCCATGTCTTCCCTGGACCGGTAACACCCGTCATCAGCCAGGCTAGCTTGAATCCAGTGGCAAAGTGAGCAAGGGACCCATGTCTGGGCATACCGTGCCTACTTAGGGCAAACAAAGCAAACAGAAGGAGATGATGGACGCAGCGCTGAAACTTTTCAGACATTCACCCCCAGTCACAGATCTGGGTAGAAACCATCATCGTTCTTTAGCTCACTTCGCCACCCCAGTTCAGACACAGCTATGTGCAAATCAGTCTTGACCCTGTGTCTCATGGGAACAGTCCAGCCCTAACTGCCAAGCCAAGTCTTCCCTGGACCTGAAACAAGCATCCTGGGACTGGTTTCGGGGTAACACCCCTCATCAGCCAGGCTAGCTTGAAATCCTGTGGCAAAGTGAGCAAGGGACCCTCCTTGTGTTTGCTTTGTTTGCCCTAAGTTGGCAGGGTGTGCCCAGACATTGGTCCCTTGCTCACTTTGCCACTGGATTCAAGCTAGCCTGACTGATGAGGGGTGTTATCCCGAAACAGGTCACAGGATGCATGTTTCAGGTCAAGGGAAGACATGGCTCCGTCCATCATCTCCTTGTGTTTGCTAATAAACAATGGCTGTCAATATCTGAGTGGTATTCAGTTTGTCACCAAAAAGGATGAATGGCTGATTTGACCCTGCTGTAGTTTTAACGGGTGACTTGTAGATCGGTGTGCAGACATTCTGCCCATTGAGCTGCCTTAGCAAAGACGTGTGTGGTGGTTAGAAATGTAAGTCTTTTTCTGTTTGAGCGCATTTTCAAAGTAATTTCTGTGGTTTTTGCATCGAGTGAAAGATCTTCATGCATTAATTTGTTTACAACATTTTGTGAGAGCCTGTAGTAGACAAAATAATGCATTTTGTATGTATCTCACATTTGTGTGTTTTTCTACTGCTTACTACCTTTTGTAGGATTTTAATTCAGGCAGGCTATGATATAAACATTAAAGATTTTGATGGCTGGACACCGCTTCATGCTGCTGCACACTGGGGTAAAGAAGAAGCATGTCGAATTTTAGTGGAGAACTTGTGTGAAATGGAGACCGTAAATAAAGTGGTGAGTACTAACTTTTTTTTGATTTACAATTTTTCTAATTTGTCAGGATGACACATTTAAGGAACTTTTCGCTGCAGCCTTGAATAATGCTGTGAAGAAAACATTTTTAGTTCTGCCAGACGCAGTACAGTGTATCATTCAAATTGTTGTTGAGGAGTAGCTGGTTTGTTAAATTATTCACTCTGCTGTAGCCCCAGCTTTCTTGTGGCAGAAGTTACAAGTTGGCTGAACTTTCTGTCCAGAATTGGTTTTAGTGTATACCTCTGCTACACAAAATGAACATAGCAATATTTGAGGTTTTCAAGTTTAAGCATTCTTCTATTTCTAGTTAGGTCCAGTTTCTTAAGCAGTATTTTTGGATGGTGTATGGCTATGCTCGCTCACCAACGATGAAACCTTCAAGTGTTCCGCAAGTGGTTGCTGCCAGACTGGCTCTTAACCTACCTTTGAAAGATTCCAGAGCTAAGCTCGCTTGAAGTTCAGTTTGACACCTTTGTGAAGGTTATAAAGAGATAATGGTCAAAGGTTTCGAGAATTTGGAGACATCGTGGCTTTCCTTGCTCTATCTAGAACAGAAGAACAGTTCATATTTTCTTGATAGCTGTTTTTAATTTAGAGTGGTGCAGTGATTTGAACAATAAAATATGATACATATATACACACACAAGGGATGTTCCCTATTTTTCTTTGTTTATAAGTGTACAAAGTCTACTACTTTATGAAAAGTCTGCAGAGGATCAAGAGGAATTGGCTCTTGATGGTTTCCTCTGTAAAGGCGCATTATGTATTTGACACCATAAAGCAGAGGATGGTGGCTGTTGAGGCCAAAATGGAATATGTTCAGTCTCAAATGATTAAAGCTCGAACACCTCACCATCTGGTTGAAAAAAATCATGCCTTTAACCTCTGTTGCAGTTCTGTCATTCTCACATTATTGTATTTTTTTTGTAGGGTCAGACTGCTTTTGACGTAGCAGATGAAGACATTCTAGGATATCTGGAAGAATTACAAAAGAAGCAGAACCTTGTAAGACTTAAATCGGTATTATTTTCTGTATTCTGCACAATTTTACAGAGTAACGTATCACTTTAACTATGGATTAGGAATTCCAGTAATTAATTCTTGCTAAGATGTACCTTTCCATGCGCCTCTGTAATGTAGTGTTTTAGTCAGCTTTTCAAATGGGAATTAATTGATATTGACAGTTTACTTACGGTAATAAGTGACATAATCTGCTTAATTCCTTTAACTGTTTTAGATCACCGTATAAACGTAATATCTCAATTGAATATGTGCACTCAGTCATAGCAGTTTTTCCACAAACAATTGCAGATCATGCTTTTCTCTTTGTAACCTGACTTTACAAGCCTACTTGTAGTGTTAGTGGCGACAGACACAATATATAATCTGCATATGCAAATTGAGTGAACATTCTACTACCCCCTTGAGTGCCTCATTATTTAAAACCGTAACAGCCTTGAAAAGGCATGCTGAGCGGTTTGTTTTTGTTTATTAGCAGGTGGATGATTCTTTTTTTTGTTTAAAAGACCCCAAATCACCCCATTTTTTCACAGCAGGTTTTGGAAACTTTTGGAAAATGTCATCATAGCTAGTTATCCAAAGACTTATGCAGCTGCTGTTAAGAAAATAGCAGGAAGGTTTGGAGGGATCTTGACCAATACCTTGACGTTCGCTGGGAAAATTGATGTTACTTATGCCTAACTCAGTCCCGATGCTTGTAACAGGAAGTCTAATATTATGGAGTTAAATTGTATCACTATCCGGAATGTATTTGGATAGTGAGCTTCACACCATTACTTGGGAAAACAATCAAATCAACTGAGAAATATCTGAATAGCCTTAGCCATAGCTAGTCTAATTTCTTTTTACCTTCCTCTCCTTTATCACTTAAAAGCTCTTTAAACACTCCAATGGCTTCACAGTCGCATTGAAGGCTCCCTTTGCAAATAGTTAGACATGCCATGTACGCCACGTAGGCTCCTGGTATGGCTAATATTTTTCTGGTCAGCCTTACAAAGGAAGAACATTTTCCTTTAAGTGAGACAATCACAGGCTTCTTCAGCAAAAAAGATTTAAACAGCCATACATATCACATTCTATCTTTGTTGAGGAATTGAAATAACTATCAAAGAGATTCACCTAAATCAGCAATTTATACTACTGTAACCGTTGATATTAGCAATGTTTGAGTAGTTCACAATCACTCTGTTAGAAATGGGATCTCCGGTTGGCTAAGGCTTGCGCCAAAGCCAGGCAGAGACCACCTCTCAAGTCAGGGCAAGGGAGTTAAACACCGAAGATAACCCCTGCTCACCCTCTTGGTAGTTGGCATGAGCAGTCAGTCAGGCTCATCCCGGACGCCATGTGTAAAGCGTTTGTGCATGCACACAGCAACATCCCAGGCACACCACAAAAGGAACTCCACACAAGGTTATATCAAAAATAGCCTTTGTATTCTCAAAGCACATTAGAATAGTACTCACATAATCTACATGGTGCCACCTGGCACTCTGTCATATTTACATGGGATTGGTACTTGTCGGTGCCCACATTTCTTTCCCAGCTGCCCTACCTGACAGCGGGCAGCTGCAACAAAGGGGCCCATTTGTGAGGGAAGTCCCAGAGGGGCTTCCACGGCACGCAGTGTGCCATTGCTTATTCGATTTCTTCAGCTGCCCCACCCAATAGCAGGCAGCTGCACCGATTTGGCCTAACTATTTTAGAGTCCCTGAATGGGACAGGAGTGCACAGTGAGTGCCAGTGAATTTCACAGCTGCCCAGCAAGTAGTGGGTCGCTGCTACGTTTAGGCCACAGTTCTTTGGGGGCCTTGTGAGAGAGGAGTGAGAGGCACTCCTCTGCCCCAGCACAATTGCGCACATGGATACTGCTGTATTGGCAGGTCGCCCTGACACTTTGGACCCAGGGCATTCGAGCCCCTTTGAGAAGGCCCGTTGGCCAGGGGGACTGTGAGGTTTGTAGGGCGCCAGGCCCTAATGTGATTTATTTGGTGCTAGGAAATGTGATTCATGTATTGTTATTTACGCACCCTGAGTTATGCCTCTAATGTTGTTTTATGATTATGAGAGTTTTCATACTGTGTTTAGGTTTGCATTAATCTCTACCGTGATTTATGCCTCTAATGTGGTTTATGTATGAGGTTATTTGCATATTGTGGATCATGCTAGTGAGGTTATTTCCTACTGTGAGTATACCCCTAATGTGAGTTATACTTAGGAGGTTAGGGTCTAATGTGTTTAGGCTCATGAGGTTGGCGTAGAATGTATTTCACGCCTAATGTGATGATGGCTGCATAATATGATTTCTGATAGCAGGCTGATGCTGAGTACAGTGGTTACCAGTGATTACTGGTTGTACGTTTGATATGTCTACTTTTACTAGGTTCGCTTTATGATGGTTCTGACAGTAGTCCAGTGGGCCCTGTCCGCTCGGGGACTCTGATATTGAAAATAATGCCCGAGCTGTTGCAGTGGCCCTCAGCTGCGGCGCCGCAGTGAAGATGAGCACGGCACTGGGGGCGGGCACTGACAATGTGCCCCAACACCCCCAACCATCGCACGATTCAGCCCCACTCACCGGGCTGCTTGGAGACTTCTGCGGCTTCTCCAGCGATGCGATGCTCTTCGCCTGGTCCCTCTCTTTGACCGGGACTTCAACATGGAGCCTGCGAGGCTCCAGGCGGTCCAGGCTGCACACGTGCAGCACCGCCACTGCTCCCTCGATGTAGAGGGCCGAGACAGACCTCTGCGGACTTCACCCGGGCTCCCTCCTGGGACCCGGAACTTTGATGTGAAGCCCGAGAGGCTCCCTCACTGCTCGCTGGCACCAGGGAACTCCTTCTGCTGGACAAGAAGTCCCGCCCAATGCCAGGCAACCTCGCCTGACTTGCGGGTCGGGTCTGGCGCTGCTGCTCCTTGGGCTGCGGCGGTGTTCTCCTTTGCGGCAAGGCGGGGTGGGCACCCACTCTTGATAAAGAAAAGGAGATTCCAGGCGGCAATAACGCAGGGTAGGCTCCCGCGGGCATAATAAAGTCAAATGCGTGGTGGGCACCCGCAACAAGCCACAATGCGGGGCAATTCCTACGCTGGGGATTCCCTCTAAGGATCGCAGCTCCGCGTTGCAAAGCAGAAAATAGACGTGCTCTTCCTCAGCTGCAGGGAGACAGCGCTTTTAGGAAATCAAATAAAACGCGCACAAGGCGCTAGATGCCACAAGAGTCCTGGAAGTCCTTAGGGATAAAGGGGCAATGCAGGGCCCAGGGAGGCAAGCCCTCCTGGCAGCCCCCCCTGCAGCACGCCCCAGCAGGATTAGCACCAAAGTACAGAACTGAACAGAAACATGGGGTCACAGCTCCTATATTTATATCACATTTTCCTTTGTGTCACAGCACAGGGCTTGGGGGATACCAGTCAGAACTGGTTTAGGGGGGGACTTTGTTTGCCAAGCTCCTCTTCGTCAGGCCGGTGCTCAGTGATCAGACACACCACAGGGGGGCGAAGCCAGCATTCACTAGGAAGGCACCATCCCATTTACTCCTCCCGCCACTCTTCCTCCAGGTGTCCCATTCAGCTCAGCGCTGACTCGCCCTGCCCCTTTTGGAGCCACCCACACCTCACAGCTCCTGTCAATCACCAGCCAGACATGCAATTCACATCAGGCATGTAGACACATAGCACACAGAAATGCCAACTTCTAAAAGTGGCACTTCTCCACCAGTCACCATAAATCTGCGCACACCATTGGGCAGCATTTATCCTCACGAGTTCATACATACTAAACTTGACCCTGCACTCCTCTCATACCACGAATTACCATGGACATACTTATCCCCCATGCATTCCTATGGCAGGGCAGGCCAATCTCACCACACGCACGAGAGCGCACGCACTTTACACTGGGCCACAGTGCTAAAGTGCCCAGAGGCCTAAAACCACTACCACCATGTCAGAGCTTAAGGCAAAAAGTTCAGGGGTGAACCTGCCAAAAAGGGCCAAGTCCAACATACTCCAATTAAATTACTTGGTTTTCTTTGAGAACTAGTATGTCCATTTTGAGATTCCAAATCTCCATTTTTGAAACTCCTATGGACCGGATTATGCCTTCCCTCTCATTTTACTTGAAATTTGACAAGGGGTTACTACACCCAAAAAGAAAATTCTCAAAAATCTAATATTTTTAAAGCTTGTAAGCTCTTTTGTGTTCATAACATCTTTGATTAAAAATTAGACACAATATTACAGAGGAGGTTTTGGTTATTTCATTTACTTATGTGCTGTGGGATTTAACAAGTAAAAATTGGACTCGCATTTATTTACACTCATCAAATGTATTCTGTTTCACTTACAATTTCTAAGTGGTAATTAAAGAATTTTTCCTGAAATGCTGGCTCTGTTAACAAGTGAACTTAATATGTTGCCTAATATGGCCTTTAATAGAACGTTTGTTGGTGAGTTTTGCTAGAGTAATTGTGTTGAAACCACTGCGCAAATGGTAAATTTTAGGTATGATACTGAAAAAATTTGAACGTTCAATTTAGATTTAGTGGTACAAAAGACACTGATCACTTATCTAGTTCTATAACAATTTCTAGCTCGATTTTTCTTCTGAGTATCTGGTTATCTAAGCAGTGGTTACCAATCATTAAATTCCTAATGTTTTAAATATGTTCCTAAGGTTTTAAATATATTTATTTATTTTCATTTCCTCTATTTTATTTTTTGTCACCATAAAATGTTTTAATACATGATTAGGTGTGGGTATTCTCCTGTGCCTAAGACATTGTATAGTGTATTCCCAATTCAAGAGGCCTCCTTGGTGAATATCAAGGACTTTTTTCAGTGTTCGCATTTGTAGGACAGGAAAAGTCTGACCATTGTGCTAAAGGTGAAGGCAAATCGGGGCTTCTGTGACACAGACACAGGAAGTAGACCATTAACAACAGATGTGTTCATAAGACCTCATTATTCCTTTAGCTTAGACCATACAACCACAAGTTATTAACCTATCAATTGGTGGAGATAGCTTGAACAGGTGGTCTCAAGGTGTTGATGAAACTTAGAGAGCATCTACGGAAATGCAGAGAACCAAGTTTGTAGGGACCAAACAATAAAAAACATTTTGAAGGTTTAAGAGACCATCCTGTAGGTTGCAAAGTCACCAAAGACCTTACTCAAAATGATATCAGTTGATTTAGAAGTCTACTTTTCGAGAAGATTAATCTAGTAACTGGGTTCACTCTATACTTTCTCAAAGATTTTACTTATAAGGCGGTGAAAGAAATTGAAACCATAATGGTAGGGGGAATGGAGGGTTCGGGGGGTGGGGCTATAAACTATGACCATACTTCATTGCCTTTACAATACATGCCATTTGTGAAAATATTGGGGCTATTTCAAAGGGTGGTGGTTCTCGTAAGTAGGCATATTCATTACCAATCAGATCACTCCTCCCTCGATTATGAATCCTTTTACCCTTAGTTTGGCTGAGAATTAGTTGACCGTTGACATTTGCTTACTTTTTTTCCCTTTATCCCTCATACCACAACTGAACAAAATTTGGAAGCTTTCACTCTTGTCAATGATCTTAAAAGTGCTTACATGGCCATCCATGACAGTTGCTACTTTTGTAGCGGACACTGGAATACCATACTCCAGTAGTTTACCATCATGTGGCCCATAGTGGAATAGAATATAGTAGATTAGCGTATATTGGAGTTGGGTGCAGTGGAATAGCGTAGTTTTGCAAGTAGTACAGTTTAGGGACGTCCAGTAAAGTGGCATACATGAAAGCGTAAAAGAATATAGTGGGGAACAGTATAATAGCATAGTGGTGTACATTGCAATGGTGTACAGTGCAGATGGGTGGAGTGGAGTAACGTACAGTGGATTAGCGTACAGTGTAGTGGCATATAATGTAGTGTTATAAATTGGAGTAGCATACTGTAAATTGCTTACAGTGGAGTGGCATAAAGTGGAGTGTGTAAATTAAAGGAAATGTAGAGTAGAGTGTCCAAAAATGTAAATCTTTTTTTTTTCCAAAGTATATATTGTAATATGCAAATGTTGTTGGGGGTCACAAAACGTGCTTAAATTCAGTGCCTTTTACATAAATATTTAAACATAGTGTATAGCTAAATCCACTATTCAGATGTAGTTAAAACTTAACTGGATTAGATATTATGGTGCGCAGATGCTTATTTTGGTTTGTACAAGTAAGTAGTGTAACTATTTTATAAGTCTTAATTTATTTAAACTTTGTGGGATCTGTTAGTGCAGTATGTTTGCAGAATATGGGTGTATTTCGCTGTACTACCATGATTCATATAGATGCCAAATCATTAGCTGATTGGCTAACGACTGCCTTTACAAGGGTTTATGGTTGGCATGTTTTTAGGTACACTTTGGTCATGTTCTATGTTATGCCTTGTGCTATAGGTAAGAAGTATTTCGTTTGGTATTTTCACCTTACCTATTAATACTTTACTGAAGTGATAATAGATAGTGCAAAATTTTTACAAGTTTCTTTATCACATTTACTCATAAATAGTGAGTAGCGCAATACTATTGCGGTACTACCAATGTATTCTGTAAGGCTACAATTTTTCTTTCTTAAATTTCTCTATTTTTGTAGCACTGTACACAAACCGGCATTTATTTTTTTAAAGTAGTGGTACATTTTTGTAATTAACGTGCTACTCACTACACGTTTCCGAGCATATTTAAACATATTAAAATTCAAAATGTACTTTAGCACACCATATTTATAAAATATATTGGTGTATTTCCAATTTTGTATGAATTATTTTTTTTTTGTTTTTTGGTACAGTGCGAGTATTTAAGAAAAATTTTAAAAAAATTATATATATTTATACATATTTTTTTTAAATTGCGGAGCTCCACAATACTCCCACTGTAGCAAAAACATTTTTAAAAAAATGAATTCATAAAAAATTGGAAATACATTAAACTAATGTGTGTGTGTGTATATACATATATATATATGCGTGTGTGTGTGTGTGTGTGTTTGTTTGTGTGTGTGTTTGTGTTTGTGTGTGTGTGTGTGTATATATATATATATATATGTCTATATGTCTATATGTCTATATGTGTGTATATGTATATATATCGTCAAACTGTTGTTGTCCTTGCTTGGAGACGCACACAATGATCAAGCAGGACCCCGTCATTTGTGACAAAGTCTTTTAATATAGCAAAACCAGCATTTCTCTCCAAAACTGCTTACAGTCCTGAGGCCCACTGGAGGGCGGGAATTGACCCATAAAATGATTTAAAATGCACACAACCACTGGAGGTAAACATTTCATGGAAATGTAAACTACAAGTTCCGGCATGCGCTTTAATTAATTCTATCAAGATGGGCACACCGGAAGCCTTAAAATCAATCAAGCTTACGGGGAACTGTGGGATTCCAAAAGAACTGTGGTGATTTTAAATGGCCTCTGAAGAAAGAGCACGAATGCTCTGAAAGCGTCAGGCAATGAATATGAAAAGTTGGAGCTGTAATCCTGTTCCTTTAATAAATGGTTGAGAAACTCATCAGCTGGAGGAGTGAGTCTCTGAATGCAGGGCATTCTTTGTGAAGATGTATATAAAATATTTTCTCTGCCTATTGCCAACAAAGTGGTATTGGGTATGGGAAAAATACCAAGCCTAATATAAACCTATATTAGAAGGTGTAACGTAGAACACAGGAAACTCATATACTTGTGTATATTCCAAAGCTTTTGGGTCTGTTTACATCAAAGCAAACACAACAAGGTGATGGGCAGATTGTTGAAACTTTTCTACCACTCACCCCCCAGTCAAAAGATCCGGGTTGAATCCATTATTATTTTGCTCACCACGCCACCCCAGTTTGGACCCAGACATATGCAAACCAGTCTCGACTCTGCTTCTCATGGGAACAGTCCAGCCCGAACTGCCAGGCCTGGTCCTCCCTGGACCGGAAATAAGCATCCTAGGACTGGTTTCAAGGTATCACCCCATATCAGCCAAGCTAGCTTGAATCCATTGGCACTGCATGCAAGGGACCCACATCTGGGTCCAACCAGGAATGGCATGGTGAGCAAAACAAATGATGGATTTTGACCCAGATCTCTGTGCTAATGGTGAATGTTGATAATGTTCACCATTCATTCCAACATCTTTTTGTGTTGCTGCTGTTTATATCAAAACAGCTTGCAGCCCTCTGTCTTAGACGGTGCGTTCTTTATTACTGCACCCAATGTGATTACATTTTCAGTTGCTGCTCTCAGGCAGCACAGGTAGTCAAAACATATTCAAAGGGGATAAAGTTCAGTCTTCGAAGATTTATTCAGTCATAACAAACACGAAGACAATACTTGCTCTACAAGGAAAGCGTCTAGTCAATTTAATATAGTTTTGGAAGGACAAGCGCAACTACCTGGACATTGCTATTAAAGGTTAAGCTCTGTAATTATCCTAATGTATACTTCTTCAAAAGAGTAGCTACACTTACCACATAGGTCACCGACGGCAGGCAACAGTCTTTGTGAGGAAGCTTTTATCGAGGCGGAGTGGTGTTTAAAACCTATCCCATCCTTTTTTTTTTTTTTTTTTTGCCTCATCTTGATCTGTGCTCTCATTTATACTGGATCACTATTTGGCATCAGAATGAAAAATTTCCTAGCTATCTTAATGGGAAGTTTCAATTCTATTAAGGACTCGGAGGCGAGGATTATGCTATTCTTTCTTCACTTACATTGAATAGCATCCATTTGTAGTCAAGTAAAAAAAAAACACTATTCCCATGAACCATCGGGAATAAACATACAGAAGAATAGAGTTCATAGCTAGAGTGTCCCATCTTCTGCACCAATCACGGGTCCCCAAGGTGCTGGTAGTCCTCTGTCTCTGTCTATTCCTCCTCTTTCGTCGCTCGGTCAGCCATCAAGAACGCTTCAAGAATCCTGTTTGTTGGAATCTCCTGAAAGGAGCAAAGGCATCGCGTAAGCGACAGAAATGTTTAAGGATTAACCCTGTGGGAGAAAGCATCTCAGGACAGTCACAAGAACATGTCAACAGAGAAAACCAAAGTAAGCCAAAACTTTACTTACTCCAAAACGAGGGAGGGAGAACAGCAAGGAACTTGTACCCTGGGTGGGATAATCCTCGCCTCCGGCTAACTTCGCAGAAAGCGCTTTCCTAGAGAGGAATCTATTTGGTTACCAGGAGAGGAACAAGTTCAAAACCTGATTGACATCCCATATCTGGAAGTAACGAGGTTCTGGAGGCAAAGAGCCGGATGCCTCGAAGCAGGCGACAGACCAAGGGATCCTCCCCAACCGGAGAGCCATCGACCATGGTGTGTCCAGCAGAGATGGCAGAGCGAAAGGCATTGACGGTCCGATACGCTATACCCTCTTCCGCCAGAGAGGCCCAAAAATTCAAAATGGAGGTCACATCCGCTGCCACGGGATCAATATTCCGTTGCAAACGCCAACGACACCACCATCTCTAGGTGGAATGGTATCTTTTGACTTTGCTGTTAGCCCAGGCTTTGGCCATGAATGCCTCAGCCGTTCCCGAAAGGCCTGGGACCGCCCATCGTCCCCTGTAATCCGCCACGCCATCAGGGCCAGAGATCCTTCATCGATAAGAGGGTGAGGACCCCCTTTCGGATTGAGGAGAAGAGTTGGAGACCGGGGGAGTGGGATTGGAGAATCCCAAGAAAGTTCCAGTAGAACCAGAAACCAGACTTGCGATCTCCAAATCGGCGAGATGAGCACCACGTCCGCCCGTTGACGCCGCACCTGGGCTGTGACTCGCGTTATCATGGCAAACGGGGGAAAGGCATAGCCAGTTTCCTCCCGCCAATTCTGTAGGAATGCGTCCGACCTTTCCGCAAGGGGATCCGGTCTCCAGCTGAAGAACCGGGTAAGCTGGTGGTCCAGGCGGGAGGTGAAGAGGTCCACCAAGAAGGGACCCCAGATGCTTTGGAGGTCCGCAAACACCCCCAGGTGAAGTTTCCTGAGACTCGCGTCGCGCCCCAGCCGGATCTGCTTGCGTCAGACTCGATGACGATATCTTGCATGGAACCGAAAATGGCTCGTCCATTCCAGGCCTCCATGTGAGAGCCACCACTGGAGCTCCTCCCTGGCGTCTGCCGAGAGAGTTAGCTTGTGAGAATAAGAGACCTTTGCGCAGGTGTGTAGCCTTGAGGCGCTGGATGGCCCTGTAATGGAGCGGGCCCGGAAAAATCGCTTGAATGGAGGCCGAGAGAAGGCCTATAATGCGAGCTAGCTGCCTGAGAGAGATTTGAGTCTGGTCTAAAGATTTCTGAATCTCGTGACAAATTTTCGTCATTTTGCGAGAGGGAAGGCTGAGGGTGGACTCACAGAGTCTATTTCGCGAAGCCGAGAAAAAGCACCTTCTGAGATGGAATCAGGGTGGACTTGGCCTCGTTGATCACAAACCCGAAGCTCTGAAGGAGGTCGACCGCTGTCTGAAGGTGACGAGAGAGTGTACTGGGATCTTGAGCCATCAAAAGAATGTCTAGATAGACTATGAGTCTCATGCCCGATGCCCGCAGGCGTTCGATCACCGGCCGGAGAACCTTGTTGAAACATCAAGGGGGGAGGACAGGCCGAAGAGGAGAGTGGTGAACTCTTAAATTCTGTTCCGCAGATGTGGCGGGAAGATGGGGATCACAAGGTAAGCATCCTTGAGATCGAGACGTGCCATCCAGTGGTTGGGGCGAAGAATGTTGCAAAGCAGATGGATGCCCTCCATTTTGAAGTGGCGATAGACCAGCCACTCGCTGAACTCACGTAAGTTGATAACCGGCTGTTTTCCCCTGTCCAGCTTGTCCACTAAAAATAGGTTGCTGAGGAAACCTCTGGGTTGTGGCAGAGTTACTGTGATAGCCCCTTTGTCCAGAAGAGACTGGACCTCCTGATCGACCGGAGTGGAGTCTGGCTCGGAAAAACAAAGCTGATGGGGGGCCACAGGCTGCGAAGGAGCCCCGAGAAACTCTATGTGAAAACCCTGCACCGTCTGTAAGACCCAGGCGTCACCCGTGATGGAAGTCCAGGTTGGGGAAAAATGCGCCAGATGGCCCCCCACTTTTAGAAGGCAAGAAAGGAGAACACTCCCTGGAAGAACTGGAGATGCCACCGACTTTGCTTCCTTCGTTTTTGCCTCGCTGTCCTCGGGTGGGGTAAAAGTTGCCAAAGCAGGCCTGGTCTTGATATTGCTCATTATTGGAGCCCTGTCCCCTGTGCTGGTTAGGACGGCCGGACGAGCGGCCCCTTCCTCATCCGACCCCTCGGAAAACCCGAGGGCGAAACACCTTCCTAATGGGGGATTCCGCTATGTCCAAGGAGGTAAAGGTATTGACAAACCTCCCCAACTCTTTAATAAAGGGCTCGCCAAAAAGGCCGCCTTGCGCAACAGGGCCTGCCTCTGACTCGGC
Organism: Triturus cristatus; assembly: GCF_964204655.1. Lineage (NCBI taxonomy): Eukaryota > Metazoa > Chordata > Amphibia > Caudata > Salamandridae > Triturus > Triturus cristatus. Next base: position 619,123,929 of record NC_140585.1, read on the forward strand.
CAGGTCCCCGAGCTTAGGGTCAACCTTGATCCGGACGGATCTGCGCCTTTCTGTGGATATCGCGCAGTTGGCGTTTCCTAGAAACACCACCACGCGCTGGGCCCACGAGGAAAGGTGCTCAGGGGATATGAGTAAGCCTGATGCTTTGGCCTCCTCCGCCATATCCAAGATTTTGGTAATTGGGCCCAAGATGCCTAGGAGCTTGTCCTGGCATGCCCGCCAGGACCGGTCAATGCCCTTCTTAGGGTCTTTGATAAACTTCTGTAGAAAGGTGGCCATTCTAGGATCAATGTCTGGCGTGACGTCCACCCTCCCTTCGAGGGAGGGGCGTGGACACACTGCCCTAAGGCAGTTGCGGGTCGCTGCTTCAAGCGGGTGGCGGATCCGACTGGCAATATATTGGGCAACCTTGTCCGAGGGGTCCCAGTCGGAGGACTGCGGGTAAAGAATATCATCCGTGTCGAACATGTCCGGGCAGAGATTTTGCCTGTCTGAGGAAGGGTCCAGGCGGGAAGGACGCCAAGGACTGGATGGGCCGGCTGCGTCGTCCGCATCTCCTTGGACCTCGTCCCCAGTGGAGGTGGGAAGCGCTGGCAGGCAGTAGTGGAAGGGATCGCTGGCGGAGTAGTGCAAGGGATCGCTGGCGGAGTAGTGCTGGCCAGAAAAGCCTGTTTAAGGCAGTATAAAGCATCAGCATCCACCCCCTTGACTTTAGCACGCTTTGCTGTGGGTTGCGGGTCCGCTCGAGGACCGCTGGGGAAGGGGCAGTAGGCAAACTCTGGGAGGGCCTGGCCAGCCCACAGGCCTGGTTGATTTTCCGGGTCAACCTTTCCTCGAGGGGGGTCATGGCCTGCTCCACCGCTTTGTGGATGGATGCATCCACAGCGTCGTAAAAGTCCTCATCCCACTGTAGGGCAGTAAGGGGATCCTCCTCTCACTGATCGTCTTGAAAGACTTCATCCTGGTTATCCTCCATGGTGTAAGGTGGTACAATACCAGGTAAGTAAAAGCTTGGGTATGAACTACCAGGTAATTATTACAGCGAGGTGGTATGCCTCAAGATAAAGAGGGCTGGGTGTCAGCCTAAAGAAGGGCAGGCAGTGCTCGCAATAAGGAGAGGGCTCCGAGCCCGGGACCCCAACAACCTGGGTGCCAAGTGTATGTAAGGGCGGCCTGCAGAAACACGGGTCCCAGCAGACTCTGTGCAATACTGACTCTTGAATATAGAGCGTTATAGGCCAAAAGGATACGGACTCCCAGGTAGGGAGAACTGCCACCAACTGCCTAATGGCAGGTACAGAACTGAATTCCGGGCTTTCAGGGGGGCGTGAAATGGATGTATGAACACTGAGAAATTACCCCAAGCAAAAGAGTACAGACCCGGGTCAGGGGCGTAATGCAGGCAAAGACCAGGCTCCCGCGGCAGTGCTGCTCCGGATCCTGACTCGCTAGGAATGCGCGGAATCCTCTGCACGCATGCCGCGTCAAGGGCATGACCAAGCGCCCTCTAACGAGGAGATGTGGTCACCGCAAGACGGCACCAACAACGCGGCTGCTAGGGAGCTCAGACGCTCCCACGGCTGAATGCGAGACGCAGAGTAGCGGCGGACTCGCTGAAATGTGGAAAAAACATGCAATAGAAAGCCCGAAACGCTGAAAGCTGAGGCGGCGCGTGCTCACAGACGCGCGCCGCCCCCACACATCCGTGAGGAAAATGGCACAGGAAATATGAATATAAACGACGCACCGCGCATGAACAGAATAATGGTCTGAAAATCACCAGCGCATGGCGCATACCAGATTAACAGTGTACAGAACACTAGAATAATCAAACAATGAAAACCTGTGAGAGAATAACGGTCAGAATATCACCAGCACATAACAGAACAACAGTGTACAGAACACTAGAATAATCAAACAATGAAAATCTGTGAGAGAATAAAAAGTTGGACTTATCTTGGCTGCAAGTAGCGAAGAAAGAGGAGGAAGGGACAGATGTCTACCAGCAACTTGGGGACCCGAGATGGGTGCAGAAGATGGGATACTCTAGCTATGGATTCTCTATTGTTTTGTCTGTTTATTCCCTACGGTTCATGGGAATAGTGGTTTATTTGACTTGACTACAAATGGCTGCTATTCAATAAAAGTGAAGAAAGAATAGCCTAATCCTCGCCTCCGGTCCGGACATAGAATTCCATAGCAGCACTAGTGTCTCACTGAGTCAACCTATGTTGCCATAACTACACGCTATTGCGGGAACCACCCTGCCCCCCCCCCCTTTTTTGGGGGGGTTGTTTGTTGTTGAGGCCTACTATTAGTATAGGGCTACTGATCATCCCAAAATCATATAGGTCTCCTTGGGAGGTGAATTGCATTTTCAGATCACAAGGTCTGGTTTTTCGGAGTCCTTCATGACATCATTTTCAGAACATAGCGCTGCAGTCAGGGCATGTATTATCAATTCTCCATGATATATATATATATATATATATATATATATGTATGTATGTGTGTGTATACATGTATGTATGTATGTGTGTAAATATGTATGTGTGTGTGTGTGTATATATATATATATATATATATATATATATATATATAATTTTATTTTTTTTATTTTTTTTGGTTGGGGGGGCATTTTACCCTAAGGACTATCATTACTTCATCTCATGCTATTGGTTGTTTGGTGCATCTTTCTACCATATTGGACATCCTTACATTCATCATGCTGTAACTCACGTTCACTCCTTTATATCCTGTGTGCATTCTGTATAGAACACAATTTTTTAATGTTTACTACTTTTTCCAAGCTCTTGCAATGCCAATAGAGCCAAATTCAGTGGCAGCATTTACATTTTTTGGTACTTTAAAAGCGAGACCTAGTTGTTTTGCCATTATTTTTTCACAGAAAGGGTTGTTTCTCCGTCATCCAAGCAGCATTTGTTAACTTAGAACCTTTCTCATTAAAAATGGATTTGAACTGATACACATATCAGAAGTAACCTCCCTCTTTCAAATTGCATATTTTATCTTTTTCATAAGGTTCTGACTTGTTTTTTAATGTAGCTGTAGGGCTGCTGAAGACCTTTTCCTTTTCTTCCATGTCTTGGGTATGTTTTCTTTTTATGTCCGAAATAGTCTGGTTAGAAAAGCTAGGTTGACAACTGTAGCATCCTGCCAGCTCAGGTACTCACCAATAACCATGCCACATACGAAGAGTAGTTTTACACATCTTTGTTCCGCTCCATGTAAGTCCGAACTCCATATTCTGAGCCTGCCTTCTACTCATTTCTCCAACTCTTACCTCACAGTCCTACGGTGTACTGTGGGAACCAAAAGAGATCCACCGTTCTTTTATTTATAAGATACTAAATCTCCCGCTTTGTTAAATCACGTTGCATCTTTTTCAAAATAAATAAACAAATACATTAATAAATACATGAATATATGTGTGTGTACATATATATATATATATATGGGTGTGTGTGTATATATTGAATTGCTTTGTACCTTCCTCCACATTCAGAAATCAATCCAGCGATGTTTGGCTAAAAGCAAAAGGCGGCACTCCAAAGGCTTTTTAGACAGTTTATTTCACATCAACAGTGCATACAGGGCAAATATTTATTTCTTTTAATGAATTCAAAATACATAATGTTGGAGTACAGATCTATAACCATTTTATAATGATATCTTGACAGATGAAATGTTATCCCTGCTTTCCCCTCATGAGACTCCTACCCCCTTTTTTCTGATTACATGACTGAGTAATTATTTGGGGACCACCGGTTCCATTATCAATGTTTGCAGATGCAGTTGAATATTGACATTTTCTAATATGATATTTGTGTGCAACTCATTAGGTAATGGGTGCCCATCTAGGGCTTAATTTTGACGTTGTGAAATGGAAAAGCCAGATTCACAGTAATGTGTAATGATTATAGAATGCTTGACTTTTGTTTATTTTTATTCTTACCTTTATTTTCATAATTTATCTTCATTCCGTTTTCACTCTTGTTTGTGTTTGCTTTTGTGTTTGCACACTTGGAACAGTAAATATCTGCAGAGGAACTCTATTGAATGCTTGTCCCCTCTGAGGCTGCCATGGCATTAATGCATGTTATGCCCATTCAGGGCTCAATAATGCAATTTAGTGTTTAGAATTCAAAGTTTGGAATTATGACCTTGATTAGCTAAGGAATAGTTACAAAAGAAACGCTTTCTCAATGAATTGCAAAATATAGTTGCTTTGAAGATTAATGATCTGTATTATTATGATATTATGAGTTGCACTACGTTGGTGCCTCCATCCGAGATAATGTTTTTGAGTCTGTCTACTATGTTTATTTTGCTTGAACTGGAAACACTAAGGGTAAACTGGATATAATTCTGTTGTACATTATGCACTTTGTAAACAGTCGAAACAGGTGCGAACGCCGAAACGCGTCCTGACCAACATTCTCAGTGAATAAACTTAACCGAGAACCCTGATTGAGTGCGATCCCGTCATTTGCGCGATGCAATGGAGTTTCTGAGCTATATATATATATATATATATATATATATATATATCTATATATATTCACTTAAAAAGCCATAGGTTTCACACATGTTATAGTTAGCTGGACATTTCACTCGTAAAAAACCAATGAAATTCCCCCGTTATAGTTAGTGCAGGCAACTATAACTCCCGCGACCGCAATCCTCTGCTGATGACGTCAGATATTACATCACTGATGACATATGTGTCTTTATGAAAAATAAATATTTGTAATATATGTATAGCTAAAGATTAATGGAAGAAGACATGGGTATATAAGTGTCTAAATACAGTGATGTAATATCTGACGTCATCAGCAGAGGATTGCGGTCGCGTGAATTATAGTTGCCTGCACTAACTATAACGGGGGAATTTCATTGGTTTTTTACGAGTGAAATGTCCAGCTAACTATAACGTGTGAAACCTATGGTTTTTTTAAGTGAATATATATATATATATAAATTCACTGAAAAAACCATAGGTTTCACACAAGTTATAGTTAGCTGTACATTTCACTCGTAAAAAACCAATGAAATTCCACGTTATAGTTAGTGCAGGCAACTATAACTCACGCGACCGCAATCCTCTGCTGATGCTAATACTGTATTTAGACACTTATTTGCCCATGTCTTCTTCCATTAAATTTTAGCTATACATATATTACAAATATTTTTTTTTCATAAAGACAAATATGTCATTAGCAGAGGATTGCGGTCGCGTGAGTTATAGTTGCCTGCACTAACTATAACGTGGAATTTCATTGGTTTTTTACGAGTGAAATGTACAGCTAACTATAACTTGTGTGAAACCTATGGTTTTTTCAGTGAATTTATATATATATATATATTCACTTAAAAAAACCATAGGTTTCACACGTTATAGTTAGCTGGACATTTCACTCGTAAAAAACCAATGAAATTCCCCCGTTATAGTTAGTGCAGGCAACTATAATTCACGCGACCGCAATCCTCTGCTGATGACGTCAGATATTACATCACTGTATTTAGACACTTATATACCCATGTCTTCTTCCATTAATCTTTAGCTATACATATATTACAAATATTTATTTTTCATAAAGACACATATGTCATCAGTGATGTAATATCTGACGTCATCAGCAGAGGATTGCGGTCGCGTGAGTTATAGTTGCCTGCACTAACTATAACGTGGAATTTCATTGGTTTTTTACGAGTGAAATGTACAGCTAACTATAACTTGTGTGAAACCTATGGTTTTTTCAGTGAATTTGCAAGGTTTTTTAAATGCTAATTCCTAACTATAACGTGTGTGAAACCTATGGTTTTTTCAGTGAATTTGTACGTTTTTTTAAATGCTAAGTTACTTTACGCCGTTCGTGCCGTGCGCGCCCACTTCACGCAGTTCGTTCCGTGCGCACACGATGCGCTTCGCGCACCGTGCGCGGACAGTGAGCACGCGGTGCGCTTCGCGCGCCCACTTAACGCAGTTAGTGCCGTGCACGCACGGTGGGCTGGATGAGCCATGTACGCACGATGCCCTTCGCGCACCGTCCACACACGGAGGACATATTATGCGCTTCGTTCTGAAAGGTTTTCTGTTAAATGTTCACTGATGTGTACCATGCCATGCACAAAAGGTGCACACGGGGGGGGGTGGGGGGGGGATATGGATTTTGTTTTTTTTAAAAATAATTTTTTACCGCGTACGGTAAGCGTATTCGGCGTTTTTTCCCCAAAAAAAAAAAAATTATTTTTTGGCCTTGGATGGCCTTCTGGCACACCATAACCAAGGCTAGGTGTCTAGCCTGCCCCCTTTTTATGATATCCAACTTTGTTTTTCCTCCACCCCTCCGAGTGCGAGAGAGAAGATGGCGGCCGACACTTCCTGGTTTCGACCGATTCGAATGTTTACTAAGATCTAACAGCCAATCAGAATCGCGCTCGCGCACGGCACCGTACGCGTACGGTAAGCTTACGGTGCGCGCTCAGAGCGCGCTTACAGATATATATATATTGTTTTAAATGCTATTTTCTCAGGAACTACTGAACAGATTTACACCAAACCTACAAAAGGCACTTCCTTGACCTGAGGACTACCTCTCTGCCAAATTACAAGTAATTCTGTTCAGCCGTTCGGGCTGTAGCTGTGTCTAAAGGTCCTATGGAAAAATGCATGGGGAAAACGCGTTTTGGGACCCCTCTTTTTTCTCAGCCCCCGCTTGACGAATCCCCCCGAGACTTTCAGGGTAGGAGCGGAGCGTAGCGCCCCATTAGTTTTGAAAATTTTGCGAGGATTCGTCGACCGGCGCCAAAGTTATTCCAAATAGAATGTTGCGGATTTCCTATGGAAACAGGGTCCTAACTATAACTACCTACTGGCGACCGCCAGTAGGTAATATATATATATATATATACCCATACCCAAACCACTCTCAGTACTTCCTTCCGGCGAACTGACAGAAACGGACCACCAAGACAAGTCAATGGCAAGGTTCTTTTATTATTCTTTGTTCCTCATCTTATGACGCGTTTCGGGCATCAAGTGCCCTTGATCACATAAGAAGCTTGCAGTACGCCATCTTTTTTATATATACTTTGTGAAAAGGAACACACCTCCATAGTGATAAACAGTGAAGAAACACTTCCTTTTGTTACATGCTACAAATCATTGCAAAGTGCATCGATAGCTGAAAGACAGACCTCAACTCATTTGATCGCACACCTGGTAAACATTACCATTCGCATTTGTTGTGGCGCGTATTTTAAATAAATATTTTAAGATATATTAAATATTTAGAAAAACAATACATTTTTAGAATTAAATAAAACATGTATAAATAATTTAAAATATACACATTATCACACTTCAACAAATGTAAAAATAGCGAAATCGTGTGCAAACGTCTGCTTTTGGAATACATATCACTGCTTAAATGCGTTTTATTCCTCCAATTTGATTTTGTTAATATCAGCATAATACTAATTTTCAAAGCACGTATTTATACAAGAAAAAGTGCCTCGTGCAAATAATTCCTAAGTGCTATTCAAAATTTCTAAAGTGCTTCATGCATGTCAATTTAATATAAAAATAAATAACACCAGGGAAAAATATAATCCTAAACCATATAAAATTCAGTTAATTTTTAGTGTTTCTTTAAAAGAACTAGAAGTGTTTATAGATGATGTTTATATATTCAATATCTAGATAGAGTGAACGCTAGTAGATTTAGGAGACTTCATCATATTTGTCGCTGCCATCGAAAGTTACCATGGGTAATGTAAAACAACTACAATTGTTTACCTTAGTAGACGCCCCTTATTAAAATGTAACTTTAAAAAATATAATCATTTTTATAGAAACCTATTTATAAGGAAGCACATAGGAGGTACATGAACCCAATTATAAAAAAAAAGTATGTAGGTCCTCGGTATTGTTTAATCCATTTGGGAATTTACTGTACAGTTCTAAGATGGTTTTCGTTTCCCGCTGTCGTAGTAATTTTTCCCGGTTTCCTCCCCTACGTAGGGCTGGAATGGAATCAATCACAAAATAGGATAAACATTTAACATCATTGTCATGTGCTTCCTTAAAGTGTCGGGCAACGGGATAGGCCGGATCACTGTTGATAATTGCTTGCAAATGTTGCAATATTCTCACGTGCACTTGAAGCTTCGTACTTCCCACGTACCTAAGCCCACAAGTGCACGTGAGAACATATATTGCGTGATCAGTACGGCAATTATAGCTGCCCTTTATGATTACTTCATTTTCTCTAAAGGGCGTTTTGTATTGTGTTGTATTCACTCCTAATTTACAGGCTCTGCACGATGTGCACTTAAAAAAGCCCTGTCTAGGTTTTAACCAGGATTTGTTGACGTTCAATTCTGGACTATTTTTGGATAATTTAGATCCCATGGATTGTGTCTTTCTGAAAGTAATCACTGGTTTATTCGGAAGTCTCGAACTTAAAATACTGTCAGTGAGGATTATGGGCCAATTTTTATTAATTATTGATCCTATTCTCCTTTCTTGTCGACTATATGCTGTTATGAGTCTAGGTGTATTATTGGTTGTATCTGCAGGAGTAATATTATTCTCGTTATTCTGTGGAAGCAGTGATACTCTTGTTCGATTTTCAGCTTTATTCACAGCTTCTATCAATATTTTGTTATTGTATCCTCTTTTTCTTAAACGAGTTAAAGTTTCTTCTTTACAGCTTTCATAATCAGCTGATGTACTGCAAATAAGTTTTAGTCTTAAGAGTTCCCCATAGGGGATACTACTAATAAGGTGCTTTGGATGCGAGCTGGTTGCGTGTAAAATTGTGTTCCCTGCAGTTGGTTTTCTATAGGCAGTAGTGACGAGTTTTCCTTCATTAATGAACACATTTACATCTAAAAATTCTACTTTAGAATAGCTAATGTGTGATGTGCAGTGTAGATTCATACAGTTTGTATTAATTGTTTCCACAAACTTTTTGGCACTTCCCATATTATCATTCCACACTATAAACACATCATCAATATAATGCAACCAGTGATCAATCTTGTTGGTAAAGATCTCAAGGTGCTGTTTTCTGAGGACCTGCTCCTCCCAAAAGCCCACATGCAAACATGCGTAGCTGGGAGAGAAGCAGGCCCCCATAGCAAAACCTTGTATCTGCTTGTAAATTTCTTTACCAAACATAAAGTAATTATTACTCAAGCACCATGTGATAAGGGACATTAGCATCTTAGTGTTGGTAATATTCACAGGGTCTGGACTCCAAAAAATAATTAATGGCAGTTAAGCCAGCAGTGTGTTCTATACTGGTGTACAATGATTCGATGTCTAATGTTATTAACACCAAATTGTCTCTCCAGACAATGTCACTAAGTTTTTTTTTTTTAAAATCGCCAGTATCCTTTACATATGAGGGTAATGCTTTCACCAATTCTTGTAGAAAAAAGTCCACATATTCACCCACATGTTCCGTCATGCTATTAATGGCAGAAATTATGGGGCGACCCGGAATTGGTGTTACATTCTTATGGACTTTTGGTAAAAGATACAAAAATATATATTTATTTATTTATTTACAATTATAATTATTCAATTGAGCATCGTGGTGCTGGGATCGCACGTCTTCCTCAGGTCACTGGAACCCGGCATCTGGCAGTCATTCCTGGTTTCCACTCGAAGTGTTAGTGATCTGCACAAGTGAAAGTGGAATCAGCAGACAGTCATAAGCAGTTCGTCTGGACCTAATCTCTACATTCAGATCGATGTTTGGTGAGTGTAGGAGGCTGGCTTAGTATATGTTGCACACATGCACCTTGCACTAATCCAGACAACCCTTATGGTGATTTTAGTTGTCTTAGACAACCATAGAAAGCTCTTGAAGTGGTAGCTGTAAGGCTTAGTCTAGAAGGAGTGTTAAGCAGTTTGTTTTACCAGAAGAAATCATATAGTGTAGGTTAAACAAAAAAGAACCACACATTGTAGCATATTTATTATACACACTAACACATTGGTATATCTCCAACCTGGAGATATCAACACAATATACACAATATTTCACATGTAAACAGGTAACCACAAATACACTGATCTCCAGGGGGAGACAAAACCATATACTAAAGAAGTGAATGCGAACTGCGACCAAAGTAGAAACCTGGACCAGAAGAATCAGGAGAGCAGGGGCCCTAAAGAACCACCCAAGGTAAGTACCCCGGAGCCCCATGGAGGCTGTGTGCAGAGTGGAAAAACAGCTGCGTACTCAATGCAAGTCAATGGTGGGGGTACAAGGAGGAGGGCACAGGTCACTAACGGAGACAGGTTATCCGGCCTGTCGCTGTGAGCCGGACCTCTGGTGCTGGTTGTGGCGTAGTGTGCATTTGGGCATTGACACTATCCCCATTACAAGCAGTATGGAGTATCTTGTGCTTGGGGGGAGAGAAGGGGCTAGGTGCCCAGTGGTTCCGTTGAATGCATGTGTGGGGGCGGAGAGGGCAGGCCGAGGTGGGGGGAGGCTGTCGTCTGGCACAAGGTGGGGGTAGACCGCAGGCCCCAAACCAATGGGAAAAATATTGGAGTGAGTGTATAGGGTGCAGGGGATCGGGGAGGGGTGGAAGGGAAGGAAGTGTCCCATGTCCCTAGTGTAGTTGCGCGCTCAGTGCGCATATGTACAACATCAGGGGTCTCCGCCGAGGGGGAAGATCCATATGCGCCGGTAGGAGGAAAATGGGGGAAGTCAGAGGGGTAGGAATGGGGGAGGGGATACAAAGAGGGAGAGAGGGGATATGTGAGAAGTGGCCTCAGGTGAGAAGGTGGGGTCAGTGAGAGGCTGTGGAAGCCAGGGAGCCAGCCCGTGGGGGGAGGGGGTCTATATCACTGCGTTGAATGATAGGCTGTCCTCTGTGCCTGTTTGAAACATGAGGGGGGAGAGCCAATGTTGGTGCGGTCAGCTTTAGGGAGCATCCTGGAGGAAAGGCGCTCACGTGTGGGTGAACACCTCAGTCTGGTCATGCATGCCACAGATGATGCGTTCATAGGCCACCATCCAGGCTTTCTGAGAAGGGGGTGTGGGTGAGCGCCACTGGCGAAGAATCCATAGCTTGGCTGTGGACAGTGCAGTGTCCAGGAGATTGCGTTGCGGTCGGGATAGATTAGGGGAGCCTCTAAGATCATGTAGGAGAATAACAGGAGGAGTGAAGGGGAGCTGGACGGACATGGACATCGCAAGGGTGTCCCCTATGTAGGTCCAGAAAGATTGAATTGAAGGGCAGTCACATAGGATGTGGGTTAGGTTCCATTGGGTAGCCGAGCAGCTCCAGTAGTTTGAGTGGGGTAGGAGGTCAGCCCTTTGTAGTTTTTGTGGTACCCAATACCCCTAATGGAGCATATTCCGCAAGCAAAATTTCAGTCGAGTTTCCGGGCGCATTTGTCCAGGGTTTCCAGAACCTCAGACCAGTTCTCTTCCTCGATGCTGATCTGAAGGCAGTCCTGCCACTTGATGTGGAGGCTGCGGGAGAGGGGTTGTGAGAAGAGGTGGTTCGAGAGTGTGCTATAAAGCCCCAACATCACGACCCGATGTAAGACCCATGTGTGCATGTATTCCACCACCGGTGAGGATGACACTGACTATCTCGGTTAGGCCCCTGTTGACCAAGATGCCCAGGTACTTAAGTCGAGAGGCTTTCCAGCGGAAGATGTATCTGGATCGCCGCCATTATGGTGCAGGTCGACAGCGGAAGGGCTTCGCTCTTGTCCCAGTTTACTTTGTAACCGGACTAGGACGCAAAGTAGTCTATGATTTCCAGTAACGTTGGAAGGGAGCTGCCAAGATCTCACAGGGTGAGCAGGATGTCTTCTGCATAAAGATGTATCTTGTAAAGGCCGCCTGTGGTGGGGATGCCAGCAATGAGCTGGGAGTGGCGAATGGTGGAGGCCTAAGGCTCCATTGCCAGTAGAAATAGGAGTGGAGAGAGTGGGCAGCCTTGGCATGTGCCCCTCCGAATCTGGTAAGGGTCAGAGATTAAACCTCTGCAGTTGACCTGGGGTGTCGGGCAGTCACACAACAGCTGTACCTTAGAGATTAACTGATCCCCCAGTTCAAACCGGTTCATGATGGCAAAAAGCTAACAACGCATCTAGGGATAGAGCCATGGCCTCCTCCGGTATGTTTCTGGTGGTCCAGGGAGGATGTGCCAGGGTGCGGAGATGGTTCCTGGACGAACCGCCCGGTACGAAGCCAACTTGTGAATTATGAATGAGGGAGGGGAGGACCTCTTTTAAGCATGACGCCAGTATGCTTGCTAGGATCTTAATGTCGCCGTTTAGGAGAGATATTGGCCGGTAACTATTACACAACAACGGGTCTCTCTCCGGTTTGGAGAGGACCATGATCACTGGCCTATTAGAGAGGGATTGCAAAGAGACCGCCCTCTCTTCCTTTTGGAGGGCCGCATGGAGGAAGTCGATCACCTCCTCCCTTGTCCATCAATAGAATTCAGCCGGGAAGCCATACTGTCCCGAGGCTTTGGGATAGGGTAACTGGGAGATGGCCAGCACAAGCTCCTCCTTACTGACTTTCTCAAAGAATGCAGTAATCCAGTCCTCACCCGCTGGTTTCTTCAGTGTGTAGAGTGTGCCGTAGAACGACTGTGCCGTAGAACGACGCAAACCCATTAGCAATGGCTTGGGATTGGTTGAGTATCTCCCCGCACGTCAACCTGATAGCCGGTATGGCCATGGCAGCCTCAAGCTGACGGAGCTGGGCCGCTAGTAGGCGGCCTGCCGTCGTCTCCTGCTCATAGGGCCTTCCTTTGAGGAGCTGGAGGGCATACTCTGCCCTTAGAGGTATAGGCTGTTGCGGGCCTGCTCCAGGCAGTGATTAAGCACAGTGGGGTGGGAGGATTAGAGATGGTTGAGGGTGGTGATCTGTGTCTCCAACTCGGCACTGCATAGAGAAGCTTGTTTATTGGCCATGGCAGCGTCTCATTAGTTGGCACGAAGTCCGTTTATTTCAATTCTTACACTCGAGCACGACCGGAACTAGCGCTTTTGCGCCAGGAGGTCAGCACTCTAGTCTTTTTGGCCGGCGCTTATTTAAACGTCACCCTGGAGCGACAGCGCACAATTTGACATTTTGAGGGAGTGTTGTTCTGGGGGTGTGGAGAATTGAATTGGGAACTGTGTGTTTTACCTGTGCTCCGATTTTAAAAAATACTTTTTGTCCTGCTTTTAAAATAACTTTGCTGCTACCCTTGCTTTTTGCACGAAGTCCGTTTATTTCAATTCTTACACTCGAGCACGACCGGAACTAGCGCTTTTGCGCCAGGAGGTCAGCACTCTAGTCTTTTTGGCCGGCGCTTATTTAAACGTCACCCTGGAGCGACCGCGCAGCGGACGCGCCGACGGCGCGCCCGTCTGCGCCCGTCCGCGCCTCGGACGTGCCTATTGTGCCTAATAACGCTAATAATGCTGCCCACGAGCCCTTACCATGCACGAAGCCACCTACTGCGCGGCTTTGCTACACCCGGTCACAATTGTACCAGCTTCACACCGGTGCTCGGATTCCGGAAGTGCCGGTGCTGGGGCATGCATCAGGGTTTACAGGCTGCTCTCCACATGAGGTGGGACTGAAGTGTGGACTTTTAAATGTCAGGTCTCTCCCCAAGCATTCAACTGAAATTCAGCTGGTAATCGATGAACACAAATGTGACATTTTGTTCATGACGGAAACCTGGCTTGCGCCTGGTCTTGAATTGGAACTTGGCGCTGTCTGCCCCCCTTGGTTCAAAGCTTTTCACAAGCCTAGATCTAACGGCAGGGGTGGCGGAACTGGGATCGTCTTCAAAGAAATATGGGATTTCTCGCCTTTGGATATTGACGAGATCTCGCAGTTTGAAACTCTGGGCTTCTCTCTGAAAGACAGGTCTGGCCATGTCCTGACTGGAATTCTATGCTATAGACCTCCGGGGACTGTGAGCGAACAGTCGCAACAGCAGTTCTTGGATGTGATTAGTAATTTGGCACTCACTCATCACAGGTTGTTGATTTTGGGTGACTTTAATCTTTGGCCCAACGCAATGATGAAAACTGCGTACAACAATATTGTTCAATCATGTGCTAATCTTAATCTGTCACAACATGTGCTGGAGCCCACACATTCGGCAGGACATGCTCTAGATCTGATATTTGCGGCAGAGAATGTGGTGACCCTGGATAATATCCTCCCAGTGGATTGGTCCGATCACCACCTAATTAGATTCAGAATCCTGTCGATCCCTAGGGACAGACCCCCCCCCCGCCTAAAGATAGCAACAGTGTCTTAGGCAGGGACTGGAAATCTTTGAGAAGGAAAGCTCAGTGCGCTTCTTTGTTTAATGCTGCCCCTCTCCCTGTTTCAGGGCAGTCGGCTGAATCTAACTTTAAGGAACTCTGCAGTTATATTACGAATACTATTAACAGGATTGCTCCTCTGAAACGGCTTAAGAAAAGAGGTTCCCCGTCGGCCCCCTGGTTCTCTGAGGAACTAAGCCTTTAAAATCCAGTGCAAACACGCAGAGAGGCAGTGGCGTAGGCAGTATCTGATCAGTGATAAGATTATCTGGCGTGAACTGCTGGTCAGATACAAGCAAGCTATTGCTTCCACTAAAGCGTCGTATTTTGCGGACCTTATTTTAAACTCTTCGAATAGTGCTAAATGTGTTTTCAATATTCTGAGAGGTGTTACTAACCCAGAGTGTCTGGCTAATAAGATCACTCCCTCGCAGGATCTGTGTGACGGGCTGGCAGCTTTTTTCCACAACAAAATAAAGGGAATCCTAGAGGGCTTGCAGCATGATCCTGCAACTAGTTGCAAGGTTGGAGCGTGGATACCTGCAGTGGATCCGCCTGACTGCACAGTACTCAGGTCATACGAAGAGGTATCAGTAGGACCTTGTCTAGATCACTGGACCTGTCCTTCTTTGGAGGATTTTTCCAATATGGCTATGAAAGTATGCTCTGGATCTCCATTAGACCCCATTCCGCAGAAATTCTGGAAGGAATTAGGGTCGGATACCTTTCCACATCTCCATCTGATCATCAATCAGTCATTAATCAGTGGTGTAGTCCTGGCCTGTTGGAAGGATGCGTTGGTATCTCCCCTTTTAAAAAAAAAAACCCTCGCTGGATCCCGCTTGCTATGGGAGCTGTCGCCCTATTTCCTTGCTGCCTTATCCAGCTAAGATAGTTGAACGCCTCGTTAGCCAGGAGCTTTCAGGGTTTCTAGAAAGCAATGGTAAACTGGAAGAGAATCAGTTCGGTTTTCGTCCGGGGCATGGTACCGAGACTGCACTGATCACTGCCTTGGACGATTTGCGAATGCGGGCGGACAAGGGGCACTCTGCAACTCTGATATTGCTTGACTTGTCCGGCGCTTTCGATACGATCAGCCACAGTATTCTCCTGCATCGGCTTGAGGAGGTGGGGGTCACTGGCTCGGCCCTAAAATGGCTCTGCTCCTATCTATCGGATAGACGACAGGCGGTTTTTCTGCCTCCATATCAGTCAAATTTTCTGCCGAACAAACCGGGTTTCCCACAGGGTTCTTCTATTAGCCCGATTCTGTTTAATGTTTACATGCGCCCTTTGGTGCAGATCATCAAATCATGTAACATCATGGCAGTTAATTATGCCGATGATACGCAATTGATCATCTCCCTGGATGGTGATCGGGCGGACTCCTTATCTACCTTCCACAACTGTATGTTGGAAATGACGACTTGGCTGAGAAATAATGCCTTGCAGTTCAATGGTGCCAAAACTGAGATTTTACACTGCTCAGTGGGCAGGGTGCCTCCAGCCCTGCCTCTCAATTTTTGGCCTCTTCCACTGGATACCCCTCTGGTTCCAGTAAAGACTGTTCGTAATCCGGGGGTCTGTTTCAACGAGAAGCTAAGTCTGGAGTCACATGTTAACAAGGTGGCCTCAAACTGTCATCTGATTATGAGAGGCTTACGCAGGATCTTACCCCTTCTTCCCCCCATGTGCGAGGTACAGTAGTTCGTTGCACTATTCTTAGTCGCCTGGACTATTGTAACGCCTTGCTGCTTGCTTCCCCTGTTTATTTGATTCAGAGACTTCAACGGATCCAGGCAGCTGCCGCTAAACTTGCCCTTTTGAGACTGCGTTTTTCTTCTAGCACTAGGGCCTTGTCCGAACTCCACTGGCTGCCTGTGCATCAGAGAATTTTGTTTAAGTCTCTGTGTGTAGCCTTTAAAGCTCTTCATGGCTTTGGCCCCAAACCGCTGCAAAATCTTTTTAGATGGTATATTCCCACGCGCAAGCTGCGCTCTTCATCAGCTAGGCAGGCCTTGATTCCCAAAACGAAGAGAGCTACCTTGGGAAGCCGTGCATTTAGCACTGCTGCTGCAAGTTTATGGAATAGTCTCCCCTTGGAGCTACGTCAGGTTCAGGATTTGACACTTTTCCGTGGGCAGCTGAAAACCTGGCTGTTCCCCAGAGTTTAAATCTCAGCCTCCCCTCCTTCCTCTCTCTTTGTCACTAGCGCCAGGATGCCCGTAGGGTTGCAGTGCGCTTTACAAATATTTTATACATTATACATACATACGGAGGTTTGCCTTCTCGGCCGCCCAGAGCACCCTGTGGGAGTCTACGGAGAGCTTATTATCCATCATGTATGCAAAGACATGGGCACGGACTTGGGCCCTAGCCTGGGGGGTGGGGGGGGAGTGATATCTGTCTATGTTCAGGAACCATGCGTTATGAACCGGGGAGGCCAAGTCCACATCTAAGGACAGTAGGACCGGGGAATGGGTGGATAAGATGGCTTCTAGTATACGGGATTCCCCAACAAGTGCCACTGCCGGGTGGGCGATGAGGAAGTAGTCTAGCCTGGATTGTGTGCCATGTACAGAGGAAAGGAAGGTATACTCCAGGTGGCAAAGACGCTAATGGTCAATGAGGCTGTGGTCGGAGGTGATATCCACCAGCAAGGCTCTATCTACATAGTTTCCCTTATCTAGGGAGCATATCCTGTTGATAACCGCATCGCGAGCAACGTTCCAGTCCCCGACAATGATGTATTTGGATGCTCTGATCTCCACCGAGAGGCGATTTAACTGGTGCATATAACGGATTCACACATAGAGACCTATCTCCCACCCTTAGTTTTGCAAAGGTGTATCTGCCATTCGAGTTGGACCACGTCGGCGGACTCTCCCTAATGGGTCAGGGGGCTGGTGATGCCCGGGGCCCTGGGTTAGGTTGCAGGTGGTGAAGCTGCACCTGTAGGAGGACCCCCAAGGATTTGATGATGACCTTGCGCAGCCTGTGCAGCGAGTTGGCAGGTGCCCTGGCGCTCGTGATACAGAATTCATGGTAGGAGGGTGGACAAACAGGCCCCAGTCTAGTCCCAGGCTCAACAGTTAACGATTTCTGTGACCCCTCTTCTCCGTGTGCCAAGAACCTCCAGGCAGCCACTCTGCTCGGACAGCGTCCTATGTCCCGCAGGAGGTGGTGGGGGGGGAGGCGGCGATACTCACAAGCTGTGTCCCTGGTTGCCCCCAGTGGGGACCTGGTGATGGGGATGTGGTGTCTTCACATGGTCTACGGCGGAGAGGCCGCCATGGCTGCAGATGACTACTCTGATTGTTCCACATGATGGCGACGGGTCTGCAGTATCATGGGGTATCAGGAACTCCGACGCCCGATCTGAGGAAGTAGGTAGGGGCGGGGAGGGGCCACAGTAACCGCATCCAGGCGGTGCACCCCTTGTTGTGCTGCACCCCGGGGGTCACTTACTACCGGCCCGGCCACATGGTTTTCAGGAGCATCATGGATTTTGCTGGCAGAAGCCCGGCTTGTGAGGTCCAGCTGGCAGGTGAGCAGTCTCTCGAGTAGGTATGTTAGCCATGGGTAGCGTCCACTGCTGGGCTCTGGTGAGGTCCGTACCGTGCGGGGGCAGAAATGTGTGGTACACCGCCAGGGGGCAGGTCGCAGTTCCCTGCAAACAGCCCGCTCAAGGCATGCCTAGTGCTGCCGGCATAAACATCAGGGCCTGAGAGTCCCAGGTGGTGTGTCGGGGCCCTTCCGCTGTGCCCCATAAGTAATGTGTGTGATGGACATGGTGGGGTTATAGTGTTAATTCAGGCCCCCACTGCTCTGTAGGTGAAAGCTGATGCCGTCCTGAAGTGCTGGTGGGGTAGCTTGGTGATGATCCACCCTGGTCGGGCCTCTTTTGGTTCTGTGGGCTGCGGCTCCTTATGCAGAGGCTATGGCAGGTGCGGTGGGGGTGCAGTGGTGATTCAGACTCCCACCGCTTCCAGTGGAGAAGCGGTTGGTGTCGGTAATTGCCAGCGAAGTGGCCTGCTGACGATCGACCCTGCCAGGCCTCTCTTTAAGCTGTGGATCGCGGCTCTGCCCCACGGCGTAGGCCTTGTTGGGCCCCATGCCGTGCGGGATCAGGAGAGGAGGTCCGCAGGCTCAGCACTGACGTCTGTCACCGCCGCAGTGACAGTGGTGAGAGTCTCATTCAGCAGTAGAGGTGGGGGGGAACAAGTTGGAGTAGTCCCTGCGTGATGGGAGACGCTGCAACCATTTTCCAGGTCCCATCCTCACACGGAGCTCCTGGATCAAGCGGCCATCTCCGTTCGTGGCCACACCACGCCCCTGCTGTAACTTCGTTTCATCCGCCTTTATCGCTCTTACTCAATATAGTGGACGCACACATCGCACACATGAGAAGTGTGATGGACCACAGCAAACTCTCTGAAAGAGCGCTTTCAGTGTTTGGGCTTCAAATCCCCTATCTCATCGCCATTTTTATTGTCCTGTCAGCCCAGGTACTCGCCGATAACCACGCCACACACGGAGAGTTGTTTTACATGTCTTTATTCCACTCCGTGAAAGTCAGAACTCAACATTCTGAACCTGCCTTCAACTAATCTCTCCAATGCTTAAGACACAGGCCTGCGGCGTTCATTGGGAATCAAGAGTTCCAGCATTCTTTTATTTTCAAGACACTATAACAGCCTTACTGATTCCTGCTGGGGAATAAACCGATGTGTTGTATTTTTTTAAAGGTGGTTTAATGCGGATTCCCTAAAATTTATCTGAACGAACATTACTAGTACTTCAATCAATTCCTTGTCTTTCTGTGCTGGAAGGCATTCTGTCCCACAATTATGCCCTGTAGACACATTTAAAGTATTCTATTGTTATTTTTTTTAGTATCATATAGCGCAAATTAGACCCGAGACATTGGGTATCAGAGCGCTTTACACTAGCACCAGGTTATTTTTTTTTAGTATCATATAGCGCAAATTAGACCCGAGACATTGGGTATCAGAGCGCTTTACACTAGCACCAGGTTTTGTTACGGATGGATACATTCATTTTTGTTAGGCACGGGTAGATTACGTGATCTTCCCAGAATCACAGGCTTTTGAGCGTCGTTGCCGAGACTCAAAAACGGTTCCCCAGCTTCGAGGTAGACCGCTCTAGCCGTAAGAATACGTTCTCTTCTTTGATTATGTATTTAATAGTAGCCTATCAGCCAGCTTATGTTATGATGCATACAAAGGCTTCTTACTCCTAAACTATTATCTTTTTCCTTTCTACAGAGCACAAGGTTTATGTATTTGAGATTTTGGTGTTTTGATGATTTTGACGCTTCCTCTTTTATTGCCTTCGCGGCATCGGTGCAATCATCTGTTGTATTTGTGCACTAACTTTATCCTGTTTTCCAAAGTAAGATAGAGCATCCAATGATGGCTCAGCTTCACATGAGCCACAATCTCTTTTGTTTCCTGTTGAACGTTTTTGAGTGATTGCATGTTGCAGTGCAGCGCGGTCTGTTTCAAGCGGGCAACTGTATCAGTATTCCTGTGTTGTATTTATACAATCTTTTTTTTTTTTGTATCCACCTCAAGTGCTTGTTAATTTGCTTGGTTATAGAAGTTTGAAAGCCAGAGTTTCTCAGTGTTATATAATGCCTTCAATTACTTTTTAAAGTACTGCCTGTTCTGATGAAACTCAAAAGGTCATCTTATTGATCTAATTCTGTTCTGCATGTATGTTTCTTACAGTTGAAATGGCTGATTTGCTTACCCGCAATGCAAACCAGATCTGGCCATGGGTAACTTAGTTCAATCTTATGGCGAAATAGTCCTTGTGCTGCTCCTAGTCAAAGCCTCATTTGCTACTTTCTTAGAGGTTGTGGTACTCATTTACCAAAGTTTCACAACTTTCTGCTAGATGAGCCATAGCTGTGTGAAACATTCTGTTTCATATATTTAATCTTTTGATGACCTTTTACCCAACGGAGCTTGTCAGTGTGCCACATATGCATGTAATTTTCATCTTCTTGTAATCTATAACTGGTTATTCAAAACGTAAGTATTTTAGAGGAGCGTGACGTTGAAATTGTCCATGCATTTTTTTAATATAGCAGTGATCATTTAAACTGTTATGGTGGAACCAATATACCAATACAATAATTGACAACATTTCTGTTTATTTTTTAAGCTTCTTGCAGAAAAACAGGAAAAGAAATCACCATTAATTGAATCTTCAACCGTGGAAAACAATCAGCCACAAAAGCCTTTAAAAAAGTAGGTAACACATTAATTAAAATTTCACAAATGTCACCAGTTGCCAGTTACGGTATCATGTGGAATTGTGCTCAATTTTGAATACTAATCTTTCACCTTGCAATTTTTCTGCTCTAGTAAAGAGGCACTAATTAGTGAACAAGAAAAGCATACACCCAGTATTGACTCCCATGAGCAAGAAAAGGCTGATGATGAAGAGGAAGGGAAGAAAGATGAATCCAGTTGTTCTAGTGAAGAGGAAGAGGAGGAAGATTCTGAATCTGAAACGGAAACTGGTTAGTCCTCCACAATTGAATCAGAGAAATGGAAAGACTTGTAATATCCTAAAAACATGGGAGAAAGCTAGTTATGTGAATTATGAAATGTTCGTTCCACACTTCCCTTTGGAATATTAACATGACGCGCTGTAAATACCTCCTCATAGCCTCTCTTACCTGATGCCAGGATAGCTAACTGCCACACCCTTCTACTCTTCATCTCTGATAATTCTGGTTCAAATGGAGGTTAAAGAATCCTTTGCCTTAACACGGGCAAGAATTAACAAACTAGTGGGATGTTAATACTGTATCTCGTTGAAGGCAGTACAGTTTAGAAATGTGTAGTGGAGTCAGGTGTTACATGATCTATCTTTATGGGGGTCTTACACAGGACAAGAGTTACGTTTATCGGCGTTCGTGCAAAGAGAATTAAGTACAGTTATCAAATTAATGGATCCAAATGTTAGTTTGCCCTGGCAACACAACCTCTTTAAGAAAGTTTTGAAAAACAACAAGATTTATGTATTTATGTGTAACGTTTAATTTGAATGTTATTTTTAGATAAAATCAAACCATTGGCACCTGTGAGTAACATCACTAATAACACCAGTGCACTATCTCCTGTTGTGGTTACAGCACCATCTGTGCCCACTGGACAGGTCACTCCTATATCACCTGTTAAAAAGGTAAGACTATGCTGGTTACTTTTATTTAAAATCCACTACTTGTTTTCTCTTGCATGATGAATGTTTTGGCATGCATTTGGTACCTGTGAAATCAGTGGGATACTTTGTAAAATTGTGTACTGTTTAATAAAGTTGTATTTTTATTGCACTCATGATGTATCTTTGCATTTAGAATGTGAAATATGGCAAATACTTTCTCTGAAGATTTACTAGCATCACATCCTTCACTGATGCTTGGTTTATTTGTATTTTTAGTACATTATTCACAAATATTTTTGATAAGGGTATTAGAGGAACACTGCATTAAGGAGATGGAGTGATCAGCTAAGGTCTATATTTGTCAATCCTGGTGCTTGTATACTGCCATGCATTGCTACGCTTAAGTGTGAATTATTGTTGAATTTAGCAAAATCGTAATATCAGCCTTAAGAACACAATGTTCAAGGCATGTGTGCTGTAGATACACTTCTGTAGTAGGGGATCTCTGTGTATAGTCATAATCTATGAATAGTCCCGCCCATGTGCGGGGACCCCGGAGCAATCAAAATATCTCTTAAGCTGTCCTGCATTTGCAAACCTGCAAAGACACTTAAGAGACAGACAAAAATAATACAGCCTAAGAACAACATGGCTGCACTGGCCAGCACTTCCTCTGAAGTGAACACAAAAGCCAAGATAAAGTTTAAATGTCATCTTTATTCACATCTGACATGTTCCTTTATTGTATCACACTCCCTTCACCAAAATCCCTTTAAACAATAGAGAGGAAGGGGTGGACAGACAAGCCCTATAGGCTGTCATTATGTGTCTGCTAAAGGGATACCGTGCCTTTAAGAAACTCTCCAGAGACCCCCGGTGTCCCAGGATACACAGCCAAAGCAAGTTACTTTCAGTTCTTTTTTTCCGGCTCCTGCTAGCAGGACCCTGGAGCTTGAGCTCTACCCTTTTGGGTGGTTATTTGGACTAAATCTTAGATTTTTGGATATATAGTGTTCATTCGACGTCTAGAGCCTTCCTGTCCTGCATCCTGAGTTTTGGTGCAGTTTGCTCACTCTTAGCATGGCTTTATTTGATAAATGCCCTGAGTGTGGGAGGAAGAAGGCCAAGACGGACCCACATGATGTCTGTATCCTCTGCTTGTCTTCCTCACATGTCCCTGCTACGTGTGCCATCTGCAAGACCTTCTCCAAGAGGACCCTGAGGGACAGGGAGAAGATTCGCCTCCAGGGACAGGAGAAGCAGAGGACAGGTGGGACTTCGGGGCATGGAGGATCCCATTCCCCTTCTTCTGCCCATGCTTCAGCCACTGGAGGGACCTCCGGGCAGAAACAGCAGCAGAAACGGCGCCTACCGGCTGGTAGATCGCGTTCGACGTCGAAGGCGACGACGACGAGAGGTAAAGCACCGGTGTGTTCGCCGTCGATCCCGGGCTCGGGATCGCGGCGTTCTCGACGTTCGACGTCGAGAGAGGGGCCGGCGAGACCTAGGTCTAGGTCGCCGTCGAGGATTCCACGCTCGTTGTCGAAACACCATCGACGTCGTACCGAGCCCCGCGATGGATCGACGCTGACGACGTCGACGCCGAGGCACCGGCGACTGCCGTCGAGACGGAGAGCACAGTCGAGGCACGGATCGCCGTCGAGGCACGGATCGCCGTCGAGGCACGGATCGCCGTCGAGGCACGGATCGCCGTCGAGGCACGGATCGCCGTCGAGGCACGGATCGCCGTCGAGGCACGGATCGCCGTCGAGGCACGGATCGCCGTCGAGGCGATGACGATCGCCGTCGAGGCGATGACGATCGCCGTCGAGGCGATGACGATCGCCGTAGAGGCGATGACGATCGACGTCGAGGCGATGACGATCGACGTCGAGGCGAAGACGATCGACGTCGAGGAGACGTCGTTCACCGTCGAGGGGCCACCGGTTGACGTCGAAGGGACGCCGGACGGCGAGGAGGCGACGGTCGAGGTCGACGATCAGTTCGACGTCGGTGACATCGGGGAACACGTCTTCGGTGATTACAATCTCCAGTCGTGGATCTAGGAGGCGACGGCGCTCCCCCTCATTTACTTAAACACGGGATAGGCCCGCCAAGAAGAGGAGGGTGGACGGGAGTCCGGACAGTGCTGGTCCTGGTTCCCCTGCAAGGAGTGATGGGGCTCTGCAGCCTCTCCCCCAGCCGCTGCCTCGGAAGCCTCCAACGCCTCCTCCGCCTCCGCCGCCTCCACCTCCTCCTCCTCCACCTCCTCCTCCACCTCCTCCTCCTCCTCCTCCACCTCCTCCTCCACCTCCTCCTCCTCCTCCTCCTCCTCCTCCTAAGCGGCCTACTCCACCTCCACCACCGCCAGTGCCGTAGCTTCCACCGTCTCCTCGGCTACCGGCGGCTCTTAAGGCTCCTCGCAGACAGAGGTCGCGGACTCGATCTCGCCGGAGGTCACGGAGTAGACGCAGGTCGTCCACTCACACGAGGCATGGGCGATGGAGGTATAGATCTCGTTTCAGAGGCACGTGGTATACGGACTCTTCTGGCAATGGACGGCTCTCCCCCTCACTGTCGGAGACTCCGCCTACCCGAATCTCGCCGGTGGATGATATTGCCACGTTCCAGGATGTGCTGATGAGGGGGGCGGCGAAATTGGGGATCTCCGTAGCGGTCCCGGTTCCCGCTACTTCGGTGATCTTTGAGACATTGCCCAAGGCTCGCCTCTCACGCCCCCTCCTTCCTTTGGTTCCGGGTTTGGAGGAACCAGCCATGGAGGTTTTCTTGACTCCTGCGGTGGTGAAGTCTGCTCCCTCACGGTTGCAGAAGAAGTACATGGGCCCCTGATTCGGACCCGGCCTTCCTCAGGGTGGACCCTCCCCCGGACTCTGTCATTGTGGTGGCGGCTCGTAAACAACACTCCACGACGCCCTCTTCCACGGCTCCTCCGGATAAGGAGAGCCGCAAGATGGACTCCTTGGTGAGGAGAATGTGCTCTACGTCGGCCACGGCTATGAAGGCCGCTAGCGCCTCTGCCCTGCTGGGTCGCTATGACCGATCGCTTTGGGACTCTCTGCAACAGTTTGCTGCCTCCCTGCCTAGGGACAAAAGAGAGGACTTCCAGGAGGTGCTGAACGAAGGCATGATGGTCTCCAACCAGATCATCAGTGCGGCGGGGGATGTCTCGTTGCTGGCGGCCCATGGGTACTGTCATGGAGTGCACATGAGGAGACATTCCTGGCTGAGGCTTACCTCTCTCAAGCCTGAAGCGCAGCAGAAGATCGCAAACTTTCCTTTCTCTGGCTCGACGCTGTTCGGGTCTCATGAGGACGACGAGATGGCACGCATGAAGGCCGAAGCAGAAACCCGGAAGGCCGTGGGGTTGGAAAGACCCAAGGAGCAGAAGAAGTCATTCCGTTCCTATGGCAGGCGTTCTTCTAAGCAACGCGTTCAAGGGCGCCAGTCTGGTCACCGACAGCAGCACCAGCAACAACAGCAGTTCCCGAGGCAGTCCTTTCAGAAGCGCCAGAGGGGCAGAGGCCAGCATCAATCCTCGTCGGGGAACAAAGGCCCGGCCGGGTCGAAGCCCTGAAAGGTCACTTCCCTCCTCGTCCGTGGGGGGGGATGGGGGGGGGGGGAAGTATTCAGTTCTACCTGGCAGAGTGGAGGACAATAACTCAGGACAAGTGGGTGCTGAATATTGTTTGCAATGGATACAGTCTTCGTTTCACCAGCCCGCCTCCTCAGATTCCACCAGTGCGCTCTCTCTTCATGGTACGGGAGCTCCAGGGGGAGGCGGACGTCCTGTTAAGGAAGAAGGCGATAGAAGCTGTTCCTTTGAGGCAAAGAGGAACAGGCCTTTACTCCAGGTTCTTTCTCGTCAGAAAAAAGGACAAAAACGAGTTCAGGCCTATTCTAGATCTGCGTCAAGCAAACAAGTGGATCCGCAGAGAAAAGTTCCGTATGTTGTCCCTGCATCAGATTTACCCTCAGTTGCATCGAGGAGATTGGCTGTGCGCCATAGATCTGCAGGACGCTTACTTTCATGTGCCGATTGCACCAAAGCATCGCAAGTTCCTGAGGTTTCTGGTAGGCAACAACCATTACCAGTATACAGTACTCCCGTTTGGTCTGAAGTCTGCCCCACGGACGTTCTCCAAGTGCATGGCAGTGGTGGCAGCACACTTGCGGAAGACCAAAGTGTTTGTGTATCCATACCTGGACGATTGGCTGATCAAGGCTTCCACGTTCCGGGAAGCACAGTGTCACTTCAACAGGACAGCTGCCTTGCTTCATCGCCTGGGGCTGCACATCAACATGTCAAAGTCAGTGCCGATTCCTGTCCAGTGTCTCCAGTACTTGGGGGGCCTCAGTCAATACTTTGAACGCAAGCGTGTGTCCTTCGGAGGAGAGACGCTTATCGATCCGTGGGAAGGCCCTGCACCTCCTCTCAGCCCACTCTCCTACAGTGAGGACGGTGTCCTCCTTACTGGGGTCGATGGCTTCCTGCATCTTTCTCACCCCCAATGCACGTCTGCATATGAGGCCTCTGCAGGAATGTCTGGAGGATCAATGGGACCAGAGGCGGGGGCGTTGGGAGGACAAGATTCATCTGTCCCAACACGCTCTCCAATCTCTGAAATGGTGGTGCTCCTCAGAGAATGTTTGCAAGGGGACTCCTTTCCACAAGGATATTCCGGTCCAGACCATAGTGACCGATGCATCTCTCCATGGCTGCGGAGCGCATTCGGGCCCTCTTCAGATTCAGGGGATATGGTCGCAGACGGAGATGACTTACCACATCAACTTTTTGGAACTCAGAGCAGTACACTTGGCCCTGAAAGTGTTCCATCCCTCCTTCACGACGAACTCCCTGCTTGTTCAGACGGACAATACTACTACCATGTATTACCTCAACAAGCAGGGGGGCTCCCGTTCACGCACGCTGTCTCGGGAGGCACAGACGATCTGGAATTGGCTGGTGGCCAGGAACCTGACGATCACGGCAACCCATCTGCCGGGAGTGCAGAATGCCCAAGCCGATGCGCTCAGCAGGCTCGTTCAAGAAAATCACAAGTGGGTGCTAAACAATGGCGTGCTCAGAGACGTCTTCGCAGAGTGGGGCACTCCGGATATCGATCTGTTCGCTACGGCAGAAAACAGTAAATGCCGCGACTTCGCGTCCAGGTACTACCAACCAGGGACACTGGGGAATGCCCTATGGATCAGCTGGTCCAACAGCTTTCTCTACGCCTTTCCACCCATTCCCCTGATTCCGGCGGTGCTAATCAAGCTGTCGCAATCCAGAGCCAGGATGATCCTGATTGCTCCGGAGTGGCCGAGGCAATGGTGGTTCACCGACCTTCTTCACCGCTCTGTTCTGCCACACCGGCGCCTGCCGTGTCGGCCGGACCTTCTCACGAAGTTCGGAGGACAGATGGTTCACCCCAATCTCTCGTCCTTGAGTTTGGCAGCATGGCTCCTGAGCTAGTGCAGTATGGACACTTGAACCTACCTCAGGACTGTATGGAGATCTTGAAAGAGTCGAAGAGACCGTCTACAAGGACTTCTTATGCCTATAAGTGGAAGAGATTTTGCTTGTGGTGCAAGGCGAAGGACATTGACCCTACATCCTGTAAAGAAGATGTTATTTTGCCTTATTTGCTGCAGTTAGCTCAATCTGGGCTTAATTTTCAGTCTATTAAAGTTCATCTCGCAGCTTTGACTGCGTATAGAAAGGGCCCTTCCCAAACCTAATTTTTTCAAATCCCTGGGATTAAAGATTTTTTGGAGGGATTGCGTAAGGTGTTTCCCCCTGTTAGACGACCTTCTCCACCATGGGAATTGAACGTGGTGTTGTCCAGATTGATGAGGGAGCCTTTTGAGCCTATTCATAAGGCTTCTTTGCAGCATTTGTCCTGGAAGGCTGCCTTCCTTGTGGCCATTACATCGGCCAGGAGGGTAAGTGAGATTCAGGCTCTGTGTTGTCAAGAGCCGTATACTGTATTCCATGCGTCTAAAATAGTGATGCGTACTCATCCTAAATTTTTGCCTAAAGTGATATCTGATTTCCATGTAAATCAAATGATAACTTTGCCTACATTTTTTCAGCATCCCTCCTCTCCGGCGGAGAGGTCTCTGCATTCACTAGATGTGCGTAGGGTGTTGAAATTCTATCTAGATAAGACAAAAGACATCCGCAGGTCGGATCAACTATTTGTAAATTATGGTTCAGTAAGAACTGGTCTAGCTACCTCAAAACAGTCCATCTCCAGATGGATTGTGTCCTGTATTCAGCTTTGTTATCAGAAAGCTAATCAGACGTTAGGGGGTAAGCCTACAGCGCATTCGACTAGGGGCAAAGCAGCTACTACAGCTTTGCTTAGGAATGTTCCAATTGCTGACATTTGTAAGGCTGCCACCTGGAAGTCGGTCCATACGTTTACAAAGCATTACTGCCTGGACTCTGATGCTAGGGCAGATGCGCAGGTTGGACAGGCTTCGCTGAGGAATTTGTTTGCACAGTGATTTGTTGGTGTTTGGTCTTACTCCACCGCTGTTTGTTGGTTGGGATGGGCTTGCCATTCTATTCATAGATTATGACTATACACAGAGATCCCCTATTACAGAAGGAGTAGTTTCTTACCTGTAACTCCAGTTCTGTAGTAGGGGTATCTCTGTTATAGTCATAAGCGACCCTCCCTCCTCCCCGGTGGAGTAATTCTGGCAGTATCAGGCCTGTTGTTATACACCTTCAAAAAGAACTGAAAGTAACTTGCTTTGGCTGTGCATCTTGGGATACCGGGGGTCTCTGGAGAGTTTCTTAAAGGCACGGTATCCCTTTAGCAGACACATAATGACAGCCTATAGGGCTTGTCTGTCCACCCCTTCCTCTCTATTGTTTAAAGGGATTTTGGTGAAGGGAGTGTGATACAATAAAGGAACATGTCAGATGTGAATAAAGATGACATTTAAACTTTATTTTGGCTTTTGTGTTCACTTCAGAGGAAGTGCTGGCCAGTGCAGCCATGTTGTTCTTAGGCTGTATTATTTTTGTCTGTCTCTTAAGTGTCTTTGCAGGTTTGCAAATGCAGGACAGCTTAAGAGATATTTTGATTGCTCCGGGGTCCCCGCACATGGGCGGGACTATTCATAGATTAAGACTATAACAGAGATACCCCTACTACAGAACTGGAGTTACAGGTAAGAAACTACTCCATGCTTTGGATGCTCCTGCCATCTAGTGGTGGGTCCGGATGTTTGCAAGTCATCAACTCCATTGTTAAATTGTTTTCTTTCCGCCTTCGTGTTGGGATGTGGTTTACAGCGCTCCGGTTCAAAACCGTTCTTCGGGATCCCCTCAGTGCGCAACCCACTGTTCCCTCGTCGGTATTGTTTTGTGTGTGTTTCACCATTCTCCGTGTGTTGAAAATACAGGAGAACTCTGTCTTCGAAGACATCGTTGGCGGCCTTCGGGCCTAGCCGCGTCAGTCGACTTAAACTCTGTTCCTTATTATCCAGTCTTCTGCCGAATGAATGGACTCTGTTTAAAGGTTGTCTTCGGTGCCGTTCCAAGTAGCCACACACTGACCTGCATGAAGTCTGCAACTTGTACCTCTCACTGGAGCACAAGGAAGAATATTTCGACGCTTGTCGATCTTAAGAGTTTGTGGGACTTTCGTGCCTGACGAAGGGACATGGAGCTGCAGACCATTGAACAAACCCTGTATATCTTCAGAGAATATACCGAGCAGGCCGAAATTGAGGCGTCTGCAGCAGCAGAGGAGGCCGCCTTTTCTAGTCAAGAATCAGACTCGGAAGTGGAGATTGAGTTGGAGTCTGAAGAAGTTCCAGCTGGAAGGAAGCAGTGAGTAATAAAGTCCATTTTCCCCCAAAACTTTCTTCCAACACACCAAAGGTGTCTGAGCCACCACTGCCTTTTGGCCATGGTCGGCACCGAGAGACTGCTTCCAATGCCCCGCCCTTGGCACCGAAACAAACAATCCAGCGTTCCAGTACAGGCCTGAACTGAGACATTACCCCTTCGGTTCCGAAACATTCCAGATCGAAAGGAAAAAAGGACAAATCCCGCTCACTTCCGGAACGTTTGGCACCAAAACAAAGACGTTCACTTAAAACAACCAGTGCCGATTTTAGAAAAAATGAAAGAAAAACTGGGTCCCAAACAGAAGAAGATTCATATAAATCTTGATACTAGACACATCAGCTAAACCAGTAATTCATCCAAAAAGGAAGGCAGACACTGAATACAAAATTCCTCTGAAGAAAAAACTGGACATGGCTACCACCCCTAGTAACATTACTCAAAACTCTCCACCAATTTCAATTATACCAGATAAAGATCCTCTACACATTACACCATCAGGTTGTCCTAACACAAATCCTGATTTAGGAGAGGATGACGATAATTATAATCAGCCACCACCTTATCCCTGGAATGACTATAAAAAAGACCCACCTCAAGATACAGACCCTGATCTATACCCAGCAAAGCCATCCCCTCCTGATGATAATACTGCATATCACTAGTTAATTGCTAGAGCAGCCAATTATCATGGCGTACCTTTACACAAGGAAGCACTAGAAGATGATTTTCTATTCAAAACCTTAGGAAACACACACAAAACAACACAATTGTTGCCCATGTTAAAAGGTATGAGGCATACTAATGACATTTTTAAAGACCCAGTTAGAGCACGTATATTAACCCCCAAAAATGTAAACCCCGATGATAAACCCGGTTTTTATTAGAGGTCCGTTGTCTTTGGATTCCTTGGTGGTCTCTAATACCCGTAAAAGGGCAAATTCACAAACCTCAGGAGAGGCACCACCTCCAGATAAAGAATCCAAACTAATAGATGCATCAGGGAAGAGAAGCTGTTCAATCAGCCAACCATTAGCGAATAGTTAATACGCAAGGTCTGTTGTCCAGCTACTATAGAGCTCACTGGGATGAAATGAAAATTATTGCAATATCTCCCAGAGGAACACAAAAAAGGGGGCAGAAAATAGTGCCGGTGGTGAAACTTAATTCTAGTTCCTCTGTCGGGTGTGCATTTGATGCTGCAGGTACTGCCGCTAGGGGAATCAACACTAGACCAGCATGGTTTCAAACCAAAAGTTCAGCAAACAATTCTTAATGCACCCTTTGATATGGAACACCTCGTTGAGCCTCAAATAGACCAATCCCTTGAAAAGATGAAAAAGGATAACAAAGTGGCAAAATCTGAGAGCACTTCAATCTCCATCTACCAGAGGGTCCTTTTGTCGCTCCTTTTTCAGAGGAGGCTCCAAAACTAACATCAGACGCAGCCGCATCTTCATACAAAACACAATCATCACACACTAGAGGATTCTACAAGGCTGGTGATAGAGAGAAGAATTTTAAGGGAAGAGGTTGAGGTACACCAACACGCACCTCCCTGTCCACTAACAAGCAGTGACTTGCTAGTACTCCCCTCCGTCCATTAATCACCAGTCGGAGAAAGATTACAACACTTTCTTCCCATTTCGCATTCAGTAACATCAGACAAATAGATTTTGGATATTATCCAACATGGTTATTGCCTGTAGCTTACCAGCGCCCAATATTCCACCTCTCTTTCACAAACTCTCACTACAACGCCAACAGCTCCTCAAAGAAGAGGTACAAGCTCTTCTAACAAAAGGAGCTATAGAACCGGTTCTATTACAACATCAAGGATCAGGAGTTTACTCACTTTACTTCCTAATCCCCAAAAAGGACGGGTCTCTAAGACCAATCTTAGATCTCAGAACGTTGAACCTATACATACTATCAGAGCACTTCTATATGGTTACCCTTAAACAAATGCTTCCACTTCTACAGCAAGGCGACTTTATGTCCACACTATACTTGAAGGATGCATTCTTCCATATTCCTGTAGTCCCAGCACATCGCAAATATCTGATTTGTGATAGCAGGAAATCACATTCAGTTTGAAATACTCCCATTTGGAGTTACTACTGTACCCAGAGTATTTACAAAATGTTTGGCAGTAGTAGCAGCTCATTTAAGAAGATAAATTCATGTCTTTCCATATTTGGACGATTGGCTCATCAAAGCCAACACACAGCAAAGGTGTCTACAACACACTCAAGCCACCACAAACCTCCATCAATTGGGATTTTACAGTCAGTGCACAAAAGTCCAATTTCCAACCCTTAAAACAGCAACCATATTTGGGAGCAATGTTAAACACTCATACAGCGCTAGCATCTCCCAGTACAGCTAGAGTTCAATACTTTATTACTACAGGTTCAAAATAATACCTAACAGTCAAAACGTTCATGCAACTGTTAGGGCTGATGGCAACATGCATTGTAATAGTGCCTCATGCAAGATTACACATGTTTCCTCTACAGGAATGCTTAGCACGTCAGTGGAATAGATCACTGGGTCAATTAATAGATCTAGTGTTGGTAGACAGCCACACTAATCGCTCTCTGCAGTGGTGGAACACACAAAACCAATCAAAAGGGTGGCCCTTCATCGACCCAATTGCACAAGTCGTACTAACAGCAGATGCATCTCTCACAAGTTGGGGTGCCCATCTTCAGCATTTAACAATTGAGGGTTTATGGGATGCCAAATATAAAAGTCTCATCATCAGTTACTTGGAGCTTCTAGCTATTTATCTAGCACTAAAAGCTTTTCAGCCTTACCTGGTAGGGAAAGTTGTCTTAGTCCGCACAGACAATATGACAGTTATGTACTATATACAGAAACCAGGGGGGTGGGGGAGGGGGCACCCTCTCTACAGTTGTCACGCCGCCCTCAGACGATTTGGACAATACATCACAAAATGTATCTTCTTGCGGAACACCTTCCAGGCATCAACAACCAATTTGCCGACCTCCTCAGTAGGATGCGGCAACAAGTACACGAATGGGAACTTCATCCCCAGGTTCTCCTTCCATACTTCCAAAAATTGGGGTTTCAACAGATAGATCTCTTTGCCACAGCAGAGAACCCATAATGCACAAACTTCACCGCCAGATTTTCAGACCATCTATCCAAAGGCCCGCCCCCCCATGGATGAACTTGTCAGGAATATTTGCTTATGTTTTTCCGTCTCTCCGCCTCCTTCCTTTTCTGGTTCGGAAACTCAGGCAGACATCTCTCACATTTATTATAGTGGCTCTCACATGGGTTTGTCAACCATGGTTCACCACACTACTAGACCTGTCAGTGATTCCACACAAAAAGCTGCACCTCATTTCCAATCTTCTCACATAAAACCTTGAAGAAATCAGACATCCAAACCCAAGGAGCTCAATCTAGCGATCTGGCTTCTGAAGTCATAGTTTGGATACCTAAACCTACCACCAGATTGTATGACCGTTCTTAAAGAGGCAAGGAAACCTACCACTAGAGCATGTTATGTAGCAAAGTGGCAAAAGTTTGTTATATATTATAATAACACAATCGATCATTTAGATGCCTTTAACAAAATATTATTTTTTACCTTTTGCATCTACAGCAAGTTGGATTAGCCTGCACATCATTTCGACTACACCTTGCAGCAGTAGCTGCATATCTATTAAACAGAGAAAATGTATTTCCCTGTTTAAAGTTCCTGTAATTAAAGCCTTTATGGAAGGCCTTTAGAGAAAAATAACACCTAGGATATCACCTGCACCGGTATTGGAACCTTAACATTGTTCTCACAAGGCTTATAGGTCCACCTTTTGAGTCATTACAAAATTGTGGATTACAATTTCTGTCACGGAAGGTTGCCTTTCTCATTGCTATCAGTTCATTAAGGCGTGCTGGGGAGCTACAGGCATTAACTTTAGACAAGCCTTTTTTTCAACTTCATAAAGATAGAGTAGTTCTTCGTACAAATCCAAAAGTAGTTTCTGCTTTTCATATTGACCAATCAGTTGAGTTACCCGTGTTCTTCCCTCAACCTGATTCGGTAGCAGAAAGGGCTCTACACACAATTGATGTAAAAACAGCACCATTATACTATATTAATAGAATAAAGATTTTTACAAAACAACTTTTTGTTGCATTTGATCCACCTCATAAAGGAAATCCTATCTCTAAAACTGGTATTTCTAGATAGGTTGTTAAATGTATTCAAACTTGTTATGTTAAAGCTAAAAGAACTTTAACTATACCTCCTAGAGCACATTCAACTCGCAAAATAGGAGCATCTATGGCTATTTTAGGTAACATTCCCATAGCTGACATAGGTAAATCAGCTACATGGTATACACAATACACATTTACCAAACATTGTGTGGATTTATCCGTACGTCAACAAGCTAATGTGGACAAGCAGTGCTAAAAATACTTTTTCAAACAACTGCAATTTGCACTGGTTAGCCACCACTTTGGGAGAATACTGCTATGCAGTCTATGCAACGCATGTGTATCCACAACACATATGCCTCGAACGGATTGTTACTTACCCTGTAAGCATCTGTTCTTGGCATGTAGAGCTGTAGATTAACATGCTCCCTCCTTCCTCCCCGTACACCTGTAGCTGTTGCTTTTGCAGTTTTTATTATTCACATTACATACGCATAGACCTCTCTGCACTACACTTATTTACTCCATTCTCACCCTCTTGTGAGAAACAATATAACAATAGAGTCGATGCCCATGTGCATTATCACTGAGAGGAGGAGTCTCCTTACTTTGTGGCTGGA
The DNA here is from genome assembly GCF_964204655.1 of Triturus cristatus. Lineage (NCBI taxonomy): Eukaryota > Metazoa > Chordata > Amphibia > Caudata > Salamandridae > Triturus > Triturus cristatus. Next base: position 619,158,178 of record NC_140585.1, read on the forward strand.
AAATACTTCTACGAAGAAAAACAACTTTCAAACATTCAGACTCAACACTAGATGGCAGGAGTATGCAAAGCACAATAATCTAGAGCTCTACATGCTAAGAACAGATGCTATAGGGTAAGTAACCTAATCCATTCATAGCATGTGTTGGCTGCATGTACACATGCTATGCACACTCCTGCCCTCTAGTTTCGACCCAGAGTCTGCAATTTGTTTCTCTCAAGGAAGTCTTTATGGTTGACATTGTGTGTCGTATCTCCTCCTTGAAGTATTGCGCATGTTCAACGGCTCCTTTATTTTATTTTTCTTTCCGCCATCGGTCTTGGGCAGACTGCATCGGAGCTGGGAAGGTTTCAACGTCCAAGCAGTCTACGGATGCTTAATGGCTAAAGAATAGAAAGCTATGACCGGTGCTTAACTTGAGCCGGTGGGTTCTGGTGCTCAGCACTGGAACTTAATTGCCAACACCGGCACTTATGACCGTCTGCACTGTTTATCTTAATTAGAGATTAATACATCAACAGTTTTTTTATTATTTCAGTGAACATTAGAAACTATTAATATCTGCTGTCCAAGCCATTATTGTAGCTTTGGGGTCTGGAATAGTCTGTAATGTCATACTACTAGGGTGTGTTGGTTAGTAGTTGTGTTGATTCTGTCACTGGTGGCTGTATGGGGGTAATGAGTAGTGCAAGCTGCAGTGACCTCTTGACTAGTGCCCTGGCACTTTGCTTTTTTTTTTTTTAACTTTTACAAATTAATCATTGGCTAAAACAGAGACACCGCTCCTGTGGCAGGTAGAACCATATAGACCCATTCAGTTGCAGGCTCTTCGAGAATGGTTGTCTCCGGGTAATGGAGGCTAAAAAGGACAGCTTATTTAGAAAGTGCCCTTGGTGCGTGGCGAAGTACGCCTACTCCGGCTCCTACGACATCTGCAGCCTGTCTATTGCATTAGCACAAGGAAGAGGGCTGCGCTGCGAGTGACTTGTTAAACTAGGAAAAACTCAATAGTAGACCCAATCGGAGACTAGCTCACACCAACCATGGAGATGGCAGCGGAGACAGTTTTCACTAGAAAAAGCACATAGCGAGGGTGAGTTGGAAGTCGATATCACACTCCTCAGGGATACCTCATAGTAAGCCAGCACAAGGTCCCCTTGATGAGTCGGGTATGGGAGAAGAATCGGACGTGCAGGTTGAGCAAGCTACGGATCAGACTCTGGTACCTGTGTCTGGACTCGGAATGAAGACGACACCAAGGGCAGTGAGTATTGAAGAAAATCACGCCAAGGTGCGCTACAGCCCTCTGGCTCTTGCCAACATCAAGAGTGTGCCTCAGAGCCGAGACTGGATAAGAAGGTTCTCGATCCCAATCGGGGCAACAAGGCATACAGTCGAGGTGGGAACTGACATCGCTGTCAAAACAGCTGTCTATGTCAAACCACTTATTGGCACAGGCTTTGTTGCCGAAGAGGCACTCTGATCCGAAAAACCGCTTTGTGTCATAGCCATTCAGAATCCAAACAAGCATCGTCTCTGACGAAACAAGAGGAACATGGTCACTTTTCGATGCTGAAGAAAACCCTAGCTCTGACCACTCCAAAGACAAAAGGGCTTTCATCAGCCACAACAACCGTGCCAGAGAAGCAGGTAACGGGACTACAAAAACAAGCCTTACAAGAGGAAGTTGGCAATGGATTTGAAAGCCTACACAAGTACATGCAGGAAAAGCACCATAAGCAGTCATCCAAAAGACAGGGTCAACAATTAGATGTGGTACAGTCACTACCTAATAGTGGCTACTGAACATAGGGCCACATGCCCCATGCCTTTACATCAAATTCTAGAACGACACACAAGGTCACCTTCACCTGCACAGGAAAAGGAAAGAGGGTATAGCTCTGAGCTTGAGAAGTATAACTCGGACTCTGATACCCAACTCAGCCCAAACCCATGGGATGACTATGATGTGGTTCTTCCAGACACGGACATGTAGCCTCCAATCCCAACAAAAGCATCTCCACTTGATGACACCTCCTTATACCATTGTGTCATACAAAGGGCTGCGGAATGCCATAAACTACCCATGCGGACCACAGAGGAGGAAACCAATTTCTTGTTAAAAACACTTTTTAAAAAAACTGAGCGTATGGTATAATCTCTACTGATGATAGGTTCCATTTTAAAAGTAGCCAAATACATTTTTAAAGATCAAGTCAGAGCCAGAGTGCTTACACTACGGAGAGAACACAAATACAGCCCTCCTCATATATACACTGGACACTCTACTGCAGACTCACTGGTTGTCACTACAGCTCATAAAAGAACTGCATCGCAAAGCACTGGGGAAGGTTGGCTGTGGTACATGCCTATCTTTTGCGGTTTGCTAAGACTGTGGGCCTATTGTCGCGCTATAACAGGGCCACATCAGATGGCATGGAAGCCTTACTACAACGTCTCCCAGAACATTACAGAGGAAAAAGGGAAGATCTAGTTGCAGAAGGGACACTGAAATCAAACGCATCCATATGATGTGTGTTAGACACCGCAGCACGAGGCATTAATTAATCAGTAATGCTTCGTAGACAATGTTGGCTTTGCAGATCTGGGTTCAAACCAGAAGTGCAACATGACATTTTGAACATTCCTTTCGATGATGAACATTGTTTTGGCCCAGAGGTTGACACGCAACTGGAAAAGGCAAAAAATTATACAGAAAGAGCCAAGTCAATGGGAGTCTTGCAGGCCACAATGCAAAAGAAAGTCCTTTCGGCGCTACAAAAGGAAAGGGATCTCAAAGAGTACCACACCAGACACACCAAGATACCAACAACTGCAATACCACCAGCAATTTAAAAGGCTATTACTGATGTGGCTATAAATCACGAGGTAGAGAAACACCCACAAAGGAAGCCTCTTTCACCAAACAGTGACTCCCCAACCATTCCCCTCGACTACACATCACCTGTCGTGGGAAGGCTACAATACTTTAATCAATTGTGACCAAAAGTGACATCAGACCAATGGGTGTTAGACATCTAGGATATATCCTTGAGCTCAAAAAATAACCTCCAAATATCCCACCAAGAAAACACATCCTACAGCCATAGCATCTGCACCTGCTGAAGAAAAAAGTAAAAACATTATTACAAAAAGAAGCCATGGAACCTGTTCTATACAAACATCAAGGATAAGGAGTATACTCGCCACATTTTCTAATACCCTGTTCGGCTTGGCGTGTTGCCCCTGTCTCTTTGCTGTCTGACCTCCCGGTTTTGCTGGTTTAGTGTCCCTGCGCACTTTCTCACTGCTGTTCATTGTTAAAGTGCAAGTGCTCCTGTTGTAAATTATTGTTATGGATTGGTGATTCCATGATTGGTTATTTGATCTACTAGTCAGTCCCTAGTATAGTGCACTGTGTGTGCCCAGGACCTGTAAATCAAACGCTGCTAGTGGGCTTGCAGCACTGGTTGTGCCACCCACACAAGCAGCCCTTCACAGATAGCTCAGACCTGCCACTGCAGTGTCTGTGTGCAGTCTAAAATACTGCCATGTCGACTTGGCAAGTGCACCCACTTGCCAGGCCCTAACCTTCCCTTTTCTTACATGCGAGTCACTCATAAGGTAGGCTCAAGGTACCCCTATGGGCAGCGTGCAGTGTACGTGAAAGATAGGACATGCCCTGATGTGTGTTTTCTGATTATTATGAAATCTGTTTATTGGCATTTTGTGGATATAATCACAGGCGCTTGTACATTTGAACAATTTGAAGGATAAGAATTGAAACAATACCAGAGGTACATCCATAGGCCTGAGTTTAGTAACAAACGGGAGCGAGTGCCACCCCCACTGGTTGGAAAAGGCGAACATTACAAGTCTCCCGACCATTATTATTATCCCAACAGTCTACGTGTACTCTTCTGCCGTTGGAGAGCTTCCCCTGAAGAAGCCATCCATAAACCTCCCGTATGTCCCTGTGGTATGCCTCTAAACAGTTCCTATAAACAGCAAGAAAAGAGGGCAGGAAGAGCCTTAACATAACAATAGCAGCAGCAATTTTGACAGTCGTAATAATATCTCCACGTTTCGTCCCCCGGACCGACCCCCATCCATCAACTCCCCGTCTCCCCCTGCACGCAGCTCCATTGATAACATCACTCCGCTCCCCTCCTAGTCAGCCAAGGCCCGCATGGTCCTGGACATGCCCACCTACCACCTCGGTCTCTGCTCCCCCACCTCGGTAAGTGGATCCCCATTGGGCGTGTCACAGGGTCTCAGGGTGTCCCCATCTAATTGTGTCAGGGCCTGCAAGAATGCGTTCCACTGGTGTGCTATTGGTGTTCTCCTGAGGCCCATCGTTTCCTCCCGCAAGAGGGCCGTGCCCTCAGCTCCCGCCCATACCAGCAGTGAGCTCCGCCATGCTCGTGCTCGGGGGGGGGGGGGGGGTCTGTCGCCTTCCAACGTTTGGTAATCAGCCGCTTCGCCACCACCAGGCCTAGGTCAAAAAATCTAGCGGCAACCTTCGTGGCAGGGGTTCTGCGGAACAGGTGTAGTAAGCAGACCGACCACTCCGGCGGCGCCAGCCCCCCCCCACACAGGCACTCAGCGCTTCATGCACCATCCGCCAGTACACGGTCAGCGCAGGGCAGCTCCACAGCATGTGAACTAGCCAATCATCCAGCGCCCTGCAACGTGGACAACTTGCGTCTGCGCGGCGGAAATACTTATTTATAGATTCGGGCGTGAGATAGGCTCTGTGTAGTATAAAATATTGAATTTGACGGAACCTCATGTTCCTGGGGATCCGTGTGGGGCCCTGCAGTGCTCCGCACCACTCCTTATCAGCCATGGGACGATCCAGGTCCGCCTCCCATTTGCGGCGCAGTGGGGTCAGGTCAGTCGCCGCATGCGTGCGTAGGGAGGCCGCAAACCATCGTATCAAGTGCATCCCCCGTCCCAGAACATGCAGATATTGCACCATTAGGTGCTGCTCCGGTTCCTCCTTGAGATCTCCCCATCGGGCCGCCAACGTCGCGATAAGCGAACGGTGACAAAGGAATTGACCAGTCGATAACCCTGTCTCCTCCGCCAACAAGGCGAACGGAACAAGAGCACCATCGCGATATAGGTCACCCAGTGTGTAAAGATCCGCCGCATACCACTCTGCGAGTTCAGCGGAGCGCAGCACCCCCCGCCCACTGGGGAAGCCCTCTATCGGCACAGCAGGGGCATAAGGGATACAGCTCCGGGTCAGGTAAAGGGCACGGCGGTAGCATTTGTAGGCCACCTTAACGAGTAGGGGTCTCCGTTTAAACACCCCTGCGGTCGGATGGAACGATGCAACAATGTCAGCCAGAGGGATAGGGGGCTCCGCGGTCGCCGTGTCGTCTCTTTCCCTGTCCGCCAGCCACCTGGCCACCCATTGAAGTTGTGCTGCTAAAAATAATGCGCAAAGCACGGCATCGCGAGTCCCCCCTGACCCGTGGGGAGGTACAACTTAGGCAGTGCCACTCTGTGGCGCGCGTCACCCCATACAAAATCACGAAGCGAACGCTCCAAGGTTGTAAAGAAGGATGCCGGAATATATATAGGCAGGTTAGCAAAATAGTATAGGAGCCTGGGCAGGACCACCATTTTGACTAAGGCAATGCGCCCCGTGACCGTCAGGGGAAGGGTGCTCCAGAACCGCATCTGGGCCCTGACCGCCGTCACCGCCTTACCCAAATTGCCCTCCACCAGGTCCGCCGGGAGCCTATACATTTGGATGCCCAAATATCGGAAGGTGTCCGGCCGCCATTTGACTGGCACCCCCCCCAACCAATACTGCAGGTCCGGTGTACCAGTCCGGAACGCGTAAAGGCACGACTTAGCGGCGTTGACTCGGAGTCCGGAGAGCGCTGCAAAGTCAGTCAGGACGCGCTCCAGGTCCCCGGGGATGCACCCCACATCCTTTATGAAGACCAGGAGGTCATCCGCATTTAAGGAGACCTGATGAGTCGCATCGCCCATCGGAATGCCATCTGCCAATACTCTCCGTAGGGTTGCAGCCAAAGGCTCTATTGCGAGCGCAAAGAGGAGTGGCGAGAGAGGGCACCCTTGCCTGGTGCCACGGCCAATCGGGATGGCATCTGAGATATACGGGCCAGTTCTCACCCGCACCACAGGATTTCTACAAAGGAGCGCCGCCATTTGGAGGAACCCTAGGCCCAGCCCGTAGTGTGACAGTGCTGCCACCAGATACCCCCATTCCAGACAGTCAAAGGCTTTTTCCAGGTCCAATACCAAACAGCCCGCTCTTGGCCAATTCTGCGCTCCCTCTGTGGCCACACGGAAAAACCGACGCAGGTTAAGAGAGGTGCTGCGTTTGGGCACAAACCCATTTTGGTCCTTGTGTACCAGCACCGGCACAGTCGGAGTCAGCCTCTCCGCTAGGACCTTGGCCAAGATTTTATAGTCAGCGTTGAGAAGGGCAAGGGGGCGGTAGGACCCCAAGTCGGTAGGGTCACGCCCGGCTTAAGCAAGGAGATCAGGTATGCCTCCCTCATTGAGGCAGGCAAGGTAGCCTCCTCAAGGGCCATGAGATACAGCGTATGCAGCCTAGGCACTAGGGACTCTCGGTAGGCTTTGTAATACTCCGCTGGAAGGCCATCCGGCCCAGGTGCCTTCCCAGAGGCCAGCGAAGCCACCGCGTCACCTATCTCCTCTAACGTGAGGGGGGCCTCCAGAGTCTCCTGATGGGCATCCGGGACCCTGGGTAGACAGGCGGCCTCCAGGAACTGATCCAGATCCTGCTCCGGCCTGCGCCCCGTCGAAGTATATAGGGCCGCATAATGCGCTGCCAGTACGTGGTGGATTTCCCGTTGCGTATGTACCACCGTCCCGTCCGGCCCGCGGATAGACTCTATTGGTGTATGTGCCGCCTCCTGTCTGATCAACCAGGCCAATAACCGCCCCGCCCTATCAGACGTCGCATGAACTCGATCCGAATGAGCAGCATAATTATGACACCGCAGCCGCTCCATCAGCTCAGCGTTGCGCGTCCGGAGCCGCAGCAGCCGAGTCGAGTCCCGACCTCCTCCCTCACCATGACGCTCACATGACAGAAGGCGTGACTCCAAGGCAGCGAGCGATCACATGAGCTGCCTACGGATATTCCACGTCGCACCCAAGCAGTGCCCCCGCATTGTGGATTTGTGGGCATCCCATTCCGTCAGCGCATTCCCCGCCGTTCCCTCCTTAAGGTCGAAGAACTGCTCGATAGCCGTGCCTAGCGAGGCCCGGAATTCCGCATCTTCGAGAGCAGCAGGTTGTAGTCGCCACGTCGGATCAGGTCGTCTTCCCGGGTCCCAGCAGAGACGCAGCCGGAGCGGATTATGATCCGAATGGGTCCGACCCAGGTATTCCGCCTGAGCTATCAGAGGGGTCAATGAGGGAGAGCCCACCACCCTGTCGAGGCGGACATGAAGGTCGTGTACCGCCGAGTAGTACGAGTAGAGACGATCGCTCGGATACAGGACACGCCATATATCACACAGCGCCCAGCGCGCCAGCCATTCCATTAGACTTCTCGCGTTCGAGGTCGCCTGCGTGCTGCGGAGTGGTGGGTATGACCTGTCGAGGAATGTGTCAAGCACCGCGTTAAAGTCCCCACCCAGTAGCCTTGGTAGACCCACGTACGGCGCCAGCGCCACTGAGAGTCGATCCAAAAACGACGCTTGGTCGATGTTTGGGGCATATATCGAGCCCAAGAGTATAGGCTGCCCATTAAATTTCCCCCTAACCAGCGTGTATCGCTCCTCGGGATCAATCACCGTGTCTGTGCATGTAAAGGGTGTGCCCGCCCTTACCCAGATAAGTGTGCCCCTGGCATGCGCAGAGTATGTGGTCCCAAACAGTTGTCCCCTCCACCTAGTGCGCAGCTTGCCGAGCTCTGGTTGGGTCATATGGGTCTCTTGTAGAAGGGCTACGGCCACACCATGCCGCTGGAGGTAGGCAAAGACAGAGTAGCGGCGCGCCGGTGTGTGCATACCTCGTATGTTCCATGTAACTAACTCAGTGTCCGCCATCGGGTAGAAAGAAGAACCGTATGAAGGACAGGGCCGGGAGCGGGCCAGCCAGAGGGACGGACTACTACCACAATTGTCATGGTCATCCGCTGCAAGAAACTAATGAACAAGCAAACGACGGTGCGCTGCCGAGTGCACTCAACTAAAACCAAAAACTGCAGAACTGTGAGGGCAAACCCCAGAACGGGCATTCGTCCAAACTTATAACTCAGTGACCTATAGGATACTAGGTCAGGTGTTAGTTGGTCGACGCTAGGGGCAGAGCAATTGATCCCAAGTCAATAGAGCCTAATGTCATCTTTGTTTGCGCCTTGTGTGCCTACTGGGTTGTCAGTTGTGTCAAAACACCCCCCCCCCCTGGGCATGAGCATTCTCACCGCCGCCGCCCACCATCTATTGGCTGGATCAGGTGTGTCCCGTGCCCTCCACTCCTTGGGCGGGAAAATCTCCGCTGCCCCCCCCAGCCCCCCAGTCCATCAGCGAAACCTCAATTAGTCCACACACACTGATACAAGGGGGGAGGAACGTGTGACATCAGAGAGGAAAACAGTAAGGTCTACAACCCCAAGTCCCATGGGAGGTACTTCACCCCTCCCCATCCCCAGTACCTGTTCGGATCCCAACAAGGCAGTGTTCACATGATAATGTCGGCAGTTTGCGGTGTCCCCACCGGCAGCATCTGGTCCTCCGAGAGTATGGCAGCTGGAGAGGAGGATCTGTCAGTCTCGGTATCGCTATGCTCGCGAGCAGGTATATCCCCTTGACTGCTCACAGACCCCAGTGTCGCCACTGCTTCAAGGGCCTCTTGGCATTCCAATCGCATTCTCTCTGGGCTAGGCGCTGCAGGGAGGCCCTGCCCCGTCCCTCCGCGTCTTTCCATCTGCCGCCGTTGTTGCGGCCGCCGCTCTCTGCGTCCTCTAGCGCTCGGGTCCTGGGGTTTCGGGCCACTGTGTTGCCCTGTTTCTTCTAACCAGTCCCAGACCTCAGATGGAGCATCGAAAAAGTGCGTCCCCCCTTTCGTAACCACCCGCAGGCGTAAGGGGAACAACGAGTATGGGATTTGCAATTCACGCAGCCGACGCTTCACCTCCAGGTAGTTGCTTCTCCGCCTCTGAACTGTCGCTGTGTAATCCGGAAATAGCATCACCGGGCCACCTCCTACTGTCAGGGCAGGCATCTTCCTCGTTTCGCGTAATATTACATCCCTGTCGCGGTAATTAAGGAGTCTGAACAGAAAGGGACTTGGTCTCGCCCCAGGGACAGGCCTCCGCGCCGGCACCCTGTGCGCCCGCTCCACCACAAACTGCGGGGAGAGCACCCCGGGGGGGGGGGGGGGGGGGGGAGTATGCCTCGCAGCCACCCCTCCACAAACTGCTCCGGATGCCGCCCCTCCTCACCTTCCAGTAAACCCACCACTCGTATGTTTTGGCGTCGAGAGCGGCCCTCCGCATCCTCAGCTCGGTCTTCCAAAGTGTTGACTCGGTCGATCAAGTCTTGTAAGGTGGCAGAGTGGCTTCGCACCACCGGTTGAACATCCTGCAGCAGCTGACTCTGGCTGGCGACAGTGTCCGCTAGTTTGCGGTGATCAGCATGCAGCAGGGTAAAATCCACTGTGACTTTATCGATACGAGATTCCAGTGACGTTCTAGTCTGTTCCAAGGTGTTGCCCAGACGGTCCACCGCCGCCAGCATGGCGTCCATTTTGGCCTCCAGTGTCGACACCGGCGGTTCCGCATCTCTCTCAGGGTGACTAGGCGCCAGCCCCGGGCCCTCCACTCGAGGGCGGCCCTCAGACTTCTTGTTCCGCAGCCGCCCCATGGCCAACTGCTGTGCTGACGGCATTCACGAATCCTTAGGTGGTGGTCCAGGGAGGGCGATCATGGACAGTGCGCTGGCCAGGTGATAAGGAGCCAGACTCCCACCTCCACAACCAGGTTCCGGAGGTGACGAGGGCCGCAGAGTCCCCACACCCACCAACGGCGTTCCAGCAGAGTCGGCCCCGTCCAGGCAGTCCCCTCCGCAGTACAAGAGCGTCGTATCCCGACCACAGAGGGCGCAGCCCGTGGCAGATCAACCTACTGCACAGCTCCTCTCGGTCCAGCAAGTACGCCAGTCGTCGGCAGAGTCCTAGGACGCTCCCCCGCAGTCGTTAGCGCCAAACGCCCGGGGACCCCCGCCAGGGGCACCTCAGTCCACTGGGCAGCGGTAGCAGCCAATACCGGGCAGCGTTGAAGGCTCCTCCGCGTCTTGTGCTCACGGCCTTTCCCCTCCACCAGAAGCCGCACCAACACTCCCCGCTGACGCTCCGACAATACGGCCAGCCACGCGGTGCCTCCTACGGACGACAGGCCTGTGGTGAAGCAGGGCCCAGCTGCAGTCATGCGCCTCCCCCGGCCCAGTACCGGGAGGGGCCGCTCCACCGTTCAAAGGGTCCGCAGGTCTCCGCGCCTCCGCCCTCCACCAGTACCGGGACTGTCCTCAAGCGCCGGGCCACAGTATATTACACCGCTGGGGGCTGGGCCGCAACAGCGGCGCATAAGATAATAGGGCAGCCCGATTCCCCAAATGGCTGATCGGGGGCATCCAGGTGGGTAATTCGTTTCGCAGTGTAGATAGACTCACCCACGCAGTGTCAGCGGGTCCCCCGGCTCCAGACGACAGTTCCGCACTCCTCACCCGGTCACTGTAGCGGGCGATCTCCGAGGCTCCACCCAAGGGATTGCAGCAGGAGCGGGAGATCCTCTCCGTTCAGGCGCCGGCCACACTAGGTCCTCCGCATCGGCGCCAGCCCCATCGTCCGCGTCACACAGCGTCGTCTTCCGTCGGGAATGACCCTCGCAGCAAGTCCCGTAGCTCCGACACTGCTCGGGGATGATGCCTGCGCCAGGGCGACTACCAGCTCTCTCGAATCCTGCGGTCCTCTAGGCGACTGCCAGTGGGCCCGTAGATCTCCCGCCGATCGCGCTCCGCCCGAGTTCGTGACCGGCAGAGCGCGCGGCCTGGGCACCTCGTGGCAAGCCGCGATCTGTATTAGTGTCCGCAGCTGGCCACCACTTCCAGCGCGCTTCACGCGCGGCGCCGGGACAGCCGGCGGAGCCGAAATCTGCAGCAGGGAGCCGGCTCCAAGTCCCGTTTTCCACTCCCGGGGCCGCCGGAGTCCCGCAGCCGAAAGCGGGCGGCGGCAGCAGCTCCGCTATGCGTCTCGATCAGGAGAAATGCAGGAGAACGGCTCTGTGTAGCGGGAGCCCTACAGATTCGCGGCCATCTTTACCGTGCGCCCTCTAGCGCCAACCTGATGTGTGTTTTCTGATAGTGAAAAACAAAATTGGCAGTATTAAACTATTGAAAGGCTCTCTGGCACATAGGATGGGAGTTAATTTATAACATCTTATAAATATAACTTCCCATTGGGACCAGATAGGAAAAGGAAGTGCAGTATGCGTGAACTCAGAATCTAAAGATGCATCTTTTAGTAAAGGTTTTTACATTCTGTGTTTGAAAATACCACTGATGGAAAAGTAGGTATTTTCTTGCTTAGCCATCCTATGTGCCTCTGCTAGAATGTGTATTGACTGGCTTTGGAGTGACAGGGGCTGGGGATGTACAGTGGCTCCAGAGCGTCTGGATGAGTCTGGGCTGAATAGACCTGGGCTGCATTCAGAGTAGTGGGAGGAGTTTTCAATAGCACCTGAATAGGCCCAGTCTGCATTTAGAGTGGTGGAAGGAGATTTCCCTTGCACCTGAGTTGGCCCGGTCTGCCTTTGACAATGCTGTCTCCGCCTCCTGCTGGGAAGCTGGGCCAGAGAGGACTAAACTGTTTTGGACTAAGCACAGACGCTCTGCCTGAGAGGACAAAGGAATTTGGAGTATAAATATTGGGGCCCAGAACTTTAGAACTCTTTTGGAACCAATAAGACTTCCAAGAAGAACAGCTGGAAACGCTGCGAGGAGGGAGAACCACTTTGCTGTGCGGTGTTGGCCTGCAGTGGCTGCTTCTGTCTTGGCAGTGAAAGGACTGGACTGAACTTTCTGCAACTTCCTTTTTGTGAGTTTCTCCAAGGGCTTAATGTAGAGCTTACCCCTGTTCAAAAAGTCTCAGGAACAGCAAAGACTTTAAGTTCTTCTGCCATCAGCACTGGGGACTGTGTGTTTTGTGATGCAACAGAAGAAAAAGCAACTTGACGCGTCTACGCCACTGCTGACGACTGTGTCCAGAAAGCATCGCAGAGGGCACGGCGCTCCGCAACCATGGTCTTACCAATGTCGCCACCCGATACCGCGACCGAGCCGCCGCTTGCACCGCGACCTGTGGGCACAGCAATTTGAACTGCCTCGCTTCACGACGCTGCCCTGGTATCCCAGACGCCGCTGCTCTATGCCGACATCGATGCCACTGCTCGCACTGTGGTTCGAGGGCACTGCTCGTAAGTTACACGATGCACCGTCCTCATCCCGCACCGCAGCCTTGGCCCACTGACGCCGGCGCCATCGACTCCATTTCGTCAGCCGACGACCGTGTTTCAGCAACGACGATGCCGCTGCTTGCATTGTGACCTGCCAGCACCGCATCACTTAGTACCGCAGCCCTGGTCTCACCGATGACGCTAGACGACCGTCACAGAGCCCCTGCCTGCGCTGTGACCTGAGGACAACGCACGCTGCACTTTGCACTGCAGCCCTGATGCCTGCCGACTCCGGCGCTCCTGACTTAAACTGCGAGGCGTTCGATCTGCAATGTGTGTGACTTCAAGGGGCCGACTATTCCTGCACCAACCTCCGGATCCGATGCCGGCTATTCGGGGCTCATCGAGAGGTCGCCGACACTCTACATTACTAAAGGTACTGTTTTGTGGGTCTTCCTGACACCGTACCTGCGTCACGGTTAGCCAGAACTGTTTGAATTTGTTGTTCACGGCGCCGTGATAGCCCCAGACGGAGTTATGGACTTGAAGGAACTGTATTTCAAGTCTATTTTGTTTACTGAAGATTTCTGAGAACTGTATGGGGGATGTTTTTTATTATTTTTGGTCTTGTTTTTGATATGTAAAAATATAGGATATTTTTCTATACTGGTGTGGTCGTTTTGTAGTGTCTTCACTGTTGGGCATGTGCAAATGCTTTACACATTGCCTCTAAGATAAGCCCGACTGCTCATGCAATGCTTCCAAGGGGATGAGCAGGGGTTATTTGAAGAGTGAAACTCCTTTTTTCCTGACTGAAGGAAGGGTCCCTACTTGGATAAAGGTGCCAACTAGAGAACCCCATTTCTAACACGGATTGTCAGTGGTGAGGATAGGAGTTGTTTGCACTTGACTTACAGTGATTGGTGTGCACTACTACCATATCGCAGACCATTACGTGCCACATACTGGTTCTTTTTCCTTTTGTCCTATTTTTGATCTTGCCAGTCTATTGAGAACTTGAACTTGCTATTTCATCATGCCTGAATCAAGAACATCTGTTGCATCCTTGGAAATACCGTTTGAGGAGGATAGGTTGGAATCCTACAACATGAAAGAGTTGAAGGCTATTTGCAAAAACCTAATAGTCCAAGTCGGAGGCCTCACCAGGAAGGAGGAGCTACAAAAGCCGCTAAGGACCTGGGTAGCCACCAAACATGCCAGTGGGCAATCTGGAGATCTTTGTGGGGAGGCGGAGGAACCTCTTCCTAGGGTGGGTGTGCTTTTGGGAAGGGGGGAGGGCCCTCCAGGGAGCAGTGGCCTGTCCCCAGAGAAGCTGGAGGACCGGCAGGAAGAAAGGAAGTTTGAGTTGGAAAAACTCAGGATGGAGAATGAAAGGGAAGACAAAAGGATAGCCATGGAGGAAAGGAAGATTATCTTAGATCATGAACGTAGTCTTAAGGAGCTGGAGCTAAAGAGTAGGTCCAGTTCAGATGGTGACAGCAATTCATCGGGCAGGCAGATAGAATTGTGCACATCCCCAAGAATGTAGGCAAGGAATTCAAGAAGGCGAGTGACATACAAAGGTGGTTTCAGGTTTGAGGCGTCTATACACATGAATGGGGTCCCTGAGAAGAATTGGGAGGCAGGATGGTGGCATCTTTTCCCAAAAGAAGCAAGGACCACTTTAGTGACTTTGGATAAGGTGTGTAACCTCACCTATGCTGATATGAAGGGAGCCCTTCCCACCAAGTATGGTCTCACTCCTGAGAAGTACAGGGACCAGTTTAGGCCCAGTAAGAAGACTGATGCCAACACTTGGTTTGAATGTGTGGATTCGTTTTGCAGGTCACTGGATGGCTCGGTGAAGGGCAGTAATGTAACCGATTATCAGGTGCTCTAAGATTTAATTGCATGGGAGCACTTGTCTAGTCTGTTTTGCAGAGCTGCGCCAGCACTTGGTTGATAGTAAGCTGGCTGAGCCCTAGAAGCTTGCTATGGAAGTGGATCGCTGGGTGAGGACCAGGGTCCACAAGAAAGTGTTTGGGGGAGACTCTGCCAAAGGTGGTCAGGGTCCCCGGCTGAAAAGTGCAGGGGACAAGGGTAAAGATCAGGAGTTCTCTAAAAGGCCTCAATCTAATACCCAGGGTAAAGGTTCCCATCCCCAGGAGATAAGAAACAAGGGGTCTCTTCAGGAAAGCCTGCTAAGACCAGCCCCCGGACATGCTTCGCCTGTAAGCAGGTGGGTCACATAAGGGGGGGGGAATCCCAAGAGGGACCAGCGACCCACTGGTGGGCAGACCAAGGTGTTGGCTAGTGTAGCGTTTGGGGAGGAGGGGTCCCACAGGAGGTGGAGGATCCCACAGAAAAGACCCTCATCTCACTAGGGGACAGTGAGTTGGTCCCAGGAAACCAGGTGCCCCTAACACAAAGAAATACAGCACCTAAGTAACCATCAATGGGAAATGGCAGAGGCTCTCAGAGATACTGGAGCCAGTGTGACCTTAATCCGGTGTCACCTGGTCTCTGAGGAGCAAGTAGTCCCCGGGGCATACTACCAAGTAGTTGCCGTGGAGAACTCAGAGCGACCGCGTGTGGTGGCGCAGGTTCCCTTTGAATGGGCTGGGGTCTCCGGTCCCTTGAGGGTGGTTGTGAGCCCTACCATGCCTGTAGATTGTCTGCTAGGGAACGACCTGGAGCAGTACTTGTGGAAAGATGCTGAGCTTAGGTCTCACTTAAAGACGCTTGGGTTGTCAGAGTGGGCATACTTGACCACTCTGTCAATGGAGGCCGGAAAGGGTGATCAGAAAGATCTGGAACCTTAAACTGTGGCCCAGGTTCCTGCCAAGAGAAAGGGCAGGAGGTGCGGGAAACCGGCACGGAGGTTCTCCTGGTGCGGGAGGAGGCGGACCTTGAAGGGGTCGCCCCGGTACCTACAGGGTAGCCGGTTGCTGAACTGGGCTCCTTATCTGAGCTGACCCATTGGCAGCAAGAAGGTGGTCCCACCAGGAAAGAGTTCTGCAGGGAGCAGAAAAAATGCCCTTCTATAGAGGGTTTGCGACAGCAGGCTGCAAACAAGCAAGCTGGTGATCAGTCTGGCTCACATTGGATCTACTGGGAGAATGGTCTCATGTACAGCGAGCCTAAGGTCGATAAGCCTGGGTCAGCCCGTGTGCTGGTGGTACCCCAGTGCTTCACGACCTTTCTACTGGGTTTGACTCACGTTGTTCCTTTGGCAGGACATTTGGGGCAGGACAAGACCGTTGACAGGCTTGTCAACCACTTCTTTTGGCCCCATATGTGAAGGCAGTCAGATGGACATTGCAGGTCTTGCCAAACTTGCCAGGCAAGTGGTAAGAGTGGAAGGAAGAGTAAAGTTCCTCTCCAACCTTTTCCAGTTGTTGGAACCCCTTTTGAAAGTGTTTGGATGGACATTGTGGGGCCACTGGATCCTAAGACAGCCATGGGCAACAGGTACATCCTGGTCTTGGTGGACCATGCCACCCAGTACCCGGAAGCAATCCCTCTCAGTACAACGATGGTGCCAGTGGTCGGCTGGGTGTTAATGGGGATCTTTTCCCGCGTGGGGTTCCCCAGAGAGGTGGTTTCTGACCGTGGGACCAATTTCATATCCAAATATATTACATCCCGGTGGAAGGAGTGCGGTGTTACCTACAAGTTCACCATTCCTTACCACCCACAAGGTAACTGATTGGTGGAGAGATTCAACCAAACCTTGAAGAGCATGATCTAGGGTCCAACAGAACCCATGAGGTGTAAGTGGGACGTCTTCTTGCCATGCCTTCTCTTTGCATACAGCGAGGTACCACAAAAGTCTCTAGGCACAGTCCCTTTGAGCTTCTTTATGGGCACCCTGTGAGAGGACCTCTTAGTTTGGTCAAGGAAGGCTGGGGGGCAGCTCCCAGGAAAACTCCAGAGGATGCATTTAGCTACATGCTGGCCTTCAGGAACCAAACTGCCCGCTTCAGGAAAGTCGCTCAGGCGAACCTGGAAACAAGCCAGGAGAAGATGAAAAACTGGTATGACCAGAATGCCACTAGTAGAGTTTCAGCCTGGCCAGAAAGTGTGGGTCATGGCCCCAGTGTAACCTTGTATCTTGCAGGAAAAGTGGACTGGGCCTTTTGAGGTGGTGGAGCGCAAAAGTGATGCCACCTACATGGTGAGTTTGCAGACTCCCAGGTACTCTTTGAGGGTCTTCCAAGTGATCCGCCTCAAGCTGCAGTTTGAGAGGTCCAAAGGGAGCATGCTCTTGGCGACAAATGATTGGGTGGAAGAGGAGAGTGAACCTCTCCCTGACCTCCTGTCCACCAAGGAGCATGATGGGACAGTGGAAGGTGAGATCCTCTCCCCTACACTGACAGCAGGGTGACTGTTACCAGTTGTTGGGACATTTTGCCACACTGTTCTCTCTGACCCCAGATGTTATTCACTGGTGTGCCCATGACATGGATACTGGTGACAGCCCTCCTGTAAAACACTAGATTTACAGGTTGACTGGCCGGGTCATGGCCAACATCAAAGAGGAGGTCTCTAAGATGAGATGTTGGCATTAGGGGAGATAGAGCCCTCCAACAGTCCTTGGGCCAGCCCACTGGTCTTGGTCCCAAAGGCTGCTGCACCCTTTGCCACTCCAGAAATACGGGTCTCTGTGGACTACAGTGGGCTCAATGCCATCACCAAGATGGACGCGCACCCCATCCCCAGAGCTGATAAGCTCATTGAACAGTTGGGAGCTGCCAAGTTTCTCAGCACATTTGATTTGACGTCTGGGTACTGGCACATTGCCTTAACCGATGGGGCCAAGGAGAGGTCAGCATTCTCAACCCCTGAGGGGCATTACCAATTATGCGTGATGCCCTTTGGATGAAAGTGTCCCTGCCACTTTTCAGAGGTTGGTCAACCAGGTGTTGGCTGGACTGGAGGATTTCAGTGTCACCTACCAGGATGACATTGCAGTGTTCAGTTCCAGCTGGGAAGGCCACTTGCAGCACCTCTGGGAAGTGTTTAAGGCTCTGCAGATGGCAGGCCTTCTGGTCAAGGCCAGTAAGTGCCAGATCGGGCAGGGCTTTGTGGTGTACTTGGGACACCAGGTAGGAAGCTGACAGGTGGTGCCCCTACAGCCCAAGATTGACACCATTCTGGCTTGGGAGACCCCCAAGACGCAGACAGAGGTGAGAGCCTTTTTAGGTATCAATGGTTACTACAGGGGATTTGTTAAGAGCTATGGTACCATTGTTGTCCCCTTGACAGAGCTGACTTCCAGGAAGCACCCCCGGAATGTGATCTGGACTGAGTCCTGCCAGAAAGCTTTTGATGCCCTGAAGGCAGCCATATGCACGGCTACCGTGCTCAAGGCTCCCGACTTCTCTAAGGAATTCTTAGTGGAGACTGATGCTTCAGAGCATGGTGTGGTAGCGGTGCTCTTGCATCTCAACGATGAGGGCCTAGACCAGCCTGTAGTCTTCCTTAGCAGGATACTACTTCCCAGGGAACAGAGGTGGCGTGCCATAGAAATGGAAGCTTTTGCTGTGGTCTGGGCACTGAAGAAGCTAAAACCCTACCTGTTTGGGGCTCACTTCCGAGTTCAGACGGGCCACAGATGGTTGATGCAAATGAGGGGTGAAAAACTCAAAACTGTTGAGGTGGTCAATCTCCCTACAGGGAATGGAGTTTACTGTGGAACACCGCCCTGGCACAGAACACACCAACGCTGATGGCCTGTCCAGGTTCTTCTGCCTTAATGAAGAGAAGTCCCAGGAGGGTGGGTAGTTCTGCTTACTTTCAGCTGGAGGGGACATGTGTTAGACCAGGCACCCTTTCTTTTTGACCTCCCGGATTTGACTGTTTTTGCTGGTTTATTGTCTTAACTGTATTATTTTGGTTATGTGCAAATGCTTTACACACTGCCTCTAAGATGAGCCTGATTGCTCGTGCCAAGCTACCAAGGGGTGAGCAGGGGTTATTTTAAGAGTGTAGCTCCCTTATCCTGACTAGAAGGAAGGTTCCCTACTTGGACAAAAGAGCAAACCCTAGCCAACTAGAGACCCCCATTTCTAACATACCCAATAAAAAGGGAACACTCCTTCCCATTCTGGACTTGTGCTCATTCAATAAATCATATCAGAGCACTTTCACATGGTGACACTTCAGGGTGTGATACCACTACTACAAGAAGGCGACTTCATGGCTGCATTAGATCTGCAGGACGCATACTTTCATATACTCACCCGGCACATCGCCTAGACCTCTGGTCTGTGGTTAATGGACATCACTATCAGTTCAAAGTCCTACCATTCGGGATAACGGCCCATACGTATGCACAAAATGCTTCGCTATAGTAGCTGCAAATCTAAGAAGGGAAAACATACATGTCTTTCCTTATCTGGACGATTGGCTGATCAAGAGTTCCAGCAAACTGAAATATCTGCAGGACACTGAAACCACAATCATGCTCTTACACTGGGATTCACAATAAATGCCAGCAAATTTCATCTACAACCGCTCTAGATGCAGCCTTATCTTGGAGCCCTACTCCGTTAGATCACAGCAAAAGTTTACCCCAATGCACAAAGGGTACTCAATCTCCAGAACCAACTTACTCTTTTTTAGCAACATTGTCACCTATCAGTCAAAATGGTGATGCGCCTTCATTGGTATGATGGCTTCTTGCATTGCAATTATTCCACATGCCTGGCTATTTGAGACCCCTACAAGAGTGCTTAGCATCACAATGGTCACAAGCGAGGGGCAACATGGAGGATCTAGTGTTGGTCCATCAGGCATTATAATGGTGGAACACACAAATGGGAAGGACCTTCAAGGACCCAGTTCCGCAGGTGACAGTAATAACGGATGCATCACTTGTGGGTTGGGGTGCTCACATGTAGGACATTATGGTGCAAGGGATCTGGAGTGTACCACAACAGACTTTTTTCACATCATTGTTCTAGAGCTTCTAGCTATACAAATGGCTCTCAAAGCATTTCTACCTGAAATAACAGGGACAGATTTTGTGCTGGGCACAGAAAATATGGCAGCAATGTACTACATTCAGAAACAAGGCAGGACCCATTCATTGCAATTATCTCAACTAGCACAACTTATAAGGTAAGGGGCCATCACTCACAAAATACCACTCCTGGCACAATACGTGCCACCAGGGGTGGACAACTCGTTGGCAGACCTGCTAAGCAGGATGAATCAACAAATCCACAAGTGGGAAGTCCAAACTCAAATCCTACAACTATACTTCAAACGGTGTGGTACTCCAACAATAGATCTCTTAGCCGCTGTAGACTATGCAAAATGCCAAAACTTTGCATCCAGGCACTCACAACCGCAAGGCAGAGGAAATGCTCTATGGACGAACTGGTCAAGGATATTTGCATATGCTTTTCCACCTCTCCCACTCATTCCTTAGGTGGTCAGAAAACTCATGGGTTGGATGTTGTCTGTGTAGGAAAGGGCATCGATGTAGTGGGGGTGGAGGATGCTTAAGAGAGGAGTTCGAGGCATGTGGGCTGCTGAATTCATATCTGTGCATAGATAGCGGCCTAGTGTTGGGTCCGGATGATTGCACATTGTTGTCCTGGAAGAGTCTTCGAAGTATCACGAGATAGGTGACTCCTCCCCTGGACCACAGTGCGCATGGGCATCCTCTCCATCCTTAGATTGTTTTTTTCCGCCATTGGGTTCGGATGTGCTTATCTTGGCTCAAGTTAGGAAAATTCAGTTTAAGGCCAAAAGGCCCTTAGTTATCGTCGGTACTGTTCCCGTTCGGTGTCGACTAGTTTCTTTAGTGCTTTCGCACCTTCTTCCAGCTTTTCGGATCCACTTGGTCCGAACATCGAACTTCGATCGACGATTGAATCGAGGACTCCATTCAAATGGTGTCCATTATGCCACGCGAAATACCCACACATCGACGTCCACCCGGTATGCAACAAATGTCTCTCACCGGATCACGATGAGTCGAAATGTATGGCCTGTGCCAGATTCCGCTCGAAGAAGACTCTCCGGAATCGACGGGCGGCGAGATTGGAGGCGCAGCAATCGGCGCCTGCCCCGGCCAACATCTTTAGCACCGAAGACGAGGACGCCGAGAGCGTGGAAGATGTAGACTCCAGCCCCGCTTCCGAACACGACTCCCGATCGGAAGACGACGACGAGGTGATCTTTCAGAGAGAAGAAGTCGTCGAAGAGGTAGGAGACTACGATGAGGCCTTTGGGGCCGAGGAGGATAGCTCCAGCGAGGAGCTAGGCCAACCCGTCGATACGGAGGCCGAAAACATACGTCGTCATGAGGCTCAGGTCGAGGGATCGCCTTCGGGCCTTACCCGAGATCAATCTCACGGTTCTTCGGCCCCGCCTTCAGGCCCGGCCTCGAACATTTCGCAAGAGCCATTATTATCGAAGACGACTGGATTCCCTTCAGCGAAACCAAAACCATCCATCGCACCAGTTCCATCGAAAACGAAAGTGAAACTGGTTGTGATCGGCTCGAAGGCCTCGAAGCCCTCCACTACTTCGACGCCGGCAAAGGTCATCGGCTCCGAACGCGCAAAAAGGGATTTCGGTGCAGAGCTCACCGCAGCGGATACGGGTGCTGAGCCAAAGAAGAAGGCCCTCGGTCCCCACAAGGCGCCTCGGCCTCTGGCACCGAAGACATCGGCCCCAACCACAAAAGTCAAGGTGGCCACCCCGTCTGCGTCGACATCGAAGACGGCGGCGCCTGCCAAGTCATCGACTCCAACGAGCGTCGATACCTCCCTTCGGATCGATGACCCCATGGCTGCAAAGAAGTCGGGTGCCGCTTCGACGCCTACCTCCAAAGTGCCATCTGCGTTCACCGTGCAACAGATCTCGGCATCGTTGCAACGCATCAGAGAACGGGCAGCCCTCCACTCTACGTCGGGTCCCGACACGCACAAGGCTTCGAAAGCATCCTCGGCGCCGACCAACATCACGTTTGGGTTGCCGCCGTCCACGGCGCCGAAACTGTTCGAGATTCGGACACGTGTCCGCCAGACACAGTCCCCATCCACCGGACAAACAGATTTCGAGCCTTCCCAGCCACAATTTATCGATGCCAACACTGGTAGGTTGATGCTCCGCAAGCGGAAAATCACGCCAGAGAGGGGATTGGACTCCTACAAAATTCCTCTCAAGCACAAATTGCCGGCAGGGTCAGAGCCAGTGCTTCATGAACCCTTTCAACCCTTCCATCAGGATCCACCGTCCTTTTCTCCTACGCCTTCAGAGGCAGTCGCAGTAGAGGACTATGTAGGGGATGATACCACCTACCCTGGGGATGTCGATCCTGATGATCACCTGCAAGACCCAGATCAGGCATGGGATGACCCCACCGACCAGGGTACCGCACCAGATACCCATGACACGCAGCTTTATAACATAAAGACATCTCCCACAGAGGACACTGCTGCCTTTAATGCCCTCATAGAACGGGCTGCTGCTAATCATGGAGTAGAACTCCATTCTGACACTGTCGAAGAAGACTTCTTGGTAGACACTTTCGCCTCTTCCGAACGAACTGTCAAAACTCTGTCCATGTTAAAAGGAGTTCTCAAACCTGCAAAAGACATTATCAAAGAAACAACCAGGGCACGGGTGCTAAACCCCAGGATTGACAAAAATACAAGCCTGCACCCGGAGACCCTATGTACATTAGGGGTCAGTTGCTGCAAAAAGGTGCAATAGAGGTCGTGCCCGTCAACCAGCAGGGGACAGGGGTGTACTCTCTGTACTTCTTAATCCCAAAAAAGGACGGGTCGCTCAGACCTATACTAGACCTGAGACCCCTCAACAAATACATTCTCTCAGAGCATTTCCATATGCTCACCCTACAGCAGGTTCTCCCGATACTCAGTCAGGGAGACTTCCTAGCCACACTGGACCTAAAAGATACGTATTTCCACATACCCATACACCCATCACACAGGAAATATCTCAGGTTCACTATTCAGGGACATCACTATCAATTCAAAGTTCTCCCCTTCGGAGTAACAACAGCACCCAGGGTCTTTACCAAGTGCCTAGCAACAGTGGCTGCACATCTACGGAGACAACACATTCACGTCTTCCCTTACCTGGACGACTGGCTTGTTCAGGCAAAGTCAGCCCAGCAATGTGCCAGCCACATGTCACTCACCATTCACCTTCTTCACAGCCTGGGATTCTCACTAAATTACCAAAAATCACATCTCCAACCTGCACACGTACGACAGTACTTAGGCGCGACCATAAACACTCTGGCAGCCACAGCTCAGCCAAATTTAGTGAGGATCAACAGCATGCAACTGCTGATCTCAAAGTTCAAACCTCAACACTCCCTTCCTGCGCGAGTGTTCATGCAGTTGATAGGCATGATGGCCTCCTGCATTTTCATAGTCCCGCACGCGAGACTACATATGCGCCCGCTTCAGGAGTGCTTGGCACGTCAATGGAATCAGGCTCACGGGCAATTAAAAGATCTAGTGTTGGTGAGCGGTCGGGCATACAACTCTCTGCATTGGTGGAATCCACAAAACCTTTGCAAGGGCCGACCGTTCCAAGAGCCTGTTCCACAAATAATACTGACAGCGGACGCCTCTCTCCAGGGTTGGGGAGCTCATGTACTCACTTACACAGTGCAGGGACTATGGACAACGCAACAAAAGAAGATGCACATCAACGTTCTGGAACTGATGGCAATCTTCCTAGCCATGAAGGCATCCAAAGTACACTTGTGCAACAAAGTCGTGTTGATCCGGACGGACAACATGACTGCCATGTACTACATACAGAAGCAGGGAGGAACACACTCTCCACCGTTGTCTCATCTGGCTCAGAGCATGTGGAAGTGGGCCATTCAGAGGAACATATTCCTCCTGGCGGAACACCTCCCCGGCAAGGACAACCAGATGGCGGATCTGCTCAGCAGACACAGCCACCAGATGCACGAGTGGGACCTGCATCCGTCAGTTTTCCAACCGTACTACCAACAGTGGGGTCATCCAGAGATAGATGACGGAGTGTCAACGTGCACTCAGTGTAACATTCAGGATGGTTATTCTTGTTTAAGGGAGTGCTACCAGCGCTAAGGCAACTGTCCATGGGCGCCTGTTGGTGAACATCCAGTCTATAGTGCAAATAGGAAGAAGTTCCTTTTGCTAGCGCGAGCACAATTTCAAAGGGCTAATAAAGCCTCTAATGGTTTCATCCAATAGGGAAAATATAAATCAGTAGTCGTAATTTTTCTCAAAACAATTGATTTATTCTCAATTTGATTTGTTCACGGTGTGATTTATAATTGTTGATAGAATTCTTTATAGTATTATAAAACGTTATCCGTCTTGCAAAAGTAACAACCATAGACCCAATGCATTTCGGGTTCAGTGCGAACCCTTCGTCAGGGGTAATTCTTGAGGCTGTAAATAACAAAAAGGCAAATCAAACTGTGGTCCTCATTTGACAAATTAAAAATACTACGCAAGGTCATACTTAAATATGCGGTGTCAGGGTCACGGAGTGACACTCTCTCCGTTAGTACTAAAAGACTATCACATAGTGGAAAAACACGATCAAAGTGGTCTAAATAGAAAAGTACATGCCTTAGTGAACATCAGAAGTGCTGGAGTCTCGAAGGTCGGAGAAATAGTAAAACGTGAACAACTGAAAAGAACGAAATGAGTGAAATACAATAGAGTGAACCCATGATGACGGAAACCAAATAAAGTGCGATGTTACGTCTAGAGACTGGCGTGTCTTTAACGGGTAGAAAGAGGCTGAAGTGCAAAAAGATTGTGCCGGTTGGAGGGGTAAAGAAAGACGATGATACAAGAGGTCCGTACAAGAAAGCCTTACAAGCTTACCCGGGAAGTGCAAGTGAGTTCACATCCGGCGAGAACACGTCCGGCAGGGGAGCTGGCGTGTGATCGTCGGAACGGTGGAGGTTTAAATGGGAAATAGAAGACGGGTGGTACACTCAAAGAATAGAGATAGAAAGAGTGCGCAACGGAGTTCACTCCGAATACATTGCGTAAAGCGTTTCCGATGTGACGAGTAAAAGAAAAACGGGTGATGTTTTAAGAGAATGGAATAGAAATAGAGGAGGTACACATAAGAAACATAGTGTGAAACATAAGTGTTTCTAAAATAGATTAAAGAAAACATGAGTATTATGCTCAAAGAAGGTACACATGAGAAATGACACGAAATACGTAGTGTGAGGCATAGCAATGTTTACAGGAAGCAATTAAGTTCGATACGATCATTGAGTCCCAGAGGCTGCAGGGATTGCAGTTTTTTAGTCCAATTGAATTCTGCCCTTGCAAGAGTCTTCTGAGGGTCAGCATCATTGCGAGTTTTAAGTGACTCTAAAACGGTAAACCGAAGCTGGGAGATGTTATGCTTAGCTTCTAACCAGTGTGCTGCGACGGTAGATTTCTCATTTTTAGTGCGAATGTTACTTTTGTGTTCTCCAATGCGAATCTTTATTTTGCGTTCAGTTCTTCCGACGTAGATTTTACCACTAGGGCATTTGAGTGCATAGATTACATTAGATGTGTCACAGGTGCTGGAGTGACGTAGTTTTATTTTGTGGCCTTTGGTAGGATGAATGAAAAGGTCTCCGGGTATTACATTGTTGCAGTGCACTCAGTTAAGACACCTTTGCATACCTTTAAAAGTCGCGTTGGAAGTGGTAGATGGTGGGTTAAGCAGCTCTTTCAAGTTCTTTGATCTTTGCATGGCGAAAATAGGTTTTTGTGGAAACAAAGTGGAAAGATCAGGTTCTGTCTGGATGATGTTCCAATGCTTCATGATGATAGATTTGATGGTAGTAGCTTGTGTAGAATGTTTAAGAACACAGACCAATGGATTGGTCTGTTTCTTCTTAGTACGTTGTAGTAAGCTGTTGCGCTCGGGCATAGTGAGTCTGTGTTTGGCCTCATTCAGCAGTTGTGGTGGATATCCTCTTTTCAGGAATCGATCTGCAAATTTGTTGGTGATAGACCTATTCGCCACAAACGAAAACGCAAAATGCCAAAGCTTTGCCGCCAGGTTCCCACATCCGCAGTCACAGGGCAATGAGATATGGATGAACTGGTCCGGCAGATTTGCGTACGCTTTTCCCCCAGCGCCATTAATACCGCTAGTGGCACGCAAACTGCGACAACACTCGCTGACACTCATCCTAGTTGCTCCCACATGGGCACGCCAACCATGGTACACCACCTTTCTAGAACTTTCCGTGGTGCCGCATCAAAGGCTGCGGATCAAACCCGCGCTTTTGACGCAGAACCATGGCGAAATTCAGCACCCAGATCCGCAACAGCTGAACCTGGCAATCTGGCTCCTGAAGTCTTAGAGTTTGGCTACCTGAACCTGCCACCTGACTGTATGGAGATCATCAAGGAGGCCAGGAGACCCACTACCAGGGCTTGCTATGCGGCTAAATGGAAAAGGTTTGTCATTTACTGCAACAACAATGACATTAACCCGCTGGACGCATCCATTCAAAACATCATCTGTTACCTCCTACACCTATACCGATGCAATCTGGCATACAATTCAATACGTATCCATTTAACCGCGATAGCAGCCTATCTCCAAAACAGGCAGCACCTCTCTTTATTCAGAGTGCCTGCCATCAAAGCCTTCTTGGAGGGACTCAAACGAGTAATCCCCCCAAGACACCCACCGGCACCAGTGTGGAACCTCAATTTGGTCCTCACCAGATTAATGGGTCCACCCTTTGAACCTCTCCATTCATGTGAGATTCAATTCCTCACCTGGAAAGTAGCCTTCCTGGTGGCAATCACTTTGTTAAGAAGAGTTAGTGAACTCCAGGCACTAACCATTCAAGAGCCATTCATACAGGTTCACGCGAACAGGGTTGTACTACGTACCAACCCCAAATTCATGCCCAAAGTGATATCGCAGTTCCACATGAATCAAACTATTGAACTGCCTGTTTTCTTTCAAAATCCACAGAATGTCGCAGAAAGAATGCTCCATACACTAGATGTAAAGAGGGCCCTCATGTACTATATAGACAGAACTAAGGACTTTAGGAAAACAAAACAACTTTTCGTTGCCTTTTCTCCACATCACAAGGGCAACGCCATTTCCAAAGCAGGTATAGCCAGATGGATTGTTAAATGTATTCAAATTTGCTATCAAAAAGCTAAACGCACATTAACGATTCCCCCACGAGCCCACTCAACACGAAAGTTAGGGGCGTCCATGGCTTTCCTAGGAAACATTCCTTTACAGGAAATATGTAGAGCAGCCACATGGTCCACTATACATACATTTACCAAACACTACTGTATAGATGTACACTCAAAACAGCAGGCAGCTGTAGGACAGGCTGTTCTCAAAACTCTTTTTCAGACTGCTGCAGCTGGCACGGGTAGCCGCCGCTAATGGAGGTACTGCTATGTATTCTATGCACAGATATGAATTCAGCAGCCCACATGCCTCGAACTAAATATGCTACTTACCAGTATGCATCTGTTCTTGGCATGTAGGGCTGCTGACATTCATATCGCCCACCCTCCTCCCCGGCGCCTGTAGCGGCTGCAGCACTCAGAATTACTGTATAGCATGGTCATCACTTACTGTATCTACTCCATCACTGCCACAATGGCGAAAAACAATCTAAGGATGGAGAGGATGCCCATGCGCACTGTGGTCCAGGGGAGGAGTCACCTATCTCGTGATACTTCGAAGACTCTTCCAGGACAACAATGTGCAATCATCCGGACCAAACACTAGGCGGCGATCTATGCACAGATATGAATGTCAGCAGCCCTACATGCCAAGAACAGATGCATACTGGTAAGTAGCATATTCAATCCTGTATTCGTTCAAGAAGGTTGGGCTGGAACTATGATTCTTGCCATATCCCACAGGTTTGGTTACGGGTGTCGGAAGTATAGGAGATGGCGGGGCTGACTGACTATCCTTCCTGTCAAGAGGGAGCATATCCAGTTGAGATCAGGTACTTGGATTCCAACCTTGTGCAGGCTTCGAATTAGGGTGGGGTGACATACCATGTTGAACGTTGCGGAGGACCAGGAGGATGAGGGCTACCATTTATCCTCTATTCAGGATCATGTTGATATCATCTTTTGCAGCATGGATGGCGGTTTCTGTGGGTCTGAAACTGAACTGTATGATGTGGAGGAGATTTTAGTTGTTGAGATGGTTGATGAAGCATTTATTGAAGAGTTTCACTATGAAATGGATGTTTTCAGGATTGGCATGAGTGCTGTACTGATGGGTTGAAGTCTTTTTGCAAAGACATGGTGTGTGGGGCTAGGGGGGTATGTGCCCTCTTATGCCCCGGAGCGGATGGTCTGCATGGTGGTTCAACCATGATGATGGGGCCATTGTGGTCGGGGTCCGGTCTTTGGACGAGGCACATATTTGGGTTGCGGGGTCTGTTGGGTTTAGTTGAGGGTCAAAGTTATGTATTGAGGTTATCTTGTTCACAGAAGTACTGTAAGAGCTTGTTGCAGAGGTTCTGTGAGGAGGATTTGCTGTTGGAGGTAGCCTGTGGTGAGGTGGAATCTTTCACGATGGCAAAGATCTCTTCTTCTAACCTCTAAAGGCAGGATTTAAAGGTGTTCCTGTCTGTTTTGTCTTGGCTTGTTCACCATCTTTACTCCAGTTGTTTGCAGTGGCGCTTCATCACTTTGAATTCCTCTGTATATACCAGGATCGTATAGCCTTCATGGGCTTGTGGATTGCCAGGGTGCCAGCACAGGCGCTGATCCAGTTGTTGAAGGTACAGATTGATTTGGGTAGGTTGTTGCTGTTTTCAGACCAGTGGATTGTGAGTGCGTCAGTAAACTTGTTCTGGGATGTTGTTCCGGCCGGCTGGCCTGTTGGTGATGGATCTGTGCTGGTGCTCAGAGGTAATGCTGTACATGACGAGGGCGTGGTATATCCAGGTGATTGGTTTTGGCTTGTCAACTGTGATGCTATTGAAAGTGGTGCAGATTGGGTCCAGTAGCGGTCTGGCAGAGTGTTGCTCCTGGTCGCATTGGGTGATGCAGAGCTTCTAGTGGTCTTCGAAAAGTGCAGTTGTTTAGGGACGGCATGGTCTTCCAGATGGCAGCTTAGGTCTCTGTGGAGAATGAATGCGCTGGAGTCATGGATGAGAGATGCAGGGCAGTCTGCATTGGTGTCTGTGAAGTTGTGGATGGTTCTGGTGGTCTGTAGATGAGGATACCGCTTAAGGTGAAGTTTGTTGTGATGAGCTCAAAGGAAAGATGTTCCATGTTGCTAGGGAAAATGTCCATGAAGGTGGGGCAACTGATGGTGTGCTTGAATAGGATAGCCGTCCCACCTCCTAGCTTGTGCTGTTTGTCCTTTCTGAAAATCCTGTAGCCAGGTCTGATCGCAAGGGCAATATGAGTATGGTGGGTCGCAGTGGGCGGTGAAAGGACCTAGGTTCCTGGAGTGGAGCGCAGAGAAGTTCAGATGGCCTTTCCTAGGTGCATCTGATGAGTGTGCCCACTTCTTATCTCTGTGAGGCTGCCATAGGTCCTGAGAGAGGCAAGAAGAGCTTGGGGTGTGGAAAGCAGAAGAGCAAAGGTGGTGGGAAAACAGGTGAGCTTTTGGTGATGCAGGAGGGGGAAAGAGCACTTAAATCCATTAATATGATTTGCTTATTAGGCCAATACACATGCATTAAGGGACATGCGAAACAGCTAGATCTTGATGTTGGTGTCCGAGGACTTCATAGTTTTGTTAGGTTCGACAGTACACAGCTGCCAGGATGTAGCAAAATGCATACTCCTTGCTGGCCTGCGCACTTCTAACTGCATTGGCATAGCTATTGGCACCAGTGTTGTGCTCAGAACGCACACCTGGATGAAGTCATCATTTTTTTCTGATAACATATAAGCTTCCTCAACAAATCTGCTATTTGATAGGTCCAGGCTCTTGAGAGAAAAGGTACATTTAGTGCCAGAACAATTCAAAGACAGTCGTGCTCCATCGCGATCCATAGGGTTAGTGATGCCTGCAAAGTAATTTCCCCGCCAGTTTAAAAAATGCAGGTGTTACCTCAGAAGGCTAGCTCACTGGCAATGCCAGCCCATTCAACCAGTTTATATAGCAGCCAGTCAAATTTTTTCAAGGTCTTGGATGCGGCAAAGGTAGAAATCATACAGATCATCAGAGACTGAAGTCTTCCCATTATTTCTCCACTACTGCAGTGGCTACGAAGTAGTTTTAGTTTGTGTTTACCAGTTTATGCCAGGACTATAGGAGGCATGATCTAAACTTTCCTCCCTGACTGGTGATCCATCCTACAGATGAATCTCACACATTGTTAAAAAGGGCTGCATCCTCCCAATCATTTCCCCCCACTGCACCTTCCTCCCACACTACAGCAAGTTTCAGAGGAGTAGTCTGTTATCCTGATGCAGGACGTCAATCTTCTATTCTCCAAGGTGGCCATCAAGTGGATACCAGACTCATATGAAAGTGCTATTTGTGCTAATTCTTCATTCCAAAGAAGGGTAAGGCCTCCAGGCTATTCATGATCTCTGACGATTTAATGCCTTTCTGTGGAAGCTCAGAATCAAAATATTCACGCTGGCTCGTATCTTTTCTGATCTGGACCTTGGAGATTGAAAGGTGTCCGTGGACATGTGCAACGTTTAACAAACCCCTTCTACAGACCCACATTTGTTACATGCAGTTCAAGTTGGTCCAAGTCCATTCTCAGTTTGCTATGCTCCTCTTCAGCCTCACCTCCTCAGGTGTTCATACACGTAAATGCAGGGTTTTCTGCTAGTCTTTGGACGTTGGGTGTACAGATGTTTCTGGACATAGAATGGCTGCTAAAGGTGGGATAGCTGGAGTGAGTTCTAGACCACCTCTGGATGATGGCTGAATGCCTGATGTTGGTTTCACCATCAGTAAGCCTATGTCCCTTATGATTACCATACAGAGGCTTCCATTTATTGGAGCTATTCTGGAGATGGAGGCATTCAGGGCTTACTACAGTGAATTGGGATCATTAAGGATTTGATCCTGTTGTTTCATGATCAGTCCTGAGTTTTGGTGAGGATGGCTGTAAGGCTTCTTTGTCTCATTGCTTGGGTATCCTCCTCACCCCTTACACCAATCGACACATTTGGGCTCTGCCATAGACCCTTTTACCTCAGAGGGGCCACACTCTGGGCTCTTTCTAAGAATCCATTTAGATTTCAAAGGATACAACACAGGATCTGCTGTGGTGGCTGGTGGATGCCAGCTAGAGTTCATAGTGGTGACCGACTTGTTGCAGCTCGATTGGGAGCGCTATCTAGGAGAGAATTAGACCAGAGGCCTCTGTTTTCGGGAAACTACCACTACAGGCATGTGTGCTAAAGGAAAAAAAACGGGGGGGGGGGGGGGGTTGGGGGGGCTCCCCCCCCCCCCCCCCCCCCCCCAAAAAAAAACGCACCTGTTTCCCGTTGCGTTGTTGAGAAATGAAGAAAAAAAAGAACATTCATGAAATAGGAAACTGCACTTACCGAGGAACAGAAGACAGGAATTCACAAACATCGGAACGATTTCACAGGATGCAGGACCGGAATAGCAGCAGAAGGTCAAGAATCGAAAGCGGAAATCTTCTTCCTTTAAACGCATATTAGTCTTCAGGTCAGAACGTACTTCATTGAGTCCTTTTTCGCTTTCTAGTATCATCGTAGACGCGTTTTGTGGTTTGTTTCAAAGGTTTGTGGAAGTCCAGGTCTGATGTAAGGCATGGAGCGGACGGGTAAGGACATTTACTTTACTTTAAATTAACTCTTTATATATGTTAATGGAGGATAATTATAAATAAAATACGTTTTAGCAACTGATTTAAAAAACATTTCAAATCGTGACTAAATGTGTATTTTAAAATGTAGTTTTGAAAATACCAAGTGACCCTATTTGAAAGGAATCAAAGTAATTAAGTATATTAGAAGGGAAAATGTGGTTAAGGAACGTTTTATGTTTAGGGACGAATTTGCAGTTTAAAAGTAAGCGTGGTAAAATGCTGCGTTGTAAAAATATGCGTGGTACTGCCACTTGCGAAGTAACATTTGCGTGGTTATGCCATGTGTGATAATTGCTTGCAAAGTAAAATCATACAACCCTGTTTTCTGGATGAGAGCAAGCTCCATATCAACCTACTGGAGCTTGGAATGACCTGCTTGGCCATCAAAGCCTTCCCCCATCTGCTAAAAGGAGGCTGGTGCATTGCTCACAGACTGCACTATCACAGTGTGGTACTGCCACAAGCAGGGTGGAGTGGGGTGTTTGATCCTGTTCCAGGATGTTCCATGACTCTGGAGATTGCTTGACCAGCAGAACATTTGCCTGGACCCAAACCACCTGGCAGAGTCACTAAAGGCCAGAGCGGACGAACTAAGCAGAAGTTATGAGGCAGGTCACAAGTGGTTTCTCTACCTCAATGGGATGCAGAGTCTCTTGGATCAGTGCAAAGCACTCTAGATCCATTCATGACCATCAACAGCCTGCAGTGTCCACAATTTTGTGCACTGGAGTTACCCTCGAAGGCATGCAGTACGGTACTCATTCCGGATGAAATGGAACAAGAGGCTTCTACGGGCATTCCCATTACTCCCTCTTGTGTCTTAGATTCTGATGAAGATCAGGACCTACTGGGCACAAGTAAATTTCATTGCCCCAAAGTGGGCTTGGAAAGTGTGGTATTCAGAGCTCCTTATCAACATTTGTCGTCCAATCAGGCTACCATTTTAGGGGGATCTTCTGTCACAGCAACATGGTGGAGTCCTGTATCTGACTTTCCACAACCCACTTCTGTATGGAGAATGAATAGCAGCACCTAAGTGTTTGATTTGCTGTGGTGCCCGAAATACCGATCCCTTACAGAACACTATTTCTGATGTTCTTTTGTTAGCCCAACAGTGTCTTCCTGTAGGTACCTTGAAGGGTCATTTATCTGTTCTCACAGCCTTTCTATGTTTACCGGATCAACTGTCTGCTTTTTAAGTTGCTGGTTGTGATGCTTTTTAGGAAAGATTCGGCCCACATATCCTCTTCCACCCTCAGCTGTCTGTGATGCATCTACGGGTCACAAATCTAGCCTTAATACTTTTGTAAATGCCTATCTGAAAGAGACACGTTAGTGATAGATTCCTGACATTAGAATATCCCCAGGCATCAGACTGGATCCGGAAAGTTTTTGTAGCAGTACTCCTGCGCGTCAGTAGGTGGCGTGGTGCGGGTCCGCGTCCGTCGCTGGCATCGTAAGCGCCAAGATGACGTCACGGAGACTACTTAGGCGCCACCCATGCGCGCTGACGTCAGTTCTTTCTTTTTCCACGCCAGCAAGCGCAGATCCGGATAGAGCACGTACCTTAGTCACTTTTTGGCTACCCTTTTTTGAGACTTTTGTCTCATTTTTAGGTCTTGTCTGGAGAAAGCAGCGCATGTGCTGCTCTCGCAAGAGAGGACCTTTTTGCAATCGATTCTGCCAAAGCCTTACATGCACGCGCAGGGATGGACAAAGATGGCTGCTCTCGCCATTTGTCCAAACCTAACAGCATGCGCGTGCATGTAAGGACAGTGGACAGACCACCGCCATCTTGTTAAACACGCGTGCGTTTGCTTTCACTTTAAACGCAGTTTAAAGTTAAAGCACACCGCCATGCGGGTACCTCCTGTCCTGGTCGCACTCAGATCTTCTTTGCTGGCATTGGGAAGCCCCAGTGGTTAGAAGGTACCGGACGCTTCCCTGTTTGTTTTCAGTTTTTGCTCTTTGTCAGGCGCTGAAATATTCATGTGCTCTGAGAAGCAGAAGCGTGCGCCTTTAAAGTGATCAGCTGTGCAGCGCAGTCTCCCTCTCGCATCTGGGGCTCCGTTTACTCCCATTGAGTGGAGGAGGGTCTTGTTGTTTCAATGCTGTGCTTTACTTTGTTCCCACCCCCTCCCGTTGTCCGTGTCCTCTTTCGTCCCGCCCCCTCTTGTTGTTCGTGCGCGTTCCATTTTATTCCCGACCCGCGTTTCATTTTATTCTCAACCCCCTCCCATGGTCTGCATTTTCTATGCTCACGCCACCTCCCGTTGTCATTAATCCCTTTGTTTCCACCCCCATCTCTGCGCTTGAATGAGAGGATACCTCCCCGCCCACACTTTTGCAGATCAAAACGGCGTTCCTTCGGTCTGCTGAAGCCGAACCTGGCCCTAGACAGATTCGCCCTCTCCTTTACTGGGTAGTGCATTCGTCTGAGCTGTGTAAAAGGCAGGCCTCGGAAGACTTCCGTACAGCAGTGGACAGCATGTGTCTGCACTAGGGTGACCAACTGACATGGGTGCAAATTCAGGACAGTGATTGTAAAAATTCAGGACAAGGGGTCAAAATTCAGGACAAAAATTCAGGACAGGACGTCAAAATTCAGGACAAAAGCTACGTTTTATAGACACATCAGAGAGGGTTGCGCAATAGTATATAAGTAAGTAAATAGACAACTACTAAAGTACAAGTGAAAATAAGTTTACATTAGGTTGAGACAATTGTGCACTTTATGGTTTGTCAGTGTGCGCGCAGCTTTAAGCAAATGTGCAGGTCTTTTTGTGGTAACTAAACCGCCCCCACCCCACCCCACCTTTCCAGCTCCCAGAGAAAACGCCTGATGCCCGGTCCGGCCAGTCCGGCTTTGATACCACCCTCCAATGGCGCCCCTCATCTTCACATAGACCCTCTCTCAAGTGTATTTAATTTCTTCTATAGTGCTAATCATCCCAAGTCTGTGGGGCAGAGTGTTGGAGTGCGTTGCAACACACACATTATACAGAGACAATCACTCATATAAATGTTAAAGTCAATGTGTAGGAAATGTTGCTTAAGATAATGGGGCTTACAATGTGTAATCATACTTTCATCCATCATTCAGTCTTTCACCATTCATTCTGTCCTTCCATCTGTGTGCCACTCCATGTCCATATTCAACCAATTACAAACCTATCCATCCATCCATCATTTCACTCAGCCATCCCTCCATCCACCCTTTAACTCATCCATCCATCCATCCATCCACCCTTTCACCCTATCCATCCGTATACTCATCCATCCACTCTTCCACCCACCCACCCATCCATCCATTCACTCATCCATCCAGCCATTTACCTATCCAGCCATCCTTTCACTTACTCATTCATCCATCCAGTCACTCATCTTTCCACCCTTTCACCCGTTCAGACATCCATTTACCCATCCCCCTTTCACTTTCAATTCCCCTTTCACTTAGCCATCCATCCTTCCATCCACCCACCCATCTACTCATCCACTCATGAATCCATCCATTGAACCTATCATTCATCCATCCTTTCACTCATCCATTCATACTTTCTCTCATCCATCCACCCTTTCACTCCTTCACTCATCTATCCATCCTTTTGTCCATCTATCCGCCCTTTCACTCACTCATCCATCCATTCATTCACCCTTTCACTTATCAATTCAGCAATCCACCCTTTCACTTATCAATTCATCAATCCATCCATCATTTCACTCATCCATCTACTCATTCTCTTGCCTGCCATCCACCCTTTCACTCATCCATCAATCCATCATTTCACTCATCTATCCAGCCATCCATCCACCCATCCCTTACTTACTCACCTGTTCACATTAATTATGAGACCCATCAAGAACTCCACCCTCGCTGTAGTTCCTAAAGCAAGGGGTGGGGTGGGGCAGGGTTCAGTATGCCCCTGCACTTAGGCAATCTGAAAAAGTGGAAGGCATGAGTCATGCATGATGCACAGTGCCTGGACATGGGGCGACTGTGACATAGTGTTGTTTCCAGAGCTTTAAGTGGGATGTAAAAACTAGGGGGGTCTCTGCAAAAGGGTGTTTAATGTACTAAAATGCGTGGCTTAAAACACATAAGCTAAAAATCTGTGCTTAATATAATGTGCCGCCCGACTGGTATTTTTGTTGCTTGTGTCATTACATCCGTTGTTCTGTGTGGGAGTATCTAGCTGTACATCATATGGCAAAGGCCTATTACGATCCACTACCTCACCTAAACTTTGCCTACCCAGTCAGTCCACCCTATCTAGGTAACTGAACCTATTATATGTGGGAAAATAATTATCCACCGTGTTTCTAGGGATAGGGTGAATTTTGTTTGCATTGGGTCTCCACCTCCGATCCCTGCTACTAGGCACGAGTTCCCATCCCTCTCCCTCCCCCTCGTGCCCCTCCAAGGGGTAAAAGAAAGACAGGGGGAGGGTTTGGATGGGCGACCCGTGCATATTCTGGGGCCAGCTACAAATGTACCTAACAGTGGCAGGGTCCCTGAAGTTGATCACAACGCAGTCACCCTGGATAGACTTCCTAGTGGTGCCTACCCAGGAGACTCTTCTCACCATAAGAACCTCACTGTGTGTGCCCTCAGGCAGGGGTCTATTGATGGACAACCAGCCCGGGCTGAGACAACTTCCCGGGTACACACACAGCCATGCCTGAGTACTTCACAGACCAGGCTTTGTTTGTTTTCACCCCTTCTTATAGCCCCTGCATCTTCTCTCTGCATATTGCTGGGAGAGTCAATCCCCCCCCCCCCTCCTGAAATTTGCCTCTAGTTGCGCTTCTGAATACCCCTCTAACTCTGATGGGGCATCTAATAGGAGTGACCATCGGGATTACTAGATCAGCGCATCGGGTATTTGTCACATGGAAACTTAAACTCAAACAAGTGGGGATCAGTGTGTAAACATAAACTCCTGCATGTTTTTGCCCATTAACACTAATCCACTATCCTCCTGCCTCACCCACCCCCTGGAAATTACAGATGGTCACAGTTTGTTAGTTCCGGTGGGAGGGGGATAGGAGGCCCAATTCCATCCCATCATGTAATAAGCCCCTTAGTCCAAAAATGCTTCATTACCAGTCTAGCACATCACCTGTTGTGGACCAACATGACTTTCCTTTAGAGTTACTGAGGACATCGCATGTGCTCCTGAATGCAGACATTTCAGCAGAAATCGTTGAAACCAAGAGGTAATTTCGAAGTATGGAGTGGGATGAAGGGGAGGCTTCAGTAAAGCAACTCCAAAAGTTAGAGTAGGAGCGCCCAGCACAGCCAGCTCTTTGCCAGGTATTCAGGGCGCCACAGACTATGAAAACAGGTTCAACTTAGAGGCATTGCATTTGCACACTTTATATGAGGATATCCTGAAAATCTGTTGAGGGTATGGACAATTCTGGACTGATCTGGCTCTCTCATCTATCCCCAATACAGCTAACAAGGACAAACATTTCTTCCCAAAAAAGAGGAAAAATACTTCTCCCAGATTCTCTTAGGTGCAGCACGTTTCCTTTCTGATGAGCGTGGAACATAAAAAATACAAAACAAGCATTAAAAATGCAATATGTCTCGCCTTTTATTAAGTTAAAGCCATTTGCTTTGCTATACAATACCATTAGCAAAGCAAATGGGTTTAACTTAATCAAAGGCAAGACCTATTGCATGTTCAATGCTTGTTCTCCTTGGCGCACGTAGGGATGCCTGGGTTTAAGTCTTGTGGGACCTGCCGTCGCAATATGTTGTTGGCGGACCCCCAAGATGTTTGCCTCTACTGCCTGGAGACCGACCACGACTCCCGCTCCTGTCGGGACTGTCGGGCCATGGCCGAAGGCCTTGAGGGAGCGGCGCCGGAAGTTGCTGGGGGCCCGGCACTCGTCCCAACGCCGTTCCAGGTCCCGGGACCGTTCCCGAGAACGCTTGCGGGGCCGCAGTCGTCGCTCCTCGGGCTCCAAGTCTAAGCCCTTAGATTCGGGTAAGCGACGATATAAAAAGAAGTCGAAGAAGCGAGTTCGCTCTCCGACGTCCCCCCCCGTCGGTCCTCAGATGCAGACGAGGGCGACAGGAGGATCCAGCTTTGGCGCCACAGGATCCTGCGCCATTGCTCCGGCGCCACAAGTTCCAGCGCTGCTGGCTCCGGCGCCACCCTCGGCTCCACCTCCAGTGCCGCAGTGGGTGCCTTTTGTCCCGCCCTTGCCCCTGTTCCAGGACCATTTCTTTCCTACCTGGGATCCGCATTGGGACACGGCGCCGGCTCGGCCCTGGCCGGTGCCGTTCCGGCACCGTATGTTCCTTCTCTGGCTCCAGCTCTGCCGCCGCGGTGTGTTCCCATGCAACAGAGGTGGAGGACGACTGGGAGGGGTCCGAGGACCCTCTTGCCCGTCACTGTGACTCCGAGCAGGACTGGGTGGACGACTTGGAGGACGCCGGCAAACTCAACATCTCTTCTGACCCGAGGTTTGCCTCTCCGTCGCCTAGCATGGAGGAGGGCACCTCCTACACGATGGTGCTCAGTCGGGCAGCAGAGGTCCTCAACCTCTATCTCCCTACGGTGGCCCTCAAAACTAATCTCCTCACTGCGGTGCTCCAGACGGCGTCCACTTCGTTGGAGCCCCTGCTCCCCTTTAACGACGCCCTCACTGACGTCATGTTGGGCACTTGGTCGCGCCAGCCACGGGGCCCCTGTGGATAAGAATGTCGCCAGGCATCACCGTCTGGCACCTGGTGACCCTGCTTTTCTGACCACTCATCCTACGCCTGAGAGCCTGGTCATCCAAGCCTCGACGTCTGAGTGCTTTTCCTACTGCCCCGCCGGATAAGGACTCTAAGAAGCTGGAGCAATTTGGTAAGAGATTGTTCTCTTCGGCCAGCTTGGGGCTGAGGTCCGTGAACACTGCTTGCTTATTAGGCCGCTATTCCCACGCGGTGTGGGATACAGTTGCACACGTGTTGCCTCAGTGTCCTGAGGAGATCCACGCTGTGCAGTCCCAAGCTGTTGCTGAGGGTAAAGATGCGGTTAAGTTCGCCATTCGGTGTGGTTTGGACACCATTGACTCACTGGGTAGGGCGATTTCTACGACTGTGGTGCTGCGTCGCCACGCCTGGTTGCGATCTACCGGGT
This sequence comes from Triturus cristatus, assembly GCF_964204655.1. Lineage (NCBI taxonomy): Eukaryota > Metazoa > Chordata > Amphibia > Caudata > Salamandridae > Triturus > Triturus cristatus. The sequence goes on from NC_140585.1 coordinate 619,196,636, forward strand.
TCTCGCCCAATGTCCAGAGCTCGCTCATGGGCATGCCCTTTGATGGGACTCGCCTGTTTGACGATAAGACCGACAGTGCACTGGAGCGTTTTAAGGACTCGCGTGCTACGGCCAAGTCCTTGAGTCTTTCTGCGAAGAACCAGGCCACTCCTGGTTTTTGTTCCTTTCGTGGCCACGGCAGAGGTGCTCAGGCACGTTCCTTCACCAAGCCTGTGCAGAACCAGCCTCAGTGCGGCCGCGGCTTCTGCAGGGGCGGTTCTGGGAATCAGCGTGGGGGTCAGTCCACATCCGCCCATGCTGCTTCTACCTCCAAACCTTCCTAATCCGAGCTTTGTGGAGCACCCCACGCCGGTGGGTGGCAGGATCCGCCACTACCTCCCCCACTGGCGCGATATCACATCGGACAAGTGGGTGTTGCAGATCATCCGCAGGGGTTACTCCCTTCCCTTTCAGTCCTCCCCTCCAGCCATGCCACTTCGGTGCCACCGCATGTCGGGGGATCACTTGGTTCTTCTCCAGGAGGAAGTCACGGCCCTGTTGGCCAAGGGGGCCATCGAGTGCGTTCCTGGACGGAAGTAGGGAGTGGTTGTAATTCCCACTACTTTCTGGTCCCCAAGAAAGAGAAAGGGGGCCTGCGCCCCATCTTGGTCCTCCGGATCGTCAAACGCTTCCTCCGGAAGTGTGGTAAATAATTTAATTACCGGTACTTAATTTGATGCGGAAAATTAATAAGAATAGCTCAGTAAAATAAGAGGCAGAATCCGTGGTATTTAGAGATTCAGAACAGGCTTTATTCCTATACAAAGGAACATAATTCGAATTATGGGCCTTCTATTCCATCACCACGAAAGTTCAGGAAGGAAGGAACATACATCATTGACAGGTAATCATTTTTATAGAAGAGGCATTTACAGTGAAACAGATGCAGGAGGCGTAACAGTTGATAACAGAGATAAAGACATACATGCGTAACTAAAATGGGTGTAACTAGGCGTAACTAAAGAACGTCATTAGGTATGATGTCACAAATGGGTGGTTCCATGAAAGAATTTCGCAATGTCAGCAAAAATACTTGGCAGAGATGTGCGCGCGGCAGCATGACGTGTGATTTGACGTGCAACTAGGGGGAGAAAGGGACTTGACATTTAGCTCTACATGTGGAGACAAAAGTCTGGGGTTATGTCAACCTAATCCCAAATCATATCTAATATCCTATGTTTAAAGAACTGTGTTATCCAAAAAGAGAGGTCTCTTAGGATAGAATCTTATTCTATACTGACTATACTGACTGTTAGTGCGTGTACAAGCGTCTAAGTGTCTACACTAGATGCGAGGGGGTAGGAATATTCCATGGTAACAGGGCTATGAATTACTTGCATGAGGGCAGCGAGGCCTGGCCCTTTGCGCGGTAGCTGGAGGAATGTTTACCTAAACTACTAGACAGGAATGCATCGGATGAGGAGCTAAGGAGATAATCTCGAAGGTGAAATACAGTTTTTGGCAGGCGACGGGCTGGATCAGGCACCGTTAGCCGCGCAGGGAGTAGGACAAAGTTCATGGATACAGATGCGAGCTCAGACTGGAGCTTTCAGAGGCAGAAGGCAGGAAAAGGCTTGGTGGCAGAATCAGGGCCTACTCGCCTGGGCTGTAAAATGGGATAAATGAACCATATAAAGCCGGTGGCCTTTCATACTTAGGAATAGAATATCCGGCCCATTCATGGCGGATCTGAAAAAGGACATGTTGACGGTGGACGCACATGTATTTGCGTCTTCATAACTGGAACTGGAGGGAACATACATGTACTTGTGATTTATACATGAAACCGTTGGGGTCCAAGATAGGGGACATAACCGACCATAAAAATCCATATTTCCACATTCCCTCCTTGTCCCCTACTTGCCCTTAGGAGATATCAATCTTCATCAATCCATCGATCTGTTCATATAACATCATTTGTTCTTCTTTCTTCTTCCGGGATCTCGAACGAAAACTTGGATGTGGGATACACGAGGTGGCACACAGACCACAAATCGCTGGCCCACATTGTAGACATAAGCAGCAACTGAATAGGATGAGAAAGCCAATACCTAGGAAGGAGAGCATTCTCCATCCCCAGGCTGACAACACGCCCCAGAACCAACCGGACCAAGTCCAGGTGCCTGGACTCTGGTGTATCTGGCTTACAATCTTATGAAGGCGGGTTATGGCTTTATATACTGACGGCGAATTTTCTGGTATAAAAATGCAACAACTTGATCCGATGACCCTACAAGCTCCGCCCCTATCGGCCAGGATGACGTCAAGGACAAGACGATTTTGAAGCACAACAATCCGCATAGCAGACTGCTCTTCTGTTAAATTGCCTAAGGCGGAAATAGTTTCGTTCACTACTGCTTCAAGGGTTCTGGTTAATCTACGTATCAACTTACTATTAGTGACTGTACCTATATAGGGGAAGAAACCTTTATTGAAATCTGTGTATTTTTCCCATGCTGTTTCAGTGTAATCGACGATTGGGAGATCTCTCTGCTGTCTATTGTGTACTAAATGAGTATTTCTATGATAATCAGGAGGAGCTAGGAAAACAGGTGGTAGGAGGAATGCTATGTAACAGGTACCATCCCAATCTAGAGGTAGGCGTATATATGCGGTCTGGCCACATATAAAGTAGGAATGACGAGAAGCTCTAAATGTAGACTTGCCTTGATCACTGAATTTTATCACAGTGGTGCATTTACTATGGCCCATGTGTATGGAGCCATTCTTTCTTATACATAGTTCCCCTTTTACTGGGAATACGGACATGGCGGACAAGATTGGTGTAGCTTCAGATTCAACGTTCAGGATCATGAGGTTAAGTGTAAAATTACCTAATCCATATACTTCATTTTCTAGATCAGTTCCTGTTCTTTTGGGGAAGTCCCTCCTTGTTAGGGTAGCAGACCTTAAGCAAAACTAAGTTCAGGTTTCCCCATACCCAGTTGTCTTGATAAACTGCGGAATTCGAATCTAGGGAATTGATCAAACTAAACCATGCTCCACAGGAGCCATTGTGTGTGAACGGATAGGGAAAGAGGGGCAAAACTCCCTTATAGTTCTGATAGGGAGGGAGTCGGCCACATATCCAACAATTTGTAGCATTGCTAGTCTGATGGGAATGATGTAACATACTAATAAAAGTGTTATTGCGCAGCGCAAATCTATAGGACAACTCATGCGGGGGTAATTCACTAAAAGAATGTTCAGCAGTAACATTGTAAACATGTTTAGAAATAGGATAATATATGTGCAACAATATACTTGCAGTGATTATTAAAAGACTTAAGAAAAACAAAATTAACAACGTCACTGTGCAATGACTACGCAGTGATTTACAGTACGCATGCCTTTTCAACAGCATCTTTCCGTTTCTTTCTCTAGTCAGGTCTAGGGGATACATGTCAGAGACAAATTCGACCGATTCACCTTGGAGAGGACTTAAACAATCAAATTGTCTGACTTTTTAGACCGTAATTTTAGTTTGTATAGTTCCTTATCGTTTTGTTCAACCAAAGGGAGCTTTGAGTCAATCGGTGAAGACACGCGAGGTGTAACGTTTACATCAGACGGTAGTCCATGAAATTTCTTGATATGACTTGAATGTAACCATCCTTTGCGACCCTCGATCTTCACGGCTGTCCTCGTGGTGAGTAGTACAAGTTGAGGCGATTTCCACCTAGGATCCAGCTGAGTCTTCCGGTCAAAATTACGCACTAACACCAGGTCCCCGGGAACTACGTCATGGGGTTTCACCTCGGTGTTGTCGGGAAAGGCTGCAGCTACCTGTGAACGACAAGATTGTAGTGCAGACATCAAGGAAGCCAGGTAATCTGTCAGCATATTACAGTCAACATCAGTTATTTTGCGTGGTATAGGCGTCCCCCACATATTTGGTGGTCTGCCAAAGATCACCTCATAAGGGGATAGCCCTGTTCGAGAGTGCGCTACCATTCTCATGTAAAAGAGCGCAACTGGTAAGGCTACTATCCAATCAACACCTTTCTGTCTACATATTTTGGACAATCTAATTTTCAGAGTTTGATTATGTCGTTCCACGAGACCTGCTGCCTCGGGGTGTCGGACACAGTGAAATCTCCATTGATAGCCTAACAAAAGTGAAACGTGTTTCATTAGTTCGGATGAGAACGGCTGGCCGTTATCTGAGTAGACAACACGTGGTAAACCGTACCGTGGGAAGAATTCTCGAACCAACTGTTTGGCAGTAGTCGGGGCAGTGTAATCTGAAACCGGGTATGCTTCTGTCCAACGGGAAAGAGCACAGACAACTACGAGAACATATTTGAATCCTCGACATCGTTCCATCTGGATATAATCCATCTGGAGGACTTCAAAAGGGTGATCAGGAGGCTGAAATCCACCCTGTTCTACGGGAATGCTTTTTCCTGGGTTGAACTGGCAACAGATCATACAGGTACGAACTTTTTGTTTAGCTGCTGCTCGTAAATGTTTGTTGAACCAAATGTGTTGAATGCTGTCTAGCATAGCTTTTTCTCCTAGGTGCGCTGGACTATGTATTGTATTAATGATGACTTGGACCATTGAGTCGGGAAGAAACCATACAGATTTTTCCTTCGTCATCCATCCTTGATTCGTTTGGATCCCTCCTAATTCAGTCCATTCCTTTATTTCATCTGGTGTAGCATGTGTCTGTATGTCAATTACGTCAAGAGCGGGATCCTTAACCGTCATGCAATGTGTTGGTGTCAGAACTATTGTCTTTGTCATGTCAGACATGTGAGTTTGAGCAGTCTGTTTAGCTGTTCTATCAGCTAGATCATTGCCTTGGGAAATGATATCAGTAACTTTCGTATGAGCTTTACATTTCATAATTGATATTGCAGTAGGTAGATGTATTGCATCTAATAAGGCATGAATGAGGGGTCCGTGCTGAATGTGGGCACCGTGAGAAGTTAAATAACCTCTCTCTCGCCACAGCACGCCGAAGTCATGTACAACTCCGAATGCATAACGTGAATCAGTGTATATGTTGACTTTCTTATTTGTGGCTTGAATACAGGCTTGTGTCAGAGCGATGAGCTCTGCTGCTTGAGCTGACAAAGTATTTATGCAATTTGTTTCAACGACTTCAGTGTCTGTTGTGACTGCATACGCGGCCACTAGCTCTCCTGTACTTGTTCTCATACATGAACCATCTACATATAACGTCAGGTCTGGATCTGACAATGGGACGTCTGTTAAGTCTTGTCTGGGTTTCGTCGTGATAGTAATAACTTCAATACAATCATGTGCTAGTGGGTCTGTTCCGTTTACTGGCAAAAGTGTGGCAGGATTCAATGTACTACAACGTCTGATTTCTATGTGTGGCTGAAACAATGTCAATTCGTAACCGGTAAGTCTTGCTATAGTCAAGTGTTGTGTTTGCGTTCGGTTCACAAGAACCTCTACTGCGTGTGGTACTTGTACTGTCAATGGATGTCCTAACACTATAGCATCGCTTTGTCTGATTGCTAAAGCTGTCGCTGCCACTGATTTCAGGCACGCAGGCAGAGCCTGAGCTACGGGATCAAATGTACTAGAAAAATAAGCACATGGTTTGTGTGATCCTGCTTGTTCCTGTGTGAGTACTGACAAGGCAGTACCTTCGCGTTCTGTAACAAAGAGCGTAAACTGTTTACTGTAACATGGTGTTGCTAAAACAGGTGCTTGACATAAAGCTTTCTTTAGGCTTTCAAAAGCTTGTGTATGTTCCTGAGTCCAAGGGAGGACAGTCGATGTGGCCGCCTCCTGTGTTGTCAACTGAATGAGTGGTTTTGCTAGAAATGCATACTGAGGGATCCACTGCCTACAATATGAAGTGAGGCCTATAAAAGCCCGTACCTCCTTTTGTGTCTTGGGTATTGGCATGTTAGCAATTAACTGGATGCGATCTGGTGTAAGCTGCCTTCCCTCCTTGGACAGCGAGTGCCCAAGGTAAACAACTCGCTGGACACAGAATTGCAGCTTAGAAGGGGACACCTTGTGCCCCTTTTCGGCCAAAAATTGTAAAACCGTCAGTGAGGCTTTTTCACATTCAGGTTCGCTTCTATTGGTGATCAGCAGATCATCGACATATTGAAGCAGGGCAGTGTTGACTGGCATGTGGATACTGTCAAGTTCTCGTTTCAGTGCTTGGCTATAGATGCTGGGGCTTTCTGTGAATCCTTGAGGTGCGCGTGTGAATTTAAAGCTTCGTCCATTTAAACTAAATCCGAACAAGTATTAGCTTTCCGGATCTATTGGGACGCTGAAAAAGGCATTCTTAAGATCAATTACAGTAAAGAATGTTGCTTCGGAATCAATGGTTGTCAGTAATGAAGAAATGTCTGGGACTACGGGGTATTGTGGTACAATACATTTATTTAATTCGCGCAGATCAATAACCAATCGATATACTGGCGGGGCTTTTGGATCAGTTCGTTTAAGAATCGGAATTATCGGGGAATTACATACATTGGAGTCGGTTTCCACAACCACTCCTTGGGTAATAAGCTCGTCAACGATTTGCAGTAAAGCCACTACAGCATCTGGGGGTAACTTGTATTGTCGCATTCGTGGTAGTACCACTCCTGTCTTTAGTGTGACTCGATATGGTGTAATGTTCATGCAACCAACATCTGTAGGGCCTTGTGCCCATAAATGTGTGGGTAAAGTCTGCAGTCGGTGATCCATGTCTCGGGACACATAGTGCCCTTTGAAATCACGTAAAAACAATCTTACTCCTTCCGGAGAACAACATATTATAGCTCCTAGAGCTTTCAATGTTTTTATACCTAACAGGTTTTCTGGACATGATTTAGTAAGTAATAAATCTGTAGTTCGTGTCAAGGGACCAATCGTAAGTGGAAGAGGCTGTGATACTTCGTTAATGATGGGTTTTCCTGAAAAACCAAGGGAAATATTCTGTGAGCCTGAGAGGGGTGCCCCTGGAACTTCACTACGTTTTATGGTTGTTCGGCTTGCCCCTGTATCAAGTAAAAATTTTCTATCTTGGCCTAATAGTTCACTGTGTACATAAGGTCCTTCTTGATCTACAGGGACCTCGATAAGGGGTAAACCAACTTCCCTCTCTAGGCTGTTTCATGAGTATCGTTGATAATCAGGGTAGTCATACTGTGCGGTCTGGTACATCTGTCGTGTCGTTGTTTGTGTGGCAGCAATAGGCTGCGGTGGTGGAGCTGGCATAGACTGTTGCGGAGCTGGCATGGCCTGTGCATGCTGCGGGGCTCCTTGTTGGTTCTGATCCTGTCTAAGTGGCCGTGGTCTTTCTTTTGTATTACCTATGGCGATATTATGTTTTAAAACTGGACAATCGTGTACATAATGACCTGGCTGTTTACAATAGTTGCATGTCCCTTTTACAGAACCTGCTGAAACACTGGACTGTGTCATACCCTTTTTATGACCGTCAGCTGGAACTGTCTGGGAAACTAGCATTTTCATTTTCGTGTCTTTCATGCGTCTTTGTTCATGTTCTTGTTCCTCTCTAATTCTATTGTGATGGTACTGTAGCATTTGTAACATTTGTGACGGAGTGTTACCTTGCCAGGTACTCTCGAATTTCAATACTCTATTCTTAACTTGGGGCAAGGCATTTTCAACTAATTTTGTCACAAACAGATGTGGATACGATTCGCTACTTGCTTTTATTCCACTATTTATACCAAAACATTTTTCGAATCGGGCATAGAAATCACTAGTGTCTTCATCTTGCTTTTGTTTACAGGCTGAGATTGCACCCCAGTCTTCCTTTTTCGTAGTTAATAAACGTGGCAGTACCTGTACTAATAAACCTGGTAGTATTTTGGTCTTTTCCCCAAGCCCTAAACCTGGACCTCGAGCTGTTTCTTCGTTTTCTAATGCTGTCCAATCTATCTTTTGGTCTCCCACCTCCCAATCCTTTTCTTTGAGTTTTTCATAAATGCCCGCAGGCATTAATACCTTTAATATTTTCATAATGTCGGGATAGGTATACTCTCCCATGAGCAACATGTCTTTAATTTCACGGTGGAAACCCGCTGGGTCTTTGTCATGACTGGGTACCACTTTCTTCATTTCTAATAGTTCCATTTTAGATATGGGTGTGTATACAAACACACGTTTAAACTGATTGTCATCACCTTTTATCGGGTGGACTTCGCGTAAGGGATTCTGTCTATCCATATAATACGTCGTTTTTTCCTTGATGGGCAGTGAGACATGTTCGGGGCATACAAAAAGAATGTACTGCTTTCTGGATTCTAGTATTTCTCTAATTAACTCAGTACCTGAACCTCTCCATTTATTCGTGAGTAATTCAGTCAATATATCAGGTAAGGGACCAGGATCGGAGTGTTGGCTTTTATATAATATAAGGAGTTGTTGAATCATGTAGATACCAGCTAAACGCTGTTCATCTGGGGTGAGGTTCAAAAACGTGTGCGCTAGTGTATCATCACTATATTTTCCGGGACTGTCAACCCAGTGAACGGCTGACCTGGCTAATTCTTGTTCGTCCATAGAATCGAGTATATGATAACCCCTTCGTTCTCGAAGTAATTTGTCAGCGGCTTGGAACGAATGTTCGGGGGACCTTATATTTACTATAGGGTTTTGGAAATTTCTGTTATTTTCTGGACGTATCGGATCAGTAAAGCCTCTAGTATTATTACAAGATCTTCCTCTACCTACATAGGCCATGGTTTCTAACTGTCCTGTGGGCAGTTCTAATTCTTCCTCCTCCTCGTTTTGTTCAGGCTGGTCTACCGCTAATCTCTCTTCGTGTATTCGTTCTACTTCTTTGCGGATCTTTCGGCACATAGCTACTATGCTTAATAGTCTATCATGTCTCCCCTCTGATATATTCCGACTCCATGTGGTAAGAATTCGCATTTCTTCCGGATTTACCCCTGGTCGGTCTTGATTTCTAATCACACAATTTGAGGAAACGTAACAGTTCCCCCTGTATCTCCACTTTCTGGTACTCCATGGCTCTATTAATACTTTCAGAATCTCGCCCTGACTGGACAAAGTGATATATATTTTCTAAATGTGTAGTCATTCCTGGTAGCCTCCCTAAATATATTGCAGCTCGTCGGATACGTAATGATGCCAGCAGCATTTCGTCCTCTTTGCCGGGCACAGGGTCATATCTACAATCTACTAGAAGTTCCTTAAGCATGTCGGGAGTTACTAGTTTGGGCGTACGTTGGTGGGCTAATTCTTGACAGGAAAGTTTATTTACTCTGGGTGGCGTGGAAAAAATGTTTGTCGTACCTCCTGTAGCACCGCCTGGGGTGCTGGATGTGAAAGGATTCGTTGAACGTGATATAGCAACCATAGGTGTGGGTACAGCTGTAGAAACAGATGTGCTTGCCGGAACTTGTGTCGGAGTTTGTTGTTGCGGAGGTACAGACGGAGGGTCTTGGCGTTGAACCCCCTCGGCAGGCGGTCTATGTGGTGCAGTATTAGCATACTCGGGAGCTGCGTCGTCTAAATAAGAGGAAAGGAAAACATCTTCTGCGGTTCTGGGATGCCCTTTGGGATGTGCTTTTATCGGAAACAATGGAGGTGGCAAGTCTTTGGGTATCTCCAGAGTAGCCTTAGGTAACCCTTCGGCCAGAAGAGGATACATACCATTCATAAGGGCATTTCTTTGTCTGTCTACTTGTTCTGATTTTGCTCGGGTACCCTCTTCAATTAATAGATTTTCTCGGACTTTATTTGAATTCTCCTTACTTTTCTCTTCCTGTCTGAGTGCTTTTTCTGTACGTCTATATGATTCTTTACGCCATAATTCAATGGCATCTTTCTGTGATTGTCTAGCTTTCTTTTTCCATAATTCTTCCTCTACTTTCATGATGCATTCTGCATCCCAGGTCCCAGCTGCGGGCCACCTCTGACTTTCTGGTAATTCCTTGGTGTAGTCTACCCATAAATCAAGAAATAATATGGCGTCTAGGCCATGTTTATGATACATGAAGTACCCTGGAGTGTCCCTAGGAGGAATGGGAACAGCTTCTTCGAGTACCCCTTTTCTAGTTTTGATCTGTCTTAATTTTGAAAAGAGCGGCATATTGAGAACTGATCTGATACCTAATTTTGAACACGTTTAATACAACAAAACACAATAATGAACAGTCATTCACACCACAATATGCTGAACGTATTTAAAACATTTAACATTTAATGAACAACAATGATGGCCATTTAGGGAACTAGTCACTAAGCATAATACTCGGCACTAACTAGGTAATTCTGAATTATATATTAGACATACTAGATATACTGCTAAACAGTACAGATACACTGCTGAAACAGTGCAGACCGGATTTGTGTACCCAAACCCGTCTTGACCGGCACAACCTATGTGCCCTTCAGAACGCCTCCCCGGCAATGGTACTCACCGGGTAGCTCGGAACGGAAGGCCTCGGAACTGAACTGAACTGGACTTGGACCGGACTGGACTCGACTCGAAACTTCGGAACTTCGGAGCTTGGTGGGCCTCTGTATACCTCGGATCTTGCTCTCTCAGCTAGGCTCTGGTCGGGATACTTCGCACTTCTCACCGCCTCGTCTGGGTGTTTGATCGCAGCCTCAGTTACCCCCGCTCGGCAGGAGGGAGATACAGGAAATCCTGTGGGTACGCGTTGTTGTCCGTCCAGCTGTGGCAGGAGACCGGGCCTGCAACGCACCTCCGGCGCGTGAGATGAGAAAGTGTCCCTGTTCGGGCGCCATATATGTGGTAAATAATTTAATTACCGGTACTTAATTTGATGCGGAAAATTAATAAGAATAGCTCAGTAAAATAAGAGGCAGAATCCGTGGTATTTAGAGATTCAGAACGGGCTTTATTCCTATACAAAGGAACATAATTCGAATTATGGGCCTTCTATTCCATCACCACGAAAGTTCAGGAAGGAAGGAACATACATTATTGACAGGTAATCATTTTTATAGAAGAGGCATTTACAGTGAAACAGATGCAGGAGGCGTAACAGTTGATAACAGAGATAAAGACATACATGCGTAACTAAAATGGGTGTAACTAGGCGTAACTAAAGAACGTCATTAGGTATGATGTCACAAATGGGTGGTTCCATGAAAGAATTTCGCAATGTCAGCAAAAATACTTGGCAGAGATGTGCGCGCGGCAGCATGACGTGTGATTTGACGTGCAACTAGGGGGAGAAAGGGACTTGACATTTAGCTCTACATGTGGAGACAAAAGTCTGGGGTTATGTCAACCTAATCCCAAATCATATCTAATATCCTATGTTTAAAGAACTGTGTTATCCAAAAAGAGAGGTCTCTTAGGATAGAATCTTATTCTATACTGACTATACTGACTGTTAGTGCGTGTACAAGCGTCTAAGTGTCTACACTAGATGCGAGGGGGTAGGAATATTCCATGGTAACAGGGCTATGAATTACTTGCATGAGGGCAGCGAGGCCTGGCCCTTTGCGCGGTAGCTGGAGGAATGTTTACCTAAACTACTAGACAGGAATGCATCGGATGAGGAGCGAAGGAGATAATCTCGAAGGTGAAATACAGTTTTTGGCAGGCGACGGGCTGGATCAGGCACCGTTAGCCGCGCAGGGAGTAGGACAAAGTTCATGGATACAGATGCAAGCTCAGACTGGAGCTTTCAGAGGCAGAAGGCAGGAAAAGGCTTGGTGGCAGAATCAGGGCCTACTCGCCTGGGCTGTAAAATGGGATAAATGAACCATATAAAGCCGGTGGCCTTTCATACTTAGGAATAGAATATCCGGCTCATTCATGGCGGATCTGAAAGAGGACATGTTGACGGTGGACGCACATGTATTTGCGTCTTCATAACTGGAACTGGAGGGAACATACATGTACTTGTGATTTATACATGAAACCGTTGGGGTCCAAGATAGGGGACATAACCGACCATAAAAATCCATATTTCCACAGAAGGAGAAGTTCAAAATGCTGACTCTGGCTCAGGTCCTGGCTGCCCTCGACCCTGGAGACTGGATGGTAGTGTTGGACTTGCAGGACGCATATTTTCACATCCCTGTCCGGCTTTACCTGCGGTTCACTGTAGGCCAGGAGCATTTTCAGTTTGCCGTGCTCCCCTTCTGCCTTACCAGCGCCCCATGGGTATTCACGAAAGTGATGGCGGTGGTCGCAGCTCAACTGCGCAGGTCAGGAGTGTCAGTCTTCCCTTACCTCGACAACTGGTTGTTGAAGGCGGGCTAGCCCCAGGCAATCGTCAACCACCTTCAGACTACGGCCGGCCTCCTGCATTTGCTGGGGTTCTCCATCAACGTGCCGAAGTCGCAACTGAGTCCCTCTCAGAAGTTCCCCTTCATCGGAGCGGTTCTGGATTCGACGCTGTTTTGGATTTATCCTCTCGAGCAGCGAGTCTGGGATATTCAGGCTATGATTCCGATTTTTCAGCCTCTATCCCGGGATTCAGTCAGGATGACCCTCCGGCTTCCGGGCCTGATGGCCTCTTGCATCCCGCTGGTGACACATGCCAGATGGCATATGCGGACTCTGCAGTGGGACCTGAAGTTCCAGTGGGCGCAACATCAGGGCAACCTGTCAGATCATGTTCAGATCTCGGAGGGCACTGCACGACAATTGCAGTGTTGGCTCACGAATCGCGATTGGGTCAATGGCAGCTCCCTCTCCCTTCCCCAACCGGAGCACACAGTGGTGATGGATGCGTCCCTCCTGGGATGGGGTGGCCACTTTGGAGAGACGGAGATCAGAGGCCTCCGGCAGAGTCCCGGCTCCATATCAATCTGTTGGAGCTTCAGGCAATCGGACTTGCACTCTAGGAATTCCTTCCCTCTGTCCGGAGAAGTGTGGTGCAGGTGTTCACGGGCAACACCAGACTTGCACTGAAGGCATTCCTTCCCTCTGTCCAGGGAAGTGTGGTGCAGGTGTTCACGGACAACACCACCGCCATGTGGTATTGCAACAAACAGGGCATGGTGGGGTCTTAGACCCTCTATGTCAGGAGGCTCTGCGCCTCTGGATGTGGCTGGAACTTCAAGGCATTACCTTGATGGTTCAACACCTGGCAGGTTCTCTGAATGCCAGGGCGGACAAACTCTGCCGCCTGTGCTTGATGCATCACGAATAGTGTCTGTGCTCGGAAGTGGTGCAAGGTCTCTTTCAGCAGTGGGGAGAGCCTTGGTTAGATCTTTTCGCCACCGAAGGCGCAATGTCCTCAGTTCTACGCGTTGGAATTTCCAAAGCGGCACTCGCTCGTGACGTTTTTTGTCGCGAGTGGTGCTGCGGTCTGTTGTACGCCTTTCCGCCTATACCACTTCTGCCCAGAGTGCTTAAGAAGATTCGGCGCAACCGGGCCCAGGTCATCCTTGTGGCTCCGGATTGGGCACGAAGATGCTGGTATCCCGAGCTACTCAGCATGGCGATCATTCCCCCGATCCGAATGCCTCTTCGGGAGGATCTTCTGTCGCAGCAGCAGGGGACGTCTTCCACCCGAACCTGTCCAGCCTCCACCTCCATGCGTGGAGATTGAGCGGCGACAGTTGATCGCTTTCAATCTTCCTCCCAACGTCTGTGATGTCATTCTGGCAGCCAGGCGTCCCTCCACTAAGACGGTATACGCCTGCCGATGGAACAAGTTTGTGGCATGGTGCACAGCAAAGGCTGTGGATCCCCTTTCTGCCCCTCTTTCTGGGGTCCTTCTGTTCCTACTGTCTTGGGCCCAGCTGTGCTCTGCTCTGGGCACTATCAAAGGTTATCTTTCGGCCATCTCCGCCTTTTTGAGGCTTCTAGATCAGCCTTCTCTTTTTAAGTCTCCGGTTGTTAATCGTTTCCTGAAAGGCGTTGCGCACAAGTTTCCTCCTGTGCCGTTCATAATGCCTCAATGGGACTTAAATCTTGTCTTGACCTATCTGATGTGCGCTCCCTTCGAACCCCTTCATACCTGTCCTTCGGGCAGACTATCACTTTGCCCACCTTCTTTCCGTCTCCACATCCTTCGAGAGAGGAAGAGAGGCTCCACCGTCTGGACCCAAAACGCGCACTGTCGTTCTACCTCCAGCACACACGACTGTTCCGGGTGGATGACCAGCTCTTTGTTGGCTACGTGGGCGCCAAGAAAGGTCGGGCCGTGCACTTAAGAACCATCTCTCGCTGGATCGTTCTGTGCATCAATGCATGTTACTCGCTGGCTAACAAGGAGCCTCCTGTGGGGCTGCGTGCCCATTCTACCAGGGCAACGGCAGCCATTACTGCCTTGGGACGCGGCGTCCTCTTGCAGGACATTTGTCAGGCAGCTACGTGGGCCTCGCTGCGCACGTTTACCAAGCATTACTGCCTTGACAGTCCGGTCCGGAGAGACGGCTTCTTTGGCAGTCCTGTTCTCTGTGACTTTCTGGTGTAATCTTGTTCGCAGACCCACCACCGGGGTTGGTATTGCTGGGGTATCTTTTCTAAGGTAAGTAATCTATAACTAACGTTTCTTTCAGATGCACAAGTTACTACTTGTGTAACGATATATCTGTAAGAGACATTAGTTAGTGATAGATTCCTTACCGCCCCACCCATCCTCCCCGTTCTGCGAACTGATTCTAGCGTTGAGGTGATCCCTTTCATGGCCCTAGTTTCTTGGCACCAGTGGTCAGTTTCTTGCATGGCTCTGTGTTCCTGGCGCGAAAAGTCGTGTACAGAACTGACGTCAGCGCGCATGGTTGGCGCCTTAGTAGTCGCCGTGACGTCATTTCGGCGCTTACGACGCCAGCGACTGACACGGAGCTGCACGACGCCATGTACTGACGCGCAGGGGTACTGCTACAAAAACTTTCCGGATCCAGTCTGATGCCTGGGGATATTCTAAGGTAAGGAATCTATGACTAACTAATGTCTCTTACAGATATATTGTTACACAAGTAGTAACATGTGCTTTAAGGCTCTGCACAACTGCTCCTTAAGGCTCTTAACATGGCAAAAGAGGAAAACTGTTTTCTGTGACATTAAGCACACCTCTTATGTGAACTGCAGTCATTGTCCGTACAAACACTGTGTACACCACCATCACACTTCTGAACAAGTTTACGCTAAAAACACACGTAGCCTTCCTTCCCAAAGTTGTGACACACCTTCCTTGCCAAATGATCACTCTCACAGTGGATTTACTCTGTCACATACCTGAAAGAAGGAGGAAGGACACCATTGCCTTGATCTGAAGAAGGCCTGAAAGTTTTACATCTGAAAGAGACGATTAATTATAGATTCCTTGCATTAGAATTACCGCCAGGCGTCAGACTGGATCTGGAGAATTTTTTTCGTAGCCGTACTCCTGCACGTCTGTATGTGGCGTTGGTCGAGTCTGTGTTGATCGTCTACGTCGTGGTCACCGCTATGACTTTGTGGTGTCTACTTAGACTCCGCCTCTGCGCGCTGACGTCCGTTCTTTCTTTTTCCTGACCAGCCAGTACAGATCAGGAGAGGGCGTGCCCCTCAGTTGCTTTTTGACGAACCTTTTTTGTTGACGTCTTTTGAGTCTTACGACTCCTGGTGCATGAGGCATGTCCAGCCATCGGTCCGGTTTCAAGCCTTATGACTCCTGTCACAAGTTGCTGTCGGGCACCGATCCGCACCTCATGTGTGTTTGGTGCCTGGAGCGCAACCACGACCCGAAGTCGTGCTCTGACTGCCGTGCCCTGAACCTGAAGTCTTTGCAGGAGCGGTCATGAAAGCTTTTGGAGGCCCGGCAGTCCGCTCCGCGCCGCTCGAGGTCCCCATTGAGGGGAAGGTCGTGGGACTGGTCGCAGACCCATGGCCACTCATCATTGAAGTCTTCGCACTCCTCTGTTAAGTTGAAGCACAAGAAGAAGGTGAAGAAGTATCTTTGCTCTTCGCCTTGTCCCCGTCTATTGGCAGACGCGACGTGGGACCCGAAGCGTCGTCACTCTCAGACTCCTTCCTCGGAGTCCGCTCGGACGGCTCCGCGATCTCCTCCCTTTCCAGAGCCAGAACGCCTCTGCCCAGCTTCAAGCTTTTTACGAAGTGCTTCACCGCATCTTTGGGCTGCCCGATTCTGACTTCGATGCCGGCGGCTCTGGCAGCACAGGGCCCCCAAGGATCCAGGCCTGGATCCAGATCAGTGCAGGTCGACCTCCCGACACCTTCACCAGTGTGATCCTGGTGACGACGCCCCACACCGGTGTCTACCCCAGGCTCATTCCTGATGTGGACACTGCGCCGGACCTACATCAGTACCGGCGTCGGAGGGTACTTTTGTCCCACTGTTCATTCCTGGCATTCCCTACCACCCTGAGTGGCAGCCAGAGGAGGGTGAGGAGGACTTGGAGGGGTCTATTGATTCTCTAGCAGATCAACTTGAGGAACCAGACTAGAGAGAGGAGTTTGGTAATGCCAGTGGTCTGGATACCTCCCCAGACCTTGGTAGATTTTTTCCCCCTACCGTGGTGGCTACGGAGGATAGAGCTTCCTACGCTGCGGTGTTGCGTAGGCCGGCTAAGCCTTGGGCCCCGAGCTTCCAATAGTGGCTGTCAGGACTAACCTCCTGACTGAGGTGATTTAGCCGGCAGCAGCCTCTTCAGAGCCCCAGCTGCCTTTTAATGGAGCCCTCACCGACATCCTTTTGGTCACTTGGTCCAAGGCCAGCACAGGGGCTCCCGTGGACAGGATCGATGCCCAAAGCCACCTCCCGGCCCCAGGCAACCCACTTTTCCTTTCCCAACACCAAACCCTGAGAGCTTAGTGGTCCAAGCTTTATACTCAAAAGGTTCATTCTCATCCAGGGGATACTCATCAATAGTCATAATCTATGAATAATCCCCGCCCATGTGCGGGATCCCGGAGCATATAGAAACTACATATATATACATATATATATGCAAATGTGAAAACATATACATGCAGCCTAACAATGTTTCAAACATGGCAAAGCTGTAAATTACATAGGTTTGCATTGTAGTACCCCCTAACCCATAAGGAAAAAGGAAGCACCAAGCCAATTTTCACACAACAATGCTTTATTGCCATAAAGCAAACCTGTAATTGCAGGCATTTGCCTGTAGGCTGCAGTAGAGTATCAAGAAACAAAGAAAACTGACACCTTGCCTTTAAGGCATTAGAGTAGTGGGACGGTGCCTTTAAGACCTGCAGGAGACCCCCTGCTCCCATGATGCACCTCAGGTGGCAGTTGGGCCAGTTCTTTTTTCCGGCTCCTTCTGTGAGGATCCTGGAGCTTGAGCTCTTCAGTTTTTTGACTGGAAGTTTGGTAATTCCGTTTTTTTCTGAATTTTTCGACATTTTCTGGCTCCTGAAGGTGTATTCTGCTGGTTTCCTGAAGAAAACCTATTTTTTCCAGCAGAATGCCTGCTTTATTCAGGAAATGCCCTTCCTGTGGCAATAAGATGGCACTGGCGGATCCGCACTCTGTGTGTATTGTGTGTTTGCCAACTTCACACAAGCCTGATCGGTGCCCCCACTGCCAGAAGTTTTCCAAGCGCACTCTGCGAGATAGAGAGTGCATTAAGCTACATGCCCAGCTGGAGAAGGAGAGAAGCCGTCTTGAAGGCGACCATTCATCCTCCAGACCACCTTCTTCAGCATCCCAATCTCTAAAACGGCGACACACCACCTCTCCTGACTCCAGGAAGACCAAGGTTTGAGGAGATTCGCCATCGACGTCGAAGGTACCGTCGAAGAAGCAGAGGACGACTTCTGCGTCGAGGGATTCATCTCGACGTCAAGATTCTCCGCCGCGAAGGAGTAAGTCGGCATCGAGGCGCAGTCCTTTGGGCTCGAAGGCTGTTAGTCCAGTGAGATCTGGACGGTCTCCATCGACGTCGAGGCTTCAGTCGACGTCGAGACACTCTCCGCTTCCCTTCGAGGGGGTCGGCGTTGAGAGATGCGGCGACGTACGTCTCGCCGCGAGTGGGTCGTTCAACGTCAAGACAAACCCCCACTCGGCGACATGAAAGGTCGACGACGTAGTCACCAGGTCGACGTCGTGAGAGGTCGACGTCTATATCGCCAGGCCGACGTCGTGAGAGGTCGACGTCGAAGTCATCAGGGCGACCTCAGGCACCTGTTCGGCGACGGAGGTCGACGTCTAGGTCTCCGCAACGCCGTAGGCGTTCGGCGTCGAGACCACCGCCGAGGACTGAAAGCCAGTCTCCGCAATGGGCACCGATGGTGACACAAACGTCATCGACGTCGAGGGGTTCGACGTCGAAGGATACAGCTGCAGTGGCCACGGAGAGAAGAGTCAGATCTAGATCTTCTGGGGATCGATCATCTCCAGGCCTGCATATCGTGCAGATCTCTCCAGAAGGCTCCCCTAAGGCACCTGAGAAGTTTGGGCTTTCTCCTCGCTGGTTGGAGGGTGTGGGTACAGGTGACTGCAGAAGTCTGGGCTCGGACTTTTCCCGCATGTACTCTCCCTCCAGGATCTATCCACACAGGAGCAAGTCTCCTCAGGGTACTCGAAGGTCTCCTTCTCCACGCCGGTCTCGATCCAGGGACCGCCCATCTTCGCGCAGAAGGCCCAGATCTCCGTCAAAGCACAGATCACGGTCCAGGGCTCGCCACAGCGACCGCCCCCACAAGAGGCGACGCACCAGATCTCCCACCTGGTCTTCCTCGACAAGGTCTTCGGTCCGGGACTACTCTCCGACCTTGTCTTCTACACCGCCGTCACGAGTGTCCCCAGTTGATGCCATTACTACTTTCTCTGACGTCCTGGGTAGAGGTGCGCAGAAACTGAATATCACGCTGCACACCCCTTTGGCACCCACTTCAATCATTTTTGATACATTGCATCACCGGTCAGCACCCAGACCCTTGCTACCCTTGGTGCCAGGATTGTTGGAGCCAGCTATGGCCAAATTTCTCACCCCTGCTACGGTGGGCTCTGTGCCTTCAAGAATAGCCAAAAAGTATAAGGCTCCTGCTGAGGACCCTTTGTTTCTGAGGGCGGACCCGCCAGCGGACTCAGTGATCGTGGCAGCCGCCATGAAGTCCCATTCTGCCTCCGTGTCGTCTTCTGCTCCCCCGGAGAAGGACAGCAAGCAAATGGACTCGTATGGCAGAAAGATGTGCAGCACTTCCGCCTCCCACATGAAAGTGGCTAGTGCTTCAGCCCTGCTAGGGCAGTATGATCGTTCTCTGTGGGACTCCCTCTCCAAATTTGTCGAGAAACTGCCAAGAGAAGACAGGCAGGATTTTGCGGAAATCCTCCAGGAAGGTGGGCTTGTAGCCAATCAAATCATCAGTGCGGCTGCTGATGCTTCCGATCTCGCCGCACATGGCTATTCACATGGCATATGCTCTCGACACTCAGCCTGGCTAAGGCTGACGGGCCTCAAGCCTGATGCGCAGAAGAAGATCCTTAATCTGCCATTTAACGGGTCATCCTTGTTTGGGGCTCACGCTGATGATCAAATGACCAAAATGAAGGCGGAGTTGGACACCGTTAAAGCTGTGGGGCTGGAAAAGCGCAAGGAATACCGCAAGCGCTTTCGGCAGGGCGACAAGCGTGCCTTTCATCAGAGCGTTCAAACACCTCAATGGTCCTCTGAAAATCAACAGAGGTCCCAGTTTCAGCAAAGGGGCTGTGGCAGAGGAAGAGGTGGTGCAAAGCAGCAACAGTCCTCCACCAAACAGCCCTCAAAGCAGTGAGATCTTACTTCCTCCGCGCTCGTTCGCCACTCCGGTAGGAGGAAGTATCAGTGTTCACCTGGCAGAGAGGGAAGCTATTACAAAAGACAGATGGGTGCTGAATATTGTACAGCATGGCTACTTGCTGAGGTTCAAGTCTCCCCCTCCGCAGGTATCCCCACGGAGGCAGTACCTCCCTCAAATCCAAAAACGACTTTTACTGGACGAAGTAGCCACTCTCCTCCCCAAAAACGCCATAGAGGAAGTTCCACTCCGGCAGAGAAATCAAGGAGTGTACTCCCGGTACTTTCTTGTCCAAAAACGAGGAGTGGTCAACGAGTTCAGACCCATTCTCGACCTCCGCCTGCTCAACGGATTTGTCAAAAGAGAAAAGTTCAGGATGCTGGCTCTCCATCAGATCTTCCCGCATCTTCACCAAGGGGACTGGATGTGTGCCATCGATCTACAGGATGCCTACTTCCATATTCCTGTCTCAGTGAAACACCGAAAATTTCTCAGGTTTCAGATCTCACGTCGGCACTATCAGTACAGAGTTCTGCCATTCGGACTCAAATCTGCCCCACGGACGTTCTCAAAGTGTATGGCGGTGGTAGCTGCCTTCCTCCGCAAACGGAAGATATTCGTCTACCCTTATCTAGACGACTGGCTTCTGAAGAGTTCCACTCCTGCTCTACTCCAGAGCCATCTCTCGTTTTGCCTCCATCTCCTACACTCGCTGGGATTGCAGGTCAATTACAAGAAGTCGGTCCTCAATCCCACTCAGCGGATTCACTACCTGTGTGCCTCTCTGGACTCCGCAAAGGCAAGCGTGTGTCCTTCGGATGAGAGGTTATTATCCATGCTTCAGAAATGTCACACGCTTTTCACCGCGAAATTTCCCACAGCCAGGCAAGTGTCTTCACTTCTGGGGTCGATGGCTTCGTGCATTTACATTGTACCCAATGCACGTCTTCACATGCGACCTCTGCAACAAGAACTAGAGGATCAATGCTCGCAGAGGTCCGGCCGCTGGGAGGATCGCATTTGTCTTCACCAAGCTGCCAAAGTCTCCATCAGATGGTGGATGAAACGCTCCCATCTACTTTACGGCGTCCCCTTCCATCAGGCGCCTCCGACACAGACTGTGGTCACAGATGCCTCCATGCAGGGCTGGGGTGCTCATATGGGCCAGCTTCAGGTACAAGGTCTCTTGTCCAATACCGAACAGAGTTATCACATCAACTTCTTGGAGCTGCGAGCAGTCCATCTAGCTCTCAAATCCCTGTATCCGTCCCTCCAAACCAACCACGTGCAGATTTAGACAGACAACACAACAACTATGTTCTATCTGAACAAGCAAGGAGGCACCAGATCACGAGTCCTATCCCTGGAAGCTCAGTCCATCTGGCGATGGCTTCTGGCGAGAAACCTGTCCATCATTGCTGTTCACCTGCCAGGGACCCTGAACGTGCAGGCAGACGGCCTCAGCAGAGACTTCGTCGAAGCGCACGACTGGGTGCTCAACGAAGACGTCGCTCAAGAGGTCTTCCAGTTGTGGGGAGTACCGGACATAGATCTTTTCGCAGACGCGGCAAACAGAAAATGCCCCGTCTTCGCCTCCAGGTTCCCCAAACGGGGATCTCAGGGGAACGCACTTATGATCAGCTGGTCACGGAAATTGCTCTACGCTTTTCCTCCTCTCCCTCTCATCCCAGCTGTAATACAGAAATTCTACAGGACCAGAACTCGGATGATCCTCATTGCTCCGGAGTGGCCCCGTCAGTGGTGGTATCCGGATCTACTCCAACTGTCAGAGGTGCCACACCGGAGGTTGCCTTGCCTACCGAACTTGCTGACCAAGGACCAGGGGAGAGTGTTCCATCCTAACCTCCCCTCTCTTCGCTTGACGGCAGGGCTCCTGAATTCATCCAGTACGGACACTTAGATCTTCCGGCGGACTGTATGAACATTCTCCGGGAGGCTAAAAGACCCTCCACTAGGAAGTCTTATGCCTTCAAGTGGAAGAGGTTCTGCATTTGGTGCAGAGATAACGCCCTTGATCCGATCCGGGGCCAAAAACAGGTTATTCTCCCCTACTTATTGTACTTGGCAAAGTCTGGGTTGAAGTACGCTTCCATCAGAGTCCACTTAGCTGCTATCACAGCTTATAGGAAATCTCCTATCCAGGTCTCATTCTTCCAGATGCCGGTAGTCAAAGATTTCTTAGAAGGGCTTAAGAAAGTATTTCCACCAGTGAGGTCTCCTTCCCCTTCCTGGGAACTCAACATTGTTCTCTCTAAGTTGATGGGAGCCCCTTTTGAACCGATTCATAAGGCCTCCTTGCATCATCTGACCTGGAAGGCTGCCTTCTTAGTAGCCATCACTTCTGCCCGCATTGTGATTTTGTCTTATTGTCTGTTGTCTATGTACACTATACTTTGCCTCCTTCCATCCTGTAAAGCGCTCTGATACTCGCAAGAGTCTTGTTCGCGCTATATAAAACCTTCAAAATAAATAAATAAAATAAATAAAAGGGTGAGTGAAATTCAGGCCCTCTGCTGCAAGGAACCTTACGCTGTTTTCCATGCTAATAGAGTGGTGCTACGTACTCATCCGAGCTTCCTGCCCAAGGTGGTCTCGGACTTCCACATTAACCAGGTGATCACGTTGCCCACCTTTTTTCCTCAGCCAACCACTTCCCCGGAGAGAGCTTTACATTCTCTTGACCTCCGGAGGGTATTGAAGTTTTATCTAGCTAAGACCCTGTCGCATAGAAAGTCTGACAGGCTCTTTGTCAATTACGGTCCAACGAATACCGGTCTGGCTGCCTCCAAGAGGTCCATTTCTAGATGGATTGTCTCATGTATAGCCTTGTCTTATCAACTGTCTCACAAGGTTCTGCAGGGTAGACCAAAAGCACACTCTACTCGAGGGAAAGCTTCAACTGTAGCTCTCCTTCGCAACGTTCCCATGTCTGAAATTTGCAAAGTGGCTACATGGCGCTCAGTACATACTTTTACGCGCCATTATTGCCTAGATTCAGACGCACAGGCAGACGCCCAGGTGGGGCAGGCCTCTTTGAGGAATTTGTTTGCATAACTGCTATGCTAATGTGATATTAATGCATGTTCTAAATGCTAAACTGCTTGTCCGCGAGACTTTGGGTATGGGCTTGCTACTCTATTCATAGATTATGACTATTGATGAGTATCCCCTGGATGAGAAGGATTAGTTACTTTCCTGTAATCCTAGTTCTCATCCAGGGGTATACTCATCAAAGTCAAAAGCGACCCACCCACCTCCCCGGACGAGCATTTTTTCTCATTAAGTTATTGTTGCAGATCTACTCAGGTGCGAGTGCACGTCAAAAAGAACTGGCCCAACTGCCACCTGTGGTGCATCATGGGAGCAGGGGGTCTCCTGCAGGTCTTAAAGGCATGGTCCCCCTACTCTAATGCCTTAAAGGCAAGGTGTCAGTTTTCTTTGTTTCTTGATACTCTACTGCAGCCAAATGCCTGCAATTACAGGTTTGCTTTATGGCAAAGCATTGTTGTATGACAATTGGCTTGGTGCTTCCTTTTTCCTTATGGGTTAGGGGGTACTACAATGCAAACCTATGTAATTTACAGCTTTGCCATGTTTGAAACATTGTTAGGCTGCATGTATGTTTTCACATATGCATATATATGTATATATATATATATGTATTTTCTATATGCTCCGGGATCCCGCACATGGGCGGGGATTATTCATAGATTATGACTTTGATGAGTATACCCCTGGATGAGAACTAGGATTACAGGTAAGTAACTAATCCTTCCCTACTGCCCCCCCATATAGGGAATCCAAAAAGCTGGAGCATCTTGGTAAAATGTTTTCTTCTGCCAGATTAGGACTGTGGCCGATGAACATAGTCTGTCTCTTGGGCCGTTATACACGCACGATGTAGGATACGTTTGTGCAAGTTCTGCCACAGTATCCGCAGGAGGCCCGGGCCGTGCTCACCTGCGCTGTTGCTGAGGGTCGAGACGCAGCAAAGTTCACCATCCAGTGAGGGCTGGATACCGCCGACTCGCCGGGTAGAACGGTTTCCACGTCAGTAACCCTGAAGCGCTACGCCTGGCTTCTAAGGGTATGTCTAATCTACCCTTTTGGACATGCCCTTTGGTGGCTGTTACCTGCTTGGTGACAAGGCGGACAACGCGTTAGAGTGTTTCAAGGACTCTTGGGCTACGGCCGGATCTTTGGGCCTCGCAGCCACTTATCGCTCTATGCAATCTGCCTTTGGCCCCTTTCGTGGCTATGGAAGGGGTGCCCCACCACGTTCCACCCAGAGCCACAGGGCCATGTGAGCTACCCAGCCTCTGCATGGACAGGGACGTTGGGACCCAGCGTCGTGGGTCTGGAGGCCAGCAGGCAGGCCAGTCCACCAATGCCCCCTCTGCAGCAGCCTCCAAACCTTCCTAGTCCGACCTTTCAGGGCTGCCACTTGCCAGTGGGTGTCAGGATCCGCCATCACCTCCCCCACTGGCCCAACATCACGTCAGACAGGTGGGTTTTGCAGATAGTCTGAAGGGCCTACTCCCTCCCCTTCGAGACTACCCCTACCTTTATGCCTCCAACATTCCATCGTATGTCAGAGGATAACCTTCTCCGCCAGAAAAGTTACTGCTTACTTGGCCAAGGGAGCTATCAAACGCGCCCCTGTGCCAGAAGTAGGTCGTGGTTGCTACTCCCATTGCTTCTTGGTATCTAAGAAGGACAGAGGCCTGCGTCCTATCTTAGATCTCAGGGATGTCAACCGCTTTCTTCAGATAGAGAAGTTCAAGATGTTAAGCTTGGCTAAGGTCCTGTCTGCCTTCGAGACTGGATGGTAGCGTTGGACTTGAAAGATGCTTGCTTTCACATCCCCGTCTTGCCTGCCCACCGGCGTTACCTACGGTTCACGGTAGGCCACAATCATTTTCAGTTTATTGTGCTCCCATTTGGCCATACCAGCGCCCCTTGGGTGTTCACGAAAGGGATAGTGTTTTTTGCAACTCATCTGCACAGATCAGGGGTTCCAGTCTTCCCCTATCTCTACTACTGGCTATTGAAGACGGGCTTGCCCCAGACTGTCGACTCCCACCTCCAGACTACAGCGGACCTCCTGCATTTGCTGGGTTTCACTATCAGCATGCTAAAGTCACACCTGATTCCTTCTCAGAAGCTCCTTTTCATCGGAGCGGGTCTGGACACAGCACAGTATCTTGTCTATCCTCCCGAGCAGCGAGTCCGGGATATTCGGGCTATGATACCGATGTGTCAGCCTCTATCCCAGATTTCGGTGAGAATGACCCTGAGGCTGCTGGGCCTCATGGCCTCCTGCATCCTGCTGGTGGATCATGCCAGATGGCATATGCTGGTTCTGCAGTGGGACCTGAAGTTCCAGTTAGCGCAGCATCAGGGGGATCTTTCTGGTGACATCCAGAACTCGGGTGGGACTGCAATTCAGTTGCAGTGGTGGCTGACTGACCAGGATTGGGTCAGCGGCAGATCCCTCTTCCTTCCCCAACCAGAGTTTACAGTAGTGACAGATGCGTAACTTCTGGGATGGGGCAGCCACATAGGGGAGGCGGAGATCAGAGGACTCTGGTCTCTGGCGGAGTCCAGGCTCCACATCAACCTTCTTGAGCTACGGGCGATTGGTCTTGCATAAAAGACATTCATTCCCTCTGTCAACGAAAGAGCAGTGCAAGTGTTCACGGACAACACCACCACCACCATGTGGTACTGGAACAAATGGGGTGGGGCGAGATCGTGGACCCAATGTCAACAGGCTCTTCGCCTTTGGACGTGGCTGGAACATCAGGGCATATCACTGGTGGTTCAGCCCGTGGCAGGTTTCCTGAAGGCCATGGCGGACTAATTCAGCCGCTGGTGCTAGATGGATCACAAATGGTATCTTCACTCTGAGGTTGTGCAAGGTCTCTTTCAGCAGTGGGGAGAGGAGAGACTTGGTTAGATCTATTCGCCACTGAAGAGAATGTGCAATGTCAGCAGTTCTGCGCGTTGGAGTTCCCAAGGCGGCACTCACTCGGCGGCGCCTTTCGTCACGAGTGGGATTGCGGCCTCCTGTACGCCTTTCCACCTGTACCACTTCTACCCAAAGTGCTGAAGAAGACAAAGCGTGACCGGGCCCAAGTAATTCTTGTGGCTCCGGACTGGGCACAAAGAGTCTGATAGCCCGAGCTCTTGTGTATGGCTATCGATCCTCCGATCAGACTGCCTCTTCGGGAGGATCTTCTGTCGCAGCAGCAGGGGACAGTCCACCATCCAAACCTGCCCAGCCTCCACCTCTTTGCGTGGAGATTGAGCGGCGACAGTCAACAGCTTTCGACCTTCCTCCCAAAGTCTGTAATGTCATCTTTGCAGCCAGGCGTCACTCCACTAAAACGGTATACGTCTGTAGATGGAACAAATTTGTGGCATGGTGAACAGCAAAGGCTGTGTATCCCTTTTCTGCCCCTCTTTCTGATGTTCTCCTCTTCATTCTTTCTTCGGCGCAGCAGGGCTTGGCTCTGGGCACCCTTAGGGGCTATCTTTCAGCCATTTCGGCCTTTCTTCGCCTTCCTAATCAGCCTTCTTTTTTAAAGTCCCCTATTGTAAATATATTTATCTGAAAGAGACAAGTTAGTGATAGATTCCTTACCTTACCAGGCGTCAGACTGAATCCAGAAAGTTTTTCATCAGCAGTGCCCCTGCGCGTCGTTGTGCGGCTCCGCGTACGTCGCTGGCGTCGTAGCCGCTGAGATGACGTCGTCCGAGCTACTTAGATGCGCCCACGCACGCTGACGTCAGTTATTTCTTTTTCCACGCCAGCAAGCTCAGATCCGAGAGAGACCGGTACTACAAGTCATATTTTTGACTTGTTTTCTGAGACTTGTTTCTCTTGTTTGTCGAGTACTCGACTTCTGGTGCAGTAGGGACACCCGGGTCTCAGTCCTGTTGGGACTGCCGTCGGAACATGTCGGTGGAGGACCCGCATGTTGTGTGTCTCTTCTGCTTCAGGCACGTCCATCACCCGAGACGTGCCCCAGTTGTCGGGCCATGGCGCCGAAGATGTGCGGGAGCGTTCCCGACAGTTCTTTGAGGCTTGGCAATTGCTCCGCGCCTCTCAAGGTTCCGCGCCCGTGGACAGTCGAGGGGCCGGTTGCGGAGCCTACACCATCGTTCGTCAGCTTCGGGGTCAGGTAAGTCTAAGCGCCATACCAGGTCGAAGATGCGGCATCGCTCTTTGCCTATCCCTCACCTGTCGCGGGACGAGGTGGAGGGGGTGGGTGGTCACTCCCCCGCGGCTCCGGTGGAGCCTCCGTTGTTGCCTGCAGCCTACCCTTCTTCCCCGGGGCTGTACGCGACTCTGGAAGGAATACAAGTGTTCCTATCGGCCATGGGCCATTTATTTGCCCCTTTGGGTCCCTCCGGAGCGCCTTCGGGCCCCATGGAAATGTTGGGTGGTTCTGCCCCCGTGCTGCCGCCTTTGACCCCGGCAACGCCGGCAGGATACCCTGGGGCGCCGTTGGCTCCTGGCCTCTACCCTGCCCATGGCTCCGGCCTCGGCGCGGCCGGCTGGCTTCCGGCCTCGGCGCCGCCGGCTGGCTTCCGGCCTCGGCGCCGCCGGCTGGCTTCCGGCCTCGGCGCGGCCGGCTGGCTCCAGGCCGAGCGTCAGACACTGCGCCGTTGCCTCCACGGCCGGACTACGACGAGCTTGGATTGACCTATTGTCCACCAAATTCTTAGCACAGGAGAGGCAATTTACACCCTTTCCCCGGCCTCCTCGGCCTCTCAAACGGCCGACTGCAAAGACTGGGGGGGTTCTGGGGACTCTTTTACAGCTCAGTGTGAGGATGCGCCAGACTAGGATGAGCGATCTGGATTTCTCTCCGCGCCCCAGGACACTGTCCCCTTCCTCCGTAGCTACGAAGCAGGATGGTACGTTTTCTGTGGTGTTGCGGAGGGCGGCTGAGGCTCTTAACCTTAAGCTCCCTGCGGGGTGTCTCAGGACCAATCTCCTGACTGAGGTGATTTGGCCAGGAGCCTCCTCCAAGGGGTCGCTGCTGCCCACAGTACGAGGCAAAGAAGGATATCAGAAAGCATTTGAAGCCTGCTTGTAGACGCCACAAGAAGAAGGGATTAGAGCGTCTGAGCAGTCCAATTAAGCCCTCGCCTTCTAATTCTCAAGAAGGTGTCCCTTGAAGTGATGCAATAAATGGGCTATCATTTTTTAGGAGAACACCAAAACCACTACATTGAAAAGTAATGTCACCAGTGAAGTGCTAGATCGGCTGATCTAGCTTGCAATTGAGCTAGGTGGTCCTGAGGCGAACCCCTGGTGTTGAGGGGGTTCGAAACTCGTAGTCCCAAGTTTGGGCCAAAAGGATTTTTGGATTTTGAGTTAATTTCGTTGGAGTATATGTACACATTGTTTGAGCTGTGTCCCTTTGGCCTGTGTTGAAAAATGTTTAGCCTGAGATTACCTACGGATTGGTTTTTGGTGTACAGTTGCATTGGTTGTTTTGTTGCTGGATTGTATGGTGACTGTTTTGTTTGATGATGATTATTGCATGTTGATTGAATGGAGATAAGTTGGATGTAAGTGACTTTATGAATGGTAGTAAGGTGTACATCTGAATTGGTCGTTGGGATATGTGTGGTGTTGAAAAAGGTTTTTAATGTTTAAAAAAAACATTTTGGTGATCGTAAAATCCACTGAAATGTAGTTTGGATAAATATTTTTTGATTAATTCAGACGGAAAAAGAGGTCTTGGGATCACGTTGTTTGATTTCAATGTGTTATCTTTGCAAATAATTGTTGATTAGGCATCAGTACTCGCATCCCTGTTATTTGTTTAATTGAGGCTCAGCCTTACAGGTTGGAGCCCAAACCCTGTTTTGGTATTGGTTCCCTTTAACGATGGCATCGCACGGTCCCGGGCGACCCCAGTTTCCTCACATACCACCCTACACCGGAGAGTCTGGTTGTCCAGGCCTCTGCTTCTCCCATCGCATTTCCTTCCGCACCTACGGATAGGGTACCCCCCAAAAAAAGGTTGAGCGGTCTGGGGACAAGGTTTTACCTCTGCCACTTCGGGACTGAGGACAGTGCATACTGCATGCCTTTTGGCCCGCTATTCCCACACAGTGTTACTGGTGATGCCTCCGTGTCCGACGGACGCTCGGACGGTACTCTCCCAAGCATTTACCGAGGGGAGAGCTGCGGCACCGTTGACTATACGTGGTGGCTTGATACCGACCACTCCCTCGGCAGGGCAATTTCCACAACTGTGGCGCTCGGCTGTTCCACCTGGCTCAGAGCCACTGGCTTCTCAGAGGATGTCCAGAATGCTTTGTTGGACATGCCTTTTGATGTCACGCGCCTCTTTGGTGACAACCTGGATGGCACGTTGGAACGTTTTAAGGACTCCCGGGCAACGGCCCAGTCCTTGGGCCTTTCCACCACGCGCACTCCCTCAGGGTCTGCCTTTCGTTCCTTTCCTGGCGGGGACGGGGCACCTAAACACGTTCCTTTCAAAGCCGCAGGCCTGCGCAGCGGCACTCTAGGCGCAGCCGCTGAATGGGGACCCACAGAGGTAGGTCACAGGGCCAGCGGCCGGGTCAGTCCACCGCCGCCCCTGCCACCACGGCCTCCAAACATTCCTAGTCCGGGGTTTTCGGACCCACCGGACGCTCATGGGCGGCACGATTTGCCATCGCCTCCCCCACTGGCGCACCATCACTTCGGACAGTTGGGTTTTGCAGATTGTCCGAAGGGGCTACTCTCTCCCATTCCAGACTGCCCCTCCAGCCGTGCCCCCTCCGTACCACCGCATATCGGTGTATCACAAATCTATGTATCTACCGCATCATAATTTTTCCTCCTCAGACAATAGTTCTAAGTGTTTACATTTCGTTTTTTCGGCTGCCGGTGTACTATTAAACCAGGGAGCCATACGAAGTAACCTAGCTGATGCTTTACATGAAGCTGGGGCCGTAGTCATTTACATTATGCAACCAATTATTGATCACATTTGCCTTTTGATCTGAATTCCCCTTGCCAGTGAGTCTTTAGCAAGATAATTTTTAATCTCATTTACATTATACCAAGGGTGTGAAATGTAAATCCGAGGCTTATCCACAAGGTCCCTAGGCTGAAGAGGGACAAGGATCAAAAAAATGGGTCAGTCCATGAGGTAGTAAATCAGGTAGGTTGGTTAAACCAGGTCAAGAGAGGGTCTTCTGACTTTGGACCAAAGCAATGGAAGACGGAGCATCAATAACTTGAGACATGCCCATACTTGTACATAGTTAAGCATGTATATTAAATTCCCCCAGAAAAGTAAACTTGATAAATTGTACACTGCTGGTGGCCACTTCTTCAAAAAAGTTCTGTACGAAATTGCACATGTGTTGGAGACCGATAAACTAAGGTTCCGGAGAAAGAAAAGTTAGCAGTGAGTTTATGAGAGAAGATAATGCATTCTGCTGGGGTTACATTCAGTGTGTTGTGTGTTGCAGATAGTGCAAGTATATTCAGAATGGAAAATTATGGCCACCTTTACTTTTTTGTTTATCTAAATGCTGGATAGAAAAATGTAGGGTTATGACCATAGCAATGTCGGGGAAGAAGGACTCCGAAATCTCGGTTTCTGTCAAAATGATTGCATCCCACTTGTTAGAGGAAGCAATCTCATAAATGTCTAGTGCATGTTTGGGGAAAGTGCGTGCATCAATTAGGCATGTCCATAAGCTGGTATGCTGGGATTTGCCTTCCGACTGTCACCCAAGGAAGCCAAAAGCAGCTGCCTACTCTTTTCCTCTTCGCTGGCATTTTTAGATTAAATATGGATCACCTGGTGACAATACAGGCAGGAAACTATTCCTTTAAGACTGCTTACATATAATGCCTGTTTACAGGACTTCAGAGCATTGCAAGCCTTCAACTCATCTGCGCTAAACGGCAGCTTACTATGAGGCATGTTGACCAAACCACCGTATGGCTTGTACTGGTTGCAATCTACAAACACTCTGGCTGCTCGGTTTGCGGTGAAATATTTTCATGCCCTAATTTCTCTTCCAGACAAATACGATCAGATACCACTTAATTTAAAATCTAATCCATGTTGAGGTTTATGTAATTGCTGAACAGTATGTTTAATTTGATCTATTTAGTTATGTATGTGGAGTGTGGTGTTTGGAAGATGCATGCAACACTCGATGCCCACGATTTCACAGACACCCCCTTTTGATGCCATGAGCTAATCTAAGGCCATGTGGTTCTATAGGAGCAATTGTTTAAGGACATTGAACAGATTTGTATTCAGTCTGAGCGCAATGGTGGTTGTATTCACTGCTTCCAATATTTCAGCATTGCGTTTTGTCTCTCAAATAGCATACATGGGAATGAGAATGGGAAATCTGTTCATTTCAGATATTTCCCAGTGGCCCTGCCATTTCTGGAGGGGATGAACAGTTTTAGACTGTTGAAAACCCGGGTTTCAGACAGGGCACTGCAAACCAAGCAGCCAAAGAGTGTTTGTGGAAAAAAGTGAGTGTGACACAGTTCTGGAGGTTATAGACTTTGAATCTCCTCCGTACGAATACCGACTGACCACTGGTATGGTTTTCAACAAATGTAGTCATTAAGGAGGATATGCTCATTTTATCTGTGGGACTAAAGCCTGTCCCTGACTACGCCAGAAGAGAACTGTGATCTGTTAATCTGATTACTTTTTACCTGCCACAACACAATCCCCTCCTGTGGTTCTGAAGTTACTTTCTGGAAGAAATGGCTTCACTTTCTTTAGAAGACAGAACTGTTAACAGGCTGTCTTATGTTTATTTGGCAGCTTGTTCCCTGAGGTTGAGGTTGGTGCTCAGACCGAATCCAAGTGACTTGGCATTCAGTGAAAGTTGGACTTCGAAGCTATAATCGATCTTGTCATTTAGTCAGATGAAGTACTGTTTCATATTTATTGTATGTGGCAAATAACAGGAATTCTATTGGTGTGCGTCAAGCTCAGCAGCTCTTTTCTGCCTCTGTGAATATATTGTTTGGATCTTACTGGAGTAATTTACTAAGCTCCTTTTATCGCCAAGAGAATGATGAAATGTTAAAGGAAGGTCACTTCCAACCAACCATTCTTTAAGCATGGTCAGAGATTTATTGTTTCTGTTCACAACTAATGCCTTGGAAATATTCCCGAGACCTTTGTCAAAGTCTCAACTCATTTCTTTAAAACTACATTTTCAGGAAAGCATGACCTTTGTTAAATACACTTCAGTGAGAAGAAAACTGTAGCAAAAATAGAAACCTACTATTAACCCCCATTAACTTTAGACTGATCATAGTAGTTACTGCTCAAGGGTAAAACTAAGGATTTGTGGCATACCAGCAGCTTTATGCACCTAATAGTAAAAGGAGCAGATTTTTTATTTATTCAAATAAGTTGTTTTGGTTTTTCCAAAACTAGAACAGTAATGAAACAAACAGACAAAAATAAGAAACTATAATGAATGAGAGAGTAATTACAAATAAAATTAAAGTATAAAAGGTCCCCTGGTACAGACAAGCTTATGTTTGTAAAACATAGGAGTACAGCATGAAGGACATACTTTTGTTAGACATGCGGGTTGGTACTAGAAACATCAGTTAAAGTAAATATCATAACATCCTACAGAGTATTATATTATACTTAGGAGCATATCGCATATATATTCTATGTATCTTCTTAGCATACAAAATTAACATATTTCACCCTAAGCCCAACATTATTACATCTTGAGTATTGGTTTGAAGACCTTATGGAGGGGTAACGTGAGATATGTGCAGTTTGATGCAACCTCTGTGTGATGGAACAAAAGGAAGGAAGCATGTTCATAGCATTAGCCTAAAGGAAGAATTGTCAGCATTACATAGGAATTGTAGTCTAATTACCAACAAGACCAATAATAAGTGTCCCATGTGAATCTTGCGTTACACAGCCAAGCTGGATTAGAGAGAAATACCTGTCGAGTTCATGGTGGTTAATATTTAAAGGAGAAGGCATCAAGAGATTTCCATCGTTATCTATGGGGAGAGTGCCAGGGAGAAGAGTGTAGGGAGATATTATCTGCCCCTCTGAGGAAAGACAGAAATTCTTGCCACATCTTGAAGGAGACTGCTTTTGAGTTCTTCCAATTATTAAAAATTAGTTTGCAATCAAGTGTAAGCATTGGGTCTAAAAGGAACTGGTCATTTTCCTCTTTTAGACGGGGGTCTAAGAAGCCCAAGAGGATACAGGAGAATTCCCTGGGAGGTTCAATATAAAAAATGCTTTTTATACAGTTGAATATTTTATCCCAGTAGGTTTGCAAAGTGGGGCAATGGAATAGCATATGGGCTAAATCGCCTTCCTGTGCATTACAATTCCAGCTTGTAGGGCTTTGTCAGAGGTTGAGCTTAAAAATTCGCGCTGGAGTCCAATCTGTTCTATTTATTAACATGAAATTTGTATGGGATAGTACAATCGAAGGAAATATTTTTAGTGTTAGGTTCTGACTCCCATTCCAGTTCGTTACGCGAGTGAGATTTGCGTGGTTTTGGAAGTAGTAATTTGTAGATTTTAGATACGATGTGTCCTGATTTTAGGAGTTGAACCATAAGGGTAAGGATCGATGGATTTATAAGCAGTTTTGCGTGTAAAGTGAGTTGTGCTTTAAGTTTCAAGAACTTATAAAAATACAAGGTTTCCAGGCCAAAACGAGCTTGAAGGTTGGGGGAGGGGAGTTTTCCCACAAAGAGGTCTTTGACTAGGTTTATGCCATTGTATGACCATTTTTGCCAGTGTATTATGTCCCCGTCTATCTTTAGGCATGGGTTGTGCCATAGAAAAGACAGATTGGACTTGTTGATTTTCACTGTCAAAAGGTGATCTAGACGTAGGAGGGCTCGTCTCGTGTTCGGAATGATGTATTTAGAGTGCAGGAACTTAGAGATGTTCATTGCAGGCAGAGGGATGTCACTGATGCATGCTTTCTCTATGTCCACCCAGACTAGGAGATAACTCTGGGTCGTTTACGAGCCAACTGAATCCTTGTTTACAAAGGTAAGCAGTTTGATAGTTCCTGAGGTTAGTTGGAGTTTAAGGGAGATTCTGGGTTTCTTCCCTTGCCATAGAAAAGAGTTGAAGGTATTATATATCTTGGTTAAGAATTTGTTAGAAAGGGTCATCAGTAGCGTGCTGGACAGGTAGTTGACCAGTGGAATAATCATAATTTTTAATGTTTCTGCCCATCCCCACCAGGATAAAAGTGTTGGTGACCAGCCTTCTAACGGCGTGTTTTTTTTTTTTTTTCTTAAGGGAATTTTCGTTGGTCTTGAGGGTGGTGATTAGGTCCTTGGTAAAATCCAAGCCAAGGTATTTGATGCAGTTTGGCTGCCATGACAGACCCAAACTACCAATTATTTCTTTATTACCGATATTATTGAGCAGTTTAACCTCAATCTTGTCTTTGTTGAGCTTATATCCAGACACATCGGAGTATTCTTGTATTAAGGACATGAGAGAAGGTATGGCGGTGTCTGCCTTTTCTGAGATGACCAGGACATCGCCTGCGAATGTGGTGATCTTAATCGTATAATTATTGAATCGGAGCCCTGAAATGTCTTTATTATTCCGTATTTAATGTAAGAAGGGTTCTATCGCTAGAACCAGGGAGGTTGAGAGCGGACAGCCCTGTCTGGTACCTTGCTCTAGGTTAAAGGGTGAAGAAATAGTGCCTCCGGCTCTAACTCTAGCAGGCGGTGTGTAGTACAGGGCCATTATCATGCAAATTAAGTTTTCGCCCACGTTGAAAGTGTTGCTTTCAGAGAGGACCAGTCAACCTGAAGATGAAAATAGTTCTATATTTTGCACTGGGTGGTTACAAACTCCAATGTTGGCAGTCTCCTCCAGTTATTCCTCAAACATGGTTGAAACCCTTCCTCCTGGATGGTTCAGTAAAGGAGGTGCAAATTTGAAGCGAAATGCAGAGCAGTTCTTGAGGATCAGAGCTAGAAAGGGATCTGATCTTTTTATTTACTGATCTAGAAGAAGAGGCAAAAAAACTCCAGAACAATGCTAGATTTTAAGATCACAATTAGATCAAGAAAGGAAAGTTCAGTATGCTGACTATGCACTAACTGTACCACTAGTTACCTTGGTCCGTGAGTGTAGAGTAAATATTTTCACTATTCACCAAAAGTAAACCGAAGATTTCAAATCTCCTAGTATAGAGTCCTGCAGTATGGCCTGCAAATAACCCCCCATGCATTTTCTTAAATACTTTACAATGGTGATGGCTTTCCATTTTTAACAAGGCATCCTTATCAAGTCATACTTAAATGGCATGCCGATTAAAGTCAACTTGCATCGAAAAGTGTTAAAAAACCAGCAAATAATAGACTATGCTCAGACTGCCTGCGGAACAAATTAAACAATTCCAGAATCAGTCCAGTGCAATTGATGCAATAATAGAAAGCAATCCTGGACACAAGTGTGTCCTTTGTAGCAAAGATTATCTTATGCATCTAAATAGCCATTACCTTTAGGCAATCTTTTATCTGGATATCAAACATTTTCTCCGGTCATCTATGATGTACATCATCTTAGTCTCAAAGGTTAGACTTAACAAACAACCTTTACACAAATGTCTAGAGTATCTATGGTAGTATAGTACAGAAGATTTGTGTGACAAGATGTCCTTCTGGCCTGTTGTATTTATACTTTACCTAGCAGTGCCAGGTATATCCTTCTAGACTCCATTCCCATGGCTGCCACTTGTAGCAGAGTCTTCAGTGGCTCTCAAAACTAACAGCTCAAGCAATTTACTACACAAAGGAACAATCACACACATCACCTCATAAATACTGGATCTTAAAAACAGTGTGTCTGGCTTTGAAGTAATTCTTGTAACCCATAACATCAATCTTCATTCTGAGCCAGAACAATACTAGCACAACATTGCAGTTTTCGCGATCGCAGATCTGGGTGCTACTCAACTTGGTTATTCTCCTACCTTCAGGAAAAATGTCATGAACGAAGGCATGTATGGTGTGAACAAGCAGGCGAGAAATTTGCAGAAGTCAAGCAATATCTGGTGCGGTTTGCTATTTTCTGAATCTGCCAAGTCCAGCGATCCATTTGCTTGGCATTCAGACCTTTTACAGTCAAGACACAAAAGGTTTGTGAAAAGCAAAGGCTTTCAAGACTTCCTTGCGGTCTAACAATCTCTACACTTTACCTTACTGGCTACTACATGAAGTGGAAAATGATAAGACCAGGGGGGAGCGGGTGGGAGGCTGGGGGGTATCTCCAGGTCCTCAGACAATAACTTCAAGGGGAGTGCCTTTTCTCCTAACTGGTGAAGAGCACTTCCTTATGCTCTTTATTACATTCTTCAACTCCCCAAGGCAGTCATCAAGATGAAACAGAAGAAGTCTAGAATTGGTCTATTTGCTCTGGACTAACTGTGCCAGTGGTATTCAGATGATCTTCCCTTGTCCCAAGAGTCAAACAGAAGGTTTCCAGCCAGGCTGAATCTCTTATCCAAGTTCTTAGTTATGGGCTCAACAGTGTGTTCCATGGCTATATTGTACAGCCTGAATCCAGAGAGTAACTAAATTATGAACATTTGAATCCCCAATGCCCTTGCAAAGACCTCAGGAACATCATACACTTTAAAGTAGGATTAAATCAAAACTTAGTGTTTGTAGAATATGGTTGACCTTCTTACATGCCAAGTAGAGACTGTACCTTTTTTTTTTTTTTAACAATCTGGGCTTTAATGTGTTAATCTCTAGAAATAAGAGAATGAGTTTTTCTGGTCTAATGTTATGGATATCAAAGAAAATGCCATGATGGAGATGGAAATGTTATTTTACAGTCATTTTTGTTATTCATCATGAGCGTTTTCTATAAATTGATAACCAACCCATCCATCGAACGAAGATGATATTTTGGATTGGAAATGTATAGGTTCTTGTTTGGTCATGCCTGTATGAATTAAGGACACAGCATCCAAGTTCACATTTTGAAGCTTGTGCCTTGTAGCACTATTCAGCGTTTTATTATTTGTAATTGTTTTAATGATTTTGGATTTGTTTCCAATTGCATATAATTTATAGTGACTGACTTTTTACCTAAATTGCTTTTTCAAGATATACAAATCAAATAGGTACGTTTACGATATGCATTTAAAAAACCCCAAAAAAACCAATTGTTATATTTAAAATGTTCTTCACGACCCTTACGACGCATCGTCTGTTTTTGAATGTAAACAAAACTCCATTGATAGAGAACTATATAACAGGTTAGATATCTTATTACTTGTGTGCAAAATAATTATATACTGTGCACTTATAAGGCTGAATTCTAGCGCCTGTATTTTATTGATTCTTTAAATGTTTACCTCCTTTGTGTCTTAATTGGATTTAGTATGATGTCATTGCTCATCTCATGCCTGTGGTGGAGTCTGTGCACCCTACATCATGGAGGCAGGGCTTGCGCAAAACTGGCATTGTTCTTGTCCCCAGTAAGGGAGGCGAGTCTATGGTGAGAGCTTAATATCTTGAAAGATTTGTTTTAGGTTGCTGAGTAACCACTTCAGTTAACACATTGAGACTATCATGCATGGTTTTCAGTTGGGTTTGGCTTATTAATATGTTTCTATTCTAAGTCACAGTGTGATTTTCCTTCTAAATTTATTTAATTTTTCTAACCTCAGAATTTTCAATGTCGTATTAGGTGTTTGTCCTAATTCTTCTTATACTGTTAACCATCTATAAAACCATCCTCTAAAACAGTTTTGATAGCTTAATAGTAAATTTCTTGAACTGTATCTTTTTTCCTTTTTGCAGATTCCGACTCCAGCCGGTAAGGTTTCGCCTAAGGATGAAGAAAGAAAAGATGAATCTCCTGCATCTTGGAGGTTAGGTCTTCGAAAGACTGGTAGTTATGGAGCATTGGCTGAAATAACATCAGTAAAAGAAGCTCACAAAGAAAAGGACTCAGCTGGTGTTATGCGTTCTGCATCCAGTCCAAGGCTTTCCTCCACTTTAGACAACAAAGAAAAGGTACTTTCTTATTTTACATTTGTTTCACCCAATATATATTTATACTTACCATCACCTAGTTATTTTAATCCATCTTAAATGAGTTGTTTTATCAGCTCTCTATGTAGTTGGACGCCTTCCACGAATTTCTGTATGCTGGAGGTTTTTGTCCTAATTTTTCGGTATGTTTGCCAAAACAATGTTTATTATGGACAAATCATCACGCATCTCAAAGAGCCCACTTTTTTCTCTTTCGAGGAGTTGTATTCACTTAGAGCCCATTGTTTTGGATATGGATTTTACTCTGGCTATGACATAGTGCACTCAGATTTTTCAGGTTCTTGGCGTGTGTAGTAATTCCCAGTATCCCCACGTAAGCAAGTCTCTTAGTCTCTTTAAACTTTGCCCTCCAACAGAATTTCTTTTTTTTCCTTACTGTTAAATTATTCACCCCCAGATTTGCCCCATTGTGCGCGCTTTTTCCAGCGCTATCATTAATGAATTATGCGTACACAACTCAAATACAGCTCTGTAACAAGTTGAGACTGAAATGTATTTTGTCATTTCATCCTTAAATGTAATCTAAAATTGAACAAGTGGCTGCACGTCTTATGCGTCTAGGCACCTTTTTCTTCCTTTCATTATGGAATTTCAAACATAGATATGATTCTAAATTCTCTCATCTCTTAGATCTAATCTTTAAGTGATTAAGACAAAGAAGTGCTTAAAATGTTTTGATATCATTCCTTGTTTGCTTAGCCTCAGTTTTAAGTGTGCAGTGAAAGTGACCTTTTAACTGGGCATAGCCTCTAGTTCTGTTTAATTTTTGCTCACTGCGATAAGGAAGTTTTCTCTTCTTCCAGTCAATCACCCTTATGACACCTTGAATTTTTTAACAGAAACTATTTGTGGACACTGGTTTAAGAAAGTCAATAAATCTTGTGCTATACCAACGTCTGAGTGATTTCATCCATTCCTTTACTGTTTTCTTCAAGATTAATATGCAAGCTGACAGCTGATAAACAATGCTTGTTCTGATGTGTACCTCTTAAAACCGATTTCTCCAGACTTGTTCCAGAAAACTTCACAGCAGTGCCAGCAGGTGATAGAGCAGATTCACGTATAAAACACCTCTGGCGTGCTGATGTCTATTCCTTTCTTTCCACGCTCTCGGACAAGGATCTGGAGCTTCTCTCCTTACTTTTGTCAGTGTTCCAACAACCCCTAAAACTTTCTGAAGGGTGCTGGGAGGCCATGTCCCCTCTACAACCTGCAGGCATCAAACCATGCCATGACTGTGGTAAGCTGATGTCCATCATGGTCCCTCTAGAAGTATTTATGGGATTCCTGGACTCCAGTCACTGCTTAGTGTGTTTTTATTCATCTGCAGGTGATCTGGGACTGGGAGGCAATGCTGTACATCGCCAAACACAAGAAGAGGTCTTGGTGGAAGCACAAGTCCCGCTCCTGGTGTTGGTCACAAGGCTGCTCCCCCGGATGGTCCACTTCTCGCTCAAAGTCCCTGGTTAATTAAATTCCATATACAAACATAAAATACGACCCCTTCCTACTGCATCAAGATGAGCCTCACACCCATTCCACCTCTGTTTATCCCTCGTGCCCAGAGTTTCCTGGGCCTTTGTCAAACACTGCAGCAGATTCAGCCTTTAGAGAGGCCGTCCTGCAAATTTTCAGTGTGAAATCAGGCCCCGCTTCTGGAGCTCCTTTGGGCCCCAGGTAGCATCACGGGTGCCCAGTCAAATTATAGGTGGCGGTCCTCCCGTGACACCTGCCCTCTTGGA
Organism: Triturus cristatus; assembly: GCF_964204655.1. NCBI lineage: Eukaryota > Metazoa > Chordata > Amphibia > Caudata > Salamandridae > Triturus > Triturus cristatus. The sequence continues at coordinate 619,236,231 of NC_140585.1, forward strand.
ACCTGTTCCCGAGCCTGTTCCAGTTCAGAGATGCATTCAGTTTCACCCAGCACCGCTTGTGCTTATCGGCCTGATGATGACACCCATTTTGAATCCCGAATTGACCTTGGCCCGAGCCTGACCAATGTCTTACTACAAGATTAATAAAGTACAACCGGTTGTCATTCAGCCTGATTCCTCTGAGCGATGCAGCTACGAACTGACTCTGACCATGTGCAGGATCCAGGTAGGGTTCCACAGGATTCCACTGATTAGGGGGAGGTTGACACCCTGATTCCTCCTCATTAAATAGAGGATGCACTATACTTAAACCTACAAAATGACAATCAATTGGACATATCCCTTAAAAGTGAACTTGACTCACCACATGGACAACCGGGGGAAGAAAGTGCTTAGTTTGCACACATGGTTAAAAGGGAAGTTGAGATGCTAGAATTACAGTTGCTTTCCATTGAAACAAATCAAATATTCTCACAGAGATTCTTCAGCTTGGGCCTATGAGCCACTGTTGCTTTTAGTAAGGCCCTTACTGATACTTTGTGTTCATGTCAAAACGTTCTTGCCTTTGAGACCTGAAGACCTCAATATGTAGGATTACACTATTAAGGTTAAACCTAACTCTTTCCTGACCAATTCCTGGAGAGGAAATCCAAACATTAATTTGCAAGAGAATATTTTCATCTGGTAGTTTGGCCTTGAAGACCTTAACACTATATGCTTGGTGGATAGATTCATACATGCTCTCTGTAGCATGGCCAACGGCATCTCTGAAAAGACCTCAGATACTCTGGCACAAAACAGTACAGGACATACAGTATGCAGTTTGTCCACTGGCCTGGATACTGCAGATTGCATTGGCAGGGCTGTTGATTCCAGTATAATCTTGAGGAGGCCCGCATGTGTTGGATTTTCGACTGATGTATAGCCATCTTCAATTCACATGCTCTTGGATGACTCCAGACGTTCCGAGAAAGACAGAATCTGCTCTAGAAAGGTTCACAGACAGCTGAGCCACAGCACAGTCCTTAATGACAGTTGACACCAGCTAACTAATTTCTCCAACAGTTCTGTAAGTTCAGAGGCTACTCCAGGCGGTTGGCCTACAGGCAGTGGCAGCCAACCGAACCAGTGATGTTGCAATCAGTTCAGTACTTTGGGGACTTAGATTGGGCAGACACTCAGGGCAGCAGGTACACTAGCCCTCCAACTTTACCTCTCCTGCTGCAGAGGCTATTGAACCGCTCTAGTTCGTCTTTGATGGCCCATGTCAGGCAGGGGTAAGCAGAATTCAACATTTCCTCCCCAGCTCGGGATACATTACATCACACAAATGGGTCTCACCAGAAGTTTATAGGGGCTGCACCCTACCCTTCACTTCCTGCTCACTCCATTTGCCTCTCACATTAGAATGAATTTCGAACGAGCTCTTGCAAAACCTGATGTAGGAAATATTTTTTCTGCTCCCCAAAGTTGCTAATGTGCAGATACTGGACTCTGAAACAGGCGAGGGATGTTAATCCCAGTATTTCCTAATTTTGACAATGGATGGGGACACAGGCCCGTTCTGGGTCTTTGCTTGCTGTATTCCTTTTTACCAAGAGAAAATTAAAGATGATCACCTTGGCTCAGAATCTGCACTGGTGGATAGTAGATGTTCTCCTGACCTGTGACAAAGAGCTTTCCCTTCCCCACCCAAATCTCAAAACTGAGGTGACCGATAACTTGCTAATGGGTAGGGGAGGGAGTGAATCACTGTATATGGAGATCTGAGGCGTATGGTCTCCACATCAACCTTCTGGAGCTGCAGCTGATCTGGTTAGCCCTGAAAGCCTTCCTGGTGTCTATCAGGGGAAGGTTGTTATAGGTCATCATGGATAATATCACTGCCATGAGTTACTGCAACAAACGGGAAGAGTGGGGCCTTGAGCATTGTTCCAGAAGGCTCTATATCTTGAAATTGTTGGAACAGAAAATCTTCCTGGCCAACAAACACCTGCCCCGTGAATGCCAGAGTAGACCAGTTGAGCAGGTGTCGTCTGGTGGATCATGAGTGGCATCTCCACGCGTAGGTCTTCAGTCAATGGGATGAGACTTTTCTTTGATCTATTTGCCACCTCCGAGAACATGCAGTCAGTACTTTTGCACAATCGATTTTCTTCCAAGGCTTTTGCTAAGGGATGCATGCTGGTTGGAATGGAGAGCAGGACTTAACGACGCAGTACCATCTCTTCCTCTCCTGTCACTGGTACTAAAGATCAGGAAAGACTGGGGCCAAGTCATATTGATTACCCTGGACAGGATAGTTGTACCCGGAAGTTTCGAACCTGAGCATTTGCCCTTCAGGGAGGCTTCACCATAGAGAGGACATCTTGTCTCAGCAACAGGTCAGGGTCCTGCATCCAAGTCTCCATAACCTATTCTTCTAAGCGTGTACATTGAGAGGCGACAATTGGATGTCATCCTTGCGGTCAGACACCCTTCAACCAAGTCAATTTGAGCTGGGCTTTGGGAATAGTTTGTTGCCTGGTCTGGTGCCTAGAATATCAATCCCTTGCAGGCTAAACTGTCGGAAGTCTTTTTGTTTGTGCTGGATTGGACAAGCAGGGTCTTCCAACTACGATAGTAAGATGTTACTTATAAGCTTTTCGGTGTTTTGTCATGTACAGTTGCTCTTTAAGACTCCTAAAATCTTTTCCCTCATTACCATTGCATCAGTGTGCCTCATGAGTGCATTGTAGAAACTGTTGGTCCTCCTTTCTACCACCTTTTTCCCAGAGGAGAACGTGGCAGCCAAACTTCCTCAAGTTGTGAAGCCCTTCCATGTCGGCTGATTAATCACATTGCCTGCTTTCATTGTGCCATCTCATCCCTAGAAAAATGAAGAGGCTTCATCACCTTGACCTGAAAAGATCCAACTTTTTACTTTGATTGCACGACAGACCATCGGTTGGCTAATCACTGAACACCTTTTATTCACATTTTTAGGGACAAAGAACGATAAGGCTGTGTAGAGGAGGACGTTGTCAAGAGAGATAGCTCTCTGTATCAAAATCTGCTTCTCCCAGTCCAAAAAACAACCCCTTGCTACCCATCCCTTTTTGGAAGCATTCCTGGAGGCAGACCATCTCTATGTCTTGACGCCAATGAGGTGTAGGGTTTTTTGGCCCAAGGTGAAGTATACCAACCTCTGACATAAGGACTGGACGTTATTCCCTCTACTTCCTTGTGCTGAAGAAGGACGAGGGCCTTTGTCTTATTCTAGAATTATGCTTTCTCAATGCCTTCCTGTGCAAGGAAAATTTCAAAATGCTCATGCTGGCCCAGGTCCTATCTTCCCTGGATCCAGTAGACTGGATGGTGGCTTTGGACGCCTATTTTCACGCCCCTGTCCTGCAGGCCTACAGGTGATACCTGCGGTTCAATGTGGCCCTCAAGCACCTTGGGCCTTCAAAAAGGTGATGGTGGTGATCGCTGCCCATCTTCAGAGGTCAGGAGTACCACCCTTACCTTACCTCTGCAACTACCTCGACAATTGACTGCTGAAAGTGGACTCACCATAATCAGCCAAGGACCACCACCAGGCGATGGCAAACCATTTCACATTGTTGGAGTTCTCACTCAACCTGCTGAAATCGCACCTGTCTCCTCCACTTCAACTCTCCTTCATCAGAGCCATCCATGATAAGTGTGCTTTGGGCCTTTCCTCTGGACCCATGAGCCCATGAATTTCAGGTTATAATCCCGATGCTTCAGCCTCTGTCCTGCGTCTGTGTGGATGGCTTTTGGCTTCTTGGCTTGCTAACCTCCTGTATTCTTATCGCTGACCATGTAGATGACATAGGCGAGCTTTGCAGTGGGATTTGAATCTCAGGGGACTCGGCACCAAGGGAAGCTGACAGACTTTATCCATGTGTTAAAGGAGTCTACAAAAGATCTGCAGTGGTGGCGGCTCAACCATATTTGGATCATGGTAGACCCCTCTTCTTACCCTACTCAGAGTTGACAACGACGACGGTTGATTTTTTGAAAATGTATTTTGCATTTAATACAAAGGAAGGAGCACGGTTACAATGAACAACCAAAATTGATAAACCTTGCATACTCCAAAATGAAAGACATTAGCTATACATTTATATGCTTCAAAAATGCAAAGAGCATAGGAGTTACTGTGTAAACAAGTGTTTGAGCAATAAATATCGTACAGTACAGATTGGTGCAAAAAGTCCTACAGAGTGCAAGTACCATGATTAGACATTCATACCACAGAATAGAGCAGACTAATTTATGGGTCTGAGGGAGCGGTTAAAAAATGATGCCTAAGCCATAAATATCATGCAGTACAAGATAGTACAAAGAGCCATAAAGTGCAAGTGCATCATACATCACCAAATTGATTAGGCTCCACCGTATGGGTAGTTTGACCAGCTCTCAATCCATTTAGTAAAAGAATGCCATACAAGGGCTCCCCATTTTTGCGATTTTTGCCCTTTACATTCATACTGCTTATTCTCAAAATTGTATTTTGCAAGGAACCTGGATCTGCACTTAGAGAATGTAGGGGGTTCTTGATTCAGCCAGCTCAAAGCAATACATATCCGTGCTCCTGCCATGGGGATAAAAACCATATACCCTTCTTTTTTGGCTGTCCCAGTATCCACTGAATCTTCTACTACCCCTAATACCGCCTGTATAGGGTTAATCTTAAGCTGGCTCGATAATGTTCTAAACACAAGCCAACAGAGCGCACTATGATGAGCTGGAGGCTATCATGCAACATCTCCCAGAAAAATATAAAAATAAGGCTCATGAATTGATACAAGAGGGAAAGATCATTACCAACACCTCTATTAAATGTGCACTTGACGCAGCAGACACAGCTTCCAGGGATATATAAACACCAGTGTTCTGCTTCGCCTGGCTCAGAATCTCAGGCTTTAAGCCGGAGGTCCAAGCATCTATATTGAACCACCCTTTTGACCAACAACACTTATTTGGCCCAAAAGTAGACGAAGCCCTGGAAAAAATGAAGAAGGATACAGATACGGCTAAGTCTATGGGAGCATTACAATCCCACACTCCTAGACGCTCCTTTCGCCGTTTCTCCTTTCGATGCACTGGCAGAGGTTACTCTGCCGATAACGCCTCTACGTCCTACAAGTCCCCTCCTCAGACTACCTTCACAAAGGGCTATCAAAGAGGTGGATATAGAGGGAACAATAATAAAGGCAGGGGCAAAACCAACACCGCCTGTTCTGCCACACCGCCCACACAATGACTTTCCCCCGCTCCCCCCAGACCATTCCACTCCAGTCGGGGGCAGAATACATGACTTTTTTCAAACCTGGGAGACCATAACATCAGACAAATGGGTGACCCAAATTATTCGGTCAGGGTACTGTCTCGAACTAACATCTACCCCCCAAAATATTCCACCCTGGCACCGTACAATGTCACAAGAACATACCACGCTGCTGAAACAAGAGGTAATCTCCCTCCTGCAAAAACAAGCTATAGAGAAGGTCCCCATCAATCAACAAAATTTAGGGGTCTACTCTCTGTACTTTCTGATACCAAAGAGAGACGAGACCCTGCGGCCCATTCTAGACCTCCGGCCTCTAAATGCATACATACATTCAGACCATTTTCACATGGTAACTCTCCAACAAGTTCTCCCACTCCTCTGCCAGGGCGACTTTCTCACTACACTGGACTTGAAAGACGCATACTTTCATATTCCAATACACCCTTCTCACAGAAAGTACCTCAGATTTGTAGTAGACGGGCAACATTATCAGTTCAAGGTTCTCCCCTTCGGGGTCACAACCGCACCAAGAGTGTTTACCAAATGCCTAGCAGTAGTGGCGGCACACCTCAGAAGACAACACATTCACGTCTTCCCTTACTTGGACTGGCTAATAAAAGCCGCGTCCTACAACCAGTGTGTGCAAAATACAAACACTACCATCCCACTACACCACCAGCTAGGTTTCACGGTGAACCACAAAGTCCCAGCTAATACCGTCTCACACAAAGCAATACCTCGGTGCCACTATAGACACCTCAAAAGCTATAGCCTATCCCAATTCAGCCAGAATCGCAAGCATACAAGCCTTGCGCCAAAGATTCATCCTTCAGCACTCTCTCCCAGCAAGAGTGTTTATGAAGCTAATGGGGATGATGGCATCTTCATAGTGCCTCATGCAAGACTCCGCATGCGTCCACTCCAAGAGTGCCTAGCACGCCAGTGGAACCAGGCCCAAGGACAGCTGACGGATCTGGTGTTGGTGGACGGTCGCACCCATCGCTCTCTGCAGTGGTGGAACACCACAAACCTTTCCAAAGGGCGACCGTTCTGGACCCGGTTCCTCAGGTAATTCTAACAACGGACGCATCGCTCTCCGGCTGGGGAGCGCACCTATTACACCTCACAGTGTAAGGTATATGGACGCCACAACAAAAGTTACTCCACATCAACCATCTGGAGTTATTGGCGATCTTTCTAGCCCTGAAATCGTTTCAGAAACACATCTCCGCCAAAGCAGTCCTCATTCGCACAAACAATACGACTGCAATGTACTACATTCAAAAACAGGGGGGGACACACTCTCCACAGCTCTCTCGGTTAGCACACAGCATATGGAGATGGGCAATCCCACAAAAAATCTTTCTCCTTGCACAACACGTCCCAGGGATACAAAACACCATGGCAGATCTGCTCAGCAGACAAACGCAGCAAATGCACGAATGGGAACTGCATCCACAAGTTCTTCGCCCATTCTTTCACAAGTGGGGGCATCCACAGATAGACCTCTTCGCCACCCACGAAAACAAAAAATGCCCAAGCTTCGCCGCCAGATACCCACACCCTTTGTCCAAAGGCAATGCGATATGGATGAACTGGTCAGGCAAATTTGCATACGCCTTTCCACCTCTCCCGCTAATTCCATTAGTGGTAAGGAAGCTACAACAGCACTCCCTCACTCTCATTCTGGTAGCTCCAACATGGGCCAGGCAGCCGTGGTACACCACACTACTACAGCTCTCAGTGGTACCACGCCAAAAACTGCACCTGTCCCCATGCCTCCTAACCCAGAACCATGGAGAAATCAGGCACCCGGACCCAGCTCAGCTCAACCTTGCGATCTGGCTCCTGAAATCTTAGAATTTGGATACCTTAACCTTCCTCCTGATTGCATGAACATTATCAGGGAAGCCAGACGTCCTACCACTCGAGCATGCTATGCCGCAAAGTGGAAAAGATTTGTTGTTTACTGCCGTAACAATACAATCAACCCTTTAGATGTATCCATACAGCACATCATATGCTACCTGCTCCATCTACAAAGGTGTAACCTGGCATATTCATCCATCCGTTTACACCTAGCAGCAATTGCTGCTTACCTGCAAAACAGACAGCATTTATCACTTTTCAGAGTGCCTGCTATTAAAGCTTTCATGGAAGGCCTTAAAAGAGTAATTCCGACCAGGGCACCACCCTCACCTATGTGGAATCTAAACGTAGTTCTTACAAGGCTGATGGGTCCGCCTTTCGAACCAATGCATAAATGTGAGCTGCAGTTCCTTACTTGGAAAACAGCTTTTCTCGTAGCTATCACTTCCCTTAGAAGGGTTAGTGAAATACAAGCGTTCACTATACAAGAACCCTTTCTACAGATACATCACAGCAAGGTGATTCTTCGCACAAATCTTACATTTCTGCCCAAGGTCATTTCCCCCTACCATCTCAATCAATCGGTGGAATTACCGGTTTTTTTCTCGCAACCTCAATCTGTTGCGGAAAGGGCTCTACATACACTTGATGTTAAAAGGGCTTTACTTTACTACATACAAAGAACGCAATCTTTCAGAAAGACTAAACAGTTGTTTGTCTCGTTCTCTCCACCGCATAAAGGCAACCCCATCTCAAAATCAGGGATAGCTAGGTGGATTGTAAGGTGCATACAAATTCGCTATCACAAAGCAAAAAGAACATTATCTGTTCCACCTAAAGCCCACTCTACAAGAAAGATAGGGGCTTCTTTGGCTTTTGTAGGGAACATACCCTTATAAAACATCTGCAAAGCAGCCACATGGTCAGCACCGCACACCTTCACAAAACATTACTATGTAGACGTGCACTCCAAACAACAAGCTAGTGTGGGCCAGGCTGTACTAAAGACACTGTTTCAAACCACTGCAACGGATACCGGTGGTCGCCGCTAGGGTTGGGTACTGCTATATAATCTATGCACAGTGTATAATCTGCAGCTCATATGCCTCAAACGGAATATGCTACTTACCAGTATGCATCTGTTCTTGGCATGTAGAGCTGCAGATCTATACACGCCCACCCGCCTCCCCGGCTACCTGTATCCGTTCCAGTCTATCTTATTTAGATACAACACACATGGGTTTCTTTACTATTATCACTACGCTCCATCTTTTCCCTGCTGGCAAAAAACAATCTGAGGATGGAGCCGAAGCCCATGCGCAGTACGGACCGAAGGAGGAGTCACCGAACTCGTGACTTCCAAACATTGTCCAAGAAGAAAAACAAACTGCAAACATCCGGGCCCAACACCAGATGGCGATCTATGCACAGTGTATAGATCTGCAGCTCTACATGCCAAGAACAGATGCATACTGGTAAGTAGCATATTCCTTAGCCATCAGCCACTTATCCTTTCGGTAGGCCAGTTCCTCCTGTGTGCCATATATCCATTTGACAATAATCAAGAGTTGTGCTGCCCAGTAATACGCCTGAATATTTTGTAGAGCCATCCCCCAACGTACCATCCCAGCTTCTGGGCTGCAATGCGGGCAGTTTCCCGTCCCAGAGTAGGCTTCTGACTTCCCCGTCTATCGATTTGAAGTATGCTTCAAGGACACTGTATGGTATGTTTTGCAGGGAATACAGGAAACGGGGCAGCGCCGTCATTTAGAATAATGCCGCTTGCCCCAGTAATGACAATGATCTCCAGTGTCGGACGTATCTTGGCAGCTGATTTAGTGGGCCCTGGAGATTGTGTTCGTAGAAAAGTTCCGGATTGGCTGTAACGACTATTCCTAAGTATCAGAATCCATCCATGCCTATAGTTGCTTTGCATTCCGCTGGCAAGACTGGGGCGGGGCCATGAAGGAGGTATATTACCAATTTAGACCAGTTGATGGTATAACCTGAGTATTATCCAAAATTGGAACAGATCAGATGGACCCTGTTAATGGAGGATCAAGACGACGCAACATACAGCAGAATGTCATCTGCGTAGAGAGTAATTCTATCTTCCCACCTAGCCGCCATCTTAACCCTCGGATCAAAGTATCCCCTCGTATCCAGCTTGTCAAGGGGTTAAGGAATCAATGCAAATATAATTGGTGACAAAGGGAAACCCTGTCTAGTCCCTCGGTTTAAGGCAAAGGTCCTTGGCGTATGTCCATTCACGACTACATGCGCGAGTGGTTCTGCATATAACAGTTGTATCCACTCGATATAGGTTTTTCCCCAGACCCATACTCGCCAAAACAGCGAACATGTTGGGCCATTCAATGGTGTCAAAGGCCATACGAGCGTCTTAAAACAGTATTGCCATGCTCTCTTGAATTGTATCTTTCCTAGCAAGCACCCCATCCTGTTGCCGCAGGTTACGAGTTGTGTTGCGGCCCTGAATGAATCCGGACTGGTCTGGATGTACTAATTTAGTCACTATTGGTAGTAGCCGCATCGCTAATATTTTGGACAGGATTTTGACCTCAACATTGAGCAAAGAGATGGGGCAGTATGAGGCGAGGCATGTAGGAAGCTGGTTCTGTATATAAAGTGAGGTATAGTGTGCACAGACTCCAGTGGAACACCAAAGGTTGGCAGAGGTAAAAGTAGATAGTACCTTACTTTCTATTTGTGGTAGTGTGGATGAGCATGAAGGCTTTATCAGAGGGTAGTGTTAAGCATTTGTTGTACACACTCAATCAGCAAATGATGGTCACACACTCAAAGATTGAACTCCGAGCAATTGGTTTTGTATAGAAATATTATTTTAGTTATTTTATTTCCTAGAACCAAGCAAGCCTGGCACAGGTAATGATTCACACTTTGCAGTAATAATACAGTTTGAATTGTAGTAATGTACAGTTTGAATTGCAGTTGTATATATACTTTGGTTTTATTACAGTAGAACTACTAGTAATGCAATGATTTGAAATATTGTACATATACTTTGTATTGGCTTTTCAATACAGTGTCAAGTAGATTAGTTTACAGATCATTTTTCGTACACAGTGTACTATACCTGGATACTGCACTCGGACATTTCCTCTAAACAGGTTAGTAAAAGCGTTTTTGTTATTTGGATACAGTTTTAAAGACTTTCTTACATTTTCTAACTCCACACTTCAAATGTTATCCAATGGGGGATAGGGGGTCTCCGGTTGGTGGCTGCTCACGAGCAGTCCACAAGGTTGTGGGAGCAGAGCTCCTGGGCTTAAGCTCGGGGCAAAATGGGTGTTCAAGATAGCACCAAATGGACACCCTCAGCAGCACTAGAGCGGCCGGGTGCAGGTTCGTCGTCGGGTGCCCTGTTAGTTTCTGTGGAAAGTCTAGTTTGCAAACACACTGCAGGCTCTGGGACGAAGGTCTTTTGGGTGCGACCACCCCTTGGAGAGGTAAGTTGGGATCCTGGGGGTTGGTTAGACCCCATCGGTTGGGCAACCCAAGGCCATACGGCGTCTGGTGCAGCAGTGTCTTTTAGGGTTGAATCTTCTTACCATCTCCTGGTCGCAGTTGGGGGGAACCTTCCGGATTGAGGCTGCAGACGTCAGCTGGAGGCAGGTCAGGGATCACTGGATCTCGGGTCAGGATCGCCGGGGAGACCTCCTCGTGGTGTTGGGCCACTCTAACTCGGGCCGTGGGCATCGGGTGCAGACTCAAGGATTTCGCCGGAAGCTGGAGTCTGTTGGGGATCAAATCCGGTGTTAACGGGAGACAGTCTTTTCTTTGGAAGGCAGGGCCAGTCCTCAGGGTGCTTGAGGTTGCTGGCTGCAGGACAGACCGTAGTTTCACTTCTGCAGGTGCGAGGTGGGGACAGGCTGGTAGCCAAGTCAGTGGGCGTCCTCCTTGGCTTTGGCACGGCTGTTCGGTCCCTCTTTTCTTCTTGTGGTTTGTTGTCTGAGTAGGCAAGGTTCAGGGGGGCCCCTAAATACTATAGGGCGTTACAGGTAAGTAAAGGTTGAGCCCAATGGGTCCCTTCCTTGGGGTGGGTACACCCCCTATTATGCCACCCTCCAGTGGGAAGGGGGCATATGCCTCACTCTGGTTGGCCGGGACTGAGAGTTATGCTTTACCTCGCCTCCCCCACCTGAGGGGTGGGGTTGGCAAAGGTGGGCACACCACTCTACCTAACTTGTTTTTCCCGCCGATTCTCCCACCCAAAGTGGGGGTCAGAACCGATGGGGGCCAGTTCCTAAAAGCAGCAACACGCCTGGGGACGCTCACAAAGGCAGCAAGCCTTTGACGCTCTCCTTCGTGGACCCTGCCCATCCTGGGGGAGGAGGCTTGGCACCTCGTCCCAGGATGCGCATTGTTTCAGACCCCCAAGAGCAGCAGGCTCTCGACCCAGGGGTCCAGAAACATGTCTGGTGGTGGCAGCTGGCGAGCAGCCACTCAGCCTGGACACTAGTGGTAGGTTGTTTTTCAGGGGGCATCTCTAACATGCCCTATGTGTGCATTTTTCATTAAATCCCTCACTGGCATCAGTGTGGGTTTGATGTGCTGAGAAGTTTGATACCAAGCTTCTCAATTTTCATTAAAGCCATTATAGTACTGTGGAGTTTATAATAACAAACTCCCAGCACTGTATACTCGTTATGGCATTACTGCACTTATAATGTCTAAGAATTGGCTTAGACACTGTAGGGGTCCATGGCTCATGCACCTGTACCCTTACCACTGGTATAGTTCACCCAGCTAGAGGGGGATCTATGCCAGGGCAGTGTGTTGTAGGCATGGCACACAGGGATGTTGACTCTTCACTTTGTTCTGCACCAAAACACACAGCCTGCAAAGGCATTGTGTGAGTGTAAAGGCACAGGGCCTCTAAGCGTGACAGAATAAGTGCTGCAGCCCTTCGAGGCATTTACCAGGGACTTACCTGTGGCCAGAGAGTGCCAATTGGGTTTGGTCTTCAATGCAGTTTTAGGGAAAGAACATAGGCTTTGGGTACCTTATTGGTATGAGCCCAGGGCACACTCAAAGTACATCAGCAGTTCAGCAAAAAGTGGGGGCAACCATGCAGAAAGAGGGTACTTTCACACAAGGCACTCCGCCGGTTTTCCTTTATGGACCACTACCATGGAGGCTACTCCTTGATCTCTGGGCAATGCCCCCATGCATTTGCTCGCTGGATACATATTCAGCAGGTGGGGTGACACTTTTGAGGCGGTCATTTTGTGGAGTTCTATTGGGAGTCCATTCGGTCCCATAGCCTTTCCTTCTTGTATTTTGTGAATGGCTGCCTTTATTTCCTCAATCGTGAGGTTTGCCTCAAGTGACTGTTGGTCCTCCCACGATAATATCACGACCTGAATGTCAGCTAATAATTCACTTGACTCTATTGTGGTGAGCCTACGGGGGAAGTATAATTGTTTGAAGTATTCTACAAAGGTCTCTACTATGCCCTGCAGATCCCTCCTTCTTACCCCTTCCTTTCCACATATCACCAATATCCAGCGATCTGTCCATGCCACACCCACAGTTTGCCAGCACTGTCTCTGAGTTAATATATTCTATGTTGTGTTGCCCAGTATTTTCCCCTAGCTGCCTCAGTTGTCAAATCTCTATGTTCGAGGCATATGAGCTGCAGATTGTACACTTAGCATAGATCGCCATCTGGTGTTGGGCCCGGATGTTTGCAGTTTGTTTTTCTTCTTGGACAGTCTTTGGAAGTCACGAGTTTGGTGACTCCTCCTTCGGTCCGTATTGCGCATGGGCTTCGGCTCCATCCTCGGATTGTTTTTTTCCGCCATCGGGCTTGGATGTGATACTTCGTGCTCCGGCTTCGAACTTCTACGGTTCCAGCCTCGACGGAAAATCCTCGTTTCTTCAAGTTTCTTCATCATCATCTTCATCTCTCGAAGCGGCACTTTTCTCCATCCCGTACATCGGCACCGGCCTTCGGGCCCTCCTCGACTCCGGTCCCGGCCGATGGAAAGGACTCCGTTCAAAAAGTGCCCAAAATGTGGGTCTAAATTTCCCCACACCGACCTCCATCAGGTGTGTAATCTTTGCCTCTCTCCAGAACACGAGGCCAGAGACTGCCCCGCCTGTAAGTCTTTTCGATCGAAGAAAACCATCCGGGATCGAAAAGCTCGACGCACCATGGCGCACTCATCGTCTGCAGCTCCACCGGACATCTTCGGAGACGGCGCCGAAGCTTCGGGGCAAACACACACCGAGCAGGAAGAAGACGTCGTCAGCGCTTCCGAGGCCGACGACTCCGACGTGGAGGACATCACACCGGCGCAGCGGGCCGTGAGTACTGTGCCCCCTCCCACCCCCGTGCCCAAAACCAAAGACTCAGGTTACTCCCTCGCCTGCCGGCCTGGGCAAAACCAAGACCAAAGCTTCGATCACCCCACCTTCGGGCCCGGTGTCGAAGCCTCCAAAGTCTCACGGCAGCTCGGGATCGAGCCAGCCGACGCCCGGTGCCGAAAAACAGCATCCGGCACCGAAGAAAGCCATATCCAGCTCGACTCCGAAGCCACCGGTGCCGAAGCCTGGACTCTCGGTGCCGACCAAACACAAATCTGTCGGCACCGACGCTCCGGCGCCGAAAACTCCTTTGACGCCGAAAAAACCGGAGGCCCCAAAAAAGCATGGCGCACACAAACCATCGAAGTCCTCGGTTCCGAAATCACCGGTGCCGACGGACGACTCGACGCCATTGGCTCTGTTTACACCAGACCCTTTACAAAAGACTATGTCCAAAGATCCAAAGACTGGACTATTGACTTTAATTATCAAGAAAAGACGCCTTGATACTCCGGCTCCTCCTCCACCACCCAAACGGAAGGACTTTGCTACTTCTCCCCTCAGAGTGCCCTCCCCACTACCACCTCCCCTACCTCCTCCACCTCCTCCACCCCCTCCCCCTCCCAGGTCTCCGCCACCTTTACCTCACTACTCTCCGGCCCCGTCCCCAGATCCGGACGACGGGGACCCGGACAATTATCCGGCGGACGCCCCAATGGATCCCACTCCACCAGGGACCCCAGACCCGTGGGAGGATTACAATAACCCTGATGTACCCGATATTCCTCAGGACGACCTATACCCATCCAGGCCGTCTCCTCCAGAGGACTCCTTAGGGTTCCATCATTTAGTGCAGAGAGCAGCACACTACCATGGGGTGGACATGCACACTGAACCAGTGGAAGACGACTTCTTACTGGATACATTCGACATACAGGACAAATCCACCTCTATCTTACCCATGCTTAAGGGTGTCACCAAGCATGCCGCAGAGGTGTTCAAAGACCCTGTCAGGGCCAGGGTACTAAACCCTAGAATAGAGAAAAAGTATAAGGCGGCACCCACAGACCCTGCATACATTAAGGGCCCTGCTCCCTTAGATTCCCTAGTTGTCTCTACAGCTAGAAAGCGGGCTAACTCCCAGTCCTCAGGAGAAGCCCCACCGCCAGACAAGGAATCCAAACTCCTAGACGCGTCTGGCAAGCGCACCGCCTCTCAAGCTGCAAACATGTGGCGCATTGCAAACACACAAGCGCTACTTGCGCGCTATGACAGAGCACACTACGACGAACTTGAGGCTCTTATGCAGCACCTCCCCGACAAACACAAGCGTAGGGCTCATGAGCTAATACAGGAGGGTAAACTCATTACAAACCCCTCCATTAAGTGTGCCCTCGATGCAGCCGACACTGCTTCTAGAGCCATAAATACCAGTGTCCTGCTTCGTCGCCATGCCTGGCTCAGGATCTCAGGGTTTAAGCCTGAAGTCCAGGCGTCCATACTCAATCACCCCTTTGACCAACAAACTCTCTTTGAGCCCAAGGTAGACGAAGCGTTGGAAAAGATGAAAAAGGACACAGACACAGCAAAGTCTATGGGGGCACTCCAAACACAAGCGTCTAAACGTTCCTTTCGACGCTCCTCCTTTCGTGGCACAGGCAGAGGCTTCTCCACCGATAGCACCTCTACCTCCTACAAATCCCCTCCTCAAAATACCTTTTCAAAGGGCAACCAAAGGGGTGGTTACAGAGGCAACAACAATAAGGGCAGGGGCAAAACTAACAACACCCGTTCTGCCACCCCGCCCACACAATGACTTCCCTCCGCTCCCCCCAGACCATTCCACTCCGGTCCGGGGCAGACTACAAAACTTTATCCACGCATGGGAGTCCATAACATCGGACAAATGGGTGACCCAAATCATTCGGTCAGGGTACTGTCTCGAGCTAACATCTACCCCGCCCAATATCCCACCAAGGCACCGTCCAATGTCTCAAGAACATTCCACACTGCTCAAACAGGAGGTACTCTCCCTCCTCCAAAAACACGCTATAGAGCAGGTCCCCATCAATCAGCAAAATCTAGAGGTTTACTCCCTATATTTCCTAATAGCAAAGAAAGACGGGACCCTCAGGCCCATTCTGGACCTCCGGCCTCTAAATGCCTACATACATTCAGACCATTTCCATATGGTCACCCTACAACAAGTCCTCCCGCTCCTCTGTCAGGGAGATTTTCTCACAACCTTGGATCTGAAAGACGCATACATTCACATTCCAATACACCCCTCTCACAGGAAATACCTCAGGTTCGTGGTG
The DNA here is from genome assembly GCF_964204655.1 of Triturus cristatus. NCBI lineage: Eukaryota > Metazoa > Chordata > Amphibia > Caudata > Salamandridae > Triturus > Triturus cristatus. Next base: position 619,252,071 of record NC_140585.1, read on the forward strand.
GACGGGCAACATTACCAATTCACGGTTCTCCCCTTCGGGGTCACCACCGCACCACGGGTGTTTACCAAATGCCTAGCGGTAGTAGCAGCACACCTCAGACGTCAACACATTCACGTCTTCCCTTACTTAGACGACTGGCTGATAAAAGCCGCGTCTTACCACCAATGCGTGCAGCATACAAACAGCACCATCCAACTGCTCCACCAGCTAGGCTTCACGGTGAACTACCAAAAGTCCCACCTCATACCATCTCACACAAAGCAATATCTCGGGGCCACTATAGACACCTCCAAAGGTATTGCCTATCCAAACACAGCCAGAATCACAAGCATTCAAGCCTTACGCAAAACATTCCTTCCCCAACACTCTCTTCCAGCAAGAGTGTTCATGAAGCTCATAGGAATGATGGCGTCTTGCATCTTTATAGTGCCCCATGCAAGACTCCACATGCGTCCACTTCAAGAGTGCCTAGCACAACAGTGGAACCAGGCCCAGGGTCAGCTGACGGATCTGGTGTTGGTGGACGGCCGCACACATCACTCTCTGCAGTGGTGGAACACCACAAACCTTTCCAAAGTGCGGCCGTTCCTGGACCCGGTTCCTCAGGTGATTCTAACAGCGGACGCATCGCTCTCCGGCTGGGGAGCGCACCTCCTACACCTCACAATGCAAGGTCTATGGACGCCACAGCAAAAATTGCTCCACATCAACCATCTGGAGCTCTTGGCGATCTTTCTAGCCCTAAAATCTTTCCAAAAACAGATTTCGGGCAAAGCAGTCCTCATTCGCACAGACAACATGACTGCAATGTATTATATCCAAAAACAGGGGGGGACACACTCTCCCCAGCTCTCCCGCTTAGCCCAGAGCATATGGAGATGGGCAATTCCCCAAGACATCTTTCTCCTGGCACAACACGTTCCAGGCGTACAATACACCATGGCAGATCTGCTCAGCAGACAAACGCAACAACTACACGAATGGGAACTGCATCCGCAAGTTCTTCACCCGTTCTTCCACAGTGGGGGCATCCTCAGATAGACCTCTTCGCCACCCACGAAAACAAAAAATGCCCAAGCTTCGCCGCCAGATACCCACACCCATTGTCCAAGGGCAATGCGATATGGATGAACTGGTCAGGCAGATTTGCATACGCCTTTCCACCTCTCCCACTAATTCCATTAGTGGTCAGGAAGCTACAACAGCACTCCCTCAAACTCATTCTGGTAGCTCCAACGTGGGCCAGGCAGCCGTGGTACACCACGCTACTACAACTATCAGTGGTACCACATCGAAAACTGCACCTTTCCCCATGCCTCCTAACCCAGAACCATGGAGAAATCAGGCACCCGGACCCAGCTCAGCTCAACCTGGCGATCTGGCTCCTGAAATCCTAGAATTCGGATACCTTAACCTTCCCCCTGATTGCATGAACATCATCATGGAAGCCAGACGTCCTACCACTAGAGCATGTTATGCCGCAAAGTGGAAAAGATTTGTTATTTACTGCCGTAACAATACAATCAACCCTTTAATGCATCCATACAGCACATCATATGCTATCTGCTCCATCTTCACAGGTGTAACCTGGCATATTCATCCATACGCCTACACCTAGCAGCGATCGCTGCTTATCTACAAAACAGACAGCATTTATCTCTCTTCAGAGTGCCCGCTATTAAAGCCTTCATGGAAGGCCTTAAACGAGTAATTCCTCCCAGGGCACCACCTTCCCCTGTATGGAATCTAAATTTAGTTCTTACACGACTAATGGGTCCGCCCTTCGAACCAATGCATAAATGCGAGCTACAGTTTCTCACCTGGAAAACAGCTTTTCTCGTAGCTATCACTTCCCTTAGAAGGGTTGGTGAAATACAAGCGTTCACTATACAGGAACCCTTCATACAAATACATCACAGCAAGGTCATACTTCGCACAAATCCGAAGTTCCTGCCCAAGGTCATTTCCCCCTTCCATCTCAATCAATCGGTGGAATTACCTGTCTTCTTCTCGCAACCTCAATCTGTTGCAGAAAGAGCCTTACACACACTCGATGTAAAAAGGGCCTTGCTATACTACATACAAAGAACGCAACCCTTCAGGAAGACTAAACAATTGTTCGTCTCCTTCTCTCCACCACATAAAGGCAACCCCATTTCTAAATCAGGGATAGCTAGGTGGATTGTAAAATGCATACAGATTTGCTACCAAAAGGCTAAAAGAACATTATCTGTTCCGCCTAAAGCCCATTCTACAAGAAAGTTAGGGGCTTCTATGGCCTTTCTAGGGAATATACCCTTAGATGACATCTGCAAAGCAGCCACATGGTCTACACCGCACACCTTCACAAAACATTACTGTGTAGATGTGCATTCCAAGCAGCAAGCTAGAGTGGGCCAGGCTGTACTAAAGACACTATTTCAAACCACTGCAACGTATACCGGTGGTCGCCGCTAGGGTTGGGTACTGCTATATAATCTATGCTAAGTGTACAATCTGCAGCTCATATGCCTCGAACGGAATATGCTACTTACCAGTATGCATCTGTTCTTGGCATGTAGAGCTGCAGAGTTGTACACGCCCACCCGCCTCCCCGGCTACCTGTATCCGTTCCAGTACATCTTATTTAGATACTACACACATGGGTTTCTCACTGTGATTACCAAGCTCCATCATTTCCCTGTTGGCGAAAAACAATCTGAGGATGGAGCCGAAGCCCATGCGCAATACGGACCGAAGGAGGAGTCCCCAAACTCGTGACTTCCAAAGACTGTCCAAGAAGAAAAACAAACTGCAAACATCCGGGCCCAACACCAGATGGCGATCTATGCTAAGTGTACAACTCTGCAGCTCTACATGCCAAGAACAGATGCATACTGGTAAGTAGCATATTCCATTCCTGGCACCTAAGCTCTATGTGGCCAGCTGTGTCTTCTTGCGTGTGTATGACTGCTTATTCCCTTACTAGGATGTCTTGCTCCAATTCCTCTTTTTTTTGCACTTCTCTTTCTTATGTCCCACAACATGGGCGAGGGCCTGACCCTTCATTACTGTCGTGTAGGCCTCCCACAGGACTAGAGATGATTGAACTGACCCCATATTTTCGATAAAATAGTTATCAGTAGTTTTAATGAGATTAATTTTAATATGTGGTATTTTGAGGTACCTCGGGTTGATCTGGAGTGTTCTGCTGGTGGGGGTGGTTCCGACTACCTTCTGGCCCATAGGGGGGGGCATGATCCGAGATACCCCTAGCCAGATGTCTGATCTCAATGAAGTTGCTCTTTTTATCTGCCAGCGTCAGAATATGATCTATTTGGGATTTGCTGTTGTGTGCCCCCTCTGGCAGGTCCAGTATCGTCTTGCGCATATCCAGTAAGGCCACTCTATACAATGCCAGAGGAACGTGGACCAAAATGATGTTTACACACCTGCCCTCCCACGTACCCGATAGTACCGTGAAGCGGCCATGTTCATCTGTGCACAAGTGCGCAACTATGAAGGGCAAACTTTTTCGCATTAGTAGCCCCGCCAGACCCTGTGGTAAAACCAGAGTGCGCCATTAATTTATAACTCTACATATAGTGCCTTACATGTGTTCCCAACTAGATGGGTTGCCTGCAACAAGTCTACATCAGGTGCCTGCCTCCTAATGTATTGGAGCACTATTCCCCTCTTGACTTTGTCGCCTAACCCATTGATGGTCCAAGGGAGCAGTTTGAACGCAGTTTCAGCCCCCCCCCCCCCCCCCCCCCCCCAAACCCCCAGAGATGTGGCGTCCATCGCCAGTGTATTTTCCCTCTCAGGTGATGGGACTTGGTTGTCAGGGACAGCCCCCTTGAGTGGTTGTCGTGACGTAGCTTGTGTTGCTTGTCATGTTTGTAAGCTGCGTTATCCCCAACTCCGAGGGGTGAAGCCTGGTCTTTACGAGAACGTGAGCTGCCTGAATGAGCATATAACCAGAACTAAATCAAAACCCTTAAAACTGATAACTCCCTTCATGACTGTTTTTGAACTGCGCGCCACCCCAACATTGCAGAGTGCCTTTCGCCCTCCCTTCCCTGTTTCGGGGGAGACGTAGACCCTTATGTCCCGCCCTCCCAACCCCAATAGCTTGCGATGTTGCAGAGAGTCTCTATTGGTGTAGTTGTTGCATATACTCAGAAATTGTTGCTGTGGGGGCATCACGCCATAGAGCCACGCCGTCTAGCACAATCCTGCAACTCTTGCTGGAGCCGGTTTCTGTCCCTTGTTACATTCTATTGACCTCTGCCACTGTAGAAATTTCAGATCCACGTCATGTTAGTGTCTCTAAGCAGCTGTTCGAGTGTCACTGTTTGTGATGGAGCCAACTATGTGCCGATTGTCAGGTCTTTGTGGGGTTCCTCTCTTCTTGACCGGATTCAATCCGCTTCTGGGCTTTCACCATCTGCCCCCTGCGCTTGTCGGGATTGTCAGGGTCCCCAACTCTTTGCCATCCCCCTAGCCACTCCCAGGCCACTTCTGACTCTGTGAAGAACCACGTTTTTCCCTCCACCTCAACCCTACATTTTGCCGGAAACAGCATTGCATATGTCAGCACCTTTTCCATGAGGGCTTTTTAGACTTCGAGGAAACTCCCTCGCTGCTTCTGCACTTTCATGGCAAAGTCAGGGAAGAACGTGACAATATTTTCGTATTTGAGAGGTGTGGCACAGTGTGCGGTTTGTAGGATCACATTCATGTCTCAAATTAAAAACTCGTGTTAATATTGGCCTGGGAGGCTGACCCAGCTTAGTTCTACCACCTGGTACTCGGAGTGCCCTTTCAATGTAAAAGTAGTTGGAGAGATTTCTGGGCTGCAAATGTTTTGTGATTAATTCCTCAACAAATAGATCGTTGGCGGGGCCCTTTGCTCTCTCTGGAATCCCCAGAATTCTAACATTGTTCTCTCTGGCCCTGCCCACATAGTCATCCATTTGGGCTGCCAGAGCCTTACGGGTGATTTGCAGATTCCGTTCTTAACTCTCCAAAGCCTTAGTGTTGGTGACAAGACCATGTGTTAACTTCTCCACCTCTTTAACTCGGTCATCCATTTTTCTCAGATCAGCACGAATTAGGGAGATTTCCATGGATACCATGCCTATTCGGGACTCCAGCGCAGTGTGCACACTTGTGACTGCTGAATATCCTGTAGGGTGGTGGCTGTAAGTATATCCTGTAGGGTGGGGGTGTCCTGCTGCTCCTCCTGCTGCATACCTTGCACTGTTCCAGATGGAGTGCTTGCCCCTTCCTGGTTCTTCTGCCAGGAGAATTTGTCCAATTTAGGCTGATGAGAGCTGCGTCCTACTTTGCTCCCCGACATGGCCCAGATGGCACTGTTGGGCCAGGACAATGGCGGCGTCTTCTGGGAGGGGCCCAGAGGTTTCCACCGCCGCCAACTTTGGAAAATATCCCCACTCGGCCTGTCGGAATTCCTAGTGCATTGGTCTGTACAGGCAGTAGCGATCACTGTGTGGCGCTAGCTCCGAGTCACCACAAGGATCCGAGTGGCCCAGTGGCTGGAGCCGAAATGTGGTCCAGGCTAGGTTGTCTTCTCACCTTTGAAATAGAGGTGCTTCCTGTCCGTCACTTTCCGGGCATGCTCTGTTGTTGCACACGTGTTGTTCCCACAGAGAATTCAGTGCTGTGATGCCTCACCACCTGGGTCAGTTGTCACCGCAGCTGTTAGGGCCCATGGGCCTCTCCCCGCGGCATCCAACAATCCCCCTCAGCTCTCTGCACTCCTCAGTCTTCGCCCCAGGACGAAGTTAGCGGCAGACCAGACCGAACAGGGGATGCACCCTGCTCGCCAAGGGTCTCAGCAGCAGGGGCCCCAAGATTTGGTTGTGGGGGATTGGCGGGCCCGCCCTGGCCACCACCCGGCGAACCCGGTTGCAAACTGGGCCGCTCCTTTGGGCCGGGTGGCTACGCGAACCCGTGGCACCTCACGTAGATCGCAAGTCTCAGCGGGGTCCGCCCAGCCCCGCGAATAGTTCTGCACCGGCGCTCGCAATCAACAACGTCCTCAACCTCGAACCGGGGGTAACAGCTAGCCCTCAGGCCCATAGATAAGTGCTGGATTAATCGGGGGTAAGGAGCCAGGAACCGAAGCCGGGCGGCCATCTTCTTCAGCAGTTGGCCACGCCCCCATGGAGCTCTTCATACTCTTGATGTCAGAAGAGCGCTATAGTACTACATTGAAAGAACAAAAGATGTTCGCAAAACAGAAATCTGTTTGTTGCATTTGCTACATCTCACAAATGCAACCCCATTTCTAAATCTAGTATTGCAAGATGGATTGTTCACTACTATCAAACCTGCTACGCTAAAGCTAAACTAACTTTATCTATACCTCCTAGAGCGCATTCCACTCGTAAAATAGGAGCATCTATGGCCTTTTCAGATAACATCCCTCTGGCTGACATTTGTAAAGCAGCAACATGGTCCACACCACACACTTTAACCAAACATTACTGTGTGGATGTGTTAGCACGTCAACAAGCCCAATGTAGGGTAGGCAGTGCTAAAAACACTTTTTCAAACCGCTGCAGTATCGACTGGCTAGCCACCGCTTTGGGAGAATACTGCTATATAGTCTATGCAAAGCATGTGTATTTGCAGTACACTTGCCTCAAACAGATTATTACTTACCCAGTAAGCATCTGTTCTTGGTATGTAGAACTGTAGATTCACATGCGCCCTCCCACCTCCCCGGGCACCTGTAGCCATTTCATTTTTTGCATTATTTACATTACATATGCATGAACATCTCTGTACTACACTTACTTACTCTATTCTCACCCTCTTGCGGGAAAAACAATCTGACAATGGAGTCGATGCCCATGCGCACTATCTCCGAAAGGAAGAGTCACCTTACCTCTTGACCGTGCCAACATCTGGACCCAACACTAGATGGCAGGAGTATGTAAAGCATTTGAATCTACAGCTCTACATGCCAAGAACAGATGCTTACTGGATACGTAACATAGTCCTTACCTTCCTTATAGGATGGGGAGCACATTTGGGCCACCTAGTGAAATTGGTGCCAGTGATCTCCACACCAACAGTATGCATATCGATCTCCTGGAATTAACTTCAATTGGCAATCCGAACTGTTTTGAAACAAGACAGTGCTCATTTGCATAGACAGCATGATCTGAATGTACTATGAAGAAACAGAGGGGCAAGCATTTGCCCCAGCTACCAAAGTTAGCTCAGACGATATGGCATTGGGCTATTACTTATTAAGTCTTTCTCCTGGTGGGGCACCTCTGTGAAATGGACTTTACGGACCTGCTATGCAGGATGCATCAAGAAACACATGCATGGAAAACAAATGGTGAAATACTTCAACAATACTTCTACTGCTAGGGAATTCCTGCTCTCAACCTTTTTGCCAATAATGAAAATGTAAAATGCCAGTGCTTCCCCTCTAGTTAGCCACAGCCATAGACCATGCGCACAGTATAAACTAGTTAGGAATATTTGCTTCCCCTTTTCCTTTACTGCTACTGATATGTAGGCAGGAAAATGTGTCAAGAGCCCATAAGGCTAATCCTCGCAATACCCACCTGAGCGAGGCAGCCATGGTACTCAAACTACAGATGTGTGTACATCCCCTTGAAAAATTTGCTTTGTATAGACCTCCTCACACAACACCAAGGTCAGTTTGAAGATGGGGTGCCCACATCCCCTATATGGCCACTTTCTGTAGGGAGTGGATATAACCCTGACCCAGTATATCTAATTTTACAAAACCAAGATGGTGGAATTCTATTTTTCGTGTTCACTACAGGTTGCCCACCTTATATAACTAGCCTGACAGTGAACACTCCTCCTGACTAGCTAATGTTTCCTCCTATCCTAGTGGCAAATGGGCCCTGGGCAGGAGTGGTATTAACCCTGTTGCAGGGAAGCCGGGGTCTCGTATCAAAGGCGGCAGAGTCCTTTCCTGCCTCGATATTCTGATTACTAGCCATCCTGCTTGGAGGAGGTGGCAACCCTTCCGGCCAGGGCAGGCATTGTTTCTGACCTCAAAGTACGTGGGCTCTCACCTACAAGGGGGTTGGGGTGTCAGAAAGTAGAGGTTGGTAGGTTTTCAGGGGACCACTTGCAAGGTTCACTCTGGGTGCATGTCTTAATAAATCCACTACTATCGGTGTAGATTTATTAATAGGAGATGTTTGATACCAAACACCATAGGTTTCAGTGAAGCCATCAAATAGCTGCAGAACTCGTAATGACCAATGCCCAGTACATATACTTAAGATGGCTTCGCTGTTTACTAGGTAGTATCTCATAACTGAACTAGACAGCACTGGGGCATATCTGCTCATGCAGATATGACCACACATGTATTATAATGCACTCTGCCATAGGGCTGTAATGCCTGCTGTAGGGGTGACTTACATAAATTTCATGCGTCTGGTGACATGGCACACAGGATGTATGCCATGTTTTTTCATTTTTGTCTGCACCATTTCACGCAGTCTACTATGGCAGTCTGTATGAGTCTGGTGGTGGGTCCCCTAGGGTGGCACAGTACATGCTGCAGCCCTTACGGACCCTCTTTGGTACCTATGCCCTAGGCACCATTTACTATGGACTTACAGGGCTGCTAAATGTCTTGCCAATTATGTAACAATTGGTCAGTTACCCTGTTTTGGGAACGAATGCTGTCACTAGGAACACGGTGCACTAGAGTCAATGTTGTATCAAATACAAGGTAAAAAATGGGGCTGACCCTGTCAAAAAAGTGGCCCTTTCCTACAACCTCATATCCCTCTCAGCAGTCCTTCACATCCCGTGATATGGGCACTTCCTAAAATTGCAAACAACACTTGGCATAGAATCAAAGGAACTTTGTCTTTGCTGGAAAGGATAAGATTCAAGCTGTGCCATGACTGCAGGAAGCAGATGTGTGCTGTAAGCCTGCACGATATGTGCCTTTGGTACTTGGTTGCGATGACAAGTTGTGTGTGATTAATCCACTCAAGCACTTGTCAGGGGTAGGAGGTAAAGGTCTAGGTTTCTAAACAAAAATATGTTGAAAAATAGATCCTTCTCCAACTAGCTGAGCTGTTTGTGATCCTGTTCAAGGAGCTGATCCTGAAGAAGTCCTGTTCCCGCTCAGTCTTCTGGTAAGTTGAAGCCTTAAGCACAAGAAGATCAATGAAGACTAGACACCACCCCACCACTTGAAATCAAGTGAGAAGGAGTGAGGGTATGAATCAAAGGGTCATACTCCACTAGCATCTTCCAACACCTATCCAGTCCCACATGTGGTCCTGGTGCACCACAAATTTTCCCAGACCTTTGGTGACTATGCAGCAGATTATGGCCTTAATGGAAGTCATGCTGCCCCTTCTTCAGATGCTTCCAACTCCCCTTGTGTCCGTTAAGATCCCACAGAGCTGCAATGAACTCCAGTTAAACTTCCACCAGCGGTCCCACCCTCAGCATCAACTGACCCTTTGGGACCTGTGCCTCCAGCCCATTTTGAAGCAGTCATTTTTCCACTCGAGCCAGAGAGTCCTCACTAGTTCCTTGCATGCTAGTGCTGATACATGTGTGCCGAGGATCAGATTACGATCCAACCCTGAGCTTTTGTCGGTACGCTCCAGGACTACATCTCACTATGAGCTCACAAAATTGCAACCAATCGATTTGCAATTAGACTTTAATACTCTATTTCTGCCTCAACATAATACTTTATTTCTGCCTCAACATCAGGACTATCATAGACTGTAGGCCTTATTTGGATCCAACTCGCAGGTGGTCCAGGGTTTGCAAAAGGGTAGCCCATGGCCCTGATGAACAGCCTGCTCCCACCTTTATGTATGTATGCAGTGGTTTTATAATTCAAACCTAGCAAAAAGGCTGAAAGAGTGCTGTGTATATTCTCACTATGCTGATGAAGGATGATGCCTGCGTTTATAAAATGTCAGTCGAGTAGATAAAACCCCAAAGACTGATCTAGGTGTGCTGCTGGGCCACCAATTGAAGAAAGTGCCTCTTTGATATCCGTTGTGGGAAGTGCTGTAGAAATTCCTAATTTATAGGTGCTTACTGTTGACAACCAAGACAAACTTGTTAACAAAGGTCATTCGAGCAGGTCCAACTATTTCTGAGACATTCTTGCATTACTCAAGCCTCTTATGGCTACTCTTAAGGCCACAAGTAAAATAAACTGTCACCCAGCTTTTCTGATATGGCACTCTGTCTGAAAACATGGTGGTAGGGGTGTTGATGAGTAACTCTGCTCCTAATGGCTTTCCAATCAAACTTATTGATGCTCTCAAAGAGATTGTTCTCTTTGGCCAGTTTGGCCTTAAGGTCCTTTAATGTTGTGCGTCTTCTGAGCTCGCTCACCCATGCTTTATGGAACATGGCCAGCAGAATCTTTTGTGCGTTCCTAGAGGACTTTAGGGCCTTGTGTGCTCAAACAGTACAAGATGCCCAGAATGTGTCTAATTATATCTTGTGTGCTGGTTTGTGCACCACAGAATGTGTGTACAGAGCTGTTGACAAAAGAGTAGTTCTTAGAAAGGCGTGACTGGATGCAATCAACTGGGTTTTCAGGTGACGTCTAGGCCTCTCTTGTGGACATGCCCTTTGACGGCTCTAAATTGCATGGAGAGGAGGCTGATTTGATTGACAGTTGAGCTACTCCATTATCCTTGTAATTCTGGTCTCTAGACAAGCAGGTCCACCGACAGTACAGCAAATGTAAAATTATTCAATGGGGCTAGCCTACAATCATTGCCAGCCTTCCCAACATGTGCAGAAGGAGCAGGTCCAGTCCTTTTGGGGCGTAGGGTCATGGTTATGGCTAAGGGTATTCACACCAACAGGGACAGCTCTACTCCACCTCTTCCATTGCACCAGCTCTAAAGCTGTTTTAACTTGCCCTCACAAGTTCATGCTTGGTTAATAAAAGGCAGGATATGACATTTGCTTTGGACAGATAGGTGTATCAAATTGTTGAAAGGGGAGTCTCAAATTGTTGACAGGGGACACACCCTGGCTATCATTTCCTTCCGGCGCTGGTCCCCCCACTGCCCACCACATCAGACTGACTGTCAGTAGACCATCACTTAGTCTTGCTGGAAGAAGTTGACTTTCTACTGGCCAAAGATAGCATCAAGCTGGCACTTGCTTTGGAGAAACAACAAGGTTGCTTTTTATGCTACTTCCTCATGTTAAAGAAGAACAGAAGCCTGTCTTCACTGCATCCATGATATTGGATTGTGTCCCTGAACTTGCAGGTCACGAATTTTGATATACCTGTCCTTCATTCCACAGATGTTCTCTGCAGTTTGTGGTACTTTTACAGCATTATCAATTTACTGTCTGCCCTTTGGCCCCTTGAGTGTTCATGAAAGTGATGGTGGTGGTCGCTGACCACCTTTTAAGGTTTGATATACAGGTGTTCCTGTACCTTGGGTTTTCTATCAATGAGTCGAAGTTGCCTTACCTAGAGAATTCACTTCATTGGGGCAGTACGTTCAAGGTCTTCCACCTCTGAAGTGATTGCAGGACATTCATGTTATGATCATGATGTTTAGGACTAAATCATGGGTCTCTGTGAGAAGGGTTATTAATCTTCTAAGGCTCCTAGTATTGTGCATACTGCTCATTCTGAATGCCATATGGTATAACTATCCCTGCAGTGGATGCTCGAGTAGGGTGCCCAGCATCAGGGCTGCCTCTCTAACTCCGTCCTAATCTTAGGGGTGATGGTTCAGGGTTCTTCAGTGGTCTTAGATACCTGCTACCCTGGTGTGCGACAGGCAACTATCCCTTCTCCCAACCAGACTTTAGTGCTGTGGCCGTTGTCATTGCTGTGTTTGAGCGATCATCTGGGAGCAGTAAAGATTCATGTATCCCATCAGCCCTGAAGCATTCCTGCCACCCATCAAGGCGAGGCTGGTGCAGATCACAAACAAGTTGACTTACATGTGGTATTACAACATGCAGGGTGGATTGGGCTCCTGTCCTAGGAGGTCTTACACCATCAGAAGTGGCTTGACCAGCAGAACATTTTGCTGCTAGCATATCATGTGGCATGGTTTTTGAACACCAGAGCAAGGTAAGCTGAGCAGGCATCAGCTGGCTACTGACAAGTGGCATCTCCTCTCAGATGTGGCAAGGGGCATCTTCGACCAATGAGATATGCTCTGGATAGATTTGCTAACCATGGCTAGAAAGCTCAGTATCAACTCTGTAATTTTCTCTTCAGAATTCACTTTGAGACTCATTCCAATTGAGCTGGGAAACAGGTCTACTGTACATGTCCCCACCACTATTTCTCCTGCCTCAAGTTCTGAGAAAAAATCATCTTATTAGCCCCAGGCCGGTCCAGGAGAGTATGGTACACAGAGTTTGTGATCATTAGCATTTTACCGTTGATCCATCTACCACATTAGTAGGACCAGGGGAGGGTCCTGCACCAGAGTCTCTGTAACCTACACCTCCATGAGTGGATGTTTAGTGGCTCGGGGAGAGACTCCATCGTCTCAATCCTAGAAGGTGTTTCATTTTTTAATTGATTGCATAAGGGGCCATCATGCGGATGACCAGCTCTTCGTAGGATTTTGTGTAGAAAAAAAGGGAAGGCGTTGCAGTAAAGATTAATAGCCCTGTGCATTAAAATCTACTTTGTGACCACATCAGACAAGGGAATGCTGGTACTGGACATCTTACGGGCTATGATGTGGGCAACAATGCGCACGTTCACAGCCACTGCTTTCTTGGTAGTCCGGTCGGAGGAAAGGCCATTTTGTCCACTCAGTTCTGCAAGACCACCTTGTCTTATCCCACTACCCAGACCCTCCACCTTTGGGAGGTACTGCTACAGTATCTATTCTTATTTTGATAATGTTGTTCATAGTGTATAGTCTAATGTAACTGCAGATTCTTCACTGCTCTTCCAACTTGCTGTTCTGTGGAGTGCATTCCTAGACATCATACTATGTCACCTACAGGTTTTAATTAGCACTCTGAGGGCATGAAATGATGAATATTATGAAACTGACTTATGAGCAGCTCCATTCCATAACTTTCCGGGCAGAAGGGAGTCACCAAGGAGTTCCATGACACCATCTATCGGCATGCAGGAGATTTGCTAAAGTTATTCTCCAGATACCGTCTGGCTTCTGGTGATTTTCTTAGGGTGAAGAATATGCAGTTGAGTAGCTATCAGAAAGAACATTTGTTTATTGGGTTTCTCCAAGTAAATCAATTCATTGACTTGTCACTTTTTTGCTCTAGCCTCTGTTGCACAAAGGGCATTATGTTAAAGGCTTTGTGTTTTACATGGATCATACAAAATCCTTTTGAATGACCAAGCAATTCTAGCTTTTGGCGAGTACCACTTTTGTTGGCCCATTTCCAAGGTGCTCCTTGCTAGGTTGATAGTAAAATGGAATTAAATCTGCTATGCAAGGGCAAATGCACACTACATACTGTGTCTATAGCACATTCCACCTGCAAAAAGTGAGCCACAGTAGCTTTACTATGCAACATCCCATTGGTAGACATTTGTAAAGCTGCCACAGGGTCTACTGTCCACACATTCACCAAACACTGTTTTGCATCATTCATGCCTGATAGGAGGCACAAGTAGGTCAAACTGCTCTTAAAACATTGTTCAAAAAATTGTTTGTAGTTCACATACTACTGTTTTAAAGTGAAGGGCTCTGCGTTTCAGTTCATGCAAATCATGTGATCTATATCAGTACATGCTGTAAACAGAAAACCTTACTTACCTGTAACAATTGGTTTGCAACTTGTAATTTTGTACATTCACTCAAGCATAGGTTGTTTCTCTGAAATCAACCAATCTAATTCCACTATTGTTGGAATTTTGCATCTACAACAAAATTGTTTTTGACTTCCTTTCTGTAACCACCTTACTCCTCGCCTAAAGAGACCTGTCTTAATTAGAACATTCATGCCCGTTTGGAGCTTTAATCCAGGCAGGACAAAACGATTTTAGGTATTTTGACCAGCTTTTTCTGATGTTTAAAGACAATGATGTTGATGCAGCAATTAAGTAATGTGCTTAAAAATCCCTCTGCAAATTACAAGTAAAGATTCACAATATATCATTAAGGGCCAAGCAAATATGAATATTTGAAAATAGAAGCTTATTTGTTCATATAACATTTGATACAATAAAATAAATGACATCCCTTGAATTGCATTTTTTTAGGGTTTAGAAATAATCAATCTCATAATTTTACGAACTACATACAAAACCACAGCCCTACATTTGCACAATCAGTCAAGCAACCTACATGTAAATGCATCAAAACAAAACTTTTTAAACGTCAATATTCAACATGACTACTACATAAAAGTGATCTCCGAGCAGCTCATCCCTGTCGTTGCCAAAGATGTACCATGAGAATATCACTAAAAACAGAAAGCAAAGATGTGCAAGTTCGTGCGATGGCCATGCTCCAAAGCACGTGGATAAACTAACTGATCATGATCCACAAATAAATGCTCAGGGGGTGAAGGACTTACATTTATGGTGTCACATACTTGCTGGCAATTGCTGCTTTCAGAAGTATGGACCAGCAAGAATGCTTGCGAGCTAAAAAGCATGGTGTACTGTAGCTCAACGGTCCTGTAACAAATAATGCATTCTAATCTATGTAGGTATGGAAGATTATTTAAGTTATTAAATCAATGTTTGAATAGCAGCGGAGTATTGCACATACCTTTTTAAGAGAAGTGACTGGAAATCTAATTGTTGCAGTGGCCAAGCTCAGAGTGATAGATGCTTAAAACAGCCTCTAATATGGAAGGCTAAAAGAAAAAGGTAAACTTGATGATAAAGCTCAGAAAGAAAAAAAACATTAAAACAAATCAGGAGACCGTCATATTGTAATCAACCCCACATACTGCTTAGTTTGCAGTATAGCCTGGATGGGACTAGGCTAATGCCTTGTTAGGAAAAAACATCGGAAATGTACCCGAGGACATAGATACAGACATGATGGCAAAAAAATGGCTGGGTGCTGGTAGAGTCAAAGAGATGGAGTCTTCCGTGTTAGGGATATCAATGGATTCATCGTACAAGATGGCAAGCAATCCTAGACTAAGAAGAAATTGTCATGTTTATATTAAGAAGACCATAATTGAGACACAACCAGTTGTTTATACAGTTGGTCATAAATTTAAGCCATGACATTGAATGACATGTGGAAAGTGACCAATGGAAGCCACGCATGCTGCTAATTGATACTCTCTTGCCCAGAACTAAGGGCAAAGTGCTGAACGTACACAAATATCTAATTGTGGGTCTTTGCGCTGCTCTAGAAACGCAAGATGGACCGCAAAAAAGTGAACAGTAGTGTGTTTGACCTAGAGTTGAAAAAACCTCACAATACCTCACTCGAGATTGAACATGCTGTGCTACAGAGCCAATTGCTAAGAATAACAGATAGAACTTAGAGACGTGAACATAAGCAACTTTATGAAAACCAACAGCAAACCGGTTACAGAACTGATGTAAGTTTAACGGCAGAACCCTCATTAGCCGCAGTGCTAAGCTCTATTAAGAGTCTCCATCAAGATACAAAAATTGATAGTCAAAGGAACCACTCTGCTATCCAAAACTTACAGGGAGCAATTCAAAAAATAGATAAAACTTGCACTGAAATTTCTGAGAGAATGGCTACAATAGAAGCACGTACTGAAAACCTGGAGACTGATGTTGCTCAGCTTCAAAAACATGAAAAAGATCAAGAGGCAGTTATTAAAGACCTACTGATAAAGATCGAAGACCAAGAAAATCGATCTAGAAGAAATAACCTGCGCTTCCTCGGAATTCCTGAAGGCAAGGAGGAAAACGATCCAAGGGGCTTTATGATAAACCTTCTGAAGACTGCCTTCCCGGAACTACAAACCTGGGAAATGGAGAAAGAAATTCAACGTGCCCACCGATTTCCTTTGATGCTCTCTAAACATTTGCACAAGCCTTCTCAATATCCAAGGGCTATTCTGGTTTACTTCGGAAACTTTCTTTTACGAGAAGCTATATACGATCTGGCAAGACCTACAAAAAAAAGAGAATACAAGGGCTTCTCATTCTTTACTAGACCAGACTATGCTCACGCGACCGTTGAACAGAGATGGAGGCTGCGACAATTAATCACCCCTTTTGAACAAACCGGGGCAACTGTTTTTCTGCAAAATCCGGCACGGTTGAAAATAATCTATAATGGCACAACGAGAAGCTTCACAAGTGAAATTCAAGCAGAGGTCTACTTAAAAGAAATAACTAAGACAGGAAAATGATATAAGGTCAAAAAAAAAAAAAGTTTAAAACATTTATCAACAAAGAAAACCTCATTCAAAACCTGGAAACTTGACCTTAACGCTTATACCAGTCTTACCAGGCCGACACACAGAGGGTGCGGATGCGTGCTGATCTAGCTGACGCACACACTTGGGTACTTGCTGACCCAGGACGCTTCATTGGGTGGTGAGGGGGGGGAGGAGGGTGGGGACCCTAGGGGGCGAGGGGCTTTGGGGAGGGGGGGCATGTGGGCCAAGGTTGAATCAAGAGTAGAACGTAATGACATCTTACTATTGGCGGGAGATGCAACGTTATCAAAATGATATTTTTACCTAGATTCCTGTATCTCTTCCGCACAATATGTTTGGAGTTCACTCCCCAACAATTCAAAAACATAGAGAATATCTTTTCTAGATTTATTTGGAACTATAAGAGACCTCGCCGAGCACTTAAATGGCTTATGCTGCCCAAAGAAAGAGGCGGATTCGGAATGCCAAATTTTAAGTTATACTATTGGGCTACGGTAATTAGATATAGTATTGCGCTTTTATCAATAGAAGACGGGCACAACTCCGATAGGACCACTCCACAAGAATTGATCCTAGGGATAGGATGCGAGGGTTGTCTTTGGCGACACATGAACGACAATTATTTTAAGAAAGTAAAACTTAAGACGATCTCCAATATATATAAAGTTTGGATTAATGTAAGAAAACTGCTAGGACTGAGCCGTTTTTCATGCTACACTCCAATTAGGTTTAATCACGATTTACCTACATTATTTCATGACACTTGTATGTCGAGATGGATTGAGAATGGCATTCAGCAACTAGGCTGTCTCTAGAATTCCTTTGGTCTAAAAACTTTTTCAGACCTGCAGACTGAATATTCTATCAATCATAGAGAATTTTTTTAAGTATCTTCAGATCAGGGATTTTTTGCAAAAAAAAACAGGGGGACGTGACAAATTTCAAAATAATATCATACTAGATACCATATGTAGACCAAATACGCCTAAAATTGGAGTCATCTATGAACTCTTTAGGGATAAACTCCCTGATGACTTGGAAAAACATCTAATGAAGTGGCAGACCTCTCTTGCAATCCAATCGAATATTTCTTTGCGAGCGTATGAATTATCACAAGTGTGCTTAATGTCTATAAACCTCCAGGCACAATTTTATAAAACTTTTTTTTCTCTTTATTATACTCCATATAAGATGGCAAAATGGACAGTAGGAAAGGGAACAACCTGTCCACGCTGCTCGACGGGGGCTGCCGACATGATCCACATGTTTGCCTCATGTGACAAATTATCAGGTTTGATAAAAGAAATCTCTGACTTCCTTTCTGAAATTCTTCAAGTTAATATATCTATCACTCAGGAGGAAATTGTGCTGGGAGTATCTAATAATCAAAGACCTAATCATATGCAGGGCCTTATTTTTGTGGCTATGGCTGTCCTCCGACTCTGTATAGCTTCAGCGTGGTTGGATGCTACCTCACCGGCTTTTGTACAATGGAGAACCAGATTACTAGCAATCTGTACTTTGGAAGTAGCCATATATAAAACTAAAGGGAGGAGAAAAAAGAGAAGAGGGATGCAGATCTGGGGTCCGCTTTTGCAATGGCAATTAGACCACACCTAAAATGCTTGGTCTATAATATGGTTTTATTTGGGAGAATATATATTGTAATTATATAGATGGCGACAATACATGCTGTATTATCTTACAGATTTACCTAATTGTTTTTTCTCTCTTGTGGATGGGTATGATGAGAAGTAATACCTTGGTCCAAAGGGAGGGGTGGGGGGCTTATGTAAATATTATATAATTTTGTGAAAATTGCCAATAAAAATCATTAAAAAAAAAAAAAAAGAATTTAGAGACGTGTCAGTGACAAATTACATGAGTAGCGAGTGTTACAAGAATCTCAGGATACTGCGCTCAAAGATAAATATGCTAAGCTACCCTGTCAGTTACCAAAAACCAAACAGTAATTAATAGTTAAGAGACCCACAGTTTGTGAACATTGAAACAGCATGTTTAACACTTCACTAGATGGAAAAGAACTTAACAATAAAAAACGCACTGCAGAGCTAGCACAGACCTCTCGCTGTCTGAATTGGATTCAGAGAGGAAGCTCGAAATACGCGTCTGCCATATAAGGAGATGGGGAAGTGGAGCTAATGGATTGCGAACTAGCATGAGATGCAACTGACGTGCCAACAGTCCTAAAAATGCGAAACAGAAGTACTAATCCATAGTATTGTTTTGGTATAGGGAGTCGGAAACTAGACCAGTGGCAAATCCAGTGAGAGGAACCATAATGACGGGGACCCGACTGGCACGTAATAAGACAGGCGAGGCGGTCACGTTTAAAAAAAAAATATATCTTTATTGCCATT
Organism: Triturus cristatus; assembly: GCF_964204655.1. Taxonomy (NCBI): domain Eukaryota; kingdom Metazoa; phylum Chordata; class Amphibia; order Caudata; family Salamandridae; genus Triturus; species Triturus cristatus. The sequence continues at coordinate 619,270,814 of NC_140585.1, forward strand.
TTAGACGCAAATAAAGGGTACAGCATTTTAGATATATTCTACAACTACAGCAAGGGAAACCATTTAGTCAGGAAATGAGGCGTGAGGAAAAAAACAGAAAACGAACACAATGTATACATACAGGGTCATATGCATCATAAAGACAACACTTAACATATTATTGCCTCCCTTTGCTCCATCTTTTATAACCTATTTTCTTGACTGATGTCTGTTGTCAACCAAACCTTTTATTTAAACTAAACTAGCCCCCTCTCCCCGTATCTTCCTCCCTCCCTTCCATGTCTGTGTGTGTATCCTTCTACTTCCAATCTATCCCTGTTTGCCAACTCTCATTTCAAAGTTGTGTATCATCCTGCCTCATGTAGTGGTCACCCTATTATCTTTGTGACTGTGCAGTCTCCAAGTTATTGGACTGGGAGCCAGTAGGTGTCTGATCCGCCTGCTGGCTACACGTCGTTTTGCCAACACCAGTCCCAGAAGCACTAATTTCCTACTGAGGTTCTTATTTTTTAGTCAGGCAGTAAACCTAGCAGGACTGTCCAGATCTCTCGAGGTATCACCCAGCCTATCGCCCTCTGTAACGTAGTCAGGACATCGATCCAGTAATGATGTATGACCGAACCGGATCATGACACGTATGAAATCTGCGTCTGCCTCCCCACACCGGGTACATTGCCCCGAGCGGTCTGGATGATCCCTGTTTAGTCTTCTGGGAGTAAGGTATGGTTGATGGACAAAATTGTATTCCATCAGTTAAAGCGGGTGTTCAAGCTCACTTGCTTCACCCCCTCGTGAATTTAAATCCAATCCTTAGTTGATATGGGGTCACCCACTATTGTGTCCCACCTTGTCTGTACAGGGAGTGTATGAACTATCTTGTCCTCCCGAATTGCCCGATACAGATTGTAGGAAGGTGGATATCTGACTATGGTTACCCCCAACTTTTTGCCTAGTGTCTAGCTGGTTTTTCGGCTTAGTTGGCCTGAGATCCTGCCATTCAGGGTCTCAGGCTGTCTGCTCTCTCTTTAAAATGGACTCCATGTACCCTAGGTACATAACCAATTGGTAAGGATCACCTTATTGGACCCTGTACAGTGTACCCTAGGTACCCAGGGCATGGGTGTACCCTAGGCCTCCCAGGGGCTGCAGCATGTATTATGCCACCCCTGGTCTGGCCTTCCAATCAGACACAACTGGCTGATCACTCAGCTGGGGCAAGGTCGTGTAATCACCCCTTGCTTAGATATAGTATGCCTATATCTACCCTTATATATAGACACATGTGTACCTATCAGTCACTCCTATGGCAGGCCTTAACAATCCTGGAGGCAGAGTGCTTGGTAACATGTGAGATGGTGCTCTAGCATGAGCTGAGCCTGTCTGCAGCTTTCGGAACCATGTCCTTATAGCTGTTCTATGATATAGCCTACCATATACTCTTAAAGTGCCTTATAATCTTAAACGGTTATGGTAACTATGGTTGGGCTGTATCAAAACATGTCGTGTAAGGTGTCTAACACTTTGGAATAATACCCCCATACCATTTCTGGTGATGAGGATATTATTCCTCCCTTCTAGAGGGAGAGACATGTTAAAATCCTACTTTGCTGTGTAACCTCTGACCAAAGCCTCAGCATCACAAAATGGATGCTGCTGCCACAACACAAGTCTGACCTCCTGCAGCTGGGAGTGATCCCAGCCAGGGAGGCCTGGACAATAGGTTTCCTGCTTGGGGAGGTGCTAGCACCTCCCCAGACAGCCTTTAGTGTATTGGGGCAGGGTGGGCTGAAAGGAATGAGACATGCCTGGGGCACACAAGGTGTTCCTTGCATAGTCCAGTTCAAACCGGCGCTGGGGCACTCCAGCCCCAGCTCTGGCGCGAAACTGGACAAAGGGAAGTGGGTGTAACCACCCCCTCCCAGGTCCCACCCATAAGGCGTGACCTAGCAGGTATCCCAGCCCCCCAGATTAGTATAAGAGTGGGAGTTGGGCCTCAAGACTTTAGATTATCCTGAACCTGCAAAACTGAACAGAAACTCTGGACCTTCGACATTCGACGAAAGAAGAAGACTGAAGAATCTCCCTTGTAGCCAAGGAGTGGCTACCCTGTGCAAACAGGCACCATCAAGAGACTACCCTTTGCTTTGCCCACGTTCTACGAGGAACCGACTGCAGAGCCCGACCAGAGCCTTGACTTCCAGACTTCTCCGACCCTGATCCACATCCACAGCAAAGCTGTGATCCGTGGAGGCGACGAGCGACGTGGGACCGGCTACCTGGGAAAAGTGGCTAGTAACTTAAAGCGCAGCTTCTGAGGCACCCTCGAAGTTGTGCACCGGGGATTGAGAAGCCCCAACCCCAAGCACCATCAGCACCGAAGATCAGCCCCCCACACTCCACGAGTCCTGCGTGGGGCCCTTCAGCATTTGCCTGCTTGCCGCGTCTGTCCGGTTGCTTGCCCGCTGGCTAGTGGCCTTTGTGACGACGCTCCCTGAAATCTTCTGCGCTGGTTTGGCTCCTCCAGACTGGCTCCCGCTTCTCTGCAAAGAAGAAGCACCTCAGACCTTCCTGGTCTGCACCAGAAGCAAGTCCTTCGTTCTTCGTGGGTTCCGCTTGCCAAGGCTTGGTGAGTCCTAGTCCAACTTCGACGCCGCCGACAGCAAGAGCCTTCGTGGGACAGCTCGCCTCCTGGTCCTGGTCGTCCTCGACGCTTCCTGGTCCTCCTGGCTGCAGCGACCAGCTTCACCTTCACCTGCAACTCTTCACGACATCGCCTGGTTCCTTCCTGGTTCCACGGGGTCACTGGCTAGTGACCTTGACTCTGTCCCTTCTGCTTGCAGGTTTCTTCTCTTCTTGATCCCAGCCTTGGGATCCACCGGACACTCTTCACTGACTGCCTGTCAGCATCTTTCTTCAGGCATCCATAGGAGTCGACGACGAAAACAACGCATCTTCACCCCTATGCACCCGCAGCCTGTGGGCTAGGTAACTTGGGTACTCCGGTGCTCATCAGGATAGTGACTATCCTAGTGTCTAGTTTTCAAGTCTCAACTTCCTAGCTACTCCGGAAGTGTCCTAAATCTACCGTTTTCTAAACTGTACTATTGCTATTGACTTTTACGCATTACGCGTGAGTGTTTCCACTCTGCACACGAATCCCGTGGGCCTCCCACTTACTAACTAACGCTAGTGTAGTGTAGCCCCAGCGATTCCCTAGGCCTAGGCCTATTCTATTTCCGTGACAGTGGTTCTTATACCACTTACTTAGTATATGGTTTGCGTGGCCCCTAGGGCCTAACTGTATTACTTACCTGTGTGACTTAATGTATGCATAAATAAGACTGTGTTGTACTTACCTCTAATCTCATAAAGAGTGCTGAGGGTTTGCTTAGAATAAATACACTTTATTTTATATATATATCTGTTGTGGTGTCCTTTCATTTGGTATTCAAGGGATTATATATGGTATCACAGCTGGCTTCACATGCCATTCAGAGTTTAGCCTAAGACTGCTCTTGTCCATGCTACCACTAGGATAGCTGGTCTATAAGGTTGACTTTACAACCAATCACCATAAGGGTATTTGGACTGATATAAGGTGTACACTATAACTAGTGACATCATACATCAGGCCAACTTCTCACACAGATGCAACACAAGTCTTCGTCATTGGGCCATATATAACAGGACCTGCAATACTTTGGCAGCGGGGGGGTTCCTCAAGAAACGAGGGCCACAACTCCCAAGCCATCTGAACTCTTTTCTCATATTGCAGAAACTGGCTGGTGCCCAAACTAAAGGTGTCCATCGCCTGTTCATGTGTAATGTATTGTTTGACGTACAAATCCCCCCTCCCGCCATCTATGTACAGACATAGAAGCCCAAATGTTAGAGTAGGATTGTACTACCTATAGGGGCATGTCCGGGCGTATTGCGCTCGTTTCAGTACCTTCTTGACCGTGAGTTCACATATTGCCGCCACATGTCAAATTATGTAGGGGAATGCCTGGGGTATGTTTGTACCCATTATCAACCACTCGGGCAGCAGCCAGTTGCTGAAAGTTCCCGCCAGAAGACACTTCTCCCAATTTTCGACTTCATCCACCCAGTGCACGGCATGCTGCAGCTGAGAAGCCATATAATAAAATTCCAGGCAGGGAACCTCCAGTCCCCCCCAGCTTGCCACGTTCTTTGCTGTGTGGCCAGACTGACCCTTTTACGTTTAGCTCCCCATAGTAGATCTACCAATAAGCTATCTAGGGTTACAAAAAATTGTTGAGGTACTCTATAGAGGGAGTGTTGCATTGCGTAAAGACATCTTGGTAGGATGACCGTTTTTGCTATGGCGATCCTTCCCATAAGGTGCGGAGGCAAACCCTGCCAGAAGCGCACCGAACCCCGTATTCCCTCGATTAATTTCCCTAGATTAAGCTCCAGATATCGTTCAGCCATCGCGGCCAGTTTGGTCCCCACCCACGGGAACCCCACCTGCGGCAGCGCACCACCTGGGTGTAAAGCCAGCCTTCCCATCGTGATCAATTTCGACTTCCCGGGATTTATCTGCAGTACAAATATGTTCCTGAACCTCAGGATAACGTCGATAATATCTGAATCGCCTGAATGCGTTGTCGGAGGTACACAAGAATATCGTCCACGTACATTGTTACCACGTGATGAGTCGCTCCCAGTGGGATCCCAAATGCAGGCAGTTCCCCTCTCAAAGCCGCCGCCAGTGGTTCCGTCGGTGTTGCAAAAAGTGGCGATAACGGGCATCCCTGTCTACTGCCACGCTGCAGTGTGAAGGCTCTCGGAACCAACCTCCCGATTCATATTCTAACATGAGGGGCTGAGTAGAGTAACTACCGATTTTAGGAATTGTACACCCACCCCCATTATTCGCAGGACTGATTGACTCCCCCTTGCCCCACCACCCTCTGGACAGTGAAACTGATCCGTCCCTCCCCACATCGTAGAGAGCGAACAGTCCCACCTCCCACCCCAAACCTCCCTCCCGCAAATTTCTCAAACAAAATACTTATCCACTGCAACTTGAACCACAGTTGTATTATACTTGTTTCTAGATCTTTCAATATGCAGTTGCCATGCCCCGTTAAAGAGGTGCATTGCAAGTGGCCAGGCACTCGACAGGGTGCGAGGACAGAACCTCGAGCTCCCCGAACAGGCCCCAGCCTCTAGAGAGGGGCCTGGTCCTCCCCCAGTCGCAGGGTAGACATACATTACTGTTCCCCACAAAAAAGCAAAGAAAAGCACTCGCATTTAGAATGGGTCCTCTTATTCCCACTTATGATTGCTCTGGACAGTAAACCTGCATCTCCTCCACGTAACTTGAGCTCCAGAAACCTTAGTATCGGGCACAATGTCCGAGGAGGTCATGTCTTAGTCTGATAGTCCTTCCGCCACCAGTAAGGTGCCATCTGCACACACCCTGACCTTTCCAGAGCTGCCAGTATCCTTTAGTCGTTTCCCTCCAGTCAGTCGCTGTGATCTCGTGGCAGGATCCGCTGAGTCCAGTGCTTTCCCCGAGGTGGGTTGTGAGCTCCGACGGTCGCTCTGTTCCCCAATGGTGTCCATCCATTCAGAGGCCTCTGCCGCCTAGAAGAAAAACAGAGCCTTAGAGTTTGGCTGGGAAAAGAAGGCTATACTTCATCCCAGCTTCCCTCATTTGCTTTTTCACCATCAGGAAGGTACGTCGCTGGTCCTGCACCCATTGATTATAGTCCTTTTAGATTACAATAGGGTGGCCCTCGAATTGCATGACCTCTTTTGTACGAGTAGCCTGCAAGATCACGTCCCGGCTTTGATAGTTAAAGAACCGGGCTATGATGGCACTCAGCGGGGCTCCGGGTTACGGCGGGGGGACCAACACCCTGTGTGCCCTTTCGAGGTTGAAGAACTTGGATGTTCTCCGAGGTGCGAGTACTTTTGTGATCCAGTTTTCCAAAAATAACTCAGCTGAAGGTCCCTCGAGCGCCCTTCCTATGTCTTCGGTTTGTTCATCAAGTTTGATAGTTTTTCATTATAGTTCCACGACCATTTCTCTAAGCGACTTAATCTCAGTCTGGAGTGTGTCCACATGCTGTTCCGTCATGGTGACTGTCGGAGACCTTACACAGGTCACATAGGAGCACATTGACATTGATCGCCACCGCATCAATTCTGGTCACCATGTCATCCCTAGTATTCTGAATAGCAGCCAAGATATCATTTAATGAAGTGTCCCGGTGGTCTCCCGTCGGCGCCCCCCTCCGCTGCGTCGTCCCCTTGTAGTTCCTGTTGGTTTGGTGCCTGGGGCAGAGGCTGCACATAACTTAGGGTTTTGTTGGACTGGGCCCGGTTGGTTTTTTCCTTAACCATCCTGACTCGTTTCTCTTAGCAGACCCCAGAGTCTGAGCAGCACGAACAACACCCCGGGTCTCCGTCGCCTCCTTCTGCTGCCATTATTGACCCTCGTGCAAAGTCAAACCTGTATCCCCTCAGTTCCCGTTTGTCGCATTTGGAGGGTTACCCTTCCTCTCAAATATGAAAATTTGGTTCAGGAGTGTTGGCTGGACCAGGCACCCTACGACATCTGTCTTATATCCCTACAGGCGACCAGAGCCCACCAAATGTCACTGAAGAGGGTGGGGGCAAGGTTACACCAACACACCCCGGTCACTGGTAGATTTCACCCCTCGCTAAGGTCCACGCCCGGACCCAGCCCTCCTCCCACCGGCACTTAGATCTTCTGATTATTCCATTCCGTGAGGAGGATCCCACTTCCCTGTTGTCCAGTGCACATACGGGTATAGCCCCAATCACCTGAGCCAGGCCTCAGATCTCTCACAGGCCTCCAGCAATCTTTGACCTTTCTCGCAGCATCTATTGGGATTACAACCGGGTCCCCATCTATGCGGGGAGCATCACCATGTCACCGTTTAGTGTTGGCCCACGTGTCAGGGGACCTGCTACGGACAGTGACTCGCCTCCCTTCGCCGCGGGTGGGTCCTATTGCCGCAGTCCGGCCTACTCTTTTCCTGCCAGTGCACCACAAGGCCACAAGTCAACCGACATGCAGTACAGGCCAGCCGCCAGCCCAGAACACATGTTCCCCACGACGTTAGCGAGCCCAATTGTCGCACAATTCTACACTCCCACCTTTACAGCTGGGGCCCACCAGCCTCCGACTCTCTGCTCCTGATTTCGGCTGCGGAGGTGCCTGCGGCAGCCCAAAATGGCGGCTCCGTCCTTCCGTCGTTTGGCTCTCGATGTCTGCTTTGTTTCGTTACTGTGCCCAATTAGCATTTCCTGTACCAGGTGGGGGTCTCCTTGCCGGGCCTATGTTTGTGGGGTCGATGCTAATGTTGCACCGCAGGATTTTGCTGGATTTTCCCTGCGTTCCAGCGGGAACACCGCAAAGACACGTCCTATTAAGCCATCTTCCCGGCCACTAGGCTGTCGCTCTTATGATGTAAAATTAGAAGAACAAGCATTGGCATAGCCAATAGGTCTCGCCATTAGGACCTTATAAGTGTTTCGCGATGCAACAGTTGTTGTTGCACCAAGGATATTGTGCTGCATAACTAAATACTTATAAGGTCCCAAAAGCGAGACCTTTTGGCTATGCCAATGCTTGTTTAACCTGGGACTAATAAGAGCTCCTAATCCAAAAATATTTAACTTGGGCCTAATGAGAGTTCCAAATCCCTAATTACCCCAAGGTTTTTCCCTTTGTTGGACGCGGGAAGCCAGGACCCCAGTTGAGTGGCCAAGAGTAGGTTGTCATAGCCCTAACCATGCCATGCAGAGGCAGGGACCCGCTTGAGCGTATGATCGTAATAAGGTGGCCCCAGTGTTGGCCAAGCTAGCGCCAAGCACCTTGTGATGCAGGCAGTCCTGGGCATGTGCCAGGAAGCGACCCTGGATGTTGTGCTCAGCGCTACATGACACTTCTCTTATGCTATGACTACCACTGTTGCTACAATCCAACAGCCTGTCCACTTACTCCCCTCTTTAAATGTGACATTTGCATTTTAAATGTTTAGTCTCTTCTACTTACTTGATGGAATAAAGATACCGCAGACTTTGCAAGGGTGGCTTCAACTGGTCAAAACCATTAGGACACAGAGCAAGAGGAGAGACGTATACAGTGTGTAACCAAGAGGCTGCTGTGTTACTTTATGAAATGACCCATTTAAACAAACTAGCCCTGTACTTCCACGCACTACACAATCGCTGCACGCTTGAGGCCGATGTTTCCACTGTATATATCTGCCCTGGCAGACCTTCCCATTTGCATACATTTAAAATGCAGACTTTTTCCTCGCTGAACTAGGGACAAAGGGCCATTCAAAAAGCCCTCAAACACAGTTTTAACTACAAGAAGGTGAGTCTGGTCATTAACAGTGCTCACACCGGGCTTTTCAGCACAATATTCCCACAAGAAAAATAACGAAGGGCAATTTATTTCAGTAACATGTCTGCAATGGAGAACATCAGGCGTTAGACGGTAAAGGAATGTAAAAATGTTGTATTAACCATTTCCAAAATTGCATTACTCAAACAACGAAAGCAGTTTTAAATGAGCAGAATGAAATATGGCCACTTTCGGATCGCTTATGTGACTGGGAAGCGGCGCAGATGGGGGTTTTCTGTAGTCTCCAGGGCGAACCCGAGCTGTAATTGTCTGACTTTGAAGGAGAGATGCACGCGCCTCTGCTGCCCCCAAGAGCCCTGAGCAAAGATGGATAGCGGGCACAAGCATGCATCATCATCAGGAAAAGGAGGACACGGGGGCAGTGTGCATAGGTCCCTCCCTACTTATGTTTCACAAAAATGTTGTCTTTAATGGTGCGCTGTACGGACACTGGCATGTGTGACTATTTCAAAGTCCGTCAACAAACAGAGGCACCACAAAAAGCCTTTATGAATCTACATTCTGCGAGAAAGACAGATGCAGACGTGGAAGGAAGCAGGCATGTATGAGAAACTGAAAGCGGGAGATAGAGAACAGAGAAAGAAGGAAATAAAACGAAAAGTGAGATAAAGCCAGAGGCAGAGCAAATGGCAGAGTGATAGATGCAGCGAAACAAAGCTAAATGTTTGCCCACACAAACAATGAGATAGATAGAACGTCCTATGGAAAGTGTGACATAGAGGAGACAGGGAGCAGCAGTCCGCAGCAAAATATACATACTTTTTTTTTTTTAAACTTATTTTTATTGCCATTTTTACATTTGACACATTATACATCATACAGATCTTTCAAGTAGTTATGTCAGATTGTACATCCTATAGTGGTACACATCAACCGTATATCTCGGTGACACGTCACCGGGGAACGTAAACAACGTACAGACTTATTGTGAGGTGTATACCCTGTTGTCTCAGGTTCCAGGTATGGCACAGAAACTGGGGTATAACGCAGGCATAAACTAGGGGGGAGACATGAACAGACATATCCAATTACATCGGCGAGGGTTTGTAGCGTCGTATGGGTAAGGCACCTCTGTGACTCATGAGTGCCTATCCTATTGGGGGTCGACCTGGAATTGATATAGCATAACTGATGTTGGGGCACGTTATGAGATCATGTGGTCGGAATGTCGAGATATTGGTTGGGCGGGGTCTGTGTCTGCGCGTGCAGGGCCGACGATGTGGGCTGGCCGTCTGTTGGATCTGCTCCCGGGGATAGCTGCTTGAACTGATACAATAGCATGGCCCATTCCATTGATATGGGGCGTTTGCAGACCCCTCTCACCTCCTCCTCCCGCAATGTCTCCTCTTCCGCCGCCGCCCACTTGTGTGTAGCTCCCACCCAAGCCGCCAGCGGTGGACCTGTGGGGGGAGCGCCAGTGCATGGCGATGCTGCGTTTGGCCAAGAGCACCGCAAGGGAGAAGAAGCGAGTCCGCACCCTGTGTTGCTTACCTGCGCGAAAGATGCCTATGGCGGTGGCCTCCCATGTGGTCATGCAGGTTAGCCCCGTGAGGGTACCTAATGCTGTGTGAATGTGGTGCCAGAAAGTTTTGATGATGGAGCAATTCCAAAACATATGTTGGAAGTCTGCATTCCGTTCTTGGCATCTGGGACAGAGGAACTGAGTGTCAGGGTAGAACCGTTGGAGACGTGCAGGTGTTAAATAGGCCCTGTGCAGGATGTAGTATTGAAAGTTCTTAAAGCGTGCGTTTCTAGAGACCACCTTAGGGTACTCCAAAGCTCTCCCCCCTCATGGAACACACGCCCAATTTCAGCCTCCCAAGTGGCTCGCAGGGTCTCCAATGGTTTGTTAGTCAGTTCCCGGATGGCTTTATAAAGCCAGGTAGTGAGATGGCACCCTGCACCCATGCGTAGAATCGCGTGGAGAACTGGATGTGTGTGTGGCTCCCCTTTGATTAGGTCCTGATACGGTCGGTAGCTATCTAGGAGTTGGCGGTGGAGCAAGAATTGTCCCGGGGGAAGATCGTACTCTTCCACAAGGCTATGGAACGGTGTTAGTTGCCCCTCCTCGAATAGGGACTCCACCTCTGTTAAGCCACACGATGTCCACGTGCGGAGCGCGCTATTTGTGTAGTAGTGTTCCTGTTTGGGCCATCCCACCAGGGTGAGGAGAGGGGAGTACAACGGAGTCCCCGGGGACATACGGTGTATCCTCGGCATGCAACTACGCGCCACCGACACTTGTAAAGGGTATGTGCGCTTTGGTTTAGTGCCAGGGAGGAGTAGGTGACGGATCTCCGGAACCGATATCCGTCCTGCGACGGTGTGAGTTTCCACAGTGTATCTGTCTGCCGTCCAGTGAAACATCCATTGCAGTTGTGCTGCCAAGAAGTAGGCCTCGAATGAGGGGGCTCCCAAGCCACCCTGTGTGGTGCGCAACTGCAATTTTGTCAGGGCTATCCTGTGTCTAGTGAACCCCCAAATGAGTGCGCTGAGGGAGGGAGTCTAGGTCCCGGAAAAAGGCTCTGGGCGGGATTACTGGCAGATTGGTAAAGAAATACAACAATCTTGGGACCATGATCATCTTGGCCAGCGCCACTCTCCCAATTGGAGCCAATGGAAGACTCCTCCAAAATCCGATCGCAGCCCTGATACTCGCCAATGCCCTGTTATGGTTACCCGACATATCTGTGGAGGAGTGGTAGAGACGGACCCCGAGGTATCGAGGGGCCTCCGCCCTCCAGGGCACCCGCTGAGCACCCAGTCGAACCTCCCGCGGGGACAGATCCGGATGCAGCGGGTATATCGTGGACTTGTCCCAATTCACCCGCAGTCCCGAGGCCGCTGTAAATTCCGTCAAGGTGTCCCAGAGGGGAGTCAGGTCGTCCGTGATGTCCCGCACATAGATCAGCAAATCATCAGCGTATAAGGAAACACCATGCACTGTGCCTGCTACCGGGATGCCCCAACTCTCCCCTTCCTGTCGAAGGCGTATGGCGAGCGGCTCCACCGCCAGAGCAAAAAGTAGAGGGGACAGCGGGCAGCCCTGTCGCGTGCCCCTCTGAACCGCGAACTCCGTCGATATGTACCGACCTAGGCGCATCCGCGAGGTCAGCCCAGTGTACAGTAGGCGCGTGTAGGCTAGGAGGGTGGGCCCAATGCCCGCACGCTGCAGTACCGAGAACAGAAACTGCCATGTGAGGGAATCAAAGGCCTTCTCAAGATCTATGATGAGACAGGCCGCTCGAGGGTATATTCCCTTTACCTGATCCTGGATGTGGAAAACCCTAAATATATACATACTTTATGAGGAAAACAAGGTAGACAGCAGGGCAGAGGCGGGGAAGGAGGCTGAGGCAGGTACGCCACAGTAGTTCAATGTAATTGAAGTCACTCAGTCAGCAAGAAAACCTACTGAATTGGCTGCAAAGTTCCATTTCCTTTATAGAAATATAATGTAATAGTTCATATCTTCAGCCTATTTTTTTTTTGCATTAATGAGATGCTCATTTGGGCTCTTGCCTATTAACAAACATCCTGAGCAGTATCGAGCAGAGTCTTTCTTCTTTTGAGACTAGCTGCGATAGCTTGCTTTATGGGACGCCAAGGGTGCACTTTGAACCTATTATTGCCAATAAAATCGCCGATCCCTTTGGAGATAACAATGTTGCATACATTTCGCTGGCAGGACGATTGTAAGGAATCTCCTTTATCTCTCAATGCTTCAAGTTCCTGCCCTCGTGCTCTCTGCCCCTTGCTTCCACCTCAAAGAATCCCAGAGTGCCCTCATCCGCGCTGAGGTTGTCTTCCTATAATGATCTCCTTGTTTTAGATGACCGCCCGTCAGCTGAGGCTGATAGCACGAGATGCATTGTTCAAGGTAACATTGACTGAAGCGAACAAGGGACGCTGCCGTGATAACCCGCTAGAATGATGGGAGTCAGTGGAGTTATCGAGCGCCGGCTACGCATCTGCCTATCAGCGAATAATTACCGCGCAAGACCGACGTGGCGTGGATTCAGGTTGAGGAGAACACGAGTGAGGCTCCCCTTGACTTTATGGAAGGATTCAGAAGTTCTCCCATGTATTGCATAGCTCAAAAGCAGATACAACCAGACGCGCGAAAAGGAAATAAAAGACGACGCGTGGTTGCGAGACGCGCTCTGTGGTGGGGGAGAGGCATTGAAGCAAAGTGAGGCGCGGGAGAGCGAGAGGAAAGCCAGATGGCGCCTCTGCTCGTGCCTGTGCGAGTAACCGCACGCAGAATGCCACACAAAAAGCTTTGGTAGGCCTTTTAAAAGCCAACTAACTAAATGTGTCGCCAGAGCAGCGCATGCGCCGGCTCAGGCGAGACCTAAAAACTAAAAGGTATTATTGCTGTACTGTGAGGTAAAACAATAGACCGTAGACTGATCTAATGGCCGAGGCCATAATGACTATATAATGCTGATTATAACGTAAACAAGTTGAGTTACTAAATATATGCTTGGTGTAGCCTGGGCTGTGCCTAGAGCAACACTTCACCAACTATCCAAATAAACTCATAGCAGTGAATTGCAACTACAAAAAACAAAGCATAAATTAATGCTTACTTAATATTTATCGAACTAAATACGAATATACTTAACTGAACAGATATTGTCCTGTGCTTAGTGAAAGTAATCTAGGAAAATCCAGGATGTAAACTATAAACAGTGTAGGCCAGCATAATGAAAATTTACCATGTCGACTGATTGGATGGCTTAATAAAAGGAAATTAGACCAAGATTACTACATTTTAATAATCTAAAATAAAAGATTATACTACAGTTTGAGTTGTGAAGTTACAGTCTAAGCTGTATTATATCTAATGGCATTTTCCCATGGCATATCATTGTTGAGTCTCTGTATGTGTCCACGGTAAAAATCATGAAGACGTCCCTTCTTTTCCTTGCTATGATGCTTCCTGTTTCATGAGTTGTCTCACTTTTCTCTAGACTAACAGGGGGTCCTTGTTGATGGCAGCAACTAAGGCCACCATTGTCGGTTAGATCGCATCTTGCATCACCTATTGCTATACACTGCATAGAGCCCAACCTCCATCCAGTATCCTTGCACACTCTACCCAGGGCTCAGACAGTGTTGGTTGCTTTTTCCAGACATACCCATCAGAGAAACATGCTACACAGCTACCTTGGCTGCACTACATGCATTTGGTCATCACTGTTTTCTTAAGGCATTTTGCTGCAACCACACACCGGTATACCAGGATATTTTCTGCAGCCTGCTCAGGCCTCGAATATCCTACTCACCAAAGTGAGCCTATTCTTCACAGGGCAAGAATCTTTCAAGGTCAACTTCCCTGGTAAGGTCGAGAACTTTCTGGCTGTTCACTGAGCCCAGCCACTTGAGTGTTCCACAAGCTTTGCAAAGCTACTTGTAGGATACACAACTTCCTCTCAGGCTGTTACTCAAACCGCATTTGGAAGAAAGACTCGCATCTTCCAGTTCAGAAGAGGGGATACACACCTACAGTAACATGCGTCTTCCATAGTGTGTGGAGTCGTTATGACATACATCATTTTGTCAGCCCCTGTACACCTTCAACGGCCATGATGGTGTTGTAGCTTGGCTAAGTTGCTCTCCTGTTTTTATAAAGCTGCCTGCCTTTTATAAAGCTGCCTGCCTTTTATAAGGTACCTCACCTTCTGTGACTGTTACTGCATGAGGGTGAGAAAGGCAGTAGCTTGTCTCTCTGCATTCTGAAAGCTATAGTCCTGTAAGAGGCAGAGGTATACCTTTGTGAATTGTAGAGTCCTGTAAGAGGGAGAGTTGCATCTTAGTGAATTTATGGCTGCAAGTGTAAAAACTAAAAAGATTAGTCGATTGAGTAGATTAGGGAGGGTAAAGGATTGGGAGGGTTTGATGTGTGTTATCCCAATAGGTAAATCAAATCAATCTGTCTGTAGGAAATGCATGAAATCGCTTTCAGTATGCCAGCGCCTTTATACTTTTAACATTCACCACTGGTATCTATTGTTATTTGCAGGTAATTAGTTTGAATCCTGGCAAGGCTAACTTAGCCATCCTTCTCCACCCACCCCAGGACCTACTTCCTGCAGGCTGCAGTGTGTCTACATCAGTAGGCACTTGCCTGTGGCCTTCAGTTCCTGCTTGTTCCAGCTAGATCCAGAGACACCGCTGCTGCGGTGTCTCTGGATCTAGCTGGAACAAGCAGGAACTGAAGGCCACAGGCAAGTGCCTACTGATGTAGACACCGATACTGTGAGCACCGCCACCGGGCCGCCACTCCTGCCAGGCCCTTTTGTGTGCCTGCGGGGATATGTGAAAAATGTACCGAAGGGGTCCCAACGCCTCACTGCAAAGCTGCTACTACTGGCTAAATGCAGAGGAGGCGATTCACTGGGGGATACGGCCGATACCAACCAAATGAGCCTGGATTGCAGACATATCATACTGCTAGGAACAACTGACAACATATTGGAATCTGATGCCCCAACCTAAACGATTTAAAAATATCTGGGGATCTTTTGTATCTTACCTCAGACAGACCGATACAGATGGAACAAATACACCTGACCCCGACACAACCACCACACAACCAAACTATTGACACGCTCCCTTATGGCTCGGGGCACCCTCACTGCTGTAACCATGGCCTGCTATTACTGACAGATAGCTGGGTAGGTACCGTAAAGATACAAGATCTCCGATTGTCTTTACCTCTGAAAAGATGTATCCATAACATATTGTACTGTATATCATGTGAATTGCAAAATTGTGGAATGTCTCCACGAGTGGCGAAGTTGTTAGGGGATGTTGTGACAATTAAAAATCAATAAACACAATAAAAATAAACTGTCTTAAGCAATAAAAAAAAAATTAAAATGTCTTTTCCTCCTGCTTCTTCATCCTTTGTGTGCTCGTAAGATATTCAAATGGCTACTAACAGGCTCAAGAAGCACCATCACCCAGGTACTCATCTCCAGTCCACTGGACTACGGCAATGCTCTCTACGCAGGGATCACATATCCCCTCCTCCAGTGACTACAGAACGCGGCATCCAGGCTCGTCCTGGATCTCCCTAGATGAACCCAGAATACCCCCTCCTTCAGGGAACTCCACTGCCTCCGTGTACAGAAAAGATGTTAGTTCAAACTTCTGACCCATGCATACAAGGCCCTACACACCTGCGGACCCACCTACGTGAACCACCGCTTAAACTTCCATCAGCCCACCAGGCGCTTCCTCTCCGCGTCCCTTTCTTTAACCCTCTCACCCCACATCTGATGTACTATATGTGGAAGTCGCTCCTTCTCCTTTGTTGCAGCGAAAAATTGAATGGGCTACCCTTTCATATAAGGACCTCCCCATCTCTTTTATAGTTCTCAAAGTCCCTGAAGACCTGGCTATTTGGCTAATCCGCTTCAACATGCTACAGCCTAGATACCCTTGCCTGTGACAAGAAGCGCTCTACAAATCTACTGATTGATTGATCCTTCTGAGATTGGGAAATTTAGAATCATTAGGTTGTATAGTAATAATGCTTATTTATATTGATTAATATAGAAAGTGTGGTATTCAGCACTACTTAAACACAAGTTATTATTCAGTTAATTCATGTAGACTGTCTAAACATTGTTTTATGTGAATTTAAATTCAACTTTAAAAAAAAAAACGAATTGTTCTCATATGCTTGAAGTTGCTGGTAGCTCACGGTCTAATAATTTGTAAGTTTTAGTCCTTCATGTTTTGTTGTTTAACTTTTATAGGAGAGAGATGGTAAAGGAACTAGATTTGCTTATGTTGCACCAACAGTTCCAAGGCGGCTAGCAAGTACCTCCGATATAGAAGAGAAGGAAAATAGGTAATGTGATTTATTATTAAATTTGACATGAAAATCCATTGATTTGAATACAGTATAATCGGTGAAACTTGTGAATGTTCGAAATGGAAACCATTTCTTATTAAATTAGATCAACTACTGAGAGTTCGAACAGTGGGAAGGGAGGGGAAACAAAGGTTATTGTACAGACTGGCATCATTTTTTGCCCAGCACCTGAATAATCCGATCACATGCAATGTTACAATGAGCAGCAGAAGCACTCCTGGAGCATAGCAGTGGCGCAAAGCTTGGGAAGCTGACAGATATATGCAGGGTGTAGCGTCATCCCCAGCCCGGATACTCTCCAATGACTATGCCACACACGGAGCTTAGTATAACAAGACTTTTTTTCTTCTGCATGTAACAGTAAACTCAACGTTTTAAACCTGCATTCACTTCTTACATCCTAGTGAGTCCATCAAGAGCCATAAGTGTTCGGCTCCCACAACACTACATCTCCCCCTATTTATATATAAAATGTTAACATTTTTACAGATATTTACATAGCTCTTTGATGAGTCTTCGTGGCACTTTGATCACACGTCCTGACTGTGTCATCGGAAACTGGGAACAGGTAGTGAAAGTGTCCATGACCGGTGTTGGTGATATAAAAACAGCAGTCACAGGGTCTTGTCCTTTCAGACCCAGTCTTTACATTGGCATTAGGGCCTGAAGGCCTTCATTTTCCTCTTGCGATCCAAGTCTTTCAGGTGGGTCTCTTTCTCAGTGTTTGCTCTTTTGTTGGTCAGTTGAGGTAACTTGGTCGTCATTGCTCTCCTGAACGTCCAGGTTGTAGGGATTTCACCAGTGGTTGAGTGAGGGGTTGGACAGTAAGCTCGAAGAGTCGAATTTAAGACAGGCTTATGGTCGAGCTTTTCTAGTATATCACGCTGTTCAGCTTTCTTAAGAGTACTCAAACGCTCTACAGGGCCATTGGCCTGTAGCCAAAACGGTGTGCCCTTCTGATGCTTTACATTAAGATGACTGAGAAAGTATCTAAATACTCAACTGTTGAAAGGTGGTCCGTTGTCAGGTTTTAAAATCGCAGCAACACCCCAAGTCACGAAGATGCTATCTAATCTCTCAATGACCTGTTCTTGAGTGATAGATGTGAGATCTTCTATCAATCGAAAACGGGAGTATTCATCAGCAATCACCATCAGGAGATGTCCTTTGTCAAGAGGACCGAATAAGTAATCTTCAATTTTTCCCCATGTTTTCCGACTTGTTTAAACGGTGTTCAGTGGTTTTTAATGATAGGCAGTTGCATAAATGACAGGCCTTTAATTCTCTTTCAACTCTCATCGAGATGTGAAAATTAGACTCTGTCTCGGAGAGCTTGTTTGATGGCAACAATTCCCTGATGTCCTCTATGGGCCACTTCAATTATCTGTTGTTGCAGACTCTCCGGAAAGACAATTCTCGAACCTCTTAGAATAATACCTTCCTGAGTAACGGACAGTTCATCTTTAAAAATTGTAAACTTCTGATATTCACTGGTAAGAGTTGAGGCTGCTGGTACCAATACCGATGTTTAATAATGTCTTTCAGTTTCAGCATTTCACAATTTTGACTCGTGGCAGTGACACTTTGTTCCAACGAAATGGCATGTGGGATGCTTGATTTCACTATTTAATTTATGTATGCTTTTTTCGTCTTAGAATGGGTGCCAGGGCGTTGTAGGGTAACTCGTGAGTAGTAGTTGGCAATGTGCTGATCTTTCCCTGGACGATGCATGATGGTGTAGTTTTATTCTTGCAATCGCAGACCCCAATGTTCAATACGAGGAGGCATTTTATGTATTTTCTGATTGCCAAAGATAGTCAACAATGATTGGTGTTCTATCACAAGCATGAAAGGCTTCCCATACAAAAATATTTAGAAAAGTTCCCAATCCCACACCACTTTCTTTCTCAGTTTATTATTAAGCAAGCTCAGTTTGGGACAAACTTGGACTTGCATATTCCACGATAGATCTTCGAGCATTTGGGTGTACGCTGTGCAAGGATGGCGCCTAACTTGACCAGGCTAGCATCAACAACAACCTCAGTATGAAGCTTTGGATCAAAGTATGCCATTTCAGTAGCATTCTCTTTAGCTTGTTAGATTTTCTGGAACATTTTCTCGCATTCTTGTGACGAAAGAAAAGAAACATTATATTCAATGCAAGTGTGGCTGTAGATACACATGCTTTGCATACTCTTGCCATCTAGTGTTGGGTCTGTATGTGTGCAAGTTGTTTTTCTTCAAAGAAGTCTTTCGCGTTATGAGGTAGGGTGACTGCTACTCTTGGTAATAATGTGCATGGGCATCCTCTCCATTGTTCGATTGTTTATTTTCCGCCATCTAGTTCGTACGTGTATTATTGTGCTCCAGTTAGAGACAATATTCTGGATCCTTCTGGTGTGTAATCCACTCTTACCCTCATTGATGTTGTTTTGAATGCGTTTAGTTACTTCCATATTGAAATTCAGAAGTCTTTCGTTCGGATCGCCATACCTTTACACTCACTCGACTCAATGATACTCTGCTGATGAAACGGACTCCGTTTTCGATTCTGCCCCTAGTGCCACTTGGATTACCCACATACCAGCCATCACCAGATCTGCAGTCTTGGCTTATCCCTGAGCACAGGGAAGAAGACTGTGAGGCCTACTGATTGTTTTTTGGAAGAAGAGCCTGCGGGACTGACTAGTACGGTGCAGAGAAATGCAGTGACGTGAAAGCTTCGGACAGGAAGACATTGAAAGAACCTTTCAAAGGACCTTCTCGGTACAAGATTCAGACTCCATGTTGAAGGTCAATCTGGAGATGCACGATTTTGGTGCCGGGTCAAGTTTCCATCAAACAAAAGGCTTCCAGTCTACCACTGCCATCTTGCCATGGTTGGCACACAACTACAGCTTCGGCTGCCTCTTGCTCGGCACCGAAAGTATGTCTAAAGCCTTCTGGTTCCGAACAGAGCTGAGGCTCGACCTAGTCTGCTCAACCCCCTTTGGTTCGAAAAACAAAATTGGTTTGGCTCTGAAACCTTCGGTACTGAAAATAAAATTGCCTCCTGTTACGCTCCCAGAGCAATTATTATTATTTTTTTGCATTTGTAAAGCGCATAGCTACCTGAGGGCAACCCAGCGCTAGCAGCTAAAGAAAGGAATGGATGATTTGTATAAAGAGAAGTATTAGATTATATGAAAGAATGTTGGAAAAGCCAGGTCTTGGGAAGTTTTCGGAAGGGGAGATGTCGGGATTCTGAACGGAGGTCTAAGGGCATTGTGTTCCAGAGCCTGGCAACATTGTAGGAAAAGAACCGTCCTCCACTTCTTGCCCTTTTTGATTTTGGGGATGACTGAGAGGTTGAGGTAGACAGAGCGAAGGCATTTCCTAGGGCAGTAGAGAGTGATAAGAGCACTGTTAATAGCAGGACCCTTTCCCCTCATGGTCTTATGCGCTATACACAGCGCCTTAAACTTTACTCTGTTCGAGGCATATGAGCTGCAGATTGTACACTTAGCATAGGTCGCCATCTGGTGTTGGGCCCGGATGTTTGCAGTTTGTTTTTCTTCTTGGACAGTCTTTGGAAGTCACGAGTTTGGTGACTCCTCCTTCGGTCCGTACTGCGCATGGGCTTCGGCTCCATCCTCAGATTGTTTTTTTCCGCCATCGGGCTCGGATGTGATACTTCGTGCTCCGGCTTCGAACTTCTACGGTTCCAGCCTCGACGGAAAATCCTCGATTCTTCGAGTTCCTTCATCATCTTCATCTCTCGAAGCGGCACTTTCTCCATCCCGTACATCGACACCGGCCTTCGGGCCCTCCACGACTCCGGTCCCGGCCGATGGAAAGGACTCCGTTCAAAAAGTGCCCAAAATGTGGGTCTAAATTTCCCCACACCGACCTCCATCAGGTGTGTAACCTTTGCCTCTCTCCGGAACACGATGCTAAAGACTGCCCCGCCTGCAAGTCTTTTCGATCGAAGAAGACCATCCGAGATCGAAGAGCTCGACGCACCATGGCGCACTCATCCTCTGCAGCTCCACCGGACATCTTCGGAGACGACGCCGAAGCTTCGGGGCAAACACACACCGAGCAGGAGGAAGACGTCGTCAGCGCTTCCGAAGCCGACGACTCCGACGTGGAGGACGTTACACCAGCGCAGCGGGCCGTGAGTACTATGCCCCCTCCCACCCCCGCGCCGAAAACCAAAGAGACTCAGGTTACTCCCTCGCCTGCCGGCCTGGGCAAAACCAAAACCAAAACTTCGATCACCCCACCTTCGGGCCCGGTGTCGAAGCACCCAAAGTCTCATGGCAGCTCGGGATCGAGCCAGCCGACACCCGGTGCCGAAAAACAGCATCCGGCACCGAAGACTGCAAAATCCAGCTAGACTCCGAAACCACCGGTGCCGAAGCCTGGACACTCGGTGCCGACCAAACACAAACACAAATCTGTCGGCACCGACGCTTCGGCGCCGAAACATCATTCGACGCCGAAACACCCGGAGACCTCAAAAAAGCATGGCGCACACAGACCATCGAAACCCCCGGTTCCGAAATCACCGGTGCCGACAGACGACTCGACACCGTTGGCTCTGTTTACACCAGACCCTTTACAAAAGACTTTGTCCAAAGATCCAAAGACTGGGCTTTTGACTTTAACTACCAAGAAAAGACGCCTTGATGCTCCGGCTCCTCCTCCTCCACCCAAAAGGAAGGACTCTGCTACTTCTCCCCTCAGAGTGCCCTCCCCACCACCGCCTCCCCTACTCCCTCCACCGCCTCCACCTCACAGGTCTCCGCCACCTTTACCTCACTACGATCCGGCCCCATCCCCAGATCCGGATGATGGGGACCCGGACAATTACCCGGCGGACGCCCCAATGGATCCCACTCCACCAGGGACCCCAGATCCATGGGAGGATTACAATAACCCTGATATACCCAATGTACCTCAGGACGACCTATACCCATCAAGGCCGTCTCCTCCAGAGGACTCCTTAGGGTTTCATCATTTAGTGCAGAGAGCAGCACACTACCATGGGGTGGACATGCACAGTGAACCAGTAGAAGAAGACTTCCTACTGGATACATTTGATATACAAGACAAATCTACTTCCATTTTACCCATGCTTAAGGGTGTCACCAAGCACGCTACAGAGGTGTTCAAAGACCCTGTCAGAGCCAGAGTACTGAACCCTAGAATAGAGAAGAAGTACAAGGCGGCACCCACAGACCCTGCTTACATCAAGGGCCCTGCTCCCCTAGATTCCCTAGTTGTCTCCACAGCTAGAAAGCGGGCTAACTCCCAATCCTCAGGAGATGCCCCACCGCCAGACAAGGAATCTAAACTTCTGGACGCGTCTGGTAAACGCACCGCCTTCCAAGCTGCAAACATGTGGCGCATTGCAAACACACAAGCACTGCTTGCGCGATATGATAGAGCACACTATGACGAACTAGAGGCTCTTATGCAGCACCTTCCAGAAAAATACAAGCACAAGGCTCATGACCTCATACAGGAGGGTAAACTAATTACAAACACCTCCATTAAGTGTGCCCTCGATGCAGCCGACACTGCTTCTAGGGCCATAAATACCAGTGTCCTGCTTCGCCGCCACGCCTGGCTCAGGATCTCAGGGTTCAAGCCTGAAGTCCAGGCATCCATACTCAATCACCCCTTTGACCAGGAAACACTCTTTGGGCCAAAGGTAGACGAAGCGCTCGAAAAGATGAAGAAAGACACAGACACAGCAAAGTCTATGGGGGCACTCCAAACACAAGCCTCCAAACGTTCCTTTCGACGCTCGTCCTTTCGTGGTACAGGCAGAGGCTCCTCCACCGATAGCGCCTCTACCTCCTACAAGTCCCCTCCTCAAAATACCTTTTCAAAGGGCAATCAGAGAGGTGGTTACAGGGGTAACAACAATAAGGGCAGGGGCAAAACCAACAACACCCGTTCTGCCCCCCCCCCCCGCACAATGACTCCCCTCCGCTCCCCCCAGACCATTCCACTCCGGTCGGGGGCAGACTACAAAACTTTATCCACGTATGGGAGTCCATAACATCGGACAAATGGGTGACCCAAATCATTCGGTCAGGGTACTGTCTAGAGCTAACATCTACCCCACCCAATATCCCACCAAGGCACCGTCCAATGTCTCAAGAACATTCCACACTGCTCAAACAAGAGGTACTTTCACTCCTGCAAAAACATGCTATAGAGCAGGTCCCCGTCAACCAACGAAATCTAGGGGTCTACTCTCTATATTTCTTAATACCAAAGAGAGACGAGACCCTCAGACCCATTCTGGACCTCCGGCCTCTAAATGCCTACATACACTCAGACCATTTTCACATGGTCACTCTACAACAAGTCCTCCCACTCCTCTGCCAGGGAGACTTTCTCACAACCTTGGATCTGAAAGACGCATACTTTCACATTCCAATACACCCCTCTCACAGGAAATACCTCAGGTTCGTGGTGGACGGGCAACATTACCAATTCACGGTTCTCCCCTTCGGGGTCACCACTGCACCACGAGTGTTTACCAAATGCCTAGCAGTAGTAGCAGCACACCTCAGACGTCAACACATTCACGTCTTCCCTTACTTAGACGACTGGCTGATAAAAGCCACGTCCTACCACCAATGTGTGCAACATACAAACAGCACCATCCAACTGCTCCACCAGCTAGGCTTCACGGTGAACTACCAAAAGTCCCACCTCATACCATCTCACACAAAGCAATATCTCGGGGCCACTATAGACACCTCCAAAGGTATTGCCTATCCAAACTCAGCCAGAATCACAAGCATTCAAGCCTTACGCAAAACATTCCTTCCCCAACACTCTCTTCCAGCAAGAGTGTTCATGAAGCTCATAGGAATGATGGCGTCTTGCATATTTATAGTGCCCCATGCAAGACTCCACATGCGTCCACTTCAAGAGTGCCTAGCACAACAGTGGAACCAGGCCCAGGGTCAGCTGACGGATCTGGTGTTGGTGGACGGCCGCACACATCACTCTCTGCAGTGGTGGAACACCACAAACCTTTCCAAAGGACGGCCGTTCCTGGACCCGGTTCCTCAGGTGATTCTAACAGCGGACGCATCGCTCTCCGGCTGGGGAGCGCACCTCCTACACCTCACAATGCAAGGTCTATGGACGCCACAGCAAAAATCGCTCCACATCAACCATCTGGAGCTCTTGGCGATCTTTCTAGCCCTAAAATCTTTCCAAAAACAAATTTCGGGCAAAGCAGTCCTCATTCGCACAGACAACATGACTGCGATGTATTATATACAAAAACAGGGGGGGACACACTCTCCCCAGCTCTCCCGCTTAGCCCAGAGCATATGGAGATGGGCAATTCCCCAAAACATCTTTCTCCTGGCACAGCACGTTCCAGGAGTACAAAACACCATAGCAGATCTGCTCAGCAGACAAACGCAACAACTACACGAATGGGAACTGCATCCACAAGTTCTTCACCCATTCTTCAAACAGTGGGGGCATCCTCAAATAGACCTCTTCGCCACCCACGAAAACAAAAAATGCCCAAGCTTCGCCGCCAGATACCCACACCCATTGTCCAAGGGCAATGCGATATGGATGAACTGGTCAGGCAGATTTGCATACGCCTTTCCACCTCTCCCACTAATTCCATTAGTGGTCAGGAAGCTACAACAGCACTCCCTCAAACTCATTCTGGTAGCTCCAACGTGGGCCAGGCAGCCGTGGTACACCACGCTACTACAACTATCAGTGGTACCACATCGAAAACTGCACCTTTCCCCATGCCTCCTAACCCAGAACCATGGAGAAATCAGGCACCCGGACCCAGCTCAGCTCAACCTGGCGATCTGGCTCCTGAAATCTTAGAATTCGGATACCTTAACCTTCCCCCTGATTGCATGAACATCATCATGGAAGCCAGACGTCCTACCACTAGAGCATGCTATGCCGCAAAGTGGAAAAGATTTGTAATTTACTGCCGTAACAATACAATCAACCCCTTAGATGCATCCATACAGCACATCATATGCTATCTGCTCCATCTTCACAGGTGTAACCTGGCATATTCATCCATACGCCTACACCTAGCAGCGATCGCTGCTTATCTACAAAACAGGCAGCATTTATCACTCTTCAGAGTGCCCGCTATTAAAGCCTTCATGAAAGGCCTTAAACGAGTAATTCCTCCCAGGGCACCACCTTCCCCTGTATGGAATCTAAATTTAGTTCTTACACGACTAATGGGTCCGCCCTTCGAACCAATGCACAAATGTGAGCTACAGTTTCTCACCTGGAAAACAGCTTTCCTTGTAGCTATCACTTCCCTTAGAAGGGTTGGTGAAATACAAGCGTTCACCATACAGGAACCCTACATACAAATGCATCACAGCAAGGTCATACTTCGCACAAATCCGAAGTTTCTGCCCAAAGTCATTTCCCCCTTCCACCTCAATCAATCAGTGGAATTACCTGTCTTCTTTTCGCAACCCCAATCTGTTGCAGAAAGGGCCTTACACACACTTGATGTAAAAAGGGCGTTACTATACTACATACAAAGAACGCAACCCTTCAGGAAGACTAAACAATTGTTCGTTTCCTTCTCTCCACCACATAAAGGCAACCCCATCTCAAAATCAGGGATAGCTAGGTGGATTGTAAAATGCATACAAATTTGCTATCAAAAGGCAAAGAGAACATTATCTGTTCCCCCTAAAGCCCACTCTACAAGAAAGTTAGGGGCTTCTATGGCTTTTCTAGGGAATATACCCTTAGATGACATCTGCAAGGCAGCCACATGGTCTACACCGCACACCTTCACAAAACACTACTGTGTAGATGTGCATTCCAAGCAGTAAGCTAGGGTGGGCCAGGCTGTACTAAAGACACTTTTTCAAACAGCTGCAACGGATACCGGTGGTCGCCGCTAAGGTTGGGTACTGCTATATAATCTATGCTAAGTGTACAATCTGCAGCTCATATGCCTCGAACGGAATATGCTACTTACCAGTATGCATCTGTTCTTGGCATGTAGAGCTGCAGAGTTGTACACGCCCACCCGCCTCCCCGGCTACCTGTATCCGTTCCAGTACATCTTATTTAGATACAACACATGGGTTTCTCACTGTTATTACTACGCTCCATCATTTCCCTGTTGGCGAAAAACAATCTGAGGATGGAGCCGAAGCCCATGCGCAGTACGGACCGAAGGAGGAGTCACCAAACTCGTGACTTCCAAAGACTGTCCAAGAAGAAAAACAAACTGCAAACATCCGGGCCCAACACCAGATGGCGACCTATGCTAAGTGTACAACTCTGCAGCTCTACATGCCAAGAACAGATGCATACTGGTAAGTAGCATATTCCTTCCAGGACAGAGAGTCAGTGTAAAGTCTTCAGAGCAGGTTTGGCCGTTTTTTGGAACTCCCAGCAACAATCTGGCACCGCAATTCTTTGCAATCTGGAGCTTCCTTATTGTTGCTTTGGGTGCTCCTAGGTAGAGGGAGTTTTCATAATGCAGGCGTGATTGGATTAGCATCTGTCTCAGGGTCCTCCTTGCTTTCTTTGGGATGAGAGGGAGAATCTTTCAGAGTCTGATGGTGCCAAAGCAGGCCCCTGTTACTCTTTCTGCTTGGTCTTCAAATTTAAGCGAGGTATCCAACCAAACCCCAGACTTTTGATCCTGGTCTTGGGGTTTGGGGAAGGACCCAGACAGGTTTGCCATATCTGTTTGAGATCCATATTGGAAGTGTTGCCCATAAACATTGGTTCTGTTTTTCCTCCATTTAGCTTGAGGCAAGATTGCTCCATCCAGGAAGCCGCTTTCCCCATACAGGCTTCAAAGTCAGAGGGAAAGATTTGGGGTCCATTAGGAGTAATTACCAACTATTTTTATCCCATGTGGCAAAGTAACATCTGCAAGCGGCCACATGTATACATTTAACAATGTGGGGCTTAGGGAGGACCCCTGTGGAACTCCACACCTGAGCTCTAGGCTTCTTGAGGCTGACTCCCCTGAGAAGACCTGAAAAGTTCTGCCGTCTGGATAGGAGTGGATCCAGGTCGCTGCCTCATCTGAGACGCCCTGCCGCCTGATTCTCTCCGGGGAGATGTTAAGATTTACTGTGTCAAAGGCTGAGCTCAGGTCTAGGTGGATAATTGCCACTGCTCCGCCTTGATCAAGGATCCGCTTAACTACAGCAAGTAGAGCTGTTTCAGTTCCATGATGAGGGCGGAAACCTGTTTGTGGAGAGTGCAGGAGGTCATGTGTTTATAAGAAGGCCGAGAGAGATGAGTTCACATCGCTGGAAACAATGATATAGGTAGATAGTTGCCTAAATCAACAGGGTCCAAACTAGGTTTTTTAAGTAATGCCCTCACCATGGCATGCTCCCATGGAGCAGGGACTTGGCTCGTGGTGATTGAGAAATTTACCACTGCCAGCATAGGGGAACTATCTAATTTCTGGCTTTGAGTAGGACATGGGGTGGAGCTGGGTCAAGGGGGAAACCTGATTTTATTTGAGAAAGGATGTCTATTAACTTCGCCAGATCTAAAGTGGGAAATTCTTTGAGTGCGCATTCAGGGCAGAGAGGGGGATTATCTATCAAAAGGAGATCACTGTGGCGAGTTGACCTGGGGAAGGTAGCGTATATGTTTTACATTTTTTTCTAGAAAGAAATCGGTCAGGTCATTACACCGTTCTGGAGAGGCCCCAGGGGATAGTTCCGGTTTCGGGAGCTCCTTCGCAACACAAGAGATTTCACTGGGGATGTTGGCCGCTAAATAATGATACCTTCATAATGAGAAGCTTGTGCAATTTTTATTTCGGTATGGTTATGTTTTATATATATGTTGTATATGTATTTGTTTGCTCAGACTGTTAGTCTTTCCTCCAGTTTCTCTTCAGTCTTTTACACGCCTGTTTAAGTGATCGTAGTTTAGGGGAGGACCAAGGTGTCTGTTTCTCTCTCAATCTATGGCAAGGTTTGGACGGGGTGACCATATCCAGTGCAGTGTTAATCCAGCTGGTGAAGTTTCCTACTGCCGAAGTAAGGTTTTGATCATTTTTAAGTTTTAGACTTTCAAGGGCTGTGGTCCAGGTGTCTGTTGGGAGTTTGGTCCAGGACCAGACTCTTATTGACCGTTTTAGTGACCAGAGATTGGGGAGGAAGACTGATACAGATGGGGATCAGAAAGTGATCTGACCGGGGCAGGGGGATGGGTTCACCTACCGCTAATTTGTTATTGTTGGTGAAAACTGGGTCTAGTGTGTGACTTTGCTTGTGCGTAGGACCTATGACTGTTTGGATGAATTGAATTGCGAATAGGTCCTGAGTTAGAGCCAAGGCTTCACCTTTGTTAGGGTCATCAAAGTGCAGAGTAAAGTGCCCCCAAAAGAGTAATATTGGGGGATGCCCCTACCAGAGTGGCTGCTACATCAGGAAGTGATTTAAGGACTTGCCCACACTATCAGGAGGACGGTAGATGAGGACCCCGGAAAAGGAAAAGATGGCGAAATAGTAAAAAAGTGACTCTCTCAGTCAGCAATGATATTAGGCTCCACCTGACATTTAAAGGAGCTTTTGTATATTATCGTGATACCTCCACCTTTCTTTTTGTCGCAGTCTTTTCGCTGGATGCTGTAGCTAGTGGGCAGTGTTTGCACCAGGTCAGGTCAAGACTCATTGTTTTTTATAGTATATCAGGTGCTTCATCTTCCAGAAGCATCTTCAGCTCAAGGGAGTGTTTTGAAAGAGAACGACAGTTAAGAAGAAACATTTCAAGTGTGTGAGTTGGGTGAGAGTTGGGTCTCTGGCAGTCTCTAAAAACGGGCGAAAGCTAAATGTACAGTGGGTGCATTGATGCTTATCACTAAATGGAGACATCTTTTGGTGGCATTTGTTATTGCAGGGATTCCTAAGCCTTAATAGTTGGCAGTGCGAGTATGATAGGTTACCTGTGGTTTGAGGGGCAGGCAGATGTTCTGGCCCCTGGTCCTGGTCAGGCGCAGACGGGCCTGCCTTACGAGGACTTGCAGGAGAGGCCAATCCCAAATAGAAACGGATCCATAGCCATGCTGATAGTAAGCCGCATTATTGCAAAGACTTGCTTCAGAGTCTTCTTGAAAGCGGCAATCTACTTTTCAAGACTCCATTGATTTGCCACTGCCTATGAAGAAAAACAAAAAAGACAAGGCTACCTATTTGTCCTACTTCTCCATCTCCGATACCGCCACCACCACCTCCTCCACTCGTACCTTCTACAACTCCCTCACCACAGGATCCCTTAAATATTACTCCTCCGGGATCTCCACATACAGACCCAGGTGGGTGTGGTGGGGGGGATGATGACACTTATGGCGCACAACAATCACCAGACTCCTGGCTGGATCTCGACATGGACCTCCCCACAGGATCCAGATCTATATCCTGCCAAACCCTCACTGTCAGGAAGATGTTTTGTTTATGATATTTTAAACCACATACAGAGCTTCTCAATCTCTTCTAATGCTTAAATATTTGATGCGTCACGCAGATGATATCTTTAGGGATCTTAATATCACTCTTAGGGTAGATAAAAAACATAAGGCCGCACCCTCTTAACCAATTTTTATTTGAGGCCAGCTTCCACCTAACTCTCTAGTTGTCTCAAATGCATATGAACGGTCCAATTTACAGGTTACATCGGACGCGCCGCCTCCTGATAAGGGTTCTAAATTTGATGCATAGGGCAAACTTGTTGCTTCAAAGTCTGTTAATCATTTGCGGATTGCTAACACACAAGGGCTATTGGCTAGATACGATAGAACTCACTGGGGCGAAATGGAGGAACTCCTCCAATATTCCCCAGAGGCACAAAAGAAGAAAGGGCATGAACAAGTTCCATAAAGGAAGTTAATTTCCAATTCTTCCTTTAGATGCGCATTGGCCTCAGCAGATACTGCCGCCAGAGGCATTAAAACTAGTGTGCTCCTATGCAGGCATGCCTCTGGATTGAAACCAGAAGTCCAGCAGGCTTTCTTGATGTCCTTCTGATAAAGAGCACCTCTTCGCCCCACCGGTAGATAAGATTTTAGAAAAAAGGAGGTGAGGCTACCAAATCCATGGGGTCACTTCAAACACCTGTTCCTCGTAGGGCCTTCCATCATTTCTCCTATAGAGCAGGTTCCAAAGCGACATCTACAGATACCTCTGCATCCCCCTACAGATCACAAACTCACACCTCTCCATCTAGAGGGTATTTCAGAGACAACTGCAGAGGTAACCACTTAAAGGTTGGGCAAAGGTACACCAACCCGTAATGCCCCATACAGTATCAAACAGTGACTTACTTCTCCTTCCCCCAATCATACTGCACCTTTTTAGGGTCAATTGCAGCAGTTTCTTTCCACCTGGTAGTCGATAACATCGGACCCATGGGTGTTGAGCATTATCCAGCATGGTTATTGCCTGGAGCTCCTCACCACTCCTTCCAGTATTCCACCTCGCACCCACATACTCTCTGGAGCGTAAACAACTAGTAAAACAAGAAGGGCAAGCTGTCGTACTCAGAGGAGCTATAGAGCCAGTTCCTTTACAACCTCAAGTGTCAGGGGTTTACTCCCTTTACTTTCCTATTCACAAACAGGTCGGCTTCCTGCAGCCGATTTTAGATCTACTGCCGCTAAATCACTACGTACTATCAGACTACTTCCATATGGTCTCACTTCAACAAGGGCTTCCACTCCTACAGCAAGGCAAATTCATGTCACCACTAAACTTAAAGGGCACTTACTTTCACATCCCCATTCACCTAGCACATCGCAAATACCTCTGGTTTGTGATAGCAGGAAAACACTATCAGTTCAACATCCTTTCATTTGGTGTAGTCACTGCACCCAAAGTGTTCACCAAATGCTTAACAGTGCATCTGCGCAGCAAAAACAATCCTGTATTTCTGTATCTAGCTGACTGGCTGATCAAAGCCGGTACACACCTTCGGTCTCGTCAACACACTCGGATTACCATAAACCTCATACACCAATTGGGATTCATTATAAATGTCCAAAAGTCCTATTTTTAACCTTCACAGCTGCAGCCACATTTAGGGATTTTGCCCCAACACTCAATTAGGTTTAGCCTATCCAAATTGAGCCAGATTAAAACATTTTCAAACACTACTACCAAAATGTATAGTCTATCAATACTTGATAGTCAAAACTTTCATACATCATTTGGAAATGATGCCTCATGCAAGACTGAGCATGCGTTCCTCTATAAGAATGTTTAGAACAACCAACAGTGAACTCAGTCACAGGGTCCTCTGGATGATCTAGTGTTGGTAGACAGCCACACTTCACTCTCTGCAGGGGCGAAACACACAAAACATGTTCAAAGGGTGGCCTTTTATCGACCCTATTCCATAAATTCCTTCTTGTGCTGACCATCATGGCTGACCGGACGTGAATCCGATCAGCTCCTCGCTAGGCCCGTACAAATCAGTGGTTTTGAGCGATCTAAATGCCCCAATTTCGCTGCGCCAGCGCTCACAGCTCTGGTGACTTGAAGGACGGTGAGCGACTGGCAGTTAAAACCCCCGGGACGACCCACGGCGTCGGAAAGAGCTCACCCCCCGGGCTCGGGGGAAACATCAAGGTGGCTGCCGCTCCGGTGCTCGAGAGGAACCGGCGACGCTTCGCACCATCAAGTTAGCTACCGTTGCTAGGAAACATGGGGCTGTGGTTGGAGGCCGTTGCAGATCTGGGGGACTGGGGGCTGGCCCCGAATATCGAACAAATTGCTGATTAGTTGTTACGCACCTGCATGGACATCCTCAGACTGCGATCGCGCCTGCCAGCTCACGCACCTGCACAGCTGAGCCGGACTCTGAGGGCACGAGAATTAGGGGGATCCCCCCTGGATGGGGTGTACAGATGTCGAGGAGCGGCGGCCCCCCCCATTGTCTACAGTCCCGGAGCGCGCCTTCCCTGCCTGACCTCAACATGGCGGGCACCGGGTGCTGACTGGAAACGCGTGAATGCAGCACCAGCGAGACGTGTCGAACCCCTGCAGGTAATGTGGAGCCCGATGTGGTGAAAGGAGAGGAGCAAGCTGCAAAGACCAAAGGGACTGCCGGTAAAGAGCGGAGGGGTCTCCCCTTCCCCTATCAGGATTTACATCTTGCAATTCGCGCCCAACGTTGTCTGACCCTAAGATGGCTGCTCCCCATCTCCAGGCTCCTGCTCCATAGAGATCCACGGGGGCTGGCCTTGAACACCCTTTCAGAAATGTGAGAGCTCCGAGGGGGTCCTGACATCAGCCCCGTGTACCAACCACTGTGAAACCTGAGCAACATGGCTGATGCTCGGTGGAGCTGCTTGACAGCTATTGAGGAGATTGGCCCTGGTTTCCCCCTCGACCGTCACCTACCCAGCTGGACATTGGGCACAGTTCCTCCTCGTCTCCCCGCTATGACTCCTTCCCCCCCCCCCCCCTCCGAATTCTCTCAACATTGTATTTGTGTACTGTACCTTACTATGTTCTTGTAACTGATGTAACTGTTAAAACAACGATCCTAAATGTAAAGCGCTCCGATACCCTCTTGGGTCAAGTTCGCGCTATATAAAACTTTATAAATAAAATAAATAAATTGTGCTCACAGGCGCATCCCTCCTAGGGTTGGGTGTTCAACTGCAAGATCTAGCAGTTCAGGGTACCAAACAACACAATCTCCATATCAACTACCTAGAGCTTCAAGCTGTTCTCCTAGTGTTGAAAGCATTTTTACCTCACTTCATAGGCAAGGTTGTCTTAGTCGAGGCGGGCAATATGACAGCTATGTACAAGAACAGGGGGGGTAGACACACTACAGTTATTACTCCTCTCCAAGACCATTTGGTGTTGGGGAAATACATCACAAAATTCATCTGTTAGCAGAACATCTGCCGGGCACAGGCAAAGATGTAGCAGACAACCTCAGCAGAATGTGGTAACAAGTCCACGAGTATAAACTCCATCGCTAAGTCCTACTCCCGTACTTCCACAAATGTGGGTTTCCATAAATATACCTTTTTATGACCACACGGAGCACAAAATGCCCAAACCTCGCCTCCAGATTCCCACAACGCCTATCCAAAGGCAAGTGTGTGTAACCAAGGTTGACGAGCCCATGTGGGAGCGACAAGAATGTGAGTGAGAGCCTGAGCTTCCAAACTGGAAAACGGAAGAAGAGGGAGAGGCGGATAAGCATAAGCCAGGGATTTTTGCCTATGCTTATCCCCCTCTCCCAATCGGTTGAACTACCTGTTTTCTTCCGTCAACCTGATTCTGTGGCAGAAAGATTTCTTTATACAATTGATGTCAAAAGAGCATTATGTATTATATTGACAGAACCAAAGAATTTCACAAAACTAATCAGTTTTGGGTTCGGACTTTGCAAATTTATTTTCTTAAGGAAGATTTATGATCGGAATCGTGCGTCGATTCTCCTCCCCCTCACTGTATT
The DNA here is from genome assembly GCF_964204655.1 of Triturus cristatus. NCBI lineage: Eukaryota > Metazoa > Chordata > Amphibia > Caudata > Salamandridae > Triturus > Triturus cristatus. The sequence goes on from NC_140585.1 coordinate 619,303,627, forward strand.
GCACAGGTTGAAGTCTTTGTTCCTCAAAGTGTTTTTCCACTATTGGGCTCAGACTGATTACATTGAAGCTGTTCAAGATTCGATGCTGCACAGCCTACAGGGAAAAAGTCATCATCAAAATCTATTTCTACACCTGTGAAGGACTTCCCGCATTCCGAATACACATCAGTTAAGAACGATCGTCTCCGGGTAATGGTATACAACACTATTGGAGGTCTCCCTAAAACCCTACGAGAAGCAACCAAATTCTCCAAATCTTCTAACACACAGCAATGGCAGGGTTATACATCTCAACCCTCAGCACCTCAATCTTGCAATTTGGCACCTGAGGCCTTCTAATTTGGATACCTCAATCGACCTGAAGAATGTGTGACAATCTTGACAGAAGCAAGACCTTTAACAAGAGCAAGCTATGCAGCTAAATTGAAGCGTCTTGTCCATTATTGTGATACACAACACAGTAACCCTTCTCCAACAGAACAGTCACTAAGTTGCTATCTGTTATAGTGGCGACTCGCACGGATCGGGGGTGTAAAAAATGGGGGGAGGGACTTACCTTATAGCTGCGTCTCTCCTCCGCTCTCTTCTGCGTCAGTCCAAAACGGGAAGCACCCAGGCTTCACTAAGCCAATGCAGCATTGTGATTGGTCTGAGCGCAGTTGTTCAGTGCTCAGACAGGCAGTGGGAGACTGGGCATGTGTACTCCACCCAGGCTGTAATACAGCCTGGGTGGAGAACATGCAAAGTGTGCATGACTATTTGGCTGGCCCAAGACGCCAGGCCAAACCGGCAAGCTCACTTAGGGTGCCACCCCATCTCCCCTGCTCCTGTCATCAGAGCAGCCCCGCCCGCAAAGCTGTTGCAGCAGGAAAAACAATATGATAACGTTATTATTATTTTTTTCCTTTATTTCACTGCTGCAAAGCAGTGGGGCAACGCTCCCCCGCCTTAGCGGAGGAGCCACCACTGATGTTATATTTACAAAAGTCGCACTTAGCATGCGCCTCAATGTGACTACATTTAGCAGCTATTGCAGCGGATTTACAAAACAGTAATCACTTTTTCATATCCCTGTAATCAAAGCCTTCATGGAAGTATTAAAAAGGATCTTTCCACCACGTACACCACCAATACCAGCGTAATTTGAACATTGTACTAACACTGCTGATAGGACCACCATTTGAGCCATTACACAATTGTCATATACAATTCTTAACATGGAAAGTACCTTTGCTAGTAGCAATAACATCATTAAAAAGTGTCAGTGAAATGAATGAAAGAATGAATGAAAGTTTCATAAAGCGCGCAATTACCCTTAGGTGTCCTAGCGCTAAAGGGAGGACAAACTAAACCAATCAGTAGTTTCAGAGCTCTCACAGCATCTTATTCCACAGCTGCAGTAAACAGCCATGTCTTCAGCTGCTTCCTAAATTGCATCAGGGACGGTTGATGACGCAGAGTAGTAGGCAGAGAGTTTCACCATTTCCCAGCACAGATGGAAAAAGCTCTGCCTCGCCATCTAGCTTTGATTGAACTCATAATGTTGACGGTTCGTGAGGAGCTAGATCTAAGATTCTTCCTCGGCATGCACCAGGAGAACCGGTCTTGAAAATATTTTGGACCGGTCTGATAAAGGGCCTTATGGACCAGGCACAAAGCCTTAAAAGCAATCCTTTTTAGGTCTCGCCTGGCGATGGCAGCGCACACGCGCTGCTCTCGGCATTCAAGAGCTTATTGAAATCAATACAGTTGAGGAAGTGGACTTGAAGCCCCGCCCCCTCGTCCCATTGGCTCGCATCATAGCTTAGGCTGAACACTGGCATTCTATTGTTAAGGAGGCTTTTTAGTCCCTCCTTGTTGCCGCCCGGTCCACTTTTGGCCTGCCCACCTGGACTGGATCTTTTACTGGCGTCAGTACACACACACACACCTTTAATTATTAGCTAGGCACTTTTTTCCCCATTCGTGTAATGTGTTGCAATATCAATCGGACACGCTTGTTGCCCTTGGGGTGATAAAAAATAATCTTACCTCCGCAGCAGTCCACTCGTCACTGCTTTTGAGGTAACTTCAAGGAGACTCGTTATAGTTCTTTCAGTCTCATCATTTCAGAACGGAAGCATTTTCAATGTTGTATAGAAGGAAGCCGTAGTTGTTGCAGATTTATCTTACACAAACAACCTCAACGTGCTCAAAATCCTGTGATTCTGGGCATATCACTTCTCCCCGTGCCTCAAAACATGAATGTGATCTTGTGTAATTTAACCGGTGCTCATGCGCAGTGATCCAATATCTATGTGTGGAGTTCGCTCTATATAAAACTGCAATAAACGCTACTCCATCATGCTTTTACATTTGTTTTCATCTTGTTACTTAGAGGAGTCGAGCAAAATGCTGCGCATGGGTGGCCTGCTGTGCCACTACTTTTCAATCTCCTAGCACTTGGGCAGGCTCCTCAGGCGTCTCTCCCGGACCCAGCTGCACGAAAAACCTCTTGTGTGCCTGCGCAAGTAGCCGCTCTTCGCCACACTTTTTAGGTTACTGCTGCTGCACTTTGACTCCAGGGAGCACTTCAGCTGCATGCTGCAGATCCTCGCTGCCCCCCCTGCTACCCAACTGCCAGGGTCTTTAATGGTGCACTCTTGTGTGCCCCCGACCGAGGCCAACAGAGGGCACCTTGGCCCCAGCACTGCAGTGGTTCGTATTCCTCAAAAGCGTTTGCCTCGAGGTTAACTACAAACATGAAGCACTCTTCAAAATTTCAGCACACTGTTTATTTGCAGTCTGCACCCATTATTGTGTGCCACTGTGCTTGTACAAATTAACAAAGCAGTGCTTTCTTTTAGCTACATAAATAAAAACATTCTGATTTTGAAACTCGAGCGGTCACTTTATTTTCAGGCGCCATTTGCGGGTCCTTTTTTTTGTACATGTTTGGTGTTTAACGCACTATTCATTTATTTATAGCCTGTAAAATGTATTGCCCAGTGTTACTCATTTTTGCGCTGGAATGAGGGGGAAATGACTTAATTGGCGTTAGTTCAAACCTGATGCGCAGCGGCAGGGCTGTTTCAGAGGTCTCCCTTCTGTTGCTCTTCCCCCCACATCTGTGCTTTTATGGATCTCTCGCCAGTGTGCCTCTCTGCTCCGTGCAGTTCCCCCACATGACGGACCTGGCATGCTGTCCTGCCCCTCTGTATTCTTTCTGCTCTGCCACACTTTTCACACACATCAGCTATTTATTTTCTCACATGAGCACCTGCCGAGCTGGGCCTCTTTGCTTCGCTAGGTGGCTCTTTTTCATAAATGAGCTCCCTGACGAGATTTATGGCTGCGTCTGCTACTCCACCATCCTACAGTAAGCCATTAGACTTCACATGTAATGTCACCAGGGCAGTGTCATAAACCCAGCACACTAGCAGATCAAGACTTTGTATTTAGATTACTGTGCACTTTGTGTGCCTGAGTTCTAATCCTATTTCAAGAAACATGTTTAGAGTTTGCATTTTTAAATTTTTTTAATACTGCTGAAGCTTTATTCATTAAATCTGCATTCGCCACCTAAATTATGTTTAAAACGTTATTTCTGTTCCAAGTCATGGGCAAGGGGTGGTTTAAAGTGCTGCATCCAAATTGTAAAATCACCTGAAATCCTTCATTTAAGTACTCTTTCTGGCAGCATCTCCAGTATCTGTGTTTATTTATTTTTGGGAAATGTTGTGGTGGTTTCTGTCTGGTAACTTGGCATCCAACTACTTACTAAGGCTCAAACAGGCCCTGCAAACACATCATTTTGACAGTCCTCCTGCAGCTGTTTTTACCGTTATTCATAAAGGATAATGTACATTCAATATAGCCTTTGCACATACGTGCACATTAATCATTGCCACCTAATTACACTCTAATAAATACAAGATAAATACATCCCACATAAAACCACTATGCCACATAGCAACCCTCCATACAAATACACTCCACACCATGCCACATAATTCCCGTCAGCATAATTTCACTCAAAATACCACAGTTCCACACCACGCAATTCAGCTCCCCACATTTCCATTCTGCACCACATAATTCAACAAACCACATATTTCAAATGAACACACTTACACAACAAATGCATCCAATCCACACCTCAAAATTCAACATGTCACACAATCCAACAGCTCACCACATAATTGAATTCCAATACATACCATGCCACAAGACAACATACCAATACACATATTTACACTCCATAACACTCAATCCCATTCTACATAATTCCAGCTAATTTAATACCACATAATTACTATCCACATACTTCCACTACACAAATACACACTATTCCACAACTAACAAGTTCAATCCAATCCATATAATTAAACTGCACACTACATACATCCACTCCATAAACAAAAGACATTTCCATTTACAACACCATTAACTCCAACTTTCACTAATGGGAGACCAATTGCATTGCAAATGCTTGTGTTATTGTACTTTGTGGCCGATCTACTTCACTGTATCTCTTGGGGCTCTACAAACAAATTTGGTGATGAAGAGTAAATTGTATTTTTCTTGACAACTTTTTAATTAAAAAGTTCTTCCCTTTAATTTCCTGTAATTCCCATAGTTGAAAAAACAAGCATTTGCAATGCAATAGGTCTCGCATTTCGCGAGTTTGAGCTATTGGCAAGTGGGCTGCTGGATGCTGTTGGCGTAGGAGTGGTTGATCATAAGAACTTGCAGGAGACACACGTGAACTCTCGTTCAACGTTGTGTGGTGCAGTGTGATGAGCTGCAGCCAGGCCTTAAAGCACAGAGGAGTGCAGCACGGTAGCGGGGCTTGGGACAGAACTGTGTTTACATGCATGAGCACATTGAAGCTTGGTACAATCAGACTACAGCATTAGTTCTGTATTGAAGAGATAAAAGTTGGAGAGATTGTGGCTCTTCTCGAGAGTACATTTGGAAAGATAAACTGTTTTCAAAGCCTGCGTTCTATACATTTTATATTGAGTAACACAGTTGCAGGCCATGGTACTGCTAAGCTTGGAGTTTCATTATTGCAAAATATCCAAGAAAAGGATTGACTGAAAACTGGTAAATATAAAACTTTGCATCACTTTGCAATTAACACGAAGGTGTGTTATTACCATGAGTGCTTGGCGCTGTACCTGTGTGTGTTCCATCAGTGCTTGGCGCTGCACTGTAATGGCATTCTTGTATAAAAAAAAAATCATCTCTGGGGTAAAAAATCTTGCACAACAGGGCACATAATTTGACAGATTATTTTCCCCTTCTTACTACCATACTCCCGTCGGTACACTGTAGTCACCAGCAAGCCGCTTTAGTCCTCATGAGAAGGAATGACGGCAGCCGTTTCACCAACTCTCTGAGGAATATGGCTGGGTTTGGCAGGTACCATGCATGCAGTCGGAACAACTCGCAAAAATAAAAAAAGCATTACAAATGCAATAGGTTACGCCTTTCATTAAGTTAAAGCCATTTGCTTTGCTATACAATACCATTAGCAAAGCAAATGGCTTTAACTTAATCAAAGGCAAGACCTATTGCATTTTCAATGCTTATTTTCACTGGAAGTCAGTGGAGACCCTACAACGATACAGATGTAAACTTGGGGATTTTCAGCAGCAGTCTCGCCGCTGCATTTTGTAAAGACTGCAGTTTCCTAACCACGTATTTATGAGCACCTAAATACAGGGCATTACTGTAGTCCAGCTTCGAAAAAATAAGAGCTGTTAACAGTTTTTTTTTTTAAGTCAAAGGGGATAAACGGAAGATTTTCTTAAAAACCGTGAACACAAAGAAACCTGAAGTCTGATTGAATTTATTTGCTCAGAAAAGAATAATTTTGTATCAAAAATGACTCCTAGATTTCTAGCTTTCTGAACCAGAACTGGTGAGGTACCCAAGGTTGATATCCACCATGACTCATGCCAGAAGGTGGCCAATTTCTTTTTGGACAAGGTGCATACCATCTATCGCTTCTTTCCTAATACCACCTCCCAGGGTGAAGGGCAGAGATTCGTTTCTACCCCTAACGCTGCTCTATCTACATTCCCGGGAATCTCAGAGGCCGAGTTTAATAGGCTGGCAGCCAAAGTTAAATCCGGATCCTCTGCAGACCCGCGCAGTTTGGAGACTTGGCCGCTGTATGTTTCCCCCCTGTACGCCAACTTATCAATCTTTCATTGTGCTCAGGGACTGTACCATCTAAGTGGAAACAAGCTTATGTCACCCCTATTCTGAAGAAATCCATCTTGGACCCCCTTAAACGGGAGAACTGCCGTCCAATCTCTCTTCTCCCTTGGGTCTCCAAGGTTGCGGAGGCTTATGTCAATGGAATCCTAACCCAATATCTTCAACCTGCTAACATCTTAGATCCTTCCCAGAATGGCTTCCGAGCGGGTCACAGCACGGAGACTGCTCTCCTAGCAATGGCGGAACATCTGCACCGTACTTGATTCCGGTCAAACTGCGGCACTGGTATTACTCGACCTCAGTGCAGCGTTCGACACGATCTCACACGGGATACTTCTGCAGCGCTTGGGTGAGGCCGGTATCTCTGGCTCTGCACTGAATTGGTTCCGGTCCTTTTTGGCAGGCCGCTCTTTCCGGGTTGCTACCCCTCCTTTTGAATCTAAATCCTACCCCATCGAACAAGGAGTTCCTCATCGGTCGGCACTCAGCCCCATGCTGTTCAACCTATATGTGCAGCCGCTGGCTGCGGTCGCCAAGCAGTGGGGCCTGACTCTGGTTTCCTATGCGGACGACACGCAGTTGGCGGTTGCACTAAATGGGGATTCCGACTCTGAGGCCCCTAGGTTTAGGGAGGGTCTAACAGCAGTAGCGGGCTGGATGACGGCCAACTGTTTACAACTTAATGCTAAAAAGACGGAAGTCCTTATCATTGGTAAACAGTGTGATCTCTGGGGCAATCGGTGGTGGCCCCCAGAGTTGGGCCCAGCTCCCATCCCGGTCCCTGAGGTTAAGAACCTGGGGGTTTGGCTGGACTCTGCCCTCAGTTTCTGTGGACATACAAAAAAAGGGGCTGCTGCCTGTTTTGGGGTTCTGCGGGGGCTCAGGCCAACCTTGAAATTCTTTGATGCCCCCACTAGGCAACTGATAATCCAGGCCACCATACTTTCCCGGCTTGACTATGCAAGCTCTCTTTTGGCTGGGGCCAATCAGGCGGAAGTTATCCGTATGCAGCGAGTTCAAAATGCGGCGGCCAGAGCCTTGGTGGGCCTACCTAGATTTTGCTCCGCGAAGGAAACTATCCATAAGCTTCACTGGCTGCCTATGGCTCAAAGGATCGAGTTCAAGACTCTATGCCTCTCCTTTAAGATCCTTAAGCTGGCCTCCCCTCCGATCCTGGAGCATCTTCTCATTTCTTATGTTCCCTCTCGCTGTCTGAGGTCCTCTGGCCAAAATTTAGTAGTAGTTCCACGGTTCAAGCGCTGCAGAGCGGGAGGGCGTTCCTTCCGCTATCTGGCGGCCAGGCTCTGGAACTCGTTACCCGCCCATATTCGCGCCCTTGATGATTTGTTTATGTTCAGGAAGGCTATTAAAACGCATCTTTTTCCTTCTGGCGCTAGTTTTACTACATAGGCTCTCATTCTTCTCGCTGCTCTCCGTTTTCCTTTCCGTTTTGGTTATTTCAGGGTGTTCTTATTCTGCCTGTCGGAGCGCCGGGACGCCCCTTTGCTGGGGCAGCTGCGCGCTATATAAGAACATATAACATAACATAACATTTTCCAAAAAGCAGCACCAATTATTTTGCATCCAAATTGCCACTTGAGTCATACAGTTGCAAACATTTCTTGCCTCCTCGTTTACGTCCGATGAAATAGACCCTACTATCCTGCTCCTACCCTTGAGGAACCTTATTTCCATGTCTTTGCAAAGTGCGTTAACCTACAAACCCCAAATATTTATCCATGGTTATTTCACCATTTCATTTAAATCAAACCTTGGAACTACCAGTTTTCTTTCCAAAACCACAAACTGCTGCAGAATGGTCCTTGCACACCTTAGATGTTAAAAGGGTACTTATGTACTATGTTGAGCGTACTATACCCTTCAGGAAAACCAACCAACCTCTTGTTCTCTTTACTAATCCAACCAAAGGAAATGCTCTATCCAAAGCTGGTATAGGAAGATGGATTATTAAGTGCATTCAAATATGTTACGCAGAAGCAGAAAGATTATTACCTCATGCACCAGGAGCTCATTACCTTTTTAGGAAATATCCCTCGCAATGATATTTGCAAAGCTGCAGCATTGGATTGAATTTGAGATTCAAGACTGCTTTGATTTGACTGTAGCCAATTTTGTCAGCTCGCTGCATTTTGTTTGATGTATTTTACACCTTCAGCAGCAAGATTTTTAAAGTACTTGATAATCTTGTTTTTTGCTTCTTCAGTCTCATCAATGAAATCATCAAATGTCTCTATCATAACATTCAGTTTGTTGGCGTTATCCAGTGGCAGTTTCAAAAAGGCAGCTGCATTGTAACCATTTGAGATTGGCTGACACTGAGGTTGGAGTTCTTTCCAGCACCATCTGCTGTCTGCTAGGACCTGCATCATCCATAACATTCCTAAGGCCCTGTGCTGTCCTATCCTCTGTCACCTTGGACAGTCTGTGGAACCTTGACCTCCCTCTTGGTCTCCATGGGATCCCTATGCTTTTAGGAGGCCATGAGTTGTTCTGAACCACCATCCAGCAGTTTTGGTGGTTTGCTGCTTCGGGTTAGGACAGCTCTGCAAGGACAACCCTGGAGGCTTTCTCTGGGGTTACTTTCCCCAGCGCTGTGACACAGTGACCTCCTTCACTCAGTTCTGGTAAGGAGATGACCATTTCTTGTATTTGAATTTAGTTACTTGCAAGCACCTCTTTGTACTGCTTCAAACTGGTTGATCTCTGCCAGCCAGCGCTTAAGTTGGTAGCATTATCTTGCATTTTGCTTCTCTTTCAAAACCTGGTTGCATCCGCCTATAGCGTTATCACTCTGTATGAATGTACGGCTTTGAGTTGCATAGTAGCGCAACACCTCTTTGCGGCCTTCCCAACAGGTACTCGTCCACCGAATTGTAGCTTTCTCAGTGAAGGATTCGTCAACTTCAATTTCTTTGCTTTGAACTGGGGCTGCGCCTTGACTCCACATACGCCAAATGTCGATTCTGCACTTCGACAGAGACACACGTGGCACACACGTGCAGTTTGCTGGCCGCAGCAGACTCTCCAGGAGAGCGCTGTAGATCTTCAGTTTACGTATCCCCTATCTTGTCACCAGTTGTAGCATCCTTTCCAAACTAGGCACTCGCCAAAGAGTATGCCATACTCAGCCCTTAGTATTGCAAGTCTTTATTTTTCTATGTGTAGCCGCTCTAAAGCTTACATCTGATAGACACATCTAGCCGCAGATACCTTATCTTTGAACTTCCAGGCATCGGGCTAGATGCGGAAGATTTGTCATCATTACCCTACGCGCCCGGTAGGTGGCATCTGTTAACTCAGCGTGATATCGTAGTCATCGTGACGTCCGTGTTGTTTCCTGATAAATATAACAGCCACTCCGGCGTGCTGACGTCTGTTCTTTTCGTTCTGCGCCAGCCAGTGCAGATCCATCGAAATAGCTTAGCCCTTCTTTTTTTTTTTTTTTTTACTTTTTGTCGACTTCTTTTGGTGTGCTAGGGATGTCTGGCGCCCGTCACCGTGCCATGTCGGTCACAGACCCCTACTTAGTGTGTCTCTGGTGCCTGGAGTGCGATCACGACAGTCATGTTTAAATTGCCTGGCCATGGCACCGCAGGTTTTGAGGGAGCGGTCCATAAAGCTAATCGCGGCCTGGCTACCGGCGACTCGGAAGTCAGCCTGTTGGTCTCGGTCGAGAGGAAGAAGGTCCGAGTACCGCTCTGGTGGATCAAAGTCCTCTTCTCCCAAGTTTTCAGGTAAGAGGCATCACAAGAAGTCAAAGCGTGCTTCAACATTGCATCGTCCGTCGCGTGATGAGGAGGAGGAACCTCGGCGCTTGAGGCCCCACTCTGCAGAGCGGATGCCTGGGTCGGCTCCACGTTTTCCTCCCTTCCTGGGACCGGAGCAATGTCCGCCCAACGTGAGTTTTATGACCCATGTGTGCCATATTTGGACGGTCTGACCCTGCCAGCCTGCCTTCGGGCAATGCAGGTTTGGATGAAGACGTCCCCATGGGTTCTGTGCTGTCTGCTCTAGCGCAGCAGCCTCCTACTGAATCCATTCCCCGTCACATCTCCACAGCGGTTCCTGGCGTCACCTGCGCCAACCGGCGGCACCTCACCAATCCTCATTCCCGACAACACTGAACCGGTCGGGCGTCCACCGTAGCCGATACCGGCGCCGATGGAGCCGTACGACTCCATGCCATTTAACTTGCCCTATTCTGAAGGGTTCGGAATGGATGAGGAGGATCGGGAGGGGGAGCAGGACCTGTTAGAAATCCCCCATTCCCAGGACATGGACTGGTATGAGAAACTCGGTGAAGCCAGTGGCCTGGGCACCTCCTCAGATTCTAGCATGCTATCTCCCACCCCGGCTTCGAAGGAAGGTACATCATTCGCTCTGGTGGTACGTAGAGCTGCGTAGGTCTTGGACCTGCAGCTTCCTATGGTGGCAGTCAAGACTAACTTCTTTATAGAGGTCCTGCAGCCTGGTGTCTCCAGCTTGGAACCCTTGCTGCCTTACAATGAGGGCTTGACGGACGTTCTTCTGGGCACCTGGTCCAGGCCCAGCACAGGGGCTCCTGTGAACCGAAGGATTGCCCGCTGCCATCTCCCTGCACCGTGCGACCCAGTTTTCTTCACCGCCCACCCTACCAAGCTTCCACGTACCGTGGTGCGTTCCCTTCCACACCGCCGGACAGTGAATCCAGGAGACTGGAAAGCTTTGGGAAGAAAACTCTCTTCCGCCAGTCTAGCATTGTGGTCGGTGAACACCGCATACCTTTTGGGTCATTATTTCCATTCGATATGGGATACAGTTGTGCAGGAGCTGCCCTTAGTGTCGGAGGAGGACCAGATTCTACTCTCCCAATACATTTCAGATGGGAGAGATGCAGCAATCCTATGTGGCTGGACACAACAGAATCGCTAGACAGAGCAATTTCCAAGACAGTGGCCATATGTCGCCACGCCTGGCTGAGGACGTCTAGTTGTTCGGAGGTTGTCCAAGCTAATCTTATGGATAAGCCCTTTAATGGCTCCCGTCTCTTCTGAGCTTTTCAGGTACTCTCGGGCTATGGCCAAGTCCTCGGGCCTCACCACAGCATCATGGCCTATGTCTGCTTTTCACTCCTTTCGTGGCTATGGAAGGGGCTACCAACCGCTTCAATCCTATTCCGGGCAGAGGGACATGCAAATTCAGCAACTTCTTCAGGGCTGTGGACACGGTTCACCACGACCGCCGGGGTTGGGAGGCCAGAAGTCAAGCCAAGCCACGATCCCCTCTTCCATCGCAAAACTCTCCTAGGCCGATCTCCCAGGATCATTCGCGGCCAGTTGGTGGTAGAATACGCCATCATCTCCACCACTGGCAAAACATCACCTCAGATAGGTGGGTGTTGCAAATAGTCCAAAGGGTCTATTCCCTCCCCTTCGAGACACCCCTCCATCCATGCCTCCAGTGTACAATCAGCTGACGGAAGGATCACCTTTGCCTTGATTCGCGAAGAAGTCAAAACTCTCTAGGCCAAGAGAGCTATAGAAAGGGTTCCCAGGCCAGGAATAGGTTATGGTTGTTACTCCTGCTATTTTCTGGTCCCAAAGAAGGACGGAGCCCTTTGTCCTAACCTCGACCTCCGAGCCCTCAAATACTTCCTCAAACAGGAGAAGTTCAAGATGCTCACCCTAGCTCAGCTCCTGTCTGCCCTGGACCCAGGAGACTGGATGGTAGCGCTGGACTTGCCACATGATTATTTTCATAGCCCCATCCTGCCTGCCCATTGTCGCAACATGAGCTTTTCAGTTCGCCATGCTCTTTCCGCCTCACCAGTGCCCCTTGGATGTTCGCAAAGGTTATGACGATAATCGCAGCCCATCTGCGGAGATGAGGGATTCCAGTCTTCCCCTATCTTGATGACTGGTTGTTGAAGGCTGGCTCATCCCAAGCAGTCTTCTCCCACCTCCAGACTACGGCGAACCACTTGCATTCCCTGGTGTTAACCATCTACGTGCCGAAGTCACACCTAATTACCTCTGTCACCCCTGTTCATTGGAGCTATTTTGGACACGTAGTTTCGGACCTGTCCTTCCGAACGGCAAGTCCAGGATATTCAGGCTATGACACAGATGTTTCAGCCTCTATCCTGGATAGAGATTTTGGTGAGAATGACTGAGGCTGTTTGTCTCATGTCCTCATGCATTCTGCTGGTGGACTATACAAGGTGGCGCATGCGTGCTCTGCAGTGGGACCTGAAGTTCCGTTGGGCACAACGTCGCGGAAATCTCACCGACCTTGTTCGGATATCAGAGGGCACTGCGAAAGACCTGCAGTGAAAGGCAGAATCCTCTCCCCGCCCCACCCAGATCTCACAGTAGTGACGGATGCATCCCTTCTGGAATGATGAGGCTATTTGGGGGAGGTGGAGATCAGAGGACTCTGGTCTCCAGCGGAAGCAACGCTCCATATCAACCTTTTGGAGCTTCTGGCAATTCAATTGGCACTGAAAGCCTTTTTACCATCTATCAAGGAAAGGCTGGTTCAAATGTTCTTGGACAGCATTCCTGCCATGTGGAACTGCTACAAGCAGGGAGGTGTGGGGCCGTAGACTGTCAAGAGGCCCTGTGTCTCTGGGCTTGGTTGGAACAACAGGGCATTTTCCTGGCGGTTCAACATCTGGCCGGTTCTCTGAACGCTAGAGCAGACTAACTCAGCTGATGGTGCCTTACAAATCACTTGTGGCATCTCCATCCGGAGGTGGTACAAGGTCTCTTTCAGTGGTGGGGAGAGCCTTGGTTAGATCTTTTTGCCTCCAAAGAGAATGTGCAATGTCGGCAGTTTTGCATGTTGGAGTTTCCAAGGCAACTTGCTCGGCAACGCTTTTCATCGTAAGTGGAGCTCAGACCTGTTCACTCTCCCCCTCCTTGCGTGTAAGCAGCGACAGCTGACATTCTTTTGACCTTCCTCCCGAAGTCCGCAAAGTTATTCTGGCAGCCAGGCGTCCCTCCACGAAATCGGTGTATGCCTGCTGATGGAACTTCTTTTGAAAATATTGTACAGAATTGTCTATTGACCCCTTATCTGCCTCTCTGTCAGATATTCTCCTGTTTATCCTTTCCACTCGATAGGCGTGAAACATGTTGACAAAACACTGAGTGAGAGACCTGAGTGAGGCCTCCACCTTATGACTATAGGGTATTTCCCCGGCATAGTCGTTGCACACCGACTACCAAGGTTCCTTTAAAACCTCTAGGGTAGCATTTGCCTGTTATAGGTTTTTAATCTGACAGGGCGGTCTACTCATTAATAGTTTGTGACTTCCCCTATCATTCTTTTTTTTTTTTTTTTTTTTGAAACCGTTTATTACAAAACTCAAAAAATATACAAAGATGGGCCTACAACCTCACGGCCGGCCACTAGCAGACAAAAGGAGCATATGATACACATTGTAGAGCGTGTGTTGCGGATGAGGAAAATGCACAGGAGTTAGCAGCGTTGATAGCCACACCATCCGGACCCCACTGTACGGTTTCATTTTAAACTGAAAGAACAACCAGAAAAACAAACCCACAAGGCAATCCACAATCAGAAATAGCAGCATGTGCTCCCCTGAGAGGGGGACCCTACCAGTCCATAGGAGTATCAAGAAGGGGAAGAGATCAGGACTAGGGCTGGGTAAACTCAATGCCCGGAACAAGGAAGATGGGTCGGCTAAGGGGATAGGGCAGGCGACGGATCGGGCAATAACGGCGGAGCACAGATTCCCCCGCGATAGGCGTTCCAGGGGCCCCACACTTTCACCCATGTCCCAGGCTTACCTCTCGCCACATACACCACCTTTTCCCGAAACATGCACCAATCCATATGTTCCTTCCAGGCCGAGACAGTCGGGGACCTCTGGGATCCCCACAGTTGAGCAATATCGCGCTTGGCCACCATATATCCCAGAGTCACCCACCACGTCTGTGGCGCCGAGTAGTCGGTAGGTTCCCACACATTCAACAGGCATCTCCTCGCTTCGGGTAGCAGCACCACATGCGTAACCACACGCAGGACCTCATGCACACCACGCCAGAATCGCTCCACCTCCGGGCATTCCCACAATATATGCAGAAAGGTCCCCAAAGCGCCACACCCACGCTTACACAACCCGTCCACAGCATAGCCCATACGCAGGAGCCTTGGCCCCGTCATGTAGACTCTGTGGAGTATCTTGAGCTGGACGAAGCGAAGGCGGGCCGGTATGGCCACCTCTTTCGGGGAGGCCACCGCAGAGGTCCAGTCCTCGTCGTCCAGCTCCAGTCCATCGGCAACCCAAGCCTCACGAAGGGCAGTCCGCAATCCCGAGCGGTCATTGATCAGTTTTTTGTAGATCAGTGAGATCGTGCTGTCCGGAACGTGCCCATCCAGCACTCTATCCTCCAGGGGGGAGTACTCCGGGATGGATGCAACGTCCGGGAAGACGGAGCCCAGTGCATGACGGATCTGCAAATACCGAAAGTACTCCCTGTCATGCAACTGGAATTCCGTCTGCAGCATCTCGAACGTTTTAAATCCTCCCCTCGTCCAGAGATCCCCCACTTTGCTGATGCCTATCATGTCCCACTTCTCAAAGCCCTTCGAGGTCCACAGGGAGCCCAACTGCTCGGACGCGTATAGTGGTGATGCCCGGGTCAGACGGTCATTCCACCCCATCGCTACATTAGCCGCGTGCCACACTCGCACCATGACACGCGTGGGGCCAGTCAGCCGAGCGTCGGGCGCGCTGGAGTAGAGCGCTCGATTATAGTCCCCACCCGGGAGTAGCATCTTATCCATTTCGAATGCCGGGTTTAAGGCGGGCCCGTACAGGCCGTGATTAATCGCAGCCAGCTGGGAGGCCCAATAGTACCGTTTGATATCCGGGAGGGCAATCCCTCCGTCATACCATGGGAGCGTCAGCTTCGCCAGGGCGATACGCGGCCTCCCGTCCCAGAACAGGCGGCGCTGCAAACTCTCCACCTCGCGGAAGTAGCGCGCTGGGACGAGGTCCATAGTATTCTGCAAAGCGTACAGGAAACGCGGCAGAGACATCATCTTAAACAATGCCGCCCGGCCGAGCGGCGAAAGCGGCAAGCGCCGCCAGCGCGTGACATCTTCCTTCAGGCGCTGGAGGGGGGGAAGCAAGTTCCGATCATACCGGGCCTCCGGGTCCAGAGTAATGAAGACACCCAGGTACCGAAATCCCTGCGGGGCGATCTGGATCGGACAGCCCTGCGGGAGAATAGGAGCCTCCCCAGAGAGAACATACACGCACGATTTAGCCCAGTTGATGACAAGGCCGGAGTTACGACCAAATGAATGCAAAACATCAACCAGTACTATCAGTGATTTATGTGGGGAAGCTAGGTACAAGAGGATGTCATCAGCGTATAGGGATACGCGGTCCTCATACTCGGGGGTCCAACGGAGACCACGAATAGAAGGTTCCCACCGCAGCCACTCCGCCAGGGGCTCCAAGGCAAGCGCAAAAAGGAGCGGCGATAAGGGGCAGCCCTGCCGCGTGCCCCGGCCCAGCTCGAACGGAGCCGATACTCTACCGTTCACCACCACCTGCGCCAATGGGCCCGAATACAGCAATTTGACCCAACTGATGAACCCTGCGCCAAAGCCAAACTTCGCAAGCATCGCCCAGATGTATGGCCATTCAAGCGTGTCAAACGCCATGGTGGCGTCCAAGGACGCCAAAATGGCCGGCTCCCGTATGTACTGAACACGTGCGAGCACCCCATGTAAACGCCGCAAGTTAAGGGCCGTGTTACGATGGGGAATAAAGCCGGACTGATCCTGGTGAACCAGGTCGCCCACCACGCCGACCAGCCGATTGGCCAGGACCTTGGCGAGAATTTTGGGCTCCGCGTTCAGTAGCGAAATAGGCCGATAGGATGTAACCCGGTCCCGAGGTCTCCCCTCCTTTTGGATAACCACGATTGTAGCCAGACGCTGGTCCAGCGGGAGGGAGCCCACCGAGTGAGCCTCCAGGAACATCGATCGGAGATATGGTGCCAGCGTATCCGGTCGCAACTTGTACAACTCGATGGGGAGACCATTAGGACCCATGGCCTTGCCGGAAGCGACCGAACGTATGGCGAGGGCGATTTCGTCGGAGGTTGGAGCGGCGTCCAACGACACTCTGTCCTCCTCCGAAAGGGAAGGCAGCGCGATATCCCTGAGCAGGGCACGGGAATCCTCTTCAGAGCGGGAAGACACCGGGGAATACACCCCACGGAAATAATCCGCGAAGCAGGAGACAATTTCTTCCGGCTCAGTAACACACACACCATCCGTTTTCTCAATCAGCGTGACTACACGACTCGCTCTCTCCTTTTTGTCCAGCCACGCAATCAATTTACCAGCCTTATCACCCACATCATACAGTCTCCCCTGTTGCTCTCTACTGAGGCCCCTGGCCGCCTCCGTGACGAGGGCCCGATAGGCCGCTTGCTTGAGTTGGAGAACATGTAATATGGCATCCGTCACCCCACATTCTAGATTACCCTCCAACTCGGCTATCTCAGCTTCCACCCGGGTCACCTCCTCCCGCTCGCGCCTCCGGGTGTGGGAAATAAGGGACAGGGCCTCTCCTCGTAGTACTGTCTTGAATGCCTCCCACAGTGAGACAGCCGAAGGCACGGACACCACATTCTCGTCAAAATAGCGTTGGAGGGATTTAATCAATTCAGCGCGAATGGTGGGGTCGCGCAGGTACCAGGGATTGATCGGGACCACCCTACCCTCACCCCTCGGAAAAAGATCCAGGTGTAACAGGAGCGGGGAATGGTCCGAGATACCCCGTGCCAAATGGCGCACCTCTCCCACCCTCCCAACATAGGCCGCCGGGACCAGGACATAATCTAGTCGTGAGAGACTCCCATGGGCCCCCGAATGGAAGGTATACTGTAGCTGCGTGGGATGTTTTAAACGCCAGCAATCCACCAATCCCAAAGTGTCCAATAAGCCAGATAGCCACGCTTGGGCCCGGGGGAGGTCCCTAGGGGGGTGACGATCCACAGTCCCGGAAACCACCGCATTGAAATCCCCCCCCCCCCCCACCACCAGAATCCCCCCCGGAAGGCCAAGGAGGAGGCGCCCCAGGTCCGCAAAGGTAGTCGACTGCAGCCCCGGCGGGACGTATACTGACACAAAAACGACCACTTTTCCCTCCATCCTACCCACCAAGACCGTGTAACGTCCCCTGTCGTCATGGAGCACCTCATCAATCTCCAACGGGAGCGAGTTCTTAACCATGATGCCCACACCCCTTGAGCCAGACGTGAAGCCCGAATGGGCCACTAGGCGATAGCCACGCCGATTCATGGCGCAGAAGGAGTTGCCAATGAGGTGTGTCTCCTGCAGAAAAACTACATCGGGCGAAATTCGCTTCAAGAACTGCAGGACCACACTACGTTTAATCCTGTCCCCCAGTCCATTTACGTTCCAGGACAACAGAGTTAGTTCCCTACCCCCCATCATAGACAGAAGCCACCATTTGTCCCCCCGAGAGCACTATAGAGCTAACACAATGATACTTTTGCCTTGTGGTAAAAACGAACAACACCCCCCCATCCCTGCCCACCCGCCCCAACAAAACTCCCCCCTCCCTGCACGAGCCCGAACAGCCCCCCCAACGTGCAGTGTGCCTGTCGTCCCATATATATAGTAAAACTAGCTAAACCCCCTAGAGGAGGAAGGAGAACCCCCAGTAGACCCCACACAACCTCCATAGGAGGGGAAATTATACAGACAGACGCTTAATCGAAAGTGGCATCATTTTTGTCCAGAGTGAAGCCCAATATTACCCCCTCAATCCCGATCCAATGTGCCGTCTCCCCCCGCCGCCCCCCCCCCGCCCCCTCGATCACGATCCCCAGACAGAGTGTCCAGCCAGTCTCCGGCCGCTTCGGGACGATCAAAAAAGTGTGTGCGACCCTCTACCTCCACTCGCAGCTTGGCTGGGAAGAGCATAGCGTATTTAAGGTTCAGGTCCCGAAGACGGCGCTTGACGCCTAGGAAGCTCAGTCTCTGCTTCTGGACCGCTGGGGTGAAATCAGGGTAAAAAATCACCTCCATATTGTCAAGTTTAACCGGCCCATGCAGTCTGGAGGCTTGCAGGATAGCGTCTCTGTCCCGAAAGTTGAAAATCCGGGCAATGAGAGGTCGCGGAGGGGCTCCGACCTTCGGCCTTCCCCCGGGAACCCTGTGGGCCCGCTCCACCGCGAAGAATTTACTCAGCCCCTGTGGCTGGAGATGGGTAACGATCAGGTCCTCCACAAATAGGTCCGCCGCCGCTTCCTCCCGTCCCTCGGGCACCCCGATGATGCGAATGTTGTTCCTCCGGGCCCGACTCTCGGAGTCCTCCAGGCGCCGATCCATAAGCGCGCTCGCCTGAGTAAGCCGGCGCACCTCTGCTTGTAGTGCCGCCACCTCAGTAGTAAGGCCCGATGCGGTGTGGGCCAAAGAATCAACTCGGTCGTTGGTCTTGGAAAGATCGTCCCTCACCAGGCCAACATCCACGAGGACCGAGTCGATCTTCTGTGCCAGTGTGTCGAACCGCTGGCCCACCGAGGCCTTCATTTCGGCAATGGCGCCCATGACATCCCGCAGAGTCAGATCCGTGGGCAGGTCCGGGGCATCAGGAGGGCCCTCAGGGGACTTGTGCGGTCCGCCGGGTGATCCCTTCTGGAGGGTATAGCGGTCCATACTGTTGGCCTGATGGGTGGTGCCACGCCGGGTCGACTTGGTCTTTGCCCGGTCTCCATCTTGTTTCGTGGCCATGGCCACCAGTCCCCCCGGTCGCACCAGCCACGTCGTGAAGGGCAGGCAATCAGGGCCACAAGCTCCGGGGGGGCCACCCCAGATCGGCGGGGTGGGTCACAGCCGGCAGGCAGGCCGAGTCTCCCCGCGAGGCCACACCAACACAAAGAGCCCGGCGACCCAACCCTGCAGAGACGGCAAGGGGGGTGCGAAAGCGAAAGTGCGGGGTACGCGACTCGCCCGGCCCGCCGCTGTTGTTCACTTTGTCGCTGGGTCACCCCTCAGCGCAAATCCGTGGTCTGGCGAGGAGAAGGCCGCAGACTTCAATCGGTGCTCACTCCGGTGTCCGAGGTCCGATTTGACAACGGGAAACGGGTGCCACCTCAGCTCAGGCTCACCAACACAGTCCCCTCATCCGAGACAGGATAAATTCAGGATAGTCGTAGGAGGTTGCGGAGGTCCCCGGGAGCCTCGCACCTACGCGGCCATCTTGGTTGCGCGCTAGGCTCCTCCCCCCCTATCATTCTTAACCCCCAACCACGTTTCACTACTCAACCACACTTATCACCTCACTTGCACGCATCATATGGAATCTCTTTTAAAGATCTCTGCCAAAGTGACCCTTTGGGTGACCCGCAGGGCACTGCAGCACCGGTGCGACGAGGAGCACCACTCTATGATGAAGCATGACATACCCTTGGGGGGGGGGTGTGGGGGGTGTAGGACACATGTGACAGTCTTGTTGACTGTCTTCATGACCTAGGTCTAGACATGCCTGTTAAGAATACTTTTTGTCTCTTCTCAGTAACAGAAGCCCCATTTTTGGAGTCTTATCCTTTCCTTGGCCCAGCAGGGCTCTGCTTTGGGCACTCTGAAGGGCTACCTTTCGGCCCTCTCAACTTTTCTTCGGCTGCCAGATCAGCCTTCACTGTTTAACTCCTTTTCTTATGCCAAAGTCGGATCTCAATTAGGTCCTTGCTTTCTCTGTGTGTGCACCGTTTGAGCCGTTGCACAACTGCCTCCTACGGTTGCTCACAATCAAAACAGCCTTTGTAGTGGTGGGAGAACTGCAGGCACTGTCATCACAGCCTTCTTACCTGACAGTCTTTCCAGACAAAGTGGTACTAAGAACTAGGGCCTCCTTTTTGCCCAAGGTTGAAAATCCCTTCCATCTGCCCACTTTCTTTGCACCTCCGCACTCTTCCAAAGAAGAGAAGCGTCTCCATCGTCTGGACCCAAAAAGAGCATTATCATTCTACCTTGATTGCACTAAAGAGTTGCAGGTGGATGACAAACTCTTTGTAGGGTACATGGGTGAAAAGAAGGGGCGTGCTGTTTAGAAGAGGACTACCTCCCGTTTGGTTATCCTCTGTATTAAGATGTGTTACGCTTTGGCAAAGAAGCAGCCTCCTGAAGGCCTCTGGGCCAATTCCACCAGTGCAAAGGCAGCCACCACAGCCCTCCAGTGTGGAGTTCCAATTGCGGAGATCTGCCAAGGGGACACGTGGGCATCTCTGCACACGTTTGCCAGACAGTATTGCCTGGATTCTCAGGTTCACAGAGAGGGCCTGTTTGGCTGCTCAGTTCTGCGGGATTTTCGGGTCGAAAACTTTCTGCAGTCCCACCTCTGGGGGAGGTACTGCTTGGTTATCTGTTCAAAGGTAAGGAATCTGCGGCTAGATGTCTCTATCAGATGGACAAGGTACTTACCTTTGGTACTGCCTTGTTTGGTAGAGCCATGATCTAGCTGCAGATTCTTCACCGACCCACCCATCCTCCCCTCACTGCGCAATTGTTGTTAGTGTCAGGGCTGTTCCCCTTCAGGGCCAAAGCTGTCCTTTTTGGTGTAGGAAGCTGGCTCTGTATATACTATACCAAAGTGAGGTATAGAGTCCAGTGGAACCCCAAAGGGAGGCAGAGGTAAAGTTAGATAAAACCTTACTCTCTATTTGTGGTAGTGTGGCCGATCCGTAAGGCAGTATCAGAGGACAGTGTTAAGCATTTGTTGTACACACTGTCAGCAAATGAATTCACACACTCAAAGACTGAACTTCAGACCAGTTGTTTTTGTATAAACCTATTCTTTTAGTTATTTCATTTTCTAGAACCAAGCAAGTCTGGCACAGGTAAGTTGATAAATACATTGCAGTCAATATACAGTTTCAAATGCAATTGTAAATGTACTTTAAAATGGTTACAGTTTGAATTACTGGTAATGCAATACTGTGAAATGCTGTAGATATACTTTGTATAGACTTTGCAATGAAAATTACAGAAGTTACTTTTATGTTACTTTTGAGGTTACTTTTTAGATAACTTTTTCTACTCAGTGTGATATGCCTAGATATCACACAGACATTTCCTAGAGAAAAGGTAAGCAAAATCAGTTTTGCACAATTGTTATATTTTTCTGGTTTCCATACAAATGAACTCCACACTTTCAGAGAAAAACAGTCAATGGATTCCTATGGAGAGAAATGAAGTTGACTGTTACCAAGTAAGTAATCGGTCTTTGGAGTTGAGGTTCTGGGGTTAGAACAAGGGTCCCCCAGGGTCAAGGATGCACTCGCGTTACACTGCCACGTGCTGAGGCCCAATGTTATCTAATGGGGGATAGGGGGCCTCCGGTTGGTTGCTGCTGGCAAGCAGGCCACTGAGTTGTGGGAGCAAAGCTCCTGGACTTGAGCTCAGGACAAATGGGGAAACAAATTAGCACCAAAGGTGCACCCTCAGCGGCACTAGGGCGGCCGAGTACAGGGTGCTTTTTCGACATCGGGCGCTCTGTTGGTTTCAATGGAGAACCTCCGATTTGCAAAAGCACTGCCGCCCGGGAGATAAAGGTCTTCTGGGTGCGACCACCACTTCGAGAGGTAAGTTGAGAAGTTAGGGGTTGGTTAGGGCACACAAGGCCGTGGGGAGTCGGGTGCAGGGTATTGTTTTGGGGGGGGGTCTGATCTTCTTGGCTCCTGGTCACGGTTGGGGGGGCCTTCTGGGTTTAGGCTGCAGGCGTCTGCTGGAGACTTGAGACAGGTCTGGGGTCGCCGGATCTTTGGTTAGGATTGCTGGGGTGGCCTCTTTGTGGTGTTTGCCCACTCGAGCTTGGGCCGATGACCGCGGGTGCAGAGTGTGGCAGATTTGCAGTGTCTGGCCGGAGCCAGAGGTTGCAGGTGAATAAATCCGGTGTTCACGGGAGACAAGGTCTTTGTGCTTGAAGGCAGGCAGGTCCTCCGGGGTTTGCGAGGTTGCTGGCTGCAGGACACACCGGGATTTTGCAGGAGCAGGTTCGAGGTGGAGACAGGCCGGTAGGGCTGGGGCCACGTCAGTGGACGTCTCCCTCTTGTTAGCTTCGGCACAGCTGTTCTGGCCTTCTTCTTCTTTTCTTGTTGCAGGTTCTTGTCTGAGGAAGCAAGGGTTCAGGGGTGCCCTTAAATACTAGATTTAGGGGAGTTACAAGTAGATAAAGGGCAGGGACCAATGGGTCCCTTCCCTAGGTTGGGTACACCCCCATTATGCCACCCACCAGTGGGTGGGGGGGCATGAGCCTGTCCCTGGTTGCCTGAGTCCCCCCCCATCTTCAAGATGGCGTGGACTGAGAGTTGTGCTTCACCTTGCCTCCCCCATCTGAGGGGTGGAGTTGGCAGAAGTGGACACACCTCTCTTCCTCACTTGTTTTTCCCACCGTTTCTCCCGCCCAAAGTGGGGGTCAGAACCAGTTGCTGAGAGCAGGAAGTGGCCTGGGGATGCTCACCAAGGCGGCAAGCCTTTGAAGCTTCCCCTTCGTGAACCCTGCCCATCCTGGGGGAAGTGGCTTGGCACCTCGTCCCAGGATGTACATTGTTTCAGCCCCAGAGACCACCTGTCTGGTGGTGGCAGCTGAAAGCAGCCGCTCAGCCTGGACACTAGTGGTGGGTTAGTTACCCCAGTATTGGAACTTTCATAGATTCTCATGCTTTGTATCATTCCCCGTCGGAATGGGAGCCTCGGTAAACAAAAAAAAAAAAAATATATATATATATATATCATAACCATAGAAACAAAAGAGAAAAATAGGCCTAGGCCTCATCTCCTTTTGTAGTATATCACCCTCTTTGTGCAAAAGAGCCCAAACTTTTGCCAAGACCAATCAGCACAGCCTCACCCTCTGGAACCTTCCTGAGAGAGCTCAGAGCCTCAGATTTTTCTACCGCACGTTGTGCTAGGGAGTCTCCACTGAGCTCTGCTCAGTTTCTCAGAACTTTACTATTGGACATCTTTATTTGCCATCTTTTGTGACATAATGTCAGAAAAGGAGAAGAAAGCCTTATTCAGACCTTGTGCTTCTTGTGGGAAGAAGAGACTGTTTGTGGAAGATAAGCATGAAAACTGCATATACTGCCTATACCCGGAGCACAAGGCAACAGACTGTAAAATTTGTCGGACCTTCTCTACCAAAACCTTGAGAGACAGAGAGGGTCGGTTGCTGACGTGGCTGCAGAAGTTAAAGACCAGGACGGAGGTTCTCTCTTCGGATGAGGAGGATTCAATCTCTGGTACCTCCTCCAGGAGATCTAGGAAGAGGGGTAGGTCATCTCCCTCCACCTCTGCGGAACCCCCTCTCAAAGCCCCTCACGGGATCTCTGAAAGGTCTGAGGAGGCTGGTCCCATGAAATCTCCTCACGGAAGTGTAAAGGAGAGGCAGGGACGGGCTGCTGTGGTGGACGTAGCCCTTAGGGACAAGAAGGAGGTTACAACATCTTCTCCTCCGTCCCAAAAGGAGAAACCTGTGAAGAAACATGCTGCAGGAACTCCTCAGACAGTTCCAGTGAAGAAACAGCGCCCGTCGACGCTGGCTAAAGCAGGTACGTCGACGACGATCTCCATAGTTAAGACTGTTTCCATGGGGTCGTCGACGGGACCGTCGACGATATCTACTTCATCGTCTACGACGGCTTCTTTCTCGTCTTCGACGGCGGTGTCGGCGACGAAGACCACATCAACGATAACTACGACTAGTTCGTCGATGTTGATGACGACGAGTTCGTCGACGAGACCGTCAACGGTTGTCCCGTCGACGATGAAACATGCTCCGTCGACGAAGAAGAAGGCTCCGTCGACGACCTTGCCGTCGACGACGATTTCAGTATCGTCGACATCCTCATCGTCGACGACAATTCTCGCCCGTCGACGACAGTTGCCCTTCAGTCGACGATGTCGTCGTCGAGTTCGTCGACGCATGGAATCCCTTTGCCAACGATTCAGTCGACGGGACCGTCGACGACGAAGAATTCGGGATTTGCCATCCAGAGGTTAAAAATTACGCCGGACATGACTTCCCCTAGGCGGGTCACGCCTTTGCCACCATCCATGCTTCTCGATGACTCGGAGGAGGAAGAAGAGGATGGGCAGTATGGGGACGCCTACAGCCCTTCAGACCTGAATGTGAAACAGCAGGACACGGATACTGAGGACTTTTATGGTCCAGAGGTGCAGGAGGGGCGACAAAGCTTTTCACAGGAAATACAACCGCGCTCTCTGAGGCAGGATATGATAGCCTTGCCAGTGGCTTTAGTGACGGATTTGCAAATGATGCTGCAAGACTATAAAGCTCGTTTTCCGTCATTACCAGACCTCACACCGGTGCGTCCTTCTACGTCTGTGGTGCCACCAGACATGGCAATGGATTTGCCACCTCTGCCTAAGGACATACCTCGTACCACTTCAACGGTGGTACCGTTAGTGGTTCCTCAGCCTTCATATTCGGAACCTGCCAATCAGGACACACAAGATTTGGATACAGATGAGGACGATGAGGGGCATGTGATCCCCCTTACTGATCCAGGGGACCCTGATGGGGACCCTGATGACACTGGTATGCAGGATCCGGATGCTGTGGGCCGGGAGACAAATATATCGCCTCCAGCAGATATTGGTGGTTTCCATAATTTGATGGAAAGGGCATCCAAGAGGTTTGGTCTGCCCCTTACAGTGGAGCAGTCCGACTGTTTCCTATATGACTTTAAAGCACAATATAGGAAGTCGGTCAGATCATTTCCCATCATAGAACATGTCTGGGATGAGGGAATTAAGACGATGCAGAATCCTGCGACGGTCATCCCGGTTCTTCCCCGGCTGGAGAAGAACTAAAAGGCCCCTGAGGGCAGTCCTGCATGTTTCCTAGGACAACCTAAGCCGGATTCCGTAATATCTCAGGCCGCACAGAGCAAGTCAAAGAATCCGTCCACTCCGTTAACCACGCCTCCGGATAAAGAAGGCAGGAGGCTGGACAATGTGGGAAAAAGATTCTCCACCATGGCCAGCTTGTTGGTGCGTGCGGCTAATTCTCTGGCTATTCTAGGCAGGTACGACCGCCAGATGTGGTGCGACATGGAGCCGTTTATGGACCAGCTACCAGAGTAGAGTCAGGAGGAAGCCAAGCAGGTTCTGATGGAAGGGGAAAGATGCTCTTCGGAAGTCATTGACTGTGCGATGGACATAGCCTCTACTGCTTTCAGGGCTTTGGCAGGGTCGGCGGTCTTGCGCCGTCAAGGCTGGTTGAAGGCGACCTGGTTTCGCCAGGAGGTCCAGAATAAGATCTTGGACCTTCCCTTTGACGGAGAGATGCTTTTTGGTAAGCATGTGGATGACGCCCTCCAAAGCATAAAGAAGGACACGGACACAGCTAAGTCCTTGGGGTCTTTGAACTATCGCAAGGTGCCATTCAGAGGAGCACGTGGTAGAGGGTTTTCTAATTACAGAGGAAACCAACGTCAATATTCCACACAATCAGGACAGTCCTATAAAGGTCAATACTCCAGCCAACGCCAAGGTCATTCGGCGTCTTTCTCTCGTCAGTCCCAGAGAGGACGTCCGAATAGTCAGGGACGAGACAACGCCAAGAGGCAATCGCGGCCTCCTGGCTCTGGCTACTGTTCCTCCCCTACCAAGAACACCGGTTGGGGGCAGGATCTCTTTTTGTCTGGACAGCTGGGTTCTTTTAACATCGGACCGGTGGGTCTTAAATATTGTTCAGAGTGGCCATACGTTGGAGTTCCAAGATCTTCCTCCAACAAGAGCTCCGGACGCCCGTCCATCAAAACATCTCCGACTGTTGCATCTCGAAGCCCACCAACTTTTCATCAAGGGGGCGATAGAGCCCGTACCTCTTTCGCAAAGGGGCAACGGGTTTTATTCCAGGTTCTTCCTGGTTCGGAAGACGGAAGATACATGGCGTCCTATACTAGACCTAAGGGAGCTCAACACCTATCTCCTCAAACTCTCTTTCAGGATGGTCACTCTCCAAGATATTCTACGACTACTGAATCCGGGAGATTTTTTGGCGTCCCTGGATTTGGAGGATGCATACTTCCACGTTCCGATCCACCCAGCTCACAGGCAATATCTTCACAGTAGGCAAGAGCCATTTCCAGTTCAAGGTGTTTCCGTTTGGCCTTCGGTTGGCACCTCGAATATTCACGAAGATGCTGGCACCAATCGCTGCTTTTCTAAGGAAGCAGTCCTTGGAAGTGTTCCCATACTTGGACGACTGGCTCGTCAAGGCTCCGTCGTTCAAGGCAACGTCTCAGGCCGTGTCAACTTGCATACGGTTGTTCGCCCATTTGGGTCTTCAGCTCAACAGGTCCAAGTCGGTGCTGATACCCTCCAGGTCACGAAAGTTCCTTGGGGCTATTCTGGACACGAACCTATGCACGGCTCGTCCGTCGGAGGAGCGTCAAGGCAAACTGACCACCTCCGCTCGTCAAATGCTGCACAGGAGATGTGTATCGGTTCAACGGTACAAGTCCTTACTCGGATCGATCTCATCCTGGATACCTTTAATACCGCATTGCAGGCTTCATATGCGTCCTCTGCAGGAGGAGTTGGACAAACAATGGCGCCAGGCAGAAGGGTCGTTCAACGACAAGGTGTGGATAACACCTGCTATGCGCAAAGCCTACGAATGGTGGCTGGTGAAGGAGAACATCGCAGGAGGATTAACGTTTCGGATCCCTCCTTCTCCTATGGTGGTGACCACAGATGCTTCCTTAGAAGGATGGGGAGCTGTTCTCCAGGAGCTTCAGGTCAGCGGTCACTGGAGTCCTGCAGACAGACTACGCCACATCAATCTCTTGGAGCTGAGGGCCATTCACTTAGCCTTGCTGGCGTTCCTTCCCAGACTTCAGAATCGTGCAGTGCTGGTCCGGACAGACAACACGACGGCCATGCACTATATCAACAAGCAAGGGGGAACAAGGTCGCGGACTTTGTCCAAGGAAGCTCAGACGATCTGGGATTTTGCGATCTCTCACAAGATCACTCTGCAAGCCGAGCACCTAGCAGGGTGTCTCAACATCACAGCGGATGCTCTAAGTCGACAGACGGAAGTGACTCACTAGTGGGAGTTACATCAGGCCACGCTGGAGGCAGTGTTCAAGAGATGGGGTACTCCGACCATAGACCTCTTTGCGTCCCCGGAGAACGCCAAGTGCCGGTTTTACGCAAGCAAGGTTCCCCATCAAGGGTCTCTGGGGAATGCCCTTTCGATTGCTTGGTTCGGCGCATTTTGCTACGCCTTTCCTCCCATTCCCCTCATTCATCGAGTTCTCAGGAAGGTCAGGGCGGAACCATGCAAGATGATTCTCATTGCTCCAGCATGGGCGCCGCAGTTCTGGTTCACGGAACTCCTGCTTCTCTCCCAGGATCGCCCGATTCGCTTGCCACTGATTCCATCTCTGTTGTCGTGAGATCAGGGGCAGGTGCTCCATCCGGATCCGAAGTCACTTCACTTGACAGCGTGGCTCCTGAACACAGAGAATTCCGTCATCTGAATCTCTCCAGGGAGTGCAGGGATGTTTTATCTCTGGCGCGGGCGCCAAGCACTAATAAGACATATAGGGCAAAATGGAAGAGATTTTGTCTATGGTGCAACAGGAATAAACTCCATCCTTATACGTCCCGGCCATATCAGGTTTTGCCTTACATCCTGTCTCTGGCTAAATCAGGTCTGGCGCACTCTTCGGTCAAGGTACATCTGGCTGCCATATCCCGTTTTCGACGGAAGACATCGGGGCCATCTCTATGGTCCGCAAGGATTGTTAAGCAGTTCCTTAAGGGGTTATTTCGGATGTTTCCTCCGGTCCGACCACCCCCTCCTATCTGGCAGCTTAACCTAGTACTGGCTCAACTGATGAAAGCGCCCTTTGAGCCAATTCACAAGGCGGACTTGAAGTTCCTGTCGTGGAAACTAGCCCTTCTCTTGGCATTAACTTCGGCTAGGAGGGTTAGTGAACTCCAGGCTCTCGCTATAGTGGAGCCTTTTCTGCAGTTCAAGAGGGATGTGCTGATTTTGAGAACCAACCCAAAATTCATCCAGAAGGTGCCTTCGGAGTTTCATCTGAATGAACCCTTAATTTTGAACTCCTTTTTTCCGCGTCCTTCCACCCAGGCGGAACGAACATTGCATTCTTTGGATGTCCAGAGATGTCTGAAATTCTATCTCGAGCGCACACGCTCTTTCAGAAAGTCTACTCAGCTATTTATTGCCTACAGTGCACAACGGAAGGGGTTGCCGCTCGCCAAGAGTGGCATTTCCCGCTGGATCTCCAGTGCAATTCAATACTGTCATCAGGCTGCGGGCAAACCTTTGGATAAAAGGGCCCGGGTTCATTCTACGAGAGCGATGGCGTCTTCAGTGGCTCTCTTTGCTGGAGTTGCGATCAAGGACATTTGCAGGACAGCAACGTGGAGCAGTGTACACACCTTCACGAAGCACTACTGCCTGGAATCGGTGGGATGAGATGAAGCTGCTGTTGGTCAAGCAGTCCTCCGGAATCTTTTTCAATGAGAGGTGAGCTTTCTCTACAATCCCGCCATCCTGGTAAGCACATTTGGTTTCAGTAATGATTGTTTTTTCATGTACACTGAGGTGGTTGTGTAACGCCATGTGTCTTCCAAATGTGCTTTTCTGATGTACTGCTTACTATTCTGATACAAAGCATGAGAATCTATGA
Organism: Triturus cristatus; assembly: GCF_964204655.1. NCBI lineage: Eukaryota > Metazoa > Chordata > Amphibia > Caudata > Salamandridae > Triturus > Triturus cristatus. The sequence continues at coordinate 619,332,612 of NC_140585.1, forward strand.
AAGTTCCAATACTGGGGTAAGAAAACAAGTTACTTACCTGTAACTTTAGTTCCCCAGTATTGGTAACTTTCATAGATTCTCATGCGCCCACCCACCTCCCCTGGGAAAGCTCTGCCGGTTTACTGAGGTAGTGGCTGTTGGCACAACGGCTACGAAAATCACTACAAAAGGAGATGAGGCCTAGGCCTATTTTTCTCTTTTGTTTCTATGGTTATGATATATATATATATATATATATATATATATATATATATATATATATATATATATATATATATATATATATATATATATCTATGTTTTGTTTACCGAGGCTCCCATTCCGACGACGGGGAATGATACAAAGCATGAGAATCTATGAAAGTTACCAATACTGGGGAACCAAAGTTACAGGTAAGTAACTTGTTTTTTCTTTTCAGGGGGCATCTCTAAGATGCCCTCTGTGTGTATTTTTCATTAAATCCCACACTGTCATCAGTGTGGGTTTAATATGCTGAGGTTTGATACCAAACTTCCCAGGTTTCAGTGTAGCCATTATGGTGCTGTGGAGTTCGTAATGACAACCTCCCAGCACCATATACTCCTAATGGCAGCACTGCACTTACAATGTCTTAAGATACAGGGCTCATGCCCTCACCACTGGTATAGTGTACCCAGCTAGAGGGGTGACTGATCTATGCCAGGGCAGTGGGTTGTAGGCATGGCACACAGGGATGCGTGCCATGTCGACTCTTCACTTAGTTCTGCACCAAGACATGCAGCCTACAAACCGTGTGAGTGTAGAGGTACAGGGTCTCCAAGGGTGGCACAATAAGTGCTGCTGCCCTTAGAGGTCTTCCCTGGTCACAGTGCCCTTGTTACCTGCGGTACCATTTACCAAGGGATGACCTGTGGCCTGAGATGCCAATTGGGTTAGTTTTGGGGAAAGAACACAGGCCCTGGGATCCTGATTGGCAGGGACCCAGGGCACATCAAGTGGAAATGCATCAGTAGTCTGCAAAAAAGTGGGGTGGTTATTGCAGCAAAACCCCACTTTACCTACACATGGTCAGTCACTTCATGGCTCTGCGCATCTAGCGTGGGAAGTCGTGAAAAGTACTGTGGTTATATTGACGATGCCACGCGGAGGTTACCTATGCTCAGGGGTACTGCTAAGAAAAATCTTCCGGGTCCTGCCTGACGCCTGGAAGTTCGAAGGTATGGAATCTGCGGCTAGATCATGACTCTACCAGATAAGTCGTTACCGAAGGTACGTAACTTGTCTGTCACAGTGCTACGGAGTCCATCAGGAGTCTGGAGGGTTCTGTCATTGCAAACTCACACAACACTACACAAGCCAAGTCTTAGCTTTGAAGAATAATGGTCTAGTGCTGGTAGGCTGCAGCTATCCAATAATGTGTAGGGTGTTAAGAAGATAACATAGTGTCAGGAGAAGCATCACCTGTTGGTTTCTTTCAATGTTAATAGAGAACACTAGTTGAGTGCATCCTTCCTTCTTGAAGTACGATCTTCGAACTGTTAGTGGTAATCGTGGTTCAAAGAGGAGTTGGAGTGCACGAGAATACACAAGGTTAAATAATATGTTATGCCAACGTTCACATACAAAGGAACAGAGCGCATGGTAGAAGAATAATGTGCGGGTGTAATGCAGTGGCACAAGCCTGTGTGCATGTACATTTAGTAATCAGCTCACTACAGTGCCCCAAAAGCCAACGCCACGTGTCTGTAGGGCAGCGCTGCCCGCTGGCTCAGGCCTACAGTACGGTCCAGCAGGTCCTTAAAATGAGTCAGAGATGTGACTGAATGAGGTCAGAGATCACATCGGTACGCAGGGTAACATTGGTTGTTCGCACCGTTGCACACAGGCTGATGCACCCCACCCCCAGCACTGCGCTCAACATGTGTCTGTAGGGCAGCGCTGCCCGCTGACTCAGGCCTACAGTACGGTCCAGCAGGTCCTTAAAATGAGACAGACGTGACTGAATGAGGTCAGAGAACACATTATTAAGCAGGGCAATATCGCTTGTTTGTACCTGCGCACCCAGGCTGATGTACCCCACCCCTCCCGCAGCATCGCGCTCAATTGCAGCCCCTGTGCACCCAGGCCCCACTGCTCACCTGCTGTCATTGTTGTGTGTCCAAACTCGAAGGGCAGCAGTGTTCACAATTCAGGTGCAGTGTTTTTTGCAACGATGGTGTACGCCTTATGGATCCCTATTTTTATTGCGCATTGTGATATGCGAGGTGGATGCTGCCATATCACCTGAGGCAGTGTAGAAGAACTGGGACATGTGGCGGCGTCGTTATTCTATTTATACGTACGCAAAGTGGGCTGGGCTTGCGTAAGCCAGGCGAGTGTAGGGGTGTGAATAATGGTTCCGGGGACCTGGGCGTTGTTCAGTTCCTGCCTCGCCAGTTCCTGTTGCAGTTTTGACGTCGCAGAATGCGGAATTTACATTAATGTAGCATGTACTGGGAGGGCGGCAACTGTCACTAATGACTAAATTCCTTATACGGCATCCTAGGTGGGTGCAGTATAATGTTATCATTCAACTTGGAATATGTACTGTCAACAGTGAGCTCTGATATTGTAACTCAGGATCTAGTTCCCTTCTTTTCGAAAATCTATTAGTGAGTATTACACAAATGTTAATTTAAATATTCCTGAAGTGAAGTCCTTTTGTATAATTTCACAAGCTCCTTTTCCATAGTGAACATTTTATTGCCCTGTGAGTACCCTCTGTTTTTGTTGCTGTCTTGTGAACCCTTTGCTGTATGTGAGGTCCATCCCGAAAAGGCCACTGTGGATTATTCTTGTGTTTGAAGATTCAAGAAGCCATGCATAGCGAAGATAGCTTCTGCAACTCTTGTCTGCGTTTTTGGGAACTGAAACCTTCATTCTTCTGCCATCTGGATTTTGTTGAATTACAGGATAGGCTATTGCACATGGCATCTGAGGAGAATGTTCTAATAAGAGAGGAAGAAGGGTACTTTTGTTCAGTCTGGCATATTCTGTATGCCAGGATGTCTTGACATTGTCGCCCTTTTTAGGTCTGGCTGGAGATAGCACGCATCGCTGCTCTCAGCATGCGAGAACTTATTGGAATCAATCCAGGTTCCGAAGCTCTCGGAGGTGGAGTTGAAGCCCCGCCCATCTTTTTAATTGGCTAGCATCCGCTTCCATGCAAAACGCTGCCTTTTGATTGCAAAGGAGCATTTTTAGTCCCTCCGTATTGCCGCCTTGTCTCCCTTTGGCCACGCCCACCGGGATTTGATATTTTACCGGCAGCAGTACACACACTCCTTCGTTAGTCGGTGTGCACATTTTTCTTCACATTCGTTTCACGTATCCCCGTAAGAGTGCCAGCGCTGCCTGCAGCTCCTTGCAGTCAGTCTCTCCCTCACCCTTTTAGTCCTTTGTGAGTGTGTGGCTTTTTTTTGTTGCTAACTGGGCCTTATTATGAATCTAATCTGAAATGCTCTGCCAGTAGTTGTGCTCCGCGGTATATTCATTCCCGTTTCTACGGGCAAACAGCTCTTGATTCTAAGTGCTTTGATTTGAAGGATACTCTATCGCGCGGCGCCTCTGTATCCTCGTTTGACCCTCTGCCACAGAGAAATCGTGTGTCATTTAAATTAAATGCTTCTCTCGAGCTGGAAGGTTCCATTTTTAATTAAATTACTGTGCGTAGACAGGAGAAGAGTGACACGGGGAAATGAAGATATGAAACGAGCCCCCAAGAGTGTAATTAGGAATCAGATCACAAAGTATGGAGAATAGAAAGAGGCATGAGAGGGAATCGAGGCTAGTCAGCCTGAGTAGTCGACACACTTGACATACGGAAGCACTGGAAGCAAATCTAAGAAAATCTTAGGACCCCCACACTTTTTATTATTATAAGCTCCGGGCAAGCCCCCTTTTAGCTAAATCCGGCTTCCACCGCACTGTGCAGTCATGGCCTCGAAGGCGAGTTTTTCACTTTGTAAACACTAGCCAGTAAGACCCCCGCGTGCAAACGATGTGGCTAATGGATAATTAGCTGGCAGCTGGAGATGTCGGATATAAAAAGGGGACTGCACCTCATGATGACGTCATTCTGTACCTGTCGCGAACTATCTCGCTAACTGAGTATTTCGTCACCGACTTACTTTTGTCCATATTCGATGTCAAAAGTTTGCCACCGTTTTTCCCCTCAGAAAAGGGAACCGGTTTCTCTTTTATGGATTTGCAAGTGTGCAATATTTAATTTGTGCGGCAAAGAGCATTGGCTTGTGGGTTAAAAAGTACTCTTATTTCGATGAAAAATAGCAGTTCATTTCCGGATCCAGTCATTTACATTTTTCACATTTGTTCTGATATTTAAAAAAAAGTGCGTACAATCGGGCTGAAACGCATTATTGATCATTTAAAAAAACAGATGTGTAAGAAACCTACTTGGCAATCCTGGACACCATAGTCTGCACGGCTCAGCGCCTTCTCGAGAAAACCCCCCACAAAACCCAGTGCGTCGGTGCTTAGCAGAGAACGCTACCTGTCCGTCTCAGTTTGAGGGGCGGAGAAAGGTGCCATCAGGTGAAGAAATTAACAGGTCTTGTTCCGTCCCAGTTTGCACCATTGTTTTGTGAGTTTCTAGGGTTGGGGTAACTTTCAATGGAATTAGCTAGCATACCCCAAATTGCAGTCCCTTGGGGGAGAGGGTGGGCACTTGGACTAAGGCGCTAATTGGTTCGGTGGTTAATGACTGGCTAAGAGGGAGGGAACGGCAGGGGATCATCAGATAGATACAGATTTCCCAACACCATACGAATGGATGAATTTATAGGAGAACAAATGTTTTACTGTTTTCTGTTTTTCTTTTTTCAATTTTTATTTAGTGCCAACTCGCCCTAAATACATTGGAGCGCTTTACCTGAACACCAGTTACGTTTCACAAGGATACATTAATTTTGGGTGGGCAGGGGGAGATTAAGTGATTTGCCCAGGATCACAGGATGTTTTTTTTGCAGATTTATATAGCGCGAACTTGACCCGAAGCTATTGGAGCTCTTTACATGAGCATCAGGTACGTTACACAAGGACAGATGTTGAGCAGGCGTCATTTCTACCCTTCCCCCAGTGCTCCCGCATTGCTATCATTGTGCTTATTATGTTACAAATGACCGAGGTAAGGCTGACATTCTCCTTGCATGCAAAATATCTCGTCTGCCAGCCTTTTTTTTCACTAATGAAGGAGCTTTGTGAAATCTCCACTTATGAAGATCCTCCGGCACAATTGAAATCACAACCAGTAGCTGTGAAGAGAAACACAAAACAAAGGCATTAATAAACACATTTACATACAAGATATACTCAAAATGTTTTATAATATTCACTTGTAAGCAGAGAACAGTTCGATTTATACCATGGACTCTTCACAGCCAACACCAGACACAGAAGATTACCTTTTGTTACCACGGCTGCCATCTGGACGGCGACCTGTCCAGATTTCTTTAATTGAGAGAAATTCAAAGTTTATGCAGCTGATCAAAATACGGAAACAACCGTTTGTTTCATAAGAGAAGGCATTATTTCCAGTTTCGAGTTTTGGCAGTGCCCATGCTACACAGAAGTCATTTTTTGTTGTAGTTGTTATTTAACCGCAGCTTAGCTTGAATGTTATCCAAATAAAGAAACCACGTGTAGAGTTTAAAGGGTTGGGACGGGGGGGTGCCTCATTTCTCCTGTTACGCTGCAAAAGAACATGAATTGGGCTGCTGCTGGCACCAGCAGCAAAGGCTAGATAGAATGTCTGTTCTGTTGCCATAATGCATACTTAGCACGGTTTAGCTGTGCTTCAGATTAGCCCTGCCAGGCAAGTAGAACATTATACCGGCACCAGGAAGGAGAGGGTTAAGTAATGCAACAATTCACACTTTGCCTGTTGAAGAACCTGTTTTTATTATCGCGTTTCCACTGACGTGGTTTCATTTTATCGACTTTTCACGTCCAATGTTTTCTAGACTGCTGTAGTTCCTTACTGAATAAAAAAAAAAAAATATATATATATATATATATATATATATATATATATATATATATATATATAACGAGGGTGTCTCTGAAAAAAATAGGTTAATTTCCTTCGCATTTTCTGAAAGAAGACCATCTGGAAATATTAATCTGAAAGAAACACGTTAGTTAGATTCCTCACCTTAGAATATCCCCAGGCGTCAGACTGGATCCGGAAGATTTTTCGTCAGCAATACCCCTTGCGCGTCGCTAGGCGTCGTCTGCGGCTCCGCGTCCGTCGTCGGCGTCGTGCGCCGGAATGACGTCGTCGGAGTACTTAGACGCCGCCCTCGTGCGCTGACGTCAGTTCTTCTTTTTTCCGCGCCAGTAAGCGCAGATCCGGGAGAGCTACCCCTTTTAGTCTTTTTTGACTAAATCTTTTTTGATCACTTTTGATCCTTGTCTGTCGACATCTGGTGCCGGTAGGATGCCTGGGTTCAAGGCTTGCGAGGATTGCCATCGACTGATGTCGGTGACCGACCACCACCGCCGGTGCCTCTACTGTTTAGGCCCCGACCACGACGCGGAGTCGTGCTCCGATTGCCAGGCCCTGACTTGTAAGGCTCGGCGGGAGCGGTCCCGCAAGCTTCTCGAGCTTCGCCACTCGGCTCCGCGTCGTGCGCGATCCCGGTCCAGGAGGAGGTCCAAGGATCGCTCGCGGAGCCCTAGCCGACGCCACCATCGATCGTCGGGCTCCAAGTCGTCGGGTAAGTCCAAACGCTCTAAGAAGTCCAAGCGGCGACATCGCTCTTCGGACTCCCCTCGCCGGTCGCGCGACTCGGCCGAGGGTCCGGGTGGTTCCACCCCCGCACCCTCGCCGGTCGCGCGACTCGGCCGAGGGTCCGGGTGGTTCCACCCCCGCACCCTCGCCGGTCGCGCGACTCGGCCGAGGGTCCGGGTGGTTCCACCCCCGCGGCTCCGGCGGAGCCGCAGGCGCCGCGCCCGTCCCCATACCCTCCGGTCCCTGGGACTAACGCGACGCCGGCGGAGGTCAGTGCCTTCCTCTCGGCCATGAGGAGCCTGGCCCCGCCGTCGACGCCCGCTGGCGCGCCTTCGGGCCCCGCGGACTCGACTGGGTGACCTTGCCTGCCGGCGGCTTCGGCCCCGGCGCCGTCGACGACTCCGGTCTCGACGCCGCAGGTCCCCGCGGGGCCCATGCCTGGGCCCCCGTCGACGCCGGTTGACCTAACCACTCCTCCACCGGCGCCGGCGAATGAACCACCGACGCCGTCACCGGCGCCGCCGGCGCAGACGCCTACACCTCCGGTGCCGCCGACGCCGACGCCTTTGGTGCCGACTCCGGACGGCGTCCAACCCCAGTTTAGCCCTATTCCGGACCCGGCGCCGCAACGGCGTCGACCGACGCCGCGTCCGGCGCCGCTTGAGACCTATCATCTCTACAGTCCGGCTCCGATCATTCCTCCTGTTTATCAGGAATCGGACGACGGGGGCGACTGGGAGGGGTTCGAGGACCCTATGGCTGTTCAGTCGCAGCTTTCACAGGACTGGGCAGATGAACTGGGGGAGGCCAGTGGTCTGGATACCTCGCCAGACACTGGATTCACTTCTCCTCCGACTGTGGCTTCGGAGGAGGGTGCAGCATTTTCTGTGGTGCTGCGCAAGGCGGCCGCAGCCCTTGGGCTCGAGCTGCCTGCCGTGGCTGTGAGGACTAACATCCTCACTGAGGTGCTTCAAACCGCAGCAAGCTCCACTGAACCTCTGCTGCCGTTCAATGAGGCCCTCACTGACGTTCTGCAGGGCACCTGGTCCGAGCCCTCCACAGTTCCTCCTGTGGATAGGAACGTTGCCAGGCGCCACCGCCCTGCTCCGGGCGACCCCAGTTTCCTGTCCCAACACCCCACCCCAGAGAGTCTGGTTATCCAGGCCTCTACCTCCCAATCCTCCTTCCCGACGGCTCCGCCGGACCGGGATTCCAAGAGACTCGAGCAGTTTGGCAAGAAACTGTTCTCGTCCCTTAGTTTGGGCCTGCGGTCTTTGAACACCGCCTGTCTCTTGGACCGTTATTCCCATTCTCTGTGGGATACGGTGGAGGACGTGCTGCCCCTGTGTCCGGAGGAGGTCCGGACACGTCTTACCCAGGCTTTGGCCGATGGGAGGGATGCAGCGCGGCACGCCATACGATGTGGGCTTGACACCACGGACTCGCTGGGTCGGGCGATTTCCACCACGGTGGCGCTCCGCCGCCACGCCTGGATGCGGTCCACGTCATTTTCCGGGGATGTCCAGAACACCCTCATGGACATGCCCTTTGATGGCACTCGCCTGTTTGGTGAGAAGGCGGACAGTGCGCTGAACCGCTTTAAGGACTCCCGGGCTACGGCCAAGTCCTTGGGCCTCTCGGCTCCGCGGGCGCACACCTCCGCTTTTCGCCCCTTTCGTGGCCAAGGAAGGGGCGCCTCCTCACGTCCGCCCAGCCACCAGCCGCAGAACTAACCTGCACGCGGTCGCGGACGTGGTTTCCGCCGTGGCGGATCTGGAGGACGACGTGGTCAGCCCACATCCACCCCGGCAGCATCCGCCTCAAAGCCTTCCTAGTCCGAGCTTTCAGGCCCATTCCACGCCAGTAAGCGGCAGAGTTCGCCATCACCTGCTCCACTGGCGGTCCATTACATCGGACAGGTGGGTGCTGCAAATCGTCCGAAGGGGCTACTCCCTCCCGTTCGAGACGACCCCTCAAGCCATGCCACCGCAGCACCACCGTATCTCAGGGGATCATTTGAATCTTCTCCGCGAGGAAGTTTCGGCCCTCTTGGCCAAGGGGGCCGTCGAGCGCGTTCCGAGTCCAGAAGTAGGTCGTGGTTGTTATTCCCACTACTTTCTGGTTCCCAAGAAGGGCAAAGGGGGCCTACGCCCCATCTTGGACCTCCGGAACGTCAATGCCTTCCTCCGAAAGGAACGGTTCAAGATGTTAACCTTGGCTCAGGTTCTAGCTGCCCTAGACCCCGGAGACTGGATGGTAGCGTTGGACTTGCAGGACGTATACTTCCATATCCCCGTCCTGCCGGCCCACCGGCGTTACCTGCGGTTCACGGTGGGCCAAGAGCATTTTCAGTTCACCGTGCTCCCCTTCGGCCTCACCAGTGCCCCTCGGGTGTTCACGAAAGTGATGGCGGTGGTCGCAGCTCATCTGCGCAGATCAGGGGTTCCAGTCTTCCCCTATCTCGACGACTGGTTGTTGAAGGCGGGCTCGCCCCAGGCAGTCGTCTCCCACCTCCAGACTACGGCGGATCTCCTGCATTTGCTGGTGTTTTCCATCAACGTGCCGAAGTCACACTTGAGTCCCTCTCAGAAGCTCCTCTTCATCGGAGCGGTTCTCGATTCGGCGCAGTTCCGGGTCTATCCACCGGAACAGCGGGTCCGGGATATACAGGCCCTGATTCCCATCTTTCGGCCTCTATCCTGGGTTTCGGTCAGGCTAGTGTTGCGGCTTCTGGGGCTGATGGCCTCCTGCATCCTACTAGTGCATCACGCCAGGCGGCGCATGCGGGCTCTGCAGTGGGACCTGAAGTTTCAGTGGGCCCAGCATCACAGCAACCTGTCCGACCATGTCTTGATCTCGGAGGGCACTGCACAACAGTTGCAGTGGTGGCTCACGGACCGCGATTGGGTCATGGGCAGGAGCCTCTCCCTTCCCCAACCGGAGTATGTCGTAGTGACGGATGCGTCCCTCCTGGGCTGGGGTGGCCATATGGGAGAGGCGGAGATCAGAGGCCTCTGGTCTCCGGCGGAGTCTCGTCTCCACATCAACCTGTTGGAGTTGAGAGCGATCCGACTTGCACTGAAAGCCTTCCTTCCCTCTGTCAGGGGCAGTGTCGTGCAGGTGTTCACGGACAACACCACCGCCATGTGGTATTGCAACAAACAGGGCGGGGTGGGGTCGTGGACCCTTTGTCAGGAGGCTCTGCGCCTCTGGACGTGGCTGGAACACCAGGGCGTCACCCTAGTGGTTCAACATCTGGCGGGCTCTCTGAACGCCAGAGCGGACGAACTCAGCCGCCGGTGCATGATGGATCACGAATGGCGTCTGAACTCCGAAGTGGCGCAAGGTCTCTTTCAGCAGTGGGGAGAGCCTTGGTTAGATCTATTCGCCACCGAAGAGAACGCGCAATGTCAGCAGTTCTGCGCGTTGGAATTTCCAAGGCGGCACTCGCTCGGCGACGCTTTTCGTCACGAGTGGAGTTGCGGTCTGTTGTACGCCTTTCCGCCTATACCACTTCTGCCCAGAGTGCTGAAGAAGATCAGGCACGACCGGGCCCAAGTCATCTTGGTGGCTCCGGATTGGGCACGAAGATACTGGTATCCCGAGCTACTCAGTATGTTGACCGATCCCCCGATACGTCTGCCCCTTCGGGAGGATCTTCTGTCGCAGCAGCAGGGGACGGTCCTCCACCCGAACCTGTCCAGCCTCCACCTCCATGCGTGGAGATTGAGCGGCGGCAGTTGATGCCATTTGACTTGCCTCCTGAAGTCTGTGATATCATTCTGGCAGCCAGGCGTCCCTCCACAAAGTCGGTGTACGCCTGCCGGTGGAACAAATTTGTGGCATGGTGCACAGCAAAGGCTGTGGATCCCCTTTCCGCCCCTCTTTCTGCGGTTCTCCTCTTTCTTCTTTCTTTGGCCCGGCAGGGCTCTGCCCTGGGCACCCTGAAAGGTTATCTTGCTGCCATCTCCGCCTTCTTGCGGCTTCCTGATCAGCCTTCTCTTTTCAAGTCCCCTGTGGTTACACGCTTTCTCAAAGGCATTACTCACACGTTCCCTCCTGTCCCTTTTGTAATGCCTCAGTGGGACTTGAATCTGGTCTTGACATTCCTGATGTGCGCTCCCTTCGAGCCTCTTCACAATTGTCCTCTTCGTCTGCTGACGCTTAAGACTGCTTTTCTGGTAGCCATCACCTCGGCTAGACGGGTGAGTGAGCTCCAGGCTTTATCTTCAAAGCCTCCTTTTCTCTCTGTTCATCCGGACAAGGTTGTCCTTCGGCCTCGTCCCTCCTTTCTTCCGAAAGTGGTGACTCCATTTCATCTTGGGCAGTCTGTCACCTTGCCCACCTTCTTTCCGCCTCCGCATCCTTCCAAAGAGGAAGAGAGGCTCCACCGTCTGGACCCAAAACGTGCGCTCTCCTTTTATCTGGACCGCACAAAACAGTTCCGGGTGGACGACCAGCTTTTTGTTGGGTACGTGGGCGCTAAGAAGGGGAAAGCTGTGCACAAACGGACCATCTCTCGGTGGGTCGTTTTGTGTATCAAAATTTGCTATTCTTTGGCAAAAAAGGACCCTCCTGTTGGGCTGCGTGCCCATTCTACTCTGGCCACAGCGGCTACTACTGCTTTGGGACGGGGAGTCCCTTTGCAGGACATCTGTCAGGCGGCGACGTGGGCTTCGTTACACACGTTTGCCAGGCATTATTGCCTTGCCAGCCAAGTCCGGAAGGATGGCTTCTTTGGCCGTTCTGTCCTCCAGGACTTTCTGGTGTGTTCTTGGTTCGCAGACCCACCACCGGGGATGGTATTGCTTGGGTATCTATTCTAAGGTGCGGAATCTAACTAACGTGTTTCTTTCAGATGAACAAGTTACTTACCTTCGGTAACGATGTATCTGTAAGAAACATTAGTTAGTTAGATTCCTCACCGACCCACCCATCCTCCCCGTTCTGCGAACTGACATCTAGGGTTAAGGTTATCCTTTTCAGGCCCCTAGATTTTATTTTTGGCACCAGTGTCGGTCTTTGCATGGCTCTGCGTTCCTGGCGCGGAAGGCTATGTACAAGAACTGACGTCAGCGCGCGAGGGCGGCGTCTAAGTACTCCGACGATGTCATTCCGGCGCACGACGCCGACGACGGACGCGGAGCCGCAGACGACGCCTAGCGACGCGCAAGGGGTATTGCTGACGAAAAATCTTCCGGATCCAGTCTGACGCCTGGGGATATTCTAAGGTGAGGAATCTAACTAATGTTTCTTACAGATACATCGTTACCGAAGGTAAGTAACTTGTTCTTTAAAGAACGAGTCCGTTGCACGCCATGAAAGACTGTTCGTGGATGACTCCACTTGAAATATTGTGTACACTTTCGCGTCAAACAAAACAGACCGGAAAATGTATTGGTGGTTTTGAATTTTTTTTTTTAGTACATCTTGCCCCCTGCTCTTTAAATCCTAATATAGGCAATGCATTCCTAAAACAACATTTTCACCCACCCCCAAAAAACGACGCAAGTGCCTTGATGTGATGCTAATGAAATGCAGTCCTGACAATATGGCACTTTTTTAAGAGTTTGGGATTGTAAACATACGCTCTAAGGACCTTTCCCAGGCCAGTAAATATACAGGAGATCTAGTCCCGAGTAGGATACAGGAGAAATAGTCTCCCTGCTGAATGGAGTCGATCTGGGGACGACTGGGCATTCCTTGTTTCGGTTGAGACATTAAACACACAATTCGATTCCCTCCCTTTCTTCTGCCGAACAGCAAATTGCATTGTTTAGGGACCTGAGAAGACCAGCCTTGTTTGGTTGACATCACTTTTTTTGGTTCATGAAGCCTTCGCCTTGCAGTGAAGCTGAATAAAAAAAAAAGCATTAAAAATGCAATAGGTCTCGCCTTTCATTAAGTTAAAGCCATTTGCTATGCAATACAATACCATTAGCAAAGCAAATGGCTTTAATTTAATCAAAGGTGAGACCTATTGCATTTTCAATGCTTGTTTAAAATTGTGGTGGGAGTGCTCTTGAGTGTTACGACCCGCCATCCTCATTGCGATTCCAATATGAGCTGTTGGCACCGAATCCAACTTCCCCCCCTAAAAAGAAGTGCTCTTGGAGGCCAATCAGTCAATTTGAGAAAAACTCTCGTTCAATGGCATGTGTGACAGTAGATACACATCCTCTGCATACTCCTGCCATCTAGTGTTGGGTTCGGAGTTGTGCAACGTGTTTTTCATTATAAGAAGTCTTTCGAGTCACTAGGTAAAGTGGTGACTCCTCTTGGTGATAGTAGCATGGACATCAACTCCTTTGTTAGATTGTCTTCTCTCTGCCGTCTGGTTCGGATGTGTGTGCCTCTCTGTTTTCAACTCCGTTCGGTACGAGTCTTCAGTCCTATTCTGTCTTTGACGGTATAGTGAGTCTTGATTGTGCTTTTCCAAACCGTTGCTTCGCGATAATTTTCGAGGCGGACATTGATCGACCGTCCTTTGGGGCGTCACCCATGTCTGGCCTACCTTTCTGCGTTCGTCGGTACAGAAGATGTGTTCCTGATGGAATGAACACCCTTTTGATTCTGCCCGCAGTGTCATGCCAAATAGCCACACACCGACCTCCACCAGGTGTGTAACCTCTACTTGTCACCAGATCTCCGCGAGGCCGTCTGCGATGCCTAAGTCTTTTTGAATCAAAAGTCACTCTGGTTCAACGGGCAGTTTTGAACATGCCTTTTGATTAGAAAGATTTAATGGGCTTTCAAGTTGAAATGTAATAGCACACAAACACAGACACCTCAATAGTATCACTACAAACTCCTACACCTTGCGGTTCCTTTCGCCACTCAGGCTGCAAGGGCTGATACAAATTCTTTGTGACAGATGCCTCCACTTCCCAGCATAAGCAGGGACAATCCGCTTACACAAAATGATTTTACAAAGGTTCCTTTTGAGGCATTAACAATACAGGAAGAGGTAGGAGTGCTCCAACACGTGGTGCAGCCTCTGACCCCAAACAATTACTGCCCTATCCTTCCCACTTAACACCTGTCTGGGCAAGACAACAATCCTTTCACTCGGTCTGAGACACCATCACAACAGACCAGTGAGTTATAGCCATTATCCATCATCGCTACTGTCTGGAGCTCATTACCACACCACCCAACATTCCACCTTGCAATCACAGACTATCACAAGATCACTTAACTCTTCTGACACAAGACGTCCAAGTTCCCCTCTTCTGAAAGGGGCTATAGAGCCAGTTCCCCTTCATCAACAAGGCACCGGAGTATATGCCCTGTACTTTCTAGTACCAAAGAAAGACGGGTCACAGACTAATCCTAGATCTCAGACCTCTCAACTACTGCATCCTGTCAGAACATTTTCACATGGTCACTGTTCAAGATGTCATTCCACTTTTACAGATAGGCAACTTCATGGCCACTTTGGAACTAAATGATGCATACGTCCATATACCCATTCATCCTGCTCATCGCAAATGCCTCAGGTTTATAATAGCAGGAAAACACTTCAAGATTCTCTTTTCATAGCACTACTGCACCAAGGGTTTTAACGAAGTGCCTAGCAGTAGTAGCAGCACACCTACATCAACAAAACATTCTTGTATTCCTGTACTTGAACGATTGGCTAATCAAAGCCACCACTCATTTGCAGGGTCAGCAACACATACAGATGATAATAAACCTACTACACAAATTGGGGTTCACCATTAATGTCCACTAGTCTCGTCTTCAGCCTCTTCAACTTCAACCGTACTTAGGAACAGGCCTCAACACACAGTTTGGACTAGCTTTCCCCAATCCCCCTCGGATTCAATTTTTTCATATGCTTCTACCTTCTACCTCAGTGTCAGACAAACAGTACACCCACTGTTTGGACTGTTATAAGTCTTCTAGGTATTATGGCATCTTGCTTTTGTAACTATGGCACTGCTAGACTAAACATGCGCCTACTACATTAATGTCTTTCTTGTCAGTGGTCTCAGTCACAGGGTCCCCTCCAAGACCTAGTGTTAATTAGACTGCCAAACTCACCGTTCTCTGCACTGGTGGAATCCCAAAGATTTGTTGAAGGTTTGGCCTTTTCTTTATGCTGTACCTCAAATCACACTAACCACAGACTCTTCAGAGATGGGTTGGGGTGCACATCACAAAAACACCACAATACAAGGTGTGTGAGATGCCAAACATAACACTACACATCAACTACTTGGAACTCCAGGCAGTATTTTTTTTTTGTGGGTTTTATATAGTGCAAACTCGAGCCAAAGATATCAGTTATCAGAGCGCTTTACTTGAGCACCAGTTTCGTTACAGATGGACACATTCATTTTTGTTAGGCATGGGAGATTAGGGGATTTGCCCAGAATCACAGGATGTTGAGCATTTCTGCCTAGACTCTAACGCGGTTCCCCAGCTTCGAGGTTGACCGCCCTAGCCATAAGGCTACATCCTCTCCCCAGTATTCCTTGCACTGAGGGCATTCCTTCTCCATTTATCTCACAAAGTTGTCCTAGTCTGGACATACAATATGACAGCCATGTATTATCTACAAAAGCAGGGGCGCCTAAGGCAAGCCCGTCTGCGCCCATCCGCGCCTGACCGAGCCCTGAGGCCAGAAATCAGAAATGCTGGCCAAATGAGGTAAATAGTCTTAACCCCAGCCGTCTGTCATTTTCTGCTAAATCCTTGTTCCTGATCAGAACAGAAGAATATGTGAAGCGCTAAGTTATGCGAGTTGCCCTGAGAACTTTCCAAGCTTTCGGAAGGGTCCGGTAGCTTGTAAGCGCTGCCACTTTCAAAGGGATCTGGCACTGGCTAGCTCATCCGTCCCAGCGGGGAGCGTGGATCGAAAAATATCTGGTTTCAATAATATACTATGTAATGTTAGATCCTTGGCAAAGCACCCTATCGAAATATGGGACATGATTACCTCACATTCCCCAGATATTTGTTTTTTTACAGAAACCGGGTTAAACCCTACAAATCATTCATTGCTAAATCTAGCTATACCTGATAACTACAAATGTATACACCTTGATAGGGAAGGAAAAACGGGCGGGGGCATTGCCATTGCCTTTAAAAATTCCCTCAATGTGAATTGGATCTCTACCATAAGTGATAGCAGTATGGAACTGGGGATCTTTAAGATCAACATATCACCAACAGACAGCTAAAAATGGAGCATTGATCTATCGCCCCCCAGGATCTAGGGCCAATTTTAGTGATCAAGTGGTAGAACAAATAGCTATGTACGTTCTAGCATCTAATAAATTCCTTTTATTGGGTGACTTTAACTTTCATGGGAAAGATTACACCAACCCTGAAGTTAACAAACTTCTATTTAGTCTAGATCTAATAGGACTTACCCAAAGAGTTAAAGGCCCAACACCACTGGCTTGACACTCGCTGGATTTAATCTTCTCTAATACAGACCATCTGGCCTGCAATCCTCCGGTCCCTCTAATGTCGACAGACCATTTTATGATTATGTTCTCTATTCAATCGGCGTGCCCGGTGGGCTCGGCAGTGAACATAGGACGGAAACAAGAGGTGCGCAGACCATAGCGTAATCTTAGTTTGGAAGCCTTTAGCGAAACATTTAAACTTAAACCATTAGATAGTAACTTGGAAGTATCGAAGCTGCTGGAGGGTTTTAATTCCACCTTTATGCCAGCACTGGACGCAGTAATTCCACCCAAAAATTACGGCTCCCTACAGCGGCGTCCATCAGCCCTATGGTATACATCTGGAATCCCAAGAGCTCTGTAATTCATTAGCAGTCAATTTTCCGGAAAAGATTTCTAACATCTATGCCAATTTCCCTACCATTGCCTTACAGAACTCAGAATCTAATATTAGATTAGGGGAATTAGTCCAAAGTACTGAGTGTTACATTGTCTGCTTTGAACCGGTTACCTTAGAGGAGGTACTTAACTCCCTGACCACAGCAAAATCCGGATCGTCTCGGGACCTTTGTCCCCCCAAGACGATGGCTCTCCTAGCCACCTTCTGTGCTCCTGGAATTCGAAATATCTTTAACTGTTTGATACAAACTGGAAGTATTCCCTCGATATGGAAGGAAGCCTATGTACAGCCGATACTGAAAAAACCCACTGCTGATCCACAAGTATTCAGCAATTATCATCCTATTTCTCTGCTACCCCTGTTGGGTAAGCAATTGGAAAGCCTAATAAATAGGCAGTTGGGGTCATACTTTGAAACCAACAAAATTCTGTACGCCTCGCAATCGGGATCCCGACCAGGGTTCAGCACAGAGACTACCCTTCTGGCCGTGACTGACTCTTAGGCAGGTAATGGACGCTGGAGGATCAATAGTATTGATCCTATTAGGTCTCTCCTCCACCTTTGATACCATCTCACATCCAAAGCTTGTGGAAAGATTACAGGCTTACGATATCCAAGGAACAGCCTTAAAATGGCTGCAGCATTTTTTGTCAGACAGACAACAAACTATTATATTAGGGCCTTATTTCTCAGGAAAAACGCACCTGGATAAGGGCGTACCCCAGGGTTCCTGCTTAAGTCCGACTTTATTTAATATATATATGGCCCCACTGGCAAAGATCGTAGAGCAGTTCGGTTTTGAGATAATTTCATATGCTGATGATACTCAGCTTATGTTCACCGTTGGTCCTAATTTAGAAACAGAGAAACTTCGGTTTACGGCTGGAATGCTTGCAATATCCAGCTGGATGACTGAGAATTGCCTCCAGCTGAATCCTGAAAAAACAGATCATGCTAATGGGGAAAGCCTCAACCATCTGGTCGGACGAGTGGTGGCCCCACCAATTGGGAGCAGTTCCTGTGCCTAAACAAAGTGTAAAATATTTAGGGATAAAACTTGATCGGACATTAACTATGAAAGATCATATTGCTGCCACAACTAGTTACTGTTTCTACAACCTGTGTCTTCTGCGCAGGATCTTTCCTTATCTGCCCATTAACTGTCGCAGAACCCTTGTCCAAGCTATGGTGATTAGCAGATTGGACTATGGGAACGCTCTGCTGGCCGAAGTAGGAGAGACCTTGCTTGCTAAGCTACAGGTGATCCAGAATACCACGGCAAGAATAACCCTGAATCGCCCGGCAGGCTCTCCTTCTGGCCCTCTGTTGAGGGAATTGCACTGGCTACCAGTGAGGAAGCGGTCCTATTTCAAAATCTGTTGTCTCTCATTTAACGCCCTGAAAGGCAAAGGTCCCCACTATCTGCAAAGAAAGCTTACAAAACATGTACCTTGCCGAAACTTCAGATCGAGTACACTAGCTCTTTTACAGGTGCCCCGAATACGTCTTAATCGTACAGGGGGCGAAACTTTTTCTTACCTTGCACCAAGGTACTGGAATAAACTACCAATTGCTCTTCGAGATCTCCACCTATAGCACATTTAGTAAACAACTAAAAGCTTACCTGTTTTAACTTCCTATGGTTGGTCTCTCAGTCATGGTTCTTTAACAGCGCCAAAATGCACCCGGGTGAGTCGTGCGCTATAAAAGTGGAACTAACATACCATAACACGGTCTTCCCAATTGTCACACCTCTCCCAGGCTACATGAAATTGGGCTCTAAACCATCACATTCATTTGTTAGCAGAATATCTGCCGGGATGGACAACAATCTTCTCAGCTTGATGCAACAACAGACCCACGAGTGGGACCTCCGCCCATAAGTCCTCCGTCCTTACTTTCAAAAGTGGGGGGCTCCTCACATAGACATGTTCACCACAAAAGAAAATGCCAAATGCGCTCACTTAACATCCAGGTTCCCACACCCACTATCCAAGCACAAAGCACTATGGATGAGTTGGTCAGGGATTTTTGCCTACGCTTTTCCACCTCTCCCTCTCCTTCCATTTCCGGATCCGAAACCCAGGCAAAAAACTTGTACCATGATCATTGTAGCTCCCACATGGACATGTCTGCCCTGGTTCAGGACTCTCCTGGATCTCTCAGTAGTCCCGCACGTGAAGCTCTCCAACAGGCTGAACCTTCTCACTCTGGGTCAGAGAATCAAACACCCAGACCTCAGAATGCTCAACCTAGCGATTTGGGCCATGATGTCTTAGAGTTTGGTTATTTAAATTTACCGAATCAAAAGGAAAGAAAGGGAATCCTAGTGGAGCCACTCTTGGTCACCTTGTAATATGAAAATCAACAAATAACAAGAGTGATTCCAAACTAAGAGCTTGCACAAGGAGTCGCACCTGTTTTTTAAAAGATCCCTCACTCCCCAACCTTGAATTTCACTTCCACATTAGGATGTGACTGGCCAATTTAACCAGTATTTACATCCACTTTCAACAACAAGCAAGAATAGTGATATAATTTGATAGGGACGGCGCTCCTGGAAATATTCACTAGGTTAAGTAGTACTAATATTAGTCTGGTGCTGCAAGGGTTAAGAAAACCACCCTACACTCCTAATAATTCTGCAGTGAAACTACAGTACATACATTAATACAAATCCCTTAGCATACAACAATTCCCAGCATCTCAGTATTAACAGTGTAATTCAACAGAACAACATTTTCACATAGGTAATGATGCGAAGCTTAAGTCTTAATAAATGCACACACGCTCTATTATAAGTCCAACCTTAACAAACTTGTTGCTTATTATTATTTACCATTCTACATAATCCTTGTCACTTATATAAATAAAGTAACAACACATATTTCACATCTGGTGAGCTGCACATTTGCTACAATTGTTTAGTAGCGTTTTCGCAAGCATGTTCCCATCCAACAACCTCATATAGTTTGAATTCTAACAATTGTAGCAAATGTGCAGCTCACCAGACGTGTAATATGTTTTGTTACTTTATTTATATAAACGACAAGGATTATGTAGAATGGTAAATAATAATAAGCAACAAGTTTGTTAAGGTTGGACTTATAATGGAGCGTGTGTGCATTTATGCGATGTTTATGACTCCTTGAAACTAGTAACACACATGCCTCTTATGATTTTGGAATACATTAAAACACCACTTGTATAATATCCAAAGTTAAGTTACTCACACATAAAACATTCACTCTTTTCCACTATTTGGTTGGGAACATTGGCGTAAAGAACTTAGACTAGATGTTTATTAATGAATCTCTTGATGTTGGTCAACAACAAAGTATTGAGGCAATGGATGATGGCTGATGTCGGATACGAGTTATATAGATTGCATATTTGGCCTCGGTTTATTTACTTTAAGTTTGTTAATATTTGGTATAATTATAATTTTCTCACCGCTCGTAGAATTAATTGACACGCGCTTAGAGGCAGCGCCATATTCACATTGCGGGTTTACTTTTTTACTTTATTACGTGGCAAAGATGTGCAACAACAATACATTTCCAAGATGGCGCTGATATTAGCTTACTACAGACAAGTGATTTGAGCAGTCACGTGACACAGGCGTTAGGTGAAAAGTGCTTTTCAATGGAGAATGCATTCTCGTACTCGAGACAACCGGCGTGAGAAGGACACCACGTAAAATCAATATACTGGCTCGGTAAGCGATAACTGGCATGCGATAAGATAGGGATTACACCGCAGGGGATGTATAAGTGATTTGGCAATAATTAGCGACATTGCTTTCGGACATATTGATATGACAGGTGTACTCGCATTTTCATTTTGTAATGGTAAGCGGGCAGTTCTTACATGTGATAATAGGCATAACGGTATTTGTACAAGCACTGCTATCTTTGCTTTGGGATTTACCTAACCATTAAGTGATGGGGAGCTGGCAATTTTCATAAGCAGTTAGAGGCGTAATGCTACTTTACAAATGCTTTGAGTTTCACTTTGGGATGTTCTATGGGTCAATGATATCATGTAGGGTTATTTCAAGGTTACGTTGCAACCAAACAATCGGGAGCGATGTGTAACTACAACGTTATACTGATGACACGCATAGGAGAATTATTAATTTGACGCCCATAGAGCACTAAGGGAGCATAGAGAAATGATAGTGAAATAGCCACATACATTATTGACTATACATAGTGGGAATCATGCAAAGTAATACATTTTAGGTATGTTTTATTTTGGAAGCCAAAAGGTGCGATTTCTCACATGAGGCTCATTTCAAGTCATTTTTTACAGTTCGCTACAATTTTGTGCTGATAATTCTACAACTGAAAACGTCCTCTATAGAAAGTTTACCCGCGCCGGAGGACCGTGTGGGTCGGAATTAACACCGCACGATAAGTATGTGAATTTTGATTAAGAACTGAGAATTCTCTTTAGTTCTTTATGCTTTGGACCAATTTGTAGAGGAAGAGACTTATGTTCTTTATTTGTTTGGTTTTATTTACAGTACTCACTGATAGAAGCCGTTTCAGGTTTGTGGATTTTTGACAGTCTACACGTGTGGTTGGCAGGGTACTCACCTGTGTTTGTTAGCTTTGGTACTTATGATGTCTACCTATATTTGGAATAGTGGTGATTAGTCTCAATAGATACATTATGCACACACAGATTGTTATTATATGAGCATTTATTTTACGCTTTTAATAAAATGATACTGATGTTATTTGCGTAGCTTTAATAATTTTGTATCCCTTTTCGGATTGGTCTTCACCAAAGTCACTTTGTTTACATCCACTTTCACCCCATTTTAACCTTGCCTTAATTCTCCATCAATAAAAATATTCAGTATAAGTAAAGACAATTTTAACATTTCACTTTCACTGACTGCACTTCCCAAAGAAACCCGCTCCGCTGTAACCAGGCATCGCAGCACACCCGAGGAGAGGCATTCGGCCCCTGGGGTGGGTTCCCAATGATTAAGCATGTCACCAACCAGGTTGGTGAGGGAGGGATCTTTTAAAAAACAGGTGTGACTCCTCGTGCAGGCTCTTTGTTTGGAATCACTCGTTTGTTTGTTTAAATTTACCATCAGAATTAATCGGCCTCGCAGACCCAGAGCCTGTTCTGCTGCAAAATGTAAGCGTATTGTTTGCTATTGCCAACCTCAACAAATTAATTCTATTAAGGCCATTGTTCAGGACATTAATTGCTATTTACTTCATTTGCTAAAGTCCAATTTGGCATACACTTATCACATTGCTGCAATACCTACCTATCTCCAAAATAGAGAGCATCTATCACTCTGCAAAATCCCTGTCATTAAAGCATTCATGGAAGGACTCAAATTAGTCATTCTACCTTGTGCGCCTCCAGCACCCTCCTGGAACCTAAACATTGTGCTCAGTAGGCTCATGGGCCCTCCTTCTGAGGGTTTACACTCATGTCCACTTCAATTTCTATCATGGATAGTGGCATTTCTAGTTGCCATTACCTCAGTCAGATGTATTAGTGAACTCCAGGCATCAACCATTGCTTCAAATACATTAAGAAAAATGTGTACTTCAGGCTAATTAAAAATTCATCCCAGAGGTAGTTTCTCAATTTCATCTCAATCACTCCATTGAACTACCTGTTTTTTTGTTCTAACCATGATGGTTTAGCGGAGAGATATTCACACGGTAGGTGTTAAGAGCACTCATGTCCTACATAGATAGAACTAAAACCTTCATGCAAACAAAACTGCTGTTTGTAGCTCTTTCATCACCACATAAAGGTAATCCTATATTCAAATCCGGCGTACGGCGAAGGTGAGTAAAATGCATTTAAACTTATTAGAATTAGGCCAAAAGACCTTCACCTATAACTTCCAGAGCACACTACTCGTAAAAAGGGAGCAACAGCGGCTTTCTTAGGAAATATTCCCATAACTGAAATTTGTAGAGCAGCTACTTGGCCTACACCACATATATTTACTAAACACTACTGTGTAGACGTGTTAGCATGCCAACATGCTAATGTAGGTTGGGCAGTGCTACATACACTTTTACAAACTAGTGCAACTCCCATATGCTAGCCTACGCTTCTTATGAGATACTGCTTTATACTGTAAGCAGAGTATGTATATCTACAGCCACGCATGCCTTCAAATGGATTATATTACTTACACTGTAAGCATCTGTGGCATTTAATGATGTTGGTTCACATGCACCTTCCCTCCTCAGAAACTTGTGGCCATTGCAGTTATTTTTCACAGTTCTCTTAGCATGGACTTCTTTATACTGACTCCTTTCTTACCCACCTGCGGGAAACCAATTTAGCATAGGAGTCGATGCCGGTACGCACTATCACCAAGAGGAGTCACTCCACCTTGTGATTTGAAAGCCTTCTTTGAAGAAAAACAACTTGCACAACCACAAACCCAATACTAGATGGCATGAGTATGCAGAGAATGTTAATCTACAGCACTACATGCCGCAAACAGATGCTCTCAGGGTAAGTTACATAATCCTTTTGAGGGCACCTTGTCCCATGTACACACAGTATCACATGTATGCTTCATCTTTGCTGTAAGGAAGTAAGTGAAGTAGAGTTTGTTTCTACTCACAATGAAGACAGGGTGCCAGTGGCTTTGTCAACCTTTGATAGATGTGTTACAGTGTCTCAGTGCCAGAATGAATAAAAAGGTCTGTGCTCTTGTTTCATTAGAAAGTCCTCCTCTTATGCCATATAAAGTGGTGTAAATGTTTTGCTGCCCTAGTAAATGTCCATTCATGATTTAAGACTTTTGGAGGGTTTCACATTCAGAAGACTCTCATATTGTTATGGATACATTATCCCCCACTTTCAGCATGATTCACAATTATGACTGATTATATATTTGGTGTTGGGAGTGTAGCGATTTAGGGATATTATGTTTATGGAGGTTGATTATGTATATATTTTCTAGCCCTAATGAGGTCCAGGCGATAATGCTGGATAAAGCATATGTTGGTTAGTTCATTTTTGTTGGAGAGTAGGATCTGCACTTATGTTGCCCCCACTTTTTTTCTGATGTATACACTGGTTTCTGGCTATAGTCAGGCTGGGTCCCTGCTAATCAGGGCCCCAGTCTCTTTGTTCTCTCTAAACGACTTGGAGTGCATATTAGATGCACTAGTGATTGGTTACTGTGGTGCCTTATGAGCCCCTAGTATATGGTACCTTAGGTACCAAGGGCATAGGTACTTTACAGGCCTACCAGGGGCTGAAGCATGTATTATGCCACCCCTGGGAAGCAGACTAAATCTGACACCTCAGGCCTGCTACTGCAGCCTGGGTGAGGTAGTGTTAGCACTCCTCGCAGAGGTATAGGTTCCTATATCTCACCATACACACATATAAACCTATCAGCCACCCCTATGGCAGGCCCTATCAATCCTGAGGGCAGGGTGCTTGGTTTACAATGTGAGGGGGTGCCTCTGCCTGAGCAGGGCCCCTCTGCAGCTGGTAGGGTCTATTCCCTGTGGCTGTTTGTGGATGCGGTTAAACCATATACTCTAAAGTGCATTATAACCTCCCGGTTAATGCCAACTTTGGAATGACTGCATTAAAACATGTCGTGTTTGGTGTCAAACATCTTGGAATCATACCCCCACACCAGTAACTGGTGTGGGAGTATGATCCCACCCTTCTAGAGGGGATGACATGTACCTACTGTGGTAACACGGTAGAAATCTGAAAGAGTCCTGGCATCACAAAATGGATGCCACCAGCACAGACACTGGGCTGCCCTCCTGCTGCTGACAAACTCGCAGTGGAGGAGGCCCAACAAGAGGCATCCTGTCACAGGGAGGTGTCACCACCTTCCAGACAGGATTTAGTGTATTGTAGCTGGGTGGGTGCACTCTAAAGAGTGCTTTCAAGTCCTGCACTGGGGGAGCAGTAGGCTCCTCTGTGCATATGCCAGCTCAAACCGGTTCAGGGGCTACCAGCCCCTGCTCTGGCGCAAAACTGGACAAAGGGAAGTGGGTGTAACCACCCACCCCCCTGACCCTCCTAGAGGAGAGGTCATAGAGCTAGTCCCTCCCTTTCTTTTACTATAAGATGGGTACACCTTGCCCTTGCAAGTTAGATAACCTCTGGACGACGCTTTACAAGAAGAATCTTGACCCTTCGACGTTCCACTACCTTTGGAAGGCAGAAGAATCTCCCTTGGAGTCAAGGAGAGACTCCCCTGCTTGGCAGGCACCAAAACTTGAAACAACGGTCGCAAACTTTCCTGCTCCCGCCGGAGTCCGAAGTCCCTGTAACCCCAGAAGCGAATTTCCTGACCTCTCGTTGGCCATTTTGAGTCCCCAGCGAAGCTGTGGCGTCTGGACCCCACAAGTGACGAGGAACTGCAATACCTGGGAACCGTGCACTATTGTCGAGTGCAACCCCTTCACAACGTTCAACGAACTTGTGCTTTGGACCATTTGTGGCCCAAGCCTCCAGCAGGTTTTGCAGCAAAAATCAGAGGCCTACCACGTCCCGCGTGACTGTGGGCTCCTGTGAAGCATTTCCTCAAGAGGCGTCTTCGCGATCCTTTGCCCGTTGGCTTGTGGGTCCCCCGAAGACTTTCTTATCGACTAATAGGGCTCCCCTGGTTGCTCCAGGCCTGCCCTCACTCACCCTCGCTGGGTGAGTCCCTCAGACCTTGCTGGTCTGCACCATCGACTTTCTTCACTCCACACAAGACTTGCTGTTGCCAAGGCTTGTTGGCTCCAATCCAGTTGCTGACACCGCAGTCAGCTGCAGACGTCGTGGGACACTCCGAATCCAGCTGCTGGTCATCGTCTATCTCTCCTGGACCTCGTGAGCGAAGAGTCAAAACCCCATCGACGACCTGAAATCACCAGACATCCGTGGGCATCCATCTTCCTGGCCCCGGGTCACTGGCAAGTGACTGTGAACACTGTCCTTTCAATTTTCAGGTCTTCTACATCTTGAATCCAGCTTTGGATTCCACCGGACACTTCTTCAGTCGCCGCAAGCAGCAAGTCTTCTTTGGTCTCCATAGAAAACAGTGACGCGACCCGACACCAAAAGACACCTATGCACCCGGCTTCCCTGGGTGAGGTAACTCGTGCACTCCGGTGCCCTCGTGTGTGTTGGCCCTCAAATTACTTACCTTGTAAGTGGCTTGCTTGTAGACTTCCTCGAAGTACCCTAAAACTTTAAAAATCAAACCGCGACTTGCTCCATTATAATCAATAGGGAACCCGAGGCTGTGTTCTCACACTGCACGCGTCTCCCGCGGGTCTGTTACTTACCTGCTATCACTGCAGTCATGAAGCCCCAGTGATTCTACAGGCCCTAGGCCTGGTCATTCTGCAAGTCGACTTTCCTAAACCTCTTTTTTAGTATATGGTCTGGCACGCCCCTAGGGCCCCGGCCATATTTGTGCTTAACTTATTGTGAAACGTTGATATTTGAATGTGTTCCTATTTGAATGTGTTCCTGGCTTCTAATCTCATAAAGAAATTAGTAGAGTGTGTCTAGAAATAAATACATATATATTTGATATATATACCTGTGTGGTGTCCTTTCATTTGGTAATTCAAGAGATTATATGGTAAAACAAGCTGCTTTACATTCCTCAGAGACTTAGCCTGAAGGCTGCTCTCCACAGCTACCACTAGGATAGCTTTCTTTACAAGGTTGTCTTAAACCTATCTACCATAAGAGTCGAATTGGACTTGTGCAAGGTGGCCACTATAACTAGTGATCAGCATATGCCAGGCCAACTTCTCACAATTTTGAAGAAGAAAATAAAGAACAGGAATCTGGATAGGAGGAGAAGAATCTACGCAAAGCTGCATCAATTACATCATGCTGGATCAGAGGTTGTGGTATTTGATAGAAGATATGCTGGTTGGTGATACAATAGATAGTCATCATTTACCCCCTTTGCCTTACAATGCAACGTTTGTGGGGCGTTCCAGTAGTTCTGCCAAAGACCAAGGCCCTGGTTATAAAAGAAGTTTGCCCTACTAATGATAGGCGCCGCCTTAAGTAGCATAATTTAGTTACTGATCAGGACAAACTAAGGAGCATTCAGTCCGATCCAGCGACTGTCACAGCTGAGGCTGCGGCATTGAAGGCAACAGTGGAAGGGAGGCTTGTAGCTACAAGGCTTGATTGCTGCTTTCTCACCCAAATGAACCACTACTTTACAGTTAATAACCATACCAAACATATGTGGCCTAACAAGAACAAGTTACGGACCTGGTACAACAAGGCTTGTAGGCACTCCAGATCACTATTAGTGCAAGCAGTCAAATCCAGGGATTTAGAGGGGATAAAGAATGCGGGGTAGGCCTATAAGCTGGAACTCTAGAGAGCACAGTGGGACTGGGATAAAGCCATTTAGCAGTCCGTTAAGGTTGCATGCCAAGCCAGAGACAGCAGAAAATTCTGGTAGTTGCTGGCTCGGGGTGCTGAACCATGGAATACTGAATTAGAAAATCATATTTCGCCTGATGTCTGGTACATTCATTTTTCTACCCTTTACACCGACCAAGAAGCGCCCAATCAACAGGCTGTGCAACCCAGAAGGTACCAAGTAACCAGTTGGGTCTTTTTTTCTATGGAAGATATTTTGTCTGCAATCGGCACAATAGTTCCATCCAAAGCACCGGGTCGTCATGAGATACCTGACGAACTTTTCCTTTGGGACAGCGCTGGCTGGACATGATATATGTACATTCTATTTAACGCAATTGCAGAAGGTGCCCTCATCCCAGACTCTTGGAAAGTAGCTGAAGTTGTACCAGTATTTAAAAAAGGTGATAGGACATCCCCGAGTAATTATAGCCAATCAGCCTTATTGAGGCAATCGGATGGTTTTTAGCAGGGTGTTCTTAAACAAAATCCATCTGTGGGCCAATAATAAGAATTTTTTTTCGCCAAGTAAGCAGGGCTTAGAGAGAGAACTGGAACTGTAGACCAAGTGTTCAATTTTCTCTGCTGGAAAATGGTGCTAATTAGTAAAGGCAGTCTATATGTCGCATTTATAGACCCTATAAAGAAATAGTGACAAACCCTTAGAGATCTAGATTTGTCGGAGGAAATTATAGTTTTACTCATTCGCCTGCACAAAGGAAATTCTGCCAGGGTGCAGTAGGGCTTGCAAGACCAACTCTCAGACCCAATCTCTGTTACCGAGGTTGTCCGTCAAGGCTGTGTTTTGGCCCCAACACTTTATTCATTGATCATTAACAGTGTGGTACCATTTCTTAGTTTGATACCAGCAGATGCTCCTATGCTAGGCGGGGAAAAGGTAGTCACCCTTATTATTGCAGACGATAAACTTAAGATGCTTACGGATGCTACCCCAGAGCACTCTCCTTCTTCCCCGCATGTTAGACTTGGGCAAACATTCCCTTGCCTCTGAAGTAACATTACGCCCTTAGTTATTTTGGCTTAAAATATAGACAACCCCAGAATTACTGCTGTATGCCCGTGCTTTACAGGATGTAAAATGTAGGGATACAGCCAATAAAATCAGCTTACTGAGAGGAGTCAAGAATCTGCTTACAGCTATCAGGATGGGGGAGAAGGGAAAGTTAATGATTCTACCTTGCTGCCGTGGCAATGCGACTTGAAGAATGCCTACTGGGGGTGGGTGTTTCAGGAGTAATTGAACAAGGCTCAGGGGAAGCTTACTTTGGATTTTATGGATCACAAACGAAATCGTTCCCTGGAAGGTTACGTTTAGTTTATAGAACACCCGAAGGATAGGAAACTATATACCCAAGTGCAGGTTTGGTACACTGCCCCTGAATGTCTTTACTAGTAATTGGAATTGTAGGAATGAAGTCAACCCTATCTGCCCGGTTTGTAAAATCCATCAAGAAACCCTATCCCATGTATTGTTCACTAGTTGGTTGTATATTACGCCAAGGGAAAATTGGCTTACCCCAATTTGCAAGATAATAGGAACAGCTAACTATCGGATTGCAATGCGAATCCTGAAGTCAGATGCTTGTGCGGTGGAAAATGTTTTGCGTCAAAGTGGAGAATTAGGGTTAGGGCCCACAGGACGATTAATAAGTGAAGTCTTTCCAAGGCCATAGTACTGTTAAAATTCCTTTGCAGATGGTGCCCTCCTAGAGCTGTTAATGTAGTATTTTGCACATAGGTACTTTGATGTTACTATTATGTTACTATTATGGACCCATTATTGTTTTACTGCATCTAATGAATTTTATATTTGATAAATTTTTATTATGGTCTTGCTGTTTTTAAAGTAGTTATTAGGTAATTTTTTAATATAGATTAATACTGTTTGTTATTCGATCAAAGTAATTGATGCAGATAATTATTGCCCTTTTAATTAAAATATCGATTACACTGAACTGTAAATACTCTTTTTTATGATATGCATTTTAAGTAATGATATTCACTTAGTAATACTACTACCCATCTCCCCACGTGTTACAAGGTTGATGTATAAAACTCCTTGGCCTGTACGTCTGCTAGGAGACAATCCATCAATGGCAGAACCCCCTTCACTACCTGTTGCACTTTTGTATGTCCTAAATAGGCCTGTTTTAAGATCTGCACCTTATCGTACTATTGTAATACCATTTCTGTACTGTAAGTGAACTTCTATGACTTCAAGCCTAAATAAAGTATATATGATGATGATATTTATAGCGACAGAATATTTCTAGAGCTTGACTCCAGTATTGGCTTGAATTAGTTCACTGGTCCATATATTCTCTGAAAGAGACAATTAGTTATGGATAACTCACTTTAGATCCCTCAACTTAGAATTACCCCCAGGTGTCAGACTGGATCCGGAGAATTTTTTAATCAGCAGTACTTCTGAGGTCGATAGGTGGTGTCGGTTGACTCTGCATTCGTTGTTGGCAGTATGGTCGCTGGAATGACGTTGCGGTGTCTACTTAGACGCCGCCCTCGCGGGCTGACATCAGTTGTTTATTTTTCCACGCCAGCCAGTGCAGATCTGGAGAGAGCGTACCTCGAGTCACTTTTTGACAACGTTTTTGCTACTTTTGTCGACACCTTTTTTGAGTCAATCGACTCCTGGTGCACGGAGGAATGTCATGTCAGACCGGCTTCAAGGCTCGTGACTCCTGTCGCAAATTTATGTCGGTCACAGACCCGCACCTCGTATGCCTTTGGTGCCAGGTCACGCGAACACGACCCAAAGTCGTGCTCCGACTGCATGGCCATGAACCCCAAGTCTTAGCTTGAGCGGTCCCGAAAGCTTCTCGAGGCCCGGCAGCCCGCACCGCGCCTTTCGAGGTCCGGTTGCGGAGCCCCTCTTCATCGAAGTCTGCGTCTTCGGGCAAGTCGAAGTACAAGAATAACGTGAAGAAGCATTGTCGCTCTTCGTGTTCTCCCCAGCCGACGCGACGCGGGAAGCGTAAATTATTCATCCGACTCCGCCCGCTGAGCCTGATGGGTTGACTCCGGCCCTCCCTCCTTTTCCGGGTGCCGGAGCGAACCCTGCCCAGCTTTGCAAATTCTATGAAGCCTTGCATTCCATCTTCGGGCAGCCGACTCTGCCGCCGCTCCCTTGGACCCCACAGACCCGGTTGGGAGCTCTAGGCCTTCGATGTCGGCAGCTTCGGCTATGGCGCTGCAGGGCCCCCAAGGATCCAGGCCTGGATCCGGATCAGCGCCGGTCGACCTCATGACAACTCCGGTGCCGCATCCAGTGACGACACCCCCACCGACGCCAGGTGTGTCCCCAGCCGGCATCGGCCCCAGCCTCCCCCTCGATGAGGACACAGAGCCAGACGGATGTTGCCCCACGTCGGGACCGGCGCCGACAGGTACTTTTGTGTCCCTTTTCTCCCCTGATGTTTCCTAACACCCTGAGTGGTTCACAGGAGAGGGTGAGGAGGACTGGGAGGGGTCTGTGGACCCTCTTGTAGACCAGTTCGAGGAACCGGAATAAGAGAGGAGTTTGGTGTTGCCAGTGGTCTGGACACCTCCCCAAACTTTGGCATGCTATCTCCCCCTACCGTGGCTACAGAGGAGGGTGCATCTTACGCAGTGGTGTTGCGTAGGGCAGCTGAGGCCTTAAACCTCTAGCTTCCTTCGGTGGCGGTCAGTACTATCCTCCTGACAGAGGTGCTTCAACCGGCAGCAGCCTCTTCAGAGCCCGTGCTGCCGTTCAATGAGGC
The DNA here is from genome assembly GCF_964204655.1 of Triturus cristatus. Taxonomy (NCBI): domain Eukaryota; kingdom Metazoa; phylum Chordata; class Amphibia; order Caudata; family Salamandridae; genus Triturus; species Triturus cristatus. The sequence goes on from NC_140585.1 coordinate 619,363,402, forward strand.
CCTTACGGACATCCTTGTGGGTGCTTGGTCCAAGCCCAACACAGGGGCTCCTGTGGACAGGATGATTGCCCGACTCCACCGCTCGGCCCCGGGCGACCCCATTTTCCTCTCTTCTCATCCTACCCCTGAGAGCTTTGTAGTCCAAGCCTTAACATCCAAAGGCGCATTCCCTAAGGCTCAAAATCAAAGGGAATGGATCACTTGTAACTGAAAAAAGGGGGGTTCTTAAACCGTTTCTATCCGTCAATACCTAATGAAGGTATTATGAGAACCCTCAATCACGTATCATTGATGGTGTGGCGGTTTATCTTGATTCTCCGCCTTATTTATACGTGTCAGCATTTTCATTGGGTCTCTTTTGTACTATGCTTCCTCCACCTGGAGGGAACCACTAATTTTTCAGTAGTGATCAGAAATGGTTGTGCAAAAAAGTGTTATTGTGACGTTAAAATGTCTTTCTCACACTGCCCCAAAGTTCATATTTATTCTGTCCGGTGTGTGAGGAGACTTGTTTTTAAAAATATAAAAAAATGTGCGTGCAATAGGTCAGATAATGTGGCCAATGCACTTGTTAGTGTCCAAATCAAAAGAAGGTCGACATGTTTCTGCCCATCCAGTGCCCCAGGAGGGGGTCGTAGGGCGTTCTTCAGGACCTAGTGGTTGTGAGAACCGGTGATGCCCAGTTCTAAGGAGAGTTTATCAATTAGCTTCGTAAACAAGAGGTCTAAAAGTACCTCAAGGTTAGACTTACCTAAGAACGAAAAGACATATAGTATAAAAAGAAACAAACAAAGATACGAGTACTATTTCTAAGTACTGGTTAAAGCAGATTTAAGAAAAAATGGCAATTCTTTATCATACTGTAAAGCGAACTCTTAAAATGGCAAATCTTTTTTGTACTGCTGAGGTTAGGTCAAGGGGGAAGGGGGGAAAAAAAAAATTCCAGGGGAACACTACCCCTTATAGTCCTTCCTCAGTTTTTACTCTTTGTATAAATCACCTGACACGAGATCTCTCTCTACACGAGCCCTGGAGATCAGCGTCAGCACAAGTCGTGTTCAGCCCACAGAAGAGGTACGAGCAACGAGGAGCTACTCTTTCTCACGGCAAGAAGTATCAACGGAACAGCTCTACTAACGGTACCTCTACCTTGCCACTTCCTTTCCCCCCCGCTTCCCTTTTCTTCCGCCCCCCGCCCTTCCCCCCGTTCCCTTTTCTCCAACTAGGCGACGCGCTCACGGTGGCAACGCAGCAGCCTGAACCAGGAACTGCATTAAGGTAATCCGCTCTTGTTCCTTCTGTATACATCGGACAGTCAAGATGTTCAGCATGGTATTAAGACAAATGACCACTTATGACAATAGCGGTGCTGAGAGACATCACCTTATTTAGCGCTATACCCCACGTTATGTTTACAATTACCACTAGGGTTTAAACAGAGTGACCTTCTATCTTCAAGCATAAAAGAAATAATTACACACTCCAATATATGTATGATTGAATATCACACATAACTCTCCCCCCCCTTTTTTTTTTCCCCCCCTTCCCCCTTGACCTAACCTCAGCAGTACAAAAAAGATTTGCCATTTTAAGAGTTCGCTTTACAGTATGATAAAGAATTGCCATTTTTTCTTAAATCTGCTTTAACCAGTACTTAGAAATAGTACTCGATGCTTTGTTTGTCTCTTTTTATACTATGTCTTTTCGTTCTTAGGTAACACTAACCTTGAGGTACTTTTAGACCTCTTGTTTACGAAGCTAATCGATAAACTCTCCTTAGAACTGGGCATCACCGGTTCTCACAACCACTAGGTCCTGAAGAACGCCCTACGACCCCCTCCTGGGGCACTGGATGGGCAGAAACATGTCGACCTTCTTTTGATTTGGACACTAACAAGTGCATTGGCCACATTATCTGACCTATTGCACGCACATTTTTTATATTTTTAACCCCTTCCATGCCCATGACGGAACGGTTCCGTCATGAGCATCGGTTGCGCTGTGCTCATGACGGAACCGTTCCGTCATGGCCCCGCCCGCGCTCGAACCCTTCAGCACCGCGGGGGAATTCCCGCAGCGCTGAAGGGGTTAAAAACAAGTCTCCTCACACACCCGACAGATTAAATATGAACTTTGGGGCAGTGTGAGAAAAACATTTTAACGTCACAATTTCAATTTTTTGCACAACCATTTCTGATCACTACTGAAAAATTAGTGGTTCCCTCCAGGTGGAGGAAGCATAGTACAAAAGAGACCCAATGAAAATGCTGACACGTATAAATAAGGCGGAGAATCGAGATAAACCGCCACACCATCAATGATACGTGATTGAGGGTTCTCATAATACCTTCATTAGGTATTGACGGATAGAAACGGTTTAAGAACCCCCCTTTTTTCAGTTACAAGTGATCCATTCCCTTTGATTTTGAGTACATGACAGGAAGTAGAATGGATGACTGCTTCTTCTAGCTTCCCCCCCCACCCCCCCTTTTTGATTACAATGCATTCCCTAAGGCACTACATGATAGGGAATCCAAGAAGCTGGACCACCTTGGGAAGATGTTTTCTTCCTCCAGCTTGGGACTGTGGTCTGTGAACACCGCATGTCTATTGGGCCATTACTCCCACTCGGTGTGGGACACGGTGCGCAGGTGCTGCCACAGTACCCGGAGGAGGCCTGGGCCGTGCAGTTGCCAAAGGGAGGGACTCGGCAAAGTTCACCATCGGGTGAGGACTGGACACCGCAGACTCACTGGGCAGGACGATTTCCACATCAGTAGCACTGACGCTACGCTTGGTTGAGGTCCACTGGCTTTTCAGGGGATGTCCAAGCAACGATTTTGAACATGCCCTTTGGCCGTCGCCAGTTTGGCAACAAGGCAGACCATGCGCTCTAGCGCTTTAAATATTCTAGGGCTAAGGCCAGATACTTAAGCCTCGCTTCCACCTCCTGCCCAGCGCAGTCTGCTTTTCGCCCCTTTTGTGGCTACGGAAGGGGTGCCCCGCCATGTTCCGCCCAGAGCCACAGGCCTGCGCAAGCTATCCAGCCTCTGCACGGCCGGGGACTTTGATCCCACCACCATGGGTCAGGGGGCCAGCGGGCGGGCGAGTCCACCAGCGTGCCCCCTCTGCAGCAGCTTCCAAACCCTCCTAGTCCGACCTTTCAGGCCTATCATTCGCCAGTGGGCGGCAGGAGTCTCCATAACCTCCCCCACTGGCTCAACATCACGTCGGACAGGTGGGTTATGTAGATAGTCCGAAGAGGCTACTCCCTCCCCTTCGAGACAGCCCCTCCATCTATGCCACCTCAATTCCATCACATATAGGAGGGTCACTGGGCCCTCCTCCAAAAGGAAGTTACGGCTCTCTTGGCCAAGGGAGTCATTGAGCGTGTTGCTGCCCCAGGAGTCGGTCGTGGTTGTTATTCCCACTACTTTCTGGTGCCCAAGAAGGACAAGGGCCTGCGTTCTATCTTGGATCTCAGGAATGTCAACCACTTCCTCCGGAAGGAGAAGTTCAAGATGTTGACACTGGCTCAGGTCCTGTCTGCTCTCGAACCTGGAGACTGGATGGTAGCATTGGACTTGCAGGACACTTATTTTCACATCCCCGTCCTGCCGGCCCACTGTCATTACCTACGGTTCATGGTGGACCACGAGCTCTTTTAGTTTATCGTGCTCCCCTTTGGCCTTCTCAGCGCCCCTCGGTTGTTCACGTAAGTGATGGTGGTCGCAGCTCCTCTGCGCAGATCAGGGGTTCTAGTCTTCCCCTATCGTGACTGGCTGTTAAAGGTGGGGTCGCCCCAGGCTGTCTTCTCCCACCTCCAGACTATGGCCGACCTCCTGCATTTGCTGGGGTTCACCATCAATGTGCTGAAGTCACACCCGATTCCCTCTCACAAGCTCCTTTTCATCGGAGCGGTTCTGGACACAGCGCAGTTTTGGGCTTATCCTCCTGAGCAGCTAGTCCGGGGAATTCGGCCTCGATCCCGGGTTTGTCACACTGACCCTGAGGCTACTGTGCCTCATGGCCTCCTGCATCCTTCTGGTGGACTATGCCAGGTGGCATATGCGGGCTCTGCAGTGTGACCTGAAGTTGCAGTGGGCACAGCATCCGGGAAATCTTTTTGGTTGCTTCCAGATCTCGGAGGGCACTGCACACCAATTGCAGTGGTGGCTAACAGACCGGGATAGGGTCAACAGCAGATACCTCTCCCTTCCCCAACCAGAGTTCACAGTGGTGACGGATGCATCACTGCTGGGGTGGGGCTGCCACATGGGAGAGGCGGAGATCAGAGGTCTCTGGTCTCCGGCGGAGTCAAGGCTCCGTATCAACCTCCTGAAGCTTCGGGCGATTAGTCTTGCACTAAAAGCATTCCTTCCCTGTGTGCAGGTAAGAATGGTGCAGGTATTCACGGACAACACCACCATGTGGTACTGCAACAAGAGGCTCTCCGCCTTTGGACATGGCTGGAACATCAGGGCATATCTCAGGAGGTTCAACACCTGGCAGGTTCTATGAACGCCAGGGCGACAAACTCCGCCGCAGTTGCACGATGGATCACGAATGGCGTTTTCACTCAGAGGTGGTGCAAGGTCTCTTTCAAAAGTTGGGAGCGACTTGATTAGATCTATTCACCACCGAAGAGAATGCGCAATGTCAGCAGTTCTGCGTGTTGGAATTTCCAAGGCGGCACTCGCTAGGCAACGCTTTTCGTTGCGAGTGGAGTTGTGGTCTTCTATACGCCTTTCTGCCTATACCACTTCTGCCCAGAGTGCTGAAGATCAAGCGCGACCGGGCTGAAGTCATCCTTGTGGCTCCAGATTGGGTGCAAAGAGTCTGGTATCCCAAGCTCTTGAACATGGCCATTGATCCTCCGATCAGACTGCCTCTTCAGGAGGATCTTCCGTCGCAGCAGCAGGGGACCGTCCTCCACCAGAAACTGTCCAGCCTCCACCTGCTTGCGTGAGATTGAGCGGCGACAGTTGACAGCTTTCAACCTTCCTCCCAAAGTCTGTAATGTTATCTTGGCAGCCAGGCGTCCCTCCACCAAAACGGTATACACCTTTAGATGGAGCATTTTTGTGGCATGGTGCGCAGCAAAGTCTGTGGATCCCCTTTTTGCCCCCCTTTCAGAGGTTTTCCTCTTCATTCTTTCTTTGGCCCAGCAGGGCTCTGCTGTAGGCAGTCTCAGAGGCTATCTTCTGGCCATTTTGGCCTTTCTTCGGCTTCCTTCTCTTTTCAAGTACCCTATTGTAAATTGCTTCCCTAAGGGCATTACTCATTTGTTTCCTCCAACTCCTTTCATAATGCCCCAGTGGGACTTGAACCTGGTTCTTACTTATCTGATGTGTGCTCCTTTCGAGCCGCTACATAACTGTCCTCTCAGACTCTTAACCCTTAAAACTACCTTTCTGGTTGCTCTCACCTCTGCTCGCAGGGTAAGTGAGCTACAGGCCCTTACTTCTGCCTCCTTTACTGGCTGTTCATCTGGACAAGATTGTCCTCCGCACTAGGCCATATTTCCTTACCAAAGTGGTAGTCTCTTTCCATATAGGTTAGACCATCACTTTGCCCACCTTCTTTCCGCCTCTTTCTAAAGAGGAAGAGAGGCTCCACCGTCTGGATCCAAAACGTGTGCTTTCGTTCTATCTCGATCGCACAAAACAATTCCGGTTGGATTACCAGCTCTTTGTCGGTTATGTGGGTGCCATGAAAGGTCGGGCCGTGCAAAAATGAACCATCTCCCGATGGCTCGTTCTTTGCATCAAAATCTGCTATTCCTTATCGAAAGAGGAACCTCCAGTTGGGTTGCATGCACATTCCACAAGGGCGACGGCAGCCACTACTACGTGGAGTCCGCCCTCTTGACATCTGCCAGGCAGCTACATGGGCTTTACTGCACACGTTCACCAAACACTACTTCCTGGACAGCCAAGTCTGGAGGGACGGCTTCTTCGGCCGTTCGTTTCTCCAGGACTTGTGAACTTGGTTTGCAGACCTCCACCGGGGTTGGTATTGCTGAGGTTTCTATTCTAAGGTGAGGAATCCAGAACCAATTGTCTCTTTCAGATGAACAAGTTACTCTGTAACAATATGTTCGAGGCATGTGGGCTGCTGACATTCATATCTGTGCATAGATCGCCGCCTAGTGTTGGGTCCGGATGTTTGCACGTTGTTGTCCTGGAAGAGTCTTCGAAGTATCCTTGGATAGGTGACTCCTCCCCTGGACTACAGTGCGCATGGGCATCCTCTCCATCCTCAGATTGTTTTTTTCCGCCATTGGGTTCGGATGTGCTTATCTTGACTCAAGTTAGGAAAAACTCTTTTCAGGCCAAAAGGCCTCTAGTTCGCGTCGGTACTGTTCCCGATCGGTATCGATAGTATCTTTGTTAGTTTACTAACGTCCAAAACCAACTTTTTCGCATCTTACCGACCATCGACCCGACATCGACGATGGAATCGAGGACACCATTCAAGCGGTGTCCGGTATGCAATGCGAAATATCCCCACATCGACGTCCATCCGGTGTGCAACAAATGCCTTTCACCGGATCACGACGAATCTACATGCATGGCCTGTGCCCGATTTCGATCCAAGAAGACTCTACGGAATCGCTGCGCTTCGAGTCTCGCCGCTCGCCAAGCGGCACCGGCCCCAGCCGACATCTTCAACGCCGAGACCGAAGATATCGAAGAAGTGGAGAACCTACCCTCCAGTCCCGCTTCCGAACATAACTCCGGATCGGAAGACTTTGACGAAACACTCTTTCGTAGAGATGAAGACGACACCGAGGTAGGAGACTACAATGAGGCCTTAGGGGCCGAAGAGAGTAGCTCCGGTGACGAGCAAGGCCTACCCGTTCAGACTGAGGAAAGCCCAGTGCAACAGTCTATGGCTCCGGTCGAGGGATCGCCTTCGAGCCTTACCCAAAACCTATCCCGCAGTTCTTCGGCCCCGGCCTCGGGCCCGGCCTCGGACATTCAGCGGCAGCCATTACCGCCCAAAACGGCTGGTTTCCCTTCTTCGAAACCGAAACCAAAAGCTGTATTGATTCAATTGAAACCGAAACCGAAAGTGGCGCTGGTCGGATCGAGGCCCTCCACACCTTCGACGCCAGCAAAACACGTCGGCACCGAGCGCACCAAACGAGACTTCGGTGCCGCACTTGAAGCGGCCGACGTCGGAGTCGGCGTACGGAAAAAGGCCCTCGGTGCCACCAAACCTGCTCAGCTCCCGACACCAACGCAATCGACTCCGACCCCAAAGGTCAAACTGCCTGCTGCGCCTCGCACCGCTTCGACGGCAACACCAAAGCCACATTCATCGAAGACGTCGACGGCCATTCCCACCCCTCGACTCGATGACCCACCGGCGCCGAAAAAGTCCACGGCCGCCTCTACAGAACCGGTCGGCGCAAAAGAATCGAGGGCGCTCCAGATGCGACCCGTTACTGAGCAAAGCACCAAAAAGAAGACGGTCCTCCAGGACATGTCGGGCTCCGAGCCAATAAAAGCTCCAGCAGCCTCTTCGGCACCAGCCAACATTACCTTTGGCCTGCCACCATCCACGGCCCCAAAACTGTTCCAAATCAGGACACGGGTCACCCATACCACGATCACACCAGCCGAACGCTCTGCGGAGACGTCTCCATGCCATCTCATCGACGCCGACACCGGCAGGATGATTATCCACAAAAGGAAAATAACTTCTGAGCCAGCTTTAGAATCCTTCCGGATCCCACTAAAAAGAAAGCTGCCTGTGGCTTCGGAACCAGTTCTTTACGAACCTTTCCACTCACCCTACCAGGATCCACAATCCTTCTCTCCCGCACACTCCGACACGGATGCGTTAGAGGACTACATGGGTGACCAAGTCCCCTACCCCAGAGACATGGACCCTGACGGCCAACAGGACCCTGATCAAGCTTGGGATGACCCTGTGGACCCAAGTGCACCTATGGATGCACAGGACCCGCAACTCTATGGAGCTAAAACATCTCCCACAGAGGACACTGCAGCGTTCAACGCTCTCATTGAACGTGCTGCGGCCAATCATGGAGTGCAACTTCACTCCGACACCGTCGAGGACGACTTTCTTATGGACACTTTCGCAACCTCAGAAAGAAATATAAAGACTCTGCCCATGTTAAAGGGGGTCCTCAAACCAGCGAAGGACATCTTGAAGGAACCCACCAGGGCAAGAGTGATAAACCCCAGGATCGACAAAAAATACAGATCAGCGCCTGGGGACCCTACTTACATTAGAGGCCAATTACCTCTGGATTCCATTGTCGTTGCGAATGCTCGCAAGAGGGCACACTCGCAAACAGGTGACGCTCCTCCCCCGGACAAAGAGTCCAAGGTGTTAGAGACCTCTGGCAAACGGGTTGCCGCACAGGCAGCTAACATATGGCGCATTGCCAATACTCGAGCGCTCCTCGCTCGCTACGATAGAGCGCACTACGACACATTAGAGCAAATACTCCAACATCTCCCTGACCAATACAAAGAAGGTGCAGAGATCCTCATCAGGGAGGGACAGCTCCTCACAAACGCATCCATCAAGTGTGCGCTGGATGCCGCAGACACAGCTGCCAGGGCCATAAACACTAGCGTCATGTTGCGACGACATGCCTGGTTGCGAATCTCCGGATTCAAACCTGAGGTGCAAAATAACATACTCAACCAGCCTGTCAACCCCGACTATCTATTCGGGCCGGAGGTTGACGCCACCCTAGAGAAAATAAAAAAGGACACGGACACTGCAAAGTCCATGGGGGCTCTCCAGACTCAGTCCTTTCGGAGCGGCTCCTTTCGTCGCCCCGGAAATAGAGGAGCAGGTAGAGGACAGGGGTCACAGCAAACATACAACAAGGGCAATACACAAACCACCTACGATAAAAACACCCGGGGTGGATATCGTGGCTCCAGTACAAAGGGAAGAGGACGCGGCTACGGCAACACCAGGTCCTCCCCCAAGAACAAGCAGTGACGCCCTCTCCCTTCCTCCCGACCACATAACACCTGTCGGGGGAAGGCTACAAAGGTTCCTGTCCACGTGGAACTCCATCACCACAGACAGGTGGGTCAAAGATATTGTCAAATACGGTTACTGTCTAGAACTAACCTCCACTCCACCCACAATACCTCCAAAAAACCGTCCTATGTCTTCAGTCAGAGCACTTAACGCTCTTACAGCAGGAGGTGCAAAGTATGCTTCTAAAAGGCGCAATAGAGGTCGTACCCGTCCACGAGCAGGGTATGGGGGTGTACTCCCTGTATTTTTTAATACCGAAAAAGGACAGGTCACTCAGACCTATATTAGATCTGAGACCCCTAAACCGATACATTCTTTCCGAGCATTTTCACATGCTCACTCTACAGCAAGTCCTCCCGCTGCTCAAGCAGGGAGACTTTCTGGCCACACTGGACCTCAAGGATGCGTATTTCCACATACCCATTCACCCCTCACACAAAAAATACCTCAGGTTCACTGTTCAAGGGCAGCACTACCAATTCAAAGTCCTTCCCTTCGGCGTGACAACAGCACCCAGGGTGTTTACAAAGTGCCTAGCTACTGTGGCGGCACATCTACGGAGGCAGCACATACACGTCTACCCTTACCTGGACGACTGGCTCGTTCAAGCGAAGTCAGCCCAGCAATGTGCCAGCCACATGTCCCGCACCATTCACCTCCTTCACAGTCTGGGGTTCTCACTAAATTACCCAAAATCCCATCTCCAGCCCGCACACGTACAACAGTACCTAGGTGCGACTATAGACACTCTGGCGGCCACAGCTCAGCCAAATTTAGTGAGAATCAACAGCATGCAAATGCTGATTTCCAAGTTCAAACCACAACACTCCCTGCCCGCGCGAGTGTTCATGCAGTTGATAGGCATGATGGCCTCCTGCATCTTCATAGTCCCACACGCGAGACTACATATGCGCCCGCTTCAGGAGTGCTTAGCACGTCAGTGGAATCAGGCTCAAGGACAGTTGAAAGACCTAGTGTTGGTGAGCGGTCGGGCATACAACTCTCTGCATTGGTGGAATCCACAAAACCTTTGCAAGGGCCGACCGTTCCAAGAGCCTGTCCCACAGATAATACTGACGGCGGACGCGTCTCTCCAGGGATGGGGAGCTCATGTACTCCATTACACAGTGCAGGGACTATGGACACAACAACAAAAGAAGATGCACATCAACCTTCTAGAGCTGATGGCAATCTTCCTCGCTATGAAAGCATTCAAAGTACACTTGTGCAACAAAGTCGTGTTGATCCGGACGGACAACATGACTGCCATGTACTACATACAGAAGCAGGGAGGAACACACTCTCTCCACAGTTGTCTCATCTGGCTCAGAGCATGTGGAAGTGGGCCATTCAGAGGAACATGTTCCTCATGGCAGAACACCTCCCCGGCAAGGACAACCAGATGGCGGATCTGGTCAGCAGACACAGCCACCAGATGCACGAGTGGGAGTTACACCCATCAGTACTCCAACCGTACTTCCAGCAGTGGGGTCATCCAGAGATAGACCTATTCGCGACAAGCGAAAACGCAAAATGCCAAAGCTTTGCCGCCAGGTTCCCACATCCGCAGTCGCAGGGCAATGCGATATGGATGAACTGGTGCGGCAGATTTGCGTACGCTTTTCCCCCAGCGCCACTGATACCGCTGGTGGCACGCAAACTCAGACAACACTCACTGACACTCGTCCTGGTTGCTCCAACGTGGGCACGCCAGCCGTGGTACACCACCTTTCTCGAACTTTCCGTGGTGCCGCATCAAAGGCTGCGGGTCAAACCCGAGCATTTGACGCAGAACCATGGAGAGATTCAGCACCCAGATCCGCAACAGCTGAACCTGGCAATCTGGCTCCTGAAGTCCTAGAGTTTGGCTACCTAAACCTGCCACCTGACTGTATGGACATCATTAAGGAGGCCAGGAGACCACTACCAGAGCTTGCTATGCAGCCAAATGGAAGAGGTTTGTCATTTATTGCAATAATAATGACATTAACCCGCTAGACGCATCCATCCAAAACATTATTTGTTACCTATTACACCTATACCGATGCAATCTGGTGTACACCTCTATACGTGTCCATTTGACTGCAATATCAGCCTATCTACAGACCAGGCAGCACCTCTCTCTATTCAGAGTGCCTGCCATCAAAGCATTCTTGGAAGGACTCAAACGAGTCATTCCACCAAGCCACCCACCGGCTCCGATGTGGAACCTCAACTTGGTCCTCACACGCCTGATGGGTCCACCCTTTGAACCTCTACACTCATGCGAGATTCAATTCCTTACCTGGAAAGTAGCTTTCCTAGTACCGATAACTTCTTTACGAAGAGTTAGTGAACTCCAGGCACTAACTGTTCAAGAGCCATTTATACAGGTTCACGCCAACAGGGTCGTACTACGTACCAACCCCAAATTCATGCCCAAGGTGATATCGCAGTTCCACATGAATCAGAAACTATTGAACTGCCTGTTTTCTTTCCAAACCCACAAACTGTCGCAGAAAGGGCACTCCATACACTAGATGTGAAAAGGGCCCTCATGTATTATATCGACAGGACCAAACCCTTTAGGAAAACAAATCAACTTTTCGTTGCCTTTGCCCCACACCACAAAGGTAACGCTATCTCCAAAGCAGGTATAGCCAGATGGATCGTTAAATGTATTCAAATTTGCTATCAAAAGGCTAAACGCACATTAACGATTCCCCCACGAGCCCACTCGAAACGTAAGTTAGGGGCCTCCATGGCTTTCCTAGGAAACATTCCTTTGCATGACATATGTAGAGCAGCCACCTGGTCCACTACACATACATTTACCAAACACTATTGTGTAGATGTGCAATCAAAACAGCAGGCAGCTGTAGGACAGGCTGTTCTCAAAACTCTTTTTCAGACCGCTGCAGCTGGCACTGGTAGCCGCCGCTAATAAGAGGGCACTGCTGTATATTCTATGCACAGATATGAATTCAGCAGCCCACATGCCTCGAACTGAATATGCTACTTACCAGTATGCATCTGTTCTTGGCATGTAGGGCTGCTGACGTTCATATCGCCCTCCCTCCTCCCCGGCGCCTGTAGCAGCTGCAGCTCTCAGAATTACTGTAAGCATGGTCATCACTTTCTGTATCTACTCCATCACTGCCACAATGGCGAAAAACAATCTGAGGATGGAGAGGATGCCCATGCGCACTGTAGTCCAGGGGAGGAGTCACCTATCCAAGGATACTTCGAAGACTCTTCCAGGACAACAACGTGCAAATATCCGGACCCAACACTAGGCGGCGATCTATGCACAGATATGAATGTCTGCAGCCCTACATGCCAAGAACAGATGCATACTGGTAAGTAGCATATTCAATCTGTAAGAGACCTAGATTAGTTACGGATTCCTCACTGCCCCACCTATCCTCCCAGTTCTGCGATTTGACTTCTAGGGTAAGGGAATCCCTTTCAGAGCCCTAATTCTCTTGCACCAATGGTCAGTGTCTTGGATGGCTCTGCGCTTCTGGTGTGGAATGTCGTGTAAAGAACTGACGTCGGTGCACGAGGGCAGCGTCTAAGTAGATACCGCAATGTCTCTCCGGTGACCATGACTCCAACAACGAACGCGAAGTCTACCGACTCCACCTATCGATGCGTAGAGGTACTGCTGAGGGAAAAATTCTCCGGATACAGTCTGACAACTGGGGATAATTCTGAGGTGAGTAATTCTAAGGTGAGGAATCCATAACTAATCTATGTTGCACACAGATATATTGTTACCGAAGGTAAGTAAGTTGTTCATCAATGTAGAACAAATAGCAGCTATCTGAAAGAAACACGTTAGTTATGTTATGTTATATAGAATTTCTATAGCGCACGGCTACTCCGACAGAGTGTCCCGGCGCTTTTCACTTGCCGCTCAGCGAGAATAACATAACAACATAGAAACAAAACGGAAAAAGTCAGAAGAAAAAGACCTAAAGATTAAAAAGCCAGGTCTTAAGGCTCTTCCTAAACAGAAGCAAATTAGACGTGCTCCGTAGAACCAGAGGCAGCGAGTTCCAAAGCTGGGGGGCTTTCAAACTAAAAGAACGCCCCACAGTACGGGCTTTCCTTACACGTGGCACCAAGGCCAGGTATAGAGCTTCTGATCGTAGAGAGCGGGCTGGGCGATAAAAAGTCAACCTCCGCTGCAAGTACTTTGCCCCTGTGCCAAACAGAGCTTTATGCATCAGGGTCAAGGTTTTAAACATGATCCGTTTCCGGATAGGCAACCAATGCAGCGCCTGCACCAGCCCCGAAGCTCCCGCTCGCCTATGGAGTCCAAAAATAGCGCGAGCCGCAGCGTTCTGCGCCACCTTCAGGCGCTGGACCAAGTAGTCCGGGAGCCCCAGAAAGAGGGCATTGGCGTAGTCCAGCCTAGAGCCTATTAGTCTGAACAGTGATCCGCCTGTGCTCCTCAGAGAGCAATGGTAGAAATTTGCGGAGCATCTTCAAAATGCCGAAACAGGTGCCGACCAAACCAAGGATATGTGATCTTAACGTAAGCTTGTTGTCCAGCTTAACTCCCAGGTTTTTGGCGACCAAAGAAGACTGAGCAGGGGGACACATATCCATAGGCCACCAGACCTGCCATTCAGGGTCGGCGGTGCATCCGAAGAACAGGATCTCTGACTTGCTGGAGTTGGCCTTAAGGCTGTTCCGCTGGAACCAGTCAAAGACCATCCCCAGACAGCCCCGAATACACTCTCCATCGAATGCCTGATCTTTCCCGCATGTGAAGAGCAGTTGAGTGTCATCTGCGTAGGATACAATCTGGGCCCCAAAAGCCTCCACCAATGCCGCCAGAGGGGCCATAAAGATATTAAAAAGAGTCGGGCTCAACACAGATCCCTGTGGAACTCCGACTCCCAATGGCGGCATCTCTGCGGTGCTTTGGGAAACCCAGACTGTTTGGCGGCGGCCCTCGAGAAAAGATGTAAACCATTTGAACACCGTCCCCCTAAGACCGATGTCATAAAGCCTGGCGAGAAGCGCCTCATGGGGGACGGTGTCAAAGGCCGCCGACAGGTCTAGCATGACAAGCATGGCCTTGCCGCCTACATCCAGTGTCTCCCGGATGACCTCCGAGACCACCAGCAGCGCCGTCTCAGTACTTAAATTGGGACGGAACCCGGATTGTGATGGATGCAGGAGATGGTTAGTTTCTAAGAAACCAGACAAGATGCCATGGACATGCTTCTCCGTGATCTTAGCTAGGGCCGGGAGAAGGGAGATTGGCCTGTAGTTGGCCAACACCTTGGCGTCTAGTCCAGGCTTCTTCAGGAGGGGGATCACCATCACCCTCTTCCAGGCGCATGGGACCCTTCCCTCCCTCAAGGAGGCATTAAGGAGAGGATTAACCAATGGGTTCACCACCGATGCCACCCTGGCCAAAAATTTGGCCGGGCAGGGGTCCAATGGCGAACCAGATTTAAGATTGGTTAGCAGCATCAGGGAAGCTTCGTTGGAGATAGCGGGGAACTCCTCCAGCACAACAGCTGGCATGGACGATGAAACAGATCCCACCCCAATGCTGCACCCCCCCTCACCAGACCTCTCCGGAAAAGAGGCCTGGATGGCCTTGATCTTCTCAGTGAAGAAGCTAGCAAGATCACAGACCCATGTGTCAGATGACGCTGGAAGGGGCGCGTTGGATCTCAGGGTCGTGAACTCCCTCACCACAGTGAAGATCTCCTTACAGGAGTTCATAGACGCCTCTATCCTCCTGGCCAAGTATTCCTTCTTCGCACACAAGATGCCACGATGGTACACTTTCACTGCCGCCCTATAGGCTAGTTTAGCCTCCTCGTCATATTGTAAACCACGGCGCAGATAGTCGTTTGGCCGTGGACCGAGGGGCAACTGCAGGGGCGAGATCGTTCAGCCTTTCTGCCAGCCAGATCTGCAGGGCCTCGGTGTCCCGCTCCAAATCGCCCGTGAGGGAGCACGGATGGTCCACCAGCGCCTGCGCCAGCATCTCAGGCGTCACTTTGTGCAGTGCCCTTGAGACACTTTAGAATATCCCCAGGCGTCAGACTGGATCCGGAAGATTTTTCGTCAGCAATACCCCTTGCGCGTCGCTAGGCGTCGTCTGCGGCTCCGCGTCCGTCGTCGGCGTCGTGCTCCGGAATGACGTCGTCGGAGTACTTAGACGCCGCCCTCGCGCGCTGACGTCAGTTCTTCTTTTTTCCGCGCCAGTAAGCGCAGATCCGGGAGAGCTACCCCTTTAGTCATTTTTTGACTAACTTTTTCGATCCCTTTTGATCTTGTCTCGACTTCGGTGCCGGTAGGATGCCTGGTTTTAAAGCCTGTGCTGACTGTAGCAGCTTGATGTCGGTTACGGACCATCACAGCCGGTGCCTTTACTGCTTGGGCCTCGACCACGACGCGGAGTCGTGTTCGGACTGCAAGGCCCTGACCTCGAAGGCTAGACGGGAGCGGTCCCGTAAGCTTCTCGAGATTCGCCACTCGGCTCCGCGAGCCTCTCGATCCCGGTCCAGGAGGAGGTCCAAGGATCGGTCGCGGAGCCGCAGCCGACGTCACCATCGGTCGTCGGGATCCAAGTCTTCGGGTAAGTCGAAGCATTCCAAGAAGCGACACCGCTCTTCGGACTCCCCTCGCCGGTCGCGCCACTCGGCCGAGGGTCAGGGTGGTTCCACCCCCGCGGCTCCGGCGGAGCCGCAGGCGCCGCGTAAGTCCCCCATACCCACTGGTCCCTGGGACTGACGCGACGCCGGCGGAAGTCAGTGCCTTCCTCTCGGCCATGAGGAGCCTGGCTCCGCCGTCGACGCCCGCTGGCGCGCCTTTGGGCCCCGCGGACCCGACTGGGCTGCCTTGCCTGCCGGCGGCTCCGGCCCCGGCGCCGTTGACGGCTCCGGCCTCGACGCCGCAAGCGCCCGAGGGACCCGTTCCCGAGTCCCCGCCGACGCCGGTCGACCTCGTCACGCCTCCTCCTCCGCCGGCGTCGACACCGGTACCACCCCCGACGCCGACTCCGCTCGACGTCGAGCCCCAGTTCAGTCCCGCTCCGGGCCCGGCGCCGATACGGCGTCGATGGACGCCGCGTTCGACGCCGCTGGAGACACATTTTGTCTACCGCCCGGCTCCGCTCCTTCCTCCTGTATACCAGGAATCGGATGATGGGGACAACTGGGAGGGATCCGAGGATCCTATGGCCGCTCAGGCTCAAATGTCACAGGACTGGGCAGATGAACTGGGGGAGGCCAGTGGCCTGGATACCTCTCCGGACACTGGATTCGTCTCTCCTCCGACTGTGGCTTCGGAGGAGGGCGCTGCTTTCTCTGTGGTGCTGCGCAAGGCAGCTGCAGCCCTTGGGCTCGAGCTACCTGCTGTGGCTGTGAGGACTAACGTCCTCACTGAGGTGCTTCAGTCTGCAGCAAGCTCCACTGAGCCTCTGCTGCAATTCAATGAGGCCCTCATTGACATTCTGCAGGGCACCTGGTCCAAGCCCTCCACAGTTCCTCCTGTGGACAGGAACGTCGCTAGGCGCCACCGCCCTGCTCCGGGCGACCCCAGTTTTCTGTCCCAACACCCTACCCCCGAGAGCCTGGTTATCCAGGCCTCTACCTCCCAATCCTCCTTCCCGACCGCTCCGCCGGACCGGGATTCCAAGAGACTGGAACAGTTTGGCAAGAAGCTGTTCTCCTCCCTTAGTTTGGGCCTGCGGTCTTTGAACACCGCCTGTCTCTTGGACCGTTATTCCCACTCTCTGTGGGATGCGGTGGAGGACGTGCTGCCCCTGTGTCCGGAGGAGTCCGGACACGACTTACCCAGGCTCTGGCCGATGGGAGGGATGCAGCGCGACATGCTATCCGATGTGGGCTTGACACTACGGACTCGCTGGGTAGGGCAATTTCTACCACAGTGGCGCTTAGACGTCACGCCTGGCTGCGGTCCACGTCATATTCGGGCGATGTACAGAGCACTCTCATGGACATGCCCTTTGATGGCACTCGCCTTTTTGGCGAGAAAGCGGACAGTGCGCTGAATCGCTTTAAGGATTCCCGGGATACGGCCAAGTCCTTGGGCCTCTCGGCCCCGCGGTCGCAAACTTCCGCCTTTCGTGGCCAAGGAAGGGGTGCCTCCTCACGTACGCCTAGCCACCAGCCGCAGAACCAACCTGCGCGCGGACGTGGTTTCCGCCGAGGCGGTTCTGGAGGACGACGCGGTCAGCCCACATCCACCCCGGCAGCATCCGCCTCAAATCCTTCCTAGTCCGAGCTTTCAGGCCCATTCCACGCCAGTGGGCGGCAGAGTTAGCCATCACCTGCTCCACTGGCGGTCCATCACATCGGACAGGTGGGTGCTGCAAATCGTCCGAAGGGGCTACTCCCTCCCCTTCGAGACGACCCCTCCAGCCATGCCACCGCAGCACCACCGTATCACGGGGGATCATTTGAATCTTCTCCACGAGGAAGTTTCGGCCCTCTTGGCCAAGGGGGCCGTCAAGCGCGTTCCGAGCCCAGAAGTAGGTCGTGGTTGTTATTCCCACTACTTTCTGGTTCCCAAGAAGGGCAAAGGGGGCCTACTTGCAGGACACATATTTCCACATCCCCGTCCTGCCGGCCCACCGGCGTTACCTGCGGTTCACGGTGGGCCAAGAGCACTTTCAGTTTACCGTGCTCCCCTTCGGCCTCACCAGTGCCCCTCGGGTGTTCACGAAAGTGATGGCGGTGGTCGCAGCTCATCTGCGCAGATCAGGGGTTCCAGTCTTCCCCTATCTCGACGACTGGTTGTTGAAGGCAGGCTCGCCCCAGACAGTCGTCTCCCACCTCCAGACTACGGCGGATCTCCTGCATTTGCTGGGATTTTCCATCAACGTGCCGAAGTCACACTTGAGTCCCTCTCAGAAGCTCCTCTTCATCGGAGCAGTTCTCGATTCGGCGCAGTTCCGGGTCTCTCCACCGGAACAGCGGGTCCGGGATATTCAGGCCCTGATTCCCATCTTTCGGCCTCTATCCTGGGTTTCGGTCAGGCTAGTGTTGCGGCTTCTGGGGTTGATGGCCTCCTGCTTCCTACTAGTGCATCACGCCAGGCGGCGCATGCGGGCTCTGCAGTGGGACCTGAAGTTTCAGTGGGCCCAGCATCACGGCAACCTGTCCGACCATGTCTTGATCTCGGAGGGCACTGCACAGCAGTTGCAGTGGTGGCTCACGGACCGCGATTGGGTCATGGGCAGAAGCCTCTCCCTTCCCCAACCGGAGCATGTCGTAGTGGCGGATGCGTCCCTCCTGGGATGGGGTGGCCATATGGGAGAGGCGGAGATCAGAGGCCTCTGGTCTCCGGCGGAGTCTCGTCTCCACATCAACCTGTTGGAGTTGAGAGCGATCCGGCTTGCACTGAAAGCCTTCCTTCCCTCTGTCAGGGGAAGTGTCGTGCAGGTGTTCACGGACAACACCACCGCCATGTGGTATTGCAACAAACAGGGCGGGGTGGGGTCGTGGACCCTTTGTCAGGAGGCTCTGCGCCTCTGGACGTGGCTGGAACACCAGGGCGTCACCCTAGTGGTTCAACATCTGGCGGGCTCTCTGAACGCCAGAGCAGACGAACTCAGCCGCCGGTGCATGATGGATCACGAATGGCGTCTGAACTCCGAAGTGGCGCAAGGTCTCTTTCAGCAGTGGGGAGAGCCTTGGTTAGATCTATTCGCCACCGAAGAGAACGCGCAATGTCAGCAGTTCTGCGCGTTGGAATTTCCAAGGCAGCACTCGCTCGGCGACGCTTTTCGTCACGAGTGGAGTTGCGGTCTGTTGTACGCCTTTCCGCCTATACCACTTCTGCCCAGAGTGCTGAAGAAGATCAGGCACGACCGGGCCCAAGTCATCTTGGTGGCTCCGGATTGGGCACGAAGGTACTGGTATCCCGAGCTACTCAGTATGTTGACCGTTCCTCCGATACGTCTGCCCCTTCGGGAGGATCTTCTGTCGCAGCAGCAGGGGACAGTCCTCCACCCGAACCTGTCCAGCCTCCACCTCCATGCGTGGAGATTGAGCGGCGGCAGTTGATGCCATTTGACCTGCCTCCTGAAGTCTGTGATATCATTCTGGCAGCCAGGCGTCCCTCCACAAAGACGGTATACGCCTGCCGGTGGAACAAATTTGTGGCATGGTGCACAGCAAAGGCTGTGGATCCCCTTTCCGCCCCTCTTTCTGAGGTTCTCCTCTTTCTTCTTTCTTTGGCCCGGCAGGGCTCTGCCCTGGGCACCCTGAAAGGTTATCTTGCTGCCATCTCTGCCTTCTTGCGGCTTCCTGATCATCCTTCTCTTTTCAAGTCCCCTGTAGTTACACGCTTTCTAAAGGGCATTACTCACACGTTCCCTCCTGTCCCTTTTGTAATGCCTCAGTGGGACTTGAATCTTGTTCTCACATTTCTAATGTGCGCTCCCTTTGAGCCTTTTCATAATTGTCCTCTTCGTCTGCTGACGCTTAAGACTGCTTTTCTGGTAGCCATCACCTCGGCTAGACGGGTGAGTGAGCTCCAGGCTTTATCTTCAAAGCCTCCTTTTCTCTCTGTTCATCCGGACAAGGTTGTCCTTCGGCCTCGTCCCTCCTTTCTTCCGAAAGTGGTGACTCCATTTCATCTTGGGCAGTCTGTCACCTTGCCCACCTTCTTTCCGCCTCCGCATCCTTCCAAAGAGGAAGAGAGGCTCCACCGTCTGGACCCAAAACGTGCGCTCTCCTTTTATTTGGACCGCACAAAGCAGTTCCGGGTGGACGACCAACTTTTCGTTGGATACGTGGGTGCTAAGAAGGGGAAAGCTGTGCACAAACGGACCATCTCTCGGTGGGTCGTTTTGTGCATCAAAATTTGTTACTCCTTGGCAAAAAAGGACCCTCCTGTTGGGCTGCGCGCCCATTCCACTCAGGCCACAGCGGCTACTACTGCTTTGGGGCGGGGTGTCCCTTTGCAGGACATCTGTCAGGCGGCGACGTGGGCTTCGCTACACACGTTTGCCAGGCATTATTGCCTTGACAGCCAAGTCCGGAGGGATGGCTTCTTTGGCCGTTCTGTCTTCCAGGACTTTCTGGTGTGATCTTGGTTGAAAACCCACCACCGGGGATGGTATTGCTTGGGTATCTATTCTAAGGTGAGGAATCTAACTAACGTGTTTCTTTCAGATGAACAAGTTACTTACCTTCGGTAACGATGTATCTGTAAGAAACATTAGTTAGATTCCTCACCGACCCACCCATCCTCCCCGTTCTGCGAACTGACATCTAGGGTTAAGGTTATCCTTTTCAGGCCCCTAAATTTTATTTTTGGCACCAGTTTCGGTCTTTGCATGGCTCTGCGTTCCTGGCGCGGAAAGCTATGTAGAAGAACTGACGTCAGCGCGCGAGGGCGGCGTCTAAGTACTCCGTCGTCATTCCGGCGCACGACGACGCCGACGACAGACGCGGAGCCGCAGACGACGCCTATCGACGCGCAAGGGGTATTGCTGACGAAAAATCTTCCGGATCCAGTCTGACGCCTGGGGATATTCTAAGGTGAGGAATCTAACTAACTAATGTTTCTTACAGATACATCCTTACCGAAGGTAAGTAACTTGTTCTACAGGTGTTTACCTCCTTGCAGTTGTTAGTCAAAGATTACGTGTCTCAGGTTAGTTTCTTTTTCAGTCAACGTGTGATAAATTGTGTTCCTAAAGGAGTATTGTAAAAAAAAAAAAATCTAATTGTTATTAGAGGATGTGTTCAAATAAATATTTTAAGCAAATGATTGTAACAAACTTTAAATACTTACAGATTACATTAAATGTAAATAAAAATGTAGATAAATGATATTCAATCATACACATTCCCCAAAGATTCAATTAAGACAGTAATACAAAATGCCAAAGCATTTGAAACCTTTCTGAACGCTTTTCAATATATCATGTCAAGCAAAAAGTCAGATGTTGAAAAGATGATAAATAGCTCTTTCTAGAGATCACACATTTGTGAAATTGGGTGACTTGCCACTGGCAAGCATTTCACTATGCTAATGACCATGATATTATATCCCGGCCTTCCTTCATGCCATGTTCCCTGCATGTTCTGTTGCATGTTGGAAATACGTAGTTCATGCAGGTGACTTCCATCACATATGGTGGGCAGGCCCCACCCTTACGAATTTTTGGCAGGAGATCCTGAGTCATTATGGACTACCCAATACATGACTACCAAATGCTCATCTTGGGCATTTGCTCCGAGTTCCTTACTGCCATGGCCCACGCGAACTGGTACCTGGTGCGCCACATGACCAGTGCAGACAAGCCGCTTATAGCCCAGGCCTGGCGCGGGCCCCCTCAGCTCCACCTGCAACATCCTGGTTTACACAATTCTGGCACACCATTGCTGTGGAGCAGATGACGCATACATTGTCCTTCACAGACAAGAGATTCTTTCGCCTCTAGACACCTCTTATTAATCATATGTCCAACTTTTAATACCTATGCTTTCAGCCTCCCAGGTTGGGCGCGCGTCACCTCTTTGACACACTGAGGTAATACCCACTTGGACTAGCTGGCCATGGAGGAGACAAGTTTAATTTTCCCTTTTTCTCCTGTCCTCTTTTTCCCATGTCCTCCCTCTCCCCTAGTGTTTGTGAATTCAGGAGTGGCACCCTCCAAACAGACATACCCGGTCATGGGACCACAATACGTAGACACCCACCAGGGCTCCTCAGGGTTTCCCGAGAGGATTGCACATGTACATCATAAGTATGCTCCCTAGGGGCCACAGTTAGTTTTTCTGTCATGCCTGTGCATAGTTCTAAATTGTTCCACTACTTTTGTGCAAATATCTGCTGAGGGCTAGTTTGCAACTGCAGCTTTATTTCCCCGTAATGTCTTTCTTTGCACATTTCATGAAAAGATCTTGAGCAACACAAGAGGTTGTATTGCAGAGGCCCTTACTAGACTCCTGCGCTTTTCACTAGGAGCACAAATGCACGCCAGGCTTTTTTACAGGGGCCATGATGGGTTGTATTGCAATACTTGCATGTGGTCCTCAATGCAATTGTCTGCGCAGGGTTATTCTTCAACTGCAATTATATTGTAGTGCTCTTTTTTGAAAATTCAATAAACCGATTTTGAGCAAAAAAAATGCATTATATAAGAATGTAAATGCAATCCCACTAAGGTGGCGCACAATAGAAGTCCTCCCGCCATTGGAACTCTCCAGTATATGTGTAACCGCAGGACTCATCTAAAAAACATTGTGCAACTGAGCTGTACCCAAGCTACCATGTGCTATAAAGCGCAGTAGTCTAAATCTAAAGCCATATCCAAAACACAGTTGTAGCACAACATCAAGGCACGAAGAGTACTCCTGCAACCGTATCAGCGTTGTGATAGTGCCATCTTGATGGTCCTATTTCTACCTGCTGAGAAAGGTTAGGTAATCAATCACCAAAAGAAGGTGGCCATCTTAAAATGATTAAGCATAGTTTGTTTCTTTCCCATTAACAACCTTGATAAAAACAGTCAAACCATACAAATTTTGCTAACGAAATCAAAAGCCACCCGTTGTCTGATAATATGAATTACACAACTACCATTAATTTTGCGAATGAGGGAGCGCAGCAAACCTGCTCACACCCTCGCAGCTCCGCTGGTGTTTTGCTTCTGCCTTGTGGACGCTGCCCTGATCAGCTGAGTTCAAGTCCACTCTCTGCTGGTTCCTGTTAGGTATTGTTTGTGTTAGCCCTGCATTGTACCTTATTTTGTGCCTGCTCTCTTGTGCCCCTATTTTTTCCTCCACTCCAGCTCCCTTTTTCTGCTGCTGCTAGCCCTGCGGGCCTTCCCCCTGCCACTCCCCGCTCCTGCCTCCCAGCTGCGCTTTCCCTCCCCTATTTAATGGCGGTCGCGCCAATGGCGCACTAAAGGCAAGCCCGTCTGCGCCCGTCCGCCCCGCGACCACCGCCAGGGACCCTGGATCTCCAGCCATCAACCGCCACGACTAAGCTATCCTCCTCGCACTCCTGGGGGGAACTGCCAGCTGTCCACGCCAAGCACCAGCCACGGACAGTTCTCCTGCCGTCACTGCTGCCAGACCTTCAACACCATCAGTACCCCCATGGCCATCACCCACGCACCAAACGCCAACGCTTGCGAAACCCTGAGGTTCATCCTCCTGAACGTGCGCTCCCTGCACAGATACGCCGTTGAGATCTGGGACCTCCTCAACAAACACACACTCACCATACGTTGCCTTCTTTACAGACACCTGGACAAACGCCTCATCTGCCCCAACATTGCCACTGCCATCCCAGTCAGATAAAAGATCCAGAGGAAAGATCGTCCAAGCCGCCCAGGAGGAGGACTCGCCATTGCACACAAGAGCTCCCTCCGAATCTCCACCTCCACCTTAGACTCCCTCTCCACCACTGAACACCTTTACTTCCTAATCCAGACCAGCCCTGTAACCACTCTGCCCGGCACCCTCGTTTACAGCCCATCCCCACCCCCGGACCATGCTCTCCGTGCGCCACGACCGCGGCTGACATCGCACCCCACGCCATCGCCTCCACGGACTACATACTCATCGGAGACCGGAACTTCCACCTCGACAACACCGGCGATCCCCAACTTCACTATCCTCCTGCACAACCTAGCCAACCTCTGCCTGAAACAGCTAGTCACCATGCCCATCAACAAGGCAGGACACACCCTCGACCCCATCTTCGCAGGAGAAAACAGCATCCACTTCAGCCACACCATGCAACCCCCTGGACGGATCACTTCTGGTTACACTTCAACGTCGACAAACCCACCGCCCCCAAACCGGCACCGCTCCCTCCACGAAGGAGCTGGAGCAAAATCACTGAGGAGCAGCTCATCTCCACCCTCAACCGCGACGCCCCCACCACCTCGACCAACGCCAGACTCACAGCCAAAGAAGTCGATGGATCTCCAACTGCGCAGACGAGCTCGAACCCCTACGCAACTCCGACAGACAGTGCCCAGGAAAGCCACCTTGTTCACCGCCGACCTCCAAGAAACCAGACACACCTGCAGACACCTCGAGAAGAACTGGAGAAACAGCAAAACACCAGAAGACTGCACCACCTACAAGAACGCCATGATGGAATACCACCAACGCATCAGATCCACCAAAAGGACATTCATCCAAAACAAGCCAACTCCAAAGAACTCTGCAGCATCATTCAGCAATCCACCAAGCCCCTCAGTGAAACCACGGACATCACCCCCTCCCAGGACTTCTGCGACAAGCTTGGATCCTACTTCCTTCTCAAAATCAAGGGCCTCTATGACCACTTCAAGACCGGACACCGAAATCACCTCCCTCCTCAGCAATACCAGCCAGCCTACCGTGTCCTCCTGGACCCCAGCCACCATCGAAGACACCACTTCGACCATGAGGGGCATCCACTCGGGTGCCCCCACGGACCCCTGCCCGCCGCACATATACCACAGAGCCACCACCGCTCCAGAACTACGACGCACCATCAACACCACCTTCAAGACCGGCACCTTCCCCATTGACTGGAAACGCGCAAAAGTCTGCTCAAGAAGCCCACAGTAGACCCCACGGACCTCAAGAACTACCGACCCAACTCCCTCCCTCCCTCTCACGGCCAAATTCACCGAGATGATCGTCACTGCCCAGCTAACAAAATTCATCGAAGAAAACTCCATCCTCGACCACTCCGGCTTCTGCAGCAACCAGAGCACTGAGACTGCTCTACTCTGCGCCATAGATGACTTCCACAACCTCCTCGACCATGGGCACACCGCGGCTCTAATCCTACTCAACCTCTCTGCAGCGTTCGACACCGTCTCCCACCGCACACTTACCACCAGACTCCATGATGCTGGCATACAGGGAACCGCCCTCGACTGGATCCGCTCCTTCCTCACCAGCAGAACCCAAAGAATCAGACTACCACCCTTCCTTTCTGAACCCATGGAAATCAACTGCGGAGTACCCCAAGAATAGTCGCTCAGCCCCACGCTCTTCAACATCTACTTGGCCCCCCTTGCCGCCATTGTCAAACACCACGGACTCAGCATAGGATCCTATGACAACACCCAGCTCATCCTCTCCCTCACCAAGGACCCCGTCAGCACAAGAATCAACTTCCAGGAAGGAATGAAGGAAATTGCATACAGGATGAGCAGCAGTTTCCTGAATCTCAGCTCTGAGAAGACACAGGTCCTCGGACCATCACCCGCCGCATGGGACAGCACCTAGTCGCCCACTGCCCTCGGCAGCCCTCCCACCCCCACGGACCATGCCCGAAATCTCAGCATCATACTAGACTCCTCAGGTCAACGCCATCGCCTCCAGCTGTTTCAACACCCTCCGCATCCTCCAAAAGATCTTCAAATGGACCCCCCCCCCCCCCCTTGAATCAAGGAAAACCATCACCCACGCACTCATAACCAGCAGACTAGATACGGAACTGCCCTCTACACCGGGATCAACAAGTCTCTGCTCCACAAACTCCAAACCATGCAGAACACCACTGCTAGACTCGTCCTCTGCATCCCTCGACACAAACACATCACCCAACACTGCATAACCTCCACTAGCTCCCCGTTGAGAAAAGTGTCCTTCAAGATACTCACCCACATCTACAAATGCCTCCAGAACACCGGACCCCAGTACCTCAGCGAGAGAATCTCCTTTCATGTACCCAAGAGAAACCTCTGATCCGCTGACCTCGCCCTTGCCGAAACCCCATGAATCCACAAAGCCGGAACAGGTGGAAGAGCCTTCTACTTCGCGGCCAAGACCTGGAATGAGCTCCCGATCGGCATCAGACGAGCCCCTCCCTGAACATCTTCAGGAAGACACTCAATACCGGTCTCTTTGACTGACGGAGCTGCCCAACCCCCCCCCTCCCCCCCCCCCCCCCCCCCCCCCCCCCCCTCCCTCCCGCGCCTTGAGACCCTCACAGGTGATTAGCGTGCTTACAATTCCCCTGCTTGATTGATTGGGTCACATGACTAGGTGTAGTTGGCCTTTGTGTATTTCTCCCAGACAGCCACAAAATAGAGGGACCAAGTGTTCCTGGATGGGCCATCTTGCACTTCACAAGTCTGTGCTTCTGCTCTCATACAAAGAACTTTACTCTAACCTTTTGTGCCTGCAGACAGACTGGGACCTCCGGAGGTTTCTCCCAACAGATATAAAAATAGGACCTTCAAACCCCCTCTTCATTTCGCTCCTGGACCTGCAGAAAGACTCTCAGAGGACTGCGTAATGCATACTTCAGAGGACTGCTTTGCTGCATCAAGGACTGCTGTGCTGCATGAAGCCTGCTCTAAGCCCCCAGAGGTTTGCCTTGCTCTTTTATTTGAACCCATGACTTCCAGAGTGACTGCAAGAGCTGGTTTGATGACCTCTTGCTGTGAGCCTCCGGGACCAAAAAGTTTGAAACCTTCTTGAACCCGCTCCTGGAACCAGCCTGAGTGAGTCCTGCCCCTCCATGTGGTGCCTTTCTAGTCCTGGACCCTTGGAAATAGTGCTAAATGTGCCCAGATAGCCCAAATCCAAAACTTGGGACTCAAAGACATTTTCAACCAAAAAGTGCTCTGAGATCCGAGACCAACTGTCTCTCCAATCTGACCAAGGTGCTTCACTGGTCGGCCTGACTTAGCAGCAGCTCTCGCTACATTCTTCTACGCAGCATCAGATCTTGTTGAGCCCTCATTGGCTACAGCCTGCTCCATAGTTCCGCTGGAGATTTTTGACATCTGAAAAATAGAACATGTCTGAATGTAGGAATCTTCACCATGACTTCTCCCAGCAGTTCCCCGGCCAAGACGCCTTCCTCCTCTGGCTGCTTTGCCCCTCTGAACTTTACCTTCTCAGACAGGTTTTACCAAAATGTAATCAGAGACCCGCTTCGTGTTTCTAAGCCGCGCTCCATTGCGATAGGCCATAAATGTTGACTTTGCCCCAGTCTTGCTAGACTATATGTCTGTGGTTGTGTCTTAGATCTTTTAGGTGCTCATTTACACTTGAACATTTCAAAAGTAATAATTCCAGATCTGCTGATTGAATTTGTGTTGTTTTGGTGTCAAATATTTGATTAAAATGTACTTGTTTTCTAAATTAGAGTGGGATTTTTCTTGTGCCTTAACTTTATCACTGTTTGAGTGCTGCATAAATACTTTAAACATTGCCTCTAACTTAAGCCTATCTGCTTTTGTGCTAAGTTTCCAGATGTGATACGCACAGGTTAATTTAGTGACTTTTTGTGGCTGTTGCTTGATTAGGCTTTTACTCCCTCAATCAAAAGCCCAATTTCTCACAACGAGGCATTGCACTTATACGGCAAATATAAGACAATCTCTCATTTCTAACTTTTAAAGCATGTCAGTGATGCTTCCTATTAGCTATACTGTAATCACAAACAACTCTGCTTTTCATCTTCGATTTGTTACAGAGCTTATTTTTCTCAAACATACCTCTATATGTAATTTGGGTGTTTACCTACATTCTGCAAGCAAAAGTTGACAACATCTTGCAGGACAGCCATGCTCTTCATTGATACCTATAGTAGCAGCATGTGCTTATTCATTTCTCTCGGCGTGTGTTTGTACTTGTGCCTCTTTTGTAAACTATCTCTCTACCTGTACGTGAGGAATGCAAGCCCTTATCAAGGGCAAATGGTGTGTGCAGCAAACTGCTTGGAGGAAAGCAGTGAGCTTGTATTGCTCAAGTAAGACATTGGTTGAGGTCAAGCAAAGCATTGGCTGCAAAATATTGATCATACTAAAATAATCTATTAAGATATTGGAAAGTATTACATTAGAGAAACTGGAGGTCTGAGTAGATCAGAATTCAATCATCTCAGATCTTCAACTCTCCTTCGGAAGAGGCTTAGGCACTGTAGAGCAGTGCCTTCATTTTGAGTTAATGATTGGTAAATATACTAAGGCCAAGAAGGGTGTCCTTTATTTGGGTTTCAAGGATCGCAGCAGCGACTGCATGAGCCTCACTAAACTCTGGAGTATTACGAAATCTATGGGTGTGGACAAATTTATTGTTGATTTGTTAAGCCCTTTATACCAACATCCCATGGCTCGTGTTTGCTTTGGTCTAACTGGAGAATGCTCTAAACCCTTCAGGATTAGCAGAGGAGTAGGACAGGGTTGTGTCTTGACTCCTCCCTTGTTTAGTTTATTTAATAATAAAAAACACTCCTTAAACCTAAGCTGATATGCCCAAGATTGGCCTGTGAAACAAATCCGGCTCTTCTATATACATACGATGCAGTCCTCCTCATCAGAACTCCCCAGGGACTACAGAAGTTTTTGGATGCTTTTATTAATTTTATGGAGGATTTAAACCTGAAAGTTTATCTAACATAAAA
This sequence comes from Triturus cristatus, assembly GCF_964204655.1. Taxonomy (NCBI): domain Eukaryota; kingdom Metazoa; phylum Chordata; class Amphibia; order Caudata; family Salamandridae; genus Triturus; species Triturus cristatus. Next base: position 619,391,812 of record NC_140585.1, read on the forward strand.
TGTCACTGCGGTTTCTGTAAATGGAGGATGTAAACCCTGTAAACGTATGCTAAAATGTGTGTAATACCAAAAGTTGATACATTCTCTTACTTGGGCATTCTGTATGATCAAAAGGAGAAACTGAAACTGTCTCTTGCTATAAAGGGACAAGCTCTGAAGAAGAGTATTGAGGGCATATTCAGATTTACCGCAAATCTTGGTAACAAACCACTCACAGAAATGTGCATGACCTATTCAAGTAAATGTATCTTGGCAGCAATATGGGGCTCCGGTATTTGGGGCAATATTGACCTCCATAGCTTATAGATAATAGAGAATTGATTTGCAAAGAGGCTAGTAGCATTACTAAAAAGTATATCTACATGCACTGTTCGTAAGGAATTGGATCTCCCCGATTGGGAAGATAGTATTAAAACACGTCTGTTGTACCTTTGGTATTCAATCTGGAGTAAACCAGAGCTAAGCAAGGCATCTATTGTGGACTGTTTAGGCCTAGATAATGTCTATAATATCCTATGGTTGTCATATTAAGACTATGCTAAAGAGTATGGAAATATTTCTGAATACCACAGACCCTGGGGAAATCACTTTCAGTATCAAAAACTGAAATGCAAAATAATGGAAGATCATTATTGCAATGGGAGACTGTATTGATCATGGTAAGGCAACAGTGGTGCATCATGATTTGTAGGTAACTGTATCATTGACAAATGTGTATGATCACTTGTTATTGACTAGGTTTTGGCTCAATCTGATACATTTAGTAGCCTCCCCAGCAATGATTTAAAGATTTGAGTGTTCATGCTTGTGATGGTGTCTCTTGACAAACATCAACGATCTAGTTTTGTTAATCTGTTTTGCAAGTTTAGACAATGTAGGCCCTCTCTTATTTGTTCACACAAATTAGAATCAATAGATGTCTGTTGCAGTTATAAATTCTTTAGGAAGTCCCTCCATTTAAGGAAAGTGCTGTGTTTTGACTATTAAGATGACAAATTTGACAAACCTTTAAAATAATCTTTATATTTCTCCGACTAAGGATTGCACAGAGAGGTGGGGGTTAAGAACTACTGCCCATTAGAAATGATTGATTTCAAATGTACAGAATATTTGGAATAGATGCATTTGTATTTTAATTGTTTTAAATTCATTTATTTTTTATCAAATGTGTATGTATATATGAATGTATTTACTCTTTTATGGGTTCCGATATAATGACAACCAAATAAAGGCATATTTTATTTGATTTGAGTGACTTTTTTTTTTTTTAACCTGGAGTGAAAACAACTGAAATCAAGGTCACAGTTTGGTTTATAAGGAACTCAAAGTGAATTTTGGTCCGTGAGGGTAGTGAGGGGGCAGCTTTATTTTTAGGGCCAATATTTTCTTAAATAACCTGGGATAAGGATTTCTGGTGATTACTAGCAAGTGTAGTGATCTAAATGTCTATTTGAATCCGATTTTCCAAGTTATAGACTGTCTGCTCTGTGCAGTGTTTTAAATGTTTCTCCATCAGCTTGGAGATGACAGGACCTTGGCCCTTATTACGAATGGCTCGGTTAATTGTTAAATGTGTGGTGACCCTTGTTACTGCACATATCGCAACTTTGAGTTTTGTGATAAATATCTTCAGGTCAAATGTGCCAATATTTTACATGGAAAAAATTGCCCATGCAGGCTCCATTAAGGTTACTCTGCACCTTATTCATAAAAATGTGGTCACTAACCTGAAGATTTGTCAAATTTAGGGATATGTGTACATACATATCTGTAATCAAAAGATCAGTGAGGCTTTTCCTAGACAGAAATAACTGAGGATAACTCAGGTTTTTATTGTTCATGACTGACTATATATATTGAACTAAAAATCGATAGCTACCAGTCAGCAAATATTTCTTTTTGGCATTTTCCAGATTGAACCGCTGGTAGTGTGCTTTATCTTTGCTCAAAGTATCAAACTGATTGCTTGCAGTCTTGCTAGGGCTTCAGTCTGTAACTTAGATCTTCCTCTGAATCGCCCATTCCCACAGCATTTGAAAAATACCCACCCTTCCATTGCATATAAAGCCTTCAACCACAGCATAGCCTTATTAAGGCAAGTTGTGTTTGTGTGGGGCTGTATAACTCAAGTAATGGGCATTTTTCATGGTCCCTTGATAAAGTAACCCCTCAGAAGATGTAATTCAATGTTCTCATTATGTATCTTCGTATAAAAGTACTTTGTGCTGATCTATTGCATTGCTTTAGATTCCTTCTCGCTTTGGTCAGCCTTCCCGGAGTAGGGCACCAGAATACCCAGTAGGGAAGGTATGTGAGGGAAGGTTGTAGAGGACCAAAGAGCCACATCAGAAACCAAAACCTTATTAATCTGATAATACTTTAGTCCCTAATGATAATATACAGATGTTATTCAAGGCACAATGCTTCAACAGTCTGGACATTTGTGCCTTGAATTCCTTGATGCCTTCTTCTCCTGGTTTTTCCACTGACCTATCACTTTTAGAATAAGATACTCTATGGGTGTCCAAGTGACCCACTGATAAGTTACTTGGTGACTATTGGAACATGGCAGACTTTCCTTGCCGTGGCTAGTTATAATCGATCAGGAAGGAAGGATTTTGTTGGCCGTTCTAATTCCATTGCTGTTCTTGTTTTACTTGCTGAAGGTGCTCCAACCTTCGATATTCTCCGGTGTTTCTGGGTTCTCAAGCCCTTCTGCTAATTTCACACTACCTCCAGTTTAAAGAAATCTCCATATCCCTTTGTCAAGTTTGGTTAGGAAAAGATGATGTATTTGTGATCCAATTTGCATATTCTCCAGGGCGTATTATCCCTGTTGTGGGCTTGGCCGTACAGAAATTGTGTATAAGGTTGCCAGGCCCTCGAGAGTGTAGTAGAGGGGAAACTGAGGCGTCCAGCCATTAGTTTACATAAAATTAGAAAGGAAAACAGAATAGCACTTATTGCTTAGGGGATTACAGTGGTTACTCTAGAAAGAACTGTGTTGAAGCCCTCGAGAGCAAGCAAAACAGTTTGACCTAAGACGATAAGCAGAGTGAAGACAAAGAATGAACATGTGCTTGGATACCTTCTTGGGAGATTAGTGCTCTTTGCAAATCAACATAACCATTCTTCCAAGGAGTCCCTTTGCTTACTTCTGTGTTTATATAGGCTCCTTCTAGCAAAGAGGACCAGCCAGAGTGGCACTGTCTGGAAAAATAATTTGTCACTAAGCCCCGGATATTCAGGTTGGACTGAGGCAGTAAAGATGAGTCATATCAGCATGTCATGCTGTACAACACTGCCAGCCAGTTAATCCTTCTGAGGCACCTGCTCCATTCTTGGGCCATATGAGGGATTGGTGCCCCTGATATTCATGAGTTCCACAAAGATCAACTATAGTTAAAATGAAGAATAAGAGAGAGCTGAACTGTGATGGATGAAGGACACTGCAGGTCCGAAGCCACAAAGGCAATAGGGGACAGCTGATGAGATTGCCACCAGCGAATGTGTCACAGGTCCCGGATTCGCATCTAGGCTACTTCCTTTGATCTGGGGATGAGAAGCAGTACTCTGCTACCACCCTTAAGTGAGAGAGCGCCAATACTCTGGCTATATTGCAGGTATTTTCTGTCGCAGCATCCCACATTTATTACTTACATCAAACATGCTTTCTTACTCCCATTTAATATAAACCCTCTTCAAATCCCCATAATTAAACTTGTCCCAAACCTCCCGCATGTAAGCCACATGAACTAAACTGAATTTACATGATAAGGAAAGAAGGGGGTGATTTGTCCTTTTATTTACCACTAGATTTCAATATATCCAAATTACTCTACTCTAAGCCTAAATGTGGGGCTTTTGGATGATAATCTCAGTGTTTTGGAAAAGAACAAATGTGATGTGTTATGCGTATATACTCCACCCTCTCAAGCAATTTTTTAAAGATGCTGTTTTATGGTACAAATGCTGAAAATAATTTTTGTGGGCAGTTGAGGGTTTGCAGTCCCATCCCTATCTCTCAAGCACCCCACTACATGATTTAATTAAGGTTAAGAAATGATGACTGTGACGTGGTGAAACTTAACTTTGCAGACTTAAATAGATTCTGTATCATGGAATTGATTCTTTTAGCTATATAATTTCAGCAACCAACTTTGACTTCAGCCTCATAAATCAAATCATTTATGTTGTAATATATTTTCTTTGACAGAGACTCTTCAAGTTTAATACGGAGTAGTGGCTCATACACAAGAAGAAGATGGGATGAAGATATAAGAAAAAATATCTCAAATAACGAAGGAATAAGTCCAACCTATCAAAGAAGGTAATAAAATATTTACCTTCATATATCCTAAACTCTAGATTATTTTCAAGCAAGCATTTGAAGTTAGAAGAAATAGATCTAGTTCAGGTGAGAATAAGTCTTAAATTATATATTTTGTTTAGGTGTGAATGCATGATCATATATCTAGTCCATTTTATAAACCGCATCTGTGCACTGGCAGAATATAAATACAAATTTGTTATAAACTCAAATAGAATGTGATAAGTGTTCCACTGGCTTTTTCTCACTGCTGCTCATGTTATTAGGTAGTTGCAGATCCCACCATGGAGACATGTGAGAAGTGATGCATTATTTTGGATATCATGCAATATTTCACAAGGCTTCTGCTCTGGAGACAATCTGGTCTACTTTGTTCATCAGTTTTAATCCTTGTTTACACAATTTACTACATTGAGATGGATATGTGACTGTTTGCAGCATGTGCTACTTTAAAAAGCCTGCATGTACATTCCTGCCATTTAGTGTTCGTTGTGGACATTGCAAGTTTGTTTTCTTCAAACAAGAGCTTTCAGTTTCTTGATGACTCGTGATACCGCAGCCAAAATCCACAATGCAGCAGGACATAGACTTCATCTTAGACTGTTACCATAAACTTTGTCATTGATAAACCGGGCACATGTAAGATCATAATGCTACTGCCAACCGGTTCAGCAGAACCAGTAAAACTGCTGACTGCTTCAGAGCAAATTTTTATCAAGGAGTTAGTTGCCTGGTTGAGTGACTCGGAGGAGGGGGGGGGGGGGGTGGAGGGGTGTCCGGTAAGTAAAGTGTATCATTTAAATTTTGCCCCAACTGCTATAGTTAGTACCCATGGTCAGAACTGCATCAGGTCTGTAACCTCTGTCTCCTGAGGTGGACAAGTCTGCCTGTTTGGCTTGAGAAACTTTTCATTGTAAAAAGACCATCTGGCACCCAAGGATAGATACTGGGTTCATTAAGTGCATTGCAGGATGCAGCAACGAGGCTCTACTAAACCACCACCCTGGCAGATGTTGAAGGGAATTGCATAGAAGACTAATGGATTTGGGCCTCTGGTAGTCCTGGCTACTCATGTGGAGTGGTTTTCAGGGTGTATGTCCTCTAATGACTCCAGCCAAAGATGCCATTCCTCCTCTATGGCCCTCAATAAACCACGCCCAGGAAAAGGACCATTTATAGGGTTTTGTATGTATAATGCAGAGAGTATAGTCTCTCTTGGGTTCAACTTCAAATGGGGCCTCAACTTGATAGCAAAGAGAAACATACCGTAAGCCCTGAATCACCTCCAATAGGCCCTGACAGTTTGGGCTGCCCACATTGCCAGAGTACCTCTGAAATTCATCTTCAGCATCGGAGATTTCAGAGCCGAATCCTTGATGCAAACATAATCTGCCTCGACATTGGGAGTCTGTTCTTCCCACCTCTGAACTGAGATTGAGTCAGAAGTTGCCTTTGAAGCGGTCTATATTCTTGTTTCTAGCCATAAGCATACATGACCTCCATCACGAGGTCAGCCCCATGCCCAAAAACAATGTCTTTGCTCTCAAGAGAGATTTCCAGAGGAACTCAAGGCTTTACCATTTCCAAAGAAGCACAGCCACATTTACCATCCCCAAATCCTATTTTACTCATACAAATTCAGACCAGGATCTCACTGACTAGAAACCAGACCCATACGACAGTCCTATGTCTACTGATGCCTGGAGTGACTAGTGGCACGATTATAATGCGGTTTCTTCAGATGACTCCTCTTTGGAACCATGTATGTTGTATACCCTATCTTCCCCCCCCCCCCCCCCCCCCAGTTCATTGGGAGGCAAACAATCAAAGTTAATCTCCATGTGGAAGACAAGGTTTTCCTCTTTTTTAAGATCCTCTCAAAACCTGAGCAGTCTGTTCAGTACCTGCCCATATTTTAAAGCAAGTCTGTAACCTGTTTGTCATTTAAACACAGGTAGGAGGGTTATAAAGCCTGTCTATGTTGCTGTTTGAAAAAGATTCTTAGAAACCATCAGTCATGCCAACGTGAAATGCAAAGGAGCAGTATTGAACATACCCCAACATCTTTGGACATCAATATGTTGAGGAGGAGGAAGAACTCCCTAGACCATCCATGGTGGTGGAAGAGGAGTTCTCCCTGGAGGAAAGTTCGGGCTCTGGTCTAACGCTTCAAATGGAGATGCAGGAAAATTCACTGGCTCAAGAATCTGAGTACAGTAGCCCCTGTCCTTCAGCCCCATCTCAAACAACCTAAGCGAGACATACTGTCCCTACAGAGTAAAAGGCCCTTCGACCACCACTGCCTTCAGCCCATAGTCTGCACCGTAAGACTGATGTAGATGCCCGACCCTCAGGCTCGGCACGGAAACAACACTCAAAGTCATTGACCTAGTCCACCTCGGTCCCGAGTCAATCTTTGATGCGAGCTGCCCCATATTCGGCTTTGTCCAAACCTTTGGTGCCAAAACAGAAACACACCTTTGCTCTGAAATCTGATCCTGGCAAGCCTGTGAACCCTATTCTCCACAAATTGCAAGAGAAACTGAATGCTTATCAAAAGGAAATACACATCCAGCCCAACACAGGGCACGTTCTTGCCAAACTGTTGGTTCCGGCTCCACCGCCATCAAAGAGATGACTTTTCTTTGAAGAAGTTATTGATACACTGGTCCCGGCCAAACAGAAGAAGGCAAACAAGGCCACCAGCCCTTTACCACCACTATCTCCACATCCAGCTCCACCTCCTCCTCCCCTCCGCCACCACCACCACCACCTCAAACCCCAGCCTCCACCACCTCTACCTTCTCCAACGCACTCTGATGGGGATCCCTTAGACATAACTACTCCAAGATCTCCACACTCTTTCACCGGTGGGCATGGGACAGGGGATGACACTTTTGGTACACCACCACCCCCCCAACGACCCCTGGACCACATATGATGTAGACCGTCCTGGGGACAGCGATCCAGACCTACACCCCGCATACTCCTCTCCTCCTGATGATTCCACATCGTACTCACATTGGTAGAGCCACTCCTTATGAGGGCAAGCTGCAAAAGGAACATGTGGAAGAAGATTTCCTTTTTCGGAAACACTCTTCCACACACAGGACCACCCAATACCTTCCTATGCTTAAGGGTATGCTAAACGTACAGATGACATCTTTTGAGGCCATGCTAGAGCCAGAACCATTACTCCTAGGGTGGATACGAAAAACATAAAGCCTCTTCATCTGACCTTATCTACATTAGGGGACAAATATCTCCTGATTCGCTTGTAGTTACCAACACTCACAAGTGAGCTAATTCCCAAGCTGCCAGTGTTGCATTATCTCCTGACAAGGGAAGTAAACTCATTGACGCCTCTAGTAAAAGGGTGGCAGCTCAGTTCGCAAACCATTGGTGTACTGCCAGCCAGTGGGTTTGCTTGCAAGGTATGACCGTGCCCACTGGGAGGAAATGGAGGAGAACTCCTCCAGTATCTCCCATAGGAGCAAAAGAAAAGGAGTCAGGAATTTGTCTACGAAGGCAAGCTCATCTCTAAAACTATTATCTGTTGTTCATCGGATTCAGCAGATACGGCTGCTAGGGGGATCAATACTAGCATCTTGCTGTGTTGCCATGCTTTGCTCTGCATATCTGGCTTTGAGCCAGAAGTCCAACAAAGTCTATTAAATGTCCTTTTCGATAAACATCTTTTTGGTCCCCTGGTTGACCTGGCCCTGAAAACAATGATAAAGTATGCAGAGACTACCAAGTTTATGGGTGCACTTCAAACACCTTGTCCTTGAGGCTCCTTTTGCCGTTCTACCTACCAAGCGGATGGCCAGAGTCACCACTCCTCTGCCCGAGGTTACTATAGAGCATGGGTAGTCACAAACATTCTCTCGGGGGCCAAATTTACTGTGTGGTTTGTGGCTGAAGGCCGCACCGGTGGGGGCGGAGTCTGTGGAGAGGGGCGGGGCTCGAGAAAAACAGTGACCAAGAGGTTGAACACAGGCCCTTGCAATGGACACATTAGTTTACTGAGCCACCAGACCCGGCATACACACATCTATCTATCTATCTGTCTCTTTGTCTCTCTCTATCTCTTTCTCTCTCTCTTGCTCTGTCTATCTATCTGTCTCTCTCTCTCTCTCTGTGTCTCTGTCTGTATCTGTCTCAGTCTCTGTCTGTCTTATCTGTCTCTAGCTCTATCTGTCTCTAAACGGCTCGATCTGTCTCTGTCTCTCTCTCTCGGTCTATCGGTCTTGGTCTCGGTCTATCGGTCTCGGTCTATCGGTCTCGGTCTATCGGTCTCGGTCTATCGGTCTCGGTCTATCGGTCTCGGTCTATCGGTCTATCGGTCTATCGGTCTCGGTCTATCGGTCTATCGGTCTCGGTCTATCTGTCTCGGTCTATCTGTCTCGGTCTACCTCTATCTGTCTCGGTCTACCTCTATCTGTCTCGGTCTACCTCTATCTGTCTCGGTCTACCTCTATCTGTCTCGGTCTACCTCTATCTGTCTCGGTCTACCTCTATCTGTCTCGGTCTACCTCTATCTGTCTCGGTCTACCTCTATCTGTCTCGGTCTACCTCTATCTGTCTCGGTCTACCTCTATCTGTCTCGGTCTACCTCTATCTGTCTCGGTCTACCTCTATCTGTCTCGGTCTACCTCTATCTGTCTCGGTCTACCTCTATCTGTCTCGGTCTACCTCTATCTGTCTCGGTCTACCTCTATCTGTCTCGGTCTACCTCTATCTGTCTCGGTCTACTTCGGTCTGTCTCGGTCTACCTCGGTCTGTCTCGGTCTCTGTCTCGGTCTACCTCGGTCTGTCTCGGTCTCTGTCTCGGTCTACCTCGGTCTGTCTCGGTCTCGGTCTACCTCGGTCTGTCTCGGTCTCGGTCTACCTCGGTCTGTCTCGGTCTCGGTCTACCTCGGTCTGTCTCCGTCTCGGTCTCGGTCTACCTCGGTCTGTCTCCGTCTCTGTCTCGGTCTACCTCGGTCTGTCTCCGTCTCTGTCTCGGTCTACCTCGGTCTCTGTCTCTGTCTCGGTCTACCTCTGTCTCTGTCTCGGTCTCGGTCTACCTCTGTCTCTGTCTCTGTCTCGGTCTCGGTCTACCTCTGTCTCTGTCTCTGTCTCGGTCTCGGTCTACCTCTGTCTCTGTCTCGCTCTGTCTCTGTCTCTGTCTACCTCTGTCTCTGTCTCTGTCTCGGTCTACCTCGGTCTGTCTCTGTCTCGGTCTACCTCGGTCTGTCTCTGTCTCGGTCTACCTCGGTCTGTCTCTGTCTCGGTCTACCTCGGTCTGTCTCTGTCTCGGTCTACCTCGGTCTGTCTCTGTCTCGGTCTACCTCGGTCTGTCTCTGTCTCGGTCTACCTCGGTCTCTGTCTCTGTCTCTGTCTCGGTCTACCTCGGTCTCTGTCTCTGTCTCTGTCTCGGTCTACCTCTGTCTCTGTCTCTGTCTCGGTCTCGGTCTACCTCTGTCTCTGTCTCGGTCTACCTCTGTCTCTGTCTCGGTCTACCTCTGTCTCTGTCTCGGTCTACCTCTGTCTCTGTCTCGGTCTACCTCTGTCTCTGTCTCGGTCTACCTCTGTCTCTGTCTCTGTCTCGGTCTACCTCTGTCTCTGTCTCTGTCTACCTCTGTCTCTGTCTCTGTCTACCTCTGTCTCTGTCTCTCTCTACCTCTGTCTCTGTCTCTCTCTACCTCTGTCTCTGTCTCTCTCTACCTCTGTCTCTGTCTCTCTCTACCTCTGTCTGTCTCTCTTGGTCTCTCTCTACCTCTGTCTGTCTCTCTTGGTCTCTGTCTCTACCTCTATCTGTCTCTCTTGGTCTCTGTCTCTATCTGTCTCTGGCTCTCTCTCTCTACCTCTCTACCTCTCTACCTCTATCTGTCTCTCTCTCTCTACCTCTCTACCTCTATCTGTCTCTCTCTCTCTCTTTGTCTCTACCTCTGTCTCTCTCTCTCTTTGTCTCTTGCTTTATCTGTCTCGGTGTCTATCTGGCTCTATCTCTGTCTCTGTCTGTCCCCGTCTATGTCTCTTATCGGTCTCTGTCTCTCTCTGTCTCTATCGCTGTCTCTATCTGGCTCTGTCTCTATCTGTCGCTATCTGTGTGTATCTCTGTCTCTGTCTCTGTCCAAATAGGAAGCTTCCCAAAAGGCCCTTTAAAAGTCAGCTGTGAAAGCACTTACAGTTGACTTTTAAAGGATCTTTTGGGAAGCTTTCTGACGGTGCCCTGACGTCACAGAGGCCGGCAGTAAACACAGAAGATAACAGCAGGAGCATACGTTGGGAATACCTATTTAATGCGTATTGAAAACGTATGCTCCTGCGGTCATCTTCTGTTTACTGCCGGCCTTACTTGAAACTTAGAAACTGCAAGGCAAGGTCCGCGGGCCACGAATTAAAGCCTGCCGGGCCGCTGGCGGACCGCGGGCCCTACTATGGGTACCATGGCTATAGAGGCTCCTATAGGGGCAACAATGCCAAAGGTAGAGGAAAAGGTGCTTACCCATGTAGTGCTGCTCCCAGCATAAAAGGAGGACCCCACACACGCACACACCCACCCACCACCTTGGGAAGATTACAGGATTTTCAGCCCATGTGGCAATCAATAACATCAGACCAGTGGGTATTGGACACTTTCCAACATGGTTGTCTCGGCTCACTACCATACCTCCAAACATTCCACCTCGCACTCACAGACTCTGGAACACCAATCATTACTCAAACAGGAAGTTCAAGCTCTATTGCTCAAAGCAGCTATAGAACTCATCCCTCTACAATATAAGTGATCAGGCGTATACTCCCTGTACTTCCTAATCCTCAAAAAGGACAGATCTTTGCGGCCAATGTTTGTTCCCTTAAATCATCACATCCTGTCAGTCTGTCCATAAGGTCACTCTCCAAGATGTAATCCCACTTCTCCAGCAAGGCAACTTTCTGTCAGCTCTGCACTTATAGGACACCTACTTTCTCATTTCCATACATCCAGCACATCGCAAATACCTCAGATTTGTGATGATAGCAAGCAAACATTACTTATTCATATTCCTCCTATTCGGGGCGACTATTGCACCTCGAATATTCACCAAATGCCTAGAAGTGGTAGCAGCACATTTACGCAGGCAAAACATCCATGTTATATCATGTTAGCCTATTTGTAAAGCACAGCGTATACCCGGAGGTGTCTTGGCGCTGATTCCGTATGCAACGATGAGCTTAAGGGAGGACCTACAGATTGAAAAGCCAAGCTTCCAAAAGTTTCCTGAACTGTGGCAGGGAAGGTGCTGACCTTCGATTGAGCGGAAGGAGATTAAAGGATGTGGCTCCTCTAACCGTAAAGCTGCTGCCACCCCTTTGGATTTTTTGAATCTGATAGAATTTATTCTGATGGAGCCTGCATATTTTAGGTTTCCTTGTTGGAATGTGCCATGAAAAGACTTTCTTCAGAATGGAAGGTCCTGAAACGTGGAGGGCTTTGTATGTCAGACAAAGGCCCTCAAACTTGATTGTGTTTTTGACTTTCAGCCAATGAAGATCTTTGCGAGCAGAAGAGACAGAGTGGTGCCTAGGCAAGTCCAGTAGAAGTCTGGCTGGCAAATTTGAAAGAATTGGCAACTTGTTCAAGTATTGAGCTTGCAGGCCAATGTATACGCCGATGCAGTAGTCGATTTTGGATAATACCAAGGTGGAAATAACTGATTTCCTGATTGAGATCAGGAAGAATAATATTTTTTTAAGTGTTCTCAAGATATTATATGGAGAGGAGACCACTGCATTGAATTGATTGCCTAGGAGTAAACGATCATTAGAAATGACACCTAAACTCTTGGCTTTCCTGGTAGGAGCAGGAAGGGGGCCCATGTCAACTGGCCAGCAAGAGGCAGACCAGAAGTTGGGATTATTGCAGAGTAAAATCACCTTGGTCTTTCAAGCATTGAGCTTAAGTCGGTGTTTGTTCATCCAGCCATCAATAAATTTCATGCTGTCATGGATGCAAATAAGTGTGGTTGGCATAGTTGGAGGCTGATAGCACAATTTGCATATCGTCCGCATAAGACATGAGGTAGAACCAAAAGGATTCGACCAGAAGAGCCAGATCAGTAACGTATTTATTAAAAACAGTAGGGCTAAGAGAGGATTCCTGCGGAACGCCATAGGGCTGGCGAAACGAGCTTGAAAAGAAAGCATCCATGTTGATTGTTTTCCCTGTTCGACAGGAAGGATGAGACTAGTTTCAAGGCAAGATTTTTTTTATACCTTTTTGCTTCCAGATGGTGGATCAACGTGGAATGATCCACAGTACGGAATGCCGCAGACAGGTCCAACAAGATAAGGGCGGCTGAGCCCCCCCCAACCCCATCCAGGATGAATTTTAGCTCATCGGTGGGCTTGATCAAGGCAGTCTCTGTATTGTGTTCGGATCTGAATCCGAATTGAGTGGGATCCAGGCAATTAGAGTCCTTAATGAACTGATTTATTAAATGTTAATCACATTTTCGACTATTTTCGCAGGGAAGGGAAGTCTACAAATAGGCCTATATTTGGCCGGGTCTTCGGGGTCCAGATTAGTTTTTTTTTCAATTAAGGCAAAAAATGGAGGCTTGCTTCCATTGGGATGGGAAGATTCCTGTCCTGAAAATATTATTGAGCATGTTTGAGAGATGGGCTGCAATAATGTCAGGGGACGAGACTAATAACTGAGGGCGGACAAGGATCGTCCAGAGAACCTGACTTGGTAGTGTGGATGAGATCTTTTATTTACGACGTAGAGACGGGGGAGAATGAATCGAAAACATTTGTGGACAAGTCATTATTGGAAACGGTGGTAACATTATCTTGACTGGAGGACGGCGGAAGATTACCACCGTGGCCGAATGTGTTAAAAAATAGATTTGCCCCTGATGTGCGAAACAATCTCATTGCAAAAGGACTGGCTTACCCAATCCGTTTTATACTCCGGTTGTTTATTGAGTTTATTGATGACTTGATAGAGTACTTTAGCTGAGTTTTTGGCAGATTCGATTTGTGATGAGAAGTAGGCTGCCTTTTCTGTAACCAATAGGGCTTTATAGCTCGAAGTTTCTCTCTCGTAGTCATATTGGACTCTCCATTTCCTTTCTTGACGCCTAAAACCTTGTTTCTCAAGTCTAAGGGCCTCTGAGAACCAAGGGGCAGACGGATGGTTCCTGCTTAGGCCTCCTTTTTTTTTGTCGGGACTAATTGAGAAAAGGCAGATCTGAGCCAGGTGGAATAAGTCTCTGCAGCAAGTTGAGGATTATCCGGCACCGGAGTGCTTGAAATGATCAGTAGCTGCTCTGGTTGATTTTGATCAACTTTTGTCCAGGATCTGTGCTCGGCTTATATAGATCTCTTATTCTGGGCTGTGTTAGCTGTAGAGCAATTCATCTTAAAAAAGATGGCTAAGTAATCGGACCAGACCAGAGAAAGCACTTTAAGACCAGAGACCACCAGTCCCCCTCCTCTTTTAATTGGACGGTCTTGCCTATGCAGACGGTACCCAGAAGGCAAAGATGTGAAGTTCTGGCATTGAAGTATTAGTGGCCCAGGTTTCCGAGATAAATAAGATGTCAGATTTAGGAGAATCGATAAGATCTGCTACTTCAAGTGCGTGTTTTACTAGAGAATGAGAATTGATTAAGGTGCAAAATATACCCGTAGTATCCTGTTTTCCAGGTGATTTCTGGCTGTAACCAAGTGAGCTGGCGAAGGCGAAAGGGCCAGGAAGAAGGAAACCACAGGAAGAGCAGATTCCCTCCAAACCCTGACAGAGAGCTAGCGTGTTTAAACAGTTGCAATTCAGATCCAGTTTATTTAAAACATGAAGTTCCTTACTCGTGAAAGAACATCCAGTCCTGGAATCTGAGGCAAAACTGGCAGGGGGTCTGATGCTAGGCGCAGACAGGCTTGCCTTTGGCGTGCCTGCTGCACGCGTCCGCCCACACATGCTGCTTAAGTAGTCAGCTGTACTATCCCTTGCGGGAAGTCGGTGCAGCCGGGGGGAGGAGCTATGTCCCTCTGCTCAATCTCCAGGAACTGCCGTGGCAGACCAGGTACTGGGAAACAAACAGGAGAGGAAGGAGCAGAAAATGCGAAGTGCACCGGAAACGTTGGTTAAGGTAGCCCTTTTAAAATTAATGCAAATTCTAAAAGGGAATAACATTTTAAAAGTAAGTCTTGCGAAATAGACTTTGGCATGCTGCTTTCTTAATAATACTTACTAATGTCTTCCCGTATCACGACGACTGGCTTGTCAAAGTCAGCACTCTTCCTCTGTGCCAGCACCATACTCAAAATACCATAGACCTGCCATGCGCAAGACATCCCACCTTCGCAAGACCTGTGCGACACCCTTGCCACCTTCTTCCACCGCAAGATCGCAGACATCCACAACAGCTTAAACGCCATGACCACCCCGACAACCACTAAGACCTCCACCCCCACGACAACCATCCGCACCAACCGCCTGCTCTCCTGGACCAACATAAACGACGACACCATCACGATCATGAACACCATCCACTCGGGAGCTCCGTCAGACCCAATGCCCACACCACATCTTCGACAAAGCCAGCACAGCCATCGCACCCCATCTCTGGAAAGTCATCAACATCTCCTTCGAGACAACAACCTTCCCGGAGAGCTGGAAGCACGCCGAGATCAACGCCTTACTCAAGAAACCCAAGGCGGACCCCAAGGACCTCAAGAACTTCCAGCCCATCTCCCTGCTCCCGTTCCCGGCGAAGGTCATCGAGAAGACAGTCAACAAACAACTGACCCGCTACCTCGAGGAGAACAGTATCCTGGACCCTTCCCAGTCCGGGCTCCGCAGCAAGCACAGCACCAAAACTGCCCTCATTGCCGCCATCGATGACATCAGGACCCTACTAGACAAGAGAAACCGCGGCCCTCATCCTCCTAGACCTGTCAGCCGCCTTCGACATGGTCTGCCACCGCACACTACGAACACGCCTCCACGACGCCGGGATCCAAGAGAAGGCCCTGAACTGGACCACCTCCTTCTTCTCCAGCAGAACACAGAGCGTCCGCCTCTCCCCCCCCCATCCCCCCCACACTTTCTGCTCCGAAGCCACCGAGATCTGCGGTGTACCCCAGGGCTCAGCCCTCAGTCCAATGCTGTTTAACATCTACATGGCACCGCTCGCCCACGTCGCCCGACTGCACGACCTCAGCATCATCTCCTACGCCGATGACACCCTGCTGATCCTCTCCCTCACCAAGGACCCCCACACCGCCAAACCCAACCTCCATGAAGGAATGAAGTCCGTTGCCGAATGGATGAGGAACAGCCGACTGAAGCTGAACTCGGACAACCTCTGATCCACCTTTTCGGCCTGGGACGACTCCTGGTGGCCGACGGCACTGGGAACAGCTCCTACACCCACCGACCAAGCACGCAACCTAGGGGTCATCCTCGACTCCACCCTCTCCATGGCTAAGCAGGTCAACGCGTCTCTTCCTCCTGCTTCAGCACCCTCCGCTTGCTCCGCATGATCTACAAGTGGATCCCCACCGAAACGAGAAGAATGGTCACCCAGGCCCTCGTCAGCAGCAGGTTGGACTCTACGCAGGAGCCTCGGCCAAACTCCTGAGAGTGTCTTCAACGCATCCAGAACGCCTCTGCACGCCTGTCCTCGACATCCCTCGCCGCAGCCACATCACACCCTACCTGAGAGACCTGCACTGGCTCCCCGTCAACAAGAGGATAACCTTCAAGCTCCTCACCCACGCACACAAGGCACTCCACAACACCGGACCAGCGTACCTCAACAGCCTACTCAGCCTCTACACCCCCACCCGCCAGCTCCGCTCCGCCGCCCTCGCCACAGTCCCCCGCATCCGAAGAACGACTTCCGGCGGCAGATCGTTCTCCCACCTCGCCGCCAAGACCTGGAACACCCTCCCCATCCATCTACGGCAGACCGAAGACCTGCTGACCTTCAGAAGACTCCTTAAGACCTAGCTTTTCAAGCAGTAGCAGCATTCCCCAGCGACCAGCGCCTTGAGACCCTCACGGGTAAGTAATACGCTTTACAAATGATATGATTGATTGATTGATGCGCTTACTGGGTATGATAGCCTCATGCATTGCCATAGTGCCACATGCTCGAATACATATGAGTCCGCTACTGGATTGTCTAGCACAACAGTGGTCTCAGTTAATGTTAATGTTAAACCATTTATAAAGCGCACAGCTTCCCCGGCGAAGGGGCGTCCCGGCGCTGACAGCAGTTTCCAAGTAAAGTCCGGTTAGGCCATGGGAAAGAGAAAAGTCTTGATAGCCTTTCGAAAGGATATCAGAGAATCTAAGCTGCGGATCTTTAAGGGGAGGGAGTTCCACAGCTTAGCAGCAAGAAGACGGAAGGACCTACCCCCAGATCTAGTTCGCTTAACTCTGGGGACAGAAGCCAGGATCAATTCGGATGATCGCAGTATGCGGGCAGGTACATAAGGGGTAATCAAGCCCGACAGGATCTCAGGTGTGGAAAACTTTAGAACTTTAAAGGTGAGGCATAAGGTTTTAAATCCGACCCTTTTTGAGATAGGGAGCCAATGGAGGCGGCGAACAGCATCTGTTCCAGAGCACGTTCTTGAGAGTCCAAGTAAGACTCGAGCAGCTGTATTCTGGACGCGCTGCAGACAGTTCAATTCCGCTTTATTGACGCCTAGCAGCAAAGAGTTCGCATAATCAAGTCTAGCTAGAATGGTAGCCTGGACTATAAGTTGACGTATAGTCGAGTTAAAGAACCCTAGAATAGGCCTTAAACCACGTAAAAGACGAAAACAGGTGCCTGTGATTTTTTGGGTGTGATCTTGGAAACCCAGGGTAGAATCAAGCCAGAGCCCAAGGTTCTTTACCACCTGCTTAGGGGCAGGGCACAAAGAAGGAGGCCACCACTGAGTATTCCAAAGCCCCTTATCCTTCCCCACCAGTAACACCTCGGATTTACTGGCGTTGAGCTGAAGACAGTTCTCCGTCAGCCAGCCAGCAACCGCCTCGAGGCCCTTCCGAAACTGGGTGGCACCGTTAGCATGATCATCCGAGAGAGCCACCACCATCTGGGTGTCGTCCGCGTAAGAGACCAAGGTAAGGCCATGGTCGCGTGCGACTGCTGCCAGGGGCTGAACATAAAGGTTAAACAGAGCCGGACTTAAGGCCGAGCCCTGCGGGACCCCCTGCTCAATAGGCTGGATGGAAGAAGCGAAGGGGGGGGCATAGACCTGGAATGATCTATCTGACAGGAAAGAGTGGAACCATTCCAGAGCAAGATCTTTTACTCCAGCTTCCTCTAGCCGGCGCAGTAAGATCTGATGGGAAACTGTGTCAAACGCGGCCCTCAAATCAAGGAATATGAGTGCCGCTGTTTGACCTTCATCTAGGATGGAACGCAAATGCTCACTTACCGCTAGGAGTGCTGTTTCGGTACTGTGGCCGGCGCGGAAACCATTCTGAGACCGGTCTAAGATCTTATTGTTATTTAAAAAGTCAGAAAGAACTTTATGGACATGGGCCTCCGCCAATTTAGCAACCCAGGGCAAGAGAGAGATCGGTCGAAAGTTTTCAGGCTTAGTGGGGTCCAGTAGCGGTTTCTTTAGCAATGGAAGCACCTTGGCATGCTTCCAGGACATGGGGACCATTGCCTTGCTGAAGGAGGAGTTAATGGTCAGTAGTAGAGGTGTAAGAAGTACAGATACGCAGTCCCAGAAATGAGCCGGTCTCATGGGGTCAAGCGGAGAGCCCGATTTAATTTTGGTACTCAAAGCAAGAAACCCCTCCTGAGAGATGGAAGGAATAGCCTCTAGTGTAGCGTTAGATATTAGTATTAAAGGGCTCTCTAAAACCCTAGAGCAGTTGGGGAAGGTTTTATAGATGGTTTCTACTTTTCGAACAAAGTAGGTGGCCAGATCCTCAGTGTTTTCCAGAAGTGATGAGAGGTTGGCGGATCCTTCCTCTTTTTAAGATCACTAAATATCTTAAAAATGCATTTCGTAGGATTGTTGCTAGATGCTATCTTGTTGGTGATAAAGGCAGCTCGCGCTGACTGTATGGCTTTGTGGTAACATTTGATAGCATCCAGGTACTGTTTTTTATCTGACGGGCAGTAATTCTTCCTCCATGCTCGTTCGCGTTGTTTACAGACAGTCCACATGGCCGCAAGGGAATCCGTGTACCAAGGGTTAGAGCCAGAATCGCGGCCCTTAGACCATTTAGCGGGAATGAGAGTCTAACGCCTCATAAATCCACTCACAAATAGTATTATAGGCTTGTTCTGGGTTGGTATCAAGGATAGGGGGACGGGAAGCCAGAAGGGCCAACAAATCATCCAGCCTAAGTTTGTGCCAACAGCGTTTGAGAGTAGCCCTGGAGGGAGCTCTAGGCGTGGCCCCCACCTGGGGGAGGGAGATGGCGATGAGGTAGTGGTCGGACCAACAAACCGGGCTGGGAGGTTGAACCTGGAGGGAGGGGATGTTGGAAAAAACTGGATCCAGTAAGTGTCCCGCCATGTGAGTGGGTCACCGTACCAGTTGTCTTAGTTGACAGGCTTCAAGATCTGCAATCAAGGTACTGACTTCCGAGTCTGATGAAAGATCAAAATGAATGTTAAGGTTGCCATTTAAGCTAAAATTGGCTGTTATCATAGCCAATGCGTGAACAGCTTCCATAATCGCTGCTTTGAATTCTGCTGAGGGGCCAGGAGGGCGATAGACCAAGAGGCCCGAGAAGGAGAAATTAGCGTTGAGTGAAAAGGTAAAGCGGGCGCACTCGCACCCTACCACGTCCTCCCTGACAAAAGTACAGTAAAGGGGGGGGGGAGATTTAAAAATTACCGCCAAACCCCCACCTCTGGTTTCTCTCTTAATGGTTCGAATGGTAAATCCCAAGGGAAGTGCGAGGCCAGGTTCGATTACGGTGTCCTCATTGAGCCAAGTTTCGGTGACAAAAAACACATCCGGAGACTCGTGCTCAATGAGATCATAGATCTCGTTATAGTGCTTAACGAGAGAGCGCACATTCAAATATAGAGTTTTAAAGGGGGTCTTGATCGCGTTGGAGGGTGTAGGGGGGGTGCGGAGTAAGAATTATACCTACATCTACAGCAACAGAAGGGCCCCTCCGGCGCTAATCTAGGATGTGGATTACAGGGGTAACATTGGCCAATAGATATCAATGATTCCCTGGTGTAGCTGAGCGTCACAGAAGTGGAACTGGCAGCATGCCTGGCGTCTGGCGACATCCGGGCTCAGACGGGCTTGCCTTAGGCGCGCCTTCGGCTCGCGTCCGCTGCGCGCCCATGTGAGCATCAGCTTAAGTGCTGCCAGGAAAGAAAACACTGGTGCGGGCACAGAGTACTCCCAAGATGGCGTCCCCCCGGCTTCCGTTACTGAGGCTGGGGTGCCGATCCGGTATCACCGCCTGGCCCAAGCACCCTGAACAACTGGCACAGGTAAGCAAAGAGTAGCGTATTTAAAAGCACAGCAAGTTAGAGTTAAACGCAGCTGATCAGGACAGAGCAAGCGCGCATAGAAAATTAAAATATCGGTAATGATAAAGAGCGCAAACACTACCTCCCGGCTCAAGCCTCAGGAGACAACATAGTCACAGGGTCAGTTACAAGATCCAGTGTGGACAGCTGCACTCATCGCTCTCTGCAGTGGTGGAACACAAACAACCTGTTAAAGGGGCTGCCTTGCCTTAAAACTGTTCCCCAGTTCCACATCATCCTGACAACTAACGCATCACTAATAGGGTGCCTGTGCACACTAACAGAATCTCACAGTCCAGGGTCTCTGGCACCTCAAATACCAGGATCTCCACAACAACTATCTAGAGCTTCAAGCTGTTCACATAGCATTGAAAGTGTTCGCATAACCCCTGATCAGCAAGGTTGTGCGGACTGACAATATGACGACCATGTATTATGTACAAAAACTAGGTGGGGGGGGGGGGGGGGGGAGACATATTCACTACAGTTGCCATGTCGCTCCCATCTCAAACCATTTGGCGTTTTGTTTCTACATCACAATATTCATCTGTTAGCGGAACACCTTCCGGGAACAGATGATTTTGAGTGGGAACTGCACCCCCAAGCCCTCCTCCCTTACATCCACAAGTGGGGGGTCTCCACAAATAGATCTGTTCACAACTGCTGACAACTGGCTAATCTGGCAGAATCCATCTGCCTCGCTTCATTAGGATGTGACGGAGGGAGTCCCTCCGGGGTCCTCCCTCAGTCCCCTTCTTTTTAACATTTATGTGACCTCCATGGTCTATCTGGCTGAGAGTTTGGGAGCTAAGGTGATTGCTTACGCCAATGACACACAGCTGCGCTTTACCTGGGACAGTGATGACAATTCTGTTACCGTAGTTCATCACTGACTCTCCTCCATTTTCGGGTGGCTGCCGGGTGCTCAACTAAAATGCAACGAGGAGATATCGGAGGTTTTGCTGTTTGGAAAATTACCTCCCAGGTTCCGGGAAGCTCTGTGGCCGCCTGACGTTCCCCTGCCCTCCTCTGAAGGGAAGCCGGCGAAGAACTTGGGGGGTTTGGTTCGACGAGTCTTTCTTTCTCTTTTCACATCACAAAGCTTGCCGGTACCTGCTTTGGCCTTCTCAAGACATTTAGAAAATTCTTACCTCTCCTGCCTCAAGCAGCTAGAGAAACGGTCACTTGTGCCCTCATCCTGTCACAGCTGGACTATGCCAATGCACTTTACATTGGCATTCTTGGCTACCTGATTAAAAAGCTGCAGGTTGTCCAGAATTCGGCAGCCAGACTTCTGTTGGGCATCTCCACCAGACATAGCATGCGGCACCACCTGCGCTCCCTCCACTGGCTTCCCGTAGCAGAACGGGTAAAGTTTAAATCGTTGGTCCTTGCCCATTGTGCCCATCGTATCTGCAAACGCGTTTTACCTTCCACGTGCCCTCAAGACTGTTGCGATCGGCTTCCCTCCGACTCGCAATGGTTCCCCGATTTCAGTTTCAGAGGTTGGGAGGAAGGTCTCTGACTCGGAGGGCTGCGGCAGCGTGAAATGCTCTTTCCCTGGCTTTACGCAGTATTGAAGACCTGTCAGTATTCAAGAAAAATCTTAATCGTATCTTTTTATCTGCTAGTCTCCTGCTCCCCTAAAGACATTGCGCCGGGACACTCATGAGTAGCCGTGCGTGCTATAAATCCAAATAACATAACCTAACTCAAAATACCCAGGCTTCACCTCCAGGTTCCCACACCCACTATCCAAGGGCAATGCTCTATGGATGAACTGGTGAAGGATATTTGTCTATGCTTTTCCGCCTCTCCCTTTTCTTCCGTTTCTGATTCGGAAGCTCAGTCAAACATCTCTCACACTTATACTAGTGGCTCCCACATGGGCCTGACAGGCCTGGTTCACAACACTACTCAAACTATCAGTAGTTCCCCGTGAGAAGCATCCCCTCAACCCGGACCTTCTCACTCAGAACCATGGAGAAATCAGGCTCTCAAATATCAAGGAACTCAACCTAGCAATTGGCTCCTGTTGGTATAGAATTTGGTTATCTCAATCTCCCACCTGAATGTATGACCTTTCTCAAAGAAGCTCGCAAGTCTACTACTAGCGCATGCTATACAGCTAAACTGAAAAGATTTGTCTGTTACTGTCATGATAAGAATATCAGTCCGCTTAATGCTGCAGTACAAAATATTGTTACCTGCTGCATCTACAGCTCTCAGGCCTTGCAATCACATCCGTATGCTTACATTTGGCTGCAGTGGCTGCCTATCTGCAAAATGGACTACACCTGACTTTGTTCAAGGTACCAGTCACAAAGGCTTTTATGGAAGGTCTTAAGAGTGGTTCAGCCTGAACTTACCTGTAATTTTAACAGTGTTCTTGCAAGACTTATTGGTCCACCATTTGGACCATTACATGAGTGTTCCCTTCAGTTTCTATCTTGAAAGGTCGCTTTTTTAATTGCTGTTACTTCATTCAGACGTGTTAGTGAGCTCCAGGCACTAACCTTAGTAGTCATTTAGCTCCAAAGAGATAGTGGTCCTGCGCACCAACTCAAAAATCCTTCCAAAGGTGGTCTCTCATTTCCACCTTAATCAGTTGTTACCTGTGTTTTTTCCTCAACCAGACTCCATTGCGGAAAGGACTGTCCATACTTTAGATATTAAGAGATCCTGTATGTATTACATTGACAGCACTAAAGACTTTCTCAAAACCAAACAACTTTTTCGACTCCTCATAAAGGAAAGCCATATCCAAATCCGGCATTACCAGGTGAATACTTAAATGCATTCAAACATGTTACATTAAAGCCAAAAGGACATTACCTATGCCCCCTAAAACACACTACTTTCAAGATAGTGGCTTCAATGGCTTTCCTGGGCAATATCCCAGTAGTTGATATGTGCAAAGCAGCTGCATGGTCTACACCACACACTTTCATGAAACACTGTAGATGTTCTAGGAAGCCAAATCTTTCAAACTGCAACACTCACAGATTAGCCACCGCTCTGGAGGGCGCTGCTATACAGTCTATGCAAAGCATGTGTATCTACAGCCACACATGCCTCAAACAGATTGTTACTTTCTCTGTAAACATCTGTTCTTGGCATGTAGTGTTGTAGATTCACAGATGCCCACCCTCCTCCCCTGACCTCTATGGCCGTTGCAGTTCCTTTACCTTTTTTATGCATGTACATCCCATTACTTACACTTAACACTCCATTCTCACTCGTCTGCAGGAAAACAATCTAAAAATGGAGTCGCGGACCAAGAGAATTATCACCAAGAAGAGGAGCCACTCTACCTCTGGACTTGAAAGACTTCTTCGAAGAAAAACAACTTGCACACATCCAAACCAAACACTAGATTGCCGGAATATGCAAGGCATGTGAATCTACCTCACTACTTGACAAGAACAGATGCTTACAGGGTAAGCAGCATAATCCTTTCATGCCTTGGCTGGAGAAGGAATGCAAAGCAGGCCTACAGAATCTATTTTATATTCGCAGGTGTGTCCCACCTCATGGGTTGTACAGACATCAAGTAAGAGGATGTTCTAAGACCACAAGTGATGCACCACTGCTTGATAAGGAAATATTTATGCCAAGAATGACAGTTGGAGCTGCCACCCAATAACACATCGCCAACTCCGTTGGCCTGCTCACTATATACGACAGACATAAGTAGAAAGAAATGGAGGAGCTCAATTGCCTTCCTGAGGCGTATAGAAATTACGAAGGGAAAGACAGTTTAAAATGCCAGCATCAGGTGTGTCCTTGATTCGTTCTCACTGAGAGACGCCACACCTGTGTCAATCTTCACAGACCTGCTTGACTGAGTGTCCAGTCTTTGCCCGGAATTCCAGTAGTACTTTCCCTTTGATAGAGAATCGCTCCACAGTAACAGGTGGATTTTATGCTGGAAAAGATAGATAGACACAAACTGTGAAGGTTTTGAGGGAGCTACGCACCAAGCCCCGGAAGTCCAGGGTTAGCTGCCGGCAAATGCAGACAGCAGCAAAAACGACAGCCGCTGCCCAAAGGCAGCCATATTTGCAGTAGTCCTTTTTTAAAATGCAGACCTCCAAAACATACTCCTGAGTGTTTTCCATGGAAATAGCTGGGGAATGGCCAGGGTTGCCAACATCAAGGGTTCCTTGCCCTAAAAGCAATGTCATTCCACACGTTGCCAACATAATGTGGGATGCTTCAGGTTATTACATCCCCAGTTGAAGAATATAACCTCACCAGTGAATGCTTCCCATAGTTGCCTGTTTTTCCACATCAACAAATGTAGTACCATCCCAGCACCACATTATTCAAGACCACCAACATCTGTGGCAAGAGTGCGTGAAGCTGTTGCTTCAAAAGCGGGCTGTCTAACCAGCCACTCAGTAACAGAGGAAGCCACATCCATTCCCTGTACTTCCTTATCCCCAAGTAAGATGGTATGTTGCAGCTGATACTTTACTTATGGGTACTCAACCAATAAATCATGTCAGAGAAATTCAAAATTACTTCACTCCAAGATGCCATTCTGCTGTTCAGCATTAGAGACTTCATTGCGACCCTTGATCTCAAGTTCACCTGCCTTACCACGAATACCAAAGGTTCTTTATAGGTGGATTTCATTATCAGTTCAAAGCTCTACCAGTCTGGCTAACAACAGTCCCAAGAGTGTTTATCAAGTGCCTGTCAGAAGGCGCAATGCATCTTTACTACTCTGGTACTCCTGTGTTCGAGGCATATGAGCTGCAGATCACACAATAGCATAGTAGATCACCATCTGGTGTTGGGCTCGGATGCTTGCACCTTGTTGTTGTCTTGGATGAAGTCTTTGTAGTCAGGAGATAGGTGACTCCATCGTTAGATTGTTTTTTTCTGCCATTGGGTTCGGATGCAACTTTTCCGCTCTGGTTTAAAATCTCAATTTCAAACTTTTTCGAAGCGCAAAACTTCCAGAACAACCATCGAATCACTTCCATCTTCGACCAGACTTAATCGGCTCGATTCCGGACGTCAACGCGAGTCTCTGGGCCTATCCACGCCGTAAGGCCTACGGCTCATGGAAAGGACGCCATTTAAAAAATGCCCCCAGTGTGTAGCAAAATTTCCGCACAGTGACCATCACAAGGTCTGCAACCTGTGCCTCTCACCTGAACACGAAGAGTCCAGCTGTCCAGCCTGCGCATCCTTTCGATCGAAGAAGACTATTTGAGATCGAAGGGCTTGACGACACATCATGGCACAGAGACCAGCTCTGGAACCGGAGGACATCTTTGATGAAGGTCCCGATGTCCCGGAGGAAGATTCCGAGGATCTCGAAATCGTCTCAGAGGCAGAAGACTCAGGCGACCTCATCACTCCTGGGCAACGTGTGAGTACTACTGCCCCAACCCCAACCCCTCCAAAGGCAGAGGTCAAGGCTTCGCCTGTTTGCCCCAGTCGAGACCGAAAACATCCTTCATAAGCCCCGCCTCCAGGCTCGGCTCCGAAGAAAAAAGACAAGCCTTCCAGTAGCTCGGGACCGAGCAAACCGCACGCAAGTGTCCTGCCGGCACCTTCAGCACTGCAGCCAAAAGAACACTCGGCTCCGAAATTGGCGTCAATGCGTTCCACCTCCAAATCGGCCCCGAAAACGCAGAAGCCCCTGGATAAGCCAGCTTCGAATGTTCCCAAGCCTAAAGATCCAGCTTCGGCTCCGAAACCAACATCCTCGGCACCGAAACAGAAGCCTACGGACTTTGATACGCCGCCTAAGGCCAAAACCCATATGGATCAACCATAGCCTCACTCGGAACCGAAAAAATCAGCACCGAAAGACGTAACCGAGGAACAAGAACTTTTTCACCCAGATCCTATTGATCCAAGGCAGAAAAAGATTTATATAAACCCAAAAACAGGACATGTCACTGCTGTGCCATGTAAAAAACTAAAACTGGACACACCATCTGCTCCAGTTCCTGTACACAAGGACTCTGCCACATTGCCTATGCCTCCTTCTCCTACACTGCCTTCTAACCCACCTCCTCTACCTGCACCATCCTTACCTGTAACTTCTCCACCACTTACACCACCTCCAGATGATGATGACCTGGGGGGGGGGGGGGGGGGGTGATCCTAATGACCCGTTCACTGATCCAGATACCTCGCCACTAGATGATTGGGCATTCCCTATCCCAACAGACCTACCAGACCCACAGCCATATCCCTCAAAACCATATCCCCCAGATGATCCCCTTGGGTTTGGCCAATTATTAAATAGAGCTGCACTTTATCATGGTGTTACAATGCACTCCGACGCACCAGAGGAAGACTTCCTCTTAGATACATTTGAAAAATCCCAAAAGTCAGTGCAAATATTACCAATGATCAAAGGAGTCATTAAGCATGCCCCTAAGGTATTTAAAGATCCCGTCCGTGCCTGGGTTCTTAACCCTAGAATAGAAAAGAAATATAGGCCTGCCCCTAAAGATCCTACTTACATCAAAGGACAGTTGCCCTTGGATTCTCTAGTCGTTTCCAATGCTAGAAAATGCACCAACTCCCAGGCCTCCGGGGATGTGCCAAAACCGGATAAAGAATCCAAATTGCTGGATGCTTCTGGCAAAAGGGTAGCAGCAAGCAAGCGAGCAGCTAATCACTGACTTATTGCCAACACCCAAGCACTACTGGCACGATATGACGGGGCACATTATGACCAGTTAGAAAATCTATTACAGCATCTGCCTGACCAGTATAAAACCCAGGCAAATTACCTTATCCAAGAGGGCAAGCTAATTTCAAATGCGTCAATTAAATGTGCACTTGACGCAGCAGACACTGCCTCTAGATCAAACAACACCAGTGTACTCCTTAGACGACATACCTGGCTACACATTTCAGGCTATAAGCAGGAGGTCCAGGCTGCCATACTCAGTCAGCCATTCAACCAAGAAGAGCTTTTTGGCCCCCGCTGTCGACACTGCCCTTGAAAAAATGAAAAAGGACACTGAGACTGCTAAGTCCATGGGAGCGTTAGTCTCCACAAACGCGAGGCTCCTTTCGGCGCTCCTTCTACAGAGGAGCCTCCAAAAACATGGGCGCAGACACCTCATCTACATTTAAAGCCACTACACAAACATCCCCCAGTAGAGGATATTTTAGAGGCGGATACAGAGGGAACAACAACAAAGAAAGAGGTCGAGGTAATAACACTCGCACCTCCCCCGCCACAAAACAGTGACTTTCCTCCGCTCTCCCCAGAATATTCCACTCCAGTCGGTGGCAGATTAACACAGTTCCTACCTGTCTGGAATTCCATCACAACAGACAGGTGGGTAAGACAAATTATCCAGTATGGTTACTGCCTGGAACTTACAGCTTCCCCCCCCACACATACAACCCAAACAGCGCTAAATGTCCGCAGACCATCTTACGCTTCTCAAACAAGAGGTTCTCTCACTGCTTCAAAAGCACGCAATAGAGCCAGTTCCCTTAGAACATCAAGGAACAGGGGTCTACTCACTGTCCTTCCTAATCCCCAAAAAGGACGGGACTCTGAGACCAATACTCGACCTCAAACCCCTAAATATATATACACTCAGATCATTTCCATATGATCACTCTTCAACAAGTGCTCCCGCTGCTGCAACAAGGCGATTTCCTTGCCACACTAGATCTCAGACGCCTACTTCTACATTCCCATACATCATGCTCACAGGAAGTACCTAAGGTTTGTAGTGGACTGGGAACACTACCGATTCAGTCCTTCCATTCGGAGTGACCACCGCACCCAGAGTATTCACAAAATGTCTTGCGGTAGTAGCAGCACATCTCAGAAGACAACAAATTCATGTCTTCCCATATCTAGACGACTGGCTAATAAAAGCAAAATCATTCGACCAATGTGTTCTACACACTCACAAAACCATCCAAATTTTACACAACTTGGGGTTCACAATCAACTACCCGAAGTCGCATCTCCAGCCCTCGCATATACACCAATATCTAAGAGCAACAATAAACACCTCCACAGCGCTAGCATATCCCAGTCCAGCCAGGATAGCCAGTATACAAACCCTTATCACAAAATTTAAAAAAACCAACACTCTTCCAGCCAGTGTTCATGCAACTCATAGGCATGATGGCATCTTGCATCTTCATTGTGCCTTATGCAAGACTTCAAATGCGTCCCTTACAGGAATGTCTAGCGCGTCAGTGGAACCAGGCTCAAGGACAACTTACAGATCGGGTGTTGGTGGACAGCCGCACACATCGCTCTCTACAGTGGTGGAACATAACCAACTTGTCCAAAGGGCGGCCGTTCCTTGAGCCTCTTCCACAGATAGTGCTGACAACAGACGCATCACTCATAGGATGGGGAGCCCACCTCCTCAGACACACAACTCAGGGCAAATGGACCACTCAACAGAAAGTGCTCCATATCAATCACCTAGAACTACTGGCAGTATTCCTAGCACTAAAATCCTTCCAACTACATGTACAGAACAAGGCTGTCCTCATCCAGACAGACAACATGACAGCCATGTATTACATACAAAAACAAGGAGGCACACATTCTCTGCAGCTGTCCCAGCTCGCACAGAACATTTGGAGATGGGCCAATCCTCAGAACATATACCTACTTGCAGAACACCGTCCAGGAGTTCACAATCAGATTGCCGATCTGTTAAGTCGACAGGCACAACAGATTCACGAATGGGGACTACATCCCCAAGTTCTACTACCCTTTTTCCAAAAATGGGGCCAACCAGACATAGATCTGTTTGCCACACACGAAAACGCAAAATGCCCAACCTTCTTCACCAGGTTTCCACACCCGCAGTCAAAAGGCAATGCGATATGGATGAACTGGTCAGGCAGATTTGCGTACGCTTTTCCGCCTCTCCCACTCATTCCACTAGTGGTACGCAAGATCAGGCAGCAATCTCTCAAACTGATCCTAGTAGCTCCCACATGGGCACGCCAACCGTGGTTCACAACACTACTGGAACTCTCACTAGTTCCACACCAAAAACGACGTCTCTCCCCGTCCTTAATAACCCAGAACCATGGAGAGATCAGACATCCAGATCCAAGTCAACTGAATCTGGCGATCTGGCTCCTGAAGTCCTAGAGTTCGGTTACCTTAACCTTCCACCAGACTGCATGAACATTATCAAAGAAGTCAGAAGACCCACAACTCGAGCTTGCTATGCTGCAAAATGGAAAAGATTTGCCATTTACTGCACTAACAATGATCTACACCCACTGGATGTAATTTAGCATACTCATCCATATGTTTGCATCTAGCAGCACTCGCAGCTTACTTACAAAATCGACAACACTTGTCACTTTTTAGAGTCCCTGCCATCAAAGCCTTCATGGAAGGATTTAAAATAATGATTCCTCCCAGATTACCACCCTCTACGGTGTGGAATCTAAATATTGTTCTTACTAGGCTTATGGGACCCCCATTTGAACCTCTACATAAATGCGAACTACAGTTCCTCACATGGAAAGTAGCTTTCCTTATTGCAATCACATCTCTTAGAAGAGTAAGTGAAATCCAGGCTTTAACCATACAAGAACCATTCTTACAACTACATCGTAACAAAGTGGTTCTTAGAACAAATCCAAAATTCCTTCCAAAAGTAATATCTTCTTTTCATCTTTACCAGTCAGTGGAGTTACCAGTATTCTTTCCAAACCCAGACTCTGTGGCGGAGAGAGCTCTTCACACCTTAGATGTTAAAAGAGTCCTTCCTTATTACATTGACGGAACTAAATCTTTCCACAAAACAATTGTTTGTAGCTTTCTCTCCACCACATAAGGGTACCCCCATCTCCAAATCTGGGGTTGCTAGATGGATAGTTAAATGTACCCAAATATGCTACCAAAAAGCGAAACGCACATTAACAGTTCCCCCTAGAGCGCTTTCTACACGCAAACTAGGGGCTTCCATGGCATTCTTAGGGAACATTCCCTTTGAACACATTTGTAAGGCAGCCACATGGTCTACAACATACACCTTCACAAAACACTATTGTGTTGATGTACAAGCAAAACAACAAGCTTCTGTGGGCCAAGCTGTCCTTAAAACATTATTTCAAACCACTGCAACCGATACAGATGACCACCACTAGGGGAGATACTGCTGTATAGTCTGCTGTATAGTCTATGCTAGTGTGTGATCTGCAGCTCATATGCCTCAAACGGAATATGCTACTTACCAGTATTCATCTGTTCTTGGCATGTAGAGCTGCAGGTCCACACACGCCCACCCACCTCCCCGGAACCTGTATCTGTTCCAGTTCTATCTTGCGTAGATATACACACATGGACATCTCCTTTTCTTCTACTAACTCCATTTCCCAACATGGCGATAAACAATCTAACG
This sequence comes from Triturus cristatus, assembly GCF_964204655.1. Taxonomy (NCBI): domain Eukaryota; kingdom Metazoa; phylum Chordata; class Amphibia; order Caudata; family Salamandridae; genus Triturus; species Triturus cristatus. The sequence goes on from NC_140585.1 coordinate 619,422,045, forward strand.
ATGGAGTCGATGCCCATGCGCACTATCGTCCTTTGGAGGAGTCACCTATCTCCTGACTACAAAGTCTTCTTCAAAGACAACAAGGTGCAAGCATCCGAGCCCAACACCAGATGGCGATCTACTAAGCTAGTGTGTGGATCTGCAGCTCTACATGCCAAGAACAGGTGCATACTGGTAAGTAGCATATTCCTTTTCCATACCTGGACTACTGGCTGATAAAGAGCCAAGCACACTGCCTCACTCGCACTCAAAAAATAATCTTGTGATTCCACTCATTGGGATTAACAATCATGATCAAATATCCAACTTCACCCCAATGGAAACAGCTGTTCTCAAGAGAAACACTTAATGCAGTGATAGCCAAAGCTTACCTCAGCAATGAAAGTGATCTAATTTGAAAAGCTGCTTTCCCTTTGCCCAAAATTGCATCCTCTGACACTGATAAACTGAACCTGTGGGAATGATGGCGTCTTTGTACTACTTTAATCCCCAAATGCATATACACCCTCTACACGAGTGCTTTATGAGATAATGAATGCAAGTGACTAGGCATTGGGAAGGTCTAGTGATGGTGGAGCCTAGTGTTGGGTACACTCAGTGTTCCTCAACCCTCTGCTACAAGAGACAATGGACACAGATGCCTCCCTCACGCTTGTGAAGCACACATGGACCATTTCACTATGCAGAAACCACATCTACACATCAATATACTGGATCTGATGGCAGTGAGTTTAGAGCGGCGAGCTTTCTCAAGCTCTTTTGCAACAAGACAATACTAATTTGTCAAGACAATAAGTCTGCCATGCATTTCGTACTAAAATATTGGGGAACATGCTTACCATAGTTGCCCAATTTAGTACTAACTATTTGGTGCATGGCAATCCATTCATCATCAGATCCTCCTCCTACTGAACTGCTCCCAAAAGTGGACTACAACCTTGCATATGTGGTCTGCAGAACGGATCAAAAAAACAAACAATTGGGAAATCAATAACAGGTTTGCTAATAATGCTTTCACCACTGGAGGACCCAAGCTGTAAACCTGTCTGCTACATGTGAGCATGCAAAATATCTAAGCTTTGTATCCAGATACCCACACCCAGAAACTATGGGCAATGCTATGTGGACAAGGACCCCCCACGCAAACACACACACTTCTGCTCATTCCATATGTACTAAGAAAGAGGAGGCAAGCTCCAAGGACACCTAATCATTATAGCTTCTACCCGCGCAAGGCAGCTGTAGTACTCACTACTACTGGAAATGCTAATACATCCTCACTAAAAGCGACCACTGCACCCAGACATTCTCATATAACATCGAGGTCAGCTACACCACCCAAACTTCCAGGCACTCGGTCTCCTAATTTGGCACTACAGTCTCAGAATTTGTTTTTCTACAACTAAAAGAGTGCATGAAGCTTTACTTTTTAATATTATTGGTAAATTAAAACAGGTTACAGCAAGTGACTGTGACACCAGTCAGCAACATACAAGGAATCAATGCTCTGAGACAGTAATCAGTGCTCAGACATTTGAAAAACAATACATTCCTCAGCAATACCTTCCTCTCATTTCAGCACATCATGAATGAGTATACATGTGTGTAGGCAGGAAACATAAGGTTGCACCAACATAGCCAGCTCTAATACACAGTGCAAATATTACGCGTTAAATTCATTAGATGTCTACAGCATTCACATTTCCTGACAAAAAAAAAGATCTAAAGTGCACCCCAAAAATCTTTCTGGCGAGCCCTGCTGTGTATGTCAGTGGCATAGACCTCAATTTATCTGCTATAAACCATGTCATGTAGCCACTGCTATGTTGTAAACCCCTTCCTGCTGGTTCAAGATATTGTCACACACCATTTAGCAAGCTGCAAGGACATAAACTCTAATTGACATACTGCTTTTGGTCAGTCATTCAGGGGCCTAATAGAGCAAACTGTGGTGAAGGAGACATGGGAGTCCCTACCATGCCACTTAACAATTTAGCAATGGGAGACCACTAATTGAGTAATTTGGGGCATAAACAGTCGATGTGAACAAAGGCCACACTTATCATTCCACGTTTATCGTTCCACATCTCCTACATTCAACTTTACAATTTGAAGTCAACCTGGTCATTCTCACTTGAGTAATGAAAATGATGCTAAATCTTGAACTGAATTAACTTGTGCTTGCAGATAAACAGTATATCATTATCATGGGCACAACAGTAATAGCGGCACTACCAATTCTGCCTCCCCAATCGAGTTTGGATTATGATGAGGAATGTAAAATTTCCTAACTTACGTAATGGAAAGTTCAGTTCTGTTAAGGACATGGTAGTGAAGATTATGCATTGCTTTCTCTCTTTTATTCATAAAGTAAGCAAAAACCAAAGGAAATGATGGACGTGTTGAACATTGCAAGCACTCACCCCCAGTCAACTGATCTGGGTTTAATCCATCACCGTTCTTTAGCCCACTCTGCCACTCCAGTTCAGACATGGCCATATGCAAATCAGTCTGACCCTGTGCCTCATGGGAACAGTCCAGCCCGAACTGCCAAGCCATGTCTTCCCTGGACCGGAAACAAGCTTCCTAGGACCGGTTTCTGGCATTTTAGCCGTCTTCAGCCAGGCTTGCTTGAATCCAGTGGCAAAGTGAGCAAGGGACTCACGTCTGAGCATACCCTGCTAACTTATGGCGAACAAAGCAAAAACCAAAGGAAATGATGGACGGAGTGTTGAACATCAGAGGAAGACACCTGAGGCTTGAGCCAGGTGTGAAGCAAGGCACGCTCGTTCGAGAGGTATTTGGTGGTTTTAACTAGTTGTTTTATTATTTTTAAGCAAGACTCTGAAACAGTGACTGCTAATTTGCACATTAACCTCAGGTTGTTGCTTCTTTGCACATCGCTCCCCCTTACCTTTGCACTGAAACCAGTGAAGCGTGAGCAGGCCGCCATCTTGCAGGAACTTGGGTCGGCGCTCTAGGCTTCCTGGGATTCCCCTACATAAACCGATGCCAGCGTGAGCGCGCAGTGGACGCGCGCCGCAGGCAAGCCCGTCTGCGCCCTTCCGCGCTCGGCCCGTGCCCCGCGCCAGTACCCACGATCGGTACCCCCTAGATCCATCGAGACGTCAGATCTACTCAAGTGAGTTACTGCATGGTCTTAATGTCGAGGAGTTTAATTGTAGATGTAAATGCATCTTTCCCGACATATTACCTGTTTCCAATAGCATCACATGCACTAACTGTGGAACAAAGATAAACTTACTAGGACACAAGACGGCCAATAATAGAAATATCAAAACCAGTACAGGACTAAGTAATGAAGCCAAATGTCTTCTATTAAACGCCAGGTCACTAGTAAAACATAGTACGGAGTGTGCCCACCTCATCGAAAATGAAGGAATCAAGATAGCCTTCATAACGGAGTCATGGACAGATGAGGCCTCTGGCCCGGACATCGTCAAAGCTACACCCCCTGGGCATATTTGCTATACCCAGAACAGAATCAACAAGAAAGGTGGTGGATTAGCTATAATCTATCATGAATCCATCAAAGCCACATTCAATAGTTCTACTAACTCAGACTGCGAGGCCTTGGATTTTTGCTTTCGCCTTTCTCACCAATACACGTTTAAAGGTACTCTACTATATAGGCCTCCTGGCCCCAAATGAGGGTTCTTAGCACAAGCCAGCACTTGGGTGGAAAATGAGCTAGGATCAAGCTCTTACTCGATCCTAGGAGACTTTAACTTCCATCTAGAAGCCAAAGAGGACCCAGATACTATCAAACTCATCGATCTATTTAAGACGATAGACCTAACTCAACAAGTTATGGGACCCACTCATAAAGCTGGTCACACCTTGGACGGGAGTTTTACTAATAATACACATGTTACTTTTAGTGAAACACTATCGGTGACCTGGTCCGATCATAAAGCTATAATATTCTTAGTCTCACCGCCGATGCTTGGTGCAACAAAAACCACGTCTAACCATACGGAATATCGTTCCTGGAAAAAAGTGAACGCAGACAACTGGCAAAATCTTTTCCCATCATTCCTGAAGACTTGGACGCTGCAGCCCTCAACTACTCCAAGTGGCTAGACTCAGCATGTACGGAATTGGCCCCGAGGAAAACGCGCCACAATTTTAGAGTTCGACCATCGTCCCCATGGTACACGCAAGATCTAAGAGAATATAAACGCGACTGTAAACGTTTAGAAAGAACATGGCGAAGTAATTATAATATACAGGACAAAAATCGCTACAAGACTTGTTTGTCCCACTACAAACATCTTCTTAAAAGCAAACAAGATTTTTACGCCGCCAAAATCAAAGAAGCAGGAAACTCAACTAAAGAATTATTCAAAACGATTAAAATCCTCGCTGACCCTATCATCCCCCCAATAGAAGCCAGCCAAGAACTTTGCGACAAAATAGCTAACTTTTTCTTCGAGAAAGCTGATAACATCTTCTCTACTTTTATCCACTCAGCCAATATTACAATTACTTCACGGTCAGTAGACTCACACTGTTCTGCTAACAACTCGGAGACGCTATATAATTTTTCACCCATCTCCTCCGTCGAGGTTCTCAAACTCCTGGAGACAACTAAATCTGGTTCCCCTATGGATCCTTGCCCCCTATCCGTACTTAAGTTAGCTCCTGAACCAGTCGCTGAAACCCTTGCGTCAATCTTTAATTCTTTATTCGCTAAGGGAGATTTCCCCACGATTTGGAAATCAGCATCCATCCTTCCGCTATTAAAGAAACCACAGCTAGACCCCTTGGACCCAAACAACTTCAGACCTATATCTAGGCTCCCTCTCCCTGCTAAAATAATTGAAAAACTCATGAATACACAACTCAGCAGATTCCTGGAAGAGGCTCAGCTATTAGATCCTACACAGTATGGTTTTAGAACAGGACACAGCACAGAATCTGCGCTAGTCAAGTCAACCGAAGAAATTAGAACTATCCTGGATCAGGGAGGAAAAGCTGCAATGATCATGTTGGATCTGTCTGCAGCCTTTGACACGGTCCATCATGGTTTATTGATGGACCGGTTACATGAAATAGGTGTCAAAGGAAAAGCATGGAGGTTGATTAAGTCCTTCCTAGCAGACAGAATACAGGCGGTCACGTTGGGAGACTTTACTGCCAAGGCTTTCTCTTTCCCATGCGGGGTCCCACAGGGATCTTCCATCAGTCCCACACTCTTTAATGTGTGCGTAAAACACCTTGCACCCTTGGTAGAATCCTTTGGATTTAGTCTTGCCTCCTACGCAGACGATACACAGATTGTGGTATCCATTCTACCTGGAGTAATATCAAACGTAGCAGTAGATTTTAAAGAATGTATGACTGCAGTAGGCAGATGGATGACCCAAAACTGCCTCAAGCTGAACTCCAACAAAACTGAGGTGGTTATGTTTGGAAATGATCCAGGTTTTTGGACTCCTACCTGGTGGCCAGACTCACTGGGCCCGCTTCCTACACCTTGTAGGAAAGTCAAGAACTTGGGTATTATCATTGACGATAAACTCCTGTTTAAGGACCAGGTCAATGCAGTAATTTCCTCTACATCTTTTATCTTGAGATCATGCAAAAAGATACTGCCCCTTCTCCCCAAAGAGTCGCACAGGAGGGTCATTTCTGCCCTTGGCTTATCCAAACTAGACTACTGTAATAGTCTTTATCTTACCATTCAGGAGGGACTCCAGAAAAAGTTCTAGCTATTGCAAAATGCTGCGGCAAGATTGATATCTTGCATTCCAAAATATGCCTCGATGCCGGCTGAGATAAAAAAAATTAGATTGGTTACCAATAAACAAAGGAATACTGTTCAAAGCACTATGCATTACGCACAGAGCTTTACATAAAAATGGACCCCTCCACCTAATAAGGCTCTTTCAATGGTACTCACCTGGAAGAAACCTGCGGTCTTCTGAGGCCAAATTGGTCTCAGTCCCCAAGGTAAAAAAAGCCAACTGGGGAGGGCGCAGCTTCCTGGCAAAAGCAACCAAGGCCTGGAACCTACTGCCGCCTTACCTTAGACATCTATCTAACCATCTAGAATTCAGGAAGGCACTTAAGACCAGCCTTTTTACATCTTAAATTCTTCACGCCGCTTTTCTGACTCAGGATGGACTTCTTTCCTATAGCACCAGGACACCCTCGGATATTAGTGGCGCTTTACAAAACTGAATAACATAACATAACATTGCAAGCACTCTTTCCCCCCCCCTCCCCCCCCCCCCCCCCCCCGTCAACTGATCTGGGTTTAATCCATCACCTTTCTTTAGCCCACTCTGCCACCCCAGTTCAGACATGGCCATATGCAAATCAGTCTGACCCTGTGCCTCATGGGAACAGTCCAGCCCGAACTGCCAAGCCATGTCTTCCCTGGACCGGAAACAAGCTTCCTAGGACCGGTTTCTGGCATTTCAGCCGTCTTCAGCCCGGCTTGCTTCAATCCAGTGGCAAAGTGAGCAAGGGAAGACATGGCTTGGCAGTTGTGAAGAGCCCAAATCTTCAGGATCTCTCCTCTCGTCACAGAGGAGTGTACTCAGATGGCAGCCAATGGTCCACGACTGGGGAGGCACCTTTTGAAAATCAGGGCTCAGGAGGTCCAGTTGCAGTAGTTCAGCGGGGCAGTTTCAGGGCGGCCTCTGGCACATGTTGTATCCCTGTAGCTCAGAACAGATCAGCCAACTGACCCTTGGAATCACTCAGGTTAGCCTGGGATTAAGTGATGAGGTCCAGGCTTCCTTCACAGGGAGAAGGGCTGTCTCAAGCAGCAGGGCAGTCCTCTGGAGAACAAGGACTTGTGTGATCTCTATGGAGATCATTGTAGTTTTCCCTATGTTAGCCTAACTGTACACATTGTAAGCTGCTTTTGCTTTGCTCACGTTACAAAATATCCCCCTCGTTTTTGTCATAGGTTGCACATGTTTTCGTATTTTGTTCTTTTCCTGAGACTCAGTCGGACCATCTCATGCAAGGTCAAACAACACTGCTCCTTGTTATTCTCTGTGGTCAGACACTAGCACCTAGACATAATTGAGAAATCTAGCTGCTGTTTTCAAACACATACGTTTTATCATATAACCCGGGACGTGTTGTTTTGAAAACACAGTGTGAAGACCTTCTTGCAGCGCAAAGATGATGGGAGGGCTACGCCAACTGAGATGTAGAACAGCTATCTATGTACGCAAGGTATGGGGTTCACCACTAATCCTAAAGAAATATAATCTATCACTTTGCTTAAATACTGATGTTGGGCTCAGGCATATCTGTTAGCTAAAATGACAGTGCTTTTTAGGTCTTGCCTAGGCAGTGCGCGTGCGCGGTCTCTCCGAGACATCTAGTAATTAGTATGTGTGTTGAAACTCCACCTCTTGATCTTTTATTGGTGCGTCAGGTTAATATGTGTGTTTGTTCCTCCTCTTTTTGTGGGGGCACGCTCAGACAGCACTGCCTAAGTACTGTATACATGCTATTAGTGGACTGAAGTGTTTCTGTTGGAACTATTTTTGTTGGTGGTTGCTTACTTACTTTAAACATGTATGCAGTGTACTTGTACTAGCAGTAATTACGATGCCAGAGACATTCACTACTCATGTTTATAATATTCTGAAAGGCAACTTTGCGCAAAATGCATGTGTGCCCAGCTAGCTTGTTTTATGTAGGCAGCATGAACGCCTGGGCAAGAATAATGGTGGCCGCAACTTTGTTTTATTATTTACGGCACGGAACGCTGCCCATGGCTTTCATTTTGTGAATTTGGTTTTATTTTGTACTCAATGGCGGCACCATGGTTTAGCTTTAAACATCTGGCGGGTGCCACCATTGTACCAAAAGTAATGAATTGAAAGAAAATGCCCGGTGGCCTAACTCGAAGCAGATCTGCTTTTGCTGCAACATTTCCTGTCTTTAAGATTGCTTGCGCTAATTTTGTTACTACGAAAATGTAAAAACTCCACCCTCCCCGAAGTGCAGATATTAAATTGCCTTCCTCCGAAATGGTAGTCTGCCAGCACCGCTCATCCTCGGAACGCCAGCACAAGCTTCTCCCACCCTCCACTACCCCCACCCGAACTGTAACCAAACACTCAGCACAAGCGTCTCCCACCTCAGCTTCAGACTGCCCTCCGCTTCCTTGCCCAGACCTGTGACAAAACACAAGCTTCTCCCACTCCCAACGCAGCTCCGTTTGGCCCTCCACTACCCCCGCCCAGAACTGTGACGAAACACTCAGCACAAGCTACTCTCACCTCAGCTTCGTACTGCCCTGCACTACCCCCGCCCAGAACTCTGGCGGAAGTGCGGGTCAGTTTGTGACATACTCACATTCCATCTCTCTAAGTCGCAGCACTTCTTACAGAGCCCTGCAAAGTTCGCTAAGGCATCCAGGTGTTTCTTTTTCTGCTCCTACCTGCACGTTTTTTTACAAAGTAGGCATTGGACGACAATTCAGTTTGGATCCAGGTGTTTATTTATGTTGACTAGTTCCTGCCCCAGATCTTTCAGTACGTAAATGAAAGCCCCTTAACCCTAGTTATCGTAAAATGCATATCTCGCCCACCTAGACCTCTCCGCTATTGGTAAGTGTGTGTCAGGGGTGCTCTTTGAGCTCTCAATAAAAGTGTGATAACATACGCCCAACATAAACAAAGTCTACCAGCTTTAACCAGCACCGAAGTATCTGCTTTCAAATCTGCTTCTGCAGCAGGACTCTGACGTGTAGAGGGTCACACATACTCCAGCTGCCTTTTTATCTCCACCCAGCATGTGTTTGTGGGGACGGGGCTATAACCTCCTGTTATCTTACTGACTTTGTCTTTTAAAACATATACACGCACATTACCATTTAGAAACACCTGATAGGGGTGTAAAACAAGGGATTTTTAATTTGCATGGATCGGCACGCAGAGTCTGGAATAGTTCAGAAGGGGACGAATCAACAGAGAAATCTACACCATTTTGGCTAAAAGGAATGCCTCTTTCACAAATATAAAAGACTGTCAATCCTGCTTACAAAACAATTTAGCCTCGACCTTGTTTGTGTTTTCAGCAAAACAAGTGTCAGCCCTACTTCATGACTTTTGCACATCCTATATATGAAATCTATAATCCTTATTGTTTAACAATGTTTTTATTAATTAGCCCCACCAAAACCACCTGTACACAATTGGCACTGGTCATTGTTTTGACCCTTCGCGCAGCCCCATCTCTTCCTCCCAGTTGTTTATCGTCACCTTTTTAAAGTTTACAAAGTATTCTTTTCAGATTTAATTTGTTCCAAGCAGTGCTCAACTGCCACAACTGTTTAATTCATTTTTTATTTGGGACGAAATGAACTTTCTTTTTGTTTACAGCAGGGTATCTTTACATTTCGACAACCATGCTGCTGTTTGCCCATGTGTCTGGCATGTGAAGTGCGTGTCAGTTCCCAACCTCCCTGATGAAGAGCCGGTTCCCCACACTCCCTTTTCATAACACCTGTGCCTGCTTTCCATACTTCCTTCCGCTTATGGAAACCCAGTTTTCGGGTGCCTTCCTTGTAAGTTAGGCCATGCTGTTGACGATGGCACGCGAGTGCAGACTAATGAACACTGATAATCGGGACAATAACTGCGTGACATGCAGCGATAGCCATACAGGTAGCATTAGAAACCATCACATATGCGTGCCTCTCCCCAAAACATTAATGTAAATATGCACATTTTAAGCCCTGCCCCTTACATGAAACTTTTACTACACAGCAGATAAATACATGCAACAGTGACATAGGCTTTTAGTCAGAGTAAGCAAATAGCTACTTAAGTATCGGGTCTGGGAGGAAGCATGGCTCTTAAAGTTGCCACAAGGACCTTCTTACTTGGAAATGCTGGTTCTCCATAAACTCTTAACATGCAATGTACTGTGCTGTAATTAATTGCAGTAGCATAAGTAATAAAAAAAATATCCACCAAGCAAGGAAAGGGTGCAGTACCACAGGCTGTTACTATGTGTCCCTGTCTAGTTGTAAGTTACCTCTATTAGCCACATTAGGTACTGCACCCTTTCCTTGCTTCATGGATTGGATATTTTTTAACCAAAAAAATTATAATTTAACAAACATTAGCATTTGAAATGTCAATAGCTTTAAGTGTTACTAATGCGAGACCTATTGCATTGCAAAGCTTGTTATGTGTGGTCATTTCATTATGCTAATCACATTGTTGACCTGCATATGTTTTCTAATTGCAACACAGTTATTACATACTAGAGCACGATAGTTTCAATAAATATAAGCTTCCTTCGTGTCGCTTTTTTCATTTATTGTGTACTTGTCTGAGTGCGAGAATGAAAGGTGATGACCTGCTACTGTGAACCCTGAGAGTCTTTGAAGCATGCTGCTTTCAAACGGGGGGGAGGGGGCGGACCTCCCTGGGGGAGGGGGGGGCCTCAAGTGATCCCAAGGGGAGGGGGGGTGACAGACTCTAGCCAAAAGTAGCATCACTAACATCTTTTGTCATTTATATCTTGGATGGGAGAAGGTGTCATAGTGGAAGGGATTCCAAATATTCTTCAAATCTCCTACCCCCATTTCTAATAATCACACTGTGGATACTTTTACGCGTTAGTAAGTATGTATGTTTGGCAATCAAGTATTTTATTACATTTTTGAAACGGTAACAGAATTTAAACTGGCAATGTTTAGAAATGTCTAGACTTATTTGAACATTGCAGTTAATAGGATAATAGTGAAAAATGTGAAGGGGGCTTGAATTTTCTCTTTCTTTCACTGCAGGGGGGGCATTGCATTAAAAAGTTTGAAGTAAACTGGTTTAGTGTGTTTTGATCTTGGGTGCCAAATTACTTGTCTCTTTGTAAAGGTTTGGAGTGCAAGCGAGGCATTATTAGCTAGTCTGCTTTGGGCCCATAAGTACTGACGTGGTATGGTGACTCAATCCCTACATACTGATGTTCTGTAGTCCCAGTCATAGTTCTGTTTCTTAACATAATCCCTGTAACATGGCGCTACCAACGCTTGGTCTGGTACTTGTTTACAGGTCTCCTGATTAGTGCTTGTATGTGTCCACAATACCCCAACACCTACCACTGGAAACGTCCTTAGTGTTAGGGATTAATCCTCCACATTATTTAGGAAGCACCTAAATCTGTGGTTTTTCAAGCTTGAAAGTTTAAAGAGATAAAGCCAATTTTTGTGTTGCACTTTGTTTTCCATACAGTTTAGGTTATGGCGTTGCCATAACCTATTGTTGTTCCTCTGACTTGCAGACCTGCTGTCCATGCACATATGATTCAATATGGACTTTCCTAAAGCTGGTGGTGCATTTAACTTTGTGGTGGAAGCGAATGCTGCTTACCACTTTGAAGTCTTATATTCTTGGGTCGAATTTCAATCTGTGACTTCTAAATCAAACACATTTAATACATGCACCACACCAGCTCCACTAAATTTGTACAGAGCATACGCACACTCATTGAAATACCACTGTCTTACTGGAAACACCATAACTGGTTCCTTGGCTCCCTTCCACATGTACCTACACCTGTACATTTGGGTCCCCTTAGTAATGATGGGCGACCTGCCCAGCTTTAGCTGGATATACACCATAACCTGATATGTCTAATCAAAATCTTGTTCAAACAGGAGCCTTATACCCTGCTGTAGTTGCTTTGCTCAGATGCTTACCTCAGTTTGTTTTGTGCACCTTGTTGGCACAACCAGCAAGGTTTGGCATGCAAAGGCAAGTCCATTTGCCTGCAGTGCCTACAATTGGTCCTGTAATTGTTCAATGTGAAAGAAAGTTAGTTATAGATTCCTTACCTAAGCATTACCCCCAGACGTCACTATGGATCGGGAACATTTTTTGTCAGCAGTACCCCTGCGCGTCGGAAGGTGGCATGCGTCGTGGTCGCCGGGATGACGTCACGGTAGCTACATTGACGCTGCCCTCGTGCGCTGACATCAGTTCTTTCTTTTTTCACGCCAGCAAGGGCAGATCCAGAGAGAGCGGTACCCCAAGTTACTATGTGACTGACTTTTTTGCGACTTTTGTTGACTTTGTTTTTGAGACTTTAACTGACTCCTGGTGCACGAGGGATGCCCGGCTTCAAGGAATGCGGTTCCTGTACCCGACTGATGTCGGTAATGGATCCGCACTGCGTGTGTCTCTTCCGCCTGGAGCGCGACCATGACCCCAAGTCGTGCACCGACTGTCGAACCATGGCCCGAAGTCTTTGTGGGAGCGGTCCCGAAAGCTCCCAGAGGCATGGCAGTCGTCTCCGTGACGCGCAAGGTCCCGGTCACGTGGGAGGTTGAGGGACCGATCGCAGAGTCATCATTACTCTTCTTCTAAGTCTCGCCCTAGTCAGATAAGTCAAAGCAGAAGAAGAAGTCGAAGAAGCATTGTCACTCTTTGACTTCCCCTCGTTAATCGGCCGAAGCGACGCAGGGTGTGGGTGCCCCCCCCACCACTGCGGCTCCGTGTACAGAGCATTCAGGGTCGACTCTGGCCTTCCCTCCCTGACCGGGAGCGACCATTGCCGAGCTACATCAATTTTACGAAGCGATGCACGCCATCTTTGGACAGCCCGACTCCGCCGGTGCGCCTTCAGGCCCCGCAGACTCGGCTGAGGGCCTTAGATGCCGGCGGCTTTTGCCTCTGCACCGCAGGGCCCCCTTGGATCCAGGCCTAGATCCGGATCGGCGCCGGTCGACCTTGTTACACCTACACAGGCGCGTACTCCACCGGCAACACGTCCGCAGGCGACTCCAGCTGGACCCCCAGCCGGTGTCGACATCGGCCGCATGCGCGCCAATGAGTACTTTTGTCCCTGTGTTTCACCCGTGCTATTTTCGGACAGATTGGCAGCCAGAGGAGGGTGAGAAAGACTGGGAGGAGTCTGGTGACCCTTTGAGAGACCAGTTGGAGTACGATCCGGACTGGAGAGAGGACCTGGGGGATGCCAGTGGTCTGGATACCTCCCCAGACCCTAGGCATGTTGTCGTCTCCTACCGTGGTTACGGGGAGGGAGCGTCCTAGGCAGTAGTGTTGCGTAGGGCAGCCGAGGCTCTCCACCTCGAGCTACCTATGGTGGCAGTCAGGACTAACCTCCTGACAGAGGTGCTTCAGCCTGAAGCAATCTCTTAGGAGCCCCTTCTCCCGTTTGATGAACCCCTCAAGGACATCCTTTTGGACACCTGGTCCAGGCCGAACACGGGCTCCTGTGGTCAGGATGATTGCCCGAGGCCACCGCCCGACCCCACTTTCCTCTCCCAACACCTCACCCATGAGAGCTTGGTGGTCCAAGCCTCTTACTTCCAAAGGCGCCTTCCCTAACACATCACGGGAAGGGAATCCAAAAACCGGGACCACCTTGGGAAGAAAATGTTTTCTTTCGCCAGCTTGGGACTGCGCTGAGTTAACACCGCATGTCTGTTGGGCCGTTCCTCCCACTCTGTGTGGGATACGGTGGCGCAAGTGCTGCCTCAGTGCTCGGATGAGGACTGGCCCATACTCTTCCGTGCAGTTTCCGAGGGGAGAGATGCAGCAAAGTTTACCATCCACTGTGGGCTGTATACTGCTGACACACTTGGCAGGACAATTTCAACGTCAGTACCCCTTCGACTCTGCGCCTGGTAGTGTTTGACTGGTTTTTCAGGGGATGTCCAATCCACCCTTATGAACATGCTCTTTGATGACAGTTGCCTTTTTGGCGACAAGGCAGAGAACGCGCTAGAGCGCTTTAAGGACTCTCTGGCTACAGCCAGATCCATGGGCCTCTCCACCGCTCGCCCTGCGCAGTCTGCCTTTTGCCCCTTTCGTGGCTACGGAAGGGTTGCCCCACTATGTCCCGCCCAGAGACACAGGCCGGCGCAAGCTGTTATGCCCCAGCGCGGCCAGGTACGTGGGAACCACCAACGTGGTTCTGGGGGCCAGCGGGCAGGCCAGTCCACCACAGGCCCCTCTGCAGTAGCCTCCAAACCTTCCTAGTCTGACCTTTCAGGGCCACCAAACGCAAGGAGGCGGCAAGATCCGCCATCACCTCCCCCACTGGCGCACCATCATGTCGGACAGGTGGGTTTTGCAAATCGTCCGAAGGGGCTACTCCCTCCCCTTCGAGACTAACTCTCCCTCCCCTTCGAGACTAACTCTCCCTCCGTGCCATCTCAGTACCATCGCATGTCTGAGGATCACCTGGCCCTTCTCCAACAGGAGTTTCGGCACTCTTGACCAAGGGTGCCATCGAGCGCGTTCCTGCCCCTGAAGTAGGTCGTGGTTGCTATTCCCACTACTTTCTGGTACCCAAGAAGGACAAAGGCCTGCGTCCTATCTTGGATCTCAGGAACGTCAACCGCTGCCTCTGGAAGGAGAAGTTCAAGATGTTGACGCTTGCTCAGGTCTTGTCTGCCCTTGTCCCTGGATGATAGCGTTGGACTTGCAGTATGCTTATTTTCACAATCCCGTCCTGCCGGTCCACTGGCGTTATCTGCGGTATACGGTAGGCCACAAGCACTTTCAGTTTACCGTGCTCCCCTTTGGCCTTAACAGCGCCCCTCAGGTGTTCACAAAAGTGATGGCGGTAGTCGAAGCTCATCTGCGCAGATCAGGGGTTCTAGTCTTCCCCCTATCTTGACAACTGTCTGTCGAAGGGGGGCTCGCCCCAGCCTGTTGTCTCCCATCTCCAAACTACTCCAGACCTCCTGCATTCTCTGGGGTTCTCCATCAACGTGCCGAAGTCACACCTGACCACCTCTCAGAAGCTCTTCTTCATCGGAGCGGTTGGGGACACAACGCAGTTTCCAGTTTATTCTCCTGAACAGCGTGTCCAGGATATTCGGTCTATGATTTAGATCTTTCAGCCCTTATCCCGGGTTTCGGTCAGGATGACCCTGAGGCTGCTGGGCCTCATGGCCTCCTGCATCCTGCTGGTCGATCATGCCAGGTGGCATATGCAAGTTCTGCAGGGGGACCTGAAGTTCCAGTGGGCGCAGCATCAGGGAAATCTGTCTGATTGCGTCCAGATCTCGGAGGGCTCTGCATGACAATTGCAGTGGTGGTTCACAAACCAGGATTAGGTCAACGGCAGACCCTCTCCCTTCCCCAACCAGAACACACAGTGGTGACAGACGCATCCCTTCTGGGATGGGGCGGCCACATGGGAGAGGCGACCACATGGGAGAGGCGGAGGTCAGAGGCCTCTGTTCTCCGGCGAAGTCTGGGATCCACATTAGCCTTCTGGAGCTTCGGGCGATTTGTCTTGTACTCAAAGCATTCCTTCCCTCTGTCCAGGGACGAGTAGTGCAGGTGCTCACGGACAACACCACCGCCATGTGGTATTGCAACAAACAAGGCGGGGTGGGGTCGTGGACCCTATGTCAAGAGGCCCTCTGCCTCTGGACATGGCTGGTACATCAGGGCATATCCCTGGTGGTTCAACACCTGGCAGGTTCCCTGAACGCCAGGGCAGACAAACTCAGCCGCAGGTGAATGATGGATCACGAATGGCGTCTTCACTCTGAGGTGGTGCAAGGTCTCTTTCAGCAGTGGGGAGAGCCATGGTTAGATCTATTGGCCACCGAAGAGAACGCGCAATGTCAGCAATTCTGCGCATTGGAATTTCCAAGGCGGCACTCGCTAGGCAACGCTTTTTTCGCTAGTGAAGTTGCGGTCTTCTTTATGCCTTTCCGCTTATACCACTTCTGCCTAGAGTGCTGAAGAAGATCAAGTGCGACCGGGCCCAATTTATTCTTGTGGCTCCAGATTTGGCACGAAGAGTCTGGTATCCCGAGCTGCTCAACATGGCCATCGATCCTCCGATCAGACTGCCTCTTCGGGAGGATCTTCTGTCGCAGCAGCAGGGGATGGTCCTCCACCCGAACCTGTCCAGTCTCCACCTCCTTGCATGGAGATTAAGCGTGGAGATTAAGCAGTTAACGTCGTTTGACCTGCCTTCCGAAGTCTGTGATGTAATCTTGGCAGCCAGGCGTCCCTCCACTAAGATGGTATACACCTACAGATGGAATTAATTTGTGGCATGGTGCACAGAAAAGGCTGTAGATCCCCTTTCTGCCCCTCTTTTGCTGAGGTTCTCTCGTTACTCTTATCTTTGGCCCAGCAGGGCTCTGCTCTGTACACTCTTGAGGGCTACCTCTCGGACATTTCAGCCTTCCTCAGGCTCCCTGATCAGCCTTCTCTTTTCAAGTCCCCTGTTGTAAATAGATTTCTTAAAGGCATTACTCATCTTTTTTCTCCTGTTCACTTCGTAAAGCCCCAGTGGGACTTGATCTTGGTTCTGACATATCTTATGTGCGCTACCTTTGAGCCGCTACGTAACCATCCTCTAAGATTTCTCACTTTGAAAACTGCTTTTCTAGTGGCCAGCACCTCTGCGCGCAGGGTGAGTGAGCTGCAAGCTCTGTCTTCCAAGCTGTACATCCAGACAAGATCGTCCTTAGAACTAGACCTTCCTTCCTTCCCAAGGTGGTTACTTCTTTCCACATTGGCCAAACCATCACTTTGCCCACCTTCTTTCCGCATCCTTTGAAAGAGGAAGAGAGGCTCCACCTTCTGGATCCAAAACGTGCGCTTTCTTTTTACTTGGATCGCACAAAACAATTCCGGGTGGACGGCCAACTCTTTGTGGGTTACGTGGGGGCTAAGAAAGGTCGGGTCGTGCACAAACGGACCATCTCCAGGTGGGTCCTTTTGTGCATCAAAGCCTGCTATTTGTCTAAGGAGGAGCCTCAGTGGGACTGCGCACCCATTCCACCAGGGCGAAGGCAGGTACTACTGCTTTGGGACGGGTAGTCCCCCTAAATGAAATCTGTCAGGCATCACTGCACACGTTTACGAAACACTACTGTCTGGACAACCAAGTTCGGAGAGACTGCTTCTTTGGCCGTTCTGTTCTCCAGGACTGTCTGGTGTGAACTTCGTTAGCAGACCTACCCCTGGGTTTGGTATTGCTGGGTTATCCATTCTAAGGTAAGGAATCTATAACTAACTGTTTCTTTCATATGAACAAGTTACTTACCTTCGGTCATGATATATCTGTAAGAAACATAGGTTACTTCCAGATTCCTTAACGCCCCACCCATCCTCCCTGTTCTGCGAACTGACATCTAGGGTTAAGGACATCCTTTCAGGCCCCTAGTTTTGTGCACCAGTGGTCAGTGTCTTGTGTGGGGTCTGCACTTCTGGCGTGGAAAGTCATGTACAGAGCTGACAGCGCGTGAGGGCGGCGTTTATGTAGCTGCCGCAACATCATCCCGGCAACAACGATGCCGACAACGAACGCGGAGTCGACCAACACCACCTTCCGACACGCAGGGGTACTGCTTACTAAAAGCTTTCCGGATCTAGTCTTGACTCCTGGGGGTAATTCTAAGGTAAGGAATCTATAACTAACCTATGTTCCTTACAGATCTATTGTTACCGAAGGTAAGTAACTTGTTCTTCAGTTATGGGCAAACGACTCATTAATCGGGAGGAAATTCCATTTTGGATCGCCGTTAAAAAGCAACCAAATTGAAGATGTGTTACTCCATACGGGACCACAGACAATGTGCATATCCAATGGGATGGTTTCCGGTAATAAAGATTGCAACACGTGGGGGGGGGGGGGGGGTCAGTATTTGCTTCTGTCTATACTGTCACAGCACTCCCTCGATGTCAGTTTTGACAGACTTACTCAAACAGATACAGAATGAACACGGGACAGTTGCTGCACTGCAATTGGGGATGAAATTAATGGCAACTTTCCTGTACTATCCACAATGATTCTGTCTAACGTTCAAGATGGAGCAACTTCTCTGGCTATACGATAGCGGCTCACACCAGTTGCACAAGCCTACCGTGAACATGAGTTGCCTATAATTATTGCTAATGTTTACACATCCTTAAGACGCAATTATATGGGAACCAGACCTACCAACCCGCCACTTGGCAAACCTAGTACAGACAAGGAGACCAAGCAAACCCTTGAGTTTGTTAAAAAACCATGGGATAAATCGGAACATCAAAGGTAAACCTCGCTGAGGTTCTCGACCGCCGGAATCCTCTGAAAGACTGTACGTTTTTTGTGATCACACTAAAATCAAGACACCAGACTGGCATCAGTCCTGATACATGTTCTCCTCATTCCTTTCAGGAATAGTCTAACCAGAGTCTCTGAACGCAGACAAGAAGAGAAGAGTATGTGAAACCAAAAAGGGAGAGACAACGCTTGTCTGATGTGAGGATAAAGGAGGAGAACAGGCCTTCTATGTATAAAGCCCCTTTTTCGAAAAAGAGGGTTGTAGCTATAACTGCTAAATATGCCACAGACATTGAGAACCCTCCTCCTGAACAGGAGTTTGGCAGTGACTACTCAACAGCGCGGCACAGGTCATCTTAGTGTGCCAGAATCTTCAGCAGTTTCTGGTAGCGAGAGCAACTGATATTATTACAGTATCCTCTCCTGATAATTATATCATCTAGATATTCAGAATAAAGGTGACATACAGCGCACTATTAAAGCAATATTCTGGGAACATTTAACTTTCTCCTACTACATCCTTCTGGCTGAGGCCGACTGGCACCCACTGTTTGTTCAAACATCCCCTCAGTGAGAGGATGTTATACACTAGCCTCTGCGTTATTTCGCAATCATATCGGCTGGGATGAGGAATCTCCTTATGCTCTACCCCTAAAGTCCAGCAGGTGCCACCACAGTCTCCTGTAAGACTGGATGCGAAAGCACCTATTCAGGATATACTCTCCCAATTGAAGTACCAGGAGGTAATTAAACCCTGTGTCACACAGATTAATTATCCTTTTTTTCCAGTTTTCAAACTGTATCATTCTTATCACATAGTCTTAAACTATAGCTATTTAACAGTCGTACACATACTTTGCAGTGCTGAGCACACGTAGTATGGCACTAATTAATAATATAGTCTGTAAAAAATACAAACCCACATTGGATATTTCCAGATATTTTCAGCCACTATCTAGTGCTTCAAAGTAGAGATAGGACCGCCTTCTCGGCACTAGCCTTTCAAATGAGATATGGAAGGCTTTCCATGGGATATAAAAATAGCCCAGGATTATTTGCTGGACTCATGTCAATGCTACAAAATATTGACCCAGGCGCATTGTCCTGTGTCGATGCGATTTACCTTACAGATGATGAATTAAATCCACACTTAGCCAGTAAACCGCATAATAATGGGGTTTGCTGAACCTGCCCATAAATTCAACTTCAAAAAGTACAATATAGCTTTTTTAGTGTCCTTTTCTTAGTATATGAACTTTTTAAAATATTTTTATTCAAACCAAGTCTCAAAAATGATACAGCTTCACGCCTACAACTCAGTGGGCCAGCAGCACAGTAATGCACAGCGAATGACACAGCTATTTAGCCAACAACCCACGGGGCAGGCCGCGATCCGCACTCATAGGCACTAGACAGTACATCACTCGAATAGTCACATGTGATATCAGATCTCACCTCCCAGGACAACAGTCACACTGTACCGTAGGCCGTGTAGAGCGGGCAAACATACTCATCACCCCCAGGCCAGTGCCCCTCACTACCTCCAGCAGGAGGGGGGGGGGGCATGTTAGCATATGGAGACCAAACCATCTGTAGCCTTTACGGAAATCATACAGCGAGTCTAATGTGGGTCAAGAAGAATGTGTACAAAGGGGAGCCACATGTTATGTTTGAGGAGAAGAAACTTGTAATGCAAGGTCATGTGTATTTGTGTCAGAGGTGGCAGGAACAGCCCCCTCAGAAGCATCCTCTTTGGTGAGTAGGTAAGTTGTATACAGTCCCCAGAAGTTTTTGGGTCTACTCCTGGGGGGTAGTAATTCACTAAAGACCTCTGTCTGTGTGCTGCAATAGAGCATGTCCTGCAACCATTGCGCCATTGTGGGGGCTGGACCCTTCAACCAGCACATTGCGATACACCGCTTTGCCACCAATAAACCCATATCAACCAACCTGCAGACAACTTTAGGTAGTCATTTAGAGTACCCCAGGAGAGCCAAGGTCGGTTCCGGGGGGTAGCTCCATTTCCACCACCCTGCCCAATTCCAGAAAGATCCGTTCCCAAAATTGATACACTTCCGGGCAATGCTAAGCAAGATGGACAAAGTCCGCTGACAGCGCATGGCATCTGTCACAAGCGGGGTCCTCCCTGAGTCCATAGCGGCATAGTCTCTCTGGGGTATAATACGCCCTGTTCAAGAACTTGAAATGGACAAGCCTATGTCTGCCGTGTAGTGAAATGAGTAAGGTGCTACTACAGCAATAGGACCACATAGTATCATCTATGTCCTGTTGCAGGTCCCGTTGCCAGGCCAGTCTGGCTTTCGTGTATTGATTCGCCCTATGAGACATTGCTGGTCTATAAACATTGGAAACCGCTTTGCGCGGTGATTTAGCTTTAATAAGATATGTCACTATATCATTTTTCACCCATCTCCTCCGTCGAGGTTCTCAAACTCCTGGAGACAACTAAATCTGGTTCCCCTATGGATCCTTGCCCCCTATCCGTACTTAAGTTAGCTCCTGAACCAGTCGCTGAAACCCTTGCGTCAATCTTTAATTCTTTATTCGCTAAGGGAGATTTCCCCACGATTTGGAAATCAGCATCCATCCTTCCGCTATTAAAGAAACCACAGCTAGACCCCTTGGACCCAAACAACTTCAGACCTATATCTAGGCTCCCTCTCCCTGCTAAAATAATTGAAAAACTCATGAATACACAACTCAGCAGATTCCTGGAAGAGGCTCAGCTATTAGATCCTACACAGTATGGTTTTAGAACAGGACACAGCACAGAATCTGCGCTAGTCAAGTCAACCGAAGAAATTAGAACTATCCTGGATCAGGGAGGAAAAGCTGCAATGATCATGTTGGATCTGTCTGCAGCCTTTGACACGGTCCATCATGGTTTATTGATGGACCGGTTACATGAAATAGGTGTCAAAGGAAAAGCATGGAGGTTGATTAAGTCCTTCCTAGCAGACAGAATACAGGCGGTCACGTTGGGAGACTTTACTGCCAAGGCTTTCTCTTTCCCATGCGGGGTCCCACAGGGATCTTCCATCAGTCCCACACTCTTTAATGTGTGCGTAAAACACCTTGCACCCTTGGTAGAATCCTTTGGATTTAGTCTTGCCTCCTACGCAGACGATACACAGATTGTGGTATCCATTCTACCTGGAGTAATATCAAACGTAGCAGTAGATTTTAAAGAATGTATGACTGCAGTAGGCAGATGGATGACCCAAAACTGCCTCAAGCTGAACTCCAACAAAACTGAGGTGGTTATGTTTGGAAATGATCCAGGTTTTTGGACTCCTACCTGGTGGCCAGACTCACTGGGCCCGCTTCCTACACCTTGTAGGAAAGTCAAGAACTTGGGTATTATCATTGACGATAAACTCCTGTTTAAGGACCAGGTCAATGCAGTAATTTCCTCTACATCTTTTATCTTGAGATCATGCAAAAAGATACTGCCCCTTCTCCCCAAAGAGTCGCACAGGAGGGTCATTTCTGCCCTTGGCTTATCCAAACTAGACTACTGTAATAGTCTTTATCTTACCATTCAGGAGGGACTCCAGAAAAAGTTCTAGCTATTGCAAAATGCTGCGGCAAGATTGATATCTTGCATTCCAAAATATGCCTCGATGCCGGCTGAGATAAAAAAAATTAGATTGGTTACCAATAAACAAAGGAATACTGTTCAAAGCACTATGCATTACGCACAGAGCTTTACATAAAAATGGACCCCTCCACCTAATAAGGCTCTTTCAATGGTACTCACCTGGAAGAAACCTGCGGTCTTCTGAGGCCAAATTGGTCTCAGTCCCCAAGGTAAAAAAAGCCAACTGGGGAGGGCGCAGCTTCCTGGCAAAAGCAACCAAGGCCTGGAACCTACTGCCGCCTTACCTTAGACATCTATCTAACCATCTAGAATTCAGGAAGGCACTTAAGACCAGCCTTTTTACATCTTAAATTCTTCACGCCGCTTTTCTGACTCAGGATGGACTTCTTTCCTATAGCACCAGGACACCCTCGGATATTAGTGGCGCTTTACAAAACTGAATAACATAACATAACATTGCAAGCACTCTTTCCCCCCCCCCTCCCCCCCCCCCCCCCCGTCAACTGATCTGGGTTTAATCCATCACCTTTCTTTAGCCCACTCTGCCACCCCAGTTCAGACATGGCCATATGCAAATCAGTCTGACCCTGTGCCTCATGGGAACAGTCCAGCCCGAACTGCCAAGCCATGTCTTCCCTGGACCGGAAACAAGCTTCCTAGGACCGGTTTCTGGCATTTCAGCCGTCTTCAGCCCGGCTTGCTTCAATCCAGTGGCAAAGTGAGCAAGGGAAGACATGGCTTGGCAGTTGTGAAGAGCCCAAATCTTCAGGATCTCTCCTCTCGTCACAGAGGAGTGTACTCAGATGGCAGCCAATGGTCCACGACTGGGGAGGCACCTTTTGAAAATCAGGGCTCAGGAGGTCCAGTTGCAGTAGTTCAGCGGGGCAGTTTCAGGGCGGCCTCTGGCACATGTTGTATCCCTGTAGCTCAGAACAGATCAGCCAACTGACCCTTGGAATCACTCAGGTTAGCCTGGGATTAAGTGATGAGGTCCAGGCTTCCTTCACAGGGAGAAGGGCTGTCTCAAGCAGCAGGGCAGTCCTCTGGAGAACAAGGACTTGTGTGATCTCTATGGAGATCATTGTAGTTTTCCCTATGTTAGCCTAACTGTACACATTGTAAGCTGCTTTTGCTTTGCTCACGTTACAAAATATCCCCCTCGTTTTTGTCATAGGTTGTACATGTTTTCGTATTTTGTTCTTTTCCTGAGACTCAGTCGGACCATCTCATGCAAGGTCAAACAACACTGCTCCTTGTTATTCTCTGTGGTCAGACACTAGCACCTAGACATAATTGAGAAATCTAGCTGCTGTTTTCAAACACATACGTTTTATCATATAACCCGGGACGTGTTGTTTTGAAAACACAGTGTGAAGACCTTCTTGCAGCGCAAAGATGATGGGAGGGCTACGCCAACTGAGATGTAGAACAGCTATCTATGTACGCAAGGTATGGGGTTCACCACTAATCCTAAAGAAATATAATCTATCACTTTGCTTAAATACTGATGTTGGGCTCAGGCATATCTGTTAGCTAAAATGACAGTGCTTTTTAGGTCTTGCCTAGGCAGTGCGCGTGCGCGGTCTCTCCGAGACATCTAGTAATTAGTATGTGTGTTGAAACTCCACCTCTTGATCTTTTATTGGTGCGTCAGGTTAATATGTGTGTTTGTTCCTCCTCTTTTTGTGGGGGCACGCTCAGACAGCACTGCCTAAGTACTGTATACATGCTATTAGTGGACTGAAGTGTTTCTGTTGGAACTATTTTTGTTGGTGGTTGCTTACTTACTTTAAACATGTATGCAGTGTACTTGTACTAGCAGTAATTACGATGCCAGAGACATTCACTACTCATGTTTATAATATTCTGAAAGGCAACTTTGCGCAAAATGCATGTGTGCCCAGCTAGCTTGTTTTATGTAGGCAGCATGAACGCCTGGGCAAGAATAATGGTGGCCGCAACTTTGTTTTATTATTTACGGCACGGAACGCTGCCCATGGCTTTCATTTTGTGAATTTGGTTTTATTTTGTACTCAATGGCGGCACCATGGTTTAGCTTTAAACATCTGGCGGGTGCCACCATTGTACCAAAAGTAATGAATTGAAAGAAAATGCCCGGTGGCCTAACTCGAAGCAGATCTGCTTTTGCTGCAACATTTCCTGTCTTTAAGATTGCTTGCGCTAATTTTGTTACTACGAAAATGTAAAAACTCCACCCTCCCCGAAGTGCAGATATTAAATTGCCTTCCTCCGAAATGGTAGTCTGCCAGCACCGCTCATCCTCGGAACGCCAGCACAAGCTTCTCCCACCCTCCACTACCCCCACCCGAACTGTAACCAAACACTCAGCACAAGCGTCTCCCACCTCAGCTTCAGACTGCCCTCCGCTTCCTTGCCCAGACCTGTGACAAAACACAAGCTTCTCCCACTCCCAACGCAGCTCCGTTTGGCCCTCCACTACCCCCGCCCAGAACTGTGACGAAACACTCAGCACAAGCTACTCTCACCTCAGCTTCGTACTGCCCTGCACTACCCCCGCCCAGAACTCTGGCGGAAGTGCGGGTCAGTTTGTGACATACTCACATTCCATCTCTCTAAGTCGCAGCACTTCTTACAGAGCCCTGCAAAGTTCGCTAAGGCATCCAGGTGTTTCTTTTTCTGCTCCTACCTGCACGTTTTTTTACAAAGTAGGCATTGGACGACAATTCAGTTTGGATCCAGGTGTTTATTTATGTTGACTAGTTCCTGCCCCAGATCTTTCAGTACGTAAATGAAAGCCCCTTAACCCTAGTTATCGTAAAATGCATATCTCGCCCACCTAGACCTCTCCGCTATTGGTAAGTGTGTGTCAGGGGTGCTCTTTGAGCTCTCAATAAAAGTGTGATAACATACGCCCAACATAAACAAAGTCTACCAGCTTTAACCAGCACCGAAGTATCTGCTTTCAAATCTGCTTCTGCAGCAGGACTCTGACGTGTAGAGGGTCACACATACTCCAGCTGCCTTTTTATCTCCACCCAGCATGTGTTTGTGGGGACGGGGCTATAACCTCCTGTTATCTTACTGACTTTGTCTTTTAAAACATATACACGCACATTACCATTTAGAAACACCTGATAGGGGTGTAAAACAAGGGATTTTTAATTTGCATGGATCGGCACGCAGAGTCTGGAATAGTTCAGAAGGGGACGAATCAACAGAGAAATCTACACCATTTTGGCTAAAAGGAATGCCTCTTTCACAAATATAAAAGACTGTCAATCCTGCTTACAAAACAATTTAGCCTCGACCTTGTTTGTGTTTTCAGCAAAACAAGTGTCAGCCCTACTTCATGACTTTTGCACATCCTATATATGAAATCTATAATCCTTATTGTTTAACAATGTTTTTATTAATTAGCCCCACCAAAACCACCTGTACACAATTGGCACTGGTCATTGTTTTGACCCTTCGCGCAGCCCCATCTCTTCCTCCCAGTTGTTTATCGTCACCTTTTTAAAGTTTACAAAGTATTCTTTTCAGATTTAATTTGTTCCAAGCAGTGCTCAACTGCCACAACTGTTTAATTCATTTTTTATTTGGGACGAAATGAACTTTCTTTTTGTTTACAGCAGGGTATCTTTACATTTCGACAACCATGCTGCTGTTTGCCCATGTGTCTGGCATGTGAAGTGCGTGTCAGTTCCCAACCTCCCTGATGAAGAGCCGGTTCCCCACACTCCCTTTTCATAACACCTGTGCCTGCTTTCCATACTTCCTTCCGCTTATGGAAACCCAGTTTTCGGGTGCCTTCCTTGTAAGTTAGGCCATGCTGTTGACGATGGCACGCGAGTGCAGACTAATGAACACTGATAATCGGGACAATAACTGCGTGACATGCAGCGATAGCCATACAGGTAGCATTAGAAACCATCACATATGCGTGCCTCTCCCCAAAACATTAATGTAAATATGCACATTTTAAGCCCTGCCCCTTACATGAAACTTTTACTACACAGCAGATAAATACATGCAACAGTGACATAGGCTTTTAGTCAGAGTAAGCAAATAGCTACTTAAGTATCGGGTCTGGGAGGAAGCATGGCTCTTAAAGTTGCCACAAGGACCTTCTTACTTGGAAATGCTGGTTCTCCATAAACTCTTAACATGCAATGTACTGTGCTGTAATTAATTGCAGTAGCATAAGTAATAAAAAAAATATCCACCAAGCAAGGAAAGGGTGCAGTACCACAGGCTGTTACTATGTGTCCCTGTCTAGTTGTAAGTTACCTCTATTAGCCACATTAGGTACTGCACCCTTTCCTTGCTTCATGGATTGGATATTTTTTAACCAAAAAAATTATAATTTAACAAACATTAGCATTTGAAATGTCAATAGCTTTAAGTGTTACTAATGCGAGACCTATTGCATTGCAAAGCTTGTTATGTGTGGTCATTTCATTATGCTAATCACATTGTTGACCTGCATATGTTTTCTAATTGCAACACAGTTATTACATACTAGAGCACGATAGTTTCAATAAATATAAGCTTCCTTCGTGTCGCTTTTTTCATTTATTGTGTACTTGTCTGAGTGCGAGAATGAAAGGTGATGACCTGCTACTGTGAACCCTGAGAGTCTTTGAAGCATGCTGCTTTCAAACGGGGGGGAGGGGGCGGACCTCCCTGGGGGAGGGGGGGGCCTCAAGTGATCCCAAGGGGAGGGGGGGTGACAGACTCTAGCCAAAAGTAGCATCACTAACATCTTTTGTCATTTATATCTTGGATGGGAGAAGGTGTCATAGTGGAAGGGATTCCAAATATTCTTCAAATCTCCTACCCCCATTTCTAATAATCACACTGTGGATACTTTTACGCGTTAGTAAGTATGTATGTTTGGCAATCAAGTATTTTATTACATTTTTGAAACGGTAACAGAATTTAAACTGGCAATGTTTAGAAATGTCTAGACTTATTTGAACATTGCAGTTAATAGGATAATAGTGAAAAATGTGAAGGGGGCTTGAATTTTCTCTTTCTTTCACTGCAGGGGGGGCATTGCATTAAAAAGTTTGAAGTAAACTGGTTTAGTGTGTTTTGATCTTGGGTGCCAAATTACTTGTCTCTTTGTAAAGGTTTGGAGTGCAAGCGAGGCATTATTAGCTAGTCTGCTTTGGGCCCATAAGTACTGACGTGGTATGGTGACTCAATCCCTACATACTGATGTTCTGTAGTCCCAGTCATAGTTCTGTTTCTTAACATAATCCCTGTAACATGGCGCTACCAACGCTTGGTCTGGTACTTGTTTACAGGTCTCCTGATTAGTGCTTGTATGTGTCCACAATACCCCAACACCTACCACTGGAAACGTCCTTAGTGTTAGGGATTAATCCTCCACATTATTTAGGAAGCACCTAAATCTGTGGTTTTTCAAGCTTGAAAGTTTAAAGAGATAAAGCCAATTTTTGTGTTGCACTTTGTTTTCCATACAGTTTAGGTTATGGCGTTGCCATAACCTATTGTTGTTCCTCTGACTTGCAGACCTGCTGTCCATGCACATATGATTCAATATGGACTTTCCTAAAGCTGGTGGTGCATTTAACTTTGTGGTGGAAGCGAATGCTGCTTACCACTTTGAAGTCTTATATTCTTGGGTCGAATTTCAATCTGTGACTTCTAAATCAAACACATTTAATACATGCACCACACCAGCTCCACTAAATTTGTACAGAGCATACGCACACTCATTGAAATACCACTGTCTTACTGGAAACACCATAACTGGTTCCTTGGCTCCCTTCCACATGTACCTACACCTGTACATTTGGGTCCCCTTAGTAATGATGGGCGACCTGCCCAGCTTTAGCTGGATATACACCATAACCTGATATGTCTAATCAAAATCTTGTTCAAACAGGAGCCTTATACCCTGCTGTAGTTGCTTTGCTCAGATGCTTACCTCAGTTTGTTTTGTGCACCTTGTTGGCACAACCAGCAAGGTTTGGCATGCAAAGGCAAGTCCATTTGCCTGCAGTGCCTACAATTGGTCCTGTAATTGTTCAATGTGAAAGAAAGTTAGTTATAGATTCCTTACCTAAGCATTACCCCCAGACGTCACTATGGATCGGGAACATTTTTTGTCAGCAGTACCCCTGCGCGTCGGAAGGTGGCATGCGTCGTGGTCGCCGGGATGACGTCACGGTAGCTACATTGACGCTGCCCTCGTGCGCTGACATCAGTTCTTTCTTTTTTCACGCCAGCAAGGGCAGATCCAGAGAGAGCGGTACCCCAAGTTACTATGTGACTGACTTTTTTGCGACTTTTGTTGACTTTGTTTTTGAGACTTTAACTGACTCCTGGTGCACGAGGGATGCCCGGCTTCAAGGAATGCGGTTCCTGTACCCGACTGATGTCGGTAATGGATCCGCACTGCGTGTGTCTCTTCCGCCTGGAGCGCGACCATGACCCCAAGTCGTGCACCGACTGTCGAACCATGGCCCGAAGTCTTTGTGGGAGCGGTCCCGAAAGCTCCCAGAGGCATGGCAGTCGTCTCCGTGACGCGCAAGGTCCCGGTCACGTGGGAGGTTGAGGGACCGATCGCAGAGTCATCATTACTCCTCTTCTAAGTCTCGCCCTAGTCAGATAAGTCAAAGCAGAAGAAGAAGTCGAAGAAGCATTGTCACTCTTTGACTTCCCCTCGTTAATCGGCCGAAGCGACGCAGGGTGTGGGTGCCCCCCCCACCACTGCGGCTCCGTGTACAGAGCATTCAGGGTCGACTCTGGCCTTCCCTCCCTGACCGGGAGCGACCATTGCCGAGCTACATCAATTTTACGAAGCGATGCACGCCATCTTTGGACAGCCCGACTCCGCCGGTGCGCCTTCAGGCCCCGCAGACTCTGCTGAGGGCCTTAGATGCCGGCGGCTTTTGCCTCTGCACCGCAGGGCCCCCTTGGATCCAGGCCTAGATCCGGATCGGCGCCGGTCGACCTTGTTACACCTACACAGGCGCGTACTCCACCGGCAACACGTCCGCAGGCGACTCCAGCTGGACCCCCAGCCGGTGTCGACATCGGCCGCATGCGCGCCAATGAGTACTTTTGTCCCTGTGTTTCACCCGTGCTATTTTCGGACAGATTGGCAGCCAGAGGAGGGTGAGAAAGACTGGGAGGAGTCTGGTGACCCTTTGAGAGACCAGTTGGAGTACGATCCGGACTGGAGAGAGGACCTGGGGGATGCCAGTGGTCTGGATACCTCCCCAGACCCTAGGCATGTTGTCGTCTCCTACCGTGGTTACGGGGAGGGAGCGTCCTAGGCAGTAGTGTTGCGTAGGGCAGCCGAGGCTCTCCACCTCGAGCTACCTATGGTGGCAGTCAGGACTAACCTCCTGACAGAGGTGCTTCAGCCTGAAGCAATCTCTTAGGAGCCCCTTCTCCCGTTTGATGAACCCCTCAAGGACATCCTTTTGGACACCTGGTCCAGGCCGAACACGGGCTCCTGTGGTCAGGATGATTGCCCGAGGCCACCGCCCGACCCCACTTTCCTCTCCCAACACCTCACCCATGAGAGCTTGGTGGTCCAAGCCTCTTACTTCCAAAGGCGCCTTCCCTAACACATCACGGGAAGGGAATCCAAAAACCGGGACCACCTTGGGAAGAAAATGTTTTCTTTCGCCAGCTTGGGACTGCGCTGAGTTAACACCGCATGTCTGTTGGGCCGTTCCTCCCACTCTGTGTGGGATACGGTGGCGCAAGTGCTGCCTCAGTGCTCGGATGAGGACTGGCCCATACTCTTCCGTGCAGTTTCCGAGGGGAGAGATGCAGCAAAGTTTACCATCCACTGTGGGCTGTATACTGCTGACACACTTGGCAGGACAATTTCAACGTCAGTACCCCTTCGACTCTGCGCCTGGTAGTGTTTGACTGGTTTTTCAGGGGATGTCCAATCCACCCTTATGAACATGCTCTTTGATGACAGTTGCCTTTTTGGCGACAAGGCAGAGAACGCGCTAGAGCGCTTTAAGGACTCTCTGGCTACAGCCAGATCCATGGGCCTCTCCACCGCTCGCCCTGCGCAGTCTGCCTTTTGCCCCTTTCGTGGCTACGGAAGGGTTGCCCCACTATGTCCCGCCCAGAGACACAGGCCGGCGCAAGCTGTTATGCCCCAGCGCGGCCAGGTACGTGGGAACCACCAACGTGGTTCTGGGGGCCAGCGGGCAGGCCAGTCCACCACAGGCCCCTCTGCAGTAGCCTCCAAACCTTCCTAGTCTGACCTTTCAGGGCCACCAAACGCAAGGAGGCGGCAAGATCCGCCATCACCTCCCCCACTGGCGCACCATCATGTCGGACAGGTGGGTTTTGCAAATCGTCCGAAGGGGCTACTCCCTCCCCTTCGAGACTAACTCTCCCTCCCCTTCGAGACTAACTCTCCCTCCGTGCCATCTCAGTACCATCGCATGTCTGAGGATCACCTGGCCCTTCTCCAACAGGAGTTTCGGCACTCTTGACCAAGGGTGCCATCGAGCGCGTTCCTGCCCCTGAAGTAGGTCGTGGTTGCTATTCCCACTACTTTCTGGTACCCAAGAAGGACAAAGGCCTGCGTCCTATCTTGGATCTCAGGAACGTCAACCGCTGCCTCTGGAAGGAGAAGTTCAAGATGTTGACGCTTGCTCAGGTCTTGTCTGCCCTTGTCCCTGGATGATAGCGTTGGACTTGCAGTATGCTTATTTTCACAATCCCGTCCTGCCGGTCCACTGGCGTTATCTGCGGTATACGGTAGGCCACAAGCACTTTCAGTTTACCGTGCTCCCCTTTGGCCTTAACAGCGCCCCTCAGGTGTTCACAAAAGTGATGGCGGTAGTCGAAGCTCATCTGCGCAGATCAGGGGTTCTAGTCTTCCCCCTATCTTGACAACTGTCTGTCGAAGGGGGGCTCGCCCCAGCCTGTTGTCTCCCATCTCCAAACTACTCCAGACCTCCTGCATTCTCTGGGGTTCTCCATCAACGTGCCGAAGTCACACCTGACCACCTCTCAGAAGCTCTTCTTCATCGGAGCGGTTGGGGACACAACGCAGTTTCCAGTTTATTCTCCTGAACAGCGTGTCCAGGATATTCGGTCTATGATTTAGATCTTTCAGCCCTTATCCCGGGTTTCGGTCAGGATGACCCTGAGGCTGCTGGGCCTCATGGCCTCCTGCATCCTGCTGGTCGATCATGCCAGGTGGCATATGCAAGTTCTGCAGGGGGACCTGAAGTTCCAGTGGGCGCAGCATCAGGGAAATCTGTCTGATTGCGTCCAGATCTCGGAGGGCTCTGCATGACAATTGCAGTGGTGGTTCACAAACCAGGATTAGGTCAACGGCAGACCCTCTCCCTTCCCCAACCAGAACACACAGTGGTGACAGACGCATCCCTTCTGGGATGGGGCGGCCACATGGGAGAGGCGACCACATGGGAGAGGCGGAGGTCAGAGGCCTCTGTTCTCCGGCGAAGTCTGGGATCCACATTAGCCTTCTGGAGCTTCGGGCGATTTGTCTTGTACTCAAAGCATTCCTTCCCTCTGTCCAGGGACGAGTAGTGCAGGTGCTCACGGACAACACCACCGCCATGTGGTATTGCAACAAACAAGGCGGGGTGGGGTCGTGGACCCTATGTCAAGAGGCCCTCTGCCTCTGGACATGGCTGGTACATCAGGGCATATCCCTGGTGGTTCAACACCTGGCAGGTTCCCTGAACGCCAGGGCAGACAAACTCAGCCGCAGGTGAATGATGGATCACGAATGGCGTCTTCACTCTGAGGTGGTGCAAGGTCTCTTTCAGCAGTGGGGAGAGCCATGGTTAGATCTATTGGCCACCGAAGAGAACGCGCAATGTCAGCAATTCTGCGCATTGGAATTTCCAAGGCGGCACTCGCTAGGCAACGCTTTTTTCGCTAGTGAAGTTGCGGTCTTCTTTATGCCTTTCCGCTTATACCACTTCTGCCTAGAGTGCTGAAGAAGATCAAGTGCGACCGGGCCCAATTTATTCTTGTGGCTCCAGATTTGGCACGAAGAGTCTGG
Source organism: Triturus cristatus (assembly GCF_964204655.1). Taxonomy (NCBI): domain Eukaryota; kingdom Metazoa; phylum Chordata; class Amphibia; order Caudata; family Salamandridae; genus Triturus; species Triturus cristatus. The sequence continues at coordinate 619,453,757 of NC_140585.1, forward strand.
TATCCCGAGCTGCTCAACATGGCCATCGATCCTCCGATCAGACTGCCTCTTCGGGAGGATCTTCTGTCGCAGCAGCAGGGGATGGTCCTCCACCCGAACCTGTCCAGTCTCCACCTCCTTGCATGGAGATTAAGCGTGGAGATTAAGCAGTTAACGTCGTTTGACCTGCCTTCCGAAGTCTGTGATGTAATCTTGGCAGCCAGGCGTCCCTCCACTAAGATGGTATACACCTACAGATGGAATTAATTTGTGGCATGGTGCACAGAAAAGGCTGTAGATCCCCTTTCTGCCCCTCTTTTGCTGAGGTTCTCTCGTTACTCTTATCTTTGGCCCAGCAGGGCTCTGCTCTGTACACTCTTGAGGGCTACCTCTCGGACATTTCAGCCTTCCTCAGGCTCCCTGATCAGCCTTCTCTTTTCAAGTCCCCTGTTGTAAATAGATTTCTTAAAGGCATTACTCATCTTTTTTCTCCTGTTCACTTCGTAAAGCCCCAGTGGGACTTGATCTTGGTTCTGACATATCTTATGTGCGCTACCTTTGAGCCGCTACGTAACCATCCTCTAAGATTTCTCACTTTGAAAACTGCTTTTCTAGTGGCCAGCACCTCTGCGCGCAGGGTGAGTGAGCTGCAAGCTCTGTCTTCCAAGCTGTACATCCAGACAAGATCGTCCTTAGAACTAGACCTTCCTTCCTTCCCAAGGTGGTTACTTCTTTCCACATTGGCCAAACCATCACTTTGCCCACCTTCTTTCCGCATCCTTTGAAAGAGGAAGAGAGGCTCCACCTTCTGGATCCAAAACGTGCGCTTTCTTTTTACTTGGATCGCACAAAACAATTCCGGGTGGACGGCCAACTCTTTGTGGGTTACGTGGGGGCTAAGAAAGGTCGGGTCGTGCACAAACGGACCATCTCCAGGTGGGTCCTTTTGTGCATCAAAGCCTGCTATTTGTCTAAGGAGGAGCCTCAGTGGGACTGCGCACCCATTCCACCAGGGCGAAGGCAGGTACTACTGCTTTGGGACGGGTAGTCCCCCTAAATGAAATCTGTCAGGCATCACTGCACACGTTTACGAAACACTACTGTCTGGACAACCAAGTTCGGAGAGACTGCTTCTTTGGCCGTTCTGTTCTCCAGGACTGTCTGGTGTGAACTTCGTTAGCAGACCTACCCCTGGGTTTGGTATTGCTGGGTTATCCATTCTAAGGTAAGGAATCTATAACTAACTGTTTCTTTCATATGAACAAGTTACTTACCTTCGGTCATGATATATCTGTAAGAAACATAGGTTACTTCCAGATTCCTTAACGCCCCACCCATCCTCCCTGTTCTGCGAACTGACATCTAGGGTTAAGGACATCCTTTCAGGCCCCTAGTTTTGTGCACCAGTGGTCAGTGTCTTGTGTGGGGTCTGCACTTCTGGCGTGGAAAGTCATGTACAGAGCTGACAGCGCGTGAGGGCGGCGTTTATGTAGCTGCCGCAACATCATCCCGGCAACAACGATGCCGACAACGAACGCGGAGTCGACCAACACCACCTTCCGACACGCAGGGGTACTGCTTACTAAAAGCTTTCCGGATCTAGTCTTGACTCCTGGGGGTAATTCTAAGGTAAGGAATCTATAACTAACCTATGTTCCTTACAGATCTATTGTTACCGAAGGTAAGTAACTTGTTCTTCAGTTATGGGCAAACGACTCATTAATCGGGAGGAAATTCCATTTTGGATCGCCGTTAAAAAAGCAACCAAATTGAAGATGTGTTACTCCATACGGGACCACAGACAATGTGCATATCCAATGGGATGGTTTCCGGTAGTAAAGATTGCAACACGTGGGGGGGGGGGGGGGGGGGGGGGGGTCAGTATTTGCTTCTGTCTATACTGTCACAGCACTCCCTCGATGTCAGTTTTGACAGACTTACTCAAACAGATACAGAATGAACACGGGACAGTTGCTGCACTGCAATTGGGGATGAAATTAATGGCAACTTTCCTGTACTATCCACAATGATTCTGTCTAACGTTCAAGATGGAGCAACTTCTCTGGCTATACGATAGCGGCTCAAACCAGTTGCACAAGCCTACCGTGAACATGAGTTGCCTATAATTATTGCTAATGTTTACACATCCTTAAGACGCAATTATATGGGAACCAGACATACCAACCCGCCACTTGGCAAACCTAGTACAGACAAGGAGACCAAGCAAACCCTTGAGTTTGTTAAAAAACCATGGGATAAATCGGAACATCAAAGGTAAACCTCGCTGAGGTTCTCGACCGCCGGAATCCTCTGAAAGACTGTACGTTTTTTGTGATCACACTAAAATCAAGACACCAGACTGGCATCAGTCCTGATACATGTTCTCCTCATTCCTTTCAGGAATAGTCTAACCAGAGTCTCTGAACGCAGACAAGAAGAGAAGAGTATGTGAAACCAAAAAGGGAGAGACAACGCTTGTCTGATGTGAGGATAAAGGAGGAGAACAGGCCTTCTATGTATAAAGCCCCTTTTTCGAAAAAGAGGGTTGTAGCTATAACTGCTAAATATGCCACAGACCTTGAGAACCCTCCTCCTGAACAGGAGTTTGGCAGTGACTACTCAACAGCGCGGCACAGGTCATCTTAGTGTGCCAGAATCTTCAGCAGTTTCTGGTAGCGAGAGCAACTGATATTATTACAGTATCCTCTCCTGATAATTATATCATCTAGATATTCAGAATAAAGGTGACATACAGCGCACTATTAAAGCAATATTCTGGGAACATTTAACTTTCTCCTACTACATCCTTCTGGCTGAGGCCGACTGGCACCCACTGTTTGTTCAAACATCCCCTCAGTGAGAGGATGTTATACACTAGCCTCTGCGTTATTTCGCAATCATATCGGCTGGGATGAGGAATCTCCTTATGCTCTACCCCTAAAGTCCAGCAGGTGCCACCACAGTCTCCTGTAAGACTGGATGCGAAAGCACCTATTCAGGATATACTCTCCCAATTGAAGTACCAGGAGGTAATTAAACCCTGTGTCACACAGATTAATTATCCTTTTTTTCCAGTTTTCAAACTGTATCATTCTTATCACATAGTCTTAAACTATAGCTATTTAACAGTCGTACACATACTTTGCAGTGCTGAGCACACGTAGTATGGCACTAATTAATAATATAGTCTGTAAAAAATACAAACCCACATTGGATATTTCCAGATATTTTCAGCCACTATCTAGTGCTTCAAAGTAGAGATAGGACCGCCTTCTCGGCACTAGCCTTTCAAATGAGATATGGAAGGCTTTCCATGGGATATAAAAATAGCCCAGGATTATTTGCTGGACTCATGTCAATGCTACAAAATATTGACCCAGGCGCATTGTCCTGTGTCGATGCGATCTACCTTACAGATGATGAATTAAATCCACACTTAGCCAGTAAACCGCATAATAATGGGGTTTGCTGAACCTGCCCATAAATTCAACTTCAAAAAGTACAATATAGCTTTTTTAGTGTCCTTTTCTTAGTATATGAACTTTTTAAAATATTTTTATTCAAACCAAGTCTCAAAAATGATACAGCTTCACGCCTACAACTCAGTGGGCCAGCAGCACAGTAATGCACAGCGAATGACACAGCTATTTAGCCAACAACCCACGGGGCAGGCCGCGATCCGCACTCATAGGCACTAGACAGTACATCACTCGAATAGTCACATGTGATATCAGATCTCACCTCCCAGGACAACAGTCACACTGTACCGTAGGCCGTGTAGAGCGGGCAAACATACTCATCACCCCCAGGCCAGTGCCCCTCACTACCTCCAGCAGGAGGGGGGGGGGCATGTTAGCATATGGAGACCAAACCATCTGTAGCCTTTACGGAAATCATACAGCGAGTCTAATGTGGGTCAAGAAGAATGTGTACAAAGGGGAGCCACATGTTATGTTTGAGGAGAAGAAACTTGTAATGCAAGGTCATGTGTATTTGTGTCAGAGGTGGCAGGAACGACCCCCTCAGAAGCATCCTCTTTGGTGAGTAGGTAAGTTGTATACAGTCCCCAGAAGTTTTTGGGTCTACTCCTGGGGGGTAGTAATTCACTAAAGACCTCTGTCTGTGTGCTGCAATAGAGCATGTCCTGCAACCATTGCGCCATTGTGGGGGCTGGACCCTTCAACCAGCACATTGCGACACACCGCTTTGCCACCAATAAACCCATATCAACCAACCTGCAGACAACTTTAGGTAGTCATTTAGAGTACCCCAGGAGAGCCAAGGTCGGTTCCGGGGGGTAGCTCCATTTCCACCACCCTGCCCAATTCCAGAAAGATCCGTTCCCAAAATTGATACACTTCCGGGCAATGCTAAGCAAGATGGACAAAGTCCGCTGACAGCGCATGGCATCTGTCACAAGCGGGGTCCTCCCTGAGTCCATAGCGGCATAGTCTCTCTGGGGTATAATACGCCCTGTTCAAGAACTTGAAATGGACAAGCCTATGTCTGCCGTGTAGTGAAATGAGTAAGGTGCTACTACAGCAATAGGACCACATAGTATCATCTATGTCCTGTTGCAGGTCCCGTTGCCAGGCCAGTCTGGCTTTCGTGTATTGATTCGCCCTATGAGACATTGCTGGTCTATAAACATTGGAAACCGCTTTGCGCGGTGATTTAGCTTTAATAAGATATGTCACTATATCATTTTTCACCCATCTCCTCCGTCGAGGTTCTCAAACTCCTGGAGACAACTAAATCTGGTTCCCCTATGGATCCTTGCCCCCTATCCGTACTTAAGTTAGCTCCTGAACCAGTCGCTGAAACCCTTGCGTCAATCTTTAATTCTTTATTCGCTAAGGGAGATTTCCCCACGATTTGGAAATCAGCATCCATCCTTCCGCTATTAAAGAAACCACAGCTAGACCCCTTGGACCCAAACAACTTCAGACCTATATCTAGGCTCCCTCTCCCTGCTAAAATAATTGAAAAACTCATGAATACACAACTCAGCAGATTCCTGGAAGAGGCTCAGCTATTAGATCCTACACAGTATGGTTTTAGAACAGGACACAGCACAGAATCTGCGCTAGTCAAGTCAACCGAAGAAATTAGAACTATCCTGGATCAGGGAGGAAAAGCTGCAATGATCATGTTGGATCTGTCTGCAGCCTTTGACACGGTCCATCATGGTTTATTGATGGACCGGTTACATGAAATAGGTGTCAAAGGAAAAGCATGGAGGTTGATTAAGTCCTTCCTAGCAGACAGAATACAGGCGGTCACGTTGGGAGACTTTACTGCCAAGGCTTTCTCTTTCCCATGCGGGGTCCCACAGGGATCTTCCATCAGTCCCACACTCTTTAATGTGTGCGTAAAACACCTTGCACCCTTGGTAGAATCCTTTGGATTTAGTCTTGCCTCCTACGCAGACGATACACAGATTGTGGTATCCATTCTACCTGGAGTAATATCAAACGTAGCAGTAGATTTTAAAGAATGTATGACTGCAGTAGGCAGATGGATGACCCAAAACTGCCTCAAGCTGAACTCCAACAAAACTGAGGTGGTTATGTTTGGAAATGATCCAGGTTTTTGGACTCCTACCTGGTGGCCAGACTCACTGGGCCCGCTTCCTACACCTTGTAGGAAAGTCAAGAACTTGGGTATTATCATTGACGATAAACTCCTGTTTAAGGACCAGGTCAATGCAGTAATTTCCTCTACATCTTTTATCTTGAGATCATGCAAAAAGATACTGCCCCTTCTCCCCAAAGAGTCGCACAGGAGGGTCATTTCTGCCCTTGGCTTATCCAAACTAGACTACTGTAATAGTCTTTATCTTACCATTCAGGAGGGACTCCAGAAAAAGTTCTAGCTATTGCAAAATGCTGCGGCAAGATTGATATCTTGCATTCCAAAATATGCCTCGATGCCGGCTGAGATAAAAAAAATTAGATTGGTTACCAATAAACAAAGGAATACTGTTCAAAGCACTATGCATTACGCACAGAGCTTTACATAAAAATGGACCCCTCCACCTAATAAGGCTCTTTCAATGGTACTCACCTGGAAGAAACCTGCGGTCTTCTGAGGCCAAATTGGTCTCAGTCCCCAAGGTAAAAAAAGCCAACTGGGGAGGGCGCAGCTTCCTGGCAAAAGCAACCAAGGCCTGGAACCTACTGCCGCCTTACCTTAGACATCTATCTAACCATCTAGAATTCAGGAAGGCACTTAAGACCAGCCTTTTTACATCTTAAATTCTTCACGCCGCTTTTCTGACTCAGGATGGACTTCTTTCCTATAGCACCAGGACACCCTCGGATATTAGTGGCGCTTTACAAAACTGAATAACATAACATAACATTGCAAGCACTCTTTCCCCCCCCCCTCCCCCCCCCCCCCCCCGTCAACTGATCTGGGTTTAATCCATCACCTTTCTTTAGCCCACTCTGCCACCCCAGTTCAGACATGGCCATATGCAAATCAGTCTGACCCTGTGCCTCATGGGAACAGTCCAGCCCGAACTGCCAAGCCATGTCTTCCCTGGACCGGAAACAAGCTTCCTAGGACCGGTTTCTGGCATTTCAGCCGTCTTCAGCCCGGCTTGCTTCAATCCAGTGGCAAAGTGAGCAAGGGAAGACATGGCTTGGCAGTTGTGAAGAGCCCAAATCTTCAGGATCTCTCCTCTCGTCACAGAGGAGTGTACTCAGATGGCAGCCAATGGTCCACGACTGGGGAGGCACCTTTTGAAAATCAGGGCTCAGGAGGTCCAGTTGCAGTAGTTCAGCGGGGCAGTTTCAGGGCGGCCTCTGGCACATGTTGTATCCCTGTAGCTCAGAACAGATCAGCCAACTGACCCTTGGAATCACTCAGGTTAGCCTGGGATTAAGTGATGAGGTCCAGGCTTCCTTCACAGGGAGAAGGGCTGTCTCAAGCAGCAGGGCAGTCCTCTGGAGAACAAGGACTTGTGTGATCTCTATGGAGATCATTGTAGTTTTCCCTATGTTAGCCTAACTGTACACATTGTAAGCTGCTTTTGCTTTGCTCACGTTACAAAATATCCCCCTCGTTTTTGTCATAGGTTGCACATGTTTTCGTATTTTGTTCTTTTCCTGAGACTCAGTCGGACCATCTCATGCAAGGTCAAACAACACTGCTCCTTGTTATTCTCTGTGGTCAGACACTAGCACCTAGACATAATTGAGAAATCTAGCTGCTGTTTTCAAACACATACGTTTTATCATATAACCCGGGACGTGTTGTTTTGAAAACACAGTGTGAAGACCTTCTTGCAGCGCAAAGATGATGGGAGGGCTACGCCAACTGAGATGTAGAACAGCTATCTATGTACGCAAGGTATGGGGTTCACCACTAATCCTAAAGAAATATAATCTATCACTTTGCTTAAATACTGATGTTGGGCTCAGGCATATCTGTTAGCTAAAATGACAGTGCTTTTTAGGTCTTGCCTAGGCAGTGCGCGTGCGCGGTCTCTCCGAGACATCTAGTAATTAGTATGTGTGTTGAAACTCCACCTCTTGATCTTTTATTGGTGCGTCAGGTTAATATGTGTGTTTGTTCCTCCTCTTTTTGTGGGGGCACGCTCAGACAGCACTGCCTAAGTACTGTATACATGCTATTAGTGGACTGAAGTGTTTCTGTTGGAACTATTTTTGTTGGTGGTTGCTTACTTACTTTAAACATGTATGCAGTGTACTTGTACTAGCAGTAATTACGATGCCAGAGACATTCACTACTCATGTTTATAATATTCTGAAAGGCAACTTTGCGCAAAATGCATGTGTGCCCAGCTAGCTTGTTTTATGTAGGCAGCATGAACGCCTGGGCAAGAATAATGGTGGCCGCAACTTTGTTTTATTATTTACGGCACGGAACGCTGCCCATGGCTTTCATTTTGTGAATTTGGTTTTATTTTGTACTCAATGGCGGCACCATGGTTTAGCTTTAAACATCTGGCGGGTGCCACCATTGTACCAAAAGTAATGAATTGAAAGAAAATGCCCGGTGGCCTAACTCGAAGCAGATCTGCTTTTGCTGCAACATTTCCTGTCTTTAAGATTGCTTGCGCTAATTTTGTTACTACGAAAATGTAAAAACTCCACCCTCCCCGAAGTGCAGATATTAAATTGCCTTCCTCCGAAATGGTAGTCTGCCAGCACCGCTCATCCTCGGAACGCCAGCACAAGCTTCTCCCACCCTCCACTACCCCCACCCGAACTGTAACCAAACACTCAGCACAAGCGTCTCCCACCTCAGCTTCAGACTGCCCTCCGCTTCCTTGCCCAGACCTGTGACAAAACACAAGCTTCTCCCACTCCCAACGCAGCTCCGTTTGGCCCTCCACTACCCCCGCCCAGAACTGTGACGAAACACTCAGCACAAGCTACTCTCACCTCAGCTTCGTACTGCCCTGCACTACCCCCGCCCAGAACTCTGGCGGAAGTGCGGGTCAGTTTGTGACATACTCACATTCCATCTCTCTAAGTCGCAGCACTTCTTACAGAGCCCTGCAAAGTTCGCTAAGGCATCCAGGTGTTTCTTTTTCTGCTCCTACCTGCACGTTTTTTTACAAAGTAGGCATTGGACGACAATTCAGTTTGGATCCAGGTGTTTATTTATGTTGACTAGTTCCTGCCCCAGATCTTTCAGTACGTAAATGAAAGCCCCTTAACCCTAGTTATCGTAAAATGCATATCTCGCCCACCTAGACCTCTCCGCTATTGGTAAGTGTGTGTCAGGGGTGCTCTTTGAGCTCTCAATAAAAGTGTGATAACATACGCCCAACATAAACAAAGTCTACCAGCTTTAACCAGCACCGAAGTATCTGCTTTCAAATCTGCTTCTGCAGCAGGACTCTGACGTGTAGAGGGTCACACATACTCCAGCTGCCTTTTTATCTCCACCCAGCATGTGTTTGTGGGGACGGGGCTATAACCTCCTGTTATCTTACTGACTTTGTCTTTTAAAACATATACACGCACATTACCATTTAGAAACACCTGATAGGGGTGTAAAACAAGGGATTTTTAATTTGCATGGATCGGCACGCAGAGTCTGGAATAGTTCAGAAGGGGACGAATCAACAGAGAAATCTACACCATTTTGGCTAAAAGGAATGCCTCTTTCACAAATATAAAAGACTGTCAATCCTGCTTACAAAACAATTTAGCCTCGACCTTGTTTGTGTTTTCAGCAAAACAAGTGTCAGCCCTACTTCATGACTTTTGCACATCCTATATATGAAATCTATAATCCTTATTGTTTAACAATGTTTTTATTAATTAGCCCCACCAAAACCACCTGTACACAATTGGCACTGGTCATTGTTTTGACCCTTCGCGCAGCCCCATCTCTTCCTCCCAGTTGTTTATCGTCACCTTTTTAAAGTTTACAAAGTATTCTTTTCAGATTTAATTTGTTCCAAGCAGTGCTCAACTGCCACAACTGTTTAATTCATTTTTTATTTGGGACGAAATGAACTTTCTTTTTGTTTACAGCAGGGTATCTTTACATTTCGACAACCATGCTGCTGTTTGCCCATGTGTCTGGCATGTGAAGTGCGTGTCAGTTCCCAACCTCCCTGATGAAGAGCCGGTTCCCCACACTCCCTTTTCATAACACCTGTGCCTGCTTTCCATACTTCCTTCCGCTTATGGAAACCCAGTTTTCGGGTGCCTTCCTTGTAAGTTAGGCCATGCTGTTGACGATGGCACGCGAGTGCAGACTAATGAACACTGATAATCGGGACAATAACTGCGTGACATGCAGCGATAGCCATACAGGTAGCATTAGAAACCATCACATATGCGTGCCTCTCCCCAAAACATTAATGTAAATATGCACATTTTAAGCCCTGCCCCTTACATGAAACTTTTACTACACAGCAGATAAATACATGCAACAGTGACATAGGCTTTTAGTCAGAGTAAGCAAATAGCTACTTAAGTATCGGGTCTGGGAGGAAGCATGGCTCTTAAAGTTGCCACAAGGACCTTCTTACTTGGAAATGCTGGTTCTCCATAAACTCTTAACATGCAATGTACTGTGCTGTAATTAATTGCAGTAGCATAAGTAATAAAAAAAATATCCACCAAGCAAGGAAAGGGTGCAGTACCACAGGCTGTTACTATGTGTCCCTGTCTAGTTGTAAGTTACCTCTATTAGCCACATTAGGTACTGCACCCTTTCCTTGCTTCATGGATTGGATATTTTTTAACCAAAAAAATTATAATTTAACAAACATTAGCATTTGAAATGTCAATAGCTTTAAGTGTTACTAATGCGAGACCTATTGCATTGCAAAGCTTGTTATGTGTGGTCATTTCATTATGCTAATCACATTGTTGACCTGCATATGTTTTCTAATTGCAACACAGTTATTACATACTAGAGCACAATAGTTTCAATAAATATAAGCTTCCTTCGTGTCGCTTTTTTCATTTATTGTGTACTTGTCTGAGTGCGAGAATGAAAGGTGATGACCTGCTACTGTGAACCCTGAGAGTCTTTGAAGCATGCTGCTTTCAAACGGGGGGGAGGGGGCGGACCTCCCTGGGGGAGGGGGGGGCCTCAAGTGATCCCAAGGGGAGGGGGGGTGACAGACTCTAGCCAAAAGTAGCATCACTAACATCTTTTGTCATTTATATCTTGGATGGGAGAAGGTGTCATAGTGGAAGGGATTCCAAATATTCTTCAAATCTCCTACCCCCATTTCTAATAATCACACTGTGGATACTTTTACGCGTTAGTAAGTATGTATGTTTGGCAATCAAGTATTTTATTACATTTTTGAAACGGTAACAGAATTTAAACTGGCAATGTTTAGAAATGTCTAGACTTATTTGAACATTGCAGTTAATAGGATAATAGTGAAAAATGTGAAGGGGGCTTGAATTTTCTCTTTCTTTCACTGCAGGGGGGCATTGCATTAAAAAGTTTGAAGTAAACTGGTTTAGTGTGTTTTGATCTTGGGTGCCAAATTACTTGTCTCTTTGTAAAGGTTTGGAGTGCAAGCGAGGCATTATTAGCTAGTCTGCTTTGGGCCCATAAGTACTGACGTGGTATGGTGACTCAATCCCTACATACTGATGTTCTGTAGTCCCAGTCATAGTTCTGTTTCTTAACATAATCCCTGTAACATGGCGCTACCAACGCTTGGTCTGGTACTTGTTTACAGGTCTCCTGATTAGTGCTTGTATGTGTCCACAATACCCCAACACCTACCACTGGAAACGTCCTTAGTGTTAGGGATTAATCCTCCACATTATTTAGGAAGCACCTAAATCTGTGGTTTTTCAAGCTTGAAAGTTTAAAGAGATAAAGCCAATTTTTGTGTTGCACTTTGTTTTCCATACAGTTTAGGTTATGGCGTTGCCATAACCTATTGTTGTTCCTCTGACTTGCAGACCTGCTGTCCATGCACATATGATTCAATATGGACTTTCCTAAAGCTGGTGGTGCATTTAACTTTGTGGTGGAAGCGAATGCTGCTTACCACTTTGAAGTCTTATATTCTTGGGTCGAATTTCAATCTGTGACTTCTAAATCAAACACATTTAATACATGCACCACACCAGCTCCACTAAATTTGTACAGAGCATACGCACACTCATTGAAATACCACTGTCTTACTGGAAACACCATAACTGGTTCCTTGGCTCCCTTCCACATGTACCTACACCTGTACATTTGGGTCCCCTTAGTAATGATGGGCGACCTGCCCAGCTTTAGCTGGATATACACCATAACCTGATATGTCTAATCAAAATCTTGTTCAAACAGGAGCCTTATACCCTGCTGTAGTTGCTTTGCTCAGATGCTTACCTCAGTTTGTTTTGTGCACCTTGTTGGCACAACCAGCAAGGTTTGGCATGCAAAGGCAAGTCCATTTGCCTGCAGTGCCTACAATTGGTCCTGTAATTGTTCAATGTGAAAGAAAGTTAGTTATAGATTCCTTACCTAAGCATTACCCCCAGACGTCACTATGGATCGGGAACATTTTTTGTCAGCAGTACCCCTGCGCGTCGGAAGGTGGCATGCGTCGTGGTCGCCGGGATGACGTCACAGTAGCTACATTGACGCTGCCCTCGTGCGCTGACATCAGTTCTTTCTTTTTTCACGCCAGCAAGGGCAGATCCAGAGAGAGCGGTACCCCAAGTTACTATGTGACTGACTTTTTTGCGACTTTTGTTGACTTTGTTTTTGAGACTTTAACTGACTCCTGGTGCACGAGGGATGCCCGGCTTCAAGGAATGCGGTTCCTGTACCCGACTGATGTCGGTAATGGATCCGCACTGCGTGTGTCTCTTCCGCCTGGAGCGCGACCATGACCCCAAGTCGTGCACCGACTGTCGAACCATGGCCCGAAGTCTTTGTGGGAGCGGTCCCGAAAGCTCCCAGAGGCATGGCAGTCGTCTCCGTGACGCGCAAGGTCCCGGTCACGTGGGAGGTTGAGGGACCGATCGCAGAGTCATCATTACTCCTCTTCTAAGTCTCGCCCTAGTCAGATAAGTCAAAGCAGAAGAAGAAGTCGAAGAAGCATTGTCACTCTTTGACTTCCCCTCGTTAATCGGCCGAAGCGACGCAGGGTGTGGGTGCCCCCCCCACCACTGCGGCTCCGTGTACAGAGCATTCAGGGTCGACTCTGGCCTTCCCTCCCTGACCGGGAGCGACCATTGCCGAGCTACATCAATTTTACGAAGCGATGCACGCCATCTTTGGACAGCCCGACTCCGCCGGTGCGCCTTCAGGCCCCGCAGACTCGGCTGAGGGCCTTAGATGCCGGCGGCTTTTGCCTCTGCACCGCAGGGCCCCCTTGGATCCAGGCCTAGATCCGGATCGGCGCCGGTCGACCTTGTTACACCTACACAGGCGCGTACTCCACCGGCAACACGTCCGCAGGCGACTCCAGCTGGACCCCCAGCCGGTGTCGACATCGGCCGCATGCGCGCCAATGAGTACTTTTGTCCCTGTGTTTCACCCGTGCTATTTTCGGACAGATTGGCAGCCAGAGGAGGGTGAGAAAGACTGGGAGGAGTCTGGTGACCCTTTGAGAGACCAGTTGGAGTACGATCCGGACTGGAGAGAGGACCTGGGGGATGCCAGTGGTCTGGATACCTCCCCAGACCCTAGGCATGTTGTCGTCTCCTACCGTGGTTACGGGGAGGGAGCGTCCTAGGCAGTAGTGTTGCGTAGGGCAGCCGAGGCTCTCCACCTCGAGCTACCTATGGTGGCAGTCAGGACTAACCTCCTGACAGAGGTGCTTCAGCCTGAAGCAATCTCTTAGGAGCCCCTTCTCCCGTTTGATGAACCCCTCAAGGACATCCTTTTGGACACCTGGTCCAGGCCGAACACGGGCTCCTGTGGTCAGGATGATTGCCCGAGGCCACCGCCCGACCCCACTTTCCTCTCCCAACACCTCACCCATGAGAGCTTGGTGGTCCAAGCCTCTTACTTCCAAAGGCGCCTTCCCTAACACATCACGGGAAGGGAATCCAAAAACCGGGACCACCTTGGGAAGAAAATGTTTTCTTTCGCCAGCTTGGGACTGCGCTGAGTTAACACCGCATGTCTGTTGGGCCGTTCCTCCCACTCTGTGTGGGATACGGTGGCGCAAGTGCTGCCTCAGTGCTCGGATGAGGACTGGCCCATACTCTTCCGTGCAGTTTCCGAGGGGAGAGATGCAGCAAAGTTTACCATCCACTGTGGGCTGTATACTGCTGACACACTTGGCAGGACAATTTCAACGTCAGTACCCCTTCGACTCTGCGCCTGGTAGTGTTTGACTGGTTTTTCAGGGGATGTCCAATCCACCCTTATGAACATGCTCTTTGATGACAGTTGCCTTTTTGGCGACAAGGCAGAGAACGCGCTAGAGCGCTTTAAGGACTCTCTGGCTACAGCCAGATCCATGGGCCTCTCCACCGCTCGCCCTGCGCAGTCTGCCTTTTGCCCCTTTCGTGGCTACGGAAGGGTTGCCCCACTATGTCCCGCCCAGAGACACAGGCCGGCGCAAGCTGTTATGCCCCAGCGCGGCCAGGTACGTGGGAACCACCAACGTGGTTCTGGGGGCCAGCGGGCAGGCCAGTCCACCACAGGCCCCTCTGCAGTAGCCTCCAAACCTTCCTAGTCTGACCTTTCAGGGCCACCAAACGCAAGGAGGCGGCAAGATCCGCCATCACCTCCCCCACTGGCGCACCATCATGTCGGACAGGTGGGTTTTGCAAATCGTCCGAAGGGGCTACTCCCTCCCCTTCGAGACTAACTCTCCCTCTCCTTCGAGACTAACTCTCCCTCCGTGCCATCTCAGTACCATCGCATGTCTGAGGATCACCTGGCCCTTCTCCAACAGGAGTTTCGGCACTCTTGACCAAGGGTGCCATCGAGCGCGTTCCTGCCCCTGAAGTAGGTCGTGGTTGCTATTCCCACTACTTTCTGGTACCCAAGAAGGACAAAGGCCTGCGTCCTATCTTGGATCTCAGGAACGTCAACCGCTGCCTCTGGAAGGAGAAGTTCAAGATGTTGACGCTTGCTCAGGTCTTGTCTGCCCTTGTCCCTGGATGATAGCGTTGGACTTGCAGTATGCTTATTTTCACAATCCCGTCCTGCCGGTCCACTGGCGTTATCTGCGGTATACGGTAGGCCACAAGCACTTTCAGTTTACCGTGCTCCCCTTTGGCCTTAACAGCGCCCCTCAGGTGTTCACAAAAGTGATGGCGGTAGTCGAAGCTCATCTGCGCAGATCAGGGGTTCTAGTCTTCCCCCTATCTTGACAACTGTCTGTCGAAGGGGGGCTCGCCCCAGCCTGTTGTCTCCCATCTCCAAACTACTCCAGACCTCCTGCATTCTCTGGGGTTCTCCATCAACGTGCCGAAGTCACACCTGACCACCTCTCAGAAGCTCTTCTTCATCGGAGCGGTTGGGGACACAACGCAGTTTCCAGTTTATTCTCCTGAACAGCGTGTCCAGGATATTCGGTCTATGATTTAGATCTTTCAGCCCTTATCCCGGGTTTCGGTCAGGATGACCCTGAGGCTGCTGGGCCTCATGGCCTCCTGCATCCTGCTGGTCGATCATGCCAGGTGGCATATGCAAGTTCTGCAGGGGGACCTGAAGTTCCAGTGGGCGCAGCATCAGGGAAATCTGTCTGATTGCGTCCAGATCTCGGAGGGCTCTGCATGACAATTGCAGTGGTGGTTCACAAACCAGGATTAGGTCAACGGCAGACCCTCTCCCTTCCCCAACCAGAACACACAGTGGTGACAGACGCATCCCTTCTGGGATGGGGCGGCCACATGGGAGAGGCGACCACATGGGAGAGGCGGAGGTCAGAGGCCTCTGTTCTCCGGCGAAGTCTGGGATCCACATTAGCCTTCTGGAGCTTCGGGCGATTTGTCTTGTACTCAAAGCATTCCTTCCCTCTGTCCAGGGACGAGTAGTGCAGGTGCTCACGGACAACACCACCGCCATGTGGTATTGCAACAAACAAGGCGGGGTGGGGTCGTGGACCCTATGTCAAGAGGCCCTCTGCCTCTGGACATGGCTGGTACATCAGGGCATATCCCTGGTGGTTCAACACCTGGCAGGTTCCCTGAACGCCAGGGCAGACAAACTCAGCCGCAGGTGAATGATGGATCACGAATGGCGTCTTCACTCTGAGGTGGTGCAAGGTCTCTTTCAGCAGTGGGGAGAGCCATGGTTAGATCTATTGGCCACCGAAGAGAACGCGCAATGTCAGCAATTCTGCGCATTAGAATTTCCAAGGCGGCACTCGCTAGGCAACGCTTTTTTCGCTAGTGAAGTTGCGGTCTTCTTTATGCCTTTCCGCTTATACCACTTCTGCCTAGAGTGCTGAAGAAGATCAAGTGCGACCGGGCCCAATTTATTCTTGTGGCTCCAGATTTGGCACGAAGAGTCTGGTATCCCGAGCTGCTCAACATGGCCATCGATCCTCCGATCAGACTGCCTCTTCGGGAGGATCTTCTGTCGCAGCAGCAGGGGATGGTCCTCCACCCGAACCTGTCCAGTCTCCACCTCCTTGCATGGAGATTAAGCGTGGAGATTAAGCAGTTAACGTCGTTTGACCTGCCTTCCGAAGTCTGTGATGTAATCTTGGCAGCCAGGCGTCCCTCCACTAAGATGGTATACACCTACAGATGGAATTAATTTGTGGCATGGTGCACAGAAAAGGCTGTAGATCCCCTTTCTGCCCCTCTTTTGCTGAGGTTCTCTCGTTACTCTTATCTTTGGCCCAGCAGGGCTCTGCTCTGTACACTCTTGAGGGCTACCTCTCGGACATTTCAGCCTTCCTCAGGCTCCCTGATCAGCCTTCTCTTTTCAAGTCCCCTGTTGTAAATAGATTTCTTAAAGGCATTACTCATCTTTTTTCTCCTGTTCACTTCGTAAAGCCCCAGTGGGACTTGATCTTGGTTCTGACATATCTTATGTGCGCTACCTTTGAGCCGCTACGTAACCATCCTCTAAGATTTCTCACTTTGAAAACTGCTTTTCTAGTGGCCAGCACCTCTGCGCGCAGGGTGAGTGAGCTGCAAGCTCTGTCTTCCAAGCTGTACATCCAGACAAGATCGTCCTTAGAACTAGACCTTCCTTCCTTCCCAAGGTGGTTACTTCTTTCCACATTGGCCAAACCATCACTTTGCCCACCTTCTTTCCGCATCCTTTGAAAGAGGAAGAGAGGCTCCACCTTCTGGATCCAAAACGTGCGCTTTCTTTTTACTTGGATCGCACAAAACAATTCCGGGTGGACGGCCAACTCTTTGTGGGTTACGTGGGGGCTAAGAAAGGTCGGGTCGTGCACAAACGGACCATCTCCAGGTGGGTCCTTTTGTGCATCAAAGCCTGCTATTTGTCTAAGGAGGAGCCTCAGTGGGACTGCGCACCCATTCCACCAGGGCGAAGGCAGGTACTACTGCTTTGGGACGGGTAGTCCCCCTAAATGAAATCTGTCAGGCATCACTGCACACGTTTACGAAACACTACTGTCTGGACAACCAAGTTCGGAGAGACTGCTTCTTTGGCCGTTCTGTTCTCCAGGACTGTCTGGTGTGAACTTCGTTAGCAGACCTACCCCTGGGTTTGGTATTGCTGGGTTATCCATTCTAAGGTAAGGAATCTATAACTAACTGTTTCTTTCATATGAACAAGTTACTTACCTTCGGTCATGATATATCTGTAAGAAACATAGGTTACTTCCAGATTCCTTAACGCCCCACCCATCCTCCCTGTTCTGCGAACTGACATCTAGGGTTAAGGACATCCTTTCAGGCCCCTAGTTTTGTGCACCAGTGGTCAGTGTCTTGTGTGGGGTCTGCACTTCTGGCGTGGAAAGTCATGTACAGAGCTGACAGCGCGTGAGGGCGGCGTTTATGTAGCTGCCGCAACATCATCCCGGCAACAACGATGCCGACAACGAACGCGGAGTCGACCAACACCACCTTCCGACACGCAGGGGTACTGCTTACTAAAAGCTTTCCGGATCTAGTCTTGACTCCTGGGGGTAATTCTAAGGTAAGGAATCTATAACTAACCTATGTTCCTTACAGATCTATTGTTACCGAAGGTAAGTAACTTGTTCTTCAGTTATGGGCAAACGACTCATTAATCGGGAGGAAATTCCATTTTGGATCGCCGTTAAAAAAGCAACCAAATTGAAGATGTGTTACTCCATACGGGACCACAGACAATGTGCATATCCAATGGGATGGTTTCCGGTAATAAAGATTGCAACACGTGGGGGGGGGGGGGGGGGGGGGGGGGTCAGTATTTGCTTCTGTCTATACTGTCACAGCACTCCCTCGATGTCAGTTTTGACAGACTTACTCAAACAGATACAGAATGAACACGGGACAGTTGCTGCACTGCAATTGGGGATGAAATTAATGGCAACTTTCCTGTACTATCCACAATGATTCTGTCTAACGTTCAAGATGGAGCAACTTCTCTGGCTATACGATAGCGGCTCAAACCAGTTGCACAAGCCTACCGTGAACATGAGTTGCCTATAATTATTGCTAATGTTTACACATCCTTAAGACGCAATTATATGGGAACCAGACATACCAACCCGCCACTTGGCAAACCTAGTACAGACAAGGAGACCAAGCAAACCCTTGAGTTTGTTAAAAAACCATGGGATAAATCGGAACATCAAAGGTAAACCTCGCTGAGGTTCTCGACCGCCGGAATCCTCTGAAAGACTAAGTTTTTTGTGATCACACTAAAATCAAGACACCAGACTGGCATCAGTCCTGATACATGTTCTCCTCATTCCTTTCAGGAATAGTCTAACCAGAGTCTCTGAACGCAGACAAGAAGAGAAGAGTATGTGAAACCAAAAAGGGAGAGACAACGCTTGTCTGATGTGAGGATAAAGGAGGAGAACAGGCCTTCTATGTATAAAGCCCCTTTTTCGAAAAAGAGGGTTGTAGCTATAACTGCTAAATATGCCACAGACATTGAGAACCCTCCTCCTGAACAGGAGTTTGGCAGTGACTACTCAACAGCGCGGCACAGGTCATCTTAGTGTGCCAGAATCTTCAGCAGTTTCTGGTAGCGAGAGCAACTGATATTATTACAGTATCCTCTCCTGATAATTATATCATCTAGATATTCAGAATAAAGGTGACATACAGCGCACTATTAAAGCAATATTCTGGGAACATTTAACTTTCTCCTACTACATCCTTCTGGCTGAGGCCGACTGGCACCCACTGTTTGTTCAAACATCCCCTCAGTGAGAGGATGTTATACACTAGCCTCTGCGTTATTTCGCAATCATATCGGCTGGGATGAGGAATCTCCTTATGCTCTACCCCTAAAGTCCAGCAGGTGCCACCACAGTCTCCTGTAAGACTGGATGCGAAAGCACCTATTCAGGATATACTCTCCCAATTGAAGTACCAGGAGGTAATTAAACCCTGTGTCACACAGATTAATTATCCTTTTTTTCCAGTTTTCAAACTGTATCATTCTTATCACATAGTCTTAAACTATAGCTATTTAACAGTCGTACACATACTTTGCAGTGCTGAGCACACGTAGTATGGCACTAATTAATAATATAGTCTGTAAAAAATACAAACCCACATTGGATATTTCCAGATATTTTCAGCCACTATCTAGTGCTTCAAAGTAGAGATAGGACCGCCTTCTCGGCACTAGCCTTTCAAATGAGATATGGAAGGCTTTCCATGGGATATAAAAATAGCCCAGGATTATTTGCTGGACTCATGTCAATGCTACAAAATATTGACCCAGGCGCATTGTCCTGTGTCGATGCGATCTACCTTACAGATGATGAATTAAATCCACACTTAGCCAGTAAACCGCATAATAATGGGGTTTGCTGAACCTGCCCATAAATTCAACTTCAAAAAGTACAATATAGCTTTTTTAGTGTCCTTTTCTTAGTATATGAACTTTTTAAAATATTTTTATTCAAACCAAGTCTCAAAAATGATACAGCTTCACGCCTACAACTCAGTGGGCCAGCAGCACAGTAATGCACAGCGAATGACACAGCTATTTAGCCAACAACCCACGGGGCAGGCCGCGATCCGCACTCATAGGCACTAGACAGTACATCACTCGAATAGTCACATGTGATATCAGATCTCACCTCCCAGGACAACAGTCACACTGTACCGTAGGCCGTGTAGAGCGGGCAAACATACTCATCACCCCCAGGCCAGTGCCCCTCACTACCTCCAGCAGGAGGGGGGGGGGCATGTTAGCATATGGAGACCAAACCATCTGTAGCCTTTACGGAAATCATACAGCGAGTCTAATGTGGGTCAAGAAGAATGTGTACAAAGGGGAGCCACATGTTATGTTTGAGGAGAAGAAACTTGTAATGCAAGGTCATGTGTATTTGTGTCAGAGGTGGCAGGAACAGCCCCCTCAGAAGCATCCTCTTTGGTGAGTAGGTAAGTTGTATACAGTCCCCAGAAGTTTTTGGGTCTACTCCTGGGGGGTAGTAATTCACTAAAGACCTCTGTCTGTGTGCTGCAATAGAGCATGTCCTGCAACCATTGCGCCATTGTGGGGGCTGGACCCTTCAACCAGCACATTGCGACACACCGCTTTGCCACCAATAAACCCATATCAACCAACCTGCAGACAACTTTAGGTAGTCATTTAGAGTACCCCAGGAGAGCCAAGGTCGGTTCCGGGGGGTAGCTCCATTTCCACCACCCTGCCCAATTCCAGAAAGATCCGTTCCCAAAATTGATACACTTCCGGGCAATGCTAAGCAAGATGGACAAAGTCCGCTGACAGCGCATGGCATCTGTCACAAGCGGGGTCCTCCCTGAGTCCATAGCGGCATAGTCTCTCTGGGGTATAATACGCCCTGTTCAAGAACTTGAAATGGACAAGCCTATGTCTGCCGTGTAGTGAAATGAGTAAGGTGCTACTACAGCAATAGGACCACATAGTATCATCTATGTCCTGTTGCAGGTCCCGTTGCCAGGCCAGTCTGGCTTTCGTGTATTGATTCGCCCTATGAGACATTGCTGGTCTATAAACATTGGAAACCGCTTTGCGCGGTGATTTAGCTTTAATAAGATATGTCAATTCCAACATCTCCGGCGGCTCCTGAAAATCATCCCCCAACAGTTCCCGAAGAGCTCCTCGCACCCTGTGATACTGAAATCGCTGAAGCAGAGTACAATCAGCGGATGTGCCCTCCACATCTTTCCAGGTCTTCACCACCCCGTCTTGAAACATGTCTCCCAGCTTCTGGACATTCAGCGATTGCAAGGCTCGAATCACTCCTTTGTCACGACAGGGTGCAAGTCAAAGGGTCCATTCAATAGGCATTGCAGGCGAGTACAATAGCGCTCCCGCCTGCAAGTTCAACAGTGTGTGCCAGGCGTTACATGTCGAATTAAGCGAGTCTTGTATCCCCGTCCTGCGGTCAGGAGTTCCACATATTGTGGCCGGCAGAGGTAGTGGGTCAGCAAAGAGCCGCTCCATGCGCAGAAACGGGATATCCGGCGAGCCGTGCATCCAGTGGTACGCCAGAGCGGCTTGCGCCACCCTGTATAGTATATGAACTTACACACAAAGGAAAGAGCCTCATTTTTTGGAGAAGTGTGCACAGTTGCACACTCCAAATACATAAATATAATTACAGTCCCTGCTGGAATTGCTTACTTTTGGCAGGACATACATACCAGATTATGCACAATGCATTAAACCATTTTCTGCTTTAATCAACCCTGATTTTTCCACTTCATGTTGGACATCAGAATATACGGATACACTCAGATCTTTGCAATCTGACTTTCTTGCTACACTACACCTACATTCACGTATAGATACCACAAACCTAGTCATCTGGATTTTACCGGGTGCAATTTTATTAACTTGTATCACTTTTAAAGAAGGTGAAACAGTGCCCATTGCAAATAAATCACATTTATATTCCAGTGTGGAAATGGATTTTGCATCCGCTGAAAAAATACTGAATGAAGTGCAGATAGCTAGCCTTAAATACCATCCGCTTGCATAAGGGAAACGCATCATTGTCGGTACTCTCATGCCAGCCTTGGAGGCGGTCACAAAAGCTAGTGTTCGAAACGCTAAAGCCCTCCATTCTTAACAGCTGTTGTTGTAGACTTTGTCAGAGCCCAGTCCTACCTCTTGAACAGTATAAATGTTATTTACACTGATGGTTCAGTCCAACCTGCTACAAGTTCTAAACAGCAATATTCAGTGGCATGCACTAATGTTGTTGGTGTTATGTTGGATGGAAAATTCCAACCTCAGAGACTCGCACCTAGTCCTTAGGGGACTGTGCTGCCCAGTTAGCTGAACTAAAGTCTTTGCTTCTTGCACTAGAACATATGGATTTCCAATTCCCCACACTTATTGTGTGATACGTATTACTGTGCACAGTTCTTTAATGTGAATTTTCATTATTGGTAGCAGAATGGATTCAATGATTCTAAAGGCAGCACAATCCAGCATAAAACATTTTGGGTTAAGGTAGTGGACTTCAAACACAGGTTGCCAAAGAGTCCTATCTGACATACATTGGGTTATCAATGTGTTGCAGCTCATGTTGTAGGGACTTTGGCCAATGAAGCAGCCAAATCTGCAGTTGTGACTGCTACTGTTGCTGCAATTACTTGTTCAAAAACGAGAATAGTGATATCTTGGCTGCCATTAATTCTAATAGTAACGGCACTCCTTTGCCTAAGGGTTTGCTTTCTAAATATTCTTATCACTTAAGTGAACAGAACATCCCTTTTGCTGCAATTCCGGTGGGTTGGCGTTCGTTTGATTTTCAACCAAGACCGCAGGCTAGCTTTAGTGATGACACATGAAGATGTTGCTTCTGCACATGCGGGTGTGGCGGCCACAATTTCCTTGCTACAGCATTTTTATTGGAGGAATGGCTTATATCAGCTGGCCAAGAAAGATGTCCTCTGTTGTGACATTTGTCAACAAATTAAAGCTTCCACTGTGGCTCGTCCACCGCAGACACACCTGTTAATTTCCAATAAGCCTTTCGGCTGCATTTATCTGGGACACTACGGTCCTTTGATTTCAGATATTGCATTTCAATTTATTTTAGTTGCAGTTGATTCTTGCTTTCGGTTCCTCTGGGTTTGGCTACAGGGTTCGTCTGACGCTCAAACTGTTATTAAATACATGCAAGTCTTTATCAGAATAGATGTATGCGGTACACTCCATTCAGACCAGGGCCTGGCTTTCGCATCTAAAACATATCTGAATTATAGGAAGCTGAGTCCAGGGAGTCCCTAGAGGTATAGCTGAGCTAAATTAGTTAAGTACTAACCGCTCTGTTTGTGGTAGTGTGGGTGAGCAGTTAAGCTTGTCCAGAGGGTGTGTTAAGCATTTATTGTATTCACTCAATCAAGACTTATGCACCCACTCCAGACCAATTGAGTAAGTATAAAAAGGTATACTTGTATTTTATTTTCTGATGGATACACCTGCCAGTGGATTCCTCACCTTGTGAATATCCCCTGCGCCAGCAACATTCAGAAACTTTTGTAGCTCTCCATGCCAACAAGGACGACGTCACAGAAGCACGGCTCCGCTGACGTCACTGCATCCATAAGAGGACCTAGTCGGCGTGATGACGTCAGTTCCCTTTTTTCCGCGCTGTCGACGCTAACGGTTTTCTGGGACTCTCCGTAGCTTTGGCTAGTTACTTTGTGTGTCTGCTGGCGATTCTCTTTCTTCTTGTTTAAAGATGTCGACGAAGAAATCTGTCTTCAAGCCGTGTAGAGAGTGCGGTAAGCACATGTCCATCACGGATCCACGCGAGGACTGTCTGGTGCCTGTCGTCGGATCACGACGTCGAGGGATGCTCTTGCTGCCGCAAAATGAATCCTAAGGCCCTGAAAGAAAGAGAAGGCAAGTTGTTCATAGCAAGGATGAAAAAAGAGAAGAGGTCGAAGACGCTCCAGATCGAGGTCGGGGTCGAAGTCGACGTCTGGACATGCTTTTAAGTCCAAGAAGCATAAAAAGAAGAAGAGGCATAAGGAGGTGGCTCCGAGATCTACTTTGCCTACTCGACGTCGTAAGGACTATGTTTCTCCCTCTCCTGTCTCTAATCCTGCTTCTGTTTGTCTGACCTCGTCTGCGGCTTCACCGGAAACACTCTCCGGCTCCATCACCAACGCATTCTCCGGCTCCGGTTGAAGAAGCTCCGGCTCCTAATGAGTCTTTGACTCCGCTGGCTCCACCGTCGGCTCAGATTGGCCCGAGTCCGGTTATGCTTCAATCTGAGCCTTATTCACCCCTTTCTAGGCCCGGGACAAGACCCCTTGCATTATTTAAATGCAATGTATGGCGTCTTCACAAGAGCGATGTACCCCTCTGGAGCACTTTCGGGTCCCATGGGTCCAATGGCTTTTAATCTGGGGGTTCCTCAAGCCTACGCTCAGGCTTCATTCATGCCTTTTTTCCCAGCGACACCGTCTTGGCATTTCCCGGCGCCGAGGACATCGACGCCGCTTCCATCTTCTCCGGCTCCAGCTTGACCACGTTCGACTCCGGCTGATCCTCCGGATCCGTGTTCGACGCCGGCACCGTCTGAGTCAGTTGCGGCGCCGCCGACGCCAGTCCTGAGGATTAGGTCCAGGCGAGAAGCACAAAGAGTCCTGGAGGAACAAAGGTACCAGGTTGAAGAGATAGAAGAAGGTGAGCTCATGGAGTCTGATTACTTATTTGAGGAATTGAAGGAGGCTAGTGGCCTAGATTTGTCACCAGAATGGAAGATTACTCCTCCAGCTGATACTCCCTCTAAAGATGTGGCTCCTTACCACACGGTCCTTAGGAAAGCAGCGGAGCTTTTGGATTTACAGCTGCCAACTGCTGAATTCAAACCTAACATCCTCACTGAGGTTTTGCATGCTCCCTCCAATGTGACAGAGCCTTTACTTCCATTTATTGAGGCCATCACTGAACCAGTCATGGAGGTATGGCGAAAGCCCTTTTCAGCTCCTGCGGTTTCTAAAACCGTAGCTAGAAGGTACAGGGCTGCTCCAGGTGATCCAGACTTTCTTACCTCCCATCCTTCTCCGGAAAGTCTGGTGGTTCAGGCTGCCTGCTCAGAGATCTTCCGGGGCCTTTTCACAGGTTCCTAGTGACAGGGACGCTAAAAAGCTCGACCAGTCGGCCAAGAAAGTTTTCTCCTCGGCGAGTATGGCCTTAAAGTCAACAAATGCCACCTGTCTCTTGGGCCGTTATATATCCACGCTCTCATGGATTCCGCTAAACAGCTGGCTCCTAAGTTATCTGAGGAGTACAGGCAGAACTTTAATGAAGTGCTGTCAGACACTCAGGCGGCTGCGCGTCAGGTTATCCAGAGTGGCCTGGACACTGTGGACTCTGTCACCAGAATTATGGGCTCCTCAGTCGTCACAAGGAGGAGTGCGTGGCTGAAATAATCTGAGTTCTCCCCCGATGTGCAGGCAACGCATCTGGACCTGCCTTTTGACGGTTCTGGGCTGTTTGGTAAAAAGGCTGATGCGGCATTGGAAAGATTCAAGGAAAGCAAAGCCACGGGCAAATCCCTGGGTCTGCAGACTCAGCCTAGGGGTTCTTATAGGAGATACAGAGGCTTTGGGAGGTCGTCCTTTCGGACCTACAGGCAGCCCCAGCAGCAGCAACAACAGCAGCAACAGAATACTCTGTATAAGAGTTACAGGGGCAGAATCAGAGTTCGTGCTCGAGGTCGGCAGCTCTCCTCCTCCTCTTCCTCCCACCACTGCAAAGCAGCCCTAGATCCACCATTCTGGATCACGTTGGTCCTGTGGGGGGCCGGCTTACCCATTTGCTACAAGATTGGGAATCTGTCACTACAGACATTTGGGTTCTAGATCTTGTAGAAAATGGGTACGCTCTTCCCTTTCGGGAAATCCCTCCGAATTACCCTCCTTGCCAAGGTGCTTGCTCGGAGGACCACCTTCTTCTCCTGCAGGAGGACGTCCTTACGTTACTAAAAAAATAGGGGCGATAGAGGTGATTCCAGAGCAGGAGAGGGGTCAGGGATGATAATTCCGGTGTTTCCTGATTCCGAAAAAGGATGGCAGGCTACGTCCAATTCTGGACCTCAGGATCTTGAACCTTTTCTGAAGCAAGAGAAGTTCAAGACGATCACCCTTGCGCAGGTTCTTCAAGCGCTGCAACAGGAAGACTGGATGGTATCGATCGACTTGCAGGATGCGTATTTGCACATCCCCATCCTGAAGTCGCACAGGAAGTATCCGTTTTACGGTAGGGTCACAACATTATCAGTTTGCGGTCATTCCATTTGGTCTTACTACTACACCTCGAGTCTTCACCAAAGTGATGGCAGTGGTGGCAGCCCATCTCAGAAGATCGGGGATTCCAGTTTTTCCCTATCCGGACGACTGGCTGATCAAAGCTGAGTCGCCAGAGAAGGTGCTTCATCATCTGCAAGTTACAACCCAGCTGTTGTACAAATTGGGTTTCTCGATAAACGTGCCCAAATCTCATCTGGTGCCCTCTCAGCGCAACCTGTTCATAGGGGCGGTACTGGACACTATTGTGTGTCGAGCATTCCCACCTCCACAAAGGATTCTCGACAAACAGGAAACGAGTCCCTTGTTTTACAATGGAGCGGTCGTTCCAGTCCTGAAGGTCCTTCGTCTGCTCGGTCTGTTTGCTTCCTGCATTCTGTTGGTCAACCATGCACACTGGCACATGATGGCGCTCCAGTGGTGCCTCCGCAGGCAGGGGTATCAGCACAACGGAGATCTCAGGGAGTCTGTGAGGATCTCCAGAGAAGCTGCAGCGGATTTGTCTTGGTGGAGCGTAGTGAGCAATCTGTCTCAAGGAAAGCCCTTCCATCTACCTCCATCGGTAGCCACAGTGATAACGGATGCATCCACTTTAGGGTGGGGTGTGCATCTGGGGGATCTGGAGATCAAGGGTCTTTGGTCTCCAGAGGAAAGGTTGCTTCACATCAACCTTTCGGAGTTGCGGGCGGTACGTTTGGCACTCAAGGCCTTCCTCTCTTTCCCTTCGCGGTCAGTCGGTTCAAGTCCTGACGGACAACACTACTGCGATGTGGTATGTCAACAAGCAGGGAGTAGTGGGGTCGCGTTGTGTCTGCAGAGAGGCTCTGCGTCTCTGGTCCTGGGTTCAGGAACACCAGATTTGTCTGATGGCAAATCATCTGGCCGGAGTTCTGAATGTGCGTGCAGACAGTCTGTTGTCAGTTCTCTGCCGACCACGAGTGGAGGCTCCATCCGGAGGTGGTTTGTCTCGTCTTTCGGACGTGGGGAACTCCTCGGGTGGACCTGTTTGCCACTCACGAGAATGCTCACTGCCCGTCATTCTGCAGTCTCCAGTATCCGATGCAGGGGGCTTTGGGGGACGAGTTTCAGTTGAGTTGGGACTCGCATCTCCTTTACGCGTTTCATCCCATACCCTTGATTCCTCAGGTTCTGAGGAAGATTCGCCAAGACCGGGCCCAAGTCATATTGATCGCCCCGGATTGGCCAAGAAGGGTGTGGTACACAGATCTTCTCCACCTCTCCTAGTGCCCTCCGCTCAGTCTCCCTCTCAGGGCAGACCCCCTCTCACAGGCAGGGGACAGGTTCTACACCCCCACCTCCAGAGCTTGCACCTTCATGCCTGGAGATTGAACGGGGCAACCTGAATTCTTTTTCTCTCCCGCCTGATGTGGTAGATGTAATATTGTCTGCCAGATGTAATTCCACTAAATCTATCTATTCTTATAGGTGGTCTAAATTTGTTCTTTGGTGTGGAGAGAAATCTATTGACCCTTTGAGGGATCGTTTATCCAACATCATTCAGTTTGCTCTTTCTCTTGCTCAGCAGGGCTTTGCTGTAGCTACTGTAAAGGGATATTTATAGGCTTTATCTGCATTCCTTTGTTTGCTGGATCAGCCGTCCTTGTTTAAGTCACCTATTGTGTTACGGTTCTTTAAGGGCCTTACCAACAAATTTCAGCCCACTCCATTTATTGTGCCTCAATGGGACTTAAATATTATCTTAACTTACTTGATGGGTTCTCCTTTTGAGCCCTTGGACAAGTATCCCTTGAGGCTATTGTCTTTCAAAACAGTTTTTCTCATTGCCATTACCTCGGCAAGGAGGGTAAGTGAGCTTCAAGCTCTGAGTTCAAAACCCCCGTTCTTGACCATTCATGCTGAAAGAATAGTACTCGGGACCATGGCTGCTTTTCTGCCTAAGGTGGTAACTCCTTTCCATCTGGGGCAGTCCCTTACCCTTCCTATCTTCTATTCTCCCCCTCACCCTTCCAAGGAGGAGGAGCGGCTTCACCGCTTGGGCCCTAAGAGGGCGGCGAACTTTTACCTCGATAGGACTAAAGACTTTCGAGTGGATGACCAGCTCTTCGTGGGCTTTGTTGGCTGCAGGAAAGACAGAACGGTGCATAAGCGCACCCTTTCCAGATGGATTATCTTGTGCATCAAGAAATGTTACTCTTTGGCCGGTAAGGAACCTCCAGAGGGTATGAGGGCTCACTCTACCAGGGCAAAGTCTTCAAAATCTGCCTTATCTAGAGGTGTTCCTGTGAAGGACATTTGTAGAGCGGCAACTTTGGCCTCCCTCCACACTTTCGCGAAGCATTACTGCTTGGATTCCGAGGTGAGGAGGGACAGACACTTTGCACGTTCCGTCCTTCAGGACCTCCTGGTATAGAAGGGTGGACACCCGCCTCCGGGAGTGGGACTGCTGTGGGAATCTTTTCACAAGGTGAGGAATCCACTGACAGATGTATCCATCAGAAGAACAAGTTACTTACCTTCGGTAACGCTTTTTCTGGTGGATACAGTATCTGCCTGGGGATTCCTCACTGACCCACCCGCCTGCCCGTTGTCCACCCTTGTATACCTACAATACTGATGATGTTTCAAAATGTATTTGTTACCGTCAAAGGCAGTGTGTTATTTCTTTTGCCTTCTTGTATTATCTTCACACTGTGTGTGTTGTTTTGTATATTATGTACTGTGTATATATATATATATATATATATATATATATATATATATATATATATAATATTGCTGTCAGTCCGTCCGTGTGCCTCGAAAGGCACGGAAAAAAGGGCGGAACGGACGTCATCACGCCGACGAGGTCCTCTTATGGATCCAGTGACGTCAGCTGAGCCGCGCTTCTGTGACGTCGTCCTTGGCGTGGAGAGCTACAGAAGTTTCCGAATGTTGCTGGTGCAGGGGATATGCACAAGGTGAGGAATCCACAGGAAGATACTTTATCCACCAGAAAAAGCGTTTCCGAAGGTAAGTAACTTGTTCTTTGGAACCAAGCATGACTTGGTTACAGGTAGGTAAAATATACTTGGAATGCAGGATTTCACAAGAAAATCCAGTTATGATTTAATTTTGCAATAGTTACAGTTTGGTATTTATTCAGAAAGCAGTTTGTATTGTACAGTAATTACTTTTAGAATAGTTTTTAGTTACTTTTAGATTACTTTGAGTACTGGTGGTGGTATGCCTAGACACCACACCTAAGGATCTCGCAATACAAGATAAATAAGACTTTTTATACTTTGCACTTTAGATATCTTTTCTCCATTCAAACATTAGTCCAACACTTAAAACATTTTAAACCCAAAATGTCGATACTCAGAGGTATTCGGATTTTGTTAAAGACAAGGAGGATAGCATTATGCATATCTTTTATTAACCACTTCTGAGCAGCACTTTAAAAGCTTCCAAAGAACAACATGAAGTCACAATTAATCAGAACTCCTAATACAACATAAGTCCTCAACATTCCAGGCTCATCCTCTTTTGTTTCTGTTACTCCCTTCGACACCCTTTTTCCGTTCTCCTTTTTTCTTTCTTCTTCTTTGTCCATTTAATCAAAAATAAAATTTTCAGATCAAACACAACAAGGTAGCTAACTTCCAAGATAGACGTTTCACTGTAAATATTTGTTACTTTTCCAACCTTTAAACCATTTCCAAAGCAAACTAATGTCCCACAGAGTATTGTACCTTGTACCAGGGGGTTTCTTCAAACAAATACCCGTCATAATTCTGCAAACCAACTGTCCTTTACCTACTGACACCCCCTCAACCAAACAATGACCAGCGGCGATTGCTGACCTATAGCAATTATTAGTCCTATAATTTAACCTTTCTTGAACGACTCTAAGAAATTAGCAATCATAATTTCATCTGCCTCAATGGGATCCAAGTCCCTTTTCACTCACCAGCGTAACCAACCTTCCATGCACTTGCTTATCTTTTCCTTGTTCCTTGCGCCCAAGATTCATATAATAATTCTGAAGCCTCTCCTGATAAGCTAGCGAATCTTTTGGATTTCCTGAAATGCTCCAAACCAGAAGGTTGAGCACCCCTGATTCCACAAGAGGATGTTCTGTCCCGTCCACGTTTCCTAGAAGATCTTTCTCTGCTAATATTGGAAATGGATCCTCTATGGCTAATTCCATCACCGACGGGTACCAAGCCTGAGTTATCCAAAATGGAGTCACTAGAACTATTTTGCATTTCTGATTTCTCAACTGCATTAAAACCCTCTGTATCTTCAAAAACGGAGAGAATGCATACCCTTTAATGCCTCGACAATCTAGACTGAAAGCATCTACCGCTATCACACCCGGATCAAGTCTCCAACTCACATACACTCTCAACTAATTGGTCAACCTCAATGCAACCAAATCTACTTCCAAAGGGCCCTACTACTTCTCCACTAATTGAAATATCCTCGGGTCTAGTTTCCAATCGCTGTAATCCCTCAAATACCTCTAATTACAGTCTGCAGCCAAATTCTCCTTCCACATTCATTCTCGACTCCATGCAAAACTTCCAGAACTTCTTTGTTATCTCTGACAACTTCCTCGGCCTGCTCCCTCCTAACTTGTTTATTATATACATCACTGCAGTTATGTAGGAAGCTGGCTCTGTATATACTATACCAAAGTGAGGTATAGTGTGCACAGAGTCCAGTGGAACCCATAGGTAAAGTTAGATGACACCTCACTCTCTTATTTGCGGTAGTGTGGTTGAGCAGTAAGGCAGTTTCTGATAGATACATCTGCCTGTGGATGCCTCACCTTAAGAATATCCCCTGCGCCAGCATTCCGTGGAAACTTTATTCCTAGCTCTCCACGCTGACGAGGTTGTCACAATGCTATGGCTCCACACGCGGCTCCGCGTGACGTCACTGGAGCCATAAGAGGGCCACGTTGCAGTGATGTCAGCTCCCTTTTTTCTGCGCTGTATCGACGCTAATCATTTTTCTACGGACTCTCCAATACTTTCTCCTAGATACTTTGTAGGTTTCCTTCTGTGGTTTCGACATGTCTGCTCCAAGGAAGTCGGGCTTCAAGCCCTGTCAGGAGTGCGGGAGGCATATGTCGATCACTGACCCCCATGAGGACTGCCTGTGGTGTCTATCGTCTGATCACGACGTCAAGGACTGTCCTTGCGGTAGGAAAATGAACCTGAAGGCCTTGAAGGAACGAGAAGCCAAGCTGTACATGCCTAAAGTAAGAAAAGAAAAAAGGGGTCAGACGTTCGAAGTCGAGGTTGTCGACTTCACATGATTCGAGGAGGAAGCACAAGAAGAGGAGGCATGGATCTCGATGCTGTTCGTCAAAGCCTGTGGCTTCGAGGTCGCCTTCTCCGGCTCCTCGACGTTGTGTTAAGGACTTCATCTCTCCTCCTCCTTCAGTGTCTCTGGCCCATTCTCCTTCGATAAGGGGACTCCGGCACAGTCTCAGACGCCAAGATTTTCTCCAGCTCCGGATGGTTCATCGAATCCGGCTGATGCTGAGACGCCTTTGGCTCCTGTGGCTCCGCATGTGGCCCCGGTGGTTCTGACTCCGGAGGCTCCTCGATTGGAACTGGCGCAGTATCCTTCATTCCCAGCGCCGGGTTCGGATCCCTCGCATTTTTTAAATGCGATGTATGGTGTGTTTAACAGGGCTTCTTACCCTTCGGGTGCACCTTCGGGTCCCATGGGTCCTCTGGCATTTAATTTGGGTGTGCCTCACCATTATCCTCAGGCCCCCTTCGTGCCATTCATGCCGTTGACGCCGTCATGGTAAATTCTGGCTCCGAGGATGTCGACGCCGTATGGACAGTCCCCTGCTCCCTCCGGCGAACGTTCTTCACGGATTCGTTCGCAGGTTGCTGTTACGGACCCGCCTTCGACTCCGCAACCGAAGATGCGCTCGAGAAGAGAAGCGCAGAGGTTGCTAGAGGAGGAACAGTACCAGGCTGAAGATATGGAGGAAGGTGAAATTTATGAGCCTGAGGATATGTTCGAGGGTCTGTGTGAGGCATGTGGACTTGACACCTCCCCGGAGTGGGACTTTGCTTCTCAGAAAGCTTCTCCTTCGAAGGAAGTTGCACCTTACCATACTGTAATAAGGAAGGCTGCAGAGCTCTTAGATCAGCAGCTCCCTATGGCTGAGTATAAGCCTAATTTGCTTACAGGGGTGCTTCATTCTCCATCCTCTGTGGTTGAACCACTCTTGCCTTTCAATGATGCCCTGACGGAGCCGATATTTGAGGTTTGGCGCAATCCTCTTTCTGCTCCTGCAGTTTAGAGATCTGTGTCCAGAAGTTACAGACCTGCCCCAGGAGATCCTGTGTTCCTTTCTTCTCATCCTTCGCCTGAGAGTTTGGTGGTGCAGGCTTCATGTTCAAAGCAGTCTATGGGTGCCTTTCCGCAAGCTCCTGCTGACAGGGATTCCAAGAAGATTGAACAATCTGCAAAGAAGGTCTTCTCGTCTGCGAATATGGCTTTGAAATCCACCAATGCTACCTGTTTGTTGGGTAGATACATTCATGCCCTTTTGGACTCTGCCAAGCAGCTTCTTCCAAAATTATCTGAGGAAGACTGGGGTAATTTGACTGAGGTTCTGGCAGACTCTCAGGCTGCTGCTTGCCAAGTCATCCAGTCTGGCCTGGACAAAGCAGATTCGGTGGCCAGGGTGATGGGCTCATCCATTGCTACTAGAAGACCTGCATGGCTGAGGTCTTCTGGGTTCTCACCTGATGTACAGGCTGCCCTTCTAGAGCTTCCCTTTGATGTATCTAGGCTTTTTGGGGAAAAAGCTGACTCTGCTTTGCAAAGGTTCAAGGACAGTACGGCCGCTGCGAAATCCTTGGGTCTACAGTCTCAGGCAAGGGGTTATGGCTATAGAAGATACCGTGGCTTTGGGAAATATTTCTTTTGTGGTTCCCGTCAGCCGCAGCAGCAGCAACAAAACCCCTTGTACAAGTCCTACAGGGGTAAGGGCAGAGGTCGCCTTTGTGGAGCGGGTCGTCAGCCGCCTTCCTCCTCCACCTCCCCTACCCCTCCTGGTAATGCAGGAACGCAGCCCTAGATCCGCCATCCTGGATCATGCAGGTTATGTGGGGGGTCGACTTACGCATTTTCTACTGTATTGGAAATTGGTCACTTCGGACCTTTGGGTTTTAGATCTGGTAGAAAATGGGTACGCCCTTCCCTTCAGGGAATTCCTTCCTCCTTACCCTCCTTGCCAAGGCTTTTGCACGGAGGATCATTTGCTTCTTCAGAAGGAGGTTCTTGTCCTGTTAAAAAAAAGGTGCGATAGAGGTGGTTCCGGAGCAGGAAAGGGGTCAGGGATGCTACTCCCAGTATTTCCTGATTCCCAAAAAGGATGGCAGATTACGACCCATCCTGAATCTCAAAATTTTGAATCTGTTTCTCAAGCAGGAGAGGTTCAAGATGCTCACCCTAGCGCAGGTTCTTCAGGCGCTGTAACAAGAGGACTGGATGGTGCCCATCGACTTGCAGGATGCGTATTTTGAAGTTGAAGACACGCACTAACAAGATGTTTCAGGTTTGAGAGTTGTAGCGTGCTACTGGGGAATCACTTTCTAATCCAAAAAGTGTAAAGTATGTAGAACAACCAAGTTGCATCTCATGGTTAGGAGATGTCCCCCTATGCACAACTGTTGGTCCCAATTAGTGGGTAAAAAGTTAATCCAAAATAAATGATTCTCCAATTGAATCGGTTGCTTTTTGCTGTAATGTTTATTTACATCAATCCAAGATATTGCTTCATATCAAGTATCCTCTATCATGCATGTTTGGGGTGGAAATCCATATGTTCCAATTCAATACGTCAATCCCGATGCATTTCGGGCAGCCCAGTGCCCTTCATCAGGGGAAAGCATCTGAAATTCAGTAAATACAAGCTTTTACATGGAGAAAGCACTCCAATTGGTTAA
Source organism: Triturus cristatus (assembly GCF_964204655.1). Taxonomy (NCBI): domain Eukaryota; kingdom Metazoa; phylum Chordata; class Amphibia; order Caudata; family Salamandridae; genus Triturus; species Triturus cristatus. The sequence goes on from NC_140585.1 coordinate 619,487,529, forward strand.
CATTGTGCGGATGAGATATAGAAAACCTTATCTCCCACATGTGAAAAATGAATGATCAATGAAAAATAGAAAAAATCAAAACAGAGGTATATCAATAAACGAGTCCGTGCACATGAAGATGTGGCAAAATCAAAAAGGTGTGTCAATGGATTGCAGTGCTTGCTGTCGGGAATACGGAGGGTGCAGCTAGTCAGTATGTGAACATCAAGGCAGCGAGTGTTCTAATGGAAAAGGCGATTGAAGTGTGATTGTTAAATGAACGGCTCTATCTTGGGTGAATAGTGGCAAAGCATGCGCTATGAATGAACATTTCTCCTTCCAAGATGGCGCTTGGAACTCTTTACATATTTTATATATCCACACTCGTCGTTGTTTATATCAGACCGTTCCGTGACACGTGATAGCGTTCATCTTATCACACAGAGGCCACAGCCCATTATCCGACTCGCATTTAGCTTCCGCGAACTACCCGAGCCGCATCAACATTGTTTGCCTACACATCGAGGTATATGTCTGCTGGACGATCGCTTCGTAAGTACTCTTCTCCCTCTTGTGCATTCGCGTGAGACTGTTAGATATTGTGAGTCACAGAAATTAATCTGTGACTGTTGAACCTGCAGGTTGAAGGTCGCGGCGTACATACTACAGTCACTGTATCGTGAGTAACACAGGATTGCATCTCTTTAAGCCTTCGGTAAGGCTTTTTCTGGTGGATACAGTATCTGCCTGTGGATTCCTCACTGACCCACCCGCCTCCCTGTTGTCCATCCTTTTATATCTTAAAAGAGGTATTCGTTAATATGTTGTTTCATATTGTCATTCTGTATTGCCTTGGTTCGCCTTTGTGTTGGCTTATAGGAAATGCTTTCTTTCTTTTGCTTTCCTTTTTCACTTTACACTGTGTGTATTTGTGTGAATACTGTGTACTATGTATGCATTGTCTATATGGTCGGTCCGCCCGTTTCGCCTCGGTGGCACGGAAAAAATGGGTGGAACGGACGTCATCACGCTGACGTGGCCCTCTTATGGCTCCAGTGACGTCACACGGAGCCGCGTGCGGAGTCATAGCATTGTGACGACCTCATCGGCATGGAGAGGTAGGAAAAAAGTTTCTGTGGAATGCTGGCACAGGGGATATTCATAAGATGAGGAATCCACAGGCAGATAATGTATCCTCCTGGAAAAGCTTGTTCATCAGAGGACAGTGTTAAACATTTGTTGTACAGTCAGCAAATGAATTCAAGACTGAACTTCAGACCAATTGTTTTTCTATGAAAAATATTCTTTTAGTTATTTTATTTTCTAGAACCAAGCAAGCCTGGCACAGGTAAGCAATAAATACTTTGCAGTCGTAATGCAGTTTGTAAACAGTTTGAATTGTAATTGCATATGCACTTTATTTTGACTTACAGTATGGTTGCAGAGAAATGCAATACGTTGTAAATACAGTAAATAGACTTGAATGGGCTTTTCAGCAAAATACCAGGCAAGTTACTTTTAAGATTACTTTTCTTACTCGGTGTAGTATACCTGAATACTACACTGGGACATTTCCTGTGAAAAGGGTAAGTAAATGCGTTTTGTTTTTTTAAACAGTACAGTTTTAAAGAATTTGTTTGGGTTTTCAAACTCCATACTTAAAAACGTTTCCAAGACAAACAGTCCATGTTTTCCTATGGAGTAAAATAGTGTTATCGGTTTTAAGGTAAGTATTTGGTAGTGGGAAGTGAGGTTCTAGAGGTAGACTCAGGGGTCCCCCAGGGTGAGGGATGTACTCTTGTTACACCCTCAGCGGAACTAGGTCGGCCGGGTTCAGAGTGCTGAGGCCCAATATTATCCAATTGGGGATAGGGGGCTGCTGTTTGGTGGCTGCTATCGAGCAGGCCACTTGGTTGTGGGAGCAAAGCTCCTAGACTTAGCTCAGGGAAAATGGGGAAACAAAGTAGCACCAAAGGTGCACCCTAAGCGGCACTAAGGCGGCCTGGTGCAGGGTGCTGTTTAGAGGTCGGGCGCCCAGTTGTTTGAAATGAGGAACCTCCGGTTTGCAAAGGCACTGCAGGCTTGGGGAAGAAGGTCTTCTGAGTGTGACGACCACTTTGAGAGGTAAGTTGCGAAGTTGGGGGTTGGTTAGGCACTGTTGGATTGTCCACCAAAGGCCGTGGGGTGTCAGGTGCAGGGGTGCCTTTTGGGGTCTGATCTTCTTACCAGCTCCTAGTCGTGGTTGGAGGAGCTTCCGGATTTGGGCTGCAGGCGTCGGCTGCAGGTTTGAAGCAGGTCAGGGGTTGCCGGATCTCTGGTTAAGATTGCCTTTGGGACCTCCTCGTGGTCTTTGCCCACTCAAGCTCGGGCCGTGGACGACGGTTGCAGTGTGTTGTGGATTTGCGGTGTCCGGCCAGAGTTTGCAGATGAAACAATCCGGTGTTCACTGGAGACAGTCTTTATGGTTGAACGCAGGCAGGTCCTCCAGGGTTTTCGAGGTTGCTGGCTGCAGGACCCACCGGGATTTTGCAGGAGCAGTTTCGGGGTGGAGACAGGAAGGTAGGTCTGGGGCCAAGTCAGTGGGGGTCTTCCTCTTGTTCGCTTCGACACGGCTGTTAGGTCCTTCTTCTTTTCTTGTTGCTGGTTCTGGTCTGAGGAAGCAAGGTTCAGGGGTGCCCCTAAATACTAGATTTAAGGGCTTTACAGGTAGGTAAAAAGGTTGGGAACAATGGGTCCCTTTCCTGGGGTGGGTACCACCCTCCAGTGGGAGGGGGCATAAGATTTACCCTGGTTGGCTGAGTCCGTCACCCCCCCCCCCCCCCCCCCCCCATCTACAAGATGGGGACTGAAAGTGGGGGTCAAACATTGAGGACCAGTTGCTGAAAGCAGCAAGTGGTGTGACCAAAGCTCACAAAGGCGGCAAGGCTTTGAAGCTTCCCCTTCGTGGACCCTGCGCATCCTGGGGGAGGAGGCTTGGCACCTCGTCCCAGGATGTGCATTGTTTTAGGCCCCAGAGAGCAGCAGGCTCTCGACCCAGGGTTCCAGAAACATGTCTGGTGGTGGCAGCTGAAAGCAGCCACTCAGCCTGGACACTAGTGGTTGGTTAGTTTTCAGAGGGCATCTCTAAGATGCCCTGTGTGTGCATTTTTCATTAAATCGCACACTGGCATCAGTGTGGATTTATTGTGCTGAGAAATTTGATACCAAACTTCTCCGTTGTCAGTGAAGCCATTATGGTGCTGTGGAGTTCGTAATGACAAACTCTCAACACCATATACTCCTAGTGGCATCACTACACTTACAATGTCTCCGAATTGACTTAGACACTGTAGGGGTACAGGGCTCATGCACCTGTACCCTCACCACTGGTATAGTGCACCTAGCTAGAGGGGTGACTAATCTATGCCAGGGCAGTGGGTTGTAGGCATGGCACAGGTATGTGTGCCATGTCGACTCTTCACTTTGTTCTGCACCAAAACAAGCACCCTGCAAAGGCAGTGTGAGTGTAATAGTACAGGACCTCTAAGGGTGGCACTATAAGTGCTGCAGCACTCCGAGGCCTCTGGTCACAGTGCCCTGGGTAAGCGTGGTACCATTTACCAGGGGCTGACCTGTGGCCAGAGATGCCAATTGGGTTTAGGCTTCATTGCAGTTTTAGGGTAAGAACATAGGCCCTGGGTACCTGATTAGCAGGAGCCCAGGTCACACTCAATCAAACCACATCAGCAATTCAGCAAAAAGTGGGGCAACCATGCAGAAAGAGGGCACTTTATCACAAGTTATATTGTTCATCCCCCAACAACACCGAGCTTCCCTTTATCTCATTTCCAAAAATGTATACTGCCAATTCTCCTGCTTTCAACTCCAAGGAATTTATGAGCTCTTCCCTTTTGCATATCTTCTATCTTTACCCTGTCTGCTGTGTATCCAATCTTGCGCCGCAACCAAAGTTGCTTGCATCTGTTTCCAACAGAAAATCTGGACATGCCCCAAAAATTGCACGACCATTCCATGCCTGTAAATTTTCAAGCCACCACTTCAATTCTTCCTTCGATTCCACATCTAGCATCTCTCCATACCAAAGACCTTTGCCAATCTAAAATTCGTATCCCTTTGTAAAGCTCTGTGGTGTAAGGGGCCTGGAAAAACAGCGTGAATGGAGGATGACAAAAAGCCAATTACCTTCGCCAACTGTCTCAAACTTACCTCTTCTTTCCTCAACATAAACTTCACTTCTCTCCTTATGATGGGAATCTCTTGTAATTCCATTTTCCTTGTCACCGTGTACACTATAAACCCAAACAACTCCATACTTTGAATTGCTTTAATTATCGACTTTTCCATGTTTATCACAAATCCTAGCTCTCTCAATAGATCCTGTACCAGCACAACATTTTCTTCCAACCTCAGACTGCTTAGTGCACAAGTTCACCCTGGAATGTACTCGTAAATTTAAAGTGCTTTGTAAGGGTTGCGTTTCAGTTCACCTTCGTGGCTGCCAACTGCATTTCATATATTTAATTACGCGATTTGGGCTTATGTCATTTTACCAAAACCTTGAGCAAACACCTTGTCACCCAGTGAATCCAAGTTCTCCTCTCTGCAGTGTTATTGGAAGATTTTAGGGGCTCGGGGAAGACCTATTTTGGGGGCCCCTGTTTGGAACAACTTTGATTTTTTTATTACTTATTTCAGCTGACTGAAGTCTATGTTGGCTAGCAATATTGAATTATATGTTAGCGGTTAAGATAACAAGCATTGGCATAGCCAATAGGTCTCGCTTTTGGGACCTTATAAGTATTTAGTTATGCAACTGTTGCATGGCTAAACACTTATAAGATCCCAAAGGCGAGACCTATTGGCTATGCCAATGCTTGTTAAAAAGGTAAGAGATTAGGCCAGAATCCAAGTTTGGGATCATAGTTTCCTTTACCTCAATCACTGGCTGTGAACACTGCCTGCATGAGATTTCTCTGTTCTTTTAAAGGGGCGTCTTATCCAATGCTTAATGTACTGTGCCACGTGTCCTAAAGGCTACCATTCAGAACTTGTAGGATGACTTATTAGTGCTGTGTTAAATAAATTATTACCCAGTAGATACTTTAATTCTCTTACTCCAGATTAATTCAAACTATTACATCGGAGAGCTCATCCTCATTCTATCCCAAATCCAATATATATTCATCTAAATTCTACATCATTCTGACCAGGTGGGCTGTTGTTCTCCATCACAGGGATAACCTGCCTCTCTTTTGGGACACTTGAAACAGAAGCTCTTACTTTTTTATTTAACATTTCACTCGTAGTATATATCCTATCACTGTGTTGTCTTTTTCAAGCATTTTCCTCCTGGTCTCCTAAATCTGACCTTCTTCCTCAGAAAGGCTTCAAAACTCCTCCTCTTCTACATCCTCTATTCTCCTCTTACCTTTTTTATCCACTTTTCTACTGTTTCCTGTACTATTAACTCCAATTTCCTTATCTATTAACCTTGTTATAATATCCTCCTGATTTTCCTTCTGATTTATATCCCTATTCTCACTCATATTTGATCCTTTTATTTATACTCTTATCTATAAACCCATTATTGATTTGTTTATATTCTCTGCCCGACTGCTTTTTCTTTGTTCGCGTATTCCTTCAGTTACTCTATCAGCAACAGTCAGCATTGTCACCTTTGCCGATCTGACGCGAGTTGCTTGGCAACCTCTGTGCCTCATATGCACAACGTCACCCGGAGGCTCTGAAAGCCCAGCCAGCCTCAGAAATATATGCGTCTTCAGACGCTCAGCAAACAAGCTCTACCTCCCTCCATGCCTCTAAAAACAGCCTGAATGTTGCGTGTTCTCGGACTATGCACTCCTTCCTAATCAGACGACACTGCGAGCCAGCTTTAAACGATGCTTAGCTCTCCGCATGCCCGTCTATAACGGTACAATCCCAAAATTATCCTTGAACAAATATAAAAAAGTTAGCCCTTTATTTGAGTTCAACCATCCTTACTGTAAACCAAATACTCTCCTTCTAAGACCCGTAAATTGGTTTTAAACCTGGCTTACGTACACATACATCCAGACTATTTACACACAATAAATCAACTCTATGTAAACATATAATGTAAGTCAATTTAATCTAATATAATATATACTTAAATCTATAACAAGTAGGAAAAATACTTATCTGCTCAGAAGCAGCAAACAAAAGAGGGTGAGCCTGGAATTTTGAGGACTGTATTGTGAGTTCTGATTGTGACTTCATGTTCTTTGGAATCTTTTAAAGTGCTGCTCAGAAGTGGTTAATTAAAGGTTATGCATAATGCTAGCCTCTTGTCTTGCCATAAAATCTCATAACATAGGTTACTATGGGAGAATAAGTGTTGGTGGTTTCTCATTTAAGTACACGACTTACGAGTGGTAGTTCTGGGGGTTAGAACCAAGATTCCCCAAGATCTAGATGGGCACTCGAGTTGCACCACCAACAGCACTGGGGGTGCAGAGTGCAGGGGTCCAATTTTAGCCAAAGGGGCTAAGGGGGACTGCGGTTAGGGACTGCTGATGAGCAGGCCAATTGGGTGTGGGAGCAAAGCTCCCAGGGTTACGGTCAGCACTGGAGGGGCAAAGGCCCAGCACATGAGCTGCACCACCAGCGGCACTGGGGCGGCCGGGTGCAGGGTGCCAAAAAGATGTCTGGAACCGTGTGCTTTTCATGTAGACCTTTGGTTTGGTGAAGTGACTGCAGGCTCGGGCAGGGTAGCTTCCTGAAAGTGACGAATGGCTGGTCGTGTTTTCCTACCAGCTGTGGTCGCAGTCGGGGGGACCCTTCAGGTTGAGGCGTTGTCTTGAAGCTTGAGGGAGGTCAAGGATTCCCAGGTCAGGGTCGCTGGGGAGACCTCCTTGTGTTGTTGGGCCACTCTAACTTGGGCCTAGGGCCTTGGGCATTAGGTGCAGAGTGGTGCAGAATCGCAGAGTCGCTGCAATCCGGTTTCTGGTCTTGGAGGTTTTTTTCAAGCAAATCCAGTGCTCACGGGAGACAGTCTGTAAGGTGAGTGCAGGGTGGGTCCTCCGGGCGGCTGCTGGACATGCTAGTTTCTTTCCTGCGGGCTGGTTGAAGTAGGGACAGGCTGGCAAGGCTGGGGCCAAAACAGTAGGTGTCCTCTTCTTATTGGGTCAGCACAACTCTTCAGTTCTTCTTTCTTCCTCGAATCTGAGGAGGCAGGTTCAGGATTGCCTCTAAATACTAGAGTTAGGGGCGTTTAAAGGGGTGTGCAGGTCGGTACAATGGGTCCTTTCCTTGGGGTGGGTTCACCCCCTATGGTTCCACCCTCCAGTGGGAGGGGGCATGAGCCTCCTATTGATTGGTTGCGTCCCCTCATGTTCATGATGGAGGGGACTGAGATGTGTGCTTCACCTTGCCCTCCTCCCTTCTCTTCCCCTCCCCTCCCCAGTGGGGTGGGGTTGGCAAAGGTGGGCCCACCTCTCCTCCTAGCTGGAATTTTCTGCCGATTCTCCCGCCTCAAATGTGGGGGCAGAACCTGTGGGAGCCAGTTGCTGGTGGCAGTAAAAGGCAGGGACAGCTCACAAAGGCGGTTGACCTTTGAAGCTTTCCCTTCGTGGAGCCAGCCCATCCTGGAGAAGGAGGCATGACACCTGCCCAGGATGGGTTTTATTTCCGGACCCAGAGAGCGGAGGCTCACTACCCAGGGGCCCAGAAACCTGTCTGGTGGTGACAAATGGCGGGCAGCCATTCAGGAACTAAACCAGGGGGCAATTCTAAGACCAATCCCTAGTCCATAAACTCTTTATGGCTTTACTGCACTTACAATGTCTGAGAATGGACTTAGACACTGTAGGCTTACAGGGCTCATGCCGCTGTACCCTCACCTCAGGGCAAGTGCACCCTGCTAGAGGGGTGGCTGACCTAGGCCTTAGGTAGTGGGATGTAGCATGTCGACTTCACTTTTCTCAGCACCAAAACACGCAGTCTGAAATGGCAGTGTGTGGGTGTTTGGGTACAGGGCCTCTAAGGGTGGAACAATGGGTGTTGCAGCCCTTAAAGCCCTTCTCTGGTCACAATGCCCTTAGTACCCATGGTACCTTTTACAAGGGGCTTACCTGTGGCCAGAGATTTGCTAATTGTGGGTACAAAGTCACAGTTTTGGGATAGAACACAGGCCGACATGGAACACATCCCTGTGTGCCATGCCTACAACCCACTGCGCTGGCATAGGTCAGCCACCCCTCTGACTGGGTGCGCACTATACCAGTAGTGAGAGTACAAGTGCATGAACCCTGTACCCCTACAGTGTCTAGACCAATTCTTAGAAATTGTAAGTTCAGTAATGCCATTAAGAGTATATGGTGCTGGGAGTTTGTCATTACGAACTCCACAGCACCATAATGGCTTTACTCAAAACTGGGAAGTTTGGTATCAAACTTCTCAGCACATTAAACCCACATTGATGCCAGTGTGGGATTTAATGGAAAATGCACTCAGAGGGCATCTTAGAGATGCCCCCAGTCTATTGTGGGTTCCCTGACTGGTACACACCAGCCTGCCACCACAAGACGTGTTTCTGGACCCCTGGGGTGGGATCCTTCGCTCCCTGAGCCCAGAAACAAAGCCTTTCCTGGGCGGAGGTGTTCACACCTCCCCCAGGTCAGGAAGAGCCATATGTGGCAGGGGTGCTTCAAAGGCCTTGCTGCCTTTGTAATGCGACCCCCAGCCTCTCCTGCTATCAGGAGTAGGCCCCCTTCCTTTCTCCCCTCTTTTTTGGTGGGAAGACAGGTAGGAAAGATTAATACAGCACTGAAGGTGTGCCCACCTCTGCCAACTCCACCCCCCAGGTGGGGGAGGCGAGGTCCAGCCCACTCTTCAGTGCCCGCCATCTTGCAGATGGCAGGCACTCTCCAATCAGGACTAGGGATTGTGCCCACTCCCCCACGTGGGGCGAGCACTCAAAGGGTGTAGTCACCCGAAGGTCAGTAGCCTAGTGGCTGCTAACCTCGAGACTCCTAAAACACCCCCTAAATACAGTACTTGGGGGACAATCCTGAACCAAGAAGGCAGACAAAAAACAACCAAGAAGAAAAGTAGAAGAAGGACCGAACAGCCGTGCTGAAGCCAAGAAGAGGAGGACGCCCACTTACTTGAGCGAAACTCCGGTGTGTCCTGCAGCCAGCAAACTCAAGAACCCCAAGGACCTGCCCAGCCTTCCAAAGAAAAGTCTTTGTCACGTGAACACCGGATTTGTTCACCCACAGACTCCTGCTCTGGCCAAATCCATGAGTCAGCACTCGTCGCCCATGGCCCGAGTTCGAGTGGTCCAACACCATGAGGAGGTCTCCCTGGCGATTCTGACCCAAGATCTGGTGATATCTGACCTGCCTCGAATCTCCTAGCGTAGCCTCTTTCTGGAGGATCCCCTACGACCGCGACCGGAGCTGGTAAGAGAAACCCGACACCTAAAGACTCGCCTGCAACTGAAGCCCCATGGCCTTGGGTGGCCCAACCGACAGTGTCCCAGCATCCCCAGGCATCCCATCTTACCTCTTACCTCTCCAACCGGTGTTCACCACCAGATCTTCGTCCCCGAACTTGCAGTCTTTGTTGAAACCAGAGAATTCCCATTGAACCAACAAGGCACCGGACGCCAATCGGCACCCTGCACTCAGCCGCCTCTACGCCACTGCAGGTGTACTTTGGGTGCTAACTCTGATCCCCCTTTGCCCTGAGCCTAACACCTGGAGCTTTGATCCCACAACCCAGTGGCCTGCTCGTAAGCTGCCACCATCGGAGGCCACCGATCTCCCAATGGATAACATTGGGCCACAGCACAGTTTGTATGGAAACCTGAACAATTACAATGGCGCAAAACTGATTTTACTTCTCATTTCTCTAGAAAATGACCCTGTGTGATATCTAGGCATATCACACTGAGTTGAAAAAGTAGCTTAAAAAGTAATCTAAAAAGTAATCTGTACAGTAGTTTCAATACCTTGACTTACCTGTATTTCAAACAACTGCATTTGAACTTGCATTCACGAGTAAACACTGCATAATCTTTTTCAAACCATTTTTCACTTACCTGTGCCAGGAGGCTTGGCTTGGTTCTAGAAATAAAATCACTTAATATGTTTATACAAACAAAATGGTCTGAGTTCAGTCTGAGTGTGTGACATCATTTGCTTTAGAGAGTTTGTACAACAAATGCTTAACACTACCCTCTGATAAAGCCTTACTGCTTACCCTTACTACCACAAATTGAAAGTTGGGTGCTATCTACTTTTACCTCTGCCTACCTTTGGGGTTGCACTAGACTCTGTGCACACTATAACCTCATTTTGGTATAGTATATACAGAGCCAGCTTCCTACATTCTGCACTTGACGTTGTTTATACAGATCCACCTTAGGTGGATTCACCTGTTCTGGATTTGTCCTGTCCGATTACCAAACCTGAGCATTCAGTAAGTAAATAATTATATTTTTTGCATAGTTAATTAAAACCAGTGCAATACAACCAAGTTTTAAAAAGTAGTATAAAATACATAAAGCTACACATGAAATGAAACGTATTGAGCAGCAGTTACATGCCGAGGGAGCCGTTTTGTTCCAACTCTTCCTTGCATAATAAATCAATCATAAGGTCTTGTATTGTGCAAACTGTCACTCTCCAAGGGGGAGGGCGCTATTTGTCTCCAGGCACTGAGGTTCTGAGCCTTGGTTGGGTGGCTGTGGTGATCAAAGAGCCAGGTCTTCAACTTCTTCCTAAAGTGCTCCAGTGAAAGGGGAGATGCATACGTGGAGGGGGTGGTCATTCCAAGTTTTGGGGTGAGGTAGACAGAGGAACGACCTTCACATCGGCTTCGATGGATGTGGGCCAGGGCCAGGGTGGAGGAGTGGAGCTACCTGGCCGGCTTCTGGAAGGTCAGGCAGTTGATGTAGGCGAATCAGAAATTGTAGAGGGCTGTGTAGGCATGAGTGAGGAGTTTGAACAGGCTTCTTTCCCAGACAGGGAGTCAGTGGAGGGCTCTGAGGTGAGGGGCAGTGCTAGTTCTTCTGGGGAGGTCGAGGATAAGTCTAGCTGCTAAGTTCTGAATAGTCTGGAGATGGCTCAGGAGCTGTTTGGTGGTTCCGACATAGTGTGTTTCCTTAATCGAGTCAGCTGGAGACGAGGGACCGGGTGACGGTCTTCCTGGTCGAGACTGGTATCCATCTGAAGATCTTGCGGAGCATGCAGAAGCAGGCAGAGGAGACGTCGCTGATCTGCTTCATGGTCGGCTGGTTGTCCAGGACGATAACAAGAGTGCGTGCATGGCGGGTGGGGTTGGAGAGTGGCAGAGTGCGGTGGGCCACCAAATACCATCCCAAGGGTAGGGCTTGTTCCCGAAGATGAGGACCTTTGTTTTGTCTAAGTTAAGTTTTAGGCAGATGGCTTTCATCCAGGTGGTGATACGACGTTGGTCTTGGTGGTGTCAGCCTGTTCTGTGAGGGAGAGGACGAGTGTCGTCGGTGTACAAGATGATGTTGAGTCCTTGGGTGCAGGTGATGTCTTCAAGAAGTGTCATGTAGGTGTTGAAGAGGGTGGGGCTGAGGGGGGAACCCTGGAGGATGCTGCAGACAATGTCTTTGGGCGTGGAGGAGGGAGTTAGATGGATCCTCTGTGTTCAGCCGGAGGGGAAGGAAGAGAACCAGTTGAGGGCGTTGCCTTGGATGCCAATGTGGAGGAGTCTGGTGACGAAGGTGTGGTGGGAGATGGTGTGGAAAGCTGCAGAGAGGTCGAGGAGGATGAGGACTGCTGTTCCACCTATGTTGAGGAGGTGTCTGACATTGTCCGCATGCCATAGCAATCTCGGTGCTGTGGTTATGACGGAAGCCATATTGGGAGATGTCGAGCAAGCTGTTTTCTTCAAGGTAGTCTGTGAGCTGGCAGTTGATGGCTTTTTCCAGGATCTTGGCTGGGAAAGGAAGTAACGAGATGGGGAGATAGTTTTGGAGTTCGTTGGGGTTGGTGGAAAGTTTCTTCAATGGGGGCTTGACTTCGAGATACCTGGAAGCATGAGGAACAGTGGCTGTTGCGATGGATGTGTTGAAGATTTTCTTGAGGACTCTGCTAATTACCTGCCTTCCTAGGGAACTGTTGTTGTGAGTGTAGGCTTCAATTTTTTGGGGGGATCTATTTACTTCAGGAATTGGACCTTAATTGGTCGTTAACATTCAGACCGGCTTGGTTTACCTGCATGCAACCCGTGTTTCACTGCCTCTGATGCCCCTTTGAATGGTCACTGGGTATTTGCCTGGCTTTCCAGATGCCTGCTCCCACAGACATTGAGCTGCTGATGAGTCCATTAGCAACCCATTTTCAGAGTTGTCACTTGGGCTTGCGGCTAATCCATAATGCAAGGTATGAGCCACTCCTTCCAGAGGAGATGTGTGCATCAGCACATGGATTGTTAAACTAGCTCTTATAAAACAGATGCAGGTTGGACTGTTGATCAATCGTCTTCTGTGGTGACAGAATCCTTTTTGGATATCCTGACATTTGAATTTGAGAGCGTCATCATGGATACCTCTTTATTTAGTTACACTTTCTACGCTGACATGTTGGCTTTTTTATTATTATAATCCTTTTTTATAACATGCTTCATAGAAATGCTTTGACTTAGTTTATTTTGTTAGCGCATTCATATTATTTAGTTGTCACGCTATTGCCCTGATCATAGGAAGGGTGCTGTGTGTTCCCTATGGAGCCCATTGTCCTTTTTCCCTAGGTTAGCCCAACTGTGCACATAGTAGGCCACTTTTGCTGTGCACGTTACAAAATAAATAGTTTTGGCATTAGTTGCACGTTTTTGTATTTTGTTCTTTTCCTGAGATTTAAACGGAACATCTCATTCAAGGTCAGACACAGCTCTGTTATTCTCTGTGGTCGGACACAGCTGCTGTTTTCTAACACAAGTTTTATCATATAACCTGGAACTTGTCATTTTGAAAACACACAGAGAGAAGACATTCTCGCAGAACACAGGTTCTAAGACGAGAGGGCTGTGCCAGCTGAGATGTACAACAGCTATTTATGTATGCAAGGTATAGTGTTCACCACTAATCCCACAGATCTATAGTAAATCACTGTGCTTCAATAGTGAGGGTGAGCTTAGGCAGATCTGTAGCCTAAAATGACAGGGCTTTTTATTGTACATTGTCTTTTAATTATGCTAATCACGTTGATGACCTGCATATGTTATAATTGCAGAGCAGGTATTACATACTAAAGCACAATAGTTTCAATAAATATAAGCTTCTTTCATGTCTCTTCTTCATCTGTTGTTGACATACATGAGTGAGAGAACGAAAGGTGATGACCTGCTGCTGCGATCCGTGAGAGGGTTTCGAGTATTGTGTTGTGGAGTGCCAAATCACTTGTCTCTCCGGACTGGTTAGGAGGGCAAGTGAGGCACCATTAGCTAGTCTGATTTGGGCCCATAGGTACTGACGTGGTATGGTGACTCCTTACATACTGATGTTCTGTTGTCCCAGGCATAGTTCTGTTTCTGAGCAGAATCCGTGCGGAACATGGAAGTTCTTCTGGGGTATTCCATAGGTCCAGGTCTGAAGGCCCAGTATTTATACCTGGTGCTAGCCTTTGAAGTTGTGGAACGTTCTAGCCTACCCCCACTTCTGGTCTCCTAAGTTCTTCCCTTCCCAAGGCTCCAAGTTGTCTGGGGTGACAATAGACTGGTGTCAAGTTCCTTTATGAATGTGCTTGAGGCAGCCCTTGAAAATGCAGTTGGGACAGGGAAACCACTCTGTCCCACTTTCCTAGCAGGATAGCCTATTGTGCCAACACCTAGTCTCCCTTTGTCTTACTGTTTGGAAGGAATATAAAAGGTCAACTACCAAGTTATTCACAGTCATGTTTCACAGGCAGCATGCACTAAATTGTTGAGATAAGAAAATGCCAACTTTCTAAAAGTGTAATTGTCATATTTGTGACTTCCAATCCGACTTTCCATCAAAGAGGGTTTTAGATTGCAATTGATAAGAGTCCAAAATTGACATTCCTATCTGTAGGAAAGTAGGATGTGCTTTCATGGTTAACCCAACTTTTTGCTTGGTGTCAGTGTGTTTTGACCTAGTCTGTCGGGATCCTACTAATCCGGACCCCAGCAACTGTGCTTTCTGCCCTAAATTGACATGGTAAGTATTTTGGTACCTCCACTGGTGCACCCTTATAAGTACCTAGTATATGGTACTGAGGTACCCAGGGCATAGGTACACCAGAGGTCTCCCATGGGCTGCCGCATGTATTCTGCCACCCATGGGAGTCCAATAAAACTGTGACTACAGGCTTGCCATTGCAGCCTGTGTGAGATGCTGCTTGCACCTCTCGCAACAGATTGCGTTTCCTTATAACTGAGGTCACTACACTAAAAAAACCTATAAGTCACCCCCATGGCAGACTCTTCAGTCTTGAGGACAGAAGAGTCCTTGGTTTTAAGTGTGAGGGTGCCCTTGCTTGAGCAGGACACCCCTACTCGCCCTGGAGTCGATTCTCCAGGCTTTGTAAGTGCTGTCAGCCATTTTAATACATATAGTTGACATCAGTCATTACGAGATGTCTAACTATATTGTGCTTGCACCAAACCCGGTCACATTTGATATCAAACATATCTGAAAGAAACACGTTAGTTATAGATTCCTTACCTTAGAATTACCCCCAGGTGGCAGACTGGAACCGGAAAGATTTTTCGTCAGCAGTACCTCTGCGTGTCAGAAGGTGGCGTCGGTCGGCTCCGCATCAGTCGTCTGTGTCGTGGTCGCCGGGATGACGTAGCAGCAGCTACTTAGATGCCACCCTCACGCGCTGACATCAGTTCTTTTTCCCGTCTTTTGTCAACGTCTTTTCTCGAGTCTTCGACTCGTTAAGGTGCCCGAGGGGTCCCTGGTTTCAAGGCCTGCGGTTCCTTCCATTGCATGATGTCAGTGACGGATCCGCACCGCGTGTGTCTATTTGGCCTGGAGCGCGACCACAACCCCAAGTCGTGCTACGACTGCCATTTATTGGCGCCGAAGGCTTTGCTGTAGCGGTCCTGAAATTTGCATGAACACCGGCAGTCGGCTCTGCGCCGTTCAAGGTCCCAGTCCAGACTGAGGTCGAGGGACCGGTCACGGAGCCATAGCCATTCCGGCTCGAAGTCATCCGAGCTTCCCTCCTTTTCTGGGACCCGGAGCAACCCCCGCCCAGCTTCGTACGTTCGTACAAGGTGATGCATGCGGTCTTTGGGCGGATCGACAGGTGCCGTCGGGCCCCGCAGACTAGGTTGGGGGGCCTAGGTTTTCGCTGCCGGCGGCTCCGGCGCCGCAGGCCCCCCTTGGATCCAGGCCTGGATCCGGATCGGTGCCGGTTGACCTTATTACACCTCCGCCGGCACCGCTTCCGACAGCACCCCTACGGTGCCCGACACCGGTCGGCCCCCCGGCCGGTGTCCACCCCAGCCTCCTTCCCCACGTGGACACGGAGCCGGACCGGCATCGCCCGACGCCGGATCAGGCGCCGGGTGGGGTTTTCATGCCCCTGTTCACTCCTGGGGGCCCTTTCCAACCACAGTGGCCCCCAGAGGAAGATGAGGAGGACTGGGAAGGGTCAAGTGACCCTTTAACAGACCAGCTTGAGCCTGAGCAGGACTGGAGAGAGGAACTGGGGAATGGCAGTAGTCTTGACACTTTACCCGACCTTGGCATGTTGTCTCCCCCTACCGTGGCTACGGAGGACGGAGCGTCATACGCTGTGGTGTTGCGTAGGTTGGCCGAGGCTCTCAACCGTGAGCTTCCTAAGGTGGTGGTCAGGAGTAACCTCCTGACTCGGGTGCTTCAACTGGCTCTTCGGAGCCCCTGCTTCCATTTAATTAGGCCCTCTCTGATGTGCTTTTGGGCACCTGGTCCAGGCCCAACACGGGGGCTCCCGTGGACTGGATGATCGCCCGACGCCACCGCCTGTCTCCGAGCGAGCCCACTTTCCTCTCCCAACACCCCACCCCGGAGAGCTTGGTGGTCCAAGCCTCTACCTCCAAAAGAGCCTTCCCTACCGCTCCACCGGAAAGGGAATCCAAGAAGCTGGACCATCTTGGGAAAAAAAATTTCTCTTCTGCCAGCTTAGGGCTGCGGTCCGTAAACACCGCATGTCTCGTGGGCCGTTATTCGCACTCCGTGTGGGATACGGTGGCGCAAGTTCTGCCTCAGTGTCCGGAGGAGACCCGGACAGTGCTCTCCCAGGCTGCCACCGCCGGGAGAGATGCAGCCAAGTTTACTATCCGTTGTGGGCTGGACACAGCCGACTCTCTGGGCAGGACCATTTCAACGTCTGTAGCGCTTCGCCGCTACGCTTGGATGAGGTCCACTGACTTTTCAGGGGATGTCCAGAACACCTTGATGGACATGCCCTTTAATGGCTGTCGCCTTTTTGGCGACAAAGCAGACAACACCCTAGAGCTCTTAGAGGACTCACGGGCTACGGCCAGATACTTGGGCCTCTCTTCCCGTCTGGCACAGTCTGCTTTTCGCCCCTTTCGTTGCTACGGAAGGGGTACCCTGCTACGTCCCACCCAGTGCCACAGGCCGCAGCAAGTTACCCAACCTTCGTGCGGCCGGGGACGTGGGAACCAACGCCGTGGTTCCGGGGCCCAGTGGGCGAGCCAGTCCACCAACCCTCCTTCTGCAGCAGCCTCCAAACCCTCTTAGTCCGAGCTTACAGGCCCATCAAACGCCAGTGGGCAGAAGGATTCGCCATCACCTCCCCCACTGGCAAACCATCACTTAGGACAGATGGGTTTAGCAAATAGTCGGCCATATGGGAGAGGCAGAGATCAGAGGCCTCTGGTTTCTGGTGGAGTCTGGGCTTCACATCAACCTTCTGGAGCTCGGGGCGATTCGTCTTGCACTGAAGGCGTTCCTTCCCTCTGTCCGGGGAAGAGTAGTGCAGGTGTTCACAGACAAAGCCACCGCCATGTGGTACTGCACCAAACAGGGTGAGGTCGTGGATCTTATGTCAGTAGGCCCTTCGCCTCTGGACATGGCTAGAACATCAAGGCATTTCCTTGGTAGTTCAACACCTGGCAGGTTCTCTGAATGCCAGGGCAGACTATCTCAGCCGCAGGTGCATGATGGATCACGAATGGCGTCTTCACTTGGAGGTGGTGCAAGCCTTGGTTAGATCTATTTGCCACCAAAGAGAACGCGCAATGTCAGCAATTCTGCACGCTGGAATTTCCGAGGCGGCACTCACTCAGCGACGCATTCCGTCACAAGTGGAGTTGCTGTCTGTTGTATGCCTTTCTGCCTAAACCACTTCTGGCCAGAGTGCTGAAGAAGATCAGACGCGACGTGGCCCATGTGATTTTTGTGGCTCCGGATTGGGCACGAAGAGTCTGGTATCACGAGCTGCTTAACATGGCCATCGATCCTCCTACCTCTTCGGGAGGATCTTCTGTCGCAGCAGGGGACGGTCCTCTACCCGAACCTGTCCAGTCTCCACCTCGTTGCATGGAGATTGAGCGGTGGCAGTTGAGGTCTTTCGACCTGCCTCCTGAAGTTTGGGACATAATCTTGACAGCCAGGCGTCCCTCCATAAAGACAGTATACGCCTGCAGGTGGAACAGATTTGTGGCATTGTGCAAAGCAAAGGCTATGGATCCCCTTTATGCCCCTCTTTGTGAAGTACTCTTGTTCCTTCTCTCTTTAGCCCAGCAGGGCTCTGCTCTGGGCACTATCAAGGGCTACCTTTCTGCCATCTCTGCATTCCTTTGGCTGCCAGATCAGCCTTCTCTTTTCAAGTCCCCGGTAGTTAACCGTTTCTTGAAAGGCTTAACTCCTCTTTTTCCTTCTATTCCATTCGTTATGCCTCAGCGGTACTTGAATCTTGTACTAACTTATTTGATGTGCGCTCCCTTTGAGCCGCTTCATACTGTCCTTTGTCTCTTAACTCTTAAGAATGCTGTCCTGTTAGCCTTTCACTTCACCTAGAAGGGTGATTGAGCTCCAGTCTCTTTCTTACAAACCTTCTTTCTTGTCTGTTCATCCGGACAAGGTGGTTCTCAGGACCCGTCCATCCTTTCTTCCTAAGGTGGTTACTGCCTATCACATCGGGCAGACAATTACGTTGCCCACCTTCTTTCCACCTCCGCATCCTTCAAAGGAAGAAGAGAGGCTCAACCGCTTGGACCCAAAGCGTGCGCTTTCCTTCTATCTGGATTGCACAAAACAGTTCCAGGTGGATGATCAACTTTTTGTTGGCTACATGGATACAAAGAAGGGTCAAGCCGTACACAAACGCACCATTTCTCGATGGGTCGTGTTGTGTATTAAGCATTGTTACTCTCTGGCTAAAAAGGAGACTCACTCCACCAGGGCGACGGCAGCCACTACTGTCTTGGGAAGAGCAGTGCCTCTGAATGACATTTGTCAGGCAGTCATGTGGGCATCGCTGCACATGTTCACCAAACACTACTGCCTGGACAGTCAAGTCCGGAGAGATGGCTTCTTTGGTCATTCTGTGCTCCAGGACTTTCTGGTGTGATCTTGGTTTACAGACCCACCACCGGGTTTGGTATTGCTAGGATATCTGTTCTAAGGTAAGAAATCTATAACTAATGTATTTCTTTCAGATGCACAAGTTACTTACCTTTGGTAGCGATATATCTTTAAGAAACATTAGTTAGTCATAGATTCCTTACCGCCCCACCCATCCTCCCCGTTCTGCGAACTGATTTCTAGGGTTTAGGACATCCTTTCAGGGCCCTAGTTTTGTGCACCAATAGTCAAGTGTCTTGCATGGCTCTGCGTTTCAGGCGTGGAAAGTAGTGTACAGAACTAACGCCAGCACGCGAGGGTGGTGTCTAAATAGCTGCCGTGACGTCATCCCAGTGACGCCGACGACGAATGCGGAGCCGACCGACGCCACCTTGCGACGCTCAGAGGTACTGCTGACGAAAAATCTTTCCGGATCCAGTCTGATGCCTGGGGGTGATGCTAAGGTAAGGAATTTATAACTAACTAATGTTTCTTACAGATATATTGTTACCGAAGGTAAGTAACTTGTGCGATTAGACACCCCAGAACACAACACTCCTGAATCTCTCAGGACTCGCGGTTGCAAGACACACCGTTTCGCTCACATTCTTGTACCTGTCCACAATAAGATCTGACAGACACGAAACAGTTTAAAATATTTATTTTAACTAACATGTCCTAACATGCAGTCAGCATCGCAACTAGTCCGTAAATCACAAAGGGAGATGTAATCATAAAAAGACAATGGAGCCTAACCACCCTCTCAGTGCTAAGAAGAGGTAATATTATATATTAGAAGATCTCGGAGTTTTATCAGCAGACCCCATACCTTAGCCTATAGATGGTAGATCTACCTCATCGGTGCTGTCTCGCTCTTCTCCCTGGAAAAGTCCCACTCAATGTGTGTGCTCCCTATGCACGTATCCCCATAATACCAAAGTACGAGTTTCAAACAGCTGCATTGGTATGTTTTGTCTAGATGCTAGGGCCTGACCAGAACAGAATAACAAGGTACATTGTTTATCAAACTTGCTCACAATGTTCAGACCAAATACCAGGAACTTGCAGAGAATGCCCACAGCAGACCGTTCTCATGTGAAAGGTACTAACAAAGTCTTTGCAAAAAAAGCCATTTAGTAACATGCGCAAAGCCGCGTAATGGCTGCAGAGCTTATGCTAACTTGGTGAAGACGACAATGTCCCCAAACGCCACGTGACACTCTAGCCTCTCCCAATACAGCCAGAATTCACAATATTCAAGCTCTGTTACTTCAGTTTCAGGCCAACAAAAAATTACCAGCCAGAACCTTTATGCAATTGCTAGGCATGAAGTCATGCATAGCAATAGTGCCTCATTTAAGAGTACACAGGCATTCCCTACAAAAATGCTTAGCACGTCCGTGGAATCAATCACAGGGTCAATTGACAGATCTAGTGTTGGTAGACAGCCCACCCATCGCTCTCTGCAATGGTGGAATCCCCAAAATTTAACTAAAGGGCGGCCCTTCATCGACTATTCCACAGATCGTGATAACCGCAGATGCATCTGTATCAGTTTGGGGTGCCCATCTCCAAGTTTACACAATCCAGGGTCTCTGGGACACCAAGCACATAACATCTACACATCGACTATCTAGAGCTTCTAGCAGTATTTCTAGCGCTCAAAGCTTTTCAGTCTCACCTCAGGCAAAGTTGTCTTAGTCCACATGGACAACATGACAGCTATGTACTATATACAAAATCAGGGGGTGGGGCACACATTCTTCAACTGTCATGCCTCTTAGACCAGTTGGAGTTGGGCAATTTATCAAAGAATTCATCTCCTGTCTGAACACCTTCCAGGGGGAATCAGATTACCGACCTCTTCAGCAGAAGGAGACTTCAAATACATGAGTGGGAACTTCTTCCCCCAAGTTCTCCTTCCATATTTTCAAGACTGGGGATGCCCACAAATAATCTATTCGCCACAGTAAACAACGTAAAATGCCCAAACTTCGCCTCCTGGTTCCCACACCCTCGCTCCAAAGGCAATGCCCTATGGATGAATTGCTCAGGGATATTTGCCTATGCTTTTCCATCTCTCCCACTACTTCTGTTTCTGGTTCAGAAGCTCAGGCAAACACCTCTTACAATAATTCTAGTAGCCCCCACATGGGCTTGTCAACCTTGGTTCATCACACTGTTAGAACCATCAGTGGTTCCACATCTCAACTCCAGCCCTCTTACACAGAGCCATGGAGAAATCAGGCACCCAAACCCGAAGGTTTGCGATTTGGCTCCTGAAATCATAGTCTGGATGTTTAAATCTGCCACCAGACTGCATGCATATCTTAAAATAAGCAAGAAAGCCTTCCACCAGAGCTTGTTATGCAGCAAAATGGAAAAGTTTTGTTATCTATTGTGATGACAAAATTAATTCTTTAGATGCTTCTGTTCAGAACGTGTTACCTTCTGCATCTACAATGATCTAATTTAGCTTATACATTTATTACATTTCACCTTACAGCAGTCGATGTATATTTGCAAAACACACAGCATTTATCCTTGTTCAAAGTTCCTTTGATTATTGCCTTTATGGAAAGCTTAAAAAGAGTCATTCCATCCAGAATACCTCCAGCACCAGTGTGGAATCTTAACATTGTACTTACAAGACTCATGGGTCCACCCTTTGAGCCTTTACACAAATGACTTTTGCAGTGCCTTTCATGGAAGGTTGCCTTCCTCATTGCAATCACTTCATTAAGGAGAGTTGGTGATCTACAGGCATTAACTTTAGAAAAACCTTTCTTCCAGCTTCATAAAGATAGTAGTAGCTCTTTGCGCCAATCCTAAATTTCTCCCTAAAGTAGTTTATGCTTTTCACATTAACCAGTCTGTTGACTTACCTGTGTTCTTCCCTCAACTGGATTCTGTAGAAAGAAGAGCTCTTCACACACACAATGCCAGAAGAGCATTACTGTATTATATTGGTAGGACAATATATTTTCAAAAACTAAATAACTTTTGGTGCATTTGCTCCACCTCGCAAAGGCAATCCTATCTCTAAATCGGGCATTTCCAGATGGATTGCTAATGCATTCAAACATTCTATGCTAGAGCTAAAAGAACTTTATCTATACCCCCCCCCCCCCCCCCCCCCCCCGGAGCGCATTCCACTCTCAAAATAGGGGCATCTATGGCCTTTTTTAGGTAATATTCCTATTGCTGATATCTGTAAAGCATCCGCATGGTCCACACGACACACATTTACTAAACACTATTCTGTGGATGTGTTGGCACGTCAACAAGGCAATGTAGGACAAGCGGTGCTAAAGACACTTTTCCAGACAACTGCATCATCTACTGGTTAGCCACCTCTGGGAGAATACTGCTATACAGTCTATGTAAAGCATGTGTTTTTATAGCACACATGCCTTGAATATATTATGTTACTTACCCAGTAAGCATCTTTTCTTGGCATGTAAAGCTATAGATTAACATGCACCCTCCCACCTCCCCGGACACCTGTAGTTCTCTTTATTTACATTACACATGCATGGACATCTCTTTAAGAAACACTCACTTAATCTATTCTCACCCTCTTGCTGGAAAACAATCTAACAATGGAGTTGATGCCCATGCACAGTATCACTGGGAGGAGCCACCTTACCCGCTGACTGGACAGACGAAGAAAAACAACTTGTAAACATCCGGACTCAACACTAGGTGGCAGGAGTATGCAAAGCATGTGAATCAACAGCCCTACATGCCAAGAACAGATACTTACTGGGTACCATAATCCTTATTCTAATCAACCTACCACTGATGTACACAATTCTGAAATTAAATTCAACCTGCCAAGCTGGAAAATTTTGCAGTGGAGTACATATTTCTCGGCTTTGAGACCAAATATCACACAGGTGGAAAAAGAAAATTCCTGCCCACCAATAATATTGCAAGGAATCAGAAATGGAAAATCACCTCTCTCAAAAGAGAAAAACTCTAGTACCTAGTGTCTGTCCACCTAAAGGAGAGGTACTCCAAAACCCTTTTTTTTTTTTTTTTTTTAAACTGTGCTTATTCGTCAACGGACACATATGATGCCGGCCCCTGTATCCCAGAGGTATCGGCCCAAGTAATGAACAATCATGCCATTGACATTTTAATCAGAATAGGATAATTGAAATGCATTTCAGATGAAAGCAACACCCCCAAAACTCGCCCAAAACCCCCCCCCCCCCACCCGTCCAACTCCCACCCCGGACCCGCACCATACAATATTCAGTTCAGCTATCAGTAAGGCATATAAGCGTAGGTCTGACAGGTCAGTTCCCCGTCCATAGGTGCACCCCCCCCATCCGGGGGCGATTAGGCGAGTCCCTGCTCCCGCTCTTCCGGGGCTGGCTCCAGGGGAAGACCCCTATAATTTGCCCACCTCTTCCAGATCTTATAATGTTTGCGAGGGCACCCTCTAGCAACAAAGATAGGGAGCTCCAGACCCATATTAAAGTCCAAGCCCCTCTTCCACACGTTCAGCGAGGGGGCGTTCGGCGCTTTCCATGCCCTGGCAATATCCCTCTTGGCCAATGTAAGTCCCAATAACAGTAGATGCCGCTTGTATATGTTGCCACCAATGTCCTCCATGATGTGCAGGAGTGTTAGCTTGGGGTCCGCGGGGAGATCCCACCCCAGCACCTCGGATAAACACGCCAGTACCCCTCTCCAAAACCGAGACAAGGACCCACAAAGGCACACAGTATGGAGAGGAGCCCTCTTCCTGTCTACAGCGCAGGCACTCCGGAGATTCAATTAGGCCCGCCCGCCACAGCCTCCACCGGGTAAAGTAGGCCCTATGTAGGTACCTAAATTGTATTGTAAAGACGGAGTCGCATGGCTATAGCTGCACCCCTGGGCGAGGCCAGTGCATCTGTCCAATCCGTCTCGTCAAGGGGCTCAACATCGTCCTCCCATTTCCCTTTAAGCTGTTGAAGTGAGGGGGCACTATGGATAACCAGGGATCTGTATATCTTGGAGATTTTCTTTTCTTGAAGATCCCCCATAAACAACTTCGCTTCGACGGGACTGAAATCAGCTATGGAATCCAACCCCTCCAGACTGGGGGAGAATGCGTGGCGAAATTGCAGATAGCGAAAGAACTGCGTCTGCGGCATGTCAAACTCCTGCTGGAGGTCCCGGAAGGACTTCAGCACACACCCACGCAACACATCGCCTATAGTGGAAATACCAATCCGATCCCACCCCTCAATCCCTGACAGGGCCGCCAGCTGCGGTAGCCGGCCATTATGCCACAGGGGGGTCTCACATGTGAGGACACCCTACCACCCAATGCGGCGTAACGCCTGGCGCCAAATTTGAAAGACTATTTGTGTCGCCGGTGACAACCGCGCCCGATGGACGGCGGAGTACATCAAGGTGTGAAGCGTGTGTGGGGCCATGAGACGCCGTTCCACCGCATATGCCGGATCTCTCCCCTCCCCCCCCCCCCCCCCCCCCCCCATACCACCACTCGTTCAGCACCAGCAGATGGGAGGCCTAGTAATACGAGAGCAGATATGACGCAGCCAGACCCCCAGTATATGTTGAGAGGAAGCATGTTCGTAAAGCCACCCGCACTACCCCTCCTTCCCCCAAATACTGAAGCCCCCCTTCCGCCATCCGCACAGAGGACGCCCACTCCTGCACTGGAGTCGGCCCCCCCCCCAAGCACCAACAGCGTGGACTTCCGGGGGTTCATAAAAAGACCCGACGTCTCACCAAATATCTGCATGATCCGAAGCAGCCTGGGCCCAGTACGATCGAGATCCGTCAGAAAAAAAAGGACATCTTCAGCGTATAGGGCTATCCGGTCGGCCAGGCCAGTTTCCCATTCAAATCCAGACACCTGTGCGTCCATCCGCACCCACGCCGCCAGCGGCTCCATGGCCAAGGCGAACAAATATGGGGACAGGGGGCACCCCTGGCGCGTCCCACGTTTTACGGGGAACGGCCGCGAGGACATCCCCATCACCCTGACCGAGGCCGTAATTTCCGTGCAACACTCTCCAGTTCAAGGACCTCCGCTTCCGCTCGAACCAGACCCGCCCTACGCTCACGGCGGGCCGCCACGCAAAAGGAGATATCCACACCACGGAGTGTCAGCTTCAGTGCCTCCCACAACGTCTCCACCCCGGATACAGAGCCCACATTCCACGACAAATACTGATCTAGAGCCGCAGGCATATGCACTCTATAGTCATGTTGCTGCAAATGCCACACTGACAATCGCCAGCGAAATGACCCGCACCCCCCATCCGCAAGACCGCAGACACCGTGGAGTGGTCCGATAGCCCGCGCGGTAGGATCTCAGCTGCATCCAACCAAGACACCGCGGCCCCCGATAGAAATATGTAGTCCAGTCAGGAGAAGGACCCGTGCACCGCTGACATGTATGTGTACGCCCTCTCGGCTCCAAGACACCGTCTCTAAGCATCCACCCACGCCAGGCCACCCAACAACGCGTGAAGTTTCGTCTGTCCCCCTTCCACTCTCTCTCGGTACTTTGACAATCGGTCCCCATGAAGATCATCACATCATTCCAGTCCCCCCCTATTATCCCCGGGACCTCCGGGATTTCTGCCCAGCGTGCCATGAGCTGCTCCGCAAAGGACCAGGACAGGGCGGGGGGGGGCATACACACTACCAAACACCACCTGCTCCGATCCGACCCAAGACCAAGACATACCTCCCGTATGTGTCCGTCCACGTCTGGGAATGCGCAAAAGAGACCAGCTTGTGTATCAAGATACCCACACCCCTGGAGCCCTGGACAAACCCTGCATGGAACACCTGTGTATAACCGTAGCGTTGTAGGCAGAGCACCTTCGTTCCCAATAGATGTCTCCTGCAGGAGCTCCACGTCCGCCAATGCCCTCTTCACATACTGCAGGATCGCCCCTCTCTTAATCTTATCGAGGGCACCCCGAACATTCCAGCTCAGCACTTTGAGTGCAGTTAGTCGCCCACTAGGCCCCGGGACAGCAGCAGCCATAGAAATCATATCCAGGCCATAGGGGCCACTCGGGGACTCCTGTATCTACCCACGACCAATAGTGTGCTAAGGTGCGGTCAACCCCCAACTCAAAACCCCAACTCTCCCACAACCCCCCCACCCCATACCTCACAAACATGGAAGTACCTGTCGCGGTGAGAAACTTCCCCAGGCCCAAACAGTGAGCCTTGGTAGTGCTCAACCAAGGGATCCCCAAAGTACCCCCCGCCACCAAGTCCCCAAAGACCCCGCCCGCAACTGGCTACGACGGTGGTCGCCCCCAAACACTGTCCACCGGAAAAAGGTAGCCCCCCATAGCCAGGAGAGTAATGCAGCAGGCAGCATGTCCATGATACGGATGCGCACCCACGGAACGACCACGCCCCTAAGGTCCACTCGGCGGATGTCCTGCCTCTGGGCCGGCCCCACGTCGAGCTCCCCCCGACTTATGCCGACGGCGGAATCTGGAGCGCCACTGCCTCTTAGCCAGAGTTCCTGCCCCCCCAGCTTGGGAGGAGTCAGAGTCCCTGCCCGGAGGTGTATGGGGCCGCAATTTTACTGTCTCATCTGTCCATTTAAATACCTCCTCCGGTGATTCAAAAAACAGTGTTCGGGACTCATAGACAACCCGTAGACGAGCAGGATAGAGAAGGGCATAGTCTGAGAAGTTGGCCTGATGTATGATGTCACTAGTTCTAGTGTACACCTTATATCAGTCCAAACAACCCTTATGGTGATTGGTTGTAAAGTCAACCTTATAGACCAGCTATCCTAGTGGTAGCATGGACAAGAGCAGTCTTAGGCTAAACTCTGAATGGCATGTGAAGCCAGCTGTTATACCATATATAATCCCTTGAATACCAAATGAAAGGTACCACAACAGATATATATAAAATAAAGTGTATTTATTCTAGTCAAACCCTCAGCACTCTTTATGAGATTCGAGGTAAGTACAACACAGTCTTATTTAAGCATACATTAAGTCACACAGGTAAGTAATACAGTTAGGCCCTAGGGGCCACGCAAACCATATACTAAGTAAGTGGTATAAGGACCACTGTCACGGAAATAGAATAGGCCTAGGCCTAGGGAATCGCTGGGGCTACACTACACTACCAACAGTTAGGAAGTGGGAGGGCCACGGGATTCAGGTGCAGAGTGGAAACACTCATGCGTAATGCGTATAATCGATAGAAATAGTACAGTTTTGAAATAAGCAGTTTTAGGACACTTCTGGAGTAGCTAGAAAGTCGAGACTCGGAAACTAGACCCTAGGATAGTCACTACCCTTGTGAGCACCGAAGTACCCAAGTTACCAAGTTCACAGGCTGCGGGTGCATAGGTGTGAACTTGCGTCGGGTTTCGTCGTGGACTTCTATGGATGCCTGAAGGAGAGTTGCTGACAGGCAGTCAGTGCAGAGTGTCCGGTGGATCCCAAGGTCGCGATCAAGAAGGAAGGGTACCTGCAAGCAGAAGGGACAGAGTCAAGGTCACTAGCCAGTGACCACGTGGAACCAGGAAGGAACCAGGTGATGTCGTGAAGATTGCAGGTGAAGATGTGAAGCTTGTCGCAGCAGCCACGGGTACCAGGAGACGTAGAGGACGACCAGGACCAGGAGGTGAGCTGTCCCACGAAGGCTCTTGCTGTCGGCGGCGTCGAAGTTGAACTAGGACTCACCAAGCCTTGGCAAGCGGAACCCACGAAGAATGGAGGACTTGCTTCTGGTGCAGACCAGGAAGGTCTGGGGTGCTTCTCTTTTGCAGAGGAGCGGGAGCCTGTCTGGAGGAGCCAAACCAGCAGTGAAGATTTAAAGGTGTCGTCGCAAAGGCCGCTAGCCAACGGGCAAGCAACCGGACAGACGCAGCAAGCAGGAAAATGCAGAAGGGCCCCACGCAGGACTGGTGGAGTGTGGGGGGCTGATCTTCGGTGCAGATGGTGCTTGGGGTTGGGGCTTCTCAATCCCCGGTGCACAACTTCGAGGGTACCTTAGAAGCTGCACTGGAAGATACTCGCCACTTTTCCCAGGTAGCCGGTCCCACGTCTCTCGTCGCCTCCACGGATCTCAGCTCGGCTGTGGATGTGGATCAGGGTCGGAGAAGTCTGGAAGTCAAGGCTCTAGTCGGGCTCTGCAGTCGGTCCCTCGTAGAACTTCAGCAAAGTAAAGGGTAAGTCTCTTGATGGTGCCTGTTTGCACAGGGTAGCTACTCCTTGGCCACAAGGGAGATTCTTCAGTCTTCTTCTTTCGTCGAATGTCGAAGGTCCAGAGTTTCTGTTCAAGTTGCAGGTTCAGGATAATCTAATCTCCTGGGGCCCAGCTACCACTCTTATACTAATCTGGGGGGCTGGGTTGCCTGCTAGGTCACGCCTTATGGGTGGGACCTGGGAGGGGGTGGTTACACCCCCTTCCCTTTGTCCAGTTTCGCGCTGGGGCTGGAGTGCCCCAGCACCGGTTTGAACCGGACTATGCATGGGACACCTTGTGTGCCCCAGGCAGTGTCTCGTTTCTTTCATCCCTCCCTGCCCCAATACACTAAGGCCTGTCTGGGGTGGTGCTCGCACCTCCCAAGGCAGGAAACCTATTGTCCAAGCCTCCCCTGCCGGGATCACTCCCAGCAGCAGGAGGTCAGACTTGTGTCGTGGCAGCAGCATCCATTTTGTGATGCTGGGGCTCTGGTTAACTTTAACCGGGTAAGTAGGTTTCAACATGTCTTCTCCCTCTAGAAGGGAGGGATAATATCCTCATCCCCAGAAATGGGATGGGGGTATTATTCCAAAGTGTTAGACACCTTACACGACATGTTTTGATAAAGCCAAACCATAGTTACCATAACCGTTTAAGATTATAAGGTACTTTAAGAGTATATGGTAGGCTATATCATAGAACAGCTATAAGGACATGGTTCCGAAAGCTGCAGACAGGCTCAGCTCATGCTAGAGCACCATCTCACATGTTACCAAGCACTCTGCCTCCAGGATTGTTAAGGCCTGCCATAGGAGTGGCTGATAAGTACACATGTGTCTATATATAAGATAGGTATAGGAATACTACACCTAAGCAAGGGGTGGTTACACGACATTGCCCCAGCTGAGTGATCAGCCAGTTGTGTCACAATGGAAAGCCAGGCCAGGGGTGGCATAATACATGCTGCAGCCCCTGGTAGGCCTAGGGTACACCTATGCCCTGGGTACCTAAGGTACACTGTACAGGGGCCAATAAGGTGATCCTATCCAAATGGGTTATGCACCTAAAGTACATAGTATTAATTTAGAGAGAGAACAGCAGGGCTGTGGGTCTGATTAGCAGGCCCATAGCCACATCCAAGTCGAAAACCAGTAAAGCAAAAGCAAAAAGTGGGGGTGAACATAGAAAGCAGACCCTACTCTCCTACACATAGGATAGGTGAAGATCTTGTAACTTTGCCTTAGCCGCCAAAAAGGACTGCCGCTGCTGCTGAACCATGCGGGTATAGTTCGGGAATATAAGTATACAGGAGTTTTCGAACTGCAGATGCTCCCGTTCCCTGGCCTGGCGGAGGATAACGTCCCTGTCATGGTAGTTCAAGAGTTTAGCAATAATCGGCCGAGGGAGGGCCCCCACCGGCAGCCTCTGGACCAGGGCCCGGTGCGCCCGCTCCACCACAAAGCAGCGGGACAGCGACTCAGCCGGTAGCCACCCATCCAGCCACCGAGAGAGGAAGCGCTCCATGTTGTTCCCTTCGCAGCCCTCCAGAAAACCCACGAAGCGCAGGTTATTTCTGCGGGCGCGCCCTTCTGCATCCTCAACCCTACCCGCCAGGCCCAGCTGGGTCAACTCCAGGGCCGCTACCTGCTTCTGCAGCGTCGCAACCTCGTCCTCCACGCTAGACACCTTGGTCTCGGCCTCCGTGATGCGAGTCGCCGCGTTTCGCAGATCTTGACGCAGCAGCATGACATCCGAGCCTACTGCACCAATCTTGGCATCCAACATATCCTGGGACTGCGTTATGGCTGCAAGGAGGGCGGCGTTATCTGGCACTGCCCCCGGGGGTCCCCGGCCACCAACCCCGCCGGGCCCGCGAATTTATCGGGCTTGTCCCTGGTCATCGTGGCCGCCTGACGCTCCCAATCACCACTGTACGGAATCCCCCTTGCCAAACCGTAGGTCCTCACCCTCTCTCACGGGACTTCCCGCAGGATAACGCCACCGTCTCCTGTCCTCCAACGCGGTCGCCTAGGGGAAACCACAGGGCCGGGGCCCGGCCGGTCGTCCAACGCCTCACCCACGCCAACCCAGGCCCTGTCTCCACCAGATGTTGGGGGGCGAATGGGGCCCCCGGCGCAGCTCCCCAGACCAGGACTCAGGGCGGATACGATGTCCACTGCACCCCAGCCGGCCAGATCAACTGCGCCTCATCACCTCCAGGATGCGCCACACCGCGGCCTCGTTCCTGGCAGCCCACGCCGCCTCACACCAGGAACCTCACCCCCCACGCGACCCGATCCGGTCGCCGAACCCCCAGGGACCACCAGCTCAGCCAGAGGGGAGGTGGGGGGGAGGAGGGGGAGCGAAGAGAGGGGAGAACCAGTCGTCGGTGCCACCTCACCTCAGGGCCGAGGCCCGCAGCACGTCCCGCCGTCTCACTGGCCCCCCCCAGGGTCACAACGCCCCAGGCTGCCACCTCCGGATGTCACCAGCCAGGGCTCAAACTCCGCTCAGCCGCCAGCCCACAGGATCACCACGTGAGCCCCAGCGCCCCCGGGCGCCACACCACAGCAGCCGATCAGGGGCAGGGCCGGCCCGGCCTCCCCTCTCACGCGAGGCCGGTGCTCCTGGCGCCGCCCCAGGCCTCAAATGTCTTGCGGCTGTCCCTGGGCTCACAGGGGACCTGGACCCTCGGGAGCGCCGCTATCGCCGCCGCCGCCGCTGCTCCTCCACTGTCGTTGCTGGCTGGCGGGGCCCCTCTGCAACGGGGGCAAGGATCATTTAGAGGATATTAATTACGGGCGGGCGGGAGCCGACTCAAAGTGCGCCCGCCATCTTGGCCCACCCCCCTTTTTGCTGTTTAACTTTTTACACACATGGAGTACCCCAACAAACATTTACTTTGGGAACCATAACTCTTAATCTGAAAAAGGTCAAATGTTTTCAGCTAGCAAAAAACACAGACCTATCTCTTTGATAATGGGCTATTGTAAATCTCTACAAAGTGCCTCACAATTGGACTTTTGGTTCATTTTCTGATTCATCTGGATTAATCAGGACTTTTCAACAGTAGATTCTATGAATCCAGAACAAGAATTTTAGAAAACATTGTGTTCGAGGCATGTGAGCTGTAGATTACATGCTTTGCATACTCCTGCCATCTAGTGTTGGGTCGGCATGTTTGCAAGTTGTTTTTCTTGGAAGAAGTCTTTCCAGTCACGAGGTAATGTGACTCATCCTCTCGGTGATAGTGCGCATGGGCCTTCAACTCCATTGTTAGATTCGTTTTTTTCTGCCATCGTGTTTGGACGTGTATTGCTGCGCTCCGCTATCCAACCGTTTCTTCGGATTCCCCTCAGTTGGCAATCCACTCTACCCATGTCGGTATTGTTTTGAACGCGTATCCCACTTCTCCGCGTATCGTATCCGTCGAGGAAAACCCCTATTTCGATCGAAGATCCTCGGGAAGGCCATACTTTGCAGTAGATGGAACGAACTCTATTTAAATCCTGTCCTCAGTGCCATTCCAAGTATCAGTGCACCGACTCTCACGGTGTGCAGTTTGTGGTTGTCTCCAGAGCACAATGAACAGGACTGCGATGCGTGCAGATCGTCTTGAATACACACCGGACATCTTTGGCAAAGAATCCGAGCAAGCATTCGACGCCCAAGGGTCCGAGGAAGAAGAACTTGTCTCCATTCCAGAATTGGACTCAAAGATGGAAGAAGACTTACCACAAGGTCAACATCCCGCGAGTACCAAATGCCCCTTGACCCAAACTCCAACTCAGCCGAAACTAAAGACTTCGGTCCCACCCCCGCCTTCAGTCCACAGTCGGCACCGACAAGATGTTTCTGACACCACGCCCTTCAGCTCGGCACCCAACTACGTCACTAAGTATTCCGGCTCAGGATGTAGTCGGCCAAAGACTGGCACTGAGCCGAAACCTTCAGGCTCGAAGCCGAAAACTGGTTTGGAGCCAAAATCATTGAAACCAAAAATGAAACCTCTTTCGGCACCAAAACCTTCTGCGCCGAAAAGTCATTCTATCCCCGCACCAAAATCTTCCGGGCTGAAACCTGAAACTATTCCTCCGAAGCTGCAGAATCTGATTTCCACCACCGCAACACCCAAATCTGACCCAAAACGAAAGGAACTTTATATAAATCCACATACAGGACATGTTCTTTCTAAATCACCTAAGAAACGCAAACCTGAGTCAGAGGACACCCTTTACCATATTTTTTTAAGAAGTATGTAGTTGCTAACCCCTCCCCCCCCCCCCCCCTCCTCCTCCTCTACCACCTCCAACGTCTCCACCTTTATGATCTGCCAGTATCCGGGTATGTTTTCTCAATTGCGCAGTCTTGCAATAAAGCATGAGACACAAAGAAAAAATCTATTGTTGCATGTTTGCTGTGTGGGTGCGAAAAATAAGTCAATCCGGGGTCTGTAGCTTTAAACTAGGTCCAGAGGTCTATAAGTGCATGTTCCCGACATAGTGTCCTTAATGCCCGCAACACTTTTGGTTTGCGGCCTCTATATACCCAGCCCGATTCTACCGTGATATTCTTGTCGGCCGGCAAATGTATGGTAGTCTCCACAGAATATTATCGGGAGAGGCTAGGCAGCTAGTTCATTGTTGATATGTTGAAACACTGTTGGGTCATCTACGGTGCTGCCATAAATAGTACATATTGTGATTGGATCTCCATTAATCCTACGGCATTCAGTTATTACCCACCTCCCGTGCTGGTCCACTAATGTGCGACAGAATTGTAGAGAGCGATTAGATGTTAAAATTGCTACCCCCTGTGTCCGAGAAGTTTGCGTCGTAGCCCCCACCAATGTATACCCAAGAGTTCCTAGAAGGTGTTTCTGTGCATTTTCAATATGTGTTTCCTGCATGCAAATCACATAGGCCTTTATGAGACGCAGCCCCATTGCTGTGTCCTGTCTTTTTTGGAGATCGAGACCGCAAATATTGATTGTGGCTATTTGAAGCTTACTCATCTATATTTGGATGAAAGAATAAGTCTAAAGAAGAATGAGAAACTACAAGGCTTCCTCCCCTTGAGCCAACACCTTTCACCTCCCCCCTGTACGCCCCCCAAACCCTTACCCTTCCCCCCACCTATTGCTGAGGTTACCTGGCTCGACCAGTGCCAGGATGATGGCATCTGGGCAGTCAAAGCCCCACGTCTCCTATCGGGCTTCCCCCCATAAATTTGTTTTATATATATATATATATATGTGTGTGTGTGTGTGTGTATATATATATATATATATATATATATATATATATATATATATATATATATATTATCTACTGGCGGTCGCCAGTAGATAGTTATAGTTAGGACCGTGTTTCCATAGGAAATCTGAAAATTCTATTTTGAATAACTTTGGCGCCGGTTGACGAATCCTCGCGGATTTTTCAAAATAGGTGGGGCGCTCTGCTCCGCTCCTACCCTGAAAGTCTCGGGGTGATTAGTCAAGCGGGGGCCGAGAAAAAAGGGGGGTCCCAAAACGCGTTTTCCCCATGCATTTTTCCATAGGGACATTTAGTCCAAGGTACAGCCCGAACGGCTGAACAGATTTACTTGAAATTTGGCAGAGAGGTAGTCCTCAGGTCAGGGATGTGCCTTTTGAATATATGGAGTCAATCTGTTCAGTAGTTCCTGAGAAAATTTCAGTTAAAAGTACATATATATCTATAAGCGCGCACCGTGCGCGCACGGTGACGTGCGCGAGCGCAATTCTGATTGGTTGTTAGATGTCAGTAAACATTCGAATCGGTCGAAATCAGGAAGTGTCGGCCGCCATTTTGTCTCTCGCAGTCTGAAGGGGTGAAAAACAAAGGTGGAGAACGTGAAAAGGGGGCAGGGTGGACAGTTCCTGTCCCCTTAGCCTTTGTCATGGGGTCACTGAAGGACCCCCAAGGGTGAACAAAACATTTATATTTTTGACGACAAAACGCGGGGTGCGCGCACGGTGAAAAACCTGGAAAAAAAAAATTAATAAATACATAACTTAGCATTAAAAAACGTACAAATTCACTTAAAAAAACCATAGGTTTCACACACGTTATAGTTAGGAATTAGCATTTAAAAAACCTTGCAAATTCACTTAAAAAACCATAGGTTTCACACATGTTATAGTTAGCTGGACATTTCCCTCGTAAAAAAACAATGAAATTCCCCCGTTATAGTTAGTGCAGGCAACTATAACTCACGCGACCGCAATCCTCTACTGATGACGTCAGATATTACATCACTGAATAAATGTGTCTTTCTGAAAAATAAATATTTGTAATATATGTATAGCTAAAGATTAATGGAAGAAGACATGGGTAGATAGGTGTCTAAATACAGTGATGTAATGTCTGACGTCATCAGCAGAGGATTGCGTTTGCGTGAGTTATAGTTGCCTGCACTAACTATAACGGGGGAATTTCATTGGTTTTTTACGAGGGAAATGTCCAGCTAACTATAACATGTGTGAAACCTATGGTTTTTTAAGTGAATTTACATATATGTGTATATTACCTACTGGCGGTCGCCAGTAGGTAGTTATAGTTAGGACCCCTTTTCCATAGGAAAACCTCAACATTCTATTTTGAATAACTTTGGCGCCGGTCGATGAATCCTCGCGAATTTCTCAAAATAGGTGGGGCGCTACGCTCCGCTCCTACCCTGAAAGTCTCGGGGGGGATCCGTCAAGCGGGGGCTGAGATAAAAGGGGGGTCCCAAAACGCGTTTTCCCCCATGCATTTTTCCATAGGACCTTTAGAACGAGCTACAGCCCGAACGGCTGAACAGAATTACTCGAAATTTGGCAGAGAGGTAGTCCCTAGGTCAAGGAAGTGCCTTTTGTAGGTTTGGTGTAAATCTGTTCAGTAGATTCTGAGAAAATAGCCTTTAAATCAATATATATATCTGAGCCCGCTTACGGTACGCTTACCGTACGCTTACCGTACGCTTACCGTAAGCGTACGGTGGCGTGCGCGAGCGCGATTCTGATTGGCTCTTAGATCTTAGTAAACATTCGAATCGGCCGAAACCAGGAAGCGGCGGCCGCCATTTTGTGTATTTCACTCAGAAAAAAAAGAGTGAAAACAAGAAAAGGGGGCAATGAGGAGAGTTACAGACCCCCTTACATTTGTGAGGGGGTCAAAGAAGGACTGTAAAGTACAAAGAAAACATTTATTGATTTTAAAAAAAATCACGGGGTACGCGTACGGTAAGCTTACGGTAAGCGCACGGTAGAAAAAAAAAATAAAAAAAAATGAAAATCATCGCGCACGGAACGAACTGCGTTAAGTGGGCGCGCACGCCACGAATGGCGTAAAGTAACTTAGCATTTAAAAAACCTTGCAAATTCACTGAAAAAACCATAGGTTTCACACATGTTATAGTTAGCGGAAATTTTACTGATAAAAAACCAATGAAATTCCCCCGTTATAGTTAGTGCAGGCAACTATAACTCACGCGACCGCAATCTTCTGCTGATGACATATGTGTCTTTATGAAAAAAAAATATTTGTAATATATGTATAGCTAAAAATGTATGGAAGAAGACATGGGCAAATAAGTGTCTAAATACAGTATTAGCATCAGCAGAGGATTGCGGTCGCGTGAGTTATAGTTGCCTGCACTAACTATAACGGGGGAATTTCATTGGTTTTTTATCAGTAAAATTTCCGCTAACTATAACATGTGTGAAACCTATGGTTTTTTCAGTGAATATATATATGTATATATATTATCTACTGGCGGTCGCCAGTAGATAGTTATAGTTAGGACCGTGTTTCCATAGGAAATCTCAAAATTCTATTTTGAATAACTTTGGCGCCGGTTGATGAATCCTCGCGAAATTTTCAAAATAGGTGGGGCGCTCCGCTCCTACCCTGAAAGTCTTGGGGGGATTCGTCAAGCGGGGGCCGAGAAAGAAGGGGGGTCCCAAAACGCGTTTTCCCATAGGACCTTTAGTCGAAGGTACAGCCCGAACGGCTGAACAGAACTACTTGAAATTTGGCAAAGAGGTAGTTCTCGGGTCAGGGATGTGCCTTTTTGCATATATGGAGTCAATCTGTTCAGTAGTTCCTGAGATTATTGCAGTTAAAAGTACATAAATATCTATAGCCGTGCACCGTGCGCGCAAGGTGCGCGCACCCTAACGTGCGCGAGCGTAATTCTGATCGGAGTTTACATGTCAGTCAACGTTCGAATCGGTCGAAATCAGGAAGTGTCGGCCGCCATTTTGTTTTTTTGAGTGCGAGAGTGAAAAAGGAAGGTGGCGAACGTGAAAAGGGGGCAGGGTAGAGAGTTCCTGACCCCTAGCCTTTGTCAGGGGGTCCCTGAAGGACCACGAAGGCAGAAAAAAAATATTAATTATTTTTTTTTTTTTTTTTAAATCGCGGGGTGCGCGCACGGTGAAAAACCATAGAAAAAAAGTTTTAAAAAATGTATACGTAGTTTATTGTAAAATAAATATATAAAAAATATAATAACAAATACATAACTTAGCATTTAAAAAAACATACAAATTCACTTACAAAACCATAGGTTTCACACACGTTATAGTTAGGAATTAGCATTTAAAAAACCTTGCAAATTCACTTTAAAAAAAAACCATAGGTTTCACACATGTTATAGTTAGGT
Source organism: Triturus cristatus (assembly GCF_964204655.1). NCBI lineage: Eukaryota > Metazoa > Chordata > Amphibia > Caudata > Salamandridae > Triturus > Triturus cristatus. Next base: position 619,523,944 of record NC_140585.1, read on the forward strand.
GGACATTTCACTCGTAAAAAACCAATGAAATTTCCCCGTTATAGTTAGTTCAGATAACTATAACTCGCGCGACCGCCACTCTATCACAAGGATGATGTCATCAGTGATGTCATAAGTGATGCCACTGACCATGTCATGAGTGATGTAATATGTGACGTCATGAGCAGTGGATTGCGGGCGCGCGAGTTATAGTTATCTCAACTAACTATAACGGGGGAATTTCATTGTTTTTTTACGAGTGAAATGTCCACCTAACTATAACATGTGCGAAACCTAATTTTTTTTTTTTTGTGAATTTGCAAGGTTTTTTAAATGCTAATTCCTAACTATAACGTGTATGAAACCTATGGTTTTTTCAGTAAATGTGTGTATATATATATATATATATATCTACTGGCGATCGCCAGTAGATAGTTATAGTTAGGACCTATTTTCCATAGGAAATCCGCAACATTCTATTTGGAATAACATTGGCGCCGGTTGACGAATCCTCGCGAAATTTTGCAAACTTTTGGCCAGCTCCTACCCTGAAAGTTTTGCGGTGATCCGTCAAGCGGGGGCCGAGAATAAAGGGGGGTCCCAAAACATGTTTTCCCCATGCAATTTCCCATAGGATCTGTTGTCGCAGCTACAGCCCGAACCGCTGAACGGAATAACACCAAATTTGGCAAAGAGGTAGTCCTCAGTTCAGACTCGTGCCTTTTGCATATATGGTGTGAATCTGTTCAGTAGTTCCTGAGAAAATTAGGGTAAAAAAAGTTAGTGATATCTATGACCGCGGAGGATCCGTGGACCGTACCCGCACCGTAAGCGCACCCTCCCCGAACCGAGCGCGCACCCTCACGATCGCGCGCTGAATGCTAATTGGCTGTCGAGTGACTCTCTACATTTGAAACCAGGAACTGTTGGCGGCCATTTTCTGCCTCGGTAGAAGCGAGGCTGAAGATGCAAGGGGAATAAGTGTGTAAAACATATAAAGGGGGCAGAGTGGAAATACTCTGACCCTCTAGAGGTGCTTAGGGGGTCCCAGAAGGACCCCCTGGGGCGCCCTTTTTTTTTAAAAATAAAAACGGGGAAATGCGCGCATCCTATCGCGTTGAATGCACGGATTCTCTCGTGGTGGGTGCGCGGATCCACGACAACGTTTTTTGAAAATCGACAAGAAATCATTGGTTATATGACAACTTTCTACACTGAAAGGTAGGGTGTATATTTCTGTTTTTTAAAGGTATGATTGTTATTGGTTAACAAAAACAGATTGTAAGGAACATTATATATGATAAGCTGATATGTTGAAAAATCAAGCACACTTCCTGTCTTGTGTAGGAACATTGTGTGCTGAACTTGTGACCTGTGAGCTCAGTGCAGTGTTCTATGACCTATTTCTATGGTAACAGGCAGAAGGCAGATTGGGGGAAGGGTTGAAATGTATTTCAGTTGGAAAGGGTTGAAATGTTTAACCAATAGAAATGTGTGTTTGCTTTTGAGTTTATGTGCGAAGGATTGTGATTTGATGTTTACATGTATATGTGTGGAAAATGAAAGGGGAAATTTTCCATTCTTTGCTTTTGCTGAGAGGTGCACAGTGCAGAGATTTTGTAAAAGAAAATATGGTGAGTGATTGATATACTTCTTAATCTTCAAAATACCTTGAAAGATGAGTTATTTAATTGTGAGGGGATGTATGTAGACTATTTTGATTTTAATCAGACTAATGTATTTTTCCTGCTAAAGTTTACGGAGTCCTTTTTTTCTCTACGTGTGTGCATGTAGAAACCATTCTGTGATAAGCATTTGGGTTTTTCATGTGTTTGTAGACTGATAACAGTGCTGTTTTTATATTTTGGCAGAATTAGAAACCAGTCATTGTTTATGAATTTGTGAACTGAGTTATGTTATGTTTCTATACTAAAATGTAGTACTACTTCTAGATGAAGAAATGTGTTTTGGTATAGTGCAAGGGATAGTGTTGTTTGTCTAGAATCACACAGTGAGTCTGTGTGCATTTGGGAACCACTGTGAGAGAAGCATTTGGTAACCTCGTGTATTTGCTGACAGATAACTTTTAACTTGTCATGTTGTGAAGTTTTAGTAGCATTAGAAGACAGTTATGATTATGATTTGATTAAATGAGTCAGGCTTTGACAGAAAAGTGCAGTCCTGAAATATGTAGATTGTGTGCAGTTCCCTTACCAGTTGCACTGTAGTGAATGAGTTTTGGTAAACTCCTAGGGTTAGTGGTGCATGTCTAGAATCACAGTGTGAGTTAGTGTGTATTTGGGATCAGTGTGAGAGAAGCATTTGGTGATATCATGTATTTGCTTACAGATAACTTTTTTAAAACCTGTCATATTGTGAAGTTTTAGTAGCATTAGAATCCAGTCTTTGCTTATGCGTTGATTAAATGAGTCATGCTTTGACACTGATGTGCTGCACTTAAATATGTAGATTGTGTTTCATGTACCATTAACTCTTCCAGACTAGTGAATGAGTTTTGGTAAACTCCTAGGATAGTGTTGATTGTCTAAAATCACACTGTGAGTCTGTGTGCATTTGGGTAAGGATTGTGAGAGAAGCATTTGGTAACATTGTGTATTTGCTGACAGATAACTGTTTTAAAACCTGTCTTGTTGTCAAGTTTTAGTAGCATTAGAAGCTATTCTTTGCTTATGCATTGATAAAATGAGTCAGAGTTTGACACTAAGGTGCAGTACCATGTACTAAACAATGAGAACATCAGAGGGTCCCTGTACTCAAGAATAGCAGGGTAAAGTAGCAGGGAATAGACAATTCAAAATACGAGAGAAGAACCCCTATTAGAAAGATAACCTCTCAAGACCACAGAAAACAAAACAGTAAATTATAACATTCTTTTGTTTTTTATTATAAAAATATAAAGTTATAGATCAATTTTTCTTTTTTTGAATAAATCATTTCATTTTTTGTTCAAAAGTATTCACAAATAGCCAGCTATTCATCAGGCTAGAATCGACGAAGCAGTACAAATTACAAAAACAAAATAACATTTAAACAATAACAATCAGTGCAGTGTATACAAAAGTGAACAGTTCCATAAGAACATACATAGTAATCAAATACATATATGTAAACAATACAATGCAAAAACATAAACACACAAATGCGCCGAAGCGTGTTTCGGAGTCTTCCTTCTTCAGGGCGTTGATGGCATTTCAAAAACGGAGGAACTTAGTACAATGTAATACGATGAACCGACAAATAAATCAGAATTAACTAACATAAATCAGCTTTTATGCCTCGTCAATCTTATCTGTGGGAAAAGAGATAACTAGGTTTATTGAATACATGATAACTAGTATACAAATAAGGACATAAGACTTCAGAGGTGCTTAGATAAAAGGAGAGCTGCAGAACAAACAATAAAAAAAAATAAGAATAAAATAAGAATAGGAGGTGGAGGCAGGGAAATGGAAAAAATGAAACCTCATAAACCATTGGTGAAAAGACTAAAGGAAAAATAGAACACCTTAAAGTGCGCCCCCTGGAAGAAAGTAAATTATGTTGGCATAATACACACTTGTTATCGTCAAAAAAAGTCTCACGATCGAGTTGACCGAGGGATGGGGAGCAGAAGAAGAATTTCCCGAAATAAGTGTACACTCTGGTACAAAATGAGGAGGCTTGATGTCCCAGATCTAATTCCTGTTCAACAATGTGTCTCAAGAGACTGTGAAGAAGAAACGTCAATAAGCCTAGGAAGCCCTTAGTCAATAATTAACGCTAAAGGTGTAACCCAGTCAAACTAGCCCATTAGTATAAAACGTCTGGTTATATTTAAACAGATACATAGGACTTACTTAGTACACTGGTGTTAGTGACGATAAAGACTCATGCTCCCAGAGTCAGAATCCTTGCGGCGCAAGCAACAACAGTCTTGCTGTAAGTCTAACCAGAAGTCAATCTGTATTTAACAGAATCTGTAGAAAAAATGAGACAGTACTCCTTATAGGGACGGAAAGGACTAATAACCAAAACTCAAACGGAGGGGAAGTGGTTGACACAAGCAAGAATTAAATTAGACCTCGTAACAGCAACAGACTAACACAATGAAAAACTGGGCAACTCATGCATAAAGGAAACCAATGCGATAAGGAGGCAGACAGTGAATTTAGTTTATACAGGGTGTATATAGCTATGGCAAAAAATGGGAATAGAAATAAGAATTACAGCCCACCATATTAATCAGATAGGAACTCATAGCAAAAAACCTTTTACATGCTATATAGGATCTGGGACCCAATTCGGCATTCGAAAAGTAGATAACCTACAGAGTACCTATCTTAATTTATACTTGCAAAAACTCGTAAGTAGGGGAATATAGAATAGAAAGTCCTCCCAAATAGAGCCTTCGCTAGCTATAAAGTCATAAAATTCACAGGCTTAGGAACAGCAAGGATGCTCTGAAAAACTTACTTCACAAGAAGAAATCAATTCGCATATACTGGGTTCTTACTGGAATAGCCTCACGGTCTCCCCACTGCTGGGTTATCGAGTCACTGATTTGAGCACCGCTTAAGTACTGATGATAGAGATCGTAGGGGAGGAGAAAACTCGCAAGTCTCGCCTGAAAACAATTACAAGACTCCGGGGCCATTGGATTTCCTGCCTCGTAAAACGTAAAAAGGCGGCCGCCATCTTGAAGCGGGAGATGAAAAAATAGCCGCAAAACTAAAAAGGGACAAATGAGAATCACCCAGACTCCTATGGGGAGTGATGAGGATCAAGATGATCCGGATTAGAACAGAGCCGCCATCTTATAAAGAGTAGAATATCAAGACTCTGTACCGACAACGGGTAAACAAGCCTAAATGTTGGACCCGATATCAGGGCAGTTAATAGCCTAAGCGGAGGCATGTACGAACATGCAAGGATAGCCAGGAAGTTGCAATCTATCCACACGAATGTACAGCACGAATAGACAATATTAGAATATAATATTATGAACCAAGGGGCAAACATAGGTGAGTTACAAATGATCACGGGCGAGGCGCTTCCCAAAAATTGAGGGTAACAACCAAAGTTGGAAGTGCATGTCTGCGGAAGATATGAAGGTTAGATCAGAAAATTATTTCAATAAAGTTCATAAATGGAAAAACGAAAAGGTCATATACTCATAAATATCTGGATATCAGAAAATCGCATTTTCCCAGGGGAGGGATTCATTAAGTCCATTATCAAAGGTCTGAAGAGTAAATATCCAGAAAACAGAAACGTTTTCTGGATATTTACTCTTCAGACCTTTGATAATGGACTTAATGAATCCCTCCCCTGGGAAAATGCGATTTTCTGATTTCCAGATATTTGAGTATATGACCTTTTCGTTTTTCCATTTATGAACTTTATTGAAATAATTTTCTGATCTAACCTTCATATCTTCCGCAGACATGCACTTCCAACTTTGGTTGTTACCCTCAATTTTTGGGAAGCGCCTCGCCCGTGATCATTTGTAACTCACCTATGTTTGCCCCTTGGTTCATAATATTATATTCTAATATTGTCTATTCGTGCTGTACATTCGTGTGGATAGATTGCAACTTCCTGGCTATCCTTGCATGTTCGTACATGCCTCAGCTTAGGCTATTAACTGCCCTGATATCGGGTCCAACATTTAGGCTTGTTTACCCGTTGTCGGTACCGAGTCTTGATATTCTACTCTTTATAAGATGGCGGCTCTGTTCTAATCCGGATTATCTTGATCCTCATCACTCCCCATAGGAGTCTGGGTGATTCTCATTAGTCCCTTTTTAGTTTCGCGGCTATTTTTTCATCTCCCGCTTCAAGATGGCGGCCGCCTTTTTATGTTTTACGAGGCAGGAAATCCAATGCCCCCGGAGTCTTGTAATTGTTTTCAGGTGAGACTTGCGAGTTTTCTCCTCCCCTACGATCTCTATCATCAGTATTTAAGCGGTGCTCAAATCAGTGACTCGATAACCCAGCAGTGGGGAGACCGTGAGGGTATTCCAGTAGAACCCAGTATATGCGAATTGATTTCTTCTTGTGAAGTAAGTTTTTCAGAGCATCCTTGCTGTTCCTAAGCCTGTGAATTTTATGACTTGATAGCTAGCGAAGGCTCTATTTGGGAGGACTTTCTATTCTATATTCCCCCTACTTACGAGTTTTTGCAAGTATAAATTAAGATAGGTACTCTGTAGGTTATCTACTTTTCGAATGCCGAATTGGGTCCCAGATCCTATATAGCATATAAAAGGTTTTTTGCTATGAGTTCCTATCTGATTAATATGGTGGGCTGTATTTCTTACTTCTATTACCATTTTTTGCCATAGCTATATACACCCTGTATAAACTAAATTCACTGTCTGCCTCTTTATCGCATTGGTTTCCTTTATGCATGAGTTGCCCAGTTTTTCATTGTGTTAGTCTGTTGATGTTACGAGGTCTAATTTAATTCTTGCTCGTGTCAACCACTTCCCCTCCGTTTGAGTTTTGGTTATTAGTCCTTTCCGTCCCTATAAGGAGTACTGTCTCGTTTTTTCTACAGATTCTGTTGAATACAGATTGACTTCTGGTTAGACTTACAGCAAGACTGTTGTGGCTTGCGCCGCAAGGATTCTGACTCTGGGAGCATGAGTCTTTATAGTCACTATGACTACACCAGTGTACTAAGTAAGTCCTATGTATCTGTTTAAATATAACCAGACGTTTTATACTAATGGGCTAGTTTTACTGGGTTACACCTTTAGCTTTAATTATTGACTAAGGGCTTCCTAGGCTTATTGATGTTTCTTCTTCACAGTCTCTTGAGACACATAGTTGAACAGGAATTAGATCTGGGACATCAAGCCTCCTCATTTTGTACCAGAGTGTACACTTATTTCGGGAAATTCTTCTTCTGCTCCCCATCCCTCGGTCAACTCGATCGATGATTTATTCAAAAAAAGAAAAATTGATCTACAACTTTTATTTTTATAATAAAAAACAAAAGAATGTTATAATTTACTGTTTCTTTTCTGTGGTCTTTAGAGGTTATCTTTCTAATAGGGGTTCTTCTCTCGTATTTTAAAAAGCAGTACCATGTACTATTCAGTTCACTGTGGCAGAACTGAAAATTTAAAAGTTTTACCTAAGCACTGTCCTAGAAGTAGTCTGATTATTTAGTCAGTTTCTAAGTACCAAATAGATTGCTTCAAATGTCTATGCAGTATGCATGTAGTGTTCTAACATACTATACACTTGTCTTTTACACCTTCAATTCCCCAGTCAGTATCCGTTCACTTCCAGCAAACACCCTGTCACTCCCCTTGCACTCCTCTAGTGACCCATTCAGCACCATGTACTAATCCATTCACTGTGCTAAAACCCAAACACTTATAAATTCACCAAGATACTATCTTTGCAGTATTCTAATCATTCAGTCAGTGCCTAAGTATTCCTACACTGAGCCAGGCCTTCGCACATGGACTGCTTCAAACCCCTATGCACTATGCATGCAGTCTTCTAACCACCTAGACACTTGTCTTTCACACTTTCAATTTCCTAGTCAGTATCCATACAGTCAGCACTTGTCACTGCCGTTGCACTCCTCTAGTGACCCATTCAGTACCAAGTACTAATCCATTCCCTGTGCGAAAAGCCTAGCACTTATAAATTCACCTAGGCACTCTCCTTGCTGTACTCTAATCATTCAGTCAGTACCCAAGTAGTCATTCAGTGGACCAGGCCTTAGCACATGGACTGCTTTAAATGCCTATGCAGTATGGATGCAGTCCTCTAATCACCTACACAGTTGTGTTTCACACCTTCAATTCCCTAGTTAGTATTCATACTCTTCTAGCAAACACCCTGTCACTCACCCAGTGTGTCTCCTTATAGTACTGTAATCATTTAGTCAGTTAGCATATAGTCTTTTAGTGAGGTAGGCTTTAGGGCATGAACTGCTTCAAAGTAGTATGCACTATGCATGTAGTGTTTTAACGATCGTCCCACTTATGGTTCAGGGCTATAGTTTCTTAGTCAGTTTTTTTTTTTTTTTTTTTTAAAACCTTTATTGACATTTCAACCAAAGACAAGTATGGGCCTTCAGGTGCCAAACAATTTCCCAGCAGCAAAAAATGGCAGGCAGAATAGTAAACGTCAACAATAAACAGCAATCTATCAGGTCAATGGCGCTGAAACAGGAAGTTCAGGATGTGGAGGAATATCACGACCATTTGCGCCTGCAGTCCCCTGCCCTAAGACCCAGAAAATACCACGGAAATTGAGGCACACATGAAAAAGCAGTGATTGACAGCGAAGGAGACCCACCGTGCTGATCCCAGAAAAGAAAGACAAAGAAGAATAAGAGAAGAAAAAGGAGGCCATGGAAAAAAATTAAAAGACTAAAGAATCCCCTCCCCCAACCCCCCACCCTGCACCTCTGCAGATGAGTACGGCCCCCCCCCCAGCAGTGTGCCTGTCGCCCCGGAACCAGACCCGAAATATAGAAGAAACAGAGAAAAAGGAGTAAGAAAGGAAACCCCACCAGACGGGGGGGTAGAGAGAGTATTAATAAACTGGAGGAGGGCCTTCAAAACATGCCCCCGGCTTCTCCCTCCCGCACAATATGTTTTCCCCCAAAGCAAACAGTAAACAACACAAAATCGACCATGTCAAAGAAAAATGGGGAGCATTATGCACCTATTACACTATTAGTTATGCCGTGAGAGCACGCAACCCCTGTGCCCGCCCGCCTATTAGATGACAACCTCTGAAGGATCAACCTTATCCTTGGCCACTCTTTGCGAATCTACCCATGCATACCCATCGACCCAGCGCCATGTCCAATGTTACAAGGAAGAGGAGCGTCCAAAAACGACCAGGAAGCGACACACACATGTAGGGTGGACGTCTCTGAGTAACAACACAGTCAGCATTTTGGTGGATCATCTTTCCCAGTACTGCCCCAGGATCTGCACTGCACACAAGGTCCAGGAAGGCGGAATCAGCCAGAGCAGGCGACCGTTGCTTGAATATTGCCTGGGTCGCCGGAGGCTGCGCGTGGGACAAAGCCTCCACCCCCCGCTCACAGCCAAAACCTCCGGAACAGACCAGACCCACAGCCAGCCGATCACACGTTGGCACATTGTCCGGAGTTTCCAGCTTTTCCCTATTCACAGGGGCGGCCACGACACTGTCCTCCTGTGTGAAGTGTAATAAGTCCCTGTGTACCTGGGGACAGGCAGATCGCAACTGTTCCGACGCTGACGCCATACCATCAAGCTTTCTCCCCAATACCCAGGCGCCGTGAACCAAGGTGGAATGAAGGGCACCGAGAGCTTCGAGAAGGTCACCGTACCCCAGCACAGCTCCTGGCGCTCGCTCCGCCACGCTCCTCGTAGTCACACACTCCCAATCTTGCTGAGACCCAGCGTACAGGATGATAGACTCCATCCTATCAAGATGGCCGCCGGGTAGGTCCACCCCAGATTGGGACCGGGACTCAGGCACAAGCGCCTCAAGTTCCATGTCACTGGAAACAGGGTTCCGGGGGCAGGCAAAAATATGTATCCGGTGTGTGGTCACGGGTAACAGTCATCCCCACCACGGACCAGCGCCCACGAAAATCCGGGAGCAGCCCGCGAAAATCGGGACGAGTTACGAGCAGCGTCCGGGCAGCTCACCGGCGAAGGCTCAGGCAATTACCGGAGAATCCCGGAATTGCCACCTCGGGCATGCACTCGTTCCGCTACGCTTAGTGGTAGGAATGACCACGGCGAAATTCAGGCCAATATTCGCACCGCTCCGGTACTCCGACTCCACCCAGTCACCAAAGGCCGCTGTTGTTGAACTGCCGCCCGGCCATGTTGTCCACCCGAGGTCCCGGTTCCAGGGTTGCACAGGCCGCAAACTTCAAATGAAAATTTCTCCGGCGGTACCACCGCCAGAAACTTCAGAATCACACGATCGGTTGCCGCTCTCAGTCACCAACACGGGCATATAGCGCAGGCTAAGGATCTCATGCAGGATATCTGTGCGGTATGTGGAGGTTCACGGAGCCGGGAGCCTACGCTGCCGTCCCGATCGCCATCTTGGCTCCTCCCCCCTCTCTTAGTCCGTTTTAATATAAAATGTGTTTGTACAGTAATGGAATAGTATAAATTTGAAAGTTATTAATATACATTTATTTGTGATTCTTTTTTACAGATACAGGAGTGTTTCTCATCTGTTTGCACTCTTCTCGTGCAAGATTGTTTGGATGAAGGGTCCTTAGGTGTTTCATCATACTTGCTGTGCCGCACGAGTATTTTTTGTTAGGATCCCCTCGTAACAGAACTCTTTGGCAAATCTTGCGAGTGACGAAGGTGGCATTGGTCTTTGTTTGCCCCTTGGAAAAAGTAAAAAATGTCCTCACCACTGAAGAAAAACGTTGTGGGCGTGGTGCCTTCTGCAAAACATTTTCTTCAGATTCGGTAAATATTTTAAAGCGGCAACATTTACAGTTTTTGTAAGTTAAACTGATAAAATGTTGTTAGCTGTATGCATTTTATATATCTGTGATTTGTTTCTTGTGGTATTTTGTTGAGAATACCATGTTAGTTTTTTTTTTAACAATCTTTATGATTTTCCAGTTCTGTCGTCGACATCCGTGGTTCCCACAGGAGTGTTCCGCCGTGTTGTTTTGTATTATTGTTGTTACATTTAGTTTATTAGTTTATTGCTTATATTTATGTTAATAAAAAAAGAAAGTTTGAAAATAGTCTATCGTTTATATATTTATTATTATAAAAAATAAAGTTTGAAAAAAAAATTCATAATGTTTTTGGTTGTTCTCTTAACTGCTGTGTGACTCTTTCTTGTTCTTATTACTGTTATTTGATGGGGTCCACCATGGTGTTAAATTTTGAGGCACTTGTCGCTGGAATACTGGTGATATCTGCAGTTTGCACCAACTTCTGAATAGTGTGTTAGATTTATCTCAACTTTACTTCCGTTAAAGTGCTGATAATGAAATGGAGAGTAGCCGTTCCCCTGCAAAAAGACATGAGGTGCACCTTTCTGGTTTATTTTAAATACTAAAATCCTGTATTGTTTTGCACTGAGGTATTGGCTGCACTTACAGTGTACACACACAATCTATTAAGAAATCTCATTGTATTTATATTGATTGGGAATAGTGCGTCAGGTGCTGGATCTTGACGAGTTACACTGCTCAGTTCGTATATTGTTCTGCACACGAAAAAAATCACATCACAACTTTCACACCAATTGCAATGCGAAACAAATTCCGGCGATAAGACAACAGGGCTTTTACACCTGCTTTCCCATCGAACAGGCAGAAAGCCGGAGAGTCCACGATTGAGAACAGAGCAGTGCCCCTTCCCTCGATGAAAGGCCACCCATTTCAGTCGCTCAGTTGTGTCCTGGTGAATGTTCGGTCGCTTCATAAGCATAGCTACCAAATTCACGATTTGATAGAAAGTGGTGTGTATGATTTAGTTTTTTTAACTGAAACCTGGACGGACGAGGCGTCTGGTCCGGACTGGAACATTGCCTTACCGAGTGGGTATGTTGTCTCTTCCCAGGATAGACGTGGCAAGAAAGGGGGGGGGAATAGCTGTTGTTCATTTATCACAGCTGAAAATTCGTGTGGAAACACACTTGGACCTTGCCGCGGAAGCAATGTTTTTTAACATTTATGTGGCTAATATGTACAACTTCCGCGGAATTTTAGTTTATCGTCCACCAGGTCCTAAGTCCACTTTTCCAGGTTTGCCTATGCATTTCTTAGAGTCCCGAGTGGATCATCACCCTTTTATGATCTTGGGCGATTTTAATTATCATTTAGAACTCCCGAATCAGTCTGAGGTTGCTACGTTAATTGATAGTTTAGCAGCGCTGGATTTTAACCAAATAGTTACCAGCCCCACGCACAATGGAGGACATACCCTAGATGGTATATTTATTAATAATATGGCTTTGAAAGGGGTTAACACCATGTCACTTCCCTGGTCTGATCATAGGGCAGTGAATTTCACCGTTATGACTGGGATATCAGTCATTTCCTTAGGTCATAGAGCAGAGAAACGTATGATCAGACCATGGTCTCAGGTTACTGCTGAGAAACTACTCCCTATACTGGCCGGGTCACGCCCCGTTTATACTAATGATATCTCCGTGGCGTCAATGCATTTTAAGGATTGGTTGGAGTCGGCGGTGGAAAGGGTAGCCCCTCAGAAGCTGCTTGGATCCAGGAGAACCAAACCAAGCGCATCTTGGTACAACATTGAGCTTAAGACCTTGAAGGCCACATGTAGAAGGGCAGAGCGGTTGTGGAGAAAGGATTGCAGTGCTGAGGGCAAAGCACATTATAACTGCACCCTTGCAGCCTACAAGCATGCGATAGTGGCAGCCAAGAGTGCTTACTTCTCAGCCAAAATCAGGGATGCCGGCAACTCGGCCAAGGAGCTGTTCAGGACAATAACAGTTCTGGCTAAACCACCGCAGGACAACAACTATCGACCGGACCAAGAAATGTGCCAAAAGTTGGCAGTATATTTCCAAAAGAAGGTCCAGGTCATCTACAATGAGTTTAGTAGCATGTGTCCCAGCCTAGAGGGGGGAGAGGTAGGGCCGGAACCGGGCCCCAGGAACAACATGGGACTTAGTGAGTTTGCCTCAATTACGGTGGAGGAAACTCAGAGGCTGATTATTTCAACAAACTCAGGATCACCTTTAGATCCTTGTCCTCCATCAGTTTTTCACTTGGCCGCAGAGGTGATAGCGGAGGAGCTGTCCCAGGTAATTAACTTAGCAATGCAATCTGGGCGCTATCCGTCTTGCTGGAAGAGGGCAATAATCAAACCTTTATTAAAAAAAGCTACATTAGACCCTCTCGTCTTAAAAAACTATCGTCCAATTGCTGCCCTGCCCATGGGGGCTAAGATTCTGGAGAAAGAACTAAATCGCGCCCTTACGGCACATCTGGCGGCCCACGATCTGCTTGACTCTTCTCAGCACGGTTTTCGTGCACAGCACTCTACAGAGTCAGCATTGTTGATCGCAGCAGAAAATGTACGGGCTATAGTAGACGGGGGAGGTCGGGCAGTACTGGTGATGTTAGACCTCTCGGCTGCCTTCGACACCGTTAATCATAAGGTGTTGCTTCGGAGGCTTCAGGAGTTTGGGGTACAGGGAAGGGCATTGGCCCTACTAGCTTCTTTTTTGGAGGGCAGAGACCATAGCCTGTTATGGGACGGTCTACAGTCGGACCCTTTCCACCTACCATGTGGAGTGCCACAAGGCTCTTCTTTATCCCCCACGCTGTTTAACATTTACGTAGCCCCTTTAGCCAAGCTCATTAGGGCTCAGGGCTTCACTGTAATCTCCTACGCTGATGACTCCCAGCTTATAGTTTCGGCTGGTGAAGAAGCGAATGACACGGCTAGGAAGTTTCATAGCTGTATGTCAGAAATCATGAGATGGATGCGAGAGAACTTCCTTAAGATTAATACAGAGAAAACGGAGATAATAGAATTTGGCACGGGAAGTCCTGTATGGAATAGCTCCTGGTGGCCGGCTGAGGCGGGTGAATGTCCCTGTCCCGTGCTCAAGGTCAGAAATTTGGGAGTGGTCTTTGACAACCAACTTAATTTCTCTGCGCATGTCAGCAATCTTGCCTCTTCCTGCTTTTACTTAATCAGGATATTGCGGAAGATTTTCCCTTTTATCAACCCTGATCTTCGCAGGAATGTGGTGGTAGCTTTAGTGCTGTCTAAAATGGACTATTGTAACGCAGTACTGCTAGGATTGAACAAGACCTTGCTGAAGAGACTGCAGGTTCTGCAGAATGCGGCAGCTAGACTCTTGTTGGATGTACCTAGGGACCAGTCTGTCGTTGAGGGAATGAAAGCATTGCACTTGCTCCCAGTTCAGCAGCGAATAGAGTTCAAGTCGCTATGCTTAGTCCATAAGGCTGTGTATGGGGTGGGAGCTAAGGAAGTCCAGAAGCTCTTCAGCCCCTACCTCCCGGGTCGGACACTCAGGTCATCTACTCAAAGCCTGCTGAAACTGAATCGTGTCAAAAAAGCCAGATGGGGTGGTAGAGCTTTTTCGTTTCATGCGGCCAGCCGGTGGAATGAGCTCCCGGGCTTTAAACTTACCGAAAGTCACCAAGTTTTTAGAAAATTGATAAAAACACGGCTTTTTGATGTGACCCGCTGTTAGATGGAGTGGTTTCTCTCTATGGACTAGCGCCAAGACGCCTCGGCATTTGTTCGCGCTCTATAAGTGATGATCCTATCCTATCCTATCCTATCCTTCTGCTGGTGTTAAGCAGGACAACTACCTGCGCCATGAAAGGGAACACAGCCAAGAGCCACACCAGAACACCCACAGGTGCCATAGAGTCAATGAGCATGATACAGGGATACCCATGAGGGCCAGAAGACTTATCTCAACAACTCCAGGACCGCCAATGTCCCCCAAACCCATATCTTAGTAAGTGTTTACCTGTGGTCATTGTCTTAGCATGATAGGCACGAGCCCTGCAACATCACAGTGTGCTGTCACCTCAGCATTGGCAGTGAGCCTGGATGTGTAGCTACGCACGCATCCTCCTGCATGCACAACTGGCGTGTGCTGATCTGGGGTTCACAGGTCAGTGGAGGGGTGTGCCTATCCGGCAAGGGGAACGGGGTGTCTCGGACATGTCCGTGTACAGGAAGTGCGGTAAGTGTCTCTGTGTTCTGGTGTGGCCTGTTTTAAGAGCCGCAGCAGCCGATGTTGTAAAGTGGCATGCACCACCTCCAAACGGCACTGTGATGTTGTAGTTGGAATGTAGCAGGACATGCGCAAATAGGCATTACAATGGTGTGCCGTACGAGTGCACGAGATACAACAGCGCACTGTACAAAAGTGTGGGGCTCGTGGGTGGGAGGAGCAGCCGTTTGGCAGCATAACACACAGTGAACTCGACCATGTGCCACATGCTGGACATCTCATCCATGATGACCACGGTCGCAGACATCCCACAACACCAACGACTTGCCTTTGTACACATCCTGTATGAATACAGCGTGGTTTTCACTTCTATGCTCGTTCAGTGGTGTGATGTTGGCGAGTTGTGTGACTTGTTCTCCTTGTTAGTGGGTTTCATTTTGGCCATTGTTTGTCTATACTTGTGCTGTACTTAATTTTGCATGTGTGCCATTCTGCCCATCTCCCCCGTCCCCCCACTCCCTGCTTCTTCCTCTTCCTATTGCTGTTGTGTCTATAATTTTGTTGCTGCACACATAAATACATGTAAAGGATAAATTAGAATAGTTCCTTGATTCTTTTAGGTTTCAAAACTTCTCTATTGGTTTCTTTTTAATTTTCCATATGAACCGTTTTTTTAAATATTCAACAACACATAGAAGTCAGAAGTGCAACGTATTCTATCAACACACTTTCTAGAACATTCAGGTTAAAAGTTCATCAATTTTTTAAAACTTTACGAAGTTTTTTTGTAACATTTTCTTGAACATTTAACGACACGTGCAGGTTAAAAGTTAAAGCTTGTTTTAGGTTAGAACAGTGCCTTCCAAATGCAAGAAGCAGGTGTGGTTGAGCTGAGCAAATTTTATCCTATGATATGTACTCCACGTTGAAACTGCTTTTTCTTAACCAATCACAAAGATGCTTTTCCACAAAACTAATGTGCACCCTACTTTTAAAAAAGAATGCTTTTCATTATATCTTTGGAGATAAGTTATAGATAGGAATTAGCATTTAAAAAACCTTTGAAATTCGCTGAAAAAACCATAGGTTTCATGCACGTTATAGTTAGGAATTGGCATTAAAAAAACCTTAGAAATTCACTGAAAAAAACATAGGTTTCAGGGGTGTTATAGTTAGCTGGACATTTCCCTCGTACAAAACCCTAGAAATTCCCCTGTTATAGTTAGGTCAGCTAACTCTAACTCGCGCCCCCGCAATGCACTGCTGATGACGTCACATATTACATCACTCATGACGTGGTCAGTGACATCACTGATGACATCTCAAATGACATCACTGATGACATCATCCATTGAGTATGTGTTTCTGAACAGTTTTAATATGTTTAATATATATAGGGAAAGGCCTGTTGAAAAATAAGTGGGTGTACAAGTGTGTGAATGGATGATTTTCTAGGTGCGTAACTGACTCTAGAAGTGAGTCATTAAATGTATCTTACTGCAGACTAGTGACTAAACTGTGTGAATGTCTGTATGTGTCTGTGTGTTGATGTATAAGTGGCTGCATGTTTTTGTGAATAGCTATATGAGTGTCTATATGGGTTATTGATTGGTTGTCTGAGTATCTGTATGGGTGCCTGAGTGTTTGTGTGGGTAGGATGTGTGTGATTCTGTGACTAGATGTGTGAGTGGGTGCATGGCTTTAAGAGTGCATCTGTGATGGACTGTATGGTTGGGTGAGTGTATGTATGGGTGTGTTAGTGATTGAATGTAGATCTCAGTTGTACATGTCAGTAACTACGTATGTGAAACGCAGTGTATATGTGTGTAAGAGTATATAACTATCTATATATGAGAGTGTGTGATTTTGGGAGTGGCTGTATGCGCCATAGTGCAAGGATATCTGTGTCATGTGCTGTTTGTTTTTCTGCAGGAAGACACAGAATTTGTTAGAATTTTTATGAGTAAGTGAACTTGAGTTTGTTTAACTGTATAGGTGAGTAAATTGGACTGTGATTAATTATTTGCATGACTGACTAGATGTGTCAGTACCTCAATGGATGATTGGCAGTGTGTGTGTGTCTGTATAGGTGTATAAATGACTGTAAGTATGAGTGACTGCACAGGCGAGTGAGTGGACATGTATGTAGACTTAAGTCAATGAGTTGGTGTGTAGTTATTGGTATTGGAGTATCTATGGCCGTTTGAAATTTTGAGTCGGTGTATCAAAGGTTATATTAGGGTGTGAGAAGATGCACTAATTTATCACATGGATGACGTCATCAGTGATGTCATCAGTGATGTCATTTGAGATGTCATCAGTGATGTCACTGACCATGTCATGAGTGATGTAATATGTGACGTCATCAGCTGTGCGTTGCGGGGGCGCGAGTTATAGTTAGCTGAACTAACTATAACGGGAATTTCTAGGGTTTTGTACGAGGGAAATGTCCAGCTAACTAGAACACCCCTGAAACCTATGGTTTTTTCAGTGAGAATGTATATATATATATATATATCTCCCCTTAGGAATTGTCCTGCTCGGTCTGCTAAGAGGCTCTAATGCTAGCATATACCTTATAGGAAATATAAGAAGAATACAAGATAGAGAAAGACGGAGAGAAGCAACAGGTAATATGTTAATAGCATTTAAGAGACTTAGTAAAAGCACAAGTCTTAAGTTTATGAGATCCTGGACTATTACGATGTGCTCCCATTTTGATCAGTGATCTCTTGTAGATAGGCTTGGGCCTGTATTTCTGAGGTAAAGCTGCGCGTTGTCCCTTTGTATACAATCTTCAGGCGAGCAGGGTTCTGTAAGCCCCAAGATGTTGAAAAGGGGTAAAAAGCTGTCTCAACCTCCATCTACGCTCTACTGTGGTGTGAGCGAAGCCGGGCCTCGTGAAGAAAGAAATTTCGTTAAATTGCCGCTTGGCTGTTGGTCTGGCCAGGTCATATAGTGCCTGTTGTAGAAGAAAATTTCCAAAATATAGGATCATGGCACAAAGATGCTGGGGAGTAGATGGAGGACGTTTTGAAGGTGTTAGAGGAAATCTGTGTGCTCGCTGTATCTCTTTGTCTCAGGTGTGTAATCCCGGGAAGACCCCCTTAAGGACCGT
The DNA here is from genome assembly GCF_964204655.1 of Triturus cristatus. Taxonomy (NCBI): domain Eukaryota; kingdom Metazoa; phylum Chordata; class Amphibia; order Caudata; family Salamandridae; genus Triturus; species Triturus cristatus. Next base: position 619,541,756 of record NC_140585.1, read on the forward strand.
GATCATGTAGTTCCTGGGATCGTTGCCTTCCGGAATTCCTAGAAAACGAAGATTGTTGCAAAGTTGCCTATTTTCCTGTGCCTCCATTTTCCAAATTAAATCCTTGACCATACCCTCATGTTTCTCCTCTTGTGCCTTCAGAGTTCCTAGGTTCCTCTCCAGATTTTCTGTACGTACCTCTACGGAGGTCAATCGCTCCGCAATTTCAGCACAGGTTGTGCCCACCTTCCACATGGCCCCTTACATTTTTTTGGCAGCCAGGCATGCTCTGCGATTATCTACTTTGACCTCCTCTTGAAAGCTCTTAATAGACTGCAACACTATTGCCAGTGAGGAATCGTTCTTTTCCCCATACTCTCCTTCTGTTAAATTGCCAGTAATTGTTCGATTGCCTCCTGAGGCACCTGTTAGGTCTGAAATATTTGGAAGTTGAGAGGCTGAGTAATCCCTTCTGAGATCTCCAGTGCTCCCCCTGTCGGGGTCACGCAACCTTTCCTCCGCTCCCCCTTTTTCTTTTGGAGATTTTTCATTCCATACTTTTTTGTAGGTGGATCGGAGTTTGAACTGCTGTTCCAATTATTTCCGTCCTCCTCACTTGAAGCTGATATGCTCAGATCTGATACTTCTCTGTCGTCAGTTAGAGAGTAAAATTTCTCCAAGTTGTCCAGAGTCTTCACTACTGGACAATTGGATTTACCAGTTTTTCCTGGTGTTCCTTCAGTCGAGACTGAAGGAAGGTTTACTGCTGGTAGCCTCTGCTTTTATCCCTATGCTGCTTTTATGCATGTGTAGGTCCTCAGCGGAGCCCGGGCTGTGAGTCCTCCTAGTGCTCACTCCATGATCGGCTTCCAGGTTGGTAATTGGGGAACCCAGAGGGAATTATGTCCTCCTGCCTTGCAATGCATGGAGCTCCTAAGGCAGCTGCTTCAGTCTGGTTATTCAGTGCCAATTCTCCATTTCCCCACTTTTCCTGAGTTGGCTCCTGAGCTTTGTGCCCCGGTTCCCCACTTGGGGGAAAACTGCTAGTAATTAGTGGTTATGTGCTGCCAAAATCCCTTCGAGCTTTCATCTGTCCTTCTTTAGGATTCTCTATCTTATCTGTTTTACTCACACTTTCATTTTTTTTCTCCTTTCTCCCCTCTCTCGGCTCCCCAACCCCCTGCGCGCTCTTCCCCCCCTACCATTCTTAGCCCCACGTGTCTCTGGCCGTTTTTGTCGATTTTCACCATGGTGGGCTGTGGTACTAAGGACATTGCAAGATTAGGCAGCAGTAAAGTTTTGCTGTTTTAGCACCCGACCAGCCATTCTTACTTGTAAGTTAGTCTCTATCTGCAACAGTGTATCAAGCAAACGTAGCGAGCTGCGAAGAGGTCGGCGCCCTGCTCGTGTTGCTGACGTACCAGAGGAGTTTGTTTCCAGGCTGGCCGGAATGTGTAGATCCCCGATGATGTCTTCCTGCCTGACAGCGCGGCCGGAGACTCTCGCCACAGGGCTGGGATTAGCAAGTATGCCAGATCTGAGGAGCTATCATCAGAGCGTGCAGGCAAGAGTTTATTTCCACGCTTGCTGGGTCAGTGAGCGGTCGTATAGATCGTGAAAGTCAATGAAGGTACATTGATTTGTACATAGAGGGGGTGCTATATTTGTGAATCTTTTCGCATACATTAGTTTCTTGTTTTTTTGCGAATGAGCGGGGGATGAGTGCATTTTTAGGGGATCGTCCGACGCATCGTGGTGGATTACAACTCATGCGCCATCTTGCCTCCAGAGCGTCTCCACCTTTGTAACATTTACTATTTACACCAACTAACTCTCCTCCACTACCACCTGATGATGATGGGGGGGAGGGGCCACAATATTTTACCAATAGACCCCTGGAGGGATCATAACACAAATTCACCTACAGACAACGACCCGGATCTTTACCCTGCAAAGCCTTTCCCTCCTGACAACAATGTAGGATATCTAGAATTACTAGCTAGAGCTTCAGGATTTCATAGGGTACAGCTACACAAGGAATCTCTAGAGGAAGATTTCCTATTTGAAACACCTAGTAGCACACAAAGGGCTAGCCATACTCTACCTATGCTTAAAGGTATGATAAGACATGCTGATATCTTTAAAGATCCAGTGCGTGCTCGCATTCTCACCCCCAGAACTGATACAAGTCTGTTCCATCAGATCCAGTCTTTATTAAAGGACAGTTACCACTAGACTCCTAGGTGGTCTCTAATACCCGTAAACGGGCCAATTCACAGACTACAGGAGATGCTCCCCCTCCAGACAAAGAGTCAAAACTATTAGACGCCTCCGGTAAATGAGTAGTCGCCCAAGCAGCAAATCATTGGCGCTTTGCCAACACCCAGGCTTTGCTAGCCAGATATGATGGGGCACACCAGGACGAGATGTAGCAATTGCTACACCTCCCAGACGAGTACAAAGCAAAAGCCCAGGAATTAGTCCAGGAAGGGAAACCCATATCCAATTCCTCAATTAGATGTGCTTTAGATGCTGCAGACAACACAGCTAGAGAGATCAACACTAGTGTGTTATTAAGAAGACAAGCATGGTTGAGGATTTCTGGTTTCAAACCAGAAGTACAACAGTCTATTTTAAATACTCCTTTTGACAAGGAACATCCCTTCGAAGTAGATAAGTCATTAGAAAAATGAAAATAGACACCGAAATGGCCAAGTCTGTGGGAGGTCTGCAGTCTCCCTCTAATCGGGAGTCCTTTCATCGCTCCTTCTACAATCAAAGGGTCGAAAACCATGTCCTCAGACAATACTGCCACCTCCGACAAAGCTAACAATCTTCCTCTACAAGAGGATTCTTTAGAGGAGGATATAGAGGCAAAAACAACAAAGGTCAAGGCAAGGGTTCTACACCACGTAATTCCCCCTCACCCAAAAGGCAGTGACTTGCCTACCCTTTTCCCCAATCATTTAACACCCGTCGGGGGACGGCTTCTACAATTCTTCCCTATTTGGCAATCTATCACCACAGACAAATGGCTGTTGGGAATGATCCAACATAGTTATTGCCTGGAGCTTACCAACAATCCTCCAAACATTCCACCACGCTCTCACAAATTGTCACCAAACATTTACATCTACTTCAGCAAGAGGTCCGATCTCTCCTGTCCAAAGGAGCCATAAAACCTGTGCTGTTACAACAGCAAGGAACAGGTGTGTATTCCCTGTACATTCTCATCCCCAAAAAAGACGGCTCCTTGAGACCTATTCTAGACCTCCGACAACTAAACCTCTACATACTTTCAGATAATTTCCACATAGTCACACTTAAACAAGTGCTCCCACTTCTACAGCAGGGCGATTTTATGTCTACTCTAGACATAAGACACATATTTCCATATTCCAATTCTTCCCGCTAATTGCAAATTCCTTCATGATAGCGGGTCATCAATACCAATTCAAAGTACTTCCATTTGGAGTCACCACTGCTCCCAGGGTATTTACCAAATGTCTGGCAGTATTTGCAGCACATCTGAGAAGACATCGCATCCATGTCTTCACATACCTGGACGACTGGCTCATCAAAGCTAGCACTTACCAAATGTGTCTCCAACACACTCAAACCACTATTCACTTCACCAACTAGGGTCTACATTAAATGTGTTGAAGCCTCTTCTACAGCTTTCCAACACACAAACTTATCTGGGGGCCGCTATAGACTCAGAAAGCTCTGGCCTCTTACAATACAGCCAGGATTCACAGTATTCAGTCCCTTCTCATTCAATGTCAGCCCAACCAATCATTACCAGCAAAAGTATTCATGCAACTGCTAGGGAAGATGGTGTCTTGCATTATAATTGTTCCCCGCGTAAAACTTCACATGCTCCCCCTTCAAGAATGCTTAGCAAGTCAGTGGAACCAGCCGCAGGGTCAGTTGACCGATCTAGTGTTGGTAGATGGCCACACCCATCGCTCTCTGCAGTGGTGGAACCCACAAAATGTATCCAAAGGGCGACCCTTTCTCGACCCTGTTCCACAGACCGTGTTAACAGCAGATGCATCGCTCACTGGTTGGGGCGCTCACCTACAAAATCACACAATCCAAGGATTATGGAGCCTAAACTACAAGAGCCTCGATATAATTCACCTAGAGCTACTAGCAGTGTTTCTAGTGCTCAAAGCCTTTCAAACTCGCTTAATAGGCAAAACTGTCCTAGTCTGCACAGACCACATGACAGCTAGGTACTATATACAAAAACAACAGGTTGGGGGTGGGGGGGGGGGTGGTTGGACACTCCCCAACTGTCACCCCTAGCCCAAGCCATTTGGAAATGGGCCATACATCACAAAATGTATTTCCTAGCAGAACATCTTTTGGGAGTAAACAATCAAATTGCTGACTCACATTCCACACCAAAATCTGCATCTCAACTCCAGTCTTCTCGCTCAGAGCCATGGAGGAATCAGGCATCCAAATCTCAAGAAACTCAACCTAGCAATTTGGCTCCTGAAGTCATATAGTTTGGATATTTACAATTACCAACAGACTGTATGAATGTCCTAAAGGAGGCTAGGAAACCTACTACTAGGGCATGTTATACAGCAAAGTGGAAACAATTTGTTATATACTGTAACAATATCAATCCCCTTGATGCTTTAGTGCAAAACATCATCTGTTATCTTTTACACTTACAGCAATCTGGATTAGTTTACACATCCATTCAATTGCATTTAGTGGGCAGTAGCTGCATACTTACAAAACAAATCTTCTCTATTCAGAGTGCCAGTGATTAAAGCCTTCATGTAAGGGCTAAGAAGAGTATCTAAAAGAAACACACAGTGATAGATTACTTACCTTAGAATTACCCCCATGCGTCAGACTGGATCCGGAAAGTTTTCGTTAGCAGTACCCTTGCACGTCGGTAGGTGGCATCGTGCGGCTCCGCGTCTGTCGTTGGCGTCGTGGTTGCCGAGATGACGTCGCGGGCACTACTTAGACACCGCCCACGTGTGCTGACGTCAGTTCTTTCTTTTTCTGCGCCTCCAAGCGCAGATCCGGGAAGAGCAGGAACCCCCGGTCAATTTTTGACTGACTTTTTGAGTCCTTCGATTCCTGGTGCAGTTAGGATGCCCGGTTTTAAGTCCTGCAAGGACTGTCACCATATGATGTCGGTGATGGACACGCACAGAGTGTGTCTTTTCTGCCTGGGGCGCGGCCACGACCCTAAGTCGTGGTCCGACTGCCAGGCCATGGTGCCGAAGTCTTTGCGGAGTGGACCCGAAAGCTGCTGGAGGCCCGGCAGTAGGCTCCGGTCCCGTGGGAGGTCGAGGGACCGTGTTCGGAGTCATCACCATCGATCTTCGGGATCCAAGTCTTCGCACTTGGGGTCAGGTAAGGCAAAGCACAAGAAGTAGAAGAAACTTCATCGTTCTCCGCCTTCCCCTCCACGGTAGCGTGACGTGGCTGAGGGTGCGGGTGGTGCCTCACCTGCGGCGGAGCCAGTGCAGTCGCTGCCGGCCTACCCGTCCTTCCCTGGTCCGTCGGCGACTCCGGTCCAAACACAGGACTTCCTGTCAGCCATGGCTCGCCTGTTGGGGCTGTCTGGTCCCGCTGGTACACCTTCGGGCCCGCGGACCCGACTGGGGGTCCTCGCTTTTCATCGCCGGAGGCTCCGGCCCCGATGTTGCTGTCGGCTCAGGCCTTGGCGCTGCTGGACCTCCCTGGATCCCGGTTGACCTTATAACACCTCCACCGACCCCACTGGCACCACTTCGGACATCGCCCGCTCCTCATGACGACGTCTACCCCGGTTTCAGCCCGGAAGTGGACACGGTGTCGGGCCAGCGTCGATCGATGCCGTTCTCGACGCTGCTCTGGGATTTCTAGCGCCATGTCCCTGCTCCTTATTTTCGGCCTGTAGAACAGCCTGAGGAGGAAGGGGAGGACTGGGAGGGGTCTGAGGACCCTCTTACAGCTGATTGCGAGTATGAACAGGACTGGGCAGAGGAGTTGGGGGAAGCCAGTGGTCTGGATACCTCACCAGACCTTGGCATGCTATCTCTTCCTACCTTGGCTACGGATGAGGGTGCTAGTTACGCTGTGGTGTTGCGTAGGGTGGCCGAGGGCATACAACTCGTGCTCCCTACTGTGGCCATCAGGACTAACCTCCTTACAAAAGTGCTTCAGCCAGCAACTACTTCTGTGGAGCTGCTGCTTTGCTTAAATGAAGCACTTTCTGACGTTCTTTAGGGCACCTGGTCCAGGCCCACCACACAGGCTCCTGTGGATAGGAACATGGGCCGACACCATCGCCCGGCTCCGGGTGACCCCATTTTCCTCTCCCAACACATCACCCCTGAGAGCCTGGTTGTCCAAGCCTCTGCTTCCCGACCGCCTTCCCTTCCGCACCACCGGATAGCGAATCCAAGAAACTGGATCAGTTCGGGAAGAAGACTTTTTCTTCCACCAGTTCTGCTCTGCGGTCCGTGAACACCACATGCATCTTGGGCCGTTATTACCACTCTCTGTGGGATACGGTGGCACAAGTGCTGCCTCAGTGTCCAGAGGAGGCCCGGACAGCTCTCTTTCAGGCTGTTGCAGAGGGGAGAAACGCAGCTAAGTTCATGATTAGTTGTGGCCTAGACACTGCCGACTCACTGGGCAGATCGATTGCAATGACAGTGGTGATCCAATGCCACGCCTGGATGAGGACAAATGGATTTTCAGGGAATGTCCAAAGCACGCTTATGGACATGCCTTTTGATGGCCGTCGCCTCTAAGATGACAAAGCAGACTCCTGGGCTATGGCCAAGTCCTTGGGACTCTCTGCAGTCGGCCCTCCTCCACCTTCTGCTTTTCGCTCCTTTCGTGGCACCAGAAGGGGCGCCCCGCAGTGTTGGCAACAGAGCCACAAGCCTGTGCAGCAGCCATCCCAGCGCGGCCGCGGATGCGGGATCCGCCGTGGCGGACCAAGGGGCCAGCGGGCGGGTCAGTCCCCCTCCACCCTGACAACCACTGCCTCCAAACCTTCCTAGTCCGAACTTTCAGGCCCATCAAACGCCAGTGGGCGTCAAGGTTCGCCATCACCTACCCCACTGGCGCACTGTCACATCGGACTCGTGGGTTTTAGAGATAGTCCAAAGGTGCTACTCCCTCCCCTTCGAGACTACCCCTCCAGCCATGCCACCTCAGTACCACCGCATGTCGGGGGATCACTTGGTGCTTCTTCAGAAGGAAGTTGTGGCCCTCACGGCCAAGGGGGCCATAGAGCGCGTTCCGACACCAGAACTAGGTCGTGATTGCTATTCCCACTATTTACTGGTGCCAAAGAAGAACAATGGTCTGCGTCCTATCTTAGACCTCCGGAACGTCAAATGCTTCCTCCGCAAAGAGTTGCAGGATGCTTACTTCCATATCCCAGTCCTGCGGGCCCACCGGCGTTACCTGCGGTTCACGGTAGGCCACGAGCACTTTCAGTTCACCGCGCTTCCTTTTGGCCTTACCGGCGCCTCTTGGGTGTTCACTCAGATGAGCTGGTCACAGCTCATCTGCGCAGATCAGGGATTTCAGTCTTTCCCTATCTCGACGACTGGTTGTTGAAGGCGGGCTCGCCCCAGACTGTCGTCTCCCACCTCCAGACTAAGGCCGACCTCCTGCATTTACAGGGGTTCTCCATCAACGTGCCGAAGTTGCACCTCATTCCCTCTCAGAAGCTCCTCTTCCTCGGAGCGGTTCTGGACACGGCGCAGTTTCAGGTCTATCCTCCCGAACAGCGAGTCCAGGATATTCGGGCTCCGATTCTGATCTTTCAGCCCTTGTCCCGGGTTTCGGTGAGAATGAATCTGAGGCTGCTGGGCCTCATGGCCTCCTGCATCCTACTGATCGATAATGCCAGATGGCATATGCGGGCTCTGCAGTGGGACCTGAAGTTCCAGTGGGCGCAGCATCAGGGGAACCTGTCCGATCACGTCCAGATCTTGGAGGGCACTGCACGACAGTTGCACTGGTGGCTCACGGACCGGCATTGGGTCGGCGTCAGATCCCTCTCCCTTCCCCAACCGGAGTTTACAGTGGTGACGGATGCGTCCCTCATGGGTGAGGCAGAGATCAGAGGCCTCTGGTCTTCAGCGGAGTCCAAGCTCCATATCGACCTTCTAGAGCTTCGGGCGATCCGTCTTGCACTGAATGCATTCATTCCCTCTGTCAAGGGGAGAGTAGTGCAGGTGTTCAGACAACGCCACCGCCATGTGGTACTGCAACATGCAAGGCGGGGTGGGTTCATGGACCCTCTGTCAGGAGGCTATGTGCCTCTAGACATGGCTGGAACATCAGGTCATTTTCCTGGTGGTTCAACACCTGGCAGGTTCTCTGAACACCAGGGAGCGAACTCAGCCGCATGTGCATGATGGATCACGAATGGCGTCTTCACTCGGAGGTGGCGCAAGTTTTCTTTCAGCAGCGGGGAGAGCCTTGGTTAGATCTATTAGCCACCGAAGAGAACGCGCAATATCATCAGTTCTGCGCTTTGGTTTTTCCAAGGTGGCACTCGCTCGGTGACGCTTTTCGTCGCAAGTGGAGTTGCGGTCAGTTGCACGCCTTTCCGCCTATACCACTTCTGCCCAGAGTGCTGAAGAAGATCCGGCGCGTCCCGTGCTCTCCATGCCACTGGAATCAAGCTATCCTGGCTAAAGAGGGGTGAAACTCCAAAACCGGTCCTAGGATGCTTGGTTCCAGTCCAGGGAGGACCTGGCTTGGCAGTTCAGGCAGGACTGTTACCATGAGGCACAGGGTCAAGACTGATTTGCATACGGCTGGGTTCAAACTGGAATGGCATGGTGAGCAAAAAAACATTGGATTTAGGCCCAGATCTCTGTACTGGGGTGAATGTATGACATTGTTCTGCATTCTGTCCATCAACTTGTTTTTGCACTAACTATACAAGAGCCCATCTTTCAACTTCACCAAGACAGAGTGGTTCTTTGAACCAATCCCAAATTTCTACGAAAAGCCTTTCGTAGAGTGGAATTGTCCTGTTTAATCGGAAAGCTTGAATGGTTTGACCTGCCCAAGAATTTTATTAGCTACATTAAACTACATTAAACTCCCCCATATGAAACCCAACCTTCATTAGCGGCATCCTTTCTCCCAGAGTCAAACTGCAAAGGGAGACACAACATTTCTCTCCATCTTTGCCCTTGAAATGATCCTACCGAGCACCAGGAGCAACCAATAAAAGGCATCAAATTTCAAGGTCATGAATATACATTTTCTGCCTATGCTGAACTTCTCTTACTCACGGACAATCCCCAGCACTTGCTCCCAAATCTCCTACGAGACTCTAACATGTAAACTTCCTGATCAGGACATAAACTCAAATCACCCTCTATCCAGGCTATTCCTGGACTTTATTTTTCTTCTAGATCTCACATTTACAGCATAGTTAGGCAGTTTTATCTCTATGTATGCACACTTCTGATCCTCTCTAATTTAACACAAATGCTTTATTAGTTCAAAGAAAGGACAACATTTTTGCCTTCTCTTAGTCACTCCTCTTGTTGAGGTCAACTAGATATTATCAATATGATGGTCACACAGTTAATGTTCTACACTGCTACCATGTTTCCACTCTTGTTCCCATAACAGTCTTTCTTTCAAGAAATAATCCTATACTAAGTATTTTTCTTGGGAAAGAGAGGCACTCGAAAACCTTTGAACAAAGATGCTAAGAACACTCCTTACCACGGTTGCACACATGTATTTTTCTTGGGTAACAAATTTAAACTGTATTCAGCGTTATGAGCGTGCTCCTGAGGATTATTCTCTGTTGAGGATATAAAATAAACTGAAATTGCTGCTCAACATTTTGTGATCATGGGGTAGTCCCTCAGCACTCTGCTGATTTCTAGAATAGATGCCTAGGTCACTAATCCAAATTATTGATACTTCACAAAGATCTTTGGCTTAATGTTACATGAGTTTTTATTAAAAAATGATTAAATGTTGTGCAACGTTTCATACTCTTACAGTATTACTCTTGTAATATTCTTTTCATTAATATAGATCAAGTCTCTGCTTTAGTGCATTCAATGCTGCCCCATTGCGTTTCGAGAACAAAATGGGACCTTCATCTTGGGTAAACTTTGTATAATAACCATTCCTTGCTGAACCAAGCTAAAAGTTGGTGCAAAGGAGATGGCTCTGAGTGCTGAGCGAACGATGGGAGAATGTGCGGGTGGGTCATCAGGAGTCGAAAAATCGACTTCAGGTATGGCAAGTGTATATATCCCCAAGAGATGCATCACTTAACTCTTTGCTACTTCTTTCATGAGGCAACATTTACTGCGGGAAACAAAGCCAGGTTGTACATTTCTTTTTTTTATTTTGTAACCTTCTTTATTGTTTTTGGTATAAACCTACTTGGAACATGGGCTCCAGCATTCTTTAAAATTGTACATTCCTTAAAGCATGCATAGTGGTAAAGGAAGGAACAGAATGACTCGTTTTGGACTTCTCCTACAAGGTTTTCCCAAATGGTTTCAGTACTTAGCCTTTTGCAAAGCTAGCAGCAAGTTTACTATCGAAAAGATACTATGTTGTAGTTGGTTCCTGCATTTCTTGATAATTGCCTTAAAATTACTTTAGAAAGCGATTTCCAAACATCTCAGCATGTTATATTCTCTCATCCTTGGTATACATATCCCAATTGCTGTTTTAGTTAATGATAGAAACCGTTACAAAGTATGCTCGCTGTAAATGTTGTGTTTTTTCGGCGTGTAGATGTTTTGCAGGCAATCCAGAAAAAAATTAATTTGGCTAATGAAGTGAACGCCGAGCAAATATTGTTCCTGCAGTGCAGATTGCCATTTCTTTGTAACCAAGATCCATTCTCTATAGCCTTTGTATGCTTTTTGCTTCCAGTAATTCGTTTGGTGGAAGAGCAGATGCGCTAACGTCTTCAGGTGTTACAAGTACAGCAGCAACTTTGGCATCAACTGTTACCTCTCCCACTAGTTTTCAGAGAAACTTTTTATCCAGCACAAGTGCCACTACAAAGATGACAGCAGGTCCCGCAGGTGGCACACAAAGCAGGTAGCCCAGTTCAATTTGTTTCTAAACTTGCTTTAATATGCTTTTGTATGTGCATGCATTTTTGTTTAGTAGTTCATGGGGCTCTGGATTTTTTTATTTGACAATTTGTTTACAATTTACTTTATTTCAAATGACATCATTTGCCAATAACACCTTTACCGTTCAAAGAACCAGTCCTGGTAGGCTTGGTTTATAAAGTTCTTTTTTTCCGTCCATGAAAAAGTTATATATTAAAAGGACAGTAAAGGTAAAATCTAAGCTTTTTTATGAGTGTACTTCTGAAGTGACTATATCTTAGGTTATTTAAGAAAATCCATCCCCTGTCTTTCTTACCGCTGTCTAGTACTTTGCTTTCATTGTTTAGCTGTTTCCTTTTTTTTTTCTTTTTGTTATTGCCTGTGTTATAGTACCTCAAATCGTTTGTGTGCTGAGGATAGTTCGGAGAAAGAAAGCGTTCCTACGACATTGACAAACCCTGTTGCTCCAACTGTTATAAATACTACTGCTGCAACCACAACTACGTCAACATCTGATGGCACAGTGTCGTCAACAACAGATTTCAGGGAGAGACGCAGGTGTGTAAAGTTACGAATGGTAGCATAAGAAAATCTTGGGCTGTTGCCCTTTATTTGAACATTTCAACTTGTTAATTAAATTTAATATTCATATATCCATGTCTGTTGAATAACATGGATTTCTATCACTAAAGTCATACTTTCCTAAAAATCATAAGCTAAGTATTTGTTTATTTGAGCTTTTAAGAAGTTTTGCTAAGCATTTTCTGTTATATCCATTTTCTGTATTCTGCTTTATTAATTTTGCACTTTGTGCAGATTGCATGTATTTTTCCATTTGGAGCTGTCAAATTGTGTAATGTTTGTTTTTTATTTTCAAATTAGTAGTTGGTCTTTAAACAAGATGGCTTTGTGCCTCTACTATCTTTGTTTCAATCTTTCACCACTGCATGGATTTTCTGATGGATACTTCTAAATGCAGATTCATCACATTCAAAATTTCCTGTATGCCAGATTGGATATAGAAAACTCTGCATTACTTCCCTCCTGTCAGAAGATGGCACCATCACCCTCCGTCATGACTTTTATCCTGCCTCTGAAAGTGAGGATATGAAACCGTATGTAGGCACCACCTCTGCACACTATTAGTTATTCTTTTACCATGTGCTATGACCTGGTTCTGGAGCTTAGTGCCCATCTTTTCAGGTTTTGACAATTCTTCAAAACCTTTTTGTGATATTGTGCAGGGATGTCTCTCCACAAAAAACATCATGATTTTAGCTAGGCAGCACTGGCAAGAAGCAATGTTGGTCTCGGACCCGCCTCGGTCTGCCTTTGGTGCTGTGCACCAAACATGATTCCAAATCCTGTGGCAAATGCTCCCTCATGCATACAAAGTCCATCAGGACGTGGGTAGCCAAGCTCTATGTAGCTGAACATAGAGGTTGGTCCCTATTCAAGGTGCAAGGTCGGTTTTGGTTCTGTTTGCCAGTTCCATTTGATAACATCAGGTAAGTCCAGGAAGATGTCGAAAGACAAGTCCAGACAAAAAACATAACACATCGAAGTGGTGTCCATTGCTGCATCAAGTATCCCATTCTTAGGAGAAATCGCTTAGTCTGTGATCCAAGGGCCCAACTCTGGCAGCAACATCTCATTCTGAGCTGATTCAATCTTTGAAGCCGATTCATCTCAAGTTCCCTGGGCCTTCTTTGATGTCACAGAAGTTTGAGACCTTCCAATGATGTCGTACTGCAACTTTATAAAATGGTTCCACTGATCTGCCAACTTATAAACTTATTTCACTGTGTGATGAGGGGGCAAGACCCTGGAGGAGTGGTGTCATGCGCAGAGATACATAGGAGGAACTCTGCCCCTCACTGAGATCCCTCCCATGCTCCAAAAAAGGGGGTAAAAACCAAAAGATCGGTGCGGCCGTTGCCGATGTCCTGGGGTGTTTTCACATCCCCTGATGTACTTCTGCTGTTCAGAGCTTCCAACTGGAAAGCCACTTTGTGCAGTGGGTTCCAGCTTGCTTTCTCTGTCACCATGTGACTTAGGCTCTTCACTGAGAACTGTGTGAAAGAAGCTGGAATTGTGTGACACATGGTGGCACCTTGTGAGTTGGCATGTCTCGTTCCAAGTCTCTCAAATGTGCCTCCAGTTCCCACAGAGCCAGCGGGGCCTCCAGTTAGCCTTTTGCTAGCGAGTCCTTATCCTATGTAGACTGGTCGTGTTTGGCTTCAGCTTTGTCATCCGCCCCCATGGTTGCCATAGGCCTCTTAGGCTCTTCCTAGTGAAGTGCTGTCTGCTTCACAGGTGCTCATTACACTTTCTGGCCCAACACTGCTAGTCAAGTCAGAGTGAACTTCTGTAAGAAATCACTTTGTCAAGCTTTGGAATCTAATACTCAGTTTGTGGCTGAGGATAACAACCCTCCACCTCCGCCACAACATCAGTACACCAGGAGATAGGTTATTTTTGGTTCTTATTCCTTTGCCGTCCAAGGGCTTGCAGATGTTCCTCACAATAAGAACAAGCATTTGCAATGCAATAGGTCTCGCATTATTAAAGTTTGAGCTATTGGTGTTGCATTATTTAGCAATGCCAATAGCTCAAACTTAAATAATGCAAGACCTATTGCATTGCAGTGCAATACACGCATAACAGACATACATGCAAAAGTACACACACATACATACTGTCACTCCATCTGCGGTGGCTATTCTGTACACGTATATGCACTCATTAACATCACAGTATGTAACATGCATCAATTTATTTTTCATTCTGTTTAATTTAATCCAGGTTCTATATGCATCTCAGTCCTCCTTAGAAAAAAAAAGCATTTGCAATGCAATAGGTCTATCATTTGTGAGTTTGAACTGTTGGCATTGTAAATAGATATGCCTTTTATTTGTTTTGAATACCTGCAAGCCGTGCGTAAACACACACTGTACTTCTAGTCGTTACTTACGAGAAGCAAGGCTGACAGTTACTGCGCCTCTTTTACTGCCAGCCTTGCTTCTTGTACAAAGTGTGTGTTCATGCACCACTTGCAGGCTTTCAAAAACATAAATAAAAGGCATTGTCGTTTACATTGTGATGTTACCCCATGGATGAGTTTGGGACATCAAAATCTGCCCGCTTCATACGGCCAACCTATCGACCCCAAATGACAGGAAGGCGCAAGCCCACCGGACACGTACTGAACACGTGACTCCTTCAGTGCAAACAACCACAGCATTCTAGATCCCACTGAGCCCCATTGCGGCTGCAATCCTGCCCCCCATGTGTGCTCCGCAGCACCGAACACATATGGTAAACAAAAACACGACATTTCAAACACACGGCCAGGAAAGGGTGTGGATTACAGGCTAGAGCGCCGAATTTAAACGAGCTGTGCTCACTCAGCGTGGTCGGGTTTGCTCACGCTTTTCAGCAGTGGCATTAAAAACATGTTCGCATCGTGTTCTCGGCTAGATCTCAGCTTTTCATTCCAGGTGGGTCGCGTTACAGGCGGCGGGAGAGACAAGGGCCGTACCCGTTGCTGGCGCTGCAAAAACCACACAAACTCCAGAGCGATCCCTGGGTCACACCGTGCAGGGGGCGGGCGATCTGCTGCCTCCCTCCCGGGCACACGAAGAAACTTGTACCGGTTACCGGCCCCCACTCACCCGCACATCAAGTGCTGGTGCTCGTTTCAAGTGTGTTTTTAACGAGCCCCAAAGAACACTCCGAGGGAAGGGTGGATTACAGGGCCTCCATGAAATGCTATTCAAATGTACTTTATTAGTCATAGCAAGTCAACTGGGACAATTCCAAGGAGTAATGCACACGTCAATATTGCACATTTATTGATGCGATTTGATATAGCGCTTACATCACCAGAGGTGTCAGAGCGCTTTACATCAGAGCGAGGAGGGCTGCATGAGAAGGTTTAGAGTAACAAGGTAGTAGGAAACCACATTTATGGCTTCTACGGTTACTCAGGGTGAGAGTGACGTATTTACAGATTACAAATTACAGGTGACACATTACCTGCCTCGGGGGAGAACCACCCTGACTCACAGGCGCCCCTGCTAGGCTGCTATTCAGCAACGGAACCGGAGCTCAGTAGATTCTGGGGTCACTTTGCGACTAGGCCTGGAGGTAAGTGTGAACTTAACTTCATTTCAGCAAGGCTTCTTCAGCTTAAGTGCTCCCAGTCCTCATGTTTATAAGGAAACGGTGGAACTGGGAAATAGAGATCTGCCCAGTGTCAAACACTTAAGGTGAGGGGAGCGCCAGGATTAGGCGACTGGTGCCCTAGCTCCAAACTTTGAAACTGCAGGGCACCACTGCATCTCTCGAAAGATGTGTTTGGAGTGACCCCCCCAGTTCTGCTGTAATGTTTACTGGCGATCCCCCCCACTGCAGAGACTGGGATAAGGCCTGTCCCAGTCGACCTGCCATGGGAAGTAGGTTTATCATGCAGTGTCTCCGCAGCGACCGGCACTGGAAGGTCACAGGAGGTCCGGAGGGCGCGGGTGAGCTTTGCCAAGATTCCCTGGAGACTGCCCGAGAAGGATGGTCAGTGGGCTTGGGGCAGATTTGACTTTAGCTTCAGGTGTGCTCCGGTTCCAGAACTTGAAATGGAAATATAGAAGCATGTGTACTCACTCTCCCAGAATACCCGCGTTATACTGCGGAGTGCCGGTACTCTTCCACTGAAAGTATTACAGCTCTGCTGAGAAGGGCAGGTGCTCTCCCTTTAGAAGTAAAGTGCGGAAACTCTGTACCTGCCCATTTAAAGTGCTCACCGGCTCTGAACTGGTGCTCTTACAGGGAGCCGGTGCACCCCCCTACTGACCGCAAAAATACACAGATCCTAAGCAGAGAACGGGACAACTGAAAGGGCAGATCTCGAGTAAAGACACCGCATATATGCCCACAGGAGACAGACCTGAGGTCGGATGCATGGGACAGGGCAACTGCAACAAGCCGACAGAGCAGGTGTGAGGGCGGGCACACTGGGCAGAGCAGGGCACAGGGCACCCACCCACACGTGGTCGAACAAGGATGAGGGCAGCTACAACGGGAGTGGGCACCTTCATGTGATACACCAGGGAGGCGAGGGCACCCTCATGGTATAGAGGGTAGGGAAGAGGGTAGCTTCAGGAGTTACAGCAAAGGATGTGATGGCAGCTTGAAAGGGCACAGGCATGGAAGCATAGATATCCTGATACAGACCAGGGGGAGAACAGGGGGCTGTTTCGGGGCGAGGAAAATCGGCAGCCTTGGGCGCCACGCTGAAGTTTCTGCAGATACCATGTGCATGCCGTGCCAGGGTGCCTGCTGCCAGAGAGCTCCCGAGTCACAGGTGAGGAGTTTGCCAAGTCCACTCACTGTTGCATGCACTTATTCGGAAGGGCTCACCCACGCCACGAGCCTCTACATGAACACACTCCCCTTAAACTATGCCGTGCCACTAGAGGGCGCGTGCCAGCAAGAACTGTTGAAGGCTGGGCGAGCTCCCGTTGTGTACTGAGCGCGCGCAGCATCTATAACTGTATAGGAGGCGCAGCGTTAGGGGATCCCGGGGGCTTCGTCAATGTTCCAGGACTGTCAGAACAATGCTCGATTTCCTGCAGTTCTGCAAACCTTCAAATGGTATTCAAGCACAATAAAAAACAAGGGACAGCGGCAGCTGAGGGCTACCGAGTGGGAAGTCTCAGATGAAGCTCCCATAAACACCGAGACTCCTCCCGCCACGAAGCGCGCTGTACCCTCCACACAGGCAACTTGGCTGTCTCCTGCGTTTGATGTACGTCCCATTTGGCTTTTAATGAGCACATTGTTCTGTGTGAGTAATGCTGAAACCTGTGGTGCGCGCGCACCACAGAGGAGCGGGGGCTAGGGAACCTGCCGTCTGTGCTGCACTGATGCGCGTGATAGACACCAATGGGAATGGGCGGAGCAAAGGCAGGACATGCACCCGCCTTTGCCCAATTGCGTGCCTTATTTTTGTAAAAAAAAAAACATGCTAAAGCCAATGGCAACCGGCGAAAGCCTGATCACACGCACGAGCGTGTGGTCAGCTTTCAGAAACCTGTACAAGAGGTCTTGCGCTGCGCGAGCAGTGTTACGCACTGCAACGCTAGGCGCGAGACCTAAAAATGAGGGCGATGATCAGGACAGTTTACTGATGCTGGCCTCTATTTAGACTTATAGAACACTTTACCTGAAACAGCCTTGAATTAGCCATTGGCCCCCTACTGAGGAAGGAGCTTCCTTAGTGGTGGTGATCTGTAGGGGCCGAAAGGTCTTCAATTTAGAACCGGCCATTGTGAAAACTAAGGCAAATTTGTCAACTGATATTCTGTAGCCTCTTAAATCGACTTTGAAGGCCTTATTGCTGACTACGGAGGTCCTAACTGACAGTTTTAAGGTGGCAAAGTCCAAACTGTATTCTGTTTCACCTGTGAGTAGCTAGATTGCTCTGCGCCGCAGGCTGGATTCCAGGAGACCCTCCTTTCCTTCCTTCCACATACAGCATGTGACTCCCTTAGAGCTTTGTTTAGTAGCCCTTGATAAGTAAAGTGAACACCCTAGTGGCTTTTTTACTCTGTAGATAATCAAGGAAGATTGATACTTTAGGTAAAGGTTTTTTCTGCTGCCATTCTAGCTTTGTCATTGAATGCTGTGTGCCATTTGAACCTCTATGCACACGTCCACTGGGGCACAACAAGTGAGATCTTGCCTGCCTTCTATGATTTCAATAACTCCTTTGCCCATTAAAATGTAACTGAACAGTGGACAGAATTCCGTCATAGTTTTATTAGATCTAACTGCAGCATTGGATATGGTTTCCCACTCTCTTCTCCTGCAAAAATGTGCATCAGTGGGAATTGCTGGAATTGCATTAAAACTGATTCTTTTCTCTCCAATAGAGAACAAGCATTAACTGTGTCCACTTTCAGGTAAAAAAACAAATGACTCCAATTTGGACTTCCGCAGGGATCCTTCCTGAGTCAGTTGCTGTTGGACGTCTACATGATCCCACTGGCCAATTTGAATTATTTGGGGTATCAGTAATATCCCATGCTAATTACACACAACGGTTTCTCTCTGTAGATAGCAACACCATCAAATCACAACGGAGATTCAAAGCTCATCTCAGCAGGATTATGGAGTGGATGAACGAAAGCCTTTTTAAATGTAATGCGCAAAAGATAGAATTACTCCTATATGGGGCAAAAAACAACTTCTTAGCTAACAGGTTTCTGCCATGCAGCATCTTAACAGCGCTGTACAACGCTCTGTGGGCCTACTTATTTCCGATCAACAGTTTGGTGCCGAGGCTTCCTTGTCTCCTGGCCTCATGCAATACTGCTGGTGCGCCATGCCCTCTAGCCCGTACTGGCCCTGGAGTGGAACCTTTGCCTTCAGTGGTCTCACTGGGGGTGCTATTGAATGACAACCGATTGCAGATGAAGCAGCCCTTGACCTCCAGTGGTAAACAGCAGATGCCATCCTGTCAGACGGTAGGCCAGTTTTCTTGACTCATTCTGCCTGCCAAGTAGTTATGGACACATGTATTATGAGCTATAGAAGTTATGTTGAAGAAATGGAAATCAGAGGACTTTGATCTCTGATGGAATAGTACCACCACATCAACCTGCTGGTGCTACGAGCCATCTATCTGTCCTTCTTTTCTGCCTTTCTTCTAGGTCAAATCTGACCTGGTCTTGGTAGAGGCTTTCAGGCTGTGGAGGTGGCTGCATCTCTTTGGGGTCTTTCCTATTTTCAGGTACTGATGGGTTTCTGGATGGCAGAGCAGACCAGTTCAGCAGAGTTCGTCTTGATGATCACAAATGGTTTGCTACCAGTGAGAACATTCATTGTCTTTTGCACCCTAGTGCTCCCTTCTCCAGGTTCTATAAGAGACTAATTCTGCCGTAATGTAACTCTGGCCTCCTCTGCCACTGATTCTGCAGGTCCTGAAGAAGAGCAAAGGTACAGAGCACAGCTAATCCAGATAGCCCCAGAGTGGGCTCAGAAAGTTTAGTACGCAGACTTGCTGAATCTGTGCATACACCCTCTACTCTGACTGCCTTTTTAGTAGGGCCTGCTGCCCCTACAACAGAGCAGGAGTTTGCCTCAAGCTTCCTAACTCTACACCACTGTGTGGAGATTTTTCTGCATCCACTGAGATGCTTTGGCATTCCATCAGAAGTGTTGAATACTATTCTGGCTGCCTACCACCTATCCATCAAGTCCATCTATTTTGGCCTTGGGCCACAATTCATTGAGCGGTGCAAGGACCTGCATGTCCGCCTTCTGCTGGTGAAGCTGTCTGGTGGGCTTGCGTACATTTTATCTCTGTCCTGCTAAGGTTTTTCTGTGTGGACTGTTAAATGTTAGTTATCAACCCTTTTCGACCTTCTTCATTGTATGTGTTTCTTAAAGGGGCTCCCTTTTTGCCCAGATCCATTACTATGCTGCAGTGGGACCTTAATGTGGTTCTTACCTGTTTGATGTGTTCTCAGTTCAGTCAGTTGAACCCTGACAATATTGACACCCAAAACAGACTTTCTTTTTGCTGCTACCGTGGCGAGTTGTTTCATTGAGTTGCAGAAGTTGTCTGTCCATCCTCCATATATCAACATTGTTCGAGGACATGTTGGTACTTCGCACTCTGGCTTTGTTTCGCCCAAAATATGGTGTTGCCATTTCTTGTGGGGCAGTAGATTTTAAATCTGCTCCTATTTTGTGTGTTGAGATAAGGGAGCACTATTTGGCCAATCAACATTTTTTTGATAGGCTGTTGCGGGTGGTAGTTGAGAAACAGACCTCGCCTAGGTAGAATCAAGATGTGCTATCTATTGGCCAAAACAAAACTTGAAAGGGCCTTTGGGCTCATTCTTCCTGGACAAATGCCACCACCACAGCCTTAACTAGAGGTGCTGTGGTATTGAACGTCTGTGAAACTTCTACATATGGGTGTCCATCCATACCTTCACCAGGCATTACTGCATCGGCTTTAATGTCCGCAAGAAAGGTCTTTTCGTCTGGTTGGTCCAAAACTGGCTTCTTTTTGCGGAGTAGTTTGTGAGCTACTGGTAGCTCTCCAGCCACCTATAGGTAGCTCTCCTGTTTGCAGCCCAGCCTATTAGATTAGAAGGTTTGCTAAATTAAATTAATATATGTAAACCAGCATTGAAAAGTATGTATTTGAGATAAAAATGTATGTATTTTCAGAACTCATTGGTTAATGTTTGGGAAAAAAAATATTTTTCATAATATGTTTGATGTCTTGTGTGGTTGTAGATACACATGCTTGACATAAGTCTGCCATCTAGTGTTGGGCTCGGAAGTTTGCAAGTTGTTTTTCTTTGAAGAAGTCTTTTGAGTTACAAGATGTGGTGACGACTCCTCTTCCTTGCAGTGCGCATGGTTGTCGACTCCATTGTGATATTGTTTTTTTGCGCCATCGGTTTCGGACATGTGCTCCTCTGCTCTCTCGGTATTGTCTGTTCTTACTAGTTAGGCCTTGAACATTGGTGGAGCCATCCATCGCGGTTACTTAGATATCTACATCAGTCACTTGTCTGTGTTCCAGATGACTGAGGCCTTAAGAAGCAAACATTTACTTTTTCCGATGTTTTGTCCTTGCGTTCGCCATCTGGTGATGGAACGAACGCCTTTAAGATTTTACCCACGCTGCCACACCAAGTTCCCATATACCAACCAACATCTGGTGTGCAGCTTGTCCCTTTCTCTGGATCACCAAGAAGCAACTTGCGAGGCTTGCTAGTCGTTTCGATCAAAGAAGATGCACGATCAGCACGCAAGAAGGCTTGAGATGTCCCGACGCACAATCGAAGACACTCTGGTCCGAAGACTACCACCATGAGGCCCAGGTTCGAACGTCTGCAGCAGATCAGGGTAGTTTTTTGCACAATGACCGTTTGCGATCCATGCTAGAGATTCATGACCTTCCGCCAGGATAGACAGAGTACTGTGCCCCTCATCCCTTCCACAGTTGTCCCGCAGTTTTGATCATCCTCTTCGGATTTTGGCTAGCGCAGCCATTGTAATCAACCCTCTCCTTAATCAGTTGATTAACACCTCCTTTGCATCGGCCACTGTCCCTTCCGCCTGTAAGCAGCCGTTGATCATTCCCCTCATTATAAAGGTGTCCCTCGATCCCAACCTCCCGGCCAGCTACCGCCTGATCTCGCTTCTCCCAGTCATTGCTAAGGTCTGCGAGAAGATGGTCAACAAGAAACTGACCACCTTTGTTGAACAGCACGGCCTCCTCCACCCGGCCCAATCTGGTTTTAGAGCCCCGTACAGCACAAAATCAGCACTGTTGGAAATTGCTGAAGCCATACGCAAAACTTTGGATATGAAGGGCAGGAAAGCACTTGTCCTGTTGGACCTGTCTGCCGCTTTCGATACTGTCCCCCCACTCACTGCTCTGTGCCCGCTTACAACAGCTGGGTATCATGGTTTCCGCTAGTAAGTGGCTCAAATCCTTTTTGGAAGGCAGAACTCAGCAAGTTTGGATCCCCCATTTTACGTCCACTACTCAAGAACTTCGGTCTGGGGTTCCTCAGGGATCCGTGTTAAGCCGCTTCTGTTTAATATTTATATGTCTCCCCTCATCCAGCTGGCGGAGGAGTTAGGCGCTAAAGTTGTTGCTTATGATAACAACACTCAGCTTTTCTTCACCTGGAAGAAGCACAAGTCTTCAACTGCTTGTGTTAAAACTTGTTTTGCAGCTGTGTTTAATTGGCTCACTTCCGCTCAGCTCAAGTTCAATGAAGATAAAACTAAGATTATATTCTTCAACGATTTTCCCCCTTTGTTCTGGCACACTTTTTGGCAGGATTAGTCCCCCCAAGCCCTCTCCCCGGGGCCTTCCGGTCAAAAATCTCGGGATTTGGTTTGACGAAAAGCTTAGCTTCAGCAGCCAAATTTGTAAATTGACAGGTACCTGTTTCGGTATACTGAAGCTTATCAAAACGTTGCTGCCTCTTCTCCCCTTAACAGCAAAAGAAACGGTTACTTGTGCGCTTGTCACCTCCTGTATTGACTACGCTAATGCACGTTGTCGGTCTACCTGGCTGCCTCCTTGACAGACTACAGGTGGTCCAGAACGCAGCTGCCAGAATGCTCCATAGCCTCACCAAACAAACTAGTGTCAGGCAGCATGTGCATAATCCTCAATGGCTCCCTGGGAGAGTAAGGGTTAAGTTCAAGGCCCTAGTAACGGCTTGTGCTGTTTTTTATGATTATGGCCCTGTCTATCTTAGGAAGCGCTTTCAGTTCTACATCCCCAGTAGGCATCTGCGCTCCTATAATATGCTAAGGGAAATTACACCCAGATTAAGCCTAAAAAGGAAAGGCTGCAGTTCTCTGGCCTACTTGGCCGCTGATGCCTGGAACGCTCCCCCATTTGACCTACGCAGCCTGCAGGATCCCAACCAATTTAGAAAGAAACTAAAAACTTTCCTTTTCAACTGAACTGTTCTTCTTTTTTTTTTTTTTTTTTTTCTCTTCTCTCTGTTTTTGCTCTTGGGCTTGTGTCGGGACACACTCTCTAGTAGCTGCGCGTGTTATAAACTCGTGTTAACATAACATCGACAAAATATGTGCATGGGCCACCACTGCCCTCGGGCCATGATTGGCATTGAACAGCTGTATCGGAAATGCCCAGCCTCGGCTTGGCGCCGAAAGAGCAGAACAAAAGTCAGTCACCTGTCAATCTCAGGCTTAGACTCTTAAGCCAGGGCACTGAAACTTCGACCGTCCATGGTGTCGAAAATAATTGCCTTGGACCCAAAACCCTCCGCTTCAAAAACTTCAGTGTCGAAAGCTTCTTTGGAGCCAGAATCTCAACCCGGCTCCAAACAAAGGGACAGTTCTGAAACTGTGGAACCTGTGCTTCAGCGGCTGCAGGTTTGAGGCAAAACCAGATACATATTCACTCGGAAACTGGTAGAATACTGGCTACACCTCCTAAGACAAAGGAAAAGCCACCTAAGAGACAGTTAAGCTCTGAAGAAGCTTTATAGGTCGTCTGCCAACCAAAGCACAGGAAAGTCCTCCACCTGTGGCACCAGGGGCATACTCTCCACCACTTTCTCCTTCTGCAGAAACGCATTTGCCTCAAGGATCCATTCATTCTTTTTGGGAGCATGGGGATAATGGGGACAGAGAGGATGATGGAGACCTATACTCCATTCCACCGCAAAATGACTTGTGGGACACATATGCACACAGACCAACATACAGTTGAAAGGTAGAAAAATAGATGATGCAGGAAAGAGTGGCGGCACTATCGCCTAACCACTGAAGAATTGCTTACTCCTTTATTCTCCTCTCACGTTATGACAGGGCACACTGATATTAAATGTAGGGGCTCCTACAGCATGTCCCAGAGAACTATAGCAAACAGACTTTTGAGATTGCCTCTGAGGGCATATTGATTGCCAACACTTCTATTTGCTGTGCTCTAGATGCAGCTGATACAGCAGCACGAAGCGTTAACACCAGTGTTCTCATTTGCAGTCATGCCCGGCTTTAATTACTGGATTCAAGCCTGAAGTGCCACAAAGTATTCAATCACTTCCTTTTGATGGGGAGCATCTCTTTGGCCCTCAAGAAGACACTCTACTTGACAAAATTCAAAAAGACAACAAGACTGCTAAAGCTATAGGACCTTTACAAACACATGCACAGCGAGATACTTTTTGTCGCTCCCAATATTGTGGAGCAGCCAAACCCACATCTTCTGACACTTCCACCTCATATCAGCGTCCCCAGTTGCATATTGCATCGCCTAGGAGTGCTATAAAGGCTCATACAGAAGAAACCAATCTAGAGGCAGGATCTAAAGGCAGGGGCGGTTTCTCAAAACTATCCATCTCACCCACAAAACCTTGACTTGCCCGCCATTCCCCCAATCACATAACTGTCAGGGGAAGGCTCCAACATTTCTTTCACACATGGCGGAATATCACCACTGACCATAGGTATTGGATATTAACTGAAATGGTTATTGCCTAGAGCTCACCTCCAATCATTCCAGTATGCACCACAGGCTGTCAACAGACCATCAGCAGCTGCTCAAAGAGGAAGTCCAAGCTTTTCTACAAAAGGGAGGGATAGAACTTGTGCCACAACACCAACAAGGCACGGGGGGTCTATTCAATTTACTTCCTAATACCCAAGAAGGATTGGTCGCTAAGGCCAATTCTGGACCTCAGACCCCTTAACAGGTACAGAGCATTTCCACATGGTCATTCTTCAAAATGTCATCCCGCTACTACAGCAAGGTGACTTCATGGCTGCCTGGACTTGAAGGAGACATTTTCACATTCCAATTCACGTGGCACACCCGCAATAGCTCAGTTCAAAGTGCTCTATTCGGGGTCACCAGAGCCCCAAGGGTGTTTACCAAATGCCTAGCAGTGGTAGCATCTCTCTTAGGAAGTAGAACATACACGTTTTTGCTTACCTGAAAGATTGGCTTATAAAAAGCACAACACATCACAAATATTGTCACCACACTCCAGCTACCATAAACCTGTTTCACCAACTAGGTTTTACAATCAGTGCAATCAAATCTCACCTGTAACCCCTTCAAATACAGCCTTACCTGGGATCTATCCTCAACTCAAACATTGGGATGGCTCACCAAAACGCAGCAAGAATTCAATTAGTTCAAAACGCTTATGCCACAGTTTTAGCCTAACTAGTGTATACCAGTGACAACAGTTATGCATCTCCTAGGGACCATGGCATCATGTATAGCCATAGTACCACAAGCCAGACTCAACATGTGCCCATTCCAGGATTGCTTAGCACATTAATGGTCTCAAGCGGACAGTCAGCTGGAAGATCTAGTGTTGATCAGCTGTCAATCTTGCCACTCTCAATAGTGGTTGAATTCCAACAGTCTTCTAAAATAACTGCCCTTCCTAGACCCAGTTCCGCAGACGACCATAACAACGTAGGCATCGCTCTCAGGTTGAAGAGCGCACGCACAGCAGATGACTGTTCAGGGCTACCAGACACCCCGTCAAACTTATCTCTATATCAATCACCTATAGCTGTTTACCTAGCGCTGAAAGCGTTCCTTCCAGTCCTCACAGGAAAAGTGGTTCTCATCAAAACAACATGACTTCCATGTATTATCTGCAAAAACAGGGGGGAGGAGAAAACAGGTCACCTCAGCTATCTTTCTTAACACAGATCATCTGGAGGGTCTCCAACACAAGATTCCCCTGTTAGCGGAGTACATACCGGGAGTGTAAAACAACTTTGTATATCTCCTCAACAGGAAACAACAAGTCCACGAGTGGTAGCTTAACCCACAAGTCCTCCATCCATTCTCCCAAACTGCGCCTCAAGGTTCCAACAACCACAGTCCAAGGGCAATACACTGAATACATTGATCAGGGATATTTGCTTACACTTTTCCACCTCTCCACATGCTTCCATTTGTGATGTACAAACTGCGGCAGACGTCTCTGGCCCTCATCCTAGCGGCTTCCACATGGGCCAGACAACCATGGTTCACCACACTACTGGAACTCTCAATTCCCACACCAGGTGCTTTCCAACTGGCAGGAGCTTTTAACCCAAACCCAAGTAAGGCATCCAAAACCCAGATTCTCAATCTTGCAATCTGGCTCCTGAGGTCTTAGAATTCGGATTTTTATACTTACCTCAGCAGTGTGTGGATATTCTTAAAGAGGCAAGAAGACCCACTAGTAAAGCCTGCTATGTGGCAAACTGGAAACGCTCTGTACACTTTTCCATTCAATACATATTAACCCATTAACTGCAAAGGCAAAAGGCATTGTTAGTAACCTTCTACATTTACAAACGTCTGGGTTAGCTTTCACTTTGTAAGGCTACACCTAGCAGCAGTATTCAGAAATATGTTGGGGTTTACCCAAATTACCCTCCTGTACCTGGGTAAAAATACTACAAAAAGTAATAAAAGAAAAGGGAAGGAGGAAAAAATATATATATCTACGTAAACATAGGGGACTTCATATTACCCTATTAACAGTACATAGTCCGGTCATTAATTCATGTACCTTATTCAAAACAACAAATCGCATGCCACAGACACATTTTTGGAAATTATTCATCATTATTTCTGTTTTCTCTTTTAAAACATACAAACATATATACAAACAACATATATATACATCACAAATCAACGAAAAACAACACCTAGTAGCAGCATATCTCCAAAATAGAGAACAAAACTCTATTATCAGAATTCCTGTAATTGCAGCTTTGTTGAGGGCCTCAAGAGTTATCCCGCCTAGGGTCCCTCCAAACCCTGTTTGGAATTTCAACATTGTGTGAAAAATGTTAACCTCTTTGCACATGCCCTTTCCAATTTCTCTAGTGGAAAATTACATTTCATTACAATCACTTCACTCAGACGTGTAAGTGAGCTTCAGGCATTAACTCTAGAAGAACCATTCTTTCAACTTCATAAAGACAAAGTGGTACTATGCACCAACCCTAAATTCCTTCCAAAAGTAGTCTCCCAATTCCACTTGAACAAATCTGTTGAGTTGAGTGTTTTTTTCCCAACCAGATTCAGTTGCGGAAAGAGCTTTACCCACATTAGATGTTAAAAGAACTCTTATGTATGATATTGATAGAACTCAATCACTTTGAAAAACTAAACAACTTTGTTGCATTCTGAAAGCCACATAAGGGAAGAGAGGTTTCTACATCGGACATTTAACGCTTGATTGTGAAATGTATACAAACCTGTAAAGCCAAAACTAAAAGACCACTCCCTATCCCTCCTATAGGTCACTCTACTCGTAAAACAAGAGCTTTCAATGCTTTCTTGGAAAATATACCCACGGCTGTCATAAGTAAGGCAGCTAGATGGACTACACCGCACACATTTACCAAACATTACTGTGTAGATGTTATGGCCGAACAACAAGCCAATGTTGGTCAGGCGCTTTTACGCACATTAAGTCAAGCAAATGCAACCTACAAAGGCTAGCCAAAGCTAAAGGAGCAAAACGGCTATACAGTCTATGCTAATCATGTGCGATAGATTCCTTACCTTAGTATCACCCCCGGGCGTCAGACTGGATCCGGAAAGTTTTCGTCAGCAGTACCCCTGCGCGTCGGTAGGCGTCGTCGTGTGGCTCCGCGTACGTCGTTGGCGTCGTAGTCGCCGAGATGACGCTGCTGGAGCTACTTAGACGTGCCCACGCGCGCTGACGTCAGTTCTTTCTTTTTCCGCACCAGCAAGTGCAGATCCGGAGAGAGCTATACCCCTAGTCACTTTTTGGCTGACTTATTCTTGGGACTTTTTGTCTGTTTTTCGAGTCATTGACTCCTTGTGTATAGGAATGCCCGGTTTTAAGTCTTGCGCGGCTTTTCCCCATATGATGTTGGAGACGGACCCACACCGTGGGTGTCTCTAGTGCCTGGGGCGCGATCATGACTCAGTCGTACCCCGAATGCCTGGCAATGGCTCCGAAAACTTTGCGGGAGCGGTCCCCAAAGTTACTGGAGGCCTGGGAGTCGGCTTCGTACCGTTTAAGGTCCCGGTCCTGTGGGAGGTTGAGGGACCGGTCACGGAGCCACCATCACCATCGTTCGACAAAGTCTTCTCACTCTGCATCAGAAAAGGCGAAGCACAAGAAGTCGAAAAAGTGTCGTCGCTCTTCCCCTAGCCTGTCACGCGACACGGCTGAGGGTGGTGCCAACCCCGCGGCTCTGGCGAAGCCGCAGCAGTTGCCGATGACCTACCCACCCTTTCCAGTTCCTTCGGCGACTCTGGCCCAGTTGCATGAATTCCTGTCTGCCATGGCACGTGTCTTTGGGCCGTCGGGCCCTGTCGGCACAATTCGGGCCCCGCAGGCCCGACTTTGAGTCCTCGCTCTTCTGGGTCGTCTGCTCCGGCCCGACGACTCAGGTCTCGATTCCAAGAGACCCCCATGGAGCCATGCTCTGCTTCCACTCCGACGTGGAGACGGTGCCGGACTGGTGTCGATTGACGTAGATTCAGACGCCGTTAGGGAATTTCTATCCCTTTCTCCATCCGCCTCCCTCTTTTCCGCCTGTCCGGCAGGTTGAGGAGGACTGGGAGGGGTCTGAGGACCCTCTCGCAGCCCAGTGCAAGTTAGACCCGGACTGGGAAGAGGATTTGGTGGGATGCAGGTGACTTGGATTTTACTCCAGAACCAGACACACTGTCTCCTTCTACCATGGCTATGGAGGAAGGCGGTACATATTCTGTGGTGTTGCGTAAAGCAGCCAAGGCTCTCCACCTCGAGCTCCCTACGGTGGCCGTCAGGACTAACCTCCTGACAGAAGTGCATCGGCTGGAGTATTCCTCTACGGAACCGCTGCTGCCCTTTAATGACGCACTCTCGGACGTTCTTTTGGGCACCTGGTCCAGGCCCAACACAGGGGCTCCTGTGGATAAGAACGTGGTCCGACGCCATCGCCCGGCCCCATTTTCCTCTCCCAACACCCTACCCCTGAGATCTTGGTTGTCCAAGCCTCTGCATCCCCAAGCACATTCCCTTCCGCACCTCCGGACAGGAAATCCAAGTAACGAACAATTTGGGAAGAAACTTTTTACTTCTGCCTGTTCAGGGCTGCGGTCTGTGAACACCGCATGCCTCTTGGGCTGTTATTCCCATTCTGTGTGGGACCCGGTTGCGCAGGTGCTGCCTCATTGTCCGGAGGAGGCCCGGACGGTGCTCTCCCAAGCTATTGCTGAGGGGAGAGACGCAGCCAAGTTTACAATTCGTTGTGGTCTTCACACCGCCAACTCGCTGGGCAGGGCGATTTCCACGACAGTGGAGCTGCGCCGCCACACCTGGCTGAGGACAACTGGGTTTTCTGGGGATCTCGAGAACACTTTGATGGACATGCCCTTTAATGGCACTCGCCTTTTTGGCGACAAGGCAGATAGTGCGTTGGTGCGTTTTAAGGACTCACGGGCTACGGCCAAGTCCTTAGGTCTTTCAGCCACGTGCACTCCATCGGCTTCTGCTTTTCGCTCCTTTCGTGGCCAAGGAAGGGGCGCCCGAACACGTTTGTTTCAAAGCCACAAGCCTGCGCAGCAACAGTCTCAGCGCCGCCGCGGACGTGGGACCCGCAGATGTGTGTCACGGGGCTAGCGGGCAGGTCAGTCCACCACCTCCCCTGCCACCACTGCCTCCAAACCTTCCTAGTCCGGTGTTTCAGGCCCACCAAACGCCAGTGGGTGGCAGGATTCGCCATCACCTTCCCCACTGGCGCACCATCACCTTGGATAGGTGGGTTTTGCAGATAGTCCGAAGGGGTTACTCCCTCCCCTTCGCGACTACTCCTCCAGCCATGCCGCCACAGTGCCACCGCATGTTGGGAGATCACTTGACACTTCTCCAGCAGGAAGTTGCAGCCCTCTTGGCCAAGGTAGCCATCGAGCGCATTCCGATGCCAGAAGTAGGTTGTGCTTGTTACTCACACTACTTCTTGGTTCAAAGAAGGACAAGGGCCTGTGTCCCATCCTAGACCTTCGGAACGTCAATCGCTTCCTCCGGAAGACTGGATGGTGGTGTTGGACTTGCAGGACGGTTATTTTCATATCCCCGTCCTGCCGGCCCACCGGCGTTACCAACGGCTCACGGTAGGCCACGAGCACTTTCAGTTCACCGTGCTCCCCTTTGGCCTTACCAGCGCCCCTTGGGTGTTCACGAAAGTGATGGCGGTGGCCGCAGCTCATCTGCGCAGATGAGGGATTTCAGTCTTCCCCTATCTCGACAACTGGTTGTTGAAGGCGGGCTCGCCCCAGGCAGTCGTCTTCCACCTCCAGACTAGGGCCGACCTCCTGTGTTTGCTGGGGTTCTCCATCAACGTGCCGAAGTCGCACCTGATTCCCTCTCAGAAATTCCTCTTTATCGGAGTGGTTCTGGACACGGCGCAGTTTCGGGTTTATCCTCCCGAGCAGCGAGTCCGGAACATTCGGGCTATGATTCCGATCTTTCGGCCCTTGTCCTGGGTTTTGGTCAGGATGACCTTGAGGTTGCTGGGCCTCATGGCCTCCTGCATCCTGCTGACCAATCATGCCAGATGGCATATGCGGGCTCTGCAGTGGGACCTGAAGTTCCAGTGGGCGCAGCATCAAGGGGACCTGTCCGAGCACGTCCAGATCTCGGAGGGCACTGCACAGCAGTTGCAGTGGTGGCTCACGGACCAATATTGGGTCAGTGGCAGATCCCTCTCCCTTCCCCAACCGGAGCACACAGTGGTGACGGATGCGTCCCTCCTGGGATGTGACGGCTATATGGGGGAGGCGGAGATCAGAGGCCTCTGGTCTCTGGCGGAGTCCAGGCTCCATATCAACCTTTTGGAGCGCCATGCGATCCTACTTGCACTGAAGGCATTCCTTCCCTCTGTCAGGGGGAAAGTAGTGTAGGTGTTCATAGACAACACCACTGCCATGTGGTATTGCAACAAGCAAGACGGGATGGGGTCGTGGACCCTATGTCAGGAGGCTCTGCGTCTCTGGACATGAGTGAAACGTCACGGCATTTCCTTGACGGTTCAACACTTGGCAGGTTCTTTGAACGCCAGGGCGGAGGAACTCAGCCGCAGGTGCAGGATGGATCACGAATGGTGTCTTCACTCGGAAGTGGCTCAAGGTCTCTTTCAACAGTAGGGAGAGCCTTGGTTAGATCTATTTGCCACCAAAGAGAACGCGCAATGTCATCTCTTCTGCACGTTGGAATTTCCAAGGCGGCACTCGCTCTGAGATGCTTTTCGTCACGAGTGGAGCTGCGGTCTGTTGTACGCCTTGCCGCCTATACCACTTCGACATATTTTGCTGAAGAAGATCAGGCGCGACCGGGCCCAAGTCATTCTTGTGGCCCCGGACTGGGCTTGAAGAGTTTGGTATCCCGAGCTACTCAGTATGAGCATGGATCCCCCGATCCGACTGCCTCTTCAGCAGCAGGGCACGGTCCTCCACCCGAACCTGTCCAGCCTCCACCTACATGCGTGGAGATTGAGCGGCGACAGTTGATTCCATTTGACTTGCCTCATGAAGTCTGTGATATCATTCTGGCAGCCAGGTGTCCCTCCACTAAATCGGTATACGTCTGCAGGTGGAACAAATTTGTGGCATGGTGCACAGCAAAGGCTGTTGGTCCCCTTTCTGCCCCTCTTTTAGAAGTCCTTTTGTTCCTTCTTTCTCTGGCCCAGCAGGGCTCTGCTCTGGGTACTATTAAGGGCTACCTTTCTGCAATTTCGACCTTTCTCAGGCTCCCTGATCAGCTCTCTCTTTTCAAGTCCCCTGTTGTAAATAGATTTCTCAAAGGCATTACACACCTTTTCCCTCCTATTCTGTTTGTAGTGCCGCAGTGGGACTTGAATCTGGTTTTGAGCCTCTTCACAACTGTCCTCTTCGTTTATTGACTTTGAAGACTGCTTTCCTTGTTGCCATCACCTCTGCTAAGCGCATGAGCGAGCTCCAGGCGCTTTCCTGTAAGCCTCCCTTTCTGTCGGTTCATCCGGATAAGGTTGTGCTTCGCACTCGTCCTTCCTTCTTGCCAAAGGTTGTCACTGCCTTCCACATCGGGCAAACTATCACCTTGCCCACTTTCTTTCCGCCTCCACACAGAGAGAAAGAGAGGCCCCACCGTCTGGACCCAAAACGTGCGCTCTCATTGTACCTGAATCGCACACAACCGTTCCTGGGTGAATGACCAGCTCTTTGTTGGCTACGTAGGCGGCAAGAAAAGCCAGGCTGTACACAAGAGGACTATAGGCCTTGATTTCAGCTCTATTAGGCGGCGGAATAGCTACTGCCGCCATGACCAAGAAATAGTAAATGAAAAGACCTTTTAAAATGCAAGCTTGAAAACCCTATAAAAATTCACAATATAGGAGGAAACACCGTCGCAACCGTTTCCGGATGCAGAAGTGAGGCTATTGTGGACAAGCACAAGCACTAATCAAGCGTCTCACAGATGATAACCAGACCTAACATTGGCGGCGCCATGTTGAAGGGATTCTGCACATATACAGAAGTATGCACAGGAAACCAGGACCTCGGTGTATAGTAGTGTACCAGCCTATCACCTTAGTGCCCATAATCCCAAAAACGACTAGCTATAGTGTCTCATTTGTTCGCCGACATAATAACGAATCTACCAATGAATAGACAACCCAGGACACAGCACTACCGAATCTCTCAGGAATCGTGGTAGCAAGACGGCTCTTTTGCTCGCTGATTCACTCATACTTGTCCACAATAAGAGTAATCAGAGTCACGGTATAGTTTAAAATGTTTATTTTAACTAACATGCTCTATGGTGCAGTACACGTACCATTACCAGCAACAAAATGCATAAACACAATACCGTTAGCATAGTTACAATTCCA
Source organism: Triturus cristatus (assembly GCF_964204655.1). NCBI lineage: Eukaryota > Metazoa > Chordata > Amphibia > Caudata > Salamandridae > Triturus > Triturus cristatus. The sequence goes on from NC_140585.1 coordinate 619,574,263, forward strand.
TAGGATACAAAAGTGGATGTCATTTTATAAAGACAGTGGAAAAGGATTATAGGACTTAACCAACCTCCCCGTGGTAAGAAATAGTTTATTAAAAAAAAGACCTCTGGGTTTTGTCAGCAGACCCCATACCTCAAGGCCTAGATGAAAGGTTTACATCTCAGGACCAGCACAACTCTTCTCTCTGGTAAGGTCTCTCTCCAACTGTGTGAACAACATGTTTTGCTGCAATATTAAAGCACACAACTTTCAGTAGTGCAGCTGTGTGTCATGTTCTGTCTAGGTGCGAGGGACTGACCAGAACAGAATAACAAGGGCCATTGTTTGTCGACCTTGTACATCGTGTGCAGACTAAACCCCAGAGAACAGCAGAGAACGCGAAAAGCAGACAGTTATCATATGAAAGGCACAAACAAAGTCTTGCAAAATAAAGGCATGTAGAAACGTGCGCAAAAGCAGCCTCATGGCAGCGAAGCTCATGCTAACTTAACAATGTTGATAATGAACCCACCAACCATACTATATTTTATATATATATATATATATATATATATATATATATATATATATATATATATATATATATATATATATATATATATATATATATATATATATATATATATATATATATATATATATATATATATATATATATATATATTTTCCATTCACTCGCTCTCAGCTCCCGCTTCAAGCAGGAAAAACGAGCATGGGCTGTTTCGGGCGATCCCGCCCTTGATCACATGACAACTCATGGACATTTTTCTCATTGTATACAAGACGTCATTACTAATGTCTGTTAGAGTGTCGTCATCAGGCAGCAGTGTCATGCATTATAATAGTGCACAATACTAAGATGTTCACATTCTATTGATATCAGGGCGTTAATGGTTCGTCAAGGGAGGGGACACATGGGGGATCACACACATTTCCACGATACACATTCCATTTAGTCCAGAACACTATCCATTTTCGGGGACAGCCACAGGATACATACACGGTTTTCTCCCGTGCCATACACCAATCAAAGTCCTCTCTCCAGGCATTGAGTATCGGTGGTGCTGCTGCTCCCCAGAGTCGCGCTATATTTCGCTTAGCTACCATCTTTCCAAGCGTCACCCAGGTTTTGCCCTTTGCGTTCAAGTCCGTGGGCTCCCAAATGTTCACATTTTTGGCCTCAAGTCGAATTTTAACCCCCATACCGTGCTCATACACTCATGCACTTTTTTCCAGTAGTTTTGGATTAGTGGACACTCCCAGAGTATGTGTAGAATGGTCCCCTCTAGGCCACACTGTCTCTTACACATCCCATCTTCACTCCTGCCCATTAGTACCAATATGCGTCCAGAGAGGTACACCCGGTGCAAAATCTTTAATTGGATCAGTCTTCGTTTCGCTGAGATGGCAACTTCCTTAGGGGAAGAGAGTGCTTCCTGCCATTCCTCATAGTCTATTTCTAGACCGCCCCTCCCCCATTTCTCCCTCAGTGTCAGTAAAGGATCAGGAGTGTGGTATAAGCTTTTTATATGTAAGGGATATACCTCTCTAGGGCAGGTATCTGTCGAGTAGTCTATCATCAAGAGGGGAGGACTCCGGAAGCGATGACCCAGCTGGGATATTGGCCTGAAGGGAGTGTCTGACTTGTGCGTATCTAAAGTATTCCGAATCGGCCAGCTCGTGTGTCTGCTGTAGTGAGGTAAAGGACACCACTCCATGTGGTCCCCAGAGGTCTCCTATGCGGGAGATCCCTATTGGGTCCCACATGTCGAACCCCCTAGTCCGTCCCAATGTACCCAGGCGTTCGGAGTCCCAGAGTCGAGTTGAGAACGTGAGTCTATTGGCCCATCCCAAGCTACGGTTGACCTCGTGCCTTATTTGGACTGAGTGTCTTGTAGGCCCTGTAAGGGGAAAATTGTTTGGTTTAGAGTACAGCGCCCTTGTAAAATCCTCACCCGGGAGAATCCACCTGTCCATACAATAGGCGGGGTCGTCACCACTGCGGTATGTACATTGGTTTATAGCGGAGAGGTGCGCTGCCCAGTAGTATTTTCTAATGTCAGGGAGGGCAATACCCCCATCATACCAACCAAGTGTTAGTTTATGGAGCGATATGCGTGGTTTCCCGTCCCATAGTAGGTCCCTTTGTGTGGCTTCAATGTCTTTAAAAAATGCAGGTGGGACTAGGTCTGGGTAGTTCTGAAGGACATAGAGGAAACGTGGCATTGCCATCATTTTAAAGAGTGCTGCCCATCCTAGGAGGGAAAACAGGAGTGTTTTCCAGGTGTTGGTATCTCGCCTGAACCTCTGCAAGGGTGGGAGGAGGTTCCGCTCATAGCGGGTCTTGGTATCAGTGGTAATAAAAATACCAAGGTATTTAAATCCTTCTGTGACTGTCTGAATAGGGCAGTCCTTTTGGTATGGAGGGGGGGACTCCCATGTAGGACGTATAACAGCAATTTGCTCCCTTTAGTTTTGTAGCCAGAGTTTCTCCCGAAGCTAGTGAATATATCTAAAACCATCCTTAATGACTTTTGGGGGGGAAGTAAGGTAAAGAAGGATGTCTGCATATAGGGAGATCCGGTCTTCCCACCCTTTGGCCCATTTAAGTCCCCGGATAGAAGAATCCCTTCGTATCCAGGCCGCGAGCGGCTCAAGGGATAGCGCGAAGAACAGTGGCGAGAGTGGACAACCCTGTCTCGTCCCCCTACCGAGTGTGAACACTTCCGAGATTTTGTTGTTTACTACTACTTGTGCCAATGGTTCTGTATAGAGGAGCCGCACCCATCCGATAAACTTAAGGCCAAAGCCCATCTTTTTAAGGACCGCCATCAGTTATGCCCATTCTAGTGTATCGAACGCCATTGTCGCGTCCAAAGAAACAACTATTGCATCGTCTTGGATAGTGGAGCAGCGCCCCAACACTCCATGAAGACGATGCAGGTTAAGAGCAGTATTGCGGTGTGACATGAAGCCCGATTGATCTGGGTGGACTAGTTTAGCTATTATTGTCCGGAGTCTATTTGTTAAGAGCTTGGCGAGTATTTTGGGTTCTGCGTTCAACAAGGAAATCGTTCTCTACAAAGCACATTCGTCTTTTGGTTTCCCCGCTTTAGGAATGGCTACCAGTGTGGCGATACGTTGGTCTCGTGGCAGCAGTCCCACCTCTCTACTGTCTTCATACATATGTTTTAAGTAAGGTGCCAATCTGTCTGGTTTGAGCTTGTATAGCTCAATAGGTAGGCCATTGGGGCCCAAGGCTTTGCCTGGCCGGAGGTCCCTTCTTGCCGTAGCCAACTCATCATTGGTGAGTGTGCTCTCTAATGCCTCTCGGTCAGGGAGGGTAGGGAATCGGATGTCTGCAAGTAAATTGGAAGAGTCATCCTCCGGGAGTTCCGAGCCCCTTCGGTACACCTGCTCAAAATGCGCAGCAAACTATGTCATGGGATTCCGTAAAAACAGCACCAGAACTGCTTTTTAGCTCCGATACTAGTCTCTGTGCCCTTTCTATCTAGCCAGGCTATCGCTTTGTCCCCCTGATCGTATAGGCGTCCGTCCCGGTCTCTTGCGAGGGTTTTTGCAGCGTCAGTTGCTATTGCTTTGTATTCAGCACCTTTAATTTGCATTTGATGAAGAGCAGTTTGATCTTCGCCATCTTTCGCTACCTCCTCAAGTCGAAGGAGGTCACGTTCAATAGCGACCATTTATTTTTATCTTTCTTTACGCAGCCCCGCTATAGTCTAGAGGGTGTGCCCCCTAATTATCGTTTTAAACGCTTCCCACAATGTGGTAGGGGAATTCACTGTACCTTCGTTTTCTAAGAAGTACTGGTCAATGGCCCGGGTGATAGTAGCTTTGGCTTCCTGGTTGTGGAGATACCAAGGATTTATAGGTGCAATACAGCCCACCCTCTTCTCCCCAATGGTGAGGTGGACCCACAGAGGGGAGTGATCAGAAATACCCCGTGCCAAGTGTTTGATATCCTGCGTGGTCATGTTGAAGTGGAGAGGCATGAGAATGTAGTCTATCCTGGAGAGGGTATGGTGTGATCCCGAGAAGAATGTGTATTGCTGGAGGTTCGGGTAGTGCCATCTCCAGAGCTCTGTGAGGCCAAATGCCTCGATAAAGTTAGAGAGCCAGTTTTGCCCAGCACTTATGCCTCGCTTTGGGTGTCGGTCTAGCAGGCCTGACACAATTGAGTTGAAGTCCCCCCCCCCCCCCCCCCGATTATGATTTGCCCCTCCGGAAAGGAGAGCAGGAGCATCCCAAGATCCTAGTAAGATTGTGTTTGGAGACCTGGTGGGATGTAAACTGTTAACAATGTAAGTGTGAGTCCCTCCCATTGTCCAGAGACCGCCACGAAGCATCCCAGTGGGTCAGTCCAGGAGTTTCGGATACTTAGTGGGAGGGTACGCCTGAGTAGGATACCTACCCCTCGAGACACCGATGTGAAGCCGGCGTGCGCCACCATAGTGTATCCCCATCTGTTTAGTGCCTTACGGTTGTTTCCGATTAGGTGCGTCTCCTGGATTAGGGCGACATCAGGGAGGTGGCGCATTATATGTTGGAGCACAATACTTTTTATCTTGTCTCCCAACCCGTTGATGTTCCAACTCAAGAGTTTCAGACTTTTATCCCACTTTGTACTGATTGTGACAATATACAGTTCTGCACAACCTGCGACGTATGTAACACCACCAAATCGCAATATATTGTAGCTTGCATTACCAATGTGTATCCCCCCTGTTCCCTCCCTCCCAATACCAACAAGTAAAGTGTAAAACACATTCAACCCTTAAACCTCCCCTACACCCACCCCCCCTCCCTGCTACCCTGCCACGTAGGTTTGAAAGTACCCACATCCCCAACTAGCAGAGTGCCTATCGCCCTAAGAACTAGTCAACAGTGACGTGGGGAAGTGAGCTAGTACCAACTCCGGCCGCCAGAGGCCCCCTTTTTACTTTACGAGATTTAGCAGGTTTGGGACCCCAAGATAGTATCGGTCCCATCACACACAACATATTTTCCACCCCCCTTTCTGCAAGGAACATGCATTACCATTGGTGATGCAAAATCAGTTTGAGTCCGGTACACCCCCAGCGCTGCCAAGAGTTGTCGAGATTTGAGGTTCCACCTTTCTACTGGTCTGCGACTTATGGGCTAACCCCATACACTTTACCAGCTAGACAAATTATACATTACAGTTTGTCGATATAGAGCCCGTCAGCTCCAGCGCAGGAAACCAGGTTCAGTCAGTCTCTCTGGGTTACCGACAATCCGGATCTCGATCTCCAGGAACGCAGGCTGCACTTTTCTGTGTCTGACGAGCGGGCGTCAGTGCCTCTCCAGTTGCTGCCTGCTGCCGCTGCCTTTTTCTGCACTGCCTTCCCATCCAGCCAGTCCTGCACCTCTGGTGGGGTGGTGAAGAAGAACGATTTTCCGTCCGCTATCACTTTGACCTTTGCTGTTAAGAACATCATATACTTGATCCCTCTTTGTCGGAGTACTGCCTTCACCCCCTCGAAGGAGCGTCGTTCTTGTTGGACTTCAAGCGTAAAATCCGGGAAGAATCGTGTCGTCAAATTTTCGCATTGTAGGTCTCCCTAGACTCGAGCTGCCTGTAGTATTGCGTTGCGGTCCCTATAGGTGAGGATTTTGGCGATGATAGCCCTGTGGGCTGCACCCGGTTTAGGCCTGGGGATCCCTCTTAATGGTGAAGAGTGAGGAGAGCCGCTTCGGTTTGAGATGGTTGAGGATTAGATCTTCAAGGAACAGGTCCATGCTCGGCCCTTCCACGCCCTCCGGGACTCCAACCACTCTGATGTTGCTTCGACAGGCCCGTCCTTCTTGATCTTCGAGTTTCAGAGCCATTTGACGGTGTTGGTGAATCAGTGTGTTAACCCGTTCCTTGAGCTTCTTCATAGAGGTCTGAAGTTCCAGGACTTTAGCTTCATTAATTTTAACTTTGTCCGCTGTTTTGTTCATATCGGCTCTCAATAAGTTCATTTCGATGGACACTTTTCAATTTTTGTTTCGAGGATGGTCCCCAGCCCCAGGATAGCCGCCATTATGGATGTGAGAGATGGTTCATTGGTGCCAGACTGGTCCCCCTGAGCTCCCTCATCCTGCGGGGTTGACTTCGGGACAGCATATTTATTGAGTTTGTTGGTTTGCACTGCTGTGGCACCCTTGGGCTTCATTGTATACTCTCACTGATCAGGGCCACACCGCAAAATGTTTGCACCTCTCCCTGCGAGGTTGTCTCTCCCTCTCGAAAAGCTGTAGGTCGTCTGGGCAGTGGCCTCCTGCGACCGTAGTCTGCGGCCGCTGCGGCAGTATGTGCGGCAGGAAGCGTGGCCCCCCCAACACCCAAGGTCCGCAGGGGTATCCTCACTTATTTGCCAGGTATTGGTTTCCGCAACACCCCTCCCCTGTTTGGTAAGCAGGCAAAATGGTCTGGAGACAATCCAACCCCCACAGTCCTCGCCACATCCGCAGGTACCGATAAAGATTCGCCGTGTCGGTCATAAACTGCGTGGGCCCATTGCTCCCCAGTCCAGAAAAGGGAGCGACCCCCTCCACTTACTTCTGCCTCAGGCGCGGATCGTACAATCACCCGAGGGCGCCCCTGGCTATGTAGCAGTCCCTGTTGCAGAGTATGCTGTCCCCTCCGCCAGAGGAGAAGGTAGTCGTACGCCCACTCGCTCCGCTAGCGCAGCGAGACCGCCTCGCTCTATTACGCCCCTGGATATGAGGGTCTCCGCTCATCTGCATAATTAGGATAACAGTAGCAGCTCGGCGCTCACAGAAGCAGGAGCGTCCTCTCTGAAGGCCCGGGGCCGGCAGCCCCACCCCTCACAGGCGATACCGATGTCTAAGCGGGCCTCCCGCGCTGATGGTGGATGCCCGCAGAGCCCCAGAGATGTATTCAAGGGGGGGGGTCCAATAGGGCAGCTCAGGTCTTCATGTAGGTTTATGAATTGAAGTGCACTGCGTGGCCGACTGCGGCCCTCCCATGCCGTGTTCGGTTACACCGGCTGCCGCTGCGGCGTCTTCCGGGGTGCAGTGCGGCCTCAGGGTCCTCGTTCCGAGACAGATTTTGTAGCGATCCGGTCCCAGCCGATGTTACTGATACAGGGAATACTTTGGGTCCCCTCCTGTCATATCACAGACGGATTAATCAGGGGATTTGGACCTCGGGTCTGGCGGAGCTCGTTTGTTGGGCGGCCATCTTAGTTGGCGCCAAGCCATGCCCCCCCTTTTCTCCGCTTTTTAAAGTGCAAGTGCAATTGACAATCCAATGGACATAGAAAACAAACTAGTTTCTTTTATATAGGTTTGGCCACACAATAAAAACATAAATGTTGTAAAGTGGCCAAACATACCATATTAAGACAGGTTCAATAATAAATACATATATAAAATACATATTAATTTTGGCTTCAAAATGCCTGAACCACGACCTAAATAAAATACTATGTCCAACTTGTGAGACTATAAAAAGTGCATACCTAACCAGTGCAATACAAAGGATATAAAAAAACATTTTTACTCCACAAATACACTTCAACAGTTCCTGGTTTCAGCTTAAAAGCAACTCTAAAGCAATTTTAAAAGGCCCCCCTATCAACATACTTGCAACATTCACCATGGTTGGGATATTCTAGTTATATACTTGTAGTCCCATATCAAATATAGTGCAAAAAAGCGTTAATTCTAAAGTGCCTCAGTGCTAAGGACATCTTATTCCTACAATTTCATATATCATGAGAAATAAATAGTTGATCCCCCAGAAAATCACAATAAATAAATAGAAGTATAAAATACACTTTCAAATGTGATCTCTAAAATCTAACCATAAATATCACATATATACAAAATATCCTAAAATGTCCTTAAAAATATAATTTAAGAGAATTCTAATCGCTACTGGAGAAGTTACAAATTCATATGCACCATGCCTGAGTTTCTTATCAATACACATAATTCTCTACATCTTATCTACACAGTGAAAAAATTACTCATAAAAATGTATAAAGATCTTCACTAGCATTGAGGCCCCTAGGCTGTTTAGATTCGAATTGTAAAATGTAAGTTGTTTCCAAACGTCTTAATTTCGATTCTCTGTCCCCACCTCTTTTCTGGGGAGCTACGGCTTCAATCACAAAATATTTCAAATGTTTGGGATCACTGTTATGGCAGATCTTAAAATGCCTTGCCACCGGATAGTTTTCATCATTAGTGTTAATGGCACGAATATGTTGAAGGATCCTGTTATGTACTGCTAATTTAGTACTGCCAATATATTTAAGAACGCAACTACATGTTAAAACATACACTGCGTATTCAGACTTGCAGTTAAGATGTTGGCCTATGTAGCATGCCTTGGCATTAAATGCAGTTTTATATGTTGTGGTATTAATGCCATATTGGCAGGCCTTACACACAGCACACTTAAATAATCCTTTTCTCGCAGAGAACCAAGTACATTTACCCTGTTCTTCTAGATTGCTCCTTGTAAGTGACCTACCCATACTGTTAGCCTTTCTGAAAGTCACAGCTGTATTAGGAGGTAATAGCATACCAATCACTGGATCGTCCTTCACGATTGGCCAGTTGCATCGAACAGTTGCCCTAATCTGTTGTGAGAAAGACAAAATTTATCTAGTGGGTTGCTCAATCACATCTTTGTTAATGGTTCTCTCTCTGTATTTAAATAAATCAACATGTGTCAATCTTTTAGACTTAGCAATAGCTGCGTCCACTATCTCAGTCCTATATACTCTAGCTAGAAACCTACTACGACTTTCCCTCTGTTTATTCTGAAAGTCATTATCATCACTGCATATTCGCCTAATTCGCAACATCTCCCCGTAAGGAATACTTTTAATGAGGGGGTGGATGTGCGCTGGAAGCATGCAGAAGAGTATTTCCTGCTGTAGGTTTCCTGAAAAGAGTAGTTGTCAATTTGTTAACTACTTGGACCCTAACATCTAAAAATGAAACCATGTCATTGCTAATGTCAGATGTAAAATGTAAATTAACTGCGTTGATATTCAATAGATCAATAAACGCAGTAGCACTTTCAACATCACCATCCCACACGATGAACAAATAATCAATTTAACGCAACCAGGTTACGACCCTAGACTCCTATATCTGCTCATGCTGTTGCATGAGGACCAGCTCCTCCCACCATCCTATGAATAAACAGGCATAACTGGGGGAGAAGGTAGACCCCATAGCAACACCCTGAATCTGCTAGCACATTTTACCATTGAACAAAAACAGGTTATTTTCCAAACAAAACAACAACATTTTGAGCAGCATGTTAGTATGTTGAGTGTAGGAAGGTGGATATCTGACTATGGTTACCCCAAACTTTTTGCCTAGTGTCTAGCTGGTTTTTCGACTTAGTTGGTCGGAGATCCTGCCATTCAGGGTCTCAGCCTGTCTGCTCTCTCTTTAAAATGGACTCCATTTACCCTAGGTACATACCCAATTGGTAAGGATCACCTTATTGGACCCTGTACAGTGAACCCTAGGTACCCCGGGCATAGGTGTACCCTAGGCCTCCCAGGGGCTGCAGCATGTATTATGCCACCCCTGGTCTGGCCTTCCAATCAGACACAACTGGCTGATCACTCAGCTGGGGCAAGGTCGTGCAATCACCCCTTGCTTAGGTGTAGTATTCCTATACCTACCTTATATATAGACACATGTGCACCTATCAGCCACTCCTATGGCAGGCCTTAACAATCCTGGAGGCAGAGTGCTTGGTAACATGTGAGGTGGTGCTCTAGCATGAGCTGAGCCTGTCTGCAGCTTTCGGAACCATGTCCTTATAGCTGTTCTATGATATAGCCTACCATATACTCTTAAAGTGCCTTATAATCTTAAACGGTTATTGTAACTATGGTTTGGATTTATCGAAACATGTCGTGTAAGGTGTCTAACACTTTGGAATAATACCCCCATACCATTTCTGGCAATGAGGATATGACCCCTCCCTTCTAGAGGGAGAAGACATGTTGAAACCTACTTACCCGGTTAAAGTTAACCAGAGCCCCAGCATCACAAAATGGATGCTGCTGCCACAGACACAAGTCTGACCTCCTGCTGCTGGGAGTCCTTCCAGTGAGGGAGGCTTGGACAATAGGTTTCCTGCCACCTTAGACAGGATTAAGTGTATTGGGGCAGGGAGGGTTGAATGAAACGAGACACTGCCTGGGGCACACAAGGTGTCCCATTCATAGTCCAGTTCAAACCGGTGCTGGGGCACTCCAGCCCCAGCTCTGGCGCGAAACTGGACAAAGGAAAGGGTGTAGCCACTCCCCTTCCTGGTCCCACCCATAGAAGGGACCTTGCAGGTAGCCCAGCCCACTAGCCCAGTATATTAGTAGCTAGTTGGGCCCTGCTAAATTAGATTAACATGAATCTGCAACTTGAACAGAAACTCTGGACCTTCGACATTCGTTCTCAGGAAGAAGACTGAAGAAATCTCCCTTGTGACCAAGGAGTGACCACCCTGGGCAACCAGGCACCATCCAGCGACCGCTGCTTGCTTTGTGACTGAATCCTAAGAGGGACGACTGCAGAGACTGACCAGCGCCGAGACTTCCAGACACCTCTGAACCAGATCCACATCTCCAGCGAAGCTGAGACCCGTGGAGGCGACGAGGGACGTGGGACCGGCGACTTGGGAAAGTTGGCTAGTAACTGACTAGCGCGACTTCTGAGGCTTCCTCGAGGCTGTGCTTGGGGAATTGAGAAGCCCCACTCCCGAGCACCATCTGCAAAGAAGATCAGCTCCCCACACTTCACGTGTTCTGCGTGGGGCCCTTCTGCACCTGTGTTGCTCGACGTGTTGTCCGGTTGCTGGCCCGTTGGCTGGTAGCCTCCGTGACGACGAACCTTTACTTTCAACTTGCTGGTCCGGCTCCTCTAGACTGGCACCCACTCCTCTGTGAAAGAGAAGCAAGTCCTCCATCCTGCGTGGGTTCCGCTTGCCAAGGCTTGTTGGGTCCTAACTCGACTTCGACGCCGCCGACAGCAAGAGCCTTCGTGGGACAGCTCACCTCCTGGTCCTGGTTGTCCTCGACGTCTCCTGGTACCCGTGGCTGCTGCGACAAGCTTCACCTCTTCACCTGCATCTTCACGACATCGCCTGGTTCCTTCCTGGTTCCTTCCCGGCTCCTGGCTGGTGACCTAGACTCTGTCCCTTCTGCTTGCAGGTTCCTTCCTTCTTGATCCCCCCCTTGGGATCCACCGGACACTCTTCACTGACTAGTTAGCACACAAAAAGACTCCACTAAATATGTGGAGGGGGAACAAGAGGCATGGGGTTCTAGGAGCTAGCAGCCTCCTCTATAAATGTCTACCACAAAGAGCTGCTCCTAGTGTGATAACCCAAACGAGTTACAAGAACGTCGTGAGTGTGGGCATCTCACAAAAAGTTACGGACTGGTCTCACACACCACCTGGTGTCATGCTTCATCATTGACCAGTCCTTGCCCTCTAAAATCTTCGTTTGATAGAGGGCGGGCATACACTTGACGACAAGGATGCACTTCTAAATGACTAAGTGGGGGCCCGTGAGATTGTGAGTGAGGTTAAAAATCATTATAGTAATCAGAAATATATTTTAATATGACTGAAAACTATATGATATTAAAATGTATGTGACGGTGATTGGGGTAATTAGTGTCCCCTAACCGTCTTGTGAGTGGTCAACATGTTTCTGCCAAAGTGGCCCAGTTGGGTCCATGGCAGTCATCAGGACCTAATTATAAATGGGGGCTCCGTTCTTACCAAGCGTTGGTAAGATGCTACCACTGTGTGAGCGTAGCAAAGGCCACACTTCACTTCCTAGAATGCTTCCAATTATGAAGCCCTAATCAGATAGACAACTTGTCCCAAGGGGGAAGGGAGCGGAGGGAATCCACTGTTTGTCACTTTGTGACACGAGTTGTAATGCTCCTGTGTCCTATGCGTCCGCTCGGTCCTCCGACTTGAAAGGACTGCCTGCCCTAGACAAAGACTCAAGACCTCCAGTGAACAGCGGACCTCTTCTGAAGAAGCTCCAAAAGAAAAGACTGAGGCCTCTAAGTGCTAAAACCTGACACCTGAAGTCACCACTTCACCAGTCTCCTCCAACCTGAGTTGAAGTGCGCCACCGATGTTAACAAGATCCTCCAGAACTAGAGTCCATCGCGGTTTCACTCTTCCTGGAATTCCCGGCTTCGCCTGCAGGCCCCTCAACTGCGACTGCTCCGGTATGGTAAAACTTGACTCCTAAGGACACCCCTGCACTTGTCGCCCCGGCCTTGAAGAAGAGGACCAAAGTGGGTGGGTGGGTGTTTGTGTGTGTGTGTGTGTGTGTGTGTGTGTGTGTGTGTGTGTGTGTGTGTGTGTGTGTGTGTGTGTGTGTGTGTGTGTGCGTCCGTCCGTCCGTCCGTCCGTCCGTCCGTCCGTCCGTCCGTCCGTCTGTCCGTCTGTCCGTCTGTCCGTCCGTCTGTCCGTCTGTCCGTCCGTCCGTCCGTCCCACCCCACTAGTCTCCAAGCATTCCAAGTCTTAAACCCCCTTGCTGGTTCAGCCCAACTGGCCTTCTCGCCAGAACCTGCAGCCAATTGCCATAGTGACTGATCTCCATTGAAAAACATTGGGCTACAGTAGCATTCTGTAGAAGGGACAGGTGCATTGCTCTGCATTATCTGAAAGAGACACGTTAGTGATAGATTCCTTACCTTAGAATATCCCCAGGCGTCAGACTGGATCCGGAAAGTTTTTGTCAGCAGTACCCCTGCGCGTCGGTAGGCGTCGTCGTGCGGCTCTGCGTACATCGGTGGCGTCGTAGCCGCCGAGATTACGTCATCAGAGCTACTTAGACGCGCCCTGACGTCTGTTCATTCTTTTTCCGTGCCAGCAAGCGCAGATCCGAGAGAGAGCTGTACCCCTAGTTAATGTTTTAACTTGGTTTCTGAGAACTTGTATCTCTTGTTTTGTCGAGTACTCGACTCCTGGTGCAGTAGGGATGCCGGGGTTTAAGTCCTGTAGGGCCTGCCGTCGGAACATGTCGGTAGCGGACCCGCACGACGTGTGTCTTTTCTGCTTGGGGCACGCCCATGATCCCCGAGGCGTGCCCTGATTGTCGGGCCATGGCGCCGGGAGCATTCCCGAAAGTTGTTGGAGGTCCGGCAATCTGTTCTGCGCCGATCGAGGTCCTGCTCCCGGAGACATCACCATCTCTCATCGGTCTCCGGGACAGGTAAGTCCCAGCGCCATAAAAAGTCGAAGCGACGTCGCTCTTAGTCTACCCCTCAATCGGTCGTGGGATGCGGTGGAGGTGGCGGGCACTCACTACCCCGCGGCTCCGATGGAGCCTCCGTTGTTGCCTGCGGACTACCTGCCCTTTCCAGGCCCACACGTGACTCCGGACGAAATACAGGCTTTTCTGTCGGCCATGAGCTGTTTGTTTGGCCCATCGGGTCCCTCCAGATTGCCTTCGGGCCCTGTGGACCCGTTGGGTGGTTCTGACCCCGGCTACGCCAATACCCTACTGCGCCGTTGGCTCTGACCCTCTTGCAGCTCAATGCGAGGAAGAGCCAGAATGGGAAGGTGATATGAGATGTCCAGTGAATCTGGATTTCTCTCCACATCCTGGTACACTGTCCCCCTCTTCCGTGGCTACGGAGGAGGTTGGGACTTCTTCTGTGGTGTTGTGTAGGGCAGCTGAGGCTCTTAACCTCGAGCTCCCTTCTGTACCTATCAAGACCAATCTCCTGACCGAGGTACTACAGTCAGCATCCTCCTCTGCGGAGCCGCTGCTGCCTTTCAACAACGCTCTTACTGACGTCCTGTGGATAAGGGTGTGGCGCGCCGCCATCGCCCGGCGCTGGGCGACCCCCAGCTTTCTCACACAACACCCGACGCCTCAGTCTGGTTGTCCAGGCCTCTGCCTCGCCGAGCGCATTCCCTTCTGCCCCTCCGGACAAGGAATCTCAAACTGGAGCAGTTTGGGAAAAAGATATTTCCTTCTGCCAGTTCTGGGTTGCGGGCGGTGCATACTGCGTGCCTGTTGGGCTGCTATTCACATTCTGGGCCTCATGTAGGAAGCCAAATACCGGTCGGTAACGGCCGGTTTTCGGTAATTATACCGTTACCGACCGGTATTTTGCCTTTTGGTATGTAGGGGGCTCATTTCTGTATTCGGTAATTTACCGAATCGGTAATTTTACCGAATCGGTAATTTTACCGATTCAGTAAATTCCGAATACAGAAATGAGATGTAGGGGGAGTGTGTGGGTGTTTTTAGGAGTCGGTATTTACCACCAACTAATAGTTGGTGGTAAATAATTAATGGATGTGTGTAAGCATTTTTAAGCGCTTAGCAGTGTGCAATGTGGCAGACATACATGCCCTTAGGGCATGTATGTGTGCCACATGTGCACACATGGCCGAATCAGGGGTGCAACAGGGTGTCAATGTGACACCCTGCAACCCTTGCATGTGTTCCCCCCCATTACCGAATCGGTATTTACCGATTCGGTAATGAGGCATACCTTCCCATCAATGGGAAGGTATGCCTCATTACCGAATCGGTAAATACCGATTCGGTAATTACCGAATGTTAACGAATCGGTAAAAATTACCGACACTTTACCTACATACGAGTTACCACTTCTTAAATACCGATTCGGTAACGTTCGGTATTTAAGAAGTGGTAACTGGTATGCTACCTACATGAGGCCCTAAGTGTGGAACACGGTGGCACAGGTGCTGCCTCAGTGCCCTGTGGAAGCTTGGGCGGTGCTCTCCCGGGCCATTACCGAGGGGCGAGATGCTGCTAAATTCACTATCTGTTGTGGACTTGACACGGCCGATTCACTCGGCAGGGCACTTTTCCTCAACGGTGGTGCTCCGCCGTTACGCTTGGCTCTGAACAACTGGCTTCTCTGGGGATGTTCAGAACATTTTGTTGGACATGCCCTTTGATGGCACATGCCTCTTGGGTGACAAGGCGGATAGCACCCTGGAACGCATTAAGGACTCTCGGGCGGTGGCCCAGTCCTTGGGTCTCGCCACCACGCGCACTCCCTCGGTGTCTGCTTTTCGCCATTTTCGAGGTCAGGGTCGATGCGCCCAATCCTGTTCCTTTCTGACCCACAGGCCTGCGCAGCCGCAGTCTCAGCACAGCCGCGGACGTGGGACCCGACGTGGTGGGTCCTGAGGACAGCAGGCAGGTCAACCCACCACTACTCATGCCACCGCCGCCTCAAAACCTTCCTAGTCCGGTGTTTCAGGCCCACCAGACGCCAGTGGGCGGCAGGATTCGCCATCACCTCCCCCTCTGGTGCACCGTCACTTTGGACAGGTGGGTTCTGCAGATAGTGCGAAGGGGCTAATCCCTCCCCTTCGAGTCTACCCCTCCAGTCATGCCTCCTCAGTACTACTGCATGTCGATCACTTGGCACTTCTCCAGCAGGAAGTTGGGGCCCTCTTGGCCAAGGGGGCCATGGAGCGCGTTCCGGCGCCAGAAGTAGGTCGTGGTTGTTACTCCCACTACTTCTTGGATCCATAGAAGGACAAAGGTCTGCGCCCTATCTTAGACCTCTGGAAAGTCAATCGCATCCTCCCTAAGGAGAAGTTCAAGATGCTCATGCTTGCTCTGGTCTTGTCTGCCCTAGACCCGCAAGACTGGCTGGTAGCGGTGAACTAGCAGGATGCTTATTTTCATATCCCCATCCTGTCAGCCCACCGGCGTTACCTACGGTTCATGGTGGGCCACAAGTACGTTCAGTTCACTGTGCTCCCTTTCAGCATACCAGCGCCCCTCGGGTGTTCTCGAAAGTGATGGCGGTGGTCACAGCTCGTCTGCGCAGATCAGGGGTTTGTCTTCCCCTATCTCAACGACTGGCTGTTGAAGGCGGGTTCACCCCAGGCAGTCGTCTTCCATCTCCAGACCTCCTGCACTTGCTGGGGTTTTCCATCGCACCCGATTCCCTCTCAGAAGCGTCTCTTCATCGGAGCGGTTCTGGATACGGCGCAGTTTCGGGTTTATCCTCCTGAACAGCCAGTCCAGGACAGTTGGGCTATGATTCTGATCTTTCAGCCCTGGTCCTGGGTTTTGGTCAGGAAGACCCTGAGGCTGCTGGGCCTCATGGCCTCCTGTTGATTTATCATGCCAGATGGCATATGCGAGCTCTACAGTGGGACCTGAAGTTCCAGTGGACGCAACATCGGGGAAACCTGTCCGACTACGTCCAGATGTCGGAGGGCACTGCACAGGACTTGCAGTGGTGGCTCACGAACCAGCGTTGGGTCAGCAACCGATCCCTCTCCCTTCCCCAACTGGATACATATTAGTGACGGACGCGTCCCTCCTGGGATGGGGCGGCCACATGGGAGAGGCGTAGATCAGAGGCCTGTGGTCTCTGGCGGAGTCCAATCTCCATATCAACCTTTTGGAGATCAGGGTGATCCTACTTGCACTGAAAGCATTCCTTCCCTCTGTCAAGGGGTGAGTAGTGCAGGTGTTCACAGACCACACCACCGCCATGCGGTACTGCAACAAGCAGGGCGGGGTGGGGTCGTGGACCCTATTTCAGGAGGCTCTACATTTCTGGACGTGGCTGGAACGTCAAGGCATTTCCTTGGTGGTTCAACACCTGGCAGGTACCCTGAACGCCAGTGCGGATGAACTCAGCCGCAGGTGCATGTTGGATCACGAATGGCGTGTTCACTCAGAGGTGGCACAAGGTCTCTTTCAGCAGTGGGGAGAATCTTGGTTAGATCTATTCGCCACCGAAGAGAACGCGCAATGTCGGCAGTTCTGCGCGTTGGAGTTTCCAAGGCGGCACTCGCTCGGAGATGCTTTTCGTCTGCTTTTCGTTGTGAGTGCAGTTGCGGTCTATTGTACGCCTTTCCGCCTATACCACTTCTGCCCAGAGTGCTGAAGAAGATCAGACACGACTGGGCCCAAGTCATTCTTGTGGCACCGGACTGGGCTCGAAGAGTTTTGCATCCCGAGCTACTCAGTATGAGCGTGGATCCTCCGATCCGATTGCCTCTTCGGGAGGATCTCATGTCGCAGCAACAGGGGACAGTCCTCCACCCGAACCTGTCCAACCTCCACCTCCTTGCGTGGAGATTGAGCGGCGACAGCTGATTCCATTTGACTTGCCGCCTGAAGTCTGTATTGTGATTCTGGTAGCCAGGCGTCCCTCCACTAAAACGGTATATGCCTGTCGGTGGAAATAATTAGTGGCATGGTGCACAGCAAAAGCTGTAGATCTTCTTTCTGCCCCTCTTTCTGTGGTCCTATTGTTCCTTCTATCTTTGGCCCAGCAGGTCTCTGCTCTGGGCACTATCAAGGGCTACCTTTCTGCTCTTTCAGCCATTCTTAGGCTGCCTGATCAGCCCTCACTTTTCAAGTCCCCAGTTGTAAATAGATTTCTCAAAGGCATTACTCACCTTTTCCCTCCTATTCCTTTTTTGATTCCTCAATGGGACTTGAACCTGGTTCTCACATACTTGATGTGCGCTCCCTTTGAGCCTCTTCATAACTTCGAAAACTGTCTTCCTTGTGGCCATCACCTCAGCTCGGCGGGTGAGTGAGCTCCAGGCTCTTTCCTGTAAACCTCATTTCCTGGCGATTCATCCGGACAAGGTTGTGCTTCGAACGCGTCCCTCCTTTCTACCAAAAGTAGTCTATGCCTTTCATCTCGGGCAAACTGTCACTCTGCCCACTTTCTTTCCGCATACTTCAAGGGAAGAGGAGAGGCTCCACCGTCTGGACCCAAAACGTGCGCTTTCGCTATATCTCAACCGCACACAACAGTTCCGGGTGGATGGCCAGCTCTTTGTTGGCTACGTGGGTGCCAAGAAAGGATGGGCTGTGCACAATCGGACTATCTCCAGATGGGTTGTCTTGTGCATTAAAGCCTGTTACTCTGGCTAAAAAGGAGCCTCCGGTTGGGCTGCGTGCCCATTCTACCAGGACGATAGTAGCTACTACAGCATTGGGACACAGTGTCCCCCTGCAAGACATCTGTCAGGTGGCCACTTGGGCCTCGTTGCATACTTTCACAAAGCACTAATTCCCTGACAGTTGGGGCCCGAAGAGACGGCTTCTTTGGCTGTTTGGTTCTCCGTGACTTTCTGGCGTAATCTCACTTCGCAGTCCCACCACCGGGGTTGGTATTGCTTGGGTATGTATTCTAAGGTAAGGAATCTATCACTAACGTGTCTCTTTCAGATGCACAAGTTACTTACTTGTGTAACGATAAATCTGTAAGAGACATTAGTTAGTGATAGATTCTTTACCGCCCGCCCATCCTCCCCGTTCTGCCAACTGTTCTCTAGGGTTCAGGTCATCCCTTTTAGGGCCCTAGTTCTATTGCACCATTAGTCGGTCTCTGGCATGGCTCTGCGCTCCTGGCGCAGAAAAGTTATGTACAGAACTGGCAGCGCGCTTGGGCGCGTCTAAGTAGCTCCGACGATGTCATCTCGGCAGCAACGACGTATGCGGAGCCGCACGACGATGCCTACCGACGCGCAGGGGTACTGCTGACGAAAACTTTCCGGATCCAGTCTGACGCCTGGGGATATTCTAAGGTGAGGAATCTATCACTGTCTCTTACAGATGTATAGTTACACAAGTAAGTAACTTGTGCGTCTCAGGCGCTCCTGTACCGGTTGAATGGTTGCTTCCATAGTAAGACAAGTCAATTGTAGCTGCTCCAGTTGTAAGTCCAAGGTGGTTTCAGTCAGTTTATGCACCAGAACACAGGTTTAACTTGTGTAAAGTCCATTTTGCAAAATGATCGCATCCCAGGCTCACTGAGTTTAGCTAGCCTAGAATATCCCATATAACGTGCTAGTGTCTCTTTGCATCCTTGATCTGAAAGAGACTATTAGTTAGTTATAGATTCCTTACCTTCGAATTACCCCCAGCCGTCAGACTGGATCTGGAGATTTTTTCTCCCTGTTGTTCATTTCCTTGTCAGAACAGGAAAAAGATTATTATACCACAGCCAATTAGCTGTATGATGGTTGGAAATCCTCCAAGAAGACTGGAAAATAAAGAGTGAAAAAAATTATGGAATCAGTCCAAAAACTTCTATAGATCTAGTCACCAGACCAGATACTAAGTTGTTAAAAAATGCACAACACCAGTCTTCAAAGACAAATTTAATACCGTTTGCACGATGTCAGCAAAGTGTGTTGGGTATTGCATGTGTGAGAGCCTCTGAATTTCCGAAGTAGTTCTTGGTGTCTGCAGATTATATGTTTCAGCTGCTGAAGTTAAAGGGACTTCTTTTTGTAATAAAATGGACAATAGCTTGTTTAGATCATCAGAACACATCGATTTCATAGCTATATTAGGCTAAGGGAAGTCCTTAATTATATTTCGAGGTGTTGGGTACTTGCTCCCTCCACTCCATTGTATTTTTTCAGAAATTATCAGGTAGGGCTGGCCTGGTTCCAACCCACAGCAAGGAACCTTTGTTATGAATAATTGAGAAGCATTACTCAAGAATTCATGATGCATTTTTTGTTGTCTGACATGGCTGTTCTCTGAGCCTCACATGGTTTAATATCTTTCTCACTCCATTGACCTCTCCTTTTTTTTTTTTTTTTTTTTTTTTTTTTTTACAGCTGATTACATGCAGGTTTCTAAAATCTTAGATTCCTGCTTTCTCTCTGTCCAGAGAAGCTTTTACTTTTCACCTTGGCAGCCTATAAGCTCTCTTATTCCATGACCTTGTAACCCCATCCATTCCCCCGCCTTCATCCACTGCATAATAGTAGTTCTCAGAATGTTTTCTTTCATTTTCAGGACTGACTCTTGCTCTGCCTTTTATTAAGGTTCTTCATATAGAAACATTAATTCTTAAAGCCTTAGCATGCCTCAGAGCTGTATAAAGTTAAAAACAAAAAGCTGTCACAAAACAATAATGCTAGAAAGATATTTACTTGATGAACTCCATCTCCTTCTACACCAGAAGGATTGGCCAAACATCTGGGTTAATAAAACAGCTGTCCATGGTACAATCTTTCTTAGAAAATAAGATTCTTTACTTTCCCATTTACTTTTTGTGACACCAAGAAAAGGTGCAATGTCATGCTTCTTCCACTGTTTTAGCATTTTAAGAACTGCATTGGTTCTTTGCATTTTATAATCTTTAGTTGACCACAGATTAAGTCCTGTGTATAGATATTGGAATCTGTTCAGAAGAGTCTAAACATTGATAAGCACACTTCATTAAGTACACTTATTGTAAAACCTAGGGATCGTCATGTCCCTTTGAGTAAAGAAAACATATCCCACGACATTTCAATAATTAAAATCTTTTACATTCTGTCAATTCGTTAAGGACTCTGTTCTAATCATATCACATTAGTGCACCTCGGTGACTTCTGTTGCTGCATGTTGATTTGGAAGCCATTTGACTCCTTTGTAAATGAAAACGATAATCCCCCTGATCAAAATCTATAACCTGAATATTTTATACTAAATAAACATTGTCTCTTCCATTACACTTGTCATTATTAGAGACAGCACTGAGCTTTAGCTAGCTATCTAAGTCCAAGATCTGTTATTCTGTTACATATTAGACTTTTTTTAAATGAGAAAATTTCACTTGGATATATTTGGCATCTCAATTATTTCTCTAATTTAACTTTTATATCTAACTTTTCTTTCAGATCATACCTCACGCCTGTCAGAGATGAGGAGTCTGAATCCCAAAGAAAAGCCAGATCTAGGCTAGCTAGACAATCTAGAAGATCAACACAGGTACGCTGCTCAGTATCTTGATTTTGGATACATTGCAAAAATGTTTAAATATATTGCAACTTTTAGATTGTGGCAGTAATTGTAATGGGACAGCAAGTTTGCTATACATTTATCATGAAGTGCTTTTATGATATACTGCTCTTAGTAAAAATCTTCAGTGTAAGTTGTTTTTCTCTCAACTCTTTTACATTTTCCAGCTTTCCCCTTTAAAGTTTGTAATTTTTAAAGGTCCTATTTTTTGTTTTGAGTTTAGCTGAAGTCTTCCTACTATTCCTTCATTGGTCCTATTTTCTCTTTGATGTATATCCATTTTGCATTGGCATAATTATCCATAACTGATTAACGGATACTTTTGTTTGTCTTACAGATAGTTTATCTGTTGAAGTGATATGTGAAATAATCTTTCAGTGATGTGACAGACAGTGAAAACTAGTTGCTGTACTAAGCTGGGCTTTTTTTGAAAGTGAAAACTCTGCCCTGTTGTGTTCTACATGTTTAGGTCCCAACCGGGAAAGCGGGCCTAAGACGGTTATGACTCTGACACAATAGGAAATCTTTTTTTTGGTCAATATGTTTGTGATTCCAGACAGAAATTTAATTTTTTAATAGAATACCATTGCCATGTATTATTTATTTCTAGCAGTTCACTGTAAAAAAAATAGTACCAAAATTGCTTAGTATTATACTTCAAAGAATACGATTGTTCTGAACCTACCTGGAATGTGGCGTAGTTAAAATATCTGTGAAACATTCTAGAGACTTCCCTGGACAGCTAGTATGCTGTCATAATCCCATTTCAGCATGAGGTAAATTCCAAGGTATGAGTGCAGTATCATGACTAAAAGTTTAAAGAGTTTGGTGTTTTTATAATATGCTAATGTCGCCCAATTTTAAAGCGCTTAAATTTTATACCATAGAAGTCTTAAATGACTTTGTGCCAATTTCACAATGAGGTAATGTTTGCCTTGGTGTTGATGTCCTATTACTTAACTATTTTTCGTTTAAGATAGTATATAGAAGAATATAAAACGTGTGGTAAACCGGTAAGGTGGAGTAATTTCCAGCAGGTACATAATTCAATTTGTTAATTTTTTTGGGAGGTTCATGCATAGTGTTTAAACAGTCACACAAGTGTGGTTTTGGGCTTGAAGGCAACTGGGAAGACCATACGTTTATAGATCTACAGCTTCCAACTCATAAAGCCCCAGAAAAGAGAAGTGGTGTCCGAAATTGAGTTTGAAAAGTGGAGACATTTCCGAAGCATCGCCATTCCGCTTAAAATGGGAAATGTCTGTGGAGATTTTTGGAAGAACAATGGCATTTCTTATGAGTTTGTTCTGGTGAACTGGGAGAAAGACTGCCTCTGAAGAAAAGTGTGCTTGTTGGGAAGCATTTTATTTAAAATTCCTCAGACGAGGAATGCGTCCATTGCTACGGAGTGGAGAGGTGAAAGTATCATCCTTAGTGCAGAGAGATAAGCTCAATTAGTTAGATCAGCTGATCAGTAACTGTAGCTTTAAGTGTGTGCTAGCAGGGCCAAGATGGCACACATTTGCTGGTGAGGCATGGCACTTGTACCACATTATCGGACAATAATCCTGGTTGCCAGCAGACAGCTGCTCCTCCCTGCACCATCTGCTTCACCAGTTTGTCTGGAACATATATAGCCGCTCCTAGGGTGATTTGAGGGATTGGGATCGGAGCAGCACCAGAGGCCTAGCTTGAGCCTATACCCGTGCGGTATTCAGACCATGGGTGGAGAGATGCTGGGCCCTGCTGACAGTGCGGTGCGCTGTGGCGTAGCGGGTCCCTACTGAATATCAGCTGGTTGCGGTGACAACCTGCTGTCCTGGGTGGACTCCTGGTGGTGACTGACTGATGACACCCCCACGGACGTGGTGACTCTATGACACTGGAATGCGGGGGCCCTCCGTGATGATGCGAGATACTGGGGGCCCGATGAAAACCTACCCAATGCTTGCAGTACCCCCCTATGACATTGTGAGCAGGGGAGGTTGGTACAACTAGTTTGTAACGCTAGTTGTTCCTGGCATGCGTCTGATGTGTTGAGCCCGGGGCCGTATAGGGCCTAGGCTTGCCCGTGAGTGACATCCATGTGAGCTGGAGACGCTGCACCTGGGGAATACCTGCCTGCCTTGGCCTGGTGAGTGCAGCTCTGGCACGGTGGGGTGAGACGCATAGCGTGACGACCATGGAGCGCTCCTAGGTGGCGTGGTTTACCACTGCGGGGCTCGGGATAGAGTGGGGCTCAGCCTCCCACCACCACTACTACGACGGGCCCGACACTGAGCTGTCACATGGGATATATGCAGCTATCCTTGCTGAATCAGCAGCATGTATGACGCCAAAGGTACACTCCTCACTTACTTGGGGCCCGGGGGTCTGATCAGGGCTGACCACACCGTTGAGGAACATTGTGACAGTTGCCGTAGACGCTGGTGCCCAGGGGTAGGCTCGGGCCTAATTCTTACTGTTGCCTATTTGTGACAGCTGCACAATCTTTGGACTTTCAGGGGGAATTGAATGTGGTCCTGGCTGCTGTGCCTCACACCTCAACAGTAAGTTGGCAAGCACGAGCCGCCGCTTGGGTAAAATTTCAACTTGAGCGGCAGGAAGATCAGCGTGAATGGCAGTTCACGCTGCACTCCGCCACTTGCGGAACTCCAGAGCATTTTTTTTGTCTCTTCGCGAAGTTCTGCGGAGCAGAACTCCACGAACTCTGCCCAGGCCTAGTCAGGTTAGACCATGGGATAGGCACACCTGAGTTGGCACAGTATGTTACGCTATTAGAGCAGTAGCGCTGTTATAATTACGCTGCCCATTCAGTTAAAACTCACACAGAGGTGGACAGGACAGGCTCTTTCCTAGCCTGGCTGATCCATCAGGATCGTCCTAGCAGACCTATCAGAGGACTGCGCTCTACTGTGAGCTCTCTTCTCTATTCTCAGAGAGAAATTCATGACAAACTGACCCATCACTAGACCCTCCTATATCACTCACTCACAAATGCAACTCCAGAGGCCCTCCCCTCCTTTATTGCTCTTCTGAACTTGCCCCAGCTTGCGTAGGATCAGAGGCAGAATCTAGACGAACCACTCACACCCTTTGAAATAAGTGAAGTGATAAGGTCGTGGCAACAAGTAGAGCCCGGGTGGCCTGTCTGTGTAGTTCTGTAAGGCATATGCCTCGTTGCTGGTGCCCCGCCTACAAGCTCTGCATGCTGAGGCATTGGAAACCTCCTTGCGCGAGGCACTCTTGATTCCATTACCAAAACCTGGTAGAGACCTGGAAGCCCCAAGCTTCTACCGACAGTTGACCCTCCTTAACCACAGCTTATAAAATTCTGGCAAAGGTGTTAGCAGATAGACTCTCCCTGCTGACTCCAGCCTTAATATACCCAGATCAAATTGGGTTTGTCCCGTTCCGCACCACCTCCCTCAATATGCTGCGCTTTTTCCGCATCCAGAAATACGCCACAGCTGCTTGACCCCTTGCTGGCTGTTGGGTGCTGGATTTGGAGCGTGCTTATGAGTCTCTCGAGTGGCATTACATGCTGACTGTGTTGCCTACAGCTTTGGAGACAGGTTCATTGGCTATGTCTGGCTACTATACACGTTACCGCTGGCCAGGGTGAAGACTTGCCTCTTATATCTAAACCTATTGGCATAGGGCTCAATACAAGGCAGGGATGTTCCCTCTCCCCACTGTTGTTTTCCTTAGCTGTGGAACATCTAGCGGCCCACCTCCGCACCCAGGGAGGCGAGTGGGGCATACCATTGGGTGACAGCACTCACGCAGTATATATGCAGACGGTCTGCACTCCCCTTGACGGTGACTGGTCGATTGGCATTACTTAAAATGTTTGCGCTCCCCTGCCTCCTGTGTTATTTTGTGAACTTACCCATACATATCCATATATCCTTTTTCTTCTTGTTTGAGAGGGTCATGAGGGATTTTCTCTGGAATCATTCCAGTTGTCGAGTGGCGTTTGCGAAGTTATACCAACCCATAGATTGGGGTACCATTGCAGTGCCCAACTTTGAACAATACTACCTAGCCACACAGCTTCTGTGGGTGGCATGATGACTTTGCTTCGCAGCTATCGGACACCACCACGTTACTACCACCCCAGAGCTAGTCCAGTCTTTTGCAGCTCTTTCAACCTTGTTCCCGAGCCCCACTGTCACAACCTATATTATTGCAGGTCCGCTAACGCTGTTATAGAGACAGCCTACATATCACACATATGACCTCTCCTTATGCCCTAGCGCTTGGTATATTGAGCAAACCTCGCGGAGCAAGGTTCACAAGCAGAGTGGAGCTAAGTGTGTGGGAATCCCAGTCAATGGGTGACCACTACAGGGATGGTGCACTCTTACCCTATGACACTCTAGCTGCGGAAGACTGACTCCCCTGGGACAGTTATTACTTCATGCTTCCCTCATAGGGTCACCGAGTCTTAGCTGGGGAGATTTGATAAACGAACCACCAATAAACCTTACCATACAGTATCCACATACCCTAAGACGAGGCAAGCACCTTATCCGCTGGCTAGCCGGATCACTCAGGACACACATCGCACTGTCCTCATGCCATAGTGCAGTAGATGGGAGGTGGATCTCGGCCATCCTAATATTGACAAGTAATGAATGGGATACTGTGCTAGAAGGCCTTGTCAGAATCCCTTGAAATTCCTGGTTTCGATTGACCCAACTATATATTTTACATAGAACATATCTTACCCCTGGCTGCGATCATTCACCAACTAGGCGCAGCAGAAAGCACTGCCTTGCATAGAGAGGGCAACTTGGGAATCAGGAAATATCCTATTGCCACATACTGAGACGCACTCAGGTCAGGCTGCTTAAATACTGAAAAGCTTGCTGCCTCTTTAGTTCACAGTGGTCATTCTGACAGGGAAGATGTAGATCGTGCTGGGAATCGAGACGCAGCTCCAGCTAATTGTGATTCCATTTCACACACCGCTCTTATCAGCAACCTTATCTCTGTTGGAATGTTCATAGGCATAAGAACATACACTCACCCAACCGAATATAAATATAATGCACGTAGTTTCGGAGAAATATGAACTGTTTATTGGGCAAATGCGTTGTAGGTGGCCATGTAAAAAGGTTACAATTACTGTTTGGATCTGTAATTACAAGCGTATTTTGCCTGGAAGATTTGCCTGTGATCGCCAATTGAAGCTTCTTATGTATACCAGTGTAAAACTGTCCAAGCATATATATCATGGTGTTATTGGAGACTCTGCATATTGTAATCACCCCGGAAAAGGTCAATGCACTGTTCAAGCAAAACTACCTCTATATGCAACATGACGCTGTTCATGTTTATTTTTGCCCAAAAAAATCAATAAGATCAATTTAAACAAAAAAAAATGAATCAAGTGGACCACCACAGCTAAGCTTTGGAGAGCATAGATTCCCACAACTGCATTGTTGTGGAGTAGATGGGAGCCATCGCAACTGAGTCTATTAAGGCTAAAAAGGATTGGCAGCTGCAGTATAGTCAATAAACCAGTTGGCGAGCTAAGGAGAGACCAAGTCCAGGCAAAGACCTAAGGATGACAGATCCATAAAACCCAATGATTGGAGCCTCCTACATACATTCAAAAGCTCAAAGTGCTAACGGAGAGACGATAATACTCAAGTGACCAACTTAAAAAAAAGAAATGAAGATTTGAATAAATTATCCAAAGAGAGAGATTAGAAAAGGTATATGTGTTTGCTACACATAGATGCCATGTTGCTCAAAGCTCTCAGTGGGAGCATGGTTGATTCTATTTACTACACATGATAAGTGAAAAGTCCTATGAACATTGTGACCTAGCAAAGAGGGGGTGGCATGCTCTCAGTAAGTTTATCCAGGTATGGAACAAAGATATTTTCCACCACCTCAGAACAGAAGGGCGATATATGACCAGAGAAATGACTGCCCAGCAGCACTTAGAGGCAAGGAATGGATAGGCACAAAGCAATAGTGATGACAGCAAATCCAACTTTAACACTTAGACCAAGTTAATGCTGGACTCTCTACTCAGAACTTACACCATCCTACTCACATGCGTCCACTTCTTTACCATCAAAGAAAACATAATGAAAAGGACAAGGTCAGAAGTGGGACATTTTCATATTCAGTTATTTCAAGATCTGTCAGCCTCAAAATCTCAGGAGGAAACATCATGAAAGCTGTTGACCAACTATTTGAAAAAAATAAATTAATAGAAAAGAAATTGCAGGTGTTGACAGTACTCTTGTTATAAGAGAAAGCATGAGACAGTGGTTGGTCAGTCTTCTAGACCAACTGAGTCTGATGCCAAAACCCATAGGGTAATGAAGTAAGATTCAGAGTTCAATTGGTGCAGCAAAACCATGAGTCAGATGATGCACAGATCTGTGAAAGGAGAATGTTAGAAATCTTTTTACCAAACCAATGTAACAACGAAAACGTCTAAATAAATTCTTCTAACCGCAGACTCTTGTGAATATTCCCCAGGCTTCAAACTGGATCTGGACACTTTAAAGCAGTAGTCCTACTCGATAGGTAGGTGGGATTGTGCAGTTCTGAGCTAACTTTCTCTCTGGAAGTAAAGAACAGATCCGCATAAGCACCACCCGTGCGCACTGGTGTTACTTCCTTTGTTTCATGCCTTCAGACGTGTCCGCCCCTTTGTTAGAAATCACTACACAGTGCACAAGGGAAAATATCACCCCCTCGGGGTTAAGCCCCGTAGAGACTGTCTCAATCAGGTGTCTGTGATTAGCACTCACAAAATATGCTTATGGTGCTTGGGGTGAGAGCACGATTCCAGGGCCTGCGACAACTGTCCTCCGATGGATCCAAAAGTCATTTGGAACCAAGAGGCGACGTTTTATGCCACCTACCATTGAAATACTTCATGCCGAGATGAGTCCAAGTTGAACGGAAAGTCCCATTCCCAAAGTGGTTCCTGCAGCATATCCTGGTTGCGGTTGAAATCTTCTGGTAAGTTGAAGAAGAAACACAAAAAAGTCCAAGCAGGAATCTGCCCCTCTCCCCCACCATCCAAATACAGTGAGAGCATCATTGTGTTACCTGGCTTGCTTCCGATCTCCATCAGAGTTGGTTAAGATTCTGGTCTCAATGCACCTTGAATTTCTGGGTCTGTTGGTGATGATGCAGCCAAGTAGAGGCATCCCGGAAGGCCATTCTGTGTGCTTTTGGCACTTTATGGGTTCCCGCTGGCATTCATTTTGGCCCGAAGAATCCACATAAGCCTCCAGTTTGCTTCACCTGGTGGGCCTGACCATGGCCTCGTTAGTAGTCTTTGAACCCACATCGGGTTCAACACCGACACCAGTGTCTACTTAGGTTCTTGTAACAACAGTTGCGCTTTTCCGCTGTGAAGCATCCTTTTGGTGCACTGCTGGGATCACAAATGGAAAATTTCAATCAATTTAATTCCAAATCATGTGGTAATTTCATTTGAAATTCTTTATTTGTCTCCAAAAAGAAATATTTCTCATATTGTAATAGTCTGTGTTATCCATGTATTAACACAATTCATATGAATCACTGGGTGGACATCAAATGAACGTTACATATATCCCTAATGCTTTTTCAGACATCTCGCTGCCCTTCATCAGGGGTATGTTCCTGAAAAACAAAAAAATCAAGGAGAAAGTGAAATGACTGGTAAGGATGTGGGCGACCCACTTCACCAGGTGTCCAATCTTTGTGTGTTAGTTATGGTAATGAACAATCGTTAATTTAGGCGTAGTCTCGTCTTACGTGTATGCTCGATGGGAGGAATCTTCATGTGCAGTTACAAAGAAAAAGAAGAGAAAATGTCCAGTGTGGACAGCATGCTTTAACTGTTAAAATAGAATTTACATGAGTTGCATGTAACTATGTCCAACTGTCAACGACCGATGAATGGTATCGATGTTGACTCAAAGTACAAGTTATATGAGGTATCAAGACCTCATAACATTCCGAATAGTGGGGGCGTTGTGTGGTTATGAGCCGACGTGCAAGTTACAAAAGTGTCCTGGTGACCTGTGCTGCTAAAATGGTTTTGCCGGTGATCTCTGAATCGAACATCGCGTGTTAATAGCGAGTGTGTCGTTGGGCACATATTATTCATGCCCATTAGCCGGCTCGAAAGCACAGGTACTTGGTGCTGCTATAATGGTGACATCAGTAAGCCGGTAATCAATAAACTCTAACATCACGTGTGATTACAAGTGGTGGGTATCTCATTGTGTGCATGTTGTTGACGCTTATACTATTAACCGTCAACGTGCAAGTTTAACAAAGTGCATAGATAACCGGTATTGTGAAATATTATGCCGGTTTCACCCAATTCGAACTCCTGTGTAACACGTGCAGTAAATACCTTGTTAGGATGCTTTGGGTTCAGTTGAATAAAACACGTGGTGTTTCCCCATTGGTAATCGCCATTCGTGTGACCCGATGTTGGGGGAATAGAAATAGACATGGATAGCAAAAAATGTGCAAATGGCTGCCACCCTTGAATGGGTGTTTACGTTATGTATGACATGATGTGAATTTAGGTACAGAAAGAAATGTAGACCGAAGTGTCGTGGTGTAATATATGTATGCATTGTGTATTATATAGATAGTAATAATTCACAGTGGTAAATGGAAGAAAGAAAGATCAGAAAAAAGAAAATGTATTAAGTAATGTAGCTGGAAAAAGTGTGGGTAAAGTGAAATATGAGTGTATAAAAAACCAAATATCAACAACAAATGTGTGATTATAGTAACATCATAATTGTGGGACTGCATAGATGCCTTGTGTAGCATCATTCAAGTTAAGAGGAATGTGAAAAGGTAAAAGTCAACAGCATAATGAGAGAAAAAACAGTATAGAGCGAGATGAAACCACCCAGTGAACTAAGATGAAAGACGGAAAGGAAAAATAACTCCAGGAACTTATAAAAAGCAGCTATATTCAATGCGGTCATTGAGGCCGTTTAGCATTAGAGTGTTCAGCCATTTTATCCAAGAGGTTTCTAGTTGTATCAAGAATTTACGATTGTCTTTTCCTTCTTTTAAATTCACTTTTTCCAAGATCAGGAAACGTTACTAGCTGATGTTATGATTTTGTGCCAAAATGTGTACCATCAGGACAGATTTGGTGTTTTTGTTTCTGATAATACTCTTGTGTTCATTTAATCTTGTTTTTACTTTCCATTCGGTTTTGCCCACTTAAGGTAATCTATTTGGACATTTGAGTAAATACACCACGTTTTTCTAATCACATGTGGCTGTGGTGAACAGTCTTATTTTATGGCCCTTGGTAGTGTAGAAGTGGACCTCAGCTTAGGTCTACCAGTGCAAGGGGTTTGCCCTTCTCTGCACAGAGTGCTCAGACCAATAGGAAAGTTGGCACAGAAACTGGAATAGAAAATACAAAGTTTAATAAACCTCATAAGGTGGAACTACATTCACACAGCACCCTTGGGTAAAGCATTAAAGTAGCACACCGAACCGAAGGGGCATGGTCCTTTTATACCCACACAGGGGCTCAAAAGAGGGCGCTACAAGTACAAGAGAAGGTTTTATGTACATATAAGGTCATATAGAAATGCACAGTCGACAAGTAGGAGGAGTTAACAGTTTGCCAATGCTAGTAAACACATCTTGACAGTTAATTACTACTAACAGCTGCAAGGACAGCTGAAAACTCACTGGTCATGTGCAAAGGTGGAAGATGCTAAATATAGTTCGTTTCTAGGCAGATTACAAGAGCAGTCAACACTGAGGGAGGACAAAGCGCATGGTGAGCACATGGCAGCACATGGCAAACAAAATGGCTGCCAGAAATACAAAATGGATTCCACAAAATGGACAAGATAGCCTCTAAATACAAGATGGATTGATGGTGTTGCCTTTAATGACATTGTTGCAATTGCTGCAATTAAAGCATGGCACAGTACCTTTGTGTGTTTTGATTACTACACTCATCTTCTTTGCTCTCAGTAGTTCAGTGAGGTTTTTACTCCTTTCGTAGGCGAACAAAGGTATATCTATGAATAATCCATTGAAATTTGGTTCCAGTTGGAGCATGGCCCAATATTTGAGGATGATTTTTTTAAGTCCAATGTTTTCCTTGGAGAACTTGGATACCGTTGCCATTCTGTTAGATTTTGTTTTAGTTTTTTGAGTAGTCAATAATTGAGTACGAGAAACAGTTGATGCTCTGGTTGTAGCTGAAGTGAGTATGTTGGTGGGATACCCTCCATCTATGATTCGGTCTATCATGCTGGTCATGTTGGATGTGAGCTGGTTTGGATCAGACACAATTCTTTTTACTCTCAAGTTGTAAGTACGGCAGGTGGATTTTTAGTGCGTTCTGGTGGAAACAGTTAAAATGCAGCAAGTTGTTACGATCAGTCTCTTTCCTGTACAAGGTGGACTCCAGTTGCTGGTTGTTGATGTAAATTATTACATTAAAAAAATTAATCATCAGATTGTTAATACCATAAGTGAAACTGATACGATTGTTCACTTGGCTCAAGGCTTCAATGGCTAAGGTTAGATCTTCCTTGGAACCCTGCCAGATGACAAAAATATCATCTATGTACCTCAGGAATGTCCGCAAATGCGTGATCCATACCCATTTAATATTTTCGAGTCTGACCAGGACACACGGCACCCAAAGCGAAAATGTCTTATGATGAGATATCAAATTTAACAAACAGGCGGACACCTTCATGTTCACTGAAAATTAAGTATGTCAATAAGAGGGGGGGGGGCAGGGGGGGGGGACCAAGAGCTAGTTAAAGGTCCAGTGCCTGTGCTCCAGACGTTAAGCGTAACTGCACAAGGGTGAGGACACTGTTCCTAAGGAGGTGTGCAAAGTATTGCTCACTGCTAAAGGGAAAGAGAGACAAAAAGAGCGAGGGGGATAGGGGTACTAGGTGTACTAGGCCTTGGACTCAATCATGAAAGGGAAGAACAAGTCTTGTCCCTTGTTGCCCTCACACACCTCGAAGGATGTCATGCTTCATCATCGGGCAGTTGCTCCTAGTCAGGCCAGCGCTGCAATACCCTACGGGTCCCCCGAAGGGTCACTTTGTCGGAGATCTTCTGCGAACTGCAGTCTGGTGCATGCGGGTGTGCAGGGGGAGTCCTAAGTGAGGAGTGTGCAGAGTGCGTGCAGTGGTTAAAATTAAATAAGGGTTACCAAAGGTATATGTTTTAATATGGCGTTACCTATGTCAAAGTAAAAAACCCGTAGGTCAAGTGCTGCCCCCAAAGCGTAATGTGCCTGGGTAACTCAAAGGTCCCGTAGGATCTGTGGCGTTTATATCAAGAATTATATATATATACAGACAGGGTATAGTCGCCCTCTAAGGTGCTCAGGGCAGGCCCAAACCTGAGCACCTTAGAGGGAGACTATACCCTGTCTGTATATATATAATTCTTGATATATTTTCTCTGCTTGGTGCATCACTTTTTACCACGTGCACTGCACTACACGACACTTAACGCACACCTGGTCTTGAAGAAGCGCCACAGATCCTACGGGACCCCAGAGGCGCGAAACATGTTGACCTTTTGAGTTACCCAGGCACATTACGCTTCGGGGATAACACTTGACCTACAGGTTTTTTACTTTGGCACGGGTACTGCCATATTAAAACCTATACCTTTGGTAACACTTAGTCAATTTTAACCACTGCACGCACTCTGCACACTCCTCACTTAGGACTCCCCCTGCACACCCGCATGCACCAAACGGCAGTTCGCAGAAGATCTCCGACAAAGTGACCCTTCGGGTGACCCGTAGGCCATTGCAGCGCCGGCCCGACAAGGAGCAACTGCCCGATGATGAAGCATCACATCCTTCGAGGTGTGTGAGGGCAACCAGGGTCAAGACTTATTCTTCCCTTTCACTAGGCCTAGTACACCTAGTACCCCTATCCCCCTCTCTCTTTTTGTCTCTTTTCCCTTTAGGAGTGACCAATACTTTGCACACCTCTCTAGGAACAGTGTCCTCACCCTTGTGCATTTACACCAAAAATGAAGTACAATGTATTTATTCACTCATCGGTGAAATTGAAACGAAAACTACTAGCTCAGGATCAGTCCAGAGCAACAATTGTTGTACTTAAGAAATAGCGAGATAAGCCAGTGGCTACATGCCAGCACACTCATCGGGTATCCTTGTGTAACTGTTTTTTCATATTTCACTTTACCCACACTTTTTTCAGCTACATTACTTCAGAAATGTTCTTTTCTTTTTTCCATTTACCACTGTGAATTATTATAGTCGATATAATACACATTGCATACATATGTTACACCATGACACCTCAGTTTACATTTCTTTCTGTACCTAAGTTCACATTATGTCATACATAGCGTAAACACCCATTCAAAATGGTGGCCATTTGCTCATGTTGCGCTATCCTTGTCGATTTCTGTTCCCCCAACATCGGGTCACACGTTTTGTGATTACCAAGGGGGAAACACCACACTTTTTAATCTACTGAACCCACGGCATCCTGACAAGATATTTACTGCACGGGTTACACACGAGATCGAATTGGGTGAAACCGGCTCAATATTCCCACAATACCGTTTACCCGTGCATTTTGTTAAATTTGCGTGTTGACGGTTAATATCTGAAAGAAACACGTTAGTTAGATTCCTCACCTTAGAATATCCCCAGGTGTCAGGCTGGATCCGGAAAGATTTTTTGTAGCAATACCCCTTGTGCGTCGCTAGGCGTCGTCTGCGGCTCCGCGTCAGTCGTTGGCGTTGTGCGCCGGAATGGCGTCGTCAGAGTACTTCGATGCCGCCCTCGCGCGCTGACGTCAGTTCTTCTTTTTCCGCGCCAGACCGCGCCGATCCGGGAAGAGCTTACCCCTTAGTCAATTTTTGACTAAACTTTTTTGACTCTTTTTGGTCTTATGTCGACTCGACTCTGGTGCCGGTAGGATGCCCGGGTTTAAAGCCTGTGACTCCTGTCATCGACTGATGTCGGTGACCGACCACCATCGCCGGTGCCTTTACTGCCTGGGGGCCGACCACGACGCGGAGTCGTGCCCCGATTGTCTATTATCAGCATCTAAAAGACACATTAGTGATAGATTCCTTACCTTAGAATATCCCCAGGCTTCAGACTGGATCCAAAAGATTTCGTCAGCATTACCCCTGCGCGCCGGCAGGCGTCGTGTTACGGCTCCGCGTACGTCACTGTCGTCGCCGCCGAGATGACGTCATTAGAGCTACTTAGACGCGCCCACGCGCGCTGACGTCAGTTCTTTCTTTTTCCACGCAGCAGCACAGATACGTGAGAGAGCGGGACCCCTAGTTAAAAGTTTAACTTGGTTTCTAACAACTTCTTTTGTCGTGTGCTTGTATTCTGGTGCAATAGAGATGCCCGGCTTTAAGTCCTGTAGGGCCTGCCGCCGCAACATGTTGGTGTTAGACCGTCACGACATGTCTCTTCTGCTTGGGGCACGCCCTTGACCCTAAGGCGTGCCCTGATTGACGTGCCATGGCGCCGAAAGCTTTGCGGGAGCGTTCCCGAAAGTTGTTGGAGGTCTGGCAATCGGTTCTGCACCGATCAAGGTCCCGAACCCGTGGAAGGTCAAGGGACCGCTCGTGGAGCCATCAGCATCACTCGGCACCTTAAAAAGTAGAAGCGTTGTCGCTCTTCTTCTACCCCTCACAGGTTGTGGGACGCGGTGGAGGGGGCGGGCGGTCACTCCCCGCGGCTCTGTTGGAGCCTCCGCCGTTGCCTGCAGTCTACCCTCCCTTTCCGGGGCTGCATGCGACTTCGGACGAGGTGCAGGCCTTTATGTCAGCCTTAGACATTTGTTTGCCCCGCCCGGTCCCTCTGGAGCGCCTTCGGGCTCCGCAGATCTGCCTTGTTTTCCCCCGTATCACCTCTGGCCTCAGCTATGCTGGCACCATACCCTGCGGCGCTGCCAGTCTGGCCTCGGACCGGTTGCCGGCACGTGCTCTGGCTTAGGTGCCGACTCCGGCCCTGGATCCGGCGCCGGACGCGGCGCTGCCGCTGACACCGGACGGTGCCGACCCGGGACTTGTATCTTACCTTCCCATTCCATTTCTGAGAAGGAAGTTTATACCGTTTCCCAAGGCTCCTCGTCCTTACCGGCCCCTTCAGCAACCGGTGGGCGAAGGGGAATACTGGGAGGGGTCTGAAGACCCTCTTGCAGCTCAATGCAAGGATGAGCCTGAGTGGGAAGGCGATGTGGAGGGTCCAGTGGATCTGGATTTCTCTCCACTCCCTGGCAGTCTGTCCCCTTCTTCTGTGGCCACGGAGGAGGTTGGGACTTTTTGGGTGGTTTTACGTCGGGCAGCTGAGGCTCTTAACCTCGAGCTCCCTTCTGTACCTATCAGGACCAATCTCCTGACTGAGGTCCTGCAGCTGCAGTCCTCCTCTGTGGAGCCGTTACTGCCTTCAATGAAGCGCTTACTGATATCTTGTTGAGCACCTGGATTAAACATAACACAGGAGTCACTGTGGACAAGGGTGTGGCACGCCGCCATCGCCAGGCGACCCCAGCTTTCTCATTCAACACCAGACGCCTGAGAGTCTGGTTGTCCAGGCTTCTGCCTCGCCGAGTGCATTCCCTTCTGCTCCTCCGGACAAGGAATTAAGGAAATGTGTGCACTTAGGGAAAAAGATTTTCACATCTGCCAGCTTTGGGTGGCGGGCGGTGAATACTGCGTGCCTGCTAGGGCGCTATTCCCATTCTGTGTGGGACACTGTGGCACAGGTGCTACCTCAGTGCCCTGTGGAGGCATGGGTGGTTCTCTCCCAAGCCATTACCGAGGGGAGAGATGCTGCGAAATGTACTATTAATGTTGTGGGCTTGACACGCCCGATTCGCTTGGTAGGGCACTTTCCACAACAGTGGCGCTCCGTCATTATGCTTGGCTCCGCACTACTGGCTTCTCAAGGGATGTCCAGAACACTCTGTTGGACATGCCCTTTGACGATACACGCCTCTTCGGTGATAAGGCTGATAGCACCCTGGAACGTTTTAAGGGCTCTCGGGCTACGGCCCAGTCTTTGGGTCTCGCCACCACGTGTACTCCCTCTGGGTCCGCTTTTCGGTCCTTTCGAGGCCCAGGTCGGGGCGCTCAGGCGCGTTCTTTTCAGACCCACAAGTCTGCACAGTCTCAGCGCAGCCGCGGATGTGGGACGCGCCGTGGTGGATCCCAGGGACAGCGGACGGGTCAGTCAACCACGGCCCCCTCTAAACCTTCCTAGTCTGGTGTTTCAGGTCCACCTGATGCTAGTTGGTGGCAGGATTAGTCATCACCTTCCCCACTGGCGCTCCATAACCTCGGACAGGTGGGTTCTGCAAATAGTCCACAAGGGCTACTCCCTCCCCTTCGAATCTACCCCTCCGGCCATGCCTCCTCAGAACCACTGCATGTCTGGGGAACACTTGGCACTTCTCCAGCAGGAAGTTACGGCCCTCTTGGCCAAGGGGGCCATCGAGCGCGTTCCAACGCCAGAAGTAGGTCGTGGTTGTAACTCCCACTACTTCTTGGTTCCGAAGAAGGACAAAGGTCTGCGCCCTATCTTAGACCTCCGGAACGTCAATCGCTTCCTCCGAAAGGAGAAGTTCTAGATGCTCACGCTAGCTCAGGTCTTGTCTGCTCTAGACCCGCAAGACTGGCTGGTAGCGTTGGACTTGCAGGATGCTTATTTTCATATTCCCATCCTGCCAGCCCACCGGCATTACCTACGGTTCACGGTGAGCCATGAGCACATTCAGCTCACCGTACTCCCTTTTGGCCTTTACCAGCGCCCCTCGGGTGTTCACCAAAGTGATGGCGGTGGTCCCAGCTCATCAGGGGTTTCAGTCTTCCCCTATCTCGATGACTGGCTGTTGAAAGCAGGCTCGCCCCAGGCAGTCGTCTCCCACCTCCAGACTACGGCCAACCTCCTGCATTTGCTGGGGTTTTCCATCAACGTGCCGAATTCCCTCTCAGAAGCTTCTCTTCATCGGAGCGGTTCTGGATACGTCACAGTTTCGGGTTTATCCTCTCGAACAGCTAGTCCGGGACATTCGGGCTATGATTCCGATCTTTTAGCCCTGGTCCTGGGTTTCGGTCAGGAAGACACTGAGGCTGCTGGGCCTCATGGCCTCCTGCATCCTGCTAATCGACCATGCCAGATGGCATATGCGGGCTCTGCAGTGGGACCTGAAGTTCCAGTGGACGCAGCATCAGGGGGAACCTGTGCGACTACGTTCAGATCTCAGAGGGCACTGCACCGGACTTGCAGTGGTGGCTCACGAACCAGCGTTGGGTCAGCGGCAAATCCCTCTCCGTTCCCCAACCGGAGCACACAGTAGTGACTGACGCATCCCTCCTGGGTTGGGGCGGCCACATGGGAGAGGTGAAGATCAGAGGCCTCTGGTCTCCGGCGGAGTTCAAGCTCCATATCAAATTTTTGGAGCTCAGGGCGATCCTACTTACACTGAAAGCATCCCTTCCCTCTGTCATTGGGAGAGTAGTGCAGGTGTTCACAGACCACACCACCGCCATGTGGTACTGCAACAAGCAAGGCGGGGTGGGCTCGTGGACCCTATGTAAGGAGGCTCTACGTCTCTAGACGTGGCTGGAACGTCAAGGCATTTCCTTGGTGGTTCAACACCTGGCAGGTTCACTGAACGCCAGAGTGGACGAACTCAGCCGACAGTGCATGTTGGATCACGAGTGGCGTCTTCACTCAGAGGTGGTGCAAGGTCTCTTTCAGTAGTGGGGAGAATCTTAGTTAGATCTATTCACCACCGAAGAGAACGCGCAGTGTCAGCAGTTCTGCGCGTTGGAGTTTCCAAGGCGGCACCCGCTAGGCGACACTTTTCGTCGCGAGTGGAGTTGCGGTCTGTTGTACGCCTTTCTGCCTATACCACTTCTGCCCAGAGTGCTGAAGAAGATCAGGCGCGACCGAGCCCAAGTCATTCTTGTGGCACCGGATTGGGCTCGAAGAGTTTGGTATCCCGAGCTACTCAGTATGAGCGTGGTTCCCCCGATCCGTCTGCCTCTTCGGGAGGATCTCCTGTTGCAGCAACAGGGGACGGTCCTCCACCCGAACCTGTCCAGCCTCCACCTCCTTGCGTGGAGATTGAGCGGCGACAGATGATTCCATTTGACTTGCCTCCCGAAGTCTGTAATGTGGTTCTGGCAGCCAGGCGTCCCTCCACTAAAACGGTATACGCCTGTCAGTGGAAACAATTTGTGGCATGGTTCACAGCAAAATCTTTTGATCCTCTTGCTGCCCCTCTTTCTGAGGTCCTATCGGCGGGTGGATGAGCTCCAGGCTCTTTCCTGCAAACCTCCTTTCCTGGTGATTCATCCGGACAAGGTTGTGCTTCGCCCGCGTCCCTTCTTTCTGCCAAAAGTAGTCTTTGCCTTTCATCTTGGGCAAACTGTAACTCTGCCCACTTTCTTTCTGCCTCAGCACCCTTCAAGAGAAGAGGAGAGGCTCCACCATCTGGACACACAACGTGTGCTCTTGTTTTATCTCAACCGCACACAACAGTTCTGGGTAGATGCCCAGCTCTTTGTTGGCTACGTGGGTGCCAAGAAAGGCCGGGCTGTGCACAAGCGAACTATCTTACGATGGGTTGTCTTGTGCATTAAAGCCTGTTACTCTCTGGCTAAAAAGGAACCCCCGGTTGGGCTGAGCGCCCATTCTACCAGGTTGACAGCAGCTACTACAGCGTTGGGGTGTGGTGTCCCCCTGCAAGACATCTGTCAGGCAGCCACTTGGGCCTCGTTGCATACTTTCACTAAGCACTATTGCCTTGACAGTCCGGTCTGGAGAGACGGCTTTTTTGGCCGTTCAGTTCTCGGTGACTTTCTGGTGTAATCTCACTTCGCAGACCCACCACCGGGGTTGGTATTGCTTGGGAATGTATTGTAAGGTAAGGAATCTATCACTAACGTGTCTAGTTCAGATGCACACGTTACTTACTTGTGTAACGATATTTCTGTAAGAGACATTAGTTAGTGATAGATTTGCCCGCCCATCCTCCCCGTTCTGCGAACTGTTCTCTAGGGTTCAGGTCATCCATTTCAGGGCTCTATTTCTATTGCACCATTAGTCAGTCTCTGGCATAGCTCTGCGCTTCTGGCGCAGAAAAGTTCTGTACAGAACTGACGTCCGCGTGCGTGGGCGCGTCTAAGTAGCTCTGACGACGTCATCTCTGTGGCTACGACGCCAGCAACGTACGCAGAGCCGTACGAAGACTCCGGCCGACGCGCAGGGGTACTGCTGAGGAAAACCTTCCGGATCCAGTCTGACTCCTGGGGATATTCTAAGGTAAGGAATCTATCACTAACTAATGTCTCTTACAGATGTATCGTTACACAAGTAAGTAACTTGTGCGTCAACAACATGCACACAATGAGATACTCGCCACTTGTTATCACACGCGATGTTTGAGTTTATCGATTACCGGCTTCATTATGTCACTATTACAGCAGCACCGGGTACCTGTGCTTTCGAGTCGGCTAATGGGCATGAATAATATGCGCCCAACGACGCACCCCCTTTTCACACGTAGTGTTCGATTCAGATAAATTGATTGAAATTTTCCATTTGTGACCCAGGCAGTGTGCCAAAGGGACGCATCCCAGTGGGAAAGCGCAACTGTTACATTGATATACGTCTAGGATCAGAGGACGATACTTTACTGCACGCCAACCAACCTTTACATATTTGCTATCAAAATTCAAATAAACAAAGAATTATTACAGAGTGCGTCATCCATACCCATTTAAGACTTTGGTTCTTGCGCCACCATCTGCGCTCGTTCACTTTGCACCAATGCTAGTGTCCTCAATGCCAGACAAGGATTTGCGGCGTATTATGCAATTTGGCTGTGAGTAGGATCCACTTCAACTGAGGCTGCACCTGGGTCCCTCTGCAGTGTAGCCAACAATCTTTTGATTCTGACACT
This sequence comes from Triturus cristatus, assembly GCF_964204655.1. Lineage (NCBI taxonomy): Eukaryota > Metazoa > Chordata > Amphibia > Caudata > Salamandridae > Triturus > Triturus cristatus. The sequence continues at coordinate 619,614,074 of NC_140585.1, forward strand.
TTGTACTTACCACGTTGTAAGGCCCAAACTTTACTCGGTCATTTTGGCACTGACTCTGACAATTTTGTTGAGGACAAATTATAGCCCCAACTAAAAGATGCCAGTGTCCTGGATACTTCACCAGATACTGCCCATTTCTTCAGTGAGGCAAGCCTGAAGCTATATCTGTCCGCCTTTTGAAATTGGCCACCTTTACCAAAAGGTCCTACTGAAGCTCAAGAGGTCTTAGAAAACCAAAACTTTTCCATGTCCCAGCTTTTCGGACTTTCTTTGGTAGTTCCTCTTTGCTAATACTAAGGCTCCCAGGACGTCAAAGACAGCAATTAGTCTTCAGGACATACTCGACGAGAGGCCACCATCAAGGTCTACTCCTATTCCAGTTGTAACTGGTCTGCCGGTCGCTCTAGGAAAAAAGGCCTGTTGTACCTTATGTCCCTATAGACACACAGGAGGCCAGCCAACCAACCTTTGAATTCCACTTCTTACTCTCTGATGTAAGTAGAAGTAGGTCCAGCTCTTCAGCTATCCACACAGGTTACAGACTGGTCCAGTCCTCTTGTTCTTCCACAGGTTTAGCAAGTGTTCTAAGCGGCGGCAGGGGGTGTGGTGCTAATTAACAGTCCACTAGCCAGCAGGTACTATACACTTCTTAGCCAATGGGCTAAAAGTTCCCAAAGGCGCCAACCTTCCCACTTTAGCACATCCTGTCTGTCTCACTGCATACTATCCCACAGTGCACCATTCACAGTATGGGATGTGTTTAATTTAATGAGAAGGTCCCTGCCACTATACCACTCTAATCTGATTTTGGGGCCATAGTTGTCCTCCTCCTCTGAAACTAAAGCCAAGAGGCTGAAGTGTGTTTTGGGATCAAAAGAACCCTCTTCTCTAGATCTGCCTTAGCACTAAACTATAAATGTACATGTTCCCCCTGATTCCTCCTGCTTTGGTTAGGCTTTGTTATATATCCTCCCTTCCAACACACCTCCCCCCACATCCCCCCTACCCATCTAGCCAGGCCCAAACCATTGTCTCTGCCCTGAGCAGTATTTCACACCTCCTTAAAGCAGCACTGGAGGGCCAGTTGCTTGCAGGCCAATTCTTAATTAGCCTACAGGGGTGTCAGGAAGGGAAAGTATAACTTTTAAAATATACTGTTTATCTATGTTTGTCAAAAATCTAATGCGACCATTGAATTGGATTTTTAATAAATATTAAAATCAGAGGTTGAACCTTCGTTTTAGCTTATGCTAAACCTAATATATAGAATAACCCATTAACTGTTCTTCAGCTTTTACTTCATAGAACCAGCTACAGCCCTAGCAGTGGAAATAGCTTTTGAGTGCTAGACCAGTTCATGGGTCACCTGATAAATTGCATGGCCATGCTTGAAAATAGGGACACATAGGCAGGAACAACTAATTAGGACATACACACCACCTTAACTGTTCACAGTCCCAAAACCCTTGGTGTAAGGCAGTTGTCCAGAGCATCCAGATGTGAATGCTAGTGATATGTAAGGCTGAATATACAATACTATTCAGAGCAGGCAAACAAAATTGCATCTAATTTTAATAAATCAGTGGTACAGATGATGCCAAACCCTTTAAGAAATCTGAGAAACTAGCATAATTCCTTGCCTCCCAAACTCAAATCTCCCTTGTGCATGCAGAGTGCTCACTCGTAGATATACAAATGAGCAGAGATCAACTTTGAAGGAACCAATAAACAAAAAAGCAGTACGGATTTCTGTTAGGAATTTTAAACAAAGATCATGCAGCCATTTGGTTAAATAGCATTGTTTTATGAGATTTTAGTTCAAAAACTGGTAAAATCCCTAAACCACTGCTTAACTAGTTTGAAGACACAGGGTCTTTATGACAGAAGCACTTTTAGTAAGTCCAAAACTTGGTTGAGCAAATCAACCTGTAATGTGGCAAAGAGGCAAGGTACAGAAAAGAGCAAACTCATTAATAGAACAGGTGCAGATGAAAGTAAGGACGCTGACCATTCGGGAAGCCCATTGCATCAGATGACGCCCAACCCAGAGGCCATCACCTCCAGTTCCTCCAACCGTATGAAAGAAGAGGAGGCTCCACAGACCTCTAGGACCAGCGCCCCTTGAATGATGCATGGCCTGTAAGTACGTCCACTCCAACACCCATTCCAAGCTTCCCAAGAGGCCCCATGCCAATACAGAGCACTGCTCATGAGCGAGTCTGGTGTCGAGCCCTGTGCTCAAAATACCAGAGATTAGGGCCTATATTGACTTTAGGGTTTGGTACCAAACTAAAGCCTTTGATCTAAAGGAAGACCTATTTAATGGCGTCAACCCCTTCCAACTTTTGAGTCACAGGGACTACAGCAAGCCTCGCCTCCATTTGAAGGCCAAGGTTCCATTGATGCCTAAGACCTTGTCTACTCCCAGGCCATTATTGATGCCGAGAGCACCCTTGATGGCCAGCTCTGAGAATTTGAAGCAGCCCATCCTCCAGATGCAACAGAAGGAGCTTTACTCAAAACAGTAGTGCTTCTGTAGCCATCCCCTTACTCTGAAGATTTTGACAAAAGCACCTCCACCGAAACCTACAAAGACTGCCTCAGAAGTGGAGATTTGCATTAAAGGAGCACCCTACATTGGAGGCCATGTTGCCCATGTCCCAGTTTGTGCATATCGCACAAAAGCTGGATTCTTCTCAAGCCACAGAAGATGCCTCGCTGTCTGAGGAGAGCAAAAAAGTTAGACGCAGCCTGCAAGTAAGTTGTCGTAGGTACGGTTTTGCACTGACCACTTCTTGGGGCTTTGATAGAACCTAGTAGGAGGAAATGTAGGAGATGGTAAAACTTCTCCCTGAGGAATTCAGAGAGAGGAGATGGTGTCTGGGGGGTGCCCAACCCCCAATGCTACCATCTGTTGTTCCCGAAGTACCTCAGAGACAGCCTCCCGGTTGTTCAACACCGGCATTCACCTCAGGTGCGAAGAGGTACTCCAGGGGTACCTATAGGGTAAAGAACAATAAGTATTGGGGTAGGAATTACTCCAGCAAGGGCAACTCCACCGCTAAACACTAACTTGCCCCATCTCCCTCCTAATCACATCACCTGTTGGGAGGGAGGGGGCAGAGATTGGAGAATTTCCACATGAGATCAGTGGGTACTGACAGTAGTTCACTATAGATATTGCCTGGTGCTTCTCACAACCCCTCCAACAATCCACCCTGTTCACATGGCCTTGGCCGAGAAAATCTCAGTCGTTTAAAGGAAGAAACCTGGGCACTCGTCCACAAATGAGCCATAGAAAGAGGGCCTCCTAACATCTATTATCCTTACTGCCTCATCCCCAAGAAGGACTGCTTCCTCAGGCCAATATTGGAACTTTGCCCCCTTTATCTTTACATCCTGTTGGAACACTTCCTTATGACATCCCTGCAGGATGTCATCCTTTTACTCTGACTAAAGTGACTACATTAGACCTGATGCGACTCATACGTTCACATCTTGATTTATCCTGGCAACGGGCGATACCTCTGCCTTTTTAGTAATATGTCATCATTAGCAATTCAAAGTGCTTCCCTTTTGGGTTACCACCTCACTGATGGTCTTCACAAAGTGCCTAGCAGTGGTAGACACTCTTCTAAGGAGATGGGGGGACAATTCTGTTTTCACCTACCTCAACTATTAACTGATCAAGAACACCAGCAAGCAACTATATGTAGTTCACAACAAGATTGCGACCTTCCTGCTTCACGACCTGGGATTCACTATACCTGCAACCAAGTTGCATCTTCAACCCCTGCAGGTTCAGCACCTTCCTGCTGTCTCTACTGAAGGCAGACCATCGATGCATCCACTTCACCTTCCGAACACCTACCATGCATTGACACCAGCACCTGCTCTCACGAAGAAACTGGACTAAAATTACTGACGACCAGCTCACCTCCTCACTCGGCAACTCCACCCCAACCACCGCGGAAGACCACAACCCCCACACCGCAGCCCGAACTCTGCACAGATGGATCTCCGACAGAGCCAACACCATAGCCCCCCTCAAGAAGAACACCACACACGCCAAGAAAGCCAGATGGTTTACCACCGAACTTCGACAGTCCAGACGCACATGCCGCCGCCTCGAAAAGGCCTGGAGGAACTGCAAATCCACAGAAGCCCACAACAACTTCAGAGCCGCCACCAGCGCCCACTGCCAACTCATCAGAAATACGAGAAAAACAGCGATCGAAGACAGAATCTCCACACACGCGCACAACAGCAAAGAACTCTTCAGCATCATCAAGGAGTACGCCCAACCCACCAGCGAGTCTACTGACATTCCTCCCTCACAAGACCTCTGCAAGAAACTCAGCACTTTTTCCACCACTAAATCAAGAACATCGATGACAAATTTGACGAAGACAACCAACACACTGACCCTCACCAGCCACCCGACACCTTGAAGCCAACGATTGACAGCTGGACAGTCCTCACTACCGAAGACACACTGAAGACGAAGTCAATCCACTCTGCCCCCACCACATCTTCAACAGAGCCGCCGACACCATCGCACCCATGCTTCGCCACACTGCCAACCTCTCCCTGGCAAACGCCTCCTTCCCCAACGACTGGAAACACGCAGAGTTCAACCCCCTCCTGAAGAAGCCCTCTGCGGACCCCACCGACCTCAAAAACTACAGACCCATCTCCCTGCTCCTGTTCCCAGCGAAAGTAATCGCGAAAGCCATCAACAGCCAACTCGCCACCTTAATCGAAAAGCCCAACATCCTCTACTCCTCCCAATACGGCTTCAGAAAAAAACCACAACACAGAAACCTCCCTCCTCGCCGCAACAGACGGCATCCACTCCCTCCTGGACAGAGGAGAAACAGTAGCCTTCATCCTCCTCGACCTCTTAGCGGCTTTCGACACATTCTCCCACTGCACCCTAACACGCAGACTCTACGACGCAGGGATCCGGGACAAGGCACTCGACTGGATCCACTCTTTCCTCTCCGGCAGAACGCAGCGGGTCAGACTCCCTCCTTTCCACTCAGACCCTACACCAACCACCTGCGGAGTCCTCCAGGGGTCTTCTCTCAGCCCCAGGCTCTTCAACGTCTACATGGCTCCGCTCGCCCCCATCGTCAGAACCCACAGACTCAACATTGTTTCATACGCAGACGACACCCAACTCATCCTCTCCCTATCCAACAAACCCAACGCAGCAAAACACAACTTTCAAATCCAACGAACCCAACGCAGCAAAACACAACTTTCAAAAAGGCATGAAAGCCGTCGCCAAATGGATGAAAAGCAGCTGCCTACAACTCAACACTGACAAAAAAGAAGTACTCATCATGGGCTCACACCCCGACGCCTGGAACGACACCTGGTGGCCCCCCGCCCTCGGAAGCCCACTCACCCACACGGACCACGCCCACAACCTTGGAATCATCCTGGACTCCGACCTCAAAATGGACCTCCAGATCAACTCCGTCACATTCCCTGCTTCCACACCCTCCGTCTCCTACTTAAGACGTTCAAATGGATCCCCCTCGAGCACCGAAAGGCAGTCACTCACGCCCTCGTCACCAGCAGACTCAACTAGGGCAATGCACTCTACGCAGGAATAAGCAAAAACCTCACCCACAAGCTACAAAACATCCAGAACGTGGCCGCAAGACTGGTCCTCAACCTGCCAAGACACTGTCATATCTCCTAGCACCTGCGCACACTCCACTGGCTCCCCATCGAGACTAGAATCACCTTCAAGATTCTCACCCACACAAACACAGCCCTCCACAACTCCTGACCGGCATACCTAAACAGACGACTCAAATTCCATGCACCCCAAAGGACCCTACGATCAGCCCAGCTCTCCTATGCCGTGGTCCCCCGTGCCAGGAATACCAGATCGGGAGGCTGCTCCTTCTCCTTCCTCGCAGCCAGAGCATGGAACGCCCTACCGCTCCACCTCAGATAGACCACATCACTCCCCATCTTCACGAGAAACCTCAAAACTTGACTCTTCAACAGACCCCCCCCCCCCCCTTGATGGACTGGAACCTGCACCTCCCCTCTTCCTCAGCGCCTTGAGACCCTCACGGGTGAGTAGTCGCGCTTAACAAATTCATGATTGATTGATTAGGGCTGTTTCCAATCTCTGGAGTGGTGGAACAGCAACAAACTGTTGCAGGGCAAGCCTTTCCCAAACCACGTTATGCAAGTCCATTTCCACAGACTCCTCTCATGGGCTAGGGAGTACTACTAGACCGTTGGACAATAAAGTGGGTATGGCCCCATATCACCAGTAGCGTCACATTAACGATCTCGTGTTGCTAGCCGTACCGGTCACTCTCAGTCTTCCTTTAATTTATTCAAGCCAGGATTGTCCTTTTTAAGACAAACAATATGATTGCCATATATTGCCTTCTGAAGCAGGGCATGGTGCACTCTCCCACACTCTCAGCGGTAGCATAGGAGACCTAGCATTGGGCTATCTGCCACTACAAGTACCTTCTGGTGTCAACTTATACATCATTCTTCCCAGACTAACTGGTCCTCCAAACGAAAGCAGCATTTCTTTCACCTAGGGCAATCCATCACCTTGCTGGCCTTCTACGCACCACCTTATCCTTCAGGGGAGGAAGAATGGCTTCATTGCCTTCTGGTGGAGTAACTACAGGCAGTGGACAACAATCTGGCAGACCTTCTCAGCAGGTGCATCAACAAGTCCACGAGCAGCAAATAGCTCCTGAACTGACTGGACCTGTTCACACAGACCCAATGCCAGATCCCAGGCAACTTAATATGAGGTTTTTAAATGTGGTTACCTGAGACTCCCACAGGACTGCATGAACATCCTGCATGAGTCTTCGAAGCCTACCACAAAGGCATGCTATGCTGCAAAGTTTAGAAGGATTGTCCACTATTCCATGTCCACTCACCTGGACCCTCTTAAGCCTAGGGTCCAGGACATCATTTGTTACCTTCTCCATCTACAAAAGTAAGGCCTGGCCCACAATTCTATATGGCTATATTTATCTGCCATGTCTACATGCATGCAAAACAAGGAACACGTCTAGCTCTTTGCCATCTCAGTAATCTATGCTTTTATGGAGGTCCTCAAGAGGGACATCCCTCCCAGAGTCATTCAATCAATTCATAATCTTTATTCGATTTTAAAGATAAAATAATAAGTCATGTCATTAAAAATAGTACATAAATTGTCTTTTCCATACTCATCCTTATTTTAAACCCCCCCCCATAAGAAAACGTACAAGAGAAAACGACTGTAAAATAATTTAACAGCTGTAAATACAGCAGGGCAGTCTTTACTTGAGCAAAATTCAATGGTTTCAAAATTGGACTAAAAACCTATGTCGTAAATTATTATATTTTGGGCAAAGCATAACATGCAGTGTGCCATTAAATGATGTGTTTTCGCAGTTGCAAAGGGGCAGGTCCGAGTTCGTGAAACAACCATGGTTAAAAGGAACTAGATGGGAAATAGATTCAACCTAAAATTAGTCAGCAGGCGACGTTGATGACGTGTCATATTCCACTTCAAGTAAGGTTCTATGCTGCTGACAGTTTTAACTACAATCGCATTTTGCATCGAATGTTTCGTTAATGCAAAATCCTCACGTTCTGAAGCCAACTTGTCTCTAAAAGCAGTTTCAACCCTTTTGCCCTCAGAGCTGTTAAATGAGAAGGATTATCATACAGGTATGGCCTCCCTAGGGTCTGCATAATATGCACCATGTAGGCCAGCCCTGAAATCAAGGAAAATGTATCCAATTTTAGACAATCCTGCAAAATTAATCTGCTGAAACAAATTTCCTCTTTTACCCAAATTGAATGCCAGAATTTTAGGGGGCTAAGATGGAGCTGGTCAATAATATTATCGTCTAAGCCTAGTTCTTCATGTACAATTTCGTGAGGCACACTTTGTGGAACACCCAGAAGGCCGCTTAAGAATTTATTTTCTGCTACTTGGATTGGGGCAACCCGGCCATACCCCCATATTTCACTGCTATAACTAACTATTGGGATGCACTTAGCCCTATAGATTTCCTGGATTGATTGTATATGTGTGCGCCCGAGCCTGCGGGACAAATTACCAATACTAAATATCGCTCTGTTAAAAGACAAAACGTTCTGGGTAATAAGTGAGTGAAAATTTAACCCAGAATCCAGTTGGCCCCCAATTATCTAAACTTGTTTACCTGGCTAATGTGATGGCCATCCACTAAGTATTTCATGGATTTCTTGCTCAGTGGACCAAACTTCATGACGTGTAACTTTGAAAAATTTGTCGTCAGGTCAAGGCTACTCATAAAACTAATAAAAAAGGGTAAGAAGTGTTTGTAAACCGTCAGCTGTGCGGGCAATTAAAACTGTATCATCTGCATAGAGCAAAGCAGGTATACATCGGTCTCCTACTTTTGGGACATCCATGCCTGAAACTATCGTGGCTTGCTTTGTGATTGTTATAAAAAATTAATTAAAAAGGTGCTAAAATACAGCCTTGCCGAATTCCACGCCATAGTTTAAAGTGCCTAGTGCATTCCCCATTAGGGCCAAACTGGACACTAGCTGAAAGATCTTTGTGCAAATCACACACACAGTTTATTAGGACGGGGTCTACATCCATTTGCGCCATCATGGACCAAAGTTTGGATCAGTTAACTATCAAAGGCAGAGCTAAGGTCCATGAAGGCCAGATGGATTGCCCCCCTCTTGGCCTTAGTATATGTACAAGTTAGCAAATCTAGGTTCAAGGTTTGCTCTGTAGTGCCCCGGCCCAGGCAAAACCCATACTGTAGGTCGATAAAAAGGCTCTCTCCTCAGCCCAATCTGAGAGGCGATTTAATAAAATACAACCAATGATTTTTACCTGTCTATAAGGGAGCTAGGCCTAAAACACATGGAGTCTGACCTGCTGCCCTTTTTAAAAACAGGGGCTATTATTGACTTTGACCAAGTTAAATGGAGAGGACTGAAAGCTGCAGAGTTTAAGTGTAGTGTCAGCAAAGATCTATACAGGTTTTAAAGAGGTCCCCAGGCACCAGGTCTGGCCCAGGTGCTTTATTTGATGGTAACTGAGAGATGGCAGTTCTGACCTCAGATAGGTGAAAGCCCGATGGCTGGCTGGTCCTAAAATCATCTAGGCTCAATTATCAATCCAAGCCTGCGCTGGAATAGGAGCGGCCTGGTTAGAGAGGTTGTCATTGCTAAAGAGAGGCGAGTTAACAATGCTCCAAAAAGCAGAGATGTCGAGCTGCTGACTAGCAGTTAATAGCTTTTCCCAAGACTCCTCTTAAAGTTGGGCTTTGCGTTCCTTACAGGCCAATCTAAAAGCTGCCCTTTTCACCTTCTCTTGACAACGGGTCCTTTCATGCAGAAGTTTCCAATGGTCTTTATGGGTTTCAGAACACTGGCCATCAAACCCTCTTTCTGCATTTGTCCTGGGGTGTGGGGCAATTTTACAGAGCGCAGATTTAATGAAGCTACTAATGTTAGAAAATTACATCAAGATTCTCTGTGATGACTCTTCTTCAGACACACAGGAGAGAAAATCAGACTGGCAAGTGATCATGTTTTGGACAAAAACTGAAGAAACGATGGTGCCCGACCTCACCCTACGGCCTTGATTAGTCAAGGTGATGGGCTCCTTATATGGGGGTCCTGCTCCCAAGGATTTTTTATCCCAATGAAATAAGGCTGTTAACGGATTATGGTTGCTCAGGTTGTGTCTTCAAACCTTAAATTCGAAGAGTGCAGAAAAGAAACAGGCAACAAAGATATAATCAATGACGGTGCAATGCTCCCCCTTAAATGTAGGTATTCTCTCACTCCGGCTGTCCTAATTGATAGCCATTAAATTCATCAAATTAAACTCGGAAATAAAGCTATTCACAACATCACCTTGGCTAGGGTGTTTAAAATGCGCAGAGTTGTCCGATAAATCCTCAGGATCTGAGTCTCTATATTTTGTGCAGGAGTAACAGGGGTACAAATTAAAGTCTCCAGCTATTATGATGATGGTAAAAGGGGGGTTCAGATTGGTGAAAATCATCAATAAATCCTTTGACTGGCAACAGCATCTGGCTCATTTTTCCGCGTGACTGCGTTCTAAAAATTGATAAGAAGCAGTCTGCACTTGTTAGGAAATGATAAAAGGGTACTCAGAATGGTCTTTAAATTAGACTTCAGAACCTCTACTTTTCAAATATGATCTAATTTTACTAAAGTGGTGAGGCCACCACTAGCAAGTGCACCAGTGGGATGGGTTGCTGGAACTGAATACGAGGAGAAGCCATCTAAATAAAAACCACCCTCTATGTCCCACGTTTCCTGTAGGCAAATAAAGTCAAGGTTTTTCAACATACACAGCCAACCAGCATCTGTGAGCTTGCTCTGTACCCCAGCAATATTGTAACTAAGAGCCGCACTGTTGTATTGACTCCTGGTCTCGAGATCCTGGCTCAAAGTGGCAGTTCTAAGAATATGGCCCAGTCAATCAGGCTCTTCCAACTCACTCGAGGGTAAAAAAAAAATATTGCTTAGTTGTAAAGTAGGGGTGTCGGTTGGGGCAGGAAGATAGATTAACTCGTGACTTTTTCTGAATCAAGTGCCAGCCTCTCCTGCCTGGAGCTTCAGAGTAAAAAAATAAAATAAAAAAAATGGAAGAGCAGATATGCGGCCATTAATGCTCCTTTTACCCGCAGGACTTGAAGGATAAAATCAGCTCATACAGGGTTATTAAAATTCCCTATTATGCAGTCACCCAAAGATGTTTTATGGGTCTGGCCTATCCAGCCCACCCTTCGGACCATTAATATTTCTTCTGCCAAGATCTGAATGGGAGGCTGGACAGCATTCACCCTGGTTGACAACCAGTGGACTGCTTTATTCTTGAGTTGGGCATAATTTTCCTGTGTCCCCTTCCTCAAGGGGGGTACATCCACCAATACAACAATGTAAGGGATGACTGCCGGAGGCAGTTGGAGGATAATATTAGAGGGGTAATGCACCAAAGGAACATTTTGGGGTGTGCTAAGAGCAGCCGGCACCAAATTGATTCAATCTCTTTGAGTAACAAACCGGTCTACCACCTTGGCCGGCCGACCAAGACTGTCCTCGGCTGAGCAGCACGGTGCAGTTTGATGATGAATACAGACACTCGGAGACAATTATAGTAAGGCTCTTGATGGAGCTTGAGCATGGGCCTGAGAGGATTCTCGGCTCCTAAGTTGTCAGCTACACCGTTCTAAAGAGTTCTGGCACCTATGTTCGACATAATTCTAGAGAAGTCATTGAGCTGACTGCTAATACTTGAATGTAGGTTATCTGCCGACCCTTTTAGTAATCCCGCTATCTGCTCCAGCGCAGTTATCTGGTTATCAGAGACGTTTAAAGCTACGAAGATCTTGTTTACCAGGTTCTTTTTTTTAAAGTGCCATGAGAGAGCCCTCTGTTAAATCCGGCCCACGAGCTGTAACGATGTCGGGTGCAGATGTAATTGGGGTCTTCCTAGGGCCAGTTGTAGCCTTCCTGACTGATTTTGTGGGATAAGTCTGACCTGGGACAGATGTTTTACATCGGGCACCCGTTTTTTCGACTATTATCAAAGCATTTCAGTGTAATATCACGGGGTGTGGGCTGTACGGTCTGGATGCTGGAGAGGGCAGTCAAAGGCTCTTCGGTAGTAACTGAGTGCATAGCGGATGCAATCGGCACCCCCCTCTCTGTTTGGACATCTGTGTCTTGTGTTCTAGCAGGATGCCTAACCGCTAGCTCTATCTCACCGCTGGTGATCTCATCTGATAGCATCCCCACAGCCTAGTTTAAAAAAAAGACAGTTTAGTTTTGCTGGTTCTTGACCTTTTATCTGACCCATTTGAGGATTCTGCCTTTCTCTTCCCCATGCTCCAAAGTCTAATTTCCACAAGACTACAGGTTGGGCTAGCAAATTACGTAAAAAAGTACAATGCCCAGGGAGCAAGTTCAAAGAATATACCATAGCAATGTGCCCACTCGCCATCAACAAGGTCCGGGGTCCAGAAGTAAGAGGGGGAGCCCAGCCGCCTCTGAACTCTGGCAGGCTAAGGTGGGCCCGGTCTTCGCCCGGGCTTGCCCCATGCTGTGGGATGCCTCGCTGAAATTTATGGCGCTCCGGCCCTTGCTGAGAGCATTGTGCCCCCTCCTCAGGCAAGGCAAGTTGTGGCAATGAGTCCCTCCTCCCCCATAAGGAACCTCAATGTAGTTCGTACCGGACTCATGGTTCGGTTCTTTACATTTTTTGCATTCTTTACCTTTGCAGTCTCTCCCCTGGAAAGTCACTTTCCCTCAGGCGCATTCAGTTCCAAGCCCTCACACTATCAGAACCCTTCATTCAGGTTCACAGGGAAAGTTCTCAGAACCTACCCAAAGTTCCTACCCAAACTGGTTTCCTCATTTCATCTCAGTCTCACTATAGAACCTCAGCCTTCTTTCTTCAACCTGACTCTAGCGGGAAGAGCCTTTTATACCGTAGATGTTAAACGAGCTCTTGTGTATTACAACAGGACCAGGATCCTAGTAATATCCAGTTAGCTGACACAAGTAATGTATATGTAAGGCAGCCAATTGGTCGGCCCACACATGTTCACAAAGCATAATTATGCAGTCAAGTTAGACATCTGCATTATTCATACTCTAGCGATTGCTTGTAGGAGGTATTTTTTTTACAGTCTATGCAGACCAGCCCCGACTGAGGAACCAAAAACAGTTCTGGCTAAAATTGTCAAACCAGCTACCCATGTCTTCTCGCCCAATTTCTCCATGTCTATCCATCCTCTTTCTCCCCCCCCCCCCTTCTTTCCTTCATATCCTTCCTCTCTGACTGCTTTCTCTGTCCCTCTCTATCACTCTTTCTGTTTCTCTTGATGCTACACATGCCTGCTACAATTCTCCTTGGGGAGTTAGGTAAAGTGACAGAGGCACCAGCCTCTAAGGGGCTCCAGCGCACCGGGGGAACAAAAAGCCTGTCTGGCACAGCATGTGTATCCATAGCAACATAATCTACAACGGAAAATGTTACTTACCCTGTAAGAATCTGTAGCTTGTACTGCTGTAGATTCACATGCCCCTTACATTCCCCCCAGAAGTGTGTGGCTCTACTTGCAGATATCATCTTCAATATACATGATGCACCATACTGCTTTTATTCACATATTTACTGTCACCTACTGTGCTACCTATGCTCATTGCCCACTATGGGTGGAGTCACATTACATCCCGTGACTTAAAAGCCTTTCTTCGAAGGAAAAAAACGTGCAAACCTCCTTGTGCATCGACATGTGGTATTGTGATGCTTTGCGTTGTATCTGTCTACTTCGGATATGATGTTGGGGCCTTTATCTATATGCTACTGATGTCAGTTCCTTTCTTTCTGCACCTTTCAACTCTGATTTGGAGCTAGCAGCTGTCTTCTGACAGAATTCATCCATCACAAAAAACTTTTAAAATGTTTTCTATGTGCTGATGGTGCCAAAAAGACTGGTTTTAAGCTGTCATGACAATGACAGACTGACATCTCCCTCTGGTGTCTTGGCACCTCACTTAACTTCATGTCATAATCCTGCTGCACTAAAATGAACCGTAAGGCATCAGTGTCCGCAAAGCCAAACTCAGTTGTTGAACTCCACAAAAAGAAACATTCTCAGTCCAGGGCACGTATGTGCTCCAGAGGCTGCTCTCACAACCACTCCAAGTTGAAGTCGCAGAGTTCATGTAAGTCCCACACAAAGTCCAAACCATGGGTGCCCCTCATCTCACTACTCTCACCAATCAGCCTCATGCAAAGCCCGAGCAGCTCCTGGCCTCGTACCAGCTCCCTGTGCAAGTAGCTGACTCTCCCTATGACTCCTTTGAGGACGGAGACACCACAGCAGTTTAAGGAGCCTATGGTTTCCTTATACAGTTTTAGTGCTTGACTGAATCCCACCATACTACCTATCAGGAAATCGAAACACAGGGAACTTTGCGAAATGCAGGCTCTTTAGTGCCAGTTAAGCATTGCATTCCCGGTTCCATGAACACCACCTGTGAAGGTATTCACATACCTTGTGGGAAAGAGTGGCACCATCTTGCCAGCTGTTCCGGAGGATGTAAGACAGACCTTGCAATGTATAATCTTTGATTGTCAAGATGCTGCAAAATATTCTCTGTGTTCTGACCTGGACACGATTAACTGTTTGAGTAGGAATGTCGAGACCAGCTAGATGCTTAGTAACCATGCCTCGATTTGGTTTACTGGCTTTTCCTCAGATACACAACAGTCGATTATGCACATTCCCTTTGATGGCTTGAAACCTTTTGTAGAGAAGGCGAGCTTGAGTCTTGAAAAGTTCAGTGAGCAAGGCCACTGCTTGTTTCCTGGCATAGCTCAATATGTTCGCAGTTCTCTCAACAGCGCACCTTTAGAGAATTCAGCCCTGGCTGTCAGCAGAGGCAGCGCCAATATCTGCCTCTGCACTAGAAGGTCTCCCAGCTCTTCTGTGGGTGAGATCGGGGAGTCGGCCATCAGTGTTCAGGCCCCCAGGGTCAATGCACTACCCAGACCTCAACCGCCACTCCTGCAGGTGCCCCAAAACCAGTTTAATTTGTACATGGAGGCACATGAATCGCCCAGTTGGAGTTAGAGTTGCCTTTCACCTCCCCTGATGGAGGAGCAGCGTATCAGATCAATGGGGGCTTCAGTTGTGTAACAAGCATACTTCCTATGCTTCCTATCCTATCCCTTCCATATTCTGTACGCACCGCAACACCTGCCAGACGACCACTTGTCCATACTCCGAAGGAGAAGTTCAAATCCTCCTGGCCAGAGGAGCAGTGGAGAGGGTGCCAGCATTAGTGATTGGAACTGGTTGTTATTCCTGATACTTTCTGATGCCATGTCCAGTTATTTGCCCTCCGAAATTCTTCTTAGGAAAGACAAGTTCTTCAGAATGTTCACCCTGACACACGTTCTGTGTGACCTGGACCCAGGAGATTGGATGGTAGTATTTTCACAGCCCGGTCCTGCAGTCCCATAGACATTACCTGCAGTTTTAGGAAGGCCTTGACCCCTTTCAGTTCTCTGTGCTCCTTTATTTATTTTTTTTACAACACTTTTTATTAATCAAGTAGGCAAGGGCTGCAGGCCCCCGACAAATCAGGGGAAACTGCCACATAGTAAATAGCAACAACACTTGACATTTTGTCGTATAGAGGAACAATGAAGAGCTATTCATACGGCATTGATCAAGAAACCCCCCCCCCCCTCCCTTCCCAACGCCCAACCCCCTCCCCCCGACCGCACCACCGCCAGACACCACCAGAACCATCACCACACAGTTAGTATCCCGTACCATGCATGGCATTCAAGGAGGCCCCAAATCTCCATCCTCAGGGACCGGTGCAAGGAAAATGCCCCTATAATCGGCCCACCGCTTCCAAATCTTGAAGTGTTTCCGAGGGCACCCACGCGCCCTAAAGATCGGTAGCTCCATACCCATATTGAAATCCAGACCCCGTTTCCAAACATTGAGAGAGGGAGCCACCGGGGCCTTCCACGCACGGGCTAGATCCCGCTTGGCTGTCGTTAGGCCCAGAAGGGTGGAATGGGAGTGGGTTGCTTCCACGTACCCTCCCCGTTCTCAGTGAGATGTTTATGCCATTTAGCTACATGGATGTAGATGACCGATGCGGGAGTGACCCTTTTTTTGTATAAAATACTCTGAGCACGGTTAGGTGGGCACTTATAACAGGTTGCAATAGAGGGCTTCCACTTGTATTATTATTTTAGCCCTCAGCGTTTTAACAAGTCTTCTCTTGTCATGTTAGGTATGTTGATTTATACACAATGGATTTTTGTATTTTCTTCTCCATTCCACGTAACACTGTATCCCCCAGGCCACTTGAAATTGATCAGAGCACGTTGAAGTAGAATATGGTAGACTGGACGTGTATCCTACTGGGTGGAGAATAGTCCTTTCTCCCTTTCGCACAATGTGACGTCCTTCACGCTGCTCTTGGCGCGTTTACGTACGCACACGCTAATAAACAAGCTACCATTGCGGTCGTCCGCGCGGTTTCCTTCGGTGGAACAGAAGCGGCGGAGTAATAGGCGTGCTCGTTACCTTCCTTATCATGTAAGTGTTTATGATTTGTACCTTCTGGTAACGTGCCTACGAGGCCTGTTAGCACAAGTGTAGTATAATTTGCGGGAACAGTTTGTAGTCACTGTTATATACCGCGAGAGCGACATCGTTTTGAGTTTATTTATCCATTAAGACGACTCGATATGAGTGCGCTGTACCTACATGTTAGGGCGCGAGTAGAACTTGTTGGTGTACCATTATTGAGAGCATTGGATTAGACAGTGAAATTAGATCTGTCTTTATTGTTTTCTCCAGTGGATGAGTTTGTGGGGAACGATTGGAAGAATCTAAAGCGACCCCTTAGTGGTTTGAACCAGACGTACGGTGACGTCCACATGCCGAGGCAATGGACCAGGTAATTTTGATTCACCCTCCCCTAGGCTTGCTATGAGGGTAGACGACTCTCTTCCATGTCCTTATCGGAACTTCGAACTCTAGTGGTTATAATTGTATGCTTCATTCTAGATGTGGAAAAGACACTGAATTTGCGTAACTCCACATGAGAGACCTGCCCGGACTAGAACCAGGCAGTAGACATTCTAGACGCTGAGGAGACTCTGTATTTGCGTAACTGCTTATGCGAGACCCGCCTGGACCTGAACCAGGTATAAGGCAAACTGGCAGAATCCAACCCAGTGGTGGTGGGTCTTTCGCACTATCGGTATTAATCACCACCACTTGAGAGCTTATCATTCCTTCACTTCCCTCTTTAGAATCCCTGCGGTTGCCACCCTTCCTGGTTTGAAATAAAATATTTGAAATATTTGATTGGGATTAAGGTTGATTTTCCGTGTTTCCGCGGAGTCTTTCACGCGTGGTCCTTCCGAACACTGCATGGGCTAATCTGGGATAGCCTGAGATAAATAGTTGTTGTTATTAATTTATTTTTATTTTATTACATTATTCTGTAGATAGTCTGTTATCCCCGTCCTGAAGAGGCCAAATATTTGGAGGCTGAAACGCGAACGCGTCGACATACTGACGTAGGAGGAATCCACTGATTGTGTTGATCCAAGAATTATTTTGTTTGGCAGACACATAAAACAATAGGAGAGGAGTAATACCTCGGATGCCAAAAAGGATTACCTCCAAATGTATTACTGTAAATAACAAGTATACATCGATTTGGAATCACGATTGGGGGAATTGACATTTGATAATTTGCTGTGTACATACAGTGTATGTGTATTTATATGATCTAATGAAATTGTAGATAGAGGTGTTTTGTTTTCATGTCTGTTAAATTTGTATATATTATGTGTTGAAGTGTTCTGATGTCTACCAAGAGATATTCGTCCCTGATAAATAATGATGAATACACTTTCTTATAAGAAATAAGTAATTACCGAGAACATTGTTTCTTGAGTAAAAATAAACAAGAGATTGATCCCTCTTAGCCAAGTTTCTTTATATCTGTTAGGCCCAGAAGCAGCAAGTGGCGCTTATAGATATTGCCCCCAATATCAGCCATAACATGGTGCTACGCCAATCGGGGGTCCACAGGGAGATCCCAGCCCAACACTTCGGATAAGCACCCCAACACTCTCCCCCAAAACCTATACACTGCAGGGCAGTGCCAGACCGTGTGCACCAAAGACCCCACCTCCCGCCCACACCTAAGGCAGTCCGGGGAGGCAATAAGACCCGCCCGCCACAGCCGCTGTCGCGTGTAATAGGTCCTGTGCAAATACCGAAATTGGACGAGACGCAGGCGGATTGCTATACAAGACTCACGGGGGGAGGCCAGCGCTTCCCTCCAGTCCGTCTCGTCCAACGGCCCGACATCCGTCTCCCACCGTTCCCGCAGACCCTGCAGGGATGGGGCCCCATGAATCACCAAGGACCGATATATTTTAGAAACTTTCTTCTCCTGGAGATCCCCCATAAACACCTGAGCCTCAAAGGGACTGTATTCAGGAATGGATTGGAGACCCTCCAGTCTAGGGGCGAGGGCGTGGCGCAGCTGGAGGTATTTAAAGAACTGCATCCGTGGCATTTGATACTCAAGCTGTAAGACCTCAAAGGATCTCATCACACAGCCCTGGACCACCGATCCCAACGTAGAGACACCAATTCTGTCCCAGTCCCTGAATCCAGAGAGGGTCGCCAAGTGAGGGAGGAGCCCGTTCTGCCACAACGGGGTCTCCCGGGTAAGCCTACCCCACCAGCCAAAATGACGCAGAGCCCGACTCCACACCCGAAACACCACTTGAGTGACCGGTGGCAGTGCCGCCCGCAACGCAGTCGCGTAGAGTAGGGTATGCACGGCATGTGGGTCCATGAGGCGCCTCTCCACCGCATATGCCGGGTCCCCCCTATCTCCATACCACCATTCGTTGAGGACCAATAGATGGGAGGCGTAATAATAGGACAAGATATCGGAGGTAGCCAGTCCCCCATCGTACACGGACAAAAAGCAGATCTTCAGCGACACCCTGGCCAAGCCCCCCTCCCACAAAAAGTGACTGAGCACCGCATTGACCCTCCGAAACCAACTGAGAGGAATCTCATAAGGGTGGTTTTGGAGCTGGTAGAGAAGTCGAGGCAGCGCCACCATCTTAAAGATGGCAGAACGGCCACAAATGGTGAGAGGCATACGCGCCCAGAGCTTAACATCACAACATACTTTCTCCCACACCGGCACCACATTGCGCTCCCAGGCGATCGTCGGCATGTCGGTCAAAAAGACCCACAGATATTGCAGCCCTCCGGACGCAATCCGTAGAGACGTCGTCCACTCCCCCTGCACGTCACGACCGCCCAGCACCCACAGGGTGGATTTCCTCGGGTTCATGTATAGCCCGGACGTCTCCCCAAAGACCTGCATCATGCGAAGCAGCCGCGGTCCGGTTCTATCGAGATCCGACAGGAAGAACAAAACTTCGTCGGCATATAGGGCAATGCGATCCAACAGGCCATGTTCCCACTCAAACCCCGTGTATTGCGCATCCATACGAACCCACGCGGCCAGCGGCTCCATGGCCAGGGCAAATAGGTATGGCGACAGGGGGCAACCCTGTCGCGTCCCCCGGTTCACTGGGAATCGCGCCGAGGCCGCCCCCGCCACCCGAACCGAGGCTGTAAGATCGGTATACAAAAGTGTTAAATAGGATAAGAAGCGCGGCCCCAGATTCAGCCGTTGCAGCAAGGCAAAGAGATAGCGCCAACTAAGAGAGTCAAAAGCTCTATCTATGTCGGCCAACAGGAGAGCCGCCCGAGCCTCACGCCGCTGGACCGCAGCTATCGCCACATGTGCACGCCGGATGTTATGGCGCGTCGCCCTATGGGGCATAAACCCGGCTTGGTCCGGGTGGACCAGAGTAGAAACATAAGGCAAGAGCCGGTTGGCCAGGGCCTTGGCCAGAATCTTCGCCTCCACATTCAGAAGGGAAATCGGCCGATAAGAGGCATGTTGTTCAGGAGGACGGCCCGGCTTGTGGAATACGACAATCTCCGCGTGACGCCAATCGGCCGGCAAAACCCCCGCTCACAAGCATCTTCCACCACCGCATGATAATGGGGCCCCAGCTGCAGAAAGTATTTGCTGAAGAACTCACTCGGGAACCCATTCGGGCCCGGGGCCTTCCCGACGGACAAACTCCCCAGTGCCGTTCCCAACTCATCCACCGTGAGCGGGTGGTCCAAGTCTGCGTGCGCCTCATCTGAAAGGGCTCTAGGGGGGAGATCATCAAGGAACCGATCCAGGAGCTCCCCGGTTATGGTCTCCCGCTGTTCATACAGCTCCGCGTAGTATGCCGCAAAGCTGTCCGCCAAGGCGCCAGGGTCAGTCAGCACCCGGCCCTCTTTATCTGTGATCCCCGGGAGGGTCTGTGCATGATGCTGCCCCTGATACAGCCTGTAAAGCATGGTCCCCGATTTGTCTCCCCACTGACACACCCGACTTCGCGTAGCTAACCATGCCTGCCTCGCCTCGTCCAGCAGGAGCGAGGCATATGTTTGCTGGGCATATTGCAACTGACACCGCGTGGCCCCACCGGATTTCCCCTGGCTACTGCTCTCGAGCTCCCAAATCTCCCGCTCCGCCTGAACCAATCCCGCTTCACGCGCTCGGCGGGCCGCCGCACTATATGAGATGTCAACTCCCCGCTGCGTAGGTTTCCAAGCTTCCCATAGGATCTCAACTCCCGACACCGAGCCCACGTTTCGGGCCCAGTAAACATCCAGAGCCTCCGTCATGCGGGCGCAGTAGTCGTCCTGCCGAAGATGCCAGCCCGAAAGGCGCCAGCGAAACTGCCCACTGACCCCCCCCCCCCCCAGCCGCAGACGAAGCGACACAGGGGAATGATCCGACAAACCACGGGGGAGGATATCCGCCTCCATCCCCCGTGTCGCCGCGGCACCCGAGAGGAAAATGTAGTCCAACCGAGAGAACGAGCCATGAACGGCAGAAAGATGGGTATATGCCCGCGCATTCCCATTAAGCCGCCGCCATGCATCCACCCAATTGAGGCCCTCGGCAAGCGCCCGTAGCTTGGTTGGGCGATCATCGTCTCGCACCCCACTCCCCGAACAGCGGTTCCGCGACACCATCATAACGTCATTCCAATCGCCGCCCACTACACCTGCCGCCAACGGCATCTCTGCCCACACACTCATGATCTGTTCGGCTAGGGTCCATGAAAAGGGGGGTGGGGCATACACGCTTCCGAGGATCACTACTTTCGCCCCAATCTTGCCTTGCACAAAAACATACCGCCCGTGCGTATCCGCCCACAAGCGTGTGTGTGAATATCGGACCCGTTTATGAATGAGAATGGCCACCCCTCGGGAACCCCTAGTGAACCCAGCGTGAAAGACCTGCAGGTACCCATATCTTTGAAGGCAGGGAGCCTTAGTACCTAGGAGATGCGTTTCTTGCAAAAACAAGACATCCGCCGACGCCCGCTTGGCATACTGCAGAACCGCCCCCGTTTAATCTTATCGAGCAGGCCGCGGACGTTCCAACTCAAAACTCGGAGTACCGCCGGTCTCCCAGCCACCCTAGTATGTGTATCAGCCATGATCGGTCAATGGAGGCCACTGAGCCCCCTTCGGGAGCAGCTTAATGCCACCCTCCACTGGCAGCTCCCACAGGCGTGCGCGGTCTAACAAACCCCATAACCCCAACAACAACAGTGCCAACCCCCCACCCCATACCTCAAAACCACTGAAGTATCTGTCGCGGTAGATAGCATCGCAAGACCCCAACCATGGATCTCCGACCCCCCACCAATGGATCCCCAACTCAACCCCACCAACAAGTCGCAGGTGACTACCCCGCCCGCAAGACGCTACTGCGGCACCTGACCGTTACGCATGTCCCCGAACCAGGACCCCCCCCCCCCCCCCTGTCCCCACACACACAGCATCAGGTAAGACACATGCTTCGCAACATGATAAAGTCCCCCGCCAAGGCAGCAGTCAAGGAGTGGAAGGCGGACGCCCAGCAGTTCCCCCAGCTCCAGGCCGCACTCCATCCGATCTGGAGCGGCGGCGCGACCTGGATTGCCGGCCACGTCCACCCCTCTGCCGACCTCCAGGCCGAGACGTCCCATCCTGCAAGGAGGTGGATCCACCGCCAGGGGGAGTGTGACAACGAAATTGCACAGTTTCATCCGTCCATTTAAACACCTCCTCAGGCGTATCAAAGAACAAGGTCTTGGAGTTGTACACCACCCGCAGCCAAGCCGGGTACAACAAGGCGTAGGAGAGCTGGAGTTCCTGCAGCCGAGCCTTAGCCCACCCTCTCACGCCAGCAGCAGAACCCTCCCCGACCACCGCGGCCCGAAATGGCCGCCGAGCACCCGGGCGCGCGCTCCAATCACTCCAGTGGGGCGTCCAACGGAAGGGGTGGAAAAGGGGACAAGACCAGTCCAGCGTCCCTGTTATGGTCCCAGCCCTACGAATCCATCTGTGGCCCGGCCCCACCAGCCGTGAAGCGCAGCACTGTCACCATGGTCCCCTCCCCCGCACCACCACGCGACCCGATATGGCCGCCGAACCCCCAACCCTCCGATGGCGACAGGCACAGAGAGATGGATGCGCCTCGCGGGGGGGGGGGGGGGAAGAGGGGGAAGATGGCCGCCACCGATGTCCACTCACTGCTACTCCCGTGGCACCGTACCCCCGCAGGGGTATCTGCTGGGCCGCCACTCGCGCTGTCGTCCAGGGCCACTCCCGGGGAGCTCCGATTGCCGGTCTCCCGGCCCCCAGGGTCCACCTAGGCCAGCGCTTGCCGCCCCCGTCCACAGCTCCGGCCCTCCGCTTCGCTGCTCTGTCCAACGGGGACGATCCACTCCGCCGCCGCAGCAAATCCAGGCCGCGGCTTCAGAGGCTCGAGAGGCCCAGGCCCCGCCTACACGCTCGGCACCGTGCCACGGGCCCGAGCGATGCCAGGAAGTCACCGGAGTCAGCCGCCAATGCCCTCGAGCCCCCACCGCAGCAGGGGAGAGTCCTGGATCGGGCAACAGGATAAATGAAAGGATATTGAACGGCGGGCTGGACGGAGCCGATCTAAGGCGCGTCCGCCATGCCTGCCTGCCTGCCTGCCAAGCCACACCCCCCCTCTGTGCTCCTTTTGGCCTTACCAAAGCACCTCTGGTGCTCACGAAAGTGATGGTGGTGGTTGCAGTCCATCAGCGAAGGTGACAATACCAGTCTTTCCATACCTCTACGACTGGCTTCTGATGAGACTCTCCTCCAGCTGTCATAGGCCACCTCCAGATGACAGCTGGCCTATTAGCATCGTTGATCTTTTCCATTAGTGTGCTAATTCACTTCAGTTTGGCTCCCTTTCATTGGAGCCATCTTGGATAGAGTGCTCTTTCGAGCCATTGCTCCTCCTCAACGAGCTTAAGACAACCGGGATATGATGCTTTTGTTTAACTCTTATACTTGGGTTTTAGTGGCTCCGAGGCATCTGGTGTTCTTGGCCTCCTGCATTTTGCTGTTGCTTGTGGACCACACTAGGTAGCATATGCAGGCTCTACAGTGGAATCCAACATTTTGGTGTGCTCAGCGCTTAGGCAATCTATTCAACTTCAACCAGGTGTTGAAAGAGACTGCTGAATACCTGCAGTGGTGGCTTCTTGCCTGCAATTGGACCAGCGGTGGACCCATCTCGCTCCCCCACCCAGATCTAACCAGCATGAGAGTTGCGTCATTATAGCGTTGTGGAGGTCATATAGATGAGATGGAGATCAGAGGACTGTGTTCACCGACGGCTGGAGTTGGGAGTGATTCGCTTGGCACTGAAAGCGTTCTCCCCCATTCCCCCCTCACCCATCCATCTAGGCAGATCGGGTACAAGGTCTCACAACCACCATGTGGTCATGCACAAACAGTAATGTAGGGTTATGGGTCAGAGGCCTTGCCACTCTGGAAGTGGCTGGACACTCAGGGCATCTCCCGGGTGGCTCAGCACTTTGTTTTTAAACTCCAGGGCAGGCTAGCTCTGCCAACGCTGTCGTAGATATCGAATGGCCATTACACTTGGCTCAAACGATTCCCCACCGCAGGGAAAGTACATTGGCATTGCCAAGGCCATTTTTCCTCGGAGATGCCGTCTAGCAGCACGATGATCGGGACTCCTATAGGTCTTTCCACACCTAACAATTGCCCAGAGCAATCAAAAAGATCAAGAGGGCCCAATTGATCCTAGTGGCAACAGACTGGGTGATAAGTATACTACCCAGCTCTTTTGGCCACGAGCATATGTCCTCCAATCCGGTTGCCCCTTATGGAGGGCCACCTATTACAGCAGCAGTACTGAGGATTGTACCCAAAACTGCACAACTTGTACCTCCATGCATGGAACTTGAACAGCGATAGTTGAGTGCTTTTGATTGTCCCAAGTAGTTGGTGTCATCTTAGCAGCCAGGCGTCCAGCAACCATATCTGTTTATGCAGAACGCTAAGAGAAGTTTGACTGGTGTGCTTCCCGAAACATTTAACCCTCAAACTCTCAGTTGTTGAATGTTCTCCTTTTTTATTTGTCACTAGCAGAGCAAGGCCTTGCTGTGACAGCCGTTAAGTAATCTCTCGGCCCATTAGATTTTCTTACGTTTATCTAACTAGCCATCCCTCAAGTTGGTTGTGATGCAATGTCTTTTTAAGAGGCTGGTCCACATATTTCCACAAACTCCATTTGTGATGCCACAGTGAAACCTTAATTTGGTCCTCACCTACCTTAAGTGCACTCTCTTAGAACCCATGTACTGTTGTCCTCTTCACCTTCCAACAATCAGGACTACATTCTCATCACCATAACATTGACCAGGTGAGCGAGTGAATTCCAGGTATTGCCTCTGGTACCATCATATACATCATTCTTCCCAGACAAACTGGTCCACCTAATGAAAGCAGTATTTCTTCCACTTGGGGGCTTCTACGCACTGCCTCATCCCTTTAAGGAGGAAGAATAGCGTCATTGCCTTGCCTCGGTTTTTACTTTCTATGACTAGGGATTACTGATCAGATCAGATGAACAACTTTTCATGGATTTCTCTGGCGCTAAGAAATGCAACGCTGTGCCAAAGAGGCCCATATCAAGAATGCTTGTTTTAGGTATTAAGATCGGTAGAAACAATTTATCCCTTGGTAGAAGAGTATAGAACCACTTAGCTTGAAATAAAATCACAAGTTCCAAAGAGTTATAGAAATTACCAGCCCATGTGATTGATACGAAAGTGTTTCACATACGACAGTTTTTGTTGTATCGCTAAAATATATTCTTTTATTTTAAAAAAAGGGAGTCGCCAATATCACGACAATATTATAAAAACAATTAAAAACAATTGCAATATCATTTGGGCTCAAATTCTTAGTTAAAATCATTTTTACTCTTAAAAAAAAAAACTAAAATTCATATACTTCTATTAATACACAAACATTACATCAACAGAGAGAAAATAAAATATATTTTGTTATCAAAGGAACATATCCGTTCGAAACAATTATGTGAGTAAGCCTGGATATAGTCTATTTTTCCATATCTACAGAATTAGTTACTTCCAAGGATTATGTAGATGAAGCTTCGGCGCGTTTCGATGGTTCTATTGGTGTCCCATCTTTTTCAAGACAAATATTATAAGTCTCTCCTATTGGCACTGTATAGATGCCTTTGGTCTGAATCCTTATTTAATATATATTATATTATTATATGCCAGGCTGAACAAGTGATTATATACATCAGTAAATTTAAATAAGGATTCAGACCAAAGGCAACCATACAGTGCCAATAAGAGAGGCTTATAATATTTGTTTTGAAAAAGATGGGACTCCAATAGAACCTTCAAAATGCGTCGACGCTTCCTCATAATCCGTGGAAGTAACTAATTATGGAGATATGGAAAAATAGACTATATCCAGACTTAGTCACATTTTTCAGATTGGATATGTTCCTTTGATGACAAAATATATTCTTTTCTTTTCTCACTCTGTTGATGTAATGTCTTTGTGTATTAATAGAAGTATATGAATTTTAGTTTTTTTTTTTTTAGTAAAAATGATTTTAACTCTATAAGAATTTGAGGCCCGAATGATATTGCATTTGTTTTTAATTGTTTTTATAATATTGTCGTGATATCTGTGACTCCCTTGTTTTTAAATAAAAGAATATATTTTAGCGATACAAAAAAAACTAGTATGTAAAACTCTTTTTTTGTTGATAAATGTTTATTAACATTTTCTTAATTCTATTACAAAAACATCGTTGAGCAGCGAAACGTGGTAACGTTTTCAATGTAGCAGCAGCATAATACATGAACGACAGTGATCGACAATCATATAGTTGCATCATACTCTTATTCATTACTGTGGGCCCCTTACGGTAGCATAACCCGTGCCCCCACCCTTCCCCAGGGGGATCATTGTGAGTCAGAGAGTGAAAGCCCATAGCGTGCGAGCCATGGCTTCCATATTTTCCCCAAAAATATGGGGCAACCCCGTACTTCATATGTTGTCTTTTCCCCCAACATATACATATCCATGTTGTTTTTCCATTCTGTCAGAGATGGAATCACCGTTGCCCCCCACGCCTTGGCCAAGTCGCGTTTTGCCACCACTAATCCCAAGTGAAGCAGAGTCAACTTGGATTTGGGGAGATCAATTTCAGTAGATATTCCCAGCAGAACAAACTGAGGGTTAAGAGGAATCATTTCACCCAGAACAAGTCCCAGCTCCTCTAACAGGATGTTCCAATATCTCTGAATCTGAGAGCATTCCCACACTGTGTGAAAGAATGTACCTGCTGGCGCTCTACATCGCAGACAATCTGGTGTTTCTGCCCTGCCTATGCGGTGCAGTCATGCCCTGTCATAGTACGCTCTATGCAGAAATTTAAATTGGATCAGCCAGAGCCTAGATTTGATGGCCACCTCTCGGGGGTACATCAACGCCATTTCCCAGTCCAGGTCCTCCATCTCACCCAACTCAGATTCCCATTTAGCCCGCAGCTTTGGTAAAGTGCCAGGCTTGTTATTAATGAGCGTCCTATATGTCCAGGAAACAACCTTCTCTACAAGCTCCCCCATCAGGAGTCGCCCCTCCAGCGGTGCATAGTCGGGAATGCCAGTGGTGTCTAGATGTTGCGCTCGCCACGCATGGGCCAGCTGTATATATTTATAGAATTGAGATTTATTCATATTATATTCAACCTGAAGATGCAAAAACGTAACCAGCTCTTTACGGTATAATATGTCTTTAAGTTGCGATATACCTAGTAAGTCCCATTGCTGGAAACCTCGTAGTTTTGCAATTTCCGGGAATCGGTTACCCACCCAGAGCGGGGTTTCCTTAGTGACTCGACCATCCCATTTCATTTGTCTCTCAGCCTGCTTCCAGGCTGCTATTACAATCTGTGTCGCAGTCAGGGAGTTGGGCAGCTTCTTTACCCCCATATAGGTAGTGTGTATATGGGCGCTTGGTAGACGGAGTACGTTCAAGTACGTATGTGGGGTGATCCCTCTCCACATGTTGCTATTCATTCTCAACAACTAAATGCAACGCCCATTAGTATGCCCTAAGGTCAGGCAGGGATATACCCCCAGTGTACTGATTGCGTTGCAACATCGCCAGAGGTATTCTCGGTGGCTTCCCTCCCCAGAGAAATGTACGGCGCAGATCATCAATTTTGTTAAACACCTCAGTCGCTACGAGTTGGTAGGTGTTTTGCAACACATACAACAATTTTGGGAGCACTATCATCTTGTATAGCGCTGCCCTACCAAGCAGCGTTAGTGGCAGAGTCTTCCACCTTTCAACATCCGCTCGAAAATCCCTAAGCACCCTGTGAAGATTACGATCCAGCTCCATATTCGTGTTTGTTGTAACATATATCCCAAGGTATCTTATACCGTCTCGTGCTATCTGAAGTTGGCTTGGGCAGACTACATGGCCACCGCCCTCACCTACGGGATGCAGATAAGATTTCCCCCAGTTAATGTTGTATCCTGCATACATACCATATGTCTCACAGAGGCCCATTATTGCGGGGAGTGTCGTCTCCGGGTTCGTGACATACAATAATATGTCGTCCGCATATAAAGATATGCGTTCGTCAGTCTCTGCTTCTTCTCCACTCCTATATCCCGTTATTTCGGGGTGCAATCGGATCACACTGGCGAGTGGCTCCAACACCAGAGCAAAAAGCAAGGGCGACAGCGGGCAGCCCTTTCGGGTGCCCCTGACTATTGGGAATTCCCGTGACAGTACTCCATTGACTCTAACCGTGGCCACGGGTGTCTCATAAAGTACAGCTATCCATCGCCTGAATACCGGACCGAATCCAAATTTCTCCATAACAGACATAAGGAAAGGCCAGTGGGCAGTGTTGAATGCTTTTTCAGCATCAAGGGAGAGGACCAGGTGTGGATCCTCCCAGTCATGAATCACCTCCGACCAATTATGTAGCCTTCGCAGGTTTAAACTTGTCGACCTCTTAGGCATGAACACCGACTGGTCCCTGTGAATGAGGCCATCGCTTACCACGGCTAGCCTATTTGCCAATATTCTAGCCAATATCTTGGTCTCCACATTTATGAGGGAGATAGGATGATATGAGCTACATGCCTGCGGTGGTCTGCCCTCTTTTGGAAGCACTACAATCGTGGCTGTACGCAAGTCTTTAGGAAGGCTACCCGTCGTGTACGCCTCCAAATATAATTGGAGGAGGTGTGAGCCAAAAAGCGTCGCAAGTTGCTTAAAGAATTCTTTAGGACTCTGTGCCTTCCCAGTTTTCATTTGGCTAATGGCTAACGCGATTTCTTCCATTGTAATTTTATTATCCAATATCTTAGATTCCTCATCAGTCAAATTAGTGAGCCGTATCCCTTGAAGATACACTTGCATGCGGAGCATCTTTGCTAGACTACACCGCGTGTAAAAGGCCCCATTGTATTCTGCAGAGGCGTTGGCTATGGTGATAGGGGTCAGAGGAGTCTGACCATCTTCTGTTTGGATCTGTGAAACCCATCTATTGTCTAGTTCCTTCTTACTAAGCCATGCCAATAACCTACCAGTCTTGTCACCTACATCGTATAGGCGCCGATGCACGGCCTGTATCGCATTTTGTGCGTCTTCTTTTGGCCAGCGAAAGGTACTCCTTTCTGAGAAGATGCAGACTGCGTAACAGGGAGGGGTCCCCACCCACACTCGCCTGCCACTCCAGCTGCAGCAGTTGGGCTTCCAACCCAGTGATCACCTCTTCTTCTTCCTTCCGTTTTTTGTGTGCTATAATGTTTTGTGCCCTATCCCTTAACACCGGCTTGTAGGCCTCCCATAGTGTAATAGCAGAATCCACCAACCCCACGTTCTCACTAAAATACAACTCTGTATCCACCCGCAATTCCTTAGCAACTTGTGGGTCCTTGAGTACCCACGGATTCAGTTTCCATTCCCCATTCTGTCGACGGGTACCTACTGTCAGCCACAAACGTGAATGATCTGAGAGGCCCCTCGCCAGATATTCTACCTCATGTACCTCCCCAATGTCCCCTGCTGGAATGAATATGTAAATTATCCTGGAGAAGGCTTTGTGCACCCCAGATTAAAAGGAATAGGCCCTGGTCTGAGGGTGCTGTCTACGCCACATGTCTTCCAGCGCTAGCGTATCCACAAACCGTTTCAGTGGAGTCTCTCTGGGATTCCCTTTTGGAACAGTCGTACGGTCACTCCCAGGGTCCAGTACTTCATTAAAGTCTCCCCCTATAATATGTTTGTCTGACCCCGCCTCCCAACAGGATTGTTGCGAGTTTGTCCATTGTTGTCCTCTGGAGCTTGGGCGGTGCATACACACTAATAATAGTAATGCGTCTTCTGTTCCATACCCCTTTGATCGCTACAAATGTGCCGCCAGGATCTGTCCAAGTGCGTTCTACTCTAAAGGGCGGGTTTTTCCTAATGAGTATGGCAACACCCCTCGCCCCTTGGGAAAATCCAGCATGTGCCATGGTTCTATAAGCGCCTCTGCCCAGGAACCCACATTGATTGCCTTTCAGGTGAGTCTCCTGTAGTAGAATTACATCAGGTTTCAACCTTTTAAAGTATGTGGCCCTCTTGAGCTTACTTCACATTCCAGGAGAGAATCAAATACATTCCTGTGTTAGATGCAGCCATTGTTTTGGTGCATTGTATCTAACTCACCCACGGGTCCTTTGCCCTTCCCCACTGCCGTCTAGTTTGCAATGACAGAAAGCATGTCACCTCTTCGCTCCACCACCTCACTACTACATTACTGTGTGCAGAAATGCTCAAATCCGAACACCCCCCCCCCCTTGCCCCAAACATGAAATCCCAAATAGCAAGCATCCATCATACCCCCACCCTGCACTCTGCAGGCACCCCCACCACCCCTTAATTTGTCAACAGGACACTGGTGCGGGTAAACCACCCAGAGGTCTGTAGCCCCCCCCCCCTCAACAACTCAACTACAAAATACTATGAAAAGGAAAAGAAAAACACACACAACCCGCTGTATACTTCCCTCTTTCACAGCAGACGATTCAGGTGTCCTCAACGTCTCAAGAATAATACAGCATTACTGCGGGGGCATCCAGCCCCCGTATGTCAGTCCTCCCTGCTTTTACATGGTTTTTGCCGTAAACCAAGGCCCCTGTCCGCGGGGCCTGAGCCCGAGGCCTCCAAGTGCTTAATAGTCTCCAGAAGAGGGTGTGCGGAGTCCGGCGTCCGCGATTCAAAGTTTTCCGACTGGTCCGAATCCCCATGTGCACTAGATCTCATTGATGTCCTCGACACACATTCCAGGGCTGTATCATCGTCCGATTCCGATTGGTTGGATATCTGGTGTCTGGGCCGTAATGTTCTCCCCGGTGTACTCCCAACCGATGTCAAGTGCTGGATCTTTCGCCTCCTTCTTTGCGGCTTGGGTCTCTCCCAGCCACGACTCGGCTGCGTGTTGGCAGACAGAGCAGCAGGAGGGGGTGTCCCCTGCTGTAGCTGGGGCCGCTCCTCAATCCAGGTCCATGCATCCTCCGGTGTCTGAAAAAAGTGTGTGGTATCCTGAAAAATGACTAAGTTTGGCTGGAAATAACAGCATGTATTGGATTCCAAGGGCGCGAAGTTTTACTTTGGGGTCAAAGGTGCGCCGTTGCTTCTGAACATCACAAGAGTAATCCGGGAACACCATCACTCTCGCGTTTTCATACTTGATGTCACCTTTTTTCAAAATTCTCTGAGGATCAGGTCTTGAAAAGTTTAGGAATCGAGCTATCATCGGCCGGGATGGGGCTCCAGGTGGCAGCCTAACCCCAGGCATCCTATACGCCCTTTCTGACAAAACAGGAGGAGAACTGCACCGCCGGTAGGGCTTCTTTGAAGAAAGTCAGGAGAAACTGTCCCGGATCCGCACGCTCAGCATTTTCCGGAAAGCCCACGTAGCGCGGGTTATTGCGGCGGGCCCTATTTTCTGCATCTTTGACCCTCCAGATTACATCCTTCACTGCAGCCTGAAGATCTCTTACTTCCTTGTTCGCAGTCCGGGAGGTGTCTTCAAGCTCTGAGACCTGTTGCTCAACCTCCATTACACGTTCAGTGACCTTGCGCAAGTCCTGTCGCAGAAAGGAGACCTCTGTCTGCACTTCGGCAAGTTTGCACTCCAGGCTCCCACAAGAAGCACGGATCGTATGCAGGATCTCTTCCGTGTCCGGTTGGGGTGCCTGGACTCTCTCTGCCCTGGTGGGAGCCGGGAGGACCTTTGTGTAGCGAGCCATCTTTCCTTGTCGGGCCGCTTTAGAGTCCTTATCTTTTGCCATCATGACGGACCAGGATGAGAACCAATGCAGCCGAGAAACATGCAAGGCCCCCAGAGGCGGAAATGCAGCGACGGGGACCCCACCTCGCAGCACAGAGAGGATTCTGTCGCCACAACCAGCATCAGTCAGCTCACCTTCCAAGTTCAGCTCTGCAAGCAATCCGGGATACAGGGAGAACTACAATACGACACCGATGTTTGCGCCCTGTGATGCACGCCCACCAACGTCTCTGCACCACCGCGCAACAGCTTGGCTGGCCAGATGGCAGAATTTGTGGCATTCATCTAGAAACCCAGGCTGCCACTGCCCAGCAGTGCCCAATGCGTGGAGTACCGGTGACCACAACCTCACCATTCAGGGCTTTCTCCCCCTCTGGGCCCCTGATGTGCGCTGTTTGCTTCAGGAGCAGGGCGAGCTTCTTTAATCTCCAATGTGTATCCCAGTGTAGTGAAGGAGAAAAAGGGCATCAGTCACTTAAGGGTCTAGTGTTCCTTCAGGAAATCGAGGTGAAAACGGGGGACACCAAAGACTTCACTCCACCTGGAAAGGGCTCCCTGCAACGTCCTCTTTATGCCCGTGGTCTTCCATACAGCACCGTCCTCGCCCTGCTTGACAATTTGCTGCCGCTCCGCCTCCGCGGCAGTCAAGGAGGCGCGCTGCTGTGCCGGGGGAGCGTAGAAGCACACCGCGGTACACTCCCCCAGCGCTTCCAGGCAGCGTTTGCCAGCGGGATATGCCACTCACCGCAGCTTCAAGGATAATCCCCACACCACCCGCAGGCCACGTTTGTGGTCTCCGGCCCAGCGGGATTCGTCGTCCTAATCACCACGGCTATAGTCGCTCTCCAATCCCCCTCCTCGGTGCGTCCGGCAGGGAGCTTCAAGCAGCTGCG
The DNA here is from genome assembly GCF_964204655.1 of Triturus cristatus. Taxonomy (NCBI): domain Eukaryota; kingdom Metazoa; phylum Chordata; class Amphibia; order Caudata; family Salamandridae; genus Triturus; species Triturus cristatus. The sequence continues at coordinate 619,646,416 of NC_140585.1, forward strand.
AGTGCTCCTGCCTGTGGGTCGATGTCTTCTATCACCCAGGCTGGGGGGTGACACCAGCAACAAAGTCCGCCCCCGAGACCTCAGCGCCGGGTGAAGACCTCCACGTCCGGTTCGGCTCCCCTATCGAGCCAGTCCTGCCGCTATCTTGCGGTCTGCGCGCCGATTGTTGCGCCGATCAAAGCCCCGCCACCCGGCACAGAGGAGCACCCAGATGGGTCATCGGAGTCACCCTCGCCTGCACCGCCACCTCCGGGACCAGTAAGTAGGGGTAACGGCTGGGGGGAACAGGATTATTGCAGGATAATGGTCGGGGCCAGCGGAGCTCGCGGGAAACGCGGCTACCTGGCCATGCAGTTGGCCACGCCCCCCCCCGTATGTGAAACTCTTTTGTATCAATCACATGGGCTGATAAATTCTATATCTTTTGGAACTTGTGATTTTATTTCAAGCCAAGTGGTTCTATACTCTTCTACCAAGTGATACATTGTTTCTACCTGTCAGTAGTACCCTATTCCCTTGGTTTGGCATAAGGGGTCCCTCTCTCTTTTTACTATATCTTCGGTATTAAGATCTACAGGACAGCCAGAAAGAAGCCCCCTGAATGCTCATCTAGAGCAAAGGCTGCTACCACTGTCTTTTTGAATGTTGTACCTGTCATGGACAATGGGCAAACTACTACACTGACATCTCTACACATATTCACCAAACATTACGGCCAGGTTAGCCAGATCCGGCCTGACAGCCACTTTTCCTGATCTGTCCTACATGATATCCTGGTCTGAGCCATTCCACAGACCCATTACTGGGGGGAGTGTACAACTTTGGTGAGGACTTAACAGTTAGAAGTCTCCATGAGAAGAATAAGTTACTTCCCTTCGGTAATGCGTTTTCTAGTAGAGACTCGATCTAAATGCGGATTCCGCAATCAATCCTCCCTCAACCCATTCTGTCGATTGTACCCATATAGTCCATTAATAAGATACCAATCTAAACCATCTGCACTGTGCACCGTCTGATTTCAATGGCTCCATATCTATTCTGCTTTCGGACAGATTAGTAGTCTTAGTATTTCAGCATGGAATTTATTATATCTGATAGACTACTAGCCGCAGATTCCTTCACATAGAATTATCCCCAGGCGTGAGACTGGATCCTGAAACTTTTTGCCCAGCATCCCAGCGCGCCGGGGGGACGGCATCACGCGACTCCGCCCAGGCGTCGTCCGCACACGTGACGTCAGCGAGGTGACATAAGTCCCACCCCGGCACGCCTACGTCAGTTTTCTCCTGAGAAATTTTCCGCGCCACAACGCGGAGCCAGCAGACAAAACTGTGAGAGTATAGGAACAGTGTGCGAAAGAGCAGAAAAAGGAATGGTGAGGAACAACACCATCAGAGCAGTGCCAGGCACTGCAGTACCCAAAGGCAGGGAAAGAATAAAGAACAGGGCAGCCCCCCATAGATAGATATAAAAATGGCACGATAACATGCAACAGGACTACAACCCCAACCAAAGACAAGGAAGGGGAACCAGTCGGGGGGACACAGGGAACGACAAAATTCCAAGACATCCCCATCACAGAGTGTGACAACCCCCATCAGGAACAAGGGCAGAGGCACAGCCAAAAGACCCCAACCTCAAGGATCGCAAAGAGCCAGAATTATCAACAAACCTATCCTCCCCTGTGAAAACGGGGAGGAAAAAGGGGACAACCCAACAGAAAGAGGGAAAGAATGCACTCCTAGAAGACACAGCCACACACAGGGAAGCGAGTGCAAAAGACCAAATCACAATCCCTTGCAGAACGGGGAGGAAGGGCGGGCCGGGAAAGAATCTGCAGCTAGAATCATCTCTACCAGATACATCATTACCGAAGGTAAGTAACTCGTACATCTGATAGAGACTACTAGCCGCAGATTCCTTCACGTAGAATAGATACCCTAGCCATACCCAAGGGGAAGGAGGGTCTGCGAGAGGACCCCACCCACCTGGGCAGAACAGAGGACTCCCCGGGGGCCGAGTCCAAAAACAGGACGAGGAGCCCCGTCCCCCAGGCAAAGGGAAACCCCCGCCAGCAGGAGGCCACCAACCCCCAGGAGGTGGGGGGGGGGGGGGGGAAGGGGCGTTCGGGAAATGAAGAGAAGAAGAAGATAGCCTGTCCTCACTCAGCAGAGGAAACAAGGCATGGCGCAAAGAGGCCAAACACCCCACGGGAGGCAACAAAACCTCTGCCCAAGGCCAAGGAAAGGCGCACCGAAGGAGAAGAGCAACCTAGAGACTCCAAGGAGAAGATGCAGAGCTAAGGCCATCCCAGACAGGATGGCGCCGGCAGCAAGAAGCAGGCGGGAGCCAAAAAGGGGAACTCAAGGGCACCCAGGAAGAATCGTCCAACGCCCTGCAGGGACAAACTGTGCCCGCAAGAGGGTCCAGAAGTCAGGGACCATCCCCCCCACAGGGAGAAGAGGTAGAACTGAGTGCAAGGCCCACTGGAAGCAGCGGAGAAGGCAGGATGACAGTCCCACGAAGCCCCAAGAAGGCACAACGGTGCAGAAAGAACAAGAGGGCGGCACTGACAAGCTCCGCCAGACGCCAGGGACACCACAGAACAAACACTCAAAGCAAAAAGGCGAAGAAGGTTGCATCCGCAACATACCATAACGCCACGAAGAGCAGCAGCCCGCAGGCGACCCCAACTCCCCAGCACATACCAGGGCTATATAACAGCCACCCCTACCCCACATAGGGCATGTCATAACCCAAAACATGGGAACTTCTTAGGAGGAAACATCCGCAGCAGAGGACAACAAACCCCAAAAAAAAGAAACCTGCGGCAAAAAAAACACAGGAGGCCTATCAACCAGCCAGAGGGGAAACGCAGAAGGCCCAATCTCAGGCCCAGCATGGTGTGAAAAACCCAAAGGAAAAACACGCAGTCAAAAAGGGCTGTCCAGCAGCCAACAGAACCACAACCTTAGCCAGACAACTGGGGCGACCCGCCCCAATGGAAGAACAGTTCGAAAAACCAGATCAACACGCAGGTCACTGAGGAGGAGAAGGAGGGGGAGGAGGAGGAGGTGGACGACGAAGCCCCGCCAAGAACCTCTGGATGGCTGAGTCCGCAGGGGCATGGAACAAAAGAGCACCATCGAAGGGAAGGTCCACCAGCCATTCTCGAACATTCTCCCGGAACACACTGTCCCGAAGCCAGGCATGGCGACGAAGGGCAACCGAACAAGCCATGGCACGGCCCAGCACCTCCGAGATGTCCCGAGCGAAGGATAAACGCCGCCAGCTCCAGACCATCCAAAACATGGTGTCTCAAATCCACATAGGCACCCTCCTGAGAAGCTGCAGACATAAGGGACTCCGCAGAGTTCCACAAGCAAGAAGTGGCCCTAGCCAAAACACAGTGTGTTAAGGGCACGCAGAGCTGCACTGGTTGAGGCAAACATATTGCGCCCCCAGGAGTCCAGTTTTTCGGATCCAGTCTCACGCCTGGGGATAGTTCTACGTGAAGGAATCTGCAGCTAGAATTGTCTCTACCAGATAATCATTACCGAAGGTAAGTAACTTGTACTTGTAGTCTAGAACACTGAAGATCATTAGACTTTGTGAGATGGACAAGTGGTCTTGTTAGGAGGACTTTTCTGGAGGACAAAAATTTGGGTTTAAACAAAACAATAAAGGGGTGGGGTGCAGCGACATAATATTCATATTTTGCATTGGTGTAAACAAGGTATCATTGGTGGAGAGGTGCTCCTCAGAAGCAAAGACTAAATTTGAGGGAGGATGCGATCACATTAAAAAGTTTTGCCTCTTAGTTTTATCAAAGATTTGGAAGGATGTACATATTCTCTCAAATTGTGACATTTAGTAATGGAATCTGGGGATTTCCATTTAATCGCAATGAACAGAATTAGAGCAGCATGACCTGTAAAGTAAGTTTCATAGTGAACTTTCAACCTGTGTTAAAAGGTATTAATCTGATATTTCATAGCATTCAAAGGTGAACAATTATATGCCAGGTATCTTAGCTGTATGAACCTTTAAAAGTGCATCAAGTTTCTGCCTGTCTAATGAGCTGAAAAACCTAGGATAATAAGCCATTACCACACATGTAGCTTTGTCTGCCTAGACTTCTTTGAAAACGTTATGGAACAAATTGCTCAGAATTTGGATCGCTTAGTAAGCCTAGTGAGGCACTAGTTCCATTGGCTGGGATTTAATAGGCTGCTTATATCAGTTTGCACAAGTTGATCGTCCTAAGACAATCTTAGTTTTGCCAATATTAATAGACTCAAAGTTTCCAAATATGGAACTAAATATCTAAAAATATTTTGAAGAACAGCCAGGGTTATATCAAAGAAGGGGATATTATTAGCACACAATATATGAAAACTCTTTCCACTTAAAAAAAGAGGAGGATGAGAGTTAACGGTTTCCTTATATTGTGGCTGATGTTCAATAAATATAGCAACAATGAAAGGGAAGCTAAAGTGCACCCTTCTTTTAATCAGTTCTTAACCAATCGTTTTCATGAATATACATTGAGTACCCAGAAGAACCCTAATCCATATCTTGAAATTGAGTTGTTTCAATATGGCTAGAATTGCAGAGGGAATTTTCCAGTTAGAAAGTTTTGTCCAGAGTGTTTGCTGATCAACTTGATCAAATGCTGAGGAAAGCTTAAAAAGAATGCAACATACTGGTTCATTTTGTGATAAAGAATTTTTTTTCTCTAAGTGCATTTAATATCTGTATGTTGGCAATTGTTTGATTCAGAGCAAAAATCTTTTCAAATGGAAGGAGATTATTACATTCAGCCCAGTCTGAAAGATCGGCTAATAGAGTGTTGGGCAACAGTTTACCTCGCAGTATTGAGCTGAGCAATCTGGGATAATTCCGAGTAAACTTGTTGTATTTTGGGATAATTGGAGAGTCTCTCTAATTAGATTGAATAACTAAACTAGCTCTTGGCTACAGAATTAAATAATTGAACAGGGATTTGCTTGATACAATGATAGGAACTCTATCGAGCCCTTCGGCCATGAAGGATCTACTAGACTTGATATAGATGACTGTTAACCTCAGTAAACCATAATTCTAATGCAGTGTTTTGTGACTATGGAGTATATGAACACCTTTTTAAAGTGGTATCTGGGTGATTATTTTTATATAATTCTTGGAATTGTGTACACCAAGACAGGGAGCATTTGTTTGGCAAAGTGGCTCCTGTAACAGTAGCAACATAAAACCAAAACTGTTGCATTTTTCACTTTAATTTTTTATGAATGTTTTGACAGGCTATTGTCCTATTCCTCTGCAATGCTGGTGCTTGCCTTATAATGAGGTTGCAGAAGAAGTGTGATTGTGTTTTTTCTCATAGAGTTGTTTTTTTTTTTTAACATCCTGTTGATGGATTTTATCCGAAACTTTTGGAATTAAACACCATTTCATCCATTCCAGATAGTAATGGCAATTTCTATTTGAAAATAATTCTTAAAGTTTTAAACTACTAATTTCATCCCACTGTATTATGCTGTTTTTATGTTGAAAATATTCACCTGGTATTCACTTAACTAATTCAAAGCAAAAGCTTTAAAGTCCTGCCCTAACTCTGTTGAATAATGTTCAGAGTCTATTCTAATTGAAATTTCTCCTAGATCTTGTATATTCGCCTGAAAGCAATACATACTCTGTAGTGGATTTGCAAGACCCTCGTCCCAGATTAAAGAACTCCCAAGTAATTTCTGGCATGACCATTCATAAGGGCAATATTTAATTGTTGAGTCCTTCTGTATCAACATGTGAATTGCTTAGTACAGGAGGATTTAAACCCCTTATTGCATCCAGCTCAATTACAGGGGTACTGAACATATATGGTCAAGGTAATATAGGTGTTAAAATAGCCCACTGTTAATAATGGAAGATTTGAACAGGAGTTTATGATCTTTGATATTGTGCCACCAAAGATGGGATGATGACAGTTGCCTGGTGGATTGTAGGTATAAAATATTAAAGAATCTGAAAGAGACACGTTAGTGATAGATTCCTTACCTTAGAATATTCCCCAGGCATCAGTCTGGATCCGGAAAATTTTCTGCTTAGCAGTACCCCTGCACGCCAGTAGGTGGCGCCGTGCAGCTCCTCACCCATCGGTGGCGTCGTGCTTGCCGGGATGACGTCACGGAGGCTACTTAGGCGCCACCCATGCGTGCTGACGTCAGTTCTTTCTTTTTCCACGCCGAAAGCGCAGATCCGGATTGAGCACGTACCTCGGTCAATTTTTGACCACTTTTTTGAGACTTTTTGTCTCCTTCTCTTGTCTCCTGGTGCACGTAGGGATGCCTGGCTTTAAGTCTTGTGGGTCGTGCCACCGTAATATGTCGGTGGCGGACCCCCATGATGTCTGCCTCTACTGCCTGGAGAACGACCACGACTCCTGTAATTGTCTGGACAGCCGTGCCATGGCCCCGAAGGCATTACTGGAGTGGCGCCGGAAGTTGCTGGAGGTCCAGCACTTCTCTCACCGCCGCTCCGGGTCTAGGGGCCGTTCGCGGGTTCGCTCGAGGGACCGGAGCCGTCGCTCCTCGGACTCTAGGTCTGCACCTTCAGATTCCGGTAAGCGACGCCATAAGAAGTCGTCTGAGAAGCGTGTTCGCTCTCCGACATCCCCCCTGTCACCCCCTGGAGGCGGACGAGGGGGACATGGGCTCCGCCCCTGCAGCTCCTTTGGACCCTGAGAGTCCCGCGGCCTACCCGCTATACCCAGGTCCGTCTGCGACTCCCGAACAGAGGCAGGAGTTTCTTGCTGCCTTGGACCGCCTGTTTAGGCCTCAGGCTCCCGCCGGTGCGCCTGCGGGCCCCGTGTCCAGATCCTGTTGACCCAGCGGCGCCGCCTTCGGTGCCAGTCCCGGAGCCTCTGGATCCAGCGCCCGTGGCTCCGGCGCCACAAGGTGCAACGCTGCTGGCTCCGGCCCCGGCGCTGCCCTTGACTTCCGCCCCAGCACTGCCACAGGCGCCGCACTGGGTGCTGTTTATCCCGCCCCTGCCCCGGTTCGTGGACCATTTCGTTCCGACCTGGGACCCTCATTGGGATCTGGTTCCGGGTCGCCCCGGCCCGCGCCGCTCTCGGTGCCGCTGGCCCCCTGGGATGGCTCCGAGGACCCCCTTGCGCGGCAGTGTGACTCCCATCAGGATTGGGTAGATGACCTTCAAGATGCGGGTGAACTTGATGTGTCTTCTGACCCGGGGTTTGCCTCGCCTCTGCCTACTATGGAGGAGGGCGCTTCCTACACTATGGTGCTGCGTCATGCCTCGGAAACTCTCCATCTCGACCTCCCTACGGTGGTCCTTAAGACCAACCTCCTTACGGAGGTGCTCCAGACGGCGTCTACGTCGTCGGAGCCGCTGCTCCCTTTCAATGAGGCCCTTGGGTACTTGGTTGCGGCCGGCCTCAGGGGCGCCGGTGGATAAGAACGTCGCTAGGCGTCATCGCCCGGCGCCTGGTGATCCCGCCTTCTTGACCACTCACCAAACGTCTGAGAGCCTGGTCATTCAGACCTCAACATCGCAGAGTGCCTTTCCCTCGGCTCCGCCAGATAAGGACTCTAAGAGGCTTTACCAATATGGCAAGATGTTCTTCTCCTCAGCCAGTTTGAGGTTGAGGGCGGTTAATACCGCCTGCTTATTGGGCCGTTACTCCCATGCAGTGTGGGATTCGGTGGCGGAGATTCTGCCTCAGTGCTCTGAGGAGGTCCAGGCTGTCCTTTCCCAAGCGATTGCGGAGGGCAAGGATGCGGCGAAGTTTGCCGTCAGGTGTGGTTTGGACAAATGCTGATTCGTTGGGCAGGGCGATTTCCACAACGGTGGCGTTGCGGCGCCATGCCTGGTTGCATTCCACTGGGTTCTCACCCGATGTCCAGAGCTCGCTCATGGACATGCCCTTTCGATTTCTCCCACGGCCGAGTCTTTGGGTCTTTCCTCGAAAAACCCTGCCCTGACGGGGTTTTGTTCCTTTCATAGCCAGGGCAGGGGTACCCAGGCGTGCTCTTCCAGCAAGCCTGTGCAGAACCAACCTCAGCGAGGCCGTGGACGTGGGTTCCGCACAGGCGGGTCTGGTAACCTGCGTGGGGGTCAGTCCACTTCCACCCCGCTGCTTCCGCCTCAACCTTCCTAATCCGGGCTTCAGGGGGCACCCCACACCAGTGGGTGGCAGGGTTCACCTCCACCACTGGCTCGAGATCATATCGGACAAGTGGGTGCTGCAGATAATCTGCCAAGGTTACTCGCTCCCCTTTCTATCCTCCCCTCCAGCCATGCCACCTCTTTGCCACCGCATGTCGGGGGCTCATTAGGCTCTGCTCCGTCAGGTAGTCTTGGTCCTCTTGGCCAAGGGGGCCATCAAGCGCGTTCCTGGGCCAGAAGTAGGACGTGTTTGTTATTCCCACTACTTTCTGGTCCCCAAGAAGGACAAGGGGGGCTTGCGCCCCATCTTGGACCTCTGGGACGTCAATCGCTTCCTCCGGAAGGAGAAGTTCAAGATGCTCACTCTGGCTCAGGTCCTGACTGCCCTGGACCCTGGAGACTGGATGGTAGCTTTGTACTTGCAGGACGCTTATTTTCACATCCCTGTCCTGCCGGGCCACCGGGGTTACCTGTGGTTCATGGTGGGCCAAGTGCATTTTCAGTTTGCTGAACTCCCCTTCGGCCTTACCAGCGCCCCTCGAGTGTTCACGAAAGTAATGCCAGTGGTCGCAGCTCATCTGCGCAGGTCCAGGGTGTCACTCTTCCCCTACCTCGATGACTGGCTATTGAAGGCGTGTTTGCCACAGGCAGTTGTCTCCCACCTCCAGACTACGGCCGACCTCCTGCATCTGCTGGGGCTCTCCATCAATGTGCCGAAGTCGCACCTGAGTCCCTCTCAGAAGCTCCCTTTCATCGGAGTGGTTCTGGATTCGACGTTTCGGGTTTATCCTCCCGAACAGCGAGTCCGGGATATTCAGGCTATGGTTCCGCTCTTTCAGCCTCTTTCCCGGGTTTCAGTCAGGATGACCCTCCAGCTGCTGGGCTTGATGGCCTCCTGCATCCTGCTGGTGCCGCATGCCAGATGGCATATGAGGGCTCTGCAGTGGTACCTGAAGTTCCAGTGGGCCTAGCATCAGGGCAACCTGTCCGATCATGTCCAGATCTCGGAGGGCACTGCACAGCACGGCACAGCAATTGCAGTGGTGGCTCATGTATCGCGATTGGGTACGTGGCAGATCCCTCTCCCTTCCCCAACCGGAGCACACAGTAGTGACGGATGCGTCCCTCCAGGGTTGGAGAGGCCACATGGAAGAGGCGGAGATCAGAGGCCTCTGGTCTCCGGCGGAGTCCCGGCTCCATATCAACCTTCTGGAGCTGTGGGCGATCCGGCTTGCACTGAAGGCATTCCTTCCCTCTGTCCGGGGAAGTGTAGTGCAGGTGTTCAGACACCACCACTGCCATGTGGTATTGCAACAAACAGGGCGGGTGGGGTCCTGGACCCTATGTCAGGAGGCTCTGCGCCTCTGGACATGGCTGGGACATCAAGGCATTACCTTGGTGGTTCAACACCTGGCAGGTTCTTTGAACGATGGGGGCGGACAAACTCAGCTGCTGGTGCATGATGGATCACGAATAGAGTCTTCACTCGGAGGTGGCGCAAGTTTTCTTTCAGCATCCCCTTTCTGCCCCTCTTTCTGAGGTTCTTCTGTTCCTTCTCTCTTTGGCCCAGCAGGTCTCTGCTCTGGGCACTGTTAAAGGTTATCTTTCGGCCATTTCTGCCTTTCTCCGGCTTCCAGATCAGCCTGCTCTTTTTAATCCCCGGTTGTTAACTGTTTTCTTAAGGGCATTATGCATACGTTCCCACCTGTGCCCTTCATAATGCCCCAGTGGGACTTGAATCTTGTCTTGACATTTCTGATGTGCGCTCCCTTTGAGCCCCTTCATAACTGTCCCTTACGTCGTCATCTTCTCAAGACAGCTTTCCTGGTAGCTATCACCTCTGCCAGGACAGTGAGTGAGCTCCAGCCTCTTTCTTCCAAATCTCCTTTCCTTTCTGTTCATCCGGACAAGGTGGTTCTGATGACACGTCCTTTTTTCTTGCCAAAGGTTGTCACGACCTTCCACATCGGGCAGACCATCACTTTGCCCACCTTTTTTCCGCCTCCGCATCCTTCAAGGGAAGAGGAGCGGCTCCACTGTCTGGACCCAAAACGTGTGCTCGCATTCTATCTGCAGCGTATCCTGCGGTTCCGGGTGGATGATCAGCTCTTTGTTGGCTAAGTGGACGCCAAAAGAGGTCGGGTGGTGCACAAACGGACCATCTCCCGGTGGGTCGTTCTGTGCATGAAAGCCTGTTACTCCCTGGCCAAGAAGGAGCCTTCTGTGGGACTGCGTGCCCATTCAACCCGGGCAACTGCAGCCACTACTGCCTTGGGACGCGGAGTCCCCTTGCCGGATATTTGTCAGGCAGCTACGTGGACCTCGCGGCACATGTTTACCAAGCACTACTGCCTTGACAGTCGGGTCCGGAGAGACTGCTTCTTTGGCTGTTCTGTGCTCCGTGACTTTCTGGTGTAATCTTGTTCACAGACCCACCACCGGGGTTGGTATTGCTGGGGGATCTATTCTAAGGTAAGGAATCTATTACTAACGTGTCTCTTTCAGATGCACATGTTACTACTTGTGTAACGATATATCTGTAAGAGACATTAGTTAGTGATAGGTTCCTTACCGTCCCTCCCATACTCCCCGTTCTGCGAACTGATTACTAGGGTTAAGGTCATGCCCTTTTAGGGCCCTAGTTTTATGCACTAAAGGTCAGTTCCATGCATGACTGCGTTTCGGCGCGGAAAGTTGTGTACATAACTGACGTCAGCGTGCATGGGTGGCGCCTAAGTAGCCTCCGTCATCCCGGCGCGCACAACGCCAGTGACGGGTGCGAAGCCGCACGGCGCCACCTACAGGCGCGCAGGGGTACTGCTAAGCAGAAAACTTTCCGGATCCAGACTGACACCTGGGGAATATTCTAAGGTAAGGAATCTATCACTAACTGATGTTTCTTACAGATATATTGTTACACAAGTAGTAACTTGCGCATTAACAGATGTTGGAGTAGTATCATTTTTTAGAGCCATCATCGAATGTAAATCAGCTGTAATAGGCAAACAGTTCCAATTAATATATTTGTCCAGTAAAATTACAAATACCACTTTTTCATATCCTCTGTAGTCCAAATTCCAAATTGGTAGAATCATCTAAATCTAAAAAATTCATGTTCATGAATCAAACAAGTTTCCTGGAGACAAATCATATTAGTGTTAAAATTATTCCCAGATTTAGCAAAAAAGTGCACTTGTAAGTTAATGGAGGCCTGCACTGTTTCATGAGTAATATTAATGGCACTATCAAGCTGAGAGCTCAGTTAACCCCTCCTCTTGGAGAACTGCAGTTACCTTTTTCAAATTCGAATTAGATCTTATTGTTGGATGTATCCACCATAACCCCTTGAGTTGGAAGAACTCACAGACAGGAAGTAGCACTAACAGTAAATTAGGAAGGGTTCTAACCAGTACGTATAAAGTGCACACCAGATCTAGTCCCCCGTAAAGGGAAATGGATGTCAATACCATACCAATGAAAGCTGTTAATAAAAGTCCAGATCATTTCACAAACTCCAGCTAAGCACAAGGAAACACTTGTACAATGAAAATTAGTAATAGATTGTAAATAGTATTAAATTCAGCAAGAGAAATGTCTGATGATTAAATTACATTTAATTTAGGGATTAGATGTAACATTTTAAGAATGCATAATCTATTTATTGGCTGGGCTTTACCAACATCAGGAGATGGGTTTTCAAATATGAATTTGGAAGTACAGGCTAGTTCTGGCATTAGATCCTTAAACGTGTTCTGTTAATTGAACAGAGAGTGAAAGGATCAAAACTCATGGGATCAGAGGCTGCTCAAGGCATAGTTAAAAAAGGGTTCTAGACTACTCAGTAGAGCAAAACACCTCTGCTGCATCCTTCAGTTCTGTAGGTAAAATAGAACTTGTAGATGTTTCGAGAGGGCCTTAATCTGAAGTGGGGGAATGGAATCTGTTTTTCTGGGTTGTCTTTTTCGCAATTCTTTTTTTTTTTTTAAATTTAAAATTTCTTTTATTGAATTTTAAAAACAAATCAAACAGGCCAGTGAGAGCCTCACATTCATCAGATTGCAATCCGGCATAAAATTTCACATGACTGGCTGAGAAATGCAATGAGAAACAAAGGAACCCCCTCCTCCTCCCTCCTTCGCAATTCTTCTGCTCATGGGATTTTAAAGCAGTTAAAAGAAGTCATATTTTTGGATTCCCATTTTATTGGTGTTTCTAGTGTTTCTACACTTAGAGGACAACTGAAAAACTAAGGATGAGGTTGAAGAGGGAGAGAGAACATTCTTGGGGGTAACATCATTAAGATTAGAGGTGGGGGTGTGTGGCCGGGACACAGGCCAAGGTGACCACACATCTGTTATCACCTGAAGAGGCCTACCTTGTGTAGCCACCTCCGGCAGATGAAATGGCCCTGACCACAAACATCTTAAGAGGACTCTTGCAGTGGCAAGCCAGTGGGACTGTTGCAGAGATGACTGCACTGTAGTGAGGATGGTCTACAGGGAAGGAGAAAGCAGAAGCTCCTCTAATACGCATTCTGAACTGGGGACAGAGGACACTGGCAGAAAATAGACTATCTGGCATTGAGGTAGGGAGACCGCTCAGTTATACTGTGGTCAGCCAGGAGATAAATGTGACTTACCCAGAGGCACTGAGGTCAGGGTAGTTATGGGGACACCTAGCAAGCCGTTTGATAGGGAAAACTGCTCTTACTGCACCAGCGAGAGTTGCTGCAATAAGAAGTAATACCCCCAAAAAGTATGTCAGAAGAAAAAGGCTACCAACCCTAATAATACATGTTTACCCAGAAGCATGTATATGACAGTAAGTTTAAGTGATGTCATCTGAATGCACCGTGCAAAATATCTCCTCGAATGCTGCAGAATAAGCCCCTGCAACAAACAGTTTTAAAAAAATTATTATTTGAAGCTTATAAGAGAAGACCCTCACCGCTGCAAGAGGAGAGCAACAGTAAGGAGAGATGTCTTTAACTGGCAACATAGTGCTCACAAAGTCAGATCTAATGGTCGCCGTAGAAACGTTTCAATCTGAGATAAGGAAAGCGATGACACCGGCCCTAGTAAAATAATGTGTGGCTCTTTGATCTCGGTGAGAATATCTCCTCCCTCTGATGCAGTGTGTGTGAGGCTGGCACTAGGGTTGCTGAATCAGAAAGTTAAAATCTGAAAGAGACCGTTCTAGATTACTTACATTAGAATTACCCCCAGGCATCAGACTGGATCCAGAGAATTTTCCATCAGCAGTACTCCTGCGTGTCGAAAGGTGGCGTCGGGTCGGCTCTGTGTTCGTCGTGGTCGCCGGAATGACATTGCGGTAGCTATTTAGACGTCGCCCTCGTGCACTGACGTCAGTTCTTTCTTTTTCCGCGCCAGCCAGTGCAAATCCGGAAAGGGCGGTACCTCCAGTTACTTTTTGACTGACTTTTTGCCGACTTTTGTTGACCTCGATTTTGCGTCTTCGACTCCTGGTGCACGTCAGGGATGCCCGGTTTCAAGGCTTGCGACTCCTGCAGCAGACTGATGTTGGTGACAAATCCACACCGCGTGTTTTGGATGGAGTGCCACCACGACCCCAAGTCGTGCTCTGCCTGCCGGACCATGAATCCGAAGTCTTTGCAGGAGTGGTCCCGAAAGCTTCTCGAGGTCCGGCAGCCTGCTCTGGGGACCGGTCACGGAGCCACCACCACCAGTCTTCGCACTCCTCAGGTAAGTTGAAGCACAAGAAGAAGTCGAAGAAGCACCGTCGCTCTTCGACTTCTCCCCGTCAATCGGCCGACACGAAAAGGGATGTGGGTGGCATGCCGAGCCTCGAGGGTCGGAGCGACCCCTGCCCAGCTTCGCTTCTCTTACGAAGCGATGCATGCCATCCTTGGGCAGCCCGACTCCGCAGGTGCGCATTCAGGCCCCGCTGACTCGGCTGGGGGCCCTGGGCCATCGACGCTGGTGGCACCGGCCACGGCAATGCAAGGCCCCCTGGTTCCAAGCCTGGAACCGGGTCGGCACCAGTCGACCTGATTACACCTCCCCTGGCACTGATTCCACCGGCTCCACATCTCGCAGCCGATGCCGGTTGTGTCCCTAGCCAGCTTTGACCCCGGCCTACACCCCGATGTAGACACGGAGCGGGACCGCTGTCAACAGATGCCTGATCCGGCGCAGAAGGGAACTTTTGTGCCCCTGTAATATCCTGGCTCTTGGAGACCAGGTTGGCAGCCAGAGGAGCGTAAGGAGGACTGGGAGGGATCTGGAGACCCTTTGACTGACCGGCTAGGTTACGAACAGGATTGTAGAGAGGAACTGGGGGAAGCCAGTGGTCTGGATACTTCACCAGACCTTGGCATGTTGTCTCCTCCTGCCGTGGCTATGGAGGAGGGGAGCGTCTTATGCCGTGGTGTTGTGTGGGCCTGCCGAGGCTCTTAACCTCGAGCTATCTACCGTGGCAGGACTAACCTCCAACCGAGGTGCTTCAACCGGCAGCGAGCTCTTCGGTGCCCCTGCTACTGTTTAATGAAGGCCTCACTGACCTCCTTTTGGGCACCCGGTCCAGGCCCAACACAGGGGCTCCTGTGGATAGGATAATTGCCTGACGCCGCCGCCTGGCCCCGGGCGATCTCACTTTCCTCTCCCAACACCACACCCCTAAGAGCTTGGTGGTCCAAGCCTCCACATCCAAAGGCGCATTCCCTAACGCACCGCCTGATAGGGAATCCAAAAAACTGGACCATCTTGGGAAGATGTTTTGTTCCTCCAGCTTGGGACTGCGGCCGGTAAACACCGCATGTCTGTTGGGCCATTACACCCACTCTGTGTGGGATACGGTGGCGCAAGTGCTGCCCCAGTGCCCGGAGGAGGCCCGGGCCGTACTCTCCTGTGCAGTTGCCATAGGGAGAGACTCCGCAAAGTTTACCATTCGCTGTGGACTGGATACCGCAGACTCGCTAGGCAGGTCAATTTCCACGTCTGTATCCCTTCGACTCTACGCCTGGCTGAAGTCAACTGGTTTTTCAGGGGATGTCCAATTCACTCTCATGGACATGCCTTTTGATGGCCGTCGCCTGTTAGGCGACAAGGCAGATAACGCACTAGAGCACTTTAAGGACTCTTGGGCTACTGCCAAGTCATTGGGCCTCTCCACCACCCGCCTTGTGGCTACAGAAGGGGTGCCGCCCCACGTCCCGCCTAGAGCCACAGCCGGCGCAAGCTGTCCAGCCCCGGCGTGGCCGGGGATGTGGGAACCACCGCCAGAGTTCTGGGGGCCAGCAGGCGGGCCAGTCCACCACAGCCCCCTCTTCAGCAGCCTCCAACCCCACCTAGTCCGACCTTCCAGGGCCACCAATTGCCAGTGGGTTGCAGGAATCGCCATCACCTCCCCCACTGGCGCACCATCACGTCGGACAGGAGGGTTTTGCAAATAGTCCAAAGGTGCTACTCCCTCCCCTTTGAGACTACCCCTCCATCCATGCCACCTTAGCACCATTACATGTCGGCAAATCACCTGGCCCTTCTCCAACAGGAAGTTATGGCTCTCTTGAGCCATTGAAAGAGTTCCTGCCCCAAAAGTAGGTCGTGGTTGCTACTCCAACTACTTTCTAGTGCCCAAGAGGACAAAGGCCTGCGTCTTATCTTGGATCTCAGAAACGTGAACTGCTTACTCCGGATGGAGAAGTTCAAAATGCTGATGCTAGCTCAGGTCTTGTCTGCCCTCGACCATGGAGACTGGATGGTAGCGTTGGACTTGCTGGATGCCCATTTTCACATCCCCGTCCTGCCGGCCCACAGGGGTTGCCTACGGTTCATGGTAGGCCACAAGCATTTTCAGTTTTCCGTGCTCCCGTTCGGCCTTACCAGCGTCCCTTGCGTACTCACGGAAGTGATGGCGGTGGTCTCAGCTCATCTGCACAGATCAGGGGTTCCACTTATCCCCTATCTCGACGACTGGCTGTTGAAGGCAGGCTTGCCCACGGCTGGCATCTCCGACCGCCAGACTACGGCCGATCTCCTGCATTCGCTGGGGTTCTCCATCAACGTGCCGAAGTCGCACCGGACTCCCTCTCAGAAGCTCCTCTTCATTGGAGCGGTTCTGGACACTACACAGTTTCTGGTCTATCCTCCCGAACAGAGGGTCCAGGATATTCGGGCTATGATTCCGATCTTTCAGCCTCTATCCTGGGTTTCGCTGGTGGACCATGCCGGATGGCATATGGGGGGCTCTGCAGTGGGACCTGAAGTTCCAGTGGGCTCAACATCGGGGGAACCTGTCTGATCGCGTCCAGATCTCGGAGGGCACTGCACACCAATTGCAGTGGCGGCTAAAAAACCAGGATTGGGTCGACGGCAAATCCCTCTCCTTTCCCCAACCAGGTTTCAGTGGTGACCGATGCATCACTTCTGGGCAGTCATATGGGGGAGGCGGAGATCAGAGGTCTCGGGCGGAGTCGGGCTCCACATCAACCTTCTGGAGCTTCAGGCGATCCGTCTTGCACTGAAAGCATTCCTTCCCTGTGACGGGGAAGAGTAGTGCAGGTGTTCAGACAACACCACCTCCATGTGGTACTGCAACAAACAGGGCGGGGCGGGGTCGTGGACCCTATGTGAAGAGGCTCACCGTCTCTGGACATGGATGGAACATCAGAGCATATCCCTGGTGGTTCAACACCTGGCAGGTTCCCTAACCACCAGGGCGGACAAACTCAGCCCCAGGTGCATGATGGTTCATGAATGGCGTCTTCACTCAGAGGTGGCGCAAGGTCTCTTTCAGCAGTAGGGAGAGCCTTGGTTAGATCTATTCGCCACCGAAGAGAATGTGCAATGTCAGCAATTCTGTGCGTTGGAATTTCGAAGGCGGCATTCGCTAGGCGACGCTTTTCGTCGCGAGTGGAGTTGCGGTCTTCTATACGCCTTTCCACCTATACCACAGTGCTGAAAAACATGAAGTGCAACTGGGCCCAAGTCATCCTTGTGGCTCCAGATTGGGCACGAAGAGTCTGGTATCCCGAGCTGTTACACATGGCAATCGATCCTCCGATCCGACTGCCTATTCGGGAGGATCTTCTGTCGCAGGAGCAGGGGACAGTCCTCCACCCTAACCTATCCAGACTCCACCTCCTTGCGTGGAGATTGAGCAGCGCCAGTTGACAGTGACCTTCCTCCTGAAGTCTGTGATGTTAGCTTGGCAGCCAGGCATCCCTCCACTAAGACGATATACGCCTGAAGATTGAACACATTTGTGGCATGGTGCACAGCAAAGGCTGTGGATCCCCTTTCTGCCCCTCTTTCTGAGGTTCTCTTGTTCCTTCTTTCTTTGGCCCAGCAGGGCTCTGCTCTGGGCACTCTTAAGGGCTATCTCTCTGCCATTTCAGCCTTTCTTAGGCTTCCTAATCAGCCTTCTCCATTCAAGTCCCCTGTTGTAAATCGCTTCCTAAAGGGCATTACTCATATTTTTCCTCCTGTTCCCTTCGTAATGCCTCAGTGGGACTTTAACTTGGTTCTTACCTACCTTATGTGTGCTCCCTTTGAGCCGCTTCATAACTGTTCTCTCAGACTTCTTACTTTAAAGACTGCCTTTCTGGTTGCCATCACCTCTGCTCGCAGGGTGAGAGAGCTCCAAGCACTTTCTTCCAAGCCTCCTTTTCTGGCTGTTCATCCAGACAAGGTCGTCCTCAGAACCAGACCTTCCTTTATTCCCAAGGTAGTTACTACTTTCCACATTGGTCAAACCATCACTTTGCTCACCTTCTTTCCACCTCTGCATCCTTCTAAGGAGGGAGAGAGACTCCACCGTCTGGATCCAAAACTTTCGCTTTCTTTTATTTGGATCGCACCAAGCAATTCCGGGTTGATGACCAGGTTGGGCCGTGCACAAACAAACCATCTCTAGGTGGGTCGTTTTTTGCATTAAAGCTTGCAATTCTTTGGTAAAGGAGCCTCCACTGGGACTGCCACCCATTCCACCCGGGTGCTTTGGGACGGGGAGTTCCCCTCCATGTAATCTGTCAGGCAGCTACTTGGGCATCTCTGCACACGTTCACCAAATACTACTGGACAGCCAAGTCCAGAGAGACGGCTTCTATGGCTGTTCTGTTCTCCAAGACTGTATGGTATGAACTTGGTTCGCAGACCCACCTGCCGGGATAGTATTGCTGGGGTATCTATTCTAAGGTATCTAAGGTAAGGAATCTATAACTGTCTCTTTCAGATGAACAAGTTCATCTGAAACGATATATCTGTAAGAGACATAGATTAGTTATAGATTCCTTATCGCCCCACACATCCTCCCTGTTCTGCGAACTGACTTATAGGGTCAGGAATCCCTTTTCAGGGCCCTAGTTTTGTGCACCAGTGGTCATGGTTTCGCATGGCTCCGTGCTTATGATGTGGACTGACGTCAGCGCGGGATGGCTGTGTTTAAGTCGCTACCGTGAAGTCATCCTGTCGAACACGACGCCAATGACGAACGCCACCGTTTGACGTGCAGGGGTACTGCTGACGAAAAATTCTCCGGATCCACTCTGACGCCTGGGAGTAATTATAAGGTACGGAATCTATAACTAATCTATGTCTCTTACAGATATCTTGTTACCGAAGGTAAGTAATTTGTTTTTCATTGCCTCAGAGAAAACATCCAGATTCTCAAAGAGCAGTAATATACTAATTTCAAACTTACTGAGAAGTTGCAGAGGGTTCTGCACTGTCCTCAAACTGCAAAGAGTTTAAACAAACAGTGCAGTGAGTCAATGATGCATAGGTGAAGTCCGGAGATCAAGAGACATTATGATGACATTTTGTAACTTTCAAACCAAAGAGAAGACACGAAAGCCAGCCCATGACTAAGAATATGTTAAATAGAAACACTTTAAGTGTTCAGTTTTCCAGGATGTTGCCCTATCCACCCTGGTGTTCCAACAATAATTCCAACACATCTTAGACAACCTGCAACAAGATAGAATACGTTATCGCTGGCTCTGGCCATTTGGCAATGATTTTGAACTCTGAAACTCTGTTCACTAGACTGCAAAGTTAGCTGAAGCTGCACAGATTTTGGGCCTAAACCTAGAAAAATAACCTACGGATAATGGTTCTGGGGAATCGGAGAATAGGAGTAATCTCTGCTTAAGAGAACAGAGACAAAGCAATTCAGATATAAACAGTACCCCATGCCTTCTTCTCAAACCGTTTGAGGTAGCATTATCCTTACACATGTCCCTCACATTTGTGGCAGTGGGCACTATAAGGAAAGAATATTAATGGTCAAACGCCTACTTGAGAATTGATTACATTCTAAAACAAGATTGCTTTGGTGCCCATCGCCACTCACTCTGACATTGGGCCGATTTGCTTATCGGACCATGTCCTTGTCTTGATTGAGGTGTGTTGGCAATGCAAACCCAAACATATTGAAAGATGGATCCTTCAGCCTTCTTTACTCCGCGAACCAGTCTTGAAGGGAGAACTCCATTTGCATATCCAAGACTTCCTCAAGAATGACAATGGAAAAGAGCCTAAGTCAAATCTGTAGGATGCCTTCATTGCAGTTCTTCAAGGCATTTGTATTCGGCTAATGTTAAGATAATAAGATACTAACAGAAGGAAAAACTTGAGCATGAACTACGTAATGCAGACCTAAATTATAGACCTCACCCGCGTGTCTGTGTTGAGAGGACAATAAGGAATTCTAGATCCAAACAGGAGAACTGTCACTCCTCCACTTACAAGTTAAGCATTATGGTCAGGGGAACAAAGTGGGTATATACCTAGCATAGCAACTCAGTCTGTAACAAGAGAGAGACTATCTCAAGGACATGGTTTTATAGTTGGATGCCATTACGACTAAGGAAGATGTTCTAGTATTGACATTATATAACTTTTATTCCAATCTATGCACTCCTGACTCACTCAGAAAAGCACAAAGGTAATACTTAGATAAAGATCATATGGTACAGCTACTGCCAGAACAGAGAGATTACCTAGACTCCCCAATATCAGAAGTAAGTGAAATCAGCTCTAAAGACATTGAAGATGAAATCAGGCCATGATGGGATAATGGGAGGGTTTTACCAAACTTTTGCAAACCCACTAAGATGGTTCACTACCTTTTCACAAGGACTGGGAGTTACCGGACGATGGCCGGAGCAACAATGTCCGTCATACATAAAGGGGAAGGACCCTAAGCTTTGCACTTCATGTTGCCCAGTAACACTACTTAGAATAGATGTTGATATTGGCACTCAAATCCTGGCGATGCGACTAGAAAACATCCTCCCTGATATGACCTCCCCCCCCCCCCCTCCCCCTCCCAACTTACACCGGGCTGTCCACCTGATCGAAACAGTCAAGAACAAGCATTTGCAATGCAATAGGTCTCGCATTTACGCGAGTTTAAGCTAATGGCATTGTAAATGGCAATGGCTTTTATTTATGTTTAAAAAACGAAAACAAAAATAAAAGGCATTGTCATTTGCAATGTCAATAGCTCAAACTCGCGTATATGCGAGACCTATTGCATTGTAAATGCTTGTTTAAGTTGGTATGGGTACCCCCTTTCAAAATGAATAACAATTTTTCTGATGCTATGTTTTCGGGAGAACCAGTGGCAGGATCCTGAGACAACTTTGGGCCTCTGAACTAACTCTGTTACAAACTAAGCACTGGTACTATACATGTACGGACTGGCCTTGTGTTGTGTTTTGTTGCTCGTTGTGATGCTTTCGAATATGAACATACACAAGAGTCTTCTACTTGGGCATAGATGCATTCTCTGTAGTGTGGGATATGCATGTGAATAATATAGAAAGTCTAAAAAATAAATGTAAAAAAAAAAAACCACAAATGCAGCGATCTCAAGTTTCATGCCATGTGTGAGTGGCACATCCAGTCCAGTGTTTCTATGTGCATTCTGGGACTTGTATTTCTATTTTGAAAAAGGGTACCAGTGGATCACAAACCCCAGAAAACAAATTAAAAAAACACTGACTGAAGCGGGTGAGCAACTCATGAACGGAACAGAAACGTGCGATCTCCGAATATGTATGCTAAAGGTCTAAGGTGCACACACATTAAGTACAACTCATTTCCTGAACACAAAGCATTAGTCTGCAGTTACACATAACTAGAATGAAATATAGCAGCGAATGAAATAGTTTTGCATTTAGCGTGATGAACACTGCATACACCAAGTTGTGTGCATGCATTTTGCGGAGCGTGGCTACCAATGAGGCAGCCGTTGCAGTGGCACTGGCGGCCTTCTGGCCCCGGTTTATTGTTGTATTCTCCTAACCGTCCACCAGTAAGGATGGCATTGGTCTTGCATGCGCACGAGCCCATTACATGCTTGCTACGTCAGTGTTCTTTAAAACTTCTGGTTGCGTGCTAGTTTTATTTCCGTTTACCTGCGAGATGCATGGGATACGGTTAACTTTACTCTGCTTGCGCAGGGAAAAGAAATGCTAACATACTGCTGAGTAAGACAACGGATTACATTCAAAATAATGACCATATGCTTGTGCCCAGTTCAGATAAGCCTCACAAGGGGGACACATAGCAATACAGTAAAAAACATAATGTAACATAACACATAACCACAATAGCTTAACGTGACTTCACATTACAGACTGTGACCAAGTAGGATTAACCCTTTTTACTAGAAACACTGCATAAGAAATTAACAACTTCAGTTAGTACCCGAGACCCCCGTTTCAATCATTCGTGCCCCGCCCCCCTCTCACAGTGTACCGGCAAAATACAACGCATGCCAGAGACATGCCCCGGTCACCCACTGGGCTTCTGCTGCGCCGAGGTGTTCCACGCGCTCCCACTACCCTCCACACACGCAGCTACCAACTGTGAGTGCCTGCAGAGAGCAGCTGTTTCCTTCGTGGTCGGGCTGTGCCCCTCAGCTGGTCACGTGCCCCTCCTCCGACAGGCCACGCCAAGGGGGGACCTGGGATCTGAAAATTCCAATTAAGCATGCATTCCTATCTCGAAATCAAGCGCCCGAATACCGTTGTCATGTTATGTATATTTATATTGAGCTTTCAATGCCCCTTGCAACCCCTCGTGTACAGTTAACCGAGTCTGCGAGCCCGCTTTGCCGCAGGTTCAAAAGGTGCAGCATATTGTTTCAAAGGTGCAGCATACTTGGTACAATAAGTGCCAGATTTGCAAAGGGTCGTGCAAAGTGAGGCAAATCAGTGCAAACCCTTCAAATGGTCATTTTTTCCAGCGTATTTTGCGCTGGAAAGGTGCAATTCTTTCAGCATAGATAGTGCATTGCGCTGTCTTCAGGTCTTAGATTGGGATGAAAAAACGTGAGGGGGGCTCTCAAAGGGGCATGGCCAATGTAGTTAGGGGCGTGGCTTAAAACTGTAAACTAAAAATCTGCTTAGCATAGTGTGTCGCCCGCCTTGGATTTTGCTGTTTTTGTCACTGCATCCAGATATATTATACAATAAGTAACATTATACCCCCAACAAGTCAGGACTATTGGCTTTGCCAGTTGCATAAGATAAATAAGCAGCAATTATATGATATTGAAAAAGCTTCCACTTAAAGCCCTGTTGTCACCAGGACAATGTTGCTAATCAGATTCCACGAGAGAAAACAGGGCGCGCTCCCTTGGGGTTTGATGGTGGAGGGGGCTGCACCTTAAGTGGAGCTCAGCTATACAGCGACGCATATTAAACTAAATTTGACGTTAATGAATTGTATCAGATCATAAACTTGTAGAATTCCCGTGCTCAGTATCTCAACGCCGCCACACGTTATCATTAGAGCAGCACGTTGGATTTACCCTCTATCACCGTAGATAGCATTGCGTAAATCGAATAGATAAGCTAAAATATGAAGAACAAGTAAATGGTCTTGTGAAATACTCAGGTGTGGGGTGCGGCTGCAATAAGTCGGACGCCAGCCCACAGCAGCTAAAAAAACTGTGTCTGTGTGTGCGCGCGTGGGAAGCTGGGCTGACACATGCCGGGGGGGGGGGGGGGGCTGAAGCCCTTCGAGCTCTATGGGCATTGCGGACCTACTGCTTACAGAGCCACATACCCAGATACACACCACGTGGTCACATTTATTCCTCAGACAGCACACTCTTCGTATGCACGCCCACGCACCTGCTCTCACTGACACAATATCCGTATCAATTAGCGGTTGTTAAAGGGTGATAGTGCTGCAGCGGGCCGCCATCAGGTCGTTGCTGCCCGCTCTGCCCCCCGAGCGCGGCTTCCCTTTCTCAAAGGCGCCGGTTCTCCTGAATGGCCCGGGCTGTGAGGCCAGGCCACTCTGCATGCTTATCACGCGCCTAGGATAGAGCCGGCAGAAAAGCAATCTAAAGAGCCCGGAGGCACCAGCCGCCTCACTTGGCACAGGCCACTAGATAGCGGGCAAAAGGAACCTCTGTTGGTGAAATACTGGGTTTAAGCAAGCAGGATCTTGCACGAAACAGGCCTGAAGGCACATCCTGTGCATGTCGCGGAGCAAGCAGTCTACAGAGCCCGGGAGGCAGCAGAGCTCGGGTGGGCGGGGGGAGTGAGCACGGCAGCGAGGTGAACGTGCTATTTAGACAAGATGGCGGCGAACTGTCCACAGTCCGTAGGGACACGCGCATTGGACAGAAGTCTAGAGCGCCATCTTTGTCCATGCAGGCGCGTGCATGCAAGCGTTGGAGAGAATTGATTCCAAAAGGTTTCTCTGACGAGAGCAGCGCATGCGCTGCTTTTGCCAGGCGAGACCTTAAAAGGCAATGCCAGTTGTCCTAGATACCTTAGATGCAGAAAAATCATTTAACTGGGCGGACCAGAGTTTCCTGAGCGAATCCTACAAAACTGGATTTGACCCCAAATTGATAGTGACGGCCCTCGCGGGTTATAACACTCAACCTCTGGAGTAGCACTGAGCGGATGGTTTTCTCCTCCGACTTTAAGCAAGGGAACACATCAGAGATGTCCACTTTCTCTTCTGCTGTTCTTTCTCACTGTAGAGCTTCCAGCAAAAAAAATTAGAAAGGATGCAAGCTCTGCAATTTAGTTATGACATGGATATACTATTGCTGTTTGTAGATGGTTTCTTATTAACACAATCCGCTCCAGACTCCTCTCTCGCTTACATGAGCTATTAAAGGAATACGAGGCAGTCTCAGGATTTAAGGTCAACTTGACTAAATTAGAACTATTGAACCTAACAGTTTTGCAGGCGGATTTCCGCACACTCTGAGACAGCACACTGTTTCAATGGGCCATGAAAGCAAATATCTGGGGGTCACTACCACCTCTAACCCTATCAACATGTATAAAACTAATTTCCTCCCCTCTTCACTATATTAAAGGAGGAATTAAATAGATGTCTGATAATCCTTGTTTCATGGATCAGCAGGATGAACTCCAAAAAAATGGCAAAGCTCCCTAATGTTTTATCTTTTTCAAGCGCTGCCTATTGTGTTTCCGGAGAGCGTTTTTATTGACTTTAAAAGGACACTTTTGAAATATATCTAGAAAGAAGTTTGCCTGGGGATCTTTTATAAAACAATGTGCCAGCACAAGAAAGCGAGAGCCTAGTCACACCTAATTTGAAAATATGTTGTGGAGCAGCCCTGTTGACCAGTATAGCCAAGTGGACCGGTAGGAAGTCAGAAAAAATATGGGTGCACAGGGGCAGAGCGGTAGTGGGCCCCTTGCCCCTACCCTCCACAACCCTACGAGTCTGGGACTCCTTAAACAAATGCTTACACCTGCCTGCATTTCCATCTCGATTCAGGTCTGTTTATTTTAATCAAGCATTCACACCCACCCTCCAACCAGAACACTTCTCTGCATGGTGTAATGGGGACTGCCTTATAATTTCCAATCTCTTTCGTAATTGAGCAGTTAAGTCCTTTAAAGACTGTAAAAGATACTTCCACTCGGAGGAAAAGAAGAGATTTCACTGTACGCAGCTGCAGGGTGGGCACTAAGGTCGGGGTGAAAGGACGCAGCCATCAGGGAATTAACCCCCATCAAAAGATTGAGACAAGCGAAAGTATCAAAGCTAATGTTGTCACATTTATGTGCCCTTCTCTTGGAGGTGACCCTAGACAATCATAATCCATAGAGATGTAAATGGCTGGACCTAACTGGATTGACTGTCAGATGTCCAGCTGTTGAATATGTAGTAAGAACTACACTAAAATGTGCGCAGTATCCCAAGTAAGGAGATGAACTACAAATTGCTATTAAACTGGTAACGCTGTCAAACGAAATTACACAAGTTTTACCCTCTCGCTAACTTTTAAGTGTTGAATGAGTTTCCCTACACTGAGGGATCTAAAAATCTAAAAATCAATTGGCGGGGCTGTCCATACATTAATCAATTTTGGAACGGAAAAATGAATGAATGCACTCAAGTCCATTTTAGGCTACTTTGTCACATTGGATCTCCCGACTATACTCTTAAGGATAAGGGCGCCTTCCTTACAATTCCAAGCTAAAGTGGACCTAAAACTGCTGTGGAACAGTCTGGGAGTCTCCAAAAAAACCAGTGGCAGCCAGCTGAAAAAATCAGCCCCTCCACCCATTTCACACTGGCATGTGTGTCTGTGGAATCTTATAGACTTGGAGAAACAGGATAACATAATGGCATCCTATTTTATCTGAAGGAACTCCCTCTGGTGCAAAACCGCTGATGTTAAATGCCCTGAATTTATTCTCTCTCTAATCGAAGTCATGGGGAGTACATTGGTGGAGCTACCTTGCACAATAAAGACAACTAACCAGGGACATTGTTCCCCAGAGACATTTGGACGAGAATTAAGCCTTTCACACAATTAGAGGGCACTACTAGTGAGACCTGTTTGAGTTTTTCTCTTTTGTTAATTGGTGTACACCTAGTCAAATATGGGTATATTGTATGGTGATGGTCTACTACAGAGCAGTATAATGCTTTGTAAAACTGTGCTTAATTATATTTTTTCTCTGTGTACATGTGTTCACCAGAAGATACTTTTGCAACTAAAACTTAATATAAATGCCACTGTTAAAAGAAAAATGGAATGAATGTCATAATCTTTTTGATATACTACAAGGATAGCTTCCAGGTTGTCAGATGAACCTTGAGGAAACAAACATAGCAGATTGTTCAATTTCATGACTTTGATTATCAATTTAAGTGGAGGTTCAAATTTGAAAAGATTTTTGAGTGGTTGAAACTCTTAAAATAGAGATTGGCAATCAACTTTACCATGGAAGTTAAAACGTTTTGAATGGCCATCATCACTGAAATTAGAGGATCCACTATAGCAGGTTGGGCACATTAGTAGTAGGAGAAACAATCTGATGCATAAACACTTCTAGTAATAAATAATGCAAGGATGGAAAATCTTTACCTGAAAGAACAAAAGGAAATGATTGGCAAAGTATATTAGTATTGCTTCTTGTAAGAAATTGAGTTATTTGAGTGGGTTGAAACCCTTCTGAAGCAACAGCCACAATCCTTGTCAAGGTGAACCACAAAAAGTCACTAAGTTAACCTCTGCTCAACCGTCTGGAAGCTTGGCACAAAAGCAGTTAGGCTTAACTTGTAGACAATGTGTAAAGTATTTATACAGCACTTAAACAGTAATGAAGTGATAACACAAGACAAAAAAAATCCCTTCACAAATTAAGAAAAATAGAGTAAATTGTAATGAATTATTGGACACCAAAGTGACAAAAATCCAATCAGTAGAACCGGAATTATGAGATTTTACAGTTTAAAGTGAAAAATAGTACCCAAAAAAAGAAAATTGCCAACCACTGACCTCTAGTCGCAGGAGACCTGGGCGATGAAGCGCGGTTCGCATACACAAAGGGAATTCGTACTAGTCTCCTCTTACTTTCGAACTTAAAAGAAATGTTGTTGAAAAATGCGTGCGAAGGTAAAGTTCAGTGGATCAAGGCAGCCTGCAGTGTCCAAGGAGGCATCGGCGATTAGCAGCTGGAGGAAGTTGCGGTGAAGACTTCTACGTTCGGACTTAGTCTCTTTTATGGAACTCTAATATCTCCAACGGTATGAAGCTGCAGGCGTTAGCCAACAAGGCTGGGTACTCTTCTCGACAGGACTCTCTGAACAAGATTTGCTGCTACTGAGAAGAATGTAGCGGGAGCTACCACAAAGTCAAGCCAACTGGCAATGCAACTTGGGTGGATCTGCAAGCATGTAGGTCCTGGTCTCCTTTCAGTTCCTCCTTTCAGTTCTCAGTAAACATTTTGGCTGAAAAGTTTCCCAAGTTTTAGATTTTGGCAATTGTGTTCACATTTAGCTCCTATTCCATGGTACAGGACTGAAGGAACACCACTTAGAGTGTGAGGATTCACTCAGGCTGGGTCCAGGATGGTTGAGCCTTTTCTGTCCCTGAGCCTCTATTCAGGAGGCCAGCCAACTAGTCCATGGCGTCACTCTGGAAGTCTTTGGTTCAAGCACAGAAGCCGGTTTCAAGCAGTAAGGCAATACTGTGAGTCCTTCTGCATGCCCAGAAGTGAACTAAAGATTGGATCTGAGGGTCCTAGTTTTATTACATCACCCAGCTTTGAAGTGGAAGAAACTGCTAGAGTTTCCCCTCCCCCACAAAAGTGTCTGGAATTTCTTGCCTCCCTGCCCTGGTCCCAAGTTCTCTGGAGTCATACAAGGCTAGTGTGAAGTTCCTTGTATCTGAACCGAGGCAGTGTCTTTAAAGTGCAAGTTGGGCTTTGCACAACTCTACCCCCTGATTCTGCCAGGTTGGCCCATCCTGCCAACACCCAACCCCTCTGCCCCAAACCATTATGTGACTGTCTGGGAGAAATACACAAACATCAACTACTCCTAGTCATGTCACCTATGAACAGGCTGCAGGCAATAGGTGGTTTGGACAAGAAAATGGCAACTTTATAAAAGTGCCATTTTAGAATTGTGACTTGAAATCAAACTTTACCATTAAAGAGGATCTAAAATTCCTGAGTCCCCAAACATGAGATTTCTACCTGCTCCCAAACAAAAGTTATCACGTATTGAATGTAATAAGGTAAGCCGATGTCATTCTATGGGAAGAGGCAAGGCACACAATAGTGAAAAACACATTAGAGTTTTTCCACTACTAGGGCATGTAAACCTTCAAGGAGCATGTCCCACTTTCTGAATATATTGCACTCTGCCTTACGGGCGGTATAGAGTCTTTGGCAGGGGTAACTTATATGGATTAAAAAATGCAGTTTTAGGCCTGGCATGGGGTTTATTTTTTTTAAAACCGAATATGTTGTTTCTAGTTACAGTTCAGGTAAACACCGCTAGTGTACCTAGGTGGAATACAGGTCGGTGAAAATATTTAGATTTTGGAGCAAGAGCCAAAGATTGTTGATTGCCGATAATAGAGGGTTTATTTTGCCAGGTCGAATTGGCAGTTTACAACTGCATAGACTGCAATGGCAGGCCTGAGACCTGTTTTAAGGGGCTACTTAAGTGGGAGGCACAGTGAGTGCTGCAGGCCCACTAGTAGCATTTGATTTGCATGCCCTGGGTTTCTGGTATACCTCTTTACTAGGGACTTAGTAAGTAAATGAAATGCACCAATCAGGTGTAAGACATTTTTGCCATGTTTTAGGGAGTGGGCACACGCACTGGTGAAGTGCACAGAGTCCTAATTCCAGCAAAAACGTAT
This sequence comes from Triturus cristatus, assembly GCF_964204655.1. Lineage (NCBI taxonomy): Eukaryota > Metazoa > Chordata > Amphibia > Caudata > Salamandridae > Triturus > Triturus cristatus. The sequence continues at coordinate 619,675,261 of NC_140585.1, forward strand.
TCAGCTGAACAGGAGGGGAGAATTCAAATGGTTGGTGGAAGACCACCCTTCTAATGCGAGACAAAACCTCCATTTCATTTTGATGCGTTCACATGTCCACCACATATGACTTTAGGATTACATTTCTGTGCACCCTTTCAAGAAAACTTCTGAGCCTTCATACATACCCTCCAAGCAGTCTGGAGTCTGCTACAGTTGTAGCACCACATTACATGCACTCTCTTGTAGTGGGTGCAAATATACCATTTAGTTGTCCTTTGTCAAGTTAAAATCTAGGATCGCTCTGTTATTTCCTCACCTTGGTCTTCTGACCATTTCTTGATGTATTGGTATGACTGAAAGGGTTGGCTAGCCTCTAGAGTTTTGTAGAGGTGGGATATAGCCTGTGTTCTCTCTTCCTCAGAGAGAAGTTACTCCACTTCTATAGTTAATCTGCTCCCTCCCTTTTTCACCGCTCCCTGACCTGTCCAATGCAAGAGTTGGGTTATTCTGAATGTCTTTTGGACTCAACTGTAAGTCTATGAATCATTGTTCCCTTCTTTCTGGGACCCCATTGTCAATCAGCGGTGAGCTAAAGGAGTTATCCATCAGTCCAGCTCAAGAACCCCTACCGGTTATACCGGACTTAAATCTGGGCTTCCCTGCTACCAGATTCATGGGTGAACAGTAGCTAGTGTCTTGGTGTGTTATCACTGTTCTGCTCAGTGCCCTCTGTATAATTTTAGTTAAGAATAGGAAATTCCTCTGCATATTATTGCATCTTCTAATAGTTTAGCCATCCTAATAACAAGTGTTAACCATTCTTATGTGCATTTCCATGCGATTAGTGACCATCCTTGCTAAATGTCTCTAAATTCAAGAAAATCCTTGGTTGCTTGATGACTAGTGGGGCTGCTTTGGGCCATAGGTACTCAGTCATCATACCCCTCTGTATGACGGATGTAATTGGCATCTGGACGGGCAGTGCGGAGGGAGGCCATTGGTATAGTGCACACCTACATTTCACAATGACAATCGCTATGTATGAAGTGGCTTATCTAGATATCATGATCAAGGCAAACAAGGTTATGCTCATTAGTAAGGTATATAATAAACCAACTAAGAGAAACTCTTTATTAAACTTTACTGGTAAACATCCTCATCCTCCAAGGGAGAATTTGGGATTAGCTTTATCTGGTGGCTTAGTGGACTAATGCATTTACTGCAGGGGCCTGTGTTCGACCTCATGCTCACAGGTTCAAATCCTGGCGGGTCCTCACATCCTTTCTTAAGTCGATAAAATGAGTACCATTGAGTTGGGTAACAATAAACATCTGTTATTCAGTGCCAAGATACCCCTTTGGGGGTGAAAGTGCACTTTACAAATACACGTTATTTTATTAGAGGGATCTGTACTGATGTGGATAGATACGAAAAACAAGCTGAGGCATTGAAAGCCAGATTAACTTCTAAACATCACCCTCCCAGAGTGAGGAGTAAGAAAAGACCTAAAAATATCAACAGAGCAGCCTTGCTTGCAAACCCACCAAAGAACCAAACTGACAGAATCATGTCTGACCGATTACTTGGCCATTTAAACAAGTTGAAGAAAAAGCTTGACTGTAAAAATTGAGGTGTTCTGATTATCCAAAACTCCTATTAGCCTTTGAAAGAGGCAGAAGCACCAAGGACCAACTAGTCCATACCAGTTCAACAGTAGAGAAGGGGTACTAACAATATACCTTTGGGGCATTCAAAGGCCACTAGCCAGTCCCAGTGTGGTAGCTGTGGAACCTGTAAATTTACAGGGGCAAAGAATCTGACATTGGAGCAAGAAACGCTAGCAACATTGTTAATTTTCAAGTATTGCCCATTCTATCCTACGTATATGGGAATGACTACTCGGAAAAGAAAAGCAAGGATCATTGTACATGAAAGCAGCATCAGCGGTGGAAAACTGACAACAAAATTGATATTGCTTTACAGGGAAAAGGTCACAGTGATAATTATTTGTATTGGACAGTAAGTGAAGTTTATGATGCGGGCCAATTTTGGACAAGCCAAACGTACTCCAAAAAGAATGGAGATGTGTATTCAAGCACTCCAGATGTGAAGAGGTTGAATGGTGATACAGAATAGGCTGAGTGTAGTGGTTCCTGGCATGTGTGACTACCAGAGTACTCCTGCTACACAGAAACAAGCATGCCATTTACAGTAGAAGATCACAGTTCCAGAGACTTGGCCTTTTCTCTTGAACAGAACTGTACCGTGCAATTTTATCTAATTTTAATGAAATTTGCCATAATGAAGAAATATTAATCATCATTCTGATTTGGCTTCTGCATATGGGTATTAATTTATACTATGTGGCTAAATGGTGAACGGCAGACCCTGGAAGAACTAGAAATTACTCTAATCGTATCTTCATATTATTTCAGTCATGTACACGTGGGCACTTGAAAAGTTGTGGGACAGGACAGACATAGTGCAGGGGTAAGTGAGTAAAGTATCTTGATTACATGACTAAAAACTGAGGCCAGTCTGTGCACGTTTTAAATTGTTAGCATGCATCATGCTCTGTTTACATGTGGGAGACGCGATAACTGGTTCCTTTACAAACATGCTTACTAAAGCAGCTGTTTGCGTATCTTAACATGTATTTGGAAAGCGCACCTTCAACCATGTCCTGATTTCTTGGCGCTGAAATAGCAGATGTTTACTACCCAACTGGGTAGTACTTGTTTTATCTACATGGAGTGTTGAAAAGGTGAATGAACCTGCTGCGATTTGAACTTGTGATCATGAGGTCAAACACCGGTCCTTAGAATGGATGCATTAGTCCACAGAGCCACCAGTCCGGCAGCCAAATCCAAGGCAGTTCTCTCCAAAGTGCATCTTAGGCTCATTCTAGACTCCAACCACTCCATAAATAAACACCTGCAGGATGGGTAGCGTGTGCCCCCTGCAACTCATCATTGCTTCCTGCGGGGACCCACGGCTGCCGGTGGCGGGCGGCCCCTTGGGCAGCGCTCAGCATTAGAGGATCTTATCCTGCCCACACAGCTTCGCTAGGAGGAGCTGGTGTCTCCCCGGCCGGGTACGCGTCACCCAGCAGAATTAGCAGGACCGGGCGGCGGAGGGGTTTGATAGCGCTGGCTCGTTGAAGGGAGCGAGGGCGGCTGCTGCATGATTACCGGCCCGCGCCCTGCACGAGTTGCAGCCTGGCAAGACCCCCTGCGAAGATCGGCAGCTAGGTGCTCCGGTTCCTCACCAGAAGGCTGTACGCTGCGTCGGGGGTGGCTGCCCTGTGCTGCATCGGACCACTGCCTCCCCTCCTCTCCTCCAGGTTGAGACTTGTACACAGCTTCTGGGCCCGCTTGGTCCAGTGGCTCAGCTGATGGAGCGAGCTTCTTCCTGGAACGTCTGTAGGCCTAGTCCAGCATCTGGCCTTGCTTGTGACCCCCCCTCTAATGTGCTCAGCACACTCTCACTCTCCGGACAGCCCTGACATGAGGGGGCCCACAGGATATCCAACAGCCTGCACCCTGAGGAACACCAATGTTGATTTGCACCCCTGTGGTGGCGGGCTTGTACAGCTTGGCCCCACACCTATCTCGCCCAGTAGCGCCGGGGCTACCAGACTCATCCACAAGGCTCCTGCTTGGCCTCCAAATCTTAAAGGGACATAGCCCAGAACAGTGTGAATATTGGTAACCAAAGGCTTGCTCGTGCCCCCCATTGGCATTTTGGGGAGTCGCGGGGCCCACCACCAGTACGGCTCAGAACCACCTCGTGAGAAATGAGCCACTCAGTGAAGGGCAAAAACCCTGCAATATCTTTGGAAATTATGGGCAAACAGGATACTAAGCAACCCAAACTATCCTTCGAGAGCAAGCACTCCACCGCTCAGGAAGACCCAGAGCCTCGGTGTCCATTGGACACCGAGGCTGTGCAAGATAGCAACATCAAAGAGCTATTGATTGATGTGAAATCTAGCCTGAAAACTATTGATTCCAAACTGGATGCCATCACGGCCTGGCTTGACCAAATGAAACACATGGTGGACAAGCATGAAGATCGGCTAGACAAGGCTGAGACACCAATCTATGACTATGAGGATGTTCAAGCCGAAACAAAACAACACCTGCTCCATATGGACAAAGTGCTCGTTTTAAAGACCAAAAATGAGGACTTGGAGTCCAGGGCACTACGTAGCATCCTCTGCATAACAGGCGTTCCGGAGTCCACTGCCATTCCTACTACGATGGAGGCCTATGTTGAATCACTGCTACTAGTTTTCGTGGAAGCACTCTCACCCATGTTCATTGCGGAGCATGCACACCGCTCTCTTGGGCCATGACAGCCCCCGGGAGCACCCGTAAGACCCATTATAGCTAGTCTCCTAAACTATAGAGACAGAGCGTTGGTTCTGTGCCTTACAGTCATTAACGTGTCGGTGTAGAAGCATATCTATTTACCCGAACTTCACCATCATGGTGCAGAACTCCAGGAGGGGGTCTCTCCCCGCCAAAAGATTGCTTCAGCAGGCCAACATACCATACGCTCTGCTCTATCCAGCCAAACTCCTTATCATGAAATATGTCACCCCACACTTTTTCACCAACACCAAGAAAGCTCTCCGTTTTGCTAAAGAACTGTTGAAGGGATTCTGCTCATGCACAGAAAAATGCCCAGGAAACCAGGACTTCAGTGAATTGTGGTGTACCAAAAACTCACCTCAGAACCCAGAACCCCTATCCGACCAGCATCAGTGTCCCATTCGTTATCCGTATCATCACGGAGGTCTCAATGTATAGACCACCCAGAACAAGTGACTTAGAATACTCTCAGAAATGGTGGGAATCAGAAATACCTGTTCGTAATTATTCTCATATCAGTCCACAACAAGAGTAATCAGAGACACAGTAAAGTTTAAAAGGTTTATTTTGTAAACTACGTGTCCTAAGATGCAGTACTTTGCCTAACATAAGCAGAGAAATGATTAAAATCAAAACCATCAGCATTGTTACAATTCCATAGAAAATGAAAGGAGAAATCATAATATGACAGTAGAATACTGCCACCTTCCTTTCGCTAGTAAACTAATATTATTAGACTAGGAGAAGGTCTCTAGGCTTGAATGGGGAACCCCCTACCGTAAAGATCAGCTTAGTGGAATCACATCACAGGATCAGGTGTACTCTACTCCTGGGAAAGCTCTTCTTCCGAATGTGTTTAAAGCATGCAGTCTGCAATATTTAAAGCACTCGACTTTCAGGTATTTGCAGCTGTCTACGTGTTATGGCTAAATAGTGGGCCGATCAACCTGAACTCAAAAACATGCATTGTCTGGCGACCCAGACTGTTTCTTTACACAATGTTCAGACCAAGGTCGCAGCACACTTCTAGGGATGTGAACAACAGACAGTTCTCATGTGAAGAAAAAGGCGAGCAAGCAGTTTTCAAATAATAACATGTATCTGCAGTGTCGTGTGCAAAGGCAGCAAAAAGTGGCAAGATGGCTTTCTAACATCTAACGCGCTTATGCCAACATAGCAATGTATGTATCTAATTTGCAGCCCTCACCACAGAACGAACTCAAGAACAACGTTCCTCGGTGGCTTCATTTACAAATCCCGAGGAGTCCTCCCTGGACACTTTAAACCCTCGCTGGACCGGAGTACCCCAAAAGAAAATGATCACTAACGCTGAACCCTGAACTCCATTCCAGAAAAGTGCAAGGGCATAACTGTAATCCGTGAGTAGCCATCCCCCATGTCTATTAGATCTCTTGCCCTGTTATAGATGTTTCCACTTTACCCGGCCTATGCCCATCTGGTCACTCCCTGCTGTGGTAGGGGAGTCCGCCCGGCCCTACTCTTAAACAAGGGATGTTTCCCATGATATTATTACCTTTCTATTGGTGGAAATTGGGGGGGGCTCATTTTCACAACCAAGTTTGTGTGTTGGTGTGGGTCGGGGCTGGTGGGGCCAATGCATAAGATATTCTACATTGTGAAGTTTGGAACAAGTTATGGCATTTACATCACAATAACTGACTGGAACAAGTCACAAACTCCTTATGAATCTTTCCTGGCGGGTCACCGCAACAAGTACACATTTTCTTACTGCGTTTGATGTATATAAAATGTTTAACTTGGAATATACGGGGTATAAACGATTACCGTAAATCCAGACTGGTTCACGCTTATGTTACCCATCATATTGACCTCTGCTTTCAACAAGAACTTCATCTTACCTCTCACACTGCCCCGGGTGTGCGTGCAAGATGGCATAGCGAAGCATTCACCTCACTGTGCTTTAATTATGCAAGAGGGGTGGCTATTCTCATAAGCTGGGGGCTTCCATGGGGGCTTGGCAGTGTTACAGCAGATAATGAGGGCAGGTATGTCATAGCTACAGGCACACTTTATACCCAATCTATCACCCTGGTGGCAGTCTACGGCCCAAACACTGGAACCCTGGGTTTTTCACCGACCTTTGGCAGTTGGGTAATGGGCTGGGGTACATAAAATGTTTAACTTGGAATATACGGGGTATAAACGATTACCGTAAATCCAGACTGGTTCACGCTTATGTTACCCATCATATTGACCTCTGCTTTCAACAAGAACTTCATCTTACCTCTCACACTGCCCCGGGTGTGCGTGCAAGATGGCATAGCGAAGCATTCACCTCACTGTGCTTTAATTATGCAAGAGGGGTGGCTATTCTCATAAGCTGGGGGCTTCCATGGGGGCTTGGCAGTGTTACAGCAGATAATGAGGGCAGGTATGTCATAGCTACAGGCACACTTTATACCCAATCTATCACCCTGGTGGCAGTCTACGGCCCAAACACTGGAACCCTGGGTTTTTCACCGACCTTTGGCAGTTGGGTAATGGGCTGGGGTACAGGACGCAGATCTGTGGACGGGGGGGGGGGGGGACGGGACTCCAACGACACGCTAGATGAAAGCCAGGACTGGTCAGGCTCTGCGGGACACCCGCACCGTAGGACTGTGGACATTATTAACACACTCATGGCTGATCACAGCCTTCTAGATATTTGGAGGTGGTCCGACCAGGGGCAATGTGAGGGCACCTGTTTTACTGCTCCACATTGTTTATGGTCCAGAATTGATTACTGGCGCATTTTGCAGGAAATTAAACACTGGGAAAGCTAAGGCAACTCAAGTGCCACACACGGACCATGCACCAGTCCTGTTAGAATTCAACATTGCCAAAATACCCTTGGGAGTTTTCACCTGGTGCCTCCCTAGAGGTGCACTCCAGAATAATGCATTCAAAGAAGAAATTTGGGCTGAAATAATATCCTATTTTACTACAAACACTACCAAAGACTCACCCCCCTCTGGCCTCCTGCATCCTGCTGGTCGATCATGCCAGATGGCATATGCGGGCTCTGCAGTGAGACCCGAAGTTCCAGTGGGCGCAGCACCAGGGGAACCTGTCCAAGTCCGTCCAGGTCTCGGAGGGCACGTCAAGACAGTTGCAGTGGTGGCTCACAAACCGGCATTGGGTCAATGTCAGATCCCTCTCCCTTCCCCAACGGGAGCACACAGTGGTGACGCATCCGTCCCTCCTGGGATGGGGCGGTCACATGGGGGAGGCAGAGATCAGAGGCCTCTGGTCTCCAGCCGAGTCCCGGCTCCATATCAACCTTCTGGAGCTTCGGGCGATCCGACTTGCACTGAAAGCATTCCTTCCCTCTGTCCGTGGAATAGTGGTGCAGGTGTTCACGGACAGCACCACCGCCATGTGGTACTGCAACAAACAGGGCGGGGTGGGGTCGTGGACCCTATGTCCGGAGGCTCTGCGCCTCTGAACATGGCTGGAACATCAGGGCATTTCCCAGGTGGTTCAACACCTGGCAGGTTCACTGAACACCAGGGCAGACGAACTCAGCCGCAGGTGCATGATGGTTTACGAATGGCGGTCTTCACTCGGACGTGGCCAAGGTCTCTTTCAGCAGTGGGGAGAGCCTTGGTTAGATCTATTCGCCATCGCAGAGAACGCGCAATGTCAGCAGTTCTGCGCGTTGGAATTTCCAAGGTGACTCTCGTTCGGCGACTCTTTTCGTCGTGAGTGGAGTTGCGGTCTGTTGTACACCTTTCCGCCGATACCACTTCTGCCCAGAGTGCTGAAGAAGATCAGGCGTGACTGGGCCCAACTCATTCTTGTGGCTCCGGACTGGGCTCGAAGAGTATGGTATCCCAAGCTACTCAGTATGACCATCGATCCGTCTGCCTCTTCGGGAGGATCTTCTGTCGCAGCAGCATGGGACGGTCCTCCATCCGAACCTGTCCAGTCTCCACCTCCTTGTGTGGAGGTTGAGCAGCTGCAGTTGATTCCTTTTGACTTGCCTCCTGAAGTTTTTAATGCCATTCTGGCAGCCAGGCGGCCCTCCACTAAGTTGATATATGCCTGCAGGTGGAACAAATTTGTGGCATGGTGCACAGCAAAGGCTGTGGATCCCCTTCCGGCCCCTCTTTCAGAAGTCCTTTTGTTCCTTCTTTCTTTGGCCCAGCAGGGCGCCGCTCTGGGCACTATCAAGGGCTACCTTTCTGCTATTTCGGCCTTTCTCAGGCTCCCTGATCAGCTCTCTTTTTTCAAGTCCCCTGTTGTAAATAGATTCCTCAAAGGCATTACTCACCTTTTCCCTCCTATTCCTTTTGTGATGCCACAGTGGGACTTGAATCTGGTTCTTACATACTTTATGTGCGCTCCCTTTGAGCCTCTTCACAACTGTCCTCAATGTCTCTTAACTCTAAAGACTGCTTTCCTGGTTGCCATCACCTCCGCTAGGCGAGTGAGTGAGCTCCAGGCTCTTTCTTGTAAACCTCCTTTTCTGTCTCACCATCCGGACAAGGTTGTGCTCAGTACCCGTCCATCCTTTCTGCAAAAAGCTGTCACTGCTTTTCACATCGGGCAGACCATCACGTTGCCCACCTTCTTTCCGCCTCCTTCTAGAGAAGAAGAGAGGCTCCACCGTCTGGACCCAAAACGTGTGCTCTCCTTTAACCTGAATCGCACACAACAGTTCCGGGTGGATGACCAGCTCTTTGTTGGCTACGTTGGTGCCAAGAAAGGTCGGGCCGTACACAAGTGGACTATCTCCCGGTGGGTCGTCTCGTATATTAAAGCCTGTTACTCTTTGGCTAAAAGGGAGCCTCAGTTGGGACTGCGCGGCCATTCCACCTGGGCAACAGCTGCCACTCCGACGTTGGAACGTGGTGTCCCCTTACAAGACATCTGTCAGGCAGCTACGTGGGCCTCGCTTCACACTTTAAGCATTATTGCCAGTACAGCCAAGTCCAGAGAGACTGCTTCTTTGGCCGTACTGTTCTCCGAGACTTCCTGGTGTGATCTTGGTTCGCAGACCCACCACCAGGGTTGGTATTGCTGGGGATTCTATTCTAAGGTAAGTAATCGATTGCTATGCGTTTCTTTCAGATGAACAAGTTACTTACCTTCAGTAACAATATATCTGTAAGAAACATTAGTAGTGATAGATTCCTTACCGCCCCACCCATCCTCCCCGTTCTGCGAACTGATTTCTAGGGTTAAGGCCATCCCTTTCAGAGCCCTAGTTTCAAGGCACCAGTGGTCAGTATCATGCATGGTTCTGCTTTCCAGGCGCGGAAAGTCGTGTACAGAACAGACGTCAGCGCACGAGGGCGGCGTCTAAGTAGCTGCCACGACGTCATCTCGGCGACCACTACGACTGACGCGGAACCGCACAACAACACCACCTTCCGACGCGCAAGGGTACTACTGACGAAAACTTTCCGGATCCAGTCTGACGCCTGGGGGTAATTCTAAGGTAAGGAATCTATCACTACTAATGTTTCTTACAGATATATCGTTACCGAAGGTAAGTAACTTGTTCATTAATTCTCTTGAAGCGCCTTGGTCTCAGTCCTACCTTCGTCAAATATATACAACTTCTGTACACTCTTCCTACTGCACGGATATGCTTGAATGGGCTCTTATCCGAACCAATTCCCATAACAAGCGGCACCAGACGAGGCTGCCCACTCTCGCCCCTCCTATTTGCCATCGCCATGGAGCCCTCAGCCGCCAGGGTCAGGCAGCATCACTCGCAATGTGGCATTGGCTTCACCTTGAGAGGCTTGATTATCTCGATGTATGTCGATGACATAACCCTCTACACATGTAACACCGCACGAAAACCTAGCTTCAGTTATCAGGGAATTGGCTCCGTTTGGTGGACTTTCCGGTATTAACATCAACTGGAATAAACCTGTGATACTCCCTCTTACTGATAACACCTATCCCTTCCACACTGACTATCCCCTGGACTGGGCCACAGGCCCAGTGCTCTACTTGGGCACCTGGGTGAGCTGGGACATCCAAGACCCATGGGCTGCAAACTATGGTCGGGATATTGACTGGCTCGAGAGTAGGATACCGATCTGGTCTAAACTCCCTCTATCTCTAACCGGGCATATTGCTATTGTTAAGATGGTTATCCTACCTAAGTTCCTCTACCAATTTCAGAATATCCCAATGCCACTCACCCGTATATTCTTTCAACGGCTCAGATCTCATCTAATTTCTTTAGTCTGGGCTGGCAAACAACCCCGGATCTCCTGGGAGGTTCTTGCCCTGCCCCTGGCACGAGGTGGACTCTGTGCATCTGACCTAGAGCTATACGCCAAATGCGTCCAGGCTCAATTCTTACATTCCTGGATATACCGTAGTCCATTCCAACCACGTGGCAGTTGAGAAGGACTGCACTTCCCCACTACCTCTAAAAACAGTTCTCTATTCCCCTTGTAAAGTGCTCTGCGGGGAAATCAAGACCGTAGAATGTGTTAGATGGTCCTGGGAGAGGATTAGGAAGAAAGTTGGCCTCACACATATGTGCCCCATCTATTGCACTCCTTAAAAACCCAATGATGCCACCCCTTCAACAAATGGGGGCCCACAGAAGTGCGTAACAAATACACCTTAGTAAATTTTCAAACATCTACACTGTACAGGGGTTCATCCAATCAATTCCCCCTACTGGCCCCGGTAATGCATGAGATATACTGTGTACTACCAAATCAGGTCGCGTTTTGTGCAAATAAACCTGCTTTTCCAGCCCAACTCCAAACCCTGCCCGTGCTAGAACAGATAATTCACACACCATCTGCTAAAAAGCTAATCACATGATTATACACGGATGTCCTACAACATATGCATAAGAGAGAACTTCGAGCCAAGACGCCCTGGGAGATGGACCTATGCCCGGACTATACAGACGCACATGGGATTATTGCTGCAGCCAATTGGATGGCCTGTCTCCCAACTACAGACATGGGTTAATACACTTTAATTTTTTGCACCGCCTCTTTTGTACCCCCAGGCAACTTTACAGTATTGGGTTGTCTGACACAGAGAGTTGCCCTAGATGTGGAGCAGATATCCTTCACTTGGCATGGGCTTGCGCGGGAGTATCTAGATACTGGGCTGCTGTTCTGGGCCATCCAGGCCATAACAGATTGTCACACTGCAGACACACCGTTGCTAGGCCTTCCTGGTTATGTGAAGGGAGTGCCTACCACAAGAGGTAAACTGGTGGCTCTACTCTTGATCCTAGCAAAAGGCAGGGTGGCTATGGTATGGGGTAGTCGCCATGCCCTTAGGGAGCAGGATTGGCTTCGGGATGCCACGTACTGCAACGACCAACTATCTCCTTACTGGGACATGATGTCGCCCAAATCTCCCACTAAAGATATCTGGGAACGCTTAAGCGATTACTTAAAGGCTAAGATGGGCACCAGTGACTCGCCCCCACATGCCAACTCTTCCAGCCAGGACAGCCAAAATATTTTAGATTAAGCCCCTCTCGCATGTCAATTACTCGGTGTGTGCCCAGCCTGGCACGTTCAGACACAGTAAACAAGGACAAATTATCAGCACGGAGCAGTGTGGATGCCGTCACCACTCATATGTCCATATAGGGAACCATCACCCGGTCTGGATCGGCCTCATCTCACTGTGGACCCCTAGGCGAAGTAGAATATGATCACCTTCTGAATATCTTCCAGGGACTATTTGCCATTGTTTGATCCCACTTGTGTTTTCATTGGTCTCTATTTTCTCTTCCTGCCTTCTTTCTATTGTTTGCTATGTTGCTTCGAGGCCATGTATGAAGATCTAACCTAACGTTGCTCATATTGTCAATTGCTTACACTTGGCCCTTTTTTATTGTCTATGACAATAAATGCAAATAAATAAAGCTACGGAAAAAAAAAGAAAGCTGTTCTTTAAAATTAGTCAACTAGGACTGATTGGGGACAATTAAATAATGTGTTTGCTAAAGTGAGCAGTGACTGTATGTTAAATGTGTGTCTCCTTTCTCATACATGGGCCGTTTGAACAGAAGCAAAGAAGGTTATCCATCTCTGGGTACACCTTAAAAATGTTTGAGTTTGAAACTTTTATTCTATGTCCTTTCCGCAGCCCTTATCATGGTCTAAAATAGTTAAACGAGCAGAAAGGCAATGGAGGAAGGACTTTTCTGTTCAAGGGAGGAGCGAGTATAAAGCGGTGCTGAGGGGCTACCATGGGCTCATCAGGAAAACAAAGGCAGAGTACTATCTGGAAAGAATTGGGTCTGCTGGCAACTCGACCAGGGAATTATTCAGGGTTTATAAAGAGATCTCTTCCCTGGATACAGTGGCAGCACCTGCTGTAGGTTCAGTTGAGCTCTGTAACCAAATAGCTAATTTCTTCTCAGATAAGGTGGTGACAATCTAATCCACCTTTCCTGACTCGGCCTTTGTTGACCAGGATACTTGGGATGTGTCAGGGACGGTAGATGAGGACGAGGGACTAGATAGTTTTATGATTCCCCCCCCCCCCTGAAATCCTGAACAAAATCTGCCTGAGTGTTAAGTCGGGTTCCTCTAAAGATCAGGCCTTCCCTAAAGGACTTAGAGGGTGCATTGAAACCTTGGAGCCCTTTATCAGACATCTCTTGGAGGTATCATTTAGGACCAGTACTGTCCCTAGTTGTTGGAAGGAGGCAGTGGTACTTCCCCCTCCCTAAAAAGCCACATTTAGGCCTTGAGCGATTGGATAACCTGCGGCCTATCTCTCTCTTACCCTACTTTGCTAAGATCGCAGAGAAAGTGGTAAATAAGCAACTCACGGCACACATTGGGAAATGTCATCTCCTTCACCCCACTCAATCGGTCTTCTGTGAATATCATTTGACAGTCGGCTCTTCTTTTGGCAACAGAGACCATTCTGCAATATGTGGATGCTGGTCAGATGGCTGCCTTGATCCTGCTGGATCTTAGTGTGGGTTTTGATACGGAGGCCCACCACACTCTAGTTTGCCGTTTGAAGAAGGGAGGTGTGTCAGGTAGGGCTCTAGGCTGGCTGGTATCATTTTTGGCAAAATGTAGTTTTCAGGTGAGGCAGGGTGAGTTCTACTCTAGGGTCATGGGATTGCAGCAGGGGGTTCCCCAGGGCTCAATTTTGAGCCCGACCTTGTTTAACCTGTATGTGGCGCCCTTAGCGGAGATCGCTGATGGTTTTGGGATCAGAGTCGTATCCTAAGCCGATGATACCCAGCTGGTGGTGTCCTTGGCTCAGGATCAGCAGTCGGCAGCTCCCAATTTTGTGGCATGTCTGCAAGAATTAGCTTCTTGGATGGACAAAAACTGTCTGAAACTTAATGGGGATAAGACCGAGGTGCTGGTGGTGGGAACAGCACCATCTGTGTGGTCGTCTGCATGGTGGCCGCAGAACCTGGGCCCCACCCCTGTGCCCAGGCTAAAAACCTGGGGGTTTGGATGGACTCTAACCTTTCCTTTGAATACCATACCAGACGGGTTGCGGGTGTCTGCTTCGGAGTTCTTGAGGGACTCCGAAAAACACTGGATATGTTGCCTATTGCAGCCAGGAAGACCTTAGTCCACGCCCTCGTGACATCTCGCCCCGATTATGGGAATATCCTTTATCTGGGTGTTACAGGGAGGTGTATGCAGAGACTCCAATGCGTGCAGAACGCAGCAGCTCGCCTGGTTCTGATGCGCTCTAGGAGAGCTCCCTCCAAACCGGCTCTTGCCTCCCTCCACTGGTTACCGATTCAGGAACGAGTCTGGTTCAAGGCGTTGTGTGTGTGCCACCGCATTATTCATGGAACTACGCCTGTCTACTTATTGAACCTCCTTACTCCTTATGTTCCAACTCGCCGTCTGAGGGGAGGGGGTTGGTTTGTGTTCCGGCTGTAAATAGAGCCAGGATGGGTGGCCGCTCCTTCCGCTTTCTGGCGGCCCAACTCTGGAACAAACTTCCAGTGAGTCTTCGTCTAGAGCCCTCAGAGGGCGTGTTTAGGAAGAAGCTGAAGACTCATTTATTTCCTCCTGGATAGGGTTCTGTAGCCTGCCTTAGCGGCTCCCGCCGTAGCGCGGGGACACACTGTTTAGTGTAACCAGGCGCTTTATAAGTCTGATAAATAAATAAATAAAATAGTTAAGACATGGGACTAGATGTATAAAGGCCCAACCTGAAAAATTGATACTCTAAGGGCACATACGTTTTCTCTATTAAGCAAACTGATTTTTAACCATGAGGTAGAAGACTTATTATTAAATTTAAACATTAACATGCCACTTTGAACACTAGGTCCTTAGGATTTGATCTCAAACAATAGACAAGACATTGGCATTCTAAAAAAACAATTCCACCATTTTGCTGTACTATGAATTTTGTGAAAAGTATTGACACACCATCCCTGCTCTGAGGTCTATATGAGCCATTGGTCTACTGATGCACACCAGCTACCCATTGATGAAGCATGCCACATGTGGGTCAGCGCTCCCATCCTGTTGACATAAATCTTCTTGGGAACAATACCATGAGCATCGACCACATGCACAGCATCAGAAACAAATACCATCTTCACCCGCTATATCCCAGTGTATGGTGTTATAGGTTTGTTGGGAGAATCCATTGGGACCGCTCTAAATTTCCTCTTGTTACCTTTGTGTGTATAATTCCAGAGTTATGACATTTAGGTAGGGGAGGTAATTTGTACTGTAAAACGACTGGGCAGAGGATTTTTATTTTTTATTTATAAAGTTTTATAATGCGCAAACTTGACCCAAGAGGGTATCAGAGCGCTTTACATTTAGGATTGTTGCGTTAAAAGTTAAATCAGTTACAAGAGCATAGTAAGGTACAGTACACAAAAACAATGTTGAGAGAATTCGTAGGAGGGAGTCATAGCGGGGAGACGAGGAGGAACTGTGCCCAATGTCCAGCTGGGTAGGTGACGGTCGAGGGGGAAACCAGGGCCAATCTCCTCAATAGCTGTCAAACAGCTCCACCGAGCATCAGCCATGTTGCTCAGCTCTCTCAGTGGTTGGTACATGGGGCTGATGTCAGGGCCCCCCTCGGAGCTCTCACTTTTCTGAAAGGGTGTTTGAGGCCATCCCCCTTGGATCTCTATGGAGCAGGAGCCTGGAGGTGGAGAGCGGCCATCTTAGGGTAAAAAAGTGTTACAGCAAATAAATGATGGACGGAATGCTGACAATGCAAACATTCTCCCCCAGTCAAAAGATCTGGGTTAAATCCATCGTTCTTTTGCCCACTAAGCCACCCCAGTTTGGACCCAGCCATATGCAAATCAGTCTTGACCCTGTGCCCCATGGGAACAGTCCAGACCGAACTGCCTGGCCAGGTCCTCCCTGGACCGGAAACAAGCATCCTGGGACCGGTTTCAGGGTGTGTCACCCTTCAACCAAGCTAGCTTGAATCCAGTGGCACAGTGAGCAAGGGACCCACGTCTGGGCATACCCATCCCACTTAGGGCTTTGGACCTGGCTTGGCAGCTCGGGCTGGACTGTACCCATGAGGCACAGGGTCAAGACTGATTTGCATATGGCTGGGTTCAAACAGAAACGGCATGGTGAGCCAAAAAACGATTGATTTAGGCCCAGATCTCTGTACTGGGGTGAAAGTATGGGGCTCGACGCATCTTGCTGGCGCTGCATTCACTCGTTTCCAGTCAGCACCCGGTGGCCGCCATGTTGAGGTCAGGCAGGGAAGGCGCGCTCCGGGACTGCAGACAATGGGGGGGGATGGGGGGGGGGGGGGCACCTGCCGCTCCTCGACATCTGTACTCCCCATCCAGGGGGGATCTCCCCTACTTCTGGAGCCCTCAGAGTCCGGCTCAGCTGTGCAGGTGGGTGAGCAGGCAGGCGCGATCGCAGTTCGCGGATGTCCTTGCAGATGCATAACAGCTAATCAGTAATTTGTTCAATATTCGGTGCCAGCTCCCAGTCCCCCAGATCTGCAGTGGCCTCCGACCACAGCCCCAGTTTTCCTAGCAACGGTAGCTAACTTGATGGTACGAAGCGTCGCAGGTTCCTCACGAGCACCGGAGCGGCTGCCGCCATGATGTTTCCCCTGAGCCCAGGGTGTGAGCTCTCTCCGACGCCGTGGGTCGTCCCGGGGGTTTTAACCGCCGGTCGCTCACCGTCCTTCAAGTCACCGGAGCTGTGCGAGCTTCCACGGCGAAATTGGGGCATTTAGATCGCTCAAAACCACTGATTTGTACAGGCCTAGCGAGGAGCTGATCGGATTCACGTCTGGTCAGCCATGATGGTTAGCACAAGAAGGAATTTATGGAATAGGGTCGATAAAAGGCCACCCTTTGAACATGTTTTGTGTGTTTAGCCCCTGCAGAGAGTAAAGTGTGGCTGTCTACCAACACTAGATCATCCAGTCGACCCTGTGACTGAGTTCACTGCTGGTTGTTCTAAACATTCTTATAGAGGAACGCATGCTCAGTCTTGCATGAGGCATCATTTCCAAAAGATGTATGAAAATTTTGACTATCAAGTATTGATTGACTATACATTTTGGTAGTAGTGTCTGAAAATGTTTAAATCTGACTGAATTTGGATAGGCTAAACCTAATTGAGTGTTAGGGTAAAACCCCTAAATGTGGCTGCAGCTGTGAAGGTTAAAAATAGGACTTTTGGACATTGATAATGAATCCCAATTGGTGTATGAGGTTTATGGTAATCGGAGTGTGTTGATGAGACAAAGTGTGTACCGGCTTTGATAAGCCAGTCGGCTAGATACAGAAATACATGAATGTTTTTTCTGCGTAGATGCACTGCTAAGCATTTGGTGAACACTTTGGGTGCAGTGACTACTCCGAATGGAAGGACGTTGATTTGATGGTGTTTTCCTGCTATCACAAACCATAGGTATTTGCGATGTGCTGGGTGAATGGGGATGTGAAAGTAAGCGCCCTTTAAGTTTAGTGTTGACATGAATTTGCCTTGCTGTAGGAGTAGAAGCCCCTGTTGAAGTGAGACCATATGGAAGTGTTCTGATAGTATGTAGTGATTTAGAGGCAGTAGATCTAAAATAGTCTGCAGGAAGCCAACCTGTTTGTGAATATGACAGTAAGGGGAGTATACCCCTGACACTTCAGGTTGTAATGGAACTGGCTCTATCGCTCCTCTGAGTATGACAGCTTGCCCTTCTTGTTTTACTAGTTGTTTACGCTCCAGAGAGTATGTGGGTGTGAGGTGGAATATTGGAAGGAGTGGTGAGGAGCTCCAGGCAATAACCATGTTGGATAATGTCCATCACCCACGGGTCAGATGTTATCGACTACCAAGTGGAAAGAAACTGCTGCAATTGTCCCCAAAAAGGTGCAGTATGATTGGGGGAAGGAGACGTTAGTCACTGTTTGATACTGTATGGGGCATTACGGGTTGGTGTACCTTTGCCCCAACCTTTGAAGTGGTTACCTCTATAGTCGCCTCTGAAATACCCTCTAGATGGAGAGGTGTGAGTTTGTGATCTGTAGGGGGATGCAGAGGTATCTGTAGATGTCGCTTTGGAACCTGCTCTATAGGAGAAGCGATGAAAGGCCCTACGAGGAGCAGGTGTTTGAAGTGACCCCATGGATTTGGTAGCCTCACCTCCTTTTTCATTTTTTCTAAAGTCTAATCTACCTGTGGGGCGAAGAGGTGCCCTTTATCAAGAGGACATCAAGAAAGCCTGCTGGACTTCTTGTTTAAATCCAGAGACATGCCTGCATAGGAGCACACTAGTTTTAATGCCTCTGGCGGCAGGATCTGCTGAGGCCAATGCGCATCTGAAGGAAGAATTGGAAATTAACTTCCTTTATGAAACTTGTTCATGCCCTTTCTTCTTTTGTGCCTCTGGGGAATATTGGAGCAGTTCCTCCATTTCGCCCCAGTGAGTTCTATCGTATCTAGCCAATAGCCCTTGTGTGTTAACAATCCACAAATGATTAACAGACTTTGAAGCAACAAGTTTGCCCGATGCATCAATAAATTTAGAATCCCTATCAGGAGGTGGTGCGTCCGATGTAACCTGTAAATTGGACTGTTCATATGCATTTGAGACAACTAGATAGTTGGGTGGAAGCTGGCCTCAATTAAAAATTGGGTAAGATGGTGCGGTCCTATGTTTTTTTTATCTACCCTAAGAGTGATATTAAGATCCCTAAAGATATCATCTGCGTGACGCATCAAATATTTAAGCAGATTGAGAAGCTCTGTATGTGGTTTAAAACATCTCAAACAAAACATCTTCCTGAGAGGGAGGGTTTGGCAGGGTGTATAGATCTGGATCCTGTGGAGGGGGGGGGGGGGGTCCATGTCGAGATCCAGCCAGGGGCCTGGTGATTGTGGTGCGCCATAAGTGTCATCATCCCCCCACCATACGCACCTGGGTCTCTATGTGGAGATCCCGGAGGAGTAATATTTAAGGGATCCTGTGGTGAGGGAGTTGTGTGCTATTTGATTGTTGGTTTACCCAAAATATAGTAAACTAATTTTATTCAAAAATTGGTACTCCTCTTCTCCTACTTTTGTACATATATTTTGATAGAGCTCTAAATTGGTCTGTGAGTAATATTGTATATCCTTATACCCAGACCCCATGTAGTTGTATTTATTTAATATTGTGTCCATTATGGATACAAGTGAGGATATTAAATTAATCTCTTGCTTTTGATTGAACTGAGACAAATTGGGCCCCTCCCCCCCCCCCGTGTATGTGAACATTGTTTTGCTGCTGCCGATGGATGCCCAGCATGGCAGACGAGGCCCCCTTACAAAGGACCCTTCTTTAGGGCCCTGTTGACTCTTCTGATTGTTACTGTTGATACTCATTTGGTAGCACTTTGTGCACATAGTTTACACTTTTTACCTCTAGCTTCTGCCACCTTCAGTTTCGCACCACTTGCTCCCAGTTCCCAAAGGACGCACAAGTGGGAAGGGACCCTGTGCCTCTCACTGGTGCCATACTTCCATGCACCCACCTCTCCATATGTATACCCTTTAACATCTGTGCTCTCGGCTGGATTAAAAATCCAGCCTACTGATTTGCACTCCATGGCAGGCCTTCACCACTGTCCGCCTCTCATTGTGTAGTGCTGACATTACTGGACCTGGATACTGGTGGGAGAGCAGTTATGCTTTTGTATTGAACAAATCTCACATTGTAGTATGAAACCTTGTTCATTGCCAGTGCTTGAAATACGTTGGGTATAGAGTTCACTGATTAAAAGGAAGAACAAAATGCGAAGGTACCTTGCAATATACCTATACCAGTCAACCACCACACCTTCCTGCCCAACTGCGCAAGATGTTTATAATGACTTCAGGGTTGTGGACGAAATGTGTTGATGAAGCTGGTGACCTCTGTATGGAGTTTCCAGCCCTTTTACATCCATATATCGTGTAGAATTTCTGCCCAAATAAATGCAACAGACTTGTCACCCAACCTGTGTTTGCTAGGACTTCATTTGGGTCCGACGAATGTCCAACAGGAGTGCACATTCACTAACCTGGTATTACTTCTTGAAAAATAGACAATTTCCAAGAACTGGAAATACCCTTCTATCTTTCGATTCATTGATCGATCGAGAAACTTTTTTACCTTGGTTACTGTTTAGTGCATAGCCCTGAAGGTGCTGGGAGTATAGAAGAGCAATCTCAGAATCTACTTCTGATGGATACTTCTAACCACAAATTCCTCACCTCTAAAATTCACCCACATGCCAGACTGGATCTGGAAGATTTTTTTTAGCAAAGGGCCTGCATGCTGGTATGTGGCATTGTGCGACTCTGCCTCAAACCAGATACACCCTTTATTGGACAGCAGAAGCCACATAAAAGCATGCTGGACTCAGTTCCTTTATTTCCGCACCTTCATTAGCAGATCCAGAGCTAGCACCTAACTTTTTCTCCTCAGTTGATTGTTTTCTTTTCGTGCTAAAAAATATATCCAGTGTGCAAGGGAACATGTGTCCTCCTTAAACTACAGGGTAAACCTTGCAAACAGATGTCTTTGACAGACCCACACCATGTATATCTCTGGTGCTGGGTTCTAGTCACAATGCCAAGACTTGAGCAGTGTGCCCTTATGCACAACAAGGTGACTTGGGATCGCGAAGCCAAACTCTACGTTGCTGAACACTGTAGGAAGTCCAGTTCCCGTCTCATCCTAAACTGAGGTCGAATCAAGCAGCAACCTGCCCCTGTTGATTCTCACTAAAAGAAAAGAACACCTTGCTAGAGCCACTGTTCAGAGCTCCAACTTTCTTTTGGGGAGTTGTATTCTGACCAAAACCACTCAGCCTTTGGTGATGATGCAGATGGGAATGAATTTCCCCCCACAATATGACAACAGAAATTTCTATTTGGCCCTACAAGAGGCTAGTGGATTAGGCACTTCCCCTAACACTGAGATGGGTTCTCCCTCTGGCCTCTCAATAGAAGAGGCTGTGTAATTTGCCGTGGTCATCAGATGGGCAGCTAAAGTCCTGGACTTACTGTTGCTGTCTGTTGAGGTAAAAGCCAATGATCTCACTGAAGTTGTACAGCTTGAGCAAAACTCGCCTGAGCCCTTGCTGCTATTCAACGTAGTCCTGACTGACATCCTTATAGACACCTGGGCTAAATCTTGTTCATGCCCTTCTGTAAATAGGCAGGTAACACAATGCCTCAGACCTGCACCAGGAGAAGCTGCGTTATTGAAGCACCACTGTACTCTGGAGAGCCTGGTGGTTCATAATTTAACTGACAGGATAACGCCAAACCTTTTCCTACGACCCCTCCAGATAAGGAGCCAGAGACTTTTAAGGTATTCAGGAAACTAGTGTTCTCTTAAACTAGCTTCGCCCTTCCGTAAACACCAGCTGTTTGTTGTGTAGGCATTCCCACACATCAAGGGACTCTGTTGTAGAGATTTTGTCCAGAGGAATAGCATGCCGGCTTGGTGCAGACCGTGAACGATGGTCAAGATGTGGGAAGATAGGTAATACGTTGAAGTCTGATCTCGACCAAACCTCAGGGACAGTCAGCATCCTACTCTTGTGTACCTCCTGCAGCAGCCTCCATGCTGCTTTAGTTTGAGTCCTGCAAATAGTTCAACAGGGCTAAGCCCTGCTATTCCTTTCCAACCCCCGTCTCTTCACCTACTTCTGTGCCACTCTTTAGTGACCACTTGTCCATTTTGCTGTCAACAGTTTAAGCTGTCTTGGTGAGTGCAGCCATTGAGAGTTTCAGCCACGGAAATGGAACAGGATGCTACTTTAGTTATTTTCTTGTGCTGAAAATGGACTTGTACTATTTTAGATCGTTGACCTCTCTTTCTTCCTGCGGAAGGACAAATTCAAAATGCGTAATACACGCCCCCTCCCCAAAAGGGTCAAATAAAATAAAGATGACCTGGGGCCTGGCTCGCCCCAGGGGTAATATGAGGAATCTCAGTGGAGCGTCATACACTTGTTTTCGCTTTCTGCATATTTTTGGCCCCTGTTGGGATGTATTTTCTCCATCTTTGTGTCACTGTTCTCCTGGTGGCCATGTCTAGCTGCTCTAGCCGCTAAAGAGGTGCATTTTTTCAGAAGTTGGATTCCCTGACTCCCTGCATCAGCCTTCTCCTCTGCCTGTCTCCTGGTGCTCCTCTTCTAATAGTGTGGGCATCTTGCGCAGCCCCTCGACAGCCAACCAGCAGAGTATTCTCCTGCCTGCACTTCCCTTGTTCTTATAGCCTCCTGGCTGTCTTGCAGAGCACCTATCGGGGTGGGGAACAGTGGAGTCCAAGCAACATAAACTGCCCCCAGAGAGACCTATCCTAGTCCTGGCGGAGCTAGCTTGTGACAAAGTCCTTAGTCCATAATTGTAGTGCAGAAAGTGGCCCCTTTATCTAGCTGGGCATTCGTTGTGGTCGCTTCCCAGGTCCAGGGTCTTCACAATTCTTTCTATTGGCAGGGTATTTTAGGATACTACAGCATCCCCCAACCCCTGTTCCAACCGTCCTGTACACCATTGGGACAATCCATCATGGCGACTTCAAGTTTTCTCCTGAAAGAGTTCCTCTTGAGTGCATTAGATCAGCCCCTAGTTGACATCACTGCCTGACGCATTCCAACCAACGCTTAAAAGGCGAGTCCCTTCTGCGTTTGCTCCAGAGTTCTGGCTCCTCCCCTTTTGTTCTAGTGACCTGGGCTGGCCCAGCCCAGGAGCAGTGTGACAGAATAATATTCAGATACATATTTCCCCCACACCCCTTTTCTCTCCCAGGAACTTGGTCAATCACACCTTTTTTGTGTGGAGGCCTGTGCTCAATCTGCTGGGTAGCATAGTAATTCACTTGCCCAGTAAGGGGGACAAAAGCCTGGAATCCGATTATGAGCTGAGCCAGAGAAATGACAGTTCTTGAAGTCCTATAAGATGTGGAAGTAGTGTGTTAGGAATTGCAAATTCAAACTTGGTGTGCATGTTTTACTCCACTTTGACACCTTGCTGGACTGTGGATGTGTAAGTGAAATGAAACTGCTAGTTGGGGTAAATGTTGCCTGTATGTATTATGCAGCCAAAGCAATACAGATTTTCCAGTAAGCTCTACAGACCCAACTATCAATGTGAGCTAATATTAGAAGGCCTACCCCAGGTCAGCACCAGCCCTTGCAGAGTCACTGCCACACCAGTCTCCCTAGGCGCAAATACTGGACTGAATACAACTGGACTGAATAAAACTGTAATCTCACACGTATGCACTTGTATAATAATTGTTTTGCCTCTTACCCTTGCTGCACCGCAGCTGCCTGCTCTTAGAGGGATGGCATTGGTGGTAAACACGCTCAGATCAATTACTGTGATTTTACAGTGACAGAGAGTCCGGTAGTGAGACTCCCTCACAATCATTTTTTTTTTCCGAATGGTTTATTATTTGTAACAAAAAAAAAATCCTGGTGGACTAAATGGCCAGAACTTGATTGCTACCTTAAGGAAATAAGTTTCAGTAAAATCAGCTCTGACGAAATTTTGATGGCTCCCTGTGACACAAAAAATAATGTTGAAGTAATAATGCTTATGCATAATTCTCTCTACCAGCCATATCCCAGTTCCGTGTTTGGCAGATTACATTTTTTATATACCAACAAGAACCTCTGCTAGAGACTTCTAGTTGCAGATTCCTTACCTTCAAATAATCCCCAGGCGCCAGATAGGATCTGGAATTTTTCCGTGATCAGTATCCCTGTGCGCCGGTAGGTGAGGCCTTGCAGCTTCTGCTGATGTCCGTTCTTTACTTTCCACTCCAGTTAGCGCAGATACAGAGTGCTTCACCCAGTCAATGTTTGACTGAGCTTTCAGGTTTTGCAGAAGTTTTTTTGAGAGTTCTTCTCTAGATGTGGCAGGGATGACCACTAGGAAGGCTGGCTTCAAGTCCTGTGGTGCCTTATCAGCTCTCGGTGATAGACCCGCAATTTGTTTGCCTCTGGTGCCTGGACTGCAACCACGACACGAAGACCTGTGTCGATTGCTTGGCCATTCAGCCCAAAGGTGTTGAGGGAGCGGTCCCTCAAACTCCTTACTGCTCGATGTGCGAAACCTCAACAGTCTTCATCCCGGCCGAAAGGAAGGTCCCAGGATCAGTCGTGGAATCCAAGATCCTCTTTGCATTCGAAGTAGTCAGCCCACTCTGGTAAGTCCTACAAAAAAGATGAAAAGCAAGAAGTCAAAGAGGTCATAGACTTCACCCGGTCTGTTGCGGTCCTCACATGAGACAAGGGAGCGTCATCATTTGAGGCCGGGCTCCACGGTTGAGCTTGCACCTGGGCTGGCTCCTCTCCTCCCAGAGTTTCTGGAGCCGAGTGACCCCTGCTTGCTTAATTTCAAGAATTTTTTGAGCTATGTGCCTAATATTTGTGTGGCCTGTTCCTGCCAGTGCGCCAGCGGGTTTAGGAGGGGCCAGACCGGTGCTGGTCGATACACCTTGACCCTCCTCGGTTCCGGTCCTGATGACGATACCCCTGGCACCACCTGCGCCCTCTGGCGGTGCCATCCCTATTCTGATTCCTGACTCCAACACCGAGCCAGAGGGGTGATGTTGACTCCAGCGCTGACTGGAATCGAGCCTTCCAAGCAGGAGCCCTGTTCCTATGGGCCAGGACGGGGGGAGGATTGGGAGAACCCTGAAGAATACCAGCCTTTAATACCAACATGGACTGGTGTGAGGCATTGGCAGAGGCCAGTTCTACACTCTTCTATAGATAGTGGCTTGCTTTCTCTCCCTGCTGTGGCTACAGAAGAATTGTTTGCAATGGAGGTGAGCAGGGCTGCCGAGGGCTTGGACCTTAGCCTACCCTTAATGACTGAGGTGCTTCAGTTAGGCGTGACCCCCTCCGAAACACTTCTTCCACTTAATGAAGCCCTTACAGACGTTCTGCTTGGGACTTGGTCCAAGCCTGGCATAAGATCTCCTGTGAACAGGACGATTGCCTGCCATCACTGGCCTGCCCAAAGGGACCCCGATTTCCACACTCAACACCTTACCCTGGAGAGCTTGGTAGTCCAAGACCCTAGATCCTGTGTAAATCCTGGCACAATCCCTACTGCCTCACTCAATACGGAATCCAAGAGGCTAGACGCCTTAGGCAATAAGTTTTCTTCCACCAGCCTGGCACTGCTCTCAATGAATAATGCGTGCCTTTTAGGGTGTTAAGCCCATGCTCTATGGGATTCGGTTGTGCAGGTGCTGCCCATGGTTCTGGAGAAGGCCCAAACCATACTTTCCCAAGCTGTTGCTGATGGGAAAGATGTAGCTAAGTTCGTGAATAGAATGAGCAGATACGTTCCTGTGTGTTTGCCCTCAGCTGTTGCTTTTTGTCTTACATGGCAGGGGTTTAGAAAGGGATACCATGATTTCCTTATTCACGTTTCCAAGATTTGAAAGGCTCTACACTAACCTGTGGGCTGTGTTCAGCCTGCTGTAATTTTACCATGAACTGACAGCCTAGATTTTCTATCATTATCTGTCATTTTGTGATCACCTGTTTACGCTAAATGTCAGAGCCGTGAACCATTGGCAGTACGTTGTGTTCAATGCAGGTGCAAAATAAGTGTACATATATATATTTTTTCAATAATAGTTTTCTCTGAAACGTGTTGGAATTGATGTAGGATGTTTACCAAGTCCTAAAGTTGTCTTTGATTGCAGTTGAAACGAAGACGATAAAGGTAATTAATAATTTCATGTGTTTAGTAGACCGCTTCTTTATTAATTGTGTAGGTAATCTTTATTTCATAACCATTTGGCATTTAGACAAAATGGCTTTCTTTTTCTGGATCTGGTGAATATTTTTTTGAATGTGGCATTTCATTTCGGTATGATCGACATTTGCAGTAGTCAAGAATGAGAGCTTGCCGGAGACATTGAGCAGATGTTTTATGTTTTGGCCATGCTCAACAGCAACCTTCTTCCTAAAACTGACTTATTCACGAAGACACCAGGATGCCAAACGTTACTGCTGCAAATGACTCTAGTTTGAGGAGGTATAAAACTTGCAAAGAAGGAATACCTGTTGAGAGAAGCTACATTGCATGATTTATTTAGAGAACCTTGGCTTTTGCGACAAGCTTTGTATAGGCAACAGTGAATATCAAAGCGATCCAGACAGCCTAAAGAAAACTCAAGTGGACCTAGGAGCAGACTGTAAATCGCATAGAAAAAAATAAAGACCTGTGAAGGCAAAAACCATCTTAATGCTAAGAGAATCGGCAAACATTTGATGTGGTAAAAGTTGAGAAACAGTAGGAAAAATACTTTAGTTGCACATTCATGGAGTAGGAGGAGGAACAAAGAAAAGCTGCTTAAGATCATCCTGAAATAGTTCTAAAAAAAACAAAAAAACTTTTAAACGAACATAAGATTGTGAACTCGACTGATCACACACAGGGATGGCCTCGTATTGGTTAGGCACCAAGTGTTTTCTAAGAGCATTTGTGGTGGGCCTCTTATTATGGTGCGAGAGGTCAATCATACTGGAGAAAGTGTGGAAAATGGGTTGAGAGGAATGGCTTCAAATTGCAGGTTGGCCTTTACAGAACAAAAAATGTGCCAGAGCGGCATTCTTTCATTCCATCACGTGTAAGAGCTGTACTAATTGCGAAAATGGAATTGGAGAGCAGTTGGAACAGAAAACCAACTGTAACAACCAAAATGGGTAAAATCCATGGAAAATAGAGTAGTGTCACAATAGAAGAAATGGTGTTCCTATTTTCCGATTAAACCTATGTGAGGACTGTGCCCCTCAGTTACCTCCGGTTGATGCAGGTGGACCTACATGTTAGAACCTGGAGAGCCATGGAAGCCTCACCATACACAGCAAATCAACACTGTGGTCAAAGTATTAGTTACACCCCTCAACTATTGAAGACCTTGTGCCGTTGCTACCAGGGGTCTGTCAACTAGACGTGACTCCATCACTTTTCACACCCTATCATTTTACTTGGACGTCAGAGTATTTTGGGGGTGCAAGGACATGGACTGTTTGAAGATATGATGCAGAGTTGGGGCCTTCTCTCTGAGCATCTAGTTGGGTGTGGATGACAGCAGAACAATGCAGAAGAAGGATCTGTGCACAAGAAAGGTGCACAACCATTGGACTGAGGTAAAATAAGGGGTGTGGGGAAGTTTAGACCTAACGTGTACTGATTTTGTATGTTATATTGATAATTATTTTAAAACTCACAATCACCCAGGTGTTTTTTAATGCAAATCCTCATATTTACAGGCTTTAGAAGAAGAGTTGTGATTTTCTTTGGTATGGAAGTGTTCGATCGTTTGCTTAAAAAAGATCCATTTTAAGTACTCAGACCTGTTATAGCATTGCCACCTGCCATCCTCTGCCCTCCCAGTAAGACATTCAGTGATACCATAGGCATGAAAGCCTGTGTCTAGGAGAGTGTGTTTAATCATTGACACTTGTGATACCCAAGATTAAGGGCTTGTGTGGTTAAGTGACCAGACTGCAGAACTAGGTGGCAGATACCACACTAGTACTGCCTCCAAGGATTGTCTCTATTGAGAATTTGGGATGATATGGAACTTTCAAGATACAGCAAGTAATTGTTGATCATATCATTTGCAATGGTCCAATGAGGCATAGCTCAAAGAGGGCTGGCTGAGCTGTTTATGGCATTTCAGAGATGGTGTAGGACCCTCCTGTCCTGTAAAGAAACAGAAAGGGTGGGTTACAAGACTAAGGTTCCCCTGATACATTTGAGAAGGTATCTTGTGCGTGGTAGAGTTACTCCAGCTAGAACTGTTATGAATATAGTGTGTAGTGTTATACAATGGAGACATTGGGTGAAGGATGTACATGTATGCTCCCTGAAATACGGTTGAGCCCACCCTGGCCTTTAGGAGCCAGGGTGAACCCGATGATGAAGCATGACACTAATAGAGTGTGTGAGGGTTACTTTATAAAGAGGTATTGCTCCAAATAGTGGTAGAAGCAACTCATCCCTCGGATTGAGAACTGTGCCTACACATTATACTTTAGTTCCAAGTTTTGGGTTGGATACTTATTGACTGTGGATATTACTCGGGAGGACGTATCCCTTCCCCCTTCCTTTGTGTGGAAGTACCTCTGTACCCTTGAGGCCTGTGGGCATGTTTTGTATACAGCGAACGATGTATGTACCCAGCTGATGTTACTGTTTTTATTTGTATGTTGGTTAGAAAAATTATACATCAGTCGGTGTATCATATATTGAAAACGAAATCCTAATATTTATTACGTTTTATTGGTAAGAACATTCATTAATTTAGATTGCTATTCACATTAACCTGTGTCTTGCGCATTTTGAATTTTGAACAAAGTAATGTGCATCAAAAGGCTGTTAATAAATAGAGAACGCTGTTTTCCTACATAATAGTACATTTTAAATATTGTTTGATTATCTTACTTTTGGCTGCTGGAGGCAGCCAGTCTGTCAAAATATAATGTTGGAGAAAGCATGGACAGATTCTGTAGATAAAATGTCCTGTTTTTTTTCTCATCAGGGAGTCACATTGACTGATATTCAGGAAGCTGAAAAGACTATTGGAAGGAGTCGACCTAGAACAAGAGAGCAAGAAAATGAAGAAAAAGAGAAGGAAGAAAAGCAAGATAAGGAAAAGCACGATGACAGAAAAGAATCTGAATCAAGAGAGGATGATTTTAGGCAGAGATATTCAAGAACAGATGAGGTACTTTTATGATTTAATTCAGCTTTGTTCTGTTGTGATGTTTATGAACATTTGTTTAGTTTCATCTCTAATCACACTTGTTCTCAGTGATGATTCTTCGAAAGGGATGCTCCAAAGTCATGTTAATTTCTGATGGATACATCTGTCTGTGGATTCCTCACCTTATTAATAGCCCTTCTGCGCCAGCATTCCGGAAACTTTTCGTAGCTCTCTGCGCCAACGAGGTCGTCACAGCGTCATGGCTCCGCACACGGCTCCGCATGACGTCACCGGAGCCATAAGAAGACCACGTCGGCGTGATGACGTCAGTTCCTTTTTTTCCGCGCTACAAGCTAACTGATTTTCTGGGACTCTCCTGTCTTTCAACTGCTACTTTGTTTCAAGACTTTATTTGTTATTGTGTCGACTATGTCTGTTCCTAGGAAGTCGGGTTTCAAGCCCTGCAAGGAATGCGGAGGTCACATGTCCATTACTGACCCACAAGATGACTGTCTCTGGTGCCTCTCTAGCGATCATGACGTCAAAGTTTGTTCATCCTGTAGAAAAATGAACCCTAAGGTGCTGAAGGAGAGAGAGGCCAAACTCTACATGTCCACGGTCCAACGTGAGAAAGGAGAAAAGAGGTCGTAAGAGATCGAAGTTGAGGTCGTCGACTTCGTATGGATCCAAGAGAAGGCACAAGAAGAAGAGACCTGGGTCTCGACCTCGATCGTCCAAGTCTCGAGCTTCGAAGTCGCCTTCTCCTGCTCCTCGACGTCGTACCAAGGAAGTTATTTCTCTTTCACGCTCTGAGTCTCCACAGGCTTCTCCAGACCAGTCTCCTGTCTTGGGTTCTCCTGTGCAGTCTCCGGCACCGGTTGATTCTCCGGCTTCGTGTGGGGATTCGAATCCGGTAGAGGAAGAGTTTCCTGCTGCTCCTGTGGCTCCACCTGTTACTCCAGTGGATCCGACTCCAGAGACTCGACGTAAGGAAGTCGAACCGGCGCAGTTTCCTTCGTTCCCGGTGCCGGGATCGGATACGTCGCATTTCATGAATGCACCTATGGTATTTTTTACCAGAGCCCCATGCCCCTCTGGAGCACCTTCGGGTCCCATGGGCCCTTTGGCATTTAATTTGGGCGTGCCTCAGCATTATCCTCCGGTCCCCTTTATGCCGATGGCGCCGTCATGGCAGTATCCGGCGCCGAGGGTGTCAACGCCGCTTCAGCACTCTCCGGCTCTGTCCGGTGTCCCCTCTTCCAGGGTTCGTTCGACGCGGGTCCCTGTCACAGAGCCTACTTCGACGCCGTTGCTGGATCCGTCGACGCCGCGGATAGCGCCGCTGACGTCGCAGCCGAGGATGCGTTTGAGGAGGAACAATATCGGGCTGGTGACATAGAGGAAGGAGAAATTTATGAGTGGGGACTTATTGGAAGATTTGTGTGAAGCAAGTGGTTTGGATGTCTCTTCGGAAGGTGTCTTTGCTTTACAGAAGGCTTCTCCTTCGAAGGATGTAGCTCCTTATGTTGATATCAAGAAGGCAGCTGAACTGTTGGACCTACAGCTTCCTATGGCTGAATATAAGCCTAACCTTTTAACAGAGGTGCTTCATTCTCCTTCTGCGGTGGAACCTCTTTTACCATTCAATGATACTCTGACGGAGATGATATTGGAAGTCTGGAGTACTCTTCTTTCTTCTCCTGTGGTATCTGTTTCCAGGAGATATAGGCCGGCACCAGGGGACCCTGATTTCCTTTCTTCCCACCCGTCTCCTCAAAGTCTGGTAGTTCAAGCTTCTTGTTCGAAGCAGTCGGTTGGCTCGTTCCCTCAAGCACCGGCTGATAGAGATTCAAAAAAGCTTGAGCAATCGGCAAAGAAAGTATTTTCTTCTGCCAGTATGGCATTAAAGTCCACAAATGCAACTTGTCTTTTGGGCAGATATATCCATGCCCTCATGGACTCTGCTAAGCAGATTCTCCCTAAGCTGTCTGAAGAGGATCGGAACAACTTGAGTTTTGATGAACTCCCAGGCTGCTGCTCGACAAGTAATCCAGTTGGGTCTGGACACTGCAGATTCAGTGGCAAGGGTTAGTCTGTTGCCACTAGGAGGAATGCTTGGTTAAGATCGTCAGGATTCTCACCTGATGTGCAAGCTGCCCTTTTGGACCTCCCTTTTGATGGTTCTAAGCTCTTCGGGGAGAAAGCGGACTTGGACTTGCAGAGATTTAAACACAGTAATGCCATTGCAAAATCTCTGGGTTTGCAGTCTCAGTCAAGAGGGTATGGTTATAGAAGGTACCGTGGTTTTGGAAAGTCTTCCTTTCGTTCCCGTCAGCCTCAGCAACAAAACCCTCTGTATAAATCCTACAGAGGTAAAGGCAGAGGTCGCCTTCGTGTAGCTGAACGACATCCCTCTTCCTCCTCCTCCTTTTCCTCTACCTCCCCCGCCCCCTGTAATGCAGGAAAGCAGCCCTAGATCTGCAATCCTGGATCATGTGGGTCCTGTGGGAGGTCGGCCTACCCATTTTCTTAAAGACTGGAGGTTAATAACTTTGGACCTTTGGGTCCTAGATCTTGTGGAAAATGGGCCTAGATCTTGTGGAAAATGGGTATGCCCTTCCCTTCAGGGAATTCCCTCCACCTTACCCTCCTTGCCAAGGGTTTTGCACAGAGGATCATTTGCTTCTCCTTCAGAAGGAAGGTCTCACCCTATTACAAAAAGGTGCGCTAGAGGTGGTTCCGGAGCAGGAAAGGGGTCAGGGATGCTACTCTCGGTATTTCCGGATTCCCGAGAAGGATGGCAGGCTACGTCCTATCCTGGACGTCAGAATCTTGAATCTATTTCTCAAGCAGGAGAGGTTCAAGATGCTCACTCTAGCGCAGGTTCTTCAGGCGCTGCAACAAGAGGACTGGATGGTGTCCATCGACTTGCAGGATGCGTATTTCCACATCCCAATCCTGAAGTCGCACAGTAAGCATCTCCGTTTCACGGTTGGGTCGCAACATTACCAGTTTGCGGTCCTTCCGGTTGGTCTTACTACTGCACTTCGAGTCTTCACCAAGGTGATGGCAGTGGTGGCAGCAAATCTCAGAAGGTTGGGGATTCCGGTTTGCCCATACCTGGACGACTGGCTTCTGAAGGCAGAGTCTCCAGAGATGGTGTGTCGTCATCTGCAGGTAACAACCCAGCTGTTGTACAAATTGTGTTTTTCAATAAATGTACTCAAGTCTCACCTGGTGCCCTCACAGCGCAACCTGTTAATAGGGGCGGTGCTGGATACCACTGTGTGTCGAGCTTTCCCTCCACCTCAAAGGATTATCGACATACAGGAAATGATTCCCTTGTTTTACAATGGAGCGGTTGTTCCAGTTCTGAAGGTCCTTCGCCTGTAGGTCTATACGCTTCCTGTATCCTGTTGGTCAACCATGCACGCTGGCACATGAGGGCGCTCCAGTGGTGTCTCCGCAGGCAGTGGTATCAGCAAAACGGAGATCTCAGGGTCTGTGAGGATCTCCAGAGAAGCTACAGCGGATCTGTCTTGGTGGAGCGTGGAGGGCAATCTGTCTCAAGGAAAGCCTTTCCATCTTCCTCCATCCGTGGCCACAGTGATAACGGATGCCTCTACCCTAGGATGGGGAGCACATCTTGGGGATCTGGAGATCAAGGCTCTTTGGTCTCCAGAAGAAAGGTTGTTTCACATCAACCTTTTGGAATTGCGTTTGGCGCTCAAGACTTTTCTCCCTTCCCTTCGCGGTCAGTGGGTTCAAGTCCTGACGGACAACACTGCTGCGATGTGGTATGTCAACAAGCAGGGAGGAGTAGGGTCATACCGTCTCTGCAGAGAGGGTTTGCAACTCTGATGCTGAACGTGCGTGCGGACAGTCTCAGTCAGCAGTTCTCCGCCGACCACGAGTGGGGGCTTCATCCAGAGGTAGTCCAGCACATGTTCCGGACGTGAGGCACTCCTCGGGTAGACCTGTTTGCCACTTTCGAAAAGGCTCACTGCCTGTCATTCTGCAGTCTCCAGTTTCCAACGCAGGGAGCGTTGGGGGACGCGTTTCAGTTGAGTTGGAGCTCGCAACTCCTTTACGCGTTTTCTCCCATACCCTTGATTCCTCGGGTTCTGAGGAAGATTCGCCAAGACCGGGCCCAAGTTATATTGATCGCCCCAGATTGGCTAAGAAGGGTGTGGTACACGGACCTTCTTCACCTCTCGTCACACCCTCCGCCTCCGTCTCCCTCTCAGGACAGACCTCCTCTCTCAGATGGAGGAGCAAGTTCTACACCCCCACCTTCAGAGCCTGCACCTTCATGCCTGGAGATTGAAAGGGGCAACCTGAATTCTTTTTCTCTCCCGCCTGACTTGGTGGATGTTATATTATCAGCTCCACCAAGTCTGTCCATTCATACAGGTGGTATAAATTTGTTAAGTGGTGCGGAGAGTAATCTATTGATCCCTTAAAAGCTCATCTATCTGATGTTATTTGTTTTTCTCTTCATTTGGCCCAGCAGGGTTTTGCTGTGGCCACTGTAAAAGGGTATTTGTCGGCATTTTTGTGTTTACCTGATCAGCCTTCTTTATTTAAGTCTCCTAAAGTCTTAAGATTTATTAAGGAGCTGACAAACATGTTTCCTCCCACTCCTTTTATTGTGCCCCAGTGGGACTTGAATTTGGTGTTAACCTTTTTAATGGGTTCGTCATTCGAACCGATGCATAGTTGTCCTTAAGACGTTTAACTTTTAAAACGGTCTTCCTGGTAGCTATCCCCTAGGCCAGGAGGGTGAGTGAACTCCAGGCTTTTCTGACCATATATGCTGAAAGGATGGTATTTAGGACCAGGGCTGCTTTTCTTCCTAAGGTGGTGACTCCCTTCCACCTAGGTCAGACCATTGCCCTTCCTACTTTCTATCCTCCCCCTCACCCTTCCAAGGAGGAGGAGAGACTTCATCGTTTAGATCCAAAGAGGGCAGTTAGCTTCTATTTGGACAGAACAAAGGACTTCCGTCAGGATGACCAGCTCTTTGTTGGATATGCTGGTCGTATGAAGGGCAAGGCGGTGCACAAGCGCACTTTGTCACGATGGATCTTCTTGTGCATCAAGAAATGCTACTCCCTGGGTGGTAAGGAGCCTCCTGTAGGTATTCGAGCTCATTCCACCAGGTCTAAATCTTCTACTTCTGCATTGTCTAGAGGTGTTCCTGTTTTGGACATCTGTAAGGCCGCAACTTGGGCCTCCCTCCACACTTTCGCGAAGCATTACTGCTTAGATTCCGAAGTGAGGAGGGATGGCCATTTTGCGTGCTCTGTTTTGCACGACTTTTTGGTATAGAAGGGTGGACACCCACCTCCGGGCGAGGTACTGCTGTGGGATTCTATTCATAAGGTGAGGAATCCACAGGCAGATGTATCCATCAGAAGAACAAGTTACTTACCTTCGGTAGCGCTTTGTTCGAGGCATATGAGCTGCAGATTACACACTTTTGCATAGATCGCCATCTGGTGTTGGGCCCGGATGTTTGGAGTTTGTTTTTCCTCTTGGAAAGTCTTTGGAAGTCACGAGGTCGGTGACTCCTCCTTTGGATCGTATTGCGCATGGGCTTCGGCTCCATCCTCAGATTGGTTTTTTCCGCCATCGGGCTCGGATGTAATCTTCCCGCTCCGGTACCGAAGATTTTCCAGTTCAACGATTGAAGCGGAATCCTCACCTCAAATCGCGGTATTGTTTTGATCGCTATCTCCTCAATCAACGCACCTTCTCATTGACAAATCTTCGGTTCCGGTCGTCGACGGCGGCCTTCGGGCCTACCCAAGCTCCGGTCCTGGCTGATGGAAAGAACTCCATTCAAGAAGTGCCCTCGATGTGGGTCCAAATTCCCCCACACCGATCTTTAGGAGGTATGCAACCTCTGCCTCACCCCTGAACACGAGTCTCGAGACTGACCGGCCTGTAAGTCTTTCCGATCGAAAAAGACTATTCGAGACCGAAGAGCCAGAAGGAACATGGCACACTCCTCGACCTCCGTTCCAGTCGATATCTTCGGAGACGACATCGAAGATCCGGGGCAGCAGCGCACCGAAGACGACCTTGTCAGTGCTTCCGAGGCCGACGAATCCGATGTGGAAGACATCACTCCAGCGCAGAGGGTCGTGAGTACTATACCCCCCCCCCACCACACCCACGCCAAAACCCAAAAAGGCTTCGGTCACGCCTTCGCCTCCAGGCCTAAGCAAGACCAGAGATACTGCTTCACACACCCCACCTTCGGGCCCGGCGAAGAAGCCAAGTAAGCATTCCGGCGGCTCGGGCTCGAGCCAGCCTACCAGCGGTGCCGAGAAACACACTTCGGCACCAAAAAAGAAACCGACCTCTATCTCGAAACCGAGCTCCGCACCAAAGCCTTCGGGGTCGAAACCCAGCTCTTCCGTACCGACGCATCTTCGGTACCGACCAAACCCCATAAGGCCCTCGGCACCGACACTTCCAAGCCGAAGTCCATCTCGGCGCCGACCAAGAAATCGGAGGTTCCCAAATCCGGTGCTAAGCACACTAGCACGGAAAAGCCTAAAAAGACATCGGCCCCCACGTCTTCGACGCCGACGGACCAAACACTTTCACAGGAACTATTTACCCTGGATCCCTTCCAAAAGACTCACCAAGGATCCAAAAACTGGACATTTGGCGCACTCTTCCAAAAAGAGACATTTGGACAAACCAGCTCCGCCTCCACCTCCAAAGAGGAAGGACTCTGCTACCTCTCCTTTCAGAATACCTTCCCCACCTCACCCCCCTCCGCCCTCTCCACCCCCACCTCATCGCTCTCCGACCCCGTCTCCAGACGATGATGATCAGGGGGACCCATATCACGATATAGGGGATGTGCCCCAAGACCCCACCCCTACAGGATCCCCAGACCCATGGGACGACTACAATAACCCAGATATCCCCGATGTCCCACAAGATAGCCTTTATCCTTCCAGGCCATCTCCACCGGAAGACTCATTAGGGTTCCACCACCTACTTCAAAGGGCGGCACACTATCACGGGGTAGACTTGCACACTGACCCCGTGGAGGAGGATTTCCTCCTCGACACATTTGATACCACACATGGGTCTACCTCCATATTACCTATGCTTAAGGGGGTGGTAAAGCATGCGCCAGAGGTTTTTAAAGACCCAGTTAGAGCCAGGGTCATTAACCCGCGCATAGACAAAAAATACAAAGCTGCCCCCACAGATCCCTCCTACATCAAAGGGCCAGCGCCACTAGATTCCCTAGTGGTTTCCACTGCACGAAAAAGAACAAATTCTCAGGCGTCATGCGAAGCACCACCACCTGACAAAGAGTCAAAGCTACCGGACGCATCAGGAAAGCGCACTGCGTCACAGGCAGCCACTTTATGGCGTATCGCCAACACCCAAGCGCTATTGGCCAGATATGATAGGGCGCATTATGATGAATTGGAAAACATAATGCAACACCTCCCTGAAAAATATAGAACTAGGGCCAATGAATTAATTCAAGAGGGTAAGACAATAACTAACACCTCTATACGCTGTGCCTTAGATGCAGCAGACACAGCCTCCAGGGCCATTAATACTAGCATCCTCCTCCGTCGTCATGCTTGGCTAAGAATATCAGGATTTTAACCAGAGGTACAAGCCTCCATCCTTAATCACCCCTTTGACCAGGAACACCTATGCGGCCCAAAGGTAGATGAGGCCCTCGGAAAAAATAAAGGAGGACACGGATATGGCGAAGTCCATGGGAGCCCTACAGTCACACCCTCCTAGGCGCTCTTTTCGCCGCTCTTCCTTTCGGAGTACATCTGGAGGCTACTCCTCAGATAACGCGTCCACTTCCTACAAATCCCCCACTCAGTCCACCTTCACAACGGGTTATCAAAGAGGCGGCTATAGGGGCAACAATAATCAAGGTAGAGGCAAAACAAATACCGCCCGCTCTGCTACACCGCCTACCCAATGATTTCCCCCCGCTCCCTCCAGACCATCCCACTCCGGTCGGGGGCAGACTTCAAAATTTCCTTCATGTCTGGGAGACCATCACCTCAGACAGATGGGGGAACCAAATTATTCGGTCAGGATACTGCCTGGAATTGACATCTACCCCCCCAAACATTCCACCCAGGCAACTCCTAATGTCACAAGAACATTCCACATTACTAAAGCAGGAGGTAATCTCCCTCCTACAAAAACAGGCAATAGAACACGTTCCCGTCAATCAACAAAATTTAGGGGTCTACTCCCTATATTTTCTAATACCAAAAAGGGACGAGACTCTACGACCTATTCTAGATCTCCGACCCCTAAACGCATACATACACTCAGCCCATTTTCTCATGGTAACGCTTCAGCAGGTACTTCCGCTCCTCTCCCAGAACGACTTTCTCACCACACTAGACTTGAAAGACGCATACTTCCACATTCCAGTACACCATGTTCACAGAAAGTACCTCCGATTTGTTGTGGACGGACAACACTACCAGTTCAAGGTGCTCCCATTTGGAGTCACAACAGCACCACGGGTATTCACCAAGTGCCTAGCGGTGGTGGCGGCACACCTCAGAAGACAGCACATTCACGTCTTCCCATACTTGGACGACTGGTTGATAAAAGCCACTTCATACAACCAATGTGTACACTACACCGCCACCACAATCCAACTACTTCACCAACTAGGCTTCACGGTGAACCTCAAAAGTCCCAGCTAACACCATCCCACATAAAACAATACCTCTGTTCCACGATAGACACCTCAAAGGCAATAGCCTACCCCAATCAGGCCAGGATTGCAAGCATTCAGGCTTTGCGACAAAAATTCGTACTTCAACACTCCCTTCCAGCAAGAGTGTTTATGCAACTGATAGGGATGATGGCCTCTTGCATTTTCATAGTGCCTCGCGCAAGACTCCAGATGCGTCCACTCCAAGAGTGCTTAGCGCGCCAATGGAACCAGGCCCAGGGGCAACTGACAGATCTGGTGTTGGTAGACGGTCGCACCCATCACTCTCTGCAGTGGTGGAACACCACGAACCTTTCCAAAGGTCGACCGTTCCTGGACCCGGTTCCCCAGATAATACTAACAACGGACGCATCGCTCTCCGGCTGGGGAGCTCACCTATTACACCTCACAGTGCAGGGCACATGGACGCCTCAACGAAAGTTACTCCATATCAACCATCTGGAGTTACTAGCAATCTTTCTAGCCCTAAAATCCTTTCAACCACGGATTTCAGGCAAGGCAGTCCTCATTCGCACAGACAACATGACGGCCATGTAATATATTCAAAAACAAGGCGGCACACACTCTCCACAGCTCTCTCAATTAGCACAGAGCATATGGAGATGGGCAATTCCACACAAAATCTTTCTCCTAGCCCAACATGTCCCAGGAGTCCAAAACACCATGGCAGATCTGCTCAGCAGGCAGATGCAACAGATCCACGAGTGGGAACTTCACCCGCAGGTTCTTCACCCGTTCTTTCAAATGTGGGAGCATCCACAGATAGACCTCTTCGCCACCCACGAAAACAAAAAATGCCCAAGCTTGGGCGCCAGATACCCACACCCATTGTCCAAAGGAAATGCGATATGGATGAACTGGTCAGGCAAATTTGCATACGCTTTTCCACCTCTCCCACTAATTCCATTAGTGGTGCGAAAGCTACAACAGCATTCCCTCACACTGATCCTAGTAGCTCCAACATGGGCCAGACAACCGTGGTACACCACGCTGCTGGAACTCTCGGTAGTGCCACACCAAAAGCTACACCTCTCACCATGCCTCCTAACCCAGAACCATGGAGAGATCAGGCACCTGGACCCAGCTCAGCTCAACCTTGCGATCTGGCTCCTGAAATCCTAGAATTCGGATACCTAAACCTTCCCCCTGACTGTATGAACGTCATCAGAGAAGCTAGACGCCCTACCACTAGAGCCTGCTACGCTGCCAAGTGGAAAAGATTTGTTGTTTATTGCCATAACAAAACAATCAATCCTCTAGACGTGTCTATACAACACATCATATGCTACTTACTCCACCTACAAAGGTGTAATCTAGCCTATACCTCCATTCGGCTACACCTTGCAGCAATTGCAGCTTACCTACAAAACGGGCAGCACCTATCACTTTTCAGAGTACCTGCCATTAAAGCCTTCATGGAAGGCTCAAAAGAACAATTCCTCCCAGAGTACCACCCTCACCTGTGTGGAACTTAAATATCGTTCTCACAAGGCTGATGGGGCCTCCCTTCGAACCTTTGCATAAATGCGAACTGCAATTCCTCACATGGAAAACAGCTTTCCTTGTAGCCATCACTTCCCTTAGAAGGGTCAGTGAGATACAAGCACTTACCATACAAGAAACTTTTCTTCAAATGCACCAGAACAAGGTTGTTCTCCGTACCAACCCAAAATTCCTACCTAAAGTAATTTCCCCTTTTCACCTAAACCAATCTGTAGAATTACCAGTATTTTTCTTGCAACCTCAGACTGTTGCAGAAACATTATTTCAAACCACTGCAACAGATACCGGTGGTCGCCGCTAAGGTTGGGAACTGCTATATAGTCTATGCAAAAGTGTGTAATCTGCAGCTCATATGCCTCGAACGGAATATGCTACTTAACCAGTATGCATCTGTTCTTGGCATGTAGAGCTGCAGATCTACACACGCCCACCCGCCTCCCCGGCTACCTGTATCTGTTCCAGTCTATCTTATTTAGATACAACACACATGTGTTTCTTCACTGTTGTTACTACGCTCCATCTTTCCCTGCTGGCGAAAAGCAATCTGAGGATGGAGCCGAAGCCCATGCGCAATACGATCCGAAGGAGGAGTCACCGACCTCGTGACTTCCAAAGACTTTCCAAGAGGAAAAACAAACTGCAAACATCCGGGCCCAACACCAGATGGCGATCTATGCAAAAGTGTGTAGATCTGCAGCTCTACATGCCAAGAACAGATGCATACTGATAAGAAGCATATTCCTTACCAGAGGTTATCATCGAGGAGGCTACAGAGGCAATAATAACAAAGGCAGAGGCAAAACTAACAATACTCGCTCCGCCTCCACCCCCACCCAGTGACTTCCCTCCACTCCCCCCGAGCCATTCCACTCTGGTCGGGGGAAGACTACTACAATTCCTACCTGTCTGGAGCAACATCACTACCAACAGGTGGGTGAGACAAATCATTCAAACCGGCTACTGTCTAGAACTCACTTCAACTCCCCCAAACATACCACCCAGACAGCACCCAATGTCAACAGAACATTTATCGCTGCTAAAGCAAGAAGTGCTTTCCCTTCTACAAAAACATGCAACAGAACGAGTTCCCCTGCATCAGCAAAACACAGGAGTTTACTCCCTGTACTTCCTCATTCCAAAGAAGGACGGAACCCTCAGACCCCTAAACCTTTACATACAATCAGACCATTTTCATATGGTCACACTTCAACCGGTTCTTCCTCTGATCACACAAGGCGATTTCCTTGCCACCCTAGACCTCAAAGACGCTTACTTCCATATTCCCATTCACCCCGCTCACAAGAAATATCTCAGATTTGTAGTGGACGGTCAGCATTACCAATTCAAGGTTCTCCCATTCGGAGTCACCACAGCACCCAGAGTCTTCACAAAATGTCTAGCAGTGGTTGCAGCAAAATCACGTCTTCCCGTACTTCGATGACTGGCTCATAAAAGCCAAGTCATACAGCCAGTGTGTAACTCACACACGCCACAATCCAACTACTTCAAGACTTAGGATTCACCATAAATCTCACAAAGTCTCAACTACAACGGTCCCACATCCAACAGCATCTCGGTGCCACAATAAACACCTCAAAAGGCCTTGCGTATCCCAGTCCACCAAGGATAGCAAGCATACAAAGTCTCATTACAAAATTCCAACCACAACACTCGCTTTCAGCTCGAGTGTTCATGTAGCTCATAGGGATGATGGTCTCTTGCATATTCATTGTACCTCATGCCAGACTCCCATGCATCCCCTACAGGAATGCTTAGCATGTCAGCGGAACCAGACTTCAGGTCAGCTGACAGATCTGGTGTTGATAGACGGCTGCACGCATCGCTCTCTGCAGTGGTGGAACACACCAAACCTTTCCAAAGGGCGACCGTTTATAGAGCCGGGTCCACAGATTGTACTAACAGCAGACACATCGCTCTCCGGCTGGGGTGTTCATCTCTTACATCATACCATGCAAGGCAAATGAACACCTTATCAAAAATTACTCCACATCACTCACCTGGAGTTACTAGCAGTTCTTCTGGCATTAAAATAATTCCAGAAACAAATATCAGGCAAAGCTGTCCTAGTCCGCACCGACAATATGACAGCAATGTACTATATGTAAAAACAAGGCGGAACACACTCCCTACAGCTGTTAATTAGCGCAGAGCATATGGAGGTGGGCTATTCCTCAAAACATTTTTCTCCTAGCCCAACACGTTCCAAGACTCCAAAACAGCATAGCGGATCTGTTAAGTCGTCAGACACAACAGATTCACGAGTGGGAACTTTATCCACAAGTTCTTCAACCGTATTTCCAAATGTGGGGGCAGCCAGAGATAGATCTCTTCGCCACACATTAGAACACAAAATGCCTAAGCTTCACCTCCAGATATCCACACCCATTGTCCAAAGGCAATGCGATATAGATGAATTGGTCAGGCAAATTTGCCTACGCTTTTCCGCCTCTCTCACTCATTCCATTGGTGGTGTGCAAACTGCAGCAACACTCACTGACACTCATCCTAGTTGCTCCAACATGGGCCAGACAACCATGGTACATAACACTGCTGGAACTATCAATAGTCCCACACCACAAACTACACCTCGCCCCACGCCGCTTAACACAGAACTGTGGAGAGATCAGACACCTGGACCCAGCACACCTCAACCTAGTGATCTGGCTCCTGAAGTCTTAGAATTTGGTTACCTTAACCTACCCCCTGACTGCATGAATGTTATCAAAGAGGCTAGACGCCCCACCGCTAGAGCTACAGCTCTGAATGCCAAGAACAGATGCATACTGGTAAGTAGCATTTTCCATCTGTAAGAAACATTAGCTAGTTATAGATTCCTTACTGCCCCACCCATCCTCACCGTTCTGCAAACTGATTTCTAGGGTTAAGGACATCCTTTTAGGGCCCTAGTTTTGTGCACCAATGGTCAGTGTCTTGTATGGCTCTGCGATTCTCACACGGAAAGTCGTGTACAGAACTGACGTTCGCGCGCGAGGGCGGCGTCTAAGTAGCTGCTGCAACGTCATCCTGGCGACCACGACGCCGACTAAGCTCGCAGACCCGACCGACGCGCAGAGGTATTGCTGGGGAAAAACTTTTCCGGATCCAGTCTGACGCCTTGGGGTAATTCTAAGGTAAGGAATCTATAACTAACTAATGTTTCTTACAGATATATCGTTACCGAAGGTAACTAACTTGTTTATTAACACACCATGTGGAAAACGGAAAAGAAAAAGATTGGTAACTCCTGAAACCCTACCAGACCCTTGCATTCATTATACCACTGACAGTACAAACAACAAATAAAATGAAATAAAGGGGCAGTGTTAGTTGATCCAAATATTAAAATAAACTATAGTGATAGGGTAAGCTTTTACCTAACCTCACACCACTACAGTGACTTGTAACAGTCCATATTTAAAGTAAGTGTTACTCCAATCTCAGCATCATCCTCTTTTGTTATCTTGTTATTGCTGGCATAGCCGAATGGTATGTCTAAAGTGGATGAAGAACAGTGAGCTCCCGCTGTTGGCCCATTTCAATTCCCCAGCATATGAATAATCACTAGTAGCATTAAAAAAAAAAATACTAAAGCTATACACCATCATTCATATCAATATAAGGAGGGTCTAAATAATAAACCCTCCTCCACAGTGACTCCTACATCTGTCTTCCTATTTAACACTCAATGCAAGAGTTATTTGGTGGTACAGCACATTTTCTGGCTATGCGGTACTCAGATAGACCTTTTACCACTCGCAAGAACACACACTGTCCATCATTCTGCAGCCTCCAGTATCTGTCGAAGGGAGCTCTGGAGAACGGTTTTCAATTGGACTGGGGCTCGCAACTGTCTTTCACATCTCCCCCAGGCCCCTTGATTCCTCATGTTCTGAGAAAAATTAACCAAGACCAGGTCCAAGTCTATTAATAGCCCTGTATTGGCCGAGAAGGGTACGGTACACAGACCTTCTTCACCTATAACTGTGCACTCCACTTAGTCTCCATCACAGGGAAGACCTCCTGTCACAGTCGCAGGGGCTGGTTTTACATCTCTAGAGCCTGCACCTACATGCCTTGAGATTGAACAGGGCAACCTGAGTTAATTTTCTCTTCACCCTGATGTGTTGGATGTTATTTTATAGGCCAGAATGCACTCCACCAAGTCAGCTTATGCAGGCAGATGAACTAAATTTGTAAAGGGGTGTGAAGAAAATTTGATTGACCCCTTAAAAGCCTATTTGTCATATTTTACGTTTTGCGCTTTCCCTAGCCTTAAAGGGGGCGTGGGGCACCCTGGGCGATATTCTTTTAGGGGGGCGGCGGAGGTGAGCAACTCGTGTCTGTCGACTACACCACCCCCTTTCCCTGAGAACAAGTCTGTCGGCCTCCACCCCCCATTCCCGCCACCCGCTCCTACCTGCACCAAGCAGCAAAATTAGGGTCCGCCGTGGATGGCAGTAGGTCTAGCTACGCCAGCGGCAGTTCCTCCTTTAATGCAGTGGAACGTCGCCCTGCCTGCGGCGACGCTCATTCGTCCTAAAGGGGGAAGAGTACATTAACATTATTTAATTGGCCCCGCTCTCACCTTGCTGCCAGCAAGTGCAGGGGCGGATGTGATTGCTGCTGATTGACATGAGCAGGGATGACACCGCAAGTGTTTAGAGCGCATGTTGGATTGGCCGTCCGTCTTGCGACTGCCAACCCAACAGTCATACTTGTGTGGCACAATTCCAGCAGCTGTGTTAATAGCTGTGTAATTGAAAACACAGGCCCCAGTCACAAAAGGAGCGCTGGCTTTGCCTGCTCCATCCAATTCTGCAGCTGCTCTCATACTGAAATCAGCATGAGACTGGGAGCAGCTTCAGGATTGGTTATAGTTTCGCGTTGGGCCATTGGTAGGGATCTGGAAAGAACCGGCATATTTCCAAAAGGCGCGTTTAACATAACTCTCTGTGATTATGTGGAGGCTGCTTTAGTGTGCCAGTCGTTTATAAACAGATTGCAGTAGAGGACACAGTGCCAGTTTAGCCTCTTCGAGGACTGTGGT
Source organism: Triturus cristatus (assembly GCF_964204655.1). Classification (NCBI taxonomy): domain Eukaryota; kingdom Metazoa; phylum Chordata; class Amphibia; order Caudata; family Salamandridae; genus Triturus; species Triturus cristatus. Next base: position 619,719,143 of record NC_140585.1, read on the forward strand.
GTTTGTTGCTGGCAGGTCCTGAAACAACATGCTCGCAGTCAACTCTAGTAAGGATCTCTGCAAGCCCAACTCCCCCTTTCTTTCCTCAGTCAGTAAAGGAGGCTTCCCGAGGCTGTCTGCTGGAACGAACCTGAGCGAAACTATGAAGCCAGACCGAGGTAAATTACTCAGTCTTGTCTCTTTTTTTTAATCTTACCTGCCAAGCGCTCCTCATTCGCGGGCACAACTGGGTGGTGGATTCATGCCACACGTTTGTCATGGCACTTGGACTTATGGTTAATGTAGTTTGTTTACTTTAGTACTGAGCGGCTGTTCAACTAAAGGGAAGAGAAAGTTAAGCATAATAAACCTGTTCCCTGCCCGTCAAAGAATTAAATTCAGGTTGGATGTTTTTATTTTTCAGTTGCTTTTACATGTGTCTGACATTCAGGCTATGTTTGGGAGGGTATTGGCTATGTTCGAGGCATGTGGGCTGCTGAATTCATATCTGTGCATAGATCGCCACCTAGTGTTGGGTCCAGATGATTGCACATTGTTGTCCTGGAAGAGTCTTCGAAGTATCACGAGATAGGTGGCTCCTCCCCTGGACTACAGTGCGCATGGGCATCCTCTCCATCCTCAGATTGTTTTTCTCCGCCATTGGGTTCGGATGTGCTATCTTAGCTCAACTTAGGAATATTCAGTTTTAGGCCAAAAGGCCTTTAGTTTTCATCGGTACTGTTCCCGTTCGGTCTCGACTACTTACTTTAGTGTTTAGCACCTTCTTCCAACTTTCGGATCGGTTTGTTCCGAACATCGAAGCTCGATCGACGATGGAATCGAGGACTCCATTCAAGAGGTGCCCGTTATGCCATGCGAAGTACCCACATATCGACGTCCACCCGGTCTGTAATAAATGTCTCTTGCCAGATCACGACGAATCGAAATGCATGGCCTGTGCCCGATTCCGATCCAAAAAGACACTGCGGAATCGAAGGGCAGCGAGACTGGAGGCCCAGCAAGCAGCGCCTGCCCCAACCAACATATTCAGCACCGAGGACGAGGACGCCGAGAGCGTGGAAGAACTAGTCTCTAGCCCCGCTTCCGAACATGATTCACGTTCGGAGGACGACGATGAAGTGATCTTTCAACGTGAAGAAAACGTCGATGAGGTAGGAGACTACGACGAGGCCTATGGGGCCGAAGAAGACAGCTCTCCCGAGGAGCTAGGCCAATCCGTCGAAACGGAGGCCGAAACAGTACGTCGTCATAAGGCTCCGGTCGAAGGATCGCCTTCGGGCCTTACCCGAGACCAAACACATAGTTCTCCGGCCCCGCCTTCCGGCCCTGCCTCGAACACTTTGCAAGAGCCAATATTATTGAAGACGACAGGGTTCGCAAACCCAAAACCATCCATCGCACCAGTCCCTTTGAAAACGAAAGTGGAACTGGTGGTGGTCGGCTCGAAGACGTCGAAGCCATCCGCTACTTCGACGCCAAAGAAGGTCATCGGTTCCGACCGCGTACAAAGAGACTTCGGTGCCGAGCTCACCGCAGCGGATGCGGTTGCCAACCCGAAAAGGAAAGCCCTCTGGCACCACAAGGCACCGAAACCTTCGGCGCCGACATCGAAGGCCGTAACCTCCGCAGTTAAAATGGCCGCCCAAGCTACGTCGACATCTAGCGCACCGGCGCCGACTAAGCCCTCGACTACGTCAAGCGTCGATACCTCACTTCGGACCAATGACCCCCTTTCTGCAAAAAAGTCGGGGCCGGCCTCCACGCCTACCACTACAATGCCCATCAAACCACCATCTGCGTTCACTGTGCAGCAAGGCTCCACATCTTTGCAACGCATCCGTGACCGGGCAGCCCTCCACTCTTTCTCGGTTCCCGACACGAACAAATCTTCTAAAGCGCACTCGGAGCCAACCAACATTACGTTTGGGTTGCCACCGCCCTCGGCACCGAAACTATTCGAAATTCGGACACGTGTCCTCCACACACAGTCCACCACCTCTGGTCTAACAGAGCACGACTCTTCAGGGCCACAATTTATCGACGCCGACACCGGCAGGTTAATGCTCCACAAGCACAAGATAACGCCAGTTAGGGAAGAGGAGCCCTACAAAATTCCTCTTAAACGCAAAATGCCAGCGGGGCCGGAACCAGTGCTCCAGAAACACTTCCAACCCTTCCATCCAGATCCGCAAACCTTTTCTCCTACGCCTTCCGAATCGGACGCACTAGAGGACTATGGCGGGGATGATACCATCTACCCTGGGGACGTAGATCCTGAGGAGCACCTACAAAACACGGATCAGGCATGGGATGACCCCACAGACCAAGGTGCCGCGCCACATACCCAGGATGTGCAGCTCTATAACGTAAAAACGTCTCCCACAGAGGACACTGCTGCCTTTAATGCCCTCATCGAACGGGCTGCTGCTCATCATGGGGTGGAACTCCATTCTGATGCCATTGAGGAAGACTTCTTGCTTGACACTTTCGCATCTTCAGAAAGAACTGTTAAAACTCTGCCCATGTTAAAGGGGGTTCTCAAACCTGCCAAAGACATTTTCAAGGACACCACAAGAGCACGGGTGTTAAATCCCAGGATTGAAAAAAAATACAAGCCTGCACCCGGTGACCCTAAATACATTAGGGGTCAGCTGCCGTTGGACTCCATGGTGGTTGCCAATGCTCGCAAGAGAGCACACTCGCAAACAACGGGTGATGCTCCTCCCCCAGACAAGGAGTCAAAAGTGCTGGAAACATCGGGCAAACGCATTGCAGCGCAAGCAGCAAACATCCTGCGCATTGCCAATACACAGGCACTCCTGGCACGTTATGACCGGTCACATTACGACACGCTAGAGTCACTGCTCCAACATCTACCAGATGAGTATAAAGAGTCAGCGGAGCTACTCATCAGAGAAGGACAACTCCTCACTAATGCATCCATAAAATGCGCACTGGACGCAGCTGACACAGCAGCTAGGGCAATAAACACAAGCGTCCTGCTACAACGCCATGCCTGGTTACGAATCTCAGGCTTCAAGCCAGAGATCCAAAACAATATCCTGAACTTACCAGTTAACACAGAATACTTATTTGGCCCAGACGTTGACACTACACTAGAAAAAATAAAGAAAGACACTGACACTGCGAAATCAATGAGGGCTCTGCAGACGCAGCAATTTTGTAGTGGCTCCTTTCTTCGCCCCGGAAATAGGGGAGCAACAAGGTGTCAGGGGTCACAACAGCAGTATGCTAAAGGTGGCACACAAAGCACCTATGACAAAAACAACAGGGGTGGATATCGTGGATCAAGCACCAAAGGCAGGGGACGTGGTTATGGCAACACCAGGTCCTCTCCAAAGAACAAACAGGGACGCCCTCTCCTTACCCCCCGACCACATAACACCTGTCGGGGGAAGACTACAGCTGTTCCTGTCCGCGTGGAAAAACATCACCACAGACAGGTGGGTCAGGGACATCATACACCACGGGTACTGTCTAGAATTGACGTCCACTCCACCCGACATACCACCAAAGCAACGTCCTATGTCAGTCGAGCACTTGGCATTATTACAGCAAGAAGTGCTGGCTATGCTCACAAAAGGAGCAATAGAGGTAGTGCCCATCAACCAGCAGGGAACAGGGGTGTACTCTCTGTACTTCTTAATCCCAAAAAAGGACGGCTCGCTCAGACCTATTCTAGACCTGCGACCCCTAAACCAATATATTCTGTCAGAGCATTTCCATATGCTCACCCTACAGCAGGTTCTCCCACTACTCAATCAGGGGGACTTCCTAGCCACGCTAGACCTAAAGGATGCATACTTCCACATACCCATACACCCTTCAAACAGGAAATACCGCAGGTTCACTATTCAAGGGAATCACTATCAGATCAAAGTTCTCCCGTTCGGAGTAACAACAGCACCCAGGGTCTTTACCAAGTGCCTGGCAACAGTGGCTGCGCATCTGTGAAGACAAAACATTCACGTCTTCCCTTATCTGGACGACTGGCTAGTTCAGGCCAAGTCAGTACAACAATGTGCCACCCACATGTCCCACACCATTCACCTTCTTCACGATCTGGGATTCTCACTAAATTACCCAAAATCAAATCTCCAACCTGCGCACGTACAACAGTACTTGGGCGCAACGATCAACACTCTGGCTGCCACAGCTCAGCCAACTTTAGTGAGAATCAACAGCATGCAACTGCTAATCTCAAAATTCAAACCTCAACACTCCCTTCCTGCGCGAGTGTTCATGCAGTTGATAGGCATGATGGCCTCCTGCATTTTCATAGTCCCACACGCGAGACTACATATGCGCCCGCTTCAGGAGTGCTTAGCACGTCAATGGAATCAGGCTCACGGGCAACTAAAAGACCTAGTGTTGGTGAGCGGTCGGGCATACAACTCTCTGCATTGGTGGAATCCACAAAACCTTTGCAAGGGCCGACCGTTCCAAGAGCCTGTTCCACAAATCATACTGACAGCGGACGCGTCTCTCCAGGGATGGGGAGCTCATGTACTCAATTACACAGTGCAGGGACTATGGACAACACAACAAAAGAAGATGCACATCAACCTTCTGGAACTGATGGCAATCTTCCTAGCCATGAAGGCATTCAAAGTACACTTATGCAACAAAGTCGTGTTGATCCGGACGGACAACATGACTGCCATGTACTACATACAGAAGCAGGGAGGAACGCACTCTCCACAGTTGTCTCATCTGGCTCAGAGCATGTGGAAGTGGGCCATCCAGAGGAACATATTTCTCATGGCGGAACACCTCCCCGGCAAGGACAACCAGATGGCAGATCTGCTCAGCAGACACAGCCACCAGATGCACGAGTGGGAGCTACACCCATCAGTTCTCCAACCGTACTTCCAGCAATGGGGTCATCCAGAGATAGACCTATTCGCCACAAGAGAAAACGCAAAATGCCAAAGCTTTGCCGCCAGGTTCCCACACCCACAGTCGCAGGGCAATGCGATATGGATGAACTGGTCCGGCAGATTTGCGTACGCTTTTCCCCCAGCACCATTAATACCGCTGGTGGCGCGCAAACTAAGGCAACACTCACTGACCCTTATCCTAGTTGCTCCAACGTGGGCACGCCAGCCGTGGTACACCACCTTTCTGGAACTTTCCGTGGTGCCTCATCAACGACTGCGGATAAAACCAGCACTTTTAACGCAGAACCATGGCGAAATTCAACACCCAGATCCCCAACAACTGAACCTGGCGATCTGGCTCCTGAGGTCTTAGCATTTGGCTACCTAAACTTACCACCTGACTGTATGACTATCATCAAAGAAGCCAGGAGACCCACTACTAGAGCCTGCTATGCGGCCAAATGGAAAAGGTTTGTCATTTACTGCAACAACAATAACATTAACCCACTGGACGCATCTATTCAAAACATCATATGCTACCTCTTACACCTATACCGCTGTAATCTGGCATACAACTCAATACGCATCCATTTGACCGCGATAGCAGCCTACCTCCAAAACAGGCAGCACCTCTCCTTATTCAAGGTACCTGCCATCAAAGCTTTCTTGGAGGGACTCAAACGAGTAATTCCCCCAAGACACCCACCAGCACCAGTGTGGAACCTCAACTTGGTCCTCACCAGACTGATGGGTCTGCCCTTTGAACCTCTCCATTCATGTGAGATTCAATTCCTCACCTGGAAAGTGGCTTTCCTAGTAGCCATCACTTCCTTAAGGAGAGTTAGTGAACTCCAGGCACTAACCGTTCAAGACCCATTCATTCAGGTCCACGCAAACAGGGTTGTACTACGCACCAACCTCAAGTTCATGCCCAAAGTTATATCACAGTTCCACATTAACCAAACTATCGAACTGCCCGTTTTCTTTCAAAATCCGCAAAATGTCGCAGAAAGAATGCTCCATACACTAGATGTGAAGCGGGCTCTCATGTACTATATCGATAGGACAAAAGATTTTAGAAAAACTAAACAACTCTTCGTTGCCTTTTCTCCACAACACAAGGGCAACGCCATTTCCAAAGCAGGAATAGCCAGATGGATCGTTAAATGCATTCAAATTTGCTATCACAAAGCTAAACGCACATTAACGGTTCCCTCACGAGCCCACTCAACACGAAAGTTAGGGGCGTCCATGGCTTTCCTAGGAAACATCCCTTTACAAGAAATATGTAGGGCAGCCACACGGTCCACTATACATACATTTACCAAACACTACTGTGTAGATGTACACTCAAAACAGCAGGCAGCTGTAGGACAGGCTGTTCTCAAAACTCTTTTCCAGATTGCTGCAGCTGGCACAGGTAGCCGCCGCTAAGGGAGGTACTGCTATATATTCTATGCACAGATATGAATTCAGCAGCCCACATGCCTCGAACTGATTATGCTACTTACCAGTATGCATCTGTTCTTGGCATGTAGGGCTGCTGACATTCATATCGCCCACCATCCTCCCCGGCGCCTGTAGCGGCTGCAGCACTCACATTTTCTCTATAGCATGGTCATCACTTACTGTATCTACTCCATCACTGCCACAATGGCGAAAAACAATCTAAGGATGGAGAGGATGCCCATGCGCACTGTAGTCCAGGGGAGGAGCCACCTATCTTGTGATACTTCGAAGACTCTTCCAGGACAACAATGTGCAATCATCCGGACCCAACACTAGGCGGCGATCTATGCACAGATATGAATGCCAGCAGCCCTACATGCCAAGAACAGATGCATACTGGTAAGTAGCATAATCAATTTATTTTTACACAAGAAGGCCTGCAGTAATTCTGCTGACTGGACATGAAGAGAGTGGGAAGAAATGAACGACAGGAACGTATAAAGGGAGAGTGTCTGTGAGAAAGAGATATAAAGATCGAGAGAGAGGGTTATTGGAGAGGAATTAAAAATGAAGAGGCAGGTCAGGGGCCACGGGTCTCGGGTCAGGATAGCCGGGGGGACCTCCTCGTGGTGTTTGCCCACTCAAGCTCTAGCTGTGGACAGCTGGTGCAGAGTGGTGCGGATTTGCGGTGCCCGGCCGGAGCCAAAGGTTGGAGATGGAAAAATCTGGTGTTCACAGTAGACCGTCTTTGTGGTTGAAGGCAGGCAGGTCCTCCGGAGTTTTCGAGGGTGCTGCCTACAGGACACACCAGGATTTTGCAGGAGCAGGTTCGAGGTGGAGACAGGCCGGTAGGACTGGGGCCTAGTCAGTGGGCTTCTTCAACTTGTTAGCTTCCGCATGGCTGTTAGGTCCTTCTTCTTCTTTTCTTGTAGTTTCTTCTGGTCTGAGGAAGCAAGGTTCAGGTAGGTAAAAAGGTTGGGACCAATGGGTCCCTTCCCTGGGGTGAGTACACCCCCCTATTATGCCACCCTCCAGTTGTAGGGGAGCATAAGACTTTCCCTGGTTGGCTGAGTCACCCCATCTGCAAGATGGCGGGGACTGTGAGTTGTGCTTCACCTTACCTCCCCCACCTGAGGGGTGGAGTTGGCAGAGGTGGGTACACCTTCCTTCCTCACTTGTTTTTCCTGCCGGTTCTCTTCCCCAAAGTGGGAGTCAGAACCAGTGGGGACCAGTTGCTGAAAGCAGCAAGTGGCCTGGGGAAGCTCACAAAGGAGGCAAGCCTTTGAAGCTTCCCCTTCTTGAACCCTGCCCATCCTGGGGGAGGAGGGTTGGCACCTCTCTCCAGGATTTGCATTGTTTCAGGCCCCCGAGAGCAGCTGACTCTCGACTCAGGGTTCCAGAAACATATTCGGGCTATGATTCCTATCTTACAGCCTTTATCCTTGGTTTCGGTCAGGATGACCCTCAGGCTGCTGGGTTTGATGGCCTCCTGCACCCTGCATGTGGATCATGCCAGATGGCATATGCGGGCTCTGCAGTGGGACCTGAAGTTCCAGTGGGCACAACATCGGGGGAATCTGTCCGATTGCATCCAGGTTTCAGAGGGCACTGCCAATTGCAGTGGTGGCTCATGAACCTGGATTGGGTCGGCAGCAGATCCCTCTCTCTTCCCATACCAGAGTTCACATTGGTGACCAATGCATCACTTCTAGGATGGGGCAGCTACATGGGGGAGGCAGAGATCAGAGGCCTCTGGTCCCTGGCGGAGTCCGGGCTCCACATCAACCTTCTGTAGCTTCGGGCGATTCGTCTTGCACTCAAAGCATTCCTTCCCTCTTTCCGGGGAAGAGTGGTGCAGGTGTTCACAGACAACACCACCGCTGTGTGGTACTGCAACAAACTAGGCGGGTGGGGTCGTGAACCCTATGTCAGGTGTCCCTCTGCCCCTAGACATGGCTGGAACGTCAGGGCATATACCTGCGGAGTCGCGGTCTTCTGTATGCCTTTCCGCCTATACCACTTCTGCCCAGAGTGCTGAAGAAGATCAAGCGCAACTGGGCCCAAATCATTCTTGTGGCTCCAGACTGGGCACGAAGAGTCTGGTATCCCGAGCTGCTCAACATGGCCATCGATCATCCGATCCGGCTGCCTCTTCGGAAGAATCTTCTGTCGCAGCAGCAGGGGACAGACCTCCACCCGAACCTGTCCAGCCTCCATGTCTTTGCGTGGAGATTGAGCGGCAGCAGTTGATGTGGTTTGACCTGCCTACCGAAGTCTGCGATGTTATCTTGGCAGCCAGGCATCCCTCCACTAAGACTATATATGCCTGCTGATGGAATACATTTGTGGCATGGTGCCAGCAAAGGCTGTGGATCCCCTTTCCGCCCCTGTTTCTGAGGGTCACATGTTCCTCCTTTCTTTGGCCCGGCAGGGCTCTGCTCTGGGCACTCTCAAAGGCTACCTCTCGGCCATTTCAGCCTTCCTTAGGCTTCCTGATCAGCCTTTTCTTTTCAAGTCCCCTGTTGTAAATAGATTCCTAAAGGGCGTTACTCATCTTTTTCCTCCTGTTGCCTTCGTAATGCCCCAGTGGGACTTGAACTTGGTGCTCGGTAACGATATATCTGTAAGAAACATAGGTTAGTTGTAGATTCCTTACTGCCCCACCCATCCTCCCTTTTCTGCGAACTGATTTCTAGGGTGAAGGACATCCTTTCCGGGCCCTAGTTTTGTGCACCAGTGGTCAGTGTCCTGCATAGCTCTGCGCTTCTGGTGTGGAAAGTCGTGTACAGAACTGACATCAGCGCGCAAGGGCGGCGTCTATGTAGCTACTTCGATGTCATCCCGGTGACAACGACGCCGGATGCGGAGTCGACCAATGCCACCATCCGACGTGCAGGGGTACAGCTGATGAAAAACTTTCCGGATCCAGTCTGACGCTTGGGGGTAATTCTAAGGTAAGGAATCTATAACTAACCTATGTTTCTTATAGATATATCGTTACCGAAGGCAAGTAACTTGTTCTACAGGCTTAAATTGTTTTGCACCCTAATGATGCCGTAACTGCAATTACTTTATTGACCTACTTGCTTTCTCAAATTTACTTGAAAACCATTTGCCCACTCTTTTTTCAAAATGTTCCCTTTTTTTAAAAGAAACCCACTCCACCTTATGGCATTCGGACTCACTCACCACAGGACACTCAACCGAAACATTTACGCTCACCATTTTCAAATATCACCTCCCACCGCTGAGCTACGCCACGGTTTCCTTGCATAGGTGGTTACTCCCTTCCACTTGAACCAGTCTATCATGCTTCTTACTTTCTGTCCTCCTTCACATCCATCTAAAGAGGACGAAAGGCTTCATCGTTTGGACCCTAAAAGGGCTGTGAGCTGTTATGTGGACAGAACTTGTTATCTCTGGTTGGATGATTGTCTATTTGTTGGCTATATGGGCAACATGAAAGGTAAAGCAGTGCATAATGCCCATTCCTCACCTTAGAATATTCCCCAGGCATCAGATTGGATCCAGAAAATCTCAAGCAGTACCTCTGCGTTCTGATAGGTGGCATCAGTCAGCTCTTCTTCCACTCTATCCACGTCGGAAATGATGCTGCGGTACCTTCATAAGCGCCACCCTGGTGCGCTGGCATGGACCATTGAAGGACAGACGAAAAAATTTAAAGTAGTGTCACAAATTGAGGCTTTATGGGCATATGGTTGACATCCTGTTCAGACTCCACCTATGTTGGCACCCACCAGATATAGCAAAAAGATTTTTACTAAAATTCTTCTATCCCACCACTAGGTGGCAGAATTATGTGCAGCTTGTGACTCTAAAAGATCTTAATGCTGCAAACCCTAATTATTGGTAAGTAAGTTTTTGCTTAGGTTGTGTGAAATCATAATGAAAAAAAAAAAAAAATTCTGAAATGATTGTGCATTGGCTCTTCAGATTAGTACACAATTGCTATCACAATATAGTGTGTGTGTGTATTCAGTGAATCATTTTAAGGTTTCTCCCATCATCTGACTTGATGTCTTTTTTTCAATTTATGGTAAACGTTTGAAGGTCAATTTCCTTTATTTTTTCAGAGTTATCAGAGGTACAGACCAGTATCAACATCCGTTTCAGCTACTCCATCGTCGTCGTCCTCACTTTCGACTTCCAGCAGTAGTGCTGTCTCTTCAAATCAGTTACATCGACCAAACAGCCTTCTAGGCATTGCGTCTACTTACTCTCCTTACTCCAGAAGCACTGGAAAAGAAAATGAAAAAGGTAAAAAAGAAAAAGAAATTCATGATATTTTCCCCCAGCATATCATTTATTTTACCCTCTAACTGCCTGTCATTGCTTGTTAACCATTGTTAACTGTTATTCTTGCTACATACATCATCTTGGTTTCATTTGACCCCTGCAGACTGAAAATTATAACAGTCCGTCTTTTAACCCTGAAGGAAGGCATGCTTTTCCTGTTGTGAAATGTTTCTGCACCGGTTATTCTAACCTTTATTTTCTTCTCTCTACAACAAAGCTACTTAACATGTGGCTTATTTTTCACACACAGTGCTTTTGACATTTCCAAGAGGGATGAACTAATCACTTGGTTACTCCTGTGATTAGAACAGCTAGGGAAAGCAAGAACTGTATAGCTAGAAAACAAATTAATTTAAGACTGTCCCCATATTTATTGAAAGCAAACAGCTCTCCTGACATTGGCCTATCAACAAAGAGATTCGTGAGAGGGTTCATCAAGAGAAACGAGGAGGCAGCTTAATGTAAAATCAAAATCTATGTTGTATTTTTTATGGTATTCATGACTTAAGGTATTGCAAACAGCTAAAGCGGTCTGTAGTGATACCTACAAATACAGTGCTATATTTGCACAACACAAAAGACTGAAATAAGTCTTAAAATGTTTGCTCTTCAGCTAATGTCAAGGTCAGTTGTGATAAGTGTATGGTCGGGTGGAGTGGTGTAAAACACATTGTTTAAAAGGTAATTCTGTTGAATTGCAGCGCTTGGCACAGGGCTGCTTACACTGGTGATAACACAACTACTAGGCCTGTGCACTAAAGTGACCATTCGCCCAAGGCAGCCTATGTATTGAACGAGCATGTGCACAACAGTTTCGTCATTAAATGCTACTCTCAGTCTGGATAAGATTAATTCTGAATCATGAAGAAACCATCCTGCCTCGAAAAGGTGGCATGGTGCAATTAGGTAAAGAGTGCATAAAAGCTTTCATGAATATCTTGATGACAATGTCTGTGTTTGGCACAACAACAAAAGCATACTTTTGGAAAACAAAAGGGTTTGAAAGCTTCCTTGTCCATTGCATAATGTATTTCAGTCACAAACACCCTGGCAGTTTTTAACAGGCTTTTTGGTAAGGAGCATTCATTTGACCCTCAAGTGAGCTGCACTTTAGACAAAATGAAAAAGGTCACTGACACGGCAAAAGCAATGGAAGCACTCCAAACTCCTTCACTTAGTGGTTCCTTATGCTGCCCAGGCTACAAAGGCGGATACAAGTCATTTGCTGCAGATGCCTCCACATTCCAGGAAAAGCAGGGGCAATCATTTTTCACAAAAGGAATTTACAAAGGCTCCTTTACAGGCAATGACAATAAAGGAAGAGGGAGGGGTGCTTCAACACGTGGTGCAGCCTCAGTATCCAAACCGTGACTGCCTTATCCATCCCCCCATATCACTTAAACCCTGTCGGGGGAGGAGGGCGTTGGGACTACAATCTTTTCACCCGGTCTTGGAAACCATCACAACAGACCAATGAGTACTAGCCATTATCCAACATGGCTACAGTCTAGAGCTCATTACCACACCACCAAACATCCCACCTCGCAATCAAAGACTATCACAAGATCACATAACTCTTCTGTAACAGGACATCCAAGCCCTTCTTCTCAAAGGGGTTATAGAACCAGTTCCCCTTAATCAACAAGGCATGGGAGTATATTCCCTGTACTTCCTAATACCAAAGGAGGGCGGATCACTGAGACCAATTCTATATCTCAGACCTCTCAACTACTACATCCTATGAGAACATTTTCACATGATCACTCTACAAGATGCTATTCCACTTTTGCAAATGGGTGATTTTATGGCCACTTTAGATGCCTATTTCCATATGCCCCTTTATCCTGCGCATCGCATATATCTCAGGTTTGTGATAGCAGGAAAACACTGCCAATTCAAGGTTCTCCCTTTCGGTGATACTACCGCACCAAGGGTTTTTCCAAAGTACCTAGCACTAGTGGCAGCACACCTACATCCACAAAACATTCATGTTCTTCCGTACTTGGACGATTTGCTAATCAAAGCCAACACCCATCTGTTGTGTCAGCAACACATACAGATGTCAATAAACCTGCTACACAAATTGTGGTTCACCATCAGTGTCCCCAAGGTTCACCTTCAACATCTTCAACTTCAACCATACTTAGGAGCGATCCTCAACACACAGTTAGGACTAGCTTACCCCAGTTCCGCTCGCATACAGAATTTTCAGGCGCTTCTACCTCCATTTCACACAAACCGCACATTCGCTATTTGTACTGTTGTCTGTTAGGTAGGATGGCATCTTGCATTGCCGTTGTTCCCCACTCAAGACTAAACATGCGCCCAGTACCGCCCACTACAGCAATATCTTTATCATCCGTGTTCTCAGTCACAGGTTCCCCTCCAAGATCTAGTGTTGATAGACCGCCAAACTCACTGTTATCTGCAGTGGTGAATCCCCAACAACTTGTTGAAGGGGCAGCCTTTTCTGGACCCTGTTCCTCAAATCACTAACTACAAGAGCTTCAGTGACGGGTTGGGGTGCACATCTCAAAAACCACACAGTACAAGTTCTGTGGGATGCTAAACATCAATCACTACACATAGGCTACTTTGGAACTCCAGGCAGTATTCCTCACACTGAAAGCGTTCCTTCCTCCATCTATCTCACAAGTTTGCCCTAGACCGGACAGACAATATAACAGCTATGTATTATCTACAAAACAGCGGGGGACACGATCTTCCCAATTGCCACACCTCTCTCATGCCATATGGAACTGCACTCTTCACCATCATGTTTGTTTGTTTGGATGAATATCTGCCAGGGGCGTACAACAATCTTGCGAACCTGCTCAGCAGGACGCATCAACAGACTCACAAGTGGAAACTCAACTCACAAGTTCTCCGACACCCAGACCCCAACATGCTCAACGTAGGTATTTGACTCCTAAGGTCTTAGAATTTGGTTATTTAGGCTTACCATCAGAGTGCATGGATATTCTTAGACATGCAGACCCACAACCAGAGCCTGTTCTACTACAAAATGGAAGAGTTTTGTTTGCTATTGATAACCTAAACACATTAATCCTATCAAGGCAACTATGCAGGACATTATTTGCTACTTAATTCATTTGCATACACATGCATTCAATTACATCTTGCTGCAATAGATGCCTACCTCCATAATAGACAGCGTCTATCACTCTTCAGTATTCCTGTCATTAAAACATTCATGGAAGGACTCAAATGAGTCATTCCACCTTGTGCACCTCCAGCTCCATCCTGGAACCTAAACATTGTGCTTACTTGGGTCTTCCTTTTGAGCCCACTTAAATTTCTATCATGGAAAGTGGCATTTCTGGTGGCAATTACGTCACTTATACGTGTTGGTGCGCCCCAGGCATTCACATTAAAAGAACCATTCTTTCAGATACATTGAGAACAAGCATTGGCATAGCCAATAGGTCTCGCCTTTGGGACCTTATAAGTCTTTAGCCATGCAACAGTTGCATAACTAAATACTTATAAGGTCCCAAAAGCGAGACTTATTGGCTATGCCAAGCGGCCGCGAAAGTGATCGAGATCGCGATCAAACATCAAAGCCGCGAAAGTGAAAGGAAATCGCGGTAAAGCGCGGCGCGCGCGCCCGTGCACATGCACTGTAGTTCTAGGCTGGCCTGGTAGCACTTTTTGGAGCCCTCTCAATAAGTCTCGCCAGACCAGCGCATGCGCTGGGTCAGGCGAGACCTAAAAATGAGTACTTCGTACTAATCTAAAATTCCACCAAAGGTGGTTTCTCAATTTCATTTTAATCAATCCATTGAACTGCCTGTTTTTTCCCCCTAACCCTGATTCTGTAGCGGAAAGAGCTCTTCACACCTTAGATGTTAAAAGAACACTCTTGTTCTCCATAGATATAACTAAACCTTTCAGGAAAACTAAACAACTGTTTGTAGCTTTTTCGCAACCACATAAACATAATCCTATATCCCAATCTGACTGTCAGATGGATAGTAAAATGTATTCAGACTAACTACGTTAAAGCCAAAAGGCCTTTATCTAAAACTCCCAGAGCACACCCTACTCGTAAGAAGGGAGCAACAATGGCTTTCTTAGGAAATCATCCCATGGCTGAAATTTGTAAAGTAACTTCTTGCTCTAAACCACATACATTCACTAAACACTAATGTGTAGACTTCTTAGCACACCAACAAGCTAATGTAGGTCAGTGTGTGCTAGATACATTTTGTCAAACTACTGCAACTCCCACACACTAGCAGCTGCCTCTTAGGAGGGACTGCTTTACAGTCTATGGGGACCATGTATATATACAGCCATGCATGCCATCAAATGAATTGTTACTTGCCCTGTAAGCATCTGTTCATGATATGAAGTGCTGTAGATTCACATGCGCCCTCCCTACTACCTGGACGCTTGTGGCCATTGCGGTTCTATTTTACACAATTCTCTTCCAAAGCATGGACATCTTTATACTGATACTTTACTTGCACTCCTTTCTCACCCACCTGTGGGAAAACAAGCTAACAAAGGAGTCCATATGCAGGATAACTGAGAGGAAGAGTCCCTTTACCTAGTAGCTCGAAAATACATTTTCTTAGAAAAACAAAATGCACAACTCTGAGCTCAACACTATATGGCAGACGTATGCAGAGCATGTGAATCTATAGCACTATAAGCCACGAACAAATACTTCCAGGGTAAGTAACAATCTTTTTTCTTAATGCTGTTAAGTAATACATTTAATTGACAACTGATGTATAAATGGATCACATTTATTTTGTTATGACAAATGATCTTTACTGATTAGAATTCTTGAATCTGACTATGTTTTTATGCATCTTTTTTTGGTTGTTTTATGCTGAATAAAGAATATTAACTGATTGACTTAAGTGATGTGCACTACTTTTTTCATTTAATTATGGAAATGTAGCTTCCTTGACTGTCTTGCATAGGTCATTGCACTCCTTCCCATAGGAGAACTCAAAGTGCAGCTAAGGAGATTTTAGTTGATTGCTGAACTTTGTTTTTGTTTGGAGAACAAAGACGGGAAATAAGAGTAGGAGTCCAGAGAAAAAAATGGAAGATGATAACTTCGCAGTTTCAAAGTCACCCCTAGAATCCATTGTTAGGAAATATTTTACCACTACGCCTGTTAAGTAAATTGGCCACAAAAGTACCTGACTTGCACTTTGTGCCAAACAGGGGCAACTCAGGGAAATAAAGCTTGGAACATTATCGATGAACAAGCTTGGCATGAATAGCAGCTCAGTGCTGACAAGTGGGATACCAAAGAGACAATTACATCTTCATGCGGCATGGTAGCACACCATTTCTTTTTGTGATAGGTTGCAGATATCAGGCAGCAGGAGGAGAAAGTGCTTGATTCCTGTTTCCAACTGTGCTTGCATTTCTTGGTGTGTGGCAAGGTCATCCCTCATGTAGAGCAAAGTAGAAGAACATACAAAAATCAAATGGTTCTCCATCAAGAGACATGAAAAAACATGTTTTGTTCTTTTTTTTTATCCCAGATTTTTCACATTGCTCATTTCTGTTTTGTTTTCCCCAAAAAGTAAAAACAAAAACAAAATAAAAAAAAAAAAGTCCCAATGTAAGTGGTTGAAAAAAAGAAACAATAGTTATATTTTAAGTGAGAGCGCCCGTGAGTGATAGTGATTGACAAGAGGAAAGTTAGATGAATGTGACAGTGACTGAAAGCGAAGGTGTGAGGAAGAACTGAGACATTAGAGAAGTGAAAGACTGAGTGAGGTAGGTGTGTATGTGTGCATGTGTTGGGCCATGTACAGCGAGGGTTGGCCACAGTGTCCTGCCTCCGTCTCAGCCCTTGGCCAAATCTACCTGCACACAGCCTTCACATTCTGGGGGCAGCTGTGTGCAGTGGTGGGTTGGCTGCCAATGGACGGTTGGTTGCAGGGCCTCTCCGTAGACCGTGCCGTGCCACCAACCCCATGCTTCCCACAGTTGAAGGTCATGCACAGTAGGGATGGGCTGCTCTTTGACTATGTGCTGCAGGAGTTGGCACAAGGCCTGGCTTCTAGCTGTGTCCTGTGCCGAGCCCTCTAAAGGCCGTGTTCAATAGTGATTTGTTGCAGGGCCTGTGCACAGCCATCCATGGAAACAAACAGCCGCTGCACACTGCCCTCAACTGTTACTCCTACACCCAGTCTGCTGCGGTCTGCAAATGGGTTAGACCACAGACCGTTTGTCTGACACCCAACCAACTTCAGCCAGATCTCAACCGATGTTGCGTTGTGAGATTACAAAAGCGATTCACGTTGTTGTACAGCCTGATTCTGACTCTACAGCCTAACTCTGAACCAGAACCTCGACCAGTACCTCTACCAGGACGGACACATGAGCATCGTCTACAATACAATACATTATTTTTTGGGGTTCTGGCTGAACATGGTACACTCTAGGATGGTGTTCATGTTGAAGAGGTGGATGATTTTCTTCCCCTTCATTACACAGGTGACAACTTTTACATGGATTTAAAAGAGGCATGGTTTTGACCTGCGCATGAGCTGTCCATGGAAGATAGTGGTTTATTTGCAGTAGTTGTCCGATTGGCACCAACGGTATTGGATTGGCAGCTACCTTTAGTGGAGACAAAAACATTCTTACAGTATTTTGCTGCCTGGCCTACCACACTTGAGCCCCTGCTCCCCTTTAACATTGCCGTCATCGATACCTTGATGGGCACTTAGTCAAAACCCTTTTATTGACCACCAGTGAATAGGAATGTGGTCCGGTTTCACACACTGGATCCTGGCAATCCTGACTTTTTAACTAAACATCCTACTACAGAGAGCGTGGCGGTTCAGGCTGCAAGCAGTAAGGTGAATCCCAATTAGTTCCCTACAACTCCTCCGGAAGGAGAGCCCTAGAGGATTGAGGCATTTGGCATATGTATACTCTCCTGTGCCAACCTGGTATTACGGTTGGTAAATGCTGTTTTGTTTATTGAGTTGCTAAACACATGCTCTCTGGGACATAGCCCGTTTGATCTTGCCAGCAGTCATGGAAGACCATAGGGCATCTTTGGCTCACACAATTTCTAATGAACTTCGGAATAATAACTTGCCTCCTTGCCCATGCGATAATCTGTCTGTTTAGTCAACAATTCATTTTATCCTTTTCTGTAATTGTTATAAGGTGCAGAGGAAACATTTTTTATGATGGATAAGGCGCGTCTAAATATTTGTTTAATGTTTGCCTAGATACTGCTGCTGGCGTAGAAATGGCGGGTGGCACCTGTGTTGGTTTCTGCCAACGTGAGTGAAGGTGCTCCACACACTTTTCTTGGGGTGTACATGCCTCTCCCATGGAAATGCTCTTTGATGGCTCACACCCTATCAGTGAAATACTGGTTCTGCATTGAAGTGTTTTAAATAATGTAGAGACATGGCATGCTCCTAGACTCTGCTGTCCCATGCCTAGCAGATTCTAGATCAGTTCAAAATGACGGAGACTACTCTGGAATGCTGGTGTATAAGCAAAGACAATCTCCCCAAACTAATACAGCAGACACCCCAGTCATTTTGAGGCCATGGAAGTGGGTCTGCCAGGAAGAGCCCAGATCAGCAGGGCATCAGTCCTCCCAGCCACCTTCCCCTGCAGCAACATCCAGCAAGCCACTTTAGTTATCCCTTAGGGGTACATGCATATCAAATTGAGTTTGAGGAGGGAGCAGGATTCTGTACCTTCTCACAGGGCGGCCATCCATCATGGTATGACAGATTGTACTTTTAATTGTTCATTGGTACTATTATTTGTTCAACTTGGCTTTGCCCTACCCTTTGTTTTTTGGCCTTCCAAATCACTGCCTCTCATCAGAGTGAATTTCAGCAGAGCACTAGCCCATTCTGATACAAGAGCTAGAGTGTTACTCCTAAAAGGTGCTATCGAGAGGATGCCAGACTCAGAAAGAGAAGAAAGTTGTTATTCTCACTGTATCCTTGTGCTAAAGAAGGATGAGAGTCTCCGGCCTATTTTGGACATTCGATCCATGAATGCCTTAATGCGAAAGGACACATTCAAGAAAGTGATTGAGGTGGTTGTTGCCCACCTTCAGAGGTCCGGGATATCGGTGTTCTCTTATCTTGATGACATTTTGTTAAAGGTTGGCAAACTTCCTGCCATTGTTTGGGTTCACTATCAACAAGCTGAAGTCACTCCTGACTGCTTTGCAGAGGCTGCCATTCATTGGCGGTATACTGCACAGTTCAGGGCCTTTCCTCTGCTGCAAAGAGTGGCTGTGATCCCAGTGTTTCGACCTTGGTCCTGGATCTCGGGGAGAGCAGCTCTGATGCTTCTTGGCCTCTTAGCCTTCTACAATCCTACTTGTTGACTACACCAGGTGGCACTTGCAGGATCTACAATGGAATCTTAAGTTCCAATGGGCCCAGCATAGAGAAATCCTTATGGATGTCATCAGATCTCGGAGGAGAAACATCATAAACTGCAGTGGCGGCTGCTCAGTCACTTTCCTTCCAGCGGCAGAGCCCTATCCCTCGCATCACAGCAGATAGTGGTAGGCTGGAGAGGTCATCGAGAGGTGGAGAGCATAAGGCTCTGATTTCCGGTGGAAATCCAGCTCCATATGTTGGATTTGAGGCTTAAATTAATTTTTTTATTTGTTTTATTTTTGGAGTTTTCTATAGCGCTCGCCAGACCCGAAGGTATCGGAGATGTGAGGGGCATGCAATCTGGCAAAAAAGAAGTATACATAATAGTTCATGGCGCTTTGAGAGCTTCAACAAAATGTAGCATCATGAAGCATGGAGAGCAAGTAGTGTTCAAACTGTTTTCCATGGTGTGCTGGCTTGAGAGCATCAGCGGTCGCTATCTGTTCGGGAGAGCACGCTTAAGGAAGAGGTCTTTAAGCTGACTCTTGAATTTTAGGAAGGAGGTGATAGTCCTGATATGGACTGCAATGGAGTTCCATATTTGTGGCGCGTTACCAGCGAAGGATCGGGCTGCGGTTTTTTGTTTGAGTGTTTTCAAAGGGATGAGGAGTAGGGTGTTGGTGCTCCCGAGGTTCCTTGCCTGGCCGGCTTTCTTTTTGCTGCATTCTGATGTGTTTAGCCATGTCAAGTTTTGGATCTAAGGTGATTCCCAGCGATTTTACAGTCTGCCAGGGTGAGATTGCCGTTGAGAGCATCGATAGCTTTTAACCATTCTGAGATTATGGGGTTCTCTTCTTTGTTGGAAATAAGAAGGATTTCTGTTTTGTCTTGGTTGAGCTTTAGATGATTTCTTGTTAGCCAGATTTGGACCTCTCTTAGAGTGTTATTGAGTCACTGAATGTTTTCAATGGAGGAGGTTTCTAGGTAGATCTGGGTGTCATCTGCATAGAGGTGGAAGGGGATGTTGACTTTTTTGAGTATGTTGGTGAGTGGTTCCATGTAGATGTTGAAAAGTTGCGGAGAAAGTACTGATCCTTGGGGGACACCCCTGCTGATGGGGTGTAAGTCAGACGTGAAGTTTTTGATTTTTATTCTTTGGGAGCGGTTGTGGAGGAAGGAATATCCAGAGGGGGCTCATGCAGTTTCTCACAGACCACACCACCCCCATGTGGTACTGCAACAAGCAGAGAGGAGTGCCTAGAGGCTCTGCTCCTCTGGAGTTGGTTGGAGCATCAGGGCAGTTCGAGGCATGTGGGCTGCTGAATTCATATCTGTGCATAGATCGCCGCCTAGTGTTGGGTCCGGATGTTTGCACGTTGTTGTCCTGGAAGAGTCTTCGAAGTATCCTTGGATAGGTGACTCCTCCCATGGACTACAGTGCGCATGGGCATCCTCTCCATCCTCAGATTGTTTTTTTCCGCCATTGGGTTCGGATGTGCTATCTTAGCTCAAGTTAGGAAAAACTTTTGTCGAGGCCACAAGGCCTTTAGTTCGCGTCGGTACTGTTTATCGATCGGGTTTCGATACTTTTTGTTAGTTTACTAACTTTCAGCACCGACTTTGTTCGCATTTGCCTGTCCATCGACTCTACTTCGACGATGGAATCCAGGACGCCATTCAAAAGGTGTCCGGTATGCAATGCGAAGTACCCACACATCGACGTCCATCCGGTGTGCAACAAATGCCTTTCGCCGGACCACGACGAATCGACATGTATGGCCTGTGCCCGGTTCCGTTCAAAGAAGACTCTGCGGAATCGTCGAGCGGCGAGGCTCGAAGCGCAGCACGCGGCACCGGCCCCAGCTGACATCTTCGACGAGGCTGACGACGTCGAAGAAGTAGAAGTCTTACCCTCCAGTCCCGTTTCCGAACACGAACACGAACCCGGATCGGACGAGGCCGACGAGTCACTCTTCCACAGAGGTGAAGACGACACCGAGGTAGGAGACGACGAGGAGGCCTTAGGAGCCGAAGAGAGTAGCTCCGATGATGAACAAGGCCTACCTGTTCAGACCGAAATTTCACCAGCGCCACAGACTATGGCTCCGGTCGAGGGATCGCCTTCGGGCCTTACCCGAGACCTATCACGCAGTCCTTCGGCCCCGCCCTCGGGCCCGGCCTCGGACGTTCAGCGGCAGCCATTACCGCTTAAGCCAGCTGGTTTCCCTTCCACGAAACCGAAACCGAAAGCTGCTCAGGTTCCTACGAAACCGAAACTGAAAGTGGCGCTAGTCGGATCGAGGCCTTCAACACCTTCGACGCCAGCGCACCGGGTCGGCACCGACCGCACCAAGAGAGACTTCGGTGCCGAACTCGAGACGGGCGACATGGGAGTCGACAAACGGAAGAAGGTCATCGGCGCCGACAAACCTGCCCGGTTACCGGCGTCGACGCCACCGACACCGAGGGCCGTCCCGCCTGCTACGCCTCGCAGCACTCCCTCGACGACACCAAAACCTCACGTGTCGAAGACGTCGACGGTGATCTCCGCACCTCGACTCGATGCGCCACGGGCGCAGAAGATATCTGCAGCCGCCTCGACGACCCTGGCGGGGGCCACGACCTCTAAGGCGCCCCGAGTACGGCCTGGCGCGATGCCAGGCTGCAGATCCAAGGACGCCCTCCAGGACCCGTCGGGTTCCGGTTCGGCTCCGGCGGTTTCGTCGGTGCCGACCAGCATTACCTTCGGCTTGCCTCCACCCACAATCCCGAAGGCGTTTCAACTCAGGACACAGGTCACCAAAACTGCGGTTACACCTGTCGAGCCGTCTCCGTCACACGTCATCGACGCCGACACTGGCAGGATGATTCTCCACGGCCGAAGGATAACTTCGGAACCGCCATTGGAGCCTTTCAGGATCCCGCTAAAGAGGAAGCTGCCTGTGGACTCAGAACCTCTCCTGTATGAACCCTTCTATTCACCCTACCAGGATCCACACCGGGCCTCCCCCACACGCTCCGACACGGATGCATTGGGGGACTACTTGGATGAACAAGTCCCCTACCATGTGGACACGGACCCTGATGACCAGCAGGACCCTGACCAAACTTGGGGCGACCCTGCAGACCCCAGTGCACCTCTTGATGCACAGGACACACAACTATATGGGCCAAAAACATCACCCACAGAGGATACTGCGGCGTTCAACGCTCTGATTGAACGTGCGGCAAACAACCATGATGTACAGCTTCACTCTGATATCATCGAAGATGACTTTCTAATGGACACCTTTGCATCCTCAGAAAGACATGTAAAGACTCTGCCAATGTTGAAGGGGGTCCTCAAGCCAGCCACTGACATTTTCAAGGAACCCACCAGGGCACGAGTGATAAACCCCAGGATCGATAAAAAATACAGATCAGCACCTGGGGATCCTACTTACATCAGAGGCCAATTACCACTCGACTCCATCGTTGTGGCGAATGCCCGCAAGAGGGCACACTCGCAGACAACGGGTGACGCTCCTCCCCCGGACAAAGAGTCCAAGGTGCTAGAGACCTCCGGCAAGCGAGTTGCCGCACAAGCTGCAAACATATGGCGCATAGCTAACACTCAAGCGCTCCTCGCTCGCTACGATAGAGCGCACTATGACACACTGGAGCAACTTCTTCAGCACCTCCCTGACCCCTACAAAGAAGGTGCAGAAATCCTTATCAGAGAGGGACAGCTACTCACAAATGCTGCCATTAAATGTGCACTAGACGCTGCAGACACGGCTGCCAGGGCCATCAACACTAGCGTCATCCTACGACGTCACGCCTGGCTACGTATCTCAGGATTCAAGCCTGAGGTACAAAACAATATACTTAATCAGCCCGTCAACCCCGACTTTTTGTTCGGACCTGAGGTTGACACCACCCTCGAGAAGATAAAAAAGGACACGGACACTGCAAAGTCCATGGGCGCCCTACAAACTCAGTCCTTTCGGAGCGGCTCCTTTCGTCGCCCCGGAAACAAGGGGGCAGGTAGAGGACAGGGGTCACAACAAACATATAACAAGGGTAATACGCAGACCACCTACGATAAGAACACCCGAGGTGGCTATCGTGGCTCCAGTACCAAGGGCAGAGGACGTGGCTACGGCAACACCAGGTCCTCCCCCAAGAACAAGCAGTGACGCCCTCTCCCTTCCTCCCGACCACATAACACCTGTCGGGGGAAGGCTACAACGGTTCCTGTCCACGTGGAACTCCATCACCACGGACAGGTGGGTCAAAGATATTATAAAACACGGTTACTGTCTGGAGTTAACTTCCACTCCACCCACAATACCACCAAGAAACCGTCCTATGTCCTCAGAGCACTTAACGCTCTTACAGCAAGAGGTAGAAAGTATGCTTCTAAAAGGCGCTATCGAGCTCGTACCCATCCACGAGCAGGGCACGGGGGTTTACTCCCTCTACTTCTTAATTCCAAAAAAGGACGGGTCGCTCAGGCCTATATTAGACCTGAGACCCCTGAACCAGTACATTCTTTCAGAGCACTTTCACATGCTCACTCTACAGCAAGTCCTTCCGCTTCTCAAGCAGGGAGACTTCCTAG
This sequence comes from Triturus cristatus, assembly GCF_964204655.1. Lineage (NCBI taxonomy): Eukaryota > Metazoa > Chordata > Amphibia > Caudata > Salamandridae > Triturus > Triturus cristatus. Next base: position 619,742,782 of record NC_140585.1, read on the forward strand.
CATCACTGGACCTCAAGGATGCGTACTTCCACATACCCATCCACCCCTCACACAAAAAATACCTCAGGTTTACTGTTCAGGGGCAGCACTATCAGTTCAAAGTCCTTCCCTTCGGCGTGACAACAGCGCCCAGGGTTTTCACGAAGTGCCTAGCTACGGTGGCAGCACACTTACGGAGGCAGCATATACACGTCTACCCCTACCTAGACGACTGGCTCGTTCAAGCGAAGTCGGCCCAGCAATGTGCAAGCCATATGTCCCGCACCATTCACCTTCTTCACAGTCTGGGATTCTCACTAAATTACCCAAAGTCCCATCTCCAGCCCGCACACGTACAACAGTACCTGGGCGCGACTATAGACACTCTGGCGGCCTCAGCTCAGCCAAGTTTAGTGAGGATCAACAGCATACAACTGCTGATCTCCAAGTTCAAACACAATCACTCGCTTCCAGCGCGAGTGTTTATGCAGTTGATAGGCATGATGGCCTCCTGCATCTTCATAGTCCCGCACGCGAGATTACATATGCGCCCACTTCAGGAGTGCCTAGCACGTCAGTGGAATCAGGCTCAAGGACAGTTGAAAGACCTAGTGTTGGTGAGCGGTCGGGCATACAACTCTCTGCATTGGTGGAATCCACAAAACCTTTGCAAGGGGCGACCGTTCCAAGAGCCTGTTCCACAAATAGTACTGACAGCGGACGCGTCTCTCCAGGGATGGGGAGCTCATGTACTACACTACACAGTGCAGGGACTATGGACGACACAACAGAAGAAGATGCACATCAACCTTCTGGAACTGATGGCAATCTTCCTGGCCATGAAGGCTTTCAAAGTACATCTGTGCAACAAGGTCGTGTTGATCCGGACGGACAACATGACCGCAATGTACTACATACAGAAACAGGGAGGGACACACTCTCCACAGTTGTCTCATCTGGCTCAGAGCATGTGGAAGTGGGCCATTCAGAGGAACATGTTCCTCATGGCAGAACACCTCCCCGGCAAGGACAACCAGATGGCGGATCTGCTCAGCAGACACAGCCACCAGATGCACGAGTGGGAGTTACACCCATCAGTACTCCAACCGTACTTCCAGCAGTGGGGTCACCCAGAGATAGACCTATTCGCGACAAGCGAAAACGCAAAATGCCAAAGCTTCGCCGCCAGATTCCCACATCCGCAGTCGCAGGGCAATGCGATATGGATGAACTGGTCCGGCAGATTTGCGTACGCTTTTCCCCCAGCACCGTTGATACCGCTGGTGGCTCGCAAACTCCGACAACACTCCCTGACACTCGTCCTAGTTGCTCCCACGTGGGCACGCCAGCCGTGGTACACCACCTTCCTCGAACTTTCCGTGGTACCGCATCAAAGGCTGCGGATCAAACCCGCGCATTTGACGCAGAACCATGGAGAGGTTCAGCACCCAGATCCGCAACAGCTGAACCTGGCGATCTGGCTCCTGAAGTCCTAGAGTTTGGCTATCTCAATCTGCCACCTGACTGCATGGACATCATCAAGGAGGCCAGGAGACCCACTACAAGAGCTTGCTATGCAGCCAAATGGAAAAGGTTCGTCATTTATTGCGGTAATAATGACATTAACCCGCTGGACGCATCCATCCACGACATCATATGTTACCTCTTACACCTATACCGATGCAATCTGGCGTACACCTCTATACGTGTCCATTTGACCGCAATATCAGCCTATCTGCAAACCAGGCAGCACCTCTCTCTATTCAGAGTGCCTGCCATCAAAGCATTCTTGGAAGGACTCAAACGAGTCATTCCACCTAGTCACCCACCGGCTCCAATGTGGAACCTCAACTTGGTCCTCACACGCCTGATGGGTCCACCCTTTGAACCTCTACACTCATGCGAGATTCAATTCCTTACCTGGAAAGTAGCCTTCCTGGTAGCGATCACTTCCCTAAGAAGAGTTAGTGAACTCCAGGCACTAACCGTTCAAGAGCCATTTATTCAGGTTCACGCCAACAGGGTCGTACTACGTACCAACCCCAAATTCATGCCCAAAGTAATATCGCAGTTCCACATGAACCAGACTATTGAACTGCCCGTTTTCTTCCAAAACCCACAAACTGTTGCAGAGCGGGCATTACATACACTAGATGTACGGAGGGCCCTCATGTACTACATCGACAGGACTAAACCCTTCAGGAAGACAAAACAACTATTCGTTGCCTTTGCCCCACACCACAAAGGTAACGCCATCTCCAAAGCAGGGATAGCCAGATGGATAGTTAAGTGTATTCAAATCTGTTATCAAAAGGCAAAACGCACATTAACTATTCCACCACGAGCCCACTCAACACGCAAGTTGGGGGCTTCCATGGCCTTCCTAGGAAATATTCCCCTGCATGATATATGCAGAGCAGCCACATGGTCCACTACACACACATTTACAAAACACTATTGCGTAGATGTGCAGTCAAAACAGCAGGCAGCTGTAGGACAGGCTGTTCTCAAAACACTTTTTCAGACCGCTGCAGCTGGCACGGGTAGCCGCCGCCAATAGAGGGCACTGCTATGTATTCTATGCACAGATATGAATTCAGCAGCCCACATGCCTCGAACTGAATATGCTACTTACCAGTATGCATCTGTTCTTGGCATGTAGGGCTGCTGACATTCATATCGCCCTCCCTCCTCCCCGGCGCCTGTCGCAGCTGCAGCTCTCAGAATTATTGCAAGCATGGTCATCACTTTCTGTATCTACTCCATCACTGCCACAATGGCGAAAAACAATCTGAGGATGGAGAGGATGCCCATGCGCACTGTAGTCCATGGGAGGAGTCACCTATCCAAGGATACTTCGAAGACTCTTCCAGGACAACAACGTGCAAACATCCGGACCCAACACTAGGCGGCGATCTATGCACAGATATGAATGTCAGCAGCCCTACATGCCAAGAACAGATGCATACTGGTAAGTAGCATATTCATTATTCTCATTGTGAATCACGTGATATGGTGTTTGGATGCCAGCATGGACAAGCGCAGCAGGCAGTGTCTGGAAGCTTATGCCTCAGGGCATCTTCATCAGTCAAGAGCAGGCAGCGTAAAAAGTTTTGTTTGTTGGAGTTTCCGAGAGAACATTCGCTTGGATTGGAATGGAACACTGGGCTCCAGTATGCCTTCCTGCCCAGCACCTGCAAAAGATCGTTAACGACTGAGTCCAAGTCATTCTAGTGGCTCCGAATTGGGCCAGGATCGCGTGATACCTGAAGTTCTCGATATGAGCATTTGTCTTCTGATCAAGCTGCCACCTTGGGGGGGATCTTCTGTCACTGCAACGCAACGGGGTCCTTCATCTGAATCTACACCTCCATGTGTCCATTGAGCTGCAAGACTTGAAATTCAATTTGATCTGCCTCCTGAATTGTTAGGTGTCCTCCTTGCTGCCAGGTGCCATGCAATGAAGTCCATTTGTGGCCGGGTGTTCTATCTGCAAGACAGACTATATACAAGCCAAGCTGTTTGATGTACTTTTGTATTGTCTTTGGTCCAGCAAGGCCTTGCAGTGGGCATTATTTAAGGTTCTCAAAACATAGGGGTCTAAAGGTTCAGAGAACTTCACGGCCTCAGAAGGGTAGAGAGGTCCTCTTGATTGAGGATAGAGGATATGCCCTGCCTGTGTAAATACTACTAACCAAAGAGTATCCCTTCTGGAGTTCAAGCACCTCCATAAGGAAGAAGGGGGGAGAATCTGTTATGTCACACTTATGCACCACTACTGCTGGAGTGGCGGAGGGAAAAAAAAAGTATGTTCGAGGCATATGAGCTGCAGATTGTACACTTAGCATAGATCGCCATCTGGTGTTGGGCCTGGATGTTTGCAGTTTGTTTTTGTTCTTTGGACAGTCTTTGGAAGTCACGAGTTCGGTGACTCCTCCTTCGGTCCGTACTGCGCATGGGCTTCGGCTCCATCCTCAGATTGTTTTTTTCCGCCATCGGGCTCGGATGTGATACTTCGTGCTCCGGCTTCGAACTTCTACGGTTCCAGCCTCGACGGAAAATCCTCGTTTCTTCGAGTTTCTTCATCATCATCTTCATCCCTCGAAGCGGCACTTTTCTCCATCCCGTACATCGGCACCGGCCTTCGGGCCCTCCTCGACTCCGGTCCCAGCCGATGGAAAGGACTCCGTTCAAAAAGTGCCCAAAATGTGGGTCTAAATTTCCCCACACCGACCTCCATCAGGTGTGTAACCTTTGCCTCTCTCCAGAACACGAGGCTAGAGACTGCCCCGCCTGTAAGTCTTTTCGATCAAAAAAGACCATCCGGGATCGAAGAGCTCGACGCACCATGGCGCACTCATCGTCCGCAGCTCCACCGGACATCTTCGGAGACGACGCCGAAGCTTCGGGGCAACTACACACCGAGCAGGACGACGACGTCGTCAGCGCTTCCGAGGCCGACGACTCCGACGTGGAGGACATCACACCGGCGCAGCGGGTCGTGAGTACTGTACCCCCTCCCACCCCCGCACCCAAAACCAAAGAGACTCCGGTTACACCCTCGCCTGCAGGCCTGGGCAAAACCAAGCACACAGCTTCTATCACCCCACCTTCGGGCCCGGTGTCGAAGCCTCAAAAGTCTCACGGCAGCTCGGGCTCGAGCCAGCCGACGCCTGGTGCCGAAAAACACCATCCGGCACCGAAGAAAGTGATACCCAGCTCGACTCCGAAGCCACCGGTGCCGAAGCCTGGACTCTCGGTGCCGACCAAACACAAACACAAATCTGTCGGCACCGACGCTCCGGCGCCGAAAACTCCTTCGACGCCGAAAAAACCGGAGGCTCCCAAAAAGCATGGCGCACAGAAACCATCGAAGCCCTCGGCTCCGAAACCATCGGCGCCAGCGGACGATTCGGCGCCACTGGACCTCTTTACACCAGACCCTTTGCAAAAGACTCTATCTAAAGATCCAAAGACTGGGCTACTGACTTTAATTGTCAAAAAAAGACGTCTTGACACACCGGCTCCTCCTCCACCACTCAAGCGGAAGGACTCTGCTACTTCTCCTCTCAGAGTACCCTCCCCATTACCTCCTCCTCCACCCCCTCCCCCTCCCAGGTCTCCGCCACCCTTACCCTATCACTCCCCGACCCCAGATCCGGATTTCGGGGATCCACATTATGACCCAGCGGACGCCCCAATACACCCCACTCCACCGGGGACCCCAGACCCATGGGAAGACTACCATAACCCTGACATACCTGATATGCCTCAGGACGACCTATACCCATCCAGGCCGTCTCCTCCAGAGGACTCCTTAGGTTTTCACCACTTACTGCAGAGAGCAGCACACTACCATGGGGTGCAAATGCATAGTGAACCAGTGGAAGACGACTTCCTACTGGACACATTTGACATTCAGGACAAGTCCACGTCTATCTTGCCCATGCTTAAAGGTGTCACCAAGCATGCTGCAGAGGTGTTCAAAGACCCTGTCAGGGCCAGGGTATTGAACCCTAGAATAGAAAAAAAGTACAAGGCGGCACCCACAGACCCTGCATACATCAAGGGCCCTGCTCCCTTAGATTCCCTAGTTGTGTCCACAGCTAGAAAGCGGGCTAACTCCCAGTCCTCAGGAGAAGCCCCACCGCCAGATAAAGAATCCAAACTTCTAGACGCGTCTGGCAAACGCACCGCCTCCCAAGCTGCAAACATGTGGCGCATTGCAAATGCACAAGCGCTACTTGCGCGCTATGACAGAGCACACTACGACGAGCTTGAGGCTCTTATGCAGCACCTCCCCGAAAAACACAAACGCAAGGCTCATGACCTAATACGGGAGGGTAAACTAATTACTAACCCCTCTATTAAGTGTGCCCTCGATGCAGCTGACACTGCTTCTAGAGCCATAAACACTAGTGTCCTGCTTCGTCGTCATGCCTGGCTCAGGATCTCAGGGTTCAAACCTGAAGTCCAGGCGTCCATACTAAATCACCCCTTTGACCAACAAACTCTCTTTGGGCCAAAGGTGGACGAAGCATTAGAAAAGATGAAAAAGGACACAGACACAGCAAAGTCTATGGGGGGCACTACAATCACAAGCCCCCAAGCGCTCCTTTCGACGCTCATCCTTTCGTAGCACAGGCAGAGGCTACTCCACCGATAGCGCCTCTACCTCCTACAAGTCCCCTCCTCAAAATACCTTTTCAAAGGGCAACCAAAGGGGTGGTTACAGAGGCAACAACAATAAGGGCAGGGGCAAAACCAACACCACCCGTTCTGCCACCCCGCCCGCACAATGACTTTCCTTCGCTCCCCCCAGACCATTCCACTCCAGTCGGGGGCAGACTACAAAACTTTATACACGCATGGGAGTCCATAACATCGGACAAATTGGTGACCCAAATTATTCGGTCAGGGTACTGTCTCGAGCTAACATCTACCCCACCCAATATCCCACCAAGACACCGTCCAATGTCTCAAGAACATTCCACACTACTCAAACAGGAGGTGCTCTCCCTCCTCCAAAAACACGCTATAGAGCAGGTCCCCGTCAATCAGCAAAATCTAGGGGTCTACTCCCTGTATTTCCTCATACCGAAGAAAGACTGGACCCTGAGGCCCATTCTGGACCTCCGGCCTCTCAATGCATACATACATTCTGACCATTTCCACATGGTCACCCTACAACAAGTCCTCCCGCTCCTCTGTCAGGGAGACTTTCTCACTACCTTGGATCTGAAAGACGCATACTTTCACATTCCAATACACCCTTCTCACAGGAAGTACCTCAGGTTCGTGGTGGACGGTCAGCATTACCAATTCAGGGTTCTCCCCTTCGGGGTCACCACCGCACCACGGGTGTTTACCAAATGCCTAGCGGTAGTAGCAGCACACCTCAGACGTCAACAGATTCACGTCTTCCCCTACTTAGACGACTGGCTGATAAAAGCCACGTCCTACCACCAATGTGTGCAACATACAAACAGCACCATCCAACTGCTCCACCAGCTAGGCTTCACGGTGAACTACCAAAAGTCCCACCTCATACCATCTCACACAAAGCAATATCTCGGGGCCACTATAGACACCTCCAAAGGTATTGCCTATCCAAACTCAGCCAGAATCGCAAGCATACAAGCCTTGCGCAAAACATTCCTTCCTCAACACTCTCTTCCAGCAAGAGTGTTTATGAAGCTCATAGGAATGATGGCGTCTTGCATTTTCATAGTGCCCCATGCAAGACTTCACATGCGTCCACTTCAAGAGTGCCTAGCACAACAGTGGAACCAGGCCCAGGGTCAGCTGACGGATCTGGCGTTGGTGGACGGCCGCACCCATCACTCTTTGCAGTGGTGGAACACCACAAACCTTTCCAAAGGGCGGCCGTTCCTGGACCCGGTTCCTCAGGTGATTCTAACAGCGGACGCATCGCTCTCCGGCTGGGGAGCGCACCTCTTACACCTCACCATGCAAGGTCTATGGACGCCACAGCAAAAATCGCTCCACATCAACCATCTGGAGCTCTTGGCGATCTTTCTAGCCCTAAAATCTTTTCAAAAACAGATTTCGGGCAAAGCAGTCCTCATTCGCACAGACAACATGACTGCAATGTATTATATCCAAAAACAGGGGGGGACACACTCTCCCCAGCTCTCCCGCTTAGCCCAGAGCATATGGAGATGGGCAATTCCCCAAAACACCTTTCTCCTGGCACAGCACGTTCCAGGCGTACAAAACACCATGGCAGATCTGCTCAGCAGACAAACGCAACAACTACACGAATGGGAACTGCATCCACAAGTTCTTCACCCGTTCTTCCACAGTGGGGGCATCCTCAGATAGACCTCTTCGCCACCCACGAAAACAAAAAATGCCCAAGCTTCGCCGCCAGATACCCACACCCATTGTCCAAAGGCAATGCGATATGGATGAACTGGTCAGGCAAATTTGCATACGCCTTTCCACCTCTCCCACTAATTCCGTTAGTGGTAAGGAAGCTACAACAGCACTCCCTCACACTCATTCTGGTAGCCCCAACATGGGCCAGGCAGCCGTGGTACACCACACTACTACAGCTATCGGTGGTGCCACATCAAAAACTGCACCTGTCCCCATGCCTCCTAACCCAGAACCATGGAGAAATCAGGCACCCGGACCAAGCTCAGCTCAACCTGGCGATCTGGCTCCTGAAATCTTAGAATTTGGATACCTTAACCTTCCCCCTGATTGCATGAACATCATCATGGAAGCCAGACGTCCTACCACTAGAGCATGCTATGCCGCAAAGTGCAAAAGATTTGTAATTTACTGCCGTAATAATACAATCAACCCTTTAGATGCATCCATACAGCACATCATATGCTATCTGCTCCATCTTCACAGGTGTAACCTAGCATATTCATCCATACGTCTACACCTAGCAGCGATTGCTGCTTATCTACAAAACAGACAGCATTTATCATTGTTCAGAGTACCTGCTATTAAAGCCTTTATGGAAGGCCTTAAACGAGTAATTCCTCCCAGGGCACCACCTTCCCCTGTGTGGAATCTAAATGTAGTTCTTACACGGCTAATGGGTCCACCCTTCGAACCAATGCATAAATGTGAGCTACAGTTCCTCACCTGGAAAACAGCTTTCCTCGTAGCTATCACTTCCCTTAGAAGGGTTGGTGAAATACAAGCGTTCACTATACAGGAACCCTTCCTACAAATACATCACAGCAAGGTCATACTTCGTACAAATCCGAAGTTTCTGCCCAAGGTCATTTCCCCCTTCCATCTCAATCAATCGGTGGAATTACCTGTCTTTTTCTCGCAACCTCAATCTGTTGCAGAAAGGGCCTTACACACACTTGATGTTAAAAGGGCTTTGCTGTACTACATACAAAGAACGCAACCTTTCAGAAAGACTAAACAATTGTTCGTCTCCTTCACTCCACCACATAAAGGCAACCCCATCTCTAAATCAGGGATAGCTAGGTGGATTGTAAAGTGCATACAAATTTGCTATCAAAAGGCAAAAAGAACATTATCTGTTCCGCCTAAAGCCCACTCTACTAGAAAGTTAGGGGTTTCTATGGCTTTTCTAGGGAACATACCCTTAGATGACATCTGCAAGGCAGCCACATGGTCAACACCGCACACCTTCACAAAACATTACTGTGTAGATGTGCATTCCAAGCAGCAAGCTAGTGTGGGCCAGGCTGTACTAAAGACACTTTTTCAAACCACTGCAACGGATACCGGTGGTCGCCGCTAAGGTTGGGTACTGCTATATAATCTATGCTAAGTGTACAATCTGCAGCTCATATGCCTCGAACGGAATATGCTACTTACCAGTATGCATCTGTTCTTGGCATGTAGAGCTGCAGAGTTGTACACGCCCACCCGCCTACCTGTATCCGTTCCAGTCCATCTTATTTAGATACAACACACATGGGTTTCTCACTGTTATTACTACGCTCCATCATTTCCCTGTTGGCGAAAAACAATCTGAGGATGGAGCCGAAGCCCATGCGCAGTACGGACCGAAGGAGGAGTCACCGAACTCGTGACTTCCAAATACTGTCCAAGGAACAAAAACAAACTGCAAACATCCGGGCCCAACACCAGATGGCGATCTATGCTAAGTGTACAACTCTGCAGCTCTACATGCCAAGAACAGATGCATACTGGTAAGTAGCATATTCCTTTACAACCCCCACCCACACAGATAGTGTCATGCTTTATCATCGGGTTCACCCTGACTCCTTAAGGTCAGGGTGGGCTCGACCATACTTCAGGGGCACTTATGAAGATAGTAGGATAGGAGGCATAACTTTAAAGACAAAATTCCTCACCCACTTCCAAGGTTTCCCTTTATTTGTGGGGTGGGTGGGAAGGTTAAAAATAAACACTATGTAGGGATATTAGGATGCACTGGTCCTATGACACTAAATCACCAACATGTTTCAGCCCTATACTCAGGCTAAAAAGGTCCTGGGCTTTCGTCAGGGTGGGTTCGTAAATATGTCACTCCCCCAATGATGTGTTTTTTTTTTTTGTATGGCACATGCACATAACATGTAATACTTGCCAATCAGGGATGTAACGGCGAATAAACATATACATGGCATGAGGATGTTAGTATCATGTGATTCAACTTCCACGGCAAGCATTTGTCCCCTCTTTGTGTGCAGAATTTGCATGCTAGTGAATGGGCACACTTATGTTTCACTCACTGGTGTCTTGTTCAGTCTCATACACACACTTGTATCAAAACTGTGTCAGTATCAGTACTGTGGTGAATGATGTTTTGAAAGTGCATCACTATTCTACTTCTTATGACACACAAGTGTAAATATATGTTTGCGGCATGTGTGCTGTAGAAACACATGCTTTGCATACTCCTGCTATCTTGTGTTTGGCCAGGATGTTTGCAAGTTGTTTTTCTTTGAAGAAGTCTTTCCTAGTCACAAGTTAATGTGACTCCTCCTTTTGGTGAGAATGCCATGGGCATCGACTACATTGTTAGATTATTCGCTTTCCGCCATCGGGTTCGGATGTGGTTTGTTGCTCTTCGGTTCGAGACCATTCTTCGGGATCCCCTCAGTACGCAACCCGCAGTACCCTCCTTCTTGTTTTCGTACGCGTTCCTTTATTCATACATGTAGAAAAAAGTGAGAAAACTCCATCTTTGATCCAGAAGACATTGTGAGTGGCCTTCAGACGTAGCTGTTTCTTTGACTTCCTCTCCGTTGTACTCGTTGAGTCTACCGTTGATGGAACGGACTCAGTTTCAGTTTTGCCCCCGGTGCCACACCAAGTATCTGCGCTCTGACCTGCAAGAAGTCTGCAACTTGTGCCTATCTCCCGGGCACAAGGAGGAAGATTGTGACGCTTGTCAATCTTTTCAATCGAAAAAGACTTTGCGGGATCGTTGGGCTCGACGAAGGTACATACAAAGACAGAACATCGAGTACACACCGGATATCTTCGGAGAAGATACCGAAAAAGAAGAGATTGAAGCATCGGCAGTGGAAGAGGAAGTCACTTTCTCCATTCATGATTCAGACTCCGAGCTCGAGATTGACCTACAGTCCGAAGAACTTCCAGCAGGACATGGGGTCGTGAGTAAAAAAGCCACTTTGCCCATCAAACCTGTTATTAGTAAACACAAGGCTTCTGGGCCACCACTGCCTTCGGGCCATGGTCGGCACCAAGAGACAATTTTGAACGGCCCGCCACCAAAACAAGTAGTCAAGCCTTCCGGATTGGTTTCGAGTCGTGACAAGACCCCTTCGGAGCCGAAACCTTAGACTTCGAAAGCCAAAAAGCATTGGCCCGGTCGGTGCCAAAAGATAAAGATCCCCTTTTAAAACCTCCGGTACCGATTTTGGACATTATGAAGGAAAAGTTGGACCCTAAACAGAAACGTGTCTACATTAATCCAGAGACTGGACACATTGTAGCCAAGGATGATACACCATCCAAGTAAAGAAATGCTACTGAGGAGACCAGTCATACGATTTCTTTGAAGAAAAAGGAGGACATGGCTACAAGCCCTATGTATCCTCTTCCTCAATCCCCTTCACCACTTTTACCATCACCAGGGTCAAATCTCCTTCAGATTACACCACAAGGTTCTCCTCATACACAACCTGATTTTGATGATGGAGATAATTGTCCTCCACCAGTAGATCCTTGGATTGATTATACTCAACCAGTAGATAATGATCCTGATCTCTATCTTACCAGGCCGTCACCTCCTGATAACATAGCTTACCAGGAGTTGATTTCAAGAGCAGCCTCTTACCATGGAGTTGCTCTATATCATGGGTACTCACAAACATTTTCCTGGGGGCCGCAAAGTTTGGTCTTTGGTTTGACCGAGGGCCGCACTAATGCCAGCGTGGGAGGTGGTGTAAAGTGGGTATAGGGGAAGCGAAGCATGTATATCTACTGGCTGAACTCAATTGCGCAATGTGAAACCCGAAAACCTGGGATGATTTCTGACGGCTACACTTGACCAAATTGTGTGAAACTGGGCAATTGTTTTATTTCAATTTCTTTCCTTTTTCGTCATCGTCACATATAAGTGGGCCCTAAAATACATGATCCGGATGCGTGCTTTACAAAACCATCTCCTGTGCTTGGATTTAATTACTAATGGCATTGGTGTCAGCGTGAGAGTGGGGAGCTAGTTGGGAAGCATGAATGTTTCTAAATTCATGTTTGAAAACCATCACTTCAAAAAATACTTTTGAATGCATTGCTATAATTTGGTTTACCAAGGTGAAATGGTTCTTTAAGTCAATGAAACACACTTTTTGAAAAGACTATCACATTTTTACATATTTGCGGTCTTTAAAAATTAAGGTGTTCCTAAGTTTAAGGGCCAAGTTACTTTCTTTTGTTTAATTGCAATTAACCTTTTAATAAGTGCTTGCTGTATATTAAAGCTTTTTCTTAATATTAGGACTGTGTCGAGTAAACAGCAACCCAGTGCTGCTCAGGGAGCCCCATATAAAGGTCAAGAGGGCCGTACTTTGAGTATCACTGCTCCATATAAAGAATCTTTAGAGGAAGATTTCCTGTATGTCACATTAGGTTCCACACATAGAACCACCCAAAGCTTGCCTATGTTAAAGGGTATGTTAAGACACACACATGACTTTTTTTAAAGACCCTGTTTGCACCCATGTTTTAACACCCCGAGTCGATAAAAAGTACAAACCTCCGCCATCAGACCCAATTTATATCAAAGGGCAGCTTCCTTTAGACTCTGCAGTAGTATCAAATGCTTTCAAAAGAGCGAATTCCCAAACAGCAGATGCACCTCCTCCAGACAAGGTGTCTAAATTAATTGACGCATCAGGCAAAAGGATAGCAGTGCAATATGCCAACCAGTGGTGCATTGCTAGGTGCATTGCTAATACACAGGCTCTTTTAGCAAGATATGATAGAGCTCACTGGGATGATATAGAGGAAATTCTACAGTACCTCCCAGCAGAGCCAAGAAGCAAGCATTTGCAATGCAATAGGTCTTGCGTTTACAGGACTTTCAGATATTGGCACTGTAAATGTCAATAGGTTAAATTCTGCGCAAATGCGAGACGCATTGATTTGCAAATATTATTAGTTTCCAAGAACCCCATGCCACGCTTGCACTTAATAAAGGCTACGCTCCTTTCTATAGACGAGCCACATCTAAAGAAAGGGGCATGGCCTCTTAAGTGCAAGCGCGGCATGGGGCGCTTGGAAACGACCCACAAAAACAGTATTTGTAAAGCAATAGGTGTTGCATTTGCGAGAGTTTAAGCTAATGTCATTTACAATGCCAATTGCTCAAATTCTCCTAAATGCGAGACCTATGGCTTTCCAAAGAAGCGGCTGCCATTGTGTCAGCAGCTTGGAAAGTGAAAGCGCGCATGGCGCGCTGAATGTTACTGCAAAGCACATCATGCCTGCAGTAAGACAAAACTCACTAAAGAAGTAGTGCTTACACACTAAATAACACAGACGGTGTAACAACATAAGTAAAAGAGCCAGTCTTCGTGGGAGGTTACAGAGGAAGGCAAGGCAGTACTAAGGAGGGACTAACAAGCCGATTACCGAATCATAAGCCAGCATTTACAAAGGACAAAGACACAAGCCAACGAAAAAAATGGGCGGAGAGTGGGCTGAGCTTCAAGTGCATACTCTAATACAGAATGCCTCGCAGGGCAGCGCATGTGCTGCCCAGGCTCGACCTAAAAAGGGACAAGAGCTAGTGCAGGAAGGGTAATTAATATTGAATTCTTCTATTCGATGTGCACTAGATGCAGCTGACACTGGAGCAAGAGGAATTAATACCAGCATTCTCCTCCATAGGCATGAATTGTTTAAACTTTCTGAATTTAGGCCAGAAGTTCAGCAATCTATTTTAAATTTTCCTTTGATAAAGAACACCTTTTTGGACCTCAAGTAGATAGGTCACTTGAGAAAATGAAGGACACAGAGGTGGCAAAATCTATGGGAGCCCTGCAGTCACCATCCAGCAGTGGCTCCTTTTGTTGCTCATTTTATAGAGGAGGATCCAAAACCAATACCTCAGATCCCAGTACTACCTCCTGTAAAACAAACACGCTATCCTCTTCACCCAAGTGTTTCTATAGGGGAGGCTACGGAGGGAAAAACTTCAGTGGTAGAGGAAGGAGTACATCAACACGTTCCTCTCCATCTCCCACTAAGCAGTGACTAACCTGCCATTCCCCCCGATCATATTACACCTGTCGGGGGAAGACTACAGCACTTTCTTCCTATTTGGCAAGCAGTAACCACGTACAAATTTGTAATAGACATTATCCAATATGGTGATTGCCTAGAACTCACAAGCGATTCAATATTCCACCTCGCAGTCATCAGCTGTCATTACAACACCCACAGCTACTCAAATAAGAGGTACAAGACCTATTGGCAAAAGGAACTATATAACCTGTTCCAATACAATATCAAGGGTTAGGAGTATATTCACTGTCTTTCCTAATTTACTAAAACGACCGGTCTCTACGACCAATATTAGATTTAAGACCCCTAAATCTGCTATCTGAAAGAAACATGTTAGTTATAGATTCCTTACCCTAGAATTGCCCCCAGGCGTCATACTGGATCCGGAAAGTTTTTTTTCCGTCAGCAGTACCTCTGCGCGTCGGAAGGTTGCGTCTGTCGGCTCCGCATTCGTCGTCCGCGTCATGGTTGCCGGGATGATGTTGGCGGCAGCTACTTAGACGCCGCCCTCGCACGCTGACGTCAGTTATTTCTTTTCTTTATCTTTCCGCGCCAGCCAGCGCAGATCCGGGAAGAGCAGTACCTCAGTAATTTTTTTTACTACGTTTTTCTCGACTTTTGTCAACGTCTTGTTTCGAGGGGATGCCCGGTTTTAAGGCCTGCGGTTCCTGGCAGGCCAGTCCACCACCCCCCATCTGCAGCAGCCTTCAAACCTTCCTAGTCCGACCTTTCAGGCCCATCAAATGTTAGTGGGCGGCAGGATTCGCCATCACCTCCCCCCACTGGCGCACCATCACGTCGGACAGGTGGGCTTTGCAGATAGTCCGAAGGGGATACTCCCTCCTCTTCGAGACTATCCCTCCAGCCATGCCACCTCGTTACCACCACATGTCGGAGGATCATCTGGCACTTCTCCAGCAGGAGGTTACGGCTCTCATGGCCAAGGGAGCCATTGAGCGCGTATCTGTCCCAGAAGTAGGCCCTGGTTGCTACTCCCACTACTTTCTGGTCCTCAATAAGGATAAGGGCCAGCGTCCATTCTTGGATCTCAGGGATGTCAATCGCTTCCTCCGGAAGGAGAAGTTCAAAATGTTGAAGCTTTCTCAGGGCTTGTCTGCCCTAGACCCGCAAGACTGGATGGTAGTGTTGGACTTGCAGGACGCTTATTTTCAGATCCCTGTCCTGCTGGCCCACCGGCGTTACCTGCGGTTCATGGTAGGCCACGAGCATTTTCAGTTTACCGTGCTCCCCTTTGGCCTTACCAGCGCCCCTCGGGTGTTCACGAAAGTGATGGCAGTGGTCACAGCTCATCTGCGCAGATCAGGGGTTTGTCAGGCTGTTAAAGGCGGGCTCGCCCCAGGCAGTCGTCTACCAACTCCAGACTACTGCCGACCTCCTGCATCTGCTGGGGTTCTCCATCAATGTGCCAAAGTCTCACCTGATTCCCTCTCAGAAGCTCCTCTTCATCGGAGTGGTTCTGGACACAGTGCAGTTTTGGGTCTATCCTCCCGAACATCGAGTCCAGGACATTCTGGCTATGATTCCGAACTTTAAGCCCTTGTCCTGGGTTTTGGTCGGAATGACCCTGAGGCTGCTGGGCCTCATGGCCTCCTTTATCCTGCTGACCAATCATGCCAGGTGGCATATGTGGGCTATACATTGGGACCCGAATTGCCAGTCGGCGCAGCCTCGGAGGAATCTGTCCTACTACATTCAGATCTCGGAGGGCACTGCTCAACAACTGCAGTGGTGGCTCATGAACCAGGATTGGGTCAGTGGCAGATCCCTCTCCCTTCCCAACCCGACCACACTGTGGTGACGTATGCTTCCCTTCTGGGTGGGGCAGCCACATGGGAGAGGCGGAGATCAGAGGCCTCTGGCGGAGTCGGAGCTTCACATCAACCTTCTGGAGCTCCGGGCGATCCATTTTGCACTGAAGGTATTCCTTCCCTCTGTCCGGTGTTCACGGACAACACAACCGCCATGTGGTATTGCAGCAAACAGGGCGGGTGGGGTTGTGGACCCTATGTCAGGAGGCCCTTCACCTCTGCACATGGCTGGACCATCAAGGCATTTCCTTGGAGGTTCAACACCTGCCAGGTTCTCTGAACGCCAGGGCGGACGAACTCAGCCGCAGGTGCATGATGGATCACGAATGGCATCTTCACTCGGAGGTGGTGCAAGGTCTCTTTCAACAGTGGGAAGAGCCTTGGTTAGATCTATTCGCCGCCGAAGAGAACGCGCAAGGTCAGCAATTCTGCGCATTGGAATTTCCAAAGCGGCACTCGCTCTGCGACGCTTTTCGTCGCGAGTGGAGTCGCAGTTTGTTGTACACCTTTCCGACTATACCACTTCTGCCCAGAGTCATTCTTGTGGCTCCATATTGGGCCTGAAGAGTCTGGTATCCCGAGCTGCTCAACATGGCCATCGAGCCTCCGAGCCGACTGCCTCTTCGGGAGGATCTTCTGTCGCAGTAGCAGTGGATGGTCCACCACCCGAACCTGTCCAGTCTCCACCTCCTTGCGTGGAGATTGAGAGGCGGCAGTTGACTTCTTTCGACCTGCCTCCCGAAGTCTATGATGTAATCTTAGCAGCCAGGCGTCCCTCCACTAAGACGGTATACGCCTGCAGGTGGAACAAATTTGTTGCATGGTGCACAGCAAAGGTTGTGGATCCCCTTTCTGCCCCTCTCTCAGAAGTACTCTTGTTCCTTCTCTCTCTAGCCCAGCAGGGCCCTGCTCTGGGCACTATCAAGGGCTACCTTTCAGCCATCTCTGCCTTCCTTCGGCTGCCAGATCAGCCTTCTTTTTTCAAGTCCCTGGTAGTTAACCATTTCTTAAAAGGCTTGACGCATCTCTTTCCTCCAATTCCTTTCGTCATGCCTCAGTGGGACTTGAATCTTGTACTAACTTAATGTGCGATCCCTTTGAGCCGCTTCATAACTGTCCTTTACGTCTCTTGAGTCTTAAGACTGCTTTCCTGGTAGCCATCAATACTGCTAGAAGGGTGGGTGAGCTCCAGACTCTTTCCTCAAAGCCTCCTTTCCTGTCTGTTCACCCAGACAATGTGGTTCTCCGGACCCGTCCATCCCCCTTCCTAAGGGGGTCACTGCCTTCCACATTGGGCAGACCATTACGTTGCCCACCTTCTTCCCGCCTCCGCATCCTTCAAAGGAAGAAGAGAGACTCCACCGTCTGGACCCAAAACATGCGCTCTTTTTCTACCTGGATTGCACAAAACAGTTCCGGGTGGATGATCAGATTTTTGTTGGCTATGTGGGTGTAAAGAAGGGTCAGGCCGTACACAAACGCACCATTTCTCAATGGGTTGTGTTGTGTATTAAGGCTTGTTACTCTCTAGCTAAAAAGGAGCCTCCAGTGGGGCTACGCGCTCACTCTACCAGGGCGACGGCAGCCACTACTGCCTAGGGAAGAGTAGTGCCTCTGAATGGTATCTGTCAGGCGGCCACTGGGCATCACTGCACACGTTCACCAAACACTACTGCCTGGACAGCCAAGTCCGGAGAGACGGCTTCTTTGGTCGTTCTGTTATTCAGGACTTTCTGGTGTGATCTTGGTTTGCAGACCCACCACCGGGGTTGGTATTCCTGGGGTATCTATTCTAAGGTAAGGAATCTATAGCGAACGTATTTCTTTCAGATGCACAAGTTACTTACCTTCGGTAAAGATACATCTGTAATTGCTTCCGTTGATACAGCAAGGCAACTTGTCTACTCTAGACCTAAAGGAGGCATACTTTCATATTCCTATTCATTCAGCACATCGCAAATATTTCAGGTATGTGATAGCGGGAAAGCATTACCAATTCAAGGTACTAACATTTGAAGTGACTTCTGCACCCAGAGTATTCACAAAATGTTTGGCAGTAGTAGCAGCTCATCTGAGAAGACAACAAATCCATGTCTTCCCATACCAGGACGATTGGCTCATTAAAGCCAAAAGACAGAGAAAGTGTTTACAACACGCTTGATCTACAATAAACCTTTTCCATTAGGATTCACAGTCAATGCACAAAAATCCCATCTTCAATCCTCACAACTCTCAGGCCCCCCCAGCCCCGGGGACTACCACCCCCCGGGGCTTATTAAAATTGGGTTGGGAGGCTCTCAGGCCCCCCCAGCCCTGGGGACCGCCAGCCCCGGGGCTTCTTCAAAATGTGGGAGGGGGGGCCTGCTCTCTCTTCCAAATAGGAAAGTAGATTGCTTTTTCACAGGGGGAGCAGCATGTTAGCTGCTCCCCATGTGTTAAAGCAATGCCGGCTCCCGCAGGACGCGGGGAGCCGGCTGGGACCGTGGGGGGATTGGGGACCCTCCCCCACGGCCCCCAACGAAGAGGGCCAGCCCTGGGGGATGGGGTCCCTGGGGCTAGTAGGTGCCCGGGAGGGGGGGCCACGCGACCCCCCTCCTCAAAAAAAAAAAAAGAAACGTCCCCGGGGGATGGGGTCCCCGGAACCATAAGTGGCCACAGGAGGGGGCAAGGCAGACCGCCTCCAAAATAAAAAATAAAAAAAAAAGGGTCATGCCCTGGGGGATGGGATCCCCGGGGCAAATTATGGCCTCGGGAGGGGGGCCACGCGGCCCCCTTCCCGATTTTTTTTATATTTTTGTTAAAAAAAAATTGAGGGCAGGCCCTGGGGGATGGGGTCCCCAGGGCCAATAAATTAGAAAAAGAGGGGGATTACACAGCCCCCTTTCTTAAAAAATAAAAAATGGGATCGGGCCGAAGGCCACGCCCCCTCCTTGCACCACTGTGCAAACGCGCCCCCTGGCGTGTTTGCAAAGGGGGAACTAATTCCCCTTGAATCCTGAGGTCCCCTGGCGGCCAACTAGCCCACCAGGAACCTCCAGTATGCGCCAGGGGGCTGCGTTGCAGAGAGGTGTAATGAGGCCACGCCCCTTTTTACACCTCTCTGCAACGCAGCTCTGTGGCGCTTACTGGAGGTACCTGGTGGGCTAGTTGGCCGCCAGGGGACCTCAGGATTCAAGGGGACTTAATCCTCCAACTTAAAATGCGTCATGGGGCTCGTTTGCACAATGGTGAAGGTAGGGGGCGGGGCCTGAGGTGATATGTGTGCAAACACGCCCTGTGGCGCGTTTTAAGTTGAGGAATTAATTCCTCTTCAATCCAGAGGTCCCATAGGGGCCAACTAGCCCACCAGATACCTCCACTAAGCGCTGCGTTGCAGAGTGTTGTAAAAAGGGGCATGGCCTCTGAACACTTCTCTGCAACGCAGCTCCCTGGTGCATACGGGAGGTACTTGGTGGGCTAGTTGGCCCCCAGGGGACCACATGATTGAAGAGGAATTCATTCCCCAACTTAAAACGCGCCACAGGGCGTGTTTGCACATGTCACCTCAGGCCCCGCCCCCTTCCTTCACCATTGTACAAATATTCCTCTAAAATCAGCCGAACTACGAATTCCGATTTACTCACCTGTTATCAGGAGAGAGCCCAGTGCTGCATCTTTTAGCCCAGCATGACCCTGAAAAGTAATTCTAAGCGTACTTACCAGTAACTTGTATTTCCTTCCATAGGAATCCATTGTGTGGTTTTCAGCAGAAAAGTTTTTAAGTGTCTATTTTCACAAACTAAAAATATTCCTAAAAAAGCGTCTGTATGACTTAAACACATTCTTTCAACTGTTTACAGGAGATGCACCAGTGCTGGATCCAGGATCCACCACTGAGTAAGAAAAAGTAACAATAACACTACTTACCTGCGAAGTGAATTTTCTGCCATAGGATAACATTGGTGATTCTATGTGAAAACATTTCTAAGTGTCAACTTTTAAAATACAATAATATTCCTTAAAAGTCACTACTGTAACCAAAACGCTTTTACTCAACTGTTTACAGGAGATGTTTAAGGACTGAATCTAGGATCCAGTCCTGTGGTTAGAAAAGTAATCCATAAAGTAACTAATTGCATTTGACTAGAAATTCACATTAAGCTCAATGTTGCAATGTGTTTGAAATTGTGTTGCCCATTGCAACAACTGTAACTACTGTACTTAAAATTCTATTGCCTATTTGCAAAGTATTTAAACTAAAGTAATTCATTCTGAGAAAGTATATTTTGTATTGTAATGTATAATGTAATTATAATGTAATTAAAAAAATAAAATATCTAAAAATAGTTTAGAAAATGTAGTAAATCAGCATTAAAAAAATCAGTATAACAATTAATACATTAAAAATTGTCATTTACAAAACCTTTAAAATTCACTGAAAAAACCATAGGTTTCAGGCCTGATATAGTTAGAAATTAGCATTTAAAAAACCTTTGAAATTCACCGAAAAAACTATAGACGTTAGGGGTGTTATATATATATATATATATATATGTCCGTGTGCTTAATAAATTCATTTAAGAATAATGCCAGAGTGCGCCTCGATTTGTGACCGCAGTTGGAGTTGAGGGTCACCCTGTTGGATATATATATATATATGGATATATATATATATATATATATATATATATATATATATATATATATATATATATATATACTGTGCTCTTGAGGCGGAAAGCCAATAGCTTTTTAAACTTGTTCTACAACTTATTTTTAAAAAAACTTTGTCATTTTACCTGTGTGCACTTGCTTCTTGGCTCCTTTGATTTCCTGCGCAGGCGAGTTTCGCTGCCGCAGCCCCCACAAGCTTTTCCCGCCGCCAGCTCGGCGAGGACCGAGGCCACGCCCCCCACGCCATCCTTTCACTCCCAATAAATAATGTGCATCTCTCGGATGCGCAGCGGGTGCGCCGTCGGCGCGCCTAAGGCAAGCCCGTCTGCGTCCGTCCGCGCCAGACCGAGCCATGGGGCATGGCACTCTGTTCCGCCCATCACTTATTCAGCCCAATCCCTTAGGGATCTTCAATATCCCGCATTTACGGCTCCCCCTACCGCCATCCGACGTACAACTGCCCTTGGCATCTCGCGCCATAACCAACTCTGCTTAGATGGACATCTACCCCCAGGTACGCCTAGCAGGAGCTCCACTTCAATCAGGGTACTCTACCTAAACACCCGCTCGCTAGTGAAACACTCCGAGGACATTTTTGTTCTCCTGTCTAACTCCAACCCCGACCTGCTCTTGCTTACGGAGACCTGGCTAACCTCCGAGGCTCTCCCTGATATCCTGGCAGCCCTCCCCCCTGATTACTACATTCTCCATACCGACCGCCCTGACGACCGGCCAGGGGGAGGGGTGGCAGCCATTATATCTAAACGTCTTACCTCTATCTCCTCTAATTCCCTTGTCTTACCGGGGGTTGAGAATTTACTTTTTAGTGTACAAACCGACACTGGCACCCTCACCTTTCTCCTATTATACCGACCTCCCCACTCTATGCCCTCCTTCCCCTTCATCCTGAGTGAACAACTATCCGCGTTATTAACAGTGCACTCTGACTTCGCCATTTTCGGAGACCTAAATTATTGGTTCAACAACCCAATGCTGGCCCTCACGCCACTGAGCTCTTTGAGACTCTTGCGAACCTGAACCTCACTCAGCATGTCTCTCATCCTACCCATATCAAGGGCCATATTTTAGACCAGATTTGGTCCTGTAATCTGGCCCTGTCTTCACCAGCTATTCTCCCCTGTACCTGGTCTGACCACCACTTGGTGGATACTACCATCACAGTCACCGGCCAGACTTTCACTCCCCTAATGGCCGGGGGACAGTCACGAAAATGGAACACCTATGATGCCCAGGGCTTTCTTTCCGCCCTTATCGAAACTTGTCCCGATCCTCACCCTTCCAGCGACATCGATCATCTGGAACAGGAAATAGGTTCCTGGCTGGAGTCCGCCAGCGACCAGTTCGCCCCACTGGTCACTTTCCCTTGTACCAGGCATCGGTACTCTCACAGGTGGTTATCCGACGACCTTAAGACTCTGAAATTAAAAACTCGCCAGTCAGAACGCACTTGGTGGCGCGACTATTCTGACTCAGCCAGACAGGCCTACCTGGCTACACGTAATAACTATAAATCTGCTATTAGGTCAGCAAAAATGGAACACTTCTCCAATCGGATTGCTTCAGCTACAAATAAATCCAAGGAAGTGTTCAGAGTTCTAAACGAGCTAACCACTGATGAAAGATCTCTTCCAGCTCAGACCCCTACTCAGGCCACCTGTGATACTTTGAACTCCTTTTTTTTGGAAAAAGTCATCAAAATTAAAAAATCTATCCCTCCCCCCGCCCAGCTTCCTCCTCTGGACCCTTCCCTCAATAACACCTTGACCTTCACTTCCTTTCCTGTCTTAGACACGACCTCCTTAGCGGAACTTGCCACCCGTGTGAAATCGGGCTCCCCTAATGATTGCTGCCCTCCCTATGTTCTGCGTAGCATCTGCCTTAATCTGCCAGATAGCATCTTACACTTACTCAATAGATCACTCACCAGTGGCAGTGTCCCCACTTAGTGCCCCTTCTTAAGAAGCCGGGTGCTGACCCTGCCGAGCCATCGAACTATTGTCTCATCTCCCTCCTTCCCTATTTCTCTAAAATCTTGGAGGCCCATGTCACCCGCTGCCTATCAAACTTTGTTGAATCTTCCCAGTACCTCGAGCCTAACCAGGCGGGCTTCCGACCTGCCCACTCGACCGAGGCGGTTATTCTGGCAGTTCTTGATACTCTCAGGAGCAACGCTGACGTCGGGAATCCCCAAGCCCTCGTCCTTCTGGATCTGTCCGCCGCGTTCGACACGGTGGATCATAACATCCTACTCCACCGTGTCGGGCAGGCTGGCATCCGAGGCCCTGCTCTCGAATGGGTCAGATCCTTCCTTACTGGAAGAACACAGGCAGTTCGCCTGGGCCCTTATACGGCCAAAAAATCTTCTACGCCCTGTGGAGTCCCCCAGGGCTCCTCCCTCTCTCCGCTTCTATTTCATTTGTATCTCCGGCCACTGATTCAATCCCTCCTCAAATGGGACATCACAATCTTCAATTATGCTGATGATTTGCAGCTCGTTTTCTCACTTTATTCCCCACTAGCTATCAATACGTTCCACGCAGTAATGATCCACATACAACTCTGGATGGACCAGAATCAATTAAAATTGAACCCAGGAAAAACTGAGCTCCTTCTCCCCGGCCTAAGCCACACCCATTGGGGCCCTCAGTTCTGGCCGCCGGAGCTTGGTTCCCCTCCTACCCCAGCTAAAACAATAAAAAGTCTGGGTGTAATTATCGGCGTTGAACTTTCCCTCAAAGCCCAAGTTGGAGCGGTAATTTCATCATGCATGTTCCAACTTCGGAGGATTCGTAAAGTTCGTCACCTTCTCCCCTCTGCGGCACTCACTCAATCTGTCACCTCACTTGTACTCTCTCGTCTTGATTTTTCCAACTCTATTTACCACGGTCTTCCACTCTTATCTGCTTAACCGCCTTCAGGTCGTACAAAATCAGGCAGCCCGCTTGATCCACGGATTACCTAGATGGCAATCCGCTAAACCCCTGCTTCACAGCCTCCATTGGCTCCCAATGAATCAAAGGGTCGCCTTTAAGGTGGCATGTCTCACCTTTAAATGTCTTCACTGCCCCAGTCCAGGGTTTCTCAAATCCCTCATCCGACCCTACCGCCCTACATGCAATCTTCGTTCTGCCCGCAATGACTTACTAATTATCCCTAAAAACAAAACCAAGAAATTTGGTGGTCGCCGCTTCTCTCATTTGGCCCCCACTTTTTGGAACTCCCTCCCTCTGTCTATCAAATCTTCCCTCTCTCTTCTTTCATTCAGAAAACTCTTAAAGACCCATCTCTTCCCACCCCTATGTTAGGTTGCTCTGTATTCCGTTTTCTCCTTCCCTGTCTAGCAGCGCCAGGAAGCTTCGGCGTTAGTGCGCTTTACAAATGGCACCCAACATAACATAACATATAGTTAGCTGGACATTTCACTCGTACAAAACCATTGAAATTTCTGCAATATAGTCAGTTGTACTAACCACATCTCGCGCGCCCGCAATCCACTGCTGATGTCACATATTACATCTTTCATGACATGGTCAG
This sequence comes from Triturus cristatus, assembly GCF_964204655.1. Lineage (NCBI taxonomy): Eukaryota > Metazoa > Chordata > Amphibia > Caudata > Salamandridae > Triturus > Triturus cristatus. Next base: position 619,767,048 of record NC_140585.1, read on the forward strand.
TGACATCACTGATTACATCATCCACGTGACAATCAGATACACCTCATCATACACTAGTATAACCTTTCATCACTCACTGTAAAATACGGAGTGCCATATTTGAAACCATTGACACACCAATACAAGTTTCTAAACACCCACTCAGGGATTCCTAGATCTATACACACATCTAATCACTTACCTATAGATTCACTCATACATGCTGTCAATGATCAATAGAACACTATCAAACATACTTGTACACCTATATCGACATTACACACCAGCACACATCCTAATCACTTATGAAGTCATGCTACTCACTTATGCAAACAATGGATCATACTTACTTTTACTTAGCTACACACTTATACAAACACCACTTCATCTATTAATATAGATAGTAACTCATACTTAGTGTGTTATAAAATCACTATTACAAGTATAGTTATCCATACAGTCACTCAAACAATCACGGAGTCTTATGTATACTTGTTTATATACAACTGACACATACACTGGCGTTAATTTTTCTAGTTTGTTGGCTGTGTACCATTGAGACATATTTGCTCATCGCCACACCCATAAAGATATTCACTCACCCAAACAACTGTTATAACATGTAGTTTTAACTTCATATACCTACTGAATCCACTATTCACACATCTTTGGGCTGTCACACACCCCCCACCGAACCCCACACACATTCACTCTCCCATACAAATACTCTGTTAACTAATCAATAACTAATATAGACTTTCACGTAGCTAGTAACCAACTGGTGCAGCAGTTTACACAACAACTGACAAAGTGATACAGATATTCACAGTTTAGTCACTATCCAATATATTTAGTGAGACACTATAAATTAGTCAAGTAAACAGTCAATCACACTGCTACTAAATCCTCCATCCAGATACTTCTTTATATATCCACTCATTCTTCAATGCAAATTGCTATATATATATATATATATATATATATATATATATATATATATATATATATATATATAATCTACTGGCGGTCGCCAGTAGATAGTTATAGTTAGGACCCTGTTTCCATAGGAAGTCCGCAACATTCTATTTGGAATAACTTTGGGGCCGGTCGACGAATCCGCGCGAAATTTTCAAAATAGGTGGGGCGCTACGCTCCGCTCCTACCCTGAAAGTCTCGGGGGGATTCGTCAAGCGGGGGCTGAGAAAAAAGGGGGGTCCCAAAACGCGTTTTTCCCATAGGACCTTTAGACAAAGCTACAGCCCGAACGGCCGAACAGAGTTACTTGAAATTTGGCAGAGAGGTAGTCCTCAGGTCAAGGAAGTGCCTTTTGTAGGTCTGGTGTAAATCTGTTCAGTAGATCCTGAGAAAATAGCATTTAAATCAATATATATATCTGAGCCAGCTTACGGTGCGCTTACCGTGCGCTTACGGTAAGCTTACCGTACGCGTACGGTGACGTGCGCGAGCGCGATTCTGATTGGCTGTTAGATCTTAGTAAACATTCGAATCGGTCGAAACCAGGAAGCGGCGGCCGCCATTTTCTCTCTCGCACTCTGAGGGGGGAGGAAAAACAAAGGTGGAAAATATGTAAAGGAGCATGTTAGACAGCTCCTAACCACCTAGCATTGATTAAGGGGCCCCACAAGACCCTCCAAGGCAAAAAAACATTTTTTTTTTTTCTAAAAAACGCCTCCGTGAGCGGACGATGCGCGAAGCGCATCGTGCGTACATGGCCCATCCAGCGTAACGTGGGCACGTGGTGCGCGTAGCGCACCGCTTGCCCACCGTGCGTGCACGGCACTAACTGCGTAAAGTGGGCGCGCGGTGCGCAAAGCGCACCGCGTGCACACTGTGCGCGCACCGTGCGCGAAGCGCACCGTGCGCGCACGGAACGAACTGCGTAAAGTAACTTAGCATTTAAAAAAACGTACAAATTCACTGAAAAAACCATAGGTTTCACACACGTTATAGTTAGGAATTAGCATTTAAAAAACCTTGCAAATTCAGTGAAAAAACCATAGGTTTCACACACGTTATAGTTAGCTGGACATTTTACTCGTAAAAAACCATTGAAACTCCCCCGTTATAGTTAGTGCAGGCAACTATAACTCACGCAACCGCAATCCACTGCTGATGCTAATACTGTATTTAGACACCTATTTGCCCATGTCTTCTTCCATTAAATTTTAGCTATACATATATTACAAATATTTTTTTTTCATAAAGACACATATGTCATCAGCAGTGGATTGCGGTCGCGTGAGTTATAGTTGCCTGCACTAACTATAACGGGGGAATTTCAATGGTTTTTTACGAGTAAAATGTCCAGCTAACTATAACGTGTGTGAAACCTATGTTTTTTTCACTGAATTTGCAAGGTTTTTTAAATGCTAATTCCTAACTATAACGTGTGTGAAACCTATGGTTTTTTCAGTGAATATATATATATATATATATATATTTAAATAACGAACCAAAACACGTTCACTGGATGATGTCATCAGTGATGTAATTTGAGATGTCATCAGTGATGTCACTGACTGTCATGAATTATGTAATATGTGACATCATCAGCAGTGGATTGCGGGCGCGTGAGATGTAGTTAGTACAACCAACTATATCGGAGGAATTTCAATGCTTTTGTACGAGTGAAATGTCCAGCTAACTATAGCACCCCTAAAACCTATGGTTTTTTCTGTGAATTTCTAAGGTTTTTTTAAATGCTAATTCCGAACTATGTCCGGTCTGAAACCTATGGTTTTTTCACTGAATATATATATATCTCCATCATTCATGACTCTATCTGGTTTTTTTTGTTTTTGTTTTTTTTTACGGGGGAAAAAAACAGAGCTTCGCATCCACCTAGAAAATGTACATCTGTAATGTGAGATAAGCTACTGCGCTGTTAACAATCATGCACAGTGCTGGAGAATAATGTCCCCATGGGGGCATGAGTGGGTGGCTCTGTAGTCCGACTTTAAAAAGATGGCAATAAAAACTACTGCCAGGCTCAGCAAAGGCATATAAACATAAAGCTCTGTTTTTAGATATAAAATCAAGAAACTGGTTGAGGTATACCTGCGTAAGGCATGCTGTACAGTGAGATTAAGCACTTACTTCTTCAAGGTCCCCTACCCGTTCCGACACCTACTTGGCTCTGGTCTCCCACTTGTGGCAGGTAGGTCTCTGGAATATGCACTCCCCAGGCCCAGCCGTTTTGGTTGGGTTTCTTTGTTAATTGGTGTCGTAACGTTGTGTTGGTCCTTATGAACTATTTAATTTAATTATTTTTCTCCTACCCCTAATTACCATCCGCTACTATACCGAATCTTAGGTCCTCCGATGGAACTTGTTCTGTGCTGAAAGGGACCGGAATACTTAGAGGATGAATGTAGGAGAGTAGGGTCTGCTATCCTATGGTCACCCCAAATTTTTGCTTTTTGCTTCACTGGTTTTTGACATATTGAGGCTGTGGGCCTGCCAATCAGACCCCCAGCCTGCTGTTCTCTCTACTAAATTAAAACTATGCACCCTAGGTGCATAACCAATTGGAAGTGGATCACCCTGTCAGCCCCTGTACCAGTGTACACTAGGTACCCAGGGCATTGGTGTACCCAAGGCCTGCCAGGGGCTGAAGCATGTATTATGCCACCCCAGGCTTGGCCTAACAATTTGACACAACTGGCTGATCACTCAGCTGGGGTAAGTTGGTGTAACCACCTCTTACTTAGGTGTAGTATACCTATACCTAACCTTAAATGGGACACATGTTAACCTATTAGTCACTCCTATGGCAGGCCTTAACAATCCTGAAGGCAGAGTGCTTGGTTCCATGTGAGATGGTGCTCTGGCATGAGCTGAGCCTGTCTGCAGTGGTCGGAACAACTTCCTTCTACTGTTTCCAGATATCGTCATACCATATACTCTTAAGTGCATTATGAACCTCGCGGTTAAATGCTATCTTTGGTTTGGCTTTATCAAAACATGTCGAGTAAGGTGTCATACGAATTGGAATACTAACCCCTCGCCAATTCTGGCGACGGGGTTAGCATTCCACCCTTCTAGAGGGACACGACATGTACAGTACCTGAAACCCGGGTAAAATCAGACATAGCCTCAGCTCCACAAAATGGATGCTGCCACCACAGACACAAGTCTGCCCTCCTGCTGCTGGGAGTCCTTCCAGCTTGGGAGGTGTGGACAAAGGGTTTCCTGCCAGGGGAGGTGCATGCACCACCCCAGACAGGATTTTGTGTATTGGTCAGGTAGGGCTTGAAAGAAACCAGACATGCCTGTGGCTCACAAGGAGCCTCGGTGCATATGCCAGTTCAAACCGGTCCTGGGGCACACCAGTCCCGGGCCTGGGGCGAGCTGGACAAAGGATTGGGGGTGTAACCACCCCCCTTCCTGGTCCCACCCATAGGGAGGGACCTAGCAGGTAGTCCGGCCCCTAGAATCCTCTTAAAGGTAGGAGCTGTGTCCTAAGACTTCAGACATCCTGGAATCAACTTGAAACTAAGAAGAAGACGGGAACTTCGACATTCTGCTGCACAGAAGACTGAAGGAAATCTCCCCTGTGGTCAGGGAGTGACCACCTTGCTAACGCAAGCACCATCCAGCGAATCAACGTCTGCTTTGCCGCCGCCTCCCGCCGGAGCCCGAGCCCAGAGACTGACAAGACCTGGACCTCCAGACCTCTCACCGCCCGATCCACAGTCCCTGAAAAGAGGAGACCCGTGGAGGCACCGAGACACGTGGAGCCAGCCATCTTGAAACGACCACGACAAGCTGACAAGTGCAACAACCGAGGCTCCCTCCAAGTTGTGCTTTGGGATCTGAGAAGCCCAACCCTCGAGCAGCATCTGCACCAAAGGTGAGCCCTCCAGCATCTCCACGATCTGCGTGGGGCCCTTCTGCATTTTGCCACTCGACGCGCCTAACCGGTTGCTGGCCCGCTGGCTAGTAGCCATCTTGGCGACGAACTTTACGAAATACACCGCTGGTCTGGTTGCTCCAGACTGGCCCTTGCTCCCCTCCAAAGGAGCAGTCCTTCTGACCTTGCTGGTCAGAACCATCAGCTTATTTCAACTCCTACAACAATTGCTTTTGCCAAGGCTTGTTTGCTTCGATCAAGTCGCCGACAGCGAGAGCCTGCGTGGGACAGCTCGTGAACCGACTCCTGGACGTCGTCGACCTCCAGGGACCACGTGGCTGCAGAGACAAGCTACACCTTTCTTCCTGTTTGCACCCGACATTGCCTGGTACCCACCTGGTGCCACGCTGGTCACTGGCTAGTGACTGTGAACACTGTCCCCTCTGCTTACAGGTCTTCAACATCTCCGATCCACTCTTGGATCCACTGCATCTCTCCCGGACCGACCACCTGCAGCATCTTTGTCTTCAAGCTCCACGGAACAGATAGAAGAAACCCGACGCACTTCGAGGCCTATGCACCCGCTTCCTGTGGGTGAGGTAAAGCTGGCACACCTGTGCCCAAATGTAGTATTACATCTCTAGTGCCTGTGTTCCAAATCTTGAGTTCCTAGTCCATCCGGAAGATCCTCTTTGCAGTAACTTTGTACTTTTTACGCACCCATTGAAACCTATGGGAGCACGCGTGTGACTATTTGCTCTGCACACGCCACCCGTGGACCTCCTGGTCACTAACTGAAGTTAGCTCCTTGTAGGCCCAGCGATTCTAGAGGCCCTAGGCCTTTTCCCTTTTCTGTTCGTGGTACTTATACCACTATTTTAGTATATGGTTCGAGTGGCCACCAGGGCCTATCCATATAAAGTGCAACTTCTGTGTATTCTACTGTAATCTTGTTTGACGATTTGTGCTCCTGTGCTCATAAAGAGACTAGGGGTTACTTTGAGAAATAAATACATATATATTTTGAATATATATCTGTGTGGTGTCCTTTCATTGGTATAAAAGGGGGTTGCATTTGGTAAAACAGCTGGCTTAACACGCTTCACGAGTTTAGCCTCAAAGACTGCTTAGCCTACGCTACCACTAGGGCAGCTAGTCCGAAAAGGTTGACTTACAACCACACCATAAGGGTTGCTTGGCATGGTACAAGGTGATCACTTTAACTAGTGAGCATCATATACCAGGCCAACTTCTCACAATGAACAATTATCATATGAGGACCTGGAATAAGATAATTGTTATCACTCAAGATTGGGTGTGAACTCCCAAGTAATCCCACCTCTAGTTCACGTAACCACCAAATCAAATTGAGCTTAGCCACAAACAAATAATTAAACTGATTCAGCAGAGTAATTTATCTTCAATTGTATTTCTAGTTAGATTCAAACTTTAGCATACGACCTAAATTTGAAGTAGATCAGATTTAATGAGCATTTGCAAACTCTGCTAGATCCAGATATGAAGGAAACTATCTTCCTCATCCGAGGGAGATTGTTCTAAAGGAAAGTGAATTTGTAGGGAAGTCAGTTGTCTCTCATACCAACCCTATCAGCAAAGTTCGTTTAATTCCAACTGACCAGTTCATGGACAGAATTGTCTTTCAGCCAAAAAGGTTCCACTACGCTAGCATACCAATCAGCAGCAAATTGCAGTATTTAGTCATAGGTCTCGTTTTTTCTGGACGTCCCAATCGACAATCTCTGTACTACAAGATGGGTAGAGGGGGTGACGTCCCTTAGTTCAAAGTTTTGGCAATTACACTCTATCGATTTGAGGCTGTAGTTGGTAGATGATGTAGTAGGTAAAAATATACAGATCTGGAAGAATTAAGTAATCCATTACTCGCCATTTCCTTACAGCTACTGTTTAGTCATTCGATTATTTGTTGCATTTAGAAAGTAGGCGAGCTCATGCTGTCATCCCTTTTTAAGCGTTTGCTCTAGGAAGTAACACTTTTTTGTTGCAAGACTAGTCCAGCAAGCTTCAAATGTCAAAGAAGGCGATTGAGTGTTAGAACACAAGTGGTAACTTTATGAAAGCTTCCCATTGGCTTCAGACTATGCAGTTTATAAGTTCATACTAGGAAAGGAAGCACAGTTTGAGGCCTTCATGAAATGCAGCTCATACACAATGACGAAGCACTAAATTATGAATCTTGCATTACAACAACAGCAATCACATAATTGTGCATTCATTTCTGCAATTAAGCATACTAATATCACTTCATTATGAATTGTAATTAATTCATGTAAGTATAGGGTACTTATAAAATTGTAATATACCACCATCTTTTCACACATAATTTGGCAAGTCTCTTTTGTACTTTATATTTTATTACCTCATACAAGGTTTAAAGGCACATCAAAGATAAACATAACCTCAAGTAGCACCTACTTTTCTTGTTGATGTCAGTGCTCACGTTTGTACATTCTAATATTGCTATCGGTTTTCTAACACATGAAGCATTTTATTCTCACATAGTAGTTTTTTCTGTGTTTTCGTTTATTTATCACGTTTATCTAAGCGTAAGAACACATGCCACTAAAATCAGATTCCACATCTACTTATTGACGGTTGTGTTATCAGAAATCCACTTCTAACATTCTGCATGCTTTTACGATGGAGTATCTAAATCAAAATTTCATTGCATGTAGTTTGAAACATGAAGCCTAATACACAATTTGTTGTTTTCATCTAAAATTGTCATAAAACATTTCAGCATAAAATCGTCGTAAATAGATGAAAGGAACACTTCTGATCTATCATTGATTAATTGGAGATAGAAGATACCACTGCGGTTTACCTGTTCATTGCGGTGGCTGTGATTGGGTGGACAAGGCCCTTGTCTGCGCCCGTGCTTGGGAGGAACAAAATTCCTCCAGCAAAGTGGATTTCCTTTAACCCTGGTCAGCGCATGCGTCAGCCAGGGAATCACCACTGTCCTGTAGGGGGTGGTGAAAGCCCTCGCAATGTCATTGTCAGGGATTACCGGTCATATTTGATGTTTGAGCAATAAAGCAAACGACAAAAATGGGGTAACAGAGGAGGAGCTTCGCGCGCATCCAAGATGGTCGCGTGAGCACAGGGCTCCCCGGACCCTTGCCGCTCCTCGCAACTTATCCTGACATTATCCTGGATTTGTGGACGGATTCTGGAAGATGAACCTTGGCTGAACCCATAACTCTTCTCAGAACGAAAATCGGACCGGGGAGACCTGAAATACAGCGTCTTGCATTTTGGAGGCCCACCTGGGAGCTGTGCCCGGTGCTTTGGTGAACCGTGGGGCCGGGGAGTAGTTGAACAACGGCATCGGAGCCTTGCCAATGACCGCGCCCCCACTTTCAGTTTCGCTTTTGCACTTCTGCATGTCCTGATCGAGGAGCTACTTTGCACGGCTGGGGCGTCCTCCGGCCTTGGTACTGGACTGATTTGTGCCTTTTTCTCAACTCTCCCGAGCGGGCTCTCAGACAGTCTGTGTCTGATCTGCTGGTGCCCCTTTGCTATCGGTCCGGGCGGACCCCACCGGTGAGCATCGCCCAACATGGGGGGAAAGGGGGATCCCGAGAAACGGAAGACCAAGACATCCCTGCGTGGAGGACCGGTCCAGAGTAACATCATGGATCGCTATACCCAGGGTAAAGGGACCCCCGGGCCGGCGGGTGCCGTCATGGAGGACTCACGGAATTGTCGCTGCAGGACGTTATGGGCGCCATCAACGGCATAAGGGAGACCATCGCCCAGCAGTACGAGGCTCTGGCCCGTAAAATTGACACGGTTGCCATTGATGTTACATTAATCCGGGCGGATCTCTCTAAGACTAACGAGAGGGTTCAATCGCTGGACTTGAGGACATCCACTCTTGTCACTGATGTATCAGACCTCCAGGCAACTCTTGGCGATCTAAAGTCTGCAAACGACGCGATGTCCAGGCGGCTGGAGGATTTCGAAGGTCGGGCACGACGCAATAATATCCGTGTCATAGGTGTACCGGAGACTTCCAACAATCGTCCGGTGGACCTCATGGTCGAGGATCTCATCCTCAATCATCTTGCTCCTTCAGGCCTGAGCAAGTTCTTCGCCGTGGAGCGTGCCCATCGTGTCCCGGGCGGTAGGCCTCGACCAGGCGCTCCCCCGAGGCCTATCATTGCAAAACTTTTTCATTACAGAGACCGGGATGCGATCCTGCAGGCCTCGAGGGTGCACGGCCCAGTCAAATATGAGAATTCCTCCGTCAACCTCTTCCCGGACTTCACCCAACTCGTTCCGAAACAGAGAATGAGCTTTCAGGGGGTGAAGCGCCGTCTTCGAGATCTGGACATCAAATACTCTATGCTTTTCCCTGCCAGGCTTCGTGTGGAATATGAAGATCGGACTCTCTTCTTTGAACGCCCGACACAGTTAGTGACTGGTTGGATTCCCTGCCGGAACCGGGAGACCGAACTGGGCATACTGGCGGTGCCGAGGGCGGTGGGCCTCTGCAGGAATAATTCTTGGTCCTCCACTTTGACATTTCCTTCTGTGCTCAGCCAGGTTCTACTTCAATTGTATATTTTGTCTATTAATGTTTCGTCTGGGTGCGGGCGGGGACGGGTCCCTTTCCTCCTCTAGGGTCTTTTTGTAGCATGGGATTGTTAGGGCGACAGGCACACTGCAAGTTGGGGGGGCTATATAGTCCGCAGGGGTGCAGGGTGGGGGGGTGGCAATGGTGTGGGGGTGGGAGGGTGGCAGTGGTGGATGGGTTGTGTGTTTTTTCTTTTCAAGGCGGTGTTATTGTTTTCTTTCAGTTTCAGGTGTCTGGCTGCGTGCCCGGGGGCTCCAGCTTCTTGTGTTGGGATGGGGGGAGGACGGGTTGAAACTGATGTCTTGGAACGTCAACGGATTGGGGGACCGTATCAAACGTGGGGTTGTGTTGCAGTATTTGCGTCGATTGGCCCCTGATGTGGTATTTCTTCAAGAGACGCACTTGGTGGGAAATGTATGTCATGCTATGAACAGGGGGGGCTACCGACTGGTCGCACACTCTGGCTTCACCACGGGCTCCAGAGGGGTGGGCATCTTACTGCGCTCTTCCCTCCCGCTTGAGATTGACAAAGTTACTCTTGATGACAGAGGGCGCTATGCGTCTTTGACTGGGCGGTGGGAGGGGCAAACTCTTTCATTGGTTTCGGTCTATGTTCCCCCGGGCCTCCAGACCTCCACTTTCTCTGATGTGGGTCGTATGCTACTTGAACTTCCTGATAGTCTCCTGATTGTGGGTGGGGATTTTAATTCCGTGATTTCTGGCGAGTTAGATCGTTACCCTCCCAGGGCCCTCTCTGCCGCCCAGGCGTGGCTCGGCGGGTTCTTGGACACTTTCGGTCTGGTGGACTGCTGGAGGTTGATACATCCGACACAGAGTCAGTACACATTCCACTCTGGGGCCCACGGGAGTCTTTCCAGACTAGATTATTTTCTAATGCCCGCGGCCCAGACCACCCGGGTCCGGGAGGTTAAGCACCTGGCCCGGGGCATCTCCGATCATTCCCCATTGTGGCTCCTCTTCGACACCGGGATGCGATCCGCCGGGCGGATCGCCCCCATTAACCCCTGGTACTTGCGTGACCCCAAGATTCGCAAGGGTCTCATTAAGTCGCTTGATCAGTACTTTCTGGAGAATGAGGGGTCCGTCTTGTCCTCATTGTCCCTGTGGGAGGCCTTCAAAACGGTCCTCCGAGGACATGCCCTATCCCTGATCGTGGAGGCCAAGAAAGCTAAGAACGGGGAGGTGGTTGCATTGGAGGCTGAGATATCGGGGTTGGAGGCTGCCTTGGAGACGGGTGTCACTCAGGACGGGCTCCATGCCCTCAGCCTGAAGCAGTTCGAATATAAGTCCCTTGTTACGGATGCTGCTCGGACAATGTATAGGGAACAGCAGGGTAGACTGTATGACGCTGGGGATAAGGCGGGTAAATTGATTGCTTGGCTTGATAAGAAGGAGAGAGTGAATCGAGTGGTCCCCGTGCTTCAGACATCGGTGGGAGTGAGTGTGACTGACCCTGGTGATATTGTGGAGTGTTTTGCGGACTACTTCTGTGCTGTGTACTCCCCGGTGTCTACTAGAGATGAGGCTGACTCTCGTCACTTGTTGAAGGATATTTCTTTGCCCTGCTTGTCGGTGGAGGAGCGTGAGCAGATGGATGCCCCACTTTCGGTTGACGAGATTGCAACCGCGATTCGTTCCCTTCGCTCAGGCAAGGCTATGGGTCCCAACGGACTCCCGATTGAACTCTATAAACTGCAACCGGATAAACTTGCGCCATTTCTCCGTCGTATGTTCTCGGAGTCGCTTGAACTCGGCTCTCTCCCTGATGACCAACGCCTGGCCACTATAGTCGTGATTCCCAAGGACGGTAAGCCTCGGGACCGTTGAACGCGGAGCCGAAAATCCTTGCCAAGGTTCTTGCGAACCGCCTGCTTACTGTTATTTGCGATCTGGTGCATCCGGACCAATCCGGTTTTATCCCGCACCGGAATACGGCCCTTAACCTGCGGCGCCTACATGGCGTACTTGCAAGGGCGGAATATCTTTCAGAGCCGGCCATCTTGGTTTCCTTGGACGCCACGATGGCCTTTGATACGATAGAATGGCCGTATCTTTGGGCCGCCCTGGCAAAGTTTGGCTTCGGGGCGGGATTTATTAATTGGGTTAAACTCTTATACGCTGCCCCGCTGGCACAGGTGGTCGTTAATGGGAGGGTTTCCCGGCCCTTCGTTCTTGGGAGGGGCACTAGGCAGGGGTGTCCGTTGTCTCCCCTGCTCTTCTCGTTAGCCTTGGAACCGCTCGCTGCTTGGCTCCGTTGGGAACCGTCGATAAGAGGGATCCAGTGGGCCCCTGGCTTCGAGGATCGTGTTTCGTTGTACGCGGACGACATTCTCTTGTACCTCACCTCATCACGTAAGTCACTCAATGTGCTCTTTGACATCCTCACTTCCTTCGGCAAGAACTCTGGTTTGATCATTAACTGGTCCAAATCTTGTGTCTATGCTATATCCGGTGGCTTTCCTCTCTTGCCTTCTCGTTTTCCCATTAAGGCGTCCAGCTCCGGCTTTACGTACCTGGGGGTGTACGTCTCATTGGATCCTGCTGTCCGCTACGAGCGTAATCTCCTCTCTCCACTTCGGAGATTGAGGTTAGACGTGGCCCGTTGGCGTAAGCTTCCCTTGTCTCCCCTCGGTCGCGCGGCACTTTTTAAAATGATGTCTCTTCCCCGATTTCTTTACGCACTTCAGAACTCCTTTGATATTATTCCGGCGGCCTACTTCCGGGAAGTAGAGCGCTTACAGAGGAGACTTGTTTGGGGCGGTCGTGCACGTATTGCTCTTGCAAAACTGACTCTCCCCTGGTACGACGGGGGCATCGCGCTCCCGGACATCAGGAGGTACTATTGGGCTTCCCAGCTATCTGCTATTAACCATGCCACGTACTCACCTGGTCCGAATCCGGCTTTCGAAATGGATAGATTTTTGTTGCCTGGCGGCAACTTTAACAGAGCGCTTTACTCTCGATCGGCTGGGAGGACCTTAACCGGTCCCACTAAGATTGCAGTACGCTTGTGGAAGGCTGCGAATGTGGCCATGGGCTGGAATGAGCGTTTGACGGGTGCGACCCCTTTGTTTGCGTCTGACAGATTGGGAAGCCTCTGGACGACGAAGGGATTCGAGCGTTGGGGCACGATTGGCATCAGCAGAGTAGGTGACCATTGGGTGAAGGGTGCGGTTAAATCCTTCGCTGCGCTGCAGAGTGAGTACGAATTGAGTGAGAGGGAGTTCTTTCGGTACGTTCAGGTTCGCCACGCTTTGCTCTCGGCCATCGGGGCGGGGACTGCAGTCCCTGTGTCTTCGCCACTCGAGGACCGCATACTCGACGGTCACTTGCTCTATAAAAAACTAATAAACATTCGGGCGGATCTCCTCGTGCGTCTCCGGGAGGCGTGGATCGGGGATGGGGTGGAACTGGACGACGAGGACTGGCAGTCTGCGCTGTCCTCCCCTAAGGAGGTGGCTATACCCGCGCGTCTCCGTCTTGTCCAGCTTAAAATTCTCCACCGTGTCTACGTGACGGGCCCTCGTTTAGTTCTGATGGGTTTCTCTGAAGACGGGCTCTGTAGGCGCGGCTGTGGGCTCAGCGCCACTTTTCTCCATGTTCTCTGGGAGTGCCGTAAGGTTGCGGAGTATTGGCGCCGGGTGCATGCGGTCATGGAATGTGTCACTGGGGTCGCCCTGTTGCCTGAGGTTCGCCGATGTGTGCTGAACGTGTGGGAGCCTAACGATTATAATGCGGCTCAGACTCTGTGGGCGGCCCTTGGGAACATGGTTGCTAAGAGGGACATCGCACAGCTTTGGGGTTCCCGGCAGCCTCCCACTGTGTCAGTATGGAAGGAGAACATGGACTGGTGCATGTGCAGAGAGAAGACTGTGTATGTGGCCCGGGGCAAGCCGGGGGCGTGGGGTAGAATTTGGGGTTAGTGGAACGCGTTCTGTGGGAACATCTGCACACCCCCCCTCGTGGACTCATCTGATGCTGCCTTGTCCCCCTGATCCTGAGGTTCCCGGACTATTGCATTTCACCTGTAGATGGTTGTGGCTCTCCCGTCGCCCCCTCCTCCCCCTTGATCATCCTCATTGACCACCCGAGGGTGGAGTTGGTACTGAGTGGTCCCCCAGCCGTGGTTAGACGCCTCTTTTTCGATGGTTTCCGCCTTGTCTTTTGGTGTTATTTTATTTTTCCTTTTTGTTTGTATTTTTAAAATGTATGTATCCGGATAACTTCTGAGGTGCACTCAGTACTCTGTCAATTCGGCTGAGCCCCAGGGGGCCCATTGCTTCCTTGATATTGTTGAACATGTACATATTAGCGGCCGGCCCTGGTGGTTGTAGGCCCATGTTTGTATGGATTTTTTATGTGCAATAAAGGTTTTTAAAAATAAAAAAAATGGGTGTAACATATGTTAGTACCTCAATATTACGTGATGAATACTCCATACCCATTAGAAAATATACTTTTTACTGTATCAGCCATAATAGTTATTTTCACAGCAGTGGGGAAATATTAATGGTCTGTGTTGGTACTGCATCTCGTACCAGGCCTATGTGGTGATGTAATTAATACAGACCAAGACATAAGATCCGTATAACGTTATGCTAGGGTGGGAAAAGATCCCAGCTAGAAGTCATGGCCGGTATGTTCTCCATGCATCCCAGTGTAGAATGCTTTCCAGTGGAAAAAAGGTCCAAGGATGAAGGCGTTTGACCCAAATGTTCACTGTGCGGGGTGTCTGTATATGTTATTCCTAACTTAGGGACTACATATAATAATGCTCGTGTACACATATGTTATGGCTGTAAGTATGCTTTTGGGGGACTCCCCCATGGTGTTTGACTGCTAATGCCCCACAGTGGGGTTTGGTTGCTGGCGTGGTAAAAGGAGAGCACCTTTACACCATAGGCCCATCCTAAAGCTGTAAAAGTGATTCCTGGTAAATTAAATGGCATGATACAGTTGGGTGGGACTAACGAATGCCGAGTTGGTTTAGAGTATTTTGTTGTTGAGACCCTTTTTGTGCGTTTGTTACCTGTACACCCATCATTGCTCGTTTTATAGGAGCTTTTTAGTCCAAGGTTGAGCAGTGAGTTTCTCAATACTAGAACATTGCTGGCCTTACCGCTATGATTCTTAAAATTCACAAAAAAAGCAATGAATTTACGACTAGATCGCTGTACTGGGGATGAATGTTTGACATTGTGTCAGCAGTCCGTTCATCAATAGTTCCATTTGCATTTGCCTCACTAAGTGGGAAGGGTATGCCCAGACGTGTGTCCCGTGCACACCATGCCACTGGAGTCAAGCTAGCCTGACTGATGAGGTGTGATCCCCTGAAATTGGTTGCAGGATGCTTGTTTCTAGTCCAGGGAGGACCTGGCCTGGTAGTTCAAGCTGGACTGTTCCCATGGGAAGCAGGGTCAAGACTGATTTGCATATGGCTGGGTCTAAGCAGGAATGGCATGGTGTACCAAAAAAAGCTGGATGTAGACCCAGATCTCTGTACTGGGGGTGAATGTTTGAGATTGTTTCAGCATTCCGTCCATCAGTTGTTTTGTTTGCATTAATCTAACTGTACAATGTGCCTCACGCTGGTATACTGCAACCAGTTTCTCTAATTGGGCCTTATAAACTATTTTATTTTATTATTTTTCTTCTATCCCTAATTAACCTCAGCTGCCATACCAAATCTCTTAGGTCCTCCAATGGATCTTGTATGTTTATGTCTTTGCTCAGCCTAACAGTAGTTTTTATTGGTCTGACTACAGAGCTGCCAACTCAGGCACCTGTGGGGACATTATTCTGCAGCTCTTTGAGTGAGTGTTCGTTAACAGCGCAGTAACTAATCTCACATTAACGATGTTCATCTCTGGGTGGATTCTGAGCTTATTTTTCCCGTTTAAAACAAAATTATAAAAATAAACCCAGATGGGATCGTGAACGATAGTCTAATGTATGTATATAACAAATATTTTCTCTAAATCCAGATGGCCTGCATGGAAGATATATATTTACACTTGTGTGAGACACAACAGGTGCACTAGTGATGTACTTTCATGACATCATTCACCACAGTCCTGATATTGCCGCTGCTTTGATGTGTGTGTAGGAGACCAATGAGTGAAAAATAAATGTGAGCACATTCAATAGAATGCAAATTTTGCACGCAATGGGGAGACAAATGCGTCTGATGAAGGGTGAATCACATGATTCCCAACATTTTCATGCCATGTATATGTTTATTCACAGGTATATCCCTTAATGGCAAGTATTTCACGTTATGTGCATGCTTTGAGTATTTTGTGCGCCATACACAGAAACCACACGTCATTGGAGGAGTGACATAATCATGAACCCATTGTGAAAGACCAGGACCTTTTAAGGCAGTGAGTATAGGTCTGAAACATAGTGGTAATTTAAGGTCATAGGACCATTGCATCCTAATACCACTACATAGTGTCTATTTTTAACCTACCCACCCCACTAATAAAGGAAAATCTAGGGAGTTGGTGAGTAATTTTATCTTTAAAGTCACATCACTATCCAACTATTTTCATAAGGGCTCCCTGAAATATGGTTGAGCCCACCCTGACCATGAGTCCGGGTGAACCCGGAGTGGGTGAGGGTTGTATAAAAAAGTTTTTTTCCCCCCTTCCCACTACAGTAGGAGTGGTGCATAGGTCTGGCACATAGCAAATTCTACCCCCTTCTTCGTTGTATAGGCGCTTGAACTCCAAAAGGGATAGCGTTTGGTTAGCATTATATAATGTACACAGCCCTTTTGGCCTTTCTACATTTACCAGACCAAGAGTAATTTTTTTAAATCACCTGTTGTGATGAGGTTTATGAAAGGTTTGACAAACGTTTCCTCCCAAACAGTTTGTGTCACAGTGAAACCTTAAATTTGTCTTAAAGTGTCTCATGTGTATGCTCTTAAAGCCGATACATAGCTGTTTGCTGCATCCCCTGACTTTAAAAACAGTCTTCCTTATTGCGATTACTTCAGCTATGTGTGAACCACACTATAACTCAGTTTTCCCCAAACAAACTGGTGCTGAGGACTCAGGTGACCTTCTTACCTAAAGTCTTGATGCCCTTCCATGTTCTGAAATCCATCCCTCTAACAGTGTTCTTTGCCCACCCTTTAACAAAATGAGGAAAGGCTTCATTGGCTGTACCCCAAAAGGGCGTTAAGATTTTATATTGATTCTACCAAGGAAGACTGAATGGATGATCAGCTTATTGTGGGATTCTCCCGAGTGACGAAAGGAAAGGCTGTGCAGAAGAGGACCCAGTCGAGGTAGATAGTCCTCTGCATTAAAATCTGCTTCTCACTGGCCAGGAAGCAGTCCCACCAAGGCGAATGCCGCTACTTCTGTGTTGGCATGTGGAATACTTGTCCTTGACTTCTGCCAGGCTGCAACAATGCTGCAACGGGTGTCAACACAGTTTCACAAAGCACTGCGACCTAGAAATCCAGGTCCAG
Source organism: Triturus cristatus (assembly GCF_964204655.1). Lineage (NCBI taxonomy): Eukaryota > Metazoa > Chordata > Amphibia > Caudata > Salamandridae > Triturus > Triturus cristatus. The sequence goes on from NC_140585.1 coordinate 619,784,025, forward strand.
CGTGAAGTGCTTTTCCGCCTGCTTGATACTACAAGACTTATTTTGGTCTACGTTCACCCCACACCCCATCCAGTGGGAGAGGTAGTGCTTTTGTAACTATTCTAAGGTGAGCATGGCTATTTGGCCATGCCCAGCTCCCCACAGGTCTGACAGTGGCCCACAGATTTTCACCCTCCATTATCTTTTTTTTTTAATGTTTTTCACCCTTCCCATGTTACTCCCACATTAGGTTCACACTTCTACAGGAAGACCGAATCAACCCCAAAAAATATTTTTTATTTTGGTAAAACAAATTATTTATACTCCTCTTTGTCACCAGAACACATTTGTCTGGTACTGGTCCTTGTGTTAGACTTCAGCTACTTGTTGAGTGGGAGAGTCCTATGACAGCCTACTCAACCATTAGCTCGCTTAATGTCTCCCGCGAAGAGTCTATAGTGAGTTCTGTGGCCAGTCTCCAGATCTGCTTTCACGGCTCTATTCCAACCCTCCTTAGCTCTTCACAGAAGCACATGGCTCTACCTTGCATCCTAATTGTACACATTCCCATAGTTGCTTTTGTAATCTTACAAGCAACCATTTTTAACCCCTGTAGACAAATGGAAAACATGGAGGTCCTGTTAAGTGGGATAGCTGATAAATTTCTGTTGAATCATAAACCAAGATACTTGTGCAGAAATAGCATGCACTGTTCATGATACCTTCCATCAACGGGAATAGAGCAACATTTGGGAGGACTGTGGAAGCAGAGTGAAAAACACCAGTAACACCAAAATGGTGGACTTTATACTTCCTGCAACAATGGTGAAAGGGACGATACCAAGCATTACACCTTCTCACTAAAGAATTGTCTTCTCAACTTTTTTGCATACTTCTGCACAGTATTCTCTGCCTACCGAGCCACACATTTCTGCACCATGATTCTTCATATTGTGGTTTCAATTTCTTGTCTTAACGTTTCAGTTTATGTGCCTGTGTCTGTGACAGACTCTTGATATCTGTTTGCAGAAGTATCTCACTTGCGCCTTTTCCTTATCTGAGTTCAGTTACATCTTCCGCATAGCCGTAGCATGCCTAGTTTTCCTGATATATCTTCAGAGCTCTTACACTGTGAACAAAATACAACGTTCCAGGGGTGTTGGCATTTTGTGTTTGTTTAGTAGAAACAACAAAAGAGTGTGATTGGTACACAACTAGAAAAACTAGCCAATAAAACCGCTTGGGAAAAACAAAAACAAAATATTTTATAAAAGAACCCTCACTCACCAACCTGGTTGGTGACATGCTTCATCATAGGGTTCCCACCAGAGAGGCAGAGTGCCTTCCTGGTGTGCTTCAACGCCTGAGTTACAGCGGAGCAGGTTTTGTTTGGGGGAGTGATTGTGACAAGTGGTGTAGGTATTAAAAGGTGCTAGTTTTAACCAAAAAATGTTTTATTCTAGGCAAACCAACAACCGTTTAAAAACAAATGGGACGGACCTAGACTGGCTAATTAGGATCACCAGAGTTGTCCGATTTTAAAATAAGTGAAAGGATATGGTCAACATGTTTCAGTTTGTGTTGCAAATTAGCTAAGCATTCTTCAGGACCAGGTGAGATTCCACGGCGGTATGTGCTCGCTAAGGCACACCCTAACCTGTGGAATCGTGCTAGTGGTAAAACTTAAGGTTCTACCAATGTGGCCTTCTGGGATTTCCTAGGCCAATGAACTTCTGCAAGAGAAACGGACAGAACACACATAAAATTATAGATGTGAGGTGATGGTCAACTGTTGGACACACATTCATTTGGTGCAGAATAAATTTTGTAATCCCATGCTGTGAATAGGGAACAAGTGAATTTATTTAAAAATGATGCCACTAGTGCTCCTGACTCAGGCACTCGTGCGCAGTTTTTTACAGCCACTCCAGATTTGCAATTTATCATGGAGGGGTCCAACTACAGGGCAAAGCCTGTGATTTATATTGTCATTTAATTGTAGACAATGTCAAGCATACGTTTGCTAAATGGTGCCTTTGACCTGTACTGTGCTCGTAATTGCGTACTCGTAACTGAAAGTGCTTAGCACACGACCGAAGCGCTAGCGATGTCCAGCAGGCGTTTGGGCATGTGCACATGCGTGATCGTACTTTAAAAACAAACCAGTAGTAATAACTTAGTCGTATATACGACTATATCTTGAGCACACAACTTTAGCCTTTAACCAGCCCCCCATGGCGCGTTCTAGCGGTTTTGCTTGAACGTGAACCAAACGCAACTCGTCACACGCACCACATAGGTGTCACGTGACTAGGAACAGGCAATTTATTTCCGGGTTTGCCGATACTCAGTAATATTCGGGCCGAGAAGGACAGCGTGAGGTTTCCCGCGGGAGTGTGCGAGCATGGAAGTAAGTGTAGATAGGGCACAGTGATTGACCAATAACCGACATCAGGTCTTAATTACTGGCGCTGACTCTTTTTCCATTGTTGCAGATACTATAGCACACAGTCCCCCCCTCTCGGACCCATGAAGTAATACGCTTAACGTCTTCGAGTAAGCCGATCATTATTTTCATGCTACTGGTTTGTTTTTAAAGTACGATCACGCATGTGCACATGCCCGAACGCCTGCTGGACATCGCTAGCGCTTCGGTCGTGTGCTAAGCACTTTCAGTTATGAGTACGCAATTACGAGCACAGTACAGGTCAAAGGCACCATTTAGCAAACGTATGCTTGACATTGTCTATAATTAAATGACAATATAAATCACAGGCTTTGCCCTGTAGTTGGACCCCTCCATGATAAATTGCAAATCTGGAGTGGCTTTAAAAAACTGCGCACGAGTGCCTGAGTCAGGAGCACTAGTGGCATAATTTTTTAATAAATTCACTTGTTCCCTATTCACAGCACGGGATCACAAAATGTATTCTGCACCAAATGAATGTGTGTCCAACAGTTGACCATCACCTCACATCTATAACTGTATGTGTGTTCTGTCTGTTTCTCTTGCAGAAGTTCATTGGCCTAGGAAATCCCAGGAGGCCACATTGGTAGAACCGTAAGTTTTACCACTAGCACGATTCCACAGGTTAGGGTGCGCCTTAGCGAGCGCATACCGCCGTGGAATCTCACCTGGTCCTGAAGAATGCTTAGCTAATTTGCAACACAAGCTGAAACATGCTTACCATATCCTTTCACCTATTTTAAAATCGGACAACTCTGGTGATCCTAATTAGCCAGTCTAGGTCCGTCCCATATGTTTTTAAACCGTTGTTGGTTTGCCTGGAATAAATACTTTTTTGGTTAAACCAGCCACCTTTTAATACCTACACCACTTGTCACAATCACGCCCCCCAAACAAAACCTGCTCCGCTGTAACTCAGGTGTTGAAGCACACCAGGGAGGCACTCGACCTCTCTGGTGGGAACCCTATGATGAAGCATGTCACCAACCAGGTTGGTGAGTGAGGGTTCTTTTATATAATACATTTTTTTTGTTTTTCCCACGCTGTTTTATTGGCTAGTTTTTCTAGTTGTGTACCAATCACTCTTTTGTTGTTTCTACTAGTATTTCCAGGGGGAATAAGAGTGATCCTCTCCCTCTTTTTGTTTCTTGATATTTTGTGTTTAGTCATATGCAGTTCTAATTCTGCCTTAATCTTCTGTTCTTGCAGTGGTTGTTTAACTCCTTCCCCAGCATGTGAATCGTACTGCTGTATGCTTACTAGAAAAAGTGCATATGATCGGTGACAACCAAAGACGTAATCTCTTCGAAATCCCTGGAGTCAGTGATAGCACTGTCGTTAACACATCTAATAAGCTAAACATTAGCAAAGTCAAATTTACTAAAGTCATTAGTTTCAACCCATATATTAATTAAGGTTCTTCCTTGACAAGCCCAGGAAAGAAGTATACCACCGGTGGGTGGAACAATGACTCATTGACGGCTGTTGAATTTTATTTTAACGGGAGAGGCTTATATCATCTGAATTACGCATGGTAGCAATATTCATGATGAAGCAGATCACTAAAGCAGCAAAATAAGTTATTTAAAATATAAAAATCCTTCCGATCTTTTTCTAGCCCAGTGTATGGTACTTGTTTTAACAGCATCGGATAGGACAAAAGATGCATTTTTATGGTGACATTTTTTCTGAAACATTGGATTTCCATTTGTAGTTTTGTGACAACAAAACAGTGGTTTATAAATAAGTGATTGTGGTCAATGTGTGTAGTTGATGTTATAACTGTTCCACTTAAACACATACCTCTGCCACTGCCCCTTAAATGTTTCCCAAGCCATTATTGACATTTCACAGTTAATTCTGCCTCAAGCCACGTCATGCAAGCTTTACTTATCAGGTGATCAGCTGACAATTAACCCAGTTCTTTCTGTACAGGGGTCAACCTGGATTCCCCAATACTGGTCCCCAGTCTCTCCAGGTGTCTTCCATGCTTATATGGACAACCACTAGCGCTGTATATAGGCCTTTCTAAGCTCATGCAGTGATCCATTGCCATCTTCCACCTTTTCAAACACGGCTTTACTCAGTCTTACAAAGCTTATGTAATGTCATTTAACAACCACCAAGCCCATACACAACAGGGCTGTTCTATATCTATCACCGTCTGCATTAGCTGTGATCTGGCGCCTCTAGTAAGATTGCATCCCAAAACTGCCTCCAGGCATGTGGAATTTCAAGAATGCACTGTGACCACTACATTACCAAATAGTGTGAAATAAGCCCCCTCGCTGGGTGGAACATTGTAGACAAATTGATGTGCTGACAGCACCCATCTTCCAAAGCCTATCTGGTAAAGTAGACCCGTTGTAGGTATTTCAGCTGACCAGTGCAAAATATGTTCGCAATGGCTGGTTAACATGAAGCTTCCACTGCCCCCGCCAGTCCTCATCTGTTAGTAAACACAGGTCACATCCTCAGGCCTCTCACAAGCGCACAAAGGGATCCATGGTATTATTCACCAGGTATTTATGTGTGAAATGATGTGCTTGGTTGGATCTTCAAAGAGAATTTTGGCTTCCAACGGGCTACAATCTGGGAGCACTTCAAGATTCGAGATATAGGGTGTAAGAGTGTGCCTAAGTTGTTAGTAGCGATTATATTGGCTACGGTGAAGGACTTACTCTCTTTGTAAATCAGTAAATCATTTGTGTGTTGTTCCTGTCATGACATCCTTTAGAGTCGATACCCCAGTGAGGTCCCATTGCTTGAATCCCTTCTAGTTTTGCAACTTGTTGAAGACGACGTCCAGTCCTTAGAGCTGTTTCATTTGTCGAACGTTTGTCCCAACTCAGGGCTTTGATTGTCGTATTCAAAATTGTAAACACCACTTTTCATGCCAGCGGGAGGGTAATTGAGCTTCCTTATAGCAAATGGAAAATCTGAGTGCCCCTTAGCACCCATCTTTTGGAGGCACATGCTGAGCCATTGAATCAGTTGAATCACAATTTGTTGAGAACAACAAACTGTGAGGTTCTTCAATATGAGACAATAGCTGAAGTGACGATTCCCCCTTCAAAGGTAGGTTTAAATATTTTGTTAGTGCAATCCTTGGGACTTTATAATCCCACAGAATTTCTAGATTTGGTAGAGAAGGCACGGGTTAAAGATCAACGATCTACCCATGAAAGAAAGACTGAGTGTAGACCAAAACTCAGTAGCCCTAGTCAACCTGTTGAGTTGGGGTTCCAGGTTCTTTTCCCACACTCTTCGAAAATCCCGGGAGCTAAATATCTCCAGGTATTTGAATCCTTTGCTTAACACCTGGATGTCACTGCTCATGTCATTGGACAGCAAGAAGTATTGGTTAGGTGACTTTGCTGTGTTGAGGCAAAGTCCTGTGAAATCCCCAAATATTCGTAGGATCTGAATACCTCAAGGATCAGGCCTCTGCGCTTTATCAAGGAAAAATTGGACATAGACGGCATGCAATGCAACCCTGACCACAAGGCCCAGACAGAGCCCACTCAAATCCTTTTATATGTGCAGCTATTTTAAACAGTTCCACAAGAGTTTCTATAGCCAACTTGAAAAAGGAGAGGGGATAGCAGGCATCGCTGTTGAGTGGTACGCTGTATTGGAAACTTGTGCGACACAGTGTGTTCTATCCTAATCCTTGCCGTCAAGCTGTGTAAAGCAGTTTTGTGCTACTGATGTGCCGGGCCCAAAATTCATCTTGGCGAGGGAGGAGAACAGATATTTCCAATTCAGCAATTCAAAGACTTTATGAAAATTGGTGAAAAACAGGGCCTGTGTACCGGGCAGATTGCTAGACAGAGCCAGGGCGTTGCAGATGCTGTGAATATTGTCATGTGACATAGTAAAGCATGAAGCCTGCCTGGTCCGGTGTGTCAGGGAAGCACACCACCGTCCGCAGCTGTTCAGGAGGGCCTTTTGGGTGTCAGGATTTTAAAATACAACTACTAGTTAAATCTGTATTAGAGCTCTAATTTACAAGATGATCAAATATGGAAACTGTTCTCATAGAAGATTTGTAAAGTGACACTCTCAGGTGGTCACCCCAAGTTTTTACATTTTTTGGGATGCATCTACTGCTAATCTTGGACTGTACACTGGGACACTGCTATTCATTGGACAGTGTATGTACTCTGACCCCTAAAACATGTCTAAATTGGCTTAAAATCTGATTAGCTTATGTAGCTTTTCTTTAAATCCATGGTGGCAGAAGTACATCCATGGCACAAAATATTAAATGCCACTTGTGTACTGCAGCAGCTATTGTGCCATCCACTACAGTGTCAGTGTGTAAACCTTTATTACCTCCTCGTTAGTCATCCTCGCCACATGACTAACGAAGTGAGCTTCAGCTCCACCACAGAACCCTCCAAAGCAAAAGTTAGCCTCCCATGCCTCCCATCCCTTCCCAATATGGCCGACCCTTACCCCTATGACACTATAAGAGAAGGGCCGGCCCAACCCCAAAGCCTGGTTTTTTTGTTCTGCACTCTCTCCGGAGCGCTTCAGTTGAGTGGTGCCTGCTGTAGCAGGTGCGTGGGTCCATGGTTGGAGGTCCTGCTATAGCGGACCCTAGGGGCTTGGACTTCGTTTATTCCCCCTGCCTGTTGCCCCCGGTGTGTTTGGCGGTTGCTGCTTTCTTGTACCGGTCAGGCTCTGCTTTAGCGAGCCGTGGGTGTTCAGGGTGGGGGGGGGGGGGAAATGCGTGGGATACGAACTTTCGGTTCCCTTGTGTATGGCCTTGATTGCTATGTCATTCCCTTCACCGCCCGCCTTTATTTATGCTCTGCGGGCGGCAGCTCTGCGCCTTGGCTCTCACCTGTTACGGAGGGGTGCTCTTCGTTTCCGCCTCGTCCTTCGTTTTACAGGTCCCTGCCCCGAGCCGTGTGATCGTCTTCCCACCTTCCCTCGGGTGTTGGGGGGGGGCGGCGGCTCTGCGGGGTTTGGAACAGCCGGTTCAGCTCCGGCGCGGCGTTTCGGCTGAAGCCGGTGCAGCCATGGTGTGACGCTTGTATCCCTGCGTCCGGTTGTTCCCTTCCGGATTGGGTGCCCTCCGGGGTCGGCGGCGTTGCTGAGCGCTGTTTGGTACTCGCGGCTGTGGGCCGGCTCGCTACCAGGGGGCGGGGCTTCGTTGCGTGTTTCTCCCGCCTTCCCTTTCCTTTTAAGGAGCTGGGGTTTTCAGTTCCTTTTCGCTCACTGTGCCTGGTACGTGTGTTTACCTTGCTGGTTTGTGCTGGGATTTTTGCACTTCCTCCAGGATGGACGGTGAGGATGTCCCTGTTGGGGATGTCCTGTCCTCCTAGGCTCCTTCGGGGGCGATAACCCTGCAGTCCATTCAGGACATGATTCAGTCCGCTGTTTCTGCTGCCTTTGCGCAGCGCTCGTTGCCAGGACCCTCCTCCCCAAAACGTCCACGCCTGGATCTTTCCTTGGTCTCTGACGCTGAGGGGGAGGAGGAGGATCTACGGGGGCGCTATGTGCAGGGTCAGGAGTTGCGGGAGGTCCTGCTTCATATCAGACAGAACATGGCTTTCACTGATCCGACGGCTTCGGACCGGTCTGAAGACTTCTTCTTACAATATCAGCGTAAGGAGCCGGAATCGCTGCCTCTTCATTCCTCCGTCAAAAAGGTGTTGGAGGGGGAGTGGTTGGAAATCGACAAGCAGGCCTTCCCGCGATACCTGGCGAAACGCTATTCCATCCAGGACTTTGCCAAGGATTTCCCTTCTTCCGTCAAGGTTGACTCTGTTGGCGGGGCTGGCCTCGCAGGGTTCCATCATTTCCGAGGACGCCTCACCCTCGGACCCTGTTGACAGGCGGGCTTACTCGGCGGCCAATTTCTCCATTCGCGCCTCTGCCTACTTGTCCTACACAGTCCAATCCTTGTTGAAGGATTTCCAGTCCTTGGCGGAGTTGCTTGATCAGGGGGCGGATGTGGTTCCTACCCTGGCGCTTATGGAGCAGCAAACCCGGCTCCTGTCGGACATTTCCTTTGACACCTTAGGGGGCTTCTGCTGCAGCTGGAGGCGCTGCCATTCAGGCCAGGCGGCAGATTTGGTTGCGCAATTGGAAGGCGGAGGCTGCCCAAAAGGCCTTATTGATGAGGATTCCCTTCTCCGGCCCGAAGCTCTTCGGTGCTCCGCTAGAGGAGTTAGTAAAGAAGTCGGCTGAGGACCGGAAACTGCTGGCTCCTCTTCGTTCTTCCAGGGCCTGCTTTCCGGGTCCCAAGAGGGCGTTCTCCACCTCTTCCACACCACGGGGGAGTGCGCCCTTTCGTGGTCGGGGTCGCGGCCGGGGCGCCCCCTTCTTCTCCAAGTCCCGGTCTCAGCCTGCTGCTTCCACCTCCACTCCCAAGTCCTGACTATCTCCTGGCCCCGCCGGGTGGCCCTCCAGTGGGCGGCTGTCTTCGCCTCTTCCTTCCGGCTTGGGAGTCCTCTGTCTCGGACCTTTGGGTTGTTCGGGTCGTGAGGGAGGGTCTCACCATCTCCTTCAGTTCCCCTCCTCCGGGCGCCTTCCGCGCTACCCCTCTGCCTTCTTCGCCGGTCAAGAGGGCGGCATTGCTCGCTGGCATCCAGGACCTGCTCGTGAAGGGGGCCATCCGGCCTGTTCCACTGTCTCAGCGGGGCCTCGCCGTTTACTCCATTCTGTTCCTGGTAAGAAAGGTGTCTGGGGATTTTCGGCCGGTTTTGGACTTGAAGCTGGTGAATTCTTTCATTCCGCACACTAAGTTCAAAATGCTTTCTCTGCAGGAGATTCTGCCGCTGCTGGTCCAGGGGGAGGTGGTGGCGTCCCTGGATCTTTTGGATGCCTACCTCCATGTACCTGTCTTCTCAGCCCTTCCTCCGGTTCTGTGTGGGTTCTCGCCACTTCCAATTTCAGGTACTTCCTTTTGGGTTGTCTTCTGCCCCGAGGGTATTCACCAAGGTCCTGGCGCCCTTGGTGGGCATCCTTCACCAGGAGGGGATCAGGGTCTTTCCCTACTTGGATGACTGGCTAATCTCTGCTTCTTCTTTTTCGAAGGGGAGGCTTCACGTCCGGAGGGTCTGCGAGGTCCTGTCTGCCCACGGCTTCCTGATCAATCTCCGGAAATCCCACCTCGAACCTGCCCAGGACTTGGTCTTCATTGGGGGCCGTTTGGACATGGTTCAGGGCAAGGTGTTCTTGCCACTGGCTCGCCGCAATGTCTTGTTGCGGGATCTGGGGACTCTGCTGGGGAGGGATTGTGCTCCTGTGAGTCTGTGGTTGCGGGTCCAGGGGTTGATGTCTGCTACCATCAATGTACTCCCCTGGGCTTGCCTTCACCTGTACCCCTTGGTGAATCACCTCCTTTCTCATTGGGACCCTCGCTCCGAGGACTACGAGGCTTTGGTTCCGGTGTCTCCCCTGATCCGGTCCGACCTGGGCTGGTGGCTTGTGGCGTCCCATCTGTCGGAGGGTCTTCCCTTTCTGGCCTCCCCGTCCCGGATTGTCACGACCGATGCCAGCCTCCTGGCCTGGGGGGCGACCTTGGGGTCCCGGTCGGTTCAGGGTCAGTGGGGTCCTCTGCTGTCACGCTGCTCCTCCAACTACCGCGAGTTGATGGCAGTCCGGCTAGCTTGCCGGGACTTGGCTCCCTCCCTCCAGGGTCATCATGTTTTGGTGCGGACCGACAACCAGGTAGTTCGGTGTTACATCAACCACCAGGGGGGTTGCCGGGTGCGCTCCCTGTGGTTGCTGTCCCGGGAACTGTTGTCCTGGGCGGAGGTGCGGTCTTGTCGATCAGGGCGGTCTATCTCCCGGGGTTGGAGAATGTGGTGGCGGACCACCTCAGTCGGGTCTTCACGCCCTTGAGTGCCCTCTCCCTATCGCCGTCGGTCTTTCGCCTCCTGGTGGGCCTGTTTGGTCTTCCTCGGGTGGACTTGTTCGCAGAGTCGGGGAATGCCCTCCTGCCCTGCTTCCGCGCTCTCCATCCGTGTCCGGGGGTGTGGAGGGTGGATGCTCTGTCCTTCCCGTGGCCTCGGGGTCTTCTTTATGCCTTCCCTCCGTTCCCTTTGATTCCTCGGGTCCTTTGCAAGATCCGTTCGGACCATGCTCTGGTGCTCTTGGTGGTTCCCGGTTGGGTGCGCCGCTCCTGGTATCCTCTCCTGGGCGAGCTGGCGGTTCGGGCTTGCTGGCCGATCGCAGACCACCCGTTCCCCTTGCGGGGCACTCCTCTGCCCGGGGAGGTGTTGCGCCGGCTCAATCTGCATGCTTGGCTGTTGAGAGGGTGACCTTGTTGGCCCAGGGGTGCTCCCCGGGGGTGGTGGCTTTCTTGCAGGGGTCCAGGCGGTCTTCAACCTTGTTGTCCTATTCCCGGCACTGGTCCTCTTTCTCCCGTTGGTGTGGGTTGCTGGGTTCTGACCCGGTGTCGGTGGATCCCATGAGGGTTCTGGATTTCTTGGCGGAGGGTTTTTCCCTGGGGTTGGCTACCTCCACTCTTAGGGTTCAGTGGGCTGCCTTGCGAGTATTCCGCTGTCCGGATCTGGACCTCCTGGAGCCTCTGGTGGCCCGCTTGCTGCGCAGCTTTTCTCTGCAGCGACCTGTGGCTGTTTGCCTTTCTCCTCTCTGGGACCTTCCCTTGGTCCTGCGGGCTCTGCAAGGTCCTCCGTTTGAGCCTCTGCTGTCGGTGGACCCGAAATTCCTTACCTTCAAGGTGGTTTTTTTGGTCGCCATTGTCTCGGCCGGCCGCATGGGCGAACTGGGGTCCTTTCTTCGGTCTCCCCCCCCTTCTTGAGGATCCTGCCGGACCGGCTGGTCCTGCGACATGATCCCCGGTTACTGCCTAAAATTCCTTCCTTGGCGAACCGCTCGCGTGAGGTTTCCTTGCCTTCCTTCTCCCCCTTGGTGGGCGTTCCCCTGTCATTGTTGGATGTCCGGCGGGCGGTGGAGATCTTCTTGGAGCGCACCGCCTCCGTGTGTCAGTGTGATAGCTTGTTTGTGACCTTTGGCCCGGTTCGGTCGGGGCACAAGCCTTCTGTTTCCACTCTGTCGCTGGCTGAAGCAGGCTATCGCGCTGGCTTACGGGGCCCAGGGGTCTGACTTCCCGGGGTCTATCCAGGGGCGTTCCACACGGGGTGTCTCGGTGTCTTGGGCCTCGTTCAGGGGTGTGTCCACTGAAGAGATTTGTCGGGCGGCCACGTGGTCCTCTCCCCACATGTTCATGGAGCATTACCGGGTGGTCCTGGGGGGCTCGGTTCCTGGGGATTTTGCGGGGGCAGTCCTGTCTGCGGGTTCTTCCGCCCCTTGATTTGTCCTCCTTGGACTGTTTTTATGGTGTGGTTTTCATTACACGTTGTATTAAAGTTGTTTTGTTAACCTTTTATCGCCTTGGTGGTGTTTTGTGTGTACCATGAAGCCGTTTGGCTTGGTATGTGCTCACTTCGTTAGTCATGTGGCGAGGATGACTAACGAGGAGGTAATGCCCAGTTTACTTACCGGTAATCTTCATTACTCCGAGTTAGTCTTCCTCGCCACATGAGTTCCCGTCCCTCCCTCCCTGTCTGGCTATCGGCTTCATGTTTTGCTTGGTAGTTTCAGGCTTTGGGGTTGGGCCGGCCCTTCTCTTATAGTGTCATAGGGGTAAGGGCCGGCCATATTGGGAAGGGATGGGAGGCATGGGAGGCTAACTTTTGCTTTGGAGGGTTCTGTGGTGGAGCTGAAGCTCACTTCGTTAGTCATGTGGCGAGGAAGACTAACTCGGAGTAATGAAGATTACCGGTAAGTAATCAGGGCATTTCTGGCCTACCCTTGTGTGGCCCAAAAGCAGCAGTTTGAACCCTCCTGCCCAGATCGGTCAAAAGCACCCTTTTGACTGGTATAAACACTTGATTTTAAATATTGCATAAGTAAACTCTAAGCACACCACGCTGTCCACAAGATAGGTTTAATACTATTTAAGTGTGAAACGTGTGACATGAGAAAGGCATGTTCCCACAGTGGCTAGACCCAGAACGACATGGTCACTGGTCAGGCTTTAACTGGTACATAGGAAAAGTATAGATTATATATTAAACTCAATAACATTTTACCTGTACCAGCTGCGGACTGTATTTTAAAAATATATATATATATTTATAAAAATTCTATCTAATGGTGAAGTCAGATTTTTATTAAATGCATTGGAGATATAAATTTTAGAAAGTTAACTTTACCTTGCTTGAAGCTGCTGGAGGCTAATCTGCATTAGTGTTCCAGCAACTGCCCAGCCTGTACTTGGCCTGGATTAATTGTGAAAGAACGGAAGCAATGGCCCATGGGCAGGAGAAGGTGAATTCTTTACCTAGCAGGAAGACCAGTTGGGGAAGACCCAGGAACTTAACTTACCCTCACACAAGTAACTGGACACTTGGAAAGCCCCAGCCTTTGTCCCATAGTCAGCCTGGCACCAAACCCAGTTGGAGGAAAGTTACATCCAGAACCGATTTTGAGTAACCACATAGGGGACTGTTGTCATCACTCCTGATGACATTGCGTGTTCTGTAAGGTGGCGAATAGATCTAACCAAGGCTCTCCCCACTGTTGAAAGAGACCATACGCCACTTCCGAGTGAAGACGCCATTCGTGATCCATCATGCACCTGCGGCTGACTTCGTCCGCCCTAGCGTTCAAAGAACCTGCCAGGTGTTGAACCGTCTAGGAAATGCCTTGAAGTTCCAGCCATGTCCAGAGGTGCAGAGCCTCTTGACACAGGGTCCACGACCCCACCCTGTTTGTTGCAGTACCACATGGCGGTGGTGTTGTCTGTGAACACCTGCAGCACCTTCCCCTTGAGACGGGGAAGGAATGCCTTCAGTGCAAGAAGGATCACCCGGAGCTCCAGAAGGTTGATATGGAGCCGGGACTCCACCAGAGACCAGAGTCCTCTGATCTCCGCCTTTCCCATGTGGCCGCCCCATCCCAGGAGGGACGCTTCCGTCACCACTATGTGCTCCGGTTGGGGAAGGGAGAGGGATCTGCCGCTGACCCAATACTGATTCGTGAGCCACCTCTGCAATTGTTGCGCAGTGCCCTCCGAGAGCTGGATGTAGTCGGACACGTTCCCCTGATGCTGCGCCCACTGGAACTTCAGGTCCCACTGCAGAGCCCGCATATGCCATCTGGCATGGTTGGTGAGCAGGTTGCAGGAGGCCCAGCAGCCTCAAGGTCGTCCTGACCGAAACCCGGGACAAGGGCTGAAAGATCGGAATCATAGCCCGAATGTCCTGGACTCGTTGTTCGGGAGGATAGACCCGAAACTGCGCCGTGTCCAGAACCACTCCGATTAAGAGGAGCTTCTGGGAGGGAATCTGGTGTGACTTTGGCACGTTGATGGAGAACCCCAGCAAATGCGGGAGGTCGGCCGTAGTCTGGAGGTGGGAGACGACTGTTTGGGGTGAGCCTGCCTTCAACAACCAGTCGTCGAGATAGGGGAAGACTGATACCCCTGATCTGCGCAGATGAGCTGCGACCACCGCCATCGCTTTGGTGAACACCTGAGGGGCGCTTGTAAGGCCAAAGGGGAGCACGGTAAACTGAAAATGCTCCTGCCCTACCATGAATCGCAAGTAACGCCGGTGGGCCGGCAAGACTGGGCTATGAAAATAAGCGTCCTGCAGATCTAACGCTACCAACCAGTCTTGCGGGTCGAGGGAAACGAGACCTGAGCAAGTGTGAGCATCTTGAACTTCTCCTTCCGGAGGAAGCGATTGACATTCCGAAGGTCCAAGGTAGGACGCAGGCCTTTGTCCTGCTTTGGGACCAAGAAGTAGTGGGAGTAACAACCACGACCTACGTCTGGCATCAGAACGCGCTCTATGGCCCCTTGGCCAAGAGGGCCGTAACTTCCTGCTGGAGAAGTGCCAAGTGATTCCCCCAACATGCAGTGGTACTGAGGTGGCATGGCTGGAGGGGTGGTCTCGAAGGGGAGGGAGTAGCCCCTTCGGACAAGCTGCAGAACCCACCTGTCCAATGTGATGGTGCGGCAGTGGTGGAGGTGATGGCGAATCCTGCCACCCACTGGCATCTGGTGGGCCTGAAACACAGGACTAGGAAGGTTTGGAGGCAGGAGCAGCAGGGGGGGGTGGACTGACCTGCACGCTGGCCCCGCGACCCGCTTCTACGGGTCCCTCATCCGCAGCTGCGCTGAGACTGTTGCTGCACAGGCCTGTGACTTTGAAACAAACGTGCTTGGGCGCCCCTTCCTTGGCCACGAAAGGAGCGAAAAGCAGTAGCGGAAGGAGTGCGTGTAACCGAAAGGCCTAAGGACTTGGCCGTAGTCCATTAGTCCTTAAAACGTTCCAACGCACAATCTGCTTTATTGCCAAACAGGCGAGTACCATCAAAGGGCATGTCCCTCAACGAGTTCTGGACATCCCCAGAAAAGCCAGTCGTCCTCAGCCAGGCGTGATGGCGTAGCGCCGCTGTCGTTGAAATCGCCTGCCCAGCGAGTCAGCAGTGTCAAGAACACAACGGATAGTAAACTTGGTTGCGTCTCTCCCCTCAGCAATAGCTTGGAAGAGTATTGTCTGAGCCTCCACAGGACACTGAGGCAGCACTTGCGCAACCGTATCCCACACAGAATGGGAATAATGGCCCAAGAGACATGCGGTGTTCACAGACCGCAAGCCTGAACTGGTGGAAGAAAAGAAAAAATGTTCTTCCCTAACTGCTCCAGTTTATTGGATTCCCTGTCCAAAGGTGCCGAAGGGAATGCACTCAGGGTTGCAGAGGCTTGGACAACCAAGCTCTCAGGGGTGGGGTGTTGGGAGAAGAAAACGGGGTCACCCGGGGCCGGGCGATGGCGTCGGGCCACGGTCTTGTCCACAGGAGCCCCTGTGTTGGGCCTGGACCAGGTGCCCAAAAGAACGTCTGAGTGCCTCGTTGAAGGGCAGCAGCGGCTCTGCAGAAGCTGGCCAAAGCACCTCTGTCAGGAGGTTAGTCCTGCCGGCCACAGTAGGAATCTCAAGGTGGAGAGCCTCGGCTACCCTACGCAACACCATAGAATATGAACCACCCTCCTACGTAGCCACGGTAGAAGGAGACAGTGCTCCAGGTTCCAGAGCATAATCCTGGTCGCCTGCATCCCCCGGATCCTCATCCCAGTCCAGGTCTAACTCTCATTGAACTGCGAGAGGGTCCTCAGACCCCTCCCAGTCCTCCCCAGCCTGCTGAACAGGTGGAACATCTTGACGTCAGTGGATATAGGGGATAGATGTTCCCAAACGGAATCGGCATTGGTAGACACCCTTCCGGCACGGCTCCACGCCGGGGAGGAAACTGGGGATGGCGTTGGCAAGGGCTGTGGCCGGCGGCGTTGAGGCCGGTGGAGGTCGTACAGGGCCAACCAGCATAGAGCCGCAGGGGTGGCAACACCTGCACCCTTAGCCCCATCGCGCGACCGGCTAGGGGAAGGCGAAGTGCAACAACGCTTTTTCGCCGCCTTGTGCTTCGCCTTCTTGTGCTTCGCCGCATTGTGCTTCGCCGCCTTGTGCTACGCCTTACCTGACTCAGAGTGTGAAGACTTTGAATGATGGTGATGGCTCCGCAGCAGGTCCCTCGACCTCCCACGGGACTGGGACTTTGAAC
Source organism: Triturus cristatus (assembly GCF_964204655.1). NCBI lineage: Eukaryota > Metazoa > Chordata > Amphibia > Caudata > Salamandridae > Triturus > Triturus cristatus. Next base: position 619,800,085 of record NC_140585.1, read on the forward strand.
GGTGCGGAGCCAATTCCCGGGCCTCCAGCCACTTTCGGGACCGCTCCGGCAAAGTTTTCGGAGCCATGGCCCGGCAGCGGGGGTATGAACTGGAGTCGTGGTCGCGCCCCAGGCAGTAGAGACACTCACGGTGCGGGTCTGTCCCCGACATCGTGTGGGGACAGGCCGCACAGGACTTAACACCGGGCATCCCTCTGCACCTGTAGAGTGATAGATACTTGAAAACAGAGACAAAAAGTCTCAAAAACTCAGTCAAAAAATGACTGGGGGTACCGCTCTTCCGGATCTGCGCTTGCTGGCGCGGCAAAAGAAAGAACTGACGTCTGCCCGCGTGGGCGTGTCTTAAGTAGCTCCAAAGATGTCATCTCTGCGACGACGACGCCTACCGACGCGCAGGGGTACTGCTGACGAAAAACTTTCCGGAACCAGTCTGACGCCTGGGGATATTCTAAGGTAAGGAATCTATCACTAACGTGTCTCTTTCAGATAAACATAACTCCTTGAATGCCTTTTAATAGTGATCAATAATGTTAATTGGAAGTGCTGCCTTCAGTAGAAATAGCGTAGCAGCAGTGTTATAAAAAAATACCGAAGCGGGGCGTGGCCGAGCAAGATGGCCGAAGAGACGTAGTTTGTCTCGGCTCCCAGTCCACGCTCGGTTCCTGAATGGCGAATTGCGGGCCCCTGTTGATTTTTGGGCTGGGAAACCTACCGCCGGCATGCTGACTCTACCGGGCACAAACTGAGCGCCCCAGATTCTCGCATCCACGGTCCTCGACCTCGAGGGACAACCAGCTCCAGATACCAGCATTTGCCGGGATGGCAGACGCCACCCCTTGGGGGAAGGGCACACCGGACGTTCGCTGAGGGGCTTAACGCTCTGTCACGGCTCCAAGGCAGAGCGAATCAGGACCGGAGTGGCGGCCTCCCACCCTAGTGACCACCACGGCGCTGCATGAAGGACGCCGGCTTTACCGGCACCAACAACGGAAGCGGCTCCTGTGCCAAGCGAACGACACTGCTGAGCCCGGCAGGTGTGTGAATGGCGGAAGAGAAATCGTGGGAATATTGCAGGCCCTGTAATTCATGCTGCAAGCGGTGATAGGAATGCCCGGCTCCTCAACCCACGGCTGCTAAACTTGCGCAGGAAAAAAAGCACAGCGCTGATATTCTTACCGGTCCAGGCCACGTGTGGAGTGACCGACCCCACGAGATCCGCCAGGTGCGTGAGGGCCGGGGGAGGAGTCAGGGGCCCACCGACTGTCCTGCTGGAGGGGAAGGTGTCCTGTGTGAGTGCCTCCTGACTCGAGAGGCCTGCATACCCAGCAAATACCCCATGCCACGCCTGACTCTAACATGGCGGCCGGGCCCTGCGCAGAGCTATCACGGAGGAGCTCCCTCTGAGGCCAGGCCCGATGTCTCCACGTGCTCGTGATCCCACGCGCTACATGTAACACCAGCAAGCGCCTTCAATGCACACCTGCCCCCGGCACTCGCCACCCTGGCGATCATCGAGGCACGACTGGCGGAACGCTGTTGAGCTGGGAAGTTCGTCCTGCGCACATCGTGGTTAACTGCGAACACCAGTGTGATCCCCGGGGTGACTTCTCTCCTGAGCACCAACTGCGGATTCAACGAAGGGAGTACTTCCTCATTGCAGATACCACCACAGCCACACAGCGTAAGGTCCTGCCGCAGCCCCAGAACGTGGGAAGAGGCCCACGGAGTGCTACACACGGGCCCCGCTCCGGTCACAGAGGTGAACGACCCTGGGAGCAACCGGACAGTGTGGGGGGTGGATCTGGCCGCGGGTCTCGGTGCATGTGGCACCCGCACCTAGGAGGACAACTCACCCATGACTAGGGCTCCCACACCAACAGATCCCCCACTTGGCCACTATATGCTGCTTGTCCGGTTCTGCCTTTATGCCGCCAAAGAAGGGGACCAGTAAAGTGACTAAAAGTGTCTGATTTTTTTCGCGCCACCAGACAAGCGCCTACCACCTGCACAAGACGCGGCAACAGGCGCCATGGCTCTCACCAAAGATGATCTACTCGCCACGCTGCGGGACTTCAAGACTGAACTGCGGAATGAACTGGGTCAAGATCTCAAGGTCTCGATTGAGCAACTGAAGTCCGACCTCACTGGCCGGCTCACCTCCCTACAACAAGATGTGGACTCTGTGGGCACGAGGGTGTTGGATCTGGAAGCGCACGCCCAGGACTTAGATAAGCACTCTGCCAATATGCGAGAGAACATCCGCACCCTCCAAGATCACCTACAGTAGACACAACTCAAGGCTGAGGACCTTGAAAACAGAGCACGATGGGAGAACCTACGTATCCGAGACTTAGAGGAGGGAGCGGAGGGACCGGACATCGCCGAAATTCTCCACCCGCAGACCATCAAAATAAAGTTAGACAGAGTACACCGGGTTGGGGGCCTGGCAACCAGAGAAAAGCGAAGACCATGCGACGTCCTTGCCAAATACAACTCCCACAAGGCTAAAGAAGCTGTTTTGTTAGCTGCCAGGAAAAAGGGCGCAGTCTCCTTTCAGGGCCACTCGTGCTACATCTTTCAGGATCTAGCCCCGGCTACATTGGCCAGGAGGCAGCTTTTCCGTCCTATCGCGACGACAACATCGGATACAGGTGGACATACCCGTTTGGTCTCTCCTTTGAATTCAACAATAAACAACGCCACATCTCTGACCTGCGGAAGGGGCTAGATCTCATGGGCTTACCCTCTGACTCTCTTGAATCCACTCAGAACAAAACACAGGGCCCCCGAAATCCAGGCCCTCGACATAACAATGGTCCACTGGCTCTTGGAGAGGCCGCAGGTGAGAACCTCGTGCTCTGAGCAGCAATGACATATGAATTCTGAGGCACGACCTAACGATCAATGCTGGCTTTACCGAGTCTGGACGTCTCCGGAGGTACTCTAGAACGCTTGGAACGAAAGGCTGGGTCGATCCCCCACTGTTGACCACAAGGACACTTCAAGTACTGGCCCATGACGCCATCTCTGCCCAGCGGAAGCGCATTTCTCAGCGCCTGCCCCATATCTCTCTGTGGCGTAGTGAGACCGTCCCTGAGAGTGACTACTTGACAAGTTGGTATCTCAGCCATTCATAGACCTGGGTTGAGCCTCCGTGGGATCTCAGCGAATGTGACGACAATCCGGACGATCTTCCGCACACGGACATACAACGGAGGTATCGTCAGCATACCCATGTGAGCAGCTATTCAGCACTGACTTTGCAAGATGACCGCACTATTATGGACAAACATAACTTCATGCAAATGTTCGGGACGGGTGTGGACGGGGACCTCGGTCGTACCGTCCCTCCATTGTTCCCATGGGGGTTCCGCAACACTCAGCTGTCAGCGGATCTACACACGCTGAAGTTGGTAATGTTCTGGTTTATTTCTGTTTGGGGGAGGGAAGTGTGAATTCGGGATGGTGTCAGCTTTTTAACGTACTTTCCTAGTGGTTCATTGGGCTCCAATCCTTTCTTAAGTGTCACATACACACGGGCTATAGCTTGTTTGAGCAGAACTTGCCTACGTACAGAGACACATCATCTAGCTACACCGGGGGGGTCCACGTTAATTAGATGACAGTTACTATTGGTTCATGGAACGTGAAGGGCCTTAACTCCCCTCAAAAGCGTCAAAAGGTTTGGAAAGACCTTACCGATCATCACATCGACATTGTGGCTCTTCAAGGGACGCATCTCGCTAGGGCCGAAGACACACGCTTCTGACACAAACAATACCCCCCGATATACAGATCATCTGCTCTTACTAAACACAGGGGAGTGGCTCTCTTCCACTCCGCCATGAAATTCCAACCTCTAGATGTCCAGACTGACAAAGAGTCAGTTATGGTCCAAGTAGTTCTGAAAGGCAAACTATGCACATTTGTGGTAACGTATGCCCCCAATACAGGGCAGACAGCCTTTCTCAACAAATTAGTGGGGAAAATCCAGGACTTTGCAGATGGACCTACAATCCTACTGGGCGATTTCAACCTCACCTGGCAACCGGACCTAGACAGCACCCATCCAAACCGAGCGGACACAGGCTCCTTCACCACAGACACTAAACAGAAGCTGTATGACCTAGGCCTTGTGGACGCTTGGCGTGCTCTTCACCCCCAGACACGCGACTTTACTTTTTACTCACACATACATCGCACCTATTCTAGGCTTGGCTATATCTTTATTAGCCAGAACCTATTGGGAGCCATCCAGACAGCTAAGATATTCCCCATTTCCGGATCGGACCACGGCCTCGTAGCAGTTCACTTAACATGGAGCAACATTGCTTCTTCCACTCCCCGGTGGTACTTTCCGGCAGCCCTCACTAGGGACAGGGTACACTGCACATCGCTAAGGGAAGCGATTACAGATTTCTTTAAACTAAATAACACCGAGGACACTTCAGCCTACTCCAATTGGGACGCATTCAAGACGGTCTTTTGAGGCCACTGCATCGCCCTTAATTCTGCCTTGAACAAACAGCGGACAATGGAAAGAGAGGCTCTGGAAAAGGAGCTGGCCAACGTTGAAGCCTCCCACAAAGATAATCCCACTAGAGCCACATTATGCCACCTCACTGCCCTATGAGGCAAGCTTAGAGCCATTTACAACAATAGAGCTGAATACACCCTCCTTAAACTCCGACAGACATACTCACAGGGGAATAAGGTTGGCAAACCTCTTGCTAGACAACTCAAGGAAAAGCGGGAAAGGGAGTATATAGGGGGGGATACGTAGGGAAAATCATACCGTGACATACAAGGACGAAGATAAAGCTGATCTTTTCAGCTCCTTTTATAAGAACCTCTACACCAAAGACCAACAAGACACGACTAAACAATTTGACTGTCTTCTGACTTTAAAATTCCCACAGGTATCGACCGAATGGAATGACAAGATTACTGCCCCCATATCCGCCGCGGAAATAGTCACTGCAATAAAAGCTCTCAAACCCCACGAGGCCCCGACCAGACGGCTATACAGCCCAGTTCTATAAAACCTTTGCCCCAGACCTAATCCCCCATCTCACCCGGCTCTTCAACAAAATGGCCGAAGATGTTGAGACCACAGTTTTACCAACACAGGGGAAATACCCACAGCTATGCACCTCCTACCGCCCCATCGCCCTCTTAAATCTAGACGCAAAGCTCTATTCCTCTATCCTGGCGACTTGTCTGAACGGCCTCATGCCTGATCTCATCCACCCCAACCAATCGGGATTTATTAAGTCGACAGACACACGACAGCACTCGGCGCATAGTTCACCTTATTGAGAAAGCCACCAAAAAACACATCCTCGCAGTATTGGTTGGACTAGACGCCGAGAAGGCTTTCGACAGGGTGGATTGGGGGTTCCTTTTTAACATACTAACACACTTCAGGTTTGCTCCCAAATTTATTACCATGCTTCGGGCTAATTACGCTCAATTATGCTCCAGGGTACAAGTTAATGGGATTCGTTCGGAACCCTTCGCCCACACCAGAGGCACTCGCCAGGGATGCCCCCTTTCACCCCTATTATTTGCCCTCAGCATAGAGCCCCTAGCGATGACCATGAGGGCACATCCAGAGATTCAAGGCATTCCCTTTAGTGGAGTCCAACTTAAAATATCGCTTTTTGCGGATGATGTGCTACTCTCTCTCTTGAACCCACCCCGGTCCCTACCCCCACTTCAATTGGAGCTAGCACGATTCGAAGAGGTAGCATGTTCTAGGGATTAAGGGCCAGATAAACATTAAACACATTCTGTGAAGGTAGTCAGTTTGTGCGCTGACTTTTATTGAAAGCAGTGGTATTTTGTTGAATGACCTATGTACTAATAGGTCAGTTCACAAAATATCGAATCGTAGTGGGTCGCAATACGACCTATCTCATTACGATTCATTTATAGATATAGCTATATTCAGCAACAAACGTTCCAGCCTGAAAAATTGAACTCACTTGAGGCCATCTTGTGATGTCTTTATTCAAGCAGTTCAACTGCACACAAACACCCAGTGCGTTTCAGTACAAATTTTGTTCACGGGTTGTAGGAAGCTGGCTCTGTATATACTATATCAAAGTGAGGTATAGTGTGCGCAGAGTACAGTGGAAGCCCAAAGGTAGGCAGAGGTAAAAGTAGATAGCACCTTACTCTCTATTTGTGGTAGTGTGGTTGAGCCGCAAGGCTGTATCAGAGGGCAGTGTTAAAAATTTGTTGTACACACTCAATCAGCAAATGATATCACACACTCAGACTGAACTTCAGACCAATTGGTTTTGTATACAAATATTATTTTAGTTATTTTATGTTCTAGAACCAAGCAAGCCTGGCACAGGTAACAAATACATACTTTACAGTAGTAATGCAGTTTGTAAGCAGTTTAAATTGCAATTGTATATGCACTTTGATTTGATTACAGTAGAGCTACTAGTAATAAAATACTTTTGATATACTGTACATATACGTTGTATTGGCTTTTTAGTAGAATGTCAAGTAGATTACATGACAGACTACTTTTCTCACACAGTGCTGTGTACCTGGATACTGCATTGGGACATTTCCTGTAAACAGGTAAGTAAAAGCGTTTGTTATTTAGGTAGTTTTAAAGGGTTTCTTAGATTTTCCAGCTCCACACTTAGAAACTTTTCACAGAAAAACAGTCAATGTTATCCTATAGAGGAAAATAGGGTTATCAGTTCAAAGGTAAGTATTTGGTTGCGGGAGTTGGTATTCTGGGGGTAGATTCAGGGGTCCCCCAGGGTCAAGGATGCCCTTAAGTTACACCCTCAGCGGCACTAAGGCAGCCGGGTGCAGAGTGCTGAGGCTCACTGTTATCCAATGGGGGATAGGAGGCCTCCGGTTGCTGGCTGCTTACGAGCAGGCCACAAGGTTGTGGGAGCAAAGCTCCTGGACGTCTGCTCAGGGCAAATGGGGTTTCAAGCCAGCACAAAAAGTGCACCCTCAGCGGCACTGATGCGGCCGGGATGCAGGGTGCTGTTTTAGCGTTGGGCGCCCTGTAGCTTTCAATGGCGAGTCTCCAGTTCGCAAACACACTGCAGACTCGGGGATAAAGGTCTTCTGGGTGCGTCCGCCACTTGTATAGGTAAGTTGGGATGCTAGGGGTTGGTTAGGCACCGTCAGCTGGATCACCCTAAGCAGTAGGGAGTCGGGTGCAGGGGTGCCTTTTAGGGTCGGATCTTCTTACCAGCTCCTGGTCGCGGTTTGGGGGACCTTCCGGTTTGAGGCTGCAGGCGTCGGCTGGAGGCTTGAAGCAGGTTAGGGATCACGGATCTCGGGTCAGGATCGCCAGGGAGACGTCCTCGTGGTGTTGGGCCACTCGGGCCGTGGGCGTCTGGTGCAGAGTGGTGCAGACCCGTGGACTTTGCCGGACCTGGAGTCTGTGGGTGAACAAATCCGGTGTTCACTGGAGACAGAGTCTTTTCTTTTGAAGGCAGGGCTGGTCCTTGGGGTTCTCGAGGCTGCTGGCTGCAAGACACACCAGAGTTTCGGCTGTTCGGTCCTCCTCCTTCTTGTAGTTTCTTGTCTGCTCTCTTGGTTCAGGAATGCCCTCTAAATACTGTATTTAGGGGTCTCCAGGTCAGTAGCCAATGGGCTACTGACCTTAAGGTGACTACACCCTTGTTGTGCTCACCGCACGTGGGGGAGTGAGCACAAACCCTAATCCTGATTGGCAAGTGCCTGCCATCTGCAAGATGGCTGGCACTGAAGAGTGGGCTCCACCTCGCCTCCCCCACCAGAGGGGTGGGTTTGGCAGAGGTGGGCACACCTTCTGGGCTGGCTAATTTTTTACACTGAAAAGGAGTGGAGACTGGAAGGGGACCTGCTCCTGATAGCATGCGAGGCATTTGAAGCTCCCCTGCCACAGATTGCTCTTCCTGGCCTGGGGGGAGGTGTGCACACCTCTGCCCAGCAAAGGCTTTGTTTCTGGGCTCAGGGAGCGGAGGCCCCCACCCTAGGGGTCCAAAAACATGTCTGGTGGTGGCAGGCTGGTGTTTACCAGTCAGGGAACCCATCAGAGGCTGGTTGTTTTTCAGGGGGCGTCTCTAAGATGCCCTCTGAGTGCATTTTTCATTAAACCCCTTCACTGGCATCTGTGTGGGCTTGAGGTGCTGAGACGTTTGATACCAAACTTCCCAGTTTTCAGTAAAGCCATTATGGTGCTGTGGAGATCGTAATGACAAACTCCCAGCACCATATACTCTTAATGGCATTACTGTAATTACAATGTCTAAGAATTGGCTTATACACTGTAGGAGTAGACTGCTCATGCACCTGTACCTTTACCACTGGTATAGTGCACCCACTAGAGGGGTGGCTGATCTATGCCAGGGCAGTGGATTGTAGGCATGGAACACAGGGATGTGTGCCATGTCGACTCTATACTTTGTTCTGTGCCAGAACACGCAGCCTGCAATGGCAGTGTGTGTGTGTAAAGGTACAGGGCCTCTAAGGGTGGCACAATAAGTGCAGCAGCCCTTAGGGGCCTTCACTGGCTACAGTGCCCTTAGTACCCATGGTACCTTTTACAAGGGGCTAACATGGCCAGAGAGGTCCCAATTAGGGGTGCAAGGTACAGTTTGGGGGAAAGAACACAGGCCCTGGGAACCTGATTGGCAGGGACCCAGGACACATCAAGTCAAAGCGTGTCAGTAGTCTGGCAAGAAGTGGGGGGGTTACTGCAACAAAGACCCAGCTTTCTACACAGATGATATGCCTACCAACATGATTTGTATGATTACATTTATGTTTGTGTTTATATGTGTAAACAACATAACTTTGACTTGTGGGCACTCCATATTGTATACCGTACACCGGCCTATGTACTCAGTTTACGAATGCATGTGTGGTATTTCCAGTTTATAAGCCACCAGTTAAAAAGCTACATGACAGGGTGAGAGATTGTAAAGCTGGGTGTTTAATGCCCTACACTCTGCACAGTAATTATGCTCAGTACATAGTGTTACCACATGTCAGTGGTACCTGCTTCCTATGTGTGTCTGTAATACAGGACGAGAAATGCTTTGACAGATTATCCCATTCTTCTGTGAATTAAACGTTCCATATATAAGTACCAGTATAACAGTGATATGATGTTGCTCAGGCCAACATTAATGTCCAGGGGCATATTCAGTCACCCAAGTGAGCTTCTCACAATAACCTGGGAACTACAATGCTATCAAACAGTATAATAGCATTATTGCAAGAATAGCACAGTCCATATGTTGTGCCTATGTGAGCAACACAAGCATGCAAATAAGCCAAGAGTACTTTGAAATTCACATGGTTTGACTATCTGCTGCAGTTTATCTCAAAGATGTATTGCTATTTTTCCTCTTTTGGAGGGGTAAGCCTGCCCCCCTTTATTTGCGGGGGGGGGGGGGGGAAATCAACGTTATAGAGTTTTAAAACAATGACACGATAATTCACAGCACAATTGCCTATGGAACAATTCATATTTATCATTTGATTGTCAGATTGCAGCCCCTTTTGCATTACAGCCTTACAGATAGAAGACCGTATTCACAGAGTCAGTATGAACAAATAGTATCTCCCTTTGCCCACTAGACCCAGCCATTTGTCCCATATTCGATCCTAATTGGTCGTACACCCCCTGGCACTCAGGTTTTTTCTGCACGGGCCACTAATCCAGATCTCTATGTCAGTGTGACACCGTTGTGGGTGGGGGCAAGGTCCTTTGATTTGGCCGCTATCTCACCTTTGGCCACCATGGTGGCCATACCCAGAAATGCTCTGTCAGCCAGAGAGCCTTCCAAGCCCTCCAAGACCCCCAAGTTAAGGACTAGGGGAGTGATTGGGACCTCCCATCCCAGAACTGCGTTTAGGTCGATCTGAAAGAAACACGTTAGTTAGATTCCTCACCTTAGAATATCCCCAGGCGTCAGACTGGATCCGGAAGATTTTTCGTCAGCAATACCCCTTGCGCGTCGCTAGGCGTCGTCTGCGGCTCCGCGTCCGTCGTCGGCGTCGTGCGCCGGAATGACGTCGGAGTACTTAGACGCCGCCCTCGCGCGCTGACGTCAGTTCTTCTTTTTTCCGCGCCAGTAAGCGCAGATCCGGGAGAGCTACCCCTTTAGTCAATTTTTGACTAATTTTTTTTGATCCTTTTTGATCGTGTCTCGACACCGGTGCCGGTAGGATGCCTGGGTTTAAAGCCTGTACGGACTGTAACCGATGTCTGTTACGGACCATCACCGCCGGTGCCTTTACTGCTTGGGCCTCGATCACGACGCGGAGTCGTGTTCGGAATGCGTCGATGGACGCCGAGATCGGCGCCGCTAGAGACACATTATGTCTACCGCCCGGCTCCGTTACTTTCTCCTCTATACCAGGAGTCGGATGATGGGGACAACTGGGAGGGATCCGAGGATCCTATGGCAGTTCAGGCTCAACTGTCCCAGGACTGGGCAGATGAACTGGGGGAGGCCAGTGGCCTGGATACCTCTCCAGACACTGGATTTGTCTCTCCTCCGACTGTGGCTTCGGAGGAGGGCGCTGCTTTCTCTGTGGTGCTGCGCAAGCCGGCCGCAGCCCTTGGGCTCGAGCTGCCTGCCGTGGCTGTGAGGACTAACGTCCTTACTGAGGTGCTTCAGTCTGCAGCAAGCTCCACTGAGCCTCTGCTGCAATTCAATGAGGCCCTCATGGACGTTCTGCAGGGCACCTGGTCCAAGCCCTCCACAGTTCCTCCTGTGGACAGGAACGTCGCCAGGCGCCACCGCCCTTATCCGGGCGACCCCAGTTTTCTGTCCCAACACCCTACCCCTGAGAGCCTGGTTATCCAGGCCTCCACCTCCCAATCCTCTTTCCCGACCGCCCCGCCGGACCGGGATTCCAAGAGACTAGAACAGTTTGGCAAGAAGCTGTTCTCCTCCCTTAGTTTGGGCCTGCGGTCTTTGAACACCGCTTGTCTCTTGGACCGTTATTCCCACTCTCTGTGGGATGCGGTGGAGGACGCGCTGCCCCTGTGTCCGGAAGAGGTCCGGACACGACTTACCCAGGCTCTGGCCGATGGGAGGGATGCCGCGCGACATGCTATACGATGTGGGCTTGACACCACGGACTCGCTGGGTAGGGCCATTTCTACCACAGTGGCGCTTAGACGTCACGCCTGGCTGCGGTCCACGTCATTTTCGGGCGATGTCCAGAGCACTCTCATGGACATGCCGTTTGATGGCACTCGCCTGTTTGGCGAGAAAGCGGACAGTGCGCTGAATCGCTTTAAGGACTCCCGGGCTACGGCCAAGTCCTTGGGCCTCTCGGCCCTGCGGTCGCAATCTTCCGCCTTTCGCCCCTTTCGTGGCCAAGGAAGGGGTGCCTCCTCACGTGCGCCTAGCCACCAGCCGCAGAACCAACCTGCGCGCGGTCGCGGACGTGGTTTCCGCCGAGGCGGTTCTGGAGGACGACGAGGTCAGCCCACATCCACCCCGGCAGCATCCGCCTCAAAGCCTTCCTAGTCCGAGCTTTCAGGCCCATTCCACGCCAGTGGGCGGCAGAGTTCGCCATCACCTGCTCCACTGGCGGTCCATCACATCGGACAGGTGGGTGCTGCAAATCGTCCGAAGGGGCTACTCCCTCCCCTTCGAGACGACCCCTCCAGCCATGCCACCGCAGCACCACCGTTTCTCGGGGGATCATTTGAATCTTCTCCACGAGGAAGTTTCGGCCCTCTTGGCCAAGGGGGCCGTCGAGCGCGTTCCGAGTCCAGAAGTAGGTCGTGGTTGTTATTCCCACTACTTTCTGGTTCCCAAGAAGGGCAAAGGGGGCCTACGCCCTATCTTGGACCTCCGGAACGTCAATGCCTTCCTCCGGAAGGAAAGGTTCAAGATGCTGACTTTGGCTCAGGTTCTAGCTGCCCTAGACCCCGGAGACTGGATGGTAGCGTTGGACTTGCAGGACGCATATTTCCACATCCCCGTCCTGCCGGCCCACCGGCGTTACCTGCGGTTCACGGTGGGCCAAGAGCACTTTCAGTTAACCGTGCTCCCCTTCGGCCTCACCAGTGCCCCTCGGGTGTTCACGAAAGTGATGGCGGTGGTCGCAGCTCATCTGCGCAGATCAGGGGTTCCAGTCTTCCCCTATCTCGACGACTGGTTGTTGAAGGCGGGCTCGCCCCAGGCAGTCGTCTCCCACCTCCAGACTACGGCGGATCTCCTGCATTTGCTGGGGTTTTCCATCAACGTGCCGAAGTCACACCTGAGTCCCTCTCAGAAGCTCCTCTTCATCGGAGCGGTTCTCGATTCGGCGCAGTTCCGGGTCTATCCACCGGAACAGCGGGTCCGGGATATTCAGGCCCTGATTCCCCTCATTTCGGCCTCTATCCTGGGTTTCGGTCAGGCTAGTGTTGCGGCTTCTGGGGCTGATGGCTTCCTGCATCCTACTAGTGCATCACGCCAGGCGGCGCATGCGGGCTCTGCAGTGGGACCTGTCCGACCATGTCTTGATCTCGGAGGGCACTGCACAGCAGTTGCAGTGGTGGCTCACGGACCGCGATTGGGTCATGGGCAGAAGCCTCTCCCTTCCCCAACCGGACCATGTCGTAGTGACGGATGCGTCCCTCCTGGGATGGGGTGGCCATATGGGAGAGGCGGAGATCAGAGGCCTCTGGTCTCGGGCGGAGTCTCGTCTCCACATCAACCTGTTGGAGTTGAGAGCGATCCGACTTGCACTGAAAGCCTTCCTTCCCTCTGTCAGGGGAAGTGTCGTGCAGGTGTTCACGGACAACACCACCGCCATGTGGTATTACAACAAACAGGGCGGGGTGGGGTCGTGGACCCTTTGTCAGGAGGCTCTGCGCCTCTGGACATGGCTGGAACACCAGGGCGTCACCCTAGTGGTTCAACATCTGGCGGGCTCTCTGAACGCCAGGGCAGACGAACTCAGCCGCCGGTGCATGATGGATCACGAATGGCGTCTGCACTCCGAAGTGGCGCAAGGTCTCTTTCAGCAGTGGGGAGAGCCTTGGTTAGATCTATTCGCCACCGAAGAGAACGCGCAATGTCAGCAGTTCTGCGCGTTGGAATTTCCAAGGCGGCACTCGCTCGGAGACGCTTTTCGTCACGAGTGGAGTTGCGGTCTGTTGTACGCCTTTCCGCCTATACCACTTCTGCCCAGAGTGCTGAAGAAGATCAGGCACGACCGGGCCCAAGTCATCTTGGTGGCTCCGGATTGGGCACGAAGGTACTGGTATCCCGAGCTACTCAGTATGTTGACCGATCCTCCGATACGTCTGCCCCTTCGGGAGGATCTTCTGTCGCAGCAGCAGGGGACGGTCCTCCACCCGAACCTGTCCAGCCTCCACCTCCATGCGTGGAGATTGAGCGGCGGCAGTTGATGCCATTTGACTTGCCTCCTGAAGTCTGTGATATCATTCTGGCAGCCAGGCGTCCCTCCACAAAGTCGGTGTACGCCTGCCGGTGGAACAAATTTGTGGCATGGTGCACAGCAAAGGCTGTGGATCCCCTTTCCGCCCTTCTTTCTGAGGTTCTCCTCTTTCTTCTTTCTTTGGCCCGGCAGGGCTCTGCCCTGGGCACCCTGAAAGGTTATCTTGCTGCCATCTCTGCCTTCTTGCGGCTTCCTGATCAGCCCTCTCTTTTCAAGTCCCCTGTGGTTACACGCTTTCTAAAAGGCATTACTCACACGTTCCCTCCTGTCCCTTTTGTAATGCCTCAGTGGGACTTGAATCTTGTTCTCACATTTCTGATGTGCGCTCCCTTTGAGCCTCTTCATAATTGTCCTCTTCGTCTGCTGACGCTTAAGACTGCTTTTCTGGTAGCCATCACCTCGGCTAGATGGGTGAGTGAGCTCCAGGCTTTATCTTCAAAGCCTCCTTTTCTCTCTGTTCATCCGGACAAGGTTGTCCTTCGGCCTCGTCCCTCCTTTCTTCCGAAAGTGGTGACTCCATTTCATCTTGGGCAGTCTGTCACCTTGCCCACCTTCTTTCCGCCTCCGCATCCTTCCAAAGAGGAAGAGAGGCTCCACCGTCTGGACCCAAAACGTGCGCTCTCCTTTTATTTGGACCGCACGAAGCAGTTCCGGGTGGACGACCAACTTTTCGTTGGATACGTGAGTGCTAAGAAGGGGAAAGCGGTGCACAAACGGACCATCTCTCGGTGGGTCGTTTTGTGCATCAAAATTTGTTATTCCTTGGCAAAAAAGGACCCTCCTGTTGGGCTGCGTGCCCATTCCACTCGGGCCACTGCGGCTACTACTGCTTTGGGACGGGGTGTCCCTTTGCAGGACATCTGTCAGGCGGCAACGTGGGCTTCGCTACTCACGTTTGCCAGGCATTACTGCCTTGACAGCCAAGTCCGGAGGGATGGCTTCTTTGGCCGTTCTGTCCTCCAGGACTTTCTGGTGTGATCTTGGTTCGCAGACCCACCACCGGGGATTGTATTGCTTGGGTATCTTTCAGATGAACAAGTTACTTACCTTCGGTAACGATGTATCTGTAAGAAACATTAGTTAGTTAGATTCCTCACCGACCCACCCATCCTCCCCGTTCTGCGAACTGACATCTAGGGTTAAGGTTATCCTTTCAGGCCCCTAGATTTTATTTTTGGCACCAGTGTCGGTCTTTGCATGGCTCTGCGTTCCTGGCGCGGAAGGCTGTGTACAAGAACTGACGTCAGCGCGCGAGGGCGGCGTCTAAGTACTCCGACGTCATTCCGGCGCACGACGCCGACGACGGACGCGGAGCCGCAGACGACGCCTAGCGACGCGCAAGGGGTATTGCTGACGAAAAATCTTCCGGATCCAGTCTGACGCCTGGGGATATTCTAAGGTGAGGAATCTAACTAACTAATGTTTCTTACAGATACATCGTTACCGAAGGTAAGTAACTTGTTCTTCACTACATCCGTCCAGTATTTGGTTAGAGCAGCGCAGGCCCAACTCGTGTGGTAAGTCAGCAGGCATTCCCGCACACCACGGGCAGCTCGGAGTCTGGAGGAACCCAGCACAATGCAGTCTGGTTGGATTGAGATGGGTGCAGTGAAGATAATAGGTTTGGATCAGCCTCAATCTGGATGAGATGGTGATCACTCGAAGGGCCATAAGGGCATTCCGCCAGTCCTCGTCCTCCAGGGGAGCCAGCCATTGCTCCCAACATGCCCGTAGGTGATCAAAGCTGGTTGGGGAATTGTTAATAAAAAAGCTGTATATCTGGGACACCCCCCTTCCCAGATTACCCATAAGGAGTTTGCTTCCAGTGGACTGAACTCAGGAAGTGTGATGCAGGCTGGAACGATAACGGCGTGTCTGAGCTGAAGGTATTCATAGAATTGAGCGGAGTTAAGGGAGTGCAGGCCCATAAGTCTTGGAAGGTGGGGAAGTGGCCCCCCGACCAAACCTTCCCGAGTTGCGTAATGTCGATAAGATCCTATTTCGGGAAACCCTTCAATGCAGCCGACTCCCTCATCCAGGTGCCATGCCACAAAGATGTCTGAAGTGAAAGTTTAGCGTCCCAATGGGTGTACCAGAGCGCTTAACACCACACAAGGAGGACTGCATAGTCACTTCCGGAATAGTACAGGAAATTGGAGAGCCATGGAGCAATGCCTGGATCTGAGAGAACCCCAGGTTCCTAAGCTCAAATTGGTATTAATCACTAGGAGGGGATCTGCGACGTGATAAAGGAATAGGTTGCTCATCCCCATCCCGCCGTCATAAGGGTTCCGCTGGCAATGGACAAGGGCCAAACATGGCCTTGAGTAACACCAGAGAAATGTTGTGGCCATTTTGTTTAGGGCGTGAAACCAATGGCGCGGGAGGTGGAGAGGTTGGTTCTGCAGTACGTACAAAAATAGAGGGAGTACCATCATCTTGTACAAGGCGATTTTGCCCAGTGGATTCAGGGGAAGCCATTCTAATTTGCAAAGGTCTTCTTTGGTTTTCTTTAAGAGAAGGGTAAGATTAAGGGACCAGGTAAGTTCCGGGTAGAGTGCCACCCAGATTCCCAGGTAGCAAAAACGAAGGCGTCTGATCGGTATGTCAGATTGCCATTCCACACAATCACGAGAAACATTAAGGGGAAATAGGATTGATTTGGCTGGGTTAAGTCGTAGACCGTACGCTTCCCCAAAAAGCTGCAGGATGCCGAGGCAACGGGGGCCCGTCTGAGAGGGATCTGCCATGAAAAGGAGGACATTGTCCGCAAAAAGAGGGATGCAATCTTCGTGGCAGTCATTCCATTGCCACCCCGTACTTGAGCATCGCATCTGATAAGTCGGGCAAGTGGCTCTATTTCTAGGGCAAAGAGATAAAGGTATAGGGGGCAGCTTTGACTTGTCCCAAGACTGATGTGGAAGTAGTCTGAGAAGACTCCATTTATCAAGACTCGAGCCAACGGGTTGAAGTAGAGTACATGTATGAGCCTCTGGAAATGTAGGCCGAAGCCTGCTCTAACAGGCACCCCCTCCAAATATCGCAAATCCACCCTATCGAAAGCTTTCTCGAAGTCTCTCAATAGCAAGGCCAAGTAGGGTGAGAGGATGTGACGATGGGCCAATGCAACATGAAGGCGTCGCAGGCAGTGCCTCGTGCTAAGATGGGGCATGAAGCCACATTGGTCGGGGTGTATCAGAGTGTTTTGTTTGACCCAGGCAGCTAGGATCGTGGCATAAATTTTAATCTCGGAGTTCATGAGAGAGATTAGGCGGTAGTCCTAGCAGGAGGGTGATGGTGGGTGTGCTTTGGGAATGACGACGATCATCGCCACAACGATGTCCGTTGGAAGACTCTTTTTCCCTCCCTAAGCGTATAGAACATATAGAGCATGAAGTTGTGGTGTCAAGATATCTTTGAACTCCAGATAGTACTCTGCTGGTTACCTGTCCGGGGTCTTTGCAGCTGTTATTGTGGAGATGGCCGTGCCTGTCTCTTCTAGCAAAATGGGGTTGTCTAGTAGATGGGCGTCTGCTTCCGAACGTTGTGGGAGAGGTACGTCTCGTAAAAAATAGGGGTTTCGTTCCGAGCCCAAGGACGAGGTTGCTGTGTAGAGGTGCCTATAATAATCAGCAAAGTTCTGTGCAATGGCGGCGAAAGTATGCGGAGCCTGTCCCTCAGCATCTAAAATCTCCGAAACTACCCGGTTTGCCAGGGGGCTCGAGGCAAGCCAGTAAAGGAGCTTTCCATTCTTGTCTCAGAGCAGTAAAGTCGGGCTGGGAAAGACCTCTGCATTTGCTTAACCAATTCTAGGGAAATTTGACGTATTTCTTCTTGCAGGAGCTCAAGCTGGCGGGACATGCCGCCTCGATCTGCTGTAGTCTGGGCCTGTTCCAGATGGGAAAGGTTGTCCTCTCGGGCCAAGTATTTGTTTTTGAGATATTTTTTTTGCAAAGCCTCTGATGGTGGCCGTTCCAGCCACCTGCAATGTACCAGGAGGCCAGACCTTGCCATCATTACGCTGGAAGTAGAGCTTAAGCTCCTCTTCCCAACGCCTGTCTATAAACCTTATCTTGGAGGAACCAGATTTGAGCTGCCATAAAGGACAAAGCATGCCTGTGAGGCCTCCAAAGTGAAGGAAGAGGGGCGAGTGGTCAGAGATTCTGTGGTAAATATTTCATTACCGGTACTATTTTTTATGCGGTAAAGTCAAGTAAGAATAACTCAGTAAATATAAGAGGCAGAATCCGTGGTATTAGAGGTTTTAAAAGGCTTTATTCCTATACAAAGGAATACAATTCGAATTGTAGGCTTTCTATTCCATCACCACGGAAGTTCAGGAAGGAAGGGCATACATTATTGACAGATAATCGGTTTTATAGGAAAATGCATTACAGTGAAACAGATGCAAGAGGCGTAACAGCTGATAATACAGATAAACTGTGCATACGTAACTAATAGAGGCGGTCATATGGGCGTAATTTAATAAACGTCATTATACATGATGTCACAAGTGGGTGGATCCATGAAAGAATCCTGCAATGTCAGCAGAAATATTTGGCAGAGATGCGCGCGCAGCCGCATGACGTGTGATTGACGTGCAACTAGAGGGTGAAGGGGACTTCACATTTA
Source organism: Triturus cristatus (assembly GCF_964204655.1). Taxonomy (NCBI): domain Eukaryota; kingdom Metazoa; phylum Chordata; class Amphibia; order Caudata; family Salamandridae; genus Triturus; species Triturus cristatus. The sequence goes on from NC_140585.1 coordinate 619,818,166, forward strand.
GCTCTACATGTGGAGACAGAAGTCTGGGGGTCATGTCAACCTAATCCCAAATCATATCTAATATCCTATGTTTAAAGAACTGTGTTATCCGAAAGGAAAGGTCTCTAGGATAGAATCTATTCTATACTGACTGTTAGTGCGTGTACAAGCGTCTAAGTGTCTACATGAAATGCGAGGGGGTAGGAATATTCCATGGTAACGGGGCCTATGAATTACTTGCATGAGGACAGCGAGGCCTGGCCCTTTGCACGGTAGCTGGAGGAATGTTTACCTAAACTACTAGACAGGAATGCATCGGATGAGGAGCGGAATAGATAATCTTGAAGGTGAAATACAGTTTTTGGCAGGCAATATGCTGGATCAGGCACCGTTAGCCGCGCAGGGAGTAGGACAAAGTTCATGGATACAGATGCAGGCTCAGACTGGAGCTTTCAGAGGCAGAAGGCAGGAAAAGGCTTGATGACAGAATTCAGGGCCTACTCGCCTGAATCTGTAAAATGTGGAAAGTGAACCACATAAAGTCGGTGGCCTTTCATACTTAGGAATGAAATATCTGACCCATTCATGACGGATCTGAAAGAGGACATGTTGACGGTGGACGCACATATATTTGCGTCTTCAAAACTGGAACTGGAGGGAACATACATGTACGTATAGCATGCACATGGAGCCGTTGGGGTCTACGATAGGGGACATAACTGATCACAAAATTCATATTTCCTCATTCCCTCCTTGTCCCCTACGGACCCTCAGGAGATATCGATCTTCATCAATCCATCGATCTGTTCATATAGCATCATGTGTTCTTCTTTCTTCTTCCGGGATCTTGAACGAAAACGTGGATGTGGGATACACGATGTGGCACACAGACCACAAATCGCTGGCCCACATTGTAGACATAAGCAGCAACTGAATAGTATGAGAAAGCCAATACCTAGGAAGGATAGTATTCTCCATCCCCAGGCTGACAACACGCCCCAGAACCAACCGGACCAAGTCCAGGTGCCTGGACTCTGGTGTATCTGGCTTATAATCTTATGAAGGCGGGTTATGGCTTTATATACTGACGGCGAATTTTCTGGTATGAAAATGCAGCAACTTGATCCGATGACCCTACAAGCTCCGCCCCTATCGGCCAGGATGACGTCAAGGACAAGACGATTTTGAAGCACAACAATCCGCATAGCAGACTGCTCTTCTGTTAAATTGCCTAAGGCGGAAATAGTTTCGTTCACTACTGCTTCAAGGGTTCTGGTTAATCTACGTATCAGCTTACTATTAGTGACTGTACCTATATAGGGAAAGAACCCTTTATTGAAATCTGTGTATTTTTCCCATGCTGTTTCAGTGTAATCGACAATTGGGAGATCTCTCTGTTGTCTATTGTGTACTAAATGGGTATTTCTGTGATAATCAGGAGGAGCTAGGAAAACAGGTGGCAGAAGGAATGCTATGTAACAGGTACCATCCCAAGCTAGAGGTAGACATATATATGCGGTCTGGCCACATATGAAGTAGGAATGATGGGAAGCTCTAAATGTAGACTTGCCTTGATCACTGAATTTTATTACAGTGGTGCATTTACTATGGCCCATGTGTATGGAACCATTCTTTCTTACACATAATTCCCCTTTTACTGGGAATACTGACATGGCGGGCAAGATTGGTGTAGCTTCAGATTCAACATTCAGAATCATGAGGTTAAGTGTAAAATTACCTAATCCATATACTTCATTTTCTAGATCAGTTCCTGTTCTTTTGGGGAGTCCCTCCTTGTTAGGGTAGCAGACTTTAAGCAAAACTAGGTTCAGGTTTCCCCATACCCAGTTGTCTTGATAAACTGCGGAATTTGAATCTAGGGAATTAATCAAACTAAACCATGCTCCACAGGAGCCATTGTGTGTGAACGGATATGGAAAGAGGGGCAAAACTCCCTTATAGTTCTGATAGGGAGGGAGTCGGCCACATATCCAACAATTTGTGGCATTGCTGGTCTGATGGGAATGATGTAACATACTAATGAATGTGTTGTTGCGCAGCGCAAATCTATAGGACAACTCATGCGGCGGTAATTCGCTAAAAGAATGTTCTGCAGTTACATTGTAAGCACGCTTAAGAATAGGGTAATACATATGCAATAGTATGCTGAAAATAATGATCAGAAGACTTAGAAAAAACAAAATTAATAGTGTTACTGTGCAGTGACTACGAAGTGATTTACAATACGCATGCTTTTTAAGCTGCATCTGTTGATTTCTTTCTCTATTCCGGTCTAGAGGATACATGTCAGAGACAAATTCAACCGATTCACCTTGGAGAGGACTTAAACAATCAAATTGTCTGACTTGCTAGACCTCAATTTTAGTTTGTAAAGTTCTGGTTTTGACTGCTCAACCAAGGGGAGCTTTGAGTCTGTCTGTGAGGGAATACAAGGTTGAGTATTCACACTGGATGGTAGTCCATAAAATTTCTTGATATGACTCGAGTGCAACCACCCTTTGCGTCCCTCGATCTTCACGGCTGTCCTTGTAGTTAGTAGAACTAGCTTCGGTGACTTCCACCTAGGCTCCAGTTGGGTCTTCCGATCGAAATTCCGGACCAGAACCAGGTCACCAGGAACCACGTCATGGGGCTTCCCCTCAGTATTATCGGGAAAAGCTGCGGTTACCTGTGAACGACAAGATTGTAGTGCAGACATCAAGGAAGCCAGGTAATCTGTCAGCATATTACAGTCAACATCAGTGATTTTGCGAGGTATAGGCGTCCCCCACATATTTGGTGGTCTACCGAAGACCACCTCGTACGGGGATAGCCCTGTTCGAGAATGTGCTACCATTCTCATGTAAAAGAGCGCAACTGGTAAGGCTACTATCCAATCGACACCTTTTTCCCTACATATTTTGGACAATCTAATTTTCAGAGTTTGATTATGGCGTTCCACGAGACCTGCTGCCTCGGGATGTCGGACACAGTGGAATTTCCATTGGTAGCCTAACAAAAGGGAAACGTGTTTCATTAGTTCGGATGAGAACGGCTGGCCGTTATCTCAGTAGACAACACGTGGTAAACCGTACCGTGGGAAGAATTCTCGAACTAACTGTTTGGCAGTAGTCGGGGCAGTGTAATCTGAAACCGGGTAGGCTTCTGTCCAACGGGAAAGAGCACAGACAACTACGAGAACATATTTGAATCCTCGACATCGTTCCATCTGGATATAATCCATCTGGAGGACTTCAAAAGCATGATCGGGAGGTTGAAATCCACCCTGCTCTACGGGGATGCTTTTACCTGGATTAAACTGACAACATATCATACAGGTACGAACTTTTTGTTTAGCTGCTGCTCGCAAGTGTTTGTTGAACCAAATGTGTTGAATGCTGTCTAGCATAGCTTTTTCTCCTAGGTGCGCTGGACTATGTATTGTGTTAATGATGACTTGAACCATAGAGTCGGGAAGAAACCATATAGATTTTTCCTTCGTCATCCATCCTTGATCCGTTTGGATCCCTCCTAATTCAGTCCATTTCTTTATTTCTTCTGGTGTAGCATGTGTCTGTATGTCAATTACATCAAGGGCGGGATCCTTAACTGTCATGCAATGTGTTAGTGTCTGAACTATTGTCTTTGTCATGTCAGTTGTGAGAGTCTGATTCTGAGCAGTCTGTTTAGCTGTTCTGTCAGCTAGGTCATTACCCTGAGAAATGATATCGGTAACTTTTGTATGGGCTTTGCATTTCATAATCGATATTGCAGTGGGTAGATGAATCGCGTCCAATAGGGTTTGAATGAGGGGTCCGTGCTGGATGTGGGCACCGTGAGAAGTTAAATAACCTCTCTCTCGCCACAGTACGCCGAAGTCATGGACGACTCCGAATGCATAACGTGAATCTGTGTATATGTTGACTCTTATTTTTGGCTTGAATACAGGCTTGTGTCAGAGCGATGAGCTCTGCTGCTTGAGCTGACAAAGTGTTAATACAATTTGTTTCAATGACTTCAGTGTCTGTTGTGACTGCGTAAGCGGCCACTAACTCTCCTGTACTTGTTCTCATACATGACCCATCTACATACAATGTCAAGTCTGGATCTGACAAAGGGATATCTGTCAAGTCTTGTCTGGGTTTCGTCGTGATAGTAATGACTTCGACACAATCGTGTGCCAATGGATCTGTTCCGCCCACTGGTAACAGTGTGGCAGGGTTTAACGTATTACAACGTCTGATTTCTATGTGTGGCTGAAATAATGTCAATTCGTAACCGGTGAGTCTCGCTATAGTCAAGTGTTGTGTTTGTGTGCGGTTCAAAAGAACCTCTACTGCATGTGGTACTTGTACTGTCAATTGGTGTCCTAACACTATGGCATCGCTTTGTCTGATTGCTAAAGCTGTTGCTGCCACCGATTTCAGGCACGCAGGAAGAGCCTGAGCTACTGGATCTAATGTACTAGAGAAATAAGCACATGGTTTGTGTGATCCTGCTTGTTCCTGAGTGAGTACTGACAAGGCAGTACCTTCGCGTTCTGTAACAAAGAGTGTAAACTGTTTACTATAACATGGTGTTGCTAAAACAGGTGCTTGGCATAAAGCTTTCTTTAAGTTTTCAAAGGCGTGTGTATGTTCTTGAGTCCAAGGGAGGACAGTCGATGTGGCTGCCTCCTGTGTTGTTAACTGGATGAGTGGTTTTGCTAGAAATGCATATTGAGGGATCCACTGCCTACAGTATGAAGTGAGGCCTATAAAAGCCCGCACCTCCTTTTGTGTCTTGGGTGGTGGCATGTTAGCGATTAACTGGATGCGGTCGGGTGTAAGCTGCCTTCCCTCCTTGGACAGCGAGTGCCCAAGGTAAACAACTCGCTGGACACAGAATTGCAGCTTAGAAGGGGACACCTTGTGCCCCTTGTCGGCCAGAAATTTTAAAACCGTCAGTGACGCTTTTTCACATTCATGTTCGCTTCGGGCGGTGATCAGCAGATCATCGACATATTGAAGCAAGGCAGTGTTAACTGGCATGTGGATACTGTCAAGTTCTCGTTTCAGTGCTTGGCTATAGATGCTAGGGCTTTCTGTAAATCCTTGAGGTGCGCGTGTGAATTTAAAACTTCGTCCAATTAAACTGAATCCGAACAGATATTGACTTTCCGGATCTATTGGGACGCTAAAGAAGGCATTCTTGAGATCAATTACAGTGAAGAACGTTGCTTCTGAGTCAATAGCGGTTAATAATGAAGAGATATCTGGGACCACAGGGTATTGTGGTACAATACATTTATTTAATTCGCGCAGATCAATAACTAATCGATTATACTGATGGTGCTTTTGGATCCGTTCTTTTAAGAATCGGAATTATCGGGGAATTACATACATTGGAGTCGGTTTCGACAACCACTCCTTGTGCAATGAGGTCGTCAATGATTTGCAGCAAAGCCACAACAGCATCGGGTGGTAACTTGTATTGTCGCATTCGTGGTAGTATTACTCCTGTTTTTAGTGTGACACGATATGGTGTAATATTCATGCAACCAACATCAGTGGGGCCTTGTGCCCATAAATGTGTAGGTAAATTCTGCAGTCGGTGATCCATGTCTCTGGACACGTAGTGACCTTTGAAGTCACGTAGAAATAGTCGTACTCCTTCCGGAGAACAACATATTATAGCTCCTAGAGCTTTCAATGTTTTTATACCTAACAAGTTTTCTGGACAGGATTTAGTAAGCAATAAATCTGTAGTACGTGTCAATGGACCAATCGTGAGTGGAAGAGGTTGTGTTACGTCATTTATTATAGGTTTTCCTGAGAATCCAAGGGAAATATTTTGTGAGCCTGAGAGGGGTGCCCCTGGAACTTCACTGCGTCGTATAGTTGTTCTGCTTGCCCCTGTATCAAGTAAAAACTTTCTGTCTTCCCCTAATAGTTCACTATGTACATAAGGTCCCTCTTGGTCTACACGAACCTCAATAAGGGGTAAGCCAACTTCCCTCTCTAGGCAATAATTCCAGTTTAGTTATAGGCGTGTACACAAACACGCGTGTAAAGTTATTACCGTCACCTCTGATTGGGTGCACTTCGCGTAACGGGTTCTGTCTATCTATGTGATACGTTTTTCTTCCTATGATGGGAACTGGAACGTGTTCTGGGCATACGAAAGTTAAATATTGGTTTCGGAATTCTAGAATTTCTTTAATCAAATCAGTACCTGACCCTCTCCATATATTCGTGAGTAGTTCTGTCAATATGTCAGGTAAGGGTCCTGGATCGGAGTGTTGGCTTTTATATAATATAAGGAGGTGTTGAATCATGTATATACTAGCTAAACGCTGTTCGTATGGGTCAAGATTCAGAAACGTGTGCGCTAGTGCATCATCATTGTATTCGCTGGGACTGTCAGCCCATTGTACTGCTGACCTAGCTAATTCTTGTTTGTCCATGGAATCGAGCATATGGTACCCCCTTCGATCTCGGAGTAATTTATCAGCGGCTTGGAATAGGTGTTCGGGGGATTTTGTATTTAACATAGGATTTGGAAAATGTCTATTATATTCTGGACGTATTGGACGTATCGGGTCATTAAAGCCTCTAGTATTATTATGGGGTCTTCCTCTACCTACATAAGCTATTGTTTCTAATTGTTCTGATTCTTGCTCCTCCTCCTCTTCTGATTCTACTCTGTCTGTTTCTCGTCTTTCTTTATGTATTCGTTCTACTTCCTTGCGGATCTTTCGACACATGGCGATTATACACGCCTGTCTATCATGTTTCTCTTCTGATATGTTCTGACCCCATTTGACAAGTCTTTGCATGGTATCATGATCTGCCCCAGGCCTGTCTTGATTCCTAATTACACAATTTATGAAAAAACGTAGTAGTTGTCTTTGTACATCCACTTTCTGGTATTCCATACCTTCGTTAATACTTTCTGGACCTCGCCCTGTTTGGACAAAGCGATATATATTGTCTAGATGTTCAACCATTCCTGGTATCGTCATTAAATATAATGTAGCTCGTCGTATACGTAGTGATGATATGAGCAATTTATCCTGTCTACCTGGTACTGGGTCGTATCTACAATCCACAAGCTGTTCTTTAAACATGTCGGATGTCGCTAATTGGTGTGTACGTTGGAGTGCTAAATCTCTAAGGGTCTGTTTATTTCGCGGCGGGGTGGCAAACATGTCTGTCGTACCTCCTGTAGCACCATCTGAGGCGCTAGGCACGAAAGGATTCGTTGGACGTAGGATAGAGATTGTAGATGTGGGAAAAACTGTAGAAACGGACGGACCTGTGGGAACTTGTGTAGGAGTTTGTAGTTGCGGGGATACAGACGGATGCTCCTGGTGTTGAACACCATCGGCAAGCGGTGTGTGTGGCATGGCATTAGCATACTCGGGAGCTACGTCATCTAAATAGGAGGAAAGGAAAACGTCCTTTGCTGTTTTGGGATGTGTTTTGGGATGTGCTTTTATCGGGAGCAATGGAGAAGTTAAGTCTTTTGGTATTTCCGGGATAGCCTTAGGTAACCCTTCGGCCAGAAGAGGATACATACCATTCATAAGAGTGTTTCTTTGTCTGTCTACTTGTTCTGAGTTTACTCGGGTACCTTCCTCAAGTAATAGATTTTCTCGAGTTTTATTTGAATTCTCTCTACCTTTCTCTTCCTGTCTGAGTGCTTTTTCTGTACGTCTGTATGATTCTTTACGCCATAATTCAATGGCATCTTTCTGTGACTGTCTGGCTTTCTTTTTCCATAATTCTTCTTCTACTCTCATGATGCAATCTGCATCCCAGGTCCCTGCTGCGGGCCATCTCTGATTTTCTGGCAAATCCTTGGTGTAGTCCACCCATAAATCAAGAAATAATACGGCATCTAGGCCATGTTTATGATACATAAAGTACCCTGGAGTGTCCCTTGGTGGGATGGGAACAGCTTCTTCGAGTACACCTTTTCTAGTTTTGATCTGTCTTAGTTTCGAAAAGAGCGGCATTTTTAGATCTGGTTACTTAATCTTAAACACACTTAATACAAATAAACACAATAATGAACAGTCATTCACACCACATTGTATAGAACGTATTAAAACATTTAACATTTAACAGTTTTAACGAACAATGATAACTAATAGAAAACTAGTTACTGACATAATACTGACACTAGATAATACTTATTTATATGCAAGACATACTATATATACTGCTAAACAGTACAGATACACTGCTGAAACAGTGCAGACCGGATTTGTGTACCCAAACCCGTCTTGACCGGCACAGACTATGTGCACGTTAAATGCCTCCCCGGTAATGGTACTCACCGGGTAGCTCGGAACGGAAGGCCTCGGAACGGAACTGAAACTGGACCGGACTGGACTCGACTTGATTGGACTCGGAACTTCGGAACCTGGTGGGCCTCTGTATACCTCGGATCTTGCTCTCTCAGCTAGGCTCTGGTCGGGATACTTCGCACTTCTCACCGCCTCGTCTGGGTGTTGATCGCAGCCTCAGTCGCCCCCGCTTGGCCGGAGGGAGATACAGGAAATCCTGCAGGTACGCGTTTTTGTCCGTTCAGCTGTGGCAGGAGACCGGGCCTGCAACGCACCTCCGGCGCGTGAGATGAGAAAGTGTCCCTGTTCGGGCGCCAATTTATGTGGTAAATATTTCATTACCGGTACTATTTTTTATGCGGTAAAGTCAAGTAAGAATAACTCAGTAAATATAAGAGGCAGAATCCGTGGTATTAGAGGTTTTAAAAGGCTTTATTCCTATACAAAGGAATACAATTCGAATTGTAGGCTTTCTATTCCATCACCACGGAAGTTCAGGAAGGAAGGGCATACATTATTGACAGATAATCGGTTTTATAGGAAAATGCATTACAGTGAAACAGATGCAAGAGGCGTAACAGCTGATAATACAGATAAACTGTGCATACGTAACTAATAGAGGCGGTCATATGGGCGTAATTTAATAAACGTCATTATACATGATGTCACAAGTGGGTGGATCCATGAAAGAATCCTGCAATGTCAGCAGAAATATTTGGCAGAGATGCGCGCGCAGCCGCATGACGTGTGATTGACGTGCAACTAGAGGGTGAAGGGGACTTGACATTTAGCTCTACATGTGGAGACAGAAGTCTGGGGGTCATGTCAACCTAATCCCAAATCATATCTAATATCCTATGTTTAAAGAACTGTGTTATCCGAAAGGAAAGGTCTCTAGGATAGAATCTATTCTATACTGACTGTTAGTGCGTGTACAAGCGTCTAAGTGTCTACATGAAATGCGAGGGGGTAGGAATATTCCATGGTAACGGGGCCTATGAATTACTTGCATGAGGACAGCGAGGCCTGGCCCTTTGCACGGTAGCTGGAGGAATGTTTACCTAAACTACTAGACAGGAATGCATCGGATGAGGAGCGGAGTAGATAATCTTGAAGGTGAAATACAGTTTTTGGCAGGCAATATGCTGGATCAGGCACCGTTAGCCGCGCAGGGAGTAGGACAAAGTTCATGGATACAGATGCAGGCTCAGACTGGAGCTTTCAGAGGCAGAAGGCAGGAAAAGGCTTGATGACAGAATTCAGGGCCTACTCGCCTGAATCTGTAAAATGTGGAAAGTGAACCACATAAAGTCGGTGGCCTTTCATACTTAGGAATGAAATATCTGACCCATTCATGACGGATCTGAAAGAGGACATGTTGACAGTGGACGCACATATATTTGCGTCTTCAAAACTGGAACTGGAGGGAACATACATGTACGTATAGCATGCACATGGAGCCGTTGGGGTCTACGATAGGGGACATAACTGATCACAAAATTCATATTTCCTCAATTCCTCCGATGAGGATGTGAATACTAGTGACCGTGCGACATTCAGGGGTGGGAAAAAATATCAGGTCAATGCAGGAGAGAGTGTGATGTGTAGCGGAGGTGTGAGTTGTATTGATGCAATCGGGGTTCCACATTCTCCACACATCGCATAGGCCAAACTTCGAAGCCCACTCTGAGAGGCGTTTAGCACCTGTGTTCAGGTGAGGGGAGGGCATCCCAGTGGCATCGCAAGCAGGGGTCAGGACAGCATTAAAGTCCCATCTGATCAGTCATACCCTGGGGAAGGGACTACAGTAGTTCTGAGAGATCGCGGAGGGAGGGCTCAATGGGCTGCGGGGGGTGCATAGACTGAGACAAGATTAAGGGTATGCCCCCTCCCACGAAGCGTCCCTGGCAGTCCTTGATGTCTCGGGTAACCGTGAATTGAAAGGTGGGGCGCAGGAGAAAAGCTACATAAGAGCCTCGCGTGAACCCAGCATGGAAGACCCTCTCGTACCCTTGGCGTGCCAGGAATGGGCAGTGATTTCCTAGGAGATGTTTCCTGCAGTATTAGGGCACTAGGATCTGAAGGGCTTGCAGATCTAAGTGGGGCAAGGTCGTTATTATTATTGGCGAATAGAGTGAGTCTACCTATCTGGGCCATACGTGGGCACCCAGCTGTCTGGCCCCGTAGACGGGAGTGGAGGCATCTCCGGTCTAGGTGATCCGTAAGCGTGCATTTCGGAAAAGTTGTGTTGAGTGCTGACGACAAAGAGGCCATCTTGATACTCGTAGCCACGCCCCCAGGCCTGCCCTTTTATATGTATGTATTTATAGTAGTGCTTTAACAAGCTGGTTGCTATGTAGCATAATAATACATAGATGATACACAGGCACACACAAAAAAGATGTAACCTCAAAGAGGGATGGGTCAAAAATGTTGACATTAGTTAGATAAGACTGGATCACACTCCTGGTTTTGGGAATGGATGTCACTTATAAAATCAGCTGGTATTTTTCAGTAAATGTCTGTCATCTGCATTGACATCTAGGCTTTTGTTAATGTGAACTTCACCTTCAAGTATGTCCTCTGCATCTTCTAGGCAATATTTTGTTGTCTCTACCTCTATAGCATGCTTTTTGTCTTCAAAGAGTGCCACCTCATCAATAACATCTGAAAAGCATCCATAAAAATTGTTGAAGTCTCCATCTACTCTGATCACATTGCCAGAGGCACTAGTAGCTGTTGCTCCACTTGAAAAGATGCCTCTAAAACCTCATGTTTGGATAGTCCAATGATGATCTTACCTATATAAAAAGAAAATATCTACTTGAAAAATAGCAGACTGTTACTTTTCTTTCCAATTAGGATTACTTACATATCTTTAAAGACCTATATGGCCCAAATTTATAGGAGATACAGAGGTGAGTAGTGTATGTTTTCACATGAATTGTATAATCTATGAAAATTAAAATATTTCAGATGGAGAAGTTGGCAATAAATGAATGGGCCTTTTGGTTCTTAAACCCTCTCTAAGGGTAGACAGGTATGCAGGGGAGCAGAGAGGCAATGTAGCTGCCTTCTACAGTTGGTAAAAGAGGCGGATGCTACTGAATCCCACAGAATCCTCATTGAAGGCATGGGAAACAACCACTAGATAACTTGGATGGGATACCAACAAAAGAAATGCCCCTGTTGGACAGCAAAATACTGAAGGAGGTGGGTGGCACTAAATTGGCTTCAGAACTGGGACATGATCATAATTAGTAAATAGGGAGATTTCTGTGGAAAAGAAGGGACCCTCACCTGGGAAGAACTTGGAAGACAGTACCAATTAGCAGTCTGAAACATAAAATGTTCAGCTTTGCCATGCTTTAGTAACCTATATACCTAAATGAGACCAAATACTCATCTCCATTTGAAGGTAGGGTTCTAGCTGAACCACACTCTCAAAAAGCTTCGTATAGAAAAAGAAAATCAAAACTCACCTAATCCGTTATTTAAATTAAAGGAAAAATGGGAAAGGTTGTTGGGCACATTTCTAGAGAGAGAATGGTAACAGGCGATCAGCTCCCTCTGGGATAAGAAAGGCATTCATATTGGTGCAACTGAAGATCCTGTACAGAACATATTATTCCAGGGAGTGCTTAACACGAATAAGGAGAGGAGAACAGGGAGAGTGTTCTCGAATGTGCCTATAATCGGCAATTTTGTGCGTATCATATGGAAGTGTCCATGCCTGATTCCCTTTTTAGGCAATGGGTCGGTGTCTTTCTGACCTCACTGGTTTGTAGTGACCCCCAATCTCAAACTGTATGTACTTGGCATATGGGGAGATGCAGGGCTTCAGAGGGTTATTTGTTTGTATGTGGGGTTTAATTATGCTGTGGTTGACCTATTTAGAAGTATTGTATTGTAATTGTATTTATATAGCACTTACTACCCCATACGAGGCGTCGAGTGCTTTTTCGGCGAGTAGCATGCTACTCTGGAACCCATAAAGGATTAGTGGTGAATTAGTATATTGAAAATATGAAAGTAATTTGAGTGGTGGGTATGTTAGTCAGTTATTTGCATTGGGAAGGATAGTGGAGGGATAGAGAAAGGAAAAAAGTTTGCATTTATGTACTGTTTTATATGTATTGAAAAATGGATTTGAATGTTTCACAACAGAAGGAAAGATTTGTGTATTTATTAAATAAAGAAGTGAAGATTTTTTGATTCACATAGGTATTGAAGAAATACTGGTTAGGCGATAATTCCTGTGATTACAAATAGGCAACTTTGTTCATACCATATGCGAGTGTCCACGCCTGATGCCTGTTTGAGGGGCAGTGGCAGATATCTTGTGCTTGACCTAACTGGTTTTGTAGTGACTCCCTATCCCAAACTGTATATACTAAATGTTAGACCTGGCACCGTTGGCGTGGGTCACCCTTCCATTTTTGTTTGTGCCTCAATGTATTTTTGTGCTGGTGTTAGCTGCTCAGGGCGCTGTGCCACTGCCATCCAGTGCTACAGTGCAAGTGCTCCCTATGGTAAAATGTATTATGTGAATTGACTTCCATGTTTGGCTTATTTGGTTTACTATCAGTCCCTAGTAGAGTGCACCAGGGGTGCCAAGGGCTTGTATATCCAAATGCTGCTAGTGGGCTTGCAGCACTGGTTGTGCCACCCACAGAAGCAGCGGGGTGAAATGTGTCTAAGGTCTGCCATTGCAGAACCTGCATGCAGTCTGGTACTGTGATGCTGACTGGGCAAGTGTCCCCACTTGCCAGTCCCTAAACCTTCCCTTACCTTCATATTAGTCACCCCTATGGTAGGCCCTATGGCAGGGTGCATTGTAAGGATAAGGTAGAACATGCCCTGAGGTGTGTGGCATGTCCTAATAGTGAATTACATCCATTTTCGTTTTTCACTATTGAAGGCTACCTGCTCTCCATAGGCCAGAATGGGCTGCTAGATTATAAAACTCTATAATCCTAGCAGGCTCAGGGAGCATGGTAGAAATTCGTGTTTAGTATGCCTGAACTCAGAATAATAAAATACATCTTTTAGTAAAGTTTATTTTAATATCCTGTGTTTGCAAATGCTACTTTTAGAAAGTTAGCCTTTGCGTGCCTAACAATTTCAGTCCGCCTCTGGAGGGGAGGGCTATCTTCTTTGTGTGTAGCTTGAGTGACAGGGCTGGGAAGTTCCAGGAGACAGGCTGGGGCTGCCAGGTGGTGAATAGAAAGATTACACCAGGATGGGTGGGAGGAGTGCACCTTGACTCTGAATAGGACAGTGCTCTGCCTCCACAATGCTGGCTCCACCCCATGGGGAGCGTCTGATGTCTCTGCCCTGCCTGCTGAAAGAAGAAGCCAGAGTCTCCACAACAAAGTGCTCCTCATTGAAAAGAACTGGACTGGGATTATGCAAAGGCCCCCCTGGCCTGTAAAGACAAAAGAAACTGAGTATAAATGTAGGAGCCCTGCTCCTAAGAAATCAGATCCTGATGAACCACGAAGAAACTCTGCCTGACTAGAAGGGCCTGGAAGAAGCTGAAGGAGGAGTAACTTTCCCTGACCTGGGGGATTGGCCTGCAGTTGGTGCCTTGCTGAGAAAGGAGAGGAAAAGACTGAAAGAGACTTTGCACTTTGTTTTTCAACTATCTCCAAGGGCTTGGAAGAAGAGCTTGCCCCCTGAACTGAGTCCCAGGACCATTGGACTCATCTGCCTTCAAAAACTGAGTTGCCTGGACAATTCTTGCTTGTTTCCCGCTGGATTTGGCCCCAGTACGCCTCGTACCACATCTGCCGCGAAGCCGTGTCTTTGCCGCCCGGCACCGTTTGTCTATGCTGAACCAAAAGCGTTAGTACGCACCGTATCCCTCCCGGCTGCATTGCACCTAACCTTCCCCGCCGATTCGAGGCGTACATCCCTGGCTGCCGAACCCTGTACGCCGGACTCAAGCTTCGATGTCCCGCAGTTACGGTCTGTACGCTGCCAACGTACTGCACCGTGCCGTACTCAAAGCCGAGAAGCCGCAGTACGCTGATCCTCCCCGTACGCTGTACGGCGCCGAGAAGTGTCGCCGCTGATCCGCACCGAAGGTACGGCCCGAACGCCGACGCCACGGACTCTGCAAGCTGATCCGGATCATCCGCCCGTACCCCTGAAGGTCCCGTACCAACGCCGCGACCGGACCAGACCGAGTACGCTGCCGAACGACGACCCGGACCCATCAACTTTTCCCGCACTGTCCGTCTCGGACCCCACGAACTTAAGGTACTTTGTCCTGTTCGCACCGCAGTGTGCCCGTCCCGGACCCCGGATTCCGCACCAATTGTTTGACTCGTACTTTCTTTGTTTTTAACGCGGACGAGTCGTACACCCAGGTACGAACCGTACAAAGCCTGAAAAGAAGCAGAATTGAGTAAAAGAAGCCTATTTTTGCATTTTAAGCCTTTTTGCAAGAACATTGAACTTTGAAATAATACTGTGGTCATTTCTAAACGTTATGCTGGTCTTGTGCTAAGCCTTATATAAAGAGAACTATTTTTGATATAACCTTGACTGGTGTCCATTTGTGGTGTGTCATTGTATTACTGTATGTGTTCACAAAAGCTTAACCTATAGCGCCCTGAGAATAGTCTTGACTGCTTGCGCCACACTACCTAAAGGGTGACCAGGGGTTATTTGAAAGGGTGATCCCCTTATCCTGACTTAGAATTGAGAGTCCCTGCTTGTCACAAGTGTATACCTGTGCCAACTAGAGACCCCCATTACTAACACTAAACATATGGGGAGATGTGGACCTTCAGAGGCACCTAAGTTGTGTCTTATTGGGACTTATATTGCTAAAACAAAATGTGGCCCTGCAATTGGGGGCAGCAGTGACTCCGGCGCTGGAAAAAACATATGGATTAGTGTATCTTGGTGGGAAAAAAAGTATATAAAATCAGACTATGTCCAGAAAAATGGAAAAATCTGGACCCAGTGGAAATCATACAGAGGATATTAAATATGGGACAATATGGCAAACTGACTGTGGATGGGGAGCCTTGTGTTGGGCATTGAGGTCAAGTCAAAAAGAATTCTGCGTATGCAGTGTTATCCATTGTCTCTCGAAATAATGTAATAAATAAATGGTACTAGGCATTGTGTGCACAGATGTCCCTTTCACTTTGGTTAAAAAATAATAAAATGATTTTCCAAAAAATTATCCGAATGTCTTGAAGGGGCGTTATCTTTTGCTTTGGTGCCACCTCTTTATCTGCCCAACCTCGGGGCAGATGTATTATGTCATTCAGAACCCCTCAGTGGAAAAAATCCCTAACTGAAAGCTACCTATTTGTAATTCTATATTTAAACCCTTAAACTTATAAATCACTGAGTACTGAAACAGTTGTTCTGAAAGATTAATTGCAAATGAGCGCTATTATTGAACATTCTAAACCATTTTTCCAAAGCTTGCCTTCAAGTAGCAGTTGAATAAAGGAACAATTTACTGTTCTAATTACTCAATACCGGTATTGATTGTTTTGGCTAGATGGAGAACGGACGGCAGAAGAGAAGGAAACCGAGGATAAATCGCAATCAAAATCTATACGAGAGCGACGGAGACCCAGAGAGAAGCGGAGATCAACAGGGGTTTCGTATTGGACACAGGATGTACGTTTGTACATTTCTAACATTTATCTTGGTAGTGTTGCAAAGTCTTTTACAAAAAAAAGCATGTTGATAACTTGTATCTCAAAATGTTAAATAGAATTTCAAATACGATGTTATGCCTAATATCTAGCCTAGAACTAAGACCATATCTTAAGCTTTCTGCAGGCATTAGATGGATGTGTGCTGTATAGGATTCCTGAGCACATATTTCAGCTCATTCAGGACTATTTATGTGAGCTACACATTTTATTAAACAGTAAGGCAGTAATCAAAATTTTAGGCAAGTTATTTTTTTGTTCAGATCAGAACGCAGTTGCTTTTACATACAACAGTAGAGAAGATAAAACCTTTTGTTTATAGCGATGTACAGTGTCTGTGTATGGTTCAGTTGATTCAGTTAACAGTTTGATAATGCATATAGAATCACAAAAATTACCTATGATTAGAAAGCCTCTGCATTGCAGATTACGCGGTGGTTTTAGACGTAAATTGTTTGTTGCACAACCCTTCCCAATGGAAGTTACAATAATTGCCTACAAAGCACTAATATATATTTCTTAACACATTACAGCTTCATGCAAGGAGCTATTCCAGAAGGTTCCACATCACACATAATAACTCTTCAAGTTTCAGAGGTCTTCCGTGATTAGGCTCAGCGCGGTCTCTAAAGTTAGTGACTGCACAGGCTCAGCTTTTAGCCAGCAGATCTTCCCCACAAATTACTGAGGCTTTGGACAACAACCCTATCCCTCAGTCTTATGTTGCAGATAGAAAACCTATCTGTCCATTAGAACAGATCTTACAGGCTCATGTGTTTGAAAGCATATCTGTGAAGCTAAGATGCCCGAACCTGTTGGTGTGAGCATCACATAGCCTTTAATTGGAATTCACAGACTAATAATATAACTGTGAACACCAAAGGGAGTTTATCAGCAAGAGGAAAGCCAATCGGATAACTGCAAATCCCCCAGATAAATGTACGTATATTTGTTGTGTTTAGTTGTAAAGTGCACTTTTCCCCACAAGAGTATCCTCGCTTATTATGCACCGCAAACTTTAGGATAATCACTTGTTACCTTTCCTAAAGCTTTCTGTGAAGCTAGATACACAGAATGCAAGCCACTGTTCCTAAAGTATGATCATAATGGTGGCATTTTAAGGTTTAGACTCGAAGGGGGTATTGTGGAAATTGTCACTAGTTGGTTCTCTTATTTTCTGGAGGTTATTTTCCATCTCCCTGGCCCTGCACACAGTGCTTCTTGGTACTTTGTGGGGTTTCCCTTCATTGTTCCCAATAATTTTATAAATCTTTGACTCAGTTGATTGGATTATATGAATGCTCTGCTTTGACCTGTGCTGATGACACCTTCTTAATCATCCCTCCTGAACAGTTGCTCAAGGATGTCTATCCAGCCTTAAAGATTGCCTTTTTGCCTTTCAAACATTGGTGATACAAAAGGGGGTACCGCTTCAAACATTGGTGAGCAGCAATTTGGTTAAGCATAACAAATGTAAAACCAGGCAACTTCTCGGATAAAAACATAAACAAATGTGCCAAAACTTAGTTTGACTCCTATCACTGGGCCCTTATCCTATGACAGTAGCAACCCTGGGTGTATTCCTGGACGGAGACCTCTTCCTGCATGCCTAATTTACCACAGTGCGCTCCTCCTGCTTTCGTGTTATATCTCCTAGCATGTGTCTTGCAATTCCTGCCAAGCTAATCCCAGAAGAAAGCAGGTTTGGCATACCGTATTGTAATAGCGCTCCTTTTTGACTACCAGAGACTGCTCCGGGGAAGCTCCAGCAATTTCAAAATTCTGCAGCTGTAGGTTAGCAGCATTTCTTTATTGTAACCAGAATATGACATCTGGGTATCCTCAAAATGCAACTATTTTCCTTTTTACATCCCATAAATAAAAATAATGTCAGAGATCACAGACAAACCTCACCCAATACCGCTACAAATATTTGAGGACTCCTTCGATATCAGGGTGCCATCATGAAATATTGCGCACAGCAAAACACAGGACCAATAACTAGGATAACCGTCTTAATGAATAAAAAAAAAAGATAATCCCCATAACAACGCCATATAAGTTTCATTGAGAAATGAAATACACCTAGGTTGTTCAAAACCATACTAAAGTTAACACATCATGAAGAACAGCCATTCATTAAGTGTTCATATTCAAGTCACATCCAGGGTATAACAATGCAGTTGGGACAATGCAAGCCAACGTTAGGGGCAGTTGAAAAGCACTGTCTGTGTAGGGCTAATTCAGGGATGAGATAGGATGATGACTTGGGGTTGAAAGGTACTCTGGTGGGCCCACAGGGGCCCTGCACACATTCTGGCAGCACCATCGGCAATATTCGTGTCTACACATAGTGGCACAATGGCATTGTTGTAAGTATGACAGGGTGAGGTAACTGAATCTCTCTGGTTGTCCAAAACTACAGAAAGTAACTTGCACTTCGCTGGTTGTCGGCATAGGAATGGTCCAGTTCCTTATGCTCTAATGGGGAAACGGGTGGGACAGAGAGTCAGAGGACTTTGGCAGTCTCTGTTTGCATGTTAGACTTCTTAAATTCATGTGTCACTATACCTTGTCATATAGACATGCATCTATCAGGGCAATGAAAACATTTTCCCATGGATACTCTACCTTCTAGGAAATTAAATGAAAAAGAAATGTATAAAGTGCAAAACATTCACCCAAGGGTGTCAAGGCGCTAGCTCCTCAACAAATAACTAGCAAACAGAATGTACCACATCAAAGATTAAAAAGCCAAGTTTTTGATGCCTTTCTAAAGGCCAACAGATGAGTCTCTTCTTTTAGCCTTAGTGGAAGTGAGTTCCAGAGTCTGGTAGTACCGACCAGGTAACTTCTTCCGCCCCAGGAAGATATTTTGAACCTGGGAACTACCAGGTAATGAGCATAGGCTGAGCGGAGATGGCGGGTCGGAATATAAGGCCGCAGATTTTGTTTAAGAAAGGCAGGTCCTATGTCGTGAACAGCTTTAAAAGCTATGCAGAGGGCCTTAAATTAGATACGTCTTTTCACCGGCAGCCAGTGTAGCTCTTTAAGCGACATAAAAACAGATTTGTGTTTTGGAACATTTAACAGCAAACGTGCTGCTGCGTTCTGCACAATCTGCAACTTGGTCAAACATCTCTTCTGAAGATTGATAAAAAAGGCCATTGCAGTAGTCGGCCTTGGATAAAACAAGGGCGGAGACCACTAGTTTCCCTAGGTTAACTGGAATAAAGGGAAGAATCCTTCTAAGTAATTTAATTTTAGAAGGATGTCGAAGTAACTTGATTCGCATGACCCTCGAATGAAAGCATGGAATCAAACGTGACACCCAAGTTCTTTACTTTATTCACTGGGTTTGGTAAAGAGCCCAACTCCAAAGGCCACAATGCAGGAGACCAGAAGTTCGAGTGACTGCCAAAGAGAAGAACTTCGGTCTTACCGGAGTTTAATTTCAGACAGTTCGCTGCCATCCAGTCCCCGACTTGACGAAGACATGCATGGAACTGTGCTGCCGTGTTTGATGGTGAACCTGTCACGGAAACCACAATCTGAGTATCATCAGCATAAGAAATAGCCGCGAAACCCAGAGACTGGATCAGCCTTGCCAATGGAGCAACATAAATATTAAAAAGAGTGGGGCTCAGTGAAGAGCCCTGGGGTACTCCACGAGGCAGTGTGAAATTGGGTGACTTAAAATCTGACCGAGCCGCAAACTGACAGGAAGGATTTGAGCAAGGCAAACGCTTTTCCCTAAATACCAATCCTGTCTAGGACATCCAGTAGCTTTTGGTGATTCACAGTATCAAAAGCAGCCGAGAGGTCAAGCAGCACAAGTGCTGCACTACCTCCTGCATCAACTGTCTGCCTGATCAATTCAGACGCTGAAATCAGAGCCAGCTCAGTACTATGATGCTTTCTAAAGCCAAACTGACTGGTGTCCTGAAAATAATGTTTTTCGATGTAGTCTGTTAAAACAACATTCATGGATTTTTCGACCATTTTTGCAGGTAGGGTGGAGTCTTGAGATAGGGCGGTAATTACTCGGATCTGCCCCATCAAGCTTTGCCTTTTTTAAGAGGGTTAGAACTGACGCCAGTTTCAAATTAGTGGGAAAAATACCAGAAACAAACATTTTATTAAAAATAGATGACAGATGAGATGCAAAAACTTCTGGTAATAGCTGAAAAATTATGGGCGGGCATGGATCCAATGGAGAGCCAGATTTGATCGATAACAAAAGATTAGTGACGTCATCCACAGTCAAAGGAGGGAATACAGATAGTTCTGGGGGGACATCAATGTCTGAGGTAGCTGGTAGCATTTCCCTAACCTCCATAGGATTTGTTACAGTCTCCAAAGGGGATGATGTCCCTTGGGCCAACAGTCGGGAAAAGCCACTATAGACTGCACTAACTTTGTCCTGGAAAAACGTAGCTAGTGAGTTTCAGAAAGTCTGATTCATTGGTGAGGCTGTCACCTCCGAACATTTGGCTAGTTTTTTTCACGGTGGAGAAGAGTTCCTTCGTAGAGTTTTTGCAGTGGTTATCGCTATGGTAAAATAGGCAGTTTTCTCCTCTTGTACAGATTTTTTATAGTCTATCAGAGCTTGTTTATAAGCAGTTCTATCGTTGACTTCATAACTAGCTCTCCACCTCCTTTCGAGGCGACGACCATTTTGCTTTAAAATTCTGAGACGTTCGGAATACCAGGGTTCTATGTCTTAATCTACGATTGGCCAAAGATTTCATCGGTAACACCTGATCAATTGTACTTTTGAGCCATTTATCAAATGCGACAGCAGCCTCATTTGGGTTGTCTGTATAGTTGGGTGGGTTCTGAGCTAAGGAGCTTCCAAAGGTATCAGTAGCAATTTTGTTCCAAGGCCGAACCCTTCTTGGCTTATAATTTTTCAATTTTGCTATCTGAGTATTTTGGAGGGGAAGAGAGAACATAACAGCACTGTGATTTGACCAGACGAGAGGCAGTGATGGAAGACATTCTAGAGATTTGTTGTTTGAGAATAACCCATCCAACAAATCGCCCCCAGAGTGTGTACTGCCAATTACCTGCTGGGTGAGGCCTAGGCTGTTAGTAATATCCAGAAAATACACTGAGTCTTTGTCCACTGGGTCTTCAAAGTGAATATTAAAGTCTCCTAAAAGTGTAAAATCCGGTGATTGGGATATTATATCCAGGGATCTAGCAATAGTATTCAGAAAATCAGTCCTAGGACCGGGCAGCCGATGCATTAGAAGTCCATTAAAAGTGTAATGGTTGTCCATTATGATTTTGAATGATAGAGATTCCAGAGTTGATTTGTTATTTTGGGGGTTAAATGTCCCTTTCCACTCACTTCTAAAAATTACGGCCAATCCCCCTCCTCTTTTTCGCACCCGATCATGCCTGAACATAGTGAAACCAGCAGGAACGGCTGTTGCTAGGTCAGGGTCTGAAGTGGAGGGTGCCCCCCAAGTTTCCGTAATGAAAGCAAGGTCCACAGTGTGTGCTTACATAAACATAGCAAATTCTAGTGCATGCTTGCAGAGAGAGCGCGCGCATTAATCAGCGTACATAGAACTATCCTCATCCCACACAGCCTGTTTAAGTAAAATTTAGTGCTATCTAACGCTAGCTGTGGCGTAGAGGGGTGAATATTAAAATTACAATCCGGCCATTGAGACACTACTTCAGATGAATACATACTCGGACTTAGCTTCCTACAACACTTACCACCAGTATTGTAGCCATGCAATTGATCAGTTGTGAATCTCAGCCCAGTGGTGAGATGAGGGCTGAAACCAGCAGCATCCCTGGCACTAGACACGGATCGGGCGCGGACGGCGCAGCCGGCCTTGCCTATGGCGCGCCCGCTGCGCGTGGCCGCTTAGCGACTGTGCTTATATCTGAGTCACTGCTAAACATCTAGAGCGGCAACACTCCCTGATGTGCTTCCTGGAGACAAACGGAAGTGCAATCAACCAATCTGTCCCAGTCACCCCCAGGGATGGGCAAGTTCCCTGATTAAGGTGACCGCGAAATAGTGAAGCTGTTTTAAAAGTAAAGGTCAAATTCAACACAATTTCAGTTTCCCCACAAAAATGAGCAATTTAAAGGAAATCCTTCAGTTTAAAAACTATTACAAAAACAAAATCCTTCAGTTCAATTTAGAAGCGATACGCAGACGTGTGTCCTGCTTACTAAACGCTGAGAGCTCCATATCCAATCAGAAACATCCAATGTCTCACAAAATTTAGTGATGGACTGCTCATAATATGCACTCTGGGACAAATTTGTCAGGCAATCGATAGATGTAAGTGCAGTAGACTATCCCCAATGATGTAAGCTATGGAAGGTGTGTCACTGACCAATTGTAGTTTTGTACAATCATATCGGGCAAAACTAACGTCTTGTGACTTCTAGTCTGGTATGCTTTTGGACGGATATCAAGGATTTCTCCCATACTGCTTGTCAGTGTGTTTGGAGTGAAAAGTCAGCGCCACAGAAAATGGAGAAAATCACAATTTTAGTGAGCAAATCTGAGAGTTATTGGAGTGTGGTAGCCCTTCTCAGTAGAGTTTCATGGGGGACCAGTACCAATTATGCAGTATATTCAAATAGATTGAATTTTGATTCCTGTGCTACAGACCGCAATGTCCTCAGGGGTGCAGTCTTTCTTGTAAGGTTATTTGGCAGTCGAGTCTTGTAGTGTTTTAAATAAGTTTGGAAAGCTTACTAAATAGGCCAGATACAGTCCTTTAGAATTTCTTCCATGTCCGAAGACATTTGAGGACTAGCGAAACAGTAGTACATCTGAATAGGGCCGGGATTATTCCTCAAGCAGAGTGACCGCTACAGATATTACCAATTAAACATGATCCAGTTGGGATGGGAATGTCCCCTACATGGCAAATGGGTATGCACCCCACCCTTTTGTGAAACTGATATCATGACTTTTTATTTGGTCTAAACATCACGCTAATCGAGCATGTGCATAGACGCCTTGTCCTGTCCCTGGTAGTATGACTTCCCTCATAATGGGCTTTGAACTACTTCCATGCCCTGGATAAATCAATCACATAGAGCGGTGGTGGCAGAGGAGTGAGTTTTTTGTAGATCACGTGTTTGGTACCAGGACTCTGTGTGATGAGAGTTTGAGTACTGGGACCTGTTGGATCCATTTTGTATGTCAACTGGTTTAGCATGCCACAAGATAGAGAGAGGTACAGCTTCGCCAGTCAATGGGTAATGGATGGCTGTAGAAGCATGTCTCTAAGCCAGAAAGAGAGAGAGAGCTCTCAAAAGACTGATTTCAAACAAGAGGGTTAGAACAATTCCCAAAATCCAAACTCCAAGGGAGGACACTAGCAACATTTTTTATTTGGTTTCAAGACAGAAAATCAAGGATAAGTGAGTACAGGATGGTTCATCCTAAACCGAATTGATCACTTATTATATGTATCCGACCATGTACATCTGTACCCATTACAACTACTGTGTTGAATATGCACTGAGGGTACTGAGAAGACCCATGACACTCAACCTAGTACCAAGCCACATTTGGAAGAGGGATTCAGATGTTCAAAAGCATATCATCCAGATATCATGAAATGTGTGTTGAAAGCAGGCATCAGTGGGGTCAAGTTTTCAGTTCTGAAAGATACTTGCTTACTGGCTTGTGGTTAAGCTTAAGTATCTCAAACAAGAGGATATTTTCTCTGGTGCCAGTGGCACAGTCGTCACCCCAGTGTGGATGATATGGAGTACCCAATCGTCTGAGTTGTAGAATCATTGGCACGTCAGCTATTGATGATGTAGGGATAAGAGCGAAGCAAGGTACTGTATCTTTCTTGGTTACTTACCTAATTTCCCCTTGTTTATTACCAAGACCAGAAGTCTACACAACTTGGTCAATATCCGCTATGTTGACCAAAGCACAGGCTATCAGGAAGAGACTGAGACTCCCCCAGATTTACAGTGACCAGAGAAGGGTAGTGAGCGGATCAGGGCAAGCTCTGATAAGGCACAGGTTGTAGTGCACATCTTTCCTGCTTCAGATGGGGAAGAGTAGCAGGCACCAGAAGTAGGCCAGGTGCTGCAGCCTGGGTCCCTGAATGAGCTGCATGGTTTTAGTTTCTGGTCAACCTACCTGGGAGGAATTTCAGCTACCCTTTACGGACTTCAGAAGGAAGCCTAGCAGCAAGTGAGCAAAGGATTGGTTGGAAGACATAGCTGGAAAGATGGACCGATGTACAAAAAGCGAATGTGAAACTTGACTGAGAAGCTAGCAAGAGAATGGCCATTCCTCTAGTGCACTGGTATTTCCTGAGGCACCTGGCTCATAAGTACACTTTGCAGAACACTTGGACAAAAAATGTTCCTGCATAGGTTGGACTCTTTGTGCTGAGACACAGAGAGGTTCAGTAGAACTTGCCTATTGAGTGGTAAGTCAGGAGCTCAGACCAAAGCACGGTGAATGCCACTGCCAGTAGTAGGTTTTCCATTAGAGCAGGTGGGCATTGATATTCTTGGTGAATTTGTTTCTCCTTTAGCGTCCAGCAACGAATACATTGTGTCGTGCTGGATCATGCCACTAGATATATAGAGAAGCAGTACCTCTGAGGAGCATGACTGTGAAAGTACTATAAAGGGCATTCCTAGGGATTGTTTCTGAAATTCCATTTTTGAATATCATGATTTCGGACTGAGGAGCAAACTTTGCAACCACTTACATGGGAGATGTGTGGGAGTATGTTGGTGTGACCTACCAACTTGCCATGGTATACCACCCACTCACAACCTGCAGACCAGGTTGGTGAAAAGGATTAACAAGATGTATAAGAGCTCGATAGGAACTCTAATGCAGAACCTCACGTTGAATTGGAAACTTCTCCTGCCGTGTTTTCTGTTTGTCTGCAGAAATTTTCCACCGAAAGGAGTTGGATTCAGTCCCTTCAAACTTCTGTTAGGGCATTCTGTACATAGCCCACTCACTCGGTCAGAGGAGGTTGGGAAGGCACTTCAGAGTCACCCTAAACTGATGTAATGGACTGTGTAATTGTCCCTAGAAAGACTTTAGGCAAGCCAAGAGCTGATGAAGGAATGGTAGGATCAGAAAGTGACACGGACTGGGTTAGGTGGTGTTGTTTCTGAAGCCTATTTGTCCAAGAGCTTTGGAAGATAAGCGGTGTGTGCCACACAAGGCATTGCAAAAGGTGTCTAAAGTAAACTAGTTAGTGGACAAAGTTGCACATGGGAGCCAGAGAAGATATTCTGTGTGAGCTTACCTCTGAAGAGATTTTACAGTAAACATCGAGGAAGTTCAGGGAGAGAGTGAACCACTTTCTAATCCTATTGCACAGTGATGAGAATAATGGGTCTGCAGATGGGCTATATAACGTGCCCCTATACTGTCTCCTGAGCATCAAAGAGTGTGTAAGGAAGTGCTGGGATGCCTTTTCTATGTCTATTCCCTGACTCTTTGGTTGACAGAGATGCAGAGGATAGCTTGCCATCCCTATCCATTGGAGAGCTTGCTTTACAGAAAGCTAGAAAAAAGTCCAGGAGTGCATCAAAGCTGAGGTTGCTAAAAATGGACTTGGCAGTAATTGACCTTTCCTGTAGTGCTTGGACCAATCCAGTGGTATTGGTACTTAAGCAAAGATCCACAAACCTGCACATTTGTGTGCTTACTGGCCCCTCAGTGAGATAACCAAGATGGATGCACACCAAATTCCTAGAGATGATGAGCTAGTGTATTGGTTTGTTGCTGCTCGTTTCTCGTGTACCTTTTGATCTGAGCATTGACTCCTGGCAGATTACATTGGCTCCTATTGGCAAGGGAAAAATAGATTGTTCCCATTTAAAAGCATACCTTTTAGTTTCACGAATGCCGCTGCCTCTTTTCAGTCCATACTAAACTATGTTCTCCCAGGGCTAATAGAGATCTGTATGGCCTACATGAATGTCATGGTCATCTTCAGCAATTTGTCAAAGGACCGCATTGGGCACCTACAACAGCAAGGGGTAAAACTGAACATCAAGACAAATGCAGGTGGGCCAGTCCTCTGTAGTCTATCTCGGGCATCAGTGCGCACTTGGAAGATCTGCCTGTTGGGTGGTAAGATCCAGTCTATGTTGGAGTGGGAGGGGCCTACCTCCAAGGCATAAGGGAGAGCATTCTTTGGATTTACTGGATGGCATTGGAACTTTTATGGCCAACTTGGGTCTATAATTGTGTCCTTAATGCTTGCATCCAAGAAGCAGCCTAAGAAAGTGATTTGACTTCTGCGTGTCCTTTGAGGAAATGAATACAGCCCTGTGCCATACTCCTTTGTTGAATACGCCTGACTGTTGTCAGTCGTTCATTGTACAGACTGATGCCTCAGATAAGGAGGTTGAAGCATTATTGATTCAACTTAATGACAAGGTTAGAGTGTGTCCAGTCATGTGTTTTTTAGCCAAAGACTGCTTTTTAGGGAATAAAGCAGGGTGGCCATTGAAAAAAATGCTTTGCTATAGTGTGGCTTCAGGAGGCTCCTAACGTACCCATTTGGTAACCAGTTTGTAGTCAAACCAGATCACAACGTGCAAGTGATTGAGGACAGTAAATTTTAAGAATCGCAATTGCTGAAATGGTCTCATTATAAGGTCTATATTTCACAATGGAACATGCGCTGAGAAGACTGTTGCTGTAGACGTCGAAGTTGGAAAACTTTGACCATCCTGAAGTGTTATATTTTGCAGATTTGTGCACTATCACCTATGAAGGAATCCTGGCGCTGAGCAGAGGTGTGAACCAAGCCAAACCTGGGGTCTAGTAGTACGACTAGAAAGCTTCTTGTGGAATTCAAGAGAGGAGGCGGCTCATATGTGTAGCGGTAGAACAATCCACACTTTAGGAGAGATCTAGGAAAAGGCTCAATCACCGTCTGTTGTTTTCCATGAGAGTGGGATGCGTGCAAGTAGCAGTTTGGACAAATGGATGGGTCCGCAAAGTGTGTGAAAGTAGATGCGATTGTTGAGGTATGCTAGTCCAGTGTTATGTAGTTCCTTGAAAGTGCGGGTGAGGAGTTTGAATTGGGAAGCCAGTTGAGCTCCTTCAAGTGTAATGTGGTGTGGGAGGTTGGCTGCCAAGTTCTGAATAGTCTGCAGCCGTCGGGTGAGTTTTTTGTTGATCGTAGCAAAGAGGGTGTTCTTGTAGTCCAGCTTGCATATGACAAGGCTGTGTATGGTGTTTTTCAAGGTGTTGATTGGGAGCCATTTGAAAATCTTCCTCAGCATGTTCATGGTATGGAAGCAAGAGGCAGTGACTGCATTTACTTGGACGATGATGTCTAGAGTTTGCTGTTGATGACAATCCCAGGGTCCTTGGCATTATCAGTGGGGTAGGAGTCAGTCCTAGTTCTGTTGGCCGCCCTGAAGTGCTGTTGCTGAAGACCATGATTTAGGAGTTGTCAGCGTATTAACTGCAGACATTTGGTCTTCATCCAGTGGGCGATATCTGATAGAGACATCCAGCCTCAGATTCCTTACCTTCGAATATCCAGGAGTCATGCTGGATCCAGAAGACTTTTGCTAGAGCAATACCCTTGTGTGCTGGTCGGTGACATCGGTCAGCTTTGCATGTTGTCTTTGCGTCATCCGCGCCAGAATTAACATCCGTATCCCCTATAAAGACACACTCTTGGTGCACTGATGTCAGTTCTTTTCTTTCTGCGCCACCTAGTGCAGATCCGTGAATAGAGCTACCCTCTGCCACTTTTTGGCAGGCTTTTTCTTGACATTTTGTCCAAAATCATTGGTCTATGTCGAAGAAGACTTCTGAATCCAAACTCTGCGGTGCCTGCCATCGCGCCATGCCGGTGGCAGGTCCACACTTAGTTTGTCTTAGGTGAGTGGAGAGTGACCATAACTCAGTTGTTCTATGACTGGCAGGCCATGGCTCCAAAGACTTTGAGGTGGCAGTCCCTAAAGCTGCTTGCAGCCTGGCGTTCGACTCCATGCAGTTTCCCTGGAGGTCACGTTCCCTGTCGAGGGGCAGGTCCAGGCAGCGTTCCGGGAGTGCTAAATCCTCGTCCTCCCAGTCGAAGTCATAGTCGGTCAGTAAGAGGCATAAGAAGTACAAGAAGTCGAAGAGTTCTTCCACTTGACATGATGGAGGAGACTTGGCGCTCTAGGCCTCCTTCTGCAGAACCTGCACCTTAGTCAGCTCCACACTTCCATGCCTTTCCAGGAGCCGGAGGGACACCCATCCAATTTAAAGAATTCTATGACACCATTTGCCTCATATTTGGGTGACCTGACCCTCCAGGCCTGCCATCAGGTCCCGGAGGCTTGAAGGGGCTCCATCGAGTCTGGCCGCCCCACTGCTGATGCCTCCAATGGATCTGGTGGTGGATCCAGTAATTTCCCTGCAACCTTCTCTGGCACTGTCCCCCATGCTGTGACACCCGGCGCCATCCACATTCTCATCCCCGACGACCCAGAGCTAGATCAACTCAGATTCCAGTGCTGATGGCACCCATGTGTCCTAGGTCGCTTCCTCAGCCTTATTTTGAGGGGCTAGGAATGGAGGAAGAATGGGAGGGGTCGATGGACCCTTTACATGACCAGCCTGAACACAAAATGGACTGATTTGATAAATTGCGTGAGGCCAATGGTCTGGATACAATGCCACAGATTCTGGCCTGCTTTCTCCCCTTACCGTGGCTACGGAGAAAAGAGCTTCATATGCTATGGTGGTGAGACGGGCAGCCGAGGTCCTGGACCTTCTGCTACCTTAAGTGGAAATCAAGACTAACTCCTTGACAGAGGTCCTGCAGCCGGTGTCTTCTCCTCTGAACCCCTCCTGCCTTTAAATAAAGCCTTGACTGATATCCTTCTGGGAACCTGGTCGAAGCCCAGCACGGGGGGCCCTTGTGAATAGGACAGTTGCCCGCCGTTATCGCCCTGCACCAAGCGACCCGAAATTCCTCACCAACCATCCTACTCCTGAGAGTTGGGTGATCCAGGCATTTATCTCACACGGTGTTTCCCACCGCACCCTCCGACATGGAGTCCAACAGTCTGGATAGTGGGGGCAAGAAGATTTTTTTCCTCCAGTAGCCTTGCATTGCGGTTGATGAACACTGCATACCTATTGGGGCTTTGCAAACTCCTAGTGGGGAACAGTTGTGCTAGTGCTGCAACAGGTTTCAGAGGAGGCCCTGGTCATTCTCTACCTAGTGGTATCAGACTGGAGAGATGCTGAAAAGTTCACCATTCTTTGTGGGCTTGATACCACGGATTCGCTGGGCAGAATGTTATCGATTATGGCCGTTTGATGCTCGCCTGGCTGCAAACTTCTGGCTTTTTGGGATGTCCAGGCTTTCCTTGTGGACATGCCCTTTGATCACACCCATCTCTCCAGAGACCAGGCAGACCTGGCCCTGGAGCGCTTTTTAAACTCTTGGGCTACGATTTAGTCCCTGGCTTTTTCAGTGCCCACACATCCCCCATCTCGAACGTTGACTTCACTGGATAGATGACCCAAGCAGACTCAGGCCGTGAGCTTCTGGTGCAGAGTGGGCAGGAGTCACGGTTCCAACTGGATCTGGAGCCATTGGAGAAGATTACTGATGGGCAGGTCTACTGTCCACGGGCGATAGGAGTCTTTTTCGAAGGCAGCAGTCCTGTCAGGGTTTCCAAGACGTCAGACGTCACTGGCTTCAAGACAGGTAGCCTTGTGATCGCAGGTTCTTCGAAGCTGTAGACGGGCCGGTATCATGTCGTCGGAGATCTACTTTTCAGGTCTGGGGGAACCGCCCAAATACTAAATTATGGGGTGTTTTAGAAGATTAGCAGATCTGGCCAATGGGCACCTTACCTGGGGTGACTACCCCCCCAATTATGCCACCCTCCTATGGGAGGGGACAGAGACCTAGCCCCTATTGTAGGGGGTGCCCCATCTTTAAGATGTTGGGGACTGAAAGATGTGCTTCACCTTGCTTCCCCACCTTAGGGGTGGGATTGGCCGAGGTGGGCACAGCTCCTATTCTCGGTTTTCCTGCACAACGTGGGTGTTTAAACCAGGGGCTGCTATCTGCTGCTAGCAGCAGAGGCTGGGCGTAGCATTACAAAGGCGGCTGGCCTTTGAAGCTTCTCCTTCGAGCACTGGTCCATCCTGGAGGAGGAGGTGTGACACCTAAGCCCAGGATATGCATTGTTTCTGGTCCCAGAGAGCAGAGGCACTTAACCCAGGTGTCCATAAACGTGTGTGGCTGGCTGCCTAAAGCCAGCCAGTTACCACGCCAGGGTCGGCAGGTTTTCAGGGGGCACCTCCGAGGTGCCCTCTGAGAACATGGTTTAATAACTCTTACACTGGCATCAGTGTGGCTTGATTACAAAGTTATTTGGTACCAAACACTCCTGGATTCATTGAAGCCATCATAGTGCTGGGATACTAGAGTTGTCATGTTCCCACTCCATATACTCTCTATGGCTACCCTCGCACTTACAATATTAAGGAATATGCCCGACTACTGTTGGGGCATTTCTGCGCATGCAGATATGCCCACACCTGCGATATAGTGCACCATGCCTTAGGGCTGGTAAGGCCATCTAAACGTGAGGCTTACCTATATCTTGTGCAGTGCTTGTTGGCATGGCACACAGGCAGTGTGCCATGTTAACTTTCTTGTTTTGTCTGCACCAGGCCATGCATGCTGTGGTGGCAGTCTGTATGCCTAGGTGAGGTGTCCTTTGGGAGTCCCACTTCAGTCTCAAAGCCCTAGGTGCCCATGTACCTTTTACTAGGGACTTACAAGGGGCCTGAAGGGCCAACTGTAGATTAGTTTTAGGGAAAGAACACTGGTACCGGGAACCTGGACAGCAGGGACCCGGTACTCTCCAGTCAGAGTTGTATCAAAAGCCAGAAAAAAAGGTGGGGAAGGGGTACTGCAACAGAACCTCATTCTCTCACATAGGCCCACCCACCGGCCAGGAAGTTCAGCCACCAACTGGGAGAGCCTACCTAGTCTGTCAGGCAAGGACAAGTAGGGAAAATGGCTGGGTTATTGCAGGGCTTACTCTGCCTTACATCTTTCTTTGTCAGGTTACTTCCTCTGGGAAGCTGACCTACCTCAACAATGTAAGGACCTATTTTAAGCTGCTCTTTTGGCTGTTATTTTTTTGTCTTTACCCAGGCTTTCTAGTTTGGAATCAAAGGTGTCCACATCTGCAAATTCTAACTTGGCTAGGGCACCACCCAGGTTACCCAAAGAGGTCACCCACAACTTGAGCAATCCCACCATGACCAACAGGGTCAGGGTGCCTGACTTTCTATTTGGCATAGGGTCGACCCTTCATGCCAAGGACAATGTAGCCATTAAGGCTAACACCCAGCAGAGGCCACTGACGGCTGCCAGTGCCCATAATCACACCTTTAGCACTTCACTAACATGTGAAGGGGATAATTTACAGACTTCTTTGGGTTCAGGTTGCCTGTCTTCTGTTTTAGAGTGGGGGTTACCACTTCTGGTAGTGAGCACCCTACTTCCACTCTTTTCTGTCACCTGAGGAGCCACCAACTCAGGAAGGTCAGTTACTGGACTAATCAGGTCTTTTTGTGGGTCAGATAGGACTTTACCAGTGCCACATTTGGAGTTCTCTGCTACTGGTGTAGAATCTCCTTGGCCCACTGGAACTGTGGATAACAGTTGTCCACCTTTCCTACCCTTTCTGATCATTTTCTTTTGGGGCTTTACCCAGCTATCCCTTCTCTTCCCCCCCCCCCCCCCCCCCTCAAATTTGGCAGTCCATAATTTGTTCTTTCCAGGTCAAAGTGCGTGCAATCTTTCTGATCTTCCATTCGATGTTATGTTTATATGTTTTTTTGCCAAAGTTTAATTAGTTTGATTAGGTAAGCTCTACCTTGAAATGCTGCCCGTTGCTTAATGGGGGAAGCATCTAAGACAAATTTAAATAAGAGTACATAAAGTAGGGGGGCAGAGCTTGCCTGGCTACAAGATGGCTGCTCGGTGAACGAGCTCCGCCATCCACCGTAACTATCCGGCATAATTAACAGCTTCTGCAGTCCAGACGGAGGAGCGCGAATATCACTGTGGAGCTGCCTGCTGAATCGACCGAGGTGACCCAGCCCAGGTTGGTGCCATTGACTACAAAGATCTTTGCTGCCGCTTTTCGCACCGGCGCGCGCTCTAGAAATGTGGCCGGTGTGCGCTCTGCAGTGTCCCATAGGAGTCGCCCGCGGCCGAGACCGGCGCAAGCGCTGTGTTCATCCGGCGCTGACATCGCGGATCCGGGGTCTATCAAGCTGGGGTGGCAAAAGCTTCTTAAACATCACAACCAGACTTTGGAATCGTCTGCATTACAAACTTAAAAATTCGCCAGACTTGATGTCTTTTAGGAAGGGCCTGAAGACCTGGTTATTTACCGCTCAAGTTCTGAAATTTCAAGCTCTAGCCTTTAATTTAACCTCAGTGATGGCCTGATGTTGGTTGACTAAGCGCCTAGACGCCCAAGGGTATTATCTGTGCTATATAAATAAATCGATCGATCGATCAATCAATCCTTGTGCCTCCGGACTGGGCACGGAGAGTCTGCTATCCTGGGCTACTGAGCATGGGCAGCAATCCTCCGATAAGGCTGGCCCTTCAGGAGGATCTTCTGTCGGAGCTGCAGGGTAGACTTTTCCACTCTCCGCCTTCTTGCGTGGAGATTGAGTGGCGACTGTTGACCTTCCTTTCGAAGTCTGTAACATCATCTTGACAGCTAGGTATCCCTCCACCAAGGCCTGCCGCTAGAAATACTTTGTGGGATGGTGTGCAGACAAATGTGTTGATCTGCTTTGTGCCCCTCTTTCTGAAGTTCTGCTATTAGCACTACTAAGGGCTATCTATCTGCCTTTTTTGCCTGCTTGCGGTTGCATGATTAACCCTCTGTTCCAGTCCCCTATTTTCATAGGTTCCTCAGAGGTCTTACTTCTCTCTTCCCTCCTTCACAATTCATTATTCCTCAGTGGGACCTCAATTTCGTTTTGACTTTTTGATGTGTGCTACTTTCGAGCCTTTCAGCAATTGTCCCCTCGGGCTTCTCACCGTGAAAACAGCCTTCCTTGTGGCAATTACATCTGCACATAGAGAAAGCAAACGGCAGGCCTGATCATCTAAGCCACCTTACGTCTCAGTCTCTTCTGACATCGTGGTGCTGCCTGCAAGTGCCTCCTTTCTACCGAAAGTGTTCACCCATTTTCACATAGGCAGATCTATCACCTTCCCTACATTTTATGCTGCTCCATATCCCTCTAAAGAAGCGGAACAACTCCACCATCTGGGCCCAAAAAGAGCGTTGTCATTCTAGCTTGACTGCACTGAAGAATTCTGGGTGGACAACCAACTCTTCATGGGGTATGTTTGTGCAGATAAAGGTCTGGCAGTGCAGAAGTTGACCATTTCCAGGTGGGTCGTGCTCTGCATCAAAATCTGCTGCGCACTGGCCGAGAAGCAGCCTCCTAAACGTTTGCAGGCTCATTCCACCAGAACTCAAGCGGCCACCACTGTGTTAAAATGCGGAGTTCTGGTTCTGAATGTCTGCCAGGCAGCAATGTGGGCTTCCCAGAACACGTTCAATAAACATTACTATCTGGACACTCTGGTCTGCAGGAATGGACACGTTGCTCGTTCGGTCCTGCAGAACTTTCTTGCTCAAAATTAGTTCAGACCTTCCTCTGTGGATGGTATTGCTTGGGTATCTATTCAAAAGGTAAGCAATCTGCGGTTAGAAGTCTCGATAGGATGAACAAGCTACTTTCCTTCAGTAACGCCTTATCTAGTAGCGACTATATTGAGCCACAGATTCTTTACCAAACCACCCATCCTTCCCGCTCTGCGTACAGATTTCTAGGGACTTGGATAACCCCTTTCAGGACCCTAGTATTGACACATCATTGGTCAGTATTCTTCATGGCTCTGCACTTCTGGCGTGGAAAGTCATGAAAAGTGACATCAGAGCACTTGGATGGCGCCTACATAGTTACCTCAGCGTTACTTCCGGCGCACACTACGCCGATGATGTGCGGAGTCGATCCGTCATCTTCCGGCACGCACAGGTACTGCTCACAAAAAATCTTCCGGATCCAATCTGATGACTGAGGAAATTCAAAAGGTAAGAAATCTGCTGCTAGATATAGTCTCTCCCAGATAAGGCGTTACAGTATGTAAGTAACTTTTTCGGGAGGTCCAGGCTCACCAACCAGTTGTATGCTATTAGAATTTCCCTAAGGAGGCATATGCAGTCCATCTTGAAATGTCAGTGAACCTAACTCTCTTTGACGTCCCATAACCTGATTACCGGCTGAACAAAGAAGTTGTTGGTTAGAAAGCAGTTTCGGTGGAGAAACGTTTAAAAAATGGCCTCTTTCTACAGCATTACTGCTACCTCCAGATCTATGAACCATTTCAGTTCATTTGAGAAGCTCTGGAAGGGATCACCTTTTCTTTTGACTTGGAGAAACAAAAAACTTCTGTGTGGAAGCTTTCCACCATCTGAATTGCCCATGGATCTCCCGTAAGCATTTGTGTTCCAGCTAGGCCAACCTCACTCCCAGTCTTGAATGGGAAGAAGGAATAATTTGTACCAGTAAATTCACTTGGGGCACTAGTTCTACCACGTAGCCCACCTCTACCACTAAGGTCCCTTCTGCCAATAAGAACCACTGAACCTCTTGTGGATAATTTCTTTTGCTATATCCTCTCTGTAACATTTACTGGACAAGCGACCAGTTGGGAAGCCCTTTCCTTGACTGGATTCAGTGAAAACATTCTGGCCTAAAACCTTCTTTATTAAGGCCTGATATTTTTCTAAGTGCGCAAAGGTCACAACAAATGTTCCCAATTGTTTTAGAACAGCGATCTAGCAAGCATCTCGCTGCTATTGTGCTCTGTTCCGACTGCCCCAAATCCCCCTGTTTGCTATCCACTTTGATCAAAAGTGGTTGATTGCTTTCGGTGAGGAACGCTCAGTTGGCATTGACAAGGAGGCAGATGGTCCTTTGGGTTAAGCCTGCCAAGATTGCTTAGTCAAATTGATTTCTAGTTTATGGGCTTCTCCTCCATATCACAAATCATGCTAATGGACCTGAAAACATCTAAAGGTTTGCCTTGGCATTCCTGTCAGGACCGGTCTATCCCTTTCTATGGGTCTTTAATGAATTTAGCATGAAAGATGGCCTTTGTTGTGTCAATTTCTAGGGCTAATGCTTCTTTCACCTCCAGATGTGATGTGTGGGGCACTCTTCCCTAAGGCAGGCGCACATCTTCATGTGCAATGGCTTCCGGATCTTGTTGCTGATATAAGCGGCAGCCTTTGTCACTGGGACCCACTCTGACAAGCTAGAACGGTGTAGGTCTTCTAGTTTCAACTTCTCTGACAAGAAGTCTCCCAGACAGGAATGTTTTGCCAATGTGCAACATTCCGTCCATCATCTTGTGTGTTTTGCAGGAAGTCTCCCAGGGGCCATTGGATTTGGATTCAGTAGTGGATTGCCAAGGTCTGTTGGGCCTAAGTGCCTTTGTCGGACTCAGTCTGGGAATCCTCCTCATTGGTCCCTTCAGCTGTAAAAACGGGCTCAGACAAAGGAAGAAAATATTCAGGTGCAACAGGGTAGCTAGGAGAACTATGTACTACAGCCTTGTGGATCAAGGGTATGTGCGTCTTAAGGACCGCGGACTCTTAAGAAAGGCCTCTCAGAGGCATTCAATAGTGATAAAATAATAAGTATGTTTTCTTTCTTTTAGCAGGCCCATATTGTTCCTGTTGCCCCTGAGGTTGAGAGGCATTATTGCGTGGTGAAAGGAGTTTTTGTTGATGCACTGTCAGTTAACAGTAGCTCATGGTCCTGGGGCTTCAGTGTCTTATTGACCGCCTTGTGGACTGATAAATGTGTAGCCTCAATAAGGCCCTCCGAACACCCAGCACTTGAATGGCTTCTGAGCATCGAAGAATGTGGTGGTGATGTTTTTCCTGAGGGATTATGCAGTGGCTCAGTGATTGTTGATTGGATTTGAAAATTTCCCTCCTCTGTAACCAACATTGGTCAGTGGCACCACTTCAGACTGCCAAATTCCCCAG
Organism: Triturus cristatus; assembly: GCF_964204655.1. Classification (NCBI taxonomy): domain Eukaryota; kingdom Metazoa; phylum Chordata; class Amphibia; order Caudata; family Salamandridae; genus Triturus; species Triturus cristatus. Next base: position 619,854,295 of record NC_140585.1, read on the forward strand.
TTTGGGAACACAAGCCAAAGTAATTGATCTGTAGTTGATGTTCCCTAATCTACAAACCTTTTATTGGTCTGGTCCTGTGTTTGTTTATGGTGAGTATTTCCGTCAGGGGTCCTGCCAGTTGAAGATCATTCTCTGCTACATTTTCCAGGCTCTGTCAATTCCTTAGTCTGGATTCTTTGCAAATAACTCATGAGGGAAAGCATCTTAAGGTTTTCACAGTTGCACAAAAACGTGTCTTGCCACACATGACTTCTGGATCTATTCTGTTGATATGAAACATATAAAATCGTTACATCATGTCCTGATCCTTAAATGGCCACTTCATTTACCTGTTTGATGCTGTAGCCTATTTTCCTGACTTAGTGTCACAACAACATCTCTTAAAACTTCTGGTGGTGGGCTCACACCTTTTAGGTAGTTCATTCATTCGGGTCATGACCATTAGTTCAGGTTATCCAGGAAGAGACTGATGTCCGTGCCTTTATTCTTTTTATGCAAGCCTCTGCTTAGTCACTGCTAAATGGGGAGGGGTATTATTCATTATGAACTGGTGGAACATTTCAAAAGTATTACCATTGACCTGATCGCACAACTTCATTTTTAGCTTTTCAAATGTGAGTCCACACCAGCTTCCCTTCACCCTCTTATGGTGTGAGTCTGCTTCTCGTGATGTGTATTAATTGGCATCACAGTTGAAAACCGCATCCAAGAGAACAAGAGATGTATTGCATCATTGTTTATATTGGAAATGTATATGTCCAAGGTGAGCAAGGTTTCCACTGTATCATGATATCCCACTGTCATAGGGTTCCGTTTGCATTCGCTGTTTCACATGCTAAGATAAGCTAGAGGGAATTGGAATACAAACCGATGGTGCTTAGCTTCTGATGTAATTGTGCTCTTATCACTTTAATACAAATTCTGTAGCTTACAAATCAATATGTTTCAATAAGCTTATATAAGTGATTAAAATACTATGTAATTTGCTGGTCATTAGTGAGAACGTCTGGATTTGTGATGCTGCTTGGACTCCTAGATGTAGCGGTTTTCAGATTCTGTATAGGGTTCAGGTAGTTAATATTCTATTTCCACAAGGGCTATGGGGCGAGTGTCTGTCATTATTGTTCTGCTATGTTTTGAGAAAAGCAAGAGAAAGTGTAATCCATGCCTCCATCCTGGCACAGTGTTTATTCCCATCATCCATTTGTTTTTTGTATTGAAAAAATCCATATCATGATTACATTTTTGTGAACTGACTTCTGCTATAAGTAAGTAAAGTAAGCTAAAGCTAATGCCTTTAGGGCCTATTTCACTGCCTCAGCTCCTCATCAGAAAATGTTAACTACTTTAATTTGTAAGGCTGTCAATTGAGCTGCTATGCATATATTCCCAGATTTCTACTGTGCCCAGCTTCCTTTGCAATGACATGCCAGTCTTACTCTGGAACAAGCAAGTGAAAGCAGTGTGCTCATTTAGAATTTCAGGAACTGCTATGATTTAAGCCATAAGGGAATTGTGAAAACATAGGCAATGTTTTTATTGAACGATTTTATTTAGTCCCCTCAAATAATATTCAACTGTTAAAGATTATGGTGTAACACATCCAGAACATGCTTAGTATGCCTCAAAGCATTTCACCCCGCAAAAATATTGTGGAGTTATCAGAGCAGAGTGGGCAATACAGTTTGATGGGAAAATGATGAAATAAACTTAGCTTAATCCCAGCTATTAAACAGCCTATAGCATCAACAAGAACAAATAAAGGGGAAAAAAGAAAAAGGTTCAGGGCAAACATTTCAATCAGTATTTGTTAAGCACGACTACTCACCTGCTAGGGTCTCAAGGCCCTTTAGGAGGGGGAGCTGCAGGTCATACTGTGTGCTGAGGTTCAGTCGAATAGCCAGGTCGTGAGATTCTTCCCGAACTGGGTTAGTGACGGGGATAGTCTACGGTGGAGAGGCTGGGTGTTCCAGGTCTTGGCAGCAAAGTAGGAGATTGATCTTCCTCTGGTCCTGGGGAACTAGGAGACGGTGGCGAGGGCCAATTCGGTGGAGCGGAGCAGTCTGGTGGGTACGTGGAATGATAGGCGGTGGTTCAGCAATGTTGCTCCATCATCGTGGAGGGCTTTGTAGGTGTGTGAGGATTTTGAACGTGACTGTTGTTGACTGCGAGCCAGTGGAGTTCTCGCAGATGTTCAGAGATGTGGCTGCGGCAGGTGGATGTTGAGGACCAGTCTGGCTGCGCTGTTTTGAACGTTCGGTAGTTTCTTGAGGAGTTTCTGGGTGACACCTGCATAGAGCTTGTTGCCTCAGTCAAGTCTTATGCTGCTGAGTGCTTAGGTTACTGTTTTTCTAGCCTCAGTGTAGATCCATCTGTAGTTCTTTCGGAGCAGGCGCAGAGCGTAGAAGCATGATGAGACCACGGCGTTGATCTTTTTTTTTTTCCTTTTCTTACTGAGTTTTATATAGCGTGAACTTGACCCGAATCGGGTATCCGAGCGCTTTACATAGCACCAGTTGCATTACACGAGCACACATTCATTCTGGTTAGGCTCGGGGAGATTAAGTGATTTGCCCAGAATCACAGGATAGTGGTTTATCATGAGCGCGGACCCCAGTATGATGCCGAAGTTTCGTCCGTGGTCTGTGGGGGTGACTTTCTAATGCGGTGGGCAATCGGGTGTCTTCCCAGGTGTATTGAGCCCTAGTTTGAGGACTGCGGTCTTGTCCGAGTTGAGCTTTAGGGAACTATCTTTCCTTCAGGTAGCAACAGCCTCCATCCCGTCGGCTAAGTTGTTTCTGGCGGTTGTGGGTTCGTTGGTGATGGAGAGAATCAGCTGGGTGTCGTTGGCAGAGAAGACGATGTTGAGTCCATGGTTACTGACTAGGGTGCGAGCCGGGCCATGTAGACATTGAAGAGGGTGGGGCTCCGGGAGGAGCCTTAGGGGACTCCGCAGCCGATCTCCGTGGGTTCTGTTGGAATGGTGGAAGTTTGACTAGCTGTTTTCTACAGGTGAAGGAGCGGATCCAGTCATGGGCTTTTACGTGGATGCCGGCGTCGTGGAGTCTCGTGCTTAGGGTGCGGTGGGAGACTGTGTCGAAGGCCGCCGAGAGGTCCAGGAGGATGAGGGCTGTGATTTCTCCCCAGTTTAAGAGGGAGCGGATGTAGTCTGTGGCGGCAAGGAGGGTAGTCTCAGTGCTGTGGTTGCTTCAGAAGCCGGCTTCAGAGGAGTCCAGGATGTGGTTGACTTCGATGAACTCTGAGAGTTGGGCATTGATGGCCTTCTCGATGACCTTGGCTGGGAAGGGAAGTTGGGTCTGAAATTCTTGAGGTCTGTTGGGTCGGCGGACGGTTTCTTCAGCAGGGGATTTATGTTGGCGTGTTTCCGGTCATCTGGGAAGGTGGCTGTCTCGATGGAGCAGTTGATGGTCCATTGTTATACAGGGGGCTATGGAGGTGGCGACTCTGTGGAAGATGTGGTATGGGCATGGGTCCGAGGGTACTACTGAGTGAATGCTCTTCATGGTCTTGAGAGTGTCATCCGTGATGAGCAGGGGCCAGTTGAGTAGGTTCTATTGGGGGGGCATTTTCGCATGTGGTGATGGGCGGGTTTTGGCTGCCAAAGCTGTTGTAGATCTGCTTGATCTTGTAGTGGATGTAGGTGCTGAGTTTGTTGCAGAGTTGTTGGAAGGGAGGGACTTGTGTAGTCTCGCTGTTGATTTTGGTGGGTGTACATTTAGAGCAAGCAATAGGAATCAGTCAATAAATGTAAACCGTTCAAAGAAAGCAAACTGCAAGATGTGGTTTCAACGAAAGAGATATTACTCACATGTGCCAATGTTGTTCCAGCACATGCATCATATATTATCACAAATTAATATTCATAAGAGGGAATGAATATTAAAAAACTCTAGCATTTTATATATCTGAAAGAAACCGTTACCTTAGAATTACCCCAGGCGTCAGACTAGATCCGGAAAGTTTCTTCGTCAGCAGTACCTCTGCACGTCGGAAGGTGGCGTCGGTCAGCTCCGTGTTTGTCGTGGTCGCCGGGATGATGGTGCGGTAGCTACTTAGACGCCGCCCTCGCACGCTGACGTCAGTTCTTTCTTTTTCTGCGCCAGCCAGTGCAGATCCGGAGTGGTACATCCAGCCAATCTTTGACTGAACTTTTTGAGCGACTTTTGTCTACGTCTTTTTGAGTCCTAACGACTCCTGGTTCATGTAGGGATGCCCGGCTTCAAGGCTTGCAGTTCCTGTTCTCGACTGATGTCGGTTACGGATCCGCACGCGTATGCCTCTTTTGCCTGGAGCGCGACCACTACCCCAAGTCGTGCTCAGACTGCCGGTCCATGGCTCCGAAGGCTTTGCGGGAGCGGTCCTGAAAGCTCCTTGAGCGCCGGCAGCCGGCTCCGCGGCGTTCGAGGTCCCGGTCGCAAGGGAGGTCGAGGGACCGGTCACGGAGCCATTATCCTCGTCTTCTAAGTCTTCGCACTCTGGGTCAGGTAAGTCGAAGCACAAGAAGAAGTCAAAGAAGCATCGTTCCTCTTCGATTTCAATCCGTCGGTCGGCTGACGCGACGAGGCATGCAGGCAGTGCCCCTCCTGCGGCTCCGCGTGCGTAACCTGACGGGCTTTTTGTGTCCCTGTTCACTCCTGGGGTTCCTTTTAGGCCAGATCGGCACCCAAAAGATGAGGCGGACTGGAAGGTGTCAGGTGACTCACTGACCGACCAGTTGGATTATGACCCGGACTGGAGAGAGGACCTGGGGAATGCCAGTGGTCTTGATACTTCCCCTGACCTTGGCCTGTTGTCGTCTCCTACCGTGGCTACGGAGGAGGGGGCATCATACACAGTGGTGTTGCGTAGGGCGACCGCGGCTCTCAACCTCCCTACAGTGACGGTCAGGACTAACCTCCTTACAGAGGTGCTTCAACCGCAAGCAAGCTCTTTGTAACCCCTGCTGCCGCACAATGAAGCCTTTTTCCGACGTCCTTTTGGGCACCTGGTCCAGGCCTGACACAGGGGCTTCCATGGGTAGGATGATTGCCCAATGCCACCACCCGGCCCTGGACAACCCCACTTTCTTTTCCCAACACCCCACCCCTGAGAGCTTGGTGGTCTAAGCCTCTACCTCCAGGAGCGCATTCCCTACCGCTCCACCGGATAGGGAATCCAAGAAGCTGGATCATCTTGGGAAGAAGATTTTCTCTTCCGCCAGCTTGGGACTGCGGTCGGTAAACACCACATGTCTACTGGTCCGTTATTCCCACTCTGTGTGGGACATGGTTGCACAAGTGCTGCCTCAGTGTCCGGAGTACCCAGACAGTGCTCTTCCAGGCTGTTGCCACCCATAGGGATGCGGAAAAGTTTACCATCTGTTGTGCGGTGGATACCGCCGACTCTGGGCAGGACTATTTCAACATCGGTAGCCCTTAGACGCGATGCCTGGATGAGATCAATTGGCTTTTCTGGGGATGTCCAGAATACCTTCATGGACATGCCCTTTGATGGCCGTCGCCTTTTTGGCGACAAAGCAGACAACGCTCTAGAGCATTTCAAGGACTCACAGGCTATGGCCAAGTTCTTGGGCCTCTCCAGCCGCCCTGCGCAGTCTGCTTTTCGCCCCTTTCGTGGCTACGGAAGGGGTGCCCCACTACGTTCTGCCCAGAGCAACAGGCCGACGCAAGTTGCCCAACCTTCATGCGGCCGGGGATGTTGGAACCACAGCCGTGTTTCAGGGGGCCAGCGGGCGGGCCTGTCCACCAACCCCTCCTCTGCAGCAGCCTCCAAACCTTCCTAGTCCGACATTTCAGACCCATCAAACGCCAAAGGGCGGCAGGATCCGCCATCACCTCCTCCACTGGCGCACTATCACGTCTGACAGGTGGGATTTGCCGATAGTCTGATGGGGCTACTCCCATCCCTTTGAGGCTACCCCTCCAGCCATGCAACCTCAGTACCACCGTATGTCGGAGGATCACCTGGGTCTTCTACAACAGGAAGTCACAGCTCTCTTGGTCTTTGTCTGCCCTGGAGACTGGTTGGTAGCGTTGAACTTGAGGGACGCTTATTTTCATATCCCCGTCCTGCCAGCCCACCGGCGTTACCTGCGGTTCACGGTAGGCCACAGGCACTTTTAGTTCACCGTGCTCCCCTTTGGCCTTACCAGCGCCCCTCGGGTGTTCACGAAAGTGATGGCAGTGGTTGCAGCTCATCTGCTCAGATCAGGGGTCCCAGTCTTCCTCTATCTCGACGACTGGCTGTTAAAGGCGGGCTCGCCCCAGACTGTCGTCTCCCACCTCCAGACTACGGCCAACCTCCTGCATTCGCTGGGGTTCTCCATAAATGTGCCGAAGTCACACCTGATCCCCTCTCAGAAGCTCCTCTTCATCGGAGCGCTTCTAGACACAACGCGGTTTTGGGTCTATCCTCCCGAACAGCGAGTTCGGGATATACGGGCTAGGATTCTGATCTTTCAGCCTCTATCCCGGGTTTCGGTCAGGATGACCCTGAGGCTGCTGGGCCTCATGGCCTCCTGCATCCTGCTGGTCGATCATGCCAGGTGGCATATGTCGGCTCTGCAGTGGGACCTGAAGTTCCAGTGGGTGCAGCATCAGGGGAATCTGTCCTATTGCGTCCAGATCTCGGAGGGCACTGCACGACAATTGCAGTGGTGGCTCACGAACCAGGATTGGGTCACCGGCAGATCCCTCTCCCTTCCCCATCCAGAGCACACAGTGGTGACGGACGCATCTCTTCTGGGATGGGGCGGCCACAGGGGAGAGGCGGAGATCAGTGTGTCTGGTCTCAGGCAGAGTCCATGCTCCATATCAACCTTCTAGAGCTCTGGGCGATCCGTCTTCCACTCAAGGCATTCCTTCCCTCTCTCCGGGGAAGTGTAGTGCAGGTGTTTATGGACAACACCACCGCCATGTGGTTCTGCAACAAACAGGGTGGCATGGGGTCGTGGACCCTATGTCAAGAGGCCCTCCGCCTCTGGACATGGCTGGAACATCAGGGCATATCACTGATGGTTCAACACCTTACAGGTTCTCTGAACGCCAGGGCGGACGAACTCAGCCGCCGGTGCATGATGGATCACGAATGGTGTCTTCACTCGGAGGTGATGCAAGGTCTCTTTCAACAGTCGGGAGAGCCTTGATTAGATCTATTCACCACTGAAGAGAACGCGCAATGTCAGCGATTCTGCGCGTTGGAGTTTCCAAGGCAGCACTCGCTAAGCGACGCTTTTCAACACAAGTGGAGTTGCGGTCTGTTGTACGCATTTCCGCCTATACCACTTCAACCCAGAGTACTGAAGAAGATCAAGCGCGACCGGGTCCAAGTCATTCTGGTGGCTCCTGATCGGGCACGAAGAGTCTGGTATCCCGAGCTGCTCAACATGGCCATCGATCCTCCAATCAGATTGCATCTTCAGGAGGATCTTCTGTCGCAGCAGCAGAGGACGGTCCTCCACCCGAACCTGTCTAGCCTCCACCTCCTTGCGTGGAGATTGAGCGGCAGCAGTTGACGTCGTTTGACCTGCCTCCCGAAGTCTGCGATGTAATCTTGGCAGCCAGGCGTCCCGCCACTAAGCCTGTATACGTCAGCCCGTGCAATACATTTGTGGCATGGTGCACAGCAAAGGCTGTGGATCCCTTTTCTGCCCATCTTTGAGGTTCTCTTGTTCCTCCTTTCTTTGGCCCAGCAGGGCTCTGCTCTGGGCACCATCAAGGGCTATCTCTCGGCCATTTCCGCCTTTCTAAGGCTTCCTGATCAGCCTTCTCTCTTCAAGTCCCCGGTTTTAAATCGTTTCTTAAAAGGCATTACTCATCTCTTTCCTCCTGTCCATTTCTTAATGCCATAGTGAGACTTGAATTTAGTCTTGACCTATCTGATATGCGCTCCCTTTGAGCTGCTTAACAACTGTCCTTTACATCTTTTAACTCTTAAGACTGCTTTCCTGGTAGCCATCACAGCTGTCCGAAAACTGAGTGAGCTCCAGGCTCTTAAATCCAAACCTTCCTTTCTGGCTGTACATCCGGACAAGGTTGTCCTATGAACTTGTCCATCCTTTCTTCCCAAGGTCGTCACCTCCTTTTACATCGGGCAAACCATCACTTTGGCCACCTTCTTTCCACCTTCAAAAGAGGAAGAGAGGCTCCACCGTCCGGACCCAAAACGTGCGCTTTCCTTTTATCTGGATTGCACCAAACAGTTCTGGGTGGATGACCAACTCTTTGTTGGCTACGTGGTCGCCAAGAAAGGTCAGGCCGTACACAAGCAGACCATCTCTAGATGGTTTGTTCTGTGTATTAAAGCCTGCTATTCTCTAGCTAAAAAGGAGCCTCCAGTGGGGCTACGCGCCCATTCCACCAGGGCGACAGCAGCAACTACTGCTTTGGGACAGGGAGTCCCTCTGCAGGACATCTGTCAGGCAGCTACGTGGGCATCGCTGCACACGTTTACGAAACACTACTGCCTGGACAGCCAAGTCCGGAGAGACTGCTTCTTTGGCCATTCTCTTCTCCAGGACTTTTTCGTGTGATCTTGGTTCGCAGCCCCACCTCCGGGGTTGGTATTGCTGGGGTATCTATTCTAAGGTAGGAATCTATAACTGTTTTTTTCAGATGAACAAGTTACTTACCTTCGGTAACAATATATCTGTAAGAAACATAGGTTAGTTATAGGTTCCTTACCGCCCCACCCATCCTCTATGTTTTGCTAACTGATTTCTAGGGTTAAGGACATCCTTTCAGGGCTGTAGTTTTGTGCACCAGTGGTCATTGTCTTGCATGACTCTGTGTTTCTGGCGCGGAAAGTAGTGTACAGAACTGACGTCAGCGCGTGAGGGTGGCGTCTAAGTAGCTACTGCCACTTCATCCCGGCGACGCCAACGACGAATGCGGAGCCGACCGACGCCACCTTCTGACCCGCAGAGGTACTGCTACGAAAAAACTTTCCGGATCCATTCTGACGCCTGGGGGTAATTCTTAGGTAAGGAACCTATAACTGACCCAAGTTTCTCACAGATATATCGTTACAGAAGGTAAGTAACTTGTTCAACATTGCTAAACATAATTAAAATGCACCACTATCTTAATTTCATCACAATGTAATTTGTTCCAGATAATGCCAATATTATATTACCTATAAGTGTTGATTTCTTGCTCCTATATGTATTTTTTGTGATTAACAAACTTGTGACTTAAACATCTAAGATAAAAAAAACATTTTCAAATATGAAAAAATCTGTAAGGATTTTTTTCCATTCTCAGAGTGATGAAAATGAACACCATTCTGACGTTGAAGAGGAAACTAATAAGCAAACTCAGGTAGTGTTTAAAATCGTTTTCAAAAGAGTTTTTCAATGTGCTGTATTTTTATATTTTGTGTAACAATTTATAATTATATTGTGTTTTTATAGTATACATGCAGATATACACATTGTAATATGCTAGTTTATTACCATTGCTGAGTGCTGTGAGTGGCAATTGAAGAGACCTTATTGCCTATATGAGATTTGTATCCATGTGTAAAGTAATTGTATGAATTTTACTTTTGCACTTATGTACTAAGTGTATGATTGTGCTTTTAATAGTACAGTTGCGCTAAATAATGTGCATTATTGGGCAATGTATATTTCCACTGTCATGGCATAAAAAATATAATCTTTATGACTTATTTGGGATATTTTATTCCACTAAATGCACTGATATTGAAACAGTATTTTTACTGGGACTTAAGAAATACCGAAAATATTTCACAGGTCTCTGTAAAATATGGCTTCAACCTCATACTGACAGCCTACAAACCACTCTGCAGAGCTTCACCATTGTTACGACCACTATGGTTATGTTTCAGCTGAGCCCCAAATTATGCAACAGTTATCTCAAATATGCAGCCAGAAAATATAAATTAAGCAGCATATTCGCTGGCAATATTTATTAGATCTAGAAGCAAAATGTATGATGGAAGCATCTTCCTGCAGATTCCTCACCTTGTGAATATTATATTTCCAAGCTTCAGGCTGAAAGGATAAGTTACAGGGTGAGGAACTGGTCCAGCAACCTGAGACTGGTTCAGAAAATGTTTCCGCAGCAATCTCTCTCCAGTACCACTAGAAGCGACACTGCCTCTGGGCATGACTACAGCGGAGTATATTAGGTGCCAAGCAGTATCTTCTCTCATCAGAGCTGCTAATGAGTGCTCTGCGTCTCAGCAGCAAAATTTGTCAGCATTTGGAGTAACTATGTTAAGTGTGTTTGCTCCAGCACTTTTAGGTTCCAAACCTGGTCACAAATGCCCATGGGAGATGTCCATTTCGATCCTTCTCATCAACTACGTATGGCATCTTGCATCTGAGCTTGCTGCTGTGACCTGCAATTCATGTATCTCAATTCACCCGAAGGTATTAGAAAGCAATAGGCCAAGTCTTTCCTGGCTAAGGTCTGCAGAGAGAAGCCTAAGGGATCTTCTTCGCCCATAGATAAGTCAATTGTAAGAGAATGATCCTAAACATCACCCTGTAAATAAAACATGGAAAGTGCCATAAATAAGTGAAATCCTCTTCTCAGGCACCATACTCTGTCACCTGTTAAGACCCCCAATTCTAACAATAAAAAAGTTTAAAAAAAATAAAAAAGATGTGAATGCAGTTAGACTATCATTTTGCAGACCTTGCACTGGTCCCGGCAGTCCAGCTTGCTATGTTTAATATGTCCAGCGCAGTTCCTGTACCGCCCCCAAGGGGGGGGGGGGGGGGGGACATGTTCTTGTGGGCTTGGTGACTCCAACAACTCCATTGCAAACACATCTCAACACCACACCTTCACATGTTCTGGCCTTATTGCTTTAAAAGAAGTTGAAGTCTGACCTGGTGCCGCCCCCATTTGGTCAGAACGTACTTTGACATTGACATAGAAGCTGCCCATGGAACTGAGTGCTGCGCCACTTTCAAAGACACTGACGTAGGAGAAAGTTATTTGTGTAGCAAGTGAGAAAGTTAACTTGAACTTTAATAAAGTTCCTTGGCCGAGCACCTCTTTAGGGTTCAGATTTTCCTTGATGGAGAATATATCAGTCTCTGAGTCTAACTAGCTTGCAATGTGTCTTGAAACAATTGACTTTATAGAGGGTGATAATTTGGAGGCTACAAATCTCTTTTCCCACTATAATAACGCTGATTTGCAAATGGACTGGTCACCAGAAGCAGGATCCCTTCTTGTCCCTTATTTAGGACTATATTGTGAAAAGCAGCTGAAGCCCTGAAACTTTACCTTGCAGTCTGTGGAGGTAAAGCTTAACATTTTTACTGCAATATTTCCTGAACCCTCCTGAGTTGGTGTACTTGCTCCTCTTAAGTGGGGCATTCTTGGATTTTATCATGGCTCCTTGGGAGAAGCACTTTTCGGGCCAGCAGTCCACAGACTGAATTTATAGACTTGATTTATGTGATTCACACGTTTTGTCCTTGCACTTGTTGCCAAAAAGTCTGTCCAGACATCACCTTAGAAGTAAATCCTTAAAAACTTTCCACTAGACTCCAAAAAGTCTTTACTTCTGGCAGCCTGATCTTCTACATTGCCAATGCCACTTTACTCCTAGGCTTTAATGTTCAGGCTTTGTGGTCACTTATAGTGATCAATTTTGGAGACCACATAAAAAATAATATAGAGAAAGAGAATACTCAATCACTTACACAACTCCTTTTCAAGAATTTAACTTCAAACGAGTCTCCTCCCAGATGAACAACCCCTGGACCATTATGTGAAGAGTTAACATTCATGATTTTAAGATCAAAAGAGCATGTTACCTTATTTGGGAAGAAAGGCAGAGATCATGTTACCTGGTTTAAGAGGAAAGACAGTTACTTGTGACCTAAACCTTGTCAGACATATCATAAATGCACATTTTATGAACCCACATCAAGGCCTTTTGAATGTATACGTAGCCTTCACATTTCTTAAAGATGCTCCTCTAAGCAGGAAGACGCCCTGCGCACTTCAGCAGAGCAGCCAGTGGCTTGATGCCGAGAGAACCCATCAGCAGAAAGCCCTGAGTGCCCCTCCTTTCACAAGCTCTCTCAATATGAAGCAACAAGAATTACAAGGATGTGACTTTTATGTACAAAATGAACCGCTCAACTTCACTGCTGGGTTTTCCAGGTCCAGTGAAATACTCCAACTCTCATAAGAGCTTAAAATGACAGAGGACGTAACAAACCAGTTGTTACTTCTATGGGCATGTTTTCATACCACCAACTAAAAAAAAGAAGACAAAACGGGTGTTACTTATTGCTATGATATTGTCTAACCAACCCTTACCGGACAGACATGGATGTAATCACTTGGGCTGATAACATTTTGCTGGTGTGGGTGAGGGGTGTTACTTGAAGAGGATAAGTTATAATACCTATACAAAAGGTCCTGAGTGTCTACATACCAAGAATGCCATATAATTGTTCAGGAACTGAGGTCTCAAACCCACTGTGAGGATCATCTCCTAGGTTTCCTGACAGGTTAACAGTGAGACTTTAGTACTATCATCTCATGGTTCTACCATTCAAAGTGACAGCTCCATATGTTTTTATATGAGTGATGGCGGTTTGAGTGGCTTCACAGAAACTGTCAAGAGTTCTTGTATATTTTTGGGTACTGGCTAGTGAAGGTAGAATCCTTCAGTGGATGATGGCTCTCTTCCACAACTTGAGCTTTACTATGAACACCCAAAAGTCTTACCTCTCTCCAGCTTAGGGCCTGACCTTTATAGGTTTATTACAGGACTCAATCGGTATGACAGCTATTCCTCCTATTGTGAGGACAGTGGATTTCCGGGAGATGATTACGAGGCCTCTGACTCAGACTTGGCTCCTACTCCTGATGGTCTTGCATCTGCTTGGCCACAGGACAGATGGTCGGTAAATCCCTTTAGTCACTATGCCTACAGCATCCAAGAAGCCTAATGTCTCTGATACATCTCTCCCACTATGTTGATCTGGGTCTGCACTGGTGGATGGGCCCCTCCAACCTTTTGGTGGATTATCTCTGTAACCTTCCGCGGACTCGGACTACCTTGGTCAAGAACACCTTCTTACTGGGGTAGGGTGCTCATCTGGGCGAGAGGACGGTGTGGGGCCTTTGGTCTACATCAGAATAGGGCCTGCTTGAGCTGCGGGCGTTACATCTTGCTATGAAGGCGGATCCGCTTTCATCTGGGGGAACAGTGTTTAGATTCAGATAACCTTAGAACTGACTACTATTTCAACAAGCAGGGTAGTGTGATGTTGTGGACCCTAATTTGCTTGCGATTCGCCAGTGGAAGAGGACACAGCAACTGGGGATTATCCCAGTAGTAACTTTTGTGGTATGTTCCTTCAGTATAATGGAGGATGCTCTGTCTCTAAAGGAGTCACACCCCAAAGTGATGAATTTGATCTTATCCAGATTAGGGTTTCCCTTTGTGTATCTGTCATATTCAAGAACAGGAAGTGTCCATAGTTTCCCAGGGGGGTGCCTTGAGTTTAAACGTGTCTTGGGGCCTGTTGTACGCGTGTGCACCAAGGCTGCTTATGTCAATTTCCACAAACAATAGGGGTTTGCCCTATTTAACCCACCCCATTTGATTAACAACATATACGAATCAAAACAAGACTAATGTGTGGGAATAAATAAAGAACCAATTTTATGTAGGCAAAACAGTAAATTAATCCCTACGTATAGGTACTTAGTCCTAAATATATTGCCTTTTCTATTTTTTAAACACTCACAAACCAGCCCCAAGTGAATTTGCAGGTTTCTCGATCTTTTCTTAAAAAATGGATACAAAGATGAACACAAATAACAATAAAAAATTAGGTTTCCTTCCCACCCATACATTTAAAAGTCGATTGCAACCAAAAAAAACAATTAGTAAGCAATCCGTACAGGAGGTAGTCCAGTACACACAAAGGAGGATGTGCTGTCAACCTCTGCAAAGTCCAAAAAGTGTGTATCCGGGTGTCTTGCGTATTGCTTTCAAATGGTTGGACTCCTCCAATTCATGAAGTCAACGGCTTTCAGCCCACTGAGTCAGGCTTCATCAGGACATGGGTGAAGGGGAAATGCCTTCTAATCGCAGAACAGTGGGCGACTCACTCTCCGGAGGCAGAGGCTCATCACGGGGAGGCTATGGGCGGTGAATAACGCTCGGCGTTTCGGCTCCCAGAAATCCAAGAATCACGTGGGGACTAAGTGATATTGGAATAGACACTAACATCGGTTTTTTTTTCCAACCGACTCTTGAATGTATGGGTGGGAAGGAACCCTAATTTTTATGTTATTTGTGTTTATCTTTGTATGTACTTTTTAAGAAAAGATAAAGAACCCTTCTGCAAATTCGCTTGTGGTTGGTTTGTTAGTGTTTAAAAATAGAAAAGGCTATTTATTTGGGACCAAGTACCTATATGTAGGGATTAATTTACTGTTTTTCCTACATAAAATTGGTTCTATATGTATTCCTACACATCAGTCTTGTTGATTCTTATAGGCTGCTTCTGTCAACAGTACTGCAAGAGGATCAAATGCAGCAGATCGTGATTGCCCCAGATTGTGCACATAGGATTTGTTGCCACTTCCTCATAGGTAGAACTGCTCGTGCAGCAGGATGGTCAGGTCCACAATCCCAGGCCCCAAATGCTACAGCTGCATGTGCAGAGTTAGTAGGTGTGAGTTTAATGTACTAAGGATGAGTCATAAACACATTTAAACCAGATGGGAAAAGAAAGGCTGGCTGTATTGAAGATCCCTTTGTCTTCGATATAACTTGTTTTTGTTTCTATTGCAAGTATAGGTTGGATGTCAATAGAGCCTTGGTTATAGACAATTAGTTTTCTATAACCTAGAAAAGAAGTAAGCGCTATAATAAAGGCTTTGTTTGTGACATAGCCTTCTTTTGACATGGAAAAGGGAAACAAAGAAAAGGGTGGTATTAAAGGCATCCTACGTTATGTCAGCAGAATTTGTAGAACGCTACTGCCCAGAGGCGTCCCGGCTAAAAGTGTCAGAGGACCGCAGAGTTACCAGGAACAAAACTACCAGGTCTTTACAGCTTTCCTGAAGGCAAGGAGATTGGGAGCCGTTTTTATGCAGAGAGCTAGTGTGTTCCATACTTTGGATGCTTCTAGCACAATGCTCTTGCCACCCCCACCTTACTCAATTAAATCTTGATCGTACCGCTGATTTAGCATCTGCCGAGCAAAGCTTTCTGGTAGGGAGATACTAAAGCTATGGATCAGAAAATCAGGGCTGAAAACATGAAGAGCCTTATAAGCTAGACATAGCACTTTAAAGGTGATTCTTTGCTTAATTAGAAGCCAGTGCAGGGTTTTTTATATCCTGAGACACAGAGCAGAATTTGGGAATTTTTAGCAGAAATCTAGTTGTAGTATTTTGGAGGACCTGCAGTTTGTTGGTCAGCCTTTAGTGTAGCCCGCTTTGCGTTTTTAGGAAACAGGTAAAGTACCGATTCCTGGTATAACTTATGAGAAGATACTCCTAAGGTTGATGCACTGGAACGTCAAATTGGAATATGCTGTGCCAAGTAGGATTTGGATAAAGGTTTTTAGATCTGGCCTTAGTCAAAACCCTATTGATTTTACTAAAAAATAAATGTATAATATCAGTTCTCCTCATCCATTGATCTGTTAGTCATTCATGTTTTTCTTCCGCCAGCTGTAGCATACAGCATGGGTAGAGGACCAGCCCACTTCAGCAACTGACTCACTTCACTGTGAGTTGCTGCATTCTGCCCTTTCACCAGGAGCACATCCACACTGCACAAATTAGTTCCCTAAAGAACTAGGAATTACCATTGCAATGTGTGCTTTTTGAGACCAAAAAATGTATGTTCTTAGCCAGTGTTTTTTTCTTTGATTGATGAGGGCCCAGCAGACAGAACCAAAAGCGAACACTGGCAACCTACAGCAGACCTTTTGGCATTGCCAATGCTTGTTTCCCTAATTGGTTTTACAGAGAGCATTCCTAAATTGTTTTTCATAATGAACGCCTGATGTAAGAGTTGGTTTACTGAGTTGGCTAATAATGATCATAAACAGAAAAGGTACTTTGACACCTTATGGACTAACATTACTAGTCTGTGCTCTTGTGGCATTAGTTTGTTTTTTTAGAGTGGCATTACTGTGACACCTTGTTTACTCTAGGCGGCACATGCAATCTTATCGTATGTTGTATTTCATTTTTTATTGCAGGACGATTGCAATTGCCGAAAACAGGCTGTACATTTTTATTCTGTATTGGAGAATGAAAAATTAGCCACAAACTTTAATTATTTGAATTGTACAATGAAATTGGTGCTCTACAAGGGTCGCCTTTGCTTCAATTCTAATTCTAAAACCTGTTTTGCTAATCATAAAAAAAACTAAAGATTTGTCTTGCTCTGCTTTATTCAGTTTCACATGCCCCCTCTACCTTCCAGCGATCTGTTCCTTCAGTGCATGGTAGGTGGAGAAGATAAAACATTTTCCTATTCTCCCTTTTAACCTCTTTGCGGAACAAAGGGCTTTATCAAGGTATTAGCATTGTTTGGAGCTCTCCATCAAAAATGCACAAGTTCTGAATACCTCTTATCTGTTTCCTCACTTCTTCGGACATACTGTACTCTCGTGCCTGTATTTGCAAAACACTACTTGATCCTGTTGCGTCTCTTAAAAATCCAAGAATCATTTATTGTCGTAAAAGCAGAATGTGCCTTACTTTTAAATGACAGTGAGTGGTTCAGCTTAGCATATGTTCTCCAGAGTCAAACACTCCCTCTTTCAGTGATGTTTTTCCACATTCTGGGATTTCATTATTCTGCAAGTCAAAACGGGGACGTTTTCACTTCAATGGTGTTCAAGGGAATCTGGTATCAATGTGTGCGCAGCACCAATTGTACCTTCAGTGCTGTGAATTCCGTTAACACCATAAACTCTACAGAATGCTGCTTTCTTTTTAGGTCATGCCTAGGCAGCGCATGTGATGTCTCTTTGAGACATGCTGTATCTACAATGTGGTGTTTCATCACACCCATGCTTATCATTTGTTACTTCCTGTGCCTTTCTAAATTCCTTTGTTTTCATTGATGGAATGTTGCTATTTGTCCCACTTTTGGGTGTGTTGTTTCCTCCCATGGAGACTGCACCTGTGATGTGTCCCCCGTACTCCTTTGTTCATTTATGGTTTTATTGAAGCGCTCTTCTTTTTAGGTCTCGCCTAGCGTTGCTGCGCACATGTGCAGCTCGCTCTGTGAGATTTATTGTTGACGAGTATTTTAGAAGAGGGCTTTAAGCCCTGTCTCTTATTTCAATTGGCTGGCGTCACCGTTTATGGTAAACGGTGGCCTGCCATTGGAAATTAGGGTTTTTGGTGGACGCCCTTTGGCCTCCGAGCCGGACTCGGCGGCCTGCTTTGCGTCTGTCGCAAAGCAGTTTCTTATCTTTATGGGGCCATGGCCCCATAAAGACTAGAGATCCCCGTGCTCCGTCTGCAGCGTGGTCCTCGCTTGTTATTCTTAACAGCTGGTCTTCGCTCCCTCTCAGGCTGCCTCCTGCTCCCTCCTGCTTCTCGGGCTCTTTTCTCCCCTGGAGCCTGCGTGGCGCTGCTGATTCCTCTCCCCTGATTTAGAAGCGAACAATTACAGCTTCTAGACTCTAGAGTGTGAGAGGATGTTTGCAAGCGCTTTTTTGTGTGCGGGTATTTGTATAGCAGGAACTCAACCCAAAGGTATTGGAGTGCTTTAGATGAGCATGATGTTGAGTCTGCAGCGCTGGCCGTTACACCACATCCTCTGATGTTTTCCTTTTTAATTTACCGAGCCTCAGAGCGGAGCACCATTTTGCAAGTACTTTCACTTAAGAAATTTTCAGCCTGTGCAGCTGTCTGGGCATAAAAAAGTCCATTTCAATCAGGTTCCGCCACTATATGAGTATTTGCGAGCTTAAGGGAGCCCCTTTTGAGTTAGTGCACTGTTAGAGATAAGGGAGAGTGGAAAAAAAAACACTTAAGAGAAGGGAACACACGGAGGCTCTTCTACAGGCAATTATTCTCTAACTTAGCAGAGCTGAAAATAAATATTATCTCTGCTTTAAAAAATAAGAATGAAAGATCGGCTTCACCTTCGTCTGTCAGTGTCTGTTGTTCCTTGCAAGTGGGCGTGAAGGCCTCCAGTTCCATGAGGGAATATTTGTGTAAAGAAGTAAAAGGCCCTCTACATTCCCGAGACTGACTACCTAGCCCTGCTTCCCGGGGGAAATTGCTCAGTGACCCCTGTGACTCCAGATGCATTTCATTTTAAGAAGCAACCCTTTTCCACACATAGCACGAGTGACAGGGAAAGAAAAACATGCTTCAAAATGGCCAGCCTATCTCTCATGTTAGTTTCCAGATGCGTTCATTTTGTCGTGCTCCCAGGTATGATTAGTAGCTAAGAAGCTCGTCCTCTTTTTCATTTGTAACATGTTTCCCTTACATTTCTGAGTGTTAATAAAATACAGAATCTGACTTCTGGAGGACTGGCATTGTTGCCCCTCTCTCTGAATGCTATGCAACTTCGTCTCAGGATTCTAGGCTGCATCTTCATGAGTGTCTTGTTGTGAAGAGACGTCACCAGAAGTCATCCAATCAGAGGGCGTACAAGATAACGTCATGGGGTGAAGGCTCCAGGGTCCCTGGTCAGCCTAATTAAATGTATTTTTAAGGATACACGTGGGAGAAAAAGAAAGGCAACAGACACAGAAAACAAACTTTATTAAGTCAAACTGCGTACATTATAAAGATAGCATTCAGAAATGAGTTAATTCAATAAACAAACCCCTTCCAGGCGGCGAGCACTCCTTCCTCGCTCCCCCTGTTTGTTGCCATCGCTGCGCGCTTTTCCCTTTAATCATCACTTGACCACTTCTTGGTGCCTGGAAAGGTCGCAGTTTTATTTTCACAACAAACATTTTATTTACATGAAATCTTCATATTTCAAAATTCAAAACTCATGGTCATAGTATACTCCTTCAATGACCATGTTTTTAACTTTAATCTATTGTTCATTGTCTTTTCTCTATTTGCATTCTGGAACCAGCCACCTCCAATTGCCTGGCAATTTCCTTTGTTTCGATTCACGAGTCTAGGCTTCAACTTGCTACCGATTTGGAGGGTGTCCCTTTCTGGACCTGCCTGGGTTGCCAGTGCCGTCCCGCTCGTACTGTATCCTTTCGGGGCCCTTCCTTCTCCCAGGGGTCCCTGCTGTTTGGCATCCCAAGGACCTTACTTGAGCATCTACACTATTTTCTTGCGGCTTGGTCCTTGTCATCTTCTCCATCTGTACCCCTGCGTAAGGCATTCCCGGGGTCCTGCGGAGTGCCATCTCTATTCTTTCTCTGGCGGCACGCCACCCCATGGCTCCCCCAGTGCCCCTGCCGTGAGGCATCCCAAGGACCCTGTGTGAGCCTTTCATCTATCTTCTAGTAATTTCGTTCTCTACTAGCTTCCTCGTGTTAACTCTGCACGCTCCCTACGGTTTCTTGATCGGAGGGAGCTCCCCCCTACCACGGGCCTAGCCTTTCGACCTACTTGAAACCCCTTTTATCGAGAATGCCTACGATGTTCAGCAGCAACATGTCCATTCCTACCCCTGTGCAGTGTACCCCCTCTTCCAGGTGGTACCCTGGCGACTACAAGTTTATGAACCCGTGTCGCACAAACCCCCAACCCTGGGCCTTGCATGCTTTGTCCATGGTGCTATTTAGTTTTCTTCTGGATTTTTCTACTGCTCTCAGCTCTACTGCCCCGCGCCAGGCCCTGTGCGTTATGATTTTTGCAAATATTCGGTCCGTCGGGCGGATCAGGCGAGCTAGTGCTGTGAAACTGTTATGCATGTTTTCTAGCAGCATTCTCCTTTCCAGCGCTGCTAAGTCGTTCCCGCCCAGGTGGACTACTACAGCGTCCAGTTTTCCCTCTTTTTTGAACGTTCCCCGCGCCCCCGGTAACAGCTGGTCCCATGTCATCCCCGGGCGCCCCAGCCATTCGACAGTGCTGCCCCGCAGCCATAGTCCGCCGAACTTGCATCTGGCTGCCACCCATTTTTGCGCCCGCGTCACGTAAGTGTCCCAATATCCACCTCTTCTTCCGCGGGCTTCGAGGACCTAGGTGGGCGGGAGAAAACCGTGCTTAGTAACCCGTGGGGCGTATGTACCGTTTAAATGCGTTCGCCCAGTGCCCTATCCCCTTGATCAGACCCTCCCCCCAAGCCTATCCCTACAGCAGTCGTGGCTGCCCCTATTCTGAAGGAGTGTGCGCGGGGGAACCTATTCTCTACAGGGCTCTTATTATTGCTATGAATTGGAAGTGGCTGAGGAATGACCCGTCCCTGTGTTTGAAGGGGGCGGTCCATGGGACCGCTTCCCCCCCCCTTCCCCCCCGCCCCCCCCCCCCCAGGAGCTCCTTGACTAGACATACCACGCAGATGGCTGCATCCGCCGAGCAGTGTATTCTAGTCCTTCTACCCCTGCCCGCTTGGTCTGTTTTCGACCGCTGCAGCAGGTTGTCCATGAGGCCCCTTTTTTTTTAACTCCACGTCTTTCCTGGGTTGCTAATCGATGGGGCTACTAGCTCGCTGACCCTTTAGGCCCCAAAAATTGCCACTGCAAACGCTGCGTGGCATAAGGTTCCCTCAGACTTTGAGAAGCACTCCTCTGTTAGTGCCCCCAGCATGTCCGTCGGTATATTGATATCGATCGGCCGCCTCTTGTCCTTGGTCGGCCGTTGCAGGCGCCACCATCCCTTTATTGCCATTCTGCATTTGAAAGCCCTGGTGGGATCTGCCTGGTTTTCTCCCAATGAAAACAAGGAATGGCATCTGCAACTTCGAGTTGGATTACGTTGCTACTCATCATAGATTCTCAACCTCTAACTACGCTTAGTGTGCAGAGTAGGTAGAATGGAAAAGCTTTTAGTCAGTGAACATTAGGAGAATTGTTTAAAACATTTTAGCAACCAGGCTAATTGTTTGGTAGCATATTCATCTGCACAAATTGTATGAATATGTCGCCATGCCATAGACTGTAAGCTGATAGTTATGCATTTCACGGGCAGAGATTCCCTGACTCAATTTGCAACAATCCCTCGCTATGCAGAATAACTGTACAATTTCTTAATTGAGATGCACCTGTATTCTGTCTCAAAGCATGCTATGCTTTTAACCACTGTGAAGGACGTGACCCCTATTCTGTGTCCGCTTTCGCAGTACTTGAAAGCGCAGGGCACCTGTATGGTCAAAGCATGTTCACTTTACAACCTCCGCCCCACTTTACAACCTCCGCCCCACTCTTCTCACTGGTTCAGTCAGATGTTCCTGTGGTTGAACATTATGCTTTTGGGTGCCACGAGTGATTAGCGAGACAATGGGGCTTTGCAGGACGACCGCCCTCCCACCACAAGGCCCATTTGCTGGCGTCTGGCCTTAGATGTGTATGTGTTTCCACAGCAATCTGGATTGTGATAGCCATAAGCGCCATCCATACATTTCTAATGCTATTAACCTGGCATGAAAAGAAATAGTGTGCACTTTCTTACGGAGGCCATCATCTAGCCAAAATATGGATTCACGCGGGTCTTAATTTGACCTTTGCAAAGAAAATGGGTAGCTTTTGTACTGCACTGAACAGGTCCTGCTCCTTTCGGAGGGTCAGTCCTTAATTAATGCTCTCCTTGGGCGGACGGCTTTGGATTATGCACTCATTTCCGCTCTCCCTTGACTTCTTCTTTTGGGTCCCTCACCGCCATTTCTATCTTAAAGTCGTAATATAAAACCGTTGGATATTAGCTTTCACTGTGGAACTGCATATACACCACCAAGTATACATTACAGCATAGATTTAATGCTGCAAAAGGGGTTAATTCGGGTAGAACTCGATTTTCCTTATCCAAGAGAAACTCTCAACTATGTTATTTCTTTTACAATTCTGAGTTTGTGCTTCTCCGCCCCAAGCACTCAAAGACTGTCCTGCCTACCAGTATGGATGACATGTGACTTCCACTTCTTGTAGTCTTTTGGCTTCTTTAACATTGCCTTTACCCCGATTTACCCACACATGATTGCCCGTCTCTGTGTAATGGGCGTGTGATGCAAAGTGCTCTGACATCCTTTTCCTGGTATGAGTTGTATCTAACTAATCAGTGCATTCGAGCGCAAGTGATTTCAGGGACTTGGTCGTCACTGTTAGAGGGTGCTAGTAAGAGAATCCATGGTGGGCTCATCATGCTCCACGTTCTGAGTGTGCCTTAACCTGTTCCCAAGCCTTCGGTTATTCGTGCTCGCCTCCTGCTAGAGTGGCAACTTTCTGCAGGTGCCACTGTGACTGTACCGCACTAGAGGACACGGTTTCCCATTTTAACGACCCAGGGAACATCTTTGAAATGTTTGCCACTGGAGAAGATGTTATTAGCCGGCGTGCATTCAGTAACATTCCCCAGCGCCTATAAATCTCCGACATGTCGCCCCTTTGAGAAGCCAGGAACTGTAATAGCAGAGGCCGCCCCCGAAGGGGGCTCAGGGGCCGGCGCCATAATGGCTGCCAGAGCCCGGCAAGGAACAAACCGGTTCTCGTCGGCGGGAAGCGCCGCAGGGCGAAACGCCCTCAGGCGCCCGCCCCCTCCCCTTCCAAGAACAATGGGGAGAAGAGGAGGGGAGATATAAGGCGTCGCTCCCCCCTGCAGCAGCCCAATTGCATATCATGGGAGCTGGGGGAGCGCCGCCAACGGTTTTCGGATCCCACCCACCCACACCTAGGGAGCAGCAGCGTCGCAGTGCTGACGAAAACCAGAGGAACTACGGCTCCAAGGGTTGGATATGGAGACACACCTACGGACGGGGTGTTTGAACAGGGCCACTCACTTTGGGATGCCGCACGGCAGGGTGAGGTGGCCAAAAAACGGGGGCGGGTAACGGAGACGGCGCTTGCAGCCCAGTCCCCGCCAGTCGGCAGGGCACATAACAGTCTGGATAAAGGTAGCAAGTTGAGGCCTAACTCCCGGTGGAAACTGCCCCCGCACAACGAGAGCACACAGAGAGTGCAGATTTAACGGCGGTAACAACAAGTGTTTTGGTCTGTATGGGAGCACACCGACGGGGCGGTGTGTAGAAGGAGGGCCACTCACTTTGGGATGCCGCACGGCAGGGTGAGTGCGCCTAACAAAATCGGGGTAGCAAACGGAGACGGCGCTCGCAGCCCAGCCCCCGCCAGAAGGTGGGGCACAAAAGAGACTAACAAGGTAGCGAGTTGGGGCCTAACTCCGGGGAAAAGGCTACCCCCCACACGCAAAGGGGCGTGGTTAACAACAAAGAACAATCTACGAGCTGTCAGGGTGATTTACGACCCTAGGAGTTGCAAATGAGCAAACAAGACAAACCAGTGATTTATGGCCAGCCGATGATTTATGGCTGATGATTTATGAGTCTCATGCAGAATGATTTATGACAGCGGAATGAGGACAGATTGTGACAGAATGATTTATGACATACCAATGATGTATGACCCATGATTTATGGCTGATGATTTATGATGCTCACGCAGAATGATTTATGACCACGAAATTCTGATGGCAGGTGACAGAATGATTTATGACATACCGATGATTTATGACCCATGATTTATGGCTGCTGGTTTATGGTGATCAGGCAGAGTGATTTATGGCAATAAAGGAAGGGGCAACAGAATGATTTATGATGGATAATGATTTATGGCCCATGATTTATGATGTCCAGCTGACAATGCGCGATATCGCATTGGCAATAATGTGTGACATCATTTATGACCCCGGCCTCCAAGGGGATGTCCGGGGGAATTGTACAAGTGTGACTATGTAATAAGTAATAAACTGCGGCCAACAATTACCACCACATACGACGATTGTTGGCTGTGTTTTTTAGTAATGCAGATGCACAAGTATGGTACGGTTCCTGGAATGGGCGCAGTGCGGCCGTTATGAGATCTTAAAGCTGCTGCCAGAAACGAAAGTGCTTTTGTGACCAGCGCAAAGGGGAAAACAGATGCTCCCGAGAGAGGGACCTGGGTGTGTTACTTTTATAATCCACATACACCCCGAAGTGTAATACCACCTCCTACCATCCCAGATACCGAAGTACATTTGGAAAGCAATCGAATCCTTTCCGATCTAATATTGCGCATATAGAAAACAGACAAAGGCGACTTCAAAGTATATTCTTGGAGGAAACCCGTGGTGCAGTCGATGCTACTACCGATATTCTTTGTTCTGTGACATTTGTGCGTGGCTCATTTGTCTCTGCCTGCTTCATCTGATCTCATTATTCCCGAACATTATGGGGGATTTTGTTCACCAATGCCTCTGAAATACTGAGATGAAGAATGACCGCGGTCGGCCCAGCGTGGGTCTGCCCGGTTTTGGCTGTCCTAGCGTGTCTCACAGCTTCTCTCCGCGGGAAGTATTTGGCAGGGGTATTTTACTGCCTTTAGGAGTGCGGGCGGCACTTGAGTGCCTTTTTCGGTGCAAGCACTCTTGCGATGCCAGCCCCAGGGGCAGAGCCTTGAACACTGATCCCCCGCTGCGCCCCACCGAGCGGAGAAGCAGGGGCTCTAAGAAAGGGTGAAAAGCACCACAAAGCCTCATTGACCGCTAAATGGTCTTTTGAGACATGCGAAGTAGGAAGGGGTGAGAAATACCACAAAGCCTCTTTGCCCTAACTGGTCTTTTAAGACATGCGAAGTACTCGGGTGCGGCTGTAATCAGACGGTCGCCAGCCCAGGAGGCTGGCCCGCACGACGGGGGTGAAGGCGGTGGAGAAAAGGCAGTGGAGGTATGTCTCTTTTTGTGGGGAAATTCACCACTAAGCGCAGGCTTTGGAATGGGGCCGTTCCAACTCAGTGCCGCCAATGTTGTATTGCAACCTTCGGGAGAGTGGGGCGAGGGTTTATTGAAACCCACTTCTTGACGATAACAAAAAGGGGGGGGCGGGCCGCACATACATTTTACCAAAACTGGAGAGAAGTCACAAGGAATATATGGCTGCCTAGCATATTGGTCATGCGGCGATTACCACCCTGTTATTAGTTAAGGAACATAACTCCCCAGCTCTAGTTTTCCGCCCAACCCCGGAGGATGCCGCAGGAGAGTAAGACTGGCACGGGAAGCACAAATGGTCATATAACAATGCCCGTACGAATACTGCTTTTACACCTTTACTTTGAATGAAACGCAAGTAGCGAAGAACTGGCTCATACTTGGGAAATAAGGACCCTGCTACGACCACAAAAGAAAGATTCTGCTGTAGTGCAGGGAGCCTCAAAGGCCATCGTTGTAGGTGCCGCTCTACCCGCTGCCCCACTGATGCTTACCTTGCTTTCCCTTAGCACAAAAGGCGCCAAACGTGTCTTGACGAGCTCTGAAACCGGGGCTAGTTGCACTGGACTGAGATGGCAATCTCATTCTAACATGCGCCCGTTTTTTCATGTGCCCTGACAAATGCCGTCGGGAAGACGTATACGCCACATAGCCTTCTATATTCTTAGTATTACAGGCCCTAGGCGCCGCTCACAGCCCCGTCCTGGCTGCACTTGCATTATGCAGATTAACAATGGCTTTAATGCGCCCCCCACCCGGTCCATTACTGTTATGGAAATCCCGGCCCTTACTTACATTGTGATAACGCCATCGTCCTCAGGGGCACCGTCGACCGCTCTGACCCATCGTGCGGCGCGTTATCTGGCCACCCTCCCATGAGACCGGGACACAATCTTTTGCTTCCTGGCTGTGTCTCTTCCGATCCATCGCGTTGACTCGAGGTGTCCCTGTTGCAAGCCTGCTGCCTTAGAGCCCCGGGACATGGCTTGATAGCGCCAAACACCGCCGTTCTGGCTACAGGTGCTAGTGCCGTCCTGCCTATGTTCGTCGCCTCCTCGCCAGCGTCCCTGCTTCTTTTCCAGCGCGTCGACTTCTTTCACGTTCATTCTCCTCCCCCGTGGATGTTGCTTCTCCTTTGCTGGGATTCCTGCTGGCGGCATTCCTTTCGTCTTCGTCCTCTCTTCTTTTGCAAGGAGAATTGAAATGTGCCTTTCTGGGCCGTTGGCCCCTCTTTTAACCACCTCTTTGCCTTCCTTGCTCGTCCCCTGATAGGGGGGAGCTTACTTTGTTTGCGGGCCAATCTTGGCCCTCCCTGGCCTAGCCGGGACTTTAATTGTAGGGGCACGGGGGGTCCCGCCGCCGGCCGGCGTTCTACCCGGGCCTCCATTGGGTCCGGCTTTGCCGTCCCTGGCCCGGGTCCATACTACTTGTATTTGCAACAAGGGTAGCTAGAATATAGCACAAGGTTGAGCAGGCCTGCCCTTCAGTGTTTACTTCCCGTTCAAAGCTCAGCAGCTTACTGGCGAGATATGTCAGAAGCCTACAGGTTCAAGTCCCCCACAAGGCCAACCCTGCCTCTTCCGTCTGATATTGATGAAATGCATAACATTGAAGTGGGTCATCACAAGGCCCTATATTTACAGTGCTACGAAGTGGCCACAAAACTTTTAGCAAGTGGGCTATAAAAATAAGGTTAATCACCAGCGGCACATCACAGCAGTCTGCGAGCCCCACAGTAACAATATTGTTCCTGCTTACAATTCACATGCTTTACTTGATCTTGCATTCCCTATTAGTGTTTGCTTCTTCCAGGATGTTACTTTTTTTTCCAAGCAGTATATTACACTCATCTCCCCTCCTCATAACCTAATTTACAGTGACTCGTTCTCCAGCACCACAAGGTCATACCAATGGCAACAGCGCTATGCAAATATGGTCACTCCACTCCACTTCAAATAAAAAAGTAAAAAACATTTTAAACGCCAACAGCTCTAACTTTAAGAAATGTGAGACCTATTGCATTGCAAATGCTTGTTTTTCTTTAGGTTTGGCTTGTATTTTTGTGTATTGAATTGCTCATGCACCGTTTATTGCTTAAGTTTTGCAACCTGCTCGTCTAAAATGTCTCCAGATCTGAAATTAACATTGTTGCAGTGTTTTCTCTTGCTTGTCCACCTACTTTTGCTGGCCATGTAACTCAAAGCATAACTCTAAAACGCCTTTTTAAAAGCACATCTATTTCTGATAAAGCTATTTGTTATTCGTGAAAATGTTTTTAAATGCAATAGTACTAACTGTTTTCTGCTTTTTCCCCTCCAGAATGACAGCCTCTCCAGGTAAATCATATTTAACATTACTTTAAATTATGTTCACTATCCTAATAGGGCTAAATATAAGGAACGGTGATGTTTTTTTTCTAAGTTAATGTTTGAAGACCGGTGTTTGACTGGCCTCAATCTGATCTAGTAGCACTCTGACTCCGATATCATTAGCTAAAAGTACTCTGTTTTCAGATGGTGTATTTCCCTAGAGAATGCATTTTTTTATGGAAACTTCCAAATGCAGATTCCCCAACTTGTGAACACCCACACCCTCCCTCTCCCCACCACACACACTCACAATTTCTCACGGCATCTAACTGATTTAGCAAACCCTTCCAGGAGTTGCAGCGTCCGAAGGAGTTGCCATCAACTATGTCCACTGCCTTTTAGGTTAAGTGTATGGAAATGGCACATAAATAGTATAAACGATCCACAAACTAGCAACCTTTCCGATCACTTGTAGAATTTATGCTAGTCTTTGTTCCTATACAACGCATTGCTCCTTTTTTGCATAGACATGCGCTATAGAAATACAACATGCATGCATACATCAACCTCCTTCTTACTCTGTCCCACCTCCAAACATGATCACACAGAACTTCATATAGATGCCAACTCTGCGTACTGACATAAGTTCCTGTTTTTCTGTCCCCTTTGACACTGATCTGAAGCTCAGCTCGTACCAATTTCACCACTACCAAAGATTCTTCTAAAACATTTTGACAGTATCCAGGGTTGCTGCCTACTAAAATTACATGATGAAAGCCTTGCTTCAAGTGTCTCAAATATTGGTCAGTTACCTGCACATCTGTCTTTAGTGCCTTCACACCAAACATTATGAATAAACGTATACCTCAGTCAGCCATCAATCAGTCAAATACTCAGACTGTTTTATAGAATAGTCTGTGTGCTTGACAATCCATTTAATAAATGCTCCCAATTATGTTTTATAGAATAAAGAGGGAATTAAGCCTGTGCGCTTGACCGCTCCTTTAGTAATTGACTGATAGCCATCTCATATGGAAGGGAAGACATTTTATTTGTTACATTAATTAAAATCATTACAACATAACACAGATATTCCCTCCCAACCCCCCCTCCCTCCTATCCTGTAGTTTTCCTTACTTACATGGTCTCCCCATGGAAAGACTTGTTCACCTCTACTCCCCCTCTCCCCCCCCCCCCCAATGACCTGTTCATCAATAATCCAGATTTAAAAATTACTAAATTATTAAATAGCAATTGTTTACCTACAGATTTTCTGCTCCATAGTCATCATTCCCTAAGTGCACAATAATCCAAAAGTGCTCCGGGCCGAATATACAAATGTTCGAGGCATATGAGCTGCAGATTACACACTTTTGCATAGATCGCCATCTGGTGTTGGGCCCGGATGTTTGCAGTTTGTTCTTCCTCTTGGAAAGTCTTTGGAAGTCACAAGGTCGGTGACTCCTCCTTTGGATTGTATTGCGCATGGGCTTCGGCTCCATCCTCAGATTGTTTTTTTCCGCCATCGGGCTCGGATGTAATCTTCCCGCTCCGGTACCGAAGATTTTCCAGTTCGACGATCGAAGCGGAATCCTCACCTCAAATCGCGGTATTGTTTCGATCGCGATCTCCTCAATCAACGCACCTTCTCATCGACAAATCTTCGGTTCCAGTCGTCGACGGCGGCCTTTGGGCCTACCCAAGCTCCGGTCCCGGCTGATGGAAAGAACTCCATTCAAAAAGTGCCCTCGATGTGGGTCCAAATTCCCCCACACCGATCTTCATGAGGTAAGCAACCTCTGCCTCTCCCCTGAACACGAGGCTCGAGACTGTCCGGCCTGTAAGTCTTTCCAAATCGAAACAGACTATTCGAGACCGAAGAGTCGGAAGGAACATGGCACACTCCTCGACCTCCGTTCCATTCGATATCTTCGGAGACGACATCAAAGATCCGGGGCAGCAGCGCACCGAAGACGACCTCGTCAGTGCTTCCGAGGCCGACGAATCCGATGTGGAAGACATCACACCGGCGCAGATGGTCGTGAGTACTATCCCCTCCCCCCTCCCCCCCACACACACACACACCCGCGCCAACACCCAAAAAGGCTTCGGTCACGCCTACGCCGCCGGGCCTAAGCAAGACCAGAGATACTGCTTCACACACCCCACCTTCGGGCCCGGTGAAGAAGCCAAGTAAGCCTTCCGGCGGCTCGGGCTCGAGCCAGCCTACCAGCGGTGCCGAGAAACACACTTCGGCACCGAAAAAGAAACCAACCTCTACCTCGACACCGAGCTCCGCACCGAAGCCTTCGGGGTCGAAACCCAGCTCTTCCGTACCGACGCCATCTTTGGTACCGACCAAACCCCATAAGGCCCTCGGCACCGACACTTCCAAGCCGAAGTCCATCTCGGCGCCAACCAAGATATCGGATGTTCCCAAATCCGGTGCTAAGAACACAGGCACGGAAAAGCCTAAAAAGACATCGGCCCGACGTCTTCGACGCCGACGGACCAAACACTTTCACAGGAACTATTTACACCAGATCCCATGCAAAAGACTCTCACCAAGGATCCAAAAACTGGACATTTGGCACTCTCTTCCAAAAAGAGACATTTGGACAAACCAGCTCCGCCTCCACCTCCAAAGAGGAAGGACTCTGCTACCTCTCCTTTCAGAATACCTTCCCCACCTCCTCCACCCTCTCCACCTCACCCCCCTCCGCCCTCTCCACCCCCACCTCATCGCTCTCCGACCCCGTCTCCAGACGATGATGATCAGGGGGACCCATATCACGATATAGGGGATGTGCCCCAAGACCCCACCCCTACAGGATCCCCAGACCCATTGGACGACTACAATAACCCAGATATCCCCTACGTCCCACAAGATGACCTTTACCCTTCCAGGCCATCTCCACCGGAAGACTCATTAGGGTTCCACCACCTACTTCAAAGGGCGGCGCACTATCACGGGGTAGACTTGCACACTGACCTCATGGAGGAGGATTTCCTCCTCGACACATTTGATAGCACACATAGGTCTACCTCCATATTACCTATGCTTAAGGGGTGGTAAAGCATGCGCCAGAGGTTTTTAAAGACCCAGTTAGGGCCAGGGTCATTAACCAGCGCATCGACAAAAAATACAAAGCTGCCCCCACAGGTCCCTCCTACATCAAAGGGCCAGCGCCACTAGATTCCCTAGTGGTTTCCACTGCACGAAAAAGAACAAATTCTCGGGCGTCAGGCGAAGCACCACCACCTGACAAAGAGTCAAAGCTACTGGACGCATCAGGAAAGCGCACTGCGTCACAGGCAGCCAATATATGGCGTATCGCCAACACCCAAGCGCTATTGGCCAGATATGATAGGGCACATTATGATGAATTAGAAAACATAATGCACCACCTCCCTGAAAAATATAAAACTAGGGCCAATGAATTAATTCAAGAGGGTAAGACAATAACTAACACCTCTATACGCTGTGCCTTAGATGCAGCAGACACAGCCTCTAGGGCCATTAATACTAGCATCCTCCTCCGTCGCCATGCTTGGCTAAGAATATCAGGATTTAAACCAGAGGTACAAGCCTCCATCCTTAATCACCCCTTTGACCAGGAACACCTATTCGGCCCAAAGGTAGATGAGGCCCTCGAAAAAATTAAGAAGGACACGGATACGGCAAAGTCCATGGGAGCCCTACAGTCACACCATCCTAGGCGCTCTTTTCGCCGCTCTTCCTTTCGGAGTACATCTAGAGGCTACTCAGATAACGCGTCCACTTCCTACAAATCCCCCACTCAGTCCACCTTCACAAGGGGTTATCAAAGAGGTGGCTATAGGGGCAACAATAATAAAGGCAGAGGCAAAACAAATACCGCCCGCTCTGCCACACCGCCTACCCAATGACTTCCCCCCGCTCCCTCCAGACCATCCCACTCCGGTCGGGGGCAGACTTCAAAATTTCCTTCATGTCTGGGAGACCATCACCTCAGACAGATGGGTGACCCAAATTATTCGGTTAGGATACTGCCTGGAATTGACATCTACCCCCCCAAACATTCCACCCAGGCAACGCCCAATGTCACAAGAACATTCCACATTACTAAAGCAGGAGGTAATCTCCCTCCTACAAAAACAGGCAATAGAACACGTTCCCGTCAATCAACAAAATTTAGGGGTCTACTCCCTATATTTTCTAATACCAAAAAGGGACGAGACTCTACGACCTATTCTAGATCTCCGACCCCTAAACACATACATACACTCAGCCCATTTTCACATGTTAACGCTTCAGCAGGTACTTCTGCTCCTCTCCCAGAACAACTTTCTTACCACACTGGACTTGAAAGACGCATACTTCCACATTCCAGTACACCATGCTCACAGAAAGTACCTCAGATTTGTAGTGGACGGACAACACTACCAGTTCAAGGTGCTCCCATTCGGAGTCACAACAGCACCATGGGTATTCACCAAGTGCCTAGCGGTGGTGGCGGCACACCTCAGAAGACAGCACATTCACGTCTTCCCATACTTGGACGACTGATTGATAAAAGCCACTTCATACAACCAATGTGTACACCACACCGCCACCACAATCCAACTACTTCACCAACTAGGCTTCACGGTCCCACATAACGCAATACCTCGGTGCTACCATAGACACCTCAAAAGCAATAGCCTACCTCAATCCGGCCAGGATTGCAAGCATTCAGGCTTTGCAACAAAAATTCGTACTGCAACATTTCCTTCCAGCAAGAGTGTTTATGCAACTGATAGGGATGATGGCCTCTTGCATTTTCATAGTGCCTCACGCAGGAATCCAGATGCGTCCACTCCAAGAGTGCTTAGCGTGCCAATGGAACCAGGCCCAGGGGCAACTGACAGATCTGGTGTTGGTAGACGGTCGTACCCAATGCTCTCTGCAGTGGTGGAACAGCACAAACCTTTCCAAAGGTAGACCGTTCCTGGACCCGGTTCCCCAGATAATACTAACAACGGACGCATCGCTCTCCGGCTGGGGAGCTCACCTATTACACCTCACAGTGCAGGGCACATGGACGCCTCAACAAAAGTTACTCCATATCAACCATCTGGAGTTACTAGCAATCTTTCTAGCCCTAAAATCCTTTCTATCACGGATTTCAGGCAAGGAAGTAGTCATTCGCACAGACAACATGACGGCCATGTATTATATTCAAAAACAAGGCGGCACACACTCTCCACAGCTCTCTCAATTAGCACAGAGCATATGGAGATGGGCAATTCCACACAAAATCTTTCTCCTAGCCCAACATGTCCCAGGAGTCCAAAACACCATGGCAGATCTGCTCAGCAGGCAGACGCAACAGATCTGCGAGTGGGAACATCTGAAAGAAACACGTTAGTTAGATTCCTCACCTTAGAATATCCCCAGGCGTCAGACTGGATCCGGAAGATTTTTCGTCAGCAATACCCCTTGTGCGTCGCTAGGCGACGTCTGCGGCTCCGCGTCCGTCGTCGGCGTCGTGCGCCGGAATGACGTCGTCGGAGTACTTAGACGCCGCCCTCGCGCGCTGACGTCAGTTCTTTTTTCCGCGCCAGTAAGCGCAGATCCGGGAGAGCTACCCCTTTAGTCATTTTTTGACTAACTTTTTCGATCCTTTTGATCTTGTCGACTTCGGTGCCTGTAGGATGCCTGGGTTTAAAGCCTGTGCTGACTAGCCGCTTGATGTCGGTTACGGACCATCACTGCCGGTGCCTTTACTGCTTGGGCCTCGACCACGACGCGGAGTCGTGTTCGGACTGCAAGGCCCTGACCTCGAAGGCTAGACGGGAGCGGTCCCGTAAGCTTCTCGAGATTCGCCACTCGGCCCCGCGAGCCTCTCGATCCCGGTCCAGGAGGAGGTCCAAGGATCGGTCGCGGAGCCGCAGCCGACGTCACCATCGGTCGTCGGGATCCAAGTCTTCGGGTAAGTCGAAGCATTCCAAGAAGTCCAAGAGGCGACACCGCTCTTCGGACTCCCCTCGCCGGTCGCGCGACTCGGCCGAGGGTCAAGGTGGTTCCACCCCCGCGGCTCCAGCGGAGCCGCAGGCGCCGCGCAAGTCCCCATACCCGCCGGTCCCTGGGACTGACGCGACGCCGGCGGAGGTCAGTGCCTTCCTCTCGGCCATGAGGAGCCTGGCTCCGCCGTCGGCGCCCGCTGGTGCGCCTTCGGGCCCCGCGGATCCGACAGGGCTGCCTTGCCTGCCGGCGGCTCCGGCCCCGGCACCGTTGACGGCTCCGGCCGCAAGCGCCCGAGGGACCCGTTCCCGAGTCCCCGCCGACGCCGGTCGACCTCGTCACGCCTCCTCCGCCGGCGTCGACACCGGTACCACCCCCAACGCCGACTCCGCTCGACGTCGAGCCCCAGTTCAGTCCCGCTCCGGGCCCGGCGCCGCTACGGTGTCGATGGACGCCGCGTTAGGCGCCGCTAGAGACACATTATGTCTACCGCCCGGCTCCGTTCCTTCCTCCTGTATACCAGGAATCGGATGATGGGGACAACTGGGAGGGATCCGAGGATCCTATGGCCGCTCAGGCTCAAATGTCACAGGACTGGGCAGATGAACTGGGGGAGGCCAGTGGCCTGGATACCTCTCCGGACACTGGATTCGTCTCTCCTCCGACTGTGGCTTCGGAGGAGGGCGCTGCTTTCTCTGTGGTGCTGCGCAAGGCGGCCGCAGCCCTTGGGCTCGAGCTACCTGCCGTGGCTGTGCGGACTAACGTCCTCACTGAGGTGCTTCAGTCTGCAGCAAGCTCCACTGAGCCTCTGCTGCAATTCAATGAGGCCCTCATTGACGTTCTGCAGGGCACCTGGTCCAAGCCCTCCACAGTTCCTCCTGTGGACAGGAACGTCGCCAGGCGCCACCGCCCTGCTCCGGGCGACCCCAGTTTTCTGTCCCAACACCCTACCCCCGAGAGCCTGGTTATCCAGGCCTCTACCTCCCAATCCTCCTTCCCGACCGCTCCGCCGGACCGGGATTCCAAGAGACTGGAACAGTTTGGCAAGAAGCTGTTCTCTTCCCTTACTTTGGGCCTGCGGTCTTTGAACACCGCCTGTCTCTTGGACCGTTATTCCCACTCTCTGTGGGATGCGGTGGAGGACGTGCTGCCCCTGTGTCCGGAGGAGGTCCGGACACGACTTACCCAGGCTCTGGCCGATGGGAGGGATGCAGCACGTCACGCTATCCGATGTGGGCTTGACACTACGGACTCGCTGGGTAGGGCAATTTCTACCACAGTGGCACTTAGACGTCACGCCTGGCTGCGGTCCACGTCATTTTCGGGCGATGTCCAGAGCGCTCTCATGGACATGCCCTTTGATGGCACTCGCCTTTTTGGCGAGAAAGCGGACAGTGCGCTGAATCGCTTTAAGGACTCCCGGGCTACGGCCAAGTCCTTGGGCCTCTCGGCCCGCGGTCGCAAACTTCCGCCTTTCGCCCCTTTCGTGGCCAAGGAAGGGGTGCCTCCTCACGTACGCCTAGCCACCAGCCGCAGAACCAACCTGCGCGCGGTCGCGGACGTGGTTTCCGCCGAGGCGGTTCTGGAGGACGACTAGGTCAGCCCACATCCACCCCGGCAGCATCCGCCTCAAAGCCTTCCTAGTCCGAGCTTTCAGGCCCATTCCACGCCAGTGGGCGGCAGAGTTCACCATCACCTGCTCCACTGGCGGTCCATCACATCGGACAGGTGGGTGCTGCAAATCGTCCGAAGGGGCTACTCCCTCCCCTTCGAGACGACCCCTACAGCCATGCCACCGCAGCACCACCGTATCTCAGGGGATCATTTGAATCTTCTCCACGAGGAAGTTTCGGCCCTCTTGGCCAAGGGGGCCGTCGAGCGCGTTCCGAGCCCAGAAGTAGGTCGTGGTTGTTATTCCCACTACTTTCTGGTGCCCAAGAAGGGCAAAGGGGGCCTGCGCCCTATCTTGGACCTCCGGAACGTCAATGCCTTCCTCCGGAAGAAAAGATTCAAAATGTTAACTTTGGCTCAGGTTCTAGCTGCCCTAGACCCTGGAGACTGGATGGTAGCGTTGGACTTGCAGGACGCATATTTCCACATCCCCGTCCTGCCGGCCCACCGGCGTTACCTGCGGTTCACGGTGGGCCAAGAGCACTTTCAGTTTACCGTGCTCCCCTTCGGCCTCACCAGTGCCCCTCGGGTGTTCACGAAAGTGATGGCGGTGGTCGCAGCTCGTCTGCGCAGATCAGGGGTTCCAGTCTTCCCCTATCTCGACGACTGGTTGTTGAAGGCGGGCTCGCCCCAGACAGTCGTCACCCACCTCCAGACTACGGCGGATCTCCTGCATTTGCTGGGATTTTCCATCAACGTGCCGAAGTCACACTTGAGTCCCTCTCAGAAGCTCCTCTTCATCGGAGCAGTTCTCGATTCGGCGCAGTTCCGGGTCTATCCACCGGAACAGCGGGTCCGGGATATTCAGGCCCTGATTCCCATCTTTCGGCCTCTATCCTGGGTTTCGGTCAGGCTAGTGTTGCGGCTTCTGGGGCTGATGGCCTCCTGCATCCTACTAGTGCATCACGCCAGGCGGCGCATGCGGGCTCTGCAGTGGGACCTGAAGTTTCCGTGGGCCCAGAATCACGGCAACCTGTCCGACCATGTCTTGATCTCGGAGGGCACTGCACAGCAGTTGCAGTGGTGGCTCACGGACCGCGATTGGGTCATGGGCAGAAGCCTCTCCCTTCCCCAACCGGAGCATGTCGTAGTGACGGATGCGTCCCTCCTGGGATGGGGTGGCCATATGGGAGAGGCGGAGATCAGAGGCCTCTGATCTCCGGTGGAGTCTCGTCTCCACATCAACCTGTTGGAGTTGAGAGCGATCCGGCTTGCACTGAAAGCCTTCCTTCCCTCTGTCAGGGGAAGTGTCGTGCAGGTGTTCACGGACAACACCACCGCCATGTGGTATTGCAACAAATAGGGCGGGGTGGGGTCGTGGACCCTTTGTCAGGAGGCTCTGCGCCTCTGGACGTGGCTGGAACACCAGGGCGTCACCCTAGTGGTTAAACATCTGGCGGGCTCTCTGAACGCCAGAGCAGACGAACTCAGCCGCCGGTGCATGATGGATCACGAATGGCGTCTGAACTCCGAAGTGGCGCAAGGTCTCTTTCAGCAGTGGGGAGAGCCTTGGTTAGATCTATTCGCCACCGAAGAGAAACGCACAATGTCCAAGGCGGCACTCGCTCGGCGACGCTTTTCGTCACGAGTGGAGTTGCGGTCTGTTGTACGCCTTTCCGCCTATACCACTTCTGCCCAGAGTGCTGAAGAAGATCAGGCACGACCGGGCCCAAGTCATCTTGGTGGCTCCGGATTGGGCACGAAGGTACTGGTATCCCGAGCTACTCAGTATGTTGACCGATCCTCCGATACGTCTGCCCCTTCGGGAGGATCTTCTGTCGCAGCAGCAGGGGACGGTCGTCCACCCGAACCTGTCCAGCCTCCACCTCCATGCGTGGAGATTAAGCGGCGGCAGTTGATGCCATTTGACTTGCCTCCTGTAGTCTGTGATATCATTCTGGCAGCCAGGCGTCCCTCCACAAAGACGGTATACGCCTGCTGGTGGAACAAATTTGTGGCATGGTGCACAGCAAAGGCTGTGGATCCCCTTTCCGCCCCTCTTTCTGAGGTTCTACTGTTTCTTCTTTCTCTGGCCCGGCAGGGCTCTGCCCTGGGCACCCTGAAAGGTTATCTTGCTGCCATCTCTGCCTTCTTGCGGCTTCCTGATCAGCATTCTCTTTTCAAGTCCCCTGTTGTTACACGCTTTCTAAAGGGCATTACTCACACGTTCCCTCCTGTCCCTTTTGTAATGCCTCAGTGGGACTTGAATCTTGTTCTCACATTTCTAATGTGCACTCCCTTTGAGCCTCTTCATAATTGTCCTCTTCGTCTGCTGACGCTTAAGACTGCTTTTCTGGTAGCCATCCCCTCGGCTAGACGGGTGAGTGAGCTCCAGGCTTTATCTTCAAAGCCTCCTTTTCTCTCTGTTTATCCGGACAAGGTTGTCCTCCGGCCTCGTCCCTCCTTTCTTCCATTTCATCTTGGGCAGTCTGTCACCTTGCCCACCTTCTTTCCGCCTCCGCATCCTTCCAAAGAGGAAGAGAGGCTCCACCGTCTGGACCCAAAACGTGTGCTCTCCTTTTATTTGGACCGCACAAAGCAGTTCCGGGTGGACGACCAACTTTTCGTTGGATACGTGGGTGCTAAGAAGGGGAAAGCGGTGCACAAACGGACCATCTCTCGGTGGGTCGTTTTGTGCATCAAAATTTGTTATTCCTTGGCAAAAAATGACCCTCCTGTTGGGCTGCGCGCCCATTCTACTTGGGCCACGGCGGCTACTACTGCTTTGGGACGAGGTGTCCCTTTGCAGGACATCTGTCAGGCGGCAACGTGGGCTTCGCTACACACGTTTGCCAGGCATTATTGCCTTGACAGCCAAGTCCGGAGGGATGGCTTCTTTGGCCGTTCTGTCCTCCAGGACTTTCTGGTGTGATCTTGGTTCGCAGACCCACCACCGGGGACGGTATTGCTTGGGTATCTATTCTAAGGTGAGGAATCTAACTAACGTGTTTCTTTCAGATGAACAAGTTACTTACCTTCGGTAACGATGTATCTGTAAGAAACATTAGTTAGTTAGATTCCTCACCGACCCACCCATCCTCCCCGTTCTGCGAACTGACATCTAGGGTTAAGGTTATCCTTTTCAGGCCCCTAGATTTTATTTTTGGCACCAGTGTCGGTCTTTGCATGGCTCTGCGTTCCTGGCGCGGAAAGCTATGTACAAGAACTGACGTCAGCGCGCGAGGGCGGCGTCTAAGTACTCCGACGTCATTCCGGCGGACGCGGAGCCGCAGACGACTCCTAGCGACGCGCAAGGGGTATTGCTGACGAAAAATCTTCCGGATCCAGTCTGACGCCTGGGGATATTCTAAAGTGAGGAATCTAACTAATGTTTCTTACAGATACATCGTTACCGAAGGTAAGTAACTTGTTCTTCACCCGCAGGTTCTTCACCCGTTCTTTCAAATGTGGGGGCATCCACAGATAGACCTCTTCGCCACGCACGAAAACAAAAAATGCCCAAGCTTCGCCGCCAGATACCCACACCCATTGTCCAAAGGAAAAGCGATATGGATGAACTAGTCAGGCAAATTTGCGTACGCTTTTCCACCTCTCACACTAATTCCATTAGTGGTGCGAAAGCTCCAACAGCATTCCCTCATGCTGATCCTAGTAGCTCCAACATGGGCCAGTCAACCGTGGTACACCACGCTCCTGGAACTCTCGGTAGTACCACACCAAAAGCTACACCTCTCACCATGCCTCCTAACCCAAAACCATGGAGAGATCAGACACCAGGACCCAGCTCAGCTCAACCTTGCGATCTGACTCCTGAAATGCTAGAATTTGGATACCTAAACCTTCCCCCTGACTGTATGAATATCATCAGAGAAGCTAGACGCCCTACCACTAGAGCCTGCTACGCTGCCAAGTGGAAAAGATTTGTTGTTTATTGCCATAACACAATCAATCCTCTAGACGTGTCTCTACAACACATCATATGCTACTTACTCCACCTACAAAGGTGTAATCTAGCCTATACTTCCATTCGGCTACACCTCGCAGCAATTGCAGCTTACCTACAAAACAGGCAGCACCTATCACTTTTCAGAGTACCTGCCATTAAAGCCTTCATGGAAGGCCTGAAAAGAATAATTCCCCCCAGAGTACCACCCTCACCTGTGTGGAACTTAAATATCGTTCTCACAAGGCTGATGGGGCCTCCCTTAGAACCTTTGCATAAATGCGAACTGCAATTCCTCACATGGAGAACAGCCTTCCTTGTAGCCATCACTTCCCTTGGAAGGGTCAGTGAGATACAAGCACTTACCATACAAGAAACTTTTCTTCAAATGCACCAGAACAAGGTTGTTCTCCGTACCAACCCAAAATTCCTACCTAGTCAGTTCCCCTTTTCACCTAAACCAATCTGTAGAATTACCAGTATTTTTCTCGCAACCTCAGACTGTTGCAGAAAGGGCTCTACACACGCTAGATGTCAAACGAGCCTTACTTTACTATATCCAAAGAACACAACCTTTCAGAAAGACCAAACAACTGTTTTTCTCTTTCTCTCCACCACACAAGGGCAACCCCATCTCAAAATCAGGGATAGCTAGGTGGATTGTAAAATGCATTCAGATTTGCTACCACAAGGCAAAACGAACGCTATCCGTTCCCCCTAAAGCCCATTCTACACGGAAGATAAGAGCTTCCATGGCTTTTCTAGGGAACATCCCATTAGATGAAATCTGCAAAGCAGCTTCATGGTCAACACCGCACACTTTCACTAAACACTATTGTGTAGATGTGCAAACCAAGCAACAAGCTAATGTGGGCCAGGCTGTACTAAAAACATTATTTCAAACCACTGCAACAGATACCAGTGGTCGCCGCTAAGGTTGGGAACTGCTATATAGTGTATGCAAAAGTGTGTAATCTGCAGCTCATATGCCTCGAACGGAATATGCTACTTACCAGTATGCATCTGTTCTTGGCATGTAGGGCTGCAGATCTACACACGCCCAGCCGCATGTTGGGATACGTAGTCCTTACTGTGAGCAAAGTATTTTCCTATAGTAGGTATGGTGCACACTTTGTAAATAAAAAGCTTTTAAAAAGTCACGAAAGTGATGGCGGTGGTCGAAGCTCATCTACGCAGATCCGGGGTTTCAGTCTTCCCCCTATCTCGACGACTGGCTGTTGAAGGCGGGCTCGCCCCAGGCAGTCGTTACCCACCTCCAGACTACGGCCGACCTCCTGCATGTCGCTGGGATTCTCCATCATCGTGCCGAAATCACACCTGGTTCCCTCTCAGAAGCTCCTCTTCATCGGAGCGGTTCTAGACACAACGCGGTTTCGAGTCAATCCTCCCGAACAGCGAGTCCGGGATATTCAGGCTATGATTCCGATCTTTAAACCTCTATCCCGGGTTTTGGTCAGAATGACTCTTGAGGCTGCTGAGCCTCATGGCCTCCTGCGGGTCGATCATGCCAGGTGGCATATGCGGGCTCTGCAGTGGGACCTGAAGTTCCAGTGGGCGCAGCATCATGGGAATCTGTCCAATTGCGTCCAGATCTCGGAGGGCACTGTATGACAACTACAGTGGTGGCTCACGAACCAGGATTGGGTCAATGACATATCCCTCTCCCGTCCCCAACCAGACCACACCATGGTGACGGACGCATCCCTTCTGGGCTGGGTTGGCCACATGGGAGAGGCGGAGATCAGAGGCCTCTGGTCTCCAACGGAATCCGGGCTCCACATCAACCTTCTGGAGCTCGGGGCAATTAGTCTTCCACTGAAAGCATTCCATTTCTCTGTCCAGGGAAGAGAGGTGCAGGTGTTCACGGACAACACCACCTCCATGTGGTACTGCAACAAACAGGGCGGGGTGGGGTCGTGGACCCAATGTCAAGAGGTCCTCCCCCTCTGGACATGGCTGGAACATCAGGGCATATCCCTGGTGGTTCAACACCTGGCAGGTTCTCTGAACGCCAGGGCAGTCTAATTCAGCCACAGGTGCATGATGGATCACGAATGGCATCTTCACTCGGAGGTGGTGCAAGGTCTCTATCAACAGTGGGGAGAGTCTTGGTTAGATCTATTTGCCACAGAAGAGAATGCGCAGTGTCAGCAATTCTGCACATTGGAATTTCCAAGGCGACACTCGCTAGGCAGCGCTTTTCGTCGCAAGTGGAGCTGCGGTCTGTTGTACGCCTTTCCGCCTATACCACTTCTGTCCAGAGTGCGACCGGGCACAAAGAGTCTGGTATCCCGAGCTGCCCAACATAGCCATCGATCTTCCAATCAAACTGCCTCTTCAGGAGGATCTTCTGTCGCAGCAGGAGGAGACTGTCCTTCACCTGAACCTGTCCAGCCTCCACCTCCTTGCGTGGAGATTGAGCTGCTGCAGTTGACTTCTTTCGACCTGCACTCTGAAGTCTGTGATGTAATCTTGGCAGCCAGGCATCCCTCCACTAAGACTGTATGCGCCTGCCGATATTTGGGCACACCGTGTGCCGGTAAATAACGCGTTTACTTCAAGAACGATTTATGTTAGGCTGTACCTCCTGATGGAGATGCTTATGTTATGTCTCCACAGAGAAACTTCTTATTACGGAGGCCAATACACACAAAGCAGGTTCGAGAAGAATCGGACCTGCCTACTTTCGAATTAGAGATGAGGCCGGGTGCTCATTTCACGGTTGGTTAACAAATAGGTTGCCAATATGGAGGAGGTTTCGTATCCTCATTTTAGAAATTATTTTTAATGGTGGTGGATTTTGTACACAAAAACAGTCCACAGATTATTTTCGTTTCCAGCACGTTTACAGACATGGTTGTAGGATTGGCCTTAATGGTAGTGGACTTTCCTATATAAAGATAGACCACGGGCTATCTTCATTTTTAAAACATTTAGTAATATGGCTATAGGGTTGAGGTTCTCTTCTTTTGTTTCTATTTACATTTTCTTTTCTTTTATTTCTTTTTCAATTTGCAACTGTTTTAAAAGGCCATGCTAATATTCATCTGTGAGAGTTGCTACATAGCATACAAGCACACCAAATAGGTTGGAGATGCCATAGGGTGCTCCAGCACACAGTTATGTGCCTGTTTCAAAAAACAGTGCTACGAATTTAATGTAGAATACACTTGTTCTCTCGCATTTTGAGTTAAATTATGTATGAGGACATTCACATGTTATGTTGTCAATTGTGACCTTAAGGTTGTCACAGTGTACAAAAACAATATGTATGTCTTTCTGCAGCCTTGATAAAGCCCAGGGGGCGAAACTTACGTCGGCTGCTGCTGTTCTGCGTATTCTGAAAAGTGAAAATAATATTAACGGAAAGACCTTATACAAGATTGTGCCTGGCTCTCAATTGAAAGGACATTTGACTATTGGCTCAACTGGATTATTTTATGTGGGAGAAAAAAAAAATCTTTTTATCTTTTTTTTCTTTTTTTCTCTATTCTTCTTTGACTTCTGTGTTGGATTAGAGATAGAATGATTGGGTCTGCTCTGGTGTATTGTGGTTTAAGGCAGTTACTACTACCTTGGGAAGAGGAGTTCCTCTACATGACATCTGTCTGGCAGTTATGTGGGCATCACTGCACAAGTTTACTAAACACTACTGTCTGGACAGCCAAGTCCGGAGAGACGGCTTCTTTGGCCGTTCTGTTCTCCAGGACACTCTGGTGTGATCTTGGTCCGCAGACCCACCACTGGGGTTGGTATTGCTGGGGTATCTATTATAAAGTAAAGAATCTATATCCAACGTGTTTTTTTCTTCTTCAGATGAACAAGTTACTTACCTTCGGTAACCATTTATCTGTAAGAAACATTAGTTAGTTATAGATTCCTCACCGCCCCACCCATCCTCCCCGTTCTGCGAACTGATTTCTAGGGTTAAGGATATCCTTTCAGGGCCCTAGTTTTGTGCACCAGTGGTCAGTCTTGCATGGCTCTGTGTATCTGGCGCTGAAAGTCGTGTACAGAACTGATGTCAGCGCGCGAGGGTTGCGTCTAAGTAGCTAACGTAACGTCATCCCGGCAACCATGACGCCAACGACGGACGCTGGGCCGACCAACGCCATCTTCCGACGCACAAAGGTACTGCTGATAAAAAAACTTTCAGTTTCCAGCCTGACGCCTATGGGGTAATTCTAAGGTAAGGAATCTATAACTGTTTCTTACAGATATATCGTTACCGAAGGTAAGTAACTTGTTTGATAAGGTTATATTTGGGAACAGCTGGGTCAAATGATCTGGAAGAGCACCTAGAGTGTAGAGATTTACAGCCCATCTGCTGTGAGCTTTAGCCTTTAAGTCCTGTATATCATATTCTGCTGATATGATCTATGCGTGTTTTTCATTAATAATTTTACGATATGTTTGCTTGACAGATTAGTTCTTATTATTTCCTCCACATTTAGAACACTGAGTTTGCTAGTAAAGACTCCCACTCCGAACTTGTCTCCTCAATTTTCTTCCAAAGTGGGAGAGACATCGTTGGCGGCCTTTAGGCTTAGCCGCGTCACTCTACATCAACTCCTTTCTGTATTAGGGCTTGACGAAGGGACATGCAGCGGCAGAACATTGAACACACCCCAGATAGCTTCAGAGTAGATACCCGATGATGAAAAATTGAGGCAGCGGGAGAGGAGGAGGCCTTCTCTATCCAAGAATTTGATTCGGAACCAGAAATCGAGTTAGAGTCCGAAGATGTTCCAGCAGGACAGGGTGCTGT
This sequence comes from Triturus cristatus, assembly GCF_964204655.1. NCBI lineage: Eukaryota > Metazoa > Chordata > Amphibia > Caudata > Salamandridae > Triturus > Triturus cristatus. Next base: position 619,897,862 of record NC_140585.1, read on the forward strand.
GAGTAACAAAGCCGGTTTGCCCCTCAAACTTTCTTTCACCAAACAAAAGGCTTCTGGGCCACACCTGCCTTCTGGCCTTGGTCGGCACCGATATACTGCTTCTAACTCCCCGCCCCTGGGCACGGCACCGAAACAGATTGCCAAGCCTTCCGGCTCGGTTCCAAGTCGAGAACAACTACTTTTGGCACCGAAACCTTCATCTCCAAAGGATAAAAAGGACAGGACCAGTTTGGCACCAAAAATAAATGATGCTCCTCCAAAGCCTCCAGAACCGATTGTGGAGATTATGAAGGAAAAACTGGATCCTGAGCAGAAGAAAATCTGTATTAATCCAGGCACTAGACACGTAATAGCTAATCATGTCACACCTTCTAAAAGGAACATTCCTTCAGAGGACACAAGTTAAAAAATTCCTCTAAAGAAGAAAAAGAACATGGCTACAAGTCCTATCCACCCTGTTCCTCAGATCCCTCCACCAGCTTCACGACCACTAGGCCCAACCCCTTTAGATATTACACCACAGGGTTCTCCACACACACAGCCTGATATTTATTATAGGGGTGAATACAGTCCACCACCAGTGGATCCATGGAATGATTACAATATTGATCCTCCAATAGATAATGATCCTGACCTATACCCTACAAAGCTATCACCTCCTGATGACAACACAGCATACCAGGAGTTAAGTCCTGAGCAGTATCATACCATGGGGTCACACTACATAAGGAATCCTAAGACGAGGATTTTTTATTTGAAACTTTAGGAACATCACATAGGACGATCTTTACCTATGTTAAAAAGACTTGATGCAACATGCTGATGATATTTTTAAAGACCCTTTACGGGCTCGTGTTTTTAACACCAAGTGTGGACAAGAAATACAAACCTCCAACTGATCCAATTTTTATTAGAGGACAGTTGCCTTTAAATTTCCTAATTCTGTCCAATGCTCGGTATAGGGCAAATTCCCAAACTTCAGCAGATGCACCACCTTCAGACAAGGAGTCTAAATTGATAGATGCATCAGGGAAACGGGTGGCTGTACAATCCACCAACCACTGGCGTATAGCCAACACACCAGGCCTATTAGCAAGATATGATAGAGCCTACTAGGATGAAATGGAGCAGTTACTGCAATATCTTCCAGGATAACACCAGAAAAAAGGACAAAAATGTGTACAGATGGGGAAATTAATATCTAATTCCTCGGTCAGATGTGCACTAGATGCTGCTGATACTGCAGCAAGGGAAATTAACACCAGCATTCTTCTTAGAAGGCATGCATGGCTCTTAATCTCCGGTTTTAAACTAGAAATTCAGCAAATTATCAAATTATTCTTAATGCCCCCTTTGACAAACAGAATCTTTTTCTACTTCAAGTAGCTGAGTCACTTGAGTAAATGAAAAAGGACACAGGAGTGGCAAAATCAATGGGAGCCGTTAAGTCACCATCCAATAGAGGCTCCTTTCACCTTTTTATAGAGGAGGATCTTAAGGTAATTCCTCAGGTCCCAATGTATCCTCATACAGGTAAAACACACAACCCTTGTCGTCAAAAGGTTTCTATAAAGGTGGGTACAGAGGAAACTATTTCAAAGGCAGAGGTAAAGGTACACCAATGTGTACCTCTCCATCTCCCTACAAACTGTGACTTGCCTATAATTCCCCCCGACCATTTTACACCTGTCGGGGGAAGACTACAACAATTCTTTCCCATTTGGCAATCCGCAACATCCGTCAAATGGGTATTAGACTTTATCCAACATGGTGATTGCATGGAGCTTACCAGCAATGCTCCCAATGTTCCACCTCGCAATCACAGACTTTCGCTACAACACCAACAGCTCCTCAAACCAGAAGTACAAGCTCTTGTAACAAAAGGAGCTATAGAACCAGTCCCATTACAACATCCAGGATCAGGAGTTTACTCACTTTACTTCCTAATATCCAAAAGAAGGACGGGTCTCTATGACCAATCTTAGATCTCAGACCGTTAAACCTATACATACTTTCAGAACACTTCCATATGGTTACCCTTCAACAAGGGCCTCCACTTCTACAACAAGGGGACTTTATGGACACACTAGATTTAAAGGACGCATACTTCCATATTCCAGCCCACCCAGCACATCGCAAATATCTCAGATTTGTGATAGCAGGAAATCACTATCAATTCAAAGTACTCCCATTCGGAGTGACTACTGCACCCTGAGTATTCACCAAATGCGTAGCAGCTCATGTAAGAAAACAACAAATTCATGTCTACCCATATCTGGACGATTGGCTCATCAAAGCCAACACACAGCAGAAGTAACACACTCAAGCTATCATAAACCTTCTCCATCAATTGGGATTTACAGTCAATGCACAAAAGTCCCAACTTCAACCCTCACAACTGCGACCATATCTGGGAGCAACGCTAATCACTCACACAGCTCTAGCTTCTCCCAATGCAGCCAGAATTCAAAGCTTTCAAACTTAATTACTACAGTTTCAAAACAACCAATACCGAAAAGTCAAGACTTTCATGCAACTATTAGGGATGATGGCATCATGCATTGCGATATTGCCTCACGCAAGATTACACGTGTCCTCTGCAGAAATGTTTAGCACGTCAGTGTAATCAATCACAGGCTCAATTAACAGATCTAGCATTGGTAGACAGCCCCACTCCTCGCTCTCTGCAGTGGTGGAATTCACAAAACCTATCAAAAGAGTAGCCCTTCATCGACCCGATTCCATAAGTCGTACTAACGGCAGATGCACCTCTCCCAGGTTGGGGGTGCCCATCTCCACCATCTAACATTTCAGAGCTTATGGGACACCAAACATTAAAGTCTCCACATCAGTTACTTGGAAATTCTAGCTGTTTATCTAGCACTAAAAGCTTTACAGCCCCATCTCATAGGGAAAGTTGTCCTAGTCTGGATGGACAATATGACAGCTATGTACAAAAACGGGACACACACACACACACACACACTCTACAGTTGTCACGCCTTTCTCAGACCATTTGGCGTTTGGCAATACATCACAAGGTTTATCTTCTGGTAGAACACCTTCCAGGCATGCACAACCAATTTGCCGACCTCAACAGGATGCAGCCATAAGTGCACAAATGGGAACTTCTTCCCCAGGTTCTCCTTCCATACTTCCAAAAATGGGGATTTCCACAAATAGACCTCTTTGCCAGAGCAGAGAACTCAAAATACCCAAACCTCACTGCTATAGTCCCACACCATCTATCCAAAGGCAGTGCCCTATGGATGAACTGGTCAGGGATATTTGCTTACGCTTTTCCGCCTCTCCCTCTCCTTCCATTTCTGGTTCGGAAACTCAGGCAGACATCACTCACACTGATTCTAGTGGCACCCGCATAGGCTCGTCAACCATAATTCACCACACTTTTTAAACTGTCCGTGGTTCAACACCAAAAGCTGCACCTCACTTCCACCCATCTTGCACAGAACCATGGATAGCAGACATCCAAACCCCAAGGAGCTCAACCTAGCGAGCTGGCTCTTGAAGTCATAGAGTTTGGATACCTAAATCTTCCACCAGATTGTATGACAATTCTTAAAGAAGCAAGAAAACCTACCACTAGAGCATGTTATGCAGCAAAGTGGAAAAGGTTTGTTCTACATTGTAAGAATACCGCAATTGATCCACTAGATGAATCTATACAAAATATTATTTATTATCTTTTGCATCTACAGTGAGTTGGCTTAGCCTACACATCTATCCGACTACACTTTGCGGCAGTAGCTGCATATCTGCAAAACAGACCACAGTTATCCTTATTCAAAGTTCCAGTAATTAAAGCTTTTATGGAAGGCTTTCAAAGAATAATACCACCCAGAGTACCACCTGCACCTGTCTGGAACCTTAACATTGTTCTCAGAAGATTTATGGCTCCATCTTTTGAGCTGTTACACAATTGTTCATTACAATTTCTTTCTTGGAAGGTTGCCTTTCTAATTGCTATCACTTCATTAAGGTGAGTTGGTGAGCTACAGGCATTAACCTTAGGAGAACCCTTCTTTCAACTTCATAAAGATTGAGTGGTTTTTTGTACTAACCCAAAATTCCTTCCATAAGTAGTTTCTAGTTTTCATATTAACCAATCAGTTTTGTTACCTGTATTCCTCGCTCAACCTGATTCATTAGCAGAAAGGGCTCTACACACACTTGATGTCAAAAGAGCACTTATATACTGTATTGATAGAACAAAAGATTTTCGCAAAACAACTTTTTGTTTCATTTGCTCTACCTCATAAAGGAAATCCTATATCATAATCCGGTATTTCTAAATGGATTCTTAAATGTATTCAAGCCTGCTATGTTAAAGCTACAATAACTTTTAACTATACCTCCTAGGGCACATTCTACTCGCAAAATAGGAGCATTTATGGCCTTTTTAGGTAACATTCCCTTAGCTGACATATGCAGCTACATGGTCTACACCACTCACATTTACCAAACATTGTGTGGATGTATTAGCACATCAACAAGCTAATGTGGGACAAGCAGTGTTAAAAACACTTTTTCAAACAACTGCAACACCCACTGGTTCGCCACCGCTTTGGGAGAATACTGCTATACAATCTATGCAAAGCATGTGCATCTACAGCACACATGCCTCAAACGGATTATATTACTTGCCCTGTAAGCATCTGTTCTTGGCATGTAGAGCTGTAGATTCACATGCGTCCTCCCTCCTCCCTGGACACCTGTGGTTGTTGCAGTTCTTATTCATATTACATATGCATGGACTCCTCTGTACTAAAATTACTTAATCCATTCTCACCCTCTTGCAGGAAAACAATCTTACAATGGAGTAGATGCCCATGTCCACTATCACCGAAAGGATGAGTCTCTTTCGTGACTGGAAAAAATTACTTTGAAGAAAAACAACTTGCAAACATCCAGACCCAACACTAGAGGGTAGGAGTATGCAAAGCATGTGAATCTACAGCTCTACATGCCAAGAACAGATGCTTACAGAGTAAGTAACATAATCCTTTCCCATGTTGCTCAACAATTTCCTCTGTGTTTCCTGTACAGAGTGAACATCAGAGTCCTCTATTCTCCAGTGGAACAGCACCACCTTATATATCTTTTGGACCTGTGCGTCATTCGTTGTGACCTCAAAGCTTTTCCTTAAAAGTGTCAAAAACTGCTAAGCAGTTATGGTCACAAACTAAAATGCACCCATCCCCTGAAATTCCCCAGTTAAGTCCAGCAACCATAGCTTACGCATCTAACATGAAACTATAACTAACACACCAAATGCAAGGCTTGGACCCCAACAACTAATTACTTCATAAATGTCCTACATTATCTCACTAGTGAAATGACCTTACTATTAATGATGTAATGTCATGATCTTGAGTAATTTTTTATATCTGAAAGAGACTGTAGTTACAGATTCCTTACCTTTGAATTACCCCCAGACGTCAGACTGTATCCGGAGAATTTTTCTGTAGCAGTACCCCGGTGTGTCAGTAGGTGGTGTCTGTCAACTCCATCGTGGTCACCGGGATGATGTTTTGGTGTCTACTTAAACGCCGCTTCTGCGCGCTGATGTCTTTTCTTTCTTTTTCCACGCCAGTCAGCGCAGATCCGGAGAGAGTGTGCTCCTTTCTTTTTTTTACTTACTCTTTTTCGACTTTTTGTCAACGCCTTTGAGTCCTCGACTCCTAGTGCACGAGGGATGTCCCATATTTTCTTATTCTAAGGTAAGGAATCCATAACTAAAAGTCTCTTTCAGATGAACAAGTTATTTACCTTCGGTAACGATATATCTGTAAGTGACATATATTAGTTATGGATTCCTTACCGCCCAACCCATCCTCCCCGTTTTGCGAACTGACTTCTAGAGTAAGGGACTCCCTTTCAGGGCCCAAGTTTTATGCACCAGTGGTCAGTATCTTGCATGGCTCTGCACTTATGGCATGGAATGTCGTGTACAGAACTGATTTCAGCATTCAAGGGCGGCGTCTAAGTAGATACCGCGAGGTAATTCCGGCGATCACGACACCAACGACGAACGCGGAGTCAACCGGCATCACCTACCGACGCGCAGGGGTACTGCTGAAGAAAGATTCTCCCGATCCAGTCTGACGCCTGGGGGTAATTCTAAGGTAAGGAATCCATAACTAATATATGTCTCCTACAGATGTATCGTTACCGAAGGTAAGTAACCTCTTCTACAGTACCAAACTTTTAACGTAATGCACCCTGCCCTTAAAGTTCAATACGGTGACTTACAACACTAGAAGGGATGACTTGAGCTTTGCCATAGATTGAAATGGCAAAGTTGAGTTAGCAGTTTAAAACTCCTCCAGCCAGCAATTGCAAGCTGGAAGTCATCCTTTTGGTTTTGCCTCATTGTTGTGGCACAACTAGCGCTGCAGTCCACAAGAGACTTTAGCTTGCAGGCCTAACACACCAAATATGACACTCATTCCTTATGCTTGATGGGATAGATAAAATGCAAAAGTGAAATATAATCTTGCAGTTGACATTATATATCAGTCAGTCAAATAACTTTATTCAGAATCGTTTTGTTGATCCATAAAAGTAGATAAATTAAGCGAAAAAAATGAGAAAACATCATATAATAAAAACATGATACCATGCATCATGGCTTAAAACCCCATTCAATATATTGTTAAAACTCCATTAGTAAAAATCATCCTACTTTTCTCAGAATTAAAACAAAATTCAAATTCAGGCTAGAGTCATCTTTTAGTCATCTTCATAGACTACATGGCATCCTTATAATAAAAATGTTTCTTTTCCATAAGAATTGGTCGTAAAAATGTTCGCCTAATATCTCGATAAATCTTGCAGAACAACATAAAGTGCATCATTGACTGGGTGGTTTTCCCATCACATGGACCACTATAAATTATTTTCTACCATTTTTCATATTTTGGGAATGCTACCAGTTCATGGATTATGCCCTCTCGCAGTCTAGTCAAATAAAATCTATCTTGAGTATTTGTAACTTTGACTAGGTATTCGGGTAGGCCAGACAACGTTATACTAGTCATGTATCTTCACCCTCTTAATTTTTTCTCTTCTCTACTATCTCTTTCTTGACTTTTAATTTCATTTTTGCCGTATTCCGTATATCACATTCCCATTAACACTATAAAAAAGACTGTTTGAATGCAGTATTATTTATTGCTTTGAATAGGTGCTGTATAACTATGCAGTGTATTTAGGTGTTACTTATTGGTTTTAATATTGTAAAATCCAAGACCTTGCATTTTGTGTGAGTCCTAGTTATATTGACCAACCAGAACCTGAAGTAAGACCATTTAGTTGTCAATAATTCTGTTTGAAATACGAATAAGTGATCCTGTTCATATCTACTTTTTTTATGAATTAAGAATTATTAAAAAAACACTATGAAGAACAATAAAAAAAAAATCCATTGACTTTTGGGAGCCTGAAATAGTCTTGCATAAATCATTCCTTTGTATAGATAAGCCATTTCAACCAGCCTCATCCATGTTTATCTTTAGCGTACCTCTAATCCATGAACAAAACCTAAATCCAAACCTAGATAATGACAATTCCGCCACTTTGTTTTTGTTTGTTGCTTTGCTTTTCTACTGATAAAAAATTAGGGTTAGGTTACCTAAAATGTAATTTGTGGTTAACTTTTTCATAGCTGTTTTTCATAGCTGTATTTCCTCAAACAAATGTATTCATAGTGACATAATAAGATCTTATTATTTAAAAAGTTTCCAGAGTCAGCTTTTGGTATGTAAAGACTGGAGAAATTTGCAATTGGTTTTGAAAATAAAGAGAAATATTGCCTCGATAATCAATTTTTAAGACTATATTTCTGAAAGTTAGAACGTGTAATCTGTATTTTACTACATGAAAACAAGTTGTAAATATATTTTATTTTTATAGGTACAATACAGTAACATCCAGCACTTCTTCTAGTGAGCGTATTGATTACTTATTGGGGAGATCTGGGTCAAATAGCCACTTAGAAAACAGAAAACCATTTTCTAGCAGGCTAGAGAAGGATGATTCTTCTGGCTTTAAAAAGGTAATGTCTTGGTGATCAACTCTCTTGCTGTATTTTCATTTACCGAATATGTGCCCCTGTGCTGCTTGTTAATTACGTTGTTCACATAAAAATGTACTTTAGATTTTTTTGCATCTACTTCTGCATTCAAATGTATATCTAAAATGTTCTGATTCGCAAAAGGAGGTGGAGACCTAGTGTTAAATCATTTGTGATTTCTGTTTTTGTTTATTTTTCTTAACAGGTTTTCACATATATGATTTCTGATGTATTTTCGGAAGCTTTGCAAAAGAACTAGCAGATCATTTGAAATTGTATTCTAATCTAAATTATTAATTACCTATATTAGCACAGATATGTTGCAAGACAGAACTCATAAAGTTGTAATGAAACGGATATTTCCATAACAGTTTTTGTAAAGTGCTACAAGGTCTCCTTAAGGTCCCTATTGAGAACTGGGTATTCCCCAATAATAGAAGGTTTTAGAGACTTCCACAGGTGTAGCAGAACAGAGTTTCCAAGAGTTTATGAAAGTAAATTGAACGATTAAGCCGGATGATACAAAATTTAAAATTCTATCCTTGAATATCACTGAGATATTATGCTTTGTCAAAGGTGCTAACTCGCAAGGCTTCCTGGCTGCAAATTCTGTCTGCCCATAGAAAACCTTGGCAAAAGACTATATGCAGAAGAAAGAGTGCATGACCTAGTTAGGCTACACCAGTCCCAATGAATGAGTCATCGAAGGTGCTGATTCTCGGGTCCCAGCGCACTTAAAGTAAACAATAGGATCAGTTGACACCACTCGAATCAACCATCTTACATATAATTATGTGAGACGGCAGGAGATACTATTGGGTAATTTATTTCATGGCTATAATGTGAGGCTCAGGCCGACTGAGGACGAGCCTCTTGGCCGACTTGGCTTTCCTTTTGGTTAAACTGAATTCCATTCCATTGCTAGGCACCCCATTGCAGGGCTTTGAGGAGGCTATGTGGACATCCAAAATTAAAGAATTATTCTGATAAGGACTTCTAACAGCAGATTTCCCACCTTTTAAATATTCCTCAGGCGTCAATTTTGATCCGGAAACTTTTGAGCAGTACCTCTGCACTGCAGCTGGTGGCACCATGCAGGTCTGTACTCAATCAGTCCGGATTTGTAGAGTGCAGCTGCATTACTCGTGAGGGTCTCGAAGCGCTTGGAGATCATGCTGTCTGTTCTATTGGTTGAATGTCCAGGTCTTGAGGTCCTTCTTGAACTGCTGGAGCGATGGTGAGGCTCTGAGGTTCAGGGGGAGGTTGTTCCAAGTCTCAGCGACCAGGAGGGAGATGAAGCAGCCTCTACTATTCGTCTGACAAATGCTTTGGGTGGCTGCTAGGGTGAGGGATTTGGAGCGTAGTTTCCTGGTGGGTTAGTGGAAATGTATTCGGTTGTTGAGGTACACCGGTCCTTTGTTGTGTAGTGCGTTGTAGGTGTGGGTAAGCAGCACAGTTTTACTCAAATGGCCTATAAAGGGGTCCCTTCTGGTCGCTGAACTTAGTTTCTTTCTTTCGGCGCCACCAGACGCCAATCCAGAGGTACCTCTTATCTCTCAGAGAGCTGTTTACCTCCTACAGGTTCGAAAATCCAGTGTACAAGAGAAATGTCACCTTCCAAAACAACAGGTTTTAGACCCTGTAGGAACTGCCTTAAACAAATATCTGTGACCTATCCTCATCAGGTTTGCCTGTGGTGCTTGGGGTGAACTCAAACTCAAAGGCCTGCATTTACTGTGTGCAATGAACCTGAAGGTTATACAAGACTGCGATGTGGAACACTATAGCCAAGAACTGGAAGACACTGAGACAATACCGGACCATGTCGAAGTGTCGGTCCCGATCCTGAAGTTGCACGAGTCGTTCCAAGGGTTAGTCATAATTGTGCTCCCAAGTCAGCCGAAGAAGAAAACACAAAACATCCAAGCAGGACTCGCCCTTTCTTGCCACTCATACACTCCTGTGAAGGCACAAGGGCATCACCATGCTTCTGGATCTATCTTCCAGAGCTATTCGAGTTTCTGGGACCATCTGTAATACCGGGGTGGATTGGAGCGTTGCGCAAAGCCGTGTTCCAACTCTTTGATTCCTTTCTGACTCCCTCTGGTGTGCCTTCAGGCCACAAGTTGCTGAAGGGCTGTCTATCTGGGGTACTGCTGGCAGATTCGCCTTCACGCCAGTTGGACCCTCAGAGCCCACAACTGGGCCTCCTCCTACTTCCATTTCGACTCCACCTCTGGTGCCACATGCCAGCTCCATCAATGCCGGAGAACAAGGTGCCCATCCTGCTCTCTGACTTGGAGTCCCCATGCTATTATGGGCTCGACAAAGGCCACACTCTGCTTCCATCAAGGTGCCGCCTCCCCCACTTGGCTTACTAACACCCACAAGGAAGAGGTTTCATTTCTTATTTGGCATGGATTTAGACAATGATTACAGCATGGGTGATGAGACTGGGAAGCAATACTACAAGGCAAATTGGTATGATGACCTTCAAGAAGCCATTTCCCCTGATACTTTTCCTCAGTCATAGCTCCTCTCACCCCGCACTGCCACTGAGTCAAGCTCTTTTTACTCCGTGATCATGAGTAGGGCAGCCGAAGTTCTTGCCCTCCAGCTCCCTACCGTGGAGATCAAAGCCAGTGTTTTAAGAGAAGTACTCCTGCCAGGGCAAATATATACTGAGCCCCTCTTGCCCTTCAATGACACCCTTACAGATGCCCTTTTGTCGGCTTGGGCCAAACCTTGCTGTGCTGATGCTCCACCCACCCCTGAAAAATTCCAGATTGTGAGGTGCCTCCCCATTGCCCAGGGCAGACCTTTATTTTAACTCAGTACCCCCCTCTACTGAGAGCTTGGTAGTGCAGGCGTCTAACAAGTCGGACAAACCTGAATAGCTTTATGACCTTTAGGAAGGAAGCATTTTCTGCAACATGCTTGGCCCTCAGTTCTATGAATGCCAGCTACTTCCTGGGTCGCTGTTCCCAAGCTCTTTAAGATTCAGTGACTCAAGCTCTCTCTGCTGTCCCAGGTGACCTACGAAATGTCCTCACCCAAGCCATACAGGATGGTTGTGATGCGGCCAGGTTCTCAATTCATTGTGGTTTGGGCTTAAAATTCCATCCGGCAAGCCATTGTTACCAGCATTCCCATTTGCCACCACACCTGGCTGTATTCAACTAGTTTCTCCAGTGATATCCAAGTGTCCCTGATGGATATGCCCTTTCATGGGACTCACCTGTTTTGGGACACAGCTGATTCTGCTCAAGGATAGCAGGTCATCTGCACCCACTTATTGACCCGGCTTCGCACAACTACATCAGTCAGCCATACCAATTCTTTTGTGGCTTCGGCAGAGGTACCCCGTACTGTTGCCAATTCAGCCTCCGCAGGGTGCAGATCAGTTTAGTGTCCGCATTGTCACCCCACACCCAGGGTCAGGGCCACCCATCTGCTCAGCCCACCATACCAAGCAGCCAGCCATCCTGTTGGAGGCAGGATCCGATGATTTTTGGCGGTTTGGCAGACCATCACGCCGGACAGGTGGGTCCTGCAGAGCTTCACCTAAACTTTCATTGTCAGTTCGCCGCACCTTCTACCATCCCCAGAGTAACTGACAGAGGACCATCTGTCCATCTTATGACCGGAAGTGCAGGCCTTTTAACTGTTTTTATTTATGTAAAATCAGCCAGTACGTTGGTAGGTGAACCTTGTACATAGAAAGCAGTACATTATTTACTCAAATGATCGTTATTAGGGAAGCATAAGTGTGGGTATATATCAGAAAAAGAACCCAATCTCCCTCCCCCACCCAGGTTCAGGATTAATTTCCTCCTAATGGTGTGACCTCTGGGTAGGAGGATGTTGACTGACTTGCATCTAACCATGCTTAAGGGGGGTGTGATCTACTTACCCCCACCTCCTCTGTTTCCAGACCATAGTAACTCAGCCATGGGGTACAAATCTTAGTGAACTTTTTGGGGTATCCTCTGGCCGTATGTCACCATTTCTGCCCCCATATATAGGCCCATGCTCGTCCTCCATTCCACCACCGTGGGCAGGGTCGCCGCTCCCCAGTATCAACCTATGTCTCTTATAGCAACTATCAACCCTAGGTTGCACAGTAAGAGTTTGTGACGGGGGAGGTCTACTTCGGTGGGGACGCCCAGTAATATGTACTTGGGATCCATGGAAATTTGTGCCCCAAGTGTCTCATTCAGCTCTTTTATTATCCAGAACCAATCGCTTCTAATATGTTGGCATTCCCATAGCATTTGCATGTAGGTGCCTCAATGTGTTTTGCAGCGTAGGCAGTTGGGTGCCTCCACTCTTCCCATAATGTGTAATCGTGCCCTGGTGAAATATACTCTGTGAAGGATTTTGAACTGTATCAGTCGCAGCTTAATTGCCACCTCTCGAGGCTGCATCAGGACCCCCTCCCAGTCAATAGCCTCTAATGGACCTGTGGTAACTTCCCATTTGAACTTGAGTGACGTCAGATTAGGGTTTTACATGTCCATGAGACAGCTTTTTTCTGCATTTCCTCTTGCAATAGTCTACCCTCTAAAGGCACATATTCGGGGCCGTCCACGGTGTTTATACCCTCCGCCTTCCAGGCGTGTTTCAGTTGTAGGTATTTATACCTTTAGGTGTGCATAAAGTGATATTCAGTTTGGAGCGCTGAAAAGGGGATCAAGTCGTCGTCATTTAGGACATCACCCCCTACTCTGGAAATCCCGACCAAGTCCCATTGATTGAAGCCCTGAAGCCCGTTGATTTCCAGTAGTTTCCTGCCCTCCCAGAGTGGAATCGCCCTTGTGGGGCTTTTGTCCCATACCATTTGCCTTTCCGCCCCTTTCCGTGCCACTCGTGGGTGACCCCCATTCCAAAGTGTGTGCAGAGTTCCCCGCTAATGGCTTTAAGGATTGCTTCTAGTACATTGGGATAGGTGTTCTACAGAGTGTAAAGTAGTTTGGGTAGCGTAATCATTTTATACATGGCGGCTTTTCCCTGGAGTCTCAAGGGAAGCCGCCTCCACCTTCCCACATATTCACGAAATTTCACAAGAACCCTCTTAATTTTATAATGTAAACAAGCTCCTTCGTTGGTGAAGATGTAGAGTCCCAAGTAACGTAATCCCTAAATGTCCCAGTATGTCGTGTGCATCTAGGGTTCCACCCACGGGGTACAGACTCGACTTGTCCCAATTTATATTATATCCCACCTGGCTATCATATTCTTTGAATAGTTGCAGTATCGTTGGGAGTGTCTTGTCAGGGTTAGTTACATAAAGCAGGATGTTTTCTGCATACAGCGAATTCCGTTAGTCTCTTAGACAACCCGTTACATCTCTAAATACCCTGATTTCTGGATGTGTTCTGACCAAGCATGCCATTGGTTCCAGTATCAGAGAGAATATCAGTGGGGACAGAGGACAGCCTTGTCTTGTGCCTCTCCATATTGGGAAGTCCGCCGACGTTACCCCATTAACTCGGACTTTTGCTCTCGGGTTGGTGTTCAGCAGTTCCACCCATATCATGAAGCCTGGCCCAAATCCAAATTTTACCAGGGCTTGGCTCATTAATGACCAATGAACCGCATCAAAAGCCTTCTCGACGTCTAGGGAGAGGAACAGATGTGGGGTGGACCTATTCTTCACCTCATCCAGCCAGTTGGCCAAGCGGTGGGGATTGAAGCGTGTGGTTCGTCTGGGCATAAAGTCAGATTAGTCATGGCGAATGAGGGAAGTGATCACTGGCAACAGGCGTGTGCCTCGAGTGGATACTAGGATCTTGATTTCAACATTGAGTAGTGATATTGGACGGTATGACCCACAGTCTGGGGGGGCTTCCCCGGTTTGTGAATCACCATCACAGTGGCGTTGCAGAGGTCAGGAGGGAGTGTTCCTTCATCCCGCGCCGCTCTGCATATATTTAGAAGGTGTGGGCATAGTAGGTTCGCATTACGTTAAAAAAAAATTCCATCTGCAGTCCATTGGGACCCGGGGTTTTCCTTGATTTTTGTCTCTTGATAGCTTCTAATACTTACATCAGTGAGATACCTTTATACAAGGCTTCTCGTTCCTCCCAGGCCATGGTGGGGGTGTCTATTCCACTAAGGTAGGTTTTTATCTGCGACTCTTCTGCCAACGGTCTGGCGTCATAGAACACTGCGTAAAAGCCGGTGAAGGCACCTGTTGTGGCAGTTGCGGTTACATGTACTTCCTCTTTCTCATGTATCATGACCACCCATCTCGATTCTCTTTCCTGCCCAGTCAGGCCAATAGTTTCCCTGCCCTGTCTCCCAACTCATTGAGTCGGTTGTGTGAGGCCTGGATTTGCGTTTGCACCTCCCGTTCTGTCAGGGATGGCAATTCCCTATGTTTAATTGCTATCTGGCGAAGCAGAGTCGTGTCACTATAAGGGCCTATGTTTTTCTCAAGCTCTAGGAGCTTCCACTCCAGGGCCTCAACTTGGTGGGTCTCCTCCCTTTTTTTATTCGCTATTGCGTTTTGCACTCTCTCGTAACACAGTCTTATATGCCTCCCATTGAGTAACCGCCGAGGACACTGAACCCTTGTTTTCGCGGAAATATAGCTCAGTGTCTGTTTGGATCTCACTAGCAACTACATTGTCGTGTAGATCCCAGGCATTTAGTCTCCATCCTTCCTCTATCTCCCACCATTAACCAAAGGGGCGAATGGTCAGATATTCCCCTAGCTAGGTAGTCCACCTTTTCTGTGGTCTGTATCTCTCCTGCTGGAGCGAAGAGGTAATTGAGTCTAGAAAAGACCATGTGGGCCCCCGAGAAGTATGAGTGAGTGCGGGCGACCGGGTGATGTCGACGCCAAAGGTCAGTTAGCCCCATGGAGTTCACGAAGTCTGCCAGTGAGGTGGATATGCTTGTTCCTGGACCTCTGTGCATGCAATCTAAGCTCGGATCAATGACGTCGGTAAAGTTGCCACCTATGATGTGTGTGGAAGGAACAGATTCCAAAAGTATCCCTGCCAATGCCTCTAGTGTTTGATTTTGTAATCGACGCGGAGCATAGACGTTGATCAGTGTAAACTCCCTCTGCCCCCAGTTTCCTTGGACCGTGACAAATGTACCAATAGGGTCTGTCCAGGTCTTGGTCGTGTGGAAGGGGGGGATTCCTCTTAATCAGTATGGCAACTCCCCTTGCTTCGCAGAAAAATCCTGCGTGTGTAAACACTGCTCGGGATCAAGACTACAAGTAGCCCAAAGCACAGCCTCCGGGATCGCCGAAAAGCATATGCTGCTGCAAATGTACACGGTGCCCAGGGGTTCGGGTTGCACGGTCTCCACGAGGGATGTGCATCTCAGAATTGCTGAGAGTTCAGATCAACCTCAGAGACCACGAGAACCCACCTCTTGTGTTTCAGAAATCTTCGGAGTGTCCTTCAGGAGCTGCGTAGATGCAAACCAGTCAGATGCGTTTCAGGTGCCTGCCTTTCAGGGGAGTAACTCCATTACTCCATGGGAGATTCTTCAGTCATCCAATGAAGTGTAGATAGTCAAAGTACTTGGTTTCTGTAGGAGAGTTTTGTCCAGGTAAATCTAAAGTCCTGTAGTCAGGGGTTCCTACATTATACCCAAGGAAGGGGTGGGACAAACTCTGGGGACCCACCTATGGGAGGGTCCGGACGCTACACCCATGTCCTTTGTCCAATTTCGCGCCAGAGCAGGAGCAAATGGCTCCTGCAACCGGTTTGAGGTGGACTATGCACAGGTACAGCAAATGTGCCCCCAGTGCAGACATCAAAGCACTCTTGGAGTGCACCCACCCAGCCCCAATGCACTAAAGCCTGCCCTGTGACAGGCAACCTATTGTCCAGCCGTCCCCTGACCGAGTTTCGTCCAGCAGCAGGAGGGCTGACTTTAGTCTGTGGCTGGCAGCATCCATCTTCTGATGCCTGGGTCGAGAAAGCATGTACCGGTGTTGTGATATTTCACCCTCTAGTAGGGTGGAATCATACCTGTCACACCAGTTACTGGTGTTGAGGTATGATTCCAAGGTGTTTGACACCAAACACGACCTGTTTCCATGCAGCCGTTTTAAAGTTAGCATTTACCGCAAGGTTAAAATGCACTTAAGAGTATATGGTTGGCTGCATCACAGACAACCCCGGAATAGAGGTTCCGAAGGCTGCAGAGGGGCTCTGCTCATGCAGGTGCGCACCCTCACATAAAACCCAGCACCCTGCCTTCAGGATTGATAAGGCCTGCCATAGGTGTGACTGAGGTTTATATGAGCAGTGCTATGGAGTAGATATAGTGAACCTATATCTAAGTAAGGGGTGCATGCACCACCTTACACAGGCTGCTGTAGCAGACCTGTTGTGTCATTTTGAATGGTCTCCCAGGGGTGGCATAATACATACTGCAGCCCCTGAGAGGCCTATGCCCTGGGTACATAGTATACCGTATACTAGGGACTCATAAGGGTACCCCAGAATCCAATCTGGAGTGTACTTAAGGTACATGCAATCAATTTAGGGAGAAAGCAGATGGGCTGACTTCCTGATTTTGTTTTTATTTTGCAGAGTTTTATATAGCGCGAACTTGACCCGAATCGGGTAACAGAGCGCTTTACATAGCACCAGTTACGTTACATGAGGATACACATTCATTTTTTGTTAGGCACGGGGAGATTAAGTGATTTGCCCAGAATCACAGGATGTTCAGCGTCATAACCGAGACTCGAACCCAGTTCCCCAGGTGTGAGGTCGAGCGCCCTAGCCGTTAGGCCAACTCCTCTAGCAGGATCCCAGTCAAACTAAGTCGAAAACCAGCAAAACACCAGGAAAAAAGTGGAGGTAACCAAGCAGTCAGATTCCACCTTCCTACAAGCGTTACCCATGTTGCCATGTCAAAATCCCAGTCATGTCTTTATTGTTGATTCTATTGTGATAGCTCAGTCTCCAATCGAACAATAACAAACAACATTGCGCAGTGCACTTAGCAATTGTACAGAATGTTCAAGGTATTTGCTAATATGCCTACAAAGTGGAAATGTAAGCAAAAGCAGTTTCAAAGAATACTATCCTGCACAGGCACGCAAGTAATTGTGTTTCAAATGTCCTTGTGTTTAAGAAAATGTCACGCAAGCTCAGATCCCGCCGCTGCCACCAATGTGAGAAGTTGGCCTGGTGTATGATGTCACTAGTTCTAGTGTACACCTTATATCAGTCCAAACAACCCTTATGGTGATTGGTTGTAAAGTCAACCTTATAGACCAGCTATCCTAGTGGTAGCATGGACAAGAGCAGTCTTAGGCTAAACTCTGAATGGCATGTGAAGCCAGCTGTGATACCATATGTAATCCCTTGAATACCAAATGAAAGGACACCACAACAGATATATATATAAAATAAAGTGTATTTATTCTAGTCCAACCCTCAGCACTCTTTATGAGATTAGAGGTAAGTACAACACAGTCTTATTTAAGCATACATTAAGTCACACAGGTAAGTAATACAGTTAGGCCCTAGGGGCCACGGAAACCTATACTAAAGAAGTGGTATAAGGACCACTGTCACGGAAATAGGATAGGCCTAGGCCTAGGGAATCGCTGGGGCTACACTACACTAGCAACAGTTAGGAAGTGGGAGGCCCACGGGATTCAGGTGCAGAGTGGAAACACTCATGCGCAATGCGTATAGTCGATAGAAATAGTACAGTTTAGAAATAAACAGTTTAAGGACACTTCTGAAGCAGCTAGAGAGTCGAGACTCGGAAACTAGACCCTAGGATAGTCACTACCCTTGTGAGCACCGAAGTACCCAAGTTACCTAGCCCACGGGCTGCGGGTGCATAGGTGTGAACTTGCGTCGGGTTTCGTCGTGGACTTCTATGGATGCCTGAAGGAAAGTTGCTGACAGGCAGTCAGTGAAGAGTGTCCGGTGGATCCCAAGGCTGGGATCAAGAAGAGAGGAGACCTGCAAGCAGAAGGGACAGAGTCAAGGTCACTAGCCAGTGACCACGTGGAACCAGGAAGGAACCAGGCGATGTCGTGAAGATTGCAGGTGAAGGTGAAGCTTGTCGCTGCAGCCACGAGGACCAGGGAACGTCGAGGACGACCAGGACCAGGAGGCGAGCTGTCCCACGAAGGCTCTTGCTGTCGGCGGCGGCGAAGTTGGACTAGGACTCACCAAGCCTTGGCAAGCGGAACCCACGAAGAACGGAGGACTTGCTTCTGGTGCAGACCGGGAAGGTCTGGGGTGCTTCTCTTTTGTAAAGAAGCGGGAGCCAGTCTGGAGGAGCCAAACCAGCGGTGAAGATTTTAGGATGCGTCGTCACAAAGGCCACTAGCCAACGGGCAAGCAACCGGACAGACGCGGCAAGCAGGAAAATGCAGAAGGGCCCCACGCAGGACTCGTGGAGTGTGGGGGGCTGATCTTCGGTGCAGATGGTGCTTGGGGTTGGGGCTTCTCAATCCCCGGTGCACAACTTCAAGGGTACCTCAGAAGCTGCGCTGGAAGATACTCGCCACTTTTCCCAGGTAGCCGGTCCCACGTCTCTCGTCGCCTCCACGGATCTCAGCTCGGATGTGGATCAGGGTCGGAGAAGTCTGGAAGTCAAGGCTCTGGTCGGGCTCTGCAGTCGGTCCCTCGTAGAACTTTAGCAAAGCAAAGGGTAGTCTCTTGATGGTGCCTGTTTGCACAGGGTAGCCACTCCTTGGCCACAAGGGAGATTCTTCAGTCTTCTTCTTTCGTCGAATGTCGAAGGTCCAGAGTTTCTGTTCAAGTTGCAGGTTCAGGATAATCTAATCTCCTGGGGCCCAGCTACCACTCTTATCCAAATCTGGGGGGCTGGGTTACCTGCTAGGTCACGCCTTATGGGTGGGACCTGGGAGGGGGGTGGTTACACCCTTTTCCCTTTGTCCAGTTTCGCGCCAGGACTGGGGCTGGAGTGCCCCAGCACCGGTTTGAACTGGACTATGCACGGGACACCTTGTGTGCCCCAGGCAGATCTCATTCTATTCATCCCTCCCTGCCCCAATACACTAAGGCCTGTCTGGGGTGGTGCTCGCACCTCCCAAGGCAGGAAACCTATTGTCCAAGCCTCCCTTGCCGGGATCACTCCCAGCAGCAGGAGGTCAGACTCGTGTCTGTGGCAGCAGCATCCATTTTGTGATGCTGGGACTCTGGTTAACTTTAACCGGGTAAGTAGGTTACAACATGTCTTCTCCCTCTAGAAGGGAGGGATAATATCCTCATCCCCAGAAATGGGATGGGGGTATTATTCCAAAGTGTTAGACACCTTACACGACATGTTTTGATAAAGCCAAACCATAGTTACCATAACCGTTTAAGATTATAAGGCACTTTAAGAGTATATGGTAGGCTATATCATAGAACAGCTATAAGGACATGGTTCCGAAAGCTGCAGACAGGCTCAGCTCATGCTAGAGCACCATCACACATGTTACCAAGCACTCTGCCTCCAGGATTGTTAAGGCCTGCCATAGGAGTGGCTGATAGGTACACATGTGTCTATATGTAAGTTAGGTATAGGAATACTACACCTAAGCAAGGGGTGATTGCACAACCTTGCCCCAGCTGAGTGATCAGCCAGTTGTGTCATAATGGAAGGCAAGGCCAGGGGTGGCATAATACATGCTGCAGCCCCTGGTAGGCCTAGGGTACACCTATGCCCTGGGTACCTAGGGTACACTGTACAAGGGCCAATAAGGTGATCCTATCCAAATGGGTTATGCACCTAAAGTACATAGTATCAATTTAGAGAGAGAACAGCAGGGCTGTGGGTCTGATTAGCAGGCCCACAGCCACATCTAAGGCGAAAACCAGTAAAGCAAAAGCAAAAAGTGGGGGTGAACATAGAAAGCAGACCCTACATCACTTAAAAATGTAAAAGGGTGGTTTCGATATTTGTGTCTAATGTGACCACGTGACACCCACTCCTTCGACAGGAGAGGACTAAAAATCTTCCTAAAAACAATGCTAAAATATATAGTGTTATAGAAACCTAAAATCACAAGCCGGGAGCAACGATCTCTAGCTTATTTTAAAAGTGTAATTTGTTGTGTTTTTAAAACTTATTGACCTACCTACCCTTGGCACATCCAATCTTTATCAGCCAGAGACTACCCCGCACAGCGGATCTAGCGCTGCAGCGGGAGCGGTGTTTGGTGTTTGGTTTGCCGCCATTTCCGCGTTCCAGTGGGACACGCCCACCTGCGCTGGCCACGCCCCCTTCCAACCCTCTTCTCCACCTGTATATAGTATGTGTCCCCACCGGAAGCGCAGCGGAGGAGCGCAGCGGGCGCGCCCAAGGCAAGCCCGTCTGCGCCCGTCCGCGGCCGGCTGGGGCCTGTCACTCTGCCCAATTTACATCTTACTCCCCCAGGGACCTGATCTCTTTACACACACCCTGGCCGCTGGATGCTACCAGTTACTTGAAACTACAACAACTAGGCATTTTCCAAGCCCGTAGTACTTTCCCTGAGTTCAGGACCCTCCCGTCTTCCCTTACCCCCGAGCACATAGTCACCTCCCCTCCCCATAAATCCTTGTCCGCTCAGGCACCTGCTAATATGGAATTAGCAATCATATACCTTAACACTCGGTCGTTAGTCAGCCATCAACTTGACATATGCCACCTCCTGGATTCAGACCGACCTGATATTCTACTCTTAAAGGAGACCTGGCTGAATGAGGATTCTTCCCCTGACATCTTGGCAGCCATCCCACCTGGGTACTATATTCTCCAAGCCAACCGTCCAGCTGGGAAACCTGGTGGCGGCGTAGCCGCCATTATCAAACTCCCCCTTAGGTTCACCTCCATCTCCCTACTCACCATCCCCCAGGTCGATTACCTGGCAATCAGATTTGAATCCTTGGTGTCTCCCCTTACCTGCGTTCTGGTATATCGCCCTCCCCAACCTATGCCAAATTTCCCCTCGCTCTTTGGCGACCTACTCTCCCAGCTCACAATCAACTACTCCAAACTCCTGGTCCTGGGAGATTTCAACTATTGGCCGTCAGACGCCCATGAAAGCTCCCTCTCCTTGGCCTTCACCGACCTATTAAGTGGGCTCAATGGCCTTCAACACGTCCACAGGGCCACTCACTCTAAGGGCCACATCCTAGATCAAGTGTGGACCTACAATCTTGGAATTAAGTCGCTTACGATCTCACCTTGCCACTGGTCGGACCACTCCTTAATCTCTTTTTCTCTCCTGGTCCCTCCACCGCCCCCCCGTAGCCGAGGCTCTAGCCTCCTGGCCCGCAACTGGAACAAAGCAGACCTCAATCTATTTCTTACCTCCTTAACATTTTCGGTTCTGCCCAGTCCCGGCTCCATAGACTCCCAAGAAGCCGCACTTGTCAAATGGCTAGAGTCCGTCAGTGACCAGGTTGCCCCCCTCAAGCGAATTAGAACTAAGCGTCCTCATGACGCACATCGATGGTTCTCGGATAGCCTTAAATCTTTAAAACTGGGACTCCGCAAAGCCGAGCGCTGCTGGCGTAGAAACTACGACCCCTCAGAAAAACTACAATTCTTAAAACTTTCTGGAGAATACAAACAGGCAATCTCAGTCGCCAAAACTGCTTACTTCTCCACAAAAATTCTTAACTCCGTGTAAAAATCTAAAGAAATGTTTGCCATTGTGGAGGAGCTCTCACATCCGGACAGGGTGACCCTTAAACCCCTCCCATCCCAGGCTCTATGTGACTCCCTTAATCAATTCTTTACAGACAAAATCAGTAAAATTAAAAATAGTATCTCCTCTGGATCCCCGGCGATGTCCTTTACAGAGGCTATTCCCTCCTCTAATCCCCATTCCCTGACCCAGCTTTCCCCCATACTAGAAGGAGACTTTCTTTCCCTGCTTAATAAAGTTTCATCTGGCTCCCCCACGGACTGCTGCCCTCCTGCGATTCTCCGTGCTGCCTTCTCGGCTTGCCCCGCCCCTCCGCTGGCCCTCCTGAACAACTCTCTCCTGCTCGGTGAGGTTCCCAGCCGGTTCAAGAACGCCGAGGTGGTTCCCATACTAAAAAAAACTAACGCCGACCCCACGGTTATGGGTAACTTCCGTCCCATCTCCCTTCTCCCTTACCTGAGTAAGGTACTTGAGACACATGTGACCAGCGTCCTCAGTTCTTTTATTGAAGAGTCCAACTTCCTAGACTCCCAGCAAGCTGGGTTTAGACCTGTCCATTCGACGGAGGCGGTCATCCTCTCTGTCATGGAGGAACTCCGTAGAGGCGCCGACTCTAATACTAGTCAAGCTCTGATTCTCCTAGATCTATCGGCGGCCTTTGATACGGTCGACCACACCATCTTGGTCGACCGTGTCAAAGAGGCGGGCATCAGTGGGACGGCCCTCAGCTGGGCTCGCTCCTTCCTGACGAACCGCCACCAATCTGTCCGACTCTCCCAGTTTTCGGCTGACAAAATGAAGCTTACTTGCGGCGTCCCGCAGGGTTCGTCTTTGTCACCACTCCTATTTAATTTGTATCTCACCCCCCTGATCCACTCCCTCCGGGGAAGGAATGTCACTGCATTTAACTATGCAGATGACATTCAGCTTGTCTTCAACCTTGATTCCTCGGACGAAGCGATCCAAGACTTTCAGTCCACCCTCTGTCACATCAGTAATTGGATGGGTGCTCACCATCTTAAACTTAATCCCGACAAGACGGAGCTTGTTCTTGTCGGAGGCCCATCCGACCCCTGGAACTCTACCTTTTGGCCCCCTTCCCTCGGCCCCTCTCCTTGCCCTGCTGACAAGGTGAAAAGCCTGGGAGTTTACATCTTCCATGATCTCTCAATGAAACACCAGGTCAGTGCCACTGTGTCCTCCTGCTTTTTCCAGCTTAGGAAGATCCGGAAAATAGCTCATTTCCTGACCACCGAGGCCCTTACTCTGGCACTGTTGGCATTAGTCATCTCCCGGATTGACTATGCCAACGCCCTGTATGCAGGCATCCCACAATATCAAATTAAAAGACTACAGCTGATACAGAATCAGGCAGCCATCCTGATCTACCATCAACCCAAACACCTCCAAGTCCGCCCCCTGCTCAAAGCCCTTCACTGGCTCCCTGTATCGGAGCGCTGCAAGTTCAAACTAGGTTGTTTGACCCATAAATCTTTGGCTGGCATCGGTCCTTCCTTCATCTCTTCTCTCTTGCACCCCTACGCTCCCCCTAGGCACCTTCGATCCTCTCACCATGCGCTCCTCCAGACGCCTAGGTTCAGGCACAAAAAACACGGAGGTCTCAGATTTTCTTTCCTGGCTCCCTCCTTTTGGAACTCACTTCCGTTGGAACTTAGACTCTCTCCCTCTTACCCTCACTTTAGGTCTCTTCTCAAAACTCACCTTTTCCGCAGCATCTATACATAAGCACTCTTTTCCTCCCCCTCTGTGCCCCTTCCCAAGTAAGTGATCCGCGCCAAGAAACCGTCCGGTGTAAGTCGCGCTCTACAAGAATTTTTTACATTACATTACAAAAGCATGGTGCTCTTTCAAAGTAAAAGCATTCAGAAACCCAAATTGTAAAATCAATATAAAAAGCAAAATCTAAAAGAAACACGTTAGTTAGATTCCTTACCTTAGAATATCCCCAGGCATCAGGCTAGATCCGAAAAGATTTTCGTCAGCAATACCCTTGCGCGTCGCTAGGCGTCATCTGCGGCTCCGTGTCCGTCGTCTGCGGCTCCGTGTCCGTCGTCTGCGGCTCCGTGTCCGTCGTCTGCGGCTCCGTGTCCGTCGTCTGCGGCTCCGCGTCCGTCGTCTGCGGCTCCGCGTCAGTCGTCGGCGTCGTGATCGCCGGGATGACGTCGTCGGAGTACTTAGACGCTGCCCTCACGTGCGGACGTCAGTTCTTCTTTTTTCCACGCCAGTAAGAACAGATCCGGGAAGAGCATACCCTTTAGTCACTTTTTGACTAAACTTTTTGAACTTTTTTTGGTTCCTATTTCAAGTCGACCTCGACTCCTGGTTCCTGGAAAGGATGCCCGGGTTCAAGCCGTGCGACGACTGTCACTGCCTGATGTCGGTCACGGATCACCACCGCCGGTGTGTCTACTGCCTTAGGGACGACCATGATGCCGAGGTGTGCCTCGACTGCCGGGCCTTGACCTCGAAGGCTAGGCGGGAGCAGGCCTGCAAGCTGCTCGAGATCCGGCAGCCATCACCGCTCGTCGGGGTTGAAGTCCTCGCATTCCGGTAAGTCAAGGCACAGTAAGAAGTCGTCGAAGAGACGACATCGCTCTTCTGACTCCCCTCGCTGGTCGCGCGACTCGGCTGAGGGTTCGGGTGGCACGACCCGCGCTGCTCCGTCAGAGCCACAGGAGTCGCATACGACCCCATACCCTCGGTCCCTGGGCCTGATGCGACCCCGACGGAGATCCGAGACTTCCTCGTGGCCATGAGGAGTCTCGCTCTGCCATCGAGGCCTGCCGGCGCGCCTTCGGGCCCCACAGGTCCGACTGGGAGGCCTAGCGAGCCCACGGCTCCGGTGCCGTCGTCGACTTCGGTCCCGACGCCGCAGGCCCCCGTGGGATCCAGGCCTGGATCCCGGTCGTCGCCGGTTGACCTTACGACCCCTCCGCCGGCGCCGACCCCTTCGGTGCTGCCCCCGGCACAGTCTTCGGACGACATCGTCCCCAGGTTCAGTCCCGGTCCGGGCCCGGCGTCGGAGCGGCACCGCCCGGCGCAGTCTCCGGTGCAGATGGATGACAGATTCATCTACCGCCCGGCTCCGACCTTTCAGCCTGTCTACCAGGAGTCGGATTACGGGGACGACTGGGAGGGGTCTGAGGACCCGCTGGCACAGCAGTGCCAGTTAAGTCAGGACTGGGCAGAAGAGCTGGGGGATGCCAGTGGTCTTGACACCTCCCCTGACACTGGCTTCATCTCTCCTCCCTCCGTGGCTACGGAGGAGGGCGCTACCTATTCTGTGGTGCTGCGCAGGGCTGCCGAAGCCCTTTATCTGGAGCTCCCAGCAGTGGCCGTGAGGACTAACCACCTCACTGAAGTGCTCCAACCGCCAGTAAGCTCCTCGGAGCCTCTGCTGCAGTTCAATGAAGCACTGACGGACGTTCTGATGGGCACCTGGTCCAAGCCCTTCACAGTCCCTCCTGTGGACCGGAACATGGCCCGGCGCTACCGCCCCGGGCGACCCCAGCTTTCGGTCGGTGCACCCCACCCCTGAGAGCCTGGTTATCCAGGCCTCTTACCTCCCAGACCGCCTTCCCGTCCGCTCCTCCGGATCGGGAATCCAAAAGGTTGGAACAGTTTGGGAAGAAACTGTTTTCCTTCCTTAGTTTGGGGTTGCGGTCTATCAACACTGTGTGCCTTTTGGACCGTTACACCCACTCCTTGTGGGATACGGTGGCGGACGTGCTGCCCCAGACTCCGGAGGAGGCCCAGACACAGCTCGCCCAGGCTCTAGCCGAGGAGCGGGATGCAGCACTGTACTCGATACGATGTGGGCTTGACACAACGCACTCGCTAGGTAGGGCAATTGCGACCACGGTGGCGATTCGTCGCCACGCCTGGCTGAGGTCCACGAACTTATCCGGGGATGTCCAGAGCACCCTCATGGACATGCCCTTAGATGGCCGTCCCCTTTTTGGCGACAAAGCGGATAGTGTGCTGGAGCGCTTTAAGGACTCCAGGGCTAAGGCCAAGTCCTTGGGCCTCTCGGCCCCGCTCCCGCAAACCTCCGCTTTTCGCCACTTTCGTGGCCAAGGAAGGGGTGCCCCCACACGTCCGTCTAGCCACAGGCCGCAGACCCAGTCTCAATGCGGTCGCGGACGTGGATTCCGCCGAGGCGGAGCAGGGGGACAGAGAGACGGTCAGCCCACATCCGCCCCAGCAGCATCTGCCTCGAAGCCTTCCTAGTCCGACTTTTCAGGCCCATTCCCCGCCAGTGGGAGGCAGAGTTTGCCATCACCTTTCCATGCGTGGAAATTAAGCGGCGGCAGTTGATGCCATTTGACTTGCCTCCTGAAGTCTGTGATGTCATTCTGGCAGCCAGGCGTCCCTCCACTAAAACGGTATACGCCTGCCGGTGGAACAAATTTGTTGTATGGTGCACAGCAAAGGCTGTGGATTCCCTTTCCACCCCTCTTTCTGAAGTTCTCCTCTTTCTTTCCCTGGCCCAGCAGGGCTCTGCTCTGGGCACCCTCAAGGAATATCTTTCAGCTGTTTCTGCTTTCTTACGGCTTCCTGATCAGCCTTCGCTTTTCAAGTCCCCTGTTGTTGCTAGATTCTTTAAAGGCATTACTCATATGTTTCCTCCTGTCCCTTTCGTAATGCCTCAGTGGGACTTGAACCTGGTGTTAACCTATCTGATGTGCGCTCCTTTTGAGCCACTTCATAAGTGTCCTCTTCGTCTTCTGACTCTTAAGACTGCTTTCCTGGTTGCCGTCACCTCGGCCAGACGGGTGAGTGAGCTCCAGGCTCTTTCTTCTAAGCCTCCTTTCCTCTCTGTCCATCTGGGCAAGGTTGTTCTCAGGACTCGTCCTTCCTTTCTCCATAAGGTGGTAACTGCCTTTCACATCGGCCAGTCTATTACATTGCCCACCTTCTTTCCGCATCCCTCGAAAGAGGAAGAGAGGCTCCACCGTCTGGACCCAAAACGTGCGCTCTCTTTCTATCTGGACCGCACAAAACCGTTCTGGGTGGACTACCAATTCTTTGTTGGCTACGTGGGCGCTAAGAAAAGGCAGGCAGTGCACAAGCGGACCATCTCTCGGTGGGTCGTTCTGTGCATTAAGGTCTGTTATTCCTTGGCTAAGAAGGAACCTCATGTGGGGCTGAGGGTCCATTCCACTCGGGCCACAGCGGCTTCTTCTTCCCTGGGACGGGCAATCCCTCTGCAGGACATTTGTCAGGCAGCAACGTGGACCTCTCTGCACACGTTTGCCAAGCATTACTGCCTGGACAGCCAAGTCCGGAGAGACGGCTTCTTTGGCCGTTCCCTTCACCAGGACTTTCTGGTGTGATCTTGGTTCACAGACCCACCACCGGGGTTGGTATTGCTGGGGTATCTATTCTAAGGTAAGGAATCTAACTAACGTGTTTCTTTCAGATAAGCAAGTTACTTACCTTCGGTAACGATATATCTGTAAGAAACATTAGTTAGTTAGATTCCTTACCGCCCCACCCATCCTCCCCGTTCTGCGAACTGACATCTAGGTTTAAGGTCATCCCTTTCAGGGCCCTAGATTCATGGAACCAGTGTCGGTCTCTTGCATGGCTCTGCGTTCCTGGCGCGGAAAGCTATGTACAAGAACTGACATCAGCACGCAAGGGCGGCGTCTAAGTACTCCAACGACGTCATCCCGGCGATCACAACGGCGAACGCGCAGCCGCAGACGACGCCTAGCGACGCGCAAGGGTATTGCTGACGAAAATCTTTCCGGATCCATCCTGACGCCTGGGGATATTCTAAGGTAAGGAATCTAAGTAACTAATGTTTCTTACAGATATATCGTTACCGAAGGTAAGTAACTTGTTCTATAAAAGCAATTTGAAATGATAAAACATGGCTGAATTAAAAATGCTGTACTGTAGACAAAACATTGCGGTTTTTAGTATCCACAGATGGGCTGCTCTGTTGGCACCCTTCTCTCCAGTTCTGTAGAACAACCATGTTAAAATCTAACCCCCAAGCAGCTGCTGAAGGATTGCCGGCAAGAAGCGCTTTTGCAGAGGACGAGCCAGGATCCATGTAACCAGGAGCTGAAGCATTCTAGGAAGGCTCATAGGATGCAATTCGAAGCAACGGCAGTCGCGAAGGGCAACCATACAAATGGGTCTTTAGAGGACTCAGCTGCAGTTCTCGGTCCTTATATTGAGCTGATTGCCTTCCCAAGCATATGTCCAGGGCACATTTGAAAGTGCACAGTAGACAGCAGAAGAAAGGCTTCAAGCAGTGTAGCCAGACAGGCCGACAGGACAAGAACCAGTTGCCATTAAGCTCTTAAAGCAAGGTTGAGCCAAAAGCCTGTATCATTCTCTCACACACATTAGCACATGTTGTAGTGCCATTCTCATCTGGCCACGTAGCGGAACAGCTATTGCGGGACAGAAAAAATAAAATCAGTCTCGATAATTGGAAACAGTACCAGCGTTAAGCCTCCAAAAATGCTTCCTAGCGTGGAGTGTATGACAGATGGAATAACTGTCTTGAAGTTATTAACCAAGAGGCGATTGACCTAAAAAAGTCTGCAGTGCTACACATGTTAAAAATGCGGTGCACAAGCTTCCCGAAATGTTGTAGGAAATTTGTGTGGAGTAGCGACTTTCACAGAAGATTACCTTGCAACTTGAAGATCAAATGTACCTCTTGAAGATGTTAAGACCTCATCCTTCTGAAACAATAAGGCTTTCAGTCAGCTTAAAGCATCAAAGTACACATACGAAAGCATTATCGAAGACCAAAGCGTTGCATCCCTAACTGTGTGGGCAGGTGGAAACAGTACCTAAGTAGAACAGGGCGTGACTGCAGAAACAGTTGCAAAAAAACAGTTGATGGACAGAATGCAGAATAATGTAATACATTCACCCCAGTACAGAGATATGGGCCTAAATCCATCGTTTTTTTGCTCACCATGCCGTTCCAGTTTGACCCCAGCCATATGCAAATCAGTCTTGACCCTGTCCCTCATGCGAACAGTCCAGCCCGAACTGCCAAGCCAGGTCCTCCCTGGACTGGAAACAAGCATCCTAGGACCGGTTTCGGGGTTTCACCCCTCTTCAGCCAGGATAGCTTGATTCCAGTGGCATGGAGAGCAAGGGACCCACGTCTGGGCATACCCTTCCCACTCGGGGTGGCAAATGCAAAAAAACAGTTGATGGACAGAATGCAGAACAATGTCATACATTCACCCCAGTACAAAGATCTGGGCCTAAATCCATCGAACTGGGGTGGCAGGGTGGGCTAAAGAACGGTGATGGATCAAACCCAGATCTGTTGACTGGGTGTGAGTGTTTGATTGGTTCTGATGCTCCGTCCATCAACACCCCCTTTTGTACTGCTTTGTTCACCATAAGTTGGCAGGGTATGCTCCGACGTGAGTCCCTTGCCCACTTTGCCATGGATTCAAGCAAGCCTGGCTGAAGACGGCTGAAATGCCAGAAACCGGTCCTAGGAAGCTTGTTTCCGGTCCAGGGAGGGCATGGCTTGGCAGTTCGGGCTGGACTGTTCCCATGAGGCACAGGGTCAAACTGATTTGCATATGGCCATGTCTGAACTGGGGTGGCAGAGTGGGCTAAAGAACGGTGATGGATCAAACCCAGATCTGTTGACTGGGTGAGAGTGTTTGATTGGTTCTGATGCTCCGTCCATCACCACCCCCTTTTTTACTGCTTTCTTAGATAAACTGCATCAAACTATGCACATTTGAGCCATTCTTATTACACTTTCCAGTCCTCTGCATCAAAGGCTGATAAGTCATTGGGCATTCTTTGGTCTTTGGGGTTCGAAACCTATTTACTTAAAGTTTAAACAGCTGTGATGGCCATTGTTGACTTTGTCAAAGAAGAGTTCTCCAAGGACCTAGTGATTTCTGTGTTCTCTAAAGCTAATGCCAAGATTCTTACTCCTGACATCATGGGGGAATGACTTTTGCTACAAAAGTTATGAAAGTCAAACCATAGTTATGGATTTATTAACTCTCTTACAAACGTCTGTATGTAAAGACTCTAATCCTTGACAATACATTGTTTATACAAAATACGTTTTTTTTTTTTTTACAACTTGACTCCTGTTTTATAATTCACATTATCCTAGAAATGTGGATTGAACATAAGAAGAGTACCTGTACAATGAGAATAGATTTATTGATTAGACATGGTTAACGCCACCTTCGTTTATGTAATTTTTTCACATTTATTTTTGTAACATGCCTCAAGAAATTAATCAAGTAAAAAGTTGGTCAACATAAAGGCAATTTAAGAAAGGCATGTATTAGTAAATTAATTACTTTTTCTAATTTATACCAGCTTTATGAGCAGATCATAGCAGAAAATGAAAAATTGAAAATGCAGTTGCATGATACCAACATGGAACTAACCGAACTGAAGTTGCAATTGGAAAAGGCCACACAGGTTAGTTGATAATTGAAAATGCTTTACTTTCTTTGGTGCTTATAATATGATTTTAATATAGAAATAATAAAAAATAATACATATGTTCAAGGCACTTGTGGCTGTAGATACACATGCTGTGCATACTCCTGCCATCTAGTGTTGGGCGGGCCTGGATGTGTGCAAGTCCATTTTCTTCAAAGAAGTCTTTCAAGTCACAAGGTAGTATGACTCTTCCCCTGTCTGGTAATGCGCATGGTCATTGACTCCATTGTCAGATTGTTTTCTTTCAGTCGCTGAGTTTGAACATGTGCTATTGTGCTCTGGTTCGACACTGTCACCGTACCCTGTTAAGTCTACAGCGGTTCCTCTGGTCTGTCGGTATTGTTATCGAATGTGTTTTCCATTTTGTCTCTGGTCGCATTTCAATGTCTCAGACTTTGCCGGGTGACTTTTCGGTCTACTTAGGCTCACTTGGGCCTTTGCCCTTTGGGGGCCTCCTTCCTACTGCCGTCCATCTCCCACCGCATCTCTCCATTATGTCTTGAGGGTGATGAAAAGGGTGCCATTTCATTATTGTCCTTGCTGCCACAAGAACTGCCCACAGACCGTCGGGCTCGACGTCTCAAAATGTTGTGCAAGAGACACATCGGTCCTCTTCATAGCTGAGGACCTTGAGGGGGAACATCACCCACAACCTTCAGCAGATGAGTGTACATTTTCCTTTGCTGACAGCTCTGGCTCCGATCTTGATATTGAGGAGTTGCCTCCAGGAAAGCCTGCAGTGAGTACCGACTTCCCTCCTCCTTGTCACTGCCCGCACGTCAAGCAGATCCAGCATAAAGATCATCCTGCTGCTCTGGAGCCTCAGAGACCGGCTGCCAGGCCACCAGGCATGCCAAAGACACCATTGAGGCCAACACATTCGACACCGACTGCGTCCACCTCAGCGCTGGCCAGCCCATTGGAGCCAACACTTTCGGCATCGAAGTTAAAAACAGCCTCGACATCAGAGACCGGCCTCTGCTCGGGTGCTGTCGAACTGATCCTCCACAAACTGCAAGAGGAGTTCAACGCCAGACAGAAACATCTTGTCATCCACCTCCAAACTGTTCAGATCCTAGTCCGGTGTCTGGTGCTTCATCCTCCTAGCTTCGACTATTGTTTGAGGAAGCTTTCGACTTGCCACCTCCTCCCAAACAGTGCAAGAAGGTGGACAAGGCAACTAGACCTTTGCCCTTTTCTCTTTCTCCACCTCACCCTCTCCACAGCCCTCACATTCTCCGCCCACCTCTCCAGGCGACCCCCATCCTTACACACCGCAGGGGTCTCCTCACTCAGACGCACAGGTGCTTGGGGAAATACTTTTGATACACCGCCACAGGGGGATCCTTGGGATATGTATGATGTGATGCTGACCCACCAGGAAGTGTAGATCCAGATTTGTACCCTGCATGCCCCTCCCTCCCCTATTATTCCACCTCGTACCATAAGCTGATTGGTAGGGCTGCCTCCTCCCATAAGGTAAATCTCCGTACTGAGCCTTTGGAGGAGGACTTCTTTTAGAAACCCTTCCCTTCACTCATCATTCCACCCAGTACCTCCCCATGCTAATGGGCATGCTTTGTCACACCCCTGACATTTGTCAGGATCCCGTCCATACCAGGGTCATCACGCCCAGTGTGATCAAGAAATATAAGGCGTCCCCTACTAATCCACTTTACATACGGGTGGCTCCTGGCCAACTCCCTCGTGTTTACTACTGCCCATAAGAGTGCTACAGGTGATGCCCCTCCACCAGAAAAGGAGAGTGAACGCATTAATGCAGCTGGCAAACAGGTGGCTGCACAACACTACCGGCCAACCACTGGTGGAGTGCCGATTCCGTCGGTCTCCTCTCTACATATGGCCGTGTCCACTGGGATGAGATAGTGGAGCTCCTACAACATATTTCAGAGGAGCACAAAAAGTGGGGTTATGAGATCGTTGCTGGTGGGAAGCAGATCGCTAATACCACCATAGACTGCACCCTAGATGCTGCGGACTTTGCTGCAAGGGGAATCAATTCCAGTGCCCTCCTGCGCAGGTATACCTGGCTCCATATCTCCAGCTTTAAGCCAGAAGTCCAGCAAAAATTGCTCAACTTGCCGTTTGATGGTCACCATCTCTTCAGCCCGCAAGTAGACCAGATGCAGGATGCTAGGTCAAAATGGATACAGAGATGATAAAAGCTATGGGCACCCTTCAAAGGCTAACTAATTCAGGATTGTTTTGCCGCACTCCCTGTCATGAAGGCTTGGAATCCACCTCCCCAGTTGCCTCCGCGACCTACAAGCAACCATAGGCCCAACAGTCCTCTCCTAGGTTTTACTTCAGAGATTCCTACAGGGTAATAACTGCAGAGGTAAGAGCAACTCTCCCAAAGGAGCAGCCACCACCAAACTAAAGGATGGCTGTTTCCACATTCCAATCTATTAGGCAGGCACACTGCCGGTACCTCATGTTTGTAGTAGGCATTACCAATTCAAGGTGCTCCCCTTCAGAGTAACCAGTGCACCCAGGGTGTTCAAGTGCCTCGCGGTAGTGGCTGGTCACCTGCGCAGGCAGGGTGTCCACGTCTTCCCCTATCTGGACGAGTAGTTTATCCACCCATCCGAAATACCACAAGCGCACACAGGTCACTATCAACCTACTTCACAAACAAGGTTTTACTATCAAGGCCGCATAATCCCACCTCCAACCCCTCCAGATCCAACCCTTCTTATGGGCAGTCCTAAACTCTGAGTTTGCCATGGCCTATCCAAATGCTGCCAGAATTCAGACTTTTCAAACACTCCTTTCTCTTTTGCAACCAGACCGATAAGTCACGGTCTGGACAGTCATGCGCCTCCTCTGCATGATGGCCTCCTGTAGTGCCATAGTACCCCATGCCAGACTACACAGGTGTCAATTGACACACCAGTGGTTTCAAGCGGAGGGTCATTGGGACAATCTAGTGTTGATTGCCTGTCACTCTTGGTGCTCTCACCTTTTTATTAAGAATCACAGATAATATTCATATACTGAAAATCACATGCGTGCTTGCAAAGATATATGTATCCTTGTTTTTCCCCCACTTCCTGATTCTCTTGTCGAATGGGCTCTACAGATGTTAGGCAAACCCTCGTGTACTACATTGACAGGACTAAACCTTTAGAAAAGCACAATGGCTCTTTGTTGCTTTCTCCAAACCTCATAAAGGGAAGGCCCTAACCAAGTCCAGTATAGCAAGATGGATAGTAAAGTGCATCCAAATTTGCCATGCTAAAGCTACGAAGACTTTGCCCATACCTCCTAGTGCACACTCTATTCCAAAAAAGGAGCCTCCATGTCTTTCCTGGTAAACATTCCAATAGCTGACATATGCAAAGCACCTACCTGGTCTACACCACACTCCTTTACCAAACATTACTGTGTGGATGTGCTAGCCCCAAACAAGCCAAAGATGGCCAGGCAATACTCCATATACTTTTTAAGTCTATTGCATTTGACACAGGCTAGCCACTGCTTTCGGGAGGACTACTTTGCAGTCTGTGCACAGCATGTGTATCTACAGTCACACATGCCTCTAACGAAATATGTTACTTACCCTGTACACATCTGATTGCGGCATGTAGTGCTGTAGACTCGCGTGTCCACCATGGTACCTATGGCTGTTTCAGTAATCTTTCTGTCTTACTTTCCTCTTTTTGCATGGACATCTCTCTGGACATCACTTAGTTTTTACAATATGTCCTCATCTGTCATACAGTAAAACAAACTGGAGTTGAGGACCCACACCTCGTGACTCGAAAGATTTCTTTGAAGAAAAACAATTTGCACACATCCGGGCTCAAAACTAGATGGCAGGAGTAGGCACAGCATGTGAATCGACAGCACTACATGCCACAAATAGATGTCTACTGTGTAAGTAACATTTTCCTTACAGTTTAGAAATAGACATTTGTTGAAATATCACAGTACATTTG
The DNA here is from genome assembly GCF_964204655.1 of Triturus cristatus. Classification (NCBI taxonomy): domain Eukaryota; kingdom Metazoa; phylum Chordata; class Amphibia; order Caudata; family Salamandridae; genus Triturus; species Triturus cristatus. The sequence continues at coordinate 619,932,057 of NC_140585.1, forward strand.
CATTATGGTGTTTTTTGCAGAATATGTACTGTATCTGTTAAAGGTACCAAATTGGCATCTTTGTGGTTTTATTTTGTTTTGTTTTTTTACACTTCCCTATTGAGTTATACAGATTGCAGGATGGCAAGGTGTTATGCATGGAAAACGATAATAGTAATAAACCTATCTTCACAAGGATAGCCTGGTGATACCATTTTTAGGTCTCGCCTGACCCAGCGCATGCGCTGGTCTGACGAGACTTATTGAGAGGGCTCCAAAAAGTGCTACCAGGCCAGCCTAGAGCTACAGTGCACGCCGTTTTTACCGCGATTACTTTCACTTTCGCGGCCGCTTTGATGTTTGATCGCGATCACTTTCGCGGCTGCTTTGATGTTCTCCATGAGGCTTCAATAGATTGCAGCAGTTAAAACAAGCATTAGCATAGCCAATAGGTCTAGCTTTTGAGACCTTATAAGTGTTTAGTTATGCAACTGTTGCATGGCTAAACACTTGTAAGGTCCCAAAGGCGAGACCTATTGGCTATGCCAATGCTTGTTCATTTTCTTCTAAAAGTTAATTTTTAGTGTTTGGGCTAACAGAACTGTGACCTGCAGTCTAAATGCTCTCCTTGGACGGAATGCTGAACATTGTTATGTCATGTTAAGGATACTTGTATAGCGCAAAAATACCACTGGTCTCTTGGTGCTTACCTTGGGACTATCATAACTTGTTACTGTCAAGCTTGTTTAAATTCAAAAGTCTTTAGCTTTTTCGGAAAGGGAATGAGAGCTACTTCTTTTCTCAAACTCTCCGGCAACCCATTACAAAACTCAGCATAAGACTGAGAATGTCCGATGGCCCAAGGTAGCTTTACTAAATCGCGGGCAACCGGACAGATAGTGCCTCAGGTGCTCCTTGATGTAGACCGGTACAGTACCAACCAGTGTCTTATGTGCAATACATAAACGTTTAAACATGGCCCCCTGTTTAATCTGCAACTAATTAAGTTGTTGCAACAGAGTAGTGGCATGTGCCAGTCTCAGCAGTTTGAGCAGCGATCTTTCTGCATTATTCATTGTTTTCTGGAGTTTGTCCACCAACTTATTGCAGTGGCCGATATACAAGGCATTATCGTAGTCACGATGTGACAATATAATTGATGCTACCACTGTCCGCATAGTTGAAAATGAAAGAACTGATGTCAGTGTCTGTAGTTGACTAAGAGCTCTGCAACTCCCACATACTGTCACCACTTGTTTGGAGATTGACAGGCTACTGTCTATTTTAATGCCAAGACTTTTTACTACTGGTATGAAATACGGGGGGGGCTAAACTCTATTTGCCAAAAACCGCCTAACCATGGATTTGATTCCCCTTCATAGTGATTGTCAGCATCTCTCTCTCTTCTGAATTTATCTTCAGAGAGTTCACTGTCATACAGTTAGCAGTGAACCACAAGATAATGTGCACATAAAACTGTGACTGCATAGAGCTCTCAATCCGCAGGACCAGCTGAGTGTCATCCGCATAGTTAAACAGATGTCAATCCAGCTGTGCCAGAGCTGCAATCAAATGCTGTATATAGATGTTAAACAGCAGGTGAGATATCGTGGATCCTTGAGGGACCCCACAGGTTAATGCCATTGCCCTGGATACATGACCACCCATCTGTACCCTCTGTGAGCGATCATTCAAGAACGGTGAAGTCCACAGAAGGGCGCAGACCCTGTAATCCCACAAAGCAGCAACCAATGCATTAGCAGTTGATGATCGACCATATCAAATGCTGCTGTGAGATCTAACAAGATCAGCGCCAAAGATCTCTTCTTATCTGCTGCCAACCGGAGTTCATCCGGCACAGAAAGCATCACTAACTGTGCTACGATGGGCCCGAAAACCAGATTGTCGAGGTTGGAGTAGTTGCTGATCCTCCACTAATTTTGTAGGGGTCTTGGTGACCTACCACTCCAGAGTCTTAGTTGGGAATGGCAGCAAGGATACAGGGCGATAGTTCTTTAGGTTCTTCGGTCCACCCCAGACTTCTTCAGTAGAGAGCTTACCATGGCCCTCTTAATCCTCGATGGCACTTTACCTGCTGCCAAAGAGGAGCAATAAAAGCTCACCTCCCATAGCTGGAAATGCTGCTGTAAACACCTCTGGCAGTTAAGGGTCCTCGGGCGAACCAGATGTGACTGTCGCCACTAGCAAGGCCAAAGTCTTCTGGTCCAATAGTGGGAATACAGATAGCTACAAGCCCAAGTAAGGGGAAACAACAGCTGGTGGCTAAGAGTAAGGATACAACGTAGTATTCCGTATCTCATACTGAATATCCTAAAACAAGCGGCATTCGCTGTGGTTGGGCCCATTACGAACTTGATCAACGCCTCCTTCTCTCGTGGTCTGGTGCCACCCACCTGGAAAAAAGCCGTGGTCAAGGCTCTTCTAAAAAAATCTAACCTTGACGCAGCTGAGCTGGCCAATTTTAGGCCCATTTCTCTGTTGCCAGGTCTCAGCAAAATTGCTGAGAAACTTGCTAACCATCGACTGTCCAACTTTCTTGAGTCAAATGGTCTGCTCCGAGACTCGCAGACCGGCTTCCGTCCCGGCCATGGCACCGACACGGCCCTCCTGGCGGTCGTTGAGGAATCGAGGCGCATCTTAGATTCGGGAGGATCAGTGGCAGTGATCCTCCTGGATCTGAGTGCGGCATTCGACACCGTTGACCACCAGGTGTTGACCCAACGGCTGTCAAAGGTGGGTGTGGCAGGTGTCGCCCTGAAATGGCTCTGCTCATTTCTGGAAGACCGTTCCTATCAGGTCTGGGAAGGAAGCAACAAGTCTCCATCTATTTCTCTCCAGTGGGGGGTGCCGCAGGGCTCGTCCTTGAGCCCGACATTATTCAATGTCTATATGGCCCCCCTGGAGGATGTGGTGACCCCTTATAACATCAAAATCATCAGCTATGCTGATGATACTCAGCTTGTGGTCGCCCTTCCTCAACTGGTGGAGAACCCTGACTTGTTGTACGCATGTCTGGCGGACGTCCACACCTGGATGAGCAGTTCAGCCCTGAAGCTGAACGGCTCTAAAACAGAGATCATGCTGCTTGGAAACAAAGTGCCACCACTGTCACCTTCATGTTGGCCAAGCTGTATGGGTGACTTTCCAACCATGAAAGAGGAGATCAAGAGCTTAGGAGTCTGGCTGGAGCAAGATCTTTCCCTCAGAACTCACGCCAAAAGAACTGCGGGAGTCTGTTTTGCCCTGCTGCGGGCTGCGCGGAAAATCCTTCCGCTTCTTCCTTTTCCATCAAGGAAGTTGTTGATTCAGGGTTTGATAACATCTCGCCTTGATTACAGCAACAGTCTGTTTCTGGGCGCCCCTGAATCGACTTTTAACAAGCTTCAGCAGGTGCAAAACGCGGCAGCTAGACTCCTTATGGGTATCCCCCGAACAGAATCCGCCAGACCCGCTCTCAAGGCACTGCACTGGTTACCGGTGCGGGAGAGAGTACAGTTCAAGGCACTGTCCATCGCCCATAAAACATTCCAGGGCGGCGGGCCTCCTCTTTTAGGGAGCCTGGTAGTACCCTATAAAGCGAATAGAGCACTGAGGTCTGACCAGAGGTGTCTGCTCCAGGTCCCGAGAGTAAAAAGATCACGCACGGGAGGGAGGCGATTCTCTGTGCATACAGCAATGCTCTGGAACTCCCTCCCATTAAAACTCCGAGCTGAGACCTGTACCCTGCGTTTTCGCAGAGGCTTGAAAACACATCTGTTTCCCCTGTGAGTCGCTATCTTTATTCTATGGTCCCACGGTTGATGCACTGTTCATAGCGCCGGGATGCCCCAGGGTAGCTGTGCGCTTTATAAGTTTTAATAATAATAATAATAATAATAATAATATCCCCAGTTTTATTCATAAAGAAATCCTGCATACAATTGCAGTCCTCTGGATCTTCCACTGGGGCTTTATCTTTAATCTAGCTTAATTCTTTGAGAACCCTAAAGGTCTCTTTCTGCACGTCACTGGCTTCAGCAATCCTATGCTCATAAAACACAATAGCTTTTTAATAGGTGCCCAACTCGGCATTATATTCCTCAAAGCCTCAGGATCATAGTGTTTGCGCCATCTCCTTTAACACTGACAAAGCCTCTGCTTTCCCGCTTGAAGTGAGGGTCTGTACCAGGGGGCACGCATAGCACTATCCCTTACTTTTTCTCTGCATACCGGAGCCACCATGTCCATGGTGTCCTGAATCCAATTCAAGAACCGCTCACTTTGCTGCTCCACATCCTCTCCATTACTTGGGATATGTATTGAAGAGCGTAAAGAGGCCACCAGCTGTGTATCATCAATTTCATATCAACATGGGAGCAGTCCAGCACAAACTGACTGGCCAGGTCCTCCACAGACCAGAAACAAGCATTCTAGGACCTGGTAGTTCAGGCTGGACTGTTCCCATGGGGAACTGGGTCAATACTGATTTGCATATGGTTGGGTCCCAGCTGGAATGGCATGGTGAGCAAATAAACAATGGATTTAAGCCCAGATCGCTGTACCGGGCGTAAGTGTTTGTCATTGTTTAGCATTCAGTCTATCACTTGTTCTTATTGCATTTGTTGCCCTAAGTGCGACGGGTATGCCCATACATGAGTTCCTTGCTTGCCATGCCACCGGAGTCAAGCTATCCTGGCTGAAGAGGGGTGATACCCCTCAACCAGTGCTAGGATGCCTGTTTTGGGTTCAGTGAGGACCTGACCTGGCAGTTGGGGCTGGACTGTTCCAATTAGGAGCAGGATCAAGACTGATTTGCATATGGCTTGGTCGAAACTGGAATGGCATGGTGAGCAAATAAACGGGGGATTTAGGCCCAGATCTCTGTACTGGGGGGGTGAGTATTTGAGATTGCTCAGCATTCCGCCCATCACTTGCTCTTTTTGTATTTGCTATATATGTAAGTCACTCCTACAGCAGGCATTACAGCCTGAGAGGCAGGTCCAAACCATCACTCGGCCGTCTTTTTATGCTCCGACTCATCCCTCTTAGGAAGAGGAGTGACTTCACCATCTGAACGCAAAAAGAGCATCAATCTACATTAACCTCACTAAAGAATTCCGGGTGGACAACCAACTGTTTGTGGGGTATGTCAGAGCGAAGAAAGGACTGGCCGTGCAGCAGAAGTGGACTATCTCCTGATGAATGGTGCTTTCCATCACAATCTGCTGCACATTAGCTAAGAAGGTTCCCCAGAGGTTTGCGTGATCATTCCACCAGAGCTAAAGCTGCAACCACTGCATTACCTCGCAGAGTTCTGGTCCTGGATATCTGCCATGCAGCAATGTGTGCCTCATTGCACGAGTTCACCAAACATAACTGTCTGGAAAGTCAGGTACGTAGAGATAGAGATTATGCCAGTTCGGTCCGGCAGGACTCGTGGGACATTGGTCCGCAGACCTACCTCCTGAGAGGTATTCCTTGGGTATCTATTCTAAGGTAAGGAATCTGCAGCTAGAAGTCTTTCAGATGAACATGTTACTTACCTTCGGTAACGCCTTATCTGGTAGGGCCTCTGTTTAGCTCCAGATTACTAACTGACCCACCCACCCATCCTCCTCGCTCGGTGAACCGATCTCTAGGGACAGGGATTTTCCCTTTCAGGGCCTTAGTTTACCACACCAGTGGTCAGTGTACTTCGTGGCTCATGAAAAGTAACGGACGCCAGGGTGGCACTGTGAGAAGTTGGCCTGATATATGATGTCACTAATGTGTACACCTTGTATCAGTCCAAACAACCCTTATGGTGATTGGTTGTAAAGTCAACCTTATAGACCAGCTATCCTAGTGGTAGCATGGACAAGAGCAGTCTTAGGCTAAACTCTGAATGGCATGTGAAGCCGGCTGTTATACCATATGTAATCCCTTGAATACCAAATGAAAGGACACCACAACAGATATATAAAAAAATAGAATGTATTTATTCGAGGCAAACCCTCAGCACTCTTTATGAGATTCGAGGTAAGTACAACACAGTCTTATTTAAGCATACATTAAGTCACACAGGTAAGTAATACAGTTAGGCCCTAGGGGCCACGCGAACCATATACTAAGTAAGTGGTATAAGGACCACTGTCACGAACACAGGATAGGCCTAGGCCTAGGGAATCGCTCGGGCTACACTATACTACCAACAGTTAGGAAGTGGGAGGCCCACGGGATTCAGGTGCAGAGTGGAAACACTCACGAGTAATGCGTAGAAGTCGATAGAATCACTAGCAGTTAGAAATAAGCAGTTTTAGGACACTTCTGGTATAGCTAGAAAGTCGAGACTCGGAAACTAGACCCTAGGATAGTCAATACCCTTGTGAGCACCGAAGCACCCTAGTTACCTAGCCCACGGGCTGCGGGTGCATAGGTGTGAACTTGCGTCGGGTTTCGTCGTGGACTTCTATGGATGCCTGAAGGAAAGTTGCTGGCAGGCAGTCAGTGAAGAGTGTCCGGCGGATCCCAAGGTGGGGATCAAGAAGGAAGGAACCTGCAAGCAGAAGGGACAGAGTCTAGGTCACCAGCCAGGAGCCGGGAAGGAACCAGGAAGGAACCAGGCGATGTCGTGAAGATGCAGGTGAAGAGGTGAAGCTTGTCGCAGCAGTCACGGGTACCAGGAGACATCGAGGACGACCAGGACCAGGAGGTGAGCTGTCCCACGAAGGCTCTTGCTGTCGGCGACGTCGAAGTAGAGTCAGGACCCAACAAGCCTTGGCAAGCGGAACCCACGCAGGATGGAGGACTTGCTTCTGGTGCAGACCAGGAAGGTCTGGGGTGCTTCTCTTTCACAGAGGAGCGGGTGCCAGTCTGGAGGAGCCGGACCAGCAAGATGAAAGTAAAGGTTAGTCGTCCCAGAGGCTACTAGCCAACGGGCCAGCTACCGGACAACACGTCGAGCAACACCGGTGCAGAAGGGCCCCGCGCAGAACACGTGAAGTGTGGGGAGCTGGTCTTCTTTGCAGATGGTGCTCGGGAGTGGGGCTTCTCAATTCCCCAAGCACAGCCTCGAGGGAGCCTCGGAAGTCGCGCTAGTCGGGTACTAGCCACTTTTCCCAAGTCGCCGGTCCCACGTCGCCTCCACGGGTCTCAGCTTCGCTGGAGATGTGGATCTGGTTCAGAGGTGTCTGGAAGTCTCGGCGCTGGTCAGTCTCTGCAGTCGTCCCTCGTAGGATTTAGTCGCAAAGCAAGCAGCGGTCGCTGGATGGTGCCTGGTTGCCTAGGGTGGTCACTCCTTGGCCACAAGGGAGATTTCTTCAGTCTTCTTCCTGAGGTCGAATGTCGAAGGTCCAGAGTTTCTGTTCAAGTTGCAGATTCAGGTTAATCTAATTTAGCAGGGCTCAGCTAGCTACTAATATACTGGGATGGGCTACCTGCAAGGTCCCTCCTATGGGTGGGACCAGGAAGGGGAGTGGCTACACCCCCTTTCCTTTGTCCAGTTTCGCGCCAGAGCTGGGGCTGGAGTGCCCCAGCACCGGTTTGAACTGGACTATGCATGGGACACCTTGTGTGCCCCAGGCAGTGTCTCGTTTCATTCAACCCTCCCTGCCCCAATACACTAAATCCTGTCTAGGGTGGTGCTCGCACCTCCCAAGGCAGGAAACCTATTGTCCAAGCCTCCCTCGCTGGAAGGACTCCCAGCAGCAGGAGGTCAGACTTGTGTCTGTGGCAGCAGCATCCATTTTGTGATGCTGGGGCTCTGGTTAACTTTAACCGGGTAAGTAGGTTTCAACATGTCTCTCCCTCTAGAAGGGGGGAATAATATCCTCATTGCCAGAAATGGTATGGGGGTATTATTCCAAAGTGTTAGACACCTTACACGACATGTTTCGATAAAGCCAAACCATAGTTACCATAACCGTTTAAGATTATAAGGTACTTTAAGAGTATATGGTAGACTATATCATAGAACAGCTATAAGGACATGGTTCCAAAAGCTGCAGACAGGCTCAGCTCATGCTAGAGCACCATCTCACATGTTAGCAAGCCATCTGCCTCCAGGATTGTTAAGGCCTGCCATAGGAGTGGCTGATAGGTACACATGTGTCTATATATAAGGTAGGTATAGGAATACTACACCTAAGCAAGGGGTGATTACACAACCTTGCCCCAGCTGAGTGATCAGCCAGTTGTGTCTGATTGGAAGGCCAGACCAGGGGTGGCATAATACATGCTGCATCCCCTGGGAGGCCTAGGGTACACCTATGCCCTGGGTACCTAGGGTACACCATACAGGGTCCAATAAGGTGATCCTTACCAATTGGGTATGTACCTAGGGTACATGGAGTCCATTTTAAAGAGAGAGCAGACAGCCTGAGACCCTGAATGGCAGGATCTCAGGCCAACTAAGTCGAAAAACCAGCTAGTCACTAGGCAAAAAGTTGGGGGTAACCATAGTCAGATATTCACCTTCCTACAGGCACCAATATAGGCACCGCGGATGATGCCATATGGAGCAGAATGACGCCACCTACCAGTGTGTAGGGGTACTGCTCACATAAAAAAAAAAAAAGTCTGACGTCTGGGGAATATTCTATGGTAAAAAATCTGCGGCTAGGTAGAGTCTCTGCCAGATGAGGCATTAGCGAATGTAAGTAATTTGTTCTTTGGATCCAGTGTTGGCCGGACCCTGGCACAAACACTGCCTTCTGATACTCCCTTTAGATCTATCACGGACCTTCATATTGTACAAATGTATAATGCATTCTAGAAACTCCCCCTAACAATCACAATGCTTACACAAAGATAACTACACAGGTATCTTCTCCAGAGATCTTTTAATGTTGCTCTCCAAGGGAGCAATCAAGATTCTGCTGGGGTGGAAAAACTGAATGACCTATTACTGCTGTTACTTCCTGGCTTTAAGAAGGTTGGAGACTGGAGGAGTAGTTCAAGAAGATTAGCCTCACATAGGTTATCCAGGTCTTGGACCATGAGGATTGATTGCAGTCTGTAGACCTCTAGGATACATACTTTCATGTTGTCCTGCTGGAGGTATCTCCAGTTTGTGATTGGATCAGACCACTTCCAAGTCACTGTCCTACCTTTTGGCCTTACATCAGCTTTTTGGGTCTTTAATAAAAGTTATATTGTTGGTCACATGATCACCCTCAAAGTTAAACTATACATATACCTAGACGCTAGTCTATTGAAGTCCGGCTCGCCTCAGCTACTCGAAGACCAACTGCAGTGAGTCTGGGACATTTAGACTGTTATCCTGATGTTTTAGTTGAGAGTTACTGTTCCATCCTTGATGGTTCTGTGGTTCCTTGATATGGTGGTGTCATGCATCCTGCTGTTGCACTTGTGGGCCCTTCATTGGAACCTGTGTCCGCACTAGGCCGAATATCAGAGAAGCCCCTTGAACAAAGTCTATATCTCTGACGAGAGATATCAGGACTTCAGTGGTTAAGGATAAACTCCAATCGAATCTGCTTCAGACCCTTGTTTTTACCCCTTCAAGAAATTGTGGTTATAACGGATACTTATATAGTGTGGGAAAGGGCACTGGTCTCTGGTAGAGCTGCTTCTTCCTAAATGGCTCTTAAGGTTTCTTCCTTCTCTCAAGAGCAGGATGATCTAATTGTTACTGCAGCAGGCAGGGTGGTATTGCAACAAGCATAGTGGTATTGGGTCATGAATCCTCTGGAAGACCTGAGGTTGTGGCACTGTTTGGCACTTCACAGGATCTTGCTGGTGGTCACTTATCTAGCAGAAGAACTCTGCTTGCATCCTCTTACTGACAACAAGTGGCATCTGCATCTAGAGGCGGCATGTGGCATCTTCACAGTGGGGCATTTCCTTGATAGAATTGTTGCCCCCCCGGTCCCCCACCCCAAAATACTCAGTTCCCCGCATTCTACTCTAGGGTTTCCCTCTCAAAGGTCTCTAGGAAACCATTCCACCTTTGATGGCACCTCAGCCTCCTGTATGCCTTCACTTCTCTACCTCTGATCCCTTGAGTACTGAAGAAAGTCAGGCAAGATCAACCCACACCTGTATAAGCTACAGCTTCATGAATGGAGATTGAGTGGAACCAATTAAAACATTTTGATCTCTTGTTGGAAGTAGAGGATGTCACTTTGTCTGCTCACTGCTGCGCCAGCAAGTCTATGTATTCATTCTGTTGGGTTAAATTTGGTGCCATGTTGGTAGGGAGGTCAAACAAACCCCTAAAGGTGAAACTTTCTGATATTCTGTTTGTATTGTCTTTGTCTATCAGAGCTTTCTCGTGGGCATGGTTACGGGTTACTTGTTTGCCTTTTCAGCCTTTCTTCGTTTGGCTTATTAACGCTTAGTATTAACCTCACCTGTTGTGATGGATTTCTCAAAAGGGCTTTCACATGTGCTTCCTTCTGCTCATGGATTTGGGCCAGGAATTTGGTCGTCGTGTTTTTTGATGTGTACTCCTTTCAAACCTCACCACAGTTGTATTCTGAAGCATTTAACCTTAATGGAATGTTTGATAGCCACCACTGCTGTTGAAACAGTGAACTGCAGCCCTTAACCTTTCAATCTCCGGATACTTCCTTTTTCCCTGACAAGCTGGTAAAGACCCCTGCATATTCATCTGGAAGAAGCTCAAGTCTGTCTCTATTTAGGGGTTTTGTTAGTTAACACCTTAAATTCGAAACCATATAGCGAGGCAGTAGTATCAAAGCAGAAGCAGAAGCAGCTGGAAATGTCATACATTTTCCCACTCTCATGGCAACTCTTTGTTGCTTCAGATTGGCAAAGTGTTGTGATCTAAGTATAGTAGTAACCTGGCATACGGGGCTGACGTATTTTGCTTAGATCAGGGGTGTGGAATTTAATTGAATACCTCCTTGTCCAAGGGGACACGATGCTTCAGAAATCTACTTGTCCTGTCAAAAACAAAATACACTTGTCCCTTTTGGGTGGGATGCAGTGAAATGATAATTTAGGGCCTTTAATAAAGGCCTCCTTAATAATGAAACAGTTAATATTATAGCAAAATTTGGCTTCTAGTAAGGCTCTGATTTTGCCACGGTTCTGCAAGTCAATATACAGGTGCTCGAAATACACAAGAAGTGGTAGTTCCAGAGTTCGAATTCCCTTTGAGCCTCTGCACACCCACAAGCTTGCATGTTTATTCGTATTCAAACAATCCTCTCTAATCTCGTCCCATTTTAAAAGACAAGGACACAATTAAGACGTATTTTCTTTGAGCCTCTGCAGACCCACAAGCTTGCATATTAATGGGTATTCAAATATTCCTCTCTAATCTTTTCCCACTTTGAAAGACAAGGGCAGGATCAAGACGTATTTCCAGGGTGAGGGAAAAGGGGCTTTAGGAAAAATGAATTTCAGTTGCTCAGCAATTTTCTCATGGGCAAATATGCATCTTATATTAGCCTATGCAGAAATAGAAATCACAAATGTTTGCTAGGAGTACAGTTTCCAAGACTACTGTAAACTGTTGTGAATGGTTCCCATAATGATTTTAGGCATATTCTTCATTAGTTATCTGTCTGAGTGGGTATGAGGGTGGGTGCATGAGTGTCTAAGTGAATCATGAATGGGTGCTTGAGTCTCTGAGTGGGATTGTGAGTGGGCAACTGCTTTGCCTCCAGTTATGCTAATTTGGATATGGGCTGGTGGGAGGCACAGGTGCTCCAGACCCAGTGTCTAGAAGAATGGTTTGAATGTCATTTTATGATGTAGTTATATTGATGACCTCTTTATAATTTGGAAAGTTGAAAGTGCAGGAGGTTTGTTAATAAAATTATTAGTTGAGTTTGAGCTTTACCAGTTCAATTAGTAAGCATCAATTTCAATTTTTATCTCAGTTTAAGTGAAGGACAAAAAGTTAGAAACAAACCTCTTCAGGAAACCGGCAGTTGGCATCTCTTTGTGGCCTGCAGGTAGTTTTCATCCACAAAATCTTGTGATGAGTATCCTCTATGGGGAGAGTTTGAAAATGAGGAGAAATTGCAAGAAGTCAGAAAGAGCTTTAGTCCAGCTGTCCAGAAGATTTCAAGAGAGAGAGAGAACAAATGCACAGAAAATGGCAAGAGGAATGCACAACAGGGTGCAAGGGAGCAATTACTGTACAGACCGAATAATAATAAATTGAACAGGAAGGGCCCTAATTTTAGAATGATTGACATACATCAAGGAAGAACTACTAGCATCTCATAAGGAATGATCCAGTTATTGGTAAATTGGCTGCATTATGGTGTTAAAATATGAAAGGAATACAGCAGAAAGACATACATAACGATTTGTGATAGTATGTTTTCTATGTTTTTCACTACTTTGCACGCTTGCACTTTAAATTGATATTTTGAAATGGCTCCCGGTATTGTGAACAATGCTGCATGGCAGGATTGAATAGTCAAGTGATAGCATTCGAATAAAAGAGAAGGCCTGACTCCAGTGTTACAGCTTCCTTCTTTTTGGGTGTACGGTAGAAGGACGTTTGGAGATATATAGTTTGTTTCCAATTTGCCTTTCAGGACGAAGACGCACTCCATGCAGATTAACTTTGAAAGTTCTTTATTTTTCTAAGCTGGAAACTGCATTAAAATCAAGATGACAATCCTGCCTGACACGTTTTGGACCTCACCCAAGTGGCCTGCTCGTCAGCAGACCCTAACTGAAGGCCCCCTTAGTCCCAATGGCTAAAATTGGTCCTCTGCACCCAGCCGCCCCAGTGCTGCTGGTGTGCAACTTGAGTGGCCCCCTAGACCTTTGGGAACCTCGGTCCTAACCCCCAAAACTCACCCTCGTGAGCCGAGTACTTACCTCCAAAACCGATAACCATTTTTCTCCCAAGGATCCCATGTTATAAGATTTTGGGCCTAAAATTGTTTTAAGTGTGGACTTGTTAATTTATGGAGAAAAGTGAATTGAATTGCAAAGTATAAAAGTTGTAATTACCTTGTATGTAGAACTCTTAGGGTGTGGTATCTAGGCATACTAATTAATCTACAGTAACTTAAAAGTAATTTAAAAGTATTTACTGTATGATACAAACTGACAGGATTTGATTTGCATCCGTTCTTGTTAGGTCTTTCCAACTTTGCATTGAATATGTTTATTCATCCTGGCTCTAATGTGGATGTGATCTGGGAGTCCTCTACTTTGTGTTTCTCAGGACAGGGTTCCATCCAATACTCCTTTGCTGATGGAGGGAACTGTAGTTTACATGGCTTTCGCTATTGCCTCTGGCATCCTAGTCCACAGCTCACTTCACCCTTTGGGAGTAATGTACTAATATCATAAGGTTGTCTGTTGTCTTCTGACACAGTATTATACAACCTCCCTTGGGTCACACTTTTTCCTGTGCCGGCAGGGTTGTGTTTTCACTTGCATTGCCTGTGGTCCTTGACACATTTTTTTGTTACGAGCCTCATGTTCCTTTTCATCCTATCCCTAGGTACATCTGGTCTTTTGTTGATTTCGACCAGCTGGTTCTCTCTGGGAACATTTATAGGATTCGTTTGCAGACCCTCCTCTGGGTGGGATATAGCAATGGCATTTAATAAAAAAGTTAAGGAATCTGCGGCTAGATGTCTCTCTCAGGTGAACAAGTTACTTGCCTTCGGTAGTGCTAATGTCACAACCAAAACTGACGTCAATATGGAGTCGTACGACGCTGTTCTCCGGCTCACAGGGGGGACTGCTGGAAACATTTCCCGATTAAGACTGGCGCCTGGAGAGAATTCAGAAGTTAAGGAATCTGTGGCTAGACTGTCCCTACCACATAATGTGTTAACGAAGGTAAGTAACGTGTTCATTGGTGTACTTTATAAATACAGGCTTCGAAAAATCTACTTTCCCACTCACTATGGCGGGCCAGATTTTATCAGGTCGAGCTATATTTAGGACCTACTCACTCCTTCTGGCGAGTTGACAAAGTGCAAGTGTTCTGTCCCTTCAGAAAGTGAAGGAGCAATAAAGATGCCTTTAGATCTTGTTTTTATCTTGTCACATTTCCTTTGTGTTGAGGCAGCGGTCAGTATTCAGTTTACAATTACTTTTCCTTCTCTGACAGCAGAGTTCCAGGTTTCTGTAAAGTGAACTGTGAGACCTGCTTTACGCAGTAGGGTATCAGTTTTTTCCTAACACACATTTAAAAAGCTATTAAGTCAATTCTACAAACATTTCAAAATATTGCAGTAGTTGTGAAAACCCATTTCTTGTACTTCTATGTAATGAAAAACATATCTGAAAGAGACAATTAGTTATAGATTCCTTACCTTGTTAATTACCCCCAGGCATCAGACTGGAACCGGAGAATTTTTCGTCCGCAGTAGCCCTGCACGACATAAGGTGGCGACGGTCGGCTCCACGTTCGTCGTGGTCGCCGGCATGAAGTCACGGCAGCAACGAAGACGCCGCCCTCACGCGCTGTCAGTTTTTTTACCCCGCCAGCCAGCGCAGATTCGGAGAGAGTGGCACCTCCAGTCACTTTTTGACTGACTTTTTTGAGCGACTTTCGTCGACACAGTTTTGAGTCCTCGACTCCTGGTGCGTGTAGGGATACCCGGTTTCATGGCTTGCGGCTCCTGCCGATGGTGGATGTCAGTGACTGATCTGCACCGCATGTGCCTATTTTGCCTGGAACACGACACAGCTCCAAGTCGTGTTCCAACTACCAGACCATGAATCCAAAGTCTTTGCCGGAGCGATCCCGAAAGCTTCTCGAGTTCTGGCTGTCTGCTCCGTTTGAGGTCACTGTCGCGCGGCAGGTCGAGGGACCGGTAGCGGAGCCACCGCCACCAGTCCTCTTCAAATTCTTCGCACTCCTCAGGTAGGTCGAAGCATAAGACGAACTTGAAGAAGCATCGTTGTTCTTCGACTTCTCCCCGTCCATCGGCTGACGTGAAGAGGGATGCGGGTGGTGCCCCTCCCGGTGCTCTGCGTGCAGAGCCCGCTGGGTCAAGTCAGAGTTTCCCTAACTTCCCGGGACCCAGAGCGACCCCTGCCCAGCTTCGGAGTTTCTACGAAGCTATGCATGCCATCTTTGGGCAGCCCGATTCCACCGGCGCGCCTTCAGGCCACGTGGATTCGGCTGGGGATCCTGGGCCTTCAACGCCGGCGACTGTGGCCCCAGCACCGCAGGGTCCCCTTGGATCCAGGCCTGGCTTCGACCCCGGCCTCCATCCTAATGTGGACACAGTCGGACCAGCGTCGACTGACGCCGGATCAGGCACCGACGGGTACTTTTGTGCCCTTGTTCTACCCTGGTGTTCCTTTCAGGCCAGATTGGCAACCAGAGGAGAGTGAGGCGTACTGGGAAGGATCAGGAGACCCTTTGACTGACCTGTTCCAGACTGGAGAGAGGACCTCGGGGAAGCCAGTGGTCTGGATACCTCCCCAGACCATGGCATGTTTGTCTCCTCCTACCATAGCTACGGAGGAGGGAGCGTCTTACGCAGTGGTATTGTGTAGGGTGGCTGAGGCTCCAGCTACCTAAAGTGGCGGCCAGGACTAACCTCCTGACAGCGGTGCTTCAACTGGCAGTGAACTCTCGGATCCCCTGCTGCTGTTTAATGAAGCCCTCACGGACGTCCTTTTGGGCACCTGCTCCAGGCCCAACACCGGGGTCCCTGTGGATAGGATGATTGCCCAGGCTACCCCACTTTCCTCTACCAACACAGCATCCCTGAGTGCTTGGTGGTCCAAGCTTCAACCTCCAAAAGCTGGACCACCTTGGGGAGAAGATGTTTTCTTCCTCAAGCTTGGGACTGCGGTCGGTAAACACTGCATGTCTGTTGGGCCGTTACGCAACCGTGTCCCACACAGAGTGGGTGTAAGTGCTGTCTTAGTGTCCGGAGGAGGCCCGGGCCGTGCTCTCCCGTGCAGTCGCCGAAGGGAGAGACACAGCCAAGTTTACCATCTGATGTGGGCTGGACACTGCTGACTCGCTAGGCAGGACAATTTCAACGTCGGTAGCCCTTCAACACTACACCTGACTGAGGTCGACTGGCTTTTCCAGGAATGTCCAAGCTACCCTTATGGACATGCCCTTTGATAGACGTCGCTTGTCCGGTGACAAAGCAGACCACGCGCTGGAGCACTTCAAGTACTCTCGGGCTACGACCAAGTCTCTGGGCCTCTCCACCCGCCCTGCGCAGTCTACTTTTCGCCCCTTTCGTGGCTACGGAAGGGGTGCCCCGCCTCGTTCTACCCAGAGCCACAGGCCAGCGCAAACTGTTTAGCCCCTGTGCGGCCGGGGACCTGGGACCCACCGTCGTGGGTCTGGGGGCCAGCGAGCGGGCCAGCCCACCAGCGCCCCCTCTGCAGCAGCCTCCAAACCATTCTAGTTTGAGCTTTCAGGACCTCCAATCGCCAGTGGGCAGCATGATTCACCATCACCTCCCCCAATGGCTCACCATTACGTTGGGTAGGTGGGTTTTGCAAATAGTCCAATGGGACTACTCCCTTCCCTTTGAGACTACCCCCCAGCCATGCCACCTCAGTACCATCGCATGTTGGAGGCTCATCTGGCCCTTCTCTAACAGGAAGTTATGGCTCTCTTGGCCAAGGTAGCCATTGAGCGAGTTCCTGCCCCAGAAGTATGTAGTGGTTGCTATTCCCACTACTTTCTGGTGCCCAAGAAGGACAAAGGCCTTCGTCCTATCTTAGACTTCAGGTCGCAGCTCATCTGTGCAGATCAGGGATTCTAGCCTTCCCCTATCTAGATGACTGGCTGTTAAAGGCGGGCTTGTCCCTTGCTGTCGTCTCCCACCTCCAGACTACGGCGGACCTCCTGCATTCGCTGGGGTTTTCGATCAATGTGCCGAAGTCACACCTGACTCCCTCTCAGAAGCTCCTCTTCATCGCAGCGGTTCTGGACACGACGCAGTTTCGGGCTATCCTTCCGAGCAGCGAGTCCAGGATATTCTGGCTATGATTCCAATCTTTCAGCCTCTATCATGCTGGTGAATCATGCCTGATGTCATATGCGGGCTCTGCAGTGGGACCTGAAGTTCCGGTGGGCACAGCATCAGGGGGGCCTGTTGTATTGCGTTCAGATCTCAGAGGGCACTGCACGCAAATTACAGTGATGGCTAAGGAACCAGGATTGGATCAACGGCAGATCCCTCTCCCTTCCCCAACCAGAGTTCACTGTGGTGACCGATGCATTACTTCTGGGATGGGCTGGCCACATGGGGCAGGCAGAGATGAGAGGCCTCTGGCGGAGTCAGGGCTCCACATCAACCTTCTGGAGCTTCGGGCGATTCATCTAACACTCAAAGCAGTCCTTCCTCTGTCCAGGGAAGAGTAGTGCAGGTGTTCACAGACAACACCACTGCCATGTGGTACTGCAACAAACCGGGCGTGGTGGGGTCGTGGACCCTATGTCAAGAGGCTCTCCGTCTCAGCACATGGCTGGAACATCAGGGCATATCCCTGGTGGTTCAACACCTGGCAGGTTCTCTAAATCCGGGGCGGATGAACTCCCAGGTGCATGATGCATCACGAATGGCGTCTTCACTCGGAGGTGGCGCAAGGTCTCTTTCAGCAGTTGGGAGAGCCTTGGTTAGATCTATTTGCTACCGAAGAGAACGTGCAATGTCAGCAATTCTGCACGTTGGAATTTCCAAGGCGGCACTTGCTGGGCAATGCTTTTTGTTGCGAGTGGAGTTGCGGTCTTCTATACGCCTTTCCGCCTATACCACTTCTGCCCAGAGTGCTGAAGAAGATCAGGCGTGACTGGGCCCAACTCATTCTTGTGGCTCCGGACTGGGCGCGAAGAGTATGGTATCCCAAGCTACTCAGTATGACGATCAATCTCTTGATCCAAATGCCTCTTCGGGAGGATCTTCTGTCGCAGCAGCATGCAACGGTCCTCCACCCAAACCTGTCCAGTCTCCACCTCCTTGTGTGGAGATTGAGCGGCTGCAGTTGATTACTTTTGACTTGCCTCCTGAAGTTTTTAATGTCATTCTGGCGGCCAGGCGGCCCTCCACTAAGACGGTATGCGCCTGCAGATGGAACAAATTTGTGGCATGATGCACAGCAAAGGCTGTAGATCCCCTTTCTTCCCCTCTTTCTGAGATTCTCTTGTTCCTCCTTTCTTTGGCCCAGCAGGGCTCTGCTCTGGGCACTCTAAAGGGCTACCTCTCTGCCATTTCAGCCTTCCTTAGGCTTACTGATCAGCCTTCTCATTTCAAGTCCCCTGTTGTAAATCGCTTACTTAAGGGCATTACTCATCTTTTTCCTCCTGTTCCCTTTGTAATGCCCAAGTGGGACTGGAACCTAGTTCTAACTTGTCTCATGTACACTCCCTTTGAGCTGCTGCATTACTGTCCTCTTAGGCTTCTGCTAAGAAGACTGCTTTTCTGGTAGCGCGCAGGTCGAGTGAGCTCCAAGCTCTTTCTTCAAAACCTCCTTTTTTGGCTGTTCATCCGGACAAGGTTGTCCTTTGAACTTGTCCATCCTTTCTTTCCAAAGTGCTTACTTCTTTCCACATTGGTCAGACCATCACTTTGCCCACCTTCTTTCCGCCTCCGCATCCTACTAAGGAAGGAAGAAAGGCTCCACCGTCTGGATCCAAAACATGCGCTTTCTTTGTACTTGGATTGCATGAAACAATTCCGGGTGGATGGCCAGCTCTTTGTTGGCTACATGGGTGCTAAAAAAGGTCGCGCCGTACATAAACGGACCATCTCTTGATGGGTCATTTTGTGTATCAAAGCTTGCTATTCTTTGGCAAAGAGGGAGCCTCCAGTGGGGCTACCTGCCCATTCCACCAGGGCAACGGCAGACGCCACTGCTTTGGGACAGGGAGTTCCCCTCAACTACATCTGTCAGGCAGCGACGTGGGCATCTCTGCACATGTTCACAAAACACTACTGCCTGGACAGCCAAGTCTGGAGAGACGGTTTCCTTGGCCGTTCTGTGCTCCAGGACTTTATGGTGTGAACTTGGTTCGCAGACCCTCCTTCGGGGTTGGTATTGCTGGGGTATCTATTCACAAGGTAAGGAATCTATAACTGTCTCTTTCAGATAAACAAGTTACCTACTTTCGGTAAAGATATATAAGACATAGATTAGTTATAGATTCCTTACCGCCCCACCCATCCTCCCTGTTTCTGTGAACTGACTTCTAGGGTTAAGGATTTCCTTTCAGGGCCCTAGTTTTGTGTACCAGTGGTCAGTGTCTTGCATGGCTCTGCGCTTCTGGCATGGAAAGTCGTGTACAGAACTGACGTCCGCGCGCGAGGGCGGCGTCTTCAGTAGCTGCCGCAACGTCATCCCGGCGACCACGACGCTGACGACGAATGCAGAGCTGACCGATGCCACCTTACGATGCTTAGGGGTACTGCTGATGAAAAGATCTCTGGATCCAGTCTAGCGCCTGGCGGTAATTAATAAGGTATGGAATCTATAACTAATCAATGTCTCTTACAGATGTATCGTTACCGAAGGTAAGTAACTTGTTCTTTAATAGGGTGAAAAACAAATCCGAACACTTTACTTGGTGATGTGCAAATGACAAATATGTTTTCTGAAACGCCATTTTTAAAGATTATAATTAATACACTATATAGTTTTATCATGCTTTAGTAGTATATTTATTTTAAGTGAGTGTATTGATATGAACTGAGAAACACCCCTGCTGTTATTGCAATGCTATTAGTAAACTGAAAGGCAAGTCAGGGATCATGCGTACTCTATATGTGGACTAGAATCTTATTACACATGTAGCAAACGTTTAGTCTATTTAATCAAAGAGTTTTGTTTTTTACATCAGAAATGCTGAACTCACATATTTGAATGTGCACCCATATGTGAGAATAAAGAAAAAGGCGACTCTGTAAAATAAAATATTTGCCAATGAACACACAATTTTAGACCAGTTTAAGGGTCAATTACATTACAGTTAGGTCGAGTAGATTATTAAATTTACTCGACCTGCTCGTCTTGTTACATTTTTATGATACTTCGAGACCTGTAATATAATTGTAATTTCATTTTTTAATTCATTTTCACTTTTTAAGTACTATGTGCCTGATTCACAAAGGTAACTTACACCTTGGAATAAGTTTACTACTTTTCGTATTCATTAACTGCACTTTCGTGTTAACTTATACTTTTGTAGTAAGTCCAGCACTACACATGGCCAACCACACTGGTACTGCAACTCTCTCCCATAGAAAATAAGGGAGGTAGGGCATTAAAATAAAACTCCATAGGAAATAATGCACAGAATGTAGATTCTGTAATTGGTGACTGTGGATTGTCTGAATATGGTTTAGTCAAAATGCTTTATTCTTTTTCCTTTTTAGGTAGGTTACACTTCTTTCAAGTTAAGATCATAGATTATTCAATTGTTTTATTTTTAAGGATCTGCTGTATAAATGATTTCTTTTTCTTGAAAGATTATCCTATTCAATCTTGAATTATTCCGTTTTGTGTTTCAGAGGCAAGAAAGGTTTGCAGACCGGTCATTGTTAGAAATGGAAAAAATGGTGAGTTCATTTCAAAATAGTTTAATGTTTATAACATGTATGGTGAAGAAGAACGGAAACAAAATGTTACTGTAGTTAAATATATCTGTTTGCAAGTAAATAAAGAGCATACTTTGTGGTTTTACAGTTTGAACAAATATTACAAGTTAATTGGCCAAAATAGCTACAAAATTAAGATATGCAAGTCGTGAACGATGAGTATTTATTAGAAATGAGTGGCTGGAACTCAGAATGATTCAATATTCCTAATAGATCTGCTTACTAAAAAAAGAATCTGTTTTATTTGAAAACCTCTCATTACCATAGTACTCTACATATTATTATAAATGATGGGTGTCTACATATTATATCTCTGTAGTTGTGATTCCTTTTGTTTTTACAACATATTTGCCATTCAGAGTTTGAATCAATAGTCATGAGGTGACTTTGAAATACCTAAAGCACATACAGAGTCGAGGAAATGAAAGCAAGAGGGGCATTAAAGAGAACTTCTTTAGTCAAGTGACTATGGGCCTCATTCAGAGTTTGATGTGCACCTGGCCGTCCACCAACATAGCAGCTACCCCTGCCACCCTGTTGTGCTGCCACCTGGCATATTTAGGGACTCCACAGTCCTGAGGGATACGTCAGTGGCTTCAGAGGAGCCTTTGCCAGGGCAGCTTCTCCAAAGGTATTGGAAGTTTACTAAGCAACAGCCACATTTCATGTGACAATTTACCAAATGTTTTGTTTTTAGAAAACCGGAATTTTTTTCTCAAATCAAGGACATGAGCACCCTGAGAGCTTTCTCCAGTGTGTGGGGGTCATTTTAATTTTGGGTTCTGTACTGTTTGGCTTTTCCTGGCATTCCCGAACATAAAAATATGGTACATCAGAACTTCTTCCCTGAAAAGGGTGGGGTGTTTCGATGTGCTTACACTGACTGCTCCAAGTCTGTCAGGCCATCAGTGTGAGATGTCCGCAAGCGGAAACATGACTGTCATCTGGAATCGAAATAGACTGGGTAGACTGTCAGTTTGGCAGACAGTGTACTCCACCACGTTTGTGGCACCTTGTCCATCAGACTGTAGGTGATGCTCTATAACTTGTCCTAAAAGTAATTTTTTACGCATTACTCATGGTCCGTTTCAAAATTGCGGGAGTGTTGTATCAGGCAGATTTAATACTCCGCAGGTGATACTGACTTTAGAGAATCGTACTTGTATATAAGTAATTTCCTGTTCAGTGAAAAGTTGATTTTAGATCCAGTTACAAATGCTTGCAATTATTTACCAATAGTGATAAGAGAGCTAAACAGGGGGGTAATAATGTAAAAGCAATGTGACCGACACACAAAAGAGATTGGCGTGAAATTTGGAATACAGATCAAGATAAATTAACTTTGGTTAAGATTGGACAAGGAAGTAAACAGGGTAAACTAACCTCATGCACCTGGTGTTATACAGTCTGTAATGTGCACTTATGCTTTTTCCGAATCTTTTGAAATATACTACATGTATTGCACTGAACGTACCAAAATGCTGTAATCGGAGACCCTTTAGTTACTCTATAAGATCATACTCCACAATGCCAACCTTCTAAATTGGAGGGAGAAAGCCTGAAACTCGCCCTGTCTAACCCTTCTCCATCACCCATTTTTCACAAGAATCCTTTTTGGGCAATTAAGTTATCAGATCTTAGCTTTGTAGAGGTATTTGTTTGTTCATTTGCACAGTTATCTAAATTAAAAATTTCTCCTGTGCCACAGAGGCAAATAGCTCTGAAAATCAGAAAGATTTTTGTATTCATTTTGATAAATCAGTCCTCCCCCACCCCCAACACCCTATGTCCTCCTGAATGTGGGGCACTGGAATTTCTTTAGTGCTGTGCAACTCTAGGTTGGGATCAGGGTAGCACTTTATTTATTTTGTAAATCACCGCATGCCTCCATTCGATAACTTCAGAACATTGGCAAAAGATCAAATCTAGTGTGGTAGGGTTATTGAAGTTCAGTCAAGCTGATCGGCTAGATATTCTACTGTGGCAACCCCTATGTTATATTGACATCGGTGGCTGCCAGGTTGGAGACAACTCAGTCTCAGCCCATGGCACCCCCCCCCCCCAATTATCTGCCTCTGTGTTTCATCCTCTTGAATACACAGTGGCTCATCAGGTGTGCAGGCAAAGAACAGAGGTCTTTGGTTTGGAGACACAGGTATCAATTAATGCTTGTAGTTAGGACATTTACCCCACTTATCTTTGCGGACGGGGCACAAATCATAAATAGGATTCTGGTGTCCGCTGGGAGCCAGTGAGTACTTTAAGGCCTGGACTGATGTCACTCTAATGAATTTTAAGGTGCTTACTTAGTGCTTGATTCTTAAATATTTGGAGCTAAGTCATTAGTTTCTTGGGAAGAACAAAGTGGATTGTTTCAGTAGTTGGTAGATGCGGGGCTAGGGCTCTCATTTGTTCAGTTCTGTGATCAGAGTGAATAAGGAGAGTTTTCTGGCAAAAGACAGAGCAGCATGTTCGCACCCTTGATTTCGGAAACTAAGCGGAGTTTGGCGTTGAAAAGAACTTTTAAGTTAGGTACATCTCATGAGGTTGATGAATGTTTTGAGCCCTGAAAGCTAGTTAAAAGGCAGTGATTTGAGCACAGTGTCCTCCAGTCACTAGAATCTCAAAGTCATCTGTGGGACCTAAACATAAGGGAAGGTTTAGATTCTCTGGCATTTTCTGATCTAATTAAGGAGGTGTGATAGGACTGACCACAATATTAAAAAGCAGGCGCAAGAAAGATAATCCTTTAGGAGTACCGCAGTTAACTTCTCATGTGGAATATTCAATAAACCCAATTCTCTTGTTTTGACTGCGGTTATTGAGTCAATCTCTAGACCCACTGCAGTTCATGTTTGGAGAGGTCTGCCCTGTGTGCAGTGCCATACAAAGATATAGGATAGAACGCACAAAGCTGTGCGAGGAAAGGAAATAACAATAGGGGTATCATCGGTGGTTGAAGTGGACATTTGCACTAGCAGACGGGTCTACCAGTGATAAAAAAAAATAACTGCTGTGGCACCTGTTTTTTTTCCTTCTTCAAATTATGCCCTGAATCCAGTTTATATAATACCAAGGCAGATTTTGACTCTAGCTCATGCGGGCAAGTCAGATATTTAAAGAATGTCTTCTGTGGCTTCTGATACATGACGTTTGTCACTATGGGTGCCTCTTGAAGGATGAGTGATATTGTTGAAGTAATAAATAATGTTAGGTTCTTGACTAATGGTTCTTAGATGATAAAGAGAACTTTGAAAGCAGGTCATAACTAATTTCTTTCTACGTGGTAGTCCCTGCATCACATGAACGTTGTGATTCACAGTACAGGGCGTTTTTAGACCCTTCTCTGTCTATCACTCTATTACCACTAGTCGGGACTGCTATTCCTTTTAGAGCTCTAACATACAATTCCCTACTGAACAGATGTACGTTTTGTTTTCAGGCAACATTCCTCTACAAACAGCAGTGTGCTCAACCATGCAAACTCAGCGAGTGTAAATGGTCCAAGCAAAGTTTGCCTGCCCACCCTATGTGCACAGTTGTGCACAGTTTATATTGATTACCTAATTTCTCTGAAGATCTGGAGCTTTGTGATAGGGCAAATGCTGTAGACCTTCAGAGTTTTAGGGAAAAAGGGGCACGGTGGGTTCCAAATGTATTTGTAGGCTGTCTCGCTATGGCATATCAGCTATAGTGCATAATGGGCTCAGAGTTTGTACAGGGATACCAACCCTATCACCTACAGGACTATACTGGCCCAGGAGATAGGCACAGTAATACAGGGCCCAACACTTAACCTAGATCGACAAACGTTTGTTCAACGTCTACAGTGCATTTGGTCTGTATGACTCCAAGGCACTGGAATGTAGGGAGAGTGTTATTGCACATTGTATTTATACATTGAGAAGGACCTGGTGCCTGATAACTTCTCAATGCACCTTCAGGATGCTCAGAATACTCCTAAATATTGACTTCGTCCAGGTAAAACGCAGCCTTAAAGAGATGCAAATTATTTTCCAAGCAGTGGTAAATGTAAATGGCTACTGAGTATTGTGCTATATGAATCATTAACCTCTAGATCTGAAAGAAACACGTTAGTTAGATTCCTCACCTTAGAATATCCCCAGGCGTCAGACTGGATCCGGAAGATTTTTCGTCAGCAATACCCCTTGCGCGTCGCTAGGCGTCGTCTGCGGCTCCGCGTCCGTCGTCGGCGTCGTGCGCCGGGATGACGTCGTCGGAGTACTTAGACGCCGCCCTCGCGCGCTGACGTCAGTTCTTCTTTTTTCCGCGCCAGTAAGCGCAGATCCGGGAGAGCTACCCCTTTTGGTCTTTTTTGACTAAATCTTTTTGATCATTTTTGATCCTTGTCTGTCGACATCTGGTGCCGGTAGGATGCCTGGGTTCAAGGCTTGTGAAGATTGTCATCGACTGATGTCGGTGACCGATCACCACCGCCGGTGCCTCTACTGCTTAGGCCTCGACCACGACGCGGAGTCGTGCAACGACTGTCAGGCCCTGACTTCGAAGGCTAGGCGGGAGCGGTCCCGCAAGCTTCTGGAGCTTCGCCACTCGGCTCCGCGTCGTGCGCGATCCCGGTCCAGGAGGAGGTCCAAGGATCGCTCGCGGAGCCCTAGCCGACGCCACCATCGCTCGTCGGGCTCCAAGTCGTCGGGTAAGTCCAAACACTCTCAGAAGTCCAAGCGGCGACATCGCTCTTCGGACTCCCCTCGCCGGTCGCGCGACTCGGCCGAGGGTCCAAGTGGTTCCACCCCCGCGGCTCCGGCGGAGCCGCAGGTGCCGCGTCCGCCCCCATACCTTCCGGTCCCTGGGGCTGACGCGGCGCCGGCGGAGATCAGTGCCTTCCTCTCGGCCATGAGGAGCCTGGCCCCGCCGTCGACGCCCGCTGGCGCGCCTTCGGGCCCCGCGGACTCGACTGGGCGACCTCGCGTGCCGGCGGCTCCGGCCCCGGCGCCGTCGACGACTCCGGTCTCGACGCCGCGGGGCCCTTGCCTGGGCCCCAGTCGACGCCGGTTGACCTTGTCACTCCTCCACCGGCGCCGACGCCTGAACCACCGACGCCGTCACCGGCGCCACCGACGCCGACACCTGTGACGCCGACGCCCCGGTTTAGCCCTCATCCGGACCCGGCGCCGGCACGGCGTCCGCCGACGCCGCATCCGACGCCGCTTGAGTCCTACCATCTCTACAGTCCGGTTCCGATCATTCCTCCTGTTTATCAGGAATCGGAAGAAGGGGGCGACTGGGAGGGGTTCGAGGACCCTCTGGCTGTTCAGTCACAGCTTTCTCAGGACTGGGCAGATGAACTGGGGGAGGCCAGCGGACTGGACACCTCGCCAGACGCTGGATTCACTTCTCCTCCGACCGTGGCTTCGGAGGAGGGTGCAGCATTTTCTGTGGTGCTGCGCAAGGCGGCTGAGGCCCTTGGGCTCGAGTTGCCTGCCGTGGCTGTGAGGACCAACATCCTCACTGAGGTGCTTCAAACCTCAGCAAGCTCCACTGAGCCTCTGCTGCCGTTCAACGAGGCCCTCACTGACGTTCTGCAGGGCACCTGGTCCAAGCCCTCCACAGTTCCTCCTGTGGATAGGAACGTTGCCAGGCGCCACCGCCCTGCTCCGGGCGACCCCAGTTTCCTGTCCCAACACCCCACCCCCGAGAGTCTGGTTATCCAGGCCTCTACTTCCCAATCCTCCTTCCCGACCGCTCCGCCGGACCGGGATTCCAAGAGACTCGAGCAGTTTGGCAAGAAACTGTTCTCGTCCCTTAGTTTGGGCCTGCGGTCCTTAAATACCGCCTGTCTCTTGGACCGTTATTCCCATTCCCTGTGGGATACGGTGGAGGACGTGCTGCCCCTGTGTCCGGAGGAGGTCCGGACGCGTCTTACCCAGGCTTTGGCCGATGGGAGGGATGCGGCACGGCACGCCATACGATGTGGGCTTGACACCACGGACTCGCTAGGTCGGGCGATTTCCACCACGGTGGCGCTCCGCCGCCACGCCTGGATGCGGTCCACGTCATTTTCCGGGGATGTCCAGAACACCCTCATGGACATGCCCTTTGATGGCACTCGCCTGTTTGGTGAGAAGGCGGACAGTGCGCTGAACCGTTTTAAGGACTCCCGGGCTACGGCCAAGTCCTTGGGCCTCTCGGCTCCGCGGGCGCA
This sequence comes from Triturus cristatus, assembly GCF_964204655.1. Lineage (NCBI taxonomy): Eukaryota > Metazoa > Chordata > Amphibia > Caudata > Salamandridae > Triturus > Triturus cristatus. The sequence goes on from NC_140585.1 coordinate 619,958,751, forward strand.
CACCTCCGCTTTTCGCCCCTTTCGTGGCCAAGGAAGGGGCGCCTCCTCCCGTCCGCAAAGCCACCAGCCGCAGAACCAACCTGTGCGCGGTCGCGGACGTGGCTTCCGCCGTGGCGGAAATGGAGGCCGACGTGGTCAGCCCACATCCACCCCGGCAGCATCCGCCTCAAAGCCTTCCTAGTCCGAGCTTTCAGGCCCATACCACGCCAGTGGGCGGCAGAGTTCGCCATCACCTGCTCCACTGGCGGTCCATAACATCGGACAGGTGGGTGCTGCAAATCGTCCGAAGGGGCTACTCCCTCCCCTTCGAGACGACCCCTCCAGCCATGCCACCGCAGCACCACCGTATCTCGGGGGATCATTTGGATCTTCTCCGCGAGGAAGTTTCGGCTCTCTTGGCCAAGGGGGCCGTCGAGCGCGTTCCGAGTCCAGAAGTAGGTCGTGGTTGTTATTCCCACTACTTTCTGGTTCCCAAGAAGGGCAAGGGGGGCCTGCGCCCTATCTTGGACATCCGGAACGTCAATGCCTTCCTCCGAAAGGAGAGGTTCAAGATGCTCACGTTGGCTCAGGTTTTAGCTGCCCTAGACCCTGGAGACTGGATGGTAGCGTTGGACTTGCAGGACGCATATTTCCATATCCCCGTCCTGCCGGCCCACCGGCGTTACCTGCGGTTCACGGTGGGCCAAGAGCACTTTCAGTTTACCGTGCTCCCCTTCGGCCTCACCAGTGCCCCTCGGGTGTTCACGAAAGTGATGGCGGTGGTCGCAGCTCATCTGCGCAGATCAGGGGTCCCAGTCTTCCCCTATCTCGACGACTGGTTGTTGAAGGCGGGCTCGCCCCAGGCAGTCGTCTCCCACCTCCAGATTACGGCGGATCTCCTGCATTTGCTGGGGTTTTCCATCAACGTGCCGAAGTCACACTTGAGCCCCTCTCAGAAGCTCCTCTTCATCGGAGCGGTTCTCGATTCGGCGCAGTTCCGGGTCCATCCTCCGGAACAGCGGGTCCGGGATATACAGGCCCTGATTCCCATCTTTCGGCCTCTATCCCGGGTTTCGGTCAGGCTAGTGTTGCGGCTTCTGGGGCTGATGGCCTCCTGCATCCTACTAGTGCATCACGCCAGGCGGCGCATGCGGGCTCTGCAGTGGGACCTGAAGTTTCAGTGGGCCCAGCATCACGGCAACCTGTCCGACCATGTCTTGATCTCGGAGGGTACTGCACAGCAGTTGCAGTGGTGGCTCACGGACCGCGAGTGGGTCAAGGGCAAGAGCCTCTCCCTTCCCCAACCGGAGCATGTCGTAGTGACGGATGCGTCCCTCCTGGGATGGGGTGGCCATATGGGAGAGGCGGAGATCAGAGGCCTCTGGTCTCCGGCGGAGTCTCGTCTCCACATCAACCTGTTGGAGTTGAGAGCGATCCGGCTTGCACTGAAAGCCTTCCTTCCCTCTGTCAGGGGAAGTGTCGTGCAGGTGTTCACGGACAACACCACCGCCATGTGGTACTGCAACAAACAGGGCGGGGTGGGGTCGTGGACCCTTTGTCAGGAGGCTCTGCGCCTCTGGACATGGCTGGAACACCAGGGCGTCACCCTGGTGGTTCAACATCTGGCGGGCTCTCTGAACGCCAGAGCAGACGAACTCAGCCGCCGGTGCATGATGGATCACGAATGGCGTCTGAACTCCGAAGTGGTGCAAGGCCTCTTTCAGCAGTGGGGAGAGCCTTGGTTAGATCTATTCGCCACCGAAGAGAACGCGCAATGTCAGCAGTTCTGCGCGTTGGAATTTCCAAGGCGGCACTCGCTCGGCGACGCTTTTCGTCACGAGTGGAGTTGCGGTCTGTTGTACGCCTTTCCGCCTATACCACTTCTGCCCAGAGTGCTGAAGAAGATCAGGCGCGACCGGGCCCAAGTCATCTTGGTGGCTCCGGATTGGGCACGAAGATACTGGTATCCCGAGCTACTCAGTCTGTTGACCGATCCCCCGATACGTCTGCCCCTTCGGGAGGATCTTCTGTCGCAGCAGCAGGGGACGGTCCTCCACCCGAACCTGTCCAGCCTCCACCTCCATGCGTGGAGATTGAGCGGCGGCAGTTGATGCCATTTGACTTGCCTCCTGAAGTCTGTGATATCATTCTGGCAGCCAGGCGTCCCTCCACAAAGTCGGTATACGCCTGCCGGTGGAACAAATTTGTGGCATGGTGCACAGCAAAGGCTGTGGATCCCCTTTCCGCCCCTCTTTCTGAGGTTCTCCTCTTCCTTCTTTCTCTGGCCCGGCAGGGCTCTGCCCTGGGCACCCTGAAAGGTTATCTTGCTGCCATCTCCGCCTTCTTGCGGCTTCCTGATCAGCCTTCTCTTTTCAAGTCCCCTGTGGTTACACGCTTTCTCAAAGGCATTACACACACGTTCCCTCCTGTCCCTTTTGTAATGCCTCAGTGGGACTTGAATCTGGTTTTGACATTCCTGATGTGCGCTCCCTTCGAGCCTCTTCACAATTGCCCTCTTCGTCTTCTAACTCTAAAGACTGCTTTTCTGGTAGCCATCACCTCGGCTAGACGGGTGAGTGACCTCCAGGCTTTATCTTCAAAGCCTCCTTTTCTATCTGTTCATCCGGACAAGGTTGTCCTTCGGCCTCGTCCCTCCTTTCTTCCTAAAGTGGTGACTCCATTTCACCTTGGGCAGTCTGTCACCTTGCCCACCTTCTTTCCGCCTCCGCATCCTTCCAAAGAGGAAGAGAGGCTCCACCGTCTGGACCCAAAACGTGCGCTCTCCTTTTATCTGGACCGCACCAAACAGTTCCGGGTGGACGACCAGCTTTTTGTTGGGTACGTGGGCGCTAAGAAGGGGAAGGCTCTGCACAAACGAACCATCTCTCGGTGGGTCGTTTTGTGTATAAAAATCTGCTATTCCTTGGCTAAAAAGGACCCTCCTGTTGGGCTGCGCGCCCATTCTACTCGGGCCACAGCGGCTACTACTGCTTTGGGACGGGGTGTCCCTTTGCAGGACATCTGTCAGGCGGCAACGTGGGCTTCGCTACACACGTTTGCCAGGCATTATTGCCTTGACAGCCAAGTCCGGAGGGATGGCTTCTTTGGCCGTTCTGTCCTCCAGGACTTTCTGGTGTGATCTTGGTTCGCAGACCCACCACCGGGGATGGTATTGCTTGGGTATCTATTCTAAGGTGAGGAATCTAACTAACGTGTTTCTTTCAGATGAACAAGTTACTAACCTTCGGTAACGATGTATCTGTAAGAAACATTAGTTAGTTAGATTCCTCACCGACCCACCCATCCTCCCCGTTCTGCGAACTGACATCTAGGGTTAAGGTTGTCCTTTCAGGCCCCTAGATTTTATTTTTGGCACCAGTGTCGGTCTTTGCATGGCTCTGCGTTCCTGGCGCGGAAGGCTATGTACAAGAACTGACGTCAGCGCGCGAGGGCGGCGTCTAAGTACTCCGACGACGTCATTCCGGCGCACGACGCCGACGACGGACGCGGAGCCGCAGACGACGCCTAGCGACGCGCAAGGGGTATTGCTGACGAAAAATCTTCCGGATCCAGTCTGACGCCTGGGGATATTCTAAGGTGAGGAATCTAACTAACTAATGTTTCTTACAGATACATCGTTACCGAAGGTTAGCAACTTGTTCTTTGAGATGGTTGTAGGAGAGTAGGGTCTGCTTTCTATGTTCACCCCCACTTTTTGCTTTTGCTCCACTGGTTTTCGACTTAGATGAGGCTGTGGGCCTGCTAATCAGACCCATAGCCCAGCTGTTCTCTCTCTAAACTAATACTATGTACTTTAGGTGCATAACCCAATTGGATAGGATCACCTTATTGGCCCCTGTACAGTGTACCTTAGGTACCCAGGGCATAGGTGTACCCTAGGCCTACGAGGGGCTGCAGCATGTATTATGCCACCCCTGGCCTGGCCTTCCATTATGACACAACTGGCTGATCACTCAGCTGGGGCAAGGTCGTGTAATCACCCCTTGCTTAGGTGTAGTATTCCTATACTTACCTTATATATAGACACGTGTACCTATCAGCCACTCCTATGGCAGGCCTTAACAATCCTGTTGGCAGAGTGCTTGGTAACATGTGAAATGGTGCTCTAGCATGAGCTGAGCCTGTCTGCAGCTTTCGGAACCATGTCCTTATAGCTGTTCTATGATATAGCCTACCGAATACTCTTAAACTGCCTTATAATCTTAAACGGTTATGGTAACTATGGTTTGGCTTTATCGAAACATGTCGTGTAAGGTGTCTAACACTTTGGAAAAATACCCCATACCATTTCTGGCCATGAGGATATTATTCCCCCTTATAGAGGGAAAAGACATGTTGAAACCTACTTACCCGGTTAAAGTTAACCAGAGCCCCAGCATCACAAAATGGATGCTGCTGCCACAGACACAAGTCTGACCTCCTGCTGCTGGGAGTCCTTCCAGCGAGGGAGGCTTGGACAATAGGTTTCCTGCCTTGGGAGGTGCGAGCACCACCCTAGACAGGATTTAGTGTATTGGGGCAGGGAGGGTTGAATGAAACGAGACACTGCCTGGGGCACACAAGGTGTCCCATGCATAGTCCAGTTCAAACCGGTGCTGGGGCACTCCAGCCCCAGCTGTGGCGCGAAACTGGACAAAGGAAAGGGGGTGTAGCCACTCCCCTTCCTGGTCCCACCCATAGGAGGGACCTTGCAGGTAGCCCAGCCCAGTATATTAGTAGCTAGCTGAGCCCTGCTAAATTAGATTAACCTGAATCTGCAACTTGAACAGAAACTCTGGACCTTCGACATTCGACCTCAGGAAGAAGACTGAAGAAATCTCCCTTGTGGCCAAGGAGTGACCACCCTGGGCAACCAGGCACCATCCAGCGACCGCTGCTTGCTTTGCACCTGAATCCTACGAGGGACGACTGCAGAGACTGACCAGCGCCGAGACTTCCAGACACCTCTGAACCAGATCCACATCTCCAGTGAAGCTGAGACCCGTGGAGGCGACGAGGGACGTGGGACCGGCGACGTGGGAAAAGTGTCTAGTAACTGACTAGCGCGACTTCTGAGGCTTCCTCGAGGCTGTGCTTGGGGAATTGAGAAGCCCCACTCCCGAGCACCATCTGCAAAGAAGACCAGCTCCCCACACTTCACGTGTTCTGCATGGGTCCCTTCTGCACCTGTGTTGCTCGACGTGTTGTCCGGTTGCTGGCCCGTTGGCTAGTAGCCTCTGCGACGACGAACCTTTACTTTCATCTAGCTGGTCCGGCTCCTCCAGACTGGCACCCGCTCCTCTGTGAAAGAGAAGCACCGCAGACCTTCCTGGTCTGCACCAGAAGCAAGTCCTCCATCCTGCGTAGGTTCCGCTTGCCAAGGCTTGTTGGGTCCTGACTCGACTTCGCCGCCGCCGACCTCAAGAGCCTTCGTGGGACAGCTCACCTCCTGGTCCTGGTCGTCCTCGACGTCTCCTGGTACCCGTGGCTGCTGCGACAAGCTTCACCTCTTCACCTGCATCTTCACGACATCGCCTGGTTCCTTCCTGGTTCCTTCCCGGCTCCTGGCTGGTGACCTAGACTCTGTCCCTTCTGCTTGCAGGTTCCTTCCTTCTTGATCCCCACCTTGGGATCCACCGGACACTCTTCACTGACTGCCTGTCAGCAGCTTTCCTTCAGGCATCCATAGAAGTCCACGACGAAACCCGACGCAAGTTCACACCTATGCACCCGCAGCCCGTGGGCTAGGTAACTTGGGTACTTCGGTGCTCACAAGGGTTTTGACTATCCTAGGGTCTAGTTTCCGAGTCTCGACTTTCTAGCTATACCAGAAGTGTCCTAAAACTGCTTATTTCTAACTGCTAGTGATTCTATCGACTTTTACGCAGTGGTTCCACTCTGCACCTGAATCCCGTGGGCCTCCCACTTCCTAACTGTTGGTAGTATAGTGTAGCCCCAGCGATTCCCTAGGCCTATCCTGTGTTCGTGACAGTGGTCCTTATACCACTTACTTAGTATATGGTTTGCGTGGCCCCTAGGGCCTAACTGTATTACTTACCTGTGTGACTTAATGTATGCTTGAATAAGACTGTGTTGTACTTACCTCGAATCTCATAAAGAGTGCTGAGGGTTTGACTAGAATAAATGCATTCTATTTTTATATACATCTGTTGTGGTGTCCTTTCATTTGGTATTCAAGCGATTACATATGGTATAACAGCTGGCTTCACATGCCATTCAGAGTTTAGCCTAAGACTGCTCTTGTCCATGCTACCACTAGGATAGCTGGTCTATAAGGTTGACTTTACAACCAATCACCATAAGGGTTGTTTGGACTGATACAAGGTGTACACTAGAATTACTGACATCATATATCAGGCCAACTTCTCACAATGGTGTCAGGAAATTGGCACAGGGCTACAGACCCTGACATTTTTCAGGGACTGTGGATTGGCGCAGTCCAAACAATCTTGCAGATGTACACAACAAAAAGTGACATAGTTAAGGTTCTGTCTGTTTAAAATATAAGGCATTAGTTGGGTCTGTCATGTTTCCATAACCTAATTTCACATATAGCTGCTTGGCAATATACCAATTAGCCTACATCATTGGACAAACTAGTTGTCCTGTTAGCTAGGCATCACAATTTATGGAGCTACATATCCTTCTTACACCAGCTCCATTCCTGAGCTCAACAGTATTTCTACATTATTTGACTGCTGTGTCACCCCTGGTGGCTAATACGTTGAAATAGTGATTCAGTGATGACTGCCACCTGTGCCCCATTCACCATACAAATATGACTCACATGTTTGTCACTAGCCTTGCTCTAACTGATGAAATGGTCCCATCCTCAAGAGAAAATGATCCTATATACAACTTCTCTTTCTCTTACATCTAGAAAATAGAAAGGATTGGCTGCACCTTCCTTTTAGAAGTGGTGGGCACAGTTTTGTAGGTTTATTAACCAGGGTTCCAAATTTGCAACAAGAATAATAATAATCGTCGTTTTAAACGAGTTTAGAACAATTTTGATGGAAATAACCTTAGGAGGAAGGTGCCTTTTGCCTGTCCGTGATCATAATTATTTCATCTTGCTTTGGTCATTATGCTTGTGGTTTTTTGCTTGCCTTTACTTTATATTGATATTTGTTATGTATTCCGCTCTTATGTTCTGGACTATTGCATTGTATTAACTTTATATTATTGAACACTCAGTCAGTCACAGAAATGTTTATTTTGACCAATGGTCTTTAAACAACACAATTGCACATATAACCACTTTAATAATACACGATTACCTGTTGTATAAAAATGTAACACTATGTAAAATGGCATCGACAAAATTCTTAGATGAAACCAATCCAGTGTAAAAATACCAAGTTATATAAATACCACTTCATTCCTCATGATAGTTAAAAATTACCTAAGAACATAATTCATCTTGATTACCCATGCAGAGCCTTTTTAAATCCATTACACACATCAGATTGTAATATACATTTTCAACTCAATATAAAGATTTAATGCTATCTAAAAATCATCTGCTAAAAAAATGATGAGTCGAATACCATTTATAAATCCCCGGTTATATTTATGCCATTTCATTTCTCATTATAGGTCCTTGTTTTAAATTCCCTAAATACATAATTTATCTGGTTTGCCCAAGCAGAGCCTTTTTAACTGCGATCATGAACCTTCCGATAACAATTGTAATATCCAGGTAGCGCATGCCAGTAAGAATTTCTACAGCTTGTATTCGATTCTTAATTCCAGATTTGAAAACATAATGGACATACAATCAATTTCCACAAGGACAACACTTTTAAGCTGTCAACTAACAAGTGCAAAATATTGCATTTTGTACTCTGCTCACATGTACGGTTCCCACCAGGTTGAATGATTTCCATTTTTGTTTTATCATTTGTATAACAGGGGTTAACATTAATTCTTATTCTTGGTTATTCACACCTAAGCCAACAATTTGGTTATATGTCCAGATATGGGAACCAAACTTCCTTCTGACAAGAATTTAACATGAATTGCGCTGATTCCCTCCCCCCACTCCAAATACTGCCAATCCTTTTCCTGAGACAAATCCTTACCTAATTGCCTCAGCTCGCCCTTTCAGTCTTATACTTGTAAAGTCTGTTGGCATAACCTTACTTTCATGTCCCTGCATACAGACTCCAAGTTCTTTCTGACACCTCTGGCCCATTTCACTTAACTTGGCTGGATCTCATTTTTACACAATTGGAAGACTCTCTGTTCCTCTCCCGAACCCAGGCTTTTCCAGAATCTTATTAGTGCTACTCAGGCCAGTATATTCCATGAAGTCCTACTTGTCTCCATTCTTACAGCCTGTATCTGAAAGAGACCATTAGTTATAGATACCTTAACTTAGTTATCCCCAGGCGTTAGACTGAATTAGGAGACATTTTTTCTGTAGGCCCTTTGCGGCGGTAGGTGACGTCGGTCGACTCTGCGGTCTGCGTCGTGGTTGCCGGGATGAAGACGCGGTGTCTACTTAAAAGCCGCCCCTGCGCGCTGACCTCTTTTTCCGCGCCAGCCAGTGCTGAGCCGGCCCTTAGTCACTTTTTGACTCACCTTTTCGACTTTTTGTCGACGTCTTTCGAGTCTTCCGACTCGTGGTGAACGAGGTATGTCCAGCCGTCGCATCGGTTTCAAGCCTTGTGACTCTTGTCACAAGTTGATGTCATTCACCGATCCGCACCTCGTGTCTCTTTGGTGTCTGGAACGCAACCACGACCTGAATTCCTGCTCCAACTGCCGGGCCTTCAACCGAAAGTCTTTGCGGGAGCGGTCCCAAAAGCTTTTGGAGGCCCAGCAGTCTGCTCCGTGCCGCTCGAGGTCCCAGTCGAGGGGAAGGTCGCGGAACCAGTCGCGGAGCCATCACCACTCGTCATCTAAGTCTTCGCACTCCTCGGGTAAGTCGAAGCAATAGAAGGCGGCGAAGGAGCATCGTCGCTCTCTGTCTTCTCCCTGTCCATCAGGCGACGCGGCACCCAGATCGTCATCGCTCTCCGGCTCCTTCCTTGGAGCCCGTTGGGACGGCTCTCCTCGCTTCCCACCCTTTCCCGGTGCCCGAGTGTCCCCTGCATAGCTTCGTCAATTTTATGAAGCGCTGCATAGCATCTTTGGGCAGCCCAACTCTGCAGGCGTGCATTCGGACCCCACGAACTCGCCTGTGGGCCCTGTCCAGGGCCTTCAATGCCCACGTCTCCGGCGCTGCTGGGCCCCCATGGATCCAGGCCTGGATCCGGATCGGTGCCGGGCTACCTCAGGGTACCTTCCCCGGCACCAATCCCAGTGGTGACGGTGACAACGCCTCCGACGCCGGTTGTGCCCTCTGGCGTCGACCCCAGACTCACCCTCTTTGTTGATCGACGTCGGAACCGGCGCCGGAGGGTACTTTTGTCCCACTGTTCATTCCTGGCGATCCCTATCGCACTGAGTGGCAGCCAGAAGAGGGGGAGGAGGACTGTGAGGGGTCTATTGACCCTCTAGCAGATCAGTCCGAGGAACCAGACTGGAGAGAGGAGTTTGGTGATGCCAGTGGTCTGGATACCTCCCCAGACCTTGGTACGCATTTCCCCCTATCGTGGCTACAGAGGAGGGAGCTTCCTACGCTGTGGTGTTGCGTAGGGCGGCTGAGGCCTTGGGCCTCGAGCTTCCTACGGTGGCTGTCAGGACTAACCTCCTAAGGTGCTTCAGCGGGCAGCAGCCTCTTCGGAACCCCTTCTGCCTTTTAATGAAGCCCTCACTGACATCCTTCTGGGCACTTGTTCCAAGCCCAGCACAGGGGCTCCTGTGGACAGGATGTTTTTTCAACGCCACCGTCCGGTCCCGGGCGACCCACTTTTCCACTCCTGACACCCTATCCCTGAGAGCTTGGGGATGTCCAATCTAGCCTTTTAGACATGCCCTTTGATGGCCGTCGACTGTTTGGTGATAAGGGAGACAATGTGCTCGAGCGTTTTAAGGACTCTAGGGCTACGGCCAGATTCTTGATCCTCGCAACCACTTCTGGACCCCATGCAGTCTGCCTTTTGTGGATATAGAAGGGGTGCCGCACCACGACCACTTTCCACCCAGAGCCGCGCAAGCTACCCAACCTCAGCATCTTGGGTCTGGGGGCCAGCGGGCAGGCCAGTCCGTCAATGCCCCCTCTGCAGCAGCCTCCAAACCTTCCTATTCCGACCTTTAAGGGTCACCATTTGCCAGTGGGTGGGAGGATCCGTCATCACCTCTCCCACTGGCACAATATCCCGTCAGACAGGTGGATTTTGCAGAGAGTCCGAAGGTGCTGCTCCCTCCCCTTCGAGACTGCCCCTTCCTCCATGCCACCTACACTCAATCGTATGTCGTAGAATCTTTTGACCCTTCTCTGCCAGGAAGTTACGGCTCTCTTGGCCAAGTGAGCTATGCCAGAAGTAGGTCATGGTTGCTACTCCCACTACTTCTTGGTACCAAAGAAGGACAAAGGCCTATCTTAGACATCTGAAAGAAAGTTAGTTATAGAATCCTTGCCTTAGAATTACCCCCAGGCGTCGGACTGGATCCAGAAAGTTTTTCGGCAGCAATACCCCTGCGCGTCGGAAGGTGGCAACGGTCGAATCTGGCGTCGCGGTAGCTAAATAGACGCCGCCTTCGCACGCTTACGTCAGTTGTTTTTTTTTTTTCCAGCACCAGTCACTTTTTGACTGAGTTTTTTGCGACTTTTGGCGACTTCGTTTTTGAGTTTTAAACCGACTCCTCACGCACAAGGGATGCCTGGTTTCAAGGCATGCCGTTCCTGTTCCCGACTGAAGTCGGTGACGGATCCGCACCGCATGTGACTCTTCTGCCTGGAGAGCGACCATGACCACAAGTCGTGCTCCGACTGTCGACCATGGCCCCGAAGTCTTTGCAGGAGCCGTCCCGAAAGCTCCTCGAGGTCCGGCAGTCTTTTCCACTCTGCGCATGGTTCCGGTCGCGTGGGAGCCTCTAGGGTTGACTCCAGCCTGCCCTCCCTTCCCGGGACCGGGAGCAAGCCCAGCCCAGCTTCCTCAATTTTATGAAGCGATGCACGCCATCTTTGGGCAGCCCGACTCCGCCGGCACGCCTTTGGGCCCTGCGGACATGGCTGGGTGCCCTAGGCCTTCGACAACAGCGGCTTCGGCCTCAGCACCGCAGGGCCCCCTTGGATCCAGGCCTGGATCCGGATCAGCTCAGGTCGACCTTGTTACACCTTCACCTGTGCAGACTCCACCAGCACCACGACCGCAGCAGATGCCGGCTGGACACCCAGCCGGTGTTGACCCCGGCTTCCACCCCAACGTGGACACAGCCGAACCGGCGCCGCATTCGGCGCCAATGGGTACTTTTGTCCCTGTGTTCCACCCTGGCCATTTTCAGCCAGATTGGCAGCCAGAGGAGGGTGAGGAAGACTTGGAGGGGTCTGGTGACACTTTGACAGACCAGTTGGAGCACGATCTGGACTGGACCACGTTCCGCCCAGAGCCACATGGCCGCGCAAGCTACCAAACCTCAGCATCTTGGGTCTGTGAGCCAGCGGGCAGGCCAGTCCGCCAATGCGCCCTCTGCATCAGCCTCCAAACCTTCCTAGCCTGACCTTTCAGGGCCACCAAACGCCAGTGGGCGGCAGGATCCGCCATCACCTCCCCCACTGGCGCACCATCACGTCAGACAGGTGAGTTTTGCAAATAGTCTGAAGGGACTACTTCCTCCCCTTCAAGACTACCCCTTCCTCCATGCCACCTCAGTACCATCTCATGTCGGTGGATCAACTGGCCCTTCTCCAACCGGAAGTTTCAGCACTCTTGGCCAAGGGTGCCATCGAGCATGTTCCTGCCCCAGAAGTAGGTCGTGGTTGCTATTCCCACTGCTTTCTGGTACCCAAGAAGGACAAAGGCCTGTGTCCTATCTTGGATCTCAGGAACGTCAACCGCTTTCTCCGGAAGGAGAGGTTCAAGATGTTACCCTTGGCTCAGGTCTTGTCGGCCCTTGACCCTGGAAACTGGATGGTAGCATTGTACTTGCAGGATGACTATGCCTGCCCACCGGCGTTATCTACGGTAGGCCACGAACATTTTCAGTTCACCGTGCTCTCCTTTGGCCTTACCAGCGCCCGTCGGGTGTTCACGAAAGTGATGGTGGCGGATGCAGCTCATCTGCGCAGATCAGGGGTTCCAGTCTTCCCCTATCTCAATGACTGGCTGTTGAAATGGGGCTCGCCCCAGCCTGTTGTCTTCCACCTCCAGACTACGGCAGACTGCCGGCATTTGCTGGGGTTCACTATCGATGTGCCGAAGTTGCACCGGATTCCCTCTCAGAAGCTCCTTTTCATCGAAGCGGTTCTGGACACAGCGCGGTTTCGGGTCTATCCTTCTGAGCAGCGAGTCCGGGATATTCGGGCTATGATTCTGATCTTTCAGCCTCTATCCTGGGTTTCGCTGAGAATGACCCTGAGGCTACTGCCTCTCATGGCCAACCTGCATCCTGCTGGTGGATCATTCCAGATGACATATACCAGCTCTGCAGTAGGACCTGAAGTTCCAGTGGGCGCAGCATCAGCTGAATCTTTCCCATGTCGTCCATATCTCAGAGGGGACTGCAAGTCAGTTGCAGTGGTGGCTCACGAACCAGGATTGGGTCAGCGGCAGATCCCTCTCCCTTCCCCAACCAGAGTTCACAGTAGTGATGGATGCGTCACTTCTGGGATGTGGCAGCCACATGTGGGAGGCGTAGATCAGCAGCCCCTGGTCTCCGGCGGAGTGTGGGCTCCATATCAACCTTGTGGAGCTCAGGGTGATTCGTCTTGCACTGAAGGCATTGCTTCCCTCTGTCAAAGGAAGAGTAGTGCAGGTGTTCACGGACAGCACCACCACCATGTGGTACTGCAACAAACAGGGCGGGTTGGGGTCGCCTTAGGGCATGGCTGGAACATCACGGCATATCCCTGGTGGTTCAACACCTGGCAGGGTCCCTGAACGCCAGGGCGGACAAACTCAGCCGCCGGTGCATGATGGATCACGAATGGTGTCTTCACTCGGAGGTGGTGGAAGGTCTCTTTGAGCATATGGGCGAGCCTTGGTTAGATCTATTCACCATCGAAGAGAACGAGCAATGTCAGCAGTTCTGCACGTTGGAGTTTCCAAGGCCGCACTCGCTTGACGATGCCTTTCGTTGCAAGTGGAATTGTGGCCTCCTCTACTCTTTCAGAGGTTCTCCTCTAAATTCTTTCCTTGGCCCAGCAGGGCTCTGCTCTGGGCACTCTTAAAGGCTATCTTTTGGCCATTTTGACCTTTCTTCGCCTTTCTGATCAGCCTTCTCTTATTAAGTCCCGTATCATTAACAGATTTCTGAAGGGTATTACTCATCTCTTTCCTCCTCCTCCTCCTTTCGTAATGCCTCAGTGGGACTTAAATCTTGTCCTCTCTTATCCTGTTTGTGCTCCCTTTGAGCCACTACATAATTGTCCTCTTCGTCTCCTTACTTTGAAGACTGCTTTCTTGCTTGCCATCACCTCTGCTCGCAGGGTGAGTGAGCTTCAAGCCGTATCTTCCAGGTCTCCCTTTCTTGCTGTCCATCCAGACAAAGTAGTCATCCGTACTAAGCCCTCTTTTCTGCCCAAAGTGATTACCTCTTTCCACATAGGCCAGACCATTACATTGCCCACCTTCTTCCCGCCTCCACACCCTTCCAAAGAGGAGTGGGGACTCCACTGTCAAGATAAAACATGTGCTTTCTTTCTACCTTGACTGTACTAAGGACTTGTAGGTAGACGATCAACTCTTCGTGGGTTATGTGGGCACCAAGAAAGGTTGGGCAGTGCACAAACCTACCATCTCTCGATGGGGTTATCCTAAGCATTAAGATCAGTTATGCTTTGGCTAAAAAGTAATCTCCAGTAGGACTGCGCGCCCATCCCTACTAGGGCGACGGCAGCTACTACTGCTTTGGGACGTGGTGTTCTGCTGGTTGTCATCTGCTAGGCACCCACATGAGCATCCCTTCACACGTTTACTAAGTATTACTGCCTGGAGAGCCAAGTCCATAGAGACTGCTTTTTTGACCGTTCTGTTCTCCTTGACTTCGGTGTGAACTTAGTTTGCAGACCCACCTCCGGGGTTTGTATTGCTGAGTTATCTATTCTAAGGTAAGGAATCTATAACGAATGGTCTCTTTCAGATGAACAAGTTACTTACCTTCGGTAACGATATATCTGTAAGAGACATACATTAGTTATAGATTCCTTACCGCCCCACCATCCTCCCCGTTCGCCAAACTGACTTCTAGGGATAGGGACTCCCTTACAGAGCCCTAGTTTTGTGCATGGCTCTGCGCTTCTGGCGTGAAAAATTGTTGTGTCAGAACTGACGTCAGTACGCAGGGGCGGTATCCAAGTAGACACCGCAACGTCATGCTTGCGACCACGACGAAGAACGCGGAGTCGTTCGTCACCACCTACGGACGCGCAGGGATACTGCTACGGAGACAAAATACTCCAGATCCAGACTGATGCCTGGGGTAATTCTAAGGTAAGTAATCTATAACTAATGTATGTCTCTTACAGATACATCGTTACCGAAGATACGTAACTTGCTCATCATGAATGAACCTGGTAGGGCTATTAGGATCTTTATGCATTTCCGTTCCTCAGCATCCCATCCCCTGTTATCTCTGATACAAAGTAGTTCAGCTCCGTATTGTAGTTGTGGGGGTATCATGGCCACCTATCTCCTGCTGACGCTCTAGTATCAAGTAAGCTAGCCATAATTCTATTATATGAACATAATATCTCTTTAAACCAGGGCTCAATCCTTTTTGGGTTTATTTTATGGTTGAAGTCTCCCATCAGGATGAGCATATCTTTGTCATAATTTTCACACAGGCAATCCACATCTTCCTTGAAACTCCCCATTTCTGACCTATACACTTCAGGCCCCCCTGTATGTATAAGTTCATGATTACCATACAGTCATATTTTGGGTCGGCGTCCTGCAGGAACACTCTACAAGCCACGAGCCATTTCCATTTTACTTCTAAGAGTGTCACCTTTTTTGCTAATTTGGTAGCTATTAAAGTCGTTATTGAATTAATCGTATTATTGAACACTCGAGTCATTCTTCCAGGCCACTTGCGAAGTAATTAACCGTATTTGCTGGCATCTAATTTTTTCATCCAAACTACTCTATAGTATACCAAGGAACATTGTTCAGACTGAGGGTCTGTGCAGTGATGCGCACATACAACACAATATTGCTGCAGTACAACAAGTTTTATGAAAGCCCACCTCTTGACTTGATTGTTGTACATCTGAAGACTTCAATGTGCCACTTTACTCACTGTCTTGGGCTTAGACATTTTTGCATGTAGTTTGGGGAATTCACAAGGCTTGACATATTGCCTCGCCTCATTTATGTTCAAAGGTACTGGTGGGCTCTATATCGAGAACAAGAGATGTCCTTAACTCCCAAGTATCTCCCTTCTATACAAGGGGAGGATATATGGATAAGGGACATCGAAAACGTTAAGGTTTGCAACTTGTAAACCAGCACCCAAGAGTGCAGTTATGAGAAATGGTGTAAGAACACTATAACTGAAAACACTGACGTTACAACGTGCATTCTGTGTATGCTCGTACATTTTTTAAAACTATGCTTGCCTCTTTCTGACTAATCAGCCGCACCAGAGAAGATTTTGTGACGGAGAAACATGCTAAATGTGTCAATATAAAGGTCACATTAGACAAGGCAGTTTGGGATATATTAAAATGGGATGCAACGCCAGCATTGCTTAGAATACATCAGAGACTACATTTCCCGAGTGCAGCCTCAGATGTTGATTTAAAAAAAATAACATGAGAGCAAGTCAGTTGTCCAATTTGAGTCTGTTTTGGGAAGAAGTGGATTTGTATCATTTCCTTGTTTTTGTTACAGATAAAACTAGAGAACGAGGTAGGTAGGTTCTTCTATTCGTACTTATGACATCTAAATATCAGGTAGTTTGTAAAAATCTTTTTCTTTTTGATGGATGGCTAATAATTTGCAATTCCATAAATTACCAGTCAGTTTTTTTTTTTTTTTTAAATACCCTCAAAGAGCCATCTACAGTTGGCGGCAGCTTACATCTCTCGGTTTATTGGACTGTTGTATTAAATCCAAAAATATTAAATTAGTCACAGTAGTTTCACGAAATGTAAACACTGAAGATGTTTTAATTTAATAACTGTACATTTTTTCATCGATTCAGGAAAGACGCGCTCTGGAAAGGCGGATATCTGAAATGGAAGAGGAGCTTAAAGTAAGTCACTATAGATATAATTCATTTTAATGGAGTGCTGTGGTACAAGTAGAAAAATCATTAGAATTCTAATCTCCTACATTTTTCTATCCACTCAAAGTTTCAGGATCTGTTGTGGTTTTATGGCAAAAAGCTTTGCAAATGCACCAATGCTATGCGTGCGGACTCACTGATAGTGTAGGAGTGAGACAGAGAATGCAACCAAAGTAATCAGTGACCATTTTGTTAATATATTTTTCATCACTGTACTGAAGAAAAATTACAATCGAGTTTCAATTAGTGCATATTTACCTTAATATATTTCTTTTTATGGTCTGGCTTGACAGCGCAGCTGTTGCCAAGCAATTATGTGAGAACACTACAGGAGTAGGGATTTGGCTCCGCCCACATGTTGGGAACCAGGCGTACATGTTTTGATTGGGCAGAGGTTAGTTGCTTCCACACAAGTTCTCTCCTCACAGCTGTAATCATCTGGTTTAGCCCGCTGCCTGAGGTTGAACTTTCAAGGTCACACACGTTATTGAAATTGCTGGCGCACAAATGGGAGGAGGGCAGTCCTAAAAATACATGGATTTTTGGGATTGTATTGATAGTGCAACTCTCAGTTGACCTTTTAACCAACCCTAATATCATTCTACAGTTCTTTGCTTCTACACAAATGGATATCCTTTATCATGCTTTCTACTTATAATACAAAGCAAACACAAGGAGATGATGGACGGAGCGCTGAAACTTTTCAGATACTCCCCCCCCCCCCCCCCCCCCCCCCCCTCCCCCCCCGGTCCCAGATCTGGGTTGAATCCATCATCGTTCCTTAGCTCACTTCGCCACGCTCCGGGCAACCCAAAGTTCATCAGCCAACACCCCACTCCCAAAAGTTTGGTGGGGCTAGGCCTCTGCATCCCAGGGCGCGTTCCCCTCTGCCCCTCCAGATAGGGAGTCCAAGAGGCTGGATTCACTTGGTAAAATTATGTTTTATTCCTACAGCCTGAGATTTTGGTCGGTGAATACCATGTGCTTATTGGGCCGTTTCTCCAACTCCCTTTGGGAGACGGTTGCGTAAGTGCTGCCACAAGTCCCGTAGTTGGCCCGGGCTGTACTCTCTCAGGCAGTCAAGGACGGGAGAGATGCAGCACATTTGCCATTAGGTGTGGTCTTAATAAGACTGATTCGCTGGGCAGATTGATTTCCATGACAGTGGCCTTGAGGCACCACGCCTGACTTAGGACAACTGGCTTCTCGGGCGATGTCCAGGCAAATTTGATGGACATGCCTTTTGATGGAACCCGTCTTTAAGGAGAAGGCGGATTCCGCCCTAGTGAGGTTCAAGGGCTCTATAGCAACGGCCAGATATTTGTGCCTCTCTTCTACAACTTGTGGCCAGTCTAGCTTTGACCCCTTTTCGTGGAAACGGAAGTGGTTTTCAGCTCCGTCTGCCCTATCCCAGCCACTCTCCTGTGCAGGCTTCCTAAGTCATGTGGGGATGTGGACACGGTTCATTTCGACCTAAGAATGGAAGCCTGACCTCTGCAGCCGCAGCCTCCAAGCACTCCTAGTCTGACTCCGCAAGACCAATCCAGTTGGCGGGAGAGTCAATCATCATCTCCCCCACTTGGAGGTCCATTACATCGGACAAATGGGTTTTGCAGATCATTCAGGAGGGCTAATCTCTGCCTTTCCTTTCTTTTCCTTCTCTCATTCTGCCAAATCAGGAACAGCTGACGGAGGATCCTTTAGAATTGCTCCAGGAGGCAGTTGTGGCTTTCTTGGCAAAGGGACCTTTAGCGAGGGTCTTGGATTCAGAAGTAGGCAGTGGCTGTTATTCCTGCTACTTTCTGATTCTGAAAAAGAATGAAGCGTTGCAGCCCATTTTAGCTCTTCGGACCGTCAACCTTTTCCTCAAGAAGAAGTTCAAGATGCTCACTCTAGCTCAGGTTTTGTCTTCCCTAGACCAAGAAGACTGTATGGTCCCTTAGACATGCAGGATGTGTGTTTTCACATCCCCATCCTGCCGGGCCACAAGCGTTACCTGTGGTTCAAGGTAGGCCGCGAGCACTTTCAGTTTACCATGCTCCCCTTCGGCCTTACCAGTGCCCCTCAGGTGTTCACCAAGGTGATGGCGGTGGTCGCAGCTCATCTGCGCAGGCTAGTGGTGTCAGTCTTCTGCTACCTTGATGACTGGTTGTTGAAGGAGTTTTCGCCCCAGGCTGTCTCCCAGCTTCAGACTACAGTGAACCTCCTGCATTTGCTGGAGTTCTCTATAAACGTGCCGAAGTTACACCGGACTCCTCAGACGCTCCCTTTTATCTGAGCTGTTCTGGACACAATGCAATTTCAAGCCTATCCTCCCGAGCAGCGAATACAGGATATTCAGGTTATCATTCCGATGTTTCAGCTTGTATCCACGATTTTGGTGAGACTGACTCCGAGGCTGTTGGTTCTAATGGCCTCCTGCATCCTGTTGGTAAGGCATGCCAAGTGGCATATGCGGGCTCTGAAGTTCCAGTGGTCAAAGCAACGAGGAAATCTCACTGATGTGGTCCAGATCTTGGAAGGAACTGCGAGAGATCTGCAGTGGTGTTGACGAACCGCGTTTGCCTCAACAGCAGACCCTTCTCACTACCCCAACCAGAGCTCACAGTTGTGACAGATGCATCACTTCTGCAAAGGGGCGCCATCTGGGAGAGGTGGAGATCAGGGTACAATGGTCTCCGGTTGTAGTCGGAGCTCCACATTAATTTGTTGGAGCTTCAAGCAATTTGGTTGACACTGAAGGTGTTTCTTCCCTCTGCCAAGGGGAAGTTAGTGCAGGTGTTCACGGACTACACCACTGCAATGTGGTACTGCAGCAAGCAGGGTGGAGTGGGGCTTTGGAACCTTTGTCGAGAGGTCCTACATCTCTAGACATGGCTGGAAAGGCAGGGCATAATCCTGGTGGTAAAACACCTGGCCCGTTCTCTGAACGCCAGGGTGGACAAACTCAGCCGTCGGTGCAGAGTGGATCACGAATGGCGTCTCCAGTCCGAGGTGGCGCAAGGTCTTTCACCTGTGGGTAGAACCTTGGTTAGATGTGTTCTCCGAAGAGAACGCACAGTGTCGGTAATACTGTGTGCTGGAGTTTACAAGGCAGCTATCGCTCGGCAACGCCTTTCATTGCGAGTGGAGCTCAGGCCTGCTGTACGCCTTCAGGGCTGGACTGGGAACCAAAACCGGCCCTGGACAAGTGCTCGGCCGACCCCCCCTTGGGGTTGGGGGTGCAGCCGAACTCTTTGCCAGGGCCCGTTTTCGGTCAATTTTGTTACAGGGCCGATTTTGCAGAACGGCCATGTAACAAAAACGGCCCCCAGCGTCCCAAAGCCGCCCCCGACCCGTGCGGCG
This sequence comes from Triturus cristatus, assembly GCF_964204655.1. NCBI lineage: Eukaryota > Metazoa > Chordata > Amphibia > Caudata > Salamandridae > Triturus > Triturus cristatus. The sequence continues at coordinate 619,978,437 of NC_140585.1, forward strand.
CACCGGGGATTGCCCTTTCTGCCCATACCACTCATGCCCATGTTTCTGAAGAAGATCAGGAGCGACCGGGCCCAAGTAATTCTTGTGGCTCCGAACTAAGCAAGGAGAGTCTTTGTATCCAGAGCTTCTGAAAATGAGAATCGATCTTCCGATCAGGCTGCCCCTTCTTGAGGATCTTCTGTCGCAGCAGCAGTGGAGGATCCTCCACCTGAACCTGTTAACTCTGCGCCTCCATGCATGGAGATTGAACAACGGCAATTGATGGCTTTTGAACTTCCTCCCGAAGTATTTAACGCTATTTTAGAAGCCAGGTGAGCCTCCACTAAGACGGTATACGCCTGCAGTTGGCAGAAATTTGTATTATACTGTGATAACCATTTGTAAAGCGCAAACTAATCACCCTTAAGAGTCTCAAGGCGCTGGAGGCAGTTTGGGAGATTAAGTGAGCTACTACCCGTTGACACATGGTGCTGAGCTGCCTCCGGTGCCAGGGATTGAACCGTGAGCTCCGTGCTCTAAAGTCAGCTGCCCTGGCCTCTGCGCCACACTTCTTCCTCTGTACCACACTTCTTCCTCTGTACAGAAAGGCCTATTGACCCTCTTTCTGCTCCTTGTTCCACTTTTCTTCTATTCATTCTAACCCTTGCCCAGCAGGGCTCTAGATTGGGTACTCTCAAAGGTTCTCTTTCTGCTGTATTCTGCTTTTTTTGTGGCTGCCAGACCAACCCTCTCTCCTTAGGTCTCCAATTGTACATAGGTTTCTAAAAGGGCTGCCTCACTTGTTTCCGCCCACGCCCTTTGTTATACCTCAGTGGGACCTTAATTTGTGCCTCCGTTATCTTGTGTGTTCGCCCTAAGTTGGCCGGGTATGCCCAGACGTGGGTCCCTTGCTCACTTTGCCACTGAATTCAAGCTAGCCTGGCTGATGAGGGCTATTAGCCCGAAACCGGTCCCAGGATGCTTGTTTTGGTCCAGGGAAGACATGGCTTGGCAGTTTGGGCTGGACTGTTCTCATGAGGCACAGGGTCAAGACTGATTTGCATATAGCTGTGTCTGAACTGGGGTGGCGAAGTGAACAAAAGTATGATGATGGATTCAACCCAGATCTGTCACTGGGGGTGAGTGTCTGAAAAGTTTCAGCGCTCCGTCCATCATCTCCTTGTGTTTGCTTTGTATTAAAATGCATATTGTCATTCTGCCACCCTCTGTACGTTCTCTCTCCCTCACCTTTTCCAATACAAAAAAACGCTACCTAGCATCCTGCCTCTAACTCCACCACTCTGCTCATTCCCTCCCCAAACCTATGATATCCACTCTGACAATAAGTGCGTACATTTTCCCATGGCGGTGTAGGTATGTAGATATCTGTAGCTGAAAAGCAATGTGGCAGTTGGAATAGAAAGAGCGCTGCCTTGTGTCAAGGACTTTGTAGACTCAAAAGAGGTGGTAGAAGGGACAAGTCCAAATGCCGCTATCTGAAAGAAACACGTTAGTTAGAATCCTCACCTTAGAATATCCCCAGGCATCAGACTGGATCCGGAAGATTTTTCGTCAGCAATACCCCTTGCGCGTCGCTAGGCGTCGTCTGCGGCTCCGCGTCTGTGTCGTGCGCCGGAATGACGTCGGAGTACTTAGACGCCTTCGCGCGCTGACGTCAGTTCTTCTTTTTTCCGCGCCAGTAAGCGCAGATCCGGGAGAGCTACCCCTTTAGTCACTTTTTGACTAACTTTTTTCGATCCTTTTGATCTTGTCTCGACTCCGGTGCCGGTAGGATGCCTGGTTTTAAAGCCTGTGCTGACTGCAACCGCTTGATGTCGGTTACGGACCATCACCGCCGGTGCCTTTACTGCTTGGGACTCGACCACGACGCGGAGTCGTGTTCGGACTGCAAGGCCCTGACCTCGAAGGCTAGACGGGAGCGGTCCCGTAAGCTTCTCGAGCTTCGCCACTCGGCTCCGCGCCCCTCTCAATCCCGGTCCAGGAGGAGGTCCAAGGATCGGTCGCGGAGCCGTAGCCGACGTCATCATCGATCGTCTGGCTCCAAGTCTTCGGGTAAGTCGAAGCACTCCAAGAAGTCCAAGAGGCGACACCGCTCTTCGGACTCCCCTCGCCGTTCGCGCGACTCGGCCGAGGGTCAGGGTGGTTCCACCCCGCGGCTCCAGCGGAGCCGCAGGCGCCACGCAAGTCCCCATACCCGCCGGTCCCTGGGACCGACGCGACGCCGGCGAAAGTCAGTGCCTTCCTCTCGGCCATGAGGAACCTGGCTCCGCCGTCGACGCCCGCTGGCGCGCCTTCGGGCCCCGCGGACCCGACTAGGCAACCTTGCCTGCCGGCGGCTCCGGCCCCGGCGCCGTCGACACCTCCGGCCTCGACGCCGCATGTGCCCGAGGGACCCGTTCCCGAGTCCCCGCCGACGCCGGTCGACCTCGTCACGCCTCCTCCGCCGGCGTCGACACCGGTACCACCTCCGACGCCGACTCCGCTCGGCATCGAGCCCCAGTTCAGCCCCGCTCCGGGCCCGGCGCCGTTACGGCGTCGATGGACGCCGCGTTCGGCGCCGCTGGAGACACATTTTGTCTATCGCCCGGCTCCGATCCTTCCTCCTGCATACCAGGAATCGGATGATGGGGGCGAATGGGAGGGATCCGAGGATCCTATGGCCGTTCAGGCTCAACTGTCACAGGACTGGGCAGATAAACTGGGGGAGGCCAGTGGTCTGGATACCTCACCAGACACTGGATTCATCTCTCCTCCGACTGTGGCTTCGGAGGAGGGTGCTGCTTTCTCTGTGGTGCTGCGCAAGGCGGCCGCAGCCCTTGGGCTCGAGCTACCTGCCGTGGCTGTGAGGACTAACGTCCTCACTGAGGTGCTTCAGTCTGCAGCAAGCTCCACTGAGCCTCTGCTGCCATTCAATGAGGCCCTCACTGACGTTCTGCAGGGCACCTGGTCCAAGCCCTCCACAGTTCCTCCTGTGGACAGGAACGTCGCCAGGCGCCACCGCCCTGCTCCGGGCGACCCCAGTTTTCTGTCCCAACACCCTACCCCCGAGAGCCTGGTTATCCAGGCCTCTACCTCCCAATCCTCCTTCCCGACCGCTCCGCCGGACCGGGATTCCAAGAGACTGGAACAGTTCGGCAAAAAGCTGTTCTCCTCCCTTAGTTTGGGCCTGCGGTCTTTGAACACCGCCTGTCTCTTGGACCGTTATTCCCACTCTCTGTGGGATACGGTGGAGGACGTGCTGCCCCTGTGTCCGGAGGAGGTCCAGACACGACTTACCCAGGCTCTGGCCGATGGAAGGGATGCAGCGCGACATGCTATCCGATGTGGGCTTGACACTACGGACTCGCTGGGTAGGGCGATTTCTACCTCAGTGGCGCTTAGACGTCACGCCTGGCTGCGGTCCACGTCCTTTTCGGGCGATGTCCAGAGCACCCTCATGGACATGCCCTTTGATGGCACTCGCCTTTTCGGCGAGAAAGCGGACAGTGCGCTGAATCGCTTTAAGGTCTCCCGGGCTACGGCCAAGTCCTTGGGCCTCTCGGCCCCGCGGTCGCAAACTTCCGCTTTTTGCCCCTTTCGTGGCCAAGGAAGGGGTGCTTCCTCACGTACGCCTAGCCACCAGCCGCAGAACCAACCTGCGCGCGGTCGCAGACGTGGTTTACGCCGAGGCGGTTCTGGAGGACGACGCGGTCAGCCCACATCCACCCCGGCAGCATCCGCCTCAAAGCCTTCCTAGTCCGAGCTTTCAGGCCCATTCCACGCCAGTGGGCGGCAGAGTTCGCCATCACCTGCTCCACTGGCGGTCCATCACATCGGACAGGTGGGTGCTGCAAATCGTCCGAAGGGGCTACTCCCTCCCCTTCGAGACGACCCCTCCAGCCATGCCACCGCCGCACCACCGTATCTCGGGGGATCATTTGAATCTTCTCCACGAGGAGGTTTTCGGCCCTCTTGGCCAAGGGGGCCGTCGAGCGCGTTCCGAGCCCAGAAGTAGGTCGTGGTTGTTATTCCCACTACTTCCTGGTTCCCAAGAAGGGCAAAGGGGGCCTACGCCCTATCTTGGACCTCCGGAACGTCAATGCCTTCCTCCGGAAGGAAAGGTTCAAGATGTTAACTTTGGCTCAGGTTCTAGCTGCCCTAGACCCTGGAGACTGGATGGTAGCGTTGGACTTGCAGGACGCATATTTCCACATCCCCGTCCTGCCGGCCCACCGGCGTTACCTGCGGTTCACGGTGGGCCAAGAGCACTTTCAGTTTACCGTGCTCCCCTTCGGCCTCACCAGTGCCCCTCGGGTGTTCACGAAAGTGATGGCGGTGGTCGCAGCTCATCTGCGCAGATCAGGGGTTCCAGTCTTCCCCTATCTCGACGACTGGTTGTTGAAGGCGGGCTCGCCCCAGACAGTCGTCTCCCACCTCCAGATTACGGCGGATCTCCTGCATTTGCTGGGATTTTCCATCAACGTGCCAAAGTCACACCTGAGCCCCTCTCAGAAGCTCCTCTTCATCGGAGCGGTTCTCGATTCGGCGCAGTTCCGGGTCTATCCACCGGAACAGTGGGTCCGGGATATTCAGGCCCTGATTCCCATCTTTCGGCCTCTATCCTGGGTTTCGGTCAGGCTAGTGTTGCGGCTTCTGGGGCTGATGGCCTCCTGCATCCTACTAGTGCATCACGCCAGGCGGTGCATGCGGGCTCGGCAGTGGGACCTGAAATTTCAGTGGGCCCAGCATCACGGCAACCTGTCCGACCATGTCTTGATCTCGGAGGGCACTGCACAGCAGTTGCAGTGGTGGCTCACGGACCGCGATTGGGTCAAGGGCAAGAGCCTCTCCCTTCCCCAACCGGAGCATGTCGTAGTGACGGATGCGTCCCTCCTGGGATGGGGTGGCCATATGGGAGAGGCGGAGATCAGAGGCCTCTGGTCTCCGGCGGAGTCTCGTCTCCACATCAACTTGTTGGAGTTGAGAGTGATCTGACTTGCACTGAAAGCCTTCCTTCCCTCTGTCAGGGGAAGTGTCGTGCAGGTGTTCACGGACAACACCACCGCCATGTGGTATTGCAACAAACAGGGCGGGGTGGGGTCGTGGACCCTTTGTCAGGAGGCTCTGCGCCTCTGGACGTGGCTGGAACACCAGGGCGTCACCCTAGTGGTTCAACATCTGGCGGGCTCTCTGAACGCCAGAGCAGACGAACTCAGCCGCCGGTGCATGATGGATCACGAATGGCGTCTGAACTCCGAAGTGGCGCAAGGTCTCTTTCAGCAGTGGGGAGAGCCTTGGTTAGATCTATTCGCCACCGAAGAGAACGCGCAATGTCAGCAGTTCTGCGCGTTGGAATTTCCAAGGCGGCACTCGCTCGGCGACGCTTTTCGTCACGAGTGGAGTTGCGGTCTGTTGTACGCCTTTCCGCCTATACCACTTCTGCCCAGAGTGCTGAAGAAGATCAGGCGCGACCGGGCCCAAGTCATCTTGGTGGCTCCGGATTGGGCACGAAGGTACTGGTATCCCGAGCTACTCAGTATGTTGACAGATCCTCCGATACGTCTGCCCCTTCGGGAGGATATTCTGTCGCAGCAGCAGGGGACGGTCCTCCACCCGAACCTGTCCAGCCTCCACCTCCATGCGTGGAGATTGAGCGGCGGCAGTTGATGCCATTTGACTTGCCTCCTGAAGTCTGTGATATCATTCTGGCAGCCAGGCGTCCCTCCACAAAGACGGTATACGCCTGCCGGTGGAACAAATTTGTGGCATGGTGCACAGCAAAGGCTGTGGATCCCCTTTCCGCCCCTCTTTCTGAGGTTCTCCTCTTTCTTCTTTCTTTGGCCCGGCAGGGCTCTGCCCTGGGCACCTTGAAAGGTTATCTTGCTGCCATCTCTGCCTTCTTACGGCTTCCTGATCAGCCTTCTCTTTTCAAGTCCCCTGTAGTTACACGCTTTCTAAAAGGCATTACTCACACGTTCCCTCCTGTCCCTTTTGTAATGCTTCAGTGGGACTTGAATCTTGTTCTCACATTTCTAATGTGCGCTCCCTTTGAGCCTCTTCATAATTGTCCTCTTCGTCTGCTGACGCTTAAGACTGCTTTTCTAGTAGCCATCACCTCGGGTAGACGGGTGAGTGAGCTCCAGGCTTTATCCTCAAAGCCTCCTTTTCTCTCTGTTCATCCGGACAAGGTTGTCCTTCGGCCTCGTCCCTCCTTTCTTCCGAAAGTGGTGACCCCCTTTCATCTTGGGCAGTCTGTCACCTTGCCCACCTTCTTTCCGCCTCCGCATCCTTCCAAAGAGGAAGAGAGGCTCCACCGTCTGGACCCAAAACGTGTGCTCTCCTTTTATCTGGACCGCACAAAGCAGTTCCGGGTGGACGACCAACTTTTCGTTGGATACGTGGGTGCTAAGAAGGGGAAAGCTGTGCACAAACGGACCATCTCTCGGTGGGTCGTTTTGTGCATCAAAATTTGTTATACCTTGGCAAAAAAGGACCCTCCTGTTGGGCTGCGCGCCCATTCTACTCTGGCCACAGCGGCTACTACTGCTTTGGGACGGGGTGTCCCTTTGCAGGACATCTGGGCGGCGACGTGGGCTTCGCTGCACACGTTTGCCAGGCATTATTGCCTTGACAGCCAAGTCCGGAGGGATGGCTTCTTTGACTGTTCTGTCCTCCAGGACTTTCTTGTGTGATCTTGGTTCGCAGACCCACCACCGGGGATGGTATTGCTTGGTTATCTATTCTAAGGTGAGGAATCTAACTAACGTGTTTCTTTCAGATGAACAAGTTACTTACCTTCGGTAACGATGTATCTGTAAGAAACATTAGTTAGTTAGATTCCTCACCGACCCACCCATCCTCCCCGTTCTGCGAACTGACATCTAGGGTTAAGGTTATCCTTTTCAGGCCCCTAGATTTTATTTTTGGCACCAGTGTCGGTCTTTGCATGGCTCTGCGTTCCTGGCGTGGAAAGCTATGTACAAGAACTGACGTCAGCGCGCGAGGGCGGCGTCTAAGTACTCCGACGTCATTCTGGCGCACAACGCCGACGACGGACGCGGAGCCGCAGACGACGCCTAGCGACGCGCAAGGGGTATTGCTGACGAAAAATCTTCCGGATCCAGTCTGACGCCTGGGGATATTCTAAGGTGAGGAATCTAACTAACTAATGTTTCTTACAGATACATCGTTACCGAAGGTAAGTAACTTGTTCATTATGCTACCTCACTCAGATCTCTCGAGACTCATGCAAGGTTGGAAACAAAAGGAAAGCAAGTAGGTGTCCTTATGTTGTAGCAGAAGTTAGAAACACCTTTTGATTCCCACTGCTCCTACATCAAACAGTGAATTTGTGGGTTCATAAGCTGGTATTCACTCGGGTTGCTTTCTGTCAGTCATATATAACCAGTTATTTGCTTGACTTCATGAGATCTCTTGGAGATATTCTATATTCATACTTGATGCTTTGATGGATCGGTATTGACTTTTGTCTTTAAATCCCACATTTACAGTTATGGTTCATCAGTTTAAATTACAGTATAATAAAGATATATTTCGTAGGATTTTCTAAGTTGTTTGGAGCATCACTGCTTATTGAAGACTTTTTGTTTTGGCTTATTTGTAATGCTATGACATTGGCAGGGTCCCTCTACCCAGCTCAGTCATGTATGCTGGTGTATCAAAACAGCACCTTTAGTCTCCTAGGTTGGGTGTGCTAATTTGCCTATGAGTATATATTCTGAGGGATACTTCCAAATGCATATTCCTCACCTCATGAATATCCTCAGGCACCAGACTAACTCTGGAATGTTGATAGCAGTGCTCCTGCATGTCAGAAGGTGGCGACATGCAACTCTATACTAACACGTTCTGCCTCACAATTGATGAGCAGAACCGCTTATAAGCCCCACCCATGCACATGTGTTAGTTCTTTTCATTATGCACCATCAGACACAGATCTGGAATTCTGCTCTTTTTTCTTTGCTTTTACAGAGATTTCTTTTCAAAACATTTTTCCAGTGTGCAAGAGATGTTCCCTTCTAAGACTGCACGGCTTAAGTCTAGTAGGGGCAGTCACAAACAGATGTTTGTGACAAATCCCCTTCAGGTCTGCCTTTGGTGTTTTGGCCTCTTGCTTGTCTCTAAGGCCTGCGATGACTGGGACCATGTGAACTTGAAAGCCACCTGATTTTATGAGACAAAGCTCTAGATGGCGAAGCAAGAAAACTATCTGTGTAGGCCCCTCTCAAAGTCGAGAGCACGGTCCCACTCCCTTTCCTGAGGCAGTTCTTCCTCGAATCAAAATCTTCAGGTAAGTCTAAGAAGAAACATGAGAAGTCCAAGCAGAACTCAGCCCCTTTACCACCACTCCCTGGAGAAGGCGCAAGAACATCTCCTTGGCTCTCGGTTTTGCTCTCGTCCCACTAATTAGCTGGTTCCATCCTTCATCCTGATGAACCCAAGTTTCCGGGCTGATTGACAATGTAACTGCAAGTTGAAGCCTATCTAGAGGCTAAACTGCATAATATTGGCACACTTCTGGCTCTCTGTGACTCTTCTTCCGCCCCTAAGGATTCGAAGTCCGATGTTCGCTATGGAGTCTTTATCATTGCCGTTTCTTTTTTTTCCGACCCTTCACTTTGTGATGTTCTTCATGTTGGAGATAAATTTCCTTAATAGTTCAATCTGAAAGAAACACGTTAGTTAGATTCCTCACCTTAGTGTAGGAAGGTGGATATCTGACTATGGTTACCCCCAACTTTTTGCCTAGTGTCTAGCTGGTTTTTTGACTTAGCTGGCCTGAGATCCTGCCATTCAGGGTCTCAGGCTGTCTGCTCTCTCTTTAAAATGGACTCCATGTACCCTAGGTACATACCCAATTGGTAAGGATCACCTTATTGGACCCAGTACAGTGTAACCTAGGTACCCAGGGCATAGGTGTACCCTAGGCCTACCAGGGGCTGCAGCATGTATTATGCCACCCCTGGCCTGGCCTTCCATTATGACACAACTGGCTGATCACTCAGCTGGGGCAAGGTTGTGTAATCACCCCTTGCTTAGGTGTAGTATTCCTATACCTACCTTATATATAGACACATGTGTACCTATCAGCCACTCCTATGGCAGGCCTTAACAATCCTGGAGGCAGAGTGCTTGGTAACATGTGAGATGGTGCTCTAGCATGAGCTGAGCCTGTCTGCAGCTTTCGGAACCATGTCCTTATAGCTGTTCTATGATATAGCCTACCATATACTCTTAAAGTACCTTATAATCTTAAACGGTTATGGTAACTATTGTTTGGCTTTATCAAAACATGTCGTGTAAGGTGTCTAACACTTTGGAATAATACCCCCATACCATTTCTGGCCATGAGGATATTATTCCCCCCTTCTAGAGGGAGAGACATGTTAAAATCCTACTTTGCTGTTTAACTCTCACCAAAGCCTCAGCATCACAAAATGGATGCTGCTGCCACAGACACGAGTCTGACCTCCTGCAGCTGGGAGTGATCCCAGCCAGGGAGGCCTGGACAATAGGTTTCCTGCTTGGGGAGGTGCTAGCACCTCCCCAGACAGACTTTAGTGTATTGGGGCAGGGAGGGCTGAAAGGAATGAGACATGCCTGGGGTACACAAGGTGCTCCATGCATAGTCCAGTTCAAACCGGTGCTGGGGCACTCCAGCCCCAGCTCTGGCACTGGACAAAGCGAAGGGGTGTGTAGCCACTCCCCTTCCTGGTCCCACCCATAGGAGGGACCTTGCAGGTAGCCCCGCCCACTAGCCCAGTATATTAGTAGCTAGTTGGGCCCTGCTAAATTAGATTAACCTGAATCTTGAACAGAAACTCTGGACCTTCGACATTCGACCTCAGGAAGAAGACTGAAGAAATCTCCCTTGTGGCCAAGGAGTGACCACCCTGGGCAACCAGGCACCATCCAGCGACCGCTGCTTGCTTTGCGACTGAATCCTACGAGGGACGACTGCAGAGACTGACCAGCGCCGAGACTTCCAGACACCTCTGAACCAGATCCACATCTCCAGCGAAGCTGAGACCCGTGGAGGCGACGAGGGACGTGGGACCGGCGACCTGGGAAAAGTGGCTAGTAACTGACTAGCGCGACTTCTGAGGCTTCCTCGAGGCTGTGCTTGGGGAATTGAGAAGCCCCACTCCCGAGCACCATCTGCAAAGAAGATCAGCTCCCCACATTTCACGTGTTCTGCGTAGGGCCCTTCTGCACCTGTGTTGCTCGACGTATTTTCCGGTTGGTGGCCCGTTGGCTAGTAGCCTCTGCGACGACCAACCTTTCCTTTCAACTTGCTGGTCCGGCTCCTCCAGACTGGCACCCGCTCCTCTGTGAAAGAGAAGCACCCCAGACCTTCCTGGTCTGCACCAGAAGCAAGTCCTCCATCCTGCGTGGGTTCCGCTTGCCAAAGCTTGTTGGGTCCTGACTCGACTTTGACGCCGCCGACAGCAAGAGCCTTCGTGGGACAGCTCACCTCCTGGTCCTGGTCATCCTCTGCGTCTCCTGGTACCCGTGGCTGCTGCGACAAGCTTCACCTCTTCACCTGCATCTTCACGACATCGCCTGGTTCCTTCCCGGCTCCTGGCTGGTGACCTAGACTCTGTCCCTTCTGCTTGCAGGTTCCTTCCTTCTTGATCCCCACCTTGGGCTCCACCGGACACTCTTCACTGACTGCCTGTCAGCAACTTTCCTTCAGGCATCCATAGAAGTCCACGACGAAACCCGACGCAAGTTCACACCTATGCACCCGCAACCCGTGGGCTAGGTGGCTTGGATACTTCGGTGCTCACAAGGGTATTGACTATCCTAGGGTCTAGTTTCCGAGTCTCGACTTTCTAGCTATACCAGAAGTGTCCTAAAACTGCTTATTTCTAACTGCTAGTGATTCTATCGACTTTTACACGTGAGCGTTTCCACTCTGCACCTGAATCCCGTGGGACTCCCACTTCCTAACTGTTGGTAGTATAGTGTAGCCCCAGCGATTCCCTAGGCCTATCCTGTGTTCGTGACAGTGGTCCTTATACCACTTACTTAGTATATGGTTTGCGTGGCCACTAGGGCCTAACTGTATTACTTACCTGTGTGACTTAATGTATGCTTAAATAAGACTGTGTTGTACTTACCTCGAATCTCATAAAGAGTGCTGAGGGTTTGACTAGAATAAATACATTCTATTTTTATATATATATCTGTTGTGGTGTCATTTCATTTGGTATTCAAGGGATTACATATTGTATAACAGCTGGCTTCACATGCCATTCAGAGTTTAACCTAAGACTGCTCTTGTCCATGCTACCACTAGGATAGCTGGTCTATAAGGTTGACTTTACAACCAATCACCATAAGGGTTGTTTGGACTGATACAAGGTGTACACTAGAATTAGTGACATCATATATCAGGCCAACTTCTCACACTTAGAATATCCCCAGGCGTCAGACTGGATCCGGAAAGATTTTTGTAGCAATACCCCTTGCTCCGCGTCCGTCGTTGGCGTCGTGCGCCGGAATGACGTCGTCGGAGTACTTAGCCGCCGCCCTCGCGCGCTGACGTCAGTTCTTCTTTTTTCCGCGCCAGTAAGCGCCGATCCGGGAAAAGCTTTCCCCTAGTCATTTTTTGACTAACTTTTTGACTCTTTTTGGTCTATCGACTCGACTCTGGTGCCGGTAGGATGCCTGGTTTTAAGGCCTGTGATGCCTGTCATCGTCGGTGACGGATCACCACCGCCGGTGCCTTTACTGCCTGGGGGCCGACCACGACGCGGAGTCGTGCCCCGACTGTCAGGCCTTGACATCGAAAGCTAGGCGGGAGCGGTCCCGTAAGCTTCTCGAGCTTCAGCACTCGGCTCCGCGACGCTCTCTGTCCCGGTCCAGGAGGAGGTCTAAGGACCGATCGCGGAGCCACAGCCATCGTCATCGCTCGTCGGGGTCTTCGGGTAAGTCGAAGCACTCCAAGAAGTCCAAGAGACGACATCGCTCTTCGGACTCCCCTCGCCGGTCGAGCGACTCGACCGAGGGTCAGGGTGGTCACACCCCCGCAGGTCCGTCGGACCCGCAGGAGCCGCGTCATTCCCCATACCCGCCGGTCCCTGGGACTGACGCGACTCCGGAGGAGGTCAGTGCCTTCCTCTCGGCCATGAGGGGCCTGGCTCCGCCGTCGACGCCTGCCGGCGAGCCTTCGGGCCCCGCGGACTCGACTGGGTGACCTCGCGTGCCGGCGGCTCCGGCGCAGTCGACGGCTCCGGCCCCGACGCCGCAGGTCCCCGAGGGATCCAGGCCTGGATCTCGGTCGGCGCCGGTCGACCTCACGACGCCTCCTCTGCCGGCGCCGACACCGGTTCCACCTCCGACGCCGTCCCCACCTCCGACGCCGTCCCCGGGCGACGTCGTTCCCCGGTTTAGCCCCGGTCCGGGCCCGACACCGTGCCGATGCCGGTGCCGACTGGTGAGCCCTTCATCTACTGCCCGTCTCCGATCGTTCCTCCTGTTTATCGGGAATCGGATGACGAGGACGCTGGTTTCATCTCTCCTCCGACTGTGGCCTCGGAGGAGGGTGCAGCCGTCTCCGTGGTGCTGCGCCAGGCGGCCGAAGCCCTAGGGCTGGAGTTGCCTGCTGTGGCCGTGAGGACTAATGTCCTCACTGAGGTCCTTCAACCGACAGCAAGCTCCACTGAGCCTCTGCTGCACTTTAATGAGGCCCTCATTGACGTTCTGCAGGGCACTTGTTCCAAGCCCTCCACAGTCCCTCCTGTGGACCGGAACGTTGCCCGGCGCCACCGCCCTGCTCCGGGCGACCCCAGTTTCCTCTCCCAACACCCCACCCCGAGAGTCTGGTTATCCTTGCCTCAACCTCCCAATCCTCCTTCCCGTCTGCTCCTCCGGATCGGGAATCCAAGAGGTTGGAGCAGTTTGGCAAGAAACTGTTCTCGTCCCTGAGTTTGGGACTGCGGTCTTTAAATACCGCTTGCCTGTTGGACCGTTATTCCCACTCTCAGTGGGATGCGGTGGAGGACGTGCTGCCCTTGTGTCCGGTGGAGGGCCCGGACACGACTCGCTCAAGCTCTTGCTGACGGACGAGATGCAGCGCGGAATGCCATACGGTGTGGAGTTCACACCACGGACTCGCTGGGTCGGGCGATTTCCACCACGGTGGCGCTTCGGCGTCACGCCTGGCTGAGGTCCACGTCATTTTCGGGGGATGTCCAGAGTTCCCTCATGGACATGCCTTTTGATGGCACTCGCCTTTTTGGTGAGAAGGTGGACAGTGCGCTGGCTCGGTTCAAGGACTCCCGGGCCACTGCTAAGTCCTTGGGTCTTTCGGCCCCGCGGCCGCAAACTTCCGCCTTTCGTCCCTTTCGTGGCCAAGAAAGGGGCGCCTCCTCACGTCCGCCCAGCCACCGGCCGCAGAACCAACCTGCACGCGGTCGCGGACGTGGATTCCGCCGAGGCGGTACTGGAGGTCAACGTGCCGGTCAGTCCACATCCATCCCGGCAGCATCCGCCTCAAAGCCCTCCTTGTCCGAGCTTTCAGGCCCATTCCACGCCAGTGGGCGGCAGAGTTCGCCATCACCTGCTCCACTGGCGCTCCCTCACGTCAGGTGGGTGCTGCAAATCGTCCGAAGGGGCTACTCCCTCCCCTTCGAGACGACCCCTCCAGCCATGCCACCGCTGAACCACCGTATGTCGGGGGATCATTTGCATCTTCTACGAGAGGCCGTTGAACGCGTTCCTGGTCCAGAAGTAGGTCGTTTTTGTTATTCCCACCTCTTTCTGGTTCCCAAGAAGGGCAAAGGGGTCCTACGCCCGATCTTGGACCTCAGGAGCGTCAACACCTTCCTCCGGAAGGACCGGTTCAAGATGCTCACTTTAGCTCAGGTTCTGGCTGCCCTAGACCCTGGAGACTGGATGGTAGCGTTGGACTTGCAGGACGCTTATTTCCACATCCCCGTCCTGCCGGCCCACCGGCGTTACCTGCGGTTCATGGTGGGTCAGGAGCACTTTCAGTTCACCGTGCTGCCCTTCGGCCTCACCAGTGCCCCTCAGGTGTTCACGAAAGTGATGGCGGTGGTCGCAGCTCATCTGCGCCGATCAGGGGTTCCAGTCATCCCCTATCTCGACGACTGGCTGTTGAAGCGGGCTCGCCCCAGCAAGTTGTCTCCCACCTCCAGACTACGGCCGACCTCCTGCACTTGCTGGGGTTCTCCATCAATGTGCCGAAGTAGCACCTGAGTCCCTCCCTGAAGCTCCTTTTCATCGGAGCGGTTCTTGATTCCCCGCAGTTCCGGGTCTATCCGCCGGAACAGCGGATCCGGGACATTCAGGCCCTGATTTCCATCTTCCGGCCTTTGTCCTGGGTTTCGGTCAGGTTGGTGCTGCGGCTTCTGGGGCTGATGGCCCCCTGCATCCTGTTGGTACCTCATGCCAGGTGGCGGATGCGGGCTCTGCAGTGGGACCTGAAGTTTCAGTGGGCCCAGCATCGCGGCAACCTGTCCGACCATGCCCTGATCTCGGAGGGCACTGCGAAGCAGCTGCAGTGGTGGCTCACGAATCGCGATTGGGTCAGCGGCAGATCCCTCTCCCTACCCCAACCGGAGCATGTCGTAGTGACGGATGCGTCCCTCCTGGGATGGGGGGGCCATATGGGAGAGCCGGAGATCAGAGGATTCTGGTCTCCGGCGGAGACTCGGCTCCATATTAACCTATTGGAGCTGAGGGCGATCCGACTTGCACTGAAAGCCTTCCTTCCCTCTGTCCGGGGAAGTGTTGTGCAGGTGTTCATGGACAACACCGCCATGTGGTATTGCAACAAACAAGGCGGGGTGGGGTCGTGGACCCTTTGTCAGGAGGCTCTGCGCCTCTGGATATGGCTGGAACATCAGGGCATCACCCTGGTGGTTCAACATCTGGCGGGCTCTGAACGCCAGAGCAGACAAACTCAGCGGCCGGTGCATGATGGATCACGAATGGCGTCTGAACTCGGACGTGGCGCAAGGTCTCTTTCTGCAGTGGGGAGAGCCTTGGTTAGATCTATTTGCCACCGAAGAGAACGCGCAATGTCAGCAGTTCTGCGCGTTGGAATTTCCAAGGCGGCACTCGCTCGGAGACGCTTTTCGTCGCGAGTGGAGTTGCAGTCTGTTGTACGCCTTTCTGCCTATACCACTTCTGCCCAGAGTGCTGAAGAAGATCAGGCGCGACCGGGCCCAAGTCATCTTGGTGGCTCCGGATTGGGCACAAAGGTACTGGCATCCCGAGCTACTCAGTATGTCCATCGATCCTCCGATACGACTGCCTCTTCAGGAGGACCTTCTGTCGCAGCAACAGAGGACGGTCCTCCACCCGAACCTGTCCAGCCTCCACCTCCATGCATGGAGATTGAGCGGCGGCAGTTGATGCCATTTGACTTGCCTCCTGAAGTCTGTGATATCATTTTGGCAGCCAGGCGTCCCTCCACAAAGACGGTATACACCTGCCAGTGGAACAAATTTGTGGCATGGTGCACAGCAAAGGCTGTGGATCCCTTTACTGCCCCTCTTTCTGAGGTTCTCCTCTTTCTTCTTTCTTTGGCCCAGCAGGGCTCTGCTCTGGGCACCTTGAAGGGTTATCTTGCTGCAATCTCTGCTTTCTTGAGCCTTCCTGATCAGCCTTCTCTTTTCAAGTCCTCCGTTGTCTCCCGTTTTCTCAAGGGCGTTACTCATATGTTCCCTCCTGTTCCCTTCGTAAGGCCTCAGTGGGACTTGAACCTTGTTCTTACTTTTCTGATGTGCGCTCCCTTTGAGCCCCTTCACAACTGTCCACTTCGTCTACTCACTCTGAAAACTGCCTTCCTGGTGGCTATCACCTCCGCTAGGCGGGTGAGTGAGCTCCAGGCTCTGTCAGCTAAGCCTCCCTTCCTTTCGGTTCATCCGGATAAGGTTGTCCTCCGGACCCGTCCTTCTTTCCTTCCTAAAGTCGTGACTCCCTTTCACATCGGGCAATCTGTCACGCTGCCCACCTTCTTTCCGCATCCTTCAAAAGATGGAGAGGCTCCACCGTCTGGACCCAAAATGTGCGCTGTCATTTTATTTGGCCCGCACTAGCCAGTTCCGGGTGGACGACCAACTTTTTGTTGGATATGTAGGTGCGAAGAAGGGTAAAGCTTTGCACAAGCGAACCATCTCGCGGTGGGTCGTGTTGTGTATTAAACTCTGCTATTTTTTGGCGAAGAAGGTCCCTCCTGTTGGGCTGCGAGCCCATTCCACCCGGGCCACAGCGGCAATGACTGCCCTGGGACGGGAGTCCCCTTGCAGGACATCTGTCAGGCGGCGACGTGGGCTTCACTGCACACATTCGCCAGGCACTATTGCCTGGACAGCCAAGTCCGGCCGTTCTGTTCTCCAGGACTTTCTGGTGTGATCTTGGTTCGCAGACCCACCACCGGGGTTGGTATTGCTGGTGTATCTATTCTAAGGTGAGGAATCTAACTAACGTGTTTCTTTCAGATGAACAAGTTACTTACCTTCGGTAACAATGTATCTGTAAAAAAAATTAGTTAGATTCCTCACCGACTCACCCAGCCTCCCCGTTCTGTGAACCGACATCTAGGGTTAACGTTCTCCCTTTCAGGGCCCTAGATTTTTTGGCACCAGTGTCGGTCTCTTGCATGGCTCAGCGTCCCTGGCGCGGAAAGCTATGTACAAGAACTGACGTCAGCGTGCGAGGGCGGCGTTGAAGTACTCCGACGTCATTCCGGCGCACGACGCCAACGACGGACGCGGAGCCGCAGACGACGCCTAGCGACGCGCAAGGGGTATTGCTACAAAAATCTTTCCGGATCCAGTCTGACGCCTGGGGATATTCTAAGGTGAGGAATCTAACTAACTAATGTTTCTTACAGATACATCGTTACCGAAGGTAAGTAACTTGTTCTTATGTAGGCGGACTAAACAGATCATTGATGATCTTCATTTTCTGGATTAGATTTTATGTGGTTCTCCTTTTCTATGGTCCCTTAGGTGCCTATTGTGGTCTGGTTTTGAGGTGGGGGTCTTCCTCTTCTACCTTGAGGATACCTCATGCTTCTTGTACAGTCATATCTATTCTTTCCTTTTAATTTCATTGGAATATTGTCCTACCAGCGGTATCTCACTCACTTTCAAGGGTTGCAGGAGCTAGATTTTGAAATATCACTTTGCTATTTCCACATTGTATAGACGTTTGTTGAAATAAATAAATACTTGATGGATTGTTCTGTTGATGTGGTACTTGAATACATGGCTTCCAGGTCTTGCTTAATTTCGGCTGTCTGACCGCAAGTCTGCTCGTAGTTTGCCTAGTCCATGTTATGGCTTGATGTAATGTGTCTGGAACCTGGAATGTGGTCTTTCCCCATGTTCCAGACTCCAGCTCTTGGGCCAGCGTTCCAGGAACGCTTCTTGGTGTTTGACTTACTGGGGAGAGCTGCGCTGTGTTGTAGACGAGTTATCTTCAAATAAACCTTAAGTTTCTTACCGTTCCTGATGTCCTTTCGTTTGGAGGAAGATGGTACAAGAGTCCATCAACCTGTGTGCTGACTAATGCCTTCTTAAGGCCTGCAAGAAAGCTCAGCAGATCCTCCTTGGAGAGCCCAATCTCACTGTCATGTCACCTGTGACATCTTTCTCACCTCAGCAATGTTGCTGTACATAGGTGCTGTGTGATAGTGCTACAAAAGAGTAAAGCTTTGTTTGTTTGACAGCTTGGCCCTGGCTCGACATCCGAAGGTTTCAGCTCTACATGTGATTGCTACAGAAGGGCTTAGTTTGATTAGCTATGTTTAGAGGGTGTGAAGGGCCAGCTCACGATTCTTGATGTGCCTTTAGGTATACCCCCATAGAGACTCACCCCATTTCTATGCTATTTTCAGAAGTCCATGCTTGATTATGTGGCTTTAGTTTATAGTGATCCACAATTTCATCCCCCCTTACTTTTATAGATATATGTTGTGATATAGAAGCTGGGATTTTGCACTTGGTTCAGTGTGAGTTTTCCCAATGATTACGAAGTGACGAGATGTTCAGCCTCCGGGCATTGGGGGCCAGAGTACACTTATGCGGACCCCCTCACAATAGTTCTACTAAATCCCTTGAGTGCGCCCTCACAACCGCACTATCTAAAAGCTCTTGTCACGCTTGTAGGCACTCAGCCCTCTACCCTGAGCCAGAAGACTCATTCAAGGCTTTGTCGTGTTCTGGGACATCTATGTTTGTGACCCCTCGAAGCCCAGCCTCACCCTCTTCTCTCCTCCACGGCATCAGCTGCTCAGCTCCACGAGCGAGCGGGCTCCCGCTGTTTACAGGGTCTCCCCACTCCCTTGTGATAAGCTATATCGCGTGTATACTTTGCCTACCTGCAGAATCCTCACTGTTCCTCCAACAATCCCCACTTGGATTGGAAACCTTTCTAACCTCTTTTTTTGAAAGGTACACAGTTAGTTATACGCTGCACTAATACACAAGTTTCGTTCTTCTTGATTACTCATCAGATGTAGCAGTAAAAGCTGAGCAAAACTGACCTTGAGGTGCCTGACTCGAGGCTTTATGATTTCTATGTCGTCATCGCGACACCAGTCTGACACAGGAACGAGGTTGACGCCACTTGCAGGTGCCAGAGAGGTAAATGTTTTTCAGACCAATCTAGCTTCCGGGATATTCGAAGCTGAGAAGTCAAAGGTGCAAAATCTGCAAGTAGATAAATTATCTACCAGAAATATTGATACCATAGGTAAGTGACTTAAGTTCAGAGCAAAACGGGAGAAGTGAGTTGGCAGGACACAAAAGATTCTTTATAGGTGTCACGAATACAGTGAAGTCAGAAACAACTTTAAAAAAAAGTAAGTAAAGCGAGACTGAGTAGCGTATGGTTGAAGTTAAGTAAGGCAAGATCAATCTTAACATGATAGGAGCGGTGCTCTGATTTGGAGGATTAGAAAATAGAAGTGGGTGAGAACAGACTAATAGATGTGCAAAAGATGGTTTGTTCAGGCAAAAGGAGTCCTATAGGGTGTACGTACTCTGGCTTGAAAGCTGCTTCCTCTATTAAAGCAGGGACCTTCCTTAGCTTACACTATAGGGATGGGCTTCCGTCTGGTCCTTTTCCTGGCAGGGGTGGTCTTCCTGCAAAAATGAGAGCTGGTGGGCCATGAAGAAGAGGTGCCTACGGTAAGTAACTTGTTGTTCCTTACTATAAAGTCTTTCTTGTATAGGTTTAGAAATACATATCTTTTCCCATCAGATACTTCAAGTAGTGGCGTTAAGTGCTTCGCATTCTAAAATGTGTTGCAGAATTGGACTCTATAACGTACGACCTAACCAATATACAATCATTTGTATTCTGCATTTTAATTTCGAATTCCCACCAAGCGACAATGGTATTTAACTTAATTGGTGACAGTGCAGGTTATCTATTTGTCTAAGATGTGGAGAGCCAAAACAAAACCATATACATTCAAAATTCGCTACTTTGGTGGAATTGCACAATTAAACTAAAATTGCTTAACCATTGTGCACATTGCCTTTTGAGTTTATCGTTACTTCTAAGTGGGTGGCTGTATGATGTTGTTAGTATCACATAAATAGTGCTTATTCTGTTTTGTATAATGAAAAACATTTATTTTAATGCAATTTATTTCCCCTGTTCATTTTTGATTGAGCTGTCCTTTCATGTTTTCATTAATTCTTTTCTTCTTCCGTTTACCCTACTTTTTGTTTCACCTTCCCTTTCCTTTGTGTTCTGATTCTTGCAGAACCTACATGAAGTTAAGCAGATTCAGACTATGAGAGAGTTAAATGAGCGACTGGTGGCTGAGAATAGGGCCTTGACCAGAGTGGTTGCCAAACTCTCAGAGTCCTGTAGACAGCTACAGTCTGTCGACTTGTAATTTCTTCTCTCTTCATATCTTCTTTGCATAGCCAGGCAGGTGCTTCTTTACAGCCAGTTTGTTGTGGAGTTTTTTCTAGTTTGTGCGTCTTTTATTGTGCATCCCATAATGCCTGTTTTATGTATGGCTTTGCTTTGCATGATATCTGGTGTTCCTAGATAGTATTATCTTCTCTCGATGCATCTCGCACATGGCCTGATTCACTAGTATTCTTTTTTTTATTGCACCTACAATTCTCTCTGAGTTATTTATTTCAGAACCCCTTAGGGTTGCAGTTAATCTCGTCTACTTAGTAAATAAAAAAAATTGGCATTGCTTGCTTTGAATGTTGACGCTACTACAAAAGAAACTTTGAGAATTGTAAGAAGCCAACATCAAGACAAATACATTTTCATTTATTAGTTTGTATTTAGGGTCACTCATAATTTACCAATTATTAGTTATTTCTATTTGTATGCCTTTTAGGTTAGCGGTTATCTAAATCTTCAATTTAGTACAGGCCTATTCTTCAGCTTCAAAGCAGCAATTCTTGTTAGAGTGGTGTTTTGCGTTAATTATTTCACCAAACAAAAGCAAATACTTCTAAAATTATCCTTAATTGTGTTAAATGTAACGTTTGTATCGTATTTTTTTCTTTCTTGTATTCTACATTTCAGGACAGTTGTAAATCCTTCTAAGCGGTGTTGACCAATATCTGAAACAGTATATATTTTCCAGTTTGCTTTGAAATTGGTGCTTGTACATTTTGAAGAGACTAGTATGCCGTTCTTCCTGAAGGAAGACTTTCAAACGGCACACTTGGTATACACTGCAAAGATAATTAAGGGTGCTTTCAGACCTATTTTCTTTTGACTAGCATGATTAGTGAGATGATACCTAAAAAGTTTGTAAGAATACATATTGCTCTACTTTACCCAAATTAGCCATAATGTCCCAACTGTAACATTGCTTGCATTCCTGATTTTGTTAACTATTATTTCAACTTTACAAGCTAAAACGCCAGGGACGATGCTGCCTCTGAAAACATCAGGATTCAACTTGTGCCGCGACTGTAGGAAACAGATGTCGTCACGCACCTGAAAGACGTGGGTCTTTGTGGTACTTGGACTCTGGTCCTGACTCAGTGGTGCATGTAGGAGAGTAGGGTCTGCTTTCTATATTCACCCCCACTTTTTGCTTTTGCTTTACTGGTTTTCGACTTAGATGTGGCTGTGGGCCTGCTAATCAGACCCACAGCCCTGCTGTTCTCTCTCTAAATTAATACTATGTACTTTAGGTGCATAACCCATTTGGATAGGATCACCTTATTGGCCCCTGTACAGTGTACCCTAGGTACCCAGGGCATAGGTGTACTCTAGGCCTACTAGGGGCTGCAGCATGTATTATGCCACCCCTGGCCTGGCCTTCCATTTTGACACAACTGGCTGATCACTCAGCTGGGGCAAGGTCGTGTAATCACCCCTTGCTTAGGTGTAGTATTCCTATACCTAACTTACCTATAGACACATGTGTACCTATCAGTCACTCCTATGGCAGGCCTTGACAATCCTGGAGGCAGAGTGCTTGGTAACATGTGAGATGGTGCTCTAGCATGAGCTGAGCCTGTCTGCAGCTTTCGGAACCTTGTCCTTATAGCTGTTCTATGATATAGCCTACCATATACTCTTAAAGTGCCTTATAATCTTAGACGGTTATGGTAACTATGGTTTGGCTTTATCAAAACATGTCGTGTAAGGTGTCTAATACTAGGGAATAATACCCCCATGCCATTTCTGGACATGAGAATATTATCCCCCCCTTCTAGAGGGAAAGACATGTTAAAATCATACTTCAACTGTTGGCCTCTGACCAAAGCCTCAGCATCACAAAATGGATGCTGCTGCCACAACACAAGTCTGACCTCCTGCAGCTGGGAGTGATCCCAGCCAGGGAGGCCTGGACAATAGGTTTCCTGCTTGGGGAGGTGCTAGCACCTCCCCAGACAGCCTTTAGTGTATTGGGGCAGGGTGGGCTGAAAGGAATGAGACATGCCTGGGGCACACAAGGTGTTCCTTGCATAGTCCAGTTCAAACCGGCGCTGGGGCACTCCAGCCCCAGCTCTGGCGCAAAACTGGACAAAGGGAAGTGGGTGTAACCACCCCCTCCCAGGTCCCACCCATAAGGCGTGACCTAGCAGGTATCCCAGCCCCCCAGATTAGTATAATAGTGGGAGTTGGGCCTCAAGACTTTAGATTATCCTGAACCTGCAAAACTGAACAGAAACTCTGGACCTTCGACATTCGACGAAAGAAGAAGACTGAAGAATCTCCCTTGTAGCCAAGGAGTGGCTACCCTGTGCAAACAGGCACCATCAAGAGACTACCCTTTGCTTTGCGACCGTTCTACGAGGAACCGACTGCAGAGCCCGACCAGAGCCTTGATTTCCAGACTTCTCCGACCCTCATCCACATCTGCAGCAGAGCTGAGATCCGTGGAGGCGACGAGCGACGTGGGACCGGCTACCTGGGAAAAGTGGCTAGTAACTTACAGCGCAGCTTCTGAGGTACCCTCGAAGTTGTGCACCGGGGATTGAGAAGCCCCAACCCCAAGCACCATCTGCACCGAAGATCAGCCCCCCACACTCCACGAGTCCTGCGTGGGGCCCTTCAGCATTTTCCTGCTTGCCGCGTCTGTCCGGTTGCTTGCCCGCTGGCTAGTGGCCTTTGTGACGACGCACCCTGAACTCTTCTGCGCTGGTTTGGCTCCTCCAGACTGGCTCCCGCTTCTCTGCAAAGAAGAAGCACCCCAGACCTTCCTGGTCTGCACCAGAAGCAAGTCCTTCGTTCTTCGTGGGTTCCGCTTGCCAAGGCTTGGTGAGTCCTAGTCCAACTTCGACGCCGCCGACAGCAAGAGCCTTCGTGGGACAGCTCGCCTCCTGGTCCTGGTCGTCCTCGACGCTTCCTGGTCCTCCTGGCTGCAGCGACAAGCTTCACCTTCACCTGCAACTCTTCACGACATCGCCTGGTTCCTTCCTGGTTCCACGTGGTCACTGGCTAGTGACCTTGACTCTGTCCCTTCTGCTTGCAGGTTTCTTCTCTTCTTGATCCCAGCCTTGGGATCCACCGGACACTCTTCACTGACTGCCTGTCAGCATCTTTCTTCAGGCATCCATAGGAGTCGACGACGAAAACGACGCATCTTCACCCCTATGCACCTGCAGCCTGTGGGCTAGGTAACTTGGGTACTCCGGTGCTCATCAGGATAGTGACTATCCTAGTGTCTAGTTTTCAAGTCTCAACTTCCTAGCTACTCCGGAGGTGTCCTAAATCTACCGTTTTCTAAACTGTACTATTGCTATTGACTTTTACGCATTACGCGTGAGTGTTTCCACTCTGCACACGAATCCCGTGGGCCTCCCACTTCCTAACTAACGCTAGTGTAGTGTAGCCCCAGCGATTCCCTAGGCCTAGGCCTATTCTATTTCTGTGACAGTGGTTCTTATACCACTTACTTAGTATATGGTTTGCGTGGCCCCTAGGGCCTAACTGTATTACTTACCTGTGTGACTTAATGTATGCATAAATAAGACTGTGTTGTACTTACCTCTAATCTCATAAAGAGTGCTGAGGGTTTGCTTAGAATAAATACACTTTATTTTATATATATATCTGTTGTGGTGTCCTTTCATTTGGTATTCAAGGGATTATATATGGTATCACAGCTGGCTTCACATGCCATTCAGAGTTTAGCCTAAGACTGCTCTTGTCCATGCTACCACTAGGATAGCTGGTCTATAAGGTTGACTTTACAACCAATCACCATAAGGGTATTTGGACTGATATAAGGTGTACACTATAACTAGTGACATCATACATCAGGCCAACTTCTCACAGTGCAAATAATGTGCCCTCATGCACCCGAAGGCGATTCAGAAGTGGGAGGCTGTAATCGAATTGCCAAACATTAAAAGAGTTCATTGTCGCACAATAGATTACGTTTCAAGTCACGGGCTGTTTGCGATTGTATTCAGGGGTCTGTCCCGGGCAAAGTCCCAATACCACTTGAAGCAGGGGCCCCCAGCAAAGCCCTGTCCAAGTTCCACTTGCCACTATCAGTTGGGAATTGTAAGGAAAAAGCCTCTTGCAGCTTTCTGTATCCCTGTATGCACATAAGAGGCCAACCAACTGATGCCTGGAGTCCACTCCTTTATCCTGGGCACGAGGAAGCAGCAGGTCCAGCCCGTCAGAGCTGTGCACAGGTTACACAGCATGCCACGTCCTCTTGTGTTCTTACACAGGTCAAGTAAGCATTCTGATGTGGTGCCTCATTTGAGCCTGACACCAGCTAGTGAGGGAGGGTGACGCTTAGGCACTCCCTGACAAATTTGATAAACATTTTCAGGTGCAACCCTGCCCACTTTTTCAGTAGTTCTTGTTTTCTGTATTGCAAACTGGCCTAAAATGGCATGTCTACATTTTCAAGAGGTTTAGAAAGTCTTTGGCCATGTTAATCTTGGTCTCTCATGGTTGCGGATGTTTAGTGTGGATGTGCATAGTAATCACCAGTGTCCCCGTCACATCGAACACTAAAATCCAGTTTGAAGCAGACAAATCTAGATACAGATACCGAATAGGACATAAGCAGGGTGCTTCAGCGGCCAAACAAGGCGATACACAAGAATTGTCCTTTCATCTTGTTCTTTCTCTTATAAGTGCTTTCAAAGGGTTGCACATGTCTCAACAGAGCTTTCAGCCAGGATTTGACACTGTGGTGTTGACAGAATGACCACAATCACAGCCCTGCATATTCTGTTAAGCTCAGACAAGTCATCTCTTATAATTTAGGTCAGCTTATTTTGTGCTCCTGGGAGGAATTCCTTACCATTTCCTTACCTGAGAACAGGCTGTGACTTGCTGGAAAATGAATGCAATTTAGCTCAATAAACCTCAAGCAGGGAAAAGGTAACTTTTTAAAAGTTACTTTTCTCACTTCACCATTGAATTGAATTTTGAATAACTATTAAAAATGTTGTCGTCTTTATTTTTATAGCCGGTAGCTTTCCAAAGTTATCAGGATTGGCATGTCATTCTGCACCCTGGTTTTCTACATTGGACAGTTAGGCCTGCCACAGTGAAAATACTTTTCTGGCTTTGTCGCTGTAGAGATGTGGTAGTATAAATTTTCTACCTGTCCCACTTTTAAATACAATTTACCCTATTTTGTGGGCTACAAGGCCTCATTGTCGTGACTTAATATCAAAAAGGTATGTCTTTACCTGTCAAGAAGGGGTATTTTGACAAGTTTCTCTGAAGATTTTACACTGCAGCAGTCTGGCTCCACAGGGTAGGTCTTTAGACATGTTTACATTGCACTGTAGTGGAGGGCATAATAGGTGCAGCAGTCTGCAAGTGGCATTTATCTTCCAGGCCATATACTAGGGACATACAGGCAAATTTAATGTGTCAGTTGGTAGGTAATAAGCGAGAATAATCTGAAAGATACACGTTAGTTAGATTCCTCACCTTAGAATATCCCCAGGCGTCAGGCAGGATCCAGAAAGATTTTTCGTCAGCAATACCCTTGCGCTGACGTCAGTTCTTCTTTTTTCCGTGCCAGACTGCGCCAATCCGGGAAGAGCATACCCTTTTAGTAATTTTTGACTAAACTTTTTTGACTCTTTTGGTCTACTCTGTCGACTCGACTCTGGTGCCGGTAGGATGCCTGGTTTCAAACCCTGTGACTCCTGTCACCGACTGATGTCGGTTATGGACCACCACCGCCGGTGCCTCTACTGCCTTGGGGCCGACCACGATTCCGAGTCATGCCTCGACTGCCGGGCCCTGACTTCGAAGGCTAGGCGGGAGCGGTCCTGCAAGCTACTGGAGTTCCGGCAGTCGGCTCCGTGCCGTTCACGGTCTCGTCGAGGAGGAGGTTGTGACAAGTTGGCCTGATATATGATGTCACTAATTCTAGTGTACACCTTGTATCAGTCCAAACAACCCTTATGGTGATTGGTTGTAAAGTCAACCTTATAGACCAGCTATCCTAGTGGTAGCATGGACAAGAGCAGTCTTAGGCTAAACTCTGAATGGCATGTGAAGCCAGCTGTTATACCATATGTAATCCCTTGAATACCAAATGAAAGGACACCACAACAGATATATATATAAAAATAGAATGTATTTATTCTAGTCAAACCCTCAGCACTCTTTATGAGATTCGAGGTAAGTACAATACAGTCTTATTTAAGCATACATTAAGTCACACAGGTAAGTAATACAGTTAGGCCCTAGAGGCCACGCAAACCATATACTAAGTAAGTGGTATAAGGACCACTGTCACGAACACAGGATAGGCCTAGGCCTAGGGAATCGCTGGGGCTACACTATACTACCAACAGTTAGGAAGTGGGAGTCCCACGGGATTCAGGTGCAGAGTGGAAACGCTCATGCGTAATGCGTAAAAGTCGATAGGATTACTAGCAGTTAGAAATTAACAGTTTTAGGACACTTCTGGTATAGCTAGAAAGTCGAGACTCGGAAACTAGACCCTAGGATAGTCAATACCCTTGTGAGCACTGAAGTATCCAAGTTACTTAGCCCACGGGCTGCGGGTGCATAGGTGTGAACTTGCGTCGGGTTTCGTCGTTGACTTCTATGGATACCTGAAGGAAAGTTGCTGACAGGCAGTTAGTGAAGAGTGTCCGGTGGATCCCAAGGTGGGGATCAAGAAGGAAGGAACCTGCAAGCAGAAGGGACAGAGTCTAGGTCACCAGCCAGGAGCCGGGAAGGAACCAGGCGATGTCGTGAAGATGCAGGTGAAGAGGTGAAGCTAGTCGCAGCAGCCACGGGTACCAGGAGACGTCGAGGACGACCAGGACCAGGAGGTGAGCTGTCCCACGAAGGCTCTTGCTGTCGGCGGCGTCAAGTCGAGTCAGGACACAACATGCCTTGGCAAGCGGAACCCACGCAGGATGGAGGACTTGCTTCTGGTGCAGACCAGGAAGGTCTGGGGTGCTTCTCTTTCACAGAGGAGCGGGTGCCAGTCTGGAGGAACCGGACCAGCAAGATGAAAACAAAGGTTCGTCGTCGCAGAGGCTACTAACCAACGGGCCAGCAACCGGACAACACGTCGAGCAACTCGGGTGCAGAAGGGCCCCACGCAGAACACGTGAAGTGTGGGGAGCTGGTCTTCTTTGCAGATGGTGCTCGGGAGTGGGGCTTCCCAATTCCCCAAGCACAGCCTCGAGGGAGCCTCGGAAGTCGCGCTAGTCAGTTACTAGCCACTTTTCCCAAGTCGCCGGTCCCTCGTCGCCTCCACGGGTCTCAGCTTCGCTGGAGATGTGGATCTGGTTCAGAGGTGTCTGGAAGTCTCGGCGCTGGTCAGTCTCTGCAGTCGTCCCTCGTAGGATTCAGTCGCAAAGCAAGCAGCGGTCGCTGGATGGTGCCTGGTTGCCCAGGGTGGTCACTCCTTGGCCACAAGGGAGATTTCTTCAGTCTTCTTCCTGAGGTCGAATGTCCAAGGTCCAGAGTTTCTGTTCAAGTTGCAGATTCAGGATAATCTAATTTAGCAGGGCTCAGCTAGCTACTGATATACTGGGCTAGTGGGCTGGGCTACCTGCAAGGTCCCTCCCATGGGTGGGACCAGGAAGGGGAGTGGCTACACCCCCTTTCCTTTGTCCAGTTTCGCGCCAGAGCTGGGGCTGGAGTGCCCCAGCACCGGTTTGAACTGGACTATGCATGGAACACCTTGTGTGCCCCAGGCATGTCTCATTCCTTTCAGCCCTCCCTGCCCCAATACACTAAGGTCTGTCTGGGGAGGTGCTAGCACCTCCCCAAGCAGGAAACCTATTGTCCAGGCCTCCCTGGCTGGGAGGGCTCCCAGCTGCAGGAGGTCAGACTCGTGTCTGTGGCAGCAGCATCCATTTTGTGATGCTGAGGCTTTGGTGAGAGTAAAACAGCAAAGTAGGATTTTAACATGTCTCTCCCTCTAGAAGGGAGGAATAATATCCTCATCACCAGAAATGGTATGGGGGTATTATGCCAAAGTGTTAGACACCTTACACGACATGTTTTGATAAAGCCCAACCATAGTTACCATAACCGTTTAAGATTATAAGGTACTTTAAGGGTATATGGTAGGCTATATCATAGAACAGCTATAAGGACATGGTTCCGAAAGCTGCAGACAGGCTCAGCTCATGCTAGAGCACCACCTCACATGTTACCAAGCACTCTGCCTCCAGGATTGTTAAGGCCTGCCATAGGAGTGGCTGATAGGTACACATGTGTCTATTTTAAGGGTAGATATAGGTATACTATATCTAAGCAAGGGGTGATTACACGACCTTGCCCCAGCTGAGTGATCAGCCAGTTGTGTCTGATTGGAAGGCCAGTCCAGGGGTGGCATAATACCTGCTGCAGCCCCTGGGAGGCCTAGGGTACACCTATGCCCTGGGTACCTAGGGTACACTGTACAGGGTCCAATAAGGTGATCCTTACCAATTGGGTATGTACCTAGGGTACATGGAGTCCATTTTAAAGAGAGAGCAGACCGCCTGAGACCCTGAATGGCAAGATCTCAGGCCAACTAAGTCGAAAAACCAGCTAAACACTAGGCAAAAAGTTGGGGTAACCATAGTCAGATATCCACCTTCCTACAGAGGTCGAGGGACCGGTCGCGGAGCTGCAGTCACCACCACCACTCGTCTGGTTCAAAGTCTTCGGGTAAGTCGAAGCACAGTCAGAAGTCCAAGAGGTGACATCGCTCTTCGGACTCGACTCGGCTGAGGGTTCGGGTGGTGCCACCCGTGCGGCTCTGTCGGAGCCGCAGGAGTTGCGTCTGTCCCCATACCCGCCGGTCCCTGGGACCGACGCGACTCCGGCGGAGATCAGTGCCTTCCTCTCGGCCATGAGGGGCCTGGCTCGGCCGTCGACGCCTGTCCGCGTGCCTTCAGGCCCCGCGGGCTCGACTGGGGGGGCCTAGCGAGCCGGCGGCTCCGGCTCCGGCGCCGACTCCGGTCCCGATGCCGCAGGTCCCCATGGGATCCAGGCCTGGATCCCTGTCGGCGCCGGTCGACCTCACGACCCCTCCGCCGGCGCCGACTCCGGTACCACCTCCGGCACCGCCTTCGGACAACGCCGTTCCCCGGTTTTGTCCCGGTCCGGGCCCGGCGCCGTCTGACGCCGATGGGTGGCAATTTCATCTTCCGCCTGGCTCCGATCATTCCACCTGTATACCAGCAATCGGATGACGGTGACGACTGGGAGGGGTCTGAGGACCCTCTTGTCCAGCAGGGCCAGTTATCATAGGACTGGGCAGATGAGTTGGCGGATGCCAGTGGTCTTGATACCTCCCCTGACACTGGCTTCATCTCTCCTCCGACCGTGGCTTCGGAGGAGGAGTGCTACTTTTTCTCTGGTGCTGCGCAAGGCAGCCGAAGCCCTTGGGCTAGAGCTGCCTGCTGTGACTGTGAGGACTAACCTCCTCACCGAGGTGCTCCAACCGACAGCAAGCTCCTCTGAGCCTCTGCTGCAGTTTAATGAAGCACTACTGGACGTTCTAAAGGGCACCTGGTCCAAGCCCTCCACAGTACCTCCTATGGATTGGGTAAGCGGCAGATCCCTCTCCCTACCGCAACCGGAGCACGTAGTGGTGACGGATGCGTCACTCCTGGGATGGGGGGGCCACATGGGAGAGGCGGTGATCAGAGGCCTCTGGTCTCCGGCGGAGTCCCGGCTCCATATCAACCTTCTGGAGCTGAGGGCGATCCAACTTGAACTGAAAGCCTTCCTTCCCTCTGTCCAGGGAAGTGTGGTGCAGGTGTTCACGGACAACACCACCGCCATGTGGTACTGCAACAAACAGGGCGGGGTGGGATCGTGGACCCTTTGTCAGGAGGCTCTGCGCCTCTGGACATGACTGGAACATCAAGGCATCACCCTGATGGTTCAACATCTGGCGGGCTCTCTGAACGCCAGAGCAGATGAACTCAGCCGCCGCTGCATGATGGATCACAAATGTCGTCTACACTCTGACGTGGCGCAAGGCCTCTTTCGGCAGTGGGGAGATCCTTGGTTAGATCTATTCACCACCGAAGAGAACGTGCAATGTTAGCAGTTCTGCGCGTTGGAGTTTCCAAGGCAGCACTCGCTCGGGGACGCCTTTCGTCGCGAGTGGAGTTGCGGTCTGTTGTACGCCTTTCCGCCTATACCACTTCTGCCCCGAGTGCTGAAGAAGATCAGCCGCGACCGGGCCCAAGTCATCTTAGTGGCTCCGGATTGGGCACGAAGGTACTGGTATCCCGAGCTACTCAGTCTGTCAATCGATCCCCCGATACGACTGCCTCTTCAGGAGGACCTTCTGTCGCAACAGCAGGGGACGGTCCTCCACCCGAACCTGTCCAGTCTCCACCTCCATGCGTGGGAATTGAGCGGCGACAGTTGAGGCCATTTGACTTGTCTCCTGGAGTCTGTGATGTGATTCTGGCAGCCAGGCATCCCTCCACAAAAACGGTATACACCTGCAGGTGGAACAAATTTGTGGCATGGTGCACAGCAAAGGCTGTGGATCCCCTTTCCGCCCCTCTTGCTGAGGTTCACCTCTATCTTCTTTCTTTGGCCCAGTAGGTCTCTGCTCTGGGCACCCTAAAAGGTTATCTCTCTGCTATTGCTGCTTTCTTACGGCTTCCTGAACAGCCTTCTCTTTTCAAATCCCCTTGTTTCTCGCTTCTTGAAGGGTATTACTCACATGTTTCCTCCTGTCCCTTTCGTAATGCCTCAGTGGGATTTGAATCTGGTCTTGACGTTTCTGATGTGCGTCCCTTTGAGCCACTTCATAATTGTCCCCTTCGTCTCTTGACGCTTAAGACTGCTTTCCTGGTTGCCATCACCTCTGCTAGAATGGTGAGTGAGCTCCAGGCTCTCTTCTCAGCCTCCTTTTCTTTCTGTCCATCCGGACAAAGTTGTTCTCAGGACTCGCCCTTCCTTTCTCCCTAAGGTGGTAACTGCCTTTCACATCGGGCAGTCTGGTACGTTGCCCCCCTTCTTTCCGCATCCTTCGAAAGAGGAAGAGAGGCTCCACTGTCTGGACCCAAATCGGGCGCTGTCCTTTTATTTGGACCGCACCAAGCAGTTCCGGGTGGACGACCAACTCTTTCTTGGCTACGTGGGCGCTAAGTAGGGACGGGCGGTGCAAAAGCGGACCATCTCTCGGTGGGTCGTTTTGTGCATCAAAGCTTGTTACTCCTTGTCTAAAAAGGAACCTCCTGTAGGGCTGAGGGTCCATTCCACTCGGGCCACAGCGGCGACTACTGCCCTGGAGGACATCTGTCAGGCAGCAAAGTGGGCCTCACTGCACACGTTTGCTAAACACTACTGCCTGGACAGCCAAGTCCGGAGAGACGGCTTCTTTGGCCGTTCTGTTCTCCAGGACTTTCTGGTGTGATCTTGGTTCGCAGACCCACCACCGGGGTTGGTATTGCTGGGGTATCTATTCTAAGGTGAGGAATCTAACTAACGTGTTTCTTTCAGATGAAAAAGTTACTTAACTTCGGTAACGATATATCTGTGAGAAACATTAGTTAGTTAGATAACTCACCGACCCACCCATCCTCCCCGTTCTGTGAACCGATATCTAGGGTTGAGGTCATCCCTTTCAGGGCCCTAGAATTTTTTGGCACCAGTGTCGGTCTCTTGCATGGCTCTGCATTCCTGGCGCGGAAAGCTATGTACAAGAACTGACGTACGCGCGTGAGGGCGGCGTCTAAGTACTCCGACGTCATCCCGACGCCGACGACTGACGTGGAGCCGCAGACGACGCCTAGCGACGCGCAAGGGTATTGCTGACAAAAAATCTTTCCGGATCCAGCCTGACGCCTGGGGATATTAGATGAGGAATCTAACTAACTAATGTTTCTTACAGATATATCATTACCGAAGGTAAGTAACCTGTTCATCATGTCTAGAGGGGGGAGCCAAGGCGCTTTACTCCTGGTTAGCAGGGGTAAAGTACACAGCATTCTAAAACCAGCAAAAATAGAGTCCAGAAAACGGTTACCATGCAGAAAAGGCAGATTTCCTTTCACATGTTATAAATACACGAAGGCTAGATGAGAACCAACAGCATCCCTCCACTCAAAATTAGGCAAAAAGACATTAGGGTGTAGATCAAAGGGTCGTACGTCACAAGCATCTACGGACTCTGATCTGCCCTGCAGTTCGCCCCACTGTATCTCAAATTCCTCGTACAGTTGTTGACCTTAGCAAATTGTGGCCTAATGCTGCAGCTTTTTCAGATGCTTCCAGCTTCATCTGGCACCCCTTTGGACCCCATGGAGTTGTGAGTGGTACAGTTGAACCCTGCTTTTGGGCCTCACTCTGAACTAGATGACTCCATAAGATGTGTGCACCGGGTTTATGCTTCCACTCTAACTCGAGGGTTTACACCCGTCCCTCCCATGTTTATGCCAACTGATTCAGCCCAGTACCCAATCCTGGCACCTGTATCCAACCTTGTGCTATCATCTGCTTGCTCCAAGCATGGGCACAGTAATTAACCTCATCAGACTGCAAATCAGGGGGACATTGTCTCCACCTCTGAAAGTGTTTAACTCTTAATGTATTACTGTGGCTACTTATGGAGTGGGAATTTGAGGTTTTAGTAAGTGCGGCTCCATTCAGGCAGAGGAAAAGCGATTTCTGCTAAGGATTTTAAGTGCACCGCCATCCACCCCTGCCCTCATTACCCACTTTGAGTTAAACTAGGATTTTTTCGACCAAGATGGCCCTGCTTTTACTATGGGTTAGCATCTGGTTGCACCCAGCCGCCAAGCTCTAAGGATATCATATCCGATTGCATGACGCTGTACAAGGTTTCCTCCATACCATAGCTGAGTTATTTACAAGATATTTTTGGCTCCTTCTGCATACCCTGGTGGTAATTTGAACCTAGCTGCTTCCCCAACAACGCCAGATTGGGGGTGAAAACATTATTTAAGGCCTACCGAGCAAACATTAGGTTGAAATCCAAGTTATCGAAACCCTCGGTGTTGCAATATTATAGCCTTCTTTACACTGATGATTCCCCTCTGTATCTAGTTTTAGAGATGACCAGATGGGAGCGGTCCCTACTTTTTAGCTTCAGATCTACTGGTCTCTCTTTTTAAAAAAAAATTTAGACTCTGAAGGGAACACAGTCTCTTGTTGCCCATGTGATAATCACTCTGCTCAATCATTACTGCATTTTAGGTTCTTTTGCAATTTGCACAGTTTAGCACAACAGCACTTTCTGATACCTTTATTAAGGAGGCTATGCCTTCGACACAACAGACCTGCTCTCCTCCATTTACAATCTTTGTGCTCCCCTGAAATTGTCTTTTTTTGTCTGTGCCTTCCTGTAAGCAGCACTTAGGGCTAGATACACTATGTTGGGCTAGTCTGCCAGAATATTACGCACAGCACGGCATAATACACCGAACATGATAGAATCATCGTGTCCATTAGCGGGTACAGTAAGAGCGCATGGCAGACCCTATTGGAGGTTTTTGTTCTCCCGCTGTCTTCCCTTCCTGCTTTTAATTGTAGCTTTTAAAGTTCTATTTGGTAACAGTGCGCCATAATTTGGTCTCATTTCGCATCTTAGGTTCCTCTTTAATTTCCGGATGTTTGATGTATTTCCTGACATCTTACCAGACTGCTATAGGGCTATATTTCTATGTAATCTTAGTCATGTTGCTCATTTAAGCATGGATATCTGATGTATTATCTGACGTGTTTGTTTCGTACCTCAAAAGTCCTTTCAGATTTTTTAAAATATTCTCATTTTATGACTACTTTTAAATTCTCATATATGTTTATAGTTTTGCGCATTATTCTTTTATGGTCTATTGTTTTTAAGACCAAATAAAGTTTTTGATTGATTGATGCTTGCTCCAAGCTTATGTCGCGGTATGACGTCACTCAGTTGCAACCAGACTCTAATCCTCAACATCAGTACTATCTGAAGCTAGAGGCCTCATTTGGATCAGATTTCTGATGCAGTTCGGGGTATGTAAAATGTTCCCAATGACACTAATGCGGACAACTGCTGCTTTCTCTCTATAATTCTGATGGATTTACAAAATCCAATGTGTTAGATACATCGCCAGAGCGTGAGCTAGGTTCATTACCTGGGCCACAAATGGAAGAAATTGCCTCTTTCTTAGTAGTTGTGCAAAGAGCAGCAGAAAGCTTGTTTATCTGATAGACACCCAACCTCAGTTTCCTTACTTTAGAATTTGCCCCAGGTGCCAGACTAGATCCGAAAATATTTCCCAGCAGCACCTCTGCAAGTCAGTAGAGGGTGTTGAGCGACTCCATAACAACGTCGACCACCGGATGTGAGAAGGACTGAGTCCATATAGGCCCCGATGCGTTGACTTCATTTTCTTCTTTTACCCATTCAATGCGGACCTGATAGCAGTACCTTTGCCTTTTTTCGGCCTACTTCGACTGCTAGTCGACGGAACAGTGTGCTTTTTCTACCTATGTGTCTTTTGGCTTCAAGGCTTGTGGGTCCTGTGGCTGGCTCCCTTATAGTGATGCTCTATATGATGTCTTGTTGGGGGTTTGGCCTAGACCTGATTCAGCTGCCCCTGTGGGTCGGTCTATTTCACATAGATACCATCCTGCTCCTGGTGATCTGGTTTGTTTCCTCCAGGACCCTACTCCTCAGTTTTATAGTTCAGGCTGTTTGCATCTCCCAAGACCCTGAATCTCTTCTACATGTTCCTCTGTACACTTGTGGCAGACATATTTTTCCCTCCTCCAGTTCTGCTCTGCATTCTATCAGTACATCTTGCTTTCTCTGTCGATTTACCCATGCGTTATTGGACTCCTTTGCATGTCTGCAACCCTCCTTTCCCGATGACATCCTGGACGACCCTGTCCGTTTAAATCAAGATGGCCAACAAGCAGCTCAATGGCTTATTTGTTGTAGTATGGATACCACTGATTCAGTGAGTCCGGCCAAGGCCTCTTCTGTGGTGTTACTTCGCCGCACCTGGCTTCGTTCCTCTGGTTTCTCAGAGGCTGTTACAACCACTTTGACTGATATGCCTTTTGATGGCACCCGTCTTTTCGGTGCAAAGGCTTACTCCGCGTTGCGACAATATCAAGTCAGTCAGGGTGGAGCAAAATCTTTACTGTTTGCTTCCATGGTCTCCTGTACTACGGTTGTATAGGGAGGTGTCATGTTTTTTGTTCACATCTGGGCCACATCTGTTCACATCTGTGCCATTCTGGGGCAGGTGCCAATTGGCTTTCTTGTCCAGTCCCCTCTATATCTACGGGTCACACCCGGTGGGGTGTTCCTGCCCTCTGTAGACACTTTTCTTATTATTATACTGGATGGGGATTCCACAGTGTGAGACATATATTGTTTTCTGTAACCTGTTCTTGCAGCTTTTTTCTGCAGGCTAGTTTTCTACCCCAGATCTTGTTCTTTAATGGGTATTTTGCTTGCATTGTGTGGATGCACTGTTGCCTTGCTCTCTGATCTTCATGGACCATCTTTTGTATCCATTATAGGCCTTTTTGAGCTCTGTTCTAGTACTTAGTATCCCTTATAGGGGCTTCTGTTGTTACTCTGAAATGTAATGGTTGTGCATTCGCCTAGCACCAGCTCCCAATACAGCCATCAGAGGAGTTGTCTCTCATCCCCCATAACTACTGTCTTTTCTACTGGGTGTCACTTCTTCCTTAGAGGGAGCAGTGCAGAGAGTGGTGTACTCCTTGCCCTTGGTTGATTTTCTGTTATGGCCTGCGACGATATTTCCACTGCAGTCTTTTATTATTGCATTTGCACTTCTTATTTCTCCTCTCGTTATGCCTTGCTTGGATGACTTTCTGCCACTGATCATTCTGGTTCCTTATCGAACTGTAACTAGGCATGTACCTCTAGCCTCGTTTTTTTTTCTCGGCTTCACCCCTGGAGAGGGTGCTGTTGCTTTCTGGAATACCTTGTACCCTTGTATTCCATGGGCATTATCTTCTTTCTGGAACGTGGTCCCTTTGGCATTATGGTTCCTCTCGGAGCACTGGTTTTCTCACTGTACAATATTTCAGTGTCATAGAGTGCAGCTGCATCACCCTTGAGAGCTTTGAGGTGCTTAGTGAGGGTCTTGAGGCAAGGAAGCTTCTGCCTCCTTTGGCACCCTTTTTCTCTTCTTTTTCGTGAGATGTGATATCCATTTTAACCTCTAAGTTCGGTATGTCACTTTCTCTTTATTTTTTTTTAACTCCTTTTACTTAAGGGACTTTTTTCATCTCTTCTCCAGCTCTTTCTTGGCAGCTCTGGGTCTCTTGTCCTTTTTACCTTGCATTATACTGAAGCCTTGGCTATGTATGCCTTCTGTCTCCTATGGAAACATTCTTTGCTGGCCTGATATCTCTGTCTAGTGGTTGAAACTGGTTGTGTCTAGGCCTTCCATGTGTTGGCCTTTATTTTGACTACCTTTTGTTTTCTGGTGGTTTTCGGTCAGCCACCTGATGGTTTCCTTGCCTGTCATTTGCCTTGGTTTTGGTTTTATTGAACTCTGTATTTGTCTCACTTTTGGTCTATCGCCAATGTGTAAGTCGTTCTGTTGCTCTTTCATAGATACTCCTATTGTATAGGTGTTCTTCGTTTCTACTCTGGTCTCTATCCCTACTTGCTGCGTAAGACTGTGATTCTTTTCCTCTCGGGAGGTTATGCTTCTAGTGTACTCTGCTATAGTGTGTATATCTATCTATGTATGTTTATATATATATATCTCCATGCTCCTCCCCACTCAATCAAACAATGAGCATGCGTGATGCCTTTAGAATCAGATTCTTTAATGCGTTGGGCCTCTCTCGACCCAGCTTTTCACAGTGGGACATTTTGGCAGTATCCCCACCTTTATCTGTCTTTATCTATATTTAATTTCTGTGTGCCTGAATATTTGTGTGTGTGTAAGTGTGTGTTTCCATGTATATGCATATACTGCAGGTGGGCTTCCCACAGGGCGTATTTATCTGCTCTTGTAACTGCGCTTTTTTTTAATGTTTTTATTCAACCTTCGCGTGGTCGTTATCTCTACTTTATTTTCCTTGCTTCTCTGGGCTTCTTAGTTACCTAGCCCCAGAAGGTTTCCTTCTCGCCTGGGGATTTCCGCCTGAGACTAGTCTCTCCATTCGTTATGTTGTGCTTCTCGCAATGTTTTGGGTCAGAATTAATTAGTTTTCTCTTCCCCTTTTCCATTTGTGATGTATTCTGAGACTCCTCCCCCCTTTTGTCCCTGTTTTTCTCAGGGTGTTCGTCTTTATGACAAGGTTCTCTGACACAGTGACGTGCTGTTTTCCTTGGTCCTTCAGCAGTGTCCTGTCATAGTTTGGTTACTATCTGTATAGCTACACAGTTGTTTTTGTGGAAGTGTTTTCTCCAACACTTTTTCGCCTCTGCTGTGGGTTTGTTGTCTGCGTACTTTCACGGTTCTGCTCCCTACAGGCTTTCGCAGTCCTAATGGAGCTGCTGCTGCTTCTTTTCCTTTCCATATTCCCACAACAGCCTGTTACCTCTCTCCCATTTGGGGCCAGCTTTTCCTATTAGGGGATCTTTCATGAGTTCCGTTCCCTGACTCTCCTCTGAGGACGGTATTGCTTGGGTATCTAGTCTAAGGTAAGGAATCTGCGGTTAGAAGTCTCTATCAGACGGACAAGTTACTTACTTTTGGTACTGCCTTATCTGTTAGAGACCGGATCTACCCGCAGATTCCTTACCGATCCACCCCGCTCTGCGAACAGCTGGTCCTGTTACCTACAAGATCCCTTTCTTGGCATTTCTTTAGGACTTCGTATTTATTTGACACAGAGATGTCTCTCTCTAGCACAATGTGTGGCTCCGTGTTTTGGCACAGAAGGTAGTCACAGGAGAAACTGATGTCAACGTGTATGGGGTGGGCTTATATGGACACC
Organism: Triturus cristatus; assembly: GCF_964204655.1. Taxonomy (NCBI): domain Eukaryota; kingdom Metazoa; phylum Chordata; class Amphibia; order Caudata; family Salamandridae; genus Triturus; species Triturus cristatus. The sequence continues at coordinate 620,016,279 of NC_140585.1, forward strand.
GTCCACCTCACATCCAGTGTTCAACGCCGCTACGGAGTCGCTCAACACCCTCCATCGACACGCAGATGTACAGTTGTGAAAAATTTTAGAATCCAGTCTGGAGCCTGGGGAGGATTCTATGGTATGGTAAGGAATCAGCGACAAGGTCCTGTCTCTACCAGATTAGGCGTTACCAATGGGATGTAACTTGTTTTACAGCTGTTTACTCTTGAAACCAAGGCATTCTTGTTAACTGAGAACCTTCAACCAGGTCCTTCTTCCTCTGCATTATTATTGCTATTTAGCAAGGCTGTTACAGGGCACCCTTATGTCCACTTGTTTTAAGCTATGCTTGGGCCTCTGGTCAGCTGATGGATACCAGGTGACAGGCCAGCCAATTTTTCTGTTTAGACACCTTGTGCCTTAAAGCCCGGTGGTACAGATGTTGACGAGCAAAGTCACTCCTAATGTGTTTCCTCACCAATTCTCTGGATGAGTTAGACTATATTAATGCCTTCCGAAAGGTTATTCTTTTTTGCCAGTTTAGCTTTAAGATACTTGAACACAGAGTGCCTTCTTGGCAGTGTTATCATTCTTTATGGGACATGGCCTGCGAAATCTTGTCTCCTCTGTGGCTCAAACAATATATGATGTCCAGCAGGAAACAAATGATGTCTTGTGCGCCGGTTTAGACACCAGGGATTGTGTGGGGAGAGCTTTTGGCACAAGTGTAATGCTTGCATGCTACACATAGATGCGATCAACTGAACTTTATGGCAGATGTACAAGCATTCCTTTGAAGGTTGTAAACCAGTGGTTCCCAAACTAGTTAGAACCACTACCCAATTTTTCAAACGATAAACTTTTGCAACCCACCTAGCTTTAATGGACAGGAGGCAGGCAATTTTTTAATGTAACTAAAACAGTGTGGTAGCACAATATAGACATCAGACATACAGTTTTACTGATAAAACTATACTGCACACAAATGTTAATGTGTGGAAATCGGGTTTCAGTGAATAGTTATCATTTGTGCATCACTAAGTAAAGTGCTTTGATGTGTTTTGATCCTATTCTAACTGTTGAATGTGCACAGTTCATTGACAGGTATTTACATTTTGTTGGGTTACAAAAAATGACATCCTGCAGCCTTTCCTTTCACACTCTGTGTACCCCAGCAAGAATGTTATATATTTCACGTTATTATTCCTTTGCAGACTGCAAACTGAGAGAGGTTTGTAAATGCCAATTCCCGTGGTAAAAAAGCAGCAATTTGTCATAAGATATAGCCAGACATTTGACCTCTCTTTGAAGCACAGCAAATGTGACAAGATAAATACAGAATTTAAAGTCATCTTTATTTATTGTGTGGATGTTTGCGTCCCACTAAAAACCGGCAAGCTATCCACCAGCAGGTCGCCACCCACAGTTCTGGAAACACTGCTCTAGACTGTGTGGGGAGAAGGCTGATTCTGCACTCAAAATTTTAAGGAGAGTTGTGCACAGCACGATCCTTGAGGCACTTGTTTCCTGCCAAGCAGTTCGACCAACAATACAGGGACTTTTAAGGTTGTTCCGGAGGCTAACCTGCAAGCAACACCGGAGTCCCCAATTTGTGCAGAAGAGGCAGTCCTAGGCCTTTCGAACAGAGGGTGTGGCTGTGGCGGTTCTCACCATCTTCTCTTGTGCAGCAGCTTCAAAGCTTATTTAACTTGCCCTCGCAGGTCTATCCTCGTCCGGTATGAAGCAGATTACGATCTCCAGCTGGCAAATCATGTCAGACAGATGGTCTTACAAATGATTTAGAGTGGCTATAACCTGGTTTAATTTCCTCCCTGACCCTATTTTCCCTTTACATCATAGAGGCTATCGGAAGACCATTCCATAATTTTACTACAAGAAATTAACCTTCTGCTGGCCATGGAGTGGATGCCGATAAAGAAGTGTGCTATTCACTGTACTTCTGTGTACCAAAGAAGGATGTAGGCCTCAGGCCTATACTGGACCTCTGTCCACTGAATGCCTTTCTGCAGAAAGACAAATTCAAGATTCTGACCTTGCCCCCAGATTATTTCTGCTCTGGAGCCAGGACACGAGATGATGTCCTTGGACTTGCAGGATAAGTATTTATATACCGGTCTTGTATTCCAACAGGCATTGTTTGCGGTTCACAGTAAGGTCGCTTCCCACCTTCAGGGATTGTGGATATATGTGTTCCCAACAGTGACTACAGGATGCTCAATCCGGCCTCGCCACAGTCAGTCGTAGACATGCGCCAGACAATAGCTAAACTCCTGCCAACTTTCTGGTTTTTCATTGACAAGCTAAAGATCCATCTGTGCCGGAAAGAAAGAATTCCCTCCATTGTGACGGTCCTTGACAATGGCTTTCAAGAATTTTTCCACTGCTTTAGCTAGTCCCAATTTGCTTGGTCAATCCTGGGTCTTTGTAAGGACAGCACAGCAGATTCTTGGACTCTTACCCTCATACATCCTCTTGTTCCCAAACACAAGGAGGCATATGTAGCCCCTGAAGGGGAACCACGCATTTCAAAGAGCCTAGCATCAGGGCTACCTCACCAAATCCATTTATATCTTGTAGGAGATAGCTACGTGTCTTCTGTGGAGGCAGCCAAACACCAGTCTGACCTGCAGTAGACCACTCTCCCTTCCCTACCCAGACTTTATGGTTATGACAGACCTATCACTGCTGATTGCGGCAGAGGGATTAACCTTGGACAGGTAGAGATCAGAGGCCTCTGGTCTCCAGGAGAGAGCTAGCTGCACATCAGCCTTTTGCAGCTTCGAACTCACCATCTGGCCATGAAAGCCCTCCTACCATCCATCAGGAAGAGGCTGATTCAGGTCCTCATGGGCAATGCTACCCACCCACATGTGGTACTACAACAAGCAGGGTGGAGTGAGGTCCTGTACCAGGAGGTCCTATGCTTTTAGGACCAAAAGAACGTCTTTCTGTTTGTCAGTCATCTACCAAGGTCTCTAAATGCCAGAGCACACAAACTGAGCAGACATTGGCTGTTGCATCACGAGTGGCATTTTCACCCCCAATCTGGAAGATACATTTTCGACTAGTACAAGTCAAGAAAGTCACTAGGGAAATTCATTCTGATTTGCAATGGAACACTGGTCTCCTGTACACGTTCCCGCCACTGCCTCAAGTTCTGAAGATAGTCCGACACAATGGGCACATGTGATCTTAATAGCCTTGTACTGGACCAGAAGAGTATGATATGCAGAGCTTCTGAGCATGAACATTTGCTCTTCAATCCAGCTACCACTTTGGGAGGACATCCTGTCTCCACAATAGAGAAGCGTCTTGCGCCAGAGTATCGGCAGTCTATGATTCCATGCATGGAAATAGTTAAATTAATTTGATCTGCAAGCTGCAGTAGTCAAAGTTATCCTTAAGCTGGATGCAAATTTGACAGAGTCCATCTACACTGGAAATATACAGAAACTACTCCTTGGTAAACTGCAAATCTTACAGAATTCGGCAGCTTGTCTATTACTAGGGATACCTAGGCACAACTCAGTGGACAAGGCTTTGGCAGAGCTTCACTGGCTGCCAGTTAATAAGATAGACGTCAAGGTGCTGTGTATCACCTATAAGGCTCTTCACAGCTACAGCCCTGCTTATTTGAAACATTAACACCCCTGCCAGTAAACTGTAAGCGCCCTCAGCAGGTAACCTTACAGTACCTAAGGTCAGAAGATCACGGTGGGGGGCAGAGGCTTGATATACGACACAACCAAACAATGGCATGCTCTACTCCTCAAGGTAAAGACTAGCTCTTCCCTGTTAATCTTTAGGAGGAACCTTAAGACCTGGCTTTTCAATCTATAGTCTCAGCTTCATTTACGTGATCAACCATCTCTATCTAAATCTCCTGCAGTAATTTGTTTTAACAAAGATCTGACTCATGTTTCCATGCTTCCCTTCGTTCTACTGCAGTGTTCTTTGAACTTAGTGTTGACATTTCTTAACTGAATGTTTTTCCAGCTAAGGCACAGCTGCTCACTGTGACTACTGATTTCCAAACAGTCTTCCTGATAACCTCTGCCACATTAGTGAACTGCAGGCACTCTCAGTGCAACAGCCCTCGAACACCAACATTTCAGACAAGTTACTGCTGAGGACATGCACTGCTTTCTTGTCTTGTGACACCTTTCCACATTTCTCAATCCATCATTCCACCAACATTGTTTGCTCCATTTCATCCTTCGAAGGATGGGTAGATGCTACATCAACTCTGTCCAAAAAGGATGTTGCTTATTACATTCGTCATACACTGGACCGTTGTGCAGATGACCAGCACTGTGTACAATTTTCTGGAGCATTGGCAGGGGGTGCCTATTCTGGACACCTGCCAGGCTGCAATGTTGAACCTCTTAGCACACGTTTGCAAAACCCTTCTGCCTTGATGGAAGGTCCATTTATCCTGATTGGTCCTACAAATCTTTCTGGACTGAGTCCGCTCCTCAGACCTCACACCTTTGAGAGGTACTGCTATTTTATCGATTCCGAAGATGTGGAATTTGCGGTTAGACATTTCCATAAGGAGAACAAGTTACTTACCTTCAGCAGCTCTCGTTCATTGGATGTGCTACCTGATAAGGGATTCCTCACTGCCATCCCATCTCTCAGCTCTGTGTAGAGAACTCCTGAACATAATAGGATCCCAAGTTAGCCATATGGTGCCACCCATCAGGGCGCAGGAGCATTTCTAAGAACATTCTCCTGATCCAGTCTGGGTATACTCACAAGATGAGGAATCTACTGTTAGATAGCATATCCACCTGAAAAAACTTTGCTGAAGGTAAGTAACTCGTTTGAAGTACTTATTACAGTCGTCTTCTAACACAGCATAATTTAGCGATTGTGTGTATGCATGTCTGCTTGTAGTTGTACAAAACCTACTAATTTGGCTTTCTAATTTCTTGTCTGTACTTTTGAGTTAATTAAAAAATAATGGTCTGCTAAAGTGTTCTAATTTGTCCAAGGATTAGGAAACAATGACAGTTCTTTATATGTGAAAATAATAAACTTGTGCACATTTGTGGACATACAGAGTTATGCCTGTCTCATTTTTTAAATTCTTTAATTTTTGTGTAGCAACGTGACATAATAACTAGTTAATAGAAGCAAATCGCCTCAATTTCTTGAAACGCAAATATTGGAGATGAAATCAGATGTCATAGTATCAAGCATTGTTGGTCAAAATACTTGACATGCTCCTCATTTCAAATTAAAAAAAAAAACATTTCTTAGTAATAGTTTTCATCACGGTCTATATAAAAAGGGAAAACACTGGTTTTCTTTATTTCTCTACAAGTTATTTTAAAGTTAACAAATGTTATTTTTGTGGTACTACCTTTGGTTGCATTTAATTTTGTAGTATACTTAGTTTGCAGCCTTGTCTCCTGCTGCCTGTACTAGTTTTGTTCTACAGTTGGTAACACCACATATGAGCCTCCTTGACAGTCTGTTGGTTAATAGTTTACTGATAAAATGGCAACCTTTATTCTTATGAAACCCTCAGGTTATCAAAAGATCCAACGCAGTTTCCTAGACTTCTTTTCAAGTTTCTTTACAATATTATATTCAACTTTATATATACTATGCCTCTTAGCATTCTATAGTTTGGATCTAAATGAGCTAAATTTGTTAATTAGTATACAGTCAGCCTTTGGGATCCCATTCATGAGCGCTAAATTTCAGACATATTTCCCTGTACAATCTCCATTGAGGTGTTTTGGCTTAGCATTCATATGCCAGAAATTGCTTCTTGATGCTAGACCTCAAAATAACAAAAACATGATACAATACTGCAACAGAGAACACATCTAGTATGGCTAAACCCAGATAAATATATTCTGTTGTTAAGAAGTATGGTCTGCCAAGCTTATGCTCCTTCTTCAGCATTGACGGTTTCATAAATACACATGTTATTCACTGTTGTAAGGCTTATAATCCTCAGTAATCAATGTTTAGGCATAAGTGTATATATACTTGTGAGAAGTTGGCCTGGTATATGATGTTCACTAGTTAAAGTGACCACCTTGTACCATGCCAAGCAACCCTTATGGTGTGGTTGTAAGTCAACCTTTTCGGACTAGCTGCCCTAGTGGTAGCGTAGGCTAAGCAGTCTTTGAGGCTAAACTCGTGAAGCGTGTTAAGCCAGCTGTTTTACCAAATGCAACCCCCTTTTATACCAATGAAAGGACACCACACAGATATATATTCAAAATATATATGTATTTATTTCTCAAAGTAACCCCTAGTCTCTTTATGAGCACAGGAGCACAAATCGTCAAACAAGATTACAGTAGAATACACAGAAGTTGCACTTTATATGGATAGGCCCTGGTGGCCGCTCAAACCATATACTAAAATAGTGGTATAAGTACCACGAACAGAAAAGGAAAAAGGCCTAGGGCCTCTAGAATCGCTGGGCCTACAAGGAGCTAACTTCAGTTAGTGACCAGGAGGTCCACGGGTTGCGTGTGCAGAGCAAATAGTCACACGCGAGCTCCCATAGGTTTTCAATGGGTGCGTAAAAAGTACAAAGTTACTGCAAAAAGGATCTTCCGGATGGACTATGAACTCAAGATTGGAAACACAGACACTAAAAATGTTACTCTACACTTGGGCACCGGAGAGCCAGCTTAACCTCACCCACAGGAAGCGGGTGCATAGGCCTCGAAGTGCGTCGGGTTTCTTCTATCTGTTCAATGGAGCCTGTGGACAAAGATGCTGCAGGCGGTCGGTCCGGAAGGGATGCGGTGGATCCAAGGGTGGATCGGAGTTGTAGAAGACCTGTAAGCAGAGGGGACAGTGTTCACAGTCACTAGCCAGTGACCAGCGTGGCACCAGGTGGGTACCAGGCGATGTTGGGTGCAAACAGGAAGAAAGGTGTAGCTTGTCTCTGCAGCCACGTGGTCCCTGAAGGTCGACGACGTCCAGGAGTCGGTTCACGAGCTGTCCCACGCAGGCTCTCGCTGTCGGCGGTGTCGGCGACTTGATCGAAGCAAACAAGCCTTGGCAAAAGCAATTGTTGTGGAAAACAAAATAAGCTGATAGTTCTGACCAGCAAGGCCAGAGGGGTTGCTCCTTTGGAGGGGAGCAAGGGCCAGTCTGGAGCAACCAGACCAGCGGTGTAGTTCTTGAAGTTCGTCGCCAAGATGGCCACTAGCCAGCGGGCCAGCAACCGGTTAGGCGCGTCGAGTGGCAAAATGCAGAGGGGCCCCACGCAGATCGTGGAGATGCTGGAGGGCTCACCTTTGGTGCAGATGCTGCTCGGGTGTTGGGCTTCTCAGATCCCAAAGCACAACTTGGAGGGAGCCTCGGTTGTTGCGCTTGCAGCTTGTCGTTGTCGTTTCAAGATGGCTGGCTCCACGTGTCTCGGTGCCTCCACGGGTCTCCTCTTTTCAGGGACTGTGGATCGGGCGGTGAGAGGTCTGGAGGTCCAGGTCTTGTCAGTCTCTGGGCTCGGGCTCCGGCGGGAGGCGGCGGCAAAGCAGACGTTGATTCGCTGGATGGTGCTTGCGTTAGCAAGGTGGTCACTCCCTGACCACAGGGGAGATTTCCTTCAGTCTTCTGTGCAGCAGAATGTCGAAGTTCCCGTCTTCTTCTTAGTTTCAAGTTGATTCCAGGATGTCTGAAGTCTTAGGACACAGCTCCTACCTTTAAGCGGATTCTAGGGGCCGGACTACCTGCTAGGTCCCTCCCTAAGGGTGGGACCAGGAAGGGGGGTGGTTACACCCCCAATCCTTTGTCCAGCTCGCCCCAGGCCCGGGACTGGTGTGCCCCAGGACCGGATTGAACTGGCATATGCACCGAGGCTCCTTGTGAGCCTCAGGCATGTCTGGTTTCTTTCAAGCCCTACCTGACCAATACACAAAATCCTGTCTGGGGTGGTGCACGCACCTCCCCTGGCAGGAAACCCTTTGTCCACACCTCCCAAGCTGGAAGGACTCCCAGCAGCAGGAGGGCAGACTTGTGTCTGTGGTGGCAGCATCCATTTTGTGGAGCTGAGGCTATGTCTGATTTTACCCGGGTTTCAGGTACTGTACATGTTGTGTCCCTCTAGAAGGGTGGAATGCTAACCCCGTCGCCAGAATTGGCGAGGGGTTAGTATTCCAATTCGTATGACACCTTACTAGACATGTTTTGATAAAGCCAAACCAAAGATAGCATTTAACCGCGAGGTTCATAATGCACTTAAGAGTATATGGTATGACGATATCTGGAAACAGTAGAAGGAAGTTGTTCCGACCACTGCAGACAGGCTCAGCTCATGCCAGAGCACCATCTCACATGGAACCAAGCACTCTGCCTTCAGGATTGTTAAGGCCTGCCATAGGAGTGACTTATAGGTTAACATGTGTCCCATTTAAGGTTAGGTATAGGTATACTACACCTAAGTAAGAGGTGGTTACACCAACTTACCCCAGCTGAGTGATCAGCCAGTTGTGTCAAATTTGTTAGGCCAGGCCAGGGGTGGCACAATACATGCTTCAGCCCCTGGTAGGCCTTAGATACACCAATGCCCTGGGTACCTAGTGTACACTGGTACAGGGGCTCACAGGGTGATCCACTTCCAATTGGTTATGCACCTAGGGTGCATAGTGTAAATTTAGTAGAGAGAACAGCAGGCTGGGGGTCTGATTGGCAGGCCCACAGCCTCAATATGTCAAAAACCAGTGAAGCAAAAAGCAAAAATTTGGGGTGACCATAGGATAGCAGACCCTACTCTCCTACAATACTCCAATAACGTTGAAAAAGTAAAAGACCTTTTGCAGTCTATCCACCTCATTGTGTGAGCCAAACACCAGGCAGTGATTTCAAAAGTCACTAAACTCCCCCGTAATCCGTACTACTCAGAATTTGTACGACACAGTGCCAAGAGGAAAGGTGAATCCTCAGTGGTCTGTTCTTCCTAAGCATGTGGTCATTTATCATTCATCTTTATGGTTAGCTCTTCGAGAGCCTTTCTTTCCACGCCCAACTGTAGAAAGTAACCATTTTCTACTTTCTCTATGTCCGAGCACTTGGACTTAGCTTCTATCTGATCTTGGATGGTGTGCCAGTTAATAATTGATCCCTTTTACGGTCTGTGGCTCATACGGACATAGCAGCCTCATGAGACAACAGAGCTGTGATGATTTGCTTCGTCCCTTTCCAGGTTAACATCTATTTTGACTACCTTCACGGGTGCTAGTTGCTGAGTAAACTCCTATCTGATAGACATCTAGCAGCAGATTCCTTAACCTAGAATATCCCCAGGCGTCAGACTGGATCTGGAAAGCTTTCCGCAGCAACACCTCTGCGCGCCGGGGGCAGCTCCGCACGGCTCCGCCCTGACGACGTCCACGGACGTGACGTCAGCGGTGCCATATATGCTGATATTGTTTGACATACTGCTTGGTACCTGGGCACGGCCCTCCTCTCGTGACCCTGTTGATCAGGCCATTGCTCGCCGGCATCGTCTGGCCCCAGACGACCCTCTCTGCCGGTCCCTTCACCCTAGGGCTCAGGGTCTGGTTGTCCAGGCAGCTTTTGACTTGCATCCTTCTTCCACTTTACCGTTGTTACCACCCACTAGGAAATCTCGGTGGCTGGAGACATATGGTCGCCACATTTTTGACTCTCCCAGTGCGGGCATCCGTGCCTTAAACAAGTCTTGCGTGTTTGCGCGTGCTTCCTTTGCCCTTTGGGACTTGATTGGGCTCCTTCTTCCTTCTCTCCCAGAAGGGCCCCGGGCTTACTTACATCGTCTTCTTCTCGATGGCAGGGGAATGGCACAATTTTCCCTTCGATCAGCCCTTGACTCAACTGACTGTGGGTAGGTCACTGGCCCGGTCGGTTGCTTTGCGTCGACATGCATGGCTGCACGACAGTCGTTTTCCAGACAATGCTCGGGACGCTGTTCGGGATCTGCCATTCAATGGCGTGGACCTTTTTGACTGCCACGCTGATTCAGCAGTCTCCCGCCTCATGTCTGGTCTCACGTGACTTTCTGGCCCTTGCGGCCTAGTTCCCTGCCTTGTGTTATCTTTATCTTGTGCATAGGCGACATTGCCTCGTTTGTTTTGAGCACTGGGTTCATAAAGTAGTACCCAGATGGTCTAGGCAGTTGTTCCACCCTCTTTGACTTTGATCGGTACAGCCGGTCAGCTGGGTCTGCCTTCTTTTTAGTCCTCTGACTGTGACCTTATCCCAAGAGGAGCCCCCTTGCAGGGGTTAAGACTTACCCTATGTGTGGGGTGTTTGCTGGCTATTATGTAGCTGCCTTTCTGCAGGGAAGGCTTTGTACGCTCCTGTGGAGTCTTTCTCACAGAGATTCTTCTGTGGCTCAGTGTAAGCGACTTACAGGTTTGCGAAACTATATTGCTCTTTCCGGTAGGGTTGGGGTCTACGGTTGTCCGTATTACTTCCAGGCATCAGTAGCGGTGCCCTACCATGAGGTCTCTGCCTCGCCTGCCTTTCCCAGGGCCATAATTCGGCTTCACTGTGCTCTTCCTTGTTCTGTTCTGCTCCGGCCGTTCTGCAATGGCTGCTGTACTGCTATCTAGCGCCAAGGCAGAGCAGCTGTGCGACACACTTCTCAGTGTTTGCGCATACTGTGGGCGCCCCCTAGTATGTTCGCTGTCATAGAGCGCCTCCGTCGTTCTTCGCTCCTGCTGTGCCTGGTCTACCCTCCATTCTTTGGGATGGGTGATGCTTCTGTATGGCCTTGTCTATAGACTATGGTGTCTTCGCCATGTACGCCTGTGCTGTATCCTTCTTTGTGCCCTCCTTTCTAGGCACTTCCCATTCAGGAGTTTTTGTCCTATTTCTCTGCTGTTTTCCGTGCAGGTGTTTCCATGCTTCTGCTTTGGGTTCCTGCTCTCAGGGCGTAGTGTTCTCTACATGGATGATTGCTTTTGGGGTGCGTGCTTAAGCCAATGCGTTGGTCCTGCCTGTTTCCATTTTCGTGACCTGCTCCGTCTCATCTATCTCGCGGGGAACATTGATTCCTCCCGGACAGGTAGCTGTCACAGGCGAATCTGGACATTGTTTTGTCCAACTATGCTTCAACATTACTGTTGGTATTTATGGAACTTGTTTTATGCGCACAACCCCTTTCAATGTGTATCTTTCTTAATATATGTCTGTTCTCTGCTCTTCCAGCAGCAGGGTCACGCAGGCATCGCACCTTGATGCGGTGTCTGTGGTCTTCGCCCCGGTCTGCTCCTGGGACGAACTCTTCTGTAAGTGTCTGGCTTGCCGAATGGCATATTTTGCTGGTTGCCTACCTGGTGACGTGTCCTTCCCATCTGGGCTGCTAACGCTACCCTACAGGGGGATTTCCCTATTCTGGGTGCGGTTCTGCCGTCCACACTGTATGCTTATGAGTATCCCGGTTTTCCACATGAATGCCAGTCTTACTGTGGTTCTGTTCTGGGTGCTTCTGTTTGTTATCATCTGCCCTCTCACATGTCTTGTGAAGGAGCGACTGCGTACTGGAGTGTCTTGTGTTTCTGGTAATGTCGGCACTTTCTGGCTATGGGTCGGCATCCTACCGATGCGTCTCTTATCTGGTGCAGGTTCAACAGTGTTTTTTCCACTGTTGTGCATACTCGTCCTCTCTCTGGGTCTTGCTTCCTGTTGACACATCGGATCCTGCGGATCCATCGGACCCTTGGGTCAGTTCAGCTTCTTTACGAAGCCATGCACTCTTACTTCCGAACTGGCATTTCTAGCTCTGTGCTTTCTTTCTCTCAACCCAGTATGCATACAAAGGTTTTCGTGCTGTTCTTGATGGCTTGTGGTGCCTTTGCCTCCCATTGTTTTCTGCTCTTTTCAGAGCTTCGTGGTCTGGCGTGGGCTGCGCTGACATTGCTGTCCCCACTGTGTTTTGTCACCTTGTTGACGGCTAAGTTCTTTCTGGAACTTGGTGGGGTTCAGTCGCAGATCCGCCTCCTCTATGGGTATGGCTTTGGTATCTATTTTAAGTTGAGGAATCTGCGGCTAGATCTCTCTATCAGATGGACGAGCTACTTACCTTCGGTAACGATGTATCTGGTAGAGACACAGTCTAGCCGCAGATTCCTGAACACCCGCCCATCCTCCCCGTTCTGCGGGGAGCTTTTCAGGTTGGGTTTCCCGCATTCGCCTCCCTTCGGCTTTGTCTTCCTGCGGGGTGACATTTTTCCCTTTATACCTAGACGGGATGCTTCATTCTGTTTTGCTTGCTCTGCTCCACCCATTCTCGTGATTGGGTGGTATGGTCATGTGTCCTTTTACATCCCTATGCCCTGGGTCGTCCAGTGTGAGGTCTGCTCATGTTCAATCATCCCACCCTCCCCCACCACTCCCTTCTCAATCGGCCTTGGGGTCTCTTACCTCCCCTGCAGTCCATTGGTTTGAAGTTGATTGGCTCTTCCTCAGTCTGTAAGTCTCTTAGAGGGGATACGACGTCCCTTTCTGGTACTGACTTGTGGTGGATTGTCAATGCTCCTGTGTTCCGGACTTGTTGCCCTTCACAGTTATATATTTTGGTTGCAGACTTTGTCATTGTTTTTTCACATCTTTTTCTGCCTCCGGGGAGGGTTTAGCCTCCACTTTTGCGGGGTTGCTTCTCAGAGCGGTGCTCTGCTCTTTCCCTTCATTATTTTTCAGTATACAGTGCCTGGCACTGTACGTTATGGTGATGTTCACCATTCACTTTCTTTTCTTTTTCATCTTTTTCGCACACTGTTCCTATACTCTCACAGTTTTTGCTGATGGCTCCATGTTGTGATGCGGAAATGTTTATCCAGCAAACTGACGTCAGCACGCCAGGCGGGGCATATATGGCTCTGCTGATGTCACGTCCGTGGACGGCGTTATGGCGGAGCCGTACGGCGCGCAGAGGTGCTGCTGCGAAACGTTTTCCGGATCCAGTCTGATTCCTGGGGATATTCGAAGTTAAGGAATCTTCGGCTAGACTGTGTCTCTACCAGATACATTGTTACCGAAGGTAAGTAACTCTTCCTTCTGCACCACCTGGACCCTCATTGCGGCAGTCTCCGATTCAACCAGGGCTACAACCACCTATAGCTTTGTTTTACCTCCAACAATTGAGGCTATAGCAGCCACCAGCTTTGCCTGCTTCTTCTCTACAACTTGCAGTGGACTCATCACACGAGACTGACGATGATTTATTTGATGATGGCAATAACATGCATTTGCCTTCTAGCTGTGAGATATGAGAGAATGTTTGAGACTCCTTAGAAACGAAAAGAATGTACTAGCAAGTGTATTTACGCAGGAAAAAGGACAGTTCAGAGTCACTAATAATGCCCAGAATACTTTCCTGTGCAGAAGGTGTGGGTACAGAACCAGGAGTGTGAAGCCACCACATTGAGGACCAGATAGAAAGTTGTTTACCATGGATGAGTGATTCAGTGTTATTGAAGTTGAGTTTAAGTATCGAAAATGAGATTTAGTTAGAGACTGCAAAGTGCCCTGACTGAGGTTCCTCATGGGTCGGGAGAGTAATAGCCAAGGACTTAAAAGGCAGCAGAGAAACAACTTGTTGCTGGATATGAAGAATAGACTTAAACCATTTCAGAGCTTAGACCGTTACTTATATTGAAAACAGTCCATTCATCAAGCTACCCTGGTAGATGATATCAAGAGCAGCTTGAGAGGTATAAAAGGACTCAAGGGACGATACCACCTTTATACAAGATGTATCGGGGCTCATCAGTCGCTGCCATAATTAGGTTCAGTCATGTGGGACATGCTAAACCCAGATAGGGGTGGATTGGAGTCCCCAGATGTTTCTACAGAAAATGTGAGAATTGCATTTTCAAGATTTAAAGATTCAAGAGTTAGCCACATAATGGGCAAATAGGTGGTACTAGTATTCGGTATCTTTAGAAATGTTACAATAGAGCCTGCCACTATCTCAATGGAAGTTTTACCGACCATACCAACTTGGAGTGGCTGAACTGGCTTCCGTTAGTCTGGTCCTACCATAATGCCATTATGTTCAAGATTAAGGGACTGCTTCTCAAACTCCCTTCCAAGCATATTGAAAAACTGTATCCAGCCGACCATGGAATAGGATCAAGGCTGGCTAACTTGATGCTCTACTCGGCCAGTTGATGCCCACTGTCCCCTCGAACTTGCTGTCTCCAACTACCACTCCTGGCTAGAGTCCGCAATAAATCAGCTTGCTCCAATAAACAACCATGGTGCTCAAAACCTATCCCACCTGAACCATTCTTTAAAAAAGTACTTGGATCGCCTAAACAAATATGCCGCAGGCTTGACAGGAAATAGAGGCTGGACTATAAAGTGGATAACAAAGACAAATGCAAAGCTTCCATACAAACTTATAAAAAGATGATCCTAACTGAAAAAACTCAATACTTCATGACAAAAATCGAAGCGACTTAAGGCTGTCCCATAGAACTATTTTAGAAATCAAAATAGGGAGTGAAGAGGAAAAAGGTAGAATCGTCCTCCTCTGAATAATGTTTTACAACACAAAGATTCTACCGTTTTTGTACTTGATACCTAGATATCGTAATGGTTTTAATCAAAAGGATGGTGTGGAAAAATCAGGCACCTTCTCATTGATGTCAGAAGGGCAATCCTATTGAAATTGTAAAATGCCCCTCACACACTGAAAGCTGATTGTGTCATGCTTCATCATTGGGGTCTTCCCATCCCTCTACGGGGCGGGGCGTGCTACGACCTACGTAGACGCGGGAGCACTTTTATTCGTGATAAGGATTATATGTAGTGCATGGGGAGGTAGGGTCGTGAAAAATAGTGAGATTAAATATTTAAAAATTTCCTGGCTAGTGGAAAAAATAACTTTATTGCCTTCCCTAGCTGGAAATAGTAAAAAATGGGGAAGTGTAGATGGTGTACTATGATGAGTCACTTTCTACAAGGTTGACATGTTTCAAAAGCCATCCCCCTGGCTTACTTCCTCAGGACCAAGAACGATCCCTACACCACTGTTGTCAGTGAGAAAATTAAATGGTACATATGCCTGCTGGTCTCTAGTACTTTCTTCAATAATGCCTTAATCAGGCAGTCAAATCACTACCAATGGTATTCTTGTTAGATCTATCCGTTTAGCGACGACGTTGCCCCATGAGCCGGCACAGAAGGTGAGAGGCGCCTGTTTCTAGACAATGCTGTAGGCTGCTCTTGTTTCTAGACAATGCTGTAGGCTGCACTTTCACCCAGGGATTACCTTCTCATGGCTCACTGGAAAATAATTATTGAAACCATAAATCCCATGACAAGCCAACATTTTTGCCACGCATTGACTACCTCCATTTAAGTCAAGTTGAAATCTGTCTATAATCCCTTTGCATTATCTGGAAATCACTCCGCCATGGCCTCCAACCAGCAGCCAAGTGTACCCAAAGGTACCACTTTAAACTATGACTCTGCCACTACAGCCATGAACACCCTCTCGACCTTCTCCACATTGACCAAAGATCAGAAACTTCTAACCCTAGTTAAATCAGGCTCTCTATGGAATCCCTTACCCCCAAATAAATGTACTTATGACCTCAGATCATAGCCACCTACCTCACCCCCCTCTTCAACAGGATGTTCACTTTTGGATCTTTCCCTAATGAGTGGAAGAAGGCCTCAATACTCGCACTTTAAAAAAAAAAAAAAAGACATGAACACCGGTGAGCCTCTTAGTTACAGACTGATCTCTATAGTTCCATTTCCATCCAAGGTAGTAGAGAAAGCCATTAATATAGAACTGACCATCTTCATTACAAAAAACTCAATTGTAG
Source organism: Triturus cristatus (assembly GCF_964204655.1). NCBI lineage: Eukaryota > Metazoa > Chordata > Amphibia > Caudata > Salamandridae > Triturus > Triturus cristatus. The sequence continues at coordinate 620,032,082 of NC_140585.1, forward strand.
ATCCGTCTCAATTCGGCTTTCGTGCTCATCACAGCACAGAGTTAGCCCGTATTACTGCAACGGAGGAACTCAGACAAACGTCAGTTAATTGGGGAAATGCGACCCTGATCCTATTGGATGGATTGGCCGCATTAGATATGGTCAACCCCGAACTTCCGGTTGACCGTCTTGCCTCCTTCGGGATTGGAGATAAAGTTTTGGCCTTGCTAACCTTCTTTCTCACTTGCCGAATTCAATCGGTGGCCCTGGGCGACTATGTCTCACTCTCTTCCCTGTGGGGTTCCCGAGGGATCATCTTTGAGCCCTACCATTTTTAACCTTTATGTTCTCCCTCTGGCTGAACTGATCAAATCCTACTGATTCGCCTTGGTGTCAAACACCGACATCATGCCAAAAATTGTATCAGTAGCCAGCAAACAAAATTCAACAGCTGCCAGGTTCCATGACTGTGTGATCCACAACGGCAAATGGATTTTGGACAACTGTTTAAAACTGAATTTTTCTAAAATAAAGATATTACTATTAGGTAACATCCCATCCTTCTGGGCGGCCAACTAGTGGCCACACTAATTAGGCACCCGTCCTACCCCAACTAAAAAGCAAAAAATCTAGGAGTGACATACATTGTCTGACATAGATTATGTCCATCAAGGTTTGGGTTTCAGACGTTTCCCTATGAACATATAAGGCAAAAGGACATTAATTCAGACTACATTATTTTGGTTATGTCTGTATGTGTTATAATCTAGCCTTGGCATGATAAGGAGTAGACATTTGACCCAAAGATGAATGTCGCATTAGATGTTGTGTCTTTAATTAATCGAAAAACGTGACTATATTACAATTCCTAGAAAGATAAGGTCTGGCAACATCTGCATTTGAATTCAGACATGGCAATGATTCTGCATAAATCAGGACATATGGCAGCTTCCATTGTCAAAGTTAAGGAAGGCGGCATTCTCGATGAACCCAGATGAAGTCAGGCCCACACAAGATGTAGTCTGACCTTAGGGACTTTAAATGTCAAGCTTGTGCATGGAGGGTCCATGGGGGTTTTTCAACCTCTGTAGATAATCTGTTGAAGCTTCAGGTTTTGTGGGTTTTTTCCCGGTGAGTTTAGGAGTAGGTCTAATGCAGTGTTCGGAACAAGTCCCCTCTGCTTGTCCTGCACTCTCAGAAGCTCCTCCATCACTAGTTGTACACTAAAGAGCTTAAGGCCTCGAACCATTCCCTGATTCTGCACGGTCAGACATTTTGAAAAATTGAGTGGCCTGAGACTGCCAAGAAAACTATTTTTCAGACAGTTTAAAAAATGGAGTAACTTCATATTCTTAAACAAAATGTGAAGAGGCTGTAGACCCCTGGTAAAAATGTCAGTTTCTTTTTTTGATGGAGCAATATGATATTTATATCAATAGAAAATGTGCTAATAACGAGTGGCTCAATTCCTGGCAGTTGTCACGAATACTGAAATTTCTCATTTGCAAATGCAGGATGTTTTCAGTCAATTGGTTTGTAATTTTACAAAGTTAATAAACGTAAGTTAAATTGTCCAGGGAGACATATAAGCATTTAAAAAAAGAGTGCTCTTGTGATTAAATCTGAACCCTCTCTGGTGATCAAAATAAATATTGTTTTAACAATAGGATTCTTAAGCCAGGAACTATTTGATCACTTGTCTTACTTGTATTTACCTTTTCACATTCGCTGCTTTAATTTCAAATGCTGTCGAATATACCGAAACTGCTTGTCAGGAACCAAATTAAAATCGCATGCCTTTTCTCTCTTTTTGGGATTAGGGTGTTTAAAATAAATTATGGGTGTGTGGGAGATAAGCAAAAGAAGATGCAGTTTACTGTTGTATTGTCTGTGAAGTCAATAAACGATATTACGAATATCTGATTTAAATGTTGTCATTTAGTTAGTTACTTGGTTGAAGATTTGTATCCGTTACATCATAACATATACTTGACTACCAGCAGAGTTGTGTTTATTACACATTTAATTTTGCAATAATCATTTCCTTCTGTTTTTCCACCCCCCCCCCCCCAGATGTTACCGGATTTAAAGGCCGACAACCAGAGACTAAAAGACGAAAATGGGGCATTGATAAGAGTTATAAGTAAACTTTCCAAATAAGAGGTTTTGGCAGGAGAAAGTTTTGGAATTGCACACCAGTTATAGCCAGTGGACCATGCTTTGGCAGTCACTGAAAGCTTTGTGAAAATCCTGGTCGACTGTCATTTTGCATATATACCGCCAAAACCCCCTCTTACTGACGTTTTGGTTTTATTTTTATTTTTGCTTTTTTGTATCAAGATCACGTTTTTATGGAAAAACGCAGCTACTGAGGAGACAAAATGACTGAGAAATCTTGTTTACAGTTATAGCAGATGAGGAAAGTGTTCAAGGCCACAGACGCCTCAAATATTTAACCTGTAAGCCTTAGTTGTACATACTACATAAACACTTTTGCATCAGAGAAAAGTTTTTAGTAATCACCGAAGACCGTTGTCCAGGACGCGTCATTCATGTGCCACGGCTTCGGTGGTTTCCTCTTTCCTTCATCAGCTCGTCGATTTGGAAAACCTTATTCTACTAACCATTGGCAAAAATGCGGGCTCCTGAAATATGTTCCCACCGTGTCCAAGTTTGTAAACACATCTAGCTACAAACGCATTATTGTATAGTTATCATAGGTGACTGTCAGCTGGAACTGAGACTTTGTACACAAGTGCTTTCAATATTTGTGCAATATGCATCTTTCTTCATTTCAAAGTTATTTAAAATCATTTGGATCTAGAGATATTTTAGAAGTCCTGCACTCTTTCTATTTTTGCTCACTTTTTTTAAATTAATGGTTTGTAGTATAAGATGTTAAAGCATTACCCTCACAATCATTTTAACAGGTACTGCTATTCTGTGTATATTTAAAAATAAATATATGCATAAAGGTGTTCTGGTATTGTTTGCGGATTACCACGTGGCATGCTCGAATATTTGCAAACTGCAAATGTCTGTTACAGCTGGTTAAGTTATTCGGAATAGTATTTTGACAAGATTTACTAGTTTTATGGTATGAAAAACTTAGATCCTGTACATTTTATGGAGCCGTGCTTCATAGGAAAATTTGCATAGTACGGTCATTGTTTTTTCTTTTTACGAACTGCAGAACATGCATAACCATATCTAATACGTTACATTTCATTTTTAAGAATGCAGTCTTTGCCCTAGCCAAAGTAATGTTACCATTATTTTAAATCTTAACTCATTCTGCTCACATACGTTTATATGCACTGGGTGTTGCCATATCGAGAGGCATCGAATTTGACACCATGTCGAATCATTTTATACATTTCAGTGGCCTTTTGGAAAGAAAATATATATATATATATATATATATATATATATATATATATATATATGTGTGTGTGTATAAAATGTAAGTGAAGATTGCTTTTGTTAGGAACAGCTTTTATATTTTCTCTATAAACCATGCAAACTACACCTTATTGGCACGTTCTAGACTGTCCTCTAAAACCACTGAACAGTTCAGCCATTAAAATAAATTGTAAATTGTAAAGCTTGCGGTAACTATTGTATTATTCATTATATATTGTACACTATATTAAATGTGAATTTGTACCCTCTTATTTAGAAGGTCATTGTGATCTACTGCCTATTTGTTTTGTTAATCTGGATCTCCTGTCTCGATTTTTGTCAATTGCTTTTGACAGCATAAGGTCATACTCTTACTACCAAGCTCAGGATTATTAATTTTAATGGTACAAGGATAGTTGTGGGATGTATTGTTATAGCAATTGTTCTGTATAAGTGGATCTGAGAAGAGAGCGAGCGCACTTTGGCATATGCTAGCATGGCATATGCAGCAAATTGATGTATTTGAATGGCTGTGTTAAACTCCCTTGAGAGGCAGCGGATTGTTATGGATTATATATGGTAACACTTGGATGCCTGTGAAGATATATTAAATACATTCTAATATTTTAGAGTTTTTTTTATTTAGGTTATTTATTCTTTATATCAAAACAGAAAAAAGCTACTGTGCTATGTTGATTTTATTGGTAGTACAGAGCAGACCTTATATTGACATGAAACAAGCTGCAAAACCCATTCATTACTTCGGAGAAAAAAAATGTATTTTGACGTATACAAATAAAATGAATAAAACTATACTAAATGTGTGAAGCTTTACTGATATCTTATGGGGTTATTGAGTTTAAGATTTATAAAGCTGTTGAAATGTATATACCCGTCAGTCCATTTCCTCTGGGCTTCCGACCTTCTCATGTGTAAAAGTGAAAAAAGTGTTGTTTGTTTGCGCCCCGGTTCTCATAGTTGGCTTCTGTATCTGTCAGGGTCTTACTAGGTGTCAGTAACAGCTTTCAATCCCCTCTTCACCGTGAAACACGGGACAGTTAAAAGTCCAGAGTTCAGTATTTTTTGTTGTTTCTATGAACTGAAACCTCTGACTATGCAGGAGTATTCACTCTCAAAAATATCCACTAATATGTATGTGGAGATGCAATGCAACCACTTCCCATCCACACCCTGGTACCATCAATGCAAACCAAACTTTGGCAATGGACATTAGCAGCAGGGAATTAAGCACAATAGCACACAGTGGTTACAATAACAGACTAACGAGCTTATTTATGAGCCCTTGCGTCACTTTTGCGCCACCGGTGCATGACTTTTTGTGACGCACCAGTGGTGTAAAAAATGCACTATGTTGCGTCATATTGACAAAGTGACGCATCTAGGTAGATGTTTCACTTCGTAAGCCCCTGCGCCACATACCTGCGCCAGGTATAATGTATGCATGGGGGGTGTTCCAAAGCAAGAAAGGGTCATAGAAGTGACGCAGTGAAATCTATAAAATGTCACTGTGCCACTTCTAGGACGCAAATGCTTTGATATCTGGCGTAAGACTGATGCAGGCACATTGAAATGGGACTTGCCCATGTTAAATGACCCATTGCTGAAGTTACGTCACTTTTGTGACACACTCCAGATACGCGTCATTTTTGTGCCTACAGAAACGTCAGAAATACTGACATATCTATAATTCTTTGCGACATGATGCTGTCAGGCTGTAGACAAGTTACCCACTAACCTGTCAAGTCAGATGCAGCGGGAACGATGAATGATGTCAGCTCTCCCTGTCCCCACCACGGAGCAGCCCCTTAAGGTATGAACAACTCTCAAGGGAAAAAAGGGACAAACGAAAGAAGAAAAAGGTGCAGCGGCGAAAACACGCGCTGGGAAAATGAAAGCTGGCGGGAACGTAGGAGCACGTCGGGATCCAGCTATCTAACCCCGTGTTCCCTGTAGGGAGAGAGAAGCACAACACACAAGAACGCTTACACAGCAGTCAATGGCTACGCAACATATATACATATGCATACACCTGGCGTTCACTCACGTAATGGACTAGCTGCAAGCACTCCCAGGTAACCACCCCTGATACCTTACCGCAAATACTTCAAGTTAAAGACAAGGAGGCTGCATGAAGTTGTGGTGCAAAGAGTCCTGTTCGGGCTTTCTTCAGCACGACAGTCTTCCCATGCAAAAGAAAAAAGGAGAAAGTACTTAGCTGCAGAAAGGCTGTCGAAAGTTCTCCTGCACGGGGCCCCAAGGGGAGAGGTCCAAGTTACTTCACTGGGACCAGTCTGGAGACGTGGCGTCGTATGGGATTCCGTAGCAGAGTGGAGCCGGCACGTTCCACCCCCGCTGAACACGATAACCATAAATCAAATTACGGCGTAATCCGAGCCTTTCAATCGGCTCGCTGAAGAGCGGTTGCTCGTACAGCTAGGTTTGTCGATATCTGTTCTCTGTGAGCACCCTGAATTCCAGCTACGGAGTACAGAGCAGTTACCGGATCGGATGCTCGCCTCAGCGCGTTCATTGTCGGATAGTACGTGAGTAGGTTGAGTGAACTGTGGCGCCCGCCGCGATCTACGCATTTCTGGCAGAGTATTGCGCGGAGACGAGGGAAGCAAAAGAGTTTGCACTGAAGATCCAGGAACGGGGCTCAGGGTAGACTCGTTCAGAGCTCGATTGACAAGCACCGGCTCACAGAGGGGCGGTGCTTATAAATGCTTCCGGATTGGAGACAAGGGATGTGACCCACAGCTTTCTGGAACCTGTAGTGTAGCTAGTGAGAAACTCGTACAGAAACACAAACACTCGTCTCTAGCGTGTTTACTCCCCTCACTACCTACGCCTGGACGTGACAGATGCGTCATATTGTAAATATGACGCATCTAGCATGTCGCTACGAGGGCGCAAAGAAAAGTGACACATCGCTGTTTTCAAGCAGCGATGCGTCACTTTTAATAAATGAGGCCCTAAGTCTTTAAGACCCCTAAGAACTCTGGGACTTGCCCCAGGTGCCAGCTCCAATGATGCAGTCACAGAAACAAATTACAATCCTTCTGTTAATGTGGAAATGAATACCTCTGGTGCATGACTGATTTCATCACGATCTGCTGTTGATCAGAAACTGTATGGACTAGGCAATGTTCATGTAGGTGGCTTCCAATTAGAGGGCTGCCAGTTCTCTTCAGTACACTGAAATCTCACATGTTCTCTCGAGAACACTGGACCATGGAGAGAGAGAGAGAGTTTCACCTCAGATGACTGGGAAGAAAGTACAGCTAAGAGGATTGCATTATAGAGCAGGCCCATCGCAACTGATTTGCAAAGAATTTGCAGCTTGTTCTCGATCTATTGTGGGTTCGACTACATCCTGGGGAACTATGGCACATCCGGGCCAACTGAAAAATCAGTTTGGTGGCCAGTGTCTTTGCAGAAGTGCGACTTGCACCTTCTCTTTGCAGTCCATGTGGATAAGGAAATGGAGTGCCCTCAACAAATGTGAATTTCAGGACACCCTGGCTAGCTCAACCCCTGCCTTTGACCCTGATGTCGATCACTTGGAAGCAAATATCTCAGCCTGGCTATTAGCAGCCAGTGATATGCTTGCTCCGCTCAAAAAACTAAAATGAGCTCGCTGCTCTGACGCACAGAAATGGTTCTCTAATGAGCTAAGAGACCAAAAATTGGCCCTCCGCCAAAAAGAAAGGAAATGGAGACTGAACTACTCCCTTGAATGGAAACACCATTACTCGAAGGCACAGAAAGAATACAAAATAGCCATTACTGCAGCCAAGGCTGCTCACTTCTCCGCTAGAATTTTAAAGTCTAACAACAGGTCTAAGGACATTTTCTCTATCGTTAACGAACTATCCAATGCAGAGAGAGTCCTACCTAAACCCACACCTACCTGAGAACTCTGTGACTCTCTGAACAACTACTTCGTGGAAAAAATCAACATTAAAGCTAGTATCCCTATATCCAGCCTCATGGAGACTCCCTCCGCCATGATAATGAATCTGCTCACCTTGGATCACTCTCCAGCCATTAGTACCCAGTCCTTCGTGGACTTGTTGTCCAGAGTCAAATCTGGCTCCCCCATGAACTGCTGCCCACCTCATATCTTAAAAGATGCCCTTTCCGCCCTGCCGCGTACCATCATGACCTTCCTGAATGAGTCCCTCTCGCAGGGCCGGGTCCCTAAAGCATTCAAGGACGCAGTTGTGGTCCCTCTCCTAAAGAAACCCGGAGCAGACCCCCAGAACTTATCCAACTATCGCCCCATCTGTTTGCTCCCCTACTTGGCCAAAGTTCTGGAAGCCCACGTGGCAAAGTGTCTGTCTAATTTCATGGAGAATTCTGAATATCTAGACCCTCACCAAGTTGGATTCCGCCCGCTTACTCTACAGAGACAGCGATTCTAGCAGTACTGGACGCCTTACGAGAAAAAGCAGACAGAGGCGCCTCTCAGGCCCTGGTGCTTTTAGATCTTTCGGCCGCATTTGACATGATCAATCATGAAATCTTGATGGACCGTGTCAGGCAGGCAGGCCGGCATCCAGGGCTCAGCCTTCAGCTGGATTAGTTATTTTCTCGAAGGCCGTACCCAAGCGATACGCTTTGCCTCATTTACTGCACCCAAGTTAACAACTGTGTGTGGGGTCCCACAGGGATCCTCATTATACCCCCATTTGTTTAATCTGTACCTTTTACCTTTGATTCAGTCCTTGAAGGAATGGAAGGTGACCACCTTCAATTATGCCCATGACCTTCAGTTAATTTTGACCATAGATAACTCACCTAACTCGGTCCTGGAAATCCAGGCCACCATGCTCCATATTCGCCAGTGGATGGACCAAAACCAGTTAAAACGCAATCCAGGCAAAGACCGAACTAGTTCTGACCGTGAGCAGTCAGATCTTCTGGGGCCCACACTACTGACCGGCGGAACTCTGTTCTCCCCCTCTACCCCCCGAACCCTCTACCTCTGTCAAGAGCCATGGGGTCACCATAAACAACGACCTGTTGTTTAGATCTCAAGTTGGTGCAGTTGTCTCGACCGTTTTCTTTCAGTTGCATAAAATTAGAAAGATCAGCTGCTTGCTTACTCATGCTGCACAGATACAGGTTGTGATAGCCATAGTACTACCACACTTGTACTACGCCAACTCAATCTACCTAGGCATGCCACTTTTCTTAATCAAACGGCTTCAGATGGTTCAGAACCAAGCAGTGAGGCTGATCCACCAGCAACCCGGATGGCAATCTGCCAGACCTCGCCTGAAAAAAACTACACTGGCTCCCCATCTCCCAACGCACGGCGTTCAAGACGGGATGCCTAATCTTTAAGTCTCTACACAGCCGGAGCCCCAAATTTATCAACTGCCTCTTATCAAGGTACACTCCCTCCCGCAACCTGCGCTCAGGTCACCTCCAGCTACTGACCACCCCTGCCTTCAAGTTAAAACGTCAGGGAGGATGTAGGTTCGCATCCCTGGCCCCTAGACTGTGGAATTCTTTTCCACTGGAGATTTGGTCATGTACCAATCTTCTAAGTTTCAGGAAAATGCTCAAGACATGGCTGTTTGTGCAGGCTCACGAAGAACTCCACCCAATGGTCCCGGCATACTCCAAGAAACCTCCTGGTGTATGCGCGCTGTATAAGTATTTTATAACATACCGTGGCGGGAGTGGGTCAAGGTTCACTTTACTTTCCTATGCTTGCACTGGAACTTCAGCTTACCCAACTAGTTTAAGCAGAAAGTACATTGTTCCATGAACAGGACCAATTCCATGACTTAGATAGTGACTTGCATGAGGACTGCATCTATTCTTACGTTGGGGGTAGAGATCTGATTGGCATTGGAAGAAATGGGTGTCAGCACGCAGGAGGGATGTATGACGTTACAACGCACACTTTTACAACGCATGCACTTACAACGCATTTTTTACAACGCATAATCCATTACAACGCATGACATTACAACGCATGACACTACAACGCATTTTTAAAAAATACCTTTACAACGCATTTCCATTACAACGCATACTACCTTTACAACGCATACCATTACAACGCATAATATTAAATTACATTTAAGGTAAGTATTAGATAGTATAGGGGTAAAAGTTACTTTTCTAACTCCAGGGGGTGCAACAGTAGGGTAAGTGTTGGATAGCATAGGGGTAAAAATTACTATTCTAACTCCAGGGGGTGCAACAGTGGGGTAAGTGTTGGATAGTATAGGGGTAAAAATTACTATTCTAACTCCAGGGGGTGCAACAGTAGGGTAAGTGTTGGATAGTATAGGTGTAAAAATTACTATTCTAACTCCAGGGGGTGCAACAGTAGGGTAAGTGTTGGATAGTATAGGGGTAAAAATTACTATTCTAACTCCAGGGGGTGCAACAGTAGGGTAAGTGTTGGATAGTATAGGGGTAAAAATTACTATTCTAACTCCAGGGGGTGCAACAGTAGGGTAAGTGTTGGATAGTATAGGGGTAAAAATTACTATTCTAACTCCAGGGGGTGCAACAGTAGGGTAAGTGTTGGATAGAATAGGGGTAAAAATTACTATTCTAACTCCAGGGGGTGCAACAGTAGGGTAAGTGTTGGCAAGTATAGGGGTAAAAATTACTATTCTAACTCCAGGGGGTGCAACAGTAGGGTAAGTGTTGGATAGTATAGGGGTAAAAATTACTATTCTAACTCCAGGGGGTGCAACAGTAGGGTAAGTGTTGGATAGTATAGGGGTAAAAATTACTATTCTAACTCCAGGGGGTGCAACAGTAGGGTAAGTGTTGGATAGTATAGGGGTAAAAATTACTATTCTAACTCCAGGGGGTGCATCAGTAGGGTAAGTGTTGGATAGTATAGGGGTAAAAATTACTATTCTAACTCCAGGGGGTGCAACAGTAGGGTAAGTGTTGGATAGTGTAGTGTAATATTATGCGTTGTAATGGTATGCGTTGTAATGGTAGTATGCGTTGTAATGGAATGCGTTGTAAAGGTAGTTTTAAAAAATGCGTTGTAGTGTCATGCGTTGTAATGTCATGCGTTGTAATGGATTACGCGTTGTAAAAAATGCGTTGTAAAGGTAGTGCGTTGTAAAAATTGCGTTGTAAAGGTTGTTCCCCACGCAGGAGTGGCGCTTATATGTGCCTCTCCATCACTTCTGGGGCAGTATGAAATCAGTGGGGAAACACAAGAAATCACTTGTCAATGTACAGGAGGAACATTGCTACAAAAATTCTCCAAATCCAGTCTGGTACCTAGGGGTATTCCAAGATGAAGGATCTGCTGTTAGGTAGAGTTTGCACCAAAAAGAGCATAACCGAAGATATGTAATTTTTTCTTTTTGGCTTGAGTGCAGCATTTGGCATAAAGAGTTTTATATTAATGAAAAAAGGTGAACTCTGATCAAAAGAAAAAAATCATAATGGAAATAAAAATTGAAAGTCTGTTTTTGAAATATTGGGCTCTGCTTGTGTGCCTTTTTCCCCAACATTGTGCCCCTTTTGAGGCTGTGGGAGAGGATTTTAACAGAGGCAATGCCAGAATATGCTTCAACGAAAGGTCTCTTAAGTCCTTTTGAGGTAGAGGCAGGGTATTAGGCCACTAGCGGCCAGGCCCCAAGGAGCAATGTTCTACCCAAAGCCCCCCCCCCACCCCTCAACTACCCAGCCTCCCCCCTCATCCTAGTGGCTACTGAAAAGCTACTTTAAGTCACCCTTGGCAGCACACAATTATCCAGTGGGAGGTTGCGTCATCTTTCACCTCCCCGGGTGAAGGAGCATTGTATCCAACCTGTGGTGCTTCAGGTTGCGGAACATTGCTACTCCCTATCCATCCTGTCACATGCACCAAATACACACTTCAACACTTTCAGGAGGATCGCTTCTCCATACTTTAAGGGGAATGTCAGGCTGCAAAGTGGGTGCTGGCATCAGAGATAGGGACAGACTTTTATTCTTAATCGTTCCTGGTGCCACAAAAGGACATAGGACTTCAGAAGGACAAGTTCACATCGCTTACCATGGACCAAGTCCTGTCTGCCCGCCCTGAATTCAAGAGATTGGATGGTGGCATGGGAGTAGCAAGACACCTGTTTCCACATATCTATGTATCTAATAAAGACATCTAGCCTCAGATTCCTTACCTTAAAATGCTCCACAGGCGCCAGACTGGATCTGGAAATTTTTCACAGCAGTACCTCTGCGTGTCGGTAGAGGGCGTTGAGTGACAATGTAGCAACGTCGACCACCAGATGTGATGTGGACAAAGTCCATATATGCCCTTTCCTGACGCACTGACTTCAGTTTCTTCTTTTGGTAGCGATACCTTTGGATGTTTTTCAGCCTATTTCAACCGAACTGTGTCTTTTCTACCTATGCAAAAAGAACAATTGATGGACAGAATGCAGAACAATGTCATACATTCACCCCAGTACAGAGATCTGGGCCTAAATCCATAGTTTTTTTGCTAACCATGCCATTCCAGTTTGGACCCAGCCATATGCATATCAGTTCCTTGTGGGAACAGTCCAGCCCGAACTGCCAAGCTAGGTCCTCCCTGGACCGGAAACAAGCATCCTCGGACCGGTTTCAGGGCATTACCCTTCATCAGCCAGGCTAGCTTGAATCCAGTGGTGTAGTGAGCACGGGACCCATGTCTGGGCATACCCTTCCCACATAGGGCGACATATGCAAAAGAAACAATTGATGGACAGAATGCTGACAATGCAAACATTCACACTGAGTCACAAGGATCTGAGTTAAATTTATCATTCTTTTGCTCACCACACCACCGCAGTTTGGACCCAGCCTGTATGTTAGCAGCTCCCCTTGCTCAAAAGCAATGCCGGTTCCCGCAGGAGGCGTGAAGCCGGCGGGAGTATGGGGGTATTGGGGCTCCCCCCACAGTCCCCAATGAAGAGGCTAGGCCCCGGGGGATGGGGTCCCCGGGGCCAGAAGTGGACAAGGCCCCCCCATCCTAATGATTAATAAAAACATTCAATAATTGGGCATGCCCCGGGGGATGGGGTCCTCGGGGCGAATATAAATTAATGCAAGTGGACTTTTTTTTAATTTATTTTTTAGAAAAGTTTGGAGTGGCGATCTTAAGGCGGTGCTCAGCACGGCCTCCTAGTGTGAACGCACTGGGTGCGTTCTAGTGTGAACAGCGCATTCACACTCTGGTGCCGTGCAGAGAGCTGCGCACCCAGCGCAAGTGCGCAGCTCTCTGCGCGGCACCCGAGTTATTCACATGACTTTAAAAGACAGTTTACCTGTATATATGGGGTTGTTGTGATTTCACCTCTTCTTAGAGCCCCTGCATCTCCACTCTGCCTATGACTGGAAGAATTAGCCCTCCTCCCGAAATTATCAACCTCCCCCAAAATTTAGCTCTGGTTGCGCTCTTGACTGGCGTACGCCGGCTCAGCCCACTCCGCTTACGCTTACATAATTCCGTAGATTCTATCTGCCCTATGTCAATGATCCAGCTGTGGGGCTAGAAATATCTTGCAGACAGGATTCTGGGCCTTTCCCAAGGCTTGGTTTGCAATCCTCACGCTCCGCCGGGGTTGCCACTGGTTGGCAGCCAATTAGAGCCAAGCTTGTGTTCAGGGGTTAGGCTCCGCCTACATATGTACTTATCCAATCACTCCCCAAGCACTTATAAATTCACTATACACTCTCCTTGTAGTACTCTAATTATCCAGTCTCTACCCATGTACTCATAGAATGACCCAGACAAAGTTCCATAACCGAGGTCTTACCCACAGGTAACATGGTTGCATGCGCAGTCAACAGCACAATGTAATGTGGTAGGGACCAGGGCCATCTTGCATACATAATGAACACACGGACACAGATAGATAGTGGAATTGGCTACGGGCACATGCCCTCGTACCCTTTTTATTACCAGGGTCACATGTCCAGTGACGTCTGTGCTGGATGCGTGTGAGGTGAGTGTAAGCCAGCCCTCAGGGAATGGTTGGTGCTGGCAACAACTACAACAGTGATAATGGGATCACACACACAGATTCAATCATAAAGGGTCCATGACTTGTGGTGCACTAAGGTAGGGATACCAGATCTTAAATCTCACACAAAAAGATTGTATAGTAAAGGGTCCATGACTTGTGGTGCACTGAGGTAGGGACACCAGAGATGAGTGTGCTGATGTGAAGAAATTGTTAATGTCCCTATGGGATATTCCTGCTGCAGGAGGTGACATTGCTGTGTCCGGTGTCTACAGCACGAAAGTCAATCCTAAAGGGTCCATGAGTTGTGATGCACAGAGTTAGTGGTACCTGAAGAGCTCAGCGTGTGCGCAGCCAGCGATGATGGCGTGTCCTTGCAGGTGTGGATTGGATATGTGTGAGACCTGCTGACTGCAGTGCAGGCCGGAGGCAGCGGTCAGCAAGGGCCTACAACTACGTGGTGTTGACTTGTGGTGCACTGAGTTAGTTGCAACAGTGGCGCTCAGCGTGTGCGCAGCCAGCGATGATACATAGTTCGGGTGGGCCGCACTGGGAGCAATGTCTTTGCCTAATGAATTCTGCGTCAATAAGGCCACGTGGCGGTGACTTGTGGTGCACTGAGTTAGTGGCATTAGAAGCATTCAGCGTGTGCGCAGCCTGCGATGATGCGTCGGGCGGGCTGCACTGGGAGCAATGTCTGTTGCCTACTGGACTGTGTCATCTGCAATCGCGCCTCGATCTGAATTGTGAGCCCTGCTGTCCGCAGTGTACATCGAAGGCAGTAGTCTGTACAGACATAACTCTGCGGTGCTGTGCCGCTGGGTTCGCAGGGGGCCTGTGTCGAGGAGGCCGGCGATCATGGCTGTGGCAGGGTGAGGGTCGCTGCTCTGACAGACACGTTGGCCTTCCCAGAAGTGAACCACGCCCAGAGCCACGCCTATTTAGTCACACTCCTACGCTGGAGTGGCGTACGTTGAACTAGCCCACTCCGGTTCTGCTTACATGGGGGGGACAACACAGCTTCATGACGAGATCTTCCCCACTGCCTGAGGTAACATAGTTGCGTCCACTGTCCGCAACAGTACAAGCACCAGCAGTATATGTACACATGGAGAGGTCTGTGCTCTGCATAGTGAGGTCTGTCCAACACATTACCGCTACACTTGGCATTGTGTGCATTGTTATTGATGGGTGACTTACCTCCTTCACACATACTTGGTTCCCACGTCTCCCAACATTCAGCTATTGTGTGGCTGAGGGGCCATGCATTTTGGGAAGGTTCGCTGTTCTGCACTGCCTCGGTGGTAGTAGAGGGGGGGTTGTCGCTCTCATTGGTGGCGATGTGTTTTTTGAGGAAGCGATCGCTGGAAAACTGGCGATATTAGCAGTTTTCAGTAGGTTGAGAATGGCATGATAATTCTTTTGGTGCGGTAAAGTGCCGATAACTCAGCGAGAATACACCCCATCATTTATTTATTTTTCGTCCGGATTCGTGCACCCAGCTGCTGTTTAAAAAAAAAAATAGTAATAATTTTTTGGCCCTGGGGCTTTTTGTGGGATCCCCTGAGCAGGCCTAGGGGGTCAGGGTGTTTGTACCCTGCCCACTTTTCTTGTTTTTTCATCTTTTTTCTTGGGATTTGCATGTAGCTACAACAAAGTCCTAATAAACACCAGGGCTCGTTTTAGTCACCCTATAACCCAACAGTTGGGACTTATCGCCGAGTTATCGGCAGTATAGCGCAGGAAAAGTGGTGAAAGAATTATCACCCCATTCTCAAGTTGGTGCACATTGCCCACAGGCTGACGGTACCAACACAGCGGACAATCACCATTGTTATGCAGACAAAGCTGCTGGCTGTGCTGCACCTGTTGGCCTCTGGTATCTTCCAACTAACAACTGCGAGAGTCGGATGAGTCTCTCAGTCAGCCCTATTAAACTTCCTCACACGTTTTGGATGCATGTCTTCAAAAGCAACTTAGGGCCCATGCATCCGCACCACCCGCTCGTCCCAATTCGTAGTATTCCTGCACAACCAACCCCAGCTGTTGCTTGATGCCTCTGTGCTCTAGGTCCAAGATTGTAGTCACTGAAATGTGGGTGCGCCAGGTCATGAAGTCTAGTAGTCAACAGTAGTGGAAAAACGGTACTTAATTAGAAAAACATAAATTAACAACACAAAAACATCAAACGACGAGTGACCTTGCCAACGGGGAACATCAACTTGTGGATCGAAATAACTGTATCTCGTCCTGGAAATCCCAAAAGTCCGTATTCAGAAACCTGTCGGATAAATGAAGATGATGGTCAAGCGTTGGTATGGTCAAAAACGTAATATGGTACAATGTATTGCACTTGGACAAACCGGAATGCTTACAGGTATGATCAATCCTGCACAAAAAGACTAACAGAAGTTTGTGTGGTCCTAACCTTTGTAGGAAAGAAAAGGAACGTTACAACCACACAAACTTCTGTTACAGTCTCATTATGCAGGATTTATCACACCTGTAAGCATCAGGGTTCGTTTCAGCTTGATACGTATGCATGTTCACTTCACCTAAAGTGCGCAGAAACAACTGGAGACCAAGCAAGGGAACCACGCCATAGCAGCCTTCCTGCACGTGTTTGGGGCAACTGGCTGCACACATGTACTATTTGTGCCCCCTGCTGACACTGCACCCAATCACCGCAAGAGAAACCACTCTCATTCCAACAATGTGCAGGCAAAACTGGACCACCGGGGCCTGTACACTTCTCAGGCAGTGTGCATGATTCTTACATCTTTCGCAAGCATCCCAGCCCTGGTCCTCAGACCAGTCCGCCGCCCAGCGATGACTGCCCGACCCTACGCACCCAGACCTCCATGCTCACCTGCCACCACCGGCGTGTCTCCAAGAGGGCCCACCACGTGCCGAAGCAACCTCCTCAGCCTTCGCTGGATTCTGCAGCACAGGTCCCCAGCACATCCTGCTGCACCGCGCTGAGGAGTCGTGTCTGTACAGCCAGCTGCCTTTGGCGTACACGCGGTCCAGCCAAGCTCACAATTCAAATTGGGTCTTGATTACCAGGATAGCGTTTCAAAGCCACGCATCATCGCAGGTTGCACACCCGCTCAGCTCTGGTGGCACTAACTCAGTGCACCTCAACTCATCACCACGTGGCGGGAGGCCCATTTTGGCCAAAATGCCTCGGCTGCCACCATCTCTGTGCACCTCAACTCATCGCAACATTGCGGGAGGCCTGTGTCGGTCAAAGTGCCTCGGCTGCCAACAACATAATAAGCACACGTATACACCCAGATAGAGAATGGAAATGGCATCAAGCATGTGCGCCCGGCCCTTTTTATTGGCAGGGTCACATGTCCTGTGACGCCTGTGCTGCATGGTGTGGGTGTAAAGCAGCCGTGAGGGAGTGGCTGTGGCATGCTGACAACTAGACCTGTGGTCAGCAGATCACTACAGGGAAGACCCTGGAACATGTAGCGTTATAGTTCCCTCCCTGTAAGCGTAAGCGGAGTGGGCTGGCTGAAACGCGCATCCTTCATGACTTTACCAATATGGCGGTGTGAATCCGCACACCCAGCGAGATAGGTACACGATGGGTGCGCGACTCCAATTTAAAATATATATATATATATATATATATATATATATATATATATATATATATATATACACATATATTATCCGTTAGCTCACAGATCTCCACTATCCTGTAAGTACGAGCCACACGAATCCAGTTGATTTTAAATCTTTTAATGTTACGGGCAAACAAAAATGACGCGTTTCGAGCAAACGTGCTCTTGGTCACATGACCATAGGTTCCGAGTTCAATGTATTTAAGGTCATACAAGAACATAAACAACAGACTTATCAATTCATTCATTTGAGAAAAAATAATATAAAACAATGGTATTTTTATAAATCATCCAGCTGCTGCGCAATGGTAATCATAAGTGTGACAAGAGTGTATTTTGAATAATTTTTAGAAAAAATATAATACAGGAACACCATTTTTTTTCTAGTGTGTCTCCTGTGATACAATCACATATATATGGTGGACAAGCAGAATTAACATACTTCATTGTGCTGTATTTATGTGAATACATATAGAACTTATAGTAAGTCGAATTCAACATACATTATGACCCTGCCATGATATGCTAGGAAAATAGTAAATAATTCATTATACTAAATTTTCACCCGAAATCAAGGTATAGTACCCTATCAAGCTAGAGAAAAGTGTGTTTCAGGCTCTTTTCATTATATACTATGATAGAAATCTCTGTGACCCTTAAGGAGATGGTGCTAAACAGATAGTCACCAATTGCTCCGTGCTCGTATCAGATAACAGTAACGGTGGTGTCTGTCAATTTCCGGGTCCCATCTAGATGTAAAGACAAGAATAAAATATATGTTAGAGCACATATTACAGTGTCAATAGAAACAAAAAAATATACAATGTAGTATATCTGGTTTTTCCCCTACCGAGAGAAAACAGGATTTACAATAAACAGGCATATCTACAGCATGGGTCATACAAACAGCCAAGTAAAATTCTGCAGTCATGAATGGAGGCCTATTACATAATGTATATGGGTTTTCTAATACAAAATGTTTCATCAATAATACCATGCATTGCAGCTAAAAAAGATGATCTACAGTGAACTCATATAGCTTGGAACAGGAGTTACTGAATTACTTGAGGCTAAAACTGCATCTATCAACAATTTATAAATGCACATGCATCTCTTCGTCATTATTCATCCCGAAAGGGGTTACACTCCCTGCTTGTAAGATGAACTTGGATTCTGCTCTACGTAGGGCCTGAATTCTGTTCCCTCCTCGAGGGTCTTTAGTTATGGTATCTAAGGCAAAAAACTTTGCCTTGGTCCAGTCTCCATTATGTTCTTTGTGAAAGTGTCTGGCTGTACTATAACTAAAGTCTTTGTTGGTTATGGCACGCCAATGTTCCAGTATTCTCTTCTTCACTGGAAACATGGTAGAACCTATGTACCACTTGCCACAAGGGCAAGTGATTACATAGATTACGAAATCTGTGCTGCATTGTATATTCTTGCGAATATACCACTTTCTCTTGGTTCTCTCCAGGATTACTTCTTTGACATTGGTGCTGTGGCTGCACGCTTTACATTTTCCACAGCGATGGAACCCTCCTATTCTTTCTAGCCATGTGTGTTTGGTGTCACTAAAATGGCTTCTCACAATCATATCTTTGATCGAGGTACCTTTTCTGTAGGTGATCGCTGGATGTGGGCCTAACTTTTGTTTGAGTATCTTATCGTGTGTCAGGATATCCCATCTTTTCTTTACAATCTGCTGGAAATGATTAGATTGTGAATTAAAGGTGGTGATCAATCTAATAGGAGCCTCTGTTTCATTTTGTTTGCTCCTAGGTGCCTTGTATAGTGCCTCGCTTCTAGTAATAGCATCTGCTCTTTTCTCACCTTTCTTCAGCATCATGTACGGATATCCTCTGGCAAGGAATCGATCTGACATCTCTTTTTTGTTTCTAGTGTATGATTCCTCTGTGCTACAATTTCTTTTCGCACGGAGGAATTCACCAAAAGGTATGCTCCACCTGAAATTATGGGGATGGCAGCTTGTTGCGTGAAGAACAGAATTCCCTGCTGTGCTCTTTCTAAATAAATCAGTCTCTAATTTATTGTCTCGCACTGTTACCCTGATGTCTAGAAAGTCAACAGTTTTTTGGCTGCACTGCATTGTGAATTTTAAATTTAGGGCATTCTCATTTAGTTCTGATAGAAACAACACTAGGTCATCTTCTCCACCCTCCCAAACAAAAAATATATCATCAATGAATCTGAGCCAGATACTGACTCTGTTAGTCCAATGTTCCATTCCTTCACCCCAGAGCACCTGCTTCTCCCACAAGCCCACCAAAAGATTGGCATAGCTTGGAGCGAAGCAGGTGCCCATAGAAGTTCCTTGTATTTGTTTGTAGAATGAGCCATTAAAAGTAAACACATTTTCCACAAGGCAGAATTCGATCATTTGAAGTAACATTGTAGTATGTTTTGTCAAATGTATACTTCTGGAGTCAAGGAAGTGTTTGCAAGCTTTAAGTCCATCGGTATGCCTGATACTTGTATAAAGGCTCTCTACGTCTAAACATACAAGCCAATAGTTTGTATCCCAATGTATGTTCTCTATTTTTTGTAAAAAATCTTTAGTGTCTCTGATGTACGATGTTAAATCTCTCACATATTCAGATAAAAAGAAATCAACATACATAGAAACATTTTCCAATAAACTGTTTTTGGAAGAAACTATAGGCCTGCCCGGAGGTTGTGTGGGAATTTTGTGGACTTTAGGGAGGAGATAAAAAGTTGGAACAGTGGGTGTCTCATTCTTTAGAAATTTAGACTCATCCCAGTTTAAAAGTTTCTCATTCGTCCAATCATCAATGAGGCTAAAGAGCCTAACCTTTAGTTTATCAATGTAGGTTTTGTCAACTTTGGTATAGCAAGTTTGATTATTCAATTGCCTCATGGCCTCCTGTACGTAATTAGTTTTATTCCACAAAACGATGTTACCTCCTTTATCGGATGGCTTTATTACTACATTATTGTCGTTTTGTAGATTACGTAGTGCTTCCCTTTGTGCTTTATTCAAATTGGAATAAATCGTAGGTTTGCTGACAAGTTGCAAAATGTCATGGTTGACCAGTTCTAGGAAGATATCTATGTTATCTTTGGGAGTCTGGGGTCTATATTTGGATTTTCTCCTAAATGGTGTGATGATCCCTGTATCTATCCCTGAACCTTCCGTAGACTCATTAGCCTCAATGACTGGATCTGACAAATCAGAGGCTTGGGAGTTCACTAGTAAGTGTTCCTCATTCAGACTGAACAGTGTTCTCAAAATCTCACTATCCTCATCTATCACTATATACATATATTGATATTTAAGAAAACAAGACATTATTTTAATAAAAATACAAAAACTATTTTTGGGATATTAAAGTTACAAAATATCACTAAAACAATTTCTAAATTACTGAAAAAACCATAGCTTTAATGAACATTATAATTCGAAATTAGCATTTAAAAAACCTTTGAAATTCACTGAAAAAATCGTAGGTTTCAGGCACGTTATATTTAGAAATTAGCATTTAAAAAAAACCTTAGAAATTCACAGAAAAAAACACAGGTTTCAGGGACGTTATAGTTAGTTGGATATTTCGCTCGTAGAAAACCAGAGAAATTCCCCCGTTATAATTAGTTCAGCTAACTATAACTCGCGCCCCTGCAATGCACTGCTGATGACATCACATATTACATCATTCATGACATGGTCAGTGACATCACTGATGACATCTCAAATGACATCACTGATGACATCTCAAATGACATCACTGATGAGATCACTGATGACATCATCCACGTGAAAATCTGATCCACCTCCTCACACTCTAATATAACCTTTGATACACCCACTGTAAAATAGACTACCATTTTCGAAACCATCGAGACACCAATACCAGTTACTACATACGCACTCACTGATTCCTAGGTCTCCCAAAAATATCCACTCATTCACCCATACAATCACTCATACATGCAGTCACTCATCAATAGAACACTATCATATGCACTCATAAACCTATACAGACACTCACACACCACCACTCATCCAGAGTTACTCTCACACCTAGTCAGTCATGCAAAGAATCAATCACACTTCCATTAACTGACCTATACAGTTATACACACATCACATCACTTATTCAAACAGAAACAAATGCATACTTACTTTCTTCTACAATTACTGATACACGTACACACTCATCCTTACAGCCACTCTCACAATCACTGACTCTCACGTATAGTCATATCTGAAAGAAACACGTTAGTTAGATTCCTCACCTTAGAATATCCCCAGGCGTCAGACTGGATCCGGAAGATTTTTCGTCAGCAATACCCCTTGCGCGTCGCTAGGCGTCGTCTGCGGCTCCGCGTCCGTCGTCGGCGTCGTGCGCCGGGATGACGTCGTCGGAGTACTTAGACGCCGCCCTCGCACGCTGACGTCAGTTCTTCTTTTTTCCGCGCCAGTAAGCGCAGATCCGGGAGAGCTACCCCTTTTAGTCTTTTTTTGACTAAATCTTTTTTGATCATTTTTGATCCTTGTCTGTCGACATCTGGTGCCGGTAGGATGCCTGGGTTCAAGGCTTGCGAGGATTGTCATCGACTGATGTCGGTGACCGATCACCACCGCCGGTGCCTCTACTGCTTAGGCCCCGACCACGACGCGGAGTCGTGCAACGACTGTCAGGCCCTGACTTCGAAGGCTAGGCGGGAGCGGTCCCGCAAGCTTCTCGAGCTTCGCCACTCGGCTCCGCGTCGTGCG
Organism: Triturus cristatus; assembly: GCF_964204655.1. NCBI lineage: Eukaryota > Metazoa > Chordata > Amphibia > Caudata > Salamandridae > Triturus > Triturus cristatus. The sequence continues at coordinate 620,053,858 of NC_140585.1, forward strand.
CGATCCCGGTCCAGGAGGAGGTCCAAGGATCGCTCGCGGAGCCCTAGCCGACGCCATCGCTCGTCCGGCTCCAAGTCGTCGGGTAAGTCCAAACGCTCAAAGAAGTCCAAGAGGCGACATCGCTCTTCGGACTCCCCTCGCCGGTCGCGCGACTCGGCCGAGGGTCAGGGTGGTTCCACCCCCGCGGCTCCGGCGGAGCCGCAGGTGCCGCGTCCGCCCCCATACCTTCCGGTCCCTGGGGCTGACGCGGCGCCGGCGGAGATCAGTGCCTTCCTCTCGGCCATGAGGAGCCTGGCCCCGCCGTCGACGCCCGCTGGCGCGCCTTCGGGCCCCGCGGACTCGACTGGGCGACCTCGCGTGCCGGCGGCTCCGGCCCCGGCGCCGTCGACGACTCCGGTCTCGACGCCGCAGGTCCCCGCGGGGCCCTTGCCTGGGCCCCAGTCGACGCCGGTTGACCTAGTCACTCCTCCACCGGCACCGACGCCTGAACCACCGACGCCGTCACCGGCGCCGCCGACGCCTGTGACGCCGACACCCCAGTTTAGCCCTCATCCGGACCCGACGCCGGCACGGCGTCCGCCGACGCCACATCCGACGCCGCTTGAGTCCTACCATCTCTACAGTCCGGTTCCGATCATTCCTCCTGTTTATCAGGAATCGGAAGGAGGGGGCGACTGGGAGGGGTTCGAGGACCCTCTGGCTGTTCAGTCACAGCTTTCTCAGGACTGGGCAGATGAACTGGGAGAGGCCAGTGGGCTGGACACCTCGCCAGACACTGGATTCACTTCTCCTCCGACCGTGGCTTCGGAGGAGGGTGCAGCATTTTCTGTGGTGCTGCGCAAGGCGGCCGAGGCCCTTGGGCTCGAGTTGCCTGCCGTGGCTGTGAGGACTAACATCCTCACTGAGGTGCTTCAAACCTCAGCAAGCTCCACTGAGCCTCTGCTGCCGTTCAACGAGGCCCTCACTGACGTTCTGCAGGGCACCTGGTCCAAGCCCTCCACAGTTCCTCCTGTGGATAGGAACGTTGCCAGGCGCCACCGCCCTGCTCCGGGCGACCCCAGTTTCCTGTCCCAACACCCCACCCCCGAGAGTCTGGTTATCCAGGCCTCTACCTCCCAATCCTCCTTCCCGACCGCTCCGCCGGATCGGGATTCCAAGAGACTCGAGCAGTTTGGCAAGAAACTGTTTTCGTCCCTTAGTTTGGGCCTGCGGTCCTTAAATACCGCCTGTCTCTTGGACCGTTATTCCCATTCCCTGTGGGATACGGTGGAGGACGTGCTGCCCCTGTGTCCGGAGGAGGTCCGGACGCGTCTTACCCAGGCTTTGGCCGATGGGAGGGATGCAGCACGGCACGCCATACGATGTGGGCTTGACACCACGGACTCGCTGGGTCGGGCGATTTCGACCACGGTGGCGCTCCGCCGCCACGCCTGGATGCGGTCCACGTCATTTTCCGAGGATGTCCAGACCACCCTCATGGACATGCCCTTTGATGGCACTCGCCTGTTTGGTGAGAAGGCGGACAGTGCGCTGAACCGCTTTAAGGACTCCCGGGCTACGGCCAAGTCCTTGGGCCTCTCTGCTCCGCGGGCGCACACCTCCGCTTTTCGCCCCTTTCGTGGCCAAGGAAGGGGCGCCTCCTCACGTCCGCAGAGCCACCAGCCGCAGAACCAACCTGCGCGCGGTCGCGGACGTGGCTTCCGCCGTGGCGGAAATGGAGGCCGACGTGGTCAGCCCACTTCCACCCCTGCAGCATCTGCCTCAAAGCCCTCCTAGTCCGAGCTTTCAGGCCCATACCACGCCAGTGGGCGGCAGAGTTCGCCATCACCTGCTCCACTGGCGGTCCATAACATCGGACAGGTGGGTGCTGCAAATCGTCCGAAGGGGCTACTCCCTCCCCTTCGAGACGACCCCTCCAGCCATGCCACCGCAGCACCACCGTATCTCGGGGGATCATTTGCATCTTCTCCGCGAGGAAGTTTCGGCTCTCTTGGCCAAGGGGGCCGTCGAGCGCGTTCCGAGTCCAGAAGTAGGTCGTGGTTGTTATTCCCACTACTTTCTGGTTCCCAAGAAGGGCAAAGGGGGCCTACGCCCTATCTTGGACCTCCGGAACGTCAATGCCTTCCTCCGAAAGGAAAGGTTCAAGATGCTCACGTTGGCTCAGGTTTTAGCTGCCCTAGACCCTGGAGACTGGATGGTAGCGTTGGACTTGCAGGACGCATATTTCCATATCCCCGTCCTGCCGGCCCACCGGCGTTACCTGCGGTTCACGGTGGGCCAAGAGCACTTTCAGTTTACCGTGCTCCCCTTCGGCCTCACCAGTGCCCCTCGGGTGTTCACGAAAGTGATGGCGGTGGTCGCAGCTCATCTGCGCAGATCAGGGGTTCCAGTCTTCCCCTATCTCGACGACTGGTTGTTGAAGGCGGGCTCGCCCCAGGCAGTCGTCTCCCACCTCCAGACTACGGCGGATCTCCTGCATTTGCTGGGGTTTTCCATCAACGTGCCGAAGTCACACTTGAGTCCCTCTCAGAAGCTCCTCTTCATCGGAGCGGTTCTCGATTCGGCGCAGTTCCGGGTCCATCCACCGGAACAGCGGGTCCGGGATATACGGGCCCTGATTCCCATCTTTCGGCCTCTATCCCGGGTTTCGGTCAGGCTAGTGTTGCGGCTTCTGGGGCTGATGGCTTCCTGCATCCTACTAGTGCATCACGCCAGGCGGCGCATGCGGGCTCTGCAGTGGGACCTGAAGTTTCAGTGGGCCCAGCATCACGGCAACCTGTCCGACCATGTCTTGATCTCGGAGGGCACTGCACAGCAGTTGCAGTGGTGGCTCACGGACCGCGAGTGGGTCAAGGGCAAGAGCCTCTCCCTTCCCCAACCAGAGCATGTCGTAGTGACGGATGCGTCCCTCCTGGGATGGGGTGGCCATATGGGAGAGGCGGAGATCAGAGGCCTCTGGTCTCCGGCGGAGTCTCGTCTCCACATCAACCTGTTGGAGTTGAGAGCGATCCGGCTTGCACTGAAAGCCTTCCTTCCCTCTGTCAGGGGAAGTGTCGTGCAGGTGTTCACGGACAACACCACCGCCATGTGGTACTGCAACAAACAGGGCGGGGTGGGGTCGTGGACCCTTTGTCAGGAGGCTCTGCGCCTCTGGACATGGCTGGAACACCAGGGCGTCACCCTGGTGGTTCAACATCTGGCGGGCTCTCTGAACGCCAGAGCAGACGAACTCAGCCGCCGGTGCATGATGGATCACGAATGGCGTCTGAACTCCGAAGTGGCGCAAGGCCTCTTTCAGCAGTGGGGAGAGCCTTGGTTAGATCTATTCGCCACCGAAGAGAACGCGCAATGTCAGCAGTTCTGCGCGTTGGAATTTCCAAGGCGGCACTCGCTCGGCGACGCTTTTCGTCACGAGTGGAGTTGCGGTCTGTTGTACGCCTTTCCGCCTATACCACTTCTGCCCAGAGTGCTGAAGAAGATCAGGCACGACCGGGCCCAAGTCATCTTGGTGGCTCCGGATTGGGCACGAAGATACTGGTATCCCGAGCTACTCAGTCTGTTGACCGATCCCCCGATACGTCTGCCCCTTCGGGAGGATCTTCTGTCGCAGCAGCAGGGGACGGTCCTCCACCCGAACCTGTCCAGCCTCCACCTCCATGCGTGGAGATTGAGCGGCGGCAGTTGATGCCATTTGACTTGCCTCCTGAAGTCTGTGATATCATTCTGGCAGCCAGGCGTCCCTCCACAAAGTCGGTATACGCCTGCCGGTGGAACAAATTTGTGGCATGGTGCACAGCAAAGGCTGTGGATCCCCTTTCCGCCCCTCTTTCTGAGGTTCTCCTCTTCCTTCTTTCTCTGGCCCAGCAGGGCTCTGCCCTGGGCACCCTGAAAGGTTATCTTGCTGCCATCTCCGCCTTCTTGCGGCTTCCTGATCAGCCTTCTCTTTTCAAGTCCCCTGTGGTTACACGCTTTCTCAAAGGCATTACACATACGTTCCCTCCTGTCCCTTTTGTAATGCCTCAGTGGGACTTGAATCTGGTCTTGACATTCCTGATGTGCGCTCCCTTCGAGCCTCTTCACAATTGCCCTCTTCGTCTTTTGACTCTTAAGACTGCTTTTCTGGTAGCCATCACCTCGGCTAGACGGGTGAGTGAGCTCCAGGCTTTATCTTCAAAGCCTCCTTTTCTATCTGTTCATCCGGACAAGGTTGTCCTTCGGCCTCGTCCCTCCTTTCTTCCTAAAGTGGTGACTCCTTTTCACCTTGGGCAGTCTGTCACCTTGCCCACCTTCTTTCCGCCTCCGCATCCTTCCAAAGAGGAAGAGAGGCTCCACCGTCTGGACCCAAAACGTGCGCTCTCCTTTTATCTGGACCGCACAAAACAGTTCCGGGTGGACGACCAGCTTTTTGTTGGGTACGTGGGCGCTAAGAAGGGGAAAGCTGTGCACAAACGAACCATCTCTCGGTGGGTCGTTTTGTGTATAAAACTTTGCTATTCCTTGGCTAAAAAAGACCCTCCTGTTGGGCTGCGCGCCCATTCTACTCGGGCCACTGCGGCTACTACTGCCTTGGGACGGGGAGTCCCTTTGCAGGACATCTGTCAGGCGGCGACGTGGGCTTCGCTACACACGTTTGCCAGGCATTATTGCCTTGACAGCCAAGTCCGGAGGGATGGCTTCTTTGGCCGTTCTGTCCTCCAGGACTTTCTGGTGTGATCTTGGTTCGCAGACCCACCACCGGGGATGGTATTGCTTGGGTATCTATTCTAAGGTGAGGAATCTAACTAACGTGTTTCTTTCAGATGAACAAGTTACTTACCTTCGGTAACGATGTATCTGTAAGAAACATTAGTTAGTTAGATTCCTCACCGACCCTCCCATCCTCCCCGTTCTGCGAACTGACATCTAGGGTTAAGGTTATCCTTTTCAGGCCCCTAGATTTTATTTTTGGCACCAGTGTCGGTCTTTGCATGGCTCTGCGTTCCTGGCGCGGAAGGCTATGTACAAGAACTGACGTCAGCGCGCGAGGACGGCGTCTAAGTACTCCGACGACGTCATCCCGGCGCACGACGCCGACGACGGACGCGGAGCCGCAGACGACGCCTAGCGACGCGCAAGGGGTATTGCTGACGAAAAATCTTCCGGATCCAGTCTGACGCCTGGGGATATTCTAAGGTGAGGAATCTAACTAACTAATGTTTCTTACAGATACATCGTTACCGAAGGTAAGTAACTTGTTCTTATATACTTCAACTTTCACATACACTGCCTTTTACATATGTAGTTACTTGGACATGTACCATTGAGAAATCCATTCACTCACCAACACACCCATACAGCTGTTTCCACATGCACTCTTGAACCCATACACACAGTGAATAAACCACTCAAACATCTATGCACAGACTCACACACCTCCCACCCAGGCACCCATACAAATACTCAGGCAACCAATCGATAACCCATATAGACACTCATGTAGATACTGACCAGCCCATGCAGCAGCTTCTAAAACAACACAGACTGATACAGACATTCACGCAGTTTAGTCACTAATCCATGCATTTAGTAAGACGTTTAATCACTCACTTAAACAGGCAGTCACACACCTACTAAATCCTCCATTCAGACACTTTTACACCCACTCATTCTTCAATACACCTTGGCATATATATAATACATATTTAAACTTTAAAGAAAAACACAGTCACTGGATTTTGTCATCAGTGATGTCATTTGAGATGTCATCAGTGATGTCACTGATCCTGTCACGAATGATGTAATATGTGACGTCATCAGCAGTGCATTATGTTTAGCCTTACACACTGTGGATCATCAGCAATTTGATGCTCTAAATTTTGATTCTTAGTGACGGTCTGGGCAGGTACCTGGTTTTAATTTATTTTTTCCACTACACTTGGAAGGGGTACTTTTTATAAGTCACTTATTTTGACCACAGACTAGAAAGGAGACTATCCGATTAGCATTTAAGCAGTTATAGGTGAAAACTAAAATTATTGCTATCTATATTGTATAATAGAAACTGACTAATGTTTTATATGGTTTTGCATATCTGTGTATTTTACAGTTATTATAGTTAAATATAGTATCTAATATGTAACAGTTTATCCAGGCATTTAAGCAGAGTAAGAAGCCTATGCAGAAAATGTCTTCTATGTCCATTGTTTAATTGTTTGCACTAGCACGTTAAAAGGCGGTTGTACAGTTTAAGCTTGGTCATGTGATCAAGGCCGCTAGTTCGGTAGAAACGCGTCATGGCAGACTAATTTTGGCAATAAAACTATAATTGCACTAACTTGGGTCTGCGCTCGTTTTTCTTGCATGTGGAGTAGCAGCGAGGTGTTGGATATATATATATGTGTGTGTTTTTTAATATAAATATTTCGTGCTGCTCCCAACTCCATCAAACAAGGAGCGCACACACAGGAAGCCTTTAGGATCATAGATTCTTAAATGCATTGGGCCTTCATAGACCCAGCTATTTAGAGTGGGGCATTTCGGCTGTTTCCCCAGCCTTTAGCTATATATTTTCTATGTGTGTATAGATATATTTATATATGTCTGTGTGTCGTGGTTTGGTTACTATCGGGAGAGCTACATAGTTGTTTTTGTATAAGTGTTTTCTCCAATACTTTCTTCTATCCTCTGCTGTGGGTTTGTTTTCTGCGTACTTTCACAGTTCTGCTCCCTACAGGCTTTCGCAGTCCTCCTAATGGAGCTGCTGCTGCTGCTTCTTTTCCTTTCCATATTCCCACAACAGCCTGGTTCCTTTCTTAATTTTTGGGCCGTATTCTCTTATTCTGAGATGTTTTGTGGCTTCAGATCGCAGACCCTCCTCCATGGATGGTATTGTTGGTTTATCTATTTTTAGGTAATGAATCTGCGGCTAGATGTCTATCAGATGTACAAGTTACTTACCTTAGGTAATACCTTATCTGATAGAGATAGGATCTAGCCGCAGATTCCTTACAGACCAACCCATTCTCCCCGCTCTGTGAATTGCTGGTCCTGTTACCTACAAGATCCCTTTCTTGGCATTCTGAGGCCTTTCTTTAGGACTTCGTATTTGTTTGACACAAAGATGTTGTTGCAGGGATTCTGCTTTTGCACAGAACTATGCGCAGGAGACCAGGACCTCAGAGAATTGTGGTGTACCAGAAAACTCCCCTCAGAACCCAGAACCCCTTATCCGACTAGCTTAGTATCTCATTTGTTAACCTAGATCTAGCTAGGTGGTCCCAATGTATAGACAAACCAGAACAATATTTCTCAGGAGTGGTGGGAATCCGAAATACCTGTTCGTACTTATTTATTAGTCCACAACATAATAATACAGACACGGTAAAGTTTAAAGAGTTTATTTTATAAACCTTGCGTCCTAAGATGCAGTAACACTAGCAGACTAACAGTACAGATCAGAATCATGAGCATTATTACAATACCATATAGAATGAAAGGAGCAATCATACTATTAATGACAGTGGTATACGGCCACACTCCTTTCACTATAATCTAATACATTATTATTATTAGACTATTAGAAGGTCTCTTAGGCTAACAGGGGGGACCCCATACCGTATAGATCAGCTTAGTAGAATCACATCAAAGGATCAGCTCTCACAGCATGCATCAGCTCTTCTTGTTCGAATGAATGTAAAACCAAACTGTTCTGCAATATTAAAGACGCTTGTCCTTCAAATATTGGCAGCTGTATGCATGATATGTCTAACAAGTGGTGCGATCAATCTAAATACAACACTCTGTACCTTCTAGTGACCCACACGCGTTCTTTGCATGATGTACAGACCAAGGGCACATTTCACGGTTAAGAATGTGCAACAACAGTTCGTTATCCTGTAAGGCAAAGTCAAGTCAGCATTTCTAAAATGAATAACGCATAACAACAGTGTCGTGTGCAGCACAGCAGAAACGACAAGCTTGCTTGTTAACCATGATCTCGGTTGTGCTAACTTAGTGTTGTAAATAGGGCGTGGCTTAATCCATCTCACAATGTCACTTTCTGGCACAATATCTGATAGAGACGTCTAGCCGCAGAAACCTTACCATAGAATTATCCCCATGCACCAGACTGGATCTGGAAGTTTTTCTACAGCAGTACATCTGTGCGTCGGTATAGGGCTTTCGAGCAACTCAGTAATGACCTCATCCACCAAATGTGATGTCGTCAGAGTACACATATTCCCTCCCCTTACGCACTGACATCAGTTACTTCCTATTCGTGCTTCCATGCAGATCCGGAGAGCGGTACCTCTGGCCATTTTGATCTACCACCACAGAACAGTGTGCTTTTTCCAAAGATGCAGATCTTAAAGGTCTGCATTGTTGACTCTGCTCCCTCATCCTATTTGCATGTGGTGTCTAGGGGCACCCTGTAGTAAAGTACCCCTTTTAGCATGGTAGCCATCCACTTTTTGTCTGACCGATGCATCTTTGACTGAGTGTGCATTGGGTTCCTGCTAACCAGGTTCACAGTTGCTGTGTTCTTTACCAGAAATGTACCTTTGTTTCCACGATTGGCACACCTCTTCCTCACATAGAAGTCCCTTGTAAATGTACCAGTGGTACCAAGGGCCTTGTGAGCAGAGAGGGCCTCTAAGGGCTGCAGCGTGTATTTTGCCACCCTAAAAGACCCCTCACCAAACACAAGCATCCTGCCACTGCAGCCTGCATGTTTTGGTGCAGATAAAAGGTAAGAGTCAACCTGGCACCATCCCTGTGTAGCAGGCCTACCAGCAGTGTAAGAGGTGTAGGTAAGTCACCCGTACAGCAGGCCTTACAGCCCTAAGGCAGGGTGCCTTAAATCTCATGTGAAGTCATAACTTCATGAGCACATATGTCCCTATAGTGTCTGTAGGAAAGTAGGATCTGCTTTCATGGTCACCCACACATTTTGCTGGTGTCATTATATTTTACTGACTGGGATCCTGCTAATCGGGACCCCAGTCTCTGTGCTTCTTCCCTAAATTGGACATGGTGAGAACTTGGGTACCCTGCAGATTGGCTACTGATGTACCTTATAAGTCCCTAGTATATGGTACTACGGTGCCCAGGACATAGGTACACCAGGGGTCCCCCAAGGGCTGAAGCATGTATTATGCCACCCATGGGAGACAACAAAAATTGGGACTACAGGCCTGCCATTGCAGCCTGTGTAAGCTGGTGCTAGCACCACTTATGACAGATATACGTTTCCTTAAATCTGAGGTCACTGCACTTAAAACCTATAAGTCACCCCTAAGGCAGGCCTTTCAATCCTGAAGGCAGGGTGCTCAGTTCTAAGTGTGGGGGTTCCCCTGTATGACCAGGACATCCCTTTTGGAGCCCATTCTTCCGGGTTGTAAGTGCAACAGCCATAACAATACATAGAGTGGCCATGTTCATTACGCGATAGCTGTCTCCAAACTGTCTGTAACGAACCCTGTAGTGTTGGAATCATACCCCAAAAACTATAAATGGTGTTGGAGGTATGAGTACATGCACTGTGAAGCTCCTCCGGGAAGCTCTCAGTTCGCCCAGTACCAGTCTTCTAGACCCGGCAGCAACTATAGCTGCGGCCGACCAGAGACACAATTCTGCCCTCCTGCTGCTGAGCCAAGCTCGAGCATGGGAAACAGGACAATAGGTTTCCTGTCACAGGGAGGTGTGACCACCTCCCAGACAGGACTTAGTGTATTGGAAAAGGGTGGGGGCGCTTGCCAGCACTGGTAGACTACTTTGAAGGGCTCATGTGATGCCCTCCTTGCATACTCCAGTTGGAACCAGTTAAGAGAGCCGTTGGCTCCTGCTCTGGTGCGCAACTGGACAAAGGACATGGTAGTATCCGCCCTACTGTCCAACCCCTCTTGTGGGAGGGTCCCCTGAATCGTCCCAACCCTTTCCTTAGGGTACGTAAGGGCTTACCTGTGGGTGGTCCCTTAGATTGGTCTCGGGGACAAGATTCAGATCCAAAATCACTTCCTCTTCAACCGTCTGGGCACTTTGGACTTCGCTTTGGAAACCAAGAGTGCAACTGGAGAGACTCCTGCTGCTCCTGGTCTCGTCTTCCTGCTAGTCTTCTGCATAGTCTGTGCCTGTACTCCATACAGGTTCTTCAGGCCTGTGGACTTCCAAGACACCTGAAGGAATCTCCCTTGAAGTGAATTAGTCACTCCCATGCATCTCCAGGTACCGCAATGAAGCTCACCGGTCTGATGTTACTGAGCTCCTATAGACTCCAAAAGGTTCAGCAACACAGGTGGTGGTTCTGCAACTCCCTCGAGGCATGCACTGTCTTCATAGCAAGTTTGAAGCCGGTATCCCTCGTTGGAAACGCTGGAGCAGTAGCCCTGTGCACCACGTCGACTTGCCGTTGCCAAGGCTTGTTGACTCTCTTCACCAGAGATCTTCGTGCTCCAAGATCTTTGACTGCACGCATCCTCTGCACTGTGGGCATTCATCCTTTGGTGAGCTGCTCAAGGTCCTCTTGCGACTCCTCTGCCTTTAGGCCATGAGTCGTCTTGAGGGTCTTTTTTGGCTCCAGTGGGCTCCCCTGCTCGGTCGGGTCCTGCTCTGACTTAACTTCTCGTGGTGAGTCACTTGGACCTTGCTGGTCCCAGCACCACACCTTTTTCGCATACTACATTGGTTGCCGTTGCCAAGACTTGTTGGTGCTCCAGATGGACACCAACCCCCCTGGCTCTTGACATCCGACATGAGACAGCTCATCAACGGCTCCTGGTCTTCCAAAACGTCGCCTGGTCTGCACAGCTGCAACTTTAAGGGCACCGTCAACTCTCCTGCATCCCCGACATCCTGGTCACTCCTGAGTGGCATAGACTCTGTCCCCTCTGCTTGCAGATAATTCTCATCTTGAATCCACCTGTGGGTTCCACCGGACTCTTGGACCTTCGCCAGCGGCATTTTCACTGAAGTCCTCCATTGTGGTCTACAGCGGTTTCCGACGCCACTTCGCACCTATGCACTCGGCTTCCCTGGTGTAGGTATCTTGGTTCCTTGGGTATCCACGAGTGGGGTGACTTTCCAACCTTCCATCTTCCACGAAGTTTCTTCAGGGTCTGCTGGGAAGGGTCGGTCTTTAAAACTGCAACCGTGACTTACCCATTGACTTGTATTGAGTCAGCGGTCGCATTCTCACTCTGCGCACGGCCTCCGTGGAATTCCTGGGTACTTAGCTTGGGTGGTTCCTTGGGTCCCCGACTCTTCTACATCTTCTGGGTCCAGTTTCGACTTGGGTCGTAGTTCGAATTCCACTATTTTAGTATATGGATTTGTCTCCCCCTGGAGACCACTGTGTATTTGTGCTACTTACGTGGTCTATTATCGAAGTATTGTGTGTATTGCAGTTATATCTCCGGGTAGGAGATATTACAATGTATCTGATAGAGACATCTAGCCGCAGACTCCTTAACTTAGAATATCCCCAGGCGTCAGACTGGAGCCGGAAAACTTTCCGCAGCGGCACCTCTGCGCGCCGAGGGCGGCGCCGCACGTCTCCGCCCTGACGTCGCTAACGGATGTTACGTCAGCGGAGCCATATATGCCCCCGGCGCGCTGACGTCGCTTTCTTCTTTTCCGCGGCCCAACGCGGATCCTGAAAAACCAGCGGTTTCTTGGCCTGTGTTTTTTGGGCCTTCTCGACGCCTTCGGCGTCATGGAACAGAGTGCGATGCCTTCGGGCTTTAAGGCGTTTGAGACCTGTGCGCGCCAGATGTCGGTCGCGGACCCGCACGCCGTCTCTATGTGGCGCCTGGGAGTGCACCACGACTCCAAAGAGTGCGACCCCTGTCAACAAGTGGAACCCAAGTCCTTGAGGGAGCGTCGTATGAAATTGCTGCCCGCACGCTTGTCCGGCCTGGCACCTTCACAACGCCGTTCTCCCTCTCTGGAAGGGGCCAGTTTCCGAGGTCGTTCCGCGGACGTCGTTCTGAGCGTAAGTGTAGGAAGGTTAATATCTGACTATGGTTACCCCCAACTTTTTGCCTAGTGTCTAGCTGGTTTTTCGACTTAGTTGGCCTGAGATCCTGCCATTCAGGGTTTCGGGCTGTCTGCTCTCTCTTTAAAATGGACTCCATGTACCCTAGGTACATACCCAATTGGTAAGGATCACCTTATTGGACCCTGTACAGTGTACCCTAGGTACCCAGGGCATAGGTGTACCCTAGGCCTCCCAGGGGCTGCAGCATGTATTATGCTACCCCTGGTCTGGCCTTCCAATCAGACACAACTGGCTGATCACTCAGCTGGGGCAAGGTCGTGTAATCACCCCTTGCTTAGATGTAGTATACCTATATCTACCCTTAAATAGACACGTGTACCTATCAGCCACTCCTATGGCAGGCCTTAACAATCCTGGAGGCAGAGTGCTTGGTAACATGTGAGATGGTGCTCTAGCATGAGCTGAGCCTGTCTGCAGCTTTCGGAACCATGTCCTTATAGCTGTTCTATGATACAGCCTACCATATACTCTTAAAGTGCCTTATAATCTTAAACGGTTATGGTAACTATGGTTTGGCTTTATCGAAACATGTCGTGTAAGGTGTCTAACACTTTGGACTAATACCCCCATACCATTTCTGGTGATGAGGATATTATTCCTCCCTTCTAGAGTGAGAGACATGTTAAAATCCTACTTTGCTGTTTAACTCTCACCAAAGCCTCAGCATCACAAAATGGATGCTGCTGCCACAGACACAAGTCTGACCTCCTGCAGCTGGGAGCCCTCCCAGCCAGGGAGGCCTGGACAATAGGTTTCCTGCTTGGGGAGGTGCTAGCACCTCCCCAGACAGACTTTAGTGTATCGGGGCAGGGAGGGCTGAATGGAACGAGACACTGCCTGGGGCACACAAGGTGTCCCATGCATAGTCCAGTTCAAACCGGTGCTTGGGCACTCCAGCCCCAGCTCTGGCGCGAAACTGGACAAAGGAAAGGGGGTGTAGCCACTCCCCTTCCTGGTCCCACCCATAGGAGGGACCTTGCAGGTAGCCCAGCCCCCTAGCCCAGTATATTAGTAGCTAGTTGGGCCCTGCTAAATTAGATTAACCTGAATCTGCAACTTGAACAGAAACTCTGGACCTTCGACATTCGACCTCAGGAAGAAGACTGAAGAAATCTCCCTTGTGGCCAAGGAGTGACCACCCTGGGCAACCAGGCACCATCCAGCGACCGCTGCTTGCTTTGTGACTGAATCCTACGAGGGACGACTGCAGAGACTGACCAGCGCCAAGACTTCCAGACACCTCTGAACCAGATCCACATCTCCAGCGAAGCTGAGACCCGTGGAGGCGACGAGGGACGTGGGACCGGCGACTTGGGAAAAGTGGCTAGTAACTGACTAGCGCGACTTCCGAGGCTCCCTCGAGGCTGTGCTTGGGGAATTGAGAAGCCCCACCCCGAGCACCATCTGCAAAGAAGATCAGCTCCCCACACTTCACGTGTTCTGCGTGGGGCCCTTCTGCACCTGTGTTGCTCGACGTGTTGTCCGGTTGCTGGCCCGTTGGCTAGTAGCCTCTGCGACGACGAACCTTTATTTTCATCTTGCTGGTCCGGCTCCTCCAGACTGGCACCCGCTCCTCTATGAAAGAGAAGCACCCCAGACCTTCCTGGTCTGCACCAGAAGCAAGTCCTCCATCCTGCGTGGGTTCTGCTTGCCAAGGCTTGTTGGGTCCTGACTCGACTTCGACGCCACCGACAGCAAGAGCCTTCGTGGGACAGCTCACCTTCTGGTCCTGGTCGTCCTCGACGTCTCCTGGTATCCGTGGCTGCTGCGACAAGCTTCACCTCTTCACCTGCATCTTCACGACATCGCCTGGTTCCTTCCTGGTTCCTTCCCGGCTCCTGGCTGGTGACCTAGACTCTGTCCCTTCTGCTTGCAGGTTCCTTCCTTCTTGATCCCCACCTTGGGATCCACCGGACACTCTTCACTGACTGCCTATCAGCAGCTTTCCTTCAGGCATCCATAGAAGTCCACGATAAAACCCGACGCAAGTTCACACCTATGCACCCGCAGCCCGTGGGCTAGGTAACTTGGGTACTTTGGTGCTCACGAGTGTATTGACTATCCTAGGGTCTAGTTTCCGAGTCTAGACTTTCTAGCTATACCAAAAGTGTCGTAAAACTGCTTAATTCTAACTGCTAGTGATTCTATCGACTTTTACGCGTGAGTGTTTCCACTCTGCACCTGAATCCCGTGGGCCTCCCACTTCCTAACTGTTGGTAGTATAGTGTAGCCCCAGCGATTCCCTAGGCCTATCCTGTGTTCGTGACAGTGGTCCTTATACCACTTACTTAGTATATGGTTTGCGTGGCCCCTAGGGCCTAACTGTATTACTTACCTGTGTGACTTAATGTATGCTTAAATAAGACTGTGTTGTACTTAACTCGAATCTCATAAAGAGTGCTGAGGGTTTGACTAGAATAAATACATTCTATTTTTATATATATGTTGAAAGAGTGTGAGGGGAAAGAGATCCTCATCCCTTACTCATCATCTAATAAGCATGAAGCTTTCAAGTAATGGTTCTTGCCCAGAGGCAGGGGGAGATACCCCTTTCCCCCTAAAATGAAACTGGTTTTGAAACGGTGTGTCCGGGCTAGAGTTTTAGTTTCAGTTTTTGGGAATAAATTCCAATTACGACATGCAGATCCGGGTGAGATAAGTATTTTTTATTCTTTTTTGGGTAGCTGCAAGAAAAAGGATGGCACAGCCAACACGTGTTTCGCCCCCTAATCGGCCATCAGGCCTGGGGCTTCCTCAGGGCTGTATACAGACAATGTTAACCCAAGGTAGGAAAAGTACATGGTGTCATAAGGCATGTGTATAATATATACATATATAGTGAGGGTGAATTTTGGGAAGAGTAGTAAAGTTATAGTGAGACGTAGCATTGAAGGGCAATTAGTAAGTGAGGGAACAGAGAAAAATAGTAAATTGAGGAAGGGGTCAAAGTAAGCGTGCGGCAGGTATGGAAGGTAGAAAGAATCAAGATGTGATGTCATTGAGGGACACAGAGAAATAGATAATAATATGGTACAGAGTGTTTTGTCGAGTTGGAGGGAGAGAATAAGTAATTGTGATAAAATAGTAAGAGTTTAGAGTACAAAGGTCAATATAATTAGTGGCGAGTATTAGCACAAGTTTCAAATGAAAGTACATATTACAGTCATAAACATTGCCCGGTATAAATATAAGCCGGTGAGAACAAAAATGAGTTGCATTAAGAAAAATAACCGTTCATATATATAAAGAATACAAGGAGAATTGCGGATCGTATAGTAGTATGATATGCAATTAGAATTTGGCATTTATAAGTATTTGCATGACATTGTGAGATTAAATTAGAGGTAGGTTACATGATTTTGTTATTTACATTTTTAGAGACAGTAATGCATAACCCAAGTAAATTAATGTTTGAGCGTATAGTGTTATCGACGATTAGAATGAATTTATAGTTACAGTTTCCATTAATGAGGAGGCCGCATCCGGGTACCGGGTCAAGCGCGAGGAAGAGGGAGGAAGGGTTCGCATTAGTCTAGGAACGATTTGGGATTCTTTTGCCAGGGTGACTGCGTGAATTCATATATTTATAAAGTGCTGGTGCTTTCTAGGTCACATCGTATATTAATTGTTAATTCTTAATATCGGAGTTGTGTCAAGGCATATGACTAGTATATTGTGTCAAAAATTGTGAATCAGTAACCTCGTGAAGTGTGAGGTACTGCTGTGTCATGCCATATGTGAAAAGTTTGGATATTTTAGCGGGTAGAGAAAGGGAGGCAATTACTTCTCAAGTGTAGATTCGGGCGGTGTAAATAACGGTGTGTTGATGGTGAAATTTGTAAAAATATTGGTGGGAACTATTTGACTGTGCAATAATTGCCGAATGCGAGGAGTGCTTGCGCATGTTTTTAAATCTTTTTAGAAGTTCTAAGCCGCACTCGGGGGTATAATCTATACGGAGTCCAGAATCGTGTAGATAATGGAGTAGGGAATACGCATGCTCTAGGCGATCAATTGTGCAAGTTTAAGTGAAAAAGAATTTGGATATGCTTCCTTACCGGGTTGTTAGGTAATTCAGTATTTAGTGACAAGGGTTTGATAACCCGAAGATTTCTAAAAGTGGAGAAAACACAAGGGGAAGGAAGTGGAAGAAGAAAATGTAAGAGGAAGGCATTGTTAAATGCTGGGTTACAGGGAGGGGGAGCGTGGGAAGGAGTCCCTTACCTTAAGTCTCGGCTAATGCCAGGTATTGCAGTTTCCACGGTCGTGATGGTAATAACAACGCGTGGTTGCGAGCAAGTTATAAAGGAGTCATATGAGCACTTCCGGTTCAAAACCCGGAAGTGAACGGGTGCTTTTTGCTGGGAGCCATTTTAGGTTGGGGGTAAATCGAGATTGGTGAAGTTAGACGGTGACGGTCATCAGTATTGATATGAACCGAGTGAGGTGCAAGGGGATGGTAGAAGGGTTTTAGAGATCAATAATAGGAGAGAGTGAGCGAAATTGTCGGACATTTAAATTACCTAAAGCAATACATTTGAACATTAGTATAACAACTTATTAACATTACTTAAATACATACATTCACGTTTTGTGGACGCAAGCATGTGTCCAAAGTATGCTAATAGGTATCCGTGTGTATTAATGTAAAGATAACGATCAGTTGTTTTTTGTAGGAACTGAGTAAAGATGAAAAATTTGGCGGGGAGGAGTGGAAAGCCAAAATCAAGATTGAGTAAATGTATCAGGTAAAAAAATCACCTGAACATGAGTTGCTGCATAATTTAGAATGCAATTAAGAATGGCACACATATCTCCAGGCTCGAAGAAGCTGTGCCAATAAACTCGGCGTAGAGCAGAGTTGTGTTGGGTCACACTACGGTGCAAAATTGGGGTTTGTAATTAATAATAACATACATATCTCTAGGCCTACAAGAAGCTAAATCAATAAAACTGGGCAAAGAGCTGAATCGTGTTAGGTCACACTGAGGCGCCCTTAAAGCACAAAGGGTACTATCACATATCGATGAACAAGGTCGTGTTGAGTCACACTGGGGCGACCTTGTAGCACTAAAAATTGTTATCACATATTTCTACATGTTTTTATATCAACTGAAAAAACGGCAAAAAATCAGGAGGGTATGCTGTAAGTTCTTTGATGGTATTTGGGGGAACTAATTAGGGGTTATTGTAAACAACAGAAAGGTTGTGTTAAGTCTTGGGTAGTAGGTGGTGCGGTTGTAAGAGTATGTTGGGGCATCAATCCTCTCCCAACCATACATGCATTTCCGCATCCTTGTTGAGCCCCAGGTTGGTGGTTTTATAGTTCATTATAAGTTCACTTTCGCGTCTTCGGAGTTTAAGTTCGCGGTCCCCCCCTCTTTTGGCTTGGTGTACAATCTCCAAACCATAGAAGCGAAAGTCTTTTTTGTGAGGATGATGGTCTTCAAAGTGTTCAGTAAGTGGATGGCCTGAATGATGTTTGTGAATGTTTCGGTAATGTTCCTGAATCCTGGTCCGTAGTGGTCTAATTGTACTTCCGATGTATGGAAGATTGCAGGGACAGATAATCACATAGACACAGAATTTGCTGTTACAATCAATCCATTCTTTTATGGAAAATTCTCTTCCTTCAGTTAGTTGGACTTTTGTTGTTTTGTTGTTGCTAAGCTTGCAAATATTGCAATTTCTACAGATGTGGAATCCTGGGGGTCTGTCCAGGAAGGTGCTGACCAAGTTCCTTTTGTCCACAAATTCTGATTTGCACAGGAGGTCTTTCAGATTAGGGGCGCGTCTGAATGTTATCTCTGGATATGTTTTAAGGTCTTGATTAAGGTTTGGTGTTTGTTGAAGCAGATGCCAGTGTCTCTTGAGGCTTTGTCTGATTTGGTGGTGGCCATTGTTGTAGTCCGTTATAAAGCGTATAGCAGAATCGTGCTTCTGTACTTCTCCTTTGTTTTGTCTGAACATCTGTTTTCTATCAATTTTGGCCACTGTATTCATTGTGTTTTTGAGAATTGATTGTTCATATCCACGTTGTGTAAGTCTAGATACCAATTCTTCTCCTTTTGTTTTGAAGACCTCATCTTCACTGCAATTTCTACGTGTTCTTAACAGTTCCCCCTTAGGGATGTTTCTTATGTTGTGTCGTGGGTGGAAGCTATCGGCTCGTAAGATGGAATTGGCAGCTGTCTCTTTTCGATAGAGTTTGCTTTGCAGAGTGTTGTCTTTTGCATAGAGAGTTACATCCAAAAAGTTAATCTCTTCCTTGGAGAAGGTATGGGTTGTTTTAATTCCCCATGGGTTTTGGTCTAATTGCTTCAGAAATCTTTTGAGCAATGTCTCATCTCCTTGCCAGATACAGAGGATGTCATCTATATAGCGTCGCCACATAACAATATGGGCGGTATATTCCGCGAACTCAGGGTCCCATAGCCAGAATTTTTCCACATGGCTCATCAGGATGCAGGCGTATGGCGGCGCAAATTTGGCTCCCATAGCCGTACCGCGTGTCTGTCGGTATATCTTTCCATTGAAACTGAAGACATTGTTTTTTAGGCAGAAGTCAAGCATTTCCAAAGTCATTTTGTTGCTTTCTAGTAGGTTTGCCGGTTGTGTCCATAAAGATTGTTGCACTGCACTGAGTCCGTCTTGATGTTTGATAGATGTATAGAGACTGACAATGTCTATACAGACCAGTATGAAGTCTGGTTCCCAGGTTATGTTTTGTAGTTTGTCAAGAATGTCCTTAGTGTCTTGGATAAAGGATGGAATCTCCTTCATAAGACTTTGTAATTTCCTGTCAACATATTCCCCAAGTCTGGAGCATGTATGGTTGGGAGAGGATTGATGCCCCAACATACTCTTACAACCGCACCACCTACTACCCAAGACTTAACACAACCTTTCTGTTGTTTACAATAACCCCTAATTAGTTCCCCCAAATACCATCAAAGAACTTACAGCATACCCTCCTGATTTTTTGCCGTTTTTTCAGTTGATATAAAAACATGTAGAAATATGTGATAACAATTTTTAGTGCTACAAGGTCGCCCCAGTGTGACTCAACACGACCTTGTTCATCGATATGTGATAGTACCCTTTGTGCTTTAAGGGCGCCTCAGTGTGACCTAACACGATTCAGCTCTTTGCCCAGTTTTATTGATTTAGCTTCTTGTAGGCCTAGAGATATGTATGTTATTATTAATTACAAACCCCAATTTTGCACCGTAGTGTGACCCAACACAACTCTGCTCTACGCCGAGTTTATTGGCACAGCTTCTTCGAGCCTGGAGATATGTGTGCCATTCTTAATTGCATTCTAAATTATGCAGCAACTCATGTTCAGGTGATTTTTTTACCTGATACATTTACTCAATCTTGATTTTGGCTTTCCACTCCTCCCCGCCAAATTTTTCATCTTTACTCAGTTCCTACAAAAAACAACTGATCGTTATCTTTACATTAATACACACGGATACCTATTAGCATACTTTGGACACATGCTTGCGTCCACAAAACGTGAATGTATGTATTTAAGTAATGTTAATAAGTTGTTATACTAATGTTCAAATGTATTGCTTTAGGTAATTTAAATGTCCGACAATTTCGCTCACTCTCTCCTATTATTGATCTCTAAAACCCTTCTACCATCCCCTTGCACCTCACTCGGTTCATATCAATACTGATGACCGTCACCGTCTAACTTCACCAATCTCGATTTACCCCCAACCTAAAATGGCTCCCAGCAAAAAGCACCCGTTCACTTCCGGGTTTTGAACCGGAAGTGCTCATATGACTCCTTTATAACTTGCTCGCAACCACGCGTTGTTATTACCATCACGACCGTGGAAACTGCAATACCTGGCATTAGCCGAGACTTAAGGTAAGGGACTCCTTCCCACGCTCCCCCTCCCTGTAACCCAGCATTTAACAATGCCTTCCTCTTACATTTTCTTCTTCCACTTCCTTCCCCTTGTGTTTTCTCCACTTTTAGAAATCTTCGGGTTATCAAACCCTTGTCACTAAATACTGAATTACCTAACAACCCGGTAAGGAAGCATATCCAAATTCTTTTTCACTTAAACTTGCACAATTGATCGCCTAGAGCATGCGTATTCCCTACTCCATTATCTACACGATTCTGGACTCCGTATAGATTATACCCCCGAGTGCGGCTTAGAACTTCTAAAAAGATTTAAAAACATGCGCAAGCACTCCTCGCATTCGGCAATTATTGCACAGTCAAATAGTTCCCACCAATATTTTTACAAATTTCACCATCAACACACCGTTATTTACACCGCCCGAATCTACACTTGAGAAGTAATTGCCTCCCTTTCTCTACCCGCTAAAATATCCAAACTTTTCACATATGGCATGACACAGCAGTACCTCACACTTCACGAGGTTACTGATTCACAATTTTTGACACAATATACTAGTCATATGCCTTGACACAACTCCGATATTAAGAATTAACAATTAATATACGATGTGACCTAGAAAGCACCAGCACTTTATAAATATATGAATTCACGCAGTCACCCTGGCAAAAGAATCCCAAATCGTTCCTAGACTAATGCGAACCCTTCCTCCCTCTTCCTCGCGCTTGACCCGGTACCCGGATGCGGCCTCCTCATTAATGGAAACTGTAACTATAAATTCATTCTAATCGTCGATAACACTATACGCTCAAACATTAATTTACTTGGGTTATGCATTACTGTCTCTAAAAATGTAAATAACAAAATCATGTAACCTACCTCTAATTTAATCTCACAATGTCATGCAAATACTTATAAATGCCAAATTCTAATTGCATATCATACTACTATACGATCCGCAATTCTCCTTGTATTCTTTATATATATGAACGGTTATTTTTCTTAATGCAACTCATTTTTGTTCTCACCGGCTTATATTTATACCGGGCAATGTTTATGACTGTAATATGTACTTTCATTTGAAACTTGTGCTAATACTCGCCACTAATTATATTGACCTTTGTACTCTAAACTCTTACTATTTTATCACAATTACTTATTCTCTCCCTCCAACTCGACAAAACACTCTGTACCATATTATTATCTATTTCTCTGTGTCCCTCAATGACATCACATCTTGATTCTTTCTACCTTCCATACCTGCCGCACGCTTACTTTGACCCCTTCCTCAATTTACTATTTTTCTCTGTTCCCTCACTTACTAATTGCCCTTCAATGCTACGTCTCACTATAACTTTACTACTCTTCCCAAAATTCACCCTCACTATATATGTATATATTATACACATGCCTTATGACACCATGTACTTTTCCTACCTTGGGTTAACATTGTCTGTATACAGCCCTGAGGAAGCCCCAGGCCTGATGGCCGATTAGGGGGCGAAACACGTGTTGGCTGTGCCATCCTTTTTCTTGCAGCTACCCAAAAAAGAATAAAAAATACTTATCTCACCCGGATCTGCATGTCGTAATTGGAATTTATTCCCAAAAACTGAAACTAAAACTCTAGCCCGGACACACCGTTTCAAAACTATTTTTATATATATATCTGTTGTGGTGTCCTTTCATTTTGTATTCAAGGGATTATATATGGTATAACAGCTGGCTTCACATGCCATTCAGAGTTTAGCCTAAGTCTGCTCTTGTCCATGCTACCACTAGGATAGCTGGTCTATGAGGTTGACTTTACAACCAATCGCCATAAGGGTTGTTTGGACTGATACAAGGTGTACACTAGAATTAGTGACATCATATATCAGGCCAAGTTCTCACAGTAAGCACAAGCATAAGTCGCGGAGGTCTTCCTCCCATATGCGTGACGCTGGGGCCCGTTCCTCTCACTCCTTGCAAGGCATGGGCTTCCGGCAGTTGTTGCCTTCATACCCTCCCTTCCCGGGAGTTGGAGCGAAGCAGACCCAAATGGAGGCTTAGTTAAAGGCACTCCAATCTTTCTTTGGGTCGCCCTCTCTCTTGTGCGCTTTCGGGTTCTAAAGAGGTGGAAGGCATTCATGTCAGGTTCTCGTCGACGGATTCGTCCTCGGTGTGAGAAGTTGGCCTGATATATGATGTCACTAATTCTAGTGTACACCTTGTATCAGTCCAAACAACCCTTATGGTGATTGGTTGTAAAGTCAACCTTATAGACCAGCTATCCTAGTGGTAGCATGGACAAGAGCAGTCTTAGGTTAAACTCTGAATGGCATGTGAAGCCAGATGTTATACCATATGTAATCCCTTGAATACCAAATGAAAGGACACCACAACAGATATATATATAAAATAAAGTGTATTTATTCTAGTCAAACCCTCAGCACTCTTTATGAGATTCGAGGTAAGTACAACACAGTCTTATTTAAGCATACATTAAGTCACACAGGTAAGTAATACAGTTAGGCCCTAGGGGCCACGCAAACCATATACTAAGTAAGTGGTATAAGGACCACTGTCACGGAAATAGGATAGGCCTAGGGAATCGCTGGGGCTACACTATACTACCCAAGGTTAGGAAGTGGGAGGCCCACGGGATTCAGGTGCAGAGTGAAAACACTCACGCGTAATGCGTATAATCGATAGAAATAGTACAGTTTTGAATTAATAAGATTTAGGACACTTCTGGAGTAGCTAGGAAGTCGAGACTTGAGAACTAGACACTAGGATAGTCAATACCCTGATGAGCACCGGAGTACCCAAGTTACCTAGCCCACGGGCTGCGGGTGCATAGGTGTGAACTTGAGTCGGGTTTCGTCGTCGACTCCTATGGATGCCTGAAGGAAAGATGCTGACAGGCAGTCAGTGAAGAGTGCCCTGTGGATCCCAAGGCCGGGATCAAGAAGGAAGGATACCTGCAAGCAGAAGGGACAGAGTCTGGGTCACTAGCCAGTGACCATGTGGAACCAGGAAGGAACCAGGCGAGGTCGAGAGATTGCAGGTGAAGAGGTGAAGCTTGTCACAGCAGCCACGGGTACCAGGAGACGTCGAGGACGACCAGGACCAGGAGGCGAGCTGTCCCACGAAGGCTCGTGCTGTCGGCGGCGTCAAAGTCGAACTAGGACTCACCAAGCCTTGGCAAGCGGAACCCATGAGGAATGGAGGACTTGCTTCTGGTGCAGACCAGGAAGGTCTGGGGTGCTTCTCTTTTGCAGAGGAGCAGGAGCCAGTCTGGAGGAGCCAAACCAGCAGTAGAAAATCGAAGGTGTGTCGTCGCAAAGGTTACTAGCCAACGGGCAAGCAACCGGACAGACGCGGCAAGCAGGGAAATGCAGAAGGGCCCCACGCAGGACTCGTGGAGTGTGGGGGGCTGATCTTTGGTGCAGGTGGTGCTTGGGGTTGGGGCTTCTCAATCCCCGGTGCACAACCTCGAGGGTGCCTCAGAAGCTGCGCTGAAAGATACTCGCCACTTTTCCCAGGTAGCCGGTCCCACGTCTCTCGTCGCCTCCACGGATCTCAGCTCGGCTGTGGATGTGGATCAGGGTCGGAGAAGTCTGGAAGTCAAGGCTCTGGTCGGGCTCTGCAGTCGGTCCCTCGTAGAACTTAAGCAAAGTGTAAGTCTCTTGATGGTGCCTGTTCGCACAGGGTGGCCATTCCTTGGCCACAAGGGAGATTCTTCAGTCTTCTTCTTTCGGCGAATGTCGAAGGTCCAGAGTTTCTGATCAAGTTGCAGGTTCAGGATAATCTAATCTCCTGGGGCCCAGCTACCACACTTATACTAATCTGGGGGGCTGGGTTGCCTGCTAGGTCACGCCTTATGGGTGGGACCTGGGAGGGGGGTGGTTACTGTGAGAAGTTGGCCTGATGTATGATGTCACTAGTTCTAGTGTACACCTTATATCAGTCCAAATACCCTTATGGTGATTGGTTGTAAAGTCAACCTTATAGACCAGCTATCCTAGTGGTAGCATGGACAAGAGCAGTCTTAGGCTAAACTCTGAATGGCATGTGAAGCCAGCTGTGATACCATATATAATCCCTTGAATACCAAATGAAAGGACACCACAGCAGATATATATATAAAATAAAGTGTATTTATTCTAGTCAAACCCTCAGCACTCTTTATGAGATTAGAGGTAAGTACAACACAGTCTTATTTAAGCATACTTTAAGTCACACAGGTAAGTAATACAGTTAGGCCCTAGGGGCCACGCAAACCATATACTAAGTAAGTGGTATAAGGACCACTGTCACGGAAATAGGATAGGCCTAGGCCTAGGGAATCGCTGGGGCTACACTACACTAGCAACAGTTAGGAAGTGGGAGGCCCACGGGATTCAGGTGCAGAGTGGAAACACTCACGCGTAATGCGTATAGTCGAAAGAAATAGTACAGTTTAGAAATAAACAGTTTAAGGACACTTCTGAAGCAGCTAGAGAGTCGAGACTCGGAAACTAGACCTTAGGATAGTCACTACCCTTGTGAGCACCGAAGTACCCAAGTTACCTAGCCCACGGGCTGCGGGTGCATAGGTGTGAACTTGCGTCGGGTTTCGTCGTGGACTTCTATGGATGCCTGAAGGAAAGTTGCTGACAGGCAGTCAGTGAAGAGTGTCCGGTGGATCCCAAGGCTGGGATCAAGAAGAGAGGAGACCTGCAAGCAGAAGGGACAGAGTCAAGGTCACTAGCCAGTGACCACGTGGAACCAGGAAGGAACCAGGCGATGTCGTGAAGATTGCAGGTGAAGGTGAAGCTTGTCGCTGCAGCCACGAGGACCAGGGAACGTCGAGGACGACCAGGACCAGGAGGCGAGCTGTCCCACGAAGGCTCTTGCTGTTGGCGGCGTCTAAGTTGGACTAGGACTCACCAAGCCTTGGCAAGCGGAACCCACGAAGAACGGAGGACTTGCTTCTGGTGCAGACCAGGAAGGTCTGGGGGGCTTCTATTTTTCAAAGAAGCAGGAGCCAGTCTGGAGGAGCCAAACCAGCGTTGAAGATTACAGGATGCGTCGTCACAAAGGCCACTAGCCAGCGGGCAAGCAACCGGACAGACGTGGCAAGCAGGAAAATGCTGAAGGGCCCCACGCAGGACTCGTGGAGTGTAGGGGGCTGATCTTCGGTGCAGATGGTGCTTGGGGTTGGGGCTTCTCAATCCCCGGTGCACAACTTCGACGGTGCCTCAGAAGCTGCGCTTGAAGATACTAGCCACTTTTCCCAGGTAGCCGGTCCCACGTCTCTCGTCGCCTCCACGGATCTCAGCTCTGCTGTGGATGTGGATCAGGGTCGGAGAAGTCTGGAAGTCAAGGCTCTGGTCGGGCTCTGCAGTCGGTCCCTCGTAGAACTTTAGCAAAGCAAAGTGTAGTCTCTTGATGGTGCCTGTTTGCACAGGGTAGCCACTCCTTGGCCACAAGGGAGATTCTTCAGTCTTCTTCTTTCGTCGAATGTCGAAGGTCCAGAGTTTCTGTTCAAGTTGCAGGTTCAGGATAATCTAATCTCCTGGGGCCCAGCTACCACTCTTATACTAATCTGGGGGGCTGGGTTACCTGCTAGGTCACGCCTTATGGGTGGGACCTGGGAGGGGGGTGGTTACACCCCCTTCCCTTTGTCCAGTTTCGCGCCAGGACTGGGGCTGGTGTGCCCCAGCACCGGTTTGAACTGGACTATGCATGGGACACCTTGTGTGCCCCAGGCATGTCTCATTCCTTTCAGCCCTCCCTGCCCCAATACACTAAAGTCTGTCTGGGGAGGTGCTAGCACCTCCCCAAGCAGGAAACCTATTGTCCAAGCCTCCCTTGCCGGGATCACTCCCAGCAGCAGGAGGTCAGACTTGTGTCTGTGGCAGCAGCATCCATTTTGTGATGCTGAGGCTTTGGTTAGAGTTAAACAGCAAAAGTAGGATTTTAACATGTCTCTCCCTCTAGAAGGGGGGAATAATATCCTCATCACCAGAAATGGTATGGGGGTATTATTCCAAAGTGTTAGACACCTTACACGACATGTTTTGATACAGCCCAACCATAGTTACCATAACCGTTTAAGATTATAAGGTACTTTAAGAGTATATGGTAGGCTATATCATAGAACAGCTATAAGGACATGGTTCCGAAAGCTGCAGACAGGCTCAGCTCATGCTAGAGCACCATCTCACATGTTACCAAGCACTCTGCCTCCAGGATTGTTAAGGCCTTCCTTAGGAGTGGCTGATAGGTACACATGTGTCTATATATAAGGTAGATATAGATATACTATATCTAAGCAAGGGGTGATTACACGACCTTGCCCCAGCTGAGCGATCAGCCAGTTGTGTCTGATTGGAAGGCCAGACCAGGGGTGGCATAATACATGCTGCAGCCCCTGTGAGGCCTAGGTTACACCTATGCCCTGGGTACCTAGGGTACACTGTACAGGGTCCAATAAGGTGATCCTTACCAATTGTGTATGTACCTAGGGTACATGGAGTCCATTTTAAAGAGAGAGCAGACAGCCTGAGACCCTGAATGGCAGGATCTCAGGCCAACTAAGTCGAAAAACCAGCTAGACACTAGGCAAAAAGTTGGGGGTAACCATAGTCAGATATCCACCTTCCTACAGTTACACCCCCTTCCCTTTGTCCAGTTTCGCGCCAGGACTGGGGCTGGAGTGCCCCAGCACCGGTTTGAACTGGACTATGCATGGGACACCTTGTGTGCCCCAGGCAGTGTCTCGTTTCTTTCATCCCTCCCTGCCCCAATACACTAAGGCCTGTCTGGGGTGGTGCTCGCACCTCCCAAGGCAGGAAACCTATTGTCCAAGCCTCCCGTGCCGGGATCACTCCCAGCAGCAGGAGGTCAGACTTGTGTTGTGGCAGCAGCATCCATTTTGTGATTCTGAGGCTTTGGTTAGAGTTAAACAGCAAAAGTAGGATTTTAACATGTCTCTCCCTCTAGAAGGGGGGAATAATATCCTCATCACCAGAAATGGTATGGGGGTATTATTCCAAAGTGTTAGACACCTTACACGACATGTTTTGATAAAGCCAAACCATAGTTACCATAACCGTTTAAGATTATAAGGTACTTTAAGAGTATATGGTAGGCTATATCATAGAACAGCTATAAGGACATGGTTCTGAAAGCTGCAGACAGGCTCAGCTCATGCTAGAGCACTATCTCACATGTTACCAAGCACTCTGCCTCCAGGATTGTTAAGGCCTGCCATAGGAGTGGCTGATAGGTACACATGTGTCTATATATATATATATATATAAGGTAGGTATAGGAATACTACACCTAAGCAAGGGGTGATTACACGACCTTGCCCCAGCTGAGTGATCAGCCAGTTGTGTCATAATGGAAGGCCAGGCCAGGCGTGGCATAATACATGCTGCTGCCCCTGGTAGGCCTAGGGTACACCTATGCCCTGGGTACCTAAGGTACACTGTACAGGGGCCAATAAGGTGATCCTATCCAATTGGGTTATGCACCTATAGTACATAGTATTAATTTAGAGAGAGAACAGCAGGGCTGTGGGTCTGATTAGCAGGCCCACAGCCACATATCTAAGTCGAAAACCAGTAAAGCAAAAGCAAAAAGTGGGGGTGAACATAGAAATAGACCCTACACTCGGTGCCGGCTATGTGCGTCGACTCCGGTTCCAGACGCGACGCCGACAGGACATGGCCCGGAGGGCCATCCCAGTCGTCCGTCCAGCCCACTCGCCCAGTCACCACATAGCCCTACTCGGCTTCCTGCGCTGACGTCTGAGGTGGTGTCGGGCTCGACGCCCTGTCTGCGTCTTTCCTCCCTGCGTATTGCAGTGGGATTGCCGTCAGGCAGCGCCCAGGCCGAGTCCCCTCTGGAGGTCGATGCGTCTTCCACTCTGTGTCAGTCGACACCAGTGACGATGCCTATGCCTTCTCTTTTGAGGAAGGTTGCCGTTCCTCTGGACTCCTCGGACACGATGCGACTCCGACACGGCGTCGACCGGTGCCTACGCCTCCTCCTTTGCAAGAGGTTGACGTTCCTTTGGACTCCCTGGGTCCGAGGTCGTCTCTGTGCTCCATGGTGCAGGTACCTAGTGTTGCGTGGCCTTCAGACCTGCCTCAAGCTCCTCCACTTCTACTGTAGTGGTCGGGTTAGTCTCCAACCGTCTCCTATTGATGGTTTATTGGCGCCTCTCAGAATGGCGACAGAGGCTAGTGCTGCCTATGCACAAGCTATTCACAGGGCGGCAGCTATTCTTCATTTTCAGCCCCCGGTGGTTTCCCTGCCTTCTGATCTTTTACTGCATCTTCTCCATATGGAGCTTATTGAGGTGGAGCCTTTGCTACCCCTTGGGGGTTCTTTGACATCCTGCTTGGCACATGGGCAAGGCCCTCCTCTGGTGACTGTTGATCGGGCCATTGCTCGCAGACACCATCCTGCCCCAGGTGATCCGCTCTGCCTGTCCCTTCACCCTAGGGCTCAGGGTCTGGTTGTTCAGGCGGCTTTTGACTTGCAGTCTTCCTTCGCTTTGCCATTGTTACCTCCCACCAGGGAGTCTAGGTGGTTGGACACGTGTGGTCGCCAGCTTTTTGCCTCTGCGAGCATCCGCGCATTGACTACGTCTTGCATGTTCACACGCGCTTCCTTTGCCCTTTGGAACTTAGTTGAGACCCTTCTTCCTTCTCTTCCAGAAGGGCCACGGGCAGACTTGTATTGTCTGCTTCTTGATGGCAGGGGAATGGCGCAATTTTCCCTCCGGTCTTCCCTTGATGTAACTGACTCTGTGGGTAGAGCTCTTGCTCGGTCTGTGGCTTTGCGCCACCATGCATGGCTGCACGACAGTCGTTTCCCAGACAATGTCCGGGATGCTCTTAGAGATCTCCCATTCAATGGCGTGGAACTTTTTGACAGCCACGCAGATTCAGCGGTGTCCACCTCATGTCTGGACTACCGTGACTATTGCGGCACAACTTTCTGCCTTATGGTATTCTTGTCTTCTGCATAGTGGATGTTGCCTTGTTGGTTTGATTTTCAGAAAATGTCCTGGGTTCTTTACATAATAACCGGATAGTGTAGGCAGTTGTTCCGCCATTTCAGTATTTGTTCAGTACAGCCGGACGACTGGTTCTGTCTTCCTTTCAGTCCTCTGAATGTGTGCTTTGCCCAAGAGGACTCCCCTTACAGGGGTATTTGCTGGCTACTGGGTAGCTGCCTTAGGCTTGGTACGCTCCTATGGAGTCCTCTTTTTCTGCTGTTCAGCGATCCGAACGTTAGCATTGTTCTCTTGCATTTTCGGTTACAGTTGGCTCCAGTTGTCTGTAGTACTTCAAAGCCTCGGTATGGGTTGCTTACTGTGCGGCCTCTGCCTCGCCTTCCCTCACGGGGGCGTTTTTCAGCGTCGCAGTACTCCTCTTGTCCATGATGGCTGCTCTTCTTTGCCAAACACGGTCCCTTGGGGCCCTTGTTCTGTTCAGTTCAGGCGCAGTTCCTTTGCGGCTGACGCCCTGTCATCGTTTTGCACCAGGGACAAGCTTCTGTGTGGCATGCTTCTTGGTGGTGGCGCTGACCGGGAGTGCACCCTGATATGATTGCTGTCATACGGTGTTTGTGTTGTTTCTTCCGCTTCTGTGGTGCTGGTTCTACCCTCCCCACTAAGTGTTGGGTAATAGTTTCTCGTACTTCAGCCCTTACTGGGCTTGTCTTTGATGGTGTTGTCTTCACCATGTACGTCTCTGCTGTACATTGCCTTGTGCCCTAGATTTCTGGGCACTTCCACAACAGGAGTTGTTCCACATTCCCTGCTGTTTTCTGCACAGGTGTTTTCCACACTTCAGCTTTGGGTTCCTGCTGTAACACTCTCAAGGGGAGTGTTCTCTTCAGTATACTCGCTTATTGGCTCTCTGGACCATTCGGTGGTCCTGACTGTTTCCACTATCATGCCTGGCTCCATCTCCTCATCTGTCTTGTGGGGGAACGTTGATCCTCCTGTGCGGGGGGCTGATGTTGCTTACAGGTCTGGACATTGTCCTGTCCACTTCTGCCTCTACATGACTATTGGTACTTTTCGCGTACCCTAGTCTTTTATTGTGTTACGCTTCGTTTTGCTGTGTATTTCTTCTAACTCTATCTCTGCTCTGTGCTCTTACATACCAAAGTTGTGAAGGGCAACGTTTCTTTATGCGTGTCCATGGTCCTCGACCCGTTCTGCTATGTGGGTGTCTCTCGCATCTGGGCTGCTCACGCTACCCTACAGCAGGGTTTTTGCTATACTTTGTGTGGTTCTAGCGTCGACACGGTATGCTTATGTATCTCCCATGCATCCACTTGACTATCATTCTTACTGTAGTCCTGTTTTGGATGCTTCCGCTGGTTGCCGTCAGCCCTTTCACATGTCTTGTGACAGAGCGACTATGTACTGGCGTGTCTTCTGTTTCTCGTACTACCGGCACTTTTTGGCCATGGATCAGCATCCTGCCAATGCTGCCCCACGTATTTTGTCTGGTGCAGGTTTCCACAGTGCTTTTCCACTGTTGTGCATACTGGACCGGTATGCGCTGGCTCTGTCATACCAGTTGTCGTCTCTCTGGGTTTTACTTGCGGTCAGCACACCGGATCCTACGGATCCATCGGACCAAAGGTTCAGTTCCACTTCTTTGTGAAGTCATGACCTTTCCCTTTCACACTGACATATCTAGCATATGTTTTCTTTCTCTCACCCGGTATACATACGGGGGTTTTCATTCTGTTCTTGAACGGCTTGTGGTGCCTCCCAATGTTTTCCGCTCTTTCTGAGCTTCATGGTCTGGAGTGGCTGCGCTGGATTGCGATCCCTACCGTGTTTCGTCACCTTGTTGATGGATAAGTTCTCTAGGGAACTTGATGGGGTTGAGTCGCAGACCCACCTCCTCTATGGGTATGGCTTTGGTATCTATTCTAAGTTAAGGAATCTACGGCTAGAAGTCTCTATCAGATGAACGAGTTACTTCCCTTCGGTAACGATGTATCTGGTAGAGAGACAGACTAGCCGGAGATTCCCTAACGCTCACCCATCCTCCCCGTTCTGCGAGGACCTTTTTAGGTTGGGCTTCCTACATTCGCCTCCCTCTGGGTGGCTTCACCCTTCTGCGGGGTGTCATTTTTCACTTCACTCTGATAAGCAATGCTTCATTCTGTTTCATTGCTCTACTCCGCCCTGGGTTGTCCAGTGTGGGATCTGCTCATGTTTTCCCACTCTCCCCTTCTCCATCGCCTTGCGGTCTCTTACTTCCCCTGCGGTCCATTGGTTTGAAATCTTTTGGCTCTGCCGCATTCTATAGGTCTCTTATTGGGGAGACGACGTCTCTTTCAGGCGATGTCTTCTGGTGAATTGTCCCTGCTCCTGTGTTCCGTACTTGTTGTCCTTCACGGTTATGGTTGCGGACTTTCTATCATCTGCCATGATGTTTTTCACATCTTCCTCTGCCTCCAAGGGAGGTTTGGCCTTCAATTTTGCGGGGTTTCATTTTTAGAGCGCTGCTCTGTTCTTTCCCGTCACTAGTTTTCAAGATACAGTGCCAGGCACTGTCCTTTATGGGGCTGTTTTTCACCACTTCATTTCTTTCTTTCTTTTTAGCACACTGTTCCCGTATTCTCACAGTTTTTGGTGGTGGCTCCGCATTGTGGGGCGGAAAAGTTTCCCAAAGAAAATTGACGTCAACGCTGCCGGGCGGCATATATGGCTCTGTGGACGATGTCAGGGCGGAGCCGTGCGGCGCCGCCCCCGGCGCGCAGAGGTGCTGCTGCGGAAAGTTTTGCGGATCCAGTCTGACCCCTGTGGATATTCTAAGTTAAGGATTCTGCGGCTAGACTGTGTCTCTACCAGATACATCGTTACCAAAGGTAAGTGCACGTTCATTAGTGAGTGTTTATAATAAATATATATTTTTATAACTACACTCTGTGGTTCTTTTTCACTTAACCTACACCATAAGATTAAGTACTGGTAAAACAAACTGCTTGCACTCCTTCTGGACTAAGCCTGAAGGCTGCTCTCCACAGCTACCACTTAGAGAGCTTTCTAAGGTTGTCTAAGACCACTAAAATCACCATACCGGTTGTCTGGATAAGTGCAGGGTGCTACACTTACACAAGTGTGCACCATATGCTAAGCCAGTCTCCTACAGTGTCTAAGTCAATTCTCGAGGTAAGTAACCCATTGGCTACTACCTTCTAACCCCTGTAATGCCCTTAAGTTGTTTATTTAGGGGCACCTCTGAACCTTAATCCTCAGATTACTGATGACCTACGAAGAAGAGGACAAAGTATAGCAGTGCAGCAGCGAAGACTGAAGACATCAACTGACTTGGCCCCAGTCCTACCGGCCTGTCTGCATCCCTCAAAGACCCTGCTAAAGAAGAGGGACTCGTCCCATAGTCCAGCGACCTCCAGTACCCTGGAAGGACTGTGTGCTTTCTAAAACTACTCGTAATTTTCCATAGAGAGCGAGCTGTGCAGAAAAAAACAACTGTAAAGGCAAAGTGCTCTGACTGCGGTACCACGAAATCGACTACCTCTGCACCGGACGCACACAGCCTGAGTTCCATTGGCCCACTGATCCAGCAAAGGTTCCCCAGCGATTTAGATCAAGAGTCCACCATGGTTTGACCCCTGCCGGACTCCATGTTGATGTCTGCAACCTCTGCACAACAACCCCTCCAACCGCAACCTGCACCGGTAAGCTGATTTCCGAGGCCGAAGGACACCCCTGACCTTTAACCCCTGGGTCATAGGGAGATCAACCGATGGGGTCCTGACCTGCCAGCACATCCTAACTTACCTGTGCAGCTGTAGGTTTCTTTTGTCCTGCCACCTGGCCTGAGCCTGCACCCTTTTTCCAACTTCGAGATTCCCCACTGGTTTTCATTGGACGCCTGACGCTGTGTTGGCATGCTGCCCCAGTGCCACTGGAGGTGTAAATTTGGTGCTGCCTTGTGGCCCCGCGGTGCTTACCTTAAGTCCCAGAACCTGGGTTACAAAACCTTTGTACTTACCTGTAAGTAGTACCACTTTGATTTCCCCCTTTCTCCATTGGATATATTGGTACCAGACCCCAAGTTTTACCTCTGCACCCGTTGGCCCCAGTGCCGCTTGTGGTGCAGTTTTGTCACTTACCTGAACCTTGCCTGGTACTGATTCTGCATCTGAAAGCTCAATATCTTAATTCGTTTTACTTACCTGCATTTTGCTGATTGTTTTTCCTCCCATAGGAAAATATTGTATTGATTGAAAAATGCAGGGATATTGCAAAAGTTTTTTACTGCAACAAAGTATCTTTGGTTCTATAAAATAAATATACTAAAAGTAATATTTTTACAAACCATCTGTCTCTGATTTAGTCACTGAGTGTGTAATAATTTCTTGTCTGAGTATGTACAACAAATGCTTAGTACTGCCCTCCAATAAGCCTAACTGCTCGCCCACACTACCACAAACGAGAGCTTTAGTATTATCTACTTTAGGCTCTGTAAAGCCTCTGGGAATCCACTAGACTCTGTGCACACTATACCTTCATTTGATATAGTATATACAGAGCCAGCTTCCTACACTCACCCTGACTTCTATGGGTGATGGCTTGTGTCTTCAGCTTCAGTCGTCGACTTTGCAGGAGCACCAAATGTTGCTGATGTCGACGCAGTGGTTGACGGCCCCTCGTTGCTCTTCTTCCTCTGAGGACCCCTCGAGGGCCAGTTCCCAAAGTCCTTCATCCTTGTGGTCGCCTGGTAAGTCATGCAGTTGGCCTTTCCCAACTTTACAGCGTACACGCAGTGTCACTGACTCACATTCTATTCCTGTAATTTAGTAGTGGGAGCGACAATCTGGGCCGAGCTTTCTGGTATTTCCCAGCGTCAGGACAACTGTGGCTCAGATGAGGGAATGCTATCGCTCTCCATGCCATTGTTGGCTCTCAACCTTCCTTCCGTGCGCTTCTCGGCCCCCAGCAGGTCGGTGAGGCCTTGACTGACCCCAAACTAGCGGAAGCTCCCTCGGTGTCAGTGGGACCTCCGAATCCGCAATCGGCTCTTTATTGGCTCCGATGAACAGCCCCTCGGGGTTCACACCTGTGACAGCTTTGTTGGATCCACAAGCAGGGACAGCACTGATTGACCCTTCTTTGACTCTCCTCCCTGACATGTCATCTTCTCTGTGCCAATCGATGGCAGGAACGGCGTTGGTGGATCAGTCCTCTTCAGGCCAACTTCCTCCACTTTCGGAGGCGCCCCCTGCAATTTTCTGCTTTTTCACATACCGGTAATTCTGGCGATGTGGGTGATCACATGACTCTGCCTCCTCTGTAGTTTCAGTGGGCTCGTACCCTTGGTACCTGGTGGCCGACTGCCCTTGGAAGCCCACCTACCCCCTCAGACCACACCAAGAACCTCAGCATCGTACTCGACTCATCACCCACCATGAACCAACAGGTCAACGCCATCACCTCCAACTGCTTCAACACCCTCCGCATCCTCCGCAAAACCTTCAATTGGATCTCCCCTGAGGCAAGGAAGACACTCACCCACGCACTCATCACCAGCAGACTGAACTATGGAAACGCACTCTATGCCGGCATCAACAAGTCCCTACTAGGCAAACTCCAGACAATACAGAACAGCGCCGCCGTCCTCATCATCCCCTGACACGGATACATCAGCCAACACCTACGAAGTCTCCACTGCCTCCCCGTGGAGAAAAGAGTCCCTTTCAAAATCTTCACTCACGCCTACAAATACCTCTACAACAACGGACCCAAATACCTCAACGACAGAATCAACTTCCACGTACCCATCTTGCGTAGATGGATGTGTGGGGCTGAAACCCCACGCATCCACAGAGCTAGAGCAGGTGGAAGATCCTTCTCTCACATTGCAGCCAAGACCTGGAACAAGCTACCGGCAGACATCAGCCACGCCCCTTCCCTGAACAACTTCAGGAAGACCCTCAAGACCTGGCTCTAAGGCTAATCAGATCTGCGGACTCTCCCTCCCCCCCCGTGCCTTGAGACCCTCACGGGTGAGTAGCCGCTTACAATTCCCTGATTGAACTAGTGGCTTTGATTATTCCCCATCCTCTGGCCTGTTTTCTCCTTCTCTTGCTTCGGAGGCTAGCTGCTCAGCTTATGTGGAGAGTTGATGTAGTTGATGTAGTTGTAGGGCTGCAGCTGCCTTCTGTGAAAGTGGCCATTGATCCCCTACTTGGGGTGCGTCAGCAGGGCCAGTACTGAGCCTGCGCTTCCCCCTCAGTGAAACCTTCTTTGATATCTGTTGGCAACTTGGGCTAAACCAGTTTCAAGGGTCTCAGTGGACCCATCTATAGCTCGTAGGCACCATCCTGCCCCTGGAGACCCGATCTGCCTTTCCCGTCAGCCTACTCTACATAGCTTTGTGGTCCAGGCTCCTTCAGCCTCCCCCAACATCAGGGCTGTGCCTGGTGTCCCTCAGGACAGAGAGTCTAAGTGTCTAGATGCTTTTGGTTGATATATCTTTTCTGCTACCCTCTCTGCTTTACAGCTTGTGTTTTTGGGCCGTTTTTCTCATGTACTGTGGTGTTCGGTCTCACGCCTTCTCCCCTCCGTCCCTGATGACTTCCAGGATACTCATTCTTAGTTTATCCAGGATGGCTGACAGGCATCTACATTACTGATTAATTGTGGCATGGATACCACAGATTTTGTCACAGGTCATGACCCTTTCAGTGCTCTTTGCTGGCATGCCTGGCTACATACCTGTGGTTTTTCTGAGGCTGTTCAGTCAGCCTTGGTAGACATGCCTTTCGATGGTGAATATCTGTTTGCCTCTCAAGCTGACTCTGCTTTACACCATATCTGTAAGAAACACGTTATAGATTCCTTACCTCAGAATAACCCCCAGGCGTCAGACTGGATCCGGAAAAATTATTCGTCAGCAGTATCTCTGCACGTCAGAAGGTGGAGTCGATCGGTTCTGCGTCAAACGTCGTGGTCACCAGGATGACGATGCGGCATCTACTTAGACGCCGCCCTTGCGCGCTGATGTAAGTTTTCTTTTTCCGCGCCAGCCAGGGGGGATCCGGGAAGAGCGGTACCTCAGTCATTTTTTGACTAACTTTTTCTTGACTTTTGTCGACTTCTTTTTTCGAGTCTTCGACTCTGACAATGTGCACGAGGGATGCC
Source organism: Triturus cristatus (assembly GCF_964204655.1). Taxonomy (NCBI): domain Eukaryota; kingdom Metazoa; phylum Chordata; class Amphibia; order Caudata; family Salamandridae; genus Triturus; species Triturus cristatus. The sequence goes on from NC_140585.1 coordinate 620,089,967, forward strand.
CGGTTTCAAGGCCTGCGGTTGCTGTCATCGCATGATGTCGGTGACGGATCCGCCCCGCGTGTGTTTTTTTTGCCTGAAGCGCAACCACAACCCCAAGTGGTGCTCCGACTGCTGGTCGATGGCGCCGAAGGCTTTGCTGGAGCGGTCCCGAAAGCTGCTTGCACACCAGCAGTCGGCTCCGTGCCCTTCAAGGCCCTGGTAGAGAGGGAGGTCGAGGGGCCGGTCGCAGTGCCACCACCATTCCGGTTCGAAATCATTGAAATCTTCGCACTCAGGGTCAAAGCATAAGAAGAAGTCAAAGAAGCATTGTCGCTCTTCGACTTCTCCTCGTCGGTCGGCCGATCCAACAAGGCACACGGGTGGTGCCCCCTACCGCGGTGAGTCGACTCAGTTTCCCTCCCTTTCCGGGACCCGGAGCAACTCCCGCCCAGCTTTGTACGTTCTACGAGGCGATGCATGCCGTCTTTGGGCAGACCGACCCTGCCGGCGCACCTTCGGGCCCCGCAGACTCGGTTGGGGGGGTCTAGGTCTTCGCTACCGGCAGCTCCAGCCCCGGCGCTGCAGGTACCCCTTGGATCCAGGCCTGGATCCAGATCGGCGCCGGTTGACCTAGTTACGCCTCCACCGGCGCTGCTTCCGATAGCACCACTACAGCGCTCGACGCCCGTTGGCCCTCCGGCCGCCATCGAGCCCGACCTCCATCCCGATGTGGACACGGAGCCGGACCGTCGTCGTCCGACGCCAGATCCAGCGCCGGGTGGGGTTTTTGTGCCCCTGTACACTCCTGGGGTTCCTTTTCAACCACAGTGGCACCCAGATGATGAGGAGGAGGACTGGGAGGGGTCAGGTGACCCTTTAACTGACCAGTTGGACAGTGAACAGGACTGGAGAGAGGAACTGGGGGATACAAGTGGTTTGGACACCACCCCTGACCTTTGCATGTTGTCTCCTCCTACCATGGCTACGGAGGAGGGAGCGTCTACACAGTGGTGTTGCGTAGGGCGGCCGAGGCTCTTAAGCTTGAGCTTCCTACAGTGGGGGTCAGGACTAACCTCCTGACTGAGGTGCTTCAACTGGCTGCGAACCCTTCGGAACCCCTGCTGCCATTTAATGAGGCCCTCACCGATGTCCTTTTGGGCATGTGGTCCAGGCCCAATACGGGGACTCCCGTGGACAGGATGATTGCCCACCTCCCGGCTTCGGGCGACCCCACTTTCCTCTCCCAACATCCCACCCCAGAGAGCTTAGTAGTCCAAGCTTCCACTTCCAAGAGCGCCTTCCCTACCGCTCCACCGGAAAGGGAATCCAAGAAGCTGGACCACCTTGGCAAGGAAATTTTCTCTTCCGCCAGCTTAGGTCCGTAAACACTGCATGTCTCTTGGGCCATTATTCCCACTCAGTGTGGGATACGGTGGCGCAAGTGCTGCCTCATTGTCCGTAGGAGGCCCGGGCAGTGCTCTCCCAGGCTGTTGCCGCCTGGGATGCAGCAAAGTTTACGATACGTTGTGGGCTGGACACCGCCGACTCTCTGGGCAGGACCATTTCAGCGTCTGTAGTGCCTTGTCGCTACACCTGGATGAGGTCCACTGGCTTTTCAGGGGATGTCCAGAACACCTTGATGGACATGCCCTTTGATGGCCGTCGCCTTTTTGGCGACAAAGAAGACAACGCCCTAGAGCGCTTCATGGACTCACGGGCTACGGCCAAGTCCTTGGGCCTCTCCACCCGTCTGGCGCAGTCTGTATTTCGCCCCTTTCGTGGCTACGGAATGGGTGCCCCACTATGTCCCACCCAAAGCCACAGGCCGCAGCAAGTTACCCAACCTTTGCGCGGCCAGGGACATGGGAACCAACGCCGTGGTTCAGGGGGCCAGCGGGCGGGCCAGTCCACCAACCCCCCCCCCCTCTCTAGGAGCCTCCAAACCCTCTGAGAGGAAGTCGCCTCCATAACCGATATACCCCTCCTTCCGTCCGTTTCAGAGCAGAGCAACAACAATACGCAAAGGCAGGGAGAGAAAGAGTTAATCTTCTTCCACTGCCTCGTCCGTACAGGGAGGATCCCCGCTCGGAGTGAACAGGAGCCAATGGAATGAAGAGGAGGCGGGACCAGTGGCGAATGAAAGGATCCCGGAAGATCAGCAGAGTGTTGTTGAACCGACGGAGTGGAGAGCACAGCAACGCCACGAGGAAGAGAACCGTGCAAAGGAGGAATACCCAACAGACAGAGGACAACGCGAGGAACCAAGTCCAGACGCCGACCCTGACGTCGCACTCGAGCCAGGAGGAGCAGAGACCTGGTCCAAAGAGTGGTGGACACCCCTGGAGGACGCTGACGAGCCGCCGTAACTCCGGAGAGTTGCGGCTATCGCGGTACGTGCTACAGCAGGGGCGGAGGGAGAAATTGTGGTCTGGTGGACAACTACGGGGCACTGTATATATTCTTCTTGTGATACTGTCTATCCCCGTCACTTGTATCCCTACACAGACCCAAGTCGCGTTGTCACGAGCACGGTCTGTCACCCCTCTGTACTTTGGCACACCTTTTTTTTTTCCTCCTTTTTACTTTCTAGGACTGAAGGTTTCCCACACTAAGAGTGCTTAAAACCCTATCCCTCTGTGTTCTCACTTACCTCCTATTGTTATGAGCTTCCCAACTTTTTCCATCCTAAACCTACGAAATGTCACGCCTATAGCCGGCTACTCCTTTATGTACAGCACAACGGGTGTATTTAGAAACCGGTGAAGGGTTCTCAGCAGAAATGTTAGAACAGAGAGACTTACTGCCTTCTCTCCTTTTCACTTCCGAAACTACCTGGGGGAAGTCCAACCGCATCAAGAGTCACCTACCAGCCAGGAAGAAGCTAATGAAGACCTCAGGAGAGAAGAGTCCTCCCTACCCTTCTTGACTTGTTTTGCGGAAAGCCTGCTTTGAATTAAACCCAGTCACAATTGATCCTCTAATTCGTCGTCCTTGTTTTTCCTTTTGCCCATCCCTCTCACACCCTCCTAGTCCGACCTTTAAGGCCCATCAAACACCAGTGGGTGGCAGGATTCATCATCACCTCCCCACGGGTGCACCATCACATCGGACAGGTGAGTTTTGCAAATAGTCTGAGGGGGCTACTTCCTCCCCTTCAAGACTACCGCTCCAGCCATGCCACTGAGATACCATTGCATGTCGTAGGATCACCTGGCCCTTCTCCAGCAGGAAGTTACGGCTCTCTTGGCTAAGCGAGTCATCGAGCGCGTTCCTGTCCCAGAAGTAGGTTTTGGTTGTTACTCTCACTAATTTCTGGTCCCCAGAAGGACAAGGGCCTGCGTCCTATTTTGGACCTCTGCGTCGTCAATCGCTTCCTCTGGAAGGAGAAGTTCAAGATGTTGACGCTTGCTCACGTCTGGTCTCCTCTCGACCCGGAAGACTGGATGGTAGTGTTGGACTTGCAGGACGCTTATTTTCACATTCCCGTCTTGTCGGCCCACCGGCGTTACCTACGGTTCACGGTAGGCCACAAGCACTTTCAGTTTACCGTGCTCCCCTGCGGCCTTACCAGAGCCCCTGGGGTGTTCTCGAAAGTGATGGCGGTGGTCGCAGCTCATCTGTGCAGAGCAGGGGTTTCAGTCTTCCCCTATCTTGATGACTGGCTGTTGAAGGCGGGCTCGCCCCAGGCAGTCGTCTCCCACATCCAGAAGACGGCCGACCTCCATTCACTGGGGTTCTCCATCAATGTGCCGAAGTCGCACCTGATTCCCTCTCAGAAGCTCCTCTTCATCGGAGCGGTTCTGGACACGACACAGTTTCGGGTCTATCCTCCTGAACAGCGAGTCTGGGATATTCAGGCTATGATTACAATCTTTCAGCCTCCATCCCGGGTTTCGGTCAGAATGACTCTGAGGCTGCTGGGCCTAATGGCCTCCTGCATCCTGCTGGTCGATCATGCCAGGTGACATATGCGGGCTCTGCAGTGGGACCTGAAGTTCCAGTGGGTGCAGCATCAGTTAAATCTGTCCGATTGCATCCAGATCTCGGAGGGCACTGCACGACAACTGCAGTGGTGGCTCACGAACCAGGATTGGGTTAGTGGCAGATCCCTCTCCCTTCCCCAACCAGACCACACTGTGGTGACGGACGCATCCCTTCTGGTATGAGGCGACCACATGGGAGAGGCAGAGATCAGAGGCCTCTGGTCAGCGGAGTCCGGGCTTCACATCAACCTTCTGGAGCTCCGTGCGATTCGTCTTGCACTGAAGGCATTCCTTCCCTCTGTCCGGGGAAAATTAGTGCAGGTGTTCGGGCAATACCACCGCCATGTGGTACTGCAACAAACAAGGCGGGTGGGGTCGTGGACCCTATGTCAAGAGGCCCTCCGCCTCTGGACATGGCTGGAACATCAGAGCATTTCCCTGGTGGTTCAACACCTGGCAGGTTCTCTGAACGCCAGGGCAGACAAACTCAGCCGCAAGTGCATGATGTATCACGAATGGCGTCTTCACTTGGAGGGGGTACAAGGTCTCTTTCGACAGTGGGGAGAGCCTTGGTTAGATCTATTCGCCACCGAAGAGAACGTGCAATGTGGAGAAGTGTGGCTCACTGGTTAGAGTAGGCAGACCTGGAAGCAGAGGTCAGCCCGGGACCAGGGTTCAATTCCCGACTCGGCTGGGTCTTGAGTCCATAAATTGTCCATGGACTCGATAATTCTCGCTCCAGTGCATACTCATTCATGGGTTCACACTCTGCGACTCTGGGCAATAGCTTGCTTAATCTCCACAATGGCCCCTCGCGGCGGGATGCCTGGCTTTCACCTTGTGGATGCCTCTGCTGGGTTATCTCACAGGGGAATACCAGGACGGGTTCCCTAAGCAAGCGCTTAGAGACCGGTTGGTGATTTGCGCTATATAAATATCTGTACATTTACATTTACATTTACATTTACATTTACAATGTCACCAATTCTGCACGTTGACATTTCCAAGGCGGCACTCGCTAGGCAACACTTTTCGTTGTGAGTGGAGATGTGGTCTGTTGTATGCCTTTCCGCCTATACCACTTCTGCCCGGAGTGCTGAAGAAGATCAGGCGCAACCGGGCCCAAGTCATTCTTGTGGCTCCATATTGGGCCCGAAGAGTCTGGTATCCCGAGCTGCTCAACATGGCCATCGATCCTCCAATCAGACTGCCTCTTCAGGAGGATCTTCTGTCGCAGCAGCAGGGGACGGTCCTCCACCCGAACCTGTCCAGTCTCCACCTCCTTGCGTGGAGATTGAGCAGCGGCAGTTGACGTCTTTCGACCTGCCTCCCGAAGTCTGTGACGTAATCTTGGCAGCCAGGCGTCCCTCCTCTAAGATGGTATATGCCTGCCGGTGGAACAAATTTGTAGCATGGTGCACAGCAAAGGCTGTGGATCCCCTTTCTGCCCCTCTTACTGAGGTTCTCTTGTTCCTTCTCTCTTTAGCCCAGCAGGGCTCTGCTCTGGGCACTATCAAGGGCTATCTTTCAGCCATCTCTGCCTTCCTTCGGCTGCCAGATCAGCCTTCTCTTTTCTAGTCCCCGGTAGTTAACCGTTTCTTAAAAGGCTTAACACTTTTTTTTCCTCCAATTCCCTTCGTTATGCCTCAGTGGGACTTGAATCTTGTTCTAACTTATTTAATGTGCACTCCCTTTTGAGCCGCTTCATAACTGCCCCTTACGTCTCTTAAGACTGCTTTCCAGGTAGCCATCACTTCTGCTAGAAGGGTGAGTGAACTCCAGGCCCTTTCTTCAAAACCTCCTTTCCTGTCTGTTCATCCGGACAAGGTTTTTCTCCGGACCCATCCATCCTTCCTTCTTAAGGTGGTCACTGCCTTCTACATTGGGCAGACCATTACTTTGCACAGCTTCTTTCCGCCTCCGCATCCTTCGAAGGAGGAAGAGAGGCTCCACCGTCTGGACTCAAAACATGCGCTCTCCTATCTAGATCGCACAAAACAGTTCCGGGTGGATGATCAACATTTTGTTGGCTACGTGTGGTGGAGAGGTGTGGCTCACTGGTTAGAGGCGGCAGATCCGTAAGCAGAGAATCGGCCAGGGACCAGGGTTCAATTCCAGACGCGGCAGGGTCGTGGACCAGGGTCAAAACGGACTTGATAATTCTCGCCTCGGTACCTACTCTAACCAGTAACACACTCGGCAACTCTGGGCATTAAGCTTGCCTCATCTCTACAACGGCCCCCCACAGACACCGGGGATACCTGGTTTCACCTTGGAGATGCCCAGAAAGGGACCATCTCACAGGGATAGCCAGGACGGGTTCCCCAGCGGTCTATAGCGCCGGGACACTTCCGAGTAGCTGTGCGCTGAATAAATTAAAATAACATAACATAACATAACAAAGAAGGGTCGGGCGTACACAAACGCACCATTTCTTGATGGGTCGTGTTGTGTATTAAGGCTTGTTACTCTCTGGCTAAAAAGGAGCCTCCAATCGGGCTACGCGCCCATTCCACCAGGGCGACGGCAGCCACTACTGCCTTGGAAAGCAGAGTTTCTCTGATTGACATCTGTCAGGCGGCCACGTGGGCATCGCTGCACACGTTCACCAAACACTACTGCCTGGACAGCCAAGTCCGGAGAGACGGCTTCTTTGGCCGTTCTGTTCTCCAGGACTTTCTGGTGTAATCTTGGTTCGCAGACACAGCACCGGGGTTGGTATTGCTGGGGTATCTATTCTAAGGTAAGGAATCTATAACTAACATGTTTCTTTCAGATGCACAAGTTACTTACCGGTAAGGATATATCTGTAAGAAACATTAGTACGTTATAGATTCCTTACCCCCCCACCCTTCCTCCCCGTTCTGCAAACTGATTTCTAGGGTTAAGGACATCCTTTCAGGGCCCTAGTTTTGTGCACCAGTGGTCAGTGTCTCGCATAGCTCTGCGTTTCTGGCGCGGAAAGTCCTGTACAGAACTGACGTCTGCGCGCGAGGGTGGCGTCTAAGTAGCTGCCGCAACATCACCCCGGCGACCAAGACGCCGCTGACGGATGCGGATCCAACCGACGCCACCTTCGGACGCGCAGAGGTACTGCTGACGAAAAAACTTTCCGGATCCAGTCCGACGCCTGGGGGTAATTCTAAGGTAAGGAATCTATAACTATCTAATGTTTCTTACAGATATATAGTTACCGAAGGTAAGTAACTTGTGCTTTTGGGATAGTCGGTGTGGAGCAAAATCATAATCGCTGATTGCCATACCGTCTTCTGCTTCCCACACCCCCCCTGTACTCGGTCGGGCTTGGAATGGTCTTCTGCATTCCCTTATGTGTGGGCGGTTATAGGGCGTGCCAGTTGGCTTCATTTCACTTGTCTCTCCACGTGCCGTCTGTGTGGTGCCCTGCTCTGGCAGGTATTTTCTTTCTGCATTCTTCCCTGTCGATGACCGGTTGTGGTCCCTGGTTGTTCTCTGCGTCTTCATTTTCGACCCTGTTGGTGTCTACGCTGGTGGTTGCAGGGTCTTCTTTGCTTTCTATCCAGATTCTGATTGGGGTGTTTTCATGGTATTGTGTGGATGCACTGTTGCCTTTTTCCTTATCCGACTGGTTACTCAGTCTGTATGCCTTAAAGGTATTACTCAATATGTTTCTCATGCCGTTATACCCTTTATAGCGGACTCCACGTGCATGCTTGATGCAATGGTGCAAATCGGCAGATGGTGCCCGGGGGTCCTTCTTGCACCCTGTTTGAGTGCTTTCTCACATTGGCCAGGGGGGTTCTTCCCTTCCACTCTGTTGATGCCCATCTTTCCTAGCCGATACAAGGATTGGGGCATGGTTCTTGGCCTACGGTTCTTTGTCTGGGTCCGCCCTGAGTGGTGGTCTTTCTTTCTTCTGGCGTTAGCATTTCTTGTGCTAGTTCTTGCAATACACGCGCAAGAGGATCTCCTGCCCATCTCTTTTTATCTCTTTGGTACCTTGTGGCCATCCCTTTTCCGTATCTTGGCATGAGTGGCCCACTCTGCCGCCCTACCTCTAATTTGCCTCTGAATGGCCTGATTTTTCATTGCATCTGAAGTGCGCGAAGCTGTGGTTGCTCTCGCTTTTTGTTTGGAGTTGTTTCCATGACACCCATGAGGCCATCCAACATTTCTTTACTGGGCTGGCTGTTCTTCAGGTGATGATGGATTCAACCCAGATCTGTGACTGGGGGTCAGTGTCTGAAAAGCTTCAGCGCTCCGTCCATCATCTACTTGTGTTTGCTTTGTTTGCCCTAAGTTGGCAGGGTATGCCAAGATGTGGGTCCCTTGCTCACTTTACCACTGGATTCAAGCTAGCCTGGCTGATAATGGGTGTTATCCAGAAACCGGTCCCAGGATGCTTGTTTCCGGTTGAGGGAAGACCTGGCTTGGCAGTTTGGGCTGGACTGTTCCCATGAGGCACAGGGTCAAGACTGATTTGCATATAGCTGGGTCTGAACTGAGGTGGTGAAGTGAGCTAAAGAATGATGATGGATTTAACCCAGATCTGTGACTGGGGGTCAGTGTCTGTGTTTGCTTTGTTCTTCAGGTGTGCCTTCAGCCCTTTTTGGTGGTATATTTTGAATGTTTCTCTTCCATTCTTCTCAGACATGGGTGTAGGAGGCGTGCTCAGTATATAGTGTACACCTATGGTGAGGCAGGGTAAATAGATTCCAGGCAACCTTTGGAGATAGTTTTTAGGTCCCTGATAACCAAATCTCTCAAGGGCTAACTGTGGAGAGCAGCTAAGGCTTATTCAGGAGGGTTTAAAGTGGGTACATTTCCCGCAGGTCAGTCAGCAAGCTTTCACACAAGAAAGAACCACACAAGTGTTTACAAAAATACAGTAGTATTATCACAACACTAATAACTAGCTTGGTATATGATCTACCCGGAAATATCAAATACACTCAAGGAATACTTCAAAAACAGATAAGTAGCATTAAAAAAAAACACGGGGCCCTATGGGGAGGGCCAAACCATATTCTAAGAAAGTTGTATAAGAGGTACACACCAAAACGAGACTGTTACCCAAGGATGGAGAATCCAAGGGAAAGCACGGAACCACCAAAGGTGAGTAACTGGGGACCCCAAGGTACCAGGGTGCAGAGTGTTTACAGCGGGTCAAACATCCATAGGATAACACAGGGTAAGTCACGGTTGATATTTTCTTGTTTAGGGATCCTCCCCAAAGGACCCTGAAGACACCATTTGAATCAGGGAAGGTTGGAGAGCCATCCCACGCGTGGATACACAGGAAACCAGGATACCTACACTGGGGAGCCCAGGTGGGTAGAGGTAAAGTGGTGTCAGAACCACCTGTTGACGCCAATGGAGGATCTTGGAAGTACGGCAACTATCTTGACTCGTGGGCCAGGACAGTGGAGTCCAGAGGGAAAGAGTCAAAAACACCCAGAGGTGACCAGGAAGCACATTGCCAGCAGGCACAATGCCACCCCTTGTCTGAGGTACTTGCTGAAGCACGATGGCCTTGATTAAGCACCTGTGGAGCCCAGGCGAGGATGCAGAAGCACAAGAGCCGTCCACGAGCTGTCCCACAACGGATGAGGAATGCAGGAGGGTCAGTGGCTGGCTGGACCACCAACAAGCCTTGTCAACCGCAACAGTCTGGTAGATGTAAAAGATGCTTTGATGCAGACCAGCATCAGTAAATCACAGCCACCCCCCAGCACGCAGGGGAGCCAGCAGCAATTTGTTGGAGCCCTCCCCGAGGACACTCTGGCAGCAGGCTCAGGGAGTCTCGGGGAAGCCTCAGCAGCACATAGTAGATGAAGGCCCACAATGCAGAGGATGCAGGCAAGACGTCCTTCTTGGAGCTGTACGATGCTGGAGGCTATAGTTCTTAGAGCTTGAAGATCTTCTGTGAAGAGTCAACAAGCCTTGGCAACGGCAGACAGACGCAGTGCACAGGGAGGCGGTTCAGGTCGGCTGGAGAGGGATTACAATTGCCCAAGTTGCAGGGAAGGCTGGTCAGGCCTCTGGGGAGCCAAAAAACAACCACATGTGTTGCAGAGCTGGGTGATGTCAATGGGATAACAGGATCAGCAAACCGGTCATCAACGTAGAGGTGCCTGTGGATGCGGGGAAGTAACTGCTTCACTCCAAGGGAGATTTCTTTTTGCTTGTTCCATGCTGACTCGGAGGCTGCATGGCCACGGAGTTACAGAAACTTAGAAGACCATGGAGACAAACTTGCAGCAGGAATCTTCCCACCAAGAACAGTCTTGTCTTTGGCCCTGGCTCGAAGAAGCAGCAGAGTTCCTGTGTTCACCAGCAGAAGAGCTTAAGGTGATCTTAAGGAGACAGGCAGTCTGTTGTTGAAGATGTTGTCCGGATGAATTTAAGCACCCCCGCTCTGGGGAGCCCTTCTGTAACCCTAAAAAGAGGAAGGACCTATTCTGCGGTGATCCACCTATCAGGGGTTCAGAGGCGCTACTCAGCTGGCCTAGCCAATCAGATGCTCCCAGGGCCAAGATTCAACATGGCAGGATCAAGTGGCCACCTGGAGGAGCTCCAGGCACCTCCCTAGGGAGGAGCTGGAAAGAGGGTGAACACTCCCCTGTCTTTTGTGTAGTTTCATACCAGAGCAGGAGCCAAGGACTCCAGAACTGGGCAAAACTTGTTTATGCTAGGAGGGCAGCAAATGCAGTCTTCAATGCAGTCTGGTGGCACTCGGAAGCGCCCCCATCCTACCTACCTAACTCTAAAGGAGAGGTGGTCACAATTCTCCTTTGCAGGAAATCTGTGGTTCAGCTCTCCCTGCCTGAGTAAAGCTCATCAGCAGGAGGGCAGAACAATGTCTGAGGCCGGCAACAGCGTGGGCTGCCAGGCAGACCATGTAAGGCTATGCAGGTAGGTATTGGGGGTCCTCTAATGAGCCCTCCAGTATATGGTAGCATGCCACTAACACTGGAAGCTGTGCAGTGGCATGATTCCAACATGTTTGATACCAAACATGACCAGGTACGGAGCAGCCATTATGTAGTTGGATATCTCGACTTGCCATTGACCACTACATACCTTAAAATGGCTGAACCGCACTTACAAAGCCCAGATATTGGAGTCCATGGATTGTAGGGGTACCTCTGCTCATGCAGGGGTACCCACACACTTAAATGCACCGTGTACTTTTTATTTTAGGTTTTATAGAGCGAGAACTTGACCCGAAGGTATCAGAGCGCTTTTCATTAGCACCAGTTGTGTTAGAGACTGACACATTCATTTTTTGTTGGTCACGGGGGATTAAGTGATTTGCCCAGAATAACAGGATGTTAAGCATCCCTGACGAGACTCAAACCGGGTTCCCCAGCTTCAAGGTCGACCACTTTGACTGTTAGGCCGTACCTTGGGGGTGACTTTTAGGATTAAAGTGCAGTGACCGGTATAGAAGGAAAACCTTATATCTAAAGTGAAAGGTGCATGTACCATTTCACGCAGACTGCGATAGCAGCTCTGCAGACAGTTTGCATGGACTCCCATGGGTGGCATAATACCCGGTGTACCAATGCCCTGGGTACCTCCGTACCGCATACTAGGGACTTGTAGTAGTACATCAGTGGGGTCTACAAAGTACTTATCAGCAAATTTTGAGGAGAGCGCACTGTCACTGGTGTCCTGGTTAACAGGATCCCAGTGAACTACAGTCAAAACACACTATCACCTGGCAGAAAGTGGGGGTATTGCTGCCAGAAAGATCCTACTTTCCTACAATGGGTTCTTTGCCCTTCCACTGCAGGTTGGATCTTACAGAGGTTTGTAATCCTTTAGGATTCTTTTCAGGGAATTAACTCCACTTCTTGCGAGTGCAGTTGCAGTTCTCATCCCTTGGGAGCTCCTCTGCCTTGTACTAATAGGCTACAGAGTATGATCTTGGGTGGCATCAGGATCCATGTTGTTCCCTGGCTTGTTGGCCGACACAGGTTGTCCTGTGCATGCAAGGACTTTACTTTGCTTCTGACCTTCCTAGGCTGTGGGCACTGCCTCGCTATCTGTTCCTTCTCTTTTTTTACCCTGGCCCATTGGCTGGACTTTAATTTCTGGCATTGGTCTTCCAATACGAATCTCTTTTCCACTGTGGCCTGGTTGTCTGCATAGGCCTTCCAGGTGTTTCCCTGTCCACATCGGTCCCTTTTTCCAGTCTTCCATTTTGGTCTTTATTGCTCTATTCTAGCGGGATTATTTCTACCCTGCAGTTTTCTTTATAATTTCCTCTCGACTGCCTACTTTTACCCTTCTGTCAGCAGTGCTGCTTCTGTCTGCTCCCTTGGTTTTCTAAGGGTGTGTAAAATCTTTTTGGTGACTTCCACTCGATCGTGCATAAGTGTCTTTTATGCTCTCCTGTGGACCCACTGGCGGGCATAAATGCAGAAGTAATCAAAAGTGGAATTCTCAATGTGAGAAGGATTTTAAAGTTGTGGTATTGTTAGATGAATAAGAAAAAGGAAACCACTGATCCCAAAATGCAACTGTAATGGAAATAAAATGTATAATTCTGTGTGGTCAACGTTGGGACATGAAATGGAAAAGGATTGTATTAACATAGATAATTAACAAAAATGTTATGAGCGCCACCTTTTAGATATAATAATATTCAATGTTTTATCACGTTTTAATCACATATATGCATCAATGAAATTGTAACTTCCCCAAAACCGCTAGGAAAAAAGGTTTGTATTTATATAGCACTTGTTACCCCTGATGAGGTGTTGAAGCACTTTTTTTGGGCAAGTAGCACGCTACTCCGGAACCCATAAAGGATTAGTATTGAAAATAAGTATAGTGAAATATAAAGTAATTTGAGTGGTGGATATGTTATTCAGTTATTTGGATAGAGAAGGGTAGGTGGCGGGATAGAAGAGGGAAAGAGGTTTGTATTTATATAGCGCTTGCTACCCCTGATGGGCTTTTGAAGCGCTTTTTGCGCGAGTAGCGCGCGCTACTCTTGAAACCATAAAGATTACTGTTGAATTAGTATAGTGAAACATGAAAGTAATTTGAGTGGTGGCTATGTTAGTCAGTTATTTGGATTGAGAAGGGTTGGGGAGGGATAGAAAAGAGAACAAGATTAGCATTTATATAGCGCTTGATGGGGTGTTGAAACGCTCTATTGGCGAGTAGCACGCTATTCTGGAATCCATAAAGGATTAGTGGTGAATTAGTATAGTGGAATATGGAATTTGAAAAGTGAACATGTTAATCTGTTATTTTGATGGAAAAGGATAATGGAGGGATAGAAGAGTTGAGGATTTGGATTTTTTTTTGGGAGGTCAAAGCAGGAGGAGGCGGCTTTTGGATGAGTAAAAAGGGGTTTTTGAGGGGAAGAGTCCGGGGAAAGAGTCAGAGGGAAGGGTTTAGAAAGGGTTGTTTTGCGGGATCGGTGTAGTAAAAGAGGTGTCTGATGATGCAAGTAGGGGTAGAGTAGGGGAGAGTCTAGAAAGGGTTATTTTGGGGGTCATAGTAGTGGTATGTGCTTTGGGATAAATGATAGAGTGGATGTAGAGGATATATCGACAGATGTATAGGGTGAGAGATAGGGTAGTGCATTGGAAAGAGTAGTAGAAAGAAGTTTGAGATGACTCAAAGTTGGGCTAGAAGATATATTGAGAGACGTATAGGCTGAGAAATAGGGTAGTGCATTGGAAATGCTAAATTAGAAGAATGTGATAAATATATAGATCCATAAGTACATTGAAAGTATACAGATGCATAAAGGAGGTAAGTATATGTAGATTAAAGATACTGATAGAGGCGCAGGATGAGAAATAGGATAGTGCATTGGATATGCTTTTTTTGGAGATACGTAACAAACGCACAGATTCCAGTACATGGAAGGTACATAGATGCACATTGAAAGCAAGTACATGTAGACCAAAGATGCACCACATAAACTCCAGTTTTCAAGTGTTATTGTAATTTAAAAAATGTTGACAACATAATTATTCTACATGTTTATACAAAGCAATACGCAAAGATAGGTACATATCTATAGTGAACATAAATGCTTATATACAGAGAGAGATGCTGTAAATTTCTGTTTGCGTATGGTGCTTATGTGGAGAAGAGCCAATTCTTGAGTAGTTTTCTGAAGATAAGGTGGTTGTCGGTAGATCTTATGTTGGGGGGGGGGTAAAGAGTTACATAGTTTGGCTGCTTTAACAGAGAAGGATGTGCCACCCATGGTTTTATTCTTGTATCTTGGGATTTTGAAGGTGAGATGCCCCTTTAGAGCAGAGGTTCATTTGTTGAATGGGTTTAGTGATTTCATTCCTGATGAAGAGCAGTCCCATTCCATATATTGCTTTGTGGGTAATACAAAGTAGCTTGAACGTGGATCTTCTGGCAACCTGTAACCAATGCAGGGCTTTCAAGGCAGGTGAGATGTGGTCTCGCGGTTTGATATGCAAGAGTAGTCTGGCAGCCGAGTTCTGCATCCGTTGTAGTCTTTTCATGGTTGTTAAAGGTGATCCGAGGTAGAGACTATTGGCATAATCAAGTTTGGACAGAACAAGGGAGATGGTAGCTTGGACCTTATGTGGCTATCCCAAATGAGGGAAAATTTGTCGCAGCTGTTTTAATAGGGACAATGCTTGATCTTGCTAGTTCGTCCACTTGGGCATTCATCGATAGCTAGTAGTCCATGGTCATTCCGAGGTTACTTACTTCCTTCGATGCTTTAGGTGGTGATCCAAGTTAATCAGGCCAGCCGGCAAGCGGGTCATAATGTTTCCAATCACCACACGTGAGTATTTTTGTTTTGGAAGCATTCAATTTGAGATGGCTCCAAGTCATACACTGATCCACGGCTCTGAGACAACTGAAAATTGGGGATTTTCCAATGTCTTTGGGGCATTCCAGTTGAAGGAGTATTTGCATGTCATCTGCATAATTATAGCACGTTAGGTGAAATTGATTGATCAGTACCAGTAATGACTTCATGTAATTGTTGAAAAGCATGGGCTAGATGATAGAGCCTTGAGGGAACTCTGCTTATGTGGAGTATGGTTTGGACGAGAAAGGTGGGGTATGGATGACATTAGTTCTGCTTCGAAGGTAGGACGCGATCCAGTCTAGAGCAGTCCCCTCTATGCCGGCTTCATAGATTCTTTCTTTCAGAGTGTCATGGTCAACCGTGTCAAATACAGCTGAGCGGTCCAAGAGGAGTAGCGCAGCAACCCCGTTGCGTATTCCTCAGGTCATCCCAGATGGCAAGGAGAGCAGAAATAGTGCCTCTTGCTGGACGGAATCCTGTTTGGAAGTCTGAAAGTATGTTATTCTCTTCAATGAATTGTGACATCTGGGCATACGCTGCTCTTTTTATCAGTTTGCCCAGGAAAGGTCCATTTGTAGTGGGTCTGTAGTTGTCAGGTTTCAGCAGGTTCAAGTTTGTTTTGTTCAGTAAAGGGCGTATGTGTGACTTTTTGAGTTTTTCTGGAAATATTCTGGTAGTTAAGGAATTGTTGATGATTCTTCTTACTGGAGTGGCAGCAGAGGTTGTTAAAAGAATTGTCTTGAAGATTTGTGGTGGACACAGGTCAGAAGGGCTGCCGGCAGGCCTGCTTGCTTTGACCAGGTCCATAAATTCATTGTGTGAGATGTGTTGAAAGGAACGGAGAGGCTGGGTTAGAGTATTTTTGTATTGTTGTTTTGCACACTGGTTAGTGCTGGTGCTTTGTTTCTGTTAGAAGTATGAGTCCAATGTGTCTGCTTTGTCCGTGTAATGATTTGCCAGTTTGTCTGTGAAATCTTGAGTAACAGGATGAGTTCCTTCTAGGCAAATTGGTTTGCATAATTCATTGAGTGTTTTATAGAATTCTTTATCTGCACATTTAGCATTTTTAATTATGTCTGAATAGTACCTTTTCTTCGCTTTGTTTGTCTTGTTTGGCGTTTGTTTTGAGACTGGTATGTTGCAGCTTTCTAATTTGTTTTATGTCTATTATTTCTATGTTTCTCCACGGCGCTTTTTTTCTTTTGTTCTGTTGTGTGGTCTTGAGTGGTATCAGGGTGTCAAAAACTTCCTGTAGCCACTCATGTAGTTTTTGAACAGAATTTATTGTTTCCAGATTTGTCATGGATGTTAGTTGTGTTTCTAAGGGTTCCAAATTGAGTTTGTTCCATTGCCGATAGGTGGATGGATGTAAGGTAGTTTTAGGTGAGTCGCTTAGTGTTGTTTTATGTTGGAATGCAAGCAAGTGGTGGTCTGACCATGTGACTGGAGTTATAGTTTGAAAGGTAACTAGTTCAGTATTAGCAAAAATGACATCTATGATATGTCCAGTGATGTGTGTGGACAATCTGATGCAGGTTCAGTGCGTCTAGGCCAGTGATTATTGTTTTTGGATGGGTCATATTGGGTTTGTCAAACCAAAAGTTGAGGCCACCCAGAACGCATAGGTTGGAGTGTACTGTTATCAGGTTTGAAACAGTGTCTAGAAGTACGTCTGGGAATGTCGCCTTGCTAGGTGGAGGTCTGTAAAGGAGCAGGAAGTTACAGGAGGAAGACAGTGTAGGAGTGCATCTGGTGAGAAGAGCCTCATAATTCTTTATGGTAATGTCTTCAACTTTAGTGATATGTAATGTTTGCCTGAACACAACAGCTAGACCACCTCCTTTTTTGCCTATATGATTTTGGGTGATCATTTGATAGCCTAGAGGAACGGCTTCTTGCAGGACTGGAGCCATATCATCTCCCAACCATGATTCAGTTATGAAAAGTATGTCAGGTTTTGCATCTGTGAGAAGGTCGTAGATGTGATGTTTGTTTTTTAGAGAGGGAATCGAGCATTTATTAGTAGACAGTTTAGAAAATTGTAGTGAGACTTTGTTTTGTAGAAGAGTGATCAGTATTGTGTGAGTTTGTAGCAGGTGTGTTTTTAGTGCTGCCATTAGCTGTATTAAGATAGCAATCGTGTAGCTATTCTGTATCATGTTCCTCATCCAGCATGCTAAGAAGGCATTTTGATGGGTCTGTGTTTGTGTATGTGGTGGAGAAGGTGTTTGAAAGTGAGTTGGTGTGCTGTATTGTTTTCGTGGTGTAACATTGTTGTGCAGTAGACATGGGGAAGCGAAGTTGTGAGGTGTGGCACTTTGCTAATATTGTTTGCATGTGTTGAGGGTGAAAGGTGTATGAGTCGGGGGTGTTGGTGTAGCATGTGGGTCATGTAGTAAGTTTCTAAATTGTCCAATGGATGAGAGGCGGTTAGAAGAGAGTTGCTGTGTTGCTGTATCTGTGTTAGGTGTGGTGAAAGAGAGGAAGCTTGGCTTTGGAGTTTGTTCCTTGTGTGGTTTTGAAAGGTGGGTGTATATTTGTTTTTTGTGATGGTAAGTATTATGAGGTGTTGTGCTTTGAAGATCTTGTTGATATGTTTTGTTTTTGAGGAGTAGTGAAAAGGGGTGTTGGTGTATTTGATTCATGCAATGGATTTGTTTGTATAGTATTGTTTGTGAGAGGAGGTTGTAAGGTAGAGTGGTGGTGATGTGTTTGAGTAAGAGTGTATGTTGTGTGTAGGAGGGAATGAAGTAGAGGTAAGAGTGTTTGTCTTAGACTGGTTTGTTGCAAGAGTTAAAAAGTGTGGTGCTGTGCACTGTATGTGTTGTATATCTGAATGAAACACGTTAGTTAGATTCCTCACCTTAGAATATCCCCAGGCGACAAGCTGGATCCGGAAAGATTTTCGTCAGCAATACCCTTGCACGTCGCTAGGCGTCGTATGCGGCTCCGTGTCCATCGTCTCCGTCTTGATCGCCGGGATTACGTTGTCGGGAGTACTTAGACGCCGCCCTCGCGCGCTGACGTCAGTTCTTCTTTTTTCCGCGCCAGTAAGCGCCGATCCGGGAAGAAGCATACCCTTTAGTCATTTTTTGACTAAACTTTTTGAACTTCTTTGGTTCGATCTCGACTCTGGTGCCGGTAGGGATGCCTGGCTTTAAAGCTTGCGACTCCTGTCACCGACTGATGTCAGTTACGGACCACCACCGCCGGTGCCTTTACTGCCTGGGGCCCAACCACGATGCCGAGTGCCGATGCCAAGGCTAGGCGGGAGCAGTCCCGCAAGCTACTCGAGCTCCGGCAGTCAGCTCCGTGCCGTTCACGGTCCCGGTCGAGGAGGTGGTCGAGGGACCGGTCACGGAGCTGCAGCCATCACCACCACTCGTCGGGTTTCAAGTCTTCGGGTAAGTCGAAGCATAGTAAGACGTCCAAGAGGCGACATCGCTCTTCGGGCTCCCCTCGCCGGTCGTGCGACTCGGCCGACGGTTCAGGTGGTACCACCCACGCGGCTCCGTCGGAGCCGCAGGAGTAACGTCCATCCCCATACCCGCCAGTCCCTGGGGCTGGCGCGACTTCGGCGGATATCAGTGCCTTCCTCGAGGCCATGAGGACCCTGGCTCCGCTGTCGACGCCTGCCTGCGCACCTTCGGGCCCCGCAGGCTCGACAGGGAGGCCTAGCGAGCCGGCGGCTCCGGCCCCGCCGCCGACTCCGATCCCGATGCTGTAGGTCCCCGCGGGATCCAGGCCTCAATCCCAGTCAGCGCCGGTCGACCTCACGACCCCTCCGCCGACTCAGGTGCCACCCCCGGTGCCGCTTTCAGACGGCACCGTTCCCCAGTTTAGTCCCGGGCCGCACCCGACGCCGATGGGTGACAATTTCATCTTACGCCCGGCTCCGATCATTCCTCCTGTGTACCAGGAATCGGATGACGGTGACGACTGGGAGGGGTCTGTGGACCCTCTGACCCGGCAGGGTCAGTTATCTCAGGACTGGGCAGACGAGCTGGGGGATGCCAGTGGTCTAGATACCTTCCCTGACACTGGCTTCATCTCTCCTCCGACCGTGGCTTCGGAGGAAGGTGCTGCATTCTCTGTGGTGCTGCGCAAGGCGGCCGAAGCCCTTGGGCAGGAGCTACCTGCTGTGGCTGTGAGGACTAACCTCCTCACTGAAGTGCTCCAACCGTCAGCAAGCTCCTCGGAGCCTCTGCTGCAGTTTAATGAAGCACTGGTTTACGTTCTCAAGAGCACATGGTCCAAGCCCTCCACAGTACCTCCTGTGGACCGGAATGTGGCCCGGCGCCATCACCCTGCACCGGGCAACCCCAGTTTTCTGTCCATGCACCCCACACCTGAGAGCCTGGTTATCCAGGCCTCTACTTCCCAGACCTCCTTCCCGTCTGCTCCTCCGGATCGGGAATCCAATTTGCTAAGAAGCTGTTCTCCTCCCTTAGTTTGGGATTGCGTTCTATTAACACCGCTTGTCTCTTGGACCGTTACTCCCACTCCCTGTGGGATACGGTGGAGGACGTGCTACCCCAGTGCCCGGAGGAGGCCCGGACACGGCTCGCACAGGCTCTTGCCGAGGGGCAGGATGCAGCACGGCATGCAATCCGATGTGGACTGGACACCACGGACTCGCTAGGCCGGGCAATGTCGACCACGGTGGCACTTCACCGCCACGCCTGGTTGCGGTCCACGAGTTTTTCTGGGGATGTCCAGAGCACCCTCATGGACATGCCCTTCGATGGAGGTCGCCTTTTTGGCGACAAAGCGGATAGTGCGCTGGAGCACTTTAAGGACTCCAAGGCTACGGCCAAGTCCTTGGGCCTCTCGGCCCCACAAGCTTCCGCTTTTCACCCCTTTCGTGGCCAAGGAAGGGGCGTACCCTCACGACCGCCTAGCCACAGGCAGCAGAACCAACCTCCACGCGGTCGCGGACGTGGTTCCGCCGAGGCGGTACAGGGGGACAACGTACCGGTCCGTCCACATGTACCCCAGCAGCATTCGCCTCAAAGCCCTCCTAGTCCGTGCTTTCAGGCCCATTCCACGGCAGTGGGAGGCAGAGTTCGCCATCACCTGCTCCACTAGCGTTCCATCACGTCAGACAGGTGGGTGCTGCAAATCGTTCGAAGGGGCTACTCCCTCCCCTTCGAGGCGACCCCTCCAGCCATGCCACCGCAGTACCACCGCATGTCGGGGGATCACATGAATCTTCTGCAGGAGGAAGTTACGGCCCTCTTGGCCAAAGGGGCCATCAAGCGCGTTCCTGGTCCAGAAGTAGGTTGTGGTTGTTATTCCCACTACTTTCTGGTTCCCAAGAAGGGCAAAGGGTGCCTACGACCTATCTTGGACCTCAGGAGCGTCAACGCCTTCCTCCGGAAGGAGAGGTTCAAGAGGCTCACCTTAGCTCAGGTTCTGGCTGCCCTAGACCCTGGAGACTGGATGGTAGCGTTGAACTTGCAGGACGCTTATTTCCACATCCCCGTTCTGCCGGCCCACCGGCGTTACCTGCGGTTCATGGTGGGTCAGGAGCATTTTCAGTTTACCGTGCTCCCCTTCAGCCTCATCAGTGCCCCTCGGGTGTTCGCGAAAGTGATGTTGGTGGTTGCAGCTCATCTGCACAGATTGGGGGTTCCAGTCTTCACCTATCTCGAGGACTGGTTGTTGAAGGCAGGGTCGCCCCAGGCAGTCGTCTCCCACCTCCAGACTACGGCTGACCTCCTGCATTTGCTGGGGTTCTCCATCAACGTGCCGAAGTCGCATCTGAGTCCCTCCCAGAATCTCCTCTTCATCGAATCAGTTCTGGACTCGGCGCAGTTCTGGGCCTATCCTCCGGAACAGCGGGTCCGGGATATTCAGTCTCTGATTCCCATCTTCCGGCCTCTATCCCGGGTTTCGGTCAGGTTGGTGCTGCGGCTTCTGGGTCTGATGGCCTCCTGCATCCTGTTGGTGCAACACACCAGATGGCGAATGCGGGCTCTGCAGTGGGACCTGAAGTTTCAGTGGGCCCAGCATCGGGGCAACCTGTTCGACCAGGTCTTGATCTCGGAGGACACTGCGAGACAGTTGCAGTGGTGGCTCACGGACCGCGATTGGGTCAGTGGCAGATCCCTCTCCCTACCCCAACTGGAGCACTTAGTAGTGATGGATGCGTCCCTCCTGGGATGGGGGGGCCACATGGGAGAGGCAGAGATCAGAGGCCTCTGGTCTCCGGCGGAGTCCTGGCTCCATATCAACCTTCTGAAGCTGAGGGCGATCCAACTTGCGCAGAAGGCATTCCTTCCGTTTGTCCGGGGAAGTGTAGTGCAGGTGTTCACGGACAACACCCCCGCCATGTGGTTCTGCAACAAACAGGGCGGGTGGGGTCGTGGACCCTTTGTCTGGAGTCTCTGCGCCTCTGGACATGGCTGGAACATCAGGGCATCAACCTGGTGGTTCAACATCTGGCGGGCTCTCTGAACGCCAGAGCAGACGAACTCAGCCGCCGGTGCATGATGGATTACGAATGGCGTCTGAACTCGGACGTGGTGCAAGGCCTCTTTCGGCAAGTGGGGAGAGCCTTAGTTAGATCTATTCGCCACCGAAGAGAACGCGCAATGTCAGCAGTTCTGCGTGTTTCCAAGGCGGCAGTCGCTCGGGGACGCCTTTCATCGCGAGTGAAGTTGCGGTCTATTGTACGCCTTTCCGCCTATACCACTTCTGCCCCGAGTGCTGAAGAAGATCAGGCGCGACCGGGCCCAAGTCATCTTGGTGGCTCCGGATTGGGCAAGAAGGTACTGGTATCCCAAGCTACTCAGTCTGTCGATCGATCCCCCGATACGACTGCCTCTTCAGGAGGACCTTCTGTCGCAGCAGCAGGGGACGGTCCTCCACCCGAACCTGTCCAGTCTCCACCTCCATGCGTGGAGATTGAGCGGCGACAGTTGATGCCATTTGACTTGCCTCCTGAACACTGTGATGTTATTCTGGCAGCCAGGTGTCCCTCCACAAAATCGGTATACGCCTGCAGGTGGAACAAATTTGTGGCATGGTGCACAGCAAAGGCTGTGGATCCCCTTTACGCCCCTCTTTCTGAGGTTCTCCTCTTTCTTCTTTCCATGGCCCAGCAGGGCTCTGCTTTTGGCACTCTTAAAGGTTATCTTTCATCTATCTCTGCTTTCTTACGGCTTCCTGATCAGCCTTCTCTTTTCGAGTCCCCTGTTGTTTCTCACTTCTTTAAGAGCATTACTCACATGTTTCTTCTTGTCCCTTTCGTAATGCCTCAGTGGGATTTGAATCTGGTATTGACGTATCTGATGTGCGCTCCCTTTGAGCCACTTCATAATTGTCCCCTTCGTCTGTTGACGCTTAAGACTGCTTTCCTGGTGGCCATCACCTCTGCTAGAAAGGTGAGTGAGCTCCAGGCTCTCTCTTCTAAGCCTCCTTTCCTTTCTGTTCATCCGGACAAAGTTGTTCTCAGAACTCGTCCTTCCTTTCTACCTAAGGTGGTGACAGCCTTTCACATCGGGCAGTTTGTTACGCTGCCCACCTTCTTCCCGCCTCCGCATCCCTCGAAAGAGGAAGAGAGGCTCCACCGTCTGGACCCAAAACGGGCGCTGTCCTTCTATCTGGACCACACCATGCAGTTCCGGGTGGACGACCAACTCTTTGTCGGCTACGTGGGTGCTAAGAAGGGGCGGGCGGTACACAAACGAACCATCTCTCGGTGGGTCGTTTTGTGTATCAAGGCTTGTTACTCCTTCGCTAAAAAGGAACCTCCTGTAGGGCTGAGGGCCCATTCCACTCGGGCCACAGCGGCGACCACTGCCCTGGGCCGGGGAGTCCCTTGCAAGACATTTGCCAGGCAGCAACGTGGGCCTCGCTGCACACGTTCGCCAAACACTATTGCCTGGACAGCCAAGTCCGAAGAGACGGCTTCTTTGATCATTCTGTTCTCCAGGACTTTTTCCGGTGTGATCTTGGTTCGCAGACCCACCACCGGGGTTGGTATTGCTGGGGTATCTATTCTAAGGAGAGGAATCTAACTAACATGTTTCTTTCAGATGAACAAGTTACTTACCTTTGGTAACGATATATCTGTAAGAAACATTAGTTAGTTAGATTCCTCACCGACCCACCCATCCTCCCCGTTCTGCGAACCGATATCTAGGGTTGAGGTCATCCCTTTTAGGGCCCTTGTATTTTTTGACACCAGTGTTGGTCTCTTGCATGGCTCTGCGTTCCTAGCGCAGAAAGCTATGTACAAGAACTGACGTCAGCGCGCGAGGGCGGCGTCTAAGTACTCCGACGTCATCCCAGCGATCACGACACCGACGACTGACGCGGAGCCGCAGACGACGCCTAGCGACGCGCAAGGGTATTGCTGACGAAAATCTTTCCGGATCCAGCCTGACGCCTGGGGATATTCTAAGGTGAGGAATCTAACTAACTAATGTTTCTTACAGATTTATCATTACCGAAGGTAAGTAACTTGTTCGTTAATGTCATTATGGTAGAAGGAAGAGGAGGGTGTTGGTTGAACAAATGATGGAAGGCTGATTATATGTTTGTTAGTGATAAAAGGTGGTCTGTTAGGAATAATTAGAGCAGGGAGTGTGTGTCTAGATGGGATGTAGTTATGTATGGTGTTGAATGGCGTTGTGTTAGTGATGAGTGGATTGTTTAGTGGTATAGGATAGAGTGGTCTGCTGTTTCTAGGTGATGGTGGAAATTTGTGGTAGTTGGGACAGAAAGGTGTATAGATGTGGTTTGTAGTTTATGCTGGTACATTGATTTGTGCATAGGGTTGTGTGTGATGTACATTTGGTGTGAGTGTGTTACTAAGTTTGTGGATGTAGATGGTGTGGGGTGGGTATTACTGAATGGGAGAATGGGCAGCATTTCTGGCCCTAGTCCCAACCAGTCTCGAACAGGTTCAAACAGGCAACTGCCCTTGTTCTCTCCACCCATAACAGGCTCAAACAGGCAACTGCCCTTGTTCTCGCCGCCCTTAACAGGCTCAAACAGGCAACTGCCCTTGTTCTCTCCGCCCTTAACAGGCTCAAACAGGCAACTGCCCTTGTCCTCTCCGCCCTTAGCCTCGACACCCGAACTGAGATGCCCTAAGCCTTGGCCTTTTATAGCCCTATTAATCAGGTGACCCCTTCAGCCAATGGGAACCCTAGCCCTAAGACTATCCAATCACAACACTAGCCCTAATTTCCAGAACCAATAGGAGACCAGGATATTACAGCCAATCTGAGCCCTAGTCCAAGCACTCAATCTGGTTAAAAAAACCTTATCTCAATGTCCAATAGAGGCCCTAGCCCTAACAGTAGTCACAACCCTACACCCAGCAATCAATGACATAGGAAGCCCTAGTCCATACTTCCAATAGAAAGCCTAACCCTACACTCTTAGTCCCACACCTAGTCCAGCAAACAATCGCACCAGAAGCCCTAAACGCTACTTCCAATTAAACACATTAATGTTTTATCTTCATAGTTTTGCAGCTACAACCACTACCCACGTTGTGAAGATCCTTGCCGCTGTTGTTACCCCGAAGGGCAGTACTTTGAATTGATAAGGATGTTTTCTTACCACAAACCTCAGGAATTTCGGTGTGCCTGATGGAGTGATCGAGCGGCCGCAGATTCAGAATGGGTCTTAGGGTCTCATCTTTCCATAGTATGAGAAAATAGAGAGGAGACTCCTTTGTTTTGATGTTTCAGTGGGACTATTTTGATGGCCCCTTTTTGTAGTAATGCCTTCACTTATTTTTTGAGCAGGTGTAGATGCAGTGGATTTAAGATCTGCTGTTTTGGTGGCATATTTGGAAGTTGTTGAAGTAGTTCTAAACAATATCTTTGTATGACAATTTCTAATACCCATTGGTCTGATGTAATCTTATGTCACAATTGATAGAATTGCTGCAGCCTTCCCCCGACTGGTGTTTTGAGGTTGGGGCAGGGGGGCCGGGGGGAGTGGTCAAGTAATTTTGCTGGTTGGTTGTTGGTGCCCTTGGTGGGGGTGCCTTCATCATTTTTGTAAACAGAAACAGCTGTTTCTGTGGGAAAACGACAAAGAACGTTGCAACTAAATGCACAACTGCAACGCTCAAGGGCCACATCGATGTCCGAAGGAGAAAACCCATACACACCTCAATGTTCAACAATAGCCATTTACACAAATATAAATGCAATTCCTCAAAAAAACCAGCGACAGAGTGTCCCCAGTGAAAATGGAACCCAAAAAAACAGTGGTGACACACCAGTGACATGCACAACTGGCCCCCAACACCTGCAAAGTCGACCACCAAAGGAAACGAATGACCACACCAGGGTCCCCACTGTGAGAAGTTGGCCTGATATATGATGTCACTAATTCTAGTGTACACCTTGTATCAGTCCAAACAACCCTTATGGTGATTGGTTGTAAAGTCAACCTTATAGACCAGCTATCCTAGTGGTAGCATGGACAAGAGCAGTCTTAGGCTAAACTCTGAATGGCATGTGAAGCCAGCTGTTATACCATATATAATCCCTTGAATACCAAATGAAAGGACACCACAACAGATATATATAAAATAGAATGTATTTATTCTAGTCAAACCCTCAGCACTCTTTATGAGATTCGAGGTAAGTACAACACAGTCTTATTTAAGCATACATTAAGTCACACAGGTAAGTAATACAGTTAGGCCCTAGGGGCCACGCAAACCATATACTAAGTAAGTGGTATAAGGACCACTGTCACGAACACAGGATAGGCCTAGGCCTAGGGAATCGCTGCGGCTACACTATACTACCAAAGGTTAGGAAGTGGGAGGCCCACGGGATTCAGGTGCAGAGTGGAAACACTCACGCGTAATGCGTAAAAGTCGATAGAATTACTAGCAGTTAAAAATTAACAGTTTTAGGAGACTTCTGGTATAGCTAGAAATCGAGACTCGGAAACTAGACCCTAGGATAGTCAATACCCTTGTGAGCACCGAAGAACCCAAGTTACCTAGCCCACGGGCTGCGGGTGCATAGGTGTGAACTTGTGTCGGGTTTCGTCGTTGACTTCTATGGATGCCTGAAGGAAAGTTGCTGACAGGCAGTCAGTGAAGAGTGTCCGTGTGGAATTCAAGGTGGGGATCAAGAAGGAAGGAACCTGCAAGCAGAAGGGACAGAGTCTAGGTCACCAGCCAGGAGCCGGGAAGGAACCAGGAAGGAACCAGGCGATGTTGTGAAGATGCAGGTGCAGAGGTGAAGCTTGTCGCAGCAGCCACGGGTACCAGGAGACGTCGAGGATGACCAGGAGGTGAGCTGTCCCACGAAGGCTCTTGATGTCGGCGTCGTCGATGTCGAGTCAGGACCCAACAAGCCTTGGCAAGCGGAACCCACGCAGGATGGAGGACTTGCTTCTGGTGCAGACCAGGAAGGTCTGGGGTGCTTCTCTTTCACAGAGGAGTGGGTGCCAGTCTGGAGGAGCCGGACCAGCAAGATGAAAGTAAAGGTTCGTCGTCGCAGAGGCTACTAGCCAACGGGCCAGCAACCGGACAACACGTCGAGCAACACAGGTGCAGAAGGGCCCCACGCAGAACACGTGAAGTGTGGGGAGCTGGTCTTCATTGCAGATGGTGCTCGGGAGTGGGGCTTCTCAATTCCCCAAGCACAGCCTCGAGGGAGCCTCGGAAGTTGCGCTAGTCAGTTACTAGCCACTTTTCCCAAGTCGCCGGTCCCACGTCCCTCGTCGCCTCCACGGGTCTCAGCTTCGCTGGAGATGTGGACCTGGTTCAGAGGTGTCTGGAAGTCTTGGCGCTGGTCAGTCTCTGTAGTCGTCCCTCGTAGGATTCAGTCGCAAAGCAAGCAGCGGTCGCTGGATGGTGCCTGGTTGCCCAGGGTGGTCACTCCTTGGCCACAAGGGAGATTTCTTCAGTCTTCTTCCTGAGGTCGAATGTCGAAGGTCCAGAGTTTCTGTACAAGTTGCAGATTCAGGTTAATCTAATTTAGCAGGGCTCAGCTAGCTACTGATTTACTGGGCTAATGGGCTGGGCTACCTGCAAGGTCCCTCCTATGGGTGGGACCAGGAAGGGGAGTGGCTACACCCCCTCTCCTTTGTCCAGTTTCGCGCCAGAGCTGGGGCTGGAGTGCCCCAGCACCAGTTTGAACTGGACTATGCATGGGACACCTTGTGTGCCCCAGGCAGTGTCTAGTTTCTTTCATCCCTCCCTGCCCCAATACACTAACTCCTGTCTGGGGTGGTGCTCGCACCTCCCAAGGCAGGAAACCTATTGTCCAAGCCTCCCTCGCTGGAAGGACTCCCAGCAGCAGGAGGTCAGACTTGTGTCTGTGGCAGCAGCATCCATTTTGTGATGCTGGGGCTCTGGTTAACTTTAACCGGGTAAGTAGGTTTCAACATGTCTTCTCCCTCTAGAAGGGAGGAATAATATCCTCATTGCCAGAAATGGTATGGGGGTATTATTCGAAAGTGTTAGACACCTTACACGACATGTTTCGATAAAGCCAAACCATAGTTACCATAACCGTTTAAGATTATAAGGTACTTTAAGAGTATATGGTAGGCTATATCATAGAACAGCTATAAGGACATGGTTTCGAAAGCTGCAGACAGGCTCAGCTCATGCTAGAGCACCATCTCACATGTTACCAAGCACTCTGCCTCCAGGATTGTTAAGGCCTGCCATAGGAGTGGCTGATAGGTACACATGTGTCTATATATAAGGTAGGTATAGGAATACTACACCTAAGCAAGGGGTGATTACACAACCTTGCCCCGGCTGAGTGATCAGCCAGTTGTGTCATAATGGAAGGCCAGGCCAGGGGTGGCATAATACATGCTGCAGCCCCTTGTAGGCCTAGGGTACACCTATGCCCTGGGTACCTAAGGTACACTGTACAGGGGCCAACAAGGTGATCCTATCCAATTGGGTTATGCACCTAAAGTACATAGTATCAGTTTAGAGAGAGAACAGCTGGGCTGTGGGTCTGATTAGCAGGCCCACAGCCACATCTAAGTCGAAAACCAGTGAAGCAAAAGCAAAAAGTGGGGTGAACAAAGAAAGCAGACCCTACTCTCCTACACAACCCCCCCCCCCCCCAAACTTAGGGACATTAAACTAACCTTGACCAGTTGAGTCTTCATGTTCTAAGTGGAAATATCTGGAGAGTCCATCTGCATTGGCATGGTCAGTCCCAGGTCTATGTTCCACTGTGAAGTCCATCCCCTGTAGGGAAATGGACCACCTAAGAAGTTTGGGATTTTCACCCTTCATCTGATTTAGCCACAAGAGGGGCTTATGGTCTGTCTGAATCTTGAAGTGAGTGCCAAACAAGTATGGCCTCAGCTTCTTCAGGGCCCAAACCACAGCAAAGGCCTCCCTCTCAATGGCTGACCAACGTTTCTCTCTAGGGGTCAGCCTTCTACTAATAAAAGCAATGGGCTGGTCTTGACCATCTACATTCAGTTGTGAAAGAACAGCTCCCACACCCAACTCAGAAGCATCTGTCTGGACTATGAACTCTTTGGAGTAGTCTGGACTTTTCAGAATAGGTGCACTGCACATGGCCTGCCTCAGGTCATCAAATGCTTTTTGACAGCTCACTGTCCACTGAACTTTCTTTGGCATCTTCTTAGAGGTCAAGTCATTAAGTGGTGTCCCAATGGACCCATAGTTCTTAACAAACTTTCTGTAGTACCCAGTCAGGCCCAAGAAAGCTCTGACCTGAGTCTGGGTAGTTGGAGGAGTCCAGTCCTTTATGGTCTGGATCTTGCTCTCCAGTGGTTGAACCTGACCCCCACCGACTAGGTGGCCCAGGTATACAACCTTGCTCTGCCCTTTCTGGCACTTAGTGGCCTTGGGAGTGAGGCCTGCCTTTTGCAGGGCCTCTAAAACATTCCTCAGGTGGACCAGGTGATCCTCCCAGGTGGAGCTAAAGACAGCAATATCATCAAGATAAGCTGCACAGTAGTCATCCAGGCCTGTAAGGACTTGATTCACCAACCTTTGGAAAGTGGCAGGTGCATTCTTCAAACCAAAGGGCATTACCACAAATTGATAATGTCCTCCTGGGGTCGAGAAAGCAGTTTTGGCCTTTGCATTCTCAGCTAGTCTGATTTGCCAGTAGCCTGCTGTCAGGTCAAATGTGCTCAAAAACTTAGCAGCTGCCAGTCTGTCAATGAGCTCATCTGCCCTAGGTATTGGGTGGGCATCTGTCCTAGTGACAGCATTGAGACCTCTGTAGTCCACGCAAAACCTCATCTCTCTTTTACCATCTTGGATGTGAAGTTTTGGCACAAGAACTACAGGACTAGCCCAAGGGCTCTCTGAAGGTTCAATGACTCCCAGCTCCAACATCTTTTGTACCTCGACTTTTATGCAGTCCCTGACATGGTCAGGTTGCCGGTAGATTTTACTCTTCACAGGCAGACTGTCACCAGTGTCCACCTCATGGGTGCACCAGTTTGTCTGACTTGGGGTCAGAGAGAACATATGTCTGTAGGATTGCAGAACTTGTCTGCAGTCCTGTTGCTGATGAACAGTGAGGCTGTCAGAAAAGACCACACCTTCAACTGAGCCATCATCAGGGTTCTGAGTCAACAGGTCTGGGAGAGGGTCACTCTCTTCCTCCTGCCCCTCATCTGTAGCCATGAGTAAGCCCATGTCTGCCCTGTCAACATATGCCTTCAATCTGTTGACATCAAGCACCCTGTGGGGGCTTCTGGGAGTCCCAAGGTCCACCAAGTAGGTGACTTCTCCCTTTTGCTCAACAATAGTGTGGGGTCCAGACCATTTGTCTTGGAGTGCTGCTGGGGCCACTGGCTCCAACACCCACACTTTCTGCCCTGGCTGGTACACAGTCAGCACAGCCTTTTGGTCATGCCAAGCTTTTTGGAGTTCTTGGCTTGCCTCAAGGTTTTTAGAAGCCTTCTTCATATACTCTGCCATCCTGGAGCGGAGACCAAGTACATAATCCACTATATCAAGTTTGGGTTGTCTGAGAGGTCTCTCCCATCCTTCCCTTACTAAACATAGGGGTCCTCTTACAGGATGCCCAAACAAAAGCTCAAAAGAGCTGTAGCCTATCCCCTTTTGTGGGACCTCTCTGTAAGCAAACAGAAGGAAGGGTAAAAGGATGTCCCCTCTTCGCCTAAGCTTGTCTGGTAAACCTTTTATCATCCCTTTTAAGGTCTTGTTGAATCCCTCCACAAGCCCATTGCACTGTGGGTGATAGGGCGTAGTGAATTTGTAGTTCACACCACACTCCTTCCACATTGCAGTCAAATATCCTGTCATGAAGTTGGCACCTCTGTCAGACACAACCTCCTTTGGAAAACCCACTCTGGAGAATACTCCAAGCAGGGCTCTTGCCACAACAGGCGCCGTTGTGGTCCTCAGGGGTATAGCTTCTGGATACCTGGTGGCATGGTCCACTATCACCAGTATAAATCTGTGCCCAGATGCTGTAGGGGGGTCCATTGGTCCTACAATGTCTATCCCCACTCTCTCAAAGGGAATCCCCACCACAGGTAGTGGTATGAGGGGGGCCTTTGTGGTGCCACCTGATTTGCCACGGCCTTGGCAGGTGACACAGGAGCGACAAAACTCCTTGGTATCTTCTGACATATGAGGCCAGTGAAAGTGAGGGACAAGCCTGTCCCAAGTCTTATTCTGGCCTAAGTGTCCTGCAAGGGGAATATCATGGGCCAAGGTAAGAAGGAAGCCTCTGAAACTCAAGGGTATGACCAACCCCCTGGGGGCACCAGGCTTGGGGTCTCTAGCCTCTGAGTACAGCAGCCCTTCATCCCAATACACTCTATGGGTACCTTGAGCATTCCCTGCAGCCTCAGCAGCAGCCTGCTGTCTGAGGGGTTCAAGAGAGGGGCAGTCTAATTGAGCCTGCCTCAGATCTGCCCTTGAAGGTCCCCCTGTGCCAAGAAACTCAACCTGATCAGGTTCCAGTTCTTCTAGGACAGTTCCTTCAGGGCTCTCAGAATCATCCTCCTGGGAGGGCTGATCCACCACCTGAGGCAGGGGGGGAAGGCACAGCCTTTACCCTACTGCTCTTTCTCTTGGATTGTGTCTGGTCCATTGTCCCAGGATCCAGCACTTGTTCAGAGTTACACTTTTTGGCCTGTGACCTGGTCACAGCAAGGACATGTGCATCTATCCCAAGCATTTCTGCATGGGTCCTATACTCCACTTCAGACCAAACTGAAGTTTCAAGGTAATTTCCCAACAGACACTCTACAGGAAGGTCTGAACTTACCACAACTTTCTTGAGGCCAGTTACCCCTCCCCAGGAGAAGTTAACAATTGCCACACTATGGGAGGTAGTGGCATTGCTAGCGTTGGTCACTAGGTAATTCTCACCTAGCATGATCTGTCCAGGGTCCACAAAGGCAGGTGTCACCATTGTGACACTAGCCCCAGTGTCCCTGTCTGCCTGAGCCATTCTATTATTGATAAAAGGAGTCTGTCTGTACTTGCCCAGGTTACTGGGGCCTACAGTAGAGGACAAAGCTATGTCCCCATCACAGATCAGAACAGCCTGAGTAGGTATCCTGACTAGGCCAGGACCCTCCTCAGTTCCCAGGGTTAACCCTACTACACCCTTTTGCTGGGAACCACCACTTACAGCTGGACTAGGGGGTACAGTTGCCTTAGGGGCAATGGTGGCTGGGGGCTTATCCTTTTTGGTGCACTCACTAAACCAATGTGAGTTTGACTTACAATAGTTGCACCATGGTTTCTTTTGGCCATCTTTCTTCTTATCCTTTTTGGAACCACCCTCTCCCTGAGCCTTTTGGGGGCCTGGTGAAGACTTCTGGTCTTTTTGTTTCTGATCATTACCCTTCTGGTCTGCCTTTTTCTGATCACCCCCCTGGTTCTGGTTTTTCTGCTTAACTCTAGTCCTGACCCATCTATCTGCCTTCTTTCCCAATTCTTGGGGAGAAGTCAGATCAGAATCAATCAGGTGTTGATGCAGTAGCTGGTTTTGACAGTTGTTAAGGATTTGTTCTCTCATGATCAAATTATACAATCCTGTATAGTCCTTAACCTTACTTCCCACTAGCCAGCCTTCCAGAGCCTTAGTGGCACAATCTACAAAGTCAGTCCAGTCCTGAGTCTGTGTCTTCTGGGTATCCCTGAACAACAACCTGTATTGTTCAGTGGTTAGGCCAAACCCATCAATCAGAGCACTCTTCAGGACAGTGTAATTGTCAGCATCCTCATCACTAACTGTGAGGAGCTTGTCTCTACCTTTCTCAGAGAAGGAGAGCCACAAGATAGCTGCCCACTGACTCTGGGGTACCTGCTGTACTTTGCAGGCTCTCTCCAAAGCAGCTATCCATTTGTGGATGTCATCCCCACACTTGTAGGGAGGAACAATCTTGCTCAGGTTTCTATTATCATAGGTCCTGTCTCTATCCTTAGGGATATTGCTGCTACCAGTGGGTTCTAACCCACTTAACTTCTGGTGTTCGGCCAGAGCAAGCTTCTCCTTGGCAAGGGCAAGTTCTTCCCTCTCAATCCTCAGATTAGCTTCCCTCATTCTGGCCTCATGCTCTTTTCTCTGTGGGGAAGTCATTCCCCTGTGAGAAGAGGCATTGGAGCTGTTAGAGACATGGGAGTGGATGGATTCCCTTGAAGTGGATCTGTCTCTCCTGCTTCTCTGGTTAAGTCCACTTGAGGGTCTAAATGTGGGGCCCCATTCAGACTCCCATGCAAGCTTAAGTTAGCCTGGCTAAGTCTCCCAACTTTGACCTGGCTGTCTACCTCCTCGTCTGAAGTCCCATCTGACTCATGTGTAGTGGGTAGACCCTCACCTGTACCTAGGGTACTAGCCTGGGAGGCCCTACGAGCATCATACTCCTCTAGGATCTCTACTAGCTGAATGAGGGTAGGGTTTGAACCCTGTTTTAACTTTCTGGAGGTACACAATTGTCTCATCTCCTGAAAAGGTAGGGTATCATATCTAGAGGGGATCTTTCTAGGATCTACCCCTCCTGAGAGAGAATCAACTTGATCTCCTCTCAGAGACATGATCTAGTGAGGTTGTGGTGTGTGCACCTACCTACACTTGTTGTATCTACTAAACCTCTCTAGTAGTTGTAGTCAGGGTGTGCTAGGCCCTTCAACCTACAACAACTAAGTCCAGTAGGACTTAAGTATTTATAATCTATGTTATATGTACCTAAACAATATCTGTGTGATCTTTCAATTTAGTATCTCAAGATTACAATGGTATTACAACTGCAAGCTCAGATCCCAACCGCTGCTCACCAATGTGAGAAGTTGGCCTGATATATGATGTCACTAATTCTAGTGTACACCTTGTATCAGTCCAAACAACCCTTATGGTGATTGGTTGTAAAGTCAACCTTATAGACCAGCTATCCTAGTGGTAGCATGGACAAGAGCAGTCTCAGGCTAAACTCTGAATGGCATGTGAAGCCAGCTGTTATACCATATATAATCCCTTGAATACCAAATGAAAGGACACCACAACAGATATATATAAAAATAGAATGTATTTATTCTAGTCAAACGCTCAGCACTCTTTATGAGATTCGAGGTAAGTACAACACAGTCTTATTTAAGCATACATTAAGTCACACAGGTAAGTAATACAGTTAGGCCCTAGGGGCCACGCAAACCATATACTAAGTAAGTGGTATAAGGACCACTGTCACGAACACAGGATAGGCCTAGGCCTAGGGAATCGCTGGGGCTACACTATACTACCAAAGGTTAGGAAGTGGGAAACCCACGGGATTCAGGTGCAGAGTGGAAACACTCACGCGTAATGCGTAAAAGTCGATAGAATTACTAGCAGTCAGAAATAAGCAGTTTTAGGACACTTCTGGTATAGCTAGAAAGTCGAGACTCGGAAACTAGACCCTAGGATAGTCAATACCCTTGTGAGCACCGAAGTACCCAAGTTACCTAGCCCACGGGCTGCGGGTGCATAGGTGTGAACTTGCGTCGGGTTTCGTCGTTGACTTCTATGGATGCCTGAAGGAAAGTTGCTGACAGGCAGTCAGTGAAGAGTGTCCGGTGGATCCCAAGGTGGGGATCAAGAAGGAAGGAACCTGCAAGCAGAAGGGACAGAGTCTAGGTCACCAGTCAGGAGCCGGGAAGGAACCAGGAAGGAACCAGGCGATGTCGTAAAGATGCAGGTGCAGAGGTGAAGCTTGTCGCAGCAGCCACGGGTACCAGGAGACGTCGAGGACGACCAGGAGGTGAGCTGTCCCACGAAGGCTCTTGCTGTCGGCGGTGTCGATGTCGAATCAGGACCCAACAAGCCTTGGCAAGCGGAACCCACGCAGGATGGAGGACTTGCTTCTGGTGCAGACCAGGAAGGTCTGGGGTGCTTCTCTTTCACAGAGGAGCGGGTGCCAGTCTGGAGGAGCCGGACCAGCAAGATGAAAGTAAAGGTTCATCGTCGCAGAGGTTACTAGCCAACGGGCCAGCAACCGGACAACACGTCAAGCAACACAGGTGCAGAAGGGCCCCACGCAGAACACGTGAAGTGTGGGGAGCTGGTCTTCTTTGCAGATGGTGCTCGGGAGTGGGGCTTCTCAATTCCCCAAGCACAGCCTCGAGGGAGCCTCGGAAGTTGCGCTAGTCAGTTACTAGCCACTTTTCCCAAGTCGCCGGTCTCACGTCCCTCGTCGCCTCCACGGGTCTCAGCTTCGCTGGAGATGTGGATCTGGTTCAGAGGTGTCTAGAAGTCTTGGCGCTGGTCAGTCTCTGCAGTCGTCGCTCGTAGGATTCAGTCGCAAAGCAAGCAGTGGTCACTGGATGGTGCCTGGTTGCCCAGGGTGGTCACTCCTTGGCCACAAGGGAGATTTCTTCAGTCTTCTTCCTGAGGTCGAATGTCGAAGGTCCAGAGTTTCTGTACAAGTTGCAGATTCAGGTTAATCTAATTTAGCAGGGCTCAACTAGCTACTGATATACTGGGCTAGTGGGCTGGGCTACCTCCAAGGTCTCTCCTATGGGTGGGACCAGGAAGGGGAGTGGCTACACCCCCTTTCCTTTGTCCAGTTTCGCGCCAGAGCTGGGGCTGGAGTGCCCCAGCACCGGTTTGAACTGGTCTATGCATGGGACACCTTGTGTGCCCCAGGCAGTGTCTAGTTTCTTTCATCCCTCCCTGCCCCAATACACTAACTCCTGTCTGGGGTGGTGCTCGCACCTCCCAAGGCAGGAAACCTATTGTCCAAGCCTCCCTCGCTGGAAGGACTCCCAGCAGCAGGAGGTCAGACTTGTGTCTGTGGCAGCAGCATCCATTTTGTGATGCTGGGGCTCTGGTTAACTTTAACCGGGTAAGTAGGTTTCAACATGTCTTCTCCCTCTAGAAGGGAGGAATAATATCCTCATTGCCAGAAATGGTATGGGGTATTATTCCAAAGTGTTAGACACCTTACACGACATGTTTCGATAAAGCCAAACCATAGTTACCATAACCGTTTAAGATTATAAGGTACTTTAAGAGTATATGGTAGGCTATATCATAGAACAGCTATAAGGACATGGTTCCGAAAGCTGCAGACAGGCTCAGCTAATGCTAGAGCACCATCTCACATGTTACCAAGCACTCTGCCTCCAGGATTGTTAAGGCCTGCCATAGGAGTGGCTGATAGGTACACATGTGTCTATATATAAGGTAGGTATAGGAATACTACACCTAAGCAAGGGGTGATTACACGACCTTGCCCCAGCTGAGTGATCAGCCAGTTGTGTCATAATGGAAGGCCAGGCCAGGGGTGGCATAATACATGCTGCAGCCCCTGGAAGGCCTAGGGTACACCTATGCCCTGGGTACCTACGGTACACTGTACAGGGGCCAACAAGGTGATCCTATCCAATTGGGTTATGCACCTAAAGTACATAGTACCAGTTTAGAGAGAGAACAGCTGGGCTGTGGGTCTGATTAGCAGGCCCACAGCCACATCTAAGTCGAGAACCAGTGAAGCAAAAGCAAAAAGTGGGGGTGAACATAGAAAGCAGACCCTACTCTCCTACACCCACCAAACAATAGGAGCTGGGAAAATGGCTTGCCCCACCCCAGCCGATGGCGCCTTGACCCCCAGCGCAACGAGAGGTTACTTCAGGACCCACCAACACAGGGAGATCTGAAAGTGAGGACATCAGGCCAGAGCGAGGAACGTGCACCCCAGGGAAGTGACAAAGGAGGGCACCCACTCAAATGGAACCCAGCCACGCACCCACGGAAGGGAAGGGGAGCCGACACCAATTGCTGCATGGACTACAGAACACGGTGAAGAAAAAATACTTGGACCACAACAACCATGTTGTGTAATCTGGCCTCAGGAGAAGGAAGACAATCGTTCCGCCCTCTGTTTCTAGAAATGCAAATTGGTGGCAATAATGTACACATCGGTCGGTGTATCTGATGAGGCCTTCGAAAGGAGACGTGTGCGTCCGCTACAATCTGACAGAAACACGTTAGTTAGATTCCTCACCTTAGAATATCCCCAGGCATCATCAGATCAGTTTTTTTGTATCAATACCCCTTGCGCGTCGCTAGGCGTCGTCTGCGGCTCCGCGTCCGTCGTTGGTGTCGTGCGCCGGAATGACGTCGTCGGAGTACTTAGACGCCGCCCTCGCGCGCTGACGTCAGTTCTTCTTTTTTCCGCACCAGACAGCGCCGATCCGGGAAGAGCTTACCCCTTAGTCAATTTTTGACTAAACTTTTTTGACTCTTTTTGGTCTTCTGTCGACTCGACTCTGGTGCCGTTAGGATGCCCGGGTTTAAAGCCTGTGACTCCTGTCATCGACTGATGTCAGTGACGGACCACCATCGCCGGTGCCTTTACTGCCTGGGGGCCGACCACGACGCGGAGTCATGCCCCGATTGTCAGGCCTTGACCTCGAAGGCTAGGTGGGAGGGGTCCCGTAAGCTTCTCGAGCTTCGGCACTCGGCTCCGTGCCGCTCACGGTCCCGGTCCAAGAGGAGGTCCAAGGACCGGTCGCGGGGACGCAGTCACCATCATCGCTCGTCGGGCTCGAAGTCTTCGGGTAAGTCGAAGCTATCTAAGAAGTCCAAGAGGCTACACCGCTCTTCGGATTCCCCTCGCCGGTCGTGCGACTCGGCCGAGGGTCAGGGTGGTCCCACCCCCGCGGCTCCGTCGGAGCTGCAGGAGCTGCGTCCGTCCCCATACCCGCCGGTCCCTGGGACTGACGCGACTCCGGCGGAGGTCAGTGCCTTCCTCTCGGCCATGAGGGGCCTGGCTCCGCCGTCAATGTCTGCCGGCGCGCATTCGGGCCCCGCGGGCTCGACTGGGCGACCTCGCGTGCCGACGGCTCCGGCCCCGGCGCCGTCAACGACTTTGGTCCCGATGCCGCAGGTCCCCGAGGGATCCAGGCCAGGATCTCTGCCGGCGCTGGTCGACCTCAAGACGCCTCCTCCGCCGGTGCCGACACCGGATCCGCCCCCGGCGCCGTCTCCGGACGACGCCGTATCCCGGTTTAGCCCCTGTCCGGGCCCGGCACCGGTGCGGCGCTGCTTGACGCCGCACCTGACGCCGATGGATGAGCGTTTCATCTACCGCCCGGCTCCGATCATTCCTCCTGTTTATCAGGAATCGGATGACGGGGGCCAATGGGAGGGGTCTGAGGACCCCATGGCCATACAGGGCCAACTTTCACAGGACTGGGCAGACGAACTGGGGGATGCCAGTGGTCTGGACACTTCCCCGGACGCTGATTTCATCTCTCCTCCGACTGTGGCCTCGGATGAAGGTGTAGCTTTTTCAGTGGTGCTGCGCAAGGCGCCCGCAGCCCTGGGGCTCGAGCTGCCTGCTGTGGCCGTGAGGACTAACGTCCTCACAGAGGTGCTTCAACTGTCAGCAAGCTCCACTGAGCCTCTGCTGCTGTTCAATGAGGCCCTCATAGACGTTCTGCAGGGCACTTGGTCCAAGCCCTCCACAGTTCCTCCTGTGGATCGGAACGTGGCCCGGCGCCACCGCTCTGCTCCGAGCGACCCCAGTTTCCTGTCCCAACACCCCACCCCCGAGAGTTTGGTTATCCAGGCCTCCACTTCCCAATCCTCCTTCACGTCCGCCCCTCCGGATCAGGAATCCAAGAGGCTATAACAGTTTGGAAAGAAGCTATTCTCTTCCCTGAGTTTGGGCCTGCGGTCTTTGAACGCCGCTTGCCTCTTGGATCGTTTCTCCCCCTCTCTGTGGGATACGGTGGAGGACGTGCTGCCCCTGTGTCCGGATGAGGCCTGGACACGTCCCTCCCAGGCGCTTGCTGATGGGCGAGATGCAGCACGACATGCCATACGGTGTGGACTAGACACCACGGACTCGCTGGGTAGGGCGATTTCCACCACGGTGGCGCTCCGGCGCCACGCCTGGCTGCGGCCCACGTCTTTTTCGGGGGATGTCCAGAGTTCCCTCATGGATATGCCCTTTGATGGCATTCGCCTTTTTGGTGAGAAGGCGGATAGTGCGCTGGCTCGTTTTAAGGACTCCTGGGCTACGGCCAGGTCCTTGAGTCTCTCGGCCGCAAACTTCCGCCTTTCGTGGCCAAGGAAGGGGCGCCTCCTCACGTCCGCCTAGCCACCGGCCGCAGACCCAACCTGCACGCGGTCGCGGACGTGGATTCCGCCGTGGCGGTACAGGAGGACAACGTGCTGGTCAGTCCACATCCACCCCGGCAGCATCCGCCTCAAATCCCTCCTACTCCGAGCTTTCAGGCCCATTCCACGCCAGTGGGCGGCAAAGTTCGCCATCACCTGCTCCACTGGCGAACCATCACTTCGGACAGGTGGGTGCTGCAAATCGTCCGAAGGGGCTACTCCCTCCCCTTCGAGACGACCCCTCCAGCCATGCCACCGCAGTGCCACCGTGTATCGGAGAATCACTTGAATCTTCTGCGGGAGGAAGTTACAGCCCTCTTGGCCAAAGAGGCCGTCGAGCGCGTTCCTGGTCCAGAAGTAGGCCTTGGTTGCTATTCCCACTACTTTCTGGTTCCCAAGAAGGGCAAAGGGGGCCTCCGCCCTATCTTGGACCTCAGGAGCGTCAACGCCTTCCTCCGGAAGGAACGGTTCAAGATGCTAACTTTAGCTCAGGTTCTGGCTGCCCTCGACCCTGGAGACTGGATGGTAGCGTTGGACTTGCAGGACGCCTATTTTCACATCCCCGTCCTGCCGGCCCACCGGCGTTACCTGCGGTTCACGGTGGGTCAGGAGCACTTTCAGTTCACCGTGCTCCCCTTTGGCCTCACCAGTGCCCCTCGGGTGTTCACGAAAGTGATGGCGGTGGTCGCAGCTCATCTGCGCAGATTAGGGGTTCCAGTCTTCCCCTATCTCGACGACTGGCTGTTGAAGGCGGGCTCGCCCCAGCAAGTCGTCTCCCACCTCCTGCATTTGCTGGGGTTCTCCATCAACGTGCCGATGTCGCACCTGAGTCCCTCCCAGAAGCTCCTTTTCATCGGAGCGGTTCTCGATTCGGCGCAGTTCAGTCCTTATCCTCCGGAACAGCGGGTCCGGGATATTCAGGCTCTGATTCCCATCTTCCGGCCTCTAGCCTGGGTTTCTGTCAGGTTGGTGCTGCGGCTTCTGGGGCTGATGGCATCCTGCATCCTGTTGGTGCATTACGCCAGGTGGCGAATACGGGCTCTGCAGTGGGACCTGAAGTTTCAGTGGGCCCAGCATCGAGGCAACCTGTCCGACCATGTCTTGATCTCGGAGGGCACTGCGCAACAGTTGCAGTGGTGGCCCACGATTTGGTCAGGGGCAGATGCCTCTCCCTACCCCAACCGGAGCACGTAGTAGTGACGGACGCGTCCCTCCTGGGATGGGGGGGCTATATGGGAGAGGCGAAGATCAGAGGCCTCTGGTCTCCGGCGGAGTCTCAACTCCATATCAACCTGTTGGAGCTGAGAGCGATCCGGCTTGCACTGAAAGCCTTCCTTACCTATGTCCGGGGAAGTGTTGTGCAGGTGTTCACGGACAACACCACCGCCATGTGGTATTGCAACAAACAGGGCGGTATGGGGTCGTGAACCCTTTGTCAAGAGGCTCTGCACCTCTGGACATGGCTGGAACACCAGGGCATCATCCTGGTGGTTCAAAATCTGGCGGGCTCTCAGACCGCCAGAGCGGACGAACTCAGCTGCCGGTGCATGATGGATCACGAATGGCGTCTGAACTCTGACGTGGCGCAAGGTCTCTTTCTGCAGTGGGGAGAGCCTTGGTTAGATCTATTCGCCACTGAACAGAACGCGCAATGTTAGCAGTTCTGCGCGTTGGAATTTCCAAGGCGGCACTCGCTCGGAGACGCTTTCGTCACGAGTGGATTTGCGGTCTGTTGTACGCCTTTCCGCCTATACCACTTCTGCCCCGAGTGCTGAAGAAGATCAGGCGCGACCGGGCCCAAGTCATCTTAGTGGCTCCGGATTGGGCACGAAGGTACTGGTATCCCGAGCTACTCAGTATGTCAATCGATCCTCCGATACGACTGCCTCTTCAGGAGGACCTTGTGTCGCAGCAGCAGGGGCCGGTCCTCCACCCGAACCTGTCCAGTCTCCACCTGAGATTGAGCGGTGACAGTTGATGCCATTTGACTTGCCTCCTGAAGTCTGTGATGTGATTCTGGCAGCCAGGCGTCCCTCCACAAAATCGGTATACGCCTGCAGGTGGAACACATTTGTGGCACGTTGCACAGCAAAAGCTGTGGATCCCCTTTCCGCCCCTCTTTCTGAGGTTCTACTCTTTCTTCTTTCTTTGGCCCAGCAGGGCTCTGCTCTGGGCACCTTGAAAGGTTATCTTTCTGCAATCTCTGCTTTCTTACGGCTTCCTGATCAGCCTTCTCTTTTCAAGTCCCCTGTTGTTTCGCGCTTTCTCAAAGGCATTACTCACATGTTTCCTCCTGTCCCCTTCGTAATGCCTCAGTGGGATTTGAATCTTGTCTTGACCTTTCTGATGTGCGCTCCCTTTGAGCCCCTTCACAATTGTCCACTTCGTCTTCTGACTCTTAAGACTGCTTTCCTGGTTGCTATCACCTCGGCTAGACGGGTGAGTGAGCTCCAGGCTCTGTCATCTAAGCCTCCTTTTCTTTCTGTTCATCCGGACAAGGTTGTCCTCCGGACTCGGAGGACAACCTTCTTTTCTTCCGAAAGTGGTGACCCCCCTTTCACATCGGGCAATCGGTCACTTTGCCCACCTTCTTTCCGCCTCCGCATCCTTCGAAAGAGGAAGAGAGGCTCCACCGTCTGGACCCAAAACGTGCGCTGTCCTTTTATTTGGACCGCACCAGACAGTTCCGGGTGGACGACCAACTTTTTGTTGTATACGTAGGTGCTAAGAAGGGGAGAGCCGTACACAAACGGACCATCTCACGGTGGGTCGTCTTGTGTATCAAAGTTTGTTACTCCTTGGCGAAAAAGGACCCTCCTGTTGGGCTGAGAGCCCATTGCACCCGGGCCACGGCGGCGACTACTGCCCTGGGACGGGGAGTTCCCTTGCAGGACATCTGTCAGGCAGCGACGTGGGCCTCACTGCACACGTTCGCCAAGCACTATTGCCTGGACAGCCAAGTCCGGAGAGATGGCTTCTTTGGCCGTTCTGTTCTCCAGGACTTTCTGGTGTGATCTTGGTTCGCAGACCCTCCACCGGGGTTTGTATTGCTGGGGTATCTATTCTAAGGTAAGGAACGTGTTTCTTTCAGATGAACAAGTTACTTACCTTCGGTAACGATGTATCTGTAAGAAACATTAGTTAGTTAGCTAGGGTTAAGGTCATCCTGTTGAGGGCCCTAGACTTTTTGGCACTAGTGTCGGTCTCTTGCATGGCTCTGCGTTCCTGGCACGGAAAGCTATGTACAAGAACTGACGTCCGCGCGCAAGGGCGGCGTCTAAGTACTCCGACGTCATTCCGGCACACAACGCCAACGAGGGTGCGGAGCCGCAGACGACGCCTTGCGACGCGCAAGGGGTATTGCTACAAAAAATCTTTCCGGATCCAGCCTGATGCCTGGGGATATTCTAAGGTGAGGAATCTAACTAACTAATGTTTCTTACAGATACATCGTTACCGAAGGTAAGTAACTTGTTCTGTAGTGCAGAACCGCTTGAGTCCATCTGCACATGTGTTGTTGTGGTCCAAGTATTCCCTCCCCACCACACTCCGCGACCCGTGCAGCCGCCAATGCCAGCCCCCCCTCCACGGGCGCCCAGCTGGGTCCCATGTGAGCAAACACCCTCCCTCCATCACACCACCACCTCCCCGAGGTGCATGCCCCCCCACGCCAACCCGATGTCTCCACACCAATAGGTCCCGAAGAGACCCCTCACCGCACCAGGGGTTGAAACGCCGTCGACAAAAGCAAAGCAAACCATTCTCCCAGGTCCTACCACCTAACAAGGACACCGGTGCAATCATTCACCTCCCCAATAGCCGACCCCACAAACGCCGGAAACCAACTGCACATGCCACCAACACGTCACCACTGTTACCCCAGGCTCCATTCCCCCAGAGACACCCCACCCCCGCTCTCCTGAAAAACTGCACCCATACCTATGCAAACAACCACTATCGAACATTGAGGTGTGCATGCCCCCCTCCCACCGACACCGACACAACCCCCAAACATTGGGACTGCGCATACAAGCACCACACTCCGTCACCCTCCCACAGGAACCGCTGTTTCTGTTTATTATTATTATTATTATTATTATTATTATTAGTGTGTTTTATAAAGCGCGCAGCGGCGCCAACGGGGCATCCCGGCGCTGAAATACTTACCCTGGTTCTGTGTGAGTAGGGATTCCCTTGTTCCTTGTTTTCATCATTTTTGTAGCCTCAAGGATAGTAGCCACGTCCTTGCGGGTGGTATGGTGGTTGGCGCCGATAGGTGGTATTTTCTGTGGCAGAAGCTTTTGCTGCTCCTCTACCTTAGTTCCTTCAAAAGAACAGTTTTTGCATTATGGTCTGTAAGGCACCCATTTACTTGGCTGTGCAAGTGTTCTTTTATATTTTTTCGAGCCGAGTGTCCAAAGCTG
The DNA here is from genome assembly GCF_964204655.1 of Triturus cristatus. Lineage (NCBI taxonomy): Eukaryota > Metazoa > Chordata > Amphibia > Caudata > Salamandridae > Triturus > Triturus cristatus. Next base: position 620,132,760 of record NC_140585.1, read on the forward strand.
GTCCAAAAAGTTGTTTCCCGATTGAAAGGGACATTTAGAATATGGTGTTGTACCTCAGGTTTAAACCTGGAAATCCATAGCCACGCATGTCTTCTGAGCAGAACACGGATGTTTATGCCCCTAGCAGCAGTGTATGATCCATCTAGGGGACATTTGATAGTAGCATTTGAAATTAATTTGTACTCGTTGAACAGATCTTCTCCCAGCTTTTATATTCTCCTGGGAGATGTTGCATGAGCTCTTGCATTTCATCACAGGTCGCTCTATTGTAACGTGAGAGCAGACCAATAGAATTGAACATTCTCAAATGATTAGCATGCCCAGTGGCAACCCTTTTGGCAGCAGCCTCAATCCGTTTGCTTTCTTTATCTGGAGGAGATGCCTCTCCAGTGCTTTGTGCTGCTGCTCTTGTTCTGACAGTTGTGACTACTAGGCCTGGGCGGAGTCCGCAAGTGACAGAAAGGCTCCGCCGCTCTACGTGGAGTTCCGCGAGCGGCAGAGAGTTTGGGTCATGCTGTTCGCTGTGATTTTGAGAGCTGGGTGTTGGTCTTGCGCTGTAAAATCATTGCGAACTGCACCATGACAGCGCAAGAGGGTGCAGCTTCCTTTCTGCTGCTAGAGTAGATTTTATACCTGAGCAGCAGCTATCAATGCGAACTGAAGGTTTCTCAACACTAGTGGTTAGGGCCAGGTGCGGCCACTCGACTGAGAAATCTGTCCTCCCGCGTAGGAAAATCTTGCCAGGAGGTTGATTTTCCTTCCTCGCGTTCACCAACTTGACGTTGACAAGCGTGTGCAGCCCCCGATCTGCGCAACAACCACCAACAAAAAGAGGGAGAGAGCTGCCTGCAGTGAGGGCACCCTCCCCCCCCCCCCCCCTGGGGGAAGGCGCGACGCGCCGAGAAGCCTGCGGGCGAAGCAGAGCCCGCAGCGTGACCATGGTGGAGGGGGAAGCGCCCCGAAGACAAGCGGACCGATCGGAGCCCACCCGCATCGGCCGCGATGCCGTGATTCTGCAGGCGGAGGTCGGGTGACCCTGCCGCTGTGCCCCGAGGTGCCCGGAGAGGAGGGCAAGCCGAGCGGAGCCCACCCGTGTCGGCCGCGACCCCGATAGAAGTAAGCTGATCGGAGCCCACCCGCGTTGAAGGGAGGCCCAGCCGGGCCGAAGGTGAGCGGTGGGCGGAGAAAAGAAGCCAAGGAGCCGCGGCGTACATGTGCCACCGACCTGCCAAGGCACCTAACTGAAGCGGAGCCCGCCCGCTGTAAAGGTGAACCGTGTCCCGCAGCCACGGAACAAAGTGCCCAGCGTCAGCTCCCGCGCACCGGTGACCTGTAAGAGCCTGCTGCGGTGGGGGTGAGAGCGGAAAATAGAAAGCGTGCCACCCCAGTGACCGGAGGAGAGCGGCACTAGCAGCCCCCTCACCGCCCGGGAGACGAGGAGACCTGCTGCGGGGGCGGTATTAACACGAAGCCGGACGGGAGCTCACCCCGCCGACTGACAACATGCCGCGACCCCCCCCCCCCGCAGGGCCCGAGCAACGAGGAGGCCGGCTGCGGGGGCGGGACAGATAGCAGTTCAAAGGCGCATCGAAGCGCGAATTTCAATTAAGCGCGAAGAGCGCGAGGTGTCCCAACAGGAGACCGACGAATCAGGAGGCCAGCTGTGTTGTCCCAGCACAAACTAAGGCAAAGAAACCTATGTAAAGACACTGAGCCAGCCGCCATCCACACAAGGAGCACTTGTTTCAACCAGTTAGAGAGTGATGCCTCATCATCCTCTGTGCAGCTCCCTGTCAATGCCTGTGCCCCCTGCCTCTCAGTAAATCAAAGTAAAAGAGACTTACCTGCTGCCCTGCACTCCACTGATCTGCTGCAGCTACGGCCCCATCTGGACTCCACTGGTCTGCCTGGCTCCAGCTCTCCTACACAGCCGGTGAAGCCTGCAAAGGAAAGAAAACATGGAGAAAAGCTCTGGCAGCCAAGAAGGGTGCTGCTGCATGGAGGAAAGCGACACTGCCATCTAGTGGCCACTGGTGGTACTGCAGCAACAGAGAAACAAACAAGCATGCAGCAAGCCAAGGGAATCCAGCAGCCACAGGAGACGGACGGATCGCAGCGCAAGGAAGAAGAGGCAGCAAGGCACGTACCGCAAGGGCAGACTGATGCGCAATGGTGAGCGCACAGAAACGCGACGGAGGCGCACAGGAATGCGCCAGAAGCGCAGGAACGCGACAGAAGCGCAAGGAAGAAGAGACAGTGTGCCACAGGGATGCAGCGCCATCCCGCAGCGACAAGCAAGAAAGAAGAACGGTGTCAAGCCACATCCACCCCAGCAAGGACTGCGCGGTCGCCGCATCAAGTGGAGCGAACCCTCGAGCGAACTAAAGGACTCAGCGCAGAGGTACCCCGGACGCGGAAGGTACACTGCAGCGCCTACAAGAGAGGAACCCACTGAAGAGGATGGGCGCAGCAAGTATCCGACACTGGCGGGCAAGGATGCAGAGCCACACCCAGTGGCGCCAAGAAGCCACCACATCAAGAGATCATGGTACAAGGAGCAACGCTACACTGAAGATGTACCACGACGGTACGAAGAGTAGCACGCACCAGCGCCTGACAAGGCAGCGGACACAGGTAGTCACACGACGTGACGCACCTCGTGAACACAGGTAGTCACACGACGTGACACACCTCGTGAAGCCGACCAGCCAAATGGTCGCACCACAAAGGCCAAGCCGACCTGCCAAAGGGTCGCACCACAAAGGTCAAGCCGACCAGCCAAATGGTCGCACCACAAAGGCCAAGCCGACCTGCCAAATGGTCGCACCACAGAAGCCAACCCGCCAGGGGTTGCAAAAGGAGGTGACCGACGCACGGGTCAGTGAAGCTACAAAGCAAGAGGTCTGACGACAAGACCGAAGATATCCTGCCAGTGATCGGCAGCGCGGACCGTCAAGTGGTCCAAGAAGCTCAAGAAGAACCAAATTAACTGGTGAAAAGGAGAAGACCAAAGCGGACCAAGAGTATGGCCCCACAAACTTCAACCAAAGTAACTGGTGAAAACGAAAAGATGAAGAGAAGGTCATGACCCTAACTCGGAATGCTGAGGAAGATGAAGAGAGTGTTCTCGGACGAGGACAAGACCAGGGGGAACACATGCAGAGTGCGCGCGCTGTATGGAGAAGCCTGGCCAGACCAAGAGGAGAACAGAAACGGTCCAGAGTAGGTCGTGAAGCGCAGGGAAGAAGATATCGGAGTGGCACGTTTTCCACTACAAGAAAAGAAGGAAGAAGATATCGGAGTGGCACGTTTGCCACCACAAGAAAAGAAGGAAGTTGACATCAGAGTGGCACATCTGCCACTACAAGGAAAAGGAGAAAGAAAGAGATCCGAGTGGCACGGTTGCCACTGCAACAAAAGAAGAAGTCAGAGTGACATGACATCCTCACGGAGAAAGGAATCGAGGAAAGAGAGAAGAGTGTGGCAAGACTACCCACACCTCAAAGACAAGGAAGGTGACAAGCGGCAGAACACAGTGTGCATGTCCTGAAGAACACCCGTGGTACGGAGAGAAGACCATCTGTTTGACGATGCTTTCAGCACACCTGGGATCTGTAGAGGTGAGCAGGCCGGACCATTCGGAACACCCACCTTTGGGGTTACACGGACACTGGACAATGCCAGCCGTGGTGACTCAGGGGCAAAGGCCTCAGGGATGCCAGTGAGAGAGAGTATCCCCGCGACGAGAGATGGTCATCAGCCGCCCTTCAGCAAAGGTCCCAGGAGGATGAAGACGTCGCGCGCGAAAGACAGGAGCCAACAGCTACCCTCCAGGTCTGACTGTGGAATCTGAGGTGAAACTAGTCGTCTCCTCCGCACCCGCTTATCGGCATGGGAGTAACACGATACAGGACACTCAACCCAGGATAGATCTGATGAAGAGGGCCTCAGGGATATCCCGTGGCAGGGGAACACCTGTGAGAGGGGCACCCTGGTGAGGGGGTGTCTTGCGAACGACCCGTCTTTTGCCAAAACAGAATACACGCCACCGATGAAGAATAGGACTGGACTAAAAGATGAACGGCAACATCTAGCGGTGAACCACAAGAATTCCAACTGCGTTTGTCGCCGTGAAAGTAAAGCGAAGAAAAGACTGTGAGAACAACTTCAAGGCAGAGCCGTCAACAGACTGGATCCATCGAGCACCCAGGCTGGTGCCACAGTGAACTGGGGATCGTCCGCGACAGGAAGAACATCGTCCGCGACAGGAAGAACATCGTCTGTGACTCCAGGCTGCTGAAGCGTGAGCGACTCTGCAGAAGTTTGGTCACTGTATTACATCTGTATATATATTTCTTTCTCCCCTAGGTTGAACATTGACTCTGGGTTTTTGTTATTAAAAATTGGGAGGAATGTAGTGTCCTAGCATGGACACGTTCTAGTGTTCACATGTGTGTAATACACTCTACACCCACCCACCACCTACGTCACTGGGTCAGGTGACTAGGATAATAAAAGGGCCGAGCGCACGTGCTCGAGGCCAGTTAACCCACTACCCCAGCTATGTGTCTGTCTCCGTCAGTGCCGCAGAGCATGAGGGCCTAGGGCCCAACATAACAGTTGAGACATTATGGTTTGCATTCGCTGTGGGGCATAAAGGAATCGCCTAGTATGTTCTAAGTTACAAGCTTGAAAGTTAATATCCTGTTTGACATCACTAACATAAGCTACCAAAATACTGTTTTTAAGAAAAAGCCCAGCTTTTTCTTTTTTGAATGGCCAGCGGAATAAATCGTAAAAACATCACGTAGGCTATTATATGTTTTTTTGCGATAGTGATATAGCTTTCCGTTAAGACCAATATTTCTACCCAGAGTAACACACCGGTAACAAAAACAAAACTGGATTACGATTGTCCTCTAAAGGATTTATTTAATCTAAGTGATGAATGCCTGGGATCTCCAAGCCTTGTGATAAAACATCCCCCAATTGAGAAGCATTTCATATTTTGCTCATCGAGTGCTTTCCAAGAAGTACTCATCTGGCAGATTCTGTGAACGACGCGCCTGGCGCGCACGGAGAACACTGCCATGGCACATCTGTGCTACTCCATGCTCCTCCGAAGGAGACGCAATGACATCACCATGTCTTCCAGGTAGCACAATTAGAGCGCGTGTCCCTATTTGTCCTGCAGCTGGGATGAGTAACGCGCTGTTAGCGGAGTCCCATTTCAATCAGGCGTAGTAAACTATTGCACAAGATAGACATACCAACTTGTGTGTGCATACTCACGCTCAAAACAAAGCACAAACAAGCCCGGGAGTTGTGTGTGCGCGCTCGCTCTGAAAGAAAAAAAAAAAGCACGCGAGTGGTGTGCGCGCGGCGGAAAAAGTGAAAAAAAACAGCTGCATGTCTGGCGAGTGGTGTGCGATGTGCGCGCACAATGACAAGAGAGGAAAGCCATATGGCGTATCTGCTCGTCATTGTGCGCGTAACCACACGCCCGTGGCCAGCAAAAGCGCCTGGTAGGACTTTTGAAAGCCCACAGACTAAATGTCTCGCCGAGAAGCGCATGCGCTGACTCAGCCAGACCTAAAAACTTTCCAACAAAGTATTCGACAAGCGCAATGCCTCGAGGGGGAGGAGAAACATCGCACGGCACTGATCATAAAACTTTGAGGAAAACAACACCCAGAGTCCGGGCTCAATACGAGATGGCAGGAGTATACCTAGCATTTGTATCTGCAGCCAACACATGCTATGAATAAAAGTATTTCTCCTAGGCAAAACTCTTACAACTGAGTAGTAGTAGAAATTTCTTCACACTAGTGGAATGGCCAGGAGTCCAGTAAGAATTTTGTTTCGAATCCTGAGAGACTATGCCAGCCAAAATGGAAACTCGGGCCGAGTTCTGAGAATTCTCTCCTCCTGCTTGACATGCAGTAGGAAACTTGACCTGTGAGGGGAAGGGATTTTTGCTTTGTGTCTCTCCACCTCACTGGATGGTGCTTAGGTCACATAATGATATGGAGAGGCTACAGATTAATAAAGCAATGTTAATTTAGTGTATGTTAATACAGCTGAATAAACATGGTAATAGTATGATGATGGGTATTAAAGCAGGTTAATCTATGGAAGAGTTAATGCTGAGAAGGACTGGGTGACTGGGACAAAATGAATACTGCATCAAACAATAGTTTATCAAAATAAACATACCAAAAACACACTGAAAAACACAAATTTCAATAAAACAAAACCTATCCTAAATTATACAAAATGTACAATATTAACGTAAAACATTGTATGTGCAGATGAGGAAAAATGTGAATGCTGCATAAAAGATCCAAAATATGTTCCGGTGAAATCTTAACACATACCCATCATAAGCGCCACTAACAATCCTCTTGTTATCAAATCGAATGCATCAAACCAATTCTTTGTGTCCTACTAACGCTCTTAAACAGGCTCCACATTCAGTGTCCCAAAGTACCTCAAATTGTGTGTTATACTTCCTTTTCTTGGGATCCTACACTGAACAGTCCCAGGGAGACTCCTCTCTCTCTCTGTGTTTCCATTGCCTAATGTGGTCTACAGCCATGATTGTTGCTGTTACTCATGATGCTTTATCACCAATGGATTGGAGACCTCTGCCTTGCCTACATCTATGGCTGGGAGCTTGCCCAGTAGTTTTAGATGTTGTCCATAGCCTTCCGCCTCAGTCTCTCAGACCTGTTGCCCTTCTGGGGGGCGTTGTAGTGCTATGTTTCTATAGAGCGTTCTTCCCGCTTGGATTGTTCTTCTGCTGTGCATTTTCTCCCATGTCTTTGTACGGCTGCGGATTCAGCTCCGTACGGGGTTTTCTCCGAGTTTTCTGGTGGGATGTTTCCTTCCACCCCACTCTTCCTGGCACGCGGTCTCTCTTTTTCTTATGTGGACTGGATAAACTAGTCGGGGAAATTTCTTGGAATCAGTTCGAAGACCCTTCTCCAGGATGGTATTGCTAGGGTATCTATTCTAAGCTAAGGTATCTGCGGCTAGACATCTCTATCAGATGAATGTTACTTACCTTCAGTAATGCCTTATCTGTTAGAAACTCGATCTAGCCTCACATTCTTAACCGACGCACCCGTCTTCCCAGGCCTGCGAACTGATTCTCCTTTTTCTTCCAGATGCCTTCTATGCACCTTTGTGCTTTCGTTTGTAAAAAAAAATATATATATATATATCTCAGAGACACACCAAGCAACCAATGATACTTAATATACGTGTCTTTCAAAAAGAAGATTCTTTTTGGGCACACTGTTTACATAGCAGTTTCTAAACATGGCTTTGCGTTTTTAGCGTGGAAATTAATCGCGGAAGAAACCGACACCAGCGCGCCAAGGGAGGGCTTATATGGACTCTGATGATGTTACATCCGGTGGAAGACGTTGTTACGGAGTAGCTTGACGTCCTCTACCAATGTGCAGATGTACTGTTGCAGAGAAGTTTTTAGATCCAGTCTGGCTCCGGGGGATAGTCCTATGGTAAGGAATCTGTGGTTAGATCTAGTCTCTACCAGATAAGGCGTTAGCAAAGGTAAGTAACGTATTCTTCTGTAGACTGTTTCTGTGGGTGACTTCACATTTTGGCATGGACTGTAGTCACAGAAGTAATTGATGTCAGCGCGTGAGGGGAGGGCTTATATGGAATCTGTCCAAATCACATCCGGTTGTCGACTTTGCTGTAGTGTCGCTCGAGGCCCTCTAACGACGCGCAGAGGTACTGCTGTTAAAAATTTCCAGATCAAGTCTGGTGCCTGGGGAGAGTTCTAAGATAAGGAATCTGCTCCTAGATCCTGTCTCTACCAGATAAGGCGTTATCGAAGGTAAGTAACTTGATCTTCCATCCTGCAGTCCCGCAGACATTACCTGTGGTTTCAGGTAGGCCAATACCACATTGTTTTCAGTGCTCCTCTTTTGTCTTACCAGTGCACCTCATGTTTTCACAGAGGTGATGGTGGTCACAGCCGATCTGCTGAGGTTGAGTATACCGGTCTGTCATATACCTTGATGACTGGTTGTTGAAGACAGGCTCGCCTCAACCAGTTGTAGACCACCTCCATACAACGTCTGACTCATTAGTCTTTTCGATTAATGTGCAGAAGTCACACATGACTCGTTCAGAACAACTCCCCTTCATTGAAGTATGTTTCTTTTCCAAGCTTTTCTCCTCCTCGAGGAGTCCAGGACATTCTGGATATGATTCCGATGTTTCAAACTTTGACCTCCGTCTGAGAGCGGCTCTGAGGTGTCTTGGCCTCCTCCATCCATCTAGTGGACCATGCCAGGTGGTACATGTGGGCTCCAAAGTGTTATCTAAATTTTCAATGGGCTCAGCACCAAGGGAACCTTTTGGAATCCATCCAGGTGTTGGAGGAGACTGCAAAGGACCACCAGTGGTGGCCGATCAACTGCAATTAGACCTGTGACAGATCCATCACCCTATTGCATCCAGAACCTAACGGTTGTGATGGAGGTATCATTGCTGGGTTGGGGAGATCATCTGGGAGAGGTGGAGATCAGAGAACTCTGTTCACCGGTGGATACCTGTCTCCTTGTCAGCTTGTTGGAGTTGCGGGTGATTCACTTAGCACTGAAAGCATTTCTTCTGACCATCAAGGTGGAACGGGTACAGGTGCTCACAGATAACATGACCGCCATGTAGTAATGCAGCAACCAGGGCAGTATGGGGTCATTGGTACTATGCCAGGAGGCTCTATGGAAATGGCTGTACGCTCAAAGCATCTTTCTGAGTACCCAGCACCTGGCAGGATCTTTAAACGCCAGGGCAGACAAACTCAGCCATCATTGCATAGGTCTTCACGAAAGGTGGTTACACTTTGAGCTGGCACAGAGTGAAACTTAGCTTCATCTATTTACCACCCTCCAAGAACAGTGTGCAAGCTTTTGCACATTGTAGTTCCAAAGGTGGTTCTTACTTGGAGATGCCTTTCACCTAGACTGGGGCTTGGGACTCCTGTACTGCTCTGTGCCCCTACCTCTCCTGCCCAGAGTATTGAAGATGATCAAAAAAGACTGGACCCAAGTCATCCTGAGGACTCCGGAATGGGCAAGGAGAGTGTTACCCGAAATGTCTGACCATGAGCATATATCCTCCAATGTCAATGCCCCTTCGGGAGGACCTACTGTCACAACAAAAGGGCCAGGTCTTGCACCCGAGTCTGCATAACCTACACCTTCATGCATGGAGATTGAATGGCGACAGTGGATGTATGACGTTACAACGCATACTTTTACAACGCATGCACTTACAACGCAATTTTTACAACGCAACATCCAGTACAACGCATTCCATTACATCGCATGACACTACAACGCATTTTTAAAAACTACCTTTACAACGCATTCCATTACAACGCATACTACCTTTACAACGCATACAATTACAATGCATAATATTACATTGCATTTAAGGTAAGTTTTGGATAGTATAGGGGTAAAAATTACTATTCTAACTCCAGGGGGTGCAACAGTAGGGTAAGTGTTGGATAGTATAGGGGTAAAAATTACTATTCTAACTCCAGGGGGTGCAACAGTAGGGTAAGTGTTGGATAGTATAGGGGTAAAAATTACTATTCTAACTCCAGGGGGTGCAACAGTAGGGTAAGTGTTGGATAGTATAGGGGTAAAAATTACTATTCTAACTCCAGGGGGTGCAACAGTAGGGTAAGTGTTGGATAGTATAGGGGTAAAAATTACTATTCTAACTCCAGGGGGTGCAACAGTAGGGTAAGTGTTGGATAGTATAGGGGTAAAAATTACTATTCTAACTCCAGGGGGTGCAACAGTAGGGTAAGTGTTGGATAGTGTAGTGTAATATTATGCGTTGTAATGGTATGCGTTGTAAAGGTAGTATGCGATGTAATGGAATGCGTTGTAAAGGTAGTTTTTAAAAATGCGTTGTAGTGTCATGCGATGTAATGTAATGCGTTGTAGTGGATGTTGCGTTGTAAAAATTGTGTTGTAAGTGTAGTGCGTTGTAAAAGTTGCGTTGTAAAGGTTGTTCCCCGGCAACAGTTAATGGCATTCAATTATCCTCAGTGAGCAATCGGAGTCATTCTTGCATCCTCCAAACTGTATATGCAGGAAGCTGGGAGAAGATTGTTGTCTGGTGTTCCTCCTGTGATGGTCAGGGAAAGTTGTCTAATATTATCTTGTTTTGTCTCTTTCTAGCCCAAGATGTCCTTGCTGTTGCGTTAGTCAAGGGTTATCTTTTGGCATTCTTGCGGTTACCTGATCGGCCATCCCTTTTTTCGATGACCAGTTGTGATACGTTTCATGAAGGGACTGATTCACATGTTCCTGCCAACACCTTTTGAAATGCCTCATAGGGACCTCGGTTTGGTTCACCCCAACTTTATGTGCACTTCTTTAAAACCGATGCACAGCTATCTTATACAACTTTTGACCTTAAAGACAGTGTTCCTCATTGCTATCACCTCTGTACAACGAGTGAGTGAGCTTCAGGCCTTGTTCCTCCAGTAACCTTATCTTTCCAGACAAAAGTTGTTTTCTTGCCAGAGGTTGTTAACACCTTTCCATATAGGGCAATCCTTTACTTTGCCATCTTTCAGTGCTCTAACTCAGCCGTCCAAGGAAGACGACCAACACCACCATCTTGATCCTAAGAGGACCATCTGAAAGAGACTATTGGTTATGGATTCCTTACCTTAGAATTCCTTACCTTAGAATTACCCCCAGGCGTCAGACTGGATCCGGAGAATTTTTCTTCAGCAGTACCCCTGTGTATCGGTAGGTGGCGTTGGTCGACTCCGCATTCGTCATTGGCATCCTGATCACCGAAATGATGTCATGGTGTCTACTTAGACGCCGCCCCTGCGCACTGACGTCAGTTATTTTTTTTTTTTTGCGCCATCCAGCGCAGAGAGCGGTACCTCTAGTCAGTTTTTGACTGTCTACTTTCGAGTCGTTCGACTCCTGGTGCATAGAGATGTCACATCGGCGAACCCGCTTCAAGCCTTGTGGCTCCTGCCACAAGCTGATGTCTGTGATGGACCCACATCTAGTGTGCCTCTGGTGTCTGTAGCGCGACCACGACCCGAAGTCTTGCTCTGACTGTCGGGCCATTGCCCGAAGTCTTTACAGGAGCGGTCCCGAGTGCCTGGCAGTTGGCTCTGCTCGAGGTCCCAGTCGAGAAGGAAGTCGCGGAACTGGTCGTGGAGCCATCAGCCACCACTCCTCGTCAAAGTCTTCGCCTTCGTGTAAGTCAAAGCACAAAAAGAAGACGAAGAAGCACCGTCGCTCTTCGCATTCTCCCCGCCAGTCGGCCAACGCGACGCGGGATGCGGAAGGTAGTCTTCCGGCTCCGCCCGCGAAGCCTGCTGGGTCAACTCTGAGCCTCCCCCACTTCCCAAGAGCCGGAGCGACCCCTGCCCAAATTCGTAGTTTTTAGGAAGCCCTCCACTCCATCTTTGGGCAGCTCAACTCCGCCGGCGCACCTTCAGGCTCTGCAGACTCGTTTGGCCCCACCACCCCAGGGATCGAGGCCTAGATCCAGATCGGCACCGGTCAACCATACAACTCCTCCGGCGCTGAATCCATTGGCGACATCTCTGCCCCCTTCGACGCCGGTTGTGTCCGCAACCGACGTCGACCTCAGCCTCCCCCTTTATATGGACACGGACCTGGACCGGCGTCGGTACTGGCGCGGACTGGTACTTTTGTACATCTGTTCACCCCTGGTGTTCCCTATCGACCTGAGTGGATACCAGAGGAGGGTGAGGAAGACTGAGAGGGGTCTGTGGACCCCCTGGTAGACCAATTGGAAGAAGTGGACTGGAGAGAGGAGTTGGGTCAGGCCAGTGGTCTGGACACTTCTCGACACCTTGGCATGCTTTCTCCTCCTACCTACGGAGGAGGGTGCCTCTTACGCTGTGGTGTTGTGTAGGGCGGCTGAGGCCTTGAACCTTGAGCTTCCTACGGTGGCGGTCAGGACTAACCTCCTGACTGAGGTGCTTCAACCGGCAGCGGCCTCTTTGAAGCCTCTGCTGCAGTTCAATGAGGCCCTCACAGACATCCTTCTGGGCACCTGGTCCAAGCCCAGCACAGGGGCTCTTATGGATAGGATGGTTGCCCAATGTCACCACCCGGCCCCAGACGACCCCATATTCCTCTCTCAACACCCTACCCCCGAAAGCTTTCTGGTCCACGCCTCGACTTCAAAGGGCGTATTCCCTACTTCTCCACCTGATAGGGAATCCAAGAAGCTGGACCATCATGGGAAGAAGATGTTTTCTTCCACCAGCTTAGGACTGCGGTTGGTGAACACCACATGTCTCTTGGGCTGTTACTCCCATTCTGTGTGGGACACGGTCACACAGGTGCTGCCGTGCTCTCCCGTGCAGTTGCTGAGGGTAGAGATGCAGCGAAGTTCGCCATTCAATGTGGACTGGACACCGCCAACTCGCTAGACAGGATTTCAACGTCGGTAGCCCTGAGACGCTACGCCTGGCTAAGGTCCACTGGCTTTTTGGGTGATGTCCAATCAACTCTCAGGGATGTGGAATTCCTATAGCTCGACGCCTAGGACATGTTGTTTGGGGTCAAGGGCAGCAAGTTTTCATGTGTATTTTGTCCTTGGGACAAGTAGGCCCAGCCCCCTACAGCATAAACACTTTGGCTGCCAGTTTATAGTAACATATTATGAATCAAGGAAAGGCATTTCCTGCAGTTAAGGTAATATTTATATCCATGTATTAATGCTGTTCAAACTTGTATATATGGTTCATTAATGCAAAGGCTTTATTATTAGGGCGAGCGCTCTAAGTAAATGTTGTAAGCTCAGACTGTACGACTGACAGTGGTTAGAGTATAAAAATGTGTACACACATTTTCAATTTTTAGCAATATGAGGCTATGTATACTGCTCTCATAATGCTCTCTGATTACATGCTAATATTTGCAGAAGCTTGAAAGCAAGATTGATGATTCTTTGCTTTCAAAATGAAATGTTCACAAAAAAAAATGCTAAAACGTTTCACTAAACTACTGAAAATGTTTAGGTACCAATTCTTTACAGCATAATTTAGTAAAATGTGTTGATGTACGCTAGTATTTCCCAAAAATATTCATAATGGAAAATCAGTGTAACCAGTTTTAATAAGATTATGGGAAACATAAAAATAAACAAGCATTGGTAAAGGTCTGAAATTGTTGCTCAGCCTTTGGGTTTTGTCAGTGCGTCACTGGCATGCTTTTGTGAAGCCTTATTGATGTGGGAGCTGCCTGGCCCCCATAATTATACCAAACACTGGCAAAAGCGAAAATTGCTTTGGTCTCAAAAGGCACAAATTGTGCTGTAGTTCCTGGCACTAAACAAAACAACTGTGTGGTGATATGCTCCTTGTGCAAGAACAGAATGCTGTCACTCACAGTGAAGCTAGCTGATACAGATAGAAAAAGAAACAACATTTTAATAAACACAAAAAGTCATGGTTAACGCCAGACCTAATTAGGGGCCCAATAATTAAGTGCACCAATGTCCTTGAATTGAGTGCAGCTATACGACTTTCATACTTTTATAGAAGTAGGCCAAGAAATAGCAATCCTAGAAAATATTTGTGAACTGCAATTTAGCATGAGCAAATATGGAGGTGTAGATTAGCTCATGCGAAAATCTGTGTGTTTGCAAGTTTACTTCCCCCTCCAACCACTTTTTCCCAACCCAGGAAGAAGTTTTATGTCTGCTATTGTCAGGAGTTAAAATCCAACCTTTCTCAGTATGGGAAAAGATTAGAAAAGAGTTGGTGAAAACCCTTAAAAGATGCAAGTTAGTAGGTTTCCACAGACTCAAAAGGGCATTCAAACCCTGGAACTGTCGCTTACCATTACCTTCAGACCCAGTATGTAGATCGGTGGAAACGTGGCAACATAAGGGAATTGCTAGTATTCAAACCCTGCTATGGAAGGAGCCCGGCATAATCAGAGAGGCTATTTCAGAGCTCCTATACAATGAGATTGCTGCCATAATTTGTCACCGCATTACACGGCACAAAAGGGACAAGTGAATTTTGTTACTGGACAAGTAGATTTATGAAGCAACCTGCCCCATGGACAAGTAGATATTTTATTAAATTCCACACCCCTGACTCTTTTGGACTTGCCCTTTGATGGCCGTCGCTTGTCTGGCGACAAAGCGGACAATGCGCTGGAGCACTTTAAGGATTCCAGGGCTATGGCCAGGTCCTTGGGCCTCACTACCACCTCTAGCCCCACACAGTCTGTTTTTTGCCACTTTCGTGGCTTCGGAATGGGCGCTCCACCACGTTCCACCCAGAGCCACAGGCCTGTGCAAACTGTCCAGCCTCTACGCAGCCGGGGACGTGGGCCCCAGCATCATGGGTCTGCGGGCCAGCGGGCTGGCCAGTCCACCAACGCCCCCCTCTGCAGCAGCTTTCAAGTCCTCCTAGTCTGACTTTTCAGGGCCACCAGTTGCCAGTGGGCTGCAGGATTCGCCATCACCTCCCCCACTCGCTCAACAGCATGTCGGACAGGTGGGTTTTGCAGATAGTATGAAGGGACTACTCCCTTCCCTTCAAAACTATCCCTCTCTCCATACTACCTGCCTTCCATCACATGTCAGAGGATCACTTAGCCCTTCTCCGTTAGGAAGTTACGGCTCTCTTGGCCAAAGGAGCCACTGAGCGAGTCCCTGTGCCAGAAGTAGGTCATAGTAGTTATTCCCACTAATTCCTGGTACCCAAGAAGGACAAAGGCCTGAATCCTATCTTGAATCTCAGAGACCTCAACCACTTCCTCCGAAACGAGAAGTTCAAAATGTTGACACCGGCTCAGGTCCTGTCTGCCATCAACCCTGGAGACTGGATGGTAGCGTTGGACTTGCAGGATGCCTATTTTCGTACTGCCTGCCCACGAACGTTACATACTGTTAATGGTAGGCCACGAGCATTTTCAGTTCACCGTGCTCCGTTTTGGCCTTACCAGTTCCCCTCGGGTGTTCACGAAAGTGATGGTGGTGGTCGCAGTTCATCTGCGCAGATCAGGGGTTCCAGTCTTTCCCAATCTCGACAACTGGCTGTTAAAGGCGAGCTCGCCCAGGCTGTTGTCTCCCACCTCCAGACTCCGGCGGACCTCCTGCATTCGCTGGGGTTCACTATCAAAGTGCCAAAGTCACACCTGATTCCTTCTCAGAAGCTCCTTTTCATCGGGGCGGTTCTGGATACAGTTAAATTTCGGGCCTATCCTCCCGAGCAGCGAGTCCGGGATATTTGGGCTATGATTCCGATCTTTCAGCCTCTATCCTGGGTTTTGGTCAGAATGACTCTAAGGCTGCTGGGCCTCATTGCCTCCTGCATCCTGCTGGTGGACTATGCCAGGTGGCATATATGGGCTCTGCATTGGGACCTGATGTTCCAGTGGGCACAGCATCAGGGAAATCTTTCTGATTGCTTCCAGATCTCGGAGGACACTGCATACCAATTGCAGTGATGGCTGACAAACTAGGATTGGGTCAGTGGCAGATCCCTTTCTCTTTCCCAACCAGATAGTGTTGACAGATGCATCACTTCTGGGGTTGGGCAGCCACATGGGGGAGGTGGTGACCAGAGGCCCCTGGTGTCCGGCGTCCGGTGGAGTCCGGGTTCCACATCAACCTTCTGGAGCTCCGGGCGATTCATCTTGCACTGAAGGCATTCCTTTCTTCTGTCAAAGAAAGAGTAGTGCAGGTGTTCACGGAAAACACCACTGCCATGTGGTATTTCAACAAACTGGGCGGAGTGGGGTCATGGACCCTACGTCAGCATGCACTTCGTCCCTGGAAGTGGTTGGAACATTAGGACATGTCCCAGGTGGTTCTACACCTGGCGGGTTCCCTGAACGCCAGGGCGGACAAACTCAGCCTCCGGTGCATGATGGATCATGAATGGCATCTTCACTCTGAGGTGGTGCAAGGTCACTTTCAGCAGTGGGGAGATCCTTGGTTAGATCTATTCACCAACGAAGAGAACGCCTAATGTCAGCAGTTCTGCACATTTGAATATCCAAGGCGGCAGTCACTACACAACACTTTTCATCGCAAGTGGAGTTGTGGTCTTCTGTACGCCTTTCTGCCTATACCACTTCTGCCCAGGGTGGTGAAGAAGATCAAGCACGACCGGACCCAAGTCATTCTTGTGGCTCCGGACTGGGCACGAAGAGTCTGGTATTCTGAGCTCTTGACCATGGCCATCGATCCTCCGATCAGACTGCCCCTTCGGGAGGATCTTCTGTCGCAGCAGCAGGGGACAGTCCTCCACCCGAACCTGTCCAGCTTCCACCTCCTTGAGTGGAGATTGAGCAGCGACAGTTGACAGCTTTCGACCTTCCTCCCAAAGTCTGTAATGTTATCTTGACTGCCAGGCGTCCCGTAACCAAAACGGTATACGCCTGTAGATGGAACTAATTTGTGGCATGGTGCGCAGCAAAGGCTGTGGATCCCCTTTCTTCTCCTCTTTCAAAGGTTCTCCTCTTCATTCTTTCTTTGGCCCAGCAGTGCTCTGCTCTGGGCACTCTCAAGGGCTATCTTTCGGCCAATTCGGCCTTTCTTTGCCTTCCAGATCAACCTTCTCTTTTCAAGTGCCCTATTGTAACTCGCTTTCCTTAAGGGCATTACTCACCTGTTTCTTCCTATTCCTTTCGTAATGTCCCAGTAGAACTTGAAATTTGTTCTGATTTAACTTATGTGCTCTCCTTTCGAGCCACTACATTACTGTCCTCTCAGACTTTTGACACTCAAAACTGCCTTTGTGGTTTGCCATCACCTCTGCTCGCAGGGTGAGTGAGCTTCAGGCTCTTTCTTCGAAACCTTCTTTCCTGGCTGTTCATCTGGACAAGGTTGTCCTTCGCACTAGACCTTCCTTTCTTCCCAAAGCGGTTACCTCTTTCCACATAAGACAGACCTTCACTTTGCCCACCTTCTTCCCGCCTCCGCATCCTTCTAAAGGGGAGGAGAGGCTCCACCGTCTGGATCCAAAACGTGCGCTTTCATTTTATCTGGATCGCACAAAACAATTCCCTGTGGATGATTAGCTCTTTGTTGGCTATGTAGGTGCCAAGAAAGGTCGGGACGTGCAAAAACGGACCATCTCTCAATGGGTCATTCTTTGCACTAACCTTTGCAATTCCTTGGCGACAAAGGAGCCTCCAGTAGGATTGCGCACCCATTCCACCAGGACGACGGTAGCCACTACTGCTTTGGGACATGGAGTCCCCCTTCATGACATCTGCCAGGCAGCCACGTGGGCTTCATTGCACATGTTCACTAAACATTACTGCCTGGACAGCCAAGTCCAGAGAGACAGCTTCTTTGGCCGTTCAGTTCTCCAGGATTTTCTGGTGTGAACTTAGTTCGCAGACGCACCTCCGGGGTTGGTATTGCTGGGATACCTATTCTGAGGTAAGGAATCCATAACTAATAGTCTCTTTCAGATGAACAAGTTATTTGCCTTCTGTAACGATATATCTGTAAGAGACATATATTAGTTATGGATTCCTTACTGCCCCACCAATCCTCCCTGTTCTGCGAACTGACTTTTAGAGTAAGGGACTCCCTTTCAGGGCCCTAGTTTTGTGCACCAGTGGTCAGTGTCTTGCAAGTCTCTGCACTTCTGGCGTGGAATGTTGTGTAAAGAACTGACGTCAGCGTGCAGGGGCAGCGTCTAAGTAGATACTGCAACATCATTCCGGCGATTAAGACGCCAAAAATGAACACCGAGTCAACCAACGCCACCTTCCGACACGCAGGGGTACTGCTGAAGAAAAATTCTCCTGATCCAGTCTTTCGCCTGGGGGTAATTCTAAGGTAAGGAATTCTAAGGTAAGGAATCCATAACAAATATTTGTCTCTTACAGATATATTGTCAATGGAGTTAAGTGACTTGTTCCTCTAGTTTTTACATTAATCAGACCAGAGGCCATTAATTAGGTGATCAACTTTTTGTGAGCTTCTTGGGAACCAAAAAGGTGAACGTGGTACAAAAGAGAACTGTAGGAAGTTGACTCTCTATATAGGTTATTAAAACGCAGTACAGTGTGCAGAGAGAACAGTGGGTCCCCAATTGGTTTACAGAGGCAAAAGTAGATAATACGAACACTCTCTTTTGTGGTAGTGTGGGCGAGCAGTTAAAGGGTAAGCATCTGTTTTTACTAACGGAGGCAATAAATGAGACCCACTCAGAATAAATCCGAGACCAATTTAGAAAAAAACCACTTCTTTTTATATGTATTTTAAGCTCTGAAACTTAGCTCAAAGGGTAAGTACAGTTTTGGATAGAAATATTCACAGGTAAGTAAAATGTTCAAACCTGTGCGCTTTTACGAGCAATGCAATCCCATGGGAGGAAAAGTCAAAGATGCATAAAGGTGGGTACAGTCGGTTTCAGGGGTTCACCTTCTGGAATCGGAATAGTAGTGGGCCAAGGTTTAAAGTACTACCAGCACTTCTTGGGGAACCACTCTACGGTGACCGGCGGCCACCTGAAAAGAGGCAGCACAGGGGGGCTTACGGGCAAGTCTGTAGGCTCTTAAACAGGTTCGGGACCCAGACTGGGAGCAGAGGGGTTTGGTCGGCTGGGCTGGGTGTGCAAAAATGTACCTTGCAGTCAGGGACAAACAGCTGGCAGGGGTAAAATCAAAGCAGCTGGGTCACTCTTGAAGTGACTCTCAGTGATGCTGACGTGCCTCGACGGCTGCTTGGTCCTGGTGCAGTGAGAATCTGGACTGGACTTTCACTGTTAGTGTTTGGTGCAGGGCTTCCGGTACCCCAGGGGTTGGTACTGCACTGTTCCAGTTGGTCCTGGTGTCTTCACACTCAGCATGGAGATAGATCTGATCTTCATAAACATGAGTACCTTCTCTTGGTCATCTGTGGCGTCGGTCGGGCCAGATGAGCTGCAAAGCGTAGACCGGACTCTGCTTGTCGATGCCTGCGAACTGCAGGGGTGTAGCACCTCTACTCCAAGGGAGACTGTCAGTGGTTTTTGAAGTGCTCGCAGGCTACCAAAGGCTTTGGTAGTTCTCCAATTTGCAGGATGAGTCACTCTTTCCCGATTGTCAAAAGAGGGCTGAGTATGGCAGGGTTTTGCACCAAAGTTCTGCAGTTCTCACCAGGCAATGACTCTTCTTCATCCTTCTTCTGTTGATTTGTCGAGTCTGAGTTATTGGGTTCAGGGGTGCCACCTAAATACTCAATTTAAGGGTGTTATGGGGAGTGACAGGGAGTAGCCAATGGGCTTCCTACCTTTAGGGTATCTAAACCCCCTGTATTACCACTTCCGGAGGGAAGTGTGCATAACCCTGACCCTAGAATACTAATTCTGTCCAAAACAACATGTAGGAATCTGAAAAGTGGAGTCCACATCCGCTGGCCCGTCCTAGAGGTGGTGATGGCTGAATATGGGCAGACCTCCAAATCTTACAAATGCTCCCGTCTGTCTTGCTGCCAAAAAGTGGGGTCAGTACAGGGGGTGGGCACCTTCACTATCTAAAGAGGCCCTGGGTTGCATAACAAAGGTGGCAGGAACTTTGAAGCTTCATGCTCTGGAATTCCCATCCTGCTTGGAGGAGGTGTGAACACCTTCTCCGAGAGCAGGCTTTGTTCCTGACCTCTGAGAGCGAAGGCTCTCACCTCAGGAGATCAGAAACATGTCTATTTTGGCTGGCTGGTCTATACCAGTCACTCAACACACTAGTAGTGGATAGGTTTTCAGAAGACACCTCAAAGGTGCCATCTGGGTGCATTTATTAATAAATCCAGCACTGGCATCAGTGTGGGTCTTTTAAAACAAAGTGTTTGGTATCAAACACCTTGGTGTACAGTGAAGCCATCATGTTGCTGGGGAACTTTTACTGACGAGTGTCCAGTCCATGTACTCGTTATAGCTTCCCTGTACACTTGTAATATCAACGGGTGAACTTGAATATCACCAGGACATGTCCACTCTCGCAGATTTGCCCACACATGGGTATAGTGCACCCTGCCTTAGAGCTGTAAGGCCTGCCTCAGGGGTGACTTACCTACAGCACATGTAATGCTGGCAGGCATGACACACTGGGATGTGGGCCATGTTGACTTTTTGTTTTTTCTCTCCACCAAGAGGCTGTGATAGCAGTTTGCTTGAGTTTGGTGACAAGTCCCATAGGGTGGCACAATTCATGCTGCAACCCTTAGGAACCATTTTTTAGTTTCAAGGCCCGAAGTACAAGGGGTACCACTTACTAGGGACTTACAGGGATGCTAAAGGGGTGCCAATTGTGAAACAATCGTACAGTTTAGGGAAGCAATAGAGGTGCTAGGCACCTGGTTAACAGTAACCCAGCACACTTTCAGTCAAAGTTGCACCAGGTACCAGGCAAAAAGTGGGGTGTAACCATGTCAAAAGGGGCACTTTTCTACATAACCTTCCCTCCCCCAAAATGAAAATGGATGAGACTAATCTTTCTCAAGAACGTCTTCATTGGCTAAGTGGAAGAACCTGGAAAGGCCCATCTGCATTTGGCATGGTCAGTCCCAGGTCTGTATTCCACTGTGAAGTCTGTTCCTTGTAGGAAGAAGGACCACCTCAAAAGTTTTAGTTTTTCACCTTTCATCTTCATAAGACATCTGAGAGGTCTGTGGTTGGTTTGAACAAGGAAGTGAGTACCAAACAGGTATGGTCTCAGCTTCTTGAGGGACCAAACCACAGCACAGACTTCCCTCTCAATGGCACTCCAGCGCTGGTCCCTGGGGAGTAACCTTCAGCTTATGACCATCATTCTTAGTTTGGGATAAGATCACTCTTATCCCTTGCTCAGAGGCATCAGTCCGCAAAATTAACTTTCTAGAGTAATCTGGAGCTTTGAGAATGGGTGCTGAGCACATTGCCTCTTTCAGGGTGTTGAAAGCCATTTGACAACTAAATGTTCAGTTTGCATTTTTTGGAGGTAGGTTCTGTGAGGGGTGCCACAATGGTACCATGCCCCCTGACAAAACCCCTATAATACCCAGATAAGCCAAGGAATTCCCTGACTTGAGTTGGGAGCTTTGTGCTTCTCAATCCAAAATGGTCTGGATTTTGGGTTGTAAGGGTTGAGCTTGGCCTTCACCTACAAGGTGCCCCAAGTATACCACTGTGCTCTGCCCTATCTGGCATTTAAATGCCTTGATAATGAGGTTTGCAGGGTCTTCAAAACCGTGTCAAGGTAGATCAGGTGATCCTGCCAGGTGGAACTATAGACTCCAATATCATCAAGATAGACTGCACTAAAAGATTCCAGCCCAGCAGGGACTTAATTTGCCATCCTTTGAAAGGTGGCTGGGGCATTCTTTAAGCCAAAGGGCATAACAGTGAACTGATAATGCCCATTTGGAGTGGAGAATGCGGTCTTTTCTTTTGCTCCTGAAGCCATGCCAATCTGCCAGTACCCTAATGTTCAATCAAAGGTGCTGAGAAATGTGGCTGCTCCAAATTTGTCTATCAACTCATCAGATCTGGGTAAGGGGTGAGCATCGGTCTTAGTGATAGCATTGAGAGCTCTCTAGTCCACGCAAAGCCTAATTTCTGGTGTCCCACCCTTGGAGTGAGTTTTGGGGACTAAAACCACTGTACTAGTCCAGGGGCTGTCAGAGTGCCCAATAAACTCTAAATCAAACATCTTGCTGACTTCAACTTTGATGCTGTCCTTAACATTGTCAGATTGTCAATAGATCTTGTTTTTGAAAGGCAAGCTGTCTCCAGTGTCCACATCATGGGGACACCAGTGTGTCTGACCAGGGGTTAAGGAGAAGAGTCCCGCATACTGTTCCATGACATGCCTGCAGTCAGCTTGCTGTTAGGCAAGAGGGTGTCTGAGTAGTTTTGACTGGAAAATAACATGTGACCTTGAGAAGTATTCATTGCAGAACTCCATATCATAGGAATTCGCCATCACATAAGGAGATTACTCTATATATACATGAGCCCTGAAGAAGTCTCGTGTGAGACGAAACGCGTTGGCTACGGTTATGTGAATACATGAATTACAAGATATCTGCGATCAAGATAAATAAAGAAGAAAAACTCTACAATTTGTGTCACATGCTCTGATTATATGAGAAGTGTATAGTGTCTAGTGCTGAACCACCTGTGTTTATATATGTTGATGTAGGATTTTATCCTATATTTTTGGGAGTAAAGAGGGGAGTACTCTCTGGTTTCGTGCACCACTATTCACTGATTACAAGAACCACTGATATTTGCTGGGTGCGGATTCAATTAGCCTCTACCCTCATCTTTGTGCTTATATTCTGTTCCATGACATGCCTGCAGTCAGCTTGCTGTTAGGCAAGAGGGTGTCTGAGTAGTCAACTCCATCTACGGACCCATCTTTGGGGCTGGTGAAAAGGTGGTCTGGGAGAGGGTCACTCTCTGCTTCCTGATCCTCATCAGTGGCCATCAGCATAGTCACTTTAGCCCTGTTGTGGGAACGTTTGAGGTGGTTGACATGAAGGACCCTACTGGGGCACCAAATATGTGACCACACCTTTCCATTCAAGTATAGGGTGGTGACCACTCCATTTGCCCTGGAGGTCCCTAGGTGCCAGAGAGTCCAACACCCATACCTTCTGCCCTGGTTGGAACTCCACCATTGCAGCCTTTTAGTCATTCCAGAGTTTTTGAAGCTCTTGGCTGGCTTCAACCTTTTTGCTTGTTTTTTCCATGTGCTCTGCCATCCTGGAACGTAGTAGGCCTAGTACATAGTGCACAATATCTTGTTTAGGCTCTTGGAGAGGTCTCTCCTAGCTTTCCTTAACTAGACAAAGTGGTCCTCGCACAGAATGGCCAAACAGAAGTTCAAAGGGGAAAAACCTGCTCCCTTCTGTGCACTTTTCTGTAAGCGAAAAGCAGGCATGGCAAAAGGACATCCTATCTCCTGAGTTTTTCAGGGAGTCCCATAATTGTCTTTAAAGTGTTATATTCTCGAGTTAGGCTCATGTAGCGAGGCAGCTTATTCCTTACATTGTCCTAGAAAATAACATTTCAGTTGTGAACGTTTGCACACATTTGCATGCACGTCAATGTTGGATTAGTTTTTCTGAAACTACTTTGTTTACACATCCAGCTTCACACAACATTGTCACGATGCCTTGAACATCGTGTACTAGGCCTCTCTACGCACTAGGTTCAAAAGTCGTTGTATCTTCATCCATGAGGCAAAAGTGCTATTTACATATCCATAACATCACTAATCTAGCATGCACATCTTGAAGGCTGCTTTTTATTATAAATAGGCATCCCAATAGTTTGTTAGAAGAGGCGCTTCTGTGGATACCAAAGGTCCCTGCATGCTGAGAAATCACAGGTCTGACATTCCATGAGGGGTGTCCAACTTGAGACCAAGAAGGGTCCTTCACTCTATCCGATCAGGTAATGGGGTCTGATCGTCCATTGGGTGGGTTTCTTGACTCTAGACATCGTAGGAGTACGTTAGATTACCATATTGCATATGTGTCTCCATATATTCATTGCTTAAGCACCATCATAGAAATTTATCTACTGTTTACTCTTTTGGCGCTTATAATCTCCTTTATTTGCTACTGTCTCCTAATCATTGCAGCACACGTATTTTATGCAAGAATAACGTTGGTTCAATAAATATTATTGAAAACGTCCCACCATTTATTCTCTGTATATTTCTCTGAGAACAAGTGAGCACGAGTAACTGACCGAAAAGTTCTTTACTCTTTCCACGATTCCTGAGTGACCAGGGTTGTCATGTTCAATGGTTGCCAGAAACTGTTAGCTCTGGTAGGTTAGGGGGCTTACAGTGGCACTGTGAGCTAGTTGATGTATAGGCCAACATATCCTACGGGGGTGTCCAGAATCAGTCTTGACCCAAGCCATTAGTTTGTTGTCCAAACGATGTACAGATCCTACGGATTTGTAGGAACTACACGACAAAAGGTCTTGTTGAATCTCTCAACCATGCTATTAGTTTGTGGGTGATATGGGGCAGTGAACTTGTAAGTCAAACCCCATTCAGTCCGCATGTGTTTCAGGTAGCCATACATGAAGTTTGAATTTCTGTCTGACACCACCTCCTTAGGAAAACGCACCCCAGTAAAAATACTAATGAGGGTCCTAGTCACTGCATGAGCAGTGGTAGTCATAAGGGGAATTGCCTCAGGATACCTGGTAGCATGATCAACTACTATCAGCATGAATCTGTTTCCTGATGCAGTTGGAGGGTCAAAGGGACCAACTATGTCCATCACTACACTTTCATAGAGTACCTCAACCACTGGAAGTGGCATTAAGGGGGATTTTGGGTGGCCACCTTCCGTTGGTGGCCACCTTCCGTTGCCACTGTCTTTGCAGTTGGCACAGGAGTTACAAAACTCCTTCCCCTTCTGGGATCTTTGGCTAGTAGAAGTGGCTGTCAAGCCTGCTCCAAGTTTTGCTCTGGCCAAGAGGCACAGCTAGGGGTATGTCAAATGCCCATTTGAGGAGAAACTCTCTGTACTGCTGTGGCACTACCACAACATTATCATGCATGCAAAAGTGTGCAAATTATCACGGCTGAAATTTTATTTTCTAAGACAATGTAGGGAATAAGCTGCCTCGCTACATGGGCATTACTCGGGAATATAACACCCACTCCTCATCCTAGGGGTCAATATATAAAAGCTATCTAAAAAGCGTAGTATATCAGCATATCATAAAATACAATAAAAGGTAAAAACTATTCTTAACATAGTCTAAAAGCAAGATTCCCTTTAAAATACTCGCGCGTTGTCAGTGTGTTCTGGAGTACTGTTATTGTGTCTTCTTTGCTTTGCAGGGACTTCAGATACAGGAGGCTTAATCGGTCCCCCCAAATTGGTCCTAGGATGCTTGTTTCAGGTCCAGGGAGGACCTGGCTTGGTAGTTCAGGCTGGACTGTTCCCATGAGGCACAGGGTCAAGACTGATTTGCATATGGCCAGGTCTAAACTGGGGTGGCATGGTGAGCAAAGGAATGATGTATTTAACCCAGATCTCTTGACTGAGGTGAATGTTGTGATTTGTTCTGCATTCCGTCCATCAATTGTGTGTCTTTTGCTTTCTAGCCCTGAGCAGTTGCAGCAGAGTTCTTGCACTTCCGTTGGGGTATAAAAAAAATGCGCCTTACCGTCCACCATGATCCGAAGACGTGCGGGGTATATCATCCCGTATGTGAGGCCCAAGTTGCGCAGGGTGGCCTTGACACCTGTGTATTTACAGCATGCGTCCTGCACCATGGCATTTAAGTCAGGGTATAAGGACACTTGGGAACCCTGCCAGGTCAGTGGCCCCTTTTCTCTGGCCAATCTTAACACTGCGTCCCTGTCCCGATAGTTCAACAGCTGGGCCACTAGCGGTCTTGGGGGGCGACCAGGGTTCGGACGCGGTCCCAGTGTTGAGTGGGCCCTCTCCACCATGAACGTTGTCGTGAAGGGTTCCTTACTAAACAGATCGGAGAGCAGCTGTTATACGAAGATGTCCATGAACCCTATGTTCGTCGTTTCTGGGATACCTAGAATGCATATATTATTGAGTCTGCCCCTTGCTTCTAAGTCTTCATTCTTTATTGCGATAGTTTTCAGTCGTTTTTCCATACGGTCCAGTTTTTTTGTCGCTTGTGCTGCACCATCTTCGAGGGCGGACACCCTGCCTTCCACCATGTCTAATTGTTTATCAAGGGTATCCAGTCATGCTCCCAGTATGTCTAGTCACTTTTCCAGCCTTTCGAAACCTGCATGGAGTTCAAGCATTAGGGTGTCCACCCCCACCGGTTCCATGGGTGTGGGGCCCACTGCTCCACCGCTTTCAGCCATGTTTGCCCTTGGTTCTTCCACTGGGCCCTTAACATTTTCAAATGGCTTCTGCTTCGGGTCCTCCGAACCATTGCCTAGTCTGTTGTAGCGCTACCTCGTTCACACAGAACCAAGGACACTCTGCCCCAAAGCACCAGTGTAGGGGAGGGTCTGTGGAGTACTTGCGTGCTGTCAGTGCGTTCTGGAGTGCTGTTATTGTGTCTTCTTTGCTTGGCGGGGACTTCAGGTGCAGGAGGCCTGTTCGGCCAATTGACACATTAGTTTGCCTGCAATGAGCTGTTGTGCGAGGGAGCAATTGCTTCTGCGCTACCCTTCTCTGCGATGCTCGCCATGGGCCTCTGCGCTGGGAGAAGGGCCCGGTCCAAAGCTCGTCACCCGTCTCTGGCTGGCCCGGCTTTTATTTTACGCTGTTGGGGGGTTCCACCCTGCTCTCCACTTGCTGGCCAACACTGCAAGTCTCCCGGTGACGCCTTCCAATGCAGCTGCATCTGCACAGATATTGTTTTTTCTAGACCTGAAGGGGGCCTACAGCCCCAGGGGGCCTGCCCGGCCGATCTGCGTTTATGGAATTCTCTGCACTGGCCTTTCGTGTGAGGGTGCTCCTATCTATGCACCACCCGCCTCCGGGGTGCTTGCTGTGATTCTTTGTGTCGGGGAGGGAAGGCCCCTGTCCTGCCGCATTTATCTGGCCGGTCCAGCTTCAATTTGTCACTGAGGGAACCCGGGTCAACTTACCTGCATCCTGTTGCAGTGTGCTGCCCTCTGATCTCCTCGGTGGGTCCTGAGACTGCTTCGGCAAGATCCTATCTACTGGGGGGCTCCAAGTTGCTCCTTCCTTAAGGTGATTCTGTCCCCGGTGCATGGTCCCTCGTCATTCAGTCCATGGATGGGGCAGGCGCCTCCGGATTCGCCGCTGGGCTGCACCACCCTACTACTCGCCACCGACCACAGCCCAGCCAACGGGGCAACACGGCCCGCTCTTCCGCACCATGGCCCTCTCCTCGACCTCCAGTCCCGCAGTTCTACGCACCACATCAAATACCTCCTGTTGGGCTATTTCATCAGGTAGGATGTTGCCGGGAGGATGCTATTTTGGCAGGAATCACTGGTTGGCTGGTGGAGCTACAGTGCTACACAGCCATCTTGGTCGGTAGCCTGGCCATGCCTCCTTCCACAGGAACTCAAATTAGACCTCTCTGACATCCAGACATTATCGCCCCATGTGTTGGACCTGGAGGAATCACACTCAGATCCTAGGTAGGGATCACCCGCGCTCGCTATTTCACAAAACCCATTACTATCTTTGACACTTGAAACAATTGTCCAACATACGTTGCAACGACATGAGCGCCACGCGCTGGGAGATTTATTCCCGGATGGGCATGCACTTTTACATGCGGTAAATGCTAGGTCCACTAACTCTACCTATATGGATACCTTTATAATTTGTCATATGTGTGGCACACTGTGCTCCCATATCCCTTCTTATCCTTTGGCCCATGACAATTTCATCCCTTTAACAAAGCTCCTAGTGGACGCTTACGGGACACATATGATCGCTAAGCTTTACTGTGCCTGCATAGTCCTCAAACGTACCCATGACAGCAAGGTTAGTTTAAAATGGTAGAGTCACCTGGGCCAAACTAGACAAAAAGTGGTCCTACTGCAGTGCTCAGACTAAACTAGTATCCCCCAACCACTGTCATAAACTACGTGACTTCCGTTTTCTACACCGATCTTATATAACCTCTGCCAGTCAAGCTTCGGCAGAAAGGTCTTCTTTGTGCCCCAAATGCAAGATCCCTAATTGCTGACTTCTTCCACTTAACATGGACCTGTCCCCAAATTGCCACAATCTAGCCTGATGTGTTTAGTACCGTGCCCCTCATGATCTCGGCGACTCTTGACCTTTCGCCCATGTTGGCACTCCTGGGCTAAGCGGCAATGTTCCGAAGAGTACTCATAGGTTCACCGCTGTAGCCTTACTACTGGCGAGAGACAGAATTACGTTGGGGTAGCGCTAGCATATCCTACAATTAAAGATGGAATACACAGCATGACATCAGTGGCAACTGCCTCTGAACGGGGATGAGGGGGCGGGGGGTCTGGATGAGTATAAAAAAACGTACCTGCTTTGCTGCAGCCTCTGCTGCACACCTCTCCTTTGTCTAATTGTCTTTTTCCCGGCTGCCGCCTTCAGCCTGCACCGGAAGCACCCAGGCTTCCGACTCTGCCATCCAATCAAGACGCTGCAGGAGCTGCGTCCTGATTGGTCTGAGTGGCCTGTTTGCATATGGCTGGGTCCAAAATGGGGTGGCATGGGGAGCAAAAGAACGATGGATTTAACCCAGATCTCTTGACTGGGGATGAATGTATGATTTATTCACCATTCCGTCCATCATTTGTTTGCGTAGCACTGTTTGGCCTCTCAGGCACTGCCTGGGGAGGCTGGGCATGTTTTCCACGGGGCTGTGCAACACAGCCCAATGGAGAATATGCCAACTACGCGTGACTGTTCGGCCGGCCCTGGAGGGCATGTGTATTCATGTTTTTATACATATTGCATTTATTTACCTTTGTACTGGTTTGCTGTGATGCATAATTCACTTTGCTATCTTACTATGCCGCTCATGTTGTCCATGTTTTCTTTTGATGTATTTGTGGAAAATGATAAAGTATAAAGATAAAAGTTATGCTTAGAGACAAAAGTCATATAATTCAAGAACTATATCTACCATACCCAGGGAGGTGAAGCACACAAGCAAGGTGTAGTGGTTGATCAGCAGTATTAAAGAAGTTGGAAGCATGGTTGTCTCTGTGGAATGAAGTTGATAGAAATCAGATTGTATTGTATTTATACAATTATGAATATTTTAATGACTTTTTCAGGAAAATTACAGCTTAGATATGGAGTAGCCATTGGCCAGAGTGGATGGCTGGAGAAATGTTCTTGCTCCAAAGATTCATTTCCATGGAACATATTTTAGACTTTGCCTGTTGGTCCTTGCTTCATGTGAGATTTCATAAAGAGCGTA
The DNA here is from genome assembly GCF_964204655.1 of Triturus cristatus. Lineage (NCBI taxonomy): Eukaryota > Metazoa > Chordata > Amphibia > Caudata > Salamandridae > Triturus > Triturus cristatus. Next base: position 620,161,684 of record NC_140585.1, read on the forward strand.
CATACTCTTTACACTTTTGAGTTTTTGGTTGTTTTTCACTGGGTCTCATTTTCTTCTGCAGTCTTCTTAGGGCCTTAATGCTACTTTAATTTTTCTTTAGTCGAGATCTGTACAGACCTACCTTCCAAATTGTTCCGAGCACTCTTCAATCAGATTTTGCTCATATGAGAGATATTTGTTTGCTCACTTCCTCGTTGAGACACCGTGTTTTTATCTCTTCTGGCATAAACCCCCACAGTTTGATTAGAACTCTGTCCTGAGGGTTGGCCTGGAGAACTAGCAATCTTTCTGTGGGTATCGAACAAGCATTCAACCTTTTTCATAGGGACCCAAAGTTCAGTGCTGCATAAGGTTAAGCTTTTTGCTTTCCACTGGCGCATCCGAGTAGTGTCTTTATATGTTCTCTGATAACACATTTGTTTAGACAAGAGAAAGCTTACATTGTATGCACATGTAGAAAAACTGTTTACTTTCTCAAGTTTTGCACAGCCTCAAAAAAATGTATTCTCTGGGCTTTCGCTATTTTGGTATCCGTTGTTATTTTGATCTTTTATCTTCATAGTGTTTTTCTGTTCAGTGGATGATCAACATGAATTGCATTCCTAGGTCTAGATTCAGAACTTTGTTGGCCAGATAAATGGCATTTGGGGTTTTTCTGCGGTTTATTTCTGAACCTCTTTGGAGACAATTCGCAAACACTGAGTGATTATATAGAAGTAGTCTGGAGGATCGAAGTCTCAAAAGGTACCCTTGCTTTTCATCGATGGTGCAGGTGAATTGCTGATTGATCTACTTTCAGCCAATTCCACATCCAGTGAAATACCCCCAATTTGTCATACTGGATTTGGAAACTGATGCCCGCAATGGGTACAAAGTGGCAACTGATGAACACCAGTTGCTGACATGAAGGTACCACTTGTGGTGAGGTTACTGCTTCCATTTTTTTCACGTTTCGGTGTCACTATGACTCAAAGCTCATCCTATTTTTTGTGTCTTTTTTATCTTATATAGGCTTCCAGTGATTGATTCCTAGCCTAAGAATACTCCCCAGGCATCAGACTGCATCCAGAAATTTTTGAGCAGTACTTCTGCATACCGGTAGGTAGTGTAGATTGACTCTGCTTCATCCACACCAGATGTGAGATGTGCAGTGCCTATATAGGTGCCACCCCAGCACATTGATATCAGTTATTTTCTGTCCACTCAAACAGCGCAGGTCAGGAGAGAGCTACCTAAGTCCCTTTTATGGGTTTTTTGTCAACCCTTTTTGAAACTTTCACTCCCAGTGTGCGTTGGGGTGTCCCCTAAAAACCTGTTGGGTTTAAACCCTTTGGCTTCTCTGGTGCCTGGAGTTGGGCCATGACTCAAAGACCTGTCCCGATTGCCGCATCATGAATCCTAAGGTTTTTAAGGAGAGTTCTCTAAAGCTCCTGGTTGCCAGTTGACTCTGCAACTCTCTAGGTCATGCGAAAGGTCCTGGGCCCATTCATGGAGTTGTTCCTGGCGCTCAAAGTAATTGTCTGGTAAATCCCACAAAAAGTCTAAGAAGTCGAAGCACTCCCCAACTTCACCGTGCCAGTCCAAATCTTCGAGCCACTGGAACAACGCAACTATTCTAGGCCCTATTCCCACGTATCAACCACGGAGCCTGAGTTGTGGGTCTGCTCCATGTCTGCTTCGTAAGGAAGTGCAGGCTCTTTTGGCCAAAGGAGCCATTGAGAGGGTCTGGCATCATAAGTAGGTAGGCGTTGCTGTACCTGCTACCTTCTAGTGCCCAGAAAGGACTCGGGCCTCCACCCTATATTAGACCTGCTCCCTCTCAACTACTTCCTGAAGAAGGAGAATTTCAAGATGCTCACTTTAGCTCCGGTCCTGTCTGCCCTGGAGACTTTACAGTAGCGCTGGACTTGCAGAGCACTTATTTTCACATACTTGTCCTGCCTGCCCACAGGCTTTACCCTCTCAGTTCGCTGTGCTCCTTTTTTGGCCTTACCTCGGGTGTTCACAAAGGTGATGGCAGTGTTCACAGCTCTTCTGTGTAGGTCAGGGATTCCGATCTTTCCTTACCTCGACGACTGGCCATTGAGACTGCTTCACCTCAGGCAGTCGTCTCCAACCACCAGACTACAACGTAACTGCTGCATTCGTTAGGGTTCACTATCAACGTGCCGAAGACACACCTGACTCCTTCTCAGATGCTACCTTTCATCACAGCTATTCTGGACACAGTGAAATTTTGGGCCTATCCTCCAGAGCGGCAAGTCCAGGATATTCAGGCTAAGCTTCTGATGTTTCTGCCTCTATCCTGGATTTCGTTGAGACTGATTGTGAGGTCCCATGGCCTCCTGCATCCTGCAGATAACACATGCCCGCTGTTGTATGTGGGCTCTAGATTGGGGCCTGAAGTCTCAGTGGACGCAACATCAGGGCAAACACTCAGACATAAATCCAGATATCGTAGGGTAATTCAAAAGATCTGCAGTGGTACCTGACAAACTGCAATTGGGTCAGCAGCAGACCACTCTCCCTTCCCCAGCCAGAGTGGATTGCGGTGACAGATGTATCTGATAGCGACATCTAGGCACAGGTTCATCACCTCAGAATTATCCCCATGCATCAGACTGGATCTGAGGATTTTTCATGAGCAGTACCCCTGCGTTGCCGGTAGGTGGCGTAGTTCAGCTCTGGAATGACGTGCACTGTGCCTATAAAAGCACCACCCCAGTGCCCTGAAGTCAGTTCTTTTTTTTTCCACGCCAGTCAGTGCAGCTCCAAAGAAGAAATACCCCAGTCTTTTTTGACTGACTCTTTTTCAACTTTTTCTTGACTAATTTTTGAGTGTTTCTCCAGTTTTAGCTAGGATGTCCACAAGGAAGGCTGGTTTCAAGACCTATGGCACCTTTCACCGGCAAATGTTGGTGATGGACCCACACCTCATCTAGCTTTGGAACCTCAAGCGTGAACATGATACCAAGGTGTTGAGGGAGGGTGGCTCCTCATCATCATAAGGTGATGAGGAGCCTATCCTCAAGGTCACAGTCAAGGTCACAGTGTATAGACCTTCAGCTATCCACTGTGGCTGTCAAGATGAATGTCTTGTTTGAGGTGTCAGCCAGGAGTCACCACATCTGTACAGCTTCTCCCATTTAACGAAGACCTCACAGACATTCTACTCAGGGTCTGGTTCATGTGAATAGGTCAATTGCCCGCCGCCATCCTCCTGCCCTAGGAGACCTCAGTTTCCTCACAACACACACTACCCCAGAGAGTCTGATGGTCCAAGTCCCCACAAATTAAAACCTTGGGCATTCCCTACCATTCACCCGGAGAGGGAATCCAAGAGGCTGGATACCTTGGGGAAGAAGATGTTCTCTTCTGCCAGGCTTGTACTGTGGTCGGTGAACACCGCTTGCCTTTTGGGTCAATACTCCCACTCGCTTTGGACTCTGTTGTGCTGGTGCTGCCTATGGTCTCTGTGGAGGCCGAGCTATATTCTCAAGCTATTGCTGATGGGAGAGATGCAGCTAATTCACCATATGCTGTAGGATAGATACGACCAACTCGCTGGCAAAGCGGTTGCATCATCGGTGGCCTATGTAGTGCAATGGGCACTCCTATGTATTGGGACCAAGTGATGACCTTTGGCTACCATTGTTATGACTTTAGGTATTTTGCTTTACTCTATCTTGAATGTACAACATCATGTTTTCTGCACTTGCATGGACTTATGATTTCTTTTGTGTCTTCTTAAAGCTGCAGAGTGGGAGTGTTTTACAGAGTAGAACAGCCTTACCAGAAACAAAATTTGTGGGATGTGAGTTTGAAAGCATGAGAGAGAGAAAGGTATGGAATGTACTTTTTTGCCTCGGAGTGTAGTATTATAGGGAGTGGTACCCAAATGTGCATTATGTTGTACATCGGGAAATAGAGTGTGTGGTGCTAAAGGCAGTGGTGCACAAATGTGCATTATGTTGTACCTTGGGAAGTTTTGGAAGCCTTTACTATTGGCTTTGACATACCCTCATGCCATCTTGAATTCTGACTACTGAGTTTTGCGCAGACAAGCAGGCCTCCAGGTTTCTCACGTTATTTAGGTTATTCACATTCAAGATTGTTTTCTGTACTTTTATAGATGTTTTCTATTTTCGCAAGCTTAACTAAGATAAGGGGCTGGAATGTGTGGGAGCGCATGAGAATACGTGAGAACTCCTTTGCAGTGCTTGCATGGCGCTTGGCAAACTCCACTAAGTTTCCTTGGTGCAGAGGAGGTCTTCTTCTTGAAAACTTCTAGTGCATAGAGATTATAAAACTGGGGTTTCTTGACTTGCAAGGTGGGATTTTGGACCTGAAGGACGGACGCGTCTATTCAGTGTGGCAGTTCCTGACTTGCGGAGTCTCTTGACCCCAGGGCTGGGAATCCCCCAGTCTGGTGTGGGCTAAGATTACATTATTGCAGCCAGTGAGGTATTTTCTCAGATTATTGGCATTGTGATATGTCAGTGTGTCTATGTGCGCATTCAAGCCTCCAATAATCATAATCATCTGTTGTATTCTGTGTATATATATCTGATCTCTTTCCATGTTTTCCTTTGCTGATTACATGCATTTAACAGTGCTTATTTCTTGCGGTGGACGTCAGTTGCATTTGACTTGTGTGATATATATATTTGCATATTGTTTCATTTAGCATCTGGCAAAGCCTTTCTGTTAGAGAGTGTTGCACACAAATAAACCCAATGCTTCATTCGGGAAACTTTCTTTTGATGTGCCTCATTTTATGAGAGTGAAACCCCTTTTCAGGTGTTTTCTTGCTTTGCCATGTGTATCCTCCATGTGAGAGTGCTGTCTTTTTTTTTATTTGGGAGTGCAAAGCAAGACAGCCTTACGGCGCCATGCCTGCCTGGGGATGACTGGCTTTTCTGGGGATGCCCAGGCCATACTCATGGACATGCCCTTTGATGGCTCCAGTCTATTCAGAGCCAAGGCAGTTTCAGCTCTGGAGTGATTCGAGGACAACAGGGCTACTACCTGGTCTTTGGGCCTGTCCAAGGCCCCTTGCTACCACTGTCCACCTTCCACTCCTTTCATGGCCATGGAGGAGGCTTCCAGCCACATCTCCAATTGCCCAGCCTCTAAGGCCAGCAGACTTCTCAGTCCTTGCACGGCTGAGAACACAGCACTCACAGGTCAGGTAGCCAGAGGTCGGGCAAGTCCACATCCCACCCCTGCAGTCTCAAGGCCCTTTTAGTTTGCCCTCTGACCATTATGGGCACCCAGCAGTGGGAGGCAGTATACACCATTAGCTGCACCACTGGTGATCGATAACATCTGACCGCTGCGTTATCCAGATTGTCCAAAGGGCCTAGTCCCTTTCCTTTGTGACTACCCCTACACCTAAGCCACCTACTTGCAACAAGCTGACGGAGGACCACATCTCATTACTCCGCCAGGAAGTGCAGGCTCTTTTGGCTAAGGGAATCACACAAGATGATGGACGGAATGTTGCACATTGGCAAAACATTCACCCCCAGTCACAGATCTGGGTTTAACCCATCGTTATTTTGCTCACCACGCCACCCCAGTTCAGACATGGCCATATGCAAATCAGTCTTGACCCTGTGCCTCATGGGAACAGTCCAGCCTGAACTGCCAAGCCATGTCTTCCCTGGACCGGAATCAAGCATCCTAGGACCGGTTTCGGGGTTTCACCCCTCTTCAGCCAAGATAGCTTGATCCCAGTGCTGTAGTGAGCACGGGACCCACGTCTGGGCATACCCTTCCCACATAGGGCGAACAGCAAAACACACAAGATGATGGACGGAATGTTGCACATTGGCAAAACATTCACCCCCAGTCACAGATCTGGGTTTAATCCATCGTTGTTTTGCTCACCACGCCACCCCAGTTCAGACATGGCCATATGCAAATCTTGACCCTGTCCATCAACTGTTGTTTTTGCATTTGTCACCCTGAGTGGGAAGGGTATGCCCAGACGTGGGTCCCGTGCTCTCCAGGCCACTGGAATCAAGCTATCCTGGCTGAAGAGGGGTGAAACCCCGAAACCGGTCCTAGGATGCTTGTTTCCAGTCCAGGGAGGACCTGGCTTGGCAGTTCGGGCTGGACTGTACCCATGAGGCACAGGGTCAAGGCTGATTTATAGATGGCTGGGTTCAAACTGGAACGACATGGTGAGCAAAAAAACGATGGATTTAGGCCCAGATCTCAGTACTGGGGTGAATGTATGACATTGTTCTGCATTCTGTCCATCAACTGTTGTTTTTGCATTTGTCACCCTGAGTGGGAAGGGTATGCCCCGACGTGGGTCCCGTGCTCTCCATGCCACTGGAATCAAGCTATCCTGGCTGAAGAGGGGTGAAACCCCGTAACCGGTCCTAGGATGCTGGTTTCCAGTCCAGGGAGGACCTGGCTTGGCAGTTTGGGTTGGACTGTTCCCATGAGGCACAGGGTCAAGACTGATTTGCATATGGCCATGTCTGAACTTGGGTGGCGTGGTGAGCAAAATAACGATGGATTAAACCCAGATCTGTGACTGGGGGTGACTGTTTTGCCAATGTGCAACATTCCATCCATCATCTTGTGTGTTTTGCTGTTCGCCCTATGTGGGAAGGGAATGCCCAGACGTGGGTCCCGTGCTCTCCATGCCACTGGAATAAAGCTATCCTGGCTGAAGAGGGGTGAAACCCCAAAACCGGTCCTAGGATGCTTGTTCCCAGTCTAGGGAGGACCTGGCTTGGCAGTTCGGGCTGGACTTTACCCATGAGGCACAGGGTCAAGGCTGATTTGCATATGGCTGGGTTCAAACTGGAACGGCATGGTGAGCAAAAAAACGATGGATTTAGGCCCAGATCTCTGTACTGGGGTGAATGTATGACATCGTTCTGCATTCTGTCCATCAACTGTTGTTTTTGCATTTGTCACCCTGAGTGGGAAGGGTATGCCCAGACGTGGATCCCATGCTCTCCATGCCACTGGAATCAAGCTATCCTGGCTGAAGAGGGGTTAAACCTCGAAACTGGTCCTAGGATGCTTGTTTCCAGTCCAGGGAGGACCTGGCTTGGCAGTTCGGACTGGACTGTACCCATGAGGCACAGGGTCAAGGCTGATTTGCATATGGCTGGGTTCAAACTGGAACGGCATGGTGAGCAAAAAAACGATGGATTTAGGCCCAGATTTCTGTACTGGGGTGAATGACATTGTTCTGCATTCTGTCCATCAACTGTTTTTTTGCATTTCTCTTGGCCAAGGGAGCCTCAAAAGGATGCCGGCATTAGAAGTACGTTGTGGCTGTTATTCCTGATACGTTCTGGTGCCCAATAATGACGGAAACCTTCATCCTATCCTTGACTTATATCTTATCAATTTCCCCCTGAAAAAAGCAGAAATTCAAAATGCTCATGCTTGCTTAAGTCCTTTCTGCCCTGGACCTCGGTGACTGGATGGTAGAGTTGGATTTCAGGTACGCATACTTCCACATCCCTGTCCTGCCTGCGCATAGATGTTACCTACACTTCACAGTGGGCCATGAGCACTTCCAATTTGCTGTGCTCCCAGCACCCCTCAGGTATTTACCAAGACGATACCAGTGGTTGCAGCTCATCTACGGAGAACAAGATGCCAGACTTCCCTCTATCTCGACGAATGGCTGTTGAAGGCGGGCTCACCCCAAGTGGTCACATCCCACCTCTATGCTACTGCGGACCTGTTGCACTCACTGGGGTTCACTGTCAACATGCTGAAGTCACACTTGATCTCTTTTCACAGATGCTTCCTTTCATCTAGGCTGTTCTGGACAGAGTGCAGTTTTGGGCTTATTCTCCCGAGTGGCGAGTCTAGTATATTCAGGCTATGATACTGTTGTTCCAGCCTCTATCATGGATATGGTGAGACTGACTCCGAGGCTGTTGGAACTTATGGCCTCTTGCACCCTGCTAGTGATGCATGCCCGCTGGCATATGTGGACTCTGCAGTGGAACCAGACGATCCAGTGGGTGCAGCATCATGAGAATCTCTCCGTCATGGTCCAGATCTCGAAGGGCACAGCTAAAGATCTACAGTGGTGGCTGACAAACCGCGATTGGGTCAGAGGCAGACCCCTATCCAGCCAATCTGACAGTAGTGACAGATGTCTCTTCTGTGCTGGGTGGCCATCTGAGAGAGGTGGAGATCAGAGGACTCTGGTCTCCAGCAGAATTCAGAATCTACAGCAACTTGTTGGATCTCTGAGCGATCTGGTTGTCACTGAAATCCTTTCTACCCCACATCAAGGGAAGGCTAGTGCAGGTGTTCACGGACAACACCACTGCCTTGTGGTACTGCAACAAACAGGGCAGGTTGGGGTCGTGGACTCTCTGTCAAGAGGCTCTGCATCTCCAAACATGGGTTCAACACCTGGCGAGCTCTCAATGCCCGAGCAGATGAACTCTACCGTAGATGAGTGGTGTCCCCAACAAAAGGTAGTGCAAGGTCTCTTCTAGCAGTTGGGAGAGCCATAGTTAGATCTGTTTGCCACCGCCGAGAACCTGCAATGTCATTAATTTTGCCTGAAGTTTCCAAGAAGGCTCTCGCTCGGAGAGGCTTTTTGTCTTGAGTGGAACTCTAGCCTCCTGTACATCTTTCTGCCAATTCTACTCCTTCCCAGAGTTCTCAAGAAGATCAGGAACTATCGGGCCCAAGTCATCCTTGTGGCTCCAGACGAGGCTTGGAAATGTTGATGTCCCGAGCTATTGAGCAAGTCTATCAATCCTCTGATCAGGCTGTTCCTTCAGGAAGATTTCCAGTAACAGCAGCAGGGGAGGGTTCTTCACCGGAACCTGTCAGTGCTACTCCTTTATGTGTGGAGATTGATCAGCAACAGCTGACAGCTTTTGACCTTCTGCCCGAAGTCTGTAATCTTATTTTGGCAGATCAGCATCCCTCCAAAAAGCCTGTATATGCCGGCTGTTAGAGCAAGTTTGTGGCATGGTTGTAGGAAACTGACTTTTTTATATCGTGTACCAAAACGAGCTTTACAATATAGAAAGTCCAGGCGACCCTTATTGGTTTACAGGGTTTAAATTAATAATCCTAAATGCTCTCTTTTGTGGTAGTGTGGGCAAGCAGTTTAGGCTTATCAGAGGGTAGTGTTAATGCATTTGTTGAACACACAATGTCAATAAATGAAGCACACTCAAGAAGAAACGTGTGCCTAGTTTAGAAAAATAACAAGTATTTTTATATTTATTTTAACACCAAGAAATTCGTAATAAGGTGAGTACTTTTCGTAAAAGCAAATTTTGCCAGGTAAGTTAAAGTGTCACTTAAATGTACTTTTATGCTGTAATGCTTTCATATGGAAAAAAAAGGCATACAGTGATTTGCAAACAGTTCTCAGGGGTCCCCTTTAGGACTTAAATTGCTAGGGGCCAAGGTCTAAAGTAACAGCAGCAGTACAACTTTACCGACCCAGGAGTGTCCGAGTGCAGACATGCTGGATGGGTTGGTGGCCTTACGCGCTACACTGTAGGAAAAGAGGGGACAACCTAGAAACAGGCTGCAGATGGGGACTTGGAGACACGTCTGGGAGCTCCCAACAGGGAGTTCGGTTTGTGGGGGTCCTGGGAGCAGGAGAGGACCATCGGTTGTCGTGGACCCGGGGAGCTCGGGGGGAGAGGATTTTGGCCAGCTAGTGCCCATGTGTCAAAGGCACCCACAATTCTTGGGTATACCTGCAAATGGGGACAAATAAGTCCAGCTGGGCCACTCTTGGTGCTGGTCTTCGATGCTGATGTCCCTCATTGGCTGCACAGTCTCTACGCAGTTGGAGTCCAGATTGTATTCAAACAACCTTTGGTTGCTGCAATGGGTGTGGTACCCCGAGTATTGGTGCAGGGCGGCTCTGTTTGGCCCTGGCATCTTCTCACTTGGTGGAGAGACAGATCTGACCTCTTGGAGCACAGTGACCTGTTCCTGGGAGATTGCTGCAAACAGCAGAAAGGTGAACCAGACATTGCGGTCAGTACTTGCAGGCTGCAGGGAAGTGGCTCCTCCACTTCAAGGGAGATGCTGATGGCTTGGCAAAGTGCTGGAGGCCCTCCGAGGATTTTGGAAGCTGCACAGCTTCAAGATGGGTCGGGTTGTTGCTATTGTCAGGACATGAGCAGGTAAGCAGGCAGGGTTTAGCGCCAAAGACTACCAGCAGTCCGCAGTTCTTGCTGCTTTGGCTCTTCTTTGTCCTCTTCTTGCTTAAGTCAGACAAATCTAAGCTCCTGGTGTCAGGGGCCGACCAAAATATAGGGGAGTGAAGGGTAGTAGCCAATGGGCTACTAATCCTTGGAGTCACTACACCCCCTATATTAACACTTCCTGTGGGGAGCTGGCATAATCCTGTCCCAGAATTCCTATTTCCATCAAAATGGTGGACCCCTTCTTTTGTGGGGCACATCAGGCAGCCCACCTTAAGGGTGTGACTGGCCTGGTAGTGCACCACACCTCCTAGCACAGTTAATTTCCTGTGTGTCAGGGTGCAAAATGGGCCTCAGGGCAGGGATGGCATCTCCCAGGTCTTGGCGAAGCCGGGGTCACATATGCAGATTCACGATCCATCCTGCTGGAGGAGGTGTGAATACCTTCCTCCGGAGCTGGCATTGTTTCTGGCCTCAGAGATTGCAGCGTCTCACCTGCAGGGGTCAGCAACATGTCTGTGGTGGCAGGCTGGATGATACCAGTTAGCCAGCACACTAAGAAGCTGTTGGTTTTCAGGGGACACCTCTGCTGTGCCCTCTAGGTGCATGTTTTAATAAACCCATTGCTGGCATCAGTTTGGATTTATTAAGACAAAGTGTTTGATACCTAACACCATGGGTTTCAGTGAAGCCATCGTGTAGCTGGGGAAGTCTTAATGACCAGTACCCATTACATATACTGAAGATGGCTCCCCTGTTCACTTGTACTATCTAGCAATTGAACTAGACAGCACAGGGGCATACCTGCTCTTGCAGATATCTCCTAACATGTATAACATGCACGCTGCCTTAGGGCTGTAAGGCCTGTTGTAGGGGTGGCTTACATATATTGCATGCAGTGTCTGTGGTCATGGCACACGGTGTGTGCCATGTTGTGTTTTCATTTTTGTTTGCACCATTTCACACAGCCTGCAATGGCAGCCTGCATGAGTTTGGTGGCGGGTCCCTTAGGGTGGCACAATACATGTTGTAGCCCTTAGGGACCTTCTATAGTACTCATGCCCTAGGTACCAGGGGTACCATTTGCAAGGGACTAAAGGCCTTGACAATTGAGGAACAATTGCACAGTTACCTTGGTTTAGGGAAAGAACATTGGCACTGAGGACCTGGTTATCAGGATCCCAGTGCACGGACATGGCTGGAACATCAGGACATTTTCCTGGTCGGACAACACCTGGCGTGATCTCTGAACATCATAGTGGGCAAACTCAGTTGCCAATGCCACAGGGATCACAAATGGTGTCTCTACCCGGAGGAAGTGCAGGGCTTTTCTGCGACTGGGGAAAACCATGATTAGATCTATTCGCCACCACCGAGGACACGCAGTTTCCAACGCGGCTCTAGCTCGAGGCGCATTTCATTTCTAGTGGTCTTCACACCTACTGAACGCCTTTCCACTGATACAACTTCTTCCCGCAGTCATTGAGCTGATCAGGAACAGCCTGACCCAAGTCATTCTTGTGGCTCCTAATTGGGCAAGTGGTATCCCAAACTCCTTGAGCATCAGTCCTCCGATCAAGTTTCCCTTTCGGGAGGATCCCCTGTCACAGCAATAGGGCAGGGTCTTACACCCAAACCTGCACACGCTTCAACTTAAAGCAAAGAGATTGAGCATCTCCCTGCAGAAGTTTGCAATGTCATTCGGGCAGCCAGGCGTGCGTCAGCCAAGACTGCATATGCCTGCCAATGGGACAAGTTAGTGTCTATTTGTACTACCATAGATGTTGATCCCCTCTCTGCACCTTTGTTTGAGGTGTTACTTGTTCTGATTAGCCCAGCAAGGCTTTCCTTTGGGCACAGTCAAAGGGTATCTCTCAAACATATTGGCTTTCCTGCGGTTTTACTTGATCAGCCCTCCCTGTTCAAGTCACCTGTTGTGACTCATTTTCTAAAAGAACTCCAACATGTTTCCTCCAAAACACTTCATCATACCCCGTTTAAATTTAGTTTTTACTTTTTTTATGTGCTCTCCCTTCAAGCCCATGCACAGCTGCACTCTGCATCTCTTGTCCATCAAAACAGCATTTGTAGTGCCTATGGCATTGGCACGGAGGGTTAGCAAGCTGAAAGCCCTCTCTGTGCACTCTCCTTACACCAGATTTTTTCCAGACAAACAAGTTCTGATAACAAGTGCCTCGTTTCTGCTGTAAGTGATGACACCTACATCAGCTAGACCATCAAATTGCTGACCTTCTTTGCTCCACCCCATCCTTCCAAAGAAGAGGCGAGACTCCATTGCCTGGACCCAATAAGAGTGTTATTGTTCTTTATTGCTCATACCAGAGAACACCGGGTGGACAATCAACTCTTCATTGAGTTTGCCATAGCAAAGAAAGGGAAAGCTGTGCAGAAATGGACCATCTCCAGATGGATTGCACTCTGCATTAAGATGTGCTACGCACTGGCCAAGAGGCAGCCTGCTGATGACTTGCTGGCTAACTTGTCTTGTAGTTTGGGGACTACATAATCTTAGGATGGTGCCAAACTGATTCCATGCACCCCTGCAGGATATTTTGTGCCTGGGACTAGCTAGCTCACAGTTCAACCGTTAGACTCCCTAAACTTAGGCAGGGAGCGTACAGTTCTGGCAACCACAGAACATGACAACCCTATTCCCTCAGGAACCGTAGTGACAGACCATGGACTTTTTGCTCAGCCACTCGTGCTCTTATTCGCCCAGAGAAATATACAAAGAATATACAAAAGGATAGTTATTGAACTGTAGTGATTCTTGTATAGAAGATATGTGCTGCAATGATTAATAGAAAGAAGCAGACAAAAGTTATAAGGAGTGTCAAAACAGTGACTGAAAAAAAAATTCCACCATCTTCTTGAGACATCTTATATATGGCTACATATACAGTATTATAACAATCTAGTGTACTCCTCTGATGCAAACTTTAACCTAAGTGTCTAGGGTGTGACTGTATGGTCTGCTAAGAAACCCCCTTCTGAATGATCTAATCCCTTTACCTGGTGTGTAAGAATGTAGGACCCTGACTTGGTCACAAACTGGCCCTACCTCACAAAGATGTCAGTCAGATGTTAGGCGAAAGCTTCAGCATGCAGTGACCCTCGAAACCAGCAGAAGCGTCTCCTCTGATTGTATTAGAAAACAAAAAGGATATACATAGAAAATGGCATCCTTGTTTCGGTGCGTGATTGTGACCAGGCTGCCTATTGTTTGTATTCAACAGTTAGCTGCGTCACCATATGGGCTTAAAAATCCATTTGTTTCACGCACATGAAGTCCTCGCACATAATACCAAGGCAGTCTGATAGTGTTCTCATGAAGTTCTTTTGTGTCAGCAAGGTCGGTGTTTCTTAGAAACTTAACCCAAAGGGTTGTTAATGCAAATGTGTGTCAAAAGCGAATGTGACGAAGGGAAGGCAACTTTAGGAAAGACCTGTGTACATGTAAATTGGCACTATTTCCTACCAGGCCTAACTCGGGCACATAACACCCACTCTGTGTACATAGGTTGATGAAAAAAGCTACCTAAAGCCACTAATCCTACCTCTTAAATACATCAGCATCTAAAAGTCTAATTGATCAAATCTAAAAAATCAGGTCATTCCTGCTATTTGGATGCTCAAAGCACAAAGAAAGCCAATAGCTGTTTAAAAATATAAAAGCAATAAAAGATAAGTCAATTTAAAAGAAATTTTGCATTGAAAAATAGGCCGAATAAAAAGTTCCCACCACGAGGAGAGCCAGATGTTTACATGTTCTGAGAGGAAGATGAAACATTGCTGTTCCCAGCGTCCGCAGAAAATGTTTCCAGAGGAACACCTTAGAGCAAAATTGATAGAGCAAATATATTCCCATCCACCCCCTACAACTGCTGCTGAGGGAGAAAATACAGCCAATCGAATGTTCCGGTGAAAGAGAGCCTATATTCAAACCCCTAGGTACAGAGGCAACCCAGGGAAGCTCATAGAATGTGGCCTGGAGCAGAGATATCCGCAGAGGACAGCTGCTCAGATGGGCCTTCAGCAGGTCCACCAGTATGTCTGCAGAGTCACACACTTGCGACCCCAAGCTCACGTCCAGGGCAAACGCATAAGTGCACAAGAGATAGCAGAACCCAGGCTGTACACAATGACTCCATACAGGCCAGAAAGACAGGAACTAGTGCACATCCAGTTCTCGAATCAACGGTGCACCAAAGAAATGCACATTGCATTCACGACACAACAGGAAGTGAGGCAGTGGCAGCTCCATTTGCTCTTGAACTGGGACATCCATTATAGAGCAATAATATTAAAAGCAATTTCCCTGCAACTAGGAGCAGGACCAGCAGAAGACCTCCAAAAATAATTCAGAGGACGAAGTAAATGAAAGATGGAATGACCCCCATACACCGCCTGGAAGGTGCTGACCAACCTAGAGCCAATGCTTCTAAAAAACCCTGCACTTCCAGATGTGCCAGGCATGTTAAATACACAATGGACCAGCGCCCCAAAATGTTGTGGGAAGTTAGTTGTCATGACTGATCAGCCCATTTCTCGTGCAGTCCACGCACCTACGTACCTGTGCATTCTGCATGAGACTCTTACCATGATGTTGGGAGCACATGTACACCATGTATAGATGTGTGACGTGTATTTTGCGTAATATTCTCTTGTTTTGTCCTCTGATTATGCACACCCATCGTGCTTATAAACATCATGAACCACCTATGGCAAAATGAACAACTATATTCACCAAGATGAGCTGCACACACACGATATGCGCGTACTCTCTCTTTCCAGGTATTAAACATTGTGGTTTGCCTTTTATTGTCAGCATGAAGAATGCTCGCATAGTCCTGCAAGAGTTATTCCATTGCAACCGCCATCCTGGGTTTGGCAACAAGCAGTATATAGATGAGCACCGCTCGTTGAGAGCGCTCGTGATTGATGAACCTTCTGGAAGACGTCCAACTCTTCGTTCTCGTCTTGTTTTCGGCTCCGGTTCCTGCCGCCTGAATCGCGGTAAGACTTGTCCTCAGTTCCCGCTCATGTTAGCAGATTTGAAAGACTAAGGTAGCGTATTTGAATAGGACAGCCATAAGACGAGTTTCTGATTGCAGAGTAAAGAAGTATTTTGGAAAACTAATCTGCCCACAAGCTAATTAACAAATGGAATAAGAAGAAATCATTGAAAGAAGTATCAACTTTTCAGAAGGTAATTCCTAACTACAAAAATATGAGACATTATTAATCTATTCTTCGAAAAAGACATGAAGATGTATGATTAGTTCTTTAGAATAAATATGTGATTATGTATTATTGAAAAGTACTTTCATAATTAACTCCGAGATTACATGAGAGACTATTGAGTATGAGAAGTCATATGAGAGACTATTAAGTGACTTAACAAAGAATATAGCCTACTACTAGAACTTAACACAAATGTCTGAGAAGCTGGATAGAATAGAATAACACCTAATTGATTTCTATACAGGTAAGAACAATTCAAACTTCAGTTAATTGATGAACATTGTAATAGGTCTTGGTCTTAAGCATAGTACTAATATAGGTTCTCGCTATTCCAGGTCTCCCTCCCCGCAGTACCCTCCCAATACCCTTCCCTCCCAACCGGCCATTCCGATCCCCTGCTGTATATATTCACAGAGTCCAATACCAGAATGTGGGCATTGGATGGTACTGCTCCTGAGGAACTCGCTCCTGACAAAGTATGGAGAAGCGCACATCACCTGAAGATCAAACGTCTCCTTGGCTGAAGTTAAGTCCACATCTTTTTGAAACAATAAGTCTTTCAGTTTGACCAGAGCGTCAAAGCGCACATTAGTAAGATTAATTGAAGGCCACAGCATTTCCTCTCTAGCTACATGGGCAGGCAGAAACAGGACTTGTGTGAATCATGTTACAATGGAAGGGACGACACCACATATGCAACGTTTCATCCCACAACAACCCTGACTGTTCAACATCAGGTAACTCCCATTCAAGAGTAATCTGAAAGGCAGGAAGTATCATGGCCACTGGAGTCCTTTCAAGTAGCAAGAAAGGTTAGCTACAGATGCATGGCATGCCCCGTGCAACGAACGTCCTTGCATACTAGGGACCCACTTAAAGTATTCTCACAGTCTGAGACACTAAGAAAAACTACAGTATCCTTATTCCGACACCGGAATGTGAAAGGAAGTTCCCATTTGTCATGTACGAACCCTTCACCTAATGCTTCATACCTGCCCACTTGATGGGTGTTAGACCTGGCATCTTTGGCGTGGTTACCCCTGACTTTTTTGCCTCTACCTCCTGTATTTTTTGATGCTATGCTGAATTTCGTTTTTGCTGGTTTAGATGCTTTGGGCACTTTGCCACTGCTGATCAGTGTCAAAGTGCAAGTGCTCCCTTGGTAAATTGTTATATTGATTGGTTATCCATGATTGGTATATTTGTTTCACCTGTTAGCCCCTAGTAAAGTGCACTGAGTGTGCCAGGGCTGGTGATTCAAATGCTACTAGTGGGCTGCAGCACTGATTGTGCCACCCACAGGAGTAGCGCTAAAATGATGTCTTAGGCCTGCTTGCAGTGCCTATGTGCAGTCCAGGACTGCCATGTCTACCTGGCCAGTGCACCCACTGACCAGGCCTTATCCTTCCCTTTCTGTGCATGTCAGGCATCCCTATGGTGGCCCTAGGTATCCCCCTGGGCTGGGTGCAGTGTATCTGAAAGGTAGGGCATGTGCTGAGGTGTGTAACATGCCCTGGTAGTGAATTACAGCCAGTTTCGTTTTTCACTGCTGAGAGGCTATCTTGCCCATAGGATAGAATGGGGGAGGCTGTTTACATGCCTATCTTCCCATAAGGGCAAGATAGAAAATCCAAGTTTGGTACCTTTGTGTTCAGAATTTAATTATACATCTTTTTAGCAAGATGGTTTTTAAATTCACTGTGTGAGAATAGCACTTTTTAGAAAGTAGCTATTCTCCTGTTTAACCTTCCTGTGTGCCTGTGTGCTGGTTGGCTGACTGGTGTCATGTGATGGGCTAGGTGGCTCCAGGAGCCTGGATGAGTCAGCAGCAGGGTGAATAGGGAGATCTGCTTTAGATGGGTGGGAGGAGTAGCCCCTGGGTTTGAATAGGGCTGCCTCTGCCAGCACAATGCTGGCTCCACCCCCTGTTGGCCAGGCTGAGGACTCTGCCTCTGCTGGCACAAAGAAAGCTCCACCTCCTGCTGAGCGTCTAACGACCCTGCCCCTCACTCTGAAAGGAACCAGGTGCTCCAGGGCAGAGCACACCCAGGAACCGGTTTGAGCAGGGGAATCCCCCCACTGAAACAAGGAGAAACAAAGACTTGGAGGGGTATAAGAAGAGGACCCCAGACACCTAAACTTTAGATCACTTTGGAACTAAGAAGAAACCTCTGCCAAGGAGAAAGCTGAAAAGAACTGAAGAGGAGAAGACTGCCTGCTTGCTGTTTTGCTTTGCTGCCAAGGAGAGGGGAAGGACTTTGCTGTGTCCCCTTCTTTTGATTATGATCTCCAAGGGCCTGAGAAGAGCTGGCTCCCTGTTAAGAAGTCCCAGGAACAAAAGGACTTCACCACCAGCTCCCCTGGAACTCTGCTGAAGGAGTTCTGACCTGCCTTGGAGTGCTTGCCCAGTCTTGGGGCCTCAGGAGGTAGTTTTGCTGTGTTTTGGGAGCAGGGAAGCAGAAGCGTGAAAAAGAGGAACTGGTACCCAACGCATCATCCGATTGCGTGTCGCAAGAACGAGAGTGCAAGGAGAATTTCATCGCGGCATCATCGCAGCACCCGGAGTCCCCGCATCGCCGAGTGCGTCGAGCATCGATCCGGTGCAAGAAGATTCCTGACGCTGCGAGGGTCGTCGCAGAACCAGTTTGCGGGCCGCACCACTGCCGGTGCGTGAAAGTATCCAGTCACTGCGTGCGTCGACGCAGAGTCCCGTTCCGTGGCGCATCGAGAGTTGCGGCGCCGGAAGTCAACGCTGCGCCGCGCATCGTGCCACGTCGAAGAGTGTCGCATCGAACCTGTGCATGAAGCTTCCCCCTAAGAAACCTACGCAACGAAAGCCAAAGTCATCGCATCCTCCCCCTACAGATCGGAGCCGGCGCATCCACCTCTGCTGCGTGAAGCAGGGCTGTTGCAAAGCCTCCCCAAGATCTCAGGAGTATCGCATCGCCTTTGCCATCTTCCTTGTTATAGCTTTTGGGAACCTTATCGCAACTACAGGTACTGTTGGGCACGAGAGTGTCGCATCTTGTGCATTGAGAGTCGCATTGTGCAGGACACTGACTTTTACATCCTGGAGTACTTTCTGCAAACTCTTGAACTATCTTTAAAGTAACCATTTTAATTGTGTGTTGGTTTGTCTGTAGTATTTGGTCTTGTGAAGTTTTTAGTAAAGATACCTTATTTTTCTAAAACAGTAAATCTGGTGTTTTCACTGTGTTACTGTGAGTGTTGGTACAAATACTTTACACATTGCCTTCGATAGCCTAGACTGCTCAGGCCAAGCTACCTAGAGGGTGAGCAGGGGTTATCTTAACAGTGTATCCCCCTTTCCCTGACTAGAAGCAAGGGTCCCTACTTGGACAGTGGTACCTACCCTGCCAACTAGAGACCCCCAGATCTAACAATGGTGTTGTAGACAGTACTAAAAGAGGAAATTCGAGATTGGCAGTGTAATGTACTCATGGATTGCCCAACCCGAGGATGCTATCTCCGTAACGGTAAAAGGTAATTTCTGAGGTTTTTCAGAAAGATGGTGAGGTGAAAACAGGTTTGTGATGTTAATGTGTTGTCAAGGCACGTGGCCAGAACGCAATGTTTGTAGTGTCCAGCTCAACAATATAATTCACATAAGTTGGAACTGTACATGTTGTAATACAGACAAGTCTTGCTGAATCACATTGATTGTAGATGAAACAAAGTAACCTAAAGAAAACATTCTAGCGGCTACGGAAGTCACACCATTGTCCACTACTGCAAGAACCTTTTTTATGTTGGCCTATCAATCTCACGCAGCCTTTCAGTAGCATTTTTTTTTTTTAGATCTTTTCCATATCTTGACGTTGTTTCTGAGGGTCCACTAAAACGTCTCGTATATCCAGGTCACCAGATAAAAGGGACAAGTGCTGTTGTACCTGAGACAGTGTTGAGGTTTATATCCAATTAAGGCACAACTTCCTGACACTGTAAGTTGTTACCACCTCCTAATGTTCACTCTGCACATATTGCATGTCAGGCCTATTTGCTGTAAATCCCTCGATTTTGCTCAGGAAACTATCCTGACATTTGTTATTGGCCACATTAACCATCCCTTCCAGTTATGATCTGACCAGTTATATCTACTCTTATGCACCATAGATTCAATAGTGTTTTCATCATATGGTGTTAACCACTGCCAATTGTCAAGTTGTGTAAGAGAAAGAACCCTCAGTGTATTTAAATCCTTTATCTTGACTAGGCCAAGACATGTTTTCTGCTGGACTGGTTTGTTCAAGAAAATCATCGGTTGCAGTAATAAACAGGCTATGAATAAACCATCAGTTCCATGAACCTGCCAATCTTTAGTCCTCGAGATAGATTTTACATCGACTGTGTCCCTCCAAAAGTCTAAACCTTGTACAGAGATTTGGGAAAGAAAGGAAACAGTGTAAATCAGCTTAGTATCAGTTCACCACCAGCTGCTGTAGACAAATACATACAAATGTAGCAATCTCTAGCACGCAGCACTTTAGAATACTCATGTAACAATCTAAAATAAAAATTGTCAGAATATTTCCCTGCAGGCTCATCTTTGTGTAATATTTTTATGTTAACATGTAAATCTACATTGCTCATCTAAATAGGTCTGATCAGTTTCAATCTTAGTTGAAGCATGCTCAACAGATGAGTTAAGACTCACTAGTAAGCCAATCATAAGTATGACTATGGCAAATGAGTGTGTTTAAGGTGTACTTTTTAGCTTGTTTTTATCTGTGAAACGTACAAATCTACTGTCAAGTTTATACGAGGTTTAGATTTTTTGCTTTTAGGACATAGCACTTTGTTTATACTAGTCAGTCTATATTACATCTAGGACTTTAACCTCTCAGTGTACAGCACCGTACAACTCTGCACATCAGCAATAATTTCGGTCTAAGATCACCCTGTTTTCTTATCCTGAAAATGCGGGCAGATGTAATTAAATGCTTTTATTTTTGCTCTAGAAACCGTAAGCTAAAACTGTATTGTTTAAAAACGGTAGTGGAATGTAGTTTGAGCCATGACATTTACGTTCAAGATTAAAGCTTACTGCACCTTACATGTGTGTACACAGCGAGGTCTTAGCATGTAGTGAAATGGATACTACTCATCATTAACTCTGTTTTATAATTAATGCTCTATTCTGTTAGAGAATAGCACTTTGGTATATCACAGCATTCTTTTTCAACTATGCACTTAGCCTCATCTATTTAATTTCCTTTTTAACTTGGACTTGCTGCAAAGATAACGCACCAAATCAAATTTAGTAGTCCGGGCCCAAAAGTCTCTTTGGGTAAATAATTTTGTGCTAGCTCATCATTTCACATCCAAGCTAATAGTCACTTGCACTTTAAAGTAGTACGTTATGAGTCTTATCTGCTTTTTTTTTTAAACCTTTTTTATGAAATGACTGTAATGTATAATGAGACATCGCTTACCTGCTTACCATATTTTAATTGTTTTATACTTGCATACTTTATTAGATCATGTTGTTGGCACTTTAATAGACTTTATTGTCTAAATAGAGTATTTACAATCATTCAACCAACTATGACATATACAATAACTACCATAAAATTCTACAACTTTTCCATGTGCTTGGCACCATGATTTTTCTCAAGTCAGATCAGAAAAGGAAAAATCAAAAATCTACTCTTTGACACTACTGTGCAAATAAGCAAAACGTTAAAATCTTTTCGGTATCATCTTAAGGATTTTTGGAGCCCCTATTTGTAACAACTTTTATTTTTATTTCTCATTTGTGGCTAATTTAATACTGAATGATGCCCTCTAAACTTTCAAAGAAGGGGTGACCCAAAGACAGTTGAAACATGTCTTTCCGGGGGAGCCAAAAATCTATGATGACACTAAACAAAGATAGAGAGTCAAAGGAAGTGGTAGGCTGAGGGGAGAGAGCTTTCAATATTGGAATAAACAAAGATGAGGATGAGAGAGAAAACTGACTGTCCCGGAGGGGCCTCTTTGCGCATGCCTTAAAACCACTCTTTCCTATGTGTACCTACCTCAGTACCATCATAAAATGTTTTGACTCTCTATTAGGATTAACTTTACATCTAATACCCGTTTTAGGTAAAACAAAATGCTGCAAAAATGCCACACAACATTGATTTGTATTTTGAACTTTGGGAAATGGGGGCACGCATAAAAAATGAAAGCTCATGCTGCGTGGCATAGTACCAAACGGAATTTACAATCCTTATCAGATTAGGAACCTACAATCTTTGATTGGATACCTATAGGTAAAATTCTACTCTTCTACTGGACACCTATGGGAACCTAATATCTATGTCTGGATATCTAAGGTGCTAACATGACATTTCAATGTCTGGATACGTTCCTTGATTTGTTAATCAATAATAGCATTCAATCCCTTTGCTAAAATAGCATCACTCATGGGGGGGTTTTCAAAAAGACATTGATGATTCTCAGTTTCATGGATTCTCAAAACAGGACAGCTTCTATTGAAGTAGATCTACACAGGAGCTGAATATCTTAATTTTGGCACTCTTTGTCTCCTTGGGCCAGATGTACGACCAATGTGATTTGCGAGTCACAAATCACAATGTACAACAATGTCTCAGACACTGTTATTGATTCCAAATGGGGTCGCAAATTGCATGCCTCATGAATATTAATGAGGCACTCTCAATTTGCGACCCCCATTGGGAATGGCTGGCCTTCCCAGGTATGGTGGCCTGCTGGGCTCAGCAAACCTCCATGTCTGGGACTGTTTTTAAATAAAGCATTTTTTTTTTTAAATGCCGCCCATTTTCCTAAAAGGAAAATGGGATGCATTTAAAAAAAGAAAAATGAATCGATTTAGTTTCGTTTGTTATGGGCAGGTAGTGATCCCTGGGACTACTGCCTGCCTCTAAAAAATATTTTCTCCTGCATTCACAGAGGGGAACGGATCCCCTGGGGACCCCTTCCCGTTTGCAAGTACTTTACCACCCTTTGGAGAAGGGTGGTAAACTGCAGCTGTTTTGCGACCGCAGTTGCGGTCGCAAAACAGTCTTGTAAAGTGTTCAGACTCGCTATTAGGAAGAGATGCCCTTGGAAGGCCCGTTCCTAATAGCGAGTCGCTAATCCTATTTAGCGAGTCGTAAATCATTTGCGACTCACTAAATAGGGTTAGTACATGGGCCATTTGTTTTTTGCAGGCGCTAACGAGTCGCAAACCCGTTTGCGCATGCAAAAAATGGTCGTACATCTGGCCCTTTGTCTCTTGGTTCTTCAGGCTTCTGGTAGTTCACTGTCACTAGCACTCTGTTCGATTGGCTCTAGTTCTTCCTTGGTCATTTCTGAATGATTTCTTCTGACACAACAGTTCTTAGTCTCTCGACACTTTTTGGCTTCTTCTCTTGCCTTTTCACTCTACCGTATGAAGTGTTTGCACCTTCTTCCAGTTGATTGTGAACACTCATTCTCAGCTGCTTGGTTTATTGTGGTTATTTTCGGAGTGACTGGAAAGATTTCTCTTCTCCCACAGTCCGATACATCTACTCTCCAGACTGCTGCAGTGCACCAAATGGCTTGAGCATTTGTTTTAGGGGCTTAACCGAGGCCCCTGTGGTGCATGGGGGCACCCAACCCTTCAGACAGCCCCGCATTTAACCTAATGAATATTAGTGAGATATGGGAAACTCGAGCCCCGACACTTCTCGGGTAGATGTTCTATTAAGTACTTGTAACTAAAACCCAAATCACATACAATTAGCTTTTTAAATTCTTAGAAAAATAAAACATACTGTTTAAAAAGGTTGAAAATTATGAACTGTTATCTAATCATTTGACACTGTCTTATAACAAGCATTGCCTTGTCACAGGAAGAGGTTGTAGTTGTAACTTGGTGCACTTTTTGTCAGGTCTGCAGGCGAGATCCAGGATGCAACCTCAGCTTGACACTTTATCACTTGGCCTATTACTGATGAAGCACAAATGCTGTCAACTAGTTTGTGACAATTAATAATGTATGTGACAACAAAACTACACACGAAAACAAATGTGCACCTTGACCACATTAAGTGTATTTCATTGATAGTGAGTGAATGCGAGAATACAAGCAGCGTCAATGAGTGCTTTGAGCTGTAGAAATAGGCGGGGCTGACGGCTGTGTGGGAGCTCACGTCATGCGACACGGCTCAGATCCTCTTTCGGGTGAGGAAGCGCTGGCCGGAAGGACGCAAACCAAAATGCTGCTGATTTCTTGGCTCCAATGCAGCCGTGCCATGGTGTGGCTTCCATTGTGATGAAGGTCGGCAGGGGCAGGGCAGGGATTGTACGTGCTTTGGTGCCCGAGGCACGTGCTGCTGATGTTCAGCAGAAAAAAGCCTCCAGTGGCTTTCCTTTCCGTTTTTAGGTCTCGCCTATGCAGCGCGCATGCGCTGCTTAGGAAAGAGACCTTTAGTAATTGGCACAGCTTTCCCGTCAGAAACGTGCACGCGTTGCATTGCTACCAATGGCAATGCGTGCACATCTGGCGATTCACTTGCGGGAGCGAGCAGCTGGCGCCATATGTTATCAATTATCGCGCCTTGCTGCTCGCTCCCGCAAGGGAATCACGCAGGCCCCCTCCTCGCCGCGCGTGGCGTGCTCGTTTTTTTTTTTCATTTTCATTGTTTTTGGTTTGGATGATATCCCCTTAAATCGACGCCCCAGGCCGACCGTGTTCACAGACTCGCCGTAAATAAAAGTGCAGGAACTCGTAACCAAACCTGTTTTTCCAGACTCGGGAACTTTGGTTCTTTCATTCCACTGCAGCTCGCTCCGCACCCAGTCACCCCGGGGCACTAATTGTAATATGTAAGCTATAAAAGCTTCTGAAATGTGAATGCATTTGACAAGTTAATTCAGCTGTACTGTCTTCCGAAAAACTTCTGCTCTCTCGGATTACGAGCAACCTTGGAGAGTAGTCGTCCTCAGACTGCTAGGATTAAAACTGATGGGTTTACGGCCCATTCTACAGGTTTATGGAAAGCGTCTATTAATATTTCAGAAGGGAGACACAGCTGCAAGTCAATTGCTTCCCTTGAAACCAACGCTTACTGTCTGGAAAATGGCACATTATCAGAAGAGGAGGATTTTCACAGAGCCAGCTATGGAACGGTGCCGCAAAGTCCTCCACAGACACAAGGGTAAATTGCCCTCCTTCAAAAATGCGTTGCAAAAGCACTTTACGAATGCGCAATACACGTCACCTTTCACACAAAGCCTAATTGGTAGACTTTACAGAAACCTACGTAAGAATATTTTAATCATTTGCATCCCAAAGAGCCCTTCATTCTCACTGTATCATAAAGCAGTTTGGAGACATGGGACATTTCACACAAGCTGAGGCCATTGTGACAACATCAGCCTGCCCCATTTACAAACTGCGTCACCTGGAGCCTAATAACTTCCACCGAGCTTGGCTTGTTGGGGGCGGGAGGATGACTCTCTTCCCCCCGAGAACATTTGAAAGAAAATGGCGTCAAAAACTGCATTTTAGAGCGTAATTTTCACATACATCTGCTAAAAGCTATCAATAGGCACTCGTGAAATATCCCAGTACTTTCATAATGTGCCAAACCTATGAAGCTTCCCAGGAGGGGACCCCATTTTTTTCAGAATTGCTATGTGGTCCCCTGTAAGTTGAGAATGAACTCTGGTTTGACATTGCAACCAGTGGTGCCCCCATGTTCCAAGAATAGTCTTTTGTATGCCAAGGACAACATAGTACCATGCCTGCCCTCCATTATGCCAAGAATCGACTGTAGCATGCCAGGGCCAGCATATTGATGGGGTCCTAAGTAAGGCAAATATTCCCTTGAGTAGGCCAAAACCAGTGGCAGACTCTCAGGCATAACACACACTCTCACTCACTCATGCTTACTTATTCTAACTTGCTCACATTCACACTCCGCCTCTCACTCATGCTCATGGCCACTCATTCATATAAACCTACTTACACATTCTCACTCACAAACACACACTCACGCTCATGGCCATTCATTCTAAGTTACACTACTTCAGTCATACTCACCGTTTCACTCACTCTTGCTTTCGCAATCCTTTTTCACTCAGTCTCACTCATACTCACTTTCACTCGCTCTCACTGTTACACACGCTCACTCAGAATCTCACTCTAATGCACACAATCACACTCAGACACACTCCTTCCCTCACTGATTTCCACTCATACCGAATCACACCCCCATGTTTGTCACACACACACTTTTATGCACTCACTCACTCACATGTCCAGAGCAACAACATTGGATTTCTTTGTACTTATCTTGATGCCTCTGATGACGACTCCTCTAGTGGAGTAGGAATCTGTATCTGTACATAGTAGCAATCAACACATGATTACCACACTGCAAATGAGGAACCGGACATGGCATAGGGGACAGGATGTACATTAAGACTTACGACGTGCCATGTCCAAGCTTATGTCAAGGCTGGTCCTCCGGTCCTATCAGATGCTGGGACGAGTCTAAGGATCTCACCCCTGCTTCCCTGTGTGAATTCTGGTTGGGCAAAGAAGTGCACTGATGAGCACCCTGACAGTCTCATTTTCAGAGATATGCAGTGCTTCCTGAGGCATGCACGATATGCCTGCTAAATAATACGAACTGCGCCTGTGTGAAGGGACGTAGTTGAAGTATGACCTCACGGATGTACAATCCAAACCTCCCTTTGCAGAGTGCTGTGCTTTTAAACAGATGGATTGTGGCTCAGCCCCTCATCCACTTGTCTTTAGGAGTCTGGTTCGGTAGAGAGGGTATACCTGCACACTGGATGTTTTAATGAAAATACAAACCTTATATTTTGATGAACACTGCTAAATGAAACACATATTAGTGTGGGTAGAGACTAGAGGTGTTATGTGACAACTGACAAGGGCACCATTTTAACACTTTTTTGACGAGCCACCACTGCAGCGTAAAATGGTCTACTGAATCTTCATAAAAGCTGAATTCAACAGTGCTTTACTGTGAGAGAGAGATGTCACATCCGGCATGTCTAGTATCCCAAAGCAGAGTGGCAGAGCTGGGACCATTCTCAGGAACACTCTAGAGACAGAGTGGCAGCAACTTTCCCATACACTCTCTCTCTCCCTCCCGCCCCGCCATGTGCTCCATAATGTCGACCTCCTCTTTCCCCATCCTGGATGCATATTGTTTTTCATTTACCTCATTCCAACCCATTTTCTGCTGCTCCTTGCACGCAGCACAACTCACTATCTTACACTGACACAAGGGAGTAGGTTACATGAACATATTGCCTCAGACAACGACAGGTTCTAAGATCTTCGGGTGCAGTGATTATGACTTAGCACAGAAGAGTAATTTGTTACTTCGCTCCTGGTATGGGTGCCCTGTGAGAGGGCTGCCTGAGATGAATTCCACAGTGGTGGTTTTTCAAGTGAGGAGGATCATGCACCCGTAAGATTTCAAGTTTTTAAATTACTTTTTGGGACTTGTGCGTATGCTGAGCTGGGTTGTGCAGCGAAGGTTCAGCAGTTTCGTTTTTTGCAGAAATCACACAGAGAATTAGGGAATGATTGAAATGGTGCATTCAGCTGCTACCAGGTTCACCATTTTCTTTTTACTAAGCAAAGTAACTGGGGGTGTTAAATTGACACATCCTGGTAGATACAGTTGCATTAGTCACCGAGCAAAGCTGTGTTGAAGGCTCGCTGGTGACGCTACCTATTTTTAACTGACTCTGGTGATAACCCTGTTTTAAATTGTTTTAGCCTTGCTTTTTGCACATTTTAACCGCACTCTGTAATCGCTGGTAGTAGCTTTTTACCTACTTGCTCCAATTGTAATTTTGTACTGTTGCACAGCGCACTTTGACAGGATTCCCTCCTCCGCTCTCACTTCATCCACTTCCGCCGGTTAGCGGTCTAGTGGCTCACCGGGGATACTTAAACAGCGCGCCTAAGGCAAGCCCGTCTGCGCCCGTCCGCGCTCAGGCCGGGCACAGGGCCTGTTCCCCTGGTCCGTGTCCATCTCCGTTGGACAGAAGATACTACTCTGGCGAGGAACTGCACAGCTTAAATAAGGTGGACAAAGCCTTTTATTGTCATAGACTGTCCCCCTGTCTCCTTCATAACAAGAATATTGCAGCAGCTATAGCCAGAGGGAGCTCCGTTTGTAGAGAATGTCTCATCCCCCTCCCTAAATTATTAAACTCACCTGTTCAACCTGTTCCTTTTAAGCATGGTCGGGACAGGGAAATTGGTAGAGATGTCAACTTGAAATGCGCTTTATTGAACGCTAGGTCACTGGTGAAGCACTCATCTGAGTGTGCCCTGTTTGTGGAGGAAAACGACATCAAGTTGGCGTTTGTTACAGAAACTTGGTTCGATAGTACCTCTGGGCCTGACTTGGTAAAAGCCACCCCATTGGGTTTTTATTGTCACTCCCTGGATCGCACACAAAAAAGAGGAGAAGGGCTTGCGGTAATCTACCATGAATCTCTCTCCCCACACTTTTCAGCTGTCTGCATTCAGGGTAGCGAAGCACTATCTTTTAAAATCTTCTCTGCCCATTATAAACCCTTCTCTGGTATCCTAATCTACCGTCCACTAGGAGAGAGGAAGGGATTTATGGATTCCCTTGATGGGATTCTAGAAGAAGGTCTGAGCTTAAAATCTTTCGTATTGCTTGGAGATATTAATTTTCATTTAGAAAAATCTGAAGATCCAGACACTGTCAGGCTTAACAACATCATGGCCATAGGAGGTCTGGATCAACTGGTCTCATCGCCGACTCACAACAAAGGCCATACCTTAGATGGGATTTTCTCCAACAATAGGGATCTGGATTATATTTCCACCCTCCCTATTACTTGGTCTGATCATTTTATAGTGAACTTTGAGATAAAATGTTCCACGAGACCTCCCGTCGATTCTAAATCAAAAAAAGAAATCATCACGAGAGCTTGGGGCAAACTAGATATTAAAACTCTTGAATCATCTCTCATTGATACTATGTACACTGCCCCACTTGACATCGAAGAGGCCACGCATACCTATAACAACTGGCTCATCGATGCCTGCTCCAAAACGGCACCCCCGAAAAAATGGATTCCTAAAAGGGCCACTCCTACTGCCCCTTGGTATACAGGAGAACTTAGGGAGAAAAAACTGTTATGTAAACAAGCTGAAAGGATTTGGCGAAAGAACTATGCCATGTCGGATAAATCAGAGTATAAATTTACCATCTCCAATTATAAACAAGCTCTGACGGCGGCCAAAAAAGAATACTTTGGCACCCAAATTATTAATGCTAAATCTGACTCCAAAGAGCTGTTCAATACGGTCATCAAACTTTCAAATCCCAGGATGCCAATTGTTCCCGTTGATCCGGATTTTTGCAATACCATTGGGGCTTTCTTTCAATCTAAAGTGGAGTCAATTTTTCACTCGGTGTCAGATTCAATTGAGTTAAATGGTGCAAAAACGGAAGTCTTCTATCACCCTGTTACCACCTTGGACTGCTTCTCCCCTTTGAAAATCGAAGACACTGTGAAGCTTATGAACAGCATTAAATCGGGTGCCCCGAGTGATCCCTGTCCCACATGGATCATCAAACAAATTGCCGATACCACTTGTAGGGTCCTGACTCCCCTATTAAATGGCATAATTCAATCTGGTCTCTTTCCAAAATCCTGGAAAAAAGCCTCAGTGCTTCCGCTATTGAAAAAGCAGTCTCTCGATCCCAAGGACCCGTCTAACTATCGTCCCATCTCCAGACTTCCACTTCCAGCTAAAATTCTGGAAAAGGCCATAAACAGACAACTTAGCGACTTCCTCCAGCTTAACAACCTGTTGGACTCCTCGCAATTTGGCTTCAGAGCGCTCCACAGTACTGAGCTTGCGCTCTTAAAGTCTACAGAGGAGATCAGAGAGGTAATGGATAACGGAGGCAACGCAATGTTGATTCTCCTAGATTTATCCGCGGCCTTTGATACCGTGCACCACACGGTACTTCTTAACTGGCTATCAGAGATCGGAATCACAGGGATAGCATGGAATCTGCTCAACTCCTTTCTCAAGGATAGGTTACAAACCGTTGAACTTAATGGTAACATCTCCGAGCCCTTTTCACTGCCGTGTGGGGTGCCGCAGGGATCATCTCTTAGTCCCACTCTCTTTAATATATACGTGGCACCCCTGGCTGGCATTATTAGAGCTTTCGGATTTCAGCTTACCTCCTACGCAGACGACACTCAAATCGTGTTGTCGGTGAAGGAGGGACTTGAAAAAGAAACAGGAGCACGGTTTTCAGACTGCATGGGTGCGATCTCCAGATGGATGTCAGCTAATTGCCTCAAACTGAACTCAGCTAAAACTGAGGTTCTTAGGTTTGGCAATAACCCCCTGATGTGGACACCAGATTGGTGGCCTGCGGATCTTGGTCTCTGCCCTACACCCTGCAGTAAAGCGAGAAACTTGGGTGTGGTGGTAGACGAAAAACTCAATATGGGTGACCAGGTCAGCAAGGTGATATCTGGATGCTCGCTGATACTGAGAATGATCAGGAAAATTAAGCTCTTTCTCTCCGAGGGGAACCTTAGAACTGTGGTGACTGCATTGATACTATCTCGTCTAGACTATTGTAATAGTCTTTATGTCAATATTCAAGTACAGCACCAAAACAGGCTCCAAACGATTCAGAATGCAGCAGCCAGACTTCTGACGGAGACCCCGAGGACGGTCTCAGTTAAGGGAGAACTGAAAAAGCTACACTGGCTCCCTACGCATTTGAGATCTAGATTTAAGGCTCTATGCATTGTGTTCAGAGCCCTGGCCGGAACAGGGCCTCAGTTCCTAAGAAATAAGTTTTTCTGGTACACCCCTACTAGATCTCTCAGATCAATGGGTGCAAAACTAGTGAAAACCCCCAGTTTTAAAAAAGTCAATTGGGGAGGCAGAAGCTTTGTTACCAGTGCTTCCAGAATCTGGAATGAACTTCCTTTCTTTTTAAGAAACTCCCCTGACATTAGTACGTTCAGGAAGGGTCTTAAAACTTGGTTCTTTTCTCAGTTTTAGTCTTGTTTCTTTTTTGGGTAGTTAATGCCTAGCGCCAGGACACCGGAATGGTAATCGTGCGCTCTATAAATTTTAATAACATAACATAACATCTCAAATCCAACATATGAAGAAACACCAGTTGTCTCACACTTCACCTTGCACAACTGGTGCACACACTTTTCTGTGGATGTATTCAGTGGATAGGGATGGTGCTGGATATGGATTGAATACTCTCAAACCAAAGAGTCTGCTTGACATCAGAAGAGAGAAAATGGACGGACAGGCAGATCTAGGAGTAGTTAATGCGCTGTCAGTGAGAGAAGTCAAAATGGGGACACCAGACCTATCTGTGTTTATTGCTACTATTTAATTCAACAGCTTTCAGAATACCTTTTAGTGGTATGAATTGTTGTTTTTCAGTCTTCTGAAGTTAGAGAGTATGGTGGACTGTTTGTATCTTAAGATATTGGCATTAATGCATAGTTTTAAAGCACATGATGCGAGGGCTCTGCAAAAGCAGGACTTTATTTAAACAAGCATTGGCATAGCCAATAGGTCTCGCCTTTGGGACCTTATAAGTGTTTAGCTATGCAACAGTTGATGTTGTTGCACCAAGGATATTGTGCTGGATAACTAAACACTTATAAGGTCCCAAAGGTGAGACCTATTGGCTATGCCAATGCTTGTTTGGATTCCAGACGGGGCGCCCAACGCTCGATGTGATGGCGCATTTTTGAAGACGCCTCTCTGGTCATTGACTCCCTCTCTTCCACCACCCCCTGGAGTTTCTAGGAAACCGAGTTTACTGATTGCTTGGTGTGGTTACCTCTAGTGGGGCCTGGTGGAGAAAAGGGGAAATAAAGCTAAGCAAGCCAAGAGTGTGAGGGGGAGCCACAGCATATTGAGTACTCTTAGGGTCCCAGATGACCAGCTGCTCCATAATCTAGTAGATAGGAGGCAGAAAGGAAGGTACTGATAGTGCTGCCTGAGGAGGTGGTCTAGGTGTCTTTCCAGGTGGAGTAATAGCAGGTAGAGATTGCAAGTGGTCTGTGTAGCACAGATGGTAAAAAGTATATAATGTACAGGTCTCCTGCCCGGCACAGTTTACTCGCCTGGCAGCAAGCAGGAGAAAGCTGTGAACACATCAGACACAGGGAGTAATGTAGGGGTCAATGTGAGCACGACCTCAATCAAACCTTCTTATCCCCTGTTTTTTACAGCTGGGCCCAAAGCAGTATTGAAGGACCTAACAAAGGTGTCCTCACCCGGCCTCATTGGAAAAAACATTGAACTTAATCTTGTCTGAATTACGCGAGATGAAACGGTCCCAGGAAGATGCTGTAGGAAGCTGGCTCAGTATATACTATACCAAAGTGAGGTATTGTGTGCACAGAGTCCAGTGGAACCCCAAAGGTAGGCAGAGGTAAAGTTAGATAGCACCTCACTCTCTATTTGTGTTAATGTGGTCGAGCAGTAAGGCAGTATCAGATGACAGTGTTGAGCATTTGTTGTACGCACTTAGTCAGCAAATGAATTCACACACTCAAAGACTGAACTTCAGACCAATTGTTTTTGTATGAAAATATTATATGAGTTATTTTATTTTCTAGAACCAAGCAAGCCTGGCACAGGTAAGCAATAAATGCTTTACAGTAATAATGCAGTTTGTAAACAGTTTGAATTGAAAGTGTATATGCACTTTGTTTTGACTTACAGTATTTTTTCAGAGAAATGCAATACTTTGTAAATACAGTAAATAGACTTGAATGGGCTTTTCAGTAAAATTACAGGTAAGTTACTTTTGAGACTACTTTTCTTACTCAGAGTAGTATACCTGGATACTACTCTGGGACATTTCCTGCAAACAGGTAAGTAAAATCGTTTTTGTTAGTTAGTGCAATTTTAAAGAATTTCTTCAGGTTTTTAAACTCCACACTTAGAAACTTTCCCAAGAAAAACAGTCCATGTTATCCTATGAAGGAAAATAGTTTTATTGGTTTTGAGGTAAGTGTTTGGTAGTGGGAGTTGAGGTTCTGGGGGTAGACTCAGGGGTCCCCCAGGGTCAAGGATGCACTCTAGTTACACCATCAGCGGCACTAGAGTGGCCAGGTGCAGAGTGCGGAGGCCCAATGTTATCCAATGGGGGATAGGGGGCCTCCGGTTGGTGGCTGCTGACAAGCAGGCCACTTGGTTGTGGGCACTCTAGTTGCACCCTCAACGGCACTAGGGCGGCCAGGTGCAGGGTGCTGTTTCGACGCCGGGCACCCAGTTGGTTTCAATGGGGAGCCTCTGGTTTGCAAAGGCACTGCAGGCTTGGGGACGAAGGTCTTCTGGGTGCGACCACCACTTCGAGAGGTAAGTTGGGAAGTTAGGGGTTGGTTAGGCACCATCGGTTTGGGCACCCAAGGCCGTGGAGCGACAGGTGCATGGGTGCCTTTTGGAGTTGGATCTTCTTACCAGCTCCTGGTTGCGGTTGGGGGGACCTTCTGGATTTAGACTGCAGGCACCGGCTGGAGGCAAGTCAGGAGTCACCGGATCTCGGGTTAGGATTGCCAGGGTGACCTCCTCGTGGTGTTTGCCCACTCGAGTTCGGGCCGTGGACGGTGGGTGCAGAGTGTGGCGGATTCGTGGTGCCCAGCTGGAGCCAGAGGTTGCAGATGAAGAAATCTAATGATCACGGGGGACACAGTCTTTGGCGTTGAAGGCAGGCAGGTACTCCAGGGTATTTGAGGTTGCTGGCTGCAGGACACACCGGGATTTTGCAGGAGCAGGTTCGAAGGGGAGACAAGCCGGTAGAGCTGGGGCCAAGTCAGTGGGCGTCTTTCTCTTGTTAGCTGCTGCATGGCTGTTCGGTCCTTCTTCTTCTTCTCCTTGTAGCTTCTTCTTGTCTGAGGAAGCAAGGTTCAGGGGTGCCCTTAAATACTAGGGGCATTACAGGTAGGTAAAAGGCAGGGACCAATGGGTCCCTTCCCTGGGGTGGGTACGTCACCTATTATGCCACCCTCCAGTGGGAGGGGGGCATGAGTCTGTCCCTAGTTGGCTGAGTCCTCCCATCTGCAAGATGACAGGGACTGAGAGTTGTGCTTCACCTCACCTCCTCCGCCTGAGGGGTGGCGTTGGCAGAGGTGGGCACACCCCTCTTCCTCACTTGTTTTTCCCACCGATTCTCCCGCCCAAAGTGGGGGTCAGAACCAGTGGGGACCAGTTGCTGAAAGCAGCAAGTGGACTGGGTAAGCTCACAAAGCCGGCAAGCCTTTGAAGCTTAGCCTCTGTGAACCGTGCCCATCCTGGGGGAGGAGGCTTGGCACCTCATCCCAGGATGTGCATTGTTTCAGGCCCCAGAGAGCAGCAGGCTCTCGACCCAGGGGTCCAGAAACATGTCTGGTGGTGGCAGCTGAAACCAGCCACTCAGCCTGTACACTAGTGGTAGGTTAGTTTTCAGGGGGCATCTCTAAGATGCCCTCCGTGTTCATTTTCATTAAATCCCACACTGGCATCAGTGTTGGTTTAATGTGCTGATAAGTTTGATACCAAACTTCTCAGTTTTCAGTGTAGCCATTATGGGGCTGGGGAGTTCGTAATGACAAACTCCCAGCAACATATACTCTTAATGGCAGCACTGCACTTACAATGTCTAAGAATGGCCTTAGACACTGTAAGGGTACAGGGCTCATGCACCTGTACCCTCACCACTGGTATAGTGCACCCAGCTAGAGGGGTGCCTGATCTATGCCAGGGCAGGGTGTTGTAGGCATGGCACACAGAGAGGTGTGCCATGTCGACTCTTCACTTTGTTCTGCACCAAAACACACAGCTTGCAAAGGCAGTGTGTGTGTGTGTAAAGGTACAGGGCTTCTAAGGGTGGCACAATAAGTGCTGCAGCCCTTAGAGGCCTTCCCTGGTCACAGTGCTCTGGGTACCTGTGGTACCATTTACCAGGGGCTGACCTGTGGCCAGAGATACCAATTGGGTTAGTTTTGGGGAAATAACACATGCCCTGGGAACCTGAGTGACAGGGACCCAGGGCACATCAAGTCAAAGTGCATCAATAGTCTGGCAAAAAAAAGTGGGGGGGTTACTGCAACAGAAACCCACGTTCCTACAGATGGTAATAAAAAAACTAGCGAACAGTTGAATCAGATCTCTGACTCCCTGAGGAATCCTACCTTTTAGGTGACCCAGGTGGAGCAGAGGATTGTGGCTCTGGAGGATTCAAATAACGATCAAGTAATAATCAACTTGAAAGCCCAAACAGAGCTAGAGGAACTACAGCTCAAGGTAGGTGTTGTTGAGAATCTAAACGGGCACATTTAAGATTTGTTGGGATTCCGGAAGTTCAGGGGCAGGTCAACAGTCATTTTTCTAATTTCAGATTTGGTATTCAAGCATGTTCTTATAGACAAAAAAACAGAAGGACTGGATTTAACCATCACTCATGCCCATCGGGATCCTGCTAAACGCCCCACTAATACCAAATATCCTAGAACGATCTTAGCAAATTTTGGGGACTCTCGCATCAAAGAGAGAATCTTTTCATGTGCAATAAGGCAGAAATCACTTATAACGTCTGATAGCTTTTCATTTAGTATATTTTTGGATATGTCTATTGTGGCAGTATGTCGAAGTAAAGAGTTTATAGCACTCATCGATGATTTCAAGCGCCATGGGCATTATGCAGCAATCGAAACTCAAGGTTCTTATTCAGGGGTGTGTACAGATCTTTCACTCTGTTGGCCTTGCAAGGAATATCTTGTACTCGATTAAACAAAATCTGTCAGCAGCAGGATCAAAGTACCAACTCCCGCTAAGAAATTCAATCATTGTATGTAGATCAAATTTGGGGCTTTTACTTTTCTTTGTTTGTGTGTAATGCATTCTAAGATAACATGTGATGTAACCTTGTTGTATTAAATTTGCTCTACTTATACCGGTATATGTTGTTGGCGACATGTTCGTGATATGGATTAAGGGGCAATCAGATAGCGACCATCCAGGGTATGTCGTTCTCGGTGGGGGGTTTATGAGTGCCATGTCAAAGCACTCAGATAGGGTTTGGGGAGGTCAGGGGGGAGGGAGGATTGCCCTGGGGGGAGGCCTAGGACGGGTAGGGATCCACGATCAGGAGGGCTGGAAGAGAGAGGGATGGGGGGAACATGGGGGGGGAACAAGAGGTGTGTAAGGATGAAAGAGCAGGTATAGCTTACATTGTGGGATCTTTTCATCAGGCTGCCAGGCTAGGTATTCACAAGATATTATACAATAACAAGGAGCTACAAAGTGAGAGATTTATCTTACTAGGGGGAGAGGTTATCTGCTGCACAAGTGAAAATCTCTCTTTGATGTGCTATGATGGGGTTTAGCAAAATTAAAGTAGCTTCATGTGATATCAATGGCACAAATAATCAAGTCAAATTTAAATCCACTATAGAATGGCTCTTAGCAGCTTAGGTGCAGCTTATTTGTTTTACAAGAAACGCATCTTATAGCACAATGTAAGCCGTTGAAAATGTCAAAGTTTATTTCCAAAGCATTTTATGCTTCCACTGGGGCAGCTGTTAAAGGGGTAGCAATTTTAGTAGCACGGACATTTAAAGGACACATTTGAGAGGATTTTAGAGATTACGGCCAGATGGATTATTCTTAAGGTGGTATTCGGAATCCAACGTTTTTGTTTAGCCAGCTTTTATGGCCCAATTGAAGATGATGTAGTAGCATTAAACAAATGATATGAAGCACTGCAGTTCTGCTCATGCTAGAAAGCTTGAGGTGGTCTCTGGATAAATCCTGTTTACGAATAAAGGTTGGGTGACAACCATGAATTCAAATCTTGAAGAATTCTTCAAGAGGAATGTGGGGTTGGCCTCTTCTTTTGTGATTTGGGAAGCCTGTAAGGCCTTTATACGGGGTAAGGCTATTGCCTATAATGCTCAAGTCCAGAAACTAAAAAGGGAAAAGGAGTAAGAGCTACAGGTAAGACTCGACCATGCCTCTTGGGGCCATTTTAGGGGGGATCTGCTGGACTCTGGTCTTAGATTAAGTGAAGCTAGACAAGCCTTGAAAGAATACTACTCTTCCCAGACAATTCTGAATCAGAAATCCAGCTTTCAACAACTATATTAAGAAAGCGAACAGGCTGGACGCTTTCTTGCATGGTCAGTTAAAAAGTGGCAGAATAATTCTATTATTAAATCCATCTATGATAAGGTTAGTGGTCAGCTAATATCTCAACCTGAGGAAATAGGAAAAGATTTTCTATCGCACTACACGCATTTATATACGTCTCCATTGATTATTAAGACAGAAGCTATAAACAAATTCCTTGATGGCATTGCTATGCCAATTCTTAGTCCAGAACACTGCCAGAGTTTAGCCTTCCCTTTTACTCTTAAAGAGGTTCAAGAAGCAATTAAGAAATACCCAAATGGGAAAACATGTGGGAATGATGGTTTACCAGGTGAGATGTACAAGATCTTTGAACTTCAACTGGATCCTTTTCTGGCTATCCTGTTTAATGAGATTCTAGAAGGATGCAAAATTCCATCCAACTTTTGAGAGTCATTAATCATCAGCTTTTTGTAAAAAAAAATAAAAAGGTAAACTTAGGGACCAGCCTGGCTCATATCGCCCCATCAACCTCCTAAATAGAGATTACAAGATCTTGGCCAGAATAATTGCCGCTAGAATAACACCATTGGCACAAGAAGAAGTCTATATAGATCAATCTGGATTTCTCCCAGGAAGGACTATCTCGGCAAATACCAACTTTCTACTCCAGGATATAGATTTTTTTGCTTATAATAAAATCAAGGCGTCTATTATTATGATAGACTCCAAAAAAGGTTTTGATTTAGTGCAATGGGAGATTCTTTTTTCTATCGTAGATATATTTGGCTTCCCTTCGAAATTGGTGGAGTGCTTGGGTAACTTACACAATCAAGCCCAAGCTGAGATCATGATAAACTCACATCCAGCAGGAAGAATTACAATCAATTGGGGGACCCGCAAGGGGTGTCCAATCTCGACAATTCTTTTTGCACTATTCATTGAAATGCTATCTCTTTGCCAAGATACACAAATTCAACCTCTGGTTTTAGACACTCCAAAACTTAAATTGTTTGCAGATAACTTGATTCTCTATCTGAATGCTGAGGAATACAATATCAAGAAAACTTTTGATATCATTCAAACTTTTTCCGAGCTGTGGGCGGGCTGTACCATCAATCAGTCTAAATCGGAAATCTTACTATTCAATGCACGTATCTCTGTGCTATCTAGGGAAATGCAGGTGCAAGCTCTGCACCTTATTAGATATTTAGGCCTTTTATATCTCATGACTGTTTGAATCTTTATCATCTTAATTACATCCCCACATTGGGGAGTGCTAAATTATAACTAACACGATGGCAGCTATATCCACTCACTATAATTGGGCGTATTGCTTTAATTAAAATTATGATTTTACCTCTTTTCCTTTTCCCCAATGTTATTCTAAAAGTTCTCTAGAAATTCTTTTTGGATATTGATCAAATGCTGCGGCACTTCATTTGGTCAGGCAAAAAGCCACGGACAAAAATGGAAACTTTACAGCTATCAACTGAAGATGGTGATTTAGCAACTCTACACAAATATTTCCAAACTTCATTTTTAGATTAGTGTGTGAGAGCAGCAATCTCTCAAAATCCTATGAAGAGTGTTTACCTCGATCTTATGGTAAGAGAAGCAGACATCAAGCTTTTTCCCTTTCTTAAAATTTCCAAAACGGTATTGGTACAAATTTCCCTTTGAAGTAGTTTAGAGATTTAACCAACTGAAGAAAATCTATGACTTTCCTCAGTTCCATCCCGATATCCAATTGAAAGAGTGTGACTCGCTTGGCCTTCCGCTAGGCGGAGGTTGTCTCTAGGAATGGGAGAAAGTAGAATTTCGCAGGCTCAAGGACCTTTTGGTAGCAGGGACCATGAGGCCCTGGAGACAGCTAAAGGAGGTTAATCTAGCAGTCTCTGATCGGTTGTTTTTATTGTATTCCCAAATACCTCATTTCATTTATAATAATAAGCCCCAAGGGGACCTTCCAACTTGGGCACTAACTTTTGGATTGTATGTTTCGGTACAAGTGGGAGTTTTTAAATGGTATGATACTCTGCTAGAACTTCTGTGTCCCAGATGCCCTCGTGAAAATTGTGTCTGCTACTGATTGCAGGATAGAACCCTCAACTTGCAATGCTTATAATCAATGGTCTCAAAGGCGATTAGGCGTGCTAATTTTAAGAGGATAGTGTTTTTTTTCTAAATGGCTACTATACTATACACCAGATAAACTCCAGAGAATGTTTTCAAGCCTATTAGGATTATGTTTTAGATGTGAGGCAGGTAAAGGGGATTGGCTTTGTACAGTCTTTACTTCCCCATTGTTATTCATGTTTTGAATTAAAGGGTTTCCATGGGTAGGGGCAAAACTCCAAATCACATTAGTACCAGAATCAATGGGGGCCCTTTTTGAGATATGCAGCCTTGCGATCCTTATGACTCATCAGAAGCAGCTATGTTTTATCTGCCCCTAGTGGCCTAATCACTGATCCTTCAGAAATGGAAATCGAGAGAAGTCCCGTCCTATGAGCAATTAGTATAAAAAATGCAGCAGGTTAAAGCTAGGGAAGAGATCTGAGCCTTGCGGATTGGGCCGGTTTCCAAATTTCAGAAAGTATGGGAAGGGGATGACAGGATGGTGTAGTACACATGGTGCAATGTTGGTAGGTTGGGGTCCAACACCTCTAGGATAATAATGATTCAAAAATCTTTTTTCGCAAACTTGCTACCAATGTTATATGAATTAGCTTGTTTTAGATTTTTGAAGCAATATGCTATACTAAGATACTGTACTTATCTTATCTTGTGTAAATGAGAGGAAATATTCTATTGCTTTTTATTTGAGAAGGGGGGAGAGACCTTATCTCTCCTATATAAATCCTTAACGCTTATCCAATTATTACCTGGTGTTGTTGGGCAAGATGAATTGCATTTCAAATGTTTTTTTTCTCTTTCATCCTTGTTAAATTCTGCTCCCTGGGGGCGTGGCCTGCTGAGCTACGAAATGGCCGCTAGCTAGGCAAGCTCTGCCGGCCATGAATTAATCCTTTAAATATCCGTATGCCTGGAGAGCTATTGCTACATTAACAGTGTTCCCAACACAGACTGGAACGTCGGGAACCGAGAGAGCCAACTCCCGTCCCTGGGGTCGGTCTTGGAGCGGATCGGTGTGCCCCAGCAGATCAGGGCCTGCCTACGACCTCTGGAGAAACGGGTGAGCGGCCGGCTGTAATGAAACATGAGCCCGCGGTGCCCCATGTGAGGTAGGCGCGATCTGCGCGGAAGACTACCAGCCGCCTTGGAGACCGGGCGGCCACGTGTGGGTACCGACTCCCTGACTGACATCAGGTTCCGCCGCATCGACTTCAGCGACGAGACTCGCAGCTGGAGCGGTGGAGTCGGGAGGCTTCCGTGAACGGCGCAGGTCCGGAGACCCCTTGTGAGGCTGGCTGACTACCCGGCCTGTAATTGGCACTCGTGGAGCTGCGCTGTGCACCGGCATCACCGACAACTCATGAGGGGCTGGATCCTTGGGAGGTGCAGTGGCTATCTGGCTGGTCAGGAGCAGAGGTGCTAGACGAGAGCCTAGTGCGCCATTTTGTAATCCTGAGGTGCCGCACCTCATCGGCGATCGGGTCGGCCCTCACGGGGACACTGCACTATGTGAATTGAGGCACCTGGTGGTGGATTGCACCTTGGGAGAGCACAAGAGAGCGGATCGTGCTGCATCCTCCAACTGCAGAATCATGCAGAGATTTGCTGTGCCTGAGGAGTACGCCTAAATTAAAGGATATTCTTGCTAACTGCGACCCATGCCAGGTGCGGAATAAGCACTGACAGCGCTGCATCTGAGGCGCACCATGGGTAAGCAGGACGCAAAGCAGCCAAAGCTGACCTTTGATCAGAGGAGGACCACCAGACTCACAGAGTCGGATCCAGAAGTTGGCGTGGAAAGACCGCCGGAATCGTAGACAGACGACCGAGGAGAGGATCTGCGCACCCTGATGCTTGAAATGAGATCCGGTGTCAGAAACATAGACACCAAGTTGGATGCATTAACTTCGCAACTAGATGCTGTCAAAACGCACGTGGGTTCGCACGAGACCCAACTTGATGTGCTTGAAAACTGGGCCTCGGACTTCCATGAGTTCCAAGTTGAAACCAAGGAACAGTTACTGCATATGGATAAAGTGTTAGGCATCATCTGTGCCAAGAACAAAGAATTAGAGGCACGGCCACGCCGCAATAACCTTCGAATTACTGGCATACTGGAGACAACAGCTTTAGACAAAATGGAAACTTACGTAATGGATCTGCTTCCTGAGCTCTATGATCCATATCTATCCGCAGTAATCGCAGTGGAGCGAGCACACCGTGCCTTAGGCCCAAAACCTCCAGTCAGAGCTACACCCAAACCCATTTTGGCCAGAATTCTGAACTATCAGGACCGTGATCTTATACTGCGCCTGGCCCGGGGTAAGGGGACTATCACGCATAAAGGTAACACTATTTCCTTTTATCCAGATTTTACACCTGCGGTACAGTCGGCAAGGCAGGAGTTTCTCCCTGCTAAACGAATCCTGATGCAAGCCCAGATTCCCTACTCGCTACTGTACCCTGCCAAGCTCAAGGTCACTCACGATGGGTCTGCGCATTTCTTTACGGATGCCAAGTCTACCCTTAAGTTTGCTAAACACATTGGTGGGAAGAAGTCCAAACAACATTCCAAGGTTGAAGACTCAGCTGAGGACCGACTGAGTGACAATGACTGACACGGATACAGCCAAGCTACTTTCCTAGCTAGAGTTGTTATGCTTTGTATTGGGTCTGTGCGTTTCTGACTAGGTAGGGAGGGGGGATTTCTTTTCACAGTTTTGTATGTCTGGTCTTTTTTCTGCAGGTGTCGGACTTCATTTATAATATTTCTTGATTGTGTTTTGCTGAGTACATGGCGGACTGAGATGGGCTGGGACTTATAGGATCCTTGTTTTTTCGGTCTACACAGCCTGAGTATGTTCCAGATCTGCTAGTCCTGATGTTTTGGGTTTCTATATATTACTTGTGGGATAAGCACAGCTCTCTGCAGTCTTCTTGGCCACACTCTGTTGTCAGGGAAGTATGCCGGCAGTACTGCGCCCCCATGGGAGAGCTCCCATTTGTTGCTGACTTCTTTATAATGTTTGGGATGGGTATTGTAGAACCTGTTTGGGGGGTTGGAGTGGGTGGTGGGATGGGGGGGTATGTTGTTATATTGTTTGCCAGGCCATTTCTTTTCATTTCAGGACATTGCCTTTGGGTGCCACCACTTATGCTATTATGTTTCGCTCTGGCCCTTTTCATTATACTGTGTTAGATATCCTATGACCAGTTTACATTTTTTAACATGGAACATCCGAGGGATAAACGACGGCAGGAAATCTAGGTTAGCCCACTCATATTCGATAAGACATCAAATAGACATATGCGTGTTACAGGAAACGCGTCTAAGTGTCACATCTTCTCCCAGACTACGACACAGCAGATGGGGCTCAGTATACTCATCAATTTACTCAAATTACTCCAGAGGGGTGGCCGTGTTGATCAGACGGGGTCTTGACTGGAAGGAAGGTGAAATACAAACTGACTCAGTGGGTAGATATGTCCTAATACTAGGCGCCCTGGGTGGGATCCTAGTTTTGTTGGTTGCGGTATATGGCCCCAATGTTGACTCCCCTGTGTTTTTTCAAGATATATGGGCCAGGGTGAGGGTGACGAACTGTGAAACCATTATCTGGGGTGGATACTTCAATGCCATTGTACATGACGAACTGAATAGGAAAGGGGTATCTTGACCGCTACACCCATAATCTAGCGCTGCCTTGAATGCCATTCTCTCAGACGGGGATCTAGTAGACATCTAGAGATATACCCACCCAACATCTAAGGAGGGTACATGTATTTCTGAGTACCATAAAGCGAGGTCACGACTAGACTTCTGGTTAGTGTCCCGTGATGTGGCTACATGGAACAGGGAGGTCTCACATCTCCCTCGGTTTCTGTCAGACCACGCGCCTAGTCTTTTGCGCTTGGAACTCCCCAACTCGTTTCCACGGATGTTTACATGGCGGCTACCACAGGATGCCCTCTTGGACGAGGCTTTTAAGGAAGAAATCAGGGGAGATATAACTGACTACTTTACCCTCAACACTGGATCAGTAGATACTGTGGCCACCTTATGGGAAGCTTTTAAGACCGTCATATGGGGTAACTGCATCGCCCGTCAGGCCGGGGTGTTAAAAGCCATTCGAGGGACGCTTGCGTCTCTGGAAGCTCAGATTAAAGACCTAGAAACACGGTTCTATTCCTCTGACGATCCCAAGATGCTGGCCCTCTTGAAGGAGAAACTGCTTGAATTTGAAGAAGAGGCGACCCGCAAAGTTACATTTTTGGGAAAACATGCCCAGGCTAGGAGATACAGAGAGGGAGATAGGCCGGGGAGAACTCTGGCAGTAATGATCCACGCCCCAAGGTCCACAGCTTATGTAACTGAGCTGACAGGTGCACATCAGTCTGTAATTAGAGGTCAGAGAGGCATCCTATACAAGTTGTCCCGTTTTTATTCTGAACTATACACCACTACACAGGATACTAGCCCAGAGGGCCTGCTGCCCTTTCTCGATTCCCTGGAGTTGCTCTGACTGTGTCAAAGGCATCATAGGGAGTATCTGGATTTCCCATTCACGGTGGAGGATGTCCCTCAGGTCATTAAGAGCTTACCGTTGAACAAGGCCCCCGGGTCCGATGGTCTAACCACCGCATTCTATAAGACTTAAATAGAGGAGCTTGTGTCGCATTTATTAGAGCTTTATGAG
The DNA here is from genome assembly GCF_964204655.1 of Triturus cristatus. Lineage (NCBI taxonomy): Eukaryota > Metazoa > Chordata > Amphibia > Caudata > Salamandridae > Triturus > Triturus cristatus. Next base: position 620,205,132 of record NC_140585.1, read on the forward strand.
GAGGCTCGAGAGTCGGGCGTTCTACCACCGTTGATGCGTGAGGTGATAATAATCACCCTGTTGAAGCCCGGGAAACCGGAAAATGAATTGGACTCATACAGACAGACCACTGTCATTAACAAACGTGGATGTGAAAATATTGGCGAAGCTGATTACGAATCGGCTGCAGCCTTTACTCCTGCTGATTGCTCACCCAGATCAATTTGGATTTATTGCCGGGAGATCTACCTCTCATATTCTGCAAACCCTATTCTCAGTATTGCATTATCTGCACCCCGTAGTACAAGCCGCCGCAGTATTCCTAGATGCTACTAAGGCGTTTGACACTCTTGAGTGGCAGTACTTATTTGCCATTCTAACTCACATGGGGTTTAGTCCGCTGTTTATTAATCTTATTTGTCTGCTTTATACTAGACCGACGGCTCGGGTCAGGGGAATGGGCTTATATCACTACTGTTTAATATCTTGCGAAGTACGAGGCAAGGATGACCACTATCCCCTCTACTATTCGCAATAGCGATGGAGCTGCTTGCAGCATGCATCAGGCAGTATCACACCGCCAAAGGGATTGGGTTTAGTGCTCAAAGTCTCTTAATTTCGCTGTATGCTGATGACGTCACACTGTAAGTGACTAACCCGGCGTCGAACCTGGATCCATTACTGCTGGAATTTATTAGATTTGGTGGCCTTTCTGGCATCTCAATTAACTGGGCCAAAACAGGTATTTTTCCTTTAACGAACACCACCGCCCAGGCTCCCTTGGAGTTTCCTCTTCAATGGGCAGATGAGCCTGTGAAATATCTGGGCATATGGTTTAGTATAAAAATGCAAGATATATGGGACATGAACTACGGACGAGCCATAACATGGTTGAAGGGAAAGTCACTGCGTGGGCTAAACTTCCGCTTTCCCTAGCCGGGAAAAAAGCATTGATCGAGATGGTGGTTCTGCCTAAATTCCTTTATCTCTTTGTCAACATACCTCTCCCCATCACGCAGGCCTTTTTTAAAACTCTCCGATCCCTGCTGATCTCCTTGGTCTGAGTGGGAGGGCAGGCACGAGTCTCGTGGGATCTCTTGACACTCCCTCTACGTCAGGGCGGTTTGGGGGCCCCAGATATGCAATTGTACGCATGAAGTGCTCAGGCTCAATTTCTACACCACTGGGTTCATCCGACCCCTTTTCAAGCTCAGGTGGCTGTAGAGACGGATGCTGTGGCACCGATCCCCTTGTCAGTCGCGTTATATCAGGCTTTCAGGCGTCCTAGAGACGGCATAGACACAGTTGAGATCTTGTGGTGGGCATGGGATGAGTTGCGTAAGAGGGCTGGCAGTCCTATTCTCTATGCCCCTTCCATACCCCTAGCTGTTCGCTATTGGCGACGGTATTAGCAAGGATTTGGCACAAAAAATCTGCCTCCGTACTTTTGCAGACCTATATCCAGAGGAAGCGTTGCGGCCGCCCCCTAAATCCTCGGAGGGTCAGACTGTGTCTTTTTCTGAACTATTCCTATATTACAAACTTGGGGCTGCGTGTCGGTCACTTCATGGCACTTTTCCGGACACCCCGCCAACCCTGAATGCGTTGGAGAACATGCTTAAATCAGATTCACCTCGCAGACTCATTACCCGGATATATAATCACATACAAACTTTGACACAGCCACGGGCAATCCTGGCATGGAATAAAGAACTCCAACCTCCACTGACGGAGGACCAGTGGGCTTATTGCTGTTGCCGACTTAAAGCATTGTCCCCTAACTATAAACTTCGTCTCATCCACTTTAAGTTCTTGCATAGATTTTATAGGACACCCTCCAGTTTGCATCACATGGGCCTGAAAAATGACGAAAGCTGCTGGAGATGCGGAATTGCTCCTGCTATTTTTTTTACATATAGCATGGAGTTGCCCACGGTTGGCAGCATATTGGTTCAATGTATTTACTGTGATACACCAAATAATTGGCATGACCAGGATTCCGACCCTGTACAGGGGTTATTGGGTTATGTCAAGGTCATGCCCTTTAAGGTTCGAAAACTGCACGCACTTTTACTCATTTTTGCTAAACGCTGAGTTGCCATGCATTGGGGGCGTAAGGGGGATCCCTCTAAAAATTATTGGATTAGAGATGTTACCTTTGGACACTCACAATTGACTGACTACCTTTTAGGAATTGATGCCTTCAGCATCCAGGCCCAGGGACATCTGGGAACCCTTTGTTGTGTGGGCCAGAGAGCATCAGGAGGCTGCTGGAGGTACAATGTCATGACCTGGGCTTTTATGAATCAGCACGCGTGATTTGGAGGGGGGAGGGGGATCGGGGACTGGGAGTTGAGCATTTCCTGGCAAGAACTGCGCAATTGTTTGTTGCTGGGTCTACGTGATTGTGTGCCCTGGGAGGTGCTGCAGTGGACTCTTTCTTTAACTGTCTTTCGGAATTTGACAACTGTGGTTTATTATTATGATAAGATGTATTTTCTCCTTTTCAAGTCCTATGCTGTGGAGCGAGCATGCATGCAATGACGTTTGTAATTGAAGTGGTGGACCTATGTAGCGATAATTATGTATTGAGCAGCAACTGGCTTGTTGTTTGTATCGTTTTAGCATTGTTTTAAAATGCCAATAAATACAATTAAAAAAATAACAAAAAACTCCACTTGGTTACCGAATGGGGAAGGCTTTTACCTCTGATACTTCTTAATATAGAATTATTTAGTACCTCGTGGTGTGGGGAATGATGAATTGTATCCTAGTTATTCTTATTGAATCTGTTTCTTTTTTTTACCTGCTCGGAATCAAAATAGCATTTTCTTTTTTTTAAAAGAGCAGTAGAAATAGAAAAAATATATATATTTTGTGTTTAACATGTCTAATATTCATCTTTACTGATGGCTTAACAATGCCAAAAGGAAAATTCGTAAAATTAAGCAATGATAATATGCCAACTATTGTAAACTAAACTTGATAAGTGATGTATGCATGCTTACATGAGTCTCGATTTAATTATGCAGTGTGTGGAACAAATGTGAAAGCCATCTTTTAGTGCTTCCATTATAAAGCACAATTGAGATTGTAAAGCTGGTGCAAAAGTCTCATAACACAACTTGCATGAATGAAACTCTCTATGCAGCTACTTTGCTCTTATAAGAACCTAGATTAATTCAAACAACAATGATTATATGATTTATAGAATTATTTTACATCTAGGTACTTTGTGACTCATAGTAATAGGCCATACTTAGAACTGAACATTCCTATGCAAGCAATGATAATGACTTGTAATGTTTGCTTAAGCAGACATGAATACTTAATTGAATTTATTATGCTTGGATCTAATTGCACATTTGTTTATTAATAAGAATCACATTACTTTATATGCATTAAATGATTTTCCCTTTAGGATTGTGTTCTACATCATGAACTGATGTGAAAGGATTCGGTTTGCCTATTCATGTAAATTTTCCATTCTTTCACATAACATTCCTAATGTCTAAAGGGTACTTTTCGACACTTCAACATGGTTTTCCATGTGAGAACCTGAACTCTTGATACTAGTACATGGAAACCAACATTGAATTATTCTTTGTGGATTGACATGCGTGCACAGAACAGATGATCGATTCCCATGGATGGTACGGGAAAATTCTCTAAACACTTCGGACAGTCTCCCTTTCCGGACTCCTGCAGATGCTGGCTCTCAGAGACATGCTCTCAGTCTCTCGAACTGAGACATCCTTTCCTTGGCAGGCTTCGTTTTGCTGATGCTGATGCTGACTTTGCTCTCACTAGCTACCTTTGAAACTCATGTCAGTGACAATATTGAGTTACGAGTCTTTGCCATGTTCCCTTGATCCTAACTCTGACAGAACTATATGCCTATGTTGAAGAACTGTCCCAAACCATCCTCCTGCCTTTATTGGTAGAAGGAATCTCCCTTTGCTTAGTAAACTTTATGGACTGTGTGGCGAAAATACTAGGTTTCAGATTTCGCCTTTTGATTTATCTCAGCTAATTTATGGTTTTAGACTACCTTTTGTAATTGCCTATAGAGACTCATCACTTATTGCCCAAATACTGATTATAGCTTTAAATTCTAAAGTATTTACTAAAACAACTAAATTTGACCCCCATTGTCTGCGTCTTCTTTAAATTGTAACTGGAAATGTTCTTTCCACAGATACCATGCATACTATAACTCAGATTCTAATGCATAACAGGGATAACCATCGATTATTCTCAGAACACCAGATTCTTTTGTTGTTATTCTGAACTGCTACAGCAGGGCTATTGGTTTGTATAATTTTAGCCTGACTGAACTTCTTTAGGAGGTTTGGGATTCCTGTAGTCATCCTTTATATCTATAGCATGATTCTGAGAGTAATATATTTGAATTTGATTTCCAATTTGTGAGTTGGTTACCAAATAGTTGGTCCTCATTGTGTAACCAATAGGAGGCCCCCTAGTTCCTCAGCACTCAATGCAACAAGCAAGGTCCATCAGAAGACCAAAGCCTTGTGGGTGCGAGTAGAGAACAAGATTAAATAAGGTGAGTTAATCATCAAATTGTCGAAAATGGTACATTGTGGGCCCAGTGAATAAAGATTAATTTGAGCTTCCACTGCAACAAACTTTTAGTAGGACAGCGGATGGTTATGTCCATTGACGTGAGGAGTTTGGGGTGCTCAAAATAGGTATTTCATTTGTCCAGTCCGAAGCCTAAATTCCAATGGTTCGGTAGAAGGATTGATGGAGTACCAAAGGAGTAGAGATGACTTGTAGCAGCAAAGGAGTGTAAGTATTAATAGGGATGTGAGTTGCAATTGCTTTTGCTTAGATTGCGGGTTTTGGAAATGGATGTGTGATGTTATGCAAGGTAAAAGGTTTGTATGAATATGGCACTTAATGCAAAGAAGTTGAAGTGGTTATCGGGGCCCATCACTGGCCTAAGATCCCGGAATAGAAAAAGTATACCTATGTGGTGGTCTCTGTGTCACCGAGGGCCCGATTATGAGTTTGGCAGAGCGGCACTGGGTCCACCCCACTGTCACACCACCAAACCTGTGGTCAGGCTGCCCGCCAGATTATAAGTGTTTCTCTTGTCTGGCAGGCTTTTTTTGATGTTCCCACGGCTGTGCCTCAGAAAATGGGCATCTTAATGGGAACATCAAAAACAGTTCCTGCCCGGCATGGACTGTAAAGTCCATGTTGCACAGGAACTGGGGTGCATGCACATGGGGGGCACATGTTGTGCCCCCCCTGCATGTCCTCCATGGCCCTGAGACACAAGGGGGGCCTGTAGTGCCTCCTTTGTTTCCTCTCCGCCATGGTTTTCACAGAGTAGAAACCACCATGAAAACCGTGGTGGAGAGGAAACTCATAATATGCTTGACAGGACCGCGACGGTCCCGCCAAGCATATTGTGGCCTCAAGACAGCGGCAAGCCTGCCAGAGAAAGGCAGTTCCCTAGCGACAGTGACAAGGCAATGGAGGTCCAACCGCCCAAATTGTAATTGGACTGTCAGAAGCCCACCACCTTTGCAGCTCTGCGAGTTTAGCGGTCCGTGGACCGCGAGACTCATACTAGAGCCCTGAGTGTAGTTGTCTGCTTTGTTGTGGGGTTGATCGTGAGACATCGTTGATAACATTTTATCTATAGGGATTCTTTTCTTGGTGTAACTGTGAGAAGCGGTTGGTACAATTGATCTCAGTGCACAGGGAATAACTGCATCAGCCTAGGTGAGATTCCACTGGTCGAGATCTCACTTGGAGCGAATGTTAATAATAGGTATAGAAATAAGATTGTTTCCTATTACCTTTGAGTGAAAGGGATATTCTTGAATTTCTTTTAGTGGAGCAGACAGATTTAGTTGTTGAAAAACACTTTTATTGTATTGTGAATTTGCTTAGAAAACATTACAAAGCAAATTGTAAAGGAGGGTGAACTGCTGCAAATAGTAAGGTTTACGTCACAGTATGCCACACTGGGATTGGTCAGTTGGTTGAACATGTCACAAGAGTTGAGTTAGTATTGGTTGTGAGTGTCAGAAAAGCGAATTGTGGGAAGAGAAATTAGTTCCTGTCTTTACAGAAGATCATCTATGAAAACAAAGTAAATAAAAATGAAACTTCTCAAAGCTTTACAAAAATTAATGAAAAAAGATTTGAGTATACAACTTAGGAATGGAGAAGATTTACCACCTGAGGGTATGCCAGGACAAACAGACACGATGGACAAAGGGTTACACATGTCTTTGGTTTGCACTTTCCATAAATATACAGAAAATGTCAATGCTTTACAATTCGCTCGTTAAGGAACATATATTTTGAGGATTATTGAAAATGTAAGGAGAGAATTGCGAACACCCCCTTGACCTGCCCAAGTTGTGCATGGGTGGAAATACAACGCACAGCAAAATAATAGAGAAAAATACTGAGAAAATTCTAAAAGAGCTATAAGGACATATGCAGATGCTAGGTGGGATGCACAACAGAAAGCATGGAGAGCAGATGTTACTGCAGGAACTGGAATGTATCCACTTATAACAGTAGGAGAAGTCAGAGGGAAGCCCAAAGAAAATAAAAAATATTTAGAGACAGAAAACACTGATATAGCAAATGCTGAGGATAATGATCTAGGTGATAATTTCCTGAGTGATTTATTCTTAAATCGTCCATGTGAGAAGTTGGCCTGATATATGATGTCACTAGTTCTAGTGTACACCTTGTATCAGTCCAAACAACCCTTATGGTGATTGGTTGTAAAGTCAACCTAATAGACCAGCTATCCTAGTGGTAGCATGGACAAGAGCAGTCTTAGGCTAAACTCTGTATGGCATGTGAAGCCAGCTGTTGTACCATTTGCAACCCCTTGAATACCAAATGAAAGGACACCACAACAGATATATTATAAAAATAGAATGTATTTATCCTAGTCAAAATACCCTCAGCACTCTTTATGAGATTCGAGGTAAGTACAACACAGTCTTATTTAAGCATACATAAGTCACACAGGTAAGTAATACAGTTAGGCCCTAGGGGCCACGCAAACCATATACTAAGTAAGTGGTATAAAAACCACTGTCACGAACACAGGTTAGGCCTAGGCCTAGGGAATTGCTGGCGCTACACTATCCTATCAGTTGCTAGGCAGTGGGAGGCCCACGGGATTCAGGTGCAGAGTGGAAACACTCACGCGTAATGCGTTAAAGTCGATAGAAATAGTAGTATTTAGAAATTAAGAGTTTTAGGACACTTCGGAAGGAACTAAGAGTTAGAGACTTGGAAACTAGACACTTGGATAGTCAATACCCTTGTGAGCACCGGAGTACTCAAGTTACCTAGCCCATGGCCTGCGGGTGCATAGGCGTGAACTTGCGTCGGGTTTCGTCGTCGACTCCTATGGATGCCTGAAGAAAGTTGCTGACAGGCAGTCAGTGAAGAGTGTCCGGTGGATTCCAAGGATGGAATCAGGAAGGAGGATACCTGCAAGCAGAGGGGACAGAGTCTAGGTCACCAGCCAGGAGCCGGGAAGGAACCAGGAAGGAACCAGGCGATGTCGTGAAGATGCAGGTGAAGAGGTGAAGCTTGTCGCAGCAGCCACGGGTACCAGGAGGCGTCGAGGACGACCAGAACCAGGAGTTGAGCTGTTCCATGAGGGCTCTTGCTGTCGGCGGCGTCGATGTCGAGCTGGGACACAACAAGCCATGGCAAGCGCAACCCACACAGAATGAAGGATTCGCTTCTGTTGCAGCCCAGGAAGGCCTGAGGTGCCTTTCTTTCACAGGGAAGCAAGGGCCAGTCTGGAGGAACCAAACCAGCGGTGGAAAGTTCAAGGTTCGTCATCACAAAGGCTACTAGCCAACGGGCAAGCAACCGGACAGACGCGTCAAGCAGGAAAATGCAGAAGGGCCCCACGCAGAACTCGTGGAGTGTGGAGAGCTGATCTTCGGTGCAGATGGTGCTCGGGGTTGGGGCTTCTCAATTCCCAGAGCACAACTTCGAGGATGCCTCAGAAGCTGTGCTGGAAGCAAGTCACCAATTTTCCCAGGTAGCCGGTCCCACGTCTCTCGTCGCCTCCACGGATCTCAGCTTTGCTGTGGATGTGGATCAGGGTCAGAGAAGTCTGGAAGTCAAGGCGCTGGTCGGGCTCTGCAGTCGATTCCTCGTAGAACTTCGGGCAAAGCAAACGGCAGGTCGCTTGATGGTGCCTGTTTGCACAGGGTGGTCACTCCTTGGCCACAAGGGAGATTCTTCAGTCTTCTTCCGTAGTCGAATGTCGAAGGTCCAGAGTTTCTGTTCAAGTTCAGTTTATCAGGATAATCCAATGTCCTAGGGACTCAGCTCCCACTCTTATACTAATCTGGGGGGCTGGGTTACCTGCTAGGTCCCTCCTATGGGTGGGACCAGGGTGGGGGGTGGTTACACCCCCTTCCCTTTGTTCAGTTTCACGCCAGGACTGGGGCTGGAGTGCCCCAGCACCGGTTTGAACTGGACTATGCATGGAACACCTTGTGTGCCCCAGGCATGTCTCATTCCTTTCAACACTTCCTACCCCAATACACTAAAGTCTGTCTGGGGAGGTGCTAGCACCTCCCCAAGCAGGAAACCTATTGTCCAGGCCTCCTATTAAAAGACTCACTAAAGTAGGCCAGCAGGTACTGTCCCTTACCCTTGCACAAGGGGTGCGTGCCTGTAATGGGCGGACCCCAGCTGATGAGGCAGCTGAATTTACTTTCAAAAGGGGTAGTACAAAAAGCAGGATAGACTACATCATGGTGGACCTTGATATGTGGCCCTATGTCAAGGATATGACAGTTTTAAACCATGATGATAGTGACCATAATGCCCTTTTTTTGGAAGTAACAGGCCTTCCGATCTTTGAGAGACATACCCCTAACATTATAGTACCTATTGTTACGACGAACAATAATAGACGTACTAAATGGCCTTGTGTGGTAGCTGATGGGCAGTTAATCTAAAAAATCTACGATGAAGTGGCCCAGACCCTAGTGGTACTTAGCGACCTAGGCTGCAATGAAGATGAACTTATTTTAGCAAGCTACCAGAAACTGTCCAATAGCATCAAGCAATACTTTTATAAATCTATTAGTTTTAACACTTTTAAACGAAGTAATGCCCCTTGGTACAATGAGGACTATAGATTAGCAAACGCTAACCTAACTGAAGCAGTAAAGCAAGGAGTTCAAGGGGCCATCATGAATAGTAGAAAGTCATATAAGAGGGCACAGGCTGAAGCAAGAAAGAGTTGGGCGGCTAATAAGTGGCATACAGGGGTAGAGTCCTCCAAAAATAAAGATAGCCAAACGTTCTGGCACTTACTTGCTAAGGGCTCAGTGGGGCAGGTCAGTGAAGATGACTTTGATATTCGGCCACAGATTTAGGAAGACTATTTTACTCTATACTAGAGAGGCCCCGTCTGTGTTAGAAGAAGAAATCATGGTACCCTTAGGGGAAGGGACCTTGGCGCCAACAAAGGGAATTGCTGAAGGGTTTTCCCTAAAAGAAATCACGGCAACAATTAGCCTACTACAGGCAGGAAAAGCTCCTGGTTTAGATAGACTTCCAGGAGTGCTCTTCAAAGCCGAGCCCAGCATTTGGGGCCCCTTGTTTCAAAAGGTCTTTAACACCATCCAGCGAAGGGGGGTTATTCCCCTGACATGGAAAGGAGCAGAAATAATACCAATTTTAAAAAAAGGAGATAAAGGGGACCCCTCAAACTATAGACCTTTAAGTCTCCTAGACGTCTCCCAGAAACTCTTCTGTAAAGTTATCTTAGTATCCAAAACTGGATGGAAGAAAATATTATTATTTCCCATCTGCAGGCTGGCTTTAGGACATCTACAAGTTCCCTAGATCAAGCATTCAGATTCTTGCTACTACTTTGGAAGGAAGTTAAGCTCCTGAAGGGTCATTTCTACATTGTTTTGTCGACCTTAAAACAGCTTTCAACTCCATTGATCGCAATAAACTGTGGGCCACACTAAGGAAATTAGAACTACCACATGATCTTCTCCAGCTATTGGTCCGCCTGCATGATGGTAACTACATGAGAATTAGTTGGAAGGCAGATGGTAGCCTCTCAAATAATATTGCAATCTATAAAGGGGTACACCAGGGGTGCTTGCTTGCCCCAACTCTCTTTACCCTCTACATCAATGGGCTGATCCAAGAGTTATACGACTGCGGAGGTGACCCCCCCCCAAGACTAGCGGGCAGTCCCTTACCCTCATTGTTGTTTACAGACGACACACTCCTTATTTCTACGACTCCGAAGGGTATTCAAAACACTTTAAATACGTTTCCAGAAGTATGCAAAGACCGGGGCCTTGAAATCAATTGCTCCAAACTAAATATATGGTCTTTAACCCCTATAAACGCTCAAAGGGGAAGTTGACATTGGGCACCCAGCAATTAGAACAGGTTAAGGTCTTTGACTACCTTGGAGTCAGAATTAGTGATAATTTAGCATGGACCCCCCATCCAAAAGAGTGAGTCGTCACTACAACTAGTGGACTGCGCAATAGCAAGGAGGCTAAGATGTTCTACATATCGCCCTATTTCTCCTCTATTAGAGATACCCAGGGCTAAAGGATTAGGCGCAGCTTTGTATGGCGCCGAACTGTGGGGCCTGGAGAATATTAAAAAGCTAGAGATAGCTGAAAACAAATTCTTGAGGGCAATACTTAATGTCCCAATCAATACCCCAATATACCACTGCGTCTTGATCTAGGACTTAAATCTATTTCACACTTTGCTGTTCTTAGAGCACTGATGTTCTGGGTCAGAATCTGGGTCAACAATACGGAGATACACATAAAAGAGGCAGTGGTGGAACTGTTAACCCTATAAAAACAGAAAGAAGAATTGCTCTGGTTCAAGAGGGTTAAAGAATGGCTGTATCGCCTGGGCCTTGATATGATGTGGGAGGCATACAAAAAGAATGGCCCCCTTGCTATAGAGGAATATTGGGATTTTATCAATTCCTCTAGTAATTAGACCGTAGCACGTGGCACTTGAACTTTGCAATTTTTAAATGTTAAGACCTGTTTTAATTTTGAAAAGTTCATGGATGAAATTGAACCACCACAGGCATGAGCACTTTATATCCAGTTCAGGCTTGGGACCTTACCATTAAATGCTTGGAAAAACAAATGGACCAATGCTACTACCACCTCTATGTGCCCAATATGTTTGTCTGTACAAGAGTCAATCGAGCACTTCCTGCGTACAGTAACATAAAGAAATCATGGATTGTCCCAGCCTGTCGATTGCTCTCCTTTTCGCGCCCATCGGAAGCATTACGTATATTTTGTTTGGACACACCACAATGGCTTGTCTTTGCAATTACAAGATATTTGTTATATGCCTGGTGGCAGAGATCAAAAGCCCCGCCGTCATATATTGCCCAGTGTGGATTAATTCGAACATGTCTTTTTATGTCTATATAATCATTTAAAAAAATGTAAATATAAATTTTCTTTTAATATTGAATTCTTTTTTAGCCAAGGATACAAAATTAAGATTTGATGAAGTGTTCTATTTTAGTTATTATGGGACAATGTATATTTGTATTCTGATTTTATGCTGTTTTATGATCATGCTATTGGTCGATTAATAAACTACTGCTAGCTTATTCAGACATGAATACTTAATTAAATTTATTATGCTTGGAACTAATTGCACATTTGTTTATTAATATGAATCACATTACTTTATATGCATTAAATTATTTTCCCATTAGAATTGCGTTCTACTTCATGGACTGAAGTGAAAGGATTATGTTTGCTTATTCATGTAACTTGTCTGTTCTTTCACATAACATTCCTAATGTTTAAAGGATACTTTTCGACACTTCGACATGGTTTTTCGCGTGAGAACCTAAACACTTGACACTAGTACATAGAAAGCAACATTTAATTATTCTTTGTGGATTGACCTGTGTTCCCGTAACAGACGATCAATTCCCATTGATAGTACGGGAAAATTCTCTCAACACTTCAGACACACTCCTTTTCCGGGCACCTGCAGATGCTGGCTCTCAGAGACATGCTCTCAGTCTCTCGAACTGAGACATCCTTTCCTTGGCAGCCTTTGTTTTCCCGATGCTGAGGCTGCTGATGCTGACTTTCCTCTCCCTAGCTACCTTTGAAACTCATGTCAGTGACAATATTGAGTTACGAGTCTTTGCCATTTTCTCCTTGATCCTAACTCGGACCTAACAATATACCTATGCTAAAGAACCGTCCCAAACCATCCTCCTGCCTTTATTGGTGGAAGGAAGGGTGGAAGGAATCTCCCTTTTCTTAGTTAACTTTCTGGACTGTGTTACGAAAATGCAAGGTTCCAGATTTCCTTGAAGACTGCCTTTTGATTTATCTCTGCTAATGTGTGGTTTTAGACTACCTTTTGCTTATCGGGACTCATGACGTATTGCCTAAATACTGATCATTGCTTTGAATTCTAAATTGTTTAATGGAATGCATGATGATACCACGCATACCAACACAACGCGGTATTTTACATCGCGGTTTTGACACGCAAGTCATTACATCGATTTGCGTTGGAGGGCGCTGGACTTAGGAATAGTGTGAATTACTATTCCAACTCCAGTCTACGTACAGTAGGGAAGGTGTTGGAATAGTAATTCACACAATTCCTTAGTCTAGTGCGCCCTCCAGTGCAAGTCGATGTAATGACTTGCGTTGCTAAAACCACGATGTAACCATTACACGTTGTAATGGTTGCGTGGAAAAGGATGTTTCCCGGTTTAATACAATGACTAAATTTGACCCTAATTGTTTGAGTCTTCCTTAAATCGTAACTTGAAATGTAATATGGCAAGGGCGCAGAGTTAAAGGAAGTCCCTCATTTGCATAGGGCACCCCCCCATGCAAATGAGGGAACACTCTCTGAAGGTAGCGTTGGCACTTTAAGTGAGCCAGCACTATCGGTATTAGTGAAGTGGACGCACAAGCATCTGCACCCCCTTCTATAATACCAAAGTGCCCTGGGGGAGCGCAAAGCAGGCAAAAATGCCCATTGCACACCTGGGACACTTATTATAATACGGCCCCAGATTCTTTTGTTATTATTTTACACTGTTATGGCTGAACCATTGGTGTGTAAAATTTTGAGACAACTGAACTTCTTTAGGAGGTCCGAGATTCCTGTAGTCATCCTATATATCTATAGCATGAATCTGAGAGTAATATATTTGAATTTGAGTTCCAATTTGTGAGTTAGTTACCAATTAGTTGGTTCTCATTGGGTAGCCAAGAAAAGGGCACCCTAGTCCCTCACTCCTCAATGCGATGAGCAAGGTCCATCGGTGGACCAAAGCCTTGTGGGTGTGAGTAGAGCTTAAGATTAAATATGGTAAGGTAATTAGCAAATTGTCGGAAACGGTATGTTGTGGGCCCAGTAGATAAAGATTGATTTGAACTTCCATTGCAACAAAACTTTGGTAGGACAGTGGATGGCTATGTCCATTGAGGTGGGGAGTTAAGGGTGCCCAAAATAGATATTTCCTTTTTGCAGTCCAAAGCCCAAATTCCCAGGGTTATGCAAGGTAAAACATCTGTATGACTGTTGCGCTTAATGCAAAGAAGTTGAAGTGGTTATCGGGTCCATCGTTGGCCTAAGATCCTGGTATAGAAAAAGTATACATATGTGGTGGTCTCGGTGCAGAAGTCACTGAGGGCCTGATTATGGGTCTGGCGGTGCGGCGCTGGGTTCGCTCCCGTGTAACACCGCCAAACTGGAGGTCGGGCCGCCCACCAGATTACGAGTGCTTCTCAGTCTGGCCGCCTTTTTTTGACATTCCCACGGCTGTGCCTCAGAAAATGGGCACCGCAATGGGAACTCTGAAAACATTTCATTTGCAGAAACTGGGGTGCATGCACACAGAGGGGCACATGTTGTGCCCCCCTGCATACACCCCATGGCCCTGAGGCACAAAGGGGCCCTATAGGGCAGCCTTTGTCTCCTCTTTGCCAGGGTTTACATGGAGTATGAACCACCATGAAAACCGCAGAGGAGAGGAAACTTGTAATATGCTTAGCGGTACCGCCGTGGTCTAGCCAAGCATATTGTGGCTTCAAGACCGGCACAACTCTGCCAGGGAACAGTGGTTCACTGGAGGCTGCAGTGGGGCAATGGCAGTCGAACCACCCTAATTTTAATTGGGTGGTTGAAAGATTGCTACCGCTGCGCTGCCACAAGTTTGGTGGTCTGTGGATAGCCAGACTCATCATTGAGCCCTGAGTAGAGCTCAAGGTTAAATATGTTATGTTATGTTATGAAGGGTTTTATAGCGCGCTCAAATACTCAAGAGTGTCCTGGCGCATACAGTTATCAAAGCCCAAGGGGGTGGAGAGTATGGATCAGCTAATTAAAAAGAAGAGTTTTAAGCTGTTTCTTAAAAAGTCCAAGATCCTCAATATGTCGCAACTCCAGTGGGAGAGAATTCCAAGCCATAGCTGCTTTAACAGAGATGGACTGACCTCCCAACCGGGTCCTGCGAAATTGAGGGATAGTCATCCGATGTTGGGTGGCTGAGCGCAAAGCTCTGCTGGGGACCTAGAAGCAGAACCGCTTCCTGATGTACAGAGGTCCCATGCCATGCAGAGCTCTATGGGCCAATGTGAGGACTTTGAATTGCACTCTTTGGGCCACCGGGAGCCAATGCAGTTCACGTAGGTGCTGTCTCACGCTAGATCTTCCGGAGATGTTAAATAGAAATCTAGCCGTGGCGTTTTGTATGGTCTGCAATTTTCTCAGCAGATATCCTGGGATGCCACAGTATAGTGCGTTGGCATAGTCAATGCGAGAAAGAATGAGTGCACGGGCGACCATTTCCTTGGCAGGCCTGGGAAGTAGGGGGAAGAACCTTCTGAGTGACTTGAGAGTGGTGAAGCAATCTCCGGAGAGTTTCTTAATTTGCACTGAAAATCGGAGGTCTTCACCAAACCAGATCCCCAAGTTCTTAGCAGAAATGCCCTCTGACTTAGGGCGAGGGAAGTCTGGCAGCCACAAGTTTTCTCTAAAGGCAGGTGGAAACGAACCATACAGAAGGACCTCCGACTTATTCTCATTGCACTTCAGTTGGGCGCGAGCAAGCCACTGAAATACAGATGAGAGACAGTTCTGAACCAAAGATGTCGACAAGTCGTCGTCCTTCCAGGTAAATAGGAGCTGGGTATCATCGGCGTAAGCAATTATTTTTGCCCCCAGATCCTCTGCCAGGAAAATTAGAGGCGTCAGATAGATGTTGAAAAGTAAAGCACTTAGGGTGGAGCCTTGAGGTACTCCCGTAGACACTTTTCTGGCAACTGAAGAAAATGGTGGTAACCAGACCTGCTGAGAGCGGTCTTCCAGAAAAGATTTAAGCCAATCCAGGGCAGGGCCCGCAATGCCGATGTTTGAGAGACGGTTAAGGAGAAGGTGGTGGGGTACCGTATCAAAGGCGGCAGAGAGATCAAGCAATACCAGGGCCGCCCTACCGCCCGCGTCCAGGCATTCCCTGATTGCCTCTGCCATTTCTACTAATGCAGTCTCGGTGAAATATGCAAATATGGTGAGGTAATCAGCAAATTGTCAAAAATTGTATGCTGTGGGCCCAGTAGATAAAGATTGATTTGAACTTCCATTGCAACAAAACGTTAGTAGGACAGTGGATGGCTATGTCCATTGACGTGGGGAGTTTAGGGTGCTCAAAGTGGATATTTCCTTTTTCCGGTCCAAAGCCCAAATTCCCAGGGTTATGCAAGGTAAAACGTTCGTATGAATGTTGCGCCTAATGCAAAGAAGTTGAAGTGGTTATCGGGTCCATCGTTGGCCTAAGATCCTGATATAGAAAAAGTATAAATATGTGGGGGTCTCAGTATAGAAGTCACCTTTTTTTGACGTTCCCATGGCTGTGTCTCAGAAAAGGGGCACTGCAAAGGGAACTCCGAAAACAGTTAATGTGCAGGAACTGTGGTGCATACACACATAGGGGCACATGTTGTATCCCCCTGTATGCACCACATGGCCCTGAAGCACAAGGGAGCCCTTTAGGGCTCCCTGCGTGTCCTCTCTGCCATGGTTTTATGGAGTTGAAACCGCCATGAAAACCGCTGCGGAGAGGAAACTTGTAATGTGCTTTGCAGAACCGCGGTGGTCCTGCCAAGCATATTGTGGCTTCAAGACCACCATAACTCAGCCAGAGAACAGCGGTTCCCTGGAGGCTGTAGTGGGGCAATGGTGGTCCATCACATTCAATTGAGACACACAATGTCACAAATTTTAAAATTATTGTAATAGGGCGGTTAGAAGCTTGCCACCGCTGCATCCCAACAGGTCTGTTGGTCCGTGGACAGCCAGACTTATAATTGAGCCCTGAGTATAATTGTCTGCTGGGTTGTGGTGTCGATTGTGAGATGTCAATGACCACATCTTATCGATAGGGATTCTTTTCTTGGTGTAATTGTGAGAAGCAGTTGATACAGTTGATCTCAGGGCACAGGGAATAAGTGCATCAGCCTAGGTGAGATTCCGCTGGTCGAGGTCTCACTTGGAGCGAATGTTAATGATAGGTATAGAATTAAGATTGTTTTGTATTACCTTTTGAGTGAAAGGGATATTCTTGAATTTCTTGTAGTGGAGCAGACAGATTTAGTTGTTGGAAAACACTTAATTGTATTGTGAATTTGCTTAGAAAATGTGTCGAAGAAAATCGTACAGGAGGGTGAACTGCTGCAAGGAGTAAGGTTTATGTCGCTGGGATTGGTCATTTGGTTGAACACGCAACAAGAGACGCGTTGGTATTGGTTGTGAGTGTCAGAAAAGAGAATTGTGGGAAGAGAAATTATTTTCTAGTTTCATGGATGATCATTTGTGAAAACAAAGTAAATAAAAATGAAAAATTTCAAACCTTTACAAAAACTAATGAAAGAAGATGTGAGTATACCTGTTGGGAGCGGAGAAGATTTACCACCTGAAGGTACGCCAGGATACACTGACACGATGAACAAAGAGTTACACACATGTCTTTGGCTTGCACATTTGCATAAATGAACAGAAAATGGCAATGCTTTACAGTTCCCTCGTTATGGAACATATAATTTGAGGATTATTGAAAATTTAAGGAGGAAGTTATACAAATTAAGACCACCCTTTAGACGTGCCCAGTTTGAAGCACTTAATGAGCGGGAATACAACACACAGCAAAATGAGAAAGAAAAATACTGAGAAAAATATAAAAGAGCTATAAGTACATATGCAGATGCTAGGTGGGATGCACAACAGAACGCATGGAGAGCAGATGCTACTGTAGGAACTGGAATGTATCCACTTATAACAGTAGCAGAAGAAGTCAGAGGGAAGCGCAAAGAAAAGAAAAATCATTTAGAGACAGAAAATTATAGCAAATTATGATTTCCTGAGTGTTTTATTCTTAAATCTTCCAGCACCATTCAATGAGACACAATCAGAGGTACTAAAAAATGTAGAGCCAGAGAA
Source organism: Triturus cristatus (assembly GCF_964204655.1). Lineage (NCBI taxonomy): Eukaryota > Metazoa > Chordata > Amphibia > Caudata > Salamandridae > Triturus > Triturus cristatus. The sequence goes on from NC_140585.1 coordinate 620,222,652, forward strand.
AATTCCAAGTGCATCTACCTTGCCTGTGATTTCAAATGAACAAACACATATTTCCCCTATAGTAGGAGATACTGGGAGGACAACTTCTTTGAATCCGAGTGTATTAAATGCTTCAGATGCTCTGACAGTTCCAGTTACTATTGGTCCTGTTTTACCACTTTACAAACCTGTATTACAGGGTAATACTAATAATATACTAGTCGTTCCTACAGGAATGAATAGATCATCTAGTGCCCTGATGTATTTGACTGTGAGACAAGTTCTTCAAACTCCTTTGGTCCTGACTCAAGGAAATGTTGTGAATCTGAGAAGTGCGAATACTAATTAGAATAAATGCATTTCAATCCAGTTTGTACAATAGTTCAGCGTTCATCACCATTTTACATGCCAAGAACAAGTGAAGCTCCACATGTGAATTATTTTGCCTCAGATGTGAGTGTACAATTGTAAACCACAAATACGGATGCAACATTAATGCATGAATTGCCAGGAGTAAGTGGAAATTCTCATTGGCAAGAATTGAATTCAAATGTGCCGGAGAAGCCACGTCCGACTCCTCAAGAATTTTATGATTGGCTACATGATTTAAATAATCCAGTTACTAAACAAAATGCAGTGACTACACAAGCCCCAGAGAAAGAAAAAAGACAATAGATGTAGCCAAATGAAAAGCAGAAGTAGAAGAAATGATTAATAGAACTCTTAGTCCATCCCGATTAAATGCCTATCAGGAGGAGGAATTATTATTCCTTGTTAAACATATTATAAGACGAGCTAGACAAACTCATGATAAATTAACTGAATTAGCACAAAAGTGTGAGATTAATGTATGAAAGTCAAAGGTGTTGCAGAGGACCTACTGATTGGATTTTAGTGAAAAGGACTTTGATAATATGAGAATGTCGGGAATGAAGCTGCAGATTAAGATAAGAAAATAAGAGTACGTGCACCTTCAGTGGTGATTGATGATGGAGTTGAAGCATTAATGTTCCACATGAGAGAGGTACCTGGAGGAGGATATGTACATGTGCCTTGGTCTAGAATTAATATTCTGTGTTTCACAAATGAGTTTCCGAACATGAGAGATAATCCAGTAGAATGGTACAAACAAATTGAGCAGTTTGTGAAAATTATGAAAGTTCTGTGGATAACTTTGAATACCCTGTTTGACATTGTGGTTCCTGGAGACTTGTGGACAGAATGTGAAGTGTCTGTTGATTGGCCCAAAACAGAGCCAGATAGGGATCCTAGAACTGGTGCCCCATCTCCAGTGGAATGGAAGAAATATCAGCAAGTGAGAACCAAGATTTCTCCTAATGAAATTGATTGCCTAAAAATTAACAGAACAACGCAAAAACTCACAAAAACTGTTCATACCTATTATGAGAGATTGATTCAGGTTTTCCAACAGTATTGTGGAATGGAAAACGTGGCTAAAAAAATGATAAGGGACATTTTGTTTACAGATTTGTGAATGGTTTGAGACCTGAAATTTCTTCCATGATTCATCAGCATTTATTATGCTGGCAGAACAGGCTGATTGATGAAATTTTACGTTATGCCAAATACTGCGCAGATGAATTAGAGGTGAAACACAAGAACTTGAAGGAAAAATGGATAATAGCCCAGATGAAAGATGTACAAAGAGATCAGAATCCTTTAGGTTTTGACAATGCAGTTCCAACACATAGAGGATATAATTTGGCTCCTGTGATATAGGGTGTTGATGGTTTTTAACAGCAACAGACTTTCCAGGCACATTGTAGAATTCATGGTATTACAGCTGATGCTCGAACAAGTGCTGATGTGTCTGCTTTAAAAAAAACAAATCCTTGTCAGGTGTGTGGCAAGCTGGGACACTGGAAACGTGAGTGTAGGTTTAATGTACACTATGGTGGAAATCAGGTTCAGAATGAAGGATATGCACAGTCACAAGGAAAAAACATGGTTCAGACTCAGAAATTACAGAAACACAGAATTACAAATTCTAATGTTCCACAAAATCAGACAATGCAAGTACCACAAGCCCTGATGCCACAACAGAATGTCCAGATGCCCAGGTACAATATGAATCAGTTTCAGCAAACGAATAGAAATTCTTTCCCAATGTAGAATGCATCACTACAGTACTTGATTCAGACAAATGATTTCAACCCAGACCCATCAGCATGATGGCGCCTGTTGGGGTGTTGGGGGGAGGACTGTGTCCTTGGCGCAGTCCTAGAGGTAGACCAGAGTGAATCCTATGTGGACGGAGAGGTAAATGGCAATCATGTCTCATTCCTCGTTGATAACGGTGCTACTCTCTCTACTGTAAGAACAGCAGAGGTTCCTAACCTACCCCTCTCGGGAGAGAGAATCCACATTGCAGGAGTCACAAACAAACAAATGTCCACACTAATTTCTGAAGCAGTACCTGTTAAAATAGGTTCCTTTTCGGATCGACACCGATTTGTGGTGTGCGATTCAAGTCCAGTGAATCTCATTGGACAAGATTTATTATGTAAACTAAATTGTTCCATATTTTGTACTCCAAATGGTATTGAGTTTCACACGAATTATTGTTGCCTTTAAACTTGCTAGACAGAGCTCTGATATAGGGATGTATTCCTTTCTGACTAAGGAGGATTTGCCTATTGAACTACGAGACACTGTGTTGACTAAAGTCTGGGACTTTACAGGTAAAGATATCAGGCTAATCAAAGGTGTTGAACCAGTCTGCATTACAGTAAAACCAAATGCTGAATTTCCGAGAATCCCACAATACAATTTGACCCCATATACTGTTTTTGGAATTACTCCTGTGTTTGACTCAATGATTGAGTAGGGAATCTTGAATGAGATAATGAAGTACATCTAACTCTCCCATTATGGGCTTACAGAAGCCGAATGGCAAGTATCAAATTGTGCAGAATTTGAGGGAGGTATGCCCTATTTTATCCCTTGTTGTCCTGTGGTACTAAATCCAGTTGTAATCCTATTCCAGATTCCTTGCGAAGCAGAATGGTTTTCTGTTATTGACCTTTGTCAAGTCTTTTTCAGTATTCCCTTGAATGAGGTTAGCCAATACCTTTTCAATTTCTGTTTCAGCAGTCGTGTTTTAGCATGGTGCTGAGTCCCACAAAGGTATATGGAGAGCCCCCCAATTTTCAATCAGATACTCAAAAAGGATCTTGAGTCTCGTAATGCCTTACCATTCAGTCTTAGTGCAGTACATCAGCAACCTACTGGTGGCGTCAAATACACAAGAAGAATGCAGAAATGATACTATTGTATTGTTGAATCACCTCTCCAGAAATGGACATAAAATGGACATAAAATATCTCCAGCGTAGCTATGTTATCTTATGATATAACAATTTATTGAACGCACGTATAGCAAAGGTGTCTTGGCACCATCTTTTCCTGAGCAAGAAAGGAAAACCTAGTTGATAAACAACCAGGTTTTGAGCTCCTTCCTAAAGGAGATTAAAGGAGGTGGGGCTCTCATGTGGCTGGGTATACTATTCCAGAGCTTGATGGTTCCTGACGTATAGCTTCTGCTACCTCAGTTTGCCTTTCGTATTCTGGGTAGTAGCATAAGGTTTGTCCCTGCAGAACGCAGAGGTGTGTTGGGGGAATACCATTTCAAGGACAGCTTGAGGAACTGAGAGCCGGTGTCATGTAGAGCCTTATAGGTGATAAACAGGGCCTTACATTTTATTCAGCTTCTTACGCGAAGCCAGTGTAGTTTCTGAATTTCCTTTGCAACAGATTGGAATTTGGGAGTGCCTAGGAGTAGCCTGGCTGCTGCGTCCTGTACTGTCTGAAGAGTATTATGATTTCCTGAATATTCAAGTATAGGCCATTACAATAGTCTAACTTATATAAAACTGAGGTTGTAATCACAGTCTTCTTGGTGTAAACAGGAATGAAGGGCAAGATTTTTTTTTATTGATTTGTGTAGATAAAAACTGGAGGAGGTGATGACGCCGACCTGCTCCCTTAATTAAATTTTTCATTAATTCACACTCCTACGTTTTTAGCCTTGGTCACCAGGATGGGTAGGGGGCCAAGTTCATTCAGCCACCGAGTGGGGGACCAGCCTGGGGAGATGTTTTCAAACAGAACTACCTCTGTTGCACCTGAGTTTAATTTTAGGTTGTGCTTATTCATGCAAGAACTGACAGCCAGCATGCAGTCATGGAATTGAGCCGATATCTTGATGCCATTATTGAATGCTGACAGGACAATTTAGATGTCATCAGCATAGGAAGTCAGAGACAGATCAAATGATCTAATCAGATTGGCTAACTCGGTGATGTAGATATTGAATAGTGTAGGGCTGATTGATGAACCTTGCAGAACCCCACACGGAAGCATGAAGAGAGAGGGTTCATAATTGCCCTAGACCACTGATTGTTGTCTTTCTGAAAGAAAGGAAGTGAGTAAGGTTAAAGCTTTCTCTTTGATCCCTAAGGCACTCAAACGACTAATCAGCAGCTTGTAGTCGACAGTGTCGAATGCTGCTGACAAAACAAGGAGGATAAGTACTGCCGCTCCACCGCTATCCAATGCAGCCCTAATTTCCTTGATGGCTTTGATCAAAGCCATTTCAGTGCTGTGTCCTAACATAAAGCCAAATTGAGGCACATGAAGAAGTTGATTGGCTAACTGAATATTCAAAACTTTCTCCACTATTTTAGCAGGAAGTGGGAGGCGTGAGATCGGGTGGTAGTTGTTCAGGTTGTGGATGTATGACGTTACAACGCATGCTTTTACACCGCATGCCGTTACAACGCATTTTTTACACCGCAAGATCTGTTACAACGCCAGCCTTTACAACGCATGCTTTTACAACGACGTACACTAGATGGAGTGCTGACATTAGAAATGTATAATTTACTATTCTAACTCCAGTCCACGTTGCAGTAGGGAAGGTGTTTGGATAGTAAAACTACACTATTTCTAATGTTAGCACGCCATCTAGTGCATTTCGTTGTAATGGCATGCGTTGTAATGGCATGCGTTGTAACAGATTTCGCGTTGTAATAGTTTCGTTGTAATGGTAGTGCGGTGTAAAAGTTGCGTTGTAAAGGTTGTTCACCTCAGGTTGTGCTTCTTTAACAGAGGCAGTACAGAGGCCTTTTTTCAATAGAGAAGAGAAGACTCCTGTACTAAACATGGAGTTAAAAATGGCTGAAAGACTGATGCCTATGAGTTCAGGGACCTGTTTGAGAACCGAAGGAGGACAAGGGTCATGTGGAGAGCCGAACTTGGCCTGGTTAATCATATTGGCTATATGATCCATGGTTACCAGAGAGAATTCTGTGAAAGAGGATTGAGTGGAGTTGGTCTGAAAGAGATTAGCCCTAGCAACGGAGGCATCTGCCTTGAATTTAGAATATATGGGTTCATCTTTATCCTGGAAGCTAAGCGCTAATGAGTCCCAGAAGGCTTGAGAGTGATTGCTTTACTAGAGTGTGGTAAGATACCACCGGAAAGAGCTCTTTGGTGGAATATTCAATTTCATCTATTAATTGAGTACATTAGTTCCTCTTTTCCTTGATCAGTAGGTTTTTGTATTTAGACAAGGAGTGAACTTGTAAAGGGATAGCTCCCTTGTATCATATCGTGCCCGCCATCGTCTTTCCTGTTGTCTCCAATTTTATTTTTTGAGTCAGAGATCCTCAGAAACTGATGGGATTTTCCCATTGAAGGAGGGATTTTTATAAGGAGCTAATTTGTTGGCAGAAAAATGTAGCCATCCGTTGAAAGGTTGAGAAGCTTTTTCAGTGTCATCTGGCAGGTTAGCTTTAGATTAGAGAAATTGCTGGATAAGCAGATCAATGTTCTTCTATGCGCAAAATTGAGAATAATGGCTAATCTCTGAGCCCTGAGTTACAATTTTGCCAAAATGAAGTCCCGTACTTAGGACACCCAATTGAGAAGGGAGCAAGGAAAATGTCACAGGAAAGAATCTCTATAATTCTAACCATGAGTCCGCCTACCACACAAAAAGAAGTCTGAATGTTCAAGAATGGTGGGCTACTGTCGTCAATGGATTTCAAATTTGTCTCTGTCAGCTAAGCCCCTTGAGATGTTGGCACACAAAGACATGTCTGATCCGTTACCTTGGGATGACAATTATATGAATCCCTTCACAGCGTTGAGGGAAAGTGTCTGTCGTGCCCTGGCTCTGGGATTGTCTGATCACAACAAATGCTTTGTATTGTTTTGCAGTGAAAGAGAAGGTTGCACTCTTTCAGTGTTGACATAATGCATGGAAGTGCCCCATGCCATTTTTTGCTAAACTGGATCCTGTTGCCGCAGCCTTACCTGGATCTTTGGAAGCGGTTGCTTCAACATGTGTGAGTCTTGAGCAGTATGAAAGTATAGTGATGGGTCCTTCACTCACTCTGTTTGTTCCCCATTCTTTTGAGGTACTGTTAACATGTACTCGAACACAGTACTTGACTAGTAGCCAACTTACAAAATATGAGCAGATTCTGTTGGGTGCGAAAAACGTTATCCTTAAGAGATGTACAAGTCTGAACCCATCGACTGTGTTAACTCTTCCTGGAAATGACACTGCAAATTATGACGTTTAGCATGATTGCCTTGAAGTTACTGAACTATGCACATAGCCCAGACCTGATACACAGGATGTACCTTTACCTGAATCAAATTATGTGTTGTTTGTTGATGGCTCTTGTTTGCAAGATCATGAAGGAAATGTGAGAGCTGCCTATGCTGTTTATACTGTTGAAGTTGTGGTTGAAGCATCATGGTTGCAAGGAGTCTATTCAGTGCAAGCTGTGGAGTTGATTGCCTGGACAAGGGCTTGCAATGTCTCAGAACAACTCAGGGTGACAATCTTCATCAATAGTCAGTACTGCTTTGAAGTCACAGCTTGGGTTTATGACATCTTCCGGGCTCGTCTATCCGCAATGGAAAGAGTGTGAGGAACCTATTGCAATCCCTACTATTGCCTAACCAAATTGAAACAGTGAAGTGTGTTGCCCACAGGCAGGGACAGTTTGAAACAAATATGCTGATAAAATTGTCAAGTATTGTGCCTTAAATGCACATACGTTTGATGGAGATCTATTAAACGAAACTTCAGATGTTGCAAATTGCAACCTGTTAACAGCTATTGACACTTGGGAGGAAGTGAAAAGGTTACAGGAAGAAGTTACTGAAGCTTAAAAGCAGAGTTGGATCAGAGCAGGATGTTTCAAAAGAGAGGATGATGTATGGGTCTTTAATGCTAGCAGAATTCTATTAACTGACAGTTTGTTACCATCTATGGCTAGATATTATCATAGTCCAGTGCATGTCAGAGGATATGCAATGATGCACCTCTTTAGACAAACGTGGTTCAATCCCAGATTTAGATTGATGGCTGAGAACCTGTGCCATTGATGAGCAGTATGTCAACAACATGCTAGAAAGAGAACACCTGTTATTATGAGTCATGTAAGGAAATCAGCAAGTCCCTTTAACCGGATGCAAAATAATTTTATTGAAATACCCCTTTGCAACAGATTGAAATACATTTTGGTGAATGCCTGTATTTTCTCCAAAAGGGTAGAAGCGTATCATTCAAGAAGGAATGACAGTCTTACAGTAGCTAAATTGTTGCTGAGAGAGTTGAATCCTAGGTTTGGATTCCCAACTTCTCTGGAGTCAGACTGTGAAACTCACTTTATTAGTGAGGTCATGAAAATGTTGTGTGCAGCGTTACAAGTTGAGCAGAAGCTACATTGTAGTTACCATCCAGAGGCTTTTGGCCTCATGGAGCACATAAATGGCACTTTGAAATCCGGATTGGCGAAGGTGTGCCCTTTGACATTATTGAAGTGGCCCGATGCATTACCCTTGATGTTAATGAGCTTGAGAAGCATACCAGACAGGAGAACAGGATTGTTGCCCCTTGAAATCATCAAGGGCAGAGTGATGAGACAGCCAGCAGTGCCTGCTAATGCTCTTGTGAACATCACAGATGACTTCAACCTGGATTTTTGCAAAGGTTTGGCTGATGTTGTACCAGGTCAGAGAGGCTTCTACTACGACTCAACAGGAGCAGTATCATGACCTTTGTCCCTGTGACTGGATAATGGTGAAGAAGCACGTGCAGAATATGTGCTTGGAACCTCATTGGCGTGGTCCTTACCAGGTGATTCTGGTAAACAACACTGCTGTGAAGTGCGGAGGCCTCCCGAACTGGCTACAGGCAGCTCATACTCTCAGAGCTTGTTGCCCCCTTGATGATATAACAGCACCTGTTCCTGATGTACCGGTGGTTAAAGTAAGACATAGGGATCAGGTTAGTCAAGCTGTTGGGGTCCAGTATGCAGTTGGGACAGCATCCATTTGGCCAGAGGGAGGTCAGAGAGAGTCAACTATTATAGGCATCGAAGGGTGGCCACAAATAGAGTTGACTGCAAGAGGAACAGACCTTAACGAAGGGCCTGGTACAGGGAGAAAGCGAATAGTACCCAGAGACTGTTGCCCAAGAAGACAACAGAAATTGAGATGTTGTCTAACAGAAATGCGAGTGCCTCCAACAGTTCCTGAAAGTTCTGAACAGTCTGACCTGAGTGACAGTAATGATGAACACCTAACTCTAAGGCGATCAAAAAGAGCCAGCACCAAGTCAAAAGTACTCATCTCCTGACACCTAGACTTATCTGGCAGCCAATGACTGGGAGAGTGTTTTATTCATTTTGTTATAATAATTCGAGTCCACCTGAACCTCCTTGAATCGAACTTTGTTGAGGAGTTGTTGGATTGACTAACTCAATTTATCTTGAATATTTTAATCAACAAAGCCGATCCGTGAATTTATTCTGCCTGAAATCAAACTTCTGAACTGTGCCTCAGTATTTGTGCCAAGCTTTGCTGAACATTGCTCACACAATTGTTGCTAAATCCTTTAAACAATCGGTCTGAATCTCAAGTAGCATGGAGCCTGCCACTGGAAACTATCTTCGACGCAAACGCATATATGTAGGAGTATTTGCTGGTATTACTTTAATGCTGATTGATTTGGTTATAATTTTACATTTGCCTCATTATATGCCTGTTGAAGATTCTAAACTTACAAATCCTTTTAAAGCGTCTTCATCCACTACTACTAGTGCTATTGCTTAGATGACAAATCTTTGCATTTAGATTCTTCTATGAGGGCTATTCCCTGAATGTATATACTAGATTATTGTACAAATATGTAACTACAATTATTGCTTTTAATTTCTATGTATGTATGCAATTGCCTGCATCAGTAGCTAAAGGAATAACATATCATAGTATTCCATTAACATATGGTGTTTCATGTAGCTTATTAGCTAGTTTATTTTATGGTACTGACCAATTTCAATATTATTAGTCAAACTTTGCTCTGGTCTTTTCTGTAGTTCGTATATTGAAACACTTAAATCTACATCCTGAAGCTTCACAAGCTGAGAGAATGGGCTATTTATTTAGACCAACTCAATCACTGGACATGGCTTATGCACATAGAAATAACTTAACTTGCATTTTAGAAAAAGCAGAAAAGAAATCTATAAACTCAGTAGAAGATATATGTAGAAATACAACTAATAGAGGTACACCTCATCAAAACCAAACCTGTGGATATTACAAGAAGATGAGCATAGTATAGTAGGAAACATGGCTGCTTTAGCATTAGACTTGCAACATAAAGGAAAGCATTATCTATACATAGACCGAAATCTATTACTAACACAAATTTTGTAGGTATTAGTGAATGAGAACATACATGTGAAATTTATGAAAACTGAGGACGATATTTAGGAGGAGTAGATCCTGTGTTACTTGGTGAGTATTATATTTGCGTGAAAAACTATTTTTATAAATTGCATAGAAGATGATATGGAACCTGTGGTATGGAAGTTGTGTTTCCAAAAATATATCATGTGGGACAGAGTGAGGAAGCGAACATGGAGCAGGCTGGGAGAATGAAGACAGGTGCAAGTGAGATAGTGGGAGAACTTTTTGGTGCCTTAAACCTTCAGTGGGAGTCGTGGTAAACTCTCATAAAATTAGAAAGCTTTCTACTGTAGTGGATAGATTAGTGACTGGTACTGCTGGAGGATTTTCTGTTGTAGATACTGAAATGATTTCAATAAGATCCATGGTGATACAAAATCGTCTTGCCCCAGACATCCTTCTTGTGAAGGAGGACAAAGTCTGTCGGTTGCTAAAGATCCAACAATGTTGCACCTACATACCGGATAAAAGCAATGACTTGAAAACTGACATCAAAAACATTACTGACTTAAACAAAGATCCGAAAGGCTTAAAGACTGATGGTGACGGGGAAACAATTGGAAAGGGATTTCCAACTGTTAGCAACTAGTTGGGTAACTAGGAAGCAGGCTGGTGATTATAATCTTGAGACCCGTAGTGGCAATTTGTTTGTGCATAATGCTGGTGTTGGTGACTATCACATTATCTAGGCATAGAAGGTATAGAGAAGGAGTGAAACGAGCAAGATAAGAGGTTGAACTTGAAGACAAACAATGTCAGTATTACGATAAAATGAAAGCTCTGGAAGAGTCGAGACATAAGAAATTAAAAACAAAGAAACTGTGATTTTTGACATAAGAAGTTAATATTTTGTGCTGGCTTGCCTCGCCATCATAGGGAGGGTTGATGCAGCGCAAACGCTGTCAACAAGTTTATGACAATTAATACTGGATGCGACAACAAAACCACACATGAAAACAAATGTGCACCTTGCACACGTTAAGGGTATTTCAATTATACTGAGTGAAGACCTGAATACAAGCACCATAAAAGAGTGCTTTGAGCAGTAGAAATAGAAAGAATTCATGAATTGTGTGTTTAAAATGTCTAATAATCATCTTTACTGATGGCTTAACAATGGCGAAATGAAAATTCATAAAATTATACCCGGATAATATGCAAAATAATGTAAACTAAACTTGATAGGTCATATATGTATGCTTAAATGAGTCTCAATTTAATTATGCAGTGTGTATTACACATGTGAAAGCCATCTTTTAGTGCTTCCATTGTAATGCACCATAGAGATTGAAAAACTGGTGCAAAAGTGGCATAATACAACTTACATGAATGGAACTCTCTATGCCACTGGAGTCAAGCTATCCTGGCTGATGAGGGCTGAAAGCCCGAAACTGGTCCTAGGATGGTTGTTTTCAGTCCAGGGAGGACCTGGCTTGGCAGTTTGGGCTGGGCTGTTCCCATTGGGTGCAGGGTCAAGACTGATTTGCATATGGTTGGGTCCAAACTGGGATGGCATGGTGAGCAAAAAAACGATAGATTTAGGCCCAGATCTCTGTACTGGGGTGAATGCATGACATTGTTCTGCATTCTGTCCATCAATTGTTCTTTTTGAAACTCTCTATGTAGCTGCTTTACACTTATAAGAGCCTAGATTTATTCAAGCGACAAAGATAATATGATTTATAGATATATTTTACATATAGGTACTTTGTGACTCATAGTAATAGGCCATATTTAGGATTGGAAACTTCCTGCTACTGGTCGCATAGGATCCTTCACAACAAGGAGACCATCCTTAATGGAAGAGGATGCCTCACACACTTTATCGTGTCATGCTTCATCATAGGCATCCTCTCCCCACCCTGGTAATATAGTACAACCAGGGCAAACTCAACCTCCGTGAAGACTTGGCAAAAGGAGGGAGTTCTTATATAAAACATACAGGATAAGGTTGAGATCCAGCTCAATTAAAAATACCTTGAGGTTCCTCGGTTATCACCTTTATTAGTTAGATACACTAAAAGCAAAATCAATGATGGACCTATAGAGAATGATGTCTCTATTACATCATTTCAAATTACCAACATGTTTCTGCCCATATTGTATAGCCTAATCGGTCTAGGGCATTTATCAGGATATTAATGGATCCCTATCTATATTTGTATTGGTGTCCACAGCTATTTTACATTGTGAGGTGAAGAGATACACCTATATAAGCCCAAGTGTATCCTACCTGGGAAACTACTGTCCGTTCTTCGTCAATCACCTATATCAGGAAAATAAAAAAGGAGAAAAAGGAAAGATCTCTTCCATATTCTAATTCTCACATTCATGTCGGGACATACAATTTAGTGAACCACATGACATACTATCGTGGCCACCTTGTATTTGAAAGACACCCAACCCTACACATGCAGCTAGTCTGGGTCACCAGTGGTTCATGCATGCATGCAGTTTGTGTACATCTGCTCCCAGGTGCAAGGGAGAGTCCCTGAAATCCCGACGGTGGCCGGAGCCGGGAAGCCCCAAGATGGTGGCCGGGACTGATCGTGCCCGGGGGCTGCGGTGGAGCCTGGGGGCTACTGGGGCTTGTTTCCCTCTCTGCGATTCTCCATCCGCCAACTGGGCTGAGCTACAGAGCACTGTGCCCATGCAAGCGAGGGCCTAGTGGCGCATTTCATCAGCGATGGCGTTGCCGTGATCGAGGCGATCGCTGCGGAGCACGGTCTCTGGAGGTGAGGTGCAGGGCAGGGTATGTGTTCAGAGCCCAAGTCGGGGCTCGGAGTATTGGAGTGTAGGCCTTGCCATCGGCCTTAATAGCGGAGAAGTACCCGTCATCCCTGCTGGCTGCGTTGTGGCGTGGGGGCACCACAAACCGAACGTGGGGCCTGAGGTTCCCCGCCGGAAACTGAGGACTGGGGTTACAGTACGGGCTTCCCCTGGAAGTGGGCCTGAGACCTGCGGAGCTTTGTCGGTGGACCTTGGATGCAACCTGCGGAGGAACATCTACGGCCATTTTGACAAGCTGTTCATGGTCTGTAGCACAGGGGGAATCCGGGCTCAGCAGGCCACCTACCTGTGCAACCTGTCGGGCATTGCCCTGTGGAGTGGTAAGCCTCCTTGGAGAGAGTCTAGGTACCACAAGGGGGTGCACCCTGAATTGCGACGCAAGTGGCAGTGGGAACATCGCCTCCTGAGACCATGTGAGGTCAGCCCCAAACGTTAGTGTGAGCATTGCCTGGTTAGAGCCTCGGCCATCGAGGAGGCACAGAAGCACGCAGGGCAGTGGGCCCTTCAATGGAGTGACTGTTTTAAAGGTTGAAGTGTCGAGGCCTTCCCAAGTGCTGCAGGCCTGCACCGTAATGCGTGTGGCGGAATCACGAAGCCAGTTGCTGGGTTGCCTTCCCTCCCCGGCACTGTCCAACAGTTGGGGGGTGTCTGGCGCCATGGGCAAACCTCAAGGCCGGCAGGCTGGGGCCATGCATGACCCAGAAGACAGTGCACAGGAGCAATCGCAGACTGCTCTGGATGACCCGGTACAGCAATGGGCAGGATACTGGAGGCTATTGCAGACACGAAGACTACCCTCCATCAGCTCATCAGCACGGTGGGGGTAGGGCTTGGCCTCCTGTGAGAAGAACACAAGAAACTCTCCGAAAGGGTGAAGGAGACCGAGCCCAGCATTACAGCGATAGCCCCCACCCAAAAGGCCCTGGAGCAGCAGGTGGGAGCCTTCACGGACAGGGTGGGCGTGTTAGAACGGAGGGCCGAGGATGCAGAGGGACAAAACAGGCGGAACAACATTTGAGTCTTAGGCCTACCGGAGGGAGTTGAGGGCGGCGACATGGTGTCCTACTTGGAACAGTGGCCGAGGAACGTGGTAGCATCTGAGTGCCTGTCAATCCTTTTACATCCTTGAAAGGGCCCGCAGAGTCCTGGCCAGGCTGCCGGGGCATTCTCCGTGGCCAGTTTGCTCCATTTTAGGGAGAGGGATGTGCTCCTGCAGAAGGCACGCGCAGAGGGCCCCTACATCGTTAATAACAGTAAAGATTCCATCTTTCCGGATTACACTCGAAGTGCAGAGTAAGCGGGTCTCATTTCTGGAGGTCAAGAAGGCACTGAGGAAGGAGGGCCTCCAGTACTCCCTGATGTTCCCGGCCCAGTTGCGGATCATCTTGGATGGCAATACTCACTTTTGTGGCAGCTCAAATGAGGCCTGGGACTGGATCGAGGCCTATAAGATTGTGGCCCCTCAGCCCACAGGTCCTAAATCCAAGTTGAGGAAAACAGCGGAACTTGGAAAGCGCTCCAGAAGAAGCTCCCTTAGAGGAACCCCTAAGAAACCAACTTTGACGCAAAATGAGAGGGAGAGGGCTGAAGCCCTGCAGGTGGTGGCGGTGCTCATGCAGGGCAGGAGCCCCTCCCCAGTGGCGGAGGCCCACTGTTCGAAGGACACTGAGGACATCGACTCCGAGACCTCCCGCAGTGATAGCGTAAAATTGCCGGTGGTGACTGCGGGGACGGCTGATGAAGTCATCTGAGGCTGCTTGGGGTTCGAGGTGAGGATGACTCCTGGTGTGTTGCTGAACTGTTGGTAGCAGACTCTGATCTTGAGCTGACCTGTTCTTGAGGGGCCAGCGCGCTCCGGAAGGTTTGTGTGTCAGAACTATGTCTCTTGCTGTTCACCCCCACCTTCAGTGCCGTACTGAGGTAGAGCCTCACTAAGGGCAATGTTCCACATGCTGTTTGGGCGACTGACCATTTTCAGGCTGCCCTGGGGTCAGGGAGTTGTTCAACATGGGGGTTCATTTGTTGATATTTTTAGTTCTCGCCTGACCCAGCGCATGCGCTGGTCTGGCGAGACTTATTGAGAGAGCTCCAAAACGTGCTACCAGGCCAGCCTAGAGCTACAGTGCATGTGCGTGGGCGCGCGCGCCGCGCTTTACCGTGATTACTTTCACTTTCGCGGCCGCACGCCGCTTTGATGTTTGATCGCGATCACTTTCGCGGCCGCACGGCCGCTTGTCATAGCCAATAGGTCTCGCTTTTGGGACATTCTAAGTATTTAGTTATGCAACTGTTGCATGGCTAAACACTTATAAGGTCCCAAAGGCGAGACCTATTGGCTATGCCAATGCTTGTTTTGTTTGTGTTAGATCTGGGGGTCTCTAGTTGGCAGAGGTATACACCTTAGACCAAATAGGGACCCTTGCTTCTAGTCAGGGTACAAGGACACACACGGTAGATAACCCCTGCTCACCCTCTAGGTAGCTTGGCTCGAGCAGACAGGCTTATCCCCAAGGCAATGTGTAAGGTATTTGCACGTAGACACCACAATGATCCCCCCTCCGTACACCACAAACTTAGACCACACAGGTGAGTTATATCAAAAACAATATATCTTTATCTAGTTTCCGCAGGTGAAATCAAGCATCACAGGTTTACACCATATTCGCTTTCTTGGTTGGTCGGGATCTTAAGACGATAGTCTCTAGTTTCTTGCGTGATTCGATACTCACTGAGAATGAATCAGTTCGTAGGCTCTTGTTGTTTAGGCAGCTCCGTTGCTCCGTTGGCGTCACTGCGCTCGTTGTACAAAGCGCTCCTCTGGCTGTTCGGTGCAAGGTTTCCACAACTCCCTCGACGAGCCCTCAGTGACGATGTCGACGTCACCGGAGTCAGCCACTCACAGCGCGGCTTCGTAGAGCATGGAAGTACGACTCCTGGTCTGCTTCAGGCCTCCGGGTCGCGGCAAGGCACGTGCCGATGAGCACGTCGGTCTTCTTGATGCGGCAACCGGTGTCAGGCCCGGATCAGCGCGGTACTCTCCAACAAGGCAGAGAGCAGCCAGCCCACTTCACCGGCAGATGTTGAGAAGCTTGGTAGAACAGTCCACGGTCCCTGCAGCACACAGCAGCGCAGGGGGGACACAGCAGAGTCTTGGGTTCGGGGCAACCTTTCTATCCCTGGGTTGCGAAACAGGAGGCCAGCTCTTCTCAGGCCCTTGGAGATTCGGTTTAAGACACAGCACACAGCAAAGTCTTGTTTGGTCAAGTGGGTAGAGTCAGCACACAGCAAGACCCCTTCTCCTCCTCAGCTTCAGTTGTACAGCAGAACAGGTCAGCCCTTAGAGCACACAGCAAGGCAATCTTCCTTCAGTTCTTCAGCGGTCCGTCTTTCAGCAGAGGTTCCTCTTGATGGTAGAATCTAAAAATCTGTTGTCAGGGGTCTTGTACTTATACCCCTAAAAGTCTTTGAAGTCTTTGTGCAAGTGGGTCCTGAGCCCGGTCTGATCCAGTTCTGGGTGTTGCTGGAGCACTTTGTTTTCCTGGCTTCTACATTCTTTTCAGAGTGAGGGGCAGAGTCGTCAGCCGCCCAGCAGGAGGTGGAGCCAGCAGTGTGGCAGGCAGGCACAGCCCTATTCACTCCCAGGTGCTATCTCCTCCCTCCACTCTCCTTGCAAATGTCGCCATTCAGCAGAGGGCTGACTCAGCCAACCTCCTGGGGGATCCCCAGCCCCTGTCACTCTCAAGCCAGACAGTCAATCCACAAGCACGCCCAGGCACACAGAAGGGTCAGACAAGAGAACAGCTACTCTCTAAAAAGTACTATTCTCCAACTCAGGATTTAAAAACAACCTCTCCTAAAAGATGTGTTATTAAATGCTGAGCTCAGGGATATCAAACACTCATGTCTTATCTTGTTCCTATGAGAAGATAGGCGGATAGCCATTGACACCAGCCTCCCCCATGTTAGCCTATGGAGCAAAATAACCTTGCAGCAGTGAACACACAAAATGGCCGTTGTTCACTACCAGAACATGTTACCTGCACTAGTACATGCTCTACCTTTTACATACACTGCACCCTGCCCAGGGGGGTACCTTGGGCCTTCCATAGGGATGACTGACGTGTATAAAAAGGGAAGGGTTAGGCCCGGTCAGTGTGGACACTGGCCAGGAGGACATGGCAGTCCGGGGACTGCAGGCAGGCCTGCGGTGGCAGGCCTGAGACACCTTTTTAGGGCTACACAGGTGGGTGGCGCAATCAGCGCTGCAGACCCACTAGTAGCATCTGTTATCACCAGCCCTGGCACACACAGTGCACTTTACTAGGGACTTCATGGTGATACAGATATGCCAATCAGGTATATCCAATCAATATGATATTTTACACAGGGAGCACTTACACTCTGGCACTGATTAGCAGTGGCAGAGTGTCCAAAGCATCTAAACCAGCAAAAACGAAATCCATCACAGCATCAAAAATCCAGGTAGCAGAGGCAAAAGATAGGGGAAAAACCCACGCCAAGGATGTCAGGTCTAACAGTTTGGTTGTGTGCAGAGGAGGGCGGTT
The DNA here is from genome assembly GCF_964204655.1 of Triturus cristatus. Taxonomy (NCBI): domain Eukaryota; kingdom Metazoa; phylum Chordata; class Amphibia; order Caudata; family Salamandridae; genus Triturus; species Triturus cristatus. Next base: position 620,239,780 of record NC_140585.1, read on the forward strand.
GTGCATACATGAGGGAGCGGGCGGGGGAGGGTTCCCCCATATGTTGCTGTGTGGCAGGTTCCTGTAGAAATGGCAGGTACACCTAACACTGTGAGGTTCCTCACGTGGAACATCCGTGGCATGGGAACAATGGCCAAATGCCACAACATTTACTCCTACCCGCGGCGCAGGGACGAGCACATTGTATTCCTCCAAGAGACACATCTTAATAAGGAGGAGGCCGGGAAGTTGAAGAATAGGTGGTGGGGTCAGATTTTCGCGACCAATTTATTGGCCTTCGCCAGCGGGGTGTTGATCTGGGTAAAGCCTGGGGTCCCCTTCGCTCTTGAACACTCATGGCTTGACATGGAGGGACGGTATGTCTTGCTCACGGGGAGACTAGCGGGGCAGGAGGTGATGCTAGGCAATGTAAATGCACCTAACCAGGATCAAGTCAGCTTCCTGGAGTCTTTCTCCGCCTCCCTGGCTCACTGCTTGATGGGTTCTCTTATCCTGGGCGGCGACTTTAACTGTGTGGCGGATGTTGCTGTTGACTGGTCACATCCTCCCTACCGGGGACTCAGCCACATCGTACGGCATTGGATTTCCGAACTTGGATATCCTACTGGGGCCTTGAAGACACTTGGAGACTGCAGCACGCGGGAGACAGGGAGTACTCCTTCTTTGCACTGTGCCACGAGATTCACACTGGGCTCGATACGTTCCTCTGTTCCCTGCCCTTTAATGGTTCTGTTTCCCACTCCGAATATTTGGGGTGCACTCTTCGGGGCGTAGCCCACTACTCATGTTACACCAACCACTGGGGTGGCGTCCTCCGATCCCTACATGGAAATTGAAGCTGTTGTTGCTTGACGATGCCCCTTTCCGGGCCTCCTTGCTAGCACTGGTCAAAGCATACTTCCCTATCAATGCCAGCACAGTCTCCTCTTTCCAGGTGGAGTGGGATGTGTTCAAGGTGGTTGTACAGGGCCACTGCATTGTTCAGGCATGTGGGGCTCACAGGGAGATTAGCCAGGAACTCCTTGATCTGGAGGGGAACATCCGTAGACTAGACAATTTACAGGGTATGGATGATGCAGCCCGGGTGTCCTTACAGGAAGCACGGGCACGCTATAACGACACGCTGGGCAGGCTGAGGTGCTACAACTATAAGGACTACTTAGATAGAGTGCAAAGGGAGGAGGGGAGGGGGGGGTTGATTGTTAGCGTGATTAATTAAACCTGAGCTGGGGGGAGCACCTATTACTCGGTTTGGTTTGGACTTGGGGGACGTGGTGCATGACCCATATACCACAAATGACTCCTCCTTAACGTATTATGAGCAGTTGTTTGAGGCCCCGAACGCGGCCCCCTTGCCAGATAGACAACACTTTCTAGACCCTCTGCAACTCCGTATGTTGGAAGCAAATGCACGGGAAGACCTGCTGAATCGAATCACCCTGCAGGAAGTCAAGGCCGCCATAGCGGCGCTGGCAACTGGTAAGACACCGGGGCATGATGGCCGCCCCGGCCGAGTTCAGCGGTTTACAGACACACTGGCCCCACATTTGGTGGCATTGTTTGCGGAGGCATATGAGGTAGGGGGGTTTGCCCGACTCCACCCAGATGGCGCTTGTGATCCCGCTCCCCAAGAACAAGAAACCAGACGTAGGAGTTAGGGATTATCGGCCTCTCTCCATACTCAACCTGGACTTCAATATCTTGAGCAAGGTGTTGGCGGGCAGACTGCTCCCACACATGAAGTCTCTGATCAACCCGGACCAAAACAGATTTATCCCCTCTCGTACTACCGCTTATAATCTCCGCGGGCTCTACTCCGTACTATACCATGCGGATGCACCAGCCCTCTGGCAGGTTGCGGTTTTGTCTGTCGACCTGAAGAAGGTGTTCAATACGGTGAGCTGGGAGTACCTTTTTGAAGTGATGCTACGCAGTGGATGATAAGAACAATAAGCATGCAATGCTACCCAATTGAACATTTGATTTCGTTAATGAACATATGTTATTTACCCAAATAACCCTAGGCTATTGCTTCTCTCTCCTACTGAGTTGTTGTGGAATGTGGTATTTCAGCATCTGTAAGAGGAGATATACTGTGATCTAGGTTTTCTAACCTTCTATTTCGTTATTATTTATTTATTCTTCACTATATTTACCCCAATACAACTTCTCAGCCTTAACCCCTTCCCCGCTCATGACGGAAACGCTCCGTCATGAGCCTCGGTTGCCGTGTGCTCATGACGGAGCGGTTCCGTCATGCCACGACCGTTGGCGGCCGCTCCGCCTACGCGGCACTGTGTCCCCGCCTGTGCGGGGGGACAACGCAACTGGGCGGAGTCATGACGGAACCGCTCCGTCATGAGCACAGCTCAACCGTGGCTCATGACGGAGTGGCTCCGTCATGAGCACAGCGCCACCGCGCTGCCCCCCCGTACCCCCCAGCGCTGCGGCGGAATTCCCGCTGCAGCGAAGGGGTTAAACAATGTGAGGTAAACAGTTCTCTTATATCCTGTAGTATGGATAGACTATCAACTTTTTAACTTCTTTGCCGATGAAAATTATTTTCCAACCTATAATCATAAATTTTTCATAAGAGAGGATAGTAAACCATGTGTCAACAGACACCGCTTACCACCGCTACTACCGGGGCTTAATACCAGCAACTGGTGACTAATTCACAAGTGAAGTCTTGTACTGACGAGATGATACTTGTAATGTCCTTGTACGCCGCTTCTGAGGAAATCTGTGTTCGACGTCCCTCGTTGCGCATGCGTGTTAAATTTCCGAATGCTTGTCTAAAACTCTAAACTAAGTTGCAAGACTCGTCTTGGGCTACGCTATTCTTTCTATGAAATAACCTGGATGCGTGAAGGGGAAAACACCTTGCTACCTCACGCTGACAGTTGAAGTGCGCAGTTCTTTTCAAAAGCTCGCGCATTAAGCAGCTGGCCCGTCACGAGCCTCGGAGGTCTAGACCGCTGATTCACTTTTGGTAAATCTCTAGTGGAGTCCGTTTCGGCCATGTTGGAATTCTGCAAAGCCACAATACATTGTTTTAAAAAGAGTTTTATAACCAACAATTTGTTTTTCCTGTGGTAACATCTCCTCACAATTCTTAGACGAGTTTTTATTTTCATTTTTACCCTTTTCGAATCGAGTCCTGCCTGGCAGATCCTGACAGTACCTCCCTCCAAAGGGGGCCCTTCCTCTTTCGGTTTTAATGGATAATTTTTGTGGAAACTTTTAATTAATCTTGGGGCATGGACGTTTGGAGAGGGTTCCCATGATCGTTCTTCTGGACCATAACCCTTCCATTCCACCAGGTAGTACAATTTCCCTTTTGACCTTTTTGAATCTAGGATCTTGCTGACTTCAAATTCTTCGATTGATTCTACTTGTATAGGCACAGGAGTCTTTTTGTATCTTACATTAGGAGGGTTTTTTTTTAAAGTGAAACATGAAAAGCCGGGTGAATTTTTAATTGTTTAGGGAGTCGTAATTTGACCACTACGGGATTGATTTTTTTATTGACCTTAAAGGGACCAATGAATCTGGGTTGAAACTTCCTATTCCCCTTTAATCTCAAATGTTTAGTAGATAGCCAAACCTGATCTCCTATCTTGAATTCTGGGCCCACTCTTCTTTTCTTATCTGCTTGTTTCTTATATGATGCCTTAGCCTTCTGCAAGCCTTCCTGAGCTTTCTTGTGTGCGTGTTCGAACTGCAATAGTATGTCCTTAGCCGCTGGCACTGTCTCATCCTTCCTCCCTGTTATCAGACTAGGGTGTCTCCCTGAATTCAAATAAAACGGCGAATACCCAGTGGAACTGTGTTCAGCATTATTATATGCAAACTCGGCTGTCCATAGTAATTCTGACCAGTTTCCCTCCTGTTCTAACATATAGAGCCTCAAATACTGTTCTAACTCTTGGTTGACTCTCTCCGTTTGCGTATCAACTCCCAACCCCTGCATGAATTTTCTCCAAGATTTAGACACAAATTGGGTTCCTCTATCTGATATAAGGATCTGTGGGACCCCATGAGCTCAAATTACATGTTGATTAAATAACTGAATTAACTGATGAGCTGTAGGAACAGATTTTAATGGAACAAAATGGCTCATTTTAGAAAATGTGTCTACAAAAACCAGTATAGCTGTGTAACCTTGACTAGGCGGAAGGTCCACTATCAGGTCTAGAGTCACAGTGTGCCATGGGTGTGGTGCATTGGGAAGTGGTTGTAATAATCCTTATAGCGCTTGTCTGCTTGGTTTTCCCTTAATGCATAGTTCACAAGTCGAAACATATTGGGCCACCTGAGCTGCCATGTCTGGCCACCAAAAATATCTTTTGATCCGATTTAAGGTCTTTTTTATGCCCTTATGACCCGCCAGAGGATCGTCATGACAGCCTTTCAAAGCCTTCTCTTGTAAATTCTTGGTTGGTAAATACAAAGCCTCATCATAATATGGAAGACCCTCTTTAATGTGTTTTCTTTCATCGTCTCCAACCCAATCCTTTAACTCCTGGACCGAGCAATTTTCATGGATCTCTTTGGCAAAATCTTGTAAATGAATGATTCCAATAATCTTATCTGTTGGAATGATTGGTTCAACTGGTGAAACCTTCATGTCTTCTAATATGTTCAATCTAGATAACGCATCAGCCTTCCCATTCTTAGCTCCTGGTTTGTAGGTGATCACAAAATCAAATTCCGAAAAGTATAACGACCACCTCAATTGACGGGGAGTTCGGGTTTTTTCTGACTTTCAAAACTGCAAATTACGATGATCGGTAAACACAGTTACACAATGTTTGGCTCCTAGCAAGTAGTGGCGCCAATCTTGAAAAGCTTCTTTTACTGCTAACAGCTCTTTATCAGCAATCGAATAGTTGATTTCAGGTTCCGACAGCTTCCTGGATCGATAAGCGACCGGATGAAGTTGTCCCGTTAATTTGTTCCTTTGAGACAAAATTCCTCCTGTGGCAAAGTCTGATGCATCAGTCTCCACAAAAAAGGCTTGTTCCGGGTCGGGATGTGCCAAGATTGGAGCAGTTATGAAGGCCTTCTTGAGGAATTGAAATGCCGATTCAGCGTCTTCTGACCAATCAAATTTCCTTCCCTTCTTTAAGAGCTGTGTAATAGAGGAAACCTTGGCAGAGAAGTTGGGAATAAATCTCCAGTAAAAATTGACGAAGCCAAGGAAACTTTGGATTTCCTTTACATTTTTTGGAGAGGTCCAATCCTGTATGACCTGTACCTTAGATGGATCCATGGCCACTCCATCCACAGATAACACAAATCCAAGGAATTCCACTTGGTCTGCGTGAAATGAACACTTCTCCAACTTTACAAAAAGTTGATTCTCCCACAGTTTTTTCAGGATGGCTCGTACATGTTTTACATGGTTTTCCATGCAATCAGAAAAAATTAATATGTCATCAATGTAGACAACCGCCACCCTATCCAGGAATTCCCGGAGTACATCGTTTACGAAGTGTTGGAAGGCCGCTGGTGCATTGCTCAACCCATAGGGCATCACCTGATACTCGTAAAGGCCGTATTTAGTACGGAAAGCCGTCTTCCATTCGTCATCTTCAGCGACTCTCACCAAGTGATAATCCCCTCTGAGGTTGAGTTTAGTGTAAACTTTTGCCCCTTTGACTTGATCCAATAGTTGTGAGATTAGGAGTAGGGGATACCGATTTTTGATGGTTACTAAATTAAGTGCTCTGTAGTCTATACATGTGCGGAGAGTTCCATTCTTCTTAGGTCTAAAAAATAGTGGCGATGAAACCGGTGACTGTGAAGGCCTGATAAATCCGATTCTCTGATATTCCTCTAAGTATTCTTTTAAATACACATTTTCTGCTTCCGTGAGGGCATATATACGACTGCACGGCAACGTGGCCCCTGGCTCTAATTCTATTTTGCAGTCGTACTCTCGATGTGGTGGAAGTTTCTCTGCATTTCTTTTATCAAAGACACTGGCCAAATCTTGATATTCCTTTGGGACCTCCTTCAGTTCAACAACACATAAATGATTTGTAAGCTGGGCTAATTCTGTGGCTGGCGATCCCACGGATTTCTCACTTATGTGAGAAAAACAGTTCTTTTTACAATGTTCAGAAGTCATTTCTACTGTTCTTCTTTCCCAATCAATTTTCGGGTTGTGTTCTGACAACCAGGGCAACCCTAAAATCAATTGGAATTGCGGAGCATCAATCAAATTGAATCTTATAAACTCGCGATGGCCTTGCAATCCAATCAATACAATAGTTTCTGTTTCTTCGGTAATGGGGCCCGATGTGAGGTTGGAGCCATCTACTGCCTCTACTACCTCAAAATGTTTTTTCTTGATAGCATGGATTTCGATCTCTCTTGCATATTTCAAATCACAAAAGTTGCCAGTGGCTCCCGAGTCATTCATTACTGACATACCTTTGACTTCCATGGATCCAAATTTTGCTGTAAAGAACACAATCAAGTGTGGTGCGGCCGACTGTAAAGTGTTTATTAATTGTTGAGATTCTTGAGTTGACTCACCAACATTTCCCACCAGGGCAACTCAATCTACTGGTGGGATCTGTCTTTTAACCCTTGGTGGGTTTTTGGTTTCTTAGGGCAATCTTTTACAAAGTGCCCTGGAGCACCACAATACATGCACAAATGTTTTGATTGTCTCAATTCTCTCTCATCCTTAGAGAGAGGACCTCTGACTGAGCCAATTTGCATTGGTTCCTCTCCGGTAGCGGCTTCTGCCTTACTGCCTTCAGTTTTAACTCGATCAAGCCGAGGTACAAAAGCACGGTAATCTTTCTTTCTTTCGGATTTTCTTTCAAACAGACGGTGTTCAATCTGCAGCACCAAATCAATTAATTCAGAGATTTCTTGTGGTCTTTTAGGTATTTGGGTTAAAGCATCTTTCAGTTCATCTTTAAGGCCACGATAAAAGATCGCTGAACGTTTGCTCGCTGGCCAATCTGTTTCAACTATTAGTTTGTTAAACTGGGCGATATAAGCCACGAGGTCACGATTACCTTGCTTTAAGTCCAGCAACTCGTTGTCTGTGGCTTGGTTGGCAGTTCTTCTGTCGAAAATTCTCAAAAACTCTTTCTTGAAAAGTTCGAAATCAAATAGCGCTGGGTCATTACACGAGATCAAGGGCATAGACCAGGCAGCTGCATCGCCGCTCAAGTAGGACAACATAAAGGCGACTTTTGTTTGATCTTCTCTAAACACTGCTGACCTGCATAAAAAGTGTAGTGAGCATTGAGTGAGAAAAATTTGGGCTTTATGCGGGTCACCACTAAATCTTTCGGGTGTGGCTAATGGAACTACTAATGGAACTATGGGTGCAACTGAATGTATTACTTGGGCCGCTACCTCTGAAGCTGATCTTCTATCTGATCCCAATCTTGGCAAGGTGGAAGTTCCTGAAATTAGCTCCTCCATTCTTAATCTAATTTGTTGAGTTTCCTGCTGAGACCTCTTAACTTCTTCCCATAAACTCCTATTCTCTTCTGCTGACTGTGTCAGCTGGTTTTGTAACCCATCTAGTATGCCCGCTAAAGTCTTAAGGTCAAACCCCTCAGCCATCTCGACTCGGGTGGAAAAGGTTGGCACTTCAATCTGTCACAAGCCTAGACCTGAACCACAGGAGCCGAAGATGATCCCAACACCCCACCACCTGTCCACCACCGAAAATTGTAATCTTCTGGGTAGTGTACAAGTAGGGGGGAAAGGGGAAATGGGAGAAAAAGAGAGAGACAGCCAGGCGTTGAGGGTTGACGTTCAATCACGTTATGGGTCAGCCAAGCTGGAACTATCTTGCACGCTGAGCCTGCAGTGGATGATAAGAGCAATAAGCATGCAATGCTACCCAATTGAACATTTGATTTCGTTAATGAACATATGTTATTTACCCAAATAACCCTAGGCTATTGCTTCTGTCTTCCTACTGAGTTGTTGTGGAATGTGGTATTTCAGCATCTGTAAGAGGAGTTATACTGTGATCTAGGTTTTCTAACTTTCTATTTCGTTATTGTTATTTATTTATTCTTCACTATATTTACCCCTAATACAACTTCTCAGCCTTAAACAATTTGAGGTAAACAGTTATCTTATATCCTGTAGTATGGATAGACTATCGACTTTTTAACTTCTTTGCCGATGAAAATTCTTTTCCAACCTATAATCATGAATTCATCATATGTGAGGATAGTAAACCTGGTGTCAACAGACACCGCTTACCACCGCTACTACCGGGGCTTAATACCAGCAACTGGTGACTAATTCACAAGTGAAGTCTTGTACTGACGAGATACTTGTAATGTCCTTGTACGCCGCTTCTGAGGAAATCTGTGTTCGACGTCCCTCGTTGCGCATGCGTGTTAAATTTCCGAATGCTTGTCTAAAACTCTAAACTAAGTTGCAAGACGCGTCTTGGGCTACGCTATTCTTTCTATGAAATAACCTGGATGCGTGAAGGGGAAAACACCTTGCTACCTCACGCTGACAGTTGAAGTGCGCAGTTCTTTTCAAAAGCTCGCGCATTAAGCAACTGGCCCGTCACGAGCCTCGGAGGTCTAGACCGCTGATTTACTTTTGGTAAATCTCTAGTGGAGTCCGTTTCGGCCATGTTGGAATTCTGCAAAGCCACAATGCATTGTTTTAAAAAGAGTTTTGTAACAAGCAATTTGTATTTCCTGTGGTAACATCTCCTCACAATTCTTAGACGAGTTTTTATTTTCTTTTTTACCCTTTTCGAATCGAGACCTGCCTGGCAGATCCTGACAGGTATATCTTGGAAAAGAGGCGGCCTGCTGTCATGTTTTTTAGTATCAACTGTAGTGGAGTAAGCACTGGGGGTTCAGTTGGAAACTCCAGGGTAAGAGATCGAACACCTTGTCTGAGTCGTATATATAAAAAGACATCCAGTGGACACTGCTGAAGACCTTGAAATATGTGCTCGGCCGTACGGAATTGGCCATTGTGGTATAGGTCCCCCCAGGTTTTAATGTGAGTTTGTTACTTGAATTCATGAAATGCTGTCTCCTGGAGGAGGGGCATTTTGGGGTGATACGTGAGGGGCAGCAGCGAGGAATAAAGCAGGGGAGTTTCCAGCATGCTACCAATGCGATGCCATGCTGTAGTTGTACATGTGACAGTGGTTGGTGTTTTGTCCCTAGCGCCAGGGGTATCGTATAATGCGCCGTCAATGGGGATGGGGTCTGCCAGCCAGTGCTCTGCCGCCACTTGCGGCATGTATCACGGCTGATGCACCCAGTAGTATGCGTAGTGGGCCTGTGCACTTATATAGTACAATTCGAAGTCTGGTATGTCAAACCCTCCTTGTGAATGTGGTCTGGTCAGTATGGTCCACTGTAGTCTCGGCTGCTTGCCTCCCCACACTAAGCGTGCCAGTTCGGACCTAAGTGTTTTAAAAAAAATATCCCCCTGGGTGGAATGGAATGTTTAAAAAGAGGTGAAGTAGTTGGGGGAGTATCACCATCTTAATTAGGGATGCCCTTCCCACCATTGAGAGGGGTAGAGTAATCCAACGGGTAACGTAATCTGTTATGCGATTCAGAGCTGTGCCATAATTAAGGTGCATCAGTTCTTCTCTATCCCTAGTAATACGGATGCCCAAGTAACGCAGATCCTCATTGCACCACTCTAAGGGGTAATCCAGAGGGAAGCGGGTCGTCGCTGTTGTCAGGGGAAAAACACAGGACTTTCCCCAGTTAATTTGAATCCCCGAGAGTTTCCCAAAGACAATGAATTCCCTGAGAACTGGATTTAAATTTTGTTGTGGGTCGCAAATATATAAAGTGATATCATCGGCATATAAAGATAAAAGTATCTGATGCATATTGCATTGTAGGGCTTTATCATTATGGTGTTGTCTCAATATGGCCGCCAATGGTTCAATCGCAAGTGCGAAGAGTAAGGGGATAGGGGGCACCCCTGCCGGGTGCCTCTGGTGATCGGGAAAGCCTGAGAAATGCGTCCATTTATTAGAACCTTAGCAGTTGGTATTATAGCCGGATCCAGGAGAGAAAGAGGGGTGGGAAGCCCATACGTAGCATCACACCGAAGATATAGTCCCACTCAACTGAATCAAAAGCCTTAGTAGCATCTAAAAATACCGCCGCCAAGGGTAGCTCAGGGGATACGTTATTTAGAATGGTAAAGAGGGTTCTTAAGTTGCGGAGGTGGCCCTCCCGGGCACGAAACCTGATTGGTCTGGGAGAATCAGTTTTTCCATTAATAAGCTAAGATGGTTTGCTATAAGCTTGGCCAGTATTTTAGCATCACAATTAAGGAGGGACAGTGGCCTATAGGAATCGCACTGCTGGGGCGATTTCCCAGGATTTAGGAGGGAGATGATGAGTGCCTCCCTCATGGATGGCCGGAGATACCCAGTTTCCAGTGAATCCTCATACACCTCGCACGGTATAGGGGCCATCTGGTCTATGTACATTTTGTAGAATTCTATAGGAATGCCGTCCGTCCCGGCAGCTTTCCCAGATTGCATGTGCATGATGGCCTCCCTTACCTCGTCCAGCTCGAAAGGGGTGCATAAGAACTCCCTCTGCCCGTCACTCAGCCATCCCAATGCCACATCTCCCAGATAACTCTCCAGATCCAAGTCATCTTTCCTGTTTGTGGTGTAAAGCTTGGCATAGTGAATTGTAAAGGCATTAAGTATATGCGGGCCACCCAATATTTACCCCGGAATCGCGTCTCTCTCTTTGCTGTGTCCATATATCTGTGAGTGTCTCTCTGAATTTAAGCTGAGCATCCGGTTCTGTGGCCAACTGCGCTTCTAGTGTCTTAAAAGCTGTTTCTAATTTGTGCAGTGTATTAGTGATGTCTTTGAGCACACCTGAACCTTTTGATGTGCAGATCCCCTGGAGTGTAACTTTGAATGCTTACCAAATAATCTCCACACTATCTACTGAGGCTTTATTTCACTTAAATAAATCTTGTACCTTCTGCCCCAACTCTGCCTGAAAGACCGTGTCTAGTAGGATAGAGACATGCAATCTCCAGATGTTGCGTGGAGGGCCATAATCTGATGAGGACAGTGTGAGCTTAACCGGGGCGTGGTCCGAGTAGGTTCTGGCCAAGTGCTGCACCCTAAATATAGCTGGGCCCAGCCCTCGTGACAGACACCAACGATCCAACCGTGCCCACGATGCTGCTTGCGCAGTGTAATGTGTGCCCTCCAACTTGTGGGGATGTGCATATGTCCAGGCGTCTTTCAGTTGATAAGTAGTTAGCATGTCTTGAAGAACTGTTTGTGCTTTAGTGTAGTGATGGGGAGCGGGGTGGTACCTGTCCATAGCTGGGTTACATGTGACATTGAAGTTACCCCCCCAAATTATATGTTTGGAGCCTATGTCTAAAATCTTAGTCCAAAGCGAGGTATAAAATTCTGGGGCATCAACGTTTGGACCGTAGCAGCATGCTAAAGTGACTGATTCAGACCCTAGTCTTCCCCAGGCCAGACAGTCCCTTCCCTGCGTGTCTCAGGCGGCTCCAGCTAAATTAAAAGGGGTTTGTTATTTTATGAGTATGGCCGTGCCTCTAGCATAGGATGAGTAAGAGGAAAAGATTCTATGTTCAGCCCACCTGCATGTGAAATTATTGGCATTCTGGGGATTAAAATGCGTTTCCTGCAACATAGCTATGTGAACTTGGTGCCTGTCTAAATAAGCCAATATATGCCGGTTATTCCATGGGTTTCCTAGCCCCCTGATATTCCATGTAATAATATTTAGTTTCTTGGGGACATATTCAGTCATGGAGCCATACATTTTTCGATAGTGGGCCTCGTGCCTTTAGAGTGGATTCTAACTCATGGATGTGTGCATGATACATTTCCATACTGTGCGCCAATTCAGTATTAAGTGGCAACAAACTCAACTCCCTTCCCCCCTCCCCCACCCACTGGAGCATCCCAATCATGCCAGTCTCATCTTTTCCACCCCCCACCCAAACTCCCAACCAACTTAAGAACATGCTGCGTCAAACCACAGCGTTATCTGAGAAGGGGAACGCCCGAGAGGGAGAAACCCCTAGGTGTATGCACGTAATCCCTCGCCTTTAGCGCACCAAGATGTTGGTAGAGTCTTTCTTGGTTAGGCCTGAGGGTGCTCGGCGATGATAGTCCTCACAAATGCCAGCTAACAATGGTTCAAAGTTATAACGGAAACCTTATCATCTACCAACTTTCAGTAGGGCACTTATCTGTTCTGTCGTGCTAGTTGTATTCTAGAGGTCTCTGGTGTATGTCAGGGCATGTGCTGGATTGTCTCTTTTTTTCATCCATAGTGTAACCTCGTATATGTAGTGTTCATTCATCTCTGCTGCGACCTCTGTGACGGGGATGATGGCCTTGCTTCTGTGGTTTTTCCATCATCTGGTGCGTTGGTCCGTTTGAGCTGCTTTAGGAATTCATCCACCTGCTGGGGCTTGGTGAAAAAGAACTGCTTCCCCTGATGTGTGACCCGTAGACATGCTGGATATAGGAGCGCATAGTCTATTTGTGCTTGTTTCAGCTTCTGTTTGGCGGGTGTGAATTTCTGTCTTTCCTCTTATACCGTCGCCGTGAAGTCCGGGTACACCGAGAATGTTACCCCATCATAATTTAACCCCTTCAGCTTCCGCGCCACGCTGAAGGTTCTGAGCGCGGGCGGGGCCATGACGGAACGGTTCCGTCATAAGCACAGCCCAACCGACGTGCATGATGGAACCGTTCCGTCATGGGCGTCGAAGGGGTTAACTGTCGCTTTTCCCGTGCTATCTTTAGTGCAGTATCTCGATCCTTGTAATTCAGGAGGTGTGCGATGAAGGGGCGTGGCGCGCTGTCCGGTGGCGGGCGTGGGCCCACGGTTTGGTGCGCTCTTTCCACTATGAATTGCTTGGATAACACCTCTTCATCAATAGTTTCTATCAGCATTTTTTCAATATATTCCTCCATCTTGCCAGTGTTGGCGCTCTCCAGTATTCCTATAACGCATATGTTATTGCGCCTGCTCCGCGCCTCCAAGTCCTCATTCTTGGCAGCTATGACCTTTAAAAGTTTATCCATTTGCGCCACAGTAGTTTGTGTCTGGGCTGTTGTGTCTTCTGTGTCCGAAATGTGACGCTCTGCTTCTGTGAGGCGTTCTTCGTGCCTATCCATCTTATGGGCAATGGCATCCATGCGCATCGACATGGCATCCATCGTATCCGCTATGGCGACTATGCCTTGTCTGACATCTTTAAGGATGGTTCTCAAGTCTTCTTCAGGTGAATTGGGCCCTTCTGATACGGAGCTGTGCATTGTCTCTCCTCCTGTCTCACCTTGATCTTCTTGCTGATTTTTGGCTCCTTTTTTGTTCTCAAAAGTCAGCCTTGGTTGTCGCTTGTCTATTTTCCCCATTGTTGCTCTGAGACGTAGCGTTGCCGTGGCTCCACCCACTGAGGTCTTGTACTCAGCTCAGCAAAGCGCTAGAGTCAGTTTCCCACCTTTTATTCGCAATCCTTAGGCCTTGTGGTCATGACGTTCCGCTCGGGTGGTTGTACTATGTCGCTTTTTTATATATGTTCCCCCTCCGTGTGGCGGTGCGCCTCGTTGGCCAGGTGCGGTGCTATGCGCTGGAAAGTATTTTGGGCAGTAGGAGCGGGGGGGCTATACCTGCTGGTCATTGTGCTTGCCCCTCGGGTAGTCAGACAGCAAAGGGTCCTCTCCCACCTGAAAGGTCCACCAGGCGAGGGTCAATGGTGTGCTAGGGTAGCAGTCCGAGTTCCCCGCTGCCTACAGTCCTCTGTGTTGGCGCAGAGAGGGAGGCAAAGACAAGAGCCTCTCCTCGGTAGAGCGCGGCGCCGCCCCACCTCCCTGGGCCTGATATCGATCTGGTGCCCCTTGAGCAGTTTTGCCGTCCTGCCGCCACTCACGGATGCTGCCGGGGGCCTCTCAGAGGCCCATAATGCGAGCGGGCGATGTCTGCGGTCTCCCGCACCTCCTTAGCACTCACGTCTGCCGGATTTGTATCAAGGCCTGCACCGCCCAGTCCGACAGTTATTGATGCCAGGCACCCAGCCGGGGAACGGGCCTCGCGTCTGCTTCTCTACAGCTGTGGCCCCGCCCACCACGTTGCCCCGAGGCGGCGGCTCTCACCTACTTCAAGGTCGCGGCTGTGCTTCTCCATCCACCACCGATGGCCGAAAGGATGCAGTGACCGGCACTCCTGGGGCTCCTATACAGGCAAGTGGGCACCAGCATTCGGATTGGGCACCAGCATTCGGATTGCGGTCTCGTGCGCTATTGTTTTGTAGGGCTGCACCACAATGTTTTCTCCTCAGGGTCTACGGCTCAGCGATTCTGTGCAGTTCCCAGCTGGAGGCCTATTCCCCACGTGGGCGCCCCGACCTTGCGTGACAACTCACACCACACCGCAGCTCCAGGCAGGCAAGTTGATTCTACGGCGGAGTTTTGTCGCTATCGCGACATTGGCGTCTTATATCTCACAGTCTCCAGATTTTCAGCGAAGCTGCTAGATGAGTTTGTCTCCGTATGTCAGGAGATTTAAATGATATAGGATCTGTCAGGCAGGATAAATTGGCAAATTAAGGTGTCGAGCTGCAGGAGTCTCACATTAGTGCGGCCATCTTGCTCGTGCACCACCTAGCGCCCCCCCCCTGGAACAGGGATGTTATTACATGGGTGGGGGCAGCGGGCAGAGTATTGGTATGAGAGGTGGCCAAGGGAACCAGAAAGCGCCCAATCGCTGAGCAGTGGAAAGAGGCAGTTGCCGAATGGGAGAAACCGGCAGGTCCAAGCAGTAAGGGGGTTGAGTCTGATCATAAACCCCAAACAGGTGCTGTGGTACAGGTCGTTCCTTTAAGATCCCATGTGGCGTCAAGGGTTTGATTCACGAGGAGGTGGTACATGGGCATACGACGTCATTAGGAATGTTAGCTAGGTGCAGAAGGGATGCCAGTTGTGGGGGGCTCCACCCGTACCCGCTCGTGGGTCATTTATGCTGTCATTTCCATTGGACATTAATGATTCAACACGTCCATACCACTCCTCTGCACAAGTTACTCTTTTTTCTTCCTTTTCTTTCCTTTATTCTTTCTTTTCCAGAGTTTGAACATCGTTACTGGCATGATATGACCATGTTTATACGTATATATGCATACGATGGACCGGTGTTGGACGGCTGCCCACAAAATTGTTGTAATATAACTGTATTAGTGGAGCAAGTACTGGCGAATGTAGTCGGTAACTGAGGATGTGAATTGTTTTTTTTTTCCCTATTCTCCTTTTTGTATTCAGTGTGTCGAACTGTATAAAATGCCAATAAAATGATCTTTAAAAAAAAAAAAAAAGCATGGCCTCCTTGTTGTAAAGGATCCTATTCAACCAGTAGCAGGTAGCTTCTGATACTAAACAGGGTTCAGACTATGTATTCTTTTTAGGCAACCTACTTCTTATGTGGTTTTTTAGGTCTTTTTGGGAGGCGAGTAGGTTTGCCTTTTTCTCCCCACTCTCTCTTTGTGATAACACATATTTAGGATTGAACATTTCCATGCAAGCACAGATGAAGACTTATACTTGATTATTCAGACATAAATAGTAAATTTATTTTATTATACTTGGATCTAATTGCACATTTGTGAATTAATAGGAATCTCATTACTTTATGTGTATTAAATGATTTTCCCTTTAGGACTGCATTCTACTTCATGGACTGATGTGAAAGGATTCTATTTGCCTATTCATGTAACTTTTTCCTTTCTTTCACATAACATTCCTAATGTTTAAAGGATACTTTTTCAACACTTCAACATCTTTTTTCGTGTGAGAACCTGCACTCTTGACACTGGTAAATGGAAAGCAACATTTAACTATTGTTTGTGGTTTGATATGTGTGCACAGAACAGAGGATCAATTCCCATGAATGGGATGGGTAAATTCTCTAAAGTATCTTTTGTACCTTGTGAGCGGAGGATAGTCACATGGGTGACAGAACATTGTGTGGCGAAAGTTGATGTCACCTTCAGATCCAGCAAGCAATATATTATCGAAAGGAACATTTGGCAGGATTTTTTTGGGGGGGCCGAGCAGAGCTTTTTCGGACACTCTCTCTTTTCGGACACCTGCAGATGCTGGCTAGCAGAGACATGCTCTCAGACTCTTGGACTGCGACATCCTTACCTTGGCAGCCTTCGTTTTGCAGATGCTGATGCGGCTTATGCGGACTTTCCTCTCCCTAGCTACCTTTGGAACTCATGTCAGTGAGGCTTGTTGATATTATTGAGTTACCAGTCTGTCATTTTCCCCTGATCCTAATTCTGATTAAACTATATGCCTGTGCTAAAGAACTGTCCCGAACCATCCTCCTGCCTTTATTGGTGGAAGGACTCTCCCTTTGCTTAGCAAACTTTATGGACTGTGTGCCTACTAGGTTCCAGATTTCTTTGAAGATTGACTTTTGATTTATCTCTGTTACTGTGTGGTTTTAGACTTCCTTTTGTAATAGCTTATCGAGACTCATGACTTATTGCCTAACTACTGATTATTGCTTTGAATTCTAAATTGTATAATACAATGACTAAATTTGACCCAAATTGTTTGAGTCTTCCTGAAATCGTAACTTGAAATGTTCTTTCCAAAGAGACTGTGCATACTATAATTCAGATTCTAATGCATAACTGGGATAGCCATAGATGTTTCTCAGAACACCAGATTCTTTTGCTATTATTCTACACTGCTATGGCAGAATCATTGGTTTGAATGATTTTGGCCCGACTGAACTTCTTTAGGAGGTTTGGGATTCCTGTAGTGATTCTATATATCTATAGAATGATTCTGAGAGTGAGATATTTGAATTTGATTTCCAGGGTGTAAGTTGGTTACCAAGAAATTGGTCCTCATTGATTTACAGGGTGTAAGTTGGTTACCAAGAAATTGGTCCTCATTGGATAGCCAACAGGAGACACCCTAGTTCCTCACCCCTCCATGAGACAAGCAAGGTCAATCGGAGGACCAAAGCCTCGTCGGTGTTAGTAGAGATCAAGATCAAATAAGGTGAGGTAATGAGCAAATTGTCGAAAATACCATGTTATGGGCCCAGTGGATGAAGATTGGTTTGAGCTTCTGCTGTAGCAAAACCGAATGTGAGCAAGGAAACCTCATGGGAGATCAGTTTACCTACCTTGACTAAAACAAGGCAGCTGCCCGAAAGACTCAATGCTTTTTTGTGACAGTAATGCAATTGTACCCTTAGGAACACAGATTGTCCATGTGCAAAATGCACGCCACAAAGAAACAAAGGCTGAAGTGGTTACAAATGTGCATATTGTTTGTGTAACAAATGAGGGTGGAAATTGTAAGGTTCCTAAACGTTGCACATGCAAAATGTGTTCAACGAATAGCTATGCAGGCTATGTAAATTAGGTAAATGCCCACACAAGTAAAAATGTCGCTAATTCCTCATGCAGCAACAATAACCTTTTGTTATAAACTGATTCAACGGTTACCAGTGGAGGGCGCCCACCAACTTTTCTAGACGCTCAGCTCCAGACAGATGTTTTGTTTCAGATTGTCAGGCTATCTGACACAAACTTATCTAACACTGGGGAATGCAAGAATCTACTTCTGTGCAGCAAGTAGTTTAGTGTAAAAAAACGCGCCTGATCCTTGTACCCGCAAGCATGGTTTCACACGACCCCACTGCTATCTGCACACCACTTCTATTTTCCTACAGCCGAAAGTTAAGCAAATAAACAGATGCTGTAAGGCATAGGCCTACATTATAAATGTGAAAAGCGGGAAAATAAATAGTTCTGTCAGTGAGGTTTGCTGCCACGTATTATCCCAATGAAACATTGGTAACAAACTCCTAATTCGGAAATTCTTCACAAAGCTTCTTCCCAAGGGATGAGTAAGAGAAGTCCAAAAGCAATAAGGGGAAAGCTTGTAGGAGGCTTAACCCTCCGGACCAGACGGTGTCCCGCGTGGAACATTCGCGTGCAGAATAGTCTATGGGGCTCGTGAGGAGAGGGGGCCAAGGTGCTTAGACCCCCTCCATATAGGAAGGGGCGCTAAGATTTGGGATCCTTTCACTGGGTACAACTATTCAAGCAAAATTCACAAAATGCTCTTTATTGTAGAATACCGTTTTTTTTTTAGAGGGTGATGAGGAACTAGTAGGCAGTAGTAGTACAAAGTATTTTCCTCTCCATTTATTTGAATTACAGATCAGAACTAAGTTTTTTGTTTTTTTCTGGTTGCCGTTTGGACTGTGCTCTTTAAGCTCCTCTATTATCAATTTTCTTTCCCTTGACCCATCCATTTATGCTTCTGTTTGGATGGAAAAAGAAAGCCCAGGAAAGCTCAGAAACCGGATCCCCGGAACACCTTGAAGGAGAGGTGGTTTAGTGGGAAAAGTGGCCGTGTTAAACTTCCTGATAATGGCTTGTCAGTAACATGTTGCTAGAGTACTGCAAGCATTTCTGGAATTTACCATAGAAGCCGCCACCCTTGATTTATGGCAACATTTTGCTTCCAGGGGAGATTTGTATAAAAAAACCTGCTATTTAAGTCCTAAAATCTCCAGGAATCTTTGAAACATGGTGGAAATTGTTGTTTTTATTTCTGGCTATTTTTCTTAGTAGTTTCGAATCGAGGCCTAAGTTTGTAATGTTCCAACCATGAGGAACGAGTTCTAAGCTTAGATTCCGACCGAACCGCGCTCATTCGGTGTTCTTGGAAAAATCACTTCGTTTCTTCAGGCTCAAGGTGCCAAAGCAAATAAGACTTTGACGCTGCCATTAAACGTTACATGAAACTAGACAATCCCATTCAGACTTAGTTTAGCACACCCACGTGCCACATGGCTACCTGCCACCTAGCTACTTTGGCGGAATTATATTACCTGGGGACAAAAAGGCTCAGTGAAGCACTAACTAAGATTGCGCAGGCGCACATATAATAACCTTTTGTAAGGCTGGGTGTCAAATAATTTGACGTGCCCTCATTTGTTCCCCCTCCAAACGTGCAGCTCATAATGATGGAAACAAGTACTCTTGGGAACTAGACAGCGCAGTATTTAGTGCCACCTCTTGGTGTCACGGCGTTAGCTGCCCAGGGCCGGCTCTAGGGCGGTGCGACCGGTGCCACCGCACCGGGTGCTGGCTTCCTGGGGCGCCGTGTTTGAAAGTTTATTACGTTTTTAAAACACCTGCTGCAGCTTTCCTGTTCCAGCTTTTCGGTTCCGTCATGCGCACAGCGCAACCGACGTGCATGACAAAACCGTTCCGTCATGCGGGTCGAACGGGTTAAACTATACTGCCTACCAGTATGGATGACATGTGACTCCTACACTTTTAGTCCTTTGGCTTATGTAACATTTCCTATACACTGATTTACACAGGCATGATTGATTGTCTCTGTGTAATGTGTGTGTGATGCAAAGTGCTCTGACACCCTGAGTGGCGCTATATAACTAATTCAAAGCATCTGAGAGAAAGTGGTTATGGAGACTTGGTCACTGTTAAAGGGTGCTAGTGAGAGAATCCATGGTGGAAGTGGTCATTGGGGGGGGCGCCAACAAACGTCGCACAGGCAGCCACCAGCGCTAAAACCGGCCCTGTAGCTGCCTCACGAAGGAACATGACAGGCCTGCTGTTTATCAGCTCTCACGCACCAGGCAGCTTTTAGCTGTCTGTAGACAAAAGCCTCTTGCGGACCACACCTAAAACTATCAGCGCAGTTAGAGTCCGTCCATTGCTTACCATTGGTTGGTTTAGTACTCTCATGTGTTTGCTTCTCATTCTGTGGCTTGCCTTCCACTTCTTGTGTTTGTCCCTCCCCTTGAGCACAGCCTCTTTACCATCCTTTTGATTGGCTGACTTGTATCCTTCTACTGCTAACAGTTAGGAAACTACATTTTTCTTTTTCATTCAGCACTCCAAGAAAGTGCATGTTTTTCTCTTGATCTCCCTTTTGTAATACTTCCCAACTCAAATATCCAACCTCATGCTCTGTGTTCCTTCCCACCCCTCTGAGCTTTTCTGTAGAAGCACAGCAACAGGCATATTTTTCTAGCGAATGACTAAATTACAGATGGCAAGGGCTGTTTGTGTGTTATCACCTGCATTCCACATATTACACATAAGCTCAGGCTTTGGTACAGAAGCCTGTATGTCACTGAGGGAGGGGTCGGCTGCTACACTCACTCAGCTGGTGTTTTAGGCAGATGCTGTAAATACATGACTTTAAAGGTGACATCTCTTCTCCTAGAAGCCCATAAATCTGCTCCCTGAGCTACTGGGAGCACCAAATGCCTGGAGCATGTTTCAGTTATGATTTCTATGGAAAGTACATTAGACCTTGGTAAGAGTTTTGCTTTAAACGTCCTTGGTCTTCTGTTCAGAGTTTTCAGAGTGTAAAGTATTTGAAAAATAAACCACACTACTTATTATGATTAAACAAATTGGCAGTGCACACTTTTGAGGTATTTCATGATATATGCTTGCTTTTTTTCCTATATTTTGAATAATTTTTCTTTTCCTTGTTTTTAAAATATGATTTGAAAACCAAAATTAGAAAAGCCAGTCACTAGGCACTCTCATTATAATGGGAAGACCTATTGGCTTTGTAAATGCTTGTTAAGTAAATGTTGTAACAGGAATGTGAGGTTTGGCGCGAGGAGCCTCCGCTACACTCTGCTTTTACCAGCACTGTACAAAGGTGAAAGGTGGACTGTATGGAGAGGGGATTCTGTTGAAGAGATAGAGAGAGACTGAGGGAAAAGAGCCTGGTCAATAAGATTGGGGGGGAGGGAGGGCGGGTCTTAGCTTCAGATTTTCCAACAATCAGGCTGCCATATAATGTTACAATATATTATACAACAAGCAGGGTGCATGAGAGGGGCCTAAGGGGTAGTGGAAAGGTAGAGGGATGCAGATTGGTCAGAGTACTAAGTGAGAGAAAACATAATATTTTGTAAAATAATAATGTGTGTGTGTAAAAATTCAAGGTGAAATCTGACAGACACCTCACGGAACCTGACTGAAAGCACCTGTCCCGAACTATTTATCAGCAAATACATTTATTAGGCAGGGCCGGTCGTAGGGTTTGTGGGGCCCTGGGCAAAAATATAGACATGTGAGGCCCCTCTAAGATGTGACATCACAGAAAAGGGCATCAATTGAACATTAATGTTATGGAATTGTTGAAGTAGCTTTGCAAGAAACATTACCTAGAGTGGATATCACTAAAATGGCTGAAAATATAAATAATAATCCTAATATGATTAGTATAGATTTTTTAAAGATGTATTACATCTAAATAGATTACATTAAGGAAACTGGCTAAGAAAGCTAGCCTAGGTCTTTCAACAACTGATATGATTGCTACAATGTTCACTAATTGTTTACAGATTAGGACATGATTAAAATTCCAGGTCAGATTGTCCCAGAACTATAAAGCGGGACTTCAAGTGACTCCACAGCCCTCCCTTCACGCTAGTGAAGTTTAAAATAACACATTTGATTTATAGCAGGCATGGAGGATCAACATAGATTAATGCTAGATAGGGTGCAGAGCTGCAACAAACAACAGAAAATACAGATTCCAAAAGATAAGAGGAGACAGCACAAATGTCATACACAGGTAAGGTGGCTGATATATAGGCAGGCAGAAGCCCACACCTACACACCGTGCCCTTAAACATAGCAAATTAGTCCAATTGCCATTCTGCATATGGCAATGAGCAGGTTGGCTATGTGAGCACGGTCAAATTGACTCTTTGCTCACCAACCCTAAAGCTGTAGCATTCTTTTTAGTTGTGCCCCAGTGGCCAAGCCAGCCCAAGCAAGAAGCACAGTTTATCCACATTAATAAGAAAATCACGTCACCAAGTGGCCGGCCATAAGTCTGTCGGTTAAATGCAAATTCTCTGACTTTCCTACTTGAATTCAGCCCCTTCCTTGGGCCTCGCAGCACTTAAATAATGCACCGTGAACTACTGTTCATTAGCACTTGGCAGGACACTTTGCACACACAGACATATTGTAAGATGTTTGTTGAGTATTGGGGGACTAGTAGTCACAGAATTTATTTTTGTTGTTTCATTCCATTACCCCCGATCTAAATCCGTCTCTTTTGTAGGACAAAGCTAGGCTGGCTGCATAAGGTGCTTATCGGGTATGGTTAAAGTGACATACAGTATTTGACTTCCAATTCCTTTATCACCTCTGGGAGTGAGCTTTGACGGCTCATTATTGCCACTGTTGGAGAGACAAGTTTCTAAAAGGAATACATCTTAAACAAATGAAATTAAAAATAGTAAGTTCTGAAACAGAAATCGTAAACAATGGTATCCCCCGCTGATGCTGCCAATGAATCACCTATAGTCCCCGACCCAAAGAAAAGGTCTCACAATATACTTCAGCTTTTTTCCTTATACAGAAAAATATTGTGGGACATTTGAGAAAAAGGTGGCAAAGAGATGTCAGAAGGTGTGTAGATGTTTTAAACCTGCTGAAGGTTTCTTGAGCAGAGAAACCACCACAGCTTGTTTATTTTTTACATTGGTATGAACGTATGAGGAGGCAAGCTAGATATTGCAAACTGAGTACAGGACAGGAGCTATGATCTCTAGATATCCTGTCAGGACATGGGCAGGAAAGCTTCTCACTGGGAGTAAGATTCAATAGAAAGGTCAAGAGGGGTAATAGAGTACACAGAGAGCAGGCTGAAATTCAGCAGACACAATGAGGGTTGTTCAAGATCACAACCCTTTGTGAAGGATGACACATTCATCTCAAAACGAACACAATATTCTTGACATTTTTTAAAAGGAATATAAAGAGCTAGGGAATTGCAAACGTCAGCAGAAGGCTCAAAAGACTTAATAGCACATACTGGTTCAAAAACATGCTTTTCTCTTCTCCATCCTCTTAATGTTTTTGCTGATTCTGGCCACTTACATTCACCTCACCCCTCCATGCTCTACATTGCGCCTCATCTCTTGCCCAGCCTATTACCTACTCTTAATGATTCAGCCCCCTCTGATATCCACCTTATACCTGCATTATCTCCTGTTCACTTATCTATCCCCAAGCATCTTACCTTCTCTCTTTGATTCTGCCACTCTTACATCCATCTTTCCCCTCAATGCTCTACTCCTTTCCTTTCATCATCCCACTGAGCCTCTCATCTTCTCTTGTCTCAACATTTTTGCTTGGTCTGCCCCCAATAAATCAATCTCTCCTTTTTCCCCAGCCTCTTCTTGCTGGTTATGCCGCTTTTACATCCACATCTTCCCTCTATATGTTGCTCTTTGTCACTGTTCTCCCTCTAGCCTCTTACCGTGTTTCAGCTCTTCTCTTCCTTTACATCCATCTCTCCCCTTCCAGACTCACACTTTCTGAATGTTTTTAAAATTTTTTGCATGGAGTCTGCCCCTCCTTGCTATTATATGTGGGCAAGCCACTGAAAACTTGAGTCAGAGGCCTGGCTCTGCTCAGCTCAAGATTCTCTTCGAACCTCGCGTCCTAATCAGGTGAGCTTTCACAGGAGGCTACATGGCCTAGTGGCTACAGCTGCTCACCATGCATCAAAGGGAGCCATTGTTCAGTCCGGGTCTTGGCTCATCAGCCTGTGAATCCCGACAAATCTCTGTCCTGGAAAAACACGACTGTAGTCTGTGTCTGTTTTGTAGCACTCCTATGACCATGGCCAATATTCATACTATGTAAAACTGCTAAAAATACAACATGGACCGTGCCTGTCACCCAGACTCTAATCTCATGCTGTAAGAATTAAAGATGAAATATTAAAGCTTTAATGCTATAAAGAGATACCCACATAGTGGCTAAATTGCACAGTGAGAAACTTGAAAATCTAGGATCAATCCCGACTTCCCTGCTTGACCAAATTGTGTGATTCTAGGCAAATGCTTGATTTCACCAACCTCCATTTTGTTCATTATCACAAATCAGAGCACATTCAAATACATGCAGGCAGGGTGTGTGCTGTACAACTCCTCTTGTGTTTGATTTAATAGACTAAATTTAACTACATGTTTAATAAGACTGTAGCCCACATATAGAGTACACATGAACCCTGAAAGGCCTCTTAGCCAGGGCCACTGGAATCATTTGATGTAGTTGTCCCTGCATTTTTCCACATAATTATAGATTTGCCACATAAGCCACCTGCTGCATAACCTGCAACTTTTAACAAAAAAATATTATTGTTTCTAGCTCAAAAGTTACTAAAGACACAGCAAAACGTGTTGCTGCACAGTGGAAATCCCTTCACAAAGGTTAAATGGTCATATTTCTGCTACTTATTGCTCAGACCCCAGGAAATTATGGCATTGATTTGAAAATATTTCAGCCCAAAAAAGGGAATTTTTGCAGCATACATCTGCATTTATTGTGGCATTTTTGCAGCAAATGTAGGGATTATAAAGATTCTGTTTTTCTGGTAAATCATTGAAATGACTGGCAGTGGCGTATTCTATGTGCCTCGTGTTTCATAAGACATTAAGTGCCAGATTTACGACCATCAGAGTTTGCGCCTCGCAATTTGCGAGTTCCAAAACCTGATGTACAACAGTGTCTGAGACACTGTTTGCGATTCCCAAATGGGTCGCAAGGGACCTGTCTCATTAATATTCATGAGACAGGTCACAATTTGCAACCCATTAGGAATGTACGGCACTCACAGGGATGGTGGCCTGCTGGGGTCTGCAGACCACCATGTCTGTGACTGCTTTTTAAATATGCAGTTTAAAAAAAATTCAGCTTGTTTTCCTTAAAGGAATGCTTTTCAAAACTAAAAATGAAAAGTTTTCTGTTCATTTTTTCAGAGTGGGCAGTGGTCTGTGGGACCTCTGCCTGCTCTGAAAAAATGTTGGCGCCCCCATTCACAAAGGGGCAGGGGTCCCTTGGGGATCCCTTCCCGTTTGCGACTGGCTTACCACCAATTTGAAATTGGTGGTAAACTGCAAATGTTTTGCGACTGCATATACGGTCACAAAACACTCCTACATACCAGTGCCCTTGGCAGGCTTCTTCCTAATAGCGACTCGCAAAATAGGGTTGTTACATTTGAAAATGCATTTTACCGATCGCAAACTGCCTGACCGGTAAAATGCTTCATACCTCTGTCCCATAGAACCCGACTACAAGTGGGCTGTTAAATTGCAATCCCTGTGTAAACATCTGTTTGCGCAGTCATTGCAATTAAAAGTGGTTTGATGTCTATTGCACACAATAATTAAAAAGTGCAATAACAAAATTACACTATTTATTAAATGTTGGTGGGACAAACCTGGATGAATTTAACACTGCATATAGCACCCAATAATACCCTGTTGCAGACACTACCGGATAAAATAGATGCTACCACTGTTTATGTGTAGTGCACACAACTCAGCAACTCCCTGCTGAATACACCATGAAGAAATACATTACTGGACACACCATTTATATAGAATGGATTCCAGCTGTGCTGTTCACTTCTTACAGATAGATACTAGCTGATGCTCACACCATGCAGGAGGGTGACGGAGGGAAACCTCTGCGCGACACACAATCGATCATGGCCGCCTTCACTATGCACTATGCCTCACTCTATACCACTACCAGGGTAGGCACCCTGGAAATGGATGATTACCTGAGGGAGCTCACTTTGGGATGGCTGCCGGACTATCAACGAGAGTTCTTGGCAGCGCCCATTGGATTGGACGAAATCAGGGATGCAATAGGGCAGATGGCATCCGGGAAGGCGCCGGGGTTGGACGGTTTGCCCATAGATTTCTACAAGGCTTATGTGGACATATTGGCACCAGTGCTTCGGGAGGTCTTCCTGGAGGCACATGAGTCCGGGACACTCCCGCCGTCGATGCAGGAGGCCTTAATCACCTCTCTGCTTAAACCTGGGAAACCGCCTCAGTCCTGCGACTCCTATCGCCCCCTTTCCCTAATCATCTGCGATGCTAAGATCATGACTAAGGTACTGGCTAATTGCCTGAAGTTATTGATAGAGGGACTGGTGTTATCCGATCAGGAGGGATTTATTCCCGGCAGAGCTACCTCACATAACCTGCGTACCCTATTCTCGATATTGCAAAATGTCGACCCTGGCTTACCAATGGTGGCAGTCTTTTTAGACGCCACCAAAGCCTTTGAATCATTGGAATGGGACTACCTCCTTTGTATACTACGCAACATGGGACTACCCATAGGATTTTTGAAGTGGATCACAATCCTTTATCATAAACCCGTGGCCAGGGTAAGTGTTAACGGCCGGATATCCGAGGCCTTTATGATATCACGGGGCACACGACAGAGGTGCCCCCTGTCTCCCCTTTTATTTACTCTGGCCATGGAACCTCTGGCAGCCAGGCTCCGGCAACACCATCGTGACAAAGCTCTGCGCTGCTTCCAGAGACAGGTTCTTATATCCCTTTTACGCGGATGACAATACGCTTAACGTCAGAGATCCATCCGTCAATCTTAACCCTATCTTGAGGGAATTTATCCGATTTGCTGTACTATCAGGTATTAACATTAACTGGGGTAAATCTACTATACTTCCTCTTACCACGGCGGCGCAACCCTTCCCCCTCGATTATCCTTTGCAGTGGTGCGACAGTGAAGTCAGATATCTGGGAATAATGATCTCTCGGGACCGAGAGGAACTAATGCGGTTGAACTATGGCCGTGCTATGGACCATATCCAGACGTGCATGACAAGATGGATCACGCTCCCTCTCTCCATGGCTGGCCGAGAGTCCCTCATTAAGATGGTCATTCTCCCAAAGCTCCTTTATCTATTTCTAAACATCCCTTACCACCCGGGCAAGTCCTTTTTCAAACTCTTGCGTTCTGAACTCAACCAGCTGGTCTGGGGAGGTAAGCGACCTCGGTTGAGCTGGGATACTCTGATCCGCCCATTTGCTCAGGGAGGTTTTGATTTACCGGATTTTGAACTATATTATCACAGCGCACAGGCCCATTTAGTCTATTATTGGATTCATCCCCCCCCTTTTATGCCCCAGGTGGCGGTCGAACATTGGCTGGAGGCTCCTGTCCCGCTTGAAGGCGCATTATTTAGTACACCTGAGACACAGGCTGCATATCAAACCCCTATCTCCAGCTCCATTCTAGCCTGGCGGCATAATGCGCAAAAAATCCAGACGTCACTAGTTTATTCGCCATTGCTCCCACTAGCGTACCACCCTTCACTACCTCTGCTGCAGGAACAATTGCTTAAAAATATTATGACCAAACTTAAAATTAAGACATGGGGGGATC
Organism: Triturus cristatus; assembly: GCF_964204655.1. Lineage (NCBI taxonomy): Eukaryota > Metazoa > Chordata > Amphibia > Caudata > Salamandridae > Triturus > Triturus cristatus. Next base: position 620,267,119 of record NC_140585.1, read on the forward strand.
TTTATCAGGGGGGCCGTTTTCGTTCAATGGCGCATATGTTTGGGGACCTGACACCTACACCCATGGACATATTTCTGTATATCCGTGTACGCAGTGGGATTCAGGCGGTGACTGAAGCCTTCCCTGACGAACCACCCACATTGGATCCACTGCACCAGCTGCTCAAAGCTGACTCTCCTGCACACGCGGTCTCTAAACTGTATCACTCACTGCACACCTCACTCGTTCCTGGGCCTTGCAGGGCGCGCACTAGATGGGAGGAGGAGCTGGACACACTCATAGAAGACGAGCTTTGGTGTTTTTGCTGCCAACAGACGGAGCAGATCTCATCCAGCAGTCGATTCAGGATTATTCACTATAAATTCCTGAACAGACTTTATTGCACTCCCGCTCAACTGTGCAGATTTGGCCTCCGAGAGGATGACCTCTGTGGGCACTGTCGCGCGCCAGCAGCGGACTTTTTTCATCTGGCTTGGGGATGCCATGACATTGCTAGATATTGGCAGCAGGTGTTCTCGAGCCTTTCTGAGATGATTGACACCCCACTGAGTCCATCTCCAATACAGGCACTATTGTGTTACACCAAAACAATAAAGAGGCCGTACCGTAGATTCATAACTGTTGCTCTTCTATTAGCGAAAAGACGAGTGGCCTGTCGGTGGGGGAGGGGCAGAGCCCCAAAATTTAAAGAATGGTTACAGGACATGGTACACTGTCAGGACACGTTGCTCAGGTACGCGGAGCTTCTACCTACTGCTTCTAAAGCCGTGGATATTTGGAGTCCCCTTAAGAGTTATCTTCTGTCACATCCCACTGTAAATAATGACGTCACTGTCGATGCTAATACAGGATCCGCAACGTAATACTAGTGGATATTATTGGGGGTGGAATTGCGTACTCCTGCAGCGATAGGGTTTGGTTTGGGTATGTGTGTTGTGATATAGTACCCATCTGAGTACATTTGTGGTATCGTGAATTCTATGGGTATAATTTGTGCTGTCGCTGCCAATGGGGACGCCCGATATCGCCCAGCAAACCCAGGCTTGGACAGGCTGGGCTGCCCTAGTTTTTGTCATGACTTACCCCCCCACTAACTTATGAATATAGAGCTGTAACTCTTTTCGTGATCGGGTTGGGATAATATGATGATTTTGAAACACTGTCAATTCTTTGTATGCCGTGCGATATTATTGCACCTTGTACTATCAGCCTATAATAAAGTTGTGCATGTTTATCGGAAAACGTATAAATAAAGTTTTTAAAAAAAAAGATTGACCTTTCCAACGTTTGGGTTTGAGTCACCAACTCATGAAATGATAATTCTTCATCTGGAACTTTTGCAACATGTTTTCAGAGATTCTTGGAGCTGATCTTATCTTGGATTGAATGTGATCTTTGTTGTAAATAAAAGTCTATGAAGAAGATAACCTAGGCCCGAGTGGAAGAAAAATAAATTTAGGGACTTTCCACAGAGAAGACGAAAGGGGGCTAGGGAAGTCTTTTTGTGGACTATGTAAATAAGGAACTGAAATTGCAATGGGGATTTCCAGCTTCTCTGATTATTGTTCGAACTGGTTAGCAAGCGACGTGTGGAAGAGAAATTAGACTCTTAAGTGGTTGCTGCTGAAACCAAGAACTTTGAGAACTTTACGAGATCATGGATGCTGGAGATACCCATCGTAGGCCTAAATTAGTAGTAGGTACACTTGTAGGTGGAGTGATAATTTCTATAATCACAGTAGTTGTGATTTCGTATATTGTCCCACATGAGCAGGCAGCGGAGGTGCAGGGAACACCTACACCTACCACTCCTAGCCAGAAAGAGATCACCATAGGAGCTGAAGAGCTTTTCTAATCGAAGAGAGTCGTAGGTTCCACATAGATTTGTCTAAAGGTGATTTTAAGCTTAATGCGTACGCAAGGCTGCTATATGAGTATGTTGATTCGATGGATTTGAAAGATTGCTATGTGTGTATGCAGTTACCAGCTTCAGTGGACGAGGGTATTAGATATCATTACCTTTCACTGACGTATGGAATTTCATGTAGTCTTTTGCTTAGCATATTTTATGAAAGAGGTCAGTTTGAGTATTTCTTTTCCAATTACGATGCAGTGCTCCCTGAAGTTCCAGCTTACAAGCATTTGAACAAGTACGATTATTACAAATCAGAAGATAAGCTTAGGAAGTACTTCATACCGTCTTTGGAATTGGATACAGCATATGCTCACCGCCATAACTTGACATGTTCATTGTCAGATGTAGAGAAGAAGTTTGTAGATTAGGTAGAAGATAGATATAGAAAATTAACACAGACACGAGACACAGGAGACAGTCCAGTAGATTGGATCGAAGAGGATAGATCCCATAGAGCCAAAGGGAGTTATGATCCTATAGCATTGGACAAGGAGCAGAGGGCAAAGTTATGTGTGAGACGTTATCAGACCTATTATGAAAAGGTCCCAGTGGGACAGAGTACGTGTGATCATGTTTTCACTATGGAAGATTCTGCTAAGAACTTTTTGCAAGGTTCTGTACAAGTGATTCCAACTGTTTATTAGGTGTGTGGAAAGAATGTGTATGTCAGGTTGCCTGCGAATTTGTAGGGTACGTGTTATTTGGGGATTATCATCCCAAAGATCTACCTTGCGGAGGATTTGGAGCTGTTAGAAGGTGGACAGGATTCGAGGGTGAAAAGAGCTGAGAGTGCAGGAGCGGTTATTGGAGATGTTTTTGGAGCGATAATACCAAGTTTGGGAGTGATTTTGAATGCTGTGAAGATCAGACGATTGGCGACTGCGGTTGATGAGCTTTCGATGAACACAGCAAAGTCACTGTTACTTGTGGATGGAGAGATGTTGTCGATAAGGACAATGGTCTTGCAGAACCGCCTTGCTTTAGATGTTTTATTGGCAAAAGAGGGCGGGGTCAGTAAATTACTGAAGGTTGAGGAATGCTGCACGTATATTCCAGAATACAGCAACGATATGGAGAAATATATAAGTAAGATCACTGCAATCCATCATGAGATAGAGGATTTGACTGAAGAAGGGGTTTGGGAAAAGGTTGGTAAAGGATTTAGTCAGGTAGGAAGTTGGTTTGCCAATCTGGGAAAAGGGTTCCTTGGCTTTGTATTGAGACCTCATCATCGTTGTGGTTTGTGTGGTTTGTTTATGGGGTTTTGTCAGAGCCTATAAGTGGTATAAAGGAACCAGAGTTGAGAGAGCCCTTAGAGAGAATGATACGAGATTGGCCAGACTGCAGGCCAGTCACTATCAGAATCTTAAGAATATGGAGAGACTCCGACGGGGGAGAATGGCAACAAGTTCTGTTTAGGTCGGTTCTTTCTTCAAGGGAATTGTGAAATGGTGTGATGACACTAGTCATCAAAGGGGGGAACTGATAGAGTGCCATGTTATTCTGAATTTGTAGGGGTGCATTATAATCACTGGTAGTCGGCGCCCATATATTTAGTGGGAAATTATTAACGTTTGGTCTAGAAATGTGGTACTAAAAGAAGCATATATTGGTGTGCCTAGAAATGGAAGCAAGTTATTTAAGAAGTCTAATGAAATGTTTAGTCGAAAATGTATGTTAGATAATGCATAATGGATTAGTCCACGTATAATGTGATGCAGTAGGATTTAAACGTGCACCATATTAAAGTCTGCACGCATAGGTTTGCTTATTCATGTATGCAAATTAATGAATATCAATGCTATAGTATGATTTTAGCAATGGGTTTTTAAAAATGGTCTGATCGCATATTCGCTTAAGAGAAAGGCTTGTTCGTTTCTTATGTTAGCTGAATATCGTAGGACGAGAATTGTTTTGCCTTGAAAAGGCTCTGGGTCTTGTGAGAGTCAGCAGATCTCAGAGAGTGGAAAGTTTCTTGTTCCCATTATTCTGTTGCAGGTGCAAGGACACCTAGCTTGTTAGCAAGACTAACCCTTTGTTTTAGAAGTTAGGATGGTAGGCGAAGCCAACATGGGAGTATACTGGAATGCAGGGATGATACTTCAGCGGAGAAGGTGCCTGGGACCCAAGGTCAAGTTAACTGTCTTGGATGAAGTACGAGTTTCGGTGGAAAAGTACAGGAGGAAGACCTGCCTGAAGAGGTGGAACGGAGGGCGTGTTCTACGATTTTGAGATTTTGAATTAGGGACAGTGCCCCGTGTGTTGAGCAGTGGAGGATTAGATGGGAAGCTAGAAGGAGCATCTTAGAACGAGCTCTGTAGCTTGGCTACTGATTGAGCAAAGTGAGTGTACTTCTAAGGAAGTATTCACTTCTGACACCTATTGCCTGGGGAAAATGCTAAGTAGGGATGTCACCTTAGAGGCAGAGTAGGGCTAGACTAATTGATTTTTCTCTCTAGGTGGATGACTTCTAACATAGAGATTGGAGCAGTTATTGGTTGCCTAGTGCTTCTGGAGTTAACTATTCTTCTTATTCTGAGTCGGATGAGACTCCTGCGTAGGATGTTTTGTGTATTAGGGCCCATTTATTTCCTTAACCTCGTGATGAGGTGCATGTATGTGCAATTATTTTTGGCTTTATAATAAACCCCTAAAAGATGAAATTCGGAGTCCGAAATCTTTTGGAGTTCCAGATTTGATTTGCTTGATTATGTGCTAAAATTGGATTTTCTCCCCTTTACACTATTTAGCAGATATAAAGATCCTGGCGACCTGAGAGGATTCTTGGTGATGGTAAGATAGATAAGAATCCAGCTTTATCAGGGAGACTACTCACATCTTGCCCCCAGTGACCAACATACAGAGGAATCCATCAACAAATTCTAAACCCCTTTAAAAGAACTGGCAAGGACGTACAGGCTTGCTGATGAGGGCGAAGAAGTACGAAGACAGATAATTCAGGGCTGAACATCAGCAAAAAGTCACAAATGTGATGGAGCAAGGATTCGAGGAAAAGAAACTTGCTCGAATCAACCTCTCGTTAACAGATACTAACAAATAGGAATGGTAGATAAAAGATAATTAACATACACACGACATTCATACACGGGGAAAAAGGTTTTCTGCTTGCTTAAATAACAAAGAATAATTTGCTACGTAACTGAAATCCCGCTTGAAACCAAACATTGTCTTGCACCTGTGCAAACCAATACCGCGCAAATAACCATGTGATTAACTCATGTGAGAGAGAAACTCTCATGCATGCGCAAGGAGTCACTAACTGTTGGTCTCAAGGCACTGCGTGCCTGGCATATGCTTGCCTAGATTTAAAAGAACTGTCGCTGCTAATGCTTTTGCTTAACAAAGAAGAAAATAACATGGGATAGAGTAGAAGCGGGTGGTGAACAGTGATATTAACATATTTGAGAAAATAACATCTCTTTATGATTCTTTTATTAATAGTGTACATTTGGGCCAGTATACCTTGAAAATGAAAGAAAATGGTGCAGGAAGAAAGATTGTATTGTACATGTCCAGAAAGAGACAGAAAGTGACCTGGTGCCCGGAAAGTTGAACAACTGCCAAGGATCAAGGACAGTAGCTGTGTGAACATGGGAACGTGTGATATTTGTCAATAGAGCTTGAATGAAGTGTTATTGAATAAGTTACAAATGTGTATGGGAAAGAAAGACATTGATGAGCTAAAGGGGAGGGTTTACAAAACAAAAATAAATTGGCCGCATGAGCATAGTATGATGTGAACTGCCCTAGTCTCAACCAATCATATCTTTAATATACTGAGACTTGCAACTTTAAGGGTGTGACATGCAGAAATAAAGACTATAACTAGAGTGATTTATGTTAAGAGGATGGATTGATTTTTGTCGTCGACATCGATACAGAGGGAGGTGTGAGTGAGAGCTGCTGCTGGAGAAGAACAGACTGCGAAGATTCAATACCGAAAGACAGCCTGATTAGATTGAAGAATTGCGGAAGAATATCGAGGAGGGAGAGAGTGTAAGAGAGGGATGCACTCCGGTGCGTCTGCTTCTAGGGAAGTGTAGTAAGTATAATCCTATCCTGCACCTGTTCTATAGTCTTTGTCTTCTGACACTTTACCAGGTGACCTCCACCAATCCTTTCGGCCAGGGATTGGGTTTCCCCATTTCACCACTCGGTAATTATATTTCTGTCTTGAATTTGCATGTACTTTGCAAAGTATGAGTTATTGCGTCTTTTGTCTCTTCATCTATCACTCCTAATGCGTTAAGATTGTTGAATGCGCTTGTGTATTTGAATGTTATTTGATAAATAAATTCTTTGCCTCCCATGAAAGTTGATGGAGTTTGCACTGTGAATCTGTACAAATGAGCGTTCATTTTGAATGAATTATTAGACAAACTATTAAATCTCACTAGGAGTCTGTGATTATTTAATAGAAAAGTTATAAGGTAGATTAATGAATTTTTTAATATCACCATCAACTACTCGACCGCCAGCGAAACAGGCAGGAAACTTGAATGTGTTTTTGGGCCCCTTTTGAGTAATTGTTGTTTGCGAAATGTTTGTCCTGGCTTTTCGCTGGATCCATTTTTCTGGTAGCAGAGTGATGGTTATTATTGATTAGTTTGATGATTATTGATTATTGATCATTGACTATTATTCTGACTAAATGACTATATGTTTAAAACTAAGAGTTAGTGTTGCGTTTTATGTTGTCTGGAAGCACAGGTACAGAGATACCTGGGAATCCCGGGAACGGAATTTAGAAGAGTGTGGTAAATGGAAATCACAGTGCAGAAGGTTACTCATCTGTTGTCGTAATACTGAGAAGCTATGGAGGGCTGGCAGTATTATATTAGCGATTATATTGTATAAGAGTACAGTGTGAATGATAGCAGAGGGCCCGTCTGTGAATCTTTGGCCTTATCCAAAGGAGGAGTATCCCTAGAGGAGTAACAGGTTTTCCCCGAACTTAAGTGAATAGTAAACAGTGGTTTTTACTCACAGTGACAGGAAGAAATTTTCTCTTTGTACCACGTGGAGAAACTATCTTTTCTTTAGTGGAGCAGACAGACTAGCACTGTTTTTACGTTGTTACTAACAAGAATTTTAAAACGACAAGACGGAAAAGACATTGTTGTATTACCTTGTGAAGGGAGGGTCAGTAGCAGGAGCTGTATTGACGTCACAGAGAGCCGCGCTGATATTGGTGGAAACAGCGGGCGTGAGAATACTGTAGATTGTAAAGGGAGGGTCAGTGGAAGGAGAATTACTGACGTCTCAAGAGCCGCGCTGGCATTGGTCAGACAAGGTGGTGTGCTGAAAAGTCTGATAGTTTAATAGACCGATAGCATGCTGGTATTGGGTAGAGAAGGAAATGCATAGTAAGTTCTGATTGGTTTGTTGGTGTGAGTCGCGCAGGCATTGGACGAGTGTTGAATAATAGGCTTAGTGAAAACACAGAAGAGTTTTGGAATTTGTTGAGTGAATTAAATAAGAGAACAAAAAAAATGAAGTTGATTAATAAGATCAAGAATTTCTTCAAGAAAGATAAGCGCATAATAAATACGGAGGGAATTCTTATGCCACCTCCTAATACACTGGCTTCCTATATGATGATGGAAAGGGGATATCATACGTGTATATGGTTGGAAAATTAGGTAGAGTATACAAGAGATAATGGTGTCTTAGCTTTCCCTGAAAATGGTACATTTAATGTAAGGATTCTTCAGAATTTGAGAAACAGGATGAATATATTAGAACCAAATCCCAGGTTAACACAGTATGAGGCTTTGGAAGAATGGGAAGTTGAGGCATTTGAGCGTGAAAAATACAGAGGAGGTGTGAGAATCAATAGAGGATTTTTACCAAGATATCCATATGACACGCGGGGAGATCATATAAAAAGATAGAGAAGGGCTGTAGTAACAGAGGGTTTGTATCCAGTATTGGTAGCTAATGATCAAGAAGGGAGCAAATGTAAATAGAAAACTAAACACATTGGTACGACAGGGATAGGGTGTAAGGAATCTGATGATGAGTTAATAGAGGACATTTTGATAAAGAGACCTCTGCCTTATCAGGAAAGTACTAGAGGTGCAACTCCAAGTACACCCATAATAGGAAATCTATTTGTTCCACAAGTTCTATATGATCCAACAGTCACTCGAGCATCCCAGAAAAAGGAAAGGGATGCATTGGACAAAACCAAAGAAGAGATAATTTAGAAAATAAATCAGTTAGGTTTAAATGTGGAAGTACTGACAGTACCAGTAACGATTGGTCCTGTTATTCCATTGTATGGTGATAAACGTGTTACACCGAGATCACAAAATGTGGTAGCTTTGCAGAATAATGCTAGAGAGGAGATAATCATGGTAGACGATCAAGTTAGTGAGTGTGAGTCGAATGTTTCATAATGGATCTCCCAAATATTGAGGCTGTGACCAAAACCCCAAAGAGAATTGCGCCCATAATAGCGAGAAGAAAAGTACCCGCTGTCACTCCAGTGGCAGGAAGTTCCGCTGGATTTTCACCTGAAGATCTAGAGGAATGGGCAAAAGGATTAGAAAAGAAGAAACCCAAAACTATAGAAGTAAGCAAGTTAAGGGTGGATTTAGAAGAAATGATCATTGGTACAATAGGTTTTGATAGACTAGGTTCATATGAAGATGAAGAGTTGTTGTTTCTGTGCAAAAGTATAACCTGGAGGGCATAGAATTTACATGAGAAAATAGCAGAAGTTGCCTTAGAATTTGGAAGAGATATAGAAAATTCAAAAGTATTACAAAAACACTATAAAGAAGAATTTACTGAAAATGACTTAGAAAGCTTGAATGTGTCAGGAAAGAGATTGCAAATAAAGAAATTGACACACATTTTGAAGAAGAGGGGAGATGTAGATCGATGGAGAAGTAGATGGACTAAGAAAAGAGAGGAGGCGATTGCCAAAGGATTGTCTGCATATCTGTTGAGAGAAGTGGAACAGGTTGAAAAGATGTGTCCGATGAGAGAAGTTCTAGGTGGTGGATATGTTCATGTTCCATGGAGCAGACAGGATATTCTGTCTTTTACAAATGACTTCTCAAGGTTGAGAGAGAAACCCGTTGAATGGTAGAGCAGGTGGAGAGATTTGTCAAGGTCTCAAAGTTTTGTTGAAGGATTTGGATGGTCGGTTTGATATAGTGGTACCAACGGATTTATGAACGGAATGTAAGATTACAGTTGACTGGCCCTCCGAAGAATATCCTAGAGATGCGAGAGCAGGTGCACCTTTAGAGGTGGTAATGAAGAAATATAATCAGGTGATTACTTTCCTGAAAGGGAAAATTCCCCCTAAAGAAACTGATTGGGTTAAAATAGACAGAACAACTCAAGAACCTAAGGAGTCAGTGCATGCATATTACGAAAGGTTACTGCAGGTGTTTAAACAGTATAGTGGATTTGAAAACATTGGTGATAAGGATATGGGACATTTTTTATATAGATTTGTCTATGGATTAAGATCAGAGATTAGCCAGATGATTCAACAGCACATGCTATGTTGGCAAAGCAGGCCGATCGATGACATTCTGAAGTATGCAAAATACTGCAGTGATGACATTGATGCAAAGCGTAAAAGGTTAAAAGAGAAAATGATGTGGGCACAAGTGAAGATAGCAGAACACCAAGAAGCAAATTCAAGTTCTCAAATTGATAATCAGATGAATGGACAGAATCAGAATGGTCAAGTTTTGAATGAAAGTAAAGGAAAAGGAAGAATGAGTAGAGAAGAAGTGAGAGAGGAGTGCGGACTTGGCGCATCCTTGGCGGTAGATCAGTCAGGTCCATTTATTGATGGGAAGGTTGAGGGCAATTACATCACTTTCCTAGCGGATACTGGTGCTACCCATTTTACTGTAAGAACAGCAGAAATCCCAAACCTACCCCTCTCAGGAGAAACTATCCAAGTTGTAGGAGCCTCAAATAAGCAGATTAGGACCACAACCACAAAACCAATAGAAGTGAATATTGGAAATTTCAGAGATATGTATCGATTTGTGGTATGCAACTCGAGTCCAGTAAACCTATTAGGAAGGGACTTGTTGTGCAAGGTGAATTGCACTATCTTTTGTACACCTGATGGTGTAGCTTTCCAAACACGGATGAAGATGTAGCTTTCAAGATGATGCTAGCTAAGCAGGGAACAGAAGTGGATGAGATGTTTTCATTCCTTACTGAAAGTGATTTGCCTGATGTATTAAAAAAAAAGTGAGGTCAGAGGTGTGGGATTTTACAGGAAAAGAAGTTGGCCTGATGGCAAAGGTAGACCCTATCAAAGTTATGGTAAAGGAAGGCGCCATATACCCGAATACTCCACAATACAAAATGAGCTCTGAAGTAAAAGCAGGAATTGCCCTAGTAATTGACCAAATGATTGAACAGGGAATTTTAAAAGAAATATTTGGCAGTCCTTGTAATTTGCCAATCAGGGACTTAAGAAGCCTAGGTGAAAATATAGAATAGTGCAAGATTTGAGAAAAATCAATGAAATAGTAGTACCCTGTTGTCCGGTAGTACCAAACCCTGCAGTGATTCTTTATCAGATACCATGGGATGCTCGTTGGTATGCTGTGATTGATTTGTGCCAAGCCTTCTTTTCAATTCCACTACATCCGGATAGCCAATATCTTTTTGCTTTCTGGTTTGGAAACTGTGTTTTGGCATGGTGCCGAGTTCCTCAAGGGTACACAGAAAGTCCGTCAATATTCAATCAGATTTTGAAAAAATGGTTAGAAACATTGGTAATGCCAGGGAACTCAGTCTTGGTTAAGTACATTAATGACCTATTGGTGGCATCAAAGACAAGAGAAGCTTGTGTCACTGACACAATAGCTTTACTGAACCATTTGGCAGAAGGAGGACACAAGGTGTCCTTGGAGAAATTACAATTTTGTAAACAAGAAGTTCAATATCTTGGACATAAGATAGAGAAAGGAGTCAGGAAGGTGACACCAGAAAGAATAAAAGTGATACGACAAATGAGTAAGCCTAAAACGAAAAAGAAAGTGTGAATGTTTTTGGGAGTGGTTGGATATTGTCGTCAATGGATAAGTGGATTTTCATTGCTGGCCAAACCTTTAATAAGGTTGACACAAAAAGAAATGACAGACCCGGTTGAGTGGGAGGATGAAAGTGAGGAGGCATTCTTAAAACTGAAAAGTTGTTTGTGTCAGGCCCCAGCCTTAGGAATGGCAGATTATACTAAATAATTTGCATTGTTCTGTTGTGAAAGAGAAGGGTGTGCACTCTTGGTGCTAACGCAGAGACATGGATTATCTCGGCGCCCCGTAGCATACTTTTCTGCTAATCTTGATCCAGTGGCTGCAGCATTGCCTGGTTGTTTGAAAGCATGAGCTGCTACTTGTGTTAGTCTGGAGCAGAGTGAATCGATTGTGATGGGACATCCCGTCAAAGTGTATGTACCACATTCAGTTGAGATCCTTTTAACAAGGACTCATAAACAACATTCAACCCCTAGTTGGTTGACTAAGTATTAAAGAGTGATCTTGGGTGCTGAAAATGTAAGTGTGACAAGATATACCATGGTGAATCCAGCAACCTTGTTGCCCGATTTCTATTGTGAGGAAGTGAAGGAGGAAGTTGATCATGATTGTTTGGATGTGACAGAAATGTGTACAAAGCCTAGGCTCGATCTCTTTGATGTTCCACTGGAAGAGTCAGATTTTGTACTATTTGTTGATGGGTCATGTTTGAGAAGGGAGAATGGAGAATTGATGTCTGGCTATGCTGTATGTACTGTGTCAGGCATCATGGAAGCTTCCTGTCTCAGAGGAGTTAAGTCTGCCCAAATAGCTGAATTGTTTGCATTAACGAGGGCTTACAAATTTGGAAACAAATTGAGAGAAATCATATTTACGGACAGTCAATATGGTTTTGGGGTTGTACATGATTTTGGCCAATTGTGGCTACAGAGGGGATTTCTGACTTCTTCAGGATCTCCCATAAGAAATGGCAAAGATGTTAGAGAACTATTGGAAGCTTTACAATTGGCAAAAGAAATTGCAGTGGTCAAATGTGCCGCACATAAGTCAGGAAATGATTATGTGACATTGGGTAATCGGTACGCAGACCAAGTGGCACAATTTTGTGAAAGAAATAAAATGTCTTTGAACAGAGGGATGGAAAAAGTAGTTACCAATTGCCAACAAATGTTTTTCTCTGCTTTTGAAACATGGGATGAAGTTAGGCAATTACAGGATGAGGCAGACCTGAAAGAAAAGGTTGGACAAGAAGGGCTGATGATGAAGTGTAGGTATGTCCAGATGGTAGACCGATAATGCCAGATAGCTTGTTGTCACAAATGGCTAGGGTATATCATGGAATTGCACATGTCGGGAGGGATGCAATGATCAGACACCTTAGACAGATGTGGTTTAATCCCAAGTTCAGGATGGTTGCAGAGAGCCTCTGCCAGAGATGTTCGACATGCCAACTGCAAAACCCGGGAAAACAGTGGTCAGTTGGGGAAAAATTGGAAAAGCAGAAGGACCATTCACAAGATTGCAATTAGACTTCATTGAGTTGCCACCGAGCAATGGTTTGAAGTATGTCCTTGTCATGGTTTGTCTGTTTTCACGATGGGTAGAAGCCTATCCCACGAGAAGGAACGACAGCCTAACAGTTGCTAAACTGCTGTTAAGAGAGCTTATACTGAGATTTGGATGTCCAGTCACTTTGGAATCAGATAGAGGACCTCATTTTAATAATGAGATAATTAAACTAATTTGTGAAGCTTTCAAAATTGAACAAAAGTTACATTGTGCCTACCGACCAGAGGCTTCTGGAGTGGTCGAGCAGCTAAATGGCACAATAAAATCCAGGTTCGGAATAGTGTGTGCATCCACTTCACTGAAATGGCCTGATGCTTTGCCTATTGTATTGATGAGCCTTAGAAGCATTCCTGATCGAAGAACAGGATTAAGTCCTCATGAAATCCTTATGGGAAGAGCGATGAAACAAGCATTTATACCTGGAAACAAATTGATGAATATAACTGATGATTTAATATTGGACTATTGCAAAGGGCTGGCTGATCTGGTACGTTCTGTGTCTCACCAGGTTGGAGAAGATCCAAACGCAGCACAGCCAAATCAAGCTCATGATTTGTGTCCTGGAGACTGAGTCGTGATAAAGAAGCATACGAGGAAGTCGTGCTTGGAACCCAGGTGGAAAGGACCTCATCAAGACATATTGGTCACGACAACAGCAGTGAAGTGTGCTGGGATTCCGAATTGGATCCACGCCAGTCATACTCAAAGAGTCCCAAGTCCACCTGATTGACCAGAACAGCAACTGGTAGAACAAAGAAAAGATCCAGAAGCTGAGAGTTGTGATGTTGAAGAAATCTGAGAAACAGACTCTGAAGAACGCATTGACGACGAACAACCGAGTACAAGTCAAGTCGAGTGGGCACCAGTTACTGGGACTGAAGAGACTGCTTCAAAGATCACAAGAGAGCTTGAATTTGAAAGACCAGAACGAAGTGAACAAAATCCAGAATAATCGGCTGCAGAAATCCCAGATTCAGCCCAGTCAAAAATGGAAGAAGAAGAACTCATTGCAGAAAACACAGATCAAATTCAGTCACAAGAAGAAAAGGAGGGAAAGTCCATTGCCGAAAGTTCAAATCCAACTCAGTTAGGAAAGGGAACAGAATCCTCTGAAGGAAATTTAGTTCAGAGGCAGTCAGAAGAAGAAAAGACAAGAGTAGAAAGCCAGGAACAAACACAAACATCAGAAGAAGAAAAAGTAGGGAATACAGAACAAATACAGAACAAAACCAACAAAAGGAAAGAGAAAATAAAAGCACACTTCAAATAGGTTAAGAAGGTGAAAGGGCAGTTCAGACAAAGAGAGTTAGAAAGGAAGATTGCTGGCCAAGTGGAGTGAAAAGACTGAAATACATTCTAAGAAGAAAACCAGGGAAAGGACTAGAACAAGTAGAGGAGGGTGTCAAGTCAGGCTGAACAAGAGCAAACAAGCAAAAGATCATTAAGGTCATCAAAAAGAGTGAAGACTCCAAGTAGAAGGTATAAGGCTCCAGAGTGGACATACATCATCCTTGAAGGATTTGAAAGGATCTGATGAAAGGGAATTGAGAGCACCTTAAAGAAAGACTTTCTTTTTGTTTTGCATGAAAGGTGGATTTTATTGAGAAGACACTGAAACAAGGATCCTAAAGAAAGGCTAACTAAAGCGGAAACCTTTGGAGTGTGGGATCACACAAAGATTTTACTTATTTCATTTTTAGAAAGAAAATCAATTTGGGATTCATTTTAGAAACTAAAAACGGCAGAAATAAAAGAGACTGAACATCCAAAATCTAACATAAAACAACGATGTGTTAAATGTTGTCTATGTAGTATTACAATGTTAATATTGATGTGGTTGTTATTAACACTTGTGATACCTATCCTGATGATAACTAATAATCAGAATAACACAAATGTAAGTGAGAGAGTAAGTGTGGTCACTAAGAGAACTACTACTACAGAATTAACACAAGTGGATAAAAGCATGTATTATGATAAATCAAATAGTGATTCGTCATTAAATATATTCACTAAACTCCTTTATCAATACGTAGAGACAATGGATGTGAGGGACTGTTATGTTTGCATGAAACTACCTACTTCTGTCTCTGAAGGTGTAACCTATCACCACCTTCCATTAACTTATGGTGTGTCTTGTAGTGTTGTAACTAGTTTGTTTTAAGTTACTGGTAAGTTGCAATACTACTATAGCAACATGGATCTAGTCTTTTCAGAAATTCCTATTAGAAGAAATATGAATCCAGTACTTAGTGCTAGAAATGCAGAGTTCATGACAGAATTCTTTCTAACAACGAATCCTATAGACATAACATACGCACATAGAAATAATCTAACATGCCTTTTGCGTGATGAAGAAAAAGATTTTTTAAATCTAGTAGAAGACAGAAGGCAGGATTTTCAAAGGAAAGCAGTTGAGCAAAAGACCCATATACCTCCATGGGCTGCTTTAGAAGGGGAGTGTCAGAAAAGTGAGGTTCATGCTGCAATGTCCCTGGACTTGTCAAAATTGGGAAAATTCTGTCTTCATAGATTAAAAACTGAATTCGTACTAGCGAATGTGAACATACCTTCCTAATAATAGGGGGATGGGGACTAAAAGGAGGAACTGATCCTGCATGTCCAGGTATTTATTATGTGTGTGGTGGAAATGCCTATTATAGGTTACCTCCACGATAGTATGGCAGTTGTTATATTGCCATTTTCTTTACAAAGGTATATCACATTACTAGGAGCAATGAAATGAGTGACATAAGTAAAGGACTAACAAGAAATAGAAGAGCAAGTTTTACAGAGATAGTAGGTGATATAATTGGTACACTGATACCGTCTGTTGGAGTCACATTAAATTCTCATAAGATACATCTATTATCCACTGTGGTTGACCGTTTATCAACAGATACTGTTGGATGATTTTTCATGATCAATACTGAAATGGTTGCGATCAGATCCATGGTTTTACCAAATAGACTTGCCCTTGATATTCTTTTGGCAAAAGAGGGTGGAGTCTGTGGCATGTTGAAACTTCAACACTGCTGTACATATTTCCCGGATAAAAGTAAAGGTATTGAGGGATATATCAAGAATATTACGAAGATTCATAATGATTTGACCCAACTAGAGGTTGACGGTGCATGAGAAAAATTTAGTAAGAGTCTTTTGAAAATAGGTAATTGGTTTTCCACTTTTGGAAGTAGTTTATTAGGAAAGATATTAATCCCTATGATTTCAAGAGCACTAGTGATATTAATGATAATAATGACCTATAAATGTTGTAAAGGAAAAATGAGAACAAGGTCAATGAATGAAATGAAGAACAAAAGAATGGGAGGAAAGAGAAAATGGGAGGAGATAGAGTCAGAGCAAGTGAGAGACAACTTGTATGGTAAAATGAAAGAAATGAACATAAAAGAGAAAAATAAAGAATGTGTAAAAACTAACGTAGACACAAAGATTTAATTGACAATTGGTAATGATGGGTATTTTATGATGGCTCTAAAATGCCATCAGAGGGGGGACTGATGGAGCAAGGATTCGAGGAAAAGAAACTTGCTTGAATCAACCTCTCGTTAACAGATACTAACAAATAGGAATGGTAGATAAAAGAGAATTAACATACATACGACATTCATATACAGGGAAAAAGGCTTTCTGCTTGCTTAAATAATAAAGAATAATTTGCTACGTAACTGAAATCCCGCTTGAAACCAAACATTGTCTTGCACATGTGCAAACCAATACCGCGCAAATAACCATGTGATTAACCCATGTGAGAGAGAAACTCTCATGCATGCGCAAGGAGTCACTAACTGTAGGTCTCAAGGCACTGCGTGCCTGGCATATGCTTGCCTAGATTTAAAAGAACTGTCGCTGCTAATGCTTTTGCTTAACAAATAAGAAAATAACATGGGATAGAGTAGAAGCGGGTGGTGAACAGTGATATTAACATATTTGAGAAAATAACATCTCTTTATGATTCTTTTATTAATAGTGTACATTTGGGCCGGTATACCTTGACAATGAAAGAAAATGGTGCAGGAAGAAAGATTGTATTGCGCATGTCCGGAAAGAGACGGAATGTGACCTGGTGCCCGTAAAGTTGAACAACTATCAAGGACAGTAGCTGCGTGAACATGGGAACGTGTGATATTTGTCAATAGAGCTTGAATAAAGTGTTATTGAATTAGTTACAGAATGGCTATGGGAAAGAAAGACACTGATGAGCTAAAGGGGAGGGTTTACAAAACCAAAGGGTCTTAATAAATTGGCCGCATCAGCATAGTATGATGTGAACTCCCCTAGTCTCAACCAATCATATCTTTAATCTACTGAGACTTGCAACTTTAAGGGTGGGACATGCGGAAATAAAGACTATAACTAGAGTGATTTACGTTAAGAGGATGGATTGATTTTTGTCGTCGACATCGATACTGAGAGAGGTGTGAGCGAGAGCTGCTACTGGAGAAGAACAGACTGGGAAGATTCAATACTGAAAGACAGCCTGATTAGATTGAAGAATTGCGGAAGAATATCAAGGACGGAGAGAGTGTAAGAGAGGGATGCGCTCTGGTGCATCGGGTTCTAGGGAAGTGTAGTAAGTATAATCCTATCCTGCACCTGTTCTATAGTCTTTGTCTCCTGACTCTTTATCAGGTGATCTCCACCAATCCTTTGGGCCAGGTGTTGGGTTTCCCCATTTCACCACTCGGCAATTATCTTGAGTTTGCATATACTTTGCAAAGTTTGAGTTATTGTGTCTTTTGTCTCTTCATCTATCACTCCTAACACTCCTAATGCATTAAGATTGTTGAATGCGCTTGTGTATTTGAATGTTATTTGATAAATGAATTCTTTCCCTCCCATGAAAGTTGATGGAGTTTGCACTGTGAATCTGTACAAATGAGCGTTCATTTTGAATGAATTATTAGATAAACTATTGAATCTCACTAGTGATTATTTATTCGAAAAGTTATAAGGTAGATTAATGAATTTGTTAATATCACCATCAACTACTCGACTAATGGTCCATTGACCAAAGAAAGAGTGTTTATCTGTGAAGGTTGGTTAGACATTGATTAATTCAGATCGAAAGTGAAATAAAACTTGACCCCCAGCGAAACAGTCAGGAAACTTGAATTGTTGATTGTGAAATGTTTATCCTGGCCTTTCCCAGGATCAAATGCATCCAGCAACAGTCAGGGACGTCCCTAGCTAACATCCTAACCATAGGCTGGACTAAAGAACTCTCCAAAGCCCTGGAGTCTCACATGAGCCAGTTCTACAGAAGGCAATAAAAACCAAACCAGTTAATGTGTTAGTAACCAATTCGTCCCAAGGGAAGCCCAAGAAAATGATGGAGACTATGCAGACTTGTGGATACTGTGGGGGCCAACACATTGCCTACAAGAATATGTAGCCAAAGGCAAGAAGTATGCAGGGTGTGGACAATACAATCACTTCCGGAAAGACTGTCGATCGAGCAAAGAGAAAGCGACCAGGGCCAGAATCAATGCCGTGGCAGAACCGGAAGAGCGTAACAGTGACATGGATGACGATGATGATGCAGATCCAACTGTACACTCCGTGTTCATAAATGGAACAGCCTCCCAATCACCTCACAATCTGCTGCAATGTCAAATACAGTTGGAGACACACTCAATATACGCCATGGTGGACACAAGGGCATCCATTAACTTAATGTCAGCTGATACATTTCAAACAATCCAGCCTGCACCAGCCTTCCATAAAACGACAATCAAAGTGTTTGCCTATGGACAGAACAAGACCCTGAGGATTTGAGGAAAGATTCGGATTCCAATTATGCACAGATCCAAGTCCAAGATCCAAGTCCATCTGATCTACGTCACAGAAGCAGACAGAGGAATGTAATTATGGTGCCTCACTGCTGAAGCAATTGGCATAGTCACGTTTGCCTTCGGAGTTCACCAGAAAGGGGTGACACGCCTTTTAGCCGAGTTCCATGAAGTATTCAAAGGCATTGGATGTCTGAAGGGGAAAGAAATCAAGCTGCACATCGATAAGTCAGTACAGCCTGTAGCCCTGCGACACAGGCTGTTCAACTGAGGCCCCAGGTAGAAAAGGAATTGGAAAAGCTAGAAGCCACAGGGATCATAGAAAATGGTGTCCAGGCCCACCCTGAAGTAAATGTGAATTCCTTAAGCAGTGGCGAACTTCTTCAGATACACCTTTTCGGCCAACGGAGTGAGTCCCGACCCTGAAAAGGTGCAGGACACCAAGGAGGCAGCCTGTCATCAACAGTATCGGAAGTCCAAAGTTTTAGGCATGGCAAATTATTGTGTCACATTTATCAAGGGCCTCATGACATTAACACAACCCCTCATTGAATTTACTAAGTCAGCTATCCCTTGGAACTGTGGTGAAGAAAAAGAATGCTCTTTTCAAGCAACAAAGGAGGCCCTATCAGCAGACACCACCATGGTGTACTTCAATCCCTGGAAGGACACCACCATTGCTGTGGACGCTGGCTCAAAAGGGCTGAGAGCCATCTTGATGCAATGGTCAGAGGGCGGAGAATAGGCCCCTGTGGCATTTGCAAGTAGATCACTCACTGAAATCGAACAACATTGCTCGCAGATAGAAAAAGAGGCCATCGCGACTCGCAGATGCTGTCACTTTCACTTATATGTCTATGGCCAGCCCTTTATAGTCACAATTGACCATAAGTCACTCATCGCCCTATTCAGGAGAACAGCGTTCAAACCACCGCTGAGGATAGAGAAATTGATGTTGCAACTGCAGGATTACAACTGTCAAATGTAATACTGCCCGGCACGACCAATCTGGAAGATTACTTGTCAAGACACCCACAGGCTGCCACTCCTGCAGAAGAAGATGAAGCTCAAGAGACAGAAGAATGTGTGAGGTATGCCATGGACAGATCTCAACCACTTCCCATCTCAGGTCCACAATATGCCAGGCCACGGCTCAAGACGAGTGCCTTCAACAAATGCTGGAAACAGTGTGAAATGGACAATGGCATCAATTTAAAGCTAACTGGTCTCATTGCACTCTGAATGCGCAATGCAGTCTTGAGAGCCTCTACAATGTCTGACACAAACTGGTAGCTGACCCAGATGGATGTCTACTATCACCCAGTCTTACTGTCAAGAATTCCTGTCATGCGAGGGGAAGAAAACGGTAACCAGCGAAAACGGACTACATCTCCCAGGATGCTTAGCGGTTGAGAGGTTATGTAAACAGGAGAGCTGTTACATAACTCAAGGAAAACACGCCCTTATGTAAACAGGAGAGCTGTTACATAACTCAAGGAAAACACGCCCTTATGTAAACAGGAGAGCTGTTACATAACTCAAGGAAAACACGCCCTATAAAGGGAGGAACCGGGAGGTACAACGCTGTCGGATATTGTGTTTACACCGACGTACCTGCTTTGTGAAGAGCAGTGTTCCGGAGTGGTGCTCCAGTAAGGCAAGAACGGAGGTAGGTCGAGTCGTTACTCCCTGGGCCGTGTCTTGCCCCATCGTCACCTGTGAAGGACCCGGAAGCTCTACCGGTCAACCATTGAGCTTCGCTTTTTGACTCGGCTGAGTCAAAGCGCAGTGGCGCTTTTGCTGGTTGGAGTCGTAACTCCCAGCCCGACCAGAGATACAGGGACTGCCAGCTGTAACGCACACCAGGAGGTGTTTGCCGCGTTACAGACTCGGAAGTCCACAGGATCGATCGAGCGGCCGCTCTCGGTTCAGTCTTCTTGCTTTTTGATTGGGGTATCGGTGACGCATCACCAGGAGGTGACTCCGCGTCCCGGTGCAGTCTGAGGAAGAGGTTGAGCGGCTGCTCCCTTCAGGTAGAGACCCCGGCTGGGTGTTTCCCTGACTCCTCGATTCTCCCCAACACTCTTCGCGCCCCTCACAGCCTACCGATTGGCATTGTCGGCCATTTCATTTCTGCCCTCTGTTGGCATACGCCGGGATCGGCGTATATGCAGAGTACGGTTAGGACCATCCGTGCGGTGGGCTGGTAACGTACTTAGCCTGGAGGATTCCAGTGACTATAACTTTTGTTTATTCTTTGTATTATTTTTGCCTTCATTAAAATAACTAACCCTTCACAAGTGGTTGCGTCCTCATTATCGTGTCTGTTAAACGATCCTGAGACGTTCAGGGCGTTACAAAATATCCGACCATAATACACTAACTGTCTCCCGGTCGATAACAGACATGGCAACACTTGATGATGTGCTGGCTGCTTTAGCGACCGTGCAAGTTGAATTGGCTGCCTCTAGGCAAGAAACAGCCGATGTAAAAGCCAGACTGGATGCTATCCACTTGGACCCGCTCACGCCCAGCACCTCCCTCACGGACCAGACCCCTGCTGTAGTAGTGGAAATGCCGGTAGCCATCCCCTTGGCAACACCAGAGAGGTACAGTGGGGATCCTAACACAGTGCAGGTATTCCTCACACAAGTGGCGCTACATTTATCGTGCAAACCAAAGGCGTTCCCCACGAGTCAGGCTCGTGTGGCTTTCCTTATTTCCTATTTGGCTGGAAACGCGGCACAATGGGCCGTACCTCTGGTGAGCAGGGACGACCCCATCTTATGTGATTGGGGTGCTTTTCGCAAGGAATTCCTGAAGGTATTCGACAGAAGGGCTGACTCGTACACGGCGGACCGTGAAATGCTTGAGTTGAGACAGGGATCCAACGACCTGGTGCAGTATCTCAACGCGTTCCGACGTCTGGTTGCGGAAACCAAGTGGCCTGTTGCTAAACAAACGGCGCTCTTCCATCACGGGCTGTGCGATGAGCTCAAAGACGCCGTGGCTCATATTGACCCTCAACCCAAGACATGTGAGGGCCTTATCAACCTGGTATTGCGGCTGGAACATAGGCTAAGTGAAAGAAAAGGGGATCATGGGAGAAAAGGAAAATCCCTTCCATCCTATGTGACGGTGGGAAGTCCTGAAACTTCCACCGCATCCAAGGGAGAACCCATGGACATCGGCGCAATACGAGTGAGCCTCACAGCCACGGAGAAAGAGTCACGCCGTAAACAAGGATTGTGCCTATATTGTGGCAAAAAAGGCCACTACGTACGTGAATGCCCTGCCAAACCGAAGACGTCACGTTATCGGGCCAACCGGTCGGTAACAGCCGTGGTGGACATACCGGCGGAAAACTAGCGGACTCCCAGACCAAAGAAGGGGCATCTCGGAGTCACTCATCCATCCCTTCACTTTCCAACTCGGTCACTAAGGGACACCGACACCTGTTTCTCACGGTGCACGTGGGAGTGCATGACCAGTGGATACCCGTTGTGGCCATGGTGGATTCAGGGGCCACTGGCATGTTTATGGACCACAACGAGGCATGCAGGCTAGGGCTAGTGCTTCTTCCCAAAGCTGTACCCGAAGACGTCTATGCTGTAGACGGAAGGCGATTGGTGACGGGGCCCATCGGGCAGCACACGGGGGTCCTTCCGATGAGATATGGGAGGAACCATTAGGAACAAATCGATTTTAACATCATCCGAGCGCCCCAATATGGCGTCATATTGGGATTGCCGTGGCTACAGAAACACAACCCCTCTGTGGATTGGCCAACACATCGCGTCGAAATGACGTCACCGTATTGCATCCTGCATTGTGGAAAAAGAACGGAATCCCTTGACGCAGATGAGAGCGGGAGTCAGACGGTGGCTACAGCGGCAGAAAAAGATGTGGCTCTCCCCCAGGCTTATCACAGTTTTGAGGATGTATTTGATGAGGTGAAGGCGGAAGTGCTACCACCACATAGACAGTTTGACTGCCAGATCGACCTGGTGCCAGGGGCCAGCATTCCCAGCGGCAGGCTGTATGCCCTGACGGAGCCTGAAAACGTGCATCTCCGGGGGTACCTGGATAAACTCCTCAAGCTAGGATTCATCCGCCCGTCCAAGTCTCCGGCCGCCTCGCCACTCTTCTTCATCCCGAAAGCTAATGGGGAGCTGAGAGCCTGTGTGGACTTTAGGGCATTGAATGCGATAACCATAAAGAATCGGTACCCCTTGCCTCTCATCAGTGTACTTCTGGAACAGGTCAAGAAAGCTCGTATCTACACCAAGTTGGATTTGAAAGGGGCATACCATCTGGTGCGCATGAGGGACGGAGACGAGTGGAAGACCGCCTTTAAGACCAGGTTCGGCCTTTTTGAGTACCTCGTCATGCCGTTCGGTCTGTGCAACGCCCCGGCAGCCTTTCAGTACTTTTTGAATGAGGTATTCAGAGAGGAGTTGGATATCTACGTGGTCGTATATATCGACGACATCCTCATCTACTCGTCCAGTGTGGAGGAGCACGTACACCACGTCAAAGCTGTGCTCCAAAATCTGAGGGAAAACAAGCTGTTTTGTAAACTCAGCAAGTGTGACTTCCACGTCACGTCCGTGGAATTCCTCGGAGTGATGCTGAGTCCAGAGGGACAGGAGATAGCAGAACGAAAGATCAAGGCGGTGAAAGAATGGCCGGTGCCCCAAAGCGTGAAGGACGTCCAAAGTTTCATTGGCTTCGGCAACTTTTACAGGCGGTTTATAGATGGATTTTCAGGGTTGGTGGCCCCAATCACACAGCTACTGAGGAAGTCCAAGGAGTTTGTCTGGTCCCCTGAAGCGAACACAGCCTTTGAGGCCCTGAAAAGCGCCTTTGGTAAGGCGCCGGTGTTGGCTCACCCCGATCCGGATCTCCCCTACGTGGTGGAAGCGGACGCTTCGGATGTGGCGCTGGGGGCTATCTTGTCCCAACGCAACCACGACACAGGGGTGCTTCATCCCGTTGCGTACATGTCCTGCAAACTCAACGACGCCGAACGCAACTACCATATTGCGGAGAAGGAGCTTCTCGCAATCAAGGACGCCTTCACCGAATGGAGGCATTGGTTGATGGGGGCAAGACATGTGGTATCGGTGTACACGGACCATCGGAATCTACAGTTCATGACGGCCACAAGACACCTTTCTCCCAGGCAGCTGCGGTGGATGATCTTCTTTGCGGGGTTCAACTTCCGCATCACATATCGGCCGGGGACGGAAAACCGGAAGGCGGACGCCCTGTCCCGTCAATCTGCAGTTAAGGAACCATTGCCTGTGACCGAGCGTTCCATCATTTCCCCGAGGATGGTATTGGGGGTTATCCAACCGGATACTTTCCTGAGGGGAATAAAGAGAGGGATCAGGTCGTTCGCATGGCGGAGGTGGCTCCTCAGTCACAGAGAATGGCAGCTGAAGGACGGGATACCCCTGAAGGGCAGGTGCCTATTGATACCCACGCCTAGGCTAAGGAAACAAGCATTCATCTGGTGCCATGACTCTTCATGCGCAGGTCATTTGGGCTTTGAAAAAACGGTGGCTAGCATGGGACGGCATTTCTGGTGGCCAACCATGAGAGTGGATGTCAGGAGGTGGGGACAGGAGTGTCCTACGTGTGCTACCATGAAGGCCGACCATGGCCGAACCCAAGGGCTCTTACATCCACTTCCGACCCCGGATAGACCATGGGATAGCATATCACTGGACTTCGTGGTGGGCCTACCGGTAGACCAGGGGATGACGGCAATACTGGTGGTGGTGGATTACTTGACGAAAATGGGGCACTTCATCCCCTGCAAGAGAGTCCCTACGGCCGGGGAATTGGCGTCACTACTTCTAAAGAATGTGGTACGACTGCATGGATTACCTGGGGTGATCGTGTCGGACCGGGGATCGCAGTTTACTGCGCAATTCTGGAAGACTTGGTGCACTGCGCTGCATGTTAAGACCGCCCTGTCCACCAGCTACCACCCTCAAACGGACGGCCAAACCGAGCGCCTGAACCAAACGCTCAAACAGTATCTGCGATGTTTTGTGGACCAGGGCAGGGAAGAATGGGTCGACTTGCTATGGGTTGCAGAGATAGCCTATAACAACGCCACTCACAGCTCCACACAGTCGTCTCCGTTCTATAGCAACTATTGCCAACATCCCAGGTTCTTGCCATTTCTACATCCGTTCAGAGAGGACAGGATTCCCGCCACAGCGGACAGGGTGGCACACATAAAAGACACGTTGATGCGCTCAAGGGCTGTCCTAATAGAGGCCAAGAGAAAATACAAGGCTGCGGCAGACAGGAAGAGAAGGCCCGGGCCACTGTACCGCACTGGAGACTACGTCTGGATTTCCACAAGAAACATGAGGTTTCGCAAGAACAGTGTGTTCCATCCCAAGTACATGGGCCCCTATCGAATTGCCAAGTGTATGGGTCCCGTGAACGTGAAGGTGTGCTTGCCCCAGTCATTGCGGATACACCCTGTCTTTCATGTATCATTGCTCAAACCTGCACCCTCCAAGCCGTCTGGGACACCTAGGCCGGTATGCGTGGAGTCGGAGGTGGAGTATGAAGTATCGGGCATACGGGCGTCCAAATGGCGCAGGGGGAAGCTGTGGTACCTGGTTGCGTGGAAAGGCTATGGCCCGGAGGAGCAATCATGGGAACCGGCTGAAGGGGTTCATGCTCCGCGCTTGGTCTCCTTGTTCCATCGGCGTTTTCCTGCCAGCGCTGGACCCGTGGGGAGCCTCTGAGAGGGAGGATGTACTGTCAAGAATTCCTGTCATGCGAGGGGAAGAAAACGGTAACCAGCGAAAACGGACTACATCTCCCAGGATGCTTAGCGGTTGAGAGGTTATGTAAACAGGAGAGCTGTTACATAACTCAAGGAAAACACGCCCTTATGTAAACAGGAGAGCTGTTACATAACTCAAGGAAAACACGCCCTTATGTAAACAGGAGAGCTGTTACATAACTCAAGGAAAACACGCCCTTATGTAAACAGGAGAGCTGTTACATAACTCAAGGAAAACACGCCCTATAAAGGGAGGAACCGGGAGGTACAACGCTGTCGGATATTGTGTTTACACCGACGTACCTGCTTTGTGAAGAGCAGTGTTCCGGAGTGTTGCTCCAGTAAGGCAAGAACGGAGGTAAGTCGAGTCGTTACTCCCTGGGCCGTGTCTTGCCCCATCGTCACCTGTGAAGGACCCGGAAGCTCTACCGGTCAACCATTGAGCTTCGCTTTTTGACTCGGCTGAGTCAAAGCGCAGTGGCGCTTTTGCTGGTTGGAGTCGTAACTCCCAGCCCGACCAGAGATACAGGGACTGCCAGCTGTAACGCACACCAGGAGGTGTTTGCCGCGTTACAGACTCGGAAGTCCACAGGATCGATCGAGCGGCTGCTCTCGGTTCAGTCTTCTTGCTTTTTGATTGGGGTATCGGTGACGCATCACCAGGAGGTGACTCCGCGTCCCGGTGCAGTCTGAGGAAGAGGTTGAGCGGCTGCTCCCTTCAGGTAGAGACCCCGGCTGGGTGTTTCCCTGACTCCTCGATTCTCCCCAACACTCTTCGCGCCCCTCACAGCCTACCGATTGGCATTGTCGGCCATTTCATTTCTGCCCTCTGTTGGCATACGCCGGGATCGGCGTATATGCAGAGTACGGTTAGGACCATCCGTGCGGTGGGCTGGTAACGTACTTAGCCTGGAGGATTCCAGTGACTATAACTTTTGTTTATTCTTTGTATTATTTTTGCCTTCATTAAAATAACTAACCCTTCACAAGTGGTTGCGTCCTCATTATCGTGTCTGTTAAACGATCCTGAGACGTTCAGGGCGTTACACTTACAAATCAGGCAGTGCAACTTGCCCATGCCATGAGAGACTCTTGAGCAAAAAGAACAATTGATGGACAGACTGCAGAACAATGTCATACATTCACCCCACTACAGAGATCTGGGCCTAAATCCATCGTTTATTTGCTCACCATGCCATTCCAGTTTGAACCCAGCCATATGCAAATCAGTCTTGACCCTTTGCCTCATGGGAACAGTCCAGCCCAAACTGCCTAGCCAGGTCCTCCCTGGACTGGAAACAAGCATCCTAGGACCGGTTTCGGGGTTTCACCCCTCTTCAGCCAAGATAGCTTGATTCCAGTGGCATGGAGAGCACGGGACCCACGTTTGGGCATACCCATCCCACTCGGGGTGACAAAAGTAAAAACAACAGTTGATGGACAGAATGCAGAACAATGTCATACATTCACCCCACTACAGAGATCTGGGCCTAAATCCATCGTTTATTTGCTCACCATGCCATTCCAGTTTGAACCCAGCCATATGCAAATCAGTCTTGACCCTTTGCCTCATGGGAACAGTCCAGCCCAAACTGCCTAGCCAGGTCCTCCCTGGACTGGAAATAAGCATCCTAGGACCGGTTTCGGGGTTGCACCCCTCTTCATCCAGGATAGCTTGATTCCAGTGGCATGGAGAGCACGGGACCCACGTCTGGGCATACCGGTCCCACTCGGGGTGACAAATGCAAAAACAACAGTTGATGGACAGAATGCGGAACAATGTCATACATTCACCCCAGTCCAGAGATCTGGGCCTAAATCCCTCTTTTTTGCTTACCATGCCATTCCAGTTTGAACCCAGCTATATGTAAATCAGTCTTGACCCTGTGCCTCATGGGAACAGTCCAGCCCGAACTGCCTAGCCAGGTCCTCCCTGGACTGGATACAAGCATCCTAGGACCGGTTTCGGTGTTTCACCCCTCTTCAGCCAAGATAGCTTGATTCCAGTGGCATGGAGAGCACAGGACCCACGTCTGGGCATACCCGTCCCACTCGGGGTGACAAATGCAAAAACAACAGTTGATGGACAGAATGCAGAACAATGTCATACATTCACCCCAGTACAGAGATCTGGGCCTAAATCCATCGTTTTGTTGCTCACCATGCCTTTCCAGTTTGAACCCAGCCATATGCAAATCAGTCTTGACCCTGTGCCTCATGGGAACAGTCCAGCCCGAACTGCCATACCAGGTCCTCCCTGGACTGGAAACGAGCATCCTAGGACCTGTTTTGGTGTTCCACCCCTCTTCAGCTAGGATAGCTTGATTCCAGTGGCATGGAGAGCACGGGACCCACGTCTGGGCATACCTGTCCCACTCAGGGTGAAAAATGCAAAAACAATAGTTAATGGACGGAATGCAGAACAATGTCATAAATTCACCCCAGTACACAGATCTGGGCCTAAATCCATCATTTTTTTGCTCACCATGCCATTCCAATTTGAACCCAGCCATATGCAAATCAGTCTTGATCCTGTGCCTTATGGGAACAGTCTAGCCCAAACTGTGCCACTGGATTCAAGCCGGCCTGGCTGAAGAAGGGTCCATATTCCATCATTGAAGGGATACCTGGAGATGGAGGTGGATTTGTAATCTTTAGACCCCCTGGCCTATCTCTCTTAAGTGCACCCTGAAATATGGTTGAGCACACCATGACCTTTAGGAGTCAGGGTGAAACCGATGATGAAGCATGACACTACAAGAGCGTGTGAGGGTTATTTAACAAAAATGAATTGCTTCCTTCCCCGCATTTGAGCGGGTGACGCTACCAGAGTTCAGTGCTGAGCTCTCATTACAATGGATGGGATACCTTTGGTTAATTCTATTTGATTTGGGAGGATGTATCAACACCCGAGGATACCTCTCTAGCCTGGTGGCTTAGGTGAAGAGCTCTTCTACCTCAGCCTAGTATAACATGCATATGACTACCCTGGTGAGATGTAGCAATATGATGCACCTAAATTTAAATAACAATGTGTGTCGATTCAGAACTGACACACACTGAAACATTGATGGGTATCACTCAAACATGCATGCATGCAGAGTCAAAGTCAATTCATGCACAAGGACATCAATGCACATGTACGTTGTCATCACATGGGAGAGGAGTTGCCCTAACGGCTAGGGCGGTCGACCTCGAATATGGGGAACTGGGTTTGAGTCTCGGCAATGACGCTGAACATCCTGTGATTCTGGGCAAATCCCTTCATCTCCCCGTGCCTAACAAAAATGAATGTGTGTCCTCATGTAACTTAACTGGTGCTATGTAAAGCGTTCTGATACCCGATTCGGGTCAAGTTTGCGCTATATAAAACTCTGCAAAAAAAAAAACATGTCCCAATGAGTACATTGTACCAGGTAGCAGTGCCACTGTCACTCAGACAGTGACCCACCTTTGGGTCAAGGTGGATGTAATTAGCCCACAATGGCTTCAACGTTTAGCAGACAAGGAATCTTTCTCCCACCTCCCCTCAGCACAATCACTCACAATGAGGCATATAGATGATGTACCAAAATAGTAATCCTCAAAAACGTAAGGGGGATGTTTCAGGAGGCACATGTGCCAATGGTGCACCTCATTAAATGTGTGCACATGAGAGGATCAGTATGTGCAACGGGCCTGTAAAGAAAATGTAATCTTTTTTGAGTTAAACATACATCCTGACAGTCACAACATGGAGGCAATACACATGATCCAGACAACGCCACTATGGTGCTGTGTAGGCTGTCAAGTATAAGCAATTTAATTTGCTGTGATGCTGGTCAATTGTCTGAAGCTACACATGACAAATATGAATATCCAAAGTAGCACAAATCACACACAACTAAATAGAGACTCTGCAAACACAGCATGCACAAATAGTAATGGACACAACTCTCCATTATCTGTTTCAGGTGATCATGGATACTCACTCTCGCCATGGATGATGATGGCCCTCAGTGTGACAGAAACACAGGCACAGAGAGAGTACAACGTTGCCCTGGGACGCACCAGGTCCATCATTGATAGGACATTTGGAGTGCTGAAGTCCAGGTTCCGGTACCTCGGTATATCAAGCGGCAGACTGCTGGACAGCCCAGAACTTGTCTGCAAAATCATCATGCCATGTTGCATTTTGCACAACATATGTGTACGCACAAACACGCCATGGGCTGAACAGCCGGAGGATCCGGACAATCCAGAGGATGACAAGGAAGTAGAGGCAGATACTGCACACACCACAGCTTCTCCTGCTGGATCAGCGTGGAGGGATCTAATCATCACAAATTTCTTCACTTAATCCCAATGTCCAAAGATGACATCACATGTTTTAATTTGTCTAAAAAATGGCACATAAGGCTAGTGTGTGCAATAAAATATCACTACACCAAAATCTTGTGTGCATGTTTATTCTCTGCATAAGTTCATATATCTGACAAGTGAAAGGTACCCAAATAACTGAGACACCCAGCTCTCACATATAGCAG
This sequence comes from Triturus cristatus, assembly GCF_964204655.1. Classification (NCBI taxonomy): domain Eukaryota; kingdom Metazoa; phylum Chordata; class Amphibia; order Caudata; family Salamandridae; genus Triturus; species Triturus cristatus. The sequence goes on from NC_140585.1 coordinate 620,296,806, forward strand.
TGGACATAACATACAGCAAACAAAGATTGGGGATGGAACAACGGATTGGGCCTATGACCTAAGTAATGTGTATGGTCCCACAGTGAACAGAGAACATACATAGACATGAGTGAAGTGCAACAGGAAAACCAATGATTAGAGCTAAAGATTGCCATCAACATACTAACAATTACACCAGGATTGGACAATGTTTTGGGTGAGTTGGACATGCTAACAAATAGTAGCACCCTGACATAGTCCAAAATGTCTTGCGATGGTCAATGCAAGTTTATCATTGTCAATTGCATGATGTGTGTCATGTACCAATTTATCATAAATACACAAATATACACACACACACACCTGCAGTCACAGTTAAAAACATAGACAAACCTGCAACTTACCATATGTGGCAATGTCACAATTTGTTGTATCACTCCAGGAATGCACAACATACTCTGTAGAATATAATGTTGGTCAAGATGGCCAGAAAACAGACATATGGAATGTGCTGCAGCCCTGTGGGGGCAACCAGTACTACAACTCTAGTCACGTGAATGCCACCCCAAAACCGATCTCCAGACAGAAACAAGGTAAATCCTCCATACATACAAGAGATTCATAACATGTGATGCTGAAAACAAGACACACATGGTTGTCTCCTGGTTGACAACTTAAGAAAGCTAAACACATGTGAGACATATCCCATGTAAGTAATGGTTGTGCAAGCAGTGAAAACATCTTGCTGCTGAATATGCCATTGATGTGCCTCATCTGTTCCATATAAAACCATCTCACAACCATGGACAATGACACAAGCCCTCCAAACACAACGCACTGTAATGATCAGTGAATCTACTAACGCAATACTTGCTCATCCGGGAGGACACCAGCATGGGTACAGCTGTGCACTCTGAGTCTGCCAGTGGAAAATACATGTGCTGTGAAAGCAAATATGCACTTAAAGTTGCACAGTCACAGGTACCCTGACATTAAAGCTGTGACAAGGTCAGGTGCCTCACCCTCACCAGCTAATGCTCGACACAAAAACAACATGCATGATGATGTGAAAAGGGGCTGGACAAAATAGGATGTCTCCATTGTCAACCCATTGTTGCCTTGGTGTGTGCCATGCAACACACAGTACCCTATGTACATGATCATGTGCACCTTCATTGTTCAACCATACACGCTGCACCCTTCATGTATCTCTGGGCTGCAATGGGTCTACATCTGGCATGCCAGAGTTTGCCAACAGCTAAGTGTTGTTAATGCTGCATCAGTGTCCACTGCTAGTGCACACAGGCCTGTGGGCGATGCAGGCCTAGCTGCCAAATACATTTTGCATAAACACTGCAATACCTGTGTCTGACACTATGGCTCAAATATAAATCAGACAGTGTTGATCCAATTCCATCTTGACTGTATGTGCTTACTGGCATTGCTTACTTACTTACTTTTAACTTTATTTCGATTGAATTTACAATCATAAAAAGTACATTTAAAACATTACAACATTATAAAAATTCAGTTTGCTCATTGACTGCTAAGGAAGGCAGGCATTTTACATGTAAACACTAACACTAAATACAAGAATAATAACACAGTAGTCAGTAAAAATTCGGTTTGCTCATTGGCTGCTAAGGAAGGCAGGCATTTTACAAGTAAACACTAACACTCTATATACAAGAATAATAGCACAGTAGTCAGTAAAATCTTAGGAAACAGTTGCCAATAGTTGGGAATGAGTTTTCAAGCAGGCTTTGAGAAAGCAGGCTACGGTTTTGGCAACGTACGGGGTGTCTAGGTATTGAAGTGCCAAAAGGGCCGGTCTGCATCTTCTCAGTCCTAAGTGTCGGAGCAATGGAACCAGCCATCGTTTCCGCTGGGATTTATAGAAACCGCAGAAAAAGGTTACGTGCAGAGTTGACTGGCGAGTAAGACCGTCACAGGGACAGTTTGTTAGTTCCCGTGACCAGTCTAAGGGCACAGGCAGTGAGACAAGGCGATAAAATACATCAAACCGAAATCTGGTTAAAACATACCTCTCATAATTTGACAGAAAAAATGACAAATAAGGTTGAATGCCATAAGAAGATTGGACCATCGTTAATTGAACATTTGGCTTTTTGACAAGTTCAGAACACAAACGAAGATCGCTTAGGTGGTCAGCACATAGCTTTTTCAAAGATTTTCTGGATATGTCCAATAGAGATTCAGGGTCAGTGAAATATGCAGGGTGATTCAAATCTGTCAAAAATTTTGAAACATATAACAGCCAAGGGATCTTTTTCCAATGGGACAAAGTGAGACAGTCAGATATTAGTGACCTAGTTAGATGACATTGCTTCTGAGTCCATATACGATGCCATAGTAGAATCGGCTGGTAACTAATGATGTCAATCAGATACTCCCAACCGAGTTCCACATGGGTGCCGAAAGTAGGAGCACTACGGGGGAGGGCTAATATGTATTTCAGAAAGTAGTTTTCTATAATTTGTAGCTCGTCTGCGGACACATAGCCCCAGACTCCGGCGCCGTATGTAGCCACACTCATGCATTTAGCTTGGTAGATCTTCAAAAGCACAGTAGGAGCGGGCTTACCCAGTTTCCTAGAGAACGAAGTCAGTGCAGATGTTGTGCGTTGAAACTGCAGTTTTTTGCTGGATATGGCAGATTTCCAGGACAGGTGGTTATCAATAAGGATACCTAGATAGGGGTAGGTAATGGCAGTTTCTAATCTGGTCTTCTCAATAAAGAGAGATTTACATTTTTGGGCTCTCTTCCCGATATTCATAACGAAAGTCTTGGACTTATTGACTTTGAGACCAAGAGAAGACATAAATTCGCAGTATTTTTCTAGTTGGGTCTGAAGTTGATTAGGTGTCCTTGCTAGGATGACTGAATCGTCTGCATACAGTAATGCAGGGATAGGGCGGGAGCTTATGCAGGGGAGATCTTTGCTATCAGCTAGCATCGCTTGCTCCAGTCCATTAGTATAGATGTTAAATAGGAATGGAGCAAGGACGCATCCCTGCCTTACGCCTTTTTCGATGTTAAAGGATTCAGTAAGCTCCCCTTTGATACCGTATCTCACACAAGCTTTTGCGTCCGAGTATAGCTCTCGGAGAAAATTCAGCAGTGCAAGATCTATGCCCAGATTTTTCAGAATCGCCCATAGCTTGGAATGAATTACGCAATCAAATGCGGAACTCAAGTCCACATAGACCACATAGACTAGATGTCTATGTGGCCTTTGGCCCCAGCATATTTGCCTATGAGTAAAGTCAGGTTTAAGGCCTGTTCCACAGTGCCCAGGCCCTCCTGGAACCCAAACTGTAAGTCAGTTAAGATCTTATTCTCTGTGGCCCAGTCCCTTAATCGCTCCAGGATTAGTCTGCCGGCAACCTTGCCTAGGGAATCCAAAAGGGAGATGGGCCTGTAGCAGGCTGGGTTGTCCCGATCTCCCTTTTTGAAAATGGGCAGGAGCACAGAAGTAGACCAAGAATCAATTAGGCCGATCTGGGTAACTGCAGACATGACCTGTGTGACAATTGGAGACCAAAGATCTATATTGCTCACAAATATGTCTAAGGGGACCCCGTCTGGACCGGGCGCCTTACCGGTCTTTGAGGCAGTCAGTGCTGTGATTATCTCCTCTAGATCGAAGTGGAGGTCAATAGGGAAGATGTTATTGCTAGTGGGAGCTTCCGCATCTGGTCTGGGAGCCTCGGTTGTCAAGGGGTTGTCCCCGAAGATCTGCGAGTAGTGTGCTACCCATTTATCAGCGGGTACTGCCACATCTAGATGCTGTATCGCGGTTTCATCAGCTAGGAAAGGGGCCTTAACTGTTCTCCAAAACATGGTGGAGTCCTTGGTTAGAGTGCTCTGGTGTAGTTGGGCCCAGAGATTATTTTTTATTTCCCGTTTACGGGATTGCTGTGCCATCTTATAGTTTTTCCTTAAGGAGGCGATTTGGGGCTGGTCCCTAGTCTGATTGTGTAGAGCATTTTTCAGTGCACGCTGCGCTTTACGGCAATGGAAATCAAACCACCCTCTTGAGTCCTTATCATTGTCGTGAGTCCTATGGGGACGGGTAAGCTCTTGTCTGATGACTTCTAATACCTTGACAAAGCTGGAGAGGATCAGCTGGGGGGAAGATGACGTCTCCAGACAATGGTGGATTAAAGGAAGGGTTTTTTGGATGATCTTACTGGTGATCTCTGTGGGGTTGGTCATCGTCCACTTAACAGTATAACCGTTAATTTTATTCATCTCCAGAGAGTGCTGGGCTAAGAGACTTGTTTTTGGGCAGGCTGAGGATGGAGTATTTAATGCTATGGTTATGCTATTTGAGTAGTGGTCGCTTGAGGGGTCGGTGCCAGTTGTAAATTGCTTCAGTCGGTTGTTTAGGGATTGAGAGCATAAAATAAAATCGATGATTGTGGTAGCACCTCTACCATGAAAAGTCGTCTTGAACTCTACAGCAGGACACACTAAAATGTTCGCGAATTCAAGTTCTAGTGCGAAAATACAGGTGTTTAGTGCGTGACCCACTGTACTGTGGGTGAAATGGGCCAGGGGGACATCATGCTCGTCTAAAAGCCCACAAATACCTTTGCTATGATTGTTACACAAATACACATTGAAATCCCCACCCCACACAATATGACAATTTAACTCTTGATTCATAGCTTTTTGGTCTTGTAAATACAAAGTAATTTCCGACAGAGATTTTACACAGTCGCTGGGTGAAGAGTTATTATACATATTGATGAGATAATAACAGGAGTTATTGTCTGGAACTATTTTGAGGATTTGAGAAATTGACGAGACTAACAGAACTTCCGTGATCGTAAAGGGAATTAAGTTGGAAACATAGATGGCTAAGCCGCCCTTGGATCTACCATGAGTGGACGGTAAGGAAGGGAGGTGAAATGTTTTAAAACCCTGAATATGAATAGGGTCAATTGCCCAAGTTTCTTCTAGGCAGATTAACTTAAATTTGTTGGTTACTTCCACCCAAGACTGAAGCTGGATTTTCGATCTTAAGCCAGCTACGTTCCAGAATAAAATTGGAAGGTCCTGGGTTGATGAAAAAGTAGAATTTGAAGGCTGAGGTTCAGCAGAGGAATGTGGGAGTTGGGACGGGGACTGAGTGGTTATAGCAAAAAGAGGAGGGTTGGGTTTAGGCTCACTGGATTGGGGAGTAGTAGATTGTAGATTTGGGAGCGGGTCTGCGGGGGTAGCTGACATGGTGTGACACGCGACCTGGTGAGGAGAAGATGACTGCTGTTGGGTCAGGGTGTACTGGGGAGGGGAAGACTCAAGCTGGGTACCATACAAAGATGGCGAGAAGGAGCCAGCCGCCCGAATGCTCTTACAGGGGTCTTTTGGGTTAGGAAAGACGCTGTTGTAACTGCTGTCTGTCATGGGTAGAGATGGTAGTCAGTCCACCATATCCAGGCAATCATATCGATTGGATAGTAGTGGACCTCTCCAATTGCTAAAGTGGCCTGGTGGTGGGTTGCTAAAGCCATACCCCGACCACTGGTTTCGGTCTCTGATTCCGCCCCAGTTTCCTACCCTCGTCCAGGACCACGGAGGACCTGCGTTACGTCGTATATTAAGGGGATAGAAATACGACAAATTATGGGTAGCTATCCCTTCAGTAGAGATTTGATCACCCCAGGAGCAAATATGCTCGACTGTATTTGGATCTTCAAAATTTACTATAATACAGTCGCCCTGTGTGTTTTTTGGTAGGTTGCCTAACCAAGGCACTCTGCGCACTGTAGTAACTCTGTTGTCCATAAAGATTGGAAGCGGTCTATTGTTGGACAACCAGAATATTACTTTATTTTTTAGGGACCAAACCGGTTCATCTTGGTTTGGGGGGAGTTCCGGAACCCCAGTCATTATTACTACATATGGAGAGGCCTCAGGTGGGAGATGGATAGGGGGAATCCTTCTCTTACGATTATTAGAAATGGTGTTGTATCCAGTAGCATTATTGGATTGGACAGAAGCGGGAGTGGGGGCTGTAGAGGTGGGAAGGGAAGAAAGAGGGTTTGGTAGGGAAAGTGCTGTTGGTTTAGGATTGGTTACGGGGCGGGGTGGTAAAGGGTTAGAGGATTTAGGAGGTGGTTGCGGCTTGTTTGTAGATGCTCGGGAATAATTTTGAGTAGGCTTCTCAGGGACTTTTTGTTTGTTAGAATTGGGGTTCTGCGCGAAGGTTCCAGGTTTTAACGCTTTGGCGTTTGGAGTGTTTGAAGTAATGGGCCTGCCTTTCGCCAAATTGGAATCCTTCTTGTTTCCTGTACTTTGGGATAGTGCAAGGGACAGTTGGGTAAGTTGAGACTGAACCATGTGTAGGGCCTTTTCTATGGGTTCCAAGTGAAATTTAAATAGATCGCCAATTCTGGTGAGCAATAGGCTGTCATTGCTACATGCATTGATTGTAAGATTACCATTTACCATATCTCCTCCGCTGTAATTGCTACTTGAGCTGGTGCAGCTGATGTTCAGATTAGCAGGAATAGAATCCACTATTTGAACATTTGACAGTGAAGGAGAATGATGGAGGGATGAAGGGTTAGGGTTTTGCGGGGGAAAATTAGAGGCAAGAGGAGTTGCAGGGATGGTTGTAACAGGAGGAATGGTGGAATGGGGGAGCTTAGTGGTTGTCTTCTTCTTTGATTTTTTAGGGATTGCTCCTTCTCGTATACCCCTAGCCATTGAGGAAGAGGGGGTGTTATCTAGTTGAGTACCAAAAATAGCAGGAGATTTTTCCAGGAAGAGATGGGAATCAGACAAGTCTAAAGATGCAGAAAGGTCCACTGTGCAGGGAACAGTGTACGTTTCTGCATGCACTGTCACTGGAGGAGGTAGATCAACAGGACGTAAGGGGGTTTTTGCAGTGGCCAGTAGGCCCATCGAAGAGCGTCTGGCAATCATCAAGTCCTGTGAGATCCTCCGATCCAGTAGGATAATGCCCTGCTCAATAGCATCGTTGGCTTTAGTTATAAATTGGTCAATTGGGCCAATGACCTCACCAGCGGATTGAGCCTGCTTTTTAACTGTGTTCCTAGTGGTTCTCGGGGACATTGTACCGTGAAAGTTATTACGATAGTGAGGAACAATGAATATTCTCAAGCCAATAATAAGAAGTTAATGTGAAATGACAATGGCAGAATATTAAAGCACGAACTGCAAATGGGGTGGCCCAGTCCAGTCCTGCCCGGTCTTGAACGGGCTTAAACGGGCCCGCCCTTGGCCCGGGCTTCGCCCGCGCTTCTCCCCGCGCGCGTCCCGCGTTTCGTTTGGGGCTGGTCAGTTTATGATAAGACAGTTAGGGGGCGTGGCCTCCGGGGGAAGAGGCACCAGCTGTTGGATGTAGGGGCTGCAGGTCCTCGCAGTCCCCCGGTGAAGCCAACAGGTAGCCCTGGAGTCTGGTGCACGCTGGGAGCGTGCAGGCTGTCCGCCGATTGCGGAGAAGCTCCCACCAGCGGCACGACCCTTCGTGATCAAGACAAGTGGCAATGCGCCCTCCGTGAGCAGCGTTCCGTGATCCTTCCTTGTGGCAGGTAGAGTGATTACAAAATGAGCGGCATTGAACGTCATGCTGTGGTAAGTAGTGCACAATGTAATGAGCTGCTCAGTGGTGGCCATCCAACAATGTCATGTCCACATTGGACACTGGCTCCACAACAAGCAAGCAGATGGCTTTGTGTACTTTGTTGTCCTCTACATGATGTGCACACAGCTTACACATTGTGCATTATGTTGCATAGATTCCTGCCAACAACATCAGTGTTGCTACCGCAAGCTCATGAAGTGTACCGAGTCTGAAACATGACGAACTGTAGACACACATAAAATGCTTTGCGTGTCAGCTGTCCAGGCATCATATTGGTATCATCTTAGCTTCAAGCTGTGCAGCGCTGTCACACTAAACTGATGTGATTTTGTTTTGGGCACAAACTGTGCTGTATGAGATGTAAGAATGCATCTCATATATGTAGCATAAATAGAAAATATAATGCAAAATATACACAATTTGCTCATATCAACAGATAATGCACATCACCATTGTGTCACACAACCACCTTGATTCATGCACATCATTGAGTTTGCAGCTGTGCATATAAATTGTGCACATCTGCTAAACTAGGCTGAATAATACCAAGTATGAATCTGTTGTCAAGCATACACATTGTTTTAAGGAAACAAACTATGTTTAGCAAGTAGTGGATGCCTGATGTTCATTTACATGTGTCTTGCAAGCTTGTCAAACAGTAGCAGACAGCACAGGAATGAGTAACTTGCCAGTCACTAATGTTGTCACACATGCTTTGTCAAATACAATGAAGAGCACGTATGCATGCATATATTATCACACATGAATTAATGTGTATAGTCTGCAATGTGTGATCCAAGTGCATGTAGACAGCTATGTATAACTGTAATCTAGACATTACAGATTGAGTTAAGTCACATACCCAACACAGATCACATCATAAAATAATTTTTTGACATGAGTCATGCAATTCCATGAAATTCTGTTCATCTGAAGAACAACCTGCATTTAGCGTTCAAAATTTAGCCTCTTTAACGCAAAAGCAATATTTTTCATAACCGCAATGGAAAATTATTGCAAAATACATGTAACTACACGGAATATTACCACTAAAGCCAATTTGCGTGCAGAATTTTACCGCATAGTTAAAAAACGGGCCAAAAACACACAGGAAGTGATGTCCGCATGCATCCTGGTTACTGGAGGAGTATTGTACACTTTCACTTTCTCTTTTGAGCACACTTTTAGTGAATGTGGAGAGAGTTGGAGGTGTTTAGAGTTGTATGCTGGTGTTTTTGGAAGTTGAGAGTGTTGTTGTGTCCTGTGAACTGTCCCTAGAGTTTCTGTGAAGTCTTGTGTACCTGTCCATAAGTGGTTTTTGCGTCTTGTACCAAATGTTGTCGGGTGTCTGTCCAAGGGGTAATTTTACATTAATAATAGTTTCTGAGGTATATATTTAGGCTTTATTTTTAATTTATGGTAATCATTTATTAGTAATTTACAAAATTAGCTACCCTAAACTAATACCTAAAAAGGTGTTTTCTGGAAGATGGTGGGTGTGGGTAGGGAGGGTAGGATGTCAGAGGGGGCATTGGAGGGCTTCCTCTGGCTATTCAAATACTACCTGCCCTTAATGGTTGAGAGTGGGGGTAGGATTCTGCAGTGGTATTCTGTACGTGTACGGAAGGTGAGGTGGGAGCATGTACGCAGTCAGATGCTGAGGATCTTCGGGGTGGACAGGACTGTCCGACAACTAAAGCACCGATGGCAGGATTGCGTGGGTCGTGAGGGTGACATGGTGGACCACCTGGGAGTCCTCATTGGCCTACAAGGTGGTAAGTACAACCTCTAAATTGTTAAATTAACACTTTTGTCACAAAGTCAAAAATACAGTGTGGAACACAATGGGGCATATGTTCAAGAAGGTGGCGGAGTGAGGCGTTAGCTTAGCGGCTCACTTTCCCACTTCCGAAACGCAAGGCTGCACCATAATGTCAACAATATGGTGCAGACTTGCAATTCAGCCTGCGCTGGCACGACACTTAGCAGTGTAGTGTCAATGCAGGCGCGCTTGCACCATAGTGCCAGTGTGTCTGCGTGCAGGGGAAAGATTGTTTAAGTACAGGAAGGGGGACCTTTGTGTACATAAACAATCCAAGGCATTTTGCTTTTCCCAAGTGTGCTGCACCAGGCATCACACATGGGAAAAGCAAGAACGAGGAAAAATGATTCTTTTCTCCTGGTTTCGACAAGTTAATATCTGATCTTCACTGATCTTAACTTTAAGCGCTGCCTCCTATGTATGCTGCCCTTGTACCTAGGATTTGTGTAACGTATGATGAGATATGTAAAATTGTTGTTCATAAAATAGGCCATCTCTGGAGCATCAGTCTGCCACATACAGAAGGTGTGGCTATACACCATCAATTGTTGTGACACACCCTTGTGAGATCTGCAGCGAAGATTTTGACTACAGACCATGGAGAACATGTGGCCTTGGGAATGTGTCACACAAGTAGTGTGTGCAAAATGTGGAAATTTGCAAGCATGATTGTCTTGAGTTGCCAAACTCAGCATTGGTCATGTCTTGTCGGAAGAACAGGCAAAGTAGACACAATCATGTATTCAACCTGAACTGCAACAGTACAGTTACAGGGCATTGTCATTGATGTTGATGAATCTGATGATGAATAGGACACGTGTGAATTGACATCTGATACCAACACACATTTTTTTCATGTCTCACAGCTGGTCGACCACTGATCACTCAGGGGGACATAGACACCTTCAGAGACCCACACGCCACTGGTGAGTTCATCCATTAAATATTGTCATTGTGAGAAGTGATGAATGTCTGGGTAAAATCCTGTACGTGGTAGTATGCAGCATGGGTGTGTATCACATGTACCTTACCTCAGTGTGATGATGTTTTGAACAAGGGTGAAGTGTGAACAAATCAGTAAGTGAAGATAGAGCAATTCATATGTCATCCGAATGTAACTTTGCACATCCCCAGTCAGTGATACCCATGCAAGAAACATAAATGGGTTATGTCAGTCCAGCACATGCATGTGGATTACACAGCGCACAGACAGGAGAGGAGACATGTGAGTAGTGTTGGGGAAGACTATGACCAGACATGGAATGCGTGTACATCCTTGACTGAGATGACTGTCAATGATGTTCAAATCGTTGTTGCACCAGGTGTCATTCACAGAAACCGCTACAAAGAGTCCGTCACAGCCACAATATGTAAGCTTGTGTCACTGATTACAAAATCTTTGCAGCAGGATCCAGAGTCACACCTCCTTTGTATGTGTCAACATCACCGTAATGTAAAGTTAGGTCAGAAGCTAGGATTGCTGGCAGTAGTGATTGTCTTTCATCTGATGTGTCATATCTTTGCCATGTTGGTGCATCACAAGCACATCATTTAATCTTCAAAGTTACATTGTACAGCATTGTGGGAGCACAATTGCCTTAACCTAAGTCACAATGCAGCGTTTAGCTGGCTGAATGAGAATGAAGCACAATAGTGCTCCAAACCACCTTTTCACATCATATATTCTGTGCCAAGCTTTGGCACTGAAAACATGCACAAACAAACCTTTAGAGATCTGGACACTCTCTTCAAGGCCAGCTGGAATGTTTTGGAGTGCTTAATGTTTGATACACTTGGCATATTGTATCAGAAAATGCACAGTGGTGAGATTTCTTGATTGGGTTCCCAAACATGCTGTTCAAAAGTGTTATGTATTATGCGGTACACCTTGAAACAACAGGACACCATGGATTGTTCAAGTGCATGGAGGTGCAACTTACATCACATGAACAATCATTGCTGAGAATGTCATCATGTGAGTTCAACATGAGCTGCATGAAGCAGCACACATTGATTTGTATGTACATATTGTAAGGAATGGTCATGTGCAGGAAGGGAAACTCTGTGGCCCATTCTAATCTTCCACATTGTTAGAAATGGGATTTCTGGTTGGCTGAAGCTTGCGCCAAAGGCAGACAGAAACCACCACTCTAGTCAGGGTATTGAGGAAACACACACTGTTGATAACCCCTACTCACCCCTTGGTAGCTTGGCACGAGCAGACAGGCTTATCCCCAAAGCAATGTGTAAAGTATTTGCACCAACACTCACAATAACACTGTGAAACACCACAAATGGATACCACACAGGTAGTTATAAAAATAGATATCTTCATATAGCTTAGGTAAGATCAAAGCGCCAGCAAAAATACACATACATATAAATGAAAGTTTCTCAGTTCACCTTTGTAACCTTTGAGCTCACACAGTTCACGCTTCAAAGGGGGAGGAAGATGTCTCCCTATCAGCAATGCCCCCGCTCTGTTAAGCAATGCGATGTTCTCAAGAATGCCCCTACTGCTGTTTACTTTTCCCTCAGAGAGCGCGAGCTCTAGTTGTCACCAAGGATACGATCTTATCAATTGTCCCCGCCGTAGCGCGGGACGTGCTGGCTCTAGAAATCACCCCCTACTAAGAGATGCGGCCGGCAGCAGATTTAAATCCTCCCCGTGGTTGTCACGTGTGCGTGCGCACTGTGTTATGCAGCTCTGGTTACCTTCGAGCAATGCGGTGTGAAGGCTGGGACCAATCCCAGCGCGACCCAGCAATGACGCGGCGGGAATCCCTGAAGGCTGAGACCAATCTCAGCGCGGCACGGCGATTACGTCAGCGGCTACGGGACAGCAGTGGTGAAGCGTTCTTGTGGTGCTTTTCTCCTTGACGAACCCGGCCTCAGGCGCTCAGCTCGAGGTGCGGCGGTGAGTTCTCTGGGCACAACACTTTGCCTGTTAGTCGTACAAGGCCAGCAGCGGTGATTTCGGACCCTTTGTTGACGGCCTTGGGTAGTGCACAGGCACACACTTTCGAGCGCCGGAATAACCAGATAAAGGCGCGTCAGACCTCAACCAGCCCCGCTGTGTGCCGATCGCACACCGAGCCCCCAGGATCACACGGGCAGGCAAACTTCAGGCAAACTTCACAGAGAGTCCAGGCTGTGCGCAGCGACACGCACACAGCTACTTGTAGAATGTTTCCTTGGGAACCTTGGTATCCCTGCGTTCCCAACAGGAGGCCAGCTCTTCTCAGGCCCTTGGAGACTCTTTTAAGACACAGCACACAGCAAAGTCTTTTCCTCAAGCTGGTGGAGGGGAGCACAGCACACAGCAAAGCCCCCTTTTTTCTCCTTCAGTGGATACAGCCAACTGCAGGTCAGCCCCAGAACACATAGCAAGGGCAGTCTTCCTCAGTATCTTTAGCTGATCTTCTTGGGCAGAGATTCCTCTTGATTGCAGAAGTAGTCTGATTTAGAGGGGTTTCAGGTCTTACTTTTATACCCCAAAAGTATTTGCTCTCCATGTGTGAGGGGTCCAGGATCCAGTCCCAACCAGTTCTGGGTGCCCTCTGCCAGGGCATGTCTTCTTCCTTTGTGAGGGGAGGCCAGGGCCATCAGACACACCGCAGGAGGTGTATCCAGCATTGTGGAAGGCAGGCACAGTCCTATTCAGGCCCAGGTGCAACTCCTCCCACCACTCTAAGTGTAGATAGGTCTATTCAGCCTAGTGCTGACTCACCCAGCCTCCTGCAGCCACCCCCAGCCCCTGTCACTCGCAAGCCAGACAGTCAATACACAAACAGGCAGAGGCACACAGAAAGGTTAAACAGGAAAATAGTCACTTTCTAAAAGTGCTATTTTCAAACATGGAATTTAAAAACCCTCTTTCCTAAAAGATGCGTTATCAAATTCTGAGTTCAGGGATACCAGACTCCATATGTCTATCTTGCCGCTATGGGAAGATATGCAGGTAAACATGATACACAGCATTCCCCATATTAGCCTATGGGCAAGATAGCCTTTCAATAGTGAAATACTGCCAAATTCGTTTTTCACTATCAGGACATGTCACCACACTGGTACATGTCCTACCTTTCACATACACTGCACCCTGCCCAGGGGGGTAGCTTGGGCCTACCATAGGGGTGTCCAATGTGTAAGAAAAGGGAAGGGTCAGGCTTGGGCAGTGTGTACACTGGCCAGGACAACATGGCAGTTTACAGACTGCGCACAGGCACTGCGGTGGAAGGCCTGAAACACAATTTTAGGGCTACTCAGGTGGGTGGCACAATCAGTGCTGCAGGCCCACTAGTAGCATTTGAATTACCAGCCCTGGCACACCCAGTGCCCTTTACTAGGGACTTTACAGGTAAAACAAATATGCCAATCATGGATAACCAATCACAGTAATAATTTAACCAGGGAGAGCATATGCACTTTAGCACTGATCAGCAGTGGTAAAGTGCCAAGAGTCCTATTGCCAACAACCACAGGTCAGGAAAAGCAAGGGAAGAAGAAGCAAAATGTTTGGGGATAACCCTGCAAAAAGGGCCGTTTTCAACACACATCAACTCAGAGACACATGCAGCATTGTGCAAGTGGGCCAGATCATGCTCAAGGATGTAGTTGTTATCAGGACGTGAGTGGTCAGACACAGGTCTGCACAGTACTATTGTAGGTCTGTTGCATACCAGCTTTCCAGAAGTTGCGGGGTGTGACGTTGAGACAAGGATACCAATGGCACGTTCCCCAAACACCTGGCGAAGATACCTTATGTATTTAATTGCCATGTTTTGGCTCTGCAATGGTGTGGTCAAGCTGTCTCCTTGGGCTCATTCCCCTGGTAGACTCGGGCAGATGTACAAGCCCCTTTCAACAACATGACGTCACCTATTGTGAAGTTGTGGTGGCGAGAGGGGCTACGCCTCATGTACAAATCAGTGTTCAGCCACCTAACGTTGTTTTTCCATATGTGCTGCCTTAGCACACAATGAAAAACACCAATTGCATTGTTTGTTTCTATATAGGAAGGTGTCCCTTCCTGTGCATGTACAAATAAAAGGAAAAATGCAAGTTTGTCGCATTCATGTGTGCTGCGTGATGCTGCACGCATGAAAGTGACAGAAGGGCTTTTCAAGTATCGTTCATGTGCAGGAAGGGACTGTCCACTGCACACAGACACCCTTGCACTCTGGTGCAAGGGTGCTTGCGTTGATGCTAAGTTGTTAAACTTAGCGGCAATGCAGGGGGAAACGCCAGGCTGCACCACATTCTTTTAAAGATGGTGCAACCTTGCGTTTCGGGAGTGGCCGAGCGTGTCGTTAAGCCAAGGAGGCTAACGACATGCTACGCCACTTCCTAGTACACATCCCCCTACATGTCACATGCCATGCACTGTCATGTCAGTGTCACCATCATGTTGTAACTGATCGTTAATTCAACATTGCATTGTCCATGTCACTTTTGAACTTCGCAATCTTTCGTTAGAATGTAGACTCCCATGTTTTACTGACCTTGTGTTTCAGAGTTAAATGGAGAATATTGACATAGTCATCTGGACTCACATATTGTCATTGCTCTTATTTTACAGACAACCTGTCGCCAGAGGAGGCGCATGCATTTCAGGTCAGGAAAGAGCGATATCTGCACATACTCAGGGTGGCCAAGGGTTATCGTACCATGGCTAGGAGGGCAGCTGGGAGATGGGAGTCTTTGCCAGAACTTGGACTGCAAAGGTTGCAGAGGGACCCACACGCGCCATACCTGGCCCTTCTGAAAGGCATGGTTCCCGACATGGCCAAAGATCTGCCCATAAGACACAGACCCCACACAGCCAACCTGCTGCTACAGGATCCAGCACACAAGCAGGTGCCCCCTCACAGCCGCGCAGACAAGGGACTGCCACAGTGCCATCTGCACCACCAACACATGCTGTGGGATATACTATCAGGGACCGTCGGTGCATGATGGACATGAATGTCAGACTGGCCCGTATTGAAAGGGAATTTTCGGACCAGAGCACCCACCTCGAGGACATCAAGGTTGCACAGGGTCTCCCCTTTTGACATGGACAAGTAGTGTTCCTTCCCCCATTTCGCCAGTCCACCAAAGTTTTTTCTATTAATATACTGTAATTGTGTAGGTTTATAAGTGTTAGGTAGTGTAGTTGTAGTGTAGGAATAGGTAGTGTAATATTTTTTTGTATCTTTATTAGTTTTTAGTATCTTGATGTAGTATTTGGGGCTAAGTTTCCTTTTCCTTTGGGTGGGAGGGGGGGGTTTGATGTATTTTTTGTTATAATTTTTTTTTTTTAAAACAAAAATATATATTTGTGTAGAGTAAAAGTGTACTTAATTCATGTTTAGCTAAGATGTATTTGTCCTGTCTGCTGATGTGCTTCAAGGGTGGGAGGGGTGTTGATGTCTCAGATCTGTTGTTGCGTGTTTAGTATTGGTTAAGGTAGATAGTTTAGAGTAGCATTCACTTGTTTCCAGTTAGTTAACATTAGGTTAGTTGTAGAGCTTAGTGTTAGTTTAGGGTAGTTAATTTTGTAAAGTACTAATAAATTGTTACTGTTTTTGAATTGTGGTTGGACTTCTGTCAGAAGTGAATTGGTTGAGTGGTGTTTTTAACCTTATGTACAACTTATTCTATCACAGAACAATCATTTTAATGTGTACATGTGGTCATGACATGTAATTTAGTTTGACGGATAGTGTCAGGATGCAGTTGATTTGTGCACAGGAAACTTGCATTGATTACAGGATGGCAAGTAAGAGTTATGCCCTAGGTTAGGGACACTCTTTTGTGAAGTTTAACTTCCTATGTGTGACTCACAAAGTTGTACACCACATTGTTGCCCATTTACAACACAATGTAGGAACATGGACTTAAGCAAACATTGCAATTCTTATCCATCATGAAAATGGATGTATGGACCGTGTTCCCCAGATTACGGCCCCACCCTGCATTTCACAGGAGTCTATCTACCATGCACAGACACAGGTACACTTGCTACATAGTGCAAGTGTCTCAGCATTATTGAAATTGGATGTTTCTGTGCAGGGAGTCTCACCTTCCTGCACATAGAGAATGTTGTCATTTAGCGGATCAAATGTGCATGGCACAAGGCAGAACACAGTTCTACAGCAAACAGGAGGAGAAATGAAGCATTGCTCCCTGTAGTGCCAGCGTTATGCCCACTTTTCACCGCTGTTACTTTGGGCATTGCCTCATAGTGATGTCAGCCTTTAAATGGTGGTACTGCATCTGACTATATGCTAATTGCAGTGCACTACACACCATTAGACACATTGCCCTCCACTTTCACAGTGAGCACAGCATGAGAGGGTTCCTTAGTTTCAAGGCATTGTTAAGTCACAGTGAGTGGCTGACTGAGGACTTGCACTTTAGGATAGGTCCCTATTGCCAACACAACTTCACTGAAACAGACATTGTGGTTCCAGTAGCGGGTGGTAGATATGTGCTATTACAATTCATCATCTATGTGAATGTGGTGTGTGCTCTATCTTGAAATGTGACATGCCATGACCTCCATCACAACAAGCTTGGTCCACCTCGTTGAGTGTGAGTAGATCTGCAAAGTGAGACTTGTTAGCAATGCTAAATGAAGACACTACTCATGACATGAGACTGACTTGAACATATTTCCACACATGCCTATTCCCATCATGTACGTGGGGCAATGTTGGAATCTTGCAAGAATGTTGTATTTGAGCAGTGAGGGCATGGCTAGTTCTCACATAACCAGTCATCTCCCTGCCTATCTGGGACACAGATTCAACATGACGATGTATCATATGTCCCTCTGTGTAAGTTTCGATGGATTAACCGGCCCACCATTATTTAAGACTTCTTTACTTGAATGGTCATAGGCAACACATATCTGTGTGACTTAACCTGTTTTATTATCATGTACATTCACAGTGGTAGGAGACTGACTCAGTTCTTGGTCAAACAACCCCACATTGTATAGATGCCCAGTGGAGGGCCTGACAGAGTCCTTTGGTGGTAACATGTCCAGAGCCATGTTGAGGAAGAGGCAGAGTTCAGTCAGCAGGCTAATTGCAGTGTCATTGGGAAACACGCAACATATGGCAGTCCAAATCGATGTCCAAGGAGAGTGAATCAGGGGACAGTGGAAGCAGATGTTCCTGGGCATGATGCTAAGCACAGATCCAAGCAGAAACAGTCCATTTGACATAGATGAATGCTACGGCTTTCTTCTTTGCATGAATGTTGAATTGTCCACATCTTCATCCTCTGATGTGTCATGTGCCTCCCGTGTGCGTGATGGAAGATTGGCTGGGTTAATGTGAGACACTGACACATCAGGGGGCTGAGATGTGGATATTGAAAGTGCATCAGCATTCATCTGTGCCAAACCTTGAGGCAGCACTGCTGTGATGAGAAGCTTACGGGCTTGGAAGATTCAAGCAACATCTCTGTTGTGTGCAGCTGTGGCAGCCAAGTGTGAGGCTTGCATCCGCTCCATGTTCTCCATGATCATTCGTATGTGACGCAACTCCTTGGTGACATCGCTGGAGCCACTATGACTGGACAGTTGTTTATGAGTCAGTACTCCAGCGATATCAGCCATGGAATGCTGGAGAGCATGGAGCGGACTGTGGGTGCCTGTGATGGACTGTAGGTGGTCCCGAATGGGACTGAGACACCCACGTACCCCATCTAATTTGGCTGCCATGCTGTCAAACTCCACCATAACCTGCTGGACCTCTACTGCATGATGTTGAAATGTCAGAAATGGGTCCTCAAGGTCCTGGGAGACAGCTGTGATGGTAGGTGCTTGCTGCTGTGTGTTTTGTGCAGGGGGTGGCACTTCCACAACGCTGCTGGATGGTAATGCTGCTGCAGATGGGGTGCCAATGGAGGTGAGCAGCTCTTGGAGGGTGTTCTGGTCAATGGTTGAGATGTCGTCATCTTCATCAGTGAAGAGTGGGACAGGCTGCTGTAGAGGAGGTGATGTTTCTCCCTCTGAACTGTAGAGGGGAGATGCAGTTGTATGTGTGTCTCAAGACTGATCATGCATTGGATAAGTTTACAAGCTGAGTGCATGACAATGTCCATTCAGAATGAGTAGGAGGAGATGCCTATGACATGCAGTATAGAGAATCATTGTACAACATCATGGATGTGACATTATAGTTGTACATTGTCATCTTACAGTTTAAGTATGTCAAATGTGAGTGGACAATTTCTACACACATGCAGCACCAGTTGTGTCCTCTGTTCAGAAGTGACAGTGGTGCAGGTTGTACCACATTGTTGTCAATGTTGATTAGCTCAGATTTATGTGTCTGTACACTTTATTGTGGGAGAGTCACCCCTACTCAGTACACCCTGATATTTTAATGGATTGTTCTTTTTTGGAGGGGTGGATTGCATGGTGCCACACCTTGCTTTTGGCAATGCAACATGATTGTTGTACCATGATTAGGGCTATCCCACTGTTGTGATCTGTGTTGATGTAATGTGCCACATGATATGGGCAGGGAGG
This sequence comes from Triturus cristatus, assembly GCF_964204655.1. Taxonomy (NCBI): domain Eukaryota; kingdom Metazoa; phylum Chordata; class Amphibia; order Caudata; family Salamandridae; genus Triturus; species Triturus cristatus. Next base: position 620,315,775 of record NC_140585.1, read on the forward strand.
TATGCTTGATTTGCCATGATACACACAGTGTAGTTACGTGTTGATTTTTTTGAGTCACAGGGAGTAATGACATCTTAATAGATGCATGTTGATCTGCAGGTATGGTACAGCTTTGTTTTTTTTCTGCCACTTATCCCATTCACCCGGTGACCCTTTCACTTATGTGCATTGCGAATGGTGAGATGTTGCAAGCTTGAGGAAATATGGGTCTTGGTCACAGTTGGGAAACTTGTGCATTGTGCAGCAGATGTCTTTCTTACATCAGGGGTTGTATGAACACGAGGAAGTGACAGAGGGAGACCTGCCCCTTTAATTATGTAATCCACACTCATCCCCTTCAGTGACCAGGGCCTGCACCATGTTTACATGTTTATGGTGAAGGCATGCGTTTCATCATGCACTGTCACTTTACTTCTCAGTGTGGCACACAGACAGTCAGCTTAGCTGGGTAGTGCACATGTGCATGGGTTCGGGCAGGAATGTTTATGTGTGAGGAGGGACACCTTCAGGCACATTGGCAATGATGGACTAATTGCTGTTTCTATGTGTGCTGCACAATGCAGTACACATGTACATCCAAATTGTTTTGGCTATTGTGATTTCTCGTGTATGCATGTCGTCGGTCATGTTCTTCCTTGCACGCATTACTTACTGCCGTCCTGTTGGATTAACCGTTGTGAGTATAGTGCAGCTTGACTTTCTATGGGTGGTGCAGGGTGAACAGACAGACACAACACCCATTACCCTCAACATTGACACCACATGTGGTGTGGAAGTGTGCCTAGATTTCAGGGCTGTGGATTTCCAAAGGATTATTAGTGGAGCTCATCACCCTATCACCCCCGCAACATCACATCTCGTGTGATTGGCAGGGTGATGTGTGTTTGGGAATATGCCCCTCAGATGGTCACAAGAATGATACATGCTGTTCTGTAAATTAATATTGGCATGCCAGGATTTGTGTGCGTATTTGTTCACTGACACTGTTGAAAATACTTGTTTACATGAACATCAAGGTGTAATGGCCAACTCACACCAGGACTACTGTATGGCACATGTGTCCACTTGAGAGCAGTGGAGTGCATTTTGACCTAAGGGGTGATGGTGCCATTTAGCAATTAGACATTGCTATTGTTGCTTGGTGTCATACTTAACTTGTCATACGTCTTTACAGGGACATTTTAGTTCTTTCATTGTGGTACAAAGACAAGACATGTAGTAACTTTTATGGTGACACATTCCTCATATGCATAGTCCATGCACTGTACTGCTGTAGGCATATCCCCCCTTCTCATAGTATGACATCACATTATGTCTCAACTGTGCTGAATGTGTGCAATGTAGGATATGCACCTTTTCAACCGAATGCTGCATGATCACTATGTTGTGACAATGCATGTGTTCATGGTATGCAGACTCAATACATGCATTCTCACTTGGTGGACAGAAGGCTGCATCTCATGAACAAGCAAAGGGGCACATTGACTGCACCACACATGCATCATTGTGCACGGGTGTCTGAGCTGTGTGCAAGAATGTGTATGTGCAGTAGAGTTCTCCTTCATGCACATGTACAATCTTAAAATCAACTCAGACACCCTTACACAATGGTGCATGTGTGCTGCCATCGATGGTGGCATACTCATTTCTGCCCATGATCAGTCTTGTTCATGGTGCATCATCATATTGTTGTCACAGAGATGCAGCCCTGTGCAGACAATTTTTATGCGTGTGGTGTTGAGGCAAGGGGGACATTTTGACACCCTGCCGCATCTCCAGTCAATGTGCCCCTTTACTTGTTCACGTTTGCCTTATTTTGTGTTCTGATGTAAATATTTTATTGTTTGAGTTTTGGATAACATTTCTGTGCAGATTTCCAAGTCTGTGACACCACCAAAATGTGTATTGCAATATATTAATTGACAAGGGTGATATGTGGCTATACCCCCAGGGACAAGAGTGTCTGGGACAAGATCTGCAGTTATTATGGGTGAGTACTGAGGGATGTCTATTTTGGCATGAGTGACATTGGGCCCATCCACCCCGTCCCCCAGTCCCTGGTTGTTACTCACCCTGTTGCTGATATAGCTGGTTTTGTTCAGCACGTTTCCTGTCCCTGGACTCCAACCACGACTGCTCGCATATGACCGAGGACACCTGTATCTCCAAGGCATCCAGCTACTTCCGTGCCGCTGGACTCCCACCTCCGGTCTGCAGTGCTGACTTGCGATTGTTCAACAGTTTCTCCTTGGTCTTGCGGTTAGCATCATGCCAGCGCTTCTTGCAGTCGGTCACTGTCCTCCTCCCCTCTGCAACAGCATTCACCTTGGCTGTGACAGACTGCAATATTGCATTTTTAGTCCCCAAAGACACTGTGGAGCTGACAAAGAGCTGGTGTTGTTTCTCTGTCACCTCCGCAATCAGGATCTGATTTTCCTGCTGGCTGACCCTGGTTTTCCTCTTCCTCTTTCCCTTCCCCTGGGTTTCTGGGTGGTCCTCCTGGCTGTTTGTAGTGTTAGGGTGGTTGTTCTCTCCTGCAGCACTGGGTCCAGCTTCATCCACGGTTCCTTCTTTTTTTGTGTTTGTAATGCTTTACGGGCGTTTTGCAGTTGATTTTCCCGCCTAACCTGAAAAAAAGTGCCGTCATGTTGATTAGCGTGCAGTTCCTGGCCGCTGACTGGCCTGCTGTCACTTTTTTTCATGTTAGCGGCACAATTTTTATCGCCGTAACGCTGTTGTTAACGCCGACAAATACCGCTGCGATGGGAAACTATCACCAGGTAGAGTCGTGTTCTAAATGCGTTGGTACCACGGCGATATTTTTCAGCGAAATGCGGCGCTAAAACGATTGCCGCTAATTGACGTTAGCGATAGTTAACACCAGTCCTTGTACAAATGCCTCAGAGCATGGAGAGAAACTCAATAAGTTACTTCTCAAATACTACTTGGGCTTTAGCAATGAATTTGGAGAAAGTCCAGTTGACGCACCTTGCACATTTGATGGTAGTATGGAAAATAGCATTATTGACTATCTGTTGTTCCCTAACCGTTATTCTGCTTTAGTTAATAAATTTACACTACATGACTTTGCAATGAGCAACCTCTTTCCTCAAAGCTTAGAGTTGGACACTAATTTTATAAAAAATCCTACCTCATCAGTGGAGAGCATAGAACTCTCTCGTCTGAATGGTTTCACTCTGCACCGGTCTATGGTTGATCCAACCAGATTTTTAGAACAACTAATCCAACATCAGAGGAACATCAGAGGTGGCCTTTTGACGCTTGCTTAGATGATTCAGCAGCCACTACTATGGTCATAGAAGCATTCAATCAAATTACTAAGGAAATCAAAGTAGGGCTAACTTTCCATCAGAAGAGAGGAGCAGTAAAAACTAAGGGCCTTTTGATCATGCCTGTACTCAGGCTCATACAAATTTGAAAAGGGCCTTAAATATCTTACCTAGGAACATCTCTGAAGTACAACATTGGAGACCGGCGTACAGGCTTGCCCTAAAACACAATAAAAAAGGTTTGAAAGAGGAGGCCTGGGAAAAATTGCAGGAGCCTAGCCATAATAATGATAACACAGCATTTTGGCGTGTTATAAACTCTCCCTTCTTTAGTGATGATGACAAGCCCAGAATTGAGGTCGCAGTTACCGAAGAAGATTGGTTAGCCCATTTCTCTAAATTATACGCCAATTCAACTGAATGTGGCAGTAACAGTCCTAGATCAGTGCCTGTGGCCGATTCCTCTATGTCCACACTCCCCCATAACCACTTTGACCTCAATTTCACTCTGGAAGAGGTCAATTTGGCTCTAAGGACGAGTAAAGGAGGCAAAGCACCAGGCCCATACGGGATTCCGATTGATCTCTTTAAGGCTAATATTGATGTTTGAGGCCCCCTCCTGACTCTCGTCCTTAGATCCTGTCAGAGTGTTGGATTCCCAAATTCCTGGTCTGAGCCCCATATTGTGCCAATATTCAAGAAAGGCGACCGAAATTCCCCTGCGCACTACAGACCCATTTCTTTTTTAGACTCATTAGTTAAAGTGGTTGGTCGCATGCTTTTATGTAGAATACAGGAGTGGGCAGATTGTAATGACATCATCTCAGATTTGCAATTTGGGTTTTAACCAGGAATTGGGACCACGGAGCAAGCCATCAATTTAAATCTGCTGATAGGCAAATATGTACACATTAAGGGGGATATTCTCAAGAACGTGTGATAATCATCACAAAATTAGCTTAACGCATCTTTGCATATCGCAGTATATCGCGGGAAAATTACACCGTGGTAATGTAGTATTCCCAAGCCGGCGGTACTATGCGATAGGCTCACAATAACATGTCAAATGTCCGCGATAAAGTCAACGCCACGCCGCAAAATTGCAAAACACGAACGCATAACAAGCTGCGATGAGGCCAATCACAATACAAAAATCTGCGAAAACCAGCGACAAGCCTGCAATTACCACGTGTCATGCGGGAAAATGCACTATTAAAGCAACAACAAAAAAAGAAACTATGTAGCGCCATGGATGCACCCGGAGGAGGTCTATGGAGGAGGACAAGAGGCGCTGGTATGATGTGAAAACCCATTCCAAGCACAAACCCGCTGCCAACAGGAAGTCAGCAACGGCGACTGGAGGTGGGAGTCGTGCGCCCCAGGAGGAGCAGGATCAAATGGAGGCCACAGTCATCAGGGTGGAGACAGCGCAAGGAGTTGGGAGTCCGGACACAGCTCGATAGGACCTGACACAACATCAACAGGGAGAGTAACGACCAGGGATTGGGGGGACGGGGGTGACGGGCACAATGGCACACATGCACAATGATGTGTAGCACACTGCACACCTACAATGACCCTGGATCATGTCCCTCATCCCCGTGGCACACTGCAGCACACACACATAGCGATCACAGCACATGCCATGACAATGTGGTACAAAGTGCAACACCGACACTGCAGAACAGAAGACACAACTGGGTCCACCCATGCGCAGAAACAGGCCAATCACATCTAACATAGCAGGAAACTGTGAGAATGAAATGTACGTGTACAAGCTAACATCCGTCACGTAGTCCAAATGTCCACTGACCCGCCTTAAATTTCAGCACCTCCCAAACAGTCACAATGTACATTGTCATACAGTCTGCATGTAAACAAGAACAATGAGCCAACATACATGTCTACACAATGGCAACATGCATCTCCCCTTCACATTGCAGAGGGACGAACAACACCTCCAGCAGAGCAGACAACTCATCAGTGATGGTGTCGGAGGTGTGGTGGTCCTCTCCAGCAATGCCCTACAACAGCTCATGGACATCTTAGGCAACCCACCCCCAGGGGCAGGGCAGTCAAGCTACATAGAGGAGACCCCAACCCCTGCACACACCACACAGCAGGAAGCACCCGCCACCATGGCTGGCTCCCAACACTCCACCAAGGCACACATCGCATCCCAATGCCAGGTGTCAGAATGCTAAAAGGAGGTGGCCGAACAGGTGCGGGTGGGGTCAGAGCTCATGGAAGCTGAACTGGACCACATACGTGGGTGTCTAAGTCCCATCAGGGACCACCTACATCCTACAAAGGAGACACACACTGCGACAAAGACACATGCATGTGCACATGTCCTGTAATGAACCACACCCAGAGCCCCGGAATTATCATTCACACACCCACGCCGGACCGCCGTATGACGGCCCAGTCCACTCCTCTTACTATTGAGTGGGTGACGACAAAGCTGCATGTCCAAGGTCTTACCCGCTGCCAGCGAGGACATGGTTGCGTGCGCTGTACACAGCACAATGTAATGTTGTAGGGCCCGGGGCCCTCATGCATACATTATGACCACACGGACACACGCAGATAATCTGTGGGACTAGCTACGGGCACGTGCGCCCGGCCCCTTTATTGGCTGGGTCACATGTACAGTGACGCCTGTGCTGGATGTGTGTGGGGTGAGTGTAAGCCAGCCCGCAAGGAGTGGTTTGGTGCTGGCAACAACTACAACAGTAAATACCATTAAAACGGAAACAGAAAACACCAGCATTACAGAGACAATTGCGGAGCATCATGGTGGTAGCTGGAGCAAGTACATAGGTCATCCAATGAGCAAACAGAAGTGTCCATGAGCTGTGGTGCACTGAATTTGTGGCACCTGTAGTGCTCACCAGGGTATCAGGCAGATGATGGCATCCACGACAGGTGTGAGCAACTCTGATAGTCTAGCACTAAGACACTTTCGACTCTGGCAGTTGAAGTTTGGAGGTGGTCCCGGCGGTGGTGGCGTGTGCCTCCTGCGGTGATGCGACGTCCGGGCCGTTCAGGACTCAATTTGATGTGTGAGCCCTGGTGGACCGCAGTTGAGGCCAGAGGCAGCGGACAGCGCGGGCCAACTGCTGTTCAGCAAGCTCCTCCTGGAACTCTAACACACGACATTGAAATGGCATGTGGGGGTGACTTGTGGTTGACGGAGAGTTGAGCAGGTGTTCAGTCGGCGACGATGCCGTGGCCTGCCTGGTACTGATTGGATTGGTGTGAGGCCTGCTGGACCGCAGTGTAGGCCGAAAGCGTAGTCATCAAGGGCCCACAGACACATGTGGTTGGGATGCTATGCACAGACTTGCTGGCACCACATCGAAGGGAGTATAGTGATTTAAACTCTGCATTAATGTGTGTACTCGGACTTTGTATAATGAAGACTCAGTCTCAAATGTGTGACCTACTCGACCGCAGTGTAGGCCAGAGGCAGGGGCCCACAAGCACGTGTCGTCGGCTTGCGATGCACAGAGTTAGTGACACTAGGGCAGTTGTTGGTAGTGCTCGGTCACCTTCGTTGGGATGATCCTTTTTTCTTCCAGACTGAAACGCGTCTTCCTCTTACACCTCTCCTGGCGTGCAATGATATGAACTCTGCCATGATGAAATCAAGAATCAGTTCCAAATGTGTGACTTACTCGAGCGCAGTGTGGGCCGAGGGCAGTAGTCCGCGAGGGCCCACAGACACTTGTGGTTGGAATGCTATACGCAGACTTGGTGGCAACACATCGAAGGGAGTATAGTGACATAAAATCAGCCATAAATATGTACTTTGCCACTGTGTAATCAAGACTTAGTTCCAAATTGTGACCTACTTGTCCGCTGTGTATGCCTTGATGGTCTGAGCAGGCTGCCAAGGTCGCGGGCCTCGGGCTTGGAGGTTGACACACGGCAGTGTCGGCAGGTGAGCAGTGAGGCCTGGCTGCACAGGGGCAGGCAAGACGGGTTCGGGGACCAGCGGCCCAGGGTACAGCAGGCGCACAGGATCGCAGGCAACTCCGCTCACAACGACGGCGTCGGCCTCGTGTAGGGGTGAGATGCGCCGCCTTGGCAGAGATGTTGGGCATTCGAGAAGAGAACAATGCTCAGTGCTACGTGCTTTTTATTCACACCCCTACGCTGGCCTGCCGTACGCCGGGCCAGACCATTCCGCTCACGATTACAGGAGGGACGTAACAAGCTAAATGTTCGTGATCTTCCCCACTGGATGGTGTGACATGGTTGCGTCCACTGTCCACTACACTCCATACACCAACGGTGTATGTCGACATGGATATAGGTGTGGTATGCATACTGCAGTCTGTCCAGCACATCTCCGCCACACTTGGCATTGTGTACATTCTCATTCATGGGTCACTTGCCTCCTTCGCATATGCCTGGTTCCCACAATCTGCTATAGTGTGGCTGATATGCCATGCCGTTGAAGGCTCGTGTACATGGCTAGCCCGGGTTGCCACAGTGAGTTGTGCTGTCGTGTCTGGTGGGTGGGCATGTTGTATGTGAGTTTTTAATGTGTGCATTTCCAGTGTTGTGAGTTGCATGGTTGTGGAGTTGAGGTGTGTGGTGTGTTCATTTGAGACTTACCAACGAGCAGTGCATTTCCATGGGTGCCATCCTGGTAGCGTTGGTTGATGATGGACTGTCGGTAGAAGAGGAATCATGCACTCTGCCTGGGTAGTTGGCGAAGACGTTGGTGGTGATTCTCCGGTGGTCAACTGTTGCCTGCACCTTGATGGAATGCATGTGCTTTCCGTTGAGGTAATTGTGTGCAGTGTCACCAGGGGGCACAAGTAGGACATGTGTGCCGTTGATTGCCCCCGACACATGCGTGAATCCAGCTATGGTGTATAGTCCTTGCTTGATCTCCAGCTGTTCCTGCGCATTGTGGGGGACATATAGGTACTGGGGTACCAGGCTGATGATGGCATCCAGGACAGGTGTGAGGGACTAGGATGGGGCTGGCTGTGAGAATTATCCGACTCTGGCGGTTGTTGGTTGGGAGGTACCAGAGGCCAACAGGTGCAGCACAGCCAGCAGCTTTGTCTGAGTTGGGATGTTGGTTGTCCGCTGTATTGGTGCCATCAGCCTTTTGGGCGATGATGGTCAGGATGCGTAGGATGGTTGTCATTTTGAGCCTGTAGTAGGCAATGACATTGTCTGGTGTGAGGTCTGTGAGGCTGGTGCGTTTCCTGAGGGTCCGCTGTCTTTGTCTGCGCTGTCTCTGTGGTGGTCCAGGTGGGTCAAGGGGGGTGGTGGTCCTGGGGGAGTGGCGGTGGGTGCTGTGGCCCTGTTGGGGCTCCGAGCTCCATGATCAGTGGCTCCATGGCATCTGTTGGTCTTCAGGTGTGGCTGTGGTCTGGGCTTCCTTTTCTGGTGCCGGTTGTCATCCGACTTTGCACCAGGGCAGAGCAGGTGTTAATTTCCTGCTGCTAACGCACCTTATCGCATGTTTTGTGATCTTATTGCAGATCTGGCTGGTCGTCAAGAATGTTGAGGTGTGGTGTTGTCGCGGCTTTTTACTCGGGAACGCCTACTCTGCATCTCATTAGCGATAGTTGCAGGGGTCATCTTTGGCTATGTTCTTTGAGGATGCTATCGCCGCAAACCTGGTGATCTCGGCTGTTTGCACCGGCTTGTGAATGGGGCGATAAATGTATCGCAACTTTGGCTGCGATAAAGTGCCCATAACTCGGCGATAGGTCCTTGAGAATATGCCCCTAAGCATGGTAATTTGTTTATTGTTTTTGTCGATATGTCCTACGCTTTTGACTGTGTAGTTCATGATAAACTTTGGTCTGTTATGATTTCAATGGGTGTAGATACCACTATAGGGAACTTTCTTAGATATCTATACTCAACTAGCACCGCAAGGATCCGTTTGGTTCTGAAAGGTGAATGTACACGACCTTTTAATATTCAAAAAGGGGCTTGACAAGGGTGAGAACTCGCTCAGTTTTTGTTTAATTTGTATATTAATAGTTTGGGTAGCACTGTTGTTAACACATGTACTGATCTGCCCCCAAGATGGGCCTATACCGGTTTTGCTCTATGCAGACGATACGGTGCTTATGGCCCGCACCCCATTGGCTCTGCAGCGCCTCCTCGACAAATTTGTGCATTTTATGGAGAATTTGGGGTTACAAATTAATACAAGCAAATCCTTTGTCATGAAAGCAGGCCAAAGAACATCTAAGTGGCATAATATTCAAATGGAGAAAGCCATTCTAGCGCAAAAACCTTATTTTTCCTACCTAGGGATCTTATTTGATTGTGAGGGGAATTGGAGAAGTGCTGTAAACTCTAGAAGGCTCCAGTTCATTAGATCAATTATGGCCCTGTGCAATTTCTCTAGGAAATTAGGTAGTAAACATCCTAAAGAAATGTTAACTATCTGCAACGTTAAATGTCGACCTATTGCAATGTATGGTTCTGAGTTGTGGGGGTATGTAAATGTTGAGCCTTTACAGCTGCCAGAAAATGCCTTTTATTAAAACCTTCTTGCGCTTCCCAATAGCTGTTCTAATTTTGTGTGCCATTCTGAGTTGGGTGCCCAATACCTAGCAGATCTGATAAAGGTTCAGTCAGTCCTTCTCTGGCATAAGATTTGGACATGGGACTAAATGGAACTTAATCGTGTCATTGTACTGTTGTGGCTCGGAGCTTGCCCCAAAAATCCCATTGTTAAAGTTCATCAAGCAATTTATGTCTGATATTAGCCACCCCGAATACTATCATCATCCAGAGACCTTGAGCAACATCACGAGGAAACCATTAAAGTTAGAATGTTTAAATTTACTTGAGGAACTGAAGTTGTCTGTTGAATTGGTTAAACCTACTGTTTCCCATAACCAAATGATTTTTACCACCTTTTCTATGCAACCTTATTTAGTTAATATTCTTAATACTCAGCCTACGTGTTCTGACATGTTTTAAGCTTGATATTTTCCACCGCCTGGCGAGCTTTCCGAATATTAATGACTGGTCACGTGAACTAATGTATTGTCCCTGTGATAAGATGTCCAAACAATCGACTATGCATATATTGTTTTTATGTAAATTTTTTACAGATTTGAGAAATTCTTTTATTAAGCCGCTAATTAAATCTTTAAATTTTAAACAATGTAGGCCGGCTTTCTTACATTTGCAACTACTTCCAAATTTGTATATATGTATGGTTTTAGCAAGAATTTTAAGGGCTGTTATCTTCAGAAAAAAAGTCACTACTGGGTAAGCAGATTATCACTGCCTTATTCTAAACTGTGTCAGAACTTTATTATCCTCATTTTTAACCTATTTTTACTTGCTCTGCATACCTATATGACAAGCTTCACATGTTCAGAAACAACAGCTGCATTTCTGTGTTGTCTCTAGTGTGAGTGCCTGACCAGAACAAAATAACAAGGGAAATTGATGTTTGACCTTGTCTGCTGTTCAGACTAAATCCCAGGAAAGAACAGAACAAGAAAACAACTGCAGGTTCTGTGTGAAAATATAATGTGGCACAAAAGCAAGCATGTTTATATAGTAACGTGTGAAAAGGAAAATGAAGCCTACCATGTGCACAGTTAGGCTAACATAGAGGAAAACTACAATAGGCCTGCATCGAACACATGACAAGAATAGAGTGAGGAGAGTTTATTGAGCAGAGCTAGGAGATATCATCATAATAAACGAGTTACCTTACTTCATGTCCCGCTTCTTTTTTTGGATTGGTTACAAAAAAAATCCCACACCAGTTTAGAAAAATAGAGTAAAATATAATATTTTTTTTTATACCAAAACAACAAAGATCCTATCAGTAGCACCATGGATATGCAATTTTAAAGATGTAAGTTAAAATAGAGCCGAAAAGCAGCACAAAGCTCCAACTGTGGTTGTTTGTTTGCGGTGGACCGGAACAAAGTCACAAGTTCAAGCTGACCAATATGGAGCACGGGCCGGATACAGGGTCCAAGTTAGGACTGCTGAACAAGGTACCTTAGAGTGTGGTTGTGGAGCGTTGCGAGATCCCGAGTTGAGGAGGCATTGCACAACGGAGGTTCCAAGAAGCTGCCAGCTGTGATACGGAGTCCTGCGTCATCATTGAGGATGCCATTGATGAGGGGCTTGCGATGTGAAGGCTTGTTTTAAGGATGCGTTGTGCAACAGCCGTTCTGAGTAAGCTGTGGGCTGTGATGTCCTGCATCAGGGATGTGTCGCACGGGTGCTAGGAGATGCTATGTGCTGCGTTGGTTCTGTTCACAGGACCACAGCTGGGCTGGCAGAGCACCTTCAGGCTTACTTCCTCGTGTTCAGGAATGGGGTGGCACCACTTGGGGGTAAGACTCACAGAGGACAGAGTCCAGGTGCTGGGTTCAAGGGGGTTAGAGCCTTTTCTGTCCCTGAGGCTCTGATCAGGAGGCCAGCCAACTAGCTCTTTGAGTCACTCTGATGTTCTGGGTTCAAGATACAGGTCTAGTCCTTTTCACTCAGGCAGCAAGGCAGCAGGGCAACAAAGTAACAGTCCTTCTTGCAGAACAGCACAGCAATCCTTCTGAGTCTTCCACAGGTCCAGAGGTGGACTTAAGAGTTGGGACTGAGAGTGCAATATTTATACCTGGTGCCAGCTTTGAAGTAGGAGAAGGTTCTAGAGGTTTCCACCACTCGAGGTGCTTGGAATTCCAGCCCCTGTTGTATGGGGGCACACAACACTAAAGTCAAATCCTTTGTGAGTGTGCGCAGGCAGAGGCTTTGCGATGCTTAAGTGTGGTAGGTGACAGTGACTCTCCTCTATCAAGTCAGAGATGACCCATTCTGCCAACACCTATTCCCCCTTTGTTTCACTGCCTGGGAGCAATACACAGTGGCGATTCTGAGAGGCTGCGGGTGCTATGTGAAGTCCAGTGTCTGGGATGCGTCGGACAGCGGTTCCAGTGAGGAGTCTAGCAAGGTGAGGTGTCGCGCTGGGAGACTACCCTTAGGCCCACTTCCAAGAGCCCAGGACTGGGGTGGTACTACTTGCGGAGGTAGGACTCACAGGAGATAGTGTCCAGATGTTGGGTTCAAGGTGGTTGGAGCCTTCTGTAACAGAGACTCTGGTCAGGAGGCCAACCAACAAGCCCTTGGAGTCACCCTGGTGGTGCTGAGTTCAAGATGCAAGTCCAGTCCTTCTGGCAGCACAGCAGGGCAACAGACTAGCAGTCCTTCTTGCAGCAAAGCAGTACAGATGTTCTTCTTCTGAGTCTTCCACAGGCCCAGATGTCTACTAAACAGTTGGGTCTAAGGGTCCATTATTTATACATGGTGGCCACTTTGAAGTAGGAGAAGGTTCTGGAGCGTTCCACCCCCTCCGCCCCCGAAGTGTCAGGTGTCCCCTTCCTCCCTGCCCTAGCCTCAGCTTGCCTGGGGACACAAAAAACTATTGACAAACCCTTTGTGAGTGGGTTCAGGCAGAACCTTTGTGATGTGCAAGTGTGGTAGCTGACAGCTCCTCCCTCTAAGTCAGAGTGGGCTATTCTGCCAACACCTATCTTCCCATGGTCTCCCTCTCTGGAAGCAATAGACAAGGGCCAACTGCCAGCTACACCTAGTCATGTGACACTGGATATAGGCTGCAGGCATCAAATGGTTAGGACAAGAAAATGACAGCATTCTAAATGTATAATATGTACACAATTGTCCAGTGGGACTCTTTCAGAACTGGACACCTAGTAATGTCTTTGAGGGATTAATTACTCAATTTCTTAATTATTCACCCAACAACTATAACTGGATACCTCATAATAACTTAGAGATCAATAATTAATGATTTCATTAATCCATCGTACATTAGTTATTCTTATATCATTTGAGACAAAGACAAAAAAATATACATTGGTGCAAAGGTTATGATTTTCTGTCAATAGTATATATTGTTAAGTATATATATTGTCATTTAACTTGCATATTGAAATTTGCTTTATTCGATAATTACTATCATAAAAGCTTTCCATCCTTAAAATCAATATTATGCAATTCAAAATGTAAAATATTTAAAACAGATGAAAATTTTTTTTTTTTATAAAACGCACACTATAGCACCAATGATTAAGACAACAATTCATTGCAGACAGGATTCTCAATAAAAACAAATTGTTCATAGCAGCAAATGATCTGGGAAGCACAATTCGTCCCTTCCACCCCCTTTCACAAAATAATGGCTACAAGTTCTTTATGTGGCAACATCAATTATTTCAGCAGCTTTAGCGATAGCTTTCGCACGAATAATCCAAGCGCAGCCCAGAAATTTAGCAACTCCGCATACAAAATCAGGCCTGGAAGCGTCGGATCTCAAAATACGGAGTGCGACTTGATGATTCTTTGTTCCCATCTGGACACAGATGCGTTTGAGCCATTTGTTCCTAGCCTGGCGATAAGCCGGGCAAGCGAATAAACAATGTGCTATGGTTTCTTGTATGTCATTACAACACGGGCAGCTTGGTGAAGAGTTTTTGGCTAAGTCCCTTTGGGCGACTGAGGCATTGAGGTATAGTGACCCAAACCGGAAAAGCATGTACAACTTTCTGTCCATGGGAACTTGAATGTAATCCAAATAGGGTTCCAGAAAGCCAGCTTGTTTATGTTGTAAAAAATCCTCTGTTAGTTTCCCATATTTCGAATAAAGTATGTGCCGTTGCTGTATCCAGTTCCAATAGGTCTTTTTTAACTCCGCCTTTGATGGGAGGGCTTGGTTCTCCCACGCATCAGCTAGGCCCAGGGACGACAAAAGTTCCTTGAGTTCTCTTAGCCATTTTACCCTTTTGCCCGTGTCCAAAGTAATCAATTCGCTAAGTCCTGCCGCATAATGGCATAGCTCGGGAGTGGATCTTAGTCTTGCCCAATACAAAAGGGGGCGTAATCTGACTATCTCACTCAACCTGTGTCTCCCCATATCAAGAAACAAGGGTGTTAGAGGAGTGCAAAGGGGGACGGAGACCAAGTCTCTTAGGAACTTATTCTCTGATTTTTGGATCTCTGTTGTTTGTTCAAAACCCCAGAGTTCCGCTCCGAGGGATGCCAAACTCACTGCTTTGCCCTCATATACAACCAGGGCAGGGGAGACCAATCTGGAGGAGGACAAGCGCTGCTCTCTTAAGATTGCCCCCGCTGCCCTTTTGTGGTTTAGGAGCATCTTGCTCAAGTGGGGCCCCCATGACATTTTGTCCGATAACCTTATCCCCAGATAGTCAAAGCAATGAACTTGCTCAAGATATAGACCATTGAATTGAGAGTAAGTTTGGGTCTAAACTGTTTTCCAGGGTTAAAAGCCATAAATTTTGTTTTCGCGATGTTGATAGTAAGGCCCCTTAATGTACAAAAAGCCTGGAAGCGAGTTAGTAATGTTTGAAGACCCATTGGGGATTTGGAGATTAGGAGAGTATCGTCAGCAAAGAGAAGCGTAGCTATTTTTTCCCCCGCCAGGGTTGGAGCATCTGCTGGAATTTGGCTCAAAAAGTCCACCACACCATGCACATAAAGAGAAAATAGTGTGGGGGCCAAAATACAGCCCTGGCGGACTCCTCTCCTTACTGGGATACTCTCTGTGGTCTGTCCTTGGTCGCCCCATCTTATCCGTGCAGAAGTATCGTCATGAAGACGAACTAAAAGGGATAGAATGTAAGGGGGTAATCCCAATTCCTGCAAGACGGACCACAGCTTTGCGCGTGGAACTAGATCGAATGCCGCCTTGAGGTCAATAAAAGCAACTTTCCAGTAAAGTAAAAGTAGACGCAAAACTTGGTCTATAGTGCTAGTGGCTTTCCTAAATCCTGCTTGGCATTTTGAAAGGATTCGCCCTTCCTCCATCCATTGGTGAATTCTATTGAGAAGGGTTCGCCCTACCACTTTTTGCATGCAATCTACAAGGCTGATGGGCCTGTAGTTGGCAGGGTCTAGGCGATCACCTTTTTTAAAAATAGGGATAACTTCAGCTTGTTTCCAGGATGGGGGCACTTTGCCGCCCTCTAGCAGACTATTAATCAAATACAGGATATATTTAGCCCAATTATCAGGTTCCAAACGGAACAGGTCACCCGGGATGCCATCTGGTCCCACCGCTTTAGCGGGTACAATGCTATTGATGGCACTTACGACCTCATCAAGGCTAAAGGGGGATATAGGGTCTGGGGCAAATAGTTGTGTAATATCCTTACCAGACACTAAATCTCCCTCTGCGTCTTCAGCATAAAGTCTAGAGAAGTGGTCCCACCAGGTCTGACTACCTATGTGGTTTGGAATGGAGACAGTGCCTGCCCTATCTTTAGAGTTAATTAGTGACCAAAAGGAGGCCGCGTTTCTCTCAGTTGCCGCCATCTTCAGCTTATCCCAATGTGCCTCCTCCCAAGCCCGTTTAGCTAGTGTCAACGATGATTTATAATATTTCCGCACTAGTTTGACCCTGATAATATTTTTCTCTTTGACAGCAGCTATTAGTTCTTTTCTCTTTGCAAGAACCCGTGAACCAAGGATTGGAGTTGTTTTTATGCAATTTCTTTTTTCCTGAGCTTGTGCTTCCTAAAAACTGATCTCCAATCATGCGTATGGTTTCATGATGGATTATAGGAATCTTGTCCCTCGCCTGAGACGAAGCCAAGGCAGCGTCAAGATCTCTCGTTTTTTCTGCTAGTATTGAGGAGATAAGGGTGATCTATTTTCCATCTCCTACTACCCTAGGCCACCTTAGCCTCCTACCACAGTTAGAAAGTGTTATCTCCTTGGAAAAAAGAAAGTCCACTCTACTTGTGGATGGATTTAACGGCAAAGCTGACCAACGGTTCTGCAAAGTTAGGGATAGGGGGTTATGGTCACTATCTACAGTAGGGCTAACCACCATGTCGGCTACATCTTCCCAGAGGCGTAGATCCACCAGGATGTAGTCAATACGGGATGGGAATGTCAACTTATTAAAAGTGTTCGCCCCCTTAGGGTCTGACAGAGTTCTACCATTCACGGCTCTTAGGCCGTATTCCAGAGTGAAAGCGTTCATTTGCATAACAATCTCTGTCCATTTTCTAATAGGGGCCAAAGATAAAAGTGGTACTCCCCAATTAGTATCCTCTTCAGATAAATTCAAGGGGTCCTCATTGCTCAGGGGCTCAAATGTACAATGAAAGTCCCCGGCTATGATAGTTTTGGCAGTAGGTGAACATTTTGCTAAAAGAAGTTCTAATTCGTTCAAGATAGTTGACGACCTGCCGCTCACTGTACCCCTAATGTAAACATTGAAGAGATCGAGGGATTCTCCATTTTTTGGGGCTTTTAGGGATAGCCACAAGATGTCATAACTATTGCTTTTAACTTGCAGTAACACATAAGAAGGGTACATTTAGTGCAGATGACGCAGTGCTTTAGTGTGAAACTGAACACAAATTATTTTTTATTTTATTTTTGTCAGTTGCGTAACATAATATACACATTTCCCAAAGGCAAACCCATCAAACATACATTGTGCAGTAGGATACGCAAAAAGAATTCCCCATAACATCAGAGAACAAGCCCATCTCAACCCTCACCCCAACTCCCCCCATTTGGCAGGTACAGTTTTTCGAGCATCTATACAATTTACACAGCACAGTTCTGCCTTCTGCTTACCAAACTCTAGAGTGTTCTATTACTCCAATCTAACAGTTGTTCATTGTGCTTAGCACAAGTCTAGATTTTCAAGTAGAAACATAGAAAGCGGCGCCCAGACGTCTCTCGGCTGGGATGCAAAAGGTATTTTCTCTGCATATATCCCCAGTTGCTTGCTACAGTATACCACGTCTTGAATCCATTTCTGAACAGTGGGGCCAGTCTTGGCATCCCGGTGCATTGCAACTGCGAACAGGGTGGATATTGCAACAATACACCTATTGCAGGGTTTTAGCCTCTTTACCGTACCAAGCAAGCACAATTCAGGGGTATAAGCAACTCTTTCAAGTGTTATAGCAGTGAGCATCTCTGCAACACGCTGCCAAAAAGTATATATTACTGCCCTATGCCAGATCTATAAAATCTACATTATCGTGCCCACATCGTATACATCTTGCGTTGTCCCTCAACCCAAATTTCTGCAACTGATTAGGCATGTAGTATAACTGGTGTAAGTATTTAAAATGTATGATATGGTAATTGCAGTTCCCTATCAATCAACCCGTCAATTCGCAGCAGAACTCCCAGTGTTCCAGCGTCAACGGGGTCTCAAGCGCAGCATTCAATTTTTTAAGCGAGGGGGGATCTATAAGCTCATTCTCTCTCTGGGAGGCGTTATACAGCTGTGTAATCAATCTCCTACGCTCCTCCCCCGCCAGCATGACTTGTAATGCTCCAAGAGGTTTCGGCTCTGTGGGGAAGCCAGGGTTTGAGGATCTAATTACTTGACGCACCCTAGCACCTGTAAAACCAAGCATTGCATTATACTGCTATCCTACTTGAAAGTCGTCGAGAGACCTGAAGACACCATTAGGACATAGATCTCCCAGCTGTGTCACCTCTACCTTTCCCAATTGCCATCAAGGCTCCCTGCTCCTGGGCTGCAGAGATGCCCGGGTGCGCTGCAATCAGCAAAGCCGGAGCATATATATATTCCATCCGAGCTCGCTTAGCAAGAGTCTTCCATGCCCAGGCAGTGCATTTAACTGAGTTTAGTTCCTTTCTAGCAGCTCCTGCCCCACCCAGTGAGACCATCGCAGTAAGCGGTTTAGGGTGCACCGTGTCCACCTCAACCGCAGTGTGTGGGAGATACCTCAGTGGGAAATGCCAGTAGTGCGCAAATTGCGCCTGGGTGCATAAGTAATATAATCGCATATCCGGTGCCTCAAACTTCCCTGCTCGAATGGTTGCACTAGCGTGCTCCAGCTACATCTTGGTTGTTTGCCGGCCCATACAAGCGATAACAGGCAGGTCTGGAGCGATTTAAAGAATGCTACGTTGAGTCGTATCAGTATATCGACAAATAGGTATAGCAGCTTGGGTAATATGGTCATTTCCACAACCGCGATTCTGTCTGCAAGCGAGAGGGGCAAACGTGTCCAGCGTGCAATCTGTTCCATCATTTTAGTGATGGCCCGCCCATAGTTCATAGACAGTATCCCTTTCGGGTCCCTATGTATCCATATTCCCAGGTATTTGACCAGGTCGGTGGACCAAGACAGAGGGGAGTCCAAAACAATTTCCTGAGTGCCGTCTGTCAACGGGAACACTGGATTTTGCCCAGTTAATTCCCAGGCCCGAGTATCTTTCAAATATCACATACTCTTGCAGCAGAGCTGGTAGATACGTGGCTGGCTCATGCACGTATAGCACCATATCATCGGCGTACATGGAGACAGCGAGTGGACGCTGTCTTAAAGCAGCGTTGGCATGTTTATGGCAGATTATGCAGGCTAAGGGCTTCGATCGCTCGAGAGAATAACATCAGAGACAGGGGACAACCCTGTGTAATGCCCCTCTTAATTGGAAAGGCCTCCAAAACCCACCCATTCACCCGCATTCAGGCCATCGGCTCAGCATACAGCAGCTTTACCTATTTCAGGAAAAATGGAGGCATGCCCATTCTCTGCAGTACAGTGATCATATACCCCCATTGCAAAGAGTCAAACACAAAAATACTTTTAAAAACAATTTTACAAAAACAAGACCGACACTCTGACTGAGTGGTAATAGGAATTGTGAAGCAGATTAATTTTGCTTATGGTTGCGATTATTGCAGGATATCAGGCCTACAGGATGGTGATCCTCTATATCAAATGTTATGGGTGACTACTGTTGCAGTCACAGAAAAGTTGTGTAAGAGAACAGTGAATATGAAAGACTCACACCAGGAGGTAGTGTGATGGCTTAACCAGTACACATTTAGGGGGTTGATTGTTCAGATGACATAGTCCTGATGAGACCCTACAATTGAAAAGGGGTCAAAACGTCAACATATTCCCCTTGGTTGTTGTTGAAAAGTGGATTGACTGCACAACCAGGGTTCTTGTTCAGTGTCTTGTAAAATTGTTTTTAAAAGTATTTTTATTTTACACAGTTAGATTCACTCTGGGATATTATGTAGCTGTTCTTAATTCTTCTTTTCAAATCAAATCAAATTCTTCTTTTCTTCTTCCTTGTTTAGGATTGCCGGAGTTCTTGGTGCAATGGCACCCTCGGCAAAAGGAGAGAGACAGGTACGTTTCTGGTTTAATTTTGAAGCACAGTGTAGTGTGTCTAGACTGTTTGTCTTAGGGTTAGTAGCTGGTGTCCCGATCTCTGGGTTTTGCTTTGCTTAGAGTGAGATTAATTAAGTGAGAAAACACCAATAAAACAATCATAAGGGAAATACAAATGTACTGTATCTTCCCAGTGTTTCGTTTATAAGGGAAAAGTAAAAGAAAGTGACTAGAAACAAAGATAACATAAGACAAATTAGAATGTACACCCTCTTCCTGAGGAAGAAGCAAACTCAGAGTAGCAGCCCACTAGAATATGGGGTTATAACCTCAGTAGTGGACCGTCAGGGCTTGCAGAGTTCTCGGTCATCAGAAGTCGGAGGGAGTTTGTTTCTCACAGAGTTACCCCGTCCCACATGTAGCTCCTCTGCCCCCTTCCCTTGCTCATAACCGTAAACGTTCATGAACCTGTGGCAGCCACGCTCTTCCTGGAGCGTGGCGGGGTGCAGAGTCCTGCCGACGGGTCTCCAGTTGTCCTTCCCAACACCTCCCCACGGCACTGCTGCTCCTCTGGTCACCCAAGGGTCCAGCGGCTTCATCTGTGCATCCCCTCTCGTTGCTTGGCTCCGCTGGTCAAAAAACAGCTTCCAGAGCGTCCTTTCCAACCAGCTGCCATCCGATGGCACAAGAGAACTCTTCCTTCTTCTTCCGGCTCATCCTGATCTCTTCGCAACAGCTTCCTTTTGCCCCTACTCCAAGTGCCTGACCTTGTCTTTTCTTTGTTTACTTTTCTGGGTCATCCAACTGAAACCGAAAAACGATGATGTTGTCTTCATTTTTAGGGACCGTGGGTTCAGAAGAACCCAGATAAAAATCAGGTAAGTCATCTTTCCTTGTAACTTCACACCTCTCATTCTTGACACAAATATTTGCTCCATGCCCAGTTTTTAATACCAAGCAGTACCCTCCTAAGTAAAACGCCATACTAGGTCACCACATTGGTTTTTAATTTGTTTTATGGCTCTGTAGATAGAAAAGTGCCTCCCTGATCTCAGGGTGTAGGCCAGCCCTCCATCAAGCCATGGTTTTGTAGAGCGTGGGTTTGTCCAATGATGGAGCATGACACATGACAGGTGAGGACATCCCGTCAAACTTTGTGTGTCAAAGAGTGACTAGACGGACAGAAAGAATGTTATAGAAAACTGGAAAACCTAGTTAATTCGGGTGACCTTTGTGTGACTATGCATTTGAAAACCGCCATCAATTGTGCCTTCCTTTAGTACTCTTCTTTCCTGTGATAAGGAAGAGAAACTACAGCTTTGTTAATTCTTGTGGGTGGGGCGTAGCCAAAATGTATTTCATCAGGAGCCAACCAAACACCTTAAGACCTCTCAGAAGTTACCTAATTCAAAGCAGAAACCTTCTTGCCTCAACACATACCAGGTTCAGGGCTCTCTTCATCACGTATCTCTGCTCAATCAGGACACAGTCCTTATGAATGGTGTTTGGTCATCATCTGCACTGGGCAGATAAACTACCCACTGAGGATGAGTCGAACCAATTGGCAGACAGTTGCCTGGAAACAAGGGGAAAAGGGAGAGGTCAGAGGCAATACTATAACTGTACATCGCCACTATATAAAACAAACAAAAAAACAGCGGAATGGGGCAGGGACTTGCATAACAAGCAGGCTTTTTTCTTGGCCCATCTCTCTTTTCCAAGCCAAGTTCTGTTTTGGAAAATAACTATGGTGTAGAAGGTGGAGATGAGGATGGAGGGGGGGGGGATGGCTGGCTTACCAGGAGGGCCTTTGACCTCCCATTGTCTCTCTTTTCTCAGGGGTGAAAATTCGATTATGACCCAAAAAAATAGATTGGAATAGAGGTGGATATCCATACATGGAAAGAAAATATACTTTTGTTGATATTTGATTCTTTAAACTGTGGATACAAATGAGGCAATGATCTCAGGTCACAGATAGGTGTTACTAGTTATTTAGTAATAATGGAGCATTCATTCTTACCATTGATTTCGACTTCCTGTTTTCCCTGACATTTAGAGCCTTACCTAGAGGTATACGATTAAAAACAGTTATAAAACTATTAAAGGTTGAAGGGCCACATGCATGTATCCAGTGAGCCATGCAATAAATGTGCTTCTAATGCTGGATGTCCTGCAATTGTTATGTATGTAGTGCAATTGTTTGGCAGGTGAGTACCTTCCCATACAAATGTATCTATCATTATTCTTTAAGCTGCCTCTGTACCTAAAGGCTTCAAACATGAGGAATTTACCTAATCAAAAAATGCAGACAAGTGATTGTCTTCTGCCATCATGGCTGAAATTCATTGAACTAAGTGACACCAGTGAGGTCCTCACCAGCCCACAATTGGGCCTAAAATGTCTGCCTTTGACAATTTAAGAGCAAAGTTCAGAAGAATTTCAAAATTGTAACGAGCTCTGCCCTACACTCTTGAGGGGAGGAGCTAGATACTTGCCACCAAAGATATAGGAGCATATTTATAAGGGCATTGTGTCACAGGAACATCACTTGTAATGACGTTCCTGTGGCGCAGTGCCCTGCTCCATATTTACAAAGTGGAGTTAAGCCAATTTTTGTGGCTGAATGCTGCTATGTAAATATGGTACCGTTTCACGCAGGTATCTGCAGGTATCTGCGTGAAAGGGGCGTGCAATGGGTTTGGCTGTGGGCGTTCCACTGCAACACCCATTGCTTTTTGACGCTGCCCCAGATTTACAAGGATCTGTATGTCTGATGCAAGGCCCAAAAATAACACCATGCAAAAGCAGGCGTTGGAATGGCGAAACTTTTATTTCTCCTCGCTTTTGCTTTTTATATGTGTGCCGCATTCTGCAGCACATATAGAAAGAGCAACACACCATGAATGATTGTTTATGTGCAGGAACGTGCTCCAAAATGATATTACCGTAAGTGTTTAGGATGTTTTGTTAAATCTCTTGCAAGATTGAGAGCTTTCTATCTATTGTGCCCTGTCTTCTCTTTAAGATCATTGGCCTTTTTGAATTACAAACTGCAAAGCAATCCACAAAATGATATTACAATAAGTGTTCACGATGGTCTGTTAAATCTTTTGCGAGCATGCTTGAATTAGTGTTCTTGCCTAGTTAGGGAGGCCGCCATTCTATGTAGCGTGCTCTGTCCTCTTCTTTATTATTAAACAAACCGCGGAACAGTTGTGTGCTTGGGGATCATTATGAATATAATGATGTTCGAGGCTTTAAACATGCCTGCTTTTATCTGTATGTACGTCCCAAATGATCTCAGAAATGCGTATAATTTGGAATTCTCAAATTGATGTCCACAGTGTAGGTCCAACACAGCAACATTGTTTTTCTTCCACTGAATATTTTATTAAAACTAAGCTTGGTTGTGGCTGCATTTTCCAACATTTTGTTTTGCCGGTCTGTAACGGGACATGCAAACTCAAATGTTCAGACATCTTCTATATAAGCAGCTTTGTGTCTGCAAATGTGATGCACATGCGTACTTAATTCAAAGATAAACTATATTACAAATTATTGTGGCTGTTGTTCTCATATTCCACTGTAAGGCATTAATTGTTCTGATAGTATGGAACGCTTCACAGCTGGCTACTTTATTCAAATATCACTCTTCTCACTCCATTAGATCTTCTTAGGGCCGTTCATATTTTCGGGGCGGTTTCTGAGAGCCCTTATATAAACGCAAACACGTATCTGAGAATTGAATTTGAATGTCAACTATAAAGAGTGGATTCCAGCTTAGCTTGTGAGAATGTATAAATGCACACACACATTTTTAACTAAAAGATTCCTCTTTGAGAATATGTAGTTTTTGGTAGCAGGATATTCTTTTTCACTAACAACGTCTTCTTAATGTCATTTATATTTTTGGGGCTGCATCAGTGAGCCTCAGTATATGCAGAAAGGTCCCGAATATGTCATAAACCGCTTGATGTATCCCCTTGTTTTTGTCTTTTAAATGTCTGGGAAGCCACTGACCTAACCAGATTTGAACGTCTTTGGGTCACGCTGGGTTGTATGATTGCCAAACGCAATATTGCTAGAACCTGGAAGGGTGGAGTTGCACTCAGACACTCCGATTGGGAATCAGACATGGACTGGTGGATGCAAGCGGAAAGGGCGATATATGAAAGCACAGGTTGCCCTGGCAAGTGGACCAAGGTATAGGGCCCCTGGAACGAAAGTAGAGGTCTTACCTGCACCCCATTCAATGATACATTTTCTGACACTGTTGACAGTGAATCACCATAAGGATTTTGTCACATGGTTTGATGATATACCTAATGTATCTTTTGACCCAACTGTATTCATTTCTTGTGTTTTTATTTTCTGTTGTCCTCAGGGATTGCACTTTGTTTTTGAAATTGCACCAGGTTTTGTTTATTGTTGATTTATGTTTTTTCTTAATAAAATAGAGTTTAAAAATATATATATATGTGGAAAGACGCATTGGAGAATCATGAGTCTTATGTGAGATAACATATAGCATACTGTAGCTCAGTATAATTGATACCCTTGTAGGCCTTAGAGGACATCCAATATATTAATATAAAAAAATTGCTTCATCTAATAATAAGCACTTGTGACTTCTCTGAAATAGGTCCCAGGACCATCACATGTCCTGTCCTATATGGGAAAAATTATATAGGATTAAGAACATGCATGCACAAGACTGACAAGAAAGCACATAGAGTTTTCAAACCTTGCAAAGCATGCAGTTTTGCTGACAGCTAATACTCCGTTACCACCACTGAAAGTGGAGACTCCTTAGAAAGGTATAATTTATACACACTGTTCAGAAAGGCTCTTTTCACACTGATGACCTTAGCTCCACTAAGGGTATTTCCCAGGAAATTCTCCTGGATACTTTCATGACAAAATAATATTCCTTTTCCAGAACACAGAGAGGTGACTCTAGCCCGCAGTGATGAACTTCTTTATTTGGATGTTGGATGGAGTAAAACTATATGTTTTAAGTTTATATACAGTTCATATACAGTTCCTTCTATAATCCAAGGATGATCCTAATGGCTATCATAATATACAGATGAAACTAAGACTCCAAGCTCCATATTTGTTATAATATGTAAAGTATAATGATGATAAGTGATGTTGATGATTAACAAATGAAAACATGCTACATGTCGAAAGGGTCATTCTAATTAGTATGAGAGCAAGGATCCCTGTACTTAATATTTAAGGTTGAACTAAGATCAATAGCCTCACTTAAATTGATAGTTGTTAGACAAAAAGGTTTAAAGAAACAGCATGATACATAGCGTGTGTAGGAATTGAATTGGGTTTTGTTCTAAATTTATTGCATAAACATCTAATGATGTCTTTAATTAAAGAAGAAAAGATCTCTGTACAATATGTATTACATGTTTATCCATGGCATTGCATGCAAAAATGTTCACAGATTTTTTAAAGTGATATCTTCCTGATATACCAGATTCAGGCTATTGGCCAGTTCATCCTTGATCTCTGAGGTTGTGGAGAGCTTTACTCCTATTCCTGTTTGTTCTATCTGATTGATATGATGTATTGCATTATCAGATCTTGCTTTCACTTAGTTTTGAAACGTTTGAAAAATCTACAATCTCACAACTTTTTTGCTTTCTATAATTTGGATGCTTGACAAAAATGGGATATAAACTGAGATGAGGAGCATTCAGCCCTCGCAAACAATTTCATTCTGTCACACATGATGAGTCAGCCTTGACTTTACTCCCATCAAAATCGAGCCCTAACCCATGATAAAGCAACATAAGGTAGGCCTTTAAACACTGTATGACCTATATTTATCATTGCTGCATCCAAACCTAAATATCACAAACCTAAGTAACAGCATAGGCTAAGAAGAGAGGAAACTGCTGTCTTTTCACATACAAGTCTTTGACCAACATAAATCTAGCCGTGCACCTTCCAATGTTTTTACACTCTTCAATATATTCAAAATTTATCATAATAAATTCTTATTCCGCTCTGTTGGGAAATGTAATGAAGTCTATCACACTCCTGACATAGAGAAGTGTAGGCTTAAATGTTCTACAGGAACATTCAGACTTATCTTATTGTAGGCCATGCTCTACAGATTTGCATATTTGCTGAAAAATGTATATATGTTCTCAATTGAGCTGAGAGATGAAATTGGCGCATAGCATTTTCTACTTCATTCATAGCAATGGATGCTTCATTTTCAATGATAGCATGGCCAAGGGGTTCCTGACTATTAGGCCCTATACTCTAGCTATCTTGAAAACTGTCCTTTGCAACTTCTATAGCAATTGTATCCTCTTGTTGGATTACATATTTAAACATTTTTGATCTCTGGGAAACACTTCCCATTCAATATGATCTTAGACTGCATTGAAAGTGTCTTCATAACAGTCACAGTCAACTAGCAGTTCAGTTTCTGAACACCAAAGTTAAAAAAGTTGTAATAGAACCAGGTAAAATAATTCTCTTTTTCACCTGTATGACAGATCAGTTTACAATGATTAATGAGGCTTGGTTTTGAATGTCTCACTGAACATCCATGACAGCCAGTAACTCCAAACTGTCCTTGCTCAATTTTTTCATCTATGTTATTTCTGTATGTATAGTACTGTAGTACTTCATACAAACAAAGGTTTTCTAGATGGAACCACAATATTTGTTTTAAGGAGCTCAGTGATTTCTGGATCCAATTGAGCTAGATACCCAATTTAAGGAAACACACATTTTCATGTTTAGCCAGGCCTATACTAGTCCAAACTATTGATTTGGACTGTAAGATAACCTATTGTTTTTGCCATTTTTCATCTTTTACTTAACATGAGAAGGCTCGGGAACAAAAGGTTAGCCTCCTGGCAATTGTAACATTGAGTATGGATATGCCCTAAACATACTTTAAGCCTCATAGCCATGAGATTAACATTATAAAGGGGCAGATTTGTTTTGTGAAGGGCCCCAATATCTTTTATGCGTCCCATATAGTTCATGGCTGGTCTGAGTTTTAATTATTATTTCACTTCTGGCTTTTATATTTTAATGCGGATGTTGCTGGAATATCTTTGTGATCACATTTTGCCACTGGATTCAAGCTAGCCTGGCGGATGAAGGGTGTTACCCAGAAACCGGTCCCATTAGGCTTGTTTTCGGTTCAGGGAAGACCTGGCTTGGCAGTTCGGGGTGGACTGTTCCCATGAGGCACAGGGTCAAGATTGATTTGCATATAGCTGGGTCTGAATTGAGGTGGCGAAGAGAGCTAAAGAATGATGATGGATTCAACCCAGATCTGTGACTGGGGGTGAGTGTCTGAAAAGTTTCAGCACTCCGTCCATCATCTCCTTGTGTTTGCTTTTTTCATCACATTTTGTATGTTCATGCTTCGATATTCTCAGGATGATGATTTATGCATTTTTATTGTTCTGCGATTTGGGCACACACATCATGAATTGTACAAAACAATATGTACTCTTAAACTGACAATCAAATGTTTTTTATCTGGCATACTTATATCTCCTATTTATTAGTAATGTATTTTTAAGGATTGTGCTCTCTTTAATGGATTTTTATTCCGAGTAAAGATTTTTGATGGTGATTTGGACTTCCTGTACAAGCTAGAAGAAATTAGTTTGTCAAAACATTAATAAGTTTCAATTTACCAGTGCATCTTTAAATTGAAACTACAAAGCTTTTTACTTAAAGACATCTCTGCTGCTATATATTCCTATACATCCTTCATTTGTGTCTTTTCTGACTTTGTTTTGTATGAAGTGACGTATTGAGATACAGCAATAGAACTGTCTACTACAAACTGAATATCTATGTTGGTTTTCCACATCTTTCAGTAGAGAAAACTGCTTCTGTTTTAAAAACTATTAAGTTTTGATCCCCTATAGATCCCTACAGAGGTACTCCATCCTGTCTCAGATACAATCGCTGCCCACCTTACCACTATCATTAATAAGATATAAGATCCCGGATATTTCCCGGCAACATGAAAAAAAGCTTCTGTCCTGCCCTTGAATAAAAAACACATTTCTTGATTTCTCCAATGTGAAACACTATGGGACTAGCTCTGATCTACCACTACCAGCAAAAATACTGGAGAAAGTAATGAACAAAGAGGTTAATTCCTTTCTGGTCTCTAATAACTCGTGATTTCACACAACACGTTTTAGGCCAAGACATAGTACAGAATCTGTCCTTCTGGCAGCTACAGAAAAGATCAGATCCATTGTTGACAAAGGAGAGAGTGCGGCCTTAGTCTTATTGGACTTATCTGCTTTTTTCGATATGGTGGACCATCTCTCATTAATCAATCGTCTTGAAAAAAATAGGCATAAAAGGAGCAGCTCTTAAATTGATCACATCCTTTCTTACCAATAGAGAGCAAGTAGTGATTTTGGAAGGATATACCTCCACTCCTTTTAAACTTTCGTGTGGGGTCCCGCAAGGGTCCTCTTTAAGCCCAACTCTTTTTAATGCCTTTATTCAGTTGATCAGAGCATATGGTTTCTCAGTCTGCTCATATGCCGATGATACATAGTTAGTGATGGCTGTTTCATCTAATCCAGAAAGAGTAGCCCAGCAGTTCAGCACATGCATAAACAGTATTGCGAAGTGGATGCAACTGAACTCTCTCAAGCTTAACTCAGATAAAATGGAGGTGCTACTATTTGGTAATAACAATACCCTCTGGAACTCCACCTGGGGGCCATCGAATCTTGGTTCGTCACCAACCACAGTACAGAAGGCAAGAAATCTGTGTGTCATTTTTGACAATAGATTAACTTTCATAGAACATTCAAATCAGGTGACCTCTTCCTGCTTCTTTATGTTGAAACATTTTAAAAGATTTTCACCATTAGAGCATAGGAAAGCAGTGATCATAGCCCTGATATTTTCAAAAATTGATTATTGCAACACACTATTTGTAGGCTGCCAAGTACGTCTTCTCAATAAACATCAGACTCTTCAAAACGTGGCAGCAAGAGTTCTGCTGAATTTACCAAAATTCTGCTCAGTTTCCAACTCCATAGGTACTTCATTGGGGCTCACATTCAGTTCAAAGTGCTTTGTTGGGTTCATAAGGGACTGCATCAAGACGGTCCATTTTTGTTGCAGGAAGTCTTCAAGTGTTGCACTCCTGCCAGTACTTTACGGTCTAGTACTGGCAACAAAGTACAAGTCCTCAGTATAAGAAAAGCCCATTGGGGTGGGAGAAGCTATAATTATATGGCAGAAAATGGTGGAATTTACTGCCTAAATACCTATAATCTCAACCCAATCTTTTGAAATTTAGGAAGGATTTAAAAACCTGGCTTTTTTCTTTGGACTAATCGCCCTGTACTTCTCAAAAGTCTGGATCGCTTTTTTATTGGATTATTAACAGTGCTTATGGTTTATGTCATTAGTGCCAAGACGCCTAATTTGGTATAAGTGCTTTACAAAGTTATTAACATTAACATGGACAGGATGTGTGATCATTAATACATTTTGAAGCCTTAAGATTGTAGGTATTTTTCAGTGATTTCCCAGGAACTACAGACATAAACGTGTTCACTGTTCCTTTGGAGATACAGGCCTAGGAAACCCAAAATTACACTTAGGGCCTAATTATGAGTTTGGCGGTCTGAGGAATGCCAAACTCACGGTGGCGCAGGAGTGGTGGTCCGCCCACCGCTGCACCGGCAGACTGTTGGATTACAACTTGGGCGGTTGGACTGCCATGGCATTGCCGGAAACACCAGGGGTCAGAGAACCCTGGCAGTGGCGTGGCGGTCTGAGGGCTGCAATATGCTTGGTAGTAGTCTGCGGCACTGCCAATCATATTCCGACTCTCCTCACCACCAGCGATCTCATGGAGGTTCATACTCCAGGAAACTGCTGGTAGTGAGGAAAGAATGGGGGCTCTACGGGTATTAGGCCCCCTCTTCCTCCTGTGCACAGGGGTGCATGCAGGGGTGCCCATGTGGTGCCCCTCTGTGTACATGCACCCCATTCCTGCATGGCATGCACTGCACACTCCATGCTGTGCAGGAACGTGCACTGGCGGTCCAGCGGTAGTACAGTTTAAGGCTCACATATGAGCCTGTAAACCGCATCGCCGCAGGACCGCCACGTTATCCGTCCGCCAGACCATGATAATACTCAGAAACCGGTGGCCCATTTTGGCGATGTGGGAGCAGGGCAGCCCACTTCCACACACCAAACTCGTAATTGGGCCCATAGTGTAGTATTTCCCCTTTGCTCTGTATCTCTGTAGACAATATTTGCTACATTTATGGGACTGAAATGGCAAGACTTATTGCCTAAGACTTCTGTTCTGAGTCTCATGTTGAATGTCCCAAGTATACTGCTCAATGGATGATAACACTGAGTCACAGTATCTTGACTAAACTTTGGTGCATCTTTCACCCACAAAAACACGTTTATGTGGTGTACCCCTAGCTTGGTATTCTTTCCTCCAGAAAAAGTCCACAACTTCACTCAGTGGTGGATTCTTTTTGCTACAAATAAAATGGAATATGGCTTAAAATCTTGTCATGTATTCTAGGATAGTCCCATCATGTATACCCCATTTCTACATATATTGTCCCATCCACATGACAATAACGATTCTAAAACAGGTGACCTCTTACCCAGTAGCTTGCTCCTGTCTCTTCGACACCAGACTCTAAGTATTCTATCATAATCCCTGTAACTGACGTACATAAACATGTCCCCAGGCACGGCAGAATTATTCTGTATAGAGGTCACCACTTTTTTTTCATCCTTGGCCAACAGCCAGCTGTGCATCGGTGATTGTTTTCAAAACATTTATGATTGTTTTCCAAACATTCATGGTTGTTTTCAAAACATATAAAGTCTAGAAAAAACCCTGGTGTGACCACTTTAGTAGAAAGACCCTCACTTCCCTCTACAAATTAGAGGAGAATTCCTTCCAAGCTGAGACGGGGGTCCTGCATGCCGAATCTCTGACAAGCAGTGGTCTGACATCCCTCGAGGGTTGTCATCCTTGAAGCAGAGATGGGATCTTCATTCCCAACCATCAGGTGAGGGGGCTGATTCTTTCCTGGGGGTTTCTTGGCTACAGATACATATAGCTATACACACATACACCTACACATCCAGGTTAGGCTAGGTACATTTTAGCAAAATTACTTAGGGCGCGCATTTTAGGAATATGCAAGCGCGATTGATTTTATCTGAGTTGCTTATGTTCATCTTATTAGCACTATGGTAGAAATGTATCTACTATTTACGATATTGGTACTTGCAATCTCTTTTGTATGCTTCTGTCCCCTAATTGTCTCAGCACATATGTTTTACACAAGATTGTCGCTGGACTAATAAATACTTATTGACACGTCCTAATCGCCAACCTGTGTATTTTCTGAGAGAAAGCAAGCACGAGAGTCTGAGCAAAATGTACTGTACTGTTTTACACGATCCCTGAGAAATCAGGGTTGTCATGTTCCATGGTTGCCAGTGACTACCTACACCACAGGCACTATCTACACCACGGGGGGGCAGTAGTAGCACTGTAGAGCTAGCTAGTCTAACAGCTGACATATCCTGTGGGGGTATCTAGAAGCTGTTGGGACACCAAGCCCTCAGTTTAGGTCATCCAAAACATGCAGGTCCTGGGGGACTCCTAGGAACTACACAACAGGGCGCCGCCAACGTTGGTTTGGTTCTTTTATTAACAGTTAAAATCTGAGTAGTTCAGTCGTGCTTTCTCCGAAAGCCCTACTCACATTGTTCAGAGACATCTGAAGCAAGAAGGGAGATCCGCCTCAGCTGAGCGGATATACTCTGTGTATTGGCTGAAGGTTAAGCAAGCTTGTAAGAATAAAAGGTTCCCCACATTGTGAAAAACCCTACTTCTTAACTTTCTTCTCTTCTAAAATTACTGACCCCGCAAGTAGCTCGGGGGAAGACGAATTGGCTAACGCTCTTAATATCACAGAGAACTTCAGACATGCTGTAAGTATGAAATTGTTAGAACACGGCGTACCAGCAACAGGTGGCTGTGTTGCCTTCGTGATTGAGGCACACGAGGTGTTCGGATCAGAGGTATTCTATTCCTGGGTTCAGTTCCCACCTGCAGATCTGGTGACTAAATTGTTCCACACATACATTGTAGTTGAACCGCCGGAGGCATACATTCCATATGAAGACATTGAAGTCCCAATAACTTACCAGCATCATAAAAACTGGTTTAAAGGTGCCCTCCCACACACAACATCTGTCGTGAGACTCGGTCCGCTCAGTATAGAAGGAGCGACCTGGCCGGTCTTAGTGACAGTGACATACACTCCACATCCCGAGATAGATATGCTACCAGTGAATGAAGTCAGTAAAATATACAAAGACATAGTCAAGCTACACAGATACATTGTCCAGTTTGTCATGCGAACATTAACAGTCCAACCTGTGAGAAATGCTCCAGCTGGTCCACATCAGACCACACCCACCATTAACCCACAGACACTGAAGTCAGTAATAGGGACAATTCCTTCCAAACAGGAGCAGATTCCGTTCTGGATTACAAAAAAAATAGCACAGCTGGAAGCAGCATTTCCCCATATGAGTTAACAAGAAAAACACAGAAGGCTAACCATTTGCTTGCCAATGGGGATGGTTCCCTCAATTGAAGATTGTACCACTTGGGGAACAATCTTTGCTGCCGTTTACGTCCGAGTACACGGTACTCCTTCCTTAGCAGTTGTTCCTGATGGATTGAAACAGATACAGAATGAGTACAGGGCACGACCTGCCCTGGACTTGGGAATGAAAGTGATGGGTAATTTTGTCCAAGTCTCTGCAATCATGCTGAGCAACATAAAGGGGGAGGCAGCAGCAGTGGCCATACGTAGCCGCCTAAGGGAAACAGCTTCCATTAATAGGGAGCGAGAATTACCAAACATTATCGGGGAAACCTATGCTGCATTAGGTAGAGATAATTTAGGAACCAAAGCAGGGAAGCCACAAATGGCGGGTAGCCCCGACAAAGACAACTCAAAGCAAGCACCCTCTTCTTCTAAAAAGAAGTGGGATAACAAAAATACTAAAAATAATAATTCAGAAAATAATTCATGATCAAGTGGTGGGTCTCCCCAACGGGACTCTTCTGAAAAGAAGTACAACCTTAGGAATCGTGAAAACATTAGGAAACCTGATAGGTATCAGGACACTGATACACGTTCCTTTTGTTACTTTCAGCGTTCATCCAAAAGCTAGGAGAGGGGCGGGCGATCAGAACAAAAGCAAGAAGATCGACCGAAGACAAAAGGGAAAAACATTGCACTTCAGATTATATGATCAAATAGGAAGAGCAACCTAAAGCAAAATCTTAATTCAAAAAGAAGAAAGTAGCATTCTTAGAAATGCCCAAGTTACTGAGGACTCTGCTTCTGAACGGGGAATGGGCTCCAACGATGCTAGACAGCGCGGCAGAAGTAACAATAGCTCGCCAGAACCTGAAGGATTTTCTAGTGACAGCAGTATGGAATGAACATATCACGGTGAAAACACATGATACCAGAGTGAGTGTCCCGCACAGACTATACGAAATTACACGACAGATAGAGGGGGACATTTCAAGAAAATTAAAGGTCTCTTTTGGGAGAATTTGACATTTAGATATGATATACTGTTAGCAGAAAAAGATTGGCTGCCTGAGTTTGTGATGGATTGCCCAAAGAGGGATAGCGTCATTCGGACTGCTTTCTCTGACCTCGCTCCAGAATCTTTATAACACTCATACGCGCAGGAGTGGGCGCTAGCTCAGGCATTTTACCGCAACCATGTAGGGAGGGACATGGGATCTACACACCACGAAATTCCATTAAAATCTACTCCAAATCCACAGAGATTATACCCTAAAAAAATGATGCAATATACAGGTCAAAGAAATCTTAGACCAACTTGAATACCGAGGTGTAATTGAGACTTGCACCTCCCCAATGAATAATCCTTTGTTTCCAGTAATGAAACCCGACAAACTCATATCGTCTAGTTTTAGATTACTGACATTTAAACACATGCACACGAACATTTGCAGTTCAGAATGCACATAGTGGCGCATTAATAAATAATATTGTGCGGAAGAAATACAAAATTACATTAGACATCTCAAATGGATTCTTCTGTCAGAATATAGCTTCAGAAAACAAATATTTGACAGCGCTTTCTGCGCTCGGCACTCAGCGAAATTTTTGTCATTTGCCTCGAGGGTATAAGAACAGCCCAGGGCTATTCTCGGCAAGAGTGTCAGAAATATTACAAACATACGATGAGGAGGCAGTATCCTATGTAGATGATAACTATCTGATGGACGATGAATTACTTGAACACTTGTGTAGGGTGAACAACATAATTGCTGGATTCGTCAATTTGGGCCACAAATGTAATTTCAAGAAATCAAAGATTGCCCATCTCAATGTCCTAGTTTTGGGATATGAGCTGTCAAGTGAAGGCAAGAGCCTGGCAGTCAATTTTTACAAATGTGTGCACTGCTTCAGCCTCCAAAGAACCTAAAGGGTTTGCAATCTATTTTAGGATTCCTACATTTTGGCAGAACATACATTTTAGATTACGCAGGAAAAGTAAAACCTTTCTACGATTTAATCGGACCTGATTTCACACCACATTAGTGGACGAAACAACACAAGGATACTCTACGTTCAGTTCAGGCTGACATGATAGCATCTAACCAGGCTTCTCCAACGAGTAGCTCATGAGGATTTGAGACAAAAATGTGTGCATTTTAGAACTCCTAAGCTGACGTTGGAGAAAAAATTGTTGAATTTTCACAATATACTCAAAGCTGATATTTGAGTGATAAATCATTTGGTGTTTCAAAAACATATTACAAATATTACCTTTGTGCCAGGGATGTTACAGCAATGACTGTTATGTATTACTCAGGTAGAGACATTTCAAATTGACAAATCCTTTTTTATGTTACTGCTGACAACCTTGTGAGATGCACTGAAGTGATTACTTGTACTAATCTTGCGAAGGGTGACCTCTAGTGTAATATTGTCTGACGCTGTTTCTATTACAATACTACAATAATAATTGTATTATTAGCTCTGGATGATTTTCACTGAACATAAAGTAGCTCTTATTAAAGAAAAGGTTGGAGACCTCTGAAACATTTACACACACGTGTGAATACCACTAACTTGGTGATCCGGGTCGTCCTGGGTTTATCAGGGTGTACTTACATCACTTTCAACAAAAGTGAGACAGTTCCAATTGCATACAAATCACATTTATACACAATTGCTGAAAAGCGATTTGCGGTCACAGAAAAAATAAAGACCGCAGTATAGAATGCTGTAGTAAGAGTAAGAGCACTAGCACAGGAGAAACACATAATCGTTGTAACTCCGGTACCAACTTTTGAAGCTGTTGCTAAAGCAAGCATTCCAAATGCAGAGCACTACATCTGTGATGGATACAATGGGCTAATTCTCTCACTGCAATAGATGTAGATTACAGATACATTAAAAACACGTGTTTCTGCAGTACGAACAAGAATACCCTCTCCCGAATTAGATCTTGCCTGTAGAAAAATATGAATACACCATATACACTGATGGATCTGCTCAGCCTGCCAAAGAAAGTAAACAGCAACATAGCACTGCATGTGCTATAGTGAAGGGACGCATGTGGTATGGTAAGTTTCAGACTACACAATCTCTAGGAGATTGTACAGCACAATTGGCAGAGCTGAAAGCCCTGCTATTGGCGCTACAGTATACGGATCGGTAATTCCCCACACTGATAGTGTCCGATTCGTTCTACTGTGTGCAGTCTTGAAATGAATATCTACATTACTGGGCCCAGAATAGATTTAGAGATTCCAAGGGTTGCACTATTAAATATATATTGTTATGGGAACAAGTGGCAAAGCTGAAATCATGCCTGCCACAGGCTCAAGTTATTCACACATTGAGTCACCAGTGTGTTGGCATACATGTTGAAGGGGATTCACTTGCTGATGAAGTCGCCAAGGTGACAGTGTGAACTGCTGCCGTTGCTGAAATCACTCATTCTAGCACAAGGATAGACGGAAACATACTGAAAGCCGTCAACGCCTCAAAGAATGGCTCTGCCGTTCCAAAAGGCTTTGCATTCAAATATTCCTATAAATTAGATGCGCAAAACACACCGTATTCTCACATTCCAGGAGTGGGGAATAGAGATATACCAAACACAGATCGCAGATTAAGTTTAATTCTAGCTGCACATGAGGGTCTGGGCTCTGCACACGCAGGAGTCACTGGTACAGTTTCATTACTAAAGTGGCGGTTCTGGTGGCCAAGTTTGTACACACAAACAAAGGCTTATGTCCTAAAGTGCATCATCTGTCAGCAGATGAAGGGTTCCAATGTAGCACTGCCACCACAAACACCATTACTCATCTCAGACAGACCTCTCGCATGTGTCTATTTGGATCACTGCGGCCCTTAAATTCAGACTGGGCTTACAAGTACATCTTGGTGGCAGTAGATTCATGCTCTAGATTTCTATGGGTTTGGCCTCAACGCTCAGCTGACGCTCGAACTGTTATAAAGGATTTGCGAGTCTTCATCAGAACATACATGATTTGGCATGTTACATTCCGAACGTGGCCCTGCATTTAGCTCTCGGACTTACAAGGAAGCCATGGAAAGTATGGGCATGGCTTTGCAATCCTCCTCTCCCTACCATCCCGAGCGAAATTCGGTGGTGGAGAGGAAAAACGGTGACCTAAAGCAATCCTTAACAGAAATGTTATTAGGTGCGGGCGGAAGTTGGGTCAATCCCCTATATGGGGTCCAGAGGGCACTGAAAAATATGCCAAGAAAATCCTTGGGAGGATGTACCCCCTATGAGATCCTGTTTGGGACAAGAATGTGGGTACCCCACCTCGATTGTGCCAGCACAGTGGCGGATGTAAAACCATATGAATTGAATGATCGTTTGGCTGTTTTACAGGAACTCAATGAAATCCGGGCATTACAAAGCAACGTCCAAGTAAAATGCACCACCACTGCGGAAGTGAAACCGGTTCTGGCAAGACCTGTCTGGGTCCCGAAGATTGGGTACCTGGTCAGAGAAAAGATGGAGTTTGGGCCATCATACAGAACACTTGTACCTTTCCTGGCAGTTCAAGGAACAAGAACAGTACTTCTTCCGCCTCTTGCCGGCAAAAAAGATGTGTCTCCATTGATCTGATCAAACCACACTATGTGGCTGATTCTCAACAGCAGGGCACGTGGAATCCTGATTAGTCGCCGATCTCCTCTCGCTACTATACATGAAGTTCAGATGGAAAGACTAATAACCTTTCAAGACTCCAATATGCAAAATGAAGGAGTATCAAATAGCAGACTACAAATTACACCTGTTGAAATGTAACAATATCCAAATGAAACTGAAATGCAAATTGCAATTCGGCCCAACAATGAACTTTACATCAACGTGCCTTCACAAGAAGAAATTGCAAGTTCTACAAACACTGCTGAGCTCTCAAAGAAAGATAGAACTGCATCTGGCTATTTCATCAACTTTGATGACTTTCCTTCAGATCCAAGTGAACATGCGCAAAAGCCACCCATCTCTAAAAAAGAACAACTTCGACAATTCTATCTCTGGTCGAAAAAGACTTACTTAGTATCACCTTGGCTGCATCTTTGTTTTGCATTAGGGATACTGTTTTTGTTCATTTGGATTGGTATAGTAATTATCCTTTTCCTACTACTGAATGGACATTACCTCCCACAACGCTCTGCAGTACAACCTGTGAACTTGGTCTTGAAACCACATACGTCATCACACCCTGAACAGAGAGACTTGTCCCTAGTGAACATTTCAGCAATTCCAGTTTCGGATGGTATAGTATGGGATAGAGTTTCATATGATGTATTTGGTCCTATTGAACATTTGAAAATTCCATACGTGTTCAAAATTTCAATGAATGACTTCATTACCTCGAGCACACTCTCTGCTGATTGGGACATTGAGACTGTAAATATTGTGCTTTCAGATTTAGAGCAATCTGCTGCATTTTCTAACAGGAAATTATATGAAGACACACCTGACTACGATAGCATGTTTTGTTACCAGCATTATGCTCATCACTTTTTGCATGGAGCAAGTGTTCCAAGCACTGTTATCATTTACCATCAATGGAAACATTGCCCAACACACCAAAAGGTAGTTCTGCCACATTCGCACAGAACTTTGCATACTTTTCAGGGTTACATCAGACCCAATGTCATACTATTATACGTTTGTACAGAATAATGCAACTGCGCAGAAAATGATGCTGACAAACACCAAGCTCATTTATTCAGCACCTTTCATCTCCCAACTGTCAATGCAAGATTTCAAATATTGGAGGGACACGAAAGACACAAAAACCATCAGGGGGACGAAAGAGTGGCAGGTTCAGGAACAGAGGCTTTATTTAGAGCTTGTCTCATACCTTTATAGATAATATTCCTGAACAGATCAGTGCAACAAACTACCTGCTACAGGTTTGCAAATATAAAACACCTAAAAACACCACGCGTCCCCTTACCCACACCTATTGAAGGTTTATTAAACGACACACTGATAACTGAGGAGATGCTGGGCAAAATGGTACAGAATGGTACATACAATTCCTCAACTCCCAATGGGAAACGACGGTTGGTTTGACCTAGCTACACAAATAGGTGTCAAGCAAGATTCAAGAGTACCACCAGAGGGTTAAGTATCCATAGGCCCGACCCACGCTATGTACACACAGACGATACAGGGGTACTTTTTATAGTGTTGGGAAGTTGTGCCTAGAATGGCTAAAATCCTCACCACTACAACAGGTGACACAACACTTGTCCCTTCTGTCAGACAACATGGATCTTAGGGACTTCTTGCTAGGTCCCAAAAATCCACGTAAGAAACGCTTCTTATTTACCATCTACAATGAAGTGTGGAAAGTCTCCGAACAGGATGCTGCTGAGAGATTATGTGAAATTGATAGGATTAACCTAGAAAAGGCCCTTGCTGTGGTAGACAATGGTATGACCTCACTTTCTTCATGTATTTATTCACTGGGCAACATTGTGTCCTCGGCAATTGACATAATGAAACAAGATTTGTCTGTTCTACTACATGGGAATGCTCAATTGCCCTCCATTATGCTTTTAAGATGGACGTTGCAATCATTGCGTTCAGGTCACGTGCCATGGAAATACATTAACAGCACAAGTTTGTTTTCGGTTTACAATCTGACCGACAGACAGTTGACTATGGCACGCAGAGATGCAAAGTACAACATGCTGCTCATTGAAAAATTTGAGAAATTACCTTTTACTGTAGCAGAGTCACCATCTACACTGTCAATCACGACATTTCAGTTCCATTACTGCTTTAGATACATCCAAGCAGGTAGATATGAAGCTTTGGGTGAAGGGTTCATATAGGAAACCTGGGAGTTACCTTATAGAAATAGGTGCAGAAATAAGGACACTGAGGTTTTCTTAAGTGGTAAAGACTGCGGGAAGGCTTTAAGTGGGTCTTTAGTGTGCAAAGAAGTGTCGCTTCATGGAACGTGTAATGCGCCAAAGGCGAACTTATCTTGCTACTTGAAAGGCTTCCCAGCTGCTGTGATTCATCCGGGTTTTGTATTGTTCTCGAATGGAAGTTGTCTAGTGCTGAATAATTAAGGCTGTTGTGGAATGGTGCCAGACATCGCATATCTGGTCACAGTAAACTTCAGGGTTGTTTGCTGTAAGCAATTATTGTTTCCCCTGGCTCGCACAGTTAGGGAGACACCACTGTGGCCTTCATTGAATGTTTCCAGTATTAGGTTTGATTCGCTGAGCAGACTGAAAGCCGTGTTGTTTCAACAAAATGTGGCCTTAAACTCAGCCCGAGAGACTTTTGATCTCCAGGTTGCAAGGTCTTCAGCTGAGATACAGGCCCTGGTCCGTACGAACTTGCCGATCCATTTTGGAGAAATGGGTCACGATATCTTTAACATGTCTGATACAAGTGGGATTGTACACTTATTTAAGCGACTTGGATCAGGTTTCTTTACCACCTTTCAGACCATCTTCAGAGTAATTCCAGCCTTCATAAACTCCGTACTTGGAAAAGTTTTTGGAGGGCTTCCTTTGGTCCTGCTTTCGGTAGCGGGCATCCTGATTTTAATACTGTTGCTTCGCAATCCCTCACGAAATAGAGAGAACACTGTTGGAACGTTGTCGTGATCACATGGTGTTCTACCTGACAACGCCTCGGCTTCGAGATCATTGGTTCCTGTCTTTCAGACGAGTCTGGCTAGACTGTGTCCTGCCTGTGTTCCGTAGCCTCTTCTGCGGTTTTGGCTGCGTGTTGGACCTGTGTCTGACCATTCCATTGGTTGTGCCGCCAGACATAGAGGCTCTGCTGGCGCATTTGAAGGCCACACGTGCAGTTGTCCACAGCCTATCCCCATGTTGATGACGGCCTTTCTAGAAATTCCAAGGGATGCTTCCACTCCTGCTGGAAGGGATATCGGCTCTGCTCCAGAGGTTCAGGCATCGGTATCAGGCGCGCAGGCTGCCGTGAGAACCAGAGATGACCATCTTTGCTCATTGGACATGATACTGGAAGCTCTTGCGGGACTGTCATCTGCGGATACGATGTTTAGCGATGGTGAGTCTTCGGCGCAGGATTCTTAAAACAATCTGGCCTCTCCTGTGCTGGGAACCGTTTGGCAACTTTTTAAACATTTACTAAAATTGAAGATTGAAACCGACACGGTTTTATTTTTTTCTCAGCTCTAACTGAGCTTCATGGCTTTCAAGGTGCTCAGTGCAATATTCACAATATATAAAGTTTAGAGGAACTTTTGAATGCTTTTTTAGGGGATAATGACTTTCTTTTATGGACATTTTATCCGGCTTTTAAAGTGCTTTTTAGTATGTTTAATTATAAATGATTTGTATGCCTTTTAATAGCATTAGCTTTCTCATTACCTAGCTGACCAGGTTGACCTTCTGAGGAGGAGTGAGTGTAATGTCTTTTAGGAAAGTCACATCATGTATATCCCATTTCTACATATATTGTCCCATCCACACGACAATAACGATTCTAAAACAGGTGACCTTTTACCTAGTAGCTTGCTCCTGTTTCTTCGACACCAGGCTCTAAGTATTCTATCATAATTCCTGTACCTGACGTACATAAACATGACCTCGGGCATGGCAGAATTATTCTGTATAAAGGTCACCACTTTTTTTCATCCTTGTCCAACAGCCAGTTGTGCATGATCACACTTGTTTAAGAAAGCATCAGCAATTGTTTTCTATACATTTATGATTGTTTTCCAAACATCCATGGATATTTAAAAAACCTATTGATTCTAGAAAAAACCCTGGAGTGACCACTTTACTATAAAAGACCCTCACTCCCCTCCTACAAATTAGAGGAGAATTACTTCCAAGCTGAGACGGGGGTCCTGCATGCTGAATCTCTGACAAGCAGCAGTCTGACATCCCTTGTGGGTTGTCATCCTCGAAGCAGAGACGGGGTCCTTCATACCCAAACAACAGGTGAGAGGGCAAGTACCTAGGGGTTTCTTGGCTACAGATACATATAGCTATACACACATACACCTACACATCCAGGTTAGGCTAGGTACATTTTAGCAAAATTACTTAGGGCGCGCATTTTAGGAATATGCAAGTGCTACTGTTTTTATCTGAGCTGCTTATGTTCATCTTTTTAGCACTATGGTAGAAATGTATCTACTGTTTACGATATTGGTACTAGCAATCTCTTTCGTATGCTTCTGTCTCCTGATTGTCATAGCACATATGTTTTACACA
The DNA here is from genome assembly GCF_964204655.1 of Triturus cristatus. NCBI lineage: Eukaryota > Metazoa > Chordata > Amphibia > Caudata > Salamandridae > Triturus > Triturus cristatus. The sequence continues at coordinate 620,357,148 of NC_140585.1, forward strand.
AGATTGTCGCTGGACCAATAAATACTTATTGAAACGTCCTAATTGCCAACCTGTGTATTTTCTGAGAGAAAGCAAGAATGAGTATCTGAGCGAAACGTACTGGACTGTTTACACGATCCCTGAGGAATCAGGATTGTCATGTTCAGTGGTTGTTAGACACTCCCTACACCACTGTAGAATACAGGGAGGTGGTAGTGGCACTGTAGAGCTAGCTGGTCTAACGGCTGATATATCCTGTGGGGGGTCCAAAAGCGGTTGGGACACCAAGCCCTCAGTATAGCTCATCCAAAATGCGCAGGTCCTGGGGGACTCCTAGGAACTACACGACAATCTGTGCCTTAAGTATCTACAAACATTTGCAGGATCAATTGAACACAGTTCACCAACAGTCTTCAAATTAATCCCAGCAATGTTTGCATTAGCTTGCCTGAGAAAGTCATGAAGATCATCTCAAGCATATTCTGCACAGCTCGAAATAACAAACCAGGTAGGCGCACGTAGACTGAGTAACATGCAGTTTAGTTCACCATGGCAAAAAAGCCAATATTCATTGGTACCACGTTGGCAACCATGATATTCATCAAATTACTTTATAGTACCTCATCTTTACCGTGTAAGTTTTCAACAAAATCTCTTGCAGTGATGTCATTAAACCTTGTCCCTGTTCTCATAACATGGCTCACAGCATAAGTTAGTACTGGAAGATCACTTTCAAACCAAAGGAGGAAAATGTATGGTATGTGTAGCTTAAAGCACGGATCTTCAGAATCTGATCTACTGGATCTAAACTCTGATGCAGGAATCTGTACTGGACGTTCAACCACCTTCTCCTGTAGGAAACACAATTTAAAAACACTGTGCTTCTAAGCTCATTTCCCACACACACATACTAGTTCCCCTTTTGCCTGCTTCATTTGGTACAATTCTAAAGCATCACTCATCATGTCTCTTGAGTGTAGAGGATGAATGCTATAGTGTTCATATATTTCTTCTGCTTTACCTGAGTCAACTTTTGCAAGCTGAGCCAAAGCAGTTGAGGTGGAACCTTCGTTCTCACACAAATAGATATCCCTCTACATCAACATCTTTGTAAAACATATTTTCTATTTTAAGGTATTCTATCATTGCTCACAAGTTCCTTCCAAATTTATTTCTCTTTAGTAGTTATTCCATTTACTAGAAACACTACTACTTCTTCTTGATTTACCCATATAGTTTCCATATTCTCCTTTATATTCTAAGACAAATACACAACTTTACCTTTTAGGAGTTCAGCAGGAGGTAGTTTCTTATTCTTGGTCTCCATCTTTGCAATTGCTTGGAAGGGATGTAATGCCTGTATGAGAATACTCAAATAGATATTCAGATTTTCAAGCTCTGGAGGACTTGGAAAAACTTCTAATTTATTATTGTCCAATTTGGCAATCCAATATTTACTGACAAAGCTGGCTTATGCTCAAATCACATCGAGCGTCAGCTATCAAATAAAGACCAGGTTTATACTACTGTACTAGATCAGTCTCTTCTGTTTTTTCACAAATGCCAAATTTGTTTGACTTGTGATTTCTAGTGAGTTTATTTGCAAAAAACACACACCTTCTCTGGAACTTTTGCAGTGTTGTTCTACACAACCATCTCAGTCTCTTCAGTTGGCCTTTCAGGCCCAAAATATATCATATACAACAGAACTGACTTCAGAATGAGAACTGCTTAATACCATATCATTTCGTTTCTGAAGCTGGAGAGCTGGACTTTTTGAAAGACACAAACTTCTAACTATATTACTAATTTTAGAGCGCGCACAGACAGCATCCATATATGATGGAAAGTACTTTATTTCCAGTAGTTTCGCTTTTTGTTTTATAGTTGCTCTGCTGTATTTGTTTAAGAAGACTGTAAGTTTGTCAATAGACTTTTCTATTATGTTGCACACATTTCTTCACTTCTATTTCTTCTTCTGTATATCTCAGCACTATTTTTTCTTTTTCATTCAGTGTACCTTCATTGATTTCATATGCACAACCATCTTGGTCAATTGCAAACACTAAGGGGCATATTATCAACGAGGCGATAAAAAATTATCGCCACTTTTGCGTCTGATTTCGGACGAAAAGCGGCGATAACTTTAACGCCCTATTAGCAAGGACACGCTAACGCGTGAATCCATGCTCCTTCGCCCTTTCCCTTAACGCCCAGCTTTGCACCTCTAATTCTCTAACGCAAAGTGGGCGTTCCTCACAAGAATAACGGGAGAAATGTCACTAAGCGACATTTCTCCCATTATCAAGCCTCACGCTAAGAAGCATAGCGACAAGAAAAGTAGTGATAACCTCTGTTATCGCTACTTTCCTTACGCCTGCTTTGAAACTGACTTAGCCATGATATCCTATGGAAGGTGGATATCATGGCTAAGTATGTGTAGCCTTATCAGCAAGCTATCGCCAAAAGTTGTGCGATTATCGCTGCATTTCCAGCGATAATCGCACAGTTGGCAGCTTGTGCTCTGAATTTTATCGCTTTGGAGATAAGCGTTGCTGATAGCACGCTATCTCCGCGATAAAATTCAGAGCTCGCCGGCGATAATTATCCTTGCGCTAAGTGTGTTTAGGGATAATTATCGCCGGCCCTTGCTGATATGCCCCTAAGAGCCTAGTTACGAGTTTGGCTGTCCATAAGACCGCCAAACTCACGTTGGTGTGACGGCTATCATCTCACTGGCAGTTCGACCGCCGTATTACTGTTGTATTTCGCTTTAGGTGTCCGTATATGAAATGAAGGGTGCTGCTTGTATAGCGCATCTGTCACTCCTAACGGAGTCTCCTGGCGCTGTAAATGACAAAGATCAGCTGTGTAGATTGAGATCTAAATTAGGGCCAGGCAGCAGGCATCAGATGTTCCAAAGATCCATGTCTTTAAAGCCTTTCTGAACTGCTCCACCTGTTCAATTGCTCTGAGTTCCTTTGGCATGCAATTCCAGGCTTTTGCTCCCAATACCGTGGCCGATTTCCCTCCTCTGGTTGTTAGTTTGAAGCCAGGCATTTTAAGCAAGTTTGCAGCACTAGATCTAAGTGTTCTCGTTGTAGTGTATGGTTTGAATCTTGTTGAAAGGTATACCGGACCCAGGCGGCGGTATGCTCTGAAAGTCGTCAACAATAGTTTGAACAAGATTCTTTTATGAACTGGGAGCCAGTGAAGGATCTTCAGGGCGGCAGAGGCAGACGCTCTACGAGGAAGCCCTAGGAGCAATCTGGCTGCTGCGTGCTGAACTACCTGTAGTCTCCTCAGGGTGGCTTTATTAATCCCTGCAAGAAGACTATTGCAGTAATCCAGCCGTGATAGTATAAGAGCCACTGCCAATGTTCTCCTAGCGGCCAGCGGGATCAGGTTGAAGAACTTTCTCAGAGTTTTGATAAGGCCAAAACAAGTCCCTGTTACCTTTAGGACATGGGGTTTGAAAGAGAGGGAAGAGTCAAACCATACGCCCAGATTTTTTGCAACCTCCACCGTTGGTGGGGGGGGCTGCAGTGTTATCTGGGCACCAATCCTTTGGTTGGAAGGAATTGTTTTTTCCAATCGGTAGTATTTCCTTCTTGTCAGTATAACAGCAGAGATGATTATTTTTCATCCATTTGATGACTGCTGTAAGACAAGCTTTAACATTTTCTTCGGCATCAGTGGAATTCCTTTCCAATGACAGGATCAGCTGAGTGTCATCAGCATAAGATGGAATTTCGATCCCATAAGCCGAGATCAGCTAAATAAGTGGGGCTATATATATATTAAATAGAAGTGGACTAAGAAAAGCCCCCTGTGGGACGCCCGTGTTAACGATACATTCCGACGACAGAAAAGATCCCAACGAGACGACCTGCTTCCTATTTGACAGGATGGATGTAATCCATGCCAATGCAGAATCAGAAATGCCACAAGATCTCAATCTGGCTAGCAGGATATGGTGCGAGATGGAATCAAATGCAGCAGACAGATCCAAAAGGATCAAGACTGCCTTCTTGCCGTTGTCCGTAATTCATTTCAGGGTGTCCGATATCTGGAGTAATGCCAATTCTGTCGAATGTTTAGGGCGGAATCAAGATTGGCGGGGATAGAAAATCAGTGTGGACTCCGAGGACTAGAGAGTTCTTTATACACCATTCTCTCTGTGATCTTACCTAAGATTGGTAACAGGGATATGGGCCTGTAATTAGAGAGGTTAGATGAATATAGATTCAGTTTTTTCTTAAGTGGCTTCACAATGGCAAATTTCCATTCATCCGGTACAATACCGGTGGATAGGGAAGAATTCACAATATTGTTAATCACATGATTCACAATATCGATGATGTAATGTAATAAGATCGGGGGAAATGCATCCAATGGAGAGCCTGATTTACCTGATTGGTCTGGGATAGCGTGGTAGTTTGGAAGGTTTGAAGGTCAGGACTGTCCTCTCTATAATCTGGCACCTTTCCCTCAATATGATCTGAGAGACTATGGGTCTCAAAGCTCATTTGAATGGTCTTAATTTTATCTTCAAAGTATAGTGCAATTTCGTTGCATAATTTATGGGAGGGGGGGATTTCTGAATGTAAGCCTTTGGGATCTATAAAGGATTTTACCATTTTGAATATTTATTTTTAATTATGCTTTGCCAAAGTTATTCTATTATGGAAATTTTCTTATTTTGCTAATTTAATAGCTGAATGATATTGTTTCCTGAATGTTTTAAAGATCTGTAAATTGGAAGCTTCATATCCCTTCTCCATCTGCGTTCTAGCTGTTTACAATGCAGATGAAGTCCCTCCAGTTCTTTTGAAAACCATGGATCATTATGAATTTTCCTTTTACTCATTCTGGCCGTGCACTTTGTAGGAGCTAATTCTTCACCTATAGACATGATCCAACTGTGGAACCGGCGAGAGTGCCCTCCTGGTTCCCCCATAAGTGTAGGAATCGTGTCTTGGGCGATTAATGGTAAGGAAGGATTAATGGCTAATGAATGCCATTTCCGCCTCTGTGCCCCTGTATTATTCTTCATAGCTGCACAGTCCTTATTGGGGATTGGAAATGCTAATGGGATAAAACAGTGGTCAGACCAGACCTGTGGGATTGTATTGCCTGTCTGGAGTGAGATAAGGTTGGTGCAAACAGCATCCAACGTATGTCCTGCTCTATGTGTTGGTCACTGGACCACTTGTTTCATGCCAAGCAAAGTTACCGTTTCCAGAAAGGAAGTAACCCTTGGGCTGTCATTACATTCCAGATGCAGATTAACATCTCCAAGCAGCGAAAAATTAGAATATCTAAGCAGTGCTTCACTGAGAGCATCTCCTAATGAGTACAAAAAGGAATTACTGTTGCCTGGTGGGCGATATATTAAGGCCCCAGAGAAGGAGAAGGAATTATTCATAGCACAACAAAAGCCCATGTTTTCTGCTCCTTTATGCCCTTGTAAGGTGAAGGTTTTGCATTGTAGGGTCTCTCTATGTATGATGGCTGCTCCCCCCCACCCCTACTATCCTGCACTTTGTGAAGATGGGTGGCAGGGCGTCCGCAATATCCAGATTAGAGTCTTCCTTTAACCAAGATTCAGTAATGCATAAGAAGTCTAAATCATTATCCATGATCAGTTCTTTAATATCTAAGACATGTCTAACTAAAGATCGTTTATTGATTAGACCCCCCCTAATACACGCCTGATGACAGGCTCCATTTACTTCATCCCTCGTTTTGAAAGATTCGTAGAATGGTATCTGTACCTGACATTTCCGGCATGTTATCGGGCCTCTGATTTTGTTGACTTCTATGTAGTGTTCACAATGTTTCTTGGTATTCAGTTCATGCAGATGATTTACTGAAAATATTCTACCTGGTTGGAAACTGGCAGCATGGCTGGCGCTGGTCGCGCGTTGGGCGCAGACGGGCTTACCTTTGGCGCACCTGCTGCGTGTCAGCGCCCTTCCCTCCATTTATGCAATGATGCTAGGCAATGTGGCGAGAGAATAGACCATCTCTTAAAAAAATGGCTGCCGTTATTATCCCACCGGAAGTGGGGGGGAAATGTCGCGTCAGCGCTCCCTCCACACAATCAGCAAAAGCTGTGGTGGACCGGGGAGCAGACGCAAAAGATGCAAAAGCACCCAATTAGGAGTGAGGTAAGCGTCCTAAGTACTCCTATATCACCCTTAACAGAATGCAGGATGCAGAATTTACAGGATGCAATTGCCCATACAATATCTGGCACACAAAGGAACAACAGGGCTGTAAACATTAAAACATGCAGCGCAGTGCACAAAAAGAACGTGGATTAAAATAAGTATAGGAGCAATAAGGTTAACTTCTAGGTTTTCCTAAATCATGTCCTTATCTTGGCACAATTCGCATTGCCCTTATTTAGGCATGAGATCCCTGTCCTTATTTAGGCATTAGCCGTGCTATCCAAATACAGGCATGGTCACCTACATCCATCCACCCCAACGTCACAATGAGTTCTTAGAAACCAGACCGTTATGCCATTGGGAGTTTCCCTAGCCTAGGATTATTGATTTCTCCAAGAACTCATTTATTATCCATGAACCGCTATTCCTTAAGAGTTCATTCATGACGTCTTCCTCTGCCCGACTTTACGTCAATGCAAACATTCCTAAGCAGCTTCCAGGTATAAATATACCTTCCCTTGTCATGACAAAGCACGGCTGCGCAGCTTGATACGGCTCGCCACGGCAAGTTCGGAAGAGACTACGACTTTAGAGGAATTCGTGTCCCGGCCTGACGCACTGACAAGAGACGCTGTCATCTCTGCTCGCAGAGAATCCAGCTTCCAGTGTTCTGACTCCCTTCGCGGGGTATTAGAGTTTGAGACAAGGAGAGAGATTCCCACCTCTCTGTCAGCTCTGATAGCCTCGAGTGGAATCCGTGGACCTCTTCAGGATTGGTTCGTTGCTCAAAAGGGTTCCACCCCTTGATCGTTTCCTCTCTGATAGCTATAATAGCACAAGAGACAGATCGGATCAAGTGAGGGAAGGAAAGGATGGGGACAGCGGGGAGGGAGACCTGTAAAAATGTAAGCACAAGGTTATACACTAGATCTATGAGTAATGGAGACAGTACACATGGAACATGTAAAATGCCTGGAGTTTGGTCAACTACCTGTAAAAGAAAAGAACCAGGAATTTCATTGAAAGTCATGAACAAAGATGAGGTTCAGAGGTAACTTTCCCCAACTAAGAACCTGCCAAATTACCAAAAAGGACTAATACATCCATGAAAGTTATGATACATCCCCCTTTGTTTCTTCCTTCACTTCCACCGTTTCTCAACACGGCTTCGCCCACGGAAGATTCAGGCACATAGTTGCCGGTTCGCAACCCGGCTTCGTCACTCTGTGCTCCCCAAATTATGTACAGCATGAATCGCCTCAAGGCTCAGATGTTTTTGCGCAAGGCGCAAATAGTTAATCCTATTTCCCTATCAGCGGGAATTCTCTCTCTCTCTCTCTCATTCACTCGGCACACCCTTAGTCTTTCTGGCCTAGAGTGATAGTGTTTGTAAGTTCCAAAGACTGTGGCAGTAACAGGAGCAATGCAACAACGTAGAACAGGACCCCCCCCCTGTATAAAGTATTACTCAGAGGTTTCCACAGCAAACATCTCGGTGCGCTAAGCACCCTTACCCCACCGCGACAGCCTCACGCCAGAAGGTAGTCCTCCTCAGGAACCGTTAGGAATATCCGGCGCAGCCTTGCGCGTCTGCTCCCTTCTTCACCTATGCGCCGCACTGCAAACGTCATCACGTGCCGGAAGAGCGAAGGCACGTCCCGGGCGCGACGCACAGCCTACTGGGTAATGTAGTTTTTCCTTCCGCATTTCCGCCGTTCGATCCTGACGACGAACCCACGGAACGGTTCCTAACAGTACATCCCTCCCCCGAGGGACGTCGTCAGGGCTTGGGCTTATCCGGATGCAGCTGATGAAACCGTTGCACTAGTCGCGGAGCGTGGACTGCTTCCGCGGGTTCCCAAGAGTCTTCCTCCGGGCCATATCCTTTCCAGGATATCAAATACCACACCTTCTTCCCTCTCTGCTTGGAGTCCACCACTGTACGTACTTCGTACTCTGGTTCATTGTTAATCAGGGTGGGTTTTGGGTGTCTGGGTACTGGATTGTGAGCTGGTTTCAACAACGAGACGTGAAAAACCGGATGTATATGCATATGATTCGGTAATGCCAGCTTCACTGCTACCGGGTTGATGACTTTAATGATCTTAAAAGGACCAATATAGCGAGGATTGAAGATACTGTAGCGCCGAAAACGTATGTTTCGGGTGGATAACCACACCACCTCTCCTTCTTTGTACCTTGGTTCAGGTCTTCGATGTTTATCGGCTTGTCGTTTGTACGCGGTCTTTGCCTTCTGGATGTTTCTTTGCGTGTGTTTTAGAACCCTTTGGATCTTTTTGACCCTCGTTTGTACTTCTGGCACCTTTGTGGCCTCTCTTGGGAGGATAAAGGGTAGAAACCGGGGATGGAAGCCATAGGTGACAAAAAACGGGGCATATTTCGTTGTGCTGTGTTGTGCGCTATTGTAGGCTATTTCGGCGAGCCATAACCATTCAACCCACGCTTCGGTATCACCGTGTACGTAAGATCTTAGATATTGTTTCAAGGTTTGGTTTAGCCTTTCTGTTTGTCCATCCGTCTGGGGGTGGAAGCTTGTAGACAGATTTGAATCAATACGTAATGCGGCGCACCACACTCTCCAGAACTGCGACGTGAATTGTGTGCCTCTGTCTGTGACAATCGTCTTTGGAAGGCCATGCAGCCGCACTATATGCGTGAGCAGTAGTTGTGCTACCTGTCCAGCAGTAGGTATTCGAGGGCAGGCTATGAAGTGGCCCATCTTGGTCAAACTATCAATCACCACCAATATCGTGGTACATCCTTGGTCTTTCGGCAACCCCACAATGAAGTCCAACGTTATGTGTTCCCAAGGCAGCTCAGGTGTGGGTAACGGGCGGAGCAGCCCGTAGGGCTTCCCCCGATTGGGTTTGGTTTGCATACATACGAGGCATGTCTGTATCAGGGAGTGCACATCCTTGGTCATTGTTGGCCACCAGAATTGTCGTAAGAGCCTTTCTTGTGTCTTTTCTCTTCCGTTGTGTCCTGCGGTGGGAGAAGTATGACACCATTGTAGAGCTTCCTGCCTTAAGCTCGGGGTAGGTATGAATAACTGTTTCCCTTTCATAGGGAGGCCTTCCCGGATTTTCCAATCCGGGTGGTCCACTAACCACTTTTTCCATTTTGGCCTCTCCATTTCGGTCTTTACTTTATTGAGGAATTGTTCGGACTTCACCACACAGATTGCTTGCTCTGGCGGTATAATGGATCGTGCTATAGGTTCCAGAGGCGCTGGAGTGCTTTCTTGTCTTGAGAGGGCATCCGCTTTTTTGTTCGCACTCCCCGGCCTGTAGGTGAGTATAAACCGAAATTCCTCAAAAAACAACATCCACCTGAGTTGTCGGGGGGATAGGAGGCGAGCTGAGGTCATATATTGCAAATTCCGATGATCGGAATATACTGTAGTGGTATGTTTGGCCCCCATTAAATAGTGTCGCCATTCCTTAAATGCGTCTCGTATAGCGAGCAGTTCTTTTTCCGCTATTGTGTAGTTTATTTCTGCTCCACTGAGCTTTCGTGACATGAAGGCGATGGGGTGCAACAGGCCGTTCTGGGGATCCCTCTGGGATAACACCGCCCCTATTGCTACTTCTGAGGCATCTGCTTCCACCAGGTATGGCCTTTCCGGATCAGGGTGGGCCAGCACTGGGGCCGTTGTAAATGCCTCTCGGAGCTGGTCAAACGCCTGTTGGGCTTCTGGAGTCCATGCGAATTTGATCTTTTTCCGGAGGAGTTGCGTGATTGGGGCCACTATATCCGAAAAGTGAAGGATAAACCTTCTGTAAAAGTTGGCAAATCCAAGAAAGGATTGGACATCCTTGACATTCGTAGGGATAGGCCACCTCTGCACTGCCTTGATCTTTCTGTCGGCCATGGTTTGTCCTTGTGCTGACAACATAACCCCCAAAAATTCCACCTGGTCAACGTGAAACTCACATTTACTGAGTTTACAGTAAAGTGCATTGGCTCTCAAGGCACCTAACACCTTCCCCACATGTTGTTCATGCTGGTTGACATCTTCTGAGTATATTAAAATGTCATCAATGTACACTATAGCGAATCTGTCTAAATACTCCCTTAACACCTCGTTTAGAAAATACTGAAATGCGGCAGGCGCATTGCACAACCCGAACGGCATTACTTGATATTCAAATAATCCGTATCGGGTGCGAAAAGCCGTTTTCCATTCATCACCCCTTCTCATGCGAACGAGGTGGTATGCCCCTCGGAGATCGAGTTTGGTGTAGATTACCGCCTTTTTTACCTGGTCCAGCAGGACTGATATCAGCGGAAGGGGGTAGCTATTTTTGATGGTCACCTTGTTTAAGGCGCGAAAGTCAATACAAGTTCTCAACTCTCCATTAGCTTTAGGTATAAAAAAAAGGGGTGACGCAGCTGGGGATTTGGAGGGCCTAATAAACCCATTCTCTTGGTATTCCTCCAAATAGTTTCGCAAATGCTCGTTTTCTTTCTCTGACAGTGCATAAATCCTCCCACAAGGCACTACCGCCCCCGGAACAAGATCTATCTGACAATCGTATGGGCGGTGCGGAGGAAGCTTGTTCGCCTGTCTCTCATTAAAGACATCTACATATTCTCCGTATCTTTCAGGTAACACCACATCCTTTTCGGCAGCGGTGGCGATCATGTATTCCTTTCCTACTGACCTGTCTACGGGACTGTGTTCCGGAAGACAATTATGGTCACAGAACGGGGAATCAAAAACTATACTGTGATCTGCCCACTGTATGGTAGGGTTATGTTTCTTTAACCAGGGTAGTCCTAGTATCACCCCATACGTGGGGGTCTTGATGATATTAAAGGTTAGCCATTCAATGTGGTTTTCTCCACAGCAAACCTCAAGAGAGGGGGTACAAAAACCAATGGGTCCTGAAACCAGGTTCCTACCGTCTACGGTCAGGACGGTTTCCAAATGTTCTTTAGCTACCTTGGGGATCTCTAACTTCTGCACAACGTCTTCATCCATGAAGATGCCTGTCGCACCAGAATCCAAAAGAGCGTTCACTTCTACTTTTTCTCCTTTGAGACGGAAGTGCAGACTCACATAAAAATGATCTTTCTCACCTATCACAGAAGGAATTTCATACAGGCCCCTGGCATTTCCTCCCCCAATCCCTGGGCCTATTAGTTTTCCGCCTTTGGTACGATCGGGGAAGTGGCCCTCGCATACCCTCCTTCTCTAGCCTTGGGTTTAGCCAAGCAGTCTTTTACGTAGTGCCCTTTCTTCCCACAATACATACAGAGGCCTTGCTTTCTCCTCTGTTCCCTTTCTTCCTGGGTAAGGGTCGCCCTTACGGACCCTATTTCCATAGGTTCCGTTACTGAACCAGATCCCCCCACCGGTACGCGGGGTTTATCGCTCCTCACAAACGGACGGTCATATTTCTTTCTATCCCCCCGTCTTTCTGACAGACGATGATCCAACCGTCTCGCTAGGTTAATGAGTTCGATACAGGATCGGGGTTGCGGGTCTATTTGGGCGATTACGTCCTTCAACTCTTCCCTCAGACCATGGTGAAAGATAGCTGCTTGTTTATCTTCGGGCCAGTGTGTTTCGGCCACTAAACGCTGAAAAGCGTTCACATACACTAATAATTCCCGATTCCCTTGTCTTAACTCCAACAATTCCCTGTCTACCGAATACGACTGGGTTCGTTGATCAAATACTCGTTCAAACTCCTCCCGAAACCCATCCCAGTCGTACAAAAAAGGATCGTCTTTCCTTACCAAAGGAACCGCCCATTGCGCTGCATCCCCTGCCAAATATGAGATCAGGAAGGCGACTCTCGCTTGATTTGTACTAAAGACCTTGGGACGACAGGTGAAATGCATCATGATTTGTGTTAAAAATACCTGGACCTTCTTTTCATCCCCATGAAATCTTTCAGGGGCTGCTAAGGGAATGGGCGTGGGTACTTCAACAGTAACAGGAGTGGGCTGCATTGAGGACGAGCCTCCTCCCCATGCACCTCCACCCTGAGCTCTACTCCCTACTGCGTCAAACGGATTACGCTGTAATCGTTCTACGCGCTCATGCAACGCCGCGGTTTCTACTCTAGAGGCTGCTACCTCGTTTTGCACTATTTGTAAAGCGGCTATAACCTCTTCTAGGGTGGCCATTGTGCCCCGAACCAACCGGGAAGTAATCCTAGGTAAAGGCCGGATATTCTGTCAGCTCTGATAGCCTCGAGTGGAATCCGTGGACCTCTTCAGGATTGGTTCGTTGCTCAAAAGGGTTCCACCCCTTGATCGTTTCCTCTCTGATAGCTATAATAGCACAAGAGACAGATCGGATCAAGTGAGGGAAGGAAAGGATGGGGACAGCGGGGAGGGAGACCTGTAAAAATGTAAGCACAAGGTTATACACTAGATCTATGAGTAATGGAGACAGTACACATGGAACATGTAAAATGCCTGGAGTTTGGTCAACTACCTGTAAAAGAAAAGAACCAGGAATTTCATTGAAAGTCATGAACAAAGATGAGGTTCAGAGGTAACTTTCCCCAACTAAGAACCTGCCAAATTACCAAAAAGGACTAATACATCCATGAAAGTTATGATACATCCCCCTTTGTTTCTTCCTTCACTTCCACCGTTTCTCAACACGGCTTCGCCCACGGAAGATTCAGGCACATAGTTGCCGGTTCGCAACCCGGCTTCGTCACTCTGTGCTCCCCAAATTATGTACAGCATGAATCGCCTCAAGGCTCAGATGTTTTTGCGCAAGGCGCAAATAGTTAATCCTATTTCCCTATCAGCGGGAATTCTCTCTCTCTCTCTCTCATTCACTCGGCACACCCTTAGTCTTTCTGGCCTAGAGTGATAGTGTTTGTAAGTTCCAAAGACTGTGGCAGTAACAGGAGCAATGCAACAACGTAGAACAGGACCCCCCCCCTGTATCAAGTATTACTCAGAGGTTTCCACAGCAAACATCTCGGTGCGCTAAGCACCCTTACCCCAGCGCGACAGCCTCACGCCAGAAGGTAGTCCTCCTCAGGAACCGTTAGGAATATCCGGCGCAGCCTTGCGCGTCTGCTCCCTTCTTCACCTATGTGCCGCACTGCAAACGTCATCACGTGCCGGAAGAGCGAAGGCACGTCCCGGGCGCGACGCACAGCCTACTGGGTAATGTAGTTTTTCCTTCCGCATTTCCGCCGTTCGATCCTGACGACGAACCCACGGAACGGTTCCTAACACTCTCTCATTCTAAGGTATGGAGCCGACTAGAACCTAGAGGGACTCTTGGCATACCAAACTATAGCATACCATACTATAGAATACTTTTTTAGGAACAACCTTGGGTTTTGACTTGAAAGGCAGCAAGGCCAAGTCAATATATAGTTAACACAACAAAAGTACTGCCAATGCTGCACTAGATATAAAAAAGATACTTCGGATCATGGACTGAACAAAACAGTACCACTATAAACCACTTTTTCCGTTTGATTTTAATCAACAATTTTTTTTGGGGATCAGTGCTTCATTAACTCATTTTTAAGCACGGTTTTATTTATACAGAACAAATTAGCAAAAATAGTAGAAAAAACAATACAACATTAATATTTACATTGCCTACACAAATACACACGACACTGCTACTGGCATACAAAAGTCAATCATACCATACATCCATACTACTCAATCATACTGTGGGACATTTGAGACAAATATTCAATGACAGTTTGACGATTTTTTGAAAAGAGGGGGGGGCTATCGAAGACTTGTTTACAGCCTAATGGTGGTAGTTTGAAAGTGATTAAGTTGTTAATTGTGCGATTAGCCCACAGCGAAGAGGTCTACGCGTTTCGAATCCCTCAAGTTGTGGGGATTCTCATCAGGACCAGATGCTCACTAAAGGGAGAACAGAAAAGCTAAATTAGACCAAATGACCCTTAAACACTAAAATTTCCTCAACGCAGACCTTGTGCTCGAATCTTACCTCGCAGCCAATGCCAACCAAGGGGAGACTTGCGAATATTGAATATAGACCTTTTCAAAAAAACCTTTAAAAAGACAGAAGGAGGGAGAGTGGATTTAATATAAATGTCGCCTAAAGCGCTGGTAGATGCGGTAGCGGTGTTAGTCCGATAATGAAAAGCGTCTTACTTGTCAGCCTGCCGATGTCGTGTATCTTTCTGCTGGCGTGGGTTGAGGTTCCTCCGGACAAAGTACCGGCTATTAAAAATGATGATTCATGTTTCGGAAAGACTTTAATTGTCGTCTGAAAGAAATGAACCACAACGGAATGAAGTGGCTGCGTTATTCTAGCCTACAAGGAAAATGCGGGAAGGCTCAAGTGTAGCTCGTTCAAATGTTCTCTTACCTTCCGATGTAGTTTGCAAAAGTTTTACAGGGAACCCGTAGTCCGTGCTTGTGACGCCAATGCAGGTGTTGTTCAAGGTGCAACAGGAAGGAATCTCCTTTTACACTTCCTGTCTTAGTGCACGGGCGCAATCTGGGATATGTAGTTTCTTTCCGCTGGGAAGCTGATTGGAGTAAAGGAGGACTGCTTGAATCGGGCGATGATCGCAATGTCGATGTGGAGGCTCATGGGATTTGTAGTTAGACATCGTGGTGTGTTCAACTTTATTGACAAAAACACCATATCACGCTACTTCGCGATCCAATGGATATGCATATAAAATGCAAGATGAAACGTAGGTGTGGTATGATGAAGCTGTGAAGCAAGCATCATTAAGGACGTTATTTGGCAAGACATTCAGTAAACAGGAGATGTTCTAACAGGAACGGATTCATAGGTTGAAAATCTCTGACATTTCATTCAATCCCTCGACTGATGTATTGAATTTAATTATCAACATCGCTTCTCTTTTCAACAGTTTGGCATCCAGATCTCCTCCTCTGCTGTCTTGTGTAACTTTCGAAATCACAGTCCATTTGACATCTGTTTCTGCATGGTTGTTAAGACGCCAATGGTTAACCAAAGGAGCGTTTTGCACATTTTTTCGTATTCTTGATTTGTGCTGTTGGATTCTGAACCTTATTTCCTGATTTGTTTTTCCAATGTAAAGTTTGTCACATGGACATAATATCCCATATACTACAAATTTTGTTTTGCAGTTTGAAAAGGAATCATGTTTCCAATGAATGTCCTGATGGATGAAATGGTTGCCTTCCAAAGTAGATTCACAGCACACACATGTACCACATTTGTGGTGGCCTTGAATCGGAGGAAGATTTAGAAAGCTTCTCAAATTCGGGACCTTTGTTTTTGGGAGAGCAGCTCTCACGATCTGATTGGCTATGCTTCTATCTTTTCTAAAAGCAAATAGTGGGGGTTCTTTGAGGGAAGGGTCCAAATTTTTTACCAGGTGCCAGTTTTGGGAGATGATCTTTTTAAGCCAATTGGACGTGGGTGTAAAGGTGGACACACAGACAATCCTGTCCATTTTGGATTTGTCTCTCCTTTCAAAGAGAACTTCCCGTGGGGTCCACCATGCACGTTTCATGGATCTCTTCAAAAGTTTTTTAGGATATCCTCTTTCTACGAGGTTAGTCTTTAGTTTTTCCGCATGAAGGAGAAATTCATCCTTGAATGTGCAATTCCGACGGATTCTTAAAAATTGTCCATAGGGCAAATTGTCCCTCAGGCTGCGTGGGTGATTGCTGGAATAGAGGAACGCTTTATTTCTGTCGGTTTTTTTCTTGTACAGTGTGGATACAAGGTGTCCCTCACTTGGGTAGACTTCAACATCCAAAAACGGTATTTTGACTTTGGAAAAACTCAGGCTGAACTTAATGTCCGGTGTTCTATTGTTCAGCCAATTGACAAAGTCTCGCAGTTGGTCTTCTTCTCCAGTCCAAGTTAAGAACACATCGTCGATGTACCTTACCCAATGTCCGATGTAAGTTGAGAATGGATTATTGTTATACACAAAATGTTCCTCGTATTTTGACATGTAGAGGATGGCCAGCTCTGGGGCGAAAGGACACCCCATCGCGACACCTTTGATTTGTAAGAAAAACTCATCCTTAAAACAAAAATAGTTATTTTTTAACGCAAAGGTAGCTAGCTCCAGGATGAATTGTGTCGGGACCTTTTCAGGCTTCGGTCTACTGTTTAGAAATGTCTCCAAAACTGCCAGCCCTTCGTCTTGGGGAATTTCCGTATACAACGAGGTGACATCTAGGGTGGCTAAGAGATGTGTATTTTCTTGAAACTCCATTGTGCTCAATTTGATCAGGAAGTCCGTGGTGTCTTTAATAAACGATTTGACCTCTTGCATAAAGGGTTTAAGGAAGAAATCTACGAATTTTGAAATTGATTCAGTCAAAGACTCACAACCCGAGACTATGGGACGACCCGGGGGGTTGTTTTCGTTTTTATGTACTTTGGGAAGTACGTAAAAAATAGGTGTACGAGGGTTTTTGTTTTTAAGAAATTCATATTCTTTCTTGCCTAAAAAGCCTTCATCAAATCCTTTCTGGAGAATGTTGAATAGTTTGCCTTGCAATTCAGCCGTTGGATCTTTATTGAGCTTTCTGTAGCAAGTATCATTTGATAGTTGTCTCATCACTTCTGCCGTATAGCGTTCAGTGGCCCAGATGACAATAGACCCGCCCTTGTCCGCTTGTTTAATTATTATAGATGGGTCATTTTTTAGATCAGTCAAAGCTTCTTTTTGAGCTTTCGTCATGTTGAATTTGACAGATCTCTTTTTGTGTTTTTCAGCTTCCGTGATGGCAGACAGTACTACCTTTTCAAATAGTATTACCTCCTTAGGTGTTTTCGCTGTTGGTGGGCAAAAGCAGGATTTTTTCCTTAAACCTGTCGTCTCTGTGTTGTCCTGCAATGGATTGTCCAGGAAGAAGGTGATCAGGCGTATCTTGCGGCAGAATTCAATGAATTCAGCCTTAAGTTTGACAAAGTTGGTTGCTTTGGATGGTACGAAAGAAAGACCCATTTCTAGTACACTGCATTCATCATATGTCAGAATTTTATCTGAGAGATTGAAGATGGACGTCATCTTCGGTTCCCGTGATTTTTGCCGATCTGTGACAGTTAGAATCCTCAGTTTTTGTAGTTCTGACGTCTCGTGGACATTTCCCATGGTTGGTTGGAAAATCTGGATCTGCCGCGAGGTTTCCGCTGGCCTCGTCCTAAAAAAGACGGTTGTTGAAAGTTCTGTTGTAGATTTGGTTGGAAATTAACACGTCTACTGGGTTCGCCCCTTGTACTAGGGTTGTCAGTGTCACTGCTGTCCGAAGAAGATGATGTTTCGGAAAAATTGATGAAATTGGACCTAGATCTCCCTTGGTAATCCTGTAGAAATCGTCGTGAGTCAGGTCTTGTGTAAAAATCAATTTGTAGATAAGGATAAATCTTGTCTAGAGAAAAGTTCTTTTTGTCCTTTTCGAATTTGAGGCCCTTTTGATTAATTGAATAGTCCTTAAATTCGAGGATCTCCTTATCGACTTTGTCCAAAAGTTCTTTGGCATCCGTGATCAATTGGTTAGTTTTAATTTCGTTCTCAAGAGCCGAGATTTCTTCCAATTGTTATTTAGACAGTCTTTGTGCTGTCTCGATGGTGAGGACCATGAGGTCTCTACTGCATTTTGTTTCGATTTGACTGAACCCTTTTTTATAAGTTGGATCCTCTGTAAATATTACCGGAACGTTACGTATTTGGAGGCCTCCCGGGATGGTTCCTGCCCTCAGATGTTCAATTAGAAAATGACCGTGTAGATCAGTCCGTATTTGCTTCTTTTTCAGTCTAACAAGTCTATCGGATTCGTTATTGATTTTAGCAGTCGTGCTCAAGGCGGCGGAAGAAAAAAGTGGAGGGTCATTCAATAGCTTAAGTATATGTTCCTCGCTGTATGCGAAAGTGTCGCTAACTGACATAGTATGTCAAAGAAAAATAAAGAGGGAAAGTGAAAAAAGGAAAGTATCACCTTATAATACACACCCTTAAATGTGCTTTACCTATACTAAACACACTAACCGTGACTCATTCAAAAATCTGCAGGCTACACCTGCTCGTAATATCAAAGAAAATCAAGTCTAAACAACCTCGCGAGTAGGAACCCGCCAGACAACCTTAGGAACAACCTTGGGTTTTGACTTGAAAGGCAGCAAGGCCAAGTCAATATATAGTTAACACAACAAAAGTACTGCCAATGCTGCACTAGATATAAAAAAGATACTTCGGATCATGGACTGAACAAAACAGTACCACTATAAACCACTTTTTCCGTTTGATTTTAATCAACAATTTTTTTGGGGTTCAGTGCTTCATTAACTCATTTTTAAGCACGGTTTTATTTATACAGAACAAATTAGCAAAAATAGTAGAAAAAACAATACAACATTAATATTTACATTGCCTACACAAATACACACGACACTGCTACTGGCATACAAAAGTCAATCATACCATACATCCATACTACTCAATCATACTGTGGGACATTTGAGACAAATATTCAATGACAGTTTGACGATTTTTTTAAAAGAGGGGGGGGGCTATCGAAGACTTGTTTACAGCCTAATGGTGGTAGTTTGAAAGTGATTAAGTTGTTAATTGTGCGATTAGCCCACAGCGAAGAGGTCTACGCGTTTCGAATCCCTCAAGTTGTGGGGATTCTCATCAGGACCAGATGCTCACTAAAGGGAGAACAGAAAAGCTAAATTAGACCAAATGACCCTTAAACACTAAAATTTCCTCAACGCAGACCTTGTGCTCGAATCTTACCTCGCAGCCAATGCCAACCAAGGGGAGACTTGCGAATATTGAATATAGACCTTTTCAAAAAAAACTTTAAAAAGACAGAAGGAGGGAGAGTGGATTTAATATAAATGTCGCCTAAAGCGCTGGTAGATGCTGGTAGATGCGGTAGCGGTGTTAGTCCGATAATGAAAAGCGTCTTACTTGTCAGCCTGCCGATGAGGAGGAGATCTGGATGCCAAACTGTTGAAAAGAGAAGCGATGTTGATAATTAAATTCAATACATCAGTCGAGGGATTGAATGAAATGTCAGAGATTTTCAACCTATGAATCCGTTCCTGTTAGAACATCTCCTGTTTACTGAATGTCTTGCCAAATAACGTCATTAATGATGCTTGCTTCACAGCTTCATCATACCACACCTACGTTTCATCTTGCATTTTATATGCATATCCATTGGATCGCGAAGTAGCGTGATATGGTGTTTTTGTCAATAAAGTTGAACACACCACGATGTCTAACTACAAATCCCATGAGCCTCCACATCGACATTGCGATCATCGCCCGATTCAAGCAGTCCTCCTTTACTCCAATCAGCTTCCCAGCGGAAAGAAACTACATATCCCAGATTGCGCCCGTGCACTAAGACAGGAAGTGTAAAAGGAGATTCCTTCCTGTTGCACCTTGAACAACACCTGCATTGGCGTCACAAGCACGGACTACGGGTTCCCTGTAAAACTTTTGCAAACTACATCGGAAGGTAAGAGAACATTTGAACGAGCTACACTTGAGCCTTCCCGCATTTTCCTTGTAGGCTAGAATAACGCAGCCACTTCATTCCGTTGTGGTTCATTTCTTTCAGACGACAATTAAAGTCTTTCCGAAACATGAATCATCATTTTTAATAGCCGGTACTTTGTCCGGAGGAACCTCAACCCACGCCAGCAGAAAGATACACGACATCGGCAGGCTGACAAGTAAGACGCTTTTCATTATCGGACTAACACCGCTACCGCATCTACCAGCGCTTTAGGCGACATTTATATTAAATCCACTCTCCCTCCTTCTGTCTTTTTAAAGGTTTTTTTGAAAAGGTCTATATTCAATATTCGCAAGTCTCCCCTTGGTTGGCATTGGCTGCGAGGTAAGATTCGAGCACAAGGTCTGCGTTGAGGAAATTTTAGTGTTTAAGGGTCATTTGGTCTAATTTAGCTTTTCTGTTCTCCCTTTAGTGAGCATCTGGTCCTGATGAGAATCCCCACAACTTGAGGGATTCGAAACGCGTAGACCTCTTCGCTGTGGGCTAATCGCACAATTAACAACTTAATCACTTTCAAACTACCACCATTAGGCTGTAAACAAGTCTTCGATAGCCCCCCCCACTTTTCAAAAAATCGTCAAACTGTCATTGAATATTTGTCTCAAATGTCCCACAGTATGATTGAGTAGTATGGATGTATGGTATGATTGACTTTTGTATGCCAGTAGCAGTGTCGTGTGTATTTGTGTAGGCAATGTAAATATTAATGTTGTATTGTTTTTTTCTACTATTTTTGATAATTTGTTCTGTATAAATAAAACCGTGCTTAAAAATGAGTTAATGAAGCACTGAACCCCCAAAAAATTGTTGATTAAAATCAAACGGAAAAAGTGGTTTATAGTGGTACTGTTTTGTTCAGTCCATGATCCGAAGTATCTTTTTTATATCTAGTGCAGCATTGGCAGTACTTTTGTTGTGTTATACTATAGAATACAGCACCTACTTCTTACCTTGTACTACACTTAGGTTAGGTACACTTGTGTAGAATTAGTTAGAGAAGCATCATACGAGCATCCATTTTTTAGCCTATGTTATTTATGTATATGAATATGTGTTATAGCTAAAATAAAATGCTATTGCAGTATTATTTCTTTCAACTGCTTACACTGTACATAATATATCTCGCATACTGTCTTGCGATAGTAACAGCTCATATCTCTTTAACGACAAGCAAGACTGTTCAATAAATCCTTTTATTGAAACGCCCGTCTACTATTTCTGTGTAACTCTGAAGAAACTAAGCATGCACGATTAGCTGAGTGAAACTGTTATCTATTGTTTCCACGATTCTGAGACGTGTTCCGATTCTAAAGTGAAACAAAGTTGTCATGTTTATGCGGTTGCCAGAAACTACTCCCTTCTTGTTTACAAAGAGTTTCTAGTGGCCTCTGAGTTAGCTGGTACAAAGTAAATTAAGTTTAATATACTCGATAGGGGCATACTGACCGTAGTCCTATGCCAAACCTATAGTGTATATTACTCCAATGCGCAGAGCTTATTAGGGAAATAGGAACTACACTACATTACAACTCCTGCGTTCGGACCACCATGGGATCGCCGCAACCGCCAGGGATCCGCGATCCCTCGCCCTTGATGCAGCCGTCGGGGGCAGCAATATGCTGGCTGTGCTGCTGCTGCACCGCCAAGTATATTATGATCCCGCCACGAAAAGTGTGACAGTCAGGAAAGTAAGGGTGTCCCTGTGCTTGGGGGTGACTGCAGGGGAGCACATGGTGTACCCTCCTGTGTACATGCACCCCAGTTCCTGCACAGCATGGACTGCAAAGTCCATGTCGTGCAGAAACTTACTTTGGAGCTCCCTCAGCGCTGCAGTTCAAAGGCTCACATATAAGCCTTTGAACTGCACCCCCGCAGGACCGTAATCTGGCAGGCGGTGGTTGAGTTTGCTGGTCTTTGAACGGGGTGCTGCCGTGGCGGCCCGCTCCAAGACTCATAAACAGGCCCTCAAGTCATTTTCCTGTGAATAACTTTCCTCATTAAAAAATAGTTCATTACTGGAAGTGTGCTCCCACTCTCACTGGAAAATACTGCATCTGTTTGTTTTACTAACTTGAATCTTCTGTCAAAAAATTTTCTTAAAGGAATTAACTAGTTTATCTGAACATCACATTCTCTTCAAAATGAGAATAAATAGCTTTCTCTTTAATTCAAAGGCCCCTTATCTACTAGCTACTCAACAAACTCTTTCTGCTTTTGCAATGCTCTTCTGCTTTTGCAATGCTCTTCTGCTTTTCGCTGTCTTCATGCTTCGTATAATTTTGAGACTACTCTTCTTCGGAAGAACTTATGACGAATTTCTTTGAATTGCTTCTTGTCAAGCCTGTCTGGTTGGTCTTTTCTTTCTCCGACATTATGGTTTTTTTTTAACATGAATACCATTTTTGTTACATGTTGATATATCTTCAATACTAGTTACACCTACAGAAGAAAGTTTACCTGTTGTAATTAATCTTTTTCATAAAAGACCGGGTGCTGTTATTTGATTTCAATCATTTTTTACCCTTGTTTTCTTGCTGTGGATGTGTTCCATGTTTAGATTCTTGTTTGTTGTAGCATTGTTTTCTCTTCTTATTTTTCTGCTCTTTCGTTGGCATTTTTAATCAACTTAATCAACTTTAACACCCACACAGAAAATAAAAGACATACAATAATAATTTTATTTCTCGTAGAGTTAGTATTAAAAAATAATTTTTGTATGGTTCAGGTTATGAGCAAGAGTCTCTTTACTTACAAATTTAAACAGACTCATGAGGGTATTTGATTCAGTTCACAAACAACTATCTGTCTATTGACATTTCTGAAGAGGATAAATGCTGTGTGTAGAAGGATCCACGAAAACACTAAGCCTTTCATTATATCAGTTTAACTGGGCGCAGATTCTATTTGGTTGAGTTTCATGAGAGAGGGGCTATTTTCTTATAAGTGCATGCAGGGTAAATGCTTATTTTTTGTTATGGCAACATAGCCTATCTGTTAAGACATCTCTTCAAATTTCTATCTGGGTGTGAAAGGTTTTACTGAAAAAATCATCCCTCTCTAAAGATGTTTTTTCTGAGTGAGTAGGGTGTTCAGTTCACTACTGGATGACCACCCTCTATAGTGATTTCTCTGAACAGAATAGACAGTCTGTCTAGAAGGGTTAAGAGAAGAACTAGGCCTTATCCTACTATTTTTAGCATGCCTGTATCTGAGTGAGAGCTCAAAAGAGCTTTAATGCTTTGTGTTGAACACATTAGAGAACTAGTACCTCCTGTATTACATAGCATTGTAAACAGTAAGGTCATTATTGATATCTGTAAACAGAATAAAGGGTGTATATAAAAGGCCTCAGACAAAAACTAGCCCTTCTGCTACTACATTTCATCACTGAGGAAATAGGAAATAGTAAAGTTTGATGTAAAAGTTGAGGTTTGTAATACAATTCTATTCAGAGTGAATGGCTCACTTCTATAACAACATTCCCTCTCTAGTGATAGGCCTGTAGAGGTTAACGGTTGGGTGTAAAATAATTTAGTGAGTAATTCAGACCTGTACAAAAGCATCTCCTCTTAGTGGACATGTGGTATGAATGTGTTTACAGACAGCAAGTTCTCTACTGATAGGTCAGAAGAGAGTAAACGGTTAGTGTACAAGATTTTAGACAAGCAGAAGGCCCTCTCCTACCTGATTTAAACAGGGTAGAGTTTGGCTGTGGTAGTGTTTATGAAAGAGTTACGCCTTCATATATAAGTCCATACAGAGTGAATGATTCCCTTTTATAACAGAACCCCATCTTTCCTGCCTCCCCTCTACAAGTTTAACTGTGAGTGTGAAAGGCTTTACTAGCGAAGCCATCTATTTCTAGAGATATTTCCTCAGAGTTAAGAGAGTGTTTGGTTCAGGTGAGAAACAGCTATCTGTCTCCTGACACTTCTGGAGAGGATAAAAGTTTTATGTAGAAGTATCTATGCAACCACTGGGCCTTGTATTATCACAGTATAACAGGGCACATATTCTGTATGGTTCACTTTGAGGAAAGAAGTATTTCTTTTCCCATAAGTGGATACAGGCTTAATGCTTCCCTTTTTATACCAAAATAGCCTCTCTATTGAGGCATCAATTCACAGGGAAGGGTGGATGTGAAAGGCTTTACTGAGAAACTCATCCCTTCTAAACATTTTTTTCTGAGTGAATAACCTGTTCATTTAAGTAAGACCACTCTCTGTAAACGTTTCATCTAAGCAGAATAGACAGTTTGTGTAGAGGTATTCAGAGAATAAGTAGTCCCTGTGGTAATATATTTCAGCATGGCATACATTCTGCATGGCACGGTTTGATCAAACAGTGATCCTATCTCATAATATACTGTAACAGCAGTCTCTCTAAGTAAGAGCTCAACAAGAGAGCTAATGTTTTGTGTAGAACACCTAGCAGAACTAGTATGTCCTATGTCACATGGCTTTATAAACAGTGTGGTGTCTACTGATATCTCTGCTGATATCTCTGAACAGCATAAAGTGTGGGTCTACAAGGTCTCAGCCAAACACTAGCCCCTTTGCTTCTACAGTTCATCAGAGGGAAGTGGGGCATAGTAGACTTTGATGTATAATCAGTGGTTTGTGATAGACTTGTATATTCAGTGATTGTCACACTTCTGTTAGAACATTTCCTCTTCTGTAGTGAGTCTGCAGAGGTTATAGGTTGGGTGTAAATGCATCTACTCTGAGCGAACATGGAGTATTAATGTGTGTACAGACTTGCAAGGTCTCTACTGATACCTCTGAAGAGACTAAAGGGTCAGAGTACAAGGTGTTAGACAAATACTAGGCCCTCCCCTACCTGATCTAAACAGGGCAGACTTTCGCTGTGGTAGTGTTTATAAAAGAGTTACTCCTTCTTATTGTAATGCTACAGGCAATTATATATTGTGAGATCGTGTATTGACCATTGACTCCATGTAGCTTAAGTTACATTTGTGAGCAGTTTCATCTTGTGTCTGTCTGACCCTGCCTTTCGCTCCGCGAACGCAGGCAGGCCCCGGGTAACTTGCGTGCACATAGATTGTTTATGTTTCTCACTTCACCAATCGGGAGAGATAAGCTGC
The DNA here is from genome assembly GCF_964204655.1 of Triturus cristatus. Lineage (NCBI taxonomy): Eukaryota > Metazoa > Chordata > Amphibia > Caudata > Salamandridae > Triturus > Triturus cristatus. The sequence continues at coordinate 620,381,955 of NC_140585.1, forward strand.
TAGAGCAGAGAGTGTGGGCTGCGTACAGTGCCCACGGATGAGAAAGTGAAGAATTCTGCCTCAGCTCTTATTGGAGCCTGCCCAACTCTATTGACTGACCTCGACACAGAGAGTGCAGCTAGCACCTACAGTGCAAATGAAGGGGGGGGGGAGCTTCTAGAAGCCTTTCTCTTTATTAGTAAGAGTATAAAGACGGAGACCTCTTGGTGCTTTCATAGGAACTCTTCTAGGAGTGGACGCACCGCCTAGAGCTCTTGCCGGGCTGAAGAGCTCCTGCTGAGATCTGTCAACTGGTTCCCCAGTCGTGTTGGCATGATGATGCAAGACAGAGAGCCGGTGAAGTATTTTAAGTTCTAATTACCTATTCTTGTGTACATGTAGTTATTTTTCTAAACATTTATTTTTGTGTATATACGTTTACTATATGCATTTATTTTACATGTGCATTATTGCTATTTTATATAAGGGAACTTGCTGCAATAATCCTCTTTACTTGACAAATGAGAGTTGAGCCTTGTCTAAATTGTATTTCGGTATTCTATAATGTGTAGATTCCTATTTTGAAGAGTGTTCATGTTTTGTCCTGGCATTTTGAAGTCTTGCCCATGTGCTCTAGAGAAAAAGCAAGACACTTTAACACATGTATACAGAGTGAGTGATTCACTTTAATAACAGGACATCATGTCTCCTGACATCCCAGTACAGGTTGAATAATGGGGGGAAGGGTTTAGTAACAAAGCCATCAATTTCTAGAGAGGTTTCCTGAGAATGAAGAGTGTTTGGTTGAAGTGAAAAAAAACTATCTGTCTACTGACAGTTGTAGACCAGATAAAGGATGTATGTAAAAGGATCTATGCAAACACTAGGCCTTGTATTGTCACAGGGCACAGATTCTGTATGGTTCGGTTTCAGAAGAGGGGTGCTACTTTTCTTATATGTTTGTAGAGGCTACATGCTTCCTTTTTTATAGCAACATAGCCTGTCTCTTGAGACATATATTCACATTGATGAATGGGTGTGAAAGGCTTTACTGAGAAACGCATCCCTTTCTAAACATGCTCTCTCTGAGTGAATAACATGTTCAGTTCAGTACATTAAGACCACTCTCTGTAATAATTTCTCTGAGCTGAATAGACATGTTGTGTAAAAGTATTAAGAGAATAAGTAGACCTTGTTCTAGTACCCCTACAGGGTAGTATCGAATACTACCCTGTAGCAGCAGTCACTCTAAATCACAGCTCAACAGAAAACTAATGTTTTGTGTAGAAGACTTTAGAGAACTAGTATCTTCTGTGTCACATAGCTTTATAAACAGTAAGGTCTCTACTGATGTCTGTGAACAGAATAAAGTGTGTGTCAAGGCCTCAGCCAAATGCTACTACATTTAATCACAGGGGAGATAGGGTAGTAAAGTTTGATGTAAAAGTAGAGGGTTGTAATACAATTCTATACAGAGTGAATGGCACACTTCTATAAAAATCAATCAGAAGATTTGTGGAGCGCTTCTTTTCACCCTTGACGGTAACCAGGCACTGGATAACAACATTCCCTCTCTAGTGATAAGTCTGTAGAGGTTAAAGGTTGGGTGTAAAAGGGTTTAGTGAGTTATTCAGCCCTGCACAAAGGCACCTTTTCTGACAGCACATGGTGTATTAATGGGTTTACAAACAGCAACGTCTACTGAAACCAATGCAGTGAGTAAAGGGTTAGTAAACTAGGTTTTATACAAACACTATGCTTTTTCCTATGACATTTAAACAGGGTACACTTTGATTGTGGTAATGTTTCATGAAAAAGTAACTGATTCTTATGCAAAACCATGTAGAGTGAATGGTTTAGTTTTGTAGGGGCACACCATGTCGACTGACACTCCTCTACAAGATAAACAGTAGATGTGATGGGCTTTACTAACAGCATTGCCTCTTTACTGAGACCTCTCCACATATTAAAAGCTGGGTATAAATGCTAGGTGTAAAAGGCTTTTATTAGAAACCCACTCCTATACAAAGACCTTTTAATTGAGTGAACCACATTTATGACTGTTTTAAGAAACGGAACCCTCTGTAATTACAACACTAAGCACAAAACATATTTACCAGCTAGAGATTAAATAAGGTGCATTTTTATACAGCTTTCAGTGTATGTCATACAATTTGTATAGAAAGAATGCCTCAGTTTAATATAAATATGCACTCTTCACAAAACATCTTTATGTAGGGTGTTACCTGAGTATTAAACAGTTTAGTAAGGAACTCATTCCTACTTCAAACATGTTATCTGTGAGTGAGCTGCATCTATGATTCAATTCAATTAGTGCAAACTCTCTAGTGTGAAAACACTCTTGTATATATGTAAAACTGTTTAGTGAGGAAGTAAGCTCTCACCACACACCTTACTTTCAGTAAACATGGTTAACAATGGAGTTTGAAAAAATAGCCTCTTCACTAACACATAACTGCAATTGAAAACTCTATGTGATTCTCCAATAGAACCCCTATGCTCTGTTTTCTCACGTTTAATCACGGAAGGGAAAACGGTCATTGAGGGGGTGCTGACACACATCGAATAAACCGCTGCAAACACTTTACCCCAAGTGTTACAATCAGCTAACTCGGGAACCAGGCCTTTAAGTAAACTCATTGTCAGGAGGATTCTGTGTTTCTCCACAGGTGTGGTATTTGGAAAAACAGCTTCGAGCTGTCCAAATTTTTCAGCACGCAATATGGGAGTTTGTCCTTATTTTGCAATCGCTTGCCATTACTGAATTAATCATGACGGGACTGATGATTACGCCACCAGGTCCCGGAGGTTGTGCAGCAACGCCAGATGGCCCCACCTGGAAGTTGCGCGACACAAACTGAATAACAGCTCTATGTATTAATGAAGTGTGTAATACGCGTAGCTCTGCGACTGGAACATTAAGATAATTTGAATATGGGATAAACCCAGCCAAAACGGGCCATGTGGCCCCATCAATTGACAAGGGGCCTAAATGAACCACAGTTACAGGGTGAGGATGGGTGCCATTAAACCATATAGTATGTTGCCAAGCCGTTAGCAGAACTTCAAGAGATCTATAAGGTTGATAATTCTGCAGAAGGGCAGTGGCAGTATACTCGTGAAACAATTTATCTGTTCCATCGACTGACGGAAAGGGGACCCAAGAATAAAAGACCTTGAAACGGTGAGCTGCATCCGCTTCATCAACAAAAATAAGCACAACACCAGCATCAGGGACTCCAAATGGAGTCAAATATGCTGTGACTGGTGCGCGGTTAGGAGGTGCTATGGCAACCACCATAATCAATAGTAGAGAATAACAACTTATGTGTATCAGCGCAATAACAGGTAAAAAGAAAGAGAAAGACCTTTTAAAATTCAAGCTTGAAAAACCTACAAAATATCACAATATAGGAGGCGACACCATCGCAACCGCCTCCGGAAACAGAAGTGAGGGGTTTGTGAACAAGCACAAGCACTACTCAGGCGTCTCGCAGATTAGTACCGGACCAAACGTTGGCGGCGCCATGTTGCGGGGATTCTGCACATACACAGAACTATGCGCAGGAAAACAGGACCTCGGTGTGTAGGGGCTAAGCCTTCCTACCGCCTCAGTACCCAAAATCCTGGAATCGACTAGCTATAGTATCTCATTCGTTCTCCTACATAATCATGAAGCTACAAATGATTAGACAACCCAGAACACAACACTCCCGAGTCTCTCATGAATCGCGGTAGCAAGACGTACCCTTTCACTCACTCATTCGTACTTGTCCACAATAAAGAAAAACAGTCACTGTTATAGTTCAAAATGTTTATCTTAACTATAGTGCTCTATAATGCAGTATAGGAGCCACTACCACCAGCAAAACGCATAATCCTAAAACAGTTAGCATTGTAGCAAGTCCATAGACTATGAAAGGGGATGTCATCTTATACAGACAGTGGAAAAAGGACTATAAGGCCTAACCACCCTCCCCTTGGTAAGGATAAGTTTCATTATATATAGGAAGATCTCTGGGCTTTGCCAGCAGACCCCATACCTTAGATGTAGTTTTTACATCATAGGAACAGCATAGATCTTCTCCCTGGAAAGGTCCCTTTCCAAGTGTGTGTTAAACCAATATGCAATCCCATAATATCTAAGCATGGGTTTTCAGCAGCTGAAGCTGTGTAGCATGTTTTCTCTAAGTGCTAGGGACATACCAGAACAGAATAACAAGGGGGATTGTTTATCGACCTTGTACAGTGTGTTCAGACTGAACTCCAGGAACAGGCAGAGAATGCAGAAAGCAGACAGTTCTCATGTGAAAGGCACAAACAGAGTCTTTCACAATAAAGCCATGTAGTAACGTGCGCAAAAGCAGCATCATGGCAGCAGAGCTCAAGCTAACTTAGTAATGTCGACAATGTCCCCAACGGCCATACTACGTAACAGGGTATACAATCTCTACAGTATATTTTCATACATTAGATTCTTTCTTTTTATTATAATTTTTATTTTACATTTTATTCAACTGAACAATCAGCACAAGAGAAAGCTTACATGCCGCATTAATGAAATTAGATCTCAAACCGGTGCGAATATGATCATTATCGGCAAGGTCACCTCCCCTTCCCTTCCAGTGATCAATGTAAAACAGTGTATGCCAGTGGTAATTTCTGTCATGGTTATGTGGTTGCATCCTGAACCAGGGAGCAGTCTCTGATAAGCGGAGGGAATGGTCTTTTAAAGTGCTATGGAGTCAGGTCTCTACGTCTGGGTCTCCTGTGTGCTGTGCAAAGTGGACTGTTGCATATCGCCTCCTACGTCCAACCCAAAGAGTTTTTTTGGGCACCCTCTGCTACGATATGTGACCTGCTCGGCCGTCATGTATATGTCCATTCCTCTCGTCCATTCCTGGATGGTCGGTTTGTCGGCCACTCCCCATCCCCTGGCAATGTCTCCCTTAGCCACAATCAACCCCAAAGAGGTAAAAGCAACTGCATTCTAGTTATGTCCACCTCGCTTGGGATCCCCAATAGCATGAATTTGGGCTCTATCGGCAACGTAACCCCTAGGACCATTCCCAATAATTCAATCACCTGCGTCCAGAATGGTAGGAGTGAGGGGCGCACCCAGATCGTGTGGTAAAAATCGCCTTTAGTGGCGGTGCACATCAGACAATGTGGCAACTCTGCCCTTCCCATCCTATGTAACCTATCTCTATCATAGTATGTTCGGTGCAGTATTTTAAGTTGAATGTGTCGAAGTCTTGCCTTTATAGCCACCTCCCTCTGGTGCATTAACGCCTCCTCCCAATCAATATCTTCCATGGACCCTACATCTTTCTCCCATCTTGCACGGAGGCCTAGCAACCCATCGGGAATATTGTTGTTAATAGTTTTATATGTGAGGGAGACATCTTTATCGATCAGTTCCTCTGGAAATTGCTCACTGGGGATGTTTTCCGCCTGCCACGCATGGCGCAATTGTGCATATTTAAGGAATTGGGAATCACTCATGTTATATTCTTGTTTAAATTTTGCCCACGTTTTAAGCTTCCCTTTTTCAATAATGTCCCCTATTGTGGCGATCTCAAGAAGGTCCCAGGTCTCAAACCCTTTGAGTTTGCGTAGTTCTCTAAACCAATTCCCTTCCCAGAGCAGTGTGGTCCGCATAATCCATTTCATCCAGCCCAGGGTCTTGCTAGCCCTCTTCCATGCCAGCAAGGTCACTTGAGTCGCGGGTAGTAGACGTGAACTGCCCTTCCCCCATAAAGGTAATGTAGATGTGTATGCTGTTGCATTGTCTCTCTCTCTCTCGAGGCGGTATGTGGGGTGGTCTCTGTCCTTGTGTGTCCATTCGTGTATGAGCATCATGTGGGACCCCAATAATAAGCCTCCATGTCGGGGAGTGCGATCCCTCCATTGTAGGGGTTGCGCTGCAGCGTCCAAAGTGCAATTCGAGGGTGTCCGTCTAGCCATATTAGTGATCTGATTTTGTTATCTATTTCTGTGAAGATGGCCCTAGGTAGGGGATGGTGCGAGTTCTGGAGGACGTATAAGAGTTGACGCAGAGTGATCATTTTAAAGAGAGCCACTCGACCAAGCAGGGTGAGAGGAAGATCCTTCCATCTCTCTACGTCAGCCCAAAAGTTGCTCAGGACTGTGCCCAGATTCTCCCCCTACATACCTCTGCGTGGGGTGTGATGAAAATACCCAGATATTTAAAGCCCCTCTGCACCACTCGCAGCTCTCCGGGCAGACAGCAGTCTAGTTGGGTGTTAGTCGGGCAGTAGAGTGTGGATTTATTCCAGTTAATTTTATACCCGAGTGTCGTCCGTTGTCCGTGATCAAGTCGAAAAGGGCCGGCATGGTCGTTTCGAGGTTTGTGATGTACAGAAGGATATCGTCAGCATAGAGAGAGATATTCTCCTCCTCTGCGTCCTCGGGTGTGACATGGAAGCCCCTAATCGAGGGGTGTATCCTAATGGCACAGGCCAGCGACTCCAGAGTAAGCGCAAAGAGAAAAGATGACAGGGGGCAGCTCTGTCTCGTCCCCCTCTCAATAAGGAAGGGTGCCGAACACCAACCATTGACACGCACTGTGGCCATCGGTTGTTTATATAGAAGTGCCACCCTGCTGCGGAATTTTGGCCCAAGTCCAAATTTAGCCAGGGTGGCATCAAGGAACTGACAGTTGACGGCGTCAAACGCTTTTTCCGCATCTAATAATAAAAACACACAGGGACTCGTCCGTTTTCACTCCTCCATAAGCCAATTATGTGTGCGTCTGAGGTTCAGGTGGGTAGATCTGCCTGGCATTTATCCAGACTGATCTTCGTGGATCAGACCCTTGATCACACCGAGGAGGCGAGTTGCTAGAATGTTGGCCAGGATCTTAACTTCCGAGTTCAGCAGAAAAATGGGTCTATAGGGCCTACTTTGATTATGTGGCTTGCCTTCCTTGTATATGACCACAATAGTAGCCATTCGCAGGTCTGGGGGAGAGTCCCTTCCTTTTGGGCATCTATGAAGAGCCTATTAAGGTGGGGACATAGGATTTTTGTGGATCGCTTATAAAATTCCGCAGGCAGCCCGTTGGTGCCAGAGGCTTTCCGGGGCGTAGCTTTGCAACTGCCTCTCATACCTCCGTAAGTGACAGGTCTTCATCCAGGGTCTGTGTTTCCACCTCTTCTAACCTAGGGAGGGGAATAGCCCTCCGATACTCCTGAAACTCAACCTGTGATTTTAGCGACCGTGCCCGATAGAGATCCCTGTAGTATTCAGCAAAAGCCGTGGCGACCCCCAAATCCGTAGAATGTTTGGTCCCCTGGAGGTCTATCACTTCCTTTACCCATCTATTTTGAACCTATCTCCTGCCAAGCCAGGCTAGGAGCTTCCCTGCCTTGTCTCCTACATCGTAGAGGCGGTGTAGTGTCGCCAGGTGCTATTTCCTGGCATTGTCAGTGGCCAGTTCCTTGTACTCCAGTCTTAGGGATGCAAGTTTGCGGAACTTTTCAGGGTCGTTGCTCTGGGCAACCTCTCTATCTAAATCATTTATTTTTTGTTCCAGGTCAGCCAAACACTTGTCCCTTTCTTTTTTTCCCCATGCTATGTGATTCTGGGCCCTATCCCATAGCACCGTCTTGTAGGCCTCCCATACCGTCACCCCGGTGGGGACAGAGTCCTTGTTTTAAAATAAAATAGACTTTTGTGACTGCCCTAATTCCCCTTGCGATTTATGCGTTCTGCAGGTCCCATGGGCACAGTCTCCAACTACGGGCAGTGTCCCGCTTCCTCAAGCCCATCCCTACCAGGAGCGGGGAGTGGTCCGAGAGGCCCTAGTTGTATACTCAGTGCAACCCATGTCACATATTTCCCCTCTGGAGACAAAGATGTAGTCCAGCCTGGAATGTATATCATGAGCCCCTGAGTAAAAGGAGAACTGTCTGGTTTGGGGAAATGTGTCCCTCAAAATATCCGTCAGTCCCATTGTTGTGGTGAAACGCCGTAGCGGTGTGGTCGATGTGGGTCTGTCCCCCCCCCCTCCTGAGCAGTCCAGAGCTGGGTTCATTACATCATTAAAGTCGCCACCTACCACATTTAGAGCGGAGGGTGCCTCAATCAACATGTCGATTACTTTCGACATGGAAGGCACCTGCAACTTGGGGGGTGCATAGACGCAGATCAGAAGAACCTCAGTCCTCCCCCATAACCCCAGGGAGTTAAGCCAAAGGCGTGTGATTTGAAAGGGAATGTTTTTCTTAATCAGGATCGCCACCCCCTTGCCCCAGAGCTGAACCCCAAATGTGCCAGTACCCAGAAGCCCTGTGAGCAATAGACCCACACTGTTTACCCTTGAGGTGCGTTTCTTGTAGCATTGCCACATCTGGGTGAAGCCGCTTAATATGCTGTGACACTAGTCCAAGTTTAATCTTGTCCCCCAGTCCATTAACATTCCAAGTCATAACCGTCAGAGTGGGATGTCTAATCATATTACCTCTGGCGAATTTACATCTAAAGTGTTGTAGTCAAGGGGTGATGGGGGTGGGATTGCCCCATGCCTCCCTTTTTACAGGATAATAATGTATTGGCGATCTTTGTGCTTGACAAACAAAAATATAAACACTTGGAACCCAACTGTGTAAAACCCCTCCCAACCCTCCACCTCACCTCCCTCCATCCCTCATCAATCCTGTGCCCCCCATCTCTGGAAGCAGCCCTAGGTCGGTGTGGATAGGTCGGTCTGTCGGTCCCCCCACCCAATCATAAGCACCAAATTCCCATCTCTTACAGTTCTGCTACTCAGGTGTACTGGCTATCGGCCTTTCAAGGCCCAGCACTTCCCGAAGAAGAGACAAGAACAGGAAGAATAGGGCAACAAAAAGATAAAAGAACATAAAAGAAAGAGAGGAAAGAAGAAGGGAGGGTAAGAGCTAGTTTGTGGAGCTTTTCCGCCGGAGTTCAACTTGCAGCACCCAGGTCGGTCGGATCCCCGTCCGTGGGTGGGGCATCTTCTTTCGGTTCTTCGTCTCCCCCACTCTGTTCAAGCGCCAGTATTGCCTTCTCTAATAGATGCCTTGATTCTGATCGAAGGACCTGCCGGTATCGTCCGAGTCTGACTGCAGATTTGGGGAGCCGTGTACTGTGTCGGTTTCAGATTGAGTGTAGTCTCCTTTGTGGCCACTCTGGCTCCTCTTGTTTAGCGTAAGTCTGTTCCTGGAGTAATGCGTGCCCCTGCGGATACTCTGTGGTATTCCCGTATTCCTGCAATTCCCTCTCCGGGGGGACCCATCTCCATCGGCAACGATCCCCAGCCCCCGGGCGCCCGGAGATGGCGCCCCCGCGGTCGAAGCACCAGCCTCTTCTCCACCCAGGCTCACGCCTCCTCTGGACTCTGCAAGAATAAGGCTTTCCCTTAAAATAGTACCTTTAACTTCACTGGGAACAAAAGCATACACTGGAGCTGAAGGGCCCGTAGTTTGACCTTTACGGAGTCGAAGGTGCGGCGCTGTCTCTGCACTTCACGACTGTAATCTGGAAATGTCATGATCTTTGAGTTGTCGTAGCGGACTTCTCCCTTGCGGCGCATCTTCCTCAGTATCATGTCTGTCCAGAAAGTTCAACAGTTTCGCAAAAATGGGCCTCGGTGGGGCCCAAGGAGGAGGTTTAGTGCTCAGAGCGCGATGCACGCAGTCAATGATGAAGCAAGTAGAAAACTGGTCTGCCGAGATGAGATCCGTTAACCACTTTATCAAGAATGCTGCTACATTGGTGCCCTCCACTCCTTCCAGGAAGCCCATGAAGAGGAGGTTATTTCTCCGGGCCCGGTATTCTGTGTCGTCAATCCTCCATAACGTATCTGGGGTGGAGCTGCCCATTTCTCTCATCCCCTTCTGGAGGTCTTTGACTGCATCTTCAACTTCTGAGACTCGGGTCTCGGCCTCCGTCACCCGTTCCGACACCTTACGGAGATTCTGTCGAAGCAGCGAGACCTCTGGACCAACCTCACCAATTTTTCCCTCCAACACCTCCCAAGAGCTTTGGATGGCCTGAAGGAGTAGGGCCATGTCAGAGGGGGGCTGAGCCACCTCAGCCGCCTCAGATTGCATTGGGAGCACTTTGGTGTATGTATCCATCTTGCCCTGTCACGGGGGTTTTGGGTGTTTGTCTTTAGCCATGACCCAGTTCCACCTAAGCTACGACCCAGTTCCACCTAAGCTACGAACGTGTGGTAGGATTCCTGCTATTGTTTTCTCCTGCAGCCCACCCAGATCAGAAGTCTCTCCTTGATGCTCCTGGATTTTGCAGCCCTCACCACTGCCACAGCGGTATGGTACTTTTGTCTCCCTCCAAAAGCAAGCAGGGAAGGGGAGGGGGGGGCCTCCCTGTTGCTGATGTCAGATATGGAGACTTCAAGGCGCTTTCAGCGTGCTAAGAATGCCTGCTGCCCTCAATCTGGCATGTCCCTCCGTTGGATTCCGCGGAGTGAGGCTGGGCCGGCCTCTTATTTGGCAGTTTCAGGCCATTACTTAAGGGGTGTATCAGACTGTTTCGAACACTCTAGTCCTCGAGGACTGACCATCCTAGTATGAATGGGTGTTTCTCCCTCCTTTTTCACCCAGGCAGTGGCCATGAAGGATCCACAGTGACTTTAGGTAGGCACCGCACACTCGGGATGAGGGATGCCGCTGGGGGTGGAGAGGGGGCAACCTTTCCACGGCCCCCACACAGGATCGAGTGCTGGCAGGTAGTGTCTGTTCTGTCCCCACATGGGATAAAAGCAAGGCAAGGGGGAGCTGCCCCCGCAGCCGCACACTGACAACGCGGCACCAGGAATGATGAATACTGGCTATGCAAGGAAGGATGTTGTCTCTTGTCTTCCACCCGGGGTGGGACTTAGCCGGGCTAACTCTGTGTGCTCCAGGCCACACACTGACAACGCGGCACCAAGCACCAGGAATGATGAATACTGACTACGCAAGGTAGGATGCTGTTCCTTTTCTACCACCCGGGGCAGGACTCAGCCGGGCTGATTCTGTGTGCTTCAGGCCCCCTTGGAAACGCTGGGCCTCAAACCCAGTTCTTGTTGCCCTCCAGGAACTCACCTTCACTTCAGTTCACGATCGGGGCCTCCTCCCTCAAGCCCCCGCTCCGGGTGACAGCCGTCTTGTTGATATCCTCTCTGCCCCTTCAGGGGGGTATAGTGCGGCGGGGGGCCACCAGGAAACCCGCTCCGTGGACTTTCAATATCAGCAGCTAGGCCGCTAAACCAACCAGGGGCTCCAACCGGTGTCGCACTGCAGGGGTGCTCGGCACTCGGGGGAGTCCTCCACGCTACTGCGGACCAGCGGTGGGACCTCAGTTGTTCCGCAGGATTCGGGACGGAGTCATCAGACTCGGCCTCCCTTCCGACTTCCAGGTTTCTCCTCTTGGCCACTCAGGGGGGAGGAGGGGCAGATCCCTAGTCAGGTCCCGCTCCGCTGCAAGATTCCAGGCATCCCCCCAAACAAAGGGGTGGGAGGGCTCGGCTTCCAGCGGCTAGTCGTTCTATGATCCGCCGGTTCTTCAGCAGTGTAAGGCAGTTCTCGAGGCCGCTTCACCGCCATGGGCTGCCATCTTGCCAAAGCTGCACTCGATCGGCTTCAGCTCTGACTAAGTCGATTTGCACCATTTCAGGTGTCTACGTGCCCCCCCCCCCGATCAGCAACGGGGGAATGTGCTTCTCGGGCTGCCTTTTGGAGGCAACGGTTGCATTGGATGCCGCAGGATTAAATCAGGATTTAGGCTATCAGAGGGAGCTCGCGCTCAGCACTTCTCACCCGGCCATCAGCTAGGCCACACCCCCCATACATTAGATTCTTTTCTTAGCAATCCACACAGGGTGAATACTTCATTTTTATGACAATATATCCTCTTAGCTGACACTTCTCTACTAACTGCTACCTAGGTACTACACCCTTCATTGACAAACTCTCTCCCCTTGAAACACCTTTTATGAAACACATTTTATATTAGTGAACACACTTACTCACTATGTTTACGACACCCACTGTCCAAAATTATATATAGAAGGCACAATACTTGGAATATATATCACTCTTTCCCCTGAGACACCTACATCTAAAAAAAAAGTATCTCCATAGCCACCTTTGAACTTAACAATATATCAAAGATATAATTAGCTAAGGTTCAATAGCAAGCACTGTTAATTTATATTTGGCATTTTAAATATCCAAATTATTAGTACTCTCATAATGAACAAACATATTGAAACTAGTTATATTTTTAAAATATTTAGTAACAGATTTCATACTTTAATGACACTATATTTTAAATTACCTGCAAATACAGCTGTATGTTGACAGAAACTGAACACACCAATCTCCTTTATTCAAACATCAAATGACTTCTGGTGAGCACAAGACAAAGAGATTACACTTCCTTCACCTCCATATTACCAAGGGCAATTGCAGGTGCTTGAGGCTATGTAACAGATTTAAGTATATGAACTCTCAATCCTTGCAGCCAATCACATTGTAACTTTTTTTGAATTTCGTAGAGGGAATGTCCTCTATTGGTTGACCCTAATATAACCTCACTCTTGCATTGTTCACACAAGAAACTACATGTATCATAATCTCCTTTAATGGGCTTTGTAAGCTTATGTTTTAGCTTAGTTGATAACATTCACAACCTCTGCTTCATTTCTGTTGCTTTACAGTTATTTTAGCCAGTTAATAGAACTTGAGCTATAGTTATACACACTCTTTTTTCTCCCTGTACAATCGAGCTTGCGAGACCTCCGGGCTTTGTCAGCAGACCCCATACCTTAGTGCCTAGACTGTAGTTTTTACATCATAGGAACAGCATGGCTCTTCTCCCTGGAAAGGTCCCTCTCCAAGTAGATGTTAAACCAACATGCAATCCCATAATATCTAAGCACGGGTTCCCAGCAGCTGCAGCTGTGTAGCATGTTTTGTCTAAGTGCTAGGGACTGACCAGAACAGAATAACAAGGGAGATTGTTTATCAACCTTGCACAGTGTGTTCAGACTAAACTCCAGGAACAGGCAGAGAACGCAGAAAGCAGACAGTTCTCATATGAAAGGCACAAACAGAGTCTTTCACAATAAAGCCATGTAGTAACGTGCACAAAAGCAGCATCATGGCAGCAGAGCTCATGCTAACTTGGCAATGTTGACAATTTCCCCAATGGCCATACTATATTACAGGATATATAATCTCTACAGTACATTTTCATACATTAGATTCTTATTTTAGTAATCCACACAGGGTGAATACTTAATTTGTATGACAATATATCCTCTTAGCTGCCACTTTTCTATTAACTGATACCTAGGTAGTACACCCTTCATTGATAAACACTCTCCCCTTGAAACACCTTTCATGAAACACATTTTATATTAGTGAACACACTTTCTCACTATGTTTAGGACACCCACTGTCCAGAATTATATATAGAATGCACAATACTTGAAATATACATCACTCTTTCCTGGGAGACACCTACATCTCAAAGCAAAAGTATCTCCATAGCCACCTAGGAACTTAACAATATATCAAAGATAGAATTAGCTAAGGTTCAATAGCAAGCACTGTTAATTTATATTTGCCATTTTAAACATCCAAATTATTAGTACTCTCATAATTAACACACATATTAAAACTGGTTATATATTTTAAATATTTAGTAACAGACTTCATACTTTAATGACACTATATTTTTAATTACCTGCAAATAAAGATGTATGTTGACAGAAACTGAACACACCAATTTCCTTTATTCAAACATCAAATTACTTCTGGTGAGCACAAGACAAAGAGATTACACTTCCTTCACCTCCAAATCACCTAGGGCAATTGCAGGTGCTTGAGGCTATGTAACAGATGTAAGTATCTGAACTCTTAAGCCTTGCAGCCAATCACATTGTTACCTTTTTTGAATTTTGTAGAGGGAATGTCCTCTATTGGTTGCTCCTAATATAACCTCTCTCTTGCATTCATCACACAAGAAACTACATGTACCATAATCTCCTTTAATGGGCTTTGTAAGCTTATGTTTTAGCTTAGTTGAGAACATTCACAACCTCTGCTTCATTTCTGTTGCTTCATGGTTGTTTTAACCAGTTAATAGCACTTGAACTATAGTAATACACACTCTTTTTTCTCCCTGTACAATCGAGCTTGCAAGACTGTCAAGAGATCGAGGAAAAACCTCATGGCAGGGTCACTCTGTAAATTTCCATTCAACTCTCGGGAGAGCCTTGCAGGATCAGACAAGGCCCCCACAGCAAGCTTTACCCACAGAAGCTTGTAAATGACTCTCGTGGGATCGTAGTCAAATTTGAAAATCACCCAATAGAAATGCTCACACTGTTTAACAAGTAACTTGACACCACAGAAACAGCAGTTGGTCACAACCTAACCTACTGCTCTAACTGCCAAGAGTTACCAATTAAATTGATATTTTGGCCACCCTCCCATTTTTAGGTCTCGCCTAGCGAAGCAGCACAGCTGCTCGCTAGCGAGATCTATTGTCGTCAACTTGAGTTTGGAAGGGGGACAGGAGATGTGCACTTTCCCAGACAGCCGATGTGCACGCTCACGGCGTCTGTTTGAGCTTCGGCCCAGACAGCCGATGTGCACGCTCACGGCATAGCTTCGGGCCAGACAGCCGATGTGCACGCTCGCATGCTCACGGCGTCTCTTTGAGCTTGCGCCCCGCCCGGACAGCCCATGTGCACGCTCGCACGCCAGTCAGCCCCGCGCCCAGCTGGGGTTGCTGGACGGTGCGGAGTGCCGGCGCGCTTGCACACCGCACCCCCTGCGGGAGCTGGAAGCTGAGTATCGCTGCTACCCGGCCGTGGTCATTAAGGACGTGTGGCTTATGGACGCCGGGTTGCTACTCCCACTGCTGCAGAACCGGGCGCTCAACCTGCACATCATCCAGCTCTTCCGTGACCCCCGGGCGGTGCACAACTCCCAGCTCAAGTCCAAGCAGGCGTAGTGGCCGGTGTGAGGCTGTGTTTCAGTGGAAAGGAGGGTGAATATTCCCAGACTTGGAATGCTGCAACAACAAAAAAGTCAGTAAGAACAAAAGCTCAACAATGTGGGATTGATATGGTAAATTGTGTAAACGCTTGTGTGCTCGCATGCCATGCCTGTGTCTGAGGGGGTGTTTGCGCAGCTGCTGCCTGCTCCTCACCCGGATGCTGGCGCTTTCCTCCTTTGAAGAAGGCCATGCGCTCAGGTGGCAGCGCGCGCAGGGTGCGCTGCTGTACGAGGCTCACGTATCAGCATCCCGAGGCTCGGCTTGGAAGCAGTCAGCTGTGCTCATCTGGTGATTAATGCGCTGCTTGCTGGGGGTGTTGAAGGGATAAGGATGAGAGGGGCTACTCCTGGCCAAGGTAGCGAGCAATTACTCCAGAGTAATGTGTTCATCAACTTGAAGCGCAGGCAACTTGGCGGCTGGCACCGTAGAACGTACAAGTGCCTACAGGAGCGCGCGCCGGTGATTCATGGCAGAGATGAGCGGGAGACGCACCTTATCCAGCAGGGAGTCCTTTATCTCCGCACCCACTACATGTGTGTGCGGAGACGGCAGCTCACGGAGCGCGAGGGCTTAGGTCTTCCATTTTTTCGTTATTATGTTTTTATTGCATTTTGATTGTCCCCAACATACTCGACTCATTGTGTTCTATCCAGCCTTTACTTTTTGCGCTTGCGCCTTTATACTCACACGATGTGCTGCCTCCAGAAATCAACTATGGAAGGCAATGATAAGATTTTTGAACAAGCCATTACCTCGCCTGACATGTGACCGACTGCCCAAAACCTATTGCCTGTGAGATTAAATCGCTAGTCACATATTTTCTCAGATGATCCCATCCCTTTCTCTGTGGGGTTTCCCAGGGCTTTTCACTAACACCGATGCCCTTTAATCCCTCTGCCCACTGCACAGCTATACTGATCCTGTTGTCTGCCTGCAGTGCTTCACCTATGCAAAAGACACCCATCCACAGGCGAGACCTATTGCATTGCAAATGCATGTTTCTCTTGTAACTCCATATTCCTCCTGAAACTTACTCATTCTGCTGAGCACTCCTCTTGTTACTGACATCTCCATACTGCATCATGGTTCACGTCCGGATTTTGGGACACAACTTCATCCACTGGGCTAGAGAATATCCCATTAGCTGTGATATTGACAAGAATTTGGGATTTTCAAACTTGGACATTAGTTAGATTGGACAAAGTATGAAGTGGCATCAATTGTTACCAATGATTGAGAGCATTTTGGATTATGAGCACCCAGGCCTGATGATAGTACACTGTGGTGGTAATTACCTAGTACAATCACAGGGGTTGCGCTTGAAATCCAAATGAAGGAGGCCTTTTTACAACTGATGTCTCTCTTTCCTCACACTGCCTTTGTCTATTCTAATATGTGTCAAAGGCAAAAATGGCAATGGTCAAAAGAATTTTGTCCTAAGAATGAGAAATCCCAGAAGCATGTCAAAAAAACAGTTTTGGCATTTCTTTGTGACCATGGCATGGGCTCTATATATCATATAGTGGAGAGGTGTGGCTCACTGGTTAGAGGCGGCAGATCCGCAAGCAGAGAATCGGCCAGGGACCAGGGTTCAATTCCCGACGCGGCAGGGTCGTGGACCAGGGTCAAAACGGACTCGATAATTCTCGCCTCGGTACCTACTCTAACCAGGAACACACTCGGCAACTCTGGGTATTAGCTTGCCTCATCTCCACAACGGCCCCCCACATTCGCCGGGGATGCCTGGTTTCACCTTGGAGATACCCAGGAGGGACCATCTCACAGGGATAGCCAGGACGGGTTCCCCAGCGGTCTACAGCGCCACGACGCCTCAGGGCAGCAGTGCGCTTTACAAGACACATACATACATACATACATACATACTACTATCCGTTTTGATATGCCGGGAGTCTATAGACGAGATGGATTGCGCTTCGCTGCAGAAGGGAACAGGATCTTCCTTAATAACATCAAGGAATGCATCCAATTCAATGTGTAACTAAACACTATACACTATAAACACAAAGGCTCACCCTATTTCTACATTATGTCATTCTTTCATGTTATACCTCCTTTTTTTGGGATACTGACACCCAGGAGACTCTCACGAGAGTGGGAGCACACAAACGCCTGCCTGCACTCATATGTTTGTCCAGCTCTCGTGAGTCTCACAAGCTCAAAAATGTAGCATATCTCATAGATAACAGTCCTGCATTCTTTTGTGTGCGGAGTAGAGTGTGCAAACACATAAGTCTCTCTGCTGAATAGTTCCCACTACTAGGGTATGGGGGGAAGTGGCCTCTCCACTCAGAGCTCTTCACAGTATAACATGAGTGTAATGAGAGACTAGCCTCTCTGCTGACACTTCTGCTCAGAGTGACTAGTATGCATAGTAGTGTGTAGGAAGGAGTAGCCTCTCTGCTGAGACTTCTCCCTCAGATGATGGGGGACCATAGTAGGGTGAGTGATGGGACTGGCTTCTCCATTCAGACTCCTCTCTTGGATGACAGGTGTGCATAGTAAGGTGTATGAAAGGACTGGCCTTTCTGGTGAGACCCTGCTCTTGTATGACGGGTGTGCGTAGTAGGCTGTGGGGAGGGACTGGCTTCTCCACTGAGACCTGTCTGTCAGATGACGAATATGCATAGTAGGATGTGGAGAAGGACTGGCCTCTCCTTTGAGATCTCTCTATCAGATGACAAGTGTGCACAGTAAGGTGTGTGAAGGGACTGGCCTCTCTGCTGAGACCTCACTCTCAGATTAAGGGTGTGTACTAGGGTGAGGGGAGAGACTAGCCTCTGTGCTAAGATCTCTCTCTGGGCTGACGAGTGTGCTTAGCAGGGACTGTGGAGGGACTGACCTCTCCACTGGACCCTCTCTCTGGAATGACGGGTGTGCATATTTTGGTGTACAGAGGTACAGACCTCTCCGCTAAGACCTTTGCGTAGTAGGGTATGTGGGAAACAGGCCTCTCTGGTGACAAATTTCTACAGGGCACCTGATGTTCGTAGTAGGATATAGGGAGGAAGTAACCTCTCCACTAACAGCCCTCCACAGTGTGATAAACAAGTGTAATAGTGTGTGGGGAGGGACTAGCCTCTAAGCTGAGACCCCACTCTTGGATGACAGGTGTGCATAGCAGGATGTGAGAAAAGACTGGCCTCTCCTTTGAGACATCTCTCTCAGATGACGGGTGTTCATAGTAGGGTGTGTGGAGGAACTGGCCTCTCCTCTGAGACCCCTCTCTTGGACGATGGGTGTGCATAGTAGGGTGTGAGGAGGGACTTCCCCTCCTTTGGTACCTCTCTCTCAGATGATGGGTGTGCATAGTAGGGTGTGTGGAGAGACTGACCTCTCCTCTGAAACCTCTGTGTCAGGTTATAGGAGATCATAGTACAGTTTATGGAGGGACTGGCCTCTCCACTTCTACCCCTCTCTTGAATGATGTTTATACTAGTGTGTGGGGAGTGACTAGACTCTACACTGACATCTGTGCTCATACCTCTTCCCACAGTGATGGGTATCCATAGTAGGGTTTGGGGATGTACTGGACTCTCTGCTGACATCCCTGTCTGGATGACAGGTACGTGTAGCAGGGTCTGTGAAGGTACTGGCCCCTATGCTGAGACCTCTCTCTTGGATGTTGGGAGTGCATAGTAGAGTGTGAGGAGGGGCTTACCTGTCTGCTCACACCTCTTCCCAGGGCGTCAGATGTACAACTAGGGTATAGGAAGCATTTGACCTCTACGCTGAGAAGTCTCTCTTGGATGTCAAGCATAAAGACTAGGGTATGGAGAGAGACTGCTTTGTCAGCCCAGAACTCTCCCCAGAGTAACGCATGTGTGTAGAACACTGTGGATTAGAAACTGTAGGATATAGAAATGGATTATATTCTCTGCTGACAAGTGTGTCTTGGTTCACTGGTGTGGAGACACAATCACCTCTCCCGCAGAGATCTCCCCATGGGAACAGGCAGGCAGGGTGTGCAAAGGGACAGACTTCTCGGCTGAAACTTATCTACAGAGTCACAACCACAGATAGTAACATGTGCAAAAGAACTGCATTCACCACTATCACATCACCACCAGCTGATAGCAGTGAATAGAGGGTATGAAGATGGACAGGCCTCTGTGCCAAAATTTCTGCCTTGTGTGAGAAGTCTATTTACTACAGTGTGAACAAGGAATTATCTCTCTACTGACACCTCACTATTGCATGACAACTCACCATGGTTCGGTATTCAGATATTTGGCTTCTCCTTTAACAAGTTTCTGTAGCATAAAAGATGTCCATATTACTGTATAGATACATATACATGGAATGAGCACTTCTGCAGTCCTTGAAGATGGAACTGCAATTTTTAGTCAACATTGCAATACTGTAATAATTTTTACATTTACAAAAAGTATTATGCAAAAATATTCACTACTAACTTTTCTTTTTTTAGAACAATAAAATAATTTAACAACATTACAAAACTACAACTAAATTAACAAACGATATCAACAACTTGAAAACAAACAAAGCAACCAAGTTTCTCTTGCATATGTGAAAAGACTAACGCTGATATCACCTGGTAGTAGGAAACCACAGCCCCGCATCTCATTAGCGGCATGCGCACGTTTTCGTAATGCTCTGTTAAAGGAACCAGCCCGCAAGTTAATTGCTGTGTGTGTGATTTGTTTTTCTTTTCCTTTAACGCATGTACTTCTGCTATAGAAGGAAATAGCCCCAGTTTCTTTTGAGAGTTCAGACATTTTCTTTTCAAGGTATTCACGCTGTGATGCATACAAGGAAACAGTCGCCCCCATGATACCTTTCTGGTTGATTTAGTTTCCTATTTTCCACTTTTCATTCTATTCAGGATAAGGTTGCTTGGGGAGCAAGGGGATCACAAGGTACCCTGAAAAAGTATAGAAAATCGCATGACTAATTTTCCACTTCCCTCTACCTCCACTTTGGGTGTGGTGACGGTAATGCAGATGTAAAAGTAGGGACATTCCACTTACCATTGCTTTATTCTCTTTTGAGAGACTCCAGGGGTACATTAGCCTGGCCACGTTGAGTGACCATTCCTGGAAAAAAGAAAATAGAAGAGTGACGGAGAGAAAACCACCAGGAGAGTCCTTATCCTTGAACTTTGGTGGACTTTATACACTACAAGACTGTTCAATAAAATTTCGTCAAAATTGAGCCACGTATTAGGCCTCCTAGATTTTGTTTCCGCCCATCCCTCCCACACTTGTATAGCATATTCTGTGGTGAAAGACTTGTGCAAACAACTTCTGCATCATAGTCTGTGGCGAAAGATACAGTTACCAAAGACTTTCTTAGAATGAAGACACATTTACCAAAGACTGTTGTAACAAACAGATACATTGTAACTTTTTAAGAAAAGTAGTTGGATGTGAAGAAATATTGAAACTCCTTCAACAAAGGAAACGCAAGGAACCAAAGTGACTGCTTATACTGTGTTGAACCTATTGCGCAATAATTGTTACATGTATGAATGATTGGGCAAAATGGTAACAGTGTGTCTCTTCTAGAAAACCCTTCCTTAAAACATTGGCAGTACCAATTGGGAGAACCAGTTTGACAAGCCTTGGCAATCAGAGAAAACGTTTTCCATTGTGTCTCTACTCAACTCCCTGGTGCAGAGAGGATACCATTATAATATACTAGAACAACTATGAGTCTCATACAATTGAAGACCTTGACACAAGGATAAAGGTGCCTCCCCTACGAGCTCAGCTCCGTTTTGAGGTACCGACGGATAGAGCGGGGCCTCCCGTAACCTGAGCAGTAGCCAGGTGAGGTGAGGTGCACACCCACAACATATTGGGTCAACGGAGTAAAATTACTTCCTACAGAGTTTCTAGGCCCTTCGATTGGGTCCAGGTTGTATTATTCACTTCACTGCTCACTTGAGCACTGTTTCACCCTTGCAGTAGCTAAATTGGTCCTGACGAATGCTTGGGTGAATTCCACCCGTTAGCAGAAACATGTAGACCCTCTTTTCCATCACAGTTATTATATTATTAAAACTGTTATAGCACTGTTTTTATACATTGCCAACAAGGTAGCGATCTAATAAAATGTGTTTAGTGCCTTGTTAGACAATTTTTATCGAGCACCCTTACACTATCACATTTCACGAGCACTGCAACCATCATACTTTTCCATCATCCAACAACAACTAATATATCAGCCACTGGTTGGGACACATAAGAGACCAAGATCTACAAATTGCCAAGTAGAAGATGGTACTCTTTCAAGTCCTCCATTCCCAGATGATGAAGCTAACCTCTTGAGGTTGATGATGGGAATTTTTACTCCCATGCATACATACACATATGCATACTCGAATCCACAGCTTCACTAATTTCTAGCATCACCTTTATCCTTGTGTCAAGGTCTTCAATTGTATGAGACTCATAGTTGTTCTAGTATATTATAATGTTGATTTGGGGATGTCACAACTATTAGAGTCTGTAAATTTTTTCCCTTTGACCCCCACTCTTTTTCGAGATATTATAAGGCAGAGAGGATACCACCTGCCTCGCAGATATTTAGAGTCCAAGTGGGAGGGTTGATGTAGTGGTAGGAAGGGAATAGTGATACGGTCGGGTAACTGGACACAATCTCACACTTTCCATTTCCCTGTGTGTTCATCCGCAGGCCAACAACTTGGTAGTCGCTTTACTATCACCATCAGCAATATCGACGTTCCTATTCTTGATATAACCTTCTAGGTGTGAATAGTAGTTCACTGTTAGGTGTGGTCACGGAAAAGGACCTGGATCCATATAATCTCTGCAAGGTTATGTCACGACTCACGCGGTCAATCAATCACTCAATCATGGTATTTGTAAAGTGCACTACCTACCCGCAAGGGTCTCCAGGCGCTGGGGGGAAAGGGGGAAAGCTGCTACTGTTCGAAGAGCCAGGTCTTGAGAAGTCTTCTGAAGGTCAGAAGGTCTTCGGTCTGTCGCAGATGGATGGGGAGGGTGTTCCATGTCTTGGCGGCGAGGTGGGAGAATGATCTGCCGCCGCTGGCCACTCTACGGTTGCAGGGGACGGTGGCGAGGGTGCGGTCTGTGGAGCGGAGCTGGCGGGTGGGGGTGTAGAGGCTGAGTCGGCTGTTGAGGTACGTTGGTCTGGTGTTGTGGAGTGCCTTGTGGGTGAGGAGTTTGAAGGTTATCCTCTTGTTGACAGGGAGCCAGTGTAGGTCTCTCAGGTGGGTGTGATGTGGCTACGGCGAGGGATGTCGAGGATCAGGCGTGCGGAGGCGTTCTGGATGCGTTGAAGCCGTTTCAGGAGTTTGGCCGGGGCTCCTGCGTAGAGAGTGTTTCCGTAGTCCAGTCTACTGCAGACGAGGGCCTGGGTGACCATCCTTCTTGTTTCGGTGGGGATCCATTCGAGGATTCTGCGAAGCATGCGGAGGGTGTTGAAGCAGGAGGAGGAGACAGCGTTGACCTGCTTCATCATGGAGAGGGTAGAGTCGAGGATGACCCCTAGGTTGCGTGCGTGGTCGGTGGGTGTTGGGGGTGTTCCTAGTGCAGTCGGCCACCAGGAGTCGTCCCAGGCCAAGGGGGTGGATCTGAGGATGAGGACCTCCATCTTGTCCGAGTTCAGCTTCAGTCGGCTGTTCCTCATCCAGTCGGTGACGGCCTTCATTCATTCGTGGAGGTTGGTTTTGGCGGTGTGGGGGTCCTTGGTGAGGGGGAGGATCAGCTGGGTGTGGTCAGCATAGGAGATGATGTTGATGTCGTGCCGTGGTGCCATGTAGACGTTGAACAACGTTGGGCTGAGGGATGAGCCTTGGGGTACGCCGCAGATGATATCGGTGGCTTTGGAGCAGAAGGGGGGGAGGCGGACGCTCTGTGTTCTGCCGGAGAGGAAGGAGGTGGTCCAGTCCAGGGCTTTCTCTTGGATTCCGGCATCGTAGAGGCGTGTTCGTAGTGTGCGGTGGCAGACCGCGTCGAAGGCAGCTGACAGGTCCTGGAGGATGAGGGCCGCGGTTTCTCTGTTGTCTAGCAGGGTCCTGATGTCATCGGTGGCGGCAATGATGGCAGTTTCGGTGCTGTGGTTGCTGCGGAATCCGGACTGGGAAGGGTCCAGGATGCTGTTCTCCTCGAGGAAGCTGGTCAGTTGTTTGTTGATGGCCTTTTCGATGATCTTTGCCGGGAACGGGAGCAGGGTGATGGGTCGGAAGTTCTTGAGGTCCTTGGGGTCCGCCTTGGGTTTCTTGAGTAAGGCGTTGATCTCTGCTTGCTTCCAGCTCTCCGGGAAGGTCGCTGTCTCGAAGGAGATGTTGATGGTTTTCCGGAGATGGGGTACAAGGGTGCAGCTGGCTTTATTGAAGATGTGGTGTGGGCAGGGTCTTCCGGGGATCCGGAGTGGATGGTGTTCATGATCTTGATGGTGTCGTCGTCGTTGATGTTGGCCCAGGAGGTCAGGCGGTTGGTGCGGGTGGTGGTCGTGGGTGTGGGGGTCTCAGTGGTTGCCGGGGTGGTGACGGCGTTGAAGCTGTCATGGATGTCTACGATCTTGTGATGGAAGAAGGTGGCCAGTGAGTCGCACAGGTCTTGTGAAGGTGGGATGTCGTTGGTGCTGGGGTTGGAGAGTTCCTTCACGATGTTGAAGAGCTCTTTGACGATACGTTAACACCTGCCAAAGAACTTCACTTTGGTACTTTTTTCATATCAGGCTAGGTGCCAAAAATGTCTCAGCAAAGTTACTCATCTGAAAACTTTGTAAAAAAGCAGTTTAGCCAGGGAAGTGGCAAGGTGAATCATTTAATATCCATACATTCACAAAGCTTAGCTCGGCCAGACTTAGCTTATGCAGCCGAACTAGAGATCTCTTCAGGGGCTTCCATGTCCTTTCAACTTAGAAATAATGTGCCTTCCCAGGTACTTATTACTCAAGCAGACACCAACCCTGCTTATATAACCAGATCATTTTCTCATCCGTAGAGCTTTACAGAACAAGCTTCTGCAAGACTACAACTATCCCACTATGCAGTAGGAACATAATCAGTTCTGCAATTATGTTTTTTTCCTGCCTTTCCACACAGTTATTGTTTCCTGTTTCTTCCAAACTGAACAGGTTTTGTTTTTCTCCTGCGTATATTTTGTGACATGGTACTTTTCTTTTTCACCATCTCTGTTTTCTATTATCCTCCTTTAAAAAGACAAAAAAAACTGAAAAGTTTGAAGTTACATACTGATCAATAATTGATAACAGTGATTCATCACTATATTCTCTAAACCTTTCTACATTTTTCACCCACAATCTCATATTTATATCTGGTGTTTCCTATTCCTTTCTCTTGAAATATTCCACATCCTCAACCAGAGCATCTTTAGGTTTTTTTTCACAATTAAATTATAACATCATGCCATCAAACCTGGTTCCATGAAAGTTTATAAAGTAACACATTCCTCTTTACACACCTTTGCTAACAGTGAGCACAGTGTTTTACTTTAGAAAGAACAATATAGCCACTCTAACCTCTCAAAGGGGTATAGTATGTGTATATTAAGGTTCATAAAAATACTAGGCCTTGTATTAACAGATTTAAGATTCTTTGTTTTATAATTTGAGTAACACTGCCTTCTTTAATTAAAACTACATACAGATCAAACACTTCATTTTTTAACACAACATGCAATATTTACTGATAAACTATGTTGAGAAACCTATACTTCTCCAAACAGCTTTTCAATCAGTAAATATGGTGTAGAATAGATTTACCAACAGTAGTACACTCACTGACATTTCTCAACAAAGTTTATAAAGATTACTATAAATACCTGAACTTGGAGCAGGTTCTTAAATCCAGCTGAAAGCACCAGTCACTTTCTGTTCCAAATTAAGTCACATCTGCTGAGCCCAACTCAAAGAGACTTCCTTCTCCCTGAAACCACCAAGGACAATCTGAGCTATCTCTGGCTCTGCAGCCAATCACATCAAAGTGTTTCTTCAACCATGTAATAAGAATTTTAACTATTGGTTGACCGTGGCCCTTTTTTTCTACTTCTCCCCATACGATCTCACAAAACTCTTGCGGAACCGTAAAACACCTCGTGGTAGGCTAAGTAATTTTCCATGCAGGTCTCGTGAGACACCTGCGGGATCGCACTACCCTCATGGGGCAAGCATCACTCTCTCTTGCATGATCACAACAGAATTGTTGGGAAATAGTAGTGGGTGGGAGGGACTAGCCTCTTCACTGAGACCCTTCTCTCAAATGATGGGTGTGCGTCATAGAGTTCAGGGAGGGTCTGGCCTCTCCCGACTCCTCTCTCAGATGATGTGTGAACATAGTAGGATGTGGGGAGGGAGTGGCCACTCCTTTCAGACCCTTCTCTCAGATGATGGACGTTCATAGTAGGGTGTGTGGAGGGATTGGCCTCTCTGCTGAGATGTCTCTCTGTAATGATGGGTGTGTGTAGTAGGATGTGGCGAGAGAAAAGCCTCTCCTTTCAGACCTCTCTCTCAGATGACGGATGTGCATAGTAGGGAGTGGGGAGGGATTGGCTTCTCCGCTGAGACCTCTCTCTATATCGATGAGTGTGTGTAGTAGGGTGGGGGGAGGGACTGGTATCTCCTTTCAGACCTCTCTCTGAGATAAAACAGTAGAGTCTGGGGAGGGACTGCTATGACCTTATGACCTCTCTTTGTAATAATGGGTGTGCTTGGTAGAGTGTGGGGACGAAATGTCCAAAAACTACTGAACTGAATTACACTAAATCACAAAAAAAAGAACAATCTGAGGACCAACATCTAGCTTCCTGACACAATTGGTGTAATTCCATTCAGCAGTTTTTGCTGTAGCCATATCTAAAGAAGTCTATCGAATATGCATGGGAATTTTGTGTTTTGTGCCCCCCTCTTTTACACGGCCCCAGCTTGTTGGGTCACCCTGAAACGTTCCTCAACGGAGCTGAGTGAACTTTTTTGGGAAAAAATGCTCCTTCTGTGGAAATGCAGAACTCACTATAATTAACTAGCGGCGACCACCACTAGGAGATATATATATATATATAGATAGATATATATATACATACATACACACACATACATATGTACACACACACACACACACTCCAGGATGGGTGTCTCCCACCACAAGGTTGGACTTACTTGGATATTAATTATAGCCAAGAAGAATATGACAGGTACTCTCTAGGTTAAATAAAAACTTTCAAATTAATTGATTTGAAATGAACAAATGTGTTTCGGCTACGCGCCTTTCTCAAAAGCTTCAGTGATGCATGCAGTTACTTTTATACTTTACATGCAATCTCATTGGAGGGTCTATTCTCAACATAAACAAAGGACTTCATCTCTCATTTCACACCAGTCCTCTACACGGCGGCCATCTTATAACACTAGTCATTGCTACATTTTAGAGTTCATTATGGATTAAATGCTTTCTACATTTCAATCAAACTTAAAATGCATTAATGTTTTACATTATACTTATCACAATGATATACATTTGGGCAGAGTTAAATGAAAATAGAAAATACCGAAAGTAAAAACACAAAGGCTACTCCTTATCCTTTAGGTAGCTTCTATGCTCCGCAATCATCATGTTTGTTACATATATATCATATATTTTTTGTGTGTATGAATATCACTATTAACTAAATACACTTATACCTATAAAATAGGCTGGACTTGCCTTCATCCTACATTCAATCAAGCCCTGAGTGGGCTAATTCCTGCCCTCATATTTACATCCAACTATCCTCCTTGAAATCATTGTATTGTAACATGTTCTAGAACTCCAAAAATGATTGATCCCTAAATGGGTTGCTAACTCCTTGGAATCTTAGTTTGTTGGTTCACAATATACCTTGACTCAAGTCTGCTCAGCATCAAAATCTCATTGCCTCCCTTTCCCCCATGGGTACTCAGTCAAGGCAAAAATACTTGAGTAGGTTCGTGTTACTGTTGTGATACATTTGAAGTGCCTAGCCACTGGATAGGAGGAGTCCTTATTCGTAATAGGAACCATATGTTCCAAAATGCGTTCCTTTGGGGAGTGTGTCGTTCTGCCTACATACTGTTTATTGCACTGACATGTTAGGTAGTAGACAGTGTAATCTGTGTTGCAGGTCATTATATGTCTTATCTTCATTGTTTTTTTTCTGCTCAGGTACGTTGTATTCTCTTACTTTCTGGCTGAATGGACATGCTTTGCATCTCGTGCATGGAAAAAACCCTCCCACGGCCTCTTTCTTTAACTTATTACCTTCTGTACTGAAATGACTGTGCACCAATAGGTCCTTGAATGAGGTGCTAGTTTTATACCTCATCAGTGAATGACTTGGTATGTCTGTACCAAGCACGTTATCTGTCTGCAGTTTATGCTATTTCTTACGGAGTATCCGATAAATCTCAGTAGCATGTTCTGAATCATCAGTGATCATCCTTAGTTTGGGCACTACCTTATCCTTCTCTTTCTCTCTTAGTAATTCCTCTCTCTTTATTAGATGAACCTTGCCCCTGGCTGTCTTTAGGACACTTGCCGGATAACCCGATGACTCAAATCTGTTAGCCACTTCACTAACGTCTAGATCATGCTCTATTTTCCTTGTGCAGTTCCTTTTTTGTATGTAGGAGCTCCCCAAAGAGGATCCTCCATTTTATTCTTCAGAGATTATTACTTTTTGCATGCAGTAAGGAGTTCCCTGCAGTGGGTTTCCTTTGTAACAATATATAGATCCTCTGTTCAAGCATGAATATCCTAAGATCCAGAAATGTGACCTCTTCTGAGCTTATGTAGCTCATAAACTGTAAATTCAATGTATTGTGATTGAGCATGGATATATATACCTGCGCTATCTCATTACTGCCTTTCCAAATAATGAAAAGGTCATCTATGTATCTGATCCACATGATGAATTTCACTGAAAAGGCTCTACGCTGCTGCCAGTGTAGGCCCACCAAAATTAAATTTGCTCTGACCAGGCCACCTGCTTCTCCCACCAGCCTGCAACCAAGTTTGCATAGGTGGGTGCAAAGCAGGTGCCCATCGCTGTGCTGTCTATTTATCTATAGTACTGTCCTGCAAACAAAAAGATGTCATTCATAAGACATAATTCATTAAACTGTATAGGCATCCTGTTATGCTCATAAAATTTAAGAGCTCTGCTACGCAGAAAACATTCCACTGGTTTTAATCCCTCCTTATGTCCAATGCTAGCATACAAGCTTGTAATGTCCATTGTAATCATAAGAGAATCGTCCCTGCAGACTATACCTTCTATCCACTTTAAAAAATGTTTTGTGTCCCGGATATATGAGCTCAGATTTCTGGCAAAAGGGTAAGAAACAACATAAATCGAAGTGTTCTCTAATAGACAGGACTTGGACGAGATAATGGGACACCCTGGAGGACAAATAGCATATTTATGTACCTTTGGTAAGTGGTAAAAAGTAGGGGATTGTGGATATTTGCACCTAAGGAACTGAAATTCTTCCACATCAAGCATGCCCTTATCTTGCCACTCTTCTAATATGTAACAAAACCTGCAAAACCCCATTAGATACACTTCCCTGTGGATTGGCTCGTATATATATACATATATATAGATATATATATGTATATATATCTATATATATATATATTCACTGAAAAAAACATAGGTTTCAGGGACGTTATAGTTAGTTGGACATTTCACTCATACAAAACCATAGAAATTCCGCCATTCTAGTTAGTTGAGCTAACTATAACTCGTGCCCCCGCAATGCACTGCTGCTGATGATGTCACATATTACATCATTCATGACATGGTCAGTGACATCACTGATGACATCACTAATTACATCTCAAATGACATCACTGAACTATGGTTTTTTCAGTGAATTTCAAAGGTTTTTTAAATGCTAATTTGTAACTATAACGTACCTGAAACCTATGCTTTTTTCAGTGAATTTCAAAGGTTTTTTAAATGCTAATTTCTAATTATTTTGTTGTTTAAACCTATAGCTTTTTCAGTGATTTTAAATTATCCCTTCATTTTTCCAGTTTTCCAGCAATAGCTTCCACAATTTTACAACGTTACAACTAACGGTAATAATATACAGAGTAGACATCTCCGTGCAAAAATTAACACAAAAGCACCAGTTCCCGATATTTTCAACGAGCAGCCAAATCTGGGGTGCAATCCAAAAACAGGAAATAAGCCATGTTTGCAGTAGGTATCTAACATCTGCATTTTACTGGTGTAAACCAGGACGACTACCTACAATGTGAAAGGGATCGCAGCCCAGAATCACATCTGAAGCGCAACATATGTTATAGAGTTACTGATCACGCAGCTCAAACACCCATGAAGGCCACAACACTCACTGCCACCAGCCTCAGGACATCCCCCGGACCACCCTCCTCCCTACTACCACCGAGGCAGCGCAGAACAGGACAGCAGACCTTCCAAAAATGGCAAGGTCCCTCAGCCACACAATACTTGAATGTTGGCAGATATGGCAAGCAAATATGTGTGTAGGACGCAACTCTTCCATCAATAATAATAATGCACACAATACCAAGTGTAGCAGTGATGTGCTGGACAGACCTCACTATACAGATCATAAACCTCTCTATCTGTACATATACTGCTGGTGCTTGTGGTGTTGTGCACAATAGACGCAACCATGTTACCTCAGGCAGTGGGGAACATCTCGGACATGTAGCAGTGTTGTCCTCCCCTGGAAGCGGAAGCACAGTGGGCTGGTCCAACGTATGCCACTCCAGCGTAGGAGTATGAATAAATAAGCCGGGGCTCTGGGCGTGGTTAACTTGTGAACTGTGAAGACCAACGAGTCTGCCAGAGCGGCGGGCCTCACCCTGCCACATGGCCATCATGACCGCGGGTCTCCTCGACACAAGCCCCCTGCGAACCCAGTGGCACAGCACAGCAGACTTATGACTGTACAGACTACTGCCTTCGATCTACACTGCGGACAGCAGGCATCACAATTCAGATGGAGTAGGGATTGCAGATGACGCAGTCCAGTACGCAAGATACATTGCTCCCAGTGCGGCCCGCTCGGACCACGCAGCATCGCAGGGTGCGCACACGCTGAGTGCTTCAGGTGCCACTAACTCAGTGCACCACAAGTCATCGCCACGTGGCCTTATTAAGGCAGAATTCAATAGACAAAAGACATTGCTGCGAGTGCGGACCCCCCTGGACCACGCATCATCGCAGGGTACATACACGCTGAGCGCCAAAGGTACTACTAACTCAGTGCACCACAAGTCATCACCACGTGGCCTTATTGAGGCAGAATTCAATAGACAAAAGACATTGCTCTGAGTGCGGTCCCCCCCTGGACCACGCATCATCGCAGGGTACATACACGCTGAGCGCCAAAGGTACTACTAACTCAGTGCACCATAAGTCATCGCAAGGAAGAGTGAACAGTTTTATGTCAGCAGTGAGGCATACTATCACTCGAAAATCACCCAAAAATACTTATAGTATAAAAAGAACAGAAGAATCGAAGTACATTAATGATTACAATCCAGTGATTTTGAAGATGTGGAATGCAAATATGGACATACAATATGTTGCAGATAACTCAATTGCTGTTTCTCGCTATGTCACGTCATATATTACCAAGTCTGAGAAGACAGAATTGAAAGAAATGTGGGAAGAAATTTCACAGGAGAAGACACTTAGCAAGAAATTGTACAGCTTCAGCTTGAAGATGCTTTCACATCGAGAAATTAGATCGTATGAATGTTGAGATCGAGTGACATCAGCAAGTTTATATTCAAAGTCAAGAGGAATCATCTGGATAAGTCTAGGTCTTGCTGCAACACGAAATCGTGTTTTGAAATCTGTACAAGAAATTGAATACTTGGCACTGAATGAACCGGAAAGTACAGATATTCTGAAAACAAATATGTTGGCTACGTAGTATCCAAATAGAAGTCCACACCTGGAAAAGATATGTCTATATGAAATACTGCAACATTATAGTTTAAAAAAAAATGTTACTGAAAATATAAATGAAGGAAAATACGCTGTAATTGGATCTGAAGGATGTTTTTTAAAGCATGCCAAAGGAAATCTGATTAATCACAGGAAACTAATTTACAATACTCTAGATAAAACAGAGTTTTTCTATTTAGCTCTTCTACAACTCTTCAAACCTTGGCGGACTGAAATGGAATTACTTGGAGATTGTGACTGCTATGAAGATTCTTTCAATGAATGTAAAGATGGCATTGAATGTACAATTTTTCCAAATTATCTCCAAATGTTGAACGAAGAAATGAATCAAGAAAGTACTATTGCAGCTGAAATAGCTAGAGATAGTTCTCTAGATAGTCAGAGAATGTCCTGCTTATGTGTTTGTGGAAGCTCGTTTTAAGTTACGTACTGTACAATGTATTTGTAAATATTGTTACAATAAATTAGAACAAAACAAAATGCCAGCTAGAGCTGTCCATAATGACTTAGAATTAGTTGTTATACCTCCTAAACTTATAGATTTAAATACATATAAGGCCATCCTTATACAATCTGTGCACCCTTTTCATGCTATAATTTGTATGCAGCCTAAAACTGGTAAGCTGCCTTCAGCAGATCTATCAAGAGATTTAAAAGGAAGTGTTGTGTATTTACCTTTAGATTTTAAGAAAAATGTTGAAACTGTTAGTGTAGAAAGAGACGATACTGAACCTGTAATCATTCTTGTTAATGGTGTACCCACAAAGAGTCGGAAAATACGGCAAGAGTTAGTACATGTCACGAATGTCCAAAAGGCTACATTATATCTGGTGCAAAACAATATTTACTATAAAATTGTAAATGTAGAAGGAGAAGAAATGACTTTAGAAGATGAAACACATATTTCAAGTGGACAATTCAAGAAAAGAAGACATTTATGAACATTATACTATACAGCCTCTACATCCAAAAGAACTGATAGGACCTACTATTGAATTGTTCCAGATGAAAAAAGCAAAACGAACTCTCATGAGTGTGTGGGAAACAAGTTTGGAAGCTTGTTGTTTTCCACAGCTCTTCTCTACTGAAAAAGGTAGACGATATGATGAACGACCAGTTCAGATTCTAGCTTCAGAATACCGTACTTTACAACTGTACTCAGAACAACCAAGATTTCCTCAGTGTATTCCATAAATGCTTCATCTTTTGTTCCATACACCTACACTGCGGTCAGCAGAGCTCACAATTTAAATTGAAACATGATTTATTTATTAGAGAGAATTGTACTCTATGTCCTCGAACTTTGTCAAGAGGAAGTGACTAAAAACATTCCTCTATGTCTGTGCTGACTACTGCCTTCGATCTACACTAGCGATAGCAGGGGTCACAATTCACATCGAGTTGTGATTCTGTGGCTCGCCCGCACCATGCATCATCGCTGGCTGCGCAGACGCTAAATGCTTCTGATGCCCATATCTCAGTACAGCACAACTCATGCACCCTTTCTGATACAATATTTTGTGTATAATTTCACATCTGCTGTCCTACCTCAATGTATCACAAGTCATGAACCCTTTACGATAGAATCTTTTTATGTATGATTTCATATCTGGTACCCGTAACTTAGTGCAGCACAAATCATTGACCCTTTATGACTGAATCTCTGTGTCTGATCCAATGATTACTGTTGTACTTGTTGCCAGCACCAACCATTCCCGGAGGTTTTTTTTTTTTTGCAGAGTTTTAAATAGCACGAACTTGACCCGAATCCAATCGGGTATCAGAGTGCTTTACATAGCACCAGTTACGTTACATGAGGACACACATGAATTTTTTTTTTAGGTACGGGGAGATTAAGTGATTTGCCCAGAATCACAGGAAGATCAGCGTCATTACCGAGACTCGAACCCAGTTCCCCAGGTCCGAGGTCGAGCGTCCTAGCCGTTAGGCCAACTCCTCTTCCCTTGGCTTACAATCACCCCACACGCATCCACCACAGACGTGCCGTACCCAGTTCCACTATCTATCTGTGTCCATGTGTTCATTATGTATGCATCATGCTGCCCCTAGGCCCTACCACATTACATAGTGCTCTGGATAGCGTGTGCAACCATCTTACCTTTGACAGTGAGGGAAAACTTTAGTTATGTAACTTTGTCTCAGTCATTGTACAAGTACATACGTAGAGACTGCATCATTAGAGTACTGCTAGCAGAGTGTATAGTGAATTGTACTCTATGTCCTCGAACTTTGTCAAGAGGAAGTGACTAAAAACATTCCTCGTTATCTGTGCTGACTGCTGCCTTTGATCTACACTAGCGATAGCAGGGCTCACAATTCACATCGAGTTGCGATTCTGTGGCTCGCCCGCACCATGCATCATCGCTGGCTGCGCAGACGCTAAATGCTTCTGAAGCCCATATCTCAGTAGAGCACAACTCATGCACCCTTTCTGATACAATATTTTGTGTATTATTTCACATCTGCTGTCCTACCTCAGTGTATCACACAAGTCATGAACCCTTTACGATAGAATCTTTTTATGTATGATTTCATATCTGGTACCCGTAACTTAGTGCAGCACAAATCATTGACCCTTTATGACTGAATCTCTGTGTCTGATCCAATGATTACTGTTGTACTTGTTGCCAGCACCAACCATTCCTGGCCCTACCACATTACATAGTGCTCTGGACAGCGTGTGCAACTATCTTACCTTTGACAGTGGGGGAAAACTTTAGTTATGTAACTTTGTCTCAGTCATTGTTCAAGTACATACGTAGAGACTGTATCATTAGAGTACTGCTAGCAGAGTGTATAGTGAATTTATAAGTGTGTGAGGATCGTACATATATAGCTTGTCTCTAATTGGCTGCCCTCCATGTGCCAAAAACTAAAACTTCAACTTTTCATGGCCCTGTATTGCTACAGCTGCAACACTCCAATGAATGTGCAATAAACATTCATAGCCACACAGATGTCTCATGTCCACCATCTTTCTTGTGTGGAACTATGAATGAATATAGGGTCAGTAATTCCCTGTACCTTCCATGTTGGCCATATTGTTGGACTTGGCTCACAGAGTGACACTTTGGCTTTTGCAACCCAGGTGACGGTAGCACTCCAACACGGACACCCGCATCCAGGGTTGTCAGATTTTTTAAGCTTTCTATAGCCCAAAGCCATCCAAAAAGTAGCCCAATATTGCTACTTTAGGGACGGAGGGGCAGGGACAGCATCAAGCAGGCGGTGAATGCATTGGAATTGATGTTGCAGCAGAATGCCAAGTAAATATTTGTCTAATAAAGCGCTTAACATACTACTTTGCTGGAGCACTGTATATATATTTATAACCTGGCAACTAGCACAAACCAAAATTTTACCACAAGACCGGCAAAATATAGCCCAATTGTGCGTGATCTAGTCCAATCTGGCAACACTGATGCCACAGCCCCTCCCTCACGGCTGGTATACACCCACACCACACCCATCCAGCACAGGCGTCACAGGACACGTGACCCTACTAATAAAAAAGACCAGGTGCACGTGCTCTACGCCATTTTAGAGTTGCTCGCAACGCATGCACTGCGGCCAGCACAGTCACACCGCCACGGTGATGGCCCGTCCCGGTGGTCTGGGACGGGCCATCACCCTCTTTTAAATAACACGTGTGTGCAGTTGTATGTACTCTGCAATTACTAATTCTATACTATCTTTTAGATCACTAAACTTGAGGGCTGCACTATTTCCCGGCATGTGGTTGGAGACACACTGGTGGCACAAAGGTGAGCTGCGAAGATTTTCTCCAGTGTCAACACTCCCTCTCCATCTCTTCCTTTCTCTCTCTCACACTTTCTCTCTTTCTCTGTCTCTTACTCTCTCTCTCATTCCTTCATTCGCTCTTCCTCTCTCTCACTCTCTCTCTCCCTCTTTCTCTCTCTCTCTCTTCCTCTCTCTCTCTTCCTCTCTCTCTCTTCCTCTTTCTCTCTCTCTCTTCTTCTCTCTCACTCTTTATCTCTCTCTCTTCCTCTCTCTCACACTGTTTCTCTCTTTCAATCTTCCTTGTATCTTACTCTTTCTCTCACTCTTTCTCCTCCTCTCTCTCTCACTCTTTCTCTCTTTGTCTTTCTTCCTCTCTCTCCCTCTTTCTCTCTTTGTCTCTCACTTTCTCTCTCTCTCTTCCTCACTCTCACTCTTTCTCTCTCTTCCTCTCTCTCACACTGTTTCTCTCTTTCTCTCTTCCTTGAAACAGAGAATTACGCTTGTGCAGTTGTATGTACTCTGCAATAACTAAATCTATATTATCTTTCAGATCACTAAACTTGACGGTGCACTATGTCCCGGCAAGTGGTTGGAGAGACACCGGTGGCACAAAGGTGAGCTGCGAAGATTTTCTCCAGTCTCAACACTCCCTCTCCATCTCTTCCTTTCTCTCTCTCACACTTTCTCTTTTTCCCTGTCTCTTCCTCTCTCATTCTTTCTTTCTCTCTTCCTCTCGCTCACTCTTTCTCTCTCCCTCTCTCACTTTTGCTCTCTCTTGTCCTCTCTCTCTCTCTCTTTATCTCTGTCTCTTCCTCTCTCACACACTGTTTCTTTATCTCTCTCTCTTCCTCTCTCACACTGTTTCTCTCGTTGTCTTCCTCTCTGTCTCACTCTTTCTCTCTTTGTCAGGCTTCCTCTCTCTCACTCTGGCTCTCTTCCTCTCTCACTCTTTCTCTCTCTCTCTTCCTCTCTCACATGGATTCTCTCTTCCTCGTATCTCACTCTTTCTCTCTTTCTCTGTCTTCCTCTCTCTCACACTGTTTCTCTCTTCCTTGTAGCTCACTCTTTCTCTTTCTCTTCCTCTCTCACTCTTTCTCTCTCTGTCTTCCTCTCTCTCACACTGTTTCTCTTTCTCTCTTCCTTGTAGCTTACTCTTGCTCTCTCTTACTCTCTCTCTCTTTCTCTGTCTTCCTCTCTCTCTCACTCCTTCTCTGTCCTCCTCTCTCTCTCACTCTTTCTCTCTTCCTCTCTCTCACTCTTTCTCCCTCTCTCTATCTCCTTTGCTAGACGCATGACGCACCATCTTATCTTTCTTTTTGTCTTGCAGGCTGTAAATCACAAATGGACCAGTGATGACATGCCACGGCTGTACATAGTTTTATTTGTAGTTTTTTTGTTTAATAAAATGTTTTATATGTAAATCTATACATGACTAAGATTCTTATTTCTCCAACCTCACAAGCATCTTTTTATTAATAGTTCGTAGAGGGACACTTCCGGGCCCAAGAAGGTTGTTGGGGGTATGCTGGTGATGTGGGAAGAGGGTGCGTTACCTGCTAATGTGGGGAGATGCAGCGTAAAAAGGGTATCTCTCACAGAAAGAGCTCCGGTATGTTTTCAGAAATGCCTCGGACAGATGCCAACTGACGGATTGAATCACAAAATGGCTTTTCAATGCTCATATATTGTGACTTATAAACAGTTCGTACCCAGGCTCGCAGAGGGACAACTGCGGCCCGCCCGCTCGACTCACAGAGGCAGAACTACGAGCCGTCCGCTCCCAAAGGAACAGCAGAGTAGTAGCTCGCAGAGGTAGAGGCACAGCAGCATACTAGCTCTCAAAGGTAAACAGCTGCGAGCCGACAGACTGGCTTCTAAAGACATAGCTGCGAAGTGGTGATGTTGGGCACAGGGAGCGTGAAAGGGTTATCTTCCTACTGGTGTCCTGGAGTGGAAGTCGTGCTGCCTGGTGCTCACCTGTTTCTCCTTTATTGCTAATAAATCTTAGACCTTCACTGCGTCCAAATCATCATTACACAGAGCTCCGCTATATTAAATTGCCCCCGGAACCTTTCTTTTATATTTTCACTCGATGCGAGGCACAAAATGGTTGCTAACAGTTCCTGGTTTGAAGTGTTAGCAGCCAATCAGAGGACACTTCCTGTTTTGAAGTGTTAGCAGCCAATCAGAGGCTAGCTCGTGCTCTGGAGTTAGGCACCGACCCGATAAATATATATTTTTTTCCTTTAATATCTCAAAACTACTGAACGGATTTACACCACAAAACCACGCTTTCTGGACCAAGACCTTTCTCCCTGCCAAATTTGGCATAATTCCATTCAGCAGTTTGAACTGTAGCCTTGTCTAAAGTTTCCTATGGAAAATGCATTGAGAAAACACGGTTTGACACCCCCCTTTTTTCTCAGCCCCCCCTTGACCTACCACCCCTAAACTTTCAACATAGGAGCTGATCAAAAAAGAAAAGCTTTTTGGAAAATTTCGCAAAGAATCGTCAAACAACGCCAAAGTTATAAGCAGATGGAGGGCTCCAGGAGGGGGGCCGAGCAACCCCCCTCCCAACATGACTGAAACCCGAGACTGCGGGGACCCCAGCAGGCCCCAGCGAGCCCCCACTATTATTTTTTGAGAAATGCCCCCGGGACCTAGCCCACCCCGGGGTCTCATTAAAATAAAACAGGGGAACGCGCGACCGCTGCGCAAATTGCGCCATTTTTTAAATGTTTTTTTTGTCCCTAGGGGTCCTTCTGGGACTCCCTGAGCCGGCCTCTGGGATCAGGGTGTTTCTACCTTGCCCCCTTCTCTTGTTTTCTACCTTTGTTTCTCTGTTTTCTAGCGACTCGCTTCTACCGAGCCACAAGATGGCTGCCAACACTTCCTGGTTTGGAGTGTTGGCAGCCAATCACAGTGA
Organism: Triturus cristatus; assembly: GCF_964204655.1. Taxonomy (NCBI): domain Eukaryota; kingdom Metazoa; phylum Chordata; class Amphibia; order Caudata; family Salamandridae; genus Triturus; species Triturus cristatus. The sequence continues at coordinate 620,419,686 of NC_140585.1, forward strand.
CGCTCGTGCACGGGACTTGGGCTCTGCCCAGATATCTAAACTTTTATTTTTCTAATTTCTCAGCAAATACTGAACGGATTTCACCATTTAAAAAAAAAAAGGTCGCTTTCTGACCCACGCACTACCTTTGTGCCAAATTTGGGGTAATTCTGTTCAGTAGTTTCAGCTGTAGCCTTGCACAAAGTTTCCTATATGAAATTGATTTTTTGACTCTTATTTTTTTAATTTCTCAAAAACTACTGAACGGATTTACACCATTTAAAAAGAAGGTCGCTTTCTGTACCAAGCCCTACCTTTCTGCCAAATTTGGGGTAATTCCGTTCAGCAGTTCGGGATGTAGCTCGTTGCAAAATTTCCTATGAAAATTAACATGGGGAAAATGCATTTTGGGACCCCCTTTTTTCTCAGCCCCCCCCCTTGATGAATCACCCCAAACTTTCAGGATAGGAGCTGACCTGGATAGACTTTTTTTGGGAAGAATTTCGCAAAGATTCATCAAACGATGCCAAAGTTATTAGCAAATCAAAAAATGCTTTTCCTATGGAAACTAGGTTGTAACTATAACTACCTACTGGCGACCATCAGTAGGTAATATATCATGCCATTAATCAATATCTTGACATTCATCTGGGTGGCCGCTACCAGTCAGTACTAGTAATACTGCAAGGTGTGGCCCTATTGTGACTGTCTCTGACATGGTCACTTCTGCAACAACCTTCTAATTCGTTAGCTCAGGACTATTTTTATTGATCAGAACTATCTCTGTTTATCAAAACCAAGGTTAGACTCCCCTGTTGCATTCAGATATTCAAGACTTGATACTCTATACTAAGGTCATCAGTCTGATACATCAATTTAGAGTATAATTATTTTGATTCAATAGGGCCATATATTCTTAACACAATTTGACAAACCAACCCAAAATGATCAAGAGAAGGCCATTGCATCTGAATCAGAGCTCTTTAAATGTGCTATATTTCTACATATCACCTTTCTTTCCCAATGACCCAAGTTACAGTTGGTATGAGAGGTGCAACATTAAAGCCCACACAAATACCTTTGATCTTGAGATATTGAGATAAACATCTCCATTTCCTTGGACATGAGCTTTAGAAACACACTCTGACCTGTATGCAGGCAGCAGCACCAATAGACTGAACTACACAAGAGCTGTATATGTTACTTATGCTACTGAATCAAATCCCTGACCTGTTGATCTGAGATGTAGAAGCGACCCACTGATGTGTGCATATGTTTCAGACACATCTGACCATAATACATGAGATTTAAGAACACCCCTGTGATGGTGTTGGCGAAACTCAGAGACTTAATAATACAAATTATAGTGCACCTTAATGTGAAGAACCAGTGTGCAACTATATGCAGACTAAGACGTATCTGATCCACAATCTCCTAGACATCATACAACTGTACTTACTATACAGCACCGGAATGGAGGCCTTCAGGTAAATTCTTGAACAAAATAAGGAAAGATATAGTGATTGAAATGCAGGTGACGGTGAAGATCTCTGGAGTGTTGGATGAAGTAAAGGGGATCATTAGAAGAGACACAGTTTATGAATTTATAGCATTGACAAATGAAGGTATGAATACTAACCACTCTTTGGTCGTGGGAGAGCCTAAGATGAGAAACAGCCTCCAGGATTAGTACAGCAACAAGGCATCAGGAATCTTAAGGGAAAACGTGCATGGAGAAGAAGCAACTTTCCAAAACAGCTACCCAAAGTGGACAAAATAATAAACGCGCACAAGGAATGAGGAGGCCAAGTGTAAACTGTATGTAGATGCGAACCCTTCAACCAAAATGGTTGTCCGGATTCCTTTGTTTGACTCTATTTGCTCTTAAATTGTCCATAGTAGCTAGGACCTAGAAGTAGAAAGCCTGAGCTTCTCCCTTACACTGGAGTGCTCAATGAGGAGCCTGTGGAGAGAAATGATTGTTGCCTGTTTCCCTATTTCCTTTAATGTTCGAGTCTCCATGCCTCCCGGAGTGGTCCTGCCTTCTGAGACGGGCAGCTGTGTATGTCATTGACCACCTCTCTTGACAGATGTGGTCACCCATCAGAGCATGTGGAGGTGGTGGAAATCCACAGATCTGGAGTAGTGACAGATAAATACTACGATAACCAAACTCCTGAGTACAGAATCAGACAATGATGCATCGCAGACCAAATAAAATCATAATTCACTCTGCACCTTGAGAACAGATTAAAGTGACCTTCACAGCACAGCACCAAAACCATAAAGTTGCCAAAGGGTACACATCTGAACAGAACACCCCAACCCTAAATAGTGCCATTAAATATAACTTAGCCTAAACATACCACAAGAGCATGCACACCTCAATGATTCAAAGTAATATAAGCAGCAAACATTAACATTCAATAGAAAACTCTCAACTGGCTGGGAAATGAACATAAAGCACTCTGGGAACTAAGCTAAAGTACAAGGTCTTTTGAGATCGACAGACACACATGCCCTGATTGATCACCATGAACAAGGTCCATACACTACTCTGGACAAGTAGATCTTAGCTAACTGAACACAAGGGCAACAGGCTACCTCATATCTGGTGTGAATCTTAAATCATTACACAGATGGTGGAAACGTCCTATAAATGTGATGGTAGCATATCTCTGTGGTCTGTAGTTATGCTGCCTGGGATAAGATGGCCTCTACTGAGGGGAATCCTCCCTACCCTGATACCACACTGTATTCTCTTTACCCTTGAGTTCTGCCCTGCTAGTAATTGCTCCTGGGCCACCATACATCCTTCTTCCTGGCAAACTCAGCCCATTGTTACCCGCCTCACCTGACATACAGGAGCCATGGTACGCAGCGCCAAGACACCTCCGGGTATACGTGCGCTTTATAAATCACAGTAACATTAACATTAATAATGTTCAGGTTGCTGGTTTGGGGATGGCGGGCAGCCAACAAAAAACATAAGGAGCTAAGTGGGTCTAGACCTAGGAATGTCATGGGGAAAAGAGAAGCACTACGCAGAGTTAGCTGCCATAGGACAAGTGCATTGAATTCACACCTCATGCTAGAATAAAATGTTTACTGGAAGTTACTTTCTCTCCTGAGAAGCCATTACAAAAGAAAGAGACAATTAAGCGCTGGTGGATGGAATGGAAACAAGCACTGGCAAAGTCAGTAGTTGTCAGCAATGCCCCAGCTATTGGCCTTTTCAATGTGAACGTCTTTAAGCCATGTTGTCTAGCAGCACATTTGCTTTTCGGCATGGCTGAAAGTTACTGAAAAAAAATCACTGAGATGTGGCCAGTCATAACGCTTTTTGCATGTGAAGAGGGGTGGGATTGTGCTATAGAAATTTGCTAAGACAAAAAAAAAAGCAGCAGCGACGAGGGAGGTAGACGGGGGACAGGTCAATCAGAGAAGCAGGAGGAGATGGGGAGACGGGCAAGCAGCAACAGGATAGGGTGAGAGGAAGCAACAAAGACGGGGAAAACAATAAAAAAAAATACCTCAATCAAAGAATGATTAACGCTAAGAATGAATGTGTCATTGTATAATTTAACAGGTAAGTACTTATAGCACTCCAGTACCATTGAATCATGTTTGTGCTATGACAAACTACAAAGTAAAAAATAAATGAATAAATAAATATCAGAAAATAACAAGTAAACAATGCTCAATGAGGTAACTTAGAAAGACACACACACACCGCATACAACTACCCGCAGGATAGGGTTATACTCTGTACTCAGAGTAGACTTTTGCTGCATCATTATGGGACTCAGAGTTCTGGTCTGTTTGTTTACCTCAGCGTGCCTCTTGGAGTAAACTCCTTTGAGAGTGGAAACAGAAACGAGACAATGTCACTGTTCTTTTTACGGCCCTCGAAGTACTCCGTATGCTGCATGAATTAAGTATCTGTCAATCTATAAAGTGCAATAAACAATCTTTTCTTGCGCTATAAACATGGTGAAGAAAACGCAAAAGCAAAACAACAGGGGGAGGGAGGCCCGATGGTTGGAAAGCAACAATAAAAAGACGGGAAGGGGGTGGGTGTATGTGCAAGTAAGAAAATAACTAGCAACACTCACATTCCTCAACGTTGCTGCTGTATCTGTTTATGATTTACTAGTAAGCACGGAAACAGAATGCAGTTTAATGGTCATAAGCTGTCTCAGAAGGAGATGTGACGCGCACAAAGGTCGGTCTCAAACGGAGGCTTGAAGTGCATGAAGTCCGCCTCTGTTTGGGGAAATGATGAGATGCCAATTAAGTTCCGTCTGAGACGTGTACTTGTTTACTTTAGGTTCCGCGGTTGCCCAGTAGGTTGAAAAAAAAGATAACATGTAATACAAGTATGTGCATCACTTATTTCTGTAAAATATGACTAAGGTAAGGAGACAAAAGACACATGTGGCAAACTTTTTTTTGTTTTGTAAAGTTAATCTTTAGGAAATAACTGCATAAAACAAAGAGAAATCACGAAACAGTGTCTGACATTTGATCTCGGTCTTTGAATGCACAGCAAATGTGACGATATAAGAACAAGATTTACATGCCTGTTTACAGAAACGGAGCTTGGAGTGAGTGAAAACACGAGTGCTCTTGTTAAGTGCTCAGAAAAAAGTAGTTCCTAAAACAGCTCCTAAAATGGGAGCAGTGGATGGTTAGTAGTATTTGGTCCATGCTCTCGGGGAGGGCTAAATACAGGAAGAGGCATGATGCATGCATGCCATGGACAAATGGGGAGAAAGAATATGAGAGCGATGGTGGAGCCAGCAAATGGGAAGCCTATGAGCAGGCTAAGCCCACATATTGAATACAACATGTCTCTACGAGACAGCATATGCGATGTCTAGCCAAGACCTAAAAAGCTGAATGGGGCTGTAAAATGCTATTACAAAAAAGTCCATTATGTTAGTCCACTGATTTTATTTTGAGAGTAATGAAAGAACGTAGAGCATTGTTCCTTCCAACTCTTAGAAAACTACTGATAGGTAAGTCCAGGAACTTACAGACTATGTGATGTACTGAGAACATATTGGTCTATGTTAATAAACTGGGAAAGTTTTTAACGCTAATGCAGGAATTCGAAAAGAGGCTGGTTTTATGTAAAACGGGCTATTTTTTCTTTTTAGAGGGTGGTTTATGTACTTTTAATATATACTAATTGTTCTTATAGGTTTTATACTCCATAAAAAAGCAAAGCAAACAATATAAACTTGAACAATCACAAAAGCTAACACAATGCCTGCTATTGCACTAATGGATACAGTGTTCATTTTCTGCTCTGCAGTGATGCTGCTCCCCCACATACTCCTTCCCCGGTATATTCTGGCCTATCCTTTATTTCCTTTATTCAGTCTTTATTTCGACATAAATGTCATAAAAGACAAATTAAAACACATTTCATCATAAAATAGATAGAAAGAGAGAAACACGATACATCATCAAACACAGCTTTGAAAACTGCATATTTAAGTTATACACAGAGAGCATATCACTAATACAGAGAACCGCAAGATTTGAGTACACTACGTAGTTAATATTCATTCTCGCCCAATTAAAAAAAAAAATATTCTGGCCTATCATTGATGTGTTTGCTTTTGTTTTTTAATTTATGTTTATTTTCATGCATTCTAATATAATGTGGTCTCTGACATTGTATTTTGAACATATCAGATGTTGCCTCTTTATTGCATAGCCTTCATGGCAGATGTGCATGTGGCTGCTTTGTTGTCTCAACAAGGTTATTACAATGAATTCCTGTTTGTACTTGGCTCTGCTATGTCCATGTTCTATTGCTTTAAAGTATAATTAACAGAACCCGAGTAAAAAGCGAGTCTAACGGATCCCCATGTGTGACAGGGCACCATGGCAGGGGCAGACAGATCCAGATTAATGATGTCCCTAACAGGAAACTTAATGTGTCCTAAAATGATAAAGATGCTCGTGTCTGCTCCTACATGCTGCCTCTAATTGTCTTGCCTGTCCTTGTTTCCTAGTGACTGTATTCTGCCCATTGCTCATGGTTTATTTGGTTTTGTTTACCCTGCTTCCCACCGTTTCTATACTGCTTCTGACTGTCTTGCCTGTATTTGTTTCCTGGTGACTCTTTTTCCCCATTGCTCCTTGTTTATTTTGTTTGCCCCACTTCCCGCTGTTTCTCTGCTGCCTCTGATTGTCTTGCCTGTCTTTGCTTCGTGGTGATTGTATTTTGCCCATTGCTTCTTGTTTATTTTGTTTTCTCTTCTTTGCCAGATTCCTTTGTTAATTGTTTTGTTTGCCTGCTCGCTTCCTGTCATTTCTTTCCCCGCTTCCCACTGGCCCCTCCCACCACCTCCCAGTGACCATTTGTCCTCCCAGGACCTACTTAATGGAGATTGCAGCGTGACCAAATTGAGCAAGTCCTCATGTCTGCTCCCCCTGCTGCCTCTGATTGTCTTGCCTGTCTTTGTTTCCTAGTAATTGTATTCTGCCCATTGCTCCTTGTTTATTTTTTTTTTTTTGCCTCGTTTTTCACTGTTTCTCTGCTGCCTCTGACAACCTTGCCTTTCTTTATTTCCTGGTGATTGTATTTTGCCTATTGCTCCTTGTTTATTTAGTTTTCTCTTCTTTGCCCGATTCCTTAGTTACTTGTTTTGTTTGCCCTGCTGCCCGCTTGCCTCCCGCCGTTTCTCCCTCCTGACAGTCTTGCCCACCCCCACCCAGCACCTTCCACCTCCCCGGTTCTACTTAATGGAGGTCACATTGCGACCGTGCAGCGGATGTCCTCAGCCGGCACGCCGAATGCAAGCCAAAGGCAAACCCGTCTGGACCCATCTGCTCCTGGATCGCGCCCAGTACCAGGAACCTTGGCCCTCCTGCCACCCACTGTCATGTAGTTCCTAAAAATACATAGGATCTGTGCATTTGTTGGACAACATAAACTATGGGATTAGTGTCTAGACTGATTCTGGACACCCCACAGGATATGTCAGCCTACAGACCACATAGCTCACAGTGCCACCATAAGCCTCCGAACCTCATCAAGGAGCAAATAGTTTCTGGCAGCCATTGAATATGACAACCTTTGATCCTTCAGGAATCATGGAAACAGTACAGTACTTTTCGCTCAGTCAATCGCACTCACTTAGTCTCAGAGAGATACACAGAATAAAGTTGAGGACATTTTCAATAAGTATTTATTGAACCAGCGTCATTCTAGTATAAAACATGTTTGCTGTGACAATCAATAGACAGACCCAAATGTAAATGATTACAAGCACCAAAATGATAACTAGAAGGTGCTAAAACAGTGAATATATGCAGGCATATAAACATGACAGTAATCTTAGCATACTCCTACTATGCGTAACCTACCTAAGTGTACCTCAATGTTCCTAGCATGTATCTTAGTGTGACGCCAAGAATCCCCTAGGAAAAAGCCAAGCCCATTACCTGATGGGAGAGAATGAAGGACCACATCTTGGTCAAGAGTTGGACACCCCACAAGGGATGTCAAACTGCTGCATGCATGACAGAGTATGTTAATCCTGTTATGTACGTCATGTGCAGGGGATTTTAAGATATGATGCTAAGAATCCTAATGCATAATAAACGAGGCTAGTTTCAAGGAAACCAATCGCCATTTATTCAGCACATAACTGGGTAAAAGGTCCGTGCTAGAACCATTATGCAGAGCCAGGTAGGACAAATGTAGGTAAAAGGTCACTTTGCTATTTAGGCCTAGGTTAGGAAACATGGCACCACTAATACTCCGCTGCGGAGCTTTGAGCCCTGGGCCCCAGATGCTGCAACAACAACTGCTGCATCGCATCAACTTGACCAATGGTAGACCCGTTTACCTGCCACCGCTGCCTTTTCACCTGGACCTCAGAACCTCCCACCCTAATGGAAAATCCTTGTCATATCCACCGCACCAATCACAAACACCCTGGAACTACTCCATTTCCTCCTGCTCAATGCCAGATCACTCTGCAATAATGCCACCGAAATCTGGGACACCATCACCACCCTCACCCCAATGTTATCTTCATAACAGAGACTTGGCTCAACCCCTACTCTGCCCCCAACATTGCCACCGCAATGCCTAACGGCTACAAGATGATACACACGATTTACCCGATCTTCACGGCCAGCGACAGAGTCAAGTACAGTCATGTCACCAAACTCACTTAGGCTGACCACGCCATTGTCCACTTCACCATCGCAGGATCCCCAGGCACCACCACCAGGCCCCCAAGCTCCTCCCACCACATCAGGAACAGAGTAACAGAGATCCAATGGACGGATGCCCTCAAAACCAACCATTCCGACTCCACAACCAACTCTCCAGAATTTCTCTACCTGGATCACCAACTGCACTGACGGAATCACCCCCATCAAGCCAGCCAAGACTAGCAGATCCACCAAAAAGGCAAGTTGGTATACATCAGATCTTAGGACAGTGAAACACAACTGCAAATGGCTAGAAAGAAGACGGTACACCAGCAGAAATCCCAAAGACTGACCCACCTTCAAGTCAACCCTCAACAAATACCACCAACACCTGCAAGACATGAAAAGAGGAGACCTGGCAGACCACATCGAAGCAAGCTCCAACCACAGCAAGGAACTCTTTAGCATCGTCAGAGAGTTCACCTGCCCATCAGCCACTGAGAACACAATCTTCCCTTCCCAGGAACTTTGCGACACCCTGGAGGACTATTTCTACAACAAGATATCCACCATACACAGTAACTTCGAACTCCAATCCACTGATGTCTACAACCTCCTTAGACCAACTGACACCACCCACAACCACCCTCTCATCGCATGGGAACAGCTCACCACACAGAGCACCACAGCCATCATGAACTCCATCCACTCTGGAGCACCCACAGACCCCTCCCCCCACCACATCTTCAACCTTGGGAGCAAGGAAATCAGCTGCAAGTTCATCTCCATTCTCAATGCATCCAATACCACAGGCGCCTTACCTGATGGATGGAAAGACATAGAGGTCAGACCACTCCTCAAGAAATCCTTTGTCGGTCCCGGAGAACTCAATAACTATTGCCCCATCTCGCTTCTCACCTTCCGTGCACAAGTCCTCGAGAAGCCCATCAGCCGCCAACTCATCCAACACCTGGAGAGAAACCTGCTTGACACCTCCCAATCCGGTTTCCGCACCAACCACAGCGCACAGACTGTCATGATCGCTGCCACCAATGACCTCAGAGCCCTCCTCAACCGGGGGGAAACAGTGCCGCTTATCCTCCTCGTCCTCCCAGCAGTGTTTGATACTGCATCCCACCACACACTCATCAAGAGGCTCCACCACACTGGGATCCAGGGAGACACCCTCAAATGGATTGCATCCTTCCTCACAGGGCGAACAAAAGAATCCACCTAGCACCCTTCACTTCGGAACACAAGAGCACCATCTGTGGCCTCCCACAAGGCTCATCCCTCAGCCCCACTCTGTTCAACACTTACATGATGACCCTGGCAAACATCGTCAGAACCCATGGCTTCAACATCATATCTTAGGCAGACGACACCCAGTTCATCCACCTGCTCTCAGCAGACCCCTCTACCACTAGCACCAACTTCCACAGCTGCATGATAAGTGTCGCTGGCTGAATGAAGACCAACTGCTTGAAGTTCAACATGGACAAGACGCAAGTGCTGCTTTTTGGCAACAGCACCTCCCCGTGGAACGACACCTGGTGGACCTTCAAACTCGGACCCACACCGACAGACTACGCCTGCAACCTTGGCATCATCCTGAACAGCCGACTCACCATGAAATGTCAGATCAACGCATTCTCCTTTGCTTGCTTCCACACATTCTGCATGCTCCGAAAGATATTCAGATGGCTCCAGATAGCAGCCTGCTGGACTACAGCACTGCGCTCTATGCAGGAATCATCATCCAACTCCTGAAGAGACTCCAGATGATACAGAACTCAGCTGCCAGACTCATCCTAAACATCCCAAATGGACCCACATCACTACCCACCTCAGGAACCTTCACTGGCTCCCCATCCAGAAGAGATGCCAATTCAAGATGCTGATACACACCTAAAAGGCACTCAATGACCAAGGCACATCATACATCAACCACTGCCTGAACTTCCACCAACCCTCCAGACACCTGCGGTGTGCCTCCCTCGCCCTAGCACACACTCCTCGCAGCCTTCTCCTACCTCGCCGCCGAGCCCTGTAGTGACCTTCCCCTTCACCTCTGAATGGCATCCACTCTCCCAGAATTTAGAAAGGGACTCAAGACCTGGCATTTTGACTGATCCCAGTAAGAACCTAGCACCTAGATACCCTCGTGGGTTATAAGCTGCAGTCTCCAAATCCGAATTGGTTGATTGATTGATTGATTAACACTGTTTATTCAGCGGAACGCATAATGTTCTTCCCCAACTCACATTAACTTAGAGCCCTTTTTTTTTAGAACTACGTTGTCTTCCAGGTATCATGGATAAGTGCAGATGCGCTATACCCATTAGGCTAAAAAGCATTCTATTAGAATGTAGGTCTGTTCACTAAATTCTTTTCCATTCACAAAAAGTTAATGTGCAATTTGAGACCACTTTTTTGTGAATTCAATTTTTTTTTATCCCAGCCCTTAGTCTTTATGATAAAACACATGTGTTACAAATATATATGTGTAGTAATTCTCAATCAGACTGTACGAAATGCAAACTTTTTGTTATAAGTCTCCATTAGGGATTCGCTCCATAATGCAGCTGAAAACACTCTTACACTACTTGTCAAAAAGAATAAATCTTTGTCACCACAAAACCTCAAATGAAACATACTGGCTCCCAAGTAGCCATTAGATTTGCTAGTAAACCAATTGCACACATTTACAATATTTCTTTATTATTATCAGGCACCCTGGTGAGAAGGCTTGTTCCTTCTTCTGCTGTCTGCTTTTACCTTAGCTTCACAACCCCCCCACCCCCCCTCTTCCCTGCATCCAGCACCTGAAGGGTAGCATTTTCTGTACAGGAAATTGTTGAGGTTTTTTTAAGTTTGGAACTCGTACTGAAAACATCGAAAATGATTGGGAATGTTGTTTCTAATAGATTGCCCTCCCTTTAACCACTGCAGTCAACCAAAGGTTATTTACAGGTAGAGGAGGCTATGTTTGTTTTTTCATTGCTTTTCATGCCTCATGGTGTCGTGCTCTCTCTGTCCGATCAGCCCACTTGCAAGGCACTCATTAAAGACATGGTACCCATTTCAAAACTATGCGCTGCAGAATTTGTGTGTGGAATTCCATTCAGCACAATTATAAGAGCTTGAGTGTTCCCAGCACTTAGTGCAGGAACAACAAACCTGACTATATTGGCCAGAAAATCCAGCAAGTAAATTTACTCTGTGAAAAGGCTTTATTGTAGCCCAGACCCCTTCTATTACCCCTGCACAAACGTAAGGTACGGCATGAGGGTAGCATTACATGCTCCACCCTGCCGGCCAACATTCTCCACTCCTTCCTTTACCGTCTTCATCCCTCCATCTACCTGTGCCCTTACAACAACCGGCAAGTTGCTAACGCAGAGTGTTGGTAATTACTAGTGCAGAGTTTGCACCCTGACAGACACCATGCAACAAATAATTGGAACCATGGTGGGCTACTTAAAGTGCCTGTGGATAGATCAACAGTGATGAAAGGACTGATTATCACATCCCACCATATGTACAAATACACAGCATGCTACTTCACCACACTTTAACATCAACAAAAGACTGCAAATTCAAGAATGTAAATGAGAGAGGTAGAGATATTGTATTGTATTGACCTTTGTATAGCACTTCCCTTCTCCTTCACAAGCCCAAAGTGCAGATATAGCAGAAATGTTGTTTGGTTTAATTTTAGTAATGCTTTGAACCCGTTAATATCATCAGGCTCTATTGAAACAGAAACTAAAAGAAAACAGTATAGAGTCTGTCACTAGGTTTTATCAGTATGACTAGATAATGTCCCAACCATCCAAATCATGCTCACTTTCCTGATTCCAGATGATTGTTGCCTTATATTGTGGGTGCTGTCGGCCCTGTTGTACTGTGAATTTCATGTGGCTTTTTCCTTCCACAGAAGGTATTTTGGAGTTGATTGTGTGCACTATCAGGCCTTGTAACTGCCTGAATTCCTGAGTTAGCAATTCCCATTGGTAGCTCCCATCATCTCTGTGCATTTTCTTAGCCCTTCGTTCTATGTGGTTTAACCTGTATATGAACACTCCAAAGCGTTCAGGTATTGACTGTTGTTGGGTGCATCTGTCCTCACACTTAACTCCTACACCCATAAGTAAGTGCAGCTACACACTTGTTTATGAAACAATTTCAGCAGATTCAGACATATCCACACAACAGAACACTTAAAACATAGGCCAGACTGCACTCAAACACCTTGGTCCACCAGTAAACAGCCTATCTCTCACTGATTTTCTCTTCAAATTTGTGCAGAAGCATAGCACCAAAAGGTATTGAGAGCATAACTCTGGTCATGGCACAGGACATCAAAAGGTCCCCATAAAGGCTACACAACAAACACGCACTGTTCCATCTATGGCACTCACCTGAGTAGCATGCTACCTCTATGCAAATGTGTTTTGAAGCCTTGTTAGAAGTATGGTGTAATCAGATGGAATTGCTATTTGGAAATTGCTATTACTAGTCTATGTACATTAGTAGTAGTGAGAAGCTCTGGCTCATTGGCTTACTAAACATGTTGAAGAACACCAGTTACTAGATGCTAGACAGCTTAGCATAAGCCCTATCTGTTATAGGCACTGAGACTGCCTCAGTAGCTGTATAAAATGAAACCAGAGTCAGTAACTGCCATTTGGATTGGAAAGTGGTGGGGCGGGAGAGGGGAAACACAAACAAACAAACATAATTATGAAAAAAGAAAAGCACCTACCTGCTCCGACGGCCGCCGTCCTGCTCCCAATCCTCGCCTCCTGTCCAGGAACTGCTGCATATTGCGCAGGCTCACAGGTGTCAATCCCAGCGCTGCTCTCATGCTGGGAATAGCATGTTGCGTATCAATGGGGAGTCCCGAAAGCCTACCAGACCCGGGTTAGTAGTTCAGTACAATAAAAAACGGTCAGGTAGTATGCAACAATTTTAGATATACAGAGTCATTCACATCCACAATACCAAGTTTTACAAAAGATGATACATCACCGATTTATTGTGCTGTTGTTGTAGATCACAACAGTACTCATCAACTGGTATTTGTTATTTATACAAATATTTACACATTATGGGGCTAAGGGTGGAGGAGAAGGGAAAGGAGTGTTTGTGACCATTGTGGGTTTGTGAGGGTAGTGGACACGGACAGAGTGGTGTGACATAGATACATCACATTAACACTGTAGTAAAAATCTGGCCTAATCAATAGGTCAGTTGTTCCACATAATATACATAGCTCAATCTGGACACTGTTAGGTTTATACAATTGTCCTGGCTTGTGATTTAATGGATATTTGTCGATGTTTCGACCCTGATAACTAGAACTAGGTGAGTCCAGCCTTAGGTTAGGGTCTTCATCAGGATTGTGGTAGAGCACTTATTCATGCTTCCAGCTAATGACTTTGTGCTGGGCGAAGTAAAGAAGGTGGGCTCGGTCGAGAGCTCGTGTTGTTGAACGGCCTTGCATGCACGTTGCGTTAGAGGAGTGGCAGGTCATCCGATGTCTGTCATCTCAAGAGTAAATCTGTTGTGTATTTCAGCCTGGCAGTCTCTGTATCCGGCGGTACAGCATTCCCAGCATGAAAGCAGCACTGGGATTGGTCTGAGCCCCCTGGTTCAGCGCTCAGACAGATACTGGGAGCCTGTGTTGGTTCTCCACCCGGCTGTAGAACACAGCTCGGGTAGGAGAAAGCTAAATGCGCATGACGGTTGGGCCGGCCCCAGAGGGCTGGCCAAACTGTCATGGCCGGCCAAAACATCATGCACACTTGGCAGTGCCCAACACGGATGGCCACACCCCTCCCTCGGCTCGCAGCCTGCAGGAAGGAAATTAAAATGATAATAAAGTTGTCTTATTATCATTTTATTTTTGTCCTTTGCCTCTGCTGGCTTTCAGGGGGGGGGGGGGGCGCAGCTCCGCCATAACGGAGGAGCCGCTCCTGACCAGACAAGATTATCATGATGGCATTTGCACCTATCTCATACTGCAGTTGTAATTGGATTGCCCTGTTACCTTCAAATTAGGATTTTGAAGAACACCCTTCTTTTAATGATGTGCCGCTTAAAAGTTTGTGTTGTCAATGCTACTATCCTTTCTAGATGGAATATGTCAATGCTTGTTACATTGGCCTTCCTCAGTCAGAAATTTAGAAGCTTCAAGGCGTTCAGTATATGGCAGCTTGACTTGTCATGATATTCAGGACATTTGATAGGTTCGCGGAGGCTCACTTTAAGCTGTTCTGGTTGCCAGTTGCTAAAATGATCTATTATACGTTGCTATGTTTTGTCCACAAAGCCTATTATGAAACAATCCACATGCTGCTTATGCATTTACTTCCAAGCAATCCCTTCATTGTGGTTCTTCCCTTCTGCTGTCAGTCTCCCTATTTAGAAAGTTTTGTGGGGGGGGGTAAATAGGGGTGTTCCTTCTTTTTTGTTTCTTCTTCTATTTGGAATGTACTCGGTCTTGGCCTGAGCAAAGTAAAGGACTATTTTATGCTTAGAAAGGCTCTTTAAATGTACTTATTATTTTATCTTTTCTGATAATGTTAGTCAGTTCAAAGCCAATAAGACTTTGAGCATTTCTTGCAATTTTATCTTTTCTGATAATGTTAGTCAGTTCAAAGCGAATAAGACTTTGAGCATTTCTTGCAATTTATGAGTAACTCCTCAACTCATATTTTGTATGTAAATGTTTTCAAAATATTTAGTCGGTGGCCTCCGACACTGAATACAGGGCTGGTGGCAATTTAAGAAGAAATTGAGCAGGAATGATGGATTGTGGCTCCTGTCCTTTGGTAATAGAGTACTTTCACCTGAAAGAAAGCTCATGTGTCTAAAGCCTTACCCATGGGTATACCTGCGAGATAGCTCAGCTACTTGAAGCCTGAATATATAATTTATTTCTAATGGAGGCAGACCTCTGCCGCCTAAAACAAACACCTCTATGATCAGTTTCTCAGAGTGCATTGTAAGACAGGTGCAGAATTTGTTTTCACATATGCCTTGTGTTTTGTTTTCATCAGGATGATGTCTATGCAGAGGAAGTGCACCTGCACTTGCCTGTGTGGGCAGTGCATTGCCGTGTCTTGTCTCATCAAACTAGTGTAGGTTAACAGCAAAATGCTCAGGAAACCTTATTCTTCTGTCAAACTCAGCATGAATTTATCAGAAGCAGCATAACTATGACATTGTGTATAATAGGTTACCAATGCAAAAGCAGTGCACAATGAAACAAGCATTTGCAATGCAATAGGTCTCGCAGTTACACAAGTTAAAGCTATTGGCATTGTAAATGACAATACCAATAGGCATTGTTAATTGCAATGTCAATAGCTCAAACTCGCGTAAATGCGAGACCTAATGCATTGCAAATGCTTGTCTAGGCAATGAAGCCTGTAGGCCCTTCTCCCACTGAATCATCCATCGGGAACCCAGACAGGCCTCCGGAAGGTGCCCTTGGTGTATGCTTGCATTATTTGGTGCTCTGTATAAGAACGCACATGAATAAGGCGGTGGGAGCCGTTTGGACAACACTGCAGTTAAGCAAATCGTAAAAACATGCTTGCAGGCACTGCAAACATCTCCTCCATGAAGAGGCTAGAGTCAGAATTAAATACATGTAGAAGAATTTAGTCAAGCAGAAACCTCGCTGATGCCGTGACATTTCGCGCCTAGGGCTTGCAGACGGACACCATTTCACACTGCAGAACGGTCTGCAAATATCACAGCATTGTTATAAGGCGGCTCGTGGACGCCAGCAGTTCCATAGGAAGCGCACGGATCTGTGCATGCGTGTTGCTTATGAAGTGGAGGGCATGCTTGGCTGTATTTTCTAGGACCACAGTGAGCGGGGATGGTTTTTCTAGGCAATGAAGCCTGTAGGCCCTTCTCCCCCTGAATCATCCATCGGGAACCCAGACAAGCCTCCGGAAGGTGCCCTTGGTGTATGCTTGCATTATTTGGTGCTCTGTATAAGAACGCACATGAATAAGGCGGTGGGAGCCGTTTGGACAACACTGCAGTTAAGCAAATCGTAAAAACACAGTCCGGGGTGGCTCTGCTTAGGTGACAAGATTGTTTTTCGTCCGCGCAATCACGGAGGTGGTAATAAGCCACGGCCCGGCTGTTGGGGACAAAAGGTAAAATCATGAAAAGGGAACGAGAGAGAAACAGGTGGGAGTGACAGAAGAGTCACAGAGGCGAATATCAGGCTAAGTAGAAGAAACGTCTGAGAGTGGAAAACGCGAGGGGTTAAAGATGAGAAATAAAGACGGGGAGCGAGAAGTACGCGAAAGTGAAAGCAAATGGTGTGCACTTTCGCGTCCGCTTTGATGTCCTCAGTGCCCGCGAGGCTCACTGAGGACATCAAAGCGGACACGAAAGTGAGCACGCAGGCTGCCAAATGGTGCGCGCGCCCGGCGCACATGCACTGTATTTGGAGGCCTGAAAGCACTCGTTTGCACTTCCAGATCCCCCATTTACAAAAGCTCTCGCGAGAGCAGCGCTAAAGCGCTGGCTCAGGCGAGACCTAAAAACTACTTTGGAAACTACTTGTTCCCATTTTAAAAAGGCAAACTGGTAACCATGTTTTCTGCCTGGTGTCTCTCTTATGCTCCACTCAAGGTTGTCCTTTCGCTACACAGGCCAGACTAACTGCTATAATTAGTACAAACATTTAGGAACAACCCTTATAGAGAATATTGTCATTGTGCTGAACAGAATTTTGGAGAAAAACAAACATTATATTTTATAATGCACATTGCCCCTGCTTGATTTAAAAACGACATTAATATTTTACTGGATCTCACACTTTATGTTCAGTGCCTTCAGACCAAAAATGACAGCAATGTTGTAGTTATTATAACATATTCTATTGAGACGTACTTTTTCCTTTGTAGGACATTTCCATCAACCACACATTCTATGAGTTCTGGAGTCTGAAGGAATACTTAGATCCTTTGCATGCTAGAACAGAATTTGTTACAAAATAATTTCAAGGCAAGTACCTTTTTGCCAGTTATTTAGGTGTGGTGGCTTCCTGCATGGATGTAGCATAGTCATCTCATATGAGAACTACTCAATGTGGGGTGATAACTAATTTATTTAGATTTACAATAGACCAGATTCCTGGGAGAGTAATTAATTATCAGGCTGTAGTATTTCCAACTGATTGGCAATCACTTATTTAGTCTTAGGAGGAGCGGAAGATGCATTTTGAGTCAAACCGGAGACTTGTGCAATCACACATCAGGAAATCAGGTGCATTAAGCCACTAGGCTCAATATATTGAGACCTGTACATGAGTGCGACCGCAAACAACACATGTTGCTATGTGCCTATGAGCAGACTGAAAATGAACCTTGGGTTAATAGTCGGACAGAAGCATGTTTCTGAACATGGAATTAAAAGTATTTCAGGCGCTCGTGGTTATTCCACAGTAGGAATTTTCAGAGAATTGGCAAAGGGATCATTTTCTAGAAATAACTTTGCAAAAACTGTTTCTTAAAGTGCTGCATATTGAAATCTGTAGAAGCTGCTTTTTAGTTATCAAATCACTCATTGCACTTCTAAAGATCTATATCATTAGCCTATAAACTTAGGTCTATTTAATCATGTGTGTTATATATAATATTTTTTTGCAGGTCTATATAGCGCGAACTCGACCCGAAGGTATTGGAGTGCTTTGCATGAGTACAAGTTACATTACACAAGGCTTCACCCACGTTTAAAATGCCCAGTGCATCACTTTGTTTTCTTGAATTAACTCCAGGGATAGCGCCCCCTCATTATTTGAAGAGCCACCCACCCTCTTCCCCTACACCGGAAGTTCAAGCTGCGTAACCCCCTGCGCTTAATAGCTTTCACGTTATCCGTGTGATCTATACATTTGTGGGACAATTAATTTACTGGCCAAAATGCTGAAAACAGCTCTCTATTCCCCCAGCCAAAGAATACAGGGGGCAGATCCAGGATGTAATACTAAACTGTATTGTCTATGGGGCGCCGGGCTCAGGTTTAAGGCTTATGCGATTGTTTCCCTCCCTAAAAAGAATTCTTGGGCGCATCGGACAATTGCGTGCAGCGCTGGATGCCGCCTGTGGCCACCTCTCCGCCCCTTCGGGCATTTCCGCCGGGGGCCTGGCCTTGTCTTCAGCCCTTGCTCCTCCCATGGGGATCGGAAAAGTTTCGGAGCCCTGGAAGCCGCTTCTTCCGGGAGGTGGGGAGCTGAGGCGACTGGAGGCGGCTCCGAGGCCAGCAGGCGCAGCACACCTGAAGCCGCAGTTGCGAGGGGGAGGAAGCTCTCCTGGGTATCGCCAAGAGTCCCCCGCTCTGCAGCAGGTAACGAAGCAACCGCCACCATTTCATGGGAGGGGTGGGTGGTCCTCTCAGCCCGAGAGAAGGCACCGGCATGACAGTGCCGTTCCTGCCTCCCCGTGCACCTCTCTCGCGTGAGTGCTACCGACCGTCACACCTTTCGTCTCTTTCCCTCCGCCCCCATATGACTGCTGTCACGCACAACTTCCCGAAGGGACTGAACTTTTCTAGCCTTTGATAAAACACAGGGTGGGCAGCGTTATCGGCGCGTCGGTGAAGTGAGCACGGATAGTCGTTCTCCCTCTGTTTCAAATCCTTCTGCTTGCCGAGGGCTGGCGGCCAGGGGATGTCGCTTCCCGTGACATTTAGCGAATTTGTGCCGTAAAGTTAATATTCTAAATGTAATACCCGGTTTGTGCCGGTTTCGGTTCTCTGCTGGGGGAGGGAGAGTGGCGCTTCTGCCCCTCCTGGCACCGCTCCTGTTGACTAATCCTTTTGTTTTCATTCCCTTTTCTCTCTCTCTCAGGGTGTTTGCTCTGGAAGGAGCGCAGCCGCTGCTGCAGGGTTGCCTTATCTGTGGAACGGAGCCGCTGCTACCCTCTGCCCGCGACCCGCCGACAGCAGAGCTGGGGAGACGCGGCCTGCTTCGCCCCCATCCTTGGCAGCCGCATCGCTGCTCACCAGACCATAACGCTTTCCGAAGATCGCTACACTGCCTCGTCACCATTAGCATATATAACCTGCCTAGGAGTGTCCACAGAACCCAACTTCCCCCGTGCTGAATAAATCCTCTCTACTTTAATGCTGAACTCTCAGACCTTGAATATCCTGTAACCCCCACACATGCTGCGGCACCAATTCCATTTTTCCACCCTCTACATTACGCTGGATAAGTAATCACCCCCAACCATCTCAACCTAATATCTGCCCCTTTTAACTACTACTAACTTTACTCCTATCTCACACCAAACCACTACATTTCCAGACTTCTGACCCCCCCCTACTGTTGCTGCACACCTAGCAGAAAGCACTGGGTGTCATATCACTACCACGCTTCAATAGTACTCAATTACTCTCACGCCACAGGCCACTCGCTACCTATCTGACCAGTGCCAACAAATCCCTGAACTGAATCTCTACACTACTGCACCTCCACTCTCACCAGGCCGCTCTTTTTGGGCCACCCCTGCCCCTTTGGAGCAGCATGGCAACTGGAGGCTACAGGGCCCCTCCAGCCACCTCCACCACTACTGACTTTCTTGAGGAATGGAAGGCCAAAAGGGAGAAGATGCGTGCCCGGCTCTATGGAGAGGTCCCAGGTAGTGTGCTCTCTGCCCCCATAGGAGGGACTGGAGGCCCAGAGAGTGGCGTTAAGCCCCCAGTGGTAGTTGTCAACAATGAGTTAAACAACAACAACAGCTCTAGTAACTTGGCGGCCATGCCAGACCGAACTGGCGGAGCGAATTGCATCTCAGTAAACACCACTTCCTCTTTGGCAAAATCATCTTCATCTCCCTCCCTGAGGAAACCCGAGGAAGAGCAGCCTGTACCACTTGCAGCACCTTCTACTGCCGTCTCCCACGTCCCTGGAGGACGAGTCGCCCCTGAGCCAGCACTTAAGAAAGCACCGGAGAAGGTTCTGTCTGCAGCACTACAGCCGCAGGAAGATGCATTGGAGGGGAATGGTGCTGCAGAGGAGGCCAGCAAGGACACCTCAACCAAGGCCAAGGAGAAGGCAAAGAGCTTCGGCCCCAGCGCAAGGAAAGGAAAGGGCCAAATTGAGAAGAGGAAGATGAGAGAGAAGAGGAGGTCCACAGGTGTTGTCAACATTCCTTCCTTGGAGGTAAGGCCTGAGCCTCTGTCTGGGAGCAGTGTGGGCTCGCATCACTGTGCTTCAGTATTTGTCATGATGTCTCTCTGTATAATCGTTCAAACCTCATTTTTATGTGATATATGTGGCCTTGGATGCAAAATGTTCTTTAATGACTTAGAGTGACTTTATTTGCTTCAGCTTGTACTGCAGAGCCAAATACTTATTGGTGGTGTGTTACTATGTGGAACAATACGAACCTGTGCACAGTCGAGGCTGATGTGGAACAGTGCCCACCAATCATATGCATCAACTGTAAGGTTGAGACTGAAATGGTAGATGGGCCAGGGTACCAGGAGAGTGCTTATCCCGAAGGTTTCTGGTGATGAGCTACCCTTCGAACTTTTGTGAGGCAACACTTTTGATGTGTCACAAAACAAGTAATTTTGATTTCTTTGAATCAATGTGATCACTATGGCCCATGGTGTGTTATTTGTTTTTGTGTGTGAGCACCAACAGATAGCGCACTCGGTCTAGTTCTGTAAAATTGTAAACCCTGTCTTACTGAGGCTTCTAAAGTTTACATTGAACCAGTTCTCCACATAATTGTATTTTAGAAATTACACATTTACCAGCTGGCCTTTAGATACCTGTTAAGAAAGCACATTCCAGGGCCGAAAATAAACAGCCTAGAACTGATGGGTGAAGATACTTTATTTGGCCCAATGGGTTATTGTGGAAGTGGTACATAATGATGATTGATCAATTAGAACAAAACAATGTGACAGTGCAGTAGCTAACATGGGACAGCGATCTTGATCATTTTTAGCTTGTCCTTACCTTTTCATTCAAGCTTAGTAAATCAGATTAAAGCTGCCCTAAAAAGAGGATTCTGGCCGATACTGTGAGGTCACCTCTTCTCTGCACGATGTAACTGATGAGTCTCTAAGTATACCAGCAATGCCAAAAGTGTTATTTCAAAAATGTAGTCCTTGATAAGTGCCAAGGGAAATATTACCCCAAACTTGTTTGTTTAAATTTTAGTTACTTTCTTGGTGGGTGTTGAAAGTTTCCGAAAGCTTCTTGACTATAAGTGTCTTTTAATATTAACAGTAATAGAAAGGAAACAGCCAGTACTACAGAGAGAAGTGTTGGTCACTGTGACCAGTGATACTGTTATTCTAAAATATACCTGCATATTTGGCTAAAGCTCCGCCTCCTCCACCCTTTGGCCCACTGGACACCTGGTCCTGATTTCTTGGTAGAACTCTTATCTGGCAGTTTTTTTCATTTATAACTATTCAATAGTAGCTGTAAATGGGAAAAGTAGGACATGTATTGAATCACACGAGAAAGTTTGGATGTGACAAAAAGAAATCACTGCAATGACATTACTTAACTTTTGTACTTATAATAAGAGACATTCCTTGAAATCCTGGCAACCTCTCTGAAGACTCAGTGCCTGTTCAGAATCATGGCTTTTCTGATGTGTAATATGATAAGGGCATTTAGCCTCTATTAAAAAAAAGTCAGATACAAATTATAGGACTATTTGTTCTGTACCACCTCTCGTGCGTTCTTGGCAAAAACTTCACCTCGTTGGATTGGTGCTATTGTTGAAGATACACTGGTAAATGCTTTTAACTTCGCAGGCTTGATACATTGTAAAATCAAACCACTGGGCAATGCATACTTCCTAAAAGATGCACACCCTACATTTTCTGATTTAGAGAAAGACATTGAAGGCTAAGTCTTGAAAAGGGAACCAAGCGCAACCGGCAGAATGCAGCAACCTTCATTTATTGATGTGTCTGGTAAATCTGCACGGTCTGGGTGGAGTGTCACATCTATGTGTATGCAAACCTGAAATGGCTACCAACCTACAAGCTCGCTTTGTGACTGATTTACTAACACATACATCAATTGTTAATATATTTTTTAACCCCTAGTGTTTTTTTTTTTTTTTTTTTTTTTTTAGCTCTACCTCAGCCAACACTTTTTTTGTTTTTAATATAATGTATGTACAATGCGTACCAGGGATTTTAGCCAGTTCTGTTCACCCATTGGTATGCAGTATTGTTGGTTGCTTCCACCCACCACAGCATTAGGGGCACAGGGACAACTCATTGAAGCCATTGGCTTACCTGACTGAGTGACAGCATTCATCTTTTACACAATGTGTCTGGTACTAATGTTGCATTGTGTGCTTTTAATCAGTGTTGTCTTTTAGACCATACTTGGATTGATTGGGTGAGGGAATCGCAGTTTCTCCAGCACTGCTTCCAGGCCGCTTGTGTGTCTAGTGTGTCTGTATATAAAAATGTAAGCATTAGCAAAGTCGGAAGGTTGAGTCAATGGCAGAACTGTTGGTGTTGCCAGTGCTTGTTTCGTGTGCATGTAGTAAATGGCAATTGCAGGCCCACCCATGTACCCTAGGTAGTGTGAAGTTCTGCTCCTTTGTTCTAATAGGTGCAGCCAACTCGAACAGTGCCACTTTTTTTTCAAGGTGAAACACTATTATCGAGGCGAAAGTAGCGTTTTACAGTGACAAGTGAAATGCATGTAAATAATGCCTACATCTGTTGCTGACATATCTGCTTACATGTAGCAGGATATATATTCGAACTGACGTTCCATGGTCTCTTAAACACGGGTGCATTCGCATTTTAGCCTCTTGCGTGTAGGCAGTTACGCCCACACCAGGCCTCTCGTCTTTTCTTTTCCTGGCCTCCTTCGTCCTCTGTTCTCTCGTTTCCTTCGTTGTGTGACCAGAGAAGCATTCTGAATATCTTGTGACCAAAAGGATATACGAGTCGTTTCTCCCCAGTTATATTACTATGACCTCAGATAATTGATACGTTCTATTATTGCTTCTCTGGACATCTGTTTTGTTATGAAAACAATAACAAATACTTGAAATGAATAGCACTGGTGCATTCAACATGTCTGCACCTGTGATCAGCATACTAACGTTGCAAGTCAAAACGAACAAGACTTTTTGATATCTGAAAGACTATATTCGCATTCACCCCTAAGGTTGTCATCATGCTTTACAAAAAAGTGCGGGCGGCGCAGTGCTCATAGGAGAAAACATTGTGAACAATAACCTTTGACTCGGGAATGGCACCTGTTTCCACACAGTTCAAACGTTCAATCCAAATAATGTTCCTTCTTGTAATTAATTATATGAAGAACAATCCCAGAGTTAGTGTCGACTTTTCAATCCAAAATATAAGTCAAATAGTCTCTCCTCATGACAGATCAACACTGGTCTAACACCCCCCCCCCCCCTCTAAAGTCTCTTCCCCCCATACTGGCTACATTAACCAGTCTGCGTGGAAGACTCTGGTGGGAATCGGGTGACGTTTTCCGGTTTCTGTTGCGATCCGTGGCCGAGACGCGGGACGCAGCTTTGAGGATTGACATTGACATTGAATGAGTGGTCCTTCTGGGCCCGTGAACCCTTGGAGTGAACCTGGGCTGGGCAACCTGAACCTGGCTCATGAATGTATCCAGTTGGAGGCATGAAACCAGACGGCTGATCTGCCCCCAGGAAAGCCATTTGAGTTTGATTATGGGCTGTCACCAACTCTGGGATTGACGTTCATGTAATAGATTACAAAAAAGAACAATATTTGGATTGAACTGTGTGAAAGCGGGGTACATCCCCGAGATGTACATATGTTTCATACTTCACTGTTCAGACAATGTATCCACCTACGAGCACTGCGTCGAACGCACTCTTTTTGGAAAGCGCAAAAACGTTAGAATGAATAAGAATATAATATTTTGCGTAAGAAAGGGACGTGTTACTTTTGATTTACAACATTAAATAATATGCCGGTCATAGGTGCAAACACATGGAATACCGGTATGCTTAGACAAGACCCACAGAACTTCTGTTCTAATTTACATGCCATGCCTTCCAGGTTGGGCAAAAGGGTTTTCCCCGTGTACTTTACGAAACCTGCAGCAGGAAATGGTGCACGTGCACGTCTGACATCCAGTAATGTGAAGTGGACACAACGTGACATGTATTTGTTTTTACAACTTCTGTGTGCCGTATTGGAGTCGGAAGTGGTCCCAGAGTGAGGACTGCGGCCTGCGCCGGCCCCTAGTTTCGGTTGTCCGGACAGAGGAGCCAGCCCCCTGCGTCGTGGCAGGCTTGGGCATTCCTACTTTAATCTTTACGCCTTCCTGCTGCAGTTTGAGCACGGTTCGCTGGCCAGCCGGCACACCCCCCCTATCTTATAATGACAACAGCAGGGAGTCATTAATACTTAATTAGCACCCACGGTGGAATGTACTGACCCCCGCGGCCCAGTGGGTTTGGAGAATGTGAATTTTAACTTCGAGTGGAGGCCGAACTGCAAGCTCCGCGAGACGGCAGGGATCTGACGTACCCGTAAGTCGAAAGCCCGCCTCCTCTCATGGGCAGGAAGGACCTCTGTGTGCCAGGTGTCTTACAGATAGGCCTTTAAAGCTGCACTACCGTTTTTAATAAAATATTTTATTGGCATTTACACAGATGCAGCTCAGACAGGGTAACTGCCATTATTTGCATTGCAAGTCAACATAAAATGATAAGGTATGATCAGGTCGCCAATATGTATACATTCTTCCTGCCATTGTTTTATGGTCAATTAACGTAGTTAATCTTGAGGAAAAGAAATGGAGGCCTTGACATTGTAATTGTCAATTGTGTAGCGGACGAGTGTCCCTTGTGCATTGCTCGCTTGTAGTAGCTGCCAGGTTTCCCCGGTCCATGCCGGATGTGCTGCTCCAGGCCGGGTTTTCTTTGAATTCTTTGACTTGAATGTAGTATCTGACCTGTAGGGTCTGCAAGGCGAAGGCGATGATGGCTTGGAAGGTGCACGTGTCCAGTGTGTCCTATATGGCAACCGTTTGACGCTGTGCTTAAGGTCCACAGGTGTGCTCTGGTCACGCCGCACTGACCTTGGCCGGGGTGGCAAGAGTGTGGTTGCACAGGAATGCTTTTTTGTGTGGAAGAGTGTGCTTAGCCACTCCAATGTCTCAGAACATCACTGGCTAACTTCATACGCGAAGCCTGTTGTAATGAAGTATGCTTTATTTACACATAAAGAACTGATACAAGTTGCTATCACTCTGTTTAAAAAAAAAAAAAAAAAAGTAGGCATTCAATAAACAGAACTTTATTTTACAAATATCAAGAGGCTGCAGTCAGAGATGAATGAGCTAGTAATTAAGTTCAATTTTTTTTCCCGAAAAACGTTCTTGGTGCCAGTGACATAACCATTTCAAGTTGATCTATACCTTCTTTTAGACCTCCTGAACTTGAGACACTTTACCTCTGACCTTTGCTTTTGCAAGGTTTCATGAGGGTAACTTGCATGGCTCCAGTCGCCACTTATTCAGCAAGGATCGCCAGAGTAATTGCTAGATGTCTGTACATATCCGAAGAATTTAGTGCTTGCTTGCATAGAGGCCTGTTTTACCCCTTGCTCCTTGCAATGAGATTAAGATATTAACTCCACCCTGTCTGTAGTCTACCCAGGAGACAGATGGCTTTCTTTAATCTTGAATATCAAAGTGTAACACCAGAATATTAAGTCTCTCTAAAAACCGTGTGCATCTGTTCTATGGGAGGCAGATGTAGGCTTCCCAGATTCTCTCAGCCACTGTGACTGGAGCCTTAGTAATTCTCTGCAAATGTGTACCTTTTTTTATTTTCTTGAAGTGACTTCCACTCTCAGATCTTGAGCAGCAAAGTCATTTATATCATGCGACAGATCTCACCAGCTCCTGCCTTAAGGGATCAGATCCATCCCTCAGTTTACACAGATCTTGCAGATGCTCTTCATACATAGAGCTGTATTAAGATATGTAGATTTTACAGAATTGGGTGTGCATTGCTTCTTACAGATACATCTCAAACCCTGCATTTTTTATTTTTTTTATTGGCTTCGTCATAAAACAGACATTCGAACGCACAGTTGTTCCATATTTGACATCCATTGACGTAATGATTTACATGCTCCAAAATAAAATCCAGGCATTTCAAAATGCCCTACAATGCAGCACCCTCTATGTAGAAAAGTCCCAGCAACCGCAGGGTGACTCCGTAGTACTACAGACCAGTGGTTCATGGGAGGCCCATGTCCCAATATCCAACTCGATCATGAATGGCATGTCATTATTTGTGAATACATTCTATTTCTGTATTTACCTCACCTGTAATGAGGCCTCTCAAACCCTGCATTTATATACCTTGAATGCCCAGCATCTAGACCATAAATTCCATTGACTCACGGCTGCACATTACTTCTTTGGACAGCATTATGTCAGTGGATCAGCGTTTGTTCTGGCTACAGAGATATTACAAATCCGCGCCTTTGGCTGTAAAGCTGTCGGCTGGACCTCAGATTGCACAGACTAGAGCAGTGGCTCTTAGCCTGTGATCCGGTGACCCCTGTGGGTCTGCGCCTGTTGTACAAAATTAAATAATATAAAGTATACACAAATAAGCAACCAACATTGAAAATGTAAAAACTTTCTCTATATTTGATTGTGAATTGCACAGAATATTTCAGTATTTGAGCATTTAATTGTGTATACTTATATTTGTGTATTGTTTTGAGTTCCAAATCGTATAAATTGCTTAGGCCGGTGGTCCCAGGTTTCTAATAATGACTTAGTGGGGGTCCCCGGCTTCCAGTAATTAGCCAGTGGGGATCCCCAGAAGTCAAAAGCTTAAGAACAGCTGGACTGCAGCACTACATTTTTGACCTAATCTTGCCTTTAAATGTTCAGTTGTTTCTCCTCTGAAGAGAGTACTAGCACATGATTTTGTTTCCAGTGTACACCATGTAAATATCTCACACACTCACTGAGACCTATTTATAATATTGCACATTTTGTGAAAAGCGGAGTACGTGGAGATGTCGGCACAGAACCTAGGAGTGACTCTTGTGTGTACTGCAGTACGATTGGGGTTATTTATCACCAACATGGGAATTTCATGTGAAGTATAGTATTGGGCAAATTTGCTGAACTATGGGTAGACAAAGGCTAATCGAGTCAGGAGAAAGTGGGTAAGAAGACAGCGTAGGGCAGAAAGTATAACTGATGTCCGTCCAAGCATTAACTTTTGAATGCTATACCTGGCCCTCGCTAATCCTAAGCTCCCTTGATGCAGTGCTTTACAAAACTCTTGAAATAATGGGTAAACAGTGGTTTTCTCCACATATTATTCATTTTCGAAGTTACAAGATTGTTGCAAACAATCACGTGTATAAGTTGATTAGCTTCCCCATTCTGCCTACATAAAAGCTGTGATTAATATTTAACTTATTTTAGGATCTGTATCCGTATATTATTGTCCATCTGATTGTTGATGTAAGTTTTGGTGGAGGTTGGAACGAGCTGTAAGGCAGAAGCTAACTATACGTGTTCGATTTGGAGCAGATTGATGCTTTATCAAAATAATGAAATGTTAATGTAAAAAAAAGTCACTTTGCAGCACGAGCTGCATCGTTCCAATGTTCATAGCTTTTAAAGACGTGGGTGTGTTGGAGACGAGGTTAAATGTCCTCACCTGTGTCATGTTTCCAGTTTGCGGGAAATTGTGGAATCTCAGATCGAAACAGGCATTGGTAACACCAGTAAGTCTCAACTTAATTTGCCGATTTATGTAAACCCACACATTCACAAATGTATTTACATGTGCTGCATGCACAAATGCTGTTTATTACATTAAATCCTGTCGGGTGGCCTGGCCTGTGCTGGAAAAAGGGAAAAAGTATTGTTCTCTGTATGGAATGCATATAGGAAATAAGTAATTGAATGTGACAAGCAGCGCGATGATTGAGTGTACAATTCCAATGCCCTGGTCCCTCATGCATTTCTTTGGAGCATTTCCTTGAAGGTAGAAAGCAAATAGGCACTAGCTTGAGGTCGGAGAGTGTTACTCCGCTGGATGACGCCAACTCCCACTTTAAAGAATTTGTAACACTACATTTTGCTGACAGATGCGTTGTCAATTGATAGCAAAAAAGGATTGCTTTCTGTAAAAAGTGCATGTGTGATGATTCAGTGTTCTTTTGGGTGGAGGGACAGCCCATTCTGCTTATATATAAGCTATTGGTAACAGTAGGTCTTGGAGACAGCTATGCTGTCAGGCAAGACCTAAAACACGAGCATTAGCAAAGCCAATATATTTCACTCTTGAGACCTAGTGGCTTTACTACTGGTTTTTAGCCATTATGTTCTCGGGGAGTGATACTGATGGCGCTAATTGGGTGGGGAAGGCAAAACAAGGGGTAGGGAGGAGGAGAAGCAGTTGGTGACAGTAGGAAGGCGCAGCTAGGAGAAGGAAGGAGCACAGGCTGGGTATGAGGAGGAGAAGCAACGAGTGACCGATGGAGAGGAGGTGGGATGAAGCAACATGGATGGCAGGCGTGGGAAGGAGAATTAATGAAAGAATAAAATTTGTATAGCGCACAAATACTCCAAAGGATAGCAGCAAACGAGTAACAAAGCGTGTGGGGGAGAAACACAAAGGTGAGAAAGCAATGGGAGCAGGACACAAGTGAGCGCACTATGGAGGGAGGGCTTGGAGAAGCTCACAGGCAACTGAGCAAAGTGAAGGAGGTGAGGATTACACGATGGAGACAGCTGGAAAATGGAGGTGCACTCGTGGAGTGCTTAATCAAAAAGAAAGCAAATGTAGTTGAGAAGCAAGTAGTGGAAGGATAGACACCAGGCAGTCAAGAGTTGGTGTAGTGGCTATGCTCCATGGTGCAGACAATAAAAAAGATTGACAAGCTGGGGCATGAATAAGAGGTAGGCAAGTGAGAGTGACGGGAATGTCAACTAATAGTATGTAATGGGTGGGCTGAAGGAGGACTTGGCATGGTAGTTCGGGGTGGAGTGTTCCAATTAGAGCAGGGTCAAGGCTGATTTGCATATGGCTGGGACCTAACTGAGGTGCCATGGTGGGCGAAAAATGATGGATTGGGATGCGGCCTGGGCAATTGCCAGTGGCTGAGATTAAATAAAGCATTCAATCAATCACCTTGTTGACACATTACCAAATAACATTCCTTTAAAGCCAGACCTGCTGGCATTGACAGTGCTTGTTGTTCCAGTTTTCAACTTTGTAGACCCTCGCTCTGCCAGTGCTGCACCTGAGTTCTTATAAGGTCGAGCCTGGCCAGCGCATGTGCTGCTCTGCAAGGCATGCTGTATTAGAGTATGCTCTTGAACCCCGCCCACTCTCCGCCCATATTGTCTTTGGCTTGTCATTGTCCTTAGTAAATGCTGGCTTCTGATTCGTCAATAGGCTTGTTAGTTCCTCCTTAGTACCGCCTTGTCTTAATTTGTAACCTCCCATGCGAGCTGGCCCTTTTTCTTCTCTTGTTACACAGTATGTCTTAGTTCGTAAGCAGTATTTTCTTTAATGAGTTTCTCCTACTGCAGGCAAGAAATGCATTCCTGCAACATTCAGTGCGCCATGCGCTTTCTCACTTTCCAAGCAGCCCGGTACAATGGCGACCGCTGCTTTAAAATGAAATCGGTCTCCCATTTACAAGAGTATGAGCTATTGGCATTGTAAATGACAATACCTTTTATTTATGTGTTAATTATCAAAACAGATAAATAAAAGGCATTGTCATTTGCAATGCCAATAGCTTAAACTCTCGCAAATGCGAGACCTATTGCATTGCAAATGCGAGACCTATTGCATTGCAAATGATTTTTTTTTTTTAAAGGAATGGTTTGAGTATTGCAGCCTTTATTTTTCCAGAAAGACTGTTTACTCCTGACCACCCTTCCCCCATAAATCAGTGCAGCAATACTTCGGGCTTCTGACATAATCTCCCTTTGTGAAAGTAGTGGACAATGTGAATAGAAACCTTTAAGAAATAGTTACAGGCTGCATTCTTTCTGTGCACTCAGAAATCTAGACACTTGAAGGTTGTTCTTTGGATTTGCAGGTCACTACTTTAAAGATATTGCGTATTTGCTGCAAAAGGATCCCTTGTTTAGAAGGGGCACTAAACAATTGTTTGCAATGGGTATGCGTTGAGCTATTTGGTGAATTTGAAGTTTGCGGCTATTTTAAACACTAGACAAGGTTAGTTTGATCCTGCTGTCATGGTTTGGCCATTCGCCGCGTTGATTCCTATACAAAGTGTGTGTCGCCCAAAATGTTTGTAATGCTTTCATCTTGATATGCTACAATTTACAGTAGACGCCACGGGAAGCACGTACTTAGTCGGACGCAGCGCGCCTTTCGGCTGGAAACGAGATGCACAAATGAATTCCGTTCCTATCCCTTAAGTAGAAGGCCCGAAACACTGCAGGATTGATTGATGCTACGATTGCAGCACGACAGCCTGTGTAAATATACTTGACAGGACTGTACACATGACTAATGATTGACCGGGATACATCATCTATGGTTAATTATCGCCTGGATACACATTAGATACAGAGTCGAGTCAAGGACCACGCCAGGTTGCTCTTACCCCCCTTGTTGTCCTGAAGAAGACCCGCATGGTCAAGGTCTCAAAATACCTCTGTACCCCAAGACGGGTCGAAACGTCGACATTTCTCTTGTTGTTAAGCCTGGTACACGCAAACCCTCAAACGTGCTACTAATTGAATTAAATTCTGTGCATGAAATACGTAAACTCATTGATGATATTTCTTAACGTGACCAGGACATGACAAACGGTGAATTATAACCGTGAACTTTGTAAAGGTTTTTAATAATTGTACTTCTGTCCTTCAAATCTACTTTTCTACACACTCACTTCTTATCACTCTTGTTCTATGCACATTCCTTTGGAGCAACCATGTGAAAAATCCTATATAATCTATGGTTTTGTAAATAAATATATGATGAATTAAGTTTTGGATGTTGCATCGCTTCATGTCTGAATGTTATATTGAATATCTTGAGCTATCCTGAATTCATTTATCATTTGGCTCTAAATTTTGAAACAACGTAATTGGATGTGATTATTGATTTTGATAATAATTGAGTTAGGACCATTGTTTTTTGTATTGATTCTACTCCCAGGTCCCTGACTTTAAGGGTAACCCCATTTTTGCGATGGCCACAATTTACAGTAGAGCGCTAGATACCAAATACCTTAGGATGTATACTTTAAACTGCTTAACAAGGAAGGAACCAAGCTGTCGGATTGTAGCAACTATTTACAAGCGCTGGGTATACCCGGGAAAAAAAATGCACATAATATACATGCATTTTTTTCGTAAATCGCTTTAATGCAGTTATACCATGAACCATCGCTCCTGTGCAGTTACGGTAAATTTCAGTATAGTGTTTAAGTTACAATTTTTATTGCATATTTTCAGTTACAATTACCTTTCATTAATTACCCTCATGCTGATGGACATATCCGACTTCCGGAAATCAATGTGTTATATGATCTAATTCGCTGTCATCCAGATATTCTGTACCCATCAGCACTCCTATATGCATATTCACCCTCCCCCCCCCCCCCCCCCTCCCTCTCCCCTCACTACATGCCCATTTGGTGAAAGTCGCTCTCCATCTCGCAAAGCTGGGACCAACTCTCGATTTCCAGTGCAGGGTGATTTCTCTTTTGGCCATAACTAGCCCTAAATCGCAAAATTTGCTCGTAATTTTTGTACGCGGAGTGTGGGGAAACCATAGCAGCAAACAAACTCCCAGTTCTACCTCCAGGTTCTGCCTTGTCACCTGGTTTAAGCAATCAATAACCTCGTCCCAGTAGCGACTTAGTGACCCACAGGACCAGAACATGTGTTTGAAGTCAGCCCCCTCCTTCCCACACCGAGGGCATTGCGGTGTAGGGCCCCCGAAATACTGAAATAATTTAGCTGGCGTCAAGTATGCCCTATGCAAGGTGAAGTACTGCACCAATTGAAGCCGGGCATTATGTGTGCTCTTCCAGGCCCGTCTCTGTAGCTTGGGCCACGTCAGTGCAGGGATAGGTTTCCCAATATCCATTTCCCATTTGTCCTTTAGAGCGTTCAAAGGGGCTAGGTGTTCCGTCGTCAGGCTCCGGTATAGGCACGTAATGGCCTTAATTGTGCCCGCTGCCATGACCACATATTGACATCCTGCAGCCGTCTGGGGTTCCGATAGTCCCGCTATCCAGTGCTTCTGGAGACCTGCCACCAGGGCTGCGTGGAGTAGATAGTCTCCCCTCGGGATCCCAAAGGAGTCCCGTAGCCCCTGGAATGGCTGAAGCACTCCATTTAGGTACAGGTCCCCCACCATCTGTACCCCGAGGTCTTCCCAGTTAGCCAATCCCGACCAATCCCCTCCATGCGGGAGGGCCGTGCACATGCCTAATGGGATCTCTGGGGCGTAAGGGTGAGCAATGCCGGCCTTCCGTAGGCTTCGGTTCCAACACAGCCGGAGCGTTCGCTCTTCAAGAGTTAATTGTGACAAATCGAGTCGTTGCTGTAAGACAATAAAGGAAAGCACATGGCGCGGGATCAGTCGGCCCTGTGGGCCTTCCGGGCCTCTAAACTCCCTAGCCACCGCCAGCGTGAGCCATTGTAACTGGGCAGCCAGATAATACCACTCGAAGTCGGGTACTGCCAGCGCACCCTCAGCTCTGTGCCGTCGTAGGGTGGCCAGCGCCACCCGCCTCCTGCCAGTTCCCCAGATAAAGCCCGTAACCATGGCCGTGAGCTTGCTGAATAGCGACGCCGGTACCCAAATAGGGAGTGTACGGAAAAAATACAACAGGCGTGGGAGCGCCACCCTCCCCGCCACCGAGAGCGAAAGGGTGCTCCAGAATCCGATACTGCCAACCAAAGCCCCTGATTTTCAGTATAGTGTTTAAGTTAACAGGAATTTCCTGGTATTAATTATGGTAACTTAAGTTAGTAGCAACATCGCTGTGACCAGCCTTGTTGAAAACAGAGTTTTTGATCATTATAGAAAAATACATCTAATTCCGTTAGACTGTACTTGAAGCACTGAACAGGCTGACATCTGAAGGACATCCAGCCAGGCAATAATATTGATGGAGTTAGTGAAATTATCTGAAAATGAAATAATAGTTAAATATTTTAAAATAGTGATCCACTGCAGCCTCAAAAGATGTCTGCCAAAATTGAATCCAGGTTATGACTGGCGACAACGTAGACCTCAATAGCTATTATTTACCTATACTTGGGTAAAGCTCCGTTTCAGAAGGGAGACTTATAAGAAAGTTGAACTGCTGTTGAAAGCGAGCCAGGTTGGTTGTTTGGATACAAACTTAAGTAGTATTGGAGAACTCTGGCAAATACAGTTCATATTTAGAAGATTGAGGTGACCAGTGAGGTACCTCAAAGTGATACATCCGCAGCAGGGAAAAATATGTTGGCTGGTCAGCTACCTTAATAAAAAAAGTTTTAGGAATTCTAAACAGATGGAGTCTTACTGGTGTTGGTTCACGTAGGTCACTGCAACATGTAGCATCAAGCTGTTTATTGCAGTACAGGTTGAATGCCACAGCTATATATAGTTGTATGGAACAGGCTCAGAGTAAAAAGGGTTAAGCAGAAGGTCATGGAAATTGTCTTCTTAAATAGTATACATTATATGTGTAGATGGGAGTGACCTAATAAAATGATCAATCACATGTTTCTATTTGTAAGGTGTGTTAAATCAATCTAATATTGAACGCTCTAAAAGTACAAATAAAACTAAATTCTGCAAGTCTACTTTCAGAAAGTACATTATCTCTTTGCTCGTCTTCCTCATCTCAGTCCTTATAAATTTAAGTTTTCCTCATCCAGCAGACAAGATTTACTTATCCTATTGCTAAAAAATACTTTGTTTAAAGAAATATATCTGTTCTCTAGCACCTGTGCTTGCCATCCAAAGGTGTTACAAATACAGATCCCTCCCTCCAGATGGCTGTTTTTTCTGTGTTGCTAGCATAACTTGGTAAATTCATGGTATGCTCTCTGGGCACTCGGTAGACCGCTTGTATGCAGGGCCACACTATGAGGTTTTTCTCTCTGGTTTGCTCACCAATGTGGTCCTCAGAATATCCCTGTCCTCATGCCTAAGATCTCTCCAGCTTTGTGTTTCTCACAGACGTTGATCCCACCTGGTATCTTTCCAGTTCTTCCTATGACAAGGAATTAGGTTGGCACATTCTGTACGTGCAAGGGTTATTTCTTGTTGTTGTGGTCAGTAGAATGGTGTTTTAATAGAGAGATGTCCGCCTCTTCGTTCTGCTTTTCGAGCCTGCTTGAGGGACTTTTACTATGCGTTTACTGTTATCTGCGAACTCTTTAATGTCTCACTTTCGTCTGAGTGGTGGTCATGAACTTTTAGCTTCATCAGCTTATCAAGTATTCGCCTCTAGTCTCCTTTATTTCTTGTGTGATTTAATCCTTCAAAGTCACAATGATACAGACCGTCTTCTGTGTTGTTTCTTTTTTCTGTAGCGGGTCTATTCTGCTTTGGTGCATGCTCACTCTGTCTGGACTGGGGTGACGGAGATGGATGAGGAAATTTTGCCTGATTTAGTTACCAGTAATGTTATTTTCATCTTCAAAGTCAATTGTAATTACATATGGTATGTAGCATGGCAGATATGTTTACACCATGATTTCCCCCTTAGAGTAAAATGTCCATTCATCATAAAAGAGCATAGCTGCTTTAAATTGTAGATACTGCTGCGAGCGTGCAAGTGTCTCACATGGTGTTTGTTGGTTGTCAAGAAGCTGAAGGGTTCCCCATGCCATTTAAAAATAATTTTCTATGTCTTTTTGTCACTAGACGTTTTTAATTCACCAGCAAGCGAGTTTGTGGTGGTCTTTTTTTAATTAAGATTAAAAATTGGTCATTTGAACGTCTATCATAACATGAAACCAAGCCTTCCAGCTATCCCTTTACCTTATGCTCTGAATAGTGACAAGTAGTGTTATGTTAGAAAATTGTGACGCCAGTTGCTCTCCTTTGTTTACACCTATAAACAGATATGGTCCGGTACGGCCTACCGCCCCCTCCTCCCTTCTTTTGTGACAGACATCAATACAATCAATTTGTTTGGAATAGGGGGTCGTTGACCCCCGATCGTATTTATTAACAAACACACATATTTGCACACAAATATATAATTAGGCAGAAATGAAATGATAAGACAGGATTCGGTACATTTGATTCATTCCTAGCTTTAACCAAGTTCTAATACATAATGTTCATATCCTAGTCTAAACATATTGCTGAGCACATTTCTGCGTATTACTTTTGGGCCTACGGCAAGGTCAACACGCTGGCCCCTCCCCCTTGAATCCAAATTGTCCCGCGCAACCTAACCAGTGTGCGCATGCGCAGGAGGCCCAGCTGACCCGGAAGTGGTTCTCTCCATATTTGTCCCGTGCCCCCCAACCAGGGTGCGCATGCGCAGGGGGCCCAGCTGACCCGGAAGTAGTTCCTCCCAGGCAACCCCCATGCGTTCAAGACTTACTCCATAAAGGGGCCATGCAGACAGCGCAGCTTACTTACGCCCGCGTGCGGGGTGGCCAACCAGCCAATGGAAAGCGTAACCCCCGTTTGTCCCCGCACCGTTGCAACCAACCGGTTGTAACTGCCCCTGGAGTCAGGTGAGAGCCACATGTCCCTCCCCTCTGGGCGCCCCATTTAATAAGGCGCCCCAAAAGATTAGTCAATTTAGTCTGTCCAACCGATGACCTTACCGCACAGGCCTGCATAGTCGACCGATTATCAGGCCCCCCCACCATAACCCAAGGTCATACTCGCCATTGAAAATTGGTCCAGCCAAGCTAACATGTCGCCCAGGAATATCTCGCTCTCCCACCTAGAGAGGTGAACCCCGTCCCGCAAATAGCAGACATCCCCTTTTATGCACCCATGAGCAATAACTCTTAATCTGGGGAGTCCTAAACCGGTCTATTTTACTCTTGATCCTCCAAACCGAGTGACTGCGAGCCCTCACTGATTCCCCTCCCTGCCACTGAACCCTTTGGCAGCATGTGCAACCGCACAATAATCACACCTGGGCAGCGCCTGGCCAGCCATGCTGACTCTACCAGCACTGATCCACTTAGGATCCTCCGATTTAGGTGCACTAAGTTGTTACCCCCAAGATGTGACATGATAGCGTTTGGTGGTCGGGTGAACTTGTCGAAACGTCACCCCCCGTGCCCCACAAGGAGTCCCCGCAACCTAATCGCTTTCCGCGCGCTGCCCCATTTCCTGCAATAAAAGTTACTTAGACAGGAGACATACGAATGGCCGCAGATATACGCATGACACTCCACCTTGGCGTCCAGACAAAATGACTTTCTTCGCGGTTGTATCTTCTTCTTGGTGAGGTGTCGCTGTCTCTTCCTGCGTGACAGGCCGAGGGAACTTATGAGCTTTTCCGTTGATCGCCCAACAGCCTTGACTCCGCTGCTTACCATTGCCGTCCTGGACCCACCGGTCCCCTTGCCGGCCCACATCTCGCAGAACTCGCGGTGTGGAGCGCTTCCTCATGCAGCAGTCATGGATCCAGTCATGCATAAATGAGAATGAAAACAGATGATTAGTGTTGTCTTTTGGTAAAATTACAGCCTGATAGTATGCGTGACACCAAACCAATAAGCAAGATATCATATGTACCCAATGCACTATAAATGCACACACTTGCCCAGGCCCTGAGCGGTAGGTAGAGTGCATCGCAGGAAACGAGTGCAGAGATACCGCGTGACAAACAATAAGCCTCTAGTTCTTGATCTGGCATCTAGGGTTGACCGGTAGCGAGTGCCACCATACCAATATCCCATGGATCAGTGTGCTGGCACCTGGGCACAGAGCGTTTGTATAACCATAACCTAGCAGTATGCATACCTACCGGTAGAGCACATGGGTGCACCGGTACCATGTTAACCAACGGCCAATATTGCTGCCCCCTCCGTGCGACCTAACAGGTTTCTAAATTATAGGTGTCGTTGCAATGGGTGTCTGAGCTTTTTGGGCCGTCCCCCACTTTGTATGTGTAATTGCACCGGCGTGCTTCAGTACTCAATAATGCGGGACAGCAAGGCATGGGACGTACAGATATTACATCCCATGTGGTGGCATCTCTCACTTGTATTTTGTAAAGCGGCCCAACTGAATTGTAACCACCCACGCCGCATCCCTACTTGCATTCCCTGTGAAACGGCCAAAGCACCTTTTTCAAGCGTGATGTCACAAGCCATCAGGGGAGGGCCAACCTTTGGCACCTAGTTTCCTATTCTGAAAATCAAGTAATGTGCCGAACCCTGAAATCAGACCTTTCAATGAGGCCTAGCATAGCCCCAAGTACAACAACATAGGACTGTCCGCTGAGAGTGCTTAGCATAGCACCAGTTGTATTAAAGGACGTGCTCAGTTAAAGTTTTGTATGACTACAGCTCATGGAATGCCAGAATCTGTGCATAGTGCTGCTAAACATTTAGGCCCATCTGGGAAACCAGAATTCAACAATTGCGTCAAAAATGCATTCTCTCTGAAGCGTAACATCAACATGATAAAGTGATGGATCTAATCCTATCACTGTGTTTGTAATCACATGAAATACAGCTAAGACACAGACCAGAGAATTTCTTCGTGGTAGGAAGTGTGATGGCTGGCTGAATGTGGGCTTCTCGCACCAGGCGGCGCGAGATTTAGTCACGGCTGCCTCACTTGAGCAACCATCTAAACTTATTGCTTATCATAATTATTGATTGCTACCCAACTCAATGGTACTCATTTTATCCATCTCTGAATGAGACACGGCTAGATGTGCTCACAGGGATCTAAAACTGTGGCCATGAGGTCAGACACAGGACACTATCGTGGCCCCACTCTACCATTCGCAACACTTATGGCACCCTTTGTTGTACACGCTGAACAAATCGAATTGGTATGCAAAGTGGGAGCACTCAGCATAGAGCCAGTTCAATAACATGAGGAACGGTGGACCCTAGAGAAAACACTTGTGGTAAACCAGGTGAAAACCTTACGTCCACTATGTGATGCATGCGAATGCGTAGGTGCCATAACCGGTTTCACAAGAGAGTTCACCCATGTAGGAAGGAGGCGTAGGCAAGTGCTCTTACCGCGCCAGTTGAAGCTCTTTTACACGTTTAAATTATTAACATCAGGCTTTCGTTTAATTGAAAAGCTACACTTATAAGCTGCTCGAAATCCTTCTTACAATCTTGGAAAGATACCTTATTTTCTAAAAACGGTGTGGAGTAAATATGCGGCGTTTTCACTGTTACTGTGAGTGTTGATACAAATACTGTACACATTGCCTCTGATAGACTAGACTGCTCAGGCCAAGCTACCTAGAGGGTGAGCCGGGGTTATCTTAACAGTGCATTCCCCTTACCCTGACTATAATCAAGGGTCCCTACTTGGACAGTGGTACCTACCCTGCCAACCAGGCACCCCCAGATCTAACATCGGCCAGTCAGCTGAGCAAGACTCTCCTTGCGTAGATAGCTTAATACACGAAAATATATAGTCTAGGAAGATGCAAAAGGCCCTGACATTTATGACAAAAAAGGCACAAGTGACCAGAAAATCAGGCCAGAATAACAAAGAGTGGAAAAAGCATCAATAGCACCATTGTTGGGGAAACCTAATGCACCTCCAGTTGTTCTGCCTAATATGAGGCCTATTTCTCTCTTGCTCTATCGAATTAAGATACTAAAGCAACACATACATCAAATGCTGTCCTTTCTGGATCAAAAACAGTTTATTTGTTTGACTCTAGCAGGCTTTCGACCAACTCATAGCACCGAGACAGCATGGCTGTCGGTATTAATGACCCACGTATATTGGCAGACAGAGCCACGTCTGTAGCACCTGCGCTGTTAGACCTTCGTGACTCATTTGACATAGTGTAACAAGCTAATCGTCTCTCCAGATTGGATAAACTGTGGTTTGCGGTAAGCCAATGAAGTGGTGCTAGTCCTACCCGTAGAAAAAGTACCAAACAGTCTATCAACCCCCATACTTTTTAGACTATACGTCCATAGAACCAGGGATTTCCTAAGGATCAGCGTTAAGCCCAACATTCTTTTACATCTAAGTTCAACCTTTGGCACAACTAATCTGATAATTTAATCTCAGTTTCATTAATTATGCTGGTGACAGGCAGTTGGCTATAGCCAAGGATAAGCAGGGCCCCAACTCTTGCAAAGTCGTCCATCAGTGTATGTCTGTGCTATCCTCCAGGCCTAGAGATTACACCTATATATTCAACTCTGACCAGACAGTGGTTCTCTAGGTAGATCATTCCACAACACGCAGCCAGCTATGAATTGTCTTCTGGCCACCCTCTGGGACCCATCAAATGTGTCCAGAAAAATGCACGACAACCACATAGCAAGTGATGCCACCATCATGCAGCCATAATACATGGGGCAGGCAAAATTGTTCCCAGGCTAGTGCGAGACCCAAGAGGCTGAGTTAAGAGACAGACATGTGCTCTGAAATTTCCGAAAGCCGCGTGCCCTATGCCCTGCAAGGAAAACCTGCCCCACTGTTGCGCCTCCATATAGCGCTCCATACCACACTTCCGCTGTTTCATAGGCACTTAGTAAGGGTGGACACTAACTACAACTGTTGTAAATCCTGCTCTCGCAAGACATGAGACCTGACGACGTTTGATAGCTAAGGGGTTGTATACCATAAAAAAGAAACGCGATTCCCATGCTGCACCTTAATAATTAGCGGATTAACAAGTCTTTCCGGCTGCTATGAATATGCGACCTTTGCGCAGGTAACGCGCATCTTGTGCTAATTCAGGATATGGAGAAATATACGCAAAGACCAAGTATGAAAAAAAGTGGTTACATGCACACACAGTTATTATATATCCGACCCAGCGACATTGAAAACTATGTCACTACCTGCCCGTGAGCATTTCGATGCGCACCGATTCCCCATATTATGTGTTTTGCTACCTTTCC
Source organism: Triturus cristatus (assembly GCF_964204655.1). Taxonomy (NCBI): domain Eukaryota; kingdom Metazoa; phylum Chordata; class Amphibia; order Caudata; family Salamandridae; genus Triturus; species Triturus cristatus. Next base: position 620,459,983 of record NC_140585.1, read on the forward strand.
TGGCAAAACCCGACCGAGTCATCCGGACATTGAAACTAAAATTACCTCGACGTTTGTACTTTATGAATCCAATTGCTAACGCCTCAAACACCAACGCCACTTGTAGTGAGGACATTCGTGATTCAAAATAGCAGCTGTTGGGGGGCCTGGCTCGCCCAGCCCATTTCGGGGCCTCGGCATCCAGCAACAATACCTTCCTATCATTTTCGATGTTGACTTGGTCAAAGCAGCCCGCTAAAATGCACGATTGAAAAAACTGAACATCACGGAGACAAAGCCCACCAATACAAGCAACACGAGGAAAATTATCCCTTTTCCGCAGAAGGCATAAAGCAGTCAGTACAGTTTCTACGAATTCAGCATTATTTGTATACCGCTAGCTGGACCCGAGCGCTATACAGGTTATGACTTTAACTAAATGAAGCATTTTCAAACCCACTGTTGCCACCACACAGCTGTTCACCCCCTACTTAACTGTGCCATCCTAGCCGAGGCTGCGTGCGGGAGTGGCCCCTTTGCCACGATCCATCCCGGGTGCAGGATCTTCTCCCGGGCAGTAAAACGGGTCCTTGATCAACATGCCGGTCACGACCCGCGCGGCATAATACTGGACCACCACTCTCCTTGCCGACTCAGAGTCCACATCCGACCAATGAACGCCGCTACTCCGCTCCCGCCAATAAAGCAGCTGACTCCGAGACGTTTGCAGCACCCCTCCTTGCACCATGACACCGATCCGTGCTCCGGTCCTGCTTTCAATCCAGTTGCTGATTGTCCTCCTGTCCCACGCCGCCACAGACATGCAAGCAATAAAAAGAAAAAACGTTAAAGGTCCTCCCGAGGGAGGAGGCACACGCGTCTGGTGTGCTGCCGAGGGGAGCGGAGAGCAAAGAGACTGCTCTTCGCGCTCCCCCCGGCTTTATACTAAAGCACATCCACCAGTTGGAACTGGTTCTTGCTGAGGGGATCACCCGCGCCCCGGAAGTGATCCGATCACTTCCGGGGCGCGGTGGAGCCTCCCATGACCCGGAAGCGATCCGATCGCAGCCAATGCGGGGGCCAACAAAACGGGAAACGATACGAGGGCCAGGCCGACCACCATAATGGCGGCGGGGCCGATGCTGGCCCCGCCTTCCTCTTTGCCTCGGAGTATGTTTGGCACTGCATATGGTGAGATGTTTTGAATAGTATGCAAAAGTGCATGACTTTTATTCAGTGGGACAAACGCATATGTGTGCTAATAGTGAACGATCATGTAATGTAATAAAAGCGTTTAAATATGGCCACTGTAAATATTTACAAGCAACTGCACATGTTTTTAGGCATTTGTTGTGATACATTTTTTTACCTACCTTTTTCATACTTGGGTTTATTGTACTGCTCTGTTGCTTCACTGTTTAAAATACCTGAGAGTGGTGTGTGTATATATAGCTTATCTTAATTGTACCTCCTGTAGTTTTGGATAAATGGAGGACCAAGTCCTCAGTTCTTTGTGGAAGAGGGAATGGTATGTGTTGCACTGCATGCCGATAGGCTTAAGGCACACTGACTAGTGCACAGATGAAAAGTGGTTAATGAAACTTTACACAGAAGTAAACTCTGGCTACCATGTGTACAGGGGCTTCGCGTGCCACAATCACCCCACCCATAACATATAGAGTAGTGGATGTTGCTTCTGCTGCTGTTTCCTTATTCATGTGGCAGCATCAGCACCTTATTGGAAATAGGGACTCAGCTGCAGGCTTGATCTAAAGTCCTTTTGTGGAGTCGCACATGTTATTGTTTAAGAAAGAGGTAACCCTGCTCATCGACCGACCTCCTCTACACTCACAAATACACCCTTTCACTGCGAATAAATAAGCAGTTCATGCGCTTGACCTTTTCTGCTCACTGCTGCTGATAGAACATGTGACCCTAATGCTCCTCCCATCCCGAGTTTACCCTTTGCTCCCAATAATGATACCTGAGGGACCCAAGTACAAGTGGAAAAGACTCTAAAAGGTGCATGAGACCCTAGAAGAAGAGACATAGCAATGTCCCAGAGGACCATGACAAGCAGACTGAGAGATGGAGCTCTGAGTGGTCTCTCTGGTAGGGTAGGATGCGTTATTAGTCGTGAAGATAGGTGTGTCACTCATCAGGTCCAGCAGTCAAAGATCCATTTTATTTACTGTTTCCAAGAGTTAGGAGTCTAATCCGAACACTTCATGTCTGGTGTGAGTTATCGAAAAAGGTCCTATAAATTCAAAAGGTATGTTTGGCATTGCTTCAACATTTAAGGTTTGTGTGAGTATTGGGTTTGTTTTAGTTTTCTATTACTATAACTCAGCAATGCTGCTTGTTTGCACTTGTGCCTTTGTATAATTTTCAGCTCGTTCCATAAAGAAAAAGTTGTCTGACTTTTCACAAAATATAATGAAATCGTCGCATGAAGGTTAATGCCTCGTGCTTTGTTTTGTTGAAATATGTTTCATTACATTAATGTACGAGTTTGGTTATATATGGTTCACTTAATGCTGTACAGCTTGGAGACCCCACTAGTTGGTAATATTTTTGTAATAAAGAAATGTTGTGGCCCTTATTAAATAGCAAAAGTAAGGAACGGCGCAACATGAGGCTGGTAAATTCTCACGTAAAGATGTAGCACGTTGAAATATTCAATTGACTGCTTACGATTGGAGGAATTGTGTAGAAAGCAAAACCCAGTGGTGAAATCACACTTGGTGATAAGATTCTAATAGGAGCTGAAAAACATTAGCGTTAACGCCTGTCCTATGAGGGAAAAAAACGTGGTTAAATATTCAAATAGGGCATATCAATACAACAGCCTTCTGATTATGGATCTCCTTTAAAGGGAAGTGATGAGAAATCAGCACAGGTAGGGGACTGCACCAAGGCCCCCTGGTGGTTGTCGGAAACCCACAGCCTGCATTATGGGCCACCCTCAACAGACCAGACCAATAATTGTTCTGAGACAACCATATTTTGCATTTGATGAAAACCGTCTCACATTGTATTTCTTACACAACAGATTTTGATGAAAAACATTTTAAATTATTACCACGCGTTTGACATACTTTTTACACTTTTAGATGGAATAGAGTCGGAGAACTGCTATACTTTAGAATCACCTAACCAACATTGTTGGAGTCATGTTTGGCCACCCTTCTGTCCCTCAGAGCACTGGCGAATTGACTTGGAATCCCGATTGCAAGCCTCTGGGTCCCGAGATCCGTTCTTTGCAAGGCAAACTGTGCCTGCTCCCTCAAAAAAGAAGAATCGTTGCCAGTAAGTCAACTAAACTCTGAAACATCCATGCCAGAGCAACCCACCCCCTTTGCATCCATCAGGAGTTGGGCCTGTGTGGCCGGGTCTTGGTTCCTTGTGCAAGCTCCGACTCCCAGCAATCCCAGGGCAGTGAAATAGGCTACCCGGAGGGTCAAGGACGATTGCAGAAGCGCATGTCCCTTGCCCTGCTTTACAGACTATATACTTCTGCCCCTACTTGTTCAAAGATTTAAAGATAACGGTATACTGAATTTGCCTGCCTTCTTGTTCGAGTAGCCATGGCGTATACCCGCTTTGTGGCCAAAGGTTACTCCGTCCCTGCAACAAATACTACAAATCATAACAATATAGTTAAAAGAAACAAAAGCTGGAAAAACTATCAACCATGCCTGATAAAAATTACCCACTTGTCTCCCCTCAATCGTCAATCCAGGGACAGGTTGACGGGTTAAAGAAGCTTGTATCCAGTGGAAGCAAGGTGTGTTCACTGTCATCAGGGCCTCAGAAAACCAGGAAGCAATGTGGTTATTTGAAAGCCCATGTGCTTAAATGCCCCCGGCAGACGCCCGGGCGACCCTGCTGACCTGTGAGGCAGCCAATGGGCGCCAGGCGCTGCGTCAAGACTGCGCAAGAAACTGAAAGTAAACAGAGTGGCAAATGCAATTTGTATGCCCCTTCCCTGGGGCAGGTATTGACCCCACCTGTGGCCAGGGCCTGTCATTAAGGCGTTGACCCCTTTTTTTTTTTTTTTGCAGAGGTTTATATAGCGCGAACTTGACCCAAATCCAATCGGGTAGCAGAGCGCCTTACATAGCGCCAGTTACGTTACATGAGGACACACATTCATTCTTTGTTAGGCACGGGGAGATTAAGTGATTTGCCCAGAATCACAGGATGTTCAGCGTCATTACTAAGACTCGAACCCAAGTTCCCCAGGTCCGAGGTCCAGCGCCCTAGCCATTAGGCCAACTCCTCTCTCTCCTTGAGCAGTGGACACATTAACTCCTTGAGTGGCAGCTCGATTCAATAAACTAACATTGGTGATGCATTGTAGTCTGTGATTGGCACTTGCGATATAACCATGAAGGCAATCAGCAATTTATTGGGGGGTGTTTATGTTGGTTTTTCTTGAAAATCAATTTTATGAAGTGTATATTAGATAAATGCACCCCCATGTTAAACCGTAGATTCTCTGCGAACTTCATTTTTTATGTTAATAAGTGAATAGGCGTATGCAATTCATTTTGATTTCATAAACCTCTTCCCCTTCCTCATTTTAGGATTTAGAATTTGTTTAGACCTACGTGGGCTGAGACGAGAGGCATTTCCGATTGTAGCTCAGAATAACATCTACATATACCAACTAAGCGTCCCGAAGGAGATTGATTGCACTATGCTGTATCTTCATTTTGCATCCTTCACATTACATACTAGGCAAAGACTTTTCCTTCCCATTTCCGGAACAGCACATTATTACAGGGGTGCTGGGTCACCCCTCTACTTCCATAAGTATGTTCGGCTGTCATTCATGTTTTACTTCCACCCAGTATAGCATGGAGTAATGATTGTACCACTCAATTAAAATAAAGGCTCCCTGTTTTCCGTTTTTACTGATTTTTACAGATAAATACAGACAGAATACCCTATTATTTTTTTTCTGTCTGCATTTATTGTTTAAAGGTGGATACAAATGGAAAATAGGTTGTTTTTGAGTGATTCTTAATACTGTCAGTCATGATTATCAGCCCAACAGCTGAGCAGATTGACAGGTAATGGGGCTAAAAGAGGAATACATTTTAGTAACGATGATTAAGCTGCCAGAGATGTGCACCTTTTTGATACTAAAATGTGCATGTGTTCATGCAAGTGCATTGATTTATCATCTTTGGGTGTTCATATCAGGGATGAAAATGAGTGTGCATTTATCAATTAAATGTGAAAATGTACTAGTCTCAGTGTAATTGTTTCACAAAACCCAAAACAAATATGGATAGATACAGATGAATACAGACGGGGATACAAAAAATATACCAGAAAACCGGGAACCCTAATTAAAATATATATAAAGTGGGCTTTGACTCAACTCAGATGAGTTTTCTTTCAGTTTTTGCTTGGTTCATTGGTGTATCATTATATAAGCATGTGGAGTGCTTGTATAGGAGTGCACCAAGGAAGATTGTATATATCCCAAGTACACTGGAACAAGGCACATTGATCTTTCTATCTCATAGATTCATTTTACAAGCAAAGTTTTTTTTCTTCTGTTTTGCTGCACCGGGTTCTTCATAATATTTTAGTCCTGACTCAACATGCAAGCAAGACCTACTGGTTTTGCCAATGCTTGCTTATTTTGTTTTGTGTTTAAACTGTCTTAAGGTTACAGTTATACCAAGTCAATTGTGCCATTTCTTTGTGTCAGTATATAGCATAGTTTCCTGTGATGTGTTTGAAAACTAAAACTATATTCATACCTGTTCCTAATATGCCTGCTTGATAGTGAGCACCCATACTGGTCTATTAAAATTATATTGGATTGGTATTTTTTTAGAATGTTTATTGTAACCATATGCTGCCATGGTTATACAGGAACATATTTTTCTTTTTGTGGCATAACCTTGCAATAAGAAATAAAAAGTAACCATTGCACTAAACTGCCACGGTCTGGCCTATTGGCTTTGCCATTGCACGATCTCTTAGTTCAGGGGTAGGCATGCGGGTGCCTTGTTTTGGAAGTCACCGTGCATCCCCCTCTGTAAAGTTAGTTGATTGTTCACTGTTGCACTTTGTGGTATAGTACGGAAATTGTTCACTGTTGCACTTTGTGGTATAGTATGGAAAGGAGCGCCTTCCTCGCATGGTGTTCCGGGTAATCCAAAATAAATTTAAGAAGGTCTCGATTCCTTGTCATCTTCGCTTGGCTAGAACAACTCTTTAACTTCACCGTCGCAGTTTAAAAATTATAGTTTGTCGCCCCATCCTCAAATCATGACTTTATAGCGTGCAATGCAAGAATGGAAGAGCATAATCACTTTGACACGCCGATGAAATACCCACTTTTGGTGACAAGGGTGTTGTCTTGCAGGAAGGCACTAAGTAGCCTTTAGTTGAATTTACTGTGTTGTGGCTATGATTTAAAACGAGTGTGCAAAAAAGCATGTTATCTCTCTGGGTAGGACCTCTTAGTCGGCGAAATGTTGGAGAAACAGCATGTGTAGCTTGCTCCATTTAAAAAGAAGGCGCACCTTGTACAAAAATATTTAAAACTAGTAACATTGCATATTTTTTCTCCGATAATTCGTGAAATTGTAAAGATAATCAGTCCAGAGACACAATAGTTTCTTCTTTGGAGACTGTAAGAATGGTGCATCTCTGGCACAGGCTTCGGTTTGAAGTGCTACCTTGCTATTTATTTACACTTAAAAAGTTTTCTCTAGCATCCTCTCTATAGAGGACTTTTAATGTTAGAACAATTATTTCCCATTATTTTCCCCCTGTCTTTAAGAGGTTGTTTCCTTGTTGTATGTGTGGGTAAACTGGAGATGTTGTTCCCCATGCAACATCCTACATCGGTTTCTAATAAAGGCCGATAGAAAAATGTAGAGATTTTAGGAAAAAGTATGTGGGTGTCTAATTTAAATGTTCCCTGATTTATACTGCCTTCCTGTTTACAGAGTTTAATTTTGTGGCATTTGGAGTTACGATACACGTGCTTGGCTGCTTCAAGGTTAATGGGTTTCACAATAAGCCCGTGGGGTTGAAATACCAGGCTGCACGTGACCAGCTTATCTTCTGTAGCCTTTACGCTGTTTGCCGCTGTGATGCCTGTCAGGTTGAAGAGCAGTTTGATGGTTTCCATTGTTCATGGAGCTTGTAGTTATCAGTTGACCACTAACCACTTTACAGAGAGGATTTAATTACACTGACATTGGTATTTAGATAGAGGATTGACAGATAACTAGTTCTTGGGGACAAACAGCGTAATGGCCTCGAATAGGTGATTAAAATGTGTTTTCCCCCTTCAAATGGGATGCCAAGGGGGGTCATTGTTCTGGCTAAACAGTAGAAAATATTGTGTTGGTTGCGCATATATATGTTTGTGAATGGTCTGCTTGACAGGCACATAAGCTGGCCCGTTGGAACCATAACATGGAAGCACAAGTTACCATGGAAAAATGTTCATTTTACATGAGGGATTTTGTTCTCACTCTGTGCCCAGATCTGTCTCTTTTCCCTACTACATTTTTGATTTTCTTTATGAGCAGTTGATAGATTTTTGACTGAACCTTTAGCATTTGCCTCAAGTGAAAAATATATACCTTTTTTTAGGAAGGAGAAATGCTTTTCAAAATAAATAACTAGCAACATTTTTCTATATAATATTTAACGGTCTGTGGCGTTCTATATTTAAAAAAAAAAAAAAAAAAACCACCCACACATGGGTGATTTGGGCTAGAGACGCTTTTCTTTGATAAAAATCTAGGAACACACGTCATTAGGCGAGGCATCTTTCATTGTTGTTTTTATTTTTTTTTAAATTATATATTACAGCCATGTCTTTGGTTCTAATTTAGGGTCGTCTGTAAGCTGCTTACTTTCCTTAAAGTGTGAACTTTAGAGAGTAGGTAAGAGCAACCACTACTTTGGTTTGGATTAAATTTGGAGTGGGAAGCAAGTACGGAAAATGCTAAATTGACATGTGGTTTTCTCCTGGTATGGAGGTTTCCTTTCTGTTAATCTTCCAGCATTGAGATTCCTGGCAATTTGAAATTATCAGTTACCTAAGATATATAAAATTGATTTGAAACTATTGTCTCAGAATCCATGCTCTGTAAATATATTTAAGTGTGGAATAGTGCTTAAACCGAAAGGAGTTATTCAGACTGTGTTCATTTTTTGATGAGGTGCATTTGAATCATTGATGAGGCAAACCAAAAATCAGTGCATAGGTATAATAGTTGCAAACGTTGAGGAAAATGTAACACCTGTACTAGCAAGCATTTGGAAACACCTAATGTCTGACTGCAATACTTGATCCATAAAATTAATTGTTGAAACAGTTTTCCTATGTGGTTCCAGAGCTTTACCTTTACAAAGTGAAACTGTTTTTGAAGAGTGTCTGGATCATTGAAAAATGGTTATCTTCATATCAATTAATCTTTCACTTGCAATTGAGGCAATGCATTTGCTTAGAAGGTACCTCATATTAAAAGTTAAATATTTAGTGAAGAGCTTAAAGATAGAGGAGGGTATAATTTTGATAAGATTTGAAGAATCTGTGTGTAAATATTTGAAATTCCAGTGAAGTGGCAAGTCTGGCCTATGATCTCATGACATTCGAAACTTGCCAGAAAGTAAGTAGGCACACTTCATAAACGGTGGCCCCTGGTTCTGCCTTCCTATTACTTAAGTTATCAAGCCACTGCTCATCAAGCATTGTACCTGCTTGTGGGGAGAAAATTCAAAATGGGTGAAAATTCCCGCCTACTGTTATTCTGTCCCCTGGATGTCCTCTCCTGTAATCAACGTAAGCGTGCAAATTCGGGCCTTGTATTCAAGGAATGGTTGGGCTAAGCAAGCATCTGTCTGGTTATATATGTATAAGGATATTTTGGGTATAAATTTGCACCGGTTTCTAGCATCATCCCTTTTTTTTTTTTTTGTAGTTTTTTATTAGCATTTTAGTAAAAAATAATCACCGGAACAATAACAGCATTCAACATGTAACAATTCATAGTAGAGAAATGAATACATTGTAAGCAGAAATATATATATATATATATATATATATATATATATATATATATATATATATATATCAGGAAACAGGTGTGCCCATGCACAGAATCGCACTCAGACCAGCGTCGGTTCGAGGAAAACCTTTATTCAGGACAGACTGCCAATGCAACCAGGAGTCAATGTTAGGGTGTGGCGCTTGGCTCCACGACGCGTTTCGGGCTCTTCCCTTCTTCTTGGTGGAGCGCCATATTGCAGCTATGTGCCTCTGCATACTTGAGTCAAATACGCCCTCTAATGGGCCAATCAGGTAAGTCGACTCACCCAGATGAATTCTGGGAATTGCAGTGCGCATTGATTTAATGCCTCCGTAATATCGCTGCTAAAATTATCCCATTTAGCCCTGGATGGGCCTCACCAGCGCACCGCAGTCCGTGATCCATCCATCACGCTGCCTCCAAGGACTCCGACAATCCTGAGCCCCTGGCCCCCTTCAATCATGTGGTGGTGCGGCTTCTCGCGGCTGGGCGGCCGCGTATAAACATCAGGAAACAGGTAAGTCGACTCACCCAGATGGATCACGGACTGCGGTGCGCTGGTGAGGCCCATCCAGGGCTAAATGGGATAATTTTAGCAGTCGACTTAACTGATTGGCCCATTGGAGGGCGTATTTGACTCAAGTATGCAGAGGCACATAGCTGCAATATGGCGCTCCACCAAGAAGAAGGGAAGAGCCCGAAACGCGTCGTGGAGCCAAGCGCCACACCCTAACATTGACTCCTGGTTGCATTGGCAGTCTGTCCTGAATAAAGGTTTTCCTCGAACCGACGCTGGTCTGAGTGCGATTCTGTGCATGGGCACACCTGTTTCCTGATATATATATATATATATATATATATATATATATATATATATATATATATATATATATATATATATATATTAGATGAGTACTATTTGTTAGAAAATAGAATATATATATATATATATATATATGTGAATAAATACGTAAATAGAAAATTGAATTAAAAAAAAAGGGGGGCTTTGAGATAATAGAGGCAGAATTTTGGTCTAGCTTCACGGGTGCCTTTGTCTAAATTTTCCAGTATTTCCTCCCATTCCTCATCAGTGTAAGATACTGAAAGCCGATTCTGCCATTTGAGTTGTAGCATCTGTGACAGGGGTTGATAGTGAAGGTGCAGTGTAAAACTTTTGTAGAGACCAGATATTACTCCTTCATGTTTACTCCAAATGTTCAAATATGTGACTGTGTGAAGTTTGAAGCATGGAAGAAGATAGAGGGAGGTGCTTTTTCACAGATTGTTGAAGTTGAGTATATTTCGGAGATTGATGTAGTTAGTGGAAGACCAAATCCTGCTCTAAGTTGTGTGAAGGATTTAAAATCACCAATGTGGAAAAGCTGGTCTAGTGTTTGAATACCTGCTAGATGCAATTCTAGCATCATCCTTGAAGTTGCATTGCACAGCGTATGGTTTTTAGTTAACACTTCCTTCTGTTTATAGATGTGAGGAATGATCAGTGATACCATAGCAGGAACTGGAGCATGGGCTGTAGCACAGCATGGATCAAAAGCTTTCAAACGTGCATCACCTAAAATACATGGGAGGGAGGACAAGAATACTGTTACTTTGTCCACCCTGGGAAGAGTATCATTTGTGGAGGAATTACCACACTGGAGGCCATAATGATTGACTTGCACGCAGATGGACCCTGAAAACAGGAGAGCTAATCTACTCTCCAGCATGGATTCCTCTGGCCCAGAATGCAGCATTATTGATTATGCTTAGACGCACTCCGAATCTGAGCTGATGAGACTGTATAAAGTCTTTTTCTATTTTGAGCCCAGAACTGAATGTTGATCTCTAGTTGACTTGTCTTTTCGAAAATAACCTGACTTGTAACCTCTTCATTGTGTTATATTAGTTTTTCCACTGAATAAAATAAGTGTGTGTGTAGGTTTTGTCGACCTCCTGATGGGTAGAGAAGCAGTACTGTGACTGGGCTATTATTTGTCTTCTATTTCTATGACAAAGGAGGTATATATATCTCTATCTCTATCTCATGAAACATAGTCACTCATGGTAAAAATGTAAGCTAATCGTAGAGTATAGCATTAATGCAAAACTTATGGCTTTATCAAAACAATTAAGGGCACATATTAGAGGCCTGGGTCAAATACCAGGTTGAGGTCGTGCAGGCTTCACAAAATAACAAATATTGGTTTACATGTGAAAATGATATCCTTTCAGTGGTACTTCGTACTGGATGCATCCAAGAAGCTGTGTAAAAAGTTTATTTTTGCCTCATTGCTGGGGTTAGGAGTCAGATTGGTAATCGCAATAAATGCCAAACTTTTCTACTTTTTAGATGTATTTCATGCAAACCAACTGACTTTTTTCCAGCACTGTATGTCAGTCACACAATAATGAACTGCATGTGACATAAGCAGAGGCTATTGGTTATGGCTTATGTTCAGTCCTTAATTTGAGCTGGTAGTTGCAGGGCCCACCGCCACTCATTTTTGGGTAACAAGCGCTTAGTTTGCCTCATCAGACTTTGACCCAACTAGAGGGAGAAAAATATAAAAGATGGAAAGGAAGAGAGACTAAAAAAAGGGACAAAAGGCAATATCAGTGATGAAGAAGAACCCGCAAGAGTGAAATAAAAGGACTGGAGTGCATGGTGTTGGAAAAAAGAGACTCCAGGTGGAATTCAGACCAAGCAGTCCTAGTATTCGGTAGTCTTGACATTCGTCAGTGCTGCCTGAGAGCTTCTGAGAAAAACTTAGGCCGTTAATACTTTACTATTTTACAAATTAAACACTGTATATTCACCTCCTTGTCGCCCCATTTAGCTGTACCACCAGTTCACTGTTGATTGTTGCCAGAAATTCTGACCAGCAATGTTGTCTTTTGATGTATATCTCAGGAAGTAGGGTTCAATATACGAGCATCCAAAAAAGTATAACTTAATGATTTGATTAAGAAGAGGGCTAGGGAGAAGATACAGCAGTAATGCTGTGATAACTTTACAGGTGTCATTACGTTTATTCTCTCATCTTCAGAGTCAAATCAATCCTTGTTTGATGACTCGCTTTAGAGGTGGGCAATAGAGTGCTCACCAATCCTGGCCTGATGAACTGTGGGGAACAGTTAGTAGCCTAGCCTTAGTTGAACTTAAAGTTCTTACCGGGCACTACTGTTGTATTATACCATCACCTTGAACAGCACCTTATTAAATATGGGGAGCCAAAGCCGGTCTCTTAAATGGGAAGAGATAGAATGTTTCCTGGGTACCTTGACTATGAGGCGAATGCTTGGGTTCTGGACAGTATTCAGCTGCTAGATGGAATATTTGGGCAGGCTCAGGTACAATGAATTGCCATAGTCAAGTCTGGACATAATGTCACCATGAATCACACGTTTCAGACTTGAAGAGGATAAGAAGTCAACAATCTTTCTAAATGACTTCAGGAAGGAAAAACAAGAGGCCAACACAGCAGTGACCTGTGATCTGAAAGATCATGGTGCGATTAGATCCCACGATTTCTAATTTTCATGGAGGGAGTGGAAATTTGACCCAATGTGGTTGGTCACTAAGCATGAGACCAGAAGGGATTAGAGCAGCAAAAGATCAAAGTCTGCTTTTTCACTGAGTTGAGCTGAAGTCACCTTTTATGCACCCATTTTGCCACAGCCAAGGTACAGTCTTTAACTCTTGGGTGTAGCTATATGCTGTTTGTATTAGCTACTACAAAGAATCCAAAAGACATGACTATGTAGCCACCGGAGACCTATCGGAACAGCCTGAGAATGATATTGTGGAAAGGAACGCAAACATTTTAGTGCAGCTCTGCAGATTCCCACGAGAGAGGCTTTCTAGTAAGATGAAATGAGAATCTGTATTGACCGCTGCAGAGAGGTCCAATAGGACCAATGTGCCTTGGCGACTTTTATCCAGGCTATAGCACACATGTTCAGAAACTGCTAACAATGCCCTACCTGTTCCTAAAAGCAAGTGAACATCGTCCAGTAAGTGGCGCTCTTCCGGACAGCAAGATAAATAGCAGTTGATTGCATTCGCCGAAATCTTAGTTGGACACAGGAGGATTGATATTGGCTTGTAGTTAACCAGCACAGTTGTCTGCCAATGTTTTATTTCAATAATTGCATTATATGAACCAATTTGCAAGAGGCATTCGACCTAGCCAGTTAGATGGTATTATTCAAAAGCCCACACACCTGAAGTGCGGTATAGTCAAGGCCCAATTTTTAAATCTTTTGAGGGCATGGATCTGCAGGTGAACTAGAAGAACAGGATAGAAAAGCAGTGTTTAAATCCAATAAGGAAATAAGAGAGGACGATTCCCTCCTATATCCTTAATCTTGGTATCTACCCAAGATTGGGATATACGATTCGTAGTTAAATTCAAGAGTATGAGCGGACTCAGTCATGGCAGGATGAGGGGCAAAAATGTTCTATTTCAGCCACTTGCAAACTTCACTTTGAGTAATTGTATTCTGCTTTTCGCAAACAGCACATCCACAAACAAATTAGTTTCCTTCAGCACCAGGTACTAGTATGGGAATGTGTGCTTTTTGAAACTACGAAATATTTTTGCTTTTAGATAATGTTTTTTTTCTTCTTATAAATATTGTTGGTGGCCCAGCAGCTGTCCCAAAAATAAAGTTGTACAAAAACAAAGATGAAACCAATCAAGCATTCACAAAGTCAAAAAGCTGACAGCAAATGCCAGGTCTTTTGATTTTGCCAATGCATGTAGAGAAAACCATTTGATACAGTCTTTGGAATACAGTACACACTTAGTTGTGCCCTGAGAAGATAGCAGATGCAGTGTAAAAGTATGACATATACAGTGGAGTCTGAAAAAGAATGAGCTAGAGATGTCATGCTTCTTTGAAAGGTCTACCCCAAAGTACGCCAAACAAGACTTTTCTGAGAGATTTAGGAAGAATAGGAGTTCAAGCTACTTTATAGCTTCTGGTATTCCCTGATGGACTTGCCATTTGGGGTATGGCACAAAGATTTGTTATTAGGGTAAGGACTGTGCCTAAAAGTTTTAAACATCTCTCATTTTGTGCTCATGCCAGAACTTTATTGAGGTGTTTGCTCTGGATCCACCCACTGCCGTTACAGTCTTCTGAACTAGGGGCAGCCAGACCATTTTAGAGAATTGTGAACTTGGCAAAATCAGCACTTCATGATTGTTTTTCTTTTTCTTTTCCTGCCTGCAAAGCAAAAACTCCCATCAATGGCAAAGAAAATTTGCATCAAAGGAACTGACAAAACCCAGCCAAAGTCTGCAGGCACATGGGGTCACGTTATCATGATGAGCTCAACTTTTTTTCTGTCAGCTGAAAGCATTTGGGTATGAGAGCACACCTTTACTGTGATTGTTGCACTTTTTGGCTGTAGGCAGGAATAGGATGAAAATGCCAACTAACAATAGGTAAAAGTTGAACCTTTTAACATTTCTCGTTTCATATCGACTTTAAAAAAAGAAAAAAGTGTACAATTATTCAAATGTGTTGAGCGTGTGGGCATGCGAGTGGGGAATAATTTGCTGCAAGTCTTAACACTTACAAGGTCCCAAAAGCGAGACCTTTTGGCTATGCCAATGTTTGTTTTTTACTGTCGGCACAATTATTGGAGTGCAAGAAATTGCCCTATCCCCAACCGTTGTACTAATGCCAAAATTGCCCCCAGAGCCCGAGACTACGGTTGTTATGCCAACATTCTCACACCCTCAGTTCTGCTGCATGTAGCTAACCACTATGGACTTCAAGAATATCATTTTCTATGGTTCAAAAGTTACGTAATAAAAAAAAAAAAAGCTAAATGTCTTGTAAAAAGGACAATTAAAAAAAAAATGTTTTTGACAAGCGAGAGATACCTCCTCTTCTCACCAGACCCTCCTTGCCGTGGCCATGCTCCCTTGCTCCACGTATGGGGCTCCTCTGACAATTTGCCAATACTGCTTTTAGTTCCATGTGCGGTCTGGATTGTCACGGAAAAAACCTGATCTGCACGTAGTGCATTGTTGTGACTCTGCACTTATTTTATGAAAACACATGTTTTTGAAACAAGGCCAATTAGACATTGCTGCCCTGTTTACTGCAGAATTACAGCCCCTCCCAGTAGCCGGTGTTTATCGTACCAGGATGATAAGCTACGAGGTGTGCCAAACAGATGGCCAACACCCTCCTCTTTACTTTTCCCGAGGCAGTCTTGTCTTTCTAGCTTACCGCAGCATCAAGAAATACAGGTTTATGCTCATAACACTGGGTTCTTGTTAAATAATTTTGAGGTTCTGGTTAAAACCAATGACGGTTTCTAAGCTGCCCTATTTTCCAAACGTTAACTGAAAATATTGTTTTTGAATAATTAAAGTGTTAATGTTTAACCCACGTTTATAACTATTGTGCCTCTAAGGAGGCATGTTTTCTAAATGTTTCTACTTGCTCTGTCAGTAAGGTGTGGGGTACCCACCACCTTCATGCCTTTATTTCTACTAGCTTGTCAGCGATGTTTTGTATTTGTGGGAAATGCTTGTCTTTTTTGGTTATTGTGCTCTGTGACATGGTCCGTACACTAACCTTAATCCGAACTTTGGCTTAGGATCTAAGAAGCTATGCCTGCTTTGCAGTGAGCCTTTGCACATGTATAGCTTCTACGCCTCTTGATTATGGGACAAACAAACCCATAAAAGATTGCACGGGATGTTAGCCAAAACGGGTTAGTTAGATATTCATTCAGTATACCCCTTTTCCAGTCTAATTAATGCTGTTTTTTGTAATATGAAATGAGGTTTAACCTAAACACCCTAGATCAGAAAGAAGTGACTGTTCCAAAAGGATAAAGTGACAATATATTGGTACCCATCGCAATAAAAAATGAATGCATGAATGACGTGACATTTCTTTTGTGAGCGTTACTTAAACTTTTGAATCCCCAGTGTTGTCATCAATCGATGTCTAATCTCAAACTACAGCTTGGTTCCTGCTTTCGGTGACGTCTTTTTGTGGTTTCATCAGAACACTGTGATTATTTGCTCTTTAGTTTTGTCACTGGATGTGTTGTTGATTTTAGATGACGTTTGTTGACCTTTGAAGAAAGGTATGGCAGACTATGAAGACATCAATCTCGCCCTTAAAGCTTTTTAAGACTCTTTTACAAAGGCTTTAGATATTATTGCCCCGTTAAAAAGATCTAAATCAAAAAGGGAAAACCATCCCGCCCCCTGGTATTCAGAATTTGTAAAGAAGAAATCCATAGTAAGAAAATTAGAACGCAAATGGGAGGAAATCTAAATCAGTAAAGGGAAGACGCACCTATAAATTCGCTTTTAGGACTTATTAAAAATATTGTAACTCCGCAAGAAGATCTTACCTAGTCAAGAGAATTAACTCTGCCAAAAACTCTTCCAAAGAGCTTTTTAAAATTCTCAAGGAATTAATGAATCAGAGTAGTTGTAATCTTATAATAACTATCTCGCAATCTCATTGCGATAACCTCGCGGCACATTTTGAACATAAGATTAACCATATATACAGCTCCTTTGCAAACAGTTTGACATCCAAGATCCTCAGCACCCCCCCCCCCCCCCTAGTCCTGTACACCTGGATTCTCTCTCTTGTTACAGAGGATCAAATACAGGCCCGAATTAATACCATAAACTCCGGTTCCCCACTAGATTCCGTCCCCCCTTATATGATCACCACTCTGACTTCTATTCTGCTTACCTCCATTACATATATATGTAATCTCTCCTTACAGTCAGCTACTATTCCTTCTAAATGAAAGACCGCTTGCATTAAACCTCTTCTTAAAAAGCTACAGCCGACCCTCTGGATTTGGTAAATTACAGACCTCTAGCCTTCCTTTCATATCCAAAATACTAGAGTTTTCAGTTAATCATCAATTGGTGTCTTACCTTGAAACAAACCCCCTGCTGGACGCTTCTCAGTCAGGTTTCAGTGCATCCCACACCACAAAATCAGCCTTAGTAGAGGTTACGTATACCATTAAACTGGCTTTAGACCAGGGTTCTTCAGCTATGCTGGTTCTCTTGGATCTGTCAGCAGCTTTGACACCATAAAATCTTAGTCCAAAGACTAGGGGCGATTGGTGTCACGGGTAAAGCTTTGGAATGGATGAAGAATTTCCTGTTTGAACATAATCATCTGGTTCAGCTGGGTGACTATTCTTCTGTATCCATGTGCTGCAGGGCTCAATTTTGAGCCCCACTTTGTTTGATGTCTATGTGGCACCCCTGGCAAAACTCATCCGTTCATGTGGGTTTGAAACCATCTCTTATGCTGATGACACCTAATTGGTCATCACTATAGACCATAATCCTACACTGACCAAAGTCACATTTAAGAACTGTTTACTAAGAATCTCTATGTGGATGACTGATGGCCATTGGAGCTGGGCCCACCACCTATCCTCAAAAAATATGCAAAGAATCTGGGAGTTCTCATAGATGATAATCTCTCCAGGAGTGAGCATGTCAAAACCATCTCTGGAACCTGCTTTAGTCTAATGCGAATGCTTAAAGTCTTTCAAAGGACCCCTCTACAAACTGTTGTTCAAGCCTTGATAATAAGTCATATTGACTGGCAATGCCTTAATGGTGGGAATTAATGAAAATCTCCTAACTAGGCTCCAAGTAGTGCGGAACTTAGCTGCACGCCTAGTCTTGAACCTTCCCCCTCGGTCTCCTTTGGAGCACACTCTCCATTTTCTTCATTGGCTTCCGATTAAAACACGCATCCTCTTCTAACTTCTTTGTCTGGTCTGTATAACTCTCCAAGGTAATGGCCCCCTTTACCTCAGAAACAAACTTCAGCCTTACATCCCGGTCCGCCAGTTTAGATCTAGTGATCTTACTCCTACGTCCCAAACGTATCCGAACAACCAGGTGTGGGAGTCTCTCCTTCCTCGCCCCTTATTACTGGAATCAGCTGCCCGTGTCCATTCGCATGCTCTGGCTTCACCCTTTTTAAATAAACTCCTGAAGAGACAAAGATTTATGTCTGGAATGTTGTTTCTCTTATTTGTGATGTTTTGTAACAAGTTTGTAATCTGTCCTCTATGAGAATGTTTTTAACTATATGATTTTTTTATCTATTGTTCCATGTTTTTAAAAATCTATACTTCATTAAACAGATTTTATTTAATTGCCTTTTGGGTCCTTTTAAGACTGAGAGTGAGTAGCTTCTGATAGATGATACAGTGGAGTGTGATTGATTTTTTTTTTTTTTTTTTTTTGAAACCGTTTATTGCAATCTCAAGAATATACAAGTATGGGCCTACAACCTTTCGGCCGGCCGCTAGAATGACAGGAGCATATGACATACGTACAAAAACACTTGGCGTTGCAAAGGAGCAAAATAGGAGGTACAAGCGTCGTGGGCCACATCACTCTGACCCCACAATACGGTTTCATTTTATACAAACAACACAAAAACCACACCCGCAAGGCAACCTGCAATCGAAAGTAACAGCACGTGCTCCCCGAATGGGGGACCCCAGCCATCCACAGGAGTCTAGAGAGGGGAAGGGGAACAAATCGAGGACTGGGGGAATTCCGTGCTCAGGGCTAGGGAAAGGAGTCAACTAAGGGGACGGGGCTGGTGAGGCCGCAGGCAGCAGTGGTGGCGCGCAGATACCCCCGCGGTAGGCGTTCCAAGGGCCCCATACTTTCACCCATGCCCCAGGCTCACCCCTCGCCACATACACCACCTTTTCTCGGAACATGCACCAATCCATGTGTTCTTTCCAGGCCGACACCGCCGGGGGCCTCTGGGATCCCCACAGTTGAGCAATATCACGCTTAGCTATCATATATCCCAGAGTCACCCATCGCGTCTGCGGAACCGAGTAGTCAGTTGGTTCCCACACATTCAGCAGGCATCTCCTCGCTTCAGGCAGCAGCTCGACATGCGTAACCACTCGCAGGACCTCATGCACACCACGCCAGAATCGCTCCACCTTCGGGCATTCCCACAAAATATGCAAAAAAGTCGCCAAAGCACCACACCCACGCTTGCACAACCAATCCTCAGCATAGCCCATACGCAGAAGCCTTGGCCCCGTCATGTAAACCCGATGGAGTATCTTAAGCTGGACGAAGCGAAGGCGAGCCGGTATGGCCACCTCCTTCGGAGAGGCCACCGCGGAAATCCAGTCTTCGTCGTCCAACTCCAGCCCGTCGGCAACCCAAGCCTCGCGGAGGCCAGTCAGCAGGCCCGAGCGGTCATTAATCAATTTTTTGTAAATAAGGGAGATCGTGCTGTCCGGAACGTGGCCATCCAGCACTCTATCCTCCAGGGGGGAAGACTCCGGGATGGAGGCGACGTCCGGGAAGACTGAGCCCAGTGCGTGACGGACCTGCAAGTACCGAAAGTATTCACTGCCCTGCAGCTGAAACTCCGTCTGCAGCGCCTCGAATGTTTTAAATCCCCCTCTCGTCCAGAGGTCCCCCACTTTACTGATGCCGATCGTGTCCCACTTCCCGAAGCCCTTCGAGGTCCACAGGGAGCCCAATCTCTCAGACGCGTACAACGGTGATGCCCGGGTCAAACGGTCCTTCCACCCCATAGCTGCGTTAGCCGCGTGCCATACTCGTACCATGACACGCGTAGGTCCCGTCAGGCGGGGGCCGGGCGCGCCAGAGTAGAGCGCTCGATTATAGTCGCCACCAGGCAGGAGCGTCTTGTCCATTTCAAATGCCGGGTTTAAGGCGGGCCCGTAAAGGCCATGATTAATTGCAGCTAGCTGGGAGGCCCAGTAATACCGTTTAATATCCGGGAGGGCAATCCCCCCGTCGTACCATGGGAGCGTCAACTTCGCCAGGGCAATACGCGGCCTCCCGTCCCAGAACAGGCGGCGCTGTAGACTCTCCACCTCACGGAAGTAGCGCGCCGGGACTAAATCCATAGTGTTCTGGAGAGCGTACAGGAAGCGTGGCAACGACATCATCTTAAACAATGCCGCCCGGCCGAGCGGCGAAAGCGGCAGGCGCCGCCAGCGCGCGACGTCCTCCTTCAAACGCTGGAGGGGGGGAAGCAAATTCCGCTCGTAGCGGGCCTCCGGGTCCAGAGTAATGTAAACCCCCAGGTACCGAAACCCCTGTGAGGCAATCTGAATCGGACAGCCCCGCGGGAGGACGGGAGCCTCCCCGGAAAGCACATACACACATGATTTAGCCCAGTTGATGACAAGGCCTGAGTTGCGGCCGAATGAGCGCAAAACATCAACCAGGACAATCAGTGATTTACGCGGGGAGGCTAGGTACAAAAGGATATAGTCAGCGTAAAGGGACACGCGGTCCTCATACTCGGGGGTCCAACGGAGACCACGGATGGAAGGGTGCCACCGCAGCCACTCCGCCAGGGGTTCCAAGGCCAGCGCGAACAGGAGCGGCGACAAGGGACAGCCCTGTCGCGTGCCCCGTCCCAGCTCGAATGGGACCGATACTCTTCCATTCACCACCACCTGCGCCAAAGGGCCCGAATACAACAATTTGACCCAGCTAATGAACCCCGGGCCAAATCCAAACTTCGCCAGCATAGCCCAGATGTATGGCCACTCGAGCGTGTCAAACGCCATGGTGGCGTCTAAGGACGCCAATATGGCCGGCTCCCGCACAAACGGGACACGCGCGAGCACCCCGTGCAAGCGCCGCAGATTAAGGGCCGTGTTGCGATGGGGAATAAAGCCGGACTGGTCTTGGTGGACCAGATCGCCCACCACGCCGACCAGCCGGTTGGCTAGCACCTTGGCGAGGATTTTGGGCTCCGCATTCAAGAGCGAGATAGGCCGGTAGGATGTAACCCGGTCTCGAGGTCTCCCTTCCTTGTGGATCACCACAATTGTAGCCAGACGTTGGTCCGGCGGGAGGGAGCCCAGCGAGTGGGCCGCCAGGAACATCGCATGGAGGTGGGGTGCCAGTACATCCGGTCGCAGCTTATACAGCTCGATAGGGATGCCGTTCGGGCCCATGGCCTTGCCGGATGCGACCGAGCGTATGGCGAGGGCAATTTCGTCGGAGGTAGGAGCGGCATCTAACGACACCCTGTCCTCCACCGAAAGGGAAGGCAGCGCGATATCCCTAAGCAGGGCATGGGAATCCTCCTCCGAGCAGGGAGAAACCGGGGAATACACCTCGCGGAAATAATCCGCGAAGCAAGAGACAATGTCTTCTGGCTCGGCGACACGCACACCATCCGTCCTCTCAATCAGCGGGACCACACGACTCGCTCTCTCCTTTTTATCCAACCATGCAAGCAATTTACCAGCCTTATCACCCACATCATACAGTCGCCCCTGTTGCTCTCTATAGAGGCCCCTGGCCGCCTCCGTGACGAGGGCCCTGTAGGCCGCCTGCTTAAGTTGTAGGACATGTAGTGCAGCATCCGTCACCCCACCCCCTAGATCACCCTCCAATTCAGCGATTTCGGCCTCCACCCGGGTCACCTCCTCCTGCTCGCGCCTCCGGGCATGGGAAATAAGGGAGAGAGCCTCCCCTCTAAGAACTGTTTTGAAGGCTTCCCACAGGGAGATAGCCGAAGGGACGGACCCTGCATTCTCATCGAAATACCGCTGCAAGGATTTAATCAAATCAGCGCGAATGGTGGGGTCGCGCAGGTACCAGGCATTGATTGGAGCCACTCTGCCCTCCCCCCTCGGGAAGACATCAATTTGCAACAGGAGCGGGGAGTGATCTGAAATACCCCGCGCCAAATGGCGCACCTCTCCTACCCTCCCAACATAGGCTGCAGGGACAAGGACATAATCAAGCCGTGAGAGGCTACCATGGGCACCCGAGTGGAAAGTGTACTGCAGCTGCGTGGGATGTTTTAAACGCCAGCAGTCCACCAATCCCAGTGTATCTAAGAAGCCGGACAGCCACGCCTGCGCCCGGGGGAGGTCCCTAGGGGGGTGACGATCCACGGTCCCAGAAACCACCGCATTGAAGTCCCCCCCCCCAACCACCAGAAGCCCCCCCGGAAGGTCAAGGAGGAGGCGCCCTAGGTCTGCAAAAGTCGTAGACTGTAACCCCGGTGGGACGTACACTGAGACAAAGACAACTACTTTACCCTCCATTCTCCCCACTAAGACAGTGTAGCGTCCCCTCTCATCATGGCGCACCTCGTCTATTTCCAACGGGAGCGAGTTCTTCACCATGATACCCACCCCCCGTGAGCCCGACGTGAAGCCCGAGTGGGCCACCAAGCGATAGCCACGCCGATTCATGGCACAAAAGGAATTACCAATAAGGTGTGTCTCCTGCAGAAAGACCACATCTGGCGAAAGTCGTTTCAAATACTGCAGGACCACACCTTGCTTAATCCTATCCCCCAGTCCGTTAACGTTCCAGGACAATAAAGTCAGGTCCCTACCCCCCATCACATACAGAAGCCATCATTCGTCCCCTGGAGAGCACCTTAAAAATGCCAATACAATAAAGGGTTTGCCTTGCGGTAAAAACAAACAACACCCCACCCCAACCCACCCATCCCAACAGAACTCCCCCCTCCCTGCACCCCTGCATGAGCCCAAACAGCCCCCCCCAAAGTGCAGTGTGCCTGTCGCCCCATGAATGATTAAACTAACTAGTCCCCCAGAGGAGGAGGGAGAGCCCCCAAGAGACCCCGTACCACCTCCACAGGAGGGAGACTTAACGAACAGTCAAAAATGACGACAATGTTGTCCAGAGCGAGGCCTACTATTAGTCCCTCAGTCCTGATCCGGCGAGCCCTCCCCTCCAACCGCGCCCCCCCCCACCCCCCGGCCCCGATCCCCGGGCAAGGAGTCCAACCAGTCCCCGGCTGCCTCGGGACGATCAAAAAAGTGCGTGCGGCCATCCACCTCCACCCGCAACTTAGCTGGAAAAAGCATCGCATACTTGAGGTTCAGGTCCCGTAAACGACGTTTGACTCCGAGAAAGCTCAGTCTCTGCTTCTGGACCGCTGGGGTGAAATCAGGATAGAAGTTTACATCCATATTGTCAAGTCTGACCGGTCCTTGTTGCCTAGAAGTCTGAAGAATAGCGTCTCTGTCCCGAAAGTTGAAAATCCGGGCAATGAGAGGCCTCGGAGGGGCTCCGGCCTTAGGTCTTCCTCCGGGAACCCTGTGGGCACGTTCCACCGCAAAGAATTTACTCAGCCCCCGGGGCTGGAGATGGGTGAGAATCAGGTCCTCCACAAACAGGTCCGCCGCCGCCGCCTCACGTCCCTCCGGCACCCCGACAATGCGGACATTGTTCCTCCGGGCCCGACCCTCGGAATCCTCCAGTCGACGATCCATCAGGGCGCTCGCCTGGCCAAGCCGGCGCACCTCCTTTTGGAGGGCCGCCACGTCCGCCGCAAGGCCCGAGGTGGTGTGGGCCAAAGAATCGACCCGGTCATTGGTCTTGGATAAATCGGCCCTCACCAGGCCAACATCCACGTGGACCGAGTCAATCTTTTGCGCCAGTGTGTCAAAGCGCTGGTCCACCGAGGCCTTCATCTCGGCGATAGCGCCCATGACATCTCGCAGGGTCAGATCCGCGGGCAGCGCAGGAGCATCAGTCGGGCCCTCAGGGGACCTATGCAGCACCTCGGGAGATCCCTTCTGGAGGGTGTAGCGGTCCATGCTGTTGGACTGATGGGCTGCGCCACGGCGGGTCGATTTCACCTTTGCCCGGTCGCCATCTTGCTTTGTGGACATGGTTCCAGTCCCCAAATCGTGCCGATCACCTCAGAAAAGGCCGACAAACCAGTTCACGGGCTCCGGGGGGGGCCACCACAGGTCCGCAGGACGGATCACAGCCGGCGGGCCAGCAGGGCACCCCAACGAGGCCACACACCGCACACCGCCCCGCAACCCAACCTCTCCTACGCAGCAAGGAGGGTGCAAAAGCGAAAGTGAAAGTGCGGGGTACGCGAGTCGCCCAGCCCTGCCCGCCGCTGTTGATCACTTTGTCTCCGGATCACCCCGCAACTCCAATCCGGGGGGCCGGCGTGGAGAAGGCCGCAAATCTCAATCGGTGCTCCCGCCGGTGTCCGAGGTCCAATTTGGAAACGGAAAACGGGTGACACCTCAGCTCGGGCTCACCAACACAGTCCCCTCATCTAGGACAGGATATTTTCAGGATTTATGTAGGAGGTCACGGAGGTCCTCGGGAGCCTCGCACCTACGCGGCCATCTTGGTTGCGCGCTAGGCTCCTCCCCGAGTGTGATTGATTTGACTGGTGATTTCTCCAAGAGAATTATTGGTTCAAGGAACCCTGTCTCTTGGGGCCACTTTCCTTTTTATAGGCTTACTGAGGTATGGCACATGAAGTTTATGATTTGTAAAAGTCGGCAGTAGGTGACATTTTTGATGGGACCATTACGTATACAAGGTTTACAAGGGTAAGGCAATTGTAATTGTATGGGTGCTCTAAGTAGGGCATTGAGTAATAGGTTTTTGAGTGGGTGTTGGAGAAAGGGAGATAGTTTACTTATTTCAATACATTTTTCCATTGTGGACCTGTTTGTCTATTGGAGCTTCAGAGTTGAATGCCTCTTAGTTAGGTCTTTAATAAGGATCTTTCGGCATAGCTGGTTTGTTTTATCAGGGCTATGCAGTGCTTAATTTGAGCCGGTAGTTACTGGTGCTCAGCAAGGGCACTTAATTGTCACCACCGTCAAAGCCAGCACTTGTGACAGCTGCCACATGTCCGCAATTGTTTGTGTAATTTAAAGATTAGCAGAACAACTGTTGTTTAATATACATTAAAAGCAAACAATTCCTTCCGCCCAAGCTCTTGTTATAGCTATGGGGCCCTCAAACAGTCTGAATTGTTGCAGTGTGATAGATAGCTGGCAGTTCTGTATGTACGGTCATTGCCAACGCTGGCAGTGGCCAAGAGTGGTGTTAGCTGCTGTGGCCTCCTGACCAGGGCCCTGGCACTTAATAATTTTTTTTGTTTTTTTTTTTTACAAATTAAGCGCACTCAATTTACTGGGGTGAGGAAGTTTGTACAAGGCCTCTCTGAAGACTACAATTTTCTAGATCTTCTTGAATGAGTCTTGCCAGGATTTTCAAATGAGAATCTAGGGTATTTTCAGGTTGGCCTTTGAACTTTTATAACTTTGCCTCCTCATTCAATGCCCCTGTGATTGATTTGTGTGGCAAGCCTGGCCATTTGTGTCCTACAGTTACAGGTCAGTGTCTCTATAGGGTCTACCTGTAGCAGTTAAAGCAGGTCTGCACCCCTTTCTTATTTAAAGTACACAAGACTTGGCTTTTTGTTCAACAACATAGCAGACAAGGTCTTTCAAGATGGAACATTTGTACTATTTTATTCATCTTCAGGCACGATCTGACTGAGGTTTGTATTATGCAGCATTCTGGTGTGGACTATATTACAAAAGTGTAATTGGAATGCTACAAGTGCTCTAATAATTTACTGAGCATGAGGTGGTGAGTATTCAGGATTGTGGCGGATTAGTAGGGCATTCCAATATGTTTTGGTGAGGTTATGACTTGTGAGTGCTTGAGTCCCCTGTAAAAGTAATGCAGCTAAGTTGTAGGCATTTTGGTAACTGGAAAGTGAACCTGCTTTTCCACTTATGCTGAGTGATGATTGTAGTCCTAATTAGTCAATAGAGAGGCTCTTGCAAATGTGTGATCCAGACCTTGCCCGTTGCTCCCATAAGTTTATTTGGGAGCATTTGTATTGTCTACTCCAATCACAGTTTTGTCTGTGTCAACATTTGCATGTAAATACATTTTTTGAATAAGAAGGTTTTGCCTTAACGTTACCCAAGTAGATCAAGCATAAGCCTTAAAATATTGACAGGAGAGTGTATACTGTACTTTGGAAGCTGTTGCCCAGGCCCTCATCTCCAGTAAACTGGATTACGTCAATAGTCTCTGTCTGCATCACCACCCCCTGATCAAAAGACTTTAGACCATAGAGAACACAGTGCTCAGACTCCCATGCCATTCACACATCACCCACACCTCTGAGACCTCCACTGGCTCTCCATCCACAAATGTGAATTCTTCAATCTTCTCACACACATATACAAAGCCCAGCACAATCTGGGTCCATCCTACCTCAGCAGCTGCATCAACTTCCACATGCCTGCCACAAACCTTTGGGCTACCGGTGTGCTACTCGCGCAAATCCCTGAATCCGCAGAGCGAGAGCTGACAATTGAGCTTTCTCATACCTTGTTCCCTGCCCTCCCTCTGTACATCTGAGCTACCTCATTAGTCCTATAGTTCCACAAAAACTTGCCGAAATCTCAGGCTTGGCCACCACAGTCCCTTCGCCCTGCTCTAGTGCTGGGATACCCTCTTGGGTGAGATGGATGTTTTACAAATTCACAGAACATGATGAGAAAAAACATAAGAGTTTCATTATTGAAACTTGATGTTTTTAAGCAGAGCTGCTCCTTTCTGTGTAGCGTCTACCTCTGTGGACCACTTACTTAGGAGTTGAGGTTAACATATTTGTTATGACTAAAAATGTCCTGAAGCACACCTTGTGTATTTCACATTACAGTTGAAGTATCCTCTTTTTTTAAATTTAGCGTGCAGCACCCGTGAACGGTGCGCCGTTCCTTTCGCACCGGGGCATAATGCACTAGAAGGTAGTGGCCCGCTGTGGTAGCAGATCACACGCGGGTTGCACAGCTGTATGCACATTGGTATTGCCAAATTAATACACATCCACCGTAGTAATTCAATTTTTATCATTTTTTTTTCTGTATTTTTTAACATATTTTGTTGAAACCATCACATCAAAAGATATGAAATTCGTGCCATTTTTGTTTTTTGAAATTCCATGTGTTGCCCATCCAGGCCTATACATGAATATATGACGAATTTCCAAACCTCCACCAGATTCGGTACATTTCCTTTACTCAATGCATTTCGGTTTTGAAAAACCTTCCTCAGTAGTATCTATAAATTGTAAAGATGTATATATTATAATCACATGACATGTGAACACCACGAAAACTTCAAATCATATTTACTTAAATTATCTGTCTCCATGTCAAACAAATTACTAAACGTGCCAATTAATCACAAATCCATCATCCCCCAACGTGACTCCCAACTTGAACTAAAAAATGCAGTGCATTACATATGACCTCCTGTCTTACTCCTGTATTTTTCCCCTTCATCATAATCTTAAAAACCACGTCAAAAGAGGTGCACTGCGTTCGGATCTTTGAGAAGTTATTGACATGGACTCTTCATTGCACGTATTGTTTATAGTTGGATAGGCAACAAGCGACTTTTATAATACATTTGCACGTGATATATGGGGGTTTTTGTGGCTCTGAAGCACATTACGAGCACCGTCAGCATTGGCAGGTAATTGAGGAGGTGTGATTGGCGGCTTGTGGGAGAACACATGATGGTTTACACCTGTGACCTGAAAGGAGGGCGGGTAACATCAGTTTAAATTTGGGAGGAGCAGCATGGTGGCGCTTAACAAACTATGAGCATGCAGGAGGAGGTTAATGCGCTGTGAATCCTTACATCAGGTATGCGAAGGGGGTTGGTAAAGGTCTTAAAACCGGATGCAGGGAAAGAATGGAGTTGAATGGTTGGTGTGCTGAGTCGGGCACAGGAGGTTTTAGGTTCATAAGGGATTGTTTTCAGAAGGGTGGTTGATCGAGGGTGTGTGAATTAAAAGCACACGGTTTTTAAGATTATGATGAAGGGGAAAATTCGGGGAGTAAGACGGGGGGTCAAATGTAATGCACTGCATTTTTTAGTTGAAGTTGGGAGTCACGTTGGGGGACGATGGATTTGTGATTAATTGGCACGTTTAGTAGTTTGTTTGACATGGAGACAGATAATTTAAGTAAATATGATTTTAAATTTTCGTGGGGTTCACATGTGATTGTAATATATACATCTTTACAATTTATAGATACTCCTGAGGAAAGTTTTTCTAAACCAAAATGCATTGAGTAAAGAAAATGTACCAAATCTGGTGGAGGTTTGGAAATTCGTCATATATTCATGCATAGGCCTGGATGGGCTACACATGGAATTTAAAAAACCAAAAATGCCACGAATTTCATATCTTTTGACGTGATGGTTTCAACAAAATGGATAAAATGTTTAAAAAAATACGGAAATAAACATGATAAAAATTGGATTACTACAGTGAATGTGTATTAATTTGGCAATACCAATGTGTGGCATACAGCTGTGCAACCCGCGTGTGACCTGCTACCACAGCGGGCCACTACCTTCTAGTAACATATTTGTTAATCAGGAATACTGTCTTGAATATGCAGTGATCTGTTAATAGACCTTAGTGTATCAGAAGGATGTAGCGTAATACTCTAGGGAACACCAGTGCAGGGGAGGGCGGAGGGTTTGTTGGCGAGGGAGGGCAGTGCTTGTACAGACACGCATTGGACAATGGCTTTAGGATAAATTATTATATGTTACAGAGCACATGAGTATATCACGCAGCCAAACATATGTAATATAAGGCAAAGAAACATGATATGGAACATGCAAATGTTTTGCTGAAACTCCATGAGCAATGTTGACTATAAAAGGCAATAAAATATGTATTAAAAAAAAGTAGACCTTAGTGTATGGAAACTTCGCATTGATTGATCTGGTCAAATTTGCGCATAAGCATGCTGTACAGCTTTGTTGAGGTCATCTAGTGTTGTGAAAAGCATGTGGAGAGGTATTTCTGGTATTTTGTCTGGACACAACATATACCAGTACTATTTATTTTTCATGGTCTGTTTCCACATTGTTTTTATATTGCTCAGAAGACAGTAGTTGCTGCTTACCTTTTTGCATGTTTTTGCCCAATTTGAACTAGTATAGCTTGCTTTTAAGTATGAGACCGGGAATCCTGCCCTAAATATCCGTTTAGGGGAGGTCCTTGCTGCGAAGGTGTCAGACTGGCATTTCTATTCAGACTTGTGAAAGACGTGAGGTTGTCTATACCAACTCAGTGACTTGCAGGTTTACCTTTCAGAAGTGTTGCAACATTTACTCACCAAAATGTTGGAAAAAAAGGTTATGTCCAGCTTTGCTATTACTTTCAAGTATTATTTTTGTATTTTAGAATGCATAATACAAATGTTGAAACATGTAAAGAAGTTTCTTTTAATACCACGCTACAAATTATTCTTTGAAGGTTGTGTATTTGAACTATAATTTGCAGAGTTGTTTTCTTGGCCTCTTAAGGCAACTCTGCCTCTCCTGGTTTCAAAAAAGGGCTCTTGTTCTGTGTCTCAGGGAACATACAGTATGTTTATTAAGCCAATTATGTTGATGAGCAATATGTGTTCTAATTTATTTAAGATTACAACTATACTCTTTAGAAAAGATGAACTTCCTAGCATTGTAGAAGTTTGTTCTCCAGTTGTGATGATTTACTTCCTCAAGTAAGTTATTTTTCCATAAACATATTCTTTTAATATGTTTTTCGATATATGTAAACTTTATCTGTGATCTTAACCAGAAAGTACTCCATGTAAACCCAAAAAAATTGTATCATTTGTGTGTACACATAACAAAAAACACCTCCTACATAGGCCTTCTCTTCAAATAATTCCATATTGCCTTTGCAAGGCAAGTAAGTCTGCATTTTGCTGACTCTGCCAAGTCACTGGCTTTATCAGACTTCAGACCCCGCAGCACACACCTTATCTTGGTGGGGCACCTTAGTCGCTGATGTACTGGGACAGTGCATTAAAGACATGCTCTCTGGAATTTCTTTAGTTTGTTTGCTGAGCATTTTTATTTTATTTAAACAGAAATGCTTCTGAAAAGCCATTTCTGTGCCGCTACACTTATCTTATTCCTATTATAGAATTTTGAAATTGACGTCCCTTTCCAGTAGAGTGGAGTGAAGTAAAGCACTTTTTGACAAATAAGATCCAGCGTTTCTGAAGAAATGGTTTCGCTTTCCCCAAGTATTTCGGAATAGACAACCGTGCATCAATAAAGCCATAACGACCAGCCACAAGACCAGTCCTGTGCACACATACAATTCATTGAATCAAAAATTGACATAAGTAAGTACAATGCAACACAGAAAACATCCATATGTAAATTGGTAATTCCGTTTAATAAGCATATCCAGCCGACACGTGTTTCATCGTGGGACGTATAAACCACGACTCTTCAGGGCTGGAAAGAATACAAAACATTTCATGCTAAGACATGTGTCTTAAGCAAAGCAATTATAAAATATAATGCTCAATACAAACGTAGGATACCACGCCAGTGCGAAGATAAAAAGAAAGAAAACACCACCGCTCCAAGAGGGTACTGAAGTGATGATAAGACAAAGGTGTAGATTAA
This sequence comes from Triturus cristatus, assembly GCF_964204655.1. Taxonomy (NCBI): domain Eukaryota; kingdom Metazoa; phylum Chordata; class Amphibia; order Caudata; family Salamandridae; genus Triturus; species Triturus cristatus. Next base: position 620,490,392 of record NC_140585.1, read on the forward strand.
GCCTGTACCACCAATCGGTGAAAAGTCATAAAGGAAGGGAAGGGAGGAAAAGAAACAAAATCATCACCAATAAACCCGAATATAGTGAGAGTTCCAAAGGCTATGTACCCCGAGAGTAAAAATTCCACAAAAATGAACTGACGCGTCCATACCTGAAGCTGATGCCAAACTTAGAGTATATACTGAGAAATAAAACAATACAAACAAATAGTCACATGTGTTCTTAGAAGCCAAGACAATGGTCAAAAAGGCGTGTCTAAGAAACAGTAAATGGGAATGTCTTACCACTCCACCGGTGATAATTCCAACCCGGTAGGGTGAACAAAGGGTCAGTCGATCTGTGCAGATAAGTATCGTCTCTGTACGAATAAAAGATATAATACACCCAATGTAGACTACACGTAAATACGTAAAAAATAAGTCAATAAAACAAGTACAAGAAAACGATTTGTACTTTGAAATAAAGCAAGTACAAGAAAACGATTCGCACCTTCAAAATAAAGCAACAAGGATCAAAGATGACTTCATACCGCCAGTCACGTAAGATTCAGTTATACATAAAAAATATCCCTAAAGAGTAATTCCAGCTCGTATGAGTCAGGTAACGTGTTCGTTATAACAAGTCTGAGCAAACCATTATCTGGAATGAAAACCACAACAGGAAAAAAAAAGGTTAGGTAACGTTAATGTCTCCCACTACGTAAGATCTAAGTTAAAAGAGATGTCCAATCTATATCTATGTCATATATAACACAACGAACCAGAATAGCAACTAACTACGTAAGATCTAAGTTAAAAGAGATGTCCAATCTACATCTATGTCGTATATAACACAACGAACCAAAATAGCAACTAACCACGTACTTACATATGGAACGAAGTATCAAAGCGTCCTGGCGGCATCTATTCCGTATGTCGGTGTATCCGAGACTCTTAACCCGGAAGTGCTAATATAGCAGGAAGCACCTGAACACTAGAACGTCGAAATCAATAAACCGAGTAGTCCCGGAAGAAGACGGACTTCAAAGTACTGTAGCCAAAGTCTCGGAGATCCAAAAACTAAGAAAAGCTCATAATTGATTTAAAGGAGATCCCTCGCAATAAGGCCATTGTCTAGGTATCACGCACAATGCGTCACGAGCTATTGATTATTCGCAAGAAGTAAAGTGAAAGATATCACCAAATATCGCGGCTGCAAGGCGCAAGTAGTGCAAAGTAATTACTTAAAAGAGACACGGTTCTCTAACCTTGGTTTAAGTTTATAATGTAAAACAAGGGAACAAAAAACTCCAAGCCTATGTTGTGAATAGCTTCATTGAGTTCATCTGAAAATTATAACTCTTAACCTGGAGCCTATCAAGTATACGATGAAACTGTCTGATTCAATCCCCTAAAAAGAGGATAAAAAAGAGAAAGAGAGGGGTAAAAGAGAGCGACAGAAGAAATAGAGAAGGAGGTGGGACAGTAGATACCAGTGACATCCCTGTCCTGCATGTATCATTAATTGTAAATCCTAGGCTGACATAAGGTAAACTGATAAGCGAAACTTAAGGTATGTAGCACATTGAATCAGACATGACTGGCCAGACAATTGTCAAATATTAAACCAGCCAATGACAAGATATGTTTGCAGTAAAAAATTGTACAGAATAAAAATGCAAGTATCAAACTATAGGTACTAAATAAGTTAAACAGCAAAAAAGAGAGTACATACTGAAGCGCAAAGCACTTAAGACGTCATCGTTCTCAATTGTAGTAATGTTGGTAATGTATCGCAAGATATAGATTAAAAGAGTAAGGAAGTACATTACTTACAGCAACATATACAAAAATTCAAACTTTACAAGCCAAAAGGACAGCCGGAAAAAAGGCAAATATGTCGATGTGGCGACCAGCCACCTCCGCTCATCTTGCAGATACCACCAGACTGCAGACTAAGTGTAACACACAAAAAGTGGGCCGCATGCCTTTTCCATTCATGTACCCAGGATCTGTAACAACATCCCCATATCCACTAGGATTGCCCCAACGCTGCTCCATTTTAAGAAAGAGGTGAAGACGCACCTCTTCAAAGAACACTACATCATAATGCATTCGTCATCCACAAACCAGATATCTTTCCTATGTCTTGTAGACCTCTTGCTTTCGTTTGTACTGACCCAGTACAGTGCTCCGCAGCCTTTTGACTACAGCTGCGCTGTAGAAATGCCACATACATACATAAAGCTTAGCCACTTGAAGAATACCTTAACATTGCACATGTGGAATCCATAAAATAGTATCCGCTGCACGTTAACATTTCACAAGACCGTGGAGCGTAAAATGAGCATCAAAGGAATAACTTGCTGCACCAGAGATTAACTGGTGTGGAAACCTTTATCATGTTTCATGGAATTCTAATTAAAACAAAGATCATCTCTCAAAAAACAGGCAGGTTCATCATATTCAGTCTTTCATTTCAGCTCAGCCGTAAATCAAATGATTGCTGGCTATCTGAATTGATGTGGTATTTGCCATCTGTTGAGCATGATTGTTGTAACATGCCACATAACTAAGTAGCAGTTGAGGCATAGCCTGTGGTCAGTTGAGTTCATAGTTTTTATTTGATGGGAGAAATGTGTGCCAGCAGAATCTTTGTGAATTTACGACTAGGTGCATTTAAAATGCGAAGTTCTTTTTCTTGCAAAGGCGGTGCATAAATGCTTACCGAGACATTTAGAAATTTTTTCTTTTTGTAATAAAGTTATGTGCTCTGCTGAAATTAATTTTGACAGAAATGTACTTGTTGCTTTTATAGTTTGGCAGAGTGATATCAAATGTTCTTGTACTCTGCATCTGCACCATTAAGTAAAATTGCAAAACATGACTGGATGTGCAGACCAAACGCTTGCAAATTTCTAAAGCTAAAAAGTTCCATATGTACATTCATTGCAGATTAATGCATTTATATAAAGCAAACCCACCCAATGGGGTGCAGAGCACTCTCCATAGCTGAAGGAAAGTGCAGCCAATGAGTGATCGGAAGGTTAGCGAGATCCAGAGGGCGGAAGCGTACTTCTACTGTGTCGTATTGTCATGCTCCTTAAGGGGGTGTCTTCAACTCTTTCCTGAAATGAGCAGGTTTGTAGCAGTCCCATTACATACAGTTATGACATTCCGGATCCTTGGAGCATAGACAATGATGCCACATTACCTTGTTTATTTGTATTTCGTTGTCTCCAGTATGGTGGTGTCCTGGTCATGGGTGTACCAAGAGCTACTGGAGATGGGTAAGTTTTTAGCCAGATAGATGCAGTGCCTGTAGATGGATTTTCAGATGTCTGTGAAATGCCTATATTTTGTAAGCAGAAATGTACCATTTGGGCCTGCCACTGACCATTTTTTTATCACCTTAAGTGTGAATTAACCGAGCCTCGTGAAAGAAAGAAATGGGCCAAAACTGTTTTGTATGCATCAAAATATGTCCGAACAAGCCTGCTTTGAAGGGAAGGTGAGGCATTAAGCTCACTCCAAATGTATCATTTGAAATTAACGGAACTATAATTTGATTGCAAATGTCTGATCTGTTATTTTATGTGGAAATAAACACGGACTGCAGCAGAAATTTGCTTTTTTTTTTAATAACTTTTTCCACGTTTAGCTAATACTAATGTTTTTGGGCTTTTCGAGGCAGTGTAAAAAAAAAATTGTTAGTCGAAAATGTAGTTGAACTCAGTATATTGTTCCCCGAAAGATGGAAGTCCCTGGCCCTCTTGAGATTCAAACTCATGTCATGTCTTTGCAAAGAGTGAGCCTATATGCACTCAGAGTATGTAGTCATCCCTCTCCTTCATGCTTTCAGTATTTGGGAGTGGAAGCTAGATTCCAAGAGAGATATTGTGAAAACTGTTTTTGGCTCAGGAGTGGGCATATTTGGGTCCCTCTTACAATTCACTCCCTGTTACACTCTGCCCACTGTAGCATACCGCACATGGTGCACTGGTTCAGCCTACTAACTTCACTGTGAGTGACCGCATTCTGCACTTTCACACTGAGTTCTCTTCAGTGCCAGGGACTACGACGCCAAAGGGTTCTTTATGAGACCAGAAATATTTCTATACCTTTTTTTATTTTATTGAAAAGCACAACATTCTATATTTTATTAAGTCCTCGATCTTCTCGTTTCCTTTTGGCCTTTATTTAGTTAATAGGGCCTTTCAGCCCTCCTAAACATAAGCCAGAACATCAATATATCATACCTATCGACAAAATATATAGCATATAAAATGAATTCCTTTAATCCGAATGTGCAGTGCCAGTCCTTTGACAGCTTAAAAACCTTTACCAGGGCCTTCAAGTTTCATGTCTTCCACTTGTAACTGATGCTAATGGCTCATATACGACCATCTTCTCCTTCCTTTCTGCAGCCATCTAGTTATTCCTGAACACGTTAACCCCTTGTGTAAGGACAGATCAGCAACAGAGACGCTAATGCATTCGGAATTGTGTTTCCTGTAGTTTTGTCTGGAGTTGTGTGGATTTGGAGTCTATCGTTCTTGCCCCAGTGCCATATTCGGTGTCCAAGGCTTTTTCTGTGGCAATCAAGAATGCTGTTTGAAGTGGACGAGTTGACTGGTTAAGTGGTCTTTCCTTTTTCTTGGGGCTTAGACTGTGTCTGGACAGTCTGTGTGATGCAGTTGCCTGTGACTACTAACATTTAGCCTGCAGAATGTATTTTTTGAGCGTCTTAGCGGAGCCAAGCCCAGATAGGATGGGTCATTTGCAACACTTAAGCCAGGACCTTCTATTTCCTAAGCTGGACGAATCTGCCTTTTGCTGAGATCTATTTATATTGAGGGCTGTGAAATGAGTAATACGTTCTGTTACTGCCTTCTCTTTCCACTACCTCCCTCATCCTCTCCTCTCTGGTTAATTGAAGATGGCATAGTCCACTTCTCTGGGCTCCCTCTCCTCTCCTGGGAGTTTGGAAAAGATTTTTGTTTTTAAAACTATTCTTCCTCCTATCTGACTTTGGAAATTCATGGCAGTAAGTGAAAGTACCATGCGACCTTGGTGTCCATAATGGATTGCCATCTGTATGCTCATTTGTGGGGTTTAGTTTTAGGATTGTGAGGGCTTCCTTCATGTTCATCTTATGGATGCTCTGGCCTTTGCACAATGCCTTTTCAAGGTTTGTAATTTTTCTGTTCAAGAATCTCTACAGCGACTGTCGCCATGTTTTGAGATTGTTGAGGATTCCCGGATCATAGCGTGGGCTTTTCTCTGTACTCTACCAGCGTTTAGCCCTGTGCTGATTACTGCATAAGCCATCTCTACCCAGCGTTCCATTTTCATTGCCTTTTCTGTTCATGGAAGGGGTATTATTGTTATTATTGTGGCCTTTTTCTAACCTGTGCCTCTACCGTTAGATATTTGACCTGGTCTGTCTCGTTATTACCGTCGTGGTTTTGGTTGGGCTGTGTGGTACAATGTTGTGAATCAGTTTGCTCAGGCTCCACTGTTAAGGGTGGGTACCTCCTAGTGCTCTATTTAAGAGTTTTCACAACAGCAAATCACGCTATAAGAGCTGTCTGCATAGGTAGTAATTATTTACTTCTAAGACTTGCTAACCTTCAATTCAAATGATCAACAGCAACACCCACCAAACCACCACCACCACCCTGTTTTGTATCCTTTAGACTGCAGCAACGTCTGGGTGAAAACGTCTGAAGTGATGTAACAGTCTACTCTAGGCAAGAAGGAGTCACTGAGGAGTAAGACCTAGATACACTTGTTAATTATTTGCTAAGGATACTCGAGGGAAATAATGCATTGATGATGTAAGGAGAACTCTCCGTATGAAGAGATCTGTTAGTACTGGGCACATTGTGCTTTTTGCTTTGTTTTTCTCCATTGCATCTTTAGGCTTTTATATGTCAAGTTGATCTTTTAGTTAAAAATGTAAATGCCGTAAACATATTTAATGGCTTTTAGTTCTGATTGGGCTAATGTGCATCGGCTGCACGTTTTTCCCTTTAAGTATGAGACACTTTATCTCTGACCGAAGTGCAGACTGAGGACATTATGTTGGTTTCTTCCATTCATTTATAGCTTGCTCATAAACATTGGCTGTCGGCTTTCACTCCCCGCCTCCCCCATTGTTGAAACACTGATGTATATTGTTAAGAAATTCTATCTTCTACGCTTGCTGGTGTCTAGATGGTGTACCTTGGAGACAACTAAAGAGTAATGGATGGCGTGGTTAAATAATCTTAGCCACTGGTAATTTTTATAGGCTGTATGCCAATCTATCCTTTCTCCACCCATTGTGCCCGTGTAGACTTCAATCAGTCCTATGCAAATCTTTTTGGTCCCGATCCAACAGTAGCAGTCTAGCCCAAAATTCCAGGTCAGGTCCCCTCCTGACATAAACACCTGCAACCCCAGACCAATTTTGGCCCTTTAGGGCCTGTCAGTAAAGTACGGCTTGAGCTCTGTTGCACAGTGAGCACATGACTTATATGGACATACTACTCGCACTCATATAAAAAAGCAATAACATGATGGGTGTAATGCTTGTCATAGAAACTGGTTCACGGTTCATATTTTGAAACAAATCTATTTGATTAGGGCAGGAACTGTTCTCTGTTTGATTAACCCAATTATTTCAAACCTGGTTTTAACAAGCCTAGAGAGCCTACCCGAAGCAAGAGTTTGGGTAAAGACATAAACGGAGTTGCAGCGGGGAATGAGGTTTGCATTATGCATATTATTGGTGCAAACTGCAGTACAAGCTGCACTTGAGCACGTGGATCTTTTGTCACAGGCTGAGGATTGACATCAACAGATCAGCAAAACATCAACTACAGTGAAGCACATTAGGATCCTCAGACATGACCGAGAGCAGTGGATAACGAACCATGAAGGATTATTTAGCAGATTAGCAAAGTTACAAACTCAAAGTATTCATAAACCAATAATAATTATATAGGTAAAATGGTCAGGGTGAAGCGATTCAAATATGGCAAATACAAAGATAGTTTAAAATCATCATAAATGGAAGGGGAATTTCCTAACATGCTAAGTTAAGAGGTCAAAAGAAAGAGAGAACATGGAGCAAATGGTGTCATCAACGAAAGCCTCTAAAAGGCAGAACCGAATGAATATGGAGTCCGATAATTGAGAGAGAATTTGCTCAGGGGTCTAGCTCTTTAAGCCGGAACAAAGGTCTCGAGAGAGTGAAAAGTGCTAAGATGCAGGTAAAGCTTTTGCTGGTAATTATTATATAAAGGAGGCCCTTCTGGGGCGGTAGCATTGATTTAGGAGGTGAGATTGAGTAATAGAGTACAGGGTTCAGAATCTTGTAGCGCTTACCTTGGTTTCTACAGCTATGTAGCACAGGGGTGTGATGTATAAGTGGTTTATGTGCACTGTTGGTTCATAACAAATGATGTGGTCTGTGTTACAAGAACGGAAATGGATTTATAAGCTTTTAGAGCCTATGACTTGTGCCAGATTTTGGGTATGGATGGACTAACGGTGTAGCTGGGTCAGCTAGCCTTCTCCACTTTGCTGGCCCAGTGACAAAGTATCAAGAATATTAGTAGCATTTGTGAGGGTCCCTCAAGTAAAACCAGATCACTCCAGATGCTGATGAGCTCCTTCTGTTGGGCAACTCATGTCAGGCCCTAGTTTAGCATGATCTCTCTAGTCGCGGTGAGCTGCACGTGCAAGGGAGAGACCTAATTGAACAGCAGGTACCCTCCTCTTAAAAATGTATCATCCTGGCATAGTACTGACGAGCCCAGAATGCACACAGACCCCAATATGTCTCTACTGCTCGAGTTTGCTATCACATAAAATTCCCTGTAGAAAAGTGAAGGGCTCCACTAACATTTGACTTTTCTTCTGACTCTGCCACCTGCTCTCTGTATGGTCGATGCCAGGGTCCAACTCCATTTAAAATAGCTTAAGCAAACAAGACATGTCCTTGTGCTAAAGCCGAGTTAAACTAATTTGAGTGGGTCAAGTGCTCCCTCGGCCTGTCTGCACTGTTGGTATTCACCCCAGAGCTGCTGATGTTGCAGGGATCCAATGAAGATTGGAGAGGTTCACTGCATTTTCAGGATTGTGAAGGACCTATAAATTTACAGTGCAGAATAAAATTGCACTAGAATAGGCCTGAGCATCATCACTTTGACCATGAGAATCCCCGCGCTAAAGAAATGTAAATATATCTCATCTGCGAGGAGGAGTGCTGTCATGCAGGGAACGAAAAACTTCTCCATATGAAGCACAGACATAAGGAAGGGGGAAAATGTTGAGACCACATTTGTTGTACTAAAAGGATTTTCGTACAGTGATAATGAAAGTAAAGGTAAAGTGAGGATTTATTAGGCCTAAGTGACTAAACACTTTTCCTCTTTCAGAATTTGCAATTTATCTGTAATGAGATCTCAATTTTAGAGATGTCATTCTAATATGCCATTAAGTGTGAACTGGATTGTCAGACTAAAGGTTTACTTCACTTATGCCCTCAGGCTCTTCATCCATCTTTAGCAAGAGGGTGAGTTGATTTCTGAGAGAGATGTGAATGTGGGCCTTCCTTTTAAAATGGATACACATATCACTCCTCGTACATCAATTTCTTTGTGTCCAAGAGAATTGAGAACATGCCTGAAATGAATGTGGCTTTCTTTTTCAGTAGCTCGTACTGCATCAAGCTTTGGTCTCTGTCAAAGAATTAAACCCTGGTGGTCTTTCTCTAAATATTTGTGCAAATTCTGGAAGTGGTTTCTGCACAAAACATATAGGACAATATGTTCCTATGCCTTAACAACGTTTCTCTCTTTCCCATCCCAGGTGATCTAGAAAATGGGTAAATATTGTACTTGCAAAGCTTTTGTGTTTCTGATTATCCCTACCTTATGATTTGAACTCCTCCTTTGGACGAAGGCCCCTGAGGCCCTCCCTGAATTCCATTGTCTGCAGAGCCTCAAAGTATCCACAGTAAATGACACTAGGAACACTCCAGCGCCATCTCAAAGTTTGTTTTGAGCATCGGCATGTAAAAGGCAATATACCCCCACCCACCTTCTACACCTCAACCCCTCCCCCCAACCCAAAAAAGAAAGTAGTTGTATTCAGGTTTTTCTTCTCTCTGGTGATCACTGCTCGTTGTTTTAGAATCCTTGGCAGCGATTGCTTGCAGGCTCATGCAGTTGCTCTTCTTTTTTTATTTTTTTGTTTTTTAGTTTTAAAAAAAAAGTTCCTACTAAGGCCCCCAATGTCTTGTTGAGGAGGACTGAGGGAGGGGGAGGGATTTGGAAGCTGAATAGGGGTTAAAAATAGAAGTTTTGTTATGCAGCTTATTGGTTATGCGTTGTATAGGCCGGGAGGGACCTTTTATGACCCTGCTTTAGGTAGGGTAGGATTGGCGGGGGGCTTGTGCCTAATTTGCAGGGTGGATGGTGAAACAACTTGTGTAAGGCTTTATATGTGGCTGTGCAACAAAAAACCAATAAACTAGGTTTAAAAAAAAAATAAGGCCCCCAATGTCCACTTGTGGTTTTACTGTACTTGAGCCCTAGATACCACTGAATGTTCTGTGAGGAAATATTTTGGTTTTCTTTGACTTTACTCTTTTACATATTCTACGATTAATCTCTACTTGCCCTATGAACGTTGTGCCGTACTTGATGTACATGTTATCCCTAATTGAGCTACGATCTCTGCTTAGACCTTCATATTCTCTCTACTGCACCATTGCAGCATCTTGAGTGAATTTTTATTGTCGCTCACAATGCAGGGATTTTTGACCTAACACTATCCTTGTTCTCATGCATCCTATATGTGGCCTTAAGCGAGCCCTTAGCCAGACTGCCCAGTCACCATGGCATGCTGAAAGTGCTATAGCAAGGTTAGAGGACTCCGTTTTACTGTTGAACTCATGGGCAATGAAGAGGGATCAGGGACAACACTCTACAGGTTGAGGTGGTAGGACATGGAATTACTTCTGGGAGAGCGTTTTGGGTAGTCCTCACCCAATGGTTGGAACAGCATGGAAATGGGTTCAAGAGTGGAGGCATTTCTTAATTTATGAGGTTTGATTAATGGTGGCGATGTCCTGTCAGGACCGGGGTGACATGTAGGAACATATTCATTGATATGTGAACTAGTTGGGGGTACAGACTAGTCATGTGACAATTTTTGAAGTTACCTTGGGTCAGTGCATGGAGAAATCAAGATTAACATTGTGTTTGAGTTGACTTTTAAAGACCTGCATATGTCTGTGCAAGACGAAAGGGCCAAGAGGTTGTGGCCAGGTCTAGTGTGCATTGCCAACCAAATATATCCTGATGGAAATAAGCCTGTGTGGATGAACGTGTGTGCCTACTTGAACCCAAAGGCACGATCTGCCAATCCTATTATGTAAAGTGGCACAAGGATGAGTATTTGAATAATAATTTTTTTTTTTTTTTTTACTTCTTTTTATTGGCATTTTGAGGTTTAAACGTACATACGTGTGTCGCAGAGAGAGTTGTGGTACATAGGTATTAGAGTAGACCTTCATCAACATAGGGAGTACATCAATATCTTGTTCAGTGAGGATGTGGTCTGTGTTGTAGCAGAGCATTGCCAGAGAGGGGAACTGGGGGAGAACTGAACTAGGATGTGCCATGGGGTGTGTAGTGTTTGAGTGGGCGTACGCGATGGGTCCATTATTGCCTACTCGACAGTGCAGTTGCTGCTCGCTCAGGGGGAGGCGGGTGTGTGGAGTTATGTGGGGGGGGCGTTGAGTGTGATAGAGTGACGAAGACGGACCCGACTGGTCCGGTGATGGCACAGGGAGTAGTGGTGGAAGATCCACTGTCTCGGGAGCCTGTATAGCAGAAGGCTGTACCGTGTTGGGGTCCTGGTTTTTTTCACTTATTATTGCACCAAATTAGGTCTTCTAGGAGTGGTACTTACACTGGGCTGGTCCCAGTGTAGTCCTGATGAAGAGCTTGGGAAGCTTGAAACTAGTCGACCGTATGCTAGGTACACTTACCCATTATAGTAGTTTTCTCTAGCATATCACCCACTTTTTAATTAATTAGCTAGGAGCAACATTAAAATGTATATTGGCCCACTAGTTGATTATTTTAACTCACTTTAAACCACTCCACACCACAACACTTGCACAACACATAGTCTTGTTCAGTGCTCCTACGTAAATCCGCAAGTCGCAGCACGCCTCAGCCCGTAGAGGACTGAGAGGACCCCAATGATGAAGCATGTCACCGTGGGGAAACCCTGGTGAGTGAGGGGACTAAAGAAAGGAATTGCCCTTTCTTTCTTTTGCTTGGGTGTTCTTTCGGGAAACAAGTGCTTTCCTCACACCCTTTGGTTAGGTTCTCATAATCTGAAGACTCGGATTATTTATTTAATCATATACACAATGGGAGGGTGAACCTAACCGTTAAAAAACCTCTCTTTCCCCCTTCTTTTTGATATACGTTGATTACAGCACACAGCTGAGGGAATCTGTACCTTGATCACAGAATCTTAGTCTGACATCCAACATTACACACCATACTCACACTTTTACCAACCATGGCTGAAGTTACGGGCCTTACTTACTCACAAGAAGAGGTAGACAGAATCATAGCGTCTATGCTACCTCTAGCAGGAACTAACACCAGAGATACATCCGAAGCAAGCCAATGCTGGGACGAATTGACTGAATTGAAGCGGGAACAGATAAAAACACTAATACATGGTATTATGATGACAGAGTACGTGAGAGCCAACATCGCGCCACGTGGATTAATAGTCAGAAATGAACCCTTCATTTTTCAAAATGATAAACTATTCAAGAAAGACTGGTCTCTAATATCATGGCACTGTACCAGGGATTGGTTAGTGCTAATTATAAAAACAGCTTCTCGTTTATCTGAGGAAATGAAAATTGGAATCCATGATCTTGAGATTCGTCTGAAAACCTATCAAACTACAGCGGAGTTAAAAAAACGATTGGAAGAACTTAACAAAAGCATGGCCGAATTTGAAATTGGTTTGAAAGATGCCAAGTACATTAAACTAAAAAAAGACCAAAAGAATTTCTCTCAAGAGAAAATGTACCCCTATACCAGGGACGACTATACTCCATCCAATCGCAACCCCGGTTACAACACGGACAGCGATGGCTCGGATACTGGCTCTGATTTTTCAGACCCTGGTGGTAATTACATCCCCACGAACCGAAACAGACGACCAAGAGGAGGACGCCCTAGGAACAGAGGTGGAGCAAAGTTTGGCTGGTCCCCGTTCCAGAACGCCCCACACTATGGGCCTCCACCCCCACAATTCTTCTATGGGCCGCCACCTTTTCAACAACCATATCCTCCACAACCTTACCCGTATTGGGAACCCCAGAACCAAGAATCCAATCAGTCTTTTTTAGGGAGAGGCAAAAATCCCCCAAGAGGAAGAAACAGACGCGGCCAGCAAGTGCAATGGGCACAGCCACTGGAATCAGTGAGGAGTCACACACGGAGCATGGGCCCACCGAATCTGCCCTCAACGAGCAACAACCCAGCCTGATAGTCAACCTATCTAACCATTCTTTAACACCAATTCAAAAAAATGTGTTGGAGAAAGGTTTAGGGTTTGTTCCCACAGCAACCTTGGATAAATTTAAACTGATCTGCGAATTGAAAGAATTCATACGCAGAATCAAGTTGGAAGTATTTTTCAAAGACAAAGAACCAGACCTTACATCTAAGACGGACACAGGACTGCACAAAAAATCAAATTTCACACCTCCTCCCAATACCCTTCCTATTGAATTACTAGCATTCGAAAAAGCAGTAATTAAGGAGATTAGGGAATTGGACCCTAAATCCATAAGAGTTTTCCATAACACGAGTAGAATTGAACAAGAGGCGATTCACCAACTCTCCAAAGACGAAACTATCACAATCAAACCAGCCGACAAGGGAGGAGCCATAGTCCTGCAAGATACATCGGATTACCAAACTGAATGTCTCAGATTGCTGGACGACAGAAGAAACTACCTAGCTATACCAACCAACCCAACTGAACGGCTGAGGATAGAGATTGCGAACTTGGTCGAAGAATCCCTGATCAATGACTGGATTAGTAGAAAAGAGGCGGATTTTCTTGAAAACAAGCGACCAGTCATCCCCTACTTTTACACTATCCCTAAGATACACAAGTCTATGGTTAAACCACCTGGCAGGCCCATAGTTTCAGGGATTGGTTCTATTTTGGAACCCCTGTCTAAATTCGCCGACGCTTTTCTGAGACCACTAGTCCAAGCGACCGACACGTATCTACAAGACACTAAAGCTGTTCTGTGTCTGATTCAAAATCTAGATTTCAATCCTACAACCAGCATCTTAATCAGCCTTGATGTGGAAAGCTTGTACACCAGTTTACCACACAAGGATACACTGGATATCCTTGAGGAAGTACTCTTCGAAAATGATTGGGCTTACCACACACCCAGACATGTGGTGTTGGAGTGTTGTCGACTAGCTCTAACAGAAAATTTCTTTCAATTTAATGATTCTTTGTTCAAACAGACCCACGGTACGAGCATGGGAAGCACCTTTGCGCCGAGCCTGGCGGGGCTCTACGTACACCATTTGGAACGACACAAGATCCTCCATAACAACAACCCACACATCAACAATATCAAGTTATGGAAGAGATACATCGACGATGTGCTCCTCATCTGGGAGGGTAACGAGACGGATTTTGAATGCTTTTTTCTCTGGCTAAACCAACAAGATCCATTTTTAAAGTTCACCTTCACCATGAGCAGATCAGAGTTGGTCTTTCTTGACCTTAACATATCGGCGCACGACGGCCGCCTGATCACGACCACACACTTTAAACCCACGGCAAGAAACTGCCTTTTGGTATATGAAAGTTTCCACCCGAGGAGTCTCAAAGATAATTTACCCTTCGGGCAATTCTTGCGTCTAAGACGCAACTGCACCACGAGAGAGGATTACAAAAGGCAAGCTCAAGATCTATCCAAAAAATTGATGCAACGACATTACCCACCACATCTTGTGTCCAAAGCACAAAAACGAGCATCCAACAACAACCGGGATGCGCTTCTGGAACCTAAACCTGAAAAAATATTGGATAAGAATGAGAAACGACAAATCTGCATTACAACTTTCAACACCGCATCAGATCAGGTGACCAAGATCATTAAAAAACATTGGCGAATCCTCAATAGTGGAGGTCTAAATCTGCAACTACCAATGTTTAGCCATAAGAAAGCAAAAAACATCAAGAACTACTTGGTACATACCAGACCTAATTCGACAAGGACGGTTGGTCCAGTACGCCTACTACACCCACTCCCAGAGGGACATTACCCCTGTGGCAATTGCAGCGTATGTCACCTAACCACAGCAACTAAGATTGTTACCTGCAACAATGGCATGACGTGGAATCTGCGATCTTTTACGAATTGCAACACTACCGGGGTAGTATACCTCATTACATGCGTGTGTAATCTCCACTACGTGGGAATGACCACAAGAAAAGTGAGCACGAGAATGGTCGAACACCGCAGCAACTTCAGATGCAAACATAATAACACCAAAATGACGACGCATTTCTTGGAAAAACAACATACACCAAATGACTTCAGCTGGGTCATTCTTGAACATGTCAACAACTATCCCAACAGTGAGAAGAATCTACACGAAAAAGAACAACGTTGGGTGTTTAAACTGCGTTCAGACGACCTCGGCCTTAATGATGATATACCATGGGGCCATTTCACAACAAACTGAGTTATCTGTCAGCAACCCTTTGTTATTTAACCACTCTGATTTTGGCACCCTGAATACATGAGCCTATCAAATTATATTGTGCAATTCAAGCACGCCATTGCGTTTCATTGTTTTTCATAAAACATGAGATATACAACTACTCTCCAGTATTTGGGGCACCTCACAAGATGTCTTTACAATCACTACTACAACTGAGGTAACTGTCTTTTCATTCACCCATGAGAAGTGTAATTGGGTCTGTTCAGAACCTAGTATGGAGGTACTAATGGGACAATTGTTTTTCCCAATCTGTGGGTAAGGAACTTATTGACTACCAAGAAAATCAGTTTGGCACTGCTTGATAACCTTTTAATAAATTACACTCTTTTCCCTACCTAAGATGGCCGAACCAATTCAAATTACGAGAAATGACACCCTAAGGCTCTTCAGCCTTGTCCGTTTTTAGTGCGCTGAACGGAGCAGATGAGCATAACCTCTTTCGTCATTGCTTAAAATTAATTTCTCTTAATTTTTAGTCTTTATTAACTTTCACGACTGGTGCCTGCTCCAAGATGGCGGCGATCGAGGGGAACTACAACCAGCGAGCTCTTCCTTATCCGTTTTTCTTAGAAAAACGCAGCGGATGGCTAATCCTTTTTTTACTGCTAACAATTAATTCCTTTTTGAATTACTCTTAATCTATTTACGATATTTGCCAGTTCCAAGATGGCGGCCATTGAGCGCGACCGCAACCGGCGAGTCCTTTCTTCCTCTTCACATCCCCCACCAGGTAGATATCAAGGCACCCGGCTCGCATCCATTCAGTATGCGGTCGGCGAGGCAGTTTACTAGTAGGTGTTTCCGGCGGGTGGCCTGACGAGTACAAGTGAGTAACCACGCAGCAGCGGGATGCCCTTGGCCCATCGTAATTTAGATGGGTCTTCATTTTAACTCTCTTCATTTTGCGCTGGATCTCCTAACAGGACAGCGCTCCAAGAACTTTTTACTTTATCGCTTGTACCTCTATCCTAGGTGTACGAGTGTCCAACCCCCCCTCAGTCGACCATGAGGCACAGTTTTGCCTTTTAAAATGTATGTATTTTCGTACTTTTGTTTGTCTTGTGTGTAATTTATGTTGTCAGACGCATGTTTTTTGACCTTGTGTGTATTATTAAATGTGCACTTCGTGCATTCACGATCACCTTTTATTCACGATATAGCTAGACGCCAGCATGAAAGATGTACTGTCTGGAGAACTATACAGTGGCACAATAAGAATATGTGAATATTGAGCATTGCGACACTGGTGCATAGTGTAATCACTTTTTTATCCTATGACAATAATGCATAATCTGCCCTTTTCTCCTTTAACGTCTGTTTTCCATCCTACAGATTTTCATTAGACGTACATTACGTATGTATTTTGATTAACGCATGCAAATTTTGCACAGCGTTTTGTGTTTTTTTCACTTATTATTGCACCAAATTAGGTCTTCTAGGAGTGGTACTTACACTGGGCTGGTCCCAGTGTAGTCCTGATGAAGAGCTTGGGAAGCTTGAAACTAGTCGACCGTATGCTAGGTACACTTACCCATTATAGTAGTTTTCTTTAGCATATCACCCACTTTTTAATTAATTAGCTAGGAGCAACATTAAAATTTATATTGGCCCACTAGTTGATTATTTTAACTCACTTTAAACCACTCCACACCACAACACTTGCACAACACATAGTCTTGTTCAGTGCTCCTACGTAAATCCGCAAGTCGCAGCACGCCTCAGCCCGTAGAGGACTGAGAGGACCCCAATGATGAAGCATGTCACCGTGGGGAAACCCTGGTGAGTGAGGGGACTAAAGAAAGGAATTGCCCTTTCTTTCTTTTGCTTGGGTGTTCTTTCGGGAAACAAGTGCTTTCCTCACACCCTTTGGTTAGGTTCTCATAATCTGAAGACTCGGATTATTTATTTAATCATATACACAATGGGAGGGTGAACCTAACCGTTAAAAAACCTCTCTTTCCCCCTTCTTTTTGATATATATTGTCTGAATTGGTACAATAGGAGTGCCCATTCTAGGGAAATGGGGATTTTGCGGATACCTTTGGCTTCTTCCGCACGGATTACCTCTTCCTCAGGAGCTGCCCATTTAAGAACCGCTCCTGTCCATGCCGCCAGCGGGGGGCCCGATGGATCGCGCCAGTGCATGGCTATACAGCGCTTGGCCAGCAAGTGGGCTAGGGATACAAAGCGCATTGGTATTTTGTGTCGTTTCCTCCGTCCCAGTATGCCCAATGCACAGCCCTCCCAGGTGGTCAGGTGGGTCAACCCGGTAAGCTCCCTGAGTGTTGAGTGGATAGATGACCAATAGGTCTGAATGCCCGGACACGTCCAGAACATGTGATAAAAGTCCGCGTCCCCCGCTGGGCAACGAGGGCAGAGGAAGATCGTGTCGGGGTAAAAGCGTTGGAGGCGTG
The DNA here is from genome assembly GCF_964204655.1 of Triturus cristatus. Taxonomy (NCBI): domain Eukaryota; kingdom Metazoa; phylum Chordata; class Amphibia; order Caudata; family Salamandridae; genus Triturus; species Triturus cristatus. The sequence continues at coordinate 620,507,646 of NC_140585.1, forward strand.
CTGGTGTTAGGTAGGCCCTGTGTAGGATATGATACTGTATGTTCTTGAACCGGGCATTCCTGGAGACTTTTTGGGGGAATTCTATTGCTCTTTCCCATTCACTATCGTGGAAAGGTCGACCAATTTCCTCCTCCCAGAGGGTCCGTAGGGGTCCTAAGAGCGGGGGTGTCAGTTCCCTGATTGACTTGTATAACCATGTAGTGTGGTGGCGCCCCGGCCCCATTCGTAATATTGTGTGGAGAACCGGGTGTGTGGGGGGTTCCCCCAGGGTGAGGTCGGCGTATGGCCGGTAGTGGCTGAGGAGTTGGCGATGACGCAAGAATTGGCCGGGGGGTAGGTCACACTCGTCCATGAGTTGCCGGTACGACCGCAGCTGTCCGTCGTCGAACAGTACTTTCGCTTCGGTGATGTCCCTTCCCGTCCATTCCCGCAGCATGGCGGAAGTAAAGAACCCTCCCTGTCTGGGCCAGCCGACCAGCGGTAGCAATGGTGTGTACGGAGGGCAATCTGGCGCCATGCGGTGTATACGTTGTACGCACTTCCGGGCTATGTCTACTTGTAGGGGGTAAGTCCGTGTGGGGCGAGACCCCGGTATGAGTAGGCGGCGTAACTCCGGTATGGGTATGCTACCTGCGGCAGTACATGTTTCGAGTGTGCATCTGTCCGCAGTCCAATAGGAAAGCCACTGGAGCTGTGATGCCAGGAAGTAGGCTTCGAATGATGGTGCGCCGAGCCCCCCTTGTGGCGTGGGTAATTGCAGGTTGGCTAGCGCAATCCTGTGCCGTCCCTAACCCCATATGAGAGATCTGAGGAGCGTGTCTAAGTCCTTGAAGAAGGAGCGGGCGGGATTACTGGGAGGTTGGTGAAATGGTATAAAAGCCGCGGGACCAGGATCATCTTAGCCAGGGCGACCCGGCCTATCGGTGCCAATGGGAGGTTCCGCCAAAACCCGATGGAGGATCGTATCCCTGCGAGTACCCTGCGGTGGTTGCCCTCGTAGATGTCGGCTGGGGAGTGGTATAACCTGATCCTGAGGTATCGGGGACCCTCTGCCGCCCAGTGTAGTTTCCGGCCACCGATCCATACATCCTGGGGAGATACGTCTGGGTGGAAGGGGTACACCATCGATTTGTCCCAATTCCCTTTCAGGCCCGAGGCCTCTGTGAATTCCGCCAGGGTGGTCTCTAGTGTGGTGAGATCCGCTGTCACGTCACGTATGTATATGAGGAGGTCGTCGGCGTACATGGACACGCAGTGCATTGCGTCCGCTAGTGGAATGCCCCAGTCTTGCCTGTCCCGACGAAGTCGAATAGCCAAGGGTTCCACCGCGAGCGCAAATAATAAAGGCGAGAGGGGGCATCCTTGGCGTGTGCCTCGATGTATTTCAAATTCCGGGGAGATGTAGCGACCAAGACGAACCCGAGATGTGAGGTTAGTATATAACAGGCGCGTGTAGGCGAGAAGTGTGGGACCCAGCCCCGTCCGTCCGAGAACGGCAAAAAGGAACTGCCATGTAAGGGTATCAAACGCCTCCTCAAGGTCCAAAATTAAACACGCCGCCCGAGGGAATCGACCGCCCAACTGATCCTGGATGTGAAAGAGGCGCCGAATGTTGTGAGAAGTATTCCTCCCTGGGACAAAACCACATTGGTCCGGATGTACCAGCGAGCGGAGAATTTGTGAGTATCTATCCGCTAAGATTTTCCCCAGGATTTTACAGTCGGCTGTCAGTAGCGTGATGGGGCGATAAGAGGCCAGGAGTTGGGGGTCCCGGTCGGGTTTCGGGAACGTCACTATCACCGACGCTCTCATAGAGCCGGGTAGTTCACCGATCCTGAGTGCCGCGTCCAGTACCGCGAGGAAACGGGGAGTCAACAGAGAGGCGAAGGTGGAGTAGTATTCGAGCGGGAACCCATCCAGACCTGGGGCCTTGCCTCGGGCCAGGGCCCTTACAGCGCTGGTAATTTCCGTGGCTTGTATCTTTGCGTCCAGCCCCGTCTTGTCCTCAGTAGAGATCTGAGGGAGGGGCAGAGGGTCCAGGAAGTGGCCGACGGCCCCTGGGTCGAGAGATGAGGGGACCGTGTAGACCGCTGAATAGTCTTGGTAAAATGCCTGAAGGATCTCGTCTTGGGATTGCACCAGGGATCCTTGGGGATTTATAATTGCAGTGATGGGCCGAACCTCCGTGTCTTGTTTAGCGAGCCATGCCAGGAGTGTGCCCGTTTTATCACGGTCCTTGTGCATGCGGGTAGCGTACGTCCGGAAGTTGTGACGTCGAAGATCTGTGCACGCCGCTTGATATGCCGATTTGGCTTGGGCGACTTGGGTCGTTGTCGCTACCGATTAGTCTGCGGCTTTGGTAGCCGTGGCTAGTCGCTGTTCCGCCATTTTTAGGGCGTGTTCTAACGTGTGTCTCATCCCGACCCGCTGTTTAATACAGTCCCCACGGGCCACCACCTTGAAGCCGTCCCACTCGACCAGGGTCGACGACGCAGTCCCCGTGTTATGAGTAAAATAGTCTGAAATGCTTTGTTGGTGGTCGTGTGTGAAGACCTGGTCTGTGAGGCATTCCCGTGAGAGACGCCATGTGGGGACGGGGGGGTGCGGGGGTCTCCATTGGAGGCAAAGGAGGTGTGCATCGTGATCGGATACAACTCTGCCAAGATAATCCGAGTGGCATACTTGCGGGAGAAGCGTTGCGGCGCATAGGAAGCGGTCAAGCCGAACTCGTAGATTGTGTGGGATGGAGTGGAAAGAGTAGATGCGGGTCTGAGGGTGGTGTGATCTCCATGCGTCTGTGAGCGACCAGTGCGCCACCCATGTTTTAAAGCGTTCGATTTGTCTGAGGGTGGGGGAGTGCGGGAGTGGGGGATGTGAGCGGTCCAGTCTCGGGTCCAGGATACAGTTAAAGTCCCCACCTAAGATCCAGGGTACATGGGTGAATTGGACCAGGGAGTGTGTAAGTCGGTCCCAGAATTTATCCTGGTCTACGTTCGGGGCATATATACTTCCCAAGAGGACAGCCCTGCCATCCAAAACCCCCTCCAGTAAGGCGAATCTACCTTCAGCGTCCACCACCCGTCTAAGTTCCCGGAATGGGGTCCCTGGGCGAATCCATATCAGTGCCCCCCGGGCGAACGAGGAGTAGGTCGTGGCGCAGATTAGGCCGCACCATTTTGCTCGCAATTTGCCCACTTCAGTCGAGTTAAGATGGGTTTCCTGTAGATAGAGGATGGATGCCTTCTGTCGCTTCGCGTAGGCGTATATCGCATAGCGCTTACGTGGGGTGTGTAGGCCGCGTGTGTTGAGCATGAGTATGTTTGTCTGCGGTGCTCGGCATGAGTATTTGAATAATGTGATGCATCTGCAAGAGGGTGTGAACAGTTCCCTCATCAGACAAAAGCTCATGGATAGGTGTTGACAGACACAGATGCACCGAAGGTAGGTGGCAGAACAGGGGTTGATATTTGAAATGTATCAGTAACACACACTTGCACTGTGAAGGGTTAGGGTCACAAGGGTGTGTCTTGGCAAAAACAAGGCCACATGCATGCATCATAGCAGGGATAAGTGCACATGGATGGTTTCTAGCAGAAACTTGTGCACGAGGCTGGATTTTGCCAGAAACACCTGGAATAACTTGATTCATTAAGAAAGGGTGCAGGAATAGGTACCCTATAATGGGTATAGTCGGTAATTAGGGTATTTAGCAGGATTTTGGCAGGATCACTGGCATTTGAATACATCCTTTCAGGAACAACAGCACTTGTATGGTTTTAAAAATTGGTGTCAATGGAGGCATCTAGGCAAGCAAACAAGCGCAGGTGTATGCCGCTTGTTGGGAACAGTGAGAGATGAATTAACTCTAGCATGACCATGGACTTCTGGCAGAAACTGAGGCACATGGACTATTTTTTCAAGTGTCAGAAACTTGGAGGCCATGTCACAAAATCAGATACCTGCCTTGGTAAAAGCAGGAACAAAGGGATGTGCTTCGGGTCTGACACTCGCAGGCACAAAATATATGTAGGATTCTCCCACGCTATATTTTTACTGGCCCTACTGAACAGGAGAGTGGTAAAGCTCCATATTTCTGTGTTTTAATTGGAGGGTTTGACAGCCGACACCCCAAATTGAATGCTTGGTTTTTCACGCTTCACACCTCGTCATCCCGGTAACTTATAGTTTACTCCTGCCTCTCCCTCATATCCAACATCTTCCCAGTGGTGTACACTTCGGATCACCACCACCTGTGCTTTGCCTCCAGCATTTCAACTCCCATAAGGTCAACCTGACCACTCTCCCAGACCATCTATATTTTTTAAAACCTTTTGTAATTAGGCAATGAGTGACACCCCATTCATCCATTTTTTTCAATTGTATTATTGTTGAGCCAGGTACAAAATAATGCTAGGTAAAAAGGATGGTTTTAAGTACGTTTCGTAAATAATATTTTAGATTACTTTTGCAATTTTAAGTAGTTTTAATGTCGGTTTGCAATTTAAGTGGTAGTTTTTAAGTTTGCTGACCTATTGCTTACAATAAACATATAATGATAGACCGTGGTCGTTAGCGAAACATAAGTAATGCTGTCCGCCAATAAATGGTTAAAAGCATGCCTTCTGACCGTGGTAATGCATCCTGTAAGATGTTGTATCTACTGACATCCTCTTCACATGCAGGCTAGACAGCTGTTAGGAATCGTTTTAATGAGTAATGCGTAAAGTGCCATTTGAGCTCGATAACAGGCGAAAGTTCGGTATCAAGCGTCTGCGTTGTTTCCGTAGCAAAGGCTACCTTCACAGGTAGTTTATGATGTAGGTATTTTTATTTAAAAATATTTACTTTCTGTAATCCTTTTACTTTTTAATATGTGGCCTTTAAATGGGAAATTGTAACGTTTATATTTTCAATTCTGGGAAGTATATTTCTTGACTATTCTGAAACTCCTTTCAATAACCTTTCACCTTGGAGCAGACTGGTAAAAGAAAACACGTCGCGAGCCGCTTGGAGGATGCGATGAGTCCGGCCATTGGAATGTCGGCTCCGCGGTGCTCGGTACCCCGCATTCCTGCATCACTGATCCTCAGCCCGGGGGGCAGGTTGCTCGGCAGCTGAGCAGCGAATGCGGCATAGGTATCGTAACATCTGGAACGCTTCTGCATGACCTGACTGAACTACCCATTGTGCAGACGTCACGGTCTGCGAGCAAATACCTCCCCTGGAACGTAAACAACTTATACTCATTTAGCAACAACCTTTTTTTAGTTTTGCTTTTCTTAGCCTTGCGCCGACTTTGTGATTTCAGCCATCCTGCCATCAGTGACACTAGAAGCCCCCCGCTGCAAGGTACACGGTGGTGCCCCGTCCGGATTCAATCGGGAGCTCTCAGGCCAGGGTGCTGTGGGCCCCCCTGGAGCTCGGGGGTCCCCCGCACCGCGGGGGCTGCGGGCGCCACTGCCTGACATTTGGTGGTTTGCATTTGTCTCAAGGCCGGGGTTGAATTGCTTCAAATAGTTTCTAAGCCTAGAATGAAACCCTACCTCCCAGACTCGGAGCGCCTCTGGCGTTCACGGTTCTAGGTTGAGTCCTCCCTCCGTGCGCTGGTGGCCGGACACTTGGTCCGCGTGGGTTTCTCAAATGCTGCTGGTACTCGGCCACTTGGAAGCACATTGAACGAGCCTGCCAGCATTTCATGTGTTTTTTCAAGTTGTGTTCCTGTACAGCAAAACGATTGTTTGGTACTACACTGATGCCGTACTCGAAGTCTGATTTCGTATTCTATGTTCTCCCTCCAATTTTGGCAATCCAGTGTAGTCACAAAACCGCACCGGATTAACCCGGTCTTTTCCCGCAATGCTCCCTCAAAGGCATGTTTGAATTTTTTTTTAAATGGTCCCTACATGCCAGAGTAGTACAGGAACTGCGGTACTACATAAACTCACAAGCGCGATGGAAGTAGATCTTTGAGGCATTAGTATTACAAATTGAGATATTATCTTAAACGTTATCTATAGGGCTTGCCTTCATCACAATAGTACTTACTCAAAGTGCGAGAGCAGTCCCGATGATGCCGGGTATACAAAATGCTACAAGTGCACTTACCTTCAACATGGGATGCATGTGCTGACCGGGATTTGCTAGCAGATGTACTTTGGAACATGCTTGATAATGGGAATTAACTGCAGATAACAGTCTTCTTTTTATGGTAATTGAAATGTACATGACCCAAACATTACCAGTTCTGTAGCAAGCAGTACACCCTGGGCTGGCGGGGATGGGTGATATCTAACATGGCACAGCATTAGGTTTTCTGCTCATCATTCCTGCAAGAAGCTAGTCTAGCAGCTCTGTGCCTAATGCAGCCAGCCATCAATTACCAAGGCAGGCCAAAGGTTTCCGATGACGCGGTATGGTGTAGCATATGCTTTTTTGGGGAGGCATATATGCATCCTGCTGAGATACTTCGAGGAAATTCCCTTGGATGAGAAGTGGCGCATGTAGGAGAGTAGGATCTGCTTCACATGTTTACCCCCACTTTTTGCTGGTGTTTCACTGTTTTTCGACTTTAGTCTGACTGGGACCCTGCTATTCAGGGCCCTAGCCTAGCTGCTTCCTCTCTAAAATGATTCCATGTACTTTAGGTACAGTTCAGATTGGAACTGAGGTGCCCTTGTAAGCCCCTGGTATATGGTATATTACGTACCCAGGGCATAGGTACCCCAGAGGCCTACCAGGGGCTGAAGCATGTATTATGCCACCCCTGGAAAGCCACCCAAAATGACACCATAGGTCTGCTACTGCAGCCTGGGTAAGGTGGTGCATGCACCCACTACAGAGGTATAGGTTCACTATATCTCACCATATACCCACATATAAACCTCTAAGTCACTCCTATGGCAGGCCTTATTAATCCTGAATGCAAAAACAACAGTTGATCGACAGAATGCAGAACAATGTCATACATTCATCCCAGTACAGAGATCTGGGCCTAAATCCATCGTTTTTTTGCTCACCATGCCATTCCAGTTTGAACCCAGCCATATGCAAATCAGTCTTGACCCTGTGCCTCATGGGAACAGTCCAGCCCGAACTGCCAAGCCAGGTCCTCCCTGGACTGGAACCAAGCATCCTAGGACCGGTTTCGGGGTTTCACCCCTCTTCAGCCAGGATAGCTTGATTCCAGTGGCATGGAGAGCACGGGACTCACGTCTGAGCATACCCGTCCCACTCGGGGTGACAAATGCAAAAACAACAGTTGATGGACAGAATGCAGAACAATGTCATACATTCACCCCAGCACAGAGACCTGGGCCTAAATCCATCATTTTTTTGCTCACCATGCCATTCCAGTTTGAACCCAGCCATATGCAAATCAGTCTTGACCCTGTGCCTCATGGGCAGTTCGTGCTGGACTGTTCCCATGAGGCACAGGGTCAGACTGATTTGCATATGGCCATGTCTGAACTGGGGTGGCAGAGTGGGCTAAAGAACGGTGATAGATCAAACCCAGATATGTTGACTGGGTGTGAGTGTTTGATTGGTTCTGATGCTCTGTCCATCACCATCCCCTTTTGTACCGCTTTATTAATCCTGAAGGCAGAGTGCTTGGTTCCTATGTGAGAGGGTGCCCCTGCATGTGCAGAGATCCTCTGCAGCGTTTGGAGACCCTTCTTTGATGCTGTTGGTAGTGCAGCCGGACCATATACTCTTAAGTGCATTATAACCAAACGGTAAATGCTAACTTTGGACTGGCTACACGGAAACATGTCGTGTTTGGTGTCAAACACTTTGGAATCATACCCCCACACCAGTAACTGGTGTGGGAGTATGATCCCACCCTTCTGGAGGGAGAGACATGGCAGCACTGGTATACCCGGTAGAAACTTAATAGAGCCCTGGCATCACAAAATGGATGCTGCAGCCACAGACATGGGTCTGGCCTCCTACTGCTGACCGAAACTCCGGCAGGGGAGGCCTGGACAATAGGTTTCCTGTCTCAGGGAGGTGTAACCTCCCAGACAGGCTTATGTGTATTGGGGCTGGGTGGGAGCACTCTCTGAGTGCTTTGAAGTCCTGCACTGGGGGCACATTTCGTTTCCCTGTGCATAGTCCAGCTCAAACCGGTTCAGGGGCTTCCAGCCCCTGCTCTGGCGCGAAACTGGACAAAGGAAATGGGTGTAGCCACCCCTCTTTCCAAACCCTCCCATAGGTGGGCCCCCAGAGTATGTCCAACCCCCTACCTTAGTATAAGTGTGGGACCCCTGTCCTTAGCACTTTAGATTACCCTGGACGAAGCTCTGAAACTGAATCCTGGACCTTCGACGCTCTGCTCAAGACCATATGACTAAAGAAATCATCCTTGGGGTCAAGGAGTGACTCCCCTGCTTGGCAGGCACCAACAAAGCATTTTGCCGGTCTGCGTTATCGATGCGCCCGCCGGACTCCGAAGTATTTGCAGCCCTGGAAGAGGATTTCCAGACATCTCAGAGGCCGACCAGAGTCCCCAGCAAAGCTGAGACCCGCAGCCCTCGTGAGTAGCGTGGAACCAGAACTCCCGGTCACCGTGCATTTCTGCAAGTGCATTGACTTCTCAACGTCTCCTGAAGTCGTGCTTGGGCTGTCTTGTAGCCCCCACCTCGAGCACTGAATCCACCGAAGATTGCCGGACTGGTCATTCCGAGTGACCCGTGTGCTGCCATTTTGTGTTTCGTCTCGAGGTCCCTTCGCGATCCCTGGTCCGTTGACTGGTGGGTCCCTGAGGGGGTAACTTTGCATTTCCTTTGGCTTTCCTGGTTGCTCCAGACGTGCCCTGACTCCCAGCCAAGAGGTGTGTCCCACAGACCTTGCTGGTCTGCACCGAAGCATCTTTCTTGTTTCTGCATGGGTGGCTGTTGCCAAGGCTTGTTGTGTCCAATCCAGGCACCGACGCTGCAGCACTCAACATCCTTTGTGGGACAGCTCGAATCCAGCTCCTGGTTGTCCTCGACGCCTCCTGGTCCTCGCGGCTGAAGAGTCAAGCTTCACCTCCTTCACCTGAAATCACCCGAAATCGGTGGGCATCTGCTTATCGCCTTCCAGGTCACTGGCAAGTGACCCAGACTCTGTCCCATCTGCTTTCAGGTTCTTCTTATCTTCGATCCAGGCTTGGATCTCTTTGGACACTTCGCATCTTCACGGCAGCAGCACTTCTTCGCCAGCTCCCATTGAAATCGACGACGCGACCCGACACCAAAAGACACCTATGCACCGGTCTTCCCTGGGTGAGGTAACATGAGTACTCCGGTGCTCCCGCGGGTCCTAGCCCTAGAACTTCCTAAGTCCAAAAGGGTTTGGTCCTGACTCATTTCTAAGTGTCCCTAATCTTTAAAAATCTAACCGCGTTTTTCCCCATAGAAGCTAACGGGAGCTCGCGGTTGTGTTCACACACTGCACACGGCCCCCGTGGGTCTCCTGTGTCACTACCTTGGGTGGTTCCTTGGGGTCTCAGCGATTCTACAGGCTCTAGGCCTTGTGTCTAGTTAAGTCATGGTTCTTATACCACTATTTTAGTATATGGTTTGGCTCGCCCGAGGGCCTGACGTGTATTTGTGCTATTTTACTGTGATTATTGAAGTGTAACTTATGTGTTTTGACCTCTAGTCTCATAAACAGACTAGGAGGGTGTGTTTAGTAATAAATACATATATTTTATATATATACCTGGTGGGGATATCTTTCATTTAGGAACTCAAGAGATTATAGACTGGTAAAACAAGCTGCTTTACCTTCCTTCAAGACTTAGCCTGAAGGCTGCTCTCCATAGCTACCACTAGGATAGCTTTCAATAAAGGTTGTCTTTAACCTATACCCAGTAAGGGGTTGTTTGGACTGATACAGGGTGCCCACTATAACTAGTGGACAGCATATATCGTGCCAACGTCTTACAGCGCACACAGCTTTGTATACCTCCTCATGGGACAGCAGAATTCACCTCTTTCGCTCAAGGATAGGAAGCCACCGGACAGGGCAAAACCATTGCGATGTTCATGGATCTGTACGACCCAGAATTCAGACTGACTGATGCTCTGGCCTGGCTTCTCAAGGGGCATTCCTATACTGTGTGCTTAAATCCACTCCAATGGAGCCACATTGTGGGCACTCCTTTTACCTTGCTGTAGGCTGAAGTTATTTTGTGAGTAACCTACATCCCGCTCACACTAAATCACTAATGTCTACAGGTGATGGCCGAGCAGCATATTGGGAGTTAGTCTCAACCTGCTGATAGTTGACAGAAGGCCGGGCATGCTCCAGTTCTTTTACAAAATTGGATAAAATCATACAAAACATGAGAGCGATTTTACCTGGAGATGTTAAAAGTACAGAAGAGCATTATCCGTTACAGTCATACCTACAATCTACACACCGCTGACCTCAAGCCTTCTGTTCTGGTGCAAGAGTCTTTTCACGTTGCACCCATGTCTCCCTTTGCTCCACCTATGTTCGTCAGTCATACCCCTGCACCCAGTGTAGTTAATCATTATTCTTTATAATTTCCTTAAAGTTGTCATGTATCTGGTCACGTTTCTCTCTTGCCCAGTGCTCGCTTTTCTTTTTACCTTTCTTCACCCTCTGTTTTCCTTTAGTCTCCAATTTTCATACCTTTTTTCCTGCATTCCTCCTTCATCTCTACCACTTCACATCTACTCTTTTTAAACCTCACTCGTCACTTCTTTTCCTCTTTTCTTATAGCTTACCCATGATTTTAAATCTTTGGTTTCCCTTCTCCTTTGTTTAAGATTATTTTTCCACTTCTGCTGTGCACTTCTTTGTATAGTAGTATATTTCCTCCCCTCCACGCTCTTTTACTGTGTACATCTATTGCACTAATTTCGTGTATCTTCAACTTCTTTCTTCTGCCTCTATCTTTCTTGTTCATTCTCTTATCCCCCATTCCATTTCCTCACCTTTACCTCGCTCTATCTATATCTACAGCTCTTGCTGCTAAGTCCTCATCTTCCCCTCTCCTGCTTTCCACCACTTGTAGGACATTCATGCTGCTGTTTACTCAGAATAGTGGGCAAAGTGATGGATAAAGAGATGGCTCAAACACTTTAAAGGTAGACCTTCTGACTGCAGGAGAGATGCTCTTGTAATGGAACCAGTGGATACAGGCACGCTCTTAATCTGTAGCTTTTAAGTGAGCCACAAATGTCTGATTTAGTGTTCTACTTCTATTCAGATGTTACCTGTATCATTTCACCGCTACTTTGCACTGATATTTTGCGTACTGCTACTTTGCACACGTTTGGAATTTTATTTTCGCTTTTATCTTATTTTAGTCTGAAAACTACTGCTATCTGAATTTTAAATTTAAAATTGCTGCTATTTGAATTTGATCTGTGAGGGAAGGTGGGGCTACGTTTAGGGTGTTTTGTACAAGTGGTATTTCCTGTTCATTTGCTCCCCTTATTGGCAATTTTGTTTTTGCCACCAAAGAGAGTAAGTTAGCAATCTGGTGGCCGCCATATTTGGTGATTCTCAAAGTGCTCGATCGGCCTTAAGAAGGAAGCCGAAGCGCAGACGCGCCGAAGGCATGCCAAGGCAAGCCCGTCTGCACCCTGATGGCACCAGGGGCCAGAACCCCTGTTTCTCTGGCGATATCCATGGTTACCTATTCCGCTTCTCAACTGCTATTACTCAGTTTGTTTTGTGAGAATGCTTGCTTACACAGTCTGACCTTCGGGTAAGAAGATCAGGCTGAGGTCGGATGTAGCCACTGTGCCTTCTTTCTTTCATCTGCTAGTAACTTTGTTGGCAGGCTTTCAAAGGACATCTAATATGAAATTGCATTGTATCAATTGCCTTTCGTTAGTCCGCCATTATGTTGATTTCCATGATTTGATTTTGGATCATACGTGAGGCGTTTTATTCCTTACTGAAACATAGCTCGCCCAATCCACACATGCAGAACCTGTTTTGGCTCTCCCTCCGGGATACTGTATCATAAGGTACGATAGACCCTGTGGTAGGGGTGGCAGTATTGCAATCATTCATAGCACCAATATTGAGTGCAACATGACATATTACCCTATTTAAGAATGTGAAAACGCACAATTTAAAGTTCATCTCCATAAAAATGTTACTTCAGTTTTCAAATTGTCCAATTTTAATGTAATTGGTGACCTAAATTTACATTTCGATTTGATTAATGACAAAGGGACTCATGATTTCAATAATGACCTGGCAGCTATGCAACTGATCCAGGCAATTTCTCCGCAACTTGATTCTAATATGGAACATGTAGAATCTATGACTAAGACTTGGCTTACATCATCCCTAAATAACTATATTCATCTTAGGCCTTACAGAATGAAAAAGTAGCAGCCTTCAGCAGTATGGTTCAATGAAACATTAATTGCGGGGAAAAGCGTTTGAGCGTACTTGGAGGAAAACCTTCGATGCCTCAGCATCACTGGATTCAGTCTCCCATCACGATCTCGTAAAATATGCCAGACGCGTTTCGGATATCACACTATCCTTGTTCACAGGCAGATGCAGAGGAAACGGCAGCCACATTGTGAAACACCTGCTTTTTATATCCAAAGTCCCGCCTCAGTGGGCGTTCCTCTCTGCCCCTGTGGGCGTATGCAATGATGCATGATGGTATTAGCAGTTCACAATATTAGTCTATCCCCCAGTGGGTGGTCCCGTACCTCTTAATGATGCTAATCTTCCCCCAGTGGGGTGATCTGAATGGGAGAAGCTGAAGACACTGCCATTACTCAGTCACTCGAAAATGGCCTGCCATTCCAATCAACGCCTCGTTTTCAAAGGCACCGCAGATCCGCACACTTGGCAGCGGGGCGTCTTCGCGGCTAGAGCAGCAGCCGCTAAATCATTAGCATCATTAAGAGGTACGGGAGCACCCACTGGGGGCTAGACTAATATTGTGAACTGCTAATACCATCCATCATGCATCATTGCATACACCCACAGGGGCATAGAGGAATGCCCACTGAGGCGGGACATTGGATATAGGAAGCAGGTGTTTCACAATGTGGCTGCCGTTTCCTCTGCATCTGCCTGTGAACAAGGATAGTGTGATATCCGAAAAGCGTCTGGCATATTTTGCGAGATCGTGATGGGAGACTGAATCCAGTGCAGTCCTCGAATTAAAAGGTGAAAACTCGCCATGTGTGGCGTCTTCATTTGGGGGCAACTCTACTGTTTGGGTGGGAATACTGTCTAGCTGAGCGAAGCTGCCGGTTTGAACTTTCGAATCTGGATCAGCACATTTCCTATGCGGATCGAGCCTGCATCCCGGGACACAGCCTACTAAGGAAACAATTGAGTAAATTTAAACAGACTATCAGAACTTACTAAAGTGGTGCTTACCTTGGCAGTAGAACTCCATGTCCCAATCAGGCACTTGAATTGTGAATAAATGAACTCATGCCCACTGGGGGCAGAAGCTAATATGCAAATCAATAAAAGCCGGAAATTAAACTAGTTGGGGTTTCTGATGCCGTTTGTTCTGCCCAGGATGACGACTTCAACCTTGAAACGCGTTGGCAATGGAGAAATAAAGTGAAACAGGAATGCAGGCTGCATGTTTTAGTCGAATGACAGGATGTGTTGAGTGCGCTCCTAATGCTTCAGGGCACATTTGAAGAAAAAGAAGAAAAAAAAGTAAAAAATAATATATATATATATATATATATATATATATATATATATATATATATATATATATATGTGTATATGTGTGTATATGTATATGTCTGTATATATATATATATTATCTACTGGCGGTCACCAGTAGATAGTTATAGTTAGGACCGTGTTTCCATAGGAAATCCGCAACATTCTATTTTGAATAACTTTGGCGCCGATTGACGAATCCTCGCGAAATTCTCAAAATAGGTGGGGCGCTCCGCTCCTTCCCTGAAAGTCTCGGGGGGATTTGTCAAGCGGGGGCTGAGAAAAAGGGGGGGTCCCAAAACGCGTTTTCCCCATGCATTTTTCCATAGGACCTTTAGTCTGAGCTACAGCCCGAAGGGCTGAACAGAATTACTTGAAATTTGGCAGAGAGGTAGCCCTCAGGTCAGGGATGTGCCTTTTGAAGGTCTCGTGTAAATCTGTTCAGTATTTCCTGAGAAAATAGCATTTAAATCAATATATATATCTATAGGCGCGCTCCGAGCGCGTACCGTAAGCTTACCGTACGTGCACGCCGCCGTGCGCGAGCGCGATTCTGAGTGGTTGTTAGATCTTAGTAAACATTCGAATCGGTCGAAACCAGGAAGTGTCGGCCGCCATTTTGTCTCTCGCAGTCTGAGGGGGTGAAAAACAAAGGTGGATAACGTGTAAAGGGGGCAGGCTGGACAGTTCCTGACCCCCTAGCCTTGGTCAGGGGGTCCCAGAAGGACCCCCAAGGGCAAAAATGTATTTTAAATTTTTTATGAAAAATCGCGGAGTGCGCGTAGCGTACGCGCACGGTAGAAATGGAAAAATTCCGCGAAGTACGTGACGTGGGTGCTCGGTGCGCGAAGCGCGCCGAGCGCCCACAGCGCACGGTACGCGCACGGTGAAAAATCTTAAAAAAAATAAATAAATACATAACTTAGCATTTAAAAAACCGTACAAATTCACTGAAAAAACCATAGGTTTCACACACGTTATAGTTAGGAATTAGCATTTAAAAAACCTTGCAAATTCACTTAAAAAACCATAGGTTTCACACATGTTATAGTTAGCTGGGCATTTCACTCATGAAAAGCCAATGAAATTCCCCCGTTCTAGTTAGTGCAGGCAACTATAACTCACGCGACCGCAATCCTCTGCTGATGACGTCAGATATTACATCACTGATGACGTGTTTTTCTGAAAAAAAAATATTTGTAATATATGTATAGCTAAAAATTAATGGAAGAAGACATGGGTAAATAAGTGTCTAAATACAGTGATGTAATATCTGACGTCATCAGCAGAGGATTGCGGTCGCGTGAGTTATAGTTGCCTGCACTAACTATAACGGGGGAATTTCATTGGTTTTTCACGAGTGAAATGCCCAGCTAACTATAACATGTGTGAAACCTATGGTTTTTTAAGTGAATATATATATATATATATATATATATATATATATATATATATATATATATATATATATATATATATATATATATATATAGTTTTTTTTCAATACATCGCACAGTAAAACATCAAAAATCCAGGTTATCAATAAATATGGCCGACCTCAAAAGATAATATAAAATCAAAATTCATTAAATCACATAAGTCCAGACTGCCATTAGAACATACATAGCAATAAATCACCACATTAAAAATAATTGTTTAAAAAAATCTAGTATAAAAAGAATAATCACATAAAACTGATGGATGCTCATTAGGACGTTATAGGGTACCGTTTTTTTTCTTAAGTCTCACAGCTGCGACTAAAAAAACTTGCAATGTTAAATATTTCCCATGGATCATTTAACAGCTGAAGATAAAATAAAGCAGGTTTCACCTGTATAAACCCTTTTCCCTTTAAAATTGGAAATCAAAACCTCCTACAGATAGCACTGTAAAAATTGCAGAACATTATAAAGTGCATGGTGTCCTGAGTCGAAATATTATCACATACAATGACCCAAGTCGCACACCCTACTCCATCCTTGCAAATTGCCCAGGAAAAAATGAATTAGATTAAAATGAAACCTGGTTAAAAGCGGCGATGGAAGGGCTTCTGAGAATAGTCATGAAGCCCTCAGTAGCGGCTCCTGGAGGGAGTGCTGTGGGGTGGTGGGGAGCGGGTAGTAAACTCCAGCATACGGCCGAACCGAGGTAAGTACATAAATAAAAGTAATTACATTGGCCAATGGCGATGCAGCGTGCGCAATGTAATTCGTTTTATTTATTTATTTATGTACTTTCCTCGGTTCGGCCGTATGCCGGAGTTTACAACCCTGCCCTGCCCCCCGCCCCATAGCACTCCCTCCAGGAGCCGCTACTGAGGGCTTCATGACTATTCTCAGATCAGGTTCAATCTCGGGGGAGGTTTTCAACAAATAGTAAGCTTTTACTGAAGGTTTTATTAACTTGATTTCCTCCCGCTCAGCCGACATCAGATTCAGAAAATGTGTTTTTACCCAAACTTGGTCCTTTTTTTTTATTTTTTATTTTATCAGGGAAATCCAATAGTTCTTGGTGCCCAAGTTTGTTTAAGATATGCTTAACATAGTAAAGCCATGGAATACTGTTAACTCGTTCCAGGGTGACAATCCCTTATTATCTTTTGGTTCAGCCTTAATTCTGGATTAAGCCAAATCTTGAGCCAGCATACCACCGGGGCCAGCCTCAATCAGTCTGCCACATATCAAACCCCCAGCTTTTGGTGTATTTTAAATGTAGGGGTGGATTGGGGGACCGACAAGAGGGTACGTAAAAACTTTTCGCCTTTCTGAACCCCCTCCATTGGCTCATAACTGGTATTTTTTTCTTTTTTTAACATTTCCGTCTGTATTTATCCATATTTATTTTTTGCTCATCTTATTGGTATTTATCCATATTTATTTTGTGTTTTGCGAAAATATGGAGTCATAAAGTGGTATATTTCCACATTTATTTAACTGATAAACATGCACTCATACATTGCTGCTTGTCGTTATTTAGCAAATTAAGCCACCAAATATAGCAAAACACTACACCTTCAGGTAAATTTGAGCACTATAATACAAATATATATTACCCTAAACCTGCATTTAGGGAAATCTCAAATTATTTTTAACTTCCCATGCTGACTATCTGTTCAGTTGTTGTCCTAGAAATCACGGAAAACAGCATGGAGAGTCAACCACAAGAAGCACACTTTTCAGCATTTTTCCACTTTTAAAAAAAAATACAGACAGGAAACACATTGATTTCTGTCTGTAATTATCTGTAAAAATCCGTAAACTGAAAACCGGGAGCCTTACTTATAACCCCCGATAGTCGAACCATATAGAGCAATGGCTATACATTTAGACCTATAAATGTTGAGCATGGCATCAATTGGTATGGCCCCCAGTCGCTGGGCAAATCCATGCACAGCAGCCGTTGACCTTGCCAACGCGTTTTTTACTTTCTTTTGGGTTACCCATGAGTCTCTCTCGTCAAAGTACCCCTAAATAGGTAAAAGAGGTCATACTGGTTAGCTCTTGGCCTTCACAGTAAAAAGATTTTGATTTTTTTGTTTGTTTCAATCCCATGGTCATTACATGTGATTTTGCTATATTAACAACTAGGTCCAATGACTACATCTAGGCCCCAAAGTAATCCAAAAGCCTCTGGAGCCCTACAGCAGTACGGGCTAATAAAACGGCATCATCCGCGTATAGGAGCACAGGAAAAACCCTTGTCTCCTACTCGCGGTATATCCAAACTAGCCAAATCTAAAACTTTATCTAAATTATTTATATATAAAGTAAAAAGTAATGGGGCTAAAATACATCCTTGGTGTACACCTCTACCAGATTTAAAGTGCCTTGTGCATTTCCCTTCTTGTTTGACCCTCACCCTTGCAGAGAGATCCCTGTGTAGGTCCGCCAAGAAGCGGACTAGACTTGGGTCTATGCCCATGTCTAGCAGGATAAGCCAAAGCTTGGATGTATTTACCAGATCGGAAGCCAAAGAAAGATCCATAAAAGCCAGCTATAGTATCCCTGCTTGAGCTATGGTGTATTTACCCGCTAATAAATGTAAATTTAGACACTTGTCCAGAGTACCCCCTCCACTTCTAAAATCTTATTGAAGATTAGTTAAAACCTCATTCTGTTTTGGTCAATCCATTAACTTAGTTAAAATCACTTTCCCCAAAACGTTGACTGCAGAGTCTATTAGTGATATCGGCCTATAACAGTGTGGGTCCCCTCTCTGACCTTTTAAAGACTGGAATAATGGTAGACGATGACCAGGATAGCGGAAGTCCCTGACAGCTTGCCACACTGTAAACATTTGTCAACATTTTGGCCCAAAAAGTTGTGTTTTGTTCATATAGGTCAGCCAGGACACCTTCAGGGTCAGGGGCCTTATTACTGGTCGTTTCCATAATTGCCAATTCCACTTCACCTTCATTGAAAACTATTTTGGAGGAAACCCTACTGATTTCTAAGCTAATGGGTGAATCCGGGCTAGTGGTGGCGTCATATATGGCTTCAAAGTGAGAAAGCCATTGAGCTTCTGTAATATTACATTCACCGGGGGCATTCTCTATCCCGGAAAAATAAGGTTTATTTACAATGGCCCAGAATCTAGAGCCATCTTTTAAAACTTCCACTGATAAGGAGTTCCACGCTTCTTCTTTATTTTCCTTTTTACGAGGGGATAGAGCGAGCTTGTAAACCTTTCTTAACCTGGCTATATGGTCTTTATCCCGTGGGACCATTTTCAGTGCTGCTATCAAATTTTGATGTGCTTCAGAGCAGTTACTGTCAAACCATCTCTCTCCAATTTCCCTAGATCTAGTTGGTAAGGAGAGGTCTGACGCTAGCTGCGCACAAATGCCTTCAAAGGCTGTAAGTACCATCGACCCCTGTCTAGTGTTATCAAGGCAGGTTTCGATCTTATCCTCAACCTTTACATATAGGTCCTGGAAAAAAAGGTCCAGGATTACTTTAGCCCATTTAAGTCTCCGTCCCTGATCAGATGTTTTCAGACAGATATCACCCCCAAACTTTTCCGATTTCCCCTTTTGGCCACAGCCCCTGTCCAGAACAAGAATGACTGGGTTATGATCACTGAAATGAGTCCACTTGGAGTTATAAAAAAATTACTTGTGGTAAGAGGGTAGGGGAGATAAATATAAAATCTATAATGGTATCCCGCCCTCGTGCTTTAAAAGTGGGAATCCTCTCATCTATATCAATAAAACTTGGCTCAGAAAGGTATAGTGTAGCCAGGAGCTCCTCCAAACATTCCCCATACTGTGTGTGTTCAAAATGGGGAGTGGGGGACTTCACCGGACCCAGAAAATCTTCTCCCTGGCAGTTCAGCTCACCGACATGGATGTTAAAATCGCCCATAATTATAATCGAATAATAAGTGGTTTGCTTAGATCGATATTCCTCTAAAAAACATTTTAAACTTAACAAATGTCCATTTGAAAAACTACTCTCTCCTGAGTTATAAAAGTTGACAAACAACAATTTAGTCGAGCTATGAGCAATAAATTCAATTGCCAAACAGTTGTGGGACCCCACATCCACCCTCCTATGAGCCCCTGATAGTTTAAGTGAAAATAACATTAAGAGACCCCCTTTTGCTCTGCCTGACGGGGAAGGTTGTGCCGGGGTGCTATATGATTTAAACCCATCCACCTAGAAGTTGTTTTTCGTGTCCCAAGTCTCCTGTAGACTTAATATATTGTAGTCTTTTAGCAAATTAATCCACTTGGGATCCTTTTTTTTGCTTCTGAGACTCTCAATATTCCAACTAATAATATTGCAGTTAAGAGTTTCACTCTTTTCTAATCCCTGCCCTTTAATACGTTCAGAGGTATGGCTCTATTGACAGCAAAACGGCTCCAGTCAATCATTTTTATCTAAATAAGACAATGGGAGAAATCTATTTTGACAAGCTAAGCCATTGCCTTCATCAGTCTTCTCAGGGATAAAGGTTGGTGGCTTCGGGGCACTTGCTAAACTCCGATTTGATATAGCAGGGCGAATCTTATCTCTAGGGTTCGAGCGGGGGGTGGGACTGCCCCAGAGAAGTTCCACCCAATGGCTGTACCCTATTGGGTGGTGGATAAAAGAAGCCCAGTGGCAGAGCCCTGATGAACCCCTGACCCTCCTTGGGGCCTCCCTAAATAACGGCCCGGCTACATCTGCACTGTCAAAATTAATGACCGTGCAGTCACCTTCTGTTTAGGTCTGTGACCCACCCACCCCACTCTTGGAGCCATTATAATATGTGAAGAAACCTTAATCCTGCTATTGGTATATTGATCACACCAATGTTTGGTTTTGCGTAGCAACTCCATTGTAGATTCAGTGCTGTGCTCTTTCAGTGGAGGAACCCCTGCAAGTATGGCAACCAGGCGAGTGGCTTCTGGGGGCAAATGAAGGCTAATACTATATATCACATTTTTATCTCCTTGGCTACCAAGGCTCCTGATCTGATCTTGAGCCTTGTGGGTTGGCAAAAGGCTTGGGAGGATCTCAGTAAGACAGCGAGTGGTGCCCCTCTGCCTGTCTCCCAAGTGTTGCGTCTGGATTAATTATAGAGGTGGGCTCAGGCCTATTCCATGGTGGTGTTGGATTAACGGGACCCTCCTCCTTATTATCAACTTTAGGCAGCATTTGTACCCGGGGGATGGAGTTAAGATTAGAGTTTTCTCATGCTTTATTTGGGCCCCCTAGCTGGATCTCGAGGCGCTCCAATTTTGCCATAATCCCCTCTACAGAAGTGTTCAATGAGGTAACAATATCCTTAGCAGTGTTCGAAAAAAAATTGCTCCAGCCGTGAGTTGAAAAATTCCGCCATCGCTTTCCGAACAGCAGACTGGACACATGAATCTAAGTCTCCAGCCTGGCTGTGGGTCACTTCAGAAGATAAGTGGCCGGGTTTGCTTGATATTTTTTTTCCCCTACTTTTTCCCTTGGCAAATCGAGTGGGCCTTCTGCTGGGATGCATCCTCTCTGAGAGTCTCGTTCGCCTCTCCCTCGGTGCCCCTTGCCAGTCTATCAATGTGTAAGGTGCCTTCCCCCCGTTCCCTACTGAATTATCAGCACTCTCAATGGGAACTGGATTTTTAGGGGAGCTATCTGGTACAATTGTACTCCCTGGAGTTTGCAATGGCGTCCCGCGCTGTGGGAGCCCTCAGGAGCTTTTTTCGGCACCTCCATGCTCGTGGTGCGGGTGTCAGTGGCAGCGCGAAGGAGCCTGGGACCTGTAGTCCTGTCCTGCTCCCGCTGCTCAGCACAGAAGAGTAGAGGTGAGTGGCGGAAAATTGCAAGGGAGCTTTCAAAATCTACCATAAAAAGTTTAAAAAGGCACATGCTGGCTTTTTTGCAGATAAAATTATAAACAGTAGGGATCCTTCTAAGGAAGTTAATTTAATTGCCAATAATTTGATAAAGCAGACGGTCACTCCTGGGCTGATGGGAGCAAATAGTCACTGCAATAAACTTTCAGATTATTTTGTCAACAAAGTTAATAATATTTATTATCTTTTTAATATAAGTGATAAAATAAGAGTTGGGCTCTCATGATACCATGGTTAATCTTTCACAAAAGGCCGAATTGAAAGAGCTGCCTATGCTTAACGATAATTCTATCTCTACCTTGATGCATCCATTTAAATGGGGATCTCCTGAAGACCCCCCTAAAACCAGAGTATATTTTAAAATTTCAGGAGACCATTAAATTGGGAATTGCCCAATCTTTCTATGAGCACAGCTGTAGTGCCAGTGACATGGAAAATGCTAAGGCCATCCTTCCTAGAAAATCTCCGTCTCATCTCTCTGCTGCTGTTTTTATCCAAGGTAGCGGCGAAACATGTGAACAATTTACTGACCATTTTTTTCGAGCAGTTCCAAATTTTAGGTCATTTACAAATAGGTGTAGACATTTCCACAGCATGAAATCCGCCCTTTTGACAGTAACTGAGATCCTTTGCAGGGGTGCAGACACTGGCAACTCCAAGGCACTCATTCTCCTAGACTGAAGTGCCGCTTTCGACACAGTCTCCCATGTGGTGTTACTTCACCAACTTAGCCAACAGGGGGAATGGGGAAAAGCCTTGACCTGGTTTACTTCTTCCTAATGGACCGGTCCTTTCAAGTGATGTCTCCCCCTTTCGCTTCATCCTTAAGAACACTGGTTCATGGAATTCCCCAGGGCTTTGCGCTAAGCCCTACCCTTTTCAATATCTATGTCAGACCTCAAGCCGACGTGGTGAAATTATATGGGATCTCATTGATGCCTTATATGGATGAAACACAATTAATTTCCTCCCTGTCTTTGGAGGCGGCAGACCGTAGGGGCCATTTAAAAAAGTTTACCACCTTTTGCCAGCTGGATGCTAAAAAACTGCTTAAAGGTAAACATTAATAAAACTGGGGGGGGGCGTGGCCAAGATGGCCGCCAAGACGGACGCGTCCTGCTAGAGCTCCGGGATCGGGCTTTACCCTCGCCCGTTCTCAGCAAGCCTGGGGGCGCCACATGACCTCCTGAGGCTGTCCGGAGGAGCGGGGAAACCAGCGCTGCAGACCCGGTAGCGGAGCGGCTCCCGGGCGCCGGACCCTTGATGCGGGAGCTGGTCGGGTGCGGAGGCGCCGGCCACAAAATGGCGGCCTCCTGGTGCTGCCGCGGTCACTGAAGATCGGCGGTCAGGGCATTGGCGTTGATCGATCCCGCTCCCCGGCTGCATATCACGGGAGCAGAGTGCCGGGAGCGGAGGCGGGGCTGCAGAGAACTTCGGGCTCCGGAGCTGCAGAGGTGCCGGTGGGCTGCCCGTGAGTCCCACCCCCCCTCCCCCCGAGTGGCAGACATTGCTGGCGACGCGGAGCGCGGACGGCGCTGCTGAGAGGAGTGATCCCCGAGGGGCGCGGAGATCGAAGACGCCGACCAGCGAGGACTGCCTCCGCTGTCACCCAGTGCGGCGGAGTGGAGACCCGAGAAGGACCGGGCGACGGCCGTGCTGCGGGGCCTGAGAGACTGGGATTCAGGTGGGCCCGCGCGGCGGCAGTCCGGTGTGACGGCGGCGCTCCCCCCCCCCCCCGGGGGGGGTGATACCCATGCGGGGAGGCCTCGGGTGCTGATTGCGGTGGTGCCTGCCTGGCCTTAAGATGGCGGCCAGTGGCGCCCCGGCCTACTGACTTGGAGGGCAGATCGGCGAGGGAGGTGCGCGCCTGCTGCTGAGGCCCGAGGGTGCTGCCCGGATCCCGCCCTGACGGCGGCGGAGATACCGAGAGGTGCGGAGATTGCCTTGGACTGCCGGGCCCCACTGACCCGGCGGCGACATTTGGCCCGGGGACACGCGGCGCAGAGCACTGGCCGCAGGAGACAAGGGACTGGTTGCGACGCCGTGGGAGGGGGCCTCCACCGCCCGGGCGATTGATCTGCCCTCCGTGGCCCCGCCTGCCCCACGAGTGACACGGCCCGAAGGTACTGCCAGTTGGAGGTAGGCAGAAGCGGAGTGCCAGGGGGTCCGGTACCGGCCGCGGCCACATCTCGCTCGGACACTGCAATCGGCCTGCGCCTGCAGCGGCCCTCCGAGTGGGCACCATGGGCAAGTCCAGGACAGGGCAGTCGGCCCCGGGGACGGCGTCGGGGGTCCAGGCTGGCGCACGTGGGGGGGCCCCGGCAGCGGCTGGATCAAGCGGAGAGCCCTCTTTGTCGACCAAGCTGGATCAGGTCCTGGTGGCGATTGAACAGTCACGACTCTCATTGGAGCAACAATTGGGCACCCTAACCACGGACGTCAGTCTCCTCCGGGATGACCACCGGAAGCTAGCCGATAGGGTTGCAGACAAAGCCAAAGCAGTCGCTGACATCCAACCTATGGTGGACACACACCGGGACTCGATGCAAGCTTTGATGAGTCGCATGTCCACCATGGAAGAACGCGTGGATGACTTGGAGGGGCGGTCTCGGCGCTGCAACATCCGAGTCCTTGGGCTGCCGGTAGGAATCGAACGGGCCGATGCGGTGGAGTACATCGAGACCTGGACGAAATCGTTCACCCCTGATGAAGACCGCACAGCCTACTTCTCGGTTGAGCGGGCGCATCGCGTGCAAGCTCGTCGGCAGGGGGCCCCACCTTGCCCGATGCTGGCCAAGTTCCTCCATTTCAGGGACCGAGATGCGGTACTACGAGCGGCCAGACAGGCGGGCCCACTACGCATCGAGAATAAAACCGTCATGATCTTTCCCGACTACTCCCGGGCGGTCCAACGCCAACGCGCGTCCTTTCTGGAGGTGAAACGGCGCCTTCGAGCTGAAAACGTACAGTACTCTCTCCTCTTCCCGGCCCGTCTGAAGATTATCCACGGCGGCGTTACACACTTCTTCACGGCGCCGGAGGAGGCGCACGACTGGGCATACCAGAACTGTACCGGGCCCAGAGGGCTGGGCGCCCTGTCGAACAACGAGCAGCTGCGGGAGGACGCAGGAGGCAGCGCTCACGGAAGAGACACCGCCCTGGTACCCCCGGGGGGCCGGCACGCACTCTGGGGTCACCGGACTTGGAGCAGATCGTCCAGGAACGGCGCCAGGCCCTCAAAGCGGCGGCGGGCCTCTGCCCGGCCTCCCCGGCAACGGACTTGGAGCGGGCTCCTCATGTTTTCACGTCAGAAGAGGAGGAGGACAGTGAGGCGACACAGTCCGGGGTGGACTCGGGAGCCCTGCCCTCAGTCACCCCGCGGACGGCGGACGATCTGATATGACTGGCTCCGTGCGGAGGGCCGCACGTCTGCGGCCCGAGGTGATGCTCCCCGCCCCATGCAATTGCAAGCCCGGCGCTTCTGGCGTTATCCCTGCTGCCCGGGGCACTCTCTCCCCCCCCTGAAGTGCCCACTTTTTCCCCCAGTGGCTAGCAATAGATCCTGCGCATAGCCCGCTTGTAGAGCTCAGGACGGACGCTAGCCGACCCCCCCCTTTCCTAATAGGTTCATGCTCCCCTGCAACCTGGGAGTTAGTTTGGACGTGTCGCGCTTGACGATAGGTCCCGTGTGTTGGGGCACGTTATGTTCGCCTCACCCTTGTTTCCCTTTCCCCTTTCACACACCCCTTCTGCACTGTGTCCCTGCCCGCGCGCCGATGAGAGGTCATGCCGCTGCGCTGGATCCGTGGGGGTGGGATGGAGGGATTGGCACTGGGGGGGCCCTTGGGGGTTCCGGGGGACCAGTCCTGAGACGCACGCTAGGCACATGTCCTGATGGCGCAAGCTGGTAGAATTACATTCCTTACACTAAACGTGCACGGCATGCACACAGCGCGCAAGCGGTACTCCGTCTACGCATACCTCAAGCGCCACCAGGCACAGATTGCACTCCTGCAAGAGACGCACCTAGCGGCGGGGGAGGTGACAAAGCTGCGCAGGCGTTGGCGGGGACCCTTTATGCCACGACTTACTCTGCATTCGCGCGTGGTGCCCTCATATGGGTGCGCCCGGGAGTCCCCTTCCAGGAATTGTCACACGTAATAGATCCGGAGGGTCGCTATGTATTGTTACTTGGCCGGTTAGACGGCCAGACGATCTTGCTGGGCAGTATCTATGGGCCAAATGTAGACCAATCCAAATTCTGGGACGCGCTCTCCCATCCCTTAAGCGCATACACGCAGGCACCATGGCTCCTGGGGGGCGATTATAATTGCGTACAAGACGTGAACCTGGACAGATCTCATCCGCCCCTCCCCTCTTCCCCCGTTGTAACGCAGGCGAAACGGTTTACCACATGGATGCGTCATTGGTCCCTGGCGGATGCTTGGCGGCTTCGGAACCCCACCGCTAAACTTTACTCGTTCCACTCCAGGCCGCATGACCTTAGAGTGCGCCTGGATTGTTTCCTTGGTTCTCCCACCATCCTCCCTACTGTTCTGGACGCGGATTACCTGGGCAGAACTATCTCCGACCATGACGCCCACACGATCACACTGCAATGGCGCCCGCCGCACCCCCCCGTCCCCGCCTGGCGCCTTCCCAGGGACAGTCTCGAGGACCCGGTCTTCCGGCAAACCTTAGCGGACCACATCAGTCACTATTTTAGGGAAAATACTGGCACTGCCAACACCCGAGCTTCAGAATGGGATGCTTTTAAGGTGGTAATGCGTGGCAATTGTATTCGTCATATTGCAGGGGTCCGGCGGGCTCTGGAGGGGGACATACAGCGGACGGAGGGGGCGCTGGCCGCACTCACCAAGGAGACGGACCTTGCGAGGGCCGCGCCGGCTGTGTTGGCTAATGCTGAGACCGCGTACGCCACAGCGCTGGCAAGCATGCGTCGGTTTAACTTCGCGGCGTACGCAGCTAGGGCCCATACGGAGGGCGATCGGGCGGGCGCTCTGCTGGCGTGGCTCATAAAGCGGGATTCATGCCTCCCGACCATCACGGCCATACGGGACGTCCAGGGCACCCTGGTGTATTCGCAGGGGCAGATACTCAAGGCCTTCCAGGAGCATTACATGCGCCTGTACACTAGCCCCCGCCCCTCGGGGTCGGATGCCGCCCCGGCGGCCTTCCTGGATCGTATTCAGCTTCCCCGCATAGACAGCCCTCTCAAAGCGGCAGAGATTCGGAGCGCCATGAAGGCGCTAGCCACCCACAAGGCCCCGGGTCTGGATGGCTTCCCCCTGGAATTTTATCAGACGTTTGCGTCCCAGCTGGTCCCCCAGCTGGAATTGCAGTTCCAAGCGGCTCTGGACGTGGGAGTCCTGCCACACTCCATGCGCGAGTCCGTCATAGTATCCCTCCTCAAACCAGATAGAGACCCTCATCAGCTAGGCTCTTACCGACCCATAACCCTATTGTCGGCGGATTATAAAATCTACGGGAAGGCCCTGGCGGACAGGTATGCCACGATCCTCCCGCGGCTTGTCCACCCCGATCAGAATGGATTTGTGCCTGGCAGGCACACATCTTCGAACATCCGACGGCTGTTTCACGTGCAGGACCAGGTGCGGGAGCGGTTCCCTCGGGCAGCGTGTCTGGTGCTGGACCTCGAAAAGGCGTTCGACACGCTCTCTTGGGCTTACCTGTTTCAGGTCTTGCTCCGCGTGGGCGTCGGACCCCAACTGCTGGCCTACACTCGGCTCAGCTACACCTCGCCCAGTTCCAGAGTGCGTATAGGCCCTCTCATCTCGGACTCCTTCCCGATCCGGCGCGGTACTCGGCAGGGGTGCCCCCTCTCCCCCCTCCTATTCGCGTTAGCAATGGAGCCGCTGGCGGCCATGCTGCGAGGGGCGAGCGAGGAGTGGGGCATCCCGATCGGCAATTATACCCATGCAGTATCACTGTATGCCGACAACGTACTCGTATACGTCCGGGACATCACGACCGACCTGACCCCAATATCAAGCATCCTGCATGATTTCGCAGAGGCGACGGGCCTTAGGGTGAATTGGGCCAAGTCCACTGTTTATCCCTTGA
Organism: Triturus cristatus; assembly: GCF_964204655.1. NCBI lineage: Eukaryota > Metazoa > Chordata > Amphibia > Caudata > Salamandridae > Triturus > Triturus cristatus. Next base: position 620,534,761 of record NC_140585.1, read on the forward strand.
CACCCACCGTGCCCCAGGGTCCGATACGAATCGGAGGCATAGCAGTCTCGTGGAGTCCCCAGGCGGTTCGATATCTCGGCGTTAAACTATATCATACGCCGCAAGATATCTATGAGGGGAATTACCGCACGCTGATGGGTAGTATTCGATCCTTAGTCCATTTCTGGAAGGATCTCCACTTGGCTGTTCCGGGAAAGATAGCCGTTGCGAAGATGATCTTGGAGCCGCGCCTGCTCGATCTCTTCTCCAATCTCCCAGTGGTACCCCCGAGATCCCTGTTCCGGGAATTGGATACCCTGCTCGGGACCCTTATCTGGGGCAACGGCCGCCGGCGGATAGCCCTGGCAAAACTACAGCTGCCCCTTGATCAGGGCGGGTTGGCGGCTCCCTCATTCGAGGCGTATTTCCTCGCTGCCCAACTACAATGGGTGTCGCGTTGGACGGCAGGCAGGGCACAAGAGGAGTTGTGCACGGAGACGGGGCGGATTCCGACCCCCGCGGTCCACCGTATGTTGCTGCCGGGCGCAGCACCGCCGGCATCCCGGCCCCTCCAAGTCATGACGGCGCGTGCCTGCTTGGCGCGTGTTCATCGACTCAGCCGGGGTATTCCCCTGTACTCCCCGCTGTTGCCGTTGGTGGGGCTACCTAGGGGTCGGGCGTACTACACGGAGCAAATGATGCGAGTGTGGACGGATTACGCGATCACAGAGGTGGGGATGTTGTTCTCTGGGGAGAGCCTGCAACCCTTCGAGGCACTGGTCGAGGACTTCGAGCTCCCTGGGGGCCAATTCCTGCGACATAGGCAGCTTCTATTAGATTGCCGGAGGCAATGGGGAGGGATTGAAGTGGAGCCCCCTACACACCCGGTCATCCATGCGATGCTGCAGATGGGGCCCGGCCGCCATCTAGTCACGTGGATATATAAAGCGGTGAGGGCCCTGCGGAGCCCTACGTTGGCGACCCTTAGAGAACACTGGGAAGATGACTTTCAAAGGCCTCTGCACGATAGGGAGTGGACAAGGGCTTTGGAATATACCAAGAAAGTGTCCCGTAACTACCGGTTTAAGAACATTCAGTTACATATCCTGCATAGGGCGTATCTAACCCCAGAAAAGTTGCAGAAATATTTCCCCGACGGGGTATTTGGATGCCCTAGATGCCTGGAGCCTGCTGCTTCGTTCAGGCACATGTTTTGGGACTGTCCGACACTCTACAGTTACTGGCACACGATTCACCTTACCCTAAAAATGGTCACAGGATTCCGAAACCTGGACACATGGGAGGCGTGCGCGCTGGGAATTCATGACCGGCATAAGCAGCAGAAAGTGGAGAGGAGGTTTGCCTTCCTCATCTTGATCCTCGCTAAACGATGCATTGCCATGCATTGGAAGGCGCCGGGAGGGCCCCCTCTAGCGGCATGGGTGGGGGCTGTCAGGAAGTGGGGTAGAGCGGAGGAAACCACACTCAGAACGGAGGAAGCCCGTGGGATGCGCAAACACCCGATCTCAATGCCCTGGGCCATGTTAATGCACACATTCACGCAGGAGACAGAGGCCGCGGCACACCCGAGACTGATAGACCCCCTGGGGGCACCCGCAACGCCGGAGTCCACCCCGGGTAGTGCACAGGCAGGCCGAGCTCCTGGGGTCTCGCAGAGGTTGTCCCCCCGGGCCCCACGACCAGAGCCCTCATAGGCCATTTTGGATGCTCCCGCCCCCCCTGCCCCCTCCTCACCTCCGCGTGCGCGACTACCCCGGTCCTTTCCCACACGATGGTCCAGCATATGAGCGCGCAGCTCCCAGTACTCCCGAAAGGCGACACAGTGCACCCTCCCTTTCCCCGGTTTCTCTGCCCCCAGTTAGTTCATGGTTACTTAATGGGTGCACTTCCATAGCCCCTGCGACGCCCCTCACAGGGGGTGTAGTCCTACTGCATGGCACCCCTGCGGCGAGGCGATTATGGCGCGCTCCAGTAGGGTGCACCCAGAGGCTGGACCCGGGCACACATCTGCAGCCCCACTCAGGACAGCGACGAACGGCTTGAGGGGCCAGAAGGCTGCACGATTGTATGGACTGTGCACGGGTGCACTTGAAATGTAAACCTATGTGATAATGGCGATATCGCCTGTGCCCGTGTGTTATACTATCTATAAATGCCAATAAAGAAAGTTTTCAAAAAAAAAAAAGGTAAACATTAATAAAACTGAGATCTTTCTGTTGGGCAGAAACATTGGGGCCCCCCTCCTGAACCCAAATCTGTGGTAAAAAGCCTAGGCGTAGGATGGATGACCTGTTATCTTTCAAAACGCAAGTCGGAATTGTATCCGAATCTTGCTTTGGTATTTTAAGAAGTCTTAAACCAATCAAGGGATTTTTCATGCAACAAATCTGTCAATTGATTCTACAATCTCTAATCATTTCACTCTTGGATTACTGAAACATTCTATATCTGAGCGCCAAAAAGTCTGTCTTGACTCGGCTGCTGGTTGTCCAAAATGCAGCTTCTAGATTACTTTTGTCTCTCCCCAAATCCTGTTTGGTCGCTCAACTCCGCTGTAGTCTTCATTAACTGTCAATCGAGAAGCGTACTCAATTCAAAACTGTATATATCTCTCTCAAAACTTTACAAGCAAGGGGCACCCAGTCTAACCGTCTTATTCAAACAATCTACCCACTAGAGCAATACGCTCGGTAGAGCTGAACCTGGCACATATACCCCGAACTAGAAGAGCCAGAATGGGACGACGTTCTTTTCGATTCTTAGCTCCGACCTTATGAAATTCTATGTCGATTGAGCTAAGAAAGATCCAGAATCATCTGAGTTTTCAGAAGTAGTTAAAGACCTGGCTGTTCTCAGCCTCCACTGTCGTTGTTCTTCTCTTCAGTGCTTTGGCTCTTTTCTGCTGTTTTTGTCATCTCCCTGACTAGTGCAGGGAAGACCCTTCCTAGGGCAGTGGTGCGCTCTAATCTTTTTAACATAACATTTAAGGTCTTACTTGATTTTGTCAACATTTCACATAAAAAAATTACCAATTCCGTCAATCCATGTTAATGCATTTTAATCTAAGCTTCCAAACGGACCACATTTTACTATTGGAACTCGTGAAACTTCTACAGGTCTACAGTTAATACCTAGAGTGATGTAGGCTGTAAAATGTCAGTGGGCCAAAAGTAGTGGTACTTTTCTAAAGATATGCAAGAAGTGATCGTGAATGGGTTCAGGTCTCTACTCTGCTCTTTGGGCTGCCCACAACAAACTGAGTTCGTTCTTGTCTATTATGTTCTAAGTCGTAGAGCATGCACAATGGGAATTTTGCTTATAGAGAAGGCTGAGATCATGTAAAACTATTTTGTTTAAGCGACTCACACATGTATTGAAGCCTCGTTATTTTCATTTTGCTAATTTTAACATAATGCGTTTTGGCCTGGTTTCTGAAAACTGAACCAAATGCGTTTATTTGACTTCCGTATCGACACATGAGAGATATTGGAGCATATGAAAAAACAGTCATGCTTGTTAAAAAAAAAAAAAAAAAAAAAAAAAAATCATATTTCTCAAACTTAGTTGTAATAGTGTTATGAAATTGGATAGTTCTAATTTTATCATGATCTTCAGGTTAAAGCAAGCAGATACTTATAGTAATCTTACCATGAATTATTTGTCCACTTTAAAAACCAAACAAAAAAGCATATTTTATTGATTTTTAGGTTATGCTCACATGCACTGGGACAAGTTTAAACTATGAACCTTTTACTCATAGGTTTGTTTCACTGTTTCAGTGTGTCCACTTAAGAAATTTGGTGTGCTACCTTGCATTTACTAAAAGTAGAAAATATAAACTCTTGTTAACCTAATTGAATTATGATGTACATTTCTAGGTGTCGCACTCGCATGAAGATAAAACAGAAAAAAATCTTTATGCACTGTTGCTCTATTTTACATTAAGGTTATTTTCAAGTGAACAATAGCATCATTTACTTTAAGTAGCTAGTTTCCACTTTTTTTGAAGGCTTGGAATGTATGTAGCTCTTCTCCCAATCAGCCGTATATCTCTCGTGACTTTTTAGGTCTTGCGTTAGCCAAGACCTATTAATTTTACAAGGGTGTGGAATTCCTATAGCCCAAATCCCAGGACATTGTTTAGGGTTAAGGACAACAAGTTTTCATATTTACTTTGTCCTTGGAACAAGTAAGCCCAACCCCGTGCAGCACAAACCCTTTGGCTGGCAGTTTACAGTACCACATTATGGATCAGGGAAGGGTATTGTCTGCAGTTAAGGAAATATTTGTGTCCTTAGGTTTATGTTGTTTGAACCAGTATTGATGGTTCATTAATACAAATCCTTGATTATTAGGGTGAGCGCTCTAGGGAAATGTTCTAAGCTCGGACTGCACTACTGATAGTTCCAGTATAAAAAATATGTACACACGTTTGCAAAGTTTAACCATATAAGACTATGTATGATACTCCCAGAATGCTGTTTGATTTTATGAAAATATTTGTACAAGCTGAAAAGCAAGATTGAGGATTCTCTGCTTTAAACATTTACAAAAAAAATCAAATGGGGAAAAAAACGTTTTGCTAAACTAATGTGACAATTTTGGTACCATTTCTTTGAAGCATCATTTTGTTAAATGTGTTGATGCATACCAGTATTTCCAAAATGCATTCATAATGGAAGATCAGTGTAACCATTGTTAACAAGATTATGGGATAAATGATAATAAACCAGCATTGGCAATGCCTGTAGGTTCGACATTGGCGTTCGGCCTTTTGGTTTTGTACATGCGCGTCTTGTTTTGACAAGACACCTTACTGTTGTGGGATCTGCCGGCCCCCCACTATTATAACAGACACTAGCAAAAAGCAAAAATATTTGTGTGTCTCAAAAAGCCCGCATTGCCACAGTTCTTCCTGGCACTGAACTAAACTACTTTGTTTGCCGATATGCTCCTTGTGATGAAGCACAATGCTGTCACTCCTAGTGTAGCCAGCTGATAGAGAGAGAGACATAATTTTAATAAAAGCAAAACGTGTTGGTTAACACAAGACATAATTAGGGGCCCATTTCCTTAAGAAATTTACAAAAGTGTACCCGTGGTATATGTCATTTCATTAGTGCAGATTTACGTCTTTCATGAATTACCAAGAATTTATAGAAGTAGACCAGAACATGATACGCTTAGAAAATATTTGTGAACTGCATTTTAGCATGAGAAAATATGTATGTGTTGATTTTCCCATGTGAAAATCTGTTGAGCGTTTACAAGTTCACTTTCCCTTGAACCACTTTTTTCCCATCCCTGTAAAAATTTTGATTTTGTGCCTTAGCAGGAATACATTTCCAAGCTTTCTCCGTATGGGAAAAGATTAGGGAAGAGCTGTTATAAAATCCTTAAAACATGCAAGGAAGTAGATTTACACAGACACCTAAAGGACATTCCAATCCTGGAACTAATATTTACTGGTACCTCCAGCCCCAGTATGTAAATGTGCAGAAAGGTGGCAAAATATGTAAATTGCTAGTACTCAAAACCTATTATAGTGTGAGCTCTGGCATAATCAGAGAGGATATTATCAGAGCTCTGATATGAGATTGCTGCCATAATTTGTCGCCGCAGTACATGGTACCATGAGGACAAGTTGATTGAGTTACAGGACACATAGTTTTATGAATCTAACTGTCTGGACAAGTAGATATTTTATTAAATTCCACACCCCTGATTTTTCTAACATTATAGGTTCATGCTTCCCAAACCTTTTAGAACCACGATCCAGTTTTTAGAATGACCAACCTTTGCAAACTACCTAGTTTTAATGGATATGAGGTGTACTATTTTTTTAATGTCACTAAAGCATTGTGTGGTAGCTCACTATGATTTACAGGCAGCACGTTTTCTATTGAAATTGCCATAAATTTACACAGACATATAGTTTTCACGATAAAACTATATTGCACACAAATGATGATACGTGGAAATCGGATGTCCGTGAATATTTATCATTTGTGCATCGCCTAGTAAAATGTCTTGATTTGTTTTGATCCTATTAAATCGCTTCATTTTTGCTTTCCTAACTGCTGAATGTGTGCTTTCGTTTGCAGATAGGTTAAAAAATGACATCCTATAGCCTTTCCTTTCTCACTCATTGTAACCTGGCAAAATGGTCACATAATTCCTTTTACTTTTCTTTCTCTGACTGCAAAGTGTGAGGAGTCTGTAAACACCAAAATAGAAGCAGCAATTTGTTGTTGAGACATAGCCTGACATTTGACCTCTCTTTGAAGTGCAGCAAATGTGACAAAACAAATACAGAATTTAAATGCATCTTTATTTATTGCTTGGATTTTCACGACCCACCAAAAGCCGTCTTGGGACCCACTTGGGAAACCGTGTTATAGGCATAACATAGGGGCTTAAAGCCATCCCTCTTCTTCTGTTGGCCTGTTATTGTCACTAACGTGTTTGCTTCCACTACAGCATGGGGCAGAGCCAGCCCACTTAAGCCATTGATTCTTTTGCTAGATTTAAGGGGTGTTTGGAGGACATTTCATGTTGGCTGAATAAGAACAGCCTAAAACTTAATGCGAACAAGACGGAGGTCCTGTTCTTCGACCAGGCATCTCCCCCCTCCCGCTGGACTTTGGTAGCCAGTAGGAATGAGTTCGCCACCTATACCGGCAAGCACGGCGAAAAACTGAGGCGTCAAATGCGATGCAGACCTCTCTCTCTCGGCGCAAGTCCATCATAGATCACCCTCCTGCTTTGGCAAGCTGAGAAGTCTGAGGAAATTCTTGCATCTATTGCCTGAGGATTGTCGAAGGGTTATAGTCCACACCACGGTGACATCTCGGCTGGACTATGCAAATTGTCTGTTCCTGGGATCTGATCAAGAAATTGCAGATGGTACAGAATGTGGCAGCGTGATTAATTCGAGTTCCGTTCCTTCACCACATCTCTCCACACATCAGACAACTTCATTGGCTACCTATAGCGAAAAGTATAGAGTCCAAGGCCCTGACTCTGGCTTTTGGTGCTTTTCAAGATAGCAGCCCAAGATATCTTAAGCCTACATCAACAAAAACGCTCGCTGAGATCTAACTCCTAGCACCTGCTCTGTGTACCTCGCTATGAAAAGTCCTGCATAGGAGGCAGGTCCTTCACAGTGGCGATGGCTAGATCGTTTAACTCCCTGCCTTCCCATATGTGCCCAATTTAAGTCTGAACGTGAGTTCAGAAAGACCTTAAAGACTTGGCTTTTCAGCCAAGGCTAGTACCTCGGTTGGATCCCCTCACTCTCTTGACCGTAAAGCTCTGGGACTCCTCTGCTTGAGGTAGCTGTTGTGCTCAACAAATGCTGTTTTTAAATGCTGTTATTATTGGCTCACTGTAAGTGACCGCATTCTGCGCTTTCACAAGAAGCCATTCCGCACACAAAATTTCTTCAGCGCCATAGGCTACTATGACAGTTTGTGCGTTTTAAGACCAAAAAAATATTTTTGCTTTCAGCCAGTCTTTTAAGGTTGATGGGGGCCCAGCAACTTAACCATTAATAAAGTTTTGAAAAACCATGACAAAACAAGCCTTGACAAAGCAAAAAGGTTTGTAGCCAACCCAGACTTACTGAAGACACCGCGTTCTACCTCTTTCTCTTGCGTGACTAATGACCGGAAGTGTGTTAATCCTTACTGGATTTTTGTACTCTTACTGGACATGTTTCTCTATAGAGCATTCTAATTGGTAATTTTTGTTTGGACCTGTAGAACACATTTGATCCTACAAGAACGACATACAGGAATGAGGTAAACCTTAAAGGTTTGTTTTTCAGATTATACATTATACAAAAAACAAGTTATCAAGTCAAAATCAATTGAGAAATCATAGTACAAAGCTCAGTTAAGGTATAAAATCAATGAAAGAACTCAGTAAAGTTCAGGTCAGAAAAATAAAAAGTGAAGCATAGGAGAGCAATCCTCCTAAGTTTAGGAGGGAAGGAATCTCTCTACACATCAATAAAAAGCACACTTTTGCAGGGTTCTGAACAATGGATGTCATGCCTTCAATACAGTTGTAAATGATTCCCACAAAAAAATCCAATCGGTCCTAAGCGGAGCATAACTGTTGAAAGTAAACACATTTTGTAAGTCTCTCATATTTTTACAACATGACGCTTCTCATGGACGCCACCTGTACTAGAACATATATTGCTACGAATTGTGTGATTCTACTAAAAGAGATAGTAACCGTTGGCATGTACAATTCTACTAAAACAACATTTTTATATTGGTGTGAAGGTGGTTGTCTTGCCTGTACAAACACTTTCAAACAATATTCTGCTGAGGCATGAAAATACAAGCTTGTTCACGTGATCTAGAATTTTGGCAGTAAATGTCACAAACAAAATGGAGTGTAATCCTACTATTGCTAAGTTAGATAGAATTAAATTTTTATTAGTGCAGTGCATTTTGCTTTAAGAAATCTAACATTGGCTGGACACTTTGTCTGGGGGTCGGGATCGGGATTGCGGGGGGGGGGGGCTGCGGGAGGAGAAGGCCCACTGGACCGGGACTGAGGTGCTGATACTGGGACTCACTCTGGACGAAGATGCTGCCGCTTTCGGCCAAGCTTAGGGTCTCTCGTTTTTTGCACTCGTTCTCCCTCCTTTGTAGATGGTGCGGGGTCTCGAAGGGGTACTCTTTCCTCCTCTAGGGGGTTTACCTAGTTTCAACTATATAGGGGCGACAGGCACACTGCAAGTTGGGGGGGCTGTTTGGGCTCATGCAGGGGTGCAGTGAGGGGGGAGTTTTGTTGGGGCGGTTGGGTTGGGGTGGGGTGTTGTTCATTTGTACCACAAGGCAAAAGTATCGTCGTGCTATTCCCAAAGTGCTCTCGGGGGGGACGAGTGATTGCTTTCGTTTATGATGGGGGGTAGGGGACTGAGTCTTTTGTCCTGGAACGTTAATGGACTGGGGGACAGGATAAAACGAGGTGTGGTCCTGCAGTTCCTGAAACGAATTTCACCTGACATAGTTTTTCTGCAGGAGACGCACCTCATTGGCAACTCCTTTCGTGCTATGAACCGGCGGGGCTACCGCCTTCTGGCCCATTCGGGCTTCACGTCGGGTTCAAGGGGTGTGGGCATCATGGCCAAGACCTCGCTCCCGTTGGAAGTTGATGAGGTGCTCCATGATGACAGGGGACGTTACACGGTTCTGGTGGGTAGAATGGAGGGCAGAGTGATTATTTTTGTTTCGGTCTATGTCCCGCCAGGGTTGCAGACGACCACCTTTGCAGATCTGGGGCGCCTCCTCCTTGGCCTTCCGGAGGGGATTCTGGTGGTTGGGGGGGATTTTAACGCTGTGGTTTCCGGAACTGAGGACCGTCACCCCCCTAGGGATCTCCCCCGTGCCCAAGCGTGGTTGTCTGGCCTATTGGATGCCTTGGGGCTGGTGGATTGTTGGCGTTTGAAACATCCTACGCAGAAACAGTACACTTTTCACTCCGGGGCCCATGGCAGTCTGTCAAGACTAGACTATGTCCTGGTGCCGGCGGCGCATGCGGGGAGAATCGGGGAGGTGCGCCATTTGGCGCGGGGTATTTCAGACCACTCCCCGCTCTTATTGCACTTCGATATTCTCCCGAGGGGAGAGGGTAGGGTGGCCCCGATTAATCCCTGGTACCTGCGTGACCCCCACCATTCGCGCAGAGTTGGTTAAGTCCCTTAAGCGATATTTTGATGATAATGTGGGGTCGGTGTCATCTGCGGTCTCGCTATGGGAGGCATTTAAGACGGTGATTCGGGGGGATGCCCTGTCCCTTATTTCCCATTCCCGGAGGCGCGAGCGGGAGGAGGTGACCCGTGTTGAAACTGAAATAACTGAGTTGGAGGGCGACCTCGAATGTGGGGTGACGAATGACAAATTACATGTTCTCCGACTGAAGCAGGCGGCCTATAAGGCCCTCGTCACGGAGGTGGGCCAGGGGCCTCAGTAGAGAGCAACAGGGGAGACTGTATGATGTGGGTGATAAGGCTGGGAAATTGATTGCGTGGCTGGATAAAAAGGAGAGAGCGAGTCGAGTTGTCCCGTCGATTGAGAAACTGGATGGTGTGTGTGTCACGGAACCGGAAGAAATAGTCGATTGCTTTGCAGAATATTTCTGTGGGGTGTATTCCCCGGTGTCCTCCCGCTCGGAAGAGGATTCCCATGCCCTGCTTAGGGATATCGCGCTGCCTTCCCTTTCGGAGGAGGACAGAGTGTCGTTGGACGCCGCCCCAACCTCTGAAGAAATTGCTCTCGCCATACGCTCGGTCGCTTCCGGCAAGGCCATGGGTCCTAACGGTCTTCCCATCGAATTGTACAAGCTGCGACCGGATACGCTGGCGCCGCATCTCCGTGCGATGTTCCTCGCGGCCCGTTCGGTGGGGTCCCTCCCGCTAGACCAGCGTCTGGCTACTATCGTGGTCATTCACAAGGAGGGGAGGCCGCGGGACCGGGTCACGTCCTACCGGCCTATTTCGCTGCTGAATGCGGAGCCCAAAATTCTCGCCAAGGTGTTGGCCAATCGGCTGGTTGGCGTGGTGTGCGATTTGATTCACCAGGATCAGTCCGGCTTTATCCCCCATCGCAACACTGCGCTTAACCTGCGGCGCTTGCATGGGGTGCTCGCTCGTGTCCCGTTTATACGGGAACCGGCCATTTTGGCATCCCTGGACGCCACTATGGCGTTTGACACACTTGAGTGGCCATATATTTGGGCGACACTGGCGAAGTTTGGGTTTGGCCCGGGATTCATCGGTTGGGTGAAATTGTTGTACTCGGGACCGCTGGCGCAGGTGGTTGTGAACGGTAGAGTGTCGGCTCCGTTTGAGCTGGGCAGGGGCACGCGGCAGGGCTGCCCATTATCACCGCTCCTCTTCGCGCTTGCCCTGGAGCCCCTGGCGGAGTGGCTGCGGTGGGAACCTTCTATTCGTGGTCTCCGATGGACCCCCGAGTATGAGGACCGCGTATCTCTTTACGCTGATGATATTCTTCTGTACCTGGCTTCCCCACGTAAATCACTGATAGTACTGGTTGATGTATTGCACTCATTTGGCCTCAACTCCGGCCTGGTCATCAACTGGGCTAAATCGTGTGTGTATGTCCTCTCTGGGGAGGATCCTATCCTTCCGCGGGGTTGTCCTATCCAGATCGCCCCGCGGGGATTTAGGTACCTGGGTGTCTTCATTACCCTGGACGCGGAGGCCCGATCTAGCCAGAACTTGCTTCCCCCCCCTCCAGCGCCTGAAGGAGGACGTCGCGTTATATGCAGATCCGTCATGCGTTGTGCTCCGTATTTCCGGACGTTGCCTCCATCCCGGAGTACTCCCCTCTGGAGGATAGAGTGCTAGATGGGCATGTCCCGGACGGCACGATTTCATTAATTTACAAAAAGCTCATCAATGACCGTTCGGGACTGCTGACCGGCCTTCGTGAGGTGTGGGGGGCTGATGGATTGGAGCTGGATGACGAGGACTGGGTGTCTGCGGTGGCCTCCCCGAAAGAGGTGGCCATACCGGCCCGCCTTCGCTTCGTCCAGCTCAAGATACTCCATAGGGTCTATGTTACGGGGCCGAGGCTGATGCGTATGGGCTATGCTGTGGACGGGTTGTGTAAGCGGGGGTGTGGTTCTTTGGGGACCTTTCTCCATATTCTGTGGGAATGCCCGGAGGTGGTGCGATTCTGGCGTGGTGTGCATGAGGTTTTGCAGGTAGTTACGCATGTGCCGCTGTTGCCTGAGGCGAGGAGATGTCTTTTGAATGTATGGGAGCCAACCGACTACTCAGTGCCGCAGACGTGGTGGGCGACTCTGGGATATATGGTGGCCAAACGTGACATTGCGCAACTGTGGGGTTCCCAGAGGTCGTCGACTGTCTCGGCGTGGAAGGACAACATGGATTGGTGTATGTTTCGGGAAAAGGTGGTGTATGTTGCGAGAGGTAAGCCTGGGACATGGGTGAAAGTATGGGGCCCCTGGAACGCTTACCGTGGGGGAATCTGTACCCCGCCGCTACTGCCTGATCCGTCACCGGCCCCGTCTCCTTAGCCTGTTTGTCTTCCCGGTTCTGGGCAATGAGTTTACTTAGTCCCCGTCCTGACCTATTCCCCCCCTCGATATTCCTAAGAATCGGTGGGGTCCCCCCCCTAGGGGAGCACATGCTGTTGTTTCCGACTGTGAGTTGCCTTGTGGACTTGCTTTTTGTTGTTATTTATATAAAAATGAAACCGTCGTGTGGGGTCCGGATGGTGTGGCTGCCAACGCCTCTTTCAACTCCTGTGAATTCCCTTTTGCCGCAGCGTGCGTTCTATTGTCTGTATTACATGCTCCTTCTGTTTGCTAGCGGCCAGCCTTAAGGTTGTAGGCCCATCTTTGTATATTTTTTGGATTCTGTAATAAACGGTTTCAAAAAAAAAAAAAAGAAATCTAACATTGGCTTTCCCAAGACTTGTTCTTTCTTACGTTGATTACATGCTTGCTTTACTCTTTAAGGACTCTGCAGCGGAGTCCTTGTGCCTTTCATAGGCTACTTAACAACATATATATGCAATTAATATTTCCAGACACAATCGCGGTGGTAGAAGCCTTTTCTTCAAGGAAACATGTTTAGGCAAGCAAATGTTTTCCCAAGTATTAAATCCACTCCTTTTATCTGTCTGAAGACTTGTGGTTATTTGATGGCAGTGTTCTTAGTACAATTTTATGCTCTGAAATCTAGAATAACTGGTGGTGTTGCCAGATTGGCACTGTATGTGCACATACTTTGTCTCAGTAGTCATCAGTCAGTTGTTTAAAATAGAATTATTTTTCATGCTTTTTACAGCATACGCTTTAGATACCAACATGACAGGGCTTTGTTTACTTTTAGACTTAATGAAGAAAAATGTTCAGCTTGAATGGTTTATGGACAGGGAATTTAATGAAAAACAGGAAGGAAACAGCCCAGAAGAAAATATATACTTGAAGCGCATTGTTTAGCGCATTTACTTTATCATTTTGGAACTGAACAGTTAAGGAAATATCTAAACACAACAGGAACATCTACTTTTGGGAGGCTTAGGCGGGGAGTGTTGAGTGTGTTACTCCACGTTTTCCAAGACTGTTTATGGCTGTCTATGTAAAGTTTTGAATTATTTCCTTGTATGGTCTTCATCATTACTCAGTAAGGTTCTTTTGATTTAAATAGACAGTTCACTTACAGTGTACATGTTTTAAGCACAGTATTGCTCCTCCTGCATCCTGTATGGGACTCGAAAGTCTAGACAGGGAGTGGTTATGTTAGTCTCCAAGGGCCAGATGAACAACTTTTTTTTAGCAGTCCCAAACTGAGATTTAGCCTGTTAGCGACCACTAAAACGCCTTTTGAAATGCACCATTCCTATTTTGTGAGTTGGTAACCTATTACTGACTCACAAACTAGGTTTTGCAAGTTGCTATTATGAAGGGGAGTGCCAAGGGCATTTCTTCCTAATTGCGAGTTGCAGGGGGATACAAGATTGTTTTGCGACCGGAATGCAGTCGCAAAACAATCACAGGTTACCACCAATTTCAAATTGCCATTCGCAAACGGGAAGGGATCCCCAAGGGACCCCTTCCCCTTTGTGAATGGGGGCATCAACATTTTTTGAGAGCAGGCCGTGGTCCCAGGGGCCATTGCCCACAAAAAAATAAAATTAAATTAAAAGAGAACTTGTCATTTTTATTTTTGAAAAAAATCAAGGAAAGCAGGGTACAATAAAAAAAACTGCTTTATTTAAAAAGCAGTCACAGATGACATGGTTTGCAGATCCCAGCAGGCCACTATCCCTGCCTGTGCTGGCCATTCAAAATGGGTCGCAAATTGCGTCCTGCCTCATGAATATTAATAAGTCAGTTCCCTTGTGATCCCATTTGGGAATTGCAAACAGTGTCTCAGACACTGTTGGAGAACAGATTTTTCGACTTGCAAATTGCGAATCGCTAAAAATCGCAATTTGCGAGTCGCAAACCCTTATGGGCATACATTTGGCCCTAAATCTGATTGAATGGCACGGTTTGGCTCTCTCCCTGTGACAAGCAAAAATAAAATATCCAACGCTCCTCATGTACTCCAAGTCCCCCAAACGTATACATGCACACAAACCTCCTCATGCCAATCCCCACACGCAAATGCAGACATGAGTGGTTAGCCTTTTGACAGTGACTTCACACAAGGTTAGTCCTTAACCGCCAACTAACTTCATTGCTATGCAACATGTCAAGTCAATAAAAGAGGTCAAGAATGTCCTTTTTAGTCTTCAAACCGTAAAACCTGTTTAAATGTGGTTAAAAGCTGCTGAATGCAGTGTTGCCATCAAGTTGTGTTCCAAACTTCATTCATGTGCAACGGATTCATGATGCTAATGTCGCATAGCATAGTCCATAGTGAATGTGTGCCACTGAATTTTTTTTTTTTATTTGAGGTATTAAAAATGTTCCGCAAACTTGATTTTAAAGAGCACCGGAGCACTTGGAATTTTTTTTTTTTTTTTTTTTGCTAGAATAGAGCCTCAAAGTTGCTGTACATAATTTTGTGCGTGACCCACTTACAACCGGATTAGATAGCAAGATGTGATTGGGTGGGAGGAAGCTAGGGACATGTCATTGGGGAAGTGCTGAACAGCAGTCATTTTCCATCACACACCTTGCACAACTGCACATGTTTATATTACACATTTACATTTAGAGGGCTTGGTACATAAAGTGTTTTGCCCTAAATCGCATGCTTTTTAGGCCACGTGCTGAAGCAGGCTTAAAGCCCTGGGACAATAGATAAGCAAGTAAGCCACAAGCCCAGATTTAGTCCTTCGAACCATCTAAAGTAAATGAAACTGCTAATAACTATGGTTATTGAAGGACACGCAGCGAGGCAGTCAAGACTCCAGAGAGAGGTATATATCCTTGTGCAGGTTACCCCTATATATTATATTTAGGCTTAAGAAGAGAAAGCTACAAGACAAACTCAAGTGTCTCAGTAAATAAATTTACGTAATCGGTTTTACCAGAGCCTCTAGCCACCATTATTTATTAACACAGTTTTAGTAGTGTTGAATAACTCTTAAATATTTTCATTTGGGACCATGGCAGGAAGAAAAGGCACAGGCAAAGCCTTTTTGTTCTGCCTTTGGGTCTATTGGCTTTGCAGATGCCTTATTTTGTGATGCTCTCCTGCATTGGCAAGACTGTGCTGCAAGGCCAAAAGTGGGGGGGTTGTGTAATTCTTTAGGTGCGCGCGTGCATGATGACTTGAGGTGCACACTCACCGCTTCTGATGCCTACCTTCAAAATGGCGCAGGTGCCATTTTTACGTCTCGCCTGAGCCAGAGCGCATGCACTGCACTGCGAGACTTTTTGTAAGGGGGCTTCAAAATCTGACCACACGCTCGTGCGTGTGGTTTGTTTTTGGTCAGAGGCTATTGGCCTTTGCGAGCGTCTTTCTGAGAAAGACAGCGCGCAGTTGGGCAAAGGCAGGTGCATGTCCCGCGTTTGCTACGCCCACGGCCTATTGCTTGCGGTTACCCGCACAGGCACCATCTGTTTTGAATTATCGTGCCCAGACGCGTTCACCATAATTCAAAACAGATGTTTCGCTGTGGCGCACGCGCACCGCTCTCGTGCTTTTTCTAACCTGTCTCTATCTGCATCTCTCTCTAAACTGTATAACCGTGCTGTCTCCCATTCAGCTGGCACTTTATCCCCTCTCTCAACTGTCTCGTCTCTTTCAGCTCTCACTTTTTCACCTGCCCACCTCTACACTCTCTGAACAGACAGTTCAGTCTAACTTGTCTCTGCCTCTCTCTAACGCCTGTGTTCCCTCTCTGTCTCTCTCATGGTTTTTATCAACTGTCTTCCCTGCCCTCTGCCTCTCCTTTCTCTTTTAACAGACTATTACCTGCCTTCCCACACTCTCTCCGCTGCCTCTTTATTACTTGTTTTACCCCTCCATCTCTATGCTGTATTTTTCTAAAATGTCTCACATGCCTCTTTCTGCCTCACCTCTTGTCTATCACCAGCTATCTCTATCACTTTCCTCACACCTGTCTCTCATTCTGTCTCTTGGCTATTTCTCATCTTTGTCTACATGACGTCTCGCATACTGTGGTACTCTCTCACAGCAGGGCTTCCATTCTGTCTGACTCTCGGCTAGCTCTGTCACTTGTCTGTTGTGTGTATCACCTATCCTTCTAACCTGTCTCGCTTTCTGTCTCATCTGTCTATATTTCTCCCACCTGTCACGCGTACTCGTTAGTCCCACTTGTCTGTCTCTCAATCTCTCCCGTCTCTCTGTGGTGTCGTATTCCTGCTCTTCCTTTCCTTAATTTCCCTTCATCGTCTTTCCCCTCTACCGCCTCTCCCTCGACTCCTACCCTTGGTTGTATTTCTTGCTGCCTTCACATGCCCTGGGGCAGGAGGTGAAAGGGACATCTTTTCACTGTGGCCCACACCGCTCACCAGCTTAGTGCCAGGGATCGCTGTAGGCACACAAACTGAACTGGAGACCACTAAATGACGTCCACCACTCTCCCGCAGATCCAGACACGAAGCTTCAATCGATGGTTGGTTCCTCTCAAAAATGATAAACGTGAACATTCTCTCCTGATACACACTCAGCCTCTTCCCATGAGGAGCACAAGCATGCAGTAGCACCGCACTCCTATAGGGGCACGCTCAGACACACCTCAAGGTCTCCAGAGTCCAGGCCCACTCAGTTACTCTTCCGCAGGAGAAAGCTGCCTACATATTGCATATACGCCAGCATAAATCATGACCAATTCAAACAAGCATTGGCATAGCCAATATGTCTTGCCTTTGGAACCTTATAAGTATTTAGTTATGCAGTACAATATCCTTGGTGCAACAACATCAACTGTTGCATGTCTAAACACTTACAAGGTCCCAAAGACGAGACCTATTGGCTATGCCAATGCTTGTTTTTTAATCTATCTGAGATGGACCAGTATATAAAAAAGAAAATGGAAAAATGTGTTCAAAGGTATACATTTGTTTAAAGTGGTGGTCCAGAAGCAATTTGCTGTCTGGTCCTTCCCAGAGGTCCCCCCACAGCCCCTTCTCCACACATCTCCCTGCCATTTCCCCCCCCCATCAAAAAACAAGCCTAGGCAAATAAATTGGTCTCTCGTTAGTGGAATTTAGAGCCATTGACGCTGCAAATGACAATGTTTCTTAGTTATGTGTTTTGTTTGCTGTGGAGTGATCATTTAGCCTATCTAAAGAGATAGGAAGGAAAGAGAATGGAGAGGAAATATTGGAAAGTAGGGGTTGCACGAGTAGTGCATTAAAAGAAAGAGAAACGTAGAACAGTAGCATAAGGAATAAGAGAAACTCCAGGAAGCAAGGAAAGTGTGCAGTACCACAGGCTGTTAGTAGGTGTCCCTCTGGATTTCTAAAGGGACCTCTATTAGCCACATAAGGTACTGCACCCTTAATTCAGCCTATGAAAGGATGTTCCGGCATTGATTTCTGTTGAATGCAGTATCGGAGGCGCAATGCTTTAAAGTTTACATGAAACAGCAGCTTTAACGGAAGTGTTACCAAACTGTGTGCTCATCTTTTAGCGGTGCCTCTGCTTTTTGCGCTTAACTTGATTGGAGGAGGAGTAGAAAGGGGAAAGAAAGTTGTGGCTCTCTGGTCAGAGCAGCCGACTTTTGAACTAAGGAACAAAGGGTTCGAGTCTCAGCGTTGCGTCAGCATCCTGTGATTCTGGGCGGTATCACGTAATCTCCTGGCTTTAAAAAACAAGCAGTAAGTAATAAAAGCAGTCGGTATCTGCACTGTAGCTACCCACACGATCGCGGCATCAGTCATGCGGATTATAATAAAAATGTACTCCTTTGAAAATGGAAGTGTGGCATCCCTGTAGTGGGTGCCATGCTGATAAACCAGCCCAAGGCAGACCCCCAAACAAAATTGTGCACGAAGGAATGTTAATAACAAAGTGTAAGGCCACAAGTAGCAGGGGCAGTCTGCTGGGAGGGTCAGACACCAAATGGTGGAACTAATTAAGCAGGATGACAAAACAAAAGCAGGCATTTGTGAAGGGCAGGGACAGGAATGAATGGAAAAGTCGGGAGGTGCTTTCAGCCACAGTCTAGATTACAGATCTTTTTCCATCAGATGGCTTTGTAGTATCTGATGGGTTCGGCCTAAAGATGTCATTCATTCCGTAAAAGAAGTGCATTCAAAATGTAAGCACATTTTTTTAAGTGCCTATATCAGTGCACATTTGGCAGTGGTGTTTCAAAAAATAAACAAATAAATGAACTTATGTTTAACCCGTGCAAATATCATTACAAAGATCAATAAATTGAAGGACAACACATTAAACCATTCATATAATTCCGGTCCATATTAATTTAGCATATAATGTTAAAACAGGGTTTAAAATTAACACTATATGCGAGTAACTTCCTAATTTAGGAAATGATTAATAAAATATCATTCTTGTATTGTGCACCAATAGAGTTTTGGGAAGGGTAGCACTAGCAGACCTTCAACAGGACGATATAAATTAACAAATCATCCTTCAATAATCTGGAATTCCATGTGAAGAACCTCTGTGAAACAGAAAATACCTACAGTATGTTATTCCGATTGAGTATATAATTCACCGTTACTACACTATTATTCATATTGTCCATTGTATGCCAGCACCGTCACCATGCAAGTATCCAATTTAACCAAATGATGGAAAGCATTTATCAACGAGGTAATTGCAAAGCAGTCCTGATTGCGGCAGCTCACATAATATCAGGTGTCAGAACATATTATTTCAGTGTGGCATTGTCTCAGTTGACTTCCCATAGAACTGGTTTATCGACCAGACCTTGATCTTAGCCCTCAACCGACCTGTATCCTGCACACCCTTTCAGGACATTTACCATGTGAACTTTCCCTCGACCGCTGAGACCTTGCTACCTGACCGATGCCCGGTGGAGCTACCCCGATAGCTATAGGGGAGATGGACTGTGGATTCCCACCTCGGCTGTCACCTACCCAGCCGGACATTGGGCAGACCTTCCTTCGTCTCTCCTGCCGTTATTTTCCCCCTACACCCTTCCCTCCTACCCCTATCCTACCTGGATCCTGCACACCCTTCAGGACATTTACCCTGTGAACGTTCCCTCGACCTCTGAGACCTTGCTACCTGACCATTGCCTGGTGGAGCTACCCTGATAGCTATAGGGGAGATGGGCTGTGAATTCCCTCCTTGGCCGTCACCTACCCAGCCGGACATTGGGCAGGCCTTCCTTCGTCTCTGCTGCCGTTATCTCCCCCCCCCCCCCCTTCCACCTACACCCTTCCCCCTTCCCCCTTACCCATCCGCCCTATTTATCCTTCCTCCATACTATTTAAATCTGTTTCGTATAACCGATGTAACCGGTAACTGTTTTTAACTGTAATAATGTGATTCCTAATGTAGAGCGCTCTGATACCCACGGGTCTAGCCAGCGCTTCTAGTAACTGATGTAACGTGAAACTGATGCAATTTTGTAATTTCTGTTGGAACCTGATGTTAAGCGCTCTGATACCTCCGGGTCTAGCCAGCGCTATATAAAACTCTCAAAATAAATAAATAAATAAGTAGCCTATTCAATCTAGCTTGCATCATCCATGCGTCGTTCATGAAAGCTCTTCTATCTATGTTACCAAGAAAGTGGTTATCTTTGGTGCTTTATGTATTCTCCTGAGCACAGACACTCTCCTCCTTGAAGCATTTACATTCAAGAAAGCAAGAACTTTCTCACGTTGTAGACCTAGTGAATGGAGGTACATACGCTTCCCCACACTTTTTTTCAACACCTTCTTTCAATGCCATTTTATCTGGAGATATCACCATTTTGATCATCCCACAACTGAGTGAAGAAAGTGATTTGGATGTCTCTTTTCCAAAGTGTACTTTCTGTAATATGTTCTGTGTACAATATGTGCTGTCCTTCTTGGTGTGCCCCTGGAAATATTTCTACTTGGATGCAAGAGACCGGGACAATGATACTTCAAAAAACCTGTATACCACTTTGCTGCCCTAATGGGTCTGGTTCCCGCTGTACACAAAACACTAATAAGTAAATTGCTACCTGCTCATGGGCCCGCTTTTGATGCTCACCAGGTTTCCTGTAAATTAAAATTATATATATAATATATATATATATATATATATAATTTTCTACTGGCAGTCGCCAGTGGATAGTTATAGTTAGGACCGTGTTTCCATAGGAAATCTCAAAATTCTATTTTGAATAACTTTGGCGCCGGTTGACGAATCCTCGCGAAATTTTCAAAACTAATGGGGCGCTCCGTTCAGCTCCTACCCTGAAAGTCTCGAGGTGATTCGTCAAGCGGGGGCCGAGAAAATAGGGGGGTCCCAAAACACGTTTTCCCCATGCATTTTTCCATAGGACCTTTAGACGCAGCTACAGCCCGAACGGCTGAACAGAATTACTTGAAATTTGGCAGAGAGGTAGCCATAAGGTCAAGGAAGTGCCTTTTGTAGGTCTGGTGTAAATCTGTTCAGTATTTCCTGAGAAAATAGCATTTAAAAACATATCAATATCTATACCCGCGCAGGGTGCAAGCACCCTAACGTGCGCGAGCGTAATTCTGATTGGTGGTTACATGTTAGTCAACGTTAGAATCGGTCGAAATCAGGAAGTGTCGGCCGCCATTTTGTTTGTTTTCAGTGCGAGAGTGAAAAAGGAAGGTGGCGAACGTGAAAAGGGGGCAGGGTAGAGAGTTCCTGACCCCCTAGCCTTTGTCAGGGGGTCCCTGAAGGACCCCGAAGGCAGAAATTTTTTTTTTTTTTTTTTAAATCGCGGGGGTGCGCGCACCGTTCTCGCACGGTGAAAAACCTGAAGAAAAAAAATAATAAATTTTTAATATGTAGTTTATTGTAAAAAAAATAATACATAAATAAATTAGCATTTAAAAAACCGTACAAATTCACTGAAAAAACCATAGGTTTCACACACGTTATAGTTAGGAATTAGCATTTAAAAAACCTTGCAAATTCACTTAAAAAACCATAGGTTTCACACATGTTATAGTTAGGTGGATATTTCACTCGTAAAAAACCAATGAAATTCCCCCGTTATAGTTAGTTCAGATAACTATAACTCGCGCGACCGCCACTCTATCACAAGGATGATGTCATCAGTGATGTCATGAGTGATGCCACTGACCATGTCATGAGTGATGTAATATGTGACGTCATGAGCAGTGGATTGCGGGCGCGTGAGTTATAGTTATCTGAACTAACTATAACTGGGGAATTTCATTGGTTTTTTACGAGTGAAATATCCACCTAACTATAACGTGTGAAACCTATGGTTTTTTAAGTGAATATATATATATATGTATATGTATATGTATGTATATATATATATATATATATATATATATATATATATATATATATATATATTTGAAGAAAAAGAGTTGCCCCTCGATTGGACCAGCACACACAGAGGGATACACGCTGTTAGAGGCAAAGGCAGCTCTCACAAACACCTCCTCAGCTCCTCCACCATTGCCGACGCGTTTCGGGTAAACACCCTTCTTCATGGGCAGCATAACCGCAAATGACGGCCAACAACGGAACAACAGTCCATCCCCTTCATTTATTTCAAATTTACGATTGAGCACAGGTGAGTACGTGCGTTGCATCATGGGGCTTGTAGTTCCAAAATATACCTCCCAAGTGGGCTGTGTGCCGTCAAGTGCCTTATTCAAACGTTCTCCCCAAGGAAACAGTAGTTCGTGAAAGCACCCTTGCAATTCATTCCAGCACCCGCTGCTCCGTGTAAGCGGCTACATAGTACCGCAACGGACCCGCTTGGATCTCGCGGCAGTGCTAGTCCGTGGCCGGGCAGGCCACCAATATTTGAAGAAAAAGAGTTGCCCCTCGATTGGACCAGCACACACAGAGGGATACACGCTGTTAGAGGCAAAGGCAGCTCTCACAAACACCTCCTCAGCTCCTCCACCATTGCCGACGCGTTTCGGGTAAACACCCTTCTTCATGGGCAGCATAACCGCAAATGACGGCCAACAACGGAACAACAGTCCATCCCCTTCATTTATTTCAAATTTACGATTGAGCACAGGTGAGTACGTGCGTTGCATCATGGGGCTTGTAGTTCCAAAATATACCTCCCAAGTGGGCTGTGTGCCGTCAAGTGCCTTATTCAAACGTTCTCCCCAAGGAAACAGTAGTTCGTGAAAGCACCCTTGCAATTCATTCCAGCACCCGCTGCTCCGTGTAAGCGGCTACATAGTACCGCAACGGACCCGCTTGGATCTCGCGGCAGTGCTAGTCCGTGGCCGGGCAGGCCACCAATATTTGAAGAAAAAGAGTTGCCCCTCGATTGGACCAGCACACACAGAGGGATACACGCTGTTAGAGGCAAAGGCAGCTCTCACAAACACCTCCTCAGCTCCTCCACCATTGCCGACGCGTTTCGGGTAAACACCCTTCTTCATGGGCAGCATAACCGCAAATGACGGCCAACAACGGAACAACAGTCCATCCCCTTCATTTATTTCAAATTTACGATTGAGCACAGGTGAGTACGTGCGTTGCATCATGGGGCTTGTAGTTCCAAAATATACCTCCCAAGTGGGCTGTGTGCCGTCAAGTGCCTTATTCAAACGTTCTCCCCAAGGAAACAGTAGTTCGTGAAAGCACCCTTGCAATTCATTCCAGCACCCGCTGCTCCGTGTAAGCGGCTACATAGTACCGCAACGGACCCGCTTGGATCTCGCGGCAGTGCTAGTCCGTGGCCGGGCAGGCCACCAATATTTGAAGAAAAAGAGTTGCCCCTCGATTGGACCAGCACACACAGAGGGATACACGCTGTTAGAGGCAAAGGCAGCTCTCACAAACACCTCCTCAGCTCCTCCACCATTGCCGACGCGTTTCGGGTAAACACCCTTCTTCATGGGCAGCATAACCGCAAATGACGGCCAACAACGGAACAACAGTCCATCCCCTTCATTTATTTCAAATTTACGATTGAGCACAGGTGAGTACGTGCGTTGCATCATGGGGCTTGTAGTTCCAAAATATACCTCCCAAGTGGGCTGTGTGCCGTCAAGTGCCTTATTCAAACGTTCTCCCCAAGGAAACAGTAGTTCGTGAAAGCACCCTTGCAATTCATTCCAGCACCCGCTGCTCCGTGTAAGCGGCTACATAGTACCGCAACGGACCCGCTTGGATCTCGCGGCAGTGCTAGTCCGTGGCCGGGCAGGCCACCAATATTTGAAGAAAAAGAGTTGCCCCTCGATTGGACCAGCACACACAGAGGGATACACGCTGTTAGAGGCAAAGGCAGCTCTCACAAACACCTCCTCAGCTCCTCCACCATTGCCGACGCGTTTCGGGTAAACACCCTTCTTCATGGGCAGCATAACAGCAAATGACGGCCAACAACGGAACAACAGTCCATCCCCTTCATTTATTTCAAATTTACGATTGAGCACAGGTGAGTACGTGCGTTGCATCATGGGGCTTGTAGTTCCAAAATATACCTCCCAAGTGGGCTGTGTGCCGTCAAGTGCCTTATTCAAACGTTCTCCCCAAGGAAACAGTAGTTCGTGAAAGCACCCTTGCAATTCATTCCAGCACCCGCTGCTCCGTGTAAGCGGCTACATAGTACCGCAACGGACCCGCTTGGATCTCGCGGCAGTGCTAGTCCGTGGCCGGGCAGGCCACCAATATTTGAAGAAAAAGAGTTGCCCCTCGATTGGACCAGCACACACAGAGGGATACACGCTGTTAGAGGCAAAGGCAGCTCTCACAAACACCTCCTCAGCTCCTCCACCATTGCCGACGCGTTTCGGGTAAACACCCTTCTTCATGGGCAGCATAACAGCAAATGACGGCCAACAACGGAACAGTCCATCCCCTTCATTTATTTCAAATTTACGATTGAGCACAGGTGAGTACGTGCGTTGCATCATGGGGCTTGTAGTTCCAAAATATACCTCCCAAGTGGGCTGTGTGCCGTCAAGTGCCTTATTCAAACGTTCTCCCCAAGGAAACAGTAGTTCGTGAAAGCACCCTTGCAATTCATTCCAGCACCCGCTGCTCCGTGTAAGCGGCTACATAGTACCGCAACGGACCCGCTTGGATCTCGCGGCAGTGCTAGTCCGTGGCCGGGCAGGCCACCAATATTTGAAGAAAAAGAGTTGCCCCTTGAAATTTTGAAAGTTGAAATTTTACTGATAAAAAACCAATGAAATTCCCCCGTTATAGTTAGTGCAGGCAACTATAACTCACGCGACCGCAATCCTCTGCTGATGCTAATACTGTATTTAGACACTTATTTGCCCATGTCTTCTTCCATAAATTTTTAGCTATACATATATTACAAATATTTTTTTTTCATAAAGACACATATGTCATCAGCAGAAGATTGCGGTCGCGTGAGTTATAGTTGCCTGCACTAACTATAACGGGGGAATTTCATTGGTTTTTTATCAGTAAAATTTCCGCTAACTATAACATGTGTGAAACCTATGGTTTTTTCAGTGAATTTGCAAGGTTTTTTAAATGGTAATTCCTAACTATAACGTGTGTGAAACCTATGGTTTTTTCAGTGAATTTGTACGGTTTTTTAAATGCTAAGTTACTTTACGCCATTAGTGGCGTGCACGCCCACTTAACGCAGTTTGTTCCGTGCGCGCACGGTGCGCTGCGCCCACTTTACGCAGTTAGTGCCGTACACGCAAGGTGGGCACGCAGTGCGCTACGCGCACCGCGTGCCCACGTTACGCACCGTGCGCACATGGAGGACATATTATGCGCTTCCTTGTGATAGGTAATCTGTTAAATTTAATTTGTAAGTGATGACAATAATATGCCATGCACAGAGAGTTTTTTTTTTTTATTAAAATTTTTAGCGTAAGCACACCGTACGCGTACGGTAAGCGTAATCGGCGAAATTTTCAAAAAATAAAAATTTACCGTTTTTGGCCTTGGGGGATCTTTGAGGACTCAACTAACATGGCTATGTGCATGGGCGCTGTCTAAACAGCCCCTTTATATGTTTTTTGCCTTTGTTTACAGCCCCCCCCTCAGAGTGCGAGAGAGAAAATGGCGGCCGCCGCTTCCTGGTTTCGACCGATTCGAATGTTTACTTAGATGTAACAGCCAATCAGAATCGCGCTCGCGCACGCCACCGTACGCGTACGGTAAGCTTACGGTAAGCGTACCGTAAGCTGGCTCAGATATATATATTGATTTAAAGGCTATTTTCTCTGAATCTACTGAACAGATTTACACCAAACCTACAAAAGGCACTTCCTTGACCTGAGGACTACCTCTCTGCCAAATTTCTAGTAATTCTGTTCAGCCGTTCGGGCTGTAGCCCTGTCTAAAGGTCCTATGGAAAAATGCATGGGAAAAACGCTTTTTGGGACCCCCCTTTTATCTCAGCCCCCGCTTGACGAATCCCCCCGAGACTTTCAGGGTAGGAGCGGAGCGTAGCGCCCCACCTATTTTGAGAAATTCGCGAGGATTCGTCGACCGGCGCCAAAGTTATTCAAAATAGAATGTTGCGGATTTCCTATGGAAACAGGGTCCTAACTATAACTACCTACTGGCGACCGCCAGTAGGATATATATATATATATATATATATATATATATATATATATATATATATATATATATATATATATATATACACACTGAAAAAACCATAGGTTTCACACATGTTATAGTTAGCTGGACATTTTACTGATAAAAAACCAATGAAATTCCCCCGTTATAGTTACTGTAGGCAACTATAACTCACGCGACCGTAATCCTCTGCTGATGCTAATACTGTATTTAGACACTTATTTGCCCATGTCTTCTTCCATTAAATTTTAGCTATACATATATTACAAATATTTTTTTTTCATAAAGACACATATGTCATCAGCAGAGGATTACGGTCGCGTGAGTTATAGTTGCCTACAGTAACTATAACGGGGGAATTTCATTGGTTTTTTATCAGTAAAATGTCCAGCTAACTATAACATGTGTGAAACCTATGGTTTTTTCAGTGAATTTGCAAGGTTTTTTAAATGCTAATTCCTAACTATAACGTGTGTGAAACCTATGGTTTTTTCAGTGAATTTGTACGGTTTTTTAAATGCTAAGTTACTTTACGCCATTTGTGGCGTGCGCGCCCACTTAACGCAGTTCGTTCCGTGCGCGCACGGTGCGCTTCGCGCACCGTGCGTGCACAGTGAGCACGCGGTGCGCTTCGCGCACCGCGTGCCCACGTTACGCTAGATGGGCCATGAACGCACGATGCGCTTCGCGCACCGTGCGCACATGGAGGACATATGATGAGCATCGTTGTGACAGGTAAAATATATGTTTTGTTTAGCTCTGTTAAGCCATGCACAAAATGTGCCCTTCGGGCACCTTTTGCACAGGGGTGGGGAGAATGTGGATTTTTTTAATTATTTCTTACCGTACGCGTACAGTAAGCATAATCGGCGAAATTTTTGAAAAAATTAAAATTGCCTTTTTTCACTTGGGGGATCGTTGGGGACTCCCTCGACATGGCTAGGTGCTTGGGAGCTGTGTAAACAGCCCCTTTACATGTTTTTGCACTTGGTTTTTCAACCCCCTGTCAGAGTGCGAGAGAGAAAATGGCGGCCGCCGCTTCCTGGTTTCGACCGATTCGAATGTTTACTAAGATCTAAGGGCCAATCAGAATCGCGCTCGCCACCGTACGCGTACGGTAAGCGCACCGTAAGCGCACCGTAAGCTGGCTCAGATATATATATTGATTTAAAGGCTATTTTCTCAGAATCTACTGAACAGATTTACACCAAACCTACAAAAGGCACTTCCTTGACCTGAGGACTACCTCTCTGCCAAATTTCAAGTAATTCTGTTCAGCCGTTCGGGCTGTAGCTGTGTCTAAAGGTCCTATGGAAAAATGCATGGGAAAAACGCGTTTTGGGACCCCCCTTTTATCTCAGCCCCCGCTTCACGAATCCCCCCGAGACTTTCAGGGTAGGAGCGGAGCGTAGCGCCCCACCTATTTTGAAAAATTTGCGAGGATTCGTCAACCGGCGCCAAAGTTATTCAAAATAGAATGTTGCGGATTTCCTATGGAAACGTGGTCCTAACTATAACTACCTACTGGCGACCGCCAGTAGGTAATACACACACACCACACTTTCCATTGTAAATACATTTTTATTTGCCTACAACTTTAAGCCCCATTGAAAGATAGGCACACAACTTACCAGCCTATGAACTTCATTATCTTAGTTTTGGCATGACACGTTTGGTGAAGATGTATCTATTGGGGAAAAAAGTTAAGGGAGAGTGCAAAAATGAGTGATTAAGCATTTTAGCTCACATCTCATCTACAGCCCACACAGGTGAACATGTTTCTATCTAACTTAACATGAAGCGCATTTTTTTCTCTTTGGGGTAAATCCATTCAGTCGTTCCTAGAAATTAGTGTTTACAAGAGGTGTCAAGCGGGCTTTAAAGTGTTAACACAATATCTCTGCCGTTTAAACCCACAAGTCCTTCCCGTTTACGACAAAGTGATTGGCTGGACTAGGGCTGAATTTTTTTTTCTGGCTAAACAGAAACTCAGGAGTTGGCTCCGACTCACAAGTAGGAGTGAGGGGACATCACGCAGGAAGTAAATAATGTCATTTTGGGAATTTAATGTTACTTTTGTTACTTGAAATTATGCCATAAGGCCACGGTGTGTTCGAGGCACAATCAAAGCACAGGAACAACACAAATGACTAGAACGCAAGCGTCAGTTGGCCGTGGCACCTAATTTTTGGTGCTTTTTTGTACAAAATGCATTCAAAATGGACACGATGATGCATTTTACACTAAAATAGACACTAAATACCAGATGTCCCTGTCATGTAATTATGTGCAGTTTTACATACTTTTTCTGAACTTTTACCCAATTATGCTTATGCAAATTACACCAACTTCTCACACACCTACTCACATGATTCGTGCTGTGTAAAACAAATCCACACAGTCATGGGACCCCAATCCAAATGGTGGCTCACCCAAGGCAATGGTTATGGGTATCCACCAATTCATTAAATCTGAATTTTTGGTGCTCGGCTCGCAAATCGGGGCTGATTCGAGGACTAGTGAGCCACTATTTTTAGTGCTGGATTTGGCAGTCATGTGTTTTCCTCACTCGTGAGTCATTACTGATTCACAAGATGGATGCAGTGTAAAAAATACCTAACCTACCCAAGCACTAAAATAAGTGGCTCAGTTGTTTGGAAGGCATGAGGTTCGGTGCAGACCATGCACAGTGTGGGTTGAGTGGCACTGCAGGTTTATCCAATCCCTGCTGCAGACGTGCAATACATTTGCATGTCTCATTTGTGTGCGTCATGATGCCTGGTACCCATCTTAGAATGGGTATCCTTTAAAAAAATAATTTTAAAAAACTAATTCCAAGATTGGCGCATATGCATGCATAGGGCACAGTTGTCACATTTGAAATAAGTTCAGTTCATGTTTGCGTACCTGTGTGTGATAAAGGGGAAAGGATGTGGTCTCACGGCTAGACTGCCCACTTTGGAGCTGGGATACCAAGGTTCAAGCCTCTGGGTCGACTCCACATCCTGTGATTCTGGGCAAATCACTTAATCTCCGCGTGCTTACCAAAACAAGCATTGGCATAGCCAATAGGTCTCGCTTTTGGGACCTTATAAGTAGGCCTGGGCGAAGCACTACGCTACGCTCGCGTAGTTTGCGAAGTTCGCGCTACTTCGCGCTACGCGAACTGCACGTAGCACAGTGCGAACACGCGTAGCGTAGTGTTGCGTAGTGCTGCGGTCATTTTTTGCTTGCTCGCGGTCCTCAACGTCAAGTTGGCGACCGCGAGCAAGCAAAATGACATCCTGGCGAGACTTTTTCCTTGTTCGCGATCGCGAGCATGGAAAATAAACCTCCCGGCGAGATTCCCAACGCGAGAAGGTCAGGTTTCTCATTGCGAGGGGTCGCGTATGCTCGCGACCGCTCGCGATGAGAAACTACCAGTTCGCGTTGAGAAAGCTGCAGCTCGAGTAAAAATCTACTCGAGCAGCAGAAAACTACAGCTCGCACTGTGCAAGATGCCATTTTCAATGATTGCACAGTGCCGGTTGCTTGTCCGCACTGTGCAATCATTGAAAACAACATCTTGCACAGTGCAAACATGTTACTTCGCAGTTCGCGAAGTGCTACGCGTAGCTCGCGTAGTGCGAACTTCACTTTGCGTAGCTTCGCGAAGTGCTACTTCGCGAACTACGCCCACCCTTACTTATAAGTATTTAGTTATTCAGCACAATATCCTTGGTGCAACATCAACTGTTGCATAGCTAAACACTTATAAGGTCCCAAAGACGAGACCTATTGGCTATGCCAATGCTTGTCTTTCCTTCTCCAAAGTGCAGAGGTGAACCTCCACAGACCCTGGCTGCCTCGATATGTTCCGTAAATCTTCAGCCTAGCCTCCGTTGCAGAAAACCAGCATTTTCAGTTCATTGTAGATACAGCCGGCGGATGCCTCTTGACAACATATCCATATGAATTTGCGACGAGGAGCATGCTCTTATTATGCTGTGAGTTTGGCATGATTCCTCATATGATATATATAGTTATCTATAGATAGATATAGATGTATAGATAGAGATAGATATAGATAGATAGATAGATATATATATATTCCCTGAAGAGAATTAAATGGTCGGTGCACTGCCTACACTGTGGAAGAAACAAAACGTTGTGCATTTTGCAAGTGTCCTAATGTGCCCTTGGTAACTTCTGACATGTACTCCTACTTATGTGCTCATCTGTTTAGTTACTGCCTAGACTTTGCAGAAAAGACACATTGGTTGCGGTCTCACTCTGTGACACTTGCTTGGGTACTGCACGCTGTGCGTCCACTGTCCATCCTCCAGATATGATTCCAATGTTCAGCCTCATAATTCAGACCCTGCAATCTTTCTGGAATCACGGCGACCAAAACTTCTTAAGCTCCCAAGGAGTTACTTTCTGGGAATGTCTTCAAAATCTAAAGAACTTTCTCTGCTTACGTAGTCTTCAAGTTACATTGCTGGTTCTTTGCCAACCTCTTACCTGTTCCCAGCCACTGGACCCCTATTTGACGCAGGTTTCTCTGCAGTTGATGGACTGAGCTAGCCCCTACACAGCATTGCTGACTTGGTGGTTACCACACACAACTGTTGGAACTCTGAACACACTAAGGCCCTGATTGCGAGTTGAGCAGTTGATTCCCACCTGTGCATAAACCCCTGTTTACGCATGGTTTGGAATTACAATTTGTTTGGTATTTAACTCATACCTTAATAATTGGATGCGTTAAATAACTAAACCCACGTTAAATTTAGGCAGGTCAAACGTGCTGAAGTTTAACAGGGGAAAACTGTACGGTATTTACCGTATAATGCGGATTTTGGTGTGGTAAACACAAAAATATGCATGTTATGTCCCAACAACTCGTAATAGGTAGTATTTATCGCATTCAATGAATAACATACCATGTGGTATTATTTAGCACATGCTATAAATGCCACCTATAGTGGTAATCATATTCCTGAATGCATAGCTCCCATACATTCTACTTGTTTTCTCGAGTACTTTTGATATTTTGTTTGAGTTATATTCGTTCTTTTACAGCACACAACAGACCACTGAACTGGCCTGGCCCAATCGCCACATATGTTTGGATTTAAAAGAATATAAGCAAATATATTAATAAATGCCCTAATAGTGCAAATGTTTAGAGAAAACATTGTAAAGGTGAAGTTGCATAAAATTGTATTTTAAGCGCACAAATTCTGCGGTCTACTCAGGTATTTTTTTTTAATCTCTAACACACATGATTTGTGCTCATGTAAGTACAGAGACCATAATAATGATTAGGTTCAATCTTACGCAATTGACGTGAGAGACCAAAGATATAAACAGTAGGTGAATGTGGGTGTGAGAGGCAGACAAGATATGACGGCATAACCCCTTCTCTACTGTTTGGTGATTTCACCAGGTAAGTAAGATTACTTGTTCTCTTGTGCATCTGTTTGTAAATACCTGCCTGATGATGCACGATCCAGATGTAGTATTACTGACCTACAACCACCCAGTTATTGACTATGCCCTCACGAGCAGACTTGAGTCTCAGGCGAGGATCCATAAGGAAGATAAACCGGGGGGGCTTCATGAGCACTTAAAGGTAAGCTCCCACTTCCCACTGATTGGTTACTGAGTTCCATTTTGAAGCCTTGACTAAGGTGCTGTTCGGCTGAGAAATTAAACCGTTTTCTGGCGATCACAAAACAAGGGAACCCAAAAGGAATTGGTCAGGGACCTTGGGAACTAACTTATTACAAGAGACAGTGGTCGGAGTTTGGATGGGCAAGCCTCGAGTAAAGCAAGGAGCGGCGTCTGATGGTCACCGCTCTCCGGGAGACGCCGCGCCTTTCTTTACTCGAGGCTTGTCCCATCCAGACTTCGACCTTGGACTACCACTACATCGCTAGCGTTTTACCTTAAACTGAGGCTTCACCATCCTGACCAACGTTCACCAAACCCTTGGCCCGATATAGCTCTCCATCTATGACTGATTCCATCCGTCGAGGGTCCTCAAGCCCCGTTCCACATCCGGGCATGCTCCTCTAAGGCCTCGCCCAGCGGGCCTTTCTTGCAGTAAAATTACAGGCAATTGTTTACAGGCACTTTATTTGATAGTCCTGATGATGATCCAATATCCTACAGATAAGGATCAAAACGCCGCTGACACAGTTGTCAACCTTACACACAGTAATTCTTGTATATAATTTTGTGTGAAGGGGACCTTTTCATCTTAGTTGTTTCGCCATTTATGTATTAGCTGATTGAAACAACCGCAAACTGCCTGGGCCTTTTTCACTTTGTTTGTCTGATTTGTAGGTCTATGGATACAGGCTTGTATCCCACTGTTATTTGACTTGCATTCTGTGTTCTATTCTCAACTATTGTATATATTAAAAAGTGCCTCTATCCGGCTGGATATTGGCATCAATAAAGTACCGATTGAGGCTATATTCATTGCATACGCATCATTGACT
Organism: Triturus cristatus; assembly: GCF_964204655.1. Taxonomy (NCBI): domain Eukaryota; kingdom Metazoa; phylum Chordata; class Amphibia; order Caudata; family Salamandridae; genus Triturus; species Triturus cristatus. Next base: position 620,566,945 of record NC_140585.1, read on the forward strand.
TTCCCAGGGACCACTGCCTCTTGTAACAATCTGATGGTAAGACATTCGTTTTTTGAAGGAACTAAATTTCCGGCTAATGTAATTGCTGATGGGCCTTTTGTCACATATGGAGGACACCTTTTTTACATCATAAGTACCAACCACAACCATGTCTCTTTGAAATGGAATGAGGGGGCTGTACAGTTATTTGCTATTAGATATTGTTGGCATAGTAACTGGGCGAACAAAGAGGCTATAGTCTGTGTTGCAGCATCCCATTAGTGTAGGAGTCAAGGTGTTTCTGCGTTCCAACCTACTGGGCGTGTGCAGACAGTGTACCTGCAGGGAATCTGTGGCATGAGCTGAGCAGCACAGAAGGAAGGTCAAAACAAAGGGCAGAGACAGCCTTGGCATGGCTCCAGATACGGTGGATCTTGAGTAATATCTGCTCAAAGCCTTTCGTTAACGTCTATTGCAAAAGTGGAAGGCGATTTACAATATTATAATCGTCAACTGAATGTCTTCACAGTTGAGGTTGTTTGGGAAGTTTAACTTGCGAGCAAAGTAGATGTTCATACTTGCAGCAGAAAATCCAAAGCAAAACAGCATTGTAATGCTAGCAGGAAGCAGCACCTCCCTTGATTTGTCATTTGGGTTTGTCCTGTGTTTTTTTTGTTGCAAGGACTGAATTCAGTTGTTTGACAAGGAGATAAGTGTGCATTGTTGTGGTGGGTGGACGCAATTGTACGCCTGAAAAATTAAACTATAATTAATTGAAATGCCATTAATTTGACTCTTACATTTTTTTTTTCCTACACTCTGTACAGCCGGGGCATTGGCAGCCCATTCTCCAACTAGGGCTGTGCAGAGTTTGCAACCCAGAACTAATTGGGAAGAATCCCTTTCTTCAACACTAGTCCTGTGTTTCAGCCTTTTAACTTAAAATCGAACACACAATTAGTTTGTGAAAATCCATGTATTACACATAAGAGATTAAGGCCAGCTGAACCATGAATGACCTGTTGCACCTGAATAGGAGCTACGCGAAGCTGACATGGTGTTCTGGTACAAGTGCAAGTAAAAGTAATACACTTGCATCTGCGCATTACTGTGGTAAAAGGTGATTTCTCAGATTAGAAGGTGACTTCTGAAAGTCCCCCCTTCATAGTATTTAGATGGAGAAAAGTCCCACTATCTACGCGTTCGTAGTGTTTTTTTCAGAAGCTGGGGCGTAGGAAGGGGGGTGCGGTGGGTGCGGTCCGCCCTGGGTGTCATCACTGAGGGGGGTGACAACATGGCAAAAATATGTTTTAAACACATTTTTGCCATTTTGTCACCAAATGTTGCTAGAAGTGCAGTAATCCTGAATGTTGTCATTGTTGCAAACCATTCACTGTTTCATATTTACGAGAGCTTCTCTGTTCCAGCATTGTGCAACCATCTTTAACCAGCAGTAATTTTTATTAGCTAGAATTACCTTTCGAATATGTTTTTGTACATCCTCCAGGTCTCCATTAGAAAGCATGAGAATTGACCCGATGAGCTACAATGGAGCCTTGACTGTATTTCATTTTATTAACTCAAATAAGTGTGAACATCCTAACTACTACTCATTAATTAAAATCTTAATTTTGGTGCTTTACGTAAAGTCCTAAAATATTTTGTACTTTGTACATATAGTTGGTACAGCAAAGAAAAAATGTTTTTCATATTACAAAAACAGTTTCTCTAATCTTAGACTGGCCTAATGCTATTGCGAGAAATTAATAATACAAACTTCTACTTGACTTGCTGTGGGCCAGACCATCTCAAGGTCTCTGGACTCTTAAGGAGAGATATATTTTTGCACCCACTTACGAGTTCTCTGCTAGCTTCTGTATGTTTGTTACACTATGTAGAGCTGGTTCCATGCATGTTATTGTTGATTTCATGCTTGGTTGCTTGAATGAAGGATTTGGAGTTCACTGCTGGCTCCTGACACCTGTTTCGCACGTGCTTCTCTGCGGTGGCGTACTGTTCAGCAGAATGTGCGCTATATAAGTTATGAATAACGGTATCAGTTAATTTGAGTACCGTGAAGACCTGTAATTCGTTTGGATTAAAATTGTTTGGCTATTTCATCAAGTGCTAAAAAGTGGAAAAAATTATTTTATATTGCACCACATACCATATAGTTTTCATTCTTAAGTCATCAGAGGTGTGGAATTATTTTTAAAATGTACTTGTCCAAGGGACAAAGTGCTACAGAAGTCTACTTGTCCTGTTAAGACCTACACTTGTCCCACCTACTCGCTGTGTATATGAGATGGGCCGCTTTAGATGCACTACAAAATATGTGCATTCTATACGTTGGCTTTCATATTTGTATAACTTTTTTTTTTACTAAAGATGCAAAACAGTACCCTAAGAACTACGTGAAAAGAACCTATAGAATAAACGGATTCTATTCCAGCAGTCACACCCACTCTCTGCTGACAGAGTTAGGTGAGCCAGCAAATTAACAGAACCAGATAAGTGAATGGTCTGGCATGGAACAGCCCGAGCACTAGCAGAGAAATATCAATATTTGGCATGTTAATTGTGCAGCAAATGCTCTGCAGAATAGGATTCAAATCTTCAAAATAAAAAAGGTGTATTCCTTTAACATATAGAAGCAGTCACTCTAATAATTAGATTACTTTACTGTACTGAGTGCCAGCTATTAAGTGATAGTTTTTAAACCTGAATTTAGAAACTTTCATGAACTGCCTCCCCCATGCCCGAGAAAGGTGCCTTAGTCAACCAAAAGCCAAGTCAGTTTTTACTTGCCCTTTATACATGGTCTGTATAGTTGTTTATAGATAGTCTTACAGTTGTCTTTTAGAGCATATAGAAGGGAGGCTTTCGTTCAGCATGCAAGACTCTGTCAGACGTGATTATCAGTGAAATTGCGGCGCAGCGATGTAAAGTAATTGTCAAGAATCACATAATTTAGGTAGCCGGGATTTAACACTGGATTCCCGATTACACCTTGTAGAATTCAGCCACTAAACTGATCTAAACTGATCTTTCCTCCTTTCCGCTTTTCAGACCTAAAGGAGAATGCTTCTGTCGAACCTTTGCAAGAGCCAAGACCGCATTCTGTTTTAAATAAGTACACACTTTGCTCATTTTCCTTTGATGGCCTCCATGCTCTGCTCATTTTCAGCTTCAGCGGCCCACCTTCCAAGGTGCATGGGGTAGGCGCCTGTCCTGTCTGTGCTGAAGGCCAGGGGACAAGGCGGGTTCTCACCACAGAATCACTAGAGGGATTTAAACTCTCATTTGCCTCATCCCTGAAAAGGAATGTATAGCGCCCCCACCTGCTTGCACTCTACACTCTGGTGACCAGATTCTGAAAACTAAAAACCGGGACTGACATTTCAAAAAGTTAGAAATTGGATTATAGATTTGCACGACACATAATTACTTACTGGCCAGCACAAATCAACTGGGAGAAAACACGTTAGTGCTCACTCAAGAGAATTCAAATGCATCTTTTTCACACAGTGCACTTGACTTAAATTGGTTTCTTAACATTCAGACGCGTGCCTCCTGTTGGTCGATTCGAAACTGAGGCACGTATTTTAAAAACATTTCAGAATGACGGCACCTCCTACTCATAAAACCAAACCATCCACATTTTTAAACTGTAATTGTTTGCCCTATGCACCGAGACACTTATCCTCAAAAGTTTATCAACACCGGGTAAAAGAAATGGGACAACCAGGACGGATACAATTAATCGCAGGCAAACCCCCTTGTTCTGTCGGGGTCAGGTCAGGTCGATTTGGCAGAATTAGGTGGCACTGTCGGGCAGCTTGTGAGGTGGAACAGTTTCTGCACCGCCTCTGGCCTCAGGAGGCCTGTCCTACCACCACAGTCCCACGCACAGTTTGCAAACTGCCCATCCGGCTCTGCTGACGTTCATTAAAGTTGGGAGGGGGGGCGAGGGGGGGGGGGGGGTGCTCGGAGTTCCAACCTGCAAGTCTTGCGCCTTTCACAGCTAGCAGACGTGCCAGTGGCGGCCAAGGCCACGGACGCAGTGATTACGGACTAGGGAACGAGGGGGGCAGAGAGAGCTTCATTCGCCGTCACACTGACCTAATGTCCTTTCTTTGACCGCTTTCCGGAGGCTGATGGTGGCAATGCAGCTATAGCAATCTGGATAATTTATATTTAAATTTAAGATTACAGAGGGGAATCCACATACCAGTCGTAGTTACGTTACGTAACGTCACTAACCTTGCGGATTTTAGGAGGCTGCGGGTGGCAATGTGGGCTCTTTACTTTTCAGCATACATAGGTTTTGTTACGAACTGTCGACGGAAATCATAAGACTTGTAATTTATTTGTTCGCCTTCTCCCTCCCACTAGAAAATCTGATTGGGGAGATAAATCCTCCTCCTAACCCCCCCCCCCTCCCCCCCTTGGCTAAACACTTCTCGGGCCGGTTTTGTCGTCTGAGGAACGGGGAAGCAAGCAGCTTGGCAGCACGAGCGGGCCGCCGACAGGGACGGCTTTCAGCAGTGGATCGGGGGTAGGGAGTTGGAAAGGAGAGCGAAGTACCGGGAGGAAGGAAATGCAATGCAATGCGAGGAGGGGCCGGGGGCAGAGCAAAAAGCGTAGCCAGGGATGCGAGTGACTCCCATGCGTCACCCCCTTCTGGCCCACTCTTCAGCCACTTACCAGACAGTGGTTCAATGGCCCTGATGTTGATGTGTTTATTTTCTTCAAAAGGTCTTTATTGAGTTTTTTAGCATTCGCAGAAAGGATATTTGATCGAACATATCATCTAATATTGTAACATGTAAAGCAAATAATCATTTGCAAACCATAGAACTATGAAGAATCCCCTTGAAGCTTCCGTGTAGAAAACAATCGATGTTTCCTGTGTATTGGAAAAATGGTGCCTATTTGATCGACATGGTGGGACCACACATATTACTTTTATTGTCAGACGGGGGTAAGCCTGGTCTAGTCCATTCCTTTCAGACCACCTTCTTGCCCCCAGTCCTCTATCCATGCAGGCGTGGGTTGTTCGTGGTCAGCCAGGTCCATCAAGTCCCGCAACATCATTCCCCATGCTAGCAGTGTTTCAGGCAGTTTAACATCTTTCCTTGTCTTTCTCATATGTTCCTATTCTGCGATTGCGCATTCTCGTAGATACCTCTCCCACTTTTCTCTAGTTGGGGGATCTGCTATCATCCAGTGGATCGCTATACAACATTTTTGCACCGTGAGGCCAAGTACTGTAGAACGTCTGCTCAGTTTTCGCTTCAGATCCCTAGGCAGCAGGCCCAGCAAGCATTTATTAATCGTTAAAGGAACATCCCACTCTGTCGCACGTTTAAGCTGTGCCAGTACCTATCCCCATATGCGGCCACCGACCGGCATCGCCCGACCATATGTAAGAAAGTGGCCTCAGTAGCTTCGCATCTCTGACTGCAGGAATCTTGCATTGGATAGATAGCCTGGGATGTGGAATTCCTATAGCCTGATGCCCGATACATATTGTTTGGGGTCAAGGGCAACAAGTGTTAATGTCTATTTTGTCCTTGGGACAAGTAGGCCCAACCCCCTACAGCACAACCCCTTTAGCTGCCAGTTTACAATACCACATTATGGATCAAGGAAGGGCATTGTCTACAGTTAAGGTAATATGTGTGTCCCTGTGCTAACACTGTTAACTTGTATTTATGGTTCATTAATGCAAAGCCTTTATTATTAAGGTGAGCACTAAAAGTAAATGTCAGCTCTGCCTGCACTACCGACGGTGGTTCCAGTATAAACATGTACACACGTTTTCAAAGTTTAGTAATATGAGGCTATGTATAATGCTCCCAGAATGCTCTCTGATTGTATGCAAATATTTGCAGAAGCTTGAAAACAGTGATGATTCTTTACTTTCAAAATAAAATGTTCACAAAAAAATGCAACCAGAAATTTTTTTTTTTGCTAAACTACTGTAAGATTTTAGGTACCATATCTTTGCAGCATCATTTAGTAACATGTTGATGTATGCTTGTATTTCCCCAAAATATTCATAATGGAAAATCAGTGTAACCGGTTAAAATACGATTGTGGGAAACACAAATAAACAAACATTGGCCAAGCCAGTAGGTATGAAATTGGTGGTCAGGATTTTGGTTTTGTCAATGCGTGACTTGTTTAGGCATGGTTTTTGTAAAACCTTAGCTGTGTGGGAGCTGCAGGGCCCTCAGTTTTTGGTCTCAAAAAGCACACATTGCCACAGCAGTTCCAGGCACTGAACAAAACTACTTTGTGTGCCAATATGCTCCTTGTAATAGAGCAGAATACTGTCACTCACAGTGAAGCCAGCTGATAGACCGAGAGAGAGAGATAGACATAATTTTACTAATTTTACTAAACACAAAAGGTCATGGTTAACCCCAGGCCTAATTAGAGGCCCAATTATTAAAGAAAGTCTTAAAAGTGCATCCATGGTATATATCCATGCGTTACGTGCATATATACAGTCTCCGTGAATTCACAAGAATTTACAGAAGTAGGCCAAGAAATAGTACTCCTAGAAAATATTTGAGAACTGCATTTTAGCATGAGCAAATGTGCTTGTGTAGATTTGCTCATGTGAAAATCTGAATGTCTCAAGTTTACTTTTCCTCCAACCACTTTTTTCCCAACCCTGAAGAAGTTTTATGTCTGCCACTGCCAGGAGTAAATTTCCAACCTTTTTCAGTATGGGAAAAGATTAGAAAAGAGTTGGTGAAAACCCTTAGAACATGCAAGTTAGTAGGTTTGCGAAGACTCAAAAGGGCATTCCAACCCTTGAACTATTGCTTACCACTACCTTCAGCCCCAGTATGTAGACTTGCAGAAACGTAGTAACATAAGGGAATTGCTAGTATTCACACTCTACTATGGTACAAGCCCTGGCATAATTAGAGAGACTTTATTAGAACTCTTGCTTAATGAGATTGCTGCCGTAATTTGTCGCCACATTACATGGCACAAAAGGGACAAGTGGATTTTCTTACAGGACAAGTAGACTTATAAAGCAACCTGCCCCATGGACAAGTAGATATTTTATTAAATTCCACACCCCTGGATATCGTGCAGTCGCTTGGCAGACAGTAGGTCATATGTATTATATTGGATCTGTTTAAACCTTGAGCTCAACGATACCCTTTGGACACCTGTGTGTATTTTGGACCAATCTCTGGTAGAAAGTGGTTCATAACTGAGGGACCACCTACAGTGGTTTGACTCCCCTATCTGTGCACAGCATTTGATAAAGGTGCGTTACAAATCTGCAACCCCTGGCCATAGAAAACCTAGTGGCAAGGGTGTGGGTGGTGTCAGGAGACTTCTGAAATTGGTACGCTGTGTCCACAATCTGTTCATATTGAAGAAATTGTGATGGATCCAACGCTAAGCTTTCCATGGCACCCTGTAGCATTACAAATCTACCTCTTCCCGCCAGTATTGATCGGCTAGCGTCGGGCAGCCTCCCTCCTGCCACATCTCTGTGGACATCAACTGTGCTGTGTTTTTCTCGTATCCCACTTACGGCAAGATGAAGTTCCCAAAAGATTGACACTGATGGGTGAAGAGGATCAAACGTTTTATCATTGTAACAAGTGCTACAAGTCATATACAATGGAAAAAAGCCTGGAAAAAAAAATCAAAAAATAGCATATACCAGTGAATCCCAACAGTAATTCAAGTCTTCTGAGTTAGCGACGATAACAAAACCCAATGCCTATCCACTTATAAGATCGATAGCTACCCCTCGTCCACCTCCAACAACTGATCAGAAGGCAGAGGATCTTCAGTGTGTTATCTGTGGTTTAGCCAGAACAACAGTCAAAAGGTTTGACGAAAGAACAAAGGACAAAGTATGCGAGTCTCAAAGGGCAAACATGTTTTTATCTGCAGCTAGTTTCTTAAAGATGAAGTTTTCAGCCGAGTAGCTGATCCAAACATGGAGGTGAATGTATTTGCAGCAGATTTGTATGCCTACCCGAACTGTATGCGTGCATACATTAAAAAATATGAATGTACAATGAGCTCCCAGCAGCAACGTAGCCACCAGTTTTCAATTAAGTTTGAAAAAGCAAATGAAGTTTGAAAGCCACTCTTGGCTGCTGGCTATGCGTTCACTTTCAGTGAAATCCGCGAAATAGTGGTTGATATTGATGAACCTGCATTGATCCATAATAATGAAATTAAGAGTTTTCTGGTGAGAATGCACAATGCCAGAATTTATTTATGTCGGTCTAACAAAAAGAATGAGCCACTTATAGAGTGCTCAGCTGATTTGACTGATGTTCCTTCGGCCAAAATACCATCACAGGATGCAGTAAAAACAGAAGGAACCATTTCAATTGCATAAACTACCTGATATATGGGTTCTGGTATTTGGAAAGAATGATGAAGCTAGAGGTGGAAAAACCATACCTCTACATAAAATTAATCTAAAGACATTTTGTGGTGAAAGACGGAGAGCAGGTTCAATGTTGTGGCTCCAGATATGAAAATGGAACAGACGATCCAGAGAGCACAGAAAAGCTCCAAGGGAATTATAAGATGTTTTCAGTATTGTAGCAGACATTTTTATGAGCAATCCAGTAGAATTTGATGATCTTTATCTAATGATGGGAGTTTTCCACATGAAAAAAGTTGTGTTGAGGTGTGCAGGAAGTTATATCGGTGGATGTGGCATGGACGCACTTATTGTGGCTGCAATCTTTGGAAGTAAGTGTCCAGTCATTATTGAGCAGAACTCATTATATTCATCATATCTGAGGCTATAGAAACATTGCGTTGGAATGCTTTCTTGAACAAGAATGACAAATTGGGTTTTGCATATCTTCTCTCAGAAGTGAACAAGGGACAGGGTGCACTTCATTCAAACGACATAATGGAAAGCCAGGCAATGTTCAGTACACTCAGTTCAATATCAGAAAACCTGAAAATCAAGTTCATAGAGTTTGTCAAAGAATGTAAAGAAAAATCAGAACTTTCCAAGTGCTTGGGAAATGTTTTACACATGATAGTTCTACAGAAAAACATGGTACATGCTGATCGGAAAGGTGATTGGGAGCTGTACGTGAAAACTATGGAGTCACTGATTACTGTGTTTCGTGAATTCAATTGCATAAATTACCTGAGAAATGGGTCCTGCTATTTGAAAAGAGTGATGAAGCTAAAGGCGGAAAAACCATACTTCAACAGAAAATTAATCCAAAGACATTTTGTGGTGAAAGACAGAGAGAGCAGCTTCAATGCTGCGTCTCCAGATATGAAACTGGAACAGACGATCCAGAGATCACAGAAATGGTCCAAGGGAATTGTCGGTCAGGCACGTAAAAATGAGTATGTTGCTCAATGGCAGATAGTTTACCATGAATTATTTTCTATTTGCAATGTTTTCAGAGAGATCACAAATTCAAAATTAATGGAGCTTTGTGAAACTGTTCTCCACCCCAAACTGGTAGGAAAGAGAGGGGAACTTTTTATTAAACATGTTGACCGCCTTCTTTATTTCATGCAGCAGCATGGAAACCCCTTTGAAATGATTGAGCCTGTCCGACTACACAGCTTTGTGACCAAACAATATGTGGATAGCAATACTCAGACACGTCTACTAGATGTCCTGGAACATGGATCAAAAGTATACGCAGAACTGATGCAGTAGAGATTTGTATTGAAAGAGTAAAAGCTGTCTGACCTAATCACTAAAGCTAAACTTCCACACTTTAATTGCCATAGTAGGAGTCCAACCAGCCACTACAAAACAATTTACACAAAATACTTTTGAAGCACGTAGAGGGATGGATGTAGCAAAATAAAGTGGTGAATATATCAATGGGACATTCTGTCGCCTGATCTTCTTCCAACAAACACATTATTTGATGGAGATGCTGCAACCAAACCAGTGAAGCACAAACTTGTACAAGAGCTCAATAAATATCTTTCCCCTGAAGAATTGCAATTCGATAAGGTGTCCTCATTGAAATCTTCCGTTGTTGTGGACTATGTCACAATTGCTTATGGTCAAGATTTCATCCATGCAAAACTTTGGAGAGGTCAGTCAGACTTTTACAGAAATCAAGTCAGTGTACACCTTGCAAGAACTGCACATTGTCTTTTGACAGTTATGTCGAACTATGTGTCAAAGAATGTGAGAGAATCAGATGAATATCTACAAGTGGAACAATTGACTTTGCCTGCGTCAAAAAGTTGACACCTATACCTGTGCAACTTGATAAATTCTGGTCATCAACATCGAACAAGATGAATTTGGAGATGTTAATTCATCAAAACTATAAGTAATATTGATTTTTATTTTTCTAACCTATTTCCTTTATTTTAGCTTATGTATGTGTGTGTGTGTATGTATATATATATTACCTACTGGTGGTCGCCAGTAGGTAGTTATAGTTAGGACCTATTTTCCTTAGGAAATCCGTAACATTCTATTCCCGATAAGTCTGGCGCCGGTTGACGAATCTTTGCAAAATTTTCCAAACTTTTGGCCAGCTCCGGTCCGCTCCTATCCTGAAAGTTTAGTGGTGATTCGTCAAGCGGGGGCCGAGAAAAAAGGGGGTCCCAAAACTCGTTTTCCCCATGCAATTTTTCATAGGACCTGTTGACGCAGCTACAGCCCTAACTGCTGAATGGAATTACACCAAATTTGGCAAAGCGGTAGTCCTCAGTTCAGACTCGTGCCTTTAGCATAAATGGTGTAAATCCATTCAGTAGTTCCTGAGAAAATTAGAGTTAAAAGTACATATACATCTATGGCCTCGGAGGATCCGCGCACCCTGAGCGCACCCTTTGCGAACCGATCACGCGCTGAATGCTAATTGTCTGTCAAGTGTCTGTCTATATTCGAAACCAGGAACTGTTGGCAGCCATTTTGTGCCTCGGTAGAAGCGAGGCTGATTAAGTAAGGGAAATAAGTGTGTGAAAGATGTAAAAGGGGCAGGGTAGAAATACTCGCGGATCCGACCGAAAAAAAAAAAAAAAACCCGAAGCGCGGGGTTCCGTGCATCCTTAATAATTAGCCCCCGGGAGGGGGGGGGGGGGCAAATCCCGGGGGCAAAATCTGTAAAAATTAATGGGGGGCCCAGGGGGGCCCCCAGCCCCGGGTACCGCTACCCCCCGGGGCTAGAAAATAGATAGGGTGGGGGGGCTGAACGGTCTCCCAAGCCCCGGGGACCACACCCCCCCCCCCCCCCCGGGGCTTTATTGTTATTGGAGATAAACATCAAGCTTAAGTGTTTTGTTCTGGAGTTGTGTTCATTGAGATTTTTTGGTACTTATAAGTAAGTACCTATACAGAGACTAAAGTTGTTGAGGAAGACTCCGTTTCCTTCATCAGTAAAGTGTACTCCATCTCCCCTATACATCTCTTGCATATGAAAGCACAGATTGTTATTGTAAATGGACCCCATTCTGTAGTCTCGGAAAAAAGCAGAAACAGATTTATTCACATGTTTCCTAGCTTTCTCGATCTGTGGACAAAAATGATTGGACCAGTTCCATTTCTGCCTTTTGGCATATGTTAGAATACACAAAGGCAGTTTTGGGAAAAAGTGAAACCAATTCTGCAAAGGTGTCCTTCATAAGCATTTCCAGACCTACCCCGGTCAAAGTGCCTAGGTCATTTCCACCACAGTGCACTATTATGAGGTAAGGGTGTTTCTAGATGCATAAAGGATTTTACCAATGGCATCAATTGGTTCCACTTTAACCCTCTCTGTCCAATCCATTTAATGTCTACATTTGGCAAACCTAGGTCTTTGCAAATGCCTTTGTTTTCTGCATACCTTTTGGCTCCAGAAAAAATAGCTGTGTCCCGCAATCCACACTCGGATAAGATGCAGTTTTGAAAAAAGAAAATAAATGATTGGTTGTTTGACAACCTTCTACACTGTACTAGGGTGCATGTTTCTGTTTTTTACACACATGATTCTTATTGGTTAACAAGCTGATTGAAAGGAACATTATATATGACAAACTGATATGTTGAAAAGTCGAGCACACTTGCTGTTTTGATTAGCAACATTGTGCTGAACTTGTGACCTGTGTGCTCGGTGCAGTGTTCCATGACCTGTTTCTCTGGTAACAGGCAGAAGGCAGATTGGGGTAGGGTTCAAATTTGTCATTTGGAAAGGGTTGAAATGTTTAACCAATAGAAATGTGTGTTAGCTTTTGAATTAATGTGGGAAGGAATGTGATTTGATGTTTACATGTATATGTGTGCAAAATGAGAGGGAAACTTTGCCATTCTTTGGTTTTGCTGACAGGTGCACAGTGCAGAGATTCTGTATAAGAAAATCTGGTGTGTGACTGACCTACTTCTTAATCTACAAAACAACTTGAAAGGTGAGTTATTTAATTGTGAGGGGATGTATGTGGTCTATTTTGATTTTAATCTGACTAATGTATTTCTCCTGCTAAAGTGCAGGGAGTACTTTTTTTTGTCTACAATCTTATTGACAGTGTGGGTGCATGTAGAAACCATTCTGTGATAAGCATTTGTGTTTTTCATATGTTTGCAGACAGATAAGTGTGCTGTTTTTATGTTTTGGTAGAATTAGAAACCAGTCATTGTTTATGAATTTGCAAAATGAGTCCTGTTTCTACACTAAAATGTAGTACTCGTAGATTAAGAAATGTGTTTTGGTATAGTGCAAGGGATAGTGTTTGTCTAGAATCACACAGTGAGTCTGTGTGCATTTAGGAATCATTTTGAGAGAAACATTTTGGTACTAATGTGTAGTAGAACATTTTCTGCAATGTGTGCAGTCACCTTACATCTTGTAGACTAGTAAATGTATTTTGTACAAGGGATAGTTGGCTGTCTAGAATCACACTGTGAGTCTGCATTTGGCCTACTATTGTGAGAGAAGCATTTGGTTATATTGTGTATTTGCTGACAGATAACTGTTTTAAAACCTGTCTTGTTGTCAAGTTTTAGTAGTATTAGAAGCGAGTTATTGCTTACGCATTCATAAAATGAGTCCGGCTTTGACACTAAAGTGCAGTACTGAAATATGTAGATTGTGTGCAGTCCCCTTAACCCTTCCAGAGTAGTGAATGAGTTTTGGTAAAGACCAAGGGATAGTGTTGCTTGTCTAGAATCACACTGTGAGTCTGTGTGCATTTGGGAACCATTGTGAGAGAAGCATTTGGGTATTTCTTATCTTTGCACACACAACTGCTTAAAAACCTTTCCTGTTCTCAAGTTTTGGTAGAATTAGAAGCTAGTCATTGCTTATGTATTCACCCAGGAACTCTCCTTGCAATACAGTAAACATTCAGTTAATATCCAAGTAGTAATGGAGTGAGGCAGGCCTTAGCACATGGATTGATTCAATCGCCTATACACTATGTATGCAGTCCTTTAACAATCTACACACTTGTCTTTCACACCTTCAATTCCCCAGTCAATATCCAACACCCTGACACTGCCCTTGCACTACTCTACTCTACTCATCCATTCAGCACCATGTACTAATCCATTCACTGCGCCAAACACTTCTAAATTCACCCAGGCACTCTCCTTTCAGTACTCTAATCATTCAGTCAGTACCCAAGTACTCATTCAGTGACCAGGAATTAGCACATGGACTGCTTCAAACCCCTATCCACTATGCAGGTAGTTCTCTAACCATTACACACTTTTCTTTCAAACCTGCAATTCTCCAGTTATTATCCATACACTTCCAGCAAACACCCTGTCACTCCCCTTGCACTCCTCTAGTGACTCATTCAGCACCATGTACTAATCCATTGACTGCACCAAAACCCAACCATTTATATATTCACCGAGGCACTCTCCTTGTAGTACTCTAATGATTCAGTCAGTACTCAGGTACTCATGCAGTGACCCAGGCCTTAGATAATGGACTGCTTCAAATGTCTGTCCAGTATGCATGCAGGCCTCTAACCAACTACACACTTGTCTTTCACACCTTCAATATCCCAGTCAGTATTTATACAGTTCGCGCAAACACCCTGTCACTCCCCTTACACTTCTCCAGTGACCCATTCAGCACCATGTACTAATCCGTTTACTGTGCCAAAAGCAAAACACTTATACATTCACCCAGGCACTCTCCTTGTAGTTCTCTAATGATTCAGTCAGTAACCCAAGGTACTTATGTAGTGAACCCGGCTTTAGCACATGGACTACTTCAAATGTCTATCCACTATGCATGCAGGCCTCTAACCACCTACACAGTTGTCTTTCACACCTTCATTTGCCCAGTCAGTATCTATATACTCCAATAAACACCCTGTCACTCCCCTTGCATACCTCCAGTGACTCATTCAGCAGCATGTACTATATTCTATTCACTGCACCAAAACCCCAAAACTTAAAAGATTCATCCAGGCACTCTCCTTGCAGTACTCTAATGATTCAGTCAGTACCCAGGTACTCATGCAGTGACCCATGCCTTAGCCCATGGAGTGCTTCAAACGTCTGTCCAGTATGCATGCAGGCCTCTAGTCACCTACACACTTGTCTTTCACTTCTTCAATTAACTTGTCAGTATCTTTAAACTCCAGTAAACACACTTTCAGTCCACTTGCACACCTCTACTGACTCATCTGGCACTATGTAGTAATCTATTCACTGCACCAAAACACAAAAACTTAAAAAGATTAACCCAGGCACTCTCCTTGGAGTAGTGTAATGATTCAGTCAGTACCCAGGTAATCATGCAGTGTCTGAGGTTTTAGCTCATGGACTGTTTAAACGTCAATCCACTGTGCATGCAGGCCTCTAGTCACCTACACACTTGTCTTTCACTTCTTCAATTAACTAGTCAGTATCTATATACTTCAATAAACACCCTGTCACTCATCTTGCACTCCTCCAGTGACTGATCCAGTACCATGTACTAATCTATTCACTGCGCCAAAACGTAAGTTTTACCCAGGCACTCTCCTAGCAGTAGTCTAATGATTCAGTCAGTTCCCAGGTACTCATGTAGTGAACCATGCATTACCACATGGACTCCTTCAAATGTCTATCCAGTATGCATGCAGGCTTCTAACCTACTATACACTTGTCTTGCACAGCTTGAATTCCCCAGTCAGTATCCATGTACTTCCAGCAAACACCCTGTCACTCCCCTTGCACTCTTCCAGTGACTTATTCAACACCATGTAGTAATGTATTCACTGCGCCAAAATAGAAACACTTATAAATTCACGCAGCACGCTTCTTGCAATAGTCTAATCATTCAGTCAGTACCTAAGTACTAATGGAGTGAGGCAGGCCTTAGCACATGGATTGATTCAAACGTGTTTCCACTATGCATGGAGGCCTCTAAGTACCAACACAATTGTCTTTCAGACCTTCAATTTCCCAGTCAGTATCTATAAACTCCAATAAACACTGTGTCACTTCAATTGCACACCTCCACTGACTCATTTGGCACTAAGTACTAATCTATTCACTGCGCCAAAACCCAAAAACTTAAAAAGATTCACCCAGTCACTCTTTTTGTAGTACTCTAATGATTCAGTCAGTACTCAGGTAGTGTTGCAGTGATCCAAGTGTTACTCCATGGACTGTTTCAAACGTCTATCCACTATGCATGCAGGTCTCTAGCCACCCACACACTTGTCTTTCACACCTTCAATACCCCAGACAGTATTCATACAGTTCCCGCAAACACCCTGTCACTCCCCTTATACTTCTCCATTGACTTATTCAGCACCATGTACTAATGTATTTACTGCGCCAAAAAACAAATACTTATAAATTCATCCTGGCACTCCTTGCAATACTCAAAACATTCAGTCAGGATCCAAGTACTATTGGACTGAGACAGGCCTTAACATATGGATTGATTCAAACACGTATCCACTATGCATGTAGGTCTCTAATCACCTACACACTTGTCTTTCACACCATCAATATCCCAGTCCGTATCCATACACTTCTAGCAAACACCCTGTCACTCACCCAGTGTCTCTCCTTATAGTACTGTAATCATTCAGTCAGTAAGCATGTAGTATTTGAGTGAGGCAGGCTTTAGGGCATGAACTGCTTCAAAGTAGTATGCACTATGCATGTAGTGTTTTAACCATCGTCACACTTGTGCTTCAGGGCTATAGTTTCTTAGTCAGTATTTATAAAAAAATGTGTTTGTACAGTAATAGAAAAGTATACATTTTAAATTTAATAATATACATTTATTTGTGATTATTTTTTACAGATACTGTTTTTCACCATTAAAATAGAGAAATCATGCCAGAAAAAAAAAGAAAAAGAAAAGACCAGAGAAAGTAGAGTTACTTGAAGAAAAATCAACCACAAGTATTGAATGAACAACATAATGTGGCTAAAAAGAAAAAATCTTCTGGTAAGATCACAAAGCAATTTATTAAAAATGTTTGTAGGACTAAACAAAATGTACAGAATGCTGAAACCTCTGAGAATGCTTGAACTAGAATTGTTTTTCAAAATAATAGGAAAAGCAAATGGACAGTCAAAGGAGACGAAGTATGGTAAAAGAAGGCAAAATCAGTATAAGGAAATACGCAAAAAAATATTTTACAAGAGTAGTACATAATTTGCTGAAAGATGTGAAGAAATATAAAAAGAGAGCTCTATCTTATAAAAAGAAGAAGCATATTGAAACCATTGTTGAAAAGGCTTTTGAAGTAAAAAGGAAACTATTCATTTTAGTATTAAACAGAATTCGATCACTAGATAAACCAATCCATTTAATGAAGGCCAAAAGTAGGAGGAAAAGAGTAATTAATAGAACACATTTTTTTGATGTTTTTTTGGGAGAATGGAAACACAGTTCCAGTTCAGAGCCTTTCTTTAATGAAGAGAGTTATTTACAGAGCAATAAATTATTGCATGCAGTTGACACCAGTGGTCAAGGTTATGAGGTTGGAGAATTGTGCTCTTTGGATCCTGTTAATGTATGCAGATATTTCAATCATAGATTTGAAGCTATGTCTTTCATCTGCAATAAAAAGAATCCTCCTCTTGGAGAAGTTGTGGATTTCTTTTGGAGAAAGGAGTATCAAGCAAGAGGTACTCCTCATATACATATGTTATGGATCAAGGACGCCCCCAAATTTGGAACAGATTCAGATGAAACTGTTTTGTCTTTTATTGAAGAATATGCCACATGTGCCGTACCCAATAGCAGAGAAGATAAAAACATAAAACAACAAGTCTTACGATTCCAAAGCCATAGGTGTGGAAAATACTGGCGACGAAAGTACAAGTCAAAGGATAAGTTCTATACTAAATGTCGTTTTGGATTTCCACGTCCTGTATTATCCAAAGGAAGAGTGAACAGTTTTAGGTCAGCTATGCGACATACCATCACAAGAAAGTCTCCAAAAAATACCTACAACTTAAGAAGAAGCGAAGAGTCAAAATACATACATGACTACAATCCAGTTATTTTATCCATGTGGAATGCTAACATGGATATTCAGTATGTTGCGGACAATTCCATTGCTGTTGCTCGATATGTAACTTCCTACATTACTAAATCAGAAAAGACGGAATTGAAAGAAATGTGGGAAGAGATTTCTCACTAGAAGACTCTAAGTAAGAAATTATACTGTTTCAGTTTGAAGATGTTATCGCATCGTGAAATTGGAGCATCTGAATGCTCAAATCGGTTATCATCTGCAAGTCTATACTCCAAAAGTAGAAGAATCATTTGGGTGTGTCTAGGTCTTGCAGCAATGCAAAATCGGGTACTGAAATCTGTTCAAGAAATTGAATATTTAGCAGAAAAAGAACCAAAAAGTACAGATATTTTGAAAACAAATATGTTGGACACTTATTACCCAAACAGAAGTCATCATCTTGAGAGCATATGTCTCTATGAAGTGCTGCAAAACTACACTTTTAAACGGAATACTACAGAGAACATCAATGATGCAAAATATACAGTGATTGGTTCCGAAGGATATCTGGTGAAACAAAGGAAGGGAAATTTAATTAATCACAGGAAACTGAGTTGAGACACTGCTGACAAAAGGGAATTTTACTATTTAGCCCTTTTCCAAATGTTCAAACCGTGGCGTTCAGAACTGGAATTACTTGGAGATTTTCAGAGCTATGAAGATTCATTTAATGCTTGTAAAGATAGCATACCATGCAGTGCTTTTGTAAATTATGTGAAAATGTTGAATGATGAAATTGATCAAGAAGCTACAATTGAAGCTGAGATTGCTAGAGACAGTTCTCAAGACAGTCAAAGTTCTGCTGCACTGAGTTAAGATCCACTAGGACAACCAATTGTTGAAAATGAAGCCGCAATTGCCATGAATGAGGTGGAAACAGCAATGTATCAAGCTCAAGAAGATGAAATACAGTTAGGAAACTTGGAAGAACAAGTAAATGTTGAACAGAAAGAAATATATCAACAAGTGAAAGAGCAAATTGACCATGGATTACTTCATAAAAAGAAAGGATGCTCATGTACATCATTTCCACCTATCCGAATGTATGTGAGTGGTCAAGCTGGAAGAGGAAAAAGTTTCTTAATTAAAGTAATTACAAGTTATCTGCAGACAACTGAGTCGCATTTGTCTTGTGTGGTCACTGCTCCAACTGGGTTGGCAGCACATTACATTAAAGGAATTACTTTTCATCGTTTACTAATGCTACCAGTAGAGCATGAGAACAAATTGGAATACCACAAGCTATCTGGAGAAGCTTGTTGTGAAGTTTCAAGAGTCCTGAAGAAAATGAAACTTCTCATTATTGATGAGGTAAGCATGGTCTCAAACATGAAGCTTGCCTTTGTGCATTTAAGAACGCAGCAAATTCTTAAAACAGAGTATGACGTTTTATTTGGAGGAAAACACGTTATAGTTTTTGGAGATCTACTGCAACTGACTCCGGTAAAAGGACAACCGGTATTTAAAACACTTGCACATGAAGATACCAGAAAGTCTCTCGGTAGTGCTGGTAACGTGACCATTTGGACATATTTTGAATACAAAGAACTGACAACAAATATGCGACAGGCAAATGATGCTGAATATGGAAGTATTCTTCAAGATATAAGAATTGGAATTCTGACAGAACATGGCAAACAAGCTTTGGAGAGTCGATTACTTTCCAATTTGTTTCCAAATGAAAATGTAGTTCCTGAGAAAGTGTACATGAAAATTGCAGAAAATAAATCAGTGATCTGCCTAATGCCAACATTGCGCGAGTGTTTTATATTCAAGGAAGAACTATTGAAACTGGAAAATGAAGAAATTATAAAAATGGAAGCCATCGATAAAATAGAGCATGAAGGAATCACTATTATTTTGACGGGAAAGTTGAAAACAAAACTGGATTCTTTAAAAAAAAAAAAATATCTAAAACAGCTGGTTTAGAAAAGACACTATATGCATGTGTAAACTGTCAGGTAATTTTAAGGCGTAATTTGGTTGTAGAAAAAGGTTTAGTTAATGTAGCAATGGGTAAAGTGGTGGATTTTGTGAATTATCAGTAAAAAGAAGGAATTGAATTTTTAAAAACTAAATTTGATCAGATTGAAGAAGTTAAAGAAATTGGTCGTTGTTCAATTCGTTTTTTGCTTGTTAAAGATTTATATGTCCGTAGGAAACAATTTCCATTTTCTCTGGCATATGCAGTGACTATTCATAAATCTCAAGGATTAAGTGTAGACAGCGCATTGGTGAACATTGGATCTACCGTATTTAAAGAGGGTATGGCATATGTTGCTTTGTCGCGAGTCAGAACATTATCTGGTTTGTTTTTGATTGATTTTGATGAGACAAAGGTTACTGCAGATGCAAACTGTAAAAGAGTATAATAGGTTAAGAAGGGCGTATGCACCCAATTTAGGTCAATATCCTGTATTTGAAAAGCGTGTGGTTGGTCGAAAAAGAAGGTTTGAGAATATCTGTAGTGAAGGTGTAGAGAAGGGAAAAGAACAAGATAATGTTGTGATAGCAAGTAAAAAGAAAAAGGACACTATTGAAGAGATTGTTGGTTATCAGTTTGAAAATTGTTCTGGTGTCAACTGCTATGCTAATGGAGTGGTCAATGTTGTTATATATCTTGAAGGTTTGCAAAAACAAATTCTGCAGAATCGGGGAAAAAAGATTTTGTTCTCTGTTGCATTCTGTTTATGAAAAATTGACAACAGATACAAGTAAAATACAAACTGTTTCAAATGTTCGTAATCTTTTGGATGTGTGTCCTGGTTCTACACAGTTTACACAAAATATCAAACAAGATGCTCAGGAATATTTAATGTATATGCTTACCATTTTTGAAAATGAAGGTGTAGAAATAGAAAATATTTTTGGCCTGTCTTACAAATGGGAACATCATTGTGAAAATTGCATGTATACATCTAGCAAGCACTAATGTAGATACTGAAAGATTTCTGTATTAAACATTACCAGACTGTAAATCAGTGTCTTTCAATAAATTAAAGGTGCTAATTAAAACATGGAGTGTAGCCAATTTAAATCAGAAATGTTATCCACATTATTTTTAAAAAAAATATGGACAATACCTAATTTTAATGATGCAACGTTGTACAGCTGATGGAAGAAAATTGGATACTTTAATAAAGACTGAAATCACTATTTCTAGTGAAATTCAATATATTCTGAGAACAGCAAAAAAGGCAAACAAATTACTTTGTTTAAATTATGCTATGTAATAAAAATGTATTATTACATGTTATAACTATTTTTTCTTTTCCTTCACAGATCCTAATTCTAAAATAAGCAATTTACCCCAATTTACATTACAAAAAAGATCTGAAAAAAATGTGTACCACTTTTTATTTCTATTACTGTGAAGGTAAGTTTAACGAAGTATTAATATGCAGAATGGGCAGATCTGCAAGAAGCTACAAAGTTTGAATACGTTTTTAAAAACACTCTGTTTATACCTATGTAGTTTTGGAATCTCTCTGTCATAGGATATCATGTGACCGCCAAAAAAACAGATTTGAGTGGTTCATAATATTTCCCATTGTACCTATTGAAGGTCCGCAATCATTCTTCTTTGAGCATCTTTGCAGACAAAACTCTGTGCTTACCTTCTATCATTCGCAAGCAATTTTCCAAACAGAAATATGTCACTTTTTGTAACATAGTTATTGCACAAGACACTCTTTCATATTTACAAAGAGAGGAAAAGGCACTCTGTGTACCTTTTCTTCTCCATGTAAATACAACCTCATCATACACACCACTTTGCGTTGAAAGGGTGTTCTATAAGTGTTGTTGTGCATGATTGCACTGAATACTCATAGAACAAGACACATTTCCAGATTTATCATAAATCATAAATCTCGACGTGTGTGAATGCTGCACCATTCTCCAATTGGTGTAGGAAAGCACAACAAGGAAAATTGTTCATTTCTCCTCATTTTTTAACCTTCAATGCATGCTAAAATGTTCAGCATACATTGAAGGAGAAAAATGCGTTTTCTGATTGTTTTTGTGCAGGAAGGTGTGTCTTCCTGCACAAAAAGAAATGCCACATGATACAGATATCCTTGCACCATGGTGCAAGGGTGCCTGTGTCACCTTATGGCTGCAGTTTAAGCAGCCGTGCAGAGGGAAGCATAGATTTGCAACATATTTATGTACATATGTTGCATCCCTGTGCTTCGGAAGTACTACAGCACACTGCAGTTAAAGAGGTTACTGTGTGATGCTGCAACACTTTCTCATAGTTCTGCACTTATACATTCACCATACGCTACTAATGCATTAATTCAGTCAATTACGTACTACACATATATTCATCTAAACTTTCACACACTAACAAACCAAAATAGCTCTTTTTTTAAACCAGGAAATGTAGTTCTTAGAACTTTTTTTTTTCTTTCTTATATATTTGTGTTCTTGGTTTTTTGACTATTTTTATTTTTTTTGGGTTTTTCTTGGGAAAGAAAGGAAAAAACAGAACTGGAGGAACGAAACAATGAACTTCAGGGAAAAAAACCCCCCAAAAACAACTAGCAATGATGATTCTCTTGCTTTCGACAGATAAGGTAAATCGACTGCTCTCCATAGCATAGTACAGCGTTGCATTTTATGCAGAGCACTTTTAGGGTTGCAAACTGTGGACGAATGTCCAAGTTTTGCACAGATGGATCCAACCTTGAAGTGCTTGGCTGCGATGCATGTGATGGAGCTGGAAGAACTCGCATTCTTCGGCATTCCTCTTGAGCAAGGTTCACCGAATGGAGGGTCCTCAGATGCTTCATCATACTTGCTGTTCCGCAGGAATATTTTTTGTTGGGATCCCCACGGGAGAGCACTCGCTGGCAGATCTTACAGGTCACTAAGGTGGCATTGGTTTTGCTTTACCCCTCAGGAAAAGTGAAAAATGTCCACACCACAGATGAGTACCTTTGTGGGCGTGGTGGTTCTTCCATAAAATCATCCTCGGATGAATGAGGAGATCCTGGAGATGCCTGCTACCCTGTAGCCATTGTTTTTTTTAAAAAAAGTTTGAGCTAGGTGTAAACTTAGTCCAAAAAAAGTTCTTCTCTGCAGAGTGATGCTCCTCCAAAGAAGGTCAAAGAAGAATGATTGAAATGGGTGGGGTCTTTCAATAGTTAGAATACGGAGTGTAATGAACCAATCAAATCTCTTTTTTTCAGGTCACATGGGATCCGTGCATCGTGCGCATAGTCAGCACGCACCGAGCGCGAATCCACGAAATTGCATTTAAAAGGAATATAGGATTAGAAGTAAATGTATATTAATTTTATGAGTAGTTTAGATTGTCTTCAATTAATATTCACATGAAATACATATGTTTTTTGACATTTAAAATATTTTGCGGGATTCGCGCACCCACCGCGTCAATCACACACATGACGTATCGCAGAAGCGCGCAAGCGTCGCGTAACGTGCTTTGTACGTGTCGCGTATAGGCTTGGAGTCGCGTACCGGTCGCATAGCAATCACGCACAAAAATACGTACGCGGATGCTTTCGCACAGGGATCGAGAAAGGTGCGCATAGGGTGCACGAATCCCCCAAAAATGTTTACAAAATAAAGTATTGGAAATATCGTTTATAAAATATTTTAAAAATATTTAAAAAATTACATTTTTTTTACAATTTAAAAAAACATTAAAAACGATTTTTTTAATTTTAAAAAGAATTAATTGAAAAAATAAGTTAAAAAAAATGGTGACAAAACAATATTAAAAAAAACATAATTAAAGGAATTGACTCACTGAAATAGATTTTTTTTTAAATCCAATGAAAATCATTAAACATAATAGCTTTAGAGATAAGTTATAGATAGGAATTAGCATTTAAAAAACCTTGGAAATTCACTGAAAAAACAATAGGTTTCAGGGGTGTTATAGATAGCTGGACATTTCCCTCATACAAAACCCTAGAAATTCCCCCGTTATAGTTAGTTCAGCTAACTATAACTCGCGCCCCCGCAATGCACTGCTGATGACGTCATATATTACATCACTCATGACATGTTCAGTTACATCACTGATAACACCCCTGAAACCTATGTTTTTTTCAGTGAATGAATATATTACCTACTGGCGGTCGCCAGTAGGTAGTTATAGTTAGGACCATGTTTCCATAGGAAATCCGCAACATTCTATTTTGAATAACTTTTGCACCGGTCGACGAATCCTTGCGAATTTTTCAAAATAGGTGGGGCGCTACGCTCCGCTCCTACCCTGAAAGTCTCGGGGGGATTCGTCAAGCGGGGGCTGAGATAAAAGGGGGGTCCCAAAACGCGTTTTTCCCATGCATTTTTCCATAGGACCTTTAGACACAGCTACAGCCCGAACGGCTGAACAGAATTACTTGAAATTTGGCAGAGAGGTAGTCCTCAGGTCAAGGAAGTGCCTTTTGTAGGTTTGGTGTAAATCTGTTCAGTAGATTCTGAGAAAATAGCCTTTAAATCAATATATATATCTGAGCCAGCTTACGGTGCGCTTACGGTGCGCTTACCGTACGCGTACGGTGGCGTGCGCGAGCGCGATTCTGATTGGCCCTTACATCTTAGTAAACATTCGAATCGGTCGAAACCAGGAAGCGGCGGCCGCCATTTTCTCTCTCGCACTCTGAGGGGGGAGCTGATAAACAAATGCCAAAAACATATAAAGGGGCTGTTTAGACAGCGCCCATGCACATAACCATGTTAGTTGAGTCTTCAAAGATCCCCCAAGGCAAAAAACGGTAATTTTTTATTTTTCGAAAATTTCGCCGATTACGCTTACCGTACGCGTACGGTAAAAAAATTTTTTTAAAAAAAATCCACACTCTCTCCACCCCGTGTGCAAATGGTGGCCGAAGGCCACCATTTGTGCATGGCATATAAGAGCACAGCATTTCCCAAAAAAATTTCAACAGATTACCTATCACAAGGAAGCGCATAATATGTCCTCCATGTGCGCACGGTGCGCGAAGCGTAGCGTGCGTACATGGCCCATCTAGCGTAACGTGGGCACGCGGTGCGCGTAGCGCACCGCGTGCCCAACGTGCGTGCACGGCACTAACTGCGTAAAGTGGGCGCGCGGTGCGCGAAGCGCACCGCGTGCTCACTGTGCGCGCACGGAACGAACTGCGTTAAGTGGGCGCGCACGCCACGAATGGCGTAAAGTAACTTAGCATTTAAAAAACCGTACAAATTCACTGAAAAAACCATAGGTTTCACACACGTTATAGTTAGGAATTAGCATTTAAAAAACCTTGCAAATTCACTGAAAAAACCATAGGTTTCACACATGTTATAGTTAGCGGAAATTTTACTGATAAAAAACCAATGAAATTCCCCCGTTATAGTTAGTGCAGGAAACTATAACTCACGCGGCCGCAATCTTCTGCTGATGACATATGTGTCTTTATGAAAAAAAAATATTTGTAATATATGTATAGCTAAAAATTTATGGAAGAAGACATGGGCAAATAAGTGTCTAAATACAGTATTAGCATCAGCAGAGGATTGCGGTCGCGTGAGTTATAGTTTCCTGCACTAACTATAACGGGGGAATTTCATTGGTTTTTTATCAGTAAAATTTCCGCTAACTATAACATGTGTGAAACCTATGGTTTTTTCAGTGAATATATATATATATATACACACACACACACACACACACACACACACACGTATGTGTCTGGCTATTTATCTAAGCATCTAATACTTGCCTGTGTTGTAATGTTGTAATGTTTCTTGCAGTGTAGAGGCTCTTATTGTTACTCTTAGAAAATCTTTGGTTGGTCTGTTCATATCTGACATGCATAGAAGGAAGTCCATGTTGTACAGTTATTGTATTTATCAATTTTAGTTCACGTCTGATAAATATGTTTTCGGTTCAATGCACGTTTGGTGTTCAGGGCATTCCTAAAACGTTTGTGTGAGGGTAGGCTTCGGTTATCTGGGCTGTACCAGTTATTGGGTGACTTAATTTCACTTTACTGCTGCAACAGATCTGTATGTGACTGACGGCAAGAGTGCTACGGCTTGTGCTGTATCTGTTCTGTGTGTGTGAAGTGTGCAGTGTTACTGTCTTTTAGGTCACTATTTGACTTTTTGCTCATTAAGTGTGAAACTTTAGGGAACTGTCATCCAGAAGCAATATTGCATGTTTCGTACTTCAAATTCTTTAACCTAATAAAATTTTTAAAAGCAAATCGATCAGTCTCCTTTACCAAAGCTACTTGTCTTCGATTTCCAGTGTAGGAAACACATTAGCATATCAGAAGCAACAGTGAACCCTTATCTTAAGAGTATCTAATGTCCTTGATGGTAGAAATTGAGAGCTTCGCCTGTGTTTGTTCAGTCTTGGTGTATCATGTTCTCAAGGCATGGCAGCACTAGTAAAAACAAACATTGGCAAATTCATTAGAGCTGGTCTTGGAAAGCTGGTAGAATGTTTACATTTATAAAAAAAAAAAAATGATTGAAAACATGCCCCTGCAAAATATGGTGGCTGTATGCTTGCAATAAAAATATCTAATAAAAAAAAAAGTAGCAATCCCATATTTAAATACCACTATATGGGTACTTTCCGGTGGGCATGTGTACTTACTACTGGTGAAGAAAGAACCCCTTTTAGGTATACCATTAGCCAAGCCCTTGGTTTTTCTGGAAAAATCCTTATAGAATACATACAGAGGCTTTCAGTCAGCCCTCTTAATCCATTGATCTGCTATAGTATTATTCATCTTTTGATTCTGCCCATCTCCGCATGTGGGAAACGTTCAGCTCACTTCAGCTATTTGTTCCCTTCAGGGTGAGCGATAGCGTTCTGCCCTGGCACAATGTCATCTACACAGAAGATTGAGCACTATAGCCCCTTCGGTACCATGAAATGGTGGGAAAATGTGCCCCTAAAATTGTATATGTGTATATATATATATATATATATTCACTGAAAAAACCATGGGTTTCACACACGTTATAGTTAGGACTTAGCATTTAAAAAACCATAGAAATTCAGTGAAAAAACCATAGGTTTCACACACGTTATAGTTAGCTGGACATTTTACTCGTAAAAAACCAATGAAATTCCCCCGTTATAGTTAGTGCAGGCAACTATAACTCGCGCGCCCGCAATGCACTGCTGATGACGTCACATATTACATCACTCATGACATGGTCAGTGACATCACTCATGACATCTCAAATGACATCACTGATGACATCTCAAATGACATCACTGATGACCTCACTGATGACATCATCCAGTGAATGTGTATTTTTCTGAAAATTAAATATGTTTTATATATGTATATCTCAAGGTCGATGGAAGAATAAATGGGTATATTACTGTCTAAATGGATGATTTCTTTTTGAAAAATTGATTGTGTAACTGACTGATTAAGTGTATCATAGTGAATACATGGCTTAGTGAGTAATGTTTAAATATATAAATATCTGTATCAGTCTCTCACTTTTTGTATAAGTGGCTGCATGGGTTGGAGAGTAGCTACATGGGTGTCTATATAGGTTATTAGTTGTTTTTTTGAGTATCAGTATGAGTGTCTGCATGGTTCGGTGGGGGGTATGACGTAGTGCATAGGTGCATGAATGAGTGACTCACTGTTTGTATGTGTTGAACAGAGCATGTGTGCAGGACTGCATGGGTGGATGAGTGTGTGTATGGGTGTGTTAGTGAGTGAATGACTGTCTCAATAGTGTCTTTATGAGTAACTACATATGTTTAAAACTAGTATATGTGACTATTGGTTTATATATGTGAGTATATGTGAGAGTGAGAGATTGAAAGAGTTCCTGTATGAATAAGTATGTGTTTCTATAAGTGATTGTTAAAAAGACTAAGTATGTGTAAGTTTCCGTAGAAGTAAGTGTGGTGGTGTGTGTTTAACTGTATATGCAAGTAAATGGATGTTTGATTCTTTATTGGCATGAGTGACTATGTGTGTGAGTAGCTCTATGGATGAGTGGCGTTGTGTAGCAGGATGTATAGGTGTATGAGTACATATGATAAGTGAGTACATGTATGAGTGACTGTATTGGACTGTTGGTGAATGAGTGGATGTGTATGTGGATCTTAGAATTACTGAAGAGGTTGTTGTAACTGTTATTGGTATGTCCATTGTTTTGTATATTTTAGTCTCTATTTTTGATTGTGTGTATCAAAGGTTTTATTAGGGGAAGAGGAGGTCTGCCACTCTATCACAAGGATGATGTCATCAGTGAGGTCATCAGTGATGTCATTTGAGATGTCATCAGTGATGTCATGAGTGATGTCACTGACCATGTCATGAGTGATGTAATATGTGACGTCATCAGCAGTGCATTGCGGGCGCGCGAGTTATAGTTAGCTGAACTAACTATAACGGGGGAATTTCATTGGTTTTTTACGAGTAAAATGTCCAGCTAACTATAACATGTGTGAAACCTATGGTTTTTTCACTGAATTTCTAAGGTTTTTTAAATGCTAATTCCTAACTATAACGTGTGTGAAACCTATGGTTTTTTCACTGAATTTCTATGGTTTTTTAAATGCTAAGTCCTAACTATAACGTGTGTGAAACCCATGGTTTTTTCAGTGAATTTGCAAGGTTTTTTAAATGCTAATTGTTTTTTTTTTCTTCTATTTTTTTTAACATATTTTTATTTTATTTTTCTTACCTTTTATAAAGACTATGGTTAAATTTTTAAAATTCTTTAATATGTTTTTTTTAAATATTTTTTTTAAAATAAACATGTAAAATTTATTTGCAGTACTTTTTTTCTATTTTTTTAATTATTTTTTTAGTACGCGTACCGTAAGCTCACGGTAAGCGTACGGTTTACGCTACGTCCGTAATTTATCCACGCTGCTTGCGTATAGTTACGCAATTTGCGTAGCCGCGCGTACTCCGCGTGGGACGCGTACGCGTGTGCGCTACACGCGCACGTTACGCGGAAGTGTCGGGTAGTGTCTGTTATGCGCATGCGCGCAAGCGCGTGTCTTTTTTACGCGCATGCGCACTTTTGCCGTAAGCGTACCGTAAGCGTACCGTAAGCGTACGGTAGGTCATGTGATCATGAAACACAACTTTTGATTGGTTGAAACTACTTTCAGTTCTAGAACTCTCCTACACCACACCCATTCCCCTCATTTCTGCTTGTGATCCCTTAGGAGAAGGAGCTGGTTTGTCTTTGGGATACGATGGCAGAACAGCAGAGCTCTTCTGAGAGTGAGGCTAGCACTAGCAGCACTGTCTTGAGGCAGAGATCGAGGAAACAAATGCCCTCTTATGTATGGGATTATTTTACTTTTCCTGAAGGCCAGCAAAAGGTGAATGCACCCTTAGTAACTTGCAGGCTGTGTCAGCGTGTACTTTCTAGAGGTAATCCTGACAGGAAGTATTCCTTTGGGAATCACACCATGAAGAGACACCTCAAGGATGTACACAAAAGGACACATGGTCATCTTTTTGGAGGTAACTCTTCAGAAAGACAAGCAAGTACATCCACAGCAGCTCAGCCTGGACCATCATCTGCAGAGCTGACTCCTTCTTCTGCAGGTCAGGTGAGCCCTTCATCTGTGGGGGGAGCATCTCCTTTTGCTGGCCCTCTGGAAATTAACCCTCGGTTTGCGAGGGTTGAAGTACGGTGCGCCACTTGTCACGATCTAATTACTTATAGGGAGACCAGTGTTTCCCTAGTGAACAGTAAAATAGATCAGCACACTTGTCGTACCGTCTAATATTCCCAATCTTTCTTTCCTCTGTCCCTGCATGAACACAACGGCTCTTTTAAGAGCCAACCTTACCTTTCATCTATTTTTTATATATGTTTTTAAAAACTACGGTACGCGTATTTTTTTTTTTTTTTTTTTTTAAAAACACTAAAAATCAATTATCACATTACAAGGTCCTTGAGAGACTACAATTATTATTATTGACTTACCATACTCACTCAAAAAAATATTTATTCATTTGTTTTTTTAAAAAATAGCTTTAAAAATGGTTCTAGTTTTCAAAAATTTTCTATATGAATCTGAAAAAAAAGAAAAAAGTATTAATATTTTTAAAACATTTTATAATACAGTACACATATTTACATTTTTTTCCAAAAAATATTTTTGCCTTATTTTTGCTGTTTTCAGAATATATTGCATTTCACTATAAATTGTGAAAGCAATTGCATTCATCATTTTACAGCGGGCAAAAAAAAATAACAATCACAAAGATTGTAATAAAAAAGCCCAGAATCTCTTTTTACTTAAACTTAACATTATAGAAATGCATAATATTCTAAAAAAATATCATCTAATACCAATAGTTATTTCTTTAAAATACCGTCTGATATGTTTGTTTCAGAAGTATAATCACAATATTATATCTCAAATAACTCCACAATACATCTGATTCCATTTCCTTTAGGGCAAATAGTAATTTTAAAATTTTGTTTGGAATAAATTTCCAACAGTAATCAAATAAAATTCTAAAGTTTAATTTGTCCAGATCTCACCGATTCTCTGTAACATTTTGGTTCACGAAAATTTTTGGAATAATTTATTAAGTCCACAATAGAATTGGTTACTTTTCCGCATGGCCAAATAGTAATTTTTTAAATCATTTTTGAAAAAAATTCCAATGGCAGTCCAATAACATTCCAAAATTTAAATTGTGCAGATGTTACCGATTATCTCTAAATTATTGGTTTTTCAAAGTTTCATTAAAAATTAAAAAAGTCCACATTACAATTGGTTATCTTTCCATTAGGCCAAATGATAATTTAAAAAATCATTTTTCTACAAAATTGTAATGGTAATGCAGTAAAATGGTAAAATTATTTTGTCCAGATCTTGCCAAATCTGTCTAAAATTTAGGTTTCAGGAAGATTAGATAGGAATTTGCTAAATCAAAAGGCAAACGTTGTTTGAAAATCAATTGGGAATCATTACACAGTGTCCAACCTTTTTCACATTTAAGATAAACTGTGTAATGTCCAGAAGTAACAGTAGGTCCATCATGGAAAATTATTGCAACAGTTACAAAAGTTTTTCCTGAAATTGATAATTGCTGTCCTGTAAACTTCTTTATTAAAGTATCCAATTTTGAACCATCAGCTCTACATCGTTGCATCATTAAAATTACATACTGTCCGTATTCCTTTAAAATTAATGTTGAAAACATGTCAGATTTACACTCACCACATTTCATGCTATGATTAGCATCTTTAACTAATTTTGCAAAAGTAACTGTTTTACTTTCTGGCAATGTCAAATAAATAAACCTTTCATTATCAACATTAGAACCACATATATTATAACAATTATCACAACTATGTTCCCATTTATAAGAGAGACCAAAAAAAATGTCAATGGGAACTCCTTCTTCTTCCACTACCTGAAGAAAATACATCAAAAATTCCTGTACGTCTTGCTGTACATTTTGAGAAAACTGTGTTCGTCCTGAACATACATCTAAAAGTTTTCTAATTTCAGTAGCACTTTCTATTTGAGTTTTATCTTTACTCAGCTTTTGAAAAAGGAGACTCAGCTCTGAACCGAATCTTTTTCCCTGATTTACTATTATCTGCTCTTGCAAACTTTCCAGATAAAATGCAACATTCAGCACTACATTTGCGTAGCAGTTGACACCAGAGCTATTTTCAAAATGACATCCTACAACCTGTTCTTCATTTTCCTTTTTCTTTTTGCTTGCAATTACATCACTCCTCTTTTTTTTCCTCTTCTCTACATCTTCATTACAGATATTGTCATTTTTTCTTTTACGAGAAACTACACGTTTCTCTAACACAGGATACTGACCTAAATGAGGAGCATAGCTTCTTCTTAATCTATTATACTCCTTTACACAGTTTGTATCAGCACTAACTTTTGAGTCATCAAAGTCTATCATGAATAAACCTGATAATGTTTTCACTCGTGACAAAGCAACATATGCCATACCTTCTTTGAACACAGTTGAACCAATGTTCACTAATGCACAATCTACAGTCAATCCTTGAGACTTGTGAATAGTTACAGCATATGCTAGAGAAAACGGAAACTGCTTCCTACGTACATATAAGTCTTTCACAAGCATGAAACGAACTGTACAACGACAAATGTCTTTAACTTCTTCTATCTGATCAAATTTTATTTTTAAACATTCAATTCCATCTTTTTTCTGATAATTAATAAAGCCCACAACTCTTCCCATAGCTCCATTAACTAAACCTTTTTCAACATCCAAATTTCTCCTTAAAAATAGTCTACAGTTCATGCAAACATATAGATTTTTTTCTAATCCAGCTGTTTTGGAGATGTTCTTCTCTAGTGAGTCCAATTTATTTTTCAGTTTGCCTGTTACTGTGACAGTAATTCTTCCATCCTCAATTTTGTCCACTGCTTCCAATTTCCTGATCTCTTCCTTTTCCAATTTCAAAAGCTCCTCATTGAATATTGAGCATTCACGTAGAGTTGGCATTAAGCAGATGACACTTTTGTTTTCTGCAATGTTCTTGTATATCTTCTCTGCAACTATTTCTTCCTTTGGAAATAAATTATGTAGCAGCCGACTCTGTAATGCTTTTTTGCCAACTTCTGTGAGTAGTCCAATTCTGATATCCTTCAGAATACTTCCATATTCTTCATCGCTTGCTTGCCTCATATTAGTAGTAAGTTCCTTGTACTCAAAGAAGGACCAAATATTTGTATTTCCGATGCTTCCCAATGACTTCTTTGTGTCTTCATGTGTGACAGTACTAAACACTGGTTGTCCTTTAACTGGAGTAAGTTGCAAAAGATCTCCAAAAACTATGACGTGTTTTCCACCAAATAACATGTCATAGTCTGTCTTCAAAATTTGCTGCATTCTTAAATGCACAAAGGCAAGCATTAAGTTTGATACCATGCTCACCTCATCAATAATGAGAACTTGCATCTTCTTCAATACTCTTGAAACTTCCAAGGATGCTTCTCCAGTTAGCTTGTTGAATTGTATTTTGTTCTCATGCTCCACTGGTAACATTAGCAAACGATGTAAAGTGATTCCTTTTATGTTATATGCTGCTAACCCAGTTGGAGCAGTAACCACACAAGACAAAGTAGAATCCGTTTTTTGCTTTAGGTAGCTTCTGATGACTTTTATTAGGAAACTTTTTCCAGTTCCAGCTTGTCCGCTTACATACATCCTGATTGGATGAAATGATGTGCATGAGCACTCTTTTTTTTCATGTAGAAATCCGTGATCAATTTTGTTTTTGATCTCTTCATAAATTTGTTGCTGCTCTTGATTCACTTGTCTTTCCAAATTTTCTAAGTCTATAAATTCTTCTTGAGCTTGATTCATAGCCGTTTCCACTTCATTCATGGCTATTGATGCTTCATTTTCAACGATTGGTTGTCCTAGGGGATCTTGACTGAGTGTTCCTGAACTTTGGCTGTCCTGAGAACTGTCTCTAGCTATTTCTGCTGCAATTGTAGTTTCCTGTTCAATTTCTTCATTTAACATTTGCAGATAAGTTGAGAATGTACTGCATTGTATGCTGTCTTTGCAAGCATTAAAAGAATCTTCATAGCTTTGAAATTCTCCCAGTAGTTCATCCTCTGTACGCCATGGTTTAAACAACTGTAAAAGAGCCAAGTAGTAAAATTCCTTCTTGTCAGTAGTGTCACAACTCAGCTTCCGGTGATTTATCAAACTTCCTTTTGTTTGCTTCACCAAACATCCTTCTTCACCAACGACTTTATATTTTCCATTGTTGATGTCTTCTGCAGCTTTCCGTGAATAAATGTAGTTCTGCAACACTTCATAGAGACACATGTTCTCCAGATGATGACTTCTCTTGGGATAATAAGTGTCCAACATGTTTGATTTCAAAATATCTGTACTTTCTGGGTCATTCTCGGCCAAATATTCAATTTCTCCTACAGATTTCAGTACCCGATTTCTCATTGCTGCAAGGCCTTAACTTGCCCAAATTCTTCTTCTTGACTTCGAGTAGAGACTTGCAGAAGATAACCTATCTGAACATTCGTAGGATCCAATTTCTCGATGCGATAACATCTTCAAACTGAAACTGTACAGCTTCTTACTGACAGTCTTCTCGTGAGAAATCTCTTCCCACATTTCCTTCAATTCTGTTTTTTCTGATTTCGTAATGTAAGACGTTACATATCGAGCAACAGCAATGGAATTGTCAGCAACATACTGTATATCCATGTTAGCGTTCCACATGGATAAAATGACTGGGTTGTAGTCATTTATATTTTTTGATTCTTCTTTTCTTTTAAGGTTGTAGGTATTCTTTGGTGATTTTCTTGTGATAGTATGTCTCACAGCTGACATAAAACTGTTTACTCTTCCATTTGAAAGAACAGGTCTAGGAAAACCAAATCGACATTTAGTGTAGTATTTTTCTTTGCTCTTGTATTTCCGTCGACAGTATTTTCCACACCGATGACTTTGGAAACGTAAAACTTGCTCCTTTAACTTTTTCTCTTCTGTGCTTTTTGGTATAGCACATGTTGCATATTCTTCAATGTAAGATAACACTGCTTCATCAGTATCTGTTCCAAACTTTGGGGCATCCTTGATCCACAACAGCATATGAATATGAGGAGCACCTCTTGCCTGGTACTCTTTTCTCCAAAAGAAATCCACTACTTTTCCAAGAGGTGGATTTTTTTTATTGCAGATGAAGGACATCATAGCCTCAAATCTATGATTGAAATATCTGCAAACATTAACCGGATCCAATGAGCACAGTTCTCCTGCTGTCTTGTATTCGATGTTTTTAATGTTTGAATTGGCCTCTCGTAGAAAATCCAGTAAATCATCCCAAGCGTACTCGGCACAGCTTAGGGTAAGGAACCATGTTGGTGTTCCTAAATTCCGTAACATGCATTTTAGTTCACCATGGCGTCGGTACCAATATTCATTTGTCCCACGCTGACAAGCCATCAGATTGATCAGTTGTGTTTCCAAATGATCATCTCGGTGCTGCACTTTCTCCATAAAATCCTTAGCAGACACATTTTGTAAATGTACTCCACTTTTTAAAATGTGATTTACTGCATAAGACAGTGCAGACAAGTCGCTTTCAAATAAAAGATGGAACAAATAAGGAATACTTTGTCGAAATCTGGGATCTTCAGCATATAGTCTTGTAGTCCGATACTCAGAAGCTGGAATCTGTTCTGGACGTTCATCGTATCGTCCTCCTTTTCCTTTAGGAAACAGCTGGGGAAAACATCGAGCTTCCAAGCTCTCCTCCCATACACTCACGGGAGTTCCTTTTGCTTTCTTCATCTGAAAGAGATCAATATTGTCTCCCATAACTTCTTTTGAATGAAGAGGATGTATGCTAAAATGTTCATAAATTTCTTCTTCCTTTGACTTGTCCACTTTTTCAATTTGTCCAGTTGGTGTTTCTGTGTCTTCTTGTAAATCTTCTTCTTCTTCTTCTATATAAATTGATTCATACCATTTGTTATTCCTTTTCAAATACAAATTTGCTTTTTGTACTTTCCGTACATCTACCAGCTCCTGCCAAATCTTCTTATTCTTTGTAGGTACACCATTAACCAGAATAATTAATGGTTCAGTTTCCAAAGTATCCGCATCAATAGTTTCCATATTTTTTTTCAAATCCAAGGGCAAATACACCACTCTACCTTTTAAACCTCTCAGTAAATCTGAAGGAGGTAATTTACCAGTTTTGGGCTCCATACGTACTATGGTCTGGAACGGATGAACACATTGAATGAGTATAGACTCATATGTATTTAATTCAGAAAGTTCAGCAGGAATAGCATCCAATTCTAAATTATTATGTACAGCTCTGGTCGGCATTCTATTTTCCTCTAACTTGTTGTAACAGTATTTACAAATACGCTGATCTTCACCCAATTCAAAACAATTTTCTAGAAATATATATGTGGCAAAATCCTTCCACTTATAATTATCTTCATTTTCACTCTTTCTGTAGAGATCAACATTCCTAGTTTGTTTTCTATAATGAGTTCTGCGGCAACAAATACAAGTAAAATGTGGTCTTTCATTAGAGACTATTGCAAATTTTGTTATGTGATCATTAAATGTGTTACTTACAGAGGGTTCTACATTCTCTTCCACTTCTTCCTCATTTACTGTGTCCTTCTCTGCACTGTTTTGTTCAGGACCAAAGTAACAAAACTGAATTTCATCAACAACCTTCTCTACATCTGATACCGTTCCTCGGAACAGAGCCCTATTCAATTCATTTAACTTTATTGCTGGACTTTTGGCAAAATACAACCGTCTCACAAACTTTCTCATTTCAGTATGATGAACAGCCAGCATCCTAAAATGATGGAAAACACTATTGCACACTTTTCTAGATAGACAAGCCAGAGAATGACCCTGCAAACCAGTATTCTCTCTCACTCTGCATGGATCCAGACTTTGAAGCACCTTAATCTTCTGTTTTATACTTTTTTTACTATATTCTCTTAGAAACTCTCGAAATTTGTCAATAGATTCCTGACGCACAGTGCAAATACTACTACAATTCCAAGTGTACACTGGGGCTTTAGGACGTCTCCCCATTGCCTCATCTGCCATCACTTGTACCTCATCTCTTGGAACCATTATCTCCTTCTCCATTATGCAACCATTTTTTACTTCGTATGAACGACCTCTGGTGTCAACTGCATGCAGCAAACTATTACTTTGAAAATAGCTCTCTTCATTAAAAAAAGGTTCACTACTTGAACTATGCATCCACTTTCCTAAAAACACTTTACAAAAGTTTGTTCTGTTCACTACTCTTTTCCTTTTGCTATGTGATTTCAGTACATTAACCATTTTGTCTAATGTACGCATCCTATTCAAAATTAATATGAATAGTTTCCTTTTTAATTCTAATGCCTTTGCTGCAATGGCTTCAATTTCTTTTTTTCTCTTATAAAACTTTGCCTTTTGCTTATATTTCTTCACATCCTTTATCAAATTGGACATAACTCTTCTCTGAAACATTTTTCTACGTATCTCTTTAAACGCTGTTTTTCTGTTTAAGTTTAACTTTTTAGTTGCAGAAGGTATATTTGCATTAACTAAATTCTCAATTTTTTCTTGTCCTTTTTGTTTGAAATCATTCTTTCCTGTACAGACATTTTGTACATTTTTCCTTTTTTTGAATATATTCCTTAGAAAATCTTTTTTTTGCTTACCAGAAGATTTTTTCTTCCTCCCAACATCAGCATCTTCTACTAACTTTGATCCTCTAGTTGTCTTCAAATATAGTTGTTTTTTTAGCGTTTTTTGAACTCTGGATTTTGTAGGCATCTTAAATTTTGTTCACTGCTCTTCAGCAATACCTGAAAAAAACTAAAAAAAAAATTCCTTTATTTTATTTAAATATATTACTACATTTCTTTTCACAATACTCACAAAACGAAATTTCTTTGCCAATTTGAATGCACACTTACTGCTCTTTTTTTTGGGCAAGTGAAAATCACTTTTACAGACTGACACATTATGAAACCACTTTTCAGATTTTTTAAAAAGCCCATGTCCAGACTGCTACACTCCAGCAAGGGCAACCAGCCTTAGTGATGCTGAATGTTTTTGCATTACAGACTGAAACCTGAAAACCCCACTCGCTTGTAAATACTGTGCATGATTATACATGGCAAGCACATGGGTGTGTGCTAAGAGTCTGCTTCTTCCCCCAAAAAATCGCTCCCCCTTTTTCCTACTAATGCAACTGTGAAATCACCAGAAAAAAACGCAATAAATCTCTGCCTGTAATTCCTCTTTACACACAGAGTCATGTTTTCACATTAGTCCCAAAACGAAATTTCTTTGCCAATTTGAAAGCACACTTACTGCTCTTTTTTTTTGGGCAAGTGAAAATCACTTTTACAGACTGACACATTATGAAACCACTTTTTTGATTTTCTTAAATGCACATGTCCAAACTGCTTTTTCAGACCACCACCATGTGTAACCTGGGTGGCTGCCTACATTCCAGCAAGGGCAACCAGCCTTAGTGATGCTGAATGTATTTGCATTACTGAGTCCAACCTCAAACCCTTAAACTATTCTTTTTTTTTCCAGTACACCTTAATTTATTGTGAAAACATAGTCCATATTATTTTACATGTTCCTCACATTTAAATTTCTCCCAAAACAGAAAATGATAAACGCAACTTCAACAAAAAGAATTTCCATTTCTATTATTCATTTCTTAATTTACCATATACATCTCCTCTCAAACTCTATCCTCACCTTTAAAATTAGTTAGTTGTGAAAAGAAATGTGGCACTCAAACAGCAGATTATCAGAGCCAGGAACTCTGTTGTGTTCACCTCTCTCCTCTCAGCAGAACCAGATAATGGCAAACTTTCCCTCTATTTTTCCACACATATACATGTAAGTTTCAAATCTCAGTGCTTCCCCCTTTTTTTCAAATGTAATCACACATTTCTATTGGTTGAAAACCAACCCTTTTCCAAAAGTACCCTGCCCCCAACTTGACTTCTGCCTAGTACCCTTCCCCCAACTTGACTTCTGCCTGCTACCATAGCAACAGCTCATGGAACACTGCTGTGTGGAGTTAGGTCAGAAGTTCGCCACACAATGTTTCAATTCCACAGAGCAAGAGTGCTTGACTTTTCAAACCTAACAGCAAATCCATAGTACTGTTCTTTGGTAACACATTTTTCTGTACCAATACAAAACATGCTTCTATTAATTTACACATACAGCCTAGTTTTTATTCTAGAATGGTATGAAACAGCCAATCAGTTCTTTTTGTTTTGAAAACAATATGTATGCCTCCATTTCCAAACTGTCTTTCTTTTCATATTGCCATTCTACTGAAAGACACCTCCTGAGTGCATCCAGTTCTCCTTTGAAGATGTTCACAGTGTGGATTGTAGGGCACAGCTATGTCTTCTGGAGTGAAAAGTTTGCAGAGAAAACAGATATGGTGAGAGACCTTGCTTTGCCAAATGTAGACATTAAATGGATTGGTCAGAGAGGGTTAAAGTGGCACCAGTTGATGCCATTGGTGAAATCCTTCATGCAAATCCAACACCCTGACCTCATAATAGTGCACTGTGGTGGCAATGACCTAGGCACTTTGACTGGGGTAGGTCTGGAAATGCTTATGAAGGACACCTTTGCACAACTGTTTTCACTTTTCCCTAAAACTGCCTTTGTGTTTTCCAACATATGCCAAAGGCAAAAATGGAACTGGTCCAATCATTTCTGTCCGCAGATTGACAAAGCAAGAAAGCACGTCAACAAATCTGTTTCTGCTTTCCTCCGTGACTATGGTATGGGTGCCATTTACCACAACAACTTGCGTTATGACATGCAAGACATTTATAGAGGAGATGGTGTGCACTTCAATGATGAAGGGAACAGAGTCTTCCTTTTGAACCTTAGACTCTGCATCGGTACTTACTTGTAGGTACCACTAAAAAATCACTTCAAAAACACAACGGCTCTTTTTAGAGCCCCCTAATATCTAAACACTTAAATCTGAATTTTATTTCTTTTTATTTTTTTTTTCTACCGTACGCGTACGGTTAGCTTACCGTACGCGTACCCCGCGATTTTTTTAAAAATCAATAAATGTTTTTTTTGTACTTTTCTGTCCTTCTTTGACCCCCTTACAAATGTTAGGGGGTCTGTAACTCTCCTCATTGCCCCCTTTTCTTGTTTTCACTCTTTTTTTTCAGAGTGAAATACACAAAATGGCGGCCGCCGCTTCCTGGTTTCGGCCGATTCGAATGTTTACTAAGATCTAAGAGCCAATCAGAATCGCGCTCGCGCCCGTACGCGTACGGTAAGCGTACCGTAAGCGTACCGTAAGCGGGCTCAGATATATATATTGATTTAAAGGCTATTTTCTCAGAATCTACTGAACAGATTTACACCAAACCTACAAAAGGCACTTCCTTGACCTGAGGACTACCTCTCTGCCAAATTTCTAGTAATTCTGTTCAGCCGTTCGGGCTGTAGCTCGTTCTAAAGGTCCTATGGAAAAATGCATGGGGAAAACGCGTTTTGGGACCCCCCTTTTATCTCAGCCCCCGCTTGACGAATCCCCCCGAGACTTTCAGGGTAGGAGCGGAGCGTAGCGCCCCACCTATTTTGAGAAATTCGCGAGGATTCGTCAACCGGCGCCAAAGTTAATCAAAATAGAATGTTGCGGATTTCCTATGGAAAAGGGGTCCTAACTATAACTACCTACTGGCGACCGCCAGTAGGTAATATCCACCAAAAGACTTCTCTTCATACCAGAAACCGGAGGGTGACAGCGGGGATTCCTGGAAGAATTAGTTTATTTAAACACTGTCGGCATGACGCATTTCGGCGAACTGCCTTATTCATATGCCTTATTCATATGCCATATATCAGTGGTTTGCATCAGTCCGTTGTTTAAATAATGATCACGCTCCCATGGGTGGAAGCCCAGCTGAGCTACATTGCTTGAAACACCATTGCAGTCCTCCTCGGCGGACTGCGGTTCCCAGAATGCACCATCCCGGCTGAAGGGGAAAACATTTTCAGGTAACTGCTTAAATCTCGTAGTGAGTGCTGGATACATTAAACAACGTAAATTTGTGCAAATAAAATGTCCCTATGTCACTGTTAAAATTAACTCTTCTCCAGGGTCCCCAAAACCTTACCGCATCATGTCAAGTCCTGCGGTACCAGAGACTTCACTGTAGTCAGTTGGTCTCCCCGTGCAATCACAGACTGTTATCTCCACACAGCAGTACCATGCTGTACTTGGGATGCGGGGGCCAAAGTAATCCAATCCCTTGGAAACTTGAGAGTTAGAGCAGGAGCCCTTGCCCATGAAGCTCTGGCCACTTGACAGGCGGGTCCCCCAAGAGCGTCAGGGGCTAATGCGCACAATATCCACCAAAAGACTTCTCTTCATACCAGAAACCGGAGGGACACAGCAGGGATTCCTGGAAGAATGCGTTTATTTAAACACTGTCGGCATGACTCGTTTAGGCGAACTGCCTTATTCATATGTCATACATCAGTGGTTTGCATCAGTCCGTTGTTTAAATAATGATCACGCTCCCATTGGTGGAAGCCCAGTTGAGTTACATTGCTTGAAACGTCATTGCAGTCCTGCTCGGCGGACTGCGGTTCCCAGATTGCACCATCCCGGCTGAAGGGGAAAACGTTTTCAGGTAGCTGCTAAAATCTCGTAGTGAGTGCTGGATAGATTAAACAACGTAAATATGTGTGTGTGTGTATATGTGTGTATATATATATATATATATATATATATATAACACACACACACACACACACACACACACACGTAGGCTGTTAAACCATTCAAATATGGCTGTACTTGTGTGTGACCATCTTGAAAATGGTTATTGACAATATACAACAAAAAACATTACCATAGGACAACCTGTACATACATAAGGACGCACTACAGTCCTCTTTGAATGTTTTCAGTTCCAACTGAACAAAAGCCATTCAGACAAACCAAATGCTGGGAAAGCTAATGGATTGTGTGTGTGTGTGTGTGTGTGTGTGTGTATATATATCTCACATAAGAACAATCATGCCTTCTCCACAGCGTGAAAATAAGCTCTCCTACCGAGTGTAAGTAACTAAAGATTTTATTTGCAGAAGGTAAGATTGTGTGTGTCTGTCTATATAATATATGTATATATCTCCCATAAGAACAATCGCACATTGTTGATATTGGGAAAACAAGCCTTGCAACTGAATGTAAGTAGCAAAAAGATTTAATTGCAGAAGGTAATCCTAACAGTACAGCGTGATGCGTTTTGACCCAGACCGGGTCTTAATCGTATGCAATAAGGGGTGGTCAATTGCTCTTGGCTTGAAGTTTTCTGTAAACGTAAACACTGTAAAAAGGACTACAAGTGCAACCACATTCACAAAATTGTCACACTCTCTCAAAGTATAGCATCATTGTCATTATTTGGCAATCCGTGAACCCTTCACAGCATCTGTACTCTAATTAAATCAGTCACCAATGTACTCTCTTTAGCTGTAAAACGAGTTAACACAGATTCTTATCCCCATCTGTTTGCAGAGCTTCAATGTCCATAATGCTTTGCAAATGTAAAACAAACATTCTTGCGTCCTTCCTCTCCCTGTTGATAACATTTTGCCTTGCATGGATTTTTGAGACATCCCATCTTCGTGCCTCAAAAGGAGTAAATTGTTATGTTAAATAAATTTCTATAGTGTGCGTCTACCGAAAGGTGTCTTGGCGCTTGCGGACAATGAGTTACTAAGCAAGTGCATTACTGATTCCTAAACAGCTTCAGTTCCCTTCTAAAAGCAAGAAGAGTGGGTATTGACCTAAGATATAATGGGAGGGAGTTCCATAGCTTAGCAGTGCTATTGATGAAACGCCTTGCTCCCCATTTCACTTTCCTAATTCTTGTGATGGTAATCAGTTTGGCATTAGTTGACCGTAAAAGTCTACTTGGTGAGTGCCAATTGAAAGCCTTCCAGAGGAATTCTGGTCCTTCTCTGTACAAAGCTTTATGGGCCAGACAGAGAGCCTTAAACTTAAGCTGTTGTCGCACCGGGAGCCAATGCAGCTCCCTAAGGCCTGCAGAAATTGACTTGAATTTGGGGATGTCCAAGGCCAGTCTGGCTGCTGCATTTTGAATCTCTTGCAGTTTATCAAGTAATTTAACCTGGAGATTCATGTATAGGCCATTACAATAATCCAGTATAGATAAAATAAAATGAGACTAACGTCTTTCTAGTATCTCTAAGAA
Source organism: Triturus cristatus (assembly GCF_964204655.1). Taxonomy (NCBI): domain Eukaryota; kingdom Metazoa; phylum Chordata; class Amphibia; order Caudata; family Salamandridae; genus Triturus; species Triturus cristatus. The sequence continues at coordinate 620,609,183 of NC_140585.1, forward strand.
TAAAAGGAAACATTTTCTGTAAGGTTTTTATTGCCAAAAAAGAGGAAGATACTACTCTCGACCCTTGTACATCATATCTGAGCGTGTCATCCATGATAAATCCAAGATTTTTAGACCATACTGTAAAGAGCTTTCTAAACAGAATAACCTCTGTTTTGCTCTAGTTTAATTTTAAGCAGTGTCTACTCATCCAGTTGCTTAGGGTGATCATGCAATTGTGTAATCTTAGAGAATAGTTGACTCCATTATCCACAGCAGACACGTCCAATTGGGTGTTGTCCGCAGAGGATGTTAGAATCAAGTTAAAACTTTTCATAAGAAGGGCAAGTTCTGAGACATAGATATTAAAGAGCATTGCGCTCAGTGCAGAGCCCTGAGTTACTCCACCTATCAGAGTAAAAGGTGATTATTTAAACTGACAGTCCATGTAGGGTGATTTAAACCTACAGTCCATGTAGGGTTGAGAGACATAGGGTCCCTCAATTTCACCCAAGGCACAACCCCTCGTATATGTTATTTGAACGTTACTTGACTGGAATTCCTTCTGCCACATATTGTCGCCCTGTCTGTGTGTGTGGGTAAATATCCCTGCAAACACTGGCTGCTTCCGAAATACTTCCAAGATAATTAGCAGGCAGGCCTCCTTTTCAGTCGGTGGCAAAGCCTCCCAGTGAAATATATATATTCAGTGTGTGTGTGAGAATATATGTATGGCTCAAGTGAATAAAACCACTACCAGCATTGAACCTTGGGTCCTTGTCTGTTTTTCCAGCAAACGATTTTGTGAACGGATAGGAGATGTATATATTTATTTATTTCACCACACCGTCCAGTGATACGCTCTCTCAGGTCACTTCAAGTATAAAGTTTTAACTGGCATTAAAACTTTATACTTGAAGTGAGCTGAGAGAGCGTATTACTGGACGGTGTGGTGAAATCTAAATTTCCTGTGGTCTGCGCCGGAGCACGCTCCATTTACCACAGGCTGTGTGGGGTGGAAGGAGCAACACGAAAATGTATATATCTATAAATATATCTCTCTCTCTCTCTCGTTTTGGGACCCCCACTTTTTTCTCGGCCTCTTCTTGACGGATTACCCCGAAACATTTAACATAGCAGCTTAACCAAAAGAAGGACTTTTTTTTTAATAATGGTGAAGATTTGTCAAGCGGAGCCAAAGTTATTGGCAAAACAAAAAACGCGTTTCCCATGTGTAACTTTGATCATAACTATACCTACTGACAACCGCCAGTTGGTAAAATATATCTATCTATCTATCTATCTATCTATCTATCTATCTATCTATCTATCTATCTATCTATCTATCTATCTATCTATCTATCTATCTATCTATCTATCTCTCTCTCTCTCTATCTCTATCTCTATCTCTATCTCTATCTCTATCTCTATCTCTATCTCTATCTCTATCTCTATCTCTATCTCTATCTCTATCTCTATCTCTATCTCTATCTCTATCTCTATCTCTATCTCTATCTCTATCTCTATCTCTATCTCTATCTCTATCTCTATCTCTATCTCTATCTCTATCTCTATCTCTATCTCTATCTCTATCTCTATCTCTATCTCTATCTCTATCTCTATCTCTATCTCTATCTCTATCTCTATCTCTATCTCTATCTCTATCTCTATCTCTATCTCTATCTCTATCTCTATCTCTATCTCTATCTCTATCTCTATCTCTATCTCTATCTCTATCTCTATCTCTATCTCTATCTCTATCTCTATCTCTATCTCTATCTCTATCTCTATCTCTATCTCTATCTCTATCTCTATCTCTATCTCTATCTCTATCTCTATCTCTATCTCTATCTCTATCTCTATCTCTATCTCTATCTCTATCTCTATCTCTATCTCTATCTCTATCTCTATCTCTATCTCTATCTCTATCTCTATCTCTATCTCTATCTCTATCTCTATCTCTATCTCTATCTCTATCTCTATCTCTATCTCTATCTCTATCTCTATCTCTATCTCTATCTCTATCTCTATCTCTATCTCTATCTCTATCTCTATCTCTATCTCTATCTCTATCTCTATCTCTATCTCTATCTCTATCTCTATCTCTATCTCTATCTCTATCTCTATCTCTATCTCTATCTCTATCTCTATCTCTATCTCTATCTCTATCTCTATCTCTATCTCTATCTCTATCTCTATCTCTATCTCTATCTCTATCTCTATCTCTATCTCTATCTCTATCTCTATCTCTATCTCTATCTCTATCTCTATCTCTATCTCTATCTCTATCTCTATCTCTATCTCTATCTCTATCTCTATCTCTATCTCTATCTCTATCTCTATCTCTATCTCTATCTCTATCTCTATCTCTATCTCTATCTCTATCTCTATCTCTATCTCTATCTCTATCTCTATCTCTATCTCTATCTCTATCTCTATCTCTATCTCTATCTCTATCTCTATCTCTATCTCTATCTCTATCTCTATCTCTATCTCTATCTCTATCTCTATCTCTATCTCTATCTCTATCTCTATCTCTATCTCTATCTCTATCTCTATCTCTATCTCTATCTCTATCTCTATCTCTATCTCTATCTCTATCTCTATCTCTATCTCTATCTCTATCTCTATCTCTATCTCTATCTCTATCTCTATCTCTATCTCTATCTCTATCTCTATCTCTATCTCTATCTCTATCTCTATCTCTATCTCTATCTCTATCTCTATCTCTATCTCTATCTCTATCTCTATCTCTATCTCTATCTCTATCTCTATCTCTATCTCTATCTCTATCTCTATCTCTATCTCTATCTCTATCTCTATCTCTATCTCTATCTCTATCTCTATCTCTATCTCTATCTCTATCTCTATCTCTATCTCTATCTCTATCTCTATCTCTATCTCTATCTCTATCTCTATCTCTATCTCTATCTCTATCTCTATCTCTATCTCTATCTCTATCTCTATCTCTATCTCTATCTCTATCTCTATCTCTATCTCTATCTCTATCTCTATCTCTATCTCTATCTCTATCTCTATCTCTATCTCTATCTCTATCTCTATCTCTATCTCTATCTCTATCTCTATCTCTATCTCTATCTCTATCTCTATCTCTATCTCTATCTCTATCTCTATCTCTATCTCTATCTCTATCTCTATCTCTATCTCTATCTCTATCTCTATCTCTATCTCTATCTCTATCTCTATCTCTATCTCTATCTCTATCTCTATCTCTATCTCTATCTCTATCTCTATCTCTATCTCTATCTATCTATCTATCTATCTATCTATCTATCTATCTATCTATCTATCTATCTATCTATCTATCTATCTATCTATCTATCTATCTATCTATCTATCTATCTATCTATCTATCTATCTATCTATCTATCTATCTCTCTATCTATCTATCTATCTCTCTATCTATCTCTCTATCTCTCTATCTCTCTATCTCTCTATCTATCTCTCTATCTCTCTATCTATCTCTCTATCTCTCTATCTATCTCTCTATCTATCTCTCTATCTATCTCTCTATCTATCTCTCTATCTATCTCTCTATCTATCTCTCTACTCTTGTTAGTTAAAAGGGCAGGTGCGTTCCTTTGTGGCGGAGTCACTCTCACAGCTATTGACATACACACACAGACATGTAGACACCCACTCTCACACTCAGGCACTCACACACCCACTGACAGACCCACTTACACACTGATACACCCAGTCATTGACCCACTCAGCACACACACACCCACACACCCTCAGAGACTCCCTGAGACACTCATGCACCCACTCACAGACCCATACAGCCACTCACACACAGACCCATTCAGACACGTACACCCACTCTCAGACCTACCGAGACACTCGCCCAGATACTCATGCACCCACTTAGACACCCACCGGAGACCCACTTAGACACTCATACACCCATTGGGACACACACAGACACTCACATACCCACTTAGACGCTTATGCACTTACTCACACTCACCCTTTCAAAGGGGACAGGTTACATTTAGGAACTAAAATTGAAAAAACATTATAAATTCACTTAGAAAAAACAAAGGTTACAGGGAAGTTATAGTCATCATCAGATTTCACTCATACAAAACCATAGAAATTCAGCAGTTCTAGTTACCTGTGCTAACTAGAACGCCCTTTCAATGCACTGCTTATGACATCACTCATGACATGGTCACTGACGTCATCACTGTTGATCTCTCAAATGCCTCTGTCCACATTCAAGCTGCTTTGTATCACCTACAAATCTATACATGGAACAGGACCACTCTTCATGGGGAATAAAATCACCTAATACATTCAACAAAAGAACCTCTGCTCAAGATTTGCACCTCGCCTCAAAAACCCACCATACAAGAAAAAAAACATAGGTGACACATCCTTCTCTGTTCAAGCAGCCAAACTATGGAACTATTTACCCCCAAACATAAGATCCACGGATAACTACCTAATCTTCAGAAGACTACTCAAGAGTTGGATCTTCCCCACATAACTACCATACTCAAACAGTTGTATACAACACATACCTCTTTTTATAAGCATTTATTTGGACTATAGATGTGTACCTATATATGTTTATTTCTTTGTATAAACAGATAATTGTTTATAAATATATAGATATTCGTTTGTTCTGATTAACAATTGTACGCATTACTTTTGGTTATATTCTGTGTTTAACATGTAGATAGGTGACAGCAAAAATGAGTACATTTTATCATAACTATTTATCGACAATTACTTCATTATTGAATTACAATAAAAATATAAAAACAAATACATTAACTTCAGGGGTAGCACACACTATATAAATGCAAACCCTTCCCTCTTCTACTCCTCCACTATCTTTTTTCAATCCAAACAACAAACTTACATGTCTACCACTGAAATAAATGTAATATGTTCTTATACTAAGTCACCACTAATCCTTTTTGGGTTCTGGAGTAGCGTGCCACTCGCAGAGAAAGCGCTTCAACGCCTTTTCAGGGGTAGTAACTGATATATAATTGGAATTACAATCACAATATGTAAGGCAGATCTATTGGTGTCATCAAAAAGTCACAAACCACTATCATGAAATGTATATTTTTTTTTATAAATTCACACATTGCAATGTTTATTAAAAATATTTTAGACCATCACTATTAGAGTATTTTTTTTAACGTATTTCAGATCACAAATTGCAGCCATAGAACCAACCCAAAGAGGAGCCATAGAACCAACCCAAAGAGGTCTTGCACTCTAACTAGAGAGCATGCAGCTCAAGGTCAGAGTGTGATAACTTCTCCTAGGGTCATAGATCCAAAGACCCAGGAGAATTAAAAAAAAAATGTTTTATGTTGCTCTGGGTCTGCTATACTCCCTGCAGTTTTTCACATCATTAGGAAAACATGCTTGGTGGTACCTCTCCCTGCCCCTTCTAGTGGCACCACCATGGTCCAAATATATAGCTAAAAAGTCCTCACAGGGCATTACGAGGCACTACTTGCATGGAGCAGTGAGTCTACCACTACCCTCACACAGGATAAGTTTAGTTCCTTCTTCTGCCACCTCAGTGTAGACTTGTTAGCTACATCATGTATGTATCTGATTGTAACACGCTTTATTTTCCCACCAATACAGTGCCTGGTTGGGTCCCCTTTGAGTATTTTATTTTTCTTCACTATACTCACGGTGACTCTCTCTGCAATAGGCATTGCAGACCATCCTTCAGGTATTGCATACACTGCTTCTTCCCTTGACAAGCTTAGCTGTCTCCCACAGCCACATACTGACGGTATCCCTCCATTTCTTGTAGGTGCCCCTATATTTCTAGGTCCTGAAGAGACCCTATATTGCACACAGGGTCAAAACGCCATCGACTGTTTACAGAAGCGAACCATTATTCAGCACTTATCAATGTATAAAGTGCAGATTTACACAATGTATACCCTCTAATGGTCGTCTGTATGTTATAAAGGAAACCTTGTACATATGTCACAAAATGTCACCATTAGTTTAGCTTCCAATTTTTCACTGGGACATCTCTCACTAATGTTTAACCATTATTTAAACACTGTGTGTATTCCTTTTAAATACTATGTGTGGATAGTTTTTTTCTTAAAAACTCACTGCATAAATAATTGTTCATACAAATCAAATCCATAGTGTGTTCGTCTGGCTCTCTTTTTGACATCAATCTAACTATATACATATAGTCTGTTGTAAGTGACAGTCTAGCTAACCTTTAGCAATCCACAAATACGAGGTGGGATTAAGCAGGGGCTTGTGATAGATGTTTGTTTTGAGTATTTGAATGCCAACTAACATTTGTCACGTGTGGTAGTTTAACTGCTGAATAATTTTTTTCCCCTAGTATGTTTGTATAGTCACTAGTTTCTTACAGTACAGCACTTGAAAATTAATCGAATTAGAGAAGAATGATTGCTTCAGTTAAGTATAAATTTGTTATTAGTAGCTTCAAATTCTTATTTAGTTTTTATCATTTCCATTCTGCTGATACTCTTTTCTTTCTAGGGAATATAAAATGAACTAGCTACCGTGAATTAAAGTTTCAATTCTGTTAAGGACGCAGAGGCAAGGATTATGCTTGACTCTTTTTCATTTTATTTCTCAACAGCCTTAAAAAGTATACTCAGACTACAAATCCCATGAGTCTGTTCACAATCAATGGAACAGTAGAGAATGTCCCATTAAACGACATCATGGAACAGCACTTCCTCTTTCTTCGTGCAAAACATCCTGATCCAGGCATTTCTTTTAGAAGTCTTGCTTTTGCTCTGAGCCTATGAAAAAACATGCATGGAAAAATAAGCTTTACTAATATGATAACATAGTCCAAAGCATGGCATAGAAATAATACTAATGCACAGGAGTTTATCAAGTTTAGCAAACATCACGAGGCAAACCTTGACATCAATTATTCGACAATACTTCGTCCATATGGTTCAAATTATACTCATCATAAAGTCCGTAATCTTCATCTGACAAAAGGAGGGTCATAGTACAACTCTGTTCGAGCAGGATGATTCTCGCTTCCGCGACCTTGATAAAATTGAAACTTTCCTTCACTGTGTCTAATCAGGACTGGACGCTCAGAATTTGCTAGTTTACAGCTAGTTGACAATCCGTGCAACCATGCCTGTAGTGGTCTTAAAGTAGAAGGTCTTAAATGTGGAGTCTGATGACCAATCAGCCGCTCAGAGAATATCTTCCAAACGGCCCCCAGGGAGAAGGCCTTCGAAGCCGTTGCTCACCTGGTGGATTGAGCCCCACAATGTTGATGTATACACTGCAGCTTCCTGTAAGATCCATCTCACCCAGTGTGAGAGAGTGTTTGCTGAAACCATTTTGAATGGTTTCTTTAGTGATATAGAAAGTTGGACCATCGCCAAGGTCAGTATTCTTCTGTCATGGTCTCATACGCTCTCAAGCAGCGCACAACGCACAATTTTGGGTGATCTGGAAAAGCCGGGTAGTGGAACCACTCTGGTATTGGACTTAGTACATCTAGAAATGGTGAAAGATACCCAATCCAGAGTAAATATACGTGCTGTAATATCTAGTGTGCGAACATCTGATGCCCTCCTATAAGAGATGAGGCATAACAACATTGCCAACTTACCTGTTTTTTCCTTACGCAAAATGTATTGGTTATCTTGCCTATACCTAAGCATTTGTAGTGTTACATTAACATCACATTGGGATGAGTACTTCAGAACTGGAGGAAGGGGCAGACTAATGCCCCTCAAAAGACAGCAGACCAGGGGATGTTCCACCACTGAAATGTCATGGAGAGGTATGCGTCCCGCTGAACTTGCAGAGCGACATGCGTAATGGTCCGATATGCCAATCCTTTACCTGCCAATTCAGACAAGAAGTTAACAATATGTGATACATCTGTCCCCATAGGATCAGGGTCCCTTCACAGACACCAGCAAAGCCATCAATGCCAAGTAGAGCCTTATTTCTTGACTGTAGTGTCGGCCCATGCTTATCTGATGAAAGTGGAAGTCTCTGTCAAAAGGCCTTGGACTTACCAACGTCCCCTGTAATCTTTCAAGCCATTAGTCTGCGACCCATATCCTGCACCATCTGGTGCCAGTTGCTATGGGGATCCATCAGCAGATGAGGAGTCTGGGGCAGTAAGATTGGAAAATCCATGGAAAGTTCCAGAAGAACTGGATACCATACTTGCAACTTCCAGAGAGGCCTCACTAAGATCACCTCCACCTTCTGGCGGCAGACCAGCGCCGTGAGATGGACGATCATGGAGAAAGGAGGGAACGCCTACCCCCTAATCTTACTCCAGTCTTGCTGGAATGCATACGTGGCTTCTGCCATTGGATCCGAATGCCAGCTGAAGGAACGCGAAAGTTGATGATTCAGTCTCAACGGTAATAGGATGACTTGACATGGGCCCCACCATTCCATAATCTACTGAAACAATGCAGGTTCTAGTTTCCATGGACTATAACCTTTCAGGTGTCTGGACTGCCAATCTGCGGTTTGAGTTTCCCTGGTAGGTACTCCAATGGCACTGACAATTGGTTCTCCAAGCAGTGATTACAAAAGTACCTGGCCAATCCACCAGGACCTTGAATCGAGGGCCCCCAGATGGTTGATATTTCTCACCGCCGAAACAGTGTCCATCTTTAATAGAATGGAGCAGGACACTTTGTCGACTGCTAGGCTGCACTCTGTGAGGAGTTCCAGACAATTGATGTGAAGAGCCTCCTCATGTTCTGACCACTGTCCTCCTGTGGTAGTATCCCCACAGCATGTGCCCCATCCTTGCCGACTGGCATCGGTTTCTATTACTAGATCCGGTGACGACCTGAAAATGGCCCTACCGTTCCAGGTGTGCATATGGTAGAGCCATCTTTGTAGTTCCGTACAGGTCTCTGGAGTGAGGGCAATTTCCGATTCAAATGTTGAAGGGACCAGTAGTGGAAGGGGCCTAGAAAAATCGAACGTCTCATTCCCCAGCACCTTTCACAATTCTTCAGAAATGAGAAACCTCTTCTTTTTGGGTAATCGGAGTGATTGTGTAACTGTATTGATCTCGAAGCCCAGAAAGGGCATCTATTCGGCCAGGACAAACTCTGATTTGTTCACAATGAATCCCAGGTCCCTAAAGAGGGACCAAGTCATCTGGAGTTGAGCCCCCAGTGTGGAACTGTCCCGGTGCATCAGCAGGATGTCGTCAAAGATAGACTATCAGTTGAACTCCCTGTAACCATTGCATTACCAGCCAAATACCTTGGTGGACAGTATCAGAGCACAGGAGGTAGCCTGTAAACCACAGTGAGAATGGGGCTGTACATTATATCAAACAACAATGTTCAATGTGGGTTTCATTGTAGGGAACAAATATGGAAAACAAAAATAAATATAAAATTGGTTAGAGGAGTAAATCAACGTGGAGAGAGACACAGGGAGACGGAGAGTGTTGAAGATTTGTATTGGGAATGCTTAAAACATGTTGGACATATTAATCATCATATGTACAAGTCACATGGACAAGAAGCACTGCGTAGCATTTACTGGAAATGTAACCGATAAAATACTGTGCACAAGTGCTCGTGAGAGTAGTGACGGCGCAAGTGACACATGAAGTGATATATACAGCGGTGAAAACGGCGCAACAGGAAATACAGTGATACAATAAGTCTTGCAAAATTAGGGCATCCGAACAATCAATGCTGGAAAATTACAAAGAACAATAAAACGTATGCCCGTAGCATAAGAGCGCCAAAATTAACGCTGTTGGAGTCGACTGCGTTTCCGCCTGTAGAAATCTAGGCCATCATCAGGACTGGTTTCATACAATTTTAGGGCAGTGCTAAGAATATGAGAGAAACGCATCTCAGGATAATATGGACCATTGGAAAGAGAGGAAGGACAAATTGTCAGAAAAAAGCTCATAGATGTGGTCGCTGGCGAAAGTGATCAGCGAGTGGCGAGGAAAGGTAGAATGGCAACCGGCAAGGTACCCCGATAATCGTGGATAGTACAAGGAAAGGAGCTTGAGTGAACACGACCGGGGGGGAAAGGAAAGCGGAAAGGTGGGAGAGTCATAGATCAGGCGGCGTGCATAGGGATATGCGAGCAGGGGGTGGGAGGACAGAACAAGGCAGGTGCGTAAGTGGGGAGACGAAGAAACGAGTGGACCGCACAGTAGGATGAAGCGCCGTAAAGAAAAGGAAAACAGATCGGTTGGTGGCTCGGGTAATACGGAAGGGGAACAGGACGTGAACAGGTGAAACAGATGGCAAAGCAGGTGCGCAAGTCAGAAGACGAAGAAACGAGTGGACCGCACAAACGGATGGTGCGGCGTGGAGAAAAGGAGAACAGGCCGTTTAGTGGCTCGGGTATTACGGAAGGGGAACAGGACGTGAGAAAGGGTGAAGAAGAATGGGTGTGTGGAAGTGGAAAGGAAGGCAAAAAGCAGGGAGGGGTGACAAGGGGAGGTGCAACGCGAACGGGAGAAAGGTGTATGGAGAGCTAGACTTACTTGTAGCCGATCAGAAGCAAGGGAACAACCAGATGGACACGGCCTCGGTGTGATTCGAGAGATCCGTGTGTACAGTCAGAAACTAAGGAGGCAAAGAAAAGGGGGGGGGGATGTGAATGAGGGAAGAAAGGGAGGGATCAGAAGTTTACGAAGAGGAGAAGTGACTTACTGTGAAAAGAAGGGCGGCTCGGAACCCAGTCAAAGAGTAATCTAGGGGAGAAAGGGAAGGGAATTAGGACCGTGGTGCTGGTGCGGCGGTAACCAGGTCGTGGAAAGGGCTTGGAGACCCGGGGTACTTGCGAATATGAGACGAATCAATCTGGCACAGGAAAATCCATGGCGTGCAAGGAGCCGGCGTTAGTCAGGCAGTGTTTGTGATGGTGGCCAACGGGCGAGGATATGGAGGGCGCGAGCGAATCACGTGGGGGGTTGGGGCTGGGCAACTAGAGCGCGCGAAAAGCAGATCCGGAAGTGTGCTAAAGCGAGGAAAGGGAGAGCGGAAAAAGAGAGAAGACTGAATGATTTATACAATTTACAGAGTCCAGGTACAATCAGGAACAGAGGCAAATTAAGAATCGAACCATACATGACTAATACAATTAGCAAGAAGGAACAATGATATACATCCTACTAATATAATGGTCTAAACAATAGTACATGTAAAAATACAAGGTAAGTAAGAGTTATAGCAGAAAGGAAGGAGGGGAGGGAGGGGGAAAGAAAAGAAGAAAGGGGAGGAGAGGCAAGGGGCGGAGGGAGGAGAAGAGGACGGTGAAAAGGGGACAAGATGGACAGTAAGGAGATGTACAATAAAGGATGAGTACATGGGCATATTAATTCAAGTAACAGAGTATTGAACAGTTATTGACAATTATACAAAGGAGGTTGGAATAGAAATAAGAATATTTCAACAGTTAGATAAGGGAGATTATTTGAGAGAAATAGAGATAGGGAAATGAAGAAGGGAGGAAAGCGACAAATACCTTGGTGGAACACCATGGTGAAGAGGACAGACCGAACAGATGGCACGTGAATTCAAAGTTCAACTGCCCCACCAGAAGTGTAGAAAACGTCTGTGGGGTGGGAAAATTGAGATGGTCAGGTATACGTCCTTTAAGTTGAGTTTCACTAGCCAGTCATAGGGAACGAGAGAGTCTGAGGAGGTGGATCCCCTCAATTTTGAAGTAGCGTTACACCACCCACTAGTTGATATCTTTTAGATTAATCACCGGTTGGAAGCCCCTGTCTTTCTTTTCTATGTGGAAGATGTTGGTCAGGAACCCCCTAGGGTGCAGGGAGGAATGGACGATAGCCCCTTTCTCTAAGAGTTCGGACACCTCTTTGTCGACTACCTGCTTGCCTTCTTGAAAGAGGACCACAGTCCGGCGGTGAATGCTTTGATGAGGGGCACCGTAGAACTCTTATGTGGAACGTTTCACCTTCTGCAGTACCCATGCATCCCTTGTGATAGCTTTCCAATGCTTCCTTAAACATTGCAGCTTGCCCCCCACCCCGTGTAGGGAAGAAGGAAAATTTACCGGTGGTATCTCCTTTGGCGTTACTTGCTCCACGGAAGGCTCCTTTACCTCCCCAGCCTCTGCCTCGGGAGGGGTGGAACCCTCCATACTTTTTCTAACCCTGCCACTGGATGGATCAATGCGTTTGCAACTTGTTGGGGTTGCAAGGATACACCTTCCAGGAGGACCTCCCCTACCTCTTCCACCCCCTCCAAAAACCTGCAGGTTAAACACCTTGCAGATGGACTGCTGCTCTTTGTCCAGTGATAAAGTGTTCACGAAACATGACGGCTCCTTAATAAAGGGTTTCCCAAAGATAACCACATTTGCCACCAGGCCAAGCCTCTGTCGCGGCCAGTTCCCCCAGTCTTGGTTCTATTTTAATCAATAAGGAGCGCCGCAGCTCAGTTGACTTGGCACAATCAGCATTGTACAGGAAACATAGGGCCGGATTCTTCGGTGTTTTCAGCCATATCCAAAAATTTTGTAAGTGGGTCCAGGACGTCCAAAACTTTATCCTGACAGGATCGCCAGGCTCCATCAGGGGTGCAGGCCACCTTACTGGCCAAGGTGGGTCTTGGGCATTCTGCTCGCAGACGTCTCAGCACCTCCTGCTCCATGAGCTTCCATATGCGCCTGGCCACGTAGCATGCTTCCTTAGTTTTTGGGATCCAATCTGCAGACCTGGGGTGGTATATTTCTTCTGAGTTCAGCATACCCATTACCCCTTGGGAGTCTTGGTCAACCTTATCCTCCAACCTGGGTCTTTTTGCACCACCTTCTGGTCGCCAGTGTCTGCTCGGGCCTGGTTCGTGGCCCGAGTCCCCGTCAGGGGTGTCTGAATCATCCCTGGCATTGCCATCTGTTCCCAAATGGGAACAGGAATAGTCTTGGGGGATTTACCCAGGCTGGGAATCTTGAGGGGGAGAGAGGGTAGCGACTGGAGAATGTGATTAGGATAGCAACCCCTGAAGAAATGGCGGCCCCCTGAAAGGAAAGGAATAGATATTATACAATGGCATCAAATGGGGCATGCCCTGGTCCCCTGGAGTGGAGCCTTCTCCCCCAATGTCCTCTACTGTGATTCATAGAGTAGAATATGTTTGTGAAGCTGTCAGTACCACCTCCTTTGACAGGTCTGTGACCCAGAGCTTAATTTGAGTCCGTGGTTTCAGGGCTCAACACCGGCACTTAATTGTCAGCACAGGCTCTAGTGGTGCAATATGTTTAACTATGAGATGAACACAACAACCTGCATTGAAAATTAATAATACCACAGCATCACACCATTATTATAGCTTTTTGAATTGTCACACTTGTAGGAGTGCGATGGTTTGGTGTTGTGTTGGTACTGTCATTGGCAGTGCTGGCAGGGGCAATGGGCGGTGCAGGCTGCAGTTGCCTTCCTAGAAGGGCCCTGACACTTCATATTTTACAAATAAAGAACTGTTGTGACCTGTCAGTGGTTTGCAACCATATTTTACGTTGCTAATGGACAGGAGCCCCCTTCCTTTCATTCACAACTTGTCACAAAGCCTACTTTTTGAGTCGTAAATACGTTTCCAACTAGCAAAGTCTTTATTGTACCTTGCAGCACATGCTGCTCTCGATGTCAAATATGGCATTGTACGTTTTTATTTTTTTGGGCTCATGAATTCATACTTTTAAAGGGAAAGAACTAACTTCTGACTGTGCGGCTGCTATACTTTTAATACAACAGTCTCCAAACATCATCGCAGGAGTGACACATTTGTCGGGACAATCACACTGCTTCTCTTAAAGACTGTCTGACTCTAATTGTGGCCGCAGTACCAGCACTCTGCTGCAGGTATCAGATACTGACTGATTACATAATTCCACCTTTAACACAATTTCCGCACTTTGAATGAACAATCTTATATAAAGGTTGTAAATGTAAATAATGCATCTCACAATTTAAAATGTAAGAGGAACAGACATGTACTGTAGAAAAACCCACATCTGACATTCTTCCCATGAAATATCAAAGTACAGAACACGAGTGTGTGCCCCGCCCTCCACAGCCATTTAAGAATCACTCCAAATACTTCAGATAAAATTAACAAATTTATTTACGGCTCTACTACAAGTCAGGCAGATTTGGGAGCTGGGAGACAGTGTGGTTGGAATGAAAGTGTCTAGATCTATGCCTGCACCTAAATCTGGCTTGTATGAGTTATTCCGCCTGGAATGGGGCGCACAAAGGATTGTATTCAAATCAGCAAAACATTATGCATAGAATGTATCATCCAAGCAGACCTTAATGTCTTGCTCGTAAATTCTGATAATAAAGCCCTGGTTGCAGTCTGTGCTCTTCTCAAAATCAGCTTCACAAAAGAGGAGCAAAATGGATGGGTCCCCGAGCATCGCAGGCTCAAGGAGCGGTGCTGTGGGATTCTAAACCAATTGATTTAAGGTAAGAATCGAATCTGTTGAGATTTAGAGGGCAGATAAAACCGTAGTTATTTCATGTGTAAATATATTGAATCCATTTCTGCTAACCGGGTTCGGCCTTGGTCATCTATTGGTCTATTCATGTCATTCATAGTTTGCTTCAGCATACCACAGGATGGGGAAAGGGAAATAGGTCAGTCCATTTCCGCCTTTGGCTCTGTTGTACTGTGAGTGACAGTGTTTTGCCTGATCATCTAAATTAGAAGCACACATCCGTGCCAGGATTAGTGGGTCAGTACTTTACGTTTGCAATACTTTTTTCTTCCCAATAATTATCCTTTTTTATTTTTTTGAAAGCCTCTTTGTGTTCAAAATGTATGTCCTAAACACACCTGCCTGATAGAAAGCATCCACGATGTTCTATTGAATTTATATTGCGATTACTGGTTTTTTTCTGTTTTTTTAAGTCGCCTCTTTTTTGCAAGGACTTTTAAGTAGTAAAACACACAAGATGATGGACGGAATGTTGCACATTGGCAAAACATTCACCCACAGTCACAGATCTGGGTTTATTCCATCGTTATTTTGCTCACCACGCCACCCCAGTTCCGACATGGCCATATGCAAATCAGTCTTGACCCTGTGCCTCATGGGAACAGTCCAGCCCGAACTGCCAAGCCATGTCTTCCCTTGACCGGAATCAAGCATCCTAGGACGCGAGTCCCGTGCTCTCCATGCCACTGGAATCAAGCTATCCTGGCTGAAGAGGGGTGAAACCCCGAAACCGGTCCTAGAATGCTTGTTTTCAGTCCAGGGAGGACCTGGCTTGGCAGTTCGGGCTGGACTGTTCCCATGTGGCACAGGGTCAAGACTGATTTGCATATGGCTGGGTTCAAACTGGAATGGCATGGTGAGCAAAAAAAACGATGGATTTAGGCCCAGATCTCTGTACTGGGGTGAATGTATGACATTGTTCTGCATTCTGTCCATCAATTATTGTTTTTGCACTTTTCCGTAGTGGCATGTTTTAATTTTCCATTTTTGTCAATTTTGTGGCATGCTTGTAATAAATAAACAAGCCATGGCATAGCCAATAGGTCTCGCCTTTGGGACCTGCTGCATAACTTATATACTTGTAAGGCACTAAAAGGCGAGACCTCTTGGCTATGCAATGCTTGTTTCTTCTGCTTTGTAAAACCCCGGAAAGTTCAGAGCCCTCCACCCCTCTTATATATTTTTCACAAAGGAGCGTTTTAAGTGTGCATTTTCGAAATGGGACATTTGACCATTATGTGAAGCCACACAACAAATATGGCATTTTGATATAGTGGGTGGTACTATACTTTTAGGCATTTGAGACTTACTTTTATTTTCTTCCCCAGCTAGTTTATTCCTGTGAGAGATGGAATCCCAGAATACTAATTTGACAATATTAAGTATATACATAGCAAATTATCACCCAATCCCTAACTCGAAATTTACCCTGTATTTCTAACCCACATGTTTTACATTTAGTCTTTTTTGGATGAAAATTACCTGACTCTTGCTATTTTGCTATTTTGCTCTTTTGTTTATTGGGTACACACCACTTTTGACCCCCATTCCCCTTCCAAATCAAATGAATGGATTTGAACATTGAGTTTTTCACCTTGGATCCGCTTTATCCGAATATCTCCCTCAGAAGAATGTTTGGATGCATTGTACAAAGGCATAATATGAATCGGCTGTGTTGCTCACCCCTTAGCTCACAGGTGGCTGTTTAGGACAGAGATTCCGATAGCTTATACTACTGTGCTGCTAATTTAGCAATATATCCTCTCTCTCGTTCAGGATTACAACTACACCTGTTGTGAATTAGTGTGTTGAAAAAAATCGAATTTCTCGTTCTGTTTTCTCAGTTGAACTTGAACTTGATATTTTAATGTTTTAACGTCAGACTTGCCCTGACCAGCTATGGGAAATTGCTGTTTCACATGGTTATTCTATTTGTACCCCACCTCTCTCTAGTTTATCTAATTAGAACCATGCGTCAGAGTTGTTTGAATCCCAGGATGCTTTATGAGAATTCTTAAATGATAAATAAAATGCTATTTATAAATAATTGATTTGACTATCACTTTTTTTCTGCTGGAAAACATTATTTTCCTGTTTTGATTTGAATAGTTAGTTACTAAACTTGGAGTCTGATTCTGTTTGATGGCAAATATACCTGAAACTAATAATGTAATTGTTTAAATCGTCTACTAAAATATGAAGTTGTGGTCAGATATCTTCTTATGTTTGAGCACGGAAAGACAACAATGTGCCTCTAGTTTTTTGAGTAACTGAAGGGCTTCCTGGTTTATGCAGTATTGGTCCAAGGAGGCTGGCACTCTGTGGCAATCACTGATTTGAGGGAGGGGGGCAGTAAACGACATTTGTTTGATGCTATTCAATAATTTCTTGTTGGGAAATCCCTTCATCCTCCCCAGTGGCCCAACCACTACCATCAAAGGGTAAATTGCCCTCCCCTCTTCCTACCCTGTATCAATAATGTACTTCACGTATTCCTCTGCCTGTGTGTTTAAGCCAGTGGAGAGGTTGGGTTGGCTCCATTTGGTTAGATTGTCTTCTAACACTATGAGTTAAGATACTACCACAAGTTCTTGCCAGTGGTTAGACAAATTGCAAGCGTTTCTCCCAACATCTTTTGTGTGTTTGATATACTGCCCTAAGTGGCAAGGGTACGATAAGCCCAGACGTGGGTCCCATGCTCACTGGGCCCCTGGAACCAAGCGACACCATATTGACGATCCCCAATCAAACTGGTTTTGAATTGCTTGTATTTTGGTTCGGAGAGGACCTGGCATGGCAGTTCAGGCTGGACTGTTCCTATTGGAGCAAGGTCAAAACTAATTTGCCTATGACTGGGTCCAAACGGCGGTGGCATGGTAAGCAAAATTACAATTGGCTGGAAAGCTACCACTAGCAATTGGGTAAGCTACCCTAAGCAATTGCCAGTGGTTAGATTTATTGTAGGCATCCTCCCATCGGCTTTTGTGTGTTTAATGTCTTCCAACAGCAGTCTGCTAGTCCTCTCAAATTGTGGTAGTATGTGAATATAACTGAAAACCTACAGTGCTAATTCTGCTTCTCAAAATATCTAGCCTCACAGACATTGAAGGCACATTAATCTGAAATTGCTGTGGCTCCAGGGTGACTGGTGGATCCCTTCTAGCAAAGGGGAAGACTTTGTCACACGCATCAGATAGTTTTGGCCTTCATTTGCCTGAAGAATCTTTAGTAAGTCATTCTTGCTCGGTTGTTAACGTGCCTCCCGTAAATTTAAATGTAACGAACTGTATGGGCTTATGTATAGTAACTGTTCCTGTATAAATAACTTGGATACTCATTCGGATCTAGTTCATGCTATCTATCTCTCGCTCTCTCGCTCTCTATCAATCTCTATCAACCTCTATCTAACCACCTCCATCAATATCTCTATCTCTATCTCTATCTCTATCGTTAGGACCTATCTTCCATAGGAAATCTGCAACATTCTATTCCCAATAAGTCTTGTGTCGGTTGACGAATCTTCGCGAAATTTTCCAAACTTTTGGCCAGCTCCGGTCCGCTCCCATCGTGAAAGTTTCGGGGTGATTCGTCAAGCGTGGGCCGAGAAAAAAGGGGGTTCCCAAAACTTGTTTTCCCATAGGACCTTTAGCCGCAGCTACAGCCCGAACTGCTGAACGGAATTACACCAAATTTGGCAAAAAGGTAGTCCTCAGTTCAGACTCGTGCCTTTTGCTTAAATGGTGTAAATCCGTTCAGTAGTTCCTGAGAAAATCAGAGTTAAAAGTACATATATATCTATGGCCTCGGAGGATCCGCGCACCCTATGCGCACCCTATGCGCACCCTATGCGCACCCTAAGCGCATCCTCTGCGCACAGTGCGCGCACCCTCCCGATCACGCGCTGAATGCTAATTGGCTGTCAAGTGTCTGTGAACATTTGAAACCAGGAACTGTTGGCAGCCATTTTGTACTTTTGTAGAAGCGAGGCTGAAGAAGTAAGGGAAATAAGTGTGTGAAAGATATAAAGGGGGCAGGGTAGAAATACTCTGACCCTCTAGAGTTGGTTAGGGGGTCCCAGAAGGACTCCCAGGGCCCTTTTTTTTTTTTTTTTTTTTTTAAAACAGCAAAATGCACGCAAGGTGCGCGCTTCCTTAATAATTAGCCCCCGGGCGGGCCAAATCCCAGGGGCAAAATGCGTAAAAAATTAATGGGGGGCCCAGGTGGGCCCTCCAGTCCCAGGGACCGCTACCCCCTGGGGCTAGAAAATAAATAGGGTGGGGGGGGCTGAACGGCCCCACCCAAGCCCCGGGGACCACCACCCACCGGGGCTTTATTTATTGAGGGAGGGGTGGCTGCGTGGCCCCCCTCCTGGAGCCCTCGAGGGCCCTGGGGACCGCCACCCCCTAGGGCCGGCTCCTACAGTGTCCTGGGGTGCCTACCCCCAGGACACTGTTGTTTGCTATGAGAGGGCGGGAGTCTCCCGCCCTCCCATAGCAAACTTTGTTTGAAACCTGCTCTCTTTCAAAATCCAAACGATATTGCTTTTCCACACGGGGAGCTGCATGTCAGCAGCTCCCTATGGGGAAAAGCAATGCCGGCTCCCGAAGGACGCGGGGAGCCGGCTGGGACCGTGGGGGCGTTGGGGTTCCCCCCACAGTCCCCAATGTTTTTTTTATAAGCCACGGGGGATGGGGTCCCCGGGGATAATAAAAATTAGTGATGGGGGCTATTTTTCTTTTTAACGGTAAAATTAGGAGTCGAGCATCCTATCGCGTTGGGTGCACGATTTCTCTCGCGTATCGTGCGCGGTTCCTAACGCGTTGGGTGCGCGACTCCAAGCAAAAAAACTGAAATTTTTGGGAGATAAACATCAAGCTTATGTGTTTCGTTCTTGAGTGGCTCTAAAAAGAGCCGTTGTGTTCATTGAGAGTTTTTGGTACTTATAAGTAAGTACCTATACAGAGTCTAAAGTTGTTGAGGAAGACTCTGTTTCCTTCATCAGTAAAGTGTACTCCATCTCTCCTATACATCTCTTGCATATGAAAACGCAGATTGTTATTGTAAATGGACCCCATTCTATAGTCTCGGAGAAAAGCAGAAACAGATGTATTCACATGTTTCCTAGCTTTCTCAATCTGTGGACAAAAATGATTGGACCAGTTCCATTTCTGCCTTTGGCATATGTTAGAATACACAAAGGCAGTTTTGGGAAAAGTGAAATTAATTCTGCAAAGGTGTCCTTCATTTTCAGACCTACCCCAGTCAAAGTGCCTAGGTCATTGCCACCACAGTGCACTATTATGAGGTCAGGGTGTTGGAGATGCATAAAGGATTTTACCAATGGCATCAATTGGTGCCACTTTAACCCTCTCTGTCCAATCCATTTAATGTCTACATTTGGCAAACCTAGGTCTTTGTGAATGCCTTTGTTTTCTGCATACCTTTGGCTCCAGAAAATATGGCTGTGTCCCACAATCCACACTCTAAGCATCTTGAAGGGAGGTCTAGATGCACTCAGATGGTCTCTGTAAATGAAATGGCAGTTTGAAAAGTAAGATTTTTCTAAAATGGCGGATAAGATGCAGTTTTGAAAAAAGAAAATAAATAATTGGTTGTTTGACAACCTTCTACACTGAAAACTAGGGTGCATGTTTCTGTTTTTTAAACGCATGATTCTTATTAGTTAACAAAAACTGATTGAAAGGAACATTATATATGATAAGCTGATATGTTGAAAAGTCAAGCAGACTTGCTGTTTTGATTAGCAACATTGTGTGCTGAACTTGTGACCTGTGTGCTCAGTTGAGTGTTCCATGGCCTGTTTCTATGGTAACAGGCAGAAGGCAAATACATATATATATATGTTTTTTTGACATTTAAAATATTTAGCGGGATTCGCGCACCCACCGCGTCAAACACGCACATGACGATTCGCGGAAGCTCGCGAGCGTTGCGTAACGTACTTCGTACGTGTCTCATATGGGCTTGGAGTCGCGTACCGGTCGCTCAGCAATCGCGCACGAAAATACATACCAAACGCATACCGTACGTGGATCCTACACTACAATCGTAAAATGGCGACTATGTTCCGCGCAGGGATCGAGAAAGGTGCGCATAGGGTGCACGAATCCCCAAAAAAATTGTAAAAAAAAAAAATGACAACGTATTAAATATAGTTTACAAAATATAAAAAATAGTTAACATTTATAAATAATTTTTTTTAAAAATTCATTCAAAACAAATAATATTTTTTAATTTTTAAAAGAAATAAGTGGAAAAAACCTTAAACTGGTGAAAAACAATATAAAAAAAACCAAAGGAATTGATACACTGAAAAATAAAGATTTAGAAATCCTGTGAAAATCATTAGACATCATAGGTTTAGAGAAGTTATAGATAGGAATTAGCATTTAAAAAACCTTTGAAATTCACTTAAACCATAGGTTTCAGGTATGTTATAGTTAGGAATTAGCATTTAAAAAACCTTAGAAATTCACTGAAAAAACCATAGGTTTCAGGGGTGTTCTAGTTAGCTGGACATTTCCCTCGTACAAAACCATTGAAATTCCCCCGTTATAGTTAATTCAGCTAACTATAACTCGCGCCCCCGCAATGCACTGCTGATGACGTCACATATTGCATCACTCATGACATGGACAGTAACATCACTGATGACATCACTGATGACGTCACTGATGACGTCATTCGTGTGATCATTTGATGCATCTTCTCACAATCTAATATAACCTTTGATACACCCACTCATACTGCCACTCTCAAAATCATAGACGCTCCAACATCAATAAGTACATACCCCATCACAGAGTCTTAGGTCTAAACACTCATCCACTCACTCACCCATACAGTCACTCATACTTATGGTCACTCAGTACAGGACTATCATATGCACTCATACACTTATATAGACACTCGCACACCGCTACTCATCTATAGAGGTGCTCACACACGTACTCAGACATGCAAATAATTAATCACACTGCCATTTACTCACCTATACAGTTATACACACACAAGCTCAATTACTGATACAAATACTAGCGCATTCTTATGGTCTTATACAATCAATGATCAATGATACAAGCACACACTCATCCATACAGCTACTCACACCCTAAGTTGGTCATTTCTGTACTCCAACATACATATATACTGCCGTTCACATATGTAGTAAATAACACACGAAGTAATGAAATATATACTCACTCTCTAACACAGCCATACACATAATCACCCACCCATACAGTCCATTACAGACCTAGTGTTGAAACCATGCACCCAGTGAATCACCCACTGACACATCTATGCACAGTCACACACATCCCACCCACACAAACACTCAGGCACCCATACAGACAACCAATCAATAACTTATATAGACACTCATGTACCTATTCACAAAACCATGCATCCGCTTACACATCAACAGACAGACACATACAGACATTCACACAGTTTAGTCACTAACCCATGCATTTAGTAAGGTACGTTTAATCATTCACTTGTACAGTCAGTCGAACACCAACTAAATCCTCCATACAGACACTTATACACCCACTCATACCCCAATACAGTTTGGCATATATATGAAACAAAATTAAACTTTACAGACACAGACAGACACTGAATGATGTCACTGACCATGTCATAAGTGATGTAATATGTGACGTCATCAGCAGTGCATTGCGGGGGCGCGAGTTATAGTTAGCAGAACTAACTATAACGGGGGAATTTCAATGGTTTTGTACGAAGGAAATGTCCAGCTAACTATAACGCCCCCTGAAACCTATGGTTTTTTTCAGTGAATATATATATTATTTTTTCCAAAATAAATATTACTATTGTCTTTTTCACGATCAGCTATCTGTAGGGAAAGTGTCCTACATCTCATTGTCGCGCGGCATAATGTGTGGTCATATTCACCTGTTTGGTTTGCGATTTCCCCTTGTCTGTACTGACTCGGCCTAGGAAGAAAAAGACAAACGTGTAAAAAGTGCACAAATGTCTGTCGATACCTATAGATGGATACTGTACATGCAGATGTGTAGTTGTAGTGCATTATGGTATTTATTTCTATCATATAACGCAGAGTTAAAGCCTCAGTTGAATCAACCTATTGTGTGAAGCTATTTATGGATCCTGTCTTTTTAAGAAGTGGGTGTGGTGTTGTGTGCGCCAAGACCAAGCCTGTGGAACTGTATTTACATTCCAGTTTACATCAGTTGGGGCCACACCTAAAGAACACAACAGTGAGAGTTAGCCATATCAGTCTGTTAGCGATGTCTCACTCTGCACACATTGATAATTCTAACCACTTCTTATGCGTTGCTATGTTGTTCTTCAATTTAACAGTTACAATAGTCCCCTTATGAGGACCCTGTTCAAAATATGGACTAGATTAACATTTTACATCCTGTAGTAACTAAAACGATGATGCTATTTAAACATATTGAGCAAGCAAGAGAAAACGTACACTATGTGCCACGAGTTTCACCAAGTCGGATGTCCAAGAACGAGTTGTTCGGTGGGGGAGGAAAACAATGTTCATATTCTATCATCTGTATCTTTGTTCTGTATGCGGCTGCACCTTATAACTGCCATAGCACACCGGTGTGTGGTGTGTTCTATGTATGTTCCTTAAAGCTGCCTTTTCATTTTTTATTGGTGTAATCCGATTTTGGTAATATTTCATCTTTAAAATTATTTTTAATATTTTAGCAGTGACTGTCTATTGGAGGAATGGGAACATTGAGGCTGCACTAATCTAAATTTTCCTGAGGCAATATTTTGTAAATTAAGTATTTAGAACGTTGGTGTGCATCATGAATAACATTGGCCACTGCAGCATTATAGAGATTCAAATGACACTACTATGCATGAAAACAGTAATTCTTCACGTTGCAACAAGCTTCTCGAGGTCTTATAATTGTTCCTATCGAAGTATGGCAAGCCTGTCTTCCAAGTATCTGTAGATAGGAAATATGGGCACACTTTTAATCTGCATTGCATGTCAAATGAGATGCTACGTGCTATTAGTAATGAGGAGACTGTCTACTTCGAAAAGCCAATAGGTTTCACCAATGTGAGACCGATTGTCAATGTTTTTATACAGATATTACACAGTAGTGGTGGCTGTTGTGCAACATGGCTCAAATTAAACAAAAATAAAGAGTTATGGCGCGGCCTGCATTAACGTCCGGGCGCTTTTTGTGGCTGTTAGAAATGGGGTTTCTAGCTGGCAGAGGTATGCACCCTGTCCAAGTAGAGACCCACACTAGTCACGGTAAGTGTAGTACACACTAAACGTTTACCTGTGCTCACCCTCGGGTAGCTTGGCACAGAGCAGTTTGGGTAAACTAAAGAGGCACTGTGTAAAGTATTTACACCACACTACACCTGTTTAGAAAAATAGGCAATATATATCTGGTAAAACAAGACCAAAATGACAAAAACACAACATAAACCAGTCAAGATATGATTTTTTTAAAGATTCAATCAAAATGCAGTGTTTAGAAGTCTGTAGCGCCAACTGGCGCGATCTGGTTGTGCTTGACTGGGACGAATTCAAAAGTTCAGTCTGACAGCAATGGAGTGTGGGCTGAAAACAGGAATCATGCAGACCCCCCTCATACAGTACCTTGGATGCGTTGGAAATCAATGACTGCGTGGCGCAGAGGGGGTAAGGCGTTGCTGATGTAGGTGATGTGTTGGTTCCTTAAGGCAATGCAGACACATTGAGCATTCCCACTCTGGGACAATGCGTTGCGCAGAGGAGGTGATGCATTGGTTGCTTGTGCAGGACCTCTGCTCCTGAAGGCGACGCCGTGTCGATGATGTGTCAATTTACCCTGGTAAAGCCTGAAATATTTGATGTCTGGCATGTTAAGTCAGCACTCAGCGACAATTGCACTTTCAGTTTCCAGTTCATGCTACTTTTGCCTCATATATGCTGGTTGTGGGGCAAATAAATCTTCAGGGGGAGGGGCGAAACATAGAACTCGTGTGACTGTACAAAGTGTAGATTTGGTGGACGTTAGTCACTACATCAGAGTAAATCAACGTGATGGGTCCTTTTGTTTGGTACTGAGCAAGTCGGAACTTTCTCTTTGTAACATATAGGGGGAAATTGTGTAAGCTGATTCTGATCTATCACGAATATTTGCAAATACATTGGTTTGTGACCATTAATTTTGCAGTTAATTATCCGGTACGAGCATGAGCGTTATACACAAGTCAAGTTGGGAAGATTAAATACTTTCCCATGATTGTGTAAATACGCTCTTTAAGATTTGAATGATATCCTTCAGATGGCTCTGATAATGGTGACTTGTATGATGGCTTTCAGATGCCTGAGTAGCATGATCTAAAATATGCTGTGGATTTGAAAGGTACCCCTGCAAAAATGATATAAGGTACATAACAAATGCAGTGCTGAGGTTGATGTTTTAGACTTTTTAGTCTTACCTATTGTTCGAGGGATGGTTCTCCCTGGTAGGTATTGACTTTAGGGTGGAGGCCCTGAAGTGAATGAGGATCCTTTTCCACAATGTGGTCATGTAACTGATTCTTTGGAGAGGCTTAGAATGTGTTGACCTCTCTAGACTGTACAAGGTATGTGTGTACCATGCCTCTTTTTTTGGCTGTTGCTTTCTGTGCTCCTTGTGTATGTCGTATCCTAATTCTGTCTGTAACAAATATTTCTTATTTCACCAAGAAGAGAGTAGAAAACGTTTTTACAAAGTTGGCGATCGAGCAGAACTAAAGGCCCAGTGGGGAGAAGTATTGTGAGTACTACAATCCAAGTGAATGTTTGAAACAACCGTGAAATTGACTGAAATATTGGAGTACGGTGGCACAGAAATGCGCTTAGTAGTGGAGCATTAATTAGGAATGTACTGGTTCATTTAGAGTAATACAGACTCTTCAAGCCTTATGAAGAAGTTAGTGTGATGCAGTTGGCACTGGTTGTGACCGCTAGTGAACAGGCAATTCGCTGAGCGATTTGCATCAGGCATCCTAGTGTTTAAAAACACAGCATCTAAAGGAACGTTCACCATTTCAGCACAACTTGCACTATGTTTTTAGTGCCATTTTAAATGTATTTATGACCGTTAGAAATGGGTTTCTGGTTGCCTAGGGTATGCTCCTAGGCCAGGCAGTACCCACCACTCGGGAAGGGGAGTTACCCACACAAGATAACCCCTGCTGACCCCCTTGGTAGCTTGGCAGAGCAGTTAGGTTTATCCCAGAGGCAATGTGTAAAGCGTTTGCGCAGCACGCGCACACACACACACACCACACCACACCACTAAAGAGACTCCTCACAAGGTTATATAAAAATATCCTTTGTATTGCACATAAAAGACTTTAGACCATAATCAAATAAATCACTGTGCCACTAGCACTTGTCATGATATCATATAGATAATATAAATCACGTTGTCAACCAGGCAATTGCCATAACATTACATATTAGTGCAATCTAGTAAATACTTATAGGATGCCCACGTGCAAAGTGGCAGTCGCTTTTACCGCCCAGCAATCAGTAGACATCAAACCAGCACAACAGCCAGCAGTCCCAATGGCGGTTCCTCCTGGTAGCAAAGCAGTCTCCTCTGGCAGGTGCAGCATGTAGAGCCAGTAGCGTTTGGTCACAAGTCCCACGCAGTGTCTACAAATATGGGGGCAAAGCCCCTGGACTTATACTTCAAACGTCTTTGTTCTGGGGCACTTCGAACCCTTTTAAGAAGTGCACAACACCCCCATTCAATCCCCAGCCTTGACTCCAGACACACTACAGGGAGGCAGTATTGTGTATGCCAGGCACACCCCAATTCAGGTTCAGGTGATAACTCCTCCTACCACTCTAAATGCAGAACAGGCCTATTCAGCCCAACTATGAGTCACCCAGGAAAGGCAGGATACCCTCAACTCCCCTTGTGAATGCACATCCCAAGCTCCTGTTAGTCTAAACCAGATGTTGAATACACAACCAGGCAGGGCACAAAGAGTCATAAGCACCCAGAAATACCCACTTCTAAAAGTGGATTTCTAAAACAGTAATGAGAAATTTGCTTTCACCATAAGCAGGATTTATCACCACTATTCTAAAGTCCGGTTTGAAAGGCTACTTTGGTGGGTGGCGCAAGCAGCGCTGCAGGCCCACTAAGTAGCATTTAATTTACAGGCCCTGGGTATAGCAGTGTATAAGGGATTTACTAGTAAATTAAATATGCCAAACGGGTGTAGACCAATCTTGCCAAGTTTACCAGGAGATAGCACATGCACATTAGCACTGATCAGCTGTGGTGAAGTGCCCAAAGTCATAAAACCATCAAAACCGGTCAGAAGAAATACAGGAGGAAGGCAAAAGGTTCTGGGATAACTTGCAAAAAAATTGTGCTTTAGAAAATCACACTCCATGTTACTCTTGGTATCATCTTCGGTCACTGTTGGAATCAGTGGTGCCTTAAAAACTGCCCAATTCCCAGTTAGGAGCTTTATAATGACCAATAAAATAGCAAGTGATTAATCCAAGAATTGAAGGGATTTGTGTATACATGTGTGTGTGTGTGTGTGTGTGTATATATGTGTATATATTACCTACTGGCGGTCGCCAGTAGGTAGTTATAGTTAGGACCACGTTTCCATAGGAAATCCGCAACATTCTATTTTGAATAACTTTGGCGCCGGTCGACGAATCCTCGCGAATTTTTCAAAATAGGTGGGGCGCTACGCTCCGCTCCTACCCTGAAAGTCTCGGGGGGGATTCGTCAAGCGGTGGCTGAGATAAAAGGGGGGTCCCAAAACGCGTTTTTCCCATGCATTTTTCCATAGGACCTTTAGACAGGGCTACAGCCCGAACGGCTGAACAGAATTACTAGAAATTTGGCAGAGAGGTAGTCCTCAGGTCAAGGAAGTGCCTTTTGTAGGTTTGGTGTAAATCTGTTCAGTAGATTCTGAGAAAATAGCCTTTAAATCAATATATATATCTGAGCCAGCTTACGGTGCGCTTACGGTACGCTTACCGTACGCGTACGGTGGCGTGCGCGAGCGCGATTCTGATTGGCTCTTAGATCTTAGTAAACATTCGAATCGGCCGAAATCAGGAAGTGGCGGCCGCCATTTTCTCTCTCGCACTGAGAGTTAGGTTTTAAAATAAAGCCCAAAAACATGTAAAGGGGCTGTTTAGACAGCTCCCACACACATAGCCATGTTTAGGGAGTCCCCAAACATCCCCCAAGGCCAAAAATGGAATTTTTATTTTTTCGCTAATTTCGCCGATTACGCTTACCGTACGCGTACGGTAAAAAATGATAAAAAAAAAAAAAAACTATCCACATTCTCCCCACCCCGTGTGCAATTGGTGTCCGAAGGCCACCAATTGTGCATGGCTTATTACCGCTGAGATAAACTATAATATTTAAAAAAAAAATAATAAAAGAAAAAATTATCCACACTCTCTCCACCCCGTGTGCCAATGGTGCCCAAAGGGCACCATTTGTGCATGGCTTATAAAAATTACGAAAAATTAAAATATTACCTTTCAAAACGAAGTGCATCATATGTCCTCCATGTGCGCACGGTGCGCGAAGCACGAACTGCGTTAAGTGGGCGCGCACGCCACGAATGGCGTAAAGTAACTTAGCATTTAAAAAACCGTACAAATTCACTGAAAAAACCATAGGTTTAACACACGTTATAGTTAGGAATTAGCATTTAAAAAACCTTGCAAATTCACTGAAAAAACCATAGGTTTCACACATGTTATAGTTAGCGGAAATTTTACTGATATAAAACCAGTGAAATTCCCCCGTTATAGTTAGTGCAGGCAACTATAACTCACGCGACCGCAATCTTCTGCTGATGACATATGTGTCTTTATGAAAAAAAAATATTTGTAATATATGTATAGCTAAAAATGTATGGAAGAAGACATGGGCAAATAAGTGTCTAAATACAGTATTAGCATCAGCAGAGGATTGCGGTCGCGTGAGTTATAGTTGCCTGCACTAACTATAACGGGGGAATTTCACTGTTTTTTTATCAGTAAAATTTCCGCTAACTATAACGTGTGAAACCTATGGTTTTTTCAGTGAATTTGCAAGGTTTTTTAAATGCTAATTCCTAACTATAACGTGTGTGAAACCTATGGTTTTTTCAGTGAATATATATATGTGTATATTATCTACTGGCGGTCGCCAAAATAGGTGGGGCGCTACGCTCCGCTCCTACCCTGAAAGTCTCGGGGGGATTCGTCAAGCGGGGGCTGAGAAAAAAGGGGGGTCCCAAAACGCGTTTTTCCCATGCATTTTTCCATAGGACCTTTAGACACAGCTACAGCCCGAACGGCTGAACAGAGTTACTTGAAATTTGGCAGAGAGGTAGTCCTCAGGTCAAGGAAGTGCCTTTTGTAGGTCTGGTGTAAATCTGTTCAGTAGTTCCTGAGAAAATAGCATTTAAATCAATATATATATGTGGGCGGAGCCTAACCACACATCTCATCCTGAGATCTGATTGGCTGTCAGCACTTCATCCAAGAAGTGTTGGCAGCCATCTTGGGACCAATATACATGATAGCACCTCATTAAAAAGCATTGCAGTTAATAGAAGGTTTTAAGACTTTAGTTACATTATAAATCATTTGTTGATGGTACCATACTCATTTTAGGAATTGTGGTATGTTCTAAGGTGATTTCACTATGTGCCTTCTAAAGCCTTCTGCTGGGATATCATGATTGAGAGAAAAATATTTTCTCATGCTTTTACCACAGAGGTTTGGAAGGTGATCTATAAGCTAAACTGAGAGCTTATTTTCTGTAAATTCACATTATCTTTCTCAGTCATGTGAGAATGAAGTCTGACATTCTCAGTAAAACATGTACATCCAACAAGGGCAGAGACTGTCAGTTGATTCCTTTGTGTTCTACTGCAGCTTTCCAGAGTGTTCCAAAGAACTACTAGAGCGCTAACCGTCCTACTTATGATAAATGTATGGCACACCTGAAGCCATCTTGCTTGGATTAAAGTGGTAACTCTTAAAACATTTAATTTAAAAAGGAACAAAATGAGGGGGTTCATTTTTCCATAAAAAGTATGATTAGTGCTGCAGAAAGAAAAATTAGGGCACATTTTGAGTGACTTCTCAAATCCTCTTCTATTTCATTAAAAAATTCTGACATGCAGACTGAAACATGCACTTTCAATACCAGCAGCAGTTTTCCCTGGTGAGCAGTAGCTTTACTACAGTGATCTAATGAGCAAAAAGAGTGCTAACATTCTGATTTTATGGCAAATGTGTGACACATTTGAATGCCTTCTTGATGGAATCAAAGTAAAAAACTGAAAGTTTTTCCTACTGAGGAGACTGCAGTAAATGAGGAAATTAGGAAACTTCATAACAAATAAGTCTCCCAAGATGGCCACCAGAGACAAAAGAGCCCAAATGTAGCCCAAATATCACCCAGATGTAGCCCAAGTATAGCCCAATGACAGAATGTCCAAGAATGTTCTTAAAAACAACTAGAGCACTTACTGTCTTCATTATGACAAAAGTATGGCACACCTGAAGCCATCTTGATTGGAATAAACTGGTAACACTTAAAACATTTAATTTAAAAAGGAACACAATGAGGGGGTTCATTTTGCCATAGAAATTATGATTAATGCTGAAGAAAGAAAATGAGGGCACATTTTGAGTGACTTCTCAAATCCTCTTCTATTTCATTAAAAAATTCTGACATGCAGACTGAAACATGCACTTTTAATACCAGGAGCAGACTTCCATGGTGAACAGTAGTTTTACTACAGTGATCTAATGAGCAACTAGAGTGCTAACATTCAGAATTTATGGCAAATGTGTGACATATCTGAATACCTTCATGATGGAATCAAAGTAAAAAACTGAAAGCATTTCCGACTGAGGAGACTGCAGTACATGAGGAAATTAGGAAACTTCATAACAAATAAATCTCCCATGATGGCCACCGGAGACAAAAGAGCCCAAATGTAGCCCAAAATCACCCAGATATAGCCCAAATATAGCCCAATGACAGAAGTGTGCAAAACACTTATTATTTTGTGTTTTTGCAGTGTTATATAGTGCAGACTTGTCAGGTATTGGAGTGCTTTACATGAGCATTGGTTACATCACACAAGAACAAATTCATTTTGGTTGTAGACATGGGGAGACTAAGTGATATGACCAGAATCACAGAATGTCGAGCTGAAGCAGAAACTTCAACCTGGTTCCCCAGTTGCAAAGTCTGCAGTTCTGGAAGTAACACCACATCCTCTCCCCTAAGTGCAACATTTAATCAAGTTGTCAACTAGATAAAAAAACATAAAGATAACAAATAATTTAAAAGTGCTTTGTCGCTATTTGAAAACTCAGAAAATATGTCCTTATTTTAGTCTTTTAGAGCACTAACCATAATTTTGATGCCAATAAGACCCTCTCATATATGTAATTTCTAAAGGAATGCTCTAGGTATTACAGTTTTGATTACGTCAAGATGATGTCAGGCGTTCCACACTTTTGTAATAAATATAGAATGTTAGCAATCTAGTTGTTCATTAGGATACTGTTGAGAGGCAGAGGCCAGGGGCACGGACTCTGAAAATTGAAGGCAGGTAGGAGGGTGCAAAGGCAACAATTTAACCACACTGAGCAGGCAGGAAGGGCCGTGGAAGCACAACAGACTATGGAGGGCAGTGGAAAGGGGGGCAGGGGCAACAAACCAACAATACAGGACTTGCAAGAGAGGCTGTTGGAGGGAAGATCTATTACGGGTCAAGGAAGCTAGGGGCGGTCCCCAGAGCCCCGGGAGCCACCACAGAACTGAGCAGGAGAGTGAGTCATGGACAAAAGGGGCACCTTAATTTGAGCCGGGGTGCCTAGGAACGCTTGCTCCAAAAATGAAGAAAACAGACATATGAGACATGGAATTGGAGGCAGAATACAATGGCAGTTTAATGAGAAGATGCAACTTCAAAGAAACCGCAGAATAGAGACATAAAGTACAAAATACAGAATCCAGATAATCATACAGCTGTCATGATATTCTCTGTATCTCAATTAATGGACTGACAGAGAGAGAGAGAAAACACATCTATAAATGCATCATGAGAAACAAGTTACACCAAGGAAAATGTTACCTAGGGACACTCACATTTACTCTTAGAGCAAGCATTCCTGCAATTACAATACAACATCTTTTAAATGCAAAAGTAAAGAGAACAATGGTTAAACATAACATGACATTTCATATAGGTAAAATAGAATAAGATACTTCAAGCAAAGCAGAGCAAGACATTTTAAGCAAAGGAAGACAAGAGCTCCCAGCTCTTGGGGAAAACCTGCACTGCCTGTTAACCTACATACAGACGGCGAGGTAGTCCGTCGATATCTGTGGGTGCTCCCTTTTTATATCATTTTGTGGGCTCCTTTGCACGCTACATCTACCTACGTATGCTACCCAAAAGCTTCGTCTGCAGATTTTACCAGACATTTCGTCATTTACCCACTTAATGCTGACAATGGACTGGGTGAAAAGGTCAGTCTCTCAGGCCAATCGCTTATCGTAAGTTCCATAGAGCAAGCAGAAAATAATGGGTATTGTACAGGAATTCAATATATTCATGTATAAAATCTCCTCAGTTCTCCTAACTTGACGCTCTGCGGTTGCCACTTCCTTAAAAGCGGGAAACCTGCCCAGGAAGCAAGTACCAGTCCAGGATGCAGCCTACTGTATGTCGACAGCTTCAGGGGGATGTTGAACTTTGATACCGAGCACGGAGCACTCGGGTAGGGTGGGGGCTACTAGTTTGGAGCAGAAGGCCTCGCAGACCTGCCTTCAGACTGCTATACACTAAAATTGCAGAGCTATGGTCAATTTAACAAAGAGGCCTACATATTGAACAGAAGGGCCTACACAGGGGTTTTATGCTGGCTGAGTGGTAAGGATGTCTCAGGATAATTATATAGCAACACAGGACCCGCTGGTCAATTTAATACGGCCTACAAATGCGGCTGGCAGGGCAAGGACAAGGGTCTCATACTTCAGGTGTGGACAGAACGGGCCAGGGGCCCCCTGTGATACAAAATCTACCCTCCTTCAAGGCTGTGGCAATGTAATAGACCATTGTGGGCAGAAGGAAGAGGCAATGGTAGTACAACCATACATGCCAACAGACCCGATTCAGCCAGGAAACGTCCAATGTTTTTAAGCTCAAATGGGCTTTATTTGATCTGTCTCCTGTCTACAATATCCTCTTTTTCAATGTAACTCAAAGGGGAAAATCAATACCCCAGTTTTTTTTCAAAATCTCCCTCTTACCAAGTTCAAAATTTTCGCAAGTATGGTACATTGGATCATGGAAGGAAATGGGATAGGGACATGGACTTGGATAACAGAGGACAGGAGAGACATGGAGAGGTGCACCAAACTGACCCTGCAGGGCAGGCATCAGGGTTTGCAGCAGCACAATACACCACACAGGGCATGCAGGACGGGAGTGCAGCACAACAATCCATAGAAAGCAAGAGGGAGGGGACAGGACCATGCACATGGACAACAAAGAACAGAGGGGCAAGAGGCAATGGTAGCTAGCTGACCATAATGGACAGACAGGAGAGAAGGCTGCAGCATAACAGACCATAAAGGGCAGGAGGGGCGGATCAGGGGCATTACAATGGAACAGACAAGCCAGGAGGGAGGGAGTAGGGGTCTGCACATGTAAACAGAGGGCTGGGGGCAAGGGGGCAGGGCAGGAGCAGCAAGATAGCCATGGAGGTCAGGCAGGATGGGCACTAGAAGCAAGACACAACATGAAGAGCAACAGTGAGACTGTGATGGCATACACACAGACCATGGAGGGAAGGTGGGAGGGGGTCAGGGGCAGCTAACTGACCACACAGGGAAGGTGGGAGGGGCCATGGCAGCACAGAAGACCATGCATGGCAAGTGGGAGGGTTAGTGGCAGCACAATGGCTATGATGGGCAAGAAGGAGGGTGCAGGGGCATGCACAAAGGACGATGGAGGATAGAAGGGAGGGTCAGGACCTGTGCACAGACAAGAAAGTTCAGGGGAAGGGGCCTCACAACAGACCACACGGGGCAGGCAGGAGGAGCAGTTGCAGCACAACAGACCAGGGAGGGCAGAAGGGTGTGGCAGTACAATGGACCATGTAGGACAGGAGCAAGAGGATAGAGGCATGGCATGTGGACAGGCAGGGTGGAGGTGGCAGGGACAGGTTACAGTCATCTGACAATGCTAGGCAGGTGGGAGGGGAGTGGCAGCTCAACAGAACACTCAGAGTAGATAGGAGTGGCAGGTCCATGGGACATGGTGGGCAAAAAGGATGGAGCAGGGGCATGCACAAAGACATCGGAGGGCAGGGGGAAGGAGAATAGGGGCAGCAAGCTAAGCACAGAGTTTAAGCAGGAGGTCAATGATGGGGCATAGAATTGGGCAATGGAGGGCAGGAGGAGTGGACTGGTACATCATACTAAATTGAGGGCAGTGGCAGCACATCAGACCATGCATGGCAGGAGGGAGGAGGCTAGTCCATGGATTCACACAACAGAGGATAGGGAGGAGGGGGATGGGGCAGCAAGCTAACTGTTCAGAGAAGGCGGGTATTAGAAACTTTATTGTTTTTAAAACATTTTGTCTGTGCAAACTACTTAAAATATGAACAAGTATGCAGCATAATCTCACTTTTATTCAGGAAGAAGAAGACGTTAGTGACTGTGACTCCGGGCTCACTTGGCAAAAACACCCCCTGACCCTTCACCCCCTATCGCAAAATGTAATGCCCGTGAAAAGGGTAGGTGAACACAGTGTTATATAGAACATAGTCCTGAGAGCACGATTGAAAATGAAAACTAGATATAGTGTATGGTATAAACTATGCACCAAAAAGTGTGATATAAGATGAACCAGGCGTGAAATATAATATGCAATACATTGTGCGCAATGACAGATTCATTGGAGAGCGCGAGACAGCACAGGCACTAGCGCGTGCTATGCGATATGCGCCTTGGAGTGTAATATGCACAGGGCAGTGTTGTGTAACCTAACTAGTCTCTAAAGTTGTAAAATATGTGCTGGGGAGTGTAACGTTGCATATGCACTGTGACAAAGATATGGATCCCAAATTGTAATATGTATGGCATAGCACTGTGCGTTATAACATAGGCATCGAGGAAGGCACGTTAGATGGGGCAATATAACCCGTGCGAAGACAAGTGTGGCATGACATTTTCACGGGGTGGTGTTCCAGTGCACATGGGCTAGAGAGTGTCATAGCATATGCACTAGCTAGTGGAATACAATACAGAGGTGTGTGGCACTCGGCAGGCAATGGTGGGTGTAACACAGCATTGGGCTCTGTCAGGAGCGCGCTGTGACTCGCAAGTGATGTTCGTCCCCTTTCCAGAGAGTAAAATAAAAAGTATTACACATCCGGCAGTGGATGTGTGTTTTATTAACTGTGAGGGGGGTTTCTTGCATAGTTTTGGTCGAATTTTTGTCGAATCCCCTTTGAATGGCTTGGTGTGCATGTGTATTAAATGTGCCCGTCAATAGCTACCCATGTTTGTATAAATAAACGACAAGGGTGTCTACCGGGATTAGGCACGGTAGAGCATCAGACATGTCAGAGCTTCACTAGTGGTGTAAATACATTCCACGTGGATTAATTGCATGCATAGTCGCCTTTTAATGAATATCACGCAAATCGTCATGGTGATAGGTACGTACGGTTTGTCCAGCATGTCCTAGGTGTGTCTATAAATATATATTTTTAAAAAATAATAAAAAACAGTGGCCGGCCCTGGGGATTGGGGTCAAAAAAATATAATTAGGAGACAGGCCCTGGGGGATGGGGTCATCAGGGCCAATAAATTAGAATAAGAAGGGGAACCACACAGCCCCCCTTCTTAAAAAAATAAAATAAATAAAAGACTGGCATCTTGCCGGAGGCCATGCCCCCTCCATGCAGCACTCTGCAAACGCGCCCCCAACAGGAATCTCCAGTATGCGCCAGGGAGCTGCGCTGCAGACAGGTGTTCTGAGGCCAAGCCCCTTTTTACACCTCTCTGCAACGCAGCTCTGTGGCGCTTACTGGAGGTACCTAGTGGTCTAGTGTGACCCTAGGGACCCTTAGGATTCAAGGGGACTTAATCTCTCAACTTAGAACAGCCACAGGGCGCGTTTACACAGTGGTGAAGGGAGGGGACGGGGCCTGAGGTGACGTGTGCAAACGCGCACCATGGCACGTTTTAAATTGGGGATATAATTTCCCTTCAATACTGAGGGCCCCTGGGGGCTAACTAGCCCACCAAGTGCTTCCAGTAAGCGCCACTGAGCTGCATTGCAGAGAGGTGGTCCAGGCCGTGCCACTTTTTACACCTCTCTGCAACGCAGCTCTGTGGCACTTACTGGAGGTACCTAGTGGGCTAGTTGGACCCTAGGGACCCTCAGGACTCAAATGAACTTAATCTCCCAACTAAAAACGGACACAGGGCGTGTTTACACAATGGTGAAAGGAGGGGACGGGGCCTGAGTTAACGTGTGCAAAAACGCCCTGTGGCCTGTTTTAAGAGGTAGTTTTAATCCCCATGCCCTATTATATACTAGGGGCTTATAGAGGAGGTAAGGCTAATCACAGGGGGACCCCAACGCATAATGTTCCCTAGTGTATGTAGGTGTTTTCACTGTATTCTAAGTGTCTTTTAACATAGCACTGGCTCTAGGACTGGTTAGTCAGACTCAGTTACCACCAGTATCCGTCTGAAAAAGTTGAGGGTACAGGATGATTTTGCAACAAGGCTTCTTTCTGCTCTTCTTTTTGTTCTTTCTGCACGTTATCCTTCTTCCTGCACTTATCTTCGTATTTGAGGACTTCTTTTGTTTCTTTCTGTGCATTTTTTCTTCTTTCTTCACATGTCCTATCTCTGTAGGCATAGTTAGAAATTAGCATTTAAAAAACCTTTGAAATTAACAGAAAAAACCATAGGTTTCAGGCACGTTATAGTTAGGAATTAGCATTTAAAAAACCTCAGAAATTCACTGAAAAAACCATAGGTTTCAGGGGTGTTATAGTTAGCTGGACTTTTCACTTGTACAAAACCATTGAAATTGCCCCGTTATAGTTAGTTCAGCTAACTATAACTCGCGCGCCCGCAATGCACTGCTGATGACGTCACATATTACATCACTCATGACATGGTCAGTGACATCACTCATGACATCATTGATGACATCTCAAATGACATCACTGATGACATCACTGATGACATCATCCTTGTGATAGAGTGGCAGAACTCCTCTCACCCTAATATAACCTTTGATACACACATTCAAAAATAGAGACTAAAATTTTCAAAACAATGGACATACCAATACCAGTTACAACAACCTCTTCAGTAATTCTAAGATCCACATACACATCCACTCATTCACCAACAGTCCAATACAGTCACTCATACATGTACTCACTCATCATATGTACTCATACACCTATACATCCTGTTACACAATGCCACTCATCCATAGAGTTACTCACACACATAGTCACTCATGCTAATAAAGAATCAAACATACATTTACTTGCATATACAGTTATACACACACCACCACACTTACTTCTACAGAAACTTACACATACTTAGTCTTTTAAACAATCACTTATAGAAACACATACTTATTCATACAGGAACTCTTTCAATCTCTCACATATACTCACATATATACACCAATAGTCACATATACTAGTTTAAAACATATGTAGTTACTCATAAAGACACTATTGAGACAGTCATTCACTCACTAACACACCCATACACACACTCATCCACCCATACAGTCCTGCACACATGCTGTCTTCAACACATACAAACAGTGAGTCACTCATTCATGCACCTATGCACTACGTAATACCCCCCACCGAACCATGCAGACACTCAAACTGATACTCAAAAAACCAACTAATAACCTATATAGACACCCATGTAGCTACTCACCAACCCATGCAGCCACTTATACACAGTGAGAGACTGATACAGATATTTACATATTTAAACATTACTCACTAAGCCATGTATTCACTATGATACACTTAATCAGTCAGTTACACAATCAATTTTTCAAAAACAAATCATCCATTTAGACACTTATATACCCATTTATTCTTCCATCGACCTTGAGATATACATATATAAAACATATTTAATTTTCAGAATAACACACATTCACTGGATGATGTCATCAGTGATGTCATCAGTGATGTCATTTGAGATGTCATCAGTGATGTCATGAGTGATGTCACTGACCATGTCATGAGTGATGTAATATGTGACGTCATCAGCAGTGCATTGCGGGCGCGCGAGTTATAGTTAGCTGAACTAACTATAACGGGGCAATTTCAATGGTTTTGTACAAGTGAAAAGTCCAGCTAACTATAACACCCCTGAAACCTATGGTTTTTTCAGTGAATATATATATATATATATATATATATTCACTTAAAAAACCATAGGTTTCACACACGTTATAGTTAGGAATTAGCATTTAAAAAACCTTGCAAATTCTCTTAAAAAACCATAGGTTTCAAACATGTTATAGTTAGCTGGACATTTCCCTCGTAAAAAACCAATGAAATTCCCCCGTTATAGTTAGTGCAGGCAACTATAACTCACACGACCGCAATCCTCTGCTGATTTAGTATCCACTGTAATCCACTGTATTTAGACACCTATTTACCCATGTCTTCTTCCATTAATCTTTAGCTATACATATATTACAAATATTTATTTTTCAGAAAGACACATATGTAATCAGTGATGTATTAACAAAACAAAAAAAAAAAAATGTTTTTTTCGCCCTTGGGGGTCCTTCAGTGACCCCCTGACAAAGGCTAGGGGGTCAGGAACTGTCCACCCTGCCCCCTTTTCACGTTCTCCACCTTTGTTTTTCACTGCCTCAGACTGCGAGAGACAAAATGGCGGCCGACACTTCCTGATTTCGACCGATTCGAATGTTTACTGACATCTAACAACCAATCAGAATTGCGCTCGCGCACATCACTGTGCGCGCACCTTGCGAGCTTATAGATATATATGGACTTTTAACTGAAATTTTCTCAGGAACTACTGAACAGATTAACTCCAGATATTCAAAAGGCACATCCCTGACCTGAGGACTACCTCTCTGCCAAATTTCAAGTAATTCTGTTCAGCCGTTCGGGCTGTACCTTGGACTAAAGGTCCCTATGGAAAAATGCATGGGGAAAACGCGTTTTGGGACCCCCCTTTTTTCTTGGCTCCCGCTTGACTAATCACCCCGAGACTTTCAGGGTAGGAGCGGAGCGCCCCACCTATTTTGAAAATTTTGCGAGGATTCGTCAATCGGCGCCAAAGTTATTCCAAATAGAATGTTGCGGATTTCCTATGGAAACACACCCCTAACTATCACTATCTACTGGCGACCGCCAGTAGATAAAATATATATATATATATGTGTGTATGTATGTATGTATATATATAAATTCACTGAAAAAACCATAGGTTTCAGGGGTGTTATAGTTAGCTGGACTTTTCACTTGTACAAAACCATTGAAATTCCCCCGTTATAGTTAGTTCAGCTAACTATAACTCGCGCGCCCGCAATGCACTGCTGATGACGTCACATATTACATCACTCATGACCTGGTCAGTGACATCACTCATGACATCACTGATGACATCTCAAATTACATCACTTATGACATCAGTGATGACATCATCCAGTGAATGTCTGTTTTTCTGAAAATTAAATATGTTTTATATATGTATATCTCAAGGTCGATGGAAGAATAAATGGGTATTTAAGTGTCTAAATGGATGATTTGTTTTTGAAAAATTGATTGTGTAACTGACTGATTAAGTGTATCATAGTGAATACATGGCATAGTGAGTAATGTTTAAATATGTAAATATCTGTATCAGTCTCTCACTTTGTGTATAAGTGGCTGCATGGGTTGGTGAGTAGCTACATGGGTGTCTATATAGGTTATTAGTTGGTTTTTTGAGTATCAGTCTGAGTGTCTGCATGGTTCGGTGGGGGGTATTACGTAGTGCATAGGTACATGAATGAGTGACTCACTGTTTGTATGTGTTGAAGACAGCATGTGTGCAGGACTGTATGGATGGATGGGTGTGTGTATGGGTGTGTTAGTGAGTGAATGACTGTCTCAATAGTGTCTTTATGAGTAACTACATATGTTTTAAACTAGTATATGTGAATATTGGTGTATATAAGTGAGTATATGTGAGAGTGAGAGATTGAAAGAGTTCCTGTATGAATAAAGTATGTGTTTCTATAAGTGATTGTTTAAAAGACTAAGTATGTGTAAGTTTCCGTAGAAGTAAGTGTGGTGGTGTGTATATAACTGTATATGCAAGTAAAAGTATGTTTGATTCTTTATTAGCATGAGTGATTATGTGTGAGAGTAACTCTATGGATGAGTGGCATTGTGTAACAGGATGTATAGGTGTATGAGTACATATGATGAGTGAGTACATGTATGAGTGACTTTATAGGACTGTTGGTGAATGAGTGGATGGGTATGTGGATCTTAGAATTGCTGAAGAGGTTGTTGAAACTGGTATTGGTATGTCCATTGTTTTGAAAATTTTAGTCTCTATTTTTGAATGTGTGTATCAAAGGTTATATTAGGGTGAGAGGAGGTCTGCCACTCTATCACAAGGATGATGTCATCAGTGATGTCATTTGAGATGTCATCAGTGATGTCATGAGTGATGTCACTGACCATGTCATGAGTGATGTAATATGTGACGTCATCAGCAGTGCATTGCGGGCGCGCGAGTTATAGTTAGCTGAACTAACTATAACGGGGGAATTTCAATGGTTTTGTACAAGTGAAAAGTCCAGCTAACTATAACACCCCTGAAACCTATGGTTTTTTCAGTGAATTTCTGAGGTTTTTTAAATGCTAATTCCTAACTATAACGTGCCTGAAACCTATGGTTTTTTCTGTGAATTTCAAAGGTTTTTTAAATGCTAATTTCTAACTATGCCTACAGAGATAGGACATGTGAAGAAAGAAGAAAAAATGCACAGAAAGAAAAAAAGAAGTGCAGAAAGAAGCAACAGAAGTCCTCAAAGACGAAGAAAAGTGCAGGAAGAAGGATAACGTGCAGAAAGAACAAAAAGAAGAGCAGAAAGAATCCTTGTTGCAAAATCATCCTGTACCCTCAACTTTTTCAGACGGATACTGGTGGTAACTGAGTATGACTAACCAGTCCTAGAGCCAGTGCTATGTTAAAAGACACTTAGAATACAGTGAAAACACCTACATACACTATGGAACATTATGCGTTGGGGTCCCCCTGTGATTAGCATGACCTCCTCTGTAAGCCCCTAGTATATAATAGGGCAGGGGGATTAAAACTACCTCTTAAAACAGGCCACAGGGATTTTTTGCACACGTTAACTCAGGCCCCATCCCCTCCCTTCACCACTGTGTAAACACGCCCTGTGTCCGTTTTTAGTTGGGAGATTAAGTTCATTTGAATCCTGAGGGTCCCTAGGGTCCAACTAGCCCACTAGGTACCTCCAGTAAGTGCCACAGAGTTGCGTTGCAGAGAGGTGTAAAAAGTGGCACGGCCTGGACCACCTCTCTGCAATGCAGCTCAGTGGCGCTTACTGGAAGCACTTGGTGGGCTAGTTAGCCCCCAGGGGCCCTCAGTATTGAAGGGAAATTATATCCCCAATTTAAAACGTGCCATAGTGCGTGTTTGCACACGTCACCTCAGGCCCCGTCCCCTCCCTTCACCACTGTGTAAACGTGCCCTGTGGCGGTTCTAAGTTGAGAGATTAAGTCCCCTTGAATCCTAAGGGTCAAACTAGACCACTAGGTACCTCCAGTAAGCGCCACAGAGCTGCGTTGCAGAGAGGTGTAAAAAGGGGCTTGACCTAAGAACAACTGTCTGCAGCGCAGCTCCCTGGCGCATACTGGAGATGTCTGTTTGGCTAGTTGGCCCTCAGGGACCCTCAGGATTGAAGAGGAATTAATTCCCCAACTTACAACTCGCCAGGGGGCGCGTTTGCAGAGTGCTGCAAGGAGGGGGCGTGGCCTCCGGCACGATGCCAGTCTTTTATTTATTTTAATTTTTTAAGAAGGGGGGCTGTGTGGTTCCCCTTCTTATTCTAATTTATTGGCCCTGATGACCCCATCCCCCAGGGCCTGTCTCCTAATTATATTTTTTTGACCCCAATCCCCAGGGCCGGCCACTGTTTTTTATTATTTTTAAAAAATATATATTTATAGACACACCTAGGACATGCTGGACAAACCGTACGTACCTATCACCATGACGATTTGCGTGATATTCATTAAAAGGCGACTATGCATACAATGAATCCACGTGGAATGTATTTACACCACTAGTGAAGCTCTGACATGTCTGATGCCCTACCGTGCCTAATCCCGGTAGACACCCTTGTCGTTTATTCATACAAACATGGGTAGCTATTGATGGGCACATTTAATACACATGCACACCAAGCCATTCAAAGGGGATTCGACAAAAATTCGACCAAAACTATGCAAGAAACCCCCCTCACGGTTAATAAAACACACATCCACTGCCGAATGTGTAATACTTTATATTTTACTCTCTGGAAAGGGGACGAACATCACTTGAGAGTCACAGCGCGCTCCTGGCAGAGCCCAATGCTGTGTTACACCCACCATTGCCTGCCGAGTGCCACACACCTCTGTGTTGTATTCCACCAACTAGTGCATATGCTATGACACTCTCTAGCCCATGTGCACTGTAACACCACCCCGTGAATATGTCATGCGGCAATTGTCTGCGCACGGGTTATATTGCCCCATCGAACGTGCCTTCCTCGATGCCTATGTTATAACGCACATATTACAATCTGGGATCCATATCTTTGTCACAGTGCATATGCAACGTTACACTCCCCAGCACATATTTTATATTACAACTTTAGAGACTAGTTAGGTTACACAACACTGCCCTGTGCATATTACACTCCAAGGCGCATATCGCATAGCACGCGCTAGTGCCTTTGCTATCTCGCGCGCTCCAATGAATCTGTCATTGCGCACAATGTATTGCATATTATATTTCACGCCCGGTTGATCTTATATCACACTTTTTGGTGCATAGTTTACACCATACACTATATCTAGTTTTCATTTTCAATCGTGCTCTCAGGACTATGTTCTACATAACACTGTGTTCACCTACCCTTTTCACGGGCATTACATTTTGCGATAGGGGGTGGAGGGTCAGGGGGTGTGTCTGCCAAGTGAGCCTGGAGTCACAGTCACAAACGTACTCTTCTTCCTGAATAAAAGTGAGATTATGCTGCATACTTGTTCATATTTTAAGTAGTTCGCACAGACACACGTTTTAAAAACAATAAACTTCCTAATACCAGCCTTCTCTGAACAGTTAGCTTGCTGCCCCATCCCCCTCCTCCCTATCCTCTGTTGTGTGAATCCATGGACTAGCCTCCTCCCTCCTGCCATGCATGGTCTGATGTGCTGCCACTGCCCTCAATTTAGTATGATGTACCAGGCCACTCCTCCTGCCCTCCATTGCCCATTTCTATGCCCCATCATTGACCTCCTGCTTAAACTCTGTGCTTAGCTTGCTGCCCCTATTGTCCTTCCCCCTGCCCTCCGATGTCTTTGTGCCTGCCCCTGCTCCATCCTTTTTGCCCACCATGTTCCATGGACCTGCCACTCCTATCTACTCTGAGTGTTCTGTTGAGCTGCCACTCCCCTCCCACCTGCCTAGCATTGTCAGATGACTGTAACCTGTCCCTGCCACCTCCACCCTGCCTGTCCACATGCCATGCCCCTATCCTCTTCCTCCTGTCCTACATGGTCCATTGTACTGCCACACCCTTCTGCCCTCCCTGGTCTGTTGTGCTGCAAC
Organism: Triturus cristatus; assembly: GCF_964204655.1. Classification (NCBI taxonomy): domain Eukaryota; kingdom Metazoa; phylum Chordata; class Amphibia; order Caudata; family Salamandridae; genus Triturus; species Triturus cristatus. The sequence goes on from NC_140585.1 coordinate 620,652,682, forward strand.
TGCTCCTCCTGCCTGCCCCGTGCGGTCTGTTGTGAGGCCCCTTCCCCTGAACTTTCTTGTCTGTGCACAGGTCCTGACCCTCCCTTCTATCCTCCATCGTCCTTTGTGCATGCCCCTGCACCCTCCTTCTTGCCCATCATAGCCATTGTGCTGCCACTAACCCTCCCACTTGCCATGCATGGTCTTCTGTGCTGCCATGGCCCCTACCACATTCCCCGTGTGGTCAGTTATCTGCCCCTGACCCCCTCCCACCTTCCCTCCATGGTCTGTGTGTATGCCATAACAGTCTCACTGTTGCTCTTCATGGTGTGTCTTGCTTCTAGTGCCCATCCTGCCTGACCTCCATGGCTATCTTGCTGCTCCTGCCCTGCCCCCTTGCCCCCAGCCCTCTGTTTACATGTGCAGACCCCTATTCCCTCCCTCCTGGCTTGTCTGTTCCATTGTAATGCCCCTGATCCGTCCCTTTATGGTCTATTATGCTGCAGCTTTCTCTCCTGTCTGCCCATTATGGTCAGCTAGCTACCATTGGCTCTTGCCCCTCTGTTCTCTGTTGTCCATGTGCATGGTCCTGTCCCCTCCCTCTTGCTTTCTATGGATTGTTGTGCTGCACTCCCGTCCCGCATGCCCTGTGTGGTGTATTGTGCTGCTGCAAACCCTGATGCCTGCCCTGCAGGGTCAGTTTGGTGCACCTCTCCATGTCCCTCCTGTCCTCTGTTATCCAAGTCCATGTCCCTACCCCATTTCCTTCCATGATCCAATGTACCATACTTGCGAACATTTTGCACTTGGTAAGAGGGAGATTTTGCAAAAAAAACTGGGGTATTGATTTTCCCCTTTGAGTTACATTGAAAAAGAGGAGATTGTAGACAGGAGACAGATCAAATAAAGCCCATTTGAGCTTAAAAACATTGGACGTTTCCTGGCTGAATCGGGTCTGTTGGCATGTATGGTTGTACTATCATTGCCTCTTCCTTCTGCCCACGATGGTCTATTACATTGCCACAGCCTCTCTTGCAAGTCCTGTATTGTTGGTTTGTTGCCCCTGCCCCCCTTTCCACTGCCCTCCATAGTCTGTTGTGCTGCCACGGCCCTTCCTGCCTGCTCAGTGTGGTTAAATTGTTGCCTCTGCACCCTCCTACCTGCCTTCAATTTTCAGAGTCCGTGCCCCTGGCCTCTGCCTCTCAACAGAATCCTAATGAACAACTAGATTGCTAACATTCTATATTTATTACAAAAGTGTGGAACGCCTGACGTCATCTTGATGTAATCAAAACTGTAATACCTAGAGCATTTCCTTTAGAAATTACATATATGAGAGGGTCTTATTGGCATCAAAATTATGGTTAGTGCTCTAAAAGACTAAAATAAGGACATATTTTCTGAGTTTTCAAATAGCGACAAAGCACTTTTAAATTATTTGTTATCTTTGTTTTTTTATCCAGTTGACCACTTGATTAAATGATGCACTTAGGGGAGAGGATGTGGTGTTACTTCCAGAACTGCAGACTTTGAAACTGGGGAACCAGGTTGGAGATTCTGCTTCAGCTCGACATTCTGTGATTCTGGTCAAATCACTTAGTCTCCCCATGTCTACAACCAAAATGAATTTGTTCTTGTGTGATGTAACCAATGCTCATGTAAAGCACTCCAATACCTGACAAGTCTGCACTATATAACACTGCAAAAACACAAAATAATAAGTGTTTTGCACACTTCTGTCATTGGGCTATATTTGGGCTACATCTGGGTGATTTTGGGCTACATTTGGGCTCTTTTGTCTCCGGTGGCCATCTTGGGAGATTTATTTGTTATGAAGTTTCCTAATTTCCTCATGTACTGCAGTCTCCTCAGTAGGAAATGCTTTCAGTTTTTTACTTTGATTCCATCATGAAGGTATTCAGATATGTCACACATTTGCCATAAATTCTGAAAGTTAGCACTCTAGTTGCTCATTAGATCACTGTAGTAAAACTACTGTTCACCATGGAAGTCTGCTCCTGGTATTAAAAGTGCATGTTTCAGTCTGCATGTCAGAATTTTTTAATGAAATAGAAGAGGATTTGAGAAGTCACTCAAAATGTGCCCTCATTTTCTTTCTTCAGCATTAATCATAATTTCTATGGCAAAATGAACCCCCTCATTGTGTTCCTTTTTAAATTAAATGTTTTAAGTGTTACCAGTTTATTCCAAGCAAGATGGCTTCAGGTGTGCCATACGTTTATCATAAGTAGGACTGTTAGCGCTCTAGTTGTTCTTTGGAACACTCTGGGAAGCTGCAGTAGAACACAAAGGAATCAACTGTCAGTCTCTGCCCTTGTTGGATGTACATGTTTTACTGAGAATGTCAGACTTCATTCTCACATGACTGAGAAAGATAATGTTAATTTACAGAAAATATGCTCTCAGTTTAGCTTATAGATCACCTTCCAAACCTCTGTGGGAAAAGCATGAGAAAATATTTTTCTCTCAATCATGATATCCCAGCAGAAGGCTTTTTCACATGGTGAAATCACCTTAGAACATACCAAGATGGCTTCAGGTGTGCCATACTTTTGTCATAATGAAGACAGTAAGCGCTCTAGTTGTTTTTAAGAACACTCTGGGACATTCTGTCATTGGGCTATACTTGGGCTACATCTGGGTGATATTTGGGCTACATTTGGGCTCTTTTGTCTCTGGTGGCCATCTTGGGAGACTTATTTGTTATGAAGTTTCCTAATTTCCTCATTTACTGCAGTCTCCTCAGTAGGAAATACTTTCAGTTTTTTACTTTGATTCCATCAAGAAGGCATTCAGATGTGTCACACATTTGCCATAAATTCAGAATGTTAGCACTCTTTTTGCTCATTAGATCACTGTAGTAAAGCTACTGCTCACCAGGGAAAACTGCTGCTGGTATTGAAAGTGCATGTTTCAGTCTGCATTTCTGAATTGTTTAATGAAATAGAAGAGGATTTGAGAAGTCACTCAAAATGTGCCCTAATTTTTCTTTCTGCAGCACTAATCATACTTTTTATGGAAAAATGAACCCCCTCATTTTGTTCCTTTTTAAATTAAATGTTTTAAGAGTTACCACTTTAATCCAAGCAAGATGGCTTCAGGTGTGCCATACGTTTATCATAAGTAGGACTGTTAGCGCTCTAGTTGTTCTTTGGAACACACTGGGAAGCTGCAGTAGAACACAAAGGAATCAACTGTCAGTCTCTGCCCTTGTTGGATGTACATGTTTTACTGAGAATGTCAGACTTCATTCTCACATGACTGAGAAAGATAATGTTAATTTACAGAAAATATGCTCTCAGTTTAGCTTATAGATCACCTTCCAAACCTCTGTGGGAAAAGCATGAGAAAATATTTTTCTCTCAATCATGATATCCCAGCAGAAGGCTTTTTCACATGGTGAAATCACCTTAGAACATACCACAATTCCTAAAATGAGTATGGTACCATCAACAAATGATTTATAATGTAACTAAAGTCTTAAAACCTTCTATTAACTGCAATGCTTTTTAATGAGGTGCTATCATGTATATTGGTCCCAAGATGGCTGCCAACACTTCTTGGATGAAGTGCTGACAGCCAATCAGATCTCAGGATGAGATGTGTGGTTAGGCTCCGCCCACATATATATATGATTTTACTTTTGATTTTCTCAGGAACTACTGAACAGATTGACACCAGACCTGCAAAAGGCACTTCCCTGAGCTGAGGACTACCTCTCTGCCAAATTTCAAGTAATTCTGTTCAGCCGTTCGGGCTGTACCTTGGACTAAAGGTCCCTATGGAAAATTGCATGGGGAAAACGCGTTTTGGGACCCCCCTTTTTTCTCAGCCCCCGCTTGACGAATCCCCCCGAAACTTTCAGGGTAGGAGCGGAGCGGAGCGCCCCACCTATTTTGACAATTTTGCGAGGATTCGTCAACCGGCGCCAAAGTTATTCCAAATAGAATGTTGCGGATTTCCTATGGAAACACGGTCCTAACTATAACTATCTACTGGCGACCGCCAGTAGATTATATATATATATATATATATATATATATATATATATATATATAATACCTCGCAGCTTAGATATTGAAGCGTGATTTCGCCCTCGCGCGTGCCGCTCCCGCCCGTGAGTGCAGGAACAGAGACTATCTGGGGAAGCGATATATATATATCCTGTTTCAGGCTAGCTAAAACATAATTACGCCTTCGATGGTTTAGATACTAAGATGCCAACAGCAAACATTTTTAAAGCAGACACTACCTATTGAATATCATTAAAGAAGATACCTTTTGCTGCGTGTTAAGCGTTTTGCCTGAGAACACCGTTTTGTTATATTTTAACAAGAATTTGCACTTTAGTGAACACACTCGTATACGTTCTTGGATCCCCATTTTTCTCAACATAATAGAATGCAGTGACCATGAGATTTTTTCTATGCTGTTCCATGTTCACAAGAGAAAGTGTTTTTTTGCTGCAGTCAATGCGTCCTCTACCAAATGTAGTTTAAGCATTAAGGTTTAATGAAAGAAGTGACTAAAAGAGCCCCGAGATCGTCAGTTTCACAACAGAAGGCTTGTATAATAAGCAGTAAGATTTTGGCAAACAAATGTGTGATTTCCTAAATGTCTTTTAAAGGAGTCTTGGCAGATGACTGTTTTACCCACTGCAGTACGAGTGTAATGGCTCTATATTAGAATAGGATGTCTCCTATGATTCCTTAAAACCAAACTGATTATTATTGCAACCTAACCTTCTCTTCTAAATATTTGAAAGCAACTTTAAACACCTACAGTGAACTAGAAAAGGATGTAATGCTGAACCGCCACAACATCCTTCAACGATTTGTTCAAATTGGGACTTTGAACGGAAACACAACTTGAATTCATCCCAATAATCCTGTTCCTTTTTGATGTCGATGCACAATAGTATATAAAAAACCCAAGGCAAATATACTGTACTGGCTTGTAAAGCGTTCTTGGCAATCAAAATAGTTTTCTCATATATAGAAAATATGCATAACCTACATGGGAGCATGTTATTTCTCTATTAAAGCCGTCTCTAATCTCCAACTTGTAATGTCTCTAACCACCTGTAATAAAGAAATGGCTTAGCTGTTAAACCGTAATAAGTTATTACTGCCAGTGTTGATGTTATAACACCTGCTGTCTGCGCCAGCAGTCTAGGTGGGAAGCAGGTTACAGAGCATCATTACAGCTGCAGTTTAAAGAACGCAGTAAAAAGGAAAGGTAGCTTTTTAATCTTTTTCAAGGGAACACTGATGAGCAGAAAGGAAAGGTTTATGAGAACATGTTTATTTCCTGCAAACTAAAGGTCATTATCGGAGAAAGAGAATGCCTGTACTCTCATCTAGGCTTTGTGTGCCCCGTCCTGTGTTAATCAGATTTACAATAAACTGATTCTACAATCTTTTTTTGCAACAAATTACTAACTGCGTTTTGTTGTGCTTTAATTTCAAACTAGATTCTGATTTTATTGATGTCTGTAACTCATTCTCTCTCTTATGATGGGTCAAGTCACCGAGGATTTAAACATTTCGTGGAAAGGGTGATGGTGTGACCATGTCTTATAAGGCAGTCCTATGACCTTCTGCCTTATTCCTCCTCTATAAGTCATGGAACTCCTCAGTGACTTGCAATGTCCTTATAATTTACTGTTTAGGGATATTTATCCCACATCTATGTATGTTTTGTGTGTACTGTTAAACAAAATATAGATTCCATTCTTCCATGGTAAGCAACAGAGATCTAAATTTAGTCTAAAGAAATCATTCATTTGCAAGGTTCACAAAAGTTGTCACTTCTTGGACATGTTCCAAATTAAATATCTCTGAACTCGAGATTTTCTTATCTGCTCACATTTTGTTTGAATTGTGGGAGCTCACATCCTTCGCAGTGAGGCGTAATTCTATTTTAACTCCTGCAATCATGCAACTAATTGGAACAAAAAATAAACCCATGTTTAAGCCTTTCTATTTCAGTTGAATGCTCAGATGAACTTGTCTGGCTATCGCTTGTGCTCTACTTGCACAATCTGGATGTTAAAATGTATGGTTTAGCATAAGTGTTTTTTTTATCAGCATCCCCCTGATCCCCATGCACAATCCTTTTGTATAATGAGACCATGCACTGGATTAGATTTCAAGGGATTTTGGTGGTTATCTGGTGGAAGGGTGGTTTAAGGTAGATATATGGGTGCTAAGTCTTAGATGATCTGCATGATAGTCATTGCACTCATCACAGAGTCGGGGTCAGTGTTGTCCTTATGAATGGATGACGAAATGTGTCCTTAATGATGAGATTCAAAACAGAATTTCGAAATACAGTCAGTAGTAAAGACTTACTCAAAAAGAGAGTTCAAGATAAGTAAATGTAGTAACTAGGAAGTGTATTGCATTATCAAAGTGCAGTACAGAAAATTAAAAATGTGGCAGTCTCAATCAGTGAAAGGACATAGGAATCAGTTACTATAAAGCTCTCAGATTTTTTTTCCAATTGTTTTCTTAACGTTGCATTTGTTTAAACTTTAATTCCAAAATGTTCAGCAAATCGATAGAGAACAGTCAGCATCCCTAATATAGACTCAAAGATTTGGCTCATCCCCAAATTCAGGGCTTTGTATAGCAAAATTCACCATAGAAACTAATAACAAATAATTAATTACATAGACAATGGATAGACTCATTGGTGAGTGTCATATAGTTTGTGAACAGTAAGAGCCTTAAAGTATTTAAAGTCTTCCTCTGAAGTTTTTCGAGAACATGTCTTTACAAAACAAACAGTACACATTTTGATATATATATAAACACACAACGGTAGCCATATTAATACAAAAGGAAGTCCAGGCCTAGTATAGCACAGGTCAGGAAAACCTCGTTTTGTGCATCCCAGCAGTTTTGTTTTAATAGCAAATGTCTACTGTTAATAAACACACGTTTCTAATTGGGGAATAATTCCCACAAAGACACAAGCTGAAGCCCTATTGCCTTCGGTCTCACACTGCTCAGTATTTTCACAAAGCTGGTAGTTATTGATAGTCAATTATCTTTTATGATAAGGCCTATTGATGGCTGGTAAATATAGGGTACAGTAAGTGCTGCACGAGATATGTGTCACTTGTATGTCAAGAGGTTTCGATTACAGTTAATACTATATCAAGTTAGTGTTTTGAGGGTCGACTAGTAGGGCTGGGATGAGTCTGTCACATGTTACACAAATACATCTGGGGTGCAGCATGGTATTGTGGTACAGTTAATCACATGGTAGATCAGGGTGTCTAGAAGAGAAGATGATTTGATTTGCATCGTGTTACTGACCCCTCTGGTGTCACCGCCAGATTGTTCTGGGTGATTTATAGCTACCAAGTTAGACAGAATATTTAAATAGGCTGGCAGAGTTGGGCATAGTCAGCATCCTGTCACATCTTATTGTAACATTCTTTGAAACTGAGGTGGGGCCAGTTCCAAATGCAGTTAATTGTGGAGTGAAGGTCTGTGCAAAGCTACTCATGTTATTTCAGTGCCTCTGTATTGCTGAGGTACAGTCAGCTGCACTTTAAATAATGATGCTTTGAAGACTTGGAGTCTGTTATGTGCCGTATTACTGCCTCTGTAGACAAATCTTTGTGGACAAATCTTTTAGGAGATTGAGAGGTGACATAACAGAGTGTTACATCCTGTCCATGTCTGTGGGAGGAGGAGAAAGGATGGAAATTTCAATAGGGACAGTGACTGGTGAAGTTATAGTTCCTATTCAAACCACCCCTGTCTATTGAGCAGATACATATCTTTGTATCCATAAATATCTGCAGTTCTCACTACCTAAAAGGTGCATTTGAGCCCTGCATTCTTTGGATTTTGAATGCTTTGGTTAGGTTGTGAAAAAACACAAGCCTTGGGTGGCAGAGTTACTGTAAGCGAACTCAAGGTCGAATGGCTAAATAGTAATTTAGTTGAAAGAATTAGTAGTTTGCCGTGCTCAGCAACATGGAGGGAAGAGCAGCTCAGAAGTCTCCCAATTTGGGGTACTGCTTCTCATTATACAGATTTTAACCAACACGTGCTTCATCTTGTAAGTTTTAAGACATTGACTTCCTCAGAGCTAATCAGTATTTGCGTGTTTTATTTAGCTAATTTTGTTGAATAACTTCCCAGTTTGTGCATAATCACTCATTTTTAAACAAAGCGAGTATCTATGAGCTATCAGTTAGTGGCTTTAGTAAAAAATAATCATATCCATATCTCATAAGTCATTAAAGGGCGAGGTACGTTTATTGCCGTCCCAAGTCTGAGTATACACCAATGCGAGTACGTTTGTTGGGTTCCAATGTATGGTCCCAGTGAGTCATGAGTATCGGAGGAGTCTCAGCGTTCATTGCTGGACAACACGAAACACATGATGGCTAGAATCTAGCCTAGTTTCCAGAGGCTATGCCAGTACAGATTCATATATTTATGTAGGCTTTGGCTGGTTTCTCAGATTTAGTTGCCCCTTTCTTAGCATGATATACACATGATTAGGTATACACCATATTGTTAGAGACACAGGTGAAACCCCTGTGTTTTTGTAGTCCTTCATTGAATCATAAGTGTGGGTGCTCTGAGGGGGTTAGACAATTTGCTTTTGCATTGCGTGGTTCAATTTTCCGTGGTACTGACATTCAGTTTGTATATTAAAGTAATTCTTTTGTGATTGACTGGTTGTTGGAATGCAAACAAAAGCATTCCTTGGATTACGTCCTGAAGTTTTTAGTCTTTTATCAAAAACATTTTAGCAATTTTGTATAAAGTCTGCAATTGTGGATTAGATTTGACTGGAGGTGGAAGCCTACTTTGGGCTTTTTTTGCTTTGTTGTCCAAGAAGTTGCTCCAGTAGATCCTGGTTGCTATGTGGATTTGGTCGTCTACAATGTTTTGGTTACATGCATGGTTTATGAAGGCAGATCTCAAAGCCTTTGTTTTCATTTATCTCAGTCTGGAAAATATCTGGTGGCATCATGTAGCTCTGCAGAATAGTTGGTTGAATGGCACTAGCCTGTAGGCCCAAACACTGCTAAGCTAATCCTAAAGGAAAACGAAGGCGCTGAGAGTGAATTGAATAGTTCTCTCTAGGCCTGCTCTACAATACACTTCTCAGGCTTGTGCCCATATGCAGATAGAACACTTTATTTTTCATTCACGTTTGATAAAAGAAAATTCATACTAGGGCAGATCACCCCATGCATCATAAGAGCATGTCAGGCCATGCATGCTACTGTACTGCGGTGAAACATTTTTCATTTTATATTAAAGTACATTAAAGACAAACAATAGAATGCACCTTAGTCTTTAGTGTAGATTACACAAGCATTGGCTAAACCAACACGTCTGGTGTTGGATGCCAGCCTTCTGGCTTTGTCAGTGCTTATTTTGTTTTGTCATGGTTTTTCCAAAGCTCTATTTTTGGGAAAGCGGCTTAGCAAATGTCAGTCTAAAAAAAACAACTGGCTAAAAACACACATTGCCCTTGTAGTCCCTGACCCTGAAGGGAACTACATTTTTGTTGATGTACTCCTTGTGGAAGAGCGGAATGGCACCAATCACTGTGATGTAAGCCAGTGGCTAAACTGCACTGACCCATTGCCTCAAACTACAGGCTATTGTGGACGGAAGACGGCTTGCAGAGGTAACTCCCAACAAAGGTGTAACATAAGTGTAAAGCGCAAAAACACAAACAGCTCTGTTTAGGTGGTTTCATTGAAAAAGACAATTTCACTGCCTACTACCCTGTGCAGCGCCACACCAAGCTCCCAAATCACAAACCACAGTTTCAAATTGTATCACGGTATTTACTTGGCACTTTTTATATAATGCTACCTGTCCCCTAGACTACTTCAGAGCGCTGATCGGTTAATTAGCCACAGATTTCACTCCTGATATCAATGCAATTTTAGGTAAACTGGTATGTAAGTCTTCAGTTTAATTTAATATAAATTAAGACAGTCAATCTGCTGAGGGCATGCTGGTTTGCAGCTCTTCCTAAAATGATGGATATGTTTCATGTGAACACTTTAAAAAAAAATTATTATTTAGACGTTTTATATAGTGCGAAAATGACCCTAGCGGGTATCAGAGCGTTTTACAAATGTTCAAGGAGCATAGACCTATAGAAACAAAAATGTCATAATCAAAACCCGTACAGGAAAAAGCAATTCCCCAGCTGAGGGCGGTGTCACCTCAATGCTAAGGCAGATATATCAGAAAAGACAATATCATAACAAGAAAGCAGTATACCCGGAGAGAGGAGTTCCTAAGGACTAGTGCAGAAATGTGTTCATAAATAGTAGTTTGATTTCTTTCTTGGAAGATGTATTTGAAGGATTCAGTCTGATTTCAGCCGGAAAGATGTTCCAAAGTCTCGGGCGATGCCAGAAAAGGCTCTGTTATTACACAAGTCATGCCTCCTTTGCAGTGAAGGGACCTTGTCTTTTTGGAGATGGGGTGTCTCAGATAATATGGCTCGTACTGGAAGCTTCTGTGTACTTTACATGTCTCCGAGATAGCTCATGCTGTCTCTTCTCTGCTTTGTGGTGCGCCCTTCTAGGCCTTACTTAAAGTCCAATACTGTCTACCCACAAACTGTTCTCCTGAAAACCCGTGCACAAAACTCTACAGGTTTCAATTGGTCTTAGTTGACTGCACCCCCAAGTACCTTGGACCTAGCCCCCTTTTTAGGTCTCGCGCCTAGTGTTGCGGTACGTAGCACGAGACCTCTTGTACGGGGTTTAGAAAGCAACCCACATGCTCGTGCGTGTGGTTTTGCTTTCACAGTCTGGCATTGGCTTGCGCGTTTTTTTTTTTTTTTTAAACGGCACGGGATTGGGCAAAAGCAGGTCAAGGTCCCTCATTTGTAACGCCCATTCCCGACGGTGGCCAGCACGCGCAGCAGCGCGCGTTCGCCTTGCTTTCGCTGCCGCGCTCCCTACCACCCCCTCCTCTGTTGTACACGCGCACCACTAGTTGACAATAGCGATCGTGGCGCTTGTTTTCTTTACTTTTGGTATAATCGCGGCACCCGCGCTTTACTTTTAACATAAAAGTAAAGCGTCATTCTTTTGCCTGCATTTCAAAGAATGCTGCAATTAAGGAAAACGTGGACACAATCCTGGCACAGTATCCCTCAAGAGACGAATGTGAATAATGGAAAGTTGGTAGGTCGTTTCCCAGTTTCAAAGCGGTGTGGCGTGTCCTGGTAATGGTATCAAGGCAGCTCGCGCAGGAAGTTCTGAGACCTCCAGTCATGAGAGAGATTGTCAGATGGCAGGTTGGCACCTCCCAACAGCCTAGCCTTTCATTGGTTGCAGTTGTGCACACCTGTCACAGCTGGAGTGTTTACACGAGCTCTAATAGACTAGCCAGCGACGTGCGCAGATTATCACTCACTGCATCACTGCTCCTCTGGCCCGGAGTACGCCGGGGACACTGTGGCACACATGCCATTAGACCCGAGTCATGCAGGAGACTCCAGATTTTGAAGCACAAAATGACCTTATTTTGGGCAGTTTGCCCCTGAAGTAGCATCTCCTTCAATAGACGTCAATGGTAGAAATACTTTTTCCCCCCTTTTTTTTTTTTAAATCTCCCACTTTTCTCCTCCAAAATGTTGGCATGCATGCTGTGTCAGTACTCACTCAGTGACTGCCCACCATCCCGAGCCGTGCACAGAATATCCGGGCACTCCTCGTGCGTGAAGCATGAACACAGCGTGGGTGGGTGGGCTCAAGATGACGGACACTGGGGTTTGCTCCACAGGCTGCAGTTTCACTGAACGAGGGGTGAATCTAGTTCAGAGCTCCCTGTTCCAATGCGTTCTTATGCTACTTGGCCTTTTCTCTTGGGTTCTAGTGCTCGGTATTATCCCGGTTGACACACTTTTATAATTACTATTCGTTTAGCGGACAGCTTTGCCAATGCTAAGTGTAGCAGCCTCTTTTACTTAGCATACATAATGGTTACATTACCGGCAATTTAGGTTACCAATCATGTGTGTGATACGTTGTCTTGCATTAATACCTGGAGAAGCGAAACTACACAGATCATAGTGCAAAACCAACCGGGCTAAAGTTTCCTGGGGGAAATTCCAGTTGACTAGTTACAAATGGTTTCTACTGAATCTAGCTCTCTATGAAAGACAAGCATTTGGCAATGCAATAGGTCTCGCATTTACGCGTGTTTGAGCTATTGGCATTGTAAATGACAATGCGTTTTATTTATTTATTGTTTTTTATAACCAAAATAAAAGGCATTGTCATTTACAATGCCAATAGCTTAAACTCGCGTAAATGCGAGACCTAATGCATTGCAAATGCTTGTTTTGAACAGCTGTCAAGCTCACCTTTTGGAACATCCTCCATGCCAAGGTTTGCCTCCTGCTCGAATTCTTATAGCACTTAGAGACAGAGCTGACATAGAGTATTACTAGCTAAATAAATATTGAACGCAAGCATACCAAAGAATTTTCTCTTTATTTTTCTGTGTACTGGATTTGACTTTAAGGTGGATACAACAAAAAAAATACAAACCAACTGTAAGGAGGCAGTCATAATATAAGCTATGTGACATCACTATAAGTCTGTTAGGGTTGGGTCTTCTGGTAGGGGAGACGAGCTGCATAGACTGGGTGTGTCCTTGGCAAGCTTCAGAGAGGAGCATGGAGCCAGTAAGAGGCTACACGAGTCCCCACGTTGGTGCGGCCATATTAACTCAGTATTACTGATTGAATTGAGCGTATTTTACAGTGCTATGAATCATCAAATGTAAGTGTTTTTGCTATACTATTTTATATCGCGCCAAGAAGCCATTCGTGAGATATGCTGTACAGCATGCCTAAAACTCATTTGCAAAGCCAATAGGTCCCAAAGGCGAGACCTATTGGCTTTTCCAGTGCTTAATGCTGGTGCTCTATATGTTCACTAAGAAGTGCAGTCTTGAGGATCTCGTTCTTCTGTGGGGAATGTAGCAGCATTGGAACTGGCTTTGCAGTCATGCTTCAAACACTGCTACAACGTATCTGAAAGCAGGTATTTTGTCTTAAAGGAATATATATATGTATGTATGTATGTAAACCCACCCCTCCAATATCCTTTTCAATCCAAAAATCCAAATAACAGACTAACAAGTCCACCGCTCAAATTATTTTCATATTTCAATATACTAATTCACCACTAATCCATTTTGGGTTCCGGGGTAGCGTGCTACTTGCCACAAAAGCTCTTAGACGCCTCTTCAGGAGTATTAACCGCTATATAAATGCAATTACAATTAGCTACATCAAGAAAGATAGTGTCATTCCTTTAAGATTTTTCGAATTAGAGACAACTTAACTTGTATTTCTTCTCGACGGTCTGTAGAGCCTTCTTCAGAAGTAGTGTTTAATTCTTATTCAATTGGAGACATTTCTCCCTTTGTTCCACTTCAGGAGCAGTATTCTCATGTACTCCCCCCCCCCCCCCCCCCCCCAATGCAATCCTTTACAGCCCTATGCCCCCCACCCCTCCTAAATTTGCATGTGTTTTTTCCAATTGCACTTTGACTGTATCTATTGCAAACTGGCTGTTGATGAGTCCAAATATAAACACTCAGAAGTGCTCGCATGACCGTCTGCCTCAATATAAGCACAACCCAGCTGTTTTGAATCCCAAAAGAATACATGTGTTCTGCTTTTACTATAAAAGATGTAGGGGAAAGTTTGACATGGTAGCACTGGTAAAACGCGTTCACGGACACTGATGGTGATGATGGATGTAAATGCACAATGGGGAGAAGTGGCAACACCACCCCTGATACTGTGCTTTAAAGTGCTCAAAATAGTAATTCATTTTCGTTGTCGAGACTGCTCGTGATAGGTTGTGTCTTCTTAGTGCTTGATGTTTCTCACATTTGTAAAAACCACTTTCTATAATTCCACCATATTTGACTCTAAGGATCGATATCTGGGTCTTTTCCATCATCGGAGTAGATAACAGCCACACCATGCATGCCACCTCAATGGACTGCTTTATCTTGCCCGCCATTCCACCCAACACCCTCCACCCAGTATTTGGACAGCAGATCAAGATGGAAACTCCTTTAGAAAACGTTCCATTGGTGCGCCTTCTCCTGCCCATACATTTCAGGCATGGTGTTCCACCAAGCTTCTGGATTCAATTTTGGGTTTAGCTGTGGATCACAGTTATGTGGGCAGACATCAGAAAATGTCTTTACTCTTCCATTTACCACAGTGGTGCAAGCATTAAGGCTGAAAATAGGACTAACATCATGGCAAATAAAGGGCCAAGCGTTAGATGAAATGCTGATGAGTTATCTTCAGTGTGTGGAGGGCCCTTTTCATGAAGCTAGTGATGCTGATGGAGCTCTTTTCACGTCCTCCTGCTCCATTCACAGATTCAAACAACCGAACTAACCATCGGAAGTATTCCTTGAACTAACACGTTAATGCTTGGCTGCAAGTGCAGTAAGTAAGGAGTGGGGCAGCTAATATGTGTATAGTAAGGTGTTACCGAATTGGTTGTGCGATGCTGGTGCGTTTCCATATTTGAACCACTGTCGACTAGGTGGCTTTCCTTGCACTGGCAAATTAATCATTAGTTGAGGTCAGTTTGTAAGAACAGCCGCAATTGCTGATGTAGCAAATATTACAACTTGCAGTATGTCATATAATATGTGACAAATGGACAACACCTACAGCTGCACCCATAACCTATGAAATGCGCTGCAACCACAACTCACGTGTTTGAACTGGTGAATGCTTCAGGTTTGGAGACCTCGGCCCAAATGGGTCTCGCAGAAATATAGTAGTAAAGTGGCGGGAAGCAGGGGTTATAATTGAACTTTTCTTAGATTTAGCTGATTGCTTGCTTGGTCTGTCACAGTTCTATGGTGCAGTTCTGAATTGTCTAGACTTTCGAACTGTAGGAGAGACCTATTGAAAAGACTGGATGGCATATTTTTTAGAATTATGCCATATTTTTTAGAATTTTAGAATTGGGCATATTTCAAACCCTCCCCTCTGAAGGGGATGCATGATCTTGTGTTTGGAAAAACAAGTTGTATTTTTATGCCTCCTGTGGAAAGCAAGGGGAGAAGCTTCTGGAACAGCCCAACACCAACTGTGGTTGCAGGTGCTGGTGGTGGTCTATTCGTGCTTTTTATGTGCTAATGCCCCACTGCTCGACTTGCCCATATTTTTCCTCTCCTACTTGTCGAATGTCAGCGAAGATGGCAGAAAAAAGCACTTACCCCAAATAATAGAGGACTGGAGTTGCAGTGTATACTACCCAGGCCTCGATTTTCATGGAAATCCTAGAAATACAGCAGCTTCCGGAGGCATGGACAGAGTGGCGAGCTTCGACAGAATATTGGAGATAGGCAGTAAACTGCATCAGACGCACTGGCCTCAACCTGGTGTGGGAATGAGCATGCGCGTGTGGCATATTTCACCAGAAAAATACAGACTAAAAGCTTTTATATTCAACTTTTGTATTTTCTCAAGCTCCATAGGCTGCCATGTTGCTTTTCTGAATAAGACAAATGGCTGGAAAGGATCCTCGATTAATTTTTTTTTTATAAGTATGCTGGAGATTGGGCGTGTCCCCAGAGGATTAAAACAAAAAAAATAATTGATCCGTTTAGCTAATTTGCATTATAAACTGCTGCACCTTTAATAGTAATGCAAAATGTGAGCTATGGGTTTGGAGTTCTGAATGGAAGTCGAGTAGCTGAATTTGAAATCTTACCTTGAGTTACATATCAATTATTCTGAAGGTGATGATGGTGTTATTGTAAAGATGCTGTTCTGTTTTTTCTTTATTACCGTAATGTATTTCTTCTTGCACGATTGCAAGCCTTGCAAAGAAGGCACATTCTATGGCAAACCTTTTCATCAGTCATCAAGTGAAAACAATTTGGCAGGGACACTGTGCATTCCTGGGAGGATTTAAATTAGTCTGTGGCTAAATGAAACCCGTGTTTTGGAGAGAGGCTTGGATTTTAGTGAAATAATGGTTACAGTTTAACTTTCCCTGTGCTTACTATTCACATTGCATGCTTGGTCTGTCTTTTTCCATCAACGCAGTTCTGAATTCACTAGAGTTTCTCTGGTGGTTAAACACATTTGGACGAAGGGACACGTTGGTGGGGACCCAGCGAGACTGGTTGACATAGGAATAGCTTATAATGATTGCATTTTCACGCATGACGTGGCCAAGATGGATCGTTAATATCTACATGTGAAGACTTACCGTGTGGCCTCGAAATTCTGCTTGGGTCACTCTACGTAGTATGCTGGTTGAAAGCATTTGTGGTTGTTAGAAACAAAAGCTGTGTCATGGTTACACAAATGGTGTGTGCGTCTTAAATATATAAATAAATAAAAAGCAAAATACTGTTTCAGGGCCTCAAGAATAGGCAAGTAATTTGGCTCACTATCCGCATCAGTGAATCTGTGATTATGATACAATGTTCAGATGTCGTTGTGGTTTCATGTCCTTACTAATCACCTGGCTTGGAACATTGAAGTGGGCATCCCAAAAGGATGCATGGCTCCTTTAGGGAATGTAGGACCCATTGATTACAGTCAATTCTGCTTGAAGATTTAATCTCATTTTAATTCCTAGTGATTATCTATTTTTTAATCAAATAATTAAAAATAAATCTTCTGATGCCCCAGAGCTGAATGACCTTCCAAAGCAGTCTTTATGTACGTTGTAGTGTTCTGGGCCATGATACTTCTACCTTCATTTACCCATTGTATTGACTTTAGGCACGTACCTGAATCTTGGTAAAGTTTAGCACTACATCCATTACATATAAAGGGGTCTTTAACAGAGCGCACACACTTCAGAACGTTTCCCATTTTAGACGCAAATGGGAAATTCTTTGTAAGAGTCTTGTTATAGGAACACAGGTTTTTGGTATCCAGCAAGAAATGAATCCCCTTGAATCGGACCAATCTCCAAATTAACACTAATCTGTCCCTTTTCACTAAGTAGATAGAATGTTACACCCAACAACCTTTAACTGCCCTTTTTAGGTCGAGGGACCGTCCGGTCTGCCGAAGGCAGAACCGGAAGTCCGGAGATCTTATGATTCTTAGAGTGGCTATTTAGCCCGCCTCTCTTTTTGCCTCTCCTCCATTGGCTGGCTTCCTAAACTGAGGCCAGCCATTGGAGGAGAGAGCCGTCCCTCCAAATAGGCTCCGTCTTTTTCAGATTCGGGGGCTTGTTCCGTGCTCTTCTTTCCACTTTTTAGCCACGCCCTTTTTTAGGCGTGTTTTTCTCTCCTCCAGCCAATGGCAAGAGGAGAGAAAAAGAAACACGCCCCCGAATCCGAAAACGCCACTGCGTTTCTCCGAGGCATTTCTGCTTTGCCTCGGAGAGAGGCGGTGGTGTTCGGGGCGATTCCCTCAATGACTGGCAGCTGGGCTCGCTCGCCGCGGCAGCACAAACCTTGAAAATTAAAATAGAGCTTGTCGTCGGATTTTCAAACCATGCCTCATGTCGAATAAGCAACTAAAATTGCAAAGACCACCCGTGAGCCTCCATGTTGGTGTTTCAGAAGCTCAGCTTAATTTACTGCCTATACGCGCGCTTCTCTGTTCTGCTCCATGGAAGGTGGGAACACCGCCCCCCTCCTTTCACACTGATAGACAGCCGGCCGCCCGATCGGAAACTCGAAGCCGCCAATGGGGCGCGGCGCATCTTACTAGACGACCCAATGATGATGGAGCGCGAGCACTCTGAGGGGCGGGAGTAATTGCTGTAGCAGCAAGTTAGGATGAGAAGCTGCAGTTTTCTGTTTGTTTTGTTTCCTTCCATTTTACCTTCGGGGGCTTGTAAGAACAAAGGAAAAGGAAACGCCATCGCCCCCGGTCCTTTCCCAAGAACCCTCCGTCTTATTTTGAACCTTCGAGTTTTGATCAGCGTCCGCATGATTGGCAGGCACGTTATCTATTGCGCAAAGTTCAGGGGATGCGAAAGGTTAGTCCCTCGCCTTTAATGCAATGTCTGGATCTTCATGCCCGCATGTTTCACGATGTGTGCAATAACCTAGTATATGTCTGCATTACCCTATTGTATCATCTGGACTTTCCGCACCCACCTGGTGGCGTCTGTTTTGGGGACAATCTCAACCGGGCTTTCCAGATCCAACGTATGTCATCACACGTGTGTGTGACTATAGCGCGAACTGGACCCGAAGGTATTGGAGCGCTTTACATGAGCACCGGCAACGTTGATTTCCGTGGGTTTGAAAAAGCCTCTCCTATCCCGCCTCGTTGCTCAAACAACATTTGGCCTATCTGTCAAGGTGTTACAGGCTTCCCCCACAAACAAACACTACAGCCACCCTCCCCATTACCCTGTATGCTCTTGGCACGCATGCCCTCCCCGCCACAGTTCCAGTCTTAAACCTTCCAACATCGGAAGCTTTGGCCATTTTATGCTCGGTCTTTACGGAGCGGGACGTGGGGTCGCCTCTTCCTTGCTGCTCGGCGTTTCAAGTCCGGCGTTTCCTGGCTCGGCGTTTATCTATGGGCTTCTTAATGTCAAAAGGCGGCCCATGATTACAAATTAACGACGAGGTAAACCTTTACTTTTGGTCTATCCATACCTCCTCCGTGGGAGTTGGCACATTCCGTTTATCTGAAGGCGGTGCTTTCTTTTTTTTTTTTTTTTTTTTTTTTCTTGCAGGGATGGATGTCTGCAAGGGACAGTAGTCCTCTGTCCTTGCATTTGAATTTCCTTTTTTTTTTTTTAAATTTTTATTTAAGGATTTTATCACCCCGTGTGAGTTCCACAGGGCAGGACACATTACATAATAATCCGCATTTTTTAATACCCTATACATTAATATTTCCTTAAGTCTTTAAACAATATATACATAATTTCTACATTATATACACAGCACAATATCTATCAAATATACTAATTTGCAGAGCATTCTTTCCACTTAGTTATAGGCTCCCATATTTGTCTACCTAATCTTTCCCTTTTTCCCCTTCCTTGCATAGATTGCCATCTCCAAATTATTAGTCTGTGTTAACCTAGCTAACCATTGATGAAAAGTCGGGGGTAGGGTTGTTAACCATTCCACAGCAATACATAATCTCAAAGTTGCCATAGCAATAAATATAAAACAATCAAAATCAGGTTGCCTGCCTCCGTCATTGACTCCTAACAATATTATCACTGGTGTTAAACTACATTCAATTCCTAATGACCTAGAGAAGAAGATCTCAATATCTCTCTGTATTTTTTGCATATGCGGGCATGTAGCAAAAATATGAACAATATCAGCCTCTAAACTTCCGCATCTCGGACAATTAATGCCTGTTGTCCCTCCCCATTGCGCTATTCTAGCAGGCGTATAATACAATCTGTACAAAGTTTTATAGTGTTGTGCCTGAAGGGCCGCAGAACATAATATATTCTGTCCCATTTCTAATGAATCAAAGAAAGTTTCTTTGCCTACATCTAGCTTATTTGCCCATTTTTCCGCCCATTTTTCTAAATCATCCTGCTTAGATTCTATCAGTTCCGAATATAATCTTCTAATTGTACAGTCAGTTCCTGCCTGGATAATCTCCATAATTGAGTTTTTCTTAAACCCTACAGGCCCTCCCTTCTTTGTTTCAATATAGCTTCTAACTTGTAAATATTTAAAAAAATCTCTTGAATGCAATCCAAATTTTTGTTGTAATTCCATGAACTGCATTATTTTCCCTTGCCCATCAATAATATCACCAATCTTATTAATGCCCTTCCTTCCCCATTCTTTAAACACAACATCAGAGAAAATTTCTTGAGGAAAGGAGGGATTCTGTCCCATTCTTGTGTATCGATTATATCTCCCAAGCCCGAATTTCTTTGTGAACGCTTTCCATATACATAATGCTGCCTTAACTGTCTTAAATCTAGTTCTTTTAAAATAACTCGAGTCCATCTGCTTCAGAAACGCATTTTCTGATACATCTCCTAATACTAGGCCATATATAACAGTTGTACTGAGAGATCCTTGTCCCTCAAATTCTGCCCCCCCAATAAGACATGCCATATATTGCAGGGCAGCTGCCCAGTAATATAGTTTTAAGTCGGGTAACGCCCATCCCCCCCTAGATCGTGGAAGTGCCATGAATCTCAATGCCCTCCTCGTCTTACCCTTAGCCCAAATAAATCTATTTACGAGATTCTCTAAAACTTTAAACCACTTGTCCTCAAACATTAAAGGGATTGCTCTAAATATATATAAAAATTTTGGGAGGATCAGCATTTTAATAATGTTTGTGCGTCCCATAATAGAAAGATGCAGATTGTGCAGCCTGTCCAAATCTTTTCTCACCATGGAAATTATTGGGGCGATATTCATTTCAACAAGATTTTCTAGGGCAGAAGTAATATTTACACCCAGGTAGAGACCGGAGTCCACCACTCTATGATCCAGGCAGTGCACAAACTGGTTCTTAATTATTTGAGTTTTAGAGCTATTCAACGCGTAGCCCGATAATCGTCCACATTTTTTAGCCTCAATCTCAATCTGTTCTATTGCCTCTGTTGGGTTTGGTGTTATAACCGCAACGTCATCGGCATATGCTAATATCTTACATTGTCCCAGACGTGTGGTTACTGGGGCGATTCTTTCGTTTATCTCAAGCCTGCGAATTAGCGGATCCATATACATCGCAAATAGCAACGGTGAACAGGGACAACCCTGTCGTGTTCCCCGTTTTATCTTTACCAGAGTGGTGTTGCCAGCATTCACTCTAATTGATGCTACCGGATTTATATACAGAGCCTGTAGTGCCCTGACGAATCCTTCCCTAAACCCTACTTTCTTTAAAGTATGCCAGAGATAGTTCCAGGAGACGCGGTCGAAGGCTTTCTCTGCGTCTAAGAGCATAGCCGCAACCGGTTCTCCTGTAACTTCTCCAATATCAAATAATGTAATGACTGTCCGCGTGTGATGAGTAGTACCCCTGCCGGGTATGAATCCATGTTGGTTATCACGGACGAGGGTATGTATTAAACTAGCAAATCTCGTAGCTAGTACCTTTGAGTATATTTTAGTGTCCGCGTTCATTAAAGTTATCGGCCTATACGAGCCTGGTTTGATAGTTGGTTTCCCTTTCTTCAGAATTATCACAATATCTGCACCTCCCCATGACGCCGGTATAGAAACTCCTTTTTGCGCCATCTGCACTGTCAACAGAAAATCACTACTTATCTCATTACAGAATACCTTGTAAAATTCCATCGGAATTTGATCCGGGCCTGTTGCTTTGCCTGAGGGAAGATTCTGAACAGCTGTTATAACTTCTAATTTATCTATGGGCATCTCTAAAGTCTCAGCGTCACTTTCATTCAATGTTGGTGCTAGTATCTCCCCTAAATATTTATCAATTGCCTGATCCTCTTTACCAGATTGCTCATCATATAGATTTGCGTAAAACTGCCTGAATACTTCACGAATCTCATCAGTATCTGTATGTAGCCTACCCATGCTGTCTCTAATTTCCCTAACTTCCCCTGTAGCCACCTTCTGCCTAGTGCGTATGGCAAGTGTATGTCCCACTCTCTCGCTAAACTCATAACACCTCTCTCTATTTGCCAGATAGATCTTAGCGGCCCTGTCTGCCACACTTTCTTCTACTCGCAGTTTTGCCCTGGCAAGCTTAATTAGAGCTTGTTTAGGTACTTCCCCCATCAAAGTGCATTGCTCTAACTCCTTCTCGGCATCTAAAAGCAGTTTAGTCAGGGCTGAACTCCTTAAGTTCTCCTGCTTTCTTTTATACATACTATAGCTAAGAGTCTCTCCCCGGGCACTAGCCTTAAAGACATCCCACACCATCCCTGTTGCCGCTGTCCCCCTATTAAACTCAAAGAATGTAATTATCCAATGTTTCATATGCTGAATATATTATTCATCAGTAAGTAGACCTCTTTCAAATGTCCATACTCTCTCCTTCCGGGTCGCAGCTTTCATAGCAAAACTTAAAATCAAGGGGCTATGATCCGAGAATAGTCTAGGGGATCTTTCAATCTCTATGCTAGGGATCAATGAGTTAGTTACAAAGTAGTAATCCAGCCTTACATGGACCCTATGCGGAACTGAGTAATATGTATATCCCGCATCATCTGGTCTTAAACGTGCCCATACATCTGTTAAAGCATTATTTTGAGCAAGGCTGGATAAAGCTTGACAAACTCTTTTTTTCCTACCCTTATAAGCCCCTGGCGCCAATCCATCTACCCCGTTAATATTAAAATCCCCAGCTAAGATAATACACGGTGCCCAAGTAGCTAATTCCACATCCAAATATTCAAATATCCCTGGGTCGTCATCATTTGAACCATAAATCGACCCCAACGTAATCCATTGTCCACTAAATAAACATTCAATCATTGCCCATCTGCCCCATTGATCCTCTAGCTTTCTCCTTATAGTTACATCTTTTTTCCTTGATAAGATAGCCACACCTCTATTTTTTGCCCCTTGTTTGGAGTATGCTAATACATGATAACCCAACTGGCCAAGGAGGTGCCCTTGTGATCCCATTATATGCGTTTCTTGTAAGAGAACAAAATCCACATTCATCCTCTTTAGTAGTTGTGCAATTGCCTGTCTCTTGCGGTAATCATTTAGACCACATACGTTCCATGTAACAAATCGAATACTCATTAAATTTCTGTTACTTGACTGAGCCAATGAATCCTACTATTTTCTTTAAAATTTTCCTCAAATTTAATACTTAGCTGCACTCCTTTTTTCCAAATGTATGTCTTCAAGCCATCCATCTCTGCCTCTCCTTTTTCCCCTAGATATTGTGTTGGTACATTCACCCAATGTGTCTTGCCCTGTACCCGTGCTCCCCCAACCCCCCTAACCCTCCCTCGTAGACCCCTCCCTATGAGCTCACCCCCCTATGAGCCCACCCCCCCCCTTACTGGCAAATAGGTCAATCCTGACCTATGCGTGTCCGTGCGCTCGCATTTCGCTGCTCCCCCCCCCCCCCCGCTCCCCCGTCTACTCTCTTCTTCCTCAGACTTTATACTACTGATTATGAGTTTACCTTACATTTCAACAATTATAACCACAAAACATACTATTCTCTTCCTGAATTCTTGAAATCTAACGCTTTCCAGCTATACACCCGCTTAATCTAATCTTACTTCGTTTTGCTGCCTACATGTCCTTCCTGGCCCTTAGACAATTTTATTTCGTTAAGATATTCTTGGGCTTGTATTTCAGTATGAAATACTTTAAACTGGCCCCCAGATCCTACTTTCAAACGAGATGGAAACATCAAATAAGCTTCATGCCCTAAAGTTTGGAAAGGTGTAATGAGCTGTCTCAACCTCCACCTCCTTTCCACAGTGGTGTGGCAGAAATCAGGCTGAGCAAAGAAAGTTATGTCCCGATATGAGCGCTTAGCTGCAGGTTTCGCTTTGCTCATGATCTCCTCCCTTAGTAGAAAATTCCCCACATATATCAAGATTGCTCTAGGTTTATCAAAGGTTTTTCCCTTTTTCTGAAGTAGGGGGAAGCGATGAACACGCTGAATCTCCTTCTCCCAATCCCATTTAGTTATCTCGGGGAGACCCTCTTTGAGCAAATCTATAACGAATGATCGAATATCTTGTCCTTCTTTCCCTTCCCCCACACCCAGCAGCCTAATGTTATTACGCCGTTGCCTATTTTCAAATGCTTCAAGTTTCCAAGAAACGTCCATTGCAGTTTTTTCCTGCTCCAGCCTGGTGTTTCTCCACTTGGCGAGCTCATCCTCCAATTTTCCGGTCCTTTCTTCTACCTCCACAACCCTGTCCATCATGTCTGCATAGAGTTTATTCACTTTGCGAAGTGAACCCTGTATTTTTTTATTAGCCTGTCTGGCCCTTCGGCTTTCAATCCTCGCCTCACCCTGCATCTGTTTAAGTGTTGAGAATAAAAGTTCCAAACTAGGGTTTTGTATCTGAGCCTGCGCAGATGCCTTATTTTGGTCTTGTGCTTGAGCCAGAACTGATTGTGGTGGGCATTGCGTATTATCTCCTTCCCCCTCCTGGTATGTCTGGGAGGTAGCTGAATAATCCCAAACCAGTTTCCTTGCCACCTCTGGGTGTAGAGGATCCTGCAGTTGCTTTGACTTAATACGAGCCCTCTCCTTAACACTTTTTAGCTTTCTTTGAGAGGAAGCCCTATTTACTATATTGTCTTCTGGGTCTGAGGTATCGGATCCTAGCTCCGATTCGTCTGTGGAGCTTCCTGAAGATAATGAGCAAAGCCCTACGTCAGACCCAGGAATTGAAGCTGAGTTATTCTCATCGTCTTCCTCATCATCTTCATCGTCATTAACCGAAAAAAAGACATCATCGCCCGGAGAGACAGGGTTGGAAATATTAGGGCCAGGTAACGTTAAGTTTGATTGAGGCCCGAGTGTCACATCCAGCAAAGTTGTAGTTAATTTGACAATATTGTCATTAGCTCCAATATCACTAGTCGCTACATTTGTTTTATCCTCTAGATGTACCTGCGCACTCTCCTGTTCACCATTTACTGCTCCTTCCTTAGAACATGAATTCAACTTTCGCGCCTCCTGAGGAGCTGAACCCGTTACATCCAGTACATCCAGTACATGCACTACGGGATGCACAGCTCTCAAAGCTGTTAAAGATCCCTGCTCTTTCAGGCCAGTTACCTGCAGATCTAGGCTCTGTTTACTGCCCTGCGCCCAACGCGCCTCCGATTGTTCTGAGCTCTCATCCGAGAGCCCAGGCTGCGTGCGGGTACGCTCCGCTACATCCGCTATATCTGATACGGCGGAGAGCGGCTTCTGTAACTCCGACGTCAGTATAGTCGCGGCCCCTGAAGAGGTAGCAAAGGACTCCATCAATGTAGGCTGTTGTAGAGCTGGCTCCTTCTCCATGCATCCATCTGTCTGCCGCGTTCGGTTCGCTTTTGTTGCAGGTAAACCAAATTCCTTATTCTTTTCTTTATCTCGACCTTTTCTCTCTCTCGCCTCGAGGTTTCCGTTTTTCTGACATTCTTCAGTTTTTTCCGATGCTCTCTCAGCTACTCTCCTGCACTGAAGGCGGTGCTTTCACTTTGATTTGTGTTCAACGAGTGTTTTAATAACCCAGAAAAGTGGAATAACTCCCATCTTTTCATTCGACACTTGCAAATAACTCTTAGCTCAAAATAAACTGCAAATGGAAACAGCTTCTCCCATCCCACCTCGTTGCTCAAACAACATTTGGCCTATCTGTCAAGGTGTTACAGGCTGCACCCACAAACATTAAACACTACAGCCACTCTCCCCATTACCCTGTATGCTCTTGGCACGCATGCCCACCCCCACAGTTCCAGTCTTAAACCTTCCAATCTCAAACTGCTCAAACCCGTTTCTGTTTCAGGCACCAAGGAGGAGTTCTTTTAAAAAATAAAAAAAAACTCAAACTCCTACACAAAGTGTTCAAGTAAAGTACTCCCTTTCCCTGAAAGTCCCTTCCCGAGGTTACTTTAGAATGGCTAAGGCTAACTCCCAGCACAACCACTCTCTTCAGCGGTACTTTTGCGCAAAGGTAGCTTGCCCTGGGTCGGACTAGGCCAGAAAATAGGCCTGGGCGCCAAATTAAAAGTGGCCCTCAGAGAGTTGAAAAAAAGTGCCCTGAGTTGCAAACCAGGGCACTTTTTAACGTGTAAACACCGGCTGTAGAAGGGTTTGCAAGGTATGGAAGGCTGGGTGCATGTATACTTGCTCGTGCAATGTGTGTGCTAAAATAAGGGAAATCAGCGGAGAAAACGGCCTCTATAAACCATGAAACAGTCCCACAAAGAGCCGGACCAGCACCTCCGACGCTGCCACAACATACTATTGGCCAGACCGACCCTGCATGTAAAAACATACTATTTTCGATGTACTTTTATATAGCACACAATATTGATTAAGTATACAAATAATAAGTGAGAGTTACAAAAAAATACAGAAATAAAAAAGAATACAAAACAAGCACAGCAAATGTGTGAACAACGTTTTATTTTTCTGAAATTCGCATTAAGGTTTCTGTCCATTTGGGCCTTATATTAGATGAATTAAATATAAATATTAAAACCTTCTACTGAATCCTGCTTCATTCTAACACAACAGTTTCCTAGAGGTTTTCAGAAAAGGTGAAAGCTGAGAGTTGCTCGATGTGAGCCTGTGTTTTAAAAGCCTGTTTGTATCCATTACATCTGGAATAAAAGGTTAAAAATAAGAAAAATAATTAAATAAAGTAAGACAGTGGTAGCAAACTGGCCAGATTGATTTTATTCACACCCAAACACATTAGCACCACTTTTACAGAGTTTGCCAGTGAAGCGCTATTTTAGTTTTCTTGTCTTTGTTTTCCCTGGGCTTGCAACTAGTGCACAAATCCTGGAGGTACTGCAAGGTGTGGATTAGAAAACAAAATGTGTACTGCGGCTCTGCGTCCAGGGATGTGGTCTTTTTTCCATACTGCTAACGTTTTGTAAGGATATCAGCAATGGACATTGAAATGGGGACCATTCAAGGCTCCTTTCACGCAAAAGCACTCACTGATTTCTGAATAGTGAGTGTAAAAGTGGTAAGGTAACAATGTTGTTCCTGCTTGCATTTCACATGGTTTGCTAAATTTTGCATTCCCCTATGAGTGTTTGCTTTTTCCAGGATGTTACTTTTTTTTGTAGGCTGCATATTGCTCTTGTCTATTGCGCCATTTAAATTGAGCCTCATCCAGGTGTTTATAGCCGGCAGCAATTGAGTTGTAGTTGAAGGCAGTGTGAGTTTTTCTCTGTGGGACAGTATGGTGTTCAGTGGGGGAGACGATGTGGCACTATGGCCAGAGCTGCTGAATTTGGGACTGGGGAACCACGTTCAGCCTTAATAACCAGTCCAGCAGACGACTCTGCTGAGAGAGCACAATCCCATGCTAGACCTTAGAAGGCTTCGCAAGACCTTAGAAGCGCTGGTGTCTTAGCACCAGCAGGTGGACCCTAGCACTGGCAAGTCTGGGATAACCTTCAAGGTTTGTCCACCACAATCCATACTGAAGTTCACCTCCAGTCGTGCTAGCAGGCCTATAAAGCAGCACAGCCAAGAACAACAGTGACTCTGTCACTTAGGTCACAGGACCCTTGAGAAGGGCCAGCTCTAGGGCAGTGCAACCGGTGAGTCCGGGCGCTGACTTTGGGTGGAGACATTATGTTTGCTAAACGAATTTCAATGTCAACAAAAAATAACACAATATACAACAGACTACAAGTCAACATTAGATCATATCTATACTAATGTACACTTAACGAACTATGGCATATTAGAGTCATATTATAGTGATCACAAAGCCTTATGGGTAGCAATTTAATAAGCATGTTGTATATATGTGTGTATAGGTGGCTCAGTATCTTTATGTGGCTGGCTCACTATGTGTGTTAGGTGACTCTGTATGTGTGTAAGTCAGTGGCTCTGTATGTGTATGTCTGTAGCTCTGTATATGTGTGTTGAGAAGTGTGGCTCAATGATTAGAGCGGCAGACCCTGATGCAGAGATCTAGCCCGGGACCAGGGTTCAATTCCCCGCCTCGGCGGGTCTTGGGCTCAAAAATTCCACGGACCGGATAATTCTCGCCTTGGTGCCTATTCCAATCATGGAGTCCCACTCTGCAACTCTGGGCAATAGCTTGCTTAATCTCCACAAAGGCCCCCAGAACGCTAAGGATGCCTGGACTCCCTTGGGGGTGCCCAGGAGTGGACGCCTCACAGGGAAAGCCAGGATGGGTTCCACAGCGGTATTCGTACAAGCACCTTGAGACCCTTGCGGGTGAGTAGTGCGCTATACAAATATCAATTTACATTTACATAGCTCTCTGTGTATATGGCTGTCTCAGTATGTGTGGCTCTGTATGTGTGTCTGAGTGATACACTTTGTGTGTGTGTGTGGCTCTGTCTGTGTGGGTCTGTATGTGTGTGTGGTTGGCTCTCTCTCTATCAATACCTCACTCACTCTCTCTCCCTAACTCTCTCTCACTACCTCACTCTCTCACTACCTCACTCTCTCTCACTACCTCACTCTCTCTCACTAACTCACTGTTCTGCTTGGGTTTTCGGATCAGATAGAACCCGCTCAGCAGAGCCTCTCTAACCCAAACCAGAACGTTACCCCCTCCCTAGGGCCTATTTACACCTAAATAACCACATATATGTACCACCTAAGGACAGGGAATTCCTACTATATATACCAAGACCTACAAGTCACAGCCTCGCGGTCCCAAACGGACCCAGGACTTCCTGCCCAGACGGCAGCCAAAGACTTCCTGCCCAGACGGCAGTCACAGCCTCGCGGTCCCAAACGGACCCAGGACTTCCTGCCCAGACGGCAGCCACAGCCTCGCGGTCCCAAACGGACCCAGGACTTCCTGCCCAGACGGCAGCCACAGACTTCCTGCCCAGACGGCAGTCACAGCCTCGCGGTCCCAAACGGACCCAGGACTTCCTGCCCAGACGGCAGCCACAGCCTCGCGGTCCCAAACGGACCCAGGACTTCCTGCCCAGACGGCAGCCACAGCCTCGCGGTCCCAAACGGACCCAGGACTTCCTGCCCAGATGGCAGCCACAGCCTCGCGGTCCCAAACGGACCCAGGACTTCCTGCCCAGACGGCAGCCACAGCCTCGCGGTCCCAAACGGACCCAGGACTTCCTGCCCAGACGGCAGCCACAGCCTCGCGGTCCCAAACGGACCCAGGACTTCCTGCCCAGACGGCAGCCTTAGCACGAGTTCATCCTATAATTACCACAACATATAACAAGGGAATCAGTGTTACTATATATCAGATCACACAAAGACAGACTATATATCAGATCACACAAAGACAGCTAGTTGAGCACAACTTGTTCCCCAGTTCGAGGGGCTCCTTTCTCCCTTATTCAGTTACCACCTACCTGATCAGGATTAACATCTGTTTATGTCAAGTCACAGCTGACTAGAAGAATAGGTTACCCTCTTACACAAGAACACGTAGCACATATTGCTTTACTACAAACTGAATACTTTATTTAGTTATTACATGCACACTCACGGAACATAATACATATCACATAACCTGCAAAGAAAAGTGAAAGATTAAGTTGTACACTCTAATAGTAAGGGGTTGACATCACCTTGGTCGTATGTAGCCTGCACTCAATGGTCATCTAGGTTCCCTTCTCGTCTGCGCCTCGGCTTCGCCTGGAAGTCACACCTCCGCAATCACGGGTTTACTCCCGTCTCCCTCTCCGAGTCACTGGGACCTCTTCCTCATCGGCTACTCTCTTCTCTTTGGAATATCTATTTCTCGGTTTTTCTCCACCTCCAAGTTTGTCATCTGTCTTCCCTGGAATAAGTAGCAGCTTTACTACTAACGGCCAGGTGCCGCCTATGGACTAGAAGCAAGTGCCAGTATCTGCCTCAAACTTTTACTAATATAGACGTGCATTTCCTCATGGAAAATTCCAGCCCGTAACCTGCCGCCCACCAAATTCTTGTACCTCCCCGTGCCAAGGACACGTTCCCAGCCGGCCGGCCTGATGTAGTGTCTTCGGCATGAAGAAAAATACAATCCTTCGATAAGGGCCGGCCTGAACCGGTTCTCTCCAAGCGAATAACACCTAACTAAAACACTGCCTATGACCTAGAAACATCCAAGCTGCCAGAGCAGGAGGAAAGATGGAGTCTCTCCCGTTTAAGGCCTACCAGGCCTGAATTCAGCACGGCTCCATGAAATACCCTCACTACAGAACAGATTACCCCTAATGCTAACGAATCTATCCCCTAGGATATATATGCAAACCCTGATCTATGGGGAAGAACACAGGATCATGTCGAAGTGCCTAATAAGTAGGCTCTATACACTACTCTAACCCTTAGACTTGAATGGAAAGAGACTGAAGTCACCTAAATCACCCTTCAACACAATAAGACCGGAAAAATCGAGCAGTACATTTCACCCTTGACTTCAGTCTATTATACATTCATTAAATGGAGCTAACATCTGTGGAAGAATAATATGAAACAAAGCTAACTGATCTCTGTCTAGTACCAAGTGTGCAGAATTGAAATAATGAAGGAATACACTGAATAAAGCAACAGATAGAAATCAAAACAGCAACAGCAATCAAAATACCACCTAATATTTGGCGTAGTATGTGTATATCAGGTAACCAATTAAAGAGCCAGTCAAACCAGCCCTGGTCAATGTGTTTTCTAACTTCTTCTGTTAAGTCACGCAACTTGTCGATGTGAGCACGAATGGATTGTGTATGGTCAGACAAGTTAAAACAACAGAGACCTTCGAAGTCCGAGCAATCATGTCCATGTTTAAGCAAAAGATAATCAATGGCTGCTCTATTTTGCAAAATGGCCCTACGTTCACCCTGGGCGTCTAATAGCATGTCAGACAAAATTGTAGAAGTATGATTAATAGATTTCACCATCCAGCAGGCCATTTTCCCAATAGATTTGGCATTATAAACCGCCAAAGCAGGAACACCAATAATTGAAACAGCTAAGCTAAGGTATTCAGACTTGGAATATAAATGCAAAGATGGGTCACAATCCTCCTGTAACATTACAGTATCTCGAAGCACACGAGAGTTGGCATTCGGATGCGATGCGAACATCAACAAACTGAGTCTCGTAATGGCACAAGGGCCTCCGGAAATGTTTGCAGGAACAAATGGCCAGGAAGTATTACCACATGAGAAAAGCCATCCGGCAGGTAGTAACATCGTGCGATAGTGACTGGGGGTAACTACCAAACTATTACAAGTCATATTGTTCTGAACTGAAACACATGTGGTCGGTGTCCTTTGAAAGCACAAAGTCCGTTCGTGGGTTGTAAACGAAGTGGCGCCTTTTAGTTTTAGGCGCAGACATTCAGAGATCGCACTAGGATTACACGTAAGAAAGAAGCACAAATCACCTTGTGTGATATTATAAGTAAGTATTTGGGACTGGATGGGGGTTTGCTCGTTCGGCAATTCAATACATAGGGGGCAATATACATGGGTAGCAAAATCACCCAGGAGAATATTGGGACGGGCCTTCGAGACATTAAAAATATGAGTTAAAGTTTCCAATGAGGCGGGGACAGCAACCAGGCAGGTCGCCAGAATGTCATGAACAGATCTCATCGGTGTCAAACAGAAGTGAGGGGCGTCAGTCACCCTCTTAGCAAGTGCGGTCCAAAAGTTCGATGATGAATCCCATGCAGCGAAGGAACGCAACACTCTGGTTCCCAGTTCATCCCGGGTTGATAGGATCCCTCCTTTCTCGTCGTACCAGTCCGAAAACAGTCCGGCTCCGACACATCCTGCAGCAACAATCCAAAGAATGATCTGAAAGAAAACCAAATACAGGCATTAATCATTCTCGTAAATAACATTTATCAGCCGGGACCGCTTCCCAGCTATCTTTCCCTGGTCTCATAACCAAAATGGTATTATCCTGACCAGTGGCAATGACCTCTGCTTGTTCAGGGGGATTCTTAGGCGACTGCACCCAAACTCTGGCCCCGGGATTATCCGTGGAGCCAAAACCTTTCTGGCCACGTACAGTTAGCAACGTTGGAGCAGTGCCTTTCATTAATACACCACTGAAAACAGGCATTATGAGTAATTGAGCCACTCGGTCAGTGCGATCTATCAGTAAGTCAACCTCACTGCTATTCAGCAGGAGCACCTTAATCTCTCCCTGATAATCACTGTCGATAATTCCTCCAAGCACCTGAATGCCTTTTACAGCCTGCCCCGATCCAGGGGCGATCAATCCGAAATTTCCAGGTGGTATC
Organism: Triturus cristatus; assembly: GCF_964204655.1. NCBI lineage: Eukaryota > Metazoa > Chordata > Amphibia > Caudata > Salamandridae > Triturus > Triturus cristatus. Next base: position 620,684,558 of record NC_140585.1, read on the forward strand.
TGAACACCAACACCTGTCTCTATGATGACTCGATCTCTACTTTTTATAACAATGTCATCCATAGCATGCAAGTCTAAACCTGCCGACCCTGGGGTCGCTCTACATGGAGCCAAAGCTCCGGGAGTAATTTCCCAATACATCACAGTTTCTCTGATTTCATTAGGCATAGCCTCAGCATTCGGGGGAAACAAACGCATAAGTGGAGATTCAGCATTTAAAAAAGGACGATTATTCAAAATCAATAGTGCTTGGGGCAAAAAGTCTCGCCAATTTTTATACTTGTCATCCGTTAACTTACGCAGCTGGTCCTTTAGCAGGCCATTCAATCTCTCCACCAGGCCCGAGGCCTGTGGGTAGTAGGGGATATGGAATATCCATTCAATATTGTTTTCCGCACAGAATTCCTGTACCAATCTTCCACGAAAATGGGATGCATTGTCAGATTGAATTTGGAATGGCACACCATAGTACATCATAATTAATTCTAATGTTTTAATGGTATTCAATTGGGTAGCTTGCTTACAGGGAAGGGCTACCAGCAGGCCACTGTATGTATCAACAATAGTGCAAACATATTGACAATTCCTACTCATGGGAAGTGGACCAATGTAATCGATCTGCCAAATTTGAGCGGGCAGTTTGCCGCGATGTAAATGACCTTTAACAATTTGGGGCACCTTACGCCGTCTGATATGCTGACAAACGGGGCAGTGTAAAATAACATTTTTGATTAAATCTAAGGGAATATAAATTCCTCGATCAGCAGCCCACCTGCTAGTGGCCTTCTCTCCAAAATGTCCTGCCTTCTGGTGTGCCCATTTCGCCAATCCCGCAATATCAGAATCTTGCCTGTCCACCACTGCCTCAGCAATTTTAGACTTCTCATCTGCAATGTTATGAAAAAATTTGTCAAGAGAATCTATCGGGGTGTGAGCGTCCACATGGAAGATTGTAACAGTACTCTGTGGGAGCATCTCCCAAATTTCTTGCCATAACTCTTTTCCCCATAATTCTTTGGAATGTAACTTCCAATTATGGGAATGCCAAGTTGGCAACCAAACAGCCAGTCCATTGGCAGTAGACCAAGAATCAGTGAAAATATGACATGTACCAGGTAACTCTTGTTTCAAAACTTGGTAAACAGCGTAAAGCTCGGCAAATTGGCTGCTTTTACCTTCACCAGTTGTGCTCAACAATTTCTGTGTGATCGGATTATAGGACACCGCCTTCCAGTGCCGTGTCATCCCTATAAACCTCGCTGAACCATCAGTGAACCAAACATGGTTTCTTTCCGCTGCGGACAAATCATCAAAAGGCTTACCCCACTTGACAGGAGACTCCTGTGCTAAAGGTACGGAACATTCACTCTCAGTCTCAGTCGATGGCGCTCGCGCCACCTGCTCATGTAAAGAAGCAACTCCTTTCGGGCCCACACGTGCCCTGTATTGTATGTACCATTTCCATTTAATCACACTCGCCTCTTGAGCGTGTCCAATTCGGTGAGTTTTCGGCGAACTCAGAACCCACTGCATGATAGGAATTTCCGGACGCAGAACTATATCATGTTTCAAAGTCAATTGCTCGGTATCCACCAGAGCCCAATAACAAGCAAGTAACTGTTTCTCAAAGGGTGTGTAACGCTCACCAGCATCAGGTAACTTTTTGGTCCAAAAACCTAACGGTACTTTACTCCTGCCTTGTTTCTGCCACAAACTCCAATTTGCATAAAGGCCCTGTACAGACACATTCAAATCCACGTCACCATCACGTACAGGCCATAAATCCAGAGCATGTTGAATTGCCTCTTTTGCCAGACTAAACGCATCTTGCTGTGGTTTATCCCATTCAAATGCATTCTTTTTACGCGTGACCCGGTACAAGGGGGCCAATATTTGACTCCAATGAGGAATATGCTGGCGCCAAAAGCCAAACACAAGACAACCACAACGCACACAGGTTTCATAAACGGTTCGTGACGCCAAATGTTCTGCTTGGGTTTTCGGATCAGATAGAACCCGCTCAGCAGAGCCTCTCTAACCCAAACCAGAACGTTACCCCCTCCCTAGGGCCTATTTACACCTAAATAACCACATATATGTACCACCTAAGGACAGGGAATTCCTACTATATATACCAAGACCTACAAGTCACAGCCTCGCGGTCCCAAACGGACCCAGGACTTCCTGCCCAGACGGCAGCCACAGACTTCCTGCCCAGACGGCAGTCACAGCCTCGCGGTCCCAAACGGACCCAGGACTTCCTGCCCAGACGGCAGCCACAGCCTCGCGGTCCCAAACGGACCCAGGACTTCCTGCCCAGACGGCAGCCACAGACTTCCTGCCCAGACGGCAGTCACAGCCTCGCGGTCCCAAACGGACCCAGGACTTCCTGCCCAGACGGCAGCCACAGCCTTGCGGTCCCAAACGGACCCAGGACTTCCTGCCCAGATGGCAGCCACAGCCTCGCGGTCCCAAACGGACCCAGGACTTCCTGCCCAGATGGCAGCCACAGCCTCGCGGTCCCAAACGGACCCAGGACTTCCTGCCCAGACGGCAGCCACAGCCTCGCGGTCCCAAACGGACCCAGGACTTCCTGCCCAGACGGCAGCCACAGCCTCGCGGTCCCAAACGGACCCAGGACTTCCTGCCCAGACGGCAGCCTTAGCACGAGTTCATCCTATAATTACCACAACATATAACAAGGGAATCAGTGTTACTATATATCAGATCACACAAAGACAGACTATATATCAGATCACACAAAGACAGCTAGTTGAGCACAACTTGTTCCCCAGTTCGAGGGGCTCCTTTCTCCCTTATTCAGTTACCACCTACCTGATCAGGATTAACATCTGTTCATGTCAAGTCACAGCTGACTAGAAGAATAGGTTACCCTCTTACACAAGAACACGTAGCACATATTGCTTTACTACAAACTGAATACTTTATTTAGTTATTACATGCACACTCACGGAACATAATACATATCACATAACCTGCAAAGAAAAGTGAAAGATTAAGTTGTACACTCTAATAGTAAGGGGTTGACATCACCTTGGTCGTATGTAGCCTGCACTCAATGGTCATCTAGGTTCCCTTCTCGTCTGCGCCTCGGCTTCGCCTGGAAGTCACACCTCCGCAATCACGGGTTTACTCCCGTCTCCCTCTCCGAGTCACTGGGACCTCTTCCTCATCGGCTACTCTCTTCTCTTTGGAATATCTATTTCTCGGTTTTTCTCCACCTCCAAGTTTGTCATCTGTCTTCCCTGGAATAAGTAGCAGCTTTACTACTAACGGCCAGGTGCCGCCTATGGACTAGAAGCAAGTGCCAGTATCTGCCTCAAACTTTTACTAATATAGACGTGCATTTCCTCATGGAAAATTCCAGCCCGTAACCTGCCGCCCACCAAATTCTTGTACCTCCCCGTGCCAAGGACACGTTCCCAGCCGGCCGGCCTGATGTAGTGTCTTCGGCATGAAGAAAAATACAATCCTTCGATAAGGGCCGGCCTGAACCGGTTCTCTCCAAGCGAATAACACCTCCTAACTAAAACACTGCCTATGACCTAGAAACATCCAAGCTGCCAGAGCAGGAGGAAAGATGGAGTCTCTCCCGTTTAAGGCCTACCAGGCCTGAATTCAGCACGGCTCCATGAAATACCCTCACTACAGAACAGATTACCCCTAATGCTAACGAATCTATCCCCTAGGATATATATGCAAACCCTGATCTATGGGGAAGAACACAGGATCATGTCGAAGTGCCTAATAAGTAGGCTCTATACACTACTCTAACCCTTAGACTTGAATGGAAAGAGACTGAAGTCACCTAAATCACCCTTCAACACAATAAGACCGGAAAAATCGAGCAGTACACTCACTCTCACTATCTCTCACACTACTTCACTCTCTCTCACTAACTCAATCACTCTCTCTACCTCACTCTCTACCTCACTACTCAACTCTCTCTATATCACAGCATCACAATAACACTACATCACTAGCTATCTCACTCAATATCTATTTCTATCTCACTCTCACTACCTCACAACACACTCTCTCAAAACTTCACTACATCACTCTCACTACCTCACAACTTCACTCTTTCTAACTCACTAATTCACTCTCTATCTCACTACCTCACTCTCTCTCTCAAATACACTAAGTCACCTACACTCACTCTTTCACTACCTCACTCTATCTCACTACTTCACTACTTCACTACATCACTCTGTTTCTATCTTAATACCTCACAACATCCCTCACTACCTCACTCTCTCTTTCACTACCTCAATCTTTCTCTATCTCACAACACCACTCACTGTTTCTATCTCACTACGTCAGAAAATACCTCGCTCACTAACTCACTCTTTCACTATCTCACTCTCTATCTACCTCACTCTCTCTCACTACATAACTCTCTATACATCACTACTCCCCTCTATACCTCACTATCTTACTACTTCTCTCTCTAAAAAGATCACTACCTCACTCTCTCACTACCTCACTCTCTATATCACAACTTCACTCTCTCTCTAACTCACTACATCACTCACTCTCTATCTCTCTACCTCACTCTTTCTATCTCACTAACTCACTTTCACTGTCTCTTTCACTACCTCTCTCTATCTCACTACATCACAACACCACTCTGCTTACATCTCACTACCTCACAACATCCCTCTCACTCACTACATCACTGTTTCACTACCTCACTCTCTCTCACTACATAACTCTCTCTACCTCACTACTCCACTCTATCTCACTACCTCACTATCTCACAACTTCTCTCTCTCAAAACATCACTACCTCACTCTCTAGCTCACAACCTCACAACTTCACTCTCTCTCACTCACTACCTCAATCACTCTCTATCTCACTACCTCACTCTTTCTATCTCACTAACTCACTTTCACTCTCTTTCACTACCTCACAACATCACTCTATGCTTATATATCACTACCTCACAACATCCCTCTCCCTCACTACCTCACTTTCACTACCTCACTCTCTCTACCTCACTACCTCAGTCTCTATCTTCCTCACTCTCTCTCACTACCTCACTCTCTATTTCAATACCTCACTCTCTCTCTCTATCTCACTACCTCACTCTCTCTCTGCTAATGCAATAGGTATCACATATGCAAAAAAAAAAGCTAATGCCAATAGAAATGACAATGCCATTTATTTAGGGATACAAAAATGATAAAAAAATAATGAGCAATACCAATAGCTCTACCTATAATATTGCCGAGACCATTGCATTGTAAATGCTTGTTTAGATTTCAGCTTGGCCTTTGTTAAGGTAGATAGAAGTATACTATGGTCCAAGTTACATGCATACATGTTTGTGCGAATTCATATTAATCTACTAAGAGATATGTAATCTCTACACTCTAACTTCTGGGTGAGGAAACATTAGGCACATGCTCTCTTGTTTTGTCAAAGACTCCAGACACCAACAGCCTTAAGCAGGGCTCTGTTCTCACCCCCATACAATTAATTTTTTTATAACCGATTTGGACACTCAAAAGAAAATCCCATACACTCAGAGCTAGCTGGATATCACATAACCTTGCTGCGCAATGGAAATTCCCTTTCACTTTTGAGTAAATTGTGAAAAAAATGCCGAGAGTGCTTCCCTGGTTTTGTCTATAATAGAAACAGCTTGCTAGTCAATCTTGATAAAACAAATCTGTAGTTACTTGGATGACATTGCACTAGCGTGGCTTTCGGACGAACGACCTGAGTATTTTTGTCATCACATCACGAAAGATGAGATACAAGAGGCCATTAACTCTCTTCCTAATAATAAGGCTCCCGGCCTGGATGGTCTCCCAGGTGAATTTTACTAAACATTCCGAGACCTGCTGATACCTCACCTGGCTGAAATGTACGAAGAGGCTTATGAGGAGGGAATGCTTCCGCTATCACTGAGGGAAGCCTTATTGATAGCCCTCCCCAAACCAGATAAAGATCTAGCAAAATGCGACTCATATCGTCCCTTATCCTTAATAAACATTGATGTGAAAATTCTGGCAAAAATAATAGCGAAAAGAATACAACCATTATTAGGTAATTTAGTACTACCGGACCAAGCAGGCTTTATACCGACTAGGTCCACTACACAAAACATAAGTACAATTTTTGCAATGTACGATCAATTGGATCCGGATATACCAGCAGCGCAGCTGCTGCACTGCTAGACGCGGCGAAAGCATATGATTCGGTGGAATGGGTGTTTGTTAAGTGTTCTGCTCAGGATGGGATTTCCTGAGCAGTTTTTACGCTGGGTAACACTACTATACAACGAACCCACAGCTAGAGTTGGAATAAACGGGTCCACCTCCAACACTTTTGAACTAAGTCGGGGAACGAGACCGGAATGCCCGCTCTCCCCAATTTTATTTGTACTGACTCTAGAACCCCTAGCCTGCAAAATCCGCTAAAAACACTCTAAGTCAGCTTTCCAATTCAGTTTGCGACCTATAGGCATCTCCTTATATGCAGACGATTATGGTGGTTTATACACGCTACCCTGACACCAACCTAAACCCACTCATTAGAGAATATATCCGATTTGAGAGCTACTCGGGTCTCCGAAAAAATTGCGACAAATCTGTCGTAATACCTCTTACAGAGGGTACGGCACAGCCAACTCTGGAATACCCATTGAAATGGCACACTGATCCATATTCCAAGATATTTTATCGGATTGATCGCAACCCTGAAATAGTGATCAGAGAGAATTACGGGAGGGCGCTATCAAAACCTCAAGCACAGGTGGATACATTGATTAAGTTGCCACTCTCACTAGCTGATAGAATCGCTTTGCAAAAAAATGATAGTGCTGCCTAGATTCCTATATTTGTTTTGGAATATCCCGATTTGGCTCACACAGACGGTCTTCTCCAAATTGAGGTCAGCTTTACAACGCTTGACGTGGGCAGGGAGACAGGCCAGAGTAAGCTGGAAAATCGTAACTAAACCATATCACCAAGGGGGATTTGGAACCCCGGATCTTCAACTCGATTTTTTTTAGCTCAAGCGCAACACGCACATTATTGGTTACACCCACACATCCCACATATAGCAGTGGAACATTACCATGGACACTCGACTCTGTTGATAACCTATATCATAGACCCAAAGTTCCACACCGAGAGAAACGATCCACACAGTATACTGCACTTCACGAGCATTACATAAGTTAGCTTATCATGCAAAAAAGCTCCCTTGATAGGCACCAGCAATGCTTCTAGCTCATCATCCCAAAATTTCAGTTACACAGGAAAAGAAAATGCTTACATTACTAGATGAAATGGGACTGGTTGACATGAACAAGGCGTTCCCACACAAACGATTCATCCCACGAGATGACCCGTCTTTATGTGCACATCAGACGCCATTAAAGTTGTTTGCTTATCTGAGACTGCGCACGGCGGTTAGGGAGCTATATACAACGTTTCCAGAAGAGCCGCCACAACTGACGGCGTTACAAATCTTATTAACAGCACCTATGCGTCAAAGCCTAGTAACACGACTGTATAACGCATCACAGGATGAACAGAAATGTGGACATAACAAATCATTACAACGGTAGGAATCAGTAACAGGCATCACAATAGATGAACAAGATTGAGACTACAGCTGTACTCAACTAGACTTACTCACTTCAAATTGCAATCTAAGTATAATTCATTTTAAATTTCTACACCAAATATATTACACCCCGGTCAAATTACACAAATATGGTCTTAGACCGGAGGCCAATTGCACACGCTGGAACGCCCCTAAGGCTGACTTCTTACTCATGGCTTGCCCCCACTTCACAGGTACTGGCAAGACATTATTGATACGCTAACGACAATGCTAGCAGAACAAATCCCGAACATGCCACTGGTCTGCCTACTGGGAATCCACAAACTTAGATTAGCCAGGAGAAGGAAATTTTTGTCTCTGGCACTATTACTCGCTAAGCGGCGCATAGCCATGCATTGGGGTAGTAAAAGACCCCCCAGACTTAAAGACTGGCTTACTGACATGACCTGTTGTAGAGAGACACTGGAGGCCTATGCAGAGGAAATACCACAGGCTTCTAGGCCTCGTGATTTCTGGGACCCGTTGGTACAATCCCTACACATCACACTGGTAGGACCCTGAATTGATACAGAGTGTACTCAGGAGATATGATGGTAAGAAGTACTGGCTGAGATGGCGGAGTGAATGGACGGCGGAGTTGAATGTGCAAAAGAACATACCAAATGTGAGGTGGGTCGCACACCGCTCGTCATACTAGCAAATAGCCCCATAGTATTCTGGAGGATGTAGTGACAGCGGCGGGTACACCTAAAATGCCATCCCTGTACAAATTATTACGGCTCCCTTGAGCTAACGGGCTGACGAGCCTTGGATCTGCACCTGCGCGCCATGAGAGGTACTTGACCTGTTTTTAATTACATTTTGGCAGTCCACACGGCACCCCTTTACACTTTCCTACTCCCTGCTGACGAGAGGCAACTACCTCGAAACACGTGTCCAGGGATGGCTAAATGCAACACATACTGTTCTCTTTACACATCGTGGCATAGGCGTACCCGCCGTCGCCACTTCATTTACCACAGTCCTTTGGGGCAACTTGCTGGTGTGACGAGCAGTGTGCGACCAATTTGTGTACAAAAGAACATACCAGATCAGGAGTATAAATAAATAGAAATAAGTTGTAATAACAAACTTAGCAGATCCTTATGAAGTTCGTATGATGTGTAGATGATGTCTGTATTAGAACACAAACTTCGATGATAGGATTTGTAACCAATATGTGGAAGGATAATTTCTGTGTATAATGTACTGCTGCTGATTGGCGAAAAATAAACTACAAAAAAAAAAAAATCTTTGGGAGAAAAATAATTAGGACTGATAATTGGTATTTATACAGCACCATGTACAAAGACCTCACGGGTTACTTTGAAAAAGAGATGGAATTGGCACCTTTTGGCCTCCTTAGGACCAAAAGCCCACTCCCTTAATTACCCCTTATGTACATTAGCCGAGAAAATGCCAAATCCCTTTTTTGAAACTCTTTCTTCTAGAAAAGCGAAGTTGATTCTTTCACTGGCTTATGGAACCGAGTTCTTCAGCGGGAATTTAAGTATGTTTTTAGCTGTGGCTTAGCGTCTTATTTATTATTGGTGCTCTGTTTTATTTCCCCATAATCATCGCACAAGCACAAATTATACTTTAATTTACATTGCCCAACTATGCCAAGATAACCCTCGCGGTTGATAGTGCCCTACAGAGCTGCATAACATAACATAAACCAGACCATTGGCTGTTACTTGCATTATGCACTGTAATTCCTAGAGATCTACCACTCCGATGAGACTGATTTGGAGGTCTAGGAGACCTCTCAAGTAGGTTAGAGTGTCTCCACTCTAATTTACTTCAGATCCGTTACCAAGCAGCAATTTAAGGTGGTCATCTTTAAATTCTGCAGATGTTCTTTAATGAGAGAAAGAATGCTTGGTCCGTGATTGACACACGCAAACTAAGTGCTAAATTGCTCTCCCTTTATGCATCCTTCCCTGTAATATTACAAGTATGCTCCTATGCCATCACTTGGTTCTCTTTCCTTTCTTGGACTGTATCGCCTAAATGCAAGGCTCCTAAACTCTGAAAAATGTAGCCTGTGTACCTAAGATCACGAGTCTTTCAAACATGCTTTGTGCACTTGTCCAACTCTAAGGGGGGAGGACCCACGGAGTGCGTGGGTAATGGATGGGTGAGTGGGTGTGTGTGTTGTATAAAGTTCATGGAAAGCATCTCTGCCCTCTTAGAACGAATCAGAGCAACTGAAATGCATCTTCTATGAGGGAAGCTCTTGGATTAAGCTGTTGTAGTTTCTGTTCTGTAGGCCAGGGAGGGATATCCTCATTTATTTTAAATAATTGTGTTAGTTATTCAACTGTTCTTTTGTTATATATGAGATAAAGTACCACCTTCTGTTCATTATAAGAATTTTACAAGTCACTGAGGACTTTTGTGACCATTCACTTGAAAAGAAGTGAACTTCAGTGCGAGGGTACTTTGACAATGCATTATGTTCAGATTTGACATGTATGGTATATACACTATTCCTTGCAAACATATTGTATTATATATCTAATTTAATGAGCTTTTGATTAGCCTTTGATCAGTGTTTTTTTTTTTTGTTACTGGCCGTTCAGCCATTGATACATTAACAATCACACTGCGGCTCCTCATACAGGAGTATTTCAGTCCCACAGTTTTTCTATTGGCGGTTTGTCTCCTTCTGTCTCTACTCTGCATGAAAAAGGTGATGTGAGGAATGTGTGCAAATAGCCTAACCAGTGCCAATCGCTTGGGGCAGCATTCCAACCCATCATTTTTCACCCTCTGTGTCCCTCTAAACAAAGGCCCATCTTATGCAAATCAGTACTGACCATGCTCCGCATCGGGAGAGTACCTCCAGAACTTCCAGACGAGGCTCTCTCGTGAAGGAACAAGCAGTTGAAGATGGTGTTATCCTATTTAGGCCCCATCAATGAGGTATAGGTTGGATTATCTGGGAATTTAGCAGGGGAGCCATATCTGGGAATACCCTTGTTCACTTAGGGCATAGCATCAAGCACCCCAAAGGTGAGGGGAGGAACTCTTGTAAATTGTCTAACCACTGCCAGTTACTCGGGATCGCATTCCAACACATAATTGTATGCTCATTGTGACATTCTAGACCGAGGCCCGCCTTAAGCAACTCAATATCAACCTTGCTCCTCACTGGAACAGTCCATTCAAGTAAATGTGTTGCAAAGTGATTGCCAGTAGTTTAGACTATTTGCATCCATTCCTCTGTAATGCATGAAGGACTCCTCCATCATAATGGATGAGGGATGATTTTGCAGTCAGCGAGTGGTCCAATAGCGCCCTCAGTAGGCACAGACAAAAGCATTTGAATGAAGCATGCCATAGAAAGAGTTGCTTTATTTTAGCATGTCGTACAAATGTCTTTTCCCCGTCAGCTTTGCCAATACTTCACATTTTTTGTCATTTTTGTGACCTTAAATCTCTCGAAGTTGCAGTAATTTAAAGCCAATATTATCTTCTATTTGCTCTAATAAGAATAATTTTCCGGTGATGTGCATTAAAAATAAAAAGGGTTATCTGTTCTAAGTACACCTGTATATTGGGTAGTACCCGTATTGTTCTATGAAAATCATATCCATTGCAGACTGAAATAGAGATGCCAGATTGTGCTCAAATTAAGAGCTAGTTAGTAGTGGCCTCTCTCATGGCTCATTGAAGGAGCAGCAATCAATATCCATTATTGGGTCAAGAACTCCTATGGGCCATTAAAAATATTAAACCAGGCAAGAACATCATAGATGACATCCCAGCTTAATTGTACAAGCGATACACGGGTATAATAATAGATAGATTACTGTAATTGTGCTACAAAGCCCTGGGTAATGGGAATTTACCAACATCTATTATTATGGTTTTATAGAGCACCCAGATACCACAATGGCTTTCTCTGTACTTCGCCCCTCACTGTAATTTGTCAGAGTAGTATTTAGACACTTGTTCGGAACACCAGGTTTTTAGCTGTTCATGAAGAATAGATAAAGACTGACAACATCTCGGGGACATTGAAATAGAGTTCCACAGCTTGGGACCTGGGTAGGAGAACGCACAGCCACCTTGATGGGCTCTTCTCACTCTAGGAACAGAGGAAAAGTTGGAACTGCTAGAGCGTAGGGAGCAGCTTGGTTTGTAAGGTGATACCAAGCATCTGAGGAGCCATATTTGACAATAGGTTGTGCATATAACATAATGCTTTAAAATTAATTTGGTTCTCTACTGGTAGCCAGTGGGGCTTGTGCAAAAGATTGGATATGGAGGTAAGTCTAGGCAGCTTTAGAAGAAGCCTGACGGCAGCATTTTGGACCAACAGCCGTCGCTTAAGGGCTCCCTTAGAAACATCCAGATAGAGAATGTTGCCATAATCCAATCTTGGGATGATCAAGGCCTATATCACTGTTCTTTGTGCTGAAATCAGAGGGCAACTAAGAATCTTTCTTAACCATCTGAGCATTCTAAAGCAGGTAGCCTCTGCCTTAGTGACCTGGATGTTCATTGAAAGCTTGTTATCCAGCCAGACACCCATGTTCGTAACAGCTAGCCCTGGAGTAGGACATGTCCCAAGAATCTTAGGTCACTAATGAGGCCCCCAGAGCTGTTTTTTCACCAACAGAATCTCAGTCCAATGACAGGCTTTATTAGTGGTTGTTTCTAAACCGTATAAAACCACTTGGAGTGCTCATCATATTGACCTCAGTCAATGCTAAAAGTGTGCATGAAAGTACAGAGCAGATCGGTAGCATCACGCTTGCTGAAAGGCATGTACTTACTAGTGCACACTGACCATTGTGGGTTTATACCCCAAAAGGATGACTGTTCAACTTCAGACTTTTCTGACATGAATACGTTGTCAGATATGGGGGTTGAAAGAATTCTGTGGCTGCTCTGGATGTATAGAAGGCTTTTAAATCTCTAGACTGGCTGGCAGTTTGGCTGCAATCAATACTACTTTGACCCAACACCGTTTTCAAGGATTAGGCCTCTTTATGTGGCACAACTTGCCCACTCTTACCACTCCTGTTTGCAGTGACCGCTTTCCTGTGAAACCCAGAGGCTAGTATTATGCCTAAGACTTTTATTACTACTCCATGCACCTCTTTAAAGTAAACTTATTTCCAGATGAAAAAATCTAGATTCAGAACACCGTAGTCCTTACACTCCTTACACTCCTTACACTCTCAGACACAGTAGCCATCTTCTCTTCATTTCTGTGTCCGTTTTTATCCCTTTTTCGTAGATATTTGAGAATGCAGAACACTGAATTCACAAACGTCTTGCATTAATCACAGTTGTTTCCACTTGGGACTCTTCCCCCAGGCTCTTTGCTACATGTGGTGTTACATTGACAATATACTTTTCATAAAAGAAAAATCATTTGTACCCAACCCTGCTTTGATCACAGCTTCTAAAGAGAAGTGCACTGAATGCCTAACTTTCTTCTTTGAGAAGATCTCCAAAATTAGAATTTGTTCTTCAGCCCTTACATCTGGTCAAGTAAAGTAACATGCAGGCTTGACTAGGTAACCTATGGTGTCCCACAAAGCTCCGTCTTACTTCCAGGTCATATGTTCAGCTCCTCCGCCTCCTATTAGAAGACTTTAGGCATTAAATTACCCGATGTATGCAGGCGAAGCAACTCTATTTAAAACTCTGCTCATTACTAAAAGTAGCCACACTACACAGAGGCATGGACTGGATATTTACCTGGGTGAATAACTGCATGAAATTAAATCCGTAAAGGACTGAAATTATAGTTGTATCAAATGGAAGTATCAATCCTGACCTCCACCACAAGCTCCAATTCAGCTAATCCCAGTCTCCCTATGTAACTGTTAAATCTCTAGGCTTCTGTATTGACAGCTCTCTCTCTGTAGTTCTTCACATGAACAAAGTTCTCCGCACTGCAAATATCTCGCTTCGCCATACAGATAAAATCGGCTGCATATGGGCTTATCTCTTGAATGGGCACTGATATCTCTATCCTAGTCGGCCTTCCGGCCTATGCCTTGATGCCCCTAAAGCAGGACTTAACTGCACCGCTCAATTAGTCAGTAGAAGGAAAGTTTGACCACATCACTTCATTTATAATAGACCTCTACTGGCTCCCATTAAAGGCTTGGGTACAGATAAGTATTTGGTGTCTCACATTTACATCCCTTCGTTTAGGTGTACCAAGCTACTTATCAGACCTTCTGCAAGTTTCATGGGACTCCATAATTTTCTCGAATCAAGGAGACTCCTATTCTCTAATCCCCTAAATTCACATCTATGCTGGCTCAATGAAACACAGCTGGTTTTGACATTTATGGATTCTCTATTGACCAAACTCAGAATGTTTCTTGACATCCTGTTGTCCGGAAAGGACTAAAGACTTTCCTGTACAGAAGATATCTAAGCAGTGATCTGACCTAGTTTGAAACTCATCTCCGCGAGTTCTGACTTAAAATTCTTGTTTGTTAATTGATTAACCAATCTTTTGTCCCCAGCCTGCCTTACCCCTTTTTCCTTTGTGAATCTCTGCCTGTCGCCTATCTATATCTCATTTCACTTTATGATCCATTGACATTGCTTTATGACACGTCCTTCTCTCGTACACTCCTTTTTTCTGCTCTCCCTTCTTTGTTTTGTAAACATCTTTCATATGTAATTCCAGTTCTCTGTAAAGCGCTAAAATACCTTCCAGTGCTGTGGCGCTACAGAAAAGTATGCAAAGAAATCTGAGAACGTGGTTAAAATGTGATTACTTCTGTAAACAAGGGGGAGAGTTAGGACAGTATGTAGGCCGTTCTTGTCCCAAACTAATAATGTAATAAACAACTAAGACGGACCACTAGAGAGTGGCTGGGTTACCCTGGTAGCCATAATTGTGCTTCAATTAAATGCTAAATGCATCTCTATTCCCTGCTATCAAACGTAAATTAAATATAAATCATGTTGATGCCCTATGCCCTGCAGTTTAACAGGGTATAGTGTTAATTGAAGCACAATTATGAGGGATGGTCAGTGTTTACTTAGCAGCGCAGGCATAGTGGCAGGTTAAACATCGAGGATGGAGTGGGGGAGGTTACTGCGTTCAGCAAACTCTTGACAATGACAGAATACAAGTGAGGTTTTGTTTATGGTTTATTTGCAAGGACAGGACTGTAAAAAAATGATTGTAACATGTGTATCTATGAAATAACTATAGAGTTGCATTATGGAAGATTAACATGGGTTTTATCTTATCTTTAAATCTAAACAGCTCCCCCTGAGGAAGGGCAATGAAAAGGGCCCGAAATGCATTGGGATAAAGATTTTAGCTGTAATTCATCAAGTAAATGTCCTGACGTGCTGTAGTAATAGGCTTGGATTGGCACAACTACTTTATGTGAAGCAAAGGGATGTTTGGATGGTTGTCATCGTGTATAAAGTCAAGCTGGATGAAATGTGACAAGCGCAGAATAAAACGAACTTGAACAAGAATAGTTTGCATCGTATTTTGTCGTAGCTGTGCGATTGGTTATGTAGCTCAGCATTGCTGCAATCATTGGAGCCTGCCCATTGAGAACCATTGCTTGGCTCAGGGTTGGCTTTAGTGCTGGTGGCGCCTAGTGGGACCATATTTTTTGGCCCCTGCCCAGTGGCAGCCTCCTCAGTGTATTCCCTCACTACCACCCAACAATGGTCCCCTCAACTCTACATCGCCCCTCTCTCGTATGAATGTAATTTATTTTACAGCATTACACATCCCAATTTAGGGTGTTAGAGTACATTACATCGCAGACTTATGTGCATCTTATGCAGAGGCAATAGCTCATATAAGTGTGTAAATCAAAGGTTACTTAAGACAATGAGGATTTTGAGATGTAGGAGTTGCATGCCATCCATACTGGTAGGAAGTATATATGTTAAGAGTGCTTGGTTTGAGGAAAAACAAACTCTGTATTTAAAACGTAACTCAGTGGTTGAGGTTATCTTTACTTATAAGAATGTATTGCTACCCAAAGTAATCCTTTTTGGCAACCGTATAGAACAGAAAGATTGGGAGGGGGCAAAGTTTAGAATGCATGCCTTACAGTTTGCGTGCTGCTTTTTGATTCTGGTTCATAGGTCACTGTGATATATTAGAATTACTACTTATAAACTGCAAGTAACAAAATTATATCTGTGGCAAAGTAGTAACCCACTGAGCTATTTACATAAAACTCAAATCTATGATATGCATGTTACACATTGGCACATTATTCTGCTGCACTACTTTATGATGGGTTAAAATTGTGCATAGATAAAACTGAAATCTTGCCAGCAAGTGCATTAATCACCAGATTTACCTTGACATTTTTATTATTCCAATAAAGTTACTGGGCAAGGAACCCTGCAGCAGGTGGCTTTAACCCCAGAAGAAGTTTCAAAATGCAGTGCCCTCAAGCTTGGCGCATGGTGCGGTGGAACCGGTCGCACAGCCCTAAACCGGCACTGAGTTGGCTTTCCTGTCACTCATTTACCTGCTTCATATTCATGCCCCAGCTTGTCTATCTTGAGTTGGTCCCTCCCAAAGGGCGTAGCTTATTTGCCACCCCTTATAACTCAGTGTCTGGTTTCTCTGTTTACACTGCTTACTTTTCAAGCTCTACTTTTTTTTTCTTTTTGATTAACCACTTTATGGGAGTGCATGTGTTCTACAGCTGTCTCCCTCATGTGCTTCTCTCCTGCCCACTCCCCGTTGCTATCTCATCCGTTGCTTCTCCTCCCTACACCCACCTTCCATGTTGCTCCATCTCACTCGCATCCTCCTATCTCGCTCATTGGTTCTCTGCCATGCCCTCGCCCTCTGTGTTGCTTCTTCTCACCCGTGCTCATACTTTTTTCTCATCAGTTGTTTCTCCCCCATGCCTCGTTCCTTCTTGTTTCTTCCCGTCACTGGTGCTCTCCATGTTGCTTCCTTCCCCCTAAGCCCTGTGTGTTGCTCACCCTTGTACTCCCTCCCCCCCCAAAATAAGTACTCTTGCTGAACTTATTTTATTTCCTGATCTAGCTAGGTAAATGACCAATATTTGCTTGCAACCTTTTATAGGCGCGTTCGTGCATGTTATGCATGCCTACACAATTACACCACTACCACTTGTTAGTAACTTTAAAAAAAACTTTCTTTTCTTTAGCCATGCTGCACAGCATCAAATATGCTGTGCAACATGTCTAACAAACATTGGCAATAGGTCTCAAAAGTGAGAAACGTTGGCTTTGCAAATGGTTATTTCTTACGTTTTGGGCTCCACATGTTGCCTTTCAAAATCTATTTATTAGGACATCTATTAAGAAGGGTAACATTAAAATTCTTTGACATCAATGTGACTGAAACACCGTCTCATGCTACTGCAGTACCAACCAGAGTGGTCCTAACCATGCTGCCATGACTTCTGCCTCGGCCTACCTGCATTGGACTAATGCATTATTTATGAGGTGAAATCAGTGTCGTGTGCAGGCAAGAGGGGCACAAGATTTACCCATCGAAAGAACCCATACTTAAGGAAATGCATCGTTTCCATAACACTGTGCGAGGCATGTGGTCTGATCCCCAACTTTTTAGGAGTCTCCCCTTGGCATCCAGTAATGAGCAACAACAGAATGCCGTGGGGAGGATAGTGGTTATATGTCTCCAGAGGATAGTTCCAGAACTCATTTTATGACTCGGAAGTCGACAATAATTTTACTGGCTTCTCTATCTGCTTCTCATCTTTTGCCTTGAGAGACTGCAGTAAAACATGCTCAAGCTGTTGCCAATAATAGAACCATTTGCGAGCATGTTAACATCTATTTGCGTGCGTTTAAAATATGGGAAAAAATGGCATTTAGGTTCTGTGTTTTAGTAAAAAAGTATGCCATTTGTATCAATGTAATCCCCCTGGGTAACATTGTCAGGTCTGGCTGCAGCATTGTCTGCACACCACCATTGAAGCTCATTGCTGGCTCTCAAGCATCCCATCCCACTCTCCCTCGCACACGCTCCTCTCCAGCCTCTCATACAATCTTAGCCCACGCGCATTGCTCTTGCACTCTGCACTAGCATGTGAGGACATAACATTCCAACGATTAAATTGCACATGCAACTGCAATGTGAGCTCTACATATGGGGCGAAGGTAAGTAAGGAGAGTACGTCTTCGAAGACTGCGGTTGTCCCGAGCGTTGGCATTGCTTTAAAGACATAGCAGGGGACATGGTGTTTGTTTTTGTATTAAACCTTGGTAAAATGCTATAAACCGAAGGAATTTGTGTGAATTTCTTTAAATCAGCATCAGATGTGGAAAATGTCATATTAAATATCTTCAGTCCACACAAGTGGTTTTAATAGAAAATGCATGTGCCGTTGTACAAGGCTATATTTTTGGAATTAATACAAGGCAGAAAAATGTAACGAAAGGTACTGTTTTGTTGTCGCACATTAAATGATGCCTGTGACTGATCATTTACTGTACTTTTTTTTTTTTTTTACGGAGTTTTATATAGCGCGAACTTGACCTGGTATCTGGTATCAGAGCGCTTTGTGTAGTAAATACATCTAAAGTATTAGAGGTGCTGAGGAATGCAGAAGAAAACAGTACACGCTTACTGAGTTGTGTAATATTCTTGGGATTAGACCAGAACAATTTTGACTATGTCTTTGAAATGCTGAAAATACTGTCCTTATAAGGCTTGGCTTCAGCTACAGCCACACTAATGTACGTAACGCCATCTCGGCGCTGCTTTTATTGATAGTTCTGGCTCATCGTTCGTTGTTTTTTCCTCGGTTTTGCGCAGGTTTCTTAAGAAAATGATTGATGTGTGTCTGCAAAGTGTTGTTTAGCTCCTCGTCATTTGAAGACTTGCTTAATGCAGAACATATATGAACAAATATGGGGGGGGTGTTGACAGTCAAGGCTTCTCCTAGTGATGTAGGGCAGAGGAAATGCGAAGGGTCGTTGTTTGGTTGATTATCTGCGAGTGCGTTTGTAGGTATGTTACTATCCGAGTGTTAAACTTCTGTGGTAATTGGGAGAAATGCTATCTGGGCCACCTGGAACCTGGAAAATGTTGATTAGGGCGTGGCTGTATGTTCCAGAGTAGACCGTACTTAAAAGATCTATTACCTGTCCCCTTCTCCAACATGGACATGGAATCCCAGAAGCCTGTATTCCTGTAAGGACTGAGTCAGTCAACGTCACAAAGGAGATCTCTGAAACGAGAAACACAAATGGTGCAGAATCATATTGTTTCTAGTCATTTGAGTAATCTTGCTATTTCTGTCCAGACGCTATGGGAGGTACAAAATATGTGTCCCGAATAGATGCCAGGAATAATGTTGGTTGACAGGGGCAGCCCCCTTACCCATATCATTTAAGGGTCTCTTCCTGTGGATAAAGGGATCTTGGATTACATTGCCCCAGTAGGAGTCCACAATCAAACCGTTCACAAATTACAATATGGTGGATAGCCTTGGAAGCATACCAAAAGGAACCTTGTTTATATTTTTTACCAAAACACCTGCTGTGTCCTAAGACAAGGGAGATTATCTGTTTCTTTAATGCCATCGTTCCTGCCTAGGGAATTGAGGTCCTTTAAATAAAAGGACCTCAATTCGTGGACATAAATGCCCCCTAGACCTTAGAGTGTTTGTTCTCTGAGCAGTGTCACACTCACCATCTGCAGTCATTTCGGAGCTCCCCTGCTCTTAAGGGGATAAGCAAATCAGAGAATTGTTCCATAAAAGCTGGGAACCCTCAGAACTAAAGTCTGTGCTCTGCTCATAAAATTGGGTATACTTTCTGATATATTATTTTCCACATCTGTAGAAAGGAATGTGTATTTCTCTCCTTTGTGAAAATATTAATGATACATTGAGTCCTTCATTGGGCCTGGCAGTATGTGCGAGGAATTCCTGGCTAGAGTCTACGACCATGGTGTATGGCTAGTGACCCTTCCTTGGGTAGTGCTCGGGTTGTAAGTGGAGTAAGTGAGAAATTTTGAGCTTCTCTCAGATTCTGGAATATCACTGATCAAGGATTTTAGAAGAGATCACCCCAGGTAGAAGCAGGGAATTAAAGTATTTTTGCAAAACACTTTTGTTTGCTTCTTTTTTGTAATAAATATTTGTAATTGCATTTCTGAAACACTTTAGCAGCAACAACACAACCTCTGCTCTTCACTCGGAGCAGGTATAGATCATTGAATGGAATATAAGTGCATGCAGATCAGCCCCACTCGTTATTATTTTTTTTAAAGTGAAGTAATCTTTATTGTCCAATTAATAAATCATTACAATCAAGGAGTATATAAAAACATGCATTTCTTTTAAAAAGGTTGGTTAAAAGGTAATTGGAGTAGCTATAGTAATTTTGCTAAGTAAACAAATTTTGAAAAAAGACATTATTAGTATAGAGGTAATTTAGGCATAACATGCCGTACTGGATCATTGATGCCACATAAACACATCACTTAAGTAACATTTTGTTTGTGTTATAGTTTTAACATTTTGTTTCATTTCATTATTAAACATAGCTTCTCTATATGCTGATACAACCTTTCCATGAAGACAGTCATTACTTCTATCCCCTGCAGTTTTTAAAGTGCATTTAGTTCAAGCCAAAATACATTTTTTAGTCATATTTCATTAGAAACACTCATGTTATTAATAGCACTAGACCCCAACATCAGTCTGAGAATCCAGGCGAGCACCTCCAGCACCCAGATGAACCGACTCATAGAGACCCTTCATCTCCCCCCCCAATTGCTTCCATCTCAACCATATTTTCAAATGTTTAGTGGGGCAGTCACAAGCCTTATAAATGTTTTGCTTCGCCTGTATGCATTAAACCAAGTCCCAAAAGAGTCCATGCGCATTCACCACCGATCCATCCTTCCATTATCCCCCAATAATGCAAACCTAGGATTAATTGGAAGGGCGTGGCCTGCTATGACCACTAAATAGTTGTGTATTGGGGCCCAATATTGGGGATATAACAGGAGAACCTGAGACAGTAGTCAGAAACGTTACCCAGTAGCTCCACATCTAGGTCAGGCCAGGTGTGGAGCTCTATCCATCTTCCGCAACCTGGTAGGATGAAAATATACCCAGTTCAAGAACTTAAACTGAATCAAATGGAGCAGAGTTGATATGGCTATGACTTACAATGCTATTTTGGCCTTGACCCAGTTTTCTTTCTCAAACTTTCCAGGTCCCTCTCCCTTTTTTCCCACACGCTCTGAAAGGGGTCTTGCAAGTTAACTACAAAAAATCACCAACCGGAGAAATACACTTCCTTTCAATTTTTGCTATAATACCTGCGCCTCTAGCCGGTGGAACTTAGTCATGGAGATGCTCTGGTGGATGTGCCTATCTATGGCGTGCCTGAATTGCAGATAACAAAAGAACTGACTACTGTGGAGGTCATAAGTGTCTGTCACTTGTTCATAGAATATGATGTGACTCCGTTCCAAAACATCCCCAAGCTTGGAGATCTCAGTAAGATCCCAGGAGTGGATCCCATCCTTCTAACCATCTGTCGTAGCAGTGTCCCATGCAATAGCGGTGTCTCTTCCATGGCCTTACCCTGCCACCCAGTAGGTTTCCCTGCTACTTTCCATCAGATATGAGTAATCATGGTGACCAAGGGTAACGCATACAGCACTGAGGCGCCATGCAGAATAGAAAGCAGATGAAAGGAGTCGAGGATGTGCAACTCCAAGCACACCGTTGAGTCTCCCTTGTTATAGAGGAGTCCCTCATGTAGTGGGATCAGTTGAGAGGCCCAGTAATAAAATTGAAGATTGGGAATTTCCAAGTCACCATCGAAGAGTGACTGTGCACATTTAGCGAGCACATTTAGCGAATGAAACCCCTTGGATTACTCCCACCCACAGACACAGAAGTGAGAATTATATGCAGGTATTGAAAGAAACGCAGGGGATAGGGATAACTCTGGAAAACATCAAAATTGCTGAAGACCCATCATTATAAATGGGGCTTTGCAGCCCATTATAGTGACTGGCAATGTGGCTCAGCCAAAAACAACATATAATTCCCAGCATAGATTGGCATCCCTGGTGACCATTAGGCCTAAATATTTGAAATGCATTTTGATACCTTCAAGTGAGGAATCTGTACCAGGATATAAATTCTTAATGTAAATACTAGTCCTTTCCATAGCTTGGATCCATGCACCCACTGAACACTAAAAACCCCGTACCATTTGTTTAAATCAAAGGTATGTTTGTCATTAACACACTTGCAAAATCACCAATGCTGACAATATCCTTCTCCACCAATAACTTCCTCCTGCAATCTGCTCAAATGTATTGCCAACAGAAATTGTAATGTCCGTTTTCCTGAGTCTACTACTAGACTCAATACCTGGCTCTTGCAGATTTCCCTTCACTCGTGTTTTTTTTTTACCTGGCACTGTTGCAATATCATTCATGGTCTTTCTTTCATGACATTGTGGTAAGTTGGATGGCAGTATATTTCTTGAAAGTTGACATTCTGGCTAAATGTAGAAAGGTCACATTTTTCGCTGGGTATTTTTTGTTTACTGTAGGTGCTTTTAAAGGTATTGTTCAAAATGTGGGGGAAAACTTAAAAATGTAGGGCTTGTTGGAGGAGGTGCAGGGTGCTTGCTTCAGAAAGGTGTTTTTGTTGTGTTTAAGTTTCTGACATGACATAGCTCATTTGGAATTAGGTTTTGCTGGTACTTTTTAGTAGCCTTTTTGAAGCTGTATGGCTTATTGGAAATTGCGTTGTTGAGCCCCTTTTTTCTGTGCCACTCCTGAATGGTAATGGTCAATTTATAATGAGTTTGTTTGTGCTCTGTGACATGCCCCGAGGATTGTTCCCATTACTGTTTGAGCCAGTGGCGTCCAGCACGGATCTGGGGTGGTGGGTCAGGGGGATAAGGAGGAATAATTCAACAAAAAAGGAAAATTCACTTACCTCTTCGCCTTTCTTTCCTACGTCCTCTTTCCTCCACCAAAGAGGAAGCAGCCACGCTCCCCTAAACCAATCACAACACTGCAATGCAAATTTGGCTTGAGAAGGGCCTCAGCATGGCGGGCTGTGGTGGCTCATACTAAATCTGCACACACAGATCAAGTCACTACGGACTGTACTCTTATCAGAATATCCATCTGCCATTCACAGCAAAGGCTAAAGAATTTGCGAGGGTCATACAGTCTGGTAGCATTGAAGAGGAAGATACATTTGATGTCTTGGGGGGAGGTGGAGAAAGACCTTATTGTTGATCACTATAAGGCAAGGTGCTACATATGGTATCAGCAGAGAAGTATTCCCCAGATAAGTGTTAATCACAGTGGCATAACCAGGCAGCCCCCGCGGTGCAGGGGCCTTCTTTAGAACAGCACACAGACTGGGTGGACACTGTGCAGGGCTGCGGGCTCCTGGCCTGATTGGACGGGGGAAGGGGCTCAATGTACTTTTTAGGGGGCCCCCTCAAGTTTCGTTACTTGAGGGGGCCCCCTACAAAGTTCATTCAGCCCCTTCCCCCGTCCAATCAGGCCAGGAGCCGGCAGCCCTGCACAGTGTCCACCCAGTCTGTGTAAATAAATGCACTGAAGCTAACGTGTCGTTACATCGTGCCGCAGTAACGATTCGAGATGTAGTGCCTTGTTTCTGAGTTGGCTCAGCCATGTCTGGTGAGCATCCGACCGGTTGGTTGTTTTGCAGTTTGTACCTTGGGCCAATCTGACTGCATGTTTGTCTTGAATTAGAATAGCTAGAAGCCTCATATTTGCATCTTTTTTTGTGACTAATGAATTGATGTAATCTCGGACACATTTTTATGTTTCTGTTTCAAGCTGTGATTTATGAGAGCTATATATAAGCAGAGGCTTGCTTCTTTTCTTCTCGTTATTTTTGGGGAAGTCCCGCTCTTTGTTTGCATTCCTTTTTGAAAGCATTTGAAGAATGTTTCCTCTAAGATTGTCCGCCGAATGTTTTTCCCGACAAATTAAATACTCTGTCTGGCGCTATCTAAATAAGAACGTACTTGTTTTGAGGGCACCAGAGGCTACTAGGCCAGTGACCAGACAGTACTGTGCACCCATCGCTTTCCTGTTTTGTTTCATCGTTGTAAGGGTAAAAAAAGAGATACGAAAAAATTGACAGTGGGAGAAACCAGGAATGAAAAACATAACCGGCCAGACTGAGCTAAAGAGACAAGAGGTGGAGGGTCATAGTCATTTGTGGAATCAAAACTAGGGGACCACTCTCCTGGCATAGTGTTAGGAGATGGGTTCCTGAGAAATACTTTGGGCCCCTGCATTCATTTTGACCAGATTAAGCAATAACCTTTCAACCAATCTTCTTTGAATGCAGCAAGACCAAAGCAGATTTAAACAGCAAAAGCTCACTGTGTGCAAAAGGGTGGGTTGTGTCAAAGAGAGGAAGGCACGTGTAAGAAGACAAAAACATTGAAACAGTCTGCAGACATTTGGAAACCAGCAGACTGGAGCTTCAATGAAAGAACTGAAAAGTGTAGTGACAAAGTATGAGACTCAGTTTGTTTTTAGACTTCAAGATACTCTGCGATGATTACATGCCTGTATCAGGATCATCCCACAATGCACAGGCAGCAAAGCAAGCTAAAAAAAAGACCCCCAGTAGTGCCCCACACAATGCAGCCCTCCTCACCTGCAGCAACAGCAGTCTCCAGCCAGGGCCGCCACTGAGTGCATAACGACCGGGTTAGGTGAGCTAGGCTTGAACCCGTGCAGCCCCCAGACTGGAGATGCCTGTGCCGAATGTTGGTTATGCTACTAAATGCAAATCAATGCACCGAGTGGGAGCGCACCTAACCTTCAAAACTTAGGGGAGTGAGGGGGGAAACAAGGAAGATGTCACGGGCCAGTTGAGGTGGGAGCAGCGAGGGTGGCCTGTTTGCGAGGCAGCAATTGGGACGAAAAGACCCTACCATCGCCTCATGCCTCCTTTAATTGCCAGGGCTTCGCGGTACGATTGGACTCGTGCACTAGAAGCAAAACGTAAGGTTTCCAGGGCTTCCGCCCCACTCGCAGCCTGCTGCCCACATGAACGCCCCCCCACCCAAGGGACCCCGACCCAGGTGGGTGAACCTTGCCCATATGACACCTACCCTAGTTACTATTGTATTTTTGTCCACAATTTCTTATCAGCACTTTCTTACAGCCAAAGCTGAATCAACACTTTTTAAATGGTTTAAATGGTTTAAATAAAATAACATTTCAAGAGAGAGAAGGAGCACATTGATGGGAGGGGGGGGGGGGGGAGAGGCAGGGATGGTTCAGCCTTAGTTAGTTTGTACACAATACTCACCAATGAGACAAAAAGTAGGAACTGGAAGCATTAGAAATAGAGAAATAATGCATTGAAGTGAGCGGGAAAGAGAAGAACAGCATCAACGAAATAAAGGAGGGACTGGAAGGGTAGAGAATGAAAAGTAAAGTGCTACGTGGCATAACTTTTATATATATATTTTTTCTCCCAACATACTGATTGTTTTGTGGGCTCGGCTCGTACTTTGGTTCGCAGAGCCAATACGGATACCTGCCTCAGCTCTGCACCTCCCATCAATCCTCTTTCTCGCCCACCTCTAACTCGGGGCACTGCACTAACCATGTCATCAAACCAAATGTACCGAATCAACATGTCCATTTCAACGGGATATTCCAAGAAAATGCTTTAGCCACACAAGGAGTATAGAAAGTGCTATATAAATAAGCAGTACAATACAACACCCGGGTCGGTGCTTCACTTTTTATAAGAACGATCTCATTTACAGCCCTGTTTAAAAGT
The DNA here is from genome assembly GCF_964204655.1 of Triturus cristatus. Lineage (NCBI taxonomy): Eukaryota > Metazoa > Chordata > Amphibia > Caudata > Salamandridae > Triturus > Triturus cristatus. The sequence goes on from NC_140585.1 coordinate 620,710,011, forward strand.
TTCAGAGCCACAAAATGAAATGCACAACAGTGTCTCAGACACTGTTTACAATTACCAAATGGGTTGCATGGGACCTGCCGCTTTAATATTCATGAGGCTGGTCACAATTTAAGACCCATTGGGAATGGCTGGCACTCGCAGGGATGGTGGCCTGCTGGAGTCAACAGACCATCAAGGCTGTGACTGCTTTTTACATAAAGCTGTTTTCTTTTTTGAAACCGGATGCATTAAAAAAAAAAAATTAAATGTTTAATTTTTAGGTCGAGCCTTCGCGCAGCATGCATGCGCTGCTCTAAGGTTAGGGCCTCTTGGAGCTGACCACCACTTTTCACAAGCTCGTGCTTGTGTGGGTTTTTCAGCATTATTTTCATTGGCCTTTGCGTGCGTATTAAAAAAAGACAGCACACAATTGGGTAAAGGCGGGCGCATGTCCCGCCTTTCCCAGCCAATGTAACCGCCTAAGGCTTGTGGTTACCCGCGCGGGCGCCATCTGTTTTGAATTATCGTGCCCAGACACGGGCGCGATAATTCAAAACAGATGGCCTGGTGCTCGCTCTCACGCACGCGCCCTCTTTTATTTCCCCCTCGCATGTGCACACCACTCGCGGGCTTGTTCTTGCCTGCCTCCTATCTCCCCTCCCTTATTGTAGCAAACCCTTGTCGGGGTGGGTGGCCCTTCGCGTACTGCAGGCTGTCGCTTTCGGGGTGTCCCTGACGAGTATGTATGAGGTAAATTACATGTTACACTTGTTCTAGGCATAACAAGATAACGTGATGTGCCCAGAATCACAGGATAGTGAGCCGAAGCTGGGATTCATGGTTCCCCAGCTCCGAGGGCGGCGGCTGAAACTGCCGGGCCCCCTCCCTCGTCTGCCCTCTGACATTATGGATAATTCTGCTCTGTGTTTTGCCGCCCGTGGCTGCATCGATAATTCAGTTCTCTTTTGCTGGCGTCCTGCCTTTAATCGGAATTATATAGTGCTACCTGGGTTCATTTTGCTACAGAAACTTTGGGAGCGTGCGGATTAATGGCCTCTTCCAATATGTTCTGAAAAGATTGTAACTCGACCCAACGTTACAGGTTATCATTCAACAAATGCAGCTAACACTTTGTGGTTGCCTGTCAGCTCCGAAGGTGATTCACGCGCTGACACCACCCACATCTCGCTGACTTTTGTGCGCTGACTTTCGTGCTCCATTCAGCCTTTGGTAAAAAAAAATGTGTTGCAAGTTTTTATATGGTGCCAACTCGACCGCAAAGTATTGGAGCACTTTACATGAGCACCAGTTACATTACACAAGGACACATTAATTTGTGGAAGGCACGGGGAGATTAAGTGATTTTCCCAAAATTACAGGGTGTTGAGCCGACGCCGAGACTTGACCCTGGTTACCCAGCTCCAAAGTGGCAGCTCTGGCCGTTAGGCCACGTTCTATCCAGCAGGCAGGAGCCGAGTGGGTTATAGCTCATGTTGTGGTGCAGGTGTGCAAGGAGGGCTTTACGGCTAGCATCCCACCCTCCCCACTTTCATATCTCAGTTGTTGTTTTTGTCACAACCCCACCCCCACTTCTTTTAGAGACAGGATCTTGTTCCTGGCCTTGCGTATCTCTCTGGCTTCTTGGCTCTGCAGCTACAGGAAGTTGGAACAAGCATTGGCATAGCCAATAGGTCTTGCCTTTGGGACCTTATAAGTGTTTAGCCATGCAACACTTGATGTTGTTGCACCAAGGATATTGTACTGGATAACTAAACACTTATAAGAACCCATAGGCGAGACCTATTGGCTAGGCCAATGCTTGTTTGAGTAGGCATTGGTTTGTGGGACCACTGCCGGCTCTTGTCTGTTGCAAAACAATTGTACATCCCCGTGTGACTCCCTATTAGGAAGGGACGCCCTTGGCATTCCCCTTCCTAATAGCGACTTGCAAACCCTGTTTTGCATGTCAGTAACAGGTTACCGAATAGCAAAATAGGGTTGATACATGCTACAAGCTGTTTTACCGGTCACAAGCGGCCCGATTCCCAGTTTATGGCTGCTAAAAATGGTCGTACATATGGACCAGAGTTTTTTTCAGTGCTGGCACATTTTTCTGGTTGTTTTTTACCCCTTGCCCTCAGTCACTGACAGCGCCTACTCGCTGCAGTGTTAGTAGGCGTGCTCTTAAGGATCAGTAGTGAAAAGCCTGCAAGTGCAACTGAGGATTTAATCTGTAGAAGTAGTATGGATTGTAGACTGCAGTGATTAAGATACCAAACATTAAACATAAATGATTTGCATTGATTACATTCCTTAAAGGGACGGTATGAGGTACCCACGAGAGAGAAAGCATTATCGTTCAAACGGTCTAGCGATTTTCGGGGTTATGGGGCACAGAAAGGGCATGAATATAACCTGTACAGACTATAACACGTGAGACAACGTAGAACTTGCTATGCAGGCCGCCGAGCCGTAGTGAACAAATGGAGGACATTTCTCCAGTTAAGAGTCACTAGATAAAACAAGCATTGAAAATGCAATAGGTCTCGCCTTTGATTAAGTTAAAGCCATTTGCTTTGCTAATGGTATTGTATAGCAAAGCAAATGGCTTCAACTTAATGAAAGGCGAGACCCATTGCACATGGGTGTGAAGTAACACCCAGCCGGCGACCTGCCCTGGTGCGAGACCCGGTCTGTGCCTGCCCCGTGTGTGAGGGACAGCTCCAATAAAGCACACTCCGCCCGCCCGAAGCAGCGCCTCCTGCTTTTGATCTGCTCCGGGCTCCTACACATGGCAATCCCACGGCGTAGACGCGTCCTCGCAGTCGCAGACTGTACAGTGACTGGTTTAATGCTTCAGGTTAAAGCAACGGCTGCCTTAAAATCCCTTTTCAGTAATATCCCGGGGTCCGATTAGTCCAGTCACACTCCTTTTGAATTTACCAGATTGTGATCGTAGACATGAATATTTTTTCATACCAGCACATTGCGCAATCAACATTCCTATGTTACTCTTTAGAAGGGTGTGTTTTATGTATAACGTGAATGTTGTTTCCCTTGGTAAATTCAGGCATGACTCGTTCCTGAGCTCCACAGTCCGTTTTATCCCAGTAAGTTACTCAGTAATACTCTGTTCCGCTTGCACCCCGTTACCGAGCATCATAAAGTCAGTATTAGCCCGGCCAGTGGCTCAGCAATACTCCGCCCTGCTTGTACCCGGAATAACGCTGCATAACGTTGATATTACTCTAGTCACTGACTCCGCACCCCCTGCTTGCTCCCATCCCATACTGAGCTGCATAATGAAAGTATTACCAAACAAGTGCCTCGCTGCAAGGAAACAGCACTATAACATTTTATGTGTGGCTATGTTGAAGCTGTTTTCTTGATAAATGTGACAAAAAACGTAGCATGCATCACTACCTCTATTTTCCATGTTAATTTATGGCAATGATGTACTGTTTGTAGTAAATAAACATGTTTTATGTAAATCTACGCTGTACTCCTTGTAGTATTGTAAGGAAAGAATCATTATGGGGCATGCGGGAGCAAAATCGCATCCTAAGGAGGTTAGATGGACTGCTGACTTTCTAAATACCCAGATTTTGAGGAGGAGGCAGAGTGACAGCTCGGAGGGTGCAGTGAGGGTCGGGGAGAGACAGAGAGGGCTGAAACGAGTGCGCCAGTGCAGAGGGGAGTGCTGGACGGTGAATGGGTTGCAGTGAGGGTTGTAGTGAGTTCTGGAGTGGGATTCTGTGAGGGTTTTAGTGAGTGCTGGGGGTGAGGGTTGTAGTGAGGTCTGGAGGTGAGGGTTGTAGTGAGGTCTGGAGTGGGAGTGGGTTTCAGTGAGGTGGTTATAGTGTGCTGGAGTGGGTTAGTGAGTGCTGGAGTGAGAGGGCGATGCAGTGAGGACTGTAGTGAGTACTGGGGGGGCGGGAAAGTGAGTTGCGGTATGGTGGGTGACCACGGCCTGACTTGAACATAATCGCTTTCACTTGCGCTGTGTTACACTGAGTGATTCTGGGGTTCAGGTCTCGAATAGCCCAGGATGACAACTGTATACCTCGGGTACAGTATATTTTGTAGCACAGTACTGGGCGCTGCACGCTGTATGTACTCGCCACCACAGTTTACCAGAGGCTCTGGGCAGGGCGTTGTGCACAGGCGGTGCGAGGTGAGCTAAAGTGCGCATAAGATGTATACTGTATCCCTCGGGGCACATTATGGATGGAACCCAGCAGTGCACGCATACTGACCGCCAGAGACTTGCTGCGCTGCGCAAACGCGATGTCAGTTGAGCTAGAATGCGCACAAAATTTTGACGGTACTCAGCGGTGCACAGAATACTCACTGCTAGTACTCACTGCCAGAGTTTGTGCCTAAGGCTTGGGATGGTCACTGGTCCTCAAGGGAGGCAGGCGCACTGGATGTGTTCAGTGCACACCGCGGCACTGCACGATTCCGTGCACACCGGTACCCAGTGCTAGACACTTCTCAGGTCTTGCTGACCTGTGTTACAACGTGAGGCCTTTTGTGCTGAATGGGGCAAACAGTGTCCTTCTAAGTGCAGGCCAGGGTATATTTTGTGGCACCTCAGGCGCAACTTGGTGCCCACCAGCACAGCGCGCCCAGGACTTTGTTGAGCTTAGCGATGCACAGGCATGGCAGGAGTGCAGGTTACACATGTGCAGGCCAGAAATATCGTCCTGCACAAATATCGACTACATACATTCCCACGGTGCGCATTCAAAGGAGGTTGCCCATATACACCCAGGGAGTCGGATTGCGGCCTCCTAATTGGTAATGCGCACAAGTCGACATTTAAACATCAATAATATTGGAGAGCGCTGCGCTTGGCCTGTACCCTGAGTATTGTATGGAGTACGTCAAAGTACTCATTGCCAGAGACTGCCCAGGGCCTTGCTGAGGTCACCACGGACAACATGTGGTATTAGTAGCTGGGGGAAGGGTGGCGGTGGAGGTAAATATTGGGGTACCGTAGTGCGCTCTTTTGGCCGAGACCGGCGCTGTGCATACGCAGCGCTAGATGCACACGGGGTGACACATTGAAGGTACACAGTACTCGTTGTGAACATGTATGTGGAGGTAGGTGCTCACGGGCGACCTATACAAGGAACGTAAAGTAAACAATGGGCGTCAGTACAGCACAGTACGCACTGCCAGAGCGTGCAAGGGGCTTGCTGAGCTCGGCGTTGTGCACACATGGTGCAGATGCTCACAGTGTGCTTCATATACGGTACGCACAGTAAACACTGAAGTGCAGTAGTAAGACCGAGTTTGCTCGGCGCTGTGCACGCGTGGTGGGATGCTGGGGGCTCACACTTCTCACGTGGGACTGCATACAAGGTACACACAGTAGACATGGGGTACAGTAATACTCACTAACCGAACTTGTTGGTGCAGAGATGTTCAACAAGCATACAAAAAAAGTACCAAAAAAGTGTGGCAAGCTAATACTAAACCTTTGGTGTCACGCCACGTTAAGAGATCCAATCCCGCTGGGCGTGGATCAAAGGAGACAGGGTGGCAACAAGCAGCAAGTAACATGCCTACAGTGCAATCATTGCACTGGCTTTGGCATAATTAGTGACGCACAACGGCGCGCACGAATGAAAACGTAAGGCAGAGCTGGGACGAGGCTTTTGAAGTCGTATCGATTCCAAAAAGCCTCTTATGACGACGCAGCGCATGCGCGCTGCCTACGTCAGGCCGAGACCTAAAAAGTTACTTGGGCAATGTCAGTGGTACAGGACCACACAGAAGTGGCCTGCAGGAGATGTAAATGGAGAGGTAATCGCAGAAGTAAAGTATACTGACAAACTGCATCCAAAAGTAACCTCTTAAGATTATACAGTGTGTCAGGGATGAAACAAAGGCGTGCACCATCACCACACATTTGCAATGGGTCTGAGGTTTGGCTTTATGACTTTGAAACCATTGTTTGTGCAAAATAAGTTGTAATGACACTACGTATATTTGTGATCGCAGGTAACACATTATTCACTGGCCAAACTATAAACATGCCAGCCTCTCCTGTGGATTCCCTCTGCATAAACCATAGCATCCCATGCATTTCTGAAAGATACCCTATTTATCCCTTTGCTCTCCAAATCAGATATCATGATGTGGCTCTGATGCTGATTCAGTCATTTGTTTGGGTCACTTCACTGCTGTGAGTTGTCACGTGCCCTTTTACTTTAGAAAACAGAACACATTTGTTGGCTGCTGGATCCATGTAGGCCTGAAGGCGACGGTTCTAGGTTGGTTGAAGTCCTCTTGGCCTGACCATAGCCTTGCATGAATCTCTGCCACCATCTCTTAAGTCTAGCGTTCTCTAGGGCTGATCACTGCTATCCATCATATTTGACCATCCAACAAGTAGCCTTTGAGTTCCAGTACAGCACAATACATGGCACAGGTGATGTGTGTTTAAAGGGGGAGGGGTTAAAAATGGAAATATTTATGTAGCCTTGTGTGAATAAAAACTTAGTATAGACCACGGAAATCACCATTTAAGAGCACTTTTCACCCAAATAGATCAGTACTGTTGGACCAGCCTGATTGGGTGACGGAAGATATTTTGGTGGGACAGGTGTGCTACTACCATGTACATTTGAGTTTATACATTCAGTGCTGTTTAAGGTTGTGTACTTGGGTGTCATTGGTACGAACGGAGACCAGCTGAAGCCTCCAGACCTGTGCTGCTGGTCAGTAGTCTGCGGAGATCCTAGTCCCTCTTGACGTGGTGTGCCATGTACCCTGGCACTGTCCAGCCCCAGACTCCGAAACAGCCTTCCAGCAGCTGATAAGAATCCTGAAACCAGTTCAGTGAGCAGGACTAGAATCTACACCCTCCCCAAAGCCGACAGTGTAATCATCACTGGTGCAGACTCAAGCCTACCCCCCCGACTCTGCCATCCGGTCCAGGGGTAGAGAGTAGCACGTTGATCTCTCACTCCCTGCAAGTGCCACTCCTCCAGGATCACATCACACAAGAGTTGTCTAAGTCTCAAACCAGTTGGGAAAAAAACCCAACTGGAGAGGTGTGGTTGGCAGGCGAAAGCACTATTGGCACCTGAGTGCCTCGGAACAATCAGTCCCTGGTATGTGTGTTCAGTGCTTTGTGATATGTATATAGTGCTTCGGTGTAGCTTCGGTTTATCTGAGCTCATGTCTGGCAGGCTGTTTATTTTGTTGTAAACACGAGATGATGTTGCACAATTATTTTATTTTATATTTATTTCTTTGATATTTTTAGAGTCCCGATGACGATGATGAAGATGAAGGAGGACCGAAGAAGGCAGATGTAGTCACACAACAGAACACTACACAAAACGAATCTTTTTATGTGGACCCCAGTGAATCCTATCTCCAGCAGGTAAAGGTGACAAAATCACGATGTAAATGCGGTGTGCTTCAAGGCTTTCATTTTCTAAGGGATTTACATTCCAGAAATTGTGTAATGGGATACGATTAGCCGACAACCCCACTATGTAAGAGAAGCCATGCCTATGTTGTGCGCTCATTTCACCGCCAGCCGAGACTGCGTAATCTTCGGCTCCTTCGTCTTCGCTTTCACTTGTGCGATGATTCCCTGCAAGGGCGTAGCCAGAAAACTAAAGTTCCCCCCACTTTGACATAAAAGCACTGATGACAAAGCTAGTGAGCCAACTCATCCCTTCAAGAGCTCCCCTGTCTCTTCCATCCAGACACCTATAAATGTAACCTTTTAGCCTTCTATCCACCTGCTGATATCCACTATCTCATCTTTCTTTCAACCATTCATTCTTTCATGCATCATTCAGTCTGTCCTCATTCCATCAATCCATCTACTGTGCCATCCAGCGACCCATCCATTTACTCAGACATCCATCCATACATGCATCCTTCCATTCACTGTCATCCATCCACCCTACCGTCAATTCATCTATTAGTCATGCCATCCACCCATTATCCTTCAATCCACTCTGCCATCCGTCCACTCCGCCATCCTTTAACTCAACTATACACTCTACGATCCATTCGCTCAACCTTTACCCACTCATCCTTCCATCTCTTTACTGTACCAGTCTTTTACCTGTCCACCCACCTACCCATCCCTTTACTCTGTCACCCACCCGCTCATTTATTCACCCACTCATCCCTCTATCCTTCCTTCCTTTCACCCTTCCTTCTATTCAATATTCCTTCCTTATTTATTTTTTTCTATTTACTCCTTTTGTTTTTCGTTGGACCCCGGTTGCTCCTCTGTTAATGTTGTATTTCGTCATAACGTTAATGTGAGAGCTTGTCTGGCGAGTTGCAGACAGAAGGGGCCCAAAAGAACCCCACCCCTGCTGTAGCTGCCAAAGCGGGGCTTCACAACGCCCCTGATTTCCTGCACCCACTTATTACTCCCAGCTAACCATTGGCTGTCGCAATTTGTATGACATGTTACTGTTTCTAGTCCACCTCGCCCCACCTCCTGTTGAGAATTTACACATGTAAACCCATGCTTTTGTCTTAATGGGATTTATGAGGCAGATATCTGCCTGCCATCTGGCAATGCCTTTTTGTTCACATTGTTACAAAACTAAGGACTAGGGCTGTGTCTGCTTTTATTTAGCAAACTTTGTGTGATCTGTTCATTAGAGATACTGAAATCCTGAAACAAATACAAGTACTGAGAAAACAGTTTACAGAACTGAAACAGTTGCATGTTTTCTCGCCTAGCGCTGTACGCGGTTTGCTCTTGTGCTTTGCAGAGAATCCTGTTGGAGGAGCCGTCCATATAATTATCACATAATGTTGGCAACTGGAGTTAGCTTTGTGACTTGAGCATTTGATGGACCCTTTGCCAGACCATTAAGTGTGTGGGTAATGTGTGTGTGTGTGTGTGTGTGTGTGTGTGTGTGTGTGTGTATATGTGTGTACTGCGGGCGTGTGAGTTATAGTTAGCAGAACTAACTATAACGTAGGAATTTCTATGGTTTTGTATGAGTGAAATGGGCAGCTAACTAGAACACCCCTGAAACCTATGTTTTTTTCTGTGAATTTCTAAGGTTTTTTAAATGCTAATTTCTAACTATAACGTCTCTGAAACCTATGTTTTTTTTCAGTGAATTTCAAAAGTTTTTTAAATGATAACTTTTAAGTGTGATAGTAGTTATATCTATTTTTTTGTACTGATTTTCTACCGTTTTTTAACTGTTTATTTATAAATATTTTATTCATTAAATAACATTATATATATATATATATTTTTCTGAAAATTACACATTATTTTTTTATTAAAACTGAAATATTGATTACTTTTCTTGTTCATTTTTTATTTTAATATATTTATATTATTTTCTTTAAAAAAAAAATCCAATTGTTTTCGGAGTCGCGCACTCAAAGTGTACACATTACGGTGGGTGCGTGCATTCTAGCCTCCATTTTAGAAAAGTCATGAAGGATCCGCATATGGTGTGCGACGGCAGCGTGTTTTTCAGTTGCATCATATACATTTAATATCACGTGATATGCACGATTGGTAGAGCTGCTCTACAGCCAGAGAACCAGGTCAGCAGACATGCTGTAGAGCCAGAGAAACCAGGTCAGCAGAGCTGCTTTAGATCCAGAGAACCAGGTCAGCAGAGCTGCTCTAGCTAACTGGACTGACTGGACTGACTGGACTGACTGGACTGGACTGACTGGACTGGACTGGACTGGACTGGACTGGACTGGACTGGACTGGACTGGACTGGACTGGACTGGACTGGACTGGACTGGACTGACTGGACTGACTGGACTGGACTGACCGACTGGACTGACCGACTGGACTGACCGACTGGACTGACCGACTGGACTGACCGGACTGACTGACTGGACTGACACAGACTGACACAGACTGACACTGACTGACACTGACTGACACTGACTGACTGACACCTCTCTACTACTCACTCTCTACTACTCACTCTCTACTACTCACTCTCTACTACTCACTCTCTAATACTCACTCTCTACTACTCACTCTCTACTACTCACTCTCTACTACTCACTCTCTACTACTCTACTACTCTACTACTCACTCTCTACTACTCACTCGCTACTACTCTCTACTACTCACGCTCCACTACTCACCGTCTACTACTACCTTCTCTACTACTCGCTCTCTACTACTCTCTCTACTACTCTCTACCACTCACACTCTACTACTCACTCTCTACTACTCTCTACTACTCACTCTCTACTACTCTACTACTCTACTACTCACTCTCTACTACTCACTCGCTACTACTCTCTACTACTCTCTACTACTCACGCTCCACTACTCTCCACTACTCACCATCTACTACTACCTTCTCTACTACTCGCTCTCTACTACTCACTCTACTACTCTCTACCACTCACACTCTACTACTCACTCTCTACTACTCTCTACTACTCACTCTCTACTACTCTACTACTCTCTACTACTCTCTCTACTACACTCTCTACTACTCACACTACTACTCTCTACTACTACTCTCTACTATTCACTCTCTACTACTCACTCTACTACTCTCTACTACTCACTCTACTACTCTCTGCTGCTCTCTACCACTCTCTCTCTACCACTCTCTCTCTACTACTCACTCTCTACTACTCTCTCTACAACTCTCTACTACTCACTCTACTACTCTCAACTACTCACTCTCTACTACTCTCTCTACTACTCACTCTACAATTCACTCTACTATTCACTCTCTACTACTCACTCTCTACTACGCGCTCTGCTACTCACTCTCTACTACTCTCTACTACTCACTCTACTACTCACTCTCTACTACTCTCTCTGCTACTCACTCTACTACTCACTCTCTACTACTCTACTACTCGCTCTGCTACTCACTCTCTACTATTCTCTACTACTCACTCTACTACTCTCTCCTACTCTCTACCACTCACTCTCCTACTCTACTACTCACTCTACTACTCTCTCTACTACTCTCTCTACTACCCACTCTCTACTACTCTCCACTACTCTCTACTACTCACTCTCTACTACTCACTCTCTACTACTCACTCTCTACTGCTCACTCTCCACTACTCATTCTCTACTACTCACTCTCTACTACTCACTCTACTACACACTCTCTACTACTCTCTCTACTTCTCACTCTCTCTACTACTCTCTCTCTACTACACACTCTCTACTACTTGCTCTTTGCTACTCGCTCTCTACTACTCTCTAGTACTCACTCTACTACTCACTCTCTACTACTCCACTACTCTCTACTACTCACTCTCTACTACTCACTCTCTACTACTCACTCTACTACTCTCTCTCTACTACTCTCTCTCTACTACTCTCTCTCTACTACTCTCTCTCTACTACTCTCTCTCTACTACTCACTCTCTACTACTTGTAGGAGAGTAGGGTCTGCTTTCTATGTTCACCCCCACTTTTTGCTTTTGCTTTACTGGTTTTCGACTTAGATGTGGCTGTGGGCCTGCTAATCAGACCCACAGCCCTGCTGTTCTCTCTCTAAATTAATACAATGTACTTTAGGTACATAACCCATTTGGATAGGATCACCTTATTGGCCCCTGTACAGTGTACCCTAGGTACCCAGGGCATAGGTGTACCCTAGGCCTACCAGGGGCTGCAGCATGTATTATGCCACCCCTGGCCTGGCCTTCCATTTTGACACAACTGGCTGATCACTCAGCTGGGGCAAGGTCGTGTAATCACCCCTTGCTTAGGTGTAGTATTCCTATACCTAACTTGCATATAGACACATGTGTACCTATCAGTCACTCCTATGGCAGGCCTTAACAATCCTGGAGGCAGAGTGCTTGGTAACATGTGAGATGGTGCTCTAGCATGAGCTGAGCCTGTCTGCAGCTTTCGGAACCAAGTCCTTATAGCGTTTCTATGATATAGCCTACCATATACTCTTATAGTGCCTTATAATCTTAGACGGTTATGGTAACTATGGTTTGGCTTTATCGAAACATGTCGTGTAAGGTGTCTAACACTGTGGAATAATACCCCCATGCCATTTCTGGACATGAGGATATTATTCCCCCCTTCTAGAGGGAAAGACATGTTAAAATCATACTTCACTGTTAGCCTCTGACCAAAGCCTCAGCATCACAAAATGGATGCTGCTGCCACGACACAAGTCTGACCTCCTGCAGCTGGGAGTGATCCCAGCCAGGGAGGCCTGGACAATAGGTTTCCTGCTTGGGGAGGTGCTAGCACCTCCCCAGACAGCCTTTAGTGTATTGGGGCAGGGTGGGCTGAAAGGAATGAGACATGCCTGGGGCACACAAGGTGTTCCTTGCATAGTCCAGTTCAAACCGGCGCTGGGGCACTCCAGCCCCAGCTCTGGTGCGAAACTGGACAAAGGGAAGTGGGTGTAACCACCCCCTCCCAGGTCCCACCCATAAGGCGTGACCTAGCAGGTATCCCAGCCCCCCAGATTAGTATAAGAGTGGGAGTTGGGCCTCAAGACTTTAGATTATCCTGAACCTGCAAACTTGAACAGAAACTCTGGACCTTCGACATTCGACGAAAGAAGAAGACTGAAGAATCTCCCTTGTGGCCAAGGAGTGGCTACCCTGTGCAAACAGGCACCATCAAGAGACTACCCTTTGCTTTGCCCGCGTTCTACGAGGAACCGACTGCAGAGCCCGACCAGAGCCTTGACTTCCAGACTTCTCCGACCCTGATCCACATCCACAGCAGAGCTGAGATCCGTGGAGGCGACGAGCGACGTGGGACCGGCTACCTGGGAAAAGTGGCTAGTAACTTCAAGCGCAGCTTCTGAGGCACCCTCGAAGTTGTGCACCGGGGATTGAGAAGCCCCAACCCCAAGCATCCTCTGCACCGAAGATCAGCCCCCCACACTCCACGAGTCCTGCGTGGGGCCCTTCTGCATTTTCCTGCTTGCCGCGTCTGTCCGGTTGCTTGCCCGCTGGCTAGTGGCCTTTGTGACGACGCACCCTGAAATCTTCTGCGCTGGTTTGGCTCCTCCAGACTGGCTCCCGCTTCTCTGCAAAGAAGAAGCACCCCAGACCTTCCTGGTCTGCACCAGAAGCAAGTCCTCCGTTCTTCGTGGGTTCCGCTTGCCAAGGCTTGGTGAGTCCTAGTCCAACTTCGACGCCGCCGACAGCAAGAGCCTTCGTGGGACAGCTCGCCTCCTGGTCCTGGTAGTCTTCGACACTTCCTGGTCCTCCTGGCTGCAGCGACAAGCTTCACCTTCACCTTCACCTGCCATCTTCACAACATCGCCTGGTTCCTTCCTGGTTCCACGTGGTCACTGGCTAGTGACCTTGACTCTGTCCCTTCTGCTTGCAGGTCTCCTCTCTTCTTGATCCCAGCCTTGGGATCCACCGGACACTCTTCACTGACTGCCTGTCAGCATCTTTCTTCAGGCATCCATAGGAGTCGACGACGAAAACCGACGCATCTTCACCCCTATGCACCCGCAGCCTGTGGGCTAGGTAACTTGGGTACTCCGGTGCTCATCAGGATAGTGACTATCCTAGTGTCTAGTTTTCCAGTCTCGACTTCCTAGCTACTCCGGAAGTGTCCTAAATCTATCGTTTTCTAAACTGTACTATTGCTAGTGATTTTTACGCATTACGCGTGAGTGTTTCCACTCTGCACACGAATCCCGTGGGCCTCCCACTTCCTAACTAACGCTAGTGTAGTGTAGCCCCAGCGATTCCCTAGGCCTAGGCCTATTCTATTTCCGTGACAGTGGTCCTTATACCACTTACTTAGTATATGGTTTGCGTGGCCCCTAGGGCCTAACTGTATTACTTACCTGTGTGACTTAATGTATGCTTAAATAAGACTGTGTTGTACTTACCTCTAATCTCATAAAGAGTGCTGAGGGTTTGACTAGAATAAATACACTTTATTTTATATATATATATCTGTTGTGGTGTCCTTTCATTTGGTATTCAAGGTATTATATATGGTATCACAGCTGGCTTCACATGCCATTCAGAGTTTAGCCTAAGACTGCTCTTGTCCATGCTACCACTAGGATAGCTGGTCTATAAGGTTGACTTTACAACCAATCACCATAAGGGTATTTGGACTGATATAAGGTGTACACTAGAACTAGTGACATCATACATCAGGCCAACTTCTCACATTACTCACTCTCTACTACTCACTCTCTACTACTCTCTCTCTACAACTCTCTACTACTCACTCTGCTACTCACTCTCTGCTACTCTCTAATACTCTCTCTGCTACTCTCTAATACTCTCTCTGCTACTCACTCTACTACTCACTCTCTGCTACTCACTCTCTGCTACTCACTCTCTGCTACTCTCTCTCTACTACTCTCTCTCTACTACTCTCTCTCTACTACTCACTCTACTACTCTCTACTACTCACTATCTGATACTTTCTCTACTACTCTCTCTCTACTTTCTATCACTCGCTCTCTACCTCTCTACCTCTCCCTCTACTACTCTCTAACTCTACACCTCTACCTCTACACCTCTACCTCTACACCTCTACCTATACACCTCTACCTCTCTACCTCTCTGTACATGCACACATATGCACATATATATATGCATATATATGCATATGCATTTATATATATGTATGTGTATGTATGTGTGTATATATATATATATATATTTATACATATATAAACATAAATATAATCTGCGTATCTATACAAGTATAAATGCATGCAAACATATACATGTACATATATGCATACATATGCATGGTATGTACATGAAAGTTTGAAAAACTCTAAGACAAGCAAAGCTAAAAAGCCACCTAATTACAAACAGCATTGCTTTAACTTAAACGAGGGCGAGAACTATTGCATTTTCAATGCTTGTTTACTTTGATTCCATCAAGAAGGCATTCAGATGTGTCACACATTTTCCATAAATTCTGAATGGTAGCACTCTAGTTGCTCATTAGATCACTGTAGTAAAGCTACTGCTAACCAGGGAAGTCTGCTGCTGGTATTGAAAGTGCATGTTTCAGTCTGCATGTCAGAATGTTTTAATGAAATAGAAGAGGATTTGAGAAGTCACTCACAATGTGCCCTAATTTTCTTTTTTCCGCACTAATCATAATTTCTATGGCAAAATGAACCTCCTAATTGTGTTCCTTTTAAATTAAACTACTCACTCTCTACTACTCACTCGCTACTACTTTCTACTACTCATTCTCTACTACTCACTCTCTACTACTCACTCTCTACTACTCACTCTCTACTACTCACTCTCTACTACTCTCTACTACTACTCTCTACTACTACTCTCTCACTCTCTACTACTCACTCCCTACTACTCACTCCCTACTACTCACTCTCTACTACTCACTCTCTACTACTCTCTACTACTACTCTCTACTACTACTCTACTACTACTCTCTCACTCTCTACTACTCACTCTCTACTACTCGCTCTCTACAACTCTCTACTACTCTCTACTACTCTACTACTCTCTCTACTACTCACTCTCTACTACTCTCTACCACTCACTCTACTACTACTATACTACTCACTCTCTACTACTCACTCTCTACTACTCACTCTCTACTACTCACTCTACTACTCACTCTCTACTACTCACTCTACTACTCACTCTCTACTACTCACTCTACTACTCTCTCTACTACTCTCTCTACTACTCTCTCTACTACTCTCTCTACTACTCTCTCTACTACTCACTCTACTACTCACTCTCTACTACTCTCTCTACTACTCTCTCTCTACTACTCACTCTCTGCTACTCACCCTCTACTACTCACTCTCTACTACTCTCTGCTACTCACTCTCTACTACTCACTCTCTACTACTCTACTACTCTCTCTCTACTACTCTCTCTCTACTACTCACTCTCTACTACTCTCTACTACACGATCTACTTGCTCTCTACTACTCCCTCTACTACTCCCTCTACTACTCCCTCTACTACTCCCTCTACTACTCACTCTACTACTCACTCTACTACTCCCTCTACTACTCACTCTACTACTCACTCTACTACTCACTCTACTACTCACTCTACTACTCACTCTACTACTCACTCTCTACTACTCCCTACTACTCACTCCCTACTACTCACTCCCTACTACTCACTCCCTACTACTCACTCCCTCTACTACTCACTCCCTACTACTCTCTCTCTACTACTCTCTCTACTACTCTCTCTACTACTCTCTCTACTACTCTCTCTACTACTCTCTCTACTACTCTCTCTACTACTCTCTCTACTACTCTCTCTACTACTCTCTCTCTACTACTCTCTACTACTCATTCTCTACTACTCTCTGCTACTCAGTCTCCACTACTCACTCTCTACTACTCACTCTCTACTACTCACTCTCTACTACTCACTCTACTACTCACTCTACTACTCTCTACTTCTCACTCTCTACTACTCACTCTCTGCTACTCACTCTACTACTCTCTCCTACTCACTCTCTGCTACTCTCTCTACTACTCTCCACTACTCTCTCTACTCTCTATTACTCATCCTCTACTCTCTACCACTCTACCTCTCTCTACCTCTCTCTCTACTACTCTCTACCTCTCTACCTCTCTACCTCTACACCTCTACCTCTCTACCTCTCTCTACCTCTCTCTACATGCACACATATGCATGCATATGCATTTATATATATGCATGTGTGTTCCACAGCGGTATGTGTACAGCGCCTTGAGACACCCTTGGGGGTGATATGTGCGCTATATAGCACTACATTATATATATATATATATATATATATATATATATATATATATATATATATATATATATATATATAATCTGCATATCTATCTAAATACAAATATAAATGCATGCATACATATAAACATGTTATGTACATGAAATTTTGAAAAACACTAATAAAAGCAAAGCTAAAAAGCCACCTAATTACAAACAGAATTGCTTTAACTTAAACGAGGGCGAGACCTATTACATTTTCAATGCTTGTTTACTTTGGTTCCATCAAGAAAGCATTCAGATGTGACACATTTGACATAAATTCTGAATGGTAGCACTCTAGTTCCTCATTAGATCACTCTAGTAAAGCTACTGCTCACCAGGAAAGTCTGCTGCTGGTATTCTAAGTGCATGTTTCAGTCTGCATCTCAGAATTCTTTAATGAAATAGAAGAGGATTTGAGAAGTCAAAATGTGCCCTAATTTTTCTTTCTGCAGCACTAATCATAATTTCTATGGCAAAATTAAATGTTTTAAGTGTTACCACTTTATTCCAATCAAGATGGCTTCAGGTGTGCCATACTTTTGTCATAAGTAAGACTGTTAGCGCTCTAGTTGTTCTTTAAAACACTCTGGGATTTCTGTCATTGGGCTATACTTGGGCTACATCTCGGTGATATTTGGGCTACATTTGGGCTCTTTTGTCTCTGGTGGCCATCTTGGGAGACTTGTTATGAAGTTTCCTAATTTCCTCATTTACTACAGTCTCCTCAGTAGGCATACTCTCAGTTTTTTACTTTGATTCAATGAAGAAGGCATTCAGATGTGTCACACATTTGCCATAAATTCAGAATGTTAGCACTCTAGTTGCTCATTAGATCACTGTAGTAAAGCTACTGCTCACCAGGGAATTCTGCTGCTGGTATTGTAAGTGCAGGTTTCAGTCTGCATGTCCGAATTCTTTAATGAAATAGGAGAGGATTTGAGAAGTCACTCAAAATGTGCCCTAATTTTTCTTTCTGCAGCACTAATCATACATTCTATGGCAAAATGAACCCCCTCATTTTGTTCCTTTTTAAATTAAATGTTTTAAGAGTTACCACTTTATTCCAATCAAGATGGCTTCAGGTGTGCCATACGTTTATCATAAGTAGGAGTGTTAGCGCTCTAGTTGTTCTTTGGAACACTCTGGGAAGCTACAGTAGAACACAAAGGAATCAACTAACAGTCTCTGCCCTTGTTGGATGTACATGTTTTACTGAGAATGTCAGACTTCATTCTCACATGACTAAGAAAGATAATGTGAATTTACAGAAAATATGCTCTCAGTTTAGCTTATAGATCACCTTCCAAACCTCTGTGGGAAAAGCATGTGAAAATAGTTTTCTCTCAAATATGATTCATGATATCCCAGCAGAAGGCTTTTTCACATGGTAAAATCACCTTAGAACATACCACAATTCCTAAAATGAGTATGGTACCATCAACAAATGATTTATAATGTAACTAAAGTATTAAAATCTTCTATTAACTGCAATGCTTTCTAATGAGGTGCTATCATGTATATTGGTCCCAAGATGGCTGCCAACACTTCTTGGATGAAGTGCTGACAGCCAATCAGATCTCACGATGAGATGTGCGGTTAGACTCCGCCCAGATATATATGTGATTTTACTTTTGATTTTTTCAGGAACTACTGAATGGATTTACACCATTTAAGCAAAAGGCACGACTCTGAACCAAGGTCTACCTTTCTGCCAAATTTGGTGTAATTCCGTTCAGCAGTTCGGGCTGTAGCTGCGTCAACAGGTTCTATGGGAAATTGCATGGGGGGAAAAGTGTTTTGGGACCCCCCTTTTTTCTCAGCCCCCGCTTGACGAATCACCACGAAACTTTCAGGATCGGAGCGGACCGGAGCTGGCCAAAAGTTTGGAAAATTTTGCGAAGATTCGTCAACTGGCGCCAGACTTATTGGGAATAGAATGTTGCAGATTTCCTATGGAAAATAGGTCCTAACTATAACTACCTACTGGCGACCGCCAGTAGGTAATATATATATATATATATGTGTTTGTGTGTATAGATATAGATATATATGTGTGTGTGTGTGTGTGTGTGCATATATATGTATATACACACACACACACAGTCTTCTCCCTTCTCTCTCTCCACTTGCCAGTAGGTAGTTCTAGTTAGGACCATGTTTATATAGAAAAATTGTTTTTTTGACTTGCCTATAACTTTAGCACTGTTTGACGAATCTTAATGAAATTTTCCAAAAAAAGTGTCATAGTGAGTCTTATGCATGGAAAGTTTCGGGTGATCTGTAAAGCGGGGGCAGAGAGAAAGAGGGTCCTAAAACTCAAAATCCCCATGCATTTTGCAAGGACAACTTAGTGCAGCGCTATAGCAAAGACTGCTGAACTGAATGACACCAAATTTGGCAGAAAGCTAGATCTTGGGCCACAGATTGTCCTTTTTGTGATTTGGTTTATATCTGTTCAGTAGTTTTTGAGAAATGAAGGTTAGAAAAATATATACATATTTGGACGGTGGGTTATGAGGGCCTCTCCCGAGAGTCTGTGGAATCCAATTTTTAAAAATGGAGCGTTCTATTTGGCTCTTTTTTTCCTTTGGGCCATCTCTGTCCTGTGGGAGCCAGACTCTGCAGGAGCGAGTGCTCTGATTGGCTGTCAGCAGCATGAGAATGATGTTGCTGTCAGCCATTACAGTACTCACAATCTTAGTTCCCTGTCCTGTAGTAAGTAATAAAATTATATAAGTGGGCAGGGATTCCCTACACCCTTAGGCCCCATTGGGAAGGTGGGGTACCTACAGGGACCCACCCCTGGGGTCATATATATATATATATATTTGAGCAGTTTTGCAGTGATCCCAGATGACTCCCGTGGGACTGGGAAATAAACAAAACAAAATGGTTGCAGAGGCGGTATTGATTACTTAAGGGGAGATGGCACTTTGCCTCCCTCCAGAGGCTGTTTTTGGCCCTGGGGTCCCCATCTCCCAGGGCCCATAGTTATTTTTCATGGCCAGGGGCATGTGGCCCTCCTCTCCAGGTTGCTTACAGCCTCGCTGGCCCATCCCTGGGGCCACTGTATTCTTTAAGGGGAGGGGGGGCATCCTTCCTGAGCCTCTAATGTCCCTGGGGGACTCTATCTCCTGGGGCAGTCAAACCTAAAATAAAATAAGACCCTGGGGGATGGGGTCCCCACGGCATAAAGACCTGGGGGCGGTGTGCCCCCCATTCCACTTTTTAAATCTATATGGCCCTGGGGGGTGCTGTCCCCAGGATCATAAGAGCCTTGGGGAGAGCATTTGCATGGCCCTCCTCGAAGTTTACTAATGAATAAATCCATCCATCCATCCATCCCTGAGGGATTGGTTCCCATGGTTATAATAGGCTCAGAGAGTGGAACACTGCCCTCCTTTTATAGTAAAAAAAAAAGTCCCCAAAGCCTAATGAGGTGTGGGGACTTGGACCACGTGCCCCCCCTTTAAAATGCAAAGGGCACTGATGGGGTCCCTAGGGCCCAATGTGGCGCAGGGATGTTGGCCATACGGTTCCCCTCCCTTTTAAAAAAACGGACCTGAGGATGGGGTCCCCAGTGCCTAATAAGGTTTAGGGAGGGGGTCACTATAGCCCCTCTCTCCTTTAATATACATAGGGCCCTAAAGGATGGGGGTCCCCAGGACCTAATGAGGTTCAGGGAAGGAGAGGGGACAATGCACCCGTCCCCGTTTTTCTTGTATTTGGCCCCAGATTAGGTCCCTGGGGCCTGACTGCCAACCATATGCTGTGCACGAAGGGGGTTGGCTTTTACATATGGCAATAAAATATTACATTAAATAAAAAAAACTAGAATTTTACTGATAAAAAGAAACGGTTAAAGTAAAGTTATATTTAGGTGTGATTCAAATAATTTGTTTTCGTTTAAGGAAAAAAAAAAGCTTAGAAATTCTCTGGAAAAAAAAAACAAAGGTTAAAGTACCATGATAGTTATGTGAATATGTCAGGAACCACATTAACGTTTTGAACTAAAAATCATCAGCTATAGGTGGTAGAGCTAACTATAACTCGCACAAGGCCTATGCGTTTCGTCCACTTAGGACTTCTTCAGGGCTCATATCTGTGTAACATATGTCAAGAATAGGGACAGATTCATACAAACTAATCGGATACTTCACAGTCAAAGCGTTTCCATTCAATTTGTAAATGCATATTATGTTCTGTACATCAAATGGGAAAGTGGTCTGGCCTGGTCTTGCCTGGGTGAGAGTCATACTGGGAAAAGATTTATACTAAGTTGAGGATTATAACACAACACAAGTTAGTGCCTCTTCCTTGGATCACTGGCGTAACGAAAGTTGAGGGGGCCCCCTGCAAGGTACATGGTGGGGCCCCCGCTCCGGTTTGAATCCGGAGCTCCCAGGCCTCACTACTGTGCAGAGGGGGCCCCCTGCGGCTCAGGGCCCCCCCGCACCGCGGGGGATGCGGGGGTCTGTGTTATGCCACTGCCTTGGATGGCATTACTGGCATAAGTAGAAGAGAGCTCATCGTTCGTGATTTGAGACAAGTGACGTTATGTTGAGAAAGAGCCTCTAATCCAAAGACAACAGACTGGGTCAAAGACCATATGTTATTTGTAGCACTATATCCGATCTACATGCATCACTGCTTCTGGCCATATTCAAACTCAAAGATATATGGCTACCCTGAGACAGTAGTCACAGACCAACACCTCCCAGACACACATACCTACCATTTGATACTTGTGGTCTAGTGACGGCAACACTATTTGTTCTCTAGATAGAGGTTGTGCCTCATACTACTGGAAGTGTAATGCCTGATTGAATGTTGTATTGTAGTCCGGCATAGTTTGAAATGCTCGCTTGAGAACCTATTTGTTACAATGACCTTTTATATCTTAATGAATGTCCATGATGAAAAGGCTTCAAAATTTT
Organism: Triturus cristatus; assembly: GCF_964204655.1. Classification (NCBI taxonomy): domain Eukaryota; kingdom Metazoa; phylum Chordata; class Amphibia; order Caudata; family Salamandridae; genus Triturus; species Triturus cristatus. The sequence continues at coordinate 620,731,667 of NC_140585.1, forward strand.
TAAAAAGTACTGAGGTATTCCTCAATGGCATCACCACATTTTGTTGGCTAGCTTAATAATACTGCTGTGTTAGAAATAAATATTTGGTTGTATATTGCAGCCCCCACCAAAACTCTTCTAAACTAGGGGGTTCTATACTTCTGCCTAACCTTGGAAATGGTAAGAAAGGAGTTTGTGACTAATCAGTGCATTGTTTGCTCAAATAGTAATTTTTAATACACCTTCTTCTAATCCAAACAATGACGCACACTAAATGATAGTAGAATATACCTGAACTTTCAATTTATTTCCTTTAAGGGTATGATTAACCAAGAAATGAAAACTCCTATTGGTGGTTTCCAGTTAGGGCCCTTTACTTCTGGCAATTAAGAAGTAATTCATTCCACCTTAAAAAGTGGGCCGCATTTCTGTGTTTCTTGGACAACATAAATCTTGTGTTTTTTCAAAAAACATCAGTCCTCTTCCTTAGATTTACTATTGCATTCGGATATATTCTAAAACAGAACTGCTTGTGAGGTGTTCCCATTTTCAATCTATTGAGTTTCATTATATAAATGGTAAGCACGCGTCCCATATCGAAGTACTGGGGAGTCAAGGGGCAGCATATTGGCTAATAGCTCCATATTTTTTCTGTCCATTGCTGACAGGATCCCAGGGAGGCCAGAATATATTTCCTTCTGGAGCAGTTTACTTTCTTCCAGTACACTCCCAAACGGTGTGCAAGAAGGTTCCCACCATTCCAAAGAAAATGACCAGCAGTTTTAAATTTGACCAATCACGTTCTTGTATAACATACCCTTCAGAAGATCTACAACTGTATATATTTGAACCCCATACTTATAGCCACTAACCAGTGATACATTTTAGCATAATCACTACTTTCAGGAACCTACCAGGAAAATTATTGAGCAGAGATGTATATATGCATGGTGTTGCCTTCTTCAAAAGTAGCTCTGGTAATAGTTTGTACTCTAAAAGGATATCATTTGTCATGTACGGCAGTATGCCAGAACATTAGCATGTGGCGTGGTTTAATTAAGCATGCAAAGGACTTAAGACCACCTTCACCTCACACATGACCTATTATAGAAATTTCAATTGGGTCCCAGCTACAAAATCCCTTGAGGTCACTCAGCAAGGCAATATCCTAGATTGGAATTTCTTCAGTCACTTTCCATTACCCTCCAGTAGCAACTGTAGCAGTTTTCCAGGATAGTATCATTCTGGTTGATTTCGGGATTCTCCCACCATCTAGGACACTCGGATAGCCCTGCTTCCCGGGCATCCATCTTAACAGACAAAGAGTTGGGAGAAGAACAAAAGTCGTTGAAAACCAACATTTGTGAGACCCAGTAGTCCTTCCTCATATCTGAGAGTGCTGTTCCACCAAATGATACACCCTTCCATTATTGGGAGCATAGTGATATTCTTTAGGTATCTCCACTTCATTATAGCATATGGATTACAGTTTAGAGTTTCAGAAAAACTCCTCTTGAAGCCAGAACAGGCTATTCTGCAGAATACATACGTGTGGTAGGATCAGCCATCATGGGGGTGGGTGGTTATTACCAGCATACACCCATTAGAAGTAAAATAAAAGCATTCAGTGACCCAAGTTCCAAATGGGCGCTGTCCTTGTGCCAGTCAAAGATTGTTGTCAATCTAATTTTCCTCTTTCCTGCATATTGAAATGTGCTGCAAACTACATTTTAATAAATGCTAATAAGTTGAGCTGTCGGTCTACATTCCCTCTCCCGTATGTGGCTGAGCTACTTAAGAGGCATGGATGTTTATCTTCCTAATGTTTGCAAATAGTGTACAAACTCGAGTTTGGGCTCCCTGCAAGGCAGTTCTAAATGTTCCTATTGAATATCGCAGGTAACTGGCAAGTCTGAAATTTTGGTGAGTGTATCATTGGAGGATTTAAAGTCCATAGCTTACATCTGGTATGTATATAATGGAACACAATGCTTTTGTTGGATTTTGTTCACCAGCCTGAAATCTTCATGAAACAAATTTAAGCAAACTGGTAACAGCAATAGCTAAATTAATTAAGCCTAATATATCACCACCCAAACAGGTAGTTTCATCTTTCTGACATCATTGCAAGAGTTTGATGAACTGCTCAAAGATTAAAATAGGGATTCAGGTGTTTGACTGTAACCGCATAAGGCATGATTCAAAATCTACTGGTATTTAAGTGTATCGGATCGTCACATTCCACTGTTCAATTTCAATTTACATACAAAAAACTTATTGAGTATTAAAGGTTCATATTGATCTTATTTTTACATACACTGCCACCATGTCTTCCACTTGAATGGCGATCCAAGGTGCTCATCGGCTAGGTTTTTCAATTGTATGCTGACGGCCAGGGAATGGAAGATTCGCAGTTGCCTGAAGTAGAATTCCTACCAAACAGATAATGCGGATGGGAAACAGTCTATACATTTTCTGCTCCAAGGAACAGGGTACCCAGGTTTACCCACTCCTGTACACTTGGTATGGATTCATAAAATATATGATGAAGACCTAATTTGGGAATTTAATCTGGGAACGAATTGGACCATTACTAATTTGAGACGATTTTGGACAAAAATAAGATCTTTCTCACGGACTGCCAATGCCATTCAAACATTTTTTATTTTTTTATAGATTTCTCCTCTCTCTGAACTCTTTCCATTGTATTTACCTGGATCACCCAGACACTTGTTGGGCATGTCACTCACAACAAGCTGACCTCAAGCATATGCTTTTTGTATGCGCACTTGTTCAGTCTTTCTGATAACAAGTCTGGAATCAGATTAACACTTTTTGACACTATAATACCCCTCTCACATATTGCAGTTTTCTTAGGGACTTTATCTACGGATTGGGAACATATATCACCTCACATAAAAATCAATTCACTTCTTTCAGCAGTCGCATTTCAATATATTACCAGACTTTGGAAGGACTTTTCTAAACTGTCTTTTCAGGAATGGTGGTATGCTGTCTTTTAGCACCACAGACCTGATACAGCACCCATGCACCGTATTTGAATTGCCATATAGCTTTCTGTTTTATGGTGCCCCATCTCAAACTTAATAGATCATCATACTTGTTACTCGTCCTATCGTATTCCCCTTAGAGACGAAGTTTCAAAATCTCCTTGATAATTTTCAGTTTTTTCTAATCGTAATGGTACGTCTTTTATCACCCTCAGTATGATGAAAGGATAAGTGAATCCCTGTACCTGTGGTCAAACATGTTTATTTTATTGGGTGCATTAGTCCTTTGAGCCACCATTCCTGGCTACCTTACATCCTTTAGCCCACTTCCTGTTGACACTTGTTAGCGACAGAGCTCTGATTTGTTTGGTCCATCGGTGAGTAGTTCTTCCACTCCAATTGCTTGCTTTGCATTCTGGGACTTGTAACTCTAATTTGGTAATTGGATAAACAGGACTAGAACTCCATAAATGCCAAACGAAGCACCTGGACTCAATAAGGTACTCATCCATGATGCTAGGAAGCTTGAGAGCTTTTTGTTGACTGCTCGACTTTTCCCATTGTGGTTATGACAGGTCTCTGGACTCAGTTGGTCTCCGTACGTACTCAATTGTGTGACTACTTGACACACAGACTAGGAACAATTTCACATTATTCCCACCTGTCTCAGGTGTTTTGTCTACTACTGTCTCTGTTCTACATGCCCTCAGCCAGAATTTATAAACGGCAATGGCAAAGGCCTTAAACAGCAAGCCAGGTTTCCTTAGCGCACAGTCGCCCTGGGAGAAACCCAGCTCTAAACACAAGTCATCTTATGAGTGGAGTACTGTCTGGTATTGATGTAAGTGTTGATGTAGTGCACGATACCCGTTGTCAGTAGCCTCTTTGCATGCGTGTCATTGAAAGTGTGGAGTTGTACATGACTGTGGCTACAGATTTGATGTGCTTAAGAAACACCTAAGTCTTTAAATATTAGTTTGGGTATTAACCCTAATTCCCTACATATATGTAAAAATGTTCAACAATATTCATATCCAGTTCAGCCCATTCGGATTTGCCTTTGTGTTAACTGCAGAAATGTTAAGTTTCCAAGCTTTCTGGTTTACATGTCCATGTGTAAGTATCTCATTAAGTACTGGTTTGTTTCTTTAAATGCTCGTACTAAATATATAGTGGTATAACCGGACTAAGAGTACCTATAGGCAAACAAACCTGCTCTGTAAAAGCCACTCATATGTGAGCCTCAGAAACTTCAGAGAACCTGATTGATAGATGAGGCCAGTAACCATGAAGTAAATTTGTGTTTTTAAGCTCTCTCCACTTCTGACCAAAGTTATTGGTGCTGTGTGATTTAGGATAAACAATTTACCACACTTTTACAGCATTTTCTTTGGAGGTGATACCCCAAAGCAGCTGCTACAAAGTAGTCTTTAAGCCATATTAGTTATGATCAATGCTACTGGCCAAATAAGGGCACCATTTCTCACAGTGTTTGCCTCAAGTTCCACTGAACGGTGCTCTTCATACTATAAGTTTTGACCTACGTTAATGCCAAATGTGCTTTAGAATGTCGCATTTCCCGCAATTTACAAAAATTCCTTGAGAAGGCTGTCCTCTGTGCAAAACTGTATTTGTGCATGGGCATAGATATCACTCTTTGTGGTTTGAAAAGTTGACCAGTATGCTTCTGGCTGCCATCGCTGTACTGTTTGGTTCGAGACTACACTTTGAGAACATGCTCTGGCTGAGCACTAGGGTTATCGCTTTCTCATACTCCACTGCCCCCCATAAAATACAGGTTATGCAGAATGCTGCTGCCGGGTTGGTGACTCTTAATTCAAAATCCATCCGTGCCACTGTTCTTTTGAGGAAATCTAACTTTCAGCGATCTTCTCCCGAACTTCCATCAACTTCTTCTTCCAAGTGTTGGACAGCCTTCAGCAAGCATTCAGACCCAACGACGGAAGAAAAGAATCTGAAGATGGCGACCAAAGGTTGGAGCTTCAGGGGGAGGCACGACGACGTCACTAGGGGACACCAAAAGGAGGTCCGTCGACACCCACCTAGAGCAAAAAACAAAGGTAGGAGGACGACTAAGAATTTAGGACCCAATCACTTGATCGCGGAATAATGCACAGCTTGTGAATCTAGAACATTCTTCATGCTGCAAAACTACATCGACAGGTAAGAACTATACTTCATGGTGAGGGCTGTGTACCATACACACTGCACGATTCATGGGTCAGCCTGTTTCTGAAAAGGAACTCCTTTGTTACCATCAACTAATGGCGCCACTTTGAACAAACTCACTGCTTCCTCAAGTGTCTAACTTTCGCATGAAAAGGAAAAGGGTGCCATCTATTTTTCTGTGTTGGATCCTAAGCAGTAGAATTCTCTGCTGTCATCTGAAAGCTGTCTGTGATTTGTTGCTGTTTAAGAAAAAGCTCAGCCATGGAGCAGTTGGAGAACGTGTGCTCAACAAATAAGATAAAATACATGTCATCTACTGCAGTTAATGCGTTGTACCAGATACCCTTTGTCTACAAGGTTCATAACTCCGTCTGCGGTGCAGAAAAATGCTTTGTTTATAGTAGCACAGAAACACACCAGCTTTGACTGCCGTTTTACTTTGCCAAAGCCAAGTTGAGGTTTTAACTCGGTCGTTCAAGATACAATGAAAACGAAGAAAGGCGGGTGTACAGCAGGAATGAATTCGGTTACATTCAACTATCAGGTTTACATGGCCCGTGCTGTTTTCAGCGAGCTATTGAAGCGTTTATAGAGTTGCTAGCTCTCAATATGGTATGCCTCACATTGATTCATCATGCAATTGTTTTCATTTTCTACCCTTTTTAATACAACTGCTGTTGGACCTGACAGTGCGTTGCCAGGTGTGATGCAAACAGAATTTCTTCCCATAGCACTGGATACATCGTGCCTCCTTAACACCTATATTCACATATCTAACAAGAGGTTTGATCCTGCTCTTAGAATCTTTTAAAACAATTGTGCACTGACGGTATTTTATTTCCACAAAGACGAGCCCTTCTGCTGCCACTTGCTGTCTTTGTTAGAGGGAGATGTATTTGTTGCAAACTGTTCCAATGAGCAATGCTTCCCGCCGTTCTTTGTTGTTTATATTTGATTATGAAGGTACCGGTGCCCTTGCATTTATTTTTCCACTACTGTAAAAGCTCCGCTTTGTACAACAACTGCATAATTGAATTAGTCTGCGCGCATTGTAACCTTTGGAAGAGGTCCTGGGTGCACCTGGTTGCATGCCAGAAATGTTCTGCATATCTTAGGTGACCGCAGACCTACGGGCTTCTCACCAGCGCACAATCAAAACCCAAAAGCAAATTCCAAGCCTTTTCTTGTCCGTGGTACCAGCATTCCTCTTTTTGTTTCCTTCTTTTTTTAATGAATAAAAGGAGATCACTCGATAGGCCTGTAAAGAGATCTGTTGGATTCTATTACTAGGATAGTGTTTAGCACTTAATTGATTTTACAGTGAACTCGGACTCACTGGGTCCCCAATTGCGGGAATGCTAATTAAGGGTACTGCAAAACAGCATCACTTAGGGCGCCGAAGAACGTTTGCGATTTGCAAATCCAGGGATTATTTTAAAATCGGGAGTTGCACAGTGTACAGGAAGCAACAGAAGGCACCTTGACATCAACTTTTAACTTTGTTGATCCCATCTGATCGTGACGCTGAAATAATTAACAATAATCCACACTCCAGTCATCTACATGCCTGTAAAAAGCAACGGATGCATTTTTATCGTCTTGTAGATCAGAAGAATACAAATCTTTAATGTGGATATGTTACGTCGTTTACCGTCCTCTTTCCAAGCAGCTTTGTGATTTCGGGGTGAACGCTTACCTGCAGATTCCTTGAACTGCAACTTCCACATATCATCTGCACAGAATTTAAGGTTACCTTCACAATTCTTGAAAAATATGTTTTCGACCACCTTTCACCTAACCCTCTAAATGCGTAACCCATTAGGCAACACAGCATACTCGAGGACGCAGGGCCTGGGAGGACAGTAAAATTCTTTAAGAACCAGGTGTTGAGCCTAACATCAGAATTAGACGCGCCTCAACTGGATAAAAAGAAAGTCTTAACGACCTCCGTCTACATGCTTTTTCTTGTTCCCTGTCATGATGTAAGGTTTTTTCACTTCAGAAGAGTTGTGGCTCACATTATCGACTTTCTTGAATCAGTCGTTGAGTATGTAATGATGAAACACTTCGCGTCAGCATTAGAGTCCAAGGGTACCTGCCTTCCATTTACTTGCATAGTACTCCTTGAGTGCCAATGGGAGGACAAAGGGGGACTGAATTCGTTCTCCTGCTTTACCGTATTGACGTCTGCTCTGACTGGCGAGCTTGCTGGCATGGAGATGGTTGTGGGGTCTTCCTTGTCTTTTCTCTTGCTTTGGCTTCTCTGGTCCATAGGGATTTTTTAGGCAAATATTTCTTTTTCCTTACTGCTAGATATTCCTGCTTGAGTCTCTCACCCCCTCCTACACACAGTATTGCTTCCACCTCCCTAAATAAGAAGTGGGAAGTCTCAGAGATGCTACTGGATTGGTTTGTGTGAAAGCTAGATGCAGATTCCTGGTTGAGTGTGGTTTGCAATTTGGTATTAAGAACTAATGCTTGATACTAACCAGCTAGAGCTAGTTATATTTTACATAGAAGCTTCATTTACACTGCTGGAGGTGTTGCACAGGAACAGTGTTTTGCCTTAGTTGTGTCTTGTGTATCTAAATTTATGGTCATTGTATTTGCGGATTTTTATAGAGTTCATTTATTCACCAGGTAACAATTCACGCTGTTAGTGTTGTAGCCCAAGCAGGAGAATTTGAAAAAACTTTAGGCTTAGCCAACCTTCTGGGTACAAGTGATATGTAACCATTCTTATTATGAAACTAACCGCAACATGTAGTATTCCCTCAAGAGAGAATCATCATTTGATTTTTAGATGGTGATGAAATGGGCATTGAAACCAGCCATGGAGGAGAGAACACCGAGTCTATAGTCTCATTCCTTGTGTTGGGGCTTTTTGTTGGGGCTTTTTTTGCTCAGGGAAGTTAAGATGATACTTAGATGGTAGGGGGCATAACATTTTAAGGAGACGTCAAATTGCCGCAGATGGTTTAGCATTTTCAGAGTGTAAGGCTCCAAATATTGGTGTGCTAAATGTGAATTTGGGTGTCTCTTCAGTTGTCTATAACTGTTTGTTGAATGGAACTGAAGGTGGGCACAGGCAATGGATTTCAGAGAGGAGAAAAAAAATGTTTTAGACTGTGGATTTCAGTGACAAAGGTAGCTGAATTTGGATGTTATGAGCATATGAGGTTACTTCTGCTCCATTATTGGTGAAAAGATTAAACTTTGGTGTACACTAAAATTCACTCTAAGTTTCAGGGAAATTGAAGTGCCCATGTGGATGTATTAATGATCAGAAAGAAGCAAACCATTAAAGCCCAATGCTACTGGATTTCACGTCTGTTTAGAAGATGTTTGGCAAGTGTGTCAAAGACAGGTGAGGGATCTTTAGAACGAAGAGACCTCTACAACTTTGATGTTTGCAGTTTCTGTGCTGCATAGGGTGTTCAATAATAGCAAGTGATACAAAATGTGTATAATTTGTCTTGCCGTTGTGTAGCCACAACTTTTTCAGTTGATTTCCAGAGAAAAGGAAGGCGCATGAATCATCTATAGTTGGTGAAGTTGCCGGGGTCCAGGTTATCCTTCTGTGGAAGAACTTCCTCTTTTAAAAATAAAACAAATATTACAAAAAAGCCTGAGATCTCATTAATCTGCTGTGACCACGAGCACCTCGGTGCAGCCAATCTTGGCACACTCTCTTTTGACTGAACTAAGTCGCCTTTACTAACACTAAATGTCTAGACTAAAATCGCTGGCATATTCAAATATGCTGCTGTTGGTAAAAACTGCATTGTTAGAACATTTTAATGACGGGATAATTCTGCATTAAGATATGACCAGTGCATATTAAAATAATGACTTCATGCATGTACATACTCATGTTTATAAGGGCACATACCTACAAAAGGATTTGAGAAAATAAACTAGTGTGCCAGAGATTACCATCCCTCCTTGACAAATGATGTCCATCCTCTGGCCATCTGCATCAAATGATGTATTCTCTGTTCTGAAAAAAAGCGATAGCAGAAGATTTGATGCTTACTCTTCAAATACTCACGGGGCAATTTCTCCTGGGGGTGCAAGGCAACCTGAGCTGCTTTGTGTTTTATAGTGCTACTCTGTTGCAAATGTCCAAGTGGATTGTCCTTTTCTGTCCCTTACCAAAGAATACAAACCCTGTATCACCAACCCTGATTTTCTTTTTCCTTAATTGAATATGAAATTCATAGGCCGCATGTTTCTCCACATAACTCAATCTTGGATGGATGACCATAACATTTTAAGCCCAATGCAGGCAGGGTTCCGTTCCCGGATAAGTACAATTGACCAAGTCTTCCGTTTTGTCAACCCATATTGGAAGACGGTGGTCTTGGGAAACGGTGCCCTTTATGCGGTCTTTGTGGACCTAAAAGCAGCATTTGATTTGGTCCCAAGAAGCAAGCTCTGGCAGGTCCTGATGCAACTAGGAATTGCACCCGAACTTCTCACTGTGATCATCCGCTTGCATGAGGGAAATGTTGCCAGGGTGCGGTGGGGGGGTGCGGGAGAGGTGACTGAGGACTTCCCGGTTGGCAGAGGAGTGAGGCAGGGGTGCGTCCTGGCGCCGACCCTGTTCTGTTCTCGCTTTTTGTCAATGGGGTGGCCGGTCGGCTCTCGCAGACCCCCACCGATGCGCCGGTTCTGGCAGGAGTGCGCATCCCTATCCTCACGTTTGCGGATGACACGCTGATTATTTCTAAGACCCCTAGCGGCCTGCAAAAGGCTGTCGGGTGTTTTGAAGAATTCTGCACAGAAAGGGGTCTGGAAGTAAACACGGGGAAGACGAAGTTCATGTCATTCAATGGATCAAAATCCTTTAAAGGGAAAATATACATGAACAAGTCACCCTTGGAGGAAGTTACTTCATTTATATATCTGGGGATATCACTACAAAAAGATATGCGATGGGGAAATCAAATAGACCGCGCAGTGCTACAACATAAGCAAAAAGCGGGGGCCTTGCTGACTAGATTCAAAACCTCACTCACAAAGCCAATCTCCCCAGCCATAGAAATCTATGGAACTAAGGTCCTGGGCTCGTGCCTCTACGGGGCCGAGCTCTGGGGCTTTAATAATTTGAATAGTTTGAAGGCTTTAGAAAACGCATTTTTGCGTAAAGTCACAAACCTTCCTCCCAGTACACCACTGCTACCCTTATTATTGGATTTGGGCAAAAAACCTTTGGAACATCTGGTGAAGCTACGTCCAGTATTATATTGGCGTCGTCTCTGGTGTACTGATGAACTAATTCATTATAGGAGTGGCTTTGCGGATATTATAGAATCTGACAGGTCCCAAAAAATATCATGGCTGCTTGGGATAAAATCTCTCTTGGGCAGTATAGGCCTAATTGAACTTTGGAAAAACCCTGCAAACACTGTTTTCCCATCTAAAGAAAACCTGAAAAAGATGTATTGGGAATGGGTTTACAAGCTGGAAACCACCCAAGGCCTTTCTACCCATCTAACATCCCGCTTTCTTGATCTAAAAGCTCATCCCCAGCTAAAGAAGTACTGGGATATTATTGAAAAAACCTCTGACCACAAGTTATATTTCCAGTTGCGGGTGGGAACACTACCCGTCGCAGAATTCACTCTCAGATGGGGGAGGCAAGGTACCAACAATGATAAATGTTACAGATGTGTTGAAGTATGTGAGAACATTGGACACGTATTATTTTTCTGCCCAATGTACGTGGTTCCCCGGAAAAAATGGCTACAACCTATTTGTAAGCTTTTGGGTATCAGAAGATATGCTATTGCCCTTCGCATTCTGTGCACAGATCCTGCTCCCCCAATATGTATAGCAGTGGCTAAGTTTCTGGGGTGGGCCTGGAGTATAAGATCAAAAGCTCTGAGGTAAATCGCCAATTTTCCCCCCGTGTAATAGCATTGTATCCTGTAAATATTTCTTGCAGTAACTACCTCACGTATACAGCTAAAGTATCGGGTTTATAAAGTTATGTCTAGCTGCCGCCTGTATATTATAAGTTGATATGGGCTGGTCTCATTCTCATGTCTTGCTTTTTATTCACCTTTCTTAAAAAAAGTAATCAAGCTTGACGGCTATTTACATATTTAATTGCAATTTTAATATTTTAGATAATTTATATGTATTTATATGTAATGTTTGTAAATGTGCTTTTATGACTTAATTGCCGAATAAAGCTAATTGAATTGAATTGAATAGTACTTTAAAGTCAGTGAATTTAGCCATTTGGGATTTTCATCTAGGAGGAGGGGACAGCTAACACTTGGGAGCATTCCAGATAAAAAGTAATTTCAACATGGATTTGAAAAGAAAAGACAAATTGCCACTGCTTCAGATAAAAATTAGGGGGGTTGTTCTGGCGGGATATCCACATCCTGATACTTACCTGCAATCACATGGCCTTCTTGAGCATAGTGGTAGGGTTAAAAAAAAAAAAAGGTCAGAATCCAGGTACTTATCATAAAAAAAACAAGAATGTAGCTTTCAGATTAGACATGAATATTAAAGAAAACATACAGCTACAACATATTTACTCACTTGATGGGTGAAAACTTTGTCCGCACGTCTAATCTGTTTTAAAACATATTTTTATGACCTTTCATGTAAGTTCAACAGCAGAATTAGATGAGACGGGCAACTAATCCACCTTTCTCCGTGGCCTAGACATTTTTTTATTAGGTTTGTGGTGCCAGTGTGAAATTTCTTCACTTTATTTCCTACCACCTCCATATTGAAAATCGAGAAACTATGGAAGTTTCATAGAGACTTTCCTAGATGTCGCTTTTCTCTCCTTTGTAAGTCTAAAGCAATTACGGTAGCAGAAGTTGACATTTGGCTTCTCATTTTGTCTCTAATGCAGTCCTTAATTATTGGTTCATGTATATATAAATAGATTGCTTCGGAGTCTGCCACCTTACCGGTTTGAGAATTTTCATATTCAGAACATAATTATCTGCCTACTTGCCTGCACTGACGAACATTAGCCTATCTCTCCTCCGAAATCTCCTTTCGCTTTATATCCACTGGAGAAATATCTTTGTTCTTGTACATAGTCAGTGTATCAACCTCTGCTCTTCATTTGGTTTCTTCAAACTAAATTCACCCAGTATATGTCTACTGTTCTTCATGATATACCCCACTAGTAATCTTCTGGTGGTGCCGCACATTAAAAAGATAGGCCTTCCCTTTCTATGTGGCCTAGCTGTGGAGTTCCTTCTGAGCATTTCATCTGAGATGGATAATCACCTTCCATTTATTTGCCTGAATGCTTAAAAGCAAGTTGAGCCCAAGGTTTCTGAGTAACCATATCTCAACTTTTTTTGCAGAGTATCAGTACCAAGAAGCCACCTCAGTGTCGGTGCTTCAAAACCTTTAGGATTTAATATAACTGGATTTTTTGATCGTCAACATTGATGCTCAAACTATGCCAAGTTAAAAGTTGCTAGTTTGTGATTGTTTAATGAGGGTCAAATACACAGACATAGTGGCTCATCGCATGAGGACTGAAAACCCATATCTGATATTTCTCAATTCACCATTCGGGATTGAAACCTTTATGGCTTGACTACTCCCTAATAAATTGCAGAGAATCCCTGGGTCCTAATGTATCATCTGGTAATGTTGTCAAATGTCTTTGTACCCCCCTAATTCTGGGTTATTGGTAGGCAAATGATTGAGTTGTGATCCAGCGGAAGCGGTGTAAAATTTGTAGGTACAGACATGAGTTACCCAAGATACCATAAACTCAAACCTCGGTAAAGAAATTCACAACATCAGAGTTTGGCCCATAGAAACTCTATTACCACTTACAAATCATGAGGTCCTCCGATAGATCTTTGTAAGAGCTAATAGGGTCTCAGATAATTAGAGACGGAAGTAATTTCTTCATGAGGACCTGTAATGAAGAAATGCCTATCTAACAACTATAATCAATAACCATATCTTATCAATAATATCATCAATAAATACGACAAACTCAGAATAGTTATCAAGGCACTTTTATCTAAACTATAAGATGAATTGTCAACATACACAAGTACTTTTGAATTTTCATTACTTGGTTATTCAATTGAATCCAGGTAAAATCACAACACAATTACAGTTCAAAGTAAAATACATCATAAATCAAATAACGTGTGGTGTGAGTGGAGAGAAAAAAAGAATACACATTACAATTTCAGTATGCAACTTCAGGAATCATTCAAACCAAAGTTCATTTGTTGATTATCTGGACCGATAAGCAAGCATGGACTAAAGCACAGCGTGCAGTAGGCTGAATAGCTAATCCTTCAGGCAAAAAGTATAGCCTGCCCAACTTCACCAGCTGATGAAGTACATGGTGAAACTTCAGTAGAGTTCAGTTCAGGATAGTCAGAATTGCAAGGAAAATAGCCGCACACATCCTTTTCCCACAAAGCAATTATACCTCGAAATGTCCACGGTTCCAGCCCACAAAGTATCTTTTACAAAATTCTGCATGATTCTATTGGTTGAGAACCATGGTGTGATTGTGGAATGATCATTCTCCAGCCCAATTCGTCCGGAACCCACTCTTAATACCTTTGTTCTCTGTCTATAGTTTTTTAAGAATGCACAATATTCATTTCACCTTGGAAATAGGAAGCACACTTGTAACATAACATGTCCACGTGCTAGCTTCCGAGTTAGCTTGCAACAAGGTTGACACATTATTCATAGAGAGAGGATATTCAAACTGTAAAAAAGAAACTTCGGTGATAATACGTATAACTAGATCAATCAAGTCAGAATTTTACTCTTATTCAAAGGAAATAATGAAGGACAAAATGCGTTTCTCTAAGGCCTACAATGGAAAGACCGAATACATTTTCAGGCCTACTTGGGAAAACTACAGAAATCAGCATTTTCTAAGGAAAACGTGCTAACGTTAAAACATTTGAGAAACATAAACGCATAAGAAAACTAATATATAAACATTTCACTATTTTCATAAGCGTAGTCTAATCATATTTCATTAGTAAACATCTTCTGTGTGCAGTTTCAGATTTACATTTGAGAAAACATAGCAAGTCTCATTTCAATAGTGCAATCCTTTCAAATCATATTTTGCTAGAAACCCACCAACTGCATTATTTTTCACATTATCAAAACACACTAGTAGTTTTTCTTTCTCTTATCGTATATGTCTGAACTTTACAAGTTTGCAACCTTTTATGCATGCTTTTACAATGCAGTTTAAAAACTCTGTGCTCAATGAGACACAATGTTAATCATGTATTTCTAAGTATGATTTAGTAATTCACACGCAGTGAGCAGGATTTGACCAAGCAAAATTTTCTTAAATAATTATGCTCCATCAGTTGTTTACTCAAAGGTGAACCAGAGTAAAAGTTCAATTCATTGAGGCTTTGTTTGGACAATTAACTTAAAATAAAGACTTTTTGAGTACCAACTACTGACCACTTGGTGTAATATATTTACAAGCAAATTGGTGGTGCACCACCCCAAACCCCTTTTGAAAAGTTCAATTCATGTTTAGCCATAAACATAGTGATTTGCAAATGCCACAAGTTAAAAATGGATGTGAGGTTTCGTTTTGAAATTGAAATAATGGTATGTAATTTTTGTTTACATGTAGGAAACATCAAAGACAGTATCAAGCCGCTATAAAAGGTAAGAAAGTCCTATTCTTTCCAGATTTTCATATGTACTGATGTGCCCAATCTAACTTGAATGCATTGCTTATATAAAATTGATTTGATTTTTAGGTCTCGCCTAGCCATTGCGTAGCAATCGCTATGCGAGACTCTAGTAAGGGGCTCCTAAAAGTGCTCCCAAAAGTGGATTGCATGGCGAGCACGCGCACAATCACGTGCATCGTGCCGCCATGCAATCCACTTTTGGGAAGCGCTTCAGCCCACTGGCACGTGCACCTACTTCAAAGGGTCCGCTCCCCCGCCTGGAATGCGCTCCCCCGCCCCTTGCCGTTTCAAAGCCCGCTTTCCCGCCCACGGGAAGACACACGCTACTTTTGTCTTCCTTTTAATTGCAGCGCTCCATGCGCGCTCCTACTTTAAAAATGGCGACTTGTCGTATTCAACTTGTTTAGTCTAGGTATAAAGTGCCTCTCTCCTTCCCCCTCCCCCATTTTTCCATTCAAAAGGGGCATGGAGAAGCTCCCTCCCTTCTGTCCTGGGTAGTGTTATTATCTTGCATTTCGGTGGTGCGTTCTAGTCGGATCCTCTAGGGGGCAGCCCTGCACGTGATTCCGACATGAAACGAAAATGAAAGCCCTACGCACTTTAAACCAGGAAAATTAAATATATCGCCGGAGCAGCTGTTCCTCTCTACATCTAAGGTTGCCCCACTTGCCCGTGTACACGTCATCACTTGGCAGAGAGACTGAATTAAAGGCTTTTGTTTCTTGTGGTAAGCCTGTCATACTCGGCGAAGCTCAGATCTAGCTTGAACTTTTTAAATCACTGCCGCTAATTCTCCCATTTGGACGTCGCAGGTTTGAAAACTAACAAGATTTAACAACAGCTTTGTTCCATATCGTGGAAATCTTTTATAAGTATTTCAGTTCTGTGAAATCGTAGTTCGTGCAAAATGAGTTCCCTAGAAAAATGTGTACTCTGATCTGGGTTTACGCGTTAACTCAGAGATTGCATAAGGCACGCCGCAGCTTAACCTTTGCCAAACTTTGTCACTCGAAATATCGGGCACATCACCATCCCTACATACGTATACTGGAGTATGTGCACAAATACGGTGTGCCAATTACGTGCTTTTTTTCCTTTTTACAGTTTTTTTTAGTGCTAACTCGACCAGAAGGTGTCAGAGCGCTTGACATGAGCACCAGTTACGTTAAACACATTGATTCATGGTAGACACGGGGAGATGAAGTGATTTGACCAGAATCGCAGGATGTTAAGCTGACGCTGAGACTTGAACCTAGTTCCCAACTCCAAAGTCGGCAGCTCTGGCCTCAGTCACTCCTTGAATATATAACGGGTTCCTTGTGTTTGTAATATGCTAATTGAACTCTAGTACACATTATAAACAAAACATGCAGTTATTCACATAGGGCCAGGCGTATTTCAGTGGGGACGAGTTTATGATGATTTTAAAGTGTCTGTGGCTCCGCTTACGTTTCCTGCTCCTTGGCCACTTCGGACGCCAGTTCCACCAAAGGTATATGCACCGTTATTAAACCATAAACGCAAATGCTGCACGTGACTGCCTGTCACTAGCATCAAAGTGGCCAGAAGCGTTTGAGGCGCTATAATGAAGAAATTAAGTACAATAATCATACGTATTTTCAAGAGTTTGAGCTATTGGAATTGTAAATGATAATGCTTTTTATTTAGGTGTTAATTATCAAAACAGATAAATAAAACGCAGTCATTTGCAATGCCAATAGCTTAAACTCTCACAAATGCGAGACCTATTGCATTGCAAATGCTTGTTAGGTATGCTATTCTTCCGTTCTAGACCCCTAAATATATTTGTAGGGCTTGCACTGCCGTAGGAAAACAAACCACTTTACTCATGCAAGAACAGTATCTTCATCGAATATTATTCAGATTCGGGTAGATCTGTAGGGAAGTACAAAACTTTATAACATCTAAAATTACGATCTAAAAACATGCTCGTCGAAAACTAAGCCTCCAAACTATAAGGGCAAATGTAGCTTGCGGTATCTGCAGCACCCCTTCCCTTCCATCTGGATTATTGTGAAATATTGGACCTTCGTCATTGGTGACCATCTTTTCATCTGCATATTAAACAAGTGTGATCCCGTGGATGGCAACGTGCTTCCTGCATATCTGTGATATACACACACCTTATAATTCTAACAGCTTCTGCCAAGCAAATAACTTGCGAGCATTCTGGATCAGTCCTCTAGTCTCTCGTGCTGAAAACCACAAGCTACATCTGCTTAAAAGTGTCAGATTCGGTAAAGTGAGTGCTAACCCCAGCACAACCGAGTCAAAACCAGTCTGGTAGGGAAACATTTATTTAGTCGGACCCTGGGCTACGAAATCACAGGGATGCCATGCAAATGGCGACTATACAAGTGCTAATAAACAACAACAGTAAAACCTCTCCAAAAACAAATTTGTACTACATATGCTGCCCTTCAGGGGAGTTCGTTTCACACTGTGAGCTGGTCATTTATGGAGGGGCATCTTTTACCGACTGGTTCTCTAATCTTAGGTCATTTGATGGAAAGCTCCTGGGAATAGAAAAAAACTGTATTTTCATGAAATCGGTAGATTAACTGCTCTTTAACACCACCACCTTAACTATTTTGATGTTATTATATTTTCTCACAAGTCTGAAAGAAGTGTGTGTATGACATAACAATAAGCAGTTACAGAAGTCACGCTAGTGCTCGAAGTCCTAACGCGTTCTTCTTTCAGCGTTTTCACTCCGTGACTGCAGTCGATGGCCTGAAAGAGGAGATCGGTAACTCACCATTGAAGCTGATTGGCTGGATAAGTCGGTGAATGGTGGCTGTATTCCACATAACATTCCACAAGTGGGGGCACAATCGGGACTAGGGTTTCAGTTAATGTTTAATCAACATTACAGTTGCAAAGCGGAATTAAAATTTCAGCCAAGCTGTGGTGCGCATACTTTTTGGTTTTTACATATATATATCCAATTTTTGCCGCAGCAAAGAAGGATCGCACACACTCTGGATTTAAGTTGATGGCGGTTTATTAATGCAAGATGATTATTGCCATGCCCCTGGCAATGAAGGGGCATGGCAATAATCATCTTGCATTAATAAACCGCCATCAACCTAAATCCCGTGTGTGTGCGATCCTTCTTTGCTGCGGCAAAAATTGGATACATGGTTACCGGCGTGGCCCTGCCAGATAACGCACCGCCCCACAGTAAGGCGCCGGCGACCAAACCCTGGGCTGTTTGTGGATATATATATATATATATATATATATATATATGTGGAGATATATATATATATATGTGGAGATATATATATATATATATATATATATATATATATATATATATATATATATATATATATATATATATATATATATATATATATATATATATATATATATATATATACACACATATATATAATCTACTGGCGGTCGCCAGTAGATAGTTCCAGTTAGGACCGAGTTTCCATAGGAAATCTGAAAATTCTATTTTGAATAACTTTGGCGCCGGTTGACGAATCCTCGCGAAATTTTCAAAACTAATGGGGCGCTCGCTCAGCTCCTACCCTGAAAGTCTCTGGTGATTCGTCAAGCGGGGGCCGAGAAAAAAGGGGGGTCCCAAAACGCGTTTTCCCCATGCATTTTCCCATAGGACCTTTAGTCGAAGGTATAGCCCGAACGGCTGAACAGAATTACTTGAAATTTGGCAAAGAGGTAGTCCTCAGGTCAGGGATGTGCCTTTTGCATATATGGTGTCAATCTGTTCAGTAGTTCCTGAGAAAATTGCAGTTAAAAGTACATAAATATCTATAAGCGCGCATGGTGCGCGCACCCTAACGTGCGCGAGCGTAATTCTGATTGGTGGTTACATGTCAGTCAACATTCGAATCGGTTGAAATCAGGAAGTGTCGGCCGCCATTTTGTGTGTGACAGTGAAAAAGAAAGGTGGAGAATGTGAAAAGGGGGCAGGGTACAGAGTTCCTGACCCCCTAGCCTTTGTCAGGGGGTCCCTGAAGGACCCCGAAGGGTGAAAAAAACATTTAATTTTTTTTCAAAAAATCGCGAGGTGTGCGCACGGTGCACGCACGGCGGAAAAAAATCATAAAAAAAATAGAATTAAAAATCAAATTTAAGTGTTTACATGTTAGGTGACTCTAAAAAGAGCCGTTGTGTTAATTGAGGAACAGAGCAACAAAAAAATGAGAAAAAATTATGGGGTGCCGAATGTGTGCTGCTGTATCTTGCTCTCTATTTGGTGAATGCTGGTGTCACCATAAGAGAGAAGAGCATTGCACGCATTGCACCGTATATGCACCCTCTGGAACAGAGGGTGCATATCCAGAGGAACAGAAGCAGGTGAAGCTGCCGCCGCAGATGATGTGCTCGGCTGAGCTGCCGATGATGTGCTCGGCTGAGCTGCTGCGGATGTGCTCGGTTGAGCTGCTGGTGGGTTTTCTCTAGCAGCTCGAGCATAAGCCACAGGATGTACTCCTTTAACGTGCCTGATCATAGTGAAAATACTAAGAGTATTTCTTTTTAGGATCTCCTCTTGATAAAACAACACCACAAATAGTGCAGGTGACTTTCGGAGCATTCACCTTGTTCTGCCCATCTGGAAATGTAAAAAATTGCCATATAAAAGAGTCTTTCTGTTTCCTCTGCCTCTGTGGCACAAGGGTCTCCTGCTCACTCCCAGAAGATGACTGCTGCTCTGCCATTCTCAAGTACTGGAGTGCTGGAAAAGCTGATCAGCTCCTTCTCCCAGGGAATCAGAAGAAATAATGAGGGGAGTGGGTGTGGTGTTGGAAGATTCTGGAACTGAAACTACTATGAACCAATGAAAAGTGTTGCTTCTTAATCACATGACTTGCCGTGCGCGCACGGAGCACGCAAGCATGCGCGCATGCGTGCATGCGCGTACGGAGCACGCGCGCATGCGCTTACGGAGCACGCGCGCACGGAGCACGTACGCATGTGCACGTGGAGCACGTACGCATGCACACACGGAGCATGTACGCATGCGGGCACCGCGCACGGTCAAAAACCATTAAAAAAAATGGTTAACTATGCTGTTCAACTTTATCCAAATTAAAATAAAAAGAGCTGAGCCATTCCATATTACAGGATACAGTCCATCTGTAACTATATACATAGGTAGCTTATTGTACAATAAATATTTAAAAAATATAATACATTCATAAATTAGCATTTAAAAAACCTTGCAAATTCACTTAAACCATAGGTTTCACACACGTTATAGTTAGGAATTAGCATTTAAAAAACCTTGCAAATTCACTGAAAAAAACATAGGTTTCACACACGTTATAGTTAGGAATTAGCATTTAAAAAACCTTAAATTCACTGAAAAAACCATAGGTTTCACACACGTTATAGTTAGGAATTAGCATTTAAAAAACCTTGCAAATTCACTGAAAAAACCATAGGTTTCACACACGTTATAGTTAGGAATTAGCATTTAAAAAACCTTGCAAATTCACTGAAGAAACCATAGGTTTCACACATGTTATAGTTAGCTGGACATTTCACTCGTACAAAACCATTGAAATTCCCCCGTTATAGTTAGTTCAGCTAACTATAACTCGCTCGCCCGCAATCCACTGCTGATGACGTCACATATTACATCACTCATGACATGGTCAGTGACATCACTCATGACATCACTGATGACATCTCAAATTATATCACTGATGACATCACTGATGACATCATCCTTGTGTAAGAGTGGCAGACCTCCTCTTATCCGAATATAAACTTTGATACACACATTGAAAAATACAAACTAAGGTTATGAAAACTATAGAGATACCAATACCATTTAGAACAACCGATTCAGTAATTCCAAAATCTACATACGCATCCACTCATTCATCAACACTTCTATATAGTCACTCATAAATGTACTCAGTCATCATATGTACTCATAAACCTATACATCCTGTTACACACCTACTTTCATACATAGTTACTCACACACATACTCACACATGCAAATATACATCCATTTACTTGCATGTACAGCTATACACACACCAGTACACTTACTTCTACAGAAACGTACACATACTTACTCTCTAAAACAATCACTTGTAGAAACACATACTTATTTATACAGGAACTCTTCCAATCTCTCACTCTCATATATCCTCACTTATATACATCAATACTCACATATACTAGTTCAAAACATATGGTCTTACTCATAAAGACACTATTGAGACAGTCATTCACTCTCTTACTCACCCATACACACTTGTCCTGCTCACATACTGTCTTCAAAATACATACAGTGAGTCACTCATTTATGCATCCATACGCTAAGTAATATCCCCCACTGAACCATACAGATACTCATACTGATACTCTAAAAATGAACTATTAACCCATATACACACTCATGTAGCTACTCACCAACCCATGCAGCCACTTATACACAAAGCAAGACGCTGATACAGATATTTAAATATTACTCACTAATACTTGTATTCACTAAGATCCTGTTAAGAAGTCATTTATACAATTAATTTTACCAAAAAAAACCATCCATTTACACACTTATCTACCCATTTTTTCTTCCATTAACCTTTAGATATACATATATAATAAATATTTATTTTTCAGAAAGACACATATTCACTGGATGATGTCATCAGTGATGTCATCAGTGATGTCATCAGTGATGTCATGAGTGATGTCACTGACCATGTCATGAGTGATGTAATATGTGACGTCATCAGCAGTGGATTGCGGGCGCGCGAGTTATAGTTAGCTGAACTAACTATAACGGGGGAATTTCAATGGTTTTGTACGAGTGAAATGTCCAGCTAACTATAACATGTGTGAAACCTATGGTTTTTTCAGTGAAAACAAAATAAATTAAAAAAAAAAAAATATATATATATATGCTTTCTAGTTTAATGTGGAGCATTGCGGTGTAACCCTACTATGTCACCTGCATATCATCAACCTTAACACTACTGTCTGCCACTGCATCGTCCACTCTTACATCAACGGGTAATTTAATGTTTAAAAGGGATTTTATTAAATATATTTTCCCCAGGGCTTCATTTTAACTAGCTCTGCCCTCGCGCACCTATTCTGAGTATTTACTAAGGCTACCCAGTGATTTATCCAGTCCAAGATCCCTGTTTGCGCAGGAGGAATAGGAGCTGGCACTCATAAATTGTATATACAAAATATCCTTTATTCTATCATGGCTTCTGCCATGTTTCGACCTGACTGGTCTTGTTCATGGGGGTAATGGCACAATTACTTATAATTCGTGCTTCACATTGTTTTGTGTTAACTGTATTGGGAAAGTGAGCATGAAGAGAGAAGTTTCAGCATATGCTCACTGACATCCACACCGGAATGTTCTTGATTTGCCATGCAGTGATTTCAGTTTTTTAACATAGAATTAAAACGCTCAGTTCCATGGGCTGCTGTATCCTTGGCATAGCATACACAAAAGGTTCAAAACTTGTGAAATGCTGTGAAGCTTTGTGAGAAGAAATAGCAGTCCAGGGAATGGAGATGCATGATTTGTAACTAAGCAATTAAAACAATTTTCTTTAAATAATTTGAGAATTGGGTTTAATGTATATACAAAATCTAAAAATAAAAATTAAACGATACAAGCATAAATAACATTAAAAAATGAGAAATAGGAACCGGAAAAAAACAGTAGTCCAGCGTTTTTTAATCTCTTGACTTCAGTGGACTTCAGTGGACCCCCCCACAGAACCACTACTGGAATCGGCAGACCCCTCACTGAGTCCATATTGGAAGCCACGGACCCATGACTTAAGGAATTTCTATGATTTAAAACCTAAAAAAATACTCAATAGTAGAGAAACATTTATACCGCAAAACAATACTCAAATATTGTAATATTTTGTTTAATTCTCAAATATAGGAAAAGGTTTTACGTTTAAAATTCACCTTATACTGTATTCATTCAAATTTATTATTCTTAATATTTCATTTTGTAAATCAATCGCAGTCCCCGGAGTAGACCTAGCGTAGCCCATAATCAGGCATCGTGGACCCCAAGGGTCCTTGGAACACAGGTTACGAACCACTGCAGTAGACTGTAATGTAGGGGTGATGAGCACCACATAAGTGGAATTCGCAATCAGCTGTGAAACACTATTTTTGAGGTTGCTCTCCTTAAAATAGCGGTTACGCATGTACTCTCCTGCTGTCTGGAATCTGGCTCTCTTCAATTTGGTTCCTCTTTTGAATTCAGGGCTCTATCATGGATTGTGCAACAAGACAGTTCTCAATTACTGCCTCTGAGTGTTGCTCCTGTAATTTCTTTCCACCTCAACTGAGACATCCCTGCCCTGCTCAAATTCAACAGCCCTCTGCCCACCACATTCCTGACCCAGAGCTCAAGAAGGGATCTACAGGTGAACACTACGAGCCCATGATCTTGAGAATAGAGACAAAAACTGGTTGTGCGACTCCAGCGCACGCTCACCGAAAGATCATTGAACAGTGGGTAGAAGACAGAGCAGCTGCCTTGGAGTAAATTCAGACAACAACTTCTTATTTGGCCACCTATTTCAAATGAAACTCTTTGTATGCTAAGGGGTTACAAGACATTACTGAATTGTTTTGGGAAATGATGGTCACATTAGCAAGAGGTTGCAGTGGATTTAAGACAACAATGCTCTTTATTCAATGAATGCCAATGTAAAACTGCCTAGAAGGGTTTACTTTGACTACAATGGCTGCCTTCATGAATGGCCTATTATATGTTGTTGTCATCAGCAGTGGAACCATCTTCTGTTTCTGGTTGTCTGTTCAGAAAATGACTGTCCATGTTGGAGCAATCTAGAGTCTTGCAAAGGTTTGGGGTAAAGCCATAGATTGTACAACTCATTTGCTTTCAGTGGCCCGGCGGCCTGGACCATTTGAATGCTTGGACTTTTCATGTCTGTGAATTTTCGCTTTGTATATTATGGCCTTGACATTTTATGACTTAGGAGAATGTTTGATCACTTTTGACTGTGAAATTGTAGCTGTGTTTACCATGACTTTTAAGGGTCATGAGAATGTTCGGACACCTATGACTGTGTAATTATCACTTTGTTTATTTTCTCCTGCTGTGATATTTTATGTATATGATTCCTTCTCTTTGGTTACTCTTGGTTGTTTACATGTACCCTCTTGCCACATATATTGTAAAGCGCTCTGATACCCCCGGTGGTCATGTTCGCGCTATATAAAACTTTATAAATAAATAAAGCGGAACTTCAAAATGGTTAGATATCAATCTCAATGGAATAATCACACTTTCAGAGTACTAAATGAAATTTCACTGTCCCTCTTTTTACTATGTTTGAGAACCCGATATTATGACCTTAATGAAAACCAAGATTTGTCTATTATGGTGCTGAAACGATTTGTATAAGTTCAAACAAGAATCACTGAAAAGAAAAAAAATTCTATATAGTGTTCTGGAATAGTTAACTGAGAGGGGCGTAGATGAGGCTGTAGTTTGAGCTCAAAACATACATTCTAACGTTGTGGTGGTACTCTATAATTACACTTGCAAGGCATATAAGCAGTTACTATTCTGAAGCAGATTTTTCTTTTGGGAGATAAAACCATTGGCATAATTGCAGTTTTAAGATTCTCAAAGATTCATATATTTTGCGTAGACTGTTTATGGCAGCAATTCAAGTTTGTATTAATACATAATGAGTTAGTCAGTCCTGTATCTCGGGTAACCAATGCCAGTCTTACTTGTAATATGTTGTTTTGGTGTCCTTTGATAAAGACAGGGGTCACCAGAGTGATGACCACTTTTTGGGAGAAATGGGAAGAACCCTGGCTCGATCTTAGCGCTACTACTAATAATGTGCAGTGTCAGCATTTTTGTGTTTTGGAGTTTACAAAACAGCTCTCTCTGAGACTTAGTCTAGAGTGGAGCATGGACCTTCTGTATTGCCACTGCCTCTCTTGTCTTGGGTTCTGAAGAAGATCAAGAACACTCAGCGCATGTCATCCTAGAGGCACGGGCCAGGACAGTGTGGTACCCAGAACTCCTGGGCATGAGCATCTGTCCTTTGATCGAGCTGTCACTTCAGAATCTTCTGTTGCGCAAGCAGGGGTAGGGTTCTGAACCAGGCCTGAACAATTTGCATCTTCTACGTGCTTGGAGATTGAGTGGCAGCAGTTGACCACCTTCGTGCCTCCCCTTGAGGTTGTTGATGTCCTCTTAGCAGCAAGGTGTACTTCCTCAAAATCAGAGTACGTCAGTCGTTGCTATAAAGTGGTGGATCGTCCTATTACAATAAAGAAAAGTGGACTGACAAATTGACCCACTACAAGCAAGGTTGTGTGAAGTTCAAGGACTTGACTTGGGCCTGGTTATGGGCTATTTATTTTCTCTTTTGGCTTCTTCACGGTTGCTAATCAGCCCTGGTTATTTAGCTTACCTGTTATTAGATTTAGTAAAAGTTTGCAACATTTGTCTGTAGAATCCCTAAAAGCTGTTGTGATGCCTCAGTGGAACTTAAACTTAGTCCTCATTATTTTTGTGTATCCCTTTTAAGTCACTGCACAATTGTCCTTTAAGACCTCTGACACTGAAGACAGTCTTTCCTACTGCCATAACATTGGCTAGATATATGACTGAGTTACAGGCTCTTTCTGCCAACCCACCTTATTCCATTTGCTTCCCAGATAGGCTGGTGTTGATGATCGAAGATCCCCTATTCTGAAGGTGGTCATTCCTGTTTGTGTCTAGCATGTTGTCACCCTACCTACATTATTTGCTCCACCTCATCCCTCTAAGGCGGAAAAGAAAAAAAACTCCATGTGTGGACCCTAAGATAGCACTAAGTATTTATATTGATTATACCAGGGAGCATTGAGTGGATGACTAGCTCTTTGCAGGGTTATCTTGACCAAATGAGAACAACATAATGCAAAAACAAACCATGTCTCGATGGATTGTTCCCTGCAAAATGACCTGCTATAGACTGGCGAAGAAGCAACGTCCAGAAGCCTTGCAGGCTCCCTCCACCAGGGCCAAAGCTGCTACCACTGCACTAACTTGTGGTGTGCATGCTCTCGACATTTGTCAGGCTGCTACGTGAGTGTCTGTACACACATTCACAAAGCACTACTGCTTCGACAATCTGGTCCATCAAGAGGGGCATTTTGCCTGCTTGATCCTGCAAGACATTTTCATCTGATCCAGTTTACAGACCCATCCACTTGGTAGGTACTGCAATTGTATCTATTTACAAAGTGAGGAATCTGCAGTTAGACGTGTACATCAGAATAACCAGTTAATTACCATCAAAAACTACTCTAACTGCAGATTTGATACCGAACCTCCCACCTCCCTGTTGTGAAAGCTGGGTTCCTTTTTCATCTAAAAAGGTCCCAAGTTGGAGATCTGCACACTGGTCACACCAGTCAGCCGATGGACTCTGCATCTGAGGGCATGGGCAGCCTAGAAAGCAACTGATATCAGTGTGCATGGGTTGTTGTTTTATGTGTCTCCGCCAGTCACTTTCGTAGTGGAATGACATTGCTGCAGAGCTGCACAACACCACCTGTCGGCATGCAGGAGAACTTCTTTTAAAGCTTCTGAATCCAGTCTGATGCCTTGGGAATATTCTTAAGGTAAGCAATCTGTGGTTAAATAGAATGAGAGGCAGGGAGTAATCAAGGTCTAGCACATACAGTCCCACATATATAATATCCAACAAAACATTGTGCTGTTCCTACAAAGAGTTAAGCTTAACACCAATCATGTTACCTAACAAATCAGGCAGGAAGGGATATTGAAAATATCCCAGCAGGAGCGTTTATCCACCCGTAGGGGTCCTGCTTCATCGTTGGGCTAGCTCCTCCATGGGCCGGCCCAGCAATGCCCAATGAGCCCCTAAAGAGGGGCTTTTTGCTGAAGATCTTGTTCGAGGCATGTGTGCTGTAGATACACATGCTTTTCATGCTTTGCTTACTCCTGCCTTCTAGTGTTGGAGCTGGATGTCTGCAAGTTGTTTTTCTCCGAAGAAATCTTTCCTAGTCTCGAGGTAAGGTGACTCCTCCTTTTGGGGATAGTGCGCATGGCCATAGACTCCATTGTGATTGTTTTCATTCCGCCTTCTGGTTCAGACGTGTATTGCTGCGCTCTGGTTCAAAACAGTCCTTCATGTTCCCCTCATGCGCAATGCACTGTACCCTCAATAGTATTGTTATCATACACGTTTCCCTCTCTCCGCACATCCATTTGATCCGGAAAGTCTCCTCTTCAATCGAAAGCATCGTGGACAGCCTTCGGGCCCAGCTACGTTGGTCTAGCCTTCTGCCAATGGAACAGACTCCATTTCAATTATGTCCTCTGTGACACTCCTGGTACCTCGCACCGATCTCCACCAAGTTTGCATCTTGAGCCTCTCCCCGGAACACAAGGAAGAAGATTGCGAGGCCTGTCAGTCACTCTGATCGAAAACACTCTGAGTTTGTCTGGCACTACGAAGAGAAATGCAACGACATACTCCGGATATCTTCGGAGAAGAATCCGAACATGAAGCCAAAGCTGCGGAAGAAGAGAAGGCTTTCTCGATCGCAGAATCGGATTCTGACCTAGAGATTGAATTGGAGTCCGAGGATATTCCAGCTGGACAGGTGGTCGTGAGTACTAAAACCCCCGTACCCCATAAACTACCTTCCACTAAACATAAGGTTTCAGCACCACCTCTGCCTTCAGGGCTGAGACAATGTTTTCAACGCCCCACCCTAGGGCCCGGCACCAAAACAAACTGTCAAGCATTACGGCTTGAGATCAAGTCGAGACAGATCATCTTCGGATCTGAAACATTCTGCTCCGAAGGACAAGTCTCCTTCGGAGCCGAAATCGTGTGCTTCGAAGGGCAAGTCCGGTATGGCACCGAAACCTTTGGCGCCAAAATCAAAAGAATATCTTCCAGATCCCCCGGAGCGATCTTAAATTTTATGAAGGACAGATTAGACCTGAAACAGAAAAAGCTAGACATTAATCCAGATACTGGACACATTTTAGCTAAAACTCCTTCCAAAAGGAAAGTCATTTCAGAGGACACTGGATATGATTACTCTTAAGAAGAAAAAGGACATTGGTACAGGTCCTATCCATTCTAGTTTGCCATCCCATACACCTCTACCATCTTCACCATTACCACAACCTCCAGGCTCAGATCCTCTACATATCACACCACAGGAATCTCCTCACACACAGCCTGATTTAGGAGATGATGATGATGACAATGTTCCTTTGCCAACAGATCAATGGGATGATTCTAATATTGATCCACCCATGGATAATGATCCAGATCAATACCCTGCACAACCATCACCTCCAGATGATAATGTCTCTTATCTAGAGCTAATTTCCAGGGCAGCAGCTTATCATGGTGTTACACTGCACAAAGAGGCTTTCGATGAAGACTTTTTATTTGAAACACTAGGGTCTTCACATAGAACTAGTCAGACTCTCCCTATGTTAAAAGGCATGATGAGACATGCAGATGAGATTTTTAAGGACCCTGATCCTGCCCGTATTTTAACACCCAGGGTCGATAAGAAATACAAACCATCTGATACTGCTTTTATTAAAGGACAGCTCCCTTTAGACTCTCTGGTAGTTTCCAGTGCTCGTAAGAGAGCAAAATCACAGACCTCTGGTGATGCACCTCCCCCAGATAGAATCTAAATTAATTGATTCATCTGGTAAGAGTGCCTGCTCAAGCCGCTAACCACCGGCGCATTGCCAACACGCAGGGCCTACTAGCTAGGTATGACAAGGCACACTGGGACGAGATGGAAGGTTTACTTCAATACCTCCCAGAAGAGCACAAGAAAAAGCCACAAGCTCTAGTCTGAGAAGGAAAACGTATATCAAATTCTTCTGTTAGATGTGCTCTAGATGCTGCTGACACTGCAGCGAGAGAAGATAATACCAGCATTCTCTTATGTCGATATGCCTGGCTTAGGATTTCAGGCTTTAAACCGGAAGTCCAGCAGTCTATTTTAAATACCCCCTTTGACAAGCAACATCTTTTCGGACCTCAAGTGGATGAGACTTTAGAAAAGATGAAAAAAGAGTAAGACATGGCGATATCCATGGGAGTGCTTCAGTCTCCATCAAGCAGAGGCTTCTTTCGCCTTTCATTTTATAGGGGAGGGTCCAAAAATACATCCTCAGACCCTAAAGCTTCCTCTTATAAATCCAACATGCAACCCTCTTCCTCTAGAGGCTTCTATAGAGGAGGGTACAGAGAAAACAATTTTAAAGGTAGGGGTAAGATCATGCCAACGCGTAACTCCCATTCCCCCAATAAACAGTGACTTGCCTACACTTCTCCCCGATTATTTAACACCTGTCGATGAACACTTCAACAATTTCTCCAAACTTGGCTATCCATAACATCGGACAAATGGGTACTAGACATTATCCAACATGGTTATTGCCTGGAGCTCACCAGCAATCCTCCCAATATTCCACCTCGCACTCACAAACTCTCGTCAGAGCACCTGCAACTCCTCCAACAAGAGGTACAAGCTCTTTTAACAAAAGGAGCCATAGAACAAGTCCTTTACAGTACCAAGGTTCAGGGGTGCACTCTGTATTTTCTGATTCCCAAAAAGGACGTCTCCTTAAGACAGATTTTGGATCTAAGGATGTTAAATCTGTACATACTGTCAGAACACTTCCACATGGTCATGCTTCAACAAGTGTTTCCACTGCTACAGTAAGGCGATTTTATGTCCACACTGGTCTTATAAAATGCATACTTTCACATTCCGGTTTACCCAGAACATCGAAAATATCTCACATTTGATATAGCAGGAAAACACTATCAGTTCAAGGTACTCGCGTTCGGAGTAACCGCTGGTCCCAGAGTGTCCACAAAATGTCTAGCAGTAGTAGCAGCACATCTAAGAAGATAACAATGTTATGTCTTACCATACCTAAATGACTTGCTCATCAAAGCCAGCACACACCCAAAAAATGTCAACGCACTCAGACTACATTAGACCTATTCCATCAATTGGATTTCACAATCAATGCACAGAAGTCTCCTCTTCAGCCTTCACAAATGCAGTCCTATCTGGGAGCAACTCTAAACACCTGTACAGCTCTAGCCTCTCCCAATGCAGCCAGAATTCGAAATACTCAAACTCTGCTACTACAGTTTCAGACCAATCAATACTGAGCTGTCAGGACTTTCATGCAACTGTTAGGAATGATTGCATCATCCATTGCAATAGGGCGTCATGCAAGGTTACACATGCGTCCCCTACAAGAGTGCTTAACACCTCAGTGGAATCAGTCTCAGGGTCAATTAACAGATCTAGTGTTGGTAGACAGCCCCACCCATCTCTCTCTGCAGTGGTGGAACACACAAAACTTATCAAAAGGGCAGCCCTTCATCGGCCCTGTTCCACAGATCGTGCTAACAGCAGACTCGTCTCTCACAGATTGGGGTGCCCATCTTCACAATTTGACAATTCAAGGTCTATGGGACAAGTACAAAACTCTTCACATCAACTATCTAGAGCTTATAGCTGTGTATCTAGCACTGAAAGTTTTTCAGTCTCACCTAATAGAGAAAGTTCTCCTAGTCCTCACAGACAATATGATAGCTATGACTATGTACAAAAACAGGGAGGGAACATATTCTCTGCAACTGTTGCACCTCTCTCGGACCATTTGGCGTTGGGCAATACATCACAGATTTCATCTTCTGGCAGAGCACCTCCCAGGAGTGACTCATCAGATTGCCGACCTCCTCAGCAGAAGGCAGCAACAAATACACAAGTGGGAACTTCATCCCCAAGTTCTTCTGCCATACTTTCAAGAATGGGGATTCCCACAAATAGATCTGTTCATCACAGGGGACTACTCAAAATGCCCAAACATTGCCTATAGGTTCCCACACCCTCTATCCAAAGGCAATGTCCTATGGATGAGTTGGTCAGGGATATTTGCCTACTCTTTTCTGCTTCTCCCTCACATTGATTCTAGTGGCTCCCACTTGGGCCCATCAACTGTGGTTCACAACACTCTTAGAACAATCATTAGTTCTACATCAAAAGCTGCATCTCAGTTCCAAACTTCTCACTCAGAGCCATGGAGAAGTCAGACACCCAATCCCCAAGCAGCTCAATCTAGCGATTTGGCTCCTGAAGTCATAGTTTGGCTATCTCATCTTGCTACCAGAGTTTAGAACTATTCTTAAGGAAGCAAGAAAGCCTACTACCAGAGCATGTTATGCAGCAAAGTTGAAAATATATGTTATATATTGTACCAACAACCATATTGATCCACTTGATGCCCTATTCAAAATATAATTTGTTACCTTCTGCATTTACAGTGTCATGGTCTAGCCTACACTTCCATTCGATTGCACTGCTGCATATTTGCAAAACAGGCAGCATCTTTCTTTGTTCAAAGTTCCAGTAATGAAAGCCTTTATGGAAAGCCTTAAAAGAGTAATACCACCCAGTACTCTGGGTGGTATTACTCCTGCACCAGTTTGGAATCTGAACATTGTGCTTACATGGCTCATGGGTCCACCTTTTGGGCCATTACACAACTGTCCGCTACAGTTTCTTTCATGGAAAGTTGCCTTCCTCATTGCGATCACTTCATTGAGTATGGTTGGTTAATACAAGCATTAACCTTAGAAGAATCCTTTCAGCTTCATAAAGACAGAGTAGTTTTTCGCACCAACCCAAAATTCCTTCCCAAAATGGTTTCTGCTTTTCATATCAGCAAATCAGTTGAGTTACCTGTGTTCTTTATTAATCCTGATTTTGTAGCAGAAAGAGCTCTTCATACTTGGTGTAAGAAGAGGGTTATTGTATTATATTGAAAGAACAAAAGATTTTCGCAAAACAAAACAAAACAACTGTTTGTTGCATTTGCTACACCTCACAAAGGCAATCCGATCTCTAAATCTGGTATTGCAAGATGGATTGTCAAATGCATTCAAACCTGCTATGCTAAAGCTAAAAGAACTTTATGTATACCTCCTAGAGCTCATTCCACTCGTAAAATAGGAGCGTCTAAGGCCTTTTTATGTAACATCCCAATAGCTTACATTTGTAAGGCAGCAGCATGGTTCACACCACACACATTTTCCAAACACTATTCTGTGGATGTGTTAGTACGTCAACAAGCCAATGTAGGGCAAGCAGTGCTAAAGACACTTTTTTGAACTGCTGCAACATCTACTGGTTATCCATCGCTTTGGGAGAATACTGCTATATAGTCCATGCAAATCATGTGTATCTATAGCACACATGCCTCGAACAGATTATGCTACTTACCCAGTAAGCATCTGTCCTTGGCATGTAGAGCTGTAGACTCGTATGCGCCCTCCCACCTCCCCGGGCACCTATAGTTGTTGCACCTTTAATTATTTACATCACATATGCATGGATATCTCTGTACCACACTTACTCCATTCTCACCCTCTTGCGGGAAAACAATCTAACAATTGAGTCGATGCCCATGCGCACTATCACCGAAAGGAAGAGTCATCTTACCTCCTGATTAGGAAAGAAAAACAACTTGCAAACATCCGGACCCAACACTAGATGGCGGGAGTATGCAAATCATGCATGTGAATCTATATCTCTGCATGCCAAGAACAGATGCTTACTGGGTAAGTAGCATAATCCTTCTTGATTATGCTGTCTAAGAATACTCTCAGAAGCACAATGTTGACAAGATGTGGTCAACTCAAAAGTACTAAAATTAACCAGTGTATCCCTTCAAATACTTTATTGAAAAGATCCCTGTTAAAGGTTCAAAATAAATGAAGTGAGGATATGATGGGAGATGATGTCCTCCTATATTCCCCTAAAAGGTTGACATTCTTCTTGTCTTATGTATCTTAGCAGATCAATGGCAATTCTTCAGGAACAAATCGCCTAATCTACAGTTAGAGGGATCCTGTTCCATATAGTGTCCCCACTTATTAACTCACCTTCATTAGTCAACAAAGATGCATAAAATTATACCTCTTGTATATAGTAGGTCCTCCTAAACCTGACCCTATCCTTACTCAGATCGGGTCACTTGGGACTCGTGGGTTCTGGCCACCCGTAGCTATTTGTCTACTGCACATGGCTGATCTCCGTGATCTACCCAGTCTACACAATCCCAGAGGTCCTTGCTGAGGGCTCTTGCTCCGATATTTTCAATATCCCTCCTGGACTGAGATTTGTTAGGTAACACGATTGGTGTTAACCTTAACTCTTTGTGGGAACAGCACATTGTTTTGTTGGACATTAGAGTATCCACTAGAAATATTGGTACCCAAAATAAGTAGCTTGTTCTTTTGAATTTTTTTAAAGCCTTACTCTGATTAAAAAGATGAAATGTTACTAGAAGCGCATCGCTGGCTTCTGTTTTAATTTGGTCAGGTTTCCACTAAAATCAGGAAATGTTTCCTTTTTCCTTCACATATCCTACATGGTGTCCGACAATGCATACATTGTATTATGAGACTCCGTTATGGAGCACGGAGGTTACCAAATGGTATCCTGGCGATAGAAGTTGAGAATTACATGGAGGGCCAGAGCTAGAGGACAGAAGCAGAATTAATGAGTAAAGAGCCAAGTTTTCAAGGCTTTCCGGAATGAGAGCAATTCATCAATATGGTGTAGTTACAAATGAAGAGCATTCCAAGTTTACTGCCTCCTGTCCATGTACGCCTGATGCTGGAGACAGCTACTAGCCCGGACATCAGAGGACCAGAGGTAACAGGATGGGAAATAGTGATAACATGTGTTCTGTAACGACTCAGGGGCCCTAGCATGAAAAGGATGAAAGGTGATGCAGAGAGATTTAAATAGAACCCTTTTGGCTACCGGAAGCCAGGGTAGGTTGTTGACGGTAGCTGAAGAGTAAGCTTGACCTGACAGGTGCAGCACAAGCCTAACAGCTGCATTTTCAGGCATTTTCAAGCAATGAGAAATATTGCCTGGAGCAGCAAGAAACATAGAATTGCAGTAGTCCAAACTACTTAGGACTGTGGCCTGGCTACCATTCTAGCACGAAGGAGGAGGAAAAGTTAGGATACTGCTGAACGTTTTGCGAAAGAAACAGGCAGAAAAAAATGTGCATTCTTTGCTTGCAAGAGTAAGCTTTTGGTCGAAGCCCAAGTTCTGCAAGAAGGAAACGGGAGCAGGTGTTTTTTCCCAGGCCACGGGCGTATGATTGAAGCTGTACGTGCATGGGTGCATGAGTTTTTTTTTTCTGTGATCAGTTCGAGACAGTTCTGACCAATCCATTTGATCACCAAGGATAGTCAGTTGTTGAAATTCTCCACATCCTGATTTTCTGGAGACCAGTCTCTGTGCGTATCATTAGTAAGTCATGAAATTCAAGCCAAAAGAATGTATCAAATCTGCCAAATGCTGGATGTATACATTAAAATGCGTAGGACTTTAAGAAGATCTTTGAGGGACCCCAGTGGATATTGATTTCATGTCTGATTAAAAAGGGGGAAAATACACTGCATGAGATCGATTACTGGGGTATTCTTTAATCCACACCAGAGCTGCACTCTGCACACCAGTCTCCAACAGGTAGTCAATTGTGTGTGAGACATGGAGAAGATTTCATCTGGTCTGCCAGTAAACTGAGATCTTCCAGAACTGAGACTAAGGCAGTCTCCGTACTGTGGGAGAGGCAAACGACTGATTGACTGATGTTAAACAAAGCATTCTGTTCCAGAAGATTAGAAACTTCGATGTTCACGTATTTTTCTATCAATTTACAAATAGAGTGTAGTAAAGAGATGGGCATAAAACTCCCTAGGAAGGTGGGATCAGCTGAGTGTTTCTTCAATAGAGGGATGACTCGTACTTGTTTCTCGCTGGATGGAACAAAAGCAGAGACCAGTGAGTGATTGCTGACAGGAAGAAGCATTTCATCTGAGAGAGGAGCGCCCATCATTGAGACTGACTGTGAGTGAGTATGTGTTGAGGGGAGTACCAGATGTGATCGACTGCCATAGTTTTCTTAAATCAGTGTATCGCATCAGAGAATTTTCAGAGAGAACCTACTTTCCTGTGAAGCCCATGTGCAATGGAGTGGGAAGAGGCAAAATTATCAATAAAAACAAGTTGCTGCAGCTATCAGTTTTATTAATGGAGAAAGTTGGAGGGAGTCAGAAATCGAATGGAAGGGGGAACTCTCATCCAAATGCAGCCTAGGGAGGAGAGAGTATTGACTTTTTTAGAGAGTTCTGTTGTGGAATTTGTAGTCCCTAAAATTGTGATGGGATAAATATTTGTTCCAGAATTATGGACGAGCAGCTTGTATTTGAGAAGGTTTTTTTTTTTTGCACTAGCTTATTTCCATTGAATATCCTGCTCTCCAGAATCACTCAAGTTTTAAACATTAAAGTTTGGCTTCTTTGAGAGAGCCCATATACCAAGGCACATGTAGATGGGATTGTCGAGTGATACACCGAAGCAGGACGTTTACTGTCAAGGGCCCTGTTCACCCATTATTTAAAATAGTAAATTTTTTCCTTGAGCGTGGAGTTGAGTGGGCATTTTAGAGTGTCCCTGACCAGCGTGACTGAGAAAGTCTCTGAAGTGAGTTTTGGCACAAGAGCAGTAACGCTCCTTGTGGCAAGGAGGCCATTTGGATTTGTCTGCTTGGAAATGAAAATGGTACAAAAGCATGGTCAGTCCATGCTAACAGGCAAGGAGGTCTGCAACAATAAGGTGGACTAAAAGTCAAGGCAGTGGCCTGCCACATAGGTAGCACATAGCAAAATGAATGCCCTACATAAGTAGGGCCTTGATTCTGCTGAAGCAGTGAGGCCAGTTTAGCCCTCAGTTAGGTAGGCGGCAGAGGGTTTTTTGGGGAGTCCGCCTAGATATTAAAATCCCATAGTGTGAAGGAGTTAGACTGACTGACAGGGCCACAGGAGGTGAGGAATTCTCTAAAAGCTTTTGCAAAGTTGGACCTGGAAGAAGAGGTGGGACTGTAGCATAGTACCCCAATAATGACTTGTGTGTCCGAAAAAGTGACAGAGAATGCTAATTTTTCAGCATCAGACAAATGATTCAACACATTGGCAGCATCTCTCGTATTATAGTGGCCAAACTGCCCCCAGTAGGCTGAGGTCCGTAACGGTACAGTCTCAACGTCCAGGCGACACTCTACAGTAAACTTAGGAATGGAAGTAGTATCCTTCCAGGTTTCCATAATAAACAAAAGATCTAGACTGGAATCAGCTAAAAGGCCCTGAATCTCAATATTTACTTGACAAGGGATCTAGTGTTAACCAGGTCAGATTTAATGGAGAGAGGCCAAGTGTGTGCCCACAGGAGAGCTTGTCTATTTTAACATGTGATTTTTCAAACTCTGAATCTAGAGTGCAAAAGCGAGTGGGTGTCATAGTCCTATCGAGATCTGGTACAGTAGAGGCACTCCCAACAAATGTGACATTTAATGCCAGAAGATTTTCTCATGAATATTGTATAGAAGTGCAATTTACCTTGGTCTTCCATTGAGAATATGCAGGAAAACTGCCATCATGGCAGGCGCGATGCGTAGGCAGGCTTGCCATACCTCATATTTGACATGCCCCACAGCATCAAGTTACCGCATGCTCTCAATAGAATGGGTGTGTCCTAAGAGAGTTGCCTGGAAATACAGAACACGTGGTACAGCGCAGAAAAAGCGAGAGGTAAGAAACTGAAAACAAATGGAGCCCAGCAACTCCTGGTATCTGCATCTAGCTCCCTAGTCGCCACACCTACTAGTAGACAAAACTAAGAATGCAAGTTAAAATAAGCAGGAGAAAAACAGTTAAACTAAAATATAAATTAGATAAAACACACCAGCGGTACTGATGATAAGCACTCTGGTTGCAAGCCAGGCTAATGGGGCAGGGAGCCGATTAATGTAGGGGAATCTGTGTTGCAAGTAAGTAATGCCATAGTCTTTATAAATGTTATCTTATGTGAAAATGACAACATTTGATGCACTATATGCATTGAAACCACCAGTCATATTGTACTGTTTTACCAACATATGAATATATCTTATGGCTTCCACAGCACAAACAATGCTCCTGATGAGGACACCACAAGTCGGTCTTCTAGAGGGGAGAGGACAGGATATAGTCGCGTTAATAGGGATACCACCTCTTCTGGGAACCCAGCACAGAACAGTATTATGGAGAAGAAAATTGAGGATCTTGAAAGGGTATGTTCACCATATTGTATTTTTTTTCTTTTTCAATTATGTGAACGTGTATGTATGTTTTGAAAACCTAGTTGTACACAGATATGGTGGCAAAACCAAATCATGCTCAAATTTCAAAAACCTATCCTACGGAACTGAGGAAAATCAAGAAAAAACAACATTCACGTGTAACACTACACAGAATGGCTATTCTTTCCTTGCATATACTTCCTTTTCATAGACTGGCACCTTTTGCCCCCCTACAAGCAGGAGGTTGGCATGATGGATGGCAGGCCCTCAAGTGTGCTTCTCTAAAGAAGCTGGCTGACTAAAGATATGGGCACAGCATACTAAATAAATTAGACTGAGTAGTCAGGCAGGAGCTGGATATACTTTTGAAGCAGAGAGCATTCTTAAGAATAATAGGCCTCACCTATGAGACGTAGTTGCGTTGTCAATGTTTTTTAGCCATGTTGTACAGCAATGTGGCTGCTGTGCAGCATTGCTGAAAGTAAAAAACAAATATATATATATTTAATTTTGTTTTGCTAATAATTTTGGTGCTGTTTGACGAATCTTCACAGAAATTTCAAAAAATGTCCCCTTTTTGGTTTAGATGTTGCGTTAAACGTTTCAGGGTGA
Organism: Triturus cristatus; assembly: GCF_964204655.1. Taxonomy (NCBI): domain Eukaryota; kingdom Metazoa; phylum Chordata; class Amphibia; order Caudata; family Salamandridae; genus Triturus; species Triturus cristatus. The sequence goes on from NC_140585.1 coordinate 620,769,439, forward strand.
TCCATCAAGAGGGGGCCGAGAATAATGGGGGAGCCCAAAACGCGTTTTCCCCAAGTTATGTCTGTTCAGTAGTTTCAGAGATAATTATGTTTAAAAAATATAGATATCTGAGGACTCAAGTCCTTGCAGTGGGCTCACGGATCCTACTGAAATTTGATCGGCTGCCAACACTTCAACCAGGAAGTGTTGTCACCCATCTTATACTCGGCTTGAAGCAGGGTCCCACAAAAACAGTAAAAAATAAACAATAGGGGGCATGGTAGGAAGACTCTGATTCCCCAGATATGGTGGGACAGGGATCCCGCCTGGGGGTAAAAGTGTATATATATATTTTTTTTTTATGTTGTTGCAAATTCAGATCCACTGCAAAATAAATTTTAAAAAACATGTGCGGGCTCCCACGTGACTTTTATAAGAAGGCCACAGGTGGCCAAATCTCAGGGGCATGTTTTTTATTGATGCAGGGGTGCCCATGTGGCACCCCCCGCCACCTCCTCGTGGCAAAGAATAGTAAAGTGATGCAAGGGGCCACAATCCCCCCTGCCTCCCCCCCGACCAGCGACTGCCATCTCCCCCGTGCTATTTATTAAATAAGTGTGGGGGAGGCCTGTATAGCCTCCCCCGCATCCCTGGGGACCGCCACCTCCCCAGTGCTAATGCAATGGGGGGGCCTAGCTTTATTTTTCTATATTGTACAGTGAAAGTGGCTTGTTCTCCTACATCGCACCCAAAACATGGACCTACCTTCCTCAACAGATCAGGGCCTCCTCCTCACTTCTTGAGTTCCGCAAGAGGATGAAGACCTGGCTCTTTGAATAATTCAGCAGGGACCACACACCTGCTGAAGCACCTGGACACCCTCACGGTTGATTAGTGGCTCTACAAATCTACATAAGATAACAAGCAAAAGGCGCTACAGACTCTGAATAAAAGCAAGAGCTCCATTTATATCCACATTGATCTTAACGTCAGATTAGAGCATAGTGCTTGAGGATTACAATGTCTCCATGGCCCCAGATGCAGTGTAACCACCAGTATGACTTCTAAAGTTCCAAGTGCTTTCAGCACCCCAAGGATGCAGGGCACTGGAAGGCCTCGGAATTTCTAGTTCTTAAGCCTGCCAAAAATGTTCTTAGCTTCTCATTTAGTACAGCTGAGACTCTGAAGTCCTAGGGCCAAGTAGATCAGTACAACAGTAGTCGAAGCGAGTGGATTCAACTTCAGAGGCTACAACTGGAAATTGTGGCTAGTTCTTAATATCTAGTGGCAGCAGCTCCTGTGTGTTATTTAATGGGCATAGAGAAAAGTCTCAGCGGTGACACCCAGTTTTCTTGGCTTCCTTTCATATCTTTTTGAACAAAGAAAGGTGCCTGCAGGCAGTGTTGAATGCCAGGAAGTGGGATATCGAAGAAAGGTACTGCTCACAAAGATGGTAGCTATTGAGTCGCCAAAGGAAAGCACATCTCGGATAGGCTGCTGGAGTCTGTATCCATGTTACCAAACACCACTCCACTTAAAATTTACAAAGGGCCAACTACAGGCTCCTAGGTTTCTCCAAAGGAAACAAATTAGGAGAGGGGGGTAGATTAAACAGGAAAATCCCATCAATGTGGCCATCTTGAAAATGGAAAAGTTGATACCCGTCTTAAGATCAGACAATTGAAATTGTAAACCCTTAGGCAGCAGTTGTCGGTCTTTTCACTTCTATGGAGCCCCATTGAACCACAACTGGAAGCAGGGAACCCCAGCCTAAGCAATTGCTAAAGTCTGAACCTCAAAACAATACATAAACCGAGAAACATGCATACATCTAGTAAATAAATTCGGAAATATGTTCACAAATAAAAAATATTGCAGAAATTTAAATTTTATATTGTAATAGGAAAGGTCAAACCTTTCAAATTTTTGTTTTATTGTTAAAACGATGAAGTTATGTGCTAGACTCTAGCATATCACTTTCTGTTTTTGCTCTTAAAGCATGCCTCTTTTTTTGTTGTTTGCACATTACTAGTGCTTCAATGGAGGTACTAATTTTCCATACTAGATTAAGTTTTCTGTACTTGCGCTACTCCCATGAAACAAGCTATGGATGCCAACCTAATTTTTAGCATACAATTTGAAATGCTTTCACGTTTATAGAGCAATTAAAATTTTCATTTTTACAGATTGCTTTTTATTTACATATACTTCAATAGTGTTCAAATATTATTTAATTGCTAAACAGTTGCGGACCCCTTGGGTATGTGTAATGAACCCCTAGAGTTATGCGAATCCTAGGTCAGGAGCTACTACCCTAAGGTAGGACAAAGAAGGTAGGGCCCAAGAAATTCTGAAGCATGGCCTGGCGGGTGCAAAAAAGTTACGCCTCGAAGAAAGAAAGAAATGCAGACGGTGCTGTTTATAATCTCACTAAGCCTCATGTATTTGAACCTCTGAACCAAAGTAGTCGTTTTTTCCTTTGAACAAGTTTGCAGTAGCGCTGCAAAACTACATAATGAGTTATGAACTCCACCACTGAAACTGTTACCAGTCAGTCCATGCAATAACATCTCAGCTCAACCTTGGGGTTAAGACTTTCAGTCCTATCAATAATTTAGTTTTCAAAATATTTATTTTATATTGATAGCTCGAAATACTTTTTGTCACCAGGCCTGGATACTACAATTCGTTGCCCGATTCATGACTGGGGAAACGTCACTATCACCATAGACTCTAAAGTTCTAAATCAAGAATGTTTGGAGCACCCCATCAATAAATGTATTCCTTGTTGCATGTGGCCCAAGGTTTGACAGGACCGATGATATTAAGACACTGAAGAATCTCAATCCAGAAGCTGCATCATATTCCACTGCAGGAAAAGTAACATAGTATGAATTCTGTGGAATGGGAAGGCTGTCCACCAGAAAATGTAAGCTGATAATTCACCAACATTTATCCTAGACATACACAACCCTTTAATGCAAAGGTAATCAGAGAATTAGTCAGGACCTGTTCATCTGGCTATTCCCAGCATTCCTTTACCAGAGCGATAGGTCATGTGGCATTCTCCTTTGTTTTTAGCCGTATTTGCTCCACACCCTGCTTTCGGGTTATTTTTCTCCCTTTTTTATATTTCCAAACTCCTGCTCATTATTTTTTCTGTTTTTGGTTTTTCAGAACGTTAAGCAGCTGCAAAGTTATACTGGGTGAATTGCTTCTTTTTTCCCCTCATTCCTGCACATTAGATAGCCCGCTGGCCATGGTGGAAAAAGAAATGTAAAATGCCAAAATGGCCACTGATGCGTCACCACGCATACTCATGGACTATTTTGGAATTATTCTCGTTTTGCTACCGCTAAAGCAAACAATCATTGGCAAAGCCATGAACTTTGTCTTTTAAAGGCGAAACCTTTTGGCGTTGCCAAAGCCTGTTTTATTACACACTGCACGCCAGGGTCAATCTATCTAAAGTGTGATGAAGGGAAACTTAAAAGTCGACTCTGTCCATTAATTTCTTTAGAGGTAATGCACGCGTTAACATTCCTACTGTTCTACTCTTTTGGCTGCATATTACTTCAACAAATGTTGAGGTTGGTTGTCTGTGATGCACATCTCATATCGCTGACATCAGTTGAGAGCTTCCCAGATCAGAGTGCACCTATAAGGAGCATTTCATAAACAGAATTGTTCTTTTTGTCTAACCTTCAGAGTATTCAGTTTTAACAGATTATTTCTTTGAGAAACCCCAAATATGGTCTTATTTGACTTTTACACATCAGACAAAAATACATTTTTCCACTGACTTTGCATACTTATGAATAAATATCAATATTGCCTCATGGATTCATTACAAAGCAGCAGAGATTGTCACATTGAACACATATAACCAGCATTTGCAATGCAATATTTTTAGCAATAGCGAGGGTTTAAGCTATTGGGATTGTAAATGACAATGCCTTTTATTTATGTTTTCAAAACCAATACGTAAATAAAAGGCATTGTCATTTGCAATGCCAATAGCTCAAATTATTGCAAATGTAAGACCTGTTGCATCGTAAAATGCTTGTTTTCATTGGCTAGGGGTAGTCGAAGGGTGACTGGGGCAAATGGAGAGAGTTAAGTTTAAAAGGTAAATGGAGAGTGTCGGTTTAAATGAAAAGGGCTGTAGGAATCCTCCCGGGTAAATTGAAAACAAATACTTACTCTGCATTTTAAATAACAAGCATTTGTAACACACAGACAACGGGAGAGAGGACATGAGAGAGCAAGCAATGGGCAGACTGAGAAGACTTATTGCCTGATGAGGGAGATAAGCTATGGGCAGGGTGTGGATGTTGTGAGGTCTGGCATGGAGGGGTCCCAGAGGTCTCCGGATGCGAGGCTCTGTATAATTTAAGTGACTGTGCTTGTCCTGTGCCGGCTGGTGCTCAGGGAAACAAGAGAGGAAGGGGGTTAAGGGTGGTTGCGTGGTGGGAGGGTGACTGGGGGAAATGGAGATAACCCCCTCCTAAACAAATCTGATGCATTTGGAGCAACAAAGTGGCATAACATGCTAAGCTGGGGACCTTGGAACTGGGGAACGTCGTTGGAGTCTCCCCCCAAGCTCTCTGTGCCTTCCAAAAATCAAATGCAGACACGTCGAGCATTAAAAGTTTAGTAAAACTCCCATTTACTTTTATCTCACTCTCTAGAAGGCAACGAAGTTCTCGTCAACATTCACATTGTGGAGTAATTCCAGAGGGACACAGTGAGGCTGCAGCTACATTTCTTTGTACACTGGTGCAAAAGAGAAGTGTAGAATGCAGCGTGCAAAATGCTACTGATTGCTTTGTGTAACTGAATTTAAACGCCTCTTAAAGGGCTGCAAAATTATGCAGACATGATTTGGGACTCTGTGAATATGTCTGCACAATGTTTTGGTCATGATGGTAGATGGTTCAAGCAAGATTCATATGGTGCTACTTTATAAAAATAAATTCCAAAGATCAGTTATTGTGTGGGCAACTGAGGTACTCACCTGACGCCCGGACGCTCCGCTGCGCATTTCTGCATCTCCAGGGGGTCGGAGACGCTGCGGTCTCCCTCGCACTTGCTGGACGCTTCGAAGGAGGACTAAAGCCCCCAGAGTCCCTAGCGGCACCTCCTGCTTCCGCTTTCCTGCGCGCCCGGAGGCGCTTAAAGCTGAGAGGCTCCCTCGGTGGAGCGGGGGCATTGTGTGGGCAACTGAGGTACTCACCTGACGCCCGGACGCTCCGCTGCGCATTTCTGCATCTCCAGGGGGTCGGAGACGCTGCGGTCTCCCTCGCACTTGCTGGACGCTTCGAAGGAGGACTACAGCCCCCAGAGTCCCTAGCGGCACCTCCTGCTTCCGCTTTCCTGCGCACCCGGAGGCGCTTAAAGCTGAGAGGCTCCCTCGGTGAAGCGGGGGCATTGTGTGGGCAACTGAGGTACTCACCTGACGCCCGGACGCTCCGCTGCGCATTTCTGCATCTCCAGGGGGTCGGAGACGCTGCGGTCTCCCTCGCACTTGCTGGACGCTTCGAAGGAGGACTACAGCCCCCAGAGTCCCTAGCGGCACCTCCTGCTTCCGCTTTCCTGCGCGCCCGGAGGCGCTTAAAGCTGAGAGGCTCCCTCCGCGTCGCGGGACGCGCGCGGGCGGCGTCGGGCTAAGCCCGGGCAAAGGGCGGGCCCTCTGTTGCCCTCAGAGGACCGATTGAGGCCGGGACGGGCCACCTCACTAACGTGTAAGACTTTATAAGACTTTATAAGTAATCACACGGTGGGGGCAATCTGCCCTTCCCATGGTATATCGTTTGTGTTGTATTGGTTTTAACCTGTTCATTTTTGGCTATTAGGTATCATCATATGTGTTGGTGCTGCCACATTGTGCGATAGTTTAATTCAAGTTTTACGTTTTCCCAGGGGTTTGCCTAATATGGCCAAAGCTTTAGCAAGCAGTAAATCCTTGACCACGTCAACATTAGATAACTACTTAGTCAAAGTAGTCACTAAAATTAATAGCGATAGGCGTAAATCCTTAGGGCAGGGTTCAAACTCACCGACTACTAGCCCTCTCCTAAATAACACAGTCACCATATCCTCTCCCCCATCTCATGCTATGAACTGTTTAAATGAGAATATTGATTTGGTAACCTTGGGTGATCATCTCCCTATTGAACAAGAAGCACCTGAAGTTAATAGGGATTTAGTAACTGACGTCAATGAGGCCTTAGACTCTCCGGACCTGTCTACCCAGAGAGTGCTAAGATCTCGTAAACGCACTCAATTGAAACAGGGTTGCGCACGAAGTACTCACAAAAAGACGGGTCCTGCTTCATCAAATCGGGTTACCAAGGACTTAGCCATTCCTAATAACCCTATGGCCAAGATAGATTCTCATCAATTTGATTCCTTGGTAGGTCTTTTAGAGTCCAAAATCTTGAAAATTGTTGAACCCTTAGTAACCAAGATTGACGAACTATCTGCTGAGATCGAAGGCTTACGTAATCTTTTGGCACGTAACAATAATTCCTCTGGGAATATGTGCAGAGTAGCTGAGGGTCTATCTGTATCTGCCGATACCTCTAAGTCCCCAAAGGTTACTTCAAACTGTGCAGATCCACTGGTTGTTGAACCCACGACAAATGTGAACAACATTTTACCTCCCGAAAGTTGTTCAAGTAGCAACAATGCAACGGCAAGCACACATTCAGGAGGAGCAAAACCTGATTTACCCCCTGATTGCGCCCCATTTGTTGTAGTGTTAACAAACGTACCCCCCTTGAAGGATGTTGCCCAGAAAATTAACCCAGAAACCCACGAATCCCTTAAAAATAAATCAGTCTCGTGGTTAAATAAGCATTATGGTTTTCCAGTACATTTAGCCCACCTGATATTAACAACGAGAAGAGTTTCTTGGGTTGGGCGCTCTCGTAAGACCATAAAGGGGGATTGTGTTGTAATAAATTTTAGAAATCCCTTCATAGTGAATAACATCTTATCAAAAGCTACTTTGCTCCCTCACATTGATGAGGGTATTACCCTTCGCTCACTGGGTTATTTCTACAAACAACAGACCAATTTACCCCATAGCGCTCCGTTGGAGGGCAGAGTACGTTATCCTGAAGGTCAGTTTCCTCAAGGTCTTGTTACTTCCAATCGTTTTCAGGCTTTGAGTAACTTAGATTCTAATGACTGACTGCACCATGTTGGGGCTACTTCTAGACTTACTAGGGAAAGTTTATCCTCTATAGGGGAAGAGGACATGGTTTCTAGTGGAATTGTGCCAGGTACAAGTATAGAGGGCACCCAAAATGCTATGATTGCGATGGGGAATGTCATTGATGAAAGAGTGGATGATATTGTCGTTGCCCCTCGGATGCCCTCAGGTACAAGTGTCCTCAGTTGGAATATAGCTGGCCTAAACAGCAAAGCTCATGATCCCACATGGAGGGACTGTTCATCAGGCCACGAAATTATTGGTTTACAAGAAACTTGGGACACTGAAAATACCTTTTTGCTGGATGGGTTTTCTGCTTTTTGGTCACCTGCGGTGGCCTCTTGTAGGGGGAGGGCTAAAGGCGGACTTCTAACTCTCATCTCATTGACTATTGAGGGTAAATACAGTAAAGTGGAGACAGGCTCGCCTTATTGTCTAGCAGTAGAAATTCAATCCAACTCTAATGGGATTTGGCTCATCGTAAATTTTTATAATTCATTTATCAAGAGCTCGCCAAATGAACACTTACTCAGTCTATATGATTTTCTGCAAATGTATAATGAATCTTGCAAAAATCCTTATTCGGTTATTGTGCTTGGCGATTTTAATGTTCATTGTTGTTTTAACAATTGTTTTATATGGGACAGTTTAGGTCCATCTAATCAAGGAAATATACATTTTGATCACACACCACAGGGGATGTTTCTAGATGAGCTCCTTGTTGGGAATTCCCTGGTCCATCCCGTCAATTACATTAATGACATCCCGACCTACAAAGGAAGTGGCCTAGGTTCCACCATTGACTACATTTTTGTCACCTCTAATTTAGCAGATAATGTAAGTCAATACAAGGTAAAATGGTCAGTTTATAGTGATCATAACCCTGTCCAGTTAATTCTGACTGATGATCTTAAGAAAAGAGAATCTGATAATCCTACTGTCAGAACACTGGACATAAGGCCAACTGACCAAACACGCCGCCTGAAATGGTGTCAGCTGGTCCCAAAGGATTTTATTGAAAACTTGTGGGGAACGGTTGGGGATGAATTACATTTGTGTCTGCAAGACGGGATCTGTAGTGATGCAGTTCTGACAGCTTATGATAAAATTTGCTGTCAGGTAAATAGTGATCTTAAAAAAGTATGTAAGGTTAAACCCATAATTGGGGAGAAATGGTTTGATCACAGCTGCTCATCTGCCCAACGGAAGTTAATGACAGCTCTGAAAGCGGTCCCACTAGATAGAGCAGAAATTGCCAGTTGTAGGAAGGCCTATAAAATGGCTCAGAATAAGCGCAAAAATGAAATCAGGGATGAGGCATGGAATGAACTCCTGTCCATTGATGTTATCAAAAACAGTGCTAAATTTTGGTTTATCGTAAACAAACCTTTTTTTAACGGTAAAAGTAATAATGAGCTTGAATGCGGTATCCAAGAGGACAAATGGTATACCCATTTTAAACAGGTGTATGATGGAGATGGTCCGAGGGTGGGGTCCTCATTTAATTCTGAGAGTTATACCTTGTCTTTCAGAGAACTAGAGGTCACAAATGCAATCTTGCAAATGACAAGTAATAAGGCGCCGGGACCTGATGGAGTCCCGGCTGATCTTTTTAAATCAGATATAAAACTCTGGTCCAAAATCCTATTTAATGTTTTCAGAAATGCTTGTCAACTGGGCCTTCCATCGACGTGGGCGAAATCTGTCATCATTCCTATTTTTAAAAAGGGGGATAGAGGCGACCCGAGCTGCTACCGTCCAATCTCCCTCATAGATTCTTCTGTGAAAGTTTTGGGGAGGGTGGTCCTTGCCCAACTGAATGGTTGGTTAGAGGACTCAGGAAAACTCTCTAAGGTCCAGTATGGATTTAGAAAAGGGATGGGTACCACAGACCAATGTTTAAATCTACAACTATTAATTGGTAAATACACGGTGGCCAAGAAGGGAACCTTGTTGGTTGCCTTCATGGATTTGTCATCGGCCTTCGACCGGGTAAATAGATCAAAACTGTGGCCCCTGCTCCTAGCACTTGGAGTAGACAAAGACATCGTCCACTTCTTAGCGGATCTACACAGAGAGTTAATAGCAACAGTTCGTTACGATCAAAGGGGTAATTGCACAAAAGATATACCCATATCAAATGGGGTTAGGCAGGGGTGCATTTTGGCACCTCTCCTTTTTACACTGTATATAAATGAATTAGACAATACCCTAATCGCCTCATGTAATGATATCCCTCGTGCAGGGAAATGTTTAATTCCTGCTCTTTTATATGCTGACGACGCCGCCCTAATTGCTAGAACGGGAGTGGGCCTTCAGTTACTGCTTAATTCATTTGCTGATTTTATGAAGGCTTTGGACTTATCTGTTAACTTTGTTAAATCACATGTCATGGTTATCGGCCCTAAATCCGCTAAATCTAAAACCTTTTTATGTGGGGGTCATCAATTATCCAGGGTTTCTTCTTTTCCTTATTTGGGTGTTCTTTTTGATGATCGAGATTCTTGGGCAACCCAAATTACGGCAAAAAAGATTGTGTTTTCAAGAGCAACTGTGGGTGTTCTGGGTTTCGCCAGAAAGCTAGGTGCCAGACCAATGAAGGCCCTTATCCAGGTTTATAAAGCTAAGTGTCTCTCCATAGCTTTGTACGGAGCTGAGATTTGGGGCATTAATAATGCCAAAAGCATTCAGACTGTTAGGGATAGATTTTTAAAAAACCTCCTCTCAGTCCCGATCTCAACTGCTAATTATAATGTTCATCAGGAACTTGGTATCGGTTTTCTAGAAGACAGTATTGCCCTGGCCCCGATGCTGAAATGGATCAGCATTTGGCTTAACCCGGATTTACACCTGAATCACATAATTTTGAGAGACTGTATGTCGCTAGATCATGGGCTATATATACCCTGGTTGAAATATATTCGGAACCTGGCTATTAAGCTTGGTAGACCAGAATTGTTTCATTCTCCTGAGACCCTGGTAAAAGGTGACATTAAATGGTGTAAAGAAACTCATATGTACATATCTACCTCGGTAAGGGAAGAGAAGGAGCTGGTTAAGGGCACCGTTAGGGCCCACCAGCTCTGTAAAACAACATCCTCCATGGAACCTTATCTTGGATTTGTTACAAATGCAAATCACCGTTTTCTTTTAACCAGATTTAGATTGAATCAATTACATCTATTGATTGGAGCTAAGAAAGGTTGGAAAAGGGCGTTGGACCTTGGCCCTTGTTCTTGTGATAATTTTTCCCCCCAGGATATGATACTTTTTCTTCTTCTGTGAGCACTTTATTGATATTAGGAAACGTTTTTTAATCCCTATATTAAGAGACAAAGGCTTTGTTCAAGTGAGACCTGCTTTCTTGTATCTTCAGTTGTTAAACAATGTATGGGAAACTTTTAATATTGCGAACTTTTTAATTGTGGTAATTCGCTCCTTGAAGAAATGAACTGTACCCTTTTAATGTTTTTTAATTGGACACGTTGCCCTGTTAAATTTATCTGTGTCAATGTGTTTTTTTAGGTATGGTAATCTACCAAAAGGAACTTTGTTTTTTTTAATATGTATTTATTGTAGTATGCTTTTATGGTTTGCACTTAAACCGAATAAAGACTTTATGACTGACTGACTGACAGTTATTACAAGTTAAGTGGTTTTGTTGTCAACACAGTTTGCAATTACCATTACTTAACTGCGGGAAAATAACCAATAAGGGGTCAGATTTTCTATATAGACCTGCGTAAAAAACTGAAAAGATGTACTACTCGTAGTAAAGGCCCAACTGTTGTATTTAACCCATCCTGCACTTGGAGCTGGTAAGTTTGTTTGAGAGACACTGAAAATGTACATGTATTCCGTCCTCCTCGCACCAATATTGACAATGTAGTAAATATGACAATTGATTAAGCACTTATTTAAAAAAAACACTGAAAGACCAAAGCTGCAGGTGCATATTTGAAAACAGCCCATGCAATTTAATCCATGCAATTCTGATTGTAAAGATTCTGAGCATAATTTACCCTCTGTAGAGAGCATTATTGTTTTTGGGAAATGTCTACACTCTTATCCGCTTACTCCTTGGCAGTCTGTGTTTCATAAGTGTTAAATCAGATTCCACTTCCCATGAGATGCGTGGGTTTGAGTGTACACAACTGATTTTTCAATGCCACTGAAAATTTTATACATTTTCTCCTTCATTCCATTGTGCTGTAATTAAGCCACTGAATGTCACAGGTGTTGGTATGTATACCTGGTCACATTATAGAGTAAAAATACCAAATATCTAATTGTTTTAAATATTATTGTATTTTGTCAAATAATGCTTGGATATCACTCAATCTATTTAATTTTTTTCTGAAAAGGAACTGGCAAAGGAGAGACAAGAGAATACGAAATTAGTGAGGATCTTGCAAGATAAAGAAGAAATAGTTGAGAAAATGAAGGAAGAAATTGACCTGTTAAACAGAGTGAGTAATTTATTAGCATTTCAAAGTGCTTTATTTATTCATATAAACCCTAAAATAAGGCTGTTTTTTTTTTTTTTTTAAAGATGTGATCGCACTGGGAATAATGCATCCCTTACCATAACCCCTAACATCAGCATTTTTATTGCAGATAGAAGGCCCTTTGAACTCTTGGCCCAAAGTAGAGTTTTGTCACTTAGCGCAGCTGATGGGTATTAAAAAATAAATAAATAAATGAAATCCGTAAACTTACCATATTTCAGTGTTACAGTAAATAGTCCACACTATAAGCCGTTTAAAAAATGTGGCAATTCCCTTTCACATTTCACAGCTGATCCTCTCGTGTTTTTTGCTGAAAATATGTTGACCTTTTGGATGACTGCAGTTGTATAATGTGTCTTGCAGCTCTTTCGGTGGATGCACAGCTCACTAGTCTTTCTATAAGAGCTTCGAAGAGTCTCCAAGTGTTCCTGTTAATGTCAATGTGCTGTCTTCATAAGTTATGTTTTTTGCTGTCCACTACTTATTGCAGGTCTTGCATTAAGGACATTTTCTCCTTTTCCGTTTTAAGTTTTTCAGTCTTTTGACAGATTGAGCAAACTTTTTTGACTGTCAGAATTTGTTGGGCCATGAACAGATTGGCAACATGATTTGTAGCAAGGCTACGATCCTGAAAATCTGGGTTATCCTATCATGCCTTTTCATGATTTGACAGAGCTGGGTTTCTGTTATCGTAACACTATGCCACTGTGACCATTTAGCGGTTTGTCTGTGTGGGACCCATGCAGTGAATGGTACAATATCTCCATTTAGTGCAGGCCAATCTTGTGGAAGGACATTGTAGGGATTAGCAAATCTACTCCAAGCATTAGGTAAATACTAGATTTTTTTTCTTTTACTAACACATTTGCTATTTTTTGATTCTGTGTAAGAGTATTTCGTGGATTATAAATGTTTCATGAAGTGAAATACCATTGCTCTAGCTTCCATGTGTATTGTGTATGTGGTGCATTCCCATCACCTTGCTGGATATGTCCCTGCCTCCCCATTTAGAAACTTTCTTGAAAGTACTCCTCACGTGAACTTCTTAAAGGACAGACATGAAAGTAAGCTCGTGCGTACTTAAATTCCTAAATACCATGGTCGTTAAGGTATACCACTTATAAACACCGACTTCTCACTTTGTTTTGAATTCTTCTCCATTTATCCTCTTTTTTTGCTTTACAAAGGTCTAGTTTCTAATATTTTGCTTCCTCTTGGCTACAGTATCTTTTTCTCATCCGAAAGTTTAGTCTTCTATTGCATTGGTTTTAATTTTGATTTAAAACAAATGCCTTCACATGATTTAGGGCTACATTGCAAATGGTGTACCTTGTTCTTTTTGTCTTGTGTATTCATTAAGAATATTAAGCCCATTTTTGTTTTCTCATTGAAAGGACAATTTTCTTAAGTTTTACAGTTGACTGAATCACTCTTTGTGGTCTTCATCTGTCTTCAAATCTACTCTTGTGCAGCCGGTGACCTTCGATCTGGATTTGAAAGATAGCGATGTGTAGGCCCTCCTTGTTGCTGAGGATTTGTCGACCCTGAGATATGTACCAATTGCCACGCATGCTCATTATATGTCTCCTCCACATAGAAGTTGAATTTTCATTAACTAAGTATAGGTACATTGCCTAGAAGGACGGAAGTCTTTAATCAAGTTTTTATCTATTTGTTGCCTTACCAACAAACAAATATAAAATAGCAACTCCTTGTTACTCATTGAACTCTGTGAAGGATTGGTAGCAACATGTAGAATACTCTTAAGATTGCTTACCCTGGTCCTTTGTTTAAGATAAGTGATTCTATATGCCTTACTGTATCCCAGTTTGATTGTAACGCTAGACACCGTCTGAAAATGTGAATGTAATTTTCCCCGTATGCTTGCAATTGGAACCTACTGTGACTCTGTTAGTTTGTATTTTTGGCAACTTCTTTAGAGTCCAATATAGCCATTGGATGGTAAAAGAAAATAAATCTACTTGAATGGCTCAGCTTTCGCAGTAATATAAAGAAGGTCTATAGATACTTGCCAATTTATTATAACTCCTGTGTCCGCAAGCTTCAGAGCCAGACCTTCTCTGAGTTTTTCATATCAAATTTGCTTATGTCACAGAGCAAGTTATAAATCACTATTATGATGGGTGGCGCACTCCGTATTTTTGTATTGTTTAATTCAGAACAAGTTTTCCTAAGATTTATTGTGATCTGTGATCACCCACAAGAATATGTCATGAAACACCATTTCTTGTCCATGCACCAATACGATCAAATATCAAGTATACTCATGAATAGGAAACAGTTCAGAAATTATCTAATCATGAAATGGAACCAAACACATTTTCTGGTGAAAAACCAACTGGTCAAAACGCTGCCATATGTGGTGATGTTTTCAATACTCCTGCACACTACTTCTTAAACAACATACCTTCATGCAGCTGTCTCACACGCCTTCCACTAGGGAACTAATGTCCAGTTCATTTCTCCAATTAATCTTCCAGCCTTAAGAGATAAATCAATACATCAAAAACCCCCCCAACGGACATGAGTGTTAAATACAACACTTTCTTCATCAAAGTACCCGCCCGTGTCTTCCTGGCATCTCACGATCCTTTCCCAAATACTGTTCGTGGCGCGTCTGCTTCTACTTCTTGGGTGTGACTTGCCATTTGAAGTATTGGATATTATTCTTCACTATGGCTCCAAGCCACCAAATGCATTCCCCCGTCATTAGGTGAAGTGTATGGCCTGATATGGACTGTCAAGCTCACCATCTGCAGGCCAAACTTTCTGATGTTATTTGTCCTGTGTCTGGCCCAGCATGGCTTTACGATGGGCATTATTAAAGGTAATTTATCTGCCCATTCAGCATTTTTTATGTTTGCCTGATCAACAGTCAATATTCAGGCCACCAGTTGCGATCCAGTTTTTCAAGTGTTTCACATGTTCTTACATGCAGTCTTCATTATGCCTCAGTAGGACCTCAGTCTCATCCTTACGTACTTAATGTGAATGCCCTTTGAGCCCATGCATATTGATCTTTAAGATTCCTGCCAATCAAGGTGGTATTTCTCATTGCAGTCACTTCTGCATGCTGTCATTGCAAATGGTGTCTATATGTCTCACAATTGTATTTGTACAACGTTTAGGGAGGATCCTCTCTCCAGTGAAGATATTAAATAGATTAGCACATTTTGGAACCTGTTGATCATCTAATTATTTTTGTAATTCAGATGGGAGACCATCTGGACCCACAGTTCTCCCTTATTTTCATTGCATACTGGATGTTATTTATTTCTCTTCTTTAACGCAGCCTTCACTCTGCTTTGCAGTCACTTTCAATTGTGGTGAATCTAGTTTGTCAAGAGAGATATATATATAGATATAGATATATATAGATATAGATATAGATATATTCAACCAAACGCCCTTGCGCTCAGGAATGCACTCGACAATGCTCTCACAGTGATTGCTTCCATGCAGCACGCATTTCCTCAGTCCATAAATTATGACCATGCCCGACGCGTTTCGAGGCCAGCGCCTCTTAGTCATGGGCTTTACACAGAGGCATAGAATGGCTCACCTGTTTGTTACTCAAATTTATTACGAGAAACCGCCTTTAGTGGGCGTGGCTTACAGCAAACGCCACATTGCATATATATATATATATATATGATATTTGAAAAATAGTCGCCCCTCCTGGGAGCGTAGACCGGTGGCGCGATGACTGCCGGCGGTGCAGAACCGGCATTAATTCCTGTAAATTTTGCTTCAATAACACGCGCTCTCGGAGTCCTGTAGAAGGAAAGTTTATTTTAAGTTCAGGGTAATGCGTTTCAGAAGCGGACTTCCTTGATCAAGGAAGTCCGCTTCTGAAACACGTTACCCTGAACTTAAAATAAACTTTCCTTCTACGGGACTCCGAGAGCGAGTGTTATTGAAGCAAAATGTACATACTCAAAATGTTATTGAAAGACTTCTCCAATCTGAACCTTTTCTTCAGTTCTAACATTGCTTACTGCTCTAATGTAATGCCTTCTCACTGAAAGTGTAGCTTTTTTGTCTCGACTGTTCCCATTGCAGCAGGGCCAAGACTGATTTGCATATGGCTGGGTCCAAACAGAGTTGGCATAGTGAGCAAAAACTGATGGATTGGAATGCGGCCCTCAGGGATTGCAAGTGGCTGAGAATAATTCAAGCATTCCACGAATCACCATTTTTTAATGCCATTCTCATCTGTAGGCCCACCTTCTGGTGCTGCTTGGCTGCTATGGGTTGGTGTTTGTTCTCAGTTGTAGGAATGTTAAAACGTTTAATCTTTTTTAGTTTCCTATAAAGTAGGTAGATGTTGTTCACTTGAAAATAGAGCCAGGCCAATGCAGAGCCAGAGGCCTGTCGCTTAATGGGTTTTGTCTCACACCTATTTGAGCCTCAGTGGGCAGGTTGTCTAAAAATGGTTTGATCACAGCTTCCTGCATGTAGCATAACTGGTCCATGGAGGTGTATGGGTGAGCTATTTTATTTATGAAGCTTGTTCCTTTGCTTCAAAACATTTTGTGCATACTACAATCCATTGGCTTCTGATGGAATAGTCTGAAGGATGGCTTAATACGTTGGCATTTTTTTCAGTTCAGGGCCTGCCTTGTTGCCTGATTTTGCCCATGCTGCTGTTGAGCGTCCTGGTAGGCTTGTGTAGAACACTTTGCAGTAGTCTAGTCTTGCCTTTACTGTGGGGTTTGTTAGTTCTGCTCAGTTGTCCGTTTCATGGAGTGCCAGGTCTTTGAAGAGCAAGGATAGCTGGAAACTGGTTCATTTGATCATTGTGTTTCTTTGTGGAATAAATGATAGGCCTGAGCTGAGGATTATGCTCTAATTTCTAATGTTCTGTTTGAGGGTATAGATTGTCTCTAGGGTAGGCGGCCATATGAATGTCATTATTTTGCTAGTACTACCTCTCATTAATAAAAGGATATACTTTAGACACAAGAAGATTTCTGCAGTACAGTGAAGGTTGGGATCCAGCTGTCTATGATGGTTAGGCTTCCAGCTCTGTCTCATATGTATTGGGGTATGGGTATATTTACTACCCTTTCTGTGGGTTAATTTTTATTGTTGCTTAGTTAGGAGGCACCTTGGCACCTTCTTGGTCTCATACCGTTAAATACTTTTCTGATAATGGTTTCAAATCAACCCCTTAATTTGGAAACCTATCTGCATTGTGTGAACTCCAGACTGTTTGCTTGTGCTTTAATTTTTGGACCTCCACCAAAGGCCTTGTTTTTTGCCTCCACTTTCATGTATTCCCTTTACTCCTTTTTCAGTCACACTGATCACTAAAATGTGCTGGAATAGGCCAGGCTTGCTAACACGTGCGCCAGGTTTTTTATTTTATTTCAGATGTGCGCATGAAACTACCCTTGTGCAGATGGATACCGGCCATTGCTAAGCACTCATAGTTTTTAAAGTAATTGACGGGAGAAAAGTTATTACATTTCCTTCCATTTACCTCTGCTCTCAATCGTGTTGGCCATTTCAAAATATAGTGACTAATGTACTTGCTTATTTTTCCTGCGATTTAATCTTGTATAAAGGAATGATAGCATATTTTCAGTTCCGACTGATGACATTTGCAGTTTGACAGTTTATAAAGTTATGCCATTTTAATATAAAATCCCTGCATCTAAATGCATATCACGGACATCCATTTACAAATGTACATTGTATGAAGAAGTTGAGAATGTTAATGTAATCCTTTTACTCTTAAACCCACATTCCGTAAGACTATGGCTGGAAAGGACAAACTGTTGGAAACCTGGCCACTCCAGGACTAAAGTGCTTCTCAGAAATGATTATAAAAGTGACTGACCAAAATGTGGACCCCTTGGTCTAAGGGGAAACCAACAAGAGACTGCCACCTTGAAATTCATTGAGTTCCCCCTTCCTCTGATAGATCACTCTGCCTTTGATGTAGACATCACACAAAGTGTGATTTGTGATCTTAGCAACCCCTAATCAAATCCTTTGACACTCTGTATGCCTCACTACAGAGAAAAGAAATTCTGGATATCTTATGGAGCGAGTAATGTGGGTGAACTGATGGTTTTGCAATGAAACTAGGGAATCAGCAGACCACCAATAACAAATGGCAACACATTGTAGTAGTTGGTAAAACAGAGCAGATTAGTGATTCTCACATGCACCAGTAATCTCTTTTGACTCCCCACAAAAAATAATTGTGAAGATAAGCTGGTAAATGAATACACCAACCTTAAGTGATGTAAGTGTTGCCTAATCAAACCTTTACAGTGGGGCCTCCAAAATAGCTGTTCTGATACCATGCTGTCCGGTTTGGATAAATCCTGGATCTGCCACCCCGACGAAGCCACTCTGTGAGAAGCTGGCCTGGTATATGATGTCCACTAATGTAAGTTGGCACCTTGCGCCAGTCCAGACAACCCTTATGGCGATTTAAGAGATCTTAGACAACCTTAGAAAGCTCTCTAAGTGGTAGCTGTTGTGAGCATCCTTCAAGCTAAGTCCAGAAGGAGTGTAAAGCAGCTTGTTGTACCAGAATGCAATCTTATATTATAGATTAAGTGAAAAAGAACCACACCAAGTATTTATAAAATTATGTATTTATTATACAATACTCTCTAGTACGTTCCAATACCGCTAACACGGAGGTAAACGCAATGAACACTATACTTTAGCAAAGAAACACAGTAAGTAGCACGAAATACACAGTCGCCCCAGAGGGGGATTAAACCATATACTAAGAAAGTGGTATAAGGACGATGACTCTAGTCAAGACAGTGTCGAGAGGACGTAGCACTACTGGGACACCAAGGAACCACCTGAGGTGAATGGATAGGGACCCCACGGAGATCGTGTGCGGTGTACAACTCTATGTGCAAGTCACAGTTGGATTTTTAAAGATTAAGGACCCTTCCCAGTGGACCCTGGAGGAACCGCTTGGAAGACAGAAGGTTGGAGAGCCACCCCATCCGTGGATACCCTAGTACCCACATTACCTACACCAGGGAAGCTGAGTGCATACAGGTGAAGTGGTGTCGGAAACCGCTGTTGAACCCAGTGGCGGACTTCAAGAAAGTGCTGCTGCTGGAAGAGGAGTAAATGTCTGTGGGAATCCAAAGGTGGATTCTTGAAGAGGAGTACCTGAAAGCAGAGGGGTACAGAGTCTATACCACTCAGTGACCAGGAGACTTAGAAGACGAATGCCCTCCATTGTAGGGTGCTTCAGGGGAGATGACAATGGCCTTAACTCTGCAGCTGTGAGGACTCGGTGTCCCGCGGGAGCTCCAACAAGCCTTGGCAAAGGCAAGCCGCGCAAAATCAAAGAAGGAGCAACTTCGGAATCAGCAAGGTCCAGGGGACTCACCAAAAGCAGAGGAGTCAGAGCAGGCCCCGCGCAATAAGGGGAGCCCAAAAGTAACAAGTGTGACCCTCAGGTGGACCCACAAGTCGGAAGCACTGGAGTCCAGGAGGACCTCAGGCAGCTCACCCAAAAGATGCAGGCCACAATGTTATGTTATGTTAGCAGATTTATATAGCGCACAGCTGCCCCGGCAAAGGGGCATCCCATGGCTGATACCGCAGACTGCTAAGAAAACCGTGGAGCGAGCGCCAGAGGCCCCTCAAGCGGGGAAAAGATATGTTTTAATGACTGTGCGAAATTGGGCATGATTACTGATGCTCCTAATGCTCACAGGGCGAGGATTCCAGAGTTTAGCAGCGAGAACGCGGCAGGAGCGTCCTCCTGCTCTGATCTTTCTCACCCTTGGGACAACAGCCAAGTGTTGGCCCACTGAGCGTAGGCGGCGAGTGGGTACATAGGGTGAGAGCAGATTCGCCAGGCTATCTGGAGGTTGCAGATTCAAAATTCTGTGTGCGATGCAGAGGGTTTTAAACTTCATGCGTTTAGTCACTGGCAGCCAGTTCAGTCTATGGATGGCGTTGGTTGTAGGACATGCTCTTGGCAGACCAAGTAACGTCCGGGCAGCTGCATTTTACACCCTTTGTAGGCGGAGAATCTCTGCATTGTTCGTCCCCAAGTAGAGTGAACTGGCATAATCCAACCTAGAAAGAATACTGGCCTGGACGATGACTTGCCGGACGGTGGGATCGAAAAAAACTGAACAGTGGCTTGAGCCCACGTAAAAGACCAAAGCAAGTCCCAGCTACCACTTTGGTTTGTGCCTGAAAGGTAAGAGCGGAATGCACCCAGACTCCCAGATTTTTTACTGCCTGCTTAGAGACAGGTGGGTGGCCCAAAGTAGATGGCCACCACTGCTCTCCCTACCAGCAGGATCTCTGATTTGCTAGTGTTCAATTGGAGGCAGTTGGCAGTCATCCAGTCTGCTAGGGCTGTTAATTCCTCCCTGAATTTGAGCGCGTCCTGCGAGAAGTCATTTGATAGTGCCACCACTAACTGTGTGTCGTCCGCATATGAGACCATAGTTGGTCTTCTGCTCCTCGCCACTGCAGTCAAAGGTTTGATGTAAATGTTAAATAGGGTAGGGCTGAGAACCAATCCCTATGGGACCCCTTGATGGATGGCATGTACGTTGGAGCTGAAAGGGGGTACTGATACTTGAAAACTGTTCTTGGAAAGGAAGGAAACAAACCAGCCCAAGGGCAGGCCCTCAATACCAGCCTCCTTCAGGTGCTGCAGAAGGATCTTGTGGGACACTGTATTGAATGCAGTGCTCAGCTCCAGCAATATCAGAGCTGATGTTTGCCCTGCATCCAGTGCGCCCCTTAGCTGTTCAGTCACAGCCAGGAGAGCCGTCTCCGTGCTGTGACAAGGGCAGAACCCATTCTGTGAAGGGTCAAGCAGGTTATTGCTTTCAATGAATCCTGTGGGAATAGAATTAATATAAGCTTCAGCAATTTTGGATGCAAATGGTAGAAGAGAGATGGGGCAGTAATTCTCTGGTTTAGAGTAATCTAATGTGGCTTTTTTTAGTAGAGGAACCACATTGGCCAGTTTCCAAGCCCCAGGGACAACTGCCGTGGACATGGACATGTTAATCCACTTGCAGAGCAGAGAGAGGAGCAAAAGCAGGGATTTAAGAAATTGGTCAGGTTTAAGGGGGTCTGCAGGGAAACCTGATTTAATTTTCCTGCAAATTGTGAGCATATCCTCCTCTGAGAGTGACGGAAAGGCCGAAAGAGTCTGGACAGCAGGAAGCCGTAAGCAGGGCCTTCCCTAACCTCAGAATGAGGAAAAGTTCTGTAGATATTCTCAACCTTCTTAACAAAGAAGGTAGCCAGAAATTCACATTGCTGGTTTGAAGAGAGGGATCATGCTTTAGGTTGCCCCAATGATTTAAGATCCTTAAGTATGGCGAAAATTCATTTGGCTGGGTTGCCACTATCTCTGATCACCTTTGCATAGTAAGCAGCTCTTTCCCTCTGAACGGCCTTGTGGTAATCTTTGATAGCTGCCTGATATTTCCCTTTCAGAACTTGATCATATTCCCGCCTCTATGCCAGTTCCATACTTTTGCAGACTTTCCGGGCTGTAGCCAGATAGCTGTTATATCATGGGCTAGAATGTCTACTCCGGATCTGTGCCCACCTGGCGGGAATAAGGGTATTGAGGGAGTGAAAGATCCAGTTAGAGAGGGCACTTGCGACCACTTCTGGATCGTCAGACAGATTAGGTGCATGCATCAAAAGAAGCGCGTGGAAATGTTCGAGGTTCAGTTTATGCCACAGGCGTTTTAAGACTGATTTCCGAGTGACTCCCTGAGTTGGAGTCATGGGAATCAGATAATGATCGAACCAACTCATCGGGATTTGCGTGTCCACCATGAGAGTAGATAGATTAGAAAAAAACGGATCCAGTAGGTGACCCGCAGAGTGTGTACAACGTGGACCCGCTGGGTAAGCTGCAGGGCAGCCAGATCTGCGAGAAAGTTGCCTATCTCGCAGTCTTGAGTATTATCTAGATGCAAGTTCAGATCGCCAATAATACTGAAGTTGGCTGATCTCATAGCCAGTACGCCTGCTACAGTGGTCAGTTAGTCGCTGAATTCTTTAGAGAGGCCAGGCGGGCGATAGATCAAAAGTCCCGAAAATGTAAAGTTGGCAGTCACGACAATCACTTCCTGGCAGAGCCTCTTTCGATAGGGTACAGGTATAACTTGCTTTAAGAAAATAATGGTGATGCCACCACCCCACGCCCCTCTGTTAAGAGTCACGATATTATGGCCTTGGGTCAGAGCTAATCCATGCTCTGCCTCCGTATTGGCCATGAGCCAAGTTTCAATCAAAAAAAGGATGTCAGGTGACTTATCGTCAAGTAGGTCGTAAATTTCAGCGAAATGGCTTACTAACGAATGGCAGTTTAAGCTGAACAGTTTGACGCATGGACTTACCCCCCCTGCCAATAGAGACCAACTCGTCCCGAGGGTACACCCGCTTAGCGGCTGTCCGACCGGTAGCATGTCTGGCGTTGTCCGGGAACAGACGGGCTTGCCTTAGGCGTGCCTTCGGTGCACCCGCTGCGTGCGTTCGTGCCCCGACAGTTATTAAAGACCGGGGGGCACAACTGGCTCCTCCCTGTTGAGCTGCTGATTGGAGTCAACAAATCAATCAGCGCTCAGCCTGGCCGAGGGATGCGGAAGCGAGATTGTCCCAAACCACACAGATTTCCCAACAATTCCCCCACAACAGGTAAAACTTAAAAAAAATTAATTAGGCAAGATAAAATCACTGACGAGCGTCAGGAGAAACCTCAGTGTCCAAGCTATCTGGCAAAAATGAGCGTCCGCGCCTTGGCAGGCATTCAGGATCGGGGGCACAACTGGCTCCTGCCGGTTGAGCTGCTGATTGGAGGCGACAAACCACTCGAGGCTCAGCCTGGCCGAGGGACGCGGAAGTGAGATTGGCCCAAACCACACAGATTTCCCAACAATTCCCCCACAACAGGTAAAACTTTTAAAATAATTAGGTAAGACAAAAACACTGATGAGCATCAGCAGAAAGCTCACGGTGTCCAAGCTATCTGGCAATAATGAGCGTCTGTGCCCTGGCAGGCATTAAGAACCTGGGGCACAACTGTCTCCTCCCGGTTGAGCTGCTCGTTGGAGGCAACAAACCAATCCGGGCTCAGCCTGGCTGAGGGACGCGGAAGCGAGATTAGCCCAAACCACACAGATGTCCCAACAATTCCTCCACAACAGGTAAAACTTTTAAAAATAATTAGGCAAGATACACTGACGAGCGTCAGGAGAAAGCTCACAGTGTCCAAGCTATCTGGCAGCATGCACATGAGGCGATGTGGCTGTGGATTATGGGTACTAGAGGTGCTCGAGTTTGGGGATACTTGCAAAGAAGCCAACAAGCCTTTGCAACTGCAAGTTAGACGCGGTGCACGGGGGTTCAGTTATTGCAACCCCCACGAGGGATACTGGCCTCAAACTTGGTGAGAGGGTAGAGCAGGCCTCGGGAGCTGTGGAAAATCACCACTTGTGTTACAGAGCCCACGGATCCGGAGGAGAGCAGGATCTGCAAACCAGTCGACTTAGTTGCAGTGCTTGCAAAAGCAGGGGAGTGACTCCTCCACTTCAAGGGAGATTTCTTCTGTTGTCTTTGATGCTTCACAGGCCTTGGAAGGTTCTTGTATGATGCACAGATGATGCAGCAGACTGTAAGGGAGATGAAGTCAGGCCCAAACGAAGTCTAGAGTGCCCAGACGGTAGACATGCAGTGGTGTCTGATCTGAATCTTATCTCACGACGAATCTAGGGACCTACACCCAGGTAAGCCCTTAAGTACCCTAGGGAAAGGGTTCGGAAAATTCTGGGGACCCTCCCAGGGGAGGGTCTGGACGGGGGCAAGGTTACTCCTGTGTCCTTTAACCAGTTTCGCGCCAGAACGGGAGCCAACGGCTCGCAGAATTGGTTTGAACTGGGCTATGCACAGGGACACCATGTGTGCCCCTCGTGCAGACTTTCTGGTGCTGGCAAATGCACCCACCCTGACCCAATACACTAAATCCTGTTTTGGAGTTGGTCACACCTCCCTGTGACAGGATGCCTATTGTTCCACCTTCCTCTGCTCGAGCTTGGCTCAGCAGCAGGAGGGCAGTAATGTCTCTTGTCGGCAGCAACTATTTTGTGGTGTCCGGGTCTAGAACACTGGTACCGGGAACACTGAGAGCCTAACAGAGGGCTCTTCCAGTGCTTGGCATCATACCTCCCATACTGTGATAGGATTCGTTGCAGCCGTTTTCGCTATGGTCATCGCGTAATTACGTGGTGCCCCTCTATATAGTATATGGCTGCTTCACTGACAACCCCGGAGAATGGACTCCGTGGGCTCCAGGGGTGTCCTGCTCATGCATGGGCACCCTCTCACTTAGAACCAAGCACCCTGCCTTCAGGATTGCAAAGGCCTGCTATAGGGGTGACTTATAGGTTTTAAGTGCAGTGACCCTTGGATATAGTAAACCTATATCTTAAGTGGTGCTTGCCCCAACTTACACAGGCTGCAATGGCAGGCCTGTAGATCTATTTTGCATGGTCTCCTGTGGGTGGCATAATGCATGCTTCAGCCCATGGGAGACCTCTGGGGTACCGGTGGCCTGGGTACCTTAGTACCATATACTAGGGACTGATAAGGGTACCCCAGTATCTAATCTGGAGTGTACCGAAGTACTCAACACAACAATTTAGGGAGAAAGCAGATAGACTGGGGTCCTGATTAGCAGGATCCCAGTCAGACAAGTCAAAATACAGCTTAGCACCAGCAAAAAGTGGGGGGAACCATAGAAGTAGATCCACCTTTCCTACACACTCCATTAAGATGTTAAAGCCTGCAGGCAGCTTTGCAGTAAGAAAACCCCATCTGTTGTCCATCTGTCAGTGCTGCAAGCAATCCTGCATTTTTCATCAGTCCTGCTAGAAAGACACACACACATACATTTTTGAATTGTCTTCTGTTTTCGTTGCAACATTGCCATGGATGTTTATCAGAAAGGTGGCTACTTTGACCTAATGGTAATGGTTAACTTAGTTTTTTTGTCCCTTTTCTCTTGTTTTTGTGGCATTCAGCTAATAATTATGCTCGTTTTTATGATCCTGGTAAAGGTCCTTAATGTGTTTTACATTCAAGTTGTAATCTTTCTTAATAGTTGATCCTTGCACTCTGTAGCATCTCTATAATTGTAAGCCTCGATCTCACCTTACGCCACTAATGTGTGTTGCACCGATGCATAAGGAGATCCTTGGTTTGCCACTGATCCTTGGGTGGCTGGAGTACTGGATAAAGTATCCCTGTACACTTTTCAAATACTCTAACCACTCGCAACACCTTACACAAGAGGGGGCATTCCATACAACTCTGTTTTTTAAAGCAGATATTGCTAAAATAGCCTGATAATTTCATACTTGTGGGTGGTGCCGTGAAGTGTAACATGTTTGTCATCGCCAAACACGTCTTCTCACTAAAATTGTTCCAGATTACTTTAATAAAAATTCTTTCCAAAGTAAATGTGCATTTAAATATTGTTTTGTTTTCTTTTGAAGGACCTGGATGACATTGAAGATGAAAATGAACAACTTAAACAGGAAAATAAAACGCTTTTGAAAGTTGTTGGACAGCTGACAAGATAGAAGATTGAAAGCCCCTGTGGGGAAATTTACAGCTGAAACACTACTGATTGATCTTGGGTTGAGGCAAAAAAATAATACGTCAGAGTCGTCAGAAGATTGTGTAGGAATAATTTCCTTTGTATATTTATTACCAGGCACCAGAATGGACATTGATATTCGGAGTGCTTCCTTTGTACTATAAAAGAAATGGCGTCAACCACTACGGATTGTTTTCTCTCAGTTCCTTTGTATTTGCCTTATTCAAAAATCGATTCTTTTGGTTTTGGATCTCAATAAACATAATCATCCAACTGATCATCTTGAAACATAATTGCCACAAACCGGAATTGAGAGAATTGCCCCAAATACATGCTGAGCGCACATTTTGATCTCTTTTGTGAATTTCTTTGTAGTCTCTATTTACCTAAGAAAAGACTCCCTTGGTCGGGTTGAGTAGTCTATCAGTAAGGCACTTATCTGCCTTCTAGGCATCGGAGGAAGGCAGTGACACTGTGGCACACATACTTGTTCCTGCATGTAGCTCTTTTTCAATTTGGACGTAGATTAGCCTCTTAAGGTATACTGAGATATTTTGAAGTACTAATTGCATCTGAAAAACCCCATTGTAGAACAAACGGACCAATGCAACCAACATACGGAAACACTTGTGGTTTAGAATGGAGACCAAATATAGAGTGAAAACTATTGTTAAGTGTATAGTCCTTGTAAGGCACTGCAAGGGCAAATAGTTTAATGAACTTTGAATCATTCTATACATATATATTATTACAATAGTGTTACTGACTTTTTATTGATTTAACATATCTGCATTCCATGGGGCAAAGATGTTATTTCATTCAATGTTGCTGGTTTAAGAGTTACAGATGAGTTTTCTTCCACATGTTAGCGTGTATATTACATAAACAAGCATGTTTATTGCATTTACATAACTGAAATATAAGCGATAGGACTAAGCTTTGTTTACATGGATACACACTTTGTTCTTTTGGGGCTATCAAGTGTTCAAATACCTGATAAAGCAATTTTCTTCTAGTAGAATATTGAACGTTTTTGAAGATCAACCAATTGCAATGATAGCGCAACAAACAAATACTTTTATGGTGTTTTCTTCCTGTAAAGAAAATGTTTTAAATTTACTTTATTTCAGATACATTTTCCACAACTTAGAATAGTCATTTACTGTGTAACTTTGGTCCAGAGAAAACTATTAGCAGTGTACATATTCTGAAGTTTACGAACATTTACTATGCTTTAGATAAGATGCACAATTTGTACAAGAAAATGCCTTTGATTTGCTAATGGTGAAAATGCAAATAGACTGTCCTAAATTTGATTTTCTGTATTGAGAAATTAATAAAGCCTGGTGCTTTAATATTTTGCAGAAACTAAATGTGTGTTGGTATGTGTATACTTGTGAGTAGACTGAGATTTACTTTTTCTAAAGGTACAATGACCTAGATTTGTAAATTGTTTTAATAGTGCGATTCATGTTCCACTTACAAGGAAAGCTAAATACAAAGTTCTGTCTCCAGAAATCTCTTCCATTCACAAGAATGTTCCATGACAGAAAGAATTCCGTTCCATTTCTGCCCGAAGTGTTGTGCTAAATATTGGATTGCAGACCTTCACCAAGTCTGTAACCTCTGCTTGTCCCCCCGCCACCAAGAAGCCTCCTGTTTGTCATACTTTGCCTTTTCGAAATAGAAAACAATCCAAAACCTCGAAGCCCATCATGTCGCCTCTGCATCAATAATGCACCGCCTAGAGGACAACACTCCTGATCTCTTTGGGTACTGGGACACCGAGGGCCAGTAGCAGCCAGAGGCTTGTGGCGCCAAGGTAGAGGAGCTGTCATCAAAGGAGAGTTCCTGCTCCGTCGCAGAGATGTGCGAGCTACCGTCTGCGCAGCATCTGGTGATTAAGTCTGTCGCAGTGAGTACTAACTTTGAGGATTAACTTCTCACTGATTGCCCCTCGACATCACCCTCACTTCACGGAGGCTAGTTCCTCGAGCTTGCAGGCCTGTCACGAGGCCACCCGTCCGCCACAGCCACAGCCACAAGGTCTTGGTTGGCATCAAACAGAGGAATCGTACTCAATGCACATCCAACCTTCGGGCCTAAGTTCTCCTCAAAGCCTCGCCATTCTACTTCATCTGTCGCTTTGGCCTCAAAGACAGAAACTGACTTTAGAAGAATCCTTAAATATGCAATCGTAACTGGTGCCTCAAAAATCTGGGAGCCTTGATAAAAGAATCTTTAAACCACCTTTAATTGCCTCCTCATCTTACTCCTCATCCGTCTCCTCCTCTTCCTCCTCCTCCTCTGCCTCCCGTACCACTCCCTACTAGACCACCACTCCCACTACTGCCTATGGACCTAAGGGTCCCCTTCCCTCTTGGGGGAGGAGGGGGGAAATAGTCCATGGTCCTCCGATGACCAAATGACCCGCCATACGACACACTTCTTCAATGTCCTTTATCCCAGAACTCAGCTGCTTACTAGAGGAAGCGCTTTGCGCAAAGACGTTTACACTGCTGGGTGATTTTAACTTTCATCTAGAGAACGACTCTGACCCAGACACTCGGGATCTCAAAGAGTTGATGCACGGGGTCAAGTTAAACCAAAGGGTCAACGGCCCAACCCACAGAGCAGGACACACGCTTGATGGGATTTTTTCCAGCCTCCCTAATTTAGAAGTTACCGCAGTTCGGCCGGTCTCCTGGTCCGACCACGCGGCAGTTTTATTTGATATTAGGCTGGATCCGCCTTCTAGACCAATTAAGGTCAAGAATCCTCCCAGAACGATCAGGAAGTGGAAAAATATCGAAAGAGAGGCTCTAGAGAACCTGCTTAGATCCTCCATGGAGCCTTGCCCAGTTAATGTGGAAGACGCAGCCACTTTGTACACGAACTGGCTAGAAACTGCTTGCCTCAACCTAGCCCCCCCCAAAACATATCATTCCACACGCTCTAGCCCCTCCGCTCCCTGGTTCTCAGAACAAATCCGGGACCATAAAGTGCTCTGCAAAAAGCTGGAAAGACTCTGGCGAAAAAACTACAACGAGGAGGACAGGAAACGTCTCAACGCAGAGTTGAAAAGGTACAAACTCGCGATTCAAGAGGCCAAACAGGAGCATTATACGCAACGCATCAAGGATGCCAGTAATTCCTCCAAGGAATTATTTCGCACAGTATCATCCCTGGCTGCCCCTAAACCTGCAGAGATACCACCAAGTCGCAAACTATGCGAAGATCTGGCGAAATTCTTCCAGGAAAAGGTAGAAAACATCTTTCTTGCACTTGACCCCCAAGTCAATGCTGCCGCTTCTGAATCTAATCTGGAGGCAGACAGGAATCCTGCGAAGCTACTTAATTTCCCTCCCATTCGAGAGGAGGAGGTCGAGATCAGATTACGACGGATAAAATCAGGCTCCCCTAAGGACCCGTGTCCGGCTAGCGTAGCCAAACTAGCCGCACCGGCCTTGGCCGCAGGACTTACCCCGCTGTTCAACGCCATGCTGGACTGCGGAGAGTTTCCTCTGCGTTGGAAACAGACCTCCATTCTACCACTATTGAAGAAACCTAATTTAGATGTAACGGACCTGTGCAATTTTCGGCCAATCGCCAGGCTACCCCTGCCGGCAAAAGTTTTCGAAGGCATCCTGAACGCACAGCTGAGTGTCTTCTTGGGCGCAGGCCATAGCCTGGACACATCTCAACATGGATTCAGAGCAGGGCACAGCACGGAATCGGCTTTGATTAGATCAACAGAAGATCTAAGAACTGTGATGGATACAGGGGGCAGAGCCGCCTTGATCCTGCTGGACTTGTCTGCGGCCTTTGATACGGTCCATCACAAGATACTTGTGGACCGGCTAAGGGCCTGTGGGATTCAAGGAAAGGCGCTTAAAATCCTTCACGCCTTCCTTTCCGGCAGGACGCAGAAGGTGGCACTAGGCGATTTTGAATCAGACCCATTCGTGCTCCCCTGTGGAGTTCCTCAGGGGTCTTCCCTGAGCCCTACTCTTTTTAACGTATATGTCTCTACCTTAGCACCTATTATTAGATCCTTTGGCTTCAACTTAACATCGTACGCGGATGACACTCAGATAGTGGTATCACTGATGCCGGGGGAAACAGACAGCACGGCAGAAAGGTTCAGAGGCTGCATGCGGGAAGTCAGTAACTGGATGGCGGAAAACTGTCTTAAATTAAATACAGCGAAAACAGAGGTGTTACTCTTTGGATCCAGAGACAACTTCTGGTCTCCACGCTGGTGGCCGGAGGAAATGGGCTCCCCCCCAACTCCGGTCCCGAAGGTTAGAAACCTGGGCGTACTAATGGACGATTCACTGTCCTTTAGGCCTCATGTCAATGCTATCACCTCAGCTACCCATTTCGTCCTAAAAACCATCCGGAAAGTGCTGCCGTTTCTAGCCAACGAGTACAAGAAGACAGTGGTGACAGGACTAGTGATGCCCCGTCTGGACTATTGCAACAGCCTTCTGATGAATGCCCAAAAGGGGCTCCTCAACAGGCTCCAAATTCTGCAAAATGCAGCAGCTCGTCTGATTACAAGCACACCCAAATTTGCCTCGGTATCGCGAGATTTGGCGAAGCTGCACTGGCTACCTGTTCGCAAAAGAATTACTTTTAAATCGTTATGTGTAACATTTAAAGCTTTGCATGGCTTAGGGCCCCGTTGCATGACCCAACTTTTCCAATGGCATAGACCGACTAGATTGCTAAGGTCTGCTGAACTGAGCCTGGTAGTTGTCCCCAGAGTTAGGAAGGCTCGGTGGGGAGGTAGGAGTTTCTCTCTGGGCGCAGCAAAGGCTTGGAACGCACTGCCACTCAACATCAGACAACTCCCCGACCTCCTGTCTTTCAGGAGAGCACTCAAGACGTGGCTCTTCACACAGTAATCTTTCTGCCCTCACACTTTGGCAATCAGCGCCAGGACACCTCAGGGTAACAGTGCGCTCTATAAATGTGAAAAATAAATAAATAAATAATGTAGGATTAGGATGTAGATCCTCTTGCTGATACTGACCCAGACCTCTGCCCGGCCAAATCTCCCCCTCCCAGACAACACCACCTCATATCATGAGGTTTTGCAAAAGGCAGTCACTTTTCACAAGGTGGAGATGCATAAGCAGACTGAGGAGAATGACTTCCTTATGGAGACTCTCTCCTCCACCCATAGGTCTATGCATTATTTGCCTATTCTTATGGGAATGCTGAGGCTAACTCCTGATATCATTAAGGAGCCTGTACAGGTGAGAGTCCTCACGCCTAGTGTTGATTAAAAAAAACTCTGACCCACTTTACATAAGGGGTCAAACCGACTCCCATGTCATACACACAGCACAAAAGTGTGCTAATTCCCGGGGCTCAGGAAATGCACCCCTTCTCAACTGGAAGACTAAAAAGATTGAAGCGGCAGGCAGGCAAACTTGCCGCCGACCAGTCTGCCACACATTGGCGTATTACCAATTCAGTGGCCTTGCTCTCTCGGTGCGACAGGACCTACTTGGATGAAATAGAGGAGTTAATTCAACACATCCCGTACCAGTATAAGAAAAGGGGTCAGTAGTTGGTGGTGGAAGATAAAATCATCTCTAACACCAACATTAGATGCCCTCCAGACGCAGCAGACACCACTGCTCGAAATGTAAACATCAGTGTCGTCCTTCACAGAAGCTCCTAGCTGCACGTATCTGGTTGTAAACTAGAGCTGCAGCAACATCTCACCTTGGCTTTCGATGTGAAGCACCTGTTCGTTCCGCAAGTTGACCAGATGATGGAAAAAATTATGGGCACGGAAATAGCCAAAGCCTTAGGTGCCTTACAGACCCCATCTGCCCGTGACTGTTTTTGCCGCATACCATAGAGAAGCGAAGGTCACTACTTCCGGGAATCCATATCCTTCCCCAGAAAACAGCAAACACCCTCTCAGGGCTACTACAGGTGCAGGTATCAAAACAACAACGGCAGATGGTCTGGGGGAAGTGTAAGGGAGTCCCTTGTTTAGAAGGACTGCACCTTTTACCCTGCTTCTAACACCTGTGAGGGGAAGATTGCAAGGGTTTATGACCCGCTGGACAGGCATCACCTTGGATCACTGGGTTCTAGATATCACAGCAGAGGGGTACTGTCTAGAACTCACACAAACACCTCTTTAAGAGCTGACCGTAGAAGGGGTTTGGACGCTCGATGGACATGGTCTCAACAACAGCTGCCTGGAGTTGTTAGCCCTCAAGGTGTTCCTCCCTTGCATTCAACACAAGGTAAAACTAGTGCAGACGGACAACACAACTGCCCTGTTTTACTTACAGAAACAGGGTGCTAAGCACTCTTTGAAGTTGCATACTCTAGCGCAGGGCATTTGGATGTGGGTGATAAATCCGAGTCCATCTGATGATGGAGCACATACCAGAACTGGACAACAATTTTGCAGACCAGCTTAGCAAGGTGCAGCAACAAGTCCATAAGTGGGAACTCCACTGGCAAGGCCTCATCCCGTACTTCCAGCATTGGTGGTTCCCACAAAAAGACCGGTTTGCCACCACAGAGAATGCAAAATGTCCAAACTTCATCTCCAGGTCCCCACAGTCCAAGGGCAATGCACTATAGATGAACTGGTCAGGGATATTTGCCTACGCTTTTACGCCTCTCGTACTTCCATTTATGATTCAAAGGCTTTAGCAGATGTCACTCACTCATCTTAGTAGCCCCAACCTGGGCCAGGCAGCCCCAATTCACCACTCTCCTAGAACTGTCCATGCTCTCTCACGATAAGCTGCCCAATCAGCCGTATCTTCTCTATCAGAATCAAGGCACTCTCTGGCATCCAAACCCCAACAGCCCAATCTTGCAATTTGGCTCCTGAAGTCCTAGAGTTTGGGTATCTCAACCTACCTTCAGAATGCATGGCAATCCTTAAAGAGGCCTGAATGAATCCGAGCCTGCTACGTAGATAAATGGAAATAATTCATACACTACTGTCTTAGACGTATTGCCTCTGTTCAAGCAGCAGTCTGGGATATTGTTTGTGATCTGCTTTACTTGCAGAAGTCAGGCCTTGTATACACTTCCATTAAACTTTATTTGGCTGCTGTTGCTGCTTATCTGCAAAACAGAGGACAGACTTCCCATTTCAGGGTTCATGTTATCAAGGCATTTATGGAGGGACTCAAACAAGTTATCCCACCAAGGGTGCCACCCGTCCCGTTGTAGAACCTCAATATTGTTCTAACAAGGCTTATGAGACCTCCATTTGAGCCACCACACTCATGCACCTTACAGTTCCTTTCCTGGAAAGTAGCTTTCCTAGTAGTGATCACTTCCCTCAGGCTTATATGTGAGCTTCAAGCTCTTACCCTGGAAGAACCTTTTTCCATGTTCACCACAAAAGGGTAGTCCTCACAACAAATCCTAAGTTCCTTCAAGACTTTGTGTCTAGTTTCCACCATAATCAAACTACAGACCTCCCAGTGTTCTTCCTACATCCAGACTCAGTAGCAAAACAAGCTCTTCATACATTAGATGTCAAAAGAGCCCTTATGTATTACATTGACAGGACTAAGCCCTTTGTTTCTTTCTCCAAACCACACGAAGGCCGTGCTTTGTCCAAGGCAAGTATAGCACACTGGCTGGTCAAATGTATACAGACCTGTTATGCCAAAGCCAAAAGACCTTTGCCTGTACCTCCCAGACTATACTCAACCCATACAAAAAGGAGCTTATATGGATTTCCTGGGTAATATTCCTATAGCTGATGTCTGTAAAGCAGCTACTTGGTCTAACCCCATACTATTACTAAATATTACTATATGGACGTTTAGCCCACCAACAAGCTAGAGTTGTTCAGGCTGTGTTACATACACTTTTTCAATCTTCTGCCACATCCTAGGGCTAACCACAGCTTAAGGGAGGACTGCTTTACAGACAATGCTCTACTTGTGTATCTACAGCCACACCTGCCACAAACAGAAAATGTTGCTTGCCCTGTAAGCATCTGTTCGTGACATGTAGTGCTGTAGATTCACGTGCCTCCACCGTCCTCCCCAGAAGCTCTGGGATACTGCAGACCCCTTATCTATTTTTATATGTTTTATTTCTTTGCATGGCCATCCGTCTTTTATCTCTATGATAAATCTGCATCCTCTGGAAAAAACAATCTAACAATGGAGCCGATGCCCATGCTTCTTACCAGTAAGAATACGTGTGGACGTCCGAGTCCAACACTAGATGGCAGGAGTATGCGCAGCATGTGAATCTACAGTACTAAATGCCATGAACAGATGCTTACAGTGTAAGTAACATGTTCCTTTTTCCACAGCCTGTATACCACTTATAAAACCACAAAGCAACAAAGAACATTGAATATGGACCTCAATAGTATTCAGCTTATAGAACCACAAAACATCTTTTGTTGCTGGTGCTCACCAACCAATAATGGAATCTGCATTAATAGTAGATGGTTCACCAGAAGCTTTGATGGCTCAATTTAGACCCTTAAGTATACAGGAGTTTGTCCTTTAGGTATTTTTTTTATGGTGGTTAATTTAATTGTGTCGGTATAGTTTAGAGTTAAATCAGGGTTTGAAACATTTTTGTATAGCAAGTTTGTAAGATATTCATCTAATCTAATTATAGTAGATCAGGCTTTGTTCTTTGTTTAGTCCTTCGAGCAACACAGGTAAGCTATTTTAGATACTGCTCTGTGTATCCTCAGTCTGTCATAGTACATTAACAGTAAGTAAAATGTGATGCAAGGCTTTAAAATATTCAATTAATACCCAAGTACAAGAACATGTTTACCCACTCTGAAAGTGTGCTCTTAGCCAGTGATTGCAACTTGAAATTATGGGGAAAGTCTAGTAGTTTAACATCAAAGGTAGTGATATCCTGACCTCATGGATTGCATGTTATTTTCCGCAGAATGGAAATTCTCAAATCTTTATTATATTAACGATACTGCTATTTATTACAAATTCCTAAACTGGAAGGGCACAAACCCCCTTAAGCCATGCCAGTGCCATCTATTATCATATCTGATCAGCAAATGATTACAGTTGGGATCCAATACTCCCTCTAAAAAACAAGAGCAAGAAACCACCATTTATTTAGAAAATACACTAAAGTACTTTACAAATAAATTACAAAAATATACACTCACTCGACTAATGTCGCAAAACGTCATCCCTTTTTATGTGATGAAAATGACCAATTTTATCTTCTTATCTATCCACCATCACTTGCCCAAGAGAACAGTACCTGCCAACTTCTTGAATTGTTTTTCTCCACTGCCATGAGTTCTTTCACTTGGCCCTTCTCTCATTGCACTCTTCGTGTTTACTTAGTTTCCCTTTCAGGTTCCTTCTTCCCTGACTCCTTGCAGATTGTTTTGTTGCTTGCTCTTGTACTTTGTCTTGCTTCAGAATCAGGCCTTTGAGTTACCTACCTTTGGAAATAGTCTTTAGTTTCTCATCCTCTGAATCGGCAGTACCCAAGAGCCCGAAAGGGTGAGTTTAATTGGAATCTACATATTAAGGTTCCACACTTGCCCTTTTTCTAATACTGTGCTACTTGCTGTTTCATGTTAGAGCGTTACCTGACTGGCCTGTGCATTTATTTTGCTTCCTTCCAGAGCCCTCTTTTTCCTGGTCTGACCTATTGTTTTTCTCCATCCTCAACTATATTCAGTATTTAAACCATAAAAGTACAGCATATTAAAAATTTGCAATCAATAAATAATATGGATAAAACATCAAATATAAGACCATTTTAAAGTACGTGAATTAACAATATACAGCAAGTAGATTAAACCCATATCTTCCTTATTCCAAGCTAAAACCATTACTTTGTATCATCCAATTCATTATACATATAATACATTTTTACATAGGAAAATAGAGCATTAGAACAGCTCCAGGCCTCCTTGTCTCAGAAGGGGGGGCATTTGCTTGACACTGCAGAAAAAAATAGATCCACCCCATCTCCATCTTTACTTTAATTTAGATATACTCTATCTAGATCCCTTAAGCAGCTTTGCCCTGATACTTCAGCTCCATTGGAGATATTTTGCTACTGCACAGACAATGGGTTCCTTTGTCTCTGTTCTCAGGAGCATTAATGCCACTGCACATTGCCTAGCCCCCAGCTGCTTACAGATAGGGACAATCCAGGCCATCCTGGGTTTTGCATATGCAGGGCAAAAGAAAAAAAAGTGCTGCAGGTTCTCATCTGGATATTGACATGCTGAAAAAGCTATGCTCTTATCTGTATTAGATTTCAATTTTGCACATAAGGACTGCAAAAAGGAAACAAAATGTAGTTTAAAAAAGGTTTGCACATACTGTGTGATTTTAAATCTAAAAAAGCGGCAGTTAAAGCTCATTGCCTGCTATTACTCATCTAGGTTGCCCATTTATGAGCCCAAAAAGCTACTTTAAGCGTGGCCTTAGGGAGACTCAAGGGGCAACCATGATCATTCCAGTATTCCTCAAGGAAGATTTAGAGAGAGTATTTCTAATCAACCAAATCCTGTGGATCCTATGGTTTTTGTCTAGTTCGACAATTTCTTTAAAAATATTGTAATACTCATCTAGGACAGGTGCTGATTTAAGTCTTCTCCAAAATGAAACCGGTGTCAGCTGTGCTTTATGGATAATCTGTTTCACACCAAGATCCCATGTTAGGGGCAACCAGGGCGTACTCTTTGGGAGCCTAATCAAAGATCTCAGAAAGCTGTTCTCAATGTTTCCCAAACAGGACAATCCTTCAAAACCCCACCGCTCTGCTCTGTAAAGGGCACTACCTTCGCCTTCACATTATATACTTTCAGAGCGGGTAGGATCGTTTTAGTTTTAGACCTCCAAAACAACCTTTTATCCCAGATACATGATGGCATAAATTCATACTGCTCTTCACCTGGGGAGAAATGTATACCTAAATAATCAAATTCTGGGACTCTTGAGTTCTACTCCCTCTAGTGTGATGGTTCCTCTAAATGACTTATGTGGATTAATGGTCAGAAATTTAGTTTTTAATTGATTTATAATCAACCTTCTTTCTGCACAAAAGTCTGCAAAATGATCTACTAGCATCTGTAAGCCCATTGGGGTCTTATACACCAGCAGAGTATAGTCTGCGAACAGTAGAAGGGGAGATTTCTTCCCTGCAATCCTTGGAGCATCACTGTTTTTTCCATATAGGTCATCGCATCATTAAGATATAGTGAAAATAAACTCGGGGCAAGCACACACCCTTGACAAACCCCTCACTCTTTGACCCAGTACTGAAGTCTCATTAAATTTTGTGTACTAAAGACCTTTTGTGTAACATCAATCGGACTTATGGGCCTATTATTTAGGAGTGAATACCTAGCACCCCGTTTTGTACTATCTTGACAGCCTTCCAGCTGCGGGGTATTTCAGCCCCTTTAAGGATCGCATTTGAGAGCCTATTGATATATATGGCTCAATTCTCTGGGTCCACACGAAACAAGTCACCAGGGATCCCATCTGGCCCTGCTGCTTTCCCAGCAGCAACACAATTAATTGCTGCTAATATTTCATCATATGCTAGGGTTAGTGATGATAAACATGATGAACAGGATTCTGGTCCACATACATCTGGGGCCCGCCCCTTAGGGGGTAAGTCTAATAAGGAGTCAAATAGCTCAGAGAAATGATTATACCATGCCTCCGGATGGGTATTATTAGCTAAATTATCTTTGGAGTTTTGCCCCATGCTAGCTACCAAGGACCAGAATTTCTTACAATCCCTAGAAATCCCAGCCTTATATAACTCATCTCAAACCTTTCTTGCCCAGCTGGCAGAGCTTTGGCCTGGGCCCATTTATACACCTTCCGCTGTATCCTCACTTGCTGTTGATGGGCAACAAATGTTCTGTTAATTTGCAGACGACTATCAATTATCATGCTGTCATCAACAAATTTCCACAATGGAAGGGAGAGCAAAATATAATCTATCCTGCTAGTATGATTGATTCGATTGTATGTATGAGAAGCGTCTCGATGAATTTTGTCGGCCCATTACAGGCCCTCAAACCTCAGGCTATCGTAAATTAAAGCATCTGATATACTAACTCTGTCCATCTCTTAGCAGATGGAATCTCAAGAAAGGAAAGCCCCTGCCCTATCCAACCCGCCCCCCCACGCCCTTCCCCATCTTCTACTTCAGTTAATGGATATCCATTATTGTCCAGAGCTTCAAATGTGGTATTAAAATCACCAGCAGTTCTTACCAAGTCATATGGGATGCACTGCTCGGTATGATTCCTCAGATGCTTCAAAACTGGTGTTTCTCTACCTCCTATCCTACACATTGTATACATGTATATCAACTTTATTTCCCCCAGAGACTTTTAAAGCTTGTATATCCAATGATGCCTTCTTTAGGGGAGTGGGAATTATATCCAGGGAAGTATGTATCCATATCAAAAGAGCACCAGAAGGGTGCCCCCTTGCAGTAGTGGTCGCAGGTTCGAAAACATTAAGGAAGCCTGATCTCTAAACAGGCTCCATGGCCCAAGTCTCCTGGAACAGACAAATATCGAACTGGTCAATAACCAATCCCCAATCGGGGTCACTGAGCTTGGAACATAGTCCAGCAACGTTCCAAGTCACAATATTTATATTGTCCAGCTTCTGATTTGGGATAGGTGTTGAAAACACCTCTGTCTCTCCCAAAGAAGAATATGTAGGCACTTCAGTGGTTCCAGAGGTGTTTATATGCTGCAGATGCACAGTGGCCGTACACAATTCCATATTTATGCCTGTTCTGGAGATTCTCCTCTCTAACAGTCAGTCCACCCTTGACAGGTTGTATCTTTCTATAAATTTACAGAGAACTGTGAGCAATATGCTACAGGGCATTCGGTAGCCAGTCTTAATTATCCTTGGTACCACACATTCACAACAGTTTGCCAGGTCTTGCTAAATATGAATGCTGAGACTGGCTGTTGGACCAGGCCCTTTTTGCAGGGTTATCCCCAACCTTTTTGCCGCCTTCTGCCTATTGTTGGCTTTAGGACTGTGGGCACTTTACCACTGCTAATCAGTGCGAAAGTGCATGTGCTCTCCTCTAAACAAGATATGATTGGTTTACACCTGTGTGACATATTTGATTTACTTTCAAGTCCCTTGTAATATGGTATCCCATATATCCAGGGCCAGTAAATTAAATGATACAAGGGAGGCCTACACACTGCTTGTGCCACCCACAGAAGTAGCCTTTCAAACCTGTCTCAGGCCTGCCACTGCAGGGCCTGTGCGCTCAGGTTACTGCCACTTTCACTTAGCGTTTAAAACTACTTGCCATGCCTTAAGCTCACCTTTTATTACACATAGGTCACTCCTAAGGTAGGCCCTGGGTAGCCCTATGGGCAGGGTGCTGTGTGAGTAAACGGTAGGATATGTGCCTTCTGTCTTTCTTGTCCTGATAGTGACAAACGGCCTATTTCATGTTTTACTGCTGAGAGGCCTACTGCTTTCATAGGCTCGCATTGGGAATTCCCTTATGTATTTTTAAGTGACAATTCCTGATCAGAAAGAAGTGGCGTTGCCATGTTTGACATGTTTAGAATAGTGGTAATAAATCTTGCTTACTGGCATAGTTGGATTTTACATTACTATTTCAGAAATGCCACTTTTAGAAAGTATGACACACAATTGATGGACGGAATGCAGAATAAATCAAAACATTCACCCCCAGTAAAGAGATCTGGGTTAAATCCATCATTCTTTTGCTCACAATGCCACCCCAGTTTTGACCTGGTCATATGCAAATCAGTCTTGACCCTGTCCCTCATGGGAACAGTCCAGCCCGAACTGCCAAGCCAGGTCCTCCCTGGACCGTAAACAAGCATCCTAGGACTGGTTTTGGGGTTTCACCCCTCATCAGCCAGGATAGCTTGATTCCAGTGGCACAGTGAGCCCAGAACCCACGTCTGGGCATACCTGGCGCACTTAGGGCGAGAAAGTTAAAGACACACAATTGATGGACGGAATGCAGAACAAATCAAAACATTCACCCCAGTCA
The DNA here is from genome assembly GCF_964204655.1 of Triturus cristatus. Lineage (NCBI taxonomy): Eukaryota > Metazoa > Chordata > Amphibia > Caudata > Salamandridae > Triturus > Triturus cristatus. The sequence goes on from NC_140585.1 coordinate 620,808,863, forward strand.
AGAGATCTGGGTTAAATCCATTATTCTTTTGCTCACCATGCCACCCCAGTTTCGACCTGGCCATATGCAAATCAGTCTTGACCCTGTGCCTCTTGGGAACAGTCCCGCCCGAAATGCCAAGCCAGGTTCTCCCTGGACCGGAAACAAGCATGCCCAGACGTGGGTCCAGTGCTCTCCATGCCACTGAAGTCAAGCTATCCTGGCTGCTGAGGGCTGAAAGCCCAAAACCGGATTGTGGATGCTTGTTTCCAGTCCAGGGAGGACCTGACCTGGCAGTTCGGGCTGGACTGTTCCCATTGGGCGCAGGGTCAAGACTGATTTGCATATGGCTGGGTCCAAATTGGAATGGTATGGTGAGCAAAGAAACAATGGATTTAGGCCCAGATCTCTGTACTGGGGTGAATATATGACATTGTTCTGCATTCTGGCCACTAATTGTTTTTTTTTGCACTTTTAGAAAGTGGCATTTCTCTGTGGTTATGACTCCAATACAGGTCTGGGCCTCCAATACTTTGTGCATACTTTCCTGATGGCTACTACACAAGAATGGCTAGGTGTGACGGGATACATCTGCATTCATCTGCATATCAAAGTCTTCCTTGTCTAGGAGAGGAAGAGGTGGGTCACACTTTACATTTGTATAGGTTGGGTCCTGCCCTCACACAAAGGGCTGATTTACCTCCCACTGATCGTCTGGAGGCAGGGCTGGGTTGAAAGGGATTGTTGAGCACTTCTGAGGGTTCCTTTGAAGTCACCACTTCATCAAAGACATTTTTTAGTACAATGTACAGGGCCTTTTACACCATGTTTTTAGTTACTTCTTGGACTTGGACACTGCTGGCTCTACAAACTGCACATTGCCAGAGGACTGCTGTGCTGCCACGAGGAACCGCCATTTGGGCTACCTGAGTTGTTGTACCGGGCTGATGGAGGGACTGCCACTCTGCAATTTGCCTTGTGTGCAGGCCTGCTGCCTAGCTACCTTCTGCTGTTCCCTACTAGTGTTCTCCAAGGGCTTTTTGGCTTTCCCCTTTTTGAGTTTCAGGATCACAGAAGACTACAGTGGTGGTGTCTGGCTGTCCGTATCAAGTATCCCGACTGATTTCACTGATGCAGCAGCACCATGTAGGAATCCCTGCCCTTATTTTTTGCCTGTGTAATTGGGAGCACTCCTGGAGGACTGGCTTGTGTTTACCTAGGGACCGGTGTGTCCCTCTTCCATCTCGTCTGTATCTCCAACTCTCGTTGCATAAGTGATGTGGGGAATTGAATTTGCAGCAAAGTTTGGAGCAACCATCCACCGAGTCCTCTCGGTGCGGCCCCTGGGTAATACAAGGTCTCGTTTTAGAATACACCCTGCGAGGCCCCGCATACTTGGGAGCAACAGCACCCAGGAGATGACGCTGCTCTTCATGTTGGTGTTGGCAACTCTCTCCCCAGCGGCAGCTCACTGACTACCTCGCCTTGGCAGGGAGAAGAGCACTGTGGGTGCCAGCAGTTCTATCAAGGGAGCGGGTCCCCAGGGACGCGAGGACCACTCTACAGGTACTGTGCCTCTGGATAGAAGCCCACAGGGCCCCTGTCGCAACTGGGCCCAATGGGGTACCCCATAGTGGTATATTTTGGCACTTCACCATGCACGCTGTAGGCAGATTGGCCCCGAAGGGACCCGTGGGGTACTTTAGTGGAAGGGGCGCCTGTTCCCCCATGATTGGTTGCCCCACCCTCTTACCGACTGGGTTGGGAGGGTAACAATAAGGCCGATGTTACTTCCAAAGAGGGAGTATCTCTTGTCTCTCACCTTTGAGATTTGTTTAAATACAGGAACCCTGGTTGTGCTCCAAACCTGTTGAGGGTGAAGCCATATTCTTGTATCAGAAGGAGAAAGGTGTTCTGTGCCCTGCCTGCTTTTCCCAGTGCAGTTGTGTTCACCAAGGCTCATAGAAATGACCGTCACTGTGCTAATAGGAGCGAAGGAGCTTCTGCGCCCTATGGTTAGTTATTACAAATGTGTTTTCCTCCTACAACCTGCATTACCTATGATTGTCTCCCTAATCCAACATTGCTAGTATTGAGTAGAGGATGCGTGTCGCTTACACATAAGAGCTTTCCTTTGAATCTACAATTATTGCACTACTTATGGTGATCCAGTGTGAGATAGGTGTTTTCACTCTAACCTAACTGGCATTACATGCACTTATGTTATGGTGGCACAACCAGTGCTGCAGGCCCACTAGTAGCATTTGATTTACAGGCCCTGGGCACACACAGTGTACTGTACTAGGGTCTTACTAGTAAATCAAATATACCAATCATGGAAAACCAATCATAACACAATTTACAGTAGGAGCACTTACACTTTAGCGAATAGCAGTGAAAAAGTGTGCAGAGACACTAAACCAGCAAAAATGAAGTCCAGCATACCATCTAAAACAGGAGGTCAGAAAGCAAAAAGACAAGGGAAACACGCCAAAAGATACCAGGTCTTACAGGTATTAGAGGTAGTATTATAAGAATGCAATTTTACTAATGCCTGACCTAGTCATTCTTCTTGATCTACTATGGAAGTGCCCATTAGTATGCCATCTGTCTCTGAGCATTAGCAACTTATGTTTACATTGCAGGTCACTAAGACATTATCTTCACCAATGTCAGCAAATGCTGGAACACTCGAAAGTCCAGCCTTGAATAGTAGGTAAGATCGGGGCCCCCTCACTCAGAAGCATACTGCTGAAGCAGGCCATTTCTTTAACGAAGTGATTATATCATTAACACAAGGAGGACTTTTGGTTACAGTGCTCATTGACTTAGGAGCATCTGGGGAATTTATTGATACTCTGAACAAAATGTTAATGTGGAAACTATTTATGCTGTTGATGGTTCTCCGTTACCCACTGGAGATGTCATGAAAGAAAGAAAATACTTATGGCTAGTAACGCTTTATGAGCATACAGGGACAATCCGCTTTGACAGCTTGAGTCCTATCGCACAGTGATCATGTGACCCGTGTTTTGGCAAACCCATCACACTTGGAGCATAGTAGAGAGGAGAGCAAAAAGGTGATTGGTGGATTGAATTCATCTCAGCCACCAGGTCCCTTGCTCACTGTGCTACAGGATTCCAGCTGCACTCTGCTGATGAGGGGCAAATAGGCCATTGGGGTTTGCTTCCGTTTCCTTTTAGAGGGGACCATGACTGGCTGTGGCTGTTCCTATTGGATGAAGACCAAGGCTTATATGTATTTAGCTGGTTCCTGTCTGAAGTGATATGGTGGTCAGTTGAACAGTTTATTGGATTGTGGATCAGTGTATTTAGAAGTGGCTCTGGTCAACAATCTAGTCCACTGTTCTTTTGCCACCCGTTCTTTCTCAGACAGCAGCTAGCCGTACGCAAATCAGTCTTGGGCCTGCTTCTAAAGAAACGGTCCAGGCAGCACTGTCCGACCATCACCCTTCTGAATAACAACAGACCGGTTTTGGTGTATTTGGGACTCCAAAGCAGGGTGCTGTCGACAGTGAGCATGGTGCCCACATTTGGGCCTACCCATCTCCCTTAGAATGCGAAATGGAGGAAATCAAAAAGGTAATGCTTGGATTGCTTGAGGTAATCTCTGCCACTGGCCAATCACTTTGATCACCATACCACCTCAGACAGAAATCCAGCTACATGCAAATCTTTCTCTGTCCTGCTCCAATAGGAACCGCCCAGTCAGGCTAGGCCCCCTTTAACCAGGAACACAAGCATTCCGAGATGGGTGTAGGCTTACGTAAGCCTCATCAGCAGGGTGCAGCTTGAGTTCTGTAGCACAGTGACCACAGGAACCACATGTTTGGTATACCTGTCACACCGAGGACAGCAAAAAGGTGATGGGTGTACTTGAATTAGTCTCATCCACTCGTAATTACTCTGGGCTGTATTCCTGGTCATCCTTCTTTTATCCATCATTACAACACAGAAAGAAAACACAGAAAGGAACAGCTTTATGCAAATAAGGCTTTTTCCTCCTCCAGTAGGGACCTCCCAGCTTGAACTGCCAGGCCTAAGTATGACCGGCATGCCCAAACATTGGTCATGAGTTCACAGTGCCATAGTACTTAAACTACACCCTACTGTCGAGGCTCAAATAAACTGAAATTGGAATGGGATTTCATTGGGTTCCCATTAAGAAAGTGCCTGGCTTTGCAGCTCGGGCTGGATTGTTCCTATTGGAGAAGGACCAAGGCTTATTTGCATATGTTCTCTTGACAGTCGTTAAGAGGAACAAATCATTTGCATTATTCAGAGGAGGTACAATATATCGAAGTCCGTGCACTCCTGTATTAGGAGAGTATTGAAATCACTTAGAAAAGGCTGTTAAACAGAGGACTGTATTGTATATCCATCATCATCTCGATATAGACCTGAACCAGCCTCATGTCACTGTCAGGCAAAAGGCCCCAGACTGCTCCAACTTTCATATGCTCTTCTGGCGACAATGGATCCTCTGAATTCTCAGATATACCGCACAAAGGAACTCTAGATAAATTAGAATATTTTTCTCCTGACTTCCCTTTGTCCCTCATGTAAACTATGTTCAATCAATAGTGCAAAATTAGTATGTCCAGATAAAGTAGTACCCTGTAATTGAATCAGTTTGACCTTAATATTTGTCTTCACATCACATTGAAATAATTTAATCTGAGCTTTTTCACCCATGTAGTTTCAACTGCTTAGTGATAGAAGTAAGTATAAGTTACTACATCACTACCTCTTGCTGAATATCACCCAAGGCTTCGTCAGATGAATATTCCAAATCAGGACATTCAGACATCTTAAACTGATAAGAAGGAATCCTAAAACTGTGAGCAAGTGTCTGAGATGGTTATTAATGAATTTGCCCAAGCCAATGCTGCTCCAGAAACTAATTAAATAATCCACTTTGGTTTGGTTTTGATTAAACTGTGCTGGGCAAAAAGTCAAATGCACTATAAGAGAATCAAAAATTGTTCATAATATTGCTGGATCCCCAGAAAAATCAGGGCTCTTGAGGCTTCTACTGGGATGTGTGTAGACTTTGACAACAAGATATGTTTAAGTGCCGAGTTCTCAATGTTGAACTTTAGTAACTTATTCTAGTTCCAGCAAAAGATCCATAGCATTACACATGTGTATTTGACTTAAACAATGGCATAAGATCACTGTGATTAAAGCGTCCTTGCACTTTCCTCATCATGGTACTTTAAACCTCAGAATAATTGAGAATGTAATGCTGATGCTATATTAAATGAAGCCCCCACCTACACCAGTCCAATATGAAGCACTGAATGCATGGAAGTGTGCAGCACAAGCGAAAGCCAGTTAAGAGTTGGATGGAAGCACAGTGGGATGCTGAACTGCAGGCATGGAGGAAAGAGATGATTGAGGGAGTTAGGATGTATCCTGTTTTAGAGGAAAAACGGTGAACAAAGAAAGCAGGAGAGGTGGCTGCGACTGAAATAAAGGATGAATGAAGTGGTAGTGATTTCAGTGAATTTTGAATAATTTATTAGCTTCTTGACCACCTCCTTAAAACGTAATTCAACAAGCTGGGAGAGATCAATCATCTATGGGACTACTGTTGCCCGCAGATACAAATGCTATTGTGCCTGTCGACCAGCACGGCCTTGATGGGGGGAGTGCTTGTAAACCTTTCACCTCCAAAACTGACACCCGCTTTACTTCCAAATCCACAATTAGCGGCCCTTCCAATACCAGTTCTCCAGATGATTGCCATAGATTATTTTACCACCTCCACTAACGATGTCCCAGGATAATGCTACTGTTGTAGTAACACCTGTCACACTTACAATTACCACTACCACTGTTGTGTCTGTAATTAATGCCTTTGCAGAGATGGGAGCACGTCCCAAACAGGAGCAACCCCGGTTGTGAGCGTGCAGACTATAGAGATTGATGGCTCCCGGTCATCAGTGACTGACATCCCTCTACGAACGCTTATTGTGGTAAGGGTGAAGGTAGAGTTAGAAGAATTCATTAAGGGAACGCTTGATTTGAGATTCATAGATTGCTATAATGAAGAGGAACTTTTGAATATGTGTAAAGAAGCTGTTAGATGTGCTTGTGTGGCACATGAGGCTCTCAAAGTGATCGCTACAGAATTCGGGCTTGACCTTTCTAAAAGTGCAATCCTAAGGAAAACATTTAGATGCTCACGACTGAAGATGCACTCAAGAACTTGTGAACCTCTGGGTTAAAACTGTAACTAAGGAAGCTCATTAGTAACATTCAGTTGTGGAGTAACACACAGCCGTTTAGAGATATATAGGGTCAGAAAAAGAAAGACTATGAAAGGGAGACAAAGGGCTGAGTGTAGGGATGATTACATGCTCAAGGCATATCCACTGAGGGAAGTACATGTAGGAGCTTATGTGCATTTGCCTTGGAGTCATGGTGATCTTTTCACATTTACAAACCAATTTCCAAAGTTGAGAGAAAGTCCTGATCAGTGGTATGCTCAAGTTGACATCTCTGTGAACATTTCAAATGTGCATTGGAAAGATATGAATTCTTTCTTTGAAATTGTTTCCCACTGATTTGTTGGCTGAGTGTAAAGTGGCTGTACAATGGCCAACTGCAGAGTACAGAGGGATGTCCTAACTAATGCTCCATCTGCTGTGGTCACAAAGTATCACAGGTGGTTAACTTTTTAAAAACTAAGGTTTTCCAGAAAGAGATTGATTGGCTCAAATAAAAAAATCTAAAGAGTCTGTGCATGCCTGTTATGAGTGGCTTGTGCAGGTTTGTGTTTTATATGGTTATACATGTATTGTATTTTACCCATTGATTCTGTAACGCTGTTGTGGAATGTAAGCCCATTGTGGAAATTCAAATGTACATGAAATTCCACCCATTGTTTGTAGTCCCGATTCTACAGGTGACAGTTTCCCTGGCCAGCTTGGGAGGTGGTCACGACTGCTGCCAGCTGCAATAAACCACGAGAAAATCTCACCAGATAGAGATCTTATCTTCTTATGTATCACAATTTTTGGCAACGAGCTGGCCAGGCGCTTTCCTGAGGTGGGGACAGTGATAGAAATATTTAGAAGTTGGGTGATCACATGGAAGCCACGGAGTGGTCTCGCTTCCATTTGAGACAAAATTCATCAGAGTGACGGCGCTGTGATGAGGGTGAACGGCTACCACTTCTACGGCAACTGCAAGTACTTTAGGGGTGGTTATTGAGCCCCAGTGTACCCCCACCACGCTCGAATTTCTGAACCTCCAGCGTGCGTACATCCATCCTCAGTGACGTGTTTGACATTATGTATCCTTATACTTGACAACCATTCAGAGCAGTGCCCGCTCTAGTTGTCATAACGCGTCAAGACGTTCAACGTGTCGGCCATCTTTCTTTTTCACGATACGGACAGATTCACAGTACACAGCCAGGCTCATCACAAGATGAATAGCGAAATTGCTCTAAAGGTTGCTACTGTCACGCTCATGGATTAGTATATTCCTACTTCATTTTCATTCATACGGTGAGACATTTCTAATTGGTGAAAGTAAATCCATAGTACTTATTTGCCAACATATATTCCCAGCCTGCATTCTAACGGTGACACGCGCACCCTTTCTGTGTGTTGCCTCAAAGTCGCGTCGAGGAGCGTGCATTCCAACAGTGACAACGCAGACCCTTGCTTGTGTGTTATCACAGTGGTACTCATGCAGTGACATGCACACCAACCTTCTTTCAGTGTTGAGTGACACTACATTACTGCATTATACCTTACATATTGTGGAGAGTGGATGCATGCACATAATACTCTACCTTTTTCTTTGTTTTGGAATTATTCTACATAATGGCAGCATCACAATTAGCAATTATAACACCACCAAGTTTTTTACAATAGCCTGGAGAACCCCCTATTTCTTGGGAAGATTGGTTACCCATGTTTGAGAATTAAGTAGTGGCTCTAGATGGTCTTGAGTTCTCTGCAGCACGCAAAAAAGCATTACTGTGAAGCACTTTGGCGAAGGAAGGCTAGCACGTATTTAAGTATTTACCTCAAGCTGTAAGCACCAATGGTCATCCCATACGCAATTAATACAAGGAAGCTAAGCGTCCTCTTGAAATTAGATTTGAAAAAGAACATTTTATCATGACCGGATTTAAGTTTTATATACAACATCAAACTAAAGATGAGTTTATTGACAAATTTGTGGCTAGACTTGGAGAACTAACAACTAAATGTAGATTTGGAACCATGACTGATGAGTTGATTAGGGACCAGCTAATAGTCCAGTGTTATCACAAAAAAGTACAAGAAAGGCTATGGGCTGCTAAGGATCCATAGTTGAAAGATGCTATAGACCTCGCCAAAGTTGTAGACCAATCTACTTATTACATATAAGAAATGGAAAAAAGGATAATGACGCAGGATATCATGAAATAACTGAAGTTGGAGCAATTGTTAATTCTGGAAGGGCATCTGTTTTGGCTGTAAAACCTCAAAAATATAATTGGAAAGGGGTTACCCAAAGTAGTAATCAAAGTATACAGTGTAGTAAGGTGTACAGTAGGTATGAGAGTTTGAGTCGCACTAGCTAAGCAAAAACTATTGTTGGGCCAACAACAAAGAATGTTTTAAATGTGGACAAGTTGCTAATTTTCCTAAAATGTGTAGGTCAGCAGGTCGGGGAAGGTTTCTACTGTATCAGCCGCAGTGGCGGCTCCTCTATAGGGGCGTTTGGGGGCCGCCCCCCTGCTTTCTCGCAGCGCGAGAAGGCAGAAACATAAATGGTAATAACTACCATTTATGTTTCTGCCTTCTCGCAGTGCGAGAAAGCAGAAGTGTCTGGTTGGGGGTGGGCGTTCCCGCTCGAGGGCAGGGGGGAGTGGCTTGCCCACTGTTGTGCATACTGACTGTTTGGTCGGCCCTGGGGCCGACCAAACAGTCAGTATATACAACAATGGCCAAGCCACTCCCGCTCTGCCCTCCAGCAGGAACGCCCACTCTCATGCAGCAGCCTACATAGAGAAGTTGTGATTGGCGGAGGGGAGGGAGGGCTGATGACGAGGAGAGCTGCAGCCGGCCGGCCCGGAACTGGGAAACACAGCACGAGTCAGGACCGGATGGCGGGATTCGAGACCCATCCAGAAGATGGCGCGGGACGGTAAGTGTTATTTCTTGTATTTTTTTTCCTATTAAGTGAATTAAGTATTACTAAGGCCTGTTTAATTGATAATGGTCTTCAGAGTACCTCAGGCAGTTCCACTCTCCCTTTCACCAGACATGCCAACCCTCGGCCATCTCTGAGAGTGACACCCGTCTGGAAACTCTCTGACTGCTCAGGGTTACATTGCCTCACGCAGTTACACAAGATCACCTTTATCATGACGAATGCAACGGGGCTGTCTCACAGGTTCACTGTCTCGCTGCCCTGTCGTCCTGCACTGCTTCTTGCGTCCCTAGATGTAACTGTCTCTCTGTTTCTTTGTCTCACAGTTTCACTGTCTCTCAGTGTGCTTGTCTCATGCGTTCACTCTCACTGCCCTGTCGTCCCACCCTGCTTCATGTGTCCCTAAATGTAACTGTCTCACTGTTTCTTTGTCTCATGCGTTCACTATCTCACTCCCCTGTCGTCCCACCCTGCTTCAGGTGTCCCTTAATGTAACTGTCTCACAGTTTCTTTGTCTCATGCGTTCACTGTCTCACTCCCCTGTCGTTCCACCCTGCTTCATGTGTCCCTAAATGTAACCGTCTCACTGTTTCATTTTCTCACAGTTTCACTGTATCTCACAATGTAACAGCCTCACACTTTCATTGTCTTGCTGTTTCACAGTTTCACTTCGCCCAATGTAATTGTCTCTCAGTTGTATTTCCTCACACGGTTTCACTATCTGACCGATTCATTGTCTAGGTTTTATTCGGTGTTACACAATCGCTCACTATTGTATAGTTCCCCACTTGCATCGCCTCGCAGTAGTATTGTGTAAGGCTGTTGCACTGTAGGCTGTATCGCGGTTTCACTATCTCACAGATTACTTGTGTAGGTTTTATTGGGTGTTGCACAATCGGACACTATTACACAGTTCCCCTCTTGCATCGCCTCGCGGGTGTGTTGTGGTTGTGCAAGGCAGCTGCACTCTTATCACGTTTATACACTGTTTATAGTTTCACAGTTGCTTCGTCTGAAAGTTTGGCGGCTTCTGGGGGTGGACACACAGTGAAAGCGGGGGGCGGTCATTGAACCGAGGTCAACACTAACCTGCTACCAGCAATGTTTGGTTGGCACAGCGGAGGAGGCACGTCTATCTGGACTGGACTCTTGTGTATCGTTGCGTCCTCAGGGGCCCCTTGCAGGGTGAGGTACATCCCTACACCTCATCTGAAACTCTGGGTTCAGTTGTGCATGGAGGCAGAGGGTACCTCCCTCGCGAGAGGCCAGCTGAGACCTGACAGCGAGGGCGGGGCTCGGAGGAGCCACAATTCGTTGTAATTTAATGTGACACGTTTCACAGTTATCTGCTTGGGTCAGCTTTTGGAGAACCGGTCCGAGTGCAGGCGAGGGGGGTGTGGATGAGGGTCGCCTTGCCCCGGACCTGTTCCTGCCCCATAAGTGAGACGCCCACAGACCTTGTTGCCTCTGAGGGGGGGTGGGCAGTCAGTGGCCCCCTACCCGCTATGAATTCTGGGCGGATTACCCCCGTCCTGGCTCCCCTCCTGCTGAGGGGTGTTGCTGCGTTAGGTACTCAGGATAGGTAATTCTACTTCGGCCTGGGGGAACTTTTAATTACGCTGGCGACATTCACGAGTCCCGATTCAGGCGGGAGACTACCGATTTCAAGGCTAGTCTCCCGCCTCCCGATTCCTGCAAGCAAAGACACGATTCCTGGGGGGTTTCAGCAGACAGGGGGGCTTGGTATTGTGTAACGTGCTAATTCTTTCAGCTACAGTGAGTGGCGATGCAGGGGCTCTAGAAGGGGTGAAAACCCAACAAAGCCTCCTTAACAAGGGAATGGTCTTTTAAAGACCTGTGAAGTACTCGGGGCGGTTGTGTGTGTGCCTGGGAAGCTGTTTCAGCCCGGGCTGCCACACAGGGGGCGGTGGGGGGGGAGGGGGAGGGCTGGGGTAATGTGCACTGCCAGCAACCGTCATGCTTCTGAAAGAAAAGAAAAAAACGTGTATTTGCTTTTCAAATGTCCAATCCTGCAGCAGCACACTTCCAAAGCCCATACGTGACAGTAACCCGATTCAAGACCCCATTCTCCCAATTTTTTTTTTTTTAATCTCCCACTTTGCTCTTTGAAATGTTGGCATGTATGCCTTTCACACCACTTTAATCTGCAGTCTCTCTCTGTTGAAAATGTGTGACCATTTTTCTCCACACTTGTTTCGGGAATCCTGCATCTACATATCTCTCATAAACTCTTTACCCTCTTCATTACAGTTTTTTCTCTCTCCCTTTTGCACATACTTTCTTTCATCTCCTCCACTTCTCTGTCTCCCTTGTACAGACAACATACCCACTCCATTCACCTGTTAGCACAGCATCTTTTCCTTCTTTTTTGTACACATTTTGACAACTGGGTGACCTTTATGTGCTTTCTCAAAATTAGTGCTTTACCATTTTCAATGTGGTCTGCATAGAGGCCAACGATTGAATGTGCCTATAATGTGAACACTATTATAACATAATGACAGGTGCTCAGCTCCAGAGTTCTTAATACTGCACTGTCATAAACACCCTGACAACCTGAACTCACCCAGGTAGACTTGTTGAGGCAGAAACTGTTGAACATTTTTAGTATGGTAAGATATGGGGCATTCTTTAATGGTTTTAAATCTTTCAAGACCACACATTCAAAATTGCTTTATGAATCTTGCTTTGCACAAAATTCGTTATTGGAAGAATCTTTAAAAAATAATTTGGCCCCATTTTGACACTCCCCCTCCCTCCTCCCCCCCCCCCCGCCACTCACAATGCGTCAGACTGGCTCCCTCGCTTTGCCTGTTCACTACTTAAAATTCATCCACAACTTTTACGCCCTACCACTTTGAAATGTCACCAGCCACCACTGATCAGCCGAGATCCCGGAGTATGATCAAGAGTGTGATAGGATTTTGTGTGTGGAAGAGGATACTGATTGTGAGAGCATAAGAATCAATTGACCCAAGGCCATGTTTTAGATAGATGGCCATAATGTACAATTGATGGTGGATTCATGATCTATGTACACCATCATTCCCAGAAGCATGTGTGATGCCGAGTGGCATGGCAGAGTGTTACTACCTAAAGACATTTCTCCTAGAGGTTATCGGGGTGAACCTATAAACATCTTTGGGTATATGATTGCTGATATCAAATTCAATGATAGAAATATTCAGGGGAAGGTGAATGTGGCAGATCGTGGTCTAGTCATTTTTTGTTGGATACACCAATATGACCTGCACATAGTTATTAATCCGAGAGCTACTTCACAGATCATGGTTGTTGACAATAAGTCCATTGACGATATTTTGAAAGGTTTTGAGCACATCTTTAGGCAAAGGTTAGGTGACCTGAAGCGGTACGCCCACAAAATTGAGTTGAGAGATGGAGCCATACCCGTAACAGCACAAAGTGAGGAAGGTTCCTGTAGTAGCACGTGAGGATGTAAAAAAACGTATTCAAGAGATGTTAGATGAAGGGATCATAGAACTGGTTGAAGCATCCAGATGGATTTCACCTGTCGTAATCCCTGAGAAGGTTGATGGACGCCGCAGATTTTGTTGATTTAAGACCCCTCAACCATAATGTAATAGCAGACACTTATCTCCTTCCTAATATCAATGAGATGTGATCCTGATGCTGAAAGGTGGTAAGTACTTTTCAAAATTAGATCTCATAAGTGCTTATCACCAAATTAATTTACATAAAGATTCCAGACCCCTTACTGCATTTATCAAGTTGGAAGGTACGCTTCAGTTCACTCACATGCCTTTTGGGTTGTCGTCTGCGGTGTGTGTGTGTTTCAGCGAATGGTAAATGAGGTGTTCAAAGGAATTAAGAATATCTTGTTTTTCAAGATGATATATTGATCTTTGGTGACACCGAAGAGCAACACAATTTGGTTTTAAGACCAGCTTTGCGTAGTATTGCAGACATATGTTTGACACTCAGGAGAGAAAAGTGCACATTCTTGAAGGAAGAAGTTGAGTATTTGGGTTACAACATTACATCCAATGGGGCGAAACCTAAAGCGAATTAGAAGCAATCAAGTCCGCTCCTGCGCCTTGCAATAGAGATCAACTAAGATCTTTCCTGGAATTTGTCGAGTACTATTCCAAGTTTGTGAGAGGGTTTGCTGACAAAACAAAAAGTTTGAAAGTCCTTTTGAGGAAAGGACATCATTTTAAATGGGAAAATGCACAGGATGAGAGTTTTGTAGAGATATATGCGAGGCTTGAGTCTTGTCTCCTTTTGATATAACGATCAGGTCAATTCTTACAGTTGATGGCAGTGCTAATGGTTTAGGTGCAGTTTTGATCCAGAAGCATGGCAGAACAGAAAAATCTGATGCGTTTGCCTCTAGAACTCTTTCGGTGTCGGAAAATAATTATTCTGTTATTGAGAGAGAGAGAGAGACATTGACTCCCGGGTGGGCTTTGGAGTACCTTCGTACATATGTGTGGGTTGTTGAGTTCACGCTTAGGTTGGTTCACGCTTAAAGTACTTCTTCTAGATTAGGCAGACAAGGGTTCTGCGAAACTATCCAGATTAGCAGCTAGGCTGCAGGAGTATAGGTATGATGAGTATATTCCTGGGTGGAGGAATACTCAGGCTCCGGATCGGACATATTTCTGGGATGTTTGAGTGCTTATTGTTTGGGATTTGGTTACCGTGCACAGCCCATATCAGCCTTTGCCTGATTTACTCATTGGCAACAAAGTGCCTTGTTTTTTAAAAAAATGATTCCAACTCCATCATCCGTGCTTGATCTATGCAAACTACAAGATGTTTGTGGATTCAACTTTCGCTGGATGTATACACCCATATATCTGCTCTTTGCCATTTGTTTGGCTTTGCATCTATCCTTGAAAAAGCAGGCTAGTTAATTCCTCCATCTTTTGAGCTCCCTTATCTTTTGCATATTATGCCAATTGGATTTATTATATTCCATTTTGGATCATTCGATTCCTGAGTCTTCCATATTGTAGATTCCATATGTTTGTTATACTTCCGGTTGGATCAACCATATGATGAGATTTTTTAATGAATTAAATTGGATGCTCCCATAATTGTCATGTCCTGATGATGACCATTTAATTATATTATGGTCAAAACGCCCCCTTGTGGTTACACTTTGTATTGTTCATTTCGTTTGTGTACCGTGTTGAGCGCCAATGTTTTTGTATGTCTCTAGATCTAATTATTTATCTAATAATACATTTTCTACGAATGAATTTCTATATTGCTTTTTTGTAATTTGCTTTTGCATTGTGTACATGTATATCTTTTTTCCTTTCCCGGATTCTTTCTTTTTTTGAATCGTACAAGTATTCTTTTTGGATGTATGTTTTTATATATAAATGTTAAACTTGAACCTTTGTTAGGATTCCACTTAAAGCTGAATACAGGCAGGAGAAATCCAGTTCTGTGCAGTCACATAGGGCTATCAGGTGATCCATTCAACTGCATGCAGCTTGACTTTATTGAGATGCCGATTATTCATCAATCAATCAGGATTTATAAAGCGCAGCTAATCACCCGATAGGTTATCCACGCGCTTGCTGGCACCGGCGGATTAATCAAACAGCCAGGTTTGTAGGGTCATTCGGAATTCTAGAAGTGAGGTGATGGTCTGGAGGTGGGTGACGAGGCTGTTCCAGATCTTAGCTACGATGTGGGAGAAGTAACATCCTCCACTTCTGCTTCGGTAGATGCTGGGAGTATTGGCAAGTGAATTGGAGGCAGAGTGTAGTCTTCCCAATAGTTGGTGGATGTTCAGGTGGTGGTTAATGTAGGCAGGTCCTTGGTTGTGTAGAGCCTTGTGTGACTGAGTCGGCAGCTTGAATTGGCATCTATTTTGTACCGGGAGCCAGTGGAGTTTCCTGAGGAGGGGTGTGATGTGGGGATCATTAGGGAAGGCTGAGGATGAGTCTGGCTGCAACGTTCTGTATGGTCTGAAGTCTCTGTTGAAGATGTGTGGCGATTCTTACGTAGAGGGCATTGCCATAGACCAGTCCGCTGGTGATGAGGGCTTATCACGGTGCATCTCGTGTAAGGGTAGCCACTTGAAGATCTTGCGTAGCATGGCGAGTAAGGAAGCAGGCGGAGGAGACGGGGTTGATATGTGATTTCATGGTGAGCTTGTCGATGAATCTGAAGTTTCTGGCGGGGTTGGAGGGAGTTGGTGCAGGTCCTTGGCCTGATGGCCGTCAGGAGTCGTTCCATGTGTTGCTGCTGTTGCCAAGGATCTGTAATTCCATCTTGTCTGTGTTCAGCTGCAGGCAGTTGTTCTTTATCCAGTCAGTGACATTTGTCATGCATCTGTGGAAATTGGTTCTGATGGTGGAGTCATCGGTGACTGAAGGATAAGTTTGGTGTCGCCTGCGTAGGAAATTATTTTGAGACCGTGGGATCTGGCAATGTTTGCCAGCGGGGTCATATATGCGTTGAAGAGCATGGGGCTGAGGGATGAGCCCTGTGGACACTGCAGGTGACCTCCTTGGGGTCAGAGGTGAAAGATGGGAGGTTTATCCTCTGGGTTCTTCCGTGAGGAAGGAGGTGATCCATCTGAGCGCTTCCCCTTGGATGCGGATTTGGTGGAATCTTTCGATCAGTGTGTGTTGGGATATGGTGTCAAAGGCTGCTGATAGGTCGAGGAGGATCAAAGCTGCTGTTTCTCCTCGGTTGAGGAGGGTCCAGATGCCATTGGTGGCTGTGATCAGGGCGGTTTTGGTGCTGTTATTGCTGCAGTGTCCTGGTTGGGAGGCATTGAGTAGCTGGTTCTGCTCTAGGTGTGTCATGAGTTGATTGTTTATTATCTTTTTGAGTACCTTTACTGGAAATAGGAGCAGGGAGATTGGACAGTAGATTTTGAGTTTGCTGCGGTCGGCTGAGGGTTTTCTGAGTAGTGGTCTGGCTTTGGTGTGTTTCCAAGCATTGCGAAATGTAGCAGTGGTGATAGAGGTGTTGAGTAGGGTGGTGAGTTACTGGTCGATCCTTTGGTTTCCGAGGTTGAAGATGTGGTGTGGGCATGGGTCTGTGGGAGCTCTGAGTGGATGGATTTCACGGTGGATGTGGTGTCTTGGGTGGAGAGGATGTTCCAGGTGGTCAGTGTGTGGTTCGTAACGGTTATGCTGGTGGCGTATCTGTTGAGGAAGTCTGTAAGGGTGGGTTGGGGTTCAAAGTTTCTGTATATGGTTGCGGTCTTGTCATGGAAGAAGTGGGTGATGTTGTCGCATAGCTCCTGTGAGGGCCTGATGTTGTTTTTGCTGGTTGCTGGGTCAGAAAATTCCTTAACGATGCTGAAAAGTTCTTTGGTGGTGTTGGTCCTGGTTTTGATGCGTGTGGCAACGGCTGTCTTCTTTGTTGCCCTCAGCAGGTGGCAGTAGAGGTTGGGGGAGGTCTTCAACGCTGCCCTATGGGAGGTGTCTCCTCCACAACTGTTTACGGTCTTGTTTCTCTATACTTCAGTGGTAGCACATTGACTGCTGCAGGCCGACTATGAGCATTTATTGTACAGGTAGTACCACTTCACTAGAGAATTCCAAATAAATTAAATGTTCCAATTGAGTGTAAGCCAATGTAACCATTTTTAAGGAGATGACACAAGCACTGGATAGCATTAGTAAAGTGCTCAAAGTTCTAAAAGTCAACAAAAACGGGTTCTGACAACAGGAGGAGTGAAGGCAAAAAGTTTGATTTCAACAACTGAGTTTCTTCGAGGATGCCCTTTTTGTTCTATTGGCTTCGATGCACCTGAAAACACCCCCTTTGGTTTCCTCTTCTCCACTGGACCCACATACGGACCCTGAAAAAGTAGTTGTTGGCCCCACCTAAGAACCTATCTTGAAGAGTTTTTCAGGTATCGTGCATTATACTACGTTTGAGTGGGATTGGAGGAGGGTTTTCGCTCAATGAATGAAACTGGGGTGTTGTGCCTGTGTAGCCCTCCAAATTACTAGAGAGCTGGCGATCTCCATGAAAGCTGACTTGCTCTGTGAGACAAAAATCATGCTTCAGAAATATATCCAACTTGGGTTGAACAAAAAGCTTAATAAATGATGGAGGTTGGTACCAAGGAAAATGAAGGTGCTTCATTCCATAGACTCAGTTCTTTGTGTTGGCCTCTACACCGCTAAACAAGGAGAAAGAATTATTCATGTCTACCCGTGTAGCTCATTTGATTATTCAAGTTACATAATACCTTCATGCCAAGCATCTGTAGGTGCTTAACAGCCAATTCCTGCAATGTCCCTCTATAACTATGGAGTGGAATCCAAACCAACACAAAGAAAATCTTGTTTCATGATCCTGACGTAAGTTTTCATTTTAGCAATGCTGGGTGCGAGCACTACAGTTTGGGCCAAGTGATGTGAAAAGTTGCCATCCCAAATGGGAAAAACTTAAAGGTTGCAGGCACAAGAAGGCGTGTAGCCCTTGGTCAGACACTTGTAGTCATTTCGAGGAAACAGTTTTTTTACTATTGACTTAAATATCTTTTAATATATTTACGGGTTATGTACATGCATTTAAATGGTATTACTTGAACATGCAGGCAATGACGACTGTTGATTACCCCCAACCAATTACTGCCCCAGGTTGCAATGTCTGTATATCTGCCTAAGCAGGTATTGTAGTGAGGGCACAAACTAGGTTGTTCACGACAGCCCTTGTAGCATATTAACTATAGAAAGACACTCTATGAATAGCACCTCTTCCCTGTGCAGTTGGAACACAAATACAAAGTAAGGAGGTTCATTGAAGGCAAAAGCTAATCTATATTGATGGAGGCAGTAGTCCACTTGTAAAGGAATAAGTGTTGGGCCCAAAGTTTTGCTCAGTAGCCCACAGATAGAACTAATGAATGTCAGGGTGCCAAATTTCAAAGCTACATACTCTTGATTCACCCCTTGTCGCTTTAATCCAGCACCAGACACCCCCTACCCTTTATCTCACTCCTATAGACTATCTTTCACAGATCAATATCCCGTTGTTACTGTTTTACACTTTTTCTCTTCTTCCTTCTTTATCCCTTTTGTGTTTATCGCTCTCTTGCTTGTGTCAGTCTGATGAAGAAAAAATAATTGCTGGTCCTCAAAAAAGGAGTGCCGGTGGGCCCCACCTGCAAACCCCAAATCAAATTAAGCACTATATGGAGGAAAGATCAAGGATACAAACCTTGCCACTAGTGTCATAGATAATTCATAGCGCGTTGCTACAGTTGTTGGCAATTAACAAAGATCCTACCTCTTTAGGAATTTTTTTTATCAGCACCTTCTTTGCACGAGTGATGAGGCCAATTGATAATTTTCAGTGAGGATTTTTCTCAACCTCAGGAATGGGTTTATGCTCTCTGATGGACCATCCTGTCACAACAGCCTGCAGCAACTCCGAGAGGGCACATGATTGACTTATCACTGATTGACTTATCTCTCTCTAGTGACCAGTCCGACTTCCTGTTGTGTGTGCTCTAGCGCTACTGGGCCCATTTACCTTTCCCTAATTTATTTCTTCAATTAAAATTTTACCACCCTCTTGGTGCTTCAATTGACCTCGTTTTGTGCCGAGTGGAGTTGGATATAAAAGTCCCAACAGTCATCCAATGAGGACCAAGAATTGGATAACTGGTCTACAAACCAGAAATCAGATTCATGTAAATTACTCTCAGAACAATGCTATAAAGGTATAGGATTACCATTACAAGTCCAAATCTCCTAAAGCATGGTACTCACAAACATTTTCCCAGGGGCCACAAATTTGGTCTGTTTTGATCAAGGGCCACATTGATACCAGCAAGGTGGCGGTAGGGGTTTGTGGTAAGGTGGGTGTAAGAGAAGCTAGACATATACATCTAGTGTCTGAATTGCACAGTGTGAAACCAAAAAATTGGGATTAATCCCAGCTTCTCCACATTACCAACTGTGTGATCCTGGGTAATTATTTTATTTCACGTTCGCTCCTTATTCTTCATTAGCACATAAGGACCTCGAAATACATGACTTCAGGATGTGTGCTGTACAAAGCCTTCTCCAGTGTTTGATTTAATAAACTATATGTTGTTCATGTGTAATAGAAACCCCCAGCTTCCTGAAGGTGCACATGACAACTGACTTGCCTCTTTGTACACCATTGGCATTGTTATCAAGGTGTAGGGAAGAATAAATGCTTCTCAATTCATGTTTGAAAACTATCACTTTAAAAAAAGTACTTCTCAATGCACTGATAATCTGATGTACTAAAATGAAATGGTTCTGCATGTTAATGAATTAACAGACTTTATCATACTTTTATTGCAAGATGTTTTTTTATAAATGATGGTGTTCCTACAGTTAAGTGGTTTAGGACACCCTAGTTACCTTTCTTTAATTTCAATTAACCTTTAAATAAATGCTTGCCTGTTTATTTAACATGTTGTTTGTTAGTGTTGAGTCACATAAACATTAGCCCAGTGCTGCTCTTGCCCAGAGGGGCTGCATGTAAAGATCAAGAGGGCCGTACTTTGAGAATCTCTGTCTTAACCTCTTCAGTGCCCATGACGAGATAGTCTCGTCATGGAGCACGGTTGCGCTGTGCCCATGACGAGACTATCTCGTCATTAACCCCACCCACTAGTGCAACGCCCGGCACAGGAGGGGGAAAGGGCGTGGCACTGAAGAGGTTAAAGAAACTTAGGCGAGCCATAATCATACACACCAAGAGCGAATTGAAAGCTATACAAAATAGCATTATTTGATGCTCTGAGATCTTCCTAATATGATCTCTCCTGCTCATTAGTAAACCCAAATTAGGAATGCACATTCAGTTTGAAGAAATAAATCATGATAGCTGAGCCAATATGGAAATGTTAGTATAGTTTATCAAAGGTAAAGGAAAAAATGTTGCATCAGGTTATAGCACACTTTGGTCAAATTCTAATAAGATATACCAAAGCTCAAGAGCTCATGGAACATGTCAGTTCAAGCAGTCTCCCGGAAAGGAAGGACCACCAGGCCAATATGACCGTTTGGAAAGGAAACCAGGCGAGTCTGCATCCAGCAAGTCAAGATTTCCAGGAAAGTTCCGCAAGTCTCCACCAGCGAAAGTAAGGAAATAATCAGCAGCCGATCAGACACCATCAGTGTGTGTGCACTGTCAGTTCCATTAGGCAATATTATATTCTTAAAGTTCAGGTGGTGACACCTCTTGGAATCACCTCATTGGCTCAAACCACTCAGTTCATTGGTCAGTTCATATAAGATGAGTGTCAGGTGACATGAACAAGATTCAAAATTTACAGAAATAGGTGTGACAATTCATTGCTTGAAACGTTGGAACAATGCTCCCTTAACAAGAGCGCAAGTGCAAGGGGACAGTTTTCCAGGCAAATGGTCCTCACTGTAACTAAAATGTATCAAAATGTCTTGTACAGTACATGAGAACTCAAGAAAGAAAACACGGTTTCATGTTATGTGTTATATTGCGAACGTCTCAGCAAGTCAAGAAAATTCATGTATGCTGCCAGGACCACATTAGTGTAACATTTCGTTTTAAATGTATAATAGTACATATGTGAAATACAATCTCTGAAAGTTTCACAGAAGCATCATCAATTAGGAGCACGTAACACCTACTTTCTCATTGTCGTTTTGGTGCACACTTTTTACTCGCACAAAAGATACATTTTCAGTAAAATTCAGCATTATAATCCGGCTAAATCATAATATTTGGTAACATTTCAGTAATTATACACACATAAATGAAAATAACGAATAATTAGAGGTAAACACCACAACGTGAGCGCTCACTATTTACACATTTCCTAACCACATTATTACAATATAGTACCTTGTGAGTTAGTAAATCAGTCTTTATTATGTAAATTAAAGATTCCATCGAGAGTTCTTCTTTTTCTGCATGCTTTTAGGATGCAGTAACTAAAATTCTCTATTTTTATGTTTCCTGAATGTTGGTGCATTTTTTTTTTCTCTCAGAAATGTCATAATTGGTTTCTAAGGTTATTTAGAGTTTTATATGTAATTCCGTCTCCAACACGTCTGTGGGAAGCCTACTCCTCGCTTCGTGATTGCTTCTGTATATTGGAATCCGGCTATGCATATACTTAAAAAAAAATGCATCCACAGTGCTCTACTAAGATAAAAGCGAATGTTATTAAATCTCCAGATCATGATTGCAACATGAAATTAAATATTACTAAATAAAAAAACTTTTTTCCACGTCAATTTTCAGTTCCTATATTGTTGTTCCCCAAAATTATTACTGTAAAAAATATCCCTTGCAGAAGCTGCAGTCTTTCTTTCTGCGTTCCAAATGTTTTCCTTTCCTACTCTATTCCACGTTTGACTCTGCTTTGATGTAAAAAAATAAATCCTCAGTTCTGGTAAATTGTGCAAACAACAGCTTCATCGAGCTGTCTGCATTTTCGTCACTTGAAATGGCGCCAGATTCCTGAGGTCCAGCACAATGCCTGTAAATTACGAGGCCATGTCACTTCTAATTTCTTCTGAGTTGCTTTCATTTCAGCCAAGGAAGTGTAACAGAACGTTTGTGGGACAAAAATCCAACATTCGTCCAATTTGCATCGAACCTTTTTCTTGCGTTCTATTGTGAATGTCTTTTCGGGTGTTTTTTTGGGTGGTAATTGACATTTAGTCTGCTGTGCTGTGGGAGCAAAGACGTTGGTCACTACGTTTCCTAAAACTTAAGACTTTAAACAAGAGAAGGCACGTACATGTTTGGCCGTTTTAAAAAGTAAAACGAGACCACCTACTCTCTTGGATAATCAAAGAAAGAAGTTAACAGATGTTAATCAGTTACCTCTGGGTTTTGGAAACATTTAAGCATTGCTTATGAATTGTGCTTTGAAGCGAGAATCACATCCTGTACTTTTAAATCTGCTCTTTCCTGTTCCATGAGTTTACTAACAATCGCTCTACAGTCGTACACGATTTAGACCCAGGGAATTATCTACTTTTAATCTAAATTAATTTACATTTACACGAATAGTTAGTCCAAGTTCCTATCTTCGATATGAAAAGGGGTTATAATGTGACACAATTATACCTTTATGTACTGTAAGCATTTGTGAAGTCAGATGAAAGAAAACATTAATGATTGATTGCAGAACACGTCCTCGTCAATCATGGTAAATTTGGATGGAAAATGTAATATCCTTTGCTAGTTCCCCAGACCATTTAATTGCCATTGCTATTTAGTAACACTATTATTCTGTATAATTAGTCCTGTTTATGGAGCACAATGTTTGAATTACAGCATATAGCAATTCGCGCAGAGACCAGCCAGTGCTTAATTTTAACCTGTGTTTGCAGGTGGAGCCACCTACACTGATTTGTCCTCGAAGCACTCTTATCCAGAGCATGTTTGAGAAAATTACAGCCGAGAGAACAAAGGAGGAAAAAATGAAGGGAAATCAATGACAAAGATAGAATGTGTGGATATAAAAAGAACCTGTAAGAATAAGATAATGGGGCGGGGAGTTTCTGGTGGTCGATTAAAGTGGCATGAAGTGGAATCACACAAAACACCATCCTCCTCACAACCAATTCAGACGACCACTCACCTGACATGGACAACCGCCACTGCCAGATCCAGACCAAGCCGAACGTCACCCTTTGTGGCACCCTCATCTACAGACCTCCCAGACCCCGCTCCCCCTTTCAGCAAAGTCATAGCTGACTTCATCGCTCACCACGCTCTCGCCTCAACAGACTACATCCTCCGCGGCGACCTTAATTTCCTCCTGGACAACCTCAACGACCATAAAGCCTCATCCCTACTGGAGAACCACGCAGTCATCAGACTCAAACAACTGGTCACAAAGCCAAGCCACCTAGCAGGACACATACTCAACCTCCTCTACTCCACAAGGAACAACATCTCTGTCAGCCACACCTTCATCCACTTCTCCTTCACCACACCCACCATACACTACCACGCCCACTGCGTTCTTTCCAGAAGCTGAAACAAGATCACAAACGTCTCGCTCACCACCTCCCTCAACAAAACCCCACCACCAACATCCAGCGATGCCTAAACCTCAGCATGCAATCTCCACTGCTGAATCTCCGACTGCTCCAGCATAATGGCTCACCTCAGGAAACCATCAGGCAAGCAGTCCTCCAAGAAACCTAGCTGGTTCTCCCCCACCCTCCAAGAGTCCAGACACACCTGCTGAAGAAAAGAATTAACAGCCAAATCAATGCCATTTTGTTCTCCTGCTTCCACACCCTCTGCCTGCTTCATAAGATCCTCAAATGGATCCCCACCGAGCCAAGGAAAACAGTCCTCGATGCACTTGTCAGCAGCACACTCGACTATGGCAACGCACTCTATGCCGGCACCAACCAGATACTCCTAAATAAACTGCAATAAATGCAGGTTGACTCCGCCAGACTCATTCTGAACATCTCACACCACAGACCTTCACTGGCTACCTATCAACAAAAGAACTACCTTTACGCTCCCCACGCACGCCTACAAAGCCCTCCACAATGCTGGAGCTGCATACCTCAGCCACCAGTTCTCCTCCTACACTGCCACCAGACACCTCCGCTCCCCCTAACTGGCCCTAGCCACCATTCCACTGATCTGCAAGACCATGGCTGGAGTAAGATTCTTATCCTACCTCACTGAGAAGCCTTTGAACTCCTTGCCTCTGCAAATCAATCATCATTGCTGTCGAAATTCAGAAAGGACCTCAAGACCTGAGTAGTTGCTCTTTATAAGAAACTTAATTGATTGATTGAATCAAGACTACAAAGCCTTGGTATTAAGCACGCCAACCTTTGATAGTGCAGGCTGCGGGTTTTGAGCAAAGCTTTGGGCCCCGGCACTTACCCTTTTACAAATCAAGCACTCAAGACCACTTTAAAAAAAACAGTTGACAAAAAGCTTAGTATTGAGGAGTGCATTACCCATAACGATACAGGAGACAAAAGCATGGCCACTCTCTGTGCTGAAAGCAATACTTGGAGGTAAATTATTTGCTGAAGCAGCCCACATCAAGCAGATGTGCAAGGCTTTCCTCACCCAACTAAAATGAGACTTGAATGAGTTAAAACTGGCTCACACATTCACAAAAGATCCAGAAGAAAAATATTATCACCTTTGGCCTGATCAGAACTTTAGTGTCACATCTATTACCAAACTAGATAATAATATTTGGGTAATAGGTACGCTAGTTCTTATATCAGGCAAATTGCTTGCAATCTTACTGAAGCGTCAATCCAAAAGCACTGTTGAGGTTAAACGCCTGAATGGTGAATGCTTCTGTAGATTCTATAAGAAAAACAGTACACAAGGGACGTGACAGATCCTTGGGCAGGAAAAACATACCTTGCAGGAGCCATTCTACCCATGCCTCAACCTAGCAACAGGGACAAGCTAGACATACACTTAACAAAAAAAGAGATCCTCATGGCCTTAACCAAACTGCGCCTCCCATGGGCCCAAGGCCCAAATGACTTCACAGCTGCTGTCTACAAATGCTTCTGCCCCACACTTCTCTCCCTGCTGCACGAAGATTACCAAGAAATTATACAAAAAGGAGAGGTGACCCTTTCTATGACAGAGTACACAAAATACCTTATCCTTAAGCCAGGAAAGTGATCCGATGAGTGTGGTTCCTGCGGACACATCGTCTTCCTCGTTGCTTCATCCCTATCCATCGGGTTTCATCCAGGAGTGCTAAACTAGTGATCACACCAAAAAGGCCATTCACCTTCTCACATAAGTAACAGAGGAAATGAACAATCTTCCTGGATGCAGAAAAAGCATTCAATAGAGTTGAATGGTTTGTCTTGTCTGACACATTGTGAGTGATGGGGATTGATAAGGAATTTCGGAACTGGCTACTTGCATGGGATTGAAAACCAAGAGCTAGAATCAGGATCAACGGATATCGCTCCTGTTGGGTGGCTGTAGGTAGAGATAGTAGGCAGGAGTGCCTCCTGCCACCGCTCCTTTTTGTTCTTGGCCTGGAACATTAGAGCAAACCCGCAAATCAAATGGCTCAAATGCAGCACCCACAATTGACTGTTTGCAGACATTTTTCTGCTAAACTCCCTCCCTCAGTTTATGGCAGAACCTATGAACTATCACCTAGTTTCTGGTGTTAAAATTCATGTCACCTAGTCCTAGATCCTTAACATTTCAGTTCCAAAAAATAGAACAGAGCATCTTCAGCGCCTAACTCTACTACAATAGACAGATTCAACTATCTGCTATTTGGGTATAGCTCATGTGAGCACCCCTTGATGAGATGAGAGAAGTGATTCTCCAGTTTCTACGGAGGCATGTAATGTCAGAATTAAACATCTAAAAGCATCAGAAACTGTCCCTTTAGGCAGAATCACTGCCTTTAAGATCAATCCTTTCAAAGATCCTCTGCCTCTTCCAGACACTCGTACATCTTATCCCAAAAGACTCAGATGCATGACCTGCAATCTCTATGTTCTTGGTATGTCTGGCAGGGTAGAAAAGAGAGAATAGCTAGGCTCCAGTTCTCACTACGTACACGACAGGGGAGCTGGGGATCCTTGATCTTCTGTATTACTATGCAGCAGCCAAGCTGATTCCTGATTCACCAGCCTCGGATGGAAACTAAACAAGCATTGGCAAAGCTGATAGGTCTTATTTTTTCGAGAGTTGGAGCTATTGGCATTGTGAATGACAATGTATTATACCCATGTGTTATGGAGTGTACTGGATTTATGTGGTGTGGAGTAGAATTGTGTGGGTTGGATTGCAATTGAAAGTTGTGGAATTGTGTAATGTGGAATAGTGGGGTGCTGAGTGGATTTGTGCAGTGGCATAATGTGGTATGGTATGCAGTGAAATTATGTGGAAATTAATTATGTGGTATTGATTGTACTGGAGTTATGTGGTGTGGGATTGTGTGTCATGGAGTGTAATTATGTGGATTGGTATTTTGTGTTGTGGATTGGTATGTTGTGGAGTTTAATTATGTGGTGTCTTGTTCAATTTTGTATCATGATTCGGAATTCTGTGGTGTGGATTGGATGCATGTGGTGTGTTCTGTAATTGTGTTAAGTTGAATTATATGGTTTGTTGTTGAATTATGTGGTGTGGAATAGAAATGTGTGGGGTTGAATTGTGCAGTGTGAAACTGTGAGGGGTTAAGTGAAATTATACTGATTGGAATTATGTGGCATGGTGTGAAGTGTATTTATGTGTATTGTAGCTATGTGGCATTAAGTGGTTTTATGTGTGGTGTATTTATGTGGTATTGAGTCGAATGTAATTATGTGAAGTTGAAACATGTTGCTTTGAGTGGTATTAGGGGGAGTGTAATTATGTTGGGTGGTGTTGAATTGTGTGGCAGTGAATTGTATGGTGTGGAATTATGTGGGATGTCACACTAAACATCCAGGTATGCCACAAAGTACCTTCAAATATGCAAAGTGGGAAATTAAATATGCGTTCACCAAACTGCCATCTGTGCAAGTTGCCGACCTGTGCAAAGAACACTTTATACTGATCCAACTACTTCGCTGGGGGTCAGGAACTGCTGGCCGGGCTTTGCTCCGCCGCTTTTCTTGGCTGGGACCTTTCTTGCTGAGCCTTTCTGCCTTTCTGCCCATGAACGGAGACCTCCAGCTGCAACTGAACTCCGGGCCGGGCTTTGCTCCGCCGTTGTTATTAGCCGGGCTTGGCTCCGCCACACCGGGACTTCACATCCCATCAGCCTCGATTGCCGCGCACGTCGTCTGCCAGCGCCTGGAGGCGCATAAAGCTCTGGCTGGGGCCGAGTCCCATGTGATCCAACTACTTCGCTGGGGGTCAGGAACTGCTGGCCGGGCTTCGCTCCGCCGCTTTTCTTGGCTGGGACTTACCTTACTGAGCCTTTCTGCCCACGAACGGAGACCTCCAGCTGCAACTAAACTCCGGGCCGGGCTTTGCTCCGCCGTTGTTATTGGCCGGGCTTGGCTCCGCCACACCGGGACTTCACATCCCATCAGCCTCGATTGCCGCGCACGTCGTCTGCCAGCGCCTGGAGGCGCATAAAGCTCCGCTTGGTTCCTCGTCCCGCGGGACGCGCCGGGAGAAGCCCGGGACAAGGGCGGGCTGTCCTAGGCCGTCAGTGGCCGAAGGAGGCCAGGCTGGGCACTCCCTCTGTCACCTGAATTATGAGCATATGACTGTAAGTACTGCCGTTCTATCCAGGTTAGGCACACAGGCAATATATTCCTGCTGATTACAGTGACTTTGTACTTAGCCCGTGGTCCAGTGGAACAGTTATAATGGGAAAAAGGAAGCTAACGGAGGGAGGGGGCCCAATTCTAAGTAAAAGAGGGAGAAAAGCTAAAAAAGTTTCCCACGCCGCCAGCAATTGTGTCCTAGCTAGGATCGAGGGCATTGTGAATGACTGCGAGGACATTCTTGGTGCTAGTATTGACACCACTTCAGCTGTTGAGGGTAACCGGCCTGTGGATATGTCAGTACTAGCTCATCCTCATGAAAGAGTCTTTCAATAAGAAACCATCTAAAAAGCCTTCCACTTGTGAGGTATACAGACCAGTGGAGGGTATTCTTGGGCCTCCATCCCCCCCAAAAAATTTAGATCAAAGTGTCTCTATAGAAGCTTCCAGCGATTGTCTATCTGTCCAATTACCCTGTTCAAATAGGTATGCTGTTTTAGATCCCTGTTAAGAGAACAGCTTAATTTCCACCCCTAGTAAAGCAGGGACGGCCAAGCCCTCTGATAGTCCACCAACATGCAGTCTGTGTGGCCCCCAGAATGATGCCCTCCGACAGAGAGTGGAACTTCTTGAAAGGGAACTGGCTCTGTTGAGGGAGAAGGTGGACTTGCTTGGGAACAGGCCTTCTGGCCCAGCCATCCCCCCCCCTATACCCACTAGTATCAGCTTAGGTCGGGAATTGGTGGGAAAGAGTCCTGAGGAGGCTAGGCGTGGATCAGTGAAAGGTCAAGTGTCCCAAGCCCGGTTCCCCACTGTTACTCCTATCCCCCACAGACAATCTAACTCACATCTTGAATTGGGTTTTGGCAAGGGTAATAGAGGCAGTGAACTAGATCGGCCCCCCTTAGGAGCTAAATTAGACAGTACTGCTATTATCAGGGAAGAGCAGTTCGTCCGGCCATGTTTGGGGTCCAATAGGGGTAACACACACACAAGGGGCCCCATTCCCACAATTTACATGACTAAGGTCCTAAAATATAAGAGTCCCCATAGTTATGAAAGCCAAGAATCCCTCCATAACAAAGTAATCCACAGGATAAGATACATGAGGGGATGCAGGTCGATAATACGGGAGGATGTGGCAAAAGTAACGAGGATTAAAAAAGATGGTTCGCTGACAGACTGTATTGAGATTAAGGTATTTAATGCTGAAATTGCTGAAAATCTGGTGGCACTTGAATTCCGTACCTCCCCCCCAGGGCACTCGGCAATTCAATTTCGTAATTCTCCACTATGGTCACTGGAGGGGGAAGGAATAGAGTCCGGTCTAAGTATAGTAGACTGACTGGATATAACTTTACCATCAGTCCCCGGTACCAAAATTAAGAGGGGGAGAAAAGATGATATAGCCTTCTGTCCAAATTTCAGGGGGGAAGGGCTAGTGGAGCCGGGGAGTCTATTGGTCGATTACAAAAGGCATGCAAGTGTGGGAGGCACTGGAACTGGGGACAATAGTCCAGGGACATTACGCTTTCTTTCCTGGAACATTGCTGGGCTGCAAAAAAAACTGCTGCTCCCAGATTGGAACACATTTTTAGATGGCCAAGACATTTGCCTGTTTCAAGAAACTTGGAGTTTGGTACCCCTCCACAAGTCCGGGTTTGCCACCTACTTCATTCCAGCTACAAGATCAGGGAAAGGCCGACCAGCGGGGTTCATATCTGGCTAAATATTTCCTTAAATTGGTCAACGTCCATGCATATAACCCCCTCAAACGACATCTTACATTTGACGGTGAAAGGCCCTAAAAATGTTTTTAATTTGGACATATTTAATGTCTATGCTAGAGGGTCTCCCGGGGCACAATTCTCTTCAACCATAGCAATATTGGAGAGAGAGTTGTCCAACATCAACCCCAACTCAGTTGCCACTGTGGCAGGGTTTTAAAAAAATTTTTTTTATTTCTTTTTATTAAACCAATTCGACAGTCAGACAGCATATATTCATTGGCAGGCGTCGTCAGTTACAATCGGCCACAAATTATACATCTCGATACATGTTTCCAATGGAGTTTCAAGTTGACGAGGGGGTTACATGAGCCTCATCCGCAGTCAGTCTGCTCGGTGGGGGACACACATCTTCTCTATAGTGGTTCCAAGCTCCCCACACTTTACTCCACTTTCCGGGACAACCCCTGGCCGCAAACACTGCCTTTTCTCTCCACATGCACCAGTCTAGGTCTTCCTTCCACTTCCCCAGACCGGGTGGCTGTACCGCCCCCCACAATTGTGAGATGTTTCGTTTCGCTATCATGAACGCCAGCGTAGCCCACTGTGTAGTGCACATGTTGAGTTCCGTAGGCTCCCAGACATTAAGCAGGCACCTACGTGCCTCTGGGTGGATGTCAACCCCTAGCACAGCCCGCACAATTCGGTGTACACCTCTCCAATACTCTGCTATCCGCTGGCACCCCCAAAGGGTATGGAAAAAGGTCCCTGGTTCCCCACACCCCCGTCTGCACTCCCCACTTTCCGCTCGTCCCATACGAACCAGCCCAGGACCCGTTATATATGTCATATGCAAAACATTGAGCTGAACCAGCCTAAGTCGGGCCTGTGTTGCTACAACCCTGGGGGATGAGACTGCCTCCTGCCAGTCTTCATCGTCAAGTTCGAGGCCTTCAGCATTCCATCTCTCCCTAAGGCGCACCAGTGGATCTTCCATGTTGTTGATTAGCTTCTTATAAATAAGAGAGATTGTTTTCTCCGGGATATGGCCGTCTAGGACCCTAGTCTCCAATGGTGACGCCTCTGGCAGCGACCCACCCTTTGGGATCTTTGTCAATAACGCATGCCGGATCTGCAGGTACCTGAAGTGCTCGGCGTCCGCCATGCCATACTGCTCCTTGAGGGCAGCGAACGATAGAACCGCGTCCCGTCCCCACAAGTCCTTGATCTGCGCGATCCCTATAAGATCCCACTCGTCAAAGCCCTTGGATTTCCAAAGGCTCCCCAGTTTTTCGGAACTCCACAGAGGCGTGGCCAGCGTCAGCTTACCGTCCCATCCCAAATGCTTGTTGACTGTGTGCCACACCTGGACTGCGTGGGCGGTGGGGCCTGTCAATGAGAATCTACCCGGCCTAGCATACAGCGCCCTAGTATAGTCTCCCCCCGGGAGCAGCCACCTATCCATGGCGTAACCGGGATCACCAGGGTTGCCATGCATCCCATGATTAATCGCAGCCAGCTGGGCCGCCCAATAGTACTTCCGAATGTCAGGGAGACTTATCCCCCCCGTCATACCAATTCAGGGTCAATTTGGTGAACGTAATCCGCGGTCTGCCATCCCAAAGAAGCTGCCTTTGGAGGCCCTCAACCTCCTTAAAATAAGACCCCGGGACCGGGTCCATCGCGTTGTGGAGCACGTACAAGAAACGCGGAAGTGCCATCATTTTAAAAAGGACCGCCCTCCCCAGCATAGAGAGAGGAAGGGACCTCCAACGCGCTACATCCGCTTTGAGTCGCTGCAGGGGCGGGCCCAGATTGGAAGCAAAACGCCACCCCGGATCCAGGGACACATAAATCCCGAGGTAACAGAAGCCATCAACGGCGATTGTTATTGGGCAACCCGGCGGTATCGCTGGCGGATCACCTGCCAGCACATAAATGACAGACTTCGAGCAATTAACTGTGTACCTGGAATATCTACCAAAGATAGCTAAGACGTCCAACAAGCAAATCAGTGACGCCCTTGGAGTGGCAATGTAGAGCAGGACATCGTCCGCATATAGGGTGATCTTGTCTTCCCATTCCGCGGTCCACCGCAATCCCCGAATAGAGCGGTCTTGCCGGTGGTAGGGGATTTTAACTGCACTTACGAACCTCTTTGTACTGTGGATGTTCTGGGTACTGGAGAGCAGGACACTAAATTTGCAATCGCCCCCTTAGTTTGTCCCCAATTAAGAAGTGGACTCAAAGGGCTATACAACTGAGTGCCCTTACATTGGAGCATAATCTAAGAGCCGTAAATGGAAGGACACGCTCCGACTTGTGCGGGGCCAATACTTACAATAGACTCAGTTGTCCGTCAAGGATAGACTACATTTTGCTGGATATACGGCTCTGGCATGATTTAGCGGACATGGAAATTCTACCATCCCAGGACAGTGATCACAATCCGCTTTGCATGCTTTTAAGCAATATCTGGACAGCTTCCAAACCCCATAATGTAACAAAACTGTCAACAAAAGAGGTAGTGCCCTTTCACTGTAACCGACGCCTCAAGTGGCATAGGGTCTCACATGAAGAGGATACATTGTGTAAAATAAGAGTACTCGTAGAGCAGAAGTCCTTGGAGCTTGACCTGCTCCGAGAGCCCCTTATGGGAGCACAGAACTCTCTTCTTACAAATTACTACCAAGATTTTACTGAAAAAATGGAACTGCTTTTTACCATACCGGAGCACCGCACGCATAAAAAAAAAACCTGGGCCCTCTAATATGTGGTATTCAAGGGCTTGCAGGGAGAAGAGACGTATGTTAACTGTAGCCCTCCAAAGTAATAACATTCCTTCTGTTAGATACGCCAGGAAAGAGTACGCTAGGACAATTGAGCAAGCCAAGCGTATATGGGAAGAAGCATATTGGCAGGATCTGAAATCTGCCTCCCTTCTGAAAGATGCCACACTGTTCTGGGGACTTATTGATAAAGGCAGCCGTACGGGTGATGATCCGATCCCCAATCACATTACGGCACAGCAGTGGCATACACACTTCACTGGCTTGTACAGTGAGGATAATAGTCATTCACTTTTTAACAGCGATAAGCCCCCCTTATTCTTGGAGGATCCTTTACTAGATGCGATCCCTGAACCTGTTAGCCCACCCAATCTCTTTAAGCTCAATGAGGTCTCCCTTGCTATCACAGGGCTA
The DNA here is from genome assembly GCF_964204655.1 of Triturus cristatus. NCBI lineage: Eukaryota > Metazoa > Chordata > Amphibia > Caudata > Salamandridae > Triturus > Triturus cristatus. Next base: position 620,841,164 of record NC_140585.1, read on the forward strand.
ACATCTGGGAAGGCGACGAGCCCTGATGGCATTCCTGGAGATCTCCTCCTCCACGAACCAAAATTATGGGCTGATTTCATCCTGCTCATATTGAATTTAATTGCTAGAGGCCATCCTGTCCCGGATTCTTGGAAAGGTGCCGAAGTGGTAGCCATATTTGAAAAGGGGAACAGGGAGGATCCTGCAAATTATAGGCCGATTAGCTTAATCGACGTAATACAGAAGGTGGTTGGCAGGGTCCTCCTTATGAGGGCCAGGACGTGGATGGATGATGTTAATGTGCTTTCACACTTCCAGGCAGGCTTTAGTCATAGGGTGGGTACGATGGACCAGGTCTTTCGGTTTTTTATGATCTACTGGAAAGTAGTGGTCATTGGGAAAGGCAGTTTATATCTGGCCTTTATTGACCTCAAGACCGCGTTCGACCTGGTCCCTCGTACTAAACTCTGGCTGGTGCTGTCCGATCTGGGCTTCCCACCGCTGATCCTTGATATTATCAAGCGCCTCCATGAGGGGAATTACGCAAAAATCAGATGGGGCAATCAGGGCCAGTTGACAGATAGGTTGGCGGTGGATAGGGGAGTCCGCCAGGGCTGCGTGCTGGCTCCAACTCTGTTCTCCCTCTATATAAACGTGGTGGTTGATCATTTGAGAGAGGATCCATCGGATGCCCCAGCCCTGGCAGGGGAGAAAACTCCTACCCTCCTCTTTGCCGACGACACCCTTTTGATGTCAAAAAGCCCAAGTGGTCTCCAAAAGCTGCTTGACAGGTTCAGCCAGTTTTGTGAAGCACGGGGCTTAGTAATCAACACCTCCAAAACAAAACTAATGACACTATCCCCATCTAAACGTTTCAGGAATGGCATCTCACTTAATGGTACGCCATTAGACACCGTAGATTCCTTTGACTATCTGGGCATCAGGATCACCAACACGATGAAATGGACTGGCCATCTAGCTAAAATGCTTCTTAATCATAAGAGGGTGGCGGGGGCGATACTAAGAAAACAGCGGCTCTCCTTTAGTAGACCAGTAGTCTCGGCCCTTGAGGTTTACGATGGGAAGGCTCTACCCTCAGCATTATATGGGGCGGAGCTATGGGGGTTCGAGAATACTTGTGACCTGGAGAAATCCGAGAATCATTTTCAAAGAGGACTGGTTTCCCTCCCTCCTTCCACCCCCTTGTTACCACTTCGTATGGACCTGGGCAAACGCTCCATCAGGGACATAGTAAGATTACGCCCATTGCTCTTTTGGGTCCGCCTGAGACGCACCCATGAACTGGCTAGTTATGCTGATGCCCTGAACGAGATTATTAATCTAAATACAGGCAATAAGATCAAATGGATCTGTAAATTAAAGCAGTTGGTTACAGAAATTGGATATGGGGAGGCATGGTCCAATCAGACCCCACCTGCAAAGCAAATCATTAAAAAAGCCTACTGGGACTGGGTGAAGGGAGAGGAAGCTCAAAATCCCAACCGAGATATCCTTACTAACCAGTTTCTTGAGCATAAATTGGTGGCTAAATCTGAGCAGTATCTGGATTATATACAATGTCCACGAGACAGAACGCTCTATATGAAGCTTAGGTTTGGAACCCTCCCGCTTAACACTTTGGTAGCAAGCTGGAATAACCAGAATTCAATATCTGCCAACTGTCCCGGGTGCTCTGTCCCTAATGAATCCATTCCCCACTTCCTCTTTGCATGCCCGGTTTATAGGGCGGCAAGGAGGAAGTGGCTTAGCCCTATCTGTAGAAATTTGGGCTTTGTGAACTATAGGGTGGCGCTACGTTTCTTTTTAACTGATGCCTCTTCCCTGGTGGTGGTCTGCGGGGTAGCTAAATTTTTGGGGTGTGCCTGGTTGATACGTACCAAATTGCTGAGACCTTACAAGAGTTTGGACACTGGAGATATATGAGCATTTTCTTTTGCTATAACATGAAGTGTTTTTTATGGCTTTTATCTGTATATATTCCACTCTTTTATCCCACTTTTTAAATATTATATGCTGTATTATGACGGATTTTTAGGATGATCTGATAATGTTCATACTTTTATGATATTTTATATCGAATAAAGTGATATTCAATTCACTTTATACTGTGTGCATTAGCGCTGGGTCTAGAGAAATGCTCTACCAGTCAGCCGCGTAGGGCGCACACCTCCATCTTCCCTCATTGCCCCTAAATGTATGAAATGTTGCCCTAGTGCAAGAGGGGATGATCAGGCCAAAATGTGATTGTCAAAACGGTTACAAATCTTAACACCAAACCTGTACATCAAGGGCGTGTAAAAACAAAAAGTCAAGAGAGTGGTGACTATGCCTTGGTTTATACATCATGGTATTGACTCATAATTTAAATCGGAATGATATGTCCATCTGCAATGATTGCGGTTTTCTACTATGCTCAGACACAGTGTTCTGGCACTAGATTATACCAGAATATCTTATTTTGAAAGATTACAGTAATGAAATCATAAATTCAAGGTCCACACCAGCAACTCAAAGCCAACTTAACTGCAACACAACCTTCTGTGCTCACATTCACTAATGTGAGATCTGGACATTGTGTATGAGCGCTGGGGTGTTCCCAGGTGGCTCTCTTGTATCCACCCTTATGTATGTGCATGTATTTGTTGAATGCGAGGGAGCGCTGAACATTCATGGGAGCTCTGAGCTAGGATTCAGTACATTTTACAGTGGAGGCTGACTTGGATGATTCATCGTTGTTCATTTCAATATCACTCATCCTTGCAAGGTTGACAAATCAGTACCTTAGGTTTAAGGAACGGCGAACACGTTGCACGTTCCAAGAGACTATAGAAGTAAACATGTGTTTTACAAATACATGGGTTCTGTTATTTAGTTACCTCAAGGTCACCTTGGAAGAGAGTATACTGTGCTCAACGTCCACGGAGTGTCTGTCGCCTTAAACATTTATGTGCAGTAACCCCTAAAATCCTGACACTGTTAAAAAACAGAAACCCCCTTCAAGGGAAGCCTCTTCCGCCACTACCAAAGAAAAACAATGCATGATTACTCGTGTAAGGGCACATGAGATCGCCTTGAAAGCCAACCTAGAACATATTTATATTTTAATCATAGAACTAGAAAAGTGATCACATTTCCTATTAAGCAAAAATATTCTTCTTGGGAAACATGGAGCACTAGCATACCTTTACTGCAAGAATTAAATACTGCCTGCAATTTACAAACGTAATGCCTACCATGTGATGCACAGTTCCCAAAATTTCTAGAACGGATGATCATCATGGGAAAAAAGGACGATGGGTGAAGGTAGAAGCAAGGCTGAAAAAAAATACAACTTGGGACATAAAGGTAAGTGGAAAGCGGAAGGGGAGGTCTGTTTTCAGTGGTGTAAGCAAGCTGTTGATTAAGAGCTGTTGAAAATGGGGATAAATTGCTTCTTGGAGGCAATCCCTGCCATTTTTCTGCAGCCCGTGAATGGCAACTTTCCTCAAATGGAAGCACAGGGAGTGTACAAATTCCAGAATTTTTGTTAACTATCATTTGTTCCAGTAATAAGGATTTCTTAAACGAGCTCCAGGTATGAAAGGCGTGTGATCTTGCTCCTGTAAGTACGGTTGCCAGGTTGCTCCAGGAGGGCCAGGCATCTGACCTTTTGCTAGCAGGTGAGATACTGTAGTGTATGCATAAGCATGCCTTTCTATGGATAAGGATTAATTTAGATGCTCACTGATTACATTCTGTTTGCAAGTTCTTTTAGGACTGTAAAAGGGCACTGGTCAGCACTGATGCCTGTGATCTCATGCTCATACAGCCCTTAGAAAGGAAGCCTGCATGTATTATATTATTTGAAGTACTCCCGGGATTCCTTTTCGAGAGCACCCCTACTTGTGACAGATGGGGCAACGGATGCTCAGATGTCAAGTAAGTACGGAGGCTCAAGTAAGACACATCACATCTCCACAGTCTGTGTGTAAACAGTTCTACACATGGCTCATTCACAATCCATTATCATCATACTTTTGAAGTTGCTGTAATTCTAGGCTAATTTTCCAAAGGGACCAGGGGTGGCTGGTGGAATTTGAAACTGGTGGGGCATATGCAGAACGAAATCAACGTATGCGAGCGAGCGAGTCCAACGGCAATAAGGTGGGTTCGGGGGGGTTCTCCCACCGTGAAGAAATTTTTAAAAAATTGGCATCATTTTGGTGCGATTTTCAGCACTATTTCTGTGATAAATGGACAAAAAATTCAGTTCTTCTAGGCATTCATAAAAGAAAACTCATACATTATTTCAGAGAATTTCTGGGTTGGCAAGCAAGTCTGACTTCTGAAGAGGGCTAGGGTACTAAACAAGACTGCTGTGGCTCTACCCTTTCCAATAGAAAACACTAGTTAGCGATGTGAACAAGTTCAATGGACAAACCTGAGGTCTAGGGAGAGTCTCTCTCCTGAGAAAGAAATTTAAAAACGATTGGCAAATGGTGCATTTTAAAGCAAATTAATGCAGCAATAAAGCAAGGCTTATTGAGTAGTGGGAACGTATAGTCCTGAAATATTAAACACATTAAAAACTGCCCCGTATCGTCTTGCATGAATTTGTTCAACAGTTAATGTAATATGTAAATTGTTCTGCATGACAATTTTCGCCCTTTAAAATGTATGCTTGCCCAGTGTCTTGCACTGCATGCAGCATTAACTTTGGAAAAATATGCTCTAACCAGACTTCGGGAAGCACCCACAGCTGCTGTCTGTAACCAGTCATATAGAAATATGCGCAGACAGGTTTTTAAGTGAGATGAAAAAAGTGAGTGCTCCCTATCAAGGAACATGCCAAATACATTTCTGTGAGTCCCATAGTGTGCCATCAGACCGGTATTTTGGTTTCCCTCTGAGATGTAATTTTATCCTGATAAATGGCACAACAGCTGACATTCTACTCCCTCATACCGACCCTCCTCCTTCTCTTCATTACTGCCTGGCCTCTCTCTCTCATATACTGACCCTTCTCATTCTCTTCATCACTCCCTGGTCTCTCTCCCTCAGATCAACCCTCCTCGTCCTTATCACCACTCCCTGGCCTGAGGCCTCTCTCCCTCACATCGGCACTCCTCATCAGTCGCCCTAATAAGTATGTGCACCCACAGTCCCTCGATCAATTTGCCTGTCTCGATTCCTTCATTACCTCCCGTGGCCACTGTCCCTCTAACACAAGCCTTTCTTTCCATGTTAAATATTGTGTTTTCTCTTCTCTTTCTGCATCGCGTTCTCTTCCATTAGAGAAGATCGTTTTAATTGCTGCTCAGGCTGAACCGCGACCACCCCCACAACCTCACCTGCACTAGGCCTCGCTGGGAAGGTCAGTTGAGGGGGGCTGTGCAGGAAATTTGATATTCAGAAGATTGGGAAGAGTTATGAAAAATGACTTCCTTTCCCTTGACTCTTGGAAGTCATTCATCGACATAGAGTGGAGCCTGGGGATTTCACTGTTTACCCAAGAGAGGAAACGGGCTCTTGTCGCACTGTAGAAAATCGCCTAATGTGTTTGACTCGAATACAGCTATTTTTGACCAGCGTTTTCTAATTAAAGGCAGCGTCCAGGCTGTGAACAATATCTGCGTCTCGTCTGCCGAGCATTTTCAGTCATACCTCGTGCGTGAAGCTTTCATTTTACACATCTGTTTCCCTGCTCATGCAAACTTCCTGAAAATGTGATTTACAAAGATCGTTCATTCTCTTCGGCGCATTTCAACTAAAGCCCTGGACACCGTTGCGGCTCGCAATACATGCGGGGGGCGTCATGCGAGGGTGGGTCGCGTGAGGGGGGGGGGGGGGCCACGCGAGGGCGGGGTTTAAAAATAAAGTTTAAACAAAAAAAATACATGAAAACTTACCTGACCGCCGCCGGATCCCTGCCACATCTGCTGTGTACAGTGTTCCTATTCCCGGGTAGTCTGCCGCTGCGTTGGCGCCTTCGTGAGTGGCTGGTGCACTGTGCAACCCCTCTCAACCAATCCAGACGCTGCTCCAGCAGCGCCAGGATTGGCTTGAACACAGACTGTCTCTGCCCATAGGAGACCGGGGGCTGCGGCCACTGGCCAGTAGCAGCCCTCGCTTGCCTAATGCAGGGCACTGCCGGCTATACTAGTGTGCATGTTCGGGCTGGTCAGAAAAATGATCAGCCCAAACCTGAACATTCCCACTTGGCCTGCCCTGCTGCTGTCACTCAGTGAAGTCAACGACAAACCCAACCCTCCAGTGCTGCCCCACCCCCTTCAGCGACGCGTTCTCCTGACTGACTTGGATTTCGAGTCAGGACCCGCCCGGTGGTGAAGTTAATCTTCCTCCGTGACCATGTGGTTAGTGGGGCAATGCCCCTAAGCCCCAATGAACGCACCGCCCCTGAAAGGGACATATTCTCTGCTCATGGGTAGACTAGAATGAAGTTATTGCTAAGCCTCCTTTACATCAAAGCGATGGAGCTGTAGAGTGCCCCCTAGTGGTGCAAGCAGTTAAGACACCATAAGAATCTACGCATATTTTCAGAAACAAAGGGTGAACTAGGACAAGGCCTGTGGAAAAATGGTGAAGCAAGTCAATCCCACATAACGCGAACAACAGGGAATACAACCAAGAAAATCAACTTTATTTTTAAGCATGAAATAAAGAAAACAGACAATTGCTAAATAAGAACGCAGGCGCCGAGCTGAAACATGAAACATGGCACCTATGTGGATAAAAGTTAGGCGCGAGACTGCCATGGTGCACACTGGAGAGATAGCACATTACCCTCGCTTTATCACTTTTTGCACTGAAATCACGCCTTGCTTAAGCAAGAAATGGATCGGGAGGTGCGGGAAGGATGGCAGCAACAACAGGGGAAGGAGAGGGTGGGAGGGAAGATACAATAAAATACGGGCATCAAAGCTAGACGGCACCCACAGTGTAACAAGAGCTGGAAAGAAATAATTTAAAAAGAGTATATTACCTCGGAGCATGGACGCCTATGAAGGTACTCCTCCAATCTAACGCAACAAAATAAAAGCTCACTGGCGCTCCCGCTGCTTTCACCTCAGCCGACCTGTACACCTGACAGCACACAGAGATCCAGAAACTGACTGACTCACCTGTTTCCGGTTCCGGGTCAGAGCACACAGCGGTCGGCGGACAGGAGCGAGGAGCTAGTCAGTCCCGGCTCCCAGCAGCTCCAGCGGCTCTTCGGCTTTCTGGTTTCCCAGCAGCTTCCGGGCTTCCTGGCTCCCAGCACCTTTCCAGCTTTCCGACCTCCCGGCTTCCCGCGACGTAAGCGGTATTTCTCTTTTTCCTTTGTTTTGGGCGGATCAAGGCTCCCTGCACTCTGCAGCTCAGAGTGGAGCAGTGCGGAATTCGGCTCTTGGCTTCACTCGCTGGCAGCTGTAACACAGGGGACCCAGGGGTCTAACTGCAACCAGCAACCGGCAGCTGCCCTGCAAAAAAAAAAAACACCCGCCAACTCGCAGTCTCCTCGCAGTCTCCTCGCAGTCCTCTTCGTCGACGGGGGAGGTGTGGGAGGTGCACCCTACTACTTCAATGCACCGCATCGCCCCACTTACATTGTTGGACTGGGGGCAGACTACAGAGCAGAGAGCATGACTGCCCTTAGAGGCGGTCGCTGAGTGTTGAGCCCAGCAGACCGCGAAAGTGACCTAACTAGGTTGGGTGTGGCTAGCGGTCAGCTTGAGTGCCCTGCTCCTGCTTCTAATCGTTCCTGAGGAGTGTATGCTTGGTGGGCTGGAGTGTGTCTGATGTTCCTGGCGTGCTCCCCCCAAAAAAATCACCAATTTTCGCTCTTACCTTTGCTTCTTTCCACTCCCCATCCTCCAACTTTGCGCGCACCTTTATAGGGAAAAAAGGACTGAGAGTTGATGGGTGTTGCTGCATAGCCATTTGGACAAACAAAAGAGCATTAAAAGAGCATCGGCTGCAAACACCACACTACTGACTACTGACCACAAAGTGAGCAAGAAGCAAAGAAAGAAAGAAAGCAAAGTAACGCAAAGTAAAGTAGAGGAAACAAAGGAAGCAACAGAAGCAGAAGAAGTAGAGGAAGCAAAGGAAACACAAAATAATAAAAGGAGCAAAAAATAAAAAAGGGTGCATCTAAGCTATCCTCAAGCAATCCTCAAGACATGAGATCAGGGAGAATTAGAAACGAGGCAAAGCCAAAGAAAAAAGTTTGCCAAAACAGCAGGAGAACCGGCAAAAGTGCCCCTGTCTTACCCGTAAAAGCGACACAATTGGAAACAAACTTGGAATTGCCATCAATAACGTCGCCAATGTTATTACTAACAGCGTTAACCACGCCAAAGAAAAAGTCAGCAGGAAGGAACACAAAAATGACAGACTTTTTAATCTCCCCTCAGTCTCCGAGCTCAGGCAAGAACAACCAGAAAAACTAGACCCCAGGATTCAACCATAAAAACGTTGGCTTCAACAGGATCTACAACTACACAAGACCGCTTCAACAACGCAAAAATTCTGAAAATAACTGGCAACCAAGTTACTGTGACAGCCCAGATAAACGCAAGTGAAATACTGCAAAAATCACAAAAGAGCCCAATAAAAGAAGTGCTAGATGCAACTATGAAGAGGCGCTCCGTAAGTCTTGGATCACTTCCCCGTATCCGTGTAGTCAATTTAAGCGAAGACCAGACATGCGTCACCCTCAAGGCCACTGTGGACGGGATGGGCAAGAGTGACGAACATAAACTAGCTCCAGAAATTCAGGAATGCCTGATTCGGGCCAAAATATGTAGCTCAGATGGCACAAACTTCCCTTTTCACCCGAAACGAGCAGCCAACAACAGGGCTCCTCTATGATTACAATCATAATAAGATACTCTCACCAATAAAGACAGGACCAGGGACTGATTTCATAGCCTACTCAACACTTGATCAACCAACAAAGTCCAGATCGGGGCTTGGATCCCCTATACAACCAAGCACAAGCTTGATGGGAGACCTTAAGGACAACTTTATGATTAAATCAGGAAGTAATATTCACCTTAGCCCACGACCGGACGCTAATCAGACAGATCATTTTTCACTCTTACAAGCTCCGTTATGGTCTCCATTCATCAATGTAATGAAAACCATCTCATCTGCATTATTCCAACACTCAGAAACTAGAGTTGCAAGTAGATCTCCTGCAAGCTCTCGCTCTACACGTTTCTGGCATAGAAAGAAAAAATCAAGCATTAAACTCTATAATTGAGCGGGTGCAGAAAGATCTTCACACAACGTATCATGAGTGCCAATGTTCAAGCACCATGCATCAACTAAAGTCCAATCCGGTGATCCTGACAGACATATTGGCAGAAGTAAAAAAACGAAAAACAATGGCCACGCTTGCCGACAGCTCTCCAACTAACACAGCCGTGACCCAACAGAATTTTAGACCATCAGTGGGTACCCTAAAAAGCACGGAGGGAACGGATGGCACCCTAAGAGACTCAATCTCAGAAACACAGACAGAAACATCAAATAATATGTCAATACGAAGCAATCATCGAAACAATCACAGCAGTGACTCCTGCGACAACCTAGCACCCGATGCAGCTGCCTTAAAATAAAAGCAACAAAATCTTAGTAATCCATTGACCAAATAGGAACGCAAGAGACTGAGAAAGTCAAGGCAAAATAAGAAAAAGAGATGTAAGCCACAGCACAGATTTCTCTGCAAGAGGCTCCAGAGCGATCTGCATCTAGTGACCATCAAATGAATCCAAACGAAACAAGCCTAGGGAACAGGATATTGGAAGCCAAGACAAGCAAGCATAATACCAAAAAAAATTCCGAATTCAGACCCCAATCAGAAAATCATGGTATGAACAGTCGCCCATTTGACCCAATAACAACGCAGACAACTAACCACAAAGACCCCTGGCAACCATTTTCGCCCCATAAAGAACAAGATAAGGACGGAAAACCATGGCAAAATCCACGTGTAGAACAACAAAGTATATCTCAATACTTCCCCAAACAAGTAAAAGCTCAAATCAGCAAAATTGTGGTAGAATCGCAGCAACTTCCAAAACCCAGCCATGGTTTGGCAAATCAGATAGATTACTGCCCACTACCAGTAAACCAAGTCAGATTACAAGAAACAAAAGCAGACACAATCAATCCAGCTGTGGTAAAAACAACTTGCCCCCAATTTGCAACAGAGGGGACCATACCAGCAGGAGAAAATATACTCAGCAGAATTCTTGCAAGTCCACATTGCCACAGAGCTAATCGCTCGCAAAGCAACAAAGGCCAAACTTGCCCAAAAGGCATAGTAATGTTAGAATGAATTCCACATTACATCTCAAGAGGAAACCACGATATTCTCAATCGTAGTGCAATATTAAAGTTGGCAAATTCCATCGAAACGTTAAAACATCTAAATACAAACCACATAGAAAGCGTTCAATTCAAAACGCCCCCAAACGCAAAAGGGAGAGAAATGATGGTTGTAACCTGGAGTGATCCAAAAATTACAACGGATGAGTGGAACTACAGAGACTTTTTTGCCAAATGGGGAATCGAAATAAGAACTATAGAAACAGAACGATATCCCGGTCCTTTTAGTCTAATAACTGAGTTAGGATCAGCAACGGAAAGTGGATTACTCCGGGGGGCAGTAGCTCCCACAGCAAACGCCCAGGAGAGCTGGTCAAACCTACACATCATCCATCAAGCCGCACCAGAAGTAGCTAGTCAAGCCTGAAAAGTTCTTTTTTCAACCACTTGGGGCATGGAGATAAAGGGAAATACGGCATGAAAAAGTAAATTACAAATGTGTTCTTGGAATATCAACGGCTTTGTCAGAAAGGCAAATGAGGTAGATTTGCAAACTATCCTAAAAAAATGTGACAGTCTCCTATTCCAGGAAACCTGGACCCTGGCACTCACGCTGATCAATGGTTTTAAAGAATTTCAGCAAAATGCCTGCAAAGGCAAAGCATCAGGCAGACCATCTGGTGGTCTATCAGTCTACTTAAGTACAAGCATACCATGGTCCTATGAATCGATTGATCTAGAACAAACCTATATCCAATGTATAAAAAATCTCACAATCACAAGATCCACAAAATGGTTTGCGATAAAACAATGAGGAAAAGCTTCTAATCATATGCAATGTATATATCCACCCAGCATCAAAAGCAAAACAGGAGAAAATCATGACCTTCAAAGCATTGATCAAATCGCTGCAATCAACCTTCCCGCAGGCAGGAATTGTGTTGTCTGGCGAATTCAATATGTTTCTACTTCAAGTGGACCAGGCACAAAAGAAACAACAAAGTAAATTCAAAGGTAAAATGATTCCTCCAGTAATTACAAATTATCGAAAAGAAGACCGCATGGCCAACTGTGCGCCTCAATATTAGACGACACAGGGATGATAACTTTAAACGGTTGCTTCCCGAAAGACCAACCAGCGAGACCAACCAGAATATCCAAGCAGACACACTCGGTCATAAACTACACAATTGTGGACATTGAGCTACTACAAACAATCTCTAGTTATCAAATAACGCATAGACTAGAGAGTGACCACAGCCCTCAGTTAATCGACTTTCACATTTACACGCCAAGAGCAGAGGAAAGTAAAAATCTGTCTGAAACCCCAAGTCTATACAATCTAAAAAGGCTTACGTGGAATGGCAAAAATGCTGGTGAAATAATGAAATATTTAAAGAACTTACCGTTGACTACACAAGAACAAAACCTGATACAGCCATGGGTAACTTGGGTGACCATGATCACGATGCTGATTTCCAAATTTCCTTCAAAGGAAAGATATCATGGAAATAACTCAAGGTCAAAAACAACAGAGCCCCTAGGCTCGTTAGCAGTGTTAAAAAGGGCATTTAACCAAGAACTGAGAAAACTACATGGAAATGCACTGAAAACAAGCAAAGGTGAAAAGCAACAAATATATCAATTAAGGCAGAGCTGCAAAAAAGAAGTTTGGACTGTAAAAAAAAACGACAAACTGAAATTTGGTTAAAATTATTGGAAATAAGCAAAGCAAATAACAACAAGAAATTTTTCTGCGGAAATGAATAATTTGTTATAGCAAATGGATCTTTCTGTCAACACAACGCAAATATTCTAGAGGCAGACTGGATAGCCATTTAACCAAAAGCAACATGAATGAAAACAATCACCAAGTCGTAAATACAGATTATAACGTAGTGTATCAACTAGGAAAAGACAATTTAGAAAATTCATTTGAGGAAAACTGGATTCAAACTAACCAGGTTGAAAAGGTTATAAAAAAACCTTAGATTCAGCAAAGCCCCTGGCCCAAATGGCTTACCAAACGGGCTTTTTAAACAAGACAAATCGTTTTGGGCACAATTTTTCACTCCACTATACAATCATGCTTTTCAAACAAATATTATACCAGCGTACTGGAGAGGCAGCTTTCTGCATCCGCTATTCAAAGCGGGTGCCAGGTCGGATTCTGCAAACTATAGGCTAATTGCCTTAATCGACGTAGAAGCAAAAATATATGCGTCAAATCTCTTGATAGCTCTGGAAGAATGGGTCTCTTCCAGCAAGATCATCTCAGTCACACAGACAGGCTTTAGACCCGGTACAAATACGTTGTCCAATATTTTGACTTTGAATCTCCTCGTAGAAAATGTCAAATGAAAATCTACCAAATTGTACACCTGCTACATCGATCTAAAAGCAGCGTTTGACATGGTACCCAGAAAACGTCTGTGTCAAAAAATGGCAAAATGGGGTGTTCCTTCATTACTACTATGGGCCATCGTTAACCTGTACACATCCACCTGGGTCCAGATAAAACTGGGCAATGGAGAAAGTACCGCAGCAAGGATTCCTACGCGCACCAGCCTAAAGCAGGGATGCGTGCTGGCACCTAGTCTCTTTAGCATCTTTACCGCAGACTTAGATAAGAGGCTATCAGAAGTGCAAAGTGACCCCCTGAAGATCGCAAACCGCAAAATGAGAAGTTTGCACCACACAGACGATATCGTCCTAGGCAGTCAGATGCCAGTGGGACTCCAGCGCTTGATTAGAAAGTTAGTGGAATATACTAAGGAGCTCGGGTTGTCTCTCAACTACAACAAAACTAAGGTTATGTGTTTCTCAGCAAATACAGTGCCCAATAGGGGAAACACCAGTGGTATGCAGCAGGAAATAGAATAGAGCAGAGTGCCTTCTATAAATACCTGGGAGTAGTGGTCAACACAAGGTTCACACTCAAAGACCACTTAAACACCAGAAAAACTCAAGCAAATAAACTACGATTTGCACTAAACATGTCAAAACTGAATTTAAAGTGTCCATCCAACTCATCTACTAAAAGTTATTGCTGCCAAGTTCCTCCCAACTCTCACATACGGCTCCGAACTATTCAAAGGACAAGATGCCAACTTCTTGAATCTATTGCAATCAGGCCTATTTAAACAAGTCTTCCGGATTCAGCAGTATACATCTCAAGCCCAAGTTCGCTTAATCTGGTTATTAAACCAACACCTGAGCAGACAAGCGGCAATAATGAAGATGTGCTTGAAATAAAAAGCAGCACCAGAGGACTCCTGGTTGGGGTACTGCTGGACGCAAATATAGAACCAACCCAATGGAAGAAAAGCTTGGCACACCGTACTCGAACAAGCATTGACAACGCTTGACATGCATGGTGCTTGGGACACTGACTATAGTTTTAATGCATTCAAAAAAATAGTCAACAACGCAGCAAAGCAAAAGGCCTGGATAAAGGGTAAAGCTGCCCTATCAAAAAACATGATTGGATCGTCCTATCTTCAGATGAGATCCGATTGCCCCAAACGTACCTCGTCCAGCACATCACTCCATCGATCCAGCATCAGCTACTTTTGATCCGGTTGGGAGCTTTCACCACAAAAGACCAGGTTCCAAGATGGAAACAATCATGGCCAACCATGCTTTGCAAACTTTGTGGCCAAGCTGAAGAGTCTCTCATCCACCTAGTGCGCATTTGCTCAGCTGTGAATAAGCCTGAGACGGCAATATATACTTCATGCACTCCGCGCTTTGCAATTTAGATCATGTCGACTGGCCATTATGCAACTATTGAATTACTATTCGCTTCAGACCTCATGCAGGGCAGCCAAATTTTTGCAGAAAGTTAGCTCATTATTATCCAAATCAAACACATAGCGCCAGCGTGGATGTTTTTTTTTTTAGTACCAAAGCGATAAGCATAATAGTTATTTGCACATGATTTTCAAATAGGAAATAGATGACTGTGAACTTCTTAAAATTAACTTGTTTTAAAGCTCATAATGCACATGATATCGCACAGGAATCTGAGGTCTTGTAACATCTGGTTTATATCTGCACCTTGTCCATGATTATAGCAGTGTAGTCAAGGATTCATGCACACCGGAACTTTTTGCATATAACTGCAGTAATTAAATCTGATGACCGCCTGCAATGAGAGACACACTGCACCGTAGGATTGCATTTTAAATTCATGTTCCCAGTCACGATGTAGCAAACCAGCAAAACTTGGTACAAAACACAGTTTTGCCCATGATTTTAGCCATAGGACAAAAGAAGTTAAAAATTGAGTAATAACTTGTATACCGATCAATGCTGACTAATTACGATGAATTTTAAACTTTGCAAAAGGGACATATTCTCCTCTTTTCTCTTCTCTTTTTTTAAACATAATTGCTGATTGTGCTTTTATTGTCAAATTTCGATGATTTTTTAAAATGGTTTTAATTAACTACATGCAATAAAAAAAATACTGAAATAAAAAAATAGACCCCCAAACAACAGATCGACAACCAAAGCATAAAGATACATTAGTTGGTCCCTGCTCCATGGGAGGAAAGAAAGACAAAAAGGAGGGACAAAGAGGAAGCATTGACCACTAGCAAACAAGGATTTCTAAAGGACACTGAAACAAACAAATGAAAAGCAGCGGGTAGGCTTTAAACCACAAAGAAGTATATACTAAAGTATATACAAGAGGTCTCGAAAGCTCGACCTAAAAAGGTTGGTGTTTGATTGACCACATCCTCGCAGGGGCCCACTATGGGAGGTGTCCTGACAACTCAAAGAATAACAACCTTCTATGCCATATAAATCACCTGTTATGAGGGCTACCTTACAGGTCTGGTAAACCTGGGCTGGCCAACTTTTACACCACCTTTGAGAGAAACAGAGTTCACACTTTCCCTAAATAATGCAGTCTATGAAAAAAAGTTAGATAGTGGGTGTAAAACACTTAGTAATATGTTCAATCACAAGAATGTTAAAACAATCACACAGCTAAAAGATGACTTTACCCTCCCAGAATCAGATGGCTAATACTTGGTGCTGTGCCACTGGCTTCATAACCCTAAAATTAAACAGGGAGGAAGCAGAAATCAGACTCCCTTTGAGACATATATGTTGACTTGTACATGAGACAAGGATGCCACTTCCCAAATCTATGATATGCTGAACTTCAGGCTAGCAAGGGGAGAAACTTCAATGCCAACACTTTTAAGGAAAAAGAACTACAGAGTGCACTAGACGAGGAACAATGGGAGGATATTCTCATCCAAATCAACAATTTTGTATCTCATGCAGAGGAAGAGAGACCATGCTAAAAATACTTTGCAGATTACATTGCTCTTCAGTGGGGCTGATGCACCAGGGAGGGATCACAGGATGCTTGAGGAGATGTCAGATGGAACATTATCACATCATGTGGTATGGTACTCGGATACAGCCCATTAGCAACTAAGTGCTGGTGACAATAAAGGAAATACTGGACTATAAGCTGGCATGATGCCCTGATGTGATACTGTTGGAGCACCCAAACACAAGCATTTCTCTGCTGCATGGCAAGAAGGGTCCGTTCATCTCTCATTTGCTATTGGCAGCAACGCAGGGGATTCTATCTTTCTTGAATAATCAGATGGCCCCCACAGAGATCAAATAGGATTGATTGTTGGCTACAGGGAATGTAAAAACTATCAAAGTCAGCCTGAGGCAAAGAAGAAGCCTTAAGAAAACAGTAGGCCCCACTGCTGTACTTTTTGGGGGAAAGACTTCAAGGAACTATACTCCCCCAAAAGATTTGTTGTTTTAAAGATTTTAGACAACTCCAAGACAGGGGATTACTATTCTATAATTTTCTAGGGCAAAAAGGTGCTGTTATGTGAGCTACTAGTCTAAGTGAATGGTGGAGATCCTATTCAGAATGGAAATGGCATTAAGATGGGTGGTAGGGGAGGGAGGATGGGCAGTATGGAGGGAGGGAGAGAGGGTTCCTCAAGTTCTGGAGTGAGATGGAATTGTGTTATGGTTATGCTGTGGCCGCTAATGTTATGCCGAATTACTGAAATGCTAATAAAAGTGTATTTACATCTAAAAGTGTGATCCATCCATACCAATTTTTCCCACTCCCACGATCTTCTTGACCAAGGAAGGAAGTTTTTTGCAGAGAACTCATACAGCTGCAAAGTAGCGAGGGCAGGTGTCTGCCAGGCAACCAGTCTTCTTTAGGTTAATAAACATCAACTGAAGTCTGTACTTTCTGCAGGAAGAGCTGACACTCTACCCAAAGAGCCTAGAAGCCTGCCTGTCTGCTGAGAGAGGGAAGATGTGTGCCTGACCCAGCAGACTAGAGACTGTCCAGGAGGTGAGTGTGTTCCCAGCATGTGGAGCACCCAGAGGAGCATAGGTAGAGAGCTAGGACTTATTTCTGCTGAAAAAGGCGCCTCCCGGTCTCTTTGAGCTGTTCCCAAGTGAACTGTATCATGATTGTACCAGAGTGAAGATTTCCATCCTGCCTTGCAATACACCACAGGCTTGAAATAGGTGCACCGTCACTTCTGGCAGACAAAAGCAAAGTTGCACTGTTGCTGAATGGGGAAGCCACAAACGGCCTGAGGCTTCAATTGCCACAGCAACATCCTTGTGATGAAACATGGACAAGAGGCCGCAACTACTAATCCCAATCTTCGCTCTGCAGACATCCAAAGAGCCCCCACAGCTAAAAATTGGTGTGAACAAGCAGATCTGCACAACAAGATCATACGTGAACCTGGACCCGGACAGTGCTGCCACTGTGGCGGTCATGAAGAAAGGACCCATGCTGTAAGGTTGAGAATGCGCCCAATCATCGAATAGCCTGAACTTCAAAGCAACTAAGAGCAGGTCAATTCAGGGCTTAGTCTGCATATGGGGCTAGAGACTTATGCATGCAAGCAAGATGTTGTGTGTAGATTTAGATTCCGTATATAGGTCTCCCGATTTATGCCCTTATATAGGTACAATTCATATTGCCCTTATTTAGGCATAGAAAATCCTGCCCTTATTTAGGCATTGTCTATGCTAACCAAATACAGGCATGGTCTCCTACATCAGTCAATCCACGTCACAATGAGTTCTTGGAAAACCAGACTCTTAAGCCTTTAGGAATTTCCCTTGCTTGGATATTGATTTCTCCAAGAACTCATTTATTATGCATGAACATCTATTCCTAAGGGTTTCATTCATGATGTTCCGATGCCCGACTTTTACATCAATACAGGCATTCCTAAACACCTTCAAGGTATAAATATACCTGCACTTGCCCTGGCAAACCACGGTTCCGGTACGGTCCAGTTTGACTGCCTACTTGTGGTTCGCCATGGCAAGTTCGGAAGGTGATCGAATTCCAGCCTGATACACTGACCAGACGCTGTCATCCTCCTCGCAGAGAATCCAACTCCAGTGTTTCTGACTCCCCTAGCGGGGTGTTAGATATCGGGTCCCGGAAAGAGATTCCAACCTCGCACATTCTAAGGTATGGCGCAGACTAGAACTTAGAGAAACTTTTGGCAACTCTTGGCATAACTAAAACTATAGCTAGCTATACTTTAGAAAAAAGTGCCTACTTCTTACCTTATACTACACTTAGGTTAGGTACACTGGGGTAGAACAATTTAGAAGTATCAGATGAGTATTCACATTTTAGCCTGTGTTATTTATGTATGTATTTTAATTAATATATGTCATAGCTACAAACCATTCTATTGCAGTATTATTTTATCTTACTGCTAACTCTGTACATATTGTACTTCGCAGCCTGTCTTACGATTGCAGCAGTTCATATCTCTTGCACGAGAAATAAGACTTCAATAAACCCTTTTTATTGAAACGCCCGTCTATCTATTTCTGTGTAACTCTGTAGAAACGAAGCATGCACAATTGACTGAGTGAAAGTGTTATCTATTGTTTTCATGGTTCTGAGATTGTTCCGACTCTAAGGGAAACAAAGTTGTCATTGTAGGACAGTAGGATCTGCTTCACATGTGTACCCCCACCTTTTGCTGATGTTTCTCTGTTTTTCGACTTTAGTATGGCTGGGACCCTGCTATTCAGGGTCCCAGCCTAGCTGCTTCCTCTCTAAAATGATTCCATGTACTTTAGGTACAGTTCAGATTGGATCTGAGGTGCCCTTATAAGTCTTTAGTATATGGTATACTATGTATCCAGGGCATAGGTACCCCAGAGGCTTACCAGGGCATGTATTATGCCACCCCTGGAAAGTCACCCAAAATGACACCACAGGTCTACTACTGCAGCCTGGGTATGGTGGTGCATGCACCCCTTACTGAGATATAGGTTCACTATATATCACCATATACTGCACATACAAACCCCTAAGGCAGGCCTTATCAATCCTGAAGGCAGGGTGCTTGGTTATATGTGAGGGGGTGCCCAGGCATGAGCTGAGCCCCTCTGCAGCCTTCGGAATTTCTTTGCCGGGGTTGTCAGTAGTGCAGCCTGACCATATACTCTTAAGTGCATTATAACCAAACGGTAAATGCTAACTTTGGACTGGCTGCATGGAAATGTGGTAAATAATTTAATTACCGGGACTTAATTTGATACAGAAACATAATAAAATAGCTCAGTAAATAAGAGGCAGAATCCGTGGTATTAGAGGTTCGGAATGGGCTTTATTCCAATGGTCGATTATAATCGGTTGCTCCAAGTTCCATCACCACGAAGGTTCAGGAAGTGAAGTACATACATTATTGACAATCAATTACTTTTATACAATAGGCATTACAGTGAAGCAAATACAAGAGGCGTAACAATTGATAGTGGTGATAATATGTTCGTGCGTAGCAAAAATAGGCGTAACTGGGAGTGATTTAAAGAACGTCATCAGATGTGATGTCATAAGAGGGTGGTTCTATGAAAGAATTTCGCAATGTCAGCAAAAATACTTGACAGAAATGCGCGCGCAGCAGCATGACGTGTGATTGACGTGCAACTAGGGGGTGAAGGGGACTTGACTTTTAGCTCTACATGTGGCGACAGAAGTCTGGAGGGTCAAGTCAACCTAATCCAAATCATATCTAACATCCTGTGTTTAAAGAACTAAGTTATCCAAAAGAGAGGTCTCTTCGAGTAGAATCTTATTCTATACTGACTATACTGACCATTAGTGCGTGTACAAGCGTCTAAGTGTCTACACTGTATGCGAGGGCGGAAATCTTCCATAGCAAATAGGGCTATGAATTACTTTCATAAAGACAGAGAAGCCGAGCCTTTGCTCGGTAGTTGGAAGAATGTTTACTTAAACTGCTAGACAGGAATGCATCGGGCAGGGAACGGAGTAGATAACTTCGAAGGTGAAATACAGTTTTTGGCAGACAGCAGGCTGATGTCAGGCTTCGTGAGCCGCGCAGAGAATGAGACAAAGTTCATGGTCGCAGATGCAGGCTCAGACTGGAGCTTTTCAGAGGCAGAAGGCAAGAAGAGTTTGATGACAGAATCAGGGCCTACTTGCCTGGACTGTAAAATGGCATAAGTGAACCATATAAAGCCGGTGGCCTTTCATACTTAGGAATGGAATATCCGGCCTATTCATGGCGGATCTGACAGAGGACATGTTGACGGTGGACGCACATGTGTTTGCGTCTTCATAACTGGAACTGGAGGGAACATACATGTATTTGTGATTCATACATGAAACCGTTGGGGTCCAAGATAGGGGACATAACTGATCAGAAAAATCCATATTTCCACATTCCCTCCTTGTCCCCTACTTGCCCGTTAAGAGATATCAATCTTCATCAATCCATTGATCTGTTCATATAACATCATCTGTTCTTCTTTCTTCTTCCGTGACGAATGAAATCTTGGTGGTGGAATACACGATGTGGCACACAGACCACAGATCGCTGGTCCACATTGTAGACATAGACAGCAACTGAATAGTATGAGAAGGCCAATACCTAGGAAAGATAGGACCTTCCATCCAAAGGTAGATAATACACTCCAAAACCAACCGGACCAAGTCCAGGTGCCTGGGTTCTGGTGTATCTGGCTTACAATCTTATGAAGGCGAGTTATGGCTTTATATACAGATGGCGAATTTTCTGGTATGAAAATGCAACAGCTTGATCCGATGACCCTACAAGCTCCGCCCCTATCGGCTAGGATGACGTCAAGGACAAGACGATTTTGAAGCACAACAATCCGCATAGCAGACTGCTCTTCTGTTAAATTGCCTAAGGCGGAAATAGTTTCATTCACTACTGCTTCAAGGGTTCTAGTTAATCTACGTATCAGTTTACTATTAGTAACGGTACCTATATAGGGAAAGAGACCTTTATTGAAATCTGTGTATTTTTCCCATGCTGTTTCAGTGTAATCGACTATTGGGAGATCTCTCCTTACTCTATTATTTACTAAATGAGTGTTTCTGTGATAATCAGGAGGAGCTAGAAAAACAGGTGGCAAAAGGAATCCAATATAGCAAGTACCATCCCAATCTAGAGGCAAACGTACATATGCCGTCTGACCACATATGAAATAGGAATGGCAAGAAGCTCTAAATGTAGACTTGCCTTGATCACTAAATTCTACTACAGTGGTGCATCTACTATGGCCCATATGTATGGAACCATTCTTTCTTATACATAATTCCCCTTTTACTGGGAATACGGACATGGCGGGCAAGATTGGAGTAGCTTCGGACTCGACATTTAGGATCATAAGATTAAGTGTAAAATTACCTAATCCATATACTTCATTTTCTAGATCCGTTCCTGTTCTCTGGGGAAGTCCCTCCTTGTTAGGGTAGCAGACCTTAAGCAAAACTAGGTTCAAATTTCCCCATACCCAGTTATCTTGGTAAACTGCAGAATTCGAATCTAGAGAATTAATTAAACTAAACCATGCTCCACAGGAGCCGTTGTGTGTGAACGGGTATGGAAAGAGAGGTAGAATTCCTTTATAATTCTGATAGGGAGGGAGTCGGCCACATATCCAACAATTTGTAGCATTGCTAACCTGATGGGAATGATGTAACATACTGATAAACGTGTTATTGCGCAGCGCAAATCTATAAGACAACTCAAGCGGAGGTAATTCACTAAAAGAATGTTCAGCAGTAACATTATAAACATGTCTAGAAATAGGATAATATATGTGCAGCAATATACTTGCAGTAATTATTAAAAGACTTAAGAAAAACAAAATTAATAATGTCACTATGCAATGACTACGCAGTGATTTACAGTACGCCTGTCGTTTCAACATTCTTCGGGTGTTTTCTCCACTCAGGTCCAAGGGATACATGTCAGAGACAATTCAACCGCTTCACCTTGGAGAGGACTTAAACAATCAAATTGCTAGACTGATTGGACCTAAGCTTTAGTTTATAATGTTCGGAATTACTTTTTTCAACAAAAGGAAGTTTTGAGTCAATGGGTGAAGTCACACAAGGTGTGGTATTCACTTCTGATTGTGGTCCATGAAATTTCTTGATATGACTTGAATGAATCCAGCCTTTCCTGCCCTCGATCTTCACGGCTGTCCTTGTGGTGAGCAACACCAACTGGGGCGACTTCCACCTAGGTTCCAGCTGAGTCTTTCGATCAAAGTTCCTCACGAGGACCAAGTCTCCCGGAACTACGTCATGGGGTTTCACCTCAGTGTTGTCAGGAAAAGCTGCAGCTACCTGTGAACGACAAGATTGTAGTGCAGAAATCAAGGAAGCCAAGTAATCTGTCAGCATATTACAGTCAACATCAGTTATTTTGCGTGGTATAGGCGTCCCCCACATATTTGGTGGTCTGCCGAAGATCACTTCATACGGGGATAGCCCTGTTCGAGAATGTGCTACCATTCTCATGTAAAAGAGTGCAACGGGTAACGCTACTACCCAGTCGACACCTTTCTCTCTGCATATTTTGGACAATCTGATTTTCAGTATCTGATTATGTCTTTCTACGAGACCTGCTGCCTCGGGGTGTCGGACACAGTGAAATTTCCACTGATAGCCTAACAAAAGTGAAACATGTTTCATTAATTCGGATGAGAACGGCTGGCCGTTATCTGAGTGAACAACACGTGGTAAACCGTATCGTGGGAAGAATTCTCGAACCAACTGTTTGGCAGTAGTCGGGGCAGTGTAATCTGAAACCGGGTATGCCTCCGTCCAACGGGAAAGAGCACAAACAACGACGAGAACATATTTGAATCCTCGACATCGTTCCATCTGGATATAATCCATCTGGAGGACTTCAAAAGGGTGATCAGGAGGATGAAATCCACCCTGTTCTACGGGAACGCTTTTTCCTGGGTTGAACTGGCAACAGATCATACAGGTACGAACTTTTTGTTTGGCTGCTGCTCGCAAATG
The DNA here is from genome assembly GCF_964204655.1 of Triturus cristatus. Taxonomy (NCBI): domain Eukaryota; kingdom Metazoa; phylum Chordata; class Amphibia; order Caudata; family Salamandridae; genus Triturus; species Triturus cristatus. Next base: position 620,863,848 of record NC_140585.1, read on the forward strand.
TTTATTGAACCAAATGTGTTGAATGCTGTCTAGCATAGCTTTTTCTCCTAGATGTGCTGGACTATGTATAGTGTTAATTATAACTTGGACCATTGAATCAGGAAGGAACCACACAGACTTTTCCTTCATCATCCATCCTTGGTCCGTTTGGATCCCTCCTAATTCGGTCCATTTCTTTATTTCATCTGGTGTAGCATGTGTCTGTATGTCAATTACGTCAAGAGTAGGATCTTTAACTGTCATACAATGTGTCAGCGTCGGAACTATTGTCTTTGTCATGTCGGATGTTTGAGTTTGAGCGGTCTGTTTAGCTGTTCTGTCGGCTAGATCATTGCCTTGAGAAATGACATCAGTAACTTTCGTATGAGCCTTACATTTCATAATTGATATTGCAGTGGGTAGATGTATTGCATCTAATAAGGCATGGATAAGGGGTCCGTGCTGAATGTGGGCACCGTGGGAAGTTAAATAACCTCTCTCTCGCCACAGCACGCCGAAGTCATGTACCACTCCGAATGCATAACGTGAATCAGTGTATATGTTGACTTTTTTATTTGTGGCTTGAATACAGGCCTGTGTCAGAGCGATGAGCTCTGCGGCTTGAGCTGACAAGGTATTTATGCGATTAGTTTCAATGACTTCAGTATCTGTTGTGACTGCGTAAGCGGCCACTAACTCTCCTGTACTAGTTCTCATACATGAACCATCTACATACAACGTCAGGTCTGGGTCTGACAATGGGACATCGGTTAAGTCTTGTCTCGGTTTCGTCGTTATTGTAATAACTTCAATACAGTCATGTGCTAGTGGGTCTGTTCCAATCACAGGTAAAAGTGTGGCAGGATTCAATGTGTTACAACGTCTGATTTCTATATGTGGCTGAAACAATGTCAGTTCGTACCCAGTGAGTCGCGCAATAGTTAAGTGTTGTGTTTGTGTTCTATTCACAAGAACCTCTACTGCATGTGGTACTTGAGCTGTCAATGGATGTCCTAACACTATGGCATCGCTTTGTCTGATTGCTAAAGCTGTCGCTGCCACTGATTTCAGACACGCAGGCAAAGCCTGAGCTACGGGATCTAATGTACTAGAAAAATAAGCACATGGTTTGTGTGCTCCTGCTTGTTCCTGTGTGAGTACTGACAAGGCAGTACCTTCGCGTTCTGTAACAAAGAGTGTAAACTGTTTATTGTAACATGGCGTTGCTAAAACAGGTGCTTGACATAAAGCTTTCTTTAAGCTTTCAAAAGCTTGTGTATGTTCCTGAGTCCAAGGGAGAACAGTCGATGTGGCTGCCTCCTGTGTTGTCAACTGAATTAGTGGTTTTGCTAGAAATGCATACTGAGGGATCCACTGCCTACAATATGAAGTGAGGCCTATGAAAGCCCGTACCTCCTTTTGTGTCTTGGGTATTGGCATGTTAGCTATTAACTGAATGCGGTCAGGTGTAAGCTGCCTTCCCTCCTTGGACAGCGAGTGTCCAAGATAAACAACTCGCTGGACACAGAATTGCAGCTTAGAAGGGGACACCTTGTGCCCCTTTTCGGCTAGAAATTGTAAAACTGTCAGTGATGCTTTCTCACATTCGGGTTCGCTTCTCGCGGTGATCAGCAGATCATCGACATATTGAAGCAGAGCAGTGTTAACTGGCATGTGGATACTGTCGAGTTCTCGTTTCAGTGCTTGGCTATAGATGCTGGGGCTTTCTGTAAATCCTTGAGGTGCGCGTGAGAATTTAAAGCTACGTCCATTTAAACTAAATCCGAACAAATATTGGCTTTCCGGATCTATTGGGACGCTGAAAAAGGCATTCTTGAGATCAATTACAGTAAAGAATGTTGCCTCGGAATCAATAGCTGTCAGTAATGACGAGATATCTGGGACCACAGGGAATTGTGGCAAAATGCATTTGTTTAATTCGCGCAGATCAATAACCAGTCGATATACTGGCGGGGCCTTTGGATCTGTTCGTTTAAGAATCGGAATTATCGGTGAATTACATACATTGGAGTCTGTTTCCACAACCACTCCTTGGGCAATGAGCTCGTCAATGATTTGTAGTAAAGCCACTACAGCATCTGGTGGTAACTTGTATTGTCGCATTCGTGGTAGTACCACTCCTGCCTTTAGTGTGACTCGATATGGTGTAATGTTCATACAACCAACATCCGTAGGGCCTTGTGCCCATAGATGTGTAGGTAAAGTCTGCAGTCGGGGATCCATGTCTCTAGACACATAGTGACCTTTAAAATCACGTAAAAACAATCTTACTCCTTCCGGAGAGCAACATATTATAGCTCCTAGAGCTTTCAGTGTTTTTATTCCTAACAGATTTTCTGGACATGATTTAGTAAGCAATAAATCTTTAGTTCGGGTCAAAGGTCCTATCGTAAGTGGAAGAGGCTGTGACACTTCATTAACAATAGGTTTTCCTGAAAAACCAAGGGAAATATTCTGAGAGCCTGAGAGGGGTGCCCCTGGAACTTCACTACGTTTTATGGTTGTTCGACTTGCCCCTGTATCGAGTAAAAATTTTCTGTCTTGGCCTAATAATTCACTATGTACATAAGGTCCTTCTTGATCTACAGGGATCTCGATAAGGGGTAAGTCAACTTCCCTCTCTAGGCTGGTTCATGCGTATCGCTGGTAATCAGGATAGTCGTACTGTGCGGTCTGGTACAGTTGTCGTGTCGTGGTTTGTGTGGCAGCAACAGGCAGCGCTGGTGCAGCTGGCACAAACTGTATAGACTGTGGTGGAGCTGGCATGGACTGTGCATGCTGCGGGGCTCCTTGTTCATTCTGATCCTGTCTAGGTGGCCGTGGTCTTTCTTTTGTATTACCTATGGCAATATTATGTTTCAAAACTGGACAATCGTGTACGTAATGACCTGGCTTTTTACAATAATTGCATGTCCCTTTTACAGGTCCTGTTGGATCACTGGAATGTGTCGTACCCTTTTTATGTCCTTCAGCTGGAACTGTCTGGGAAACTAGCATTTTCATTTTCGTGTCTTTCATACGTCTATGTTCATGTTCTTGTTCCTCTCTAATTCTATTGTGATGGTACTGTAACATTTGTAACATTTGTGATGGGGTGTTACCTTGCCAGGTACTCTCGAATTTTAATACTCTGTTCTTCACTTGAGGCAGGGCATTTTCTACTAATTTTGTTACAAACAGATGTGGGTATGATTCGCTACTTGCTTTTATGCCACTATTTATACCAAAACATTTTTCAAATCGGGCATAGTAATCGCTAGTGTCTTCATCTTGCTTCTGTTTACAGGCTGAAATTGTACCCCAGTCTTCCTTTTTCGTAGTTAATAAACGTGGCAGTACCTGTACTAATAAACCTGGTAGTGCTTTAGTTTTATCCCCAAGTCCTGCTCCTGCAGTTCGGGCCTTTTCTTCTGCTTCTAATACTGACCATTCTATCTTTTGGTCTCCTACCTCCCACTCTTTTTCCCTGAGTTTCTCATAAATGCCAGCAGGCATTAATACCTTTAATATTGTCATGATGTCGGGATAGGTATACTCTCCCATGAGTAACATGTCTTTAATTTCTCGGTGAAAACCCGCTGGATCTTTGTCATGACTGGGTACCACTTTCTTCATTTCTAACAATTCTATTTTCGATATGGGCGTATATACAAATACGCGTTTAAACTCATTGTCCTCGCCTTTTATTGGGTGCACTTCTCGTAAGGGATTCTGTCTATCCATGTAATACGTGGTTCTTTCCTTGATGGGCAATGAGACATGTTCTGAACATACAAAAAGAATATACTGCTTTCTTGATTCTAGAATTTCTTTAATTAATTTAGTACCTGAACCTCTCCATCTATTCATGAGCAATTCAGTCAATATGTCAGGTAAGGGACCAGGGTCCGAATGCTGACTCTGATATAGTATAAGGAGTTGTTGAATCATATAAATCCCAGCTAAACGCTGTTCATCTGGGGTGAGATTCAAAAATGTGCGTGCTACTGTATCGTCACTATACTTTCCGGGACTGTCAACCCAATGGACAGCTGACCTGGCTAATTCTTGTTCATCCATAGAATCGAGAAAATGATAACCCCTTCGTTCTCGGAGTAATTTGTCAGCTGCTTGGAATGAATGCTCGTTAGACCTTATATTAATTATAGGTGTTTGGAAATTCCTGTTATTATCTGGACATATCGGACGTCTCGGGTCAATAAGACATCTATTACTATTACGAGGTCTTCCTCTACCCACATAGGCTATGGTGTCTGACTGTCCTGTGGACAGTCCTGATCCTTCTTCCTCGTTTTGTTCGGACTGGTCTACCGCTAATCTCTCTTCATGTGAACGTTCTATTTCTTTACGGATCTTTCGGCACATGGCTACTATACAATTTTGCTTATCATGTCTACCTTCTGATATATTCTGGCTCCATCTAGTAAGAATTTGCATTGCTTCCGGGTCTACCCCCGGTCGGTCTTGATTTCTGATCACACAATTTATGAGGAAACGTAACAGTTCCCCCTGTATCTCCACTTTCTGGTATTCCATAGCTCTGTTAATACATTCAGAATCTCGCCCTGTTTGGACAAAATGGTATATATTATCTAGATGCGCAGTCATTCCTGGTAACTTCCCTAAATACACTGCGGCTCGTCTGATACGTAATGATGCCATGATCATTTCGTCCTCTTTGCCGGGCACAGGGTCATATCTACAATCTACAAGAAGTTCCTTAAGCGTACGGGCATTTATGAGTTTGGGGGTACGTGAATGTGCTGACTCTTGAAAGGTAAGTTTATTTATTCTGGGTGGCGTAGAAAAAATGTTGCTAGTACCTCCCGTAGTCCCGTCTGGGGTATCGGGCGTGAAAGGATTCGTTGAACGCGACACAGCAACTATAGGTGCGGACACAGCTATAGAAGTAGCAGTAGGAACAGATGCAGAAACAGATGTGCTTGCCGGAATTTGTTGCTGTAGAGATACGGGTACTGGATCTTGGCGTTGAACCTCCCTGGCAGGCGGTCTATGTGGGGCGGAATTAGCATACTCGGGAGCTGCGTCATCTAAATATGAGGAAAGAAAAACATCTTCTGCGGTTCTAGGATGCCCCTTAGGATATACCTTTATTGGAAATAATGGGGTTGGCAAGTCTTTTGGTATCTCTGGAGTAGCCTTAGGTAATCCTTCGGTCAGAAGGGGATACATACCATTCATAAGGGTATTTCTTTGTCTGTCTACTTGTTCTGATTTCACTCGGATACCTTCTTCAATTAATAGATTTTCTCGAACTTTATTTGAATTCTCTCTATTTCTCTCTTCCTGTCGGAGGGCTTTTTCTGTACGTCTATGAGATTCTTTACGCCATAACTCAACGGCGTCTTTCTGTGACTGTCTGACTTTCCTTTTCCATAACTCTTCCTCTACTTTCATGATGCACTCTGCATCCCAGGTCCCCGCTGTGGGCCACCTCTGACTTTCTGGTAATTCCTTGGTGTAGTCTACCCATAAATCAAGAAATAATATAGCGTCTAAGCCATGTTTATGATACATGAAGTACCCTGGAGTGTCCCTAGGAGGAATAGGAACGGCTTCTTCGAGTACCCCTTTTCTTGTTGTGATCTGTCTTAATTTTGAAAAGAGCGGCATATTGAAAACTGATCTGATACTTGATTCTAAACAAACTTAATACAGTAAACGATAATGAACAGTCATTCACACCACAATATGCAGAACGTACTTAAAACATTTAACATTTAACATTTACCTGAACAATCAATAATGATGACGATCTAAGGAAAACTTAATCACTAAACATAATACTCGACATTAACTGAATCATTCTGAATTATATACTTGATATACTAGATATACTGCTAAACAGTACAGATACACTGCTAAAACAGTGCAGACCGGATTTGTGTACCCAAACCCGTCTTGACCGGCACAACCTATGTGCACGTCAGAATGCCTCCCCAGTAATGGTACTCACCGGGTAGCTCGGAAACGGAAGGCCTCGGAAACTGAACTGAACTTGAACCGGACTGGACTCGACTCGAACACTGCGGAGACTGGACTCGACTTGGGACTTCGGAAACTGGTGGGCCTCTGTATACCTCGGATCTTGCTCTCTCAGCTAGGCTCTGGTCGGGATACTTCGCACTTCTCACCGCCTCGTCTGGGTGTTGATCGCAGCCTCAGTCGCCCCCGCTTGACCGGAGGGAGATACAGGAAATCCTGCTGGTACGCGTTATTGTCCGTCCAGCTGTGGCAGGAGACCGGGCCTGCAACTCACCGCCGGCGCGTGAGATGAGAAAGTGTCCCTGTTCGGGCGCCATTCATGTGGTAAATAATTTAATTACCGGGACTTCATTTGATACAGAAACATAATAAAATAGCTCAGTAAATAAGAGGCAGAATCCGTGGTATTAGAGGTTCGGAATGGGCTTTATTCCAATGGTCGATTATAATCGGTTGCTCCAAGTTCCATCACCACGAAGGTTCAGGAAGTGAAGTACATACATTATTGACAATCAATTACTTTTATACAATAGGCATTACAGTGAAGCAAATACAAGAGGCGTAACAATTGATAGTGGTGATAATATGTTCGTGCGTAGCAAAAATAGGCGTAACTGGGAGTGATTTAAAGAACGTCATCAGATGTGATGTCATAAGAGGGTGGTTCTATGAAAGAATTTCGCAATGTCAGCAAAAATACTTGACAGAAATGCGCGCGCAGCAGCATGACGTGTGATTGACGTGCAACTAGGGGGTGAAGGGGACTTGACTTTTAGCTCTACATGTGGCGACAGAAGTCTGGAGGGTCAAGTCAACCTAATCCAAATCATATCTAACATCCTGTGTTTAAAGAACTAAGTTATCCAAAAGAGAGGTCTCTTCGAGTAGAATCTTATTCTATACTGACTATACTGACCATTAGTGCGTGTACAAGCGTCTAAGTGTCTACACTGTATGCGAGGGCGGAAATCTTCCATAGCAAATAGGGCTATGAATTACTTTCATAAAGACAGAGAAGCCGAGCCTTTGCTCGGTAGTTGGAAGAATGTTTACTTAAACTGCTAGACAGGAATGCATCGGGCAGGGAACGGAGTAGATAACTTCGAAGGTGAAATACAGTTTTTGGCAGACAGCAGGCTGATGTCAGGCTTCGTGAGCCGCGCAGAGAATGAGACAAAGTTCATGGTCGCAGATGCAGGCTCAGACTGGAGCTTTTCAGAGGCAGAAGGCAAGAAGAGTTTGATGACAGAATCAGGGCCTACTTTCCTGGACTGTAAAATGGCATAAGTGAACCATATAAAGCCGGTGGCCTTTCATACTTAGGAATGGAATATCCGGCCTATTCATGGCGGATCTGACAGAGGACATGTTGACGGTGGACGCACATGTGTTTGCGTCTTCATAACTGGAACTGGAGGGAACATACATGTATTTGTGATTCATACATGAAACCGTTGGGGTCCAAGATAGGGGACATAACTGATCAGAAAAATCCATATTTCCACAGAAACATGTCATTGTTTGGTGTCAAACACCTTGGAATCATACCCCACACCAGTAACTGGTGTGGGAGTATGATCCCACCCTTCTAGAGGGAGAGACATGGCAGCACTGGTATACCCGGTAGAAACTTAATAGAGCCCTGACATCACAAAATGGATGCTGCAGCCACAGACACAAGTCTGGCCTCCTACTGCTGACCGAAACTCCGGCAGGGGAGGCCTGGACAATAGGTTTCCTGTCACAGGGAGGTGTAACCACCTCCCAGACAGGATTATGTATATTGGGGCTGGGTGGGAGCACTCTCTGAGTGCTTTTAAGTCCTGGACTGGGGGTACATTTGGTGTCCCTGTGCATAGTCCAGCTCAAACCGGTTCAGAGGCTTCCAGCCCCTGCTCTGGTGTGAAACTGGACAATGGAAATGGGTGTAGCCACCCCTCTTTCCAAACCCTCCCATAGGTGAGTCCCCAGAGCTGGTCCAACCCCTTCCTTAGGTATAAGTAAGGAACCTCTGTAACCAGAACTTTAGATTACCCTGGACGAAACTCTGAAGCCTAATCCTGGACCTTTGACGCTCTGCTAAAGACCAGAGGACTGAAGAAGTCTCCCTTGGGGTCAAGGAGTGACTCCCCTGCTTGGCAGGCACCAACGAAGCAATTTGCCGGTCTGCATTATCAAAGCGCCTGCCGGACTCCAAAGTATTTGAAGCCTAGAAAGAGGATTTCTAGACATCTCAGAGGCCGACCCAAGTCTCCAGCAAAGCTGAGACCCGCCGCACTCGTGAGTAGCATGGAACCGGAACTCCTGGTCACCATGCACTTTTGCAAGTGCATTAACTTCTCAACATCTTCTGAAGTTGTGCTTAGGCTGACTTGTAGCCCCCACCTCGAGCACTGAATCCACCAAAGATTGTTGGCCTGGTCATTCCGAGTGACACGTGAGCCACCATTTTGTGTTTCATCTTGAGGTCCCTTTGCGATCCCTGGTCCGTTGACTGGTGGGTCCCTGAGGGGGTAACTCCCTACCAAGTGGTGAGTCCCATAGACCTTGCTGGTCTGCACCGAAGCAACTGGTAAAACAAGCTGCTTTACATTCCTTCAGGACTTAGCCTGAAGGCTACTCTCCATAGCTACCACTAGGATAGCTTTCAATAAAGGTTGTCTTTAACCTTTAACCAATAAGGGGTTGTTTGGACTGATACAAGGTGTCCACTATAACTAGTGGACAGCATATATCAGGCCAACTTCTCACAGTCATGTTTATGCGGTGGTCTGAAACTCATCCCTTCTTGTTTATTCGAGAAGTTTCTAGTGACCTCTGAGTTAGCTCGTACACACAAGTAATTAAGTTTAATGTACTCGATAGAGACATACTGACCTCAGTCCTATGTCAAATCTATAGTGTATATTATTCCAATGCGCAGAGCCTATCAGGGATATAGGAACTACACTACATGGCGCCCAACGGTTTGGTAAGGCACTCATTTAACGCTAGATACTGAAGTACCTCAGTCGTGCTTTTCTCAGAGCCCCCTACTCATAATACTCCATTAGACGTCTGGAGTGGGTAGGGATAATATCCGCCATAGCTGAGTAGGACAAAGATCCTATGTATTAGCTGTTTGGTTTGTTCAACGTTGAAGGATACAGTGTTCCAAAATATTGTGCACCTTATCTTTGTTCCCTTGAAACTTGCTCTGCAATTTTCATTAAATGATGTCTGACAACGAGGTCGTCGACAACGGTACAGCTACGGCTTACCTTACAGGTTTTAATGAAACCGATGCGGGTGTTATACACATCCCACCAAATTTAAGGAGAGCCATCACTCTGAAACTTATAAAACATGGCCTAACACCAAGCGGTGGTAGAGCAGTTTTTGTGATAGAGGCACATGAATCTCACCAGACAGAGATATTCTATTCATGGATAGTATTCCCAGAATCAAATCCAGTAACTAAAACGTTTCACTTCTGCAAAGAAGATGAACCACCTGAGGAATATATTCCTTTCGAGGATATTGAAATTCCAATCACATAACAGGAGCATGATCTCTGGTTTAAAGGCGCCCTAAAACATTACAATCACATTACCAGGCTCGGTCCACTAGGTAGCCCAGGAGCAACATGGCCGATTTTAGCCGGCTACACACCTCATCCAGACATTGAAGAAATGTCAAATGTAGAATTGCTAGCTCAACTCAAGGAGCTAATCAAAATATATAGACAATTGGTTAAATATGTCATGCGGACTTTCACAGTCCAACCACCATTAACCATTAAAAATCCAGCCCCTCATCCGGGGAATACACTAAAAATTACTCTACAGGCTTTACACGCAGTCATGGGTAAAATGCCCACAAAACGTGAACAAATTCCATTCTGGATAGCTCAAAAAATGTCTCAAATCGAAGCAGTATTTCCTAATACTTGCCCTTATGAGAAACACAGAATTCTAACAGTCTGTTTACCAGTGGGGATCAAACCACATCAGGAAACTGCACCACTTGGGGCACAGTCTTTGCTGCAATCTACACAAAAACACATGGTGTTCCGTCTATGGCTGTAATACATGACGTCCTGAAACAGATTCAAAACGAATACGGGGCAGAGCCTGCTCTGAATTTAGGTATGAAGTTACTTAAAAATTTCGACCAGTTCTCAACAATAATATTATCTAACATTAAAGGAGAAGCAGCATCAGTGGCAATCCGCCAGATATTAAGGGAATTTGATGTAACAGAACAACCACAAGAACTAGCCAGAATAATTAAAAAGTCCTATGAAGAATTAGGCGGAGACAGTTTGGGAGGGAAACCAGTTAAACCACAACTGTCTGAAAGTCCTGATAAATTCTTTCCTAAAAACACTCCTACCTATTCTAAAAAGAAGTGGGAAAAGAGCAAACAGCATTCCAAAGAGAAGCGTTCTCAATCCCGAGGTAGGTCTCCTCAAAAGGAGCCCTCTGAAAGGAGGTACAACCTCAGGAATAGGGATAATTTGAGAAAACCTGACAGGTATCAAGATACTGATACACGTTCCTCTCGTACCTTTCAGATATCACCACAGACATCCAAAAGAACAGGACATCAGATCACAAAGAAGAACGCGTGAAGTCCAAAGACGATCAACACGTTCAGAAAAACAATACAAAACCTCAATTCTCCAAGAAGAAAGTAGCAGGTCTGAAGTTCAGACATGCCGAGGATTCTGAGAACACAACTCAAGAACGGAGAATGGGCTCAGACAATGTTGGACAGTGCAGCAGAAGTTACAGTAGCTCGCCAGAACCTGAAGGGGCTTCTGGAGACAGTGGATTTGAATGAGGACATTCAAGTTGAAACTGCAGACATCAGGGTTAGTTCTCCGCATAGGTTATATGAAATAACACTCCGGATGGAGGGAGACATACCAAGAAAAGTGAAAGCACTCTTTTGGGAGCGACTTTCAAAGGGTTATGATATACTTCTAGCAGAACGAGACTGGGCACCAAAATTTGTCAGGGAGTGCCCACATGGCGAAGACATCATTATGTCAGCCTTCTCCAACGATGTTCTAGTACACTTAAAATATACTTATGCCAGGAAATGGGCAGTGGCCCAAGCCCCAGCATTATACAAGAATCATGTAGGATGGGATGAGGACTCATCTCACCACAAAATCCAGTTAAAAAATCAACCAACTGCACAAAGGCAGTTAAGCAAGAAGCCAAAAAACAAGTCAGGGAGATCTTAGATTAACTTGAATACCAGGGGGTGATTGGAACATGCACCTCATCAATGAACAATCCTTTGTTTCCTGTCTCCAAACCAGACAATACATATCGTCTAGTTTTGGATAAACTCTTGTTGTAAAACCTTTGCAGTGCAAAATGCACACAGTACAGTACAGCATTAATGAATAAAATTGTGCGTAAAAAGTACAAAACCACATTAGACATTTCAAATGGTTTCTTTTGTCAAAATATTGCGCTTGAAATATAGATATTTGACCGCTTTCTCAATAATGGGGACCCAGGGTCAATTTTGTCGACTCCCACAGGGGTTCAAAAACAGCCCAGGGTTATTCTCAGCGAGAGTAACAGAGATACTACAAATTTATGATGACGAGGCATTGTCATATGTCGATGATATATATCTGACAGATGATGACCTGGACAGACACTTGAACAGGGTGAACACCATTATATTGGGCTTCGCCACTGAGGGTTACAAATTCAACTATAAAAAGTCCAGAATTGCCCACCTCAACGTTCTTTTCCTAGGATATGAACTTTCAAGTGAAGGCAAAAGCCTGGCAGCCAACTTTTTAGAGAAGTGTGCACTGCGCCAACCTCCAATAACGCTGAAAAGCTTACAGTCGATTCTAGGTTTCCTGAATTTTGGAAGAACATACATTCTAAACTACGCAGAGAGGGTTAAACCTCTCTACGAATTAATGAAACCGGATTTCAAAGCCACAACTTGGACACAAGAACACACAGAAATTCTGCGTTCACTTAAAACAGACATGTTAGCAACAAAACACTTGCAAACACGCGGAAACGTACGCAACTTAGTGATCCCAATCATTCCGGGTCAATGCGGATTCACCTACTTCACTTTTAACTAAGGTGAAAAAGTACCAATTGCATACAACTCACACTTGTATACACAAGCAGAAATGAAATTCACTTCTACGGAAAAGATTCTGACAGCAGTTCAAACCGCTGCAGCAAAAGAAAGCACAGGGGAAACGCATTATGGTCCTGACTCCTGTACCAGCCTTAGAGGCAGTTACAAAAGCGAGTATTCCGAATGCAAAGGCTTTACATCCAAGATGGATACTGTTGTAATCTTTATGTTTTCTGTTTGGTGATGTCATCATGTTTGATACCCAGCAACTGCATCCTAGCAACTGCTGTTCTACTACGTGAAGCCAGTCTGTGGGAGTCACGGAGACAGGACAGGAGTGCACTGGATGACAGCTGTTGGGGGTTGCTGCATACACTTAAATTAAACTTCTTCTTCACAATTTCATCGACTCCCTTTCCTCAAAAGATACAATGGGTTAATTCTCTTGCTGCAACTGATGTTGAATATGTTTTTGATCCTTATTTGAAAACACAAGCATTCCTGCAATACGAACACAAATGTCCTCTGCAAACTGAAATTCTCCCTCTTGATCAGTACAAATTTAAAATCTATACTGACGGATCTGCACAACCCGCTACGGAGAGTGAAAAAGCTTACAGTGCAGTATGCGCGATCGTTAAAGGTCTTATGCACGATGGCAAATTCAGACCAATGGTCACAAAAACCCAATCTCTAGGAGATTGTACTGCTCAGCGAGCTGAACTACAAGCATTCAAGATGGCACTTGAAAATACGGATCGCGAATTCCCCACACTCATAGTGTGCGATTCTTTTTACTGTGTTCAATCTTACAATGAATATTTACAGAATTGACTTCAAAATGGTTTCAAAGATGCAAAAGGTGGCACAATCAAGCATAAAATGCTTTGGGAACAAGTAGTTCAGTTACGAAAAGGACTACAAAACACTCATGTGATACACATGCTGGGTTATCAACATGATGGCGTTCACTTTGAAGGGAATTCATTGACTAATGAAGCAGCGAAAGGGGCTGTGCAAACAGCTTCCGTAGCTGCAATCACTCGCTCAAAAACAAAAATAGACAGTGAAATAATGCTGGCTGTCAATGCTTCAAGCAAAGGCAGCGGTGCAGGGTTACCTAAAAAATTTCCACTCATATATAATTGATGCGAACAATGTTCCGTTTGCTCGAATCCCTGGAGTGGGGGATAGGGTAATACCAAACATGGAACATAGATTAGGACTAATCCTAGCAGCACATGAAGGGATCGCCTCTGCCCATGCAGGTGTTTCCGCCACAGTATCGTTATTAAAACAGAGATACTGGTGGCCAGGCATTAGGAAACAGACCAGGAATTATGTTTTGGAATGTGAAATATGCCAGAAGATGAAAGTCTCTACTGTGAAACGTCCTTCGCAGACGCCTCTGTTAATTTCAGATAAACCATTAGCATACGGAGACTATCAAAGCCTAGTGACATATTATGCAAACATACCATAAATGTAGATAGTATGGAGGCGAAATGTGAACACTGTGATAAGACCCTAATTTTTAAAACGAACAAAAACAATGAGGAAAAGCTGCACCTAGCACTACTTAACTGCCGGTCATTAGCCAAACATAAATATGAGATCCATGACCTACTTAGGGAACAATCACTGGACACTCTCTTCCTGACCGAGACTTGGCTTAATGAAAGTTCCACCACAGATGTTCTGAACGCTACCCCCAACTAATATAGGCTAGTAAGGCAGGACCAAGAAGGTCAAATAGGTGGCAGTATTGCTATAATCTACAATTCAACACTGAAGTGTGAGATAAAAAAAGCTGATCTTGAAAATTGCGAAGCATTCTTATTCACCCTAGCAGCAATGGAAGACAACACCATAGCGGGCTTACTAATTTATCGTCCGCCATGTCCTTTATCTCAATTTATTATGAGTCTGGAAGAGAAGGTAATACACCCAGCTCTACGACACAAAAATTTTCTGATACTATGAGATCTTAATATACATTTTGACAATAAACAGAACCAAGAAGCTAATACATTATGAAAGGACCTATTGACACTTAACTTAGTACACAAAGTAGAGACCCAAACACACCAAGGAGGACCCATTTTGGACCCCATTTTCTCAAACATTACGGAGATAAAGGTCGATACACCATGGCCAATTCCCTGGTCAGATCATTATCTAATCAAATTTACAGTACTTTCCCACAGAAAGAGGCTAGAACAACAGACCAAGGAAATCACTAGCAGGAAGTGGAAGAATTGTACCCCCACCTCCTTCACCAGGACGCTGACGGAAAAAAAGCTTATTCTAGATAATGATATTAATCTAGCAAATAGTAATCTGGAAACTTGGATTATAGAGGCACTGGATAAGATAGCACCTTGGAGTACCAGGATCCCAAAGAGACAAAAGGAAACGGCACCTTGGTTCAATGATGAATTAAAGATGGCCAAGAAAAAACGCAAAAGGCTTGAGCGAGTATGGAGGACGGAGTACTGCAGTATAGCCAAAGAAAACTATAAAAGGGAACTAAAACAATACCAAGCTTTAATTAAAAAATCCAGAAGTACTTTTTATATGGAAAGAATTGAAAAGGCTAGCAACTCCTCCAAAGAAATGTTTACCATACTTAAGTCCCTTAGAACACATGAAACCAGAGAGGATACTATCTAAGGGTGGGCGTAGTTCGCGAAGTAGCACTTCGCGAAGCTACGCAAAGTGAAGTTCGCACTACGCGAGCTGCGCGTAGCACTTCGCGAACTGCGAAGTAACATGTTCGCACTGTGCAAGATGTTGTTTTCAATGATTGCACAGTGCGGACAAGCAACCGGCACTGTGCAATCATTGAAAATGGCATCTTGCACAGTGCGAGCTGTAGTTTTCTGCTGCTCGAGTAGATTTTTACTCGAGCTGCAGCTTTCTCAACGCGAACTGGTAGTTTCTCATCGCGAGCGGTCGCGAGCATACGCGACCCCTCGCAATGAGAAACCTGACCTTCTCGCGTTGGGAATCTCGCCGGGAGGTTTATTTTCCATGCTCGCGATCGCGAACAAGGAAAAAGTCTCGCCAGGATGTCATTTTGCTTGCTCGCGGTCGCCAACTTGACGTTGAGGACCGCGAGCAAGCAAAAAATGACCGCAGCACTACGCAACACTACGCTACGCGTGTTCGCACTGTGCTACGTGCAGTTCGCGTAGTGCGAAGTAGCGCGAACTTCGCAAACTACGCGAGCGTAGCGTAGTGCTTCGCCCAGGCCTAATACTATCACCTCAACCGAGAGCTGTAATAAGGTTGCAGAATTCTTCATGAATAAAGTTACTAACGTATATGACACATTCCCGGTGGAAGTGCAACAAGGAATAGGCTTGACCGGCAGGAGCCAGATAAAGTTTGCAGGGGTGACACTGGATGAATTTACGATCCTGATTATAGAAGAACTTACATTTATAGCAAGAGGTATCAAATCTGTCTCCCCTCTGGACCCAGCTCGACCAAAAATAATGATGTTAGGAGCTATTGCAATTATGCCATATATCTCGGAGCTCATTCTACGCTCCTTCCAAACTGGCATTGTTCCCACCAAATGGAAACAGTCCATTGTCAAGCCACTCAAAAAGAAACCACTGTTAGATCAAACAGTATTAGAAAATCTATGCCCGATCTCACTGTTACCGTTTTGGCTAAAATTGCAGAGAAGGTAACAAACATACAGCTAGTAGACCATATAAGCTGGAATGGCGTTCTGCATACATATCGTCTAGTTTTGGATAAACTCTTGTTGTAAAACCTTTGCAGTGCAAAATGCACACAGTACAGTACAGCATTAATGAATAAAATTGTGCGTAAAAAGTACAAAACCACATTAGACATTTCAAATGGTTTCTTTTGTCAAAATATTGCGCTTGAAATATAGATATTTGACCGCTTTCTCAATAATGGGGACCCAGGGTCAATTTTGTCGACTCCCACAGGGGTTCAAAAACAGCCCAGGGTTATTCTCAGCGAGAGTAACAGAGATACTACAAATTTATGATGACGAGGCATTGTCATATGTCGATGATATATATCTGACAGATGATGACCTGGACAGACACTTGAACAGGGTGAACACCATTATATTGGGCTTCGCCACTGAGGGTTACAAATTCAACTATAAAAAGTCCAGAATTGCCCACCTCAACGTTCTTTTCCTAGGATATGAACTTTCAAGTGAAGGCAAAAGCCTGGCAGCCAACTTTTTAGAGAAGTGTGCACTGCGCCAACCTCCAATAACGCTGAAAAGCTTACAGTCGATTCTAGGTTTCCTGAATTTTGGAAGAACATACATTCTAAACTACGCAGAGAGGGTTAAACCTCTCTACGAATTAATGAAACCGGATTTCAAAGCCACAACTTGGACACAAGAACACACAGAAATTCTGCGTTCACTTAAAACAGACATGTTAGCAACAAAACACTTGCAAACACGCGGAAACGTACGCAACTTAGTGATCCCAATCATTCCGGGTCAATGCGGATTCACCTACTTCACTTTTAACTAAGGTGAAAAAGTACCAATTGCATACAACTCACACTTGTATACACAAGCAGAAATGAAATTCACTTCTACGGAAAAGATTCTGACAGCAGTTCAAACCGCTGCAGCAAAAGAAAGCACAGGGGAAACGCATTATGGTCCTGACTCCTGTACCAGCCTTAGAGGCAGTTACAAAAGCGAGTATTCCGAATGCAAAGGCTTTACATCCAAGATGGATACTGTTGTAATCTTTATGTTTTCTGTTTGGTGATGTCATCATGTTTGATACCCAGCAACTGCATCCTAGCAACTGCTGTTCTACTACGTGAAGCCAGTCTGTGGGAGTCACGGAGACAGGACAGGAGTGCACTGGATGACAGCTGTTGGGGGTTGCTGCATACACTTAAATTAAACTTCTTCTTCACAATTTCATCGACTCCCTTTCCTCAAAAGATACAATGGGTTAATTCTCTTGCTGCAACTGATGTTGAATATGTTTTTGATCCTTATTTGAAAACACAAGCATTCCTGCAATACGAACACAAATGTCCTCTGCAAACTGAAATTCTCCCTCTTGATCAGTACAAATTTAAAATCTATACTGACGGATCTGCACAACCCGCTACGGAGAGTGAAAAAGCTTACAGTGCAGTATGCGCGATCGTTAAAGGTCTTATGCACGATGGCAAATTCAGACCAATGGTCACAAAAACCCAATCTCTAGGAGATTGTACTGCTCAGCGAGCTGAACTACAAGCATTCAAGATGGCACTTGAAAATACGGATCGCGAATTCCCCACACTCATAGTGTGCGATTCTTTTTACTGTGTTCAATCTTACAATGAATATTTACAGAATTGACTTCAAAATGGTTTCAAAGATGCAAAAGGTGGCACAATCAAGCATAAAATGCTTTGGGAACAAGTAGTTCAGTTACGAAAAGGACTACAAAACACTCATGTGATACACATGCTGGGTTATCAACATGATGGCGTTCACTTTGAAGGGAATTCATTGACTAATGAAGCAGCGAAAGGGGCTGTGCAAACAGCTTCCGTAGCTGCAATCACTCGCTCAAAAACAAAAATAGACAGTGAAATAATGCTGGCTGTCAATGCTTCAAGCAAAGGCAGCGGTGCAGGGTTACCTAAAAAATTTCCACGCATATATAATTGATGCGAACAATGTTCCGTTTGCTCGAATCGCTGGAGTGGGGGATAGGGTAATACCAAACATGGAACATAGATTAGGACTAATCCTAGCAGCACATGAAGGGATCGCCTCTGCCCATGCAGGTGTTTCCGCCACAGTATCGTTATTAAAACAGAGATACTGGTGGCCAGGCATTAGGAAACAGACCAGGAAATATGTTTTGGAATGTGAAATATGCCAGAAGATGAAAGTCTCTACTGTGAAACGTCCTTCGCAGACGCCTCTGTTAATTTCAGATAAACCATTAGCATACGGAGACTATCAAAGCCTATTGACATATTATGCAAACATACCATAAATGTAGATAGTATGGAGGCGAAATGTGAACACTGTGATAAGACCCTAATTTTTAAAACGAACAAAAACAAGGAGGAAAAGCTGCACCTAGCACTACTTAACTGCCGGTCATTAGCCAAACATAAATATGAGATCCATGACCTACTTAGGGAACAATCACTGGACACTCTCTTCCTGACCGAGACTTGGCTTAATGAAAGTTCCACCACAGATGTTCTGAACGCTACCCCCAACTAATATAGGCTAGTAAGGCAGGACCAAGAAGGTCAAATAGGTGGCAGTATTGCTATAATCTACAATTCAACACTGAAGTGTGAGATAAAAAAAGCTGATCTTGAAAATTGCGAAGCATTCTTATTCACCCTAGCAGCAACGGAAGACAACACCATAGCGGGCTTACTAATTTATCGTCCGCCATGTCCTTTATCTCAATTTATTATGAGTCTGGAAGAGAAGGTAATACACCCAGCTCTACGACACAAACATTTTCTGATACTATGAGATCTTAATATACATTTTGACAATAAACAGAACCAAGAAGCTAATACATTATGAAAGGACCTATTGACACTTAACTTAGTACACAAAGTAGAGACCCAAACACACCAAGGAGGACCCATTTTGGACCCCATTTTCTCAAACATTACGGAGATAAAGGTCGATACACCATGGCCAATTCCCTGGTCAGATCGTTATCTAATCAAATTTACAGTACTTTCCCACAGAAAGAGGCTAGAACAACAGACCAAGGAAATCACTAGCAGGAAGTGGAAGAATTTTACCCCCACCTCCTTCACCAGGACGCTGACGGAAAAAAAGCTTATTCTAGATAATGATATTAATCTAGCAAATAGTAATCTGGAAACTTGGATTATAGAGGCACTGGATAAGATAGCACCTTGGAGTACCAGGATCCCAAAGAGACAAAAGGAAACGGCACCTTGGTTCAATGATGAATTAAAGATGGCCAAGAAAAAACGCAAAAGGCTTGAGCGAGTATGGAGGACGGAGTACTGCAGTATAGCCAAAGAAAACTATAAAAGGGAACTAAAACAATACCAAGCTTTAATTAAAAAATCCAGAAGTACTTTTTATATGGAAAGAATTGAAAAGGCTAGCAACTCCTCCAAAGAAATGTTTACCATACTTAAGTCCCTTAGAACACATGAAACCAGAGAGGATACTATCACCTCAACCGAGAGCTGTAATAAGGTTGCAGAATTCTTCATGAATAAAGTTACTAACGTATATGACACATTCCCGGTGGAAGTGCAACAAGGAATAGGCTTGACCGGCAGGAGCCAGATAAAGTTTGCAGGGGTGACACTGGATGAATTTACGATCCTGATTATAGAAGAACTTACATTTATAGCAAGAGGTATCAAATCTGTCTCCCCTCTGGACCCAGCTCGACCAAAAATAATGATGTTAGGAGCTATTGCAATTATGCCATATATCTCGGAGCTCATTCTACGCTCCTTCCAAACTGGCATTGTTCCCACCAAATGGAAACAGTCCATTGTCAAGCCACTCAAAAAGAAACCACTGTTAGATCAAACAGTATTAGAAAATCTATGCCCGATCTCACTGTTACCGTTTTGGCTAAAATTGCAGAGAAGGTAACAAACATACAGCTAGTAGACCATATAAGCTGGAATGGCGTTCTGCATCCATCCCAATCAGGATTTAGGAGGGCTCACTCCACAGAGTCAGCGCTAATTATAGCCTCGGAAACTCTGAGAAAATATGCAGACGAAGGACAATCAGCCGCACTGATCCTGTTCGATCACAGTGCGGCCTTTGATACCGTCTCCCACAAACTGCTCCTTCACAGGTTAGAGACGTGTGGCGTCAAGCAGAATGCTCTAAGCTGGTTGACCTCGTTCCTCTCAGCACGGAGCTTCCAAGTTGCACAACAAACCTATTTATCTGAAAGCATTCCCTTGTCCCAGGGGGTTCCACAGGGCTCAATTTTGAGCCCCACTTTATTCAACATTTATGTGGGACCACTGGCAGAGAGAGTGGAGAAACATAAGGTGTCAATCGTCTCCTATACTGACGACACGCACCTTATTGTGTTGCTATCACAGAATAAGGACCAAGCAGCTATACGCTTCTCCGAATGTTTAACTGAAGTAGCGTGCTGGATGTCGAATCACTGCCTCAAGTTAAATGGGAACAAAACGGAGGTACTGATAGTAGGCAAAACACCATCCATCTGGTCAACCGCGTGGTTGCCTGATGCATTAGGCCAACTTCCCACCCCAAAAGCTGAAGTGAAAAACCTCGGAGTCTGGTTTGACTCAGAGCTGACATTTGAGAACCAAATTTGGAAGGTAGCAGGAAAATGCTTTGGGGCCATGAAAACTCTGTGGAAAGTCCTAGATCTTTTACCACCTAATGCCAGGAAAACTATTGTACATTCAGTAATAACATCTCAATTGGACTATGGGAATTTCCTATACCTTGGAGCCCCAAAATAGGGTCTGTCCAAATTACAGAGGGTACAAAATACGGCGGCGCGTCTGGTACTTGGCCTTCCAAGAAGATCTCACACGAAGAAAGCCTTGACAGCCCTCTATTGGCTGCCAGTGGAAAAAAGAGTTGTGTTTAAGGCAATGTGCCACTGCCACTGCATTTTACAAAAGAAAGGGCCAAGATATCTGTAACTGCTAATTACCAAATCCAGACCAGGGCGTAATTTAAGATCTTCAGAAAAGGCTCTGGTGACTATACCGAGAATTTTCAGAGCGAGAATGGGGGAACGCTCATTCAGGTACCGTTGCAGCAATAATTTGGAACAGCTGCCCGATAGATCTAAGAACAGAACCATGCAAAAGTAGTTTTCGTAGGCAGCTAAAGACATGGCTATTTGTACAACCTATTCAAGGATAGGACTTGATATGGCCACACGTCACTATAGGTCTAGCACTATGAAACCTAATCTCTTAGAGCTATCTCTCAGCGCGGGGACACACCGGTGGTGTAACCATGCGCTCTATAAGTGAAATAAATAAATAAATAAATGTGTTTGCGGTCCCTTACAAAGGGATGGTAACTATAAATATATCATGGTCGCAGTGGATTCGTGTTCTAGGTTCCTATGGATGTGGCCTCAGCGCTCGGCTGACGCTCAAACCGTTGTAAAAGATTTGCGAGTCTTTATCGACACATATGCAGTTGGCACACTACATTCTGACCAGGGTCCTGCGTTTAGCTATCGAGCCTACAAAGAAGCCATGGCCAGTTTGGGCATAGCATTGCGGTATTCTTCTCCATTCCATCCTGACGGAAATTCTGTTGTGGAAAGAAAAAACGGGACATAAAGCAGTCTATAACAGGTTCGGGTGATGGGTGGGTCAAACACCTTTATGGGGTCCAGCGCGCACTTAACAACTTGCCAAGAAGTTCTCTAGGGGGTGTCACTCCATATGAAGTTCTATTTGGAACTAGAATGTTGGTACCAGACCTTGATATGCAAGGCATGGTGATGGAGAATAAGAAATTTGATATCAAAGATCGTTTGGTTGTTTTACAGGACTTAAATGAACTAAGAACTAAACAAAGCAACGTGCTCCTGAAGCCAACCATCACTGGGGAAAAACCGGCCGTCCCAGCAAGGCCTGTCTGGATCCCAAAGCTTTGTGATCTAGTCAGAGAAAGAATCGTGGACAAGAAGGAATTTGGGCTTTCTTACAGACAACCAGTACTTGTCCTAGCAATCCACAGATCAAGAACAGTACTTTTGCTGCCCCTTGCTGGTAAAAAGGAGAAAAGATTTGTGTCCATCGACCTGATCAAACCACACTATGTGGCCGATACTAAGCAGTAGGCCAAGTGGACTCCGACAATGTAGCAGACGCACTCCTCTAGCTACAATCCAAGAGGTTCAAACTGAGAGACTCATCACCTTTGAAGATTCTACAGTTAGAAATAAAGGACTAAACAACAATGCCATGGAACTTATACCTCTTGAGACCCAAATAACTGGTCGTCCTGATACACATGTCTACAACGAAGTAACAAGTGATCAACTGGTTCCAGCGAGTTTAACAAATCCTGATGCAATTCAAACCATTGACAGAACTGCCTCTGGCTATTTCATTAACTTTGATACGTTTTCTGAGGATCCCAGCAAACCTGAAACTACGCCAGCCCAACGAACTTTCAAAGAACAAGCAACAGACTTTTTTCATCTCCTGAAAAAGACATCTGGTTTCACCATGGATTGAACTATGGATTGTTTTGGGAATATTCTTCTTTCTACTTTGGTTAGCTCTGGTATTAACTCTGGGTATGCTGATACGCATAAATGGAAGATATATTCAAATGGACACAGCAAGTAAGAGAGTGAATTTACTTCTCCAGCCACACAAATCATCCCATCATGAAGCAAGAGACTTGTTAGCAGTGAACATCACAGCCGTTCCTATACATGATGGTATGGTTTGGGACCAAACCCAATATGACATTTTTGGCCCGTCTGAGCTTTTGAAAATTCCACATTTATTTAAGATTTCATTAAGTGACTTTATTACCTCTTGTACCTTTTCTGATGATTGGGACTTCGAGACTGTTAATAACATGATGTCTGATCTAGAGATGTCTACAGTATTCACACATCATGAATATTTAGAGGGTTCATCAGACCTATGAACAAATGTATTGTTATAACCACTATGGTCATCATTTCTTGCATAAATCGGCAACACCTAGAAATGTATTTATGTATAACCAATGGGAACATTGTCCTACACCTCCAAAGTGTAATTCGAAAACTTTTGCAATTAAATTTCCTATATTTCAGGCTACAATTTGTCTAATCCAGAATCGTTTTACTTTAAAAATGTGAACAAGAGAGGAACAAAAAATATGTTAACCATTACGAAACAGATTTATTCTGCAGCCTTTATTGCCCAACTGTCTAGACAGGGTTTCGACTTTTGGAAAGACAAAATCTGTCTGGGGTAAAAAAGATTGGCAAGTACAGGGGGTAGAAGCTTTGTTTAGAGCCTGTATCATCCCTGATCAAATTATGTTTTTGAATGACACTGTCCAACAAACGTCTTGCCTTGGGTTAGCCAAGATCAAAGACATGAACACACCAACCATACCTATACCTGCAAGTAATAGCACTACACGGGGGGAGGTCGACGTACATAATATTTTGCATCACAACAGATCAGATCCAGAATGGAAAAAATGGTTGTTCTGGCCCACAGACACAAACAACTGTCAAGATCGATTCCTAAACAAAACACAGGGTTTCACTATCAATAGGCCAGACCCACGCTATGTTCAAAGACAGCATCCTGGGGTAGTACCAACATACAGTGTAGGGAAACTTTGCCTTGATTGGCTACAGAAAGCTACACTGAAGGATGTAAAACAACACTTAACTTTACTTCAAGAAGGCGCAGACGTTAGGGAATTCTTGCTAGGACCAAGAAAACCGCGTCAAAAACGTTTCATATATGCCGGTATCTACGCTGCTTATAATGAAGCATGGAAGGTTACCGAAGCAGAAACTGCAGAACAAATACGAGAAATTGATCGTATTAATTTAGAGAAAACTCTCTCTGTAGTAGACAATGGGTTAACATCTCTGTCGTCCAGGATATATTCATTGGACAGCATTGTGTCTTCTGTCATAGACATCATGGAACAAGACTTGGTCATGTTGCAACATGGTCAGTCTCAGCTACGTTCTATCATGCTATTGGGCTGGACGCTACAAAACTTGCATGCAGGCTATGTGCCATGGGGTTTAATCCATACTACGTCACTGTTTTCAGAATTCAATCTCACTGATAAACAGATCAAACTGGCACAAAGGGGAGCAAACTACACTGTGCTGAGCATTGAAAAACTGGAGAAATTACCATTCCCAGTGGCAGAAAAACCAGCTACTGAATGGCTCCTACATGATAAAATCTGCCTGTTACAACTTTCCATTTTCAGTATTGCCTAAAACATACCAGTTGGCAAATATGAAAGGTTGGGTAAAGGATACATCAAGCCATCCTGGGATTTACCTTAAACACATAGATGTTGGAGTGGGGAACGTGAAGTGTTTCTTAGCGGTGAAAACTGTGAACACACAATAAGCGGTTCTCTCCTTTGTCAAGGTATTAACTTACATGGGGCCTGTGATGGTTCCACTACAAACTTATCCTGTCACCTGCAAAGTTCACCGGCTGCAGTGATTAATCCAATTTTTGGCCAACTTTCGAACAAGAGTTACATTATGTTGAATGATCATAGCTGCTGTGGCATGTTCCCAGGTGTTCCATATCTAGTTACGGTTACATCCAGGGTCAATTGCTGTATGCAAGTCTTGTTTCTACAAATAGACACAGTCAGGGAGTCGCCTTTGTGGCCTTCACTGAACATCGCTTCTATACGAATTGATACTCTAAGCAGAATGAAAGCCATTCTTTTACAGGAAACAGTGCCACTGACCTCAGCCAGAGAAACCTATGATCTCCAAGTGGCAAGGACTTCTGCAGAGATACATACCCTTTTGTATACAAACTGCCCTGTACATTTCTCCGCAATGTTACGTCATATCTTAAACATGTCTGATACGAGCGGTATTATACATGTATCTAAGAACGTGTGTGCAGGACTGTTAGCACCTTTTCAAGCAGTCCTCGGAATTGTTCCAAATTTCGTGCACTCTGTGTTTGGCGGACTGCCGCTCCTTTTAGCACTCGTTGCAGGGATCCTATTTTTGCTCCAACTGCTACGATATGGCAAGCAAATCACCATCGACACCCAATTCACCATGGAGAGAGCTCTATTGGAGATGAAGTGTCGTGAGTGCATCGTCCAAATTTTGGGTTTACCTCGTCTGCGAGAATTAAACACCACATGGTTTCTGTCATTTAGACCAATCTGGCAAGATTGCATCTTTCCTGTTCTACGCTGCCTGCTCTGCGGTGAAGAATGCGTGCTAGACATCTGTCTAACACTCCCATCAGTCATGCCTACGGATATCGATACTCTGCTGGACCCGGTTACGACCCACGCTCTGTGTTGTCCCCAGCGGATACCAATCCTGATGACGGCATTCATTGAGATCTCACAGATGCAAATTGCTACTGCTTAGGTATGAGACGAAACATCAGGCACGCAAGTAACATCTGATTCGAACATTGCTGATGCAACCAAGGCGATAGTTCACATCAATGTGCAATTAATCTTCTAAACAAGGTATTCCAACTTTCACCTACAATGGTAGACGACTTTTTGTCTACAGGATTAGAAGAGTTCATGTTTTCTCCAGGCCCACACACTGACTTTTGATTCTGGCACACAGTGTTCCGATGAGACTCTGAATTTGGCCTTCATTCTTTTCAGACAAGGGACTAACTTTGGAACTTTTTCCTAGGATTCATTTTTTTTCTCCAAATGTTTTTTTTTCTTCATTTTTTGGCACAGTAATCTGCTTATAGTAGAAATATTCATAGAGAACAGAATTCATTGAAAAACTTCCTGGGATATTATGCCACCTTGTCACATCAACAATTGATTTGTGTTAACCTGATATGAAGTGGTTTCGGCCCTTTTTCTTCTGTATTAACGAGCCATTTCATCATGTGTATATATTTCTGGTTCATTCTTTTTGGCATTTCCAATGCACACATGTATTAGAATGAAACATTGCTTTTAATATGTACAGCACCTAATGCATAGCAATGGTTTTGTAATGCATTATTAGGACATATGTTTTAGATATGTTTTAGCATGTTTTCGATTATCATGCGATATTCTCTTTTAGACATGTTTAGGATTTAGTAATGTCGTTCATACGAAACTGGAGTGGGTGTTGTATGTAGATTTAGATTCCGTATATAGGTCTTCCGATTTATGCCCTTATATAGGTACAATTCATATTGCCCTTATTTAGGCATAGAAAATCCAGCCCTTATTTAGGCATTGGCCATGCTAACCAAATACAGGGATGGTCTCCTACATCGGTCAATCCACGTCACAACGAGTTCTTGGAAAACCAGACTCTTAAGCCTTTAGGAATTTCCCTTGCTTGGTTATTGATTTCTCCAAGAACTCATTTATTATGCATGAACATCTATTCCTTAGGGGTTCATTCATGACGTTCCGATGCCCGTTTTTTACGTCAATACAGGCATTCCTAAACACCTTCAAGGTATAAATATACCTGCACTTGCCCTGGCAAACCACGGTTCCGGTACGGTCCAGTTCGACAGCCTATTTGCGGTTCGCCATGGCAAGTTCAGAAGGAGATCGAGTTCCAGCCTGATGCACTGACCAGATGCTGTCATCCTCCTCGCAGAGGATCCAGCTCCAGTGTTTCTGACTCCCCTAGCGGGGTGTTAGATATCGAGTCCCGGAAAGAGATTCCAACCTCGCACATTCTAAGGTATGGAGCAGACTAGAACCTAGAGAAACTTTTGGCAACTCTTGGCAAAACTAAAACTAAAGCTAGCTATACTTTAGGAAACAGCACTTACTTCTTACCTCGTACTACACTTAGGTTAGGTACACTGGGGTAGAACAATTTAGAAGCATCAGATGAGTATTCACATTTTAGCCTGTGTTATTTATATATATATTTTAATCAATATATGTCATAGCTACAAACCATGCTCTTGCAGTATAATTTTCTATCTTACTGCTAACTCTGTACATATTGTACTTCGCAGCCTGTCTTACGATTGTAGCAGTTCATATCTCTTGCACGAGAAATAAGACTGTTCAATAAACCCTTTTTATTGAAACGCCCGTCTATCTATTTCTGTGTAACTCTGTAGAAACGAAGCATGCACGATTGACTGAGTGAAACTGTTATCTATTGTTTCCACGGTTCTGAGATTGTTCCGACTCTAAGGGAAACAAAGTTGTCATGTTTATGCGGTTGTCAGAAACTAATCCCTTCTTGTTTATTCGAGAAGTTTCTAGTGACATCTAAGTTAGCTGGCACACACAAGTAATTAAGTTTAATGTACTCGATAGAGACATACTGACCTCAGTCCTATGTCAAATCTATAGTGTATATTATTCCAATGCGCAGAGCCTATCAGGGATATAGAAACTACACTATAAAGACTGCCATGTCAGATAAGACTTTTAATAAAGGTTTGAAAAATATATTGAACTAAACTAAATTGCCCTGCTACTGAGTGAGAATGCTTTGAAATATCTGTCCCTGTACCTAATTTTTGCCTATTCTGTATAGTGTTGAGAAAGTCAGAGCATGAAGAATGTACCTCATCAAATGCTTATTCCACTGTGCTGATGTCTATACAGGAGGCGAAAAGTGTCACACAGAGTAAGGAGATGCCTTGTACATATCAAGCACCAATGCCTTTGTCTGCTCACGCCAGAGGGATTTCATGTGTGTGCTTTGCTAATGATAGATAGCAAATCGACTTAAAAATAATTCCTTTGTGAAGTAATTAGAAACCACACACCATTAATAAACCAAATGGTAACTTACATAGTGTCACTGATAGGAACGTAATGAACTGTACTTCCCCTCAGTACAGTGGAAATGTACCACTGTCAAGTTTCACTTGGCAACAAGGCAGTTATTTTGGACTTGGACACTGTGGTTTTATTGTAGCAATGATCATCAACCTGTTAGCTTATTTCCCTGTTCCGGCTAATGAATGTACTTATGATACATTGTGGATGGGTCTGGAGAGGGAGCAAATTGAGGCCGGTGCTTTCAATCCTGTGCAGAACATCACATGAATTTGCTAGTTGAGTTTGAAAACATTGAGAAATGTTTCTGCTGCATGAACTCTTGTTCCATCCCATTTGTACTCTCAGGATTGTAAAACTCTGTTGAGGGACGTGATATATTCTTGATTGTGACCATCTTGGGCTGACATTCTGGGAAATATGCCCATTCCTAATTAACAAATCCCTAGGCACCTGTACTTATACATCTTGTTTGTACATGGATATAAAAGCAAAGGGGCAGTATGCCCTCTTTACAGACAGAGATATTGAGCCAGATAGCCTAAAAATAAATAGAGAAAGGAGGAGCCATCATGCGACTGTAAGATGGCGACTGGAGAGGAGCTCGAGAATGGAGCTCCGTAGGCTGGGGATCGAAACTGACAAAATATCCCTGGTTAGTCCTCGCCAGCCCTGCCGCTTTAGGCACCGGAACACAGGAACTACATCTATACAGATACGGGATTGAATCTTTACCTGAGTCGATCGGCAGGAGTCCCCCGTTTCAGGAGTAGGACTTCGCTGGTGGCGACCCTCCGTTCGACCAAGCTCGCCCACATCGACGCTGGCTGTGTGGGGCCCCCAAGTTGGGGCCGAGACTGGAGGCAGTCCCGCGGGGGAATCGGCAGGACACCACTACATGGTTTGTTATGAGGACGTAGCAGGAGGAGGACACATCGCTGGAGGCCTCATCGGAGGCAGCTCTGCATTGTCTGGGGATTGCGGAGGCGGCGTCCCGCCCTCGCAGAGGAGCTGCCGCGGCAAAGAAGGTTAGCGGGAGTCCCAGCGGTGAGCAAGCATATTGGAAAGAGCTTGCAGGACAGATCCAGGCACTCCGACTCCCCCCACACGAATCTCGCCTCGCAACGGGCGCTCGGGTCCCATGGGGAGATGAGCTGACCAGCGTCTATCCTCCCTCATCGCCGAAGAGGAGCGATGATTGAAGCAGCTTTGTGACCCTCTGATGATCTACGTGGCAGGGTCGCTGTTATTAAATGCAGGAATTTCACCCTCCCCGTGCCGCAATCAGGACTTTCCCCCCGGCGACCTGCATCTTTCTTCTTTGTTTTGTGCAGGTGGCAGCACTCAGTGTATTTCGACCACATCAAGTCTGCTCACTTAACAGTTCGTGAAGCACTAGACTGCATGGCATTTCTACTCACACAATTTGGTCCGTGATGCAAAGAACCGGCCACACGGATTCCTTATTGGTTTATTGTCTATTTGGACACATCGCGCATGCTTAGTTTATTGGTAGCGGAGCACTAGACCGCACGGCGTTCCAACAAACATAAAGCGATGCGTGTTACAAGGAACCGGCCCCTCGGATCTCTTATTGTTTTAATGGTTAATCTGGTCGTTTCCCTTATTTTTGCATCGTTTTTAAGTTTAAGTTAATTTTCTCCTGCGCATTCCAACACAGGATTATTAACTGCATCGAGGGCATGTTAATCATGGCAAAGCCATCATTTTGATCACTCAGTGTTAACAGCAGCAATTGCTCTCCTCAAAATGGCTGTCTTAAATTACTATATCGAGAGGGCTGTTCCTTCTCCACACCAAGCCATGACCAAAGACATAGGACTACCTCACTCTACACAGTACTAAAAAGAAACAAAGGACCAACAACTGCTACCTATGGTAAGAGATAGAGGACTTTAACTAGAGAGACAGGCTCATGGAAAGAGCGATCGGACTATGCATTTGAACCAAATCATCACTGATCAAACTTGCAGCCATCTTGGAACGGCTTTCCTATTAGTTAAATCAATCTATAGCATTACCGTGATCTCTCCCTTTGATTACCTAAACTACCAAATCACGGAGGTAGATTTGGCCATATTTTCTGACAACCACTATTTCAGCAGGATTTACCCTGAATACTATTCGACTCGACCCCTACTACGACATTTACACAAACTCTTAACTAGTTCCCCTCTATCTAAGCAAGCCCCTCTTCAAGGGATCAATTCCCTCTATCTCTCTTACTTCTGATACTCCCATCCCTACCTTAGTTCCTTTTATTGCAACAATTCTCTTTACCTCTAATACTCTCGGACCACCACACCCCACAAAAAAATCAGAAAAAGAAAATCATTCACAATCATCCACCTTTCCTTCCAATCCTTTTCCACTTAGACCTTACCACAGCTTTCACGCTTCTCCCCCCCATCTTGCCTCCCACCTTTCGTGCGTCACACCGCTGGGGGTGGGCGTCATGGAGCGTGCAGGTACACACACCTACAGCATCATTTATCCCCCTAACCTATCTAAACAATCAGCTAAACGCTTCAAGCCTAATTTTATTAAACTCCACCCTGAAACGCTTTTCGCAGACCCTTATTTCTCACCTCGTAGTGGAATCACTACCACAGATTTCATTTTCCACACTAAACGAAGAGCCCAATGGAGAAAAGCATTCCTAGCCTCTCTCACGGTCTCCTCTACGAGGAAAACCGCACATGGGACAGCCTTCGTTATTACCCCTCCCAACTATTTCATGCGACAGCGACCATCACCATATACAATAACGGCACCATCCTCATTCAAGCCACGGATCATAATTTAAATCTCTTAGATAACATCTTCCCCATCATTAAAAACCGGGTGTCTATATCACAGCTGCCTTCTCAACCCGCTCCCTGTGGCAACACAGACTGGATTAACTCCCCCACCCTAACTTACAATATCTCCCCGTTTCCGCCCGGTTCTAGTCCTTCCACCACACAATTTACCCCCCTCTCCCACACTCAGCGCTTAACCTCACCCTCAACGCCCGGCTCATCTGACACCCCTGCCCCGCATACTCCCCAGCCACCGCTGACACCGGTGCCTTATAGCTCTCCCCCCGTGCACCCCTCCCATCCACACCCCCGTCACTGCACCTGACCCGTTAACTCTACTGCCCAGTACGACTGCGTCAACCTATGTGCCTCCCTCAGATGAGCAACCTATTCCTCTGAAGCCCACCACTCCTCTCCCCCCTTACAGTTTATACCCCTCTGATTCTTTCTCTTCCGCCACCTCCCCATTGCCTGACCCGGCCTCTCCCGACACATACTCCCCACAACGCAGTCTCCCACCCCCACGTAGACTGCGGCATAATAATGTCTCACCTCACCCCCTTTCTGATACTACGCTTCCCTCTGAGCAAACCACCCTCCACCCTATCCCTATTCACTTACAACAGCCAGAAACCCCAACTCTACACCCTCCCACTCAGCCTCCCTCAGGCACAACACACCTTCCTACCTCTCACTCATCCACACCAGATCCTAGCCTAGACGAAATTATGATCACCTTGCACCAAATTAAAGCGGAGCTCCATTCGTTCAAGGTGATGTTGTCGAGACATTCATTGCGCCTCACGCCATCAAAGTCCTATAAATCACACAAGCACCTGGACCTAATTTCATCTGCCTCTAAAATGCCCCCTCCCAGTTGGAAAACAGTTCCTTCCCACAACACTCTAACACGCCCTATGCGCAGCACCAATCCGTTTTCGGAGAGCGATCTCCTCTCTCTTCTGCACTCTTACGAACCCTCCCACCCCAACTCCCTTACGTCCTCTCAGATAACCATCCCGACTATCCCCCTCAACTCCTGCAGACCCGCTACACACAACAACAGAGGAGTCTGTGATAATAACCTTAGAAGAATCCTTGTCCCTCAAGTCCCCCCTTCTTCCCTCACTGCACCCCATCTGAAATGCACTCTGCTAAACTGCAGATCAGCCTCCAGACATGCAGCCGACATAGCTGACCTCATCATCTCTCAGGAGCTTGACATCTTATTTCTTACTGAAACCTGGTTAACAGAATCCTCCACCCCTCTCCTCGACATCCTCGTACCACCTAACTACGACATCATTAGACTAGATAGAACGGACAAGATAGGGGGCGGCATAGCTTGTATACATTGCAGCAGCATCACCGTAAACAGAGCCATTTCGCCCACTTTCCCCTCTTGTGAATACTTATGCCTAAACATCAGCTGCAAGGGCAAACCTGTATGCTCACTCCACATCATCTACCATCCCCCAGGAGAAAACCTCCTCTTCATCGAACACCTCATGGACTTGATCTCCTCTAACAACGGGCGGCAAAACACCCAAATATTCCTAGGCAACTTCAATCTCCATCGGAATGACAATAATGACTCAGGGGTCAACAGCTTCAAAAACTTCCTGGATGATCTAGCCCTCATCCAATCCTGCATTAGTCCGACACACAATAAAGGATCAACCCTTGATCTCATTATCTCCAAAGCTGACGTCATCCAGGTGGACTCGATCCAACCATGTGACTGGTCGGACCATCACATTATTGCCTTTCATATCAAAGAAACCTCTAAACTCAACTCAGCGCAACCCACAAAACCAAAGATCTGGAAAAGAGACTTGAAAAAAATCAACCCCAACTCACTACCCTCCTCCAGCTATAACCTGCTCCAGCCCCCTTTAAGCACCTCTGACGTCTATGATCTCACCAATCACTATCTCAACGCTATGACCTCGATAATTAATGAGGCAGCCCCTCTGCAACTTAAGAGAGCTCCCATTAAAGATTCCAAGCCCTGGTACAACTCTCTACTTAATGAGGACAGACGAGCCCTCAGGTCCTCAGAACGCAATTGGAGATCAGTCCCATCGGCTCACCACCTCAAACTGCTTAGGAAAAAGAGAAATGCATACTACAAAAAAATTAAGCGCACTAAAGCTGACTTCTTCAGCCATCAATTAGACCAAGCTAAAAACCGCCCCAAAAAACTCTTCGAACTAGTCAAAAATCGATCCAACGAAGCACCCCAACAGGCTCGAGACCTAGCTCGCCCACAACCTAATTGTGAAGAATTCTCTACCTTCTTCAATCTGAAGACTGACAACATCATAAAGGATCTCCTTAATGACAGATCACTACACACTGCTCCTCATACGGTAATCACCACCTCATTTACACCCACGCCGTGCCATTCCCCCCTAAGGCCTGCCCTAAAAACGAGGTAGCCTGGTCTTCCTTTGAGACGTACACTGAAGACGCCCTAGGCAAGATTCTCAACAGCCTGAAACCGACCAATCACTTCATTGACCCTCTCCCGGCTAATGCAGTCAAAGTCCTTTCGCCTTGGCTTCTTCCACTTTGGACCAAAATCATTAACAGCTCACTTCAACAAGGCTGCATCCCGGACTCCCTCAAAGTAGGCCAAGTCTCACCTATCCTAAAGAAACCCACAGCTGACCCTACTGACCTTAACAACTACCGTCCCATTTCCAATATTCCCACCTTGGCCAAACTGTTGGAAAAATGTGTACACCGACAACTGACCAATCACATAGATCACTTTGACCTCCTAAATAAAAACCAATCAGGCTTCAGAGCTAGTCACAGCACTGAATCAGCCATTACACACATTCTTGATGATGCGTTACAAATCCTTGACCAGAATGGATCGTGCTTACTCATCTTACTAGACCTCTCCTCAGCCTTTGATACGGTCAAACACCAGAAACTATTAGATCTCCTGGAGCATAGGATGGGTCTGTCTGGCACAGTGTTAAAATGGTTCACATCCTTCCTGCATAACTGTACACAATAATTCAAGGTCAACAACGCGTTCTCCAATTCCTCTCCTGTATCACTTGGGGTGCCGCAAGGGTCCGCACTCTCACCATCCTTATTTAACTTGTTCATGGAACCGCTCACTGAAATCCTGCAAACATCCAATGTTCAATTTCATATGTATGCGGACGACACACAACTATACCTCAAGATCAACTCCCTAGAAGACATTAATATGCTCAACTCCACACTCAAGATCACCCAGTCTTGGCTATCAGAAAATCATCTCAAACTGAACGCACTAAAAACAGAATTCCTCCTCATAGCACCACCGGCCAAGATCTCCTTAATGCACGACTTTATCAAACAGCTCACCGCTTTCAACGTGCAACCAACTATCGTGGACTCAGCAAAATCCTTGGGGATCACTCTCGACAACAACCTCATGATGCAAAAACACATCAGTAACGCTACAAAGAGAGCTAATTTCCAGATAAATACCCTAAGGAAGCTGTAACCCTTCCTGCCAGTCGAGGACTTCAAGTTGGCAGTACAAGCTCTAGTTATCCCTTGTATGGCCTCCCAAAAGCTGCAACAGCGCCCTTAAGAGCGTCTATCAACGCTGCAGCAAGACTCATCATTGGCTCGAAAAGAACTGCACACATTACCCCGGACTTAAAAACCTTGAACTGGCTTCCATTTGAAGCTAGAGTCCACCTAAAAGTTGCGTGCATGACTCATAAAACCTTACACCACAGTTCTCCCAGCTACCTCACGCAGAAACTGACAAAATCTGGTGGTCTAAGGTCTTCTAGGAGTGCTGAAAACCTTTTACTGAAACCTCAAAGGTTCAACAAAAAGAAAACTTATAAACGATCCTTCTCAGGGATGGCGCCCAAAATATGGAACACTCTTCCCCCTGAAACCAGACGGAATGCCTCCACCGCCTCTTTCAAAAAAGAAGTTAAAGCGTTTCTCATGGCAAAATTTACATGAGCACTATCTTCTCAGACCTGAGTTCTTTAGCTCCTGTTATAATATACATCACCATGCTTTAATCCTCCTACTATATTTGCACGAATTATGGTTTTATATGATTGTTTACTTGCATACTTTTGTTTGTTCTGCTTACAGCCAGTTGTTATGTAAAGCGCTCTGATATCCGCAAGGATCTTGTTCGGGCTCTATAAAACTTTCAAAATATAGGATAATTTGAAAAAGAACAACTTTGTTGCAAAACAACGATGATCCAGGTGTGTGCGCGGATTATTGTGTCCTATGTATGACTTCATATAGACCTGTTAAAAAGAAATTCCAGGTTTGATTGCATAAACAAACTGATATTTTTAAATAAAATAATTAATTTGTCAGAATACATATGTCCAATTTGTGACATAAGTATATGGAGAAATGAATGTAACAGACTTGTGAACATTCATAAATAAAACAAAGAAGAGCATATTAATCTGTGTGTCTACAACTGGTAGGTTCATGGTTCCTTTGTGACAATTTTTCATTTTTTCAAATTTAGACTGTAATTTAGTCCTGTAATAATAGTGACATTATGCCAAAATGATAAATAAATGGTGGGAAAATAAATCATTGATCAAATATGAGGAAGCTGGGCGAGTGCCGCGTGGGTTAAGGATTCTTTTGGCGCCTAGTTTCGAAAATCCTAACCCGAGCATGCTAAAGGAATGGGGACAAAGTAATCTTGACGCATCAATTAACTTTGTACGCATCCTCATAAAGTATGAGTCAGATCGTCTTGATCTCATAAAAGAAATTGACAAAATAAATGAAGAACTAAGTAAATTGGAGCCAAATGATTATATTGCTAAAACCAGACAAGAAATACAAGGATGCCTTAAAAAAACAAGAAGAGAAAATTAAATTACGCAAAATTTATAAATTTGCTCGAGATTTGGCAGACTATGAACAGGGCCGGATTTATACATTTGCCCGTAAATATGTTAATGTCAAAAAACAAAAACTCAATGCAGAAACTACAAAAGACACAGAGACCACGATGCAACAAAGCGCCGGAACATCCAAAGATCTCTGACGTGACTTCACTAAGTAGCAAAACCGGCTCAGAATGCAGTAGAGTGTATACAACCGGCACAACAACAGAAAAAAGATGACTCAGTTTATGTGAAGAGGTCGATTTTTTAGTAACGGACTGGCGCAACACACTGAGACCGCGGAAACAAGGGCAGCAAACAGAAAACACAGGAATGCAAAAAGGCGAGAAAGACGTAAAAATACAAAACCAAAACCAAAAAGAAACTATTGGCGCAAATAGACAACTTTGAAGATAAAACCATTGTCAATCTATCTACGATGGTTTTAACAACTGCAGAGAAAAGATTACTCAGTTTGGGTCTTTCTTATTGTCCCCCGAATGAATTAAATTATGCGCAAACAAGGATAGATTTATTCAGCTATATCTGTAAATTAAAACCCAGGAAATTCTTTACTATTAAAAATGGTTTAGAAGCAAATCGGTTGGGTAAAGAAAAGAATTTAGGCAACAAGAGCAATTTACAGGTGTCTGATAGTCCGTTATTAATCACCACATATGAATTAAATGCTGATACAGAAAAGGGAAAGGATACACTTACATTAGCAGGTTTAACACTGTAGCGTTTTAAACGCTCTAAATTACATGGTTGCGCAATCGCGCTAAAAGAGACACAGGAGCCGGTGTTCTTTGGTTTCACACGCGGCTACGACTAATGCGTCGAGGCCACGCCCCTTTATTTAAACTCGCTAGCGTCTGACATCACGCGTCAGCGCTAGCGCACCCCGGCAGCGCGGAAGGCTAGAACGCCTCGCGCGCGCCGGACATTACACTCCTTCCAACCTTTATAAACATTAAGCAAAACATAGGACCAGAAAAATCAACGATGAGTCTGTTACCAGTCTGCCAGTCCTTTCAGGTTACACCATATAGTCCGCCAGCTGGGATGACGGTGCCGGGTTCTTTCTCAGGTTGTAGCGGGATGGGACGCCTCTGGAAAGGGCCACATCGGGGGTTCTGCGCCTTGGGGTGTTAGGCTCTGCCCGGGCTGGGGAGCCGCCAGGCAGGTTACACCCCAGGGTGGCTGGGATGGACTGGGAACCACCATCCTCACTCCGACCGTCCTCCCCCTCCTGATCTCCGCTCGGCTGGTCGGGGTCCGGCCCCTCTGGCTAGGCCCCGGGACGTGAAGGTGTTCCTGGGTGGACCTTTTTGAAGAACGACACATCTCGCGTGACCGTTTCAGCTCCTCTTTGAGCGGTCACCATCGTGCCTGTCCGGCGGATGACAACCCATGGTTGTGGTTCAAAAGGAAGTCTGAACTTGCTGCCTGGGTAGCGGTCCTTCACGTACACTTGATCCTGCCGTTGTATCGTGGACTCCTTAGCTCCCCTTCGCTGGCTGGCGTGGTCATTCGAGTGCATCCGATTGGCTAGGGTCTTTTCATTTGAGGCTTGTGCCGGAACCCAAGTAGGGTGGTGTGGGATCGTGTCACTTACGATTCTTCCCATGGTGGCTGTTCCTGGCGCTGCCTCGGTTGTGACATGGGGGGTCATCCGGTATTCCCGCAGGAAACTGTATATCGCTCTCTCCAATGGAGATCCATCAGCCATGGCGATGCGAATGGTTTTGTTGAGTGTCCTCATAAACCTCTCCACCTCTCCATTGGCGTGGGGCCACCTTGGTGTTACTTTGCGGTGATGGATCCCCCAGCTCTTGAGGTACTCAGCAAACTCCTGCCCCTGGAAAGGTGGTCCATTGTCGGTCTTGACCACCCCGAATATGCCATGAGGGGCGATGGTTTTCTCGAATTTCGCTATTACTTCAGTGGCTGTCTGGTTCCCCACAATTTCGACCTCTGGGTATTTGGTGAAATCATCGATGATGACCAACGCATACCGTCCATCGGGGAGATGTCCGAAGTCGGCACTCACACACTCCCACGGTCTCAGAGGGTTATCTTCGGTCGCCACCGGGTGAGGGCGTTCCGGCTGTCCTGCGGCTTGGCACCACGTGCAGGTTCTCACCGTCTGCTCAACCATCGCATCCATGCCTGGGAACCATACTTTGGCTCGGAGCCTGCCCTTTGTCTTTACCATTCCTTGATGTCCCCTGTGGGCGAGGTCCACCGCCTGTTGAGCGAGGCTGGCCGGCATGACTAGTCTCGGGCCCCGCAGAAGACATCCTTGGGCGTCAACGGACAGCTCACTTTTCACTTTCAAGAATGATTCCTGTGTCCGCTTGGCTTGGGGCGTCCTTCTGTTGAGCGAGGCTTGGATTGTCCTCCAATCTCCCGACCTGACAGCCTCCGCCGCTGCTCTCACGCATTCATCACCTTCTGAGGCTTCTATGATTGCGGCCAGGCTCATTGGGAGGGGTCGTGACCGCTCTGTCACATACCGGACGTACTCCTCTGTATCCTCGGCCTCCTCCTTCTCTTCTGTTGTGGCTTTCCGCGGGTGCCGTGACAGATAGTCCGCCGGGTTCGTGGCCCCTGGTTTGTACTCCACTCGGTAGTCGTACCCTTGTAGTTGGAGTATCCACCTTTCAATCCGGGGTGGCGGCTTCGAGGACGACCCTTGGAATAGAGGAATGAGTGGCTTGTGATCGGTTTTTACCGTGAAATGATGTCCATACACGTACACGTGAAAATGCCGGCATGCCCAGTGGATGGCGATGGCTTCTCGCTCGATTTGCGAGTACCGCTGCTCTGTTTCAGTCAGGGACCGGCTGGCGTAGGCAATGGGGGCCCACTCCTCGTTGTTCTGGAGTTGTGTCAGGACCGCTCCCAACCCAAACGGGCTTGTGTCGACCGCCACGTTGGTGGGCTTTGCCGGGTCGAAGTACGAGAGGGTAGTGTCCGCGGACAGGGCCGCCTTCGTTGCTTGGAACGCCTGCTCCTGTTCCGGGCCCCACTGCCACGTGGTGGACGACTTGGTCAGCTCCCTGAGGGGTTTGGTGAGGTTGGAGAGGTCAGGAATGAAGCGGCCGCAGAAGTTGACCATGCCCAGGAAACTCCGGGCCTCCGAGATGTTCGTCGGAGCTGGGGCATCTTGGACATCCTTCACCTTGTCCGGGTCTGGGGCCACCCCTCGGTCCGAGAAGGTGTACCCGAAGAAACTGATCTTGTTCTGCAGGAACTGACACTTCTCCCGGTGCAGGGTCAAGCCTGACTCCTGAATCCTTTTGAGGACCCCTCTCAACCGCTGGTGGTGTTCCTCTATGGTTGACGCGTATATGAGCAGGTCGTCGCTCACATTGAGCACGCCGGGGAGCCCACTGAGCACTTCTCTGATGGTATTTTGGAATACCTCGACGGCACTCGAGATGCCGAAGTTCAGGCGTCGATACCGTCTGAGGCCCACATGTGTGGAAAATGTGGTGATGTACCTCGAGTCCGGATGAAGTGGTAGCTGGTGGTAGCCTGACCGTAGGTCTATCTTCGAAAACCACCTGGCCCCGTTCAGCTCTCCCAGGATGTCATCAATGGTGGGCGTCAGGTGTCGCTCTCTCTTGACCGCGGCGTTAGGGAGGCGGACTTGTCCTGGCTGTTTCGGCTTCCTGGCGATGACGATCGGGGATACCCACGGGGTTGGCCCACTGACGTTTTCGATGATGCCTTGTCTCTCCAGGGCCTCCAGCTCCTCCTCGACCTTTTGCCTCAGGTGGAAAGCGATTCGCTGGTGCCTCAGCGCCACTGGTTGGATCGACGGGTCGATGTGTAAGGATACTTCCTTTCCTTTCAGGCACCCGATGCCGTTAAAAACTTCTCCAAACTCTTCCATGATGGTATCCAGTTCTTCCTCCAGGACTGCCATGGCAAACGAGATCAGTCTCAATTCTTCGGCCGATTGCCCGCTCAGCAGCATCCCGCTGCCCTCTTCCGTGACATAGACGGTGGCGTTGATGCTCCTCTCACCATGTTGTAGCTCTGTTTTGAAGCACCCGATGAGGGGAATGGGCGTCTTCTGGCTGTACGCGAACACCCGAATCTTCGCCTCTCGCAGCAGAGGTTTGACCCGCAGTTGGTGGTAGACATTGGCGGCCATCAGCTCGATGGAGGCCCCAGTGTCAATTGTCGCCTTTACCTCTTGTTGTTGGACTAGGATGCGACATTTCGGAAGTCTGCGCTTCTTCTTCTGTGGCTGGTGGATTGCAAACACATAATGGACAGGGTACTCTTCGGTGTCGTCGTCCATGTCTTCACTGTCTGCCTCTTCCCGTACCGCGTGGGCCGCCTCCTTCTTGACTCTGGTGGACCGGCACACCGCCGCGAAGTGGTTCATCCACCCACAGGCGCCGCACTTTTTCCCTCTGGCCGGGCAGTCTTGTATGCGGTGGGGTTGGCCGTCACAGTACCCACAGTCCTTTCTCTTTGCCTCCGGTTGCCGTTTCCCTCCGGTTTGCCTTCCTTTAGGCCGCACCACGTTCACCGCTTCCGCCACTTGCACTTGCTCCGTCTTCACAGGGCGATGTAGGGCTGCTTCCATATGCGAGGCCCTCGCTTGCGATAGCTCCTTCGACCGTCCGAGAGTAAGGATGTCCGCCAGGGGCTTTCCTTCTTCCTGGAGGACCGTGACACGAAGCTTGGACGAGTAACACCCTTGTATGATCTGCCCTCGGATCTCTTCCTGTTCGTTACGGAACCCACACGTGCTGGCTAACTCCTTCAGCCTGCCATGGAATGCATCCAGGGACTCGTCCGCCTCTTGTTTGGCTTGACGAAAGATGAACCTTTCATAGTCTCTGTTCGCCATGGGCTCGAAATGGGCGTTGAGCGCGTTCAGCAGTGTGTGGTACGTTTTCGGCGTGGCTTCCACGAGAGTTTTGTATATACGGTGGATGTCTTTGCCTCCTAGGTGGAGCAGCAGCGCTCTGCGCCGTTCCCCCGCGATGCCAGCCCCTTCGAAGTAGATTTGTAGACGGTCTGTCCAATCCCTCCAGCGCGGGGCAAGGGACGACGGGGCACCGTCAACGGCAAACGGCTCAATGGCGGGAATCGACGCCATCTTGGCACGTGCGCAGCACGCGGTGGAAGCTGGCTCCCTCTCCTCTGCGTCAACGCCAACAGGCGTGCACCCCCTCTGGGCGTTGCGCGTTGACTTTCCTCGCGCTTCTACACCAACCGGTGGGCGCGCCTACCTCCAGACGTCATCCGCGGGACTCCTCAGGCGCTCATGGGCTTAGGCGATCTCACCCGGCGTAGGCCCGATCCGGTGGAGGGCGCAGTCGTCGTCAGGCACCTCGTGGAGCTGGCGCAGCGCCGCCTGGGCGAGACATACCCCTCACAGGCTGTAGAATGGGGCACCAGGGCGCACACAGAGTCACTGCCGATGGCTGGATGGGCCTCCAGGGCACTTGCAGTATCCCCCACCAGGCCTAGCAGCAGGCACAGCCGGGCACCATGAGGAGGGGCTGCACACTCCGGCTCAGGACACATGGGAGGCCAAAATATATGCTGTGGGGCACAAAAGCAGCACATCAGGGCTCTAGACACCCCTCGTCGCCAGTGTAGCGTTTTAAACGCTCTAAATTACATGATTGCGCAATCGCGCTAAAAGAGACACAGGAGCCGGTGTTCTTTGGTTTCACACGCGGCTCCGACTAATGTGTCGAGGCCACGCCCCTTTATTTAAACTCGCTAGCGTCTGACGTCACGCGTCAGGGCTAGCGCACCCCGGCATGGCGGAAGGCTAGAACGCCTCGCGCGCACCGGACACTACAAACACAAGAACAACTTCAGCTAATGGATATTGCACAACGAGGCGCTGGCAGCAGCCCTTTTAGACCGAAATCTATGTTCATACCAGCAATGCCAAAAGATGCAATTGATATATTTCACGAGACAGTAACTGAGGAAATGAAAAAGTTAAACTATCGAATAAACCACAAAAAACGAAAAAAGAAATACAGCGAAAACGAATATATCAAACTAATTGGCAAACTCAGCAAAAATCATGAGGTGATAACAACAAAAGCTGATAAAGGAGGTAACATAATTATTTGGCCTAAAGTGGACTATGTCAATGAAGCACAAAGACAATTGACAGATCAAGAATGCTATGCTAAATCTAATTGGAAAGAATACAATAAAGCTAAAGAGTGTCTGGAAAAAAAGTTACACCCGTTCAAACCTAGATGGCTTGATATCTTAGGAGGAATACACATTTTTATGGGTGGAGCATCCAGTGATTCCAATAATATACTTCGTTCCCAAAATACATAAAAACATTATTCCTGTTCCAGGACGACCGATAATATCTGCCATTAACAGTATGGGAGAACATATATTCCAGTATGTGGATTACTTTTTACAAGGACTGGTTAAAGATCTCCCCACATATGTTAGAGATACTGGAGATTTCTTGAATAAGATCAAAATCATAGAATAAGAACAAGACATGATTTTCATAACTCTAGACATTGAGTCGCTTTATACCTGTATAGAACATTGCACAGGACTCATGACCATAAAGCTTTTTTTAGATTCCAGACCAGCAGAATGCTATAAACACAACAAGATGCTGATGGAATGTATATCATGGTGCCTCAACAATAACTACTTCATGTTCAGCACGGATGTATATAGACAATTGCGGGGTGTTGCCATGGGAGCCTGCTTCTCTCCAAGCTATGCCTGCTTGGTGGTAGGCTGGTGGGAGGAGTGGGCTCTCGGGGCTGTACACTCAGAGAGGTACAATAGACATGTCAAATATTGGTTTAGATATATTGACGATGTTTTTATAGTGTGGCAAGGCAATGTAGAGAGTGCAAATAGATTTATCAATAACATCAATGACAATTCTGCTAATCTTAAGTTCACATCTCACATTAGCGCTGACAGCACGGAATTTTTGGACGTGCAAATTTTCATAAAAAATGGACACATAGCTACTACCCTACATAGAAAGGCAACCGCGGGTAACTCCACACTCCATGCAGATAGCAAACAACCAAAGCATTGAGTTAGGAGCATACCATATGGGGAACTCCTGAGAATTAAAAGAATATGCAGCCCTGAACATGAGTTAGAAAGATGCACACATGAGGCTATAATGAGGTTCAAACAAAGGGGCTACAGTGACGCAGTCCTTAAGGAAGCACTAGCAAAAGTGATGCAAAAACCTAGAGAGCTTCTTTTAGAAACAAAGAGTGATACAAAAGAGGAACCTCAGGATAACAATGCACCTAGACTCATTTTGACATATAACCAACAAGAAAGGCAAATCAAATCCATCATCAAACACAACTGGCCGATTATTCTCACAGATGCAGTGTTGGCGCCCAATTTATCAGACAACCCTACAGTCACATTTAGGAAGAGTATTTCTATGAGGTCTCAACTAGTGAAAAGCAGCCCAGAGGTCCATTCTGGTAAAATGTGCTACAGCCAAGACAAGGCTTTTTCAAGTGTTCTACGTGTAGAGCTTGTAAGTTTGGAGAAAACACCACCAGATATATGACCTCTTTCAGCCCCATTGCCAAAATGATCAAAGGCAACTACAGTTGCAGAACGGAATTTGCTGTCTATGTCCTGACATGCAGCTGTGGATTGAGATACGTGGGCAGCACGAAGCTACAGGTGCATGTCAGGATTCTACAGCACCTGCGTGCAATTGTGAACAATGACACAACTTACCCAGTTGCCAGACATTTTAAGCAAACACATAACAATTACCTCAAATGCCTCAAGTACTATGTGATTACAGCAGTACCTAATCCCCTTAGAGGAGGAAATAGGGAGCGGTCTCTCCGCCAACTAGAATCCTGAATGATCCTTGATGGTAGATTCCCCAAAAGGTTGAACAATACAGAGGATCTTCACAATTTGTTGTGATACATTTTTAGAATAATTTTTTATAAATTTTTTTTTCTCTGTAAACTGTCAACTCAACACATATGTAATTCTATCAGTGTTGAGTCATCTCACCATATATGAGCATGCAAATTAGGTAACAAATCTAACACTATATGAATGAATTAATTCAGATATATTGGTATATTGTATATCAGTTCATCAGCTGCTGTTTGTTTGTTTTTATTATATTGTTTTTATACCCACAGTCTAATTATTTTGAAGTATTTTACAAGCACTAGCACTATAATATATATGGTTCGGCTTTTGCCTTACCGTGAAGCATACAGCATTTTTTATGGGTTTCGAATCTTTTCACTTTATATCATTAAGATCCGAGTTTTTTAGTCTATTTATTCCAATCGTTATGTCCAACAACTTTAGCTAGGGTATATTCTGGCTTTAAAAGATCATGATAGGATCAGGGGATGTAGCTAGAATCACATTCATGCAGCAATAGGAGTTGCACTCCATAAAATTAACGCTCCCCCTTCCAACACCTATCATGGCTATTCGTTTTTCGTGATAGAACCATAATGTGAGATGGTTATTTGTTCATTTGCACAGTTCAAGTAAAAATGTCTTGGCCAGCATTCATGCAGCAATATAATATGTTTTAACATTTAATATTTCTTATTTAATATTTAATGTTCAATTATTTACAATGCATTTCAGATATTTAAAAATTTAATATATTTGAAATATATATATATATTTATACATGTTTTAACATTTGATGCATTTATTAATTCAATGTATGACAACACTGTGACCAAATATCTGCTTATAAATTGATGAACTGTACAATACTCACTGGTTTCTCTATGTTAGTATAGCTTTTTAATTGTGACTATGACAATTTTTAACTTCGGAGTAAATAGAGAAATTAGCGGATCAGAAGACCGACTATGTAATAGGTTCCAACATAGTATGCTGTCTCTGTATATTCTAATCATGTGACACGGGGAAATGACACAATGCATAATAAAAACTGCAGGCGGACTGCGTTTCACAAAATGCGTCATACGGCTTTCGTGAAATAAAGACCTGTTTCTGCCACGTGTTTTGGGTCTGTGACTCTCTCTTCGCCGGCTGGAAGCAGGGGGAATCAATACTTTGCTCGAATATATATATATATATATATACACGCTTCGTTTAATTGAGGCTCCCAGGTGAGCCAGGTCCCGGGGGCAGTGAACAAAATGTGTGGGGGGGCCCAATCCCCTCCATACTGCCCTGGGGACCGCCACCTCCCCGGGGCTTGAATAAATAGTTAGGGGGCACGCAGCCCCCCAGCCCCGGGGACCGCCAACCCCCAGGGCCAATTTTAAAATATGTGGGGGGGCATCAAAGGCCCTCCCAAGCCCCGTGGACCGCCACCCCCTGGGGCTTTCATTACTTATTTGCGGGGGCACACGGCCCCTCTGCAGCCCCGGGGACCGTGAAGTACTGGGAAATTTAAGCCCAGCGGTGCAGGGGAACACACCCTAAGACTTCGGGTTCTTCCTGTTTCAGACCTACAGAAACACAGAGTCTTCTGGGT
Organism: Triturus cristatus; assembly: GCF_964204655.1. Classification (NCBI taxonomy): domain Eukaryota; kingdom Metazoa; phylum Chordata; class Amphibia; order Caudata; family Salamandridae; genus Triturus; species Triturus cristatus. The sequence goes on from NC_140585.1 coordinate 620,908,695, forward strand.
GAAGTCAAAGATCGATTTATTGGCTGCAGACCAATTACAGGTATCCAAGAAGTACAACACAATGTATGTTCTCAGGAGACTGCTTAAAATTACAGAAACGGGCTTCTCCTTAAATACAAAATATCATGCTTCAGGCACACATTCCTTGTTTTACGATATGGTCATCTACATGTATCCATTACAAACGAAAAGGCAGAGTCATGATGACCATCCCACATTCCAGTTAAGCCAGCCCACAATTATTTACCCAGCGAGGCTCAGATCCCACATCAGATATCAACAGGCCCCAATAAACACGAGCATCTCCTGTTTAGAAAACAAGCCATAAAGCAGGAAGAGTCAGGTGTGAAAGAGATTAGCCGGAGGCTTGTGTTCGTGAAGGGGCTTTATGGTGTGTCAAACCCTGATGCTAATCACAGGTGGCCGTAGGACGGGGAGCTCGTGGGACCGGACTGACCTGGGGCAGCGGAGCCAAGCTGCCCAGGTCACAGAGAAGTCAAATAGAAAGTACATGTGTTCTAAAGGCCCATATTTGTTCGTAATGTGTAGCCTATGTGAGGGCAACCATAAGATGGCCACCGCTCTAAGATGGAACCCACGAAGTCAATGTATAATATCGTATACACAGTGCATTTATCGCTAAAACGTTATACAAAGCACTTGTACATACCGCATTGACCATTCGCGGTTCGCTAATACCGGAATAGACAGGGGTAGGGCCCTGCCTCCTACGCGGTCCCAAATTTCAAAGTACCACAGACCCTCCTTTTGCCCTTACATAGGCAATAACTATACTCACATCAATCCGAGTCTAGGTCAATATTCACGAAGTCATGGAGATGTTGCTGTAGCATCATCCTATTACTTAGCTCGTCCCTTGATACAGGTTTCCTTACACATAATGTAGCACAGAGGCCACATATCGCAGGAGCACACTGTATGCACAGACAGAACAGGAAAAGAATGGCTAAGATCATTCCAATGACCATCAGAATCTTCCAACCCCAGGCAGATATCAGTTCCCAGAACCACCCCACCAGTGACCAATCTCCTTTATCCACGTGTATGGATTCAGATATTTTATGCAGTTTGGAGATGGCTTGATAAACTGTTGGAGCGTTATCTGGTATGAAAATGCAACAACTAGATTGGATAACCTTACATACCCCACCACGGTCTGCAAGTATGACGTCTAGAACCATACGGTTCTGCAAAGTCATGAGGCGATCCGCTTGGAGCTCAGCTGTCAAATTACCAAGGGCACCAGCCGTTACATTAACGGTGGATTCAACCACACGAGTCAGTTGTCTCAGGTTCCTACTATTGACCATAGGTCCCCAAAACGGCAGGAAACCCAAAAAGAAGTCTCCCGCTTCCTGACCGGCAGTATCCTCCTTACTAATCACGCCTCTTACAACTCTGGTCTTGTGATAGTCAGAGGCAGCAGTAAATGTCGGCGGTAGCAAATTTGCAATATAACATGTGCCCGAGAAATCAGGGGGCAACCATGTATTTGCTCGGTCATTGCAGACAAAATATGTACCCTTGGCAGCCAAAAACGCAGGGGAAAACTGTGATGGGAAAGTGTACGTTTCAGTAGTCACTTTTCCCCAGTTGAGCTCTTGGATTCTGACCATTACCTTGTAAACAGAACCGACCTATGTGGGGTACAACCCAAATTGGGGATGAAATTTTTCGCTGTCTTTCACCCAGACTAATACTATACCCCGTCACGTTCCACCCTACATAAGCTCTCAATTCATCCTTGGGTATAGATGAGTATGCGTCGATATCTCTGCTCATATCGGCAACTCCTTTCATTAAAGCTTTATTATTTGTGCTAGGTCTGATGGAACGCGGTTGTCGCGGGGAGTAGGTAGCTAATGCAAAAAGGAACATGGTCTGGAATGCCCATGACGATCCATTATAACTAAACAGCAGCACTAGATATGGAATACCCTTGTTAATGGTATGTGGCATTAAACCACACACCCAGCAATTGGTTGTATTCATGACTAGTTGGTGCTGGTGCAGGAGCTGAATAAACGAGTTGTTTCCAAACTCTGATCGTCTAGCTTGTTCGTGTTCAGGCAGAGGGTGAAAAGAGTGCAAGGAAGCAGTAGGAGGAGGTATAGGCTGTACAGTGGGTGCAAAGGGCTCTTGAGAGGAGAAGAATAGGAATCCTACAGTAAACACTATCATACTACATAGTATAAACAGACATAAAAATACAAAACGTTTGCTCTTCATTATTTTACATATTTTCGCTTTAAAGTTCATTTCCTCAGCGGGTCTCTCCATCTTGAAAAACTCCATCCTCTAATCATGCCGCTCGCGGCGGGTGAGTATCTTCTGCTAAGGAGTACGCCTGTCGGTCCAGGGAACGCCCTACACCAACCAGAACCGTTGACCTAACGTCTCCGGCCTGTACCCCAAAGTCTTGGCACCGCGACCCTGCGGCTGAACCCGGATGGTGGTTCGAAAAACAAAAATCAAGAAAGTCCTTCAGATGGGAGAGCTATGATATCAAAAACAAAAAGGTAAGGGAAAAGAATATTTATTTGTCCATAGGCCTTGGTCTCAAGTTGTAGCGGAAACGGCCAGGTACTGTCTGATCTTGAAACAAGAGTTCAGGCTCTGTGGTGTCCAATCGAATTGACGGTGGCACAGCTTCTTGCAAAATATCGTCACTTTCTTGTGCTGAAGTTGTGCCACTTACGCGTGCATCACTAAATGGTACAAAACGAGGTACAGTGTCTGTTTCAGAATCGGCGATACCCTCCTGGACCCACTGGTCATATGGTAGAGGCAAAGGGATCCTCTTGATGTGGGCGCCGTGAATCCAATTCTTCTTCCCCTTTACTCGAACAGCTGATCTTGTAGACAGAAGTACGAGGTCAGGGCCAATCCAACGGGGCTCATCGTTGCTCTTTCGCTGGAAGTTCTTGATGAGAACCCACGTGCCAGGGTCAATAGGGTGTCCTGGAGCTTCAGAGGCCTGGGGGAGAGTATCATGCACCTGTTGGTGTAAAACACGCAATTTAGCCGTCAATTCATACAAATAGTCAAGCAGTACTGGATGTTTGATTTCGCGGAATTTCGTCGGTCTTGGCACACCCCATACATTGGCCGGGCGGCCAAAAACCACTTCGTATGGACTGAGTCCCACTCGTGAGTGCACAGTCATTCTGGTGGACAGGAGTGCTAGAGGCAGAGCGTCAGGCCATTTAAGACCAGAGCTCGCCTGGATTTTGGCCAGCTTGAGTTTTAGAGTGCCATTGTAGCCCTCTACTAATCCAGCTGATTGGGGGTGATTTGCAGCGTGAAACTTTTGCTTGATCCCTAACCCCTCACACACATTCTTCATCACTCGACCCACAAATTCACTCCCATTATCACTCCACACCATTCTTGGCATTCCAAACCTAGGAAAAAATTCCTTCACAAGGGCTTTGGCTGTGGATAAAGCAGTGTTGTCTTTTTGGGGATATGCTTCTATCCATTTTGAAAAAGCGCAAACAACAACCAATACATATTTCAGGTTGTTGCACCTTTCCATGTGGATAAAATCTAGCTGCAAAACTTCAAATGGATATGATGGAGGTGCAAAATGACCAGCTGGAGTTGGGGTTCCTCTACCAGGGTTGTATTTCAAACATAACATACAATTCTTGAATACATTCTCTGCACACTTGGGAATTCCAGCATTCTGCCATACTGGGGCCAACAACTTACAAATTCCTTTCATACTGATATGTGCCATTCCATGTGCCATAGTAACCACTGGAAGCACATATGCATCAGGTAACAACCATCGCCGATGTTCTGACAAATCAATCCAACAACCATTCTCATCCAATTTACCCGTACTTTCTCTCCACTTGCTCAACTCTTTCTCTGTGGCTTCAGCTTGAAGGGACTTCACACTCTCTATCGTGTTTTCACACATTCCAACATCACCAACCCATCTTGCAGGGCCTGCAACATACATTCGAGTCTTCACATCTTTTGCTGTTTCTTTCGCGATTTCATCAGCAAATGCATTACCACGACCAACATCATCAGTGACTTTCTTGTGCGCACTGCATTTCATAATCGCAACTTGTAACGGTAGGGTCAGTGACTCAAGGAGATCATTCACCAACTTGCCATTCTGAATCTTAGCTCCATGCGAAGTCAGGAACCCACGTTCTTTCCACAATCGCCCAAAACTATGAGCCACGCCAAAGACGTACTGACTGTCAGTATATATGTTCACTTTCATTCCTTCAGACAACACGCATGCTCTTGTAAGGGCAATCAATTCTGCTGCTTGAGCCGAATTTTGTGGCACACGTGCAGTTTCAACAATCGTGTGCAAAGTCGTGATAGCATATGCAGCAGTCGTATCACCATTCGGAAGCTTGAAGCACGAACCATCCACCCATAAGGTACCATCACACTCGGTCAGGGGAGTATCTTTAAGATCCACTCTTCCTTTCGTCTCTTCTTCTGTTCTGAACAGACAATCATGTTGTTCAATCTCATCTAGGTCTGCTGGAATTGGCAATAATGTAGCTGGATTCAACGTGTTGCATCTCTTTATGTGTATATGATTTGCTAACAGTGTCAATTCATATCCTGACAATCGCGCACTAGTTAAGTGCTGTGTCTTGGTCCTGTTTAACAATGTGTCCACAGCATGTGGAACCATAACAATCAATGTATTATCCATCACTAGTCCAGCAGACTGTCGAATAGACATAGCTGCGGCGGCTGTGGCTCTCAGACAACTTGGCAATGCCCTCGCTACCGGGTCCAAGGTTGACGAATAATATGCGCATGGACGCGGTCTGTCGTCAAAAGGCTGTGTTAACACTGATAATGCGCAGCCATTCTTTTCGTGAACATACAATGTAAAAGGCTTACTGTAGTCGGGGGTACCCAACACAGGGGCTGAACACAATGCATCACGTAATTCCCAAAAACTTTTCTGACACTCTTCAGACCATGGAATAGGATTCGGTGTGTCTTTACATGTTAATGCTAACAAGGGTTTTGCCAGCAAAGAGAAATTTGGTATCCAGTACCTACAGTATGAAGTAATGCCCAAGAAAGCACGCACTTCTCTCTGTGTTCTTGGCACACTCAATTGTGCAATGGCTTGAATTCTTTCTGGGGTCAGTTTCCTTCCCTCCTTCGATAAGAGATGACCTAAGTAGGTCACTTCTTGTCGACAATATTGCATCTTTGAGAGAGATACTTTGTGATGAAAGGCAGACAAATGACGCAACAATGACAATGTAGCTTTTTTGCAAATCTCTTCAGTATCCGCGGCGATTAGTAAATCGTCCACATACTGAATGAGGGTAGCACCACTAGGTAAAACAAGTGCATCAAGCTGCGCTTTTAAAGCTTGACTGTATATTGATGGACTTTCACAGTAGCCCTGTGGAGCGCGTTTAAAGCGAAAGCTTCGACCTCCTAAACTGAAGCCAAAAATGTCTCCGCTCTCCTCTGCAATTGGGATGCTAAAGAAAGCATTCTTTAAATCGATCACTGAGAACCATGCAGTGGAGGCTGGAATCATAGTTAACAAGGCAGTTATATCAGGGACAACTGGAAACTGTGGCACAACAATCTTATTTACCTCTCAAAGATCAATCACAAATCTGTAAACAGGTGGCTGTGAAGGGTCCGTTCGTTTTAAGACAGGTAAAACAGGACTATTGCAAACGTTGCCTCTTGTCTCTTCAATTACACCCTTTTTAATCAAATCGCTAACAATGGCTAACAACGCTTTCTGACCTTCATTGGAGATCTTGTACTGGGGATACGTGGCAATCTGACATTGGCCTTTAAAGTGACCACGTATGGCGGTATTTCCAAAAGACCCACATCATTGGGACCAGTATCCCAAAGGACATCCGGAAGGGATGACAATTCAGGTGGCATTGCATTCTTAGACATATACATTGGGGAAATCACTTTCTTACCTAATGTAAGTTGTACTCCTGAGGGAGAACAATATAGCGTTGCATGCAATCTTTTTAGCAAATCTAATCCTAGCAGATTTTCACTACATCCTGTCGTTAGGATGAGGGGTGCTTTTAGCTCACAAGGTCCAACAGAGAGTGGCATAGGACTAGAAATCGGGTTCCTAACTGGGGCGCCAGAAAAACCTACTGAAACATTCATTTCGCCAGACAAAGGTGCGCCAGGGAGTTTTGAATGCATGATTGAACTCTTTGCAGCACCAGTGTCCAGCAGAAAGGGCTCCGTCACACCCGCTGTAGTTACTTTAACATATGGTCCACTCTGATCCACTGGCACTGAAACAACTCCCTCTCTCTGTCTACGGCTGTCCTAGTAATCATTACCTTCCACATTGTCGTCTTCTGCATAATAATCATTATTGTAGTACTGAGCTGTATTACCAGTCGCGTTGGCTTGCTGATCAAAGCTATTTATGGTATTTTGAGGCGGAAGAGGACGCACGTTCTGGGGAACATTTCCACGCCCTCTGCCTCTAGGAGCTTGCTGACCACCTCTGCCTCTTGCGCCATACGCATTATTAGTACGCTGCATTAATTTAGGACAACTATACTTAAAATGACCTTCCTCTCTGCAATATGAACATTGATTGGGACCTACAGGGATACGTGGTTGATAATACCCATTCATTTGCTGGTTATTCTGAAACTGTTGGGGTTGCTGATAGATACCTTGGGTTTGCCTATAATTATTCTGTCCTCCACGTGGCGGATAAGCCTGCTGTAAAAGGACCTTTGTTTTCAGTTCTTTCGTTTTCTTATCTGTTCTATCCTTCTCATCTTTATCTCTATTTTCATAATACTGTGCAGTAGCCAGTATTTGCGCTGAAGAGGAAACAGCCCAAGAACTTTCTGAATCTTTTAATTTCTTACACAACTCGGGAAGTAGATTCTGCACAAATTTATCCACAAATAACCGTTGGCCACCTTCAGTACTCATGTCTTGACCACTGTGGTCGATAAACGTTTCTTCAAACCTTGTAAAGAAATCGGACACTGTCTCATCTTTCTTCTGCTTGCATGCGGACAGTTTATCCCAATTTAAGCGCATCGCGGGCATTAAAGTTTTCATGTATGTAATAATTCTACCAGGGAGTTCTGCTACCAAAGGGTCAGGCTTCGCGCCACCAACTTTTCTAGCGTCTGCAGCAATGATATTAGCCCATGTGCCCCCTAGTTCCGCAGCATGATCCGTATTACGGATGGATCCCCATAAAGGCTGTGGAACAACATTCCCAAACAACATATCTATGTCAGCCAGATTCATGACACACGATTCTGCAGTTTGGGATAACTCCTTATAATATCCTGTAGGGTTTTTACGGGGGTCAGGCAATGTCTGCTTAAGCGCTGTTACTTCAGATCGTTTCCAAGGGACATGTACCCAAACACGCTGAAAATGTGCTAAGACAGGTGGATTCGCATTTGGATCAGCAGGTCTCCAAACTGGGGGAACCTCACGCATCGGATATTGGCGTGCTTTTACCTTTTTCCCCACAGGGAATTCCTGTTCGAACAATGATTGCTGACAATCGCCATTTCTGAAGGACAGTAAAATCGCAACCGCTTTATCTACATCGGGACCCACAATTATACCTTTGTCGAAATCAAATCGTATTCGACACAATTCCTGCGGGATTGTGCTTGAACCATGATCCTCCAATTCTTCACAGAGGCATTCACACATTTTGTCAAAGACATATCTCTGTTTTGGGGCATCCCATTGGTCGAAAACGTTAACAACTGATTCCACATTATAGAGTGAAGGGAAACCAATCCACCTACGCGCCAGATTATCTAACACCTCTTTCTCGTCAGGACCAGGCAGCTGACTACGCAATTGCTTACGTTGTAACCCAGGGGTCACATTAGTTGACCCAAAGAGAGGCGATATTAAACTAGTAACTACATTAGCTAGTCGTTGTCGTGCTGAAGGAGAAGTTGAGGCAAAAACGGGGGGATAGACAGAGGGAAGAAAAGCGGATTCAGACACAGGTACCTGGGTAGTGTAAGAAAGAGCGCCAGGGGAGGCAGCTGATGTGCTAGGCAAAGTCGCAGGAAGCACGGGGGCAATAGGTAACACAACTGGCGGCCCTTGAGAGGGCTGCACTGCAGGGATAGGAGCCAGCTGAGGAGGAGCTGGCGGCTGTGGGAAGGCTTGCGGCATATTTACTGGAGGCTGCACATTTACAAGCTGTGGAGGTGCTGTGGCATTTTGCGCATACGGGGGTGGTGAACTTAGCAAATGGGACATTAGGGAATCTTTCTCTTTCGTTTCATCTTGCATAAGGGGTGACAAAACAGGGTAACATTTATCGATCCCTAGTTTGCGCTGTCTATGTAACTGTTCATTCATTTGTTCCTCCTCATTATCTTTAAATTGCACAGCTGCTTGCATCACAGACATACCTCTTTCTCTCTTATTCCTTTTCGCTAGCTTAATTTCCTTCTGTTTGGCTTCCTTTCGCCATAGGCGGAAAGAATCAAACATCGCCGGCCGGGCTTTCTTTTTAAACAATTTAACTTCCAAATTATCTAAGATATCTGTATCGAAACTACCATTTTGGGGCCATTTTAAAACACCGTCCTTTCTGGTGTATCGGATCCATACTTCATTATATGCAATGGGGCCCACGCCATGTTTTACATAAAGCTCATAAGTTGGAGTTCCAATTGGAGGAACCGGACACGAATCCTCTAACTGGAAATCCCTTCCACAACCCAAACAAAACAATCTTCCAAATACACTAGAACCTGGCATCTTCGCTCACTAGTCTAGTTTCAAACTTCAAAGGATTATCGATTACGATAGTCTCGTGAATACACGAGTCCTCTGGCTTTGGGACTTGCAAGCTCCAAATCAAAATGATCCCGAAGGATACCAAAAATCCCGAAGGATACCAACAAACTGGGAGACGCTCCACTTATACTTAACTGAATATCGATGATCGATGGCGTCACCAGAAGACTCTCTCGATTGTTTCGCTCTACCAAAATCGTCAAGGGTCCAAAACAGGGCGATTAATCAGGGCAGCAGTCCTTCGTAGCCGTCGGGACGCCGAGAACCTCGCAGAACAGACTTTCGGACCACGTCGACATGCAGGGGTCGATGAAGTGGCGGCCTTCCTCCAGAATTGCCACACGAAGCTCCTCACGAACCTCTGGCTTGGACTGGTACCGCTGAAATCGTCCCGAGTTGGGCGCCAACTGAAGTACTGGGAAATTTAAGCCCAGCGGTGCAGGGGAACACACCCTAAGACTTCGGGTTCTTCCTGTTTCAGACCTACAGAAACACAGAGTCTTCTGGGTGAAGTCAAAGATCGATTTATTGGCTGCACACCAATTACAGGTATCCGAGAAGTACAACACAATGTATGTTCTCAGGAGACTGCTTAAAATTACAGAAACGGGCTTCTCCTTAAATACAAAATATCATGCTTCAGGCACACATTCCTTGTTTTACGATATGGTCATCTACATGTATCCATTACAAACGAAAGGGCAGAGTCATGATGACCATCCCACATTCCAGTTAAGCCAGCCCACAATTATTTACCCAGCGAGGCTCAGATCCCACATCAGATATCAACAGGCCCCAATAAACACGAGCATCTCCTGTTTAGAAAACAAGCCATAAAGCAGGAAGAGTCAGGTGTGAAAGAGATTAGCCGGAGGCTTGTGTTCGTGAAGGGGCTTTATGGTGTGTCAAACCCTGATGCTAATCACAGGTGGCAGTAGGACGGGGAGCTCGTGGGACCGGACTGACCTGGGGCAGCGGAGCCAAGCTGCCCAGGTCACAGAGAAGTCAAATAGAAAGTACATGTGTTCTAAAGGCCCATATTTGGTCGTAATGTGTAGCCTATGTGAGGGCAACCCTAAGATGGCCACCGCTCTAAGATGGAACCCACAAAGTCAATGTATAATATCGTATACACAGTGCATTTATCGCTAAAACGTTATACAAAGCACTTGTACATACCGCATTGACCATTCGCGGTTCGCTAATACCGGAATAGACAGGGGTAGGGCCCTGCCTCCTATGCGGTCCCAAATTTCAAAGTACCACAACCGTCACTCCCTGGGGCTTTTTCTATAAAAATAAAATAAACCTGAGTGGGGGGGCTCGAGCCCCCCCACATGTCCCAGGGACCGCCACCTCCCCGGGTCCTAATTATTCAAATTTGGGGGTCCGTGACGGACCCCCGAGCCTCGGGGACCACCGCCGCCCCGGGGCTTTGTCAATGGTGGGAGGGGGGCCGTGCGGCCCCCCTCCTGGAGTCTGTGATGGCCCTGGGGACTGTTCAGTGAAGCAAAGCAGATTGCTTTTCCACACAGGGAGCTGCATGTTAGCAGCTCCCCATGTGTAAAAGCAATGCTGGCTCCCGCAGGAGGCTGGGAGCCGGCTGGGACCGTGGGGGCATTGGGTCTCTCCCCACGGTCCCCAAAGGAGTGGGCCAGCCCCAGGGGATGGGGTCCCCGGGGCTAGAGGTGGCCCGGGAGGGGTGCCACGCAGCCCCCCTACAAGAAAAAGGCAGGCCTTCCCCGGGGGATGGGGTCCCCGGGGCCATAATTGGCCTGAGGAGGGGGATCACGCAGCCCCCCTTCTGAAAAATTTAAAAAACGCAATGGCCAGGCCCCGGGGATGGGGTCCCTGGGGCCAGAAGTGGTCTTGGAGGGGGGCCACGTGGCCCCCCTCCCCAGTAAAAAACGAACAAAAAAACAACGAGGCAGAGCCCTGGGGGATGGGGTCCCCGGGGCTAAAAGAAGCCTCAGGAGGTGGGCCATGCAGCCCCCCTCCTTGGTAAATATTTAAAAAAAAATATATATAGTGGCCATGCCCTGGGGGATGGGGTCCCTGGGGCCGAAAATGGCCTCAGGAGGGGGGGTCGTGTGGCCCCCTTCCATTTTAAAATAATAGGCCCTGGGGGATGGAGTCCCCAGGGCCCAAAAAACAGGAAAGGAAGGGGGGCCACACAGCCCCCCTTCTATAAAAGATTTTTTTTTTAAAGCTGGCATCGCGCCGCAGGCCCCGCCCCCTCCCAGTAACACTATGCAAACGCGCCCTGTGGCGCGTTTTAAGTTGGGGAATTAATTCCCCTACAATCCTGAGAGTCCCTGGGGCCAACTAGCTCACCAGCTACCTCCAGTTAACGCCACATGGCTGCTTTGCAGAGAGGTGGTCTGAGGCCACGCCACTTTTTACACCTCTCTGCAAAGCAGCTCTGTGGCTCCTTCTGGAGGTACCTGGTGGGCTAGTTGGACCCCAGGGACCCTCTGGATTGAAGGGGACTTAATCCCCCAACTTAAAACGCGCCACGGGGCATGTTTGCACAGGGGTGAAGGGAGGGGGCGGGGCCTGATGTGACATGTGTGCAAACAGGCACTGTGGTGCGTTTTAAGTTGGGGAATTAATTCCCCTTCAATCCTGAGGGTCCCTGGGGGCCAACTAGCCCACCAGGTACCGCCAGTAAGCACCACAGGGCTGCGTTGCAGAGGTGTAAAAAGGGGCGTGGCCTCAGACAACCTCTCTGCAACACAGCCCTGTGGCGCTAACTGGAGTTACCTGGTGGGTTAGTTGGACCCCAGGGACCCTCAGGATTGAAGGGGACTTAATCTCCCACGTTAAAACGTGCCACGTGATTTTTTTTTAAAAGCTGGCATCGCGCCGCAGGCCCCGCCCCCTCCCAGTAACACTATGCAAACGCGCCCTGTGGCGCGTTTTAAGTTGGGGATTTAATTCCTCTTCAATCCTGTGGGTTCCTGGGGGCCATCTAGCCCACCAGGTACCTCCAGTAAGCGCCACAGGGCTGCATTGCAGAGAGGTGGTCCAGTCCATGCCCCTTTTTACACCTCTCTGCAATGCAGCTCTGTGGCACTTACTGGAGGTACCTGGTGGGCTAGTTGGACCCCAGGGACCCTCAGGATTCAAAGGGACTTAATCCCCCAACTTACAACACGCCAAGGGGCACGTTTGCTTAGTGGTGAAGGGAGGGGGCGGGGAGAGGTGACATGTGTGCAACCACGCCCTGTGGTGCCATTTAAGTTGGGGAATGAATTCCGCTTCAATCCTGAGGGTCCCTGGGGGCCAACTAGCCCACCAGGTACCTCCAGTAAGTGCCACTGTGCTGTGTTGCAGAGAGGTGGGCCTGACCACGCCCCTTTTTACACCTTTCTGCAACGCAGCTCTGGGCACTCACTGGAGGTACCTGGTGGGCTAGTTGGACCACAGGGATCGTCAGGATTCAAGGGCACTTAATCTCCCAACTTAAAACGGCCACAGGGCGTGTTTGCACACGTCACCACAGGCCCCCCCTCCCTTCACCACTGTGCAAACGCGCCCCGTAGCGCATTTTAAGAGGTAGTTATAATCCCCCTGCCCTATTATGTACTGGGGCCTTACAGAGGAGGTCATGCTAATCACAGGTGTACCCCAACACATAGTGTTCCCTAGTGTATGTAGCTGTTTTCACTGTATTCTAAGTGTCTTTTAGCATAGCACTGGCTCTAGGCTTGGTTAGTCAGAGTCAGTTACCACCAGTACCCGTCTGAAAAGTTGTGGGCACAGGATGATTTTGCAGCAAGGCCTCTTTCTGCTCCTCTGTTGGTTCTTTCTGCACATGTCTTGCTTCTTCCTGCACTTTTCTTCGTCTTTGTGGACTTCTGTTGCTTCTTTCTGCATTTCTTTTGCTTCTTTCTGTGTGTTTTTTCTTCTTTCTTCACATGTCCTACCTCTGTAGGCATAGTTAGAAACTAGCATTTAAAAAACCTTTAAAATTCCCTTAAAAAATAATAGGTTTCAGGCACATTATAGTTAGAAATTAGCATTTAAAAACCTTTGAAATTCACTGAAAAAAACATAGGTTTGAGGCACGTTATAGTCTGAAATTAGCATGTAAAAAACCTTAGAAATTCACTGAAAAAACCATAGGTTTTAGGGAAAGTTATAGTTAGTTGGACATTTCACTCGTACAAAACCAGAGAAATTCCCCCGTTATAGTTAGTTCAGCTAACTATAACTCGCACCCCCGCAATGCACTGCTGATGACGTCACATATTACATCACTCATGACATGGTCAGTGACATCACTGATGACATCACTGAAGACATCTCAAATGACATCACTGATGACATCACTGATGACATCATCCAGTGACTGTGTGTTTCTGTAAAGTTTAAATATGTTTAATATGTATAGGGAAAGGCATATGGAAGAATGAGTGGGTGTATAAGTGTCTGAATGGATGATTTAGTAGGTGCATGACTGACTCTATAAGTGAGTGATTAAACGTATCTTACTAAATGCATGGGTTAGTGACTAAACTGTGTGAATGTCTGTATCCGTTTGTCTGTTGGTGTGTAAGCGGCTGCATGGGTTTGCGAATAGCTATATGAGTGTCTGAAACCTATGTTTTTTTCAGTGAATATATATATATATATATATATATATATATATATACATATATATATATATAACCGCTCCACTTGCACCAATTTCTCGCACTCACGAACGGGTGCTGTTCGGCGGGGGGTGCTCCCGCCAATATTCACGCTGCACGCCTCCTCTCACTCCAGAAAAGACACAGCACTCACGGGGGAGAGTCAATAGATTTATTTTGACTCACAACTCTCCAACCAGACGCGTTTCGGCTGGTTGGAGCGTTGTACGAAACAGATTGCTTTGATAATCCCATGTATGTATATGTAGGTACAATGGCCCATCGAGGGCGCGATACAGTGTATGCATGTTTGGAAATATGAATTATATGAGTACAAACATTTATGCTATTATCGGGGAATTTACCTGAAGCATTTAACTACATTCGATAAAACGATGTATATACCATTCCAATATGGCGCTGATGAACAACTTGTATGAATTAGTCCTTTGTTGATGTTGTTAAACAGGAAATATGGTCAGATGCAAATATATAAAAAATGGCAGTTTCTGGTGCGCCCTTATACCACCGAGGAAGGCGTTGCCGAAACGCGTCTGGTTGGAGCGTTGTGATGGATATACCTAGACATCCTATGCTTACTTTTAGAAGAGCGAGAGCATTAAGGGACACTTTAACTAAAAGCCATTTCATACGAACGGTCCCTAGACCATTTGGGGAGGTACCACATGGTTTCTACCCTTGTGGTAGATGTAAATCATGTAGGAACAGCAAGAAGGTCCTGGCATATGAAGTTACGGGAACCAAAAAGCCAAGGTGGATTAGAAAGTTCTTAACTTGTTTAAGATACATTGGAAGTACCATTCACCAAACAATAATCTGCATCTTAGAACACACACGAGCAATAAAAAATCGGGATACAACGTATCCCGTTGCAAGACACTTTCAAGCACATCATAACTGTAATAGTGATCTATTAACTTTTTTTGCATTAGATCATGTGCCTGTAAACATAAGAGGAGGAGACAGAGTAGCTAAATTGAGAAGGTTAGAGTCAAGGTACATCATAGATCTTAGTACTAAGACCCCTGGGGGACTTAATAGTAACGAGGAACTTACTGTGCATCTAGGGTAGAGGGCTCTCTACCACAGGAGTGGTCACATCCTATAGGTTACTCCTCTATATTGAGAAATTCAGAAATATGGATATATTTTAGAAATGAATTTGGGTCTCTATGAAATTGTTGAAAATTTACTAAAGAGGTATTGAGGAATATCCAAATTATGACTCTGATGATAAATGCTCTATAATTTCTCTGAAGAGTGCTTAATTAATTAATTAATATTCAATTAATTAATTTTTAATTTAATTCTTATGAGGTTTCAATTTTGTCATTTTTTGCCATTTTCTTGTCATTTTTGTCATCATGAAAGAGATTATGATTTAAGTGATGGTGTTGATTATCTTAAAATTTAGGAGGACTATATGTAATTATAGCGCTTGGGCCCATTCAGGGCTGAATGGGTACGAAACAGATTGCTTTGATAATCCCATGTATGTATATGTAGGTACAATGGCCCATCGAGGGCGCGATACAGTGTATGCATGTTTGGAAATATGAATTATATGAGTACAAACATTTATGCAATTATCGGGGAATTTACCTGAAGCATTTAACTACATTCGATAAAACGATGTATATACCATTCCAATATGGCGCTGATGAACAACTTGTATGAATTAGTCCTTTGTTGATGTTGTTAAACAGGAAATGTGGTCAGATGCAAATATATAAAAAATGGCAGTTTCTGGCGCGCCCTTACACCACCGAGGAAGGCGTTGCCGAAATGCGTCTGGTTGGAGCGTTGTGAGTCAAAATAAATCTATTGACTCTCCCCCGTGAGTGCTGTGTCTTTACTGGAGTGAGAGGAGGCGTGCAGCGTGAATATATATAGGTCCACAAGCGCATTCTTCAACATCTCCGAGCAATTACAAATGAAGATAACACATACCCCGTGGCAAGACATTTCAAGAAATCCCACCAATCGAACAACAAAGGGCTCAATTATTTTGTAATTGATGCTGTGCCTCCAAGTAGAAGAGGTGGGGACCGTGAATACAGACTTAGAAAACTAGAGACTAGATACATATTACAACTTGATACTAAACACCCTAACGGTTTGAATGTAACAGAAGATTTATATACCTGCTTATAGAAGATGCAGTTTCCTCTATAAGTTACTTCAGGACCTGGTGCTTGGGCCTTTGATAGTATTTTACTTTAATCTTTTGGATATTTTATCATGTTTGATTTTAACCTACAGACTTTGACAATTTACCGACATTTCGGCAGAGGACCTTACCTGTTTAATTTAACAACCTTACTATTCCCATGTGAGATTTTACACATATATTTATTTATTTATATATTTATGTGGTCATTTATGTATATATTTATATATTTATACTGAATTTTGCATATTTGCACATCTCTCACACTGTCCTCTCAATTCTTGAAAGGCCAAGTCATAAGGTTATACACAGGTCTACTTTTGTTATAATACCTACATAACTAATTTATGAAGTCCTTTTATCTATTTGGATCAAAACACATCTTTATTGTCTGCAAGGATTATAATCGCCCAAGTATATAATATTAATCACTTTGCGCAGGTCTTGATCACAGAAAAATCTGTGATAATTTGACTCTGAAGGAATGGCATTCAATAACAATTATCTTGTCTCACCTATGGGTATTCACTTTTTATCTACTATGTATCCACTTTTTATCTAATTTGAGTATGATTTACACTCACATGCTGATGCAATCTTCATTGGATACTGTCATGGGGTATATCGGACATCTGTACCTCTTAATTAGTTGTTTGGTTGGATGTCATTGTGCTATGGATCGGCCAAACTGTATTTCACTATGACTCTGAGGCAGCGATATCCAGCACTGATGTATTCAAACATTTCCAACATCTTTTTAAGCATTTTTTTAATCTGTTTCACTTGTGCTTGTTAATTTTCATATTGATTCTTTTGCTGGTTTTTCTCTTACTGAGATTAATGAGTTCAACTTTTAATCACTGGGTTTTAAACACTGTTATTTGCACATACATTATCTACCCCTCGGGAACTTTTAAGCAATAATGTTGCTGGGCGAAAATTTACTAGCGATAAGATAACAATATGTCAATTATAAGTATTTTACGTTCTGAAAATATTAGGAATGGTTTTGTAAATTGCTAACTGTTTTGGAACCTTTGATTGGTTAATATGTGCTAGTATTTTGTCCATGTCTATTCTCTGCTACGGCACGTGGGGTTGTACGTTTACATGCACGTTCACTTTAAATCTGAGCACAAAATGATTCCATGTTGAGTGAACAAGGCTCGCCAGAGCCGAAACGCGTATCGACGACATAAGGATCAAATAAATACCGCATGCACTTACTTCGGGTCTGTGTCCATCTTTTGGATTCCTTGCATTTGGGAACTTTGCTGGAAGAAGTGATATATATATATATTTAATTACAAGAAGAAGGAGCAACACAATTTAAATACAATAATGTCTATATTAGAATCAAATCTTTATGTCATTAGGCAGATAGTTCATAATGTAGATCCATTCTTCTTTATTGTAATTCGTATCAAGTTTTTTCTTAGAAATGGTCATTCGATGTATATATATATATCATGGATAAGTAGTTATAGTTGGGACCAAAGATTCCAAAGGAAAAGCGTTTTTGTTTTGCCAATACCTTTGGCACTGCTTGACGAATCTTCAGCTGCAGCCGCTGCAGTTAAGAGCGGTGGGGCGGGGGGCCAGGTAAGGGGGGATTTTGAGAGACAACCAAGAGGGAAAATGAATTATTTATATAATTTTCCCTCGCGGGCGTCTCTCGAAATCCCCCCTCACCTGGCCCCACCTCTCTTACCTGCAGCGGCTGCGAATCTTCACAAAATTTTCAAAAAAGCCCTCTTTGTAGTTCAGCTGGTATGTTGAAAGTTTCGGGGTGATCCGTCAAGCGGGGGCTGAGAAAAAAGGGGGGTCCCAAAATGCATTTTCCCGATGTTATGTCTATAGGGATTTTTAATTTTTTGAAGACGACTATAGCCCGAACCGCTGAACGCAATTACACCAAATTTGGCAGAAAGCTAGATGTTGGTCCAGAAAGTGTGCTTTTTGTGATTTGGTGTAAATCCGTTCAGTAGTTTGGAAGATATTTAAGTTTAAAAAATATCTGGAGATGTGAGTCCTTGCAGTGGTCTTGCGGATCCTACTGAAATTTTATTGGCTGCTAACACTTCAACCAGGAAGTGTTGGCAGCCATCTTGGGACTTGGCCTGAAGCACAGTCCCACAAAAAATGTAAAAAATTTGGAAAAGGGGGCAGTGTAGGAATACCCTGACCACCCCAAAATATGGTGAGGGGGTCCAAGAGGGACCCCGCCAGGGGTTAAAAGTATTTATTTTAATTCAATTTTGCCGCAAATTCACGGGTGGACCTGTGAATCCTTGACAAAATTAGAGAAAAAAATATCCCATGCTTCTTTTATAGGAAGTCCCCAGGTGGGCCAAATCCTGGGAGCAGTGTTTTATAATCATGTAGGGGTGTCCAAGCAGTACCCCTGCACCTCGGGGACTGCCCCCTCCCAGGATCAAATAATAAACTAATACGGGGACCTGCATGACCCCCCTAGCAGCCCCGGTGTCCGCCACCACCCTGGGAATTTATTTTTTAAACAAAGCAGGGGGCCACCTCCTCCCCAGGGCTTTAAATTTAAATAATGCGGGGTGGGGGCTAGACCACCTGCAGCCCTGGGGACCACCACCTCCCCGGGGATTTAAATTTGATGGGGGGTGCCTGGAACCAGGACACCCACAATAAAGGTCATCCTCCCCTAAAAAAATTATAAAAGAGTGCAGGCCTCAGGGAAAGGGGTCCTGGGACCAAAAGAAAGCTGTGCCCTAGGGGATGGGGTCCCTGGGCCTAAATCAGGCTGGGAAGGCAGTTGCTTGGCCCCCCTTCCTTTCAATTTTAAAAAAACCTCTAAAATAAAGGCTGGGCCCCAGGGGATGGGGTTTCTGGGGCCAAAAACAGGCCAGGGAGGAGGGACCACCAGCCTCCTCTCCTAAAAAAAGAATTTCTATAAAGGAAAAAACTTCCAGCAAGTCACCGGAGGCCCCGCCACCTTCATCACCACTTTGCAAACATGCCTCCTGTAGCACAACTGGCTGAGGGATGAAGTCCCCTTGGCTGCAGAGGGCCAACTACCCCTCCTGTTACCTTCAGTAAGTCCCACACTGCAGGATTGCTGAGAGGTCTTTGAGGACTACACCCCCTTTCTCCACCACCCTGCAAATGCACCTCCTGGAACACTGCTGGTTAGGGATTGAAGTCCCCTTGGCTCCACGGGGCCCTAGGGGGGCAACTAGCCCTCCTGTTGCCTCCAGTAAGTCCCACAGAGCACAATTTCAATGAGGACTTCAGAGGCCGCACCCACTTTCTCCACCACTCTGCAAACATGCCTCCTGGTGCACTACTGGTTTGGGGATGAATTCCGCTTGGCTGCTGAGGGACCTTGGGGGTCAAGAAGCCATCCTGTTACCTACCTTATATCTCATACAGCAGAATTCCTGAGAGCTGGTCAGAGGTACTGCCCCCTTTCTCCACCACTCTGCAAACGCAACTACTAGTTATGAAACCATAGAAATTCACTTTAAAACCGAAGGTTACAGGGATATTATCATTAGGAAATATGTTTTAAAAACCTTAGAAATTCACTGTAAAAAACAAAGGTTACAGGTTCATTAGAGTTAGGCTCAGATTTCACTTGTGCAAATCCAGTGTAATTTTGCAGTTATAGTTATCTGAGCTAACTGTAACTGTAACTTACACCCCTGCAATGCACTGCTCATGACCTCACATATTACATTACTCATGACATGGTCAGTGACATCATTGATGACTTCAATGATGACATCATTCACAGAACCACTCAGACCCCATAGAACCTCTTGTACACCCACTGCGACACACACAAACATATACACACACATGCAAAACCACTCACATACCCATTCAAAGACCCATTCCAGTACTCATATACCCACTCAGCCTTCCAAAGATGTACTCACTCGTACAGCCACTCACACAACCATTCACACATTCATACAGACACTCGTACAACCAGTTACTCACCCGTATAGCCACTCACATAACCACACATTCACCCATACAGCCTATCAACACAGCCACTCACTTACTCATACAAACACTTACACAACCACTCACATGCCCATTCACACATCCATAAAAGCACTCACATCTGCTCACTCACCCATACAGCCACTCACACACCAACTCACTTAACAAAACACCCACTAAAATAGCCACTCACTCACCCACACAGCCACTTACACAATGAGTCACTCACTCATACAGCCATTCAGATATACACTCACTCACTCATACAGCCTCTGACACACCCACCCACTCACCAATACCACCAATCACACAGCATGTCACTCAGACAGCTACTCACACACCCCCTTATACACCCATATTACCACTAACACACCCATCGACACAAGGATACATACAGTCAATCACATAATTTATGTTAGAAGTATTAGTATACTCATTTAACTTTTGTAGTAGGTTAGTATATATGTTTAACACCCATAAACTCTTAAAAACACTTACACTCACTTGTTGATTTAATCAGTGATGTCATCAGTGATGTCATTTGAGATGTCATCAGTGACATCATAAGTGATGTAATATGTGAGGTCGTAAGCAGTGCATTGCGGGGGCGTAAGTTACAGTTAGCACAGGTAACTATAACTGATGAATTTCAATGGTTTTGTATGAATGAATTCTGAGCCTACCTATAGTGTCCCTGTAACCTTTGTTTTTTTCAGTTTGTTTAAATTCTATTTCCTAACAACATTGTCCCTATAACTTTGTTTTTTTTTACGTGAATTTCTATGGCTTTTTAATTGTGTACCCTAACTAAAACATCCCTGTAACTTTAGTTCTTAACAGTAAATCAATACAGTTTTTGATTTTATTACCTTACTGTAAGTTGTAAGTGGTGAGAGTGAGTGTATGACTGACTGAATTAGTGTCTCAGTGGTGTGTAAGTGAGTATGTGAGTGTTTTAATTTGTGTGTAAGTCAGTGTTTCTTTGTGCCTGTATAAGTCTCACTCTGGGTGTGATTCTTGGTGCATGAGAGTCTGAGAAAATAAAACGAAATACCAGCATTTGTAAAGTGCACAGCTACCTCCGGAGAGGTGTCCCGGTGCTGGGGGCCGTCGGGAAGATTAAGCGAGCTATTTCCCAGAGTCGCAGGGTGCTGGGCTAGCCTGCTGCCGGTGATCGAACCGCGAGCCCCTGTATTCCGGCGTCAGCCACCCCGGCTGCTGCACCACACCTCTTCCCATGAGAGTCTGAGTGCATCTGTGAGTGCATATGTAAGTGTTTGAGTAGATCTGTGAATGGATGTATGAGTGTTTGTAACTGAGTATGTGAGTGAGAAATACATCAGTTTGTGAGTTTATAAGTATGTCTCGTGATTTGCATATGAGAGTGTGAGTGGGTGTGTAACTCGGTAAATTAGTTTCTAAGTTTTGTGTGTGACAGGAAGCATCAGTGTGTGAGTGGCTATGTGGCTTAGGTATGTGAGTGCATCTGTGAATGGGAGAATTCCTGTTTGAATATATATCTATAGATATATATATAGATATATATATATATATATGATTGAGTGCATAAGTGTGAGTTTGTAATGAGATGTTTTACAATGATACTCAATATCTCAGAAGACAGTTCATTATAAGTTGAGGATACTGAGTTTGCATCTTATTTATTAAAAAAAAAATAGGAGTTGTGCATCTATCATGACATTTCGCATACGGTACGCAACTCCGACGTACTTTAGACATTAATAATATATATATGGAAAGAGAGTTCTATAATTTACTTTTACATTAGAGGTTTAGTAATATAAAAAAGATGAAAATATAGTAAGAAGTCAAATTCACGTTTATACTAATTTGAATAGATTTTAGAGAGTTGCAACGACCTCACGCACCGTTGCCGCCTGTATTTCTGGAGTTGTGCATGAGATGCGACTCTAATATAGTTTTGGTAGTAGTAATACATATATATGGATAATTCTATGGTTTACTTTTATGTTAGATGTTTATTAATAGAGTAAAAAAAGTAATGTACTATCAATTTTTTTTTTAATGTTTGTCTTACTAGATTTTAAGGAGACCCAACAGTGTAATGCACCATCACAGCATAAATTTCCGGTGTCGTGCAGGGGACGTGACTCCGGAGTTTTTTTTACATTACGAAAATATACATTTAAACGTTTTTTTAGTTTACTTTAAAGAAAGAGATATAGTCATAGTAAAAAGAAATAGTATAATTTTTAAGGTAATTTAGTATTAATAACAACTTAATAAATTTTAGGGGATCACGTTCTAGACACAACGGACTGCGTAGGGGTCGCCCATCCCATGTGACCCAAAAAAAAAAAAGAATTTGATAGGATAAACTGCTTTCCATCACCAAGAAAAACAGATCCCACCCCTTTTCTTCCTTATTTAGGTGTGGCTCTCAGTGGTCAAATTTTTTGAGGGAGCCTCAATTTTGGAGAGTTTTTGGTGTTTTTTCAGTTTTTTTGATTCATCATGGCAAATGCAGCAGAGTTGAGGACCCTCTGAAAAAAAAGAGAGTTTGGTGTGGGAGTATTTCAGCATCCCAGAGGAAGAAAAAGGGACTTGCATAATCCGCCACAAGGTGCTCTCACGGGGAAGTGACACAATTACCCTTGTGCTACATCATTGATGCACAAACATCTGCACACCATGCATAGCACTCGGCTTGCCAAAGCGAAATTCAGAAGGCTGAAGGAGCAGGAAGGAGAAGCAGCTTCAGGAGAAAATCAGCCTGGAACATCTGGAGCAGGAGGACAACTTGCGAACATTCCTGCAGCTTTACCAGAATTTGCGAAAGCTGGCATCTACTTCCCAAAGTGAAAATCAGTTCTCAATGTTGGAGAACAAGTTGTTGCAAAGATGGTGGACACTATTAATACCCACTGTTGCTAATGTTTTTTTCTGTTAAAGCACAGCCTTATTTTGTGTGTGTTGTCTTATTTTTCAAGAAAAAACAAAAAACACCCAAAAACTTCAAAATGTTTAGAAAAGCAAAAAAGAATCAAAACACAAAATTGTTACCAAACCACACCCCCCCCCCCCAAAACAAAAAACAAACGGTTTTTCTAGAACCACCTATTCTGGTTAAAGAAAGACTAATTACATGTTTTATGTATATATGAAATAGTCTGAATATGTCTTGGTCTATGTTTTGGTTTGTGAGTTAGTGTATATGTAAGTGAATGTGTATGTGAGTAACTATTTGTGATTGTGTGTTTGTGGGAGTGTGTGTGTGCATGTGTAATAGGATACATGAATTCTTGTATGAGTGAGTGACTGACTGTGAGAGTGGGAATGAACACCTCTATGGGTAAGTGGATGGATGTTGAGTGTTTGTATGAGTGAATGAGTGGGTGTCTCAGTAATTGTGTGACTGAGTGACAAGTTCATAAGTGAGTATATTTATGAGTGAGTGGTGTATCAGTGGTTGTATGGGTGAATACCAGGATGTGTGAGTAGATGCAGGAACCGAGTGAGTGTGAGAGTTGAAGCTGTATGAGTGAGCAAATGGACGTGTTGGTGGTTGTGTGTGTGTGTGAGTGGTGTATGAGCAACTAAATGTGTGATAGACTGGCTATGTACTTGAGTGAATGAGTGATGGAATGGGTGTATAAATAGCTGTATGGGTGGGTGTGTGAGTGGGTAAATGAGTGGCTGTATTGGTGAGTGGCTGGGTGCGCCAGTAGCTGTATGGGTGCTTGAGTAGGTGTATGAGTGATTGTATGGGTGAGTGAGTTGGTATCTGAATGGCTGTATAAGTGAGTGACTGGGTGTGCAAATGTACTGTATAGGTGAGTGAGTGGCTCTTTGAGTGGGTGTTTGTTTAAGTGAATTGGCATGTGAGTGGTTGTATTAGAGAATATGTGTTAATGGTTGTATGGATGAGTACACGGATATGTGAATAATTGTATTGAAGTGTGAATGGGTATGTAAGTGGTTGTGTGGCTATATGAGTGAGTGTGTGATTCGTTGTATGGGTGGGTGAGTACCTGTGTTGAGAGGCTGTATGGGTGAGTGAGTGTGTGAGAGGCTGTATAGGTAAATAAGTGGGTGTGCAGTAGCTGTATGGGTGAGTGAGTGGTTGTGTGAGTGGCTTTATAAGTGCATGGGTGAATTTGTGAGTGGTTCTATGGATGAGTAAGTAGATGTATGAGTACTTGTATGGGTCTGTGAATGAGTATATGACTGGTTGTGTGGGTGTGTGAATGGTTCTGTGCATGATGTCGTCAGTGATGTAATTTGAGATGTCATCAGTGATGTCACTAACCATGTCTTTAGTGATGTACTATATGAGACTGGATATATATAACTGGGTATATGGGCTTGAAAGTGTGGATGTAGGTCACTGAAATTAATAACTACATGTGTTAGCTTTTTTGCACATAAGACAGTATCATATGGCCTACCTATAGCCTACCTTATGGTTGAGTTATATGTGGCAGAGCAAGGCTTGTCAAGGGGTTTCAAATGCCAAGTTGGCCTAAAAGTAGAGCCAGTAGAAACAGGTATAAGACATGTTTAAAGGGCTACTGCTCTAGATGGTTCACTTTGTAGTGTTAGTTCTTTCATACATATGTGAAGGACTGTCTCGATCCCTATGTGGGGGTCTGTTTCTATATGTAAGTATGTTTGTTGGTTCCTTGCTGCTCTATTTGTGAGTGCATATCTCTGTTAATGTATATGTAAGGGATGGCATGGATTGCCTCCTGTGTGTATTAGTAAGTATTGGGTTATTTAGCTGTCACTACCTGCATTAGTGCGAGATCCATAAGAGTTCTGTCTGTGCATATGAGTTAATATTAGGATGATTGTGACACTGTTTGAAGGGATGTATTAGTAGGCTACCCTTTTTCTATGTGCTTACCTTAAATTTCTAATCAGAGTGCGAGACTGGATGTATAATTGAGCACATGGGCCTGAAAGTGTGCATGTAGATCACTGAAACTAGTAACTACATGTGTTAGCTTTTATACACATAGGAGAGTACCCTCTCCTAGCGTAAGAACCATCTAAACATTCACTGACATGCAGCGACAGAACTCCTATATATCTAGCACTAATAGAGGCAGTTGCACACTAACTTAAATAACCCAATAGTAACTAACAGATCCAGGAGACAATCCATGCTGTCTCTTATGGATAGATTTACAGACCCTTACAGTAGCAAAGAAAGCCAATGATGTACCCCTGCATAGGTACTGAGACACAAATTCAGATATCTACTAGAGAACTGACACTACCAAGTCACCCATCCAGAGAAGTAGCCTTTTTAACATGTTTCGGACCTGGTACATTTGAGCTTGTGTATGCCGTTCTACTGCTAGACTGACTGACTTGGTATTTAAAACTCCTTTACAAACATTTACCTGCTGTTCTACCACATATAACTCATCCGTAAGGTAGCCACTAGGTAAGCCATAAGGTAAGCTCCAATATACCACTATCACTCATAGTGACTCTATAGCTTTCTAAATGTGTATCAAAGGAGCAACATCAATTACTTTCAGGTTGCGTTAGTGAGTATTGGTGTATGCAACTGTGTGTGTGCAGAAGTGGTCCCAGTCAGACTAGCTACATATGAAGTATCAGTATATGTGAGTGGATGCTTCATTGTTAATGCGACTGAGTGAGTGGATGTACTAGTGAGTGTCTATATAGCTACATACATATAATATATTTCTATATCTAACTTAGACTTAGAGTAAATGTGTGTGTTAGTGACCATTTCAGAAAACAAGTGTTGGTTAGAGTAAATGTGTGTATTAATGACTATTTCAGAAAACAGGTGCTGGTGTTATACACTGTAAGAATGAAGTAGAGGGTATGTGATGTTTGTAAGAATAACTGTTTGAATGACATGTTGTTTGAGTGTCTGTAATTCTATAATTTCATACTGAAACGTTTACTTACAAAATAGGCAAGACAAAGTAATGAGAAGCTATCACAAGACCACTTCATGTATAAAAACACTCTCCAACAATACCTCTAATCAATATGTTTATCGTAGAAAATGTATTTTTTAACATCCAAGAATGTTAAACTGAAGCCACTATTAAAAACTAAAAGACAGAAAAATATATTAGTATGTGATCTCGAAAAATACAGTATAACAATGCATATTTCTTGTACTATAGCCCTCTATTACAATGTGATAAAAGTATTGATTTCCCTTTTCACGGTTCTCAGCTTTCCTACTTTCCTACTTCACCATACATGGTGGTCTGTATGTAGCGTCATCTTCAAACAATGGGGGAAAACAAATCATATGGATTGTAGCAAAAAACCCAGAACTGCACAGAACATCATTGTAAATATGTGTTACTACGCTTTGCACTCATTCCAATTTGCTAATCATGAGGTTTACCTACACTTGGTCTACTAGTGAGAACAAATACATCTTAAAACATTTTCTATTACTATTATACCGGGTACGGAATTACAAATGAATATATACTACACTTGAATTTTTAAGATGCTTTCCAAAATATCACCCCTAGTAGGCTGAATGATGTCTAAAACACTGATGATCCATTCTGATGATATCCAATATGTTTGTTTGTTTGTAGAAACAGCACATACAATTCTTGTTGAATGGAGGAAACATAATAATCTTGTTTTTCCAAAGGCATTATTTGTTTAATTTCTTTCTAATTTTTAACCTGCACACCTTTGCTGCTATGCTTGTGTTTTACGCTTTTATCTTGAAAATCTGTAATTTGTATGGAATGTGACCGTGCTTTGAGGAAATACTGTTGCTGAATTTGTTGTTTAGCCTGTGGGTCGGGATTTTCACTTTCGGGATTTTTTAAGTAGTCCTGACTCTTTCTACTCGGCTGGGACACTGAGTGGCGCCATTTCTGATTGTGCACGCTCTTAGTCTTCATGTTTAAAAGCAGAGGCGCTGCACGGATGCACGCAGCGTGCGTGCCGCTGGCTTGCCAAAGGCACGCCTAAGACAAGCCTGTCTGCACCCGTCAGTGTCCCGAGGCGACCAGCGGCAGACATGCTGCTTGTTCGGCTAGGCGCTCTGAGAGAGAATACAGTATGAGGT
This sequence comes from Triturus cristatus, assembly GCF_964204655.1. Taxonomy (NCBI): domain Eukaryota; kingdom Metazoa; phylum Chordata; class Amphibia; order Caudata; family Salamandridae; genus Triturus; species Triturus cristatus. The sequence continues at coordinate 620,935,414 of NC_140585.1, forward strand.
AGCTACGCTTCACAGATTAGGTACGGTTCTGCACTGCCAGGGTGATGTTGTGGGAAGTGGGACGCTGTAACTGGGTCTTACCTTGTGGAGCCAAAGGTTCCCCGGTGGTGTCAGTTAACAGTGATTTGAGCCGCGGTAAGGTCAAGCATTTGGGAAATTTTAAGACTTTGATGGTTAACACATGTTCTCTGCAGAAGTATGAATCTCGGGTCCTTGATCTTCTGTAAGACTCGCTCCCTGATCTGACTCTTACCGCAGCTATTCCTCCTGGAAATACGGATCTTAGGAAAAGACCGCTCCCGTAAGAAAAGGAGGGGAAGTGGCCATTTTTTTAAAGCAAGAATATGCCTGCACTACCCTTACCTTAGGAGACTTGGAGGACACGGAATGCCTCGGATTTTGCTGTTCTTTATTAGCTCATCAATCCTTGGCAGGTGCCCTTCTATACAGGCCGTCTGGACCTGCAGGTTCATTTTTTAGATCTATCAATGAGGCGATTGCACCCCAGGCCCTTAGATACAGTCACTTTCTTGTTTTAGGCGATCTCAATCTCCATATGGATAAACCTTTGGAGTCCGAGGTCATTTCCCTGACTGAGACTCTTTCAGTTCTCAACTTAGTTCCCTTTGTGTCTCATCCTACGCATAGGATGGGAAACACCCTCTGTGAGAAGTTGGCCTGATGTATGATGTCACTAGTTCTAGTGTACACCTTATATCAGTCCAAACAACCCTTATGGTGATTGGTTGTAAAGTCAACCTTATAGACCAGCTATCCTAGTGGTAGCATGGACAAGAGCAGTCTTAGGCTAAACTCTGAATGGCACACAGGTAAGTAATACAGTTATAGGGGCCACGCAAACCATTTACTAAAGAAGTGGTATAAGGACCACTGTCACGGAAATAGAATAGGCCTAGGCCTAGGGAATCGCTGGGGCTACACTACACTACCAACAGTTAGGAAGTGGGAGGCCCACGGGATTCAGGTGCAGAGTGGAAACACTCACGCGTAATGCGTATGATCGATAGAAATAGTACAGTTCTGAAATAAGCAGTTTTAGGACACTTCTGGAGTAGCTAGAAAGTCGAGACTCGGAAACTAGACCCTAGGATAGTCACTACCCTTGTGAGCACCGAAGTACCCAAGTTACCTAGCCCACGGGTTGCGGGTGCATAGGTGTGAACTTGCGTTGGGTTTCGTCGTGGACTTCTATGGATGCCTGAAGGAAAGTTGCTGACAGGCAGTCAGTGCAGAGTGTCCGGTGGATCCCAAGGCCGGGATCAAGAAGGAAGGGTACCTGCAAGCAGAAGGGACAGAGTCAAGGTCACTAGCCAGTGACCACGTGGAACCAGGAAGGAACCAGGCGATGTCGTGAAGATTGCAGGTGAAGGGTGAAGCTTGTTGCAGCAGCCATGGGTACCAGGAGATGTCGAGGACGACCAGGACCAGGAGGCGAGCTGTCCCACGAAGGCTCTTGCTGTCGGCGGCGTCGAAGTCGAACTAGGACTCACCAAGCCTTGGCAAGCGGAACCCACGAAGAACGGAGGACTTGCTTCTGGTGCAGACCAGGAAGGTCTGGGGTGCTTCTCTTTTGCAAAGAAGCGGGAGCCAGTCTGGAGGAGCCAAACCAGCAGTGAAGATTTCAAGGTGTGTCATCACAAAGGCCGCTAGCCAACGGGCAAGCAACCGGACAGACGCGGCAAGCAGGAAAATGCAGAAGGGCCCCACGCAGGACTCGTGGAGTGTGGGGGGCTGATCTTCGGTGCAGATGGTCCTTGGGGTTAGGGCTTCTCAATCCCCGGTGCACAACTTCAAGGGTAACTCAGAAGCTGCGCTGGAAGATACTCGCCACTTTTCCCAGGTAGCCGGTCCCACGTCTCTCGTCGCCTCCACGGATCTCAGCTCGGCTGTGGATGTGGATCGGGGTCGGAGAAGTCTGGAAGTGAAGGCTCTGGTCGGGCTCTGCAGTCAGTCCCTCGTAGAATTTCAGCAAAGCAAAGGGTAGTCTCTTGATGGTGCCTGTTTGCACAGGGTAGCCACTCCTTGGCCACAAGGGAGATTCTTCAGTCTTCTTCTTTCGTCGAATGTCGAAGGTCCAGAGTTTCTGTTCAAGTTGCAGGGTCAGGATAATCTCATCTCCTGGGGCCCAGCTACCACTCTTATACTAATCTGGGGGCTGGGTTGCCTGCTAGGTCACGCCTTATGGGTGGGACCTGGGAGGGGGGTGGTTACACCCCTTCCCTTTGTCCAGTTTCGCGCCAGGACTGGGGCTGGAGTGCCCCAGCACCGGTTTGAACTGGACTATGCATGGGACACCTTGTGTGCCCCAGGCATGTCTCATTCCTTTCAGCCCTCCCTGCCCCAATACACTAAAGTCTGTCTGGGAAGGTGCTAGCACCTCCCCAAGCAGGAAACCTATTGTCCAAGCCTCCCTTGCCGGGATCACTCCCAGCAGCAGGAGGTCAGACTCGTGTCTGTGGCAGCAGCATCCATTTTGTGATGCTGAGGCTTTGGTTAGAGTTAAACAGCAAAGTAGGATTTTAACATGTCTCTCCCTCTAGAACGGGGGGAATAATATCCTTATCACCAGAAATGGTATGGGGGTATTATTCCAAAGTGTTAGACACCTTACACGACATGTTTTGATAAAGCCAAACCATAGGTACCATAACCGTTTAAGATTATAAGGTACCTTAAGAGTATATGGTAGGCTATATCATAGAACAGCTATAAGGACATGGTTCCGAAAGCTGCAGACAGGCTCAGCTCATGCTAGAGCACCATCTCACATGTTACCAAGCACTCTGCCTCCAGGATTGTTAAGGCCTGCCATAGGTGTGGCTGATAGGTACACATGTGTCTATTTTAAGGGCAGATATAGGTATACTATATCTAAGCAAGGGGTGATTACACGACCTTGCCCCAGCTGAGTGATCAGCCAGTTGTGTTTGATTGGAAGGCCAGACCAGGGGTGGCATAATACATGCTGCAGCCTCGGGGAGGCCTAGGGTACACCTATGCCCTGGGTACCTAGGGTACACTGTACAGGGTCCAATAAAGTGATCCTTACCAATTGGTTATGTACCTAGGGTACATGGAGTCCATTTTAAAGAGAGAGCAGACAGCCTGAGACCCTGAATGGCAGGATCTCAGGCCAACTAAGTCGAAAAACCAGCTAGACACTAGGCAAAAAGTTGGGGGTAACATTAGTCAGATATCCACCTTCCTACACAACCCCCCCCCCCCCAATGAAAGGAGATAAGGCTGGCATGGTTACCCCCTGTCTAATGGTCCACTAAGCAATCCCTCACCCTAAAGGTATCATAGGGTCTCCACCATAGGGAATGTCTACCTTTGGTGTGTCTTTGCAAAGTAAAAGGCTGGTGTTGAGATGGAGTACTGAAGTGAGTGTCCTCAAAGTGAGGCCTCAGCTTCCTCCAATCATCCTCCACCATGGATGCCTTTCTTTCTTTCACTGAGTTGCACTGTGCTCTCAGGGTCAGCCTCTGGCTACCTAAAGCTGGAGGCTGGGTCCCTTTTGTGGGCTTTCTAGAGGGACAGGTCAGGTTTGTGGCCCTAAGGTCCCATGTTTGCCTGTGCCCAACAGAATCCCTCTGGGGGAGGTCCCTAACTACCTGTAAAGGAGATCCCTCAGGAATGTTTTTAACCATCACCTGGCTAGGGCTACTAGCCAGGCAATCCTCATTCTTTTGATGGGGGGGTTCTTGTGGACAGGGGCCCTCTTGGGGTCCACTGGCCTCCCTGACCTCTGCAGCCCTGGGCTGACTGAGGCAGGGTAGAGAGAGGCAGGCTACCTGCACCAGACTGGGTCCCACCTTGGAAGGGGCCACTGACATCAGAGGCTCTGCCAGGCCAGGCCTGGCTACCTCTGGGGCAGTTCCTTCACAAGGGGTGAGGTCAGATCCCTGAGGAGGCTGACCTTTTCCTAATGTCTGGGGAGAGGGAGACTGTTCTTCCTCTCCACTACTCTCTGTTTGTGTGGAGTGATCCATAGTTTCAGGCTTTACAACACCTATGTCAGTCTGAGTTTGGACTGAGACCATTACAGTCCTGCCAACCTTTTCAGGGAGGCACTCAGTTTGTGTTTGAGCTGTGACTGTCACAGCTCTGCCAGTCCCTACAGGGAAGTCTGTCTTTGCCTGGGCTGTGGCTACCACTGCCCTTCCAACCTTTTCAGGGAGGAAATCTACTTGGACAGGGGTTGTGGCTGGCACAACCCCACTACCCTTTTGGGAAAGGCCTACCATTTTAGAATGGGTGTCTTGTTCAACTCCAGCCCAAGCTGAGAGTTCTAAGTCATTCCCCAGTAAGCAGTCTACAGGCAAGGTTGGGGACACTGCCACCCTTTTAGGGCCAGTGACACCTCCCCAGCTGAGACATACCTCTGCCATGGGATGACTGTTCTGTTTGCCATCAATGTTAGTTACCTGGTATGAGAAACCAGGCAAAAGCTGTTCAGAGGGGACTAGCCTATGGGCCACCATAGTGATGCTAGCTCCAGTGTCTCTGTAGGCCTCAGCTTTTCTACCATTGATGTAGGGCTCCTGTCTGTACCTACCCAAAGTGTTGGGACAGGCAGTGAAGTTGGCAAACCCCATGCCACCATCACAGACAAGAGTAGCTGCTGTAGGGAAATTGGCTAAGCCAGGGTCCCCCTGTGTTCCCCAAGAAAACCCAACCAAATTTTTGGGGGCACTCCCACCACCTGGGGGATTACTGCTGACAGTAATAGGTGGTGTGACAGGAGTAATTGGGGGAACAGTTTTGTTTTTAGCCTTTGGGCAACTGCTGTCAGTTTTCCAATGCCCAGGAGTTTTACACTCATGACAGTAAGGCTTTTTAACTGTGGTAGAGGAGGGAGCTTGGGACCCACCATCCTGTGTGGAGTTTTGGGGCCCTGAGGAAGATTTCTCTTTTGTTTTATCCCCACCCTTCTCTTGAGGCTTGGCGGTATCTTTCTTTTGGTCACCACCCTGATTTTTAGGCCTAATCCTGGTCCTGACCCATTTATCTGCCCTCTTTCCCAATTCTTGGGGAGAGGTCAAATCTGAGTCTACCAGGTGTTGATGGAGAAGCTGGTTCTGACAATTACTAAGGATCTGCTCCCTCATAATCAAGTTGTACAATCCTGTATAGTCCTGCACCTTGCTGCCAGTTAACCAACCTTCCAAAGCCTTAGTGGCACAATCCACAAAATCAGACCAGTCCTGTGTCTGTGTCTTCTGGGTGTCTCTGAACAACAACCTATATTGCTCAGTGGTTAAGCCAAACCCATCTATCAGAGCACTCTTCAAGACTTTGTAATTGTTAGCATCCTCATCACTAACTGTGAGGAGCTTTTCTCTACCTTTGTCAGAAAAGGAGAGCTACAAGATAGCTGCCCACTGACTCTGGGGTACCTGCTGTACTTTGCAGGCCCTCTCCAAAGCAGTCATCCACTTGTGGATGTCATCCCCATTCTGATATGGGGGGACTATCTTGCTTAGGTTTCTATGGTCATAAGACCTATCCCTATCTCTAGGAATGTTGCTGCCACCAGTGGGTTCTGACCCACACAATTTTTGCTCTCTGGCCAGAGCAAGCTTCTCTTTGGCAAGGGCAAGTTCTTCCCTTTCAATCCTCAGTTTGGCTTCCTTCATTCTGGCCTCATGCTCTCTCCTTTGGGGGGAAGTCATCCCCCTGTGGGATGAAGCATTGGAGCTTCTTGAGTGATAGGAGTGGAGAGAGTCCCCTGAGGGAGATCTACCCCTCCTATCTCTCTTTTTAAGATTACTTGGGGGCCTGTAAGGGAAGCTCCCATGCAAGCTCCCATGCAAGCTTAAGTTAGCCTAAGTCTTCTGACTGGGGTCTTGCTACCTCCCTCTTCTTCTGAAGTTTCTTCTGCCTCATCTGTATCAGTTAAGTCAGGGGTCTCTTCTGTGGAGGGGAGTCCCTTTTCTACAGCTATGGCACCATACTTGGCAGCTCTTTCAGCATCATAGGCCTCCAGAAGCTCCACTAGCTGTCTAAGGGTAGGGTTGGAACCCTGTTTTAATCTCCTGGAGGTACACAGTTGTCTCATCTCCTGGAAAGTGAATGCATCATATCTAGAGGGAATCTGTCTAGGATTCTCCTCACCTGAGGGAGTATCAGTGTGATCTCCATTCAGGGACATGATTCTAGTGAGGGTGTGGCGTGTGCACCTACCTACACTAGTTGTATCTACTAAACCTCTCTAGTAGTTGTAGTCAGGGTGTGTTAGGCCCTTCAACCTACAACAACTAAGTCCAGTAGAACTTAAGTATTATAATCTATGTTATATGTACCTAAACAATATCTGTGTGATCTTTCAATTTAGTATCTCAAGATTACAATTGTATTACAACAGCAAGCTCAGATCCCAACCGCTGCTCACCAATGTGAGAAGTTGGCCTGATGTATGATGTCACTAGTTCTAGTGTACACATTATATCAGTCCAAACAACCCTTATGGTGATTGGTTGTAAAGTCAACCTTATAGACCAGCTATCCTAGTGGTAGCATGGACAAGAGCAGTCTTAGGCTAAACTCTGAATGGCATGTGAAGCCAGCTGTGATACCATATATAATCCCTTGAATACCAAATGAAAGGACACCACAACAGATATATATATAAAATAAAGTGTATTTATTCTAGTCAAACCCTCAGCACTCTTTATGAGATTCGAGGTAAGTACAACACAGTCTTATTTAAGCATACATTAAGACACAGAGGTAAGTAATACAGTTAGGCCCTAGGGGCCACGCAAACCATATAATAAAGAAGTGGTATAAGGACCACTGTCACAGAAATAGAATAGGCCTAGGCCTAGGGAATCGCTGGGGCTACACTACACTACCAACAGTTAGGAAGTGGGAGGCCCACGGGATTCAGGTGCAGAGTGGAAACACTCATGCGTAATGCGTATAATCGATAGAAATAGTACAGTTCTGAAATAAGCAGTTTTAGGACACTTCTGGAGTAGCTAGAAAGTCGAGACTCGGAAACTAGACCCTAGGATAGTCACTACCCTTGTGAGCACCGAAGTACCCAAGTTACCTAGCCCACGGGCTGCGGGTGCATAGGTGTGAACTTGCGTCGGGTTTCGTCGTGGACTTCTATGGATGCCTGAAGGAAAGTTGCTGACAGGCAGTCAGTGCAGAGTGTCCGGTGGATCCCAAGGCCGGGATCAAGAAGGAAGGGTACCTGCAAGCAGAAGGGACAGAGTCAAGGTCACTAGCCAGTGACCACGTGGAACCAGGAAGGAACCAGGCGATGTTGTGAAGATTGCAGGTGAAGGGTGAAGCTTGTCGCAGCATCCACGGGTACCAGGAGACGTCGAGGATGACCAGGACCAGGAGGCGAGCTGTCCCACAAAGGCTCTTGCTGTCGGCGGCGTCGAAGTCGAACTAGGACTCACCAAGCCTTGGCAAGCGGAACCCACGAAGAACGGAGGACTTGCTTCTGGTGCAGACCAAGAAGGTCTGGGGTGCTTCTCTTTTGCAAAGAAGCGGGAGCCAGTCTGGAGGAGCCAAACCAGCAGTGAATATTTCAAGGTGTGTCGTCACAAAGGCCGCTAGCCAACGGGCAAGCAACCGGACAGACGCGGCAAGCAGGAAAATGCAGAAGGGCCCCACGCAGGACTCGTGGAGTGTGGGGGGCTGATCTTCGGTGCAGATGGTGCTTGGGGTTGGGGCTTCTCAATCCCCGGTGCACAACTTCGAGACTCGCCACTTTTCCCAGGTAGCCGGTCCCACGTCTCTCGTCGCCTCCACGGATCTCAGCTCGGCTGTGGATGTGGATCAGGGTCAGAGAAGTCTGGAAGTCAAGGCTCTGGTCGGGCTCTGCAGTCGGTCCCTCGTAGAACTTCAGCAAAGCAAAGAGTAGTCTCTTAATGGTGCCTGTTTGCACAGGGTAGCCACTCCTTGGCCACAAGGGAGATTCTTCAGTCTTCCTCTTTCGTCGAATGTCGAAGGTCCAGAGTTTCTGTTCAAGTTGCAGGTTCAGGATAATCTCATCTCCTGGGGCCCAGCTACCACTCTTATACTAATCTGGGGGCTGGGTTGCCTGCTAGGTCACGCCTTATGGGTGGGACCTGGGAGGGGGGTGGTTACACCCCCTTCCCTTTGTCCAGTTTCGCGCCAGGACTGGGGCTGGAGTGTCCCAGCACCGGTTTGAACTGGACTATGCATGGGATACCTTGTGTGCCCCAGGCATGTCTCATTCCTTTCAGCCCTCCCTGCCCAATACACCAAAGTCTGTCTGGGGAGGTGCTAGCACCTCCCCAAGCAGGAAACCTATTGTCCAAGCCTCCCTTGCCGGGATCACTCCCAGCAGCAGGAGGTCAGACTCGTGTTTGTGGCAGCAGCATCCATTTTGTGATGCTGAGGCTTTGGTTAGAGTTAAACAGCAAAGTAGGATTTTAACATGTCTCTCCCTCTAGAAGGGGGGAATAATATCCTCATCACCAGAAATGGTATGGGGGTATTATTCCAAAGTGTTAGACACCTTACACGACATGTTTTGATAAAGCCAAACCATAGTTACCATAACCGTTTAAGATTATAAGGTACTTTAAGAGTATATGGTAGGCTATATCATAGAACAGCTATAAGGACATGGTTCCGAAAGCTGCAGACAGGCTCAGCTCATGCTAGAGCACCATCTCACATGTTACCAAGCACTCTGCCTCCAGGATTGTTAAGTATAAGGGAGAAAGGGTCCCAGGATATACAGACTTATTGAAAGCTGACACAAAAACAATCACAAAAGAATACAAAAAGAATGCTGACAAAGTGTTATTTAATCACACTTTGGCAAAGTACACATTTGCTAATAAATACAATAGACTTTGATCAAATAGTGCGGGGTGCCAAGGAAGGGAATAAGGGGATAGTGATTTGAGTGAGGTACGAGGGGTAAGTGACATATAAGTTGTATAAAAACGTCACAATTCAATTGCAAGGCAGAACAATTTCAAGCCATAACATCCAGATCAAATTCATTGGATTGAATAGTAGAATTATTTACAAAGACCATGTACAAGCAAGAACACAGTGTACATTACACTGTTGGAAGTACTGGCGATGGAGTATTGTCGACGTTTCGACCCCTGGACATAGGTAGGTAAGTAGGCTCCTTACTAACGGGGTCTTCTTCAGGACAAAGACAGTGTGACAAGGGGAGTGGCACCCAAATAGAAGGTGAACAAGTATTCAATAACTTCTTGGCGTCAAAAGGCGCAGGGGCTGATAAGCTCCCGATGGGGGTAGAGTGAGTGACACTTAATTGGCAATGTCGGAAAAGTCGGGGAAATTAATATCTCCCGAATCAGAAGCCATGGCGCATTCTCAGTGGCGACAGTGAAAATTAATCAGAGAGGAATCCAGCCTCTAAAAATAAAATAGAGGAGTAATAATACCAATGTCTTAAAAAGCCCAAGCCTAAAGGAAGTACAGCTTAAGGGACAGGGAACCCACACACTGCCACCAAACAACATTGCTTTAAACAGTGCGCTGGTAGTCGGCACATTCAAAAGTTATTGAATACTTGTTCACCTTCTATTTGGGTGCCACTCCCCTTGTCACACTGTCTTTGTCCTGAAGAAGACCCCGTTAGTAAGGAGCCTACTTACCTACCTATGTCCAGGGGTCGAAACGTGGACAATACTCCATCGCCAGTACTTCCAACAGTGTAATGTACACTGTGTTCTTGCTTGTACATGGTCTTTGTAAATAATTCTACTATTCAATCCAATGAATTTGATCTGGATGTTATGGCTTGAAATTGTTCTGCCTTGCAATTGAATTGTGACGTTTTTATACAACTTATATGTCACTTACCCCTCGTACCTCACTCAAATCACTATCCCCTTATTCCCTTCCTTGGCACCCCGCACTATTTGATCAAAGTCTATTGTATTTATTAGAAAATGTGTACTTTGCCAAAGTGTGATTAAATAACACTTTGTCAGCATTCTTTTTGTATTCTTTTGTGATTGTTTTTGTGTCAGCTTTCAATAAGTCTGTATATCCTGGGACCCTTTCTCCCTTATACTGCTCGATTACCCAGGTCCCAGTGATTAGTGGGTTTACCCTTTGCTTTAACGCTCTCATGGGCAGGTGCACACCTGCGAGGTATCTCATGTGACTCTTCCCCTTTCTTAAAATGGTGGAGAGTGAGACCCTTTCCTATACTGAGGAGTATATTAACCAGCTGTTACAGGACCCGAGGAACCTATTCCTTTCATCAGACACACCTAACTTTGACTTTACACTCAATGATAAAATTGCCAGACTTGAACGTCTAGAAAAGAAGTTAATTCGCACTAAACTTCACGGTCATTTACTTACAAAATATCTACAGGCTAATATAATACCTGTTGGTTTGCAGATTAAAAATGAACCAGCGATCTTTGTAGATATCCCCAAATTTAAAGAAGGCTTTAGTTTTATTGCCAATAACGCCTCACGACATTGGATGGTACTAGGGGTGGAAACAGCAGCAGAACAGGTTCAAGTGCTGTTAAGAGAGATCGCTGCTCTTAAACAAGAAATAGCGGGGGATGCTACTTTGATTAATGCTAAAAGTGCCCTTGAAAATCTTGATAAATCCTTAAAAGATTTCGAGACTACAACTCAGAACAAAAAGTTGGATAAACTCTCTAAGGATATCAGATTTTACGACAAAAAGATCACTTATCCTTACCTTAACGAGGATTATTACAAACAAGATAATTCAGGTCGTTTCACAGGGAGAGGTAGAGGAGCCTTTAGAGGTAGGAGGAACTACACCACCTTCTCTAATTCATCGGTGAGCTCGGATAGCGAACAGGAAGCTTCGGGCCCAGGTTACGACTATACCTACCGGGATAATTGGTATCCCCCTCAAGGATATCTCCCTTTTTTAGGGGAAGGCCAATGGAGACCACCACGGGGTCGAGGCAATTGGCCAAGAGGACCACCGAGAGGCCAACAGAATCCAGCGAGCACGAACTGGGACAGAGGCAGGGGGGCGATCCCCAAACAGGTCCGGTTTCAATCAGAGAACCACGAGGAGATCTCCACGAGACGCAAAGTGTATCGGTGGTGAATTCCAATAACAATCCAGTAGTCAACATTTCCACATACACCTTGAACACAGAGGAGCAATCCGTTCTTTCCAAAGGGTTGTCATTTGTTCCTACAGCCCACCCCAATGCTTTCAACCTTAAAACAGAACTTCAAGGTTTTTTTCGCAAGATCCGTCTGAGATATTTCTTTAAGAACTCTGATGACACTCCCTCTAAATCGTTTACTGGACTACGTCCTCCATCCAAGTTCGTACCGCCCACTCATGCAATGAGTAATAGAATCCTGGCGTATGAGAACATGGTTCTGAGTGATGTCAACACCCTATTATCAACCTATAAGCATACGATACCTAATACCAGCAAGGTTGAGAAAGCGGCCCTTCAAAGTCTCAAGAATAACAAGGACATTGTCATTAAATCTGCTGACAAGGGTGGGGCTATAGTGGTCCAGGACACTATGACATACAAATCTGAAATCATGAGACAACTTCACGATGGTGTGAGCTATTCTTTACTTAAGTCTAACCCCACTAAGGATTTGGCGGAGGAAATTCATCATATCACTCTTGAGGCATTAGACTCTGGCTTTCTAAGCAAATTGGAATTTGACTATGTCAATCAGAGGAACCCACGCCTACCTACTATCTACACCCTACCAAAGATACATAAAGACTTGCTTCATCCACCTGGCCGTCCAATTGTATCCGGGTGTGGTTCACTACTGGAACCTCTCTGTAAATATATTGATTTCTTTTTGAAACCACTGGCTGAGAAAACAACGACTTACCTAAGTGATACCATGCAAGTAATTACCATCATTGACCAAAAATCATTTAATCCCATGGAACAATTACTTGTCACCTGTGATATCGTATCACTCTATACCAGCATCCCTCAGGAACCAGCTTTGAATGTGATGAGAGAAGTTCTGAATTCCAGACCAGCACCAATGAGGGTACCCACGGATTTCCTTATTGCACTTCTTTCTATTGCAATGAAGAAGAACTTTTTCTATTTTCAGGGAAACTATTACATCCAAAAGAAAGGAGTAGCGATGGGAGCTGCATTTGCCCCAGATCTGGCAATATTGTATATGGACAATTTTGAACAGCGTCATGTCCTTAACAACAACCCCTTCTCTCAAAAAGTAGATCTATGGAAGAGATATATCGACGATATATTATTGATCTGGAATGGCGATATAACTCAACTTAATATGTTCCATGAATGGCTTAACCAGTGTGATCAGGATATTCAGTTCACTATTCAGTCTGACCCCCTGGAGATACCATTCCTAGATCTAAAAATTTTCAGTGAAGATGACAAGCTTTGTACGACCCTGTACCGAAAACCAACTGAACGGAATTCACTTCTAAGATACAGCAGTTACCACCCCCGAGGCTTAAGAGACAATCTCCCGGTGGGACAATTTTTACGGATCCGTAGAAATTGCACCAAGAGATCTGACTATTTAACGGAATCTGAAGACCTAAGCATCAGACTCATCTCAAGGGGATACCCAAAGCGTCTGGTCAAAAGGGCCCAGAAGAGGGCGTGGTTCAATCCACGGGAAACCTTACTAACGGCTAAAGAACCTGCTGCCTCAGCCCATAAGAAAATGATTTGCGTCACAACTTTCTCAACCAGAAGCAACGCAGTGAAGAAGATAATCAACAAGCACTGGAGCCTTGTGTCAACTGAGATTGATCAACCATCGCTACCTATGCATTCTTTCAAAAAAGCAATGAGTATTAAAGATCATGTTGTTCATTCTTTTCTTGAAGACCCAGTGGAACCAACCATACAGTCACTGTGGAACTTACCACCTATTATAGGCCATTTCAAATGTGGGTCTTGCAAGGCATGCCCAACAACGATTCAATCTAGAACTTTTGCCTACAAACATCATGTTGTTACACTTGATTCCCATACTAACTGTAATTCTACTGACGTTATCTATGGGATCCTCTGTCCATGTGGCCAATTGTATATTGGCCAGACACAGCAGAAGATAAAAGTGAGAATATTGCAACACCAAAGCAGAATAAGATGCCAGGTCATTGGTGCGCCTTTAGTTGAACATTACAAACAGGTGGGACATTGCCCAGACCAAATGCAGTGGATTGTGTTAGAAAAAACAAGACTGGGGCCAAGGGGAGGAGATATAACCTCTATACTTACTGTCAGGGAGTGTAAATGGATGATTCGTTTTGACACAATCAATATGGGTTTAAATGAACAGGATCTTAGCAATGCTCAGTTAGCTAGTTTAAACATTTAGGTACCTTAGGCTACTGGTGGCCTCTCTGTGCTTGTAATTAGCTTGATGCTGAGGAAGACCCTTCAATGGATCCACGTGGGTTCTCTTTAGATCTATGTACTAATTCACTGTACCAACCTATTTATTTCACCTCAGATCCATTCATATGTAATTTTTGTTATCAGCTACAAATAATTAATTACCAACTGATGTTTCTTGATTTCGACTATGGACCCTTCCATTTACTATCTTTGGCATTTTTCGAGGGGCACAAATACATATCAAATATGTTTTTGCATGTATACAGTCTATCTTTGTTTACATCGATGGTTATTCAACAATGATAACTGTTTTTGAGTCCATGTTTACCCATGTATCTATTTCGGTCATGTTTCAACAATCAAACTTATGCTGTTTATTCATTTAAATGATATCTGATTCTGAGTTCATGTTTACCCATGTATCTATTTCGGCATGATGTTTCTAAAATCAGACTTATGCTGTTTATTCATTTACATGTCTCAACGATTTATTTGACACTGTTCGCTCTAAGTTGCAATTCTGTATATATAACTATTTATGTGGCTATTATATCATCACATTGCCAATAATGCTGCTTCCCCCTGGTCTAACAAAATAACGATTATTGCTGAATCATCTTGAGGAAAACAACTCCCGTTGTCTTTCTTCTAATACATTGTAGACCGCAGACATCTAGCGTCTGCGCCGCGTTTAACGTCACGCGGAGCGTCTCTCTATTTCAATGCTCAAACAGTGCAGTCTCTTTGATTTCCCAACGAACCGCGAGGACAGTGGGTGCCGCCGCCTCCAACGGTAAGGGTCACACCACTCCCTTGCTATTGAGTGATGAGCTGCCGTGATATATTTCACTTTTCCGGCTGCCAGCTCGCACCGTAGAATTTATCTCTCTTTGGCGGGTTTTTGAGAGAACATCTTTCTGCATCCTTTGACTTGCCAAGCATATAGGGGGGTTCTGTTATTCACCACACTTGACCCTCTCTAATTTTATTTAAGTAACCTGTCGGCCAAATACCTTGTTTATGCTTTTACCATCCCCGTTGCCATCCTTTTGAATGTGCCGACTACCAGCGCACTGTTTAAAGCAATGTTGTTTGGTGGCAGTGTGTGGGTTCCCTGTCCCTTAAGCTGTACTTCCTTTAGGCTTGGGCTTTTTAAGACATTGGTATTATTACTCCTCTATTTTATTTTTAGAGGCTGGATTCCTCTGTGATTAATTTTCACTGTCGCCACTGAGAATGCGCCATGGCTTCTGATTCGGGAGATATTAATTTCCCCGACTTTTCCGACATTGCCAATTAAGTGTCACTCACTCTACCCCCATCGGGAGCTTATCAGCCCCTGCGCCTTTTGACGCCAAGAAGTTATTGAATACTTGTTCACCTTCTATTTGGGTGCCACTCCCCTTGTCACACTGTCTTTGTCCTGAAGAAGACCCCGTTAGTAAGGAGCCTACTTACCTACCTATGTCCAGGGGTCGAAACGTCGACAATACTCCATCGCCAGTACTTCCAACAGTGTAATGTACACTGTGTTCTTGCTTGTACATGGTCTTTGTAAATAATTCTACTATTCAATCCAATGAATTTGATCTGGATGTTATGGCTTGAAATTGTTCTGCCTTGCAATTGAATTGTGACGTTTTTATACAACTTATATGTCACTTACCCCTCGTACCTCACTCAAATCACTATCCCCTTATTCCCTTCCTTGGCACCCCGCACTATTTGATCAAAGTCTATTGTATTTATTAGCAAATGTGTACTTTGCCAAAGTGTGATTAAATAACACTTTGTCAGCATTCTTTTTGTATTCTTTTGTGATTGTTTTTGTGTCAGCTTTCAATAAGTCTGTATATCCTGGGACCCTTTCTCCCTTATACTGCTCGATTACCCAGGTCCCAGTGATTAGTGGGTTTACCCTTTGCTTTAACGTCCAGGATTGTTAAGGCCTGCCATAGGAGTGGTTGATAGGTACACATGTGTCTATTTTAAGGGCAGATATAGGTATACTATAGTCATACATGGAGTCCATATTAAAGAGAGAGCAGACAGCCTGAGACCCTGAATGGCAGGATCTCAGGCCAACTAAGTCGAAAAACCAGCTAGACACTAGGCAAAAAGTTGGGGGTAACCATAGTCAGATATCCACCTTCCTACACCCTCAACCTGATTTTCTCAAATGTAGAGATAGAGGTTGTGCTGCCTGTACCTCTGGTATGGTCGGACCACAGTCTTATCAGTTTTAGGGTGCCTAGCTCTTGGAGGGGCGGACAGAATCTTGCTAATAGAGTGGAAGGCAAGTTCAGAGCTTTTCACAAGTTTCACCGTCAGCTCTAGGGGATGCTCTGGAATCCTCTATCCCCCTTCTTTCAGGGAATCCAGAGAGGGATTGTTAGACCTGTCAGCCCTTTGGGTGGTCCCTCCTCATCATTATTTATTTTGTCCCACTTTTGCCTCAAACCCTGTTTGAATTTTTCCTTTTTGGGAACCACCAGACTTTTTAGTGTTGCTGCAGATTCAGGGAGCCATTTTATCTACCCCTGGAACTTCTGTCTGAGGGCCTGGAGCACAAAATGGTGGCCACCTGTGACATCACCAGCACCCACTGGAACCTACTAGCACCTTCCAGAACATTCCAGAACCCTGTGACAGTTGGAGGTGGTTTAGAATGTTGGGAAGCTAAGACAGAGAGTTGGCAGTTGGAGCTGGCAGTTGGCACCTGACTGGTGAAGAGTGAGCAGCAGAAACCTGAAGGAGGAAGGAGTGAGGCAGCAGGGGTGGAAACTTGTGCCTGGAGTGGGGTCCATAAACCCACCCTTGATACTAGTCCCTACTGACTGAGCCCAGCCTGGAGCCCTGTGTGGGAAGAAGCAAGAAAAACCATCTTAAGGACCTGGACAGCAGGAACAGGCCTTAGAAGCAAAGAACAGCAAAGTCCTGACCTGATTATTGGTTTTCCTGGAGTCCGACATCGAGAAGCCTAGAGACCCGGAGCCTGAGGTGGAGAAGCGGCGCTGACTGGAAAAGCAGACGTCGTACCCGGAGCCGCCAGAGGTCGAGAGAGGGCGCCGACGGAGGTCGTATTGAGTACCAGAGGTCGAGGAGGAAGTCACCCGAGGTCGAGTGAGCGGCGTCGACGGGGGAGTGAAGTCCGCCCTCCGGAGTCGCCGGAGACCGAGGTGAAGCGTGCCGGAGGTCGGGAGTGGAGATCGCACTCCGGAGTCGCCGGAACCTGAGGAGAGAAGCACCGGAGGTCGGGAGTGAGGTCGCACTCCGAAGTCGCCGGAACCTGAGGAGAGGAGCACCGGAGGTCGGGAGTGGGGATCGCACTCCGGAGCCGCCGGAAGTCGACATCGAGCCAAGGCCGGCCGACGTCATCGAACCAGAGGTCGCCATCGGACCGGAGCCGCCCGAAGTCGACATCGAGCCAAGACTGCCCGACGCCATCGAATCGGAGGTCGAGATCGAGCCGAGGCCGCCGACATCGAACCGGAACCGCCTACCGGCGTCGTCAAGAACTGACATTGTGCCGAGGCCGCCGACATCGAACCGGAACCGCCTCACGGCGTCGACACGACTCCAGCGGCGTCGGAGCTTCAGAAAAAGGGCAGTAAGTGGAATAGAGGGCGCCAAAGGCCCTGTGGAATCCTAAGAGACTACTCTAGGGGTTAGAGAGGTGCTGGAACCAGCTGTACTGTGCCAGGGGTGAGCTGAGACTAATTTAGAGGGGTTGTGTAGAGTGAGAGAGCCAGGTCTCTGGTATTCCCCCCTTGATCTACCTCAGTTTAGGCCTCAGCCTTGTCCAAGCCAGGGAGTAGACACCCTCAAGCCTTCCACATCCCCACAAGCTGTGCCTGGGCCAAATCAGCCCATAGTAATCTCAAATGTGATCTGATTATATGAGTGTCACTGTCAGCTTTTAATTATTTATTGAGGGCACTGGATTTATTGTATTTAACCTATTTATTGCTTCACTGTATTTATTGTTCCACAGTATTTATTGTTGCACAATATTTATTGGTTTACAGTATTTATTGCCTCAGAATATTTAATTGCCTGTATGTATTGCACTTATATTTATACCTTCCTTATTTATGATCACCCCTATTTATTGAATCATTAAGACAGTATTTATTTGATCTGCACTATTTAAAAAGCTTTGTATATTGTGATTGTGTATTATTTATCTAATCAGCAACTAAGAGAAAAAGAAGATAAAGCAAGATATTTTCATAATTTTTACGGTGTAGAGTCGTTTTTGGAACGGATGCACGCATGGTTATTGTATGGGTATGTCGTATGCTTAGCACGGTGCCTGATTCCTGACCACTCGAGCCAAGCTACCACTGTATGTCCTGGAAAGACCCCGTTACCACCAACCTCTTCCGGTGTGGGAGTGGAGTATTTCCAACAGGGATGCACTTCAATTAGATGCTTAGGTGAGGCAGTACCCCCATGAGTTAGCTACGCTGACTTTACACACTACCAAGAAAGCTAGGCCTTCGGCTTCTTGGTTCAATGATCTTTTGAGAACTAGCAAATGCACCTGTAAATGCTTTGAAAGGAAATGGCAGAAAAAAACTATAATCTGGATGACAAACTTGAGTATAAGTTGGCCTTGAAGTCCCCCCATTATACCAAAGTCCATGATGCTAAGAAAAGCTATCTGCAAGATAAAATTGAGACTTCAAACAATAAAGGCAAGGAGATCTTTAAAATCGTGAAAGCCTTCTTTACCCTGACGTCCATCTCCATGGATCTCCTGCATTCTACAGAATGGACCAACCATTTAGCGACTTTTTTTCATGAAAAAATCATGACTATTCTGGATTCCTTCTCAAGGGTGTTTCCAGATGGCCACGCAGAATTGTTAGTCCCTGCTGTGGAGCTTCCTTCAGGAGAAATTCCTGCTCTCCTGCACATACCTCTGCTGCAACCCAAAGTATCCCTAGATATCATCAAGGGTCTTAAGTCGGGCTCCCCTGCCGACCCTTCCCCAGCAAAACTGTTGGCTTCAGTGGCCACGGTTAGTAAATCAGTGGTAAATAAGGTACTTATTACCTCTTTGTCTGCCAGCCGTATGTCTTCTATTTGACAACACGTGAAAATTCTTCCACTTCTTAAGAAGACCTCAGCTGATCCTAATGTGCTAACTAACTACAGGCCAATTTCTCTACTGCCATTTTTCTCTTAGGTGCTGGAGAAATATGTGAATACAGTTATCTCGGACTATGTTGAAAAAAATAACCTTTTACACATTAGTCAGTCCCGCTTCAGAGCTAACTATAGCACAGAAACTGCACTGCTAGAGGTCTCAGAACATATTAAGTGAAGCTTGATCAGGGGGTAGAGCCATTCTAATTTTATTGGACCTGTCAGCGGCCTTTGATATGGTCCCTCATGACAGGCTCCTTGACAAGCTGCAGGAACTTGGAATAGGCTATTCTGCATTAGAATAGCTGACCTCCTTCCTAGAGGACAGAAGTCAGGAAGTTTGGACTCCTCCCTTTGTAGCCTCCATTTCCAGTCTGAAAGTGGGGGTCCTGCAGGGCTCTGTACTGAGCCACACTCTTTTCAATCTATAAATGTCCCCCTTAGCACCACTGGCAGAAGCTTGCAGTACAAAAATAATTTAATATGCTGATGATAATCAGCTTCTTTTCACCTGCAATAAGGGAGCAGACTTTGAGGGTGAGAAGATTAGAATTTGCCTCACTAAGGTGTTTAAGTGGCTAAGGGGGAATCAATTGAAATGTAATCTGGAGAAGTCTGAAATTATCTTTTTTGGCTCTCACCCTCTGAAGAGTGGAGACCCTGGTGGCCTGGGGATATGTCACCTCCTCCATCTGTGCAAACCACTGTAAAAAATCTGGGCATCATTATGGATGGCGCTCTCTCGATGAGATCCCAAGTCCAGTCGGTAGTAGGCACCTGTTTCGGCCTACTTCGAATGCTGAGAAAATTTCTTCCCCTTCTTGCTTTGAATTCTAGGAAAATCGTGGTCCAGACGTTGGTCACTTCCAGACTGGCCTATGCTAATGTCCTGTACCTAGGTCTCCCTGAGTGTCTTCTCAATCGCTTACAGGTGGCTCAAAATGCAGCCGGTAGAATGGTACTCATGCTTAAGCCCAGGACTCCTATATCCCTGCACCTGAAGGCATTAAACTGGCTTCCAGTATAAAAAGAGGATAAGGCTCTGGAACTACCTTGAAGAGGTAGTGGCTCTGGCTATCTCAGAAGGAGAGTAACCCAGTACGTGCCTTTGAGAACTTTGTTGTCATCCTCTACGGGCCTTGCCTCCGTTCCTAGAATATGCGGACCCCATTCTGGAGGTAGTACCTTCAGGTTCTGGAGAGTCCAAGCCCGGGACCTTCTTCCGGTGGCTCTTAGATCAGTGACTGACTTAGCTGTTTTTAAGAAACTGCTTAAAACCTGGTTATTCCGCAACTAGGGACATTGGTAGGGAAGTTGGAGACTATTAGTGCCGGGACACTCTTGTTGCGTAGCCGTGCACTCTATAAAGGCACTCATTCATTCTTGAAAGGTGCTTTTGCACACTTTCTCTGATAGGCATAGTAGTGAATGTCCCTGCAAATGTGTATTTTTTTGCTTACTGTGCATGGATCCAAACCTTGTAAAATACCTATCTTCTGTTTCACACTTTTACATGCAAAGATATGTAGGAAAGTTCTCAATATGTCAATTGATTCCAGCCAAACACTGTAAATACTGCTACAGCTCCATTTGTATTCAGGGGCATGCCAATGCCTACTCTGTACCTCTTCAGGTATCACTGCCTCAACATTTCTAGGAACTAACTACTCTTTTGCAATAGGAATAGCACCCATCATCTTAAAACATTGACCAGTTGTTTCAACTTCATGCATTAATGTGTTCTCTTGGAAGTAGCCTTCTTCGTTAAAGGAAGACTTTGCACTAGATGTGTGCTTCCATTCACCTGTAAAGATTTCACAAAAGTCCTTTTTATTCGCAAATCTTTTTTTCTGGCTTTTTCTCTTCATGCTCAACACTGTTTTATCCAGTGTTTTCATCCTGTATAATAATATAAACAGTTTTTACTTCAAGGAAAAAGCTTTATCAACTACAGTTTCTATGTGTGGTTTTTGCTCATGAGCTGTAGATCTTCTCTTCTACTGCTTTATAATTTTTATCAAATTGTGTATTACCCTACCTTTAAACATTCTTCCTCTTAGGTCTTTGTACTATTTTTCCCTTGCTGTTAGATGGCTCCTTTTCATTTTTGAGTTGTTGGTAAAGTTTTCTTTTTATTGACATCATTTTCCATATTTTTTATTTTTGTAACTAGTGTTCCACGAAACTGCTTAGTTCTCTTACTGGCAGAATTTTTTCTTGAAGTAAATTCTGTCCACCATATCCTTTATTGTGCTGACTCTTTTTTCCTAGTTGTACTGTTTCTTTTGTGTTCTTCTACTCTCGTAAATCTTCTCTATAAACCCAAGTGGATATCTGTTAACAAAATAGAGTACACATTTTAGGTTGTATAATTTAAAGATATAAAATCATACATATCTGATTATGTTAGTACTTCATGAAGCCTTCTTACAAACAGCTGTATCTGCGAGTGAATGTGAAAGTGCCTCTGTACATGTCTAATTAGATGTGTGAGAGGCTATATCCTTTTCAAGATAGCTATTTGAGTTGCAGTATAGGTGTGAAACTGGATAACAATTAGATATATGAGTGTATAAGTGCAGATGTAAGTCACTGAAACGAGAAAGTATATTTCTTATGTTTTAAGGACAAACCTCACTGCCTATTTCCTACGTACTGCCTACGTAAAGGGCGATTTCTATGTAGTAAGAGAGGACTTTTTAGACTTGGGAGCATGTTTAAAACATTAAGTCTTCTTACTGTTACACCTGTACACAAAGACGGTGCAGTAGCAGGCCCAAGATATGTTGAAAGGGAGTGGTCTGCATGACTGACGTGTTAGTCTCAGTTCCTTAGTACATACGTGAATGAGTGTGACAGTTCCTACTTGACTCTGTCTTTGTATATTTAATGGAGAATGTTGATATACAAGTGTCTCTCTTACTGACTCTGTGCATCTGGAAATGTGTCTGAAAGGAGCTTCATGGATTAGTTATTTGGTGTGTTAGAGAGCACTGGAGTGTGTAACTCTGTCTGCAACAGCTCCCATCAACTCTATTTACATAACAACTCTATGTGTAAATGAATTTGGAAGTGCCTCTGTGCATGTCTCACTAGTTGCGCAAGACACTATATTATTGGGGAGATCGCTACGTTAGTTGCAGTACAGGTTTGATACTGTATGTATCACTAGACATATCTGTATGTAAGGGCACATGTGACTCACTGAAACTAGAAAGTATACGTGTTATGTTTGAAGGACATACGTCAGAGCCTATGCTCTACATACAGCCTACTTAAGGGGTGAGTTATATGTAGTAGAGGAGACGTTTTTAGACTTGCAAGCATGTTTAAAATGCCAAGCCTGCCTACTACTACACATGGCGGCCAAGGCTTTGCAGTAGCAGGCCTGAGATGTTAAAAGGCTAAGCGGTCTGCATGGCTGACTTGTTAGTGTCAGTTCCTTAGTACATAGCTGAATGAATGCATCAGTCCCTATTTGACTCTATATGTGCATATTAAAGGGAGTATGTCAGTATATGAGTGGCTCTCTTACTGACTATATGCTTCTCTTAATGTCTGTGGAAGGAGCTGCAGGAATTAGTTATTAGGTGTGCTAGAGAGGATTGGGGCATGTACCTCTGTTGAACTGCCTCCATTAGGCCTACTTACATAAAAGCTGTTTTTGTGTCTGGGAGTGAATGTAGGCGTGCCTCTATGTGTGTGATAGGCTGCATCCTTTTGGAGTTGGCTTTATGAGTTGCAGTACAGGTATGACACTGCATGGATAACTAGACATATGGCTCTATAACTGCAGATGTGAGTAGCTGAAACTAGAAAGTATATGTGTTATATTTGGAGGACATACATCACAGCCTATGAACTGCATACAGCCTACCTAAGGGGTGAGTTATATGTAGTAGGGGAGAAGATTTTAGAGTTGGAATCATGTTTGACTCCTTCCATGCGCAGGAGCCGTCCAACATAAAAGTGCTCATGTGCGTGGGACGACTCTCGCGTGTCCGACGCCATGGCACAGGGAATCCTTCTGGTGCGGTCACCAGAGGGATTCCCTTTCCCCTAAACAGCCTCGGGAGCTGGGGAAGAGCTTCCTCAGCACCCAAGGCGGTTTAATTGCTTTCCCTGAAATGACGATCAGCGCACACGTCGTGCTGACGTCATTTTAGTGCAACCGAAACTGAAATGAGCTGATAAGCTCTTTTCAGTTTCAGTTTCTACTTGCTCGTGGGGCTATCTTAGCCCCCCCGAGCACGTACAAAGACAGGAGAGGTATCATTATAAAGGGGAGAATCTCCCCTTCCCAATGGTACCTCTCACTAGTGGATCCCTTCTTGGCCAATAGCCCCCAATATGCTCCCCCAGGGGGGGCAGAAAGCGCACTAGGAACCAGAGATTTACTTTCAGGGCATATTTAGGGGTGGAGGCTGCCCGAGATGGGCATGCCAATGCCCCCACCCTGGCAAAATTCCACAGTCTTTCTGCCCCCCCTGGGAGGCAGATAGGGGCAAAAGCCCCCGATCTGGCACCCGGAGGCAGAAAGCACACTAGGCACCAGGGATTATATATTTTTAAATGTGCATATGGGTGGGGATGCCCAAAATGGGTATGCCAATGCCCCTACCCCCTCCCAAAAAATTCCACAGTCTTTCTGCCCCCCCTTGTAGGCAGATGGGGGCTATAGCCCATGATCTGCAATCCCGGGGGCAGAAAGCCCCCTAGGCACCAGGGATTTTTTTTATATGTAGGGGTGGGGGCTGCCCAAAATGGGCATGCTAATGCCCCCACCACCCCAAAAAAATTCCACAGTCTTTCTGCCCCCCAGGAGGCAGATGGGAGCAATTGCCCCTGATCTGCCCCAAGGGGGAGCAGAAAGCCCACTAGGCACCAGGGCTTTTTTTTTATATACGTAGGGGTGGGGTCTGCCGAAATGGGAATGCAAATAACCGCACCGCCCAAAACAAATTGCCAGTCTTTCTGCCTCCCCTGGGAGACAGATGGGGCAATAGCCCCTGATCTGCCCCCGGGGGAAAGAAAGCTCACTAGGCACCAGGGATTATGTTTTTTTCTATATGTAGGGGGTGGGGCCTGCCCAGAATGGGCATGCCAATGCCCCCACCATCAAAAAGATTTAACAGTGTGTTTCTGCCCCCCTGGAGGCAAATAGGAGCAATAGTCCTTTATCTGCCACCGCGGGGGGGCAGAAAGCCCAATTGGTACTAGGGATATGTTTATGGGCATGCCAGTGAGAAGCCCTATAGGCAAGGGTCACTTCCTTTTTTTTAGGCAGAGATTTTGGCTGTTTTAGTGATATGTTTAGTCTCATCTGCACCCAAGTGGGGGCAGAAAACCACTACAAACCAGGGAGAGGTTGTGTGTGTGTAAACTGGAGTTTGGCTGACCGCCCACGTGTACTGACCTTTGGCCGGCATTTTGCTGGCAGTGAGTGTGGATCTGCACTTGGCTAATGGTATGGGTGGACTTGCGCTTGATGTCGATGTGTGTAGATTGGTGCTTGCGTGGTGGTGTGCGTGGAGTGGTGATTGGCTGGTGGTGTAAGAGGACTTGTGCTAGGCTGGCTGTGTTCATGGAGGATGCTTGGCTGCAGGGGTGGTTGGTCGTAGGTGGCACTGGGCGTTTCCCTGGTGGTCCGAAAGGGTGGGGGTCGGTTTTCTGGCCATGGGGACCAGTTTTGCAGCAGCTCTGCAATATTGGCCCGAAGTAACAAAAGAGGTAGCCGTGCTTTTTACTAGCGCCCCTCCCTCCCAGAGCTGGTCCGACCTGCTTGGCTGGAAGAGTGCAGAGATGGCGCTTGGCTGGCGGAGTGCATGGGTGGTGGTATGCGTGGATTTTGCATGGCTGACTGTGCGCATGGATGGTATTTGGCTGGCAGTGTACGTGGATGGCACTTGGATGGCGGTGTGCATGGATGGCGCTTTGCTGGAGGTGTGTTTGGATGGCGCCTAGCTGGCAGTGTGCGTGGATGGTGCTTGGCTGGTGGTGTGCGTAGATGGTGGTGTGAGTGTACTGGCTCTCGACTGGTGGTGTGGCTTGCATGGATCCCGCAGCATTTTCTTACCCAGAATCCACTGAAAACCTCAAATTTACTTCCAAAGTCAAATTTTCCCCACATTTCTGTGTGGATCGGCTGTAGGATCACCGCACAGGCACAAATTTCCTACCACCCAGCATTCCCCTTGGTCTCGCAAGAAAAATTATACCTCACTTGTATGGATGCCCAAAGTAGCGTCAGCCTAAAAACGTATAAACAAACTGACATTTTGTAACTGCTTTGGGCCCCCCTCAATCTCTACACGTTTTTGGCCCTGCCATGTCATAGGCAATTGACCCATCCACACAAGTAAGGTATCATTTTTATCATGAGACTGAGGGGAACAGTGAGTGGTAGGAAATTTATGCTTTGCAATGATCCCACAACTTTCCCACACAGATTTTTGAGGAAAATGTGACTTTTTAGCTACATTTGGTTTGCAGTGGATTGTGGGAATGAAAATGTCGGAGAATCAATGCAAACCACACCTCCCTGGACTCCCATGAGTGTCTAGTTCTCAGAAATGTCTTGGTTTTTTAGGTTTCCCTAGATGTCTGCAAACCCGAAACCAAAAACACAGGTGCCCACCTATCTATCACAAAATGAACTGGTTTTTTAAGGGAGCCACCTGCGTTTTTGGTCCCGGGCTCAGCAGCCATTGAGGGAAACCTATCAAACCCAGATATTTCTGGAAACTTGACACTCAGGGGAGTCAAGGGAGGAGTGGCTTACCTTTTGCAGGTACTTGGCCCACCCACACGAGTGAGGTACCATTTTTATTGGGAGACAGGGACAACACTGGTGGTAGGAACTTTGTGTCAACCCAGTGATCCCACAACTTTCCCTCACAGAAATGTGAAAAAAACATGATTTTTATCAGCTAACTTTAAGGTATGTAGGAGAGTCTAGGTAGGAAAACATTGGGGGATTCACGCAAGCCATGCCTCCCTGGACTCCCAAAGGTAAAATGTGTGGTTTTGGTAGGTTTCCCTAGATGGTCGCCGAGCCCGGGGCCAAAAACCCAGGTGCCCCCTCCTTGCAAAATCAGGTCATTTTGTGATAGGTAATTTTGATTACTCCACAACACGTTTTGGGCCCTTGCCTGTCGCGGGTACTTGACCCACCCACACGAGTGAGGTACCATTTTTATTAAGAGACCTGGGGGAACGCTGGGTGATAGGAGATTTGTGTCAGCCCAGTGATCCCACAACTTTCCCACACAGCAATTTGAGAAAAAAAATATTTTTTCAGCTACATTTGAGGTTTGCAGGGGATTCTGGGAGGGAAAACATTGGGGGATCCTTGCGACCCATACCTCTCTGGACTCCCCAGGGTGTCTAGCTTTCAGAAATGTGTGAGTTTGGTGGGTTTTCCTAGATGGCCGCCCAGCCCGGGGCCAAAAACTCAGGTGCCCTCCCTTGAAAACCAGGTCGTTTTGTGCTTGGTAATTTTGATGTCTCCAAAATAGGTTTTGAGTCCTTCCCTGCTGCAGGCACTTGGCCCACCCACACAAGTGAGGTACCATTTTTATTGGGAGACTTTGGAAAATGGGGAGTGGGTGGAAGTTTGTGGATCCATGCAGATTCCAGAACTTTACATCACAGAAATGTGAGGAAAATGTTATTCTTTTTACAAAGTTTGAGATTTGCAAGGGATTCTGGGTAACAGAACCTGGTGAGAGCCACACAAGTCACCCCATCATGAATTCCCCTGGGTGTTTAGTTTTCAAAAATGTATAGGTTTGCTAGGTTTCCCTAGGTGCCGCTAGAGTTCTAATTCTACAGCTAGGCACTTTGCAAAAATAATGGTCAGTTTTCTCTGTAAAAATGTGGTGTGTCCACATTGTGTTTTAGTCCATTTCCTGTTGCGGGTACTAGGCCTACCCACACAAGTGAGGTAACATTTTTATCGAGAGACTTTGGGGAATGCGGGGTGGGTGGAATTCTGTGGACCCAAACAGATTTCAGTACTTTCCATCACAGAAATGTGAGGATTTTTTTTTTCTAGGTTTGAGGTTTGTGTCAGGAGCTCCCTGTCCTGTCTGGAATGTCAGCACCCTCAGGGGTCCCTGCTCACTCATGTTTCTGTCCACTAAGTTGTTTGGGTTTTTCCTTTTCTTGCCACTGCCAATGTTTGTTATTTTTTATTGTATTTGTTGGTGCCAATGCTTGTTTTGCCAATGCTTTTTGCTTGTGTGTGCTAGCAACAGTGTAATATTATTGGACATGTGCACCTGTCATGCTTAAGGGCGTGGCTAAGGCACCTGGCATGCTTATGGGCATGGCTAGCCATGTGTGGTTAATTGCCTCTGAACTGGCTATAAAAACCCAAGCCTCACGCCTGTCTGTGCTTGGCTTAATCGCCTGGTTCCTGCTACATCTGGAGACTACTTCTGTCACAACTTCAGGATTTTCTCCTTCTCCATAGGACAGAAGCACGGGCCGTTACGGAACTGCAGAAAGCATCAGACAGCTAAGTGCAGCGTGCTTTTAGGCTGCGTATGAAGTGAAAGGCTACGTGACTTTGACATTTTCTGTTGGTATCGGAATGTTCGTCCTTGCATATTTGCCATGTGAATCGGCCATCTGGTATTTGGCACAAGAGACTTTTGATTCAAGATTATGGCACTTACATATTTGTTTTACGCTAAGCACTTGGAGTCATTTTATGTTTGAACTCATTTGATATTTGTATTCAGCTTAGCGCTTGGGGTCATTTTAAGTTTGAACTCATTACCGACTTTTGAAAGTTTTGTTTCGACACTATTTGCACAGAGCTTTGATATTAAGACAAATATTTTGAACCTGTTACCGCGCCTTGCACATGGAAGCATCCTGTTACCCCTCTGATCATCATATTGTATGGACACTGGCTTATGTAGCCCTTTGGGCCTCTTCCTAGATGTGAATTTTTGTGTATGGGTGTTTTGTGCCACTGAAACGACATATCTAGGTCACATTTGTTTACCTGCCTGTAGATGACACATAATCATAGCCAGTGACTCCTTTCTGGCAGCATAGTTCGTAGAGAACTATTATTTGGATTGCATTCTCCTGCAACCAATAGACAAAGATTAAGAGAGTATCTCAACTCTTCTTGAGAACCATGGGGTTAACATAACTCGCTTATTATGAATGTTCTGTGTTGAGTGCGCCTGGGTGGCCCAGAAGTGTCTCTGTACTCATCTGTTGCATTTCTTATTTTCTAGAGAAACGCAAGTCCTCAAAATAGCAACCCTACTCTGCAAACAGATCCCCTCGAGGGAGCCGGGCTGGACCAGGCTGTGTGGAGTAGCAATGTTCTCTCTCTTTTTCTCGTCCCATTCCCTTCACATTTGGGACACCTGCCGGGATTCCAGTAGTGAGTTCAGTAGTGCCGAGAGGTGTTCTAGGAGGCACACAAGTCACCCCATCCTGGATTCGCCTGGGTGTCTCATTAAAAAAAAAATATAGTTTGCTAGGTTTCCCTAGGTGCCGCTGAGCCAGGGTTCAATATCCACAGCCAGGAAATTTGCAAGAAAAAGATCATTGTTCGCTTGAAAAATGTTATGTGTCCTTGTTGCATTTTGGGCTGTTTCCTGTGGCGGGCACTAGGCCTAACCACACAAGTGAGGTACCATTTTTACTGGGAGACTTTGGGGAATGAGTGGTGGATGCAATTTTGTGGATCCACGCAGATTCCAGAACTTTTCATCACAGAAATGTGAGGAAGATGTGTTTTAATTTACAAAATTTGAGATTTGCAAGGGATTATGGGAAACAGAACCTGGTGAGAACCACACAAGTCACCCCATCCTGGACTTCCCTCGATGTCTCGTTTTTAAAAATGTATAGGTTTGCTAGGTTTCCCTAGGTGCCGGCTGAGCTAGGGTTCAATATCCACAGCCAGACAATTTGCAAACAAAAGTTCAATTTTCACTGTAAAAATGTGGTTTATCCACGTTGCGTTTTGTTGTGGGTACTAGGCCTACCCAAACAAGTGAGGTACCATTTTTATCGGGGGATTTGGAGTGGGTGGGAATTTGTGGATCAATGCAGATTCCTGAACTTTCCATCACAGAAATGTGAGGAAATCTGTTTTTTTTAAAAAAATGTTTGACATTTTCAAGGGGTTCTGGGTAACAGAACCTGGTGAGAACCACACAAGTCACCCGATCCTGGATTCCCCTGGGTGTCTAGTTCCTAAATATGTTTGTTAGGTTTCCCTACGTGTCGGCAGAGCTAGGGTTCAAAATCCATAGCTAGGCACTTTTCAAAAAAGGGTCCGTTATCACTGTAAAAATGTGGTTTTTCCACTTTGTGTTTTGGGCCATTTCCTGTCGTGAACACTTGTACTACCCACACAAGTGAGATACCGTTTTCATCGGGAGGCTTTGGGAAATTTGGGGTGGGTGGCAGTTTGAGGATCCACCCAGATTTCAAAACTTTCCATCACAGAAATCTGAGGAATCTTTATTTTTTTTAAACTTTGAGGTTTGCAACGGATTTTGGGTAACAGAACCTGGTGAGAGTCACACAGGTCACCCTATCCTGGATTCCCCTGGGGATATAGTTTTACAAAATGTACAGGTTTGCTAGGTTTCCCTAGGTGCCGGCTGAGCTAGGGTTCAAAATCCACAGCTAGGCACATTACAAAAAAAGTGTCATTTTTCACTAGAAGAATCTCATGTGTTCATGTTGCGTTTTGGGCCGTTTCCTGTTGCGGACACTAAACCTACCCACACAAGTGAGGTAGCGCTTTTATCAGGAGACTTAGTGGAACACAGAATAGTAGAACACATGTTATTACCAATTGACTTTGTTTGTAATTCTGCCTTCCAAATGTAAGGCAATTGTAAAACATGACCTGTGATTCACATGCTTGTATGGGCATCCACAATTTTGGAAATGTGCAAAACACCACTGCTTATAAATTCTGTTTTGTTCCAATTTCGTAAATATATTGGTTTCCTTGGTCCTTTTTTTTCACTCTTTATATTTGACCAACTGAATTGCTATATACCAGGTACACAATGAAAAACCATCGCAAGACGCTGCTCAGTTATTGGCTCTGGGTTCCTGGGGTTCTTGGTGAACCTACAAGTCCTATATATCCCCACAACCTGAAGGTCCAGCGGATGTAACAGTATATCGCTTTCAAAAATCTGTCTTACTTAGAAGAAGTTACAGGTGAAATCTTTGGCACATATGGCTGTTTTTTTCCAACTCAATTTCAATGTTTTCTATTTTCAACTGTTAGTTTCTCTAAAACAAACCTTGAAGGAGCTACACAAATGACCCCTTGCTGACTTCAGAATTTTTAATAGTTTTCATAAATGTATAGCTTTCTTGGATACATTATTGGTTTCACACCCATTTCTACCACTAGCTGGAAGGAGGATGAAAGCACAGAAAATAGGAAAAATAGTCTGTGTCCTAGTAAAATGCCAAAACTGTACAAAAAATGTTGGTTTTCTGGCAAAAGTCTGCCTGTCACTGAAAGCTAAGAAGATGGTGATTTCAGCACCACAAATCTTTTGTTTATGCAATTTGTAGGGGAAAAAAAACAGATGCTTTCTTCTGCAGCAATTTTGTCCCATTTTTTTAAAACAAAACAAAATGTAGCTGCATTTTGGCTAATTTCTGGGTCCCCCCCAGGGGAAGGCACAAACCCTTGGTACCTTTAGAATCCTCAGGGTATTGCGAAAAACAGGTGCAAATTTGACGTGGATACCTGTGGACAAAAAGTTACAGGGACCTAAGTGTGAACTACCCCAAATAGCCAAAAAAAGGCTTAGTACTGGGGAAGGCCTAGCAGCGAGGGGGTTAAAATGTCAAGTCTGCCTACTACTAAACCTGGATACAAAGGCTGTGCAAAAACAGGCCTGAAATATGTTGAAAGGCTAAGTGGTCTGCATGGGTGACTTCTTAGTGTCAGCTACTCACTACATATCTGAATGAGTATGTCAGTCCATATTTCACTGAGTCTTTGTATATTTTGGAAGTATATTTGTATATGACTGGCTCTCTTACTCACTTTATCACACTCTAAATGTACATGCAAGAAGCAGCATAGTTTGCTTATTAGGTGTGGTGCAGACCATTGGGTACAGATCTGTAACTATACATGCACATCAGTGACATTTTAAAGTATATGACTTACTTTTTAACCACACAGCTCATTCGGTACCCATTATCTACAGTGTACATAACAGGTCACTTTTATGTCACTTATATATAGTAGAAGAGTAATTTAAGGCTTCACAATTTATTTTAAATTTCAATCTTACCTAGTAGTAACACTTCACATACAGACTGTATAGTAGCAGATCCTACCACAGGTACATCACTGAAGCACAACCTTATAAATAATTTAAATATGCCAATTGCAAATAACGTTACAAGACTATATCTAGAGCATAAAAATATTCACTTAAACACAAAGTTTTCTCTCACCTGAGTCCAACTGCATGACTCTGTCCAGATCTATTTTTGTTAGAC
Organism: Triturus cristatus; assembly: GCF_964204655.1. Lineage (NCBI taxonomy): Eukaryota > Metazoa > Chordata > Amphibia > Caudata > Salamandridae > Triturus > Triturus cristatus. The sequence goes on from NC_140585.1 coordinate 620,966,487, forward strand.
ACTCCTTCATTATCCAAACAACTATATGAAACACTCTTTACATGTATATATCAGCTATTTTTCAAATGGTTGTGTACTGTATATGCACTTCACTCTACATATTTAATAGATTTGTTCAGGCCCCTTACATCTATATTACTGGTTATATAATTAATATTCTAAATGTATTACATTTAAGTAACACTAATAATTGACTACATATACATATGCTCTTTTCCTGAATGGAGTAGGTTTGGTGTCACATGTGGCACACTGCCCGTGGTGTGCAATAGAGGACTCTTCCATTTTGGGTCGTGAACCACATGGGCAATTGACTTTGTTTATTTTCCGAGGGATCGGATGTTCGCAACCCGCCACCCGGATGCTGAATTCAGTTGCTGCTGTCAGAAGGCGGTCCAAGACTTCTTGGAGAGGTACAGGCACTGTCCTCATGTCTCCAGCCCTGGTTCGGCTGGATGGGTAGGCTGGAAGTAGGGGAACCAGGGTCGTTTATTCCCCACAAGTTTGCTGAGCCTATCCCCCTGCATCGTAATACCTACCACTATGCTGCATTCTGGGACCTGCAGTTCTGATATTGGACTGTAACAACGCCCTGCAGGCAAACATGATGCAGGTGTGCCCTTCACTATTGTGGTAAGGAGGAGTCTATGTAAATACACCTATCAGGAGTCTCAGCACTGAACTGTGGCATTTGAAGCAGGCGCACAGCCGAAATCGGTCATGCTGTCCAGTTTATATATATATATATATATATATATATGTATTACCTACTGGCGTTCGCCAGTAGGTAGTTATAGTTAGGACATAGTTACCCTAGGAAAATTGTAACATTCTTTTCCCAATAACTTTGGCGCCGGATGATGAATCTTCGAGACATTTTTAAAACTGGTGGGGCGCTCTGGTCAGCTCCTATCCTGAAAGTTTCGAGGTGATTTATCAAGCAGGGGTTGAGAAAAAAGGGGGTCCCAAAACGCGATTTCTCCATGTTATTTCCCATAGGAAATTTTGGAACAGGCTACAGCCCGAACTGCTGAACGGAATGACACCAAATTTTGCAAAAAGATATCCCTTGGTTCAGAAAGAGACCTTTTAAGGTCATGGCTGGCGTGGGCTGCGCACATGCGCAGTCTCGCTGGCGAGATTTAATGATTTAGAGGGAATTCTGGTAAGGGCTTCAAGTCCCGCCCCTCTTTCCCATTGGCCGGCGTCACCGTTTATGCTAAACGGTGGCCAGCCATTGGGAAAGAGCACTTTGTGACGTAGACTGTTCCATTTTTCGGCCGGCCCGCTTGGACGGGCTCCTCCGCTTTCCAGATGAAGTAAAAGCTTTCTTATATATATGGGGCCATGTGTTTCAACACATGGCCCCATAAAGACAAGAAATCGTTTTGCGACGCACGGAAGTGGACCAGGCTTGTTCTTAAAAGCCGCTGGATTGTTTGCGACCTTACTGTTAACCCCTTGTGTGCCACGCCCTTTCCCCGCCCTGTGCCGGCCGTTGCATTAGCGGGCGGGGTTCATGACGAGCTGGACTCGTCATGGGCACAGCGCAACCGCGGCCCATGACGAGTCCAGCTCGTCATGGGCACACAAGGGGTTAATGCCCCCAAAAAATTAACACGTCCCTAAATGCAATGCACTGCTGGTTAAAAGGCAGGGTTGGCTTAAAGTGTAACACAAAACACGGGGCCACTTGGAAGCAATGCTTCTCTAAACCTTTTGATTGTGTATTAATATTGCCCAATGGAGGGTGAGGTGAGGGTTTTCGATTTTGATTGTGTTAAAGGTAGCTCTACCCCAGCAGTATGGATTTAATGTCTAGCGTTTGCATTTTAATGTAACAATGAGAAACGGCACTGCTCAAGAATGCAAATGGCTGTCTATTACAGGAGAGCTTCACAAGGATGTATGAACGTATATTGACGCTGTACCACTGTGATTATGACCCCGACCTGCTCGCGGTAGGACGGGACTCCCCGTGACCCTTCCGTGCCACCCACTCTCTTCAGATAGCGGTGCGAAGAATGCCGCACATTCCTGAGCTGGCACTGGCCTCGGGGGATTGCAGGAATGTACACACTGCACTGTGGAAGAGGAATGCACTGGCTGGATGGGAACCAGGGGGGTAGGTGCGGCGCCTCTGCCTTTCATGCAGAGCGGGGACACCCTTAATACTGTCCTCCCAAAAGGAGGCCTTAGGTGGTGAGCGCCCTGAAGACCAAACACGCCCCAGAGACAGGCCATGGCAGCCCTATAGACTCCGCGTACAGACGTTCCATGTCACCGGAAGCCTCGAATGACCTCCCCCAAGAGGCCGCCCATCGTCCATTGAGAGCCTCTCTAGAGCTCTTCCATGGAATGCTCCCCTCCCTGAGCATCGGTGCCCCCCAAAGACAGACCAAGGGGAGCTACCATCAGCCCATTCACTTGAAATGCCTCCCCGTAGATTCGTCTTGGCGTGCCCCTCCGCCACACCTACAAGTTTATGTCCATAAGGCATTTATCTCGCTGGTCCCCAGTGTGGGCCTTCATTAATGCCCCTTGACAGGTGTTCAAGACCCATGGAGGCCTTCCATGAGTCTCCATGGGCAGAGGCATAGCTACCATTTGTGCATCAGATACACTGGCACCGGATCCAGAGACTTGAGGGTCAATTGAAGGCTGAAATGCCGTATTTTACTGCCGCAGTAGGAGTCGGAGGGGCCTTTTCCTTTCACCAGGGTTCATGGTATCCTTGCTCTGCTGTTGTCCATAGGACACTACCGCCCTTCCCTTGAAAATATAGCCAAAAGTTTTCCCTTGGGGCATCTACTGTTAGAGCCCCTTAGAGACATGGGATGCCCCAAGAAGGCGCCTCCCAATCCAATCTGGTTAGAAAGACGAATTCCACGCCTGTCCTCTTACTATTCCAACGCGTGACGGAAGCTAGAGGCTGCGCCTGTGACATATTTTTGGAAATAACGGCCATGTGTTTATGTGTTGCTGTTGAGAAAGGATTAAGAGCTGGTAGGTGAAAACAAATGTGTATAAAAGTATCAGCATTATTTTGAAACGTGGCGTCTACTCCTCTATTTACTATACGAGTTGTTTAGACATAATTTAGACACCTCTCATACATTTTAAGTGATTTTGTCTTGTGTTCGCCCATTTAGGTTTCCGGTTCAAAAGGGAAAATACCATATTTCTCTACAGTTCCACAATTTTATTTACTGACATTGGCATACAAATACAATCCAGGCCAGTAAAATAACAGCCAGGTGGCAGCTTTAGTTCTGTGACATGCAGACCCAGCTGCAAAGGTCCCAAGTTTCCCACAAGTGATTTTTTTATCCCATTATTGTTTTTTCTAATAGGGTTCTGGGTTTGTAGTGCTAATATTATATTGGGTTAAATAAGACGATAAGATAATTCTAAGAAAAAAACGGAACTCAGCTAATTTATCAAGCATGGACCTCAAACTTGGCAGCTAAGCAGCTGGCACTGTGCAGGCAGATGATCCCTGTTCATCAGTTCCCCATCCCACAAACTCAGACCCCATCTGTTTACCTTTCTCTGCATATCTATTCTCAATGCCATTGGGTTTGGGATTTATTAGTCACTGTTATTAAGAATCTACATGTGGGCGCTTCAGTGGGTGCATGTTTAGATGTGCACGTGCGCACAATGGCATTTGTGTATTTGGAGTCAGTGTGCATGTGTATGTGTTTGTGAGATGTGTTTGTGTACAGACGCAAGACCGTAAGGAGCATTTATGTGGACTTGTTGTGAGTGCATGAGCGTGCACGTGTGGGTACAGCTATATCTTTGTCATGCCTGGCTGTATGTTTGTTTAGGAGCCATGAGGCGTGTGTCAAATTGTGTTATGAATGTTTCTGTTCGTGTTTGTCTTTGAGGTGTATATCTGTGTACCTGCTTTGTACGTGTGTATTTAAGCAGCTCTCAATATTTTGGGTGTGTGTCCATACAGGTAGTTTCTGCAAGCGTGGGCGTTTCTGTATGATTTCTGACTGAGTGTACTTTTGTGTGTGTTAATGGTTGATATGTGAGCATCTGCTGAGTGCATGTCTCTTTAAATAGCTGTTAATGTTTAGGGTGTCTTTCTTTGTGGGGTCTGTCCATGTGTATGCTTGGATATTTCTTTGTTATATGTGCCTGTGTGTTCATGTGTGTCCTTGTGGGGTACATGTGCGCATATGTGTCCGTGTGTTTTTACATGGCTGTGTGTCAATGTTTGACGAGTGTGTGTCTGTGTGTGCAGTTGTGAGCGATTACACATGGGCCTGATACAAAGCAGGTTCTGAGATGAAACCACTCTGCCCTAAACATGTATAAATCGCTTACCATTAAGCCACCAAGTGCATATACACCTCCGGTTGGAGCTTCTATCTGCAAACCGCCATGTAAACAAGGGTTTCCTTCAGGTCCTCCACCCCATCTCCACAGCAGCTATGGGTGCAAATAAACCCAAGGCTGCTTGATCCTGTCAACCCCTCCGAATAAGTCTGCTCCAGTGGCTTCAGGAAGGAGCAGGAGCGCTCTGCCCAACACTTTTAAGTAAGGGCTACGAAAACTCTTCAGAAGCACTAAAGAAATTGACCGTTCTACCCAAACACAAAACAAATACACAAAAAGAACACAAGGGGCCTGTGCCCCGGCTGACTTTTAATCACATTCATTTGTAGAAAGCAAAAACATTCACACAAGATTCCTAAAAAAACGCTATGACAGAAGGTGGGAGGGATGGGTGAGTTTGAGAGAGCCTACAAACACATGCACTCTTATGTAGAGCAAAACTAAAAATATACAAGCATTGAAAATGCAATAGGTCTCACCTTTTATTAAGTTAAAGCCATTTACTTTGCTGTACAATACCATTAGCAAAGCAAATGGCTTTAACTTAATCAAAGGCGAGACCTATTGCATTTTCAATGCTTGTTTTTAAATGGTGTAAATCCGTTCAGTAGTTCCTGAGTAATTAAAAAAATAGAGGTGAAAAAATCAATTTCCCATAGGAAACTTTAGACACGGTTATAGCAAAAACTGCTGAACGGAATTACACCAAATTTGGCAAAAGCGACTTTTTAAAAAATGGTGTAAATCCGTTCAGTAGTTTTTGAGAAATTAAGAAGTAAAGATAGTGATATCTATGGCCGCGAAGGATCTGCACACCCTCCCAATCACGAGCTTCATGCTAATTGGCTGTCAACACTCCAAACCAGGAATTGTTGGCAGCCATCTTGTGCCTCGGTAGAACCGAGGCACAAGAAAACAGAAAAAGAAAAGCGAAAAACAAGAGAGGTGTTCAGAGGCCACGCCCATTTTTACACCTCTCTGCAATGCAGCTCTGTGGCGCTTACTGGAGGTACCTGGTGAGCTAGTTGGACCCCAGGGACCCTCAGGAATCAAGGGGACTTTTTGCACAGTGGTGAAGGGAGGGGGCGGGGCCTGAGGTGACATGTGTGCAAACACGCCCTGTGGCGCGTTTTAAATTGGGGAATTAATTCCTCTGCAATTCAGTGGGTTCCTGGGTGCCAACTAGCCCACCACTTAGCTCCAGTAAGCGCCACTGCGCTGCGTTGCAGAGAGGTGCCCCAGGCCATGCCCCTTTTTACACCACTCTGCAACGCAGCTCTGTGGCGCTTACTTGAGCTAAGTGGTGGGCTAGTTGGCCCTCAGGGACCCTCAGGAGTCACGGGGACTTAATCCCCCAATTTACAACGCACCAGGGGGTGCGTTTGCGCAGTGGTGCAGGGAGGGGGCGTGGCCTGATGTTACAAGTGTTCAAACGTGCCCTGTGGCGCGCTTTAAGTTGGCGAATTAAGTCCCCTTGTATCCTGAGGGTCCCTGGGGGCCAACTAACCCACCAGGTACGTCCAATAAGTGCCAAAGAGCTGCATTGCAGAGAGGTGTAAAATGGGGCATGGCCTTGGACCACCTCTCTGCAACGCAGCGCTGCAGTGCTTACTGGAGGTACATCGTGGGCTAGTTGGACACAGGGACTCTCGGGATTCAAGGGGACTTAATCCCCCAACTTAAAATGTGCCACAGGGCGCCTCTGCACACTGGTAAAGGGAGGGGCGGGGACAGAGGTGACGTGTGCAAACACACCCTGTGGCACGTTTTAAGTTGGGGAATTAAGTCCCCTTCAATCCTGAGGACCCCTGGGGGCCAACTAGGCCACCAGGTACCTCCAGTAAGCGCCACCGGCCTGCGTTGCAGAGAGGTGGCCCAGGCCATGCCCCTTTTTACACCACTCTGCAACGCAGCTCTGTGGCGCTTACTTGAGCTAAGTGGTGGGCTAGTTGGCCCTCAGGGACCCTCAGGAGTCACGGGGACTTAATCCACCAATTTACAATGCACCAGGGGGTGCGTTTGCGCAGTGGTGCAGGGAGGGGGCGTGGCCTGATGTTACAAGTGTTCAAACGTGCCCTGTGGCGCGCTTTAAGTTGGCGAATTAAGTCCCCTGGTATCCTGAGGGTCCCTGGGGGCCAACTAACCCACCAGGTACGTCCAATAAGTGCCAAAGAGCTGCATTGCAGAGAGGTGTAAAATGGGGCATGGCCTTGGACCACCTCTCTGCAACGCAGCGCTGCAGTGCTTACTGGAGGTACATGGTGGGCTAGTTGGACACAGGGACTCTCGGGATTCAAGGGGACTTAATCCCCCAACTTAAAATGTGCCACAGGGCGCCTCTGCACACTGGTAAAGGGAGGGGCGGGGACAGAGGTGACGTGTGCAAACATACCCTGTGGCACGTTTTAAGTTGGGGAATTAAGTCCCCTTCAATCCTGAGGACCCCTGGGGGCCAACTAGGCCACCAGGTACCTCCAGTAAGCGCCACCGGCCTGCGTTGCAGAGAGATGGTCTAGGCCATGCCCCTTTTTACACCTCTGTGCAACGCAGCTCTGTGGCACTTATTGGAGGTACCTAGTGGGCTAGTTGGACCCCAGGGACCCGCAGGATTCAAGGGGACTTAATTTCCGAACGTAAAATCGCCACAGGGCGTGTTTGCATACATGTTACCTCAGGACCCCCCTCCCTTCACCACTGTGAAAAAGCGCCCCGTGGCGCATTTTAAGAGGTAGTTTTAATCCCCCTGCCCTAATATGTACTAGGGAGTTACAGAGGAGGTCATGCTAATCACAGGGGTACCCCTACGCATAGTGTTCCCTAGTGTATGTAGCTGTTTTCACTGTATTCTAAGTGTCTTTTAGCATAGCACTGGCTCTAGGCCTCATTAGTCACAGTTTTTGCAACAAGGCCTCTTTCTACTTCTCTGTTGGTTCTTTCTGGAAATGTTTAGCTTCTTCCTGCACTTTTCTTCGTCTTTGTGGACTTGTGTTGCCTCTTTCTGCATTTCTTTTGCTTCTTTCTGTGCGTTTTTTTTCTTTCTTCAGATGTCCAACCTCTGTAGGCATAGTTAGAAACTAGCATTTAAAAAACCTTAGAAATTCACTTAAAAAAGCATAGGTTTCAGGCACGTTATAGTTAGAAATTAGCATTTAAAAAACCTTAGAAATTCACTGAAAAAAACATAGGTTTTAAGGAAAGTTATAGTTAGTATGACATTTCACTCGTACAAAACCATAGAAATTCCCCCGTTATAATTAGTTTAGCTAACTATAACTCATGCCCCAGCAATGCACTGCTGATGACGTCACATATTACATCACTCATGACATGGTCAGTGACATCACTGATGACATCTCAAATGACATCACTGATGACATCATCCAGCGACTGTGTGTTTCTGTAAAGTTTAACTATGGTTGATATATATAGGGAAAGGCGTATTGAAGAATGAGTGGGTGTATAAGTGTCTGAATGGATGATTTATTTAGTGGGTGCGTAACTGAGTCTAGTGAGTGATTAAACGTATCTTACTGAATCCATGGGCTGGTGAGTAAACTGTGTGAATGTCTGTATCAATCTCTCTGTTGGTGTGTAAGCGGCTGCATGGGTTTGTGAATAGCTACATGAGTGTCTATATGAGTTATTGATTGGTGTCTGACTATCTGTATGTTTGTGTGGGTGATTCACTGGGTGCATAGTTTCAAGAGTGCATCTGTGATGGACTGCATGGGTGAGTGAGTGTGTGTATGGGTGTGTTAGTGAGGGAATGTATATCTCAGTGGTACATGTGTGAGTTACTACATATTTAAAAGGCAGTGTATATGTGTGTTAGAGTATTTAAATGGCTATAAGTGAGAGTGTGTGATTGTGAGAGTGGCTGTATGGATGAGTGTGTGGTTGCATCAGTGATTGTATAAGAGCGTAAGAATGTTCTAGTATTTGTATGAGTAAGTGAGCAGGTGTGTGTATAACTATATAGGTGAGTAAATGGGTGTGTGATTATTTATTTGCATAACTAACTAGAAGTGTGAGTACCTCTCTGGATGAGTGGCGGTGTGTCAGTGTCTATATCGGTGTATGAGTGCATATGATAGTCCTGTACTGAGTGACCATAAGTATGAGTGACTGTACAGATGAGTGAGTGGATATGTGTGTAGACCTAAGAATCAGCGAGTGGGTATGTAATTATTGGTGTTAGAGTGTCAATGGTTTTGAGAATGGCCGTCTGTAATTTAGAGTGGGTGTATCAAAGGTTATATTAGGGTGTGAGAAGATGCATCAATTTAACACATGGATGATGTCATCAGTGATGTCATTCTTGATGTCATTCTTGATGTCATTCTTGATGTCATGAGTGATGTCACTGACCATGTCATGAGTGATGTAATATGTGATGTCATCAGCAGAGCATTGCGGGGGCGCGAGTTATAGTTAGCTGAACGAACTATAACGGGGGAATTTCTATGGTTTTGTACGAGTGAAATGTCCAACTAACTATAACTTTCCCTAAAACCTATGTTTTTTTCAGTGAATATATATATATATATATATATATATATATATATATATATATATATATATATATATATATATATATATATATATATCCTTGAGACTCCGACCTTCTCCCCGATCTTGCAAAAAACAGGAAACAGGAACAGGAGCACGGACCACAACGTAGGTGCAGATTGATTAATTTATTTCACCAAACAGATAACCACCAGCTTGACGCGTTTCAACCCTGAAGGGCCTTGATCACATGTATATTTATGTATATGTACTGAAAAAACATAGGTTTCAGGGACATTATAATTAGAAATTAGCATTTAAAAAAACAGAGAAATTCACTGAAAAAATCACAGGTTTCAGGGATGTTGTAGTTAGTTGGACATTTCACTCATACAAAACCAGAGAAATGCAGCCGTTATAGTTAGTTGAGCTAAGTATAACTCGCGCCCCCGCAAGGCACTGCTGATGACATCACATATTACATCACTCATGACATGGTCAGTGACATCACTGATGACATCTGAAATGACATCACTGATGATATCATCCAGTGACTGTGTGTTTCTGTAAAGTTTAAATATGTTTTATATATATATAGGCCAAGGTGTATTGAAGATGAGTGGGTGTATGACTGTCTGAATGGATGATTTAGTAGGTGCGTGACTGACTGTATAAGTGAGTGATTAAACGTGTCTGACTGAATGCATGGGTTAGTGACTAAACTGTGTGAATGTCTGTATCAGTCTGTCTGTTGGTGTGTACGCGGCTGCATGGGTTGGTGAATAGCTACATGAGTGTCTATATGGGTTATTGATTTGTTGTCTGAGTATCTGTATGGGTACCTGAGTGTCCGTGTGGGTGGGTGGGGTATGTGTGACTCACTGCATGGATGTGTGAGTTGGTGATTCACTGGGTGTATGGGTTCAAGAGTGTATCTTTGAGGGGCTGTATGGGTGGGTGAGTGAGTGTATGGCTGTATTGGTGAGTGAATGGATGTCTCAGTGGTACATGTGTGAGTAACTACATATGTGAAAGGCAGTATATGTGAGTGTTGGAGTATATAAATGACTATATGTGAGAGTGAGTGATTGTGAGAGTAGCTGTGTGGATGAGTGTGTCCTTGTGTCAGTGATTGTTTAAGAGAGTAAGTATGTGTTAGTATCTGTGTGAATAAGTGAGGTGGTGTGTGTATAACTGTATAGGTGAGTAAACGGGAGTGTGGTTGACTCTATGGGTGAGCGGCGATATGTGAGTGTCTGTATAGGTGTACAAGTGCATATGATAGTGGCTGTATTGATGAGTGACTGCATGTATGAGTGACTGTATGGGTGAGTGAGTGGATGTGTGTGTAGACCTAGGAATCAGTGAGTGGGTATGTAGTAATTGGTATTGGTGTGGCTATGGTTTCGAGAATGGTAGTCTTTATTTTAGAGTGGGTGTATCAAAGGTTATATTAAGGTGTGAGGAGGTGCATCAGATTATCACATAGATGATGTCATCAATGATGTCATCAATGATGTAATTTGAGATGTTATCAGTGATGTCACAGACCATGTCATGAGTGATGTCATATGTGATGTCATCAGCAGTGCATTGCGGGGGCGCAAGTTATACTTTGCTCAACTAACTATAACAGCCAAATTTCTCTTGTTTGGTACGAGTGAAATGTCCAACTAACTATAATGTCCCTGAAATCTGTGTTTTTTTCAGTGAATTTCTATGGGTTTTTAAATGCTAATTTCCAACTATAACGTCCCTGATACCTATGGTTTTTTCAGTGGATTTCGATGTTTTTTTAAATGATAATTTCTAACTATAATGTACCTGAAGCCTATGTTTTTTTCAGTGAATTTCTAAGGTTTTTTAAATGCTATTTTCTAACTATGCCTACAGAGGTAGGACATGTGCAGAAAGAAGAAGAAAGGCGCAGCAAGAAGCAAGAGAAATGCAGAAAGAAGCAACAGAAGTCCAGAAAGAGGAAAAAAGGTGCAGAAAGAAGCAAGAGATATACAGAAAGAACCAACATAGGTGCAGAAAGAGGCCTTGTTGCAAAGTCATCCTGTGCCATAAACATCTGACCACTTGTGTGGGGACTGCCTCGCATTATCCGCTACTCCGCTGTTGGCTGTTGCAGTATTCTATTTTTAAAATCGTCCCGTTTTGTCATTTATTTTTTAGTTTAGTTTTTGGTTTTCCCCTGTTTTTAATTGTCAGCCACCCGCATACCCGCATCGCTGCCACCTCACTCGCATCCTAACTTGGACAATCACCGCGTTTTAGCGGGTCCCTGCCCACTGTCTCGTTCGGTGGCCATCTTGGGAGGGGGGACATTGCGTGAGGCGCAGGCAGCGCTCTAGTGATCCGAGTAGCCCGCGCTCAGCGAGCATAAAGCCAGGCAAACCACAGGTGAGCATTCTTAAACATCTGACCACTTGTGTGGGGACTGCCTCGCATTATCCGCTACTCCGCTGTTGGCTGTTGCAGTATTCTATTTTTAAAATCGTCCCGTTTTGTCATTTATTTTTTAGTTTAGTTTTTGGTTTTCCCCTGTTTTTAATTGTCAGCCACCCGCATACCCGCATCGCTGCCACCTCACTCGCATCCTAACTTGGACAATCACCGCGTTTTAGCGGGTCCCTGCCCACTGTCTCGTTCGGTGGCCATCTTGGGAGGGGGGACATTGCGTGAGGCGCAGGCAGCGCTCTAGTGATCCGAGTAGCCCGCGCTCGGCGAGCATAAGGCCAACCATGCGGACGCGCAGCGTCATCACGCAGCGTCATCACCGGAGTTTCGCCAGAGTCAAGCCCGTCTGTGCCCGTCCGGGCCCAGACGGGCCTAGGGCCTGCCATCATGCCCGATTCTGTGGCGCCATCCATGACCAGGCTTCGTTACGGGAGGGAAGCGCTTCTGTCGTTGCGTCCACCACACCCCAGTAGGTGTGGCTTTGCACAGATGGGAACTATTCCGTTTTTACCTTGCAGAGCCTGCCCTTCCGGCCATAATTCAGTGGCTGTTAAATCGATCCTTTCTTTGGCTTTGCTAAATTGCCGGTCCCTGCCGAGTCACGCCACTGAAATTAATTCACTGATCTTAGACCACGAGCTGGATGTGTTGTTTCTTACAGAGACCTGGCTCTCCCCCAGCTCAGGCCCAGACATGGTTAGAGCACTCCCCCCGGGCTTTCACATAGTGCATCTTGATAGACCTAAGGGGAGGGGAGGAGGAATTGCAGTTCTCTATAGAGACACTCTTGCCTGTAAGATTCAGAATGGAGGGGTGACTGACTGTGAGAGCTTACAGTTCTCCCTTCGGCTGTCACCGACAGTGTCCCTGGTAGGTTTGCTGATTTACCGTCCTCCTGGACCCCTGGGTAGCTTCTCCAATTCTCTCCTCGAAACGACTGCACTCCTTGCCTCCTCAACTGCCAACTTTGTTGTCCTCGGGGACTTCAATATGCATCTTGAGGACCCCACCTATGCCGCGGGAGTGGATCTGCTCGATGATTTTAAATCCTTTGGAATTAACTTGGCCAACTCGGGCATGACACATGAGAAGGGCCACTTGCTTGATCCCATACTTTCCAATCTGGATCACCTTATTTCATCTCCGGCTCTCGCCTTGCCTTGGACAGACCACTTTTTGGTGTCCGCGTTATGGCAATTCAACAGCCCAACCGCAGTGGCCTCACGGGTGTACACTCTGGAGAGAGCTTGGTCGAGGCTCCCAGTCGACACCTGGGTGGCTCACTTAGAGGCCACGCAGCCCCCTTTGGGAGCTAATCCAATAGCTGCCGATGCTATTTTTCACACTTGGCTCGTGGAATCTTTGGATACTCTCTTACCCAGAAAGAAACAACTTACGAAGGGGAAGCGAATGGGTTCTGCACCCTGGTATTCGCCAGAACTCAGAACCCTGAGGAAGGGATGCAAGAGGCTAGAGCGGTCCTGGAGGAGAGACTGGAGTGAAGCAAGTCGTACAGAATATCGTGTGGCCCTGAGCAGCTATAAAGCCGCTATTCGGGTGGCAAAATCAAGATTCTTTGAAGAGCGCATAGGCTCGGCGGCTAACTCGTCTAAAGAGTCATTCAGGGTTATTAAGGAGCTACTTAATGCCCCCGACCCTCAGGTTATCCACGAGGACCCTCGTAAAAAATGTACAGAACTGGCCTCGTTTTTTAAAAGTAAAATTGACAGTATACTGGCCTCCCTTCCCCGGCTAGACGAGGTCACATCCGCGGGGGATAATTCTAATTCTACCTCCCAACTTAGGTTGCAATCGGCGGAGCTGGCCTCCCTGGGTCCGGTCACTGAGGAGGAAGTCTTGATGGCTTTGGGGTCTATGAAGAGTGGCTCTCCGAAAGACCCAGTACCTATTAAATATCTTAAACTGGTGTCATCTGTAATAGGTGGCCCTGTGACGGACCTGATAAATTTGTCTCTCGTTCAGGGGGTAGTTCCCCCTAGTTGGAAAGGGGCGGTGGTCAAGGCCCTTTTGAAAAAACCTAACCTTGATCCCGCCGACCTCGCCAACTTTCGGCCTATCTCCTTGTTACCGGGTATCAGTAAGGTGGCTGAGAAGCTGGTGAACCGCCGCCTTTCGGACTTCTTGGAAACCAACTCCCTTCTGGGCGACTCCCAAACGGGCTTTCGCCCGGGCCAGGGGACTGACACCGCCCTGCTGGCCGTTGTGGAGAATGTTAGGAGCATGCTGGATTCGGGAGGCTCAGTGGCAGTGATCCTCCTGGATCTCAGCGCTGCTTTTGACACCGTGGACCATCAGGTGCTTCTCCAACGGCTTTCGGGGGTAGGGATTACGGGTTTGGCCCTCAAGTGGTTCGCCTCCTTTTTGGAAGGTCGCTCATTTGAGGTCTGGGAAGGCCAGGAAAAATTATCTCCATCACCTCTCCAGTGTGGTGTGCCACAGGGCTCTTCATTGAGCCCCACCTTATTTAACGTCTATATGGCCCCCCTGGAGAGTGTGGTACTGCCGCTGGGTATTAAAATCATCAGCTACGCTGATGATACTCAGCTGGTGGTCGGCCTCTCCCAGTCGGCGCACCATCCCGACCGGCTGCACACGTGCCTTGGTAAGATCTACACGTGGATGTGCAGCTCAGCCCTAAAGTTAAATGGTTCCAAGACGGAACTGAAGCTGCTCGGGAACTCTTCTCCATCTTTGTCCCCCAGCAGCTGGCCTGACTGTCTTGGACCGGTACCCCCCCCCAAGCAGGAGATCAAGAGCCTGGGGGTATGGCTGGAGCAGGACCTGTCGTTTAAAACCCATGCCAAAAAAACTGCTGGCGTGTGCTTCGGCCTGCTCCGCTCAGCCCAGAAGATTCTGCCTTTGCTCCCGGTAGCCACTCGTAGGCTTCTCATCCAGGGACTTATCATCTCGCGACTGGATTTCAGTAATGCGCTCTTCCTGGGTGCTCCCGAGGCTACTCTGAACAAACTTCAGCAAGTGCAGAACGCGGCTGCCAGGCTCCTGACGGGTCTCCCCAGACGTCAGTCTGCCCGCCCGGCGTTGAGGGCATTGCATTGGCTCCCGGTGAGGGACAGGGTAAAATTTAAGGCACTCTGTATCGCCCATAAAGTTCTGCATGGGGTAGGTCCACCGATTCTGGAGGAATTGGTCCAGCCCTACAAGGCCCCTCGCTCCCTCCGCTCTGATCATCAGCATCTCCTCCAGGTTGGCAGAGTGAAAAAGGCAAGAACCGGTGGCAGAAGATTTTCAATAAATGTGGCCTCTCTGTGGAACTCATTGCCCCTACAGCTGCGCTCGGAAGCCAGTCTCCTTCGGTTTCGCAAACTGTTAAAAACTTTTTTGTTCGCCGTGTAATCCCCTCTTCTTTGCGGCAGCGGCATGTGCTGGCAAGCGCTGGGATGCCGATTGGTAACCAGGCGCTATATAAAACTCGGTAATAATAATAATAATAATAATAGGCATCCCCCAACTTTTTGCTGACTGGTACTGGTAGTAACTGACTCTGACTGACCCTGGGCTCTGCCTAACCAGGCCCGGAGCCAGTGCTATGCTGAAAGACACTTAGAATACAGTGAAAACACCTACATATACTAGGGTACATGACGGGTTGGGGTACCCCTGTGATTGGCAGGACCTCCCCTGTAAGGCCCTAGTACATAATAGGGCAGGGGGGTTAAAACGACTTCTAAGTTCCTAGCATATAATAGGCCATGGCAGTTTAGAGGCCAGTAGCCGTTTTCTGCACTTGCATGTGTGCACTGCTGAGCCTGAGGTCAGTTTAAAAGTAGCCATATGTGTGCAGAAAAAGGCAAGAGAGGTGCAGAAAGAGGCAGGAGAGGTGCAGAAAGAGAGAAGAAGGGTGCAGAAAGAGGCAAGAGAGGTGCAGAAAGAAACAACAGAAGTGCAGAAATGTAGGAGATTAGGATCTGCACTTATGTTGCCCCCACTTTTTTTCTGATGTTTACACTGGTTTCTGGCTATAGTCTGGCTGGGACCCTGCTAATCAGGGCCCCAGCCTCTCTGTTCTCTCTAAACAACTTGGAGTGCATATTAGATGCACTAGTGATTGGATACTGTGGTATCTTATGAGCCTCTAGTATATGGTACCTTAGGTAACACGGGCATAGGTACTTCATAGGCCTACCAGGGGCTGAAGCATGTATTATGCCACCCCTGGGAAGCAGACTAAATCTGACACCACAGGCCTGCTACTGCAGCCTGGGTGAGGTAGTGTTAGCATTCCTCACAGAGATATAGGTTCCCTATATCTCACCTTCCACACACATATAAACCTATCAGTCACCCCTAAGGCAGGCCCTAACAATCCTGAGGGCAGGGTGCTGGGTTTCCATGTGAGGGGGTGCCTCTGCCTGAGCAGGGCCCCTCTGCAGCTCTCAGAGTCCATTCTCCGTAGCTGTTTGTGGATGCGGTTAAACCATATACTCTTAAGTGCAATATAACCTAGCGGTAAATGCTAACTTTGGGATGGCTGCATCAAAACTTGTCGTGTTTAGTGTCAAACTTTTTGGAATCATACCCCCACACCAGTAACTGGTGTGGGAGTATGATCCCACCCTTCTAGAGGGATAGACATGTAGCCACTGTGGAAACACGGTAGAATCCTGAAGAGCCCTGGCATCACAAAATGGATGCCACCAGCACAGACACTGGGCTGCCCTCCTGCTGCTGATCGAAACTCACAGTGGAGGAGGCCCAACAATAGGCATCCTGTCACAGGGAGGTGTAACCACCTTCCAGACAGGATTTAGTGTATTGGGGCTGGGTGGGTGCACTCCTAGAGTGCTTTGAAGTCCTGCACTGGGGGAGCAGTAGGCTCCTCTGTGCATATGCCAGCTCAAACTGGTTCAAGGGCTACCGGCCGCTGCTCTGGCGCGCAACTGGACAAAGGGAAGTGGGTGTAGCCACCCACTCCCGTGACCCTCCCATAGGAGTGGTCATAGAGCTAGTCCCTCCCTTCCTTGTAGTATAAGTTAAGGAACCCTTGCCATTGCAAACTAGATATCCCTGGACGACACTCTGAAGAAGAATCCTGGACCTTCGATGTTCCACTAACTCTGGAAGACTGAAGAATCTCCGTTGGAGTCAAGGAGTGACTCCCCTGCTTGGCAGATACCAAAACTTTGAATCAACAGTTGCAAACTTTCCCGCTCCTGCTGGAGTCTGAAGTCCCTGCAGTCCCAGAAGTGGATTTCCTGACTTCTCTACAGCCATCGTGAGTCCTCAGTGATGCTGAGGCAAGTGGACCCCACAAGTGATGAGGAACTGCAATACCTGGGTACCAGGCACTATTTTCAAGTGCAACCCCTTCACAACGTTCTATGAACTTGTGCATTGGACCACATGTGGTCCAAGCCTCCAGCAGGATTTCCACCAAAGATCAGAGGTCTATCTTGTCCCGAGTGACCGTGGGCTCCTGTTGAGTGAATCCTCCCAAGGCGTCTTTACAATCCCTTGCCGTTTGGCTTGTGGGTCCCCAGAAGACTTTTATACAGAGCCAAAGGGCTCCTCTGGTTGCTCCAGGCCTGCCCTGACTTACCCTCACTGAGTGAGTCCCTCAGACCTTGCTGGTTTGCACCGCTGACTTTTTACACTTTCCACAAGACTTGCTGTTGCCAAGGCTTGTTGGCTCCAATCCAGTTGCCGACACCTCAGTAAGCTGCAGACTTTGTGGGACACACCGAATCCAGCTACTGGTTGCCGTCGACACCTCCTGAACCTCGTGGCTGAAGAGTCAAGACACCCATGATCACCTGAAATCACCCGATGACTGTGGGCATCCAGCTTCCTTGCCCCGGGTCACTGCCAAGTGACTTTGCACACTGTCCTGTCTGCTTTCAGGTCTTCTTTCTTCTGAATCCAGCCTTGGATTCCACCGGACACTTCTCCTGTCTTCACAAGCAGCAAGTCTTCTTTAGGCTCCCATTGAAAACGACGCCGCGACCCGACACCAAAAGACACCTATGTACCCGGCTTCCCTGGGTGAGGCAACCCCAGCACTACGATGCTCCTGTGTGTGTTGGCTCTAGAACTACTTACCCTGTAAGTGACTTGCTTGTAGACTCTCCCAAAGTATCCTAAAACTTTACAATTCCAACCGTGACTTGCTCCATTGAAGTCTATTGGGATCCGCGGCTGTGTTCTCACACTGCATGCGTCTCCCGTGGGTCCTTTACTTACCTGCCTTGGGTGGATTAGTGAGGCCCAACCGCTTCTGAAGGCCCTAGGCCTTGTCTATTCTCAAGTCGATATTCCTAAACCTCTTTTTTAGTATATGGTCTGGTACGCCCCTAGGGCCCCAGCCATATTTGTGCTTAACTTGTTGTGAAATGTTGATTTGTGCATATGTCCTTGACTTCTAATCTCATAAAGAGATTAGTAGAGTGTGTCTAGTAATAAATACATATATATTTTATATATATACCTGTGTGGTGTCCTTTCATTTAGAAATTCAAGAGATTATAAGGTAAGACAAGCTGCTTTACATTCCTCTAAAGATTTCACCTGAAGGCTGCTCTCCACAGCTACCACTAAGATAGCTTTCTTTAAAAGGTTGTCTTAAACCTATCTACCATAAGAGTCGAATTGTACTGTTGCAAGGTGGCCACTTTAACTAGTGACCTGCATATACCAGGCCAACTTCTCACATTGGTGGGCAGCGTGTGGGATTACAGCTTGCCATTGTTTTACCAGAAAATCTCTATTTGAATTACTAACTGAAAACCACTATAGGTACTCAAGAGACATATAAAGTCAAGCTTAGTATCAATAAGTTCTACTGAACTTAGAGCTGTGTGTCAAGGGATAGCACACCCTTTCTACAGCTGATCCTAGGATCAGTAGGCCACAAACTAGTGTAGGTAGTACAACACTGCACAACACTAGAATGTCCTTAAGGGTTGGAACCAGTGGGTCCACCCAGCCTCAGTATAAGGACATGACTTTCTTTGACTTGAAAGCCATGTGTGCTGCAAGGCACCTGAGGATAGGACAGAGTCCCTCCACACTTCACCTGATAGATCTGCTTACAGCAGATGACCTTGGATTAGCTCTAGGAGCTAATGAGTCTGAATCAGAGGGTAGGTCAATTACAGTGTCTGGGTCAGATGATGAAAATCAAGATGACCTGGACTCTGTGGTTGAAGGGCCAGATCCACAGGGATCTAAAAAGGAAAGAGGAATTCTCCCTAAGGGAACTGACAGAGTGAAAGAGAGGCCTAGGTTCCCTTCAAGGGAATCTGACCACTCCTATCACTCTGGCAGAGAATCTGTCCAGCAGAGGAACTCATACTTTAAAAGAAGAGATACCTCCTCTGAAAGAATGTACAAATTGCTGCAGTGTGAGGAAGCAAGGTTTGCCCTCAAGGCCAAGCAGTTGGCATTAGACAAAGAAGCCTTTGAGCTCCAGAGAGCTTCTAAAAGAGAGGGGTTAGAACCCCCTGGTGGCAGCAACAGTGTCCCTAGAGTCAGAGAATAAATTCCAGACCATAGGAACCTGTCCAAGGTTGTTCCTCCCTACCAGAGTGGGGATGATATCCACAAATGGATAACTGCTATGGAAAGGGCCTGTAGAGAACAACAGGTCCCCTAGAAGCAGTGGGCAGCAATCTTGTGGCTCTCCTTTTCAGATACAGGTAGAGACAAGCTCCTCACTGTTAGAGAGGAGGGTGCTGAGGATTATGAAGTCCTGCAGAGTGCATTAATAGATGGGTTTAGCTTAACCACTGTTGGACCCGGCCTCGTAGCATGGCTCTACTTGTCCCCGCACCACCTAACCTGGTACCTGCAGCCCCGAGCCCACGGCCTAGCCGATCCCTTTTCACCAGAACACACGCACCCGACCCGGACATCCTCGTCCATGGCCTCTCCCCCTTCGGCCACCCCGGGCCCGCGTGCCCACTCATGCACCAAGATGGCCGCCCGGCCCCAGCGCGACCCGGGCCTAGCGGCGCCACTCCGGCTGGAGGACACCCCGCTTGCCAGGGGATGAGAGAGGGAGGAGCAGTTCTATCGCACCTCTGAACTCCCCTGGGACGATGAGTTTCGATCGGCCCTCCGGCCTCCCTGAGAGCTGGCTCCACGCCTGCTGGGTGTCTGGGACTCCTCCCGACCCGGCCCTGAAAGGATCAAAAGACAATGGCAGGAAACCCCGACAAGCGACCCCCAGGTGACAAGACCCCTGCCTGCACAGACTCCGGACATCAAAGAGGGGTCGACCTATAACAAGGGGTGCTCTGAGACTGTCCGGCAGATTCGACGCTGGAACAACGAGAGCCTGCTGACGCGGTCGCGGCTCCTGGAACTTAGAACCACCTGAGCCCTGCTGAGTGACTCGCGGCTCCCTGAAGATCGTAAGACCTCCGAACTTGTACCTGAGCCCTGCTGAGTGACTCGCGGCTCCCCGAAGATCGTAAGACCTCCGAACTTGTACTTGAGCCCTGCTGAGTGACTCGCGGCTCCCTGAAGATCGTAAGACCTCCGAACTGTACCTGAGCCCGCTGAGTGACTCGCGGCTTCCACCGACTCCACTGGTCCCGCCGGACCCCGACAACAACAAGCCTACCCCCCAGCTCGAGGATTGTGAGCTGTGCGCCGGGTACGTCCTCGCCTTGAACCTTTTACCAGAGACTGTCCCGCTACCCCCTATCCCTTCCGAGACTCATTGAGCCCGCGCTCTCCCTGTACATATTTGCAGTGCTAACCTGTTTGATAAAGAGTGATTCCTAAGAACGCACGGTATGGTGTTTCTGTGTCGTGTGGTGCCAGAAGTACGATCCTCGATACGGGATTCCTCCTCCTGAGGAGTCTCCCGCCAGTGCCCGGCTACGATACTTTGAGGGTGGGTCTCAGGGTAGCCAGGACCCCTTTCCGGGCTCCTCTGAGGTCGCCGTCTAACATTGGTGGCAAGCGACGGGATTCGGGCCCATCACCTGAAGATCGTACCGTGAACGACGGACGCACTACCGACAAAAATGGCAGAAGGAAACGTCATGATCCCCGCAGAAACCAACGCCAACAGGGTGTTCCAGGTGGAACAACTAGAAGAATACACACACAAAGAACTAAAGCAATTCTGCAAAGAACTTAAAATCGCTACCACCGGTCTCAACACCAAAGAGGATTTACAGAAAGCACTGAAAGCTTGGGTGGATGCCTGGGCCTCCCGCCCGGAAGGCCCGGGAGAGCGCCCCGACGAAGCCGAACCGCCCCAAGGCGAAAGCAGCAGCAATCAGGTGCGAGGCATCGTACCAGACGGGGGCCTATCCCCGGAAGAACTCGCGGACAGAGAGA
Organism: Triturus cristatus; assembly: GCF_964204655.1. Classification (NCBI taxonomy): domain Eukaryota; kingdom Metazoa; phylum Chordata; class Amphibia; order Caudata; family Salamandridae; genus Triturus; species Triturus cristatus. Next base: position 620,987,142 of record NC_140585.1, read on the forward strand.
GAAGCCGCAATCACGAACTCGAGTTAGCCAAACTCAAAATCGAAGGCGAATTAAAGTTAGCGGAAAAAAAGCTAGCAGTAGAGCAAATGCGCGTGCAAGGCGAGCTAGAAGAGAAGAAGCTCCAACGGGAACACGAAGGAAGGAAGCTCCAACTAGAGCACGAACGCAGCTTGAAGGAAATCGAGCTCAAGGCCAGAAGCGAGGAAGGGAGGCCCCCGGGAAACCGAGAGGCGGCCTCCCCAGCGGAGCAGAAGGTCCACATCCCCAAGGACGTGGTCAAAGAATATTATAAAAACGATGACATTCAACAATGGTTCAGGGCCTACGAGGTCGCCATGACCTCCCATCGGGTCCCGCAGAAGGACTGGGGGGCGGGGTTGTGGGGACGGTTTCTGAGCGAAGGAAGAGACACTCTGCTCGACCTACCCCTCTCTCTGCAGACCTCCTACAGCCACATGAAAGAGGCTCTACTCACAAGGTACGGTCTCACCCCCGAGATGTACCGTCAGCAATTCCGGGACTGCAGGAAAATCCCGGGCACCACCTGGGTGGAATATGTAAACTTTTTCAGTCGGGCCTTCGATGGGTGGATCAAGGCCAGCAAAGTCACCACCCTTGAGGAACTCACCAACCTCATGTTGTGGGAACACCTGGCTGCGAACTGCTTTGTGGAACTACGCCAGCATCTGCTTGACAGCAAACTCACCGATCCCAGGAAGCTGGCGGTGGAAGCAGACCGCTGGACCAACACCCGGGTCCCCCGGGGCATGGTAGGAGAATACCCCCGAGCCAGTCAGGGACCACCCCGCCAGAGAGGAGGAGGGAACCAGGGAGGGCAGCGAGAGTCCCAGCCTAGCCCCCCGAAGACCCAACCTCCACCTTTTCCAGCGCCCCCCCCCACCAGTAACGGGACCCCCCGGGAGACGGGGACACCGGGTAACAGTCACTTGCTTTCGTTGCCAGAAGCCCGGGCACTACGCCAATGACCCAGAGTGCCCCATGGCCACCCAAATCACCCCTGCAAGACAGATAGCCAACATAGCTCTGGGGGAGGAGGTTGAGGAAACCGGGGAGTGGGAACCCGCAGCTATGGCCCTAGTATCCCTGGGAGATAGAGAGATGGTCCCTGGTAGCCTCCTGCCCTCCAACACGAAGAAATACGGGCAGCTCGTCAAGATCAATGGCCACCAAATAGAGGCCCTGCGGGACACCGGGGCCAGCATCACCGGTGTCCTCAGGCACTTAGTCCCCGAGGAGCAGATCCTCCCCAACGTCTTTTGCCCGGTAATTTCCGCCGATAATAGAGAGAGTATGTGTCAGGTAGCCCTGGTGCCGTTTGAGTGGGGTGGGGTGACAGGTAAACTGAGGGTTGCCGTAAGAACCTCCCAGCCGGTCGACTGCCTCTTAGGGAACGACCTGGAGAGTTCTCCCTGGAAGCATGTCGAGCGCAAGGCCCACCTAGGAATGATGGGGCTCCCCGAGTGGGTGTGCGCCACCACCCGATCTATGTCAGCTCGACTTCCCCCCCTGGGAGAAGTCGAAGACGCCCTGACCAAGGAAGTCAGAACAGTGACCCCCGAGGGTCCTCCCGTCCCCCCATCGGAAGGGCCAGTCGCCAGCGACGAACCCTCGCCGTCCGACACCGCCCCAGTCCCCGAGTTAGGCGATCTACCCGAATTGGCCCAATGGCGCCACGAGGGCGGGCCCACCCGGGAGGAATTTTGCCGGGAGCAAGCCACTTGTCCCTCCCTGGTCGGACTGCGGCGCCAGGCCGAGGGCCAAGCCGCAGGCGACCAAACTGGAACGCACCAAATTTATTGGGAAAATAACATTTTGTGCAGTGAGCAGAAGTCGGTGGAGCTGGGATCCAGACGGGTGCTGGTGGTACCCCTCCGCTTCCGAGACTTCCTCCTGGGCTTAGCCCACGACGTCCCCCTCGCCGGCCACCTGGGTCAAGACAAGACCTACAGCCGTCTCGTGACCCATTTTTACTGGCCTAGAATGAGAGCAGCTGTAGAAGCCAACTGCAAGTCCTGTCCCACGTGCCAAGCTAGTGGGAAGAGTGGGGGAAGCGCAAGGCTCCCCTCCAACCCTTCCCGGTCGTCAGTACCCCCTTCGAACGAGTCGGGATCGACATCGTGGGGCCCCTGGACCCCCCCACCTCCCAAGGTCACCGTTTCATCCTGGTCCTAGTGGATCACGCCACCCGATACCCTGAGGCGATCCCCCTACGCACCGTCACGGCCCCCGTGGTGGGCCGGGCCCTGATGGGGATCTTTTCCCGGGTGGGTTTTCCCCGCGAGGTCGTGAGCGATCGCGGCACTAATTTTATCTCGAAGTACATGACGTCCCTGTGGCAACAATGTGGAGTGTCCTATAAGTTCACCACCCCGTACCATCCCCAAGGGAACGGCCTAGTAGAGAGGTTTAACAGGACTCTGAAAGGGATGATCACCGGCCTAGAAGAGCCCCTCCGGCGTAAGTGGGACGTCCTGCTCCCCTGCCTCTTGTTCGCTTACCGAGAAGTCCCCCAGAAGTCCCTAGGGTTCAGCCCGTTTGGGTTGCTCTATGGACACCCCGTCCGAGGTCCCCTCAGTTTGGTTAAGGAAGGGTGGGAGGCGGCACCCCAGACCACCCCACGAGATGTGTTCCAATATGTTCTGACCCTCCGGAACCAGACCAGGAAGTTCCGAGCACTGGCCGAGGCCAACCTAGAGGCAAGCCAAGAAGAGATGAAGCGCTGGTACGACCAGAATGCCACTCTGGTCGAGTTCCTGCCGGGCCAACAAGTATGGGTCATGGCCCCCGTGAAGCCAGGCACCCTCCAGGACAGGTGGACCGGGCCCTACAAAGTGAATGAGCGGAAGAGTCAAGTCACATACTTGGTGGACGTCCAGTCGCCTCGGGATCCCCTTCGGGTCCTTCACGTGAACCGCCTCAAGTCTCACTTCGTGCGGACAGAACTGAGCCTCCTGCTGGCCACCGATGACGGGGCCGAAGATGAGTCCGATCCCCTCCCGGACCTCCTGTGTGTCAAGGAGCAGGATGGCTCCGTGGAAGGAGTGAATCTCTCCCCAGCTCTCACTGCCCAGCAACAAGAGGACTGCCGCCAGCTCCTAGGACAATTTGCCGACCTCTTCTCCCTGATCCCCCGAGTCACCGACTGGTGTGTCCATGACGTGGACACCGGGGACAGCCCGCCGGTGCGACACCGAGCATACCGGGTCCCTGACCGGGTCCGGTCCTGCATTCAAGCTGAAGTCTCGAAGATGTTGACCATGGGGGTAATCGAGCCATCTGACAGTCCCTGGGCCAGCCCCGTGGTCCTGGTCCCGAAGGCAGCGGCCCCCGGTGTCGCCCCCGAGCTCCGATTCTGTGTGGACTACCGGGGGCTCAATGACGTCACCCGAGCCGATGCCCACCCCATTCCACGGGCCGGCGAGCTCATTGACCGACTCGGGGCAGCCCGGTTCCTCAGCACATTCGACCTCACCTGCGGATACTGGCAGATTGCGCTCACCGAGGGAGCCAAGGAGCGGTCCGCCTTCTCCACCCCAGATGGGCATTACCGCTTCCGCGTAATGCCCTTCGGAATGAAAAATGCCCCGGCCACCTTCCAGCGACTGGTGAATAGAGTCCTGGCCGGGCTGGAACAGTTCAGCGCGGCCTATCTAGACGACATCGTCGTTTTCAGTTCCGAATGGAGTGAGCACCTCCAGCACCTCCGGAGGGTGCTAACCGCCCTGCGCCAGGCAGGCCTCACAGTAAAAGCCAGCAAGTGCCAAATTGGGCAAGGATCAGTAGTCTACCTGGGGCACCAGGTCGGGAGTGGCCAGGTCGCCCCTCTACAGCCGAAGATCGACGCCATCTTGGCCTGGGAACCCCCCACCACCCAAACGGAGGTCCGAGCCTTTCTGGGCCTCACTGGCTACTACCGAAGATTCATCCGGGGGTATGGCAGTCTTGTCGGCCCTCTCACAGAACTCACATCCAAAAAACAGCCAAAGAAGGTGCAGTGGACGACTGCCTGCCAGGAGGCGTTCGATGCCCTAAAGAAGGCCATGGGTACTGCCCCCGTCCTCCAGGCTCCCGACTACTCCAAGGAGTTTGTGGTCCAAACCGATGCCTCCGAGCATGGCATTGGGGCCGTCCTGTCCCAGGTGAATGACCAAGGCCTAGACCAGCCCATCGCCTTCCTCAGCCGGCGGCTGTTGCCCAGAGAACAGAGATGGAGCACCATTGAGCGCGAAGCCTTTGCCGTGGTCTGGGCACTCAAGAAACTACGCCCCTACCTGTTCGGCACCCATTTCAAAGTCCAAACCGACCATCGGCCCTTGCGATGGCTCATGCAGATGCGAGGAGAAAACCCCACGCTACTGCGGTGGTCAATCTCCCTCCAGGGGATGGATTTCACCGTAGAACATCGCCCTGGTACGGACCACGCCAACGCTGACGGCCTCTCCCGGTTCTTCCGCCTCAGCGAAGAGAACCCCCCAAGATGATGGGCAGTTCTCTCCGGCTTTCAGCTGGGGGGGACGCGTGTTGGACCTGGCCTCGTAGCATGGCTCTACTTGTCCCCTCACCACCTAACCTGGTACCTGCAGCCCCGAGCCCACGGCCTAGCCGATCTCTTTTCACCAGAACACACGCACCCGACCCGGACATCCTCGTCCATGGCCTCTCCCCCTTCGGCCACCCCGGGCCCGCGTGCCCACTCATGCACCAAGATGGCCGCCCGGCCCCAGCGCGACCCAGGCCTAGCGGCGCCACTCCGGCTAGAGGACACCCCGCTTGCCAGGGGATGAGAGAGGGAGGAGCAGTTCTATCGCACCTCTGAACTCCCCTGGGACGATGAGTTTTGATCGGCCCTCCGGCCTCCCTGAGAGCTGGCTCCACGCCTGCTGGGTGTCTGGGACTCCTCCCGACCCGGCCCTGAAAGGATCAAAAGACAATGGCAGGAAACCCCGACAAGCGACCCCCAGGTGACAAGACCCCTGCCTGCACAGACTCCGGACATCAAAGAGGGGTCGACCTATAACAAGGGGTGCTCTGAGACTGTCCGGCAGATTTGACGCTGGAACAACGAGAGCCTGCTGACGCGGTCACGGCTCCTGGAACTTAGAACCACCTGAGCCCTGCTGAGTGACTCGCGGCTCCCTGAAGATCGTAAGACCTCCGAACTTGTACCTGAGCCCTGCTGAGTGACTCGCGGCTCCCCGAAGATCGTAAGACCTCCGAACTTGTACTTGAGCCCTGCTGAGTGACTCGCGGCTCCCTGAAGATCGTAAGACCTCCGAACTGTACCTGAGCCCGCTGAGTGACTCGCGGCTTCCACCGACTCCACTGGTCCCGCCGGACCCCGACAACAACAAGCCTACCCCCCAGCTTGAGGATTGTGAGCTGTGCGCCGGGTACGTCCTCGCCTTGAACCTTTTACCAGAGACTGTCCCGCTACCCCCTATCCCTTCCGAGACTCATTGAGCCCGCGCTCTCCCTGTACATATTTGCAGTGCTAACCTGTTTGATAAAGAGTGATTCCTAAGAACGCACGGTGTGGTGTTTCTGTGTCGTGTGGTGCCAGAAGTACGATCCTCGATACGGGATTCCTCCTCCTGAGGAGTCTCCCGCCAGTGCCCGGCTACGATACTTTGAGGGTGTGTCTCAGGGTAGCCAGGACCCCTTTCCGGGCTCCTCTGAGGTCGCCGTCTAACAACCACTGAATAGTACAGGTTGAAGTTCAGGGATACACAGAAAGCACAGAATCAGGACTGGACTGACTTTGTAAATTGTGCAACCAAGGCTCTGGAGGGTTGGCTGGTTGGAAGTGGAGTTACTGATTTTAAGAGATTGTGTAATCTTATGATGAGAGAACAGATCCTTCATAATTGCCAAAACCAGTTGTTGCATCAATACTTGGTGGACTCTGATGTGACCTCTCCCCAAGAATTGGGAAAGAAGGCAGACAAATGGGTCAGAACCAGGGTGAGGCAGAAAACCCAGAACCAAGGGGGTGACACTAATAAGCAGGATCCTAAAGGCTCTGAGAAAGGTGGGGATAAGTAAAAAGACCAGAAGTCTTCACGAGGGCCCCAAAAATCTGCATCAGGTGGGGATTCACAGTCTAACAGAGGGAAAGGCCAAAAGAAGCCCTGGTGCAAATTCTGTAAACAGAAAGGGCACTGTACGTCTGACTGTAACAAGTCCAAAGACCAAACCACCACCACTCCTGCCCCTAAGGCAACTGTTCCCCCTAGTACAGCTACTGGTGGAGGTGGGAATCAGAATAAGGGTGTAGTAGGGTTGACCCTGGGTTCTGAAGTGGACTCTGGCCTAGTCAGAGTACCCACTCAGGCATTGTTGATTTGTTATGGAGACATTGATATGTCCTTCCTAGTGAGCCCCAGTAACCTGGGAAAATACAAACAGTAGCCTGTAATAAATGGCAAATAGGCTTTGGCATTCAGGGACACAGGTGCTAGTGTCACCATGGTGGCAGAGGATCTTGTGGACCCTGGGTAGATCATCCTGGGTGAAATGTACCAGGTTACCAATGCAAGCAATATCAGGACTAACCATAGTCTGGCAGTTCCTGGGTAGGGGTAACTGGCCTCAAGAAGGTAGTAGTCAGTGCAGACCTCCCTGTTGAATGTCTATTGGGTAATGATCTAGAGACTTCAGTCTGGTCTGAAGTAGAGTTATGGACTCATGCTGAGATGTTGGGCATACCTGCAGAGGTATCTGCTGTGACCAGGTCACAGGCCGAAATGCATAAAGCTGAACCAGCTCTGGATCCTGAAACTATGGACCAGATGCTACCCAAGGAGAGGAGCAGTAGGGTTAAGGCAGTGCCTTCCCCTCTGTCTCAGATCACAGATTCCCCTCCTGAGGGAGGAGAAGCAGATCCTGAAGAAGGAACTGCCCCAGAGGAACTTGAGCCTTATCAGGTTGAGTTCTTGGGGGCAGGGGGGCTGTCTTGGGAAGATCTGAGCAAAGAGCAACTGTGCTGCCCCTCTCTTGAACCCCTCAGACAGCAGGCTGCTGCTGAGGCTGCTGGGAGTGCTAGTGGGTCGCATAATGTTTATTGGGATGAGGGACTCCTATATTCTGAGGCTAGAGATCCTACCCCTGGAGCCACCAGGAGGTTGGTAATACCTCAGAAGTTTAGGGGGTTCCTCTTGACCCTAGCACATGACATCCCTTTGGCAGGACACTTGGGCCAAAACAAGACCTGGGACAGGCTTGTTCCACATTTTCATTGGCCACATATGTCAGAAGACACCAAGGAGTTTTGTCGCTCCTGTGTCACTTGCCAAGCCAGTGGCAAGTCAGGTGGCACAACAAAGGCCCCCCTGATACCACTACCTGTGGTGGGGGTACCCTTTGAAAGGGTAGGGATTGACATTGTTGGTCCCCTTGACCTTCCAACAGCATCTGGGCACAGGTTCATCCTGGTGGTAGTGGATCATGCCACCAGGTGCCCAGAAGCAATTCCCCCGAGGACCACCACAGCCCTGTGGTGGCAAGAGCCCTCATTGGAGTTTTCTCCAGAGTGGGTTTCCCTAAGGAGGTTATATCTGACAGAGGTACCAACTTCATGCCAGGGTATCTAAAAGCAATGTGGAAGGAGTGTGGTGTCAATTATAAATTCACTACTCCCTTTCACCCACAATGCAATGGGTTAGTTGAAAGGTTCAACAAAACCCTAAAGGGAATGATTAAAGGCCTCCCAGAAAAGCTTAGGCGAAAACGGGACCTTTTACTTCCCTGCCTTCTGTTTGCATACAGAGAGGTTCCACAGAAGGGGGTTGGCTACAGTCCTTTTGAACTTCTGTTTGGGCATCCTGTAAGAGGTTCATTGTGTTTGGTGAAGGAGGGCTGGGAGTTACCTCTCAAACCTCCCAAACAGGATGTGATGGACTATGTACTTGGTCTCCGCTCCAGGATGGCCGAATATATGAAGAAGGCAACTAAAAACCTGGAGGCTAGCCAAGAACTACAAAAAACTTGGCATGACCAAAAGGCTGTGCTGACTGTGTACCAGCCAGGACAGAAAGTGTGGGTGCTGGAGCCTGTGGCCCCAGTAGCTCTCTAAGACAAGTGGAGTAGCCCCCATACAATTGTTGAGAAAAAGGGAGAAGTCAGCTCCATGTCAACAGATTGAAACCACATGTTGACAGGGCTGACATGGGCTTGCTCATGGCAACTGATGAGGAACAGGAGGAGGAGAGTGAACCTCTCCCTGACCTGCTCTCTCAGAACCCTGATGATGGGTCAGTAGATGGTGTTGCTTTGGCAAGCAGCCTCGCTGATCATCAGCAAACTGAATGCAGACAAGTTCTGCAACAGTTTAGACATATGTTTAGCCTGACCCCTAGTCAGACTTCCTGGTGCACCCATGAGGTGGACACTGGAGACAGTCTGCCTGTCAAGAGTAAAATCTACAGGCAACCTGACCATGTCAGGGACTGTATCAGGACTGAAGTCCAGAAAATGTTGGAACTAGGTGTGATTGAGACTTCAGATAGCCCTTGGGCTAGTCCAGTAGTCCTTGTGCCCAAATCTCATACCCAGGGTGGTAAGAAAGAAATGAGGTTTTGTGTAGACTACAGAGGCCTCAATGCAGTCAGCAGGACTGATGCCTATCCAATTCCCCGGGCAGATGAACTGATTGATACTTTGGCCTCAGCCAAGTATCTGAGTACATTTGACCTAACAGCTGGCTACTGGCAGATCAGGTTAGCTGAGGATGCCAAGGCCAAAACTGCATTCTCAACCCCTGGTGGGCACTACCACTTTGTGGTGATGCCCTTTGGTTTGAAAAATGCACCTGCCACTTTTCAGAGGTTGGTGAACAAAGTTCTGACAGGTATGGAAACTTATTGCTCAGCTTATCTAGATGATATTGCTGTCTTTAGTTCCACCTGGCAGGATCACCTGGTCCACCTCAGAAATGTTTTGGAGGCCCTGCAAAAAGCAGGCCTCACTATCAAGGCCACTAAGTGCCAGGTAGGGCAGAGTCAGGTTGTGTACCTGGGCCACCTTGTAGGTGGAGGCCAGGTTCAACCATTGCAGTGCAAAATCCAGACCATAATGGAATGGGTAGCTCCAACCACCCTGACACAGGTGAGAGCCTTTTTAGGCCTGACTGGGTACTATAGGAGGTTTGTTAAGGGATATGGATCTATAGTGACCCCCTTAAATGATCTTACCTCAAAGAAAATGCCAAAAAAGGTTCAGTGGACAGCTAGAAGTCAAAAGGCATTTGATGACCTAAAGCAGGCAATGTGCACTGCCCCCATCTTGCAGAGTCCAGGCTACAAAAAGAAGTTCATTGTCCAAACAGATGCTTCAGAGCTGGGTGTGGGAGCTGTACTGTCTCAACTAAATGATGAAGGTCAAGACCAGCCAGTAGCTTTCATAAGCAGAAGTCTGACCCCTAGAGAGAAACGTTGGTCAGCTATAGAGAGGGAGGCCTTTGCTGTGGTGTGGGCCCTGAAGAAGCTGAGGCCATACTTGTTTGGCACTCACTTCATAGTTCAGACTGACCACAAGCCCCTCCTATGGCTCAAACAGATGAAAGGTGAAAATCCTAAACTGCTAAGGTGGTCCATTTCCCTACAGGGGATGGACTATACAGTGGAACATAGACCTGGGACCCAACATGCCAATGCAGATGGACTCTGAAGGTATTTCCACTTAGAACACGAAGACTCAACTGGTCAAGTTTAGTTTAGTGTCCCTGCATTGGGGGGGTTGTGTAGGAGAGTAGGATCTGCACTAAAGTTGCCCTCACTTCCTTTCTGATGTTTACACTGGTTGCTGGCTATAGTCTGGCTGGGTCCCTGCTAATCAGGGCCCCAGTCTCTCTGTTCTCTCTAAACAACTTGGAGTGCATATTAGATGCACTAGTGATTGGATACTGTGGTACCTTATGAGCCCCTAGTATATGGTACCTTAGGTGCCAAGGGCATAGGTACTTCACAGGCCTACCAGGGGCTGAAGCATGTATTATGCCACCCCTGGGAAGCAAACTAAATCTGACACCACAGGCCTGCTACTGCTAGTGTTAGCACTCCTCACAGAGATATAGGTTCCCTATATCTCACCTTACACACACATATAAACCTATCAGTCACCCCTAAGGCAGGTCCTATCAATCCTGAGGGCAGGGTGCTTGGTTTTCCATGTGAGGGGGGCCTCTGCCTGAGCAGGGCCCCTCTGCAGCCCTCACAGTCTATTCTCTGTGGCTGTTTGTGGATGCGGTTAAAGCATATACTCTTAAGTGCATTATAACCTGGCGGTAAATGCTAACTTTGGGATGGCTGCAACAAAACATGTTGTGTTTGGTGTCAAACGTCTTGGAATCATACCCCCACACCAGTAACTGGTGTGGGAGTATGATCCCACCCTTCTAGGGGGATAGATATGTACCTACTGTGGAAACACTGTAGAAATCTGAAAGAGCCTGGCATCACAAAATGGATGTCACCAGCACAGACACTGGTCTGCCCTCCTGCTGCTGACTGAAACTCACAGTGGAGGATGCCCAACAATAGGCATCCTGTCACAGGGAGGTGTCACCACCTTCCAGACAGGATTTAGTGTATTGGGGCTGGGTGGGTGCACTCCTAGAGTGCTTTGAAGTCCTGCACTGGGGGAGCAGTAGGCTCCTCTGTGCATATGCCAGCTCAAACCGGTTCAGGGGCTACCTGCTCCTGCTCTGGCGTGAAACTGGACAAAGGGAAGTACACCCACTCCCCTGACCCTCCCATAGGAGTGGTCATAGAGCTAGTCCCTCCCTTTCCTTTCGTATAAGATAGGGAAACCTTGCCATTGCAAACTAGATATCCCTGGACGACACTCTACAAGAAGTATCCTGGACCTTCGACGTACCACTACCTTTGGAAGACTGAAGAATCTCCCTTGGAGTCAAGGAGTGACTCCCCTGCTTGGCAGGCACCAAAGCCGGAGTCCGAAGTCCCTGCAGCCCCAGAAGTAGATTTCCTGACATCTCGACAACCATTGTGAGTCCCCAGCAAACCTGAGGCGAGTGGACCCCACGAGTGACGAGGAACAGCAATACCCAAGTACAGTGCACTATTGTCAAGTGCAACCCCTTCACGACACTCTACGAACTTGTGCACTGGACCATGTGTGGTCCAAGCCACCAGTAGGATTTCCCTTGAAAATCAGAGGCCTACCTCGTCCCGAGTGACTGTGGGCTCCTGTGAAGTGAATCCTCATGAGGCATCTTTGCGATCCCTTGCTGGCTGGCTTGTGGGTCCTCTGAAGACTTCTTCATCAAACCAAAGGGCTCCCCTGGTTGCTCCTGGCCTGCCCCGACTTACCCTTGCTGGGTGAGTCCCTCATACCCAGCTGGTCTGCACCGTTCAATTTCTTCACAATCCATGAGACTTGCTGTTGCCAAGACTTGTTGGCTATAATCTGGTTGCCGACACCTCAGTAAGCTGCAGACTTTATGGATCACTCCGAATCCAGCTCCTGGTTGTCGTCGACGCCTCCTAGACCTCGTGGCTGAAGAGTCAAGTCACCCGTGAATCACCTGAAATCAGGAACAGAGGTGCAGAAAGAAGCAAAGAGGTACAAAAAGAGGGAAGAAAGGTGCAGAAAGAGGGAAAAGGATACAGAAAGAAGCAAGAGAAGTGCAGAAAGAAGCAACAAAGGTACAGAAAGAGGTAAGAGAAGTCCAGAAGCAGGCAAGAAAGGTATAGAAACAAGCAAGACAATTCCAGAAAGAGACAAGAGAATTGCTGAAAGAAGCAACAGAGGTATAGAAAGAAACAAAAGAAGTGCAGAAAGAAGGAACAGAGGTGCAGAGAGAGGCAAGAAAGGTGCAGAAAGAGGGAAAAGGGGTACAGAAAGAAGCAAAAGAAGTGCAGAAAGAAGCAGCAGAGGTGCAGAAAGAGGGAAGAGGGGTACAGAAAGGGGCAAGAGAAGTGCAGAAAAAGTAACAGAGATGCAGAAATAGGGAAGGGGTGGAGAAAGCGGCAAGGGTGAAGAAGAGAGAAGCAAGAGAGGTACAAAAAGAAACAAGAGGAGTGCAGAAAGAGAAGAGGGCGGTAGAAAGAGGCACAAGGGGTGCAGAAAGAGGCACGAGGAGTACAGAAAAAGTAAGAAAAGTGAAGAAAGAAGCAACAGAGGTGTAGAAAAAGGGAAGAGGGGTGGAGAAGGACGCAACAAAAATGTAGAGAGAAGCAACCGAGATGCAGAAAGGGGGAAGAGGGTGGAGAAAGAGGCAAGAGAGGTGCAGAAAGATACAAAAGAAGTGAAGAAAGAAGGAACAGAGGTGCAGAAAGAGCCAAAAGAGGTGCGGGAAGAGGGGTGCAGAAAGAGGCAAAAGGGTTGCAGAAAGAAGGGACAGAGGTGCAGAAAGAAACAAGAGAACTGCAGAAAGAAGCAACAGAGTTGCAGAAAGAGGGAAGAGGGGTGGAGAAAGAGGCAACAGAATTGTAGAAAGAAGCAACCAAGATGCAGAAAGGGGGAAGGGGTGGCGAAAGAGGCAAGAAAGGTGCAGAAAGAAACAAAAGAAGTGAAGAAAGAAGGAACAGAGGTGCAGAAAGAAATAAAACATGAGCAGTAAGAAGGAACAGAGGTGCAGAAAGAGGCAAGAGAGGTGCAGAAAGAAGCACGAGTAGTGTAGTAGGGAAGCAACAGAGGTGCAGAAAGAGGCAAGAGGGGTGCAAAAAGAGGGAAGGGGTGCAGAAAGAGTCACGAGGGGTGCAGAAAGAAGCAAGCGATGTACAGAAAGAAGCTAAAGAAGTGCAGAAAGAAAGAACAAGGGTGCAGCAAGAGGCAACAGGGTTGAAGAAAGAGGGAAGAGGGGTGGAGAAAGAGGCAAGGGGTGCAGAAAGAAGCAAGTAAGGTGCAGAAAGATGCAAGAGAGGCACAGAAACCAGCAAGAGGAGTGCCAAAAGAGGCAAGGGAGGTACAGAAAGAGGCAAGAGAGGTACAGAAAATGACGAGAGAACTGCAGAAAGAGGCAAGAGGGATGCAAAAAAGGGAAGAAGGGTGCAGAAAGAAAAGAAGTGCTGAAAGAAGGAGCATAGGCACAGAGAGAGGCAAGAAAGCCTAAACCACTACCCCCAGCATGACCCCCTACACTACCCAAACACCACTTGACTACACTAAACCCTAAATCTACCCTTAGCACGACCCCCTACACTACCCAAACACCACTGCATTACCCTAAACCCCAAAACACTACCCCCAGCACGACTCCCTACACTGTAGAAACATCACTGCACTACCCTAAAACCTAAAACACTACCCCCAGCATGACCCCCTATACTACACAAACACCACTGCACTGCCTTAAAGCCTAAAACACTACCCCCAGCATGACCTCCTACACTACGCAAACACCACTGCACTACCATAAACCCTAAATCTACCCCAAGCATGACCCCCTACACTATAGAAACACCACTGCACTACCCTAAACCCTAAAACACTACCCCCAGCATGACCCCCTACACTACCCAAACACCACTGCAATACCCTAAACCCTAAATCTACCCTTAGCACGACCCCCTACACTATCCAAACACCACTGCACTACCCAAAACCGTAAAACACTACCCCCAGCAGTATCCCCTACACTACCCAAACACCACTGGACTACCCTAAACACTAACCCCAGCAATATCCCCTACACCACCCAAACACCACTGCACTCCCCTAAACCCTAAACCACAACCCCCAGCACGACCCCCTACACTAACCAAACACCACTGCACTACCCTAAACCCTAGAACACTATCCCCAGCATGATCCCCTACACCTCCCAAACACCACTGCACTACCCTAAACCCTAAAACACTCCATCCAGCATGAATCCCTACACTACCCAAACACCACTGCACTACCTTAAACCCTAAATCTGCCCCAAGCACGCCCCCCTACACCACCCAAACACCACTGCACTATCCTAAACCCTAAAACACTGCCCCAAAAATGACACCCTACACTACCCAAACACCACTGCACTACCCTAAACCCTACATCCACCCTTAGCACGATCCCCTACACTACCCAAACACCACTGCATTACCCTAAACCCCAAAACACTACCCCCAGCACGACTCCCTACACTGTAGAAACATCACTGCACTACCCTAAAACCTAAAACACTACCCCCAGCATGACCCCCTATACTACACAAAAACCACTGCACTGCCTTAAAGCCTAAAACACTACCCCCAGCATGACCTCCTACACTATGCAAACACCACTGCACTACCATAAACCCTAAATCTACCCCAAGCACGACCCCCTACACTATAGAAACCCCACTGCACTACCCTAAACCCTAAAACACTACCCCCAGCATGACCCCCTACACTACCCAAACACCACTGCAATACCCTAAACCCTAAATCTACCCTTAGCACGACCCCCTACACTATCCAAACACCACTGCACTACCCAAAACCGTAAAACACTACCCCCAGCAGTACCCCCTACACTACCCAAACACCACTGGACTACCCTAAACCCTAAACACTAACCCCAGCAATATCCCCTACACCACCCAAACACCACTGCACTCCCCTAAACCCTAAACCACAACCCCCAGCACGACCCCCTACACTAACCAAACACCACTGCACTACCCTAAACCCTAGAACACTATCCCCAGCATGATCCCCTACAACTCCCAAACACCACTGCACTACCCTAAACCCTAAAACACTCCATCCAGCATGAATCCCTACACTACCCAAACACCACTGCACTACCTTAAACCCTAAATCTGCCCCAAGCACGCCCCCCTACACCACCCAAACACCACTGCACTATCCTAAACCCTAAAACACTGCCCCAAAAATGACACCCTACACTACCCAAACACCACTGCACTACCCTAAACCCTACATCCACCCTTAGCACGATCCCCTACACTACCCAAACACCACTGCACTACCCTAAACCCTAAAACACTGCCCCCAGCATGACCCCCTACACTACCCAAACATCACTGCACTACCCTAAACCCTAAAACACTGTCCTCAGCACGACCCCCTACACTACCCAAACATCACTGCACTACCCTAAACCCTAAAACACTGCCTCAGCATGACCCTCTATACTACCCAAACACAACTGCACTACCCTAAACCCTAAAACACTACCCCCAGCATGACACCCTAGACTACACAAACACCACTGCACTGCCCTAAACCCTAAAATACTCCCCAACCACGCCCCCCTACACTACACAAACATCACTGCACTACCCTAAACCCTGAAACATCAGCCCCAGCACGACCCCCTACACTGCCCAAACACTACTGCACTGCCCTAAACCCTGAAACACCAGCCCCAGCACAACCCCCTACACTGCCCGAACACCACTGCACTACCCTAAACCCTAAAAAACTCTCTCCAGCACGAATCCCTACACTGCCAAAACACCACTGCACTACCCTAAACCCTAAATCTACCCACAGCACGACCCCCTACACTACCCAAATATCACTGCACTACCCTAAACCCTAAAACACTGCCCCCAGCATGACCCCCTGCACTACCCAAACACCACTGCACTACCCTAAACCCTAAATCTACCCTTAGCACGACCCCCTACACTACCCAAACACCACTGCACTACCCTAAACCCTAAAACATTACACCCAGCACGACTCCCTACACTACCCAAACACCACTGCAATACCATAAACCCTAAAAAATGACCCCCTACACTCCACAAACACCACTGCACTACCCTAAACCCTAAAACACTACTCCCTACACTACGCAAACACCACTGCACTACCCTAAACCCTAAAAAACTACCCCCAGCAGTACCCCCTACACTACCCAAACACCACTGCACTACCCTACACCCTAAAACACTACCCCCAGCAGTACCCCCTACACTGCCCAAACACGACTGCACTGCCATACACCCTAAAACACCACCCTCAGCACAACCCCCTACACTACACAAACACAAATGCACTACCCTAAACCCTAAAACACTACCCCCAGCATGACCCACTACACTGCTCAACCACCACTGCACTACCCTTAACCCTAAAACACTACCCCAGCACGACCCCCTACACTGCCTGAACACCACTACACTGCCCTAAACCCTAAAACACCACCCCCAGCACGACACCCTACACTTCCCGAACACCACTGCACTGACCAAACCCTAAATCACCACCCCCATCATGACCCCCAACACTACCCAAACACCACTGCACTTCCCTAAACCCTAAATCTACCCTCAACATGACCCCCTACACTACACAAACACCAATGCACTACCCTAAACCCAAAAACACTACCCCCAGCATGACCCCCAACACTACACCAACACCACCGCACTACCTTAAACCCTAAAACACTGCCCCAGAAGGACCCCCTACAACACCCAAACACCACTGCACTACCCTAAACCCTAAAGCACTACCCGCAGCATGACCACCTACACTACACAAACACCACTGCACTACAGTAACCCCTAAATCAACCCCAAGGAAGACACCCTACACTACACAAATGTCAGTGCACTACCGTAAACCCAAAAACACTACCACCTGCACGACCCCCTACACTACCCGAACACCCCTGCCCTGCCCTAAACCCTGAAACACCACCCCCTGCACGACCCCCAACACTGCCCGAACACCACTGCACTGCCCTAAACCCTGAAACATCACCACCTGCACGACCCCCTACACTGCCCGAACACCACTGCACTGAACTAAACCCTGACACACTATCCCCAGCATGACACCCTAGACTACACAAACACCACTGCACTGCCCTAAACCCTAAAATACTACCCAACCACGCCCCCCTACACTACACAAACATCACTGCACTACCCTAAACCCTTAAACATCAGCCCCAGCACGACCCCCTACACTGCCCAAACACTACTGCACTGCCCTAAACCCTGAAACACCAGCCCCAGCACAACCCCCTACACTGCCCGAACACCACTGCACTACCCTAAACCCTAAAAAACTCTCTCCAGCACGAATCCCTACACTGCCAAAACACCACTGCACTACCCTAAACCCTAAATCTACCCACAGCACGACCCCCTACACTACCCAAATACCACTGCACTACCCTAAACCCTAAAACACTGCCCCCAGCATGACCCCCTGCACTACCCAAACACCACTGCACTACCCTAAACCCTAAATCTACCCTTAGCACGACCCCCTACACTACCCAAACACCACTGCACTACCCTAAACCCTAAAACATTACACCCAGCACGACTCCCTACACTACCCAAACACCACTGCAATACCATAAACCCTAAAAAATGACCCCCTACACTCCACAAACACCACTGCACTACCCTAAACCCTAAAACACTACTCCCCACACTACGCAAACACCACTGCACTACCCTAAACCCTAAAAAACTACCCCCAGCAGTACCCCCTACACTACCCAAACACCACTGCACTACCCTACACCCTAAAACACTACCCCCAGCAGTACCCCCTACACTGCCCAAACAGGACTGCACTGCCATACCATCTAAAACACCACCCTCAGCACAACCCCCTACACTACACAAACACAAATGCACTACCCTAAACCCTAAAACACTACCCCCAGCATGACCCACTACACTGCTCAACCACCACTGCACTACCCTTAACCCTAAAACACTACCCCAGCACGACCCCCTACACTGCCTGAACACCACTACACTGCCCTAAACCCTAAAACACCACCCCCAGCACGACACCCTACACTTCCCGAACACCACTGCACTGACCAAACCCTAAATCACCACCCCCATCATGACCCCCAACACTACCCAAACACCACTGCACTTCCCTAAACCCTAAATCTACCCTCAACATGACCCCCTACACTCCACAAACACCAATGCACTACCCTAAACCCAAAAACACTACCCCCAGCATGACCCCCAACACTACACCAACACCACCGCACTACCTTAAACCCTAAAACACTGCCCCAGAAGGACCCCCTACAACACCCAAACACCACTGCACTACCCTAAACCCTAAAGCACTACCCGCAGCATGACCACCTACACTACACAAACACCACTGCACTACAGTAACCCCTAAATCAACCCCAAGGAAGACACCCTACACTACACAAATGTCAGTGCACTACCGTAAACCCAAAAACACTACCACCTGCACGACCCCCTACACTACCCGAACACCACTGCCCTGCCCTAAACCCTGAAACACCACCCCCTGCACGACCCCCAACACTGCCCGAACACCACTGCACTGCCCTAAACCCTGAAACACCACCCCCTGCACGACCCCCTACACTGCCCGAACACCACTGCACTGAACTAAACCCTGAAACACTATCCCCAGCATGACCCCCTACACTACCCGAACACCACTGCCGTGCCCTAAACCCTGAAACAGCACCCCCGCACGACCCCCTACACTGCTAGAACACCACTGCTCTGCCCAAAACCCTAACACACTACCCCCAGCACGACCCCCTACAGTACACAAACACCACTGCACTGCCCTAAACCCTAAAACTCTACCCCCAGCCCGACCCCCTTTAGTACACAAGAAACCAATTCACTACCTTAAACCCTAAAACACTACCCCAACACGACCCCCTACACTACACAAACACCGCTGTACTACCCTAAACCCTGAAACACTACCCCAGCACGACCCCTACACTCCACAAACACCACTGTACTACCCTAAACCCTAAAACACTACTCCCTACACTACGCAAACACCACTGCACTACCCTAAACCCTAAAACACTACCCCCAGCAGTACCCCCTACACTACCCAAACACCACTGCACTACCCTAAACCCTAAAACACAACCCCCAGCAGTACCCCCTACACTACACAAACACCACTGCACTACCATAAACCCTAAATCTACCCCAAGCACGACCCCCTACACTATAGAAACAAACCTGCACTACCCTAAAACCTGAAACACTACCACCAGCACAACCCCTACACTACCCAAAGACCACTGCACTACCCTAAACCCTAAAACACTACCCCTAGCATGACCCCCTACACTACCCAAACACCACAACCATAAACCCTAACACTAGCTCCCGCATGACCCCCTACACTACCCAAAGACCACTGCACTACCCTAAACCCTAAAACACGACCCCTACATTGCACAAATACCGCTGCACTACCCTAAACCCTAAAACGCTACCCCCAGCATGACCCCCTACACTACACAAGCACCACTGCACCAGCCTACACCCTAAAACACTACCCCTACACTACACAAACACCACTGCACTATCCTAAACACTACCCCAGCACGACCCCCTACACTACCCAAATACCACTACACTACCCTAAACCCTAAAACACTACCCCCAGCAGTACCCCCTACACTACCCAAACACCACTGCACTACCCTAAACCCTAAAACACTACCCCAGCAATATCCCCTACACTACCCAAACACCACTGCCTCCCCTAAACCCTAAACCACTACCCCCAGCACGACCCCCTACACTAACCAAACACCACAGCACTACCCTAAACCCTAGAACACTACCCCCAGCTAACTACTACACAAACACCACTGCATTGCCCTAAAGCCTAAAACACTACCACCAGCACAACCCCCTACACTACCCAAACACCACTGCATTACTATAAACCCTAACACTAGCTCCCGCACGACCCCCTACACTACCCAAAGACCACTGCACTACCCAAAACCCTAAAACACGACCCCTACATTACACAAATACCGCTGCACTACCCTAAACCCTAAAACGCTACCCCCAGCACGACCCCCTACACTACACAAGCACCACTGCATTACTATAAACCCTAACACTAGCTCCCGCACGACCCCCTACACTACCCAAAGACCACTGCACTACCCTAAACCCTAAAACACGACCCCTACATAACACAAATACCGCTGCACTACCCTACACCCTAAAACACTACCCTTACACTACACAAACACCACTGCACTACCCTAAACACTACCCCCAGCACGACCCCCTACACTACCCAAATACCACTACACTACCCTAAACCCTAAAACACTACCCCCAGCAGTACCCCCTACACTAACCAAACACCACTGCACTACCCTAAACCCTAGAACACTACCCCCAGCATGATCCCCTACACTACCCAAACACCACTGCACTACCCTAAACCCTAAAACACTCCATCCAGCATGAATCCCTACACTACCCAAACACCACTGCACTACCTTAAACCCTAAATCTGCGCCAAGCACGACCCCCTACACTACACAAACACCACTGCACTATCCTAAACCCTAAAAGACTGCCCCAAGAATGACACCCTACACTACCCAAACACCACTGCACTACCCTAAACCCTACATCCACCCTTAGCACGACCCCCTACACCACCCAAACACCAGTGCACTACCCTAAACCCTAAAACACTACCCCCAGCACGGCCCCCTACACTATACCAACACCACTGCACTACCCTAAACCCTAAAACACTGTCCCCAGCAAGACCCCCTACACTACCCAAACATCACTGCACTACCCTAAACCCTAAAACACTGCCCCCAGCACGACCCTCTACACTACCCAAATACAACTGCACTGCCCTAAACCCTAAAACACTACCCCCAGCCCGACCCCCTTTAGTACACAAGAAACCAATTCACTACCCTAAACCCTAAAACACTACCCCAACATGACCCCCTACACTACACAAACACCGCTGTACTACCCTAAACCCTGAAACACTACCCCAGCACGACCCCTACACTCCACAAACACCACTGTAGTACCCTAAACCCTAAAACACTACTCCCTACACTACGCAAACACCACTGCACTACCCTAAACCCTAAAACACTACCCCCAGCAGTACCCCCTACACTACCCAAACACCACTGCACTACCCTAAACCCTAAAACACTACCCCCAGCAGTACCCCCTACACTACCCAAACACCACTGCACTACCCTAAACCCTAAAACACAACCCCCAGCAGTACCCCCTACACTACCCAAACACCACTGCACTACCCTAAACCCTAAACCACTACCCCCAGCATGACCCCCTACACTACCCAAACACCACTTGACTACACTAAACCCTAAATCGACCCATAGCAGGACCCCCTACACTACCCAACCACCACTGCACTACCCTAAACCCTAAAACACTACCCCCAGCATGACTCCCTACACTATAGAAACCTCACTGCACTACCCTAAAACCTAAAACACTACCCCCAGCATGACCCCCTATACTACACAAATACCACTGCACTGCCCTAAAGCCTAAAACACTACCCCCAGCACGACCCCCTACACTACACAAACACCACTGCACTACCATAAACCCTAAATCTACCCCAAGCACGACCCCCTACACTATAGAAACAAAACTGCACTACCCTAAAACCTGAAACACTACCACCAGCACAAACCCTACACTACCCAAAGACCACTGCACTACCCTAAACCCTAAAACACTACCCCTAGCATGACCCCCTACACTACCCAAACACCACAACCATAAACCCTAACACTAGCTCCCGCATGACCCCCTACACTACCCAAAGACCACTGCACTACCCTAAACCCTAAAACACGACCCCTACATTGCACAAATACCGCTGCACTACCCTAAACCCTAAAACGCTACCCCCAGCATGACCCCCTACACTACACAAGCACCACTGCACCAGCCTACACCCTAAAACACTACCCCTACACTACACAAACACCACTGCACTATCCTAAACACTACCCCAGCACGACCCCCTACACTACCCAAATACCACTACACTACCCTAAACCCTAAAACACTACCCCCAGCAGTACCCCCTACACTACCCAAACACCACAGCACTACCCTAAACCCTAGAACACTACCCCCAGCTAACTACTACACAAACACCACTGCATTGCCCTAAAGCCTAAAACACTACCACCAGCACAACCCCCTACACTACCCAAACACCACTGCATTACTATAAACCCTAACACTAGCTCCCGCACGACCCCCTACACTACCCAAAGACCACTGCACTACCCTAAACCCTAAAACACGACCCCTACATTACACAAATACCGCTGCACTACCCTAAACCCTAAAACGCTACCCCCAGCACGACCCCCTACACTACACAAGCACCACTGCATTACTATAAACCCTAACACTAGCTCCTGCACGACCCCCTACACTACCCAAAGACCACTGTACTACCCTAAACCCTAAAACACGACCCCTACATAACACAAATACCGCTGCACTACCCTATACCCTAAAACACTACCCCTACACTACACAAACACCACTGCACTACCCTAAACACTACCCCCAGCACGACCCCCTACACTACCCAAATACCACTACACTACCCTAAACCCTAAAACACTACCCCCAGCAGTACCCCCTACACTAACCAAACACCCCTGCACTACCCTAAACCCTAGAACACTACCCCCAGCATGATCCCCTACACTACCCAAACACCACTGCACTACCCTAAACCCTAAAACACTCCATCCAGCATGAATCCCTACACTACCCAAACACCACTGCACTACCTTAAACCCTAAATCTGCGCCAAGCACGACCCCCTACACTACACAAACACCACTGCACTATCCTAAACCCTAAAACACTGCCCCAAGAATGACACCCTACACTACCCAAACACCACTGCACTACCCTAAACCCTACATCCACCCTTAGCACGACCCCCTACACTACCCAAACACCAGTGCACTACCCTAAACCCTAAAACACTACCCCCAGCACGGCCCCCTACACTATACCAACACCACTGCACTACCCTAAACCCTAAAACACTGTCCCCAGCAAGACCCCCTACACTACCCAAACATCACTGCACTACCCTAAACCCTAAAACACTGCCCCCAGCACGACCCTCTACACTACCCAAATACAACTGCACTGCCCTAAACCCTAAAACACTACCCCCAGCCCGACCCCCTTTAGTACACAAGAAACCAATTCACTACCCTAAACCCTAAAACACTACCCCAACACGACCCCCTACACTACACAAACACCGCTGTACTACCCTAAACCCTGAAACACTACCCCAGCACGACCCCTACACTCCACAAACACCACTGTACTACCCTAAACCCTAAAACACTACTCCCTACACTACGCAAACACCACTGCACTACCCTAAACCCTAAAACACTACCCCCAGCAGTACCCCCTACACTACCCAAACACCACTGCACTACCCTAAACCCTAAAACACTACCCCCAGCAGTACCCCCTACACTACCCAAACACCACTGCACTACCCTAAACCCTAAAACACAACCCCCAGCAGTACCCCCTACACTACCCAAACACCACTGCACTACCCTAAACCCTAAACCACTACCCCCAGCATGACCCCCTACACTACCCAAACACCACTTGACTACACTAAACCCTAAATCTACCCATAGCAGGACCCCCTACACTACCCAAACACCACTGCACTACCCTAAACCCTAAAACACTACCCCCAGCACGACTCCCTACACTATAGAAACCTCACTGCACTACCCTAAAACCTAAAACACTACCCCCAGCATGACCCCCTATACTACACAAACACCACTGCACTGCCCTAAAGCCTAAAACACTACCCCCAGCACGACCCCCTACACTACACAAACACCACTGCACTACCATAAACCCTAAATCTACCCCAAGCACGACCCCCTACACTATAGAAACAAAACTGCACTACCCTAAAACCTGAAACACTACCACCAGCACAACCCCCTACACTACCCAAAGACCACTGCACTACCCTAAACCCTAAAACACGACCCCTACATTGCACAAATACCGCTGCACTACCCTAAACCCTAAAACACTACCCCCAGCATGACCCCCTACACTACACAAGCACCACTGCATCAGCCTACACCCTAAAACACTACCCCTACACTACACAAACACCACTGCACTATCCTAAACACTACCCCAGCACGACCCCCTACACTACCCAAATACCACTACACTACACTAAACCCTAAAACACTTCCCCAGCAGTACCCCTACACTACCCAAACACCACTGCACTACCCTAAACCCTAAAACACTACCCCAGCAATATCCCCTACACTACCCAAACACCACTGCCTCCCCTAAACCCTAAACCACTACCCCCAGCACGACCCCCTACACTAACCAAACACCACAGCACTACCCTAAACCCTAGAACACTACCCCCAGCTAACTACTACACAAACACCACTGCATTGCCCTAAAGCCTAAAACACTACCACCAGCACAACCCCTACACTACCCAAAGAGCACTGCACTACCCAAAACCCTAAAACACTACCCCTAGCACAACCCCCTACACTACCCAAACACCACTGCATTACTATAAACCCTAACACTAGCTCCCGCACGACCCCCTACACTACCCAAAGACCACTGCACTACCCTAAACCCTAAAACACAACCCCTACATTACACAAATACCGCTGCACTACCCTAAACCCTAAAACGCTACCCCCAGCACGACCCCCTACACTACACAAGCACCACTGCATTACTATAAACCCTAACACTAGCTCCCGCACGACCCCCTACACTACCCAAAGACCACTGCACTACCCTAAACCCTAAAACACGACCCCTACATAACACAAATACCGCTGCACTACCCTATACCCTAAAACACTACCCCTACACTACACAAACACCACTGCACTACCCTAAACACTACCCCCAGCACGACCCCCTACACTACCCAAATACCACTACACTACCCTAAACCCTAAAACACTACCCCCAGCAGTACCCCCTACACTAACCAAACACCACTGCACTACCCTAAACCCTAGAACACTACCCCCAGCATGATCCCCTACACTACCCAAACACCACTGCACTAACCTAAACCCTAAAACACTCCATCCAGCATGAATCCCTACACTACCCAAACACCACTGCACTACGTTAAACCCTAAATCTGCGCCAAGCACGACCCCCTACACTACACAAACACCACTGCACTATCCTAAACCCTAAAACACTGCCCCAAGAATGACACCCTACACTACCCAAACACCACTGCACTACCCTAAACCCTACATCCACCCTTAGCACGACCCCCTACACTACCCAAACACCAGTGCACTACCCTAAACCCTAAAACACTACCCCCAGCACGGCCCCCTACACTATACCAACACCACTGCACTACACTAAACCCTAAAACACTGTCCCCAGCAAGACCCCCTACACTACCCAAACATCACTGCACTACCCTAAACCCTAAAACACTGCCCCCAGCACGACCCTCTACACTACCCAAATACAACTGCACTACCCTAAACCCTAAAACACTACCCCCAGCATGACACCCTACACTACCCAAACACCACTTGACTACACTAAACCCTAAAACACGACCCCACCACGCCCCCTACACTACACAAACATCACTGCACTACCCTAAACCCTGAAACATCAGCCCCAGCACGACGCCCTACACTGCCCAAACACTACTGCACTGCCCTAAACCCTGAAACACCAGCCCCAGCACGACACCCTACATTGCCCGAACACCACTGCACTGCCCTAAACTCTGAAACACTACCCCAGCACGACCCCTACACTCCACAAACACCACTGCACTACCCTAAACCCTAAAACACTACTCCCTACACTACGCAAACACCACTGCACTACCCTAAACCCTAAAACACTACCCCCAGCAGTACCCCCTACACTACCCAAACACCACTGCACTACCCTAAACCCTAAAACACTACCCCCAGCAGTACCCCCTACACTACCCAAACACCACTGCACTACCCTAAACCCTAAAACACAACCCCCAGCAGTACCCCCTATACTACCCAAACACCACTGCACTACCCTAAACCCTAAACCACTACCCCCAGCATGACCCCCCACACTACCCAAACACCACTTGACTACACTAAACCCTAAATCTACCCTTAGCATGACCCCCTACACTACCCAAACACCACTGCACTACCCTAAACCCTAAAACACTACCTCCAGCATGACTCCCTACACCATAGAAACCTCACTGCACTACCCTAAAACCTAAAACACTAGCCCCAGCACGACCCCTATACTACACAAACACCACTGCACTGCCGTAAAGCCTAAAACACTACCCCCAGCACGACCCCCTACACTACACAAACACCACTGTACTACCATAAACCCTAAATCTACCCCAAGCATGACCCCCTACACTATAGAAACAAAACTGCACTACCCTAAAACCTAAAACACTACCCCCAGCAGTACCCCCTACACTACCCAAACACCACTGCACTACCCTAAACCCTAAAACACTACCCCCAGCAGTACCCCCTACACTACCCAAACACCACTGCACTACCCTAAACCCTAAAACACAACCCCCAGCAGTACCCCCTACACTACCCAAACACCACTGCACTACCCTAAACCCTAAACCACTACCCCCAGCATGACCCCCTACACTACCCAAACACCACTTGACTACACTAAACCCTAAATCTACCCATAGCAGGACCCCCTACACTACCCAAACACCACTGCACTACCCTAAACCCTAAAACACTACCCCCAGCACGACTCCCTACACTATAGAAACCTCACTGCACTACCCTAAAACCTAAAACACTACCCCCAGCATGACCCCCTATACTACACAAACACCACTGCACTGCCCTAAAGCCTAAAACACTACCCCCAGCACGACCCCCTACACTACACAAACACCACTGCACTACCATAAACCCTAAATCTACCCCAAGCACGACCCCCTACACTATAGAAACAAAACTGCACTACCCTAAAACCTGAAACACTACCACCAGCACAACCCCCTACACTACCCAAAGACCACTGCACTACCCTAAACCCTAAAACACGACCCCTACATTGCACAAATACCGCTGCACTACCCTAAACCCTAAAACACTACCCCCAGCATGACCCCCTACACTACACAAGCACCACTGCATCAGCCTACACCCTAAAACACTACCCCTACACTACACAAACACCACTGCACTATCCTAAACACTACCCCAGCACGACCCCCTACACTACCCAAATACCACTACACTACACTAAACCCTAAAACACTTCCCCAGCAGTACCCCTACACTACCCAAACACCACTGCACTACCCTAAACCCTAAAACACTACCCCAGCAATATCCCCTACACTACCCAAACACCACTGCCTCCCCTAAACCCTAAACCACTACCCCCAGCACGACCCCCTACACTAACCAAACACCACAGCACTACCCTAAACCCTAGAACACTACCCCCAGCTAACTACTACACAAACACCACTGCATTGCCCTAAAGCCTAAAACACTACCACCAGCACAACCCCTACACTACCCAAAGAGCACTGCACTACCCAAAACCCTAAAACACTACCCCTAGCACAACCCCCTACACTACCCAAACACCACTGCATTACTATAAACCCTAACACTAGCTCCCGCACGACCCCCTACACTACCCAAAGACCACTGCACTACCCTAAACCCTAAAACACAACCCCTACATTACACAAATACCGCTGCACTACCCTAAACCCTAAAACGCTACCCCCAGCACGACCCCCTACACTACACAAGCACCACTGCATTACTATAAACCCTAACACTAGCTCCCGCACGACCCCCTACACTACCCAAAGACCACTGCACTACCCTAAACCCTAAAACACGACCCCTACATAACACAAATACCGCTGCACTACCCTACACCCTAAAACACTACCCCTACACTACACAAACACCACTGCACTACCCTAAACACTACCCCCAGCACGACCCCCTACACTACCCAAATACCACTACACTACCCTAAACCCTAAAACACTACCCCCAGCAGTACCCCCTACACTAACCAAACACCACTGCACTACCCTAAACCCTAGAACACTACCCCCAGCATGATCCCCTACACTACCCAAACACCACTGCACTAACCTAAACCCTAAAACACTCCATCCAGCATGAATCCCTACACTACCCAAACACCACTGCACTACGTTAAACCCTAAATCTGCGCCAAGCACGACCCCCTACACTACACAAACACCACTGCACTATCCTAAACCCTAAAACACTGCCCCAAGAATGACACCCTACACTACCCAAACACCACTGCACTACCCTAAACCCTACATCCACCCTTAGCACGACCCCCTACACTACCCAAACACCAGTGCACTACCCTAAACCCTAAAACACTACCCCCAGCACGGCCCCCTACACTATACCAACACCACTGCACTACACTAAACCCTAAAACACTGTCCCCAGCAAGACCCCCTACACTACCCAAACATCACTGCACTACCCTAAACCCTAAAACACTGCCCCCAGCACGACCCTCTACACTACCCAAATACAACTGCACTACCCTAAACCCTAAAACACTACCCCCAGCATGACACCCTACACTACCCAAACACCACTTGACTACACTAAACCCTAAAACACGACCCCACCACGCCCCCTACACTACACAAACATCACTGCACTACCCTAAACCCTGAAACATCAGCCCCAGCACGACGCCCTACACTGCCCAAACACTACTGCACTGCCCTAAACCCTGAAACACCAGCCCCAGCACGACACCCTACATTGCCCGAACACCACTGCACTGCCCTAAACTCTGAAACACTACCCCAGCACGACCCCTACACTCCACAAACACCACTGCACTACCCTAAACCCTAAAACACTACTCCCTACACTACGCAAACACCACTGCACTACCCTAAACCCTAAAACACTACCCCCAGCAGTACCCCCTACACTACCCAAACACCACTGCACTACCCTAAACCCTAAAACACTACCCCCAGCAGTACCCCCTACACTACCCAAACACCACTGCACTACCCTAAACCCTAAAACACAACCCCCAGCAGTACCCCCTATACTACCCAAACACCACTGCACTACCCTAAACCCTAAACCACTACCCCCAGCATGACCCCCCACACTACCCAAACACCACTTGACTACACTAAACCCTAAATCTACCCTTAGCATGACCCCCTACACTACCCAAACACCACTGCACTACCCTAAACCCTAAAACACTACCTCCAGCATGACTCCCTACACCATAGAAACCTCACTGCACTACCCTAAAACCTAAAACACTAGCCCCAGCACGACCCCTATACTACACAAACACCACTGCACTGCCGTAAAGCCTAAAACACTACCCCCAGCACGACCCCCTACACTACACAAACACCACTGTACTACCATAAACCCTAAATCTACCCCAAGCATGACCCCCTACACTATAGAAACAAAACTGCACTACCCTAAAACCTAAAACACTACCTCCAGCACAACCCCTACACTACCCAAAGACCACTGCACTACCCTAAACCCTAACACTAGCTCCCGCACAACCCCCTACACTACCCAAAGACCACTGCACTACCCTAAACCCTAAAACACGACCCCTACATTACACAAATACCGCTGCACTACCCTAAACCCTAAAACGCTACCCCCAGCATGACCCCCTACACTACACAAGCACTACTGTACTACCCTACACCCTAAAACACTACCCCTACACTACACAAACACCACTGCACTACCCTAAACGCTACCCCCAGCACGACCCCCTACACTACCCAAATACCACTACACTGCCCTAAACCCTAAAACACTAACGCCAGCAGTACCCCCTACACTACCCAAACACCAGTGCACTACCTTAAACCCTTAAAACACTACCCCAGCAGTACCCCCTACACTACCCAAACACCACTGCACTACCCTAAACCCTAAAACACTACCCCCAGCAATATCCCCTACAATACCCAAACACCACTGCCTCCCCTAAACCCTAAACCCTCAATCACTACCCCTAGCACGACCCCCTACACTAACCAAACACCAATGAACACTACCCTAAACCCTAGAACACTACCCCCAGCATGATCCCCTACACTACCCAAACACCACTGCACTACCTAAACCCTAAAACGCTCCATCCAGCACGAATCCCTACACTACCCAAACACCACTGCAGTACCTTAAACCCTAAATCTGCGCCAAGCACGACCCTCTATACTACCCAAATACCACTGCACTATCCTAAACCCTAAAACACTGCCCCAAGAATGACACCCTACACTACCCAAACACCACTGCACTACCCTAAACCCTACATCCATCCTTAGCACGACCCCCTACACTACTTAAACACCAGTGCACTACCCTAAACCCTAAAACACTACCCCTAGCACGGCCCCCTACACTATACCAACACCACTGCACTACCCTAAACCCTAAAACACTGTCCCCAGCACGACCCCCTACACTACCCAAACATCACTGCACTACCATAAACCCTAAAACACTGCCCCAGCACAACCCTCTACACTACCCAAACACAACTGCACTACCCTAAACCCTAAAACACTACCCCCAGCATGACACCCTAGACTACACAAACACCACTGCACTGCCCTAAACCCTAAAACACTACCACACCACACCCCCTACATTACACAAACATCACTGCAATACCCTAAACCCTGAAACATCAGCCCCAGCACAACCCCCTACACTGCCCAAACACTACTGCACTGCCCTAAACCCTGAAACACCAGCCCCAGCACGACCCCCTACACTGCCCGAACACCACTGCACTACCCTAAACCCTAAAAAAATCCCTCCAGCAGGAATCCCTACATTGCCAAAACACCACTGCACTACCCTAAACCCTAAATCTACCCACAGCACGACCCCCTACACTACCAAAACACCACTGCACTACCCTAAACCCTAAAACACTGCCCCCAGCACGACCCCCTGCACTACCCAAACACCACTGCACTACCCTAAACACTAAATCTACCCTTAGCACGACCCCCTACACTACCCAAACACCACTGCACTACCCTAAACCCTAAAACATTACACCCAGCACGACTCCCTACACTACCCAAACACCACTGCAATACCATAAACCCTAAAACATGACCCCCTACACTCCACAAACACCACTGCACTACCCTAAACCCTAAAACACTTCTCCCCACACTACGCAAACACCACTGCACTACCCTAAACCCTAAAACACTACCCCCAGAAGTACCCCCTACACTACCCAAACACCACTGCACTACCCTAAACCCTAAAACACTACCCCCAGCACGACTCCCTACACTATAGAAACATCACTGCACTACCCTAAAACCTAAAACACTACCCCCAGCACGACCCCCTATACTACACAAACACCACTGCACTGCCCTAAAGCCTAAAACACTACCCCCAGCACAACCCCCTACACTACACAAACACCATTGCACTACCATAAACCCTAAATCTACCCTAAGCACGACCCCCTACACTATAGAAACAAAACTGCACTACCCTAAAACCTAAAACACTACCACCAGCACAACCCCTACACTACCCAAAGACCACTGCACTACCCTAAACCCTAAAACACTACCCCTAGCACAACCCCCTACACTACCCAAAGACCACTGCACTACCCTAAACCCTAAAACACTACCCCCAGCATGACCCCCTACACTACACATCCACCACTGCACTACCCTACACCCTAAAACCCTACCCCTACACTACACAAACACCACTGCACTACCCTAAACACTACCCTCAGCATGACCCCTACACTACCCAAATACCACTACACTACCCTAAACCCTAAAACACTACCCCCAGCAGTACCCCCTACACTAACCAAATGCCACTGCACAACCCTAAACCCTAGAACACTACCGCCAGCATGATCCCCTACACTACCCAAACACCACTGCACTACCCTAAACCCTAAAACACTCCATCCAGCATGAATCCCTACACTACCCAAACACTACTGCACTACCTTAAACCCTAAATCTGCGCCAAGCACGACCCCCTACACTACCCAAACACCACTGCACTATCCTAAACCCTAAAACACTGCCCCAAGAATGACACCCTACACTACCCAAACACCACTGCACTACCCTAAACCCTACATCCACCCTTAGCACGACCCCCTACACTACCCAAACACCGGTGCACTACACTAAACCCTAAAACACTACCCCCAGCACGGCCCCCTACACTATACCAACACCACTGCACTACCCTAAACCCTAAAACACTGTCCCCAGCACGACCCCCTACACTACCCAAACATCACTGCACTACCCTAAACCCTAAAACACTGCCCCCAGCACGACCCTCTACACTACCCAAACACAACTGCACTACCCTAAACCCTAAAACACTACCCCCAGCATGACACCCTAGACTACACAAACACCACTGCACTGCCCTAAACCCTAAAACACTACCCCACCACGCCCCCTACACTACACAAACATTACTGCACTGCCCTAAAGCCTAAAACCCTACCCCCAGCACAACCCCCTACACTACACAAACACCATTGCACTACCATAAACCCTAAATCTACCCAAGCACGACCCCCTACACTATAGAAACAAAACTGCACTACCCTAAAACCTAAAACACTACCACCAGCACAACCCCTACACTACCCAAAGACCACTGCACTACCCTAAACCCTAAAACACTACCCCTAGCACAACCCCCTACACTACCCAAAGACCACTGCACTACCCTAAACCCTAAAACACGACCCCTACATTACACAAATACCGCTGCACTACCCTAAACCCTAAAACGCTACCCCCAGCACGACCCCCTACACTGCACAAGCACCACTGCAATTCCCTACTGTTAGAAGGCGACCTCAGAGGGGCCCGGAGGGGGCCCTGACTGTCCTGAGACCCACCCTCAAAGTATCATAGCCGGGCACTGGCGGGAGACTCCGCAGGGGAGGAATCTCGTATCTAGGATCGTACACTCGGCACCATACGACAAAGTGACACCACACCGAGGGTTCTTAGGATTCAAGCTTTATCAAATCGAAGTGGTAGGATCTTTATGATCAGCAAGGCAGATATTTACAAGCAGAGCGTGGGCTCATAGAGTCTTGGCGGGGGTAGGAGGTAGCGGGACAGTCTTTGGGGAGATACGGATCAAATGCAGGAGCGTACCCGGCGCACAGCTCACAATCCTCGAGCTGGGGGGTACGCTTGTCGTCGTGGGGTCCGGCGGGACCAAAGAGAGTCTGGGGGAGCCGCGAGTCACTCAGCAGGCTCAAGCACAAGTTCGGAGGTCTTACGATCTTCAGGGAGCCGTGAGTCACTCAGCAGGGCTCAAGCACAAGTTCGGAGGTCTTACGATCTTCGGGGAGCCACGAGTCACTCAGCAGGGCTCAAGCACAAGTTCGGAGGTCTTACGATCTTCGGGGAGCCGCGAGTCACTCAGCAGGGCTCAAGCACAAGTTCGGAGGTCTTACGATGTTCAGGGAGCCGCGAGTCACTCAGCAGGGCTCAGATGTTCCAAGGCGAATCTGCCGGACAGTCCCAGAGCACCCCTTGTTATAGGTCGACCCCTCTTTGATGTCCGGAGTCTGTGCAGGCAGGGGTCTTGTCACCTGGGGGTCGCTTGTCGGGATTTCCTGCCATTGTCTTTTGATCCTTTCAGGGCCCGGTCGGGAGGACTCCCAGACACCCAGCAGGCGTGGAGCCAGCCCTCAGGGAGGCCGGAGGGCCGATTGAAACCCATCGTCCCAGGGGAGTTCAGAGGTGCGATAGAAACTGCTCCTCCCTCTCTCATCCCCTGGAAGCGTGATGTCCTCCAGCCGGAGTGGCGCCTCTAGGCCCGGGTTGTGCTGGGGCCGGGCGGCCATCTTGGTGCATGAAGTGGGCACGCGTGCCCGGGGTGGCCGAAAGGAGAGAGGCCATGGACGGGGAGGCCCGGGTCGCGTGTGTGTGTTCTGGTGGGAAGGATCGGCTGGGCCGTGTGCTTGGGGTCCCAGGTACCAGGTTAGGTAGTGCGAGGACAGGAAGAGCCATGCTACGAGGCCGGGTCTAACACGCGTCCCCCCCAGCTGAAAGCCGGAGAGAACTACCCATCATCTTGGGGGGTTCTCTTCGCTGAGGCGGAAGAACCGGGAGAGGCCGTCAGCGTTGGCGTGGTCCGTACCAGGGCGATGTTCTACGGTGAAATCCATCCCCTGGAGGGAGATTGACCACCGCAGTAGCTTGGGGTTTTCTCCTCGCATCTGCATGAGCCATCGCAAGGGCCGATGGTCGGTTTGGACTTTGAAATGGGTGCCAAACAGGTAAGGGCGCAGCTTCTTGAGGGCCCAGACTACGGCAAATGCTTCGCGCTCAATGGTGCTCCACCTTTGTTCTCTGGGTAACAGCCGCCGGCTGAGGAAGGCGATGGGCTGGTCTAGGCCTTGGTCATTCACCTGGGACAGGACGGCTCCAATGCCATGCTCGGAGGCATCGGTCTGGACTACAAACTCCTTGGAGTAGTCGGGAGCCTGGAGGACGGGGGCCGTGCACATGGCCTTCTTTAGGGCATCGAACGCTTCCTGGCAGGCAGTCGTCCACTGCACCCTCTTGGGCTGTTTTTTGGATGTGAGTTCGGTGAGGGGGCCAACCAGGCTGCCATACCCCCGGATGAATCTTCGGTAGTAGCCAGTGAGGCCCAGGAAGGCTCGGACCTCCGTTTGGGTGGTGGGTGGTTCCCAGGCTAGGATGGCGTCGATCTTTGGCTGTAGAGGGGCGACCTGACCGCTCCCGACCTGGTGCCCCAGGTAGACTACTGATCCTTGCCCAATCTGGCACTTGCTGGCTTTTACTGTGAGGCCTGCCTGGCGCAGGGCGGTTAGCACTCTCCGGAGGTGCTGGAGGTGCTCACTCCATCCGGAACTGAAAACGGCGATGTCGTCTAGATAGGCCGCACTGAACTGTTCCATCCCGGCCAGGACCCTATTCACCAGTCGCTGGAAGGTGGCCGGGGCATTTTTCATTCCGAAGGGCATTACGCGGAAGCGATAATGCCCATCTGGGGTGGAGAAGGCGGACCGCTCCTTGGCTTCCTCTGTGAGCGCAATCTGCCAGTATCCGCAGGTGAGGTCGAGTGTGCTGAGGAACCGGGCCGCCCCGAGTCGGTCAATGAGCTCGTCGGCTCGGGGGATGGGGTGGGCATCGGCCCGGGTGACGTCATTGAGCCCCCGGTAGTCCACGCAGAATCGGAGATCGGGGGCGACACCGGGGGCCGCTGCCTTCGGAACTAGGACCACGGGGCTGGCCCAGGGACTATCGGATGGCTCGATCACCCCCAGGGTCAACATCTTCGAGACTTCCGCTTGAATGCAGGACCGGACCCGGTCAGGGACTCGGTAGGCTCGGTGTCTTACTGGCGGGCTGTCCCCGGTGTCCACGTCATGGACACACCAGTCGGTGACTCGGGGGATCAGGGAGAAGAGGTCGGAGAATTGTCCTAGGAGCTGGCGACGGCCCGCTTGTTGCTGGACAGTGAGGGATGGGGAGAGGTTCACTCCTTCCACGGAGCCATCCTTCTCCTTGACACACAGGAGGTCCGGGAGGGGATCGGACTCATCTTCGGCCCCGTCATCGGTGGCCAGCAGGAGGCTCAGTTCTGTCCGCACAAAGTGAGGCTTGAGGCGGTTCACGTGTAGGACCCGCAGGGGATCCCGGGGCGACTGGACGTCCACTAAGTACGTGACTGGACTCTTCCGCTCAATCACTTTGAAGGGCCCGGTCCACTTGTCCTGGAGGGCGCCAGGCTTCACGGGGGCCATGACCCATACCTGCTGGCCCGGCTGGAACTCGACCAGAGTGGCATTCTGGTCGTACCACCGCTTCATCTCTTCTTGGCTTGCCTCCAGGTTGGCCTCGGCCAGCTCTCGGAACTTCCTGGTCTGGTTCCGGAGGGCCAGAACGTATTGGAACACATCTCGTGGGGTGGTCTGGGGTGCTGCCTCCCACTCTTCCTTAACCAAGCTGAGGGGACCTCGGACGGGGTGTCCATATAGTAATTCAAACGGGCTGAACCCCAAGGACTTCTGTGGGACTTCCCGGTAAGCGAACAGGAGGCAGGGGAGCAGGACGTCCCACTTACGCCGGAGGGGTTCTTCTAGGCCGTTGATCATCCCTTTCAGAGTCCGGTTAAACCTCTCTACCAGGCCGTTCCCTTGGGGATGGTACGGCGTGGTGAACTTATAGGACACCCCACATTGTTGCCACAGGGACGTCATGTATTTTGAGATAAAATTAGTGCCGCGATCGCTCACGTCCTCGCGGGGAAAACCCACCCGGGAAAAGATCCCCATCAGGGCTCGGCCCACCACGGGAGCCGTGACGGTGCGTAGGGGGATCGCCTCAGGGTATCGGGTGGCGTGATCCACTAGGACCAGGATGAAACGGTGACCTTGGGAGGTGGGGGGATCCAGGGGCCCCATGATGTCGATTCCGACTCGTTCGAATGGGGTACTGACGACCGGGAAGGGTTGGAGGGGAGCCTTGCGCTTCCCCCCACTCTTCCCACTAGCCTGGCACGTGGGACAGGACTTGCAGTGGGCTTCTACAGCTGCTCTCATCCTAGGCCAGTAAAAGTGAGTCACGAGACGGCTGTAGGTTTTGTCTTGACCCAGGTGGCCGGCGAGGGGGACGTCGTGGGCCAAGCCCAGGAGGAAGTCTCGGAAGCGTAGGGGTACCATCAGCACCCGGCCGGATCCTAGCTCCACCGACTTCTGCTCACTGTACAAGAGGTTATTCTCCCAATAAACTCGGTGCGTTCCGGTTTGGTCGCCTGCGGCTTGGCCCTCGGCCTGGTGCCGCAGTCCGACCAGGGAAGGACAGGTGGCTTGCTCCCGGCAGAACTCCTCCCGGGTGGGCCCGCCCTCGTGGCGCCACGGGGCCAATTTGGCCAGATCGCCTAACTCGGGGACCGGGGTGGTGTCGGACGGTGAGGGTTCGTCGCTGGCGACTGACCCTCCCGATGGGGGGACGGGAGGACCCTCGGCGGGGACTGCTCTGACTCCCTCGGTCGGGGGGTCCTCGAATTCCCCCAGGGGGGTGAGTCGGGCAGACATAGATCGGGTGGTGGCGCACACCCACTCGGGGAGTCCCATCATCCCTAGGTGGGCCTTGCGCTCAACGTACTTCCAGGGAGAACTCTCCAGGTCGTTCCCTAAGAGGCAGTCGACCGGCTGGGAGGTTCTTACGGCAACCCTCAGTTTACCTATCACCCCTCCCCACTCAAACGGCACCAGGGCTACCTGACACATACTCTCTCTATTATCTGCGGAAATTACGGGGCAAAAGACGTTGGGTAGGATCTGCTCCTCGGGGACTAAGTGCCTGAGGACACCGGTGATGCTGGCCCCGGTGTCTCGCAGGGCTTCTATTTGGTGGCCATTGATCTTGACGAGCTGCCCGTACTTCTTCGTGTTGGAGGGCAGGAGGCTACCAGGGACCATCTCTCTATCTCCCAGGGATACTAGGGCCATAGCTGTGGGTTCCCACTCCCCGGTGTCCTCAACCTCCTCCCCCAGGGCTACATTGGCTATCTGTCTAGCAGGGTTTGCAGCAGGGGGGACCTGGGGGGCCATGGGGCACTCCGGGTCATTGGCGTAGTGCCCGGGCCTCTGACAACGGAAACAAGTGATGGTTACCCGGTGCCCCCGTCTCCCGGGGGGTCCGGAGACTGGTGGGGGGGGCGCCGGAAAAGGTGGAGGTTGGGCCTTCGGGGGACTCGACTGGGACTCTCTCTGCCCTCCCTGGTTCCCTCCCCCTCTCTGGCGGGGTGGTCCCTGACTGGCTCGGGGGTATTCTCCTACAATGCTCCGGGGGACCCGGGTGATGGTCCAGCGGTCTGCTTCCACAGCCAGCTTCCGGGGATCGGTGAGTTTGCTGTCGAGCAGATGCTGGCGTAGTTCCACAAAGCAGTTCGCCGCCAGGTGTTCCCACAACATGAGGTCGGTGATTTCCTCGAGGGTGGTGACCTTGCTGCCCTTGATCCACCCATCGAAGGCCCGACTGAAAAAGTTTACATACTCCACCCAGGTGGTGCCCGGGATCTTCCTGCAGTCCCGGAATCGCTGACGGTACATCTCTGGGGTGAGGCCGTACCTAGTGAGGAGAGCCTCTTTCATGTGGCTGTAGGAGGTCTGCAGGGAGAGGGGTAGGTCGAGCAGGGTGTCCCTTCCTTCGCTCAGAAACCGTCCCCACAGCCCTGCCCCCCAGTCTTTCTGCGGGACCCGATGCGAGGTCATGGCGACCTCGTAGGCCCTGAACCATTGTTGAATGTCATCATTTTTATAATATTCTTTGACCACGTCCTTGGGGATGTGGACCTTCTGTTCCGCCGGGGAGGCCGCCTCTCGGTTCCCCGGGGGCCTCCCTTCCTCGTTTCTGGCTTTGAGCTCGATCTCCTTCAAGCTGCGTTCGGGCTCTAGTTGGAGCTTCCTTCCTTCGTGCTCCCGTTGGAGCTTCTTCTCTTCCAATTCGCCTTGTACGCGCATTTGTTCTACTGCTAGCTTTTTTTCCGCTAATTTCAATTCGCCTTCGATTTTGAGTTTGGCTAACTCGAGTTTGTGATTGCGACTTCTCTCTCTGTCTGCGAGTTCTTCCGGGGAAAGGCCCCCGTCTGGCACGAAGCCTCGCACCTGATTGCTGCTCTGCTTTCGCCTTGGGTGGGTTCTGCTTCGTCGTGTCGCTCCCCCATGCCTTCTGGGCGGGAGGCCCCGGCATCCACCCAAGCTTTCAGTGCTTTCTGCAAATCTTCTTTGGTGTTGAGACCGGTGGTAGCGATTTTAAGTTCTTTGCAGAATTGCTTCAGTTCTTTGTGCGTGTATTCTTCTAGTTGTTCCACCTGGAACACCCTGTTGGTGTTGGTTTCTGCGGGGCTCATGGCGCTTCCTTCTGCCATCTTTGTCGTTAGTGCATCAGTCGTTCACGGTACGATCTCTAGGTTATGGGCCCGAATCCCACCGCTGCCACCAATGTTAGAAGGCGACCTCAGAGGGGCCCGGAGGGGGCCCTGACTGTCCTGAGACCCACCCTCAAAGTATCGTAGCTGGGCACTGGCGGGAGACTCCGCAGGGGAGGAATCTCGTATTTAGGATCGTACACTCGGCACCATACGACAAAGTGACACCACACCGAGGGTTCTTAGGATTCAAGCTTTATCAAATCGAAGTGGTAGGATCTTTATGATCAGCAAGGCAGATATTTACAAGCAGAGCGTGGGCTCATAGAGTCTTGGCGGGGGTAGGAGGTAGCGGGACAGTCTTTGGGGAGATACGGATCAAATGCAGGAGCGTACCCGGCGCACAGCTCACAATCCTCGAGCTGGGGGGTACGCTTGTCGTCGTGGGGTCCGGCGGGACCAAAGAGAGTCTGGGGGAGCCGCGAGTCACTCAGCAGGCTCAAGCACAAGTTAGGAGGTCTTACGATCTTCAGGGAGCCGCGAGTCACTCAGCAGGGCTCAAGCACAAGTTCGGAGGTCTTACGATCTTCGGGGAGCCGCGAGTCACTCAGCAGGGCTCAAGCACAAGCTCAGAGGTCTTACGATCTTCGGGGAGCCGCGAGTCACTCAGCAGGGCTCAAGCACAAGTTCGGAGGTCTTACGATCTTCGGGGAGCCGCGAGTCACTCAGCAGGGCTCAAGCACAAGTTCGGAGGTCTTACGATCTTCAGGGAGCCGCGAGTCACTCAGCAGGGCTCAGATGTTCCAAGGCGAATCTGCTGGACAGTCCCAGAGCACCCCTTGTCGACCCCTCTTTGATGTCCGGAGTCTGTGCAGGCAGGGGTCTTGTCACCTGGGGTTCGCTTGTCGGGATTTCCTGCCATTGTCTTTTGATCCTTTCAGGGCCGGGTCGGGAGGAGTCCCAGACACCCAGCAGGCGTGGAGCCAGCCCTCAGGGAGGCCGGAGGGCCGATTGAAACCCATCGTCCCAGGGGAGTTCAGAGGTGCGATAGAAACTGCTCCTCCCTCTCTCATCCCCTGGAAGCGTGATGTTCTCCAGCCGGAGTGGCGCCTCTAGGCCCGGGTTGTGCTGGGGCCGGGCGGCCATCTTGGTGCATGAAGTGGGCACGCGTGCCCGGGGTGGCCGAAAGGAGAGAGGCCATGGACGGGGAGGCCCGGGTCGCGTGTGTGTGTTCTGGTGGGAAGGATCGGCTGGGCCGTGTGCTTGGG
Source organism: Triturus cristatus (assembly GCF_964204655.1). Taxonomy (NCBI): domain Eukaryota; kingdom Metazoa; phylum Chordata; class Amphibia; order Caudata; family Salamandridae; genus Triturus; species Triturus cristatus. The sequence continues at coordinate 621,027,260 of NC_140585.1, forward strand.
GTCCCAGGTACCAGGTTAGGGAGTGCGAGGACAGGAAGAGCCATGCTACGAGGCCGGGTCTAACACCTACACCGTAAAACACTACCCCTACACTACACAAACACCACTGCACTACCCTAAACACTACCCAAAGCACGACCCCTACACTACCCAAATACCACTACACTACCCTAAACCCTAAAACACTACCCCCAGCAATACCCCTACACTAACCAAACACCACTGCACTACCCTAAACCCTAGAACACTACCGCCAGCATGATCCACTACACTACCCAAACACCACTGCACTACCCTAAACCCTAAAACACTCCATCCAGCATGAATCCCTACACTACCCAAACACCCCTGCACTACCTTAAACCCTAAATCTGCGCCAAGCACGACCCCTACACTACCCAAACACCAATGCACTATCGTAAACCCTAAAACACTGCCCCAAGAATGACACCCTACACTACCCAAACACCACTGCACTACCCTAAACCCTACATCCACCCTTAGCACGACCCCCTACACTACCCAAACACCAGTGCACTACCCTAAAACACTACCCCCAGCACGACCCTCTACACTACCCAAACACAACTGCACTACCCTAAACCCTAAAACACTACCCCCAGCATGACACCTAGACTACATAAACACCACTGCACTGCCCTAAACCCTAAAACACTACCCCACCACGCCCCCTACACTACAAAAACATCACTGCACTACCCTAAACCCTGAAATATCAGCCCCAGCACGACCCCCTACACAGCCCAAACACTACTGCACTGCCCTAAACCCTGAAACACCAGCCCCAGCAGGACCCCCTACATTGCCCGAAAACCACTGCACTGCCCTAAACCCTGAAACACCACCCACAGCAAGACCCCCTACACTGCCCGAACACCACTGGCTTAAACCCTGAAACACCACCCCTAGCAAGACACCCTACAGTGCCCGAACACCACAGCCCTAAACCCTGAAACACCACCCCCAGCAAGACCCCCTACACTGCCCGAACACCACTGCACTGCCCTAAATCCTGAAACACCACCCCCAGCATGACCCCCTACACTGCCCGAACACCACTACACTGCCCTAAACCCTAAACACCACCCCCAGCACGACCCCCTACTCTGCCCGAACACCACTGCTCTGCCCTAAACCCTAAAACACCACCCCTAGCACAAACTCCTACACTGCCCGCACACCAATTCTCAGCCCTAAACCCTGAAACACCACCCCAGCACGACCCCCTACACTGCCCAAACACCACTGCACTGCGCTAAACCCTAGAACACCAGCCCCAGCACTACCCCCTACACTCCCCGAACACCACTACACTGGCTAAACCCTGAAACACCACCCCCAGCATGACCCCCTACACTGTCCGAACACCACTGCACTTCCCTAAACACTGAAACACCACCCCCAGCATGACCCCCTACACTGCCCGCACACCACTGCACTACCCTAAACCCTAAAAAACTCCCTCCAGCACGAATCCCTACACTGCCAAAACACCACTGCACTACCCTAAACCGTAAATCTACCCACAGCATGACCCCCTACACTATCCAAACACCACTGCACTACCCTAAACCCTAAAGCACTGCCCCCAGCACGACCCCTACAGTACCCAAACACCACTGCACTACCCTAAACCCTAAATCTACCCTTAGCACGACCCCCTACACTACCCAAACACCACTGCACTACCCTAAACCCTAAAACACTACCCCCAGCACGACCCACTACACTATACCAACACCACTGCAATACCCTAAACCCTAAAACACTGCCCCCAGTAAGACGTCCTAGACTACCCAAACACCACTGCTCTACCCTAAACCCTAAAACACTACCCCCAGCATGACCCCCTACACTACACAAACACCACTGCACTGCCCTAAACCCTAAAACACTACCCCCAGCACAACCCCCTACACTACACAAACACCACTGCACTACAGTAAACTCTAAATCTTCCCCAAGCACGACCCCCTACACTACACAAACATCACTGCACTACCCTAAACCCTAAAACACTACCACCAGCATGACCCTCTACACTACACAAACACCACTGTACTACCTTAAGCCCCGAAACACCAGCCCCTGCACGACCCCCTACACTGGCCGAACACCACTGCCCTAAACCCAGAAACACCACCCCTCGCAAGACCCCCTACATTGCCTGAACACCACTGCACTGCCCTTAACCCTGGAACACCACCCCTGCACGACCCACTACACTGCCCGAGCACCACTGCACTGCCCTAAAACCTGAAACACCACCCCCGCACGACCCCCTACACTACACACCAATGCACTATCCTAAACCCTAAAACACTGCCCCAAGAATGACACCCTACACTACCCAAACACCACTGCACTACCCTAAACCCTACATCCACCCTTAGCACGACCCCCTACACTACCCAAACACCAGTGCACTACCCTAAACCCTAAAACACTACCCCCAGCACGGCCCCCTACACTATACCAACCCCACTGCACTACCCTAAACCCTAAAACACTGTCCCCAGCACGACCCCCTACACTACCCAAACATCACTGCACTACCCTAAACCCTAAAACACTGCCCCAGCACGACCCTCTACACTACCCAAACACAACTGCACTACCCTAAACCCTAAAACACTACCCCCAGCATGACACCTAGACTACACAAACACCACTGCACTGCCCTAAACCCTAACACACTACCCCACCACGCCCCCTACACTACAAAAACATCACTGCACTACCCTAAACCCTGAAATATCAGCCCCAGCACGACCCCCTACACAGCCCAAACACTACTGCACTGCCCTAAACCCTGAAACACCAGCCCCAGCAGGACCCCCTACATTGCCCGAAAACCACTGCACTGCCCTAAACCCTGAAACACCACCCCCAGCAAGACCCCCTACACTGCCCGAACACCACTGGCTTAAACCCTGAAACACCACCCCTAGCAAGACACCCTACAGTGCCCGAACACCACAGCCCTAAACCCTGAAACACCACCCCCAGCAAGACCCCCTACACTGCCCGAACACCACTGCACTGCCCTAAATCCTGAAACACCACCCCCAGCATGACCCCCTACACTGCCCGAACACCACTACACTGCCCTAAACCCTAAACACCACCCCAGCACGACCCCCTACTCTGCCCGAACACCACTGCTCTGCCCTAAACCCTAAAACACCACCCCTAGCACAAACTCCTACACTGCCCGCACACCAATTCTCAGCCCTAAACCCTGAAACACCACCCCAGCACGACCCCCTACACTGCCCACACACCACTGCACTGCGCTAAACCCTAAAACACCAGCCCCAGCACTGCCCCCTACACTGCCCGAACACCACTACACTGGCTAAACCCTGAAACACCACCCCCAGCATGACCCCCTACACTGCCCGAACACCACTGCACTGCCCTAAACCCTGAAACACCACCCCCAGCATGACCCCCTACACTGCCCGCACACCACTGCACTACCCTAAACCCTAAAAAACTCCCTCCAGCACGAATCCCTACACTGCCAAAACACAACTGCACTACCCTAAACCTACCCACAGCATGACCCCCTACACTACCCAAACACCACTGCACTACCCTAAACCCTAAAGCACTGCCCCCAGCACGACCCCTACAGTACCCAAACACCACTGCACTACCCTAAACCCTAAATCTACCCTTAGCACGACCCCCTACACTACCCAAACACCACTGCACTACCCTCAACCCTAAAATACTACCCCCAGTACGACCCACTACACTATACCAACACCACTGTACTACCCTAAACCCTAAAACACTGCCCCCAGCAAGATGTCCTAGACTACCCAAACACCACTGCTCTACCCTAAACCCTAAAACACTGCCCCCAGCACGACCCCCTACACTACCCAAACACCACTGCACTACACTAAACCCTAAAACACTACCCCCAGCATGACCCCCTACACTACACAAACACCACTGCACTGCCCTAAACCCTAAAACACTACCCCCAGCACAACCCCCTACACTACACAAACACCACTGCACTACAGTAAACTCTAAATCTTCCCCAAGCACGACCCCCTACACTACACAAACATCACTGCACTACCCTAAACCCTAAAACACTACCACCAGCATGACCCTCTACACTACACAAACACCACTGTACTACCTTAAGCCCCGAAACACCAGCCCCTGCACGACCCCCTACACTGGACGAACACCACTGCCCTAAACCCAGAAACACCACCCCTCGCAGGACCCCCTACACTGCCTGAACACCACTGCACTGCCCTAAACCCTGGAACACCACCCCTGCACGACCCACTACACTGCTCGAGCACCACTGCACTGCCCTAAAACCTGAAACACCACCCCCGCACGACCCCCTACACTACACAAACACCACTGCACTGCCCTAAACCCTAAAACGCTACCCCCAGCACGACCCCCTTTACTACACAACCACTGCACAACCCTCAAACCTAAAACACTACCCCCAGCCCGACCCACTACACTACCCAAACACCACTGCACTACCCTAAACCCTAAAACACTAACCCCAGCAATATCCCCTACACTACCCAAACACTACTGCACTCCCCTAAACCCTAAACCACTTCCCCCAGCACGACCCCTACACTAACCAAACACCACTGCACTACCCTAAACCCTATAACACTACCCCCAGCATGATCCCCTACACTACCCAAACACCACTGCACTACCCTAAACCCTAAAACACTCCATCCAGCACGAATCCCTATACTACCCAAACACCACCGCACTACCTTAAACCCTAAATCTGCCCCAAGTACGACCCCCTACACTACCCAAACACATCTGCACTATCCTAAACTCTGAAACACTGCCCCAAGAATGACACCCTACACTACCCAAACACCACTGCACTACCCTAAACCCTAAAACACTACCCCCAGCACGACCCCCTACACTATACCAACACCACTGCACTACCCAAACCCTAAAACACTGCCCCCAGCACGACCCCCTACACTACCCAAACACATCTGCCTTACCCTAAACCCTAAAACACTACCCCCAACATGACCCCCTAGACTTCACAAACACCACTGCACTGCCCTAAACCCTAAAACACTACCCCACCACGCCCCCCTATACTACACAAACATCACTGCACTACCCTAAACCCTGAAACACCAGCCCCAACACGACCCCCTACACTACCCAAACACTACTGCACTGCCCTAAACCCTGAAACACCAGCCCCAGCACGACCCCCTACATTGCCCGAACACAACTGCACTGCCCTAAACCCTGAAACACCACCCCCAGCAAGACCCCCTACACTGCCCGAACACCACTGCCCTAAACCCTGAAACACCACCCCTAGCAAGACACCCTACTGTGCCTGAACACCACAGTCCTAAACCCTGAAACACCAACCCCAGCAAGACCCCCTACACTGCCCGAACACCACTGCACTGCCCTAAACCCTGAAAAGCCACACCCTGCACGACCTCTACACTGCCCGAGCACCACTGCACTGCCCTAAACCCTGAAACACCACCCCTGCATGACCCGCTACACTGCCCGAACACTACTTCACTGCCCTAAATCCTGAAACACCACCCCCAGCATGACCCCCTACACTGCCCGAACACCACTACACTGCCCTAAACCCTAAACACCACCCCCAGCACGATCCCCCATCTCTGCCGGAACACCACTGCTCTGCCCTAAACCCTAAAACACCACCCCCAGCACAAACTCCTACACTGCTCGCACACCAATGCTCTGCCCTAAACCCTGAAACACCACCCCCAGCACGACCCCCTACACTGCCCAAACACCACTGCACTGCCCTAAACCCTAAAACACTACCCCCAGCACGACCCACTACTCTATACCAACACCACTGCACTACCCGAAACCCTAAAACACTGCCCCCAGCAAGACGTCCTCGACTACCCAAACACCACTGCTCTACCCTAAACCCTAAAACACTGCCCCCAGCACGACCCCCTACACTACCCAAACACCACTGCACTACACTAAACCCTAAAACACTACCCCCAGCATGACCCCCTACACTACACAAACACCACTGCACTGCCCTAAACCCTAAAACACTACCCCCAGCACAACCCCCTACACTACACAAACACCACTGCACTACAGTAAACTCTAAATCTTCCCCAAGCACGACCCCTACACTACACAAACATCACTGCACTATCCTAAACCCTAAAACACTACCACCAGCATGACCCTCTACACTACACAAACACCACTGTACTACCTTAAGCCCCGAAACACCAGCCCCTGCACGACCCCCTACACTGCCCGAACACCACTGCCCTAAACCCAGAAACACCACCCCTCGCAAGACGCCCTACACTGCCTGAACACCACTGCACTGCCCTAAACACTGGAACACCACCCCCGCACGACCCCCTACACTGCCCGAACACCACTGCTCTGCCCAAAACCCTAAAACAGTACCCCCAGCATGACCCCCTACACTACACAAACACCACTGCACTGCCCTAAACCCTAAAACACTACCCCCAGCACGACCCCCTTTACTACACAACCACTGCACAACCCTCAACCCTAAAACACTACCCCCAGCCCGACCCCCTACACTACCCAAACACCACTGCACTACCCTAAACCCTAAAACACTACCCCCAGCAATATCCCCTACACTACCCAAACACTACTGCACTCCCCTAAACCCTAAACCACTTCCCCCAGCACAACCCCTACACTAACCAAACACCACTGCACTACCCTAAACCCTATAACACTACCCCCAGCATGATCCCCTACACTACCCAAACACCACTGCACTACCCTAAACCCTAAAACACTCCATCCAGCACGAATCCCTATACTACCCAAACACCACTGCACTACCTTAAACCCTAAATCTGCCGCAAGTACGACCCCCTACACTACCCAAACACCACTGCACTATCCTAAACCCTAAAACACTGCCCGAAGAATGACACCCTACACTACACAAACACCATTGCACTACCCTAAACCCTACTTCCACCCTTAGCACAACCCCCCACACTACCCAAACACCACAGCACTACCCTAAACCCTAAAACACTACCCCCAGCACGACCCCCTACACTATACCAACACCACTGCACTACCCAAACCCTAAAACACTGCCCCCAACACGACCCCCTACACTACCCAAACACATCTGCCTTACCCTAAACCCTAAAACACTACCCCAACATGACCCCCTAGACTACACAAACACCACTGCACTGCCCTAAACCCTAAAACACTACCCCACCACGCCCCCTATACTACCCAAACACTACTGCACTGCCCTAAATCCTGAAACACCAGCCCCAGCACGACCCCCTACATTGCCCGAACACCACTGCACTGCCCTAAACCCTGAAACACCACCCCCAGCAAGACCCCCTACACTGCCCGAACACCACTTCCCTAAACCCTGAAACACCACCCCTAGCAAGACACCCTACTGTGCCCGAACACCACAGTCCTAAACCCTGAAACACCAACCCCTGCAAGACCCCCTACACTGCCCGAACACCACTGCACTGCCCTAAACCCTGAAAAACCACCCCCTGCATGACCTCTACACTGCCCGAGCACCACTGCACTGCCCTAAACCCTGAAACACCACCCCTGCACGACCCGCTACACTGCCCGAACACTACTTCACTGCCCTAAATCCTGAAACACCACCCCCAGCATGACCCCCTACACTGCCCGAACACCACTACACTGCCCTAAACCCTAAACACCACCCCCAGCACGACCCCCCATCTCTGCCCGAACACCACTGCTCTGCCCTAAACCCTAAAACACCACCCCAAGCACAAACTCCTACACTGCTCGCACACCAATGCTCTGCCCTAAACCCTGAAACACCACCCCCAGCACGACCCCCTACACTGCCCAAACACCACTGCACTGCCCTAAACCCTAAAACACTACCCCCAGCACAACCCCCTACACTACACAAACACCACTGCACTACAGTAAACTCTAAATCTTCCCCAAGCACGACCCCTACACTACACAAACATCACTGCACTATCCTAAACCCTAAAACACTACCACCAGCATGACCCTCTACACTACACAAACACCACTGTACTACCTTAAGCCCCGAAACACCAGCCCCTGCACGACCCCCTACACTGCCCGAACACCACTGCCCTAAACCCAGAAACACCACCCCTCGCAAGACGCCCTACACTGCCTGAACACCACTGCACTGCCCTAAACACTGGAACACCACCCCCGCACGACCCCCTACACTGCCCGAACACCACTGCTCTGCCCAAAACCCTAAAACAGTACCCCCAGCATGACCCCCTACACTACACAAACACCACTGCACTGCCCTAAACCCTAAAACACTACCCCCAGCACGACCCCCTTTACTACACAACCACTGCACAACCCTCAACCCTAAAACACTACCCCCAGCCCGACCCCCTACACTACCCAAACACCACTGCACTACCCTAAACCCTAAAACATAACCCCCAGCAATATCCCCTACACTACCCAAACACTACTGCACTCCCCTAAACCCTAAACCACTTCCCCCAGCACGACCCCTACACTAACCAAACACCACTGTACTACCCTAAACCCTATAACACTACCCCCAGCTTGATCCCCTACACTACCCAAACACCACTGCACTACCCTAAACCCTAAAACACTCCATCCAGCACGAATCCCTATACTACCCAAACACCACTGCACTACCTTAAACCCTAAATCTGCCGCAAGTATGACCCCCTACACTACCCAAACACCACTGCACTATCCAATACCCTAAAACACTGCCCCAAGAATGACACCCTACACTACACAAACACCACTGCACTACCCTAAACCCTACTTCCACCCTTAGCACAACCCCCCACACTACCCAAACACCACAGCACTACCCTAAACCCTAAAACACTACCCCCAGCACGACCCCCTACACTATACCAACACCACTGCACTACCCAAACCCTAAAACACTGCCCCCAACACGACCCCCTACACTACCCAAACACATCTGCCTTACCCTAAACCCTAAAACACTAGCCCAACATGACCCCCTAGACTACACAAACACCACTGCACTGCCCTAAACCCTAAAACACTACCCCACCCCCCCCCTATACTACACAAACATCACTGCACTACCCTAAACCCTGAAACACCAGCCCCAACACGACCCCCTACACTACCCAAACACTACTGCACTGCCCTAAATCCTGAAACACCAGCCCCAGCACGACCCCCTACATTGCCCGAACACCACTGCACTGCCCTAAACCCTGAAACACCACCCCCAGCAAGACCCCCTACACTGCCCGAACACCACTGCCCTAAACCCTGAAACACCACCCCTAGCAAGACACCCTACTGTGCCCGAACACCACAGTCCTAAACCCTGAAACACCAACCCCAGCAAGACCCCCTACACTGCCCGAACACCACTGCACTGCCCTAAACCCTGAAAAACCACCCCCTGCATGACCTCTACACTGCCCGAGCACCACTGCACTGCCCTAAACCCTGAAACACCACCCCTGCACGACCCGCTACACTGCCCGAACACTACTTCACTGCCCTAAATCCTGAAACACCACCCCCAGCATGACCCCCTACACTGCCCGAACACCACTACACTGCCCTAAACCCTAAACACCACCCCCAGCACGACCCCCCATCTCTGCCCGAACACCACTGCTCTGCCCTAAACCCTAAAACACCACCCCAGCACAAACTCCTACACTGCTCGCACACCAATGCTCTGCCCTAAACCCTGAAACACCACCCCCAGCACGACCCCCTACACTGCCCAAACACCACTGCACTGCCCTAAACCCTAAAACATCAGCCCCAGCACTACCCCCTACACTGCCCGAACACCACTACACTGCCTAAACCGTGAAACACCACCACCAGCATGACCCCCTAAACTGCCCGAACACCACTGCACTGCCCTAAACCCTGAAACACCACCACCAGCATGACCCCCTACACTGCCCGAACACCACTGCACTACCCTAAACGCTAAAAAACTCCCTCCAGCACAAATCCCTACACTGCCCAAACACCACTGCACTACCCTAAACCCTAAATCTACCCACATCATGACCCCCTCCACTACCCAAACACCACTGCACTACCCTAAATCCTAAAACACTGCCCCCAGCACGACCCCCTACACTACCCAAACACCACTGCACTACCCTAAACCCTAAATCTACCCTTAGCACGACCCACTACACTACCCAAACACCACTGCACTACCCTAAACCCTAAAACACTACCCCCAGCAGTACCCCCTACACTACTCAAACACCACTGCACTACCCTAAACCCTAAAACACTACCCCCAGCAATATCCCCTACACTACCCAAACACCACTGCACTCCCCTAAACCCTAAACCACAACCCCAGCATGACCCCCTACACTAACCAAACACCACTGCAATACCCTAAACCCTAGAACACTACCCCCAGCATGATCCCCTACACTACCCAAACACCACTGCACTATCCTAAACCCTAAAACACTTCATCCAGCACGAATCCCTACACTACCCAAACACCACTGCACTACCTTAAGCCCTAAATCTGCCCAAAGCATGACCCCCTACACTACCCAAACACCACTGCACTATCCTAAACCCTAAAACACTGCCCCAGGAATGACACCCCACACTACCCAAACACCACTGCACTACCCTAAACCCTACATCCACCCTTAGCACGACCCCCTACACTACACAAACACCACTGCACTACCCTAAACCCTAAAACACTACCCCCAGCATGACCCCCTACACTATACCAACACCACTGCACTACCCTAAACCCTAAAACACTGCCCCCAGCACGACCCCTACACTACCCAAACATCACTGCACTACCCTAAACCCTAAAACACTGCCCCCAGCACGACCCCCTACACTACCCAAACACAACTCACTACCCTAAACCCTAAAACACTACCCCCAGAATGACCCCCTAGACTACACAAACACCACTGCATTGCCCCAAACCCTAAAACACTACCCCACCAGGCCCCCCTACACTATACAAACATCACTGCACTACCCTAAACCCTGAAACACCAGCCCCAGCACGACCCCCTACACTGCCCGAACACTACTGCACTGACCTGAACCTTGAAACACCAGCTCCAGCACGACCCCCTACATTGCTCGAACACCAGTGCTCTGCCCTAAACCCTAAAACACCACCCCCAGCAAGACCCCTTACACTGCCCGAACACCACTGCCCTAAACCCTGAAACACCACCCCTAGCAAGACACCCTGCACTGCCTGAACACCACAGCCCTAAACCCTGAAACACCACCCCCAGCAAGACCCCCTGCACTGCCCGAACACCACTGCACTGCCCAAAACCCTGAAACACCACCCCTGCATGACCCCCTACACTGCCCGAACACTACTTCACTGCCCTAAATCCTGAAACACCACCCCAGCATGACCCCCTACACTGCCCGAACACCACTACACTGCCCTGAACCCTAAACACCACCCCCAGCACGACCCCCTACTCTGCCCGAACACCACTGCACTGCATTAAACCCTAAAACACCACCCCAGCACAAACTCCTACACTGCCCGCACACCAATGCACTGCCCTAAACCCTGTAACACCACCTCCAGCACGACCCCCTACACTGCCCAAACACCACTGCGCTGCCCTAAACCCTAAGATACCAGCCCCAGCACTACCCCCTACACTGCCCGAACACCACTACACTGCCTAAACCCTGAAACACCACCCCCAGCACGACCCCCTATACTGCCCGAACACAACTGCACTGCCCTAAACCCTGAAACACCACCCCCAGCATGACCCCCTACACTGCCCGAACACCACTGCACTACACTAAACCCTAAAACACTACACCCAGCATGACCCCCTACACTACACAAACACCACTGCACTGCCCTAAACCCTAAAACACTACCCCCAGCACAACCCCCTACACTACACAAACACCACTGCACTACAGTAAACTCTAAATCTATCCCAAGCACGACCCCCTACACTACACAAACATCACTGCACTACACTAAACCCCAAAACACTACCACCAGCACGACCCTCTACACTACACAAACACCACTGTACTACCTTAAGCCCTGAAACACCAGCCCCTGCACAACCCCCTACACTGCCCGAACACCACTGCCCTATACCCAGAAACACCACTCCCAGCAAGACCCCCTACACTGCCCGAGCACCACTGCACTGCCCTAAACCCTGAAACACCACCCCTGCACGACCCCCTACACTGCCCGAACACCACTGCACTACCCTACACCCTTAAAAACTCCCTCCAGCACGAATCCCTACACTGCCCAAACACCACTGCACTACCCTAAACCCTAAATCTACCCACATCACGACCCCCAACACTACCCAAACACCTCTGCACTACCGTAAACCCTAAAACACTGCCCCAGCACGACCCCCTACACTACCCAAACACCACTGCACTACCCTAAACCCTAAATCTACCCTTAGCACAACCCCCTACACTACCCAAACACCACTGCACAACCCTAAACCCTAAAACACTACCCCCAGCAGTACCCCCTACACTACTCAAACACCACTGCACTACCCTAAACCCTAAAACACTACCCCCAGCAATATCCCCCACACTACCCAAACACCACTGCACTCCCCTAAACCCTAAACCACTACCCCCAGCATGACCCCTACACTAACCAAACACCACTGCACTACCCTAAACCCTAGAACCCTACCCCAGCATGATCCCCTACACTACCCAAACACCACTGCACTACCCTAAACCCTAAAACACTCCACCCAGCACGAATCCCTACACTACCCAAACACCACTGCACTACCTTAAACCCTAAACCTGCCCCAAGCATGACCCCCTACACTACCCAAACACCACTGCACTATCCTAAACCCTAAACACTGCCCCAAGAATGACACCCTACACTACCCAAACACCACTGAACTACCCTAAACCCTACATCCACCCTTAGCACGACCCCATACACTACCCAAACACCACTGCACTACCCTAAACCCTAAAACACTACCCCCAGCACGACCCCCTACACTATACCAACACCACTGCACTACCCTAAACCCTAAAACACTGCCCCCAGCATGACCCCCTACACTACCCAAACACAACTGCACTACCCTAAACCCTAAAACACTACCCCCAGCATGACCCCCTAGACTACACAAACACCACTGCACTGCCCTAAACCCTAAAACACTACCCCCAGCATGACCCCCTAGACTACCCAAATATCACTGCACTACCCTAAACCCTAAAACACTGCCCCCAGCACGACCCCCTACACTACCAAAACACAACTGTAGTACCCTAAACCCTAAAACACTACCCCCAGCATGACCCCCTAGACTACACAAACACCACTGCACTGCCCTAAACCCTAAAACACTACCCCACCATGCCCCCTACACTACACAAACATCACTGCACTACCCTATACCCTGAAACACCAGCCCCAGCATGACCCCCTACACTGCCCGAACACCACTGCACTGCCCTAAACCCTGAAACACCACCCCCAGCATGACCCCCTACACTGCCCGAACACCACTGCACTACCCTAAACCCTAAATCTACCCACAGCACGACCCCCTACACTACCCAAACACCACTGCACTACCCTAAACCCTAAAACACTGCCCCCAGCACGACCCCCTACAGTACCCAAACACCACTGCACTACCCTAAACCCTAAATCTACCCTTAGCACGACCCCCTACACTACCCAAACACCACTGCACTACCCTAAACCCTAAAACACTCCCCCCAGCACGACCCACTACTCTATACCAACACCACTGCACTACCCTAAACCCTAAAACACTGCCCCCAGCAAGACGTCCTGGACTACCCAAACACCACTGCTCTACCCTAAACCCTAAAACACTGCCCCCAGCACGACCCCCTACACTACCCAAACACCACTGCACTACACTAAACCCTAAAACACTACCCCCAGCATGAACCCCTACACTACACAAACACCACTGCACTGCCCTAAACCCTAAAACACTACCCCCGGCACAACCCCTACACTACACAAACACCACTGCACTACAGTAAACTCTAAATCTTCCCCATGCACGACCCCCTACACTACACAAACATCACTGCACTACCCTAAACCCTAAAACACTACCACCAGCATGACCCTCTACACTACACAAACACGACTGTACTACCTTAAGCCCCGAAACACCAGCCCCTGCACGACCCCCTACACTGCCCGAACACCACTGCCCTAAACCCAGAAACACCACCCCTCGCAAGACCCCCTACACTGCCTGAACACCACTGCACTGCCCTAAACCCTGGAACACCACCCCTGCATGACCCACTACACTGCCTGAGCACCACTGCACTGCCCTAAACCCTGAAACACTACCCCCAGCACGACCCCCTTTACTACACAACCACTGCACTACCCTCAACCCTAAAACACTACCCCCAGCCCGACCCCCTACACTACCCAAACACCACTGCACTACCCTAAACCCTAAAACACTACCCCCAGCAATATCCCCTACACTACCCAAATACTACTGCACTCCCCTAAACCCTAAACCACTTCCCCCAGCACGACCCCTACACTAACCAAACACCACTGCACTACCCTAAACCCTATAACACTACCCCCAGCATGATCCCCTACACTACCCAAACACCACTGCACTACCCTAAACCCTAAAACACTCCATCCAGCACGAATCCCTACACTACCCAAACACCACTGCACTACCTTAAACCCTAAATCTGCCCCAAGTACGACCCCCTACACTACCCAAACACCACTGCACTATCCTAAACCCTAAAACACTGCCCCAAGAATGACACCCTACACTACCCAAACACCACTGGACTACCCTAAACCCTACTTCCACCCTTAGCACAACCCCCCACACTACCCAAACACCACAGCACTACCCTAAACCCTAAAACACTACCCCCAGCATGACCCCCTACACTATACCAACACCACTGCACTACCCAAACCTTAAAACACTGCCTCAGCACGACCCCCTACACTACCCAAACACATCTGCCTTACCCTAAACCCTAAAACACTACCCCCAACATGACCCCCTAGACCACACAAACACCACTGCACTGCCCTAAACCCTAAAACACTACCCCACCACGCCCCCTATACTACACAAACATCACTGCACTACCCTAAACCCTGAAACACCAGCCCCAGCACGACACCCTACACTACCCAAACAATACTGCACTGCCCTAAACCCTGAAACACCAGCCCCAGCACAACCCCCTACACTGCCCGAACACCACTGCCCTAAACCCTGAAACACCACCCCTAGCAAGACACCCTACTGTGCCCAAACACCACAGCCCTAAACCCTGAAACACCAACCCCAGCAAGACCCCCTACACTGCCTGAACACCACTGCACTGCCCTAAACCCTGAAACACCACCCCCTGCACGACCTCTATACTGCCCGAGCACCACTGCACTGCCCTAAACCCTGAACCACCACCCCTGCACGACCCGCTACACTGCCCGAACACCACTGCACTGCCCTAAACCCTAAAACACCAGCCCCAGCACTACCCCCTACACTGCCCGAACACCACTGCACCACCCTAAACCCTAAAAAACTCCCTCCAGCACGAATCCCTACACTGGCCAAACACCACTGCACTACCCTAAACCCTAAATATACCCACATCACGACCCCCTACACTACCCAAACACCACTGCACTACCCTAAATCCTAAAATTCTGCCCCCAGCACGACCACCTACACTACCCAAACACCACTGCACTGCCCTAAACCATAAATCTACCCTTAGCACGACCCACTACACTACCCAAACACCACTGCACTACCCTAAACCCTAAAACACTACCCCCAGCAGTACCCCCTACACTACTCAAACACCACTGCACTACCCTAATCCCTAAAACACTACCCTCAGCAATATCCCCTACACTACTCAAACACCACTGCACTCCCCTAAACCCTAAACCACTACCCCAGCATGAACCCCTACACTAACCAAACACCACTTCAATACCCTAAACCCTAGAACACTAACCCCAGCATGACCCGCTACACTACCCAAACACCACTGCACTACCCTAAACCCTAAAACACTCCATCCAGCACGAATTCCTACACTACCCAAACACCACTGCACTACCTTAAACCCTAAATCTGCCCAAAGCATGACCCCCTACACTACCCAAACACCACTGCACTATCCTAAACCCTAAAACACTGCCCCAAGAATGACACCCTATACTACACAAACACCACTGCACTACCCTAAACCCTAAAACACTACCCCCAGCATGACCCCCTACACTATACCAACACCACTGCACTACCCTAAACCCTAAAACACTTCCCCCAGCACGACCCCCTACACTACCCAAACATCACTGCACCACCCTAAACCCTAAAACACTGCCCCCAGCACGACCCCCTACACTACCCAAACACAACTGCACTACCCTAAACCCTAAAACACTACGCCCAGCATGACCCCCTAGACTACACAAACACCACTGCATTGCCCTAAACCCTAAAACACTACCCCAACAGGCCCCCTACACTACACAAACATCACTGCACTACCCTAAACCCTGAAACACCAGCCCCAGCACGACCCCCTACACTGCCCGAACACTACTGCACTGCCCTGAACCTTGAAACACCAGCTCCAGCACGACCCCCTACATTGTTCGAACACCAGTGCTCTGCCCTAAACCCTGAAACACCACCCCCAGCAAGACCCCCTACCCTGCCCGAACACCACTGCCCTAAACCCTGAAACACCACCCCTAGCAAGACACCCTGCACTGCCTGAACACCACAGCCCTAAACCCTGAAACACCACCCCCAGCAAGACCCCCTGCACTGCCGGAACACCACTGCACTGCCCTAAACCCTGAAACACCACCCCTGCACGACCTCTACACTGCCCGAGCTCCACTGCACTGCCCAAAACCCTGAAACACCACCCCTGCATGACCCCCTACACTGCCCGAACACTACTTCACTGCCCTAAATCCCGAAACACCACCCCCAGCATGACCCCCTACACTGCCCGAACACCACTACACTGCCCTGAACCCTAAACACCACCCCCAGCACGACCCCCTACTCTGCCCGAACACCACTGCTCTGCCCTAAACCCTAAAACACCACCCCAGCACAAACTCCTACACTGCCCGCACACCAATGCACTGCCCTAAACCCTGTAACACCACCTCCAGCACGACCCCCTACACTGCCCAAACACAACTGCACTGCCCTAAACCCTGAAACACCACCCCCAGCATGACCCCCTACACTGCCCGAACACCACTGCACTACACTAAACCCTAAAACAGTACCCCCAGCATGACCCCCTACACTACACAAACACCACTGCACTGCCCTAAACCCTAAAACACTACCCCCAGCACAAACCCCCTACACTACACAAACACCACTGCACTACAGTAAACTCTAAATCTATCCCAAGCACGACCCCCTACACTACACAAACATGAGTGCACTACACTAAACCCCAAAACACTACCACCAGCACGACCCTCTACACTACACAAACACCACTGTACTACCTTAAGCCCTGAAACACCAGCCCCTGCACAACCCCCTACACTGCCTGAACACCACTGCCCTAAACCCAGAAACACCACTCCCAGCAAGACCCCCTACACTGCCCGAGCACCACTGCACTGCCCTAAACCCTGAAACACCACCTCTGCACGACCCCCTACACTGCCCGAACACCACTGCACTACCCTAAACCCTAAAAAACTCCATACAGCACGAATCCCTACACTGCCAAAACACCACTGCACTACCCTAAACCCTAAATCTACCCACATCACGACCCCCAACACTTCCCAAACACCTCTGCACTACCGTAAACCCTAAAACACTGCCCCAGCACGACCCCCTACACTACCCAAACACCACTGCACTACCCTAAACCCTAAATCTACCCTTAGCACGACCCCCTACACTACCCAAACACCACTGCACTACGCTAAACCCTAAAACACTACCCCCAGCAATATCCCCCACACTACCCAAACACCACTGCACTCCCCTAAACCCTAAACCACTACCCCCAGCATGACCCCCTACACTAACCAAACACCACTGCACTACCCTAAACCCTAGAACACTACCCCAGCATGATCCCCTACACTACCCAAACACCACTGCACTACCCTAAAACGTAAAACACTCCATCCAGCACGAATCCCTACACTACCCAAACACCACTGCACTACCTTAAACCCTAAATCTGCCCCAAGCACGACCCCCTACACTACCCAAACACCACTGCACTATCCTAAACTCTAAAACACTGCCCCAAGAATGACACCCTGCACTACCCAAACACCACTGAACTACCCTAAACCCTACATCCACCCTTAGCACGACACCCTACACTACCCAAACACCACTGCACTACCCTAAACCCAAAAACACTACCCCCAGCACGACACCCTACACTATACCAACACCACTGCACTGCCCTAAACCCTAAAACACTACCCCACCACGCCCCCCTATACTACACAAACATCACTGCACTACCCTAAACCCTGAAACACCAGCCCCAACACGACCCCCTACACTACCCAAACACTACTGCACTGCCCTAAACCCTGAAACACCAGCCCCAGCACGACCCCCTACATTGCCCGAACACCATTGCACTGCCCTAAACCCTGAAACACCACCCACAGCAAGACCCCCTACACTGCCCGAACACCACTGCCCTAAACCCTGAAACAACACCCCTAGCAAGACACCCTACTGTGCCCGAACACCACAGTCCTAAACCCTCAAACACCAACCCCAGCAAGACACCCTACACTGCCCGAACACCACTGCACTGCCCTAAACCCTGAAAAACCACCCCTGCATGAACTCTACACTGCCCGAGCACCACTGCACTGCCCTAAACCCTGAAACACCACCCCTGCACGACCCGCTACACTGCCCGAACACTACTTCACTGCCCTAAATCCTAAAACACCACCCCCAGCATGACCCCCTACACTGCCCGAACACCACTACACTGCCCTAAACCCTAAACACCACCCCCAGCATGACCCCCCATCTCTGCCCGAACACCACTGCTCTGCCCTAAACCCTAAAACACCACCCCAGCACAAACTCCTACACTGCTCGCACACCAATGCTCTGCCCTAAACCCTGAAACACCACCCCCAGCACGACCCCCTACACTGCACAAACACCACTGCACTGCCCTAAACCCTAAAACATCAGCCCCAGCACTACCCCCTACACTGCCCGAACACACCTACACTGCCTAAACCCTGAAACACCACCCCCAGCATGACCCCCTAAACTGCCCGAACACCACTGCACTGCCCTAAACCCTGAAACACCACCACCAGCATGACCCCCTACACTGCCCGAACACCACTGCACAACCCTAAACCCTAAAAAACTCCCTCCAGCACGAATCCCTACACTGCACAAACACCACTGCACTACCCTAAACCCTAAATCTACCCACAACACGACCCCCTCCACTACCCAAACACCACTGCACTACCCTAAATCCTAAAACACTGCCCCCAGCACGACCCCCTACACTACCCAAACACCACTGCACTACCCTAAACCCTAAATCTACCCTTAGCACGACCCACTACACTACCCAAACACCACTGCACTAACCTAAACCCTAAAACACTACCCCCAGCAGCACCCCCTACACTACTCAAACACCACTGCACTACCCTAAACCCTAAAACACTACCCCCAGCAATATCCCCTACACTACCCAAACACCACTGCACTCCCCTAAACCCTAAACCACTACCCCAGCATGACCCCCTACACTAACCAAACACCACTGCAATACCCTAAACCCTAGAACACTACCCCCGGCATGACCCCCTACACTACCCAAACACCACTGCACTACCCTAAGCCCTAAAACACTTCATCCAGCACGAATCCCTACACTACCCAAACATCACTGCACTACCTTAAACCCTAAATCTGCCCAAAGCATGACCCCCTACACTACCCAAACACCACTGCACTATCCTAAACCCTAAAACACTGCCCCAAGAATGACACCCTACACTACACAAACACCACTGCACTACCCTAAACCCTAAAACACTACCCCCAGCATGACCCTCTACACTATACAAACACCACTGCACTACCCTAAACCCTAAAACACTGCCCCCAGCACGACCCCCTACACTACCCAAACATCACTGCACTACCCTAAACCCGAAAACACTGCTCCCAGCATGACCCCCTACACTACCCAAACACAACTGCACTACCCTAAACCCTAAAACACTACCCTCAGCATGACCCCCTAGACTACACAACCACCACTGCATTGCCCTAAACCCTAAAACACTACCCTACCAGGCCCCCCTACACTACACAAACATCACTGCACTACCCTAAACCCTGAAACACCAGCCCCAGCACGACCCCCTACACTGCCCGAACACTACTGCACTGCCCTGAACCTTGAAACACCAGCTCCAGCACGACCGCCTACATTGCTCGAACACCAGTGCTCTGCCCTAAACCCTAAAACACCACCCCCAGCAAGACCCCTTACACGGCCCGAACACCACTGCCCTAAACCCTGAAACACCACCACTAGCAAGACACCCTGCGCTGCCTGAACACCACAGCCCTAAACCCTGAAACACCACCCCCAGCAAGAACCCCTGCACTGCCCAAACACCACTGCACTGCCCTAAACCCTGAAACACCACCCCTGCACGACCTCTACACTGCCCGAGCTCCACTGCACTGCCCAAAACCCTGAAACACCACCCCTGCATGACCCCCTACACTGCCCGAACACTACTTCACTGCCCTAAATCCTGAAACACCACCCCCAGCATGACCCCCTACACTGCCCAAACACGACTACACTGCCCTGAACCCTAAACACCACCCCCAGCACGACCCCCTACTCTGCCCGAACACCACTGCTCTGCATTAAACCCTAAAACACCACCCCAGCACAAACTCCTACACTGCCCGCACACCAATGCACTGCCCTAAACCCTGTAACACCACCTCCAGCACGACCCCCTACACTGCCCAAACACCACTGCACTGCCCTAAACCCTAAGACACCAGCCCCAGCACTACCCCCTACACTGCCCGAACACCACTACACTGCCCTAAACCCTGAAACACCACCCCTAGCAAGACACCCTGCGCTGCCTGAACACCACAGCCCTAAACCCTGAAACACCACCCCCAGCAAGAACCCCTGCACTGCCCAAACACCACTGCACTGCCCTAAACCCTGAAACACCACCCCTGCACGACCTCTACACTGCCCGAGCTCCACTGCACTGCCCAAAACCCTGAAACACCACCCCTGCATGACCCCCTACACTGCCCGAACACTACTTCACTGCCCTAAATCCTGAAACACCACCCCCAGCATGACCCCCTACACTGCCCGAACACCACTACACTGCCCTGAACCCTAAACACCACCCCCAGCACGACCCCCTACTCTGCCTGAACACCACTGCTCTGCATTAAACCCTAAAACACCACCCCAGCACAAACTCCTACACTGCCCGCACACCAATGCACTGCCCTAAACCCTGTAACACCACCTCCAGCACGACCCCCTACACTGCCCAAACACCACTGCACTGCCCTAAACCCTAAGACACCAGCCCCAGCACTACCCCCTACACTGCCGGAACACCACTACACTGCCTAAACCCTGAAACACCACTCCCAGCACGACCCCCTACACTGCCCAAATACAACTGCACTGCCCTAAACCCTGAAACACCACCCCCAGCATGACCCCCTACACTGCCCGAACACCACTGCACTACACTAAACCCTAAAACACTACCCCCAGCATGACCCCCTACACTACACAAACACCACTGCACTGCCCTAAACCCTAAAACACTACCCCCAGCACAACCCCCTACACTACACAAACACAACTGCACTACAGTAAACTCTAAATCTATCCCAAGCACGACCCCCTACACTACACAAACATCACTGCACTACACTAAACCCCAAAACACTACCACCAGCACGACCCTCTACACTACACAAACACCACTGTACTACCTTAAGCCCTGAAACACCAGCCCCTGCACAACCCCCTACACTGCCCGAACACCACTGCCCTAAACCCAGAAACACCACTCCCAGCAAGACCCCCTACACTGCCCGAGCACCACTGCACTGCCCTAAACCCTGAAACACCACCCCTGCACGACCCCCTACACTGCCCGAACACCACTGCACTACCCTACACCCTTAAAAACTCCCTCCAGCATGAATCCCTACACTGCCCAAACACCACTGCACTACCCTAAACCCTAAATCTACCCACATCACGACCCCCAACACTACCCAAACACCTCTGCACTACCGTAAACCCTAAAACACTGCCCCAGCACGACCCCCTACACTACCCAAACACCACTGCACTACCCTAAACCCTAAATCTACCCTTAGCACGACCCCCTACACTACCCAAACACCACTGCACAACCCTAAACCCTAAAACACTACCCCCAGTAGTACCCCCTACACTACTCAAACACCACTGCACTACCCTAAACCCTAAAACACTACCCCCAGCAATATCCCCCACACTACCCAAACACCACTGCACTCCCCTAAACCCTAAACCACTCCCCCCAGCATGACCCCCTACACTAACCAAACACCACTGCACTACCTTAAACCCTAGAACACTACCCCCAGCATGATCCCCTACACTACCCAAACACCACTGCACTACCCTAAACCCTAAAACACTTCATCCAGCACGAATCCCTACACTACCCAAACACCACTGCACTACCTTAAACCCTAAATCTGCCCCAAGCACGACCCCCTACACTACCCAAACACCACTGCACTATCCTAAACCCTAAAACACTGCCCCAAGAATGACACCCTACACTACCCAAACACCACTGAACTACCCTTAACCCTACATCCACCCTTAGCACGACTCCCTACACTACCCAAACACCACTGCACTACCCTAAACCCTAAAACACTACACCCAGCACGACCCCCTACACTATACCAACACCACTGCACTACCCTAAACCCTAAAACACTGCCCCCAGCATGACCCCCTACACTACCCAAACACAACTGCACTACCCTAAACCCTAAAACACTACCCCCAGCATGACCCCCTAGACTACACAAACACCACTGCACTGCCCTAAACCCTAAAACACTACCCCCAGCATGATCCCCTAGACTACCCAAATATCACTGCACAACCCTAAACCCTAAAACACTGCCCCCAGCACGACCCCCTACACTACCCAAACACAACTGCACTACCCTAAACCCTAAAACACTACCCCCAGCATAACCCCCTAGACTACACAAACACCACTGCACTGCCCTAAACCCTAAAACACTACCCCACCATGCCCCCCTACACTACACAAACATCACTGCACTACCCTATACCCTGAAACACCAGCCCCAGCACGACCCCCTACACTGCCCGAACACCACTGCACTGCCCTAAACCCTGAAATACCACCCCCAGCATGACCCCCTACACTGCCCAAACACCACTGCACTACCCTAAACCCTAAAAAACTCCCTCCAGCACGAATCCCTACACTGCCAAAACACCACTGCACTACCCTAAACCCTAAATCTACCCACAGCACGACCCCCTACACTACCCAAACACCACTGCACTACCCTAAACCCTAAAACACTGCCCCCAGCACGACACCCTACAGTACCCAAACACCACTGCACTACCCTAAACCCTAAATGTACCCTTAGCACGACCCCCTACACTACCCAAACACCACTGCACTACCCTAAACCCTAAAACACTACCCCCAGCATGACCCACTACTCTATACCAACACCACTGCACTACCCTAAACCCTAAAACACTGCCCCCAGCAAGACGTCCTAGACTACCCAAACACCACTGCTCTACCCTAAACCCTAAAACACTGCCCCCAGCACGACCCCCTACACTACCCAAACACCACTGCACTATACTAAACCCTAAAACACTACCCCCAGCATGACCCCCTAGACTACCCAAATATCACTGCACTACCCTAAACCCTAAAACACTGCCCCCAGCACGACCCCCTACACTACCCAAACACAACTGCACTACCCTAAGCCCTAAAACACTACCCCCAGCATGACCCCCTAGACTACACAAACACCACTGCACTGCCCTAAACCCTAAAACACTACCCCACCATGCCCCCCTACACTACACAAACATCACTGCACTACCCTATACCCTGAAACACCAGCCCCAGCACGACCCCCTACACTGCCCGAACACCACTGCACTGCCCTAAACCCTGAAACACCACCCCAGCATGACCCCCTACACTGCCCAAACACCACTGCACTACCCTAAACCCTAAAAAACTCCCTACAGCACGAATCCCTACACTGCCAAAACACCACTGCACTACCCTAAACCCTAAAGCTACCCACAGCGCGACCCCCTACACTACCCAAACACCACTGCACTACCCTAAACCCTAAAACACTGCCCCCAGCACGACCCCCTACAGTACCCAAACACCACTGCACTACCCTAAACCCTAAATCTACCCTTAGCACGACCCCCTACACTACCCAAACACCACTGCACTACCCTAAACCCTAAAACACTACCCCCAGCACGACCCACTACTCTATACCAACACAACTGCACTACCCTAAACCCTAAAACACTGCCCCCAGCAAGACGTCCTAGACTACCCAAACACCACTGCTCTACCCTAAACCCTAAAACACTGCCCCCAGCACGACCCCCTACACTACCCAAACACCACTGCACTACACTAAACCCTAAAACATTACCCCCAGCATGACCCCCTACACTACACAAACACCACTGCACTGCCCTAAACCCTAAAACACTACCTCCGGCACAACCCCCTACACTACACAAACACCACTGCACTACAGTAAACTCTAAATCTTCCCCAAGCACGACCCCCTACACTACACAAACATCACTGCACTACCCTAAACCCTAAAACACTACCACCAGCATGACCCCCTACACTACACAAACACGACTGTACTACCTTAAGCCCCGAAACACCAGCCCCTGCACGACCCCCTACACTGCCCTAACACCACTGCCCTAAACCCAGAAACACCACCCCTCGCAAGACCCCCTACACTGCCTGAACACCACTGCACTGCCCTAAACCCTGGAACACCACCCCTGCACGACCCACTACACCGCCCGAGCACCACTGCACTGCCCTAAAACCTGAAACACCACCCCCGCACGACCCCCTACACTGCCCGAACACCACTGCACTGCCCTAAATCCTAAAACACTACCCCAGCACAACCCCCTTTACTACACAACCACTGCACTACCCTCAACCCTAAAACACTACCCCCAGCCCGACCCCCTACACTACCCAAACACCACTGCACTACCCTAAACCCTAAAACACTACCCCCAGCAATATCCCCTACACTACCCAAATACTACTGCTCTCCCCTAAACCGCTTCCCCCAGCACGACCCCTACACTAACCAAACACCACTGCACTACCCTAAACCCTATAACACTACCCCCAGCATGATCCCCTACACTACCCAAACACCACTGCACTACCCTAAACCCTAAAACACTCCATCCAGCACGAATCCCTACACTACCCAAACACCACTGCACTATCCTAAACCCTAAAACACTGCCCCAAGAATGGCACCCTACACTACCCAAACACCACTGCACTACCCTAAACCCTACTTCCACCCTTAGCACAACCCCCCACACAACCCAAACACCACAGCACTACCCTAAACCCTAAAACACTACCCCCAGCATGACCCCCTACACTATACCAACACCACTACACTACCCAAGCCCTAAAACACTGCCCCCAGCACGACCCCCTACACTACCCAAACACATCTGCCTTACCCTAAACCCTAAAACACTACCCCCAACATGACCCCCTAGACTACACAAACACCACTGCACTGCCCTAAACCCTAAAACACTACCCCACCACGCCCCCTATACTACACAAACATCACTGCACTACCCTAAACCCTGAAACACCAGCCCCAGCACGACCCCCTAAACTACCCAAACACTACTGCACTGCCCTAAACCCTAAAACACCAGCCCCAGCACGACCCCCTACACTACCCGAACACCACTGCCCTAAACCCTGAAACACCACCCCTAGCAAGACACCCTACTGTGCCCAAACACCACAGCCCTAAACCCTGAAACACCAACCCCAGCAAGACCCCCTACACTGCCTGAACACCACTGCATTGCCCTAAACCCTGAAACACCACCCCCTGCACGACCTCTACACTGCCCGAGCACCACTGCACTGCCCTAAACCCTGAAACACCACCCCTGCACGACCCGCTACACTGCCCGAACACTACTTCACTGCCCTAAATCCTGAAACACCACCCCCAGCATGACCCCCTACACTGCCCGAACACCACTACACTGCCCTAAACCATAAACACCACCCCCAGCACGACCCCCATCTCTGCCCGAACACCAACTGCTCTGCCCTAAACCCTAAAACACCACCCCCAGCACAAACTCCTACACTGCTCGCACACCAATGCTCTGCCCTAAACCCTGAAACACCACCCCCAGCACGACCCCCTACACTGCCCAAACACCACTGCACTGCCCTAAACCCTAAAAAACTCCCTCCAGCACGAATCCCTACACTGGCCAAACACCACTGCACTACCCTAAACCCTAAATATACCCACATCACGACCCCCTACACTACCCAAACACCACTGCACTACCCTAAATCCTAAAACACTGCCCCCAGCACGACCACCTACACTACCCAAACACCACTGCACTACCCTAAACCGTAAATCTACCCTTAGCACGACCCACTACACTACCCAAACACCACTGCACTACCCTAAACCCTAAAACACTACCCCCAGCAGTACCCCCTACACTACTCAAACACCACTGCACTACCCTAATCCCTAAAACACTACCCTCAGCAATATCCCCTACACTACCCAAACACCACTGCACTCCCCTAAACCCTAAACCACTACCCCAGCCTGACCCCCTACACTAACCAAACACCACTGCAATACCCTAAACCCTAGAACACTAACCCCAGCATGATCCCCTACACTACCCAAACACCACTGCACTACCCTAAACCCTAAAACACTCCATCCAGCACGAATTCCTACACTACCCAAACACCACTGCACTACCTTAAACCCTAAATCTGCCCAAAGCATGACCCCCTACACTACCCAAACACCACTGCACTATCTTAAACCCTAAAACACTGCTCCAAGAATGACACCCTACACTACACAAACACCACTGCACTACCCTAAACCCTAAAACACTACCCCCAGCATGACCCCCTACACTATACCAACACCACTGCACTACCCTAAACCCTAAAACACTGCCCCCAGCACGACCCCCTACACTAACCAAACATCACTGCACTACCCTAAACCCTAAAACACTGCCCCCAGCACGACCCCCTACACTACCCAAACACAACTGCACTACCCTAAACCCTAAAACACTACCCCCAGCATGACCCCCTAGACTACACAAACACCACTGCATTGCCCTAAACCCTAAAACACTACCCCACCAGGCCCCCCTACACTACACAAACATCACTGCACTACCCTAAACCCTGAAACACCAGCCCCAGCACGACCCCCTACACTGCACGAACACTACTGCACTGCCCTGAACCTTGAAACACCAGCTCCAGCACGACCCCCTACATTGCTCGAACACCAGTGCTCTGCCCTAAACCCTGAAACACCACCCCCAGCAAGACCCCTTACACTGCCCGAACACCACTGCCCTAAACCCTGAAACACCACCCCTAGCAAGACACCCTGCACTGCCTGAACACCACAGCCCTAAACCCTGAAACACCACCCCCAGCAAGACCCCCTGCACTGCCGGAACACCACTGCACTGCCCTAAACCCTGAAACACCACCCCTGCACGACCTCTACACTGCCCGAGCTCCACTGCACTGCCCAAAACCCTGAAACACCACCCCTGCATGACCCCCTACACTGCCCGAACACTACTTCACTGCCCTAAATCCTGAAACACCACCCCCAGCATGACCCCCTACACTGCCCGAACACCACTACACTGCCCTGAACCCTAAACACCACCCCCAGCACGACCCCCTACTCTGCCCGAACACCACTGCTCTGCCCTAAACCCTAAAACACCACCCCAGCACAAACTCCTACACTGCCCGCACACCAATGCACTGCCCTAAACCCTGTAACACCACCTCCAGCACGACCCCCTACACTGCCCAAACACCACTGCACTGCCCTAAACCCTAAGACACCAGCCCCAGCACTACCCCTACACTGCCCGAACACCACTACACTGCCTAAACCCTGAAACACCACCCCCAGCACGACCCCTACACTGCCCGAACACAACTGCACTGCCCTAAACCCTGAAACACCACCCCCAGCATGACCCCCTACACTGCCCGAACACCACTGCACTACACTAAACCCTAAAACACTACCCCCAGCATGACCCCCTACACTACACAAACACCACTGCACTGCCCTAAACCCTAAAACACTACCCCCAGCACAACCCCCTACACTACACAAACACCACTGCACTACAGTAAACTCTAAATCTATCCCAAGCACGACCCCCTACACTACACAAACATCACTGCACTACACTAAACCCCAAAACACTACTACCAGCACGACCCTCTACACTACACAAACACCACTGTACTACCTTAAGCCCTGAAACACCAGCCCCTGCACAACCCCCTACACTGCCTGAACACCACTGCCCTAAACCCAGAAACACCACTCCCAGCAAGACCCCCTACACTGCCCGAGCACCACTGCACTGCCCTAAACCCTGAAACACCACCTCTGCACGACCCCCTACACTGCCCGAACACCACTGCACTACCCTAAACCCTAAAAAACTCCCTCCAGCACAAATCCCTACACTGCCCAAACACCACTGCCCTACCCTAAACCCTAAATCTACCCACATCACGACCCCCAACACTACCCAAACACCTCTGCTCTACCGTAAACCCTAAAACACTGCCCCAGCACGACCCCCTACACTACCCAAACACCACTGCACTACCCTAAACCCTAAATCTACCCTTAGCATGACCCCCTACACTACCCAAACAGCACTGCACTACCCTAAACCCTAAAACACTACCCCCAGCAATATCCCCCACACTACCCAAACACCACTGCACTCCCCTAAACCCTAAACCACTACCCCCAGCATGACCCCCTACACTAACCAAACACCACTGCACTACCCTAAACCCTAGATCACTACCCCAGCATGATCCCCTACACTACCCAAACACCACTGCACTACCCTAAACCCTAAAACACTCCATCCAGCACGAATCCCTACACTACCCAAACACCACTGCACTACCTTAAACCCTAAATCTGCCCCAAGCACGACCCCCCACACTACCCAAACACCACTGCACTATCCTAAACCCTAAAACACTGCCCCAAGAATGACACCCTACACTACCCAAACACCACTGAACTACCCTAAACACTACATCCACCCTTAGCACGACACCCTACACTACCCAAACACCACTGCACTACCCTAAACCCTAAAACACTACCCCCAGCACGACACCCTACACTATACCAACACCACTGCACTACCCTAAACCCTAAAACACTGCCCCCAGCATGACCCCCTACACTACCCAAACACAACTGCACTACCCTAAACCCTAAATTGAAACTAATGGGGTGCTCCGCTCAGCTCCTACCCTGAAAGTCTCGGGGTGATTCGTCAAGCGGGGGCGTAGAAAAAAGGGGGGTCCCAAAACGCATTTTCCCCATGCATTTTCCCATAGGACCTTTAGTCGAAGGTACAGCCCGAATGGCTGAACAGAATTACTTGAAATTTGGCAAAGAGGTAGTCCTCAGGTCAGGGATGTGCCTTTTGCATATATGGAGTCAATCTGTTCAGTAGTTCCTGAGAAAATTGCAGTTAAAAGTGCGCGAGCGTAATTCTGATTGGTGGTTACATGTCAGTCAACGTTCGAATCGGTCAAAGTGTCGGCCGCCATTTTGTGTGTTTTGTGTGTGACAGTGAAAAAGAAAGGTGGAGAACGTGGAACGTGAAAAGGGGGCGGGGTAGAGAGTGCCTGACCCCCTAGTCTTTGTCAGGGGGTCCCTGAAGGACCCCGAAGGGTGAAAAAAACATTGTATTTTTTTTTCAAAAAATCACGAAAAAACCTTAAAAAAAATATATATATATATATATATATAAAAAATATAATAAAACATTCATAACTTTAACTTTAAGATTTTGAACAACTCAGAATTCAATTTAAAATTCACATATGACATCAGTGATGAACGAGTTGTGTTTTTGGACACTGAAATCTACATAGTAGATGATACAGTACATACCACCCTACATCGTAAAAACACAGACACAAATGCAGTTTTGCATGCAGAGCGTTTCCATCAAAAAAGTTTGATTAACAATATCCCTTATGGGTAATTTTTTAGGATAAAGAGGATATGCTCAAAAGAAGAGGAATGGTTGAAACATCAGAATCAAGCAGCAGCAAGATTCAAGAAAAGAAATTACAGCCCAAAAGTCATTCAAGCATCATTACAACGTACACTTTCCATTAATAGAACTGACCTATTGAAAGAAAAAGAAAAACAAATTGAAACAGAAAAGGACAATAAGATAAGGTTCATAACAACACATTCTACAGAAAATCTCCAATTGATGAAAATAATGCGTAAAAATTGGCATATCCTACATATGGATCCAACAACAGCTAAAATAGTGGGAGACCATCCTAACATCACATACAGACGATCGAAAAATCTTAGGGATCAATTGGTTCATAGTCACTTTCAAAATCAAAAGAAACAAGAAATTTGGTTAAAACCAAAAGGTTTTTTTAAATGCACTTGTTGTAAGGTATGTACAATTGCCCAAAATGTGAAGGAAGTAATGATGGTGAACAAACGTATATGGAAAATTCAGCAATTGATCAACTGCAAAAGCCAATTTGTTATTTACATAATTGAATGTCCCTGCTCATTGAAATATGTGGGGAGCACAAAGTGTGAATTAAAAAAATGCATATCGGAGCATGTTAGAGCCACAATCAACACAGATAGGAGCAACACTGTGGCCAAACATAGGGAAAAAGAGCATAATGGAAAGTGGAAGGACTTGAAATTCTATGCTGTAGAAGCTGTGGGTAAACATCCTAGAGGAGGAGATCGGGAAAAAGTTCTCAGGCAGAAAGAATCTAAACACATTCTGAACTTTCAAACTCTAATTCCACATGGATTAAATCAGGACGAGGAACTCCATTATCACTTGTGAACTGCTGAGAAGCTGAAGTAGACTTCATATATTATAGACAATTAAGGACTGTAATATTGACCTCCTGTATACAATAATTTTTTTTCGTTAAAAATCACTGGTGGATTTGGGTCAGCGTAAATTGTGTGCAAAAAATGCCTTTCTATTTTTACACCAAGTAATTAAATATATTAGAAAACTCCCTTATCAATAACAATAATGACCAACAGATTGATCGCCTTATAACGAGTACGATGGACATGGGCCCACTGGAGGGCAAGAATAGAATTATATATATTAGTTTTTACTTAGTTAAACATCTGATAGAATGAGTCTCAGCTATGAGACCAAGCAATCCGAAACAATGGAAGGCCCACCAGAGAGCGATATTTCGGAGATGGTGTTTATAAGAAAAATAGTGTCAATTATTTAATGGGCAATAAATTAATGAAAAATTGTACTCGTACACACAATTGACATAAGCGACACACAAAAAGGGAATAATTATGAATAATGAATCAATTGAAAAACTGTCTATATCACTATGTTACACAAAAGGTTTTTGCACTACATTAACCAGAATGCTTAGCTAGACCAACCAGGAAATGATGTCACTTCACAATGAATGTGAGTTTAAAGAAAGAAAAAAAGTGGTTTGTTGCTAGTCTCGTGAGCAAGGTCTCCGTAGAGACCGAAACGCGTAGAGTTTTGTCACTGGCATGCTGTAAGAAAATAAAAGAAATTGAACCACACTAACCTTGGGATTATACTGCATCCTTTCCGTGAGTGCGCGAGGAAACCCTGATGGGAGAGGAATGAGAATTGGTAACAGCTTGATCCTGCCGTACCTCGAACGCACCGCCATAGAGCGCCCAGGCATCCATAAAGTGGATCGTGTGGTAAAGTGAATATATATATATATATATATATATATATTCACTGAAAAAAACATAGGTTTCACACATGTTATAGTTAGCTGGAAATTTTACTGATAAAAAACCAATGATATTCCCCCGTTATAGTTACTGTAGGCAACTATAACTCACGCGACCGTAATCCTCTGCTGATGCTAATACTGTATTTAGACACTTATTTACCCGTCTTCTTCCATTAAATTTTAGCTATACATATATTACAAATTTTTTTTTTTCATAAAGACACATATGTCATCAGCAGAGGATTACGGTCGCGTGAGTTATAGTTGCCTACAGTAACTATAACGGGGGAATTTCATTGGTTTTTTATCAGTAAAATTTCCAGCTAACTATAACATGTGTGAAACCTATGGTTTTTTCAGTGAATTAGCAAGGTTTTTTAAATGCTAATTCCTAACTATAACGTGTGTGAAACCTATGGTTTTTTCAGTGAATTTGTACGGTTTTTTAAATGCTAAGTTACTTTACGCCATTCGTGGCGTGCGCACCCACTTAACGCAGTTCGTTCCGTGCGCGCACGGTGCGCTTCGCGCACCGTGCGCGCACAGTGAGCACGCGGTGCGCTTCGCGCACCGCGCGCCCACTTTACGCAGTTAGTGCCGTACACGCAAGGTGGGCACGTTACGCACCGTACGCACATGGAGGACATATTATGCGCTTCCTTGTGATAGGTAATCTGTTAAATTTAATTTGTAAGTGATGACAATAATATGCCATGCACAGAGAGTGTGTTTTTTTTTTTTTTAAATATTTTTTAGCGTAAGCGCACGGTACGCGTACGGTAAGCGTAATCGGCGAAATTTTCAAAAAATAAAAATTTACCGTTTTTGGCCTTGGGGGATCTTTGAGGACTCAACTAACATGGCTATGTGCATGGGCACTGTCTAAACAGCCCCTTTATATGTTTTTTGCCTTTGTTTACAGCCCCTCCCTCACAGTGCGAGAGAGAAAATGGCGGCCGCCGCTTCCTGGTTTCGACCGATTCGAATGTTTACTTAGATGTAACAGCCAATCAGAATCGCGCTCACGCACGTCACCGTACGCGTACGGTAAGCGTACCGTAAGCGCACCGTAAGCTGGCTCAGATATATATATTGATTTAAAGGCTATTTTCTCAGAATCTACTGAACAGATTTACACCAAACCAACAAAAGGCACTTCCTTGACCTGAGGACTACCTCTCTGCCAAATTTCAAGTAATTCTGTTCAGCCGTTCGGGCTGTAGCTGTGTCTAAAGGTCCTATGGAAAAATGCATGGGAAAAATGCGTTTTGGGACCCCCCTTTTATCTCAGCCCCCGCTTGACGAATCCCCCCGAGACTTTCAGGGTAGGAGCGGAGCGTAGCGCCCCACCTATTTTGAAAAATTTACGAGGATTCGTCAACCGGCGCCAAAGTTATTCAAAATAGAATGTTGAGGATTTCCTATGGAAACGTGGTCCTAACTATAACTACCTACTGGCGACCGCCAGTAGGTAATATATATATATATATTTATATATATCTTGAATGTTCCTCCGCTGTCCTTCGTTCAACGGCAATCCCCAAGGATGGACACAAACCCAAAACTGTGTGCAAATTATTCCGTCTTTATTCCAGATGTCGCCATAACGCGTTTCGGCTCGCCTGAGCCTTGATCACATGACAATGGCATCGAGATATTGCACGCCTTTTAAAGTGACAGTATATCAGTAATCATGATCACGTGACAAGCATTGCGCGCACCTTTTCAATGAACATAAAGAAAAGCTTAACCACAGTCTAATCTAATACAAGAAATTGGACTTGGTTACAATATTAACGATAATAAAATAACTGTTTGTTTTTCTTTTTTCTTTTCAATTGTAAACATTGTTTAAAAAAAAGATCTCTGTAAAATACCGTCAATTTGTTCATGGTTTGAGTCATATGCCCATACTTGTAAGGGTATGTTTAAAAAATATGCATAAACAATCCTTTGCTTGTGTTTTAATACGTGATTCATAGTACTTAATTAAAAGCAGAAGTAATAAAATATATAAATATTATTTCTGTAAAAGTGCAATGTGCAAATACACCCAATGTGATTAAAAAAAGTTTTAAAATCTATAAATTCGAACAGTTAATTGTTGTTGTGAGAGATTAGATTCATTAGGTAAATTGGACCTCGCAATGATGCACATTTGTATGTAACTTGGGCCTGTGTATAATGATTTGGCAAGCAGATGTGTTCTGTAAATAGGGGGTAGGATACTGTCACTGTTGCAGATTTGTTGATCTTGCATAAATCATTGGATTATGTAGGTAAAATACCAAGGTTTATGTTACCCTCATATAACAATCTTGTGGCAATTATTTCTCTATCTGGGTAACTGTGATATCTCATTGAGACAATCAATTTGTTATATGTATATTACAATCTTCTGTGCATGAACGAATAATTAGATCGGACATGCAGATGAACTGACTGCACCAATAAAGTGCGTGAGTGCCAGTGCAAAAGAGTGTGCAAAATATTCGCCAATAAATAGTTAAAAAGGAAAATAAGACCTTTTGAATTATATCTATTGACCTATCTATGTTATATTACATTCTGATAGGTGCCACTGAAGATGACTATATTCTGATAGCTTGCATACCATGAAGATAAAATCATCAAACATGGGTAAAAGCATATAAAAAAATGGATAAATATTAAAATATCATTTTTAAATATATATACATATAGAATTTGAATAAAACCTGATATAACCAATGATTAAAATTCAACGATTAACAGTTTATACAGTATGTTAAAACATTTTTGACAAGATCTACCCAGTGTATGTATTTTGTTGTAATGCTCTCTCTATTAAATCATCAGATTTTGCTAAATCACCTTATACTAGGCATGTGTATAGATCTTCTGTGGCATTAAGCCCAGCAGGGTACTTAGTGTCCATTTGCAAAATATACCGTGTTTCTAGTTTTCTTAGTTTGTTCTCACGGTCACCACCTCTCCTGTTGGGTGCTATTGAGTCAATGACAAAATATTGGAGGAGGTGGTTGTCAGATTTGTGTTTTTCTCTGAAGTGTCTTGCAACGGGGTATGTGTTGTCCTGATTGGTGATAGCCCTTAGATGTTGTAAGATACGTTTGAGCACAGGTAATTTCGTGCTGCCAATATATTGCAGATTGCACGGACATATAAGGACATATACAGCATATTCTGTTTTACAGGTTAAAAATTTAGTGATCTTGTGGTTGTAATCACTAAAAGGGGTTCTGTATGTACTGGTGTTTACTCCCTGGTTACATGCCTTACATGTTTTGCATCTAAAGAACCCTTTGACTGTTTGCATCCAACTGCTGTTACTAATCACTTCAGGACTGGTGTGCACTAATGTGTCTCTCATTGAGGGTGATTTGCTATAAGTAATGGACACCCTCTGCGGTAGCAGGGGTCCTATTACTGGGTCACTAAGAGCCAATGGCCAGTTTCTTTGTAAGATTTTGTTGAGACTCTTGTGTTGTTGACTGTATTGTATTATTAGTCTAAATTCCTCTTTGGCATGTGTGTTAGCCATAGTGTCCTGAGATACATAGGTGGAGTTAACTTCTCTAGTGTTGTTAATCTGTGTCTTATCCACTTTTTTATCCTTGATAGCTTCCTCCCTAGTGCAGGCCATGGACTTTTTTATGGAATTGTCTATGATACACATTTTGTAGCCCCGTTGCAAGAAACGATTTTTACTCTCCTTCTGTGCTGCTTCTAAGTCAAGATCATTGCTACAGATGCGCCTTATGCGCAGCATCTCCCCGTAGGGAATACTATTGATAAGGTGCTTTGGGTGTGCGCTTGTGGCATGCAAGGTAGAATTGCCCGCTGTCTTCTTTCTGAATAGTCGTGTTTCTATTTTATTGTTGCAGATATACACTTGGGTGTCAAGGAATTCAATTTGGGATGGGCTAATAGTGGCTGTAAAGTGTAAATTCAGATTATTTATATTAATATTCTGTATGAATTCATTGGCCTGCTGTACTGATCCACGCCATACTACAAATAGGTCATCTATGAATCTAAGCCAGATGACCACATTGTTCCTGATGTATTCCCCATATTGATCTCTGAGGACCAGCTCCTCCCATTGGCCCATATGCAAACATGCATAGCTCGGTGAGAAGCTGGCCCCCATCGCTACTCCCCTGGTTTGCTGATACAACTGACTGTTGAACATGAAAGTATTGTTATGTAAACAGAATTCAATCATTTCTATTAACATTTTGTTATGTTCAAGGTGTTGTGTCGACCTTTGATCTAGGTAGTGTTGTACAGCCAATAGTCCGTCTCCATGATTAATGCTAGTGTATAGCGAGGTTACATCCAATGCTATTAGTAAGTAGTCATTGTGCCATTCCACATTCTTGATCTTTCTCAAAAAGTCACTAGTGTCTTTAACATAGGACGGTAGATTTTGAACATACTCCTGTAGATAATAGTCAATATATCTTGTTGTGTTTTCTGTGAGACTCTCTTTAGCGCTGATGATCGGTCTTCCTGGAGGTTCATAGCAGTTCTTATGGATTTTTGGAATGAAGTAGATGGTTGGTACTGTAGGGTTATCATTCTTCAGAAATTTGAGTTCATCATTACTGATAAGTTTTGCAATGTTCCATCTAATTAATTTATGATGAAAGTCTTTTTGCGCAATTTTCATATTGCCCACAGTAATCCTTGTGTAGCAGGTGCGATCGTTTAGTTGTTTGTACGCTTCCTTATTGTACATAGTGATTGGCCAAATTACAATGTTGCCTCCCTTGTCGCTGTTGCGAATGACAATATCCTTATTCTTCTGTAGTTTTGATGTTAGTAACCGATACTGCTGATTGATTTTACTTTCATGTCTGGTTTTAGATTGTATTTTTCTATGCAGTTCTTTGATCTGTGTGGTTACTGTTTCGTGGAATATGTCGATTGAATCACGTACCATTATTGGGTTGAACGAAGATTTGGGCTTGAATGGACTCGCTCCTAATGTTTGCTTCGTGGGATTACTTTCGTTATTTAGATCTTGAAGCACTTGAAAAATTGGTACATCGGATTGGGTCAAAGCCGGTGCAACCTGTCGGATTTCCTCTTGGGAAGTTTGCTTGTGAGTTGTTTGATTAGCTGTGTTGTTAATAAAGTACTTTTTCAATTTCAATTTCCGTATTCCTTTATACACATCCAGTCTTGTCATAGCATAGTCAAAATTCCTTAGTGGAGCATAAGAGAGGCCAAGTTTCAATATATTTGTTTCTTGTTTCGTTAGTACAACATTAGATAGATTGATGATAGTGTTTTCAGTATGTTCATCTATTGTTGTTTGTTCCTCCAATATCCTCGCCCTCTCCTTCTTATTGGTCTTTGCTCGTTTGTTGCAGGCTTTGCGCCTTTGCCGCCACTTGTAGTTGGCGTTGCTTGGCTTGTTTGAGGTCTTGGGCGCAGATATATATATATATATATATTACCTACTGGCGGTCGCCAGTAGGTAGTTATAGTTAGGACCACGTTTCCATAGGAAAACCTCAACATTCTATTTTGAATAACTTTGGCGCCGGTCGACGAATCCTCGCGAATTTCTCAAAATAGGTGGGGCGCTACGCTCCGCTCCTACCCTGAAAGTCTCGGGGGGATCCGTCAAGCGGGGGCTGAGATAAAAGGGGGGTCCCAAAACGCGTTTTTCCCATGCATTTTTCCATAGGACCTTTAGAACGAGCTACAGCCCGAACGGCTGAACAGAATTACTCAAAATTTGGCAGAGAGGTAGTCCCTAGGTCAAGGAAGTGCCTTTTGTAGGTTTGGTGTAAATCTGTTCAGTAGATTCTGAGAAAATAGCCTTTAAATCAATATATATATCTGAGCCCGCTTACGGTACGCTTACCGTACGCTTACGGTAAGCGTACGGTGGCGTGCGCGAGCGCGATTCTGATTGGCTCTTAGATCTTAGTAAACATTCGAATCGGCCGAAACCAGGAAGCGGCGGCCGCCATTTTCTGTGTTTCACTCTGAAAAAAAAAGAGTGAAAACAAGAAAAGGGGGCAATGAGGAGAGTTACAGACCCCCTTACATTTGTGAGGGGGTCAAAGAAGGACTGTAAAGTACAAAACAAACATTTATTGATTTTTTTAAAAAATCACGGGGTACGCGTACGGTAAGCTTACGGTAAGCGTACGGAAGAAACATGGCGTGCGCGAAGGAGATTCTGATTGGCCCATAGATCTTAGTAAACATTCGAATCGGCCGAAACCAGGAAGCGGCGGCCGCCATTTTGTGTGTTTCACTCAGAAAAAAAACAGAGAAAACAAGGAAAGGGGGCAATGAGGAGAGTTACAGACCCCCTAACATTTGTAAGGGGGTCAAAGAAGGACAGAAAAGTACAAAAAAAACATTTATTGATTTTAAAAAAAATCACGGGGTACGCGTACCGTAAGCTTACGGTAAGCGTACGGTAAAAAAAATAAAAATAAATAAATGAAAAGCAGATTTAAGAGTTTAGAAATTAGGGAGCTCTAAAAAGAGCTGTTGTGTTTATGAAGTCATTTTTTTAGTGGTACCTACAAGTAAGTACCGATGCAGAGTCTAAGGTTCAAGAGGAAGACTCTGTTCCCTTCATCATTGAAGTGCACACCATCTCCTCTATAAATGTCTTGCATGTCATAACGCAAGTTGTTGTGGTAAATGGCACCCATACCATAGTCACGGAGGAAAGCAGAAACAGATTTGTTGACGTGCTTTCTTGCTTTGTCAATCTGCGGACAGAAATGATTGGACCAGTTCCATTTTTGCCTTTGGCATATGTTGGAAAACACAAAGGCAGTTTTAGGGAAAAGTGTAAACAGTTGTGCAAAGGTGTCCTTCATAAGCATTTCCAGACCTACCCCAGTCAAAGTGCCTAGGTCATTGCCACCACAGTGCACTATTATGAGGTCAGGGTGTTGGATTTGAATGAAGGATTTCACCAATGGCATCAATTGGTGCCACTTTAACCCTCTCTGACCAATCCATTTAATGTCTACATTTGGCAAAGCAAGGTCTCTCACCATACCTGTTTTCTCTGCAAACTTTTCACTCCAGAAGACATAGCTGTGCCCTAGAATCCACACTGTGAACATCTTCAAAGGAGAACTGGATGCACTCAGGAGGTGTCTTTCAGTAGAATGGCAATATGAAAAGAAAGACAGTTTGGAAATGGAGGCATACATATTTTTTTCAAAACAAAAAGAACTGATTGGCTGTTTCATACCATTCTAGAATAAAAACTAGGCTGTATGTGTAAATTAATAGAAGCATGTTTTGTATTGGTACAGAAAAATGTGTAACCAAAGAACAGTACTATGGATTTGCTGTAAGGTTTGAAAAGTCAAGCACTCTTGCTCTGTGGAATTGAAACATTGTGTGTCGAACTTCTGACCTAACTCTACACAGCAGTGTTCCATGAGCTGTTGCTATGGTAGCAGGCAGAAGTCAAGTTGGGGGAAGGGTACTAGGCAGAAGTCAAGTTGGGGGAAGGGTACTTTTGGAAAAGGGTTGGTTTTCAACCAATAGAAAAGTGTGATTACATTTGAAAAAAAGGGGGAAGCACTGAGATTTGAAACTTACATGTATATGTGTGGAAAAATAGAGGGAAAGTTTGCCATTATCTGGTTCTGCTGAGAGGAGAGAGGTGAACAGAACAGAGATCCTGGCTCTGATAATCTGCTGTTTGAGTGTCACATTTCTTTCACAACTAACTAATTTTAAAGGTGAGTTTACAGTTTGAGAGGGGATGTATGTGGTAACTTAAGAAATGAATAATAGAAATGGGAATTGTTTTTGTTGTAGTTACACATGGTGGTTTCATAATGTGTCAGTCTGTAAAAGTGATTTACACTTGCCCCTTAAAAAAAAAGAGCAGTAAGTGTGCTTTCAAATTGGCAAAGAAATTTCGTTTTGGGACTAATGTGAAAACATGACTCTGTGTGCATAGAAGAATTATAGGCAGAGATTTATTGCGTCTTGCTCTGGTGATTTCACAGTTGCATTAGATGGAAAGGGGGAGCGAATTTTTGGGGGAAGAAGCAGAGTCTTAGCACACACCTATGTGCTTGCCATGTATAGTCATGCACAGTATTTAGAAGCGAGTGGGGTTTTCAGGTTTAAGTCTGTAATGCAAATACATTCAGCATCACTAAGGCTGGTTGCCCTTGCTGGAGTGTAGGCAGTCACAGAGAATACACATGGTGGTGGTCTGAAAAAACAGCTTGGACATGTGCATTTAAATAAATCAAAAAAAGTGGTTTTATAATGTGTCAGTCTGTAAAAGTGATTTCCAATTGTAAAAAGTGATTTTCACTTGGCCCGAAAAAAAAAGAGCAGTAAGTGTGCTTTCAAAATGGCAAAGAAATTTCGTTTTGGGACTAATGTGAAAACATGACTCTGTGTGCATAGAGGAATTATAGGCAGAGATTTATTGCGTCTTGCTCTGGTGATTTCACAGTTGCATTAGATGGAAAGGGGGAGCGAATTTTTGGGGGAAGAAGCAGAGTCTTAGCACACACTCATGTGCTTGCCATGTATAGTCACGCACAGTATTTAGAAGCGAGTGGGGTTTTCAGGTTTAAGTCTGTAATGCAAATACATTCAGCATCACTAAGGCTGGTTGCCCTTGCTGGAGTGTAGGCAGTCACAGAGAATACACATGGTGGTGGTCTGAAAAAACAGCTTGGACATGTGCATTTAAATAAATCAAAAAAAGTGGTTTCATAATGTGTCAGTCTGTAAAAGTGATTTCCAATTGTAAAAAGTGATTTTCACTTGGCTCGAAAAAAAAAGAGCAGTAAGTGTGCTTTCAAAATGGCAAAGAAATTTCGTTTTGGGACTAATGTGAAAACATGACTCTGTGTGCATAGAGGAATTATAGGCAGAGATTTATTGCGTCTTGCTCTGGTGATTTCACAGTTGCATTAGATGGAAAGGGGGGCGAATTTTTGGGGGAAGAAGCAGAGTCTTAGCACACACCCATGTGCTTGCCATGTATAGTCATGCACAGTATTTAGAAGCGAGTGGGGTTTTCAGGTTTAAGTCTGTAATGCAAATACATTCAGCATCACTAAGGCTGGTTGCCCTTGCTGGAGTGTAGGCAGTCACAGAGAATACACATGGTGGTGGTCTGAAAAAACAGCTTGGACATGTGCATTTAAATAAATCAAAAAAAGTGGTTTTATAATGTGTCAGTCTGTAAAAGTGATTTCCAATTGTAAAAAGTGATTTTCACTTGGCCCGAAAAAAAAAGAGCAGTAAGTGTGCTTTCAAAATGGCAAAGAAATTTCGTTTTGGGACTAATGTGAAAAAATGACTCTGTGTGTATAGAGGAATTATAGGCAGAGATTTATTGCGTCTTGCTCTGGTGATTTCACAGTTGCATTAGATGGAAAGGGGGAGCGAATTTTTGGGGGAAGAAGCAGAGTCTTAGCACACACCCATGTGCTTGCCATGTATAGTCATGCACAGTATTTACAAGCGAGTGGGGTTTTTAGGTTTAAGTCTGTAATGCAAATACATTCAGCATCACTAAGGCTGGTTGCCCTTGCTGGAGTGTAGGCAGTCACCGCGAATACACATGGTGGTGGTCTGAAAAAAACAGCTTGGACAAGTGCAATTAAATAAATTAAAAAAAAAGGTTTCATAATGTGTCAGTCTGTAAAAGTGATTTTCACTTGCCCCGAAAAAAAAAAGAGCAGTTAGTGTGCTTTAAAAATGGCAAAGAAATTTCGTTTTGGGACTAATGTGAAAACATGACTCTGTGTGCATAGAGGAATTATAGGCAGAGATTTATTGCGTCTTGCTCTGGTGATTTCACAGTTGCATTAGATGGAAAGGGGGAGCGAATTTTTGGGGGAAGAAGCAGAGTCTTAGCACACACCCATGTGCTTGCCATGTATAGTCATGCACAGTATTTAGAAGCGAGTGGGGTTTTCAGGTTTAAGTCTGTAATGCAAATACATTCAGCATCACTAAGGCTGGTTGCCCTTGCTGGAGTGTAGGCAGTCACAGAGAATACACATGGTGGTGGTCTGAAAAAACAGCTTGGACATGTGCATTTAAATAAATCAAAAAAAGTGGTTTCATAATGTGTCAGTCTGTAAAAGTGATTTCCAATTGTAAAAAGTGATTTTCACTTGCCCCGAAAAAAAAAAGAGCAGTAAGTGTGCTTTAAAAATGGTAAAGAAATTTCGTTTTGGGACTAATGTGAAAAAATGACTCTGTGTGCATAGAGGAATTATAGGCAGAGATTTATTGCGTCTTGCTCTGGTGATTTCACAGTTGCATTAGATGGAAAGGGGGAGCGAATTTTTGGGGGAAGAAGCAGAGTCTTAGCACACACCCATGTGCTTGCCATGTATAGTCATGCACAGTATTTAGAAGCGAGTGGGGTTTTCAGGTTTAAGTCTGTAATGCAAATACATTCAGCATCACTAAGGCTGGTTGCCCTTGCTGGAGTGTAGGCAGTCACAGAGAATACACATGGTGGTGGTCTGAAAAAACAGCTTGGACATGTGCATTTAAATAAATCAAAAAAAGTGGTTTTATAATGTGTCAGTCTGTAAAAGTGATTTCCAATTGTAAAAAGTGATTTTCACTTGGCCCGAAAAAAAAAGAGCAGTAAGTGTGCTTTCAAAATGGCAAAGAAATTTCGTTTTGGGACTAATGTGAAAAAATGACTCTGTGTGTATAGAGGAATTATAGGCAGAGATTTATTGCGTTTTGCTCTGGTGATTTCACAGTTGCATTAGATGGAAAGGGGGAGCGAATTTTTTGGGGAAGAAGCAGAGTCTTAGCACACACCCATGTGCTTGCCATGTATAGTCATGCACAGTATTTACAAGCGAGTGGGGTTTTTAGGTTTAAGTCTGTAATGCAAATACATTCAGCATCACTAAGGCTGGTTGCCCTTGCTGGAGTGTAGGCAGTCACCGCGAATACACATGGTGGTGGTCTGAAAAAAACAGCTTGGACAAGTGCAATTAAATAAATTTAAAAAAAAGGTTTCATAATGTGTCAGTCTGTAAAAGTGATTTTCACTTGCCCCGAAAAAAAAAAGAGCAGTAAGTGTGCTTTAAAAATGGCAAAGAAATTTCGTTTTGGGACTAATGTGAAAACATGACTCTGTGTGCATAGAGGAATTATAGGCAGAGATTTATTGCGTCTTGCTCTGGTGATTTCACAGTTGCATTAGATGGAAAGGGGGAGTGAATTTTTGGGGGAAGAAGCAGAGTCTTAGCACACACCCATGTGCTTGCCGTGTATAGTCATGCACAGTATTTAGAAGCGAGTGGGGTTTTCAGGTTTCAGTCTGTAATGCAAATACATTGAGCTTCACTAAGGCTGGTTGCCCTTGCTGGAGTGTAGCACTCTGGACATGGGCTTTTTAAAAAATCTGAAAAGTGGTTTCATAATGTGACAGTTTGTAAAAGAGATTTTCACTTGCCCAAAAAAAAGAGCAGTTTGTGTGCATTCAAATTGGCAAAGAAATTTTGTTTTGTGACTATTGTGAAAAGAAATGTAGTAATATATTTAAATACAATAAAGGATTTTTTTTTAGTTTTTTTCAGGTATTGCTGAAGAACAGTGAACAAAATTTAAGATGCCTACAAAATCTCGAGTTCAAAAAACGCTAAAAAAAAAACTATATTTGAAGACAACTGGAGGACCAAAGTTAGTAGAAGATGCTCATGTTGGGAAAAAGAAAAAATCTTCTGGTAAGCAGAAAAAAGAATTTCTTAAAAAAATATTCAAAACAAAGAAAAATGTACAAAATGTCTGTCCAGGGAAGAATGTAACAAAACGAAGAGAACAGCAAAAAATTGAGAATTTAGTTAATGCAAATATACCTTCTGCAACTGAAAAGTTTTACATAAACAGAAAAACAGCGTTTAAAGAGATACGTAGAAAAATGTTTCAGAGAAGAGTTATGTCCAATTTGATAAAGGATGTGAAGAAATATAAGCAAAAGGCAAAATATTACAAGAGAAAAAAAGAAATTGAAGCCATTGCAGCAAAAGCATTAGAATTAAAAAGGAAACTATTCATATTAATTTTGAATAGGATGCGTACATTAGATAAAATGGTTAATGTACTGAAATCACAAAGCAAA
Source organism: Triturus cristatus (assembly GCF_964204655.1). Lineage (NCBI taxonomy): Eukaryota > Metazoa > Chordata > Amphibia > Caudata > Salamandridae > Triturus > Triturus cristatus. Next base: position 621,071,890 of record NC_140585.1, read on the forward strand.
AGCAAAAGAGTAGTGAACAGAACAAACTTTTGTAAAGTGTTTTTAGGAAAGTGGATGCATAGTTCAAGTAGTGAACCTTTTTTTAATGAAGAGAGCTATTTTCAAAGTAATAGTTTGCTGCATGCAGTTGACACCAGAGGTCGTTCATACGAAGTAAAAAATGGTTGCATAATGGAGAAGGAGATAATGGTTCCAAGAGATGAGGTACAAGTGATGGCAGATGAGGCAATGGGGAGACGTCCTAAAGCCCCAGTGTACACTTGGAATTGTAGTAGTATTTGCACTGTGCGTCAGGAATCTATTGACAGATTTCGAGAGTTTCTAAGAGAATATAGTAAAAAAAGTGTAAAACAGAAGATTAAGGTGCTTCAAAGTCTGGATCCATGCAGAGTGAGAGAGAATACTGGTTTGCAGGGTCATTCTCTGGCTTGTCTATCTAGAAAAGTGTGCAATAGTGTTTTCCATCATTTTAGGATGCTGGCTGTTCATCATACTGAAATGAGAAAGTTTGTGAGACGGTTGTATTTTGCCAAAAGTCCAGCAATAAAGTTAAATGAATTGAATAGGGCTCTGTTCCGAGGAACGGTATCAGATGTAGAGAAGGTTGTTGATGAAATTCAGTTTTGTTACTTTGGTCCTGAACAAAACAGTGCAGAGAAGGACACAGTAAATGAGGAAGAAGTGGAAGAGAATGTAGAACCTTCTGTAAGTAAGACATTTAATGATCACATAACAAAATTTGCAATAGTCTCTAATGAAAGACCAAATGTTACTTGTATTTGTTGCCGCAGAACTCATTATAGAAAACAAACTAGGAATGTTGATCTCTACAGAAAGAGTGAAAATGAAGATAATTATAAGTGGATGGATTTTGCCACATATATATTTCTTGAAAATTGTTTTGAATTGGGTGAAGATCAGCGTATTTGTAAATACTGTTACAACAAGTTAGAGGAAAATAGAATGCCGACCAGAGCTGTACATAATAATTTAGAATTGGATGCTATTCCTGCTGAACTTTCTGAATTAAATACATATGAGTCTATACTCATTCAATGTGTTCATCCGTTCCAGACCATAGTACGTATGGAGCCCAAAACTGGTAAATTACCTCCTTCAGATTTACTGAGAGGTTTAAAAGGTAGAGTGGTGTATTTGCCCTTGGATTTGAAAAAAAATATGGAAACTATTGATGCGGATACTTTGGAAACTGAACCATTAATTATTCTGGTTAATGGTGTACCTACAAAGAATAAGAAGATTTGGCAGGAGCTGGTAGATGTGCGGAAAGTACAAAGAGCAAATTTGTATTTGAAAAAAAATAACAAATGGTATGAATCAATTTATATAGAAGAAGAAGAAGAAGACGAAGATTTTCAAGAAGACACAGAAACACCAACTGGACAAATTGAAAAAGTGGACAAGACAAAGGAAGAAGAAATTTATGAACATTTTAGCATACATCCTCTTCATTCGAAAGAAGTTATGGGAGACAATATTGATCTCTTTCAGATGAAGAAAGCAAAAGGAACTCCCGTGAGTGTATGGGAGGAGAGCTTGGAAGCTCGATGTTTTCCCCAGCTGTTTCCTACGGGAAAAGGAGGACGATACGATGAACGTCCAGAACAGATTCCAGCTTCAGAGTATCGGACTACAAGACTATATGCTGAAGATCCCAGATTTCGACAAAGTATTCCTTATTTGTTTCATCTTTTATTTGAAAGCGACTTGTCTGCACTGTCTTATGCAGTAAATCACATTTTAAAAAGTGGAGTACATTTACAAAATGTGTCTGCTAAGGATTTTATGGAGAAAGTGTAGCACCGAGATGATCATTTGGAAACACAACTGATCAATCTGATGGCTTGTCAGCGTGGGACAAATGAATATTGGTACCGACGCCATGGTGAACTAAAATGCATGTTACGCAATTTAGGAACACCAACATGGTTCCTTACCCTAAGCTGTGCCGAGTACGCTTGGGATGATTTACTGGATTTTCTACGAGAGGCCAATTCAAACATTAAAAACATCGAATACAAGACAGCAGGAGAACTGTGCTCATTGGATCCGGTTAATGTTTGCAGATATTTCAATCATAGATTTGAGGCTATGATGTCCTTCATCTGCAATAAAAAAAATCCACCCCTTGGAGAAGTAGTGGATTTCTTTTGGAGAAAAGAGTACCAGGCAAGAGGTGCTCCTCATATTCATATGCTGTTGTGGATCAAGGATGCCCCAAAGTTTGGAACAGATACTGATGAAGCAGTGTTATCTTACATTGAAGAATATGCAACATGTGGTATACCAAAAAGCACAGAAGAGAACAAGTTAAAGGAGCAAGTTTTACGTTTCCAAAGTCATCGGTGTGGAAAATACTGTCGACGGAAATACAAGAGCAAAGAAAAATACTACACTAAATGTCGATTTGGATTTCCTAGACCTGTTCTTTCAAATGGAAGAGTAAACAGTTTTATGTCAGCTGTGAGACATACTATCACAAGAAAATCACCTAAGAATACCTACAACCTTAAAAGAAAAGAAGAATCAAAAAATATAAATGACTACAACCCAGTCATTTTATCCATGTGGAACGCTAACATGGATATACAGTATGTAGCTGACAATTCCATTGCTGTTGCACGATATGTAACGTCTTACATTACGAAATCAGAAAAAACAGAATTGAAGGAAATGTGGGAAGAGATTTCTCACGAGAAGACTGTCAGTAAGAAGCTGTACAGTTTCAGTTTGAAGATGTTATCGCATCGAGAAATTGGATCCTACGAATGTTCAGATAGGTTATCTTCTGCAAGTCTCTACTCGAAGTCAAGAAGAATAATTTGGGCAAGTTTAGGCCTTGCAGCAATGAGAAATCGGGTACTGAAATCTGTTGGAGAAATAGAATATTTGGCCGAGAATGACCCAGAAAGTACAGATATATTGAAAACAAACATGTTGGACACATATTATCCCAAGAGAAGTCATCATCTGGAGAACATGTGTCTCTATGAAGTGTTGCAGAACTACATTTATTCACGGAAAGCTGCAGAAGACATTAATAATGGAAAATATAAAGTTGTTGGTGAAGAAGGATGTTTGGTGAAGCAAACCAAAGGAAGTTTGATAAATCACCGGAAGCTGAGTTGCGACACTACCGACAAGAAAGAATTTTACTACTTGGCTCTTTTACAGTTGTTTAAACCATGGCGTACAGAGGATGAACTACTGGGAGAATTTCAAAGCTATGAGGATTCATTTAATGCTTGCAAAGACAGCATACAATGCAATACATTCACAACTTATCTGCAAATGTTAAATGAAGAAATTGAACAGGAAACTACAATTGCAGCAGAAATAGCTAGAGACAGTTCTCAGGACAGCCAAAGTTCAGGAACACACAGTCAAGATCCCCTAGGACAACCAATCGTTGAAAATGAAGCATCAATAGCCATGAATGAAGTGGAAACAGCTATGAATTAAGCGCAAGAAGAATTTATAGACTTAGAAAATTTGGAAAGACAACTGAATCAAGAGCAGCAACAAATTTATGAAGAGATCAAAAACAAAATTGATCACGGATTTCTACATGTAAAAAAAGAGTGCTCATGCACATCATTTCATCCAATCAGGATGTATGTAAGCGGACAAGCTGGCACTGGAAAAAGTTTCCTAATTAAAGTCATCAGAAGCTACCTAAAGCAAAAAACGGATTCTACTTTGTCTTGTGTGGTTACTGCTCCAACTGGGTTAGCAGCATATAACATAAAAGGAATCACCTTACATCGTTTGCTAATGTTACCAGTGGAGCATGAGAACAAAATACAATTCAACAAGCTAACTGGAGAAGCATCCTTGGAAGTTTCACGAGTATTGAAGAAGATGCAAGTTCTCATTATTGATGAGGTGAGCATGGTATCAAACTTAATGCTTGCCTTTGTGCATTTAAGAATGCAGCAAATTTTGAAGACAGACTATGACGTGTTATTTGGTGGAAAACACGTCATAGTTTTTGGAGATCTTTTGCAACTTACTCCAGTTAAAGGACAACCAGTGTTTAATACTGTGACACATGAAGACACGAAGAAGTCATTGGGAAGTATCGGTAATACAAATATTTGGTCCTTCTTTGAGTACAAGGAACTTACAACTAATATGAGGCAAGCAAACGATGAAGAATATGGAAGTATTCTGAAAGATATCAGGATTGGACTACTCACAGAGGCTGGCAAAAAAGCATTACAGACTCGGCTGCTACATAATTTATTTCCAAAGGAAGAAATAGTTGCAGAGAAGATATACAAGAACATTGCAGAAAACAAAAGTGTCATCTGCTTAATGCCTACTCTACGTGAATGCTCAATATTCAATGAGGAGCTTTTGAAATTGGAAAAGGAAGAGATCAGGAAATTGGAAGCAGTGGACAAAATTGAGGATGGAAGAATTACTGTCACAGTAACAGGCAAACTGAAAAATAAATTGGACTCACTAGAGAAGAACATCTCCAAAACAGCTGGATTAGAAAAAAATCTATATGTTTGCATGAACTGTAGAGTGTTTTTAAGGAGAAATTTGGATGTTGAGAAAGGTTTAGTTAATGGAGCGATGGGAAGAGTTGTGGGTTTTATTAATTATCAGAAAAAAGAAGGAATTGAATGTTTAAAAATAAAATTTGATCAGATAGATGAAGTTAAAGATATTTGTCGTTGTACAGTTCGTTTTATGCTTGTGAAAGACTTATATTTACGTAGGAAGCAGTTTCCGTTTTCTCTAGCATATGCTGTAACTATTCACAAGTCTCAAGGATTGACTTTAGATTGTGCATTTGTGAACAATGGTTCAACTGTGTTCAAAGAAGGTATGGCATATGTTGCTTTGTCACGAGTCAAAACATTATCAGGTTTATTCATGATAGACTTTGAAGAATCAAAAGTTAGTGCTGATACAAATTGTGTAAAGGAGTATAATAGATTAAGAAGAAGCTATGCTCCTCATTTAGGTCAGTATCCTGTGTTGGAGAAACGTGTAGTTTCTCGTAAAAGAAAAAATGAGAATATCTGTAGTGAAGATGTAGAGAAGAGGAAAAAAAAGAGGAGTGATGTAATTGCAAGCAAAAAGAAAAAGGAAAATGAAGAACAGGTTGTAGGATGTCATTTTGAAAATAGCTCTGGTGTCAACTGCTACGCAAATGTAGTGCTGAATGTTGCATTTTATCTGGAAAGTTTGCAAGAGCAGATAATAGTAAATCAGGGAAAAAGATTCTGTTCAGAGCTGAGTCTCCTTTTTCAAAAGTTGAGTAAAGATAAAACTCAAATAGAAAGTGCTACTGACATTAGAAAACTTTTAGATGTATGTTCAGGACGAACACAGTTTTCTCAAAATGAACAGCAAGATGCACATGAATTTTTGATGTATTTTCTTCAGGTAGTGGAAGAAGAAGGAGTTCCCATTGACATTTTTTTTGGTCTCTCTTATAAATGGGAACATAGTTGTGATAATTGTTATAATATATGTGGCTCTATTGTTGATAATGAAAGGTTTATTTATTTGACATTGCCAGAGAGTAAAACAGTCACTTTTGCAAAATTAGTTAAAGATGCTAATCATAGCATGAAATGTGGTGAGTGTAATTCTGACATGTTTTCAACATTAATTTTAAAGGAATACGGACAGTATGTAATTTTAATGATGCAACGATGTAGAGATGATGGTTCAAAATTGGATACTTTAATAAAGAAGTTTACAGGACAGCAATTATCAATTTCAGGAAAAACTTTTGTAACTGTTGCAATAATTTTCCATGATGGACCTACTGTTACTTCTGGACATTATACAGTTTATCTAAAATGTGAAAAAGGCTGGACACTGTGTAATGATTCCCAATTGATTTTCAAACAACGTTTGCCTTTTGATTTAGCAAATTCCTATCTAATCTTCCTGAAACCTAAATTTTAGAGAGACTTGGCAAGATCTGGACAAAATAATTTTACCATTTTACTGGATTACCATTGCAATTTTGTAAAAAAAAGATTTTTAAAATTATCATTTGGCCTAATGGAAAGATAACCAATTGTAATGTGGACTTTTTTAATTTTTAATGCAATTTTGAAAAACCAATAATTTAGAGATTATCGGTAACTTCTGCACATTTTAAATTTTGGAATGTTATTGGACTGCCATTGGAATTTTTTTCAAAAATGATTTAAAAAATTACTATTTGGCCATGTGGAAAAGTAACCAATTCTATTGTGGACTAAATAAATTATTCAAAAAATTTTCGTGAACCAAAATGTTACAGAGAATCGGTGAGATCTGGACAAATTAAACTTTAGAATTTTATTGGATTTCCGTTGGAAATTTATTCCAAAAAAAAAAAAAAAATTAGTATTTGGCCTAAAGGAAATGAAATCAGATGTATTTTGGAGTTATTTGAGATATAATATTGTGATTATAGTTCTGAAACAAACATATCAGACGGTATTTTAAAGAAATAAGTATTGGTATTAGATGATATTTTTTTACAATATTATGCATTTCTATAATGTTAAGTTTAATTAAAAAAAGAATCAGGGCTTTTTTAATACAATCTTTGTGATTGGTATTTTTTTTTGCCCGCTGTAAAATGATGAATGCAATTGCTTTCACAATTTATAGTGAAATGCAATATATTCTGAAAACAGCAAAAATAAGGCAAAAAGATTTTTTGGTAAAAAATGTAAATATGTGTACTGTATTATAAAATGTTTAAAAAATATTAATACTTTTTTCTTTTTTTCCAGATAGATATAGAAAATTTTTGAAAACTACAAACATTTTTAAAACTATTTCTTAAAAAAAGAAATGAATAAATATTTTTTCAGTGAGTATGGTAAGTCAATAATAATAATTGTAGTCTCTCAAGGACAATGTAATGTGATAAATGATTTTTAGTGTTTTTTTTAAAAAAATTAAAAAAAAGTACGCGCACCGTACGCGTACGGTAAAAAAAAATAAAAAAAAAGTTTTAAAAAACATATGTAAAAAAAAGATGAAAGATAAGGTTGGCTCTTAAAAGAACCGTTGTGTTCATGCAGGGACAGAGGAAAGGAAGCATGGGAAAATTATTCAAAGCGACAAATGTGCTGATCTATTTTGTTGTTCACTAGGGAAACACTGGTCTCCCTATGGCAAATTAGATCTTTACAAAATGTGCAATGAATATCAACCTTCCGAAATCGAGGGTTCATTTCCAGAGGGCCAGCAAAAGGAGATTCTCCCCCCACAGATGAAGGGCTCACCTGACCTGCAGAAGAAGGAGTAAGCCCTGCAGGTGATGGTCCAGGCTGAGCTGCTGTGGATGTACTGGCTCGTCTTTCTGAAGAGTTACCTCCAAAAAGATGACCATGTGTCCTTCTGTGTACATCCTGGAGGTGTCTCTTCATGGTGTGATTCCCAAAGGAATACTTCCTGTTAGGATTACCTCTAGAAAGTACACGCTTACACAGCTTGCAAGTAACTAAGGGTGCATTCACCTTTTGCTGGCCTTCTGGAAAAGTAAAATAATCCCAAACATAAGAAGGCTTTTGTTTCCTCGATCTCTGCCTCAAGACAGTGCTGCTAGTGCTAGCCTCACTCTCAGAAGAGCTCTGCTGTTCTGCCATCGTATCCCAAAGACAAACCAGCTCCTTCTCCCAAGGGATCACAAGCAGAAATGAGGGGAATGGGTGTGGTGTAGGAGAGTTCTAGAACTGAAAGTAGTTTCAACCAATCAAAAGTTGTGTTTCAAGATCACATGACCTACCGTACGCTTACGGTACGCTTACGGTACGCTTACGGCAAAAAGTACGCGTGCACGTAAAAAAGACACGCGCTTGCGCGCATGCGCATAACAGTCATTTCCCGGCACTTCCGCGTAACGTGCGCGTGTGGCGTAAGCGCGCACGCGTCCCACGCGCAGTACGCGCGGCCACGCAAAGTGCGTAACTATACGCAAGCAGCGTAGATAGATTACGGACGTTGCGTGAACCGTACGCTTACCGTGAGCTTACGGTACGCGTACCAAAAAAAAAAAAAAAAAAAAAAAAAAGAACTGGAAATAAATTTTACATGTTTATTTTAAAAAATATATTTAAAAAAAATATTTAAGGATTTTAAAAATTAAAGCATAGTCTTTATAAAAGGTAAGTAAATTAAATTAAAAATTAGCATTTAAAAAACCTTGCAAATTCACTGAAAAAACCATGGGTTTCACACACGTTATAGTTAGGAATTAGCATTTAAAAAACCTTTGAAATTCAGTGAAAAAACCATAGGTTTCACACACGTTATAGTTAGGAATTAGCATTTAAAAAACCTTAGAAATTCAGTGAAAAAACCATAGGTTTCACACATGTTATAGTTAGCTGGACATTTTACTCGTAAAAAACCAATGAAATTGCCCCGTTATAGTTAGTTCAGCTAACTATAACTCGCGCGCCCGCAATGCACTGCTGATGACGTCACATATTACATCACTCATGACATGGTCAGTGACATCACTCATGACATCACTGATGACATCTCAAATGACATCACTGATGACATCACTGATGACATCATCCTTGTGATAGAGTGGCAGACCTCCTCTTCCCCTAATATAACCTTTGACACACACATTCAAAAATAGAAACTACAATGTTCAAAACAATGGACATACCAATACCAGATAAAACAACCTTTTCAGTAATTCTAAGATCCACATACACATCCACTCATTCACCAACAGTCCAATTCAGTCACTCATACATGTACTCACTCATCATATGTACTCATACACCTATACATCCTGTTACACAATGCCACTCATCCATAGAGTTACTCACACACATAGTCACTCATGCTAACAAAGAATCAAACATACATTTACTTGCATATACAGTTATACACACACCACCACACTTACTTCTACGGAAACTTACACATACTTAGTCTTTTAAACAATCACTTATAGAAACACATACTTATTCATACAAGAACTCTTTCAATCTCTCACTCTCACATATACTCACATATATACACCAATAGTCACATATACTAGTTTAAAACATATGTAGTTACTCATAAAGACACTATTGAGACAGTCATTCACTCAATAACACATCCATGCACACACTCATCCACCCATACAGTCCTGCACACATGCTGTGTTCAACACATACAAACAGTGAGTCACTCATTCATACACCTATGCACTACGTAATACCCCCCACCGAACCATGCAGACACTCAGACTGATACTCAAAAAACCAACTAATAACCTATATAGACACCCATGTATCTACTCACCAACCCATGCAGCCACTTATACACAAAGTGAGAGACTGATACAGATATATACATATTTATACATTACTCACTAAAACATGTATTCACTATGATACACTTAATCAGTCAGTTAAACAATCAATTTTTCAAAAACAAATCATCCATTTAGACACTTATATACCCATTTATTCTTCCATTGACCTTGAGATATACATATATAAAACATATTTAATTTTCAGAAAAACCCACATTCACTGGATGATGTCATCAGTGATGTCATCAGTGATGTAATTTGAGATGTCATCAGTGATGTCATGAGTGATGTCACTGACCATGTCATGAGTGATGTAATATGTGACGTCATCAGCAGTGCATTGCGGGCGTGCGAGTTATAGTTAGCTGAACTAACTATAACGGGGCAATTTCATTGGTTTTTTACGAGTAAAATGTCCAGCTAACTATAACATGTGTGAAACCTATGGTTTTTTCACTGAATTTCTAAGGTTTTTTAAATGCTAATTCCTAACTATAACGTGTGTGAAACCTATGGTTTTTTCACTGAATTTATATATATATATATATATTCACAAATGCATAACCAATAAAGGCATATAGAAATAGCAACAGATCAAGCATTTCTCACTATTAAAACATAAGCATGATTAACACATATTAAAAACATTCATGCCAAACAATAAAAGCATCTTTTTGGTAGAAACAGGTGGACAACAGGGAGGCGGGTGGGACAGTGATGAATCCACAGGCAGATACTGTATCCACCAGAAAAAGCGTTACCGAAGGTAAGTAACTTGCTCTTCTGATGGATACTTCTGCCTGTTGATTCCTCACCTTTTGAATAGAATCCTCAAGCCGTACCTCTCCCAGAGGAGGGTGTCCACCTGACTAGACCAAAAAATCTTGCAAAACAGATCGAGCAAAATGGCCATCCCTCCTAACCTCCAAATCCAATAATAATAGAATAATTTTTAGTCGAAATTATACTGAAAATAATACTTTATACACTACCCAAACATAACTGCACTACCCTAAACCCTAAAACACTACCACCAGCACTTCTCCCTATACTACCCATACATCACTGCACTACCCTAAACTCTAAATCTACCCCAGCACAACCCCCTACACTATACAAACACCACTGCACTACCCTAAACCCTAAAACTCTACCCCCAGCACGACCCCCTTCACTACACAAACGCCACTGCACTACTGTAAAGACTAAATCTACCCCCAGCATGACCCCCTACACTACACAAACACCACTGCACTACCCTAAACCCTAAAACACGACCCCCTACACTACCCAAACACTACTGCACTACCCTAAACCCTAAAACACTAGAACCCAGCACGACCCCCTACAGTACACAAACACCACTGCACTACCCTAAACCCTAAAACACTACCCCCTACACTACACCAACACCACTGCACCACCCTAAACCCTAAAACACTACCCCCAGCACTACCCCCTACACTACACAAATACCACTGCACTACCCTAAACCCTAAAACACTACCCCAGCACTACCCCTACACTGCACAAATGCCACTGCACTACCCTAAACCCTAAACCACTACCCCAGCATGACTCCCTACACTACCCAAACACCACTGCACTACCCTAAACCCTAAATCTACCCCCAGCATGACCCCCTACACTACCCAAACACCACTGCACTACCCTAAACCATAAAACACTACCACCAGCACGACTCCCTACACTACCCAAACACCACTGCATTGCCCTAAACCCTAAATCTACCCCAGCACAACCCCCTACACTACACAAACACCGCTGCACAACCCTAGACCCTAAGGCACTAACCCCAGCACAACCCCCTTCACTAAACAAACACCACTGCACTACCATAAACCCTAAAACACTAGAGCCCAGCACAACCCCCTACAGTACACAAACACCACTGCACTACCCTAAACCCTAAAACATTACCCCCTACACTACACAAACACCACTGCACTACCCTAAACCCTAAATAACTACCCCCAGCACTACCCCTACACTACACAAACACCACTGCACTACCCTAAACCCTAAAACACTATCCCAGCACAACCCCTACACTACACAAATACCACTGCACTACCCTAAATCCTAAAACACTACCCCAGCATGACGCCCTACACTACCCAAACACCACTGCACTACCCTAAACCCTAAATCTACCCCCAGCACGACCCCCTACACTACCCAAACACCACTGCACTACCCTAAACCATAAAACACTACCACCAGCACGACTCCCTACACTACCCAAACACCACTGCACTACCCTAAACCCTAAATCTACTCCAGCACAACCCCCTACACTACACAAACACCACTGCGCTGCCTTAAACCCTAAAACATACCCCAGCACGACCCCCTACACTATACAAACACCACTGCACTACCCTAAACCCTAAAACACTACCCCCAGCAAGACCCCCTTCACTACCTAAACACAACTGCACTACCCTAAACCCTAAAACACTACCCCCAGCACAACCCCTTCACTACCCAAACACCACTGCACGACCCTAAACCCTAAAACATGACCCCCTACTCTACCCAAACACCACTGCACTACCCTAAACCCTAAAACACTAGAACCCAGCACGACCCCCTACAGTACACAAACACCACTGCACTACCCTAAACCCTAAAGCACTATCCACTACACTACACAAACTCCACTGCACTACCCTAAACCCTAAAACACTACCCCCAGCACTACCCCCTACACTACACAAACACCACTGCACTACCCTAAACCTTAAACCACTACCCCAGCACTACCCACTACACTACCCAAACACCACTGCACTACCATAAACCCTAAAACACTACCCCAGCACAACCCCCTACACTACACAAACACCACTGCACTATCCTAAACCCTACAACACTACCCCAGCACGACTCCCTACACTACCCAAACACCACTGCACTACCCTAAACCCTAAAACACTACCCCCAGCATGACCCCCTACACTACTCAAACACCACTGTACTACCTTAAACCATAAAACACTACCCCCAGCACGACCCCCTACACTACACAAACACCACTGCACTACCCTAAACCCTAAAACACTACCACCAGCATGACCCCCTACACTACTCAAACACCACTGCACTGCCCTAAACCCTAAAACACTACCCCAGCACAACCCCCTACACTACCCAAACACCACTGCACTACCCTAAACCCTAAAACACTACCCCATCACGACCTCCTACACTACCCATACACCACTGCACTACCCTAAACCCTAAAACACTAACCCAGCACGACCCCCTACAATACCCAAATACCACTGCACTACCCTAATCCCTAGAAGAAAAAAAAAACCCCATGCCCAATCCCCCTTACCTCTCACTCCTCGTGGTTCCTCTCTCCTCGTGGGTTCTGCTTCACGTTGTCTCTGAGGGGTGGTGCACGTTGATGTGAGGAAACGGAACAGCCTCTGTTTCCTTACAACAACGTGGATCATCTACATGTTTTTTAAAACGCATGGTCATTTACCATACATACCTTTACAACAAAATCTGTTGTAAAGGCATGCGTGGTAAATGACCATGCGTTCTAAAAAAACTTGTAGTAATGACTTCGCAATGTACAACACATGCGTGGTAATGCATGCGTTGTAATGGTATTGCGAAGTAAAAAAGTCATTGTAACGGCTGTTTACCGATTGAAGCTGGCCCTTGTTCTTCAGTGAGATGTTTATTTGATTAATTAGGAGGAAGGAATGCGGTTTTTTTTACTGAAAAGTGCATTCCCAGCTGTTGTATTGTGAAAGTGTCCGCGTGGCATGGTTTCACTTCCGGTGAGAAAGTGGAAGAGTCTGTTTGGATCTAAAGGACTTCTGTTGTTGGACGGGGCCAGCGCGACACGTCATCAGAAAACATAGCTAATGGAAAGCGTCCTCCCTGAAGTGTGGAGCAGTCCCATGAGAGGTCAACAAGTGTGCGTTCCACTGCAGTATGACCGTACCGCATGACCCATGTGCCGCCTCCAGGGTATGGGAGGCAGAAGCGGCATCGCAGGTCCTCTTGAAGACCGTTGTAGCACTAAGGGGTAGGTGTGCCTCGCTACACTCGCTAGTGCCGCATGTCATTTAGACTTTTAACTTTCTACTCGCCCCACAGTGATTTTCGAAAACTAAGTCTGCATACCCGCACTATAAATTTTTTTTACATATTTGTTGTTTGTGCATTGACATACCTCCCGGTGTTCTTCCTGGTTCCTCCCTGGTGCCGAGAGGTACCACCCTCTTGTTGAGTTAGCGGTCTAGTTCTCTCGCACCAGAGGCTATTTTCATGCACGCTTCTCGGGCGCGCAGCGGACGAGCGCAGCGGGTGCACCGAAGGCACGCCTAAGGCAAGCCCGTCTGTGCCTGTCAGCGCCCCGGAAGCGACCAGTGCCAGACATCCTGCCCGCGAGCCTGCCGGATCGGGAAGGAGGTACTCGGTTGCCGCTTTTTAGGCCCTTGCCCCCACTCACGGTTGTCAGGTGGAACGCTGGGATTTGAGTAAGATGGTTAAGCATGTCTGTGGGCTCGAACTGAAGTCAGGTCAGGTCGACTTGAATGAGACTGGTATCTTATGGGAGCAACAGTCATCGGCGCACCTGATTAGGGCAGCTTCTATTAATGTTCGGCCCCTCAGAAAACACAGTGCTGAAGTTTTTGATCTTCTGGAGGATCGATCACTTGATTTACTGTTCTTGACAGAAACTTGGCTTGATTCCTCCTCCGATCTGATTGTTACTCTAGCTATACCCTCAGGCTACAACATTTCTTGAGTGGACTGGATGGTTGGGCGAGGGGGGGGGGTTGCGGTAATATATAATGATAAGTGGAAGCGGCACAGGATAGAGGCTTCCCCCTGGGGTAGTTGTGAAGCACTAGATTTTAGTATTCAGCTGTCTGTGCACTTCACCCTTGGAGGTACATTGATTTATAGGCCCCCAGGACCAGCGGGCCGTTTCTCCAGTATTGAGGTGTCGCCATTGCGAACAGGGCAGTCAGATTTTCCCACTTTCTGATCCTTGGGGATTTGAATATACATCTGGATCGGACTGATAGCAAGGATACACAGGATTTGCTGGATGGGTTGCTTTTTGCCCAGCTTAATCAACATCTCAGCCTCCCTACACACCAGGCTGGACATGTTCTTGACCCCATTTGCACCAATTTTCCGATTCTAGAGGTGGAGACCAGACCGGTTACTTGGTCGGATCATTACATAACCTATTTCTCTTGGGAAGTGGCTAGGGCTGTGCATCGGCATATCCAAGCTATAAATCATCTTTTGGGAAAATTGACCCGTCTGTACTCAACACAGTGCTGGAAGCTTCTAAACTAAGACTGGTTGGAGAGCTCAACACTCAGGTGGCGGAGTTCACTAGCTGGGTCTCGTCGGCAGTGGCGACGGTGGCCCGTCGCCGCTCGAGTAGACTGGCTAGAGAATCACCGTCTAAACCCTGATTTAACTCTATGCTGAAAGGCCTGAAACATGATTGTAAAATCCTTGAACGGATATGGAGGAGGGGTGGTGTGGGAAGTTGGCCTGGCATATGCTGGTCACTAGTTATAGTGGCCACCTTGCACCAGTCCAATTCGACTCTTATGGTAGATAGGTTTAAGACAACCTTTTAAAGAAAGCTATCCTAGTGGTAGCTGTGGAGAGCAGCCTTCAGGCTAAGTCTCAGAGGAATGTAAAGCAGCTTGTTTTACCTTATAATCTCTTGAATTACCAAATGAAAGGACACCACACAGGTATACATATCAAATATATATGTATTTATTTCTAGTCACACTCCACTAATCTCTTTATGAGATTAGAAGCCAGGTACACATTCAAAATTCACAGTTTCTCAATAAGTTAAGCACAAATATGGCTGGAGCCCTAGGGGCGTACCAGACCATATACTAAAAAAATGGTATAAGAAGGTCGACTTGCAAAATGACAAGGCCTAGGGCCTGTAGAATCGCTGGGGCTTCACCACTGCAGTGAAAGCAGGTAAGTAGTAGGCCCACGGGAGACGCGTGCAGTGGGTGAACACAGCCACGGGTTCCCTATTGATTATAATGGAGCAAGTCACGGTTTGATTTTTAAAGTTTTAGGGTACTTCGAGGAAGTCTACAAGCAAGCCACTTACAAGGTAAGTAATTCGAGGGCCAACACACACTAGGGCACCGGAGTGCACGAGTTACCTCACCCAGGGAAGCCGGGTGCATAGGTGTCGTTTGGTGTTGGGTCGCGTCGCTGTTTTCTATGGAGACCAAAGAAGACTTGCTGCTTGCGTCGACTGAAGAAGTGTCCGGTGGAATCCAAGGGTGGATTCAAGATGCTGAAGACCTGAAAATTGAAGGGACAGTGTTCTAAGTAACTTGCCAGTGACCGGTGGCCAGGAAGATGGATGACCACAGATGTCGGGTGATTTCAGGTCGTTGATGGTGTTTCGGAGTGTCCCTTGACGCCTGCAGCTGATGGCGGTATCGGCAACCGGATTGGAGCAAACAAGCCTTGGCAACTGCAAGTCTTGTGTAGAGTGAAGAAAGTCAATGGTGCAGACCAGCAAGGTTTGAGGGACTCACCCAGCGAAGGTAAGTGAGGGCAGGCCTGGAGCAACCAGGGGAGCCCTTTGAGTTGAAAAGAAAAACTTCGGGGGACCCGCAAGCCAACAGGCAAGGGATCGCAAAGACACCTCTTCAGGAAATGCTTCACAGGAGCCCACGATCACTCGGGATGGGGTAGGCCTCTGATTTTCACTGCAAAACCTACTGGAGGCTTGGGCCACAAATGGTCTAAAGCACAAGTTCATTGAACATCATGAAGGGGTTGCACTTGACAATAGTGCACGGTCCACGGGTATTGCTGTTCCTCGTCACTCATGGGGTCCACTCGCCACAGCTTTGCTGGGGACTCACAATGGCCATCGAGAAGTCAGAAAATCTACTTCCAGGGCTGCAGGGTCTTCTCTGGCGGGAGCGGGAAAGTTTGCGACCATTGATTAAGGTTTTTGGTGCCTACCAAGCAGGGGAGTCACTCCTTGACTCCAAGGGAGATTCTTCTGTCTTCCAAAGGTAGTGGAACGTCAAAGGGCCAGGATTCTTCTTTGTAGAGTGTCGTCCAGGGTTATCTGATTTGCAATGGCAAAGTTTGCTATCTTATAGTGAAGATAGGTGAGAGACTAGCTCTATGACCACTCCTCTGGGAGGGTCAGGGTAGGGGGTGGTTACACCCACTTCCCTTTGTCCAGTTTCGTGCCAGAGCAGGGGCAGGTAGCCCCTGAACCGGTTTGAGCTGGCATATGCACAGAGGAGCCTACTGCTCCCCCAGTGCAGGACTTCAAAGCACTCTAGAAGTGCACCCACCCAGCCCCAATAAACTAAATCCTGTCTGGAAGGTGGTGACACCTCCCTGTAACAGGATGCCTTTTGTTGGGCTTCCTCCACTGCGAGTTTCAGTCAGCAGCAGGAGGGCAGCCCAGTGTCTGTGCTGGTGGCATCCATTTTGTGATGCCAGGGCTCTTTCAGATTTCTGTCGTTTTACATGTCGTCCCCCTCTAGAAGGGTGGGATCATGCTCCCACATCATGGACTGATGTGGGGGTATGATTCCAAGTTGTTTGACACCAAACACGACATGTTTTGATGCAGTCATTCCAAAGTCAGCATTTTAATGCACTTAAGAGTATATGGTTTAACCGCATCCACAAACAGCCATAGAGAATAGACTCTGGTAGTTGCAGAAGGGCCTTGCTCAGGCAGAGACACCCCCTCACATTATAAACCATGCACCCTGCCATCAGGATTGATAGGGCCTGCCATAGGGGTGGCTGATAGGTTTATATGTGTGTGTATGGTGAGACATAGAAACCTATATCCCAGTGAGGAGTGCTAATACTACCTCACACAGGCTGCAGTAGCAGGCCTGTGGTGTCAGATTGAGTCTGCTTCCCAGGGGTGGGCATAATACATGCTTCAGCCCCTGTTAGGCCTGTGAAGTGCCTGTGCCCTAGGTACCTAAGGTACCATATACTAGGGGCTCATAAGGTACCACAGTATCCAATCACTAGTGCATCTAATATGCACACCAAGTCGTTTAGAGAGAACAGAGAGACTGGGGCCCTGATTAGCAGGGACCCAGCCAGACTATAGCCAGAAACCAGTGTATACATCAGAAAAAAAGTGGGGGCAACATAAGTGCAGATCCTACTCTCCTACAGGTGGATATTGCTTAGCGGACAGAAGTAGGCTTAGAGATAAACAAAATATCTACTATGCTTTGATTAAGCAGGCTAAAGGGCAATTCTACTCAACCCGTATCGAAGCTGCCAACAATAACGCTAGGGAAATCTATGCGATTGTCCAGAGTTTTATGTCTCCCGTGGCCCAAGCTAGTGTAATGCCCTCCTCTCCCTCTTGGTGTGACACTCTTTCTCGATCTTTTAGAGATAAGATCCTAGGAATTCAAGCAACCTTTACTCCTCAGATCGCCCACGTAGCGGTTGCTCTGGTAGGCCCTTTAGGAGGCACTGGATGCCTACTGTCTGCATTTAGGCCAGTCGCCCCTCAAGAATGTCTTAAAATTCTTAAGGCTTTAAAATCAGGCTCTCTGTCTGACCCATGTCTGGCTAGGAAGTTGGCAGCGGTTGCTGAGGCTGTCAATGTAGAAGTGACCACCATTATCAATCATTTCCCTGCAGGAAGCGGTTGTTCCCCTGTCCTGGAAGGAAGCTAAGATTCGGCCTCTTCGTAAAAAGCAATCGTTAGACCCCCTTTGCCCAGGGAACTATCGGCCTATTTCTCTCCTCCCTGCAAAAGCAAAGGTATGTGAAAAGGTTGTAAATAAACCGCTGACCGACTTTGTGGAGAAGGAGGCTCTTTTACATCCATCACAGTCTGGTTCCGGTCATCACATAGCACTGAAACAGTGCTGGTCGAGGTGGCAGAGGCTATACGGGACTGCGTGGATGCGGGCGGAAGGGCGGCGCTCATCTTGCTTGACCTCTTGGCCGCATTCGATACGGTTCCTCATTCACTGCTTCTGTCTCGTCTGACCAGGATTGGGCTGTCAGGTGCTGTGTGGGAATGGCTCATCTCCTTTTCGGAAGCTCGGACCGATCAGATCTGGTTGCCTCCCTTTTCCTCCTCCCCTCAGGGGGTTTCAACAGGTGACCCGCAGGGGTCTGCCCTTAGCCCCCTTCTATTTAACATCTATATGACTCCTCTGATTTATTTAGCAGAGGAGTTGGGGGCTAAGGTGATGGCATATGCGGATGACACCCAGCTACTCTTCACCTGGGAGAAAGGGGTGGGCTCTGTATCTCAGGCCCAACATTGCCTAGCCTCAGTCTTCAACTGGATGGTGGATGCACAGCTCAAATGCAATGAAGGGAAATCGGAGATTCTGCTATTTGGCACATTTCCTCCGAATTTCCGAGAGCAGCTCTGGCCTCCTGACTACCCATGTCCGACCTCCTCCGGGAAACCGCCAAAAAACCTTGGGGTCTGGTTTGATGAACAGCTTTCTTTTGTGGGACACATTAAGAAGCTGGCTGGTGGCTGCTTCGGCCTTCTCAAATCTTTTAGAAGCTTCTTTCCCCTTCTGCCAGCAGCAGTGAGACAAACAATTACATGTGCGCTGATTATGTCTCGGCTGCACTATGCCAATGCCCTCTTTTCTGGCATTCCGGGCTATCTATTGAAGAAGCTACAGGTGGTTCAGAACACTGCAGCCAGACTGCTGTCGGGGCTGTCAGCCAGGGACAGTGTACAGAACCAGCTTCGACTATATCACTGGCAGAGTGAGATTTAAATTACTGATTATGGCCCATTGCGCTCTCCATGGATGCGGGCCTCTTTACCTACAGATGCGGGTGTCTTTTTATGCCCCTGCGCACGCCTTGCACTCCGCATCTCTATACCTTGCCCAAGTCCCACGCTTTAAGTGCCAGAGGATAGGGGGTGGCTCCTTTTCAGTGAAGGCAACTACGGCTTGGAATGCTCTCCCGCTGGCTCTGCGTACTATTCAGGATCCAGTGGCTTTCAAAGAAAAACTGAAAACTCATCTTTTTATCTGAATTCTACTATGGCACCTCACTAGACTCGCGCCGGGACACTCTCGAGTAGCTCTGCGTGCAATAAATTCATTTAACATAACATAACATAACATTTTGGTACTAGGGCATTTTAACTTTGTTGTTCCTGCCAGATACAAAGAGAAGATCCTGTGTTATTCAGTGCCCTCGTTACCTTTTTTGTGGGTTGTGGTGCTTGTCACTTCGCTGCCCCGCCGGTGCACACGACTGGGCACCCCAACTCGTGTGTCATCTGCAGGGCCTCTGCCCTCGGATCACTGGTTTCGGTTTCTGGAGTGGCAACATAAACAGTTGCTCCCAAAGGACTAGCCTGAACACTTAGGTGAATATCCCCTGCACCAGCATTCCATGGAAATTCTTTCCTAGCTCTTCCACGTCGACGAGGACGTCATAATAGCACGGCTCCGCTCGCGACACCGTATGACGTCATCGGAGCCATAAGAGGACCTTGTCGGCGTGCTGATGTCAGTTCCACCCATTTTTTCTGTGCCCCCGAGGCAAACAGGCGGACCGAGACATTTTCACATGTATACATAGTTTAATAAATATGTATATATTCACTGAAAAAACCATAGGTTTCAGGCATGTTATAGATAGAAATTAGCATTTAAAAAACCTTATAAATTCACTGAAAAAAACATAGGTTTCAGGGGCGTTATAGTTAGTTGGACATTTCATTCGTACAAAACCATAGAAATTCCCCCGTTATAGTTAGTTCAGCTAATTATAACTCGCGCGCCCGCAATGCACTGCTGATGACGTCACATATTACATCACTCATGACATGGTCAGTGACATCACTCATGACATCACTGATGACATCTCAAATGACATCACTGATGACATCATCCAGTGAATGTGTGTTTTTCTGAAAATTAAATATGTTTTATATATGTATATCTCAAGGTCGATGGAAGAATAAATGGGTATATAAGTGTCTAAATGGAGGATTTTTTTTTGTACAATTGATTGTATAACTGACTGATTAAGTGTATCTTAGTGAATACATGGGTTAGTGAGTAATGTTTAAATATGTAAATATCTGTATCAGTCTCTCACTTTGTGTATAAGTGGCTGCATGGGTTGGTGAGTAGCTACATGAGTGTCTATATGGGTTATTAGTTGTTTTTTTGAGTATCAGTATGAGTGTCTGATTGTCTGTATGGTTCGGTGGGGGGTATTACTTAGTGCATAGATGCATGAATGAGTGACTCACTGTTTGTATGTGTTGAAGACAGCATGTGTGCAGCACTGTATAGGTGGATGAGTGTGTGTATGGGTGTGTTAGTGAGTGAATGACTGTCTCAATAGTGTCTTTATGAGTAACTACATATGTTTTAAACTAGTATATGTGAGTATTGGTGTATATAAGTGAGTATATGTGAGAGTGAGAGATTGGAAGATCGTCGTTGTTGGGAGAGCCGGGTGTTGCAGGACTACATGCCCCAGAGGACTGAGGGGCTGCCTCACCTGTTTCCAGCTTCTGTCACCACCCCCAGCGCCTACTTATCCACCTAGCGCTTCCCGCTTCGCGGGAAACGCTTCGTTGTTGGGAGACCCGGGTGTTGCAGGACTACATGCTCCAGAGGACTGAGGGGCTGCCTCACCTGTTTCCAGCTTCTGTCACCACCCCCAGCGCCTACTTATCCACCTAGCGCTTCCCGCTTCGCGGGAAACGCGTCGTTGTTGGGAGAGCCGGGTGTTGCAGGACTACATGCCCCAGAGGACTGAGGGGCTGCCTCACCTGTTTCCAGCTTCTGTCACCACCCCCAGCGCCTACTTATCCACCTAGCGCTTCGCGGGAAACGCGTTGTTGTTGGGAGAGCCGGGTGTTGCAGGACTACATGTCCCAGAGGACTAAGGGGCTGCCTCACCTGTTTTCAGCTTCTGTCACCACCCCCAGCGCCTACTTATCCACCTAGCGCTTCCCGCTTCGCGGGAAACGCGTCGTTGTTGGGAGAGCCGGGTGTTGCAGGACTACATGCCCCAGAGGACTGAGGGGCTGCCTCACCTGTTTCCAGCTTCTGTCACCACCCCCAGTGCCTACTTATCCACCTAGCGCTTCCCGCTTCGCGGGAAACATGTCGTTGTTGGGAGAGCCGGGTGTTGCAGGACTACATGCCCCAGAGGACTGAGGGGCTGCCTCACCTGTTTCCAGCTTCTGTCACCACCTCCAGCGCCTACTTATCCACCTAGCGCTTCCCGCTTCACGGGAAACGCGTCGTTGTTGGGAGAGCCGGGTGTTGCAGGACTACATGCCCTAGAGGACTGAGGGGCTGCCTCACCTGTTTCCAGCTTCTGTCACCACCCCCAGCGCCTACTTATCCACCTAGCGCTTCCCGCCTCGCGGGAAATGCGTCGTTGTTGGGAGAGCCGGGTGTTGCAGGACTACATGCCCCAGAGGACTGAGGGACTGCCTCACCTGTTTCCAGCTTCTGTCACCACCCCCAGTGCTATTCAATCAGCAGGGCGTTCCGCTACGCGGTACGTGTGCGGTCGTGCCGGACAAAGCCCGGACAAAGGGCAGGCCATCGGGGGCTGGAGGAGGCTGGGCTGAGGCACCCCCCTTGGTTGGTCTATTGACTTTGATGGGGAGTAGGGTGTACTAATAAGGTAGTGTGATTGCGTTGCGTGACTATCTTCCCTACTGCTTGGATTTCTTTATTGTCCCGCTAGGGTATTGCTGCAACCTCCAACCTGATGGGTCAAAGAAAGTTTATTGAAAGTCAAGGGGGAGGAGGGGAAAGTAGCACTCAGTCTAAATTGCTTAAAAGTAAGAAAACTCGACGAGTAGCTAAGCAGCCTGATCCGGAGGGAGCTTTGGAACGTATTGGTTTATTGGTTGGGGAGTGTGAGGCTATTCTGGGGTCTGAACAGTTAGTGGTGGTAGATGGAGAGGTAGCTGATGTGTCCCCAGCTGATCCGGGGTGTGTTAATTCTATTTCATCCCCCACTGTCCCGGCCATGTTCCTCACTAAACCTAAAAGAAGAGCTTGTAGGGGGGCCGGTAGAGCGGGTGCAGATGATGTCCTGGTCAGAGGGGATGACTTATTGCCGATCACTGAAAATGTAATAGGGGATACTGTACCTGCTGTTTTGTGTTCTAATAGGTTCTCCCCCTTGATGAATCAGCTGGGAGAGAACAGTGTCGGAATGGCTGGTCCCTTGATGCCTTCTCCAATAGCTCCCTTAGGTAGTACTGCCAAGATTTATGATAACTCTTTACAAGAACTAATAAAAGTGGTCCACTCGTTGAGGGAGGAAATTGGCTCACTGAAGGCAGTGATAGAGACTTTGTCTATTAAAGTAGGGAAGTGTCCAGCTGATCCTCGTCCTCCCTTTTGTAACCCTAAGGTGATTTCTTCTTTTGCCCCAGTAAATCCATTAGACAGCCAGGTTAATCTCTTGGGGCTCCCCAAATCTGGTGCCCAAGGTTATGCTGCGATAACATATAGTGATGTGGTAAAGGTGGGTAAAAGTCGTATCTTGGGCTGCCCAATAGGTATCCCTGTGGGTACTGTGCAGGACACATCGAAATGCAAGAGGAGGGTGGGTGTAGGACGGGACCCCGCTACTCATGTTCAAGGAGCTTTGGAGGGTTGGGGAGCTCGCGAGGATCATTCCATGGGTATTACCACTAAATGCTCCAACAAAATATATATGACTAACGTCCCAAAACTGCCATATAATCATGGCCACGAGAATCCCGACTCGTTGACAACTAAGGCGATTCATTGGTTAAGGTATGTCAGGTTGCCGCTCAGTAATTAGAGAGGATATTATTAGAGCTACCAGACTTACCTCACCTAGGGTACCTGTTGATTGCATTAAACTAACCCTAAAAAGAAATGCCCTCGCAGAAAATCTTTTTGCCTTGGAGTTCAGGTCTAGCTCCCCTGAGGGCTCTTCTATCCAATTAAGAAAATATATTTCGTATGATCTAGGGGGGTCGAAGTGTGATCAACTGAGTGATAGAAAGGAGGATGGATCATCCTTGGAAAGTATTGACTGACTAGGTAGTGTGGGGGGCACAGGTTCCTGGGACCCTAGAGAGGGGTTGATGGATAATGAGCATCACATGCCTATGATGGGTGGCCCTTGGATTGGCCCCTGTACTACCTCTGTCCATCAAGTGGATAAAGATTTTAACAACTATCCTTTTACCACTGTCTCAGAGACGAGTTTGGGGTCTGTCTCATCCAATAATAGCCCAACCCCTGAATTCCAAGTTACTATCCCTGGTATCAATTGTCCTCCCTTGGTCGGAGGTTCTTTATTCTCGTGGAATATTGCTGGATTAAATGCTAAACTGTCCATTATGGACTGGGTTGCATTTATTAATAAAAATGATATATGCCTATTCCAGGAGACTTGGCTTTTAGAACCACGTTTTTGCGTGGGCTATTTAAATTTCCATATTCCGGCCATAAAAGGGACCCATGGGCGACCATCTGGGGTTTTAACCATTTGGCTGAGACAAGAACTATGTTTAAATAGCAAGTCTCTCCCTACTGGGAATAGAGATATCCAATTGTTAAGGTTTGAGCTTGGATCCGTAGGCACAATTGACATATATAATGTGTACGTAAGAGGCTCTAGAGGTGCAAAATCTCCAGTTTTAGACGAACTAATGAGCCTGTTTGATCTTTACTCAGCCGATACCTTTATTATTGTCGCAGGCGATTTTAATGTAACATTTGAACAGCTTGTAGAACCCGAGTGGGATACCCATGACAATGAAGAGTCACATTGGGGCATCCCCCCTCTAGAGTTGCTTCCCATAAAAAGGTGGCCAGAAGTAGTAATACAGATTAATTCTCTGTGCATGGAGAAGGGCTTGAGGGCCCTGAATGGTAGGATGCCCAGTGACCGTGAGGGTGCCCATACATTTAACAATGGTCAAAGTAAGAGTCGAATAGATTACATCCTTGCCGATGTGAAATTATGGCACTCTCTTGTCGATATGAAGATATTAGCCCTTACAGAGAGTGACCATAACCCCCTTTGTTTAACCCATAGGTGGTGGAAGACAGATTGTGGCCCTCTAGTGGCAAGGGAGACGTGTACTTTAGATGTTGTGCCATCTAATGATATGCGACGGCTGAGGTGGTCCCGCTTAAAGGAGAATCCTACTGCCCTGCTAAGTATTCTAGCAGAGGTTGACGGTTCTATACATGCAATAGAACAAATTCTTTCTTCCAATGGAGATATGAGGGAAGTAACAATAGCCCACAATAGCTTTTTTGTCAGTCTGAAATCTCATTTTGTAAAAAAACTGAAACCCGATCCAAGAGCTGTTCATTGCCAAGCCAGTTGGTATAGTGGGGAATGCAGGCAGTCAAGGCTATTGTTTGGGAAAGCCTTGAAGGAAGGCGATGTAGGCACGGTGCGACTCTGTAGAAAAAACTACAAAAGTAGTATCTCCAGGGCGAAACGCCAATGGGATGAACAGAAGTGGCAGGGTCTTCTTGAAGCAAGTGTCCAGAACAACAGTAAACTATTTTGGAGTATAGTTAAATGGGGATCTGGTGGGCAGCCAGAGTGTCCCCAAAACAATGTCTCCCAGGGGAGGTGGGTTGAGTATTTTAAACCCCAGTACGCCTCCCTCCCCGAAGCAACTGGAAGTGTTGGGTTGTCCCCGGTGTTTACTTTGGAAGATAATTTTACTAGAGTTGAAGTGGAATTGGTGCTCGCTGGTGTGGCGTCTGGAAAGGCCCCTGGCCCGGATGGGGTTCCAGCGGATGTCTTCCTATATGATAAGGTTAAATGGGGGAGATACATCCAATTGATTGCTAATGCGTTGGTGCAGGGTGCGCCAATTCCTAGTTCATGGAAAGCGGCTGAGATAATCCCGGTCTACAAAAAGGGGGATCAGTCGCTTCCAGAGAACTATAGGCCTATTCGCCTGATTGATGCTATCCAGAAGATTATAGGTAGGCTGATTTTAAATCGTGTTCACTCTTGGATAGCAACAAATAACATCTTGTCCCCATTCCAGGCGGGATTCCGACAGCATATAAGTACTGTTGATCAGGTATTCCGCTTTGTTCTCCTCTATTGGAAAATTGTGATTCTGGGCAAGGGGAATCTGTATGCTGTGTTTGTGGACCTAAGGGCTGCCTTTGATCTAGTCCCCTGTCCCAAACTTTGGATGACGTTGAAAGATCTGGGTCTTCACCGTGGACTGTTGTCCTTAATACAGAGGCTCCACGATGACAACTCTGCTAGAATTAGGTGGGGAGGTCAGGGTATGATGACAGAGGACTTCCCGGTGCAAAGGGGGGTTAGACAAGGCTGTGCAATGGTCCCTACTTTATTTTCACTATACATTAATGATATAGCTGAACGCCTTTTAAAAGCGAACACTGACACCCCTACTCTTGCCGACACAAAAATCCCAATTTTAATGTTCGCGGATGATGCGCTTTTAATTGCTAAGACACCTTGCGGTCTCCAGCGAACATTAGACATCTTTGAGAATTTCTCTGTGGAACGTGGCCTGGAAGTTAATGTAAAAAAAAAACAAGCTCGTGGCTTTCAGTCCACACAGATTGTTTAAAAATAAATTTTTATTGTTAAACCAATCCATAGAGCAAGTACAGGCTTTTAACTATTTAGAGGTCAACATACAAAACAATCTTAAGTGGAAACATCAGAAGGAATTGGCTACCTTAAAACATAGGCAGCTTGCAGGAGCAATATTTGGCGAATTCAAAAAATCTTTAACGAAACCGATTAGACCCGTGCTCCAGGTTTATAGTGCCAAAGCTGTAAGTGCAGCACTCTATGGTGCCGAACTGAGGGGATACGAGAACTTGTCTTCCTTAACCATCTCGGAAAACAAGTTTCTGCGTAGTATCACTTCTCTCCCACAAAGCACGCCCATAGTTCCCCTAAGACATGATCTGGGAAAGAATCCCATTGCAGATACAGCTAGATTACGTACCATCCTCTATTGGCATAGATTGTGGACAACCCCGGCATTAGCCCAGTATGCAGAGGGCTTTCTTGATGTAATGTCCTTGGTTGGTTCCCGTAATATTGGATGGTTCAAAGAACTTAGAAGATCTCTTGCGGCTCTGGGAATGAGTGATCTCTGGGAGAATCCCTCATTCCCATCAAAAACATTGTTGAAGGAGAAATATTGGGAGCTGGTTAACGCTAAGGTATCATCAGATAGTAACTCCCTTTCTCTAGCTGATGGTTTTTTTAACATAAAACCCGCTCCAAGATTAGAATTCTTCTGGGATCTTGTTACGAAAGTACTAGACAGGAAATTATATTTCCAGATGCAGGTGGGATCTCTGCCTCTAAGATCATTCACTGCTCGGTGGGACATTAATAGTAATAACCTATGCTCTGTTTGTAAGTCCCACGAAGAAACAATTGCCCATATGTTTTTGCATGCCCTGCCTATTTGGTTCCGAGGCGTGTTTGGTTGGACCTATTTGCAAATTATTGGGCACTAGACAAAGTGGTGAAGTAGGAAGAATTCTCTGTACTAGTACTGACCCGGTCATTGTTGTGGCTAAATTCCTGGGGTGGGCATGGATTATAAGAAACCAGAGTAAGGTGCCAGTTGTGCCAGATGTTTCCCTTCACGATCTACTTCGAAACTGTATAGCTTTGTATGTATTTTAACTTTTGTATACATTTTTATGAGGGCCTTTTTTTTTTTTTTTAGTAACCTTGTACATTGTTTTATTCTGGCCTTTTATGCATTGTTAATGTTGTTAATGATTGTGTAAGTCCTGTACTTGTCTTGTATTGCTTTTATAACTTTTGTCGAATAAAGCTGTTTTGGATTGGATTGGCAGAGTTCCTGTACAAATAAGTAGGTATTTCTATAAGTGATTGTTTAAGAGAGTAAGTATGTGTAAGTTTCTGTATAAGTAAGTGTGGTAGTGTGTGTATAACTGTATATGCAAGTAAATGGATGTTCGATACTTTGTTTGCATGTATGACTATGTGTGTGAGTAACTCTATGGATGAGTGGCGGTGTGTAACAGGATGTATAGGTGTATGAGTACATATGATGAGTGAGTACATGTATGAGTGACTGTATAGGGACTGTTGGTGAATGAGTGGATGTGTGTGTAGATCTTGGAATTACTGAATAGGTGTGTTGTAACTGGTATTGGTATGTCCATTGTTTTGAAAATGTTAGCTTGTATTTTTGAGTGTGTGTATCAAAGGTTATATTAGGGTGAGAGGAGGTCTGCCACTCTATCACAAGGATGATGTCACCAGGGATGTCATCAGTGATGTAATTTGAGATGTCATCGGTGATGTCATGAGTGATGTCACTGACCATGTCATGAGTGATGTAATATGTGACGTCCTCAGCAGTGCATTGCGGACAAGTGAGTTATAGTTAGCTGAACTAACTATAACTAGGGAATTTCTATGGTTTTGTACGAGTGAAATGTCCAACTAACTATAACACCCCTGAAACCTATGGTTTTTTCAGTGACTATATATATATATATATATATATACATGTATATATATATCCAGAGCACTCCTACGCCACCGCTTTGGAAAGCGCCCGCAAGTTCACAGAAAGGAGCACGGACCACAGTTTGATGCTCGTGATGATAGTTTATTTCATTCGAGGTAAGCCAGCCATGACGCGTTTCGACTCCGTGGAGCCTTGATCACATGTATATATATATATATATATATATATATATATATATATATATGTATATATATATATATATATATATATATATAAATCAGCAACTAGACTCCCTCTTGCTTCCTAATATTGGCTGCTGTGCGATTGATGTGATTTTAAAGAAAAAAGACGAATAAAGATTTTCTGAAGGAAGAAATTATCTTCACATGCGTTTGTTGTGACTTAATGATAATAGTCATGAATATTGATTGAAATTGAAAATATTGCACAATAGACATATGTCTGGTTTCTTTTATTTTTTTTTAATTAAAGTTTTTTATTGAGATCCAAATTTTTTTTGCAATATATTAAATACATTAAAGCCAATACATCCATAAAAAGAAAATGCGAAGTGGGTCGCACACCGCTCGTCATACTAGCAAATAGCCCCATAGGATTCTGGAGAATGTAGTGACAGCGGCGGGTACACCTATGCCACGAGTAAAAAGTTTAAAATGCCATCCCTGGACACGTGTTTCGAGGTAATTGCCTCTCGTCAGCAGGGAGCAGGTACGTATGCGGGGTGCTGTAGACTGCCAAAAATTATCAGGTATAGTACCTCTCACGGCGCGCGGGTGCGGGATCCGGGCTCGTCAACCCATAGCTCAGGGAGCTTTAAATACAAAATGCGAAGTGGGTCGCACACCGCTCGTCATACTAGCAAATAGCCCCATAGGATTCTGGAGAATGTAGTGACAGCGGCGGGTACACCTATGCCACGAGTAAAAAGTTTAAAATGCCATCCCTGGACACGTGTTTCGAGGTAATTGCCTCTCGTCAGCAGGGAGCAGGTACGTATGCGGGGTACTTGGCACCCCGCATACGGTCCTGCTCCCTGCTGACGAGAGGCAATTACCTCGAAACACGTGTCCAGGGATGGCATTTTAAACTTTACACTCGTGGCATAGGTGTACCCGCCGCTGTCACTACATTCTCCAGAATCCTATGGGGTTATTTGCTAGTATGACGAGCGGTGTGCGACCCACTTCGCATCCATAAAAAGAGAATACCTTTAGGCATAATATTAGGTTTACAAAAGTTAATAAGTAATACATAGCGCACTAGAAAATCAGGGACGGATATAAACAAAACAATAGAAAAATTAATTTTTTAACCACATACATAAGATAGTAGCCCCTCCTGAACTTAATCAAAATAAGTAGCCCAGATTTTATTAAATTTCCTAAGACCCCCCACATGTAGTGCGTAGGTGCGTTCACTTCTTTTAACCGCTTTCATCTTATGGACCCATTCTAGGACAGAAGGAATCAAATCGGTACGCCATCTTTGCAATAAAAGTGATCTAGCAAAAGCCATTGCAATGTATAATATTTTAACCAATTGATCAGGAAGGAGGAGATCTGGATCGAAACCAATAATAATTAACAAATCATTCACTACAAATTGAATACAACATTTAGTTTCCAAATAAGAAAAAATATCCTCCCAGAACTTTTGAATCCTAGGGCAATGCAACATAAAATGTGACCAATTCGCTGAAGGATGGTTAATACAGCGAAAGCAGTGTGCTGAGTAATTGTCATACATTTTTGAAATAGAAAAAGGGGTTCTATAAAGTTGCCATTTACTAAAAAACAGCATCCGTCGCCAATTCGCACCTCTTAGCGTGCAGAAATTAAGTTTATTAATAACTGACCAGACGTTGGTAGAAATTTCAAGATCTTCATGATCCATCCATTTTTTGATTGCCTTCTGTCCAAGATCCAGGCCCCTGACTAAAGCTAAACGCTTTTTCCATACCCCAGGTTTCCTGCCGGATGCATCTTCTAAAAGTTAATTAACTAGCTGGTGTTGATCAGTTATTTGAGAAACATCTAATTCGGCAAGAAATGTATGGAAGATGTTATATGACCCCAAAAGAATAAAATCATTACCAATCAATTGCGACATTTCGGTCATAGTCAACCATCTTCCATTTCTCAGAAAATATGAGACTTCACGGAATCTACCAAGGCCCATTTTAGAATGAGTTCTGAGGATAATGTGATCCCTACTAATGGTAAAATGCCAGATAGTAACGTGGCTGATTTAATTACAGGGATAGAATATCTTTTATAGATCACCTGTCGTTTTTTGAAAAGCCAATGAAGACACTTATAACGAACCAATTTA
Organism: Triturus cristatus; assembly: GCF_964204655.1. Taxonomy (NCBI): domain Eukaryota; kingdom Metazoa; phylum Chordata; class Amphibia; order Caudata; family Salamandridae; genus Triturus; species Triturus cristatus. The sequence goes on from NC_140585.1 coordinate 621,102,123, forward strand.
GGGGATTTGAAGATTAACAAAGGGGAATGAAACTGGTTTTTCTTACACATTAAATCCATAAAACTGATTTGACTGTAGTTGAGGTTTGAATCTAGATAAATACTGTGCAAAATAAGCATAATAATAATCCCTGAGATTGGGAAGAGCTAGGCCTACCTTTTCCAATTCTTCATACAAAGTGCTAAGTGCGATACGTGATGATTTTTTTGCCCAAAGAAAGGCTGCAAACATTGACTCTACTTGGGTAAAAAAGGAACCTGATAAAGTACATGGGATAGTTGAAAACATAAAATTAAACAAAGGAAGAATAGACATTTTAATCAAGGCCACCCGACCCAGGATGGATAAAGGGAGAGAGTTCCAACGTGAAAACAAGGCCTGAGTTTTTTTAAGAAGTGGTGCAAAATTCAGGTGATATGGTCGCCAACACTTTCAGAGAAATATGCCCCAAGGTATCTCTTAGGTTTGGTGTTAACACAAGAAAGAATATCGGGGTGCAGATCCAGACTTGCTCCTCCACATTGTAAAATTTTGGTTTTCCTTTTATTAATGCGATACCCGCCTAAAGCCTCAAAATCCTCAAACACCTGAAAACCTTTAGCCTGAACCTCTATATCAGGCTTGATAATAAGTATGAAATCGTCGGCGTATAATTTCAGTTTCGATATAGATGGAATTGGGGGACGAATATCAACACAGTTTCTTATTGCTATCGCCAACGGTTCGATAAAAAAAGCAAATAAGACATGCGATAAAGGGCACCCTTGCCTTGTGCCCCGTTTTACTTTGACCAGCCCAGCCACCAAAGTATTGATAATTACCTTAGCTTCAGCGTTAATATATAAATTATGGATCAGGGCCGTGATCTTTGAGGAAATAACAAAGTAACCTAAAATCATAAACAATGTCTCCCACACAACAAGGTCAAAAGCCTTCTCGGCGTCTAGTAGGAGGACTAATGCGGGTATCCTCTGTATGTTGAAATAGTCCAATGCCTCAGTTAAATAATGTGTATTGGTGGCTAACTGCCTATTTATTTATTTATTTATTTATGGGTTTGTACCGCGCTGGACTCGACTCCCGAAGGAGTATCTCCGCGCCTTGAGACGGCCATATTACAGCAGAAGAAGAAATCCAAGCAGTATATCTTAATAGTTCTGAAATAGGAAGGTTTTTAATTGTCTCCTAAAAGGAAGATGATCGTCACATAGCCTCAAAGATGTAGGTAGGCTATTCCATAGGGTTGGACCAGCAACTGATAGGGCTCTGTCTCCCTGTCTTGCTTTTTTTACTCTGGGTACACATAACACAGCCTGCTCACTGGATCTCAGAGAGCGCATGGGTACATAAGGGCAGAATTTGTTCGAAAGATATACAGGGCCTCTCCCATGTAAGCTTTTATGTATAACACAGCAGATTTTAAACTTCACCCTCTGTTTGATAGATAACCAATGCAGCTTGTTAAGTAAGGGTTTGGAAGGAGTACGAGGAGGCCGATTTAGGACAAGGCGAGCAGCGGTGTTCTGGACTACCTGTAGTCTAGAAGTGACTCCTTCATTTGCTGCCAACAATAGTCCATTACAATAATCCAGCCTACTTAGTACTAGAACCTGTATCAAAGTTTTTCTAGTTGAATCTGGCAGTAAAGGGAAGACTCTCCGCAGCAAACCAATAATGTGGAAACAAGAGCCCACCACTTGGTTGCCGTGATGCTTTAGAGAAAGCTCCTGGTCCAATCGGACCCCTAGATTTTTCACAACCTGTCTAGGTTCAGGGACTGGGCCAAGGTCTTGAGGCCACCAGTCAGGAGTCCACAGGAGTTTGGCCTCCCCGAACAGCATCACTTCTGTCTTTGCCACATTGCATTGCAGGAAGTTAGATGCCATCCAGTGAGCCACTGCTTTCATCCCCTGGGCAAAGTCATTCCTAACTTTGGCAGTAAGGGTTTTGAAAGGAAAGAGGAGTTGGGTGTCATCTGCGTATGACACTGGGATGAATCCATGGGATCTCATGATGTCTGCTAGGGGGTCCACATAGATGTTAAAAAGAGTAGGGCTCAGACAGGAGCCCTGTGGTACCCCCTTAGAGATCTCCCTCTCCTCTGATCTATATATCCCCAAAGTGACCCTTTGGGTGCGGTCTGTTAGGAAGCTCCTCAACCAGGCTAAAGCCTTGTCTTCCAAGCCGATGTTAACTAGCCTGGTGGTCATGATGTTATGTGACACTGTGTCGAACACCGCGGACAGATCCAACAGGACCAGGATAACAGAGTAGCCTTTATCCTGGAACATGTGTAGATCGTCCGCGACAGACAGCAAGGTGGTCTCAGTGCTGTGTCTTGGCCTAAAACCTGACTGGGAGGAGTCTAACCCACCTGTCGTTTCGATATAGTTTGACAGGTGTCGGTTTACAAATTTCTCTATTATTTTACCCAAGAAGGGGAGAAGTGAAATAGGTCTTAGATTAGACAATTCCGTCCAGGGGATTGCAGTGTTTTTCCTCAGCGGTCTTACCAAAGCCCTTTTCCAATCTAAGGGGACCTTCCCTGTACTAAGAGAAATGTTAACCAGATTCTGAATTTGCGGTCCTAGAACGTCTGCAAGCATGGGCATAATATGTGCAGGGATGGAGTCTAAGGGGCTGCCACTCTTAATTTGAGTAATCAATAAGACTACCTCTTCTAAGGAAATAGGGGGAAAACTTGTAAGGCACTGAATAGGTTGTACCTGTCGTGTGATCTCATGAGAGATCTTGTTTCCTCCTGCAGCGCTTATATTTGAAGCCATTATCCTGTCATAGATCCCATCTATCTTCTTCATAAAAAATAGAGAGATCTCATCACAGAGATCCTGGGACGTAACCTCTGCAGTCTCACAGGCCACTGGCTTGGTAAAGGTTTGTAGAATATTATACAACACTCTAGAGTCTTTCCCAGCCGCTGTTAGTTGCGCTGCAATATGATTTTTCCGGACCGTTCTAATGGCCTTGTGATATATCTTAAGAGAAGTTCTTTTTTTTTTTTTTTTTTTTGAAGACCTAATCATGTTTTATTATATTTTACATTCTTTTTTTTTTAAAATCTTTTTATTGAGCATTTTTACATTTATGTACAAGGCACAGTGCACTATTCCAAAAAGTAGCGTGACAGCAGTGAGATATTCCATCTACAATAGGAGCGACAAGGGCCAGAAAATTTAACGTAGGAACAAGAATACATAACACAAAAAAGAGATAAACAAGCGAGACCATAAAAATCATTAATTACCATGATCAATATCCCCCTCCCTTTCGAAGCACTCTCTGCCTACCCATAAGGAACCTTTAATAGACTATACACCAAATAATCACAAATTCTAGTCAGCAGAGAGCATATATGAACATGCATTACCAGACCCATTCAGTTCGTTAAAATAATTTAGAAATTCCCTTCCTTCCATCGAGTGATGGGATCCCAGATTACCCTGCCCATTTTCCTCCCGTTTTTGCCTTTCCTAGCATATATCTCTTTCTCCAGATGATACATCGAAAGCAATTTAGCAAGCCACTGATGAAATGTAGGCGGGAGAGGATCTAGCCATGCAGAGGCTAGGCACAATCTAAGAACTGCTACCGCTACAAACAAGAATTCCCCCCCTAACTGCATCTCTCCTTCCTCCTCATTTATGCCTAATAGAATTATTGCGGGGGTTAATGAAAAAGAATTTATTCCTAGTACAGTCTTTATAAAATTTCCAAAATCCTTCTTCAACAAATATAAATGGGGGCATGTGGCAAATACATGTTCTAAGTCTGCCTCATTACTTCCACATCTATAACAATTTGTTCCTACAGTTCCTCCCCACTGAGCTAATTTAGCTGGGGTTTAGTACAGATGATACAACGTTTTGTAATGCTGTGCCTGTAATGATGCAGAACACAGAAGCCTATGACCCTTTTCCAGGGATAACTCAAAACAATCCTGACTGACACTCAGACTATCCTTCCACTTATCACCCCATTTCCCTAAATCATCCTGCTTTCCTTTCGTTAGTTCAAAATAAAATCGTTTAATCGTACACTCTTTCCCTGTTCGTATCAATTCCATTACCGAGTCTCTACCAAACCCCAGAGATCCGCCCACTTTACTCATCAAGAAGCTCCTGATTTGTAAAAACTTGAAGAAGTGACTGTTGTGTAAATTGTACCTGTTCTGCATTTCTGAAAATTGGCAGACACTTGAGTCCCCCAGAACGTCCCCAAAGCTCTTAACTCCCTTACCTACCCATTCTGCGAACACCGAGTCCGCAAAAATCTCTTCTGGAATATTAGGGTTATCTGTGAATCTAGTGTAGCGGTTATACCTCCCCAGGCCTGACCTTTTCATAAATGCTTTCCAGACTGCAAATGCTGCCATGAGAGTCTTAAATTTTGTTCTCTTGTAATAGCTGGCCTCCGTAAATTTTAGAAACACATTTTCTACCTCCATACCCAAAACCAGTCCAAATATTGCAACCGTGCCTAGATCGCTCCCTCCTTCAGCCTCCGCACCCCCTACGAACCTTAACATATTTTGAAACGTTGCAGCCCAATAATACAGTCTTAAATCGGGCACTGCCCACCCTCCCCTTTCCTTTGGCAATGTCATGAACCTTAATGCCCTTCGTGTCTTTCCTTTTCCCCAAATAAATCTATTAAGCATGTGTTCTATCCTTTTGAACCACCTAGCATCAAACAGCAAGGGAATTGCCCTAAATAAATATAAAAATTTAGGGAGAATTAACATTTTAATTATATTCGTCCTCCCCACTAAACTCAAATGCAAGTTCTCCGATCTGTCCAGGTCTTTTTCTACATTTTCATTAATGGAGCAATATTCCTTTCCACTAATGAGTCCAAATCAGCCGAAATAGAGACTCCTAGATATATTCCTGAGCGTATAACTCGGTTGTCAGTACAGATGGCAAATCTATTTTTAATTATTTGAGTCTTTCCCGTATTTAACCTATACCCCGAGATATACCCAAAATTTGTGGCCTCTATTTCGATTTGATTAATGGACTCCGTCGGTGTTGGCGTGACCACTGCAACATCGTCAGCATAGGCTAGAACTTTACACTGCCCAGTTAGGGTAGGGAGAGCACTAACCAGACCACATGCCTCAATTCGCCGTATAAATGGGTCCATGTAGATGGCAAACAGCAGTGGTGAACAAGGACACCCCTGCCTAGTTCCGCGACCTATTTGAAATTGCCTTGTACACCCTGCGTTAACCCGAACCGAGGCGACAGGATTCAGGTACAATGCCTTGATTGATTTAATAAATCTCTGCTTTACACCAGATCTTTCCAGTACCCCCCATAGATAGCCCCAGGAGACCCGATCGAATGCTTTTTCCGCATCCAGTAGCATAACAGCCATCGGGTCTCCTGCAACTTCCGTCGCATCAAATAGAGTAATCACTTTACGAATATGATGGGTTGTCCCCCTTCCAGGGATGAACCCATGTTGCATTCTGCTCACAGTGTTAGCGATCACTCCTGCTAGTCTTGTTGCCAATGCTTTGGAGAACACTTTGGCATCAGAGTTCATTAAAGTGATTGGTCTATAAGACCCAGGCTCCTCCGGAGGTTTCCCTTTTTTGAGTATTAACACAATCACCGCACCCCCCCACGATGCAGGAATTGAGAATCCTGCTTGCGCCTGCTGTATTAGATTTGTTATAACCTCCTTCAGGGCCCCCCAGAAAACCTGATAAAATTAGACCGGAATTTGATCCGGTCCTGCTGCCTTACCCGCCGACAAATTCCATACTGCATCTTTTATCTCTTCTAATTGCAGTGCCCCCTCCAAACCTTCCGAGTCCTCCTCCTCCAATGCTACCCCAGGTATCCCTTAGAGATACTCATTCACCGCCCGGTTATCAATATCCCCCAGATCATCAGTGTATAGCCTCTCATAAAAGCTCCTAAATACATCTCTAATTTCCTCCGGGTCCGTATGTAACCCGCCCGCTGTATCCCTTATCTCCCTTATTATTCCCGTAGACTCTTGCTGTCTTGCCCGAACAGCAAGGTGTCTGCCTACGGCTTCACTACACTCATAACACTTCTCCCTTTTAGACGTGTACAATTTAGCCGCTTTAATAGCAACGTCCCTTTCAGCCTCCCCTTTAACCTTGAGTAGCTCATTCCATGCATTGTCAATTTGGATACCACTCAAAAGACAGCTTTCTAATTCTGCCTCCGCCTCGATCACTTTTCCTCTTGCCTCCTCGCTCCTTGAGCGTTCTTGTTTCTGCTTATAGGAACTGAAGCTCCTTGTCTCGCCCCGGATTCCTGCCTTAAAGGCATCCCAGACCACCCCCTCTGCCGCGCTACCTCTATTAATCTGGAAGAAATCTTTGATCCACTTAGTCATGTGTCCTACATAACCCTCATCTTTTAGCAGCCCCCTTTCAAACGTCCAACTAGTGCGCTGTCTTTCATTTGTTTTACTTGAGATTGTAAGTATTAGTGGGTTATGGTCGCTGAATATCCTTGGTAATTTACCTATCTGTACATTCGAGACATCAGAGCTAGGGACCAAAAAATAATCTAACCTGACACACACTTGGTGTGGAGCTGAATAGTATGTGTACCCCTTGTCAGCCATCCGTTTAATCCCCCAGACATCTATTAGGGCATTATTTACGATTAAGCTTCCCAATGCCCGGCTCACTCTTTTCTTCCTCCCTTTATATTTACCAAAGGAGCCCTGCCCTAACCCATCTGACCCATTAATATTAAAATCCCCTGCGATAATGACTCTCGGGGCCCAAGTAGCTAATTCTACATCTAAGAATTGAAAGATTTCCGGATCATCTTCCGTAGACCCATAGACAGATACAAGCGTGGTCCATACCCCATCCAAGAGACACTCTACCATAGCCCACCGCCCCCACTGATCCTGTGCTTTCTTCCTTACCACAATATTCCTATTCCTAGCAAGGATGGCTACCCCTCTCTTTTTCACCCCCTGCCTAGAGCTCACTAATAGGTAAAATCCCAGCTGATTCAACAGGTACACCTGCGAGTCCATTATATGTGTCTCCTGCATGAAAACTAAATCAGCATTCATTTGCCTTAAGGCAATGGAGATTCTCATTCTTTTTTGTGCATCATTTAGCCCACATACGTTCCACGTTACACACCTAATATCCATGAGGACCCAAGGGCATCATTACTCGCATCCTTTCTCCTTCCTTGAATTATTTCTTTTTGTTTCTGGCCCTCTCCCCCTAAAGTAGCCTCCCTCCGCTTGCATGTAGTCGCCATTTTCCAGTTACTTTCTTACCCTCTCCTTATATCCTCCTCCTTGCCTTTTTTGCCTCTTTTGCCTCTTTTGCCCTATCTGTTCCATACGCACCGTGCCTTGTACCCCCCCAAGTGCCCCAACCCACTCCCCCCTCCCTTACTGGCAAATAGGTCGATCCCGACCTATGTGTGACAGCCGGTCCTCCCAGGAAGCACCCCCACCCTGCCCACACATCTTAAGCCTTCAATCCATTCTACACTGATGTGATAACCCCACTTTTTGCAGTCAGATCTTTTTCCCTCTTTTCATTTCATTTCATTTTACTTTTTAAAGAACAGCATAGAACTTCTTAAGAGAAGTTCTATGCTGTTCTTTATCATGAGGTCTTTGGGACTGCCTCCATAACTTTTCCAATTTTCTGGTTTTTTGTTTCAAAGATCTTAATTCCTCAGAGAACCAGACTTCTTGCTTATTCGCCATGCGCGGTTTATGTACTTTCTCCGGGATAATGGCATTGATTACTGCTCTGACCGTCTCCTCAAATCTGTCAAGGGCAATTACTACGTCCCCTGTGGAATTCTCAAACAGGAAGGTTTTATACTTCTCTCTAAAAGCTTCCATGGTGAGTTTATGCCAAGGTCTCCTCTTACTAGCTAAGGCGGTCTGTGGTTGTGGCTTATACCTGGGAGCAGTATAAAATTTTAAAATAAAATGATCTGTCCACTCTACCTGTGTAGGTGTCATGCATTTAATGAAGGATGAGTTCGACAGAACTAAATCCAAAGTGTGACCTGCCTCATGAGTGGGCCCATGGTTAATCTTTTTAAGTCCCAGGGAATCTAAATCCAATAGAAGAGTTTTAGCCTCTGTACATGGCTCGGACTCACTATGTACGTTAAAATCCCCCACCAATAGGAAGTCCTGGTTTTCTTGTATATATGGCACTAAGGCCTCTATGAGTGCAACAGAGAAGTTCCCACTTGGGCCTGGTGGACGATATACCAAAGCTCCCTTCCTCTGTTCCCTGGGTATTGAATTAATTTTAAAAATTAGTACTTCCATCTCGGGTGTACATATTTCATCAAGGATAATGATGTTCACTTCCTCCTTATGAACAATCGCCACTCCCCCTCCTGTTTTATTAGGACGGTCTAGCCTGACTATTTTATACCCCACCGGGATACCCAATGTAACAGCTGGAACCGAGTGTGGCTTAAGCCATGTTTCTGTTAAGAAACAAAGATCGGGTTTCTCAGTAGAAATAAGGTCCCATACGTGAGTGGCATGCTTCGCCAATGAGCGAATATTACGGAGCAGATTTTTACTACCCCGGGGGATACTATCCATTTTGTGATTCATCAGGACAATTTTTTGTACTTTAGAGTGTGAGGCATCTAGTTCGTTCAATTGGTTACATTCCTCTCCAAAAGGTGTCTGACATACCTGACAGGTGAATGGGCCTTCTAACGTTAGTTCCCTGACTACATTACATATCTTCGGGAGATGATTACGCATGTCTCTCAGTGCCTGAGAGCTGTAGGTTATCCGGTGACCGGACATGGTCTCTACGGTGTGTAAGCAATTCTTCATAGCCCCCTGGCCCTGGCCCCGTCCGGTCACGGACGGGCGCAGACGGGCTAGTCTTTGGCTCGTCTTAGGGGCAGGAATAGGCGCCATGCTGCACGCCCACGCTGCGCGCTAGGGGCAACGAGTGGCTAAATAGCCCTCGAATAAATGGAAGCTAGATCGCTAACCGCCCGCCTTCCTGTGTGGGCCTGTCACTGTCCCGCCCTCCGCACCTGTGATTGGCTGATGGGTCGGACCGGGCGAGTAAGCACTTTTTAAACTTTAAAGCAACGTCTGATCCCTCAGTGCGTGCGTGAATGTATTTTAAAACAGCGTGACACTAGATATCTGACAACAGGAGGTCCCTACAACAGATTCACCAAATTACAATTTACAAGGTAAAAAATTTTGTTTTTAAAAACGTTTCCTCTTGTCAAAACAAGATACACATCAGACAGTTAATTAATTCCTCTGCAAAGCTGGCACCAAGCGGGGTCGGGACTAGCTGCCACCTATGCCCTTACCCCTACCAGCAATAAAACTATTCTGATCAGAATGGATCAATTGCGCCACGTGTTGATTAAACCGAAGTGATAACAATTTGGTGACGATTTTATAGTCTGTGTTTAACAACGTTATCGGACGATAGGAATTCGGATCCTCGCTGTTCTTACCTTTTTTCAAGAAACTAACTGTGTTACCTTGTCTAAAGGACTCTGGTATTCCCCCCCTCCAACATAGAGTTTACTAAACGAAGAAAAAAATCCGCAACTGAGTTAAAAAAGACTTTAAAAAATTCAGGCGGAAACCCATCCGGGCCACAAGCCTTGCCATTTGGCAAATTTTTAATGACCCCCTACAGCTCTTCCATAGTGAAGGGGCTGGTCATAGAGAATTTCTCCAATTCCGAGAGTTTCGGTAATCCATTATTCTGCAAAAATTCTTCTAACATGGTCCTATCCACAATCTATTGTTGGCCGTAAATGGACTTATAATGCTGAAGTATTATTTCCCCAATTTTAACTGGGTCGTCTGTACGCAAGGCAGTTAAAGGGCATTTTAACGCATTGATCTGATTTAAGGCTGCCTGTTCCCAAGCCTGCCAAGCTAAAAACCTGCCCGTGAAATTACTTTCCTCATATGTTTTTTGGCGGTATTGTTGAAAGGAGGCTTCACTCTGAGTATAATAATTGGCACTAAGTTCACGCTTAGCCTGATCCAGCTGGCGTTGGTTAAACACAGAGGGGTTATTAAGAAAAGCAAAATAGGACACTTGGACTTTCTGCTCCAAGATTCTCTTATCTTCCCTAACTTATTTTTACAAATTCTGCATCTTTTCCAATAATTAGCCCCCGGACAAAAGCCTTAAGTGTATCCCAGACCACGTTTAGGGGTGCAGACTCACTATTTTGTAATAAAAATTCCTTAATCTCTGTCCCAATGAAGCCCACCCAGACCTCTTCATTAAAATATTGTCTGTTCAACGACCTTCTTTTAGGGGACCTTACGCAATTTCCTAATTGTACTTCAAGCACCAACATAGCATGATCAGAGAATCCATTATATAGGAATCTCTGCTAGCTGAAGCACAGTCTCCGAGAAACCAAGAAAAAATCAATACGTGATGAAGTACGGAATCTACCTGACCAACAAGTGTACGCTATTTTGGTTGGAAAAGTCGCACACCATGGATCCTGTAGGTCCAAAGTTACTCCATACTGTTGCAAGGTTTTTAAGACTTTAGGTCTCTGCTGCTTTTTAGCCCGCACTGAAGAGTCTATTTTGGGATTCATTAAGACATTAAAGTCGCCCCCGGGTACCTGAATTAGGGACTGAAACAGATCCTCATAGACCTTGGGGTTATCCTCAATTGGAGCGTACATACTGACAAAAGTTAACAGTCTCTGTCTCTGTCTGATGCTGCAGGTAACCCAGCACCAACGACCATATTGATCTTTATCAAAATTAATGACCTCCGCCCGAAGTTTTTTACTTAAAAATATGGATGTCCCTCTATGGGAGGCGGAGGATGAAGAAAATCCCCTAAAAGCTGCCCAGGACCTAAACATAGAGAAATCAGACAGTTTTACAGCTGGTATATGGGTTTCTTGTAAAAGAATCACTGCCGGATTTTCTGTTTTAATCCATGATTCAATTGCCCGCATTTTTGTTTTATTATTGAGACCGTTAACATTAAAAGAAACCACTTTCAGCAGTTCCTTACTAGCCATAATTAGGACCTAACCCAAGCTTAAACCCCCTAAACATCTTACCCAGAGTCAAGTTAACAAATGGATTTATAAAACCTGAATAAGTTTGCAAAAGAAGGACTTCATTTTTTCCCCTTATGCTCCCATCCCGGCCCTTGTGACTCCACCCCCGAAATGTGAGAACCCCCCCACCAACCACTCTAACCACATTTCAATGCTAAAAAAGCGATCTATTGATTAAACATGCATGCAGGCGTGCACTGTAAACAAAGTAGGGCCCCACTATGATCGAGTGACAGCCTAACACACAACTCAATCTTGATTAGACCTTCCAATGAAAGAGGCAAGAGGCAAGAGGTAAGCTAGAATTACCCCACCTGACCCCACTATCTGATGACCATGGCCATTGTGAGAAAACAAGGATTTCCATCTAAACCCTAGAACCCTGCAAGATCTCTTTTAATAATTCCTGGGCTTCATCCAGGTCAGAGAACATGAAAAATTTGCCCTTAACCAAGACCCTCAATTTAGACTGTTGGGCAATAGATGCTTGCGCCCCATTTGCTTTAAATAGATGGAGAATCTTCACAAATTCCTTTATCCTACGTGCCGCCACAGCAGTCATATCGGAGAAAATGCGACATTTTACAGTTTCGTTCACTACAAACTGTCTCTGTTGGATTGCTGTAGACAGTATTTTCTCTTTCACACGATAATTTACAAAGTTTAATAATATTGTCTGTGGAATCGTAGAATTAGGAAACGGGCGAGCAGGAACACGATGAGCCCTGGTGATGGTAAGATCACCTTCGAACTCTGGGATAACCCTTTGTTTAATAAATGAGTTGACCCACTGCAGGGTTTGGGAGCCCTCAATTCCTTCCGGAATTCCAACTATCCGGAGATTGGACCTCCAAGAATGATTTTCTAGCTCCTCCAATTTGTTCTCAAGAGCATGCTTGCTCTTGGCAGCTGCTTTGACTTCTCCCATTACAATGGTCATCTGGTCCTCTAGCACTGAGATCCTAGCTTCTGCCTCCTGAAGCTTAATTGGGAAACTTGATATTGTCTCTTCAATTTTCATTAAACGTTGATGAAGAGAAGCAAGTTCAACTTTCTGGGTTCTCTTCAACTCACGGACTTCTTCCAAGATTAAGTTAAGCATGTCTTTGACACTAATCTGAAGTTCGCCCGCTGACTCCATATTACGACTAGAAATGACATGAGGGGGATCCACAGTGGAAGAAGAAGAGCTCACCGCCTTTGTCCCCTCAGGAGACATCACGCCAGTGCAAGATGCCGATTCTTGCAGAGAGACCCGGGGGTGTATCGATGTCAAAGCTTGAGGAGATGTCAATGAACCGGAGGGGCTGGAGGCTACATCAACATGAAGAGATGTTTCTGAAGTTTCTAGTTGCCCCACTTGTTTACCTATTTGAATAGTCAGCGAAGTTGAGGAGGTCAACTCTTCCTGGTTAAGATTTTGTCCTGGGGATGCCCCCATAATTATTCGAAGATCAGATTTCGGATTACCTTGCAGACTTTCCTGACTGATAGAGGCAGGGTCCAAGTTCAAGTTTGCTACAGGTGCTAGAGCCGACGGCACTATGACTGCTGAAGGTTCCTTAAAGGATTTCATGGCTGGGCTGAGGCTGAGGCTGGAGCCAGGAGAGGGGGATTGCAGCGTCGCTTTTTTAAAAAAATAATGGAAATTATTTTGCTTCTTTTGTCTCTTTCACCTTTTTGGGACCTTCAGCCCCCGCATTAGCCTGTAGAGAAGTTTCTGGCACAGCTACAGCTGCATTCTTGTCTGCGATGCCCACCGTACCCACCTGTTCTAAGGGTGTGACAAAGGACAGTTCCTCCTCTTCTGAGCTCTCAAGTGTAGTATCCAATCCGAGCAAGTTGGGGGCATTCTCCTTACTAGCCAGTCGGGCTAGTTTTTTATCTTCTTTGGCCTGAGTTCGGCGAGTTTTAACCTTTAGGCGGGCATTTAGCAGCTTTCCCATTCTGACCACTGCACCTCTGCACCCCCTTACAGCCCCCTGTGTGATCTGATAGTACTTATAACTTGTGCTTCAATTATAGTTCTTTTATAAAGTCTCTCCTCTAAAGGTATAGTTGAGCCTGAGAGACTATAAAGTGGTGAGGCATAAAATGAATGAGGCACACAAAGAAAGCATGGGGGAGATACCTTGTGTAGATGGAAGACAGAGTCCAGCTCTCCTGATGACAACCTCCTAATGACAATAGGCTATGCAAGCTGTGCTGTGCCGGTACTGCGAGTTGTTGACAGTGCTGTAACAAAGTGTATCAGGTGGGCTGATCAGTATACCACTAGCCACTTTTGTTGTTTTGTGCAGTTTCCGCCTTGGCCTCTCTAACACCTCTAACACCTTCTCTCTGTGGGATTTTCAAACAAACTCCAAATCCCATAAGGAACTAGTGATGGCGTCTGTGGCATTTAAAATTAGGGTGCTTCAAGATTCAGCGTAATTAAGCAAGAGAGGGGGGCCAGAATAGTAGAGAAACACTGATCAATCCTCAAAGAAAGATAAAAGCATTTTCCACCGCTTTGCCGTGAAGAACTGCTGTTGCTACTGTACTCGCAGCTCTTGGTGCGTCTGGAGTGCTTAAGAAGGCTGCTTGCCGAAGCTGCAGAGATTCAGAGCTCTTCTTCTTACCGACAAAAAGTTAAGCGAGTGGAAATTAAACCCAAGGCCTCGTGAAACAAAGAAGCACTGAAAAAATGCTGCTAGGGGGCGCCGGTTAATCAAAGCACATTTTCGATTGTCCCCATTTAATTACAAAGCGCTTCTTTATTTTTTATTGTCTGGTCTCACGGAGTCATTACAGTTAAATGCATAAATGCATAACGACTTCCAGACCTCTCAGGCCTTTTTAGACAGATAGCGAAGTCCAAGCACTTCAAGGAAAACTGCTGCCTCTGCTGCCGTTTCTGCCGATTAGCACCATTTTGCCATTATACTGCCAATCACCCCTTGCCGCTTTTCGTATTCAGCGCTTAGCGCTTTTCACTAACCGTCATCTTGCACATCTTGCACCTCCTTCGTTATCTTTCCTCAGCCACAGTCTCAGGGATCATAATGGCATCAGCCTCTCTCTCTTCCCCCACCGTAATGCTCAGGCAGAAAAACGGAAGAAAGAAAAAAGCAACAAAGGAGCACTCCGCTTCGTCGTTAATCCCAGGTACAGCCCCAAGCAGCAATCACTCCCCAGGGCTCACAGGAGCGAGGACGCCAACCTGCCGAACACCAGCACGCCAAGGACGAGTCACTATTGCTGGGGGCGGGGCAAGAATCACCTGTGGCTATGTGGAGACGTGGTACTCCGCAGCCATCCAATATAGACATATGTCTTGTTATGTTTCATTATCACATTTTTTAATTGGGTGCTGGACCATTATTTTGCCAGTTTATCTTGGAAATCAATTTCCATTCAAGAGTGTAGAAGGGTTGCACTCCAGGTTCGTTGCACCATTGAGTTAACATTTTACTGTTTCTACATTATGTTGGCGAGTGCTGGATATCAGTGCCTTGACCCTTCATATTCTTTGTATGCACATTTAAGCTATTATTTTCATAATATACATATTACAAACACTTTCTGAGTAATTTTGACAGTGTCTAAGTGTGTAAATAAGTGGATGCATGAGTCTGAGTTGGTCGGTAGGTACATATGTCAGTTCCTGGGTGAATGTGTGAGTGGGAGCAAGAGTGTCTAAGTGGGTCTCAGATTGACTGCCTGAGTGTCTGAGTGGATCTGTAAGCTGGCCCATGGGCCCATGAGTCTCACAGTGAGTCTGTGAGTGAGCGTGCATGTTTCTGACTAGGTCTGTCAGAGTGTGAGTGAATCTCCCAGTGGGTCTGTGAGTTTCTGCGTGACTGTCTGAGTGGGTCTGTGAGTGGGTGAGTGAGACTCTAAGTGGGTCTGTGAGTTTCTGCGTGACTGTCTGAGTGGGTCTGTGAGTGGGTGAGTGAGACTCTGAGTGGGTCTGTGACTTGGTGAGTGATTGTCTCAGTGGGTATGTGAGAAGATTCATGAGTCTGAGTGGGTCTGTGAGTGGGTGTGTGAGTCTATGAGTGGGTTCATGATTGTCTGAATGGCTCCATGACAGGGTGTATAAATGTCTGAGTAGCTCTGTCAGTGGGGTCACAGATCTCTGAGTGGGTGCGTGAGTCTGTGATTGGGTATGTGAGTGGGTGCATAATTTTCTCAGTGGGTCTTTGAGTGGGTGCTAAATGTCTGAGTGGGTCTGTGAGTGGGTGCATGAGTCTATGAGTGGCTCTGAGAGTGGGACCATGAGTCTCTGAGGGGGTCTGAGAGTGAGTGAATAAGTGTCTGAGTGGGTCTGCAAGTGGGTGAGTGAGTCTTCAAGTAGGTCTGTGTGTTGGAGCTTGAGTGGGTCTATGAGTGAGTGTGTAAGTGTATCAGTGAATCTGTGAGTGTGAGTGAGTCTCTGAGTGGGTCTGTGAGTGACTGTATAAGTGTTTCAGTGGGTCTGTGAGTGGGTGAGTGAGTCTCTGAGTGGGTATGTGAGTAGGTGCATCATTTTGTGAGTGGGTCCATGAATGAGTGCATGAGTCTCTGAGTGGGTCTGTGAGCCAGTGTATGAATGTCTGAGTGTGTCTGTGAGTGTGGGCATGAGGCTGTGAGTGGGTGTCTGAGTGGGTGAGTGATTATGTGAGTGAGTCTGCGAGTGGGTGCATGAGTCTCTGAGTGGGTCTGTGAGTGGGTGCAGGAGTTTGAGTGGGTCTGTGAGTGGTTGAGTGACTGTCTGAGTTGTTCTATGAGTGGTTGTGTGAGTTTGTGAGTCAGTGCATGCATCTCTCAGTGGGTCTGTCAGCACATGTGTGAGTGTCTGTGTGACTCTGTGACTGCATGCATTACTGTATGACTGAGTGACTGAATGTATATTTATTTTGTTTCAACGAGGGTCACGACTCCACCGCGACATTACATGGGGGCCACACTGAGCGCTGCGATGGGGTCGCAACTACTTCCACATGGGAAAAAAACACTCATTTCGGCACTTTGAAACTCATAACAGATCTCTGACAGATCCCTACAATACACCGAGGGGGTCAGGGTGCTCCTACCCTGCCACTTACTATTGTTTTTTAGGTGTATTTCTATCCCCCAGGACTAACTCCTGTTTCATAAAATTGGCGCTACTTTAAAATAATTGTTTGTGGCTCCAATGTAATGTTACATGGGGGCTACGCTGAAAGCTGCAGTGGGATCGAGCCTCCATCCACATGTGAAAATTTTTTGGGGGGGAATTCTCAAACTAAAAACGGATCCCTGAGACACCCCTACAATACACCGATGAGGGTACTCCTACCCTGACTCCTCTTTCTATAGTTTTACACCTTCAAATTTAACCACTGGGATATGCTCCCACTCTAGAAAAAGGCAGGTACAGCTCTCTAAACAGGTTGCAATCCACCAATAACAACACTTTTCGTGGTGCATGGGTGCGTGAACCTACGCGTTGGCGTCATGGAGGATTTGCGTCGCTATATATATATATAAAATTGACTTACCTGTAATATCTCCAAGACTACTGAACAGATTTTCACCAATTCACAAAAAGGGGGCATTATGGACCAATACCCACCTTTCTGACAAATTTTATTTAATTACGTTCAGTGGTTCGGGCTGTAGTCGTGTCTAAAGCGCCGATGAAAATTAACATGGGTAACACACTTTTTTTGCCCCCCTTTTTCTCAGCCCCCAGTTGACGGATGACCCTGAAACTTTCCATGCATAATAAGAATCACAGCACACTTATATTTGAAAAGTTTGTGAATCTTTGTCAAACAGCACCAAAGATATAGGCAAGTCAAAAAACGCTTTTTCTATGGAAACATGGTCCTAGCTATAACTATAGACACATATATATACATAATTTTGTAAGGAAAATAACATCTCAGAACACCAACATTGAATGTGAAAAGAAAAGGGATTTTAGAAACAAGCACTTGCACTTTTTGAATTAGATGTTCTGGCTAAGTTAAATTGTGTTTAACAGTAAGGTATAAGCATAACAGCTCAAGATGTGTTAAATACATAATAATAAGGCACTTGCCAAGAAGTCATTTTACCTCTATGAATATTTGCACTAGCAACTTGTTTAATATGACAACATGAATGTTGGCACTTGCACTTTGAGAGTGTCAGATTATGTTTACCTAATGCTCATGCACTTTACTACAACAAATTTCAAACACCATAACAGTATACATAAAATGAACTTTGCAGGCACCAAAGTTATGCATGAGCACTTTATTTTATTTAACTTTATTTTACTTTGTGTTAACAATGGATTTGTGCAATATGATTGTGGTAAAAATCTGAGATGTGGTTGAGTATAATTAATTTGAAATTAACAGTCAAACGGTGATAGTAATTTGACATGGGTAACACAAATAAAAAAGTAACAAAAAAATGACAATAAAATGTCCAAAACAAATAAAGAAAAATATAACAGACAACAATAATTTGTTGAAAGGCAAGAGAAAAAGTAAAAGAGACAAATTATAAGTAACACTCGTGTTTTAGCACACTCAACAGGCAAGATTCACATCCTCAAGGTTAAAACAATGGCAGCATTGCATTCGCCTAATGTGCAGAGTGACCCACCTGAGGGTAATGAAAGGAACTGCAACAATGCTGTGCAAGCCTGTGACCAAGGACTAGGGAGTAAGAAACGCGTTAGGCAAACGCTATGCTGTCATTGTTTTAACCTTGAGGATGTGAATCCTGCCTGTTGAGTGCATCTATGTTTGGGACAACAAAACTGTGGATATATATATATATATATATATATATTACCTACTGGCGGTCGCCAGTAGGTAGTTATAGTTAGGACCACGTTTCCATAGGAAAACCTCAACATTCTATTTTGAATAACTTTGGCGCCGGTCGACGAATCCTCGCGAATTTCTCAAAATAGGTGGGGCGCTACGCTCCGCTCCTACCCTGAAAGTCTCGGGGGGATCCGTCAAGCGGGGGCTGAGATAAAAGGGGGGTCCCAAAACGCGTTTTTCCCATGCATTTTTCCATAGGACCTTTAGAACGAGCTACAGCCCGAACGGCTGAACAGAATTACTCAAAATTTGGCAGAGAGGTAGTCCCTAGGTCAAGGAAGTGCCTTTTGTAGGTTTGGTGTAAATCTGTTCAGTAGATTCTGAGAAAATAGCCTTTAAATCAATATATATATCTGAGCCCGCTTACGGTACGCTTACCGTACGCTTACGGTAAGCGTACGGTGGCGTGCGCGAGCGCGATTCTGATTGGCTCTTAGATCTTAGTAAACATTCGAATCGGCCGAAACCAGGAAGCGGCGGCCGCCATTTTGTGTATTTCACTCTGAAAAAAAAGAGTGAAAACAAGGAAAGGGGGCAATGAGGAGAGTTACAGACCCCCTAACATTTGTAAGGGGGTCAAAGAAGGACAGAAAAGTACAAAAAAACATTTATTGATTTTAAAAAAAATCACGGGGTACGCGTACGGTAAGCTTACGGTAAGCGTACGGTAAAAAAAATAAAAATAAATAAATGAAAAGCAGATTTAAGAGTTTAGAAATTAGGGAGCTCTAAAAAGAGCTGTTGTGTTTATGAAGTCATTTTTTTAGTGGTACCTACAAGTAAGTACCGATGCAGAGTCTAAGGTTCAAGAGGAAGACTCTGTTCCCTTCATCATTGAAGTGCACACCATCTCCTCTATAAATGTCTTGCATGTCATAACGCAAGTTGTTGTGGTAAATGGCACCCATACCATAGTCACGGAGGAAAGCAGAAACAGATTTGTTGACGTGCTTTCTTGCTTTGTCAATCTGTGGACAGAAATGATTGGACCAGTTCCATTTTTGCCTTTGGCATATGTTGGAAAACACAAAGGCAGTTTTAGGGAAAAGTGTAAACAGTTGTGCAAAGGTGTCCTTCATAAGCATTTCCAGACCTACCCCAGTCAAAGTGCCTAGGTCATTGCCACCACAGTGCACTATTATGAGGTCAGGGTGTTGGATTTGAATGAAGGATTTCACCAATGGCATCAATTGGTGCCACTTTAACCCTCTCTGACCAATCCATTTAATGTCTACATTTGGCAAAGCAAGGTCTCTCACCATACCTGTTTTCTCTGCAAACTTTTCACTCCAGAAGACATAGCTGTGCCCTACAATCCACACTGTGAACATCTTCAAAGGAGAACTGGATGCACTCAGGAGGTGTCTTTCAGTAGAATGGCAATATGAAAAGAAAGACAGTTTGGAAATGGAGGCATACATATTTTTTTCAAAACAAAAAGAACTGATTGGCTGTTTCATACCATTCTAGAATAAAAACTAGGCTGTATGTGTAAATTAATAGAAGCATGTTTTGTATTGGTAAAAAAAAATGTGTAACCAAAGAACAGTACTATGGATTTGCTGTTAGGTTTGAAAAGTCAAGCACTCTTGCTCTGTGGAATTAAAACATTGTTTGGCGAACTTCTGACCTAACTCAACACAGCAGTGTTCCATGAGCTGTTGCTATGGTAGCAGGCAGAAGTCAAGTTGGGGGAAGGGTACTAGGCAGAAGTCAAGTTGGGGGAAGGGTACTTTTGGAAAAGGGTTGGTTTTCAACCAATAGAAATGTGTGATTACATTTGAAAAAAAGGGGAAAGCACTGAGATTTGAAACTTACAAGTATATGTGTGGAAAAATAGAGGGAAAGTTTGCCATTATCTGGTTCTGCTGAGAGGAGAGAGGTGAACACAACAGAGATCCTGGCTCTGATAATCTGCTGTTTGAGTGTCACATTTCTTTCACAACTAACTAATTTTAAAGGTGAGTTTACAGTTTGAGAGGGGATGTATGTGGTAACTTAAGAAATGAATAATAGAAATGGAAATTGTTTTTGTTGTAGTTACACATGGTGGTTTCATAATGTGTCAGTCTGTAAAAGTGATTTTCACTTGCCCCGAAAAAAAAAAGAGCAGTAAGTGTGCTTTCAAATTGGCAAAGAAATTTCGTTTTGGGACTAATGTGAAAACATGACTCTGTGTGCAGAGAGGAATTATAGGCAGAGATTTATTGCGTATTGCTCTGGTGATTTCACAGTTGCATTAGATGGAAAGGGGGAGCGAATTTTTGGGGGAAGAAGCAGAGTCTTAGCACACACCCATGTGCTTGCCATGTATAGTCATGCACAGTATTTACAAGCGAGTGGGGTTTTCAGGTTTCAGTCTGTAATGCAAATACATTCAGCATCACTAAGGCTGGTTGCCCTTGCTGGAGTGTAGGCAGTCACCGAGAATACACATGGTGGTGGTCTGAAAAAACAGTTTGGACATGTGCATTTAAATAAATCAAAAAAAGTGGTTTCATAATGTGTCAGTCTGTAAAAGTGATTTTCACTTGTAAAAAGTGATTTTCACTTGCCCCGAAAAAAAAAAGAGCAGTAAGTGTACTTTCAAATTGGCAAAGAAATTTCGTTTTGGGACTAATGTGAAATCATGACTCTGTGTGCAGAGAGGAATTATAGGCAGAGATTTATTGCGTATTGCTCTGGTGATTTCACAGTTACATTAGATGGAAAGGGGGAGCGAATTTTTGGGGGAAGAAGCAGAGTCTTAGCACACACCCATGTGCTTGCCATGTATAGTCATGCACAGTATTTACAAGCGAGTGGGGTTTTCAGGTTTCAGTCTGTAATGCAAATACATTCAGCATCACTAAGGCTGGTTACCCTTGCTGGAGTGTAGGCAGTCACCGAGAATACACATGGTGGTGGTCTGAAAAAACAGTTTGGACATGTGCATTTAAATAAATCAAAAAAAGTGGTTTCATAATGTGTCAGTCTGTAAAAGTGATTTTCACTTGTAAAAATTGATTTTCACTTGCCCCGAAAAAAAAAAGAGCAGTAAGTGTGCTTTCAAATTGGCAAAGAAATTTAGTTTTGGGACTAATGTGAAAACATGACTCTGTGTGCAGAGAGGAATTATAGGCAGAGATTTATTGCGTATTGCTCTGGTGATTTCACAGTTGCATTAGATGGAAAGGGGGAGCGAATTTTTGGGGGAAGAAGTAGAGTCTTAGCACACACCCATGTGCTTGCCATGTATAGTCATGCACAGTATTTACAAGCGAGTGGGGTTTTCAGGTTTCAGTCTGTAATGCAAATACATTCAGCATCACTAAGGCTGGTTGCCCTTGCTGGAGTGTAGGCAGTCACCGAGAATACACATGGTGGTGGTCTGAAAAAACAGTTTGGACATGTGCATTTAAATAAATCAAAAAAAGTGGTTTCATAATGTGTCAGTCTGTAAAAGTGATTTTCACTTGCGCCGAAAAAAAAAAGAGCAGTAAGTGTGCTTTCAAATTGGCAAAGAAATTTCGTTTTGGGACTAATGTGAAAACATGACTCTGTGTGCAGAGAGGAATTATAGGCAGAGATTTATTGCGTCTTGCTCTGGTGATTTCACAGTTGCATTAGATGGAAAGGGGGAGCGAATTTTTGGGGGAAGAAGCAGAGTCTTAGCACACACCCATGTGCTTGCCATGTATAGTCATGCACAGTATTTACAAGCGAGTGGGGTTTTCAGGTTTCAGTCTGTAATGCAAATACATTCAGCATCACTAAGGCTGGTTGCCCTTGCTGGAGTGTAGGCAGTCACCGAGAATACACATGGTGGTGGTCTGAAAAAACAGTTTGGACATGTGCATTTAAATAAATCAAAAAAAGTGGTTTCATAATGTGTCAGTCTGTAAAAGTGATTTTCACTTGCGCCGAAAAAAAAAAGAGCAGTAAGTGTGCTTTCAAATTGGCAAAGAAATTTCGTTTTGGGACTAATGTGAAAACATGACTCTGTGTGCAGAGAGGAATTATAGGCAGAGATTGATTGCGTCTTGCTCTGGTGATTTCACAGTTGCATTAGATGGAAAGGGGGAGCGAATTTTTGGGGGAAGAAGCAGAGTCTTAGCACACACCCATGTGCTTGCCATGTATAGTCATGCACAGTATTTACAAGCGAGTGGGGTTTTCAGGTTTCAGTCTGTAATGCAAATACATTCAGCATCACTAAGGCTGGTTGCCCTTGCTGGAGTGTAGGCAGTCACCGAGAATACACATGGTGGTGGTCTGAAAAAACAGTTTGGACATGTGCATTTAAATAAATCAAAAAAAGTGGTTTCATAATGTGTCAGTCTGTAAAAGTGATTTTCACTTGTAAAAAGTGATTTTCACTTGCCCCGAAAAAAAAAGAGCAGTAAGTGTACTTTCAAATTGGCAAAGAAATTTCGTTTTGGGACTAATGTGAAAACATGACTCTGTGTGCAGAGAGGAATTATAGGCAGAGATTTATTGCGTATTGCTCTGGTGATTTCACAGTTACATTAGATGGAAAGGGGGAGCGAATTTTTGGGGGAAGAAGCAGAGTCTTAGCACACATCCATGTGCTTGCCATGTATAGTCATGCACAGTATTTACAAGCGAGTGGGGTTTTCAGGTTTCAGTCTGTAATGCAAATACATTCAGCATCACTAAGGCTGGTTGCCCTTGCTGGAGTGTAGGCAGTCACCGAGAATACACATGGTGGTGGTCTGAAAAAACAGTTTGGACATGTGCATTTAAATAAATCAAAAAAAGTGGTTTCATAATGTGTCAGTCTGTAAAAGTGATTTTCACTTGTAAAAAGTGATTTTCACTTGCCCCGAAAAAAAAAAGAGCAGTAAGTGTGCTTTCAAATTGGCAAAGAAATTTCGTTTTGGGACTAATGTGAAAACATGACTCTGTGTGCAGAGAGGAATTATAGGCAGAGATTTATTGCGTCTTGCTCTGGTGATTTCACAGTTGCATTAGATGGAAAGGGGGAGCAAATTTTTGGGGGAAGAAGCAGAGTCTTAGCACACACCCATGTGCTTGCCATGTATAGTCATGCACAGTATTTACAAGCGAGTGGGGTTTTCAGGTTTCAGTCTGTAATGCAAATACATTCAGCATCACTAAGGCTGGTTGCCCTTGCTGGAGTGTAGCACTCTGGACATGGGCTTTTTAAAAAATCTGAAAAGTGGTTTCATAATGTGACAGTTTGTAAAAGTGATTTTCACTTGCCCAAAAAAAAGAGCAGTTTGTGTGCATTCAAATTGGCAAAGAAATTTCGTTTTGTGACTATTGTGAAAAGAAATGTAGTAATATATTTAAATACAATAAAGGATTTTTTTTTTAGTTTTTTTCAGGTATTGCTGAAGAGCAGTGAACAAAATTTAAGATGCCTACAAAATCCAGAGTTCAAAAAACGCTAAAAAAAAACCTATATTTGAAGACAACTGGAGGACCAAAGTTAGTAGAAGATGCTCATGTTGGGAAAAAGAAAAAATCTTTTGGTAAGCAGAAAAAACAATTTCTTAAAAATATATTCAAAACAAAGAAAAATGTACAAAATGTCTGTACTGGAAAGAATGTTACAAAAGGAAGAGAACAGGAAAAAATTGAGAATTTAGTTAATGCAAATATACCTTCTGCAACTGAAAAGATTTACATAAACAGAAAAACAGCGTTTAAAGAGATACATAGAAAAATGTTGCAGAGAAGAGTTATGTCCAATTTGATAAAGGATGTGAAGAAATATAAGCAAAAGGCAAAATATTACAAGAGAAAAAAAGAAATTGAAGCCATTGCAGCAAAGGCATTAGAATTAAAAAGGAAACTATTCATATTAATTTTGAATAGGATGCGTACATTAGATAAAATGGTTAATGTACTGAAATCACAAAGCAAAAGCAAAAGAGTAGTGAACAGAACAAACTTTTGTAAAGTGTTTTTAGGAAAGTGGATGCATAGTTCAAGTAGTGAACCTTTTTTTAATGAAGAGAGCTATTTTCAAAGTAATAGTTTGCTGCATGCAGTTGACACCAGAGGTCGTGCTTACGAAGTGAAAAATGGCTGCATAATGGAGAAGGAGATAATGGTTCCAAGAGATGAGGTACAAGTGATGGCAGATGAGGCAATGGGGAGACGTCCTAAAGCCCCAGTGTACACTTGGAATTGTAGTAGTATTTGCACTGTGCGTCAGGATTCTATTGACAAATTTCGAGAGTTTCTTAGAGAATATAGTAAAAAAAGTGTAAAACAGAAGATTAAGGTGCTTCAAAGTCTGGATCCATGCAGAGTGAGAGAGAATACTGGTTTGCAGGGTCATTCTCTGGCTTGTCTATCTAGAAAAGTGTGCAATAGTGTTTTCCATCATTTTAGGATGCTGGCTGTTCATCATACTGAAATGAGAAAGTTTGTGAGACGGTTGTATTTTGCCAAAAGTCCAGCAATAAAGTTAAATGAATTGAATAGGGCTCTGTTCCGAGGAACGGTATCAGATGTAGAGAAGGTTGTTGATGAAATTCAGTTTTGTTACTTTGGTCCTGAACAAAACAGTGCAGAGAAGGACACAGTAAATGAGGAAGAAGTGGAAGAGAATGTAGAACCCTCTGTAAGTAACACATTTAATGATCACATAACAAAATTTGCAATAGTCTCTAATGAAAGACCAAATTTTACTTGTATTTGTTGCCGCAGAACTCATTATAGAAAACAAACTAGGAATGTTGATCTCTACAGAAAGAGTGAAAATGAAGATAATTATAAGTGGAAGGATTTTGCCACATATATATTTCTAGAAAATTGTTTTGATTTGGGTGAAGATCAGCGTATTTGTAAATACTGTTACAACAAGTTAGAGGAAAATAGAATGCCGACCAGAGCTGTACATAATAATTTAGATTTGGATGCTATTCCTGCTGAACTTTCTGAATTAAATACATATGAGTCTATACTCATTCAATGTGTTCATCCGTTCCAGACCATAGTACGTATGGAGCCCAAAACTGGTAAATTACCTCCTTCTGATTTACTGAGAGGTTTAAAAGGAAGAGTGGTGTATTTGCCCTTGGATTTGAAAAAAAATATGGAAACTATTGATGCGGATACTTTGGAAACTGAACCATTAGTTATTCTGGTTAATGGTGTACCTACAAAGAATAAGAAGATTTGGCAGGAGCTGGTAGATGTGCGGAAAGTACAAAGAGCAAATTTGTATTTGAAAAGGAATAACAAATGGTATGAATCAATTTATATAGAAGAAGAAGAAGAAGAAGATTTACAAGAAGACACAGAAACACCAACTGGACAAATAGAAAAAGTGGACAAGTCAAAGGAAGAAGAAATTTATGAACATTTTAGCATACATCCTCTTCATTCGAAAGAAGTTATGGGAGACAATATTGATCTCTTTCAGATGAAGAAAGCAAAAGGAACTCCTGTGAGTGTATGGGAGGAGAGCTTGGAAGCTCGATGTTTTCCTCAGCTGTTTCCTAAAGGAAAAGGAGGACGATACGATGAACGTCCAGAACAGATTCCAGCTTCAGAGTATCGGACTACAAGACTATATGCTGAAGATCCCAGATTTCGACAAAGTATTCCTTATTTGTTCCATCTTTTATTTGAAAGCGACTTGTCTGCACTGTCTTATGCAGTAAATCACATTTTAAAAAGTGGAGTACATTTACAAAATGTGTCTGCTAAGGATTTTATGGAGAAAGTGCAGCACCGAGATGATCATTTGGAAACACAACTGATCAATCTGATGGCTTGTCAGCGTGGGACAAATGAATATTGGTACCGACGCCATGGTGAACTAAAATGCATGTTACGGAATTTAGGAACACCAACATGGTTCCTTACCCTAAGCTGTGCCGAGTACGCTTGGGATGATTTACTGGATTTTCTACGAGAGGCCAATTCAAACATTAAAAACATCGAATACAAGACAGCAGGAGAACTGTGCTCATTGGATCCGGTTAATGTTTGCAGATATTTCAATCATAGATTTGAGGCTATGATGTCCTTCATCTGCAATAAAAAAAATCCACCCCTTGGAGAAGTAGTGGATTTCTTTTGGAGAAAAGAGTACCAGGCAAGAGGTGCTCCTCATATTCATATGCTGTTGTGGATCAAGGATGCCCCAAAGTTTGGAACAGATGCTGATGAAGCAGTGTTATCTTACATTCAAGAATATGCAACATGTGCTATACCAAAAAGCACAGAAGAGAACAAGTTAAAGGAGCAAGTTTTACGTTTCCAAAGTCATCGGTGTGGAAAATACTGTCGACGGAAATACAAGAGCAAAGAAAAATACTACACTAAATGTCGATTTGGATTTCCTAGACCTGTTCTTTCAAATGGAAGAGTAAACAGTTTTATGTCAGCTGTGAGACATACTATCACAAGAAAATCACCTAAGAATACCTACAACCTTAAAAGAAAAGAAGAATCAAAAAATATAAATGACTACAACCCAGTCATTTTATCCATGTGGAACGCTAACATGGATATACAGTATGTAGCTGACAATTCCATTGCTGTTGCACGATATGTAACGTCTTACATTACGAAATCAGAAAAAACAGAATTGAAGGAAATGTGGGAAGAGATTTCTCACGAGAAGACTGTCAGTAAGAAGCTGTACAGTTTCAGTTTGAAGATGTTATCGCATCGAGAAATTGGATCCTACGAATGTTCAGATAGGTTATCTTCTGCAAGTCTCTACTCGAAGTCAAGAAGAATAATTTGGGCAAGTTTAGGCCTTGCAGCAATGAGAAATCGGGTACTAAAATCTGTAGGAGAAATTGAATATTTGGTCGAGAATGACCCAGAAAGTACAGATATATTGAAAACAAACATGTTGGACACATATTATCCCAAGAGAAGTCAACATCTGGAGAACATGTGTCTCTATGAAGTGCTGCAGAACTACATTTATTCAAGGAAAGCCACAGAAGACATCAATAATGGAAAATATAAAGTCGTTGGTGAAGAAGGATGTTTGGTGAAGCAAACAAAAGGAAGTTTGATAAATCACCGGAAGCTGAGTTGCGACACTACTGACAAGAAAGAATTTTACTACTTGGCTCTTTTACAGTTGTTTAAACCATGGCGTACAGAGGATGAACTACTGGGCGAATTTCAAAGCTATGAAGATTCATTTAATGCTTGCAAAGACAGCATACAATGCAATACATTCACAACTTATCTGCAAATGTTAAATGAAGAAATTGAACAGGAAACTACAATTGCAGCAGAAATAGCTAGAGACAGTTCTCAGGACAGCCAAAGTTCAGGAACACACAGTCAAGATCCCCTAGGACAACCAATCATTGAAAATGAAGCATCAATAGCCATGAATGAAGTGGAAACGGCTATGAATCAAGCTCAAGAAGAATTTATAGACTTAGAAAATTTGGAAAGACAACTGAATCAAGAGCAGCAACAAATTTATGAAGAGATCAAAAACAAAATTGATCACGGATTTCTACATGTAAAAAAAGAGTGCTCATGCACATCATTTCATCCAATCAGGATGTATGTAAGCGGACAAGCTGGAACTGGAAAAAGTTTCCTAATAAAAGTCATCAGAAGCTACCTACAGCAAAAAACGGATTCTACTTTGTCTTGTGTGGTTACTGCTCCAACTGGGTTAGCAGCATATAACATAAAAGGAATCACCTTACATCGTTTGCTAATGTTACCAGTGGAGCATGAGAACAAAATACAATTCAACAAGCTAACTGGAGAAGCATCCTTGGAAGTTTCAAGAGTATTGAAGAAGATGCAAGTTCTCATTATTGATGAGGTGAGCATGGTATCAAACCTAATGCTTGCCTTTGTGCATTTAAGAATGCAGCAAATTTTGAAGACAGACTATGACATGTTATTTGGTGGAAAACACGTCATAGTTTTTGGAGATCTTTTGCAACTTACTCCAGTTAAAGGACAACCAGTGTTTAATACTGTGACACATGAAGACACGAAGAAGTCATTGGGAAGCATCGGAAATACAAATATTTGGTCCTTCTTTGAGTACAAGGAACTTACTACTAATATGAGGCAAGCAAACGATGAAGAATATGGAAGTATTCTGAAAGATATCAGGATTGGACTACTGACAGAAGTTGGCAAAAAAGCATTACAGAGTCGGCTGCTACATAATTTATTTCCAAAGGAAGAAATAGTTGCAGAGAAGATATACAAGAACATTGCAGAAAACAAAAGTGTCATCTGCTTAATGCCAACTCTACGTGAATGCTCAATATTCAATGAGGAGTTTTTGAAATTGGAAAAGGAAGAGATCAGGAAATTGGAAGCAGTGGACAAAATTGAGGATGGAAGAATTACTGTCACAGTAACAGGCAAACTGAAAAATAAATTGGACTCACTAGAGAAGAACATCTCCAAAACAGCTGGATTAGAAAAAAATCTATATGTTTGCATGAACTGTAGAGTGTTTTTAAGGAGAAATTTGGATGTTGAGAAAGGTTTAGTTAATGGAGCGATGGGAAGAGTTGTGGGTTTTATTAATTACCAGAAAAAAGAAGGAGTTGAATGTTTAAAAATAAAATTTGATCAGATAGATGAAGTTAAAGATATTTGTCGTTGTACAGTTCGTTTTATGCTTGTGAAAGACTTATATGTACGTAGGAAGCAGTTTCCGTTTTCTCTAGCATATGCTGTAACTATTCACAAGTCTCAAGGATTGACTGTAGATTGTGCATTTGTGAACATTGGTTCAACTGTGTTCAAAGAAGGTATGGCATATGTTGCTTTGTCATGAGTCAAAACATTATCAGGTTTATTCATGATAGACTTTGATGAGTCAAAAGTTAGTGCTGATACAAACTGTGTAAAGGAGTATAATAGATTAAGAAGAAGCTATGCTCCTCATTTAGGTCAGTATCCTGTGTTGGAGAAACGTGTAGTTTCTCGTAAAAGAAAAAATGAGAATATCTGTAGTGAAGATGTAGAGAAGAGGAAAAAAAAGAGGAGTGATGTAATTGCAAGCAAAAAGAAAAAGGAAAATGAAGAACAGGTTGTAGGATGTCATTTTGAAAATAGCTCTGGTGTCAACTGCTACGCAAATGTAGTGCTGAATGTTGCATTTTATCTTGAAAGTTTGCAAGAGCAGATAATAGTAAATCAGGGAAAAAGATTCTGTTCAGAGCTGAGTCTCCTTTTTCAAAAGCTGAGTAAAGATAAAACTCAAATAGAAAGTGCTACTGACATTAGAAAACTTTTAGATGTATGTTCAGGACGAACACAGTTTTCTCAAAATGAACAGCAAGATGCACATGAATTTTTTATGTATTTTCTTCAGGTAGTGGAAGAAGAAGGAGTTCCCATTGACATTTTTTTTGGTCTCTCTTATAAATGGGAACATAGTTGTGATAATTGTTATAATATATGTGGCTCTATTGTTGATAATGAAAGGTTTATTTATTTGACATTGCCAGAGAGTAAAACAGTCACTTTTGCAAAATTAGTTAAAGATGCTAATCATAGCATGAAATGTGGTGAGTGTAATTCTGACATGTTTTCAACATTAATTTTAAAGGAATACGGACAGTATGTAATTTTAATGATGCAACGATGTAGAGCTGATGGTTCAAAATTGGATACTTTAATAAAGAAGTTTACAGGACAGCAATTATCAATTTCAGGAAAAACTTTTGTAACTGTTGCAATAATTTTCCATGATGGACCTACTGTTACTTCTGGACATTAACAGTTTATCTTAAATGTGAAAAAGGCTGGACACTGTGTAATGATTCCCAATTGATTTTCAAACAACGTTTGCCTTTTGATTTAGCAAATTCCTATCTAATCTTCCTGAAACCTAAATTTTAGAGAGACTTGGCAAGATCTGGACAAAACAATTTTACCATTTTACTGGATTACCATTGCAATTTTGTAAAAAAAAGATTTTTTAAATTATCATTTGGCCTAATGGAAAGATAACCAATT
This sequence comes from Triturus cristatus, assembly GCF_964204655.1. Lineage (NCBI taxonomy): Eukaryota > Metazoa > Chordata > Amphibia > Caudata > Salamandridae > Triturus > Triturus cristatus. The sequence goes on from NC_140585.1 coordinate 621,132,025, forward strand.
GTAATGTGGACTTTTTAAATTTTTAATGAAACTTTGAAAAACCAATAATTTAGAGATTATCGGTAACTTCTGCACATTTTAAATTTTGGAATGTTATTGGACTGCCATTGGAAATTTTTTCAAAAATGTTTTAAAAAATTACTATTTGGCCATGTGGAAAAGTAACCAATTCTATTGTGGACTTAATAAATTATTCAAAAAATTTTCGTGAACCAAAATGTTACAGAGAATCGGTGAGATCTGGACAAATTAAACTTTAGAATTTTATTGGATTACCGTTGGAAATTTATTCCAAAAAAAAATTTTAAATTACTATTTGGTCTAAAGGAAATGAAATCAGATGTATTTTGGAGTTATTTGAGATATAATATTGTGATTATACTTCTGAAACAAACATATCAGACGGTATTTTAAAGAAATAACTATTGGTATTAGATGATATTTTTTTACAATATTATGCATTTCTATAATGTTAAGTTTAAGTAAAAAAAGAATCAGGGCATTTTTAATACAATCTTTGTGATTGGTATTTTTTTTTGCCCGCTGTAAAATGATGAATGCAATTGCTTTCACAATTTATAGTGAAATGCAATATATTCTGAAAACAGCAAAAATAAGGCAAAAATATTTTTGGGAAAAAAATGTAAATATGTGTACTGTATTATAAAATGTTTTAAAAATATTAATACTTTTTTCTTTTTTTCCAGATAGATATAGAAAATTTTCGAAAACTACAAACATTTTTAAAACTATTTTTAAAAAAAACAAATGAATAAATATTTTTTCAGTGAGTATGGTAAGTCAATAATAATAATTGTAGTCTCTCAAGGACAATGTAATGTGATAAATGATTTTTAGTGTTTTTAAAAAAAAAAAAAAAAAAAGTACGCGCACCGTACGCGTACGGTAAAAAAAAAATAAAAAAAAGTTTTTAAAAACATATGTAAAAAAAAGATGAAAGATAAGGTTGGCTCTTAAAAGAACCGTTGTGTTCATGCAGGGACAGAGGAAAGGAAGCATGGGAAAATGATTCAAAGCGACAAATGTGCTGATCTATTTTGTTATTCACTAGGGAAACACTGGTCTCCCTATGGCAAATTAGATCTTTACAAAATGTGCAATGAATATCAACCTTCCGAAATCGAGGGTTCATTTCCAGAGGGCCAGCAAAAGGAGATTCTCCCCCCACAGATGAAGGGCTCACCTGACCTGCAGAAGAAGGAGTCAGCCCTGCAGATGATGGTCCAGGCTGAGCTACTGTGGATGTACTGGCTCGTCTTTCTGAAGAGTTACCTCCAAAAAGATGACCATGTGTCCTTCTGTGTACATCCTGGAGGTGTCTCTTCATGGTGTGATTCCCAAAGGAATACTTCCTGTCAGGATTACCTCTAGAAAGTACACGCTTACACAGCCTGCAAGTAACTAAGGGTGCATTCACCTTTTGCTGGCCTTCAGGAAAAGTAAAATAATCCCATACATAAGAGGGCTTTTGTTTCCTCGCTCTCTGCCTCAAGACAGTGCTGCTAGTGCTAGCCTCACTCTCAGAAGAGCTCTGCTGTTCTGCCATCGTATCCCAAAGACAAACCAGCTCCTTCTCCCAAGGGATCACAAGCAGAAATGAGGGGAATGGGTGTGGTGTAGGAGAGTTCTAGAACTGAAAGTAGTTTCAACCAATCAAAAGTTGTGTTTCATGATCACATGACCTACCGTACGCTTACGGTACGCTTACGGCAAAAAGTACGCATGCGCGTAAAAAAGACACGCGCTTGCGCGCATGCGCATAACAGTCACTACCCGACACTTCCGCGTAACGTGCGCGTGTGGCGTAAGCGCGCACGCGTCCCACGCGCAGTACGCGCGGCTACGCAAAGTGCGTAACTATACGCAAGCAGCGTAGATAGATTACGGACGTTGCGTAAACCGTACGCTTACCGTGAGCTTACGGTACGCGTACTAAAAAAATATTTTTTTTTTTTAAAAAGTACTGCAAATAAATTTTACATGTTTATTTTAAAAAATATATTTAAAAAAACATATTAAAGAATTTTAAAAATTTAATCATAGTCTTTATAAAAGGTAAGATAATTAAATTAAAAATATGTTAGAAAAAATTGAAGAAAAAAAAAAATTAGCATTTAAAAAACCTTGCAAATTCACTGAAAAAACCATGAGTTTCTGGACACTTGTGTGATGGTTAACCAAGACAAGCTGGTCACCAATTTACACAGGAAAGAAACAGCCGGTAACAGTCTCCTCCATGCCCTCAGTGCCCATCCAGAGGCTCTTAAATGGAGCATTCCATTTGGTGAGTTACTGAGGGCTAGGAGGAACTGTAGCACTGATGACATGTATATGTGTGAACAAGAAAAGATGCTTGTCAGGTTCAGGGAACGAGGTTATCCGGAATGGGCTCTGAGCAGAGCCATCAACAGAATTAAGGAAACCACTAGATCGAGCACTCTTGAGACTAAACCACCTATATCCAGTGAGGGCACGGTAACCAGAGTAATCACCACTTTTAACCACGACTCTGAGAGAATCAAGAAAATACTAACCGATAATTGGAAAATCCTAAAAACTGACAGTGTGATAGGTTCCAGTATAGGAGATAGACCGCTGGTTACTTATCGGAAAGGTAAGAGTCTGAGGGACATCCTGGTCAAAGGCGACATTTCTGAAATTCCGAACCAAAGCATCCATAACCTTAAAGGTTTCTATCCCTGTGGACATTGCAGGGCTTGTAAATCAAGCCACATGGTACAGGATTTTGAGATCCCAGGGATCCAACATAACAAAAAGATTTGGCAATTCCTAACATGTAGCACTAGCTTTACGATATATGTCTTGGAATGCCCGTGTAAACTGAGATATGTTGGCAGCACCACATGCATGGTTAAGAAAAGAGTTCAGGAACATCTACGGGCTATCACTAATCAAGATCTACATTATCCCATTGCCCGCCACTTTCGAGATAAACACCAATCGAATAACTCCCTTTTGAGGTTTTTTGCCATAGAACAGGTCAACATGGGGAAAAGGGGCGGTAACAGAGAAGTTGCCCTTAGGAAAAAGGAATCCAAATGGATCATAGAACTTGAAACGAGATTCCCGGGTGGGCACAATCTCGATGAAGAACTAGCAAGTCATCTACATGAGGACTGAGAGAGTATTAAGTTCTACAGTGTGTTGACTCTGTTTTAATTTTAATTTTAATTGTATTTGATATTTTGTGATCATAGGTTACAGCTACTTTTACATGCTTTTAACTGTGTGCTCTGTCTTTTGTTGCATTTTAGGAGGAAAGGAAGGGACCCTTCACTGGCACTTCTGGGTTTAGTATTTCACGGGCACCCTACCCTTTTCTTCAACTGAACCACCTGGGCACTCTACATCGAATTGACGTAAAAAACTTTTTACTTTTTCAATTATAACTTTATTCACTGTTATTTTTGGTCCATGTTTCACCGTGCAGGATTATATTCCGTGTGTGACTACTAGGGGTCTAACAGATAAGAATCATGTAAAATTCTGCCTAGAGCCACTAAGGCGCTTGTATTAAGAGAGGTCCATCAGATGTGGGGAACTATTAGAGAATTTTCAGAGCACTTGCCTGTTTAATTCCATGTGAAGAAATTTTATTGTTGTCTGCAAGCTGACACTTGTCGAGTCCAAGTACAAAATCATTGCAAAATAATAACCTTAAGTCTAGAACGTTATACATGAATGTGCACGTGCAGAGTCAATACGAGTATCATGTTCGCTATCAGTGAGACATTTCTAATGTACAAAACTGTCAACTGTTTAAGTCTACTTTAGTTTGTGTATTTGTTTTAAACATGTTAAACTTGTAATCATGTTCCATCAAACAGGCTTTATTTTTATTGAATTTGCAATGAGTTGTGAATGAATTTACATTTATTCAGACAGACAACACCTACCATGATTACACTTACAAGATGGCTGCCAAAAATACGGGACAGTATTGGGTTCTCCGAGTGGAGTACCTTTTCTATGTTTCTTTTTGTTATATACACGGCATTATTCACTGTGAAAATCGTGTGATCAAGACACTCTTGGTGTCGAAACGCGTAGCGGTTCACTAAATAAACCTCTGTGGTTTGCAATGGATTACTGAGTGTGCGTCATTACTCTTAAGAAAATTTTGAACATTTTTGCCGGCTTGGGTTTCTGCCGGAAGACGCATCACCTGGCAACGGGACCGATCCCGGAAGGACCCGCATCTTGTTTGTTATATATATATATATATATTTATATATATATATATATTACCTACTGGCGGTCGCCAGTAGGTAGTTATAGTTAGGACCGTGTTTCCATAGGAAATCTCAAAATTCTATTTTGAATAACTTTGGCGCCGGTTGACGAATCCTCGCGAAATTTTCAAAACTAATGGGGCGCTCCGCTCGGCTCCTACCCTGAAAGTCTCGGGGTGATTCGTCAAGCGGGGACCGAGAAAAAAGGGGGGTCCCAAAACACGTTTTCCCCATGTATTTTTCCATAGGGACTTTAGTCGCAGCTACAGCCCGAACGGCTGAACAGAATTATGTGAAATTTGGCAGAGAGGTAGCCATAAGGTCCATGAAGTGCCTTTTGCAGGTTTGGTGTAAATCTGTTCAGTATTTCCTGAGAAATTAGCATTTAAATCAATATATATATCTGTAAGCGCGCAGCGTGCGCGCACTAAGCAAGTACTGTGCGCGCACCTTGCCGTGCGCCTGCGCACTTCTGATTGGTTGTTAGATGTCAGTAAACATTCGAATCGGTGGAAATCAGGAAGCGGCGGCCGCCATTTTGTCTCTCGCATAAAGAGGGGGTGATAAACAAAGGGGGAGAACTTGAAAAGGGGGCAGAGTGGGGAGATATTGACCCACTAGGCATTGTAAGGGGGTCACAGTAGGACCTTGTAGGGCAAAAAAAAAGATTTATATTTTGAAAAAAAATATCGCCGAGTGCGCACACCCAGCGCGCACCCGAAAAAAAACTTTTTTAAAAAAATAATAAAAAATCGCATTTAAGTGTTTAGATATAAGGTGGCTCTAAAAAGAGCCCTTGTGTTTATTGTTTGTTTTTTGGTACCTACAAGTAAGTACCGATGCAGAGTCTAAAGTTCAAGAGGAAGACTCTGTTGCCTTCATCAGTGAAGTGTACACCGTCTCCTCTATAAATGGCTTGCATGTTGTAACGCAAGTTGTAGTGGTATATAGAACCCATACCATAGTCTCTGAGGAAAGCAGAAATAGATTTGTTTACGTGCTTCCTTGCTTTGTCAATCTGCGGACAAAATTGGTTGGACCAGTTCCACTTTTGCCTTTGGCATATGTTAGAATATACGAAGGCAGTTTGTGGAAAAAGTGACATCAATTGCACAAAGGTGTCCTTAAAAAGCATTTCCAGACCTACCCCAGTTAAAGTGCCTAGGTCATTTCCACCACAGTGCACAATAATAAGGTTAGGCTGTGGGAGATGTAGAAAGGTTTTCACCAAAGGCATTAATTGGTGCCACTTTAACCCTCTCTGACCAATCCATTTAATGTCTACATTTGGCAAAGCAAGGTCTCTCACCATACCTCTTTTTTCTGCAAATTTTTCACTCCAGAAGACATAGCTGTGACCTACAATCCACACTGTGAACATCTTCAAAGGAGATCTGGATGCACTCAGGAGGTGTCTTTCAGTAGAAAGGCAAAAAGAAATGAAAGACAGTTGAAAAATGGGGGCACACATACTTTTTTTTATAAAAAGAACTCATTGGCTGTTTCAAACCATTCTACACTAAAAACTAGGCTGTATGTTTAAATTTTTAAAAGCATGTATTGTATTGGTTCAGAAAAATGTGTGAACAAAGAACATTAGTTTGGATTTGCTGTTAGGTTTGAAAAGTCAAGCACTCTTGCTCTTTGGAAATAAAACATTGTCTGTTGAACTTCTGACCTCTCTGCTCACACCTGTGTTCCATGACCTGTTGCTATGGTAGCAGGCAGAAGTCAAGTTGGGGGAAGGGTACATTTGGAAAGGGGTTGAAGTTTTCAACCAATAGAAATGTGTGATTTCATTTGAAAAAATGTGGGAAGCACTGAGATTTGAAATTAACATGTATATGTGTGAAAAAAGAGAGGGAAACTGTGCCATTAACTGGTTCTGCTGAGAGGAGAGAGGTGTTCAGCTCAGAGATTCTGGTCTGATGAACTGCTGTGTGACTGCCACATTTCTATCACAACTAACTAATTTTAAAGGTGAGTTATGAGTTTGAGAGGGGGTGTTTGTGGTTAATTTTGATATAAATAAAAGAATTATGATTATTTGTTTAAAGTTGTGATTTACATTTTCTGTTTTGCGAGATATTTACCTGTTTTGAATATGTAGGATATTATGGAGTATGTTTTCACCATAAGTTAATGTGTACTGGTAACAATGAGGAATACTGTTTTGTGCCTACCATCAAACCATGAGTCTGTGTGCAGAGAAGAATTGTTGACAGAGATTTAATTTGTGTTGCTGTTGAAAAGTAAGATTTGCAGTTGAAAGAAAAGGACAGCTTCTTTTTAATTGTGATGGTTAGCATTTAGCAGAAATCACTTTGAAAGAAAAGAGAGGAAAATGGCAGCACATTTGAAAAAAGCATTAGTTCTGTTAGAATTGATAACCCAGGAAAGGGGCAGCCTGTGTTTTGTGCCTACCAACACAGCATGAGTCTGTGTGTATATAGGAGTTGTTGTCTGAGATTTAATTTGTGAAGATGTTGTTCAGTAAGAAATGCAGTCCCTGGAAAGGGGTAGCCTGTATTATGTGCTTAAAATGATGGCAGTCTCTTTGCTCATCTGTCATGCACCAGACAATACACAGTGTTCAGAAACACACTCTTGGCACACACGCAGCAGCTTCTCCAACACTCTCATGTGTAGTACTCAGCTCTGTGTGCTGTTTCAGATAGCACTGTGTAATGCAAACACATTCAACGTCAGCAAGGCCTCATTTAAATTGATCTAGTCTAATCACTCACCCTGTAACACATGGTCATGGTGTTAAGGAGCTGTTAGGACATGTGCTGTTTTCTGCTTCTGTAAATGATATGGGAAATGTGTCAGGCAGTAACAGTAATTTGGTACTATTCAGGGACACTGTTTTGTTCCAAAAAACATAGCATGAGTCTGTGTGCACAAAGGAATTGTGGGCAGAGATTTAATTTGTGAAGATGTTGTTCAGTAAGAAATGCAGTCCCTGGAAAGGGGCAGCCTGTTGTGTTTACACAAATTATCCCTTAGCACACATGCAGTGTTACATACATCCCTGCAGTCTTCATGCAGTTCTGGAAGTCTCTTTGCTCATCTGTCTTGCACCAGACAATACACAGTGTTCAGAAACACACTCTTGGCACACACGCAGCAGCTTCTCCAACACTCTCATGTGTAGTACTCAGCTCTGTGTGCTGTTTCAGATAGCACTGTGTAATGCAAACACATTCAACGTCAGCAAGGCCTCATTTAAATTGATCTAGTCTAATCACTCACCCTGTAACACATGGTCATTGTCTTAAGGAGCTGTTAGGACATGTGCTGTTTTCTGCTTCTGTACATGATAAGGGAAATGTATCAGGCTGTAACAGTAATTTGGTACTATTCAGGGACTCTGTTTTGTTCCAAAAAACATAGCATGAGTCTGTGTGCGCACAGGAATTGTGGACAGAGATTTAATTTGTGAAGATGTTGTTCAGTAAGAAATGCAGTCCCAGGAAAGGGGCAGCCTGTGTTATGTGCGTAAAAAGATGGCATGAGTCTGTGTGCACACAGGAATTGTGGGCAGAGATTTAATTTGTGAAAATGTTGTTCAGTAAGAAATGCAGTCCCTGGAAAGGGGCAGCCTGTTGTGTTTACACAAATTATCCCTTAGCACACATGCACTGTTACATACATCCCTGCAGTCTTGATGCAGTTCTGAAAGTCTCTTTGCTCATCTGTCTTGCACCAGACAATACACAGTGTTCAGAAACACACTCTTGGCACACACGCAGCAGCTTCTCCAACACTCTCATGTGTAGTACTCAGCTCTGTGTGCTGTTTCAGATAGCACTGTGTAATGCAAACACATTCAACGTCAGCAAGGCCTCATTTAAATTGATCTAGTCTAATCACTCACCCTGTAGCACATGGTCATTGTCTTAAGGAGCTGTTAGGACATGTGCTGTTTTCTGCTTCTGTAAATGATAAGGGAAATGTATCAGGCTGTAACAGTAATTTGGTACTATTCAGGGACTCTGTTTTGTTCCAAAAAACATAGCATGAGTCTGTGTGCGCACAGGAATTGTGGGCAGAGATTTCATTTGTGAAGATGTTGTTCAGTAAGAAATGCAGTCTCAGGAAAGGGGCAGCCTGTGTTATGTGCGTAAAAAGATGGCATGAGTCTGTGTGCACACAGGAATTGTGGGCAGAGATGTAATTTGTGAAGATGTTGTTCAGTAAGAAATGCAGTTCCTGGAAAGGGGCAGCCTGTTGTGTTTACACAAATTATCCCTTAGCACACATGCACTGTTACGTACATCCCTGTAGTCTTTATGCAGTTCTGGAAATCTCCTTGCTTATGTCTCTTGCAGCTGACAATACATAGTCTGCAGAAACACACTCTTGGGACACACGCAGCAGCTTCTCCAACACTCCCATGCGTACTACTCAGGTCTGTGTGTAATGCAAACACATTCAACGTCACCAAGGCCTCTTTTTCTTTGCTCTACTCTAAACACTCAGCCAGGTTGCAGATACTTATGGTATGAAGTAGCTGTTAGGAAATGTGCTCTTTTCTGCCTCTGTGATTTTCCAGGTAAAATGTGTAAGGCTGTAACAGCAATTATCACTTGATCTACCAGAGTAGTAAATGTGCTTTGAATTTGGAAATCAAATTCTGTTTTCTGCTTAGAAGCACATCATGAGGCTGTGTGTGCACAGAAATTGTGGCCACAGATATAATTTGTGTTGCAGTTGTTCTGTTAAAAAATGCACTTGCAGGAAAGGGGCAGCTTGTTTTTTTTCAACTGTGGTGGTTAGTACTGTGCAGAAATTAGTAAATCACAAATGAAAGAAATGGAAAAACATTTGAAAAAAATGAAATGTAAAAAAAAATATTTAAATGAATTATAATTACAAAAATGATTTTTTTTTAGTTCCTTGCAGGTATTGCTGAGCAACAGTGAAAAAAAAATGCCTTTAAGGACAAGAAAAAGGAAAGAAAAGCAACAACAAGTATATCTGGACAAAACTGGGAAAAAAAATAGCAGGAGAAGCTGGTGATGGCAAAAAGAAAAAGTCTACTGGTAAGCAGAGCAGAGATTTCTTAAAAAAGATTTTCAAAAAGCAAAAAAATGGCACAAATAACTGTAAAACAAAGAGAGTTTTATGTACAAAGCCACAACACAGTCATCAGCAAAAAAAAAGCTAATGTACAATCAGAAGTATGTCAAACAGATTTAACACGAAAATTAGATTTTAAAAACATTCGTCGAAAAATGTTTCAGAGAAGAGTGATGTTAAATTTGCTAAAGGATGTGAAAAAATATAAGAAAAAATCTAAATTTATTAAGAAATTTTTTTTTATAGAAAATATTGTAAGTAAGGCTTTGGAAATAAAAAGAAAACTTTTTATTCTAATTTTGAATAGGATACGTAGATTAGAAAAATTAGTGAATGCAATGAAGTCACAAAGCAAAAGGAAAAGAGAAGTGAAAAAAAGTAACTTTTGTAAAGTGTTCTTGGGAGAATGGAAACACAGTTCAAGTACTGAACCATTTTTTAATGAAGAGAGTTATCTTCAAAGTAATAGTTTGTTGCATGCAGTTGACACTAATGGTAGAGCATATGAAGATAAGGATGGTTGTGTGATGCAAAAAGAGAAAATGGTCCCTAGAAATGAGGAAGAAGTAATGGCTGCTGAGGCTATGGGGAGACGTCCAAAAGCCCCAGTGTACACTTGGAACTGTAGTAGTATTTGTACTGTGCGTCAGGAATCTATTGATAAATTACGTGACTTTCTAAGAGAATATAGTAAAAAGAGTGTAAAACAGAAGATGAAGGTGCTTCAAACACTAGATCCATGCAGAGTGAGAGAAAATACTGGTTTGCAGGGACATTCTCTGGCTTGTCTATCTAGAAAAGTGTGTAAAAGTGTTTTTCATCATTTTCCAATCCAATCCAAAATTTCTTTATTTCGGCCAATTAGGCCATAAAAGATAGAATCACACAAGACATTTAAAACATCACAAAAAGTGCAAACATGATAAAAGCAATAAAATCAATATACAAATGTTACGGGCATCTAGAAAATGGAATTCATTAACCAACACAGTTCTTATTTATGATAGACCTTATGTGCCACATAGCCGTTAAAAATTTTGCAACTGCAAACACTATGTGCGGATCAGTGTTCGTTTTCAGTATTCTGTACACCTGCTGGTGACTCCTAATGCCCAGGTTTCTGCATAGTGGGACTAGCCAATATCTTCTTGGTCTATTGTATGCTGGGCAAAAGAACAGAATGTGGGTTTCTACCTCATCATGGTTGCAACACCCTGGACAGATTTTATCATTCTTTATTGTCCAGTTGTGGGTAAAAGTTTTAATAGGGAGAGTCCCTAGCCTCCATTGTATAAACAATTTTCTGGATAAAATGGGAAAAATAATGTCCATAAATCCCTCAAACTGATAATGGTCCTTGAAAGTTAGGAATCGGTCAGTCAAGGACCCCTTGTTAGATGCCGAGACCAGGGAGGCATAACATTGTTCCCTATATATACCCACAAGACGTTTGCGGGAGACCCCAAGACAACCTTGCTCTGGCGAGTCCCATAGTTCGTGTAGTCCCAACCTATAGAGTTCTTTCTTTATCGAGACTAGCCAGGTAATTTTGTCGCAGGAGTTCAGATTCATGACATGTGCAAGCTCTTGCCTATAGTGTAGAAGCTCAACAGTGGACCAGAGCCTATGCCAGAACCTTAGTGGCATAAGTTCCAGGTCCTCTTTTATAGAGGGTAAACCCATATCCATTCTTAAAGGAAGGAGGGGTGTGCCTCGGGGGAGGGCCAGGAGACGCCTTAAAAAATTGTTTTCTGCATTAATAATTCCTGTGCCCGCCTTGTAGCCCCAGAGTTCTCCACCGTAGGATGCGGCTGCTTTAGCTTGTGACTTGTACATTGCAACTGCCGGGCTAATTGGTTTGTAGGTGGAGGAATTTGCTACCTTCAAAATTCCCCCAGACAGTTGTGCGAGTTTCATACGGCTGATTGCTACGTGAGGTTCCCATGATAGGTTCTCATGCAGCGTTACCCCTAGGTACTGAAAGGTTTTTACTCTCTCCAGTGTAACTGAACTCAGGGATGGATTGGGTCTGGTTTTGGCTGAAGGGTTGAATATCATAAATTTGGTCTTCCCTGTATTTATTTCCAAGCCATATTGGCTACAGAAAAGACCAAAGCCATCTAAAATCCGTTGTATCCCCATCGGGGATTTGGACAGCAGGAGGGTATCGTCCGCAAACATAATGGCAGGTACCCTCCTGCCGGCCAAAGACGGGGCGTCATTATCTTGAACCTTGTCAAGATAAGCAATTACATTGTTAACGTAGAGGCAGAACAGGGTCGGGGCAAGGACACAACCCTGTCTGACCCCTCTACGAACTGGGAATTTAGATGTCAGCGCACCCGTCTTTCCATACCTGACCTGTGCAAAGTTGTTTTCATGGAGCCTAGTAATGGCATTTAGGAGATGGGGTGGAACTCCCAGCCCCATTAGTGTCTCCCATAGTTTCTTCCTGGGGACCAGGTCAAAAGCTGACTTCAGGTCCACGAACACCATGTACAGCCTTCCCCTCTCAATGGTCACAGTTTTCCAGTATAGGAGTACGAGGCGGAAGATCTGATCCATGGTGGACGTGTTTTTCCGGAAGCCAGCTTGTAGGGGGCTGAGAATTTTATTTTCCTCCATCCACTCCATAAGGTGGTTTAGGAGAAGGCGCGAGTATATTTTCTGGGGGACATCTATGAGGCTTATTGGCCTGTAGTTGGCTGGGAGCAGAGGCGAACCCTTTTTGAAAATGGGCACTATCTCAGCCCCCAGCCAAGTACAAGGAATCTCCATCCCACCCAGAATGGCGTTAAAGAGTGTAAGGAGATAAGGGCCCCATATATCTGCGTATGAGCGAAAAAGATCGCCAGGCAACCTGTCAAGGCCAGGGGCCTTCCCCCTCGAAAGGGCTAGAATGACATTTACCACCTCGGGAAGAGTAAATTCTAAGGCTGGTTCTAAGGCAGGAGCGACAATGGAGACCATGTCGCTCCCACCATCGGTTTGGGGTGGTTCCTGGTATAATTGGCCGAAATGGGCCTCCCATATAGATGCTGCAATATTTGGCTCAATTGCAGCTTTGGGGTCTGGCATACCAGTATTTACCAGGGACCAAAATTTCCTCAGATCTTTCGCTTCCAGTGCTGATGTCAGATCCTGCCATTTATTCCAGTCCCATTCGGCTCGCGCCACTGCCATTGTTTTCTTGTAGATTTGTCTAAGCTCAGCGAGTTTGCTCTTGTCTGATCCTTTTTTGACGCCCTTCAGGAGTTCAGACTTGGCCTTTTTACAAGATGCATTATACCAGGTTGAAGTTCGAGTTATATTTTTCCTTGGAGGTAACACTGGGTAAAAGACCTCACCTAAAAGGGCCACCAGTTCCTCATGTATGTGGGCTAATTTCTTGTTGAATTCCAAATTTCTTGGCTGTGAAATTAGATTGTCCGTTTCTATTAGCTTCGGGAGTGCTAGCCGGAAAATCTTGCTTAGGGACTCTTCGGAGCTCGCCAATTTCCCCCATTTGATCCTGCGTCTGTTGGAACTAATTATCAAGTTCCCGGGGTCTTTGCTGGGCTTAACGGCAAGTGATCGATCGGCACCTTTAGGGTGCGCCATAAGCATTACGAGTGCGTTATGATCACTGTCCGATCTTGGTATTATTCTAAAATCCTGAACCGTGGGCCAGAGACTGATATCAACAAAGATGTAGTCTAACCTGGATTCATGGTTCACCCTGTTAAAAGTGCATGCAGAGGGTGTATCTGAGGTACTGCGACCATTACATGCCCTTAAAGAAAAATTTAGCGTTAAAGACAAAATTTGTACTACAAGGGGCGACCAGATTTTGACATATGGCGATTGACATCGCGGTACGCCCCAAAGGTCGTCTTCCGCAACAAGGGCTCCTTCCTTAAGGCCTTCTAAAGGCTCAAAATGACAATTCAAGTCGCCTCCCAAGACTATCTTAGAGTCATTAGGGAGGGTGGCAAGGAAGCTAGTAAGATCGTCAAGTGTGGGAGATTCCATGGCCAGCTTGGTGGGACGGGAGTATACATTGATTATTGCTAAGCTCGAGGCGTTAGGCCACCTGAGTAGGACGCACTGGATGTCCTGCGAGTGCGTCGGTAAACACTCCGCATTACACCCAATGTGACTAGCCACCCAGATCGCCAACCCTCCGGAGGGCCTCCCTCTTCCTGACCAAGTCGCATTGATTTCGAACACAGCATACCCCACTCTAGATAGTGACTCCCTTGCCCAAGTCTCTTGAAAGAGACAAATGTCGCTGTTAGCTATCAGGGACTCCCAGTCGCTCGTGTCAAGTTTATTTGCAATGCCAGCGACATTCCAGGAGAGAACCTTTAAAGGGATGTCAGGCGGGTCAGGGAGACTTCCAGCACTTTTGGGCGGAGCAACATCCAATAGTACAGTCGTAAGACTGGGCAGGAATGTTTCCACAGTGGATAGTTCCTTCGGGTCTGGTTTATGAAACGTTGGAACTGGCAGTTTTAACTTATTATTAGTACCACCCAAGACAATTTTGGTTTTAGATGATTCAGTTTCTTCACCGTGGGGATTAATAGATGTCAGAATCACCCGTGAGGGGGCGCCATATTCTTGACTGGCGCTATCTATTTCACATACACCATGCCCCTGACCCTTAAAGAGTCAATCCGTCTGTTCAAGACAGCTGTATCTATTGGGATGAAAAAGGTAACCAAGGTTTATGCGTGGAGCATTACTGGTGGGCCTGACTCTGTAGCCATCCGTGGACGGTCCAACCCGGGTCCAACCATTATCAATGGTCAAAATTGGCTTAAAAGTATTGGGATAGAAATATGACAAGGGGACCACTTCAATAGATGTAGACCCTTTGTTCCCGGTCCAATTGCAAATATAGGACACAATTTTGGGGTTCCTAAAATTTACAATTATACAGTCACCAGCACAATTCTTGTCAGTGTGGCCAATCCAAGGGACTCTTCTAACCATGAGAATTTCTCCCCTAATATTGGGTGGAAGTGACCTGTGAGTATTAAGCCAACTAGTAACCTTGTTATGTAAAGCGTCATATGGTTCCAGCACGGTTCCCTCAAGCGGGGGTACTCCCTTCAGGACAACCGAATAGGCAGCAGCCTCTGGAGGCAGATTAACCACTATGCGCCTATCTTGTTGACTGTCTTGCCTATCTTTGGGGTTCCTTACGTCATTTGGTGATTTTACCTGATTAATACCAGAGGCCGTGCCAGATAAATTCTGCCTATTGGAAGATGCTGTGGCGAGTGGTGCAGAGGCGGGTTTTAGCAAAGGAGCCGGCTGCACCTTTTCCAATAGGGTGGCTGTCGGGGGTAAGGGGGGCGCGATGATGGAATCTGAAGATAAGTTAGGTACATTGGGAACCCCTCTAGAGTGCCCACCTATTGCATGCATACCTGTTCTTTGGTCTGATGCTAAACTTAGTAATCCCTTGCGCAAGTCTATTAGACAAATTTCAATGTTGGCCAGACGGTCTTCTAGGGGATTAAGCAGTTCCCTCACAAGAGTACGTAAATCAGAGAACATACTGTCATACATCCCTGCTGCGTTTTGTTTGCTTGGAGGATTTTTATCCGGGGTGTGTTGATGGATAGCTTCGTGTTTGCGGGATGAGGCCGGCCCTTTGCTAGCTATGTCCTGTTTGGTTCCCCTAACTCTAGGGTTAACTTTAGTAGCTTTAGAGATACCCCCCCTAGTTTTGTTTGCCCTTTTATCCATTTTCGGGATTGCTCCCTCCTTCTCCCGCTGTGTGGGCTGGGTCTTGCTTATAGACTGCTCAGTGACAGCTGCCTCAGCAGTGGTGTGTGTTAAGGGGCCCTTGCAGTTTGGGAGAGGTAGGATGCTAAGCTCTGCATGCTCAGGATTTTCACAGTCAATGGAGGGGGTAGTGGAGCGGTTGGTATCAGATAAGTCTAAAAGAGCAGGCAGTCCCGCTTCGCCCCCTGCTGGAAGTGTTGTGAGACTTGATGGCTTGGCGGGGGTGGCAGCATGTGCGATGGGTCCCAGGGAGGATCTCCTCACCCAGTCTATTTCTTGGGAGATACGTCTTTCAAGGATGGAAATCTCATCCACAAGAAGGGACCCAGCTTTAGCGAAGTACGTATCCAATGTACCTGTTGGCCTTCCCGTCGCCATAGCACTCTTGCTCCTGGTTTCTCTCGTGGTCATAATGTCACCGACAGCACCTAGTATGTAGTGGATTATAGACACACTGAGGTGCCCCACGCCCTCCCTCGACCGTACTCGAACGGCCTCAAACGGCCCGCTCTTTGCCCGGTCTTCGCCCCGGACTACGCCCCGCACGCGTCCCGCTAACGCGAGACAGGGAGCGACTAATATAGGGAAGGGGAGGAGTCGGGAAGAGGAACCAGGTGCGGCAGTTCAGCAGGCAGCAAAGCGCCCTGGTCCTCGCAGTCCCGAGGTGGCTAAAAGCAAGTAAAAATGTCCTCTGCCTCCCGGTCCAGCAGTGAAGTTCTCCGTGTCAGCCCCAGCAGTAAACACACAATCCAAGGTTGCGAGCGGCTCCCGCGAAGCGGGGGCCGCGAGGCGCTAAATGGATGCAAGGGGAGGAGTCGGGAAGAGGAACCAGGTGCGGCAGTTCAGCAGGCAGCAAAGCGCCCTGGTCCTCGCAGTCCCGAGGTGGCTAAAAGCAAGTAAAAATGTCCTCTGCCTCCCGGTCCAGCAGTGAAGTTCTCCGTGTCAGCCCCAGCAGTAAACACACAATCCAAGGTTGCGAGCGGCTCCCGCGAAGCGGGGGCCGCGAGGCGCTAAATGGATGCAAGGGGAGGAGTCGGGAAGAGGAACCAGGTGCGGCAGTTCAGCAGGCAGCAAAGCGCCCTGGTCCTCGCAGTCCCGAGGTGGCTAAAAGCAAGTAAAAATGTCCTCTGCCTCCCGGTCCAGCAGTGAAGTTCTCCGTGTCAGCCCCAGCAGTAAACACACAATCCAAGGTTGCGAGCGGCTCCCTCATCATTTTAGGATGCTGGCTGTTTATCATACTGAAATGAGAAAGTTTGTGAGAACATTGTATTTTGCTAAAAGTCCAGCAGTAAAGTTGAATGAGTTGAATAATGCTCTGTTCCGTGGATCTGTATCAGATGTAGTGAAGGTTACTGATGAGATTCAGTTTTGTTACTTTGGTCCAGAACAAGAAAGTGCAGAAAAGGACACAGTAAATGAGGAAAATGAGGAACAGAATGTAGAACTCATTATTACTAAAAATTTTGAGGATGAAATGACAAAATTTACTATCACCTCTAATGAAAGACCAAATATTACTTGTATTTGTTGCCGCAGAAGTCATTATAAAATTCAAACAAGGAGTGTTGATCTGTATAAAAAAAAGTGAACATGAAGATAATTATAAGTGGAAGGATTTTGCAACATATATATTTCTTGAAAATTGTTTTGAATTGGGTGAAGATCAGCATATTTGTAAATACTGTTATAATAAGTTAGAAGAAAATAGAATGCCGACCAGAGCTGTACATAATAATTTAGAATTGGATGCTATTCCTGACGAACTTTCTGAATTAAATACATATGAGTCTATACTCATTCAATTTGTTCATCCGTTCCAGACCATAGTACGTATGGAGCCCAAAACTGGTAAATTACCTCCTTCTGATTTACTGAGAGGTTTAAAAGGAAGAGTGGTGTATTTGCCCTTGGATTTGAAAAAAAATATGGAAACTATTGATGCAGATACTTTGGAAACTGAACCATTAGTAATTCTGGTTAATGGTGTACCTACAAAGAATAAGAAGATTTGGCAAGAGCTGGTGGATGTACGAAAAGTACAAAGAGCAAATTTGTATTTGAAAAAAAATAATAAATGGTATGAATCAATTTATATAGAAGAAGAAGAAGAAGATTTACAAGAAGACACAGAAACACCAACTGGTCAAATTGAAAAAGTGGACAAGTCAAAGGAAGAAGAAATTTATGAACATTTTAGCATACATCCTCTTCATTCAAAAGAAGTTATGGGAGACACTATTGATCTGTTTCAGATGAAGAAAGCAAAAGGAACATCTGTGAGTGTATGGGAGGAGAGCTTGGAAGCTCGATGTTTTCCCCAGCTGTTTCCTACAGGAAAAGGAGGACGATACGATGAACGTCCAGAACAGATTCCAGCTTCTGAGTATCGGACTACAAGACTATATGCAGAAGATCCAAGATTTCGTCAAAGTATTCCTTATTTGTTCCATCTTTTATTTGAAAGCGACTTGTCTGCATTATCATATGCAGTAAATCACATTTTAAAAAGTGGAGTACATTTACAAAATGTGTCTGCTAAGGATTTTATGGAGAAAGTGCAGCACCGAGATGATCATTTGGAAACACAACTGATCAATCTGATGGCTTGTCAGCGTGGGACAAATGAATATGGGTACCGACGCCATGGTGAATTAAAATGCATGTTACGGAATTTAGGAACTCCAACATGGTTCCTTACCCTAAGCTGTGCCGAGTATGCTTGGGATGATTTACTGGATTTTCTAAGAGAGGCAAATTCAAACATTAAAAACATTGAATACAAGAGAGCAGGAGAACTGTGCTCATTGGATCCAGTTAATGTTTGCAGATATTTCAATCATAGATTTGAGGCTATGATGTCCTTTATCTGCAATAAAAAAAATCCACCTCTTGGAGAAGTAGTGGATTTCTTTTGGAGAAAAGAGTACCAGGCAAGAGGTGCTCCTCATATTCATATGCTGTTGTGGATCAAGGATGCCCCAAAGTTTGGAACAGATACTGATGAAGCAGTGTTATCTTTCATTGAAGAATATGCAACATGTGCTATACCTAAAAGCACAGAAGAGAAAAAGTTAAAAGAACAAGTTTTACGTTTCCAAAGTCATCGGTGTGGAAAATACTGTCGACGGAAGTACAAGACCAAAGATAAATTCTACACAAAGTGTCGATTTGGATTTCCTAGACCTGTTCTTTGAAAAGGAAGAGTCAACAGTTTTATGTCAGCTGTGCGACATACTATAACCAGAAAATCTCCCAAAAATACATACAACCTAAAAAGAAATGAAGAGTCAAAATTTATAAATGACTTCAACCCAGTCATTTTATCCATGTGGAATGCTAACATGGACATTCAGTATGTGGCAGACAATTCTATTGCTGTTGCTCGTATGTGACATCTTACATCACTAAATCTGAGAAAACAGAATTGAAGGAAATGTGGGAAGAGATTTCTCACGAGAAGACTGTCAGTAAGAAGCTGTACAGTTTCAGTTTGAAGATGTTATCGCATCGAGAAATTGGATCCTACGAATGCTCAGATAGGTTATCATCTGCAAGTCTTTACTCGAAATCCAGAAGAATAATTTGGGTAAGCTTAGGCCTTGCAGGAATGAGAAATCGGGTACTGAAATCTGTTGGAGAAATTGAATATTTGGCCGAGAACGACCCAGAAAGTACAGATATTTTGAAATCAAACATGTTGGACACATATTACCCAAAGAGAAGTCATCATCTTGAGAACATGTGTCTCTATGAAGTGCTGCAGAACTACATTTATTCACGGAAAGCCACAGAAGATATCAACAATGGAAAATATAAAGTCATTGGTGAGGAAGGATGTTTGGTGAAGCAAACAAAAGGAAGTTTGATAAATCACAGGAAGCTCAGTTGCGAAACTACTGACAAAAAGGAATTTTACTACTTGGCTCTTTTACAGCTGTTTAAACCATGGCGTTCAGAGGACGAACTACTGGGAGAATTTCAAAACTATGAAGATTCTTTTAATGCTAGCAAAGACAGCATAGAATGCAGTACTTTCACAACTTATGTCCAAATGTTAAATGAAGAAAATGAACAGGAAGCAAAAATTGCAGCTGAAGTAGCTAGAGACAGTTCTCAAGACAGCCAAAGTTCAGGAACACTTAGTCAAGATCCCCTAGGACAACCGATCATAGAAAATGAAGCTGCAGTAGCCATGACTGAAGTAGAAACGGCTATGAATCAAGCACAGGAAGATTCAATTGACTTACTAAATCTGGAAGAACAACTGAATGAAGAACAAAAAGAAATTTATGAAGAAGTCATCAAAAAAATTGATCATGGATTACTACATGAAAAGAAAGAGTGCTCATGCACATCATTTGAACCAATCAGGATGTATGTGAGTGGACAAGCTGGAACTGGTAAAAGTTTCTTAATAAAAGTCATCAGAAGCTACCTACAGCAAAAAACAGCTTCAAATTTGTCTTGTGTGGTAACTGCTCCAACTGGGTTAGCAGCCTATAACATAAAAGGAATTACCTTACATCGCTTGCTAATGTTACCAGTGGAGCATGAGAACAAAATAGAATACCACAAACTAACTGGAGAAGCATGCCTCGAAGTTTCAAGAGTGTTGAAGAAGATGCAAGTTCTCATTATTGATGAGGTGAGCATGATTTCAAATTTAATGCTTGCCTTTGTGCATTTAAGAATGCAACAAATACTTAAGAGAGACTATGACGTGTTATTTGGAGGTAAACACATCATAGTTTTTGGAGATCTTCTGCAGCTCACTCCAGTTAAAGGACAACCAGTGGTTAATACTGTGACACATGAAGACACGAAGAAGTCATTAGGAAGCATTGGTAATGCGAATATTTGGTCGTTCTTTGAGTACAAAGAACTCACTACCAATATGAGACAAGCAAACGACGAAGATTATGCAAGTATTCTGAAAGATATCAGAATTGGACTACTCACAGAAGTTGGTAAAAAAGCATTACAGAGTCGGTTGCTACATAACTTATTTCCAAATGAAGAAATAGTTGCAGAGAAAATATACCAGAACATTGCAGAAAAAAATACTGTAATCTGCTTAATGCCAACACTACGTGAGTGCTCAATATTCAATGAGGAACTTTTGAAATTGGAAAACGAAGAGATTAAGAAAATGGAAGCAGAGGACAAAATTCAGCATGAAAGAATTACTTTTACATTAACAGGCAAACTGAAAAATAAATTGGATTCACTAGAGAAGAACATTTCCAAAACAGCTGGATTAGAAAAAAATCTATATGTTTGCATGAATTGTCGAGTGATTTTAAGGAGAAATTTGGATGTAGAAAAAGGTTTAGTGAATGGAGCTATGTGAAGAGTTGTGGGTTTTATTAATTATCAGCAAAAAGAAGGAATTGAATGTTTAAAAATAAAATTTGATCAGATAGAAGAAGTTAAAGACATTTGTCGTTGTTCAGTTCGTTTCATGCTTGTGAAAGACTTATATGTGCGTAGAAAGCAGTTTCCATTTTCTCTAGCATATGCTGTAACTATTCACAAGTCTCAAGGATTGACTGTAGATAGTGCTTTTGTAAACATTGGTTTTACTGTGTTCAAAGAAGGTATGGCATATGTTGCTCTGTCACGAGTAAAAACATTATCTGGTTTATTTATGATAGACTTTGATGACTCAAAAGTTAGTGCTGATACAAACTGTGTAAAGGAGTATAATAGATTAAGAAGAACCTATGCTCCTCATTTAGGTCAGTATCCTGTGATTGAAAAACATGTTGTTTCTCGGAAAAGGAGATTTGAGAATATTTGTAATGTGGATGAACAGAACAAAAAAAAAAGGACAGTGATGTGATAGCAAGGAAAAAGAAAAAGGACAGTGTTGAAGAGGTTGTTGGTTGCCATTTTGAAAATAGCTCTGGTGTCAACTGCTATGCAAATGTAGTGCTGAATGTTGTAATTTAATCTTGAAAAGTTGCTAGAACAGATAATAGTAAATCATGGAAAAAGATTGTGTTCTCTGCTGAGTCTCCTTTTTGAAAAGTGCTACTGATGTTAGAAATCTTTTAGATGTATGTTCTGGTTCAACACAGTTTAAAGAAAATGTCCAGCAAGATGCTCAGGAATTCTTAATATATATTTAATATATATTTTGAGTGTACTAGAAGATGAAGGAGTAGAAGTAGAACATTTATTTGGTGTCTCTTACAAGTGGGAACATTGCTGTGAAAACTGTATGAACACATGTAGTAGTAATGTTTATTCAGAAAGGTTCATATTTTTACCATTACCACAAAGTAAATCAGTGACTTTTAGTAAATTAGTTAAAGATGCCAATCACAACATGGAATGTTCTGAATGTAAATCAGACATGTTTTCAACATTATTTTTACAGAAATATGGTCAGTATGTAATTTTAATGATGCAACGTTGTAGAACTGATGGTTCAAAATTGGACACTTTAATAAAGAAGTTTACAGGACAGCAATTATCAATTTCTGGAAAAACTTTTGTTACAGTTGCAATCATTTTTCATGAAGGACCTACTGTAACTTCTGAACATTACACAGTTTATCTTAAATGTATAAAAGGCTGGACACTGTGTAATGATTCCCAATTAATTTTCAAGCAACGTTTGCCTTATGATTTACCCAATTCTTACTCAATTTTTTTGAAACCTAAATTTTGAAAACTAAAAACTGCATCTGAAGGAAGCATTTTTTGTAATTTTAAAGGATTAAAATTGAAGATATCACTTAAAAAGGATTTTGAAATTACTATTTGGCCTAAAGGAAAAGTAATAAAAACAATTGTGGACTCCTTTGACAGAAATTATTTTGGCATGTGTGCTTTTGCGACAAGGTTTAAAGACGGTTTGTCTAGAAATGTTTTATTCATCTAGAGAAGTAGTTGTAATATATATGTAATATTTCTAACAAGGTATATTTTAGTGAAGATTTGGGGCTTTTTTTAAGCAATCTTTCAGATTGTTTTTTTTTTGCCCGCTGTTAAATGATGAATACAATTGTTTTCACTATTTTAAGTGAAAAATAAAAAATTCTGAAAACAGCAAAAAAAGGGCAAAAAATTGCTTAGTAAAATATGTAAAAACATGTAATGCTTTTTGTAATGTATGATTGAATATTAATACATTTTTTCTTTTTTTGCAGAACTGGAAAAATTTTTTTTTTTTAAATTCTGTTCCCTTGCAAAATACTTGAAAATTTTTTTTTAGAAAATTTTTATTTTTCAAAAAAATAAGTGAAAAATATTAGTATTATTCAATTCTCCCTTTTCATGCTTCCATTTCTTCACCTCTTTATGAACATTAAATTTAAAAAAAAAAAAATAATTTTTAAAAAATCCCTCAAAAAAAAATTTGGGGGGTTTAGTTTATAAGTGGCTCCTAAAAGAGCCCGTGAGTTAATGGAGGGAAACAGGAAGAGAAAAACTAAAAAAAAAGAAAAAACATCTATGGCCTACTGCACTCATGGGCATCAAATTTTCTCTGAATGAGATCAAGACTGGTCTCACCCACAGAAATAAGTTTACCACAATCAGTGCAGCGTGTGGACAACCTAGCCAAACAAGGTGGTCCAAAAAGAGGTGTGGAAGAAGGCAAAGGCACCACTGCAGAAGAAGTGCTCGGCTGAGCTGCCGAAGATGTGCTCGGCTGAGCTGCTGCAGATGTCGTCGGTAGAGCAGGTGGAGGGTTTGCTCCAGAAGCTCGACGAAAAGTCACTGGATGCATTTTGTCAACATGCCTCAACATAGTGTGAATGCTAAAAGAATACTTCTTATTAGGATTCCCACGTGACAAGACTTTTTGACAAAGTACACAAGTCACTTTAGGTGCATTTACCTTCTTTAGTCCCTCAAGAAAAGTGAAAAACTGCCATATAAAGCTGTCTTTCTGCCTCTTGTTCCTCTGCCTCTCAAGAGTGTCCTGCTCACTGTCTGAAGATGGTTGCTGTTCAGCCATTGTCTCTCAACAACAGAATAGCTCCTTCTCCAAAGCAATCAGAACTAATAATGAGGGGAGTAGGTGTGGTTTGGGAAGAATCTGGAACTGAAAGTACTTCTAACCAATCAAAAGTGATGATTCTTGATCACATGACTTGCCATGAGGGGATTGGGTGTGGTGTTGAAACAATTAGAAACTGAAAGTAATGATAACCAATAAGAAGTGCTGTTTTATTATTCATAAACCCGAGGTGCGCGCACTGCGCAAGCTCCGAGCGCGCACCTCGTGATTACGTATGCGCGAACGCGTAGGAGCGCATATGCATACGTCATATGCACGTACCTAGCACGCATACGTTGAACACGCGTATACGCGATCGTTATTGCGCATAATTTTAGCGTATGCGGAAGTAAACCGCGTGGAGCGCGTAGGACGCACGCACGCATGCGTACGTACGAACGCATACGTACTGGGTGCGCGCTCCCAGCGCGCACTATAACGTATATTTGCGTACGTAAATAACGTACGACGGTATTCATAAAAAACTTACGAAATTGTACTAGGAGCGCGCCCAGAGCGCGCACCCCAGGAATTTATATAAAAAAAAAAAAGTGGAAAAAAATTAATTGTAAAAATTATAAAAAATAATCAACTTTATCCTAATTTAAATTTTTTTAAAAAAACAAAAACAAATAAAAAGATACAGATAATATATAAATGAATACATAGGAATTTTATTTTTATTAAAAATATTTTTTAAAAATTAAATAATGCAAAAACTATCATTTAAAAAACCTTTTGTGTGTCTCACACTAAAAAACAAAGGTGGAGAACGTGAAAAGGGGGAAAGGTAGAGAGTTGGAGACCCCCTAGCCTTTGTGAGGGGGTCCAAAAAGACTCAGAAGTGTGAAAAATACATTTTAATTTTTTTTTTAAAAATCACGGGGTAAGCGTACCGTGCGCGTACGGTAAGCGTACGGCGGTAAAAAAATTTAAAAAAAGAATTAAAAATCAAAAATAAATGTTTAAATGTTGGTTGGCTCTAAAAAGAGCTGTTGTGTTTATTGAGTGCTTTTTTTTGGTACCTACAAGTAAGTACCGATGCAGAGTCTAAAGTTCAAGAGGAAGACTCTGTTCCCTTCATCATTGAAATGCACACCGTCTCCTCTATAAATGTCTTGCATGTTGTAACGCAAGTTGTTGTGGTATATAGAACCCACACCATAGTCTCTGAGGAAAGCAGAAACAGACTTATTGACGTGCTTTCTTGCTTTGTCAATCTTTGGACAAAATTGGTTGGACCAGTTCCACTTTTGCCTTTGGCATATATTAGAATATACAAAGGCAGTTTGTGGAAAAAGTGACATTAGTTGCACAAAGGTGTCCTTAATAAGCATTTCCAGACCTACCCCAGTTAAAGTGCCTAGGTCATTTCCACCACAGTGCACAATAATAAGGTCAGGCTGTGGGAGATGTAGAAAGGTTTTCACCAAAGGCATTAATTGGTGCCACTTTAACCCTCTCTGACCAATCCATTTAATGTCTACATTTGGCAAAGCAAGATCTTCCACAATACCTCTTTTTTCTGCAAACTTTTCACTCCAGAAGATATAGCTGTGACCTACAATCTACACTGTGAACATCTTCCAAGGAGATCTGGATGCACTCAGAAGGTGTGTTTCAGTAGAATGGTAATATGAAAAGAAAAAAAGATGTAAAATGGAGGATAAC
Organism: Triturus cristatus; assembly: GCF_964204655.1. Lineage (NCBI taxonomy): Eukaryota > Metazoa > Chordata > Amphibia > Caudata > Salamandridae > Triturus > Triturus cristatus. The sequence goes on from NC_140585.1 coordinate 621,156,844, forward strand.
ATACTTTTTTTTTTACAAAAAAAAGAACTGATTGGTTGATTCAAACCATTTTACAGTTAAAACTAGGCTGTATGTTTAGATTTTTACAAGAATGTTTTGTATTGGTGCACAAAAATGTGTACCCACAGAACATTAATTTGGATTTGCTGTTAGGTTTGAAAAGTCAAGCACTCTTGCTCTTTGGATTAGAAACATTGTGTGCTGAACTTCTGACCTCTCTGCTCAAACCAGTGTTCCATGACCTGTTGCTATGGTAGCAGGCAGAAGTCAAGTTGGGGAAAGGGATCATTTGGAAAGGGATGAAATTACCAACCAATAGAAATGTGTGATTCCATTTGAAAAAATGAGGGAAACAGTGTGATTTGGAGTTAACCTGTATATGTGTGGAAAAAGAGAGGGAAACTTTGCCATTAACTGGTTCTGGTGAGAGGAGAGAGGTGTACAGCTCAGAGATTCTGGCTCTGATAATCTGCTGTTTGAGTGCCACATTGCTTTCTGAACTAACTACTTTTAAAGGTGAGTTATGAATTTGAGAGGGAATGTATGTGGTGCATTTTGATATAAATAATAGAAATGTGATTGGTCTTTTAAAGATGTTTTCACATTATTGTCTTGAACTTGTAAGATATTATTGAGAATGTCTTCACCATATGTTAAGGTGTACTGGTATCACCCAGAAATAATGTTTTCTGCCTACAATCACACTATGAGTCTGTGTGCACACAGGAATTGTTGCCAGAGATTTAATTTGTGTTGCTCTTGGTATGTTAGCCTTACACTTGCAGGAAATGGGCATTTTTTTTTTCGTGAACTATGATGGTTAGCATTCAGCAGAAATCACTTTCTCTCAAATGAGAGGCAAATGCAAACACATTTGAAAATAGTATGGTACATTTTCTTAGCACTTTAAAAGTTGTGTTTTACATTTTATGTTAAGGAACATATTTAAGTGCCTTGAACATGTCAGATATTATGGAGTATGTCTTCACCATAAGTTAAGGTGTACTGGTATCACCCAGGACTACTGTTTTCTGCCTACAATCACACTATAAGTCTGTGTGCACACAGGAATTGTTGCCAGAGATTTAATTTGTGTTGCGCTTGGTATGTTAGCCTTACACTTGCAGGAAATGGGCATTTTTTTTTCTGGAACTATGATGGTTAGCATTCAGCAGAAATCACTTTCTCTCAAATGAGAGGCAAATGCAAACACATTTGAAAATAGCATGGTACATTTTCTTAGCACTTTAAAAGTTGTGTTTTACATTTTATGTTAAGGAACATATTTAAGTGCCTTGAACATGTCAGATATTATGGAGTATGTCTTCACCATAAGTTAAGGTGTACTGGTATCACCCAGGACTACTGTTTTCTGCCTACAATCACACTATAAGTCTGTGTGCACACAGGAATTGTTGCCAGAGATTTAATTTGTGTTGCTCTTGGTATGTTAGCCTTACACTTGCAGGAAATGGGCATTTTTTTTTCTGGAACTATGATGGTTAGCATTCAGCAGAAATCACTTTCTCTCAAATGAGAGGCAAATGCAAACACATTTGAAAATAGCATGGTACATTTTCTTAGCACTTTAAAAGTTGTGTTTTACATTTTATGTTAAGGAACATATTTAAGTGCCTTGAACATGTCAGATATTATGGAGTATGTCTTCACCATAAGTTAAGTTGTACTGGTATCACCCAGGACTACTGTTTTCTGCCTACAATCACACTATGAGTCTGTGTGCACACAGGAATTGTTGCCAGAGATTTAATTTGTGTTGCTCTTGGTATGTTAGCCTTACACTTGCAGGAAATTGGCATTTTTTTTCCTGGAACTATGATGGTTAGCATTCAGCAGAAATCACTTTCTCTCAAATGAGAGGCAAATGCAAACACATTTGAAAATAGCATGGTACATTTTCTTAGCACTTTAAAAGTTGTGTTTTACATTTTATGTTAAGGAACATATTTAAGTGCCTTGAACATGTCAGATATTATGGAGTATGGTGCCAATTACGATCCGGTAAAAAATGTCCCCGTACGACTCGTATCGGGTCTTTTTACCGTACGAATCGTACAAGTGCCGTACGAACTGGCAATCACGATTCGCATGGTAAAAAGTCCATACGAACCGCACTGGGAATCATTCCCCACACGTCCTCGGGTCGGAAAATGTGTCCGACACATCTTCGGACGATTTACCTTACAAACGTGAAAAGCCAAGTCCGACCGAGGAATCACGATCCATCCCGTGCGTCCGAGCTTACAACCGTATGGAAAAAACACCGCCCGCACCGAACTCCTATAGCAACCATGGAGACATGTGCCCGCATACGCGCCCAACACTCCCCCCAGCCCCCGTACGTCCGACACATACCCCCCGTGTATGTATACCCCCACCCGTCTAGGTACACCCCAGTACGTTCGAGTCGTACCCCCACCCCAGTACGTGTCGTACCACCGTCTATGTACACCCCAGTACGTTCGAGTCCTACCCCCACCCCTGTACGTGTCGCACCACCGTGTACCTACACCCCAGTACGTTCCAGTCGTACCCCCACCCCAGTACGTGTCGTACCACCGTCTATGTACACCCCAGTACGTTCGAGTCCAACCCCCACCCCAGTACGTGTCGTACCACCGTGTACCTACACCCCAGTACGTTCCAGTCGTACCCCCACCCCAGTACGTGTCGTAACACCGTCTATGTACACCCCAGTACGTTCCAGTCGTACCCCCACCCCTGTACGTGTCATACCCCCGTGTACCTACACCCCAGTACGTTCCAGTCATACCCCCACCCCAGTACGTGTCGTACCACCATCTATGTACACCCCAGTACGTTCGAGTCCAACCCCCACCCCAGTACGTGTCGTACCACCGTCTATGTACACCCCAGTACGTTCCAGTCGTACCCCCACCCCAGTACGTGTCATACCCCCGTGTACCTACACCCCAGTACGTTCGAGTCGTACCCCCGCCCCAGTACGTGTCGTACCACCGTCTATGTACACCCCAGTACGTTCGAGCCCCACCCCCACCCCTGTACGTGTCGCACCACTGTGTACCTACACCCCAGTACATTCCAGTCGTACCCCCACCCCAGTACGTGTCATACCCCCGTGTACCTACACCCCAGTACGTTCCAGTCGTACCCCCACCCCAGTACGTGTCGTACCACCGTCTATGTACACCCCAGTACGTTCGAGTCCAACCCCCACCCCAGTACGTGTCGTACCACCGTCTATGTACACCCCAGTACGTTCCAGTCGTACCCCCACCCCTGTACGTGTCATACCCCCGTGTACCTACACCCCAGTACGTTCGAGCCGTACCCCCACCCCAGTACGTGTCGTACCACCGTCTATGTACACCCCAGTACGTTCGAGCCCCACCCCCACCCCTGTACGTGTCGCACCACTGTGTACCTACACCCCAGTACGTTCCAGTCGTACCCCCACCCCAGTACGTGTCATACCCCCGTGTACCTACACCCCAGTACGTTCCAGTCGTACCCCCACCCCAGTACGTGTCGTACCACCGTCTATGTACACCCCAGTACGTTCGAGTCCAACCCCCACCCCAGTACGTGTCGTACCACCGTCTATGTACACCCCAGTACGTTCCAGTCGTACACCCCACCCCTGTACGTGTCATACCCCCGTGTACCTACACCCCAGTATGTTCCAGTCGTACCCCCACCCCAGTACGTGTCGTACCACCGTCTATGTACACCCCAGTACGTTCCGGTCCTACCCCCAACACAACCTCCTAAGTACGGAGCGCACCCCAGGCCCCAACATCACAACCGCATGTACGAGTCGTACCAACCCACACACAAGGACAGCACCGTACAACCAAATGGCCCATCTACACACCGTACACACGCTCAAAACGCACGTACACAACCAGGACAAAACAAAACAACACAAGAAGACACTATTCAAATGGCACAAAGCCACTAAACGTGGCCAACAAACACTACAAATACACCTTCACTGACCTGCAACTGCCAAAGACAAACAGAGGGCCAAAACACCACCACTACTTATAACACACCCACCCAAAATTCAAACACTGCCACACCCACCCATGGACCAATAAAAAGGGCCCACACACACAAACCATGAGCCTTTGCAACAGACTCACTGCTGCCAGACACCACAGAACCATACAACAAGCTACACCACACCTTACACTTGCACACCTTCACACAACCACCCTCACAAACACCCCCTCATCACATTCACACACACACACACACACACAACCATCCACACACCCCCCCCAACATCCACACCCCCCCCCCACCATCCCCACCCACACCCCTCACCATGCCCACTACCAAGAATCCAAAGTTCAGTAACCGAGAGTTGGAGGTCCTTGTTGATCAAATCCTCAGAGTCGAGCCACAGATCTTTGGAACATTGGTCAGAAACACCAGCCTGGCAGCAAAAACAGCCATGTGGCAGACCATCGTCGATGCTGTGAATGCTGTTGCGGACACCAGAAGGACCAGGCAGGAATGCCAGAACAGGTGGTACGATCTGCGGAGGAGGGTCAGAGCCAAGAGGCAGGAGGAGCACGACCAGGCCAACGCCACCGGAGGAGGGCCCTCCCGCAGACCCGTACAGTACCATCCCTGGGAGGAGAGGGTGATGGCCATACTGCCGGTGGAGGCAGTCGAAGGATTAGAAGGACTCCGAGACCCGGGTGAGTACACAAACAACGCACCTCACATGGGGGGAACGGCATCCACAACCAAAATCACTAACAGGCACGCAACCACCACAAGCCATCGCATTACTCAACCACACTCCATGAGCACGCACATGCCACTGCTGCCACCATGCCCCATGCACCCAGCTGGACAATGGCAAGTCACAGAAGACAACAACACATGACACGGTAACCCGGATGGCGGGAGGCTGGGCCCCAAAAATCACATAGTGCGACTCCGAAGCAGACAACAATGCACTCTGCCCATATGGCCTAGGTCACAGCCAGACAAACAGTGTGTCCCAACACAGGAATGACTTGCCAGCAAATGGCGGACGCCTTGCATCAACACATGGGGGTGAAGGCACTGTTTTGCACATGACAGCAGCTAATGAACAGCCAACATTGTGAAAGAGTGGCAGCACACACCACCACAGCAGCAGCACACAGACACACATCACACCCAATGGGTGCCTGGAGATCAAAAACAAACTCACATCAACAAGCCAAGGGCCACTCAAAGATCTGCTAACAGTGTGTGCCCAGGAAGCTGGGCTGAGGTGACAGAGGGTGACACACAGAGGGAGGGAGAGGGGGACAGAGAGGGAGGGAGAGGGGGACAGAGAGGGAGGGAGACACAGGGAGAGCAAATCAGCCGTGTGGTGTGTGGGAATGTCTGCTCGTCAGCAGGTAGACTGCGTGCATGTAGCCAAGGGTGGCCCGTGCCAGAACCCCCCCTCTTCTCCATGGCAAAACACAGGGCCATGTCACAACCTGTGCACGAGCACAATGACAGCTACCTGCATCACATAAGTGTGTGGAACAACTCCATGTGCACATGTACAGTGCTACACGGAAGGCGCCAATGCATGGCTCGCAACACCTGCCCACTCCACTGCTGACTGCAGTCACACTTGACGCAGCAAGTAAGACTGTGCCACACATAGTTAAAGGGGCCAAAGTGGTGCCCAAGGGACACACCCATGCACAAGTGCACTGTGAGTGGAATGCAAGACAGATCCTAATTCCAAGAGGAAATGTGCCAACTTTGGAAATGATGAAACATGGATGTTGCATGGACCAAAATTAACATTGTCTCTCTCACACACAGGTCAACGTCGTGGTGCACCCCCCAACACTGGGGGGGAACACTCACAGGACCCGCATCTGCAGGAGCCCGATCCCACCGGCAGCGACCACTCTCACCACTCTGTGGACGACCCCGACCGACCTGGCCCCTCTGGTGTCCAACCGCCTGCAGCACCTGCGTCAGGTACAACTGTGCCGACCACCACCCCCACTCCTGCCACATCCCAGGAGACACCCAGGATCCCTGCCCCAACACCACAATGCAGCCAGGCTGGCCAGGAGGGACACGGTGTCCCGGGAACCCAGGAGGAGGCAGGCGACAACGCCAATGCCACCCCTCAGGGGTCCCGGAGACCCGATGTGCCCACAAGAGCAGGCCAGGCGCAAGTGGGCAGGGGTGGTGGGAGTGGAGGACGGCGGAGGCATGAGCCTGACCAGTTGGCTGGGGATCCGGTATTTTCCCATGTCCGTAACATCCTGGACTCATACCGGCAGGACACCACGGGCATGGCCCAGGTTGTGTCCACCCTCAATGAGATCAAGGGGAGCCTCGATGAGATAAAGACCCAGCAGGCCCAGCAACATGCGGAGCTACATGCCTGTCTACTGGTACACCAACGGAGGATGGAGGACAGACAGGCTGAGCAAGTGACGGCATTCCAGGGGATTCACGCTACACTCCGTCGGATGGCCGACAACATGGCCGACCCTCCCTGTGCCAGAAGGCGGAGAACATCACCACCCACAGGGAGGGATCAGGAGGAGGAGGAGGAGGAAACATCCGACGGAGCATCCCAGATGTCGTCACGGCCTGCTGCTGAGGTTCCCCGCAGGAGGCCGGGTCGTCCACGGAAAGGACCGTGAGGGTCGGCGCTACATCACCATCTCCCAGGACACCTGGCCTGGCACCTGGCCCACTGGAGCAACAGCATCACAGCATCAAGAGACATTCTCTGCCACATGGCCCTGCTGGTCACTGGCTGACCAATGTTGACAAAGACTGTGGCATGGACTCTGAGGACATCCAATGGCAAGGACACCAACTCCCCTACTGAACTTTGGATTCCAAATTCCTGGAAAGACACTCACTTTGTTGTCCCCCCCCCCAATAATAAATCACACTATGAAGAGTGCCTGCTGGTAGCATTATTACCTAACATGTGTCTTGTAAAGTCAAAACATGCCTGAGTCATCTTTTGTCTTCAACCACCCACACCCTGGGGCCTGAGTCTGGCACAGGACACATGGGTCACAGTGTATTAGGCAAGACAGACATGGAGCACCATACACACCCGTGATGGGCCCAACCAGCTGAGGGGGTTACCGAACAACCGTGCTGACACACACATTGAGTACAGCAACAGTCATGCGCAGAGGTCAGGGATCCAGTCCAGTGTCCTGGGGGGCACCCAGGTATGTGTAGACAGGTGGCAGAAACATGTCCTGCAAGCTTGAGTCCGGTGGATGCAGAGAATGGGGGCCTGGCCAACGTTGGATGCATGGGGATGGCACATGTCACAATACCCACACAGTCATGGACATCATGCCCAATACACAGTCTCAGCCCACACACACAGCTTGCATCTTGCCACTCGACACATTGACACATAGCCACAATCAGGGAATACCATGCCAGACAAGCAGGATGCACCGTGGCAACACACCAGCATTGACTGAGAAGAGGCACCTTGGAGGCATAGGGACACCTTTATTAGTCATGTATTCGGGATTGCAGAGGCAACTCGAAGTACACATGAACACATCATGTGGAGTAACATGTGGGTCCAACACTGGCACCCCCCTTCAGCAGCACACATGCGTGTTCGCCATGGAACTGGCACACAAGCGTCGGCTAACAGCTAAATACCCACAGCTGCACACGGAGAGCCTGCCATACACCATAGATCCGCGGATGTCGAAGTCCCACACCATGTCAAGCCAATGCTAACCGAATGTGTCCGAGGGCAGTGTCACACACATTGATGCCATCATCACAATCCCCTATCCCATCACTGATGACTGTCAACCAGGCAGACCATCTATTCAGGTGTACACAGCTGCATGTCGTGTCCCATGGGGATGCGACATGGCTGCAGAGGAACCAAACACCGACAGGGGCAGTGTGCACACATCGTGAACAACTGCCACACCCAATACACCCCAGATGCATCCCTTACCCCATGGAGACTTCCAAACGTGTCCGTGCCTGTAACGCTGAGTCAGCCCACGATGTCATGTCCATGAGGAATAGCAGTGCCACAACAATGCAACCAGCAGACGGCATGCGCAGGTACCTGGGGAAGAGAGACACACAAGAAGTCAGCCACAAAAAGCACAGGCACTTGCATGTGCATTTACTCGACACATGTATGGATGACAACATGCTAGGTCACAATTATGACTGAGGAAGTACAACCATCACTGGCACCATCACTCCAGTGACACACCCACACACACCTCTGACTCACGTGCCATACATGCAGGTGGAGACACACATCACAACGCATGCCACACGGGGACCAATGCGTGCACACTCAGACACTGGTACTCACCACTATGCAAAGAAGTCGCGTATGAGCAGAGTCCGGATGTCCTCTTGCGGCTCAACATCCTCCACATCACTAGCCCCATTGCCAAGCCCTTCGTCCTCCACGGGTGGATGGTCCTCGTCATGTTGATTCAGGATGAGTGGCACTGCTCTTTCAACTGCCATGTTGTGCAGCATGCAGCAGACCATGAAGATCTTGCAGACCTTCGCCGGGGCATATGGGAGTGCGCCGCCGGTCTTGTGGAGGCACCTGAATCGGCTCTTCAGCATGCCAAACGTCCTCTCTATCACTCGCCTTGTCCGGCCATGGGCGGTGTTGTAGCGGAGCTGGGCCGGCGTGATGGGGTTGCGGAGAGGTGTGAGCAGCCAAGGCATGTTGGGATAGCCAGCGTCCCCTACATGGAAAGCACATGGTCATCGTTAGAAGTGGTGAAGCGGTCGTACTGGTAGGCTATACTGAATACAGGACAGACAGACTGTACCCACCAACAACACATGCCCGTTCGTTGCGCAGCTGCATCATCATATCAGGCATCCCGCTACACCTCATGATGTAGGCATCGTGTGCTGATCCTGGAAAACGAGCACAGACATGTGAAATCACCATGTTGGACAGACACACCACAAGGGCATTGATGGAGTGGTAGTGCTTCCGATTGTGGTACGCCACCTCCTGTGCATGTGGTGGTACCAAAGCTACATGTGTCCCATCTATGGACCCAATGACATGGGGCATCCCTCCCAGGGCATAGAATCCACGCTTGACCTCAGTCATCTGTTCAGGGGTTGGGAACTTGATGAAGTCATCCAGGTGAATCAACATGGCCTCTAAGAAATCATGCAGCACACCACTGAACGTGCTCTGGGACATGCCACCAACATGAGCTATGGTATTTTGAAAGGTACCCGTGGCAAGAAAATGTAGGGCAGCCATTACCTTCAGCTGGGGTGTCAGTGCCGTGGGATACCTGTGCTGCGGTTGCAGGTGTGGTGCCAGTCTCGCCGTCAACTCCAGAATCAACGGTTGGGTGAAGCGGTAGAGCCGGATGCTGTCATTATCCTGCATGGCAGCCAAGTCTGGAATTCTACGGGCAAGAGGCGGCGCTCTGCAGTAATTTGGAAGTGACAACGAAGAGTGAGTGCACTACGACAACAACTCATGTGTACTGAGCACATGTTAATCTGGCAATACACACATGCTACATAGGGAGTCAGGTATGTGCTACATGGCCAGGACACGTATGGATGCAAGGTGACACTCCTTCAAAGACCCAGCTACACACGGAGATTGAGAACTTCCCCATGCCACGCCATGGGAATAGCTGTGTCCCAGTGCAAGTGAACAGCCAGACGCAACACAGGAGTGACATACGCCCACACATCAGCAGCAGTAGGATGCCAATTGCAGAGATTGTTAGCGGAAAACTGGAGCCACAGGTCACATGACATTACACTAGGCCAGCCCACACACCTTGCCATGAAGGTGCACATGTCATGACTCACCACACATACCTTGTGAGGATGCTGACATGTCCTTGTCACGCTACTCCGTGTCCCATGCATACATGTGCACCTCACATCCGATACCACATGTGGCATGGTGTGCGGAACAGTGTGCAATGACAATCTACACACAGACACATGTTGGTTGCTGCAACGGCTGCAGCTTTTGAGGGTGCTCCAACATCAACCTGATGGGAAGCCCCCACACATACATGACATAGTCACATTGTGCACCGTGGGTAGTGACAAGTCAGGTGTCATAACCCCTGTACCGGGCATCAGGGGACACTTCCGTGTGTTGGTGTCCGTGCCATGCCAGTGACGCTCACCCCAAGTGCGCAGTACGACATGCACACATGTCAAAGGAGTCAAGGGCATGCCTGGTACACATCGCACCATCACACAGTACATCTGTACACATCTCATCATACATCTGGTGCCTTCTCGACTCAGGAGTAATGTTCCACATCACAGGCCTTTCACACCTGTGCCCCACACATGTAGTGATGCACAGACGATGCCTCGATGTCAATTAATGGACAAGTATGTCCATCCATGGACAAGTATGTCCGCCCTATCCCTACCTGTGTGCCGCCTGTCACCACTGTGATGTGTGAATACTGCTGTACTGCTGCAAAGAGGGCCTGTGTACGTTCCCATATCACTATGGGAGTGCTGCCGTATGTGTACCCATCGTGATGGCGAGCGTACAGGCATGTGTACGGCCCGTACCACTACGAGTACGCATACGCGAGGCCACCCATACTGATAGGGAGCGTACAGATGCCTGTACGCTCCCTATCAGTATGTGTGGCCTCGCGTATGCGTACTCGTAGTGGTACGGGCCGTACACACGCCTGTACGCTCCCTATCAGTATGTGTGGCCTCGCGTATGCGTACTCGTAGTGGTACGGGCCGTACACACGCCTGTACGCTCCCTATCAGTATGTGTGGCCTCGCGTATGCGTACTCGTAGTGGTACGGGCCGTACACACGCCTGTACGCTCCCTATCAGTATGGGTGGGCTCGCGTATGCGTACTCGTAGTGATAGGGAGCGTACAGGCGTGTGTACGGCCCGTACCACTACGAGTACGCATACGCGAGGCCACCCATACTGATAGGGAGCGTACAGGCGTGTGTACGGCCCGTACCACTACGAGTACGCATACGCGAGGCCACACATACTGATAGGGAGCGTACAGGCGTGTGTACGCTCCCTATCAGTATGGGTGGCCTCGCGTATGCATACTCGTAGTGATAGGGAGCGTACAGGCGTGTACGGGCCGTTGCAATGCATTTGGGGTGCCCTAGGGCCTACATGCATGCTGGTTGTCATGGAGACCAAGTTCAAAATTCGAATTTCTTCTGGAAGGTGAACAGCAGAAGTCAGTTGGAATAAAAATACTTTGTTGCAATGTGTTTGTGGAGCTGACATCATGCAGGAGAATGAAACCGATAGAGTACACACAGACTGCTAGGTTTGAAGGGATTGGTGGAAACATAGGATGCAAATGTGAGTGACCAATCACTCTGTACTCCTGTGCATGAGACAGGGCAGAAAGGCACATATAAGGCAGCCAGGTCCCATGAGGGAGTACTTGCCTGCACATCTTTGAATTCGTCGACCCAGCTGCTGCTACTGATTCCCTGGAACCATGTCATGGGCTGTGGAGAGGTCACAGCCATTCACCCTGGAGGAGAACATGGCATTGCTGGATGTGATCCTCCCACAGTACCCCATGCTGTATGGGCGACCAGGGTATCAGGTGAGTGCATAGGCCACTGGCACAGACTGTCCCTATGTTGTGACTGTGACTTCTGCCATTGTGTCCTGGTGTGACACACATGCCATGTACTGTTGGGGGGGTCCCAGGGGGGGATGCCTGATGTCTCCCAGCAGTGCCCTGAGACAGGAGGGGTGTGTGCCTATCACTAACAGCAGTGCCCTGAGACAGGAGGGGTGGGTACAGAGTGCTCCCAGCAGTGCCCTGAGACAGGAGGGGTGTGTGCCTATCACTAACAGCAGTGCCCTGAGACAGGAGGGGTGGGTACAGAGTGCTCCCAGCAGTGCCCTGAGACAGGAGGGGTGTGTGCCTATCACTAACAGCAGTGCCCTGAGACAGGAGGGGTGGGTACAGAGTGCTCCCAGCAGTGCCCTGAGACAGGAGGGGTGGGTACAGAGTGCTCCCAGCAGTGCCCTGAGACAGGAGGGGTGTGTGCCTATCACTAACAGCAGTGCCCTGAGACAGGAGGGGTGGGTACAGAGTGCTCCCAGCAGTGCCCTGAGACAGGAGGGGTGTGTGCCTATCACTAACAGCAGTGCCCTGAGACAGGAGGGGTGGGTACAGAGTGCTCCCAGCAGTGCCCTGAGACAGGAGGGGTGGGTACAGTGTGCTCCCAGCAGTGCCCTGAGACAGGAGGGGTGTGTGCCTATCACTACCAGCAGTGCACTGAGACAGGAGGGGTGGGTGTGATGCACAGTGTGAGCCTTGATCATTGATTGTGACATTGCCATCATTCCACCTGTGTACCCACTATGGCACGTACTGCTTTTTCCCTCACCAGAGGATCATGTCCCTATGACAAAGGTGCAATGCGTTGGCTGCATGACATGCCTTGTTGTTACCAGCTAATTTGTTATCAAATGTCTCTCTGTGACATGTGGCTGGTGTATTGATGTGGTGTCACTTGTTCTTCCTCACAGGTAGGCGCCACTGCCAAGGAGCAGATCTGGCTGACCGCCGTCAGTGCCGTGAGGGGTGTGGATGGTCGGAGGCGGAGCCTGTCCCAGGTGAGGAAACGCTGGCAGGATATCCGGTGCTGGACGCGGAGGATTGCACGGGTCCTGCTGGGGGACTCACCTGAGAGCCACAAGAACCGCGGCCGCCGCCGTCTGAGCCACCTTCACAGGCGTGTGCTGCCGGTGGTCTTTCCAGACTTGGATAGGCGCTTACAGGCGAAGCAGCAGCCGGAAGGGGGTAGGTACATGTGTGTTTGTTGTGTGTCACCGGCATTTGTAAGGGCACAGTAGCATGAATTCACTGCCAGGGTTTAAAGGTGCTGTGCAGATCCATTTTGCCCCAGTATAGCGCTGCGCCCCTGCCACCCTTCCCCTCCTTGCAATGTGTTCCCTGGTCTGTGTGTAGTCACTCCTTCACAAGGTAATGTAGGCTGGCGCTTTGTCCACGAGAACTATGCCTGTAGCATCATGTGTGGGGGTGGTGTGTAACAGGTTTTGGGACCTTGGCTGTGCCCTGTCAAGTTCACTGCATGTGGGTTCCATGTCAGTTGGCACTGATGCTGACTCCAGACATGGGAGTTGGTCTCTCATGTGTCATGCCTTACAGCGTGCATGTCCTATGTAGTGGCCTGTGACATGATGTGCATGAGTGTGCGATACGCATAGTGCAGGGATGGTGGCGTGGGTTGCAGTCATTACCATTCAGGAGCATGGAGTTGCGTGGCCACTACTGTCCCCTGGGGCACCTTTTCATCGGTGTTGTATGTGTCATCATAAACGTGGACACTCTCAGTGTCTACAGCGTAGGTTGTGCTCTGTGCCATTGTCCCCTGGCACCATGTATATAGACGTGCTATTTTGTACAGTTGTCCACTGTGCAGCCTGACCTGAATGTCCTTCTTCATACTCACAGTTGCTAGTGCCTGTGTGTCTTGTTATACTCATCTGAGGATGGGCACTGGTACCTCATTATTTGTACAGGCGCACCTTGGCTGTTTGGCGTCCAATCTTGCATTTTGCCTGCCCCTGTGTTTATCACCCAGACTATGAGATGTTGGTGCCACCTGTGTCTCAACTATTTGCCTCGTGTAGGGGGTGGTTGGGGCGGGCAAAGCCTATATGTCAAATCCAGATTTCTACTTGCTGGGTCTGGGCAGTGTGTGATGTTTGTCTGGACACACACGCAAGGTGCAGTGACCGAGTCATGTTGTGCATGTTTTCAGCATTACCTATGCAGCATGTGTCTCAAGTTCATGGATATGGTCCCTGGTCATCGGTATTTTCGCCAACGCTGTGTGGTGCAGATGCAGTGCTGGATTGTCCCCAGGGCCTGGGTGCTATGTCAGACTCCGTTTCCTGTCTTTAGCTATTGTCTCATGCTCTCCATGGTATTTCAGTGGCATGGTGGCTCAACCAACTGTGTGTTTCATGCCCTACATCGGTACCTTGTTTAGTAGATGTTAGGGATCTTCCTTTTCAGGCTATGCAATGTTACCTATGTAGATTGGACTCATGTGACAGATGTGTACAGGTGTCTGATTAATTTCTGTCTCTCCACCCTGCCCACAGCATCGTCGGGGGACACAGAGGGAGACATGGACACAGACCAGGCGGAGGGACCGAGCACCAGTGCCAGCCGTGACATCGGGGCTGGCACATCGAGTGGGACAGAGGCGGAGGATAGTGCGGCCGAGGACCTGTCGACTGGCACATCAGAATACGAAGCTGACAGGTCCGAGGAGGATGTCTCCGAGTGGGCGGAGGCTGCACCAGCAGCTGACAGCGGAACAACACCTCGCACCGCCCCCTCAGTTCCCATCAGCCGCCTCCCACTTGCTCGTGTCCCTTCCCAGCGTGCCCGGTCACCGCATGTCTCCTTCATGCCAGGCACCGCACCCCCTGCCCCTGTCTCCACTGCTGCCGCCAATGCTGAGTCTGTGGACATCCAGCGGCAACTGCAGGTTGGTCAGGCTGCGATCCTTAATGTCCTCCATGCCCACGGGCAAACCCTCAACAACATCGAGGCATACTTGGAGGGCATTCATTCATCGCAGGCTGACCAACGCAACTTGCTGAGGTCCATAGACTCCACACTGACTGCAGCAGTGGGTCTCCTGCAGCGCGACCTCCCCCCACCTACCCCTGCCCCATCCACACTTCCCACTCCCATGCCTGTCCCACGTACACCCAGACGTCGGCATGCACCCACATCAACAGACACAGGCACCACACCAGCAGGGAAGGTCCACCGCACTCCTCCTGACACGCACACACAGGGTGAGGTAGGCACACCCACTGGGTCGGGGGGCAAACGTGTGACACGCAGCCATAGTGGGAGTCCGCATTCCACCCAGTCCACTCCCTCCAAATCCCCTCCCCTCAGCTCTCCTGGCCACATCTCCCCCAAGGACTCCTTCATGGCCGCTCTGTCCCTGAGCCCCACAGTGACACCACCCCGCAAGCGGTCCAGGAAGTCCTCGGTCAGGGTGGTTGATTCTCCCCCCCTGTCTTCGCCCTCCCCCGGTGGCGCTGCGACCCATCCCTCTGACCCCCCCCCCTCCTTGGGGCCTGTGGATCCTTCGGGTGCAGGGGACTCCCTGGAGGACCTTGCAAAGGTGTGTAGTGCCATCCTGGCCTCCGCCTTTGGCCCTGCCCCACCCCCTGTGGTGGAGTCCTCCATCCCTGCACCCACAACGCCTCCCCTTTGCCCTGATGTCCCTGCGGTGCCTGTTGCTTCCCCCTCCATGATGCCCTCACCCCTGTGGAAGACGATGGCATGTAACTGTGCAGGCAAGGTAGGGGACACGCATCCCACTGTGTCCCCCATCCAGCTGAGACTCATTGACTGCCCTATGGGCTTTGTGAATATTGAACTGCCTGCGATCCACGGACATTGTGCTCATGCTGAATAAAGCTTAATTTTCTTTTCATTATAACACTACTGCTATGCTGGTATTGGTGTTGGTGGGGCTGCTACATGGTTTTGGGTGGTGTTTATGTGTTGGGTGTGTGGGATATGTAGTAGTGTGCTGCTCATTGGGGGGACCCTGGGATCTGTGTGCCATCACAAGGTGTTAGCTAACTTTCTTTGTTCATGTAAGCAGTTACTGCATGGTGCAATTGTCCCAGGGTGTATTCCTTCCTCTGTGTACCCTGATATCTTCCCTGCAGGGTGTTCCCGATGTTTAGCGCAGAGCTGTGTCTACATGAGCGGTGTGTGTGACGGAGCCCTTCTACTTTGGCCATGCATGCAGGGCCATGTCTCCACCTGCAACATTCGTGGCATCCTTGGTGATCACTGTACTTGTGTGTGGAGTCTGTTGACATGAGTTCATGGGGACATGTTCCCTTGTAGGCAGTATGCATGTGGGTACTTCCAGCCTCACACACATGTGTTGCACACCTCCTGTCTCTGGGCACTGCTGGGAGTGATAGGCGCCCACCCCTCCTGTCTCTGGGCACTGCTGGGAGGACTCTGCACACACCCCTCCTGCGTCTGGGCACTGCTGGGAGGGCTCTGCACACACACCTCCTGTCTCAGGGCACTGCTGGGAGTGATAGGCACACACCCCTTCTGTCTCAGGGCACTGCTGGGAGGACTCCACACCCACCCCTCCTGTCTCAGGGCACTGCTGGGAGGACTCCACACCCACCCCTCCTGTCTCAGGGCACTGCTGGGAGGACTCTGCACACACACCTCCTATTTCTGGATATGTACGCTTGGAACATACACGGTGGGGGTACGCTCCATGCATACGAGGGTGAGGGTACGGGTCGTACTTACACTGTTGGGGTGGGGGTACGCTCCATGCATACGAGGGTGAGGGTACGGGTCGTACTTACACTGTTGGGGTGGGGGTACGCTCCATGCATACGAGGGTGAGGGTACGGGTCGTACTTACACTGTTGGGGTGGGGGTACGGTACGTACATACGCGGTTGGGGTGGGGGTACGCTCCATGCATACGCGGGTGAGGGTACGGGTCGTACTTACACTGTTGGGGTGGGGGTACGCTCCATGCATACGCGGGTGAGGGTACGGGTCGTACTTACACTGTTGGGGTGGGGGTACGCTCCATGCATACGAGGGTGAGGGTACGGGTCGTACTTACACTGTTGGGGTGGGGGTACGCTCCATGCATACGCGGGTGAGGGTACGGGTCGTACTTAAACTGTTGGGGTGGGGGTACGCTCCATGCATACGAGGGTGAGGGTACGGGTCGTACTTACACTGTTGGGGTGGGAGTACGCTCCATGCATACGAGGGTGAGGGTACGGGTCGTACTTACACTGTTGGGGTGGGGGTACGGTACGTACATACGCGGTTGGGGTGGGGGTACGCTCCATGCATACGCGGGTGAGGGTACGGGTCGTACTTACACTGTTGGGGTGGGGGTACGCTCCATGCATACGCGGGTGAGGGTACGGGTCGTACTTACACTGTTGGGGTGGGGGTACGCTCCATGCATACGCGGGTGAGGGTACGGGTCGTACTTACACTGTTGGGGTGGGGGTACGCTCCATGCATACGCGGGTGAGGGTACGGGTCGTACTTACACTGTTGGGGTGGGGGTACGCTCCATGCATACGAGGGTGAGGGTACGGGTCGTACTTACACTGTTGGGGTGGGGGTACGCTCCATGCATACGAGGGTGAGGGTACGGGTCGTACTTACACTGTTGGGGTGGGGGTACGGTACGTACATACGCGGTTGGGGTGGCGGTACGCTCCATGCATACGCGGGTGAGGGTACGGGTCATACTTACACTGTTGGGGTGGGGGTACACTCCATGCATACGCGGGTGAGGGTACGGGTCGGACTTACACTGTTGGGGTGGGGGTACGCTCCATGCATACGCGGGTGAGGGTACGGGTCGTACTTACACTGTTGGGGTGGGGGTACGCTCCATGCATACGAGGGTGAGGGTACGGGTCGTACTTACACTGTTGGGTGGGGGTACGGTACGTACATACGCGGTTGGGGTGGGGGTACGCTCCATGCATACGCGGGTGAGGGTACGGGTCGTACTTACACTGTTGGGGTGGGGGAACGCTCCATGCATACGCGGGTGAGGGTACGGGTCCTACTTACACTGTTGGGGTGGGGGTACGCTCCATGCATACGAGGGTGAGGGTACGGGTCGTACTTACACTGTTGGGGTGGGGGTACGGTACGTACATACGCGGTTGGGGTGGGGGTACGCTCCATGCATACGCGGGTGAGGGTACGGGTCGTACTTACACTGTTGGGGTGGGGGTACGCTCCATGCATACGAGGGTGAGGGTACGAGTCGTACTTACACTGGTGGGGTGGGTGTACGTTCCATGCATAGGGGGGGTGGGGGTAGGGTCCGTACATCTCTGTCCCCACGCTATGTGATGCTTGTGCGGGCCGTACCCAGGCCTTTGCCACGTGGGTACGATCCGTCCCGCCATTGTTGGGGTGACGTGGGTGTGGGCGTGGTACGTCTCGTACCCACGCTCTTGAGGCGTGGGTACGGGACGTACCGGTCTGGTTGGGTTGCCGGTTCGCGTGGTGACGGACTTCCGTTGTGACGGTCGCTGGCTTAGCTGGACACGCCCCCACCCCGTCGTAGTGACCAGGGCATGGGTGTCAGGTATGTCCTGGGCATGTGTGGTGTGTGACTTTGGTGGGGGTTTTGTGGCCTGCCCTGGTCCTGCCACCCCCACCCCCCCCTTTCCCCCCTCCCTTAGTTGTTCTGACCTTCTGCGGCGTCTGCGTCGGAACCTGTAGAGGAGGTGGACTGCTATGAGGGCCGGGATGACACGTAGGTTCGGGTCCATGTCTGTCCGTCGCGTACGGGTCCTCCTTGTTTGCGTCGTCCTGTGTGTCCGTCGCGTACTGGTCCTCCTTGATCGCGGAGTCCTGTCTGTCCGTCGCGTACTGGTGGTCCTTGTTCGCGTCGTCCTGATTTCCCGGCAGTTTTTGGCAGCCGGAAAATATTCACCGTGCGGGATGACGTCGGTGCGAATCGTGATTCCTGGTTCGTGAATGGCAGGCTGCGAGCGTCCCGACGTCAGGTCGGCCCTTTCCCGGATCGCATTGGTAGGTTTATTTTGTTCGGTCGGGCTTTTTTACGAATCGTACGGAAATGGTGTTCCGTGCGAATCGTAATTCCTTGTTTGTAAATTTTGACGACCGGGTACGCGTCGGATGGAGAATTTGCTCCGTCCGACGGTTCGTACCCGGTTTTTACCGGATCGTGATCGGCACCTATGTCTTCACCATAAGTTAAGGTGTACTGGTATCACCCAGGACTACTGTTTTCTGCCTACAATCCCACTATGAGTCTGTGTGCACACAGGAATTGTTGCCAGAGAATTAATTTGTGTTGGTCTGGTTCTGTAAGAATGGCATTCATAGGAAAGGCGCTGTGTGGGGTTTCAGATAGCAGTGAGTAACGCTAAGACATTGAAGATCACCAAGGCTCATTTCCTTTCCCAAAGTGTAGTACGTCATTCATGTTGCACATGTCCATGGTCTCAAAAAGCTGTTTGGGCAAGTGCTGTTTTCTGTTTCTGAAACAAATAATGAATATGTGTCAGACTGTTAGAGTAATTATCACTTGGTCTAGCACAGTAGTAAGTGTGCTTTTAAATTGTAAATCAAATTTCGTTTTCTGCCTAGAATCACACCATGAGTCTGTGCGCACACAGGAATTGTTCTCAGAAATTCAATTCGTGTTACTCTGGTTCTTTCACAATTGCATTCGTAGGAAAGGGGAAGCGTGTTTTCTGGAACTGTGATGGCTACCATTGAGCCCAAATTAATATGTCACAAATGAGAGGGCAATGCAAAGACATTTGACATTAACATGGTAGATTTTCCTTCTACTCCTGCAATGGGTCATGTAGTTTGTACATGTTCAAAAGTCCAATTAAGCCTTACTGCACATGTAGTGGTACATACATGTCTCCAATGTTTATGCATTTGCGCAAGCGTCCATGCAGATCTCTTTTGCACCTGACAGTAGACAGTCTCTAGAAGGACAATGTTAGCAGAGAGCAAGCTGTTTCTCATGTACAGTCATGCTTACTATTCAGCGCTGTGTGGTGTTTCAGATAGCAGTGAGTAATGCTAATACATTGAAGATCACCAAGGCTCATTTCCTTTACCAAAGTGTAGTACGTCATTCAGGTTGCAGATGTCCATTGTCTCAAAAAGCTGTTTGGGCAAGTGCTGTTTTCTGTTTCTGAAACAAATAATGAATATGTGTCAGACTGTTAGAGTAATTACCACTTGCTCTAGCACAGTAGTAAGTGTGCTTTCAAATTGCCAATCAAATTTCGTTTTCTGCCTAGAATCACACCATGAGTCTGTGCGCACACAGGAATTGTTCTCAGAGATTCAATTCGTGTTACTCTGCTTCTTTTAGAATTACATTCGTAGGAAAGGGGAAGCTTTAATATGTGTTGGTTTAATTGTGTTTTTCACTTGTAGGAAAGGGGTAGATAGTATTATAAGATTTGAAAAGCACAAAAAAAAATATAGCAATAAATTTAAATTACATAAAGGTATTTTTATTTTAGTTTCTTTCAGATATTGCTGACCAACAGTGAAATACGTTAAAGATGCCTAGAAAATCAAGGAAGAGAAAAGAACAGAAAAAACATTTATATTTGAAGACAACTGGAGGACTCAAATTAGTTGAAGATGCTCATGTTGGAAAAAAGAAAAAGTTTTCTGGTAAGCAAACTAAGGATTTTTAAAAACATATCTTCAAAAAAGAACAAATTTGAAAAATCTCCCCGCCAAAAATAGAGTTTCACGTAGAAAAGAACTGGACAAAAGTGAGAAATTACAAAATGCTAATGTCGAATTAGAAGCAATAAAGATTGACTTAAAAAGAAAAACAGCATTTAAAGACATTCGTAGAAAAATGTTTCAGAGAAGAGTGATGTCAAATTTGCTAAAGGATGTGAAAAAATATAAGAAGAAAGCGACATTTTATAAGCGAAAAAAGGATATTGAAGGAACTGTAGCTAAGAAAACTATTCATTTTAATTTTGAACAGGATCCGTACATTAGATAAAATGGTTAATGTAATGAAGTCACAAAGCAAAACCAAAAGAGTAGTGAAAAGAAATAACTTTTGTAAAGTGTTTTTAGGAGAATGGATGCATAGTTCAAGTACTGAACCATTTTTTAATGAAGAGAGTTATCTTCAAAGTAATAGTTTGCTACATGCAGTTGACACCAGTGGCCGAGCTTATGAAGTGAAAGATGGTTGTATAATGGAAAAGGAGAAGATGGTTCCAAGAAATGAGGAAGAAGTGTTAGCTGATGAGCTTATGGGGAGACGTCCTAAGGCCCCAGTGTACACTTGGAATTGTAGTAGTATTTGTACTGTACGACAGGAATGTATTGATAAATTACGTCAGTTTTTAAGAGAATATAGTAAAAAAAGTGTTAAACAGAAGATTAAGATGCTTCAAAGACTAGATCCATGTAGAGTGAGAGAAAATACTGGTTTGCAAGGGCATTCTCTGGCATGTCTTTCTAGGAAAGTTTGTCAAAGTGTTTTTCACCATTTTAGGATGCTGGCAGTTCATCATACTGAAATGAGAAAGTTTGTGAGAAGATTGTATTTTGCTAAAAGTCCAGCACTAAAGTTAAATGAGTTGAATAGGGCTCTGTTTCATGGATCTGTATCAGATGTAGAGAAGGTTACTGATGAAATTCAGTTTTGTTACTTTGGTCCGGAACAAGAAAGTGCAGGTAATGATACAGTTATTGAAGAAAATATGGAAGAGAATGTAGAACCCACTGTTAGTAGAAATTTTGAAGATCAAATGGCAAAATTTACTATCATCTCGAATGAAAGACCAAATATTACTTGCATTTGTTGCCGGAGAACCCATTATAAAAATCAAACAAGGTATGTTGATCTCTATAAAAAAAGTGAAAAAGAAAATAATACTAAGTGGTTAGATTTTGCTACATATTTATTTCTTGAAAATTGTTTTGATTTGGGTGAATATCACCGTATTTGTTAATACTGTTATAACAAGTTAGAAGAAAATAAAATGCCAGCAAGAGCTGTACATAATAATTTAGAATTGGTTGAAATTCCAGCAGAACTTAGTGATTTAAATACGTATGAGTCTATACTCATACAATGTGTCCAACCGTTCCAGACTATAGTTCGTATGGAGCCAAAAACAGGTAAATTACCTCCTTCAGATTTACAAAGAGTTTTAAAAGGGAGAGTTGTGTATTTGCCATTGGATTTGAAAAAAAATATGGAAACTATTGATGCAGATACATTTGAAAATGAACCATTAGTTATTTTGGTTAATGGAGTACCAACAAAGAACAAGAAAATTTGGCAAGAGCTGGTAGAAGTACGAAAAGTACAAAGAGCAAATTTATATTTGAAAAAAAATAATAAATGGTATGAAACAATTTATATGGATGAAGAGGAAGAAGTTTTACTACCAGACTCAGGAATACAAGCTGGGCAAATTGAAAAAGTGGATAAGTCAAAAGAAGAAGAAATTTATCAACATTTCAGCATACATCCTCTTCATTCAAAAGAAGTTATGGCAAACACTATTGATCCATTTCAGATGAAGAAAGCACAAGGAACTCCCGTGAGTGTATGGGAGGAGAGCTTGGAAGCTCCTTGTTTTCCCCAGCTGTTTCCTACAGGAAAAGGTGGACGATATGATGAACGTCCAGTACAGATTCCTGCTTCTGAGTATCGGACTACAAGATTATATGCAGAAGATCCCAGATTTCGTCAAAGTATTCCTTATTTGTTCCATCTTTTATTTGAAAGTGACTTGTCAGCACTATCTTATGCAGTAAATCACATTTTGAAAACTGGAGTACATCTACGTAATGCGACTGCAAAGGATTTTATGAACAAAGTGCAACAGCGAGATGATCATTTGGAATCTCAATTGATTAATCTAATGGCTTGTCAGCGTGGGACAAATGAATATTGGTACCGACGCCATGGAGAATTGAAGTGTATGTTACGGAATTTAGGAACTCCAACATGGTTTGTCACCCTAAGCTGTGCTGAGTACGCTTGGGATGATCTTCTGGATTTTCTTCGAGAGGCAAATTCAAATATTGAAAACATCCAATACAAGACAGCAGGAGAATTGTGCTCATTGGATCCGGTTAATGTTTGCAGATATTTCAATCATAGGTTTGAGGCTATGATGTCCTTCATCTGCAATAAAAAAAATCCACCTCTTGGAGAAGTTGTGGATTTCTTTTGGAGAAAAGGGTACCAAGCAAGAGGTGCTCCTCATATTCATATGCTGTTGTGGATCAAGGATGCCCCAAAATTTGGAACAGATGCTGATGAAGCAGTTTTATCTTTCATTGAAGAATATGCAACATGTGTTATACCTAAAAGCACAGAAGAAAAAAACTTAAAAGAGCAAGTTTTAAGTTTCCAAAGTCATCGGTGTGGAAAATACTGTCGACGAAAGTACAAGAGTAAAGAAAAATTCTACACAAAATGTCGATTTGGATTTCCACGACCTGTCCTTTCAAAAGGAAGAGTAAACAGTTTTATGTCAGCTGTGCGACATACTATTACAAGAAAATCGCCGAAAAATACCTACAACCTAAGAAGAAAAGAAGAGTCGAAATATATAAATGACTACAACCCAGTCATTTTATCCATGTGGAATGCTAACATAGATATACAGTATGTAGCTGACAATTCTATTGCTGTTGCTCGATATGTCACATCTTACATCACTAAATCTGAGAAAACGGAATTGAAAGAAATGTGGGAAGAGATTTCTCACGAGAAGACTGTCAGTAAAAAGCTATACAGTTTCAGTTTAAAGATATTATCGCATCGAGAAATTGGATCCTACGAATGCTCAGATAGGTTATCATCTGCAAGTCTGTACTCCAAATCCAGAAGAATAATTTGGGTAAGTTTAGGCCTTGCAGGAATGCGAAATCGGGTACTGAAATCTGTTGGAGAGATTGAACATTTGGCAGAGAATGACCTGGAAAGTACAGATATTTTGAAATCAAACATGTTGGACACATATTACCCAAAAAGAAGTCGTCATCTTGAGAACATGTGTCTCTATGAAGTGCTGCAGAACTATATTTTTTCACGGAAAGCCACAGAAGACATCAACAATGGAAAATATAAAGTCATTGGTGAGGAAGGATGCTTGGTGAAGCAAACAAAAGGAAGTTTGATTAATCACAGGAAGCTGAGTTGCGACACTCCCGACAAAAAGGAATTTTACTACTTAGCACATTTACAGCTGTTTAAACCATGGCGTTCAGAGGATGAATTACTTGGAGATTGTCAGAGCTATGAAGATTCCTTTACTGCATGTAAAGGAACGATTGAATGCAGTACTTTCACAAATTATGTGCAAATGTTAAATGAAGAAATTGAACAGGAAGCTACAATTGCAGCTGAAGTAGCTAGAGACAGTTCTCAAGACAGCCAAAGTTCGGGGACGCTCAGTCAAGATCCTTTAGGACAACCAATCGTAGAAAATGAAGCTGCAATAGCAATGACTGAAGTGGAAACAGCTATGAATCAAGCTCAGGAAGATTTAACAGACTTACCTAATTTGGAACAGCAACTGAATGAAGAACAAAAACAAATTTATGAAGAAGTCACAAAAAAAATTGATCATGGATTACTACATGAAAAGAAAGAGTGTTCTTGTGCATCATTTGAACCAATCAGGATGTATGTGAGTGGATAAGCTGGAACTGGGAAACGTTTCTTAATTAAAGTCATCCGAAGCTACCTACAGCAAAAAACAGATTCAACTTTGTCTTGTGTTGTTACTGCTCCAACTGGGTTAGCAGCATATAACATAAAAGGAATTACCTTACATCGCTTGCTAATGTTACCAGTGGAGCATGAGAACAAAATAGAATATCACAAGCTAACAGGAGAAGCATGCTTCGAAGTTTCAAGAGTTTTGAAGAAGATGCAAGTTCTCATTATTGATGAGGTAAGCATGGTATCAAACTTAATGCTTGCCTTTGTGAATTTAAGAATGCAGCAACTTCTGAAGAGAGACTATGACGTTTTATTTGGAGGAAAACATGTTATAGTTTTTGGGGATCTTCTGCAGCTCACTCCAGTTAAAGGACAACCAGTGTTTAATACTGTGACACATGAAGACACGAAGAAGTCATTAGGAAGTATTGGTAATGCGAATATTTGGTCGTTATTTGAGTACAAAGAACTCACTACGAATATGAGGCAAGCAAACGATGAAGATTATGCAAGTATTCTGAAAGATATCAGAATTGGATTACTCACAGAAGTTGGCAGAAAAGCGTTACAGAGTCGGTTGCTACATAATTTATTTCCAAATGAAGAAATAGTTGCAGAGAAAATATACCAGAACATTGCAGAAAAAAATACTGTAATCTGCTTAATGCCAACACTTCGTGAATGCTCGATATTCAATGAGCAACTTTTGAAATTGGAAAAGGAAGAGATAAAGAAAATGGAAGCAGTGGACAAAATTCAGCATGAAGTTATTCCTATTACATTAACAGGAACATTGAAAAATAAATTGGATTCTCTAGAGAAGAACATTTCGAAAACAGCTGGATTAGAAAAAAATCTTTATGTTTGTATGAATTGTCGAGTATTTTTAAGAAGAAATTTGGATGTTGAAAAAGGTTAAGTGAATGGAGCTATGGGTAAAGTAGTGGGTTTTGTGAATTACCAGAAAAAAGATGGAATTGAATTTTTAAAAATAAAATTTGATCAGATTGAAGAGGTTAAAGACATTTGTCGTTGTTCAGTTCGTTTCCTGCTTGTGAAAGACTTATATGTACGTAGGAAGCAGTTTCCATTTTCTCTAGCATATGCTGTAACTATTCACAAATCTCAAGGATTAACTGTAGATAGTGCTTTTGTAAACATTGGTTCAACTGTGTTCAAAGAAGGTATGGCATATGTTGCTTTATCACGAGTGAAAACATTATCTGGTCTATTCATGATAGACTTTGATGACTCAAAAGTTAGTGCTGATGCAAATTGTGTAAAGGAGTATAATAGGTTAAGAAGAACCTATGCTCCTCATTTAGGTCAGTATCCTGTGTTTGAAAAACGTGTTGTTTGTCGGAAAAGGAGAATTGAGAATATCTGTAATGAGGATGTACAGAAGAGAAAAAAAAGGAGAGTGATGTGATTGCAAGCAAAAACAAAAAGGATAATGCTGAAGAGGTTGTTGGTTGTCATTTTGAAAATAGCTCTGGTGTCAACTGCTACGCTAATGTAGTGCTGAATGTTGTATTTTATCTTGAAAGTTTGCAAGAGCAGATAATACTAAATCATGAGAAAAGATTCTGTTCTTTGCTGAGTCTCCTTTATGAGAAGCTGAGTAATGATGAAACTAATATAGAAAGTACTTCTGATGTTAGAAAACTTTTAGATGTATGTTCAGGAAGTACACAGTTTACTGAAAATGTCCCGCAAGATACACAGGAATTCTTAATGTATATGCTTATGGTACTGGAAGATGAAGGAGTAGAAGTAGAAAATATATTTGGTGTCTCTTATAAATGGGAACATAGTTGTGAAAACTGTTTCCACACATGCAGCTCTAATGTTGATTCAGAAAGGTTCATATATTTAACATTACCAGAAAGTCAATCAGTCACTTTTAGTAAATTAGTTAAAGATGCCAATCACAGCATGGAATGTTCTAATTGTAAATCAGACATGTTTTCAACGTTATTTTTAAAGAAATATGGACAGTATGTAATTTTAATGATACAACGTTGTAGAGCTGATGGAACAAAATTGGACACTTCTATAAAGAAGTTTGTCGGACAACAATTATCAATATCAGGAAAAACTTTTGTTGCAGTTGCAATAATTTTCCATGATGGACCTTCGATAACCTCTGGTCATTACACAGTTTATCTGAAATGTGAAAAAGGCTGGACACTGTGTAATGATTCTAAATTGATTTTCAAGCAACATTTGCCTTATGATTTACCAAATTCCTATTTATTTTTCCTAAAACCAAAATTTTAGATACAAATTGCAACATCTGAACAAATCATTTTTTGCGATTTTATTGGATTATCTTTGGATATTTCATCAAAAAAGAATTAAAAAATTACCATTTGGCCTCATGGAAAGGTAACAATTTTTCTTGTGGACTTCTTTGACAGATATTGTTTGGGTGTTTAAGCTTAAGCTACAAGATTTACAGACGTTATTTATTGCAAAAACTTATTGTTGTTAGATGATATTTTTATTATATATATTACATTTCTATCAAGGTATGTTTTACTGAGAAGAGATTCAGGGCTTTTTGAAACAATCTTTCAGATTGTTAATTTTTTTGCCCGCTGTTAAGTGATGAATGCAATTGGTTTCACAATTTGCAGTGAAATTCAATATATTCTGAAAACAGCAAAAAAAGGGCAAAACATGTCTTTGTTAAATATGAAAATATGTGTACTGTATTGTAAAATGTATTGTTAAATATTAATACTTTTTTTCTTTTGTTACAGATTGTGAAATAAATTTGAGGAAAATTAATCCTTTTTTCTACTAATTAAAAAAAAACATTTAATGAAAATTTAGTTGGTGAGGTAATTTTGAAATATCTTTATTTATCACACATTTACTTTCGTAGTCGCTTGTTTTTACTTCTCTTCACTCTGCTTTAGTTATTTCCCTTGTGTTCCCTCAAGTACATTGAAAGGTGAAATAAAAATTTAATAAAAAAAAAAAAAAAAAAAAGAATGGTGCGCGTACCGTACGCGCACGGCAAAAAATGTTTTAAAAAATAAAGTGATAAAAAAACTTTAAAAAATTGTGAGCTAGGGTGGCTCTTAAAAGAGCCCTTGTGTTAATACAGGGACAGAGGAAAGAAAGAATGGGAATATTAACAAGGACCACAGATGTGCTGGTCTATCTTATTGTTTATTAAGGAAATACTGTACTCCCCATAAACAATTAGACCATAACATGTGTTGCACCTCATTTGTACCCTCTGAAATCGAGGGTTAATGTCCAGAGAAGCAGAAGAGGGTGTTGCTCCCACCGCAGATGAAGGGCTCTGCTGAGCTGCCGAAGATGTACTCGGCTGAGCTTCTGCGGATGTGCTCGGGTGACTTACTGGAGAGTTTGCTTCAGTATGTCGAGCAAAAGTCCTGGGATGTACATCCCTAATGTGTCTAACCATAGTGTGATTACCAAAGGAATACTTCTTCCTTTGATCACCTCTAGATAAGACACGCTCACAAAGTGAGCAGGTGACTAATGGAGCATTTACCTTTTTCTGCCCCTCTGGAAATGTAAAATATTCCCAAACAAAAGAATTCTTTTGTTTCCTCCTTCTCTGTCTGATGATGCTGCTGCCTTGCTCACTCTCAGAAGAGGAGTGCTGCTCTGCCATTGTATCCCAAAGACAATTCAGCACCTTCTCCTAGGGAATCACAAGCAGTAATGAGGGGAATGGGTGTGGTGTAGGAAGATTATGGAACTGAAAGTAGTTTAAACCAATCAAAAGTGTTGTTTCTTGATCACATGACCTACCGTACACGCTCGGTAAGCTTAACGTACGCGCACGGGAAAAAAGTACGCATGCGCGTACAGAGCACGCACGTACGATGCACGAGCGCATGCGCATTACAGGCAGTCGCGTAACCGCATACGTCGGTTTCGCGTAAGGAGCGCGCGCGCATGCGCGTAGGACGCCTGCGCGTACGCATCGGTGACGAAGTACGCATGCGTACGTAAATCGCGTACGCATGCGCACACGGACCACACATACTACGTGCGCGTACCGTACTTATAACGTACTGAGCGCCTAGCGTAAGCTTACGGTACGCGTACGGCAAAAAAATCCATAAAAATAAAAAAATAAAAAGTTGAAAGGTTTGTAGAAGATATTAACTATGATGTTCAACTATATCTAAAGATTTATTTTAAAAAGGTGAACCATTCCATATTGCATGATACAGTAAATTTATGATTATATACATAGGTAGGATATTCTTTAAAAGAAAAAACTCAATAAAATTAATTATTAAAAAAATTAGCATTTAAAAAACCTTGCAAATTCACTGAAAAAACCATAGGTTTCACAAACGTTATAGTTAGGAATGAGCATTTAAAAAACCTTGCAAATTCACTGAAAAAACCATAGGTTTCACACATGTTATAGTTAGCTGGCCATTTCACTCATAAAAAAACAATGAAATTCCCTCAACCCTACCTGATAACCAGTGATTTAACGATCACTTAAAGCTATGCAATAGGGCTTAGGGAGGAGGGCCGGATTCTGGACGCTGATGGGCTCTTGTTGTCGACCTGCGAGGCAATAATAGGACACTTACTTAATAGTAATAGTCATGTAGGGAAATACACATAACCTTACTGTCACTTGCTTAGAATATTAAAGTCTTTTTAGCTTTCCTACCTGCGAACTCAAGAAAGCGTGATGAGCGTCCTAGTAGTTCTTGTAATGGGTGAGCTGTCCACTAGAATGGCTCTTTTAGGGGAAGACAAAACGTGCATACTCTGAAGAAAGGCTTCTCACTTTTTTTGTCTTTCAGAAACTCTTCTTGTTTTTTAAGAAAAAATGTTACATTAAAAAATTTCTTGGTTATCTAGTTCTAATTTTATACATCTAAAAAAAATACGATTTTACTTTGCAGGAAGTCTTTTTCTACAAGTACTTACATTTCTGTATTGTCCGCAATCTGTTCCATCACTAGAAGAAAATAAAATAAAATACAACACAAACAAACAAACTTCTACTGAGGTTTCCTTAAAGTCTTTTAACTATGAGGTTCTTCACAAATGTTCAATATGTTTTCTCCATTGCAGAGGAAAAAACTGTCCAAAAATTGTCCCTAGATATTTCCTTCTATACAAGAAACTGTCTTGCGATGGGCGCCTTAATCAAAGAAAATAACTCAGCTTTCTTTTGTTGTTTCATGTTTGCAGCTGCGTGGAACAAGAAGGAAACTCCTCCTGATAACGTGAAGATGTTGCCTGGGAAGATCGACGACTGAAGACCTGCCACGCCGAATTTTCAGGTGAGGAGCGCATGCGATGAAGCTTCCACAACAACGGATGGAAGGCTAAGCAAGTTCTAGAACTTGGGTGTGGCTTTAAATAGAATTGCCACACCCAAAATGGCCACCATGTTTGCTGCACATTCAACATGACGTGGGGTGTGGCATTGCCTCTCTTGTATTGGCAATGTTCCCCCTCCGGCAGTCCAATACACTGTGTTCTCCGTGATTCTGGTTTTCCTGAATAGCGCTTGAGCACAAAAGGTTCAGATGCAGGTAATTGCTTGTCTTCAGTTCAAATCCACAGTCTATTCATGTTACTCAGTTCAAATCCACAGTATATTCATGTTACACACCTTTAGTCATTAATACCACAATTACTTGTCAAACATTATTTGTTAAAATCCACAGTACAGTCATGGTACGCACTTTCAGTCATTATTACCACATTCAATCATTTACTACATATCGGTGGTGCTGGAATGCACGGGAAAGGGGTGGGTTTTTTACTGAAAATAACTCTGTCTGTTTGAGAGAGAGGAATCATGACAGTACTCCCCTCTCAAAATCCCCCTTAAAACCATAGGTTTTGGTTTATCAGGATATCGCAGATGAAAAGCCTTTACTAAACGCGGAGCATTTTTTAAATGTGCAAGAGATTCCCAAAATTGTTCATCGGGACCATACCCTTTCCAATCCACTAAATAATAAGATTTTCCTCTCACTCTCTTTGAATCAAGTCCTGCCTTTATTTCAATTTCTCGGACGCCTTCAATATCTATAGAAAGAGGTGGTGCATTCATGCGAGTCATGGGATTGTATGGTTTAAGAAGAGATACGTGGAAGACAGGATGAAAACGGTACTTTGGTGAAAGTGTCAATTTGAGACTAACTGGGTTAATAATCTTTTCTACTGAGAATGGACCAATGAACCGAGGGCAAAACTTCCTATTACTTTTTATACGCAGATGTTTTGTAGACAATCAAGCTTTGTCTCCAAAGGCATATAATGGCTGGGCAGAGCGAAGTTGGTCTGCTTTTCCTTTTTGACTTTCTTTTGCCTTTGCTAAATTAAAGTGAGCCTTTTGTTGAATAGATATTAAATTAGCTACATAATCATGAATAGATGGAACAGGTAAAGAAGATGGTAATTGTCCAGGAATCAGCGGTGAGCGGACAACTCCGTTCCATCCACGGAATGTGTGGAATTTTGCCTGTTCCACGTTCCGTGAAGTAGGCGGAGTAGGCAAATCTCTGCACACTCGCAGCAGAGCGGAGTTGGCCTCTCACCCGCCTCCCACCCACGCTATTAAAATGTTTAAAAACATCTATGTAAAAGACCCAGAAAACTCCTTACCTCATCTGCGGCGTCCCTGGGCTGCCCTCTTCCGCTAGGCGCGATGGAGGAAGAGGGCAGGCCGGGGATGCCACCGATAAGGTAAGGAGTTTTCTGGCTCTTTTAAATAGATGTTTTTAAACATTTTAATAGCGCGGGTGGGAGGTGGGTGGCGTGTAGCGGAGCTCCACGGAGTGTGCGGTGATTGGTTCTGTCTCCGTGGCATTCCGCGTAGCCCTGCTACGCCCACTACGCCCACTCCTGCCAGGAATATCCTTGGGATGGAAACCATATGCACAAAAGAAAATATATATATATTCACTGAAAAAACCATAGATTTCAGGGACTTTATAGTTAGAAAGTAGCATTTATAAAACCATTGAAATTCACTGAAAAAAAACATAGGTTGCAGGGAAGTTATAGTTAGTTGGACATTTCACTCGTACAAAACCAGAGAAATTCAGCCGTAATAGTTAGTTGAGCTAACTAATATAGCGCCCCTGCAATGCACTGCTGATGACGTCACATATTACATCTTTCATGACATGGTCAGTGACATCACTGATGACATCTCAAATGACATCTATTTCAGCCCAGGGGAGGTGGCGGTCTTGGGGCTTGCGGGGCTTGCGAGGCCCCCCCACCCTATTACAATGAAGCCCCGGGGAGGTGGCAGTCTCTGGGGCTGCGGGGGGCTGTGTGCCCCAGTGCATAAATTAAATGTTTTTTTGTTTGTTTTCTCTGCCGGATTCGCGCACCTAGCGTGAATTCGGCCGATGCTTTTTTTGGGCCTGGGGTCCTTGTGGGACCCCTTGAGCAGGCCTAGGGGGTCAGGGTGTTTCTACCGTGCCCCCTTTCCATATTTTTCAACCTTTTTTCACAAGATGGCTGCCAACACTTCCTGGTTTGGAGTGTTGGCAGCCAATCAGAAGTCACATTGTGCTCAGGAGGAGTCACGACTCCTCCTCGGTGCTCAGATATGTACATTTTTATTTTTAGAATCTCTCAGGAAGTACTGAACAGATATACACCATTTACAAAAAGGTTGCTTTCTGAACCAAGAGCTACTTTTTTGCCAAATTTGGTGTCATTCCATTCAGCAGTTCGGGTTGTAGCCTGTTCAAAAAATTCCTATGGAAATTAACATAGAGAAAACGCGTTTTGGGACCCCTTTGGTGAAGTTGGAGCATTTATTTGAATTTCTGCCAGAAACGCTGCAGTTGAAATGAAAGCATTACTCTGTCGACCTAAAGGTCATCAATTATAGAATTGATGGATGGCAGTCATACAGACTAACACCAGCTATGAATTTGCTGAACCTGAAACTGCAGCAGAGGCAAGCGACAAAAGGTCTGTTGAACCGGCACTTCTTTAGGGGGGAATAAAGCAGTTGATTCCAACAGAGGAATGCAAGATCTCAACCAGCCTGCCTGCAAGTTACATCAGACAATTTCATTTTCTGTCTATGTGAGACTAAATGCTAAAAAAGTTTGTTTTAGACTGATGAATATTAAACAACTGAAAAAAGAAATGCCTACCATTTGGTTTCAAGCAGGGAAAGGGCAGGCTAATATGGCGACCAGTAATACTGCCATTTGAACAAAAAGTGGAGACAGTCCTTTGTTGCTGGCTATGTTTTTATCATCTAATGATATTGCCCCAGAACGCAATTTAAACACATGTAACCCATGGTGCACACTTGTCGAGTACTGAAGAAGGCATTGCGCCGAAATGCATTTACTCATTAAAGCCAACATTGTCCCGTGAGTGCTCCGTGCCTGTTTTGTATATATATATTCACTGAAAAAACCATAGGTTTCACAAACGTTATAGTTAGGAATTAGCTTTTAAAAAACCTTGCAAATTCACTGAAAAAACCATAGGTTTCACACATGTTATAGTTAGCTGGCCATTTCACTCGTACAAAACCATAGAAATTCCCCCGTTATAGTTAGTTCAGCTAACTATAACTCGCGCGCCCGCAATCCACTGCTGATGACGTCATATATTACATCACTCATGACATCACTCATGACATCAATGGATACATGGATATTATAGTCAGGCTCACATTTCACTCGTACAAAACCAGTAAAATTCAGAAGTTATACTTAGCTGAGCTAACTATAACTTACACTCCCTCAATGCGCTTCTTATGACCTCACATAATACATCACTCATGACATGGTCAGTGATATCACTGATGAAATCTCAAGTGATTGTTCCTGATGCTCCTTTATTGGGGGTGGGTGAAAATCAGAGTTTTACTCCGAGGTATTCTGCAGAGTTATATTAAAACTCTGCGAGATTCCGCGAAGTGAATCATAGAATCACATACTTGTATGGCAGTACAATATCTCACACTGTCAGAGAGAAGCTAAAAAAGTTTCTTAATTGTATTTTCCTGCTTTCCACGGCCAGATGAAGCAGCCAAATTAAGCGTCTGAGTCTTGGTTTATTCTTTTATCTCTCTCCCTTCCCAACCCAGACTGGCAGCTTGGGTCCCTGCTTGTCACATTCTCTGGAGAGCAGCAATGTGGAGATTTAAAAGGCGTCCTCGTGCCAGATTTTGAACTAGGGTGCTCTGCACCATTTCCTATGGGCTGCTAGTGAATTCGAAACTCTCCGGCTGAAATGTGCTGCTGCAACAGCAGCAGGCCCCTGTTCTCAGCTTTCCGTATCTGAAAACCAATTCACATTCTCCCCCTCTAGAGTCATGATTTAATACAGACACACGGGTGAGTCTGGGTGACATGACAGGCAGCCTGTGTTTGTATTGTGGTCTTCCTGGCAGCAGCTGGGCAGGTATTCCCCCACCAGTGCCTTGTAAAAGACTGAAGGTGTAGGGCTCAAAGTTATTGATGAAAACAAAAACAATCACAGCTGTATTATTTGTGATCGGAGTGACGGGTGCCAGGAGACTGCTATAGTGAAAAGCTCTCTGCATTGAAAAGTAAAGCACTGTATAAGTATAATCGATACACTCATTCCAAAATGAGCAAAAGTGGAACATAGAACATGTATTATTGTGCAAATTAAAAAGTGTAGCCTAGCTCTAAATACATCCTTATTACTTCCTCAGGGCAAAAATTAAAATAAAATTTCTTCTACCAAATAACTGCATCCACTACTCCGCCTTTCAAATAAGGATTTACAAATACATGCATGTACAGTTCTCCTTCACAGAAAATCGTTGGTACATGACAGCTGCTTCTGTGGTGTAAATGCATTGAAGATGCTTCCAGCTGGATGTTCAATCCAATGGACAAGGAGCTAAAATAGAAAACAAACACTATTTACACATATTCGGTAAAGTTGTAAGAACGCCTCTTTTTTCATTTTTCTCAATGCCCAGCTGCTTAGTGTTATTAGTAGTGCAGGAGAACCTTACGCCTACAGGCCAGTCTCACAATCTACATGCGGTTTACTCTAGGAAGGAAAACTTTCCAGCAAGGACCAAGGAACAATTTGGCTTACTGAATATTTCGTGCAATGCACACTCTGCTGTCACGGGGTCACTACTGAAAACCTCCTGCTAGGATCCCATGAAAGAACAGAGACAACAAGCCCAACCACAGTGAAGAGGAAGGCCTTGTAACAATCGGGAAAGCAGACATCCAGTCGATGCACCCGGGGCATGTCAGTGGATCCTCGTCATGAGGCATCACGGACGAAAGCCCTTACGGTGACCACACGTATAAGGTGTAGGATAAAGGTCCCGAAAATCATTACAACTATGGAGTACTGGAAGATTACTATGGGTTGAGGAGGAGGAGATTTTACAAATGAAAACAACAGGAGTTAGTTTTTGCGATAAAGGTTAGGACCAGCATTGGTAAAGGTTATGACTGCTTGCAGCTAAAGAACAAGGGGTGAAAAAAAAGCTTCACTAATTAGCACTACATCAAATTGCACTTTATCGAACATGTATTTTTTAATCCACAAGTCCAAAATAACAGCACAAAAAATGCAGCTCACTTAAGCTTTTTGTACAATTGCGGAAAAAAGGGAGGGGGACCAATTTCGTCCCCGGGGCCATTATTCAATGATATCACCGCACATATTTATTTGCTAAACATGCTGAGAATAGTAATAATTCATGCTTTTAGATCAATCAGGTTTAAATCAGGGTCTGAGGGTAACTGGAAAGAAAGAAATTAGAGGATTAATTTTAAATTGTTACATGGTTCAAATTCCAGAAAAGCGATAATATACATGCAAAACAAAACTGTTGATTTTGTTTTTACTTGTTTGTGCTCTACCAGGAAATGATTGGTATTTTTACTACCTCGTGCGTGGGGACATACATTGTGGGATAACAGTGCAGATTAAACTTCATTACATTGATGGAATGGTGCGCTTCAGATGAAAATGAGAGCTCTGCAAGCGTAGCTTTTTTCTGTATAAAATCTAGGTCATCAACGCATTTTTAAAGCAGAATTTAAAGCACTGAAAAACAATGGAAATCAGTAGAGAATGGAACTGATGAACCAACAACATCCCATTTATTACATACTTGTAGAAGCCTGGTTCATATCCAGTTTTAGTTTTTACTTGGTGTCATATGATTTTAAAGTCTTACTTCCTTGTGAAATGTTCCCAAATGACTGGTTATCTGTTAGATTTATTCAGCTCATTGATTAGCCAAAGTCAGAACCAAACTACTTCTGACTTATACAATCAAGACATATCCACTTCTAGACATCTGGGAGTCTTTGCAACCGCACCAGTATCCTTATTTCAGCTTTCAAATAGCTAAACCCAAAATCTGGGCAACAAGAACAGTATGGTGGAATTCGGGTTGAGGGAGCGTAGTTTGAATCCCCGGTGGAATGGTGGCTCTCCCTAGAACTCCATTGAGCCCTCCACGATCTCATCTCCCATATGTAAGTCAATAGATGCCACTGGGTGAATGCAGCGGAGCTCCAAACTAGCTAGTTTGTACTGGTTAGCGGCCTGGAAGTGCGAGTGATTGACTGTGAGTCATTTTTGGTGCCTTTTGCGCGGTGCTCAGCATATCCAAAAAGGTAGCCTGCATTGGAGTTAGTACGAGCATGGTTTGATTTCCTTGCGATGCATGGATTGGAGCTTCTACTAGATTTCCTCTTCACCCTGAACAGTACACCTTTACCGGCACTGGCCCAGCTTTTAAACCTTTCACCACATCCAGGCTGCTGTGCCTCATCCGGCCATTCCTCAGCGTCTCGATAATTGTTCCCCCCCATTCTCCATGATACCATTAGCTACGGGTGTTTACCGGCTGTCTTTTTCAGTCCCTCCTGATATTGGGGCATAATTTGATAGTCACCTTCTGGGGGCAGCCAACGTGTGGATCTCACCCATCTATCAGTCACTTACCTCATCTATAATTTATCGGCACTTCAGCATACACTTATTTACAGCTGTGTCCCTTCCACCACCAATGAGCATCTGATGTCTATGGAGTCTGTTTACTCCTTCTAGATCGGTGTCCTACCCAACAGAGTTATTCTGTTGGAGGTCCTTCCTCTTTTTATGTGACTCTGTGATCCCAAGTCAGCGATGTCACAGTTTCATCCTATAATGCAGCTCTACTGGCTCCTTTGTCCACTTTCATAAGTAACACCTTACTGGTGTTTCCTGTACACTAGCTTTACGGTAGCCAGACGTTTGGTTTGCATCCATCGGGGGCACATTTACCACACCTATTTGTACCCTAGGCAACTGTTCCTCATCCACCTTATTTCTCTGTATGTCTATCTGGCTCTTGCTTCTTTCATTCAACTGTTTTTTTTCCTCTCAGGATATCATACTTCGAAGCCTTATAAAAGTCAAAGTTTTGAATTAAACATTTATTAATAAATCTGATAATTTGCCTTAGACATTAGCGTGAAAACATACTGGACAATCACACATAGAAAAAATGTGCACAATGCACCAGGCAGGCATATTCCCTGATAGGCTACTGTTAGATTTCTATTTAACAAATAGAAGCCTTAGAAATTGTTGAACCATGC
This sequence comes from Triturus cristatus, assembly GCF_964204655.1. Classification (NCBI taxonomy): domain Eukaryota; kingdom Metazoa; phylum Chordata; class Amphibia; order Caudata; family Salamandridae; genus Triturus; species Triturus cristatus. Next base: position 621,193,809 of record NC_140585.1, read on the forward strand.
ACAAATGTATTTGATAGCTTGACCTTAATGTGACTTCTTTAGAGTCTTCGTCATAACTACAGAATGTTCTGATTTCATTAATATAATAACTTTCTGAAGATGCATGCTCTCGTTTGCACCATGGTTGAACTTCTGATCTATCTTGTGCACATATAATGATGAATAGAAAATCGTGTAATTTAACAATAACTCTTACTGATGTGAAATATGAAAAGCATTACCTAACTACAAATATGCAAGTAAATGTCACTGTATTTAATATAGTTCATTGTTATGCAGTGAAACATTGCATACATGTTAGAATAGATTCTGCATCAATCTTCCCTGGGAACCAAGGTTAACGCTTCAAGAAACACAAATGTTTAGTGATGTCTGTTACATGTTGGATAGTAGATTGTAAACTTCATGTATTTTCTGAGAGAAAGAAAGAACAAAGACTGCTCACCATTGAAAGATGTCTTTTCATTTAAAGTACGTGCTCTGACCTGAAAGATTGTATTCATATGTTTCTTGTCTTTCATATTAATGCGTGTTTTTAGTTAGACAGATTACGGCAGACTACTGCTGAATCCATCTGCGGCTACTGCTGTTGCCTGCCACATTGGAGGTGATGCTCCTAGACTCTCAATCTTCCTATTCCTAGTTTTTGATGGTTGTAGCTACTGCTGCATCTGTTTCCCCATATTTTCCTATTGAGGTTTTATTTGTACAGATTGCTACTTCAACTGTCTGTGAACGCTCTTCGACATTGAGACTCTACTGAGTTTCATGAACTACTCTTTATGGGGAGTTTGACTACTTATTATGATTTCACATTGATCCCACACTTTTCCTGAATTCTTTATGAGTTTTATTAACTTTTTTTTCCTAACTTATTTACACTAGACACTAGGAACTAATTCCTTTAAGGAACTCGCTTGATAATCTTTGCATTTTCAATGACTCTAGCCATTTTTCTCTTGATAAATTTCTGTGAACTAATTTTATCTACTTCACTAATTGAATAAAATGAACATTTTTTACTAATCTCTTTATGAGAATAAAGGTTTTCGAAACCAATCCAAAACTCTCATTATTGACTGAACTTAAGAACTGATAAATGTAAATGTCAATTGAGGTGATTTGATTTAGCTTCCATTCAAAAACAATGGCAAAGATCTGTCGCCTAGAAGAAGTATTTGGCGTGGAGTTGGAGTCCATTTTTGTAAGTTATAGGTAGATCCCATATTGAGATTTCGACTCTTTCCATGCTATCAGATTTCTGCTAGCAGAGTACAATATACACCTTGAATGGATCTGTAAAATAACTTTCCAAGTTAGAATAAAATTACCCGAATCCCGAAATGTAATGCCCAGAATCTGAAGTTCTGACAAGGCAGTATTCAGAGGTGATTGCTGGAGGTGTGAGTATTAATAGGGTGATGTGCAGTGGCATCTCCTCTGCCAAGGCAGAGGAGCATCGCCCCTCTGATATGAAGCAGTGAAAGAAAGGGAGAAGTTAATGATAATAACTTGATGTTAGTTCAATTTTATTTTGTCCTGCTAAAACAGCGTGGTATGCAGGGTGGGGCTGCTCTGCTCACAGAGCACAGCAGAGGGAGGAGTGGTGGGCACACTGAAGTACGCTTGACGCTATGGCCGGCCCGATCATGACCACTTAGCATGTTCTCCACCCAGGCTGCATTACAGCCTGGGTGGAGAACATGCCCAGGCCCCAAGTCCCCATCTGAGCGCCAAACTACAGCGCTCAGATCATTCGCAATGCTGCATTGCAATGTTGTGATTGGCTCAGGGGAGCCTGGATGGGCTTTCTGTTCTGCGAATTCGGTCCGACATGTGAGAGACATGGCAGGAGGTAAGTGTATTTATCTTTATTATTTTTTTTAGACCCCCTTAAATCTCCCACCCCGCCACCCAGATCCATGCCGGCCGCCACTGGTGATGTGTCGTCTATTGTAATTGTGTTTTTTAGTCATATGTATGGTAATGAATTGTGATCTAGAATTGAAGGAAAAGTTTGATGGAGTTATTTGCTTTTATGTAAAGAAGTTGAAGAGTTTCAGACTTGCTGTAGTCTAAGATCCCGGTATAGATTGATAAAAATGAAGAGCCATCGTTGTATGGTGTAGGAGAGTAGGGTCTGCTATCCTATGGTCACCCCAAATTTTTGCTTTTTGCTTCACTGGTTTTTGACATATTGAGGCTGTGGGCCTGCCAATCAGACCCCCAGCCTGCTGTTCTCTCTACTAAATTAAAACTATGCACCCTAGGTGCATAACCAATTGGAAGTGGATCACCCTGTCAGCCCCTGTACCAGTGTACACTAGGTACCCAGGGCATTGGTGTACCCAAGGCCTGCCAGGGGCTGCAGCATGTATTATGCCACCCCAGGCTTGGCCTAACAATCTGACACAACTGGCTGATCACTCAGCTGGGGTAAGTTGGTGTAATCACCTCTTACTTAGGTGTAGTATACCTATACCTAACCTTAAATGGGACACCTGGTAACCTATAAGTCACTCCTATGGCAGGCCTTAACAATCCTGAAGGCAGAGTGCTTGGTTCCATGTGAGATGGTGCTCTGGCATGAGCTGAGCCTGTCTGCAGTGGTCGGAACAACTTCCTTCTACTGTTTCCAGATATCGTCATACCATATACTCTTAAGTGCATTATGAACCTCGCGGTTAAATGCTATCTTTGGTTTGGCTTTATCAAAACATGTCGAGTAAGGTGTCATACGAATTGGAATACTAACCCCTCGCCAATTCTGGCGACGGGGTTAGCATTCCACCCTCCTAGAGGGACACGACATGTACAGTACCTGAAACCCGGGTAAAATCAGACATAGCCTCAGCTCCACAAAATGGATGCTGCCACCACAGACACAAGTCTGCCCTCCTGCTGCTGGGAGTCCTTCCAGCTTGGGAGGTGTGGACAAAGGGTTTCCTGCCAGGGGAGGTGCATGCACCACCCCAGACAGGATTTTGTGTATTGGTCAGGTAGGGCTTGAAAGAAACCAGACATGCCTGTGGCTCACAAGGAGCCTCGGTGCATATGCCAGTTCAAACCGGTCCTGGGGCACACCAGTCCCGGGCCTGGGGCGAGCTGGACAAAGGATTGGGGGTGTAACCACCCCCCTTCCTGGTCCCACCCATAGGGAGGGACCTAGCAGGTAGTCCGGCCCCTAGAATCCGAATAAAGGTAGGAGCTGTGTCCTAAGACTTCAGACATCCTGGAATCAACTTGAAACTAAGAAGAAGACGGGAACTTCGACATTCTGCTGCACAGAAGACTGAAGAAAATCTCCCCTGTGGTCAGGGAGTGACCACCTTGCTAACGCAAGCACCATCCAGCGAATCACCGTCTGCTTTGCCGCCGCCTCCCGCCGGAGCCCGAGCCCAGAGACTGACAAGACCTGGACCTCCAGACCTCTCACCGCCCGATCCACAGTCCCTGAAAAGAGGAGACCCGTGGAGGCACCGAGACACGTGGAGCCAGCCATCTTGAAACGACTACGACAAGCTGACCAGTGCAACAACCGAGGCTCCCTCCAAGTTGTGCTTTGGGTCCTGAGAAGCCCAACCCTCGAGCAGCATCTGCACCAAAGGTGAGCCCTCCAGCATCTCCACGATCTGCGTGGGGCCCTTCTGCATTTTGCCACTCGACGCGCCTAACCGGTTGCTGGCCCGCTGGCTAGTGGCCATCTTGGCGACGAAATCTACGACAAACACCGCTGGTCTGGTTGCTCCAGACTGGCCCTTGCTCCCCTCCAAAGGAGCAATCCCTCTGACCTTGCTGGTCAGAACCAACAGCTGATTTCCGAATCCTCCTGCAATTGCTTTTGCCAAGGCTTGTTTGCTTCGATCAAGTCGCCGACACCGCCGACAGCGAGAGCCTGCGTGGGACAGCTCGTGAGCCGACTCCTGGACGTCGTCGACCTTCAGGGACCACGTGGCTGCGGAGACAAGCTACCCCTCATCACCTGTTTGCACCCGACATCGCCTGGTACCCACCTGGTGCCACGCTGGTCACTGGCTAGTGACTGTGAACACTGTCCCCTCTGCTTACAGGTCTTCAACATCTCCGATCCACTCTTGGATCCACTGCATCTCTCCCGGACCGACCGCCTGCAGCATCTTTGTCTTCAAGCTCCACGGAACAGATAGAAGAAACCCGACGCACTTTGAGGCCTATGCACCCGCTTCCTGTGGGTGAGGTAAAGCTGGTACTCCGGTGCCCATGTGTAGTAATACATCTCTAGTGCCTGTGTTCCAAATCTTAAGTTCCTAGTCAACCCGGAAGATCTCCTTTGCAGTAACTTTGTACTTTTTACGCACCCATTGAAACCTATGGGAGCACGCGTGTGACTATTTGCTCTGCACACGCCACCCGTGGACCTCCTGGTCACTAACTGACGTTAGCTCCTTGTAGGCCCAGCGATTCTAGAGGCCCTAGGCCTTTTCCCTTTTCTGTTCGTGGTACTTATACCACTATTTTAGTATATGGTTTGAGTGGCCACCAGGGCCTATCCATATAAAGTGCAACTTCTGTGTATTCTACTGTAATCTTGTTTGACGATTTGTGCTCCTGTGCTCATAAAGAGACTAGGGGTTACTTTGAGAAATAAATACATATATATTTTGAATATATATCTGTGTGGTGTCCTTTCATTGGTATAAAAGGGGGTTACTATTGGTAAAACAGCTTGCTTAACACGCATCACGAGTTTAGCCTCAAAGACTGCTTAGCCTACGCTACCACTAGGGCAGCTGGTCCGAAAAGGTTGACTTACAACCACACCATAAGGGTTGCTTGGCATGGTACAAGGTGATCACTTTAACTAGTGAGCATCATATACCAGGCCAACTTCTCACATTGGTGAGCAGCGGTTGGATTTGAGCTTGCTGTGTTTTACCATTGTAATCTCTTGGTTACCAATTGAAAGATCACATAGGTACCTGTAGGTACATATAAAACAAGATTAGATATACATAAGTTCTACTGAACTTAGTTGTTGTAGAGCAAAGGGAGTAGCACACCCTGACTACAACTACTAGATAGGTTTAGTAGGTAAACCCAAGTGTAGGTAGATTGCAACACATCCACCCACACTTAAGAGCAATGGCCGGGGCAGAGGGGTCCACTGTACCCATCTCTGTTGAGAGTGACCCCCAGAGGGCACCATCCAGCTTTGCTACCCTTAATCAGAATGAGCTCAGGCATTTGGCAACTCTTAGAGGCCTTAAACAGCCCAAGAACCCAAACTCTGCTGAGCTCAGAGAGCTCTTACAGAATGATGAGAATCAGAGAGCACTCAAGAAAGCTTCCCAGTTAGCCCCCTTAGGGTCAGGAACAGGAGGCCCCCCTTCTGAAGATACTACAGAGGTACCCAGTTCCAATAGTCACCCCTTAGATGGGATGCCTACCACAGAGGATGAGAGTGAAAAGGATACTGACAGTAGTGAGGATGAAGGGAGAACTAGCCCAGTGCCAAGTATTATACTTGGCCCGGCTAAACCAAGGCTATTGGGGACTGACAGTGGGTTCAACCCACTGGATCTCCCCAGTGGACTTAACACAGGGCTTGGAAGGCAAAGGAATCGCTCAGGTGACTCCCATGCTTCCCATGGCTCTAGAGGCTCTCAAGGTCACTCCAGGAGAAGGATGACCACCCCTCAGAGGAGGGAACATGAGGCCAAGATGCAAGAGGCTCAGCTGAGGATCAGGAAGCAGGAGCTAGAAGTAGCCCTGATGGAAGAGAAACTTAGCAAGGCTAGACAGCATAAAGAGAGTGGGTCTATACCCACTGGTGGCAGCATTGTCCCTAAGGACAAAGATAGGGTCTTTGACAATAGGAACCTGTCTAAGGTTGTGCCCCCCTACAAAAGTGGGGATGACATCCACAAATGGATAACTGCTCTTGAGAGAGCCTGCAAAGTACAGCAGGTTCCTGAAGACCAGTGGGCAGCAATCCTCTGGCTCTCCTTTGAAGGAAGAGGCAGAGACAGACTCCTCACTGTTAGAGAAGAGGATGTCAGAAACTACAGAGTCCTGAAGAGTGTTCTGGTAGATGGGTTAGGCTTAACCACTGAGCAGTACAGGTTAATGTTCAGAGACACCCAAAAGACACAGACTCAGGACTGGTCTGAATACATTGAATGTGCCACTAAGGCTTTGGAGGGTTGGTTGCTGGGAAGTAAGGTATCTGATTTTACAGGATTGTATAATTTGATGATGAGAGAACAGATTTTAAATAACTGTCAAAACCAGCAACTGCATCAACACTTGGTTGACTCTGATCTGACCTCTCCCCAAGAATTGGGAAAGAAGGCAGACAAATGGGTCAGAACCAGGGTTAAGCAAAAGAACCAGAACCAGGGCCAAGGGGGTGATCAGAAGAAAACAGACCAAAAGGGTGGAGATCAGAAACCTAAAGACCAGAAGTCTTCAACAGGGCCCCAAACTACTGCTAAGGAGGGTGGGTCCCAACAGTCCAAGAAGAAGAAAGAAGGTCAGAAGAAACCCTGGTGCAATCATTGTAAAAATACAACTCACTGGACTAGTGATTGCAAAAAGGGTGGAGCCCCCAACACTGTTGCCCCTAAGGCACCTGCTCCCAGTACTACTGTTAGCAGTGTTGGTCCCCAGACAAAGGGTGTAGTGGGAATCACTATGGGAACTGAAGGAGATTCTGACTTAGACAGAACCCTTACACAGGCAGTCTTGATCTGTGATGGGGACATTGATTTGTCCCTGACTGTGAGCCCCAGTAACCTGGGCAAGTACAGACAGACTCCTTTAATTAATGACAAAGTGGCTCAAGCCTACAGGGACACATGTGCCAGTGTCACTATGGTGACACCAGGCTTTGTGGACCCTGGACAGTACATACCAGGTGAGAACTACCTGGTGACCAATGCCAGCAATGCCACTACTTCACATAGTGTGGCAGTTGTTAACTTCTCATGGGGAGGGGTAACTGGCCTCAAAAGGGTTGTGGTTAGTGCAGACCTCCCAGTAGAATGTTTGTTGGGCAATGACCTAGAGAGTTCTCTATGGTCAGAAGTGGAGTACAGGACTCATGCAGAGATGTTAGGTATATCATCACATGTCCTTGCTGTGACCAGGTCACAGGCCAAAAAGTGCCTCACTGAACCACAGGTCTTGGATCCTGGAACAATGGACCAAGCACCTACCAAGAAGAAGAACAGGAGGGTCAAGGCTGTGCCTTCCCCCCTGCCTCAGAGTGATGATCAGCCTTCCCAGGAAGCTGATCTAGAGGACCCTGAAGGAACTGTCCCTGAAGAGCTTGAACCTGATCAGGTTGAGTTTCTGGGGACAGGGGGACCTTCAAGGGCTGACTTGAGGCAGGCTCAGTTATCCTGTCCCTCTCTTGAACCCCTCAGACAGCTGGCTGCTGCTGAGGCTGCTGGGAATGCTCAAGGTACCCATAAAGTGTATTGGGATGAAGGGCTCCTTTATTCAGAGGCTAGAGACCCCAAGCCTGGTGCAACCAGGAGGTTGGTTATACCTCTGCAATTTAGGGGCTTCCTTCTTACCTTGGCCCATGATATTCCTTTAGCAGGACACCTAGGCCAGAATAAGACCTGGGACAGACTTGTCCCTCACTTTCACTGGCCTCATATGAATGAAGATACAAAGGAGTTTTGTCGCTCCTGTGTTACCTGCCAAGCCAGTGGCAAATCAGGTGGCACAACAAAGGCCCCCCTAATACCACTACCTGTGGTGGGGGTCCCCTTTGAAAGAGTGGGAATAGACATAGTGGGTCCCATGGATCCTCCCACTGCATCTGGGCACAGATTTATACTGGTGGTAGTGGATCATGCCACCAGGTATCCAGAGGCAATTCCCCTTAGGACCACTACAGCTCCTGTTGTGGCCAGGGCCCTGCTGGGAGTATTCTCCAGAGTGGGGTTTCCTAAGGAGGTAGTATCTGACAGAGGTACCAACTTTATGTCAGGATACTTAACAGCTATGTGGAAGGAATGTGGTGTCAACTACAAATTCACCACCCCTTATCACCCACAATGCAATGGGCTTGTTGAGAGATTCAACAAGACCCTAAAGGGTATGATCAAAGGATTACCTGAAAAGCTCAGGCGAAGATGGGATATCCTTCTACCCTGCCTTCTGTTTGCTTACAGAGAGGTCCCACAAAAAGGAGTTGGCTACAGCCCCTTTGAATTGTTGTTTGGGCACCCTGTGAGAGGCCCACTGTGTTTGGTGAAGGAAGGATGGGAGTTACCTCTCAAAAAGCCTAAGCTAGACATAGTGGACTATGTACTTGGTCTCCGCTCCAGGATGGCTGAGTATATGGAGAAGGCATCTAAAAACCTTGAGGCAAGCCAGGCCTTACAGAAAGCTTGGCATGACCAAAAGGCTGTCTTGGTTGAGTATCAGCCAGGACAGAAGGTATGGGTGTTGGAGCCAGTGGCCCCAGCAGCACTCCAAGACAAATGGTCTGGACCCCATACAATCCTGGAAAAGAAGGGAGAGGTCACCTACTTGGTGGACCTAGGAACTCCCAGGAGTCCCCACAGGGTACTCCATGTTAACAGGCTTAAAGCATATGTTGACAGGGCAGACATGGGCTTGCTCATGGCTACAGATGAGGGACAGGAGGAAGAGAGTGACCCTCTCCCAGACCTGTTGTCTCAGAACCCTGAAGATGGCTCAGTTGAAGGAGTGACCCTTGGAGGCAACCTCACTGCCCATCAGCAGACTGAATGTAGACAGGTTCTACAATCATTTTCACATATGTTTTCCTTGATACCTAGTCAAACTGACTGGTGTACCCATGTTGTGGACACTGGTGACAGTCTGCCTGTAAAGAACAAACTTTACAGACAACCTGACCACGTCAGGGACTGTATAAAGGCTGAGGTACATAAAATGCTGGAATTAGGTGTCATTGAACCCTCAGAGAGCCCCTGGGCTAGCCCAGTGGTTCTGGTCCCCAAACCTCACACCAAAGATGGCAAGAGAGAGATGAGGTTCTGTGTGGATTACAGAGGACTCAATGCTGTCACCAGGACAGATGCACACCCTATTCCAAGGGCAGATGAGCTCATAGACAAACTAGCTTCTGCAAAGTTTTCGAGCACATTTGACTTGACAGCTGGCTATTGGCAAATCAGGTTAGCTGAGGAGTCTAAGGCCAAAACAGCATTCTCAACCCCAGGTGGGCATTATCAGTTTGTGGTGATGCCCTTTGGTCTGAAGAATGCACCTGCCACCTTCCAAAGGCTGGTGAACCAAGTCCTTACTGGGTTGGATGACTTTTGCGCAGCATATCTTGATGACATTGCTGTCTTTAGTTCCACCTGGGAGGATCACCTGATCCACCTGAAGAAGGCTCTTGAGGCTCTGCAAAGGGCAGGCCTCACTATCAAGGCTACTAAGTGCCAGATAGGGCAGAGTAAGGTTGTGTATTTGGGCCACCTTGTAGGTGGGGGCCAAGTTCAACCACTGGAGAGTAAGATACAGTCCATCAAGGATTGGTCCCCTCCAACCACCCAGACTCAAGTTCGAGCTTTCTTGGGCTTGACTGGGTATTACAGGAAGTTTGTTAAGAACTATGGGTCCATTGTGACTCCTCTTAATGATCTGACATCCAAGAAGATGCCCAAAAAGGTTCAGTGGACAGTAAGCTGTCAAAAGGCATTTGATGACCTGAAGGAGGCCATGTGCTCTGCACCTATCCTGAAAAGTCCTGACTACTCCAAAGAGTTTATTGTCCAAACAGATGCTTCTGAGTTGGGTGTGGGAGCTGTGCTGTCACAACTTAATGTAGATGGTCAAGACCAACCCATTGCTTTTATTAGCAGAAGGTTGACCCCCAGAGAGAAGAATTGGTCAGCTATTGAGAGGGAGGCCTTTGCTGTGGTGTGGGCCCTGAAGAAGCTGAGGCCATACTTGTTTGGCACTCACTTCAAGATTCAGACCGACCATAAGCCCCTCTTGTGGCTAAATCAGATGAAGGGTGAAAACCCCAAACTGCTTAGGTGGTCCATTTCCCTACAGGGGATGGACTTTACAGTGGAGCACCGGCCAGGTACTGACCATGGGAATGCAGATGGTCTCTCCAGGTACTTCCACTTAGGACATGAAGACGAGACTGGTCAAGGCTAGTTTAATGTCCCAGCGTTTGGGGGGGGGTTGTGTAGGAGAGTAGGGTCTGCTATCCTATGGTCACCCCAAATTTTTGCTTTTTGCTTCACTGGTTTTTGACATATTGAGGCTGTGGGCCTGCCAATCAGACCCCCAGCCTGCTGTTCTCTCTACTAAATTAAAACTATGCACCCTAGGTGCATAACCAATTGGAAGTGGATCACCCTGTCAGCCCCTGTACCAGTGTACACTAGGTACCCAGGGCATTGGTGTACCCAAGGCCTGCCAGGGGCTGCAGCATGTATTATGCCACCCCAGGCTTGGCCTAACAATCTGACACAACTGGCTGATCACTCAGCTGGGGTAAGTTGGTGTAATCACCTCTTACTTAGGTGTAGTATACCTATACCTAACCTTAAATGGGACACCTGGTAACCTATAAGTCACTCCTATGGCAGGCCTTAACAATCCTGAAGGCAGAGTGCTTGGTTCCATGTGAGATGGTGCTCTGGCATGAGCTGAGCCTGTCTGCAGTGGTCGGAACAACTTCCTTCTACTGTTTCCAGATATCGTCATACCATATACTCTTAAGTGCATTATGAACCTCGCGGTTAAATGCTATCTTTGGTTTGGCTTTATCAAAACATGTCGAGTAAGGTGTCATACGAATTGGAATACTAACCCCTCGCCAATTCTGGCGACGGGGTTAGCATTCCACCCTCCTAGAGGGACACGACATGTACAGTACCTGAAACCCGGGTAAAATCAGACATAGCCTCAGCTCCACAAAATGGATGCTGCCACCACAGACACAAGTCTGCCCTCCTGCTGCTGGGAGTCCTTCCAGCTTGGGAGGTGTGGACAAAGGGTTTCCTGCCAGGGGAGGTGCATGCACCACCCCAGACAGGATTTTGTGTATTGGTCAGGTAGGGCTTGAAAGAAACCAGACATGCCTGTGGCTCACAAGGAGCCTCGGTGCATATGCCAGTTCAAACCGGTCCTGGGGCACACCAGTCCCGGGCCTGGGGCGAGCTGGACAAAGGATTGGGGGTGTAACCACCCCCCTTCCTGGTCCCACCCATAGGGAGGGACCTAGCAGGTAGTCCGGCCCCTAGAATCCGAATAAAGGTAGGAGCTGTGTCCTAAGACTTCAGACATCCTGGAATCAACTTGAAACTAAGAAGAAGACGGGAACTTCGACATTCTGCTGCACAGAAGACTGAAGAAAATCTCCCCTGTGGTCAGGGAGTGACCACCTTGCTAACGCAAGCACCATCCAGCGAATCACCGTCTGCTTTGCCGCCGCCTCCCGCCGGAGCCCGAGCCCAGAGACTGACAAGACCTGGACCTCCAGACCTCTCACCGCCCGATCCACAGTCCCTGAAAAGAGGAGACCCGTGGAGGCACCGAGACACGTGGAGCCAGCCATCTTGAAACGACTACGACAAGCTGACCAGTGCAACAACCGAGGCTCCCTCCAAGTTGTGCTTTGGGTCCTGAGAAGCCCAACCCTCGAGCAGCATCTGCACCAAAGGTGAGCCCTCCAGCATCTCCACGATCTGCGTGGGGCCCTTCTGCATTTTGCCACTCGACGCGCCTAACCGGTTGCTGGCCCGCTGGCTAGTGGCCATCTTGGCGACGAAATCTACGACAAACACCGCTGGTCTGGTTGCTCCAGACTGGCCCTTGCTCCCCTCCAAAGGAGCAATCCCTCTGACCTTGCTGGTCAGAACCAACAGCTGATTTCCGAATCCTCCTGCAATTGCTTTTGCCAAGGCTTGTTTGCTTCGATCAAGTCGCCGACACCGCCGACAGCGAGAGCCTGCGTGGGACAGCTCGTGAGCCGACTCCTGGACGTCGTCGACCTTCAGGGACCACGTGGCTGCGGAGACAAGCTACCCCTCATCACCTGTTTGCACCCGACATCGCCTGGTACCCACCTGGTGCCACGCTGGTCACTGGCTAGTGACTGTGAACACTGTCCCCTCTGCTTACAGGTCTTCAACATCTCCGATCCACTCTTGGATCCACTGCATCTCTCCCGGACCGACCGCCTGCAGCATCTTTGTCTTCAAGCTCCACGGAACAGATAGAAGAAACCCGACGCACTTTGAGGCCTATGCACCCGCTTCCTGTGGGTGAGGTAAAGCTGGTACTCCGGTGCCCATGTGTAGTAATACATCTCTAGTGCCTGTGTTCCAAATCTTAAGTTCCTAGTCAACCCGGAAGATCTCCTTTGCAGTAACTTTGTACTTTTTACGCACCCATTGAAACCTATGGGAGCACGCGTGTGACTATTTGCTCTGCACACGCCACCCGTGGACCTCCTGGTCACTAACTGACGTTAGCTCCTTGTAGGCCCAGCGATTCTAGAGGCCCTAGGCCTTTTCCCTTTTCTGTTCGTGGTACTTATACCACTATTTTAGTATATGGTTTGAGTGGCCACCAGGGCCTATCCATATAAAGTGCAACTTCTGTGTATTCTACTGTAATCTTGTTTGACGATTTGTGCTCCTGTGCTCATAAAGAGACTAGGGGTTACTTTGAGAAATAAATACATATATATTTTGAATATATATCTGTGTGGTGTCCTTTCATTGGTATAAAAGGGGGTTACTATTGGTAAAACAGCTTGCTTAACACGCATCACGAGTTTAGCCTCAAAGACTGCTTAGCCTACGCTACCACTAGGGCAGCTGGTCCGAAAAGGTTGACTTACAACCACACCATAAGGGTTGCTTGGCATGGTACAAGGTGATCACTTTAACTAGTGAGCATCATATACCAGGCCAACTTCTCACATATGGTATTTCTTGTTTGCAGGTTTGAGTTGTAGAGTGTGAGGTACCATCATTTGTGTCATTATGATAGAGAAACTAAAACATTGTTGTGATTGCTTAACATTGAGTGACGTTAGCAGAGCCTAATTGCACACAAAGTTGACGATGCATTGATAAGCGGAATTTCACCCTGGTCAACATTGCACTTGGGGTTTTGGATTTTTCTTGAGTGATTGTAATACTGCTGTTTCTTTTTAGTAGAGCAAACAAGAATTGATATATGTTTTTCATGCTATTTGAGAGTTTTGTAAAAGTTTGTACAAGTGCGTAGAGAATTGTAAAGGAGAGTGAGCAGCTGTGAGGAGTGAAGGCATAAGTCACAGGGTTTGCTCTGGGATTGATTGGTTGTTGTCCTTTCATGCTGGGATTGGTTGGTAACATCAAGGTGCCGTGCTGAGATTGGTCAGTGGTTAAGTGTGTACCGCATTGAGATTTGATAACAAAATAGTGAGAAAATATTGCTGTGAGAAGATTGGGTTATAGGGATTTGACGAATCCAGAACAGAATCAAAATATTGAATTGAAGTTGCGTTTTCTTTTCAATTTTTTGCAATAATTACATTTTTCAATGTAGTTAAGAATTTGGTGAAAGGAGATGTTACGTTTCCAGTATGGAACAGTGAAGAGGCGCCTCCTGAGGGTACGCCTGCATACATTATGACAACAAAATATGGATTACATTCATGTTTATGGCTTTGCAATGGTGCAAGATCACAAAGAAAGAGGGTCCAATGAGTTTCTCAAAATATGGCACTTATGAAACTAACATTCTAGGGAATTTTTAAGAACGAAATGTATGAAATGAGACAACCCCCCTAGAGCTGCTCAATGTGAGTGTAGGAAAGTAGGATCTGCTTCTTATGGTTACCCCCACGTTTTGCTTTTTGCACCCACTGTTTTGACTAGTCTGGCTGGTATCCTCCTATTCAGGATCCCAGGCTATCTGCTTTCTCCCTTAAATTGACATGTATGTACTTTGGTACAAATGCAGATTGGATACTGGGGTACCCTTATCAGTCCCTAGTATGTGGTACACATGTAAACAGGGCATAAGTTAGGGGTGGGCGGAATTTGTGAAATTGCCTTTCGCAAAATTCCGCGAAACTGCAAAATTCTCTGCGAACAGCGGAATTTTGCATGCTCGCCGAGATTTCGGGGGCAGGGCTTCTTTGCAAGGTCACATGCCTCTCGATAGGGTCAGAGGCCGATCAGAGCAGCAGATGAGGGGAAAGCAGCCTCCTGGTCACAGGAACTACACGGGAATTGCGCTCGAGAAACTCTTGAATGCAAAGACCTCCATGTCTATGTCTGTAAGTGCTTCCTGTTGAGGTTTAATTTTTGTGACAGGAGCACCGTGCCAAAATGAATCCTGCCATGCATATTGATCCGCGGAGATGCCACCGTTTTGTGCAATACCTCTCTACCTGACTGGAGTACTTTCTTCTGGCTAATCAGCAAGTGCTACCTTGTTGGGTAAATGTAAAGTGCTTTTCCTACACTACAGCTGCGTAAAGGGTCAGAAGAGTTGTTTCCGGTGACCACGTGTGTCTGTAACTTTGCTACCGCACCAAAAGGCGCCAAGGTCCCTTAAGTGAGCTGTCCATCATAGTGGGTAAAGGGCGGGAAGACGTTGCATACTGTTAGTGTGTCTGGGGCGGGCCAGACGGGCACCTGCTTTATTTATGTCTGTAAGTGCTTCCTGTTGAGGTTTAATGTTTGTGACAGGAGCACCGTGCCAGAATGAATCCTGCCCTGCATATGTATCCAGGAAGATGCCACCGTTTTGTGAAATACCTCTACTCAACTGGAGTTCTTTCTACTGCCGTCGTGCCCCCGAATTCCGTTCCACCGAGGATCGCGGAGCTTTGACATTTTCGCGTTCCGCATGGAATGCCAAAATGCAGAAATTTTGCAAGTTCCGCGAGCGGAACAGAATTTGCCGCCCACCCCTAGCATAGGTACCCCCGAGGCCTCCAATGGGCAGCAGCATGTACTATGCCACCCATGAGAGGCCATGCAATATGGAACCTCAGGTCTGCTACTGCAGTCTTTGTAAATTGGTGCTTGCATCACGTACGAGAGATATATGTTCACTATATCTATATATATCACTACACTTAAAACTTTATATGTCACCCCTATAGCAGGCCTTAACAATCCTGAAGGCAGGGTGCTGGGCTTTACGTGAGAGGGTGCTCCTGCTTAAGTAGGGCCCCTCTGCAGTCTTCGGAGACCATTCTCCCGGGCTGTACATGATACTACCAGACATATAGGTAGAGGTGCATTGTAACCTCGCGGTAAATGCTATTTTGAAAAGGACTGCAACGAATGATGTTGTGTTTGGTGTCAAAAACCTTGGAACCATACCTCCACACCAGTGGTGTGGGAGGTATGATTCCTCCCCTCAGAACCGAGGTTCTGGGGGCACCTAAGTCTACCGGTACCAACTTTCTCAAGCCTTACAGCACAAAATGGATGCTGCCAGCCACAGACATGAGTCTGCCCTCCTGCTGCTGAGCCAAGCTCGCGCAGAGGAAGGTCAGACAATAGGTATCCTGTCACAGGGAGGTGTGACCACCTCCCAGACAGGATTTAGTGTATCAGGGCTGGGTGGGTTCACAGTCTCAGTGCCAGAAAGTCTGCACGATGGGCACATTTGGTGTCCCTGTGCATAGTCCAGCTCAAACCAGTTCTGGGAGCCATTTTCTCTTGCTCTGGTGTGAAACTGGACAAAGGACATGGGTGTAGCCACCCCTCTGTCCTGTCCCTCGCCTAGGAGGGTCCCTAGAATCTGTCCAACCCTTTCCCGTGGGTAAAAAATGGGTTACTTGGCTACAAGACATTAGATTTTACGTGGACAAGCTTCTGCAAGAAGATACCACTTCGACCGTCTGGACTCACTGGACTTTGCTGGACCTCCCTTGGGCTCGACTTCATCTTCCCTTGCTGTTCCCAGTCTCGTCACTGTCCGTGATCCATACAGGCTCCGTGCTGGACCCTGTGGACCTCCAAGACAACAGAAGAATCTCCCTTGGGGTGAAGGAGTCACTCCCCTGCAAACGCAGACACCGTAACAAATCTGACCAGTTGGCTGATCCTTAGCTCCTGCAGACTCTGAAGGCTCCAGCAACACAAGAGGTGGGTTTCTGAAGGTCTCCGAGGTTGAACTGCCCTCTCACTGAGTTTGAGGCAGATATCCCTCGTGGGGACCGTATACCCATACCCCTGTGCACCGCGTTCATTTGCAGCTGCACATGCTTGTTGTCCTACAACAATTCCGGTAATTGGGCCATCTGTAGCCCTGACCCCAGCGCATCTTTTCTGAGAAGGACTCTGGCATCCTCGCACTCTGTGCCCTGCTGGCTAGTATCCTGTGAAGACGCCTGAGGTCCCCTTGCAACTCCTGTGTCTTCGGCCTGTGGGTCCACTTGAGAGTCAACTTTGCTTTATTTGGGCTCCCCTGGTTACTCCAGGCCTGCCCTGAGTCCTCTTGCTGTGGTGAGTCTCCTGGTCCTTGCTGGGCCAGATCGACACCGAATTTGACCATCTATGTTGTTTGCCGCTGTGAAGGGTTGTTGGTGCTCCTGCCAGACACTGACCCCTCAACACTCAACATCCTTCATGGGACTGCTCGCCTCCGGCTCCTGGTTGTCCTATACATCTCTGGGTCCTCGCAGCTGAAGAGTCAAGATCACCGTCAAGATACCTGAAGCACCCGTCATCGGTGGGCATTCATCTACCGAGCCCCTGGTCACTCCAAAGGGACCCAGACTCTGTCTCCTCTGCTTTCAGGTTTTTCTCATCTAGAATCCACATTTGGATTCCACCGGACACTTTTCGTACTTTCCGCAGCAGCATTTCTTTGTCGACATCCATCGAGAACGACAAGGGTTTCCGACACCACTTCATGCCTGTGCACCCGGACCCTCTGGGATAGGTAACTCTGGTACAAAGGTATCCACAGGTGGGGTGGCTCTTCAGACTCTTAAGTTCCAAGGGTTGCCTTCGTAATCTGCTGTGAAGGTTCCGTAATCTCTGATTTTCCAACCGCGACTTTCCCATCAAATTTTACAGAGCATGCAGTCGTGTTCTTACACTGCACCTGTCCTCCGTGGGGTCCCTACTCACTCACCTTGGGTGGTTCCTTGGGGTCTAGTCGTGATTCTTATACCACTTATTTGGTATATGGTTTGGCCTCCTTCTGGAGCCCACTGTGTATTGTGCTACTTATGTTTGATTCTTTGCAACTGTATAATTTGATTTGTGTTCTATCCTCGTGTAGAGGGTACTAGTGAGTGTTATGTATAATAAATACATATTTGTATAACTACTGTGTGGTTTCTCTTTCATTTAACCAATACTATAAGGTTGCATTCTGGTAAAACAAGGTGCTTAACATTCCTTCAAGACTTAACCTGAAGGCTGCTCTCCATAGCTACCACTAGGATAGCTTTCAATAAAGGTTATCTTTGACCTAATCACAATAAGGGCAGCTAAATTTAGACTCAGGCCACAGCAATTGGCTCTGGGTAAAGAGTCCCTAGAAGTCCAGAAGACTAGAAAGAAATTGGGACTAGAGTCCCATGGTGGCAGCTATAGTGTCCCTAGTGTTAGGGAACACACCTTTCATCATAGGAACCTGAGCAAGATTGGCCCTCCCTTCCATGTAGGGGATTACATCCAGAAATGGATAACTGCCTTGGAGAGGGCCTGTAAAATACAGAAGGTCCCTCAAGAGCAGTTGGCAGCTATCTTGTTGCTCTCCTTTGCTGACTAGGGTAGAGATAAGCTCCTCACTGTTAGAGAAGAGGATGCTGACAATTATTCAGTCCTGAAGAGTGCTTTAATTAAAGGGTTTGGCTTAACAACTGAACAGTACAGGAATAAATTCAGAGACACCCAGAAAGCACACACTAAGGACTGGGTAGACATTGTTGATTGTGCCATTAAGGCTCTGGAAGGCCGGTTACTTGGTAGCAAGGTGAATGATTTTAAAGGATTGTACAACTTGATTATGAGGGAGCAGATCCTTAATATTTGCCGAAAACAGTTGAGCATCAATACCTGCTTGACTGATTTGACTTCTCCCCAAGAATTGGGAAAGAAGGCAGATAAATGGGTCAGGACCAGGGTGAAGCAACAAAACTCAGACCAATGGTGGTGACCAAAAGAAAATAGACTCTAAGAACTCAGATATGGATGGGGACAAAAATAAAGATCAAAATTCTTTATCAGGGCCCCAAAAACCTGCATCTGGGGGGGAGTCACAATCTAACAAGGGAAAAGGCAAAAGGAAACCTTGGTGTGATATCTGTAAAGAAAAGACACATTGGACAAAAGATGCCAATTGTCGAAGGGCCAAGGTATCTACTCCTCCACCACTGCCCCTATGGCAACTGCTCCCCCAAGCACAGTTTAAAGTGGTGGCACACAGAAAACGGGACTAGTGGGGTTAACCTTGGGCTCTGAGATGGGTTCTGGCCTAGTCAGAACTCCAGCTCATGCTGTTCTAGTCTGTGATGGAGGCATGGATATTGCCTCCTTATTTGTTAGTCTTAGTAACCTGGGCAAATACAGACAACAGCCTTTAACAAATGGCAAGGAGGCCATGGCAAACAGGGACACAGGTGCAAGTGTCACAGTGTTGACAAAAGATCTTGTGACCCTGACCAGATCATACTTGGTGAGATGTACCAAGTGACCAATGCTAGCAATGTCAGGACAGACTATTACTTGGCAGTTGTTAATTTCACCTGGGGAGGGGTAACTGGCCCTAAGAAGGTTGTGGTAAGTTCAGACCTCCCTGTGGAATGCTTGTTGGGCAATGATTTGGAGTCTTTAGCCTGGGCTGAAGTGGAACTCAGAACTCATGTAGCAATGTTGGGTATCACTGCAGATGTGTTTGCTGTGACTAGGTCACAGGCCAAACAGAGAGCCACTGAACAGACCCTGGATCCTGAAATTATTGACCATGTGCTTCTCAAAAAGAGGAGCAGGAGGGGTAAGGCTGGGTCTTCTCCCCAGGCTCAGAGTGAGGGTCAGTCTTTTGAGGAAGATGACTCCAGTCCTGTGGAAGGAACTGTCTCAGATGAACTTGAACCTGATCAGGTTGAGTTTTTGGGGACAGGGGGACCTTCTAGGGCAGATCTGGGCCAGGAGCAGCAAACCTGCCCCTCTCTTGAACCCCTCCGACAGCAAGCTGCTGCTGAGGCTGCAGGGAATGTCAGTGGATCTAACAAAATCTATTGGGATGAGGGACTCCTATATTCAGAGGGTAGAGACTCCAAGCCTGGTGCCATCAGGAGGTTGGTTATATCTCTGAAGGTTATGGGCTTCCTACTCACCCTAGCACATGACATTCCCCTAGCAGGACACTAAGGCCAAAGCAAGGCTTGTGACAGACTTGTCCCTCACTTTCACTGGCCTCACGTTAGAGGACACAAAGGAGTTTTGTAGCTCCTGTATCACTTGCCAAGCAAGTGGTACTACAAGGCCCCCCTGATACCACTACCTGTGGTGGAGGTTCCCTTTGAGAGGGTTGGGATTGACATAATTGGTCCCATGAATCCTCCAACAGCATCTGGACATTCTTACATCCTGGTGGTGGTGGACCATGCTGCCAGGTATCCAGAAGCTATTCCCCTAAGGACCACCACAGCACCTGTGGTGGCCAGGGCCCTTCTGGGGGTTTTCTCCAGGGTGGGCTTTCCTAAGGAGGTCTTAACAGACAGAGGTACAAACTTTATGTCTAGTTACATAACTGCACCCTATCATCCTCAATTCAATGGGTTAGTTGAAAGGTTCAACAAACCCCTAATGGGCATGATAATGGGCTCCCAGAAAAGCTCGGGCGAAAATGGGATGTTCTGTTGCCCTGCCTTCTCTTTGCCTACAGAGAGGTGCCACAGAAGGGGGTTGGCTACAGCCCTTTTGAACTTTTGTTTGGTCACCCATTTGGGGGTCCACTGTGTTTGGTGAAGGAGGGATGGGATTACCTCTCAAACCTCCCAAACAAGATATTATGGACTATGTACTTGGTCTCCACTCCAGGGTGGCTTAGTAAAGGAAGAAGGCATCTAAAAATCTTGGGGCTAGCTAGGAATTGCAAAAGGCATGGCATGACCAAAAGGCTGTTTTGACTGTTTACCAGCCAGGACAGAAGGTGTGAGTGTTGGAGCCTGTGGCCTCAGCAGCTCTCTAAGACAGATGGAGTGGACCCCGCACCATACTTGAGCAAAAGGGAGAGGTCACTTACTTGGTGCACCATAGGGTGCTCCATGTGAACAGGCTCAAGCCTTATGTTGACAGGACAGACATGGGCTTGCTCATGGCTACTGATGAGGGACAGGAGGAAGAGAGAGACCCACTCCCTGACCTCCTCTCACAGAACCCTGATGATGGCTCAGTAGATGGTGTAGCTTCGGCAAGCAGTCTCACTGAGCAGCAACAGTCTGATTGCAGGAAGGTCCTCAATCAGTTTAGGCACATGTTCTCACTGACTCCAAGTCAGACCATCTGGTGTACCCACGAAGTGGACACAGGTGAAAACCTACCTGTGAAGAACATAACTTACAGGCAACCTGAATCATGACAGGGACTGCATCAGGACTGAGGTCCAAAAGATGTTGGAATTGGGAGTCATTGAGCCCTCAACTAGTCCTTGGGCTAGTCCAGTGGTCCTAGTACCAAAACATCACACCAACGATGGTAACAGAGAGATGAGGTTGTGTGCTGATTACAGAGGACTCAATGCAGTCACTAGGACTGATGCTCATCTTATTCCAAGGGCAGATGAACGCATAGATACTTTGGCCTCAGCCAAGTTTCTAAGTACTTCTGACCTTACTGCTGGATACTGGCAGATCAGACTAGCTGAGGATGCCAAGCCAAAAACAGCATTTTCAACCCGTAGTGCGCATTATCAATTTGTGGTGATGCCTTTTGGCTTGAAAAATGCACCTGCCACATTTCAGAGGTTGGTGAACAAAGTTCTCACAGGTCTGAAAGACTATAGTGCAGTTTATGTAGATTATATTGCTGTATTTAGCACCGCCTGTGAGGATCACCTGGTCCACCTGAGACATGTTTTGGAGGCCTTGCAAAAGGCAGGCCTCACTATCAAGGCTACTAAGTGCCAGATAGGGTAGAGTCAGGTTGTGTACCTGGGCCACTTTGTGGGTGGAGGCCAGGTTAAACCATAGCAGAGCAAAATCCAGACCATCATGAAATGGGTTGCTCCAACTACCCAGACTCAGGTCAGAGCTTTCTTACCTGACTGGGTACTACAGAAGATTTGTAAAGGATTATGGGTCCATAGTGACTCCCTTGAATGATCTTCCATCAGAAAGGATGCCCAAGAAAGTTCAGTGGACTGTCAAAAGGCATTTGATGACCTCAAGCAGGCCGTGTGCGCTGCTCCCATTCTGCAAAGTCCTGACTATTCTAAACAATTCATTGTTCAAACTGATGCATCTGAATTGGGGGTTGGGGCAGTGTTATCACAATTGAATGCAGAGGGTCAGGATCAGCCAGTAGCTTTTATTAGCAGAAGGCTGACCCCCAGAGAAACACGTTGATCAGCTATTGAGAGGGAAGCCTTTGCTGTAGTTTGGGCTCGGAAGACGTTGAGGCCATACTTGTTTGGAACTCAGTTCATTGTTCAGACTGACAACAAGCCCCTCTTGTGGCTAAAACAGATGAAGGGTGAAAACCCTAAACTTTTGAGGTGCTCCATTTCCCTACAGGGGATGGACTATACAGTGGAACATAGACCTGGGAGGGGAGACACCCATTACAACGACGGTAATTTCACGCGGTGCCTTCGCAACGCAACTTTCACATCGCGGGAGTCTTTACATCGCATGCTTTAAGAACGCATGCTACAACTGCGCATTTACATTTACATCGCAAGCAATTACAACGCGCTGCTGGATACGGAAGCTTACAGATGACAGATGCCGCGTGACAGTGACACCGCTCTGTGCAAGTAATCAAAGCGCTCGGAAAATGAGTTTACATCGCTCACTGCTGCAATACACAAATGTCAGAGTGACTGCACATCAAAGTTTAGTCAGCTCATCTGCTGCAAACAAACAGATTCCAAAGCACATCTCAGCTTTAAACACACAGGCTGCAGCGCCATGACTGAGCTGAACTTATTGAGAGATACAGTTGTGCTTCGCTTTCAGAATACGGAGACAAAGATGCATGAAAAAAAGCCCTTGAGATGTGATAGATTTAAAAAAAATATTTGAAGTGTTCGTTTATGTCTTTTTTCCTTCTATGGGTCATGTTATGGGAGCCCCGATCCAAGCAGCACAACTACATTTCCCATCTACAAAATATACCACGTTTTAAGTGTATGGTTAAAAGTGTATTTAATCATTCTGCTACACAAACTTGGGCCAATCAAAGGGGAAAAGCCACCACAGGAAAACGCGCCGCGAGAGACGCATGCAGACCGGAGTTCGAACCCGGCGCAGTGCTCATTACCGCCACAGACTCCGGGGCTGCCGGTATTTTATGTACACATTTAGAATACACAGCTGCGCTACACAGGTGAACATTGCCAAAAAGTAAGCACAACAGCGTGCAGCACAGGCAGCCATAGCCACACAAAAAATAGACACAGCATGCAACAAAACGTTCAGGAACTGGCCCATTGACTGGGTGAAAGCTATGAATGGACCCCACGGTATCAACTTTAAAAAGATGAATGGCTGAGCCAACCCTGCTGGTATTTGAACCTACGACCTTTAGAAGGTTCGTGGATTTATTTTATTTTTGGAGTAGCAAGCTGTTTAAAAACAAAACAAAACTGAAGACGGCACTTAGGATAAGTGTTTCTTTGATAGTAGCACATACATTAAACCCTCAAAACTTACTATGAACAACGTCAACATAAGATGAGGTTGTGGGGAATGTGGGGGTGTCGATCGATGTATTTAGAGTGGCATTCTCTAGGACACAACATGTAAAAGCACGACATTCACTAAAAATCAGACGCAACTTAGGTCCCACCCATTGTCACTACTGCTCCTGACGTTAAATATGGCATCATGAATATTATAAACTCTGACATCATTCTAGACATGGGTGACATAAACGATTACATCACTGAAGTTGACTCATCTTTCTGAGATTTTGACAGTACCACACAACCAAAACGGGTCACAGCGTAAAGAAAAGCGCATTCTCTTTGGGCCTGATATAGAGCACATGACATTGAATGCCTTTTTTACAGTTGGGGGGCGGGGGGGGACAATGACGCGCATACGGACCTAACGCCAGTCCGGGACTCGTCGACGCCTGTCCGGGATTCTTGGCAAACAAAACTGCAGGTGGAACGGAGAGCTACGCACAAGGTAAGGGACTACAACTTAGTTCATATTATTTAATGTACACGGGAATGGTAATATGCCACGTCTTGCTCGCTTTATTCTACGCCAATAACAATAATGAGCTTGATTTGCAAGGAATTGTACTTTCTTTCAAGTATTTATTACGAATTGCTTTATTTACATGTTGATTTGACTACACAGTTTTAACATCCGTATGACGCAAAAAAAAAAAAAATGACTTCCAGTGCTATCACATTTTTACATTTTGCATTTTCAACATATCGAGTTCAAAACCGGAGTACTTTTAGCCATAATTGTAAATGCAAATTGTCATGTAAATGTACTGCTATTACAAGACAACACCACCACACAAAAAGCCCGGGTTTCGCTGCAGCCGAATTCCAGGGAGTTTACGAGCCAAAAAGAGAAAACATTACGCGTTGTAATGGCGTGCGAAATACCTGTATGCGTCCTAATGGATTGTGCTATAGGGTAAACAACATTGGCGTTGAAACGCCATGCGGTGGAAAGTCGTGCGAAGTAAAAGTCTTTGCGATGTGGAAACTGCGTGCTAAAAGCACGCATTGTAATGGTTTGCGATGTACTATCATACATCCCCTGGGAGTAACCATGCCAATGCAGATGGACTCTCCAGATATTTCCACTTAGAACATGAAGACTCAACTGGGCAAGGTTAGTCTAATCTCCTTTGGTTTTTTTTGTGGGGGTTGTGTGGCAAAGTAGGATCTGCTTCTTATGGTTACCACCACTTTTTTGCACCCACTGTTTGATTAGTCTGGCTGGGATCCTGCTATTCAGGACCCCAGCCTGTCTGCTTTATCCCTTAAATTGACATGTACGTACTTTGGTACAACTCCAGATCGGATACTGGGGTACCCCTATCAGTCCCTAGTATATGGTACACATGTACCCAGGGCATCGGTACCCCAGAGGCCTCCCGTGGGCTGCAACATGTATTATGCCACCCGTGAGAGGCCATGCAAAATGGAACCTCAGGTCTGCTACTGCAGCCTGTGTAAGCTGGTGCTTGCACCACTTACAAGCGATATAGGTTCATTATAACTATATATATCACTACACTTAAAACCTTTATGTCACCCCTATAGCAGGCCTTAACAATCCTGAAGGTAGGGTGCTAGGTTTTATGTGAGAGGGTGCTCCTGCATGAGCAGGGCCCCTCTTCAGTCTTCGGAGACCATTCTCCCGGGCTGTACATGATACTACCAGACATACAGATAGAGGTGCATTATAACCTTGCGGTAAATGCTATCTCGAAAACGACTGCAATGAAGTAAGTCATGTGTGGTGTCAAATACCTTGGAATCATACCTCCACACCAGTAACTGGTGTGGGAGGTATGATTCCTCCCCTCAGAACCGAGGTTCTGGGGGTACCTAGGTCTACCGGTACGAACTTTCTCAAGCCTTACAGCACAAAATGGATGCTGCCAGCCACAGACACGAGTCTGCCCTCCTGCTGCTGAGCCAAGCTCGCGCATCCTGTCACAGGGAGGTGTGACCACCTCCCAGGCAGGATTTAGTGTATTGGGGCTGGGCGGGTGCACGGTCTCTGTGCCAGAAAGTCTGCATGAGGGGCAAATTTGGTGTCCCTGTCCATAGTCCAGCTCAAACCAGTTCTGGGAGCCATTTGCCCCTGCTATGGCATGAAACTGGACAAAGGACATGGGTGTAGCCACCCCTCTGTCCTTTCCGTCCCCTAGGAAGGTCCCTAGAATCTGTCCAACGCTTTCCCGTGGGTATAAAATGGGTTACTGGACTACAGGACATTAGATTTTACATGGACAAGATTCTGCAAGAAAATACCACTACGCATTGACCGTCTGGACACGCTGGACTCTGCTGGGCCTCCCTTGGGCTCGACTTCGTCTTCCCTTGCTGTCCCCAGTCTCGCCACTGTCCGTGATCAATACAGGCTCAGTGCTGGACCCTGTGGACCTCCTAGACAACAGAAGAATCTCCCTTGGGGTGAAGGAGTCACTCCCCTGCAAACGCAGGCACCATAACATAGCTGACTGGTTGGCTGATCCTGAGCTCCTGCGGACTCCGAAGGCTCCAGCAACACAGAAGGTGGGTTTCTGAAGGTCTCTGAGATTGAACTGCCCTCTCGCGACT
Organism: Triturus cristatus; assembly: GCF_964204655.1. NCBI lineage: Eukaryota > Metazoa > Chordata > Amphibia > Caudata > Salamandridae > Triturus > Triturus cristatus. Next base: position 621,219,273 of record NC_140585.1, read on the forward strand.
CCTGTGCCTTCGGCCTGTGGTCCACTTGAGGGTCACCTTAGCTTTGTTTGGACTCCCCTGGTTGCTCCAAGCCTGCCCTGACTCCCCTTGCTGTGGTGTGTCTCCTGCTCCTTGCTGGGCCAGATCAACACCAAATTTGACCATCTAATTTGTTTGCCACTGCCAAGTCTTGTTGGTGCTCCCACTGGACACTGACCCCTCAGCACTTGACATCCTTTGTGGGACAGCTCGCCTCCGGGTCCTGGTCATCCTAGACATCTCCGGGTCCTTGCAGCTGAAGAGTCAAGATCACCGTCAACATAATAGAAAGCACCCGACATCGGTGGGCATTCATCTACCGAGCCCCTGGTCACTCCAAAGTGACCCAGACTCTGTCTCCTCTGCTTTCATGTTCTTCTCATCTAGAATCCATGTTTGGATTCCACTGGGCACTTTTCGTACTTCCTGCAGCAGCATTTCTTTGTCGACGTCCATAGAGAACAACAAGGGTTTCCGATGCCACTTCTTGCCTATGCGTCCGGCTCCTCTGGGATAGGTACCTCTGGGACAAAGGTATCCACGGGGTGGGGTGGCTCTTCAAACTTCTAAATTCTAAGGGTTGTCTTCATATTCTGCTGGGAAGGGTCCTAAATCTCTGATTTTCCAACCGCGACTTTCCCGTTGAATTGTACGGAGCATGCAGTCGTGTTCTCACACTGCACCCTTCCTCTGTAGGATCCCTACTCGCTCACCTCGGGTGGTTCCTTTGGTTCTCAGGGATTCTACACCTTCTAGACTAAGTCTAGTCCCGAGTCGTGGTTCTTATACCACTTATTTAGTATATGGTTTGGCCCTCGCCCTGGAGCACACTGTATATTGTGCTACTTACGTTTGATTCTTTGCAACTGTATTATTTGATGTGTGTTCCATCCTCGTGTAGAGGGTGCTAGAGAGTGTTATATATAATACATACATATTTTTATAACTACTGTGTGGTTTCCCTCTCATTTAACCAATACAATAAGGTTGCATTCTGGTAAAACAAGGTGCTTAAAATTCCTTCAAGACTTAGCCTGAAGGCTTCTCTCCATAGCTACCACTAGGATAGCTTTCAATAAAGGTTATCCTTGACCTAATCACCATAAGGGTTGTTTGGACTGGTACAGGGTGCCTACTTTAATTAGTGGACAGCATATACCAGGCCAACTTCTCACAATGAGGCTGTGAATTTATGGGAGAAAATTGCATGAGATAAAGAGAAGGACAAATATCAGACAAGTACAAAGAGAGCTGTGCGTAATTATGCAGTTGCTCAGTGGGATGAAGGACAGCATAGATGGAGGAAAGCTGTGATTGAGGGAACTTGATTGTATCAGCTATTACAACAGAAACACGAGGAAAGGGAAATTAGAGAAATTCAACAGAGAAGGGCAAAGAGAAGAAAGAGGAACAGACAGACAGCGATTCAGGTGATGATATATTAGAAGAGATGTTAGCAGCTAGACCACCACCATTTGCATCATTTACTGATCAAAGTGACTCAAGCACTAGTACAAGTAATACAGTAACTACTGCTCCTGTACAACCGGGTGCAGTAGAGATTGAAAGACCTATGCAGATACTTCAAATTGTTCCACCAGCAGTGGCTCGGTCACAAGTTACAGTTCGTACTGTGATTAGTGCACCTATTGTGCATAGTACAGTACAAACACCACCAGTAAATGTACAGACTTTACGTAGACCAGTTATTAATACCCCACAAAATGTTAATTTGATTCTAGAAGCTCAAGGAGCTGCAGGAGGTCCACCTGTGACCGGATTTGTTCCTACTTCACAAAATTCACAGATAGTGGTATGGGTACCACCCTAGACAGTACAAGCACTCACAGATCGTGGAAGGCTTGATTTTACAGCACCTACAACTCCATGAGAAATAAATTCAACTGAGGATGGAATTTTTCCACTCTGGTTTGTGCAAGCTTCAAGGTTTAGAGAGACACAAAGCACAGATTCACAAGTTAATTTGAATACTGAGAAAGAAAGACCTGTAAACAGTACTAAATTGAAAGTGGAATTGGAGGAAATAATAAGAGGATGTTTGAATTAGAACTTTTAGAGCAACATCAAAAGAAAAAATGTATTGACCTGTGTGAAGACATTATTAGACGAGCAGATGCCATACATGATAAATTGACAGATTGAGCCCAAAAAATTGAAATTGATCTTCCCAAATATTTTCTCTTGCAGAAAAGAGTTCAATTGGATGATTCAGCAATTGAAAATATGTGTGGCACATTAATGCGTTCACGTATTATGAAATTGGTCAAATGCATTTGCAAATGGAGTGAAACTGAAAAATCTGAGATTAAGTGATCAAAGAAACATTAAACGAAAAAGATGGAAGCTGAGGTGACAGAAAAGAAAGATGAGGAAAATGAGAGATAAACCACATCTTCTCCATTAAGAAAAATAGCATGAGGCATTCCTCCTATGTATATGCACCTCGAAGCAGAGGTTGATCTTGCAGCTTTTACGAACAATTTTCCAAAATTGAGGGAGAAATATGTGGAATGGTACTCACAAGTAGAGTGTTTTTTAAAGATTTCAAAGGTGTTGTGGGCTGATTTGGATATGTTATTTAATATTGTAGTATCTACTGATTTGTGGGCTTAGTGTAAGACTGCTGTGCAATGGCCATGTGACGAACCAATGAGGGATGCCAGTACTAAGGCACCGTCTCCTGTAATTATGGAGAAATATGAAGCAGTGATTACTTTCCTGAAGGGGTGCCGGCCACCGAAACCTGAAGAATCAAGTTTTGAGTTTTATGAAAGACTGTTACGGATGTTCCAGGAGCATAGTGGATGAACGTATCCTGAAGAAAAGGATAAGGGAATTTTTGTGTCACAGTTTGTTTGACGGCTGAGAACAGAGATCAGTTTGCACATAACTCAAAGCATGATCTGCTGACAGAACAAATCGCTGTATGAACTTCTGAGATATCCAATATACTGTAGCGATGAATTAGAAATGAAGTAGAAAAAGGCAAAAGAGAGATTCATGCTGGCTCAGACAAGACGTGCTCAGAAAGGTTTTCAGAATCCTTCAATTACTGAGAATCACAGAGGAATGCAAGGTGGTGCAATTCCACATGTTGGTTTACAGGGTAATCAGGGAGGATTTAATGTTCCTTAGAGTAGAGGTAGATGTGTTCCTTTTAATGCGGGTTCAGGGGTGGATGTTCCTTGTATGAAAAAGGTTACTCCTTGTCACATCTGTCACAGAACTGGGCATTGGAAGAGGGAGTGTAGATATAATCCTGAAAATGTTAATGGAAATGTACAAATGCAAAGAAGAGTAGAGATGCAAAATGTACCCACACAGCAGATGCAGGTGCCTATGCAAGGACAAGTCCCAATGAGGCCAGTCCCGCCAGCTTAAATGGTCCAGTAAAGAATGGGAAATCACAGATTTAATTGAAATCAAATGCCAAAATTTAATACAAATACGTTTCAGAATTCAATGCAACAATTTCTTAATCCAAATCAAAACACCTTAAAGCAATATCCCTTTTTCGAAAATGATGGTTCAGGTTCTAGTGTTTCTCAATGAAGGTGACTGAGAGGGGAGGAAGATTGCGTACTTGACACAGTCTTAGAGGTAGACAAGAGAGGCCCAAATGTAGATGCTAAAGTCTATGGCCATCCCATATTATTTCTTATTATTACAGGTGCTATCCAATCTACTGTTAGAGCAGTGGAAGTGCCAGACCTACCTCTCTCGGGAAAAAATATTCAAGTTGTAAGAGTAACAAATAAACAGTTTACCAATCCAATTTCAGAAAAGATCCCAGTTAAAATAGGTTCACTTGAAGAAAAGCACCAGTTTGTTGCTGGCGATTCAAGTCCTGTAAATTTGCTAGGGAGAGATTTGTTGTGCAAGTTAAAATGGACCATTTACTGCACATCGGATGGTCTAGCTTTTCAAACACATGATGAGGATGTGGAATTTAAAATGATCCGACACCAGACAGATATAGGGACATTTCCCCCACTGATAGTTGATAATTTCCTGCTGATTTGAGAGACAGTGTGAATGCAGAAGTTTGTGATCTTACGGGGAAAGATATATAATGACCAAAAACTCTTGACAAAATCAATGATCTCTTAACTGCGTTGTCATCTAAACACATCTCATGATGGGAGTAGGTTGGAAATCTTGAAAAGGATAGTTACCCCGTTAGCCAACTTCTTGTCCTGAATGATTACTGTATGTTTCTCTCCCTCATTCTTCTCCACAGTGGATACAATTACTTTCACTTTTCCGTTGAATACTAAGAAACCAAGAATTAGTTATAGTAAACTCCACTTAGACTATAGCAAAGTCAATTGCAAATGTCCTAATTGGTTTGATTAACAAACTGCATTCTTGGGTACTTAAGATGCTCCCAGGTTTATTCTGGATTCTTTTAAACACTCACGTTGATTGGAGATTGAACACTCTGTTTATTCCTCTTACTCCATCACTGCCTCTTTAACCATGCATTAATTGAATCTTGCTTATTCTAACCAAATCCTTATGGACACCATAAAAGCGTGAAAGTTGGTGGATAAGAACCTTTCTAGTGACTTCTCCAACTCTAATTACATGACCGTTTGGAAAAATAAACAAAAATGGAGACCATAGTCTCTAACACTATTGGTCCCTGATTGGGCAGATAAAGACATTAATGTGATTGCTGATCTCTACTCAGATATGGGTCACTTTTTTTTAGCACTGTCTTCTTGCGGGTCATTCTGCTTCTACACTATACACTTTGCTGTGCTCTTCCACAAACACCTCCTTTTGGTCTATACAGACCAACAGTTTAATTATTTCCGTAACACAGACAGACCACCCCTTCAGCAATATGTGGGGAAGATTTGCACTTATTATCTACAGAATAAACCTATCCCTTTATTGCTCAAACTATTTGCATTTTATCTCCTTTATTGGACCCGGATAACTTGTTAAAGTTTAAAATCACCAATTCAGTCCTCTGCTGGTCTTGTCAATCAACATGAGGTGAGCTTGAACATATGTTTTTCAGCTGCAAGTGGTCCACCCCTTACTGAGTCCAAATTGTCAACCAGCTGAGTGACATGTTTGCTATTAGTATTGCATTAGATTTACCCACAATTATTCTTGGCCCACATGCAGCTAAAAGCCCACCCCGCTCTCATATACAGACTTAGCTCTCCTTGAACTTTTTATTGATGGTTGCTATCAAAGTTGTTCTTGATTGGGAAACTGCTAATCTTGTTTCATTCCACACAGGGTGGGCCTGGGTAACTTCCATTAGAAAGGGAACCCTAAGACATCACAGTAAATGTAAAAACACCGGACACCTTTGCACAAAAACCACATCCTTGTGAGACAAGGAGGGACGACATTTCGCTAGTTTGATTACTTTTGTCTCCATCCCATGTGGCTCTTCTGCCTTCTCGGTGACTAATTTCTCTTCCCTTTTTTATTCTATGTTCTTTTATTTCTTGTAGGTTCTTACATACTCATCAATTTGCTGACTTGCAAATTCTGCTGCAAAATGTAATGTTGATGCTACCTAGCCAATCTGTCTATGATCAGAATAAACTGAAGGATTTCACAGGAGTGCTCCCGCGTGGCACTGTGTAGCTCCGCATTCTTTCACTCTGTAAGAGATGGAGCGGAGCTGCATATAAGCACCACCCCTGAGTGTGGACATCAGTTCCTTTCTTTCCACACATTTGAATGCTCTTCGTTTTCTTTTCGGTTTGAATTGTTTTTCAAACTATTCCAGCGTGCAAGCGAACAATGCCCACACACAAGACTACAGGAGTCAAACCATGCTGTGACTAATGTAAACAGTTGTCAGTGATAGGCCCGCATGAAGTGTGCCTCTAGTGTTGGGGCTTGGGGCAGGATCCAAATCATGTAAAGAATGTACCCTCAAGTATCTGAAAGTGATTCCCGACCATGAAGTGAAGCTTTACATCACTAAACAATGAAAGAAGCCATGCAAGTCCCGCTCTCACTCAAAGCCAAGGATGCAACCTTTATCCACTCTCAAGGCTGGTCCTGCAACCACTCCCTTTTGTGGTTAAGGCCATTCAGTAAATTGAAGTTCAAACTGAGATGAAAACACACAAAGGCAAAGTGGCAGTCAACCTTATCCCGCCACTCTCTAGTTAAAGAGATTTAGCGAGGGCATCAAAGTGTCAGACATTTCCATTACCAATCTCTGACTGAGGAGTTCATGCCACAGTTGATCCCAATGTGGTCTGAGTTCCCTGGGCCTTCAGCGACACGATTGCAGGTCGAGGCTTTTAGGAAGGCTATGTTGCAGATTTTGTCGCTCTTCTGGTTCCCTCTTGCACACCTTTGGGCCTGAAGGATCTGCAGGGCCTCCAGTTGGGTTACTACTGGCGGATCGTTCCTGTGCACCATCTGAGCCCCTGGAGGTTCCACATCAACTGCAGTTCTGGCTTCTATTCTAGCTCAAAGATCTTGACCCAGTCCTCTCATTGTCGATGCTTGTCCAATATCAGAGGTGGATCAATTGTTGATCTTGATGGCCAATGCTAAGCTGAATCTGCCTCACCCCCCCCCCCCCCACTAAGGTTACACTCTTACTCCACTCCAGTGCAACCAGTTCTCTTACAATATGATTGAGACAAAACCCTCCCTCAACCATGGAGCTGTCCTTAATTTCTTCACCAGCTTTTTGGCTCCAATTCTGACCATGGTTTCCCACCACTTGGTGATGACAATGGAGGTAATGGGTATGATTTATCTCCCAATTATGATGATGATCATTTTTATATGGATTTACAAGAGGCCAGAGGGCTTGATTCTTCCTGTGATACACTGTTGAGATCCCTATGGGCTGCCCACGGAAGAGATTGCTTTTTTACGTAAGGCATCAGGCATGTTGCTGGGGTCCTGGAATTACAACTCCCTTCTTTTGGAGAGTTTGAGGAATAACTGGATTCTCTAGTACTATTTATATTATCCAAAACCAACACAGCTCTTCGATCAATTCATAATAGATAGCCTGTGCCAAATGCATAAAATTGTCCTCTGATAACATATACATGGGTTTTTGTTTGGAATCCAATCTATTCTATTTTGTTGGGATTTTGTAAAGCGTATAGCTGCCCAGAGGCATCCAAGCACTTGCATCCAAAACACAGTTGACATTTTGTGCTCATCAAACACATTAGACGGCTCAGTGGTTAGACATAAAGCCAAGTTTTCAAGTGCTTCCTTAATGTGAGTTTGTTGTCCATCATATGCAAGCTATTTGGCAGAGAGTTCCAAAGTTTACAAACAAGGTCGGAAAAAGAACGCCCACCACAACTCAGCCTACGGATATGAGGAATCTTTATTAATCGTGCATTGTCCGACTGTAGGAATCTGGCTGGATGGTATGACTGCATTAAGGCTCATAATAAGGGAGGGCCTTTCACATGCAGTGCTTTATGAGCAATGCAGAGAAACGTGAACTTCATCTGTTGTTCAATTGGGTGCCAGTGAAGAGTAGCCAAGGCACTCAGAGCTGATCTGTGTCTTGGAATGTTCAGTAAGAGGTGAGCCACCACATTTTGTACAACCTGTAAACTTTGATTCACGTCTTAGCAACCCCAGGTAGAGCGAATTCCCAAAGTCCAGGCATGAAAGTGTCAAGGCGTGAACAACAAGTATTCATGAAAAAGGAGGAAGAAGGTCTAGAATTTTACAAAGCATCCTGAGAAGGTCAAAACAACTGGCCGACAGTTTCCTCACCTGGGCTTTCATTGAGAGGGAGCCATCTTGCCACATCCTTAAACTTTTTATGGGAGTTTTGGGGGCAGGTGTATTCCCTAAGCATTCATGCCATCTAAGAAAGGGCATGATATTGGGCTTCTTGCCTAGCATCATGAACTCTGTTTTGTCCCCATTAAGTTTTAGGCAGAAGTTGGCCATCCGGCTAGCTAAATTCTCCAGACATGGTCCAAGTTGTTGACATTGTGGTCCTTGCTCAGGTGCAATGTGGATGTCATCCACGTAGGAAACGATCAACAACCCAAATTATTGAACAATCTCAGCCAAAGTATGCATCCAGAGATTAAAGAGCGTGAGGCTGAGCACAGAGCCCTGGTGCACTCCACGATTTTTTGTCGAGCACCCGAAATTCCAGTCCCTTAGAAACGATGTAAGCCATTTTAGAGCATTGCCTGTTATTCCAAAATGTGTAATTCTCTGAAAAAAATTCTGTGATCGACTATGTTGAAACAGCACTGAGACCGAGGAGTACAATTGCAGCTGAACTGCCATGATCTAACAGCATCTTAAGCTGCTGCACTACCACCAGGAGAGCAGTTTCAGTACTATGCTGGGGTGGAAACCCTGTCTGGGTAGGATGCAGAATGGCATTAGCTTCCGGGAACAGAGACTGTTGTTGATTTACATGCATCTCCAATAGATTACTGGTTACCGGAAGCAATAAGACCAGCCTATATTTACATAGACAGAGCAGGTCCAAGTTAAGCTTTTTTTGCAGGGGATTTATTACTGCATGATAGCAAGCAGAGGAACCATACCACTGGAAAGAGAAAGATTAAGAAGGTCCAGCACGGCTGGAAAAATTAGTTCCTCTCCTAGTATGAGTATATGGGGAAGGACCGGGTCAAAAGGGGAACTTGACTTCACCTTTTTAAAGAGCACTTTAAGGAGTTCCGGGGTAATATCAGGGAATGTTACGAGACAAGTTGAGGTGTTGTCCTCCACACTTGGGTCAGGCTCACTTTTAGTGCACTGGAATGATTAATAAATATCTGTGATTTAAAAAAAAAAAAAGAACTTTGTTAGATCATTACAGCGAGCCAGTGTAGGCTCTGGTAGCCAGCTGTCTGATTTAGACTCGGTCAGCGATTTAACATTTTGGAATAATTTTCATGGTGAGTTTGATGCCCTGTGAATACTGGATTCATAGTCAGAGGCTGTGGCTGACCTAATTTCTATGTGATAGTTTCTGATAGCCATCTAAAACTCCTTCTTACACTGCTCATCAGATGACGTCCTACATTTCCTTACTCGCCTCTTAAATTCTTTCCTTAGGTTTGATAATTGAGGGGTAAACCAGGGTTTTGCCCCTGTGTTTGCCTTGTGGGTTTTAGCTGGGACGGTCTGATCTAAGGATAGTTTGACCCAATCAACAATCGTATAGTTAATTTAATAGGTGTAATTTCCCAGTTCAGGACTAGAGGAATTGAGCCCAGATGTCCACTCTTCGTTATTAAGTTTGAACCACCCACGATCCCGTTCAGTGACTTACAGGGGCCTTGTGGAAATGGACATTAAAATCTCCCAGCAGAGTAAAATTAGACTTGCTAGTCACTAAACTAGCAATAATGTCAGGAAGAGTCTGAGCAAAATAAGCCAAAAAGCCAGGGGGTCCATATATTAATACTTGTGAAAAAGTACATGTCGGGGTAAGGGAGACAGAAAAAGAAAGATTCTCACAGTCCGGAATAGGTAACGAGTCAAACAAACATTTAAGAGACCCTTTAAGAATGATGGCTGTTCCCCCACCAGTTCTATTTATGCAGACTTTCCGACATAAATAGTAACCAAAGGTAGATTTTGAATTATTTTAGCAATTGAATTCTCATGCAGCCACGTTTCTGTGTGAAAGGCAACGTTAGGACCCTCCTCTTCCAGGAGAGAAAATAACTCCAGTTTGTGGAGTGACAGTGATCTGCAGGTGATCAGACACATGCGCCACCCTTCCGCTCCTTTCATCCAGACACCCAGCAGAGAAATTGAGGGAGTATGAACAGTTCTTACACTGAGCCCTGAATTTATTGAGGTCAATGGAGAGTAGGCAGGCATTTTTTGGGGTAGACTGCAGAGCTTGCAATTACTGATAGGAGTATTGGATCTTACCTATCCTAACAAAAGCAGAGTCTCTGGCCCTGGTCCTGGTCAGGTGCAGATGGGCGTCCACACCCTGGCCTCCATTATATGCCGTGGGTTAGTATAATAGCTCAGCCTGGGAAAATGATGTTAAAAAAATGTAAATAAAAAATAATGTCAAAACTATGTTTGGCATATTAACATATAATTATCATTGTTTATTGTATTAATCCCAATTTGATGTTATAGTCATCAGAAACAATTTTTGATGTTATTTTTGACTTTCCCGTCCCTAAAAACATATAAAATGATACCACACATGGGCATATACACAGTTATACCGTATAACTCAAATAATGGGCAGCCATTTTGAAAAATCCACCATATTGGATTAACGCGTCATGATAGATTGGTAGACTTTTCACCATAGTTTTCTACGGAAAAATTTCAATAACAATCCACTCACAGAAATTGTATTGCAATTAGTTCTAGGTTCCGCAACAAATTGACTAGTCTATATTGATGACTCCAAACAGTGCCCCCACGATCTTCTGTCACCAAGAGCTGGGGCTTGATTTCGTAGTGGATCGCATAGAAATTGCCCCCCTATTATTAATGGCTAAAATCTGGCTGTCTGAAGAGTTACTATTCTCCAGAGAGGTTATTAAAGATTGTATTAATCTTGGTGGAGCACTTTCTATCCCTTGGCTCCGTTTCGTAAAGGAAAGCTTTTATAAGTTAGGTCTGGGACATTATTTTAACTCTCCAGACAGCATCCCTGAAAATGCCAACAATATCATAAAAGAGGTACATTTTATAGGGGCGAAGATATCTCGTTCTCACCCTGATGTAACAGGCCCCCTCTGTTTATCCCCGAATCAACAGCAATTTTATTTAACATTTACGATAAATGTACAGACCTGATTTTATTTAACTAGATTACGCTTACTTACCCTGCACTTTTTGGTGGCTTTCCCAAAACAATCGGGGTGGGAAGATAAGCTGGAGCCTTGCCCCTGTGATACTCTGGCAGCTCAGAGCACTGTGCACTTTATGCTAATTTTCCCCCTCTACAAAGAACCAAGAGGAAGATTTTTAGTTCAGATTTTAAAAGAAATTAGGCTGTGCTCTTATATTGAAGTTTTTTATTATGTATCTTCACTGGCCACTTATGATATATGCACTAGGGTTTCTAACTACAGTAAAGTAGCTATGGCGGTTAGGAAACTGTATTAGGCATTGCTATTGAACCCTATTAGAGTAACTCTACCACACAACTCTAAGTATTGATGTATTCTTATGGAGGGAGCTGCATGTCGTAATTGTGATAAATGCCTTGTAATACAGATTGTAATTTTTATTAGAAGATTGTTTTAAGGTGTCTACTTCTCTCGCATTTTATATAATGAATTGATGTGTATGAACTGCTTACTGTGCTGGTTGTATACAGATTACTGAAATAATAATTTGTTATGATCATTTTATGAACTTTTATGGTCTTCGTTTGAAACCGAATAAAGTCACTTTGACTGACTGACCGTGGGGACAAAAATAACTAGAGCACCAATCACACTGGCGTCTCTAGTGTAAAGTGAGATTGTGCAAATTCAAACAGTACCATTTCAAGTATTAATCCCCCATACCACTTGAGCAACTTAGAAACCTTAAGAAGTATTAAAACCAGACATTTTACTTAAACTTAAAGAGCATAGTGACAGCTTGCTTCTTAGAATCCAACAGCACTCAAAATCAAACAATAACACTACACAAGCAGTTGCATAGGCCCAGCCCCCCTGGACTTACCTGCCACCAGTCTTAAAACTGGACATGGTTCTTCTGGACCCTGCTCCAGCGCCTCAAGGCATCCGCCTCGCCTTTCTCTCCAACTTGCTCTCCCTCTCACCTCAGTCTCCCTCTCTATCTGTGACGTTTGTGCCACTTTTCACTCTCTTGCTGCCTTTTTTCTCTCTTTTACTACAACTTTGTTTGCCTTTTTTACTTGCTCTTTGTGCCTGCTCTCTCGCTTTGTGCCTTTTCTCTCTTTGGGACTTTCCCTCTCACTCTTACTGCAACTTTTCTGTGCTGTTTCTCTCCCTCTTTCCCTCTTTTGCCATTTCTATCTCTCTTTTCTCACTCTCTCTTTGAATTTTATGTGCTCTTCTTTACTCTTTGTGCCATTTCTCTCACTATTTTCTCACTCTGTGACTATTCTGTGCCGTTTCTCTTGCTATGTTTACCTTTTTGTGCCATTTATATCACTTTTCTGTGCTATTTCTCTTGCCCCTTTTCCTATTTGTGCCATTTCTCTCACTCTTTTCTTACCCTGTGCGTGATTTTTGTGTGCCGTTTCTCTAGCTCTTTTTGTACTCTTTGTGCTATTTCTAGGACTTTCTGTGCCATTTCGCTTGATCTTAGCCATTTCTCTCACTCTTTTCTAACTCTCTTTGGGGCATATCAGCAACAACCGGTGATAATTATCGCTAAGCGCACTTAGCGCTAGGATAATTATCGCTGGCTAGCGTGGATTTTTATCGCTGAGATAGCGTGCTATTAGCAACGCTTATCTCATTAGCGATAAAAATCCTAGCGTTAACTGCCTAACGTGAGATTATCACTGGAAACCCAGCATTAATCTCACGAAATGTGGCGTTAGCTTGATGATAGGGCCCCACAAACTCAGCCATGATACCCACCTTCCATAGGATTACATGGCTAAGTCAGTCCTGAAGTAGGCGTAAGGAAAGTAGCGATAACAGGGGTTAACGCTACTTTTCCTGCCGCTATGCTTCATAGCGTGGGGCTTGATGATAGGAGAAATGTCGATTAGCGACATTTCTCCTGTCATGTTAGGTCAGGAACGCCCTCTTTGCATCTCATTAGAGATGCAAAGCTGGGCGTTAAGAATCTGGGCGCCAATGCAAGGTTTCACGCGTTAGCGTGACCTTGCTAATTAGGTGATAAAATTATCGTCGCTTTTCGGCCGAAAACGGCCACAAAAGCGGCGATAATTTACTATCGCCGCCTTGTAGATATGCCCCATAGTGACTTCTCTGTGCTGTTTCCCTCGATCTTTTACCTCTTTGTGCCGCTTCTTCTACTCTTTTCTCAACCCCTCTGTGACTTTTTGTACTGTTTCTCACACTCTTTTTGTGTTTTTGCGGCATTTCTCTCACACTTTTCTCACTTTCTGTGTGACTTTTCTGTGCTGTTTCTCTTGTTCTGTTTGCCTGTTTTTACAGTGCTCTCACCCTTTTCTCATCCTCTCTGTGAGACTTTTCTGTGCTGTTTATGTCTCTTTATGCCATTCCTGGCACTCTTTTTACACTCTCCGTGTCACTTTTCAGTGTCACTTCTCTCCCTCTTTTTGCCTCTTTGTGCCATTTTTGTGCTGTTTTTCTTGCTCCTTTTGCCTCTTTGTGCTATTTCTCTCACTCTTTTCTCACTCTCTATGTGGCTTTTCAGTGCTGTTTTTCCTGCTCTTTTTGCCGTTTCCTCATTCTTTTCTCACAATCTTTTCCATTTCTCTTGTTCTTTGAACCTCTTTGTGTTTGTGCCTTTTGTTTCACTCATTTTGACATTTCTTTGATTCTTTTCTCACTCTCTATGTGACCTTTCTGTGCCGTTTCTCTTGCTTTTTTTGCCTTTACTCGTTGTGCCATTTCTCTCACTCTTCTCACTCTCTGTAAGTTTTCTGTGCCTCTTCTCTCCCTCTTTTTGCCTCTTTGTGCCATTTCGGGGACTTTTCTGTGCTGTTTCTCTTTCTCTTTTTTGCCGCTTTGTGCCATTTCTCTAATTCTTTTCTCACTCTCTGTGTGACTTTTCTATTCTGTGTTTCCCGTTCTTTTTGCCTCTTTATGACATTTTTCTCATTCTTTTCTTACTCTCTGTGTGACTTTTCTGTGTCATTTCTCTTGTTTTTTGCCACTTTGTGTTTGTGCCTTTTCTTTCACTTTTTTGCCATTTCTTTCATTCTTTTCTCACTCTCTATGTGACCTTTCTGTGCCATTTATCTTGCTCTTTTTGCCTCTATGTGACATTTCTCTCACTCTTTTCTCACTCTGTGTGACTTTTATGTGCTGTTTCTCTCCCTCTTTTTGCCTCTTTGTGCCGTTTTCCTGCTCTTTTTATTCTTTTTGAGCCATTTTTCTCACTGTTTTCTCACTCTCTGTATGACTTTTCTATGCCATTTCTTTTGCTCTTTCGTCTTTGTGACCAATTTTCTCACTCTTTTCTCACTTTCTCTGACTTACGTGCCATTTCTCTTCTCTTTTTGTCATTTCTCTCACTCTTTTCTCAGCCTCTGGGAACTTTCCGTGCAGTTTTCCTTGCTCTTTTTGCTTTGTCTCGTTGTGCCATTTCTCTAAATCTTCTCTGTGACTTTTCTGTTCTGTTTTACCCTCCTTTTTGCCCCTTTATGCCATTTCTTTCACTCTTTTCCTACTATATCTGTGACTTTTCTGGGCTGTTTCTTGCTCATGTTGCCTCTATGTGCCTTTTTTACACTCTTTTCTGAATCTCTCTCTATTTCTCTGACTTTTCTATGCTATTTCTCTCACTGCTCTTTTCTCTCTCTCTCTCTGATTTTCCTGTGCCATTTCTCTTGCATTTTTTGTTTCTTGTTGGCATGTCTCTAACGCTCTACTCACACTCTGTGACTTTTATGTGCCGTTTCTCTTGCTCTTTTTTGCCTTTGTGCCATTTCTTGTACTCCTTTTCTGACCTTTGGCATTTCTCTAGATTTTCTGCACCAACTTCCCACCCTCTTTGTGCCCCCTATCCCCCCACTCCTTACCTGCTCTTTCGAGCCTCTCTCCTTCCCCAGTGTCTCACTTCACCTCAGCCCCATTCACCACCCCCTGCACTCCCCCGCAGGCCTACTTAATGACAGCACAGCCATGCCGCTGGTGCACCAGAGGCAACCCCGTCTGCGCCTATTCATGCCTGGACCGCCCATTATGCCAGAAACCCAACCCACCACTACCCTGCTGCTCTTCTTTGTGCATTGAACCCTGGATCTCCCATCACCTTCTGCTGGCATGCCACACCACACAACACGGAAGTAGCTTTCACCTGCTCTCTCTACTGTTTCACCTGCACACCCCGCCACAACTCCAACCAAAAACATATCCACTGCACCCACACACACTCAAACTATCCCCCATGCACCAATAGCATGCATGCCCCTAAACACCCGTTCTTTCAGCAAGCACGCCATGAAGATCTGGAACCTGCTGTAGAATGTTGCCCCAGACATCCTCCTCCTCATGGGAACATGGCTAACATCAGCTTCAACACCAGATACCACCAAACCAATCCACTCTGGATACAAAATCACTGTCCAAGCAATGGACAGTGGACTCTCCTCTCAATCCCTCATTTGAGAGCAAAACTGCAATGTCCTTAGGCCCACTGCAATAATCGAGTTAATTTTACTTTCGGACTAAGTCCCAGAAATCATTGCTAATCTAACAACTGAACAAATTTACAACTAAATGAACACAAACAAGCTCCAATAAACAATATACAGCCAATGGTTACTCCAGTGCAAAATAACATTGAGCTGAGACTTTCTATCCTTTTTGGAAGTGCTCTATCTACACATGCTCCTTGTAACCAAATGCCCTTTAACTTGATAATTACTGTTCTGATAATTGACACAATTGCTCAAATTCACTATGGCTTTGTGCTGGTGCAAAGTGATGCATTGGTATTTACTTTCCAGCAACAAAAGGTATATTGCGCTGGAACGATGCCCTTTTCTGAGTGCAAAAGCACTATGCACTACTTTACGTCGCTTTGCACCAAGTGGGTACTACTGGGGGATTACTTGGGTGGATTAGCACAAACACCTGTAGGTTTTGATGCAATGCCCGACCTTCTAAGATAGCCAAACCAGGCTTTATGGCAAAAAATAACACCTCTTTGAAGCAGGCGTTAACAAGAGGAAATGCTTTCTCTTTTTTTTTAAACCACCCATTCCATCTGTCCTGATGTCCCTATATTTGGGATTTTGTTCTGGAGAGGTATGCTTCGAGTATAAATCCTATCCTAAACATCACACACTCTCCATTGCACCATGGTGCAAGTACAAAATTGTGCATTGGGCAAGACCGCCCTATTAGAGTGCCAGCGCAGAGGATGGCAACAGCAGCAGGCCAATCTTAGTAGATAGGGCTTTGCGCGGTTTCTTCCCACTTGCTCAAAGCAGTGTGGCAAATGTGCTAATTTACGTGAAAAAATAATACATTTGACCCAATGTGACATTTTCCTTCTGTACCAGTAAACACGCTGTTCAGCAGGAGCAAAGGTTGTAGTTCTCTGTGATCTACTGTACTCTAATTCTTTATTTTTAGTCACTGTCACAGAGCCAGGAAATACTTACAATCACCAGCCGTTTGGTTGCGCTCCAGGTTCACGACCTTGCATTTTTACAGCATTCTGATTTTCCTGACCATATGTTCTCTAAAAGCATTTCCGCTGCTTGTACAACAATAATAATTTCACTTCCGGTATACCATGAGCTTGAAGTTTAAAACAATTACGCAGTGTCTATTCTGCATGCTCAACCTTTCAAGCTCTGTGTGTTTGAAAGTAAGACTTTTCTGGTATCACTTTGTGTGTGCGTTACTGAGCGGCGCATTTATCACACGTTCCTCTGAACTGAGAGCTGTCGTTTCCCATCTGCCCTCGATTAAGCTGAGCTCACAGGCCGGAAACAGTCAGATTTTCAGTAGCCGGATTTCTGTAAGCCCCCAGCGTAGGCCCAGGCAAGGATGCTCTTGCGCAACTGGTGCACCATGCTGTGCTGCTTACAGAATGGCGCCTGGTGAAGCCTAACATAAACAATATATTTCCCCTTGCAGAGGTTTGTAGACCGAAAGTAAGTATTGCGAAGAGTGGTGGTTAGTAGGTTAAGATTCATAGCCCCAAGAGGGCCAGCCAAATGGTTTATTCAAATAATATTACATAAGTTACAACTGACGGGACTCCTGAAACTGAATGCTTTTCTTACAATAATGCACAGATGGGAGAAGAAAAAAGAAGATAAAAGAACATACTGAGACAAATGGTCTCGCAAGTTTGCTTGAAGTGCTAATACATATTTGATAAACATATGTTTTTTGCGTTTTCGCGGATAGTTTGACGAGCTGTTCAATTTCCAGGTGATGCTTAAAAGTTTTTCATTTAGCTCGGATGCACGAAGAAGACGTGAACAATATCGATGTCAGAAAAAAGAAGTAAAGGTATATTTCTTAAACTTGAACAGAATGTTTTCGGTCCACCTCCTGAAAAACGTGATTCCTTTGTTTGTGAATGCGAAGTTACTGCTCTCCATGGATTATCAGTACAGACTTTGGAGGGATACCTACGTTGCCACAGCCCACTTTTCTGATATATAAAAACATTTAGCAGCAGCACAGGCCCATAAAAAAGAGAGGCGTGGGGCAAATAGCCCCAGTGGCTTTCCACTTTGACAGTCCTGGGTAGAAGGCGATGGAAAATTGGGCGGGAGGAAAAGAAGTCAAGGCATACACTACAGGATTCAAGAATCCAGGCATAAGAGGATCTAATGCATGAATCACAGATTTTTTTACATTTTTTTTATTTTATAAAGTTTTATATAGCGCGAACCAGATCCCGAGGGATATCAGAGCGCTTTACAGAAGGATGAAAGTGAGAGTAATACTCCTGTAACAATATCAAATAAGAATGCCAAACAGTTGTGGTCACAGCAGACATAGACAAATGGTACACAGCGAGAAGAGAGGGAGAATAAAAACTCCAGTCCGATATAGGATAAGAATACCAAACAGTTATAGCCACAATTATCACAAACAAATGGTACACAGCGGGTAATGTGATTAACAGGTTAATAACAGGCTGCTACGGAGGGCACACCTTACGTCTGAGAGGAGCAGTGAGCTCCAAAAAACCCAAACAAAAACATGATGGTAACAAGGATGTAGGGTCATTCAACACCTGTTGTAGGCTCAGGGTAGTGCGCAAATCCACATCGTCCAAATTAAGGTAAAAATGTGTTCATTAGGATCTACCGCTCTGGAATGCTCTTGAACAAATTTATAAAAAAAGGCCCCTTTTCTAACTCCCATTTAATTCTCAACCCTTTATTGCGAGAGTTAACTAGTGGTATGATCTCTTGGATGCCTACACTATTCCCCAGATGCAAGTCTAATAACAAAAACAGGGGATTATGGTCATTCAAACAAGGGGCAACCACCTCATACCTCACAATAAGTTCAGCCAGGTCCGAGGATAGAATAAAGAAATCTATCTCACTACCCGTAAACGTAGGGAGCAGTGGTCGCCCATCCACCCTAAATTAAGATAGCTAAGCCACCCTAAGCTTGCCCTGAACTCGATGGGAAGGTTGTGCTACAGAAAGAATAATACCCGTTCACACTAAAATCAGCCAGGGCCCACAAACCCACAAAATAATAATGTCTGCTTTCCTGATTTCATGGATCCAGATTGGAATTTGTGTCGTATTGAGTAGTCCAGCAATGTTCCAAGATATTATTCTTAGGCCTCTGCTTCCTTCCCCTGGAAATCCAGTGCTGTCCAGAAGAGGTGTGGAGGGCTCTGGTGTCTCACCAGGGTCAGTTATCATGGTCTCCGCCAGAACCCCCACCGGCTCCCTAGGCTCAAAAATCCCCGTCCTTCTTCTGGCCTCTTAAAATTCTGGCTGCATGGCCCCTTCCAGAGTATCAGAAAGTCAGTTTAACTCTTCTAAAGAAGCCGATGGTTCAAAAGAATTCTGAACTTCAATATTAAACTCTTGATTCAGAACACTTGGTTGGGCGTGATCCCTTGCGCAGGTATGGGGGAAAAAACCTTTGGTTGAAAATAGTTACCCAAGGGTAGTTCTTGGATGGGACCTGGGATGCGGCAATTGGAATAAAATAACTTCAACAATGAATCCACCAATATATTAGACTTAAAGTTAATGATTAGACAGTCCCCTGAATATTCTTTTTTGCTCTGGCCAATCCAGGGTGTTCTCCTGATCATTATAATCTCCCTGGAAAAGTGAAGCGGCCAGCCCAGTTTTGCTCTTGAACCATTGAGTTACTTTATTTTATAGGTCAAGATAATTTTCCCTTGCATGTGATGCAAGGACTGGCACATCTTTTAGGACTAAGACGCAAGGGATGTATGATGTAACAACACGTACCATTACAACGCGGTATGTTACATCGCGGTTTTAACAACGCAAGTCGTTACATCGACTTGCGTTGGAGGGTGCTGGACATAGGAATAGTGTGAATTACTATTCCAACTCCAGTCTACGTACAGTAGGGAAGGTGTTGGAAAGTAATTCACACTATTCCTTATCCTACAGCGCCCTCCAGTGCAAGTCGGTGTAACGACTTGCGTTGTTAAAACCACGATGTAACCATACCGCGTTGTAATGGTTGCGTGGTAAAGGATGTTTCCCTTTAACAATGCTCACCGAACAACCCTGAGGCCCAGACTCCCAACCCGCAGGCTTTCACATTTTCCTCAAACTTTGGTCATGCATAGCTTCGCTTGTCTGCCCTTTTTGCATGGAAATAGGCAATGGGACTGATAATTGGGGCAGAGCCATGGGGACTGGTGGAGGAGCCACTGAATGGCGTTGAACCTCGCAAAAAGATGTCAGTTTCCCCAACTCCTTCTCAATGTTATCGAGCCCGTAAATAATTTGATTTAGTAAAGTGGATAGCTTCGGCAACACAGGTACACCTGGCCTCCACTAGCTCAGTAGCACCATCTCCAGCCCTCCTGTCGTTAGAGCTTGAACCTAATTATTGCAATGGCAATTGGGTTGAAGAGCCAGGTCAATGCCTCTTTGACTCCCTCCTCCCCCTCCCAAGTCTCGTTCTGTTCCCCGCTTGGCGTCTTGTCTTGACACAATTTGAAAGGGATTGGGGAAGACTTTCACCTCCTTCCATATGTCCCACAAGCTCACCTACTGGGGCACGATTTCCCGCAGCCACAAAGGTAACAGTGCCCGCGGAGCCCACCCCCAAACCCCAGATGTGGGCCAAGTTCACAGCAGCAGCAGGCAGAGCAGGTAAAATCTGTGTCTGCAGAGATGATGAGAGAGACAGGCGTTGCTCAGCCAACTCAATCTCTTTGCTAATCACCACTACCACCATCTGGAAAAAGCATCCAAAGTAGTGCCCTATGGGGGTGGGGGAGGCAAGGGCGTAACACAGGGCCCCCACATAGCCCGTGGTGCGAGGGGGCCCCGAGCTGCAGGAGGCCTCCTCAGCACAGTACTCAAACCTGCGTGCTCCGGATTAAATCCAGAGCGGGCCCCTCTGTGTACATTGCAGGGGGGGGGCCCCTAAACTTTTGTTACGCCACTGGGGGGAGGGGTCACTATAGACCTGCGTTTCCCCACTTTGACACAGGGAAGTCAAAATGCTATCCTATGCAAGTTCTTAGGAAAGGTAAATCAAAGCAGTGGGGTAGGCAATGGTGCCTTAGGGTGGATGTTAGTAGGTGGCCCAGCTTCTTCCAGCCACTGAAGGGTGCAGGACGGGCCTGCCCTTGGCCCGAGCTTAGTCTGGACGCGCCCCACGCAGGTAGCAGCTGAGCCTCCTAGCACATGGAATGGTGGGTAAAGAAGTCCCCTGATAGCAGTAGGGTCCATGGTGGTCAGTCACCCCTGAACTTGCCTCCTTGAAGTCCCGCGCAGCAGGAATGCTGAAGGACTTAAGAGCAGGTTGGAGGAGGCTCCAACCACTTCACGGTAACAGGCAGTAGCTGCACCTACTGGCACGAGGAATGACAGGGTGAGACATGCCCTGGTAGCAATAGGGTCCATGGGGTCAGTCACCCCTGAACTTGCCTCCTTGAGGATCCTTGGATTCGAGGGTCTACAACCGGATTTGAAGACCTAAAAGCCAAACTTAGGGCATAGCAAGGTTAATGACTATCCTCCCTTTTGATGAGTGGAAGCCTCTGCTTGGGTTCTGATCTTCACTTATCTCCTTCTGATTGGACTGAGGTCGTGAGCTGTGTTCCTAGCTCTCCAGTTGAGATTTTCTTTAAGCCAGCCATCAGGAACATCTCCTGAGAAGTTTTCTGATTGAGGTGGTTCTTGAAATTGCTTCTGCAGTGTCACCTCAAAGGCTTTACATGCATGATTGAAATAATTTTAGCTCTCCTGCACCTTTGTGCTGGGATTCTCACTGTAATGCTGCAGCAACTGCCTCTTTGTCCTCTGCAGTGTTATATCCAGATCCTGTAAGAATGTTGGTTTCTGATTGGTTCCCAAGTTGTGGAGCATTAATAACTCCTTATGGATGGGGGAACCAATCTCATGACAATTATTTTTCTATAGCAAGTTAAAAGTACTGTGCCACTGATATGTTGAATATATACTATGTTGCATCAGTTGCTAGAGTAAAACGTGTGTATATCTAATTTCTTATAGAATATTACCATTTGTGTGAAGTCCACGTAAATTAAAAAAACTTCATGTATTTTAAGTTGATGTATGTGCAGGGAGTAGCAATAGTTCTGTTTTCTTTTTTTTATAAAGAAAAACATCCTTCACCTGTGAGAGACTGAAGAAAATTAGAGAGAACCTCCATCTGGCGAGATGAGGGGTGTGTCCACAAACCACTGACTTGTCTTGTATGCCTTCCCTTATATCACTATCACCCTTCCCCTCTTTGCTATTAGCGCCAAGCACAATCTTGGATGTGGTTGGCTCTGGCACTGGAAGAGGAAAAATAAGTGCCGGTCTCCAGCAAGGAGGGCCGGTGAACCCCACCTGCACCCAATGACTCAAATTAATCACTGGGGACTCTGCAAGTATTTGGGATGGAGAGCACAATCTTGATGATAGGCATTGGGGAGGACAGCACAGGACAGTGCTAGTGCACTTTCTGGCTGCCTCCTGCCTCGCAACACCATATTGTAAAGGTGTGTGCTGACCTTCAGTTTAGGTTTGTACTGGAAGGTTTTGCACTGGAAGTCAGAAAAGTTTGGAAAAAAGTAATTTTTTTACCACTGTGCACCTGGTTCGAGAAGGTTACATTTTTGGCACAAATGTTTGCAGAGAGGCCTTTTCATCAAAACCATGGGCAGTTGCATGGGAACGCCCATTTATAACTCATGTGATGCCCCCTTGATGCAAAGTGACCCAAAGTAGCGCAAAACACAAATTTATGTTTCTTTAGGGGCTGAAAAAGAAAATAAATCACAAATCAACAATTTGTGCTGGTTTGCATAACTTTTTGTGACATTACACTGGCTCATAGTGTTGGTAAATCTGGCCTTGGTCTACTTAGAAGCTAGTTAACTACCAGCAGTAGAAACCACACAATAACTTGGTATTTCGTACCGTAAAAAACGAAATTCAGAAGTCAAAAGATATTGTAATTTGTATTGCTATTTCTGTTTGGAGTTATATAGCAATATATAATAATTTAATATATATATATATATATATAAACATCTTCATGGTGCCAACTACACTGGGGCCCATCACACTATTATATGAATCCTATTTTCACAATGGGACAATCATTATAAACTAATAGTATTAATAATGATCATATAATTCCTTTTTTGGCATCACTATTCATACTTGAAGTTACATGTTCCTAAGGGTTATTGCTCCTTCTAAATAACCTGAGAATATTACCTGAGAATACTACGATTGAGTGTTTTTTGGTGGTGTCGGTACTTCATCGTGGAAAAAAGTTGTAAGATTTCTCTGTGCGCTCTCTCTGCTTAGCAGAGAGACTTTCAGCAAAGCTATCATCCGTAACTTCCAGTAATAATTGTTATTTAAAAAAAAAAAAAAGATTTTTGTGAACATTGCCTAGTGCTCCAGCTAGATGGCATCTTAAGGTGCTATTCACTCAATTGGTTTAGAAGGCCTATGTATCAGTCTTATGCAGCTCTTAATTCTTCCATGTGGTTGCAGATGGTGGGCACGGTGAGAAGTTGGCCTGATGTATGATGTCACTAGTTCTAGTGTACACCTTATATCAGTCCAAACAACCCTTATGGTGATTGGTTGTAAAGTCAACCTTATAGACCATCTATCCTAGTGGTAGCATGGACAAGAGCAGTCTTAGGCTAAACTCTGAATGGCATGTGAAGCCAGCTGTGATACCATATATAATATATATATATAATCCCTTGAATACCAAATGAAAGGACACCACAACAGATATATATATAAAATAAAGTGTATTTATTCTAGTCAAACCCTCAGCACTCTTTATGAGATTAGAGGTAAGTACAACATAGTCTTATTTAAGCATACATTAAGTCACACAGGTAAGTAATACAGTTAGGCCCTAGGGGCCACGCAAACCATATACTAAAGAAGTGGTATAAGGACCACTGTCACGGAAATAGGATAGGCCTAGGCCTAGGGAATCGCTGGGGCTACACTACACTAGCAACAGTTAGGAAGTGGGAGGCCCACGGGATTCAGGTGCAGAGTGGAAACACTCACGCGTAATGCGTAAAAGTCGATAGAATTACTAGCAAGTAGAAATTAACAGTTTAAGGACACTTCTGAAGCAGCTAGAGAGTCGAGACTCGGAAACTAGACCCTAGGATAGTCATTACCCTTTTGAGCACCGAAGTACCCAAGTTACCTAGCCCACGGGCTGCGGGTGCATAGGTGTGAACTTGCGTCGGGTTTCGTCGTGGACTTCTATGGATGCCTGAAGGAAAGTTGCTGACAGGCAGTCAGTGAAGAGTGTCCGGTGGATCCCAAGGCTGAGATCAAGAAGAAACGATACCTGCAAGCAGAAGGGATAGAGTCAAGGTCACTGGCCAGTGACCACGTGGAACCAGGAAGGAACCAGGCGATGTCGTGAAGATAGCAGGTGAAAGGTGAAGCTTGTTGCTGCAGCCACGGGTACCAGGAGACGTCGAGGATGACCAGGACCAGGAGGCGAGCTGTCCCACGAAGGCTCTTGCTGTCGGCGGCGTCGAAGTTGAACTAGGACTCACCAAGCCTTGGCAAGCGGAACCCACGAAGAACGGAGGACTTGCATCTGGTGCAGACCAGGAAGGTCTGGGGTGCTTCTCTTTTGCAAGGAAGCGGGAACCAGTCTGGAGGAGCCAAACCAGCAGTGAAGATTTCAAGGTGTGTCACCACAAAGGCCGCTAGCCAACGGGCAAGCAACCGGAAAGACGCGGCAAGCAGGAAAATGCAGAAGGGCCCCACTCAGGACTCGTGGAGTGTGGGGGGCTGATCTTCAGTGCAGATGGTGCTTGGGGTTTGCGCTTCTCAATCCCCGGTGCACAACTTCGAGGGTGCCTCAGAAGCTGCGCTGGAAGATACTCGCCACTTTTCCCACGTAGCCGGTCCCACGTCTCTCGTCGCCTCCACGGATCTCAGCTCGGCTGTGGATGTGGATCAGGGTCGGAGAAGTCTGGAAGTCAGGGCTCTGGTCGGGCTCTGCAGTCGGTTCCTCGTAGAACTTCAGCAAAGCAAAGGATAGTCTCTTGATGGTGCCTGTTTGCACAGGGTAGCCACTCCTTGGCCACAAGGGAGATTCTTCAGTCTTCTTCTTTCGTCGAATGTCGAAGGTCCAGAGTTTCTGTTCAAGTTGCAGGTTCAGGATAATCTAATCTCCTGGGGCCCAGCTACCACTCTTATACTAATCTGGGGGGCTGGGTTGCCTGCTAGGTCACGCCTTATGGGTGGGACCTGGGAGGGGGTGGTTACACCCCCTTCCCTTTGTCCAGTTTCGCGCCAGGACTGGGGCTGGAGTGCCCCAGCACCGGTTTGAACTGGACTATGCACGGGACACCTTGTGTGCCCCAGGCATGTCTCATTCTTTTCATCCCTCCCTGCCCCAATACACTAAGGCCTGTCTGGGGTGGTGCTCGCACCTCCCAAGGCAGGAAACCTATTGTCCAAGCCTCCCTTGCCGGGATCACTCCCAGCAGCAGGAGGTCAGACTCGTGTCTGTGGCAGCAGCATCCATTTTGTGATGCTGGGGCTCTGGTTAACTTTAACCGGGTAAGTAGGTTACAACATGTCTTCTCCCTCTAGAAGGGAGGGATAATATCCTCATCCCCAGAAATGGGATGGGGGTATTATTCCAAAGTGTTAGACACCTTACACGACATGTTTTGATAAAGCCAAACCATAGTTACCATAACCGTTTAAGATTATAAGGCACTTTAAGAGTATATGGTAGGCTATATCATAGAACAGCTATAAGGACATGGTTCCGAAAGCTGCAGACAGGCTCAGCTCATGCTAGAGCACCATCTCACATGTTACCAAGCACTCTGCCTCCAGGATTGTTAAGGCCTGCCATAGGAGTGGCTGATAGGTACACATGTGTCTATATGTAAGTTTAGGTATAGGAATACTACACCTAAGCAAGGAGTGATTACACAACCTTGCCCCAGCTGAGTGATCAGCCAGTTGTGTCATAATGGAAGGCCAGGCCAGGGGTGGCATAATACATGCTGCAGCCCCTGGTAGGCCTAGGGTACACCTATGCCCTGGGTACCTAAGGTACACTGTACAAGGGCCAATAAGGTGATCCTATCCAACTGGGTTATGCACCTAAAGTACATAGTATCAATTTAGAGAGAGAACAGCAGGGCTGTGGGTCTGATTAGCAGGCCCACAGCCACATCTAAGTCGAAAACCAGTAAAGCAAAAGCAAAAAGTGGGGGTGAACATAGAAAGCAGACCCTACTCTCCTACACAACCCCCCCCCCCAAACTTAGGGACATTAAACTAACCTTGACCAGTTGAGTCTTCATGTTCTAAGTGGAAATATCTGGAGAGTCCATCTGCATTGGCATGGTCAGTCCCAGGTCTATGTTCCACTGTGAAGTCCATCCCCTGTAGGGAAATGGACCACCTAAGAAGTTTGGGATTTTCACCCTTCATCTGATTTAGCCACAAGAGGGGCTTATGGTCTGTCTGAATCTTGAAGTGAGTGCCAAACAAGTATGGCCTTAGCTTCTTCAGGGCCCAAACCACAGCAAAGGCCTCCCTCTCAATAGCTGACCAACGTTTCTCTCTAGGGGTCAGCCTTCTACTTATAAAAGCAATGGGCTGGTCTTGACCATCTATATTAAGTTGTGAAAGAACAGCTCCCACACCTAACTCAGAAGCATCTGTCTGGACAATGAACTCTTTGGAGTAGTCTGGACTTTTCAGAATAGGTGCACTGCACATGGCCTGCTTCAGGTCATCAAATGCTTTTTGACAGCTGACTGTCCACTGAACTTTCTTTGGCATTTTCTTGGAGGTCAAGTCATTAAGTGGTGTCACAATGGACCCATAGTTCTTAACAAACTTTATGTAGTACCCAGTCAGGCCCAAGAAAGCTCTGACCTGAGTCTGGGTAGTTGGAGGAGTCCAGTCTTTTATGGTCTGGATCTTGCTCTCCAGTGGTTGAACCTGACCCCCACCAACTAGGTGGCCCAGGTATACAACCTTGCTCTGCCCTATCTGGCACTTAGTGGCCTTGATAGTGAGGCCTGTCTTTTGCAGGGCCTCTAAAACATTCCTCAGGTGGACCAGGTGATCCTCCCAGGTGGAGCTAAAGACAGCAATATCATCAAGATAAGCTGCACAATAATCATCCAACCCAGTAAGGACTTGATTCACCAACCTTTGGAAAGTGGCAGGTGCATTCTTCAAACCAAAGGGCATTACCACAAATTGATAATGTCCTCCTGGGGTCGAGAAAGCAGTTTTGGCCTTTGCATTCTCAGCTAGTCTGATTTGCCAGTAGCCTGCTGTCAGGTCAAATGTGCTAAAAAACTTAGCAGCTGCCAGTCTGTCAATGAGCTCACCTGCCCTAAGTATTGGGTGGGCATCTGTCCTAGTGACAGCATTGAGACCTCCGTAATCCACGCAAAACCTCATCTCTCTCTTACCATCTTGGGTGTGAGGTTTTGGCACAAGGACTACAGGACTAGCCCAAGGGCTCTCTGAAGGTTCAATGACTCCCAGCTCCAACATCTTTTGTACCTCAACTTTTATGCAGTCCCTGACATGGTCAGGTTGCCTGTAGATTTTACTCTTCACAGGCAGACTGTCACCAGTGTCCACCTCATGGGTGCACCAGTTTGTCTGACTTGGGGTCAGAGAGAACATATGTCTGTAGGATTGCAGAACCTGTCTGCAGTCCTGTTGCTGATGGACAGTGAGGCTGTCAGAAAAGACCACACCATCAACTGAGCCATCATCAGGGTTCTGAGTCAACAGGTCTGGGAGAGGGTCACTCTCTTCCTCCTGCCCCTCATCTGTAGCCATGAGTAAGCCCATGTCTGCCCTGTCAACATATGCCTTCAATCTGTTGACATGAAGCACCCTGTGGGGGCTTCTGGGAGTCCCAAGGTCCACCAAGTAGGTGACTTCTCCCTTTTTCTCAACAATAGTGTGGGGTCCAGACCATTTGTCTTGGAGGGCTGCTGGGGCCACTGGCTCCAACACCCACACTTTCTGCCCTGGCTGGTAAACAGTCAGCACAGCCTTTTGGTCATGCCAAGCTTTTTGGAGTTCTTGGCTTGCCTCAAGGTTTTTAGAAGCCTTCTTCATATACTCTGCCATCCTGGAGCGGAGACCACGTACATAATCCACTATATCAAGTTTGGATTGTCTGAGAGGTCTCTCCCATCCTTCCCTTACTAAACATAGGGGTCCTCTTACAGGATGCCCAAACAAAAGCTCAAAAGGGCTGTAGCCAACCCCCTTTTGTGGGACCTCTCTGTAAGCAAACAGAAGGCAGGGTAAAAGGATGTCCCATCTTCGCCTAAGCTTGTCTGGTAAACCTTTTATCATTCCCTTTAGGGTCTTGTTGAATCTCTCAACAATCCCATTGCACTGTGGGTGATAGGGTGTGGTGAACTTGTAGTTCACACCACACTCCTTCCACATTGCAGTCAAGTATCCTGACATGAAGTTGGCACCTCTGTCAGAAATGACCTCCTTTGGAAAGCCCACTCTGGAGAATACTCCAAGCAGGGCCCTTGCCACAACAGGAGCTGTTGTGGTCCTCAGGGGAATAGCTTCTGGATACCTGGTGGCATGGTCCACTATCACCAGTATAAATCTGTGCCCAGATGCTGTTTGTGGGTCCATTGGTCCTACAATATCTATGCCCACTCTTTCAAAGGGAACCCCCACCACAGGTAGTGGTATGAGGGGGGCCTTTGTGGTGCCACCTGATTTGCCACTGGCTTGGCAGGTGACACAGGAGCGACAAAACTCCTTGGTATCTTCTGACATATGGGGCCAGTGAAAGTGAGGGACAAGCGTGTCCCAAGTCTTGTTCTGGCCTAGGTGTCCTGCAAGGGGAATATCATGGGCCAAGGTAAGAAGGAAGCCTCTGAACTTCAGTGGTATGACCAACCTCCTGGATGCACCAGGCTTGGGGTCTCTAGCCTCTGAATACAGTAGCCCTTCATCCCAATACACTCTATGGGTACCTTGAGCATTCCCTGCAGCCTCAGCAGCAGCCTGCTGTCTGAGGGGTTAAAGAGAGGGGCAGTCTAATTGAGCCTGCCTCAGATCTGCCCTTGAAGGTCCCCCTGTCCCAAGAAACTCAACCTGATCAGGTTCAAGTTCTTCTAGGACAGTTCCTTCAGGGCTCTCAGAATCATCCTCCTGGGAGGGCTGATCCACCACCTGAGGCAGGGGGGAAGGTACAGCCTTAACCCTACTGCTCTTTCTCTTGGGTTGTGACTGGTCCATAGTTTCAGGATCCAGCACTTGTTCAGTGGTGCACTTTTTGGCCTGTGACCTGGTCACAGCAAGGACATGTGCATCTATCCCCAACATTTCTGCATGGGTCCTATACTCCACTTCAGACCAAACTGAAGTTTCAAGATCATTGCCCAGTAAACACTCTACAGGAAGGTCTGAACTAACAACAACTTTCTTGAGGCCAGTTACCCCTCCCCAGGAGAAGTTAACAATAGCCACACTATGGGAGGTAGTGGCATTGCTAGCGTTGGTCACTAGGTAATTCTCACCTAGTATGATCTGTCCAGGGTCCACAAAGGCAGGTGTCACCATTGTGACACTAGCCCCAGTGTCCCTGTAGGCCTGAGCCATTCTCTGGTTCATAAAAGGAGTCTGTCTGTACTTGCCCAGGTTACTGGGGCCTACAGTAGAGGACAAAGCTAAGTCCCCATCACAGATCAGAACAGCCTGAGTAGGTGTCCTGACTAGGCCAGAATCCTCCTAAGTTCCCAGGGTTAACCCTACTACACCCTTTTGCTGGGAACCACCACTTACAGCTGGACTAGGGGGTACAGTTGCCTTAGGGGCAAAGGTGGCTGGGGGCTTATCCTTTTTGGTGCACTCACTAAACCAATGTGAGTTGGACTTACAATAGTTGCACCATGGTTTCTTTTGGCCATCTTTCTTTTTATCCTTTTTGGGACCACCCTCCCCCTGAGCCTTTTGGGGGCCTGGTGAAGACTTCTGGTCTTTTTGTTTCTGATCATTACCCTTCTGGTCTGCCTTTTTCTGATCACCGCCCTGGTTCTGGTTTTTCTGCTTAACTCTAGTCCTGACCCATCTTTCTGCCTTCTTTCCCAATTCTTGGGGAGAAGTCAGATCAGAATCAATCAGGTGTTGATGCAGTAGCTGGTTTTGACAGTTGTTAAGGATTTGTTCTCTCATGATCAAATTATACAATCCTGTATAGTCCTTAACCTTACTTCCCACTAGCCAGCCTTAGTGGCACAATCTACAAAGTCAGTCCTGTCCTGAGTCTGTGTCTTCTGGGTATCCCTGAACAACAACCTGTATTTTTCAGTGGTTAGGCCAAACCCATCAATTAGAGCACTCTTCAGGGCAGTGTAATTGTCTGCATCCTCATCACTAACTGTGAGGAGCTTGTCTCTACCTTTCTCAGAGAAGAAGAGCCACAAGATAGCTGCCCACTGACTTTGGGGTACCTGCTATACTTTGCAAGCTCTCTCCAAAGCAGTTATCCATTTGTGGATGTCATCCCCACACTTGTAGGGAGGGACAATCTTGCTCAGGTTTCTATTGTCACAGTGCCCGTCTCTATCCTTAGGGATATTGCTGCCACCAGTGGGTTCTGACCCACTTAACTTTTGCTCTCTAGCCAGAGCAAGCTTCTCCTTGGCAAGGGCAAGTTCTTCCCTCTGAATCCTCAGATTAGCTTCCCTCATTCTGGCTTCATGCGCCTTTCTCTCAGGGGAAGTCATTCCCCTGTGAGAGGAAGCATTAGAGATGCTAGAGACATGGGAGTGGATGGATTCCCTTGAAGGGGATCTGTCTCTCCTGCTTCTCTGGGTAAGCCCACTTGGGGGTCTGTATGGGGGGACCCCATGCAAACCCCCATGTAAGCTTAGGTTAGCCTGGCTAAGTCTTCCTACTTGGCCCTGGCTGTCTACCTCTTCGTCTGAAGTCCCATCTGACTCATCTGTGGTGGGTAGACCCTCCTTTGTACCTAGGGTACTTGCCTGTGAGGCCCTAAAAGTATCATACT
Source organism: Triturus cristatus (assembly GCF_964204655.1). Taxonomy (NCBI): domain Eukaryota; kingdom Metazoa; phylum Chordata; class Amphibia; order Caudata; family Salamandridae; genus Triturus; species Triturus cristatus. Next base: position 621,249,662 of record NC_140585.1, read on the forward strand.
CCTCTAGGAGTTGTACTAGTTGAAGGAGGGTAGGGTTTGCACCCTGTTTTAACTTTCTGGAGGTACACAATTGTCTCATCTCCTGAAAAGTTAGGGTATCATATCTAGAGGGGGTCTTCTTCAGACCTGCCCCTCCTGAGAGAGCATCTACTTGATCTCCTCCCAGAGACATGATCTAGTGAGGGTGTGGTGTGTGCACCTACCTACACTAGTTGATTCTACTAAACCTCTCTGGTAATTGTAGTCAGGGTGTGTTACTCCCTTCAACCTACAACCACTAAGTCCAGTAGGACTTAAGTATTATAATCTATGTTATATGTACCTAAACATAAACAATATCTGTGTGATCTTTCAATTTAGTATCTCAAGATTACAATGGTATTACAACAGCAAGCTCAGATCCCAACCGCTGCTCACCAATGTGAGAAGTTGGCCTGATGTATGATGTCACTAGTTCTAGTGTACACCTTATATCAGCCCAAACAACCCTTATGGTGATTGGTTGTAAAGTCAACCTTATAGACCAGCTATCCTAGTGGTAGCATGGATAAGAGCAGTCTTAGGCTAAACTCTGAATGGCATGTGAAGCCAGCTGTGATACCATACATAATCCCTTGAATACCAAATGAAAAGACACCACAACAGATATATATATAAAATAAAGTGTATTTATTCTAGTCAAACCCTCAGCACTCTTTATGAGATTAGAGGTAAGTACAACACAGTCTTATTTAAGCATACATTAAGTCACACAGGTAAGTAATACAGTTAGGCCCTAGGGGCCACGCAAACCATATACTAAAGAAGTGGTATAAGGACCACTGTCACGGAAATAGGATAGGCCTAGGCCTAGGCAATCGCTGGGGCTACAGTACACTAGCAACAGTTAGGAAGTGGGAGGCCCACGGGATTCAGGTGCAGAGTGGAAACACTCACGCGTAATGCGTAAAAGTCGATAGAATTACTAGCAAGTAGAAATTAACAGTTTAAGGACACTTCTGAAGCAGCTACAGAGTCGAGACTCGGAAACTAGACCCTAGGATAGTCACTACCCTTCTGAGCACCGAAGTACCCAAGTTACCTAGCCCACGGGCTACGGGTGCATAGGTGTGAACTTGCGTCGGGTTTCGTCGTGGACTTCTATGGATGCCTGAAGGAAAGTTGCTGACAGGCAGTCAGTGAAGAGTGTCCGGTGGATCCCAAGGCTGGGATCAAGAAGAGAGGATACCTGCAAGCAGAAGGGACAGAGTCAAGGTCACTAGCCAGTGACCACGTGGAACCAGGAAGGAACCAGGCGATGTCGTGAAGATAGCAGGTGAAAGGTGAAGCTTGTTGCTGCAGCCACGGGTACCAGGAGACGTCGAGGATGACCAGGACCAGGAGGCGAGCTGTCCCACGAAGGCTCTTGCTGTCGGCGGCGTCGAAGTCGAACTAGGACTCACCAAGCCTTGGCAAGCGGAACCCACGAAGAACGGAGGACTTGCTTCTGCTGCAGACCAGGAAGGTCTGGGGTGCTTCTCTTTTGCAAGGAAGCGGGAACCAGTCTGGAGGAGCCAAACCAGCAGTGAAGATTTCAAGATGTGTCGTCACAAAGGCCGCTAGCCAACAGGCAAGCAACCGGACAGACGCGGCAAGCAGGAAAATGCAGAAGGGCCCCACGCAGGACTCGTGGAGTGTGGGGGGCTGATCTTCGGTGCAGATGGTGCTTGGGGTTGGGGCTTCTCAATCCCCAGTGCACAACTTCGAGGGTGCCTCAGAAGCTGCTCTGGAAGATACTCGCCACTTTTCCCTGGTAGCCAGTCCCACGTCTCTCGTCGCCTCCACGGATCTCAGCTCGGCTGTGGATGTGGATCAGGGTCAGAGAAGTCTGGAAGTCAAGGCTCTGGTCGGGCTCTGCAGTCGGTCCCTCGTAGAACTTCAGCAAAGCAAAGGGTTGTCTCTTGATGGTGCCTGTTTGCACAGGGTAGCCACTCCTTGGCCACAAGGGAGATTCTTCAGTCTTCTTCTTTCGTCGAATGTCGAAGGTCCAGAGTTTCTGTTCAAGTTGCAGGTTCAGGATAATCTAATCTCCTGGGGCCCAGCTACCACTCTTATACTAATCTGGGGGGCTGGGTTGCCTGCTAGGTCACGCCTTATGGGTGGGACCTGGGAGGGGGGTGGTTACACCCCCTTCCCTTTGTCCAGTTTCGCGCCAGGACTGGGTTGGAGTGCCCCAGCACCGGTTTGAACTGGACTATGCACGGGACACCTTGTGTGCCCCAGGCATGTCTCATTCTTTTCATCCCTCCCTGCCCCAATACACTAAGGCCTGTCTGGGGTGGTGCTCGCACCTCCCAAGGCAGGAAACCTATTGTCCAAGCCTCCCTTGCCAGGATCACTCCCAGCAGCAGGAGGTCAAACTCGTGTCTGTGGCAGCAGCATCCATTTTGTGATGCTGGGGCTCTGGTTAACTTTAACCGGGTAAGTAGGTTACAACATGTCTTCTCCCTCTAGAAGGGAGGGATAATATCCTCATCCCCAGAAATGGGATGGGGGTATTATTCCAAAGTGTTAGACACCTTACACGACATGTTTTGATAAAGCCAAACCATAGTTACCATAACCGTTTAAGATTATAAGGCACTTTAAGAGTATATGGTAGGCTATATCATAGAACAGCTATAAGGACATGGTTCCGAAAGCTGCAGAAAGGCTCAGCTCATGCTAGAGCACCATCTCACATGTTACCAAGCACTCTGCCTCCAGGATTGTTAAGGCCTGCCATAGGAGTGGCTGATAGGTACACATGTGTCTATATGTAAGTTTAGGTATAGGAATACTACACCTAAGCAAGGAATGATTACATGACCTTGCCCCAGCTGAGTGATCAGCCAGTTGTGTCATAATGGAAGGCCAGGCCAGGGGTGGCATAATACATGCTGCAGCCCCTGGTAGGCCTAGGGTACACCTATGCCCTGGGTACCTAAGGTACACTGTACATGGGCCAATAAGGTGATCCTATCCAAATGGGTTATGCACCTAAAGTACATAGTATCAATTTAGAGAGAGAACAGCAGGGCTGTGGGTCTGATTAGCAGGCCCACAGCCACATCTAAGTCGAAAACCAGTAAAGCAAAAGCAAAAAGTGGGGGTGAACATAGAAAGCAGACCCTACTCTCCTACAGGCACCAGCACTCATTTTTAGAGACCAGAATGTATTTTTCATCATCAAACTTTGACTCGGAGCAAGAGAGAGGAAGGCAGAAAATGGAGGAAGGAGCAGGAAGATAAATAGTCAGCCAATAAAATAAGCAAGCAGGTATGGAAAAGAACCTGCAGCAGAAGAGAATAGAAGTGCAGCGAAAGAAAGACGCATGAGGTTGAATGAAAACGAGGCAGGTATTAAAAACTGCAAGCATTTGGGAGTGCTATAGCAGACTGCTAGAAAAACTTCTTTTTTTTTTTTTTACAAATTAAACACCTATAATATAATATAGGAGTAATAGTTTATAATAAGCCATGAATGTTGGGATAATAATTACAATCCGGGAATATTAGATCTTTTCAATCACAAGTTTTTTTCTTCACGGCACAATTTTATTCCTGGTAGGGGTGTTATTTGTGGCTTTTGGGTATTGTTATTAATAGTGCAGCATAGAGCTGTCAGTCTTCCAGGGGTACCACAGTCTATGTTGTCAGAATTCCCGTTGAGGAGCGGACTCTGACTAAAAGTTATCCTTTGGTGCTATGCATAGAGTATTGTGTTCTTGTTCATGTCTTTATGGGTGGCAGTGTTCTGTTCAATGAGCCGTGGGTAAGTAATTTTGATGTTTGAGAGGTCAGCTAGAGGTTATGTACCAGTTGCTTAGGTATGTACCAAATGCCTTCATAACATGTCCCCTGCTGAGCGATTGAACATAGCCTGGACCCGAAGCTGCAATATATTTGATATGTGTGCTCTATATTTAAAAGTGGTTTGGAACAAATTCATGTAAGGTTCATTTGGACTTTTGTTATCTCAACCAGAAAGATTATTTCAGAAAAGGGAGACAGCACACAAACATAAGAGACCCAATCAGGGCAGGAAGATCTGAGCTGTCTATAACAGAATGGCTTCAGCCTTCCTCCTTGTTGTTAATTTTTAGATAGTGTTCCTAATTTATGTGGCACCAAATACCACCCATAGGCTGCGTGGATGCTTTTGCCAGCCAGTAAGCAAGCATTGCATAGAAAAACAATACATTATTAGTATTTAAAATATGAATACACTTTTTCTAGCTTATGAAGTGGATAATTCCAGCTTTCGTGCAAGCCCAAATAGCAAGCCAGTGAAGATCTTTAAGAATAAACTATACACCCTGCCAGATTTTCATACAGGCTCACAATGGCATTTGGCTATAAAAACAGATATTCACAATCAATCTTTCTGCACTTTAGTCTAATACTTCGGATTACAGTTTCACTCTTGGGCGTCTCAATGGCTCATTAACTGAACAGTGTCTCATATCTAACATTTATATTTTATCTGTCACTTCTGAGATCACTAACTTCATCTTACATCAAGTGGGCTACAGAGCTTTGCTGTAAAGCTGAGCGAAGGCTTTTCAGATGCATCACAGAACACTAATTATAAAAAGAGAAATCAAGACCAACTGCCTCACCAAAAAGACCCGAGTAAATTAGGCTCACAAACAATGATGAAACAATCTTGGGGTATATTCACAAGAACGTGTGATAACTACCGCAAGAGTAGCTTAACGAAACTCTCAACATCGCAGCTATCACGGGAAAATTATGCAGTGCCAACCAATTATTCCCAACGTGGCGTAGCATACGATAGTCACCAGATAACGCATCAAATGTCAGCGTGAAAATCAACGCCACGCCGCAAAAAAGCAAAACGCGAACGCAAAAAATCATGCGATGAGGTCTATCGCGGTACAAATATCTGCGAAAACCACCCACATGCCTGCAAATTCCAGGCGTCTGGTGGGCAAATGCACTATAAAAGAAAGAAAAAAAACACCAAAACCAATTCAAACTGCGTAGCACCATGGATGCACCCGGTCCGAGTGCAGAGGACAAGCCGAACTCCACAAGCCCCACGGAGGGCCAGCCAGGAACCCCGTGTTCGGGGAAGGGCAAGGAGAAGAGGAAGAGGAAGACGGGGTTCAGTCCGCAGGAAGACTGGATTATCATCACGGAGGTGATAGAACACCATCAACAACTGTTCGGCACCACCACTGTGGCACTGGCCACCCAAATGGAAATATGGAAGGCCATCATCACCAACGTCAATGCAGTCAGAGTGTCGAGGAGGTCAATGGAGGAGGTCAAGAGGCGCTGGCATGAAGTGCACAACCAAACCAAACAGAAACTTGCCGCCAACAGGAAGGCAGCAACGGCGACTGGAGGTGGGAGTCCTGCGACACAGGAGGAGCTGGATAAGCTGGAGGAAATGGTGGCCACAGTCAGCAGTGTGGAGACGGTGGCTGGATTTGGGGGCCTGGACACAGCTCGATACGACCTGACCCAACAGCAACAGGGTGAGTAACGACCAGGTACTGGGGGAACGGGGGGAGATGGGCACAATGGCACACATGCACAATTATGTGTAGCACACTGCACACCCATAATGATCGTGGAATATGTCCCTGATAGCCTTGGCACACTGCAGCACACATAGAAACACCAAGTAGGCCCCCGTCAACACAATGTGCACAAAGGGCCCCCGCTATCACCAATATCACAACCGACCCATGCACATGTGCTGAATCCAGCAAAGCAGCGGCTCTGTGACCCACACTGACTATGCAAGTGACACTGCATGCCCGATAGCATGGCAGCAGCCAAAAAACATGACATGGCCCACGAATCGACATGGAGGGGGCCCAGTGCGGATCACATCCGTAAAGGAACAGGTCACACTCTGACATATCCACGTGCACCCACAATCCATGCCGTAGAATACACGCAGCAGATGAACAATGCACCAGGCCACAAAATCTGTCAGAGAGCACACATGACCCAAGTCAAAAACAATTCAGCCCCCAAAAAGCACACAATTCAAAGGCACCCCGCCTCAAAGGGAGAAGACTACACAAAATCAGAGATGCTGGGGCAACTCCCCCACAATGCAGCACACACACATAGCAATCACAGAACATCAGCAATGATGGCAATGTGGTACAAAGTGCAACACCAACACCACAGGACAGGGCTCACAACAGGTTCCGCACGTGTGTAGTAACTGTCCACTCACATCTGGCATTGCCTGACACTGTGTGATGATAATGTACGAGTACTACCACACATCCGTCATGTAGTCGAAAAACACACTGACTGCCATCAAATAGCCAGCTCCACCAAAACAGTCACAATGTACATTGGCATGCAGTCTGAATGTAAACATCTGCAAATCTTCAACATACATGTGTAACTCTGTTAACATGCATCTCCCCTTTACTTTGCAGTGGGACAAGCAACACCTCCTGCAGAGCATAACACACTTTCCATCATTGATGATGAAGAGGACAACCTGCACATATATCAAGACACCCTCCAACGGATAATGGACAGCCTCCGCACCCCATCCCCAGGAGCAGGGCAGGCCAGCTGCCCCGAGGTGACCCCACCACCTGCACAGACCAGACAGCAGGAAACACACACCACCACGGCTGTCTCCCAAGACCCCCGACCAATACATGGAGTTCTAACAGCATGTGTGGGGTTGCCATGTAGAGTTGGCTGAACAGCTGCGAGTGGGTCTCGAGCTCGTGGCAGCCAAATTTGATGCCATACGCGAGTGTCTGAGTCCCATAATGGACCATGTACGGTCCCTATCGGACACGCCCTGTATGCACCATGCTCCACCACAAACCTTGACTTACCTCGCTGGGGCCACACAGAGTTGGCACAGATACAGAGGTCAATGGAGACGATGGAGCAGATGCAGGCTGGAAGTATGGCTGCCACGGCTGGACACCAGCGAGTAGTAGCTGGGAACTTCAATGCCCTGCAGTTCATCTTCTTGCCATTGCTGCCACTGAGCCTGTCCCAGATGACTGAAGCGGGAATATCGACACACACAGCTCCGACCCCTGATGTGTCTGTGGCACACAGTGATGCTGCCCCATCACCTTCGCAGTCTGATGGGTCAGTTGCACACAGTGATGCAGCCATTACCCCGCCACACACACCGGACACACCAGACACAGAACCTGTATCAGGGGAGTAAGATGGGGATGGTGGTTTACTGTGTGAGGAAGGAGGCAGTATCATCCATCACCGCCAAATGGCTTGTCCCTGCCTGGTTCTGCCCTATGCATCATGCCCTGGGACAATACCTCCCACTGACCCCTGGAACACTCTGCAATATTCACCTGGACCCCGACACGGACTGCCATATCTTCACTGCTGGACAATTACATAGCAATCCTGCTGCGGACTGCACTCCCCCTCTTCCTAATCTTTTTTCAATCCCCAAAGGACTTTGATTGGCCCACCACTGGGCTTCCATTGTAATGTGGGCTTGGATGGCCATGGAGTGGTGTCCTACATTACATGTGACAACAGAACTCCACGTCGCATACCTACTCACACACATCTGTGTGGACACATTTTGTTATGATATGACATTGCTCCACATGGTCTGAGGTTGGACACCATACTCACACTGCTGAAGTCACGTAAGTGCACAGGTCGGCCAGCAACTATCCCAAAACAATGTCTGTCTCACAGAGGTGGAGCTTGCAAAAGGGAGCCACCCCCATTGCACATGCGTCAGTCAGTTCCTCCCTGTCTAGGGACGATGCTCATTGTGGCACACCAGTGGACAATCTAATGAACACACATCACAGTTAGACATCAGTGGAGTGGCTAAGACTTTATCGGCATGTGCGTGCCAGTACGGACGAGGCAACGGCCACAACAGGCAGGGACATGCTTAAGACGCAGCATAGGAACATGTCGAGGTTCAGAAAATGGTGAGGCAAAAATGGACAACAATCATCACGGATGGCAATGGTCTCAGCCCACCTTGCCTTGCTGGATGAGTCATGTGTTGTTTGGCGTCTGCCCATTGCCCCGTGTGAGGGGGCATGACTCACTGCCCATGGGATCTGCATAGTGCTCTGCCACCGGAGTGCGCCAATCGTCTGCTCTGCTGACAGTGATCAGGTGAAAGGGTCCGACAGGTTCATATGTCGTGCTACATTGCCATGTGTGTACTCTCCGCCCAGCAGTGTGTCCGAATTGGTAACGTTGCCAAACGACGCTGTGTTGCTCCGACCATGGACCTGCATCACCTTGCACAGGTGTGTGTACACACGCGTAGTTCCACGCACATGCATCCAGAGTTCTGATGAAGGCAGACATGCCCTCTGTTGTGGTGGGATATGTGAGCATTCCCCACGATGCAACAAGTTGTTGGGACCTGTGCTGTGGGTGACAGTCCGATATGGCTGCAGGAACGTAGTTACTCATCCATGAATGCCCGTGCAGCTTCACGTGCAATGTGTTCCAATAGTACGTAGTTGTCGTGTTCAAGGAAAACCAGGGTGAGCCAATCCATTAACTGGTCAGGGCAGGTGTGCTCAGCCTATGCCGTTTCACCAATCCATAACACAGCCCAATAGGGGAGCACCTCGATGTGGTCACTGCACACGAGGAATTGTGCAATCTCCCATGCACAACTGCCAATACATACGCAGTATGTCAAGGCATCCCATGCCCGGCTGTCTCGGTTACACTCCTGTTCGTGATCCAACAGGGGGTGCAGACACAAGTCATAGTCCAATTCATCTACGGTTGTGTTGGATAGACAGACATCCTTGGGACACTCGAATGTGCATATTCGGCAGTGGAACGAGGGCTGGACGCAGGTGACGTAGGCAGGGCGAAAGCTCAGCCGGTAACTGATCCGCAGCATTGCCAGTGGCAGTGCGCCCAGTAAATGCAGCATACGTGCATGGTACTGTACCACGTGACAGGGGTTGTGCATGTGCCCGGGATGGCCTGCCATTGCGTTGGTGCGTCTTGTGTAACCGACAATCTTCTGAACTGCGGCAGTTTTCACACATGCTTCAGTCGATTTCAGGGAGGACATCCTTAATTACCATAAAAGAGGATCAGAAGTCCATGCACATCCTAATATTCATTGCAGCATGGATGAACTTTCAAAGATTGCCACCTTTAATTTACAGGATATTGTAAAAAATATGGACGAATTATGATTTAGGCTCCCATTTTATGATATTATTTTATCGACCTTTCCATCTCTGTTTATCCTTATTTATTTTTCGATCATTTTATCTGTATTTATCCATATTTATTTTGGGTTTTGTGAAAAAGTAAGCTGAAACAATTAAAGTTTCACATTTATTTAACTAATATATGTACACTCATACTTGAACACCTAACAGGTTTCAAAGATATGAATACCCATAAATGATAAATCGATGCACCTAGGTATCAACACTGTACACATCTGCTGCTGTTTCACCCTCATTGACAAACTCTCTCTCTTTTTTGATTCCCTTCCCTGTCAAATTAATCAGCAATGGTAGTCATGACTGGCAGTTTTCAAAATCAATCAAAAAACAAATTGATTTCCACTTTTATCGATGTTTATAAATAAACTAAAACACAGACAGGAAAATAGATCCTCTTCATATAGGGACTGCATCAGCAGAAATGACTATTCACACGTAGGCAGCTCAGCAGGGCAGGTTCACAGATGGCAGAACAGTTGGGAGCATTTTATGTCTCTGAGACTTCAAGCAGGAGGCAAGCCAACAAACCCTTGGAGATACTGTGTTTCTGGGTTGTAGAGATGCAGGCCCAGTATTCTCTCTCCCAGGGAAGAGGGCAGCATGTCAAGTTAGGAATCCTAACTTTACTACTCCTAAATGTCTTTTGTGAATACCGAAAGTCGTAAAGTTGTCTCAGATTACTTTTGCGAATCGGGCCCAGAGATATTGAATTTTAAAGAGCTAAGGAAAATAGCACCAAAAAGCACTAAGCGCTAATAAGGGACATCTTGTTGCCTTGTACCGGGACAAAGTAAAAAGTTCATGATAAATGCGATGGAGAACGGGACGGCTACAGGTGTCAATTTAGGCCTGCTGAGCAAAATTACCTTAGTATGTATTGCGTTTATGTCGTAGATCCTGTCGACTAGGGGGATGCATGATGCAGCTGAAGTGATGCGTCGAAGTCGAAGCCATGTATCGCTGTCAATCCTCGCAGTGGCGGCGATTCGCTGGTCCAGATCTGCTTAGCTGTGGTGATGTATCGGCTCCAATGAGCTCAGGGGCTGCAATGCGGGGTTCATAGCGTCGAGGATGCCATCGATGGAGACACAAAAACCTCAAGTCGGGTTGAGAATCGTTCTGTGCTGCTTCAAAAGGGGGTGCATTGACGTAGATCCTAACAGCAGAGACGATGCGCCAGTTCTAGTCACGCACCTGCGGCAATGCACCGGTTCCAATCCACGCAATGGCGCTGGTGTGCCAGTTCTAGAGAGGATGCATGGGTTTTGACTGACATAAGCACCTTAGGCCAACTTCCAAGGGTTCAGGACTGGGGTGGCACAACTTGGAAGGGCAGACTCACAGATGGCAGAGTCCAGGTGCAGAAGCAGAACTGTTGGGAGCATTTTATGTCCCCGAGACTTCAAACAGGAGGCAAGCCAACAAACCCTTGGAGATACTCTGTTTCTGGGTTGTAGAGATGCAGGCCCAGTACTCTCTCCTAGGGAAGAGGGCAGCAGGTCAACAAAGCAGGAATCCAAATCCAGTTGGCCGCACACTGCTCGTCACACCAGCATGTTGCCCCAAGGAACTCTGGTAGATGTAGTGGCGACGGCGAGTACGCCTATGCCACAGTGTTGAAAAAAAGTATGTGTCGCATTAGCCATCCCTGGACACGTGTTTCGAGGTAGTTGCCTCTCGTCAGCAGGGAGTAGGTAAGTGTAAAGGGGTGCCGCATGGACTGCCAATAACGTAAAAACAGGTAGAGTACCTCTCATGGCACGCAGGTGCTGGTCCAGAGCTCGTCAGCCCAAATGGCTCAAGGGAGCCTTTATATTACAAATCCAGTTGGCCGCACACTGCTCGTCACACCAGCATGTTGCCCCAAGGAACTCTGGTAGATGTAGTGGCGACGGCGAGTACGCCTATGCCACAGTGTTGAAAAAAAGTATGTGTCGCATTAGCCATCCCTGGACACGTGTTTCGAGGTAGTTGCCTCTCATCAGCAGGGAGTAGGTAAGTGTAAAGGGGTGCCGCGTGGACTGCCAATAACGTAAAAACAGGTAGAGTACCTCTCATGTCGCGCAGGTGCTGGTCCAGAGCTCGTCAGCCCAAATGGCTCAAGGGAGCCTTTATATTACAAATCCAGTTGGCCGCACACTGCTCGTCACACCAGCATGTTACCCCAAGGTTCATAGCGTCGAGGATGCCATCGATGGAGACACAAAAACCTCAAGTCGGGTTGAGAATCGTTCTGTGCTGCTTCAAAAGGGGATGCATTGACGTAGATCCTAGCAGCAGAGACGATGCGCCAGTTCTAGTCACGCACCTGCGGCAATGCACCGGTTCCAATCCACGCAATGGCGCTGGTGTGCCAGTTCTAGAGAGGATGCATGGGTTTTGACTGACATAAGCACCTTAGGCCAACTTCCAAGGGTTCAGGACTGGGGTGGCACAACTTGGAAGGGCAGACTCACAGATGGCAGAGTCCAGGTGCAGAAGCAGAACTGTTGGGAGCATTTTATGTCCCCGAGACTTCAAACAGGAGGCAAGCCAACAAACCCTTGGAGATACTCTGTTTCTGGGTTGTAGAGATGCAGGCCCAGTACTCTCTCCTAGGGAAGAGGGCAGCAGGTCAACAAAGCAGGAATCCAGCAGAGTAGCCGTCTAGCAGAGCGGCAGTCCTTGTAGGACAGCAGTCCTTCTTCCTGGCAGAGTATCCATAGGTCCAGAATTGGGGAGAGGATGTTGCCTAACTGCTAGTATGGTTGACCTCGGAGCTGGGGTACCGAGTTCGAGTCTCGGCAGAGGCGGTCAACATCCTGTGGTTCTACACAAATCAATTAATCTCCCATGCCTAACAAAAATGAATGTGTCCATCTATAACCCAACTGGTGCTCATGTAAAGCACTCTGATACCCTTGGGTCTAGTTTGCGCTATATAAAACAAAACAAAAAAATGTAATTAAGTAGTGGTGTCTGAGGTCAAGTACTTATACCCAATTGGGCTTTTAAAGTGAGACTTTAACGAGATGCCTTTGAAGTGCACAGGGTCCCTCCCCTTCCTACCCTAGATCCAAACTCACAACAGGAGAACAAGGCCCAGCCTATTTGTGTGTGAGCAGGACACAGACTATTTTGGTGTAAGTGTGAAGCTGTGCCCAGCTCCTCCATCCCATCACCCAGAATGGTTTATCAAGTCACACATAAGCTCCATTTGTGTAGAGCTATCCAGAGGGAATACACAAAGTTCGGCTGTCACCCTCCACAGACGTGCATCAGAGAAAGGCAGCAGCACCAAATGGCTAAAGTAAGAATATACAACAACTGCTTGAAATGGGGCAACCTCTTGCCCCCAACCAGACGCACAGCTGAACGCCGCCTTCTTTGGCGATCATATATGCCTATTGAGTTCATCCATATAATCACTTGAATCTATATTAATCGTCGATTAATATAGATTCAAATGATTATATGGATGAACTTAATAGGCATATATGATCGCCAAAGAAGGCAGCGTTCAGCTGTGCATCTGGTTGGGGGCAAGAGGTTGCCCCATTTCAAGCAGTTGTTGTTTATTCTAGTGGCATTTGGGCATGCCAGATTACCAGTCTGCACGCATTCTTGGAATACTTGGATAAACTTTGTAAATCACTGATTACATGGTGTGCATCCCAACCCCCTCAATTGAATAAAGTAAGAATATGCCAACTTTCTAAAAGTGGCATTTTCAGACTTGCAATTTAAAATCTGACTTTACATAACTTATGATTTTGAGTTGGGGTCTTATCTCTTCCCAAATGGAAATTACACTTATAAAATGGTTCATGGATTGCAATGGTTAGAAAAAATCAGATAATTAGTAATAGAAATTATATAGGATGAGAGCAGCAACCAGAGCCTGGCCTGAAAGATGTAGCACAGGTCTATAATCAAGTCGAGAAGAGTTTTTCTGAGAGATGAGTTTGAGAACATTGACACATATACATTATGGCAAACCAATCATGATAATTACATACCAATAGACCCTTCGTGCATATTGTAGAAACCCCAAAGCCAAGGTTCCACCAGTATTACAGTAATAAAAGTTCTCCTGCAAGAAAGTACTAAATTATTTACAGCAAATATGAACACATCAACAAAAACATGAATTGCTACAGTTCTCTGAATATATATACTACCGTATCAGAATACTAGTAATAGAAAACTAACTCTTCAAATTCTTGTGACTTAAGGGCTTTTTGTGACAACAATCCCCTCTGTAAACTGTGCACTTTGGCAGAAAGAGTTAGTTGACTGTCTTCAAAGAATTACTCAATCTTCACATCAGCTGCACTATTTATAATTGGTAAAGCTAGACCTAACACTGTCTTTATGTTGGCTGACTTTTAGAAATATACATTGCCCTCTGTTGCACATCTTCCTTGCCCTAGGAGCTAAACCAATGATATTTGATTTTCATATCTTTTTGTCTGTCGTGACATGTTTAAGAAACTTGACCTTTGTCTCTATTATAAATGAATGAATAAAGGATGGAATGAACGATCGAACGAACGTACGAGTAAATGCTAATAAATCACACTGATACCCTAGGATATCCTTGCTAATGAATGTAGCAGTGACAAAAAGAGCAGAGGGCAAGGAAGAGAACTGATGAGTTATTAGCTTCTTGCTAAACCTCAGATGATCAGAAATGCATCCAGTGGTAGTAAGTCGTTTTTCACAGGGTAGCATCTTTTACTGAGAAAGCACATCCTTCTAGTGACCTGGATACTGAGGTGCAGATTGACTAAGCACTTGCTTTGCCCTTGTGTGATGCAAGTCGTCATAAGGCAATGCAAGTATTATAGTGGGCTTTGCTAAGCTAGGCAAAGCCACCTTGTGTGCCCCTTTGTGGTTTAGTAAATCCAAAGTAGCTCAAAGCAGCTCAGATCCTTGCTTTGCGCTAACTTGAGACAAGGAGGCGTTTCATGGGTGGAGTATGGGCATTCCCATGCATCCATTTCCTTTCCTTGGGGCATTTTATAAACTAAGGGAATTACAATTGCGTTTTAGTGCTCTACAAAATTTTTTTACATAACATCCACCCATGGATTTTGGCACATTCTCATATTTACAAAGAGTACGACACCCAGATCCAGGCATAACGAGGAGAAACATCTTTATTTCTCCTTGTCACTTATTTTTTCTATGTGTGATGCATTCCGCATCACACATAGAAAAATGGAAATTACTTTAAGGATTGTTTTTGTACAGAGAAGTCTCCCTTCCTGCACAAAAACAACCCTGCCTGTAACACAGGCATCCTTGTACTTTTGTGCAAGGGTGCATGCATTGGTGCCAGGCAGCACACAGTGCACCAGCGCAACGAGGCAGCAGAAATACGCCATATCTTTGAAAATATTGTGCATTTCTGATATCTTCCTTTCACACAATGCAGTGCAGCATATTGTCTTGCTGCGCTGCATTACTTGAAATGTTAGTAAATCTGGCCATAGGCGCTGGAAGTAGGGTTGTGTGTGGTGTTTCAGCAGCCCCTACATTACCATGCAGGAGGTCAGAAGGTGAATGAGCAATAAAGCTACCTTTAAATTTTGTTTACATCTTGTCACATCCAATGTGCTTTCAAAGACAGATGTCAAATGTCATATTTTGTCTTCTGTCGAATTGCTGCTCATTCTTTTCACAAGGAGATTGGTGTTTTCTTTCTCTCACTGCAAAATGAGAGCATTTTGTAAAGTGAATTATGTGACAATTTTGCTCAGGTACAGGGAGTGTGAAACCATAGGCTGTAGAATGTCAATTCGTTTCTAACACACAACAAAACGTAAATACCTGTAAATGCATTGTGCAAATTATTCAAAATATATCAGCCTAGGAAAGCACAAAGAGGCACTTTTCTTTGTAATTCTCAAGTATGATGGAAAAATTGATTTTAGTATGATCAAAGCAAATCAAGTCATTTATAACTATTTGTGAAATGCGATTTTAACACATTATTGTTTGTGTGCTATAAGCAAAACTGCATGTTTGTGAAAATATATTGGCAATTTCAGTGGAAAATTTGCTGTCTGTAAAGAACTGTGTGCTACCACACCATGCTTTAATATTACATGTGTGATAGGGAGCTCCAAAGTGCACCCCCAGCTAAATTTCACACCCTTATCACTCTCCTGCTGAGTGGGTGTGGATCATTTGCTTTACTTGTCCTTAGTGTGAGGCTTACATTTTTCACGATCCCTATGTCTTTAGTGATGTAACATTGATGGCAGCACCCCCACTCTAAAACGTATTCCAGCACCACTGAATCTGGTCCCAAGTCTATGTCGTTATGGCTGCCATTCATTACCTTCCTAATCCCTAGTTGACAACCTTTCTCCCTTCCACATTTCACCTCCTCTGAAGGACGCATGTGCCGTTCATTTATTTGGGGAGGAGAGTTGGCCTAACGGCTAGGGCGGTCGGCCTCAAATCTGGGGAACCGTGTTCGAGTCTCGGCAATGACGCTGAACATCCTGTGATTCTGGGCAATCACTTAATCTCCTTTTGCCTCACAAAAATGAATGTGTCCTCATATAATGCAACTGGTGCTATGTAAAGCGCTTTGATACCCGATTCAGGTCAAGTTTGCTCTATATAAAACTTTGTAAAAAAAAAAAAGAGCTTTGCTGATAAACCAAAGTTTCTTTCAGAAATCTGAATTTGCTTTCAGACAAACAGTTACGCTTATAATCTGCTCTGAACGTCTTACAATTTTTTGTCCCTTGAAAGAGGCTTTGAGTCCCCTTTAATTATCAGATCACCCATGGGAAAACTAAGTGGCTCCTCTCTTTTTTTACATCACACACAAGGTGGAAACTCGGCTATAATCTCCTCAAAAAATCAGATTCAACACGTATTGCCTCTCAGTGAAGGCTGATGTTATTATGTTAGGGCCATAATAAACAAGTTCTCAACAATGCTGTGAACAAATAATTTCCAAACGTATCTCAAATGAAAAACCTGGTACTGCTCAAAATGCTACGCCTTCCCAGTTTACATTTATTTATTTCTCCTCGTTATTTCATCTTTCTATGTGTGCTGCATTGTGCAGCACACGTAGAAAGAGGAACATGCCTCTGGGGATTGTTTTGTGCAGTATGCGTCTTCAGTCTTTTTTTTACAGTGTTTCTGTATATATATATATGTACACACATACATACACTGTTAATTTTAGGAACTTAAAACTAACTTACCTCTGAAGTGACGATGGAACACTGATCATACTAATAAACAGATTTACAAAAAAAAAACAAAAAAAAACTTACCTCTGAAGTAAAGACCTGCAAATTAAAATACTTAAAATGTGCCTGTGTTGTATTGCCTCCGGATGTAAAAAGCTTGAGGTAATGCGAACACACCCTTGTAAACAATTCTCTTCAGGGGTGGTAAACTCAGAGGTCAGTTGAAAGTTTGGCTTTTCTCCAAAACATAAGATACTATAGATATTATCCTATTATTTTGTTTAACAGTATTGAATATAATGTTGCAAACTAACAATATTGGAAGTTGGGATTGATTTATGATATACGTAAAATAGAAAATTCACGTGCTGGTACCAAATCCCCATTGTTGTTACTGTGTATCATCATTATATGCCACAAGGCAAAATTATCCTTTAGATATGTCAAACATTTACTTGGGTGCAGGAAAGAATGCTGTACAAATCAATGGTGTAGAATCACAGAGGTCTTGTGGTATAATTTACAAGACCAATATCTCCAGTGAAGTCAGATTCTTGTAATCAGGAGTAGTACAATGAGGATTCCTAACTTTACTAATGCCTCTGCCTCCTTAATACCTTTTGTGCATACCGAAAGTCGTAAAGTTAGGATTTTGTCTCAGATTACTTTTGTGAATCAGCCCTCTGATTGTATTCACCCTGACTACTCTGTACCAAGCTAGGGGGTGAGCACAGGTTTGGGGTGTGTTTGTGACTTAACCTGACTAAGATTGTGGTTCCCACTTGGAAGGGCTCATACCTTCTCCAACCAGACACCCAATTTCTAGCAATTCGTTTTTGGATAGCAAACAGGTATTTCATAAATCCTTACGACAGAATAAAATCACAATAAAGTCACAAAACAAGTAATATGTTTCTGTTGGAAACTGGGTCACTGGATGAGGGGGCTGAAATCCTACTTAAGCAGCAACCACACAATCTCTGTCAGGTTGAAACACAAACCAACCCCAAATTATCCTGTGCTTAACTCTCTGGTAGCGTGGCACAAAAGCAGTCGCACTGAACTTAGAGGCAATGTGTAAAGTATTTATTCTCCATTTCAAACAGTAATAAAGTTAAAACACAACACAAGAAAAATCTCACACCAATTGAGAAAAGCAGAGTAATTTTAATAAATGATTTGAAATCAAATCAACAACAATTCAATCAGTAGAACTTAGAGATATGCAATTTCAAAATTTGAAGTAAAAATGTAGGGGCAAATTTACAAGCCCCGTGCGCCACTTTTGCGCCGCCATTGCTTCACTTTTGTGACGCAGCGGCAGCACAAAGCTAGCGCCATGCTGCGACAGATTTACAACGTGATGCATCTAGGGAGATGCGTCACGTTGTAAAGCCCTGCGCCACATTAAACCTGCGTCACAACTTCAGCACTACGCCAACCTTACGCCAGCAGATGCGTCACGCATCTGCTTGTCCTTGCGCCACGATGCACCGCATTGTAAATGTGGCGCATCAGCGGTGGTGCAAGGGCAAACTTGCATGACGCATCTTCCCTGGCTCATCCCTGCTGATTTGCAGGGATGCGCCAGAGAACGTAATCTGTCCCAAGGTCAAGAAACACAAAGCTCCAACTATGGTTACCTGGTTGTGCCGCACTTGGACAAAGTTACAAGTTCAGGCCAACCATAATGGAGCGTCGCCAGGATACAAGGACCAGGTTAAGTTCACTGAACAAAGTATTTGAAATTCTGGTTTGCGGAGCTTTGCGAGATCCGACGTTGAGGATGAATGAATGAATATATACAGCAGCACAGGACCAGCATAAAGCAGAGCATAAACCAGCATCTCCCCACTCCCCAGATGCTGAATTAGTAAGTCTTCAGACCTTTCCTAAAACCACTTTCCTTAGTCATTAATCTCAGCTGTATCAGTAGTTGGTTCCACGACCATATCATACTTTTTCTAAAGTGCAGTGCTTTCTTCAGGATCCTTGCTATGCGCCAAACTACATGTTCATTCTCCAGAAACTGGAGTCTAACCATAGCCGGACCGCATTGCCTTAGCTCCTGTTGCTTTAAAAGTTGTAATATCCACACTTTCCTTAACGCTATATAATATTTACAAAATAGGACTAAATGTATTGTGGACTGTTCAGCCTGCATGTCACATGGGCATGGTTGCAGTGTCCGTGACCAGTCGTTTAATTTTTGGAAAGGTTACTAATCTATGAATGATATCCAGCCTGAACCATGTCAAGAGCCGTCTGTCAAAGTTGCCTGGTACAAATGTTAGATACGATTGCACGTCAAAGAAGGTTAAATTTAGCTGGTGTTGTTTTACAGTAGATTTTAAGAACTCTCCCGACATCCTTATCATACCCAGATGCTGGAGACCCTCCTTTCCCAGTTTCTTTCTAGGGATTTCTTGTATACTATTATGGTCGGTAAAATATTCTATGTGCCCTAGGTCACTCATACAATTTTGCACGTACCTGACCCAGGGGATTTTTAGTGCCCCCTCATGTTTAAGACAATCTTGAAGTATCTCTCTATTTAACTTAGTTTGCACTTCTATCCATATTCTATGCCATAGGAGGATGGGTTCCGGTTTTATGAGGTCCGGGATATACGGAAGACTCAATTCGTCATGGCAAACAAAAGAAGAGCTACTAGCTGGGACAGATAAGAGATAACTTAAGAATTAATTTTCCACAATTTGAATTGGTTGAGCTACAGCAAAAACCCACACTCCCGCCCGTACACTACTGTTAAGGTTCATTTGGCCGTATAAATTTGGATAAGCTCTAATGGGGGGGTTCCTACCTAATTTCTTGGGAAAGGAGGAAAGGGCAGCTGTTGTCTTTGCAAAGGTCATCTTTTTTGTTTGTATTGCTTGTGCCCATGATTCGCTTTGATTGAACATAATACCAAGATAGGATGAGTTCTTGGTTGTAGCTAACTTCTGCCCACCCACATACATGTTCCTTGCCCAGACCAAGTAGTCCACCCCCAATATATGGTTTGTGTGACCCCCAAACGAACATAAGGCCCCCCCATAGGAGAGTTAAGATCTGCCCCTACAATGATAGAACGAAGGGGACCTGTGTCAAATAATGATCGCAATCTGTGCAAGATTATATCTTCGAACATCACAGGGCTGTGCAACACGGTGAATAATCAAATGTGGTGTGATTTGATTTTAAATATTTGTTTGTTCGCGCACAGTCTTGAGTCTCACAATGGGTTTGGGCATTTTAGTGTGCACTGTGGGTGTGTATTCCGGTCTGGTATACTCCAATACTATGATGCTTGCGTACCCGGCAATCGGGGGCGTCCCCTCAGGCACAACCTGGTCCTTTATGGGATTATAAATATTTTCAATTTTCAAAATAAATGTCGATACTTTAGAATTTTAGTTCACTTCTTCATATTTATTGCTTCATATGAACTTTTTCCTTCTTCTTGTTTTTATGCATCTTCATACGCATATATAATTACATTCTCCCCATGTTCCAATGTATTTCGGGTAATCAACCCTTCGTCAGGGAACAACAAGCTGTAAGACGAAGTCTGTGTGTCATTACATGAGGGGACGTTGCATGAATCCAATTCACTGTAATCTCCATATCTTAAAAATACGTGTCTGGTACATCAGAATTGTGTTGTTAATTGTATATTGTGTGAGAGTGTTAATAAATTTAGTAATACTGTGATGCTAGGGGTGTTCAAGGTGGTTTGGCTCTCGACTAGAACAGAGTAAACAATTGCCGTGCGGTTAATTATGTGCTTAATCTTGATGGTACCCGTGAGTTTGACCGTTATGTCATCGCAATTTTTAGTGAACGCTTAGAGATTTAAGGACAACTCGTTGTAACTAGTGTTTTCCGCGATCTCTACGGTGAACGCTAAGTGCAGTTAGGGCAGCAAAGGCTGTTGGCCGTGACTCGTATCCATAGTGCTGACGTGCTTTGAAAAGGTGATTAAAGCGTTCTCTTCAATTTAATCGCCGAACGCTTTGTGCAGTGAAGTATCTACTAAACTAATTTACAACGTGCGTAACAAACGTTCCAAAGTGACGGTTTACTTACAGGAGTGAACGTGGCTTCGACGTGCTCCGTGAAACTGATCCTTCGCTGTGTGTTTCTGTCTAATAGGATGTTAATAAAGTATCATTCATGAGGTAACCAACAGTGACAATGGACTGAGTTTGAAGCTACCCCGGTCGCCATGTTGGTCAGGGGTGTAAGTCGGTTTAATCCATTACTCCTACATGAATATCTGATAGTTAATGGAATTCAGTAAATGCCAAATAAACCTGGATTGAAACGGCGCTGTTAAACCATCATTGCTTACAGAAATGTGCCCCCGAAAGTCTTATAAGTTAAAAAATATGCCAATCATCATGCTGTCAGCTAGATAACTGAAACTTAAATGTTACGGTCAATCTCCCTATTTAACGCTGTATATACAGGATGCACTGCTATTATTTACATCCGAAAACATGCACATTTTAAATCCTAATTTGTGAAAAAATACACCCATTCTAGTGTCCCACGTCCTCCCCTACGTTACATGAAGTCCAAATGCGTAAATCTCCCATGGTCTACTTTCTACACAAATCTCACATCTGAACATTATAAATAGCACGAGTACTCTATCCTGTCATTCATCCCATGTAGTTTCATGGTTTCAAGGCTTTTTATCCAATAGTTCTCCCTTTGTAGCAGAAATTTGTTGTCTCTTCCTTCTTCTTTTTTGACAACTTCTAAAATAAGGAATTTCAGTTGGCTGATGTTGTGCTTCATTTCTATGAAATGGTGTGCTATTGTAGATTTTAGGTTCTTATTGCGTATATTGGATTTGTGTTCGTTCAGTCTTTTTTAAATTTTGCGCTCCGTCTTACCAACGTATCCTTGGACGCAAGGGCATATTAATAGAAAACCACATTAGTGGGATTGCAAGTCGCGGTTACTCTTAGTTTTATGGTGTTGCCTTTACGTGGGTGAGTTATTGTGTGTCCTTTTATAACATTATTGCAGTTATTGCAATTGTAGCATAGTACCGTTCCTTTATATGCAATTTTCTCATCGATGTGAGGATTTTTCAATATTTCTCCGATATTTCTGTTCCTTTGATATGCAAAGATAGGCAATTCTTTGAATGTATTGATAAAGTCATGTTCTTGTACTAAGATAGGCCAATGTTGTTTGATGATACGTCTGTACGTTTTACTCATGGTCGAGTATTTAGAAACTACTACAGTATGCGTAATCACCTTTTTATCCTTTTTCAAAAGAAGATCATTGCGTGTTTTCTGTTCACTGCGGTTTCTGGCCTGTTCCACTATTGTCTTAGGATATCCTCTGGTAATAAACCTACATTCCATTTCATTTAGTTGTTGGGTTGCAATACTGGGTTGTGATACGATCTTTTTCACTCTCAGCATTTGCGAGTATGGAAGATGCTGTTTTAAACTGTCTTGATGAAAGCTGTGATAATGTAAAATATAATTCCGATCCGTGGCTTTCCGGTATATGTCTGTTACAAATCCCGTGCTCTCCATGCCACTGGAATCAAACTATCCTGGCTGAAGAGGGTTGAAACCCCGAAACCGGTCCCAGGATGCTTGGTTCCAGTCCAGGGAGGACCTGGCTTGGCAGTTCGGGCTGGACTGATCCCATGAGGCACAGGATCAAGACTGATTTGCATATGGATGGGTTCAAACTGGAGTGGCATGGTGAGCAAAACAACGATGGATTTAGGCACAGATCTCTGTACTGGGGTGAATCTATGACTTTGTTCTGCATTCTGTCCATCAACTGTTGTTTTTGCATCAATCAATTATGAAAGCATGGACAAATGTAGGGGCAGTGACTCCCACTTACGTACATGTTGCCCATGTTGTGGGACTTGAGTCACAGGGTACATCCATGCATCATGGTGGTTCATATCTGACTGCAGAAGGAGCCCTGTTGTCACTTGTAGGTCACAAATGACAGCCAAAATTGAATGATTTGGGACACATGTGAAACGCCGAAGAGTGGGATTCCCAACTAACTGTGACTCACAGAACTGGCAGGTCGAATATGTGATACCCTAAACAGCCACTCTGCACAGAGGTGACACAACCACCATCCATTAACAAATCATAAAATTGTTAGCACTACATGTCGCACTCACACCTGTCTGAATGATGCGCTTGTACAGATGAGTGACATCCACTCAGGGAATGTGTCTTCAAATGCATTTATTTGCACATGCTGTGCCTGTGGTCATTTTGTACTGTCCCATGATTGCTAAGGACTGTCACAATGTGACGTGCTCATGTGAAGAAATTGTCAATGATCGTGTTTCTACGGGCTATTCCTGCTGCGGCTTCAGTAGGTGTGATCCACCTGCCTCATCTTCCTCATCATCATCCGGTGCATCTGGCACTTGTATCCATAGGGCATTGCTGCGTACACATATGTTGTGCAATACACAACATGCAACGATCATCTTGCACACAATGTCTGGGCTGTACAGGAGCCTTCCACCTGTGGGGTCCAGGCACCTGAAACGAGACTTCAACACGCCAAATGTGCATTCCACGATGCCCCTGGTGCATTTGTGGGCCAAATTGTACTGCCTCTGGGCCTGTGTGTTCGGGGCTCGGAGTGGTGTCATCATCCAAGCACAGAGTGCATATTCTTGATCACCTGTGACAGTGCAGAGAGACATGAGTCAATAGTTAGTTCTGCATTATGTGTTGGCAGGCTCACTGGTACATTGGTGTGTGATATGTGTGACTCAGTGATTCCTGTATGACATGTACTGCTTGTTGCAAATGAGCGGCATCAATGTGTAGTACGTAGCCTCACTGCTGCACCTCCCTCCCCCGTGACGTGTGGAGGGAGGTGAACATTGCATGACGCGTGGCACCGACACTACAACAGAGACACACGCATTAGTTACTTCCTTGACAAGGCCTAAACTTAACCACGCCAGAGCCACGTGTTGAATTACCACACCCCTATGCTGCATTGCCGTATGCCGGTCCACTCCGCTTAAGCTCACAGGGGGGTATGACACAGCTACATGTCCCAGGTCTACCCCACTGCCTGAGGTGACAAGGTTGCGCCTGCTGTACACAGCACATTGTAATGTGGTATGGCCCGGGGCCTTCATGCATAAATACTGACAACACGGACACACTGAGATAATTTGTGGAACTGGCTACGGACACGTACGCCGCACCTTTTATTGCCAGGGTCACATGTCCAGTGACGCCTGTGCTGGACGGGTGTTGGGTAGTGTAATCCACCCCTCAGGGGTTGGTTGGTGCTGGCAACAACTACAACAGTGATCAGACAATCAGAAGTTCAAAGTTCAAACAGCAAGGGCCCATGACTTGAGCTGCACAGAGTTAATGGCCCCGAATGCACTGCGGCCGCCACGGGACGGTGACCTGCGATGCACTGAGGTAGGGCCACGAGAGCCGAGCGGGTAAGTTGATGTCCAAGGAGAACGTCACGGAGTGTTATGGGGGACAGTGGCCTGGGGGTGGAGGCGGTGGGTGATGTGGCCTTGTTGGGGCTCCGAGCTGCATGATCAGTAGCTCCATGGCATCTGTTGTTCTTCAGGTGTGGCTCTGGGCTGGGCTCTGGTGCTGGTTGTCGTCCAACTTTACACTAGGTCAGAGCAGGTTTTATATTCCGGATGCTAACGCGCCTTGTCGCCTGTTTTGTGGTCTTATTGCCGATCTGGCTGGTCGTTGAGAATGTTGCGGAGTGGTATTGTCGCGGCTTTTTGCACGGGAACGCCTACTCTACATCTCATTAGCGATAGTTGCCAGGGTCATCTGTGGCGATGTTTTTTTGCGGCTGCTATCCCAGGTAAACTGGTGATATGGGCTGTTAGCACCAGCTTGTAAATGGGGCGATAAATTTATCGCCACTTTGGCTGCGATAAAGTGCCGTTAACTCAGCGATAAATACTTGAGAATATGCCCTAAATTTGTTTCTAGTAACTTTCATTAGTACATGTATGACTACTATTCTTTAGAAGTTTCAAAGATTTTGGAATTTCTGTAAACGTGCAGCACCCTTCTTTCCCTTCATCACTTTCTGCACATTTTTACATATGCAAAACATGGAGTTCAAATAGATACTCCAAAAATACACAAATAACGTTGTCTAAGTTGCATTAGTATTATTAATTCATCACATTTATCATTGTTTAAAGAAAAATGGTTATCACAATCTCTATAGGATGTGAGTCATCACATTCACATTTCTATTCCACATTAAAAGAATGCACCATCATAATTTAGTAGACATAAACCAATGTTAGTCAACGTGAAATTTCGTCTACTGTACACCCTTATACATGCCTTTACGATGCATTAAATAAGACTTTTCACGTTCTAATTCTCATCATTCCACAATTCATAATGAGCACAAATTGTAAAGACTTGTAAACTTGGATTTGTGGTATAGTGTAGTGTATTGTAAGGGTGCCTGCGATAGCGCTAGGCAATACCACAGGGTGCACCAGTGCAAGGAGAGACTTGCAGTGCTACATATCTTTGTAAATATGGAGCATTTCTACTCTATCCCTTTCATGCAGCACACTGGCAACAAGTTCCACTGCTGTGCTGTGTTGCATGACATGATAGTCAATGTGCCCCTAGGTCAGCAGGGTATTAATTATTATTCATTTAGGGGATAGTGCTAGGATTGTTGCATTTTTTCTGAATTATTATTTGCTGATCCTATGTAAAATTATGCTGACTGTGTGATTTTCACTGTGAATTTTCGTATAAAAATGGTTCATTTTGGAGGTGAGCCAGACTTTCTTTGATTGTCTCTTAGGGAGTAAGCCTGTGTTACTTGAGAGAATGCGCTAAGACACAGTCTTATTGCATTTATTTACCTAGAACTTAATGCCTATATATCACTAAATGACTAACCTTATATTTGCTTTCTGTAATGATTAAACTATAATGTTTTAATAAATATTCATGACTTTCAACTTATATTTGACTCAAGAAGGCCTATTGCTTTGATTATGCAATGCCACTCACTGGCTGATTGTCTCTTATTAGGGCTCATTGCCTCATATATGTTTGAGGACAACACTGCGCCGATCCCACACTGATGCTTTATCTACTCCTAACAGATTATCAAAGGTAATGCCAACATTATTGTGGTTCATCTTGCTTCTCTCTGTTTCAATTCAAAGGCCAGAATCCTGCCAGCTTTCTCGCATTGCTCATAGTCGCACCCTATAATGCGATGCAGAGCCTTTTCCTCCTGTATTGTGAGAATAGCATTCAACTCGCATTTCTTAGTCATGAGAGATTTCAGAGTGGCATTCCTTGGTGAGATTCGATATTTCCTGTTGAGCACAATAATTTCCGATTCTAGTTTCATCTTCTTTTCAAGTGCTACTTTATGTGCCAATGCGGTGTACCCCATCAACATGCCTTTGATATAGGATTACATGCAGCCCAAAGTGTCTGGGAAATGACTGAAGTCTCATACAGGTCAAGACTAAGCAGTTTCTTTTTTTCCTCAGGCAATCTGTACTTCAAGGTGTGCATTCTCCAGGTTTTATCTCTGGGTACCTGTCGTTGCAAGTCTAGTTCTAAAATGATATTGAGATGCAGCCCACTCCTATTTTGCCTTATGCGATTCTAGAATGTACGGCTGTATTTTAGAAAATAGTCTATTCTGGTTTCAGTTCCTTGGGGGAATGATAGAAAAGTATATTCTCTGTCTACATCGTGTCTGAGTCTCCACTGATCGAAAAAAGAGTGATCTTCCCTCAGATCTCTTAGGATACCTCTATTATCATTGTTCCAAGGTTCTAGGTGACCCCAGCGATCCAGTATCCAGTCGATCGAATGGATCAGGTCTCAACGATCACTACCTTAGAATTGGCAAGTTTCATGTATGTTCTATTTAGCTTAGAAGTCATAGGTCCATGCAGTTCCTCCTAATCACATTGGTTTAATTAGAAAAGCCTGAAGGAAACAAGAGTGTAGCGCCATGTTATTTGATCATTTGGAGGATCACCCAAACTTGTTGGTGATGTAAGAGACATATTATTAAAGGTCTTGGTAGGTCTTCTTTCACATTCCCTTTATTCCTCATCCTATGTGCCCTTTGGAATTCTATCGGGCTGTGGAAGTCAATTCCCAGTAACTTAGACTTAAAGTTTCCAAAAAGCTTTGGATATAATTTCCCTCTTCTACCTCTGGCATTCCATACAGGTAAATATTATCCCTCCTACTCCTAACCTCCAAATTAATTACCTCAAGCTATAGATTTCAAAGATCTGCTCCCCAATGCGCAGTTTCCATCATCTTCTTCTCTAAAGATGCAAGATGTTTCTCCAACTTATCAAGCTGTGCCTTAAATGCTGACCTTTCCGTGTGCATGGTTTTTAGATCTCAAATTGTCTGAGTAGATTACATCTCCACTGAGTTCATTAGGGATGAAATCTCTTTTAAATACTTAATGATGCTGTCAAGGCTGATTGACCCCAGCTTTTGATCCTAATTTGTCAGATGTGTTTTCTTCTTGTTATTTGCTCCAGTTCCAAGTGCATTGATAATGTTGCTTATAGAGTATGCAGCAAGCAAGGCCTTCCTTCTTCTGATGGTTCCATTCATTAATGTATTTAGCAATATACCCTTTAAACAGAAATGTTTTACAATAAACCAGTAATTTGGCTTAGTGTACTATATGGAGCCACTGTAAGCAAAGAACCAGGCTGAGACTATAGGAGTGTTATTGACACTGTTTGTGAATATGAGCAGTGTTTGTGGATGTGAATAGTGTTTGTGCATTTCAGGTTCATCTGGTCATTTAGTATAGGGGCAAGCCACGTGCTAGGGGCCTTGGTGACCCTAGTGTGAGCTGGTGCAGATGTGGGGGGCTCAGGGGATGGACAGTGTGAACATGGCATGGCTAGTGGGCTCACTGACAGTTCTGCTAGCTTAGACAGTCAAGGAGGGCTGTGGTTAAAACTAAAGGTGCTTCCATACTCTAAAGCAGCATTTCCTAGTGCTTGCACTGGGTGCATTCCTGGGTAATGTGGATTTGAGCCATCTGCGATTCTGACAACCGTTTGGTGCCATTCTTTCTGGTTGGGACTAAGGTGATGCTACTTAAAAGCACAAGAGCGAGTGGATGAATTGTGATGAAGACTTTAATGGAGGACAACTAGGGGAAGGGGTTATGATGGGGGAAGTTATCATTTAGGATGTTGACTGGACATGTTGTCAATATGTTTATGCGGATCATGCTTTTTCGTGTCCTAACGTTATTTAGAGATATACAGTCCTTTTGTGGACTGTGTCTGGGTACCCTTCATCTTTCTTTCCTGGGGACGAATACACTGACTGACTTTCTCCATGTGCCATGAGAAAGGGGTGACAGCAGCTCTGGCTTGCATGCAATCGTGGGGAACACCGATCAAAATGGAAAAACCTACGAGCCTACAACTCGTGATGGGTGGAAACTGGTGCCGCGATACTGGCTTGAATGAGTAATTCTGGCCCTGGTAACACCCGAGGCAATTTCTGGCTATTTCGTATTGAGGACTTTAATGTCCTCCGCCTACATGTTACTAAGGTTGTAATCTCTACTTATCAGGTTCTAAAGGAAATGCTCAGACGTGAGTCCCTTGCTCACTTTGCCACTGGATTCAAGCAAGCCTGGCTGAAGACGGCTGAAATGCCAGAAACCGGTCCTAGGAAGCTTGTTTCCGGTCCAGGGAAGGCATGGCTTGGCAGTTCGGGCTGGACTGTTCCCATGAGGCACAGGGTCAGACTGATTTGCATATGGCCATGTCTGAACTGGGGTGGCAGAGTGGGCTAAAGAACGGTGATGGATCAAACCTAGATCTGTTGACTGGGTGTGAGTGTTTGATTGGTTCTGATGCTCCGTCCATTACCACCCCCTTTTGTACCGCTTTGACTTTCTCCATGTGCCATGAGAAAGGGGTGACAGCAGCTCTGGCTTGCATGCAATTGTGGGGAACACCGATCAAAATGGAAAAACCTACGAGCCTACAACTCGTGATGGGTGGAAACTGGTGCCGCGATACTAACTTGAATGAGTAATTCTGGCCCTGGTAACACCCGAGGCAATTTCTGGCTATTTCGTATTAAGGACTTTAATGTCCTCCGCCTACATGTTACTAAGGTTGTAATCTCTACTCATCAGGTTCTAAAGGAAAGCAATAGTTTCCTAATTCCTAAACCACACAGCTCAAGAGAAAAGGCATTTTAGACAGGTATGTTGAACCTTTGGAGAGTAACCAGTCCATCTCCAAAAGTTTGATTTCAGTTAATATTTTTGAGGTGTGTCAGCTGAATAGTTAATATATTTTGTTCGTTAGTGTGTGAGGGAATATCGGAGCAAATTGATAAAACATGGCAGGCTGAGGGAGGACTGGTTGTATTTGGATACTAACATTCTGCAGATAGTTTATGAAATTCTTTGGCATTACAGCGCGACAAAACGTGATATATGATTACTGCATTAGTGAGATTATTTTTATCTCAAACACTGCACAAATGTTCCTTTTAGGAGACTGCTCAGATTCCATGTTATCAACATATCGTGAAATCCTTTCAGTTGATAATAGTGCAGGGCAGCCGAGGGTAGAACTGTTTGGCAGAGCAGGGCCTGGACATTGCCAGCATTCAGTGCAGTGTCAGGAATGTTGAGTGCTCTTGGTTTTTTTGTCTAAAAAAGGCCTCAGTTTTAGTAACTTTGCACAACTCTTCTTCATTTCATTTTAAAAGGTTGCAGAACTGGTAGCCGAGGACACTCGATTTTCTTTGTAATGAAGTACAGGTTGTTTTACCACCTTTGTCGTATGTGGGTGTCGTGCCGTACTCTTGCACCCTTCTGTGTTCCTAGACAAATAAACGAACTACAGAGTCATGTTCATGTCTGAAATAAGCTGCATCCGCCCTGCAGTAAAAGTAAACAAAACTCAATGTAAGTCCAACTAGGAGGACTCGGGTTGGCATGTAAGCAGGCACAAGTTGAACCTGGTTGCATGATATATATCTTTAATATATCAATTGGTGTGCATTTTACTAAAAATTGTACTGAGCTCAGACTAAGAAAACATCAACAATGATGTGTGTGGCCTCCACTTCCCTCACAACCCTTCCACACAACGAAGATTCCTTGATGTCTTCATTTTAGCTGAACCATACCTACCACCAACGTATCATTGTACTCGCATCTAGGGAGCTCACAGCTAACATCAAGGGCACACGCCTTGGTGGCGTGGCTGAAGTAGCAAATAAGGCGGACACACTGTGAGGGAGCGCCCCACCCAGCGCACCTTTATCCATCACTGTCTTCCCATATCAGAACCCATTAGCAGCCAAAAAGGTGACAGACAACAATAGAAGGATATAGTGGCTGGAAAGCCTCAGGTAGTGGAACCGAGCGGATGAAACTCTGCCTGTCACAATGGAATTGTGGGGCTGGCCTTTAGATTGTGACTGCTCTAAGAGAAGTGGGTGGTGGTAGCTGAACCCAGAAACCCAGGCCACTGGAGAAGACAGCTGCAGCAGCGGGCCGATGACCTGGCAATCCTCTCCAGGAAGTGGCCATGATGGATGACAAAAGGTGCCAGACAGTAAAGAACAAGAGCGGCGTGTCAGATCTACACTGGGTGTGCTGCCCTGGCAGGTGGAGCAAAGCACATTAGACTGCTCCCCTGCATTGTAGGGCCTGAGGACTTTGGTGGCGCCCCTGGACAACGTCCGGGCAGCACTGGATGAAGAGCGGCCCGGGCATGGGCTGCAACTGATCTGTGGAGCAGAGGTTGACTGGGTGGCTCCTGGCACCTAGGGACCTCTAAGGACAGTGCGCTGGTAGCCATTGCCCATGGTGGCCTGGTGACATGAACTGACAACTGAGACCCCTTGGTCAAGTGAGGAGAGTGGGTAAAGATACACATTAGAAGGGCTGATGAAAGAGAGATCCATGGCACCATGAGGGAAAGTCACGTATGAAGACTTTATCCTGACGAGTTACATCTGTCCCTCCTGGCTTCTACTCACTCCTGGCATCGCGATAAGCCAAAAAACTACAGGTGAACGCTAAGTTTTCTTGTCCTAAGTGTACAACATAAAGACACATAAAAACACACTGTTGACCTGAGCAAATGCTGAGAACAAATATGATTATATTCTTTACTTTAATTAAAGTGGAGCAACACATTGCCACCTTTAACATCGTGAGGAAAAACATTCAGCTACACGTAGATGTCCTAACACTGGTGAACAGAGGTACTGGGTGCCGCTAGTGCATTGAACTGCTGCAGCGGTCTGTTCATGGAATAATTACATGCAGGTGGGAGGGAAGAAGAACATGATCACAACCTCACTTAGGACCCACGGACCCCTCTTACACCTGCCTCCTACTGTTTGACTGCTCGTTCCCTCTAAACAAAAGGCCCTGGCATTAGCAACTGGACTACAGAGCCATCACTGGATACAGCCTTAATCACACAGTAACTAACATGTCCAGTCGTAGATGCAAGAGGCTGCAAGACAGAGCTGGGACCAGCTCGAGATGCTCCAGTGGTTCATCACAAGATTAGTCCCACAGTAGCAAGAGATCTATAAAAGCAGGAGTAGCTACCATCAAACACCCAAGTCATACAATCATTTGTTTTTTTTCAGAGTTTTATATAGCGCAAACTTGACCTGATGGTATCAGAGAGCTTTACATGAGCACCAGTTGCATTACAGATGAACACATTCATTTTTGCTGGGCACAGGAAAGTACGTGATTTGCCCGGATGGCTTTTAACTCTGTCTGGTTCTTGGGGATTTCCAAGCCAGGATTGTTTCAATCTTCGCCCGGAGGAGCTGCACCTTTCTCCCTCCTACTTGGTGTCCCAAGTAGAACACGGAACCCTGCTCTATCTGGCACTTACTGGCCTTGATAGTCAGGCCTGCCCTCTTTAGAGCCTGAAGCACTTTTCTGAGGTGGCACAGGTGGTCCTCCCAGCTAGATCTAAAGACCGCAATGCCATCTATATAGGCGGCACTGAAGTTCTCTAACCCAGCCAGGACAGAGTTGACCTACCTTTGGAAGGTGGCAGGAATGTTATTCAACCCAAAGGACTTTACCCAGAACTAGAAGTGCCCTTCTGGGGTAGAGAACGCAAACCTCTCGTTAGCCCTGTCAGTTATTGCAATCTGCCAGTACCCAGATGTTAAGTCGAACGTGCTGGGGAACTTGGTGACTCCTAACTGGTCTGTGAGTGCATCAGCTCTCTGGATGGGGTGTGCATCAGTCTTGGTGACTGCATTTAGCCCCAGGTAATCTACACAGAACCTAAGCTCTGGAGTAACACCTGGAGGAGCACCCTGGGGAACCAGCACCACTGGGATAGACCAAGGGCTGTTTGAGGGCTCAATAACCCCTAACTCCAGCATCTTGGAGAGCTACTCCTTAATACTGGATCTCACCTTATCCTCTTCAAAAGTGTGCTATCCCCAGTGTCAATATCATTGGTACACTATTTGGTGAGTCCTGGGGTTAGGGAGAATAAAGTGACAAACTTCCCCAACAACATTCAGCTATCCTCTAGTGTCAGCGTATAGGAGACGCTGACACCCTCCACTGACCCATCAGGTCCCGGGTAATCTCAGAAGACAAGGCTGAAGAAACAGAAGCTACAACGCAACAAAGAAGTCATCAGGCGGCCCAACAACCAGTAGGGCTAACACTAACACCCAGGGTTAGCACCAGGAAAGGAGGATGTCCGCAAACAAACAAGGACACATGACCCATTGAGACCGGAGACTCAGAAAGGCCTGAAGGGGTACACTACACTCTCCCTGATGGAGCAGCAGTAAACAGACAGCTGGGCCGGAATCACAAACAGGACAGCAGGTGAACAACAGTGGCGAATTCCCAACAATCGCTCCCCAAGCCTGGGCCCACACAGCCTCAGCCTGTGGGGGAAATGCGACCACGGGATGCACAATGGCCTAAGAAATCACACCTAATCAATGAGGTAGTGCTCACTCTTAGGTATTTCATTAAAGACCCTTATGACATCTTAGATAGATCCAACATTATCTGACTATTTGGACATATTGCGTCCTTGACACAGATTACATTGGATAACTTGGAGTGGCTAAAGTTCAAAAGGTCACACGGAGATACCCACTGCGACTCCACTGTACTGGGATTCAGCAAACAGAATCTTCAACAGGCAGTTCTTGGCGAAGCCAAACAGCTAGCCAGCTGGGGCATTGACGTAAAAGAACCCCGCCAACCGAAATACCCGCATGTGCTTTATCAATTTTGAAAGGCATAAATTACTATAGAAAGCGGGGGAGAAATGCCATTGAATGACCAAGCACCCCAATAAATATCTCAATTTCTCATAGTGATAACCAGTGGAGAGTGCTAATGGGCCGTACGACGCAGGCCACAATGGAGGAACTCTGGCAGCAGCATTCCTAACTATAGACAGAACATCAGCAGCATAGGAAGGAAAACGGGGGAGCAGGTCGATCACCATCAACCACTAATTACTGACCACCACCAACGACTATCCCTTATTTCACGGAACATTGCAGGGCTAGGCAAAAGCACTGGGAACAAGGCAACATGGAACTACCTTGCAAAAGGGGACATTCTATGCTTCCAAGAAACCTGGGAAATGACAACTACTCCTGTAGCTGGCTCTCATGAACATCAGATAGCTGCCCTGAAAAAGAACATCTTTGGACGGCCATCAGGAGGTCTGTCGGTTTTTATAAGCCATGCCCACAAACTCAAAACCACAGAAATAAGAGTAAACTCTCCAGACCTGCAAGCCATGACAATTGATGGGTTCAGGGCGAGTTGTCAGCCATTTTGCCTGCTGTTAATAAACTGTTGTATCAATCCGCCTCAGACACATGCCAGCGTAGAATTCTTCATCACCACACTGGAAGAAGTATTAATCAAATATGAACACCACAATGTGATCATTTCAATACGAGAGGTTTGGAAAGGGCTGTAGGCGTGTTAAGCAAAGGACACAAGGCTGGCCCTTTGCTCTCTCTTCTTAAAAAGTTTATACTTCACTCAACTCACCACACAAAGAAATCATGCTCCTCCTCGTGTTGACTTAAACCAACCTTTAGGAACATATCGACAATTGACTATATTCTAATTAACAAGAAGTTGGCTAACAAGCCGAAAGACCTCATGGTCGACGATAAAGGGGAAAGCAACCCTAGGCCCATATGTGCAACTTTTCACCTGGGAATGAAATCTGAAGACCTTCAGAAAGTACTTGATGAACCCACAGGAGATGAATGCTTCAGAGTCCTTAAAAGAATAAAATGGACAACCAATCTCAGAACCAAATTGCAGGAGTGAGCAACAACGTAGGAAGCACGTCTGATGATAGATGACCACTTGTGGGGTGACAGGACACTGGGAAGCCCTGATTTAAGGCAGAAACTGGGGGTAAACCAATGTAAAAAAAAGAGTTCCAGCATGGAATCATCTCCCCTGAGTCACGAGTACCGAAGTGCCTGATTCAATGCAAACGCACCCTCAGGAAGGCACTCAGGGTAAAAAATGAAAAGAGGAACATCGCCAGGAGCAGTCCCCATATTCACAATGAGGACAGCATACAGGAAGAAAGAAGGCAAGTACAAGAGAAAGGTCACTGAACACAAATAGCTCACAGTATTCGCCTTGATAAAGGAAAAGAACACCACCAAATTATGGAGCTACATCAATTGCCTGAACTTCCAATGCCGGAGAATGGAGAATAGTAATGCAAGCAACGAGTGGGAAACGTATGTAAAAGGACTATACTCGAGTTACTCGCCAGCTGTCGAGTATGTCACCTCCAAAAAGACCCTGGAAGCAGGCCACAACATGGAACTCCACTCTGAGAGCATTCTGGAAGCAGGGCCAGAGACCATTGAAGGCGCGGGTTTCTCGGAAGGAGAGATCACAAGGGTGATCAGGACAATGAGAAATGACGGGGTTCCAGGACCCAACTTTATTCACGTTCCAACATTCAAATTAACTCAAAGAGTTTTTGCCTCAATTCTGACCCCAATATACAAACACGCTTACTCAATGGCAACAATACCGCAATCATGGAAAGGATCAGTTCTTGTTCCCATCCATAAAAAAAGGCGTTCATTCTAATCCTGCCGATTATAGGCTAGTTGCCCTGCTCGAGGAGAAGCCAAGATCTATGCGAGATTATTACTGAAAGAGTTGGAGGACTGGGCAAACAAAAACAGAATTCTCCCATTCCATCAGACTGGGAAAGTACAACAAGGGAAACTGCCTGATAGTTAATCAGAGAGAATCAAAGATAATGATATTTGGTAAACATCCCATGAAAGGCAAACTGGGAGACCATCAAATAGGGACAACAGCAGCCTATAATTACCTTGGGGTTCAGCTTTCTGAGAGAGCCACTCCGGCAACACACATACAACATCTAAACGCCAAAACCAACTGCGTAATCCTCTCAATGAGGCACTTAAGTCAAAGCCTGACAAGCCCTACAGCAGAGCCTATGCTGACGGTCCTCAAGGCAAAACTAATACTGGCCATTAACTACCGTCACTTGGACTTCCCTGGAGCTTTAGACAAACTTATCGCAGGAGCTCAGGTCAAAGCATACAAGACAGTACTTCAAGCTCCCAGATATGTAAGGAACACCAGGCTACGGCTGGAATTAGGGCTCTGCAGACCAGATCTGGCACTTCAGGGAGACTTAATCAAGTACTACATTAGGGTCCTCAAAGCCCCGAACAACATCCTCAAATATCATCTGGAAACGATCTTCAGGGAAGCGGACACCCTTGGCATATCAAGTTGGGCCAAGCATTAGAGACCCTGAAAATCGAAGCAGAAAGCTTACCCCTAACTGACATTCCGCAATCGGCCTGGTCAAATGCCATGAAGCGGCAGTCTGCTCCATCTCGTATGAAAAGGATCAAGCCCAACTTTGCTACAACACCAACACGACGGCACTGGATGAGTCTCAAAGTCCGGGAAAAGCCCAAAGGTACCTATGGGAAGCACTATCATTCCAGGCTTGCAGAAGAATTGTTTTCATGAGGCTCATTGCCCTGAAAATCTCGGACCTTAACTAAACATGGGTGTGAGAAGACGGAGCAGTCTCTTGTCAACTATGCAATTATCAAAGGGAATCCTGGCATCATCTATTATGCTGCTGCCCTAGTTGGCCAGCAAATGACGAAGGTTGCTTCGCCCCATTTTTAGGGCCCATGGCACAAGATCCTACAAGGAGGCATCGTACTGGTGTTTCTCAGAAACAAAAACCTACATCCTCGCAAGAGTGGCAAAGTTCACATACTCAATCAGACAGGAGCTAGAGGCCCTGCCACGGCTTCCAGAGTCAAGGACAGGTAATAAACTAAAACAAAAGAAGAGCCAAGCCCTCTCATAGCCCGCCAGGGGGAAAATACACGGATTCGGTCAAGGAAAAGCCTCCACCATGAGCAGCAACCTGGCATCCAGTGGCGTAAAGTGCACACTTCCTTATTTGCGCCCCAAATTCATCATAAGAGTCAGCTTTGCTAACATTACAACTACTCGGCACTAGGCAGTAGCACCTTACTCCGAACATCAAAAGCCTAATATTTCACTGCCAGGCCGAAAACTACGAACCACAGCAGAGCACCCATAAATCTGCTAAGCATTCAGAAATGCACCACCTTACAGAACTGTTATGCCCAATCACGCTCTCCCAGCTTTTCACATACTGTTTAATGTACTGCAAGGAATTGGCAATCATCTCCTCAAATGGCAATGAAGAGAAATACAGTAATTTTTTTAAAACAGGGTTTTATTGAAATGTTTCTGTAACATGAAATTAACCCCTCGCTCATCGGCAACAAGGGATTTCCCAACAAAAAGGTCAACAGCTTGAGTGCTAGGATGTAGCTGATCACATCCTGGGGTGCCTTCCTGGGAGCGTGCTCCCACCCCTCCTTGACCAGACTGGGAGGTCCGCACACTGGGTGCCCATACAAGAGCTCAAAGGGGCTGAAGCCAACCCCCTTCTGGGGTGCCTCCCAGTATGCAAACAACAGGTACGGCAAGAGGAAGTCCCACTTCCCCTTCAAGGGCTCTGACAGGCTCATGATCATGCCATTGAGGGTCTAACGGTACATCTCAACAAGACCCTTGGTTTGAGGGTGGTAAGGAGTGGAGAACGTGTAGGTTACCCCACATTCCTTCCACATGGCCTTCATGTATGCTGACATGAAGTTAGTATCCTGGTCCGACATTACCTCCTTGGGGATCCCCACATGGGTAAATATCCCTCTGTGCTCTGGTCACTGCAGGCACAGTCACCGTCCTCAGAGGGATAGCCTCCATGTACTGGGTGGCATGGTCCACCAAGACCAGGATGAACCAGTTGTAAATGGCTGCCTTTTGGTCGAGAGGCCCAACAAAATTGATGCCCACCCTTTCAAAGGGGATGATAGGAAATGTTTGCAGGGGAGCCTTGTGCTTCTCTCCTGACTTACCACTGGCTTGGCAGGTGGGACAGGTCTGCAGAAAGCATCTGAAGCCTCCTCATTTGAGTCCAATAGAAGTGGGAGACAAGTCGGTCAAATTTCTTGCTCTGCCCCAAATGACCTGCCAGGGGTACATCATGAGCCAGCTCCATTAAGAAGGCCTTGTAGCACTGGGGGACCAACACATGTGTAGCCCCACGCCCAGGAGCTCAGGCTTGCTATTGAGAAGACCATTCTCCCAGTAAATCAGAGATCACCAGAGGTGTCGCCAGATGCCTGGACCTTGGCCTACTGCTATGGGCACTCAAGAGTAGGGCACTCCATCTGCGCCTTGCAGAACTCCTCCCTGGTGGAACCTCCTTCCTGCTGCCAGGTGGCCAGCTAAGGTGGGTTTCCCAGGGTGGCAGCATCCTCCCCTGTTGGCTTTGGGCATCCCCCTCAAAGTCAGCCTCCTCCCGGACTGTGGCAGTCTCAGGACTGGGTTTCCCGTGCCCTTCCTCTTCCCCTTCCTCTTTTTGGCAGGCAGCTGGGCCATTCTTCCAGGCTTCAGGTCTGCCTGACTACTTTCTCGGGCAGCCATGGACCGGGTGGTCAGGCACACCCACTCAGGCAACCCTAACATCTCCAAGTGAGACCTGAGCTCTACCTACTTCCAGATGGTGTTCTCAAGGTCATTGCCAAGCAGACAATCCACTGTCATGGACGGACTCACAACTACCATCAAGGAACTGTAGAGCCCCACCACGCAAAGGGAACCAGAGCCACAGGGTAGTGACTGTCATGGTTGTCAGTTGCAACAACATTGTGGAATCCATTAAGGACTACCTGATCTGAGGTCACCAGATGATATCTAACAGTTGTCATGCTGGATCCACTGCCTCTCAGAACCTCCACCCTCTGCCCATTGATGATGACCCGCTGCCTGTATTTCTTGGTATTACTAAGCATGTGAGTTATCTGTACCATCTTTCTGCCACCCAGGGACTCTAGGGTAACCTCTACAGTGCACATCCACTAACAGGCACAATCTCTGCTGCAAGAGTTACCCAAGCCAACACCAGTGACTGCCCACTTCAATGTGTTCTTTCAGGTGGCTCAATTGCTTTGCGAAATCTGATAGTAATTTACTAAAAATATATATATATATGACCCAAAACATTCTTTGAACTAAGTCATTCAGTAACCAATACATGAAACTTATGGCGTGTGAAGTCCGTGTTAGACCAATATTTATCACGCCTATTTTGATATGAATGAACAATGAATGTAAAACAACACACCATACTAATATTGCTCAGTTTTGTATATTCAAAATTTAATTTTTTGGGTGATAGATACAAATTCCTTCATATGAGGCTGTCAAAGATACAAGACACATAAAATGTGACAGTGAAAAAAGTAACATAACATGCAACAGTGTGTTTTATGCAGTACAATGCAACAATTAAACAAAATAAATAAAATTGTCTGTCCTATTCTTTAACAAAATGTTTCTATATTTATTCATTTTTGAAGTTTTATATAGCGCTTACATGACCCGAAGGGTATCAGAGCGCTTTACCGCAGCATACATGAATAGAAACATAAACATTAGAGTACAGTGACTAGTATCTAGAGATGACGGTTGATGAGAAATTCTTTTAGTTGTCTCTTGAAGATCGTGAAGGAGGGATTAGTCCTGATGTGGGTAGGAAGAGAGTTCCAGATTTTTGGGGCATTCCCAGAGAAAGAGCGGGAGAGGGCTTTTTGTTTATGTCTTTTTGAGGGGATTAAGAGGAGCGAGTTGGAGCTTCTTAAGTTTCTTTGTTGTCCTGCTTTTGTGAGTTTGGCTGCGAGGTAGTCCGGTTTGCCTGTGTGTAGGACTTTATGGGTGAGACAAGCAGTTTTGAAAGCGCAGCGAGCTTCGATGGGAAGCCATTTTAGGTCCTGTAATGCAGGGGTGATGCGGCCAAATTTCTTGGTCCCAGTGACCATTCTTGCTTCTGCGTTTAGGGTGGTTCTCATGGGGGCTATGTGTGTTTTAGCTGTCCCAGTTAGTGTGGCATTGCCATAGTCCAGTCTGGAGAGAACTAGAGATTGGGTTGCGATTTTTAGGTCATTAGGGGGTATGAAAGGTTTGATTTTGTTGAGGGGTTTTAGGTTGTAGAGGGCACCTTTTGCTGTGGAGTTTATGTGGGAGCTCATGTTTATACTTGAGTCTAGAGAGATCCCTAGGGATTTGGCTGAGATTGCTGGAGTAAGTTTGCAGTTTAGAGAGTCAAGGTTATTTATCCATTCTTGGATTTGAGGGGGTTGTTCGTGATTGGAGAAAACAAGGATTTAGTTTTTTTCTTGGTTGAGTTTGAGGTGGTTGAGTGTTAGCCAATTTTCTACTTTTGATAGTGTGGAGTTGAGTCTGAGGATGTCATTGAGGGAGGATATCTCGAGGTATAGCTGGGTGTCGTCAGCATAGAGGTAGTAGTCGATGTTTGCTTGTTTTAGAATGGTAGTGAGCGGTTCCATGTAAATGTTGAAGAGTGTGGGGGAGAGGACTGAGCCTTGGGGGACACCTCGAGTTGAGGGGGAGGTGTCGAACATCGAATTTTTGATTTTTATGAATTGGGAGCAGTTATGTAGAAATGAGGAAAACCATTTTAGGACATTGCCATCTGCTCCGATGCGCTTTTGTAGGGCGTCTAAAAGTAGCTTGTGGTCTACCGTGTCAAAGGCAGCTGATAGGTCGAGGACAAGTAGGCAAAATCTGTTTGAGTCAAGAGAGTTATGAATGTCATCGGTTATGCTCAGTATAGCGGTTTATTGGCTGCATGCATCCCTTTCTGAATCCGGATTAATGTGAGTCAAGTAGGTTGTTGGATTCCAGATGTTGGTTCAGTTGGGCGAGAACACATTTCTCCAGGATTTTGGCTAGGAAAGGAAGGTTGGTGATGTGCCTGAAGTTTTTGAGGTCATTCCGGTCAGCATCCGTTTTTTTTAGAAGGGGGGTGACTTGGCCTTGTTTGAGGCAGTCGGGCATCAGTCCGTTGTTTAGGGAGCTGTTGATGATCTTTGTCCACAGTGGGGTTAGGGTGAGGTTGAGGTTCTTAGCCAGGGACGGGTAGAGGGTCAACATAGTGGTTGGAGGGTTTGGAGTTGGCAATCACATTGGAGATGTCCTCTTCGGAGAGAGGTTTGAAGTCCTTCCAACACTTGGGGGGAGATGGGGTTTAGGGTGAAGGGTTATTTTGGTGGTTGACAGAAGAGGGGTCTCGTCTTCTGGGAGTATGTTGTAAACTGGGGTTGAGTTAGGTTTGGTTGTGGGTGAGGATTTGCTGTGTTGGAATTGAGGGCGCCGGTCTAGGGAGAGCTCGATATCCGTGATTTTGTCATTGAAGAATTTGGCCAGGTTGTTACACTGAAGTTTGGAGGCAGGGGGTTTGCTTTGGTGGGCTTTGAGGTCTGTTTCTGGATGATGTTGATAAGTTCTTTGGGGCGGTTTTTGGCTTTGTCTAGTGCACTCTGGAAGAAGGAGGCATTTTCCTTGATTCTGTGTTTTTTGTAATTGCTGCGTTCTTTGCTGAGCTGGAAGAGGTTAGATGTGGATGGGTTACCTCTCCAGAGTCTCTCAGTGGCTCTTACTTTCTTCTTTCGGAGTTGAGGTCTTTGTTGAACCAGGCTCTGGAAGGGGTGTCTCTGACCCTTTTCAGTTTCAGGGGGGTTAGTTGGTCAAGCGCAGTTGTCATTGTCCTGTTGTACATTGTAGTGAGCTCGACTGTGTTGAGGTTGTCTGTAGAGGGAGGGAGAAATGAAGTTATGGTTTCTTCAAGGACAGGGACGGGGGATGGCATTGAGGTTTCTACTCCTTTGATGGGTAATTTGAGTTTTGGCTGGAGGAGTTGCAGTTTGATTGATGTTGAATATAATGATATGATGGTCTGACCAGTCGATTGGGAGGATGTTATTGATGGTTATTGTTTCGTTTTTGGCTATGATTGCATCGAGAGTAGAGTCCTTGTGGGTTTGACCCTTGAAGTGTTGGGTTGAGCTTAATTGTGAGAAGGAGTTCATTTAGTGACTGAATAACAGTGTCCTTTTCGTTATTCCAGGGGATGTTGAAGTCACCCAGGATGATGTTGTCGGGGTTGGCTAGGGAGCAGTGTGCAAGTAGGTCTGATATTTGTTCTCCGAATGCAGGAGAGTTTCCTGGGGGGTGGTAGATGAGATGGCATTTTGTTACTTTGTTGTTTTGACGTGTTATGATGTGTGTTTCGAGGTATTCAAAGGTAGAGAAGGAGTGGGTTTGATTTCAACTAGATTGATGTTGTTCTTATGGATGATGGCAATGCCACCACCTCGTTGGTCAATTCTATCTTTTTTAAAGATGGAGAAACCAGGGGGGACTAGAAGGTCAAGGAGCAGATAGGATGTTTCATTGAGCCAAGTTTTGGTGAGGAACTCGATGTCAATGTCATGATTCAGTATGGCATCAGCCAGCTCTATTGCATGCTTGACTGTGGATCTATAGTTTATAAGCATGCAGTTTATCTTGCCGCTGTTGGAAAGGTTTTGGGAGGAGGGGGGAGCTTGGTGAATGGTTGTGCGTTGGGAAGGAAGTCTTGTAGATCTAGGTTGTTTACTGGCTCTGCCTATCCCGGTGATTACTTGAATGTTGGAGGGAGGGGTTTGGGTAGTTGTGGGATCGTAGGTATTAGCGAGGGTTGCTGCCTCTGTCAGAGACATCTCAGGATTCGCTCTTCTTGGTCTGAGAGATTGGGTGTTTCTGGGGGTGGAGCGCCAGCTGGTCGTCTGGTGATTGGGCAGTTTAGGTGGCTCATTGATGTTTATGAGGGAGGGGAGTATTGGGTGTTGGGCGGGAAAGGGGGGCTTTGGTGTTGAGAAGGATTATGTTTATGCCCTGCGAGATTGTGTTGATTTGGATTTGAAGAAGGGATAGGTTTTCGGTTATGGTTATGAGGTGCTTGGGGGTCATTGGTAAGAGGGTGTTGAGTTGTATTTCAATACGTGTGAGGCGTTCAGTTAGTTCTGCCATAGCATCTAGGTTTGGGGTAGTGGGAGGGGAGGGGTTGGGGTTGGGGGGCGATCAGAATAAGGGTGTAGGTTGGGACAGGAGGGTCGGGAGGAGGTAGTATTAGGGGGAGGGTAGGGGATGGGGGGCAAATTCAGCTGAGGGTGTGGATTGGGACAGGCGGGTCCATATAGAGCCTCTAGGGACATTAGTTTCAATTTTAGGATGGTTTGACCAAGAACACGGACTATTCAAAATATTGTCGACGTTCCCACCCTTGATGTATGTGTTAATGAGCATACATCAAGGTGGGTCTTCCTCAGGACTGCTGAGAGTTTCAGGGACAGCCAAGCAGTGTTCAGCTTAAGGGTCCTCTTCCTCAAAGGGATAGAGTCCACCCATTAGTGTCAATCACAAAACTTCTCATGTTACCCAATTAATTATTTGTGGAGTGTAGGGGGGAAATGATTGTTTAATTCTCCAATGTAAAACTCACAAAATGTCTATAGTGGGGCAGAATCCTAGCTAACTTATGTATATTTGGTTCTTCAGAGTTAGTTTCTGAACAGTTTTTCGGCAGTTAATGCAAACTCCTTGCAGCACATCAATATTGTATTGGATACTGAATGAGGTAGTTCAAAGGTTATGCTGGGTCACATACATATATATTTTTTGTAAATCACTATCAGATTTTGCAAAGCAATTGAATCACCAGACAGAACACATTGTAGCTCATACAATATAGACCCAGGTTCCGAGGGAGACAGGGTAACCCCATTATTTTTGATGGTACCTTAGAAAACTTGGCACCCCCTTGAAGTGCCCTTCCTGTTGGCACTCATAGCACTTGGGAGGTGCTTAATCGTTGAACTACAGTCTGTGCATACTGAGTTAACCCTTTTCCAAATCCAAGCAGGGGATGGGCTGTGAGACCCAGTGTTGGAGATCGAGTAGGGTTCTCAGCAAAATCCTAGAGTCCTCAAACTGGGAGCATGCTGGGAATGCCAAGGCTATTTGCAGTGCCGAGCTAGGGATAGGCAAGGATTACATTCATAGCTTTTTCCTGCAAAATGTCTTGTGGTGTGATGACCTTCACAAATAGGGGCTTATTTACAAGCCCCATGCGGCACCAGAGCATCACTTTTAACATGGGAAAAAGTGATGTTTCTTTGTTTAAGGGGCTTGTAAATCAGCCCCATAATCACTGGGACAACAGAGAAGGACATAGAGGTAATGTGAATCATACAGTTAATGAACAGAAGCTTGTTGAATTACAGGTTGAGTGACAGAGACATCATGCAGGCTTATGTCACTCTTTTGATTCTCATAATTGGTCCGATTGACTGCCATTATACCTATTGAGAGACAAACCTATATTCTGTTGTTTGTATCACAATTGATGCCATTATATATTTGGGAATACCTCAGTCATTCAGTTTCTTCCATTGAATTTTGTGATTTACCTTTTCAAATGTTAGTATTTTGAAGGTTTTTATTATTACCCTACTGATCTAGATTTGCAACCACAATCAACATCTTTTTACAATAACTATATTTAAATGTGAGCCCTTCTGTTCATTGGAATGCAAATAGATTTCAGAAATATTCATCAACAATAAAGTAGGTTGCAAGGAAAATTGAAAGAATTTGTGTCATACTTCCTGGTGTGTTTATATTCCATTTTGTGAAATCCAGTTTCAAATGTTATGCTATGTTATGTTATATTTTGTTTTGTTATGTGTATTTGTGTAACATACAAATCACCGGGTAGTGTATCCTGGCGCTGAAGCAGGAGCTGTATGGGCCAAGCCAGGGTTGGAGCTACGTAAAAAGACAGGTCTTCAGTTTCTTGTAGAATTCAAGAACTGATGATGTGGCTTTGATGTGCAGTGGCAGGTCTTTCCAGGCTTTCGGAGCGAGGTAGGAGAAGGCACGACTGCTGGATCTGGTGCTGCAAATGCATGGTGTGTATGGTGAGTAGGTGTCCTGCTGAGTGGAGGAGTCTGGTAGGTTTGTGGAAGTCATGCGGTTATTGAGGT
This sequence comes from Triturus cristatus, assembly GCF_964204655.1. Taxonomy (NCBI): domain Eukaryota; kingdom Metazoa; phylum Chordata; class Amphibia; order Caudata; family Salamandridae; genus Triturus; species Triturus cristatus. The sequence goes on from NC_140585.1 coordinate 621,293,714, forward strand.
ATGTGGGGCCAATTTTGGGTAATGCTTTGTATGTGTGCGTGAGGAGTTTGAAGAGTGCTAGTTCATTGATTAGGAGCCAATGGAGCTCTTTGAGGTGACGGATTTTGTGAATGTGGCCTGAGAGGTTAAGGATGAGTTTGGCCACTGAGTTTTGTATGGTCTGGACACTACTGGTTGATTCCAGCATAGAATACGTTGCAGTAGTACAGCTTGATAGTAAAAAGGGCACTGGGAGAAGGCTCTGTGAGTGTCAAAGGGAAACCATTTGGAAATCTTCTTGAGTGTGTTAAAGCTGGAGTAGGAGCCGGAGACTGCACTCTCTTGGATGGTCATGGCAGGTTGGTTTTCCATTACTCAATCATTCAAACCAGATTTATAAAGCGCTGCTAATCACCCGCAAAGGGTACTCTGAGGTTTTTTGCATAGGTTGCCAAAAGAGGTGTCGGCCTGAGTTCCGCCGGCCACCAGGTGGAGTCACAGAGCCTGTTGCCTTTGCCAAAGGTTACTACTTCCATCATATCTGCATTGATTTTGAGGCAGTTGCTTTTTATCCATCTGGTGACTTCAGTCAAGCATGCAGCGAAATTGGTTCAGGTGTTTGTTGTCTTGTCATTGAGGGAAAGTATGAGCTGGATGTTATCAACATAGAATATGCTGTTGATTCCATTGGGGAGAATGAGTAGGGTCATGTAAGCATTGAACAGAGTGAGGCTGAGTGAGTATCGTTGTGGAAGTCTGCAGATGAGTTTGATGGCATCTTAGTTGGAGGTGGCCAGGATGATCAACTGGGTGTGGCCTGCCAGGAAGAGCAAATCCAGTGAAGTGCAGGCACTTGTATGCCGGTTAAGTACAGTCATTGGATAAGGATGGGGTGAGAGAAGGTGTTGAAGGTTGTGGAAAGGCCCGATAGAATGAGGACTGCGGTGTCACCTCTGTTCATAATCATTCAAATGTCAACTGTGGCTGCGATGAGGGCAGACTCTGTACTGTGGTTGGGCCTAAATGCATGGTCATTGTGGTTTCTTGAGTGGTTATGGTGGACCAGGTGGTCTTTGGGGCGTGAAATTGTCATAGATGCTGGTGATCTTGTTGCTGAAGAATAGGGACAGCTGGGTGCAGAGGTACTGAGAAGAGGTTACGCTGGTGTAGCTTGCTGCCGGAGAGATGAAGTCTTTTACTATGGTGAAAATTTCCGTGGTGCAATTGGTGCTATTTCAATATGGTCAGTGAGCCCAGAATGTTTGCTGGCTCTGATTTGCTGATGGTAGCATCGGAGGGTGGATTTCTAGGTGCTGTTATCAGTGTTCTGATTTTGTCTCCATCTGTGTTCAAGACACTTTCAGTGCCATTTTGATGAGCCTGAGTTCCTCAGTTTTTCAGCTTGCTTGCATTCTGGTTCTGTGTTGGGTTTGAGAGGAGCCAGAGTGTCTGCGTAGGCAGTGATCCAGGGCTTGAATTTGGAGATGGATTAATCAAGGTTGTTGTGTTGAGGCCAGAGGTGTAGTAGCTCAGAAGACCAGGCAGCTTCTGAGATCTTGTCTGGTCCTGTCATGAGGACTTGGCGAAGGTGTTTCAGTGGTAGAGTGGATACGTATGCTGAAGTTGATGAAGGTGTGGTCATACTAGGTGTTCCCTGTGGACTTGTCTACTGTCATATTGCTGCATCTGGTGAATATGGGATTGAGTAGTTGTCTGGCAGCGTGTGTGGAGTCTTCCACTTGCTGGATGAGTCTGAGGTTTGACAGGTCCTCAAGGAGATTGGTTGCCTTGGGATCGGTGTGGCTCTCTATGTGAAACTTGAGGTTGCCAAAGGTGATGAAGGCTCTGGAGTCGAAGATCAGGGGGTGACAAAATCCGCATTGGAGCTGCCTACATTAGCGAATGATGTGGGAGGACAGCGGATGAGGGTCCCACGCAGGGTGTAGTTGGTGATGATGAGGAGTTTGAAGGTCAAGTGTTTCATGTTGCTGACAGTGTTTTCCAAGTTGGTGGAGCACTAGATGGATTCTTTGAAGATGATCGTGATTCCACATCCGGGTCTGTTTGTCTTGTTCTATCTTTCGATAGGCCCCTGCTGTGGAGATGACAGGGGCCTATCAGGGAGTCAACCAGGTTTCAGTCAAGAAGAGCAGATCCGGTGAGTGGTCATGTAGGAGATCCTAAATTTTGGTGCATATTTAGTGAGGGAATTAGTGTTAAGAAGTATACAGGAGAGGGAGGGGAAAATTGTAAAAGGGTTCGGGTGTGTGCGGTAATGTGCATTGAGTGCGTTGGGTGAGTGAGGTGCATGGGGGAGTGCGATGGGTACATGAAAATGGGAGGTGGTACAGTAGGACATACCTTCAGTGTTGGGAAGCGAGTCAGGGCAGCAGTGTACAGAGAGGGTGGTGGAGTAGCGACCAGGGGGAGGTGGTTGGGAGGGGTGTCAGGGGTTTTGCTGCTGGGCAGGGTGTGGACAGGCACAGACAGGCTTGCCTTCGGTGCACCCACTGCATGCGTCCATGCTTTAGCCCCCATTAAGTGAAGACAGTTTTGGCTGGGAACCAGTGATGCCACTTCCTGTACAAATGGATGAAGGGAAATCCAGTGATGTCCCCTTCCTGTGCAGATGGATGATGGGGAATTCAGTGATGTTATTACCTGTGCAGATGGCTAATGGGAAGTTAGATTTCTTACTTGACTTCTTTTAAGAGTTTTGGTGGGAATATATAATGTATTCTGCTACTCCTTAGGCTTGGCTCAGGTTAGTCGCACTCCTAATTTTAAATTGCACCCCTTCCTCTTCTCCTCTCAAAACAACCATGCTTACAAGCAGTGACCAATTGTATCAAACAAAATAATTAGTGGTAACCACATTTGAAAATCAATACAAGTAAGTCACATATTTCAATAAGGAATACTAAACGTTGATCATATTCAATACATTTAACCATGTCTATTACTTCATCAGTAGTGTCTCTGAGCTTGAACACCTATTCTCCAGAATTGTAGAGCACATTCTACTCAACTACCACTGCCATGGACTTGTCGGAGGAAGGGAAAGGATTTGTCTCCTAAAATTGAGGAATGTGGTCTCCTGTCACCCTTTCTCTAAGATGAAACCTTTCTCCAGGCACCATTCCTCTTAAGTGGAACCCCCTCACTTCAAACGTTCTTCTCCACCTACAACAGGCCTTCATATACTGACCCAGCCACATTGCTATGCATTGTTATAACACTCATAGCTTGTCTGTAGGAGGGCAATCATATGTTAAAGATAATCCAACAGGAGGGTATTCATTAACAACTTTCAGGAGTGTAGCTATCAGTGGTGCAAGCTATGCAGTGGTGCCGGGAAGGGGGTAAGGCCCAAGGTCAAATGGGTAGGCAGACTGCCATGTAGCAGCTGCAGTTAATTTACAGCTCATCCGTTCGGAATGTTTTAAACTTAGAGCCAATGTTTACTCTAGCAGCAGAAGAGGCGGGGTTGAGGTTAGAATGAAAAGGATAAGGGAAAAAGAGAAAAGAGAGTGAAAAATATTGAAGGAAGAGGAAAAATTGACAGAAGGGGTAAAGGAGATAAGGGTGAACAAAATCATGTACATAACACAAAGCTAAATGAGCCAGAAATAGGAATGAAAGGTTAAGAAATGGAGGAAGACAATGGAAGATAGATTTCAAGGAAATGGAGAAAGGAAATAGAGAGAACTGTTAGAATAAGGTGATGTTGGGGGAGAGTAGAATAATATGCAGAGAAGAAGAGAGGGGATGCTAGAGAACTGTGAGAGAGAGAAGAAAGGGGAAGTGAAAGAAAGGAGATTGTTTTATGGGAAGGGGCACCTTCCTGCACAAAAACAATCCTTAGAGGTGTTTCCTGTTACTAATTCAGCACACTTAGAGAGAAGAATAAACTAGGAGAAATATATATATTTCTCCCCATTGCGCATCCATTGGGAAAGCATACAATTTTGACTCATTCCCAGGTATACTTGTCTTGGTAAATCTGAGAATATGCCAAAATACATGGGTGGATGCGTGGGAACACCCACTCTCCACCATGTAATGCCTTACCGGTGCAGGGTAACGCAAGGCAGCAACTTGTGGTGCCTTTTTACTCCATATTTACCAAGCCACGTAGCGCCAAGCAGGGTGGCTTTGAGTGGCTTGGTAAATCTGACTTACAGATTCCATTCCCTTTCATCACTGACCTCTTTCATCTCTCACTACCATCCTCCTCTCTGTCTTTCTGCCATTAATACCTTTGTTTCATGTCTCTCTCCTTACCTCACATCACTTCTTCTACCTCACCTCTTTCTATTTATATCGCTCTCTTCCTGTCTATCTCTACATATCTAAGTACATAGCTCCAACTCTCTATCTCCCCTGTCTACCGGCCATATTTTCATCACCTCTGTCAATATTCTTCCCTTGACCTAGCCTTTACCTATCTGTCTCTCAAGACCTAACCTCCCTCTCTACCACTCTCTCTATCTACCTACCTCTACATCTCTACCTCACCTCATCCCTCTCTCTGTACCACACAGCTGTTTTTCCCTTTCCCCTCCATGTATCTCTTCTCAAACTACACCACCTTTCTCCAGTTCATTATTCTTTTATTTTTTAATACATCTTTTTTTATTGAGAAAAAGGCATGACATATAGGATAGGATAGGATAGGATCGTCACTTGTAAAGCGCGAACGAATGCCGAGGCGTCTTGGCGCTGGTCCATAGAGAGAGATCGCTCCACCTAACCCCTAGTCGTATCAAATAGCCGTGTTTTTATCAGTTTTCTGAAAGCTTGGTGATTCTCCGTAAGTTTAACAAAGCCAGGGAGCTCATTCCACAGGCAAGCCGCCTGAAAGGAAAATGCTCTGCCACCCCATCTGGCTTTTCTGACACGATTCAGTTTCAGCAAGCTTTGCGTGGATGATCTCAGTGTCCGCCCCGGGAGATATGGACTGAAGAGCTTCTGGACTTCCAGAGCTCCCCCTCCAAAGACCGCCTTATGAACTAGGCATAACGCCTTGAACTCTATACGCTGCTGAACTGGAAGCCAGTGCAGCGCTTCAATTCCCTTGGCAACAGACTGGTCCCTGGGTACATCCAATAGGAGTCTAGCTGCCGCATTCTGCAGGATCTGCAGTCTTTTGAGCAAGGTCTTATTCAGTCCTAGCAGTACTGCGTTACAATAGTCCATTTTGGACAGCACTAGAGCTACCACCACATTCCTGCGGAGATCTTGATTAATAAACGGGAAAATCTTCCGCAGTATCCTGATTAAGTGAAAACAGGAGGAGGCCAGGTTGTTGATATGTGCGGAGAAATTAAGATGGTTATCGAATACCACTCCCAGATTTCTGACCTTAAGCACAGGACAGGGACATTCACCTGCCTCCGCCGGCCACCAGGAGCTATTCTAAACCGTACTTCCTGGACCAAATTCCATTATCTCCGTTTTCTCAGTGTTGATCTTAAGGAAGTTTTCTCGCATCCAACTCATGATTACGGACATACAGCTATGAAACTTGTTAGCCGTGTCATTTGATTCTTCACCAGCCGAGACTATAAGCTGTGAATCATCAGCGTAGGAGATCACAGTGAAGCCATGAGCCTTAATAAGCTTGGCCAGGGGGGCTACATAAATGTTGAAGAGCGTGGGGGACAAAGAGGAGCCTTGTGGCACACCACATGGTAAATGGAACGGGTCTGACCGCAGGCCGTCCCATAGCAGACTGTTATCTCTACCATCCAAAAAGGAGGCTAGCAGTGCCAATGCCCTACCCTGGACCCCAAACTCTTGAAGCCTTCGAAGCAGCACCTTGTGATTAACGGTATCGAAGGCCGCCGAGAGGTCCAACATCACCAATACTGCTCGACCTCCGCGGTCAGCTATAGCCCGTACCTTTTCTGCTGCGATCAACAATGCTGACTCCGTGGAGTGCTGGGCACGGAAACCGTGCTGAGATGAGTCGAGCAAATCGTGGGCTACCAAGTGTGCCGTAAGGGCACGGTTTAGTTCTTTCTCCAGAATCTTCGCCCCCAAGGGCAGGGCAGAGATTGGACGATAGTTTTTCAGAACGAGAGGGTCTAATGTTGGTTTTTTTAATAAAGGTTTAATTATTGCCTTCTTCCAACAAGACGGATAGCGCCCAGATTGCATTGCAATGTTAATTACCTGGGACAATTCCTCCGCTATCAAGTCAACAGCCAGATGGACCACAGATGGGGGGCAAGGATCCAGAGGTGAACCTGAGTTTGTTGAGAGGATCAACCTCTGAGTTTCCTCCACAGTGATTGGGGCAAACTCACTGAGTTCTATGTCGTTCCTCATGCCCAGGTCCGGCCCTACCTTTCCCGTTCCTAGGCTGTGACCCAAGCTGCTGAACTCATTGTATATAACCTGGACCTTCTCTTGGAAATATGCTGCCAACTTTTGGCACATTTCTTGGTCCGGTCGGTAGTTGGTGTCCTGAGGAGGTTTAGCCAGCACTGTTATAGTTCTAAACAGCTCCTTGGCCGAGTTGCCGGCATCCCTGATTTTGGCAGAGAAATAGGCACTCTTGGCTGCCACTATCGCATGCTTGTAGGCTGCGAGGGCGCTATTATAATGTGCTTTACCCTCCACACTATAATCCTTCCTCCAAGACCGCTCCGCCCTTCTACAAGTGGCCTTCAAGGTTTTGAGCTCTGGGTTATACCAGGATGCACTTGGTTTAGTTCTCCTGGTACCCAGTGACTTCTGAGGAGCTACCCTATCCACCGCCGCCTCCAGCCACTCCCTAAAGTACAGTGCCGCCTCAGAACTCTCATTAGTCTGGACAGGCCGTGACCCGGCCAATATAGGGAGTAGTTTTTCAGCAGTCACCTGAGACCATAGTCTGATCATACGATTCTCTACTCTGTGACCTGAGAAAGTAGCTGATATCCCAGTCATGATAGTGAAATTTACTACCTTATGATCAGACCAGGGGAGCGCCATGATATTGACCACTTTCAAGGTCATATTATTAATAAATATGCCATCCAGGGTATGTCCCCCACTGTGCGTGGGACTAGTGACTATTTGGTTAAAATCCAGCGCCGCTAAACTCTCGATTAACGTGGCAACCTCGGATTGATTCGGGAGTTCTAAATGATAATTGAAATCTCCCAAAATCATAAACGGATGATAATCCACTCGAGACTCTAAGCAATGCATAAGCCGGCCTGGGAAGGTGGACTTAGGACCTGGTGGACGATAAACTAGAATCCCGCGGAAGTTATACATATTGGCCACATAAATATTAAAAAACATTGCTTCCGCGGCAAGGTCCAGGTGTGTTTCCACCCGAATTTTCAGATGTGACAGATGAACAACAGCTATTCCCCCTCCTTTTTTCTCACCTCTATCTTGGGAAGAGACCACATACCCACTCGGTAAGGCAGTGTTCCAGTCAGGACCGGACGCCTCATCCGACCATGTCTCAGTTAAAAAAACTAAGTCATAGGCACCATTTTCTATCAGATCATGAATTTGATAAGTATGCTTATGCAACGACCGGACATTCACCAGAGCACAGCTAAGTGACTGGAGTGGGTGGCCTTTCGTCAAGGGGGGGAGCATTGCTTTACTCTCAGTCCTGAACTCTCCGGTTTTCTGGCCGGTCTGTGGGGACCTCCCGTCGTCCTTCCAGATGTTGTTCCCAACCTGGCCCTCACACTTGGGGCAGGATTCTAACCATGAATCCCTCTGATTAGGATCCCAATTGTGGGGTCTACAAACAGAGTTATCCATATCAAACAACTCCCCTCTGCTATACAAATGCAAGTCGCGAGGGGCAGGGGTCCTGGCGCTGGGCGTGGATCGGGCGCGGACGGGCGCAGACGGGCTTGCCTTTGGCGCGCCTTCGGCGCGCCGCCGGCGCGCCCGCTGCGCGCGCCCGCTGCGCGACCGTCCCAGCGCCATTTTTATCGTGCCCGGAATCCCGCCCCTGACAGACACGTCAATCCCAGGTGCAATGCGGGCCCGCCTACAGCCGGGTCCGCTTGGGTCGAGTGTCGGAAATTAGCGGGGAGAATCGTACAAGAAGCGCCTTCCCGGTAAGAATGCTCGTGTGCAAAATAGGCAATGTGCAAAATGTACAAAATGCTGAGCTAATTCCCCAATATTAGGACAGATGTACACGTTTCTAAGACAACACACATCGGCAAGAATTAATTTACAATCAGCGCAGGAATATAATTTAAGTAAAAGCAGTCTTCAGTAAAAGCAGTTTTAAAACAACAGAGTAAACAAAGGCCAGGCAGAGGTACTCTCTACGAACCGCTGCGCGACCGTCCCAGCGCCATTTTTATCGTGCCCGGAATCCCGCCCCTGACAGACACGTCAATCCCAGGTGCAATGCGGGCCCGCCTACAGCCGGGTCCGCTTGGGTCGAGTGTCGGAAATTAGCGGGGAGAATCGTACAAGAAGCGCCTTCCCGGTAAGAATGCTCGTGTGCAAAATAGGCAATGTGCAAAATGTACAAAATGCTGAGCTAATTCCCCAATATTAGGACAGATGTACACGTTTCTAAGACAACACACATCGGCAAGAATTAATTTACAATCAGCGCAGGAATATAATTTAAGTAAAAGCAGTCTTCAGTAAAAGCAGTTTTAAAACAACAGAGTAAACAAAGGCCAGGCAGAGGTACTCTCTACGAACCGCTGCGCGACCGTCCCAGCGCCATTTTTATCGTGCCCGGAATCCCGCCCCTGACAGACACGTCAATCCCAGGTGCAATGCGGGCCCGCCTACAGCCGGGTCCGCTTGGGTCGAGTGTCGGAAATTAGCGGGGAGAATCGTACAAGAAGCGCCTTCCCGGTAAGAATGCTCGTGTGCAAAATAGGCAATGTGCAAAATGTACAAAATGCTGAGCTAATTCCCCAATATTAGGACAGATGTACACGTTTCTAAGACAACACACATCGGCAAGAATTAATTTACAATCAGCGCAGGAATATAATTTAAGTAAAAGCAGTCTTCAGTAAAAGCAGTTTTAAAACAACAGAGTAAACAAAGGCCAGGCAGAGGTACTCTCTACGAACCAAGTCACATTCACATTGGCAATATTGTTACGCTGCAAGTGATACTTGAAACATAATCATCGCGAAACAATAGTGACAGTCCCCAATTAAACATATTTAGATCCCATTGACAATACCTTCTCTTGATCTTGGAGGTTCAAATATCTCTCCCCTGTGGGTGTTCCATTGCCCCCAAATTTACGTCCATTTCTTCGGGCACCCCCTGGCTTCGTATATGGACTTTTCCATGACCATACACCAGTCCATATCTTTACCCCTTTCTTCTATACTCGGTGGGCTCTGAGAACTCCACAATCTCGCAATGTTTCATTTTGCCACCATCAGCCCCAAGATAACCCATATTCGCTCCTTGGAATTCAGGTCGGTAGGGCCCCATACATTCAGGAGGGCCAATTTAATATTACAATCTATCTGCTGCCCCAACACTTCTTCCATCAGGTTTACTACCGCCTCCCAGTATTTCTGGATAGTCATGCATTCCCAAAGTGTTTGGACAAAGGTTCCTTCCTGCCCTCATTGCCTTGCGTAGCCACCATCTGAGCTATATCCCAAGCGAACCACTAGTGGCACAGACAGATAGGATCTATGGAGAAGCTTCAGCTGCACCAGGCGAAGCCTGGAGGAGATGGCCACCTCCCGAGGGGAGGCCACCGCCGCTAGCCATTCTTCATCATCCAATCCCGTTACATCGTGGTCCCATTTAACCCTCAGGCGAATCAGGGGATCTGCATGCTGTTATTCAGCTTTTTGTAAATAAGTGATATGGCCTTCTCTGGTAGGTCGCCATCTAAAACTCTATCCTCGAGTGGAGAGGACTTGGGGAGTGCACTACCTTTAGGGAGAACCGCAAGTAAGGCATGTCTAATTTGGAGATATCTGAAATGTTCAGATTGCGCTAGGTCGTATTCCTGCTGCAGCCAAGAAAAAGGGACCACCTCGCCTGACTTACACAAATCACCCACCCTGGATATACCTATAAGGTCCCAGCGATCGAAGCCCTTCGAGCAAATCAGCCTGCCCAATTGCTCACTATGCCAGAGTGGTGTGGCCTTTGTGAGTTTCCCCTCCCATCCCAGGCTTTTGGTAGCCACCTTCCAAACCTGCACCGCATGCCCAGTTGGACCAGTTAGGGCAGGCTTCAACGACTGCACATAAAGAGTCCCTTCAAAATTGCCACCCGGAAAGAGCCATATGTCGATCTGGAAGGCCGGGTCCACCTGCGGCCTATACATACATTGGTTAATTGCTGCGAGATGTGATGCCCAATAATACTTCCTTATTTCTGGAAGTCCAATGCTCCCATCGTACCACCCTAGCGCGAGTTTGTGTGTTGCGATACGAGGTGGCTTACCCCCCCCCCACAGCAGGTCCTGTATGATACAATCGATTTATTTGAAATAAGAGGATGCAACAGGGTGCGGAGTATTATGCAGCGCATATAAGAATCTGGAAAGGGACATCATTTTGAATAGGGCCACACGACCCAAGAGGGACAACAGAAGTGATTTCGAATGTAGGACATCAGATTTAAGACGCACTAGAGGTGGCAGGAGATTACGATCATAAAATCTGGACAGATCTTTAGAGACCCAGATCCCCAGGTACTTGAAGCCGTCAGTGGCTTCCGCTAGTTGATATCCCCGAGGGAGTGATGAATACAAGCCCCAGCTAGGCCCACAAGAGACAAGGGTTCGCTCTTCTGTAACGAAATCTATAAGGAAGTTGGCACGGAAACTGCAAAGTACAAAAACAACGTTTATTAACCCTTAAGGGTGGTCCTACAATCCACACAACACTCTTCAGTATTGCAAGGAGTAGCACACAGAACATTCGTACATTGTCCCCTTTTATACACAACAGAGGGGCTCATAGTGGGTGGATACCACAGAGTTGAAGAACATTACCATTTAGGGTCATTCTCGATACTGAATCAATACATGGGCGGAGCTAACACACTCCTTGGGCCCGCGAAAACACATGGTCAAGCAAAGCTAATTATAACAGATGTGGTCAAGTCTGGGCATGCGCCAGATAGACAAGAAAGCTATTTATAACTGTTACTAGGCAGATTACAAGAGCAACTAACACAGAGGTCGGACTCTCCTCGTGGTGAACACGTGGCAGCATGCCAATACAAAATGGAGTCCGGACTTCAGCCAACATAATGAAGAAAACATAATAAAAGGGAAGCATTAATGTCTTCAGTAAATGCTTAATCACATTCTGCTTTAATTTACAACAGACGACCCTTTCAGCATTTACTGAAGACATCTGGTTTCCAAGAATAGTCATCGTATATGTCAATTATCATCATTCCTTTAACCTCTTTAGCTAGCCCCTTCTGGCGGGCAACATCGGCAATAGCTTTCTTATCTGGAATGCAGAATGAAATGCATACGGAACAGCACAATGGTCCACATTGAATACACATACAGAAGAGGAACAGAATTGCTACAATAATACAGAGACCAGTTAGAACCTTCCAACCCCAGGCAGTAACCAACGCCCAAAACCATCCAGAAAAGGACCAAGTGCCGTTTTCTGTGTGGATTTCAGCTGCTATTTTATGCAGCCTGTTAATGGCGTTATAAACGGATGGCGTATGATCAGGAATGAACACACAGCAGCTACTTCCAATAATTTTACAAGCTCCTCCTCGATCAGCTAGCATTACATCTAATACCATACGATTCTGCAATGCAACAATCCTAGTAATTTGTAATTCTTCCGTAAGATTCCCAAGAGCAGCAGCAGTTTGATTAGTCACAGCTTCTACCACTCTCGTTAATCTTCGGATCTTCCTACTATTCAAAGCAGCTCCAACAAAAAAGAACAATCCTAAGTTAAAATCAATATACTGTTGCAAGCTGGTATCTGTTTGATCCACCTCATCAATTGATAGAGTACGTTTATATCTATTTACAGTCACATTATTCAACAGTTTTAAATCCTTATGATATGACGCGGGTGCTAAGAATACAGGGGGTAATAGGAATGATACATAGCATACCCCAGACCACCCAGCCGGCAAACGGTAATAACCTTTATTTCCACATACAAAGTAGGTATTATGGGATGCTAGGAAGGTACTGTTATTTAACCCATCGATGTTTAACACGGTTATGCAATCACTGACACCAACAGGGATAAAACCCACACTCTGGACACACAGGTCCGCTTGGGCTTGCGCTACTTGGATTACGAATTTGTCCTTCCCCACAGTGTCTCTGGTGTTCGTGAAGATATAGGGGATGGATTCATTGTCCGGTCGGTACTCTTCCCATTCCCAAATTGTCCCATTCGCTTGTGGATATCCATTCTTGTCCTGATGGCATTCTTTATTAAGTCTGAAAAGCAATCGTCCCACTGTCGGTTTCCGAGTGGCAAACAACAAAGTGTACCATGCTCTACAAGAGCCATTGTGAGAGAAAGGCAGTGGTATGAATGGCGTACCTCCTTTCTTCTGATGGGCTGGCATCATCCCACATATCCAACAGTTCGTAGCGTTTGTAGCAACGTGGGTGTGATGCAGCATCTGAATGAAAGTGTTATTCAAATAGGATTGTCGATGCTTCAACTCTTGATATGGCAATGTATAAAAGTAGTGCTCCGCAGGCACTGGAGTCGTCAACACAAGCGTCTCTCGAGCAGGAGTTGCCTCCTCCACAAACCATGTAGTTATACCAACGATAGCTACCGTTAGCATGAACCCCAACGCACAAAGAATTTTCTTCTTCTCCATGTCAAAGGAAACAATACCCTGATATCTTCCTGAAACTAAAAAAAGGTCTGTCAGAACTCTTCCCCTTGGGCAGCGGTTGATTTCTTCACCAGCGGGCCAAGACGGGTGTCGCTACACTAATGCAGGGCTGATCCCCCCCCCTTGCCTCATCGGCTCTCCGTTTCACTAACCCAAGGGCCGTTCTGACAGTATGTCCCGGTACTGGAAATCTCACTTCCTTGGTCGCAGATGATATCGCCTTCCTCCAGAAGTCGTGTGGTCCGAAAAGAGCTCCTCAGTGTCGTTTGGTTTTGCAGCACGGCCTGTCTCTGCTGCTAGGATGTCTCGTTGATCGGTCAGCACGGCAGACTCCACCAATCCGGGCGGTACCTTTCGACAGTGCAAGGAATGGATCCAATTCTTCCTGTTCGAGACTCGCACTGCCGTCCTCGTTGCAAGAAGGACTTGCTCAGGTCCTACCCACCTCGGCTCCAAACTGTTCGATCTGTCGAAAACCTTTATCATTACATGATCTCCAGGCCGGAGACCATGTCCTTCGCCAGTAGACCGATCAGGGAGCGCCTCTCGGACCTGTTGATGAATAGAAACCAAGTTATCCGTTAACTGTGCCAGATAATCACTCATCATCACACAAGGTACATCATACACAGCCTTAGGCCTTGGTGGACCCCAAATATTCATTGGGCGTCCAAATACAATCTCATAGGGTGTAAGGCCGGTTCGAGAGTGTGGCACCGACCTAATTGACAATAACGCCAGTGGCAAGGCGTCTGGCCAAGTCAAAGATGTTGAAGCTTGAATTTTGGCGATCTTAAGCTTCAGTGTACCATTATATTTCTCGACTAGTCCTGCAGACTGGGGGTGGAACACGGCGTGGAACTTCTGGGTGATGCCTAGGCCCTTCAAGACATACTTTATAACATCCGCTACAAAGTGAGGGCCATTATCACTCCACAGAAGTCTACAGACGCCGTATCGGGGGAAAAACTCTTTCAGCAATAGCTTCGCTGTAGTCATTGCAGTATTGTCTTTCGCAGGGTACGCCTCAACCCATTTACTGAAGGCGCAAACCACTACTAGAACATACTTCAAATTGTTACAGCGTTCAAGCTGGATGTAATCCATCTGCAGAACCTCAAAGGGTGCAGTGGGCGTCGCAAATCCTCCTGCTGGAGTTCGCGTGCCTTTCCCTGGGTTATACTTCAGACAGATCATACAGGTCTGCACCACCCTCTTTGCCGTGCTAGCAATCTCTGGATGCTCCCAGACTTGGGTAAGCAATTTCACAATTGCGGAAGCTCCAACATGTGCTAGCCCATGTGCCATCTGAACCATAGGTTGTACAAAGGCCGTGGGTAATTTCCATCTATCCATCTGCTTATTTCTCCAACAACCCTCATCATCCAGTTCTCCTTCACTAGCCCATTGTTCCCGCTCTTTATCAGAAGCGGTCTTTTGTATTTCTCGCACTTCCTCCTTCGCATCATGCCATCTCTCCACCTGTGACTTTACTACATACATGGCAGTAGTACCGGGTTGCATCGCAGTCTCCCGTGCTACTCGATCCGCCAACGCATTCCCTTCTCCAACCTTATCAACTACTTTCCTATGGGCACTACACTTAACAATGGCAATTCTCTTCGGGTATGTCAATGCAGTTAAAAGATTGTGGACTAACTCTCCATGCATTATCTGTACCCCATGTGACGTTAGAAACCCTCTCTCCTTCCAGAGTAGGCCGAAATCGTGCGCTACTCCGAAGGCATAGCGGCTGTCTGTGTAAACATTCACACACAATCCTGTACTGAGCTCACACGCTCGTGTTAACGCTATCAGTTCCGCTGCTTGAGCTGATTTCTGTGGTATGCGTGCTGTCTCCACTATCGTCTGTAACGTGGTAATTGCATACGCTGCTGAAGTCGTACCATCTGGTAGCTTCAGGCATGATCCATCCACCCACAACTCTCCATCTACATCTGAAAAGGGCGTATCCTGGAGATCAATACGACCCTTTGTTTGTTCCTCAGTCACAAGAATACAATCATGCGCTTTCTGTGCCTCAGGCTGGGTCTCGGGATATGGCAACAATGTGGCCGGGTTTAATGTCACGCACCTTTTTAACGTAATATGAGGAGCTAAAAGCGTCAACTCATATCCCGTTAAACAGGCACTGGTCAAATGCTGCGTCTTTGTCTGATTAAGCAGGGCATCAACAGCGTGGGGAACTAACACCAACAGTTTATGGGATAACACAATTCCTTCACTCTGCCGTATTGACACAGCTGTCGCCGCAACCGAGCGAAAACACCCTGGCAATGCTCGGGCGACAGGATCAAGTACAGCCGAAAAGTATGCACAAGGGCGCTGCTTATCGCCGTGCATCTGCACTAAGACTGATAATGCACATCCATCTTTCTCATGCACATACAACGAAAAGGGTTTTGCATAATCAGGGGTCCCTAACACTGGTGCTGAACAAAGGGCCTGTCTCAATTGCTGAAAAGCAGCGTCACACTCATCTGACCAGGGGATCGGGATGGGCGTGTCTTTTGTCAAGAGAGCTAGTAATGGCTTAGCTATGTGTGAAAACCCCAATATCCACTGCCTACAAAAAGAAACAAGACCCAAAAATGCACGCACATCCTTCTGCGTGGATGGCCTCGGTGTGTCCAAAATTACTTGGATACGATCTGGCGTGAGTGCACGCCCCTCCTTAGACAAAAGGTGACCCAAATAAGTCACCTTTGGTCTACAGAATTGCAATTTCTTCCTAGAGACCTTGTGATTGTGGGATGCTAAAAAGGAAAGTAAGGCTAACGTGCTCTTCTCACACAACTCCAGGGTGTCAGCCGCCAACAAGATGTCATCGACATATTGAATGAGGGCGACCCCCTCGAGTAAGGCAAAGGAGTCCAACTGTCGCTTCAAAGCCTGACTATAAATACTAGGGCTTTCTGTATAGCCCTGGGGAATTCTACAAAAACGATAAGATCTATTGTTTAATGTGAACCCAAAAAGAAATCGGCTATCAGGGTGAATGGGAATAGAAAAGAAGGCATTTTTCAAATCAATCACCGAGAACATGGTCGCCGTAGGCGGGACCAAGGTAAGCAACGTCGTGATATCGGAAACCACCGGGTACTGAGGTATCACGATCTTGTTTACCTCCCTCAAATCAATTATGAACCGATAGACCTTTGCATCCGTGTCCTTTTTCAGAATAGGGAGAATCGGACTGTTACAGATATTATAGGGAACTTCTTCCACTACTCCTACTGCGATCAAATCTTGCACAATCTGTATGAGAGCCTCCTCGCCCTCCTGGGAAATACGATACTGTGGGAGGCGTGGTAGTACCGCCCCCTCCTGGACACTAATGTGGACCGGAGGAATCACCATTTGTCCGACATCTGTGTCCGAAGTCGCCCATAAAGCTCGGGGGAGGGTAGCCAACAACGCATCCTCTGAGATCGTACACATCCGCCCAGATCGGGGGTAGTTGTCATTTAAAATCACCCTCACACCCTCAGGGGAACAGCGGATTGTGGCCCTAAAGTACTTTAACATATCAAGGCCCATAATGTTATCCGGTGTGTACGGAGCAAGCAGAAACGGACAAGGCGCAGAAAAACAATCAACTTTAAATGCAAGGGGCTGTGAAAGAGGGCTTCGGGAGAGTGTACCGTCAAACCCTACCGATGTAACTATTGAGCCGGATGGGGGAGCCCCCGGAACCAAGTACCTAGACAATGCACTACGTGTCGCTCCTGTATCCACTAGGAACTGATCAGTAGAACCTAAAACCTCAGCCGATACATAAGGACCCGTCTGATCGACCGGCACCTCAACTGATTCGGACCCCCATCCTACGCATTCCTATGCATGCTGAGAATCATGATATCCCGATCGATCGATGTCCAATACATGATACTGGTGCTGGCGATCGAAAACATTTGAGCTATCTCGGTGCTGTCCGGCAGTATCGAAACGGGCATTATCGTTGGAATTCCCTCTAAAGTTCGAGAAGCCCCCTCTACCTCTCGGGCCACCCGGAGTGTGCCCCTGACGCGAAGCACGCAACGCTGGGCAATCCCTGGCCCAATGGCCCAACTGCTTGCAATACGCACACTGGTTCCTATTCAAATCAGATCGGCCCGAAGGGGGACCATAAGATCCGCCCCTTCCTCTATTATTATTACCCCGGCGGGGCGGGCCATATACTTGTGCTAACATCACCTTGGTTTTGAGATCTTTCGATTTCTTCTCTTCCTGGCCCTTCGCCTCGTGCTCCTGACGCTCATAATACTGAGCGATAGTCAGAAGGGCCGTCGGTGTCGCGGAGGACCAAGAACTCTCACTCGCTTTTAACCGGGCCGCAACTGCCGGCAGCAGATTAGCCACATATTTGTCCGCGAAAAGGTGGCGGCCCGTGTCGTCAGTAAGCGACTGGCCACTAAAATCATGAAACGTCTCCTCAAAACGCGTAAAGAAGTCCGCGACTGACTCGTCAACCTTCTGTTTACACGCAGCTAACATATTCCAGTCAATCTTTTTAGGGGGGATAATCGTCTTCAACTTAGCCACAATAGCCGCAGGGAGATCTAAAATATTCTGGGGTGGTTTCTGTGCGGGCTTCCGTTCCCTATCCTCATCCTCAAGGTCAGACCACCGGGCCTTGAAAGCAACCGCATCATCTACCTTTCGGACAGAGCGCCACGTATCCGGCGGTAGGATAAGGCCAAAGAACAAGTCTATATCCGCTAAGGTCATAATGCAAGAATTCAAGGCCCCCTCGACTTCTTCATAGAAGGCCGCTGGATTCTTGCGGGGGTCAGGCAGCGCATTCTTTAATGCCATAACATCGGCCCTATGCCATGGAGTATAAACCCAATTATACACAAAATATCCCCTAGCATCGACAGAATTAATATCCGAGCTAGTCCCTGCTCCCTTGGGAGGAACATACAAAGGCGCCGCCTCTCGCATTGGTTTAACATGCACTATGTCATCCGTATCTGACTGGGAGGCGGATGGGTGGCCCCCTGCTGCAGACGAATCCGACTGCTTCTCCTCCTCCGTTTGTTGACGTGCTTTCTCTCTAAGGGTCAGCACCTCGTCCCGCAAAGCGAACAGCCGCCGAGCCGCCTCAGAAGCCTTAAGGGGAGAAAAAACACCATTACGTAATGCTCCGGCATCCGAAGACACTTCGTCAGGCTCAAGGATACTAGAATATTTTCGGAAAGCAGCAATTACTTCTTCTGAGAAATGAGATAGAAAATACACCCTCTCTCTATCTTGCCACGACCCCCAAGTATGGAACAACTCATCCTTAGACATCTTGCCCTTAAGTGCACGGAGGGAAAGTTTCCGAAGATCAGCCATATGCTCGGTCGATAACATGGACCGTGTGTCGACCTTACCCGGAGCCGGACCAGAATCTTGCGGCCGCGGAGCAGATGCGCCAACATAAGGGGGCGGAGAGCGATCTAGTAAATAAAAATCGTCATCAGGATTATTAAGGACAGGATAAAGTGGCTGGCGAACAACATATTGACCCGAAACTTGTAGCCTACGCTCTTTCTCTTGTCTGTCCGTTTGCTCTTTGTCCTCCCGACGCTTCGCTTCCTGCGCTCGCACATGGTCATTCTTTCGCTGCTCCTTATCAAACAGCGCTTTCTCACGTTTCTCTCGCTCACGCACTTCCTTCACCCATAATCGCACACACTCAAACATATCCTGACGAGCACGTCGCTTACACATACACTGTTCCACATACTCAATCTTACGTATATCAAACGATCCATACAAAGGCCATCGCAACTCAGGATCCTTCCTCGTATATTTCCTCCACAACGTGCTGTACATTATGGAAGAAAGACCATGCTTCACGTACATATCCCTATTAGGAGTCCCTTCTGGGGGAGCTGGAGCAGATTCCTCGAGGTTCAACCGGTTCCCAAAACAGCAGCACCATTTACGAAGTGCGCTAAAAGCAGGCATGCTAGGAATAATGCAAAATATGCAGTATTATCAAGAAAAATGGCACTTAATCGTTGCGCCGTTCAAAGTTTACACAGCTCCGGAGAAATTTCTCCACATTACCTGCCTATATGTGTTGCAACGCATATATTTTCACAAAGACAAATTCAAAATATGACTAGTCACCACCAATCAAACTCAAATAGCCAGACCAGGCTTCAAAACTCGGAGCAAGTACCGTACAACGGTTCTTACCAATCAAGAGTCCAGGTTCCAACTGCCAAGCTCCACAATCGCCCAAACGGCTCTCACGGCAGGACCGACAGAAGAGGTCTCAGTCGATGACCGGCGCCACCCAGACGGTCAGCTCGGAAGGGAAGGAAGAAAAAACCTCGGGATGCCAGGGCTAAGACGCCGCTGGCAGTGATCACGTCCCCGGCCAAACTCCTCACCTTCGTCGCGACCAGTCCTTCGAGCATCCGAGTCGCCGATGAGCCCCACGTGACGGGCGCCAATTGATGAATACAAGCCCCAGCTAGGCCCGCAAGAGACAAGGGTTCGCTCTTCTGTAACGAAATCTATAAGGAAGTTGGCACGGAAACTGCAAAGTACAAAAACAACGTTTATTAACCCTTAAGGGTGGTCCTACAATCCACACAACACTCTTCAGTATTGCAAGGAGTAGCACACAGAACATTCGTACATTGTCCCCTTTTATACACAACAGAGGGGCTCATAGTGGGTGGATACCACAGAGTTGAAGAACATTACCATTTAGGGTCATTCTCGATACTGAATCAATACATGGGCGGAGCTAACACACTCCTTGGGCCCGCGAAAACACATGGTCAAGCAAAGCTAATTATAACAGATGTGGTCAAGTCTGGGCATGCGCCAGATAGACAAGAAAGCTATTTATAACTGTTACTAGGCAGATTACAAGAGCAACTAACACAGAGGTCGGACTCTCCTCGTGGTGAACACGTGGCAGCATGCCAATACAAAATGGAGTCCGGACTTCAGCCAACATAATGAAGAAAACATAATAAAAGGGAAGCATTAATGTCTTCAGTAAATGCTTAATCACATTCTGCTTTAATTTACAACAGGAGTGAAGGCCTATTTCCATAGAGGACATATAGCACAGATTTGGTCCAGTTTATAGAATAGCCAGCATATCTACCAAACACCTGAAATATTTCCTGGACCACATTAAGGGGTGCAGGTGGTGAGGCGTCCTTGTGGACCCACATTGCCAGAGGCTCAAGGGCCAGGGCAAAGAGAAGCAGGGACAAGGGGCATCCCTGTCTGGTGCCCCTGCTGAGAACAAAAGTGGAAGATTTCCTATTGTTGAAGACTACTTGGGCAAGCGGTTGTTGGTAGAGAAGCTGAACCCAACTGGTAAATTTGGGGCTTAACCCAATTTAGGAAGGACTGCAAACATGTAGAGCCACTCGATGGTGTCAAATGCTGAAGCGCCATCAAGAGAGACCACGACAGCATCTTCTCTAATTGTGTCAGCATGGCAGAACACCCCGTGGAGCCTGCGCAAGTTGAGGGAGGTGTTTCTAGTGGGCATAAACCCCAACTGGTCCGGGTGGACCATGCGGGTAAGGACCCTGAGCAGATGAGAGGCAAGGATCTTTGCCAAGATTTTCGCTTTGCAATTGAGCAACGAAATGGGTCTGCAGGATGAACACTTATTGGTCGGTTTGCCCACTTTGTGAATGACACCGATATTGGCAAGCCTCTGATCCTTGGTCAGGATACCCCCCTCTTACTTTTATGGACCATTTCAGTGAGATAGTGTGCAGTCTTGCCCGCTGTAAGCTTAAACAATTTAATGGGCAAGCCGTTAGGGCCTGATGCTTTCCCACCGCGTAAGTTGTGAATGGCTTTTTCGACCTCTGTAACTGTGATATCTAGGTCAAGATCGGAACGCTCCTCTTCAGTGAGTGAAGGCAATGAAATATCCCACAAAAGTGAGGAAGCCTTCTCCTCCGTGTGCGGTGTTTGGGACGTATAAAGTGCCTGATAATATTGGCCAAATGCATCAATTATGTCCTGGTGGCAGTGAGGTGGGAGTGAGAGTCCGTCTCTATCTCAACCAAAACGTGATGTGCCTGATGTCTTCGATCTAGCCAAGCTAACAGTTGCCAGCCTTATCGCCAACGTCATAAATTCTGCTGAGTGTGGCCCTATGATGCGACTTGGCGGCCTCAGTTGTCAATCGGTGTATTCCTTGACTTTAATACTCAGTTTCTGTCGCACCTTTACCGAGTCATGTAGCCGGAGTGTGTCCTCCAAGAGTCAGATTTCCCCCTCCAAACGAGTCATATCTGCACTCTTCTCTTTCCGCTGTCCCAAGATCTGGGCCAAAGCCACCCCGTATAACGGCCTTGTAGGCCTCCGAAAGCGTTGTCATCGAGTCTACCGACCTGTCGTTCTCCTGGAAGTAAAGGTCTGACTCACTTAAGACATTGTCCCTGATTTGGGGAGTCATAAGATACCAGGAGTTAATCGGGGCTGTACGGCCAACCGTGGGCTCCCCCACCTCCAGTCAACATAGGATAGGTGAATGGTTGGAGATTCCCCTGGCCTGTAGTGCTGTATTTCCTTTACGCTGTTAAGTTGGTGTGCTAGTGTCAGAACATAGTCTATACGTGACATACTACGGTGTGGACCTAAATAGAAGGTGTATTGTTGCCCGGTCGGGTGCAGTCTCCTCCAGACATCCACCAGGCCCATCGCTCCCAGAAAGCTGTGGATTCACATGCGGGAGGGCGGCAAGGCCTTTTGGGGCCATCGGTTAAGGGAATCAGAGACAATGGAATTGAAATCGCCCCCGATCAACACTCTGCCTTCCTGCAAGTCTAGGAGGACATCCCCAAGGTCTGTAAAGTCCTGGGTGTGCAATCCCGGCGGTACATAGACAGAAAGGAGATTGAGTATGCGCCCCTCCCAGGTCCCGGAGGCAGCAACGAATCTACCAAGGACATCAGTACGGACAAGGTCAATTGTTATGGGGAATGATTTCCAGACCATTATGCCCACTCCCTGGGAGCCAGATCCAAAAGCCGAGTGTGCCATCAACTGAAATCCCCATCCCGACATGGCCCTGCAAGCATTTCCAAGCCAGTGCATCTCTTGTAAGAGGACTATATCGGGGGAGTGTCTTTTAAAAAATTGGAGCACTATACTCCGCTTGAAATTGTCTCCCAGCCCATTGACGTTCCACGACTACAGCGTGAGTCCTTGTCTAGTGGTCGTGCCCATAGCGCCCTATTGCGTGTTCACTCAGTTGCAGGGGGAGCCTCCCGTGAATGCCCAAAGGGGGGTACACATCAGTAGACCACTTCCCCTTCATAAACAGAAATACTAAAAGCATGTAACCAGTGATTGCCCTTCCTTGGAGCCAGTCATATTTGGCATACCTGTGAAACAGAAAACAATAAAAACCAAAACATCTCTCCCCCATCCCTTGCAAGAAAAAGAGCTCTGAACAGTACACTGGATATGGTTCATGATGGAGAGATGCTGCGAGCAGGATGCCCACCCCCCAAACACACAGAACCCAACCCCCCTGCCCGCACTCCGCATGGCGGATTATGATGCATCAGATCTACTTGTCCAGAGTGTTCTTGAATATACAATACGATATATGTCACTACCATCACAAAGAAACAAAATTCAAAACAATTGAAACAAACCCCTCCCACCCCCCAATGCCCAACACCCACCCCCCACCCTGCACGACGGGCACAAAACCACCCACCACCCCCAACTTGCAGAGTGCCTTTCGCCCACCCTCAACAGTATTGGGAACATGATCCAATCCCACTCCCTGGGGCATCAATTTGTGTGAGTACTTGCATCCCCAGTGAATCAGACATAGTGAGAGATATTTATCCAAAAACAAAAGCAACGATGCTACCTCCACAGGAAACAAGTAGGATTGTAGAGCTGGAATTGTAGGATCCATATTGTGTTAGAGTTCAAATAGACGACGGTTGACAACAGAACAACCGACGCCTGTCGAGGCTTTGATCAATTCAGATTCCACCCGCAGCTTAGCGGGGAACAGCATGGCGTATTTGATTTCTTGGTCCCGCATCGCACGCTTCACGTCCAGGAAGCTACGATGTTGTTTCTGGACCCGTAGAGTGAAGTCTGGAAAGAAGGTGACCTTGCTATTGTCCATGGCAAGTGGCGGGCCACTCTCGCCATCTGGAGTATGGCAACCCTGTCACGAAAGTTAAACACTCTTGCCAGAAAAGGTCGGGGAGACGCACCCGGCTTGGGCCTACCCCGGGTACCCGGTGTGCACGTTCAATAGAAATACATTTGGATAGACCCTTTGGCTGGAGCCGCTGGAGTATTAACTCCTTGACAAAGAGGTCCGCCACCTGCCTTTCGGCCCTCTCCGGCACCCCTAAAATGCAAATGTTATTACTCTGCATGCAGCCTTCGTAATCGTCGAGCTGTAGAGCCATTGTATCCTAAGTGGTTTGGAGTTCAGTCACCTGGCATTTGAGAAGGTCCGTATCGTTCGACAGGTCCTTGGTAGTGATTTCAAAAGCATTGATGCGTTCCGACAATTTTCTCACGTCCGCTCTGATCAAAGAAACCTCCGTGGCGACGGTATCAATCCAGTCTTCCAGAGAGGTGCGCACCATCGTTATGGCAGTTAAAATGTCCTGCAACGTGGGGTCCGGTTGATCCCCTCTAGGTTTGGGGTTGATTTGCGTCTCATCCTGACCTTTCTGCCATGCAAATTTGTCTAACTTTGCTTGTATCGTGCCTCGACCACTGCGACCGTTTGCCATGATGTAGCCGGTGAGTAGGATATAGCAGAGAAGGGACCGGGCTGTACCAGCTACTCACCGGCGCCTGCCTTGAGACCAAGCCCACACCGGCCTGTCGGCTTCCACCAGCAATGCCCAGACCCGGAAGTACCACTATGACACAGGAGTCCCACACCGGTAGGGGAGGGGGGGAGAGAGAACAGAGAGCTTGCAGGGAGCAACAACAGCTGTTCAACGTGCAGCACTGCAGAAAGTCTTAACTGTGAAGGAACAATCGACCTGAGGTGAAATTAGTGTTGGAGTCCAACTCCCCCTCCCTTGCAGAGAGTCTATGTGGCCTCTGCCCACATGGCTGATACACTGGTGACCGTTCAACTCCAGGTGCAGCGCTCGCCCTCACCCCCTGAAATGCTGAGTGTCCTGGACCCCTTGGGCCTCGCCCCCACACCAAGGCTGTCAGATTAATGCAGACTCCAGTCCACACTACGCCATTGCAGCGCTTCCCCCCAGCGCCACATCCACCCAAAATGGCTTCGAGGCCCACACTCGGGGCCTGATCTCCCGCAGGGGAGCTTGATCTATCGCCAGGGGCGTCGTCCAGGGCACCGCAGCCGCGGTGCACAGCGCTTCATTATTGGGGCCCGGGGTGGGTGATGAGGCCGAGTATGAAGCGTTGGTGCAGGGCCAGTAGGCCTTCAGTGACGCGCAGGAGTGGGGGAAGGCCCGGACTGGCACCCAGGGCCGGATGGTGCACTGTAGGTCTGAGCTGCTGGCTCCGATCGAGCCCGTGTCTTCACGCTGGTGAAATGTGTGGGCCGCTGTCGGCCCGCGGTGCACAACAGCAAGCGATCCGGGTGTTTTGGGCCAGCGGTGGGGTCAGCGCACTCACCGGTGATACTGCCGGTACAAGGAGCACAGCACAGCCTTTCCGTCACTGGCGTGGGCCTCGATGCTTCACAGCAGCCGCAGTGTAGATTTAGTGCGCGCGGCCGGGGAGCGACATGATACGCCCCAGTCCTCCGGTGCCGCAGCACACCTCCAGTCAATTTCAGCCTCACAAACACCCCCGATCGAGGCACTCTTCATCCCAGCTGACGGGCACAATATCAGGGTTAGGTAAGCTCCAGCACAAGTGATTTCGTCCGGGGCAAATAGTTTTTTCAGGATTTATCGGGAGTGGCAACACTGAGCTAGGTTACCGTGCAGCCATTTCCCTCAGCTGTTGGCCATGCCCCCAGTTTATTATTCTTTACCCTACCTTTATCTACTGCTCACCTACCCCTCGCTCTACTTTACCACTCTACTTAATTTCTTGTCCTCATATCTTTCTGTTTCATCTATAACTAACCCATGTATCTCTTCCTTACTATGTGACCTTCTAGGTCACCTCACTATTCATGCACTACCTCACCTCTCCACCCCTCTTTCATGTTTCCCTTTGTTCCTCAAGCACACCCCGCTTACTACCTTGGGGGCATATTATCAGGTCAGGCGACAAAATTATAGCCACTATAGCGGCAGAAAACTGCTGCTAAAACGGC
This sequence comes from Triturus cristatus, assembly GCF_964204655.1. Classification (NCBI taxonomy): domain Eukaryota; kingdom Metazoa; phylum Chordata; class Amphibia; order Caudata; family Salamandridae; genus Triturus; species Triturus cristatus. The sequence goes on from NC_140585.1 coordinate 621,318,831, forward strand.
GATAATGAGCTTGATAATATGCTCTATGGAATTCCAATTGAAGCTCAGGTTAGATGTCCTTCACATCTAACATGGGCTTCAATTGGAATTCCAAAGAGCATATTATCAAGCCCATTATCGCCGTTTTAGCGGCAGTTTTCTGCCGCTAAAGCGGCGATAATTTTATCGCCTGTCTTGATAATATGCCCCTTACTTCTTTATCATTATTTCTTGTTCTCTACGTACTTTTCTTTATCATTACCTCTTCTCTCTCACTCACACTTTCATCTGTATCTCCTTCTCTATTTTAATTCACGCTTTCTAACTCATGTCTCTATCGCTCTTTCTTTACACAAATTTCTAACTCATATCTCGGTATCTACCTCTCTCAACCTCACTGCTCTCTCTACCTCACCCTCTTTCTCTCTTACACTTTAAGAATCCGACTTCTCTTTCTTTACCATGCATCTGTCCCTCTACTTTTCTCTGCTCTTCACCTCTCTTTCTTTCCTTTGCCCTTCTTTACCTTTTTTACCTTTTTTGCTTCCTCACTATTTGACATGACCTGTCTTTCTTTACCCCACTTCTCACGCAGCCCCCTCACTACCTCACCACTCTCTTTACCTTGCTTCTCTTTGTATTTCTGTCTTTCCACTTTACCTTCTGTGACTCTACCTGTCTCTAACTCATCTCTATTTCTATCTTACCTCTTTCTCTAGTCTCCCATCCAGTAACGGTGTGCCACACTGTCTCCCTCTCTATATTTCCTTCTCCCTAGCTCCAGCTTTCTCTACCTCTCTACGGAACTCTAGAACCTTATCAATCTCCCTCTCTATATTTCCTTCTCCCTAGCTCCAACTTTCTCTACCTCTCTACGGAACTCTAGAACCTTATCAATCTATCTCTCTTTCTCAGCTTGTCTCTTACTATCTATGTTTACCTTCCTCTCTTTAAAATATATCCCTCCCTACCTCACCCATCTCTCTACCGTATTTCTCACTCTATCTCCTTTTTTCCCTTACCTTTTATACTTTGCCACTCTCTTTAGTTTTCTGCCACCTCCCATTTGTCTTAATCAGCAGCAAGAGAGGTGGTACGTTGTACAACGAGCATACCTCACACCTGCCAAAATGTATTGTTACTTTCAACGCGCCGACGCAGCTTGTCCTAGGTGTCACCTGACCGACGCCAACCTTCTTCATATGCTGGGGGAATGTCCACTCCTAACTATTTCCTGGAAGGGTGTTGCAACCCAATTATCTGCCTGCACAGGGCGCACAGTGCAGCCCACATGAGAAGTATGAATATTGAGGGGGATATTCACAAAGAAGTGGCGGAGAGAGGCGTTAGCCTTCTTGGCTTAACACCTTTCTCCACCACTTCGGAATCGCAAGGCTGCACCATATTCACAAGGATATGGTGCAGCCTTGCGTTTCCCCCTGCGATGGCGCTAAGTCTAACAACTTAGCGCCAACGCAGGCATCCTTGCACCAGAGTGCAAGGGTGTCTGTGTGCCTGGGAGGATTGTGTATGTGTAGGAAGGTGTTCCTTCCTGCACATAAACAATCCTAAATTCAATTCTCTCACTTTCATGTGTGCTGCTTTATGCAGCATACATGAAAGTGACAGAATGGCATTTAAAAAAAGGTTTGTTTATGTACAGGAAAGGACACCTTCCTGTACATACACAAGCCATGGCAATTTGCTTTTTCCATGTGTGCTGCCTTGTGCAAAAACGAGCAAATATAGCATTTCTCCTCTTTTTGCCTGTTTAAGGCCAGGATTTTCCTGGTCTTAATGTTGGCGTTGCCTCCTGTTTACGCTGCCCTTGTAAATAGGGGGCAGCTTCAAAATCAACGGATGTTGCAGTGGAACGCCCACCGCAACACCCACTGCACGCCCCTTTCACGCTAAATACAGCATGAAAGGGTGTCTTATTAACAACGTCATTGAAAGTGGCGATAGGGGCTTGTGAATATATTCCCCTGAGTCTTTTTCACAGGGGTAAGAGACACAAGGCACCTCCCGCTTCCTCGATCTGGGCATGTTGATGGCTAAATGCCTCATCACGTGCCGCTGGAAATCACCTGAACCTCCGCCCTTGGTGTCCTGCAGGCAATCGCTCCTGGTGTGGGCACAGGCGGAAAGTGAGGCATTGTGCAGGGAGGATAATTTAGGGCTGCGCAAAATCCCCAAAGCCACTAACTGGGACACCATACTGCATGATTTTCAGGCTGATTTGAACCCTAATTCAGCTTCTCCAGACGCCCCCATGGGAGGAGAGGGGCCATATGCAGAGGCCTGACCACTTGGTTTATTCCAAACGCATGAGGCACTGTTGGGTACCTCGATGCTCGCCCGCACCTGAATCACAGGTTTGCTGGACCGATTGTTGGTAGCATGGACATTACTGTCTACCATGGGTGCCTGGTTGGCGTGGGAGAGGGCTGAGGGGTTTAGTCTGTGTGGATTTATTTAGCTTATTGTCCTCGTTGTTGTTGATCTTGCAATGCATTTCTGACTTTGCCATTATGATGCGCACTGGACTTTACAGATGACCACGTGTGTGCGGTTCACAGGGGCACTCATAAACTGAGGTGCATGTGCACCCTATATGTCATGTGTTACGGACACCTGTTTAGTTATTCACTATAACAATGACGTGTAGTATACATTCTGTAGTATATTAATGCTGGCCAACGTTCCACGTACTGTATCTTTGTATGTATGACGCTATATGTGGTATAGCTCCGTCAACTCCTTACCTTTGTTTAAAACTCAATAAAATAGATTACAAAAAAAAATCGTGCAATATTGTTGGTGAAAGACAAACAAACAAGCTCATAAATAAATTACTTGATCAATATTTTTTGGCAGGGAAATGCCATGTAGCTGAGCCTTCGGGTTTTTTGCATGTTCCTGTTTGTTAAAGTGTAACGTGCAACTCAATATCGTATGGCATTATTGGAGCTTGAATTAGCTAAAAAATGGCATCACATGTAAAGTTATTGCAAATAGAGAACCCAAAACTTGTTTTACCTGGAGTCTCAAACATCTTTGTGAAGTCACTGAGATAGATTAGGGAACATGGATGCCTGTAGCAACCATAAGTGCAGCAGGTGCAGTGACACCCAAGTATAGCTGGTTATGGCTTTAATTAATGACCTAGAGAGCCTCGGGTCAATTTTCATTGTTTGCCATAAGAGTCCATGGCACCCACGATACACTGCTGTTGATGGCAGAAAACGTGAATTCACAACGGGGGCGCCAGAATTCGAACCCGTGGCCTTGGGGTCACGCTCAGTTCCTAGCAAGAAATGCATTACGCAACTGAACCAGTATAACAGCTCTGTACACGCCTGACGGGAACCCATTGCAGACAACCGCTCATGCCACCATCCCTTCAGGAATGCAGCTGCACTTGGAGGAACAAAGCCAAAGTCCACCCTTTGTCTACTCCCAGACACTATTGAGTAAGACTATGAGAAGCATTGTTGGCACCGCTGCCGCCTCCGTTCGGGAGTTAATATTTCTCGCATGAGGAGGCAGCGAAGCCCGCTGTTTGGAAAAGTTCATATTACCTGCACACCGATTTTCAAACCTTCGTCTGTAACTTGAAACAGGTTTCTGTAATCTGCTCTGTGTTGATGTAATCTTCCAGGCTGGGTCACAAATATTCCTTTGGAACAACCCCGCCCGCCTGGCGCTTACCAAAACCTGAGCACAGGCTGCTGTAATCGCGCTGTTTTTTTATTTGTGTTTCCTCATGCAAGCCTAAAGTGCTTAACGCTGTGGTGCCCGTGGACAGGGATTTTGCAATTGCACAGAAATGACATGAGGACCGACAAGAAACTCCAGAAAGTGCCTTACGGAGTTTGTTTTTCCGCATTGTGTGCCCTATGTTGTAATTGTTAATGTTGTTGTGACGCACCATGTTTGTGTACAACGCCCATCCCCCCTGTCGTGTTCCTTTGCACATGGTCAAGTAGTGATAGAAGCCGAGGCCGTGCAGAATGGGTTCATGGGCATGGCACTAGCTGTTTAAAAACCACCATAAACAGAACTGGAGCCTGGAGGTGCCCGCGAGGTGTGTCTGCATACAGACAGAGCTCTGATGCTGGACGCTGAGGCGCCCAGACATTCGTTGCAGCACTCTGGCATCAGCCAAAACGTGTCTCATCCTCCGATTGCAGTCGTGTTTTCCTTTGTCTTGAAGCTCGAAATACTAAACACGTTACTGTACTAAAACAATACAACCCGCTGCTTTATCACCAAATTATGTTAAAAAGGGAAACAGCCATTAATACAACGTGGCTGTTACCACACATACCCCCACATGCATCAAGGTAGGAATCGCAATTATGGAATCGCAAAAGCCTATGCATATAGGAATCGCTAAAATAATAGCGATTCCTACACATTACTTAATTGCAACTCGCAAATTATGAGTCACAATTAAGGAATGGCATGCGCAATTTGCGAGTACCCATTAGGTACTCGTAAATTGCATATGCAATTTCAAGGATGCAAGGGTGCCAAAAGCACACCCTGTTGCACCCCTGAAATTGTAATGTGCACCCATGTTGCGCACACACATGCCCCAGGGCATATGTGTGTGTGTAACATGTAACTTTGAAAAGTGCATTTTTCAAAGTTTTCGCAAATTACATTCCAGTTTCATTTGACGGTAATTTGCAACCCCTAATAGCGAAATCGCTATTTTAAATTGGATCATGTATTGCATTTAAGGAATCACAATTTGCGATTCTTTAAATGCAATCGCATTTTAAGTAATTGCAAATTCTGCGATTCCTTAAATTGCGATTTTTGCATTTGGGATGATGCATCCCAAATGCAAAAATACCGGTGGCAAAGGGACAGATTCTGAGATTCTGCCCGTTTGCGACTGTTTTTTTCGTTGATGCATGGGGCCCAAAGGGCCATATGTATCAAGCCTTTTTCCCATTTGCAAACGGGCAGATTCTCAGAATCTGCCCGTTTGCGAATGGGAAAAAGCCTTTTGGGATGTATCATCCCAAAAGGCCATCACAAAATAAAGAATCTCAAAATTTGCGATTCTCTCTTTTGCGAATGCAATTAAGGAATTGCAAATTGCGATTCCTTAAATGCAATTCGGAGAGCACCAGAAATTTGCTATTTGGCCTTAAGGAATTGCAAATTACCATCAACTTCAAGTTGGTGGTAATTTGCTATTTTCTTTAAAAAAACACTTTTTGCTAAATATTTAGCAAATCCTACATACATTGCATTTTGCGATTCTCTAATTTCGATTCACTAAAATCGCAATTTGAAAATCGCAAAACTCTTTTTTGATACATATGGCCCTTTATCACACGTGATTTTACAAAGGATATGCATTTACAACGAATTACGTTGTAAAGGTATGAACGATAAGGGCATATGCATGGTAAAGGCAATCAGCGTCTTTAAGGCCAAAGGTGGAAGGTGCACTCCTTGTGTCCGGACACATTAAATCAAATAGTCCAAACGGTATAAGATCTCTCTTCTTTTAATTCTTGAGATTTTTTTCACGATCACTCAGACACGAGCAAAGTACAGCCAACGCGTTTCGTTCCGTACAGGAACTTCATCAGGGCTGCAATAATTACAAACACAAAAAGTAACACTTAGAAAAACATCTATATACGACAAATATAAAAACAAACATATAATATATCACTACTCGAATTTTAGAGAGGATGGCACACAGAAAGGCGAAAAAGGGACATACATATAAAAGGCCCTAGACATATGGATATATACAAATACATAATATACACAAAAAATCAAAAAAAATTCAAACAAAATTTCATTGCAATAACACATACTAAAAAAACATGTAATTCGGACAACAGGACAATATTCACCATTGAAGAACAAAATAGGTGTAAATGATGCACGTAGCATGTATGACTAACAAAGGGTTTATAACGAAGAAAGAAGCAGAAAGAGTGGGAGAAAAGTAAAAAGAAAAAAGAAAGTTTATATGTATTAAAGTATACACATAAAATTATATAAGTGAGAAATGACATTTAAATAATCAAAAGTCACAGTGTGCAAGACTATATCAGAAAGAGATATAAATGAATAAATAAGTACTGTACCCAAGTATTAAATATCATTCGGTATTGTGACCCTCATTCATACGCAATGAATAGTACAACATCTCGGGTACCAAAGCAGTGATTAGTATCAGACCCAATCTACAACAAGTCGACTAGCATCTCACCTCTTTCAAAAAGAGTAGAATATAGATAAGGTAAGGTACTCCTAGGGCAGTATGTGCTCCTGTGTGGCTCGTTACGTCGCAGACAGAATTAATAGAGCATATGAAAATTATTTCATTCCTATATAAGAATAAAACACATTATCAAAAAATAAATAAATAAATAGTCACAAGGGAAAAATTATCCCTAGATAAGAATATATATACAGACGCACATATGAACCAATAAGCTCACCTTGCGTATTGTCATCCCATGTATAAATTAATACAATTGGACCCTCATGCGGTTTCAATGATGAGACGCATTCGAAGTAATAAGATTCCTATAGGACGTCAGGGCATATATATTAATATTAGGACCGCGCAATCAACCGTACCACAATGCGCGAATAAGAAGAATTCCTTTTGAAAATTAATAATCATAATTAAGTTAAAACTTTAACGGATGGTTTAACAATCTGCCATATGTTGCAGCTGATTAAAATCTAAGAAATGGAGAAAGGGCATATGGCTTTTCGGTGGTGGCCATATTGTAGTATTCATACTTGAAGAGGCAAGTTAATATTTGTAATTTAAGTTAAGACTTCGACGGATGGTTTAGCAATCTGCCATATGTTGCAGACGATTTGAATCTAAGAAATAGAGAAGGGGCATATGGCTTTACAGTGGCGGCCATATTGTAGTGTTCATACTAACAGAGACAAGATAGTGATGTCACAAACTCCACAGGTAGTGGTGGCCATTATGATCGAAATTAAATTCAGTTAAGGAAATAGCGCACCAGGTCTCGCCGGGAAGCGCAATATTGAGGAGATACGATCAGTAGCGTAAGTCATAGGGCACCAACATATAGTAGACGGTTTCCATATGGGAATTTAGGACACCAACATTCTCCTGGAATTATGGCAAATCAAGATCTTTAGATCTATTACGGTACAGGGCAATAATATGAGGCCAGATAATGGTAGTCACAGTAAACTTAAAATAGGAACAAAACTACAAAGTACCCTCGTATCACCACGTTATATAGAACCCATAGGTGACCCTTAAACAAAGTATACCGCATGCATCCTAATGGCGAGGTTTAATATGCAACCAGGGCAATCATGTGATGTATACACATATGTTTCAGTATAAAAGTCACATATACATGAGCCAAATAGTATTTTGTTTCATATTTTCAGATAACATATCAGAAGAAGAGTGAGGAGACAAAGAGAGGAAGGTGTAAAGATGTCAGGGAATATATATGACAGCATAAGAATGTTAACAAATAGCATCTATAACATTCCCTTGTTAAGGAGCAACATCATATATTGAAATGACAGGCAACTTGTTAGGGTGGGGAAACCTCTCATAGATGGTTATAGAAAATAGTGTAGTTCCCTATCCGTGTTATGTCCCCTCAGAGTAGCCTGGAGGCGACAGATCCATTTAGCCTCACGTTGTCTCACCAAGAGCTCCCGATTCCCACCCCTGTCTCCACAGGGAACATGGTCAATCCCATGGAACCAGAAATCATTGCTCTTGGGGTGTATTTTCCTGTAGTGATCAGTAAGGGGATAGCGACTATCATTATTAATGATGGCTCTCCTATGTTCCTGCAACCGCACCTTTAAAGGACGGACAGTACTGCCCACATAGATTAAACCACAGTCACATCCCAAGATGTATATCACATGGGTTGTGTTGCAGTTTATAAAGTGGTCAATTTTAAAAGATTTAGGGTTATTGTAAGAAAAAGTCTGTGTTTTATTTCGTCCAAAGGGGCACATGTTACATGAGCCGCATGTATAGAAGCCCATAGGTCTTAAAGGCAGCCAGGTTGTAGTTCCCTGTTTGTTCTTTACATAGCTGGGACATAGTGTTTCCCGTAACGTTCTTCCTTTGCGATATGTGAGCACGGGAGTGTCAGTAATGCTTTTTCTTAAGCCGGGTACCTCCAAGAGTAGATCCCAATTCTTTTTTAAGATGTTTCCGACTTTACCACTATTCATGTTATACTTAGTGATAAGACTTACTGGCCTTTCCCTGATATTCTCCTTCCTTTTCACCAGTCTCTCTTTTAGGGTTTCTTCCCTTGTTAGGCGGTTAGCCTTCTTGAGGGCTTTAGAGAGAATACCCTGTGTATATCCCCTTTTTAGGAACCTTTGTTCGCATTCATCAAGGTTCCTGTGATATGTGTCATCTTGACTACAATTTCTACGGATTCTGGTCATTTCCCCAAAGGGGATGTTATTAATGACAGATCGGGAATGGGCACTCGTGGCATGAAGAACCCCATTGCAGGCCGTCTCTTTCCTGTATAAGGTACTTTCCACCACTTGGTCATGAACATAAAAATGAATGTCCAAAAAGTTTATCTTCTCCTTGTTACATTCCATGGTGAATCTAACATTGAAGCTATTAGAATTTAGATAGAGAAGATATTGCTGCAACTGTTCCTTGGTTCCAGACCAAAGGCATATGATGTCATCTATGTACCTCCCCCAGTACACGAAGTAGTTTGTCCAGGGGGAGGCACACTTGCCCCAGGCGAACTCCCTCTCGAACCAGCCCATAAAAAGGCAAGCATAAGAGGGTGCAAACCTGGAGCCCATCGCGGTACCAAGTATTTGTTGGTACCAGCATCTGTCATGTAAGAAAAAATTGTTGTTAAGGATCATGTTGATCATCTCAATGATCATTTCATTGAACTGATAAAGACTGGCACTCTCCTTGTCGAGAAAGGTCCTCACAGCCCGTACTCCAAGTTCATTGGCAATACAAGTGTATAAACCTACAACATCCAGGGTCACAAACATCAGGTCTTCAGACCATTGGAAATCCTTAAGTTTAACAAGTATGTCCTTACTGTCCCTAATAAAGGACGGGAGGTTCCCAACAAATTTTTGGAGCCTGATGTCTACAAATTCCGCAATCTTTTCAGTAGGTGACCCTACCCCTGAGATGATGGGGCGGCCAGGGGGGAAAGAACCCCCCTTATGTACTTTAGGCAGTACATAGATACATGGATATGTGGGACAAGAAACATTGAGATATTTAAGTCATTCCTCTGTTAGGAGTCCCATTTCCTTCCACTCACTCAGTTTGAAATTTATAAGTTGCTTTAGTCCTGGAATAGGATTTGACAGTAGCTTACGATAACATGATTTATCATTCAATTGACGATCTATTTCCGACATGTAATCCCAAGCATTCATGACCACAACATTACCACCCTTGTCCGCCTCCCTTATTACGATATCATTGTCCTCCCTCAACCTGGTTAGGGCTCTTCTCTCTTTGGCAGTAATGTTGTGGTTAGTAGGATTAAAATATCTCCTAGTGGATTCCATCTTATGAAGGTCTTTGGTGACCCTTTCATAGAATATGTCAATGTTCCTATGATAGTTGGTGGTTGGAACAAATTTAGACTTAACCATTAAGCCACTGTCAATTGACGAAATTTGATCTATGTTCAGTTCATTCAAAAGTACAGGCATTTCAAAGTCAACATCTTCCTCAATGCTTAACAACATTTGGACATTACGTATCTCCCCATTCGTATGTGATGTGTCGCATTCTACCTTTTGTCGTTCACATGTCACATTCAAGTGTTGAGAAAAGAAGTCACGTAATTTGAGTAATCTTACAAATTTGTACAGATCGATGTGTACATCTGTTGGGTCCCCACTCTGCGATGGACAAACATTTAACCCTTTACTCAAGACTGATATTTCCTCTTTGTCAAGTATTTTATTGGATAGGTTTACAATTTTTAAATCACTTTCCACAATTTTATTTTCAATTGTTACCATATGGTTCATAGGGTCAAGGATCATCACTTGTTCATCTTGTTCCCTAGTCCTCTTCCTTTGCTTGTACCTCCCCTTGCCCCTCCTACCTCCCCTGCGAGTTTTGGCTGTTCTCTTTTCTGTTGAAGTCTGCTGCTTATCCTCAGTTTTGCGAGCTCCTTCTGAAAAGAAGAAGCTCCCTCTACTAAAGGGGTATCTGATGTAACATTGGATGCAATACTGCTAAGGGAGGAGGTGGAAACACTGTCTGTAGATCCGGTTTCATCATGACTTTCTTTTTCCTCTCTTGGTCTCTTTTTTTCTTCACTATTCTGAATATTATCGAATTTCTTCGCGAATGTGTATACTCGCCCATCCCGATAGTCTCGGTCATCCCTCCTCACTTTCTTAAGTTTTTTATCTTTAAGGTATATCTGATATTCATCCATCACCTTCTTTAGAATTGCAAAGTTTTTGGTTATTAGATCCTTGCAATCCATTGAATTGATCTCCTTTTCAAGATTTTCTATCTCTTCCTGCAGTTTTTCTCCCTTATCCCTAGCATGGCGAATTTACCTCAGCAGATGAAGAGACTCTCTGAAACCAGAAATGTCTTCAGCTTCCGCTTAAAAAAAAAACCCACAAAAAAAACCCTGCGCATCAGCCTTGAACAACTGGAATTTGTATGGCCTCGTCCCCATGGAGGTAAGGGGGATTGCACTGGAGAGCTGGGGGTGGGGGTGTTTTCATGACTGGGGCCGCGGCGGGTCTTACTTTAAGGCTCAGGACAGGGGCTGTTTTTGTTTTAGGGCAGGGGTCTGGGAGGTTTAGCGCCAGGGGCCAGTTTTAGGGCTTAGGTCTGGGGCTGGTTTTTTTTTCAGGGTTGGGGGTCAGGGGGTTTGCGCCGGTGTCCGGTTTTAGGGCTTAGGGCTGGGGCCAGGTTTTTTTTTAGGGCCGGGGAACGGGGGTTTGCGTCAAGGTCCGGTTTTAAGGCTCAGGGCCGCGATCTAGAGAGGTGGTTTTAGATTTTGAGGAAAAACCTTTACCACGTATATGCCTTTAACATACATGCCTTTATGATGAAATTTGTTATAAAGGCATGAGTGGTAAAGGCATTGGTGATAAAGGCTATGCATAGAAATGACATTTGCGTTGTAACAGCCGCGTTGGAACAGCATGCGTTACAACGGAATGCATGGTCATACATCCTATTAAGGAACGTCATTACAGTAACTTCTTTGAAGAATGGAGTGACACGCAATACGACATGGTGTGTGATCCCCCCATAAAATTACAATTCCTTCCTCTGCAATGTATTTGTTTGAGATGGACAAAAGCTGAAAAAAACAGAAATGAGTCAAAGTATTTTTTTCTAAATGTTTTAGATTAAGTTGCACGATTCTTCTGTCAAAGTAGGTATTTCCACAAATGTGCATTTCATCACAAACAAGAGTTGACTTCTGGATTTGTCTTTTACTTCTTTGGCTCCTTGGTTTTTTTGTTTTCAGTAGGTTTGAAGGTGGGGCGCTTGTCATGTATCTGATGAGGAAGGTGCTGTTTAAGATTTCAGGTGATTTTCTGTTGTATCCCATTGCATAAGACTCTCATTGAAAGTCAAAAATGTAGATTTGCACTTCCCAACAATAAGCAGGTCTATTTGAGCCCTGGTGTTGAAGTGACTACAGAGTTTAGGATTCAATTTCCATACCTTGACTCCACATAATGTCCACCTATGTATCAGTGCATTTAGACAGAGTTCTACAGATATCCACTGTTTTTCTTTTTCTTCAAAGGTCTTGCATTCAGGTCCTGCAGATTGTTGAGTTTACAAGTGATGAACATTGGCCATTATTTGCAAATATAGAGCATGAATAGCCCTTTCAGTACACCAAGAGTACCTCAGCATGGCCTTTGACACCGTGAACCATCCCACTCTTTTGGAGAGGATTCATAAGGCCGGTGTCAGAGGTAAAGCTCTGGATTTGATAGGCTCCTTTCTGAAGGATAGATCTTTCCAGGTTTTCGATAAGACTTGCTCCTCGGCGAATCTACCAGCCACCTGTGGAGTGCTTCAAGGGTCTTCTCTTAGCCCTACGTTGTTCAATGTGTACTTGCAACCCTTGCCGGATATCATAACTCCATTTGGGATCTCCATTGTCTCCTATGCGGATGATACCCAGCTAGGTTTTTCCCTTGCCCAAGATGTGCACCATGCAGTGACCACCTTAGGACCATGTCTGGAACAGGTGGCCAGCTGGATGAACAAGTCTTGCCTTAAGTTGAATGGAGCCAAGACAGAGGTTATGATCCCTGGGAGTAAATCCCAGCCTTAAAGGGCCCTCAACTGGCTGGTCTGCCTTGGTCCTTCATCCACTCCTAAACCAGCCATAAAAAGCCTGATGGTATGGCTGGAGAAAACCCTGACCATGGAATGCAAGGCGACCAAACTATCAGCCCACTGTTTTGAAATCATGTACGTGTTGCGCAAGATTCTACCTCTTCTCCCTCAGCCTTCGAGGAGGCTGGTAGTCCAGGCTCTGATTCTTTCTTGCCTGGGTTATGGCGATTCGCTCTGCATTGGTGCTCACAAGGCAGTGATTCATAAACTCCAAGTCATGTAAAATGCAGCCGCATGACTGCTCTTGGGTATTCATAGATATGATTCAACCAGAACAATGAGCTGAGTTTCCGAAAATCCCTTAATACATGTCTCTTTAGTAACTGATCCTCTGGTGACATTTCCGTCCTTGGTGTAGTGGTCCTTTGTCCGTTAGCGCTGGGATGCCTTTGGGTAGTCAGGCGCTTGATAAATCCCCTAGCATAGCACCTAGAATAGGAATAACACACCATGTTTCAGCCAAGCAGATAGTGCTTCTTCAGAGTATAATGGGCGCCCAGATAGTCAATAAATGGTGAGTATTCTGTGTGATTTCTTTCCAGTGTATTGATGCTCACGTGGGTGAGAATAGACGGTAGCAGATTTGATATGAAAAATGCTTAATAAACTGCAATATGGCATTGATTTAAAATGACATGATAGCAGCAAACTCACACTGGACTTTACGAACTGGGGTGAATCCAACGTAAGACGCCGAGAGCCTAATTTATGGGATTTTGGCGTAGGGCAGTGCAGCAAGGCACCTTGCTGCACTACCCTACGCCAAAGTGAAAGGGCAGGAATGCACCGTGTTTAAGCAATACGGTGCATTCCTGTCCTTTCTCCCTGTGCTGGTGCCGTTCTGCAGCCTAGCGCCAATGTAGGCTCCCTTCACTTTTGTGCAAGGGTGCCTCAATTGCATACGGGATTGTTTTTGTGAAGGAAGGGCCACCCTCCTGTGCAAAAACAATCCTAAAACACATTTTTCTCTTTCCATGTGTGCTGCAGAATGCAGCGCACATGGGAAGAGGAAAAAATGAGGCAAAATAAATATATTTCTCCTTGTTACGCCTCACCTTGGGAGGCGTATGGATTTGGCACTTCCTCTGGTTTACATCACTTTGAAAATGTATGGCAGTGTCAAATTCCATGGGTGTTGTATGGGAAAACCCACCGCAACGCCATTGGAACGTCTCCCGAGCACAGAGAAAGGTGACACAGCGCTTTGGGCTGCATTGCCTTACTCATGATTTATGAGGCCACTCAAAGTCATGTAGGATGGCTTTGTGTGACTCCATAAATCGAAATGAGAGCCCTGCGTCATGCATTTACCACTGTACAATGTGCAAAAGTGACACAAGGCTCTCTCTTAAATAATCCACGTAGGCCCTCATTCATGGCATTTTGTCTTAGGGCAGCGCAGCAAGGAACCTTGCTGTTGTGCCCTACGCCAAAGTGAAAGGGCAAGATTGTACCATATTTAAGAAATATGGTGCATTTCTGTCCTTTCTGCCTGCGCTAGTGCTGTTTTGGCAGCATAGAGCCAACGTAGGCACCCTTGTACCCTGGTGCAAGGATGCCTCCATTGCAGGTAGGATTGTTTTTGTGCAGGAAGGGGCACCTTCCTGCACAAAAAAATCCTACAAGGCGTTTCCCTTTTTCTATCTGTGCTGCAGAAGGCAGCACACATTGAAAGAGAAAAAAAGGAGGAGCAATAAACATATTTCTCCTTTTTACGCCTCACCTCGGGAGGTGTACGGTTTTTACGCTTCTCCAGGTTTGAATCACTCTGTAAATCTGGGGTAGGGTCAAATTCCATGGGTGTTGTGTGAGAAAACCCACTGCAGCACCCATGGAACACCTCCTAGGAACAAAATAAGGCGACACAGCAATCTGTGCTGTGTCGCCGTCCTCAATATTTATGAGGCCATTGAAAGCCAAGCATGGTGGCTTTGTGTGGCTTAATAAATCATTATGAGAGCCCTGCGCCACGCATGTATCACTTTATGTGGTGCAAAAGTAACGCAGGGCTCTCATAAATAAGCCCCATAGAAACCTTTATTTTACATTATTACGGCTGTTGATGAGGAGGGCTGTAGAGGATCAATGGAAAAGACAGAAATATAGATTTGGCTATTTTTTTCATATTTATTTTGTCATTTTTTAATTTTCCAAGAAGCTTCTGAGTAAGCAAATAAGAGGATCCCAAAGTATTAATAAGCAGGGAGGGATGATATCCTATTGAATGTCATGAGGATAGTGTTCTATGTACCAAGAATCTTGTGTCTCCTATCACTAGATCCAATTGTCGATTTTAGACACTGTGAGAAACATTTGGTGTCCGTAGGCGTTCAGATGCCTGGTATGGCATGATTCTATCAATTAAATGATGCAGGTTGGGTCTTTTTTGAAGGTGCTTCACTAACTTAACGGAGTTTCTTCTTTCTACCTGAAGCCAGAATAGTTGTTTTTGGGGGGCGGGGATTTGATGGGTTTAAATCATCTGCAGGTTTTAGTGCATGATTTGTTCCTTTCCGAATTCTAAAGAGTTGGTAGAGGGTACCAATCGGATATGCAGTTTATAAGGGAGGCCATAATGGTCCATATCTTCTATCTGTTTATGTGTTGAAAGTGAAATAATAAAGGATTCAGCATGACATTTTTGTTTCGAAGAAAATAGCTTTCAATGTTGCTCCAATTTATGATAAGAATCCCAGGATAGAGTGTATCAGATTTCCCACTTGTCCCTATTTGGTTTTGCCTTTGACAGCAAATTCAAAGCATGTATGAATATTGTGAACAAATTTGGGATGAAGTAGCCGGGTGAAAGTGGGTCCACTACAGTGTGTCGTGCATAATTTGTCCATTATTGGCCAACTAGCACTTGTAGGTGTATTTTATTGGACTGAGGAAAATTGCATATTACAACCATGCCAGCTAGGATTTAGAAGTAAAGTAGGTACAATGGAACAGTGCCTTAATATCAACTTAATCATTGGGAAGTACACCATAGCCCAGCAATCCCCAATATACCTGGCTTTTATGGACTTCATCTCAGCCTTCGATTTTGTTAATCGGTCCTGTTTATGGTCCATCCTTTTAGAATATGGTTTAGACGAGGTTTTGGTTCATTTTTAGCATATCTACATAAGAATGAGAAAGTCTGGGTCAGGATTAATAAGGGTGGTGAGGTTTCTAATGACATTAGAGTTTGTAGAGGGGTCAGGGAGGGGTGTGTCTTGGCCCCTCTTCTTTTTATCTTATACATTAATGATATACATAAGTCATTGACAGTACTCACCAATGAAGTCCATAGAATTAATGGCAACACACTCCCACCCTGTTGTATGCCAACGACGGCGGTTCTAATGGGCCGTACCTCAAACGCTCTACGCATCTTAGTGCAGGGTTTTGTGGATTGCATGGTTAGCTTAGACTTGTGTATTAATTTTAAAAAATCTTTTATAATTGCCTGTGGGCCGAGAAAGTATTTTTTAAACTCCATTTCTGTGGGAAATCACAGTTTACAACACACTTGCACTTTTCCCTACTTCGGGTTGGTTTTTGCTGCTAATGGTTGTTGGTCTGATCATGTGGCATACAGTTGGATTAAGTTCTCTAAAGATATCAACTTGATTCTTGGTCTTCTTCAGCCAAAGAGGACAGGGGCAATTTTAGTAATCTTAGAGATGTGTAAATCACAGTGTATACCCACAGCAACTTATGGCGCAGAGGTTTGAGGTTTCTCAAAGAGCGACAGCATCCAGTGCGAAGAAAACAGATTTTGCTGGAAACTCTTGGGAGTTCCGATCTCCATGTCCCTATATGTTTGCCATAGTGAATTAAAACTGCACTACATTGAAGACTATATTATGGCCCGCCCTGCTTTACTTTGGTTAGTAATTTGGAAAAACCAAGGAGCTTCCCTTACCCGAGAGATCATAGCAGATTGCCTAAAGTGTGAGAAGGGGAGGGATATACCGTGGCGAGTTTAAGTAGTGTAAACTATGAATAGCTCTTTTTAAACCCAACTGAAATAGATAGTGTGAACAAAAAAGGTCTTCGGAAGGCCTTATATACACACTATCGCAAAGCACGATATGATAGAGAGATTAAGAAATCTACTGTTGTAACTTACATGTCTATTGACAACGTCTTGCATATGTCATCCCGATATCTTATAAAACCTATAGGCCGCTGGGAGAGGGGGATCCTCTTTCTTTTAAGGGCAGGGACAGTACAATTCTTGCTCTGTTTTCCCCTTGGGGACAATGCTAACCTAGACCAGCTGCCATTTCCGTACGTTGGTTGGAGTGGGCAAACAATATTAAACTTTCTATTATTTTGTAAATTTTATATAAAATATACAAAAAATGACTTTTCATACCATTTTTCAAGACAATCTGCCTGTCCATCTTGAAGCTGCTTACACGAAAATTCTTACAATGGAAGATGATGAACTAGCCTTTCGAGAAGGCACTTTCTTGAACGTTGTTGTACGCGCCCGTAGCACAATGAGGATGTTGTCATTGAATCCGTGTTTTAACCTATTATTATGAACTAAGTGGACACCTTTTGTAGACTTGTTTTTATACCGACCATGGAAAGCATGAATTGAGTGGGCATTATTTGGGAAATTGTCGTACCTGCCAATAACATGACACATATTTATGTATAATGTTTTATTTATTTGTTTTTATATCATTCTTATGACATATGAACTTATGTATTTTAATGCCGCAATGTGATTTGTACTTTTACGGATATATTTTTATCCAAATAAAGAAAGAGATTTATTGATTGACTTAATGTGGTTTATCTTTTAATTTTGATACAAACCAGCAGAAGATCATAAATGGTTGTCTGATGATGGGGAAAATTAGAACACATAGGTACTAATAACTAAAGGAATTATTGGTAGCTGGGTCATTAGGCAGGGTGTACATTTTCTTATGCCCTTCGGCGCTTTGTTTCACAGAAAATCAAATCATATCTGGTGTGGTGAGATAGAGTCATCTACACTCAGCACACAAATCTGTATAGTTTAGTTTTAGAAGATAAATGTGAAAAATCGAGGTATAAGTCAATGAAGCAGTTAGGGAGCATTGTTATTGTCAAGGGCTGCGGGCATACTGTAAAGTCAGTGTAATTCAGGAAGCACAGTAATTCAGAATTTTTTAGAACAGGATTCAACAAGAGAGCAAATGAGACTTTTGACGTCTCAAGATCGTCTCTCACTCTTACAGTAACATTTATGTATGTCAATGTCGACCATCAGCTTATTCAATCCTAGCAGGTGCCTCAGGACCCCCATAGGGGTAGTGAGCAATACACAGCTACTATAACATAACACAATACAACACACTAAGGGCCAGATGTATGACCCACCAATTTGCCAGTCACAAATTGTGTTGCACTTGCGATTCGCAAATTGGGATGCATAACAGTGTCTGAGATACTGTTTGAGATTTCCAATGGGGTCGCGAATTGCATGCCTCATGCACATAAATGAGGCTGTTGCAATTTGAGACCACATTGGAAATGGCTGGCACTCTCAGGGATGGTGGCCTGCTGGGGTCAGCAGACCACTATGTCTGGGACGGCTTTTAAATAAAGCAGTTTTATAAAAAAATGCAGCCCATTTTCCTTAAAGAAAAATGGGATGCATTTGAAAAATAAAAAATAAACTTTTCAGTTTAATTTTTTAAGGGCAGACAGTGGTCCATGGAACCACTGCCTGTCCTTAAAAAATATTTTGAGAGCCACTCACAAAGGGGAAGGGGTCCTCTGGGGACCCCTTCCCGTTTGCGAGTGGTTTCCCACCCTTCTGTGAAGGGTGATAAACTGCGACTGTTTTGCGATCGCAATTGCGATCGCAAAACAGTCATACAGAGCTTCAGGAGTTGCTATTAGAAAGGGACGCCCTTGGAACACCCCCTCCTCTTAGCGAGTCGCTAATCCTATTTTGCGAGTCGCAAATTGGATTGAAACTCACAAAATAGGATTAGTACACGGGCCACAAGTTTTTAGCTGTTGCAAACGGGTCTAAAACTCATTTGCGCCCGCAAAAAACGTAAGTACATCTGGCCACAATACCAGCACACCTGCAGCATGAGTTTTAGGTCCTTCTTGTGGAAGAAGAAAATATATAGGAGTAATGAGAGTCACAATCACAAAATGTGCTAACCATGCAATTGTTTATAGGCACTTCACTGATATTATCTGAAAATATGATTTCTTCATTTCTACTGAAATCCTGTAATGAAGAAATCCTCCTGGGCTTCCAACAAATCTCCCTTACTGGAGTTTATAATGCTGATGAACATACTTAGAGGTGTGGCGCAGCGGGCAGTGTGGCTGACTCTGGAGCGCGGGGTTCCTGGTTTCATTCCTCTACGCAGCTCAGCCTCATGTGAATATGGGCAGTAGCTCACTTAATCTCCCATAGGGCCCCCACCGCCTTGAAACCCTTAAGAGGGTGATACGTTTGCGCTTTACAAATAGGAATTAATATTATTACTTATGACCAATGCACACTTTTGGAGGGACTTCCGGTCTAAACTAGGATGTTTATTCTTTTGTAGTCCTGATTGCTTTGAGTACCGTAACATGTTGGTGGGAATGGGCACATAAGACATAACTCTGATTGTAAAAATTGCTTTAGTTAAACTCATTTATGGAACAAATTCAAACGGGATTCCCAGGTGTGATTTCTGTGTAGCGCCTGCTTTTTCCTCAAAGGCCAGCAATAAATATAGCTGACCTGCATTCTGCTATCAACAAGTGAAGCGCTGATAGCAGTTACATAAATACTATAATATTCTCTTTTGGTGCTTCTGGTAAGAATCCTGCACCTAATTACTCAATGAGTACCTAGTGATTGTGGTGTCAGAAAGGTGCTCCTCAGGAGGCTTTTAGCCAGCCCCAACAGTGTTAGTTATTGAATTCGTAACATAACATTTGTACCCAGAAGGGTATCGTGGTGCTAATTAACATGTTCATTGTTACCCAACTCAATGGTACTCATTTTATTGACCTCTGAAGAATGAAACGCTAAGTGGGCCCACTGGGATTTTGAACCTGTGACTATGCGATCAAAATCAGATCCCTACAGTGGACACAGCAGTCCACTAAGCCACCAGACTTGACTGGGCTTGTATGCTTGCCAAGATGTTTTCAACATTATAGAGAAGGCACAACAAGAGGACATTTTTCTGCATTGAAGGACCTCAAGACCTGGCTCTTTAGATGGCCCCAACACCCTACGGAGCCGCCCCCACCCCCCAGGGCCTTGAGACCCTCACGGGTGAGTAGCTGCGCTATACAAAACCCCAGATTGATTATCAGCTTCCCCAAACTAGCCACTTAGGAGCATAGATACAAAATCCATTAATTGAAAAAAAGTTTCAGTAAATACCCTACACAAACTTGCTAGCCAATGCTATGATGAACAAGTGACATTTTCCATGATTCTTCACGTTGTTTGAAGAATGCCCGGAGGAAGCAAATAGATCAAAATCTAGGAAAAAGTGGTGCACTGAAGGTTCATATGGCCTACTTAAATTGCCACGCATCCACACAGCATGGAATGGGGATTTGTGAGAAGGCATCATCTGCATTAGCTTAATAACCACAGCTCAAAACAGAACAGGTGTTACTGTTTCAAAATGGAGCAAAGTCAGTAAGATCACAGTTGAATCAGTATTAAGGGTGTAAAACTTGTTTCTATTAACTTTACGGTTAACCATTTCCTCTTTTTTCCATTTTCTGTATCTGCTCTACCTGGTGAAAGGGGCAGTGGCAAGATGGAGATAGAGGGGACAAAGTTACCTGCTTGTCACAGGTTCATCCTCAAATACAAATGTTCCTGATGGGGTTGTAAAAAGTAAAGAAGCAAACAGAATCTGTACAATGTAAATGGGAAAGTTACCACTGTAAATAAAATAGTCATATTGTTTCATGGCTATGGTTTTCTGCAAAAGTATCAAGGCACAGCTTTACAAAGAATTCACGCAATGCGGGTCAGCAAGTAAAGTTGTTGCACTGTGTTGTGTCAATGGGAGAGAGCAGACCTGTGCCATATCTACAAAGAAGTGGAGCAGTTCTGCTCTGTCCCTGTGCTGGTGCACTTCTGGCAGCCATGCACCAAAGTAGGCGCCCATGCGCCATGGTACAAGGGTGTTTGCGTTGTGGTCAGCATAGTTGTGTGCAGGAAGGCAGTCCCTTCCTGCACAAATCGCATGCTTTAAGGCAATTCCTTTTTGTATGTGTGCTGCAGAATGCAGCACTCATGCATAAGGAAATAAAGTGGAGAAATACAAATATTTCTCACCACTACATATGCCTTAGGGAGGCACAAAATATTGGCACAAATCCCTGTCTGCAGCTCTTTCTAGATGAGGATCTTGGTCGAAACCCATAAGTGGTTGCACGGGAACGCCCCTGTACCTCCAATCAATCACCCCCTTGGGCAAATTGGCACAAGGCAGTGCTTTGCCCCGCATTTCAATATTTTGGGGGTACAAACCAAAGTAAGTACTATTAGATAATCTGCATGATAGTCATAGCACTATTCTTGGGGTCCACACTTTGCAAGAATAAATTAGCAATGCGTCCCTCAGATACGATTCAAAACAGCATTTCAAAATAAAGTCAATAAATAAGGACTGACTGAGAAACTGAGTCTGAGATCAACAATTTAGAAAAACCATGAAAGTTAATTAAAATATTAAAGTGCAAATACACTAGGCAAAAATATGTATCTCAGTGAATCAGTCATAGTAAAAAAGAAATAATTTGCCATAAAGGCTCTCACACCATTTAAAATAGATGCAAGAAAAGATAGACGAGAAACTAGACTAAGTCCATACCAGGCCAACTTGTTAAACAATATTATTATGGCCAGGCAGGTGAGTTGGTTGGGCCACACAGCAAAATCTGTTGAGGGGGAATGTGTGGCCCTTAATTTCAGGGACCCTAGGTATGTGCGTTTCCTCCTGATGCACCTTAAGGACTTAAGGACACACTTGGAGAGAATGACCCCATAAGGGCCCACCCGCAGGGTTTTTTCTATCCACCCCCATAGGGGAAACAGCTTGAGCCAAGGATTTCCCCCACAGGTTCAAGAACTCTTGGTCACTCACAGCCACTGTCGTTCACCAACCCGAATCGCTTTGAAACTCTCTCAGGTCTCACTGATAACGACTGACTGCAAGTCCACCTTAGAGAGGCAGTGGAGGTGGGAGGTACGGCATGTAACAACCTAGGGAATGCCACGGATGATGTAGTTTCCCCAGCTGAAGGGCCCGCGCCCTTAGTGTGAGCTATAACCTATGCAAAATCTAAAACACCCGGGGGTTCATCAACCCAGGGAAACGTTACCCCTCCTCTTAAAATTATTCCATGGAATATTGCAGGAATTCACTCCAAAAAACAAACAAGGACTGGCTAGGATATATCAGAGGCTTTGACATCATTTGCCTCCAGGAAACATGGTCCAGAGATGATATCACCATAGATGGGTATTGTTCTTTCTGTGTCCCTGCATTGCCATCAGTTGCAGGGAGGGCCAAGGGTAGGATTGAGGTGTTCATAGCAGTAAAATATGTATCTATAAAAAACAGCTGTTTAAGTTCATCATCCTAGTATCAATTAATTATGATTTCCAATTTAATTAAGGTCAAAGTACTATTGGTGAATTGGTACCATAACATCTTTGATCAAAAGAACCGTTGGGTTATCGAATCCCTACAAAATGAGATTACTCAAGTCACCAGGATGGGGCAACCATTCTGTATCCTTTGGGCTGGGGATTTCAATTGTACAAATTGTAAGCATAGTTCCCAATGTGTGCGTGGGCTGTTAGATAATGAAAGCCAGCCCCAGCCCCATTTCTTTCATTCACACCAGGGTGAGGCCTTAAATTGTATTCATGTAGGGAATGATTTAGACTTTATGAATAGCTTGGTTAGTGACCTCTTATCGCAGTGTCCCACATATAGTGGCTGTGGCAGGGCCAGCCTTATTGATTTCATGCTGAATCCAGGAACTTCATCATGCTTGTTCGCAATTTTATGGTGGAACCCAACTGTGCGAGCGACCATAATCCCTTCATCGCCTCTCTCAATGTAAAGATGCAGGCGAGAGAGAGTGCTGACCGCCCGATTCATTACCACCCAAAGAAGGCAGTCAGAACAAATTGGGGCAAGATCAATCTGCCAAAATTTGAGGAAGATACCATCAGAGGAAACTACCACTCAATAATGGGGTGTTTACGGTTAGTCTCTTCCCCAGGGGACAGTGTCCAGGAGTTTGGCTCACTGTGCTCCAATGTAGCTAAACGACTGACCAGGAGCGTTCAACTTAGGGAACCCCTGGAGACCCGATGGTTTAACTCTGAATGTGCCAGAGCACATAAAGAACTAAAAAGGGTACTCCACGCTACTCCACGCTATATTTAGTCAAAGCTGCAAGGTACAAATATAAACTTGTGATTGAGGAAGCTGAATTGAGGAGCTCAGCATGGGAAGATCTGAAGAGGGCATGAGCCCTAAAAGATACAAAAAAATTCTGGCAAATTATCAACTGCCCTTTATTTACTGAAGAAGGGAGGCAGATGGACTAACTGATTTTGTCAGATGCTAGGTAGCTCATTTTACTGGTACTTTTAACCCACAGGGCAAGAGGGTAGAAAAGTTCACACGGGATTTTCCCGTCAATCTATGTGCAGCCACGGAACTTTGTTTATCTATCACAGTATCTGAGGTTAGCACAGGGGATCTGCTTGAAAGCGCCAGGCCCAGACAGGGTGCCCCTTGACCTCTTTAAATGCAATCCTAACTTGTGGGCACCATTGTTGACGAATGTACTTGACACAGTTATCATTGGCCCCTTGCCAGTATCCTGGAATGAGGCACTAGGGGTTCCTATTTTTAAAAAGGGCAATAGTAGTGATCCAGCATGTTACAGGCCAATTTCACTCATTGATGCCACAGCGAAGGTGCTAGGTAGAATCCTCCTCACCCGTTTGGAGATCTTGGCAACCACTGTGGGGGTCATGTCTAAAACACAATATGGCTTCAGGAGATGATTAGGCATGACTGAGCAATGCCTTAATCTGTCCTTAATTATTAACAAATACTTGAAGGTCAGGAAGGACTCTATCCACCTAGCCTTCATGGATTTGTCCAGTACCTTTGACACAGTTAATCAGGACCAATTGTGCACTATGATGAAAGGCATGGGCGTAGAAGAAGCACTGGTACCCCCCCTCCGTAGGTTACACCTTAACACCTAAGTCGCTATAAGATACGGCACCCAAGGGGAAAAAACTGAGCATATACCCTCTACAGAGGGTGTCCATCAAAGGTGTATCTTAGCCCCCTTCCTATTTTTAATATATGAAAATGGTTTGGAGGCCCTTTTATTACGTAGGGAAATTGATTTTCCTAAAATTGGTAGAAAACCTGTTCCCTTACTAGCTTACACAGACGACAGCTAATAGCAACAACAACTACTAGCCTTTAGAAATCCCTTGATATTTTTACTGATTTTATGTCCTCACGCGACCTAAAAGTTAACTTGATTAAATCACAAATTATAATATGTGGCCCTAAGACCACAAGAACAAAGAACTTGTCGTGCGGGACAAGAGAATAGAAAAAGTAGACAACTTCATGTACCTGGGGAATTTATATAATAATCAGTTGAACTGGGACCCACTTGTCACAGCAAGAGCCCATCATACAAGCAGGGCTGTTGATGGGCTTTTTCGTTTTGCACGTAACTTGGGCCACAAGCCTATGAGGGAATTAATTACCATGTATAAAGCAAAATGTCTTTATATTGCAACATATGGGGCAGGGGTGTGTGGAAACCATAAAAGCCAGAAAATAAATTCACCAAAAGGTTATTGATGACTCCGAATAGTGCTCCTAACCGTCTATGTCACAAGGAACTGGGAATAGAGTTTGTAGAGGATCGCATAGCTAGCGCTCCCTTGTGTTTATGGGCAAAAATCTGTCTGTCTGAAGAGTTAATGTTTTCACGTGAAGTAATCACAGACTGCTAAAACTTGGCCAATGCCCTAAAAATTCCATGGCTCCTCTTTGTGAGGGACAAATACCATGAGATAGGACTGGGGCACTTTTATCACAACCCGGGAAATATCCCACCAAATGCTGAAGCCATTATCAAAGAGGCGTTTTATTCCAGGGTCAACTTGCGCTATCTAGAACAAGATGAGATGGGCCTACTACAGATGCCCTTCGCCCCACTGAATTATTATTTAACTTTTACAACTGATTTGCAGAGTAGATTTTATCTAACCAGATTTTGCTTCTGCACTGTGCACTTTTTATTGGCATTTCCACGTCAAAGAGGGTGGGCTGATAAGCTCACATCTTGTCTGTGTCAGCTATGGTGTGGATACTTATGGCACATTTACCATCACCTGTCCCAAAACCTAATGATGAGAATTAGTTATAATGTTTCTCACCCATACTATGTACCAAAATTGCCAACATGTTACCCCAAGTATGTCACACAAATGCTGTACAAAGGCAGTAAACTCAATGACACGGTAGGTTTGCCTGAGTCATATTTTAGCCAGTACACAGGTGCCGTTGGGGTGTAACACATATCTCAGACCAAACTTTGAATAGTCAACAGCATATCAGATGTTGACATATGCACAATGGTCATTTAACCAATAAATGTGCTCTCCTATTTTACACCAGTGCAGACGGAATAGGTATGAGTGCATGTGGGACATATCAACAGTCCACACATGGCAATGCTGTAACACACCTGACTCCTGCCTCATAGATCCAATGGCCTGTAATATACATAATTATAGAACGTTGTAGAGTTTTGTGAGCCATAAGGCCAATGTGTAAAATACCACAGGCATTTGTGTACTGTGTTGCTAGCATACACACCTTCCACTTTCCTCCAAATGCTGTAGTTGTGCCAATACGTTATCCCCAGGTCTTCTCTCCCCTCAACAATGTCTTGCCAATTATCAGTAAGATACAGCTCTAAACACTCACAAATCTGTGCTATACAGCATGTATATACACACTCATCACATTGACTAAATATGAGTTGATGTGCTTCTCAGTAGCAATTCGTACAGGATGGTTGGGACAGACTATTGGGTCTGTCAAGGAACACATGCTCTTCTCTGATTTTCAGTAGGTGATCTAATGTACAGTGTTCCAGGTATGTCCATTTGTTAATCTTTGAAAATTATCCAACAGATCTATTGAATGGGATGTAGATCTCCACACTCTGTCTATGTTTCAACTACCTGCCACTAAGTCAATCTATGTTGCTATGTGTGTTGCCTTCTGTATATGCCATAATGTGAAGCATTGCTGAGGCACAATACGTGTACATGCTCCGCATCACTCATTTCACTTAGCTGATTGGCCATAACTTGTACCCTCTGAAATGTTGCATGCCAGTCCCCAGGGTTCCCATAGATAGACTATGTGTACCATTCCATGTGTACATAACATCATAAATCCAATTCTGACTTCATAAGCACATGGGTACATGCTAATGAGGCAAGTCATTGCCCTTCCTTGTGCCCACAAGGCCAAAACCTAGGTTATTTACCATTGTTATCTTAGGGGAAGTACATATTTCTCATGATGGTTGGTCATTTTACGTTAGATTGATGTAATTGTTGTTGGCAAGCTATGTCACTTGTGCTGCTAATAGTGATTGATGCAGATCAATGTGGTCAATTGTGACAAATAAGCTTGGGTACAATTATTTTTGTTATGATCGTGCTAGGGTAGAAGGTAGTTGCCTCGGGGACAGGAAGCTTACAAAAGGGCAAGCAGCAGCCATCCAGTGGAGCATTTACATGGTGGGGTTGCAACGCTTATGAAGATGGTGGAGACCTTGCAAAAAAAATGTGACTTGGATAGAGTCCAAGATGTAAGCCCTTGGTCCAACCTTCTGGCCCTCCCATTTTAGTATCATAGTTTTTATAGTATAGACTGTTAGCATAGGTCAGGGTAGGGGGGCAGCATAGTGGTATGGCAGGGTAGTTTTAGTGTTTTTCTCTGTTTGACTATTTATCTGTTTTTAGGTGGGGGTGTGGGTGGGTATGCTGTTAAGAGGTGGGAGGGTAATGTTTAGTATGTGTTATAAAATAGAAAAAAACCCAGGATCAAAACATTTTAAAAAAATACAAATATATATATATATATTTGTTGAATTTTCCATGTTTAGCTAGTTTGTGTATAGCAGTAGTTTATGTTAGTCTCGTGCAAATTTGTAATAAGGATTGTAAGGGGTTGATGTTTAACCTGTCTGTTGTGTTACATGTGTAGAATAGGCTAAGTTAAGGTTAGGTTAGTTTTAAGTTAGGAAAGTATAGGTAACTTAGATTAGGTTAATTCAGATATAGTTTAGATAAGTACGATTAGTGTAGATTTTTGTTTTTTAGATGTTAAGATTGGAGGTGTGTGTAAAATAATATGTGTTTTTAACTTTCACAACTGCTTAGTTATTTACAGCTTGCTAGTTGTGACATCTGCTTAGGTTGGGTTAAGCAAATGCTCTAGGAGTTCCTGCAAGTGTTTGTATACATGCGTTACTAGGTGGAGCCCCTAAGGAGTAGAGCATTTCAAGTTAGCAATGGAGTCACTTAAGGGATGTTCTAACCTGATTGTTCACTGTCAGTGGCACTCTTTCTGTGAATGGACACACAGCCCAAAACAGGTATTAATCAAAGGCATCACTGTGTGTGTCTGTGATGCTACATATCGAGTCAAACCATTGTGACTAATCTAGGATGTGTTTGGTGCCACACTGATGACAGCCTCTTACACTCTCCCTAGCACAATTTATGAGGTGCATCACTGTTGGTTGCTGGCCACTATGCATAGAAATATCACCCACCTGTGCAGATAAACATCTTCTGTCTTACCATTGACTGATTGACAGTTGTTACACTTCATGCATGTGACCTTGGGTGGGACTTGCTAGTTTAATAGCAGATAGGGATCACATAAACTATTTAGCATACACTGTGCATATTTATCCCTGGGTGGCACAAATACATTTCTCTTTAGATGTTATGTAGTGTATTAAGAGTTTTCACATCCACCATGTTCGAATTACTGCAATCATGAATAGTAATACAACATGCTGAATCTGGAAAGTATTTGTATTCACACACCATCCAAGGAGCAAGGAGCAAGTGGCAGTCCTTGGGACAACAATCCCAACATAGTTAGTGAGCATTTGAATGTCCAGACAGAGTCCATGTGGGATACATTTCACGGGACATGTTTAGGAGAGTTATGTTCCAGTGAGGAGGAAGATCAAATTGCCATTAGGAAGGAAAGTCCACATGGACTGTCCATACATACATAGATGCGATCAACAGGTGGGCTAACAAATGGAGGACAGTACATGTTGAAAGGGAACACTGGCATGGGCATAAGCACCTGTCATTAGAGAAACTGGCCATGTGGCAAAGAGTATGCTACCAGGCAGAGTTCCTTTGCAAAGAGCTGAGGTCCACATCTTTGTCCTCTGATGTGTGTGGTGTTTCACCTGAGGGTGGTGTTAAAGGTTGTGCAGCTGACAGAGGCATACACACATCAGGGGCTGAAGATGTCGACCTCTGATTCCCAGCAGCTTTTGCCTTTGCCAGCAAGTTAGACAGCAAAGCACTGAGAAGGACCTACTGGTTGGCAGCACAGCAGCAACATTGTGGTGGTAGGCACCTATTGTTGCCATGTAAGAGTACTGCTTCCTCTCCATGGACTCCAGGATGTTACGTATTGCCTCCAGCTGGTTGGCAGCCTCACTGTTGCCACTTTGGCAGGGCATTTGCTCATGCCTCTGCCTCATGATGTCAGCCAGGGACTTGTCCAAGTCTTGGAGCGGAGGGTAGTTGCCTCTTATAGCCTCTGAAGTGTCCTTATTGGGGTAGAGGCACCTACGGACTTCCTCTAGGGTGTCTGCCATGGTAACCATCCCTGCCCAAACCTCATCTACCAGCTCCTTCTGGCCTCCTACCATATGACGTTGGACGACTATTTGAGTGTCCTCGGACTCCTGTGCTGGGGGTGGGCTGGCAGGTGGTGTTTGGTGTGTGAGATGCAGATCATCTGGAAACCGCACAGTGCTTTTAGCCCTTCCCATGACCAGAGATGGTGTTTTGATGGAGTCCAGGATTTGCTGGAGGGGGTCTTGGTCGAGGCTTGGCAGTCTGTCATCCTCCACGGGATTCACTTCCAGGACATGCAGCCGGTCAGGAGTTGGTGTTTCGTCCTCTGGAATGGAAAATATTTATGTTGATGGAGATCAATGTCAGTTGCTCACGTGAATAAAAAGGTTGAGAATCATGGCCTCATTTGCAAATTTAGGGCATAGGGCAGCATTGTAAGTCTCCTGCTGCTCTGCCCTACATCAAACAGAAATGGGAATGAATGCTCATTATCTATGAGATACTGTGCATTCCTGTATTCTTGCACAGCGCTGGGACACAATGGCTGCCATGTACCAATACAGGTACCCTTGCACCATGGTGCAAGTGTGCCTGTGTTGTAGGGATGAATGTTTTTGTGCAGGAAGGGACACATTCCTGACCAAAAACATGGTATAGAGGCAATTTCCTCTTTCTGTTTGTGCTGCTGAATGGGAAAGGAAGAGGAAACATTGGGGGAAAATGCTGTTATTTCTCTTTGTTGTGCCTCACCTAGGAATAGGCCCCATTACAAAGCATGTGAATACATCGCATGCCATTACAACGCAGTCATTACAACGACCGCGTTGTTACATCACATACCATTACAACGTAAGTCGTTACAACGACTTGCTGTAGGGGGCACGCTGGATTTTGGAATAGTATAATTTACTATTCCAATTCCAGTCTGTGCAACAGTAGGGAAGATGTTGGGTTTTAAATCCAACACCTTCTGCCCCCTACAGCAAGTTGTTGTAATGACTTGCGTTGTAATGGTTTGTGATGTAACAATGCGGTGGTTGTAATGACCGCATTGTAATGGCATGCGATGTATCGCATGCGTTGTAAATGATGTTTCACCTCACCTACACCTTCCCTGGGAAAGCGTCCCTTATTGACGCATTTCCAGGTTTCCAGATTGTTGTAAATCTTGGAATGTATGAAATGCCATGTCTGTTACCTGGAAATACCCACCATGAGGCCCATGGCATGCCTCTCCATCTTAGTGTGAGGCAATGCAGCAACTTGTGCTGCGTTGCCTCTTTCCATATCTACAAAGACTTGAAAAGCCACGCAAGGTGGCTTCATGTGGCCTTGTAGATATAGGTAAGCTCAGTGCTTGGCAGCAACATCTTTATAAGTGAAATTCCAGCAGCACAATGTGCTTGTAAATAAGCCCCCATGTATTTGGACGTATTGACACTACTACCATGCACATTGTCCTTATCCCCAGGGAGCCTACTTTCCCTGTGGTCAGTACTAAGCCCTTTGCTTCTGTGGAAGTGATGTTGCTTCGGACATTAATTAGTTATGTACCTGCAATTTGCCTTTCACACTGTACACCACAGCACTCTGCCTTGTTGTGCTGCCTTGCATGCACATTGTTCATTCATGTTGCCTGGGGGTCTGTATTTCACACATATTCTCTACACAGCTTCCAACCTTGATACACTGCAGGAATATATGAGGGTAGTTCTTAAAATGGTTTTCTGATTGGTGGATACTGATGTTATGTTAATGTTTGTTTTAAACTTGTCATTTCCATAAGGCGTCTTGGCACTAGTGTCATTAAACCCTATTCAGAAACAATCCAAAAGGCCTCAGGTTAAAGCCAACAGAAATGTCTATGTCTATGTGAGTTAAGTACACAGATAGTTGACTCCATATTAGTGGACAGTGGGTACAGTGTAGCAATTCTAAGGGGATGGGCCCAGTGAAACTATGTAAATTGCTAGCACAGACGCTCACCCCATTTCATCATTGCAAGAGTAGTTTATCTTTATAGTATCACAAATTGTGTGACTCAGGCACTCTCACTTATACATGTCCATGTCTCCTCTGGCAATTATTATTTTGCACCAGGGACACGACTTACTACCACACACTGATGGAACCCAGATTCTACATTGGCTCTCATTCAATAGACTGACATAGCAACATATTTCTGAGGACTCTCGGTCAACCGGAACCCCACATGGTAGTAGTGCTGGAATTGATGACATGTACCTACCCAAGTTTGCCATACAACTGTGCTTATTCACCTCAGCCTCCTACCATCACTGACTCAAAGGCTTTGTGGTAGCAAACTAGTTCTTCCTATACCTTGACTGATCCCTGTTTCACACCCTTCGACTTTGACATATGTGGCATAGTGAGACACTCTGCCTCCAGACTCCCCCTGCCATGTGTTAAATTCTTCAACAATGGCCACACACATGTAGGATGTAGTGCCCCCAGTTTAGTAGTAGTAAAGTTAGGACTCCTAACTTTAGGACTCCTAAATGCCTTCTGTGAATACCTAAAGTCGTAAAGTTAGGATTTTTCTCAGTTTACGAGTAGTAAAGTTAGCAGGCCTAACTTTACTACTCCTAAACTGAGAAAAAAACTAATTTTTAAGACTTTTGGTATTCACAGAAGGCATTTAGGAGTCCTAAAGTTAGGAGTCCTAACTTTACTACTACTAAACTGAGAAAAATCCAAATTTTAAGACTTTCGGTATTCACAGAAGGCATTTAGGAGTCCTAAAGTTAGGAGTCCTAACTTTACTACTACTAAACTGAGAAAAATCCTAATTTTAAGACTTTCGGTATTCACAGAAGGCATTTAGGAGTCCTAAAATTAGGACTCCTAACTTCTGTGAATACCGAAATGAGTAAGTGTCTTCTGTGAATACCAAAATGAGTAAGTGCCTTCTGTGAATACCAAAATGGTAGTAAGTTTAGGATTTTGTCTTAAGTTAGTTCTGTGAATCGGGCCCACTGTTATTTAGTATGAAGGTACAGCATGGCAGACTCCGTCCTCTTTCGGTAGAAGGATATCTAATGTAAGGTGGTTTTGCGTAATCAAAGCATGCATAGCCAATAATTCTTCATTCATTTTAGTCAATGCTCTAGCAGTGTTAGAAGCAAGGGGATTTATAAGCATAGATAATCTCCTAATTTTCACATCATTCAAAGTGACACCAATAGACGGAATTCACGCGTCACTCACTTCAGATCAATAGCATCACTCATTTGATTCACATGGTAAGCCAGTGAGAATATCAATGCAAGATAACAACTCCCTACTCAATTACATGACTGGTTAAAATAGGCACTCTTACCACAAACATAATAAATTCCTCAAAATATAGGCTCTTCACCAATAGAAAAAACATCTTCAACAATATAACTCCTTTCACACTCACTCTCGCCAGCTAAGTTCATGGAACTAATGCTTGAGACTTCTGTTGCACCATACCCAACACCTTCTCTTTTCAAACTCTCCATTCTCAATCTCAGTTACACATTCAAATTCCTAAATTTCTCTTCAACTTCTATTTGCATCTTAATCGCACTGAAATCCTCCCAATTTGTCAGAATTTACACTCTTCTATCATTTTACCTCTGAATAAACTCACGCACTTCTTCACTCAACCTACACACAGACTAATTTTTAGTACAGTTAATATTCAAGTTAATCTGTGAAAACAATTTCAAGTGCTTAAAAAAACGTATATAATTTCCAGAGTATTCAGATGTAGGAAGTCCTTTCAGCTTACCTAGAATTCCGAAAGACATGGAGACAAAAACTCTCTATTATGAAAAACACTAACAAAAACATTACAGGCAATGCATATGCGAGAGGCAAATGCAATTAGATTGCATCCTTTGCCACTGACAAAGGTACATATGCACAATCCTGAACACTTATTATACTAGCATACTCATAATAAATTCTAATATAAATTCTCCTTCTATTTACCTATAGATCTATCCTGATGTAATAACCTCATGTGTATCATGTAGTTGTGTATAGTGGTTAAATCTACTTGCAGTGATGAGACCTATCTATCTGGAGACATCAAGCATGACAATTTGTCAGCTAAAATTATTAATGTCATTACCAATGAGAATATGCAAAAAGAATTGGAGCACTTTTATTTGCAATGAGCCATCCTTTGATTAAGCAAGCAAAAAATAAGACAGAGACCCAACTTCTAAAGGAATATCAAAAATCAATCTTCAATTGCTTAAAGTGTTCAGTTTATTAACTGTTTCCATAGAATTTAAGAAACCTACTATCTTTGCCTGAATATCTAAGGTGCAAAACAAATACAACTATTATCAGATTCTTCTAATGCGTCGAAAAAAATCATCAAAGCCCTTTTTTATTGAGTTCAAGGTGGTTCTTCTGATTTTTCTTTAAATATGAACTGGCAGCAACCTTTCAAATAATAGACTTCCACATCTGATACAGAAACTGAAGCTAAATAAGTATATTCAGGGGATGCCTACTTTTTGATTGGCACGCTCTCTCTTATCGTTCTTTTTGCGGAAGGTGATTCACTCTCACTCTTTTCAGAGTGTACTTCAATTGTCTCAGGCTTTTCTTTGATTGACTCTGGCCCTTAAATCTTCCAGTTCCTTGTACCCACTGTTTCAGGCCAATTGTCTCCTTGATGCACATTCTCCTCTTCAATTTCTCTTTTGACTACCACTGAATCTTCTTCACTTGCAACTGGAATTATGCTTTCCTCTGCAACTTGGCTCACTGTGAACTGCTTTCCTTTGGGAGTTCTTGAAACCCAATTTTGCTCGTGATAATGCAATGTAAGAGCCCTCTGCACCTTTCTCTGAAACTTCTTTTTCTCCTCCTCTTTATGCACGTAGTGAACCAGAGCTTGACACTGTGAATCAGCGGTTGTTGTCACCACCTTTTCATCTGCAGTCCACATTCTCTTTGTGTGAGCTGTATGGATCCACTGTGGGATTACAGCACACTTCACACCAGTGTTAGTCACCAGAAATATTTGATGGAGGGCCTTTCCAGCAGGGTTCCAAGCAGTTATTGTGAACCTGCTCTTCACTAGCACCCAGTCACCTGGTTGCAATAGATAACACAAAACTTATTTTGTTGAGATTGTTGCCACATTTACCTGATGAGATGCAGATTTCACCACATCAGCCAGACCATCATAGTAGCCCAACATAAAGTCATCACTTATTGACAAAAGTGCTGCTGAGGTAATGCATTGGATTCTAATAGATCTATTTCATGTGAAGAGAGACTAGTCTTTTCAATGCTCAAAAGCACATTTGTAAGTGTTTCAGACCACTTCGATGTTGTCGAATCGCACACTTTAGCCAACTTGGATGTTATTGTTTCGTTCATCTTCTCAGACACACTCAATGCTTCTGGTCTGTAACTGCAGTGGAACCTTTGCTCAATTTGTAAAGCTGAACACAGTAACTTAGGATCTTTTTTTAAAGTGGGTATTTCTGTCTGTCGCAATAAAAGTAGGCATACCAGATCTAGTGAGCAACTCCCTCAATATTAGTCTGGCACAGTCATACTGTTGCACCTCCTAGTTGGATTGGCCTCTATACATCTAGATAAACAACAAACGATATATCTAAGCCTAGGTAATCTTCCTGGAGCCTTGTGAATGATTCCTCAGACTTTCTTACGTGAGTCGTGGTCACCAATATTCACCTCCCTTATTGATTGTTTTACAAGTAACATATTTGTTAAATAAAATTGGTCAGAAGCAAGTGTTATGCTAATATATTCTGCAAATCTTGACCATTCCTTCATGAGAATGGCCATGAAATTACCTGGCTGTAGCTGGCAGTATTGATTCGGAAAGTACATATTTGTGTCCTGGAATTGCTCCAATTTAATTATAACCAACTTTTTAACTGATTGTTATAGTTTCAAGCACACAATATCTGGGAAGCTTGTCGGCTTTGCGATTGCCCATAGGCGACCTTAGTACCACTAGACACATGAGCAATACACTTTACAAACAAAATTTCTTTAGGGCGCTGTAAATCACCCAACAGATTTAAATTGTGTATCCTTTTCTTTATTGGAGTACAAGAGGATGTCATGAAACTCCTTTGTGACCACAATTGCCCCCAATCATGTACCACTCCAAAACCATACTGGCTGACTGTGTAGGCTGTCGCACTCAATTCATTGGCCAAACAGCATGCTCTGGTCAGGGCAATCAACTTGCTTTTATTATTACCACTTTTGTTTATTGGCATGCAGCAATACAGCATGGTTCTGACACTGAATCGGTATGCTGGATTTTATTTAATAGATTTGGCTTGCAAAGTCTCTTCCAAGCACAAGTGGCGGTAAGAGTTCACTGTAGGGCTCACAGTGCAATCAGGAGCAAACGATCTCCCACAGGGAATAGGGTTATGTTCGCGCTGTCAGGGGATCTAGATGCCACAAGATAATAACAATAACATTCTGTAGTAGCTTTGAACTATAATAATGTCTGTGCATGCCGAAGTCTCGTTGTGGAGAGTGTGAGCAATATCAGATGCAGAAAAGTGGGGAGGGTCAAACCCCCCCCCCCCACCCTGGAGAGGGGAAGCCATGTGGGGGCTGAAGGAAAAAATTGGCACATTGGGTTCAAGGGTTGGGTCACATGCTGAAATTACATTACAATAGTATAATGCTTTGACAATTTTAGAACTAGAACAGACTGTGGAAGTTGCTCTCAGTATTCCTTGATGGTTTCTCAGACAAGAACGATTCACAAACAGAGTTAGATCAAACTCATCAAGTGAAGTATTTTTTATGCCTGGTCTTGGTTTGGTACAGAAAACTGTTGCATCAATGCCATCGTGGTTAGATTCATCCTTATGTTTGTCATTGTTTAGAATTGGCTGAAGCGTTGCAGGAATCAATGTATTACATCTTCTGATTGAAATGTTCTCAGCTGCCTATACTGTTTGCTCATATTTTATCATCCGGTGGTTGTTTGCCATGTGCTGATTTAATTTACGAATCAGCAAGATCTCAACTGAATAAAGGACTGACGCAATAAGGCCCATATTTACTGATACTCAGGCAGCGCTGTCTTGTGTAGTGCTGTGTCAGAAATCAGTGCCCTGTTTCATTTTGTTGCCTCTTTTTATGCGCTATTTACTATATGGCGCACCATGACGCAAGGACAGCACAGCGATGATGAAGCACGACTCAAAGTTGGAGCTGTGCCACATTGCAAACTCACGTGACTTGCCTTGTAATGAGATGAGATGCAAAGTGGGCGTTCCGTCTCAAAAAAACTGGAGAAATGTCGCTAAGCGACATTTCTCCAATTATCAAGGGAATCACTAACAGGCATAGCGATAAGAAAAGTAGCGCTAACCACAGTTAACGCTACTTTCCTTAACCCTGCTTTCACCCTGACTTAGCCATTATATCCAATGTAAGGTGCATATAATAGCTAAGTATGCCCTGCCTTATCAGCAAGCTAACGCCAAAATGTGTGAGATTATCGCTGGATTTCCAGCGATAATCTCACTTTTGGCTGTTAGCTCGAGGAATTTTATCGCTTTTGAGATAAGCGTTGCTGATAGCACGCTATCTCAGCGATAAAATTCCACGATAGCCGGTGATAAATATCCTAGCGCTAAGTGCGCTTAGCGATAATTATCGCCGGCCCTTGCTGATATGCCCCTATATTCTGAACCATTGTTTTTATTTACTAGAAAAATTGGCAGTATGGGACAGAACGCAGTATGGGAGAGAATAGAAGGATAAAAGAAGCAGCGGAGGAGGTGCTGCCATTGAACTGACTTGCAGAAGGAGCGTCAATTTTACTGCAGAGAAAAACAAAATGTTAATTTTAGAGATGACTCACAATGAGAAATGTCTTTTCTCACCTCTAAAATTCCAATATCTAAAAACGGATGCTTCAGGCATTCAAAATTGAACAAAGTAAATCCCGTTGCTCCAACAAAAAGGATTGCAGTTGAAATAAAGAAAAGGTAGCATCATGTTTACAAGTGCCTGACTAAAGAAAAATGGGCCAGGAACCATAAGGCTGGTGATGAAAGGAGGAGGACCTGAAGCCCTGGACCGTTTGACTCCAGTGAATAAGAAGGTGTCATCACTTATTCCCACGCAGATGGTTGCCGTTGTTGAGGGTGTAGACACACATGAGCTTCAGCCATTGCCTCTGCTCAGGATAATTGTTAAAATGAATACATGTGTGTTTATATACATCTATCAATTTTTCTATACATCATTTACAAGTACAGTGCAGAATGCTTGTTTTTTTACATTTTATTTCTGTTATGTATCATTTTGTCAATGATTTCATTGTTAATATTAATGTTAATTAATTAAATATGAGCGTGTTGGTTTTATATTTAAATCAATTCAGTACAATGACTATTGCTTTGGTATAACTAATGGGCTAAATGTTGTGTGGTTTAATGCAGTCTGTTTTCCTGTCAAATTAATTCTACACAACACAACAAGCCAACTTTATTTGCTGGAGTGCAGTAAAGACACATCATTTATTTTTGTAACAATTTATTTTCCATACACTGCTATTTCAAGTGGTAATGATATATTTGTCATGAGTGTTCTCTGTTAAGATATGTTGTTATATTTGTGTGATCCTGTGTTCCCTACCTTTTGTTTTGCAAGTACCAATGCATTAAAGCAATCATAATATTGCAGGTTTTTATGCCTTGTATTCATCCTAATTAAGCATGCTTTACAGTCTATTTGTATGCTCCTTACAATTTTTGAACAATACGTATTATTTCTCCTTTATTTGTTATTATTACTGTTCTACACAGGATAACTGTTTAACAATATTTGCTGCTAAGGATTATGAATATATTTAGGATTTATAATGTGTCTGTTGTTTTGATTTCTCAATATTTGTACTTGTTTCTTAATTTTCCTCCTCTTTTTGTTTAACAGTATTTTTCAGATTGCATATGAATGTACCTACTATGGGCAAGATGTATCAAAGGCTTTTTCCCATTGTGTGTCAATGGGAAAATGTGTTCATATATATGGCCCTGTATCTTTGAAACATGGCAATATAAATTGTCTTTAAAAGATTATGTGACTAATGTGATGTATTCTTCAAACAGTAATATTCATTTACAATATTTGAATGTACTTTTATGAATAATTTAGAATTTGGCCATTTTAGATATTATGGGCCTCATGTAGGTAGCGAAATACCGGTCGGTAACGGCCGATTTTCGGTAAATATGCCGTTACCGACCGGTATTCAGACAAGTGAGATGTAGGAGTCCAAAAACCACTTTTCGGTAAATATGAGGCGGTAAATACCGATTCATAGTTACCGAATACATAATTAACGAATCGGTAAATATGAAGTGGTAAATATGAAGTGGTAAAAATTAAAATGACATGTAGGAGCACTCGGTAATTAAGAAATCCAAGAAAAACGGTAAATAAGAGTCGGTAATTAACACGGATTGAAAGCAGGTGGTAACCAACAACAGTGCAGCTAAGCAATCCCAAAATGCAACAGCGTGGACACCCTGGCAGCTATGTACGTCATTGCAAGGCGCCTACGTCTACAGGCAGCAGGACTGAGGGTTTGGCGACGGAAGGAACGCATCCACAGACAGCGCATCACACTATTCCAGCTGACTGATGCAGAGATACATGAGAGGTACAGGCTACACCCCGAAACCATCATGGACTCAATCAGGGACCCGCACCCACTCCTGGACCAGCCAATAAGAAGGGCGCACGCCATACCCCCACATGTGCAGGTGCTCTGCAGCCCACATCTGCTGGCATCCGGCATTTCTCAGGTGGTGACAGCTGCGGTGGGTGGTGTATCCCAGAGTTGCCTGTCCCGTTCCTTCAGGAATTTCTACCACCATTATATTGGCTGCATTGATGGGACACACATCCCACTCTGTCCACCAGCTGACACAGAGCACATCTACAGGATCAGGAAGTCCACCCACTCCATCAATGTGCACACCGAATGGAATGATGTTGTGAATGGTCCCGTGGGTGGCAGAACCAAAAGGTGCGCGTATGCTATTTACAACGAGGTCTGCAAGTTGTCGCACAGTGAGGCGGCTTCCAGACTGAGAGCTATTGACCAAGCAAACATGGAGAAGGCCTAAGCCGTTATAGATATTAGCTCTAGCACTCTCACTTCTAGGATTCATACATGAGACAATAGGCACATGCAAGTACACGGCGCATGCAATGTACAAGCCCCGATTTTGGCGTGCGTCCTACGAGGTATCCCAGTGCCTGTGATTACACCTTCTTTCACTGCGCTTGCAAACGGTATTCATTTAATTATGATTAATGAAGTTTGCTGCGGGATGTGAGTGGTAATCCCGTACATAACTGTCTCGCATGAAGTTGTCTGCTGCTATACTGTTCTTTTTCCACCCCCGCATGGGCGGCGGGATGTTTCCATCTGGCCTTCGATTCCAACCTTGAAAGCAGAGTCCAACAAGTTGAGCAGAATAGAGCGCCATTGTCCTACAAAGAGGTGCCTTTGACTTCCTCTCGTGAAATATTTGTCCTTCACGTTGCTACAACGCGCACTGAGGAACAGGCGCCTCTGAATACTGACCTCCCCCTGCATTTCGGCTCTTTGATCCAAAGTATTATCAATGCCTCGTCCACGAACGGCCTGGCTCAATTTTTTTTAACATGTGGGGCTCGGGTCTCGTGACCTCTTTCCAAACTATTTTTGGTGTAATTCCGGCATTTGTTCATTCACTGTTCTCGAGCATCTTTGGAGGTGTTCCGCTGCTACTGGCGCTGGTGGCAGGTGTGCTGCTTTTACTCTTCATACTCCGGAATGGCTGCTCCTTCTGTGCCACACGAGCACCTGTCCCGTCTGCATCTTCTTCGTGATAGGATGCTTGACTTCTATGGTACTTTGCCATTGGCGACTTTGAGCCTGGCTTATGGATTATCCTTCAGGTATTCCTACTTCACCTGCGTACAACCTGTATTACACTGCCTGGATTGTCCCTTTGAATGGCCTCTGGATTTGTGCTTGACCAACATGGTGTCTCCGGTGCCGGATTTCGATCGACTGATGCGGCCCTTAGTGTCTCACGAGTTGTCCTGTTCTGGTGTCCGGATCATGGCGTGTGGAGCGGCGCATGGTATCCTGGGTAATTGGGACATCTCAGCGGCAGCCTACGACTTCTTGTCCATGAGCTATTTGGAGGAACATTCCGGGTGCCCTCTGATTGTGCTGGAGGCTCCGTTGGTTGGAGAACACGTATGTTCCTTTTCTTTACTCAATTGGATGGCTGAGACTTTTAGTGGCCCTGGAAACGATTGCTTGTTGGAAGCCGTGGCCACATATGCTGCCTATACATTCATGGATTAACTGGATTGTCGTCCATTGCGCCTGTGCTACTGGACAGCACCCTGGCGCAACATTTATTTCTTTGATTTCTCGTTTTTCTCTTCCTGATGGTCTGCTTGAGTTTTTTACTATACTTGCATTGTGTTTTTTGGAATTGTAGGCTGCAATTAATTGGACTGTAGGACTTTGGCGCTGCATTGGTTACGCCCTGTTCTGCTCTGACGAAACTGAACTCTGCGTTCTCTCTTTTCTTGCCTATTACATATTGCTTCGCTCAAGGGGGCGTGTAGTGAGTTCTCCCTGAATACGTACATGCATTGTTCAGTTGACATAACCACGTTGAATGTTATGTAGCCATATTTGTGTCTTTGCACACGACACTGCGTTTACATGTTCTTTCTTGAATAAACTGCTGACTCGAGACTTCCTTCAGACGAGTGCATTCTGTTGTTCCCATCCCAAGCTCTGCGCAGCGACCTTGGTCTGTACATGCTGTGACACACAGTCTGGAATGTTACACAATGCATGTTTTCCACTCTAGGTTGTTCGACCCACGATTTAGCCATGGCACACGCGCAGCTGCACATACCTGACAGTTGGTGCTTTTCATAGCTCAGACATCATGTTTATTAATCAGTCCGAAGACGAGCCTTCCTGCGAGGAGACTCCTGATGCTCCTGTGATGTGATTTCACTAAGCTGATCTTTGTGGTATGGGGTCCCCTATTCAAGCCTGTGAGACCTTCTGTAATGACATGATTGTGATATTGGCTACTTAGTTAAGGGTAGGTGGTAGTATCCTCGGTATTTTCCGATTCGCTAAATACCACCTCGGTATTTACCGATTCGGTGGATTCCACCTCGGTATTTACCGATTCGGTGGATACCACCTCGGTATTTACCGATTCGGTGAATTCCGATTCGTGTTTACCGACTGTTACCGAATCGGTAACTGTTACCGAATTTTTACCTACATATAACTTACCGGTTCTAATTTACCGATTCGGTACGGCTCGGTATTTAAGAACCGGTAAAATGTATTTACCTACATGAGGCCCTATATCTTATGTGTATTTGTTTTGATTTAATTGGTTTACATCCTTATACATTGTGTCTTGTTTTCTAAATATCCCTCTTTATTCACTTGTTTTTGAGTTCCATTTTCAAAATTATTACGTATAAATAATTTGTGGCCCACCAGTGATGTGTCTCCTGACCTTGACTCCTACCTGCCCTCCATGGATGATGAGAACATTGATCAAATCCTGACTACTCTCAACAATTTTCCTCCTGACTTGGCAGAGGCAGAAGATGTTGCTGCTCCAGGAGAACCAACCCAGACTTCTTTCCATCCTGCTCAGATCCAGCATGCTGGAGACCAACTAGTTGACCCTAAGTGATCAAAAAGTGTATGGGATCCAACAGCAGATGATGGAGGCAGTTAAGTTGGGGATGGGGACATTGGCAGTCACTCTTGAAGGAGTCCAGAGGTGTCTCAGCCCTAACATGGGCTTTTCATTGGCAATCCGAGTCATCCATTATTGGCAACAGGGATTTGATGATTACCTATGATCCAACGTGGAGGACAAAATTTACATAATCTCCTTATGTCACAGATTCTCAATCACACCTGTTCATTCATACATTCATCCATTGGTGGGGCCCATAGCACCAACACGCTTCTCATCCACACAACATACTCGAATCTGTACACAGGAGAAAGGCTGCTGGACCAAGTGGGTACCTTATTATCTATCAGGACTAATTTTCTACTCAATTATATATCTACATTTTATATACAGTCTTCTGAATCCTGACTTTGTCATCAAAGCACTCCACTGTTTGGTCGATGGACCAACTAGTTGGAGTGGTTGATGGTGAATTAGAACCAGCTAAAACACAATTAAAGCCTAGGAAACATTTGATATTTTCAGTAATTAATTTAAGAACCACAAACTCATTTCCTATTATTTCAATTTTTGTTTATCTAAACATTAATCGAACTTTTAAATCTTGCATTTACTGATTACAGCTCATTCTTTAAAATTTTGATTTATTAAAGAGGAAGTAGACATTTAGATTCAAGAAAAATGCAGTAAATCATTTACCTTTAGACAGATGATGTTAACTTCAGATCTAAAAGGGAATTATCTGCATTCTCAGGTGAAGACTCCCTCAGGAAAATGACAACCTGACCCTCATCTAAGGATCCAGCCGTCGTGCAAATTACAGGATGCTGCGTGATAAAGTTCAGATACTCAGCAAAGTCCATACATCAATCCGGAGCATGGATCAATTCCACACTCAGACTGACAGCATATAATTAATTTTAGATTTTTGGAAAAGAGCAGCCACCCAACAAGAACTTCTTCTCAAGCAAAATTAACCAAAAGAAGCAACGCAACCGCAACCGCAACTCCAACGCCACCAACTACAACTCCCTCTGTAATGACTGATGAAGGGTTCTTATATCCTTTTTCCCCCTTAGTTCATACAAGATATGGCAACTTTAGGGGCATACCAAATGTTCTGATTGGATAGTTCGGGGTTATCAGTAGTTCATTTCACTTTTTCCCAGCGCAAATTGGTTCTTCATGGTGACTTGGCACAAGGGGTCATAAATTTTCCGTTTCTCAGGCGGGAACGGCAAATGTATCTCTTCAAGGTGAAAGGGTCCTAATGACAGGTTCTTTCATTTTCTTTTCCCAAGTTTCTTCATTTGATCATCTTCTGGCTTGCGGTCAAGTTTCCAACAAATCAACCTTGGCAAGGAACACGATGTCAGGAGTTCAAATCACCTTGTGATCTCAAGAGCCATCTGGGCATGCGTAGAAATCATCGTGCGCACATGGTGGCATCTGCTTCAGAGAACGCCATCTTGGGCACTGCGGCCTAGTAGGCCCGAAAATTAACTAAGCAAAAATAGACATAGCAGCAATTAATATGTAAAAATAAAGATTCTAATGTTCAAACCCACACTAATCCCAATATATATTAGTATTTTCCTAGCTGCAGCGACATTAAAAGTGATAATAATTACCATATGATAACTTTGAGCCACAATACAATTGCAAAGCAATATAAATCATGCAATTTTTCTATTTCACCACAATCTAAGGTTAGTTTGCGTACCATTATTAATTATTTAATTTAGCCATGCAATTTGCAATTTAGTCCCGCGTGTATCGGTGTTTATCAAGGTGCAAACATTGATTAGTATCACTTCCACTTCAAACAGGTAATGTAAATTAATTTTAGTATGCTTACGTAATTCATTTTATGCAAATTAGAGGATATATACAAAATGTTGTTTTACCTGCTCCATCAATCCCCCTTTGGTGATTTTTAAACATCACCACTACTCACTAATTTCACTAAATGTATCTAAGGAAATGCTTTTATTCGAATCCACTTGCATTTGTTAGTTTAAACACTAGTTTTCTCCATTCTGTTCTCTTTTGTACTCTTGTACACATTTTCTTTAAATTCTTCTAATTCTATTTCCTCTATTTCTCTTTCCCTTATTTGTTTCTCTTTATTTTTCTTGTTTTCTCTTTTTATCTCATTTTGTAGTTTTCTTCTTTTTATGCATAGACATCCTAATCTCAATATTAACACTAAAATAATCACAAAAGTCACAGGTATTAATATTTTGCCCACAAAAAGAGCTACCTAATTTTGTTAATAAATTCTTAATAGTGGATAAACCCTTACCAGGTTTCTCCCATGCACCTTCAACCTCCATTGGAACAATTTCTTCATGCAATTCAGTTATATTCTTAATATGTTTCTTTATGTTCTGACTTTCATCAGGAATGTAAGTACAGCAATGTTGTACTTTCAGCATTCCACAGACTCCTCCCTCCTTTGCCAATAAAATGTCAAAGGCAAGTCGATTTTGCATTACCATAGCTCTCATGGCAACCATTTCGGTATTTACCATCAAGAACCCTCCAGCTGTGCTGGTTGATAAACGATCTACCACTGTAGACAATTTTCTAATTGTATGTCATTCAGAGATATTCTAACTGCGGGTATCAGTGCTCCAAAAATATCACCTATACTTTCTGACCAACTCTCCCTTCTTCTACGTGTTAGCTGTCTACCTAATCCGTGTAAACCCTTTTCTCCCCTTTCCACATGAAATATTTTTAGAAAGACCAGGCCTACGTAGCAAGTTACGTACCATTGGTCTGGCAACCTGTAATAAGCTTTGTTTGCACAAATGTAATATATTCCAGAGAATATTGGATCTTTTCCTCCTTTAAATCCCCATCCTCCCAAGATTTTGTATAAATCATGGCACTCACTTGCACCTACAAAATAATTATCATATACAGTGTTATCTCTAC
Organism: Triturus cristatus; assembly: GCF_964204655.1. Lineage (NCBI taxonomy): Eukaryota > Metazoa > Chordata > Amphibia > Caudata > Salamandridae > Triturus > Triturus cristatus. The sequence goes on from NC_140585.1 coordinate 621,362,911, forward strand.
TTATGCATAATTTCCCTTTCTGGGGCCAATCTAAAGCCATTGCCGGGTTTATCTCTCCCTTTAGATGATTGTCCTTTCCAACATCCCAAAATGATACCTCCATCTTTTCCCCAGTCACCTTCTTTTGCATTTTAATTCTTCTCTCCTCTACCATATTCAGGAAAGTTTTCTCTTCTTTTCTTAAACTACAAATAAGGTTATTTTTAAACACTTCTTCTAAAGTTAATTCTCCTTTTTCTAGAAAAAATTCACCAAGAGTTTTACCAGGCTTCACCTTGTTTAATTCAGGAACTACAGGAATTTGTGAGAAGATATTATGTATGCCAGTGTAATAGTATTCTAATTTTCCTGTTTTATAAAACAAACTCGCTAGGACACTACAAGTTATCCCATATCTTAAAGGAAGGTGATGATAAGTAACACCTTCAGCTACAGATGCAGGCAGCTACATACATACGTAACAATCCCTAACGTCCATTGTTTCTACGTACTCATATAATAGCTTTGAGAAAACATTTTTAGAAAAATCATTTATGGACTTATCTTTATGAAGTTCTGTTCTATCTACCATTTTTGTGATATGACTGTCATCAGAATTTCTGTTAATAGTTCCATTCATTGAGTGTCTGTCTATATTTTCAAATGTTACTCTAAATGAAATTGTTATTGCTAATATAATCCAAAGAAGCATTCATAATCCTGTACAACAAAAACACATTTTACACCATCTCTGAAAAAATCCACATGTTGGATCTCTTTCCTCGGTGTTTGCCATTTTGTGAATGATCAGTGTCTTTTGACTTAGCCTCTTTCGTCAAAATTTACCTTTGTCTAAACCTAAGGCTTTAGTTGCCTACTTGGTTCTTTCTGGTCATGTGTCTTATCCGGGCTTTTCAATTCCTTTCCAAGTTCTTTTGTCCTTTTAATTCATGTGTGAATCATCCTTATCCATAGGTTCACAGTCTTTATTCAGAATTTCCTGATCATCCGTTTCTTCTCTAGTGTCAGACAAGATAACTCTCAGGATTTCCGAATCTTCTTCTTCCTTGTCCACCTCCTGCACAGTCACTCTTAGACTTTCTTGGCTATCAGCTTCCTCTTGTATATCAGGAAGTGCCACATATGTCCATTCTGGTGACTTGTACTTTGGATTTGGTCTCTTTATCCTCTTTGTGCATTGCAAGTGTTTCTGATCTGTGTCCTCTTGTTTTTCTTGACTGGACACTTCCTTCACTTGTTTGGCATTATCACGCTTTATTCTCATCAATCGGTATCTCAACTTCTTGATTTTGTTGGGCCAAATGTCTTCTCTCAATGGCCTCTTCAATTTTGATCCTTTATCTCCTATTTCGGATTTCCAAGCCCTTTTTCTCAAATTTCTTTCCCTTTCATGTCCTGTTTCACTTTCTTCTGATTCTGTCTCCGTTTGGATATCACTTTCCTTTGATTTTATCCTCAATATTTCAGGTTCACTGTCTCAATCTATCCCTCCACGTGTTTCTTCCACACAATCTTCCTGCTGACTATCTGACCCTTTTTCTACCTGTTTTGGTTGTGTCCCTAAACCTCCTCAGGGTCCTTCCGCAATCTCCTCTCCCTCACTCTCTGTATCTAATTCCTCTCCTTCTATCTCTATAATTTCTGGAGGAATTTCTCTTGTACTTGTACTCGGGATTTCTTGGTCAAAGATTACTTGTTCAGTTTCTCCAGTTTCATGATTCGTTCTTTTTCGAACTCCTGCTTGCTCTGTCTCAGATTCGGAATTTGTATCTGAAATTTCAAGGCGTCATCTCAATGGTACATTTTACTGCCCAATAATTTTATTTCAGCCTTGTTCATCTCTTTCTGAGTTTTGTCTTGTTTTTGTTTCTTCTGATTCTGATTCCGAACTGGTATCTGATACTTCCCGATGTTGGTCTTCAGATTGATCTTCCGGATCTGGGACTCGAAGAGTGTGACTGGCATGAATCCAGTTCTTCACCCCTGCACACTTCACAGCAGTTGTCGTTATCAGAATCACTTGACGTGGTCTTCCCCAGCGTGGAACCCGACAATTTCTTCTTCGGTGTACTTTTGTGCGGACCCAATTTCCAGGACTTAAGTCATGAGCTGGCTTCTTTTCAAGAGTGGTCACATCTGGTCCAACCTGATGAAACACAGAATGTACCATATCAGCCAATCCTTTACAATAATCCAAGACAAAGTCATCAGATATAGAAAGCAGTTTGTTGACAGGAATGAAAACATGTCTCATTGCTCTGCCCATTATTATTTTGTGAGGTCTCAGACCAGTCTTCCTATCAGGAATTGATCTAATGCTCATTAAGACATGAGACAAGACATCTGGCCATTTGAGACCTGTAGCCAAACACATTTTTCCCAATCTGTTCTTTATGGTGCCATTCATTTGTTTCACCACTCCAGAAGCCTCTGGTCGGTAGGCACAATGCAATTTATATTGTACATTTAATGCTTCACAGATCAGTTTTATAATTACATTCTGGAAGTGTGTCCCTCTATCTGTTTCAATTGTTACTGGGAAACCAAACCTAGGAATAAACTCTCTCAGTAGGAGTTTTGCAACAGTGACTCCATCATTTATTCTGGTTGGGTAAGCCTCAACCCAATGAGAAAACAGACAAACAATTACCAGTACATATCTTAACCTGTTGCATGAGGGCATTTCAATTAAATCAAGCTGCATACGAGTGAAAGGGCCTCCCTCCTGTCCTATGGTTCCAAAGCTCACCACAGTTTTCCTTCCTGGATTAAATTGCTGACAAATGAGACATCTCTGGCAAAGGCCCTCAGCTGTAAGCCGGAATTTGGCATTATACCAGGTTTGTTTAAAAAGTCTAATCATGGCATCCCTTCTTATGTGTGCCTGCCCGTGGTACATCCGTGCCATGGTAGAGATCATGCTATCAGGCATTACTGGTCTTCCATCTCTGTAAACCCAAACTTTGTCTACTTCTCGTTGTGTGCATCCTGATTTTACCCATTGTTTTTTCTCCTCTTCCCCTGCTTCTTCCTGTAACTGTCTCACTTCATCCCATGTACTTACTGTGTTCGTAAAAAGTAAGGTACATAAATCCATTTCCTTTTCCCTGTTACGATTCAATGAAGTCAAATTTCGAGCGCAGTATTTGGCTATATCATTTGCATACCCATTTCCTGCTGACACATAATCCGTTCCTTTCTTATGTGCTGTACATTTCGCGACAGCTATTTCTTTAGGCAGCTGTATCGCCTCAAGCAACTTGCCAACTATTTCTGCATTTCTAATTGGAGTTCCACTCCACGTCAAGAAACCTCTTTAGGACCAAATTTGCCCAAAGTCATGCACCACTCCAAATCCATACTGATTGTCAGTAATCACAGTGACTCGCAAATTCTTTCCCAACGTGCATGCTCTAATCAGTGCAAACAACTCGGCAACTTGAGCAGATCGTACTCCTCTCAAACAAGATGCTTCTAAAACGCTTGCTACAGTGCACACAGCATATGCAGCACTCAAAATCCATTCTCCGGTTCTTAGGCATGACCCATCTACAAACATCACATAGTCAGACTCTTTCAGAGGCATGTCTTTTTTTATAACCAACCTTTTATTAATGTTTAAAGGTCCTTCCATTACCAATACACAGCTTTGTTTTCCTACAACCATGGAGGCCGGCAGCGAAAGTCTTAGGAGTCCAAGGGTAAGCTTACAACCATGAGGTCCCTCCAAAACCCAAGGGACATGCACCCATATAATTTCCAATTAACGAGTTCTCCCGCCCTGTATACGCTATGCCCCGTGTAATCTACACGCCTTGCAGACACGTTGAAACAGTTGCAACATTGCCAGGCTTACTCTAACATACTCAGCATCGCCAAACATACCCTACAGGGCCTAGATCCCCTCGTCTTACAGAACTCTGAAGTATTATCTTGAGTCCTAAACATTACTCACTGCTAGTTAGCTGCACTTGAGAGCATTCAACCTTAGAGGGTTTATAATACAGCCCCATTGAACAATGCGTCCCAACTAACGACGTCTGCCCATGCGGTCAGCGCCGAAATGGTCCTTTTACTATGCCCCTATCGTGCTCCTCAGCGGGTGCATGCTCGAATGGCTTACATTGATGAGGGGTTCGTTCAGTACAGGCATAGTAGCGATCCACAGTGCTATGCAGGGCATTGCGCGACTCAACATCTAGCAGGCGGGTCATGCTAGCGTGCATACAGGCAGTTGGGCATTCCAGCATTGTTTCGCTATGGCAGTGTTGAAGCTATCCGCTATACTTCCTGTATCAAAAGCTGTCGAGAAGGTAACCAACCAACTGGGAAGGGGTAAGGGCTAGGGAAAAGAGAGAAGGGGGCACAGGAATAAAGGAAACAAGTGTGGCGGGGGGAAGGGATTGTGGGTCTCATTGTCGCAATCCGGTGAAGGTCGTGAGTTTAATCCTCCAGAATCGGGGTTCCCAACTCTGGGAGAGTGGCTGCAAGTGGTATGCATTGCAAACCGTCTGTAGGTCTCCAAAAACCCCCTGGATCCGTAGGTTGTACTACATCATCAAACAACTTCAAGGCCCAGAGCCGTGGAGGTTGTAGCCTAACATGTTCCAGTCGCCCCAGGTGATCCACCAAGGGCTTCCAGAGCTTCCCGAACTTGGTATCTCGGAATTGAAGACGCGCCGTGAGTAACTCCATCGCCACCACATGCCATAGGCGGGCAAACCACACGTTTATAGAAGGCGTTTCTGCTTTCTTCCAATATAGAGCTACAGTTTGTTTTGCAGTGCCCAGCATGTGGAGGCTAAAGTGTCGATCGCGGCCCGTCATGACTCGCATATTCGCTAGTCTAAGGCCCAGAATGACTACAAGCAGGTCTTCAGGCAGGGGGTATCCTAGCACTTTTTTAATATGGCTAAGGACCTCCTTCCAATAGGTAGTCAGGAGAGGGCACGCCCACCAAATGTGTATGAAATCTCCAAGCGCTTGAGTACAACGCCAGCAGAGGGGGGATGCCTTAGGAAACATTTTTTGGAGTCTAGCAGGGGGTAGTACCATTGGGTCATTACTTTGTAAGCCGATTCCTGTTGAGGAATGCTACGGAAGGTTTTGGGGATGTCTCCCCAAAGTCGTGTCCATTGAGCAGAGGTAACACCAGAGCCGGAGATGGTTTGCCATCGCAGTTGGTATGGGTGAGGGTCCAGACGCCTAGCGTGTTGGAGTACCTTATATATGCGGGAGATCAGCCCCTTATAAGTGCCAAATGTGCATGCTAACCGCTCGAATGGAGTGAAGGGCCGCGTGGCCGCCTGCGCCAAGGAGAAGCCCTGTATCCAGTGGCGGATTTGTATATACTGGAATTTGTCCTTCTCCGTTAGCCCAAACACTTGTTTGCAGTAAGGTTTTAAGATTGTCCCCCAGAAATAGATCTCGTATCGTCCTGCAGCCGGTTTTCGTCCAATTCGCAAAGAAGGGCGGACGACACGCCGGGGGAAACTGCGGATTGCGCGCAATTGGAGTGTGAGGGGACGGGAAGGTGGTAAGGCCCCTGCAAACTGCCACCTTGTCCCAAATCTCGAGGACCGTTTTGGTAGGGACAGCCATATAGGCGCTGCGGTGACGCGCTTCCCGGGGCAACCAGGCATGGTCCCATAGCAGGCGACAGGTGACTGCCCTATCCATGTGAAACCACACTTTTTCACTCTCCCATGCTCCCCATTCCAGTACAAAGCGGAGATGTGATGCCCAGTAGTAATCCAGTAAGTTAGGACAGGCAAGCCCGCCCCTATCGCGGGGGAGCATCAAGATTTTACTAGAGAAGCGTGGTTTCTTCCCACCCCAAATAAATACGACAAGCTCGCGTTGAAGCCCTTGAATTTGGTGCTCCGGGATAGGAGTCGGTAAGGTTTGAAAAAGATAGAGAATTTTCGGTAGTATAGACATTTTCACCGTGTTAAGACGGCCAAGCCAAGAGAGTGGCAGGGCTTTCCATGTGCGTAGGTCGGCCAGGACTGAGAGTTTATATTCCTGCCAGTTAGCCTGCGTCCAAGTGGCTAGATCTGGAGTCAAGTTAAGGCCCAGATAACGTATCGACTTGCTCGCCCACTGGTAAGGAACGCAAGCCTGGAGGGCTGTAAGTTCCTCGTCCGGAATCGTAACATTAAGGGCCCAGGACTTCCCATGGTTGATTTTAAGCCCGGAGGCGCGTTCATAGGTCTGGAGCAACGAGTGTACCGCAGGCAGCGAGCGTAAAGGGTCAGAGAGAGTGAGAAGGAGATCATCCGCAAAGAGAGCAATTTTATGTTCTACACCCCGGAGGGAAATGCCGCGGATCTCAGGGGACCGACGGATCAGAATGGCAAGAGGTTCCACCACAAGGGCAAACAGCAGAGGCGACAGAGAGCAGCCCTGCCGAGTGCCCCTGCAGATGGGAAGCGGTTGTGTGAGCTGGCCATTTACTCGCACCCTGACCACCGGTGAGATATATGGAGCCATAATACGCGCCACCATCTTAGGACCCAGACCCACCCTCCATAGGACTGCCCGTAGGAATGTCTAGTCCACCCGATCGAACGCTTTTTCGGCATCGAGTGATAGCAGGCAGGGCGGTATTCCCCAGTGCTTAGCCTTCCCGACAATATGCGCTATTCGACGCACGTTATCTGCACCCTGGCGTTGGTGAATAAAGCCCACCTGGTCCGGTTCAATAAGGTTGGGCAAATGGACGCTAAGCCGCTTAGCAAGTATTTTGGTGTACAGCTTGAGGTCGGTGTTTAACAGGGCGATAGGCCGATAAGAGGAGCATAGGGTAGGATCTTTCCTGGGTTTCGGGATGAGGGCTATTTCGGCCATTGCCATATCGGGGGAGGGCCCAACCGACTCCGCGAACGAGTTAAAGAGTTGTAGGAGAAAGGGCTTTAACTGCGGCAGGAAGGCGTGATAGAACGATACCGGGAGCCCGTCCGGGCCAGGCATTTTAACGAGTGGAAGATCTTGCAGGGCACCGGCAATTTCTGTCGGGGTGATAGATTCTTCCAGGAGCCCAGATTGGTGCTCGCTCAGCGTTTCCCAGTCGCATGCTTCCATGGCAGCTGAGATCTGGTCAACCGCGGGTGGATCCCCAGCGTACAGTGCTGCGTAGTACTCCCGAAATGTTCGTAGCTTCGCCGACTCCGTAGTAGCCCATGACCCGTCCGTCTTCTGCAGCTTTGCGATGTGAGCCTTAGCTGCCCTCGTTCGCAAGCGCCGCGCTAGTACAGTGCCCACCTTATCGCCACTGTCATAATAACGCTGCTTGAGCGCTAGAAGGGCATGCTCAGCCTTGTTTGTTCTATGCACCCGAAGCTGACCTCTAAGGACGGCTAAGCGCCGTTTGTGTGCTGCCAGGGGACGCTCCTGATCCATCCTCTCAAGCGTCTTAATTTCACGCGTAAGCTTGGTCTCGAATAGGCAGGCCTCGCGTGCCCTAGCGACAGCGATAGCTGTGAGGGTACCCTGTATCGTGGCTTTGAAAGTGTCCCACAGAAGAGGGAGGGGGCTCCCCGGCAAATCGTTAGTTTCAAAATACGCCAAAATAGCCGCTTTGAGCTCCTCCCTATCCACCGGGTCTCGAAGGACGTGGGCCAGAAATCGCCATCGGCTCGACCGCGAGGAGTGGTGGAGCCACTCGCGCAGGTGCAACTCTACATGTGCATGATCGGAGATCGAAATGCTAGAGTGGGACGCCGATATGGTGTCTTTGAGCAAAGAGAGTGACACAAAAAGAAGGTCTATACGAGAGTATGAGTGGTGCGCATGAGAATAGTAGGTATAGTCTCGCAGCCCCGGGGAGTGGTAGCGCCAGATATCAACCAGGTTTAAGGCAGCGAGGGAGTTTTTCACCGCTGCGGACATGGCCCCCACCCCATGAAAGGCGCCCCCACAGCGGTCTAGCTCCGCATCCCATACCAAGTTGAAGTCTCCTCCGACTATGAGGTCCGAATTCACCGGCTCAAGGTGTTCCCTTATTATCCCACGCAAGAAGGCATCCTGACCCTGGTTGGGGGCATATATATTACACAGAGTGAGTGTGCGGTGTCCTCTCCTGACCTCCACTCGCAAAAACCGTCCCTCGGCATCCCTAAGTATTTTAGAGTCCCCTTGGGTTAAACCCGCCCTGCAGAGAATAGCTACCCCTGCTGTCTTAGTGACCGCTGAGGACCAAAATTGGTGAGGGAAACATGGGTGGGCCATACGAGCTACATCAGACTTAAGAAGATGGGTCTCCTGGAGGAAGATTATATCGGGTTTCTGTAGTAACAGGTACCGCCATATTTGGCGCCGCTTGTTTGGTGAGTTGAATCCTTTCACATTAAGGGAAACGACCTTCCAAGAAGGTGTAGTAGTCATGTCCAGGGACCGACTAGTGGGGCTGTCCCCTTGCGGCTCTTCCACATGCTAACATGTTCCCCCCGCCAAGAGGGTACAGAAGGGTAAAGAAGAGGGAAGAGGGGTTGAGAGCAGGGAAAACAACTAAAGCACTGAAACAGCCAACGTGGCCAACAAAGCCTATTCCAGTCTAGGGAGTAGCCAGGCACAACGGCACAGACTGTCCCGGAGATGTCACTCTCCCAGAAATAGGAGCGGGGGTCGGTCATCGCCTATCTGTGAATCCAAATCACTGAGAGTCTGCTCCGGGCCACCGCCCTAGCGGTGTAGGTGTTGCGGTGAAGAGCGGGAAAAGGTGCGCCCCTAAGGAAGGCATCAGGAGCGCTGAAGGAGGGGCCCAGGCAGCCGCTAGCTACTCAAGCCAACAACCATCGGGTGCCCGATTCTGACATCCGGTGAGAGGTTCTGTGGAAAAAGGAGTCATCTGGGGGCAGTCGCCTGCGAACCAGACGGCGACAGGCCACCCTCTAAGGACTTGATGTGTTGTATAATATCCTGCTTGTCCCGAGATGATCTGCTTCCATCAGGGGAGGAGGGGAATCTGGGACCACGCGCCGTGGACCACTGTGGCTTCAGCTGGACCCTAAGGCTGGCAGGACGTCGCGAGGGGCTGGCCGGCGGGGTGTCCGGGATCTGAAGCAGCTGGGCCGCCTCTCGGTAGGATCTCAGCACTCGTCGCTTTGATTCCCACTGGAACATGAGGGCGAAGGGGTGGCCCCATTGGTAGCGGATATTGAGCTCCTGAAATTTGTCAGTAATGGGTCGGAAGTCCCTCCGGCGCCGGAGAGTCGTGGGGGCCAGGTCCTGGACAGCAGTGCACGTAGGTAGCAGGCAACTGTCCGCCGAGGCAAATAGGGAGCCGCTGTTGACGTGCGCGCCTCTCCGGTCACTGCATCCACGAGGCCTCTCCTGGGACGACCCCCGGACACAGCGAGCACTCAGGGACCTCGAGATGGCGACTAGCGCCCCACCGTCCGCACCTCCTCGCTCCAATCAGGTGGCGTCGTGATGTAGAGGCCCCCGGCCCCACTGCGCCGCACGGCTTCCGGTCGGTGTCTCTCCTCCGGCCCGCAGCGTTGACCCAGACGGTCTCAGCCTGCCCCACCTGGGTGATCCGCGCACATCATCCAGGGGTTACACAATCCAGGCAGCAGAAGGTCGGAGGCAGGAGGGGCCCCCCAGGGCGAAGCTCCCCCAGCCGCCCTCCGCGTGGCCTCTCCCCCACTCCAAGCTCCACCGAGCACCAGGAGGTCCAGTTCAGGGCAGCGTGGAAGGCTTCAGGCCCTCCCAGGCCCGCGGCCCATGCCACCGCCGCAGGCCGCACTCAGTTCGGAGGCCTGAGCGCAATGAGGGGTCCACAGCAGCAGGCGAGCAAAAGCCCAATCATGGGAGCCATCCACAAGCCCCCCCCCAGGGCAGTAAGGGACCAGAGGCAAGCACCCGGGGACAACAGGGCGCAACCGCCCAGGGACTCACCAGGCTCCCGCTGTGTCAAGGGCCACGGCGTCAACAGCAAACCATAGACGGCGAGGCACAATGTTCTCGGCAGAGCGCTCCCCAGCTGTCAAAGATGAAATGCCCCAAGTCAGGTACCTCCGTAGTGCTGAATACCACCGCTGCCGATCTCAAATCCGGGGTCATGGGCCAAGGCCAGGGCTCATTTCGGGTGCAGCCAGGAGGAGACCACAAAATGGCGGTTGCGGTCGTCCCCGCCTCCTCCGCCCGGTCTCCCCCGCCGTCCAGCCAGGAGGGTCAAGGGGCCGACACCAGCCGCCCGTCGCACTGCTCCGCTGCCCGCCAAAGTTACTCTGCCGGTGCCCCCTGTCTCGTTGGTGCCTCCGTGGCGCGTTGGATACGGACGCGCACAAAATGGTGGGCGCGCTCTCTCCTGCTGAAGCCTCTCCTCGGACACGGCTTCTCCCTGCCACCGCTCATCTCCAGGGATCTCGAGCCGCCCAGAAGTCGCCCTCCTCCGTCTGCCGGCTGGTCTCCCCTACTTGGGGTGTCCCCGGGGCCGTCACCCTGCTTTTAGAGGCTGATTCCACCGGCGGCGGCCCGGAGCTCCAGCAACGCGCGGCTCACTCCATCTGCGGTGAGACCACGCCCCCGAGGCATGTCTTTTATATCAGGACGCTGTTTGGTGCAAAAAACAAGCACTTCCAGACAATCATGATCAACATCATCCTTTACTTCCGCATCCACAGCATGAGGCAGTAATGTCGAGGGGTTCACATTAGAGCATCTTACAAGATTCACATTTGTAGCACCCAAAATCACCTTTTCATATTTAGTTAGACGACTATGCGTCATGAACTGTGTTTTACTTCTTGTCAAAAGGATTGCCACATCATGTGGAACAAACACTCTCACAAGATATCCCATTATAATTCCTTCACTTTGTTCCAAACTCGTGCACGTAGCAGCTACTGCTTTCAAACATCCAGGCAATGCTACAGCTACTGGATCTAGTACAGCTGAAAAATAGGCAATTGGTCGTCTCAATTTTCCATGTCTCTGCACTAACATGGAAAGAGCGCACCCATCTCTTTCACTACAACAAAGCTTGAATTATTTTTCATAATCAGGAATCCCAAGACCCGGTGCTTCACACAAGCTGTCTCTCAATTGTTCAAAAGATTTCATCTCTTATTTATTCAGCTCAATAGGATCTCTCACATCACTCTTTGTCAGACGTACCAATGGCTTTGCAATCAAGGAAAAGTTACAAATCCACTGGCGACAGTACCCCACCATTCCAAGAAACATTCTGACTTCTCTCTGTGTCATTGGGGCTCTCTTTCCTTTAATGATTTTAATCCTATCCAATGTTACTTTTCTCAGGCCTTTTTCAGTCTTATGACCTAAGTATTGCACTTCTTTCTGACAAAACTGCAATTTTGATGGTGATACTTTAAGTCCGCCATCTGCCAAATGATTTAACATTGCAATTGTGTCAGCAACACAAGATTCTCGTGTCTTTGATGCCACTAACAGATCATCAATATATTGGACTAGCACTGAACTTTCTGCCATTTTTAAATCTTCCAAGGATTTCTTTAAGATCTGATTAAATATTGAAGGACTTTCTGTATACCCTTGAGGGATACGGCACCATGGCAAAATACGCTCGCCGAACCGGAACCCAAAATTTGGTTGGCTATACGGGCGCAATGGAATAGAAAAGAAAGCATGACACAAGTCAATGACTGTGTACTATTCTGCATCATAGGGAATCTGATATAGGATTACTGAAGGGTTTGGCACAATAGGACAGCAAGGAACAACAATTTTATTCACCTTTCTCAAATCCTGTACTATTCTAAATGTCCCATTTGGCTTCTTCAAACCCATGATCGGTGAATTACATGGACTGCTCATTATCTCTCTTAGAATTCCTTGTTCAATCCTTCTGTCTATTACAGGCGTTACTCCTGCAACTATTTCTGGTGTCAATTTATACTGAGGAATGTTCGGGTAATTTACTCCTTCTTTTACAGTTATTTTCACAGGATCTACCCTTTTCATTAATCTGACATCTTCTCCTGTGAAATCCCACACTTCTGTTTTCACTGTTTCTTTTAGTTCTTTAGGTATTCCCGCTAGATCAAATATAACAAATGCATCGGTAATTTCTGGTTCTGAATTAGCCATTGTCATTCTATACAGAACATCATCATCTGGCGTTTCAAAAGCTATACCATCAGGTGTACAAAAGATGGTGCAATTCATTTTACAAAGTAAGTCCCTTCCTAACAGATTTACAGGACTAGTGTCGCACACTACAAAACAATGCATATCAGAAAATGTCCCTATTCTAACCTTGACAGGTTAAGTAAGATAGGCTTTTATCTGGTTATTAGAAACTCCAACCACTTGGATTGTCTCACCCGAGAGAGGAAGATTTTTCACTTCAGCTGATCTCACAGTTGAACGAGTAGCACCAGTGTCCACTAGCAATGTAACATTTTCTTCATTCACCTTTCCATCCACAAAGGATCCAGTCTGGTCTACTTCTAGAGTTGCGCCAAGTTTGCACTCCTCTTCCTCTCCTAGGCACCGTCAATAGCTCTCCTCTGACTCACTTTCATCGCGTTGCAGCCAATACTGCGAAATGGCACCAGCGCGCAGTAGCTTTGTTACCTGTTCTTCTTTGTAGAATCCTGTCTCATTACTGTATCTCTGAGGATTTAGGTTCTGTGGAATAGGTGGCTTTGGCACCTGACATTGTTGGGTAACAACCTGCTGCTGTTGCGGCGGTTGGCAACTCACCTCACTCTGCACCTGTGGATTAAATGATGAATTATCACCATTAGCTTTCTGTGGTAATTTACACCCGAATTTCCAATGTCCTACCTTTCCACAATTATGACATGGCCACTTCTTTTAGCTTCATCTATGCTAATCTGCCCTTTTCCCTTTCCAATGTTAGGTTTTGGTCTTGCTTGCCCTAGTCCATTGGCTTGTTCGATTAACTGGGCTTCTTGTCGCTCTGCTACTTTAACCTGTGCCCACATTGCCTTTTCTTTCAACTTGCGTTGTTTGGCTTCAATTTCATCACTAAAATATTTTGCATGACGCAACACTTCGTCTATCTTTTTATTTTGCCAATCTACTGTATACTGTTTAATCATTTCACTAACTTCAGGCCTTAAACCATATACGAATCTGTAAACAAAATGACTCAAATCCTTTTCACTTAGTTTCTCATCTCCACTGTATTGCTTAAAAGCTAACAGTAACCTCTCGTAATATGAATGCACTGATTCTTTGGCCTCCTGGTGAGTTCTGTCAATTTTTACCCAATCAGTTTCTTTCGGAGGTACTTTATTTTTCAAAAACGTAATTACCTGATCATATTTTTTCATTAATTCTGGATCTGGGGCTCCTGTCTTAGGATCCCTAGGGTACTCTTGTGTTGGCCAATCTATAGTGATCTAACATTCTATCCATAAATCTGCAGGAAAAAAGAAGAGAGAATTCCCTTGATTATACAATTTGTAGAGCATAAAGTACTATGTCAGAAAAACCTATATAAGAATTATTTTATTTAGAAAAATATTTTTCTCACTGTTTAAAACAAATAAAATCACAAAACATTTCATAATACTTCAAATAAAATTATTTAAAAACATCCTGCAGTACATATCAATCCAATCTAATTATCGTTAAACAACATAACACAATTATGACAAGCATAATATGGAGACAGACACAGATGTAAGACCCAATTACTATTCTTTACAAATGCACATCACATTAGACTCAGAATCCCAGCTTCTTATACATTGATAAATCAATATTTAGTTTGTCTGTATTGGTCCTTTGATTGTGCAAATCCACAGCGTTGACGCGTTTCGATGGCTTTAAACTGATAGTGCCATCTTTATCAAGAGAACATAATTCTGTCTCCCACCTTAATTAGTCTTATTCCTTCGGATGGGGTGAAGTTTATGCGTACTCCTGGCTCTCTTGTTCGCTTAATTGTACGGCAGGTTAGGGCAACCTCACGTCCTTCTACCTTCGTTATTTAATGGGTAGAGTATTCCACCTTATCACAATCTTTTGTTCGTATTGGGAGACCTGTTCTCTCTATTTATCATTCTTCCCTGGATTTGATGAGAAGTTCCCGCACCATGAGGTTTAAGTTCCTCTTCTTTGTTACAGCGGGTCTCTGTTTCACTGTCTGTCCTCCGCAGTATGGGAGTTCGGATCAGAGTAAAATCTGCAGGTACAATTATGTCAAAAAGACCATTCAGATCTATCCGTAATACTTTTGAAAGTTCGACAAACCTATCTACCTGTCTATACCATTCTCTCTCAACCTTGGAAAATCATTTGTAAACGACAACATATCCTGTCTAGTCCATGGAACATGTACATATCCTCCTCCAGGAATTTCTCTCATTGGACGTTCTGTTACCACTGGCTCTTCCTCGCTTATTGGGAAAGCTAAAGAGGCTTTGTCTGTAGTTTCTTCTCTCTTTTTAAACCATCTACTTTTCCATCGGTCCACATCACCCCATTTTCTTAATAATGCAATTAACTCTTTAATTTGGGTTAACCTCACTGCAGTATTCACATTTTCAATGTCCTTTTCAGTAAAATCTACTCTGTATGGCTTCTGCAATGACCTTATCTTTTCAAAATCTATTCCCATTTCACTCGCTGTTTCTTCTAACTTTTCGTGCAAAGTCCTTGGTCCCCAAGTAATGCTTCTACATAAAAACATTAATTCCTCATCTTGATATGCTTTTAATTTTTCAGTGGGAATGGTTCCTACAATTAATTCCTCTTAAGTTACTTTTAATTTCGCCACATCTAAAGGTTGTGGTTCTGTGCCCTTTTTCTGCAAACTTCTTAACCAATCACTTAATTCTTCAGCTGTTGGTCCTACATGGGTTGTCGCTAATCTCATATTATCTACCATTTTCTCTGGGGTTTCTGTGGCTGATTCTGTTGCCATAGGCGTTTTATTTGCTGGATTCTGGTTTACAGTCGGATTCTTAGGTGTACTTAATCCTGATATTCCTGCAGTAATCTTCCATTCATTTTCTCCTGAACTACTCCTTTCTTTCTCCTTTTGTATACCACCATAGTATGGGACTGTCAAACAATGCTCATTTTCCTTTTGTTTCTCAAAAACTGGTATCACTGGTCCTAAAGTTACAGGCACAGTCACTGCTTCCCTATTCTTTGTTAATTCTCTAATCTGTTCAGTTAATTCCTGTGTTGTTCAAGCTAATTCTACTGACTTTTCATTTTCAGATCTTATTGTTTGTGACATTTCTGAATCATTAAATGGATTATTTTTCCCAAATGTATTCTGCATTTGCTCAAAACTTTTATTTGTAACAGTTTCCTTTGGCGGTGCACTTGGCGTCACCATCACAGAATCCTGTTGATATGGAGGTGTTTTTATATAGAAAATGTCCTCCAGCACTACATCCTCAGATTCACTCACTCCATATCTATAACCTTCTGACTGTATTATTTATTTTTTCCGTACATTTTCTACCACCTGTATCTCCAGCACTTCCCAGAGTAAATATGCCTTCAGTCGTGCTCTCATTTCGCCATCTTCTCATTCTGTCATCATGACTTTCTTGTCCATAATGTCTACCAAATACTTAAATTTACCTTCTACCACTCCGATCCCTTTCTCTTTCATCCATCTTTTCTTCCCATGCAGTCAAAGCCTCAAATTGGGTAGGTCGGGGTTTCGGTTCTGTCTCATCATTCGATCTCTTAAATTTTGTAGTACAGTGAGGCTAAATGAACCATTTTCCGGAAACGCTAGTACTTCATCATCTTTGGTATATTTTACCCAATTTTCCAATCAAATGCATGTATGATAACCATATTTCGTCACCATAAAAGATGCAGGCGTTTTAGGCGGAGGAAGTATCTGTCCTTCCCTAGTTACAATCGGTTTATCCTTCTTGAATAGGTCTTTGATTTTCCCAAACCATGACTTTTTCTCCTTTTCAGGTGGATCGTAATATATCTCGTTTTATTTTTCAATCTCTTAATCAATGAAACTCCGCGATTCACCTTTTCACGGCTTCTCAGTCGTCTGACCAATCCTAGCGCGACTCACACTAACGCACCAATCCAGAGCGTCTACGTCACTCTTGTAATTCTCCAATCCCAGCGCGTCTCACACTAACACATCAATTAGTGAAAGCTTCGTCTTTCCCTAGCTGACCAATATCTGCGCGGTATTTTCGTCGTCAACCCTTTCCACAACTCCTTCTCTCGCTGACCCCTCCTTTACAAAATTTATCGGCAAACTTTTCTTAAGTTTTCTTCTCTAAAATCTGTTAGTAACAACATAAACACATCCCCATTGCCTGTTTCACTAAACCAAAGAGATAGCTTTGCTCATTTACACAAGAATTCTGTCTTTCCAGTAGGCATCGTTTACCTCTACCCTTCCACAGAATTTTCAGTTTTCGCCGATAAAGTGGCACTTCCCTCTACCTTACCCTTCTATCAAGCAAAAAGGCAAACCCGTTTCTCTGGGGATAAAACACATGTGGAGACTACAATGCTCCTGAGAATTAAGGCCAGAGTTTCACAAGGAAACCTATTGCTATTTCACTCACACACATTCATATGGAGATTTCCCTAACATAACACAATTCCGTGTTATCACAATTCTTGAAACCAGACAATGTTAATTCCATGTGACTTCACTTGCCACATAAATCCACTGCCTACTTCCCAGAAGCTTCAAATTTTCCCGACTACACTTAACGTAAACAATACTCAACATATAGTGTTAATCATAAATCAATAATCACCAAACCAATACAATAGAAACCATCACCTCTGCTACCACGAACTACTGATCCAGCGCGGAGGACAAAATTTACATAATCTCCTTATGTCACAGATTCGCAATCACACCAGTTCATTCATACATTCATCCATTGGTGGGGCCCATAACACCAACACGCTTCTCATCCACACAACTTTCTCGAATCTGTACACAGGAGAAAGGCTGCTGGACCAAGTGGGTACCTTATTATCTATCAGGACTAATTTTCTGCTAAATTATATATATACATTCTATATTCAGTCTTCTGAATCCTGACTTTATCATCAAGGCACTCCACTGTTTGGTCGATGGACCAACTAGTTCGACTGGTTGATGGTGAATTAGAACCAGCTAAAACACAATTAAAGCCTAGGAAACATTTTATATTTTCAGTAATTAATTTAAGAACCACAAACTCATTTCTTATTATTCAAATTTTTGTTTATCTAAACATTAATCGAACTTTTAAATCTTGCATTTACTGATTAGAGCTCATTATTTAAAATTTTGATTTATTAAAGAGAAAATAGACATTTAGAAATTACTCTTAGACCTAGATTTAAGAAAAACGCAGTAAATCATTTACCCATAGACAGAAGATGTTAACTTCAGATCAAAAAGGGAATTATCTGCATTCTCAGGTGAAGACTCTCTCAGGGAAAAAGACATCCTGACCCTCATCAAAGGATCAAACCGTCATGCAAATTACAGGATGCGGCGTGACAAAGTTCAGATACTCAGCAAAGTCCATACATCAATCCGGAGCATGGATCAATTTCACACTCAGACTGACAGCATAGAATACATTTTGGATTTTTGGAAAAGAACAACCACCCAACAAGAACTTCTTCTCAAGTAAAATTAACCCAAAGACGCAACGCAGCTGCAACCGCAACTCAAATGCCACCAACAACAACTGCCTCTGTAATGACTGATGAAGGGTTCTTATATCCTTTTTCCCCCTTACTTCATACAAGATATGGCAACTTTAGGGGCAGACCAAATGTTCTGATTGGACAGTTCATGGTTATCAGTAGTTCATTTCACTTTTTCCCAGCGCAAAATGGTTCTTCATGGTGACTTGGCACAAGGGGTCATAAATTGAAAGTTATTTTTCTGTTTCTTAGGCGGGAACGGCAAATGTATCTCTTCAAGGTGAAAGGGTCCTAATGACAGGTTCATTCTTTTTCTTTTCCCAAGTTTCTTCATTCGATCATCTTCTGGCTTGCGGTCAAGTTTCCAACAAATCGACCTTGGCAAGGAACACAATGTCAGGAGTTCAAATCACCTCGTGATCTCAAGAGCCATGTGGGTATGCGTAGAAATCATTGTGCGCACATGATGGCATCTGCTTCAGAGAACGCCATCTTGGGTACTGCGGCCTAGTAGGCCCGAAAATTAACTAAGCGAAAATAGACATAGCAGCAATCAATATGTAGAAATGAAGATTCTAATGTTCAAACCCACACTAATCCCAATGTATATTAGTATTTTCCTAGCTGCAGCGACATTTAAAGCGAGAATACTTACCATACGATAACTTTCAGCCACAATACAATCACAAAGCAATATAAATCATGCAATTTTTCTATTTCACCACAATCTAAGGTTAGTTTGCGTACCATTATTTATTATTTAATTTAGCCATGCAATTTGCAATTTAGTCCCACGTGTATCGGTGTTTATCAAGGTGCAAACATGGATTAGTATCACTTCCACTTCAAACAGGTTATGTAAATTAATTTTAGTATGTTTACATAATTAATTTCATGCAAATTAGAGGAGGTATACAACATTTTGTTTTACCTGCTCCATCACCTACCAGATATAGCAGAAGTGATGAAGGAGAAGAGAAATCAAAACAAGCTCAGCAAACATTCCAACAAGATCTAATCACTCAGTTAGAGAACATTTCTCAATCCAGGCATTCCATTATGGTGTGAAGACCTAGATGGGCTCCTTCCATACAGCTCTGAGTGCCCTGTTAGAGAGTAAACAGATCCTTGCAAGGGATGAATCTTCACACAGTCTTTACTTCCCTCACTAATGTTTTTCTCACTTGTGTCCTACATCGTCCTCCTCTGCAGATTCTACATTGCCACCACTTTCAACTTTGCCTCCTCATCTTGCTTCTACCCCTCCATGAGATGAGGAGCATTGGACAACCTGTTTTTCAATCATGCCCTCTTTTTTCACTGCAGTCCTGTGTTGTGGCAATAGTGTTTATCATTTTGAGAGTATTATGTCTGTGTTTTTATTTTCTCTATGTATTGTTACCTGTAAGCAGCATTTTCAGATTTGTGCATTTGTTATGTATAATTTTCTACAAATGAATGATGAATATATTGTGTTTGGATTCTTTAACTTTTGTGTAAAGATTTACTTTTCAGTAAAGTTGACTTTCCTTATAGCGTCATCAATGACACAGAGCAATAAAATAAATACAATTTTATTTTCACACACAAATTGCTTTATTGTCTTTCATTGCAATTGTATTATACTTTGTATAAGCTATTTCTATTTTTATGAAAATAACACCAGTCCAACGGAAATAGACACATAGGGACCGATTAGGATGGCGGTCGGAAAACCACCCCAACCGCCATGGAAGCGGAAAACAACCGCCCGCCGGTATCGTGGAAAAACCGGCGGCCAAATTAGGATCATCTGCCAAAAAACACCGACCGCGGCAGAACAGGGCCAAGAAAAACCGCCCGTAGCAGGCGGTGATGGCCAAAATCCGTCCGCAGCAGTCGGATACACAGTGGAAAAACACCAACCCGCTGCAAGCATAGCGGATACACCGCACGAAAACTTAGGATATCCCCGATGGTCCCGCAGTACGTTCCGCTGTTTACGACCACCGCAGTCTTACACTGGGATGAATGGGAGAGCCAGCGGAAGAGCTGCAGCATAGCCACCGCTGCGGACGATCTATGAAAAATATGGCGGACGAAGCAAAAAAAACACAATAAGGCCAAAAAGTGCACACAGCAAACTAGCCATGCCCCCCAAATAAACAAAACACACCCCAATGACACAACCACATGGCAATAAGAAAAATACAATTCCCAGGACAACACACACAACACACCTGACACTAATACCCCATTTGGACACACCCACATAGCTGAGTATAAAGCCAGCCCCTTCCCTGACCACAATCCTTTGCAACATTCCAAGACTGAAGGCCACCAACCCTCACAACAAAGGATAGGCAAAGCAACACACCAGCACTACTCACACCACACACAGCACCACCACCACTTCCACACCTGCACCACTAACCCCCTGCACGTCACACACCATACACATCACAACCACACCCACCACTCACACCCCCGCACCCACAACTACTTTGCGCTCCACACACCATGTCAACACATAAAATACCCAAATTCACAGAGAGTGAGTTGACAGTCATGGTAAATGAGAGTGGAACCACAACTGTTTGGTAGCCTGGTCCTACAGACACCATTAGCCACAAGGACACAAATGTGGTCAAGTATAGTCAAAAGGGTCAATGCAGTAGGGACCACCCGGCGATCCAAAAAGGAGATCATGAAGCGGTGGCATGATCTGAAGAGGGTTGTGAAAGAGAGGAGGAGCAAGAACCGTGAGCTGGCTGAGAGGACTGGCGGTGGCCCTCCCATTCCACTAAAACCATTTACACCATGGGAGGAGAAGGTGATTGCCATACTGCATCCAGAGAGTCTCACAGGAGTAGCCGTGGAAGTGGAGGCTGGTAAGTACAAACAAATGACTACCACCACACTGATATGTACTGTCTTGCACAGCTACAAAGCTACACCGCCTAGGACAAATTCCATTCATCTGCACCACACACTCACAAAAACATGTCTCACAGTTCCAACATTGACCCTCTCCCATTCACCCCAAATGTAGCTACCAACATTACCATGGGGGCATGTGTACAGGCAGACAGCACTACAACTCCCACCAGGCCCCCTTGTCCCACAGCATCAGCAAGATGGAGCCCTCCCCCCACCCCACCCAACCCCATCCCACCCAGAAGCATGTGTCAGCCATTACACAACCCACATCAAACTCACAGGTAGGTAGCCATCTGCCCTGGGAGGGTGTTTGTGGGTGGGAGGTCTGTACCACTACTCCCAACATACCCCCTGCCCCACACCTCAGCAGGATGGAGACCTCCCCCACCCAGAAGCAGTTGCAAGCCATTGCAGTACACCAAACAAACTTACAGGTAGGTAGCCATCTTCACAGTGGGGGTGTTTGTGGGTGGGAGGCCAGTACCACTACTCCCACCATGCACCCTGGCCCACACCTCAGCAGGATGGAGCACTCCCCACACCCCACCTAGAAGCATGTGTCAGCCATTACATTACCCTCATCAAACTAACAGGTAGGTAGCCATCTTCTCTGGGAGGGTGTTTGTGGGTATGAGGCCTGCACTACTACTCCCACCATGCCCCCTGTCCCACAGCCTAGCAAGATGGAGCCCTCCACCCACCCCACCCAGAAGCAGTTGGAACCCATTGCAGTACACCAAGCAAACTTACAGGTAGGTAGCCATCTTCCCTGGGAGGGTGTTTGTGGGTGGGAGGCCTGTACCACTACTCCCACCATGCACCCTGGCCCACACCTGAGCAGGATGGAGCACTCCCCCATCCAGAAGCAGTTGGAAGCCATTGCAATACACCAAACAAACTTACAGGTAGGTAGCCATCTTCACAGTGAGGGTGTTTGTTGGTGGGAGGCCTGTACCAATACTCCCACCATGCCCCCTGTCCCACACCTCAGCAGGATGGAGCACTCCCCACACCCCACCCAGAAGCATGTGTCAGCCATTACATTACCGCAGTACAGAAGGGGGTGGTGATGGACGGAGCATCAAACACTCACACTCAGTCAACAGATCTGGGTTTGATCCATCACCGTTCTTTAGCCCACTCTGCCACCCCAGTTCAGACATGGCCATATGCAAATCAGTCTGACCCTGTGCCTCATGGGAACAGTCCAGCCTGAACTGCCAAGCCATGCCTTCCCTGGACCGGAAACAAGCTTCCTAGGACCGGTTTCTGGCATATCAGCCATCTTCAGCCAGGCTTGCTTGAATCCAGTGGCAAAGTGAGCAAGGGAGTCACGTCTGAGCATACCCTGCCAACTTACATTACCCTCATCAAACTAACAGGTAGGTAGCCATCTTCCCTGGGAGATTGTTTGTGGGTGGGAGGCCTGCACTACTACTCCTACCATGACTCCTGTCCCACAGCCTAGCAAGATGGAGCCCTCCACCCACCCCACCCAGAAGCAGTTGGAAGCCATTGCAGTACACCAAGCAAACTTACAGGTAGGTAGCCATCTTCCCTGAGAGGGTGTTTGTGGGTGGGAGGCCTGTACCACTACTCCCACCATGCACCCTGGCCCACACCTGCACAGGATGGAGCACTCCCCCACCCAGAAGCAGTTGGAAGCCATTGCAGTACACCAAACAAACTTACAGGTAGGTAGCCATCTTCACAGTGAGGGTGTTTGTTGGAAGGAGGCCTGTACCAATACTCCCACCATGCCCCCTGGCCCACACCTGAGCAGGATGGAGCACTCCCCCATCCAGAAGCAGTTGGAAGCCATTGCAATACACCAAAAAAACTTAGAGGTAGGTAGCCATCTTCCCTGGGAGGGTGTTTGTGCGTGGGACGCCTGTACCACTATTCCCACCATGTACCCCTGTCCCCAGTACAGCAAGATGGAGCTCTCCATACCACCCAGATGCATGTGGCATATAATGGCCCATCTCAAACAAACTAACAGGTAGGTAGACATATTATTCTGTCTTATGACACCACTGAGCAGGATGTAAGCCTCCACCACGCACACACAGATGTGTCACATTACAAAGCCAAATGTGAGCATGTAACAGGTAAGTAGCCAGTACGTGCACTGACACATTTGTCACAAAAGAAATGGTGCCATATGACAACACCAGCCCTCTCATTGCACAAATATGCACACCGACCCCATTGACACGCACAGTGTGCACACAGGTAAGCAAAGGAAACTGTCACAGCTACCAAAGTGTGACACACTAATGCACATGTAGAAGAAAGTCTGGGCACAATCATGAACAACAGCTATTGACATGTGCATCGCCATGGGGCCAGAGCAAAAAGGACCATTCAAAAAATTAGAAAGCATGTGTGGTGGTATAGATCAAGATATGCACATGATGTGACGTCTGCCAGATCAGACAAATCAACAAAGAGTCCTCAATGAAAAACATGTTGTGCCAGTCACTAGTTGGCAACAGGTCCCTGTAACCATAAATTATGCATGGGTCGCATGGTATGCATTGACACCTCACACCATGGACACGTAATGCATGTACCACTGCATCATGTCAGGAGGCACAGTAGTGCACATAGAAACCAATGTGAAGATCAGTCAATTGTGTAGTGTAGAAACAGTGAATGACAAACAGCTAACACAAAGCTTTCGGGGTGCACTACAATGACCATTTCCCACATGTGACAAAGAACTCCCTGCAGAGGACAATACCAGCAACCTGCAGAGCCAATCTCCTCCCCGGTACATGGACTCTCATATGTTGACTCCCAGGATTCTGTGGATGATGAGCTCGAAGCCGGCTCATCTGGTGTGCCAGGGAGCAACAGGTCCCAGGACACCATCGTCCCCGCATCACATCTGCTGCAATAACAACTTCAATGCAGACCCCTGCTGTTACGGATTGTGCGTCCACCGCTACCACCACCACCAGTGCTGCCTGCAACACCCTCTCTGTCCCAGAGGATGACCACCCCACACTACCGACTGATGAGGGCAGGGAGAGGATGTGGGTGCCCACAGTGGTGAGGCAACAGGTCCGTGGCAGCAGGGTAGGTGGGAGGGGCAGGGTCACCCACAGACACCAGGAGGCTGGGACCCAATCCCTGGACCACATCACCAGAGTCCTTGGCGCATATGAACAAGCCCAGGGATGAACTGGCCGGTCGGACGAACTGTTATGCAAGCTCATCCTGCTGATGAGGTCCATCGACACCCGGATGGGACAAATTGTGGACCTCTTGGGCCAGCAAGTGGCGGTACTGAGGGACAGGCCTGTGCCACAACCAACACCTCCACCTCCCTTTGGTGGGCCGCAGGATGACAGTTCACCATCCTCCACTGCGCCCACAGAGAGGGGTGAGTCCTCAGACCCCACAGGCCCTGCAGTAGGGCCCCCCCTGTCCAAGAAACATTGCCAACCACTGCTGAGTTTACAACTGGCTACTGTGACAATTCTCACATACCCCTTCACGACAACAGCAATATCATCAGACAATGGGTATGTTGTACATTGTCACCCACCTTCAAGTGAAGTAGCGGGTGATGAACTGTTCACGCAGGTTAACACCTTCCTTCTCTCCACTGTCCTCATCACTGGACACGGGTTGGTTTGCAGGCGGGGGCCTTGAGTCCTCATCATCATCCAGGAGCAGGGGAATCTCCTTGTGAATGGCTAGGTTGTGGAACATGCAGCATGCCACACAATCTGACACACCTTTTCGGGCAAGTATGCCAGTGCACCTCCGGTCTTGTCCAGGCAGCCGAAACGTGACTTGAGCAGACCAAATGTACGCTCTACCACACAATGTGTCCTCCCATGGGTCTCATTGTAGCGGACTTCAGCCGGGGTCCTGGGATTCCGCAGTGGGCTCAGCAACCAGGGACGGTTGGGATATGCAGAGTCACCTAGGTATGACAAACACAAATAGACATTGCAATGTATCTGATGCAGAGGGCAGCAGGCACACACCCAGCACGCCATATGACTAGGCATACTCAGCCACAATCCATGCACGCTCGCGAAGCAGATTAGCCATCAGCTGGGGCACAATGCTGTTCCGCAGGATGTAGGAGTCATGGGCTGAGCCTGGGAATTTGGCACACACATGGGAGATGATCATATCTGCCAGGCACACCACTTGCACATTTATGGAGGGGTAATGTTTGCCATTCCTGTAAATGTGCTCACTTGCCTGTGGTGGCACAAGCCCAACATGGGTGCAATCAATGCCACCAACAACATGTGGGATATGTCCAAGGGGATAGAAGTCTCCCTTCACAGCTGGCACTTCAGCACCCCTGGGGAAATGGATGTATCTGTCCTTGTATATCATCATGGTGGACAGAACATCATGCAGCACCATGCTGAACATTGGTTGTGACATCCCACCAGTGCTGGCCACTGTCTCTTGGAACAATCCAGTGACAAAAAAATGCAGGGCCGCCATCACCTTATAAGTTGTGGTGAAAGCTGTTGGATATGTCCGACGTGGCTGCAGGTGGGGCTCTAACATATCACAAAGGGTTTTTAGGGTGGCTCTATCCAGACGGCATTTCCGGATGATCGCCACATCCTCCATGTCCTCCAGCACTGTCAAGTGACGAATCAGATTTGGCCTCCTCCTAGTTGAGATGAAAGTGGACACATGTCAATGCAATACATCATGAGATGGACACAGCATCTCACGTTCTGGATGACACAACGACAACAATGACTGCCATCAAAATTGAGTTACAGACCAGCTTACATAGAGGGACACCTTCAGCTACATAAAGTGCACACCTGTCAACTTACGCAAAACAAGTACCTCAAACACCACCTTGGTCAATGTGAATACACATAGGGATATGACCACTTTTCACATGGGCACGCCTGGGAGTTTAGCATCCAGCATATGTGTAACAAATCAACCCCACTGTCTCCTACTTAGTTGCTGTACCTGTCACACCTTCATGCGTCATTTCAACCTGGCACACATCCACAACACAATGACCACAGTTGGCGCAGAAATGACGAATGTGTGCATGAGCAGACATAAGAGGCCATGCAAAAAAGATCATCATTCATTGAGACAAGCATTGCTGTGATTGTCACAGCACCTGAACACATTGACATGTGTACACATTGTAGAGTCCAGAACAATACTGTCCTGCATACACGACCATCAAATTCATAAGTGACATGTGAGGGAGTACAGGCCAATCTATGAAATCACATACACAAACATGGCATGTGTAGTCACCAGTGGAGTAAATGCAACATTGGCATCGTGTGCACAATGATGTGCCATTGACCATGTGGGCACTGTGCACTTTTGATGTTTGCCAGGTGGCCATTGCCATTGTATGGCACCGATATCGCCGTAGCTACCGCCTGGCCCCAGCGGTGTGTCATTGGCACCCCCCCAATCACACAAGTGCGGCACTGAGAGGCATGGAGACATTGTCAAATGGCGGATGGCATGCTCTGCCGCCTAAATCGAGGTGCCTCGTGTCAATGTATGGGACCCATATTGCAATAGCTACAGCCTGGCACCAGCAGTGTGTCACCCGCACCCCCCCTTCATACAAGTGCGGTAGTTATAGGCATGGAGACATGCCCAAATGGTGGTGGGCATGCTCCGCCGCCTAAATCACGGTGCCTCGTGTCAATGTATGGCACCCATATCGCGGTAGCTGCGGCCTGGCTCCAGCGGTGTGTCACCAGCACCCCCCATTCACACAAGTGCGGTAGTAATAGGCATGGAGACATGCCCAAATGGTGGTGGGCATGCTCCGCCACCCAAATCGCGGTGCCTCGTGTCAATGCATGACACCCATATCGTGGTAGCTACCACCTGGCCCCAGCGGTGTGTCACCCGTACCCCCCTTCACACAAGTGCGGTAGTGATAGGCATGGAGACATGCCCAAATGGCGGTGGGCATGCTCCGCCACCTGAATTGCGGTAGCTACCGCCTGGCCCCAGCGATGTGTCACCAGCACCCCCATTCACACAAGTGCGGTAGTGATAGGCATGGCGACATGGGAAAATGGTGGTGGGCATGCTCCGCCACCCATATCGTGGTAGCGCACACGGGGCCCCTGCGGTGTGTCACTGCCATGGAGGATGCTCTTACAGCCAATGGGTACCTTGATTACGGTGGCATGATGCAATTTTGAAAATTGCGGTAGGCGTTCTCCGCCACCATGGAGGCGGTCATTGGATGCATTTGAAAGATGCACCATCGCGGTAGCACACGCCGGGCCCCTGCGTGTGTCACTGCCATGGAGGATGCCCTTACAGCCAATGGGAACCTTGATTGTGGTGGCATGATGCAATTTTGAAAATCGCGGTAGGCGTGCTCTGCCACCGCGGAGGTGGTCATTGGATGCATTTGAAAGATGCACCATCGCGGTAGCACACACCGGACCCCAGCAGTGTGTCACCGCCATGGGGCATGCCCTTACAGCCAATGGGAACCTTGATTGCGGTGGCATGATGCAATTTTGGAAATCGCGGTAGGCATGCTCTGCCACCGCGGAGGCGGTCATTGGATGCATTTGAAAGAGGCAGACCTGGACCACCAATTGCTGCAGCTTGGCACCTTTGAAACGACCCCAGGGGCCTATATATGTGTGGGAGGGAGCCTCACATTTCCACTGCTCCCAGAGCCTGCTGCCAGAGACCCCTCACCTGCTGCTGCCTCCAGGGACTGCTGCCAGAGACCCCTCACCTGCTGCTGCCTCCAGGGACTGCTGCCAGAGACCCCTCACCTGCTGCTGCCTCCAGGGACTGCTGCCTGAGACCCCTCTCCTGCTGCTGCCTCCAGGGACTGCTGCCAGAGACCCCTCACCTGCTGCTGCCTCCAGGGACTGCTGCCTGAGACCCCTCACCTGCTACTGCATCCAGGGACTGCTGCCTGAGACCCCTCACCTGCTGCTGCATCAGAGGGACTGCTGACTGAGACCCCTCACCTGCTGCTGCCTCCAGGGACTGCTGACTGAGACCCCTCCCACCCAATTCCACCGCTGTTGTCTCATGTCCACAGTGATGGCAAGGACAGAGAAGATCCGTGCCAGTCCCTTCACGAGCGAGGAGCTGGAGGTCCTGGTGGACGAGGTGCTCACACAGTACCCAAGGCTATATGGTGCCCCAAATGTCATGGTAAGTCCTCAACAGTGGGGGGTGGGGCAGGGGGGCACACATGTAGTTGGACTGATCCAGTATGTGCCTGAGAGTGTGGGGTTGTGTCATGCACTGCCTAACATGCTGTCTCCAGGGGAAAGGTGTGAGTGACCTGTGTTGTGTTGTCAGCCATACAGTGACGCAGAAGGTTGTTCATGCAGGAGTCAGGACAGTGATTGCTTGGCTGAATGGTTGTGTGTGCCCCTGTTGTCCATCTCAGTGTGAGCCCAGCTGGCCAGCACAGTTCCCGCCCACAAGGACACATCACTTCCCTTACAGAGTATTACATCAGTCTTTTCTCATTGCACTCCAGCTATGGGCCATCTCAGCACTGTAGATTGCACAAGATCGGCTTTGTGATGAGGATTTTGGATTTGTGAGATCATGTCCCTCAATATGACATCCGTGACACAGTTATCTATTCACAGGGCAGGGACATTGAGGGCTGCACAGTCTTGGACACAGTGAGTCCACCCCCAGACACAGGTTGATATGTGATGTATGTGTTGCTCAACCCAACAATGGACTGGAGATGTGGGCAGGCTACATAGGGGTTTCAGTGCTGGCATCCTGCATGTGTGTGAGATGTGCAGGGACTGTGTTCCCCCTCACACCTGCATGCATTTACATCAGCTTTTCCCATGCAGATGTACCATGTGAGATGTACTCTAGTCTCTAATAGACATATCGTTGGATTTGTGATGAGTTTGTATCTTGTTGCTATACTGATAGATGTCGGTACATAACACTGTGTCACTGATTATTTCCCCCTCTTGCCTCCCATGCCTGCAGCTCAAGATACACCAGCGTAAGGCCATGTGGAGGGCCATTGCAGCCAAGGTGCGGGCTCTGGGGGTCTCAAACCAACGGCACACCCACTGCCACAAGAGGTGGGACGACATCAACCGGCTGGCAAAGAACGTGGCGGAGATGACCTTGGGGCTGCTTCCTCGCACTGGGCGTTTGGCACGGCGCAGCATGACACCACTAATGGGCCGCATCTTGGCAGTGACTCAGCCTGAGCTCGATGCACGTTTGAAGGAGCATCAGCAGCAAGCCAGGTATGAGCATTTGGGGAGGGTGACTTTGGCTGGGAGTGGCTGCATGTGTACAGAGCCTGTGCCAGCGCTGGCCTATGTGATGTTAGTAGTGTGATGCAGTGGCATGTATGTCGCTGCTGGGCTGGGTGCCGCTGTCACGTATTTGCCCTACCTGTACTTACTAAGGAAATTTGAATGCTGTGCATTCCCATTGCATTCTGAGTCGTGCTCTTCAGGTTTCTTCTGCATTGGGGTAGTCTGGGGAATCACATGGGAGGGAATGGCAGTGTTCCCAATATGAGTGTGCCTTCATCAATGCGTCCATTGCATGCACCCAGATTGGGGAGGCCTAGACATCTGACAACAATGTGCACCAGTCTTTGGGCCCCAAAGTACAACATGGTGGGTGGCATGGGCTCATGGCCATTGTGGACTGTCATGTTGTAGTCTGTGTCTGTGTTTCCCCTCCTGTTCCATCCAGATCTGTCAGAGGCAACAAGTAGTGTGCCTCCATCATGTCCCTAGGTGTGCTCAGAGCTAGTTGTGTATCTGGTTGAACAGAGCCACTAGCAGGGTGTTGTGCTGTGTAGTCATCACATGGCTCACTCATGCCTGAATTTCCAGTTTCCACGCACTGTTTGAGTCTATATAGTGAGTTGGCACGATGTGATTGCACAGGGTGGTGTGCAACATGTAGATTTGGTCATCTTTTGTTATGCATTGCTTGCATATGTTTGTTCTGTTGCTGCCACTGACCTGACCCTATATCTCTCTCTCTCATGCAACATCTCCTGTGGTCGGAGGGACAGGAGACGGACACCAGTGGGGGTGAAACTAGCAGAACAGCTGCACCGGAGCCCAGTGACACAGATGTCACCAGCGCCTCAGAGGGGGACAGAGTCTGTTGGAGGAATCCCAGCCTGAGACGCAAAGTACCACATCATCTGATGCCAGTAGGGATGCATCCATGTTGGCGGGCACAGGGAACGGGGATTCTGCATCATCTTCTACCACACAGCGGCCAGTGCCCACCCTCCCAGCCACTTCCTCTGGTGCTGCCCGTGTCCATCTCAGTAAGAGGGGAAGAGTGTCCTTCACCCCTGGCACCGCTGCCCCTGCCCCCCTGCTGCCATCAGTGCTGAGTCTGTGGACCTTTTACGCCAACTGTGTGTAGGCCAGACAGCTCTCCTCAATGCCTTCATTGACCACAACAAAAAATTCGCCCAGGTGGTTGCTTTCATGGAGGGCATCCATTCAGACGTGGGTGGGCTGCACCGGACTGTCCAGGCTTTGTCCTCCACAGTGATGTCTTCAACAGGCACATACTCACAGTCCAGCTCCAGTCCCTTTTTTCACCCCCATGGCAGTGGCCACGTCTGACGATAGTGACCACGGTCCACATACATCAAAGTCACGATACGGCACACGAAGCACACAGCAGCAGCAACCCAAGCGGTCCTGGGCGTAGACACCATCCCCACAGAAGACCAAAGCCACCCCAGAGCACAGAGAGAAAAGCCTGTCAGGCGACACCAGGGGACAAAAAGCAAAGCAGCAGACCTCAGGCACACATGCCTCAGAGGCATCTCAATCCAAGGACTCTCCTGTCCCTAAAGCATCTCGCAAAGAGAAGCCTACAGTTTCTGTGCCCACCAAGGAAGTGGTGCATGCCAAAGGTACACCTAGGAAGGGCTCCAAGGCAGATTCACCCACCACCTCGACTCCCATTCCAAGCCCAGTGAAGCAGGGGAAGGAGGACATTGTAGGGGTGACAACTATTAAACAGGGGAAGGGGGGCAGAGGCAAAGCCAGGCAAAGTGTTACGCTGGGTCCAGCACATCACTAGAGGGTGTGCCAGCGTCTGCACCTGATGCAGCTTTGGTGGCGAGTGTTCCTGTTGTGTCCACACCACTTCCCATTGATCCAGCCAAGCCATTTAGGATCCCCAAGAAGTGGAAAGGCACCCCTCCACAATCTTCCAGCCACACCGTGTCTCCTGCCTGCATGACTCTGCCTCCATGTGCCACTACACCACCTGGTCCAAGGAGCCCTCCGGCTTGCCAAGCCACTGATAGCTCTACCTCAGCTGGTCCGCTCTCTCCCAGGTCAAGTCCCCCGACAGTCCATGAGACACAGCCAGCTCCCAGTCCTCCTGACAACCAAGTCTGAGTGTTAGTCACCCTCACACACCTGTCTCTCACACAGGTGGGCCTGTACTGCACATTGTTACCCCCCGACTGTGTTGCTGACCATGGAAAGGTACAGTCACACACATTCCCTGTGCAGCCTCTCCTGGACATACCCTGCACTTCGTTTTTGCCCCTGGCCTTGTTGCTCTTTGCTGTGTTCAAGTGTTCCCTGTGCAGCTTCTCATGGACCTACTCTGCACCCTAGACAGGCCACTGGCCTTGTTGTTCACTGCTGTTTTGCCCTTGCCTGTGCAGCTTCTCATGGACCTACTCTGCACTTAGCCCTGGCCACTGGCCTTGTTCACTGCTGTTTTGCCATTGCCTGTGCAGCTTCTTATGGACCTACTCTGCACTTAGCCCTGGCCACTGGCCTTGTTGTTCACTGCTGTTTTGCCCTTGCCTGTGCAGCTTCTCATGGACCTGCTCTGCATGTTGTGCCTTGCTCTTCTCTTCTCATGGTGCCTATCTGTGCAATATGTGAATAAAGACAGTTGCCCCTGTTGTCTATTTTGTCAGTGTCCTTACTGAATAAAGTTCTTTTTCTGTGTGTATATGGTTTACTGTGCCACATGGTCTGTGTGGCACTTCGACATAGTCAGTGTTTTGGCTCACTTACTCTATTTTTTAAAGGGGTGACAGGGACTTCAGTGCTTCCTGACCCAGATACTTGTGGGGGCAATGATGTCAATTTTTAATGGAAAGCAGTTGTCATTTTCTTAATTTGTTCATGTTGGCTATAGTGTACACATGTCAGGTTGGGGGGCACTGCCAGCACAGAATGGGATTCTATACACAGGATTGCAGGCAGGCTGGCCAGGGTAATCATGTATGTGTATTCTTCCTTTATGTGTGCCCAGTGGTGTACGTGTGTGGTCATCTTGTGATGGCCAGTCATCCTAACCCCATGGCTTACTTTCCATGTGTGCACTTGGATGGTCAGGAAGCGTGCAGTGTACAGGGGGTGAGTTTGTCGGGAGTGTTGATGTGTGCATGCCCCTGCATTGTCAACAACACACATGTGTCACCCAGGAGTTGTATGCCTGTTGTTTTGATTGTTCAGCCCTGTGGATGTGGTTGTATGCACATGTGTGAGTTGTATGTTGTGCACTGCGCAGTGTGTTGGTGTGTCCTTGCAGTTCTGTCTGACTCCTACTTGTTGTTTTTGTCACTTGTGAGTATGCAGAGTGTGTGTCTGGCAAGTCAGTGTTGAGTTTTGTTGATCATCCATGTGTCTTGTTATTGTTTGTGGTGACTGTGCAGACCGGCTGCTTCACACTGCCATTGTGGTTGTGTTTTCTCATGCATTGCTGTCACATGGTGCCTTCTTGCCTCCAGTGTGGCATGTTGTGTGTGGTGCCATACCATCCTCTATCTGTGCTTCAGATGCCTACCCATTGTGGGTCTGCACTCCTTCTATTTGTGTATGGTACACTTCTGCCATGTCCCTTACTGACATGAAGTACACTTCACTTTGATGTCAGCTGTCCCCTTGGTTTACATGTGTGTGTGCCTCCCCATCACTTCATTTGTGACACAGTGCTTTGTGGTGCAGTTATTTGGCCAGGGTCAATGTGTCACTTAGGGCATTTCACCAATGGATTGTATGTGATGTTCTTGTGCTGTTTGGCAGTCATGGTTGCTCATATGCACTTCAACTGTGTGTGCTGGCCAGTCCTGTGGTCAAGTTGTTTCCACCTTTGTGTCCCAGACTTGTGCATCTGTCGGTGTTGTGTTGGATGTATGTGTGTTGGCTGTGGTATTACTTCACTTCCTGGGTGTGCTGTTGTCTTTGTGCTGTGCTGATTGGTGTTGTGTGGGTTGATGTTCTGTCACTCATGTCTGTGTGTGGCTTTTATGCTTGGTGTGCACACACTGCTTGTTGTGCATGCAGTGCTGTGTGTGTCTGTTGCCTTGTCATTGCCTGGTGTGCATCCCCTGATGTCCTGCTGTTTTTGCTATGTGATTTATTGTCATGTGCATCTGTTGTGTGTTTGATGTGGATGTGTTGTTCTGTGCACTTCTTGTGTGTGTTGTGGTATGTTGTCTGTGCATTGTTCCTGAGTGATGAGGTTGTGCACTCCTGTTGTGTCTGTGCTCCCATTGCCTTTCCACAGTTTAGCTGCACAGGGCATGTCTTTTCTTGTTGTGGTTCTGTGTGTGTTTCTGTTGGGTTATGTGTTTGTCAGTTGTTTTTGTGCAGACTTATGTTCTGGCATCCCTGTGTGTGTGTGATGTTTGTGGCTACCCCCAGGGTGTATGATTGTTTGTGTGTGTATTGACTGGCAAGTATTGCCAGCCTTCAGTGTGTTTGACACTGGTGTTGTGTGCTGCTGGTGTGAGGGGTATGTGTGTAGATTGCTACTGGTGTTTGGCAGTCATGGAGTGTGTCAATGTGCCCTGTGTGTTGTGCTGCTGGTGTACTCCTGTGAAGTAGTTGTATACATGTGTGGCTGTTCACAGTTTGACTTCAGGGCCTTCCTTTCATCCTTGTGCCTATACATGGTTTGCCTTGCTGTCTCCCTGTGCTTTTGCACTGTGATGTCTGTGGTTTGACTTCACTGACTGTACCAGCCATGTGTGCTTTGATGGTCTGAGGGTGTTGTTCTCTGTTCCTTGTCTTGCATGTAGTGTACACATGCTTGTTGTGTGTCTCCATGGCCTTCCGTTTGTGTGCAGCCCACTTTGGCTTTCCTATTTGTTGTGCTCCATTGCTGTTGGCATGTGGGGTGTGTATGTGTCTGTGTGTTAGACTGTGGTATGTATGTGTGACTATGCAGGCTGTGTGTCCATGTGGATGTTTGTTCCTTGTATGTGTTCGTTTGGTGCTTGTACTCATTTTTGTTTCCCCGAGTGTGGTGTTGTTGTGGTGTGTGTGTTTCCCTGGCCCTGTGCTACTGCGCTGTGTGTGGTGTGTTCCTGTGCAGCCACTCCTGCAGTGGCTGTCTCCCTGCTTGTTTGTTGTGTGGTGCATTGTGTGGATTCATCTGGCTTGTTGTTGTGCATGGAGCTGCACAGGAGGGGCACATGGCATGTGCCTTCATGGGGTGTGCTAGTGTGTGGTGGGAGGAGGTGTGGCCCTGTGGTCTTTGTGACCTGCCCATGCCTGGTCCTGCCTTCTGCATTGTGCGCATGTATTCCCTTGTGTTCACTGCTGCGGTGACGTGACCTGGACATTGCTGCATGATCGCTGAAGATGTGTGTCCAGGATGCAGAGGGGTGATTTGATGGCAGGTGGGTCATGTGTGGGTGCCCTTGTGGATGTGTTCCTGTCCCCACCAGGGTGTCTAATGTGGATTTGGACCCTGTGTCAGCCCATGTGTTGTGTGTTGTGTTATTGCGTACCTGCAGCAGCGTCTGCAGCGGTCCATGAGTTGCTGGTGATGTAGCAGGTACAGCACTGGAAAAACGTGTAGAGCTGGATCCATGGCGGTCGTGACCGGGTGGTGTGGACCGGGACTCTGGTTTCGCGCTCCGCTGTCGAGCTTCCGCCGTCTCTGGTTGGGCAGTTTCTCCACTGTGGTGCGTCTGCTTGTTTGGGGCATCCTAATTTGTGGTGCGGGGCGGACGACATTCCGCACGGCTGTGAGTCTCCATTGGCTCCCGTTGCCGCGGGCTAACTTTGATGGCGGTGCACGGACAGGAAATGGGCTATGTTTGGCCATACTAATATGGTGGACATGACAGGTGTGATAAGGTGTTCTTACAAAAGATGAAATTTGGACTTTGGTTACCTTTTTCTAGACATACCACTCAGTCTCACATCTAGTTTTGGCATGCTTCTCAAACAATAGTTTCTGCATTACCCAAGGCCAGTGGGCCCTATGAGGAGAATGAAATTAC
Source organism: Triturus cristatus (assembly GCF_964204655.1). NCBI lineage: Eukaryota > Metazoa > Chordata > Amphibia > Caudata > Salamandridae > Triturus > Triturus cristatus. The sequence continues at coordinate 621,397,718 of NC_140585.1, forward strand.
CTGTAGAGAACAAGGTTCAGTGTTAATCCAACAGAGAGGATCTCGTGAGCAGATTGTACCTATTGTGTCTCTTAATATGATCGAGCCAGTTGTTTTGAATGCCTGTGTGTGCTGCAGCAAATCATGTATGCCAGAATGGTGGTGTGCAGGAGAGTATGGTTTGCATTCCTGTGGCGGTGCTGCTTCAATATAGTGAATTGTACCTATATAGCTATATGGCCCTAAGAAGGTCCTTGTGTGCTTGTGTCTGCTATCAAGCCATGTGTTTCATTATGGGAATGAGGAGAATATTAAGTGACTTTGTCCTGTGTACATTTAGAGGATATGTCAGGAGTGGGTTGGGAGCTATGGAGAGGCCCGTTGACCTAGGACAGTGCTAAACCACAAATAATAAAGGAGTTTTGCCACTTGGAGCAGGAGCTACGTTTAACCAGCTAAGTCCTGGAGCACACAAGATCCATCACCTGGCATGAGACAGTACTTTTCACATTATTGTTGAAGTAACATTGATGTTTGTTAACTCAGGCACAGATTACATATTTTCCACTCACTGCTGGCTCCCAGATACAAGGATAGTATACCAGAACTGCAAATTAAACGTGAGTGCTTAATACTGATCAGTGGGTGCTTGGCACATGGCGAATCTTGTCACAATTGTAGTGTTGCTGTGTGGGGTCAGGTTTATTATTTCCTATGTCATTGCTAAACTCCTTGGAAAGTAAAACACAGTAGTGTGGCATAGCTTTGAAGACATCATGCATTAATTTAGCAGAAATAAGATCCTTTTACAGGAAACTGTAAGTTGAAGGCGACCCTGGTAACGCTGGAGTATCTATATTGTAAATATGTGTTTTTTACAGTTATACATCTTTAAAAAAACAAATATATACCTTTAAAAAAAAAGTCGATATACCTTATGCATTGTTATCATGTTCCTCTCCGTACTTTGTAAATTGTACTATTGTTTATTCTTGGTCTATTTACTTTGTAAAATGTTGTTTTATTTGTATTACAGAAAATCCTGCCTCTTCATTTCTACACTGTCTATCATACACATTATTTATTAGTCCATCCATAATCATGTCATCATGTGTCCTTATTTTCCTCAAACTTTTTCTTTACAAATTAGTTTTGCACAAAATATTGAGCATATTTGCACATATGTAAAGTAACATTTCAGCCCATAATTACTAAGCCTTTGCATTGTACTTGTACATAACACTTATTTCAATTGCACAAAGCCAAGCCAAACAAAGTGCTATTTCTTCCGGCTTGCGTGATTTCAAAAACAAATATGGGGTAACACTGCTACATGTGCTGTTTTGAGCTTCATTTTGTTGTGGTATGTGTTTGAAGGGTCGAACATGACTCTTGCCATGCATCCACCCACCAAATGTGATGTATGCATTGAGTCAAATGTGCTAGTAAACCATGGGATTGCCACACAAGTATGGCTCAAACACAGAGAGGCCAAATAAAGATACATATATCTATTAGTCCTTTGAATGTCCTCTTAATAAATTGACAATATGCATTTGTTTTTATAAATATTTAAACAAGCACAAGTCTAGTCTAATTATTATATTTTAGGTTATGTTTAATGTAAATCCAGATAAATACTGTTTAATTTTAATTACATTTTTTGTTTAAAAATCTCATTGAACTCAAAATGTATCTCTTGTTTTTTTAATAAGGCTGGTTCTGGAGGATGAAATATCTTCTTTCAATAATTCAGCCACTATTGCTGAGTGTATTATTTATAAATTTGATTCGATTGTGAAATTTTGTCTCCTAATATTGCGATATCTGTCCTAGTTCCCTAGAAAGTTAGTCACCTCTTTTAGAGACTATGGGCCAGATGTATCAAAAAAGCATTTTATTATTCTCAAATAGTGATTTTTACTGAAACACTATTTGAGAATCGCAAAATGCTATGTATGGAGGAATCGCCAAAGATTTTTCGATTCCTTAATATTGCCTAATAGCGATTTGGTAAATAGTAAATTGATATTAGGTAACATTACTCCATTCGTTCCTATGGACCAAAATGCCCATAGGTGCGAATGGTTTTGCATTAGCTAATTTGCGATTACCTAACTGGTAATCGCAAATTAGCTAAGGCACAGCCAAGGATGCCAGGAGACCTAAGGCCCCTCTGAAGCACCCCAAAAAATGAAAGTGTGCACATGTAAAGCACACACATGCCTAAGGGGCATGTTTCCCTACATGGCACTTTGAAATATTCCGTTTTGTGCATTTTTTAATGTTTGCACATTATCATTCTCACCTCGAAGTTGATGGTAATTAGCGTTTCCTAAATGCACAGTTCGCATTTAGGAAAGGCTTCTTACATGTGCATTAGGGATTCACAAATTGCGATTCCCTATTTACATTTGCAAATTAGGTCATAGCAAAAAATTGCAATGACCTAAATTGCGAATACTAATGTTATGTTATGTTATGTTAGTTGCATTTTAATGCGCACAGCTGCTCCAGCGAAGGAGCGTCCTGGCGCAGGGAAAGGTAAACACAACACAACACTAGGTCCGGTAACAAAAGCAAACAAAAAAGCTAGAAACAATTAAAACAGGAAGGTTTTCAGGGCCCTGCGGAAAGACATTAGGTCATTCGAAAGGCGGATTTCCAAGGGGAGCGCATTCCAGAGGGTTGCGGCTTTCACGCGGAAGGAGCGACCCCCCATCCGACTAAGTCTGAAACGGGGGACGACCACCAAGGACTGTCCAAGGGATCGTAGTGAGCGGGTAGGAACATAGGGAGAGATCAGTGTATTGAGTATTCCGGGTGCCAACTCTCTCAGAATTTTAAAAACCAGGCAGAGAGCCTTGAATTGGATACGCTTGCATATCGGGAGCCAGTGCAAGGACCGCAGGGTGTTAGAGGTAGGGCAGGTTCGAGGCAGACCAACCACCGCCCTAGCCGCCGCATTCTGGACTCGTTGTAAACGAAGAATCTCGGCTTGGTTCGCTCCTAATAGGAGAGAACTGGCGTAATCCAACCGCGAGATGATCATTGTTTGAATGACCAGCTGTCTTGTAGGAGCATCGAAGAATCGCAGCAGGGGTCTTAGCCCGCGTAGTACTCCAAAACAGCAGGCCGCCACTCTCTTTGTATGAGTCACAAAGCTTAGCGTATGGTCAAGCCATACTCCGAGATTCCTGAGTTCCAGGACAGGGGCCGGCGCTGATCCCAGCTCTGGAGGCCACCATTCGTCCCCCCAGTGGTCCGCTTCCCTTCCAACGATCATCACCTCTGTTTTTGACGCGTTCAGCTGGAGACAGTTGTTATTCATCCAGCTGGCCACCTCTTTCAGTCCACTTCGGAACCTGAGGGCATCCTGCTTGGCATCCCCGCTGATCGTAACCGCCAACTGAGTGTCGTCAGCATAGGAGACCATGGTAAGGCCCCATTGCCTGACGACCTCAGCCAGCGGCTGCACGTACAGATTAAAAAGCGTGGGACTCAGCGAGGAGCCCTGAGGGACCCCCAGGTCCAAAGGATGGTACTTGGACTGAAAAGGAGGGGTGGCAACGCAGAAGGAGCGATCACTGAGGAAGGAGCGGAACCACTGCAGAGCTGAACCATAAATGCCAATGTCCTGCAGGCGGTGTAGCAAGATGCGATGGGAGACAGTGTCAAAGGCAGCGCTCAGGTCTAGTAAAATAAGCGCTGCCGTTTGACCTGCATCGAGCACACTTCGCAAATGCTCAACCATTGCCAGAAGGGCCGTCTCAGTGCTGTGGCCAGCACGAAACCCATTCTGCGTGGGATCCAGGACATTCACAAGGGTCATATGCTCCGTGAGGGCCCGATTTACATGGGCCTCCATAACCTTGGCCGGCCAAGGGAGCAAAGATATAGGGCGGTAGTTTTCAGGTCTCGATGGATCCAAAGATGTTTTTTTTAGGATCGGGGAAACCACCGCTTGCTTCCATTTGGCAGGGACCAGGCCAGAGGTTAGGGAGAGGTTAATCAGGGAGCACACTGCTGTGCGTCCCTGAAAAGCAACGTCCCTGAAAAGAGCAGATCTTACCGGGTCTGCAGGCGATCCAGACTTGACTCGCAGGGCCCACTTTGCGAACTCCTCATTGGAGATGGTAGGAAGGGAGTGCAGCGATGGACAGCTGCTAGAGCCGCTCCAGGGAATCACAGGAGACAGTGTGCTTGGAAACGCAAGATAGATTTTCCTGACTTTATCCAAAAAGAAGGTGGCTAGGGCTTCACAGTGGGCGGTGGAACTGTCCAACTGTGGGGGAACTCTCTTTGCCATTAAGTCTTTTATGGTTTTAAAGATGGTTTTAGTCGGGTTAAGGCTATTTCGAAATTCGGCTGCGTAAAACGCCGCCCGGGCCCTGCATATAGCTCGATGGTAAAGCTTAACTAAGGCCAGGTAGATGGATTTCTTGTCGGCATCGTACGACTTACGCCACACCCTTTCCGCCCGTCTGCAAGAGGACTTCATAGCACGCAGCGCGCTGTCATACCAGGGGCTAGCCTGCCGGGGACTGGACTTGCTGGAGATGATAGGTACCAGGACGTCCAGCGCCCTGGTAATCCAGTTACAGAACCGGTCATAGCCCGAGGTGGCATTCAGCAGGGGACCTAATGGCTCAGCACCCATAATGCGGTGAAGGTCCTCTAACCTAAGTTTGTTCCAGTGGCGCCGGGGTATCCGCAAAGGAGGCGGTATAGTGGGATTGGCAGGGAGGGGAAGCCAAGCAGACACCAGATAGTGGTCAGACCATATCACAGGATCAACCGCCACAATCCGAACATCAGAGAGAGTGGTAAAAAACGGGTCAAGGGTGTGGCCGGCCACGTGTGTAGGCTGAGAAATAAGCTGGGTCAACTGCAAAGCCTCTAAATCGGCCAAAAAACCACTGATGGCCAGAGACTCTAACCTATCAAAGTGGAGATTTAGGTCGCCCAAGATAGAAAAGTTTGCACAGCCGCTAGCCAATAGGCTCACAGCCTCCGGAAAGGCACCTCTAAAAGCTACATCGCTGCCTGGAGGGCGATAGACAACCATCCCTGACAGCGAGAACTGAGGGCTGATGGACACCTTAAACAGCGCACTCTCACATCCAGCAATCTGCAAGACCGTCCAGGTACATATAAAGGCGGATCTGATAAATAAGGCGATCCCTCCACCTCTAGAATGGCGGTTAGATCTGAAGCATGAATAGCCCGGAGGACAGGCAAGATTGACTATGGCATCATCAGTATCTTGTAGCCAGGTTTCAGTTACAGCCAACAGATCTGAGTCTTATCCAAAATAAGATCAGCCACAGACAGATGGTGTTTCACTAGAGATCTGGTGTTCAGATTTAAAAATCGTAGACCAGATCCCAAGCTACCAGGCAACGGAGAGAGACCAGGAGGAGCTCGTGGGGCGGGAGAAGTGGCGAGCTCGCGAATACCTACAGGCTGGTCCAATGGCCATCTGTTGTCAGCACACTGAAACGGGCCACACAACGGATGGTGGGATGTGGCAGAGCAGCGTGGGAGAGTATCCCTGATGGCAAGAAGCGAGGCACCGGAATACATAATCATCCTAACAGGGCGACAACTACGGGCACACAAATATACACAAAGTAAAGATAAAAGATAAAATCCCCGGCGTGCCGCGCGTACTTAGCGCGGACGGGCGCAGACGGGCAGACTCTGGCTCGACTCCGGCGCGAGTCAGGCGCTACCGCTGCGCGTCACCGCTGCGCTAACAGAGTGAGCTTTAAATACCAGCTCACCTGGGCTACATGAAGCGCTAGAGCGCTGCAGCAAGTGGCACAGGAGGCAGAGACCACCCCAAGATGGCGGCCAAGCGCCACGAAGAAACTACAAAACCGGTGAAATTCCGCGAAAAAAACGCGGTGGGGGCACAATTTAAAATGCAGGTATGAGGCCAGAAACAGTTATACAAATAAAACGAGGCTCCAAACAAAAATAGTGCAAATGTCAGAAACGAGCTTTAAAATCAATAATAAGCGCAGCGCGCTTAAATGCGACTAGTATAGCGCATGCAGGCACCTTTCCCAAGGGAGGACAGTGGGAGAGCTCGCCTTAAATACCAGCTCACCTGGGCTACATGAAGCGCTAGAGCGCTGCAGCAAGTGGCACAGGAGGCAGAGACCACCCCAAGATGGCGGCCAAGCGCCACGAAGAAACTACAAAACCGGTGAAATTCCGCGAAAAAAACGCGGTGGGGGCACAATTTAAAATGCAGGTATGAGGCCAGAAACAGTTATACAAATAAAACGAGGCTCCAAACAAAAATAGTGCAAATGTCAGAAACGAGCTTTAAAATCAATAATAAGCGCAGCGCGCTTAAATGCGACTAGTATAGCGCATGCAGGCACCTTTCCCTATCATTCATCAGGAAGGCCATTTTGCATTCGCAAATGGATGAATTTTGCAATGTGCACTGTTTGCGAACACAAAATAGTTTCATACATTTGGCCCTATATTGCTTGTTTCAAATAATGTTTTAGTAATTATGCATATTTTCTAATTCATTATATCCACAGCAAACTTTATATTTAGAAATGCATGTATGTATGTGTGTGGAAGAAGATAGTATACATGTATTGATCTGTAAAACAAGAACAAAGGAATGAATGAACAAACTAAACTAACAAGCATTTACAATGCAATGGTCTCGGCATTGTTAAAGTTAGAGCTATTGGCATTGCTCATGACACTCTCAAATGCGAGACCTATTGCATTTGCACCCACACACACAAAGCCACCCACACACACAGAGCCACCCATTACACCAGCTTTAGTACTCATCAGAGACAGTCACATGTGAGAACACTGCCAGCAAACATGACACACGCAGTTAAAAAAATAAAACTGCATTGTACGCTCCCCATCTTTTATAGGGCCCCCAGATAACTGTACTGTAAAAGGTTGTACTCATGCAGCGCTTGCTAACATTCCTTAAGTATTGAAGCGCTTCCCAGTCTTATTGTTATTTTATTTCCACGTCAACTTCAAGACAAAGTCATCTCTCTGTAATTCGCTACTCCTCCAACTAAAGTGTACATTATCCATTTCCCTTCACCCAAGGCTTGCATTGACAGTGCCATGTCATTGAATGGAGCTCTGTTCCTAACCTCAGCTTGTGCCAAAAATCCCTGTGTCTGTTTCTATAGTCACGTGTATAGCCACCGACACCCAGGCACGCCCTTAGTTAAACCAAGAAACTCTGCTTTTTCTACCCGCGTGCTTGCTAGCCACCGACACCTAGGCACGCCCTTAGTTAAACCAAGAAACTCTGCTCTTTCTACCCGCGTGCTTGCTAGCCACCGACACCTAGGCACGCCCTTAGTTAAACCAAGAAACTCTGCTCTTTCTACCCGCGTGCTTGCTAGCCACCGACACCTAGGCACGCCCTTAGTTAAACCAAGAAACTCTGCTCTTTCTACCCGCGTGCTTGCTAAATTCCAGGTCGTTTGCATGAGGGATGCACCGGGAGGGAAAGTCTTCCCTTTTGGGCTTTAAGGGCAAGGAACTTGATACCCATACACAAGTTTCCATGCAATTACTTCTCAACTGCCAGGGAAATACACCCTGACTCGCCAGGCGTTACAAGCACTCTGCCACCAGTAAGGTCCTCGGCAAAGTGCCATAAAGGCTAGCAGAGATATCAAAAGCATCAACTAGGTTGTAAGCTATTAAGAGAACTCTTAGTATAAAGATATGCACTATTTAGTACGTGTAAATACTCTGCAAAGGCTTGCTGGTTTGAGTAAACCACGATTCGTGCTAGTCCCCCAAGTACCATTTTTGAAAATAAACTATACAGATATCAATATTTAAAAGAAACTGCAACTTATTTTAGTCTCATCGGAGATGATGTATCTACTATGAAGTTCGCGTAGCTATATATTTGCAGAATTACAACAAGTAGCAAACCTCACACAGTTTTCACTGAAAATACTATTTTTTCTTGGTGAACAAAAGATTTTCGGCTTATCGATTACTGCATGACAATTGAATCCTGTGTAAGTAGGAAGCTCCTCTTACACCGGTAAAAACAAACTTTGGGGCGAAGCTAAGAGGAAAATTACTCGTAGAAGTACTGAAATTCACCTCAGCAGGCCTGCGCTGGTAAAGGGGTACTTTCGCCACAAAGATTAAATGTCAATTTCGAGCGAGATCTAATGGCTCTGCGCAGTCGTAGCTAGTAGCTGCCCTAGGACAGACATAAAGATAGCAAGCTCAGACACAGAAATGAATCCAGCGAAGAGAACAGAGGGTCTGCAGCTGGCGATGAAGGCAAAAGCACCAAGTCCCTCTTCACCAGTCCACGCCCGATGCTGGACCATGGGCTAAAAGGAACCGCAGCAAACAAGGGGATGGCAGGCTCAGCTTTGGGAGAGGCTGCCCCAGTGTGCAAGCACATCACTAGTTGCTATTCCACAACACTAGCAATAGAAAAGTCACGCACCTCTGTGAAAGGGTCCATCCTACCGGCAGATTTGGATTCTTCTTCTCTCGGGATCTAGCTCTGCGACGCACAGACTCACACTATCTTTTTTCAAACACAGAACGTTCGAATTTGAATTTCAGCGCTGTCGCTATGATCGCATGCGCACCAGATGTCTCTCCATGGGCGGCTCTCGCTGTCAATCGGCGGAAGTGAACGCCCAGAGCGGGTGTGTCGTTCGTCGTTCCAGGAAAATAAACTACACAGAGCCCGGAAGTAGTGAAGCCCCGGAAACGTCCGCTTTTATTTCACACTGTTTGTTCGGTGCCCGTCTCGTCATTCGCTATCGTAGTGCAGGTTCAGAACGTGCCACTTTTATTGCACAACGCCTCTTCTCCGTCGCTTTTCTATTCGGACCAAACACTGCATTGCCTCACAAAACACACAAAATCACCATCTGTATTTGCGGAAGCGCATTTAGAAACTCACAGAAAGGGAGCTGGATGGTAGCAGGGCATGCACAACACTTCGGTGCCAGCCTGAGAGGACAGGGGGGAGGAGACCAGAGCAGCAGCCGAACACGGGAGCCGACAGCAGGGGGAGAGGACGCCATTAACCCCACCGCCTTTCTCCGAGGTCAAGCAGAAATGCCTCGGAGAAACGCAGCGGCGTTTTTGGATTCGGGGGCGTGTTTTTCTTTCTCTCCTCTTGCCATTGGCTGGAATGTTTACATTCCAGAGGAGAGAAAGAATCGAAAAAACACGCCCCCGAATCGCAAAAAGACAGGGCTTGTTTGGAGCGACAAAGCTCTTCTCCAATGGCTGACCAGCATTTAAGACGCCAGCCAATGGAGAAGAGGGAAAAAAAGGGGCGGGTTAAAGCCCCACTCCTAAAACATTAAATCTCGGAGCGAGACTGCGCAAGCGCAGCCTTCGAGCTGAGACCTAAAAATCACATCCTTGACCATGTGCCACAATGATTACCAGAATCATCATAGTTTATCATGCCCCATATTCACTAAGCCTTTGCGTCACCTGTTTATCATGCAAAGTAACACAGGGTACACAAAGGCTCTCTTGATATTTTCCAAACCACAAAAGGCCCACTTTGTAAAAAATAAACCCCAAAAAACTGTGTGTTATTCTGTGTTTTGATACACATGCATCCACTAAATTTTGATGCAAGTGTACCTGCTGTGGCACTGGTCCTGCACAGAGTGGGATAGCACAAGGATGGAGCACAACAGCACCATATGTAAATACAAATGACACTGATAATCTCTTTCTCTTTGACTCAACGCAGTCCAATGCAGCATTATTGTGCTGCATTGGACAAAATACTTAGAAATATGGCACAAGATCTTTTAACAATGTTATATATTGGTTAAGTTAACACAACATTAATGTTTGAATTGTATAGCTAATTCCTTGATAATTTGTTAATTTTTCTAGCCCATATGGGTAACCAAGAAAGAAAAACATTTTGGTATGAGCAAAGGACGATATCAGATACTAGTAAAAATTGTGTTGTCATTTAGAGAAATGGGAAATATTATGGGAGTACCTAATCAAAATTATGTTCAGGCAGACCTGCCCAAAAACATGAAACAACAGCATTAGCAGGACGAGCAAAATCAGATAAATTGCGACATATTGGAGATTGTACCCACAAAGAAAGGGTGTTAACAGACCCTGCACGCCATACAGCAACAAATTAGATTTTTGTTTTAGTATATTCTGACGTTGTTTGCATTTTTAATATTATTGTGCCTTAGATATTTCACTTAGATTATTTTAGCTTAGAAAAGCTTTAGTTGAAAGTTAGAGTAGAATAGAAACATTGTATTACAGATATCAGGATATAGATTTAGTGTTCGATTTTGATAAGTTAATGTTTTAGCTTTTGTAGTAGCTTATATGTTTTAGTAAATGTTTAGTTAGTTTGGATCTGTTCATATCTTAGTATGGGTATTAGGATAATAACTGTGTATGTAGATGTAAAGAGGTGGGGTAGATATTGTATAATATATAGAGTTTTTGTAGGCTAAGTTAGTATTCGAGTAGGACTTGGATTCACCTACCGCCAACTAGGCAGTCTGCATGCTGAATTACGATGTTGATGGTTTGCAGAACGGTAGAGGGCCGGGCACCACGGACACCGCTAGCCATTCGACGACCGCCTCGATGGTGGATGGGAGAAAGCAGGTGTCATAGGGTGGTACTGAGAAGTTCACCACCGTCTGAATTACGAGTTGGCTTTCTGAGGAGCTGACCATGTCGAGAAGACCACATGCTTCAAGTCGACAGAATTGAAGGATTTGGGGTGCATACTCACCTATTTCCTTTTCTCCCTTCAGTCTCTGACGTGGATCCCTTCCTTTAGGTCCCCCCTTCACAACAGCATATTCACCCCGAAAAAAATGACCCTGTTGCTGCTGAAATACAAGTAATTCAGTTTTGTACTATTTATCCATTGACTGGACTGGGCATTATGCAGTACATAGTATTAATATGTTAAAATCTTAAAGCATGTTTCGAGTAATTTGTCGGAAAACATTGTATAACCTAACTTGTGTTGACACACATAAGTGCACATTAGGTCCTAGATTTGCAAAAATTTTGCATCAGGATGTGTCAGTATTGTGGCGCGGCAACTATACAAAATACACTTTGCACGCAAAAAACAAAGTTGATTTGCGAGGCTTTGCGTGCTTTAGTAAATACAAAGTAGCGCAGGGCATTGCAAAGTTCTGGCTTGCATTGTTTCCTGATGGTTAACCATTACATGGGTGGAGCACCCACCCATGCATTTTTTTACAATCCAAGATTTGTAAACACTTTGAAGCCTGGGTTTGGGCAAAAATGTTGCTTGTACACGACAGAGGCTTATCGAGGAGATATATCTTAATTTCTGCTCGCTACTTCCATTTTCTATGTGTGCTGATTCTGCAGGTGCACAGGCTCAACACCCCCTTGACATACCAGTGACATCGTCAAGGCTCCAGTGCCTCGAGGCACCCACCTCGCCTCTCTCGCTCTCACACCTTGTTCTCTCTCTTTCTCTCTCTCTCTCTCTCTCTCTCTCTCTCTCTCTCTCTCTGTGACTTTTGTGCCATTTCTCTCGCTCTTTGTGACTTTTCTCTTGCTCATTTTGCCTTCTCTCACACTTTTTCTGTGCCCGTGCATCCACTCTTGGTGCCTTTCTCTCATACTTTTTGCCTTTTCTATCACTCTTTCTATGACGTTTTCTGTCAATACTGCTGCTACTTTTTTGCATTTTCACTGGCTCTTTTTGCTTTTTGTCTTGCGCTTTTTCTGATTTTGCCAGCTCTCCATCTTCTCCTGATGTTCCCTTCCTGTGCCCTTTTCCTGCCCTCTATGCACCCATCTCCCCCCTCTGCTCCTTAGCTGTTCCTCGTGCCTCTCTCCGTCCTCGCTATCGTGCTCTTCCTCAATCCTACCCACTGCTCCCTGTGCTCTCTCCCAAGACCAACTTAATGGTTGCCACAGGACAAACGAGCAACAGACACACCGAACATGTGCGTTGCTGGTGTGCCACAGGCGTGCCAAAGACAAGTCTGTCTGCACTTGGTCCGTGCGCAGGGCCAGAAACACAGGCCTTCCCCTGAACCACCACTACCTTGCGGCTCTCCTTCATAACTTGAACCTCGGACATGCCCGCGTCCACTGCTGGATTGCCACATCACACAAAATGGAAGGAGCTTTCACCTGCTCCCTCTGAAACTTTGCTGAACCACTGCTCCTGCAACTCCATCCAAGGACATAACCACACATACACTCAAACAGCTACCAACAAACACACCCTCACCCTTCAGCGACAATGTCATGCATACTCCTTAACACCTGCTCACTCAGCAAGCACACCACAGAGATCTGGGACCTGCTGGACGACGCTGCCCGGACGTCCTCTTTCTCACGGAAACATGGTTGTCTACAGCCTCAACCCTGGACATCGCTACCACCATCCCTGCTGGATACAGAGCACTAGGCAAGACCGCCTAATCAGGTCCGGAAGGAGAATCACCATCTTCTACACAGACACCTTCCTCTGCATTGTCTCCACTGAAGCCAGAAAAAACTATATGGAATTCCTCAACTTTAAACTATAAACCATAGCAAACTTCACCCTAAGTGGAACCCTAGTCTACCACTTCCGAGGCCCTGAGTCAACTTTGCAAGGAACATTACGGACTTCATAGCCCTCAGTCCTCGATTACAGCACTTTTTTCCTTGTAGGAGACCTCAATTTCCATCTAGAAGACCGGACAGACCACAACTCAGCTGCCCATCTTGACAACTTTGAAAATCTGGGACTACTCAAACATGTCACAGAGCCTACCAATGCCCCCGAACACACCCTTTTTCCCGTTTTCACATTCTTCAACAACATCACGATTAACACACCAAGACCCGTCACCTGGACAGACCACATCATAGTCCACACCACAGTCAGGTTCAAAATCAGCATCCATCAACCCAGAATACCCACTGTAGCGGACCCTGTATGCAGACACTGTAACAACCTAACTAAGGCAGATTGGGCGACAAACCTCCACAAGAATAAACAGGAACCCATAGGCCTCCTGGCATGCAACATCGAAATTAAATGGATCACCATCTGCGCTGACACTGTGGCTGCCATGAAACAAAGTCACACAGCAAAAACTAGTACACAAACCATCTAGTACACGGGAGACCTCAGAATGACCAAATGACACAGCAAACAACTGGAACAGAAATGGAGAAGCGCAAAGGGGAAGTTAAAAAAAAGACGCTTTCAAAGCAGCTTGAGAGGTAGCACCAGCTACTCCAAGAGGAATACCCTAGTCGAACGTATAAATGTCAACTCCACAACAGCAGCAAAGAAATCTTTGCAATTATCAAGGACTTCACCACACCTATAGCTGCCACTGGCAACCTCAATCCATCACAAGGTCTTTGTTACAAGCTCTCAAACTTCTTTTGCAGCAAAATCATAACCTTTTACAGCAACTTCACTAAACAACCATATCTCCTGACCCTCTCCAGTAGTCTCCCAGTGATGAACACAATCACCACATGGGACCACATTAGCCGCGAATCATGAAGACCATTCACTCCGGCGTCCCGTTGACGCCTGTCCCCACAATGACAAAATTGTGATCCCTATCAGCGAGACACTCACCCTTATCCTCAAAATCTGCATTTGTACAGCCACCTTTCAGAACTATGGAAACACACAGCCCTCAAACCCCCTAAAGAAACCCTCAAACAACCCTAACAAACCCAACAATAACCAACCAGCGTTCCCTACCCAACCAAAATCTTGAAAAAAGCCATTAACATGTGCCTCTCTGATCACCCCGCAGAACACCAGCTTCTCTAAACCACGCAATCAGAATTTAGACCCAAACACAGCACGGGAACCACCCACATAGAGCAATGGATGGCATCTGGAAGATTCTCAACAGGGAAGGACACAGTCCTCATCCTTCTAGACCTATCAGCAGCCTTTGACACCATCTCCAATCTCATCCTAATCCGATGACACTACATGGTAAGTATTCAGGGACACACTTTGAATGGATCTGCTTCTTACTCACTGGGAGACCCCAAACTGTCAATATGTTTCCCCCTCTATTCCTCTGAAGCATGAGATATAATCTGTGGAGTCAGCTAGATGCTCTTTAGCATCTACATGACTCTTCTGGCCGACTCATACAAACCCACAACATAAACTCCTCACTTACGAAAATGATCTACAACTGATACTGTTCCTCTCGGACTCTCGGGACTTAAGTGGCTACCTGGATGGAATCCAGTTGCCTCAAATCAACTCGAACTAGACCGAAGTGGTGATCTTTGGGAAATACGTGTCACCATTGGCCTCCACCTGGTGGACCACAGACCTTGGACCCATCCCCATGTCTTGCTGCAAGTGAGAAACCCCAGAATCATCATAGGCAACAAACTGGACATGAACATCTAAGTCAATTCAGTGGTCTCGTTCTGTTTCAACATCCTAAGGATGCTGATGAAAATCTTCAAGTGGCTACCAGTTAACACTAGGAAAATGATCATCCAAGCCCTCATCACCCACAGACTAAACTATCGGAATGCTCTGTACACAGGCATAACCACCCAGCTCACAAGAAGACTGCAGACCTTCCAAAATGCAGAAATCAGGCTAGTCCTCAACCTCCCGTTCCAAGCCCACATCACACCACATCTTAGGGAACTCCACTGGCTCCCACTACACAAGTGTGCACACTTCAAACTCCTGACCAACACCTACAAAGCACTTCACATCTGCTCTTCCGGTATCTCATAGGCACACACCCCAAGCATACACAAAAGCAGAGCAGGGGTACACACCTACTCATACCTGGCTCCTAAAACCTGGAATGACCTCTCACAACAAATCAGAGCCCCCTCTTCTCTTCGTGACTTTTGCAAGTAGCTAAAGACCTGGATTTTCATGTTAGCCATCTAGGGCTGGCCTCACACACCTGCTACAGAGCACCTTGATACCTTCACTGGAGAATAGAGTGCTATAAAAACACTGTTAACATAACATATAACATAACATAATGTTATACGGCCCTTAGGGACATTGTCATCATTGCTAAGTTATCATGAGCTTTGCTGCCATGATGCTGCTTTTGTGCACGTTACAACATGACTTTATTTCTGCAAGACTCTGTTTATGCCTTTTGACTAATGTTGCCCGTTGGATGAACAGAAATGCATTGAAGCTTAATGGCAATAAAAGCTAAGCCACAATTCTGGGCAACAGTCCTGAACTCTGGGGAGTTAATCACTTGCCAGTCTCTTTGGGACCCTTACCAACGCCGGTAGATAAAGTAAAAAATCTTGGCTTTATTATTGATATGAATCTTTCGCTCAAGCCGCAGGTCTCCAAACTCGCAGACTCTTGTTTTTCCATTCTCAAATGGCTCAAGAAAATCCTTTGGCTGTTTCCTTTGAATACCCAAAGAACAGTTCTGCAGGCATCGGTAACGCCCAGATTTGACTATGGGAATGTTCTGTACCTGGGCGCAGACAAATCAGTGATCCAGCATTTACAGATCATCCAGAATGCGGCTGTCCACCTTCTCTTTCAGTTGCCTAGACATATTTCTGTCTCTCCCTTGCTCCAAAAACTTCACCGGCTCAAGGTCAAGAAGCGTATTAGATTCAATGCCTTAAGCTATATGTTCCAAGCGAGGTACGGCCTCCCCCCTACATACATTCAAAGTCTGGTGCTACCTCATGTCCCCATTCGACCGTTGAGATCAACTAAACCCGCCCAATGCACCATGTCTAGGTTTTGCCTAGCCCTCATGAAGGGCCACTCCTTTGCATACTTGGGCCCTAAACTCTGGAATTCTCTTCCTTTGGCTCTCAGGAACTGCCACCTCTACTCACATTCCGTAAGAATTTGAAGACGTTGCTCTTCAACTGCTCTTATTGAGCTTAGTGGTTTCTGCTGCGGGCTTATGCACCCTGTTGCTGTTTGCTCTAACGCCGGGAGACCCTTTTGGGTAGCTGCACAATCTATAAGACCTATAAATAATAATGATAATTGATTAATTGTCCTTTAGAGTCCACATTAACTTGTGGGCCAATTGCACATGGGTGCAGTCAATAGCTTGAAGAAAATAAGAAAAATGCACACTGTCATAGAAACCTTGCTTGACCCGAAGTTGCTCTGTCCTCTATTGTGGAAAATGCATAAGCTGCAGTGTTATACTAATGATGGCATCCAGTATAAGTTAAAACAATTATGAAAACGTTCCCTGAGAAATACCTGCCACCCAGTGCATTGAAATGAACCAGAAGCCAGTAGTTTTACATGCAGTAGAATAGTATGTGAAGGAGAAGATGATGTAAAATGTTCTCCTTTTTCAGACATTACATGTGGATGATCTTCTCCTCCCTCTGAACAATGAAGCTGATCTGCTGTTGAAATATCCTCTAATTCCTCCACCTCTGGTGCTGCTGTTATTGCAGACATCAACTCACTCAATATATCACAATATTCATGGCTAGAAAGTATGAGGAGTATGTTTTGTGTTAAATGCATGACTATATGTACCTGCTTGGGCCATGCCTAGCATTCTAAAGCATTTGCCCACTGTGATACAATGTGTGACAATGCATCACACAGTATCTGCTTTGAAAGTACTACTGTGTTAGCCTTGCATTAAAATTTGCATAGGAACACCAACCGTGTTTACATTAAAATCTTCTTCATGCAAGACAAATCAATGCAAGACTTGCACCACAAAGTCATGCCAAAATGACACAAAACAAAGATGTGCCATTTAGTAAATCTGACTTAAGCCCTTGCGTTGTGTTGTGTCGACTTGCACAATGCATGGACAATGCAAGAGCTTAGTAAATCTGGGCGTAAGTGTGTAACTCATCACGATTTCCTTAATCTGCTCTATAAACAGGGATACAGCTGCTGCAGGAAGAGTTGTGGCTACTGGATCTAATGTGGCAGAAAAGTATGAAACAAATCTCTGTACATCACTATGCTTTTGCACCAGAGAGTGCACACCCTTCTCTTTCATGGCAGTACAAAAATAAATCTTCCTCGTAAAGTGGCATTCCGAGAGCTGGTACCCTGCTGAGGTTATCTCTGAATACCAGGAAGGCACTCATGCATTTATCGTCAAACTGGACGAGATCCACTATGTCGTTATGAGTAATCATGACTAAAGGGTTTACAATCAGGTAAAGGTGTGGAATCTACTGAGCACCGTAGCTAACCATTCCCCAAAACATCCTTACTTCCCGCTGCTTAGTTGGAGGATTCATTCTCAGGATTGCAGAAACGTGTTCTTTAGACACTTATCTCGCCTCTTTGTCAATGTGGTGGCCCAGATAGCTCACTCCTTTCATACAATGGTGTATTTTTGTAGGCGATACTTTATGACCATTGTCAGCAAGATGGTTCATGAGCACAATTGTATCCAGAATGCAATCTGTTTTGTTTTTGATGTAACAATTAGGCCACCAATACACTGCACCAGCACCGAGTTACATAAAGATTGAGGGACTTTCTGTATATCCTTGTGGGATATGACACCAAACGAGAACCTTATTGAGGAGTAAAAATGCAAAATGTGTTGGCTATCGTCATGTAAAGAAAAGGAGAAGAACTCTTGGCACTAGTGAATGGGTGTGTACCATTCTACATCCGCAGAAATCTGAAACCAAATCACAGCAGGATTCAGTACCACTGGACAACACAAAATTTTAGGTAAACAGACATAATATCGAGTTGTAAATGTCGACTTTGCACTAATATCGAGTGCAAAACATCGTAATACAACTTATCGACTGTGAGAATATTGTTGTCAAGAATATTGAGTTTAAGGCCCTCGTCTCTCAATGCCTTCTTGACTTCCAGGTATGAGGCCCGCTTCCTCTGTACCTCCAGTGTGTAATCCAGAAAAAGGGAGACCTTACTGTTGTCTATAGTGAAGGGGCCCACTGCTCTCGCCTTTTGCAGGAGGAGGTCTTTGACTTGGAAGTGAAGCAGTCGGGCCACCACAGGTCTCGGAGGCCGTCCAGGGGCCAACGGCTTAGCCAGTACCCTGTGGGCTCTCTCCAGTGTATAAAAGGTGGACAAACCCTCAGGCTCTACCACACTCCTGAGTAAGTGCTCCAAGAAGGACACCATATCACTGCCTTCCGTCCCTTCCGGCAGGCCCAGGACTCTGATGTTGTTCCTTCTATTGCCCCCCTCGGCATCCACTGCCCTGCATTCTAATAGGCACAATCTGTCTGTAAGGGCCCCATCTGTTGCTCCAATGCCTTCTGAGCCAGTGCTAGGCCTGCAACATTAGACTCGGTCTCCTTGACCCTCTACAACAGTTTCTTATGTTGCTGTACCGGATCCTCTAGAGGAGATTGCAACTGTTCCTGGGCACTATCTTCTGGATCTTGAAGAGTTCCAGTCTGGCAGCCCCTAGGTTTGCCCATGTTGCCAATGTCCCACTAGACCGAGGCTACACCCCCTCCAGATGGTGTGTAGGGAGGTCAGGGCACCCTGTAAGCAAGGCTAATAAGGAGGGTGGGTTTTGCACCTCAATCCAGTTCACGTTGCAACCCTCCAGATTGGTTCGCTCGGGTCACCTCCTTGCTTCACAGGTGATCCTAACCGTGCGCAGCAGGCCCTATATCATGCATTTCCTCAGGACCAGTATCTCAGCCCGGATCCCGTTGGGATGTGTTTGCCCATACCAGCTGTGATCCGTGTTGTCCACCAGGCCACGGGCGCAGTCGGTGCGCCAATTTCCAGTCACAATTTCTCCCTGGGGTCACCCCACTAGACGATCCAGCTTGTCGCCGCTCTGGGCCATGCCCACCGCTTCACTATGGTCCCAGTGAAGCCACTGCAATCTGTCCAGGCTCCTCTCCGGCAGGGCCCCACTCCAGGCCCCCAGCTGTAACCCAGTTTAGCACAGGTTCTGTCTCGGAGCTCTCAGGTGCCTCCCCGTTCGCAGTAGTCAATTGGGTACCATAGATTGCGCCCCAATGCCAGAGTCCAGTTTTTGCAGCATGGATAGTTAGCCCTTCAGATGGGGACCCACCCGCGGCACTCCAGAGTGGATCAAGAGCACTACTGGGCTGTAGCCGCCGCCCCACCTGTGGGGATCGCCACCGTGGCTCCGCTGCAATCCTGCAAAACATGCCAGGAAGCGCTGGGACCACCGCAACCGTTCTCCCAGGGTCAATCACACTGTGCCCCCAGTCATGAAGGTCATCCGGGGGGGCTATAGCACACAGCTCCTTCCTGGCTCCAATCCGCTGAGGACCAAAGTCTATGCAGAGGAACCATCAGGCCAGTCCAGTGCTGCCTGCTGCATTAATCTCGCCAGCGATCACTGCAGCGCAGCTCCGGCCGGCTGCGTCCAGCCCTCCCACGCACCCACCACCCAGACCAACAGGGGCTTCCGTGGAGGATGGGGGGGCCACCACCGTGTTCAGCGACATGCTACAAGGCCCATCCCTCAGGGGTCTCGCCAGCCACCGCACCCCTCTGACTACCTGTGCATCTTCAGTGGCTGACACGCCATTTCCATCTGAGGCCTCAGGCGCAGCTTTGCCTTCCGACGTAGTCTCACTCTGCCATGAACCCGGGAAGTAGGCAAGCCCTGCAGGTGGTGCCCCGGTGTCGAAACCCCGCCAGGCAGTGCCCCGATGGCTCCAATACCTCAGTTGGCATGGTTGTCGGAGGGGGCCCGCCTGCTCTGCGCCAGCACCAATCGGGGCTCGGCCTTTGGCCGCAGCTTCCGCTCTGTGTGCCGGAGCCTCCTGCCACTCCGCTCTCCGCCTTCTCGCTGGGGCTTCACGACACGCAGGGGCACCAGCAATCGTCCTTCTAGAGCCCACCGCCGCATATAGTGGGGCAGCCAAACGCCACAATGTCTGCGTGGTCTCCATTGTTTTGGCAGTCGTTGCCCGCTCCCTGCTGCAGGGCGTGGCACCCAACAGGGGTCTCCGACCGCCTCACATCTCCCTCTGGGTGCACCGCTCAGTTCCCGAGCTGCTGAGGGGCAGCTGGAGACTTTCAAGTCCGCCCCGGCTGCAGTATTCGCGAGGATTAGATGTGGGCTGGTGCGGAGCTCACAGCTCATGCGTCCACCATGATCCTTGGCTAAGCCATGCCCCATGGGTGTAGCACTTGTGATTGTTTTGTACATGATGCATCTGCTTTTGAAGAGAATGCAGGCTGTCACATTTGCAGACAGAGCTCAGAGGCACATTGTAAAGTGTGATAATTCCACGCAATCCTTTTCTAGCTTAAATGCAACTTTATATTGTTAAGAATTTTACATCCATGTTACAGATGCAGCCAGTAGGTAAAGACAAACAATAAGTAACCACAGAGACCAGCAGTAAAGGAAGAGTGGTGGGGTAATCTGGTAATAGTAGAAGTCTCCACACAGTCACAAATGCATTCAAATCTCAAACATATACTTCTTTTTCTTCTACTTCTAAATTTGCCAATAAATGGCAGCCAAGATCTCTTCATAGTGAAATGTTTGAAAAACGCCATTTGTCAATGGAGAAACAGAATGGGCCTATTATTCTTTTTATAGGGGACAATCAAAGAGGAAAGGGAAGCGGCCAGCACAATTGAATACTAGTTTGCCACGTAGTATACCCTGTGCTTCAGGATTATTAGAGGCAGCAATCTTTATTATTTCTCTAACACACAGCACAGGGTGTGTGTTACACAAGAAAAGCAAGCAATCCCTGAATGCCTCGCAATGTGTAGTTCTCAGAAGCGTGAATCTCTTCAGGCTGCTCTGCGGTTACCTGATGTGAAAGGGGGAGCCCAATATCCAGACTCACCGCCCCACACAAAGAATATCATGTGCTGTGCTTTCGCAATTGCCTATTCCTGGGAGACCAGTGAGCCTGTGCTTAGGAATGATTTTATTGGAAAATCCCTTTTGGATTTTGTTTGAGTAGCTTTTTTGTTATGTTGACAGAAATGTACATTGCACTTTATTGCCATTATTACGGGCTTGCAGCACTCTTTATTTAGGTACCTGCAGATAGGCTGTAGTACTTCCAGTAAATTAGCCAGAATTCCTTTGATGATTGTTTCTGCCCTGAGTGCATTATGCATTTAGGGGCTTAAGCCACTTGCCCGCCGGTACATCACTTTTAACATGGGAAAAAGTGACGCAACGGCTGCTCAAGGGGCTTGTAAATAAGCCCTTTAGAATCCCATGCAACTGCTTGCACTATCTACCAAACAGAAATGCAATTGTTTACTGCTGGTAGCCCTATCTACCTTGTAATTGCTTATATATTGAATATACGTATATGTTCATCTTGCTGGTAGAACCTGCAGCATCTACATTCTAGGTTTGCCCGCATTTAGCTTTCAAAACAGTTTAGTGTACAAGAGCAATTCTGGGCACATACTTTACCAGCAAATAAAGACCGAGAAAGAGAGATTCTGGGTGTCCGAGTTTTGGAAATGTGGTATATCTGTCAAAAAGCAGGGGATGTCCTGTCTGACAAACATATGGTTTGCTCTCCATTTTTAGAGGTAGGCACGATGCCAGGTTTATACAGACAGATACCACACCTGGCCCTGCTAGTGTAAACCTTTGAGCAACAGCCTGTCCGTTACTGGACAATTGTTAATCAATCTATGTCAGAGCATTTGCACTATTTAGGGCAGGTGTTTCGCCAAAATTATTTCTTCCTGAGTAGTGACAAGTAAAGTTAGGCAGTTTTGAACAGGATACAAAAGAAATAACCTCCCACATACTTGAAAGAAACTGTCAGCACATCATGGTCATTGATTTTTGTTTTTCAATAACATAATCTTGCTTTGTCCCACTTTGGGAACTTGCCATTAAAAAAAACATTTTGGAATTGGTGTGATGGCGCAAATATTTCATAACCACATTAAATGACACTTTACCGATTTAGAGATAAAAACCTGAATGTGCCCATTGGAAAAACTACACAAAGTAATACAACAATTGAGACAAGTGAGGTAAAAGGGTGCTTGAAAGAGTTAGAAAAGCAGAAAATACATTTCTAAATAGGTTTAACGCTTATTAATAGATTTTCATAAGACGATTTCTCATGAAATGATGTTTTATTATTCACGTACTGATGAAAACTAATGAATTTAATGATGAGCAAATCAAACACTCACCCCCTGTCAACTGATCTGGGTTTAATCCATCATCATTCTTTAGCTCACTCCACCACATTGGCAGTTCGGGCTGGACTGTTCCCATGAGGCACAGGGTCAGACTGATTTACATATGGCCATGTCTGAACTGGGGTGGTGGAGTGAGCTAAAGAATGATGATGGATTAAACCCAGATCAGTTGACTGGGGGTGAGTGTTTGATTTGCTCAAATGCTCCGTCCATCATCCCCTTTGGTATCGAATTTAATGATGAGGCCAAACAGTTCTATTGCTTTTAATGCAATATAATTAGATTGTGGTGCAATTATAAGGTGGAATTACCAAGGAAGTTAAAACTTTCAGAGGTGATAGCAGAGATTTTGGTAAAATGTTTTTAAGAATCATTTACATGTAGAGATGTTAAAAAATTGTGGCAATAGACCATAGCTAACGCTAATCAATTTTGTGTAATAATACATTGGTGAAATATTTATTATTATTTTCTTTTTAATGAAATAATAATTTGATGCATTATATTTTATTACGTTTAATTAATTTTGAGCTGATGTATCCATTTTCAGCTTTAAATGTATTCTTTCTTGAGCTGCAAATTTCCTTTAGCAAGCATAATAATTCATTGACATTTCTGCAAATGTTGCTTTATTGGTTCTGTCATGTTTCAGCATACATACAAAGGACATTCTTTTGAAGTTCATGGTGGAATGGGTCAACTCTCACTTGATGCCATAGTCTGTTTCATTGTATATTTCTTGCCATTGACAAACCTGTGAGGCTCGGAAAGCTAAATTGTTCACATGAAGTGCTTGGGAAAGAATGCAGGAATGACTAAATATATTTTGTAACTACATACGTAAACTAATCATACAATGGACTGACTAGTGGAGTGACACCACATCATTAAGGTATCATAAGGACTATAAAATAAGGAACCCCAAAGGACAACCAACAGCAAACCTTTTCCTTTCTGACAAGGCATCACTTTTATTTTTCTCTGGGACAACGCATTGTTTTATTTCTTTTTCTCTGGAGAGAATAAAACTCCTTTCCTATGATTTTATAATTGCCCTTTAATTCTATCTTGGAATGCCTTTTTGCTAATGCTGCTGCATTCATGCAGTCAACCTGGAATCCTTCTTTGCCAAACGACTTGATTTTTGCTTCATATTTCCTTTTTGCCAATGCTCATGGACTCGCCCGTACAGGACTTTAACATTGATTCTTTTACCCCTTTGCTTTGAATTTTTGATAGGACTGAACTAATCTTGGGCCTCTAATGGTGGTAGAAGCCTGTAATCTCATATCTGATGTTTCTTTAAAACTATCTGTTTTGGATTTAAACTTCTGACTAAATGTGTGGTCTAGCACTACATGCTATAACATTCTTGACTGAGATGCTTAAGAAATTGCTTATTTGTATCA
This sequence comes from Triturus cristatus, assembly GCF_964204655.1. Lineage (NCBI taxonomy): Eukaryota > Metazoa > Chordata > Amphibia > Caudata > Salamandridae > Triturus > Triturus cristatus. The sequence goes on from NC_140585.1 coordinate 621,421,289, forward strand.
ATTTTGGAACATGAATACAATAACTATCTAAATTGCCTGAGTCTATTATTGTGTCCTGATGTTCTTTATTTAATACTGTATTGAATTACTCTTGTAATCTTAATGCGTTGTAGGTAGAATCAGCCAATATTTTCACAATATCAGGTTCTACTTCTTCTACTCTCTGTCACAGTAGCAGAGCTTCTAGTTTGTATAATTCTGGTTAATACCGTTAGGAGATTGGGTTTCCCCATTGCTATACTTTATTTTTACAGTATGGTCCCAAGAGTAGTGTATTTGGACCTCCATATGGTCCTGAGAGTAGGGTATTTGAACCTTATTTCAAACTTGTGAATTAGTCACCAATCATTAGTCCTCAATGGGTGGCTAATGTTGTGTTTGGGACATCTTAACTCCCACCCGTCCTATTGGCGAAGATAGATACATCAGAAGACCATTTGCCTCTGTGGTGAAGGTACTGTTGTAATTCATCTAGCTGTATAGGGCCCAGTACAGTTAGAGGGATAGATGAGTAAGTAGTCACTTGAAAGTTAAACTTGAAATATTTATACCTCTTACTCTGGATCGGGTGCATCAAACATGGACCACCAGCAACGCTTCAATGCCTTCAATGGAGCCACCATAGCCACAACTCTGCAGAAGGCACAGAACATACCACCTGCCTGCTAAGGAGCTCTAAATTTGATCAACAGCTTTGCTTCAGGGAATCAAATGCCAAAGCAGTGCTTAATATGTAAAAGAATAAGTGCTGTTGACCTAATGTTTTGCTCAGATGCCTTCTGCCAGCGCTATTGTATCTTGATATGCTGAATTCCAAGACTGCGTAGTCTTCATTAGACCTCATACCTCTTCATCAACCAGCAGTGCTTAATTTGTGAAACAAAGAGTGCCGGTGTCCGAAACTCTGCTCAGAAGCCCACGGGAGAGGCAATTAAATGTGGGCGCATGGAATACCAAGGCTGGTATTTTTAAAACGACCTCATACCACTTTAATCCAATACAGGACACTCCCTTTCCCGTTATCTTACTCCTGCATGTTCCTGCTTTCTTTTGTGAGGGTGTCTCTTCCTCTGTCTTTCCAAACTGTGTAATTTTCTTGTCTTGTGCTCTGTAATAAATGGTGCCGTAAAATTAAGTACCGGTCCCAAAAAATTAGTGCCAGTTCTACCTATTGACCAAGACCAGCTCAAATTAATACTGATCACCAGACTCTCCCGTCATATGTATCTCAATCTTGCAGGTACCTGCTTTCACCCTGTGTCACGTTTTTTTCTATCTTTCTCTTCCACCTTTTTTCCCAGGTGTGATTTTCACTCTTTTGCTCTGGGTCAAAGGAATGAGTAAAATTAAATGGTGGGCCACAAAATTGAGTGCCTGGGCTCCACCGGTTCAAATTAAGGCCTGGGCCAAAGCCTCTGCTGACCTGGTGCACTACTGGGACACTAGCCAAACTGTAAATAAGCCATTTGGTGTTTTTAATGATTAAGTACACGCATGCTCACACGCACTCCATTCAATAACATTTTAATGAATTCACCCAGAATATTCGGATTAGCCTACAATCTCTTGTATTTTCTTGCAGATATATATCTCTGTGAAGATGAGAAACACATTAAGTCCAAGTCTGACTTTGTATGTGATCCACATTTCTCAACTAAACTCAGCGTCTCTTTGATGAAAACGCCCATTTCCCTGTAACTTGCTACCTTACTATACACAAAGAAGTCAAAAGACAAACAGATCTAAAATGATTTTCCTCTTTCCTTGTATCGCAACGTAAAATCAGACGTAACATAAAACAAACTCAAGAACGTTTTAATTTCCTGATCTGAGTCATAGCACCGCATGATTGCCCTGCAATTACAGTGTTTTTCAGTAACAAGCAGTCTGTTATGCGTCTCAAATAAGCGAAGCATTGTTCTTGAGAGAGAGGGAGCATCTAGCCACAACAAAAAGAGTAGGAGGTGTGTGATTCATTTCTCTCAGCTCTTCCTCTTCCGTGTCTCTGCCTGTACTTTGGCAAGCCTGCACAGTGGCAATGGTTCAGCAAAACCATAAAGTGAAGACGTCATAGGATGTGATCTCATCTGAATCTTTAAGCTGATATCACAAAAAGTATCATCAGAAGCTACTTGACCCTGGGAACATTACAAGTAATATTAAGAAAGTGGATGCCAAATGAATGTAAATATATTTCATTACCCCAAATCCTCCTCAAATTGGCTCCACTTATAGAGCAAGATTCATTGTCACAAGTAAGCTTTGCAATCAAGAATGGAGTCCAAGATTAATGTAGTAAAGAAAGTGATATGTAATGGAAGAGGTGTGGGGCAGCGGCCAGGGCGACTGACTCGAACCCGGGGGCTACCGTTTCGATCCCTGCCGCTGGTGGCAGATCAGCCCAGCACCATGTGACTCTGGGCAATAGCTCGCTTAATCTTCCCGACAGCCCCCAGCGCCTTGACACCTTCGGGTAATTATTTGCGCTTTACAAATACTGGACATAGGTGGCGCTCCACTGTTGTTAATACACAGGGAATTTTGAAAGTATCACAAATTGCCCAATTCATTGTATCAAGTAATGAGAACTTCATACGGGTATATTTTGGTTGAAGGTGCCATTTGAAGTAGAATCTAGTATTATCATTTAATTCAGTTTACCACTTCCTCCTGGCTACCTTTATCTCTGTCACACAGCTCATATTGTAGGTGCCACCGTCTCAATTTTCCCTTTCTGCAGACATTACACCCAAACATTTTTTGTAATTATGCATTTTCAGTGTAGTGGAAGCCATCTATATACTGACAGTTTGCCACTATTCTACATTCACATCTGCTATTTTCTTATCACATTCCATTTAGAGTGGATGGACATGCCAATGGCATCTGCTTTGAGTGACAGGTAACATAGGCAATGCTGGTTGTTTATGTATTTGTGGTATTGTTAGAGTGCCCACATTTGACTGAAAAAGAGTAATTCAGGAGGGCAGGAACCCTGCACATATGATTTGGGATCCTTTACACACACATATAATATCCAAGGGTGATGATACTGTTATATGGCAGTTAGGGTCTTTGTTGACATTGCTAAGTTAGCATGAGCTCTGCTGCCATGATGCTGTCTTTGCACACGTTACTACAAGACCCTGTTTGTGTCTTTCACATGAGAACTGTCTGCTTTCTGCATTCTCTGCCTGTTTCTGGAGTTTAGTCTGAACACGATGTGCAAGGTCAATAAACAATGCCCCTTGTTATTCTGTTCTGGTCAGTCCCTAGCACCTAGACAAAACATGCTAACACAGCTGCGCTGCTGGAAGCTCGTGCTTTGATATTAGGAGGATGCATGTTGTTCTAAAACACACTTGGAGAGGGACCTTTCCAGGGAAAAGAGCTATGCTGTTCCTATGATGTAAAACTACCATCTAGGCACTAAGGTATGGGGTCTGCTGACAAAGCCCAGAGATCTTCCTTTATATAATAAAACTTCTTCTGGCCAAGGGGATGGTGGTTACGCATTATAGTCCTTTATCCACTGTCTGTATATGATGACATCCCCCTTTATAATCCATGGAACTGCAACAATGCTAACTGTTTTGGGTTTATGCGTTTTGCTGCTGGTAGTGGCTTGTATACTGCATTATAGAGCACGGTAGCTAAAATAAAAATTTTGAACTATAACAGTGACTCTGTCAATTCTTATTGTAGATGAGTACGAGTGAGTGGGCGAAAGGGTGTGTCTTGCTACCGCGATTCCTGAGAGAGTCAGGAGTGTTGTATTCTGGGTTGTCTAATCATTTGTAGCTTCATGATTTTGTAGGAGAACGAATGAGATACTATAGTGAGTCGGTTTGGGGATTTTGGGTACGAAGGTGGTAGGAAGGTTCAACCCCTATACACCGAGGTCCTGTTTTCCTGCGCATAGTTTTGTGTATGTGAAGAATCCCCGCAACATGGCGCAGCCAACATTTGGTCTGGTACTTATATGCGAGACTCCTGAGTAGTTCTTGTGCTTGTCCACAATCCCCTCACATCTGTTTCTGGAGACAGTTGTGACGGTGTAGCCTCCTATATTGTAAAGTTATAGGTTTTTCAAGCTTTAACTATATAAGGTCTTTCTCTTTCTCTAACCCAGTGTTGCGCTGCCGCGAGTAAGTTGTTTCACATTTTTTCTTTCAATACGGCAGTCGCCATAGCACCTCTAAACCGCGCTCCAGCCATCGCTTATTTGACTCAATATTGGGTCCTTAGTGGTGGTGCTGATCTTATCTTTGTTGTTGAGGTGGATGTGGAGCACTGCTTCAAGGTATTTTATTCTTGGGTTACCTTTCCGGGAGTAGATGGAACTGATCAGTTCTTTCACGAGTATACTGCCACCGCGCTTCCGAGGGATAATCAACATTATCGATCTCTTGAAGTTCCGTTAACAGCTTGGCAACACACTATATGATTTAATGGCATCCTTCCTCACCCTATGACAGCGGTCCATTTAGGCCCCTTATCGATTGATAGGGCCACATGGCCTGTTTTGGCTGGGTATACCCCACAACCAAATTATCTTAATGCTACAGTCACAGAGCTACAAGTATTACATACTTCGTTAATACGTGTACATAGAGCTGTTATACAGCTCATGTGACGCAACATGCAGGTGGGACCACCTGGATTTGCTGCACAACCACCGGGACCCGAAGGTGTAAATAATAGTCCTATCATGATTAATTCTGTGATGGGCAAGCATCTGCAAAATAAGGACGAGCTTACTTATTGGTTTGCTGAAAAATGTGGGCAACTCAAAGCTGTTTTTCCAAATACCACACCTGTTGAGAAGCACAGGATTCTGACCATGAGCTTACCTAAAGCCCTTGTTTCTGAGTTGGCTGATTGTAACACTTGGGGTAGAGTGTTTGCAGCGGTATATTCGATGTGCTTTGGCACTCCCTCAATGACCCTTCTCCCTTCCATGATGATATGTGTTCAGGATGAACCTGGGGCCGAAGCTGCCCTAGAGTTGGAAATGAGACTGCTAATGCTTATAAAACCTTAGGGTGCAATTGTCTGGGAATTAAGCCTTTTACTCAAACTCAGACTCAAACACAAACTCAACAAAAAGCCCAGACTGATAAGGATGGTTGCCCGTTCTTTCCTAAAAAGTCCTGGAGAAATAAGAATCAGAGGCAGCAACAACAGAAACAAGGTTTGCGTGCTAGTTCACCAACACCTGATTCTTCTGAGCGTACTTATGATTTGCGCGACCGCACAAACAATAAGACTCCTGATAGATTTCTAGTCCTTGATCAGCGCTCTCCTCATTCTTTATAGGACACATCGGACTCTCAGTCGGTGGTGGGGAACGTCTGGATTGGGACAAAGGTCTGACCACGCAACAGGGACTGAATCAACCTCAACAGTTTGACATAAAAGACAAACAAGAGGGACGGCCTAATTTTCGATCCCCGTATCAAAAGAAGAAGGTTGCAGCTTTAAGAGCAAAGTATGCCTCAGACGGTGAGAACGCTACTCCTGGACTGGACATGGGCAGTGACTCGGCTCGACAGAGCGGCAGAGGTTACCATAGTGCGGGAGGCACTGGATCCCTGTCTGAAGGCGAGAGCAACTGATACATTTATTACAGTAAAAACAGCAGATACTCGAGTTGCACCCCCTGATAGACTTTATGAATTTGTCTTGCAAATTGAAGGTGATATACAGCGTACAATTACAGCAGTTTTCTGGAAAATCTCCCCTCCTCATATGACATTTTGTTGGCAGAGGTGGATTGGCCTCCACCATTGGTTCTGGCCGCTTCTCGTGGTGAGGACGTGATACTTCTGAGTTTTTCACGTCCCTGGGGAAGCTAAACAGGCTTACGCATCAGAGTGGGCATTGGCCCTTGCCCCAGCAGTGTACCGTAATCAGATGGGCTGGGATAGAGATTCACTGGCGCATGAGATACCATTACGGTCTATGCCACAGACACAGCCGCAGTATCCAATTAGACGTGAGGCTAAGGCTCCCGTTTGTGACATTCTAACTCAGTTGAACTATCAAGGAGTAATTGAATCCTGTGTATCACCGATGAATAATCCTCTTTTTCCGGTATCAAAACCGGACGGTTTATATCACATTGTATTAGATTATCGAAATTTGAATAGTCATTGTCGTACATTTGCGGTACAGAACACACACAGCTTTGCGCTGGTGAACAGCCTTATTTGTAAAAAATGCAGCACTACCCTGGATATATTCAATGATTTCTACAGTCATAAGTTGGCTCCTGAGAGCCGTGACGTGACAGCATTTACCGCAGTCGGACATCAGAAAAAAATTCTGTGCTTGCCTATGGGGTATAAGAACAGCCCCGGGCTTTTGCTGCATGTGTTGTGTCTTTGTTGCACAGCCTAGATCCACATGCGTTCTCGTACATGGATGATATTTATCTGACAGACGACGAACTGATACCACATCTTGTCCGAGTCGACCGCATCATTCAAATCAAATCAAATCAGGTGTTTGTTAAGCTTGACTACTCACCCGTAAGGGTCTCAAGGCACTGGGGGGGTGTGGGGGGGGTCGCAGGTTCCAGTCCATCAAGGAGGGGGTCTGTCGAAGAGCCAGGTTTTTAGGTTTCTTGCGAAGATGGGGAGCGATGTTATCTGTCTGAGGTGGAGCAGAAGGTCGTTCCAGGCTCTGGCCGCGCGGAAGGAGAAGGAGCGGCCTCCCGATCTGGTCTTTCTGGTGCGGGGGACCACGGTGTAGGAGAGCTGGGCTGATCGTAGGGTCCTTTGGAGTGCGTGGAATTTGAGTCGGCTATTCAGGTATGCTGGTCCGGTGTTGTGGAGGGCCTTGTGAGCGTGGGTTAGCATCTTGAAAGTGACTTTAGCTTCGATGGGGAGCCAGTGGAGTGTAAGCAGGTGCTGGGAGATGTGGCAGTGTCTTGGCAGGTTGAGGACCAGTCTTGCGGCGGCGTTTTGTATGTTCTGTAGCTTGCGGGTGAGGTTTTTGTTTATTCCGGCATAGAGTGCGTTGCTGTAGCCGAGCCTGCTGGTGACGAGGGTGTGAGTGACGGTCTTTCTGTGTTTGAGGGGGATCCATTTGAAGGTCTTACATAGGAGGTGGAGGGCGTGGGAGCAGGAGGATGAGACAGAGTTGATCTGGCAGTCCATTTTGAGCTCTGAGTCCAGGATGATTACCAGGTTGCATGCGTGGTCCTTGGGGGTGGGCGGCTTTCCGAGGGCGGGGGCCACAAGGTGTCATTCCAGACGTCTGATTTTGGGCCCATGATGAGTACTTCCATTTTGCGAAGCTGTTTTTCATCCATTTAGCAAGGGCTTCCATGCCTTCTCGAAAGTTGTGTCTGGCGGTGTTGGGTTTGTTGGATAGGCTGAGGATGAGTTGGGTGTCGTCTGCGTATGACACAATGTTGAGTCCGTAGGTTCTGACGATGGGGGCGAGCGGAGCCATGTAGATGTCGAAGAGCTTAGGGCTGAGGGAGGACCCGGGTGACTCCGCAGGTGTTAGGTGTAGGGTCTGAGAGGGAAGAGTGGTGTCTGACCCGCTGCGTTCTGCCGGAGAGGAAGGAGCAGATCCAGTCGAGGGCCTTGTCTTGGATCCCTACGTCAGGGAGTCTGCGTATTAGGGTGCGGTGAGAGACTGTGTCGAACGCTGCTGAGAGGTCGAGGAGGATGAGGGCTGCTGTTTCTCCTTTGTCCAGTAAGGTACGGATGTCGTCTGTTGCGGCAAGGAGGGCGGTTTCCGTACTGTGTTTTTTTCTGAAGCCAGATTGGGAGGAGTCGAGGATGTTGTGCTCTGCGATGAATGTGGCGAGTTGGCTGTTGATGTCTTTCTCGATGACTTTTACTGGGAACGGGAGCAGGGAGATGGGTCTGTAGTTTTTTAGGTCGGTGGGGTCCGCCAAGGGTTTCTTCAGGAGGGGGTTGACCTCAATGTGTTTCCAGTTATCTGGGAACGAAGCGGTTGCCAGGGAGCGGTTGATGGTGTTGCAGAGCATGGGTGCGATGGTGGCGGCGGCTCTGTTGAAAATGTGGTGGGGGCCCCGGAGTGGATTGACTTCATCGTCTTCAGTGTGTCTTCGGTGGTGAGTGCTGTCCAATTGTCGATCGCTGGCTTCAGGGTGTCGGGGGTGGTTGGTGAGGGTTCAGTGTGTTGGTTGTCTTCGTTGAAGTTGTCGTAGATGCTCTTGATTTTGTGGTGGAAAAATGTGCTGAGTTTGTCTCAGATGTCGGGGGACTCGCTGGTGGGTTGCGCGAACTCCTTGATGATGTTGAAGAGTTCTTTGCTGTTGTGTGCATGAGTGGAGATTCTGTCTTCAATTGCTTTTTTCCTCGTTTTTCTGATGAGTTGGTGGTGGGCGTTGGTGGCTGCTCTGAAGTTGTTGTGGGCTTCTGTGGATTTGGTGTTCCTCCAGGCCTTTTCGAGGTGGTGGCAAGTGCGTCTGGACTCTCGAAGTTCGGTGGTGAACCATCTAGCTTTCTCTGCGTATGTGTTGTTATTTTTCTTGAGGGACGCTATGGTTTGGGCTGCGGTGTTGGCATCGTCGTTTTCCGCGATGGTTGGGGTGGAGTTGCTGAGTGATGAGGTTAGCTGGTCATCAGTGATTCTGGTCCAGTTTCTTTGTGGGAGCAGGTGCTGGTGTCTGTGGATGGTAGGTGTTCTGAAGGTGAAGTGGACGCATCGATGGTCAGTCCATGGGAGTTTGGTGATGGGGCTGAAGGTGATGGAGTTTCCTGTTGTGAAGAAGGGGTCAAGGGTGTGTCCTGCTGAGTGTGTGGGTTCAGTCACGATCTGGCGGAGTCCAATATTGTGGAGGTTGTCCAGGAGGGATGTCGTGCTGGGGTCCAGTTGGTTGTCGAGGTGGAAGTTGAGGTCTCCCAGTAGGGTGTACTTGGTGGACGCGATGGCACGCGGGGAGATGATGTCTGTGATGGAGTTGGCGAAAAGTCCACGGGGTCCAGGGGGTCAGTAGATGAGGGTTCCTCGGAGGGTGGAGGTAGGGCTGGCCAGTATCTTGAAGTGAAGGTGTTCCATCAGGTCTGTGGGCTCGTCGGGGAGTGTATTCAGGCGGAGGGTGGATTTGTGGACAATGGCGATTCCTCCTCCCGGGCGGGTGGGGCGGTCCTTCCTGGAGATCTTGTATCCTTGGGGAATGGCAATGGCGATGTCTGGTCCCGAGGTGGTGTTTGTCCAGGTTTCGGTAAAGAATGCTACGTCCGGGGTAATGCTGTCGAGGAGGTCCCAGATTTCAGTGGCGTGTTTGTGGAGGGATTGGACGTTGAGGAGGATGCATTGCGCTGGGTCAGTGGTTTTGGCGGTGCTGCAGGTGTGCCGGCAGTGATGACAGCTGAAGGGTCCGTGGGTGTCGGCTGGTGATGCTAGTTTGCAGTTGTTGTTGCGGCCTGGGTTGAGAGCGTGGAGTGCCACTGGGTCATAGCATTGGCGGTGCAGAGATCCAGGGTTCCTGGCGCTGGTCGCAGTCGGGTCGCGGACTGGCGCAGACGAGCTTGCCTTTGGCGCCCCAGGTGTGGCCGCTGTGCGGCTGCCATTAAGTAGAGGTCGGGGAGGGCTGGACAGCTGGGAGGCGGGAGCGGGGAGGGGAGCTGGATTGGGCCGGTCGTGCTGGGGGGGTGGGGCCATGGGGGCAGCAGCGGCGGGGAAAAACGGGCTGAAAATGGCAAAAGGAAAAAGGCAAAAAGAGAGAGAAAAGTGCAAGAAAGAGTGGAGGAAAGACACAGAGGACACAGGAGAGTGAAAGAGGGAGATTGAGATGAGGGTAAAAAACGAGTGAAAAACGGAGGAAAGACACAGAAGGAGAGTGAAGGAGGGAGCTTGAAATGAGGGGAAAACTACAGAAAATGGAGGAAAGACCCAGAAGGAGAGTGAAGGGCGGAGATAGAAGTGAGGGAAAAAATGAGTGAAAAAGGAGAGAAAAAGCAGAGCAAGAGAATGGAGACAGAGGTCCACTGGACCACCAGGGATGTGGCGCAGGTGAAACCTGCGGTTGGAGGAGGGCCTCAAACACCAGCACTCGAGAGTGCAAGGGCTGGGGGAAGGCCTCACTTAATGGTGGAGTTGCGAGGGAGGGAGAACAATTTCACTGACAATGAGTCAGTGGTCTTGCTCGCCTGTCCCTGCAGCGGCTGCCAATAAGTAGGGGTCGGGGATGGCTGGAGAGCTGGGAGGCGGGGAGGGGAGCTGGATTGGGCTGGTCGCACTGGTCGTGCTGGGGGGAGGGGCCACCGGGGCAGCAGCGGCAGGAAAAAACGGGCTGAAAACGGCAAAAGGAAAAAGAGAGAGAAAAGTGCAAATAAGGCAGCAAAAGTGCAAGAAAGAGTGGAGGAAAGACACAGAGGACACAGGAGAGTGAAAGGGGGAGATTAAGATGAGGGTAAAAAACGAGTGAAAAACAGAGGAAAGACACAGAAGGAGAGCGAAGGGGAGCTTGAAATGAGGGGAAAATGACAGAAAATGGAGGAAAGACCCAGAAGGAGAGTAAAGGGGGAGATAGAAGTGAGGGAAAAAACTAGTGAAAAAAGAGAGAAAAATCGGAGCAAGAGAATGGAGAAAGAGGTCCACTGGACCACCAGGGACGAGGCGCAGGTGAAACCTGCGGGTGGAGGAGGGCCTCAAACACCAACATTCGAGAGTGCAGGGGCTTGGGGGAAGGCCTCACTTAATGGTGGAGCTGAGAGGGAGGGGGAGCAATTTCACTGACAATGGTCATTCTATTGTTTGCCGACTATGGATACAAGTTCAGTTTTGCAAAATCACACATCACTCATTTTGCGGTGCACTTTTTGGGCTATGAGCTCAATAATGAAGGTAGGGGATTAGCCCCCCACATTGTGGTGAAATGTGCACAATTGCAACCTCCGTCTACACTGAAGAAGCTTCAGTCTTTGCTGGGATTTTTGAATTTCGGTAGGACTTACATCCCCGATTATACCCAGCATATGAAACCCCTTTATGCTTTGATACAACCAACATATTCTTCTGCCTGCTGGCTTCCACAACATACTTCTATTCCCCGATCTTTGCAGTCAGACCTGCTAGCGACTAACTACTTGTTGACGCGTGATAATACCACAAACCTGGTAATACATATAGTTCAGGGGACAGTGGGTTTCACTTACTTGACATTCAATGAGGGTGACACAGTGCCTATTGCATACAAATCACATTTGTATACAGCTGCTGAAATGCGGTTTTCAAATGTTGAAAAGATTTTGACTGCGGTTCAAATGGTGATTCTGAAAGAACACTCACTGGCGCAGGGCAAACGCATTCTTATGGTTTCGCCTATCCCTGCTTTAGAAGCAGTGACTAAGGCAAGTGTACCAAACTCTAAAGCTTTCATCCCCGTTGGATACATTGGGCTAATTCTTTGACATCGGCTGATGTCACGTTTATTTTCGATCCTGCTCTTCCGACACAGGAGTTTTTACAGTATGAACATGTTCATCCTCCTCCATTGTCGTTGCATCCTTTAGATGATTACAAATGTATCATTTATACAGATGGCTCGGCTCAAACGGCCGTTGGGTCCAAACACGCTTATTCAACGGCTTGCGCTATTGTGGCTGGTTCAATTGTAAACGGAGAATTTCAGTCTTCCATTTTACATACACAGACACTTGGGGACTATACAGCGCAATTGGCGGAGCCGCGTGCTCTTAATCTAGCTCACAGGTTTGCTGATCCTAATGTGTACACTCTTATTGTGTGCGATTCTTACTACTGTGTTCAGTCTTTTAATGACAACTTATTCTTTTGGTTTCAGAATGACTATTGAGACTCTAAAAGCAGCCCAATAAAGCATAAAACACTTTGGGTTCGAGTGGCAGAGCTTAAAGAACGTCTGCCACTTACACATGGTTATACTTGTTCTTGAGAAAAACAATATACACGAAAACCCGCTCCGCTGGAATTCCAGGCGTCGAAGCACACCCTGACGGCATTCGGCGGTCAGGGTGGGACCCAGATGATGAAGCATGTCACCAACCAGGTTGGTGAATGATGGGTCTTTTTCCAAATAGGAAATTCTTTTGCTCTGAATTATTCCTTTCTCTATCTCTCCCCCTTCTTTTCGATTGAATCTCGTTTGACTATACTTGTTCTTGGCCATCAGCGTGTGGTAGCACATGCTGTTGGTAATTTTTTGAATGACGAGGCAGCCAAATCGGCAGTGGCCACTTGTTCCGTTGCACCAGTTACAAGATCCATAGCTAAAATAGATAATAACATTGGGCAGTTCTAGCTGCAACGAAGGATGGAAGTGCTTATCCGGCTTCCCTTCAAAGTATTCTTATCATTTATCTCCCGAACAAATTCCTTATGCGACAATACCGTCAGTTGGGGATCGGCTGATTCCCAACATGGACCGCAGACTTGCTTTGACCATGGCAGCACACGAGGGCATTGCATCTGCGCATGCCGGAGTGTCTGCGACTGTCTCTATTTTACAGCAGCGTTACAGGTGGCGTGGTTTATATAAACAAACCCGTAATTATGTGCTTTGTTGCGACATTTGTTAGCAAATCAAAATAACTACGGTTTCACGGCCAACACAAACTCAGCTATGTATTTCCAATCAGCCATTTAACTGTGTATATCTTGATCACTGTGGTCCATTGACTTCTGACACTGCATATAAATATATTTTTGTTGCAGTTGATTCGTGCATTAGATTCCTATTGGTTTGGCCACAACGCAGAGCTGACACTCGAAATGTCATTAGAGATTTGCATGTCTTTGTCGGGACGTTTGCCTGTGGCACCTTCCATTCTGACCAAGGTCCAGCTTTCACCACTAAGGCGTACAAGGACGCGATGAAGTCGATGGGAGTGCTGGTGCAGTTTACGTCTCCATACAGGCCTGAGGGCAATTCTATAGTGGAGTGAATGAACTGTGACTTAAAGCATTTTTTGACAGCTAGGGTCCTAGGTACTGGAAGGAACTGGCTGGTCCATTTGTATGGAGTTCGACTTGCACTCAATAATCTCTCTAGAAGATCTTTGGGCGGGTGGACCCCATACAAAATGCTCTTTGGCATTAAAATGTTTGTGCCAGACCTTGATGGTCTAGAAGTTGTGGTGGCTGCCGCAACCTTTGACATAGATAACCATTCTACTATGTTACAGGACCTACAAAAGGCCTGTGACAGTTATGCAACTGAACATTTTCCCACTTCCAATGACACAGCAATGCTGATTCCGGTCGGCGGCTGGCATCCTAAGATTGGAGTTCTAGTCAGAGAAAAGTTGGAGAACAAAAAAGAATGTGGTCCCTCTTATCATGCACCGGTCCCAGTACTTGGATTGAAAGGTACTTGTACAGTGATACTGCCACCTTTGCCTGGTCGCAAAGAAAACAGATACATTTCAATCAACAATGTTAACCTACAACATATGGCCGATTATGATTAGTGGAACTCTTGCAGTTTCATGCAACCCTATCTCTTTGAATCCAGTGCATTCAGCCTCTTCGACCAATCCCCCTGTCATTGAGGGTGCGATGGAAACTACTATTGACCTTTTGCCTGTTCTGCCTCCATCCTCTTCCAACGCAGAATTCGAGTATACTTATCCTGCGGATGACTCCCAAGTTGAAGTGCCGAACAGTCCTTTACAACATCAAGCTGATGCTGAGCTACCACCATTAATGAACATGGGAGTAAGCGGTTATTTTTGGGACCATACAAGCTTCTCTTATGACTCTTCCTCCTTGTCTTCCTCTCTGGCACTTCCACCAACAAAGACAAGTATTTTCTTCTCACGGGTCACAAAGACTTACCTGGTCCTGCCCTAGAACTACATCTGTTTGGCCCTTATCCTGGTTTTTCTCTTCATGTTGATTAGATTTGTGACAGTATTTTTCTTGCTCATTAATGTGCATTATTTGCCAGAACGCTCTGCAATAAAATTGGTCAGTGGAGTCCTGGCACCCCATACATCATCCCATATCATGAAACGTGATCAAGCCCTTGTGAACAATTCGGCTTTCCTGGTTGCAGATGGCACTGTTTGGGATAAAGTTGCATTCAAAATTAATGGCCCGACGGAAGTCCTTAGGATACCATACGTGTTTTGCGTTTTATTAGGAGATGTGGTAACACTGGACATACATTCCCTTGATTGGGATGTACAAGAAAAGTCCTCCCATGTTTCCTAACATGGGAGGACTGCGAGTCCACAGTAGAACATTACCTAGTTTGTAAACAGGTTAAGTTGCACAGCGCTTGTAATGTGTCCGTGCCTAATCTTGCTTGTTTTTTTAAAGAAACTTCCGTCCCAGCAATAATTCCCGCTCTAACATTGCTTTCTAACGGCAGTTATCCTATTTTGAATAACCGCGACTGCTATGATTTACGGGCAGGAGTCCCGTATATAGTAACAGTTTCACAACATGTTACTTATTGTAGTAATGTGCATTTCCTGCCCCACATGGGAATGTAGATAGTTTGGCCTTCCATTCCGACTTTGAAAACAGATTTCAACAAACTAAGCAGACGCAAAGCGCTATTGTTTCAACAAGAATTGGCTCTCACTTCAGCTCGAGAAACCTTCGAATTGCAGGTGGCTAGAACATCAAGTGAGATTCAGTCACTTCTGAACACAAATCTCCCACTGCAGTTTGGGGAACTGATAGATCAAATATTTAATGCGTCTGACACAGAAGGCCTTGCTCATTTTTTTAAACTAGTGCGATCCGACCTTGTGACTTCTTTTCAGACAATATTTGGAGTAATACCGGCCTTTATTCATTCTAAAGCACTGGCGGGTGGTGTCCTGGTTCTTCTGCTCCTGTTATGCAATGGCTGTCCAGCATGTGGTACTGCACAGACTCGGCCAACTGCAACTGTACCGTGACCGAATGCAACAACGTTCTGGATGCTTGCCATTAGCAACGCTTAGCGTAAGTTATGGACTAACTTTTCGCTTGGCCCACTTCACTTGCGTGCATCCTATGTTCTACTGTCAGCAGTGCCCTTTCTATTGGGCTTTGGATTTATGCCTCTCCAATATGTCATGTTCAGACCCGGGTTCTGACCAGTTGATGGGTCCCTTCCTGGCCCATGAGCAGGCCTGTTCTCGGGATGACCGTATGGCGCGTGTGGCTGAACTTGGAGTCTTGGCTGAGTGGAATATCTGTGCGGCTGCGCAGGACCTCTTGCAACGGAGTTTCATTGAATATCACACAAGTTGCCCGGATATGCTCTTGGAAGCATCAGAGTATGAGGAGCACGTCTGTTCCTTCGGCCTACTTGATTGGATGGCATCCCTTTTTTCAACTAATGATAGGGATGGCCTTTTGGAACGAATTGCATTCTTAAGTTCATGTACTTTGAATACACCTCCATATTTATCACATTTTCTGTGAAACCACAAAATGTAAACAACAAAAGTTAAAACGACATACAATATGTATATATTTTTTGGGTGTGGAACTTTCCCAATGTGGTTTTTTCAAGCACTTCTGGACTATGCGTACCTTTGAACGCTGTTTGGGTCTTTTCTCTATATACTACGACCTTACCAAGGGGAGGGTGTTATATGGCCATTAGGGTCATTGTCGACATTGCTAGGTTAGCATGAGCTCTGCTGCCATGATGCTGCCTTTGCGCATGTTACTGCATGACTTTATTTTGCAAGACTCTGTTTGTGCCTTTCACATGAGAACTGTCTGCTTTCTGCGTTCTCTGCCTGTTCTTGGAGTTTAGTCTGAACACGATGTGCAAGGTTGATAAACAATGCCCCTTGGTATTCTGTTCTGGTCAGTCCCTAGCACCTAGACAAAACATGCTAAACACAGCTGCGCTGCTGGAAACTCGTGCTTTGATATTAGGGGGATGCATGTTGTTCTAAAACACACTTGGAGAGGGACCTTTCCAGGGAAAAGAGCTATGCTGTTCCTATGATGTAAAACTACCATCTAGGCATTAAGGTATGGGGTCTTCTGACAAAGCCCAGAGATCTTCCTTTATATAATAAAACCTCTTCTGGCCAAGGGGAGGCTGGTTAGGCTTTATAGTCCTTTATCCACTGTCTGTATATGATGACACCCCCCTTTATAATCTATGGAATTGCAACAATGCTAACTGTTTTAGATTTATGCGTTTTGCTGCTGGTAGTGGCTCGTATACTGCGTTATAGAGCACAGGAGTTAAAATAAACATTTTGAACTATAACAGTGACTCTGTCAATTCTTATTGTGGACGAGTATGAGTGAGTGAGTGAAAGGGTGTGTCTTGCTACCGTGATTCCTGAGAGAGTCAGGAGTGTTGTGTTCTGGGTTGTCTAATCATTTGTAGCTTCATGCTTTTGTAGGAGAACGAACGAGACACTATGGTGCCGATAACGATCCGGTAAAAAACGGGTACGAACCGTCGGACGGAGCATATTCTCCGTCCGACGCGTACCCGGTCGAAAAAATATACAAACATGGAATTACGATTCGCTCGGAAATACCATTTCCGTACGAATCGTACAAAACCCCGACCGACGAAAATAAACATACAAATGTGATCCGGGAGAGCGCCGACGTGACGTCGGGACGCACGCAGCCTGCCATTCACGAACCAGGAATTACGATTCGCACCGACGTCATCCCGCACGGTGAATATTTTCCGGCAGCCAAAAACTGCCGGGAAATCAGGACGACGCGAACAAGGAGTACCTGCACGCGACGGACAGACATGGACCCGAACCTACGTGTTATCCCGGCCCTCATAGCAGTCGACCTCCTCTACAGGTTACGACGCAGACGCCGCAGAAGGTCAGAACAACAAAGGGAGGGGGGAAAGGGGGGGGCAGGACCAGGGGCAGGCCACAAAACCCCCACCAAAGTCACACAGCACACATGCCCTGGACATACCTGACCCCCAGGCCCTGGTCACTACGAGGGGGTGGGGGCGTGTCCAGCAAAGCCAGCGTCCGCCACAACGGAAGTGCTTGACGACGCGAACCGGCAACACAACAATACAGGTACGTCCCGTACCCACGCCTTAAGAGCGTGGGTACGAGTCGTACCACACCCACACCTACGTCATCCCAACAATGGCGGGACGGCTGTACCCACGTGGCAAAGGCCTGGGTACGGCCCGCACAAGCATCACATAGCGTGGGGACGGATATGTACGGACCGTACCCCCACCCCCGTATGCATGGAGCGTACCCCCAACCCCAACAGTGTAAGTACGACCCGTACCCTCACCCGCATACGTATGGAGCATACCCCCACCCCAACAGTGTAAGTACGACCCGTACCCTCACCCGCGTACGTATGGAGCATACCCCCACCCCAACCGTGTATGTACGGACCGTACCCCCACCTCGTATGCATGTAGCGAACCCACACCCATGTATGTTCTAAGCGTACATATCCTGAAATAGGAGGGGTGGGTGTAGAGTCCTCCCAGCAGTGCCCAGTCACAAGAGTGGTGTGTGCAGAGTCCTCCCAGCAGTGCCCAGACACAGGAGGGGTGGGTGCAGAGTCCTCCCAGCAGTGCCCAGACACAGGAGGGGTGGGTGTAGAGTCCTCCCAGCAGTGCCCAGTCACAAGAGTGGTGTGTGCAGAGTCCTCCCAGCAGTGCCCAGACACAGGAGGGGTGGGTGCAGAGTCCTCCCAGCAGTGCCCAGACACAGGAGGGGTGTGTGCAGAGTCCTCCCAGCAGTGCCCAGATGCAGGAGGGGTGGGTGTAGAGTCCTCCCAGCAGTGCCCAGTCACAAGAGTGGTGTGTGCAGAGTCCTCCCAGCAGTGCTCAGACACAGGAGGGGTGGGTGCAGAGTCCTCCCAGCAGTGCCCAGACGCAGGAGGGGTGGGTGCAGAGTCCTCCCAGCAGTGCCCAGACGCAGGAGGTGTGTGCGCAGAGTCCTCCCAGCAGTGCCCAGACACAGGAGGGGTGGGTGCAGAGTCCTCCCAGCAGTGCCCAGACGCAGGAGGGGTGGGTGCAGAGTCCTCCCAGCAGTGCCCAGACACAGGAGGGGTGGGTGCAGAGTCCTCCCAGCAGTGCCCAGACATAGGAGGGGTGGGTGCCTATCACTCCCAGCAGTGCCCAGACATAGGAGGGGTAGGTGCAGAGTCCTCCCAGCAGTGCCCAGACATAGGAGGGGTGGGTGCAGAGTCCTCCCAGCAATGCCCAGACACAGGAGGGGTTGGTGCAGAGTCCTCCCAGCAGTGCCCAGATGCAGGAGGGGAGGGTGCAGAGTCCTCCCAGCAGTGCCCAGACACAGGAGGGGTGGGTGCAGAGTCCTCCCAGCAGTGCCCAGACGCAGGAGGGGTGGGTGTAGAGTCCTCCCAGCAGTGCCCAGTCACAAGAGTGGTGTGTGCAGAGTCCTCCCAGCAGTGCCCAGACACAGGAGGGGTGGGTTCAGAGTCCTCCCAGCAGTGCCCAGACACAAGAGTGGTGTGTGCAGAGTCCTCCCAGCAGTGCCCAGACACAGGAGGGATGGGTGGAGAGTCCTCCCAGCAGTGCCCAGACGCAGGAGGGGTGGGTGCAGAGTCCTCCCAGCCGTGCCCAGACGCAGGAGGGGTGGGTGCAGAGTCCTCCCAGCAGTGCCGAGACGCAGGAGGGGTGGGTGCAGAGTCCTCCCAGCAGTGCCCAGACACAGGAGGGGTGGGTGCAGAGTCCTCACAGCAGTGCCCAGACGCAGGAGGGGTGTGTGCAGAGTCCTCCCAGCAGTGCCCAGACACAAGAGTGGTGTGTGCAGAGTCCTCCCAGCAGTGCCCAGACGCAGGAGGGGTGTGTGCAGAGTCCTCCCAGCAGTGCCCAGACACAGGAGGGGTGGGTGCCTAACACTCACAGCAGTGCCCAGAGACAGGAGGGGTGGGTGCAGAGTCCTCACAGCAGTGCCCAGACACAAGAGTGGTGTGTGCAGAGTCCTCCCAGCAGTGCCCAGACACAGGAGGGGTGGGTGCCTAACACTCACAGCAGTGCCCAGAGACAGGAGGGGTGGGTGCAGAGTCCTCACAGCAGTGCCCAGACACAAGAGTGGTGTGTGCAGAGTCCTCCCAGCAGTGCCCAGACACAGGAGGGGTGGGTGCAGAGTCCTCACAGCAGTGCCCAGACACAAGTGTGGTGTGTGCAGAGTCCTCCCAGCAGTGCCCAGACACAGGAGGGGTGGGTGCAGAGTCCTCCCAGCAGTGCCCAGACGCAGGAGGGGTGGGTGCAGAGTCCTCCCAGCAGTGCCCAGACGCAGGAGGGGTGGGTGCAGAGTCCTCACAGCAGTGCCCAGACACAGGAGGGGTGGGTGCAGAGTCCTCCCAGCAGTGCCCAGACGCAGGAGGGGTGTGTGCCTATCACTCCCAGCAGTGCCCAGAGACAGGAGGGGGGTGTGCAGAGTCCTCCCAGCAGTGCCCAGACACAGGAGGGGTGGGTGCCTAACACTCACAGCAGTGCCCAGAGACAGGAGGGGTGTGTGCAGAGTCCTCCCAGCAGTGCCCAGAGACAGGAGGGGTGGGTGCAGAGTCCTCCCAGCAGTGCCCAGACACAGGAGGGGTGGGTGCCTAACACTCCCAGCAGTGCCCAGAGACAGGAGGGGTGTGTGCAGAGTCCTCCCAGCAGTGCCCAGAGACAGGAGGGGTGGGTGCAGAGTCCTCCCAGCAGTGCCCAGACACAGGAGAGGTGGGTGCCTAACACTCACAGCAGTGCCCCTGCAAAGAAAAGGGTGGAGTACCCACATATCCAATGCCCACAAATGTCAGTCAGGTGCACAAAGATCCTGCAGTACATGTACCACATGTGTGCGAGGCTGGAAGCATACATATGCATAGCGCCTAAAAGAATACATGTCCACATGAAGTCATGGCAACAGTCTACATACACAAGTACAGTGACCACCAAGGACGCCACGAATGATGCAGGTGGAGACATCGCTCAGCATGCATGGGCCAAGTCTAACGAGTCCGTCACACACCCAGCCAATGTAGACACAGCTCAGCACCACATATTGGAAAGACCCTGCAGGGAAGAAGTCAGGTTACACAGAGGAAGGAACACACCTTGGGACGATGTCACCATGCAGTAACTGCTTACATGAACAAAGTTATGTAGCCAACAGCTTGTGATGGCATACAGATACCAGGATCCACCCTATGACCAGCACAAGACGACAATTCCCACACACCCAACACATAATCACCACCCAAAATAATGGGGCAGGTCGACCAACAGCAATACCAGACAGACAGTAGTGTACTAAGGAAAAAGAAATTGCTTTAATCAGCATCCAAAAATATGTTTGTCCCTTGAAATTTCAAAAAGTACAATGCCCATAGGGCAATCCAAAGTTCAAATCCGTGTGGGGGACACAGTGGGACGCGTGTCCCCTAGCTTGCCTGCACAGTCAGACTCCTTTGTCTTCCAGAGCGGGGAGGGCATCATGTGGGGGGGAAGGACCAGGCACCGCAGGGACATGAGGGCGAAGGGTAGGCGTCGTGGGTGCAGGGATGGAGGACTCCACCACAGGGGGTGGAGCAGGGCCAAAGGCGGAGGCCAGGAGGGCGCTGCACACCTTAGCAAGGTCCTCCAGCGACTCCCCTGCACCCGAAGGAACCACAGGCCCCAAGGAGGGGGGGGCAGAGGGATGGGTCGCAGCGCCACTGGGGGAGGGTGTGGACGGGGGGGGACTCAACCACCCTGCCGGGGACTCCCTTGACCGCTTGCGGGGTGGTGTCACAGTGGGGCTCAGGGACAGAGCGGCCATGAAGGAGTCTTTGCCGGATATGTGGCCAGGAGAGCTGAGGGGAGGGGATTTGGAGGGAGTGGATTTGGTGGAATGCAGACTCCCACTCTGGCTGCGTGACTTACGTTTACCCCCCGACCCAGTGGGTGTGCCTACTTCACCCTGTGTGTGCGTGCCAGGAGGTGTGCGTATGACCTTCCCTGCTGGTGTGGTGCCTGTGTCTGTTGTGGTGGGTGCATGCTGACGTCTGGGTGTACGTGGGACAGGCATGGGAGTGGGAAGTGTGGATGGGTCAGGGGTAGGGGGTTGGACGTAGCGCTGCAGGAGACCCACTGCTGCAGTCAGTGTCAAGTCAATGGACCTCAGCAAGTTGCGTTGGTCAGCCTGCGATGAAAAAATGCCCTCCAAGTATGCCTCCATGTTGTTCAGCACTTGGCTGTGGCCATGGAGGACATTAAGCATCGCAGCCTGACCAACCTGCAACTGCCGCTGGATGTCCATAGACTCGGCATTGGCGGCAGCAGTGGAGACAAGGGCAGGGGGTGCGGTGCCTGGCAGGAAGGAGACATGTGGTGACCGGGCATGCTGGGAAGGGACACGAGCAAGTGGGAGGCGGCTGATGGCAATGGAGGGGGCGGGGTGAGATGTTGTGCCGCTGTCAGCTGCTGGTGCAGCCTCCGCCCACTCGGAGAGATCATCCTCGGACCCGTCAGCTTCATATTCTGTCGTGCCCGTGGACAGGTCCTCGGCCTCACTCTCCTCCGCCTCAGTTCCACTCAATGTGCCAGCCACGATGTCAACGCTGGCACTGGTGCTCGGTCCCTCCGCTCCGTCTGTGCTCATGTCTCCCTCCGTGTCCCCCGACGATGCTGTGGGCAAGGTGAAGAGACAGCAATTAATCATACACCTGTATACATATGTCACATGAGTCCAATCTACATAGGTTACAGTGCATAGCCTGAAAAGAAAGATCAGTAACATCTACAAAACAAGGTACAGATGTAGGGCATGCAACACACAGTTGGTTGACCCACCATGCCACTGAAAAACTATGGAGAGCATGACACAATAGCAAATGACATGAAATGGAGTTTGACAGAGGAGCCAGGCCCTGGGGACAATCCAGCACTGCATATGCACCACACAGCGTTGCCGAAAATAGGGATGAGCAGGGACCATATCCATGAACTTGAGGCACATGCTGCATAGGTAATACTGAAAACATGCCCAACATGACTGGCTCACTGCACCTTGAGTGTATGTCCAGACAAACATCACACACTGGCCAGACCTAGCAAGGAGATTTCAGGTTTTGACATGTAGGCTTTGCCCGCACCAACCACCCCCTACATGAGACAATTTGTTGAGACACAGGAAGCACTTACATCTCTTAGTCTGGGTGAAATACACAGGGGCTGCATAAATGCAAGATTGGACGCCAAATACCCAAGGTGCGCCTGTCCAAATAATCATGTACAAATGGTCATCATCAGATGATTGTAACAAGACACACAGGCACTGGCCACCGTGAGTATGAACAAGGAAAATCAGGTCAGGCTGTACAGTGGACACTTGTACTACATTTTACGTCAATATACATGGTGCCAGGGGACAATGGCACAGAGCACAACCTATGCTGTAGACACTGAGAGTGTCCACGTTTTGTGATGACACACATGACACCTAGGAAAATATGCCCCAGGGGACAGTAGTGGCCACACAACTCCATGGTCCTGAATGGGAATGACTGCAACACACGCCACCATCCCTGCACTATGCATATCGCACACTCATGCACATCATGTCTCAGGCCACAACATAGGACATGCGTGCTGTAAGGCATGACACTTGAGAGACTAACTCCCATGTCTGGACTCAGCATCAGTGCCAACTGACATGGAACCCACATGTACTGAACTGGACAGGGCACAGGCAAGGTCCCAAAACCTGTTACACACCACCCCCACACATGATGCTACAGGCATAGTTCACGTGGAGAAAGCGCCAGCCTACATTACCTTGTGAAGGAGTGACTACACACAGACCAGGGAACACATTGCAAGGAGGGGAAGGGAGGCAGGAGAGCACCGCTATACTGTGGGTAACTGGATCTGCACAGCACCTTTAAACCCTGGCAGTGTATCCATGCAACTGTGCACTTACAAATGCTGGTGACACACAACAAACACACATGTACCAACCCCCTTCCTGCTGCTGCTTCTCCTGTAAGCGCCTCTCCAAGTCTGGAAATACCACCGCCAGCACACGCTTGTGGATGTGGGTCAGACGGCGGTGCCCGCGGTTCTTATGGATCTCAGGTGAGTCCCCCAGCAGGACCCGTGCGATCCTCCGCGTCCAGCACCGGATATCCTGCCAGCGTTTCCTCACCTGGGCCAGGCGCCGCTTGCGACCCTCCGTCCTCCTCACGGCACTGACGGCGTTCATCCATATCTGCTTCTTGGCAGAGGCACCTACCTGTGAGGATGAACAAGTGACACTACATCAATACACCAGGCACATGTCACAGAGAGACATATTAGAACAAATTTGCTGTTTACAACAAGGCATAGTATGCATCCAACGCATTGCACCTTTGTCATAGGGACATGATCCTCTGGGGAAGGGCAAAAGCAGTACGTGCCATTGAAAGTACACAGGTGGAATGAGGGCAACAACACAATCAATGATCCAGGCTCACACTGTGCATCAGAAGGTACACCAGGATAATGTGCAGCACCTCTAAGCAGTCACATGCCACAGGCCACTGACGCTACCGCAGCAGAGTACACAGACACACACAGGCACAGGACATTCACCTGCCATTGCCAAATGCAGCGACAAACCTCACTCTGCACATGTGCCACTAGACGGGGGGGGCTCACAGGTGTGGGGCTGGCTCTGCATGTCAGACACACAGCACTGCTCCCTGCTCATATCACATGGGCAGGGTATATCCATCCCTCATGCAGCCCGGGTGCCACACTCCACATATGCACCCACCCACATGACAGGGGACTTACACACACACCGATGTCCAGGATACGAACACATCATGTGGACATTCTCAGCACAGGTACACAGAACTAACACACATCTGTGGGTACAGTCACCTGTCACACTGGGCTGACCACATAATAAAATGAGGACTGTAGAGGCTACATTCCCAGGAGGACAAGACAGCCAGAATGTGGCATGCACCATGCAGTGATTGTCACAGTAAACACAATGCAAGTGAGGACGGCAGACATGCACCACAGCATGCACTGGCTGGGAGACATCAGGCATTCCCCCCCTGGGACCCCCCCTACAGTACATAGCATGTGTGTCACACCTGGACACAATGCCAGAAGTCACAGTCACAAACAAGGGACACAGTCTGTGCTAGTTGACTCTGAACTCACCTGATACCCTGGTCGCCCATACAGCAGGGGGTACTGTGGGAGGATCACATCCAGCAAAGCTAGGTTCTCCTTCAGGGTGAAAGGCTGTGACATCTCCACAGACCTTGACATGGTTCCAGGGAATCAGTAGCAGCAGCTGGGTCGTCGAATCCAAAGATGTGCAGGCAAGTGCTCCCTCATGGGACCTGGCTGCCTTATATCTGCCTTGCTGGCCTGTTTCATGCACAGGAGTACAGAGTGATTGGTCACTCACATTTGCATCCTATGTTTCCTCCAATCCCTTCAAACCTAGCACAGTCAGTGGGTTCTTATTGTGTTTTTTTCTTGAGCATAATGTCAACTCCAGAACCACATTGCAACAAAGTAGATTCATTCAAACTGACTACTGCTGTGCACCTGCTGAAAAAAATTCAAACTTTAAACTTGGTCTCCATGACAACCAGCATGCATGTAGGCCTTTATACTTGTCCCTCATGTGTCCCCTATGTAATTTGGATTTTCACACACAGGTACGGTGCGTACCGGGGCCCAAGGGCACCCCAAATGCATAGCAACGGCCCGTCCAGGCGTGTGTACGGTCCGTATCACTATGGGTGTTCTCGCGTATGCGTACCCATAGTGAAAGTGAGTGTACGCACGCGTGTACGGTCCGTACCACTATGGGTACACATACGCGAGAACACCCATAGTGATAGTGAGCGTACAGGCGTGTGTACGGTCCGTACCACTATGAGTACGCATACGTGAGAACACCCATAGTGAAAGTGAGCGTACGCACGCGTGTACGGTCCGTATCACTATGGGTGTTCTCGCGTATGCGTACTCATAGTGGTATGGACCGTACACGCGTGCGTAAGCTCACTTTCACTATGGGTGTTCTCGCGTATGCGTACTCATAGTGGTACGGACCGTACACACACCTGTACGCTCACTATCACTATGGGTGTTCTCGCGTATGCGTACTCATAGTGGTACGGACCGTACACACGCCTGTACGCTCACTATCACTATGGGTGTTCTCGCGTATGCTTACTCATAGTGGTACGGACCGGACACGCGTGCGTACGCTCACTTTCACTATGGGTGTTCTCGCGTATGCGTACTCATAGTGGTACGGACCGTACACACGTGCGTACGCTCACTATCACTATGGGTACACATACGGCAGCACTCCCATAGTGATAGGGAACGTACACAGGCCCTCTGAGCGAAAGTACGGTGCCTTTCACACATCACAGTGGTGACAGGCAGCACACAGGAAGGAATAGGGCTGACATACTTGTCCATGGATGGACATCAAGGCATTGTCTGGGCAGTACTACATGTGTGGGGCACAGGTGTGAAAGGCTGTGATGTGGCACATTACTCCTGAGTCGAGAAGGCACCAGATGTATGACGAGATGTGTACAGATGTTATGTGTGACGGTGCAATGTGTGCCAGGCATGCCCTTCACTCCTTTGACATGTGTGCATGTCGTACTGCACACTTGGGGTGAGTGTCACTGGCATGGCACAGTCAACAACACACGCAAGTGTCCCCTGATGGCCGCTACAGGGGTTACCACACCAGACATGTGACTACCCACGGTGCACGATGTGACTATGTCATGTATGTGTGGGGTGTTCCCATTAGCTTGATGTTGGTGCTCCCTCAAAAGCATCAGCTGTTGCAGCAACCAACATGTGTCTGTGTGTAGATGGACATGGCACACTGTTACGCACACCAGGCCACATGTGGTATCGGATGTGAGGTGCGTATGTATGCATGGGACACAAAGTAGCGTAACAAGGACATGTCTGCATCCTCTCTATGAATGTGTGGTGAGTCATTACATGCACAACTTATTGGCAAGGTGTGTGGGCTGTCCTAGTGTAATGTCATGTGACCTGTGGCTCTAGTGTTCTGCTACCAGTCTCTGAAATCGACATCCTACTTCTGCTGATGTGTTGATGTATGTCACTCCTGTGTTGCGTCTGGCTGTTCACTTACACTGGGACACAGCTAATCCCATGCCATGGCATGTGGAGGTTCACAATCTCCGTGTGTAGCTGGGTCTTGGTAGGAGTGTCACCTGGCAGCCATACGTGTCCAGGGCATGTGGCACATACCTGACTCCGTATGTCGCATATGTGTATTGACAGATTAACATGTGCTCAGCACCAAAAAATTGTTGTTGTAGTGCACTCACTCTTCCTTGTCACTTCCAAATTACTGCAGAGCGCCGCCTCTTCCCCGAGCAATTCCGGACTTGGCTGACATGCGGGAGAATGACTGTATCCGGTGCTACCGCTTCCCCCAACCTTTGATTGAGGAGTTGACGGCGAGGCTGGCACCACACCTGCAACCGCTGCACAGGTATCCTACGGCACTGACACCCAAGCTGAAGGTAATGGCAGCCCTACATTTTCTTGCCACGGGTACCTTTCAAAATACCATAGCTCATGTTGGTGGCATGTCCCAGAGCATGTTCTGCCGTGTGCTGCATGATTTCTTAGAGGCCATGTTGCTTCACCTGGATGAGTTCATCCATATCCCAACCCCTGAACTGTTGACTGGGGTCAAGCGTGGATTCTATGCCCTGGGAGGGATGCCCCATGTCATTGGGTCCATAGATGGGACACATGTGGCTTTGGTACCACCACAGGCACAGGAGGTAGCGTACAGGAATCGCAAGCACTACCACTCCATCAATGCCCTTGTGGTGTGTCTGTCCAACATGGTGATTTCACATGTCTGTGCTCGTTTTCCAGGATCAGCACACGATGCCTACATCATGAGGCGTAGCAGGGTGCCTGAAATGATGACGCAGCTGCGCAACGAACGAGCATGTGTTGTTGGTGTCTGTCTGTCCTGTATTTTGCATAGACTTCCAGCACGACCGCTTCTCCTGTCCTACTTATGTCCATGTGCTTTCCATGTAGGGGACGCTGGCTATCCCAACATGCCATGGCTGATCACACCTCTCCGCAACCCCAGCACGCCGGCCCAGCTCCGCTACAACACCGCCCATGGCCGGACAAGGCGAGTGATAGAGAGGACATTTGGCCTCCTGAAGAGCCGATTCAGATGCCTCCACAAGACCGGCGGCGCACTCCCATATGCCCCGGCGAAGGTCTGCAAAATCTTCATGGTGTGCTGCATGCTGCACAACATGGCAGTTGAGAAAGCTGTGCCAGTCATCCTGGATCAAGATGATCAGGACCATCCACCCGTGGAGGACCAAGGTCTTGGCAATGGGGCTAGTGATGTGGAGGATGTGGTTCTGCAAGAGGACATCCAGAGTCGGCTCATACGCGACTTCTTTGCTTAGTGGTGAGTACCAGTGTCTGTGTGTGCACGCATTGGTCCCCGTGTGGCATGTGTTGCGATGTGTGTGACCATCTGCATGTATGCCACGTGAGTCAGAGGTGTGTGTGGATGTGTCACTGGAGTGATGGTGCCAGTGATGAGTGTATTTCCCCAGTCATAATTGTGACCTAGCATGTTGTCATCCTTACATGTGTCGAGTACATGCACATGCAAGTGGCTGTGCTTTTTGTGGCTGACTTCTTGTGTGTCTCTCATCCCCAGGTACTTGCGCATGCCGTCTGCTGGTTGCATTGTTGTGGCACTGCTATTCCTCATGGACACGTCATCGTGTGCTGACGGACAAGTTTGGAAGTCTCCTTAGTGTAAGGGATGCATCAGGGGTGTATTGGGTGTGGCAGTTGTTTACGATGTGTGCACACTGCCCCTGTCGATGTTTGGTTCCTCTGCAGACATGTCGCATCACCATGGGACACATGACATGCAGCTGAGTACACCTGAATAGATGGTCAGACTTGTTGACAGTCATCAGTGATGGGATTGTGGATTGTGATGATGGCATCAATGTGTGTTACACTGCCCTCGGACACATACGGTTTGCATTGGCTTGACATGGTGTGGGACTTCCACATCAGCGGATCAATGGTGTATGGCAGCCTCTCCGTGAGCAGCAGGGGGTGTTTAGCTGTTAGCCGACACTTGTGTGCCAGTTCCATGGCTATCACGCATTTGTGCTGCAGAAGGGAGGTTCCAGAGTTGGACCCACATGTTACTCCACATGACCCGTTCATGTGTACTCCGAGTTGCCTCTGCAATCCCGAATACATGACTAATAAAGGTGTCCCTATGCCTCCAAGGTGCCTCTTCTCAGTCAATGCTGGTGTGTTGCCACGGTGCATCCGGCATGTCTGGCATGGTTTTCCGTGATAGTGGCTATGTGTCTATGTGTCGAGTAGCAAGATGCAAGCTGTTTGTGTGGGATTAGACTGTGTATTGTGCATGATGTCCATGACTGTGTGGGTATTGTGACATGTGCCATCCCCATGCATCCAACGTTGGCCAGGCCACCATTTTCTGCATCCACCTGACTCAAGCTTGCAGGACATGGTTCTGCCACCTGTCCACACATACCTGGGTGCCCCACAGGACACTCCACATGATCCCTGACCTCTGCGCATGGCTGTCGCTGTACTCAATATGTCTGTCGGCACGGTTGTGCGGCCACCCCCTCAGCTGGTTGGGCCCATCACAGGTGTGTATGGTGCTCCATGTCTGTCTTGCCTAATACAATGTGACCCATGTGTGTCCTGTGCCAGACTCAGGCCCCAGGGTGTGGATGGTTGAAGTCAAATGAGAACTCAGGCATGGTTAGACTTTACAAGACACATGTAAGGTAATAATGCAATATGTAGGCATCTTCTCTTTATGGTGTAACTTTTTATTTTGGTTGGGGTACGGGGGGGGGTATGACATGAGGGGCTTTCCGGGTGTGTGGAATCCAAAGTTCACTAGGGGAGTTGGTGTCCTTGCCATTAGAAATCCTCAGAGTCCATGCCACAGTCTTTGTCAACATTGGTCAGACAGTGACCAGCAAGTCCATGTGGCAGAGAATGTCTTTTGCTGCTGTGCAGCTGTTAGTCCAGTGGGCCAGGTGCCAGGCCAGGTGTCCTGGGAGATGGTGCTGTTGCGCTGACCCTCACGGTCTTTTCCGTGGACGACCCGCCCTCCTGCGGGGACCCTCAGAAGCAGGCCGTGATGATGTTTGGGATGCTCCGTCGGATGACTCCTCCTCCTCCTGATCCCTCCCTGGGTGGTGATGTTCTACGCCTGGTGGCACAGGGAGGGTTGCCCATGTTGTCGGCTATCCGACGGAGTGTACTGTGAATTCCCGTGAACACCGTCACGAGCTCAGCCTGTCTGTCCTCCATCCGCCCTTGGTGTCGCAGTAGACAGACATGTTGCTCCGCATGTTGCTGGGCCTGCTGGGTCTTGATCTCCTCGAGGGTCCCCTTCATCTCGTTGAGGGTGGACACAACCTGGCCCATGCCCGTGGTGTCCTGCCGGTATGTGTCCAGGATGTTTCGGACATGGGAATATACCGGTTCCGCAGCCAACAGGTCAGGCTCGCGCCTCCGCCGTCCTCCACTCCCACCACCCCTGCCCACTTGCACCTGGCCTGCCCTTGTGGGCACATCGGGTCTCTGGGACCCCTGAGGGGTGGCATTGGCATTGTCGCCTGCCTCCTCCTGGGTGCCCGGTACACCGTGTCCCTCCTGGCCAGCCTGGCTGCATTGTGGTGGTGGGGCAGGGATCCTGGGTGTCTCCTGGGATGTGGCAGGAGTGGGGGTGGTGGTTGGCCCAGTTGTACCTGACGCAGGTGCTGCAGGTCGTTGGACACCAGAGGGGCCAGGTTGGTCGGGGTTGGGTTCGTCCACAGAGTGGTGAGAGTCGTCGCTGCCGGTGGCTCCGTCATCCCGCCGAGCCGGGTCCTGTGAGTCTTCCCCCCCAGTGTTGGGGGGTGATCCACGACGTTGACCTGTGTGTGAGAGAGACAATGTTAATTTTGTTCCATGCAACATCCATGTTTCATTAGTTTCTAAGTTGGCACATTTCTTCTGGGAATTTGGATATGTCTTGCATTCCACTCACAGTGCACTTGTGCATGGGTATGTCCCTTGGCCACAGCTTTTGCGACTTTACCTATGTGTGGCACAGTCTTACTTGCTGCGTCAATTGTGACTGCAGTCAGCAGTGGAGTGAGCAGGTGTGGCGAGCCATG
The DNA here is from genome assembly GCF_964204655.1 of Triturus cristatus. Lineage (NCBI taxonomy): Eukaryota > Metazoa > Chordata > Amphibia > Caudata > Salamandridae > Triturus > Triturus cristatus. The sequence goes on from NC_140585.1 coordinate 621,451,472, forward strand.
CATTGGCGCCTTCCGTGTTGCACTGTACGTGGACACATGGAGTGGTTCCACACACTTAGATGATGCAGGTAGCTGTTGTTGTGCTCGTGCACAGGTTGAGACATGGCCCTGTGTTTTGCCATGGAGAAGAGGGGGGGTTCTGGCACTGGCCACCCTTGTCTACATACACGCAGTCCACCTGCTGACGAGCAGACATTCCCACACCCCCCAAGGCTGAATTGGGCTCCCTGTGTGTCCCTTTCTCACTCCCTCTCTGTCCCCCTCTCCCTCCCTCTTTGTGTCAGCCTCCTCCCTCTGTCTGTCTCCCTGTGTCTCCCTCCCTCTCTGTCCCCCTCTCCCTCCCTCTGTATGTCAGCCTCCTCCCTCTGTCCGTCTCCCTGTGTCTCCCTCCCTCTCTGTCCCCCTCTCCCTCCCTCTGTGTGTCACCCTCTGTCACCTCAGCCCAGCTTCCTGGGCACACACTTTTAGCAGATCTTTGAATGGCCCTTGGATTGTTGATGTGAGTTTGTTTCTGATCTCCAGGCACCTATTGGGTGTAGTGTCTGTGTCTGCGCTGCTGCTGTGGTGGTGTGTGCTGCCACTCTTTCACAGTGTTGGCTGTTCATTAGCTGCTGTCATGTGCAAAAACGTGCCGTCACCCCCATGTGTTAATGCAAGGCGTCCGCCATTTGCTGGCAAGTCTTTCCTGTGTGGGGACACACTGTTTGTCTGGTTGTGACCTAGGCCATATGGGCAGGGGGCATTGTTGTCTGCTTCTGAGTTGCACTATGTGATTTTTGGGGCCCACACTCCCGCCATCCGGCTTACCGTGTCTTGTGTTGGTGTTTTCTGTGGCCTGTGACTTGGCATTGTCCAGCTGGGTGCATAGGGCATGGTGGCGCTAGTGGCATGTGCGTGTTCATGGAGTGTGGTTGAGTCATGCGATAGCTTGGGGTGGTTGCGTGCCTGATTGTGAGTTTGGTTGTGGATGACGTTCCCCCCATGTGAGGTGAGTTGTTTGTGTACTCACCCGGGTCTCGGAGTCCTTCTAATCCGTCTTCTGACACCACCGGCAGTATGGCCATCACCCTCTCCTCCCAGGGATGGTATTGTACGGGTCTGCGGTGCGGCCCTCCTCCAGTGATGTTGGCCTGGTTGTGGTCGTCGGTCATTTTGGCTCGGACCCTCCTCCGCAGATCGTACCACCTGGCCTGGCATTCATGCCTGGTCCTTCTGGTGGCCGCAACAGCATTCACAGCATCAACAATCCTCTGCCACATGGCTGTTTTTTCGGACATGCAGGTCTGTCTGACCAATGTTCCAAAGAGGTGCGGCTCGACTCTGAGGATTTCGTCTACAAGGACCTCCAACTCTCGGCTAGTGAACTTTGGATTCTTGTTAGTGGGCATGGTGAGGGGTGTGGGTGTGGATGGTGGGGGGGGTGTGTGGATGATTGTGGGTGTGTGGGTGTGGTTGTGCAGGTGTGTGTGTGAATGTGATGAGGGGGTGTTTGTGAAGGTGTGTGTGTGAAGGTGTGCAAGTGTAAGGTGTAGTAAAGGTTCTAGTATGGTGCTGTAGGTTGTCTGTGGGGTCTGGCAGCAGTGAGTCTGTTGCAAAGGCTCATGGTTTGTGTGTGTGGGCCCTTTTTATTGGTCCATTGGTGGGTGTGGCTGTGTTTGAAGTTTGGGTGGGTGTGTTATAAGGAGTGGTTGTGTTTTGGGCCTCTGTTTGGGATTTTGGCAGTTGCAGGTCAGTGAATGCGTTGTTTTTGTGCTTGTTGGACATGTTTTGTGGCTTTGTGCCATTCGAATGGTGTATTCTTGTGTTGTTTTGCTTTGTCCTGGTTGTGTACGTGCGTTTTTAGCGTGTGTACGGTGTGTACTTCGGGAATTTTGTTGTACAGTTCTGTCCTTGTGTCTGGCTTGGTACGACTCGTACATGCGCGATGTTGTGTGAAGGTGCTGGTGTTGGGGCCTGGGGTGCGCTCCGTACTTAGAATGTTGGTGTGGGGGTACGCTCCATGCATACGCGGGTGAGGGTACGGGTCGTACATACACTGTTGGGGTGGGGGTACGCTCCATACGTACGCGGGTGAGGGTACGGGTCGTACTTACACTGTTGAGGTGGGGGTACGCTCCATGCATACGCGGGTGGGGGTACGGGTCGTACATACACTGTTGGGGTGGGGGTACGCTCCATACGTAAGCGGGTGAGGGTACGGTCCGTACATACACGGTTGGGGTGGGGGTACGCTCCATGCATACGCGGGTGGGGGTACGGGTCTTACATACACAGTTGGGTTGGGGGTACGGTCCGTACATACACGGTTGGGGTGGGGGTACGCTCCATGCATACGCGGGTGGGGGTACGGGTCGTACATACACGGTTGGGGTGGGGGTACGGTCCGTACATACACGGTTGGGGTGGGGGTACGCTCCATGCATACGCGGGTGAGGGTACGGGTCGTACATACACGGTTGGGGTGGGGGTACGCTCCATACGTACGCGGATGAGGGTACGGGTCGTACTTACACTGTTGGGGTGGGGGTACGCTCCATACGTACGCGGGTGAGGGTACGGGTCGTACATACACGGTTGGGGTGGGGGTATGGGTCGTACATATACTGTTGGGGTGGGGGTACGCTCCATGCATACGTGGGTGAGGGTACGGGTCGTACATACACGGTTGGGGTGGGGGTATGCTCCATACGTACGCGGGTGAGGGTACGGGTCGTACTTACACTGTTGGGGTGGGGGTACGCTCCATATGTACGCGGGTGAGGGTACGGGTCGTACATACACGGTTGGGTGGGGGTACGGGTCGTACATACACTGTTGGGGTGGGGGTACGCTCCATGCATACGCGGGTGAGGGTATGGGTCGTACATACACGGTTGGGGTGGGGGTACGCTCCATGCATACGCGGGTGAGGGTACGGGTCGTACATTCACGGTTGGGGTGGGGGTACACTCCATACATTCACGGGTGGGGGTACGTCTCGTACATACACGGGTGTACATACACGGGTGGGGATTCGACTCGTACATAGGAGGGCTGGGGGGGGTGTTGGGCATGTATGCGGGCACATGTCTCCATGGTTGCTATGGGAGTTCGGTGCGGACGGTGTTTTTTCCATACGGTTGTAACATCGGATGCACGGGATGGATCGTAATTCCGCGGTCGGACTTCACTTTTCACATTTGTACGGTAAATCGTCCGGGGAAGTGTCGGACACATTTTCCGACCCGAGGACGTGTGGGGAATAATTCCCAATGTGATTCGTATGGACTTTTTCCCATGCGAATCGTGATTGGCAGTTTGTACGGCACTTGTACGATTCGTATGGTAAAAAGACCGGATACGAGTCGTACGGGGAATTTTTTTACCGGATCGTAATCGGCACTTTAAGCTAGTCAATTTTGGGATTTTGGGTACTAAGGTGATAGAAAGGTTCAGCCCATATACACCAAGGTCCTGTTTTCCTGTGCATAGTTCTGTGTATGTGCAGAATCCCCGCAACAATGGTGAGCAGTCTAAATATCGAAAATTTAATTTCGACCTACAATAATATCAAGGCTAGAATATCGAAGGGACAGAATATCGATGTCAAGAATATCGATGGACAGAATATCAACCCTAAGGTAAGTAATATTGATTTTTTTCATATCGATGTTAGTAATATCGAAGTTAGTAATATCGATATGAAATATATCGATGTTACTAATATCCATGTCACCAATATCAATATGTATAATATTGCTATGTATTTTATTATGTATTTAATATATATGTGTTAATTATTTTTTGTTAAGTGTTCAACTGGTTTTAAAATATATGTATATAATTTTTATATGTTAATAATGTTTTTTTTAAGTTAATTTTGTGTTTTAGTACCGTAGCGGGTTGTGGGTTTATAGGGGACTAGGGTGGGAAGTAATTTAATTATATGAATTTAATTATACATTTTTGGGAATTATAAATTAATTTTAAATAATTTTTGCGTTTAAATTCTGTAGCGGGTTGTGGGTTTATAGGGGATTAGGGTGGGAAGTAATTTAATTATGTGAAAATAATTATACATTTTTGGGAATAATAAATTAATTTTAAATAATTTTTGCGTTTCAATTCTGTAGCGGGTTGTGGGTTTATAGGGGAATAGGGTGGGAAGTAATTTAATTGTAATTAAGTAATATATTTATTTATTTATTGGTATTGATAATTATATTTTTGTTAATTAAGTATTAATTGGTAATTAATTTTTATTAATTGGTAATTAGTTTTTATTAATTGATTAATTGATAATTATGTTAACTGTATTATTTTATTATTTGAGTGTTTTGTGCGTTTATGGGGAATAGTGTTGGAAGTAATTGAAATTTAATTAACTAATTATTACATTTGTTGCTGGGTATGATGAATACAGGCCCCAGCTAGGCCCGCAAGACACAAGGGTTCGCTCTCCTGTAACGGAATCTATAAGGAAGTTGGCACGGAAACTGCAAAGTACAAAAACAACGTTTATTAACCCTTAAGGGTGGTCCTACAATCCACACAACACTCTTCAGTATTGCATGGAGTAGCACAAAGAACTTGCGTACACAGTCCCCTTTTATACACAACAGAGGGGCTCATAGTGGGTGGATACAACATGAGGCAGAAGAACATTACCATTTATGGTCATTCTCGATACTGAATCAATACATGGGTGGAGCTAACACACTCTTTGAGCCCGCGAAAACACATGGTCAAGCAAGGCTAATTATAACAGATGTGGTCAAGTCTGGGCATGCGCCAGATGGACAAGAGAGCTATTTATAAACTGTTACTAGGCAGATTACAGGAGCAACTAACACAGAGGTCGGACTCTCCTCGTGACGAACACGTGGCAGCATGTCAATACAAAATGGAGTCCGGACTTCTGTCAACATAACGAGGAAAACACGATCTAAAGGGGAAGCATTAATGTTTTCAGTAAATGCTTAATCACATTCTGCTTTAATTTACAACAGACGACCCTTTCAGCATTTACTGAAGACATCCGGCTTCCAAGAATAATCATCATATATATCAATTATCATCATTCCCTTAACCTCTTTAGCTAGACCCTTCTGGCGAGCAACATTGGCAATAGCTTTCTTATCTGGAATGCAGAATGAAATGCATACGGAACAGCACAATGGTCCACATTGAATACACATACAGAAAAGGAACAGAACTGCTATAATAATGCAGAGACCAGTTAAGACCTTCCATCCCCAGGCAGTAACCAACGCCCAAAACCATCCAGAAAAGGACCAAGTGCCGTTTTCTGTGTGGATTTCAGCTGCTATTTTATGCAGCTTGTTAATGGCGTTATAAACGGATGGCGTATGATCAGGGATGAACACACAACAGCTACTTCCAATAATTTTACAGGCTCCTCCTCGATCAGCTAGCATTACATCCAATACCATACGATTCTGTAATGCAACAATCCTAGTTATTTGTAACTCTTCCGTAAGATTCCCAAGAGCAGCGGCAGTCTGATTTGTCACAGCTTCTACCACTCTCGTCAATCTTCGGATCTTCCTACTATTCAAAGCAGCTCCAACAAAGAAAAACAGTCCTAGGTTAAAATCAATATACTGTTGCAAGCTGGTATCGGTCTGATCCACATCATCAATTGATAGAGTACGTTTATATCTATTTACAGTCACATTATTCAATAGTTTCAAATCCTTATGATATGACGCAGGTGCTAAGAATACAGGAGGTAATAGGAATGATACATAGCATACCCCAGACCACCCAGCCGGCAAACGGTAATAACCTTTATTTCCACATACAAAATAGGTATTATGGGACGCTAGGAAGGTACTGTTATTCAACCCGTCAATGTTCAATACGGTTATGCAATCACTGACACCAACAGGGATAAAACCCACACTCTGGACACACAAGTCCGCTTGAGCTTGTGCTACTTGGATTACGAATTTGTCCTTCCCCACAGTGTCTCTGGTGTTCGTGAAGATATAGGGAATGGATTCATTGTCCGGTCGGTACTCTTCCCATTCCCAAATTGTCCCATTCGCTTGTGGATACCCATTCTTGTCCTGATGGCATTCTTTATTAAGTCTAAAAAGCAATCGCCCCACTGTCGGTTTCCGAGTGGCAAAAAGCAAAGTGTACCATGCTCTACAAGAGCCATTATGAGAGAAAGGAAGTGGTATAAATGGCGTACCTCCTTTCTTCTGATGGGCCGGCATCATCCCACATATCCAACAGTTCGTAGCGTTCGTAGCAACGTGGGTATGATGCAGCATCTGGATGAAAGTGTTATTCAAGTAAGATTGTCGATGCTTCAACTCTTGATACGGCAATGTATAAAAGTAGTGCTCCTCAGGCACCGGAGTTGTCAACACAAGTGTTTTCCGAGCAGGAGTTACCTCCTCCGCAAACCATGTGGTTATCCCAACAATAGCTACTGTTAGCATGAACCCCAACGCACAAAGGATTTTCTTCTTCTCCATGGCAAAAGAAAACAATACCCTGGTATCTTCCTGAAACTAAAAAGTCTGTCAGAACTCTTCCCCTTGGGCAGCGGTTGATTTCTTCACCAGCGGGCCAAGACGGGTGTCACTACACTAATGCAGGGCTGATCCCCCCCCCTTGCCTCATCGGCTCTCCGTTTCACTAACCCAAGGGCCGTTCTGACAGTATGTCCCGGCACTGGAAACCTTACATCCTTGGTCGAAGATGATATCGCCTTCCTCCAGAAGTCGTGTGGTCCGGAAAAAGCTCCTCAGTGTCTCGTGGCTCAGCAGCACGGCCTGTCTCTGCTGCTAGGATTTCTCGTTGATCGGTCAGCACGGCAGACTCCACCAATCCGGGCGGTACCTTTCGACAGTGCAAGGAATGGATCCAATTCTTTCGGTTCGAGACTCGCACAGCCGTCCTCGTTGCAAGGAGGACTTGTTCAGGTCCTACCCATCTCGGCTCCAAACTGTTCGTTCTGTCGAAGACCTTCACCATAACATGATCTCCAGGCCGGAGACCATGTCCTTCGCCGGTAGACCGATCAGGGAGCGCCTCTCGGACCTGTTGATGAATAGAAACCAAGTTATCCGTTAACTGTGCCAGATAATCGCTCATCATTACACAAGGTACATCATACACAGCCTTAGGCCTTGGTGGACCCCAAATGTTCATTGGGCGTCCGAATACTATTTCGTATGGCGTAAGGCCGGTTCGAGAGTGTGGCACTGACCTAATTGACAATAACGCCAGTGGCAGGGCGTCTGGCCAAGTCAAAGACGTTGAAGCTTGGATTTTGGCGATCTTAAGCTTCAGTGTACCATTATACTTCTCGACTAGTCCGGCAGACTGAGGGTGGAACACGGCATGAAACTTCTGAGTGATGCCTAGGCCCTTCAAGACATACTTTATAACATCCGCTACAAAGTGAGGGCCATTATCACTCCACAGAAGTCTACAGACGCCGTATCGAGGGAAAAACTCTTTCAGCAATAGCTTCGCTGTAGTCATTGCAGTATTGTCTTTCGTAGGGTACGCCTCAACCCATTTACTGAAGGCGCAGACCACTACTAGAACATACTTCAAATTGTTACAGCGCTCAAGCTGGATATAGTCCATCTGCAGAACCTCAAAGGGTGCAGTGGGCGTCGCAAATCCTCCTGCTGGAGTTCGAGTGCCTTTCCCTGGGTTATACTTCAGACAGATCATACAGGTCTGCACCACCCTCTTTGCTGTGCTAGCAATCTCTGGATGCTCCCAGACTTGGGTAAGCAATTTCACAATTGCGGAAGCTCCAACATGTGCTAGCCCATGTGCCATCTGAACCATAGGTTGTACAAAAGCTGTGGGTAACTTCCATCTATCCATCTGCTTATTTCTCCAACAGCCCTCATCATCCAACTCTCCCTCGCTAGCCCATTGCTCCCGCTCTTTATCAGAAGCGGTCCTTTGCATTTCTCGCACTTCCTCCTTCGCATCACGCCATCTTTCCACCTGTGACTTCACTACATACATGGCAGTAGCGCCGGGCTGCATCGCAGTCTCCCGTGCTACTCGATCCGCTAACGCATTCCCTTCTCCAACTTTATCAACCACTTTCCTATGGGCGCTACACTTAACGATAGCAATTTTCTTCGGGTATGTCAATGCGGTTAAGAGATTGTGGACTAACTCCCCATGCATTATCTGTACCCCATGTGACGTTAAGAACCCTCTCTCCTTCCAGAGTAGGCCGAAATCGTGCGCTACTCCGAAGGCATAGCGGCTATCTGTGTAAACATTTACACACAATCCTGTACTGAGCTCGCATGCTCGTGTTAATGCTATCAGTTCCGCTGCTTGAGCTGATTTCTGTGGTATGCGTGCTGTCTCCACTATCGTGTGCAATGTGGTAATTGCATACGCTGCTGAAGTCGTACCATCTGGTAGCTTCAGGCATGATCCGTCTACCCACAACTCTCCATCTACCTCTGAAAAGGGCGTATCCTGGAGATCAATACGACCCTTTGTTTGTTCCTCAGTCACAAGAATACAATCATGCGCTTTCTGCGCCTCAGGCTGGGTCTCGGGGTATGGCAACAATGTTGCCGGGTTTAGTGTTACGCACCTTTTCAACGTAATATGAGGAGCCAAAAGCGTCAACTCATATCCCGTTAAACGGGCACTGGTCAAATGCTGCGTCTTTGTTTGATTAAGCAGGGCATCAACAGCGTGGGGAACTAACACCAACAGCTTATGGGACAACACAATTCCTTCACTCTGCCGTATTGACACAGCTGTCGCCGCAACCGAGCGAAAACACCCTGGCAATGCTCGGGCGACAGGATCAAGTACAGCCGAAAAGTATGCACAAGGGCGTTGCTTATCGCCATGCATCTGCACTAAGACTGATAATGCACATCCATCTTTCTCATGCACATACAACGAAAAGGGTTTTGTATAATCAGGGGTCCCTAACACTGGTGCTGAACAAAGGGCCTGTCTCAATTGCTGAAAAGCAGCGTCACACTCATCTGACCAGGGGATCGGGATGGGCGTGTCTTTCGTCAAGAGAGCTAGTAATGGCTTAGCTATGTGTGAAAACCCCAATATCCACTGTCTACAAAAAGAAACAAGACCCAAAAATGCACGCACATCCTTCTGCGTGGATGGTCTCGGTATGTCCAAAATTACTTGGATACGATCTGGTGTGAGTGCACGCCCCTCCTTAGACAAAAGGTGACCTAAATAAGTCACCTTTGGTCTACAGAATTGCAATTTCTTCCTAGAGACCTTGTGATTGTGGGATGCTAAAAAGGAAAGTAAGGCTAGCGTGCTTTTCTCGCACAACTCCAGGGTGTCAGCCGCCAACAGGATGTCATCGACATATTGAATGAGGGCGACCCCCTCGAGTAAGGCAAAGGAGTCCAACTGTCGTTTCAAAGCCTGACTATAAATACTAGGGCTTTCTGTGTAGCCCTGGGGAATTCTACAAAAACGATAAGATCTATTGTTTAATGTGAACCCAAAAAGAAATCGGCTATCAGGGTGAATGGGAATAGAAAAGAAGGCATTTTTCAAATCAATCACTGAGAACATGGTCGCCGTAGGCGGGACCAAGGTAAGCAACGTCGTGATATCGGAAACCACCGGGTACTGAGGTATCACGATCTTATTTACCTCCCTCAAATCAATTATGAACCGATAGACCTTTGCATCCGTGTCCTTTTTCAAAATTGGGAGAATCGGACTGTTACAGATATTATAGGGAACTTCTTCCACTACTCCTACTGCGATCAAATCTTGCACAATCTGTATGAGAGCCTCCTCGCCCTCCTGGGAAATACGATACTGCGGGAGGCGTGGTAACACCGCCCCCTCCTGGACGCTAATGTGGACCGGAGGAATCACCATTTGTCCCACATCTGTGTCCGAAGTCGCCCATAAAGCTCGGGGGAGGGTAGCCAACAACGCATCCTCTGATATCGTACACATCCGCCCAGACCGGGGGTAGTTGTCATTTAAGATCACCCTCACACCCTCAGGGGAGCAGCGGATTGTAGCCCTAAAGTACTTTAACATATCAAGGCCCATAATGTTATCCGGTGTATATGGAGCAAGCAGAAACGGACAGGGCGCAGAAAAAGAATCAACCTTAAATGTAAGGGGCTGTGAAAGAGGGCTTCGGGAAAGTGTACCGTCAAACCCTACCGATGTAACCACTGAGCCGGATGGGGGAGCCCCCGGAACCAAGTACCTAGACAATGCACTACGAGTCGCTCCTGTATCTACTAGGAACTGATCAGTAGAACCTAAAACTTCAGCCGATACATAAGGACCCGTCTGATCGACCGGCACCTCGACTGATTCAGACCCCCATCCAACGCATTCCTATGCATGCTGCGAATCGTGATATCCCGATCGATCGATGTCCGATACATGATACTGGTGCTGGCGATCGAAAACATTTGAGCTATCTCGGTGCTGCCCAGCAGTATCGAAACGGGCATTGTCATTAGAATTCCCTCTAAAGTTCGAGGAACCCCCTCTACCTCTCGGGCCACCCGGAGTATGCCCCTGACGTGAAGCACGCAACACTGGGCAATCCCTGGCCCAATGGCCCAATTGCTTGCAATATGCACACTGGTTCCTATTCAAATCAGATCGGCCCGGAGGGGGACCATAAGATCCGCCCCGTCCTCTATTATTACCCCTTCGGGGCGGGCCATATACTTGTGCTAACATCACCTTAGTCTTGAGGTCTTTCGATTTCTTCTCTTCCTGGCCCTTCGCCTCGTGCTCCTGACGCTCATAATACTGAGCGATAGTCAGAAGGGCCGTCGGCGTCGCGGAGGACCAGGAACTCTCGCTCGCTTTTAATCGGGCTGCAACTGCCGGTAGCAGATTAGCCACATATTTGTCCGCGAAAAGGTGGCGGCCCGTGTCGTCAGTAAGCGACTGGCCACTAAAATCATGAAACGTCTCCTCAAAGCGCGTAAAGAAGTCCGCAACTGACTCGTCAACTTTCTGTTTACATGCAGCTAACATATTCCAGTCAATTTTTTTAGGGGGGATAATCGTCTTCAACTTAGCCACAATAGCCGCAGGGAGATCTAAAATATTCTGGGGTGGTTTCTGTGCAGGCTTCCGTTCCCTATCCTCATCCTCAAGGTCAGACCACCGGGCCTTAAAGGCAACCGCATCATCTACCTTTCGGACAGAGCGCCACGTATCCGGCGGTAGGATAAGGCCAAAGAACAGGTCTATATCCGCTAAAGTCATAATGCAAGAATTCAAGGCCCCCTCGACTTCTTCATAGAAGGCCGCTGGATTCTTGCGGGGGTCAGGCAACGCATTCTTTAGTGCCATAACATCGGCCCTATGCCATGGAGTGTAAACCCAGTTATATACAAAATATCCCCTTGCATCGGCGGAGTTAATATCCGAGCTAGTCCCTGCTCCCTTAGGAGGAACATACAAAGGCGCCGCCTCTCGCATTGGTTTAGCATGCACTATGTCATCCTTATCTGACTGGGAGGCGGATGGGTGGCCCCCTGCTGCAGACGAATCCGACTGCTTCTCCTCCTCCGTTTGTTGGCGTGCTTTCTCTCTAAGGGCCAGCACCTCGTCCCGCAAAGCGAACAACCGCCGAGCCGCCTCAGGAGCCTTAGGGGGAGAAAAAACACCATTACGTAATGCTCCGGCATCCGAAGACACTTCGTCAGGCTCAAGGACACTAGAATATTTTCGGAAAGCAGCAATTACTTCATCTGCGAAATGAGACAGAAAATACACCCTCTCTCTATCTTGCCACGACCCCCAAGTATGGAACAACTCCTCCTTAGACATCTTGCCCTTAAGTGCACGGAGGGAAAGTTTCCGAAGCTCAGCCATATGCTCGGCCGATAACATGGACCGTGTGTCGACCTTACCCGGAGCCGGGCCAGAATCTTGCGGCCGCGGAGCAGATGCGCCAACATAAGGGGGCGGAGAACGATCTAGTAAATAAAAATCATCATCAGGATTATTAAGGACAGGATAAAGTGGCTGGCGAACAACATATTGACCCGAGACCTGTAGCCTACGCTCTTTCTCTTGTCTGTCCGTGTGCTCATTGTCCTCCCGACGCTTCGCTTCCTGCGCTCGCACATGATCATTCTTTCGTTGCTCCTTATCAAACAGCGCTTTCTCACGCTTCTCTCGCTCACGCACTTCCTTCACCCATAATCGCACACACTCAAACATATCCTGACGAGCACGTCGTTTACACATACACTGTTCCACATACTCAATCTTACGTATATCAAACGATCCATACAAAGGCCATCGCAACTCAGGATCCTTCTTCGTGTATTTCCTCCATAACGTGCTGTACATTATGGAAGAAAGACCATGCTTCACGTACATATCCCTATTAGGAGTCCCCTCTGGGGGAGCTGGAGCAGATTCCTCGCGGTTCAACCGGTTTCCAAAACAGCAGCACCACTTACGGAGTGCGCTAAAAGCAGGCATGCTAGGAATAATGCAAAATATGCAATATTATAAGGAAAAATGGCACTTAATCGTTGCGCCGTTCAAAGTTTACACAGCTCCGGAGAAATCTCTCCACATTACCTGCCTATATGTGTTGCAACGCATATATTTTCACAAAGACAAATTCAAAATATGACTAGTCATCATCAATCAAACTCAAATAGCCAACCCAGGCTTCAAAAACTCGGAACAAGTACCGTACAACGGTTCTTACCAATCAAGAGTCCAGGTTCCAACTGCCAAGCTCCACAATCGCCCAAACGGCTCTCACGGCAGGACCGACAGAAGAGGTCTCAGTCGATGACCGGCGCCACCCAGACAGTCAGCTCGGAAGGGAAGGAAGAAAAACCTCGGGATGCCAGGGCTAAGACGCCGCTGGCAGTGATCACGTCCCCGGCCAAACTCCTCACCTTCGTCGCGACCAGTCCTTCGAGCATCCGAGTCGCCGATGAGCCCCACGTGACGGGCGCCAATTGATGAATACAGGCCCCAGCTAGGCCCGCAAGACACAAGGGTTCGCTCTCCTGTAACGGAATCTATAAGGAAGTTGGCACGGAAACTGCAAAGTACAAAAACAACGTTTATTAACCCTTAAGGGTGGTCCTACAATCCACACAACACTCTTCAGTATTGCATGGAGTAGCACAAAGAACTTGCGTACACAGTCCCCTTTTATACACAACAGAGGGGCTCATAGTGGGTGGATACAACATGAGGCAGAAGAACATTACCATTTATGGTCATTCTCGATACTGAATCAATACATGGGCGGAGCTAACACACTCTTTGAGCCCGCGAAAACACATGGTCAAGCAAGGCTAATTATAACAGATGTGGTCAAGTCTGGGCATGCGCCAGATGGACAAGAGAGCTATTTATAAACTGTTACTAGGCAGATTACAGGAGCAACTAACACAGAGGTCGGACTCTCCTCGTGACGAACACGTGGCAGCATGTCAATACAAAATGGAGTCCGGACTTCTGTCAACATAACGAGGAAAACACGATCTAAAGGGGAAGCATTAATGTTTTCAGTAAATGCTTAATCACATTCTGCTTTAATTTACAACAGGTATTGATCATTAATTAATTGGAGATTAATTATTAATTGGTAAATATTTTAAATTATAATATTTTGGTTATGAAAATTGGGTTATTGTTGATTAATAATCAATTGGTAATTAGATATGTTTAAATATTATTTACTGATATTTCTAATTAATATATTAATAAGTAATTATTAATTGGTAACTAATGTATAATAATTATTATTTTTGGTATAAAAAATATGCAATTGTTTAATATTTTTTAATTGGTAATTAAAGTTTGGAAATTATTTTTTGGTATAAAAATGTAATTGTTCAATATTTTTTAATTGGTAATTAATATTCATTATATTGGTATAATTATTGGTATTTATTAATAATTTATTGCTAAATAATTATTTATTGGTAGTTATGTTTTTAATAAATATCTATTGGTATTTGTAAGTAATTTTGAGTTATTTAAGAATTACATTATTACTTATTTTAAAGAATTATTGTATTTATAAGTAGGTTATTTTTAACTTCTAAGCTATCCAACACTTTCCCTACTGTTGCACTCTCTGGAGTTAGAATAGTAATTTTTACCCCTACGCAATCCAACACTTTCCCTACTGGTGCACTCTCTGGAGTTGGAGTAGTAATTTTTACCCCTACGCTATCCAACACTTTCCCTACTGTTGCACTCTCTGGAGTTGGAATAGCAATTTTTACCCCTACGCTATCCAACACTTTCCCTACTGTTGCACTCTCTGGAGTTGGAATAGTAATTTTTACCCCTACGCTATCCAACACTTTCCCTACTGTTGCACTCTCTGGAGTTGGAGTAGTAATTTTTACCCCTACGCTATCCAACACTTTCCCTACTGTTGCACTCTCTGGAGTTGGAATAGTAATTTTGACCCCTACGCTATCCAACACTTTCCCTACTCTTGCACTCTCTAGAGTTGGAATAGCAATTTTTACTCCTACGCTATCCAACATTTTACCTACTGTTGCACTCCCTGGAGTTGGAATAGTAATTTTTACCCATACGCTATCCAACACTTTCCCTACTGTTGCACTCTCTGGAGTTGGAATAGTAATTTTTACCCCTACGCTATCCAACACTTTCCCTACTGTCGCACTCTCTGGAGTTGCAATAGTAATTTTTACCCCTACGCTATCCAACACTTTCCCTACTCTTGCACTCTCTGGAGTTGGAATAGCAATTTTTACCCCTACGCTATCCAACACTTTCCCTACTGTTGCACTCTCTGGAGTTGGAATAGTAATTTTTACCCCTACGCTATCCAACACTTTCCCTACTGTTGCACTCTCTGGAGTTGGAATAGTAATTTTTACTCCTACGCTATCCAACACTTTCCCTACTATTGCACTCCTTGGAGTTGGAATAGTAATTTTTACTCTTATGTTATGCAACACTTTCCCTACTGTTGCACTGTATGGAGTGGAAATTGTAATTTTTACCCCTATGCCATCCAACATTTTCCCTACGGTTGCACTGTCTGGAGTGGGAATACTAATTTTTACCCCTACGTCATTCAACACTTTCCCTACTGTTGCACTCTTTGGAGTTGGAATAGTTATTTTTACCCCTACGCTATCCAACACTTTCCTTACTGTTGCACTCCCTGGAGTCGGAATAATAATTTATACCTCTACGTTATCCAACACTTTCCCTACTGTTACACTATCTGGAGTGGATATAGTAATTTTAGCCCTCCGCTATCCAAAATTTTCCTTTCTGTTGTTTTTTGGAGCTGGAGTAGTAGTTTTATTGTCTCTGCTATTTAATATTTTTTTTATTATTTTAGCTAATGTAGTATATAATTAATTTTAACAACATTTAAATTAAATGTAAATTTTTTAATTTGTTATATATAACTATTTAATTTTTATTTATGTTATTGTTTTATGTGTGTAATGTTTTTGCAATTTTTAATATTTTTAAATAATTTATAATTTATTAAAATAATTATAAAAACATTATTAAGTAAGTGAGACCCGTGCATTCTGTAGCACGTTTTAGAAGAGTACAAAGATCATTTTTGACTGCTCGCGGTACCGGTATAACATTCAATTCGTCTTGTTATCAAAACACCGGAGCTCTCAGAGATAATATATATGTTTATTCCTGTACGTTAACAGGAAAAACGAATATCGGACAAACCTCGGAAGCAATTTATCCGAATTTAAAGCGGCAACAGGAACCTCCTAAGCCTGGAGGGTATTTCAACCCAAACATTTAGAGTGTTTAACAGTAGAAGGAACTATCTTCGATAGTGGATCCTTATACAGGACATTTCACATAACCTGTTACAATATGGATATGGAAACAGAACGTCGTGCAGCATCCCAGACACTACTCGCAAGAGCACCTGGTAAAGGGACTACCACAACAACTGCACAACAGGCAGACACCACACTCAACGCAAAACTGCGACGTTTAGAAAAACTGAAGAAATCCGAAACGGCAAAATGGTGGGAAGCCATTTCCCTACAAGACTATGTCGATAAACAAATGATACCGCGAGGTCTGCGCATATACATCATGCCATCCTATGAATCACCAAATCCCCGCATGCTACAAGAATGGCAAGAAAATTCTGCAACAAGCTCTAAGAACATGCTGAACATTTTAATAAAATATGCATGGGAGGACAGAGAGGTCATTCTTTCTGAAATTAAAACCATTGAAAGCGAACTAACTAAAAGTGATGAACAAGATCTCATCAACAAATTTATATTGGAAATGAAACGGAAACTTCAACAGCATGAAGAAGATATAAAGAACCGTAAGCAAAGAAAGTTACACAGAGATTGTGTTGACTATGAGACTGGCAGAATTCTAACTTACAGTCATAAATATGACCATCTATATGACGATTTACCATCAAACAGAGAAGAGATCCAAAATATTCAGAGTGAGGTAAACAACATCTTACCAGAAACGAGTGGATCAGATACTGAAGGATCCGTTTCCACGGCTAGTTCCACCACAGAAAGAAACACACCTGCAAGATCAGCGACTTTTTTAGACGAGTTCAGCGTCTTGAGGAAAGGCCGGCAGGTATCCAAAGTTATACCCCAACCATCCCAAGGAAGAGGGAGAACACAACGTGGCAGGGGACGAGGAAGAGGAAGAGGAAGAGGGAGGGGAGGAGTAAACAGAGACGAAAATGGAGAAAGCACAAGGAATCTAAACGACAAAACAAAAGAGCCCATGGGAAGCAAATCAAGAGGCTCACAGAACAAGAAGTAATGGATCCGGACATGGTAAACAAAACTATAATAAATCTAAGTAATCGTAATCTAACTTACTTAGAGAAAAAAACATTATGTCTAGGATTGACTTTCTGCCCTACTGAGATCTTTAATTATGCTGACACACGTGTGGACATATACAAGTTCGTTAGAAAAGCCAAACTTAAAAAGTGGCATTATCTATATAAACGGGGTGATGCTCAAGCGATTCAGCGAACTAACCCTGCAGAATATCCATTTTCCAATTTGACTGTGGATGATGCAGATGTTTTACATAATATTCAAGATCTAGCCATGGGGGCCACTTTTGTCAATACAACATCTAGTGAAGTATACGATCTTGATATTCCCACGGATTCGAGCGCAGCTACCAACTTCAAACCTCGCTCAGTCTTTTACCCTAATCTCCCCCACGACAATATAGACACATTCCATGAGGTGGTCACACAAGCATTGATCAAAATGAAACATCAAAAAAACAAAAGAGTCATTTTTAACTTATCTTTTGATCAAAAGAAATTGTTGAAATCACTAGCAGACGACACTGACATCATTATCCGTCCGGCTGACAAAGGAGGAAACATTGTTCTTTGGGACAAACAGATGTATATTACTGAGGCATCTAAACAACTAAATGATCGTAAATTCTATATGAAAGCCAATGTTGATATGTACAATGCAAGCATTCTTGTAATTTGGGATAAACTTAAGGAATGGGAACAAAAATGCTATATATCTTGGGAAGAGTATTGTTTCTTAAAACGAGATTACCCCAAGCTATCCATATTGTATCTTTTACCTAAAGTCCACAAAAACCCCGTTATACCACCCGGGAGACCCATAGTATCTTCTATTGGCAGTGTTCTAGAGAATGTCTCTAAATATGTGGACCATTTCCTCCAAGAATATGTTGCATTACTCCAATCCTATGTAAGAGACACTAAAGACTTTTTAACAAAATTGGAAGGTGTGCGATGGGAAAACACCGACCTTATGATCACTTTAGATGTTAGTTCTCTTTACACGATTATTGATCATGGACAAGGTATTCAAGCATGTCACCATTTCTTGAAAAAGAGACCTATCGAATTTCTCGAACACACCAACATGCTTTTGGAGATGATGCATCTGTGTCTTACAAATAACATTTTTATGTTTGATGGCACTATTTACAAGCAAGTCCTCGGTACATCTATGGGGACTTGCTTTGCTCCAAATTTCGCGAATCTTTTTCTAGGCAAATGGGAAGAAGATTTAAGAAATGACATCTCCTTAATTTCATCATTTAGCAAAGTCAAACTTTGGCTGCGCTACATTGATGACCTTTTCCTCATTTGGTCTGACACTGAGGAAGAAGCTAGAAAATTCATTGAAAAACTCAATAGCAACCATCTCAATATTTCTCTTACTAGTAGTATGAGTAAAGAAAAAATAGAATTTCTCGATCTATTAATAACACCTCAAGGCAGAGATTTACATACAAGCCTCTTTAGAAAAACAACAGCAGGTAACACCCTTCTCCACGCTCTCAGCAGTCACCCGGATACACTCAAGTGGAGTATCCCATATGGGGAGCTGTTGAGAGCGAGGAGAAACTGCAGCACTACAGCTGCATTCGACCTTGAAAAAGATATCATGATCAAAAGATTTAAAGAGAGAGGTTACCCTACATGGGTTTTGCAAAAAGCTTTAAATAGAGTAAATCAAGTTGATCGAAAACAAACGTTAAGTGAAAAAATAGAAACTACTATCACCAATAAACAAGAGGAAAGTAGAATCATCCTCACATTCAATGGCAACTCATCTCAGATACAAAAAATACTGACTGACAAATGGGACATACTTACCAGTGATCCTATTATCGGGAAAACCTTTTCCCAGAGACCCAGAATCACATACAAAAAAGGCAGGAGTTTGAGAGATATACTTACTCAAAATGACATAACTCCTAAACAGTCCAACAGCGAACATAATCTAAAAGGTTTTTATCCTTGCGGACACTGCAAGGCGTGTCGCAATAGTAATATGACTAAACATTTCAAGATTCCTGGACAAACCTTACCTAAAAATATTTCTCAGTTTCTAACTTGCAGCACTCCGTTTTGTGTGTATGTCTTGACCTGTCCATGCAACATGTGGTATGTGGGCAGCACCACATTTATGGCTAAAAAAAGAGTATTGGAGCACATGCGGGCTATAAACAAAAAAGACACCCACTATCCCATTGCCAGACATTTTGAATCTTTTCATCTTTCAAACAGCTCTCTTTTGGGTTATTTTGTGATTGAGCAAGTACACTCGGGACCCAGAGGGGGTAACCGGGTATTACAGCTTCGCAAACGCGAATCTAAATGGATAATTGAACTAGAAACAAAATATCCCAGGGGCCACAATCTTGACGAAGAATTAAGTATACATTTACATAATGAATAATTGACTATTCCATGTCCGTATTCTGTAACAGGTTATAATATGATAAGTCTTTTTAACCATATGAAAGCACTGTGCTGTGAATAGTGAGTTTCATATCCTTTTAATCATCACTTGATTTTTTCATTCTTTTTCTTTATTCACAGGAGGAAAGGAAGGGTCGTACCGTTTGCGGACTGTCTTATCCGTTCCGGCCTCCCTACCCTTTTCTTCCTTGGCCTGTGGGTCCACTTCAGCTAAGTCTGTGCTTTTCTTACTCTTACAATTTTCTTTTCACTTTGGACACTATTGAGTAAACTAGGTCTTGTTTGGGTAATAACGGACTGAATATCGACACCACTATGGTGCTGTATTTGGATACAATATGGTTTTTTGACCAACAAATGCATGTATAATTGATACATTCTATGTACTATACGTTTGACACGATAACTTCTAGGTTATGTATGAAAAACAACCAAACATAAAAAAACTATACAGTATTATATTTCTACTATACATATGAATGTGTTCATCGTATAACCATGGTTTTAGCCACTATATAGGCTGATATGGACTATTTATCTTTTACGATTTTGTATGCTGTTCATCATTATTGTACTGCTATTATGGTTTTGTGCAACAGCACTATGTATTGATTGGACACCATTATGGTATGACTATCTTGTTGGTCTCACACATGTTAGAATTATTCTGACTACTCTGTGCATATTAATGCTGAATAACTATGTGGTTGATCACTTGTATCTTTTTGTTTGCATACAGCGACATATGAACCAGGAATTATAATTTTATGCTACTAGTATAGCTTATACACATAGGTTTCTTAGCCATTAAGTAATGGCCGCCGCTGTTGCATTACCAAACGTAGTCCGTTTTCACTTTCTTTTCCCATGTAATACCTGGTTGCACTTTCATGCACTGTGTGAACAAGACAGCTAGTCTGTCGAAACGCGTAACGGTTGCTAAATAAATCTAATTTGGGTTGAAATTCGAGAGTGCGTCTTCCTTGAGGATTTTTCAAGTGTGGATTATATATTATATGTATACGTTTAATTATTTTGTTATTAAATTATATTGATTAATTATTAATTTTTAACATTAGGAAATATATTTAATTATGTTTATTTTATTTATAAGTATTATTATGTTTATTTTACATAGTTTTTTGTAACCAAACAAAAAAACGATATTTTTAAAAACGATATTTTTGACATCGATATTTTATTTTCGATATTTTTGTACTTACCATGTTGTAGATAGGATGTCGATATTCTTGACAACGATATTTTTGTTGCGATATTTTTGTAGGTCGAATTTCTGACCTTCGAAATTTTGTCAGAGATCCCGCAACAATACCCAATATATAGACAGATAGCACCCAATTTATATGTATCAGAAAGGGTAGTCTGTCCGTTGCCATTGCCCTTCCCACCAACATAATGGTCCACCTATCAAATTTAAAAGTGGGGGCACCTGGGTGTAACTACTACAGAGACTACTCTGTTTCCACCATGGTTAGACCCGATGAGGTAAGGGCCTTCGGAGGATGCCCTGTATGTACATTCATCTAATTTAGATGTGCAGACATACGGGTCAGTTTTCACTGCCAGAGACCACCTGGAAAACCTTGGCAGTATGGGGCAGTAAAAACTGCAAATGCCCCTGTCGCAGTGGAAAGTAGCTCCCAGCAAGAGGGCATTGGTTTTTTTACATTTTTAAACACAAAATCCTCATTCCACAGTCCACAGTGAGGAAGAGTCTCTGGTGCCAATTACGATCCGGTAAAAAATTCACCCGTCCGACTCGTATCCGGTCTTTTTACCGTACGAATCGTACAAGTGCCGTACAAATTGGCAATCACGATTCGCATGGTAAAAAGTCCATACGAACCGCATTCGGAATATTTCCCCACACGTCCTCGGGTCGGAAAATGTGTCCGACACGTCCTTGGACGATTTACCGTACAAATGAGAAAAGTGAGGTCCGACCGAGGAATCACGATCCAACCCGTGCGTCCGATCTTACAACCGTATGGTAAAAACACCGTCCGCACCGAACTCCCATTGCAACCATGGAGACATGTCCCCGCATACGCGCCCAACACTCCCCCCAGCACCCATACGTTCGAGTCGCACTCCCCGTTAATGTACACACCCCCCCTGTATGTACACCCGTGTACGTGTTGAACCCCCACCCGTGTATGTACACCCCTGTACGTTCGAGTAGTACCCCCACCCCTGTACGTGTCCTACCCCCGTGTATGTACACCCCAGTACGTTCGAGTCATACCCCCACCCCTGTACGTGTCCTACCCCCGTGTATGTACACCCCTGTACGTGTCATACCCCCGTGTATGTACACCCCTGTACGTTCGAGTCGTACCCCCACCCCTGTACGTGTCCTACCCCCGTGTATGTACACCCCTGTACGTTCGAGTAGTACCCCCACCCCTGTACGTGTCCTACCCCCATGTATGTACACCCCAGTACGTTCGAGTCATACCCCCACCCCTGTAAGTGTCCCACCCCCGTGTATATACACCCCTGTACGTGTCCTACCCCCGTGTATGTACACCCCAGTACGTTCGAGTCATACCCCCACCCCTGTACGTGTCCTACCCCCGTGTATGTACACCCCAGTATGTTCGAGTCATACCCCCACCCCTGTACGTGTCCTACCCCGTGTATGTACACCCCAGTACGTTCGAGTCGTACACCCACCCCTGTACGTGTCCTACCCCCGTGTATGTACACCCCTGTACGTGTCGTACCCCCGTGTATGTACACCCCTGTACGTTCGAGTCGTACCCCCACCCGTGTACGTGTCGTACCACCGTGTATGTACACCCCAGTACGTTCGAGTCGTACCCCCACCCCTGTACGTGTCGTACCCCCGTGTATGTACACCCCTGTACGTTCGAGTCGTACCCCCACCCCTGTACGTGTCCTACCCCCGTGTATGTACACCCCTGTACGTGTCGTACCCCCCTGTATGTACACCCGTGTACGTCAGAGTCGCACCCCCACCACAACCTCCTAAGTACGGAGCGCACCCCAGGCCCCAACATCACAACCGCATGTACGAGTCGTACCAAGCCACACACAAGGACAGCACCGTACAACCAAATGGCCCATGTACACACCGTACACACGCTAAAAACGCACGTACACAACCAGGACAAACCAAAACAACACAAGAATACACCATTCGAATGGCACAAAGCCACAAAACATGTCCAACAAACACTAAAAAAACACATTCACTGACCTGCAACTGCCAAAAACAAACAGAGGCTCAAAACACCACCACTCCTTATAACACACCCACCCAAACTTCAAACACAGCCACACCCACCAATGGACCAATAAAAAGGGCCCACACACACAAACCATGAGCCTTTGCAACAGACTCACTGCTGCCAGACACCACAGACAACCTACAGCACCATACTACAAGCTTCACCACACCTCACACTTGCACACCTTCACACAACCACCTTCACAAACACCCCCTCATCACATTCACACACACACACACCTGCACAACCACACCCACACACCCACAACCATCCACACATCCCCCCCACCATCCACACCCACACCCGTCACCATGCCCACTAACAAGAATCCAAAGTTCAGTAACCGAGAGTTGGAGGTCCTTGTCGATGAAATCCTCAGAGTCGAGCCACAGCTCTTTGGAACATTGGTCAGACAGACCAGCATTGCAGCAAAAACAGCCATGTGGCAGACCATCGTCGATGCTGTGAATGCTGTTGCGGACACCAGAAGGACCAGGCATGAATGCCAAGCCAGGTGGTACGATCTGCGGAGGAGGGTCCGAGCCAAGATGCTGGAGGAACACAACCAGGCCAACGCCACTGGAGGAGGGCCCTCCCGCAGACCCGTACACTACCAGCCCTGGGAGGAGAGGGTGATGGTCATACAGCCGGTGGAGGCAGTCGAAGGATTAGGAGGACTCCGAGACCCGGGTGAGTACACAAACAACGCACCTCACATGGGGGGAACGTCATCCACAACCAAAATCACTAACAGGCACGCAACCACCCCAAGCTATCGCATGACTCAACCACACTCCATGAACACGCACATGCCACTGGCGCCACCTTGCCCCATGCACCCAGCTGGACAATGTCAAGTCACAGGCCACAGAAGACACCAACACATGACACGGTAACCCGGATGGCGGGAGGGTGGGCCCCAAAATTCACATAGTGCAACTCAGAAGCAGACAACAATGCCCTCTGCCCATATGGCCTAGGTCACAGCCAGACAAACAGTGTGTCCCCACACAGGAAAGACTCGCCAGCAAATGGCGGACACCTTGCATCAACACATGGGGGTGAAGGCACTGTTTTGCACATGACAGCAGCTAATGAACAGCCAACATTGTGAAAGAGTGGCAGCACACACCACCACAGCAGCAGCGCAGAGACAGACACTACACCCAATGGGTGCCTGGAGATCAGAAACAAACTCACATCAACAAGCCAAGGGCCATTCAAAGATCTGCTAACAGTATGTGCCCAGGAAGCTGGGCTGAGGTGACAGAGGGTGACACACAGAGGGAGGGAGAGGGGGACACAGAGGGAGGGAGAGGGGGACAGAGAGGGAGGGAGACACAGGGAGACGGACAGAGGGAGGAGGCTGACACACGGAGGTAGGGAGAGGGGGACAGAGAGGGAGGGAGACACATGGACACGGACAGAGGGAGGAGGCTGACACACAGAGTGAGGGAGAGGGGGACAGAGAGGGAGGGAGACACAGGGAGACGGACAGAGGGAGGAGGCTGACACACGGAGGGAGGGAGAGGGGGACAGAGAGGGAGGGAGACACAGGGAGACGGACAGAGGGAGGAGGCTGACACACGGAGGGAGGGAGAGGGGGACAGAGAGGGAGGGAGACACAGGGACACGGACAGAGGGAGGAGGCTGACACACAGAGTGAGGGAGAGGGGGACAGAGAGGGAGGGAGACACAGGGAGACGGACAGAGGGAGGAGGCTGACACACGGAGGGAGGGAGAGGGGGACAGAGAGGGAGGGAGACACAGGGACACGGACAGAGGGAGGAGGCTGACACACGGAGGGAGGGAGAGGGGGACAGAGAGGGAGGGAGACACAGGGAGAGCAAATCAGCCGTGTGGTGTGTGGGAATGTCTGCTCGTCAGCAGGTAGACTGCGTGCATGTAGCCAAGGGTGGCCAGTGTCAGAACCCCCCCTCTTCCCCATGGCAAAACACAGGGCCATGTCACAACCTGTTCACGAGCACAACGACAGCTACCTGCATTATATAAGTGTGTGGATCCACTCCATGTGCACATGTACAGTGCTACACGGAAGGCACCAATGCATGGCTCGCCACACCTGCCCACTCCACTGCTGACTGCAGTCACACTTGACGCAGCAAGTAAGACTGTGCCACACATAGTTAAAGGGGCCAAAGTGGTGCCCAAGGGACACACCCATGCACAAGTGCACTGTGAGTGGAATGCAAGACAGATCCTAATTGCAAGAGGAAATGTGCCAACGTTGAAACTGATGAAACATGGATGTTGCATGGACCAAAATTAACATTGTCTCTCTCACACACAGGTCAACGTCGTGGTTCACCCCCCAACACTGGGGGGGAAGACTCACAGGACCCGGATCTGCGGGAGCCCGATCCCACCGGCAGCGACGACTCTCACCGCTCTGTGGACGACCCCGACCAACCTGGCACCTCTGGTGTCCAACCACCTGCAGCACCTGCGTCAGGTACAACGGGGCCAACCACCACCCCCACTCCTGCCACATCCCAGGAGACACCCAGGATCCCTGCCCCACCACCACAAAGCAGCCAGGCTGGCCAGGAGGGACACGGTGTCCCGGGCACCCAGGAGGAGGCAGGCGACAACGCCAATGCCACCCCTCAGGGGTCCCGGAGACCCGATGTGCCCACAAGGGCAGGCCAGGTGCAAGTGGGCAGGGGTGGTGGGAGTGGAGGACGGCGGAGGCGCCAGCCTGACCAGTTGGCTGGGGAGCCGGTATATTCCCATGTCCGTAACATCCTGGACTCATACCGGCAGGACACCACAGGCATGGCCCAGGTTGTGTCCACCCTCAATGAGATCAAGGGGACCCTCGATGAGATAAAGACCCAGCAGGCCCAGCAACATGCGGAGCAACATGCCTGTCTACTGCAACACCAACGGAGGATGGAGGACAGACAGGCTGAGCAAGTGACGGTGTTCCAGGGGATTCACAATACACTCCGTCGGATGGCCGACAACATGGGCAACCCTCCCTGTGCCAGAAGGCGGAGAACATCACCACCCACAGGGAGGGATCAGGAGGAGGAGGAAACATCCGATGGAGCATCCCAAACATCGTCACGGCCTGCTTCTGAGGGTCCCCGCAGGAGGCCGGGTCGTCCACGGAAAGGACCGTGAGGGTCGGCGCTACATCACCATCTCCCAGGACACCTGGCCTGGCACCTGGCCCACTGGAGCAACAGCATCACAGCATCAAGAGACATTCTCTGCCACATGGCCTTGCTGGTCACTGTCTGACCAATGTGGACAAAGACTGTGGCATGGACTCTGAGGATTTCCAATGGCAAGGACACCAACTCCCCTACTGAACTTTGGATTCCAAACTCCCGGAAAGCCCCTCAAGTCATACCCCCCCCACCCCCCCCCCCCCCAAAAATAAAAATTCACACCATGAAGAGAAGATGCCTGCTGGTTGCATTATTACCTTACATGTGTCTTGTAAAGTCTAAACATGCCTGAGTTCTCTTTTGACTTCAACCATCCACACCCTGGGGCCTGAGTCTGGCACAGGACACACGGGCCACAGTGTATTAGGCAAGACAGACATGGAGCACCATACACACCCGTGATGGGCCCAACCAGCTGAGGGGGTGGCCGCACAACCGTGCTGACAGACACATTGAGTACAGCAACAGTCATGCGCAGAGGTCAGGGATCCAGTCCAGTGTCCTGGGGGGCACCCAGGTATGTGTAGACAGGTGGCAGAACCATGTCCTGCAAGCTTGAGTCCGGTGGATGCAGAGAATGGGGGCCTGGCCAACGTTGGATGCATGGGGATGACACATGTCACAATACCCACACAGTCATGGACATCATGCATAATACACAGTCTCAGCCCACACACACAGCTTGCATCTTGCTACTCGACACATAGACACATAGCCACTATCAGGGGAAACCCTGCCAGACATGCTGGATGCACCGTGGCAACACACCAGCATTGACTGAGAAGAGGCACCTTGGAGGCATAGGGACACCTTTATTAGTCATGTTTTCGGGATTGCAGAGGCAACTTGAAGTACACATGAACACTTCATGTGGAGTAACATGTGGGTCCAACACTGGCACCCCCCTTCTGCAGCACAAATGCGTGATAGCCATGGAACTGGCACACAATTGTCGGCCAACAGCTAAACACCCACAGCTGCTCACGGAGAGACTGCCATACACCATTGATCCGTTGATGTAGAAGTCCCACACCATGTCAAGCCAATGCAAACCGTATGTGTCCGAGGGCAGTGTTACACACATTGATGCCATCATCACAATCCACTATCCCATCACTGATGACTGTCAACCAGTCAGACCATCTATTCAGGTGTACACAGCTGCATGTCGTGTCCCATGGTGATGCTACATGGCTGCAGAGGAACCAAACATCGACAGGGGCAGTGTGCATACATCGTGAACAACTACCACACCCAATGCACCCCTGATGCATCCCTTACCCTAAGGAGACTTCCAAACTTGTCCGTGCGTGTAACGCTGAGTCAGCACACGATGACGTGTCCATGAGGAACAGCAGTGCCACAACAATGCAACCAGCAGACGGCATGCGCAAGTACCTGGGGATGAGAGACACACAAGAAGTCAGCCACAAAAAGCACAGCCACTTGCATGTGCATGTACTCGACACATGTATGGATGACAACATGCTAGGTCACAATTATGACTGGGGAAATACAACCATCACTGCCACCATCACTCCAGTGACACACCCACACACACATCTGACTCACGTGCCATACATGCAGGTAGAGACACACATCACAACACATGCCACACGTGGAGCAATGTGTGCACATTCAGACACTGGTACTCACCACTAAGCAAAGAAGTCGCGTATGAGCCGAGTCCGGATGTCCTCTTGCGGCTCCACATCCTCCACATCACTAGCCCCATTGCCAAGCCCTTCGTCCTCCACGGGTGGATGGTCCTCGTCATGTTGATCCAGGATGAGTGGCACAGCTTTCTCAACTGCCATGTTGTGCAGCATGCAGCAGACCATGAAGATTTTGCAGACCTTCGCAGGGGCATATGGGAGCGCGCCGCCGGTCTTGTGGAGGCACCGAAATCGGCTCTTCAGCAGGCCAAACGTCCTCTCTATCACTCACCTTGTCCGGCCATGGGCGGTGTTGTAGCGGAGCTGGGCCGGCGTGATGGGGTTGCGGAGAGGTGTGAGCAGCCATGGCATGTTGGGATAGCCAGCGTCCCCTACATGGGAAGCACATGGACATCGTTAGAACTGGTGAAGCGGTCGTGCTGGTAGGCTATGCAAAATACAGGACAGACAGACTGTACCCACCAACAACACATGCTCGTTCGTTGCGCAGCTGCATCATCATTTCAGGCACCCTGCTACGCCTCATGATGTAGGCATCGTGTGCTGATCCTGGAAAACGAGCACAGACATGTGAAATCACCATGTTGGACAGACACACCACAAGGGCATTGATGGAGTGGTAGTGCTTCCGATTGCGGTACGCTACCTCCCGTGCGTGTGGTGGTACCAAAGCTACATGTGTCCCATCTATGGACCCAATGACATGGGGCATCCCTCCCAGGGCATAGAATCCACGCTTGACCCCAGTCAACTGTTCAGGGGTTGGGAACTTGATGAAGTCATCCAGGTGAATCAACATGGCCTCTAAGAAATCATGCAGCACACGGCAGAACATGCTCTGGGACATGCCACCAACATGAGCTATGGTATTTTGAAAGGTACCCGTGGGTAGAAAATGTAGGGCTGCCATTACCTTCAGCTTGGGTGTCAGTGCCGTAGGATACCTGTGCAGCGGTTGCAGGTGTGGTGCCAGTCTCGCCGTCAACTCCAGAATCAACCGTTGTGGGAAGCGGTAGCACCGGATCCGATCATTCTCCCGCATGGCAGCCAAGTCCGGCATTGCTCGGGGAAGAGGCGGCGCTCTGCAGTAATTTGGAAGTGACAAGGAAGAGTGAGTGCACCACAACAACAAATCATTTGTACTGAGCACATGTTAATCTGTCTATACACATATGCTACATACGGAGTGAGGTATGCCACATGCCCTGGACACGTATGGCTGCCAGGTGACACTCCTACCAAGACCCAGCTACACACGGAGATTGAGAACCTCCCCATGCCATGCCATGGGATTAGCTGTGTCCCAGTGCAAGTGAACAGCCAGACGCAAGACAGGAGTGACATACACCCACACATCAGCAGAAGTAGGATGCCGATTGCAGAGACTGGTAGCAGAACACTAGAGCCACAGGTCACATGACATTACACTAGGACAGCCCACACACCTTGCCATGAAGGTGCACATGTCATGACTCACCACACATTCATTGAGAGGATGCAGACATGTCCTTGTCACGCTACTCCGTGTCCCATGCATACATGCGCACCTCACATCCGAAACCACATGTGGCATGGTGTGCGGAACAGTGTGGAATGTCAATCTACACACAGACACATGTTGGTTGCTGCAACAGCTGCAGCTTTTGAGGGTGCTCCAACATCAACCAAATGGGAAGCCCCCACACATACATGACATAGTCACATCGTGCACCGTGGGTAGTGACAAGTCATGTGTGGTAACCCCTGTACCGGGTATCAGGGGACACTTCCGTGTGTTGGTGTCCGTGCCATGCCAGTGTCGGTCATCCCAAGTGTGCAGTACGACATGCACACATGTCCAAGGAGTCAAGGGCATGCCTGGCACACATTGCACCGTCACACATTACATCTGTACACATCTCATCATACATCTGGTGCCTTCTCGACTCAGGAGTAATGTTCCACATCACAGCCTGTCACACTTGTTCCCCACACATGTAGTAATGCACAGACAATGCCTTGATGTCCATTCATGGACAAGTATGTCCATCCATGGACAAGTATGTCCGCCCTATTCCTTCCTGTGTGCTGCCTGTCACCACTGTGATGTGTGAAAACCGCCGTACTGCTGCTAAGAGGGCCTGTGTACGTTCCCATATCACTATGGGAGTGCTGCCGTATGTGTACCCATCGTGATGGCGAGCGTACAGGCATGTGTACGGTCCGTACCACTACGAGTACGCATACACAAGAACACCCATAGTGGTAGGGCCGTACACACGCCTGTACGCTCCCTATCACTATGGGTGTCCTCGCGTATGCGTACTCGTAGTGGTACGGGCCGTACACAAGCCTGTACGCTCCCTATCACTATGGGTGTCCTCGCGTATGCGTACTCGTAGTGGTACGGGCCGTACACACGCCTGTACGCTCCCTATCACTATGGGTGTCCTCGCGAATGCGTACTCGTAGTGGTACGGGCCGTACACACGCCTGTACGCTCCCTATCACTATGGGTGTCCTCGCGTATGCGTACTCGTAGTGGTACGGGCCATACACACGCCTGTACGCTCCCTATCACCATGGGTGTCCTCGCGTATGCGTACTCGTAGTGGTACGGGCCGTACACACGCCTGTACGCTCCCTATCACTATGGGTGTCCTCGCGTATGCGTACTCGTAGTGGTACGGGCCGTACACACGCCTGTACGCTCCCTATCACTATGGGTGTCCTCGCGTATGCGTACACGTAGTGATAGTGAGCGTACAGGCGTGTGTACGGCCCGTACCACTACGAGTACGCATACGCGAGGACACCCATAGTGATAGTGAACATAGGCACGCGTGTACGGGCCGTTGCTATGCATTTGGGGTGCCCTAGGGCCCCGGAACGCACCGTACCTGTGTGTGAAGCTCCAAATTACATAGGGGACACATGAGGGACAAGTATTAAGGCCTGCATGCATGCTGGTTGTCATGGAGACCAAGTTCAAATTTTGAATTTGTTCAGGAAGGTGCACAGCAGAAGTCAGTTGGAATGAATCTACTTTGTTGCAATGTGTTTGTGGGGCTGACATCATGCAGGAGAAAAAAACAGATTGAGAACCCACAGACTGCTAGGTTTAAAGGGATTGGAGGAAACATAGGATGCAAATGTGAGTGACCAATCACTCTGTACTCCTGTGCATGAGATGGGCCAGCAAGGCAGATATAAGGCAGCCAGGTCCCATGAGGGAGCACTTGCCTGCACATCTCTGTATTCCACGACCCAGCTGCTGCTACTGATTCCCTGGAACCATGTCAAGGGCTGTGGAGAGGTCACAGTCATTCACCCTGGAGGAGAACATGGCTTTGGTGGATGTGATCCTCCCACGGTACCCCATGCTGTATGGGCGACCAGGTTATCAGGTGAGTTCAGTGTCCACTGGCACAGACTGTGTCCCTTTTTTGTGACTGTGACTTCTGCCATTGTGTCCAGGTGTGACACACATGCTATGTACTGTAGGGGGGGTCCCAGGGGGGGGAATGCCTGATGTCTCCCAGCAGTGCCCTGAGACAGGAGGGGTGGGTTCCTATCACTCCCAGCAGTGCCCAGAGACAGGAGGGGTGTGTGCAGAGTCCTCCCAGCAGTGCCCTGAGACAGGAGGGGTGGGTGCAGAGTCCTCCAAGCAGTGCCCTGAGACAGGAGGGGTGGGTTCCTATCACTCCCAGCAGTGCCCAGAGACAGGAGGGGTGGGTGCAGAGTCCTCCCAGCAGTGCCCTGAGACAGGAGGGTTGGGTGCAGAGTCCTCCCAGCAGTGCCCTGAGACAGGAGGGGTGGGTTCCTATCACTCCCAGCAGTGCCCTGAGACAGGAGGGGTGGGTGCGGAGTCCTCCCAGCAGTGCCCTGAGACAGGAGGGGTGGGTGTGATGCACAGTGTGAGCCTGGCTCATTGATTGTGTAGTTGCCCTCATTCCACCTGTGTCCTTTCAATGGCACGTACTGCTTTTGGCCTTCCCCCAGAGGATCATGTCCCTATGACAAAGGTGCAATGCGTTGGATGCACACTATGCCTTGTTGTAAACAGCAAATGTGTTCTAATCTGTGTCCCTGTGACATGTGCCAGGTGTATTGATGTAGTGTCACTTGTTCATCCTCACAGGTAGACGCCTCTGCCAAGGAGCAGATATGGCTGGACGCCGTCAGCGCCGTGAGGAGTACGGATGGTCGGAGGCGGCACCTGTCCCAGGTGAGGAAACGCTGGCAGGATATCCGGTGCTGGACGCGGAGGATCGCACGGGTCCTGCTGGGGGACTCACCTGAGAGCCATAAGAACCGCGGGCGCCGCCGTCTTTCCCACATCCAGAAACGTGTGCTGGCGGTGGTCTTTCCAGATTTGGACAGGCGTCTACAGGAGATGCAGCAGCCGGAAGGGGGTAGGTACATTTGTGTGTTTGTTGTGTTTCACCAGCATTTGTAAGTGCACTGTTCCATGGATACACTTCCAGGGTTTATGGTGCTGTGCAGATCCCGTTCCCCACAGTATTGCAGTGCTCTCCTGCCTCCCTTCCCCTCCTTGCAATGTGTTCCCTGGTCTGTGTGTAGTCACTCCATCACAAGGTTATGTAGCCTGACACCTTCTACAAGTGTACAATGCCTGCAGCATCATGTGTGGGGGTGGTGTGTAACAGGTTTTGTGACCTTGCCTGTGCCCTGTCCAGTTCTGGACTTGTGGGTTCCATGTCAGTTGGCACTAATGCTGAGTCCAGACATGGGAGTTAATCTCTCGAGTGCCAGGCCTTCAAGCAGGCATGTCCCATGTGGTGGCCAGTGACATGATGTGCATGAGTGTGCGTTACTCATAGTGCAGGGATGTTAGCGTGTGTTGCAGTCATTCCCATTCAGGAGCATGGAGTTGTGTGGCCACTACTGTCCCCAGGGGCATATTTTCCTAGGTATCATGTGTGTAACCCGAGAATGTCGACAATCTCTGTGTCTACAGCATAGGTTGTGCTCTGTGCCATTGTCCCCTGGCACCATGTTGATTGACGTGAGATGTATTACAAGTGTCCACTGTCCAGCCTGACCTGATTTTCCAAGTACATACTCACGGTGGCCATTGCCTGTGTGTCTTGTAGCAATCATCTGATGATGCCCATTTGTACATGATTATTTGGACAGGCGCACCTTGGGTATTTGGTGTGCAATCTTGAATTATTGCATCCCATGTGTATTTCACCCAGACTAAGTGATGTAAGTGCTTCCTGTGTCTCCACAGATTTGTCTCATGTAGGGGGTGGGTGGTGCGGCCATGGCCTACATGTCAAGACCTGTAATCTCCTTGCTCGGACTTGCCAGTGTGTGATGTTTGTCTGGACATACACTCAAGGTGCAGTGTGCCAGTCAGGGTGGGCATGTTATCAGTATTACCTATGCTGCATGTGCCTCTAGTTCCTGGATATGGTCCCTGCTCATCCCAATTTCCTGCCACGCTGTGTGGTGCAGATGCAGTGCTGTATTTTCCCCAGGGCCTTGCTCCTCAGTCAAAATTCCATGTCATCTCATTTGCTATTGTGTCATGCTCTCCATAGTTTTTCCATGGCATGGTGGGTCACACAACTGTGTCTTGCAGGGCCTACATATGTACCTTGTTTTGTAGTTGTAACTCTTCCTTTGTTTCAGGCTATGCACTGTAACCTGAGTAGATTTGACTCATGTGACATATGTATACAGGTGTATGATTAATTTCTGTCTCTTCACCCTGCCCACAGCATCGTCGGGGGACACGGAGGGAGACATGGACACAGACGGCGCAGAGGGACCGAGCACCAGTGCCAGCGGTGACATCGGGGCTGGCACTTCGAGTGGGACTGAGGCGGAGGAGAGTGAACCCGGGGACCTGTCGACTGGCACAACAGAGTATGAAGCTGACGGGTCCGAGGATGATCTCTCCGAGTGGGCGGTGGCTGCACCACCATCTGACAGCAGCCCTACATCTGGCACCGCCCCCTCCATTGGCATCAGCCGCCTCCCACGTGCTCGTGTCCCTTCCCAACGTGCCCGGTCACCACATGTCTCCTTCCTGCCAGGCACCGCACCCCCGGCCCCTGTCTCCACTGCTGCCGCCAATGCTGAGTCTGTGGACATCCAGCGGCAGTTGCAGATTGGTCAGACTGCGATCCTTAATGTCCTCCATGCCCACAGCCAGGTCCTCAACAACATGGAGGCATACTTGGAGGGCATTCATTCATCGCAGGCTGACCAACGCAACTTGCTGAGGTCCATAGACTCCACACTGACTGCAGCAGTGGGTCTCCTGCAGCGCTACGTCCCACCCCCTACCCCTGCTCCTTCCACACTTCCCACTCCCATGCCTGTCCCACATACACACAGACGTAAGCATGCACCCACCACAACACACACAGGCACCACACCAGCAGGGAAGGTCCGCAGCACACCTCCTGACACGCACACACAGGGTGAAG
Source organism: Triturus cristatus (assembly GCF_964204655.1). Classification (NCBI taxonomy): domain Eukaryota; kingdom Metazoa; phylum Chordata; class Amphibia; order Caudata; family Salamandridae; genus Triturus; species Triturus cristatus. Next base: position 621,485,333 of record NC_140585.1, read on the forward strand.
TAGGCACACCCACTGGGTCGGGGGGCAAACGTGTGACACACAGCCAGAGTGGGAGTCCGCATTCCACCCAATCCACTCCCTCCAAATCCCCTCCCCTCAGCTCTCCTGGCCACATCTCCCCCAAAGACTCCTTCATGGCCGCTCTGTCCCTGAGCCCCACAGTGACACCACCCCGCAAGCGGTCAAGGAAGTCCACGGTCAGGGTGGTTGAGTCCCCCCCCTGTCCACACCCTCCCCCAGTGGCGCTGCGACCCATCCCTCTGACCCCCCCCTCCTTGGGGCCTGTGGTTCCTTCGGGTGCAGGGGAGTCCCTGGAAGACCTTGCCGAGGTGTGCAGCGCGCTCCTAGAATCCACCTTTGGCCCTGCCCCACCCCCTGTGGTGGAGTCCTCCATCCCTGCACCCACGTCGCCTACCCTTCGCCCTCCTGTCCCTGCGGGGCCTGTTCCTTCCCCCCAACATGATGCCCTGACCCCTGTGGAAGACAACGGCTTGTAACTGTGCAGGCAAGCTAGGGGACACGCATCCCACTGTGTCCCCCATCCAGCTGGGACTCCTGGACTGCCCTATGGGCTTTGTAAATATTGGACTTACTTCATACTAGTTTTTTGCTCATGCTGAATAAAGCTATTTATTTTTTGCCCTTGGAACACTCCTGCTTTGCTGGCATTGCTGTTGGTGGGGCTGCTACATGTTTGTGGGTGTTGGTCATGTGTTGGGTGTGTGGGAAATGTAGTAGTGTGCTGCTCATAGGGGGGACCCTGGGATCTGTGTGCCATCACACGGTGTTAGCTACCTTTCTCCATTCATGTAAGCAGTTGCTGCATGTTGCAATTGTCCCAAGGTGTATTCCTTCCTCTGTGTACCCTGACTTCTTCCCTGCAGGGTGTCCCCTGACTTTAGCGCAGAGCTGTGTGTACATTAGCTGGGTGTGTGCCGTAGTCCTTCACCTTTGCACATGCATGCTGAGCCATTCTCCACCTGCATCATTCGTGGCATCCTTGTTAGTCACTGTACTTGTGTATGTGGACTATTGACATGACTTCATGTGGACATTTTTTTTTTTTGGCCCTATGCATGCGTATACTCCCAGCCTCGCACACATGTGGTACATGTACTGCAGGGTCTTTGTGCACCTGACTGACATTTGTGGGCATGGTATCTGTGGCTACTCCACCCTTTGCGTTCCATGGGCACTGCTGGGAGTGATGGGCACCCACCCCTCCTGTCTCTGGGCACTGCTGGGAGGACTCTGCACCCACCCCTCCTGTCTCTGGGCACTGCTGGGAGGACTCTGCACACACCCCTCCTGTCTCTGGGCACTGCTGGGAGTGATAGGCACCCACCCCTCCTGTCTCTGGGCACTGCTGGGAGAACTCTGCACCCACCCCTCCTGTCTCAGGGCACTGCTGGGAGGACTCTGCACACACCCCTCCTGTCTCTGGGCACTGCTGGGAGTGATAGGCACCCACCTCTCCTGTCTCTGGGCACTGCTGGGAGGACTCTGCACCCACCCCTCCTGTCTCAGGGCACTGCTGGGAGGACTCTGCACACACCCCTCCTGTCTCTGGGCACTGCTGGGAGTGATAGGAACCCACCCCGCCTGTCTCAGGGCACTGCTGGGAGTGATAGGAACCCACCCCTCCTGTCTCAGGGCACTGCTGGGAGGACTCTGCACCCACCCCTCCTGTCTCAGGGCACTGCTGGGAGGACTCTGCACACACCCCTCCTGTCTCTGGGCACTGCTAGGAGTGATATGAACCCACCCCTCCTGTCTCAGGGCACTGCTGGGAGTGATAGGAACCCACCCCTCCTGTCTCAGGGCACTGCTGGGAGGACTCTGCACCCACCCCTCCTGCCTCAGGGCACTGCTGGGAGGAATCTGCACACACCCCTCCTGTCTCTGGGCACTGCTGGGAGTGATAGGCACCCACCCCTCCTGTCTCTGGGCACTGCTGGGCGTGATAGGCACCCACCCCTCCTGTTTCTGGGCACTGCTGGGAGGACTCTGCACACACCCCTCCTGTCTCTGGGCACTGCTGGGAGTGATAGGAACCCACCCCTCCTGTGTCTGGGCACTGCTGGGAGGACTCTGCACACACCCCTCCTGTCTCTGGGCACTGCTTGGAGGACTCTGCACACACCCCTCCTGTCTCTGGGCACTGCTGGGAGTGATAGGAACCCACCCCTCCTGTCTCAGGGCACTGCTGGGAGGACTCTGCACCCACCCCTCCTGTCTCAGGGCACTGCTGGGAGTGATAGGAACCCACCCCTCCTGTCTCAGGGCACTGCTGGGAGGACTCTGCACCCACCCCTCCTGTCTCAGGGCACTGCTGGGAGTGATAGGAACCCACCCCTCCTGTCTCAGGGCACTGCTGGGAGGACTCTGCACACACCCCTCCTGTCTCAGGGCACTGCTGGGAGGACTCTGCACACACCCCTCCTGTCTCTGGGCACTGCTGTGAGTGATAGGCACCCACCCCTCCTGTCTCTGGGCACTGCTGGGAGTGATAGGCACCCACCCCTCCTGCCTCTGGGCACTGCTGGGAGGACTCTGCACCCACCCCTCCTGTCTCTGGGCACTGCTGGGAGGACTCTGCACACACCCCTCCTGTCTCTGGGCACTGCTGGGAGTGATAGGAACCCACCCCTCCTGTGTCTGGGCACTGCTGGGAGGACTCTGCACACACCCCTCCTGTCTCTGGGCACTGCTGGGAGGACTCTGTACACACCCCTCCTGTCTCTGGGCACTGCTGGGAGTGATAGGAACCCACCCCTCCTGTTTCTGGGCACTGCTGGGAGGACTCTGCACCCACCTCTCCTGTCTCTGGGCACTGCTGGGAGGACTCTGCACACACCCCTCCTGTCTCAGGGCACTGCTGGGAGTGATAGGCACACACCCCTCCTGTCTCTGGGCACTGCTGGGAGTGATAGGCACCCACCCCTCCTGTCTCTGGGCACTGCTGGGAGTGATAGGAACCCACCCCTCCTGTCTCTGGGCACTGCTGGGAGGACTCTGCACACACCTCTCCTATTTCACAATATGTACGCTCATTACATGCACGGATGTGGGTACGCTCCATGCATTCGAGGTGGGGGTACGTGTCGTACTTACACTGTTGGGGTGGGGGTACGCTCCATTCGTCCGCGGGTGAGGCCACGGGTCGTACTTACACTGTTGGGGTGGGGGTACGCTCCATACGTCCGCGGGTGGGGGTACGGGTCGTACTTACACTGTTGGGGTGGGGGGTACGCTCCATGCCTTCGAGGTGAGGGTACGTGTCGTACTTACACTGTTGGGGTGGGGGTACGCTCCATTCGTCCACGGGTGAGGCCACGGGTCGTACTTACACTGTTGGGGTGGGGGTACGCTCCATACGTCCGCGGGTGGGGGTACGGGTCGTACTTACACTGTTGGGGTGGGGGTACGCTCCATTCGTCCGCGGGTGAGGGTACGTGTCGTACTTACACTGTTGGGGTGGGGGTACGCTCCATATGTCCGCGGGTGAGGGTACGTGTCGTACTTACACTGTTGGGGTGGGGGGTACGCTCCATACGTCCGCGGGTGGGGGTACGTGTCGTACTTGCACTGTTGGGGTTGGGGGTCCGCTCCATGCATACGGGGTGGGGGTACGGTCCGTACATATCCGTCCCCACGCTATGTGATGCTTGTGCGGGCCGTACCCAGGCCTTTGCCACGTGGGTACGAGCCGTCCCGCCATCGTTGGGGTGACGTAGGTGTGGGCGTGGTACGACTCGTACCCACGCTCTTAAGGCGTGGGTACGGGACGTACCTGTCTGGTTGTGTTGCAGGTTCGCGTCGTCAAGGACTTCCGTTGTGGCAGTCGCTGGCTTGGCTGGACACGGCCCCACCCCCTCGTAGTGACCAGGGCCTGGGAGTCAGGTATGTCCAGGGCATGTGTGCTGTGTGACTATGGTGGGGGTTTTGTGGCCTGCCCCTGGTCCTGCCCCCCTCTTTCCCCCCCTTTCCCCCCTCCCTTAGTTGTTCTGACCTTCTGCGGCGTCTGCGTCGTAACCTGTAGAGGAGGTCGACTGCTATGAGGGCCGGGATGACACGTAGGTTCGGGTCCATGTCTGTCCGTCGCGTACGGGTACTCCTTGTTCGCGTCGTCCTGTCTGTCCGTCGCGTACTGGTACTCCTTGTTCGCGTCGTCCTGTCTGTCCGTCGCGTACTGGTACTCCTTGTTCGCGTCGTCCTGTCTGTCTGTCGCGTACTGGTACTCCTTGTTCGCGTCGTCCTGATTTCCCGGCAGTTTTTGGCAGCCGGAAAATATTCACCGTGCGGGATGACGTCGGTGCGAATCGTAATTCCTGGTTCGTGAATGGCAGGCTGCGAGCGTCCCGACGTCAGGTCGGCGCTTTCCCGGATCGCATTTGTAGGTTTATTTTCGTCGGTCGGGGTTTTGTACGATTCGTACGGAAATGGTGTTTCCGTGCGAATCGTAATTCCATGTTGGTAGATTTTGACGACCGGGTACGCGTCGGACGGAGAATATGCTCCGTCTGACGGTTCGTACCCGGTTTTTACAGGATCGTGATCGGCGCCTCTGTGTTGCAGGATATTTTTGGGTAAAGACATTTCCGTTGGCCTCATGCATGTCACTGTTGTTCCCACAGAGGACTATTCACCCCGCGAGCTGCCTTGAAACGTGATCAAGCCCTTGTGAACATTTTGGCTATCCTAGTTGCAGATGGCATAGTTTGGGATAAAGTTGCATTCAAAATTAATGGCCCGACGGAAGTCCTTAGGATACCATAGGTGTTTTGCATTTTATTAGGAGATGTGGTAACACTGGACATACATTCCCTTGATTGGGATGTACAAGCAGTACATTCATTGTTTTCTAATTTAAAGTATTAGGCTGCCTTTGATGCAAAAGATTTATATTTAAATTCTGCAATTATGCTGACTTATTCTGTTATCAACATTATGGCCACCATTTCTTACACAAAACAAAGACGTTAAGACCTGTTTTTAATTCAATGCAGAGGTAACATTGTCCACCTCACTTACGGGGCAGTTCTAAAACACTTCGGAATAAATTGACCTATTTCACCAATTATAACACGTCCAATCCAGAATCCTGTTTCTTTAAATTGACAGTGCCATCTCAATCTAAATTAATTCTTACACACACAAAATTAATATATTCAAATTCATTTAGGGCTGATCTAGCCATACAGGGTTATGATCACTGGAGAGATACCATTGATTTGAAATCAATTTGGGGCACTAAGGCTTGGCAGGTTCAAGGAACTGAAACTTTGCATCGTGCTTGCCTAATTCCGACTCGAATATTTATTTACAAATGACACTGTGCACCAAACTTATTGTTTTGGACTGGCAACTGCCAACAACTTTTATATCCCATCCATTCCGTCATTGGCAGAGTATGATAATTGGCTTACACACACAAATTATACATTCAATGTATTACAAGCCCCTATACACCAAGGTCCTGTTTTCCTGTGTATAGTTCTATGTATGTGCAGAACCCCCGCAACAATACCTAATATGTAGACAGATAGCACCCAATTTATATGTATCAGAAAGGGTAGTCTGTCCGTTGCCATTGCCCTTCCCACCAACATAATGGTCCACCTGCCAGATTTAAAAGTGGGGGCACCTGGGTGTAACTACTACAGAGACTACTCTGTTTCCACCATGGTTAGACCCGATGAGGTAAGGGCCTTCGGAGGATGCCCTGTATGTACATTCATCTAATTTAGATGTGCAGACATACGGGTCAGTTTTCACTGCCAGAGACCACCTGGAAAACCTTGGCGGTATGGGGCAGTAAAAACTGCAAATGCCCCTGTCGCTGTGGAAAGTAGCTTCCAGCAAGAGGTCATTGTTTTTTTTACATTTTTTAAACACAAAATCCTCATTCCACAGTCCACAGTGAGGAAGAGTCTCTGTGTTGCAGGATATTTTTGGGTAAAGACATTTCCGTTGGCCTCATGCACGTCACTGTTGTTCCCACAGAGGACTATTCACCCCGCGAGCTGCCTTGGTGAGCCGCTGCTTCTTTGCCTACATTTACTGATCTGTTATTGTTGACTCACACCCACTGCTGCATGGAAGAACTTAGATCGTGAGCTGCTTCACGCTCGGACCCGCAACCCTTTTCTTTCTCACGCCGCCTGCTGCCTTCTTCCTTCAGTCTCTATGCATCATTTGCATCATCAGCGTCATACCGACATCCCTCAGCAGCTGTTTTTGGAACACATCATCAGCGTCAACATGACGTCCCTCAACAACTTTAATTGGAACATGTAAGACTGCAGCCATCTATGTTTGGAACACATTTCTTATTGTGCTGCATTACAGCCTTCAGATATGCGAATTCGCAAAAGTTCTCCCGGTGCTTGCACCTGATGGGAATTCTCTGACAGCTTGATAGTAAGTGAAGTGGCATTGAAAGCTGAAGCTGACATTGAGCTTTGCTGGCTAAATAAATCAATCAAAGATGATTTGTATAGCGCTACTTTTCACCCGTGAGGGTATGCAGGCACTGGGGGGGGGGGGGGAGGGGCGGGGGATTCTGCTGCTGAGGATGGCAGTCGAATAACCAGGTTTTAGGCCTTACCTGAAATCCTGCTGGGTGAGGGCTGCTCGAAGGTGGAGGGGGAGGCCATTTCAGGATTTTTCAGCCAGGTGGGAGAAGGGGCGGCCGCCACTTTTGCTTCTACGGATGCAGGAATGTGGGTTAGAGAGATGGAGGTGGAGTGCAGTTGTCTGACGGGTTGGTTGAAATTCATTCTGTGATTGAGTTAGGCCAGTCCCTTGTTGTGCAGGACTTTGTAGGCGTGGGTAAGCAGTTTGAATTGGCACTGTTTGCTGATAGGGAGCTGTGAGAAGTTGGCCTGGTATATGATGCTCACTAGTTAAAGTGATCACCTTGTACCATGCCAAGCAACCCTTATGGTGTGGTTGTAAGTCAACCTTTTCGGACTAGCTGCCCTAGTGGTAGCGTAGGCTAAGCAGTCTTTGAGGCTAAACTCGTGAAGCGTGTTAAGCCAGCTGTTTTACCAAATGCAACCCCCTTTTATACCAATGAAAGGACACCACACAGATATATATTCAAAATATATATGTATTTATTTATCAAAGTTACCCCTAGTCTCTTTATGAGCACAGGAGCACAAATCGTCAAACAAGATTATCACAGAATACACAGAAGTTGCACTTTATATGGGTAGGCCCTGGTGGCCACTCAAACCATATACTAAAATAGTGGTATAAGTACCACGAACAGAAAAGGGAAAAGGCCTAGGGCCTCTAGAATCGCTGGGCCTACAAGGAGCTAACGTCAGTTAGTGACCAGGAGGTCCACGGGTGGCGTGTGCAGAGCAAATAGTCACACGCGTGCTCCCATAGGTTTCAATGGGTGCGTAAAAAGTACAAAGTTACTGCAAAAGGAATCTTCCGGATGACCTAGGAACTTAAGATTTGGAACACAGGCACTAGAGATGTATTACTACACTTGGGCACAGGTGTGCCAGCTTTACCTCACCCACAGGAAGCGGGTGCATAGGCCTCGAAGTGCGTCGGGTTTCTTCTATCTGTTCCGTGGAGCTTGAAGACAAAGATGCTGCAGGCGGTCGGTCCGGGAGAGATGCAGTGGATCCAAGAGTGGATCGGAGATGTTGAAGACCTGTAAGCAGAGGGGACAGTGTTCACAGTCACTAGCCAGTGACCAGCGTGGCACCAGGTGGGTACCAGGCGATGTCGGGTGCAAACAGGTGATGAGGGGTAGCTTGTCTCCGCAGCCACGTGGTCCCTGAAGGTCGACGACGTCCAGGAGTCGGCTCACGAGCTGTCCCACGCAGGCTCTCGCTGTCGGCGGTGTCGGCGACTTGATCGAAGCAAACAAGCCTTGGCAAAAGCAATTGCAGGAGGATTCGGAAATCAGCTTTTGGTTCTGACCAGCAAGGTCAGAGGGATTGCTCCTTTGGAGGGGAGCAAGGGCCAGTCTGGAGCAACCAGACCAGCGGTGTTTGTCGTAGATTTCGTCGCCAAGATGGCCACTAGCCAGCGGGCCAGCAACCGGTTAGGCGCGTCGAGTGGCAAAATGCAGAAGGGCCCCACGCAGATCGTGGAGATGCTGGAGGGCTCACCTTTGGTGCAGATGCTGCTCGAGGGTTGGGCTTCTCAGGACCCAAAGCACAACTTGGAGGGAGCCTCGGTTGTTGCACTGGTCAGCTTGTCGTAGTCGTTCCAAGATGGCTGGCTCCACGTGTCTCGGTGCCTCCACGGGTCTCCTCTTTGCAGGGACTGTGGATCGGGCGGTGAGAGGTCTGGAGGTCCAGGTCTTGTCAGTCTCTGGGCTCGGGCTCCGGCGGGAGGCGGCGGCAAAGCAGACGTTGATTCGCTGGATGGTGCTTGCGTTAGCAAGGTGGTCACTCCCTGACCACAGGGGAGATTTTCTTCAGTCTTCTGTGCAGCAGAATGTCGAAGTTCCCGTCTTCTTCTTAGTTTCAAGTTGATTCCAGGATGTCTGAAGTCTTAGGACACAGCTCCTACCTTTAAGCGGATTCTAGGGGCCGGACTACCTGCTAGGTCCCTCCCTATGGGTGGGACCAGGAAGGGGGGTGGTTACACCCCCAATCCTTTGTCCAGCTCGCCCCAGGCCCGGGACTGGTGTGCCCCAGGACCGGTTTGAACTGGCATATGCCCCGAGGCTCCTTGTGAGCCACAGGCATGTCTGGTTTCTTTCAAGCCCTACCTGACCAATACACAAAATCCTGTCTGGGGTGGTGCTCGCACCTCCCCTGGCAGGAAACCCTTTGTCCACACCTCCCAAGCTGGAAGGACTCCCAGCAGCAGGAGGGCAGACTTGTGTCTGTGGTGGCAGCATCCATTTTGTGGAGCTGAGGCTATGTCTGATTTTACCCGGGTTTCAGGTACTGTACATGTCGTGTCCCTCTAGAAGGGTGGAATGCTAACCCCGTCGCCAGAATTGGCGAGGGGTTAGTATTCCAATTCGTATGACACCTTACTCGACATGTTTTGATAAAGCCAAACCAAAGATAGCATTTAACCGCGAGGTTCATAATGCACTTAAGAGTATATGGTATGACGATATCTGGAAACAGTAGAAGGAAGTTGTTCCGACCACTGCAGACAGGCTCAGCTCATGCCAGAGCACCATCTCACATGGAACCAAGCACTCTGCCTTCAGGATTGTTAAGGCCTGCCATAGGAGTGACTTATAGGTTACCAGGTGTCCCATTTAAGTTTAGGTATAGGTATACTACACCTAAGTAAGAGGTGATTACACCAACTTACCCCAGCTGAGTGATCAGCCAGTTGTGTCAGATTGTTAGGCCAAGCCTGGGGTGGCATAATACATGCTGCAGCCCTTGGCAGGCCTTGGGTACACCAATGCCCTGGGTACCTAGTGTACACTGGTACAGGGGCTGACAGGGTGATCCACTTCCAATTGGTTATGCACCTAGGGTGCATAGTTTTAATTTAGTAGAGAGAACAGCAGGCTGGGGGTCTAATTGGCAGGCCCACAGCCTCAATATGTCAAAAACCAGTGAAGCAAAAAGCAAAAATTTGGGGTGACCATAGGATAGCAGACCCTACTCTCCTACACAACCCCCCCCCAAACGCTGGGACATTAAACTAGCCTTGACCAGTCTCGTCTTCATGTCCTAAGTGGAAGTACCTGGAGAGACCATCTGCATTCCCATGGTCAGTACCTGGCCGGTGCTCCACTGTAAAGTCCATCCCCTGTAGGGAAATGGACCACCTAAGCAGTTTGGGGTTTTCACCCTTCATCTGATTTAGCCACAAGAGGGGCTTATGGTCGGTCTGAATCTTGAAGTGAGTGCCAAACAAGTATGGCCTCAGCTTCTTCAGGGCCCACACCACAGCAAAGGCCTCCCTCTCAATAGCTGACCAATTCTTCTCTCTGGGGGTCAACCTTCTGCTAATAAAAGCAATGGGTTGGTCTTGACCATCTACATTAAGTTGTGACAGCACAGCTCCCACACCCAACTCAGAAGCATCTGTTTGGACAATAAACTCTTTGGAGTAGTCAGGACTTTTCAGGATAGGTGCAGAGCACATGGCCTCCTTCAGGTCATCAAATGCCTTTTGACAGCTTACTGTCCACTGAACCTTTTTGGGCATCTTCTTGGATGTCAGATCATTAAGAGGAGTCACAATGGATCCATAGTTCTTAACAAACTTCCTGTAATACCCAGTCAAGCCCAAGAAAGCTCGAACTTGAGTCTGGGTGGTTGGAGGGGACCAATCCTTGATGGACTGTATCTTACTCTCCAGTGGTTGAACTTGGCCCCCACCTACAAGGTGGCCCAAATATACAACCTTACTCTGCCCTATCTGGCACTTAGTAGCCTTGATAGTGAGGCCTGCCCTTTGCAGAGCCTCAAGAGCCTTCTTCAGGTGGATCAGGTGATCCTCCCAGGTGGAACTAAAGACAGCAATGTCATCAAGATATGCTGCGCAAAAGTCATCCAACCCAGTAAGGACTTGGTTCACCAGCCTTTGGAAGGTGGCAGGTGCATTCTTCAGACCAAAGGGCATCACCACAAACTGATAATGCCCGCCTGGGGTTGAGAATGCTGTTTTGGCCTTAGACTCCTCAGCTAATCTGATTTGCCAATAGCCAGCTGTCAAGTCAAATGTGCTCAAAAACTTTGCAGAAGCTAGTTTGTCTATGAGCTCATCTGCCCTTGGAATAGGGTGTGCATCTGTCCTGGTGACAGCATTGAGTCCTCTGTAGTCCACACAGAACCTCATCTCTCTCTTGCCATCTTTGGTGTGAGGTTTGGGGACCAGAACCACTGGGCTAGCCCAGGGGCTCTCTGAGGGTTCAATGACACCTAATTCCAGCATTTTATGTACCTCAGCCTTTATACAGTCCCTGACGTGGTCAGGTTGTCTGTAAAGTTTGTTCTTTACAGGCAGACTGTCACCAGTGTCCACAACATGGGTACACCAGTCAGTTTGACTAGGTATCAAGGAAAACATATGTGAAAATGATTGTAGAACCTGTCTACATTCAGTCTGCTGATGGGCAGTGAGGTTGCCTCCAAGGGTCACTCCTTCAACTGAGCCATCTTCAGGGTTCTGAGACAACAGGTCTGGGAGAGGGTCACTCTCTTCCTCCTGTCCCTCATCTGTAGCCATGAGCAAGCCCATGTCTGCCCTGTCAACATATGCTTTAAGCCTGTTAACATGGAGTACCCTGTGGGGACTCCTGGGAGTTCCTAGGTCCACCAAGTAGGTGACCTCTCCCTTCTTTTCCAGGATTGTATGGGGTCCAGACCATTTGTCTTGGAGTGCTGCTGGGGCCACTGGCTCCAACACCCATACCTTCTGTCCTGGCTGATACTCAACCAAGACAGCCTTTTGGTCATGCCAAGCTTTCTGTAAGGCCTGGCTTGCCTCAAGGTTTTTAGATGCCTTCTCCATATACTCAGCCATCCTGGAGCGGAGACCAAGTACATAGTCCACTATGTCTAGCTTAGGCTTTTTGAGAGGTAACTCCCATCCTTCCTTCACCAAACACAGTGGGCCTCTCACAGGGTGCCCAAACAACAATTCAAAGGGGCTGTAGCCAACTCCTTTTTGTGGGACCTCTCTGTAAGCAAACAGAAGGCAGGGTAGAAGGATATCCCATCTTCGCCTGAGCTTTTCAGGTAATCCTTTGATCATACCCTTTAGGGTCTTGTTGAATCTCTCAACAAGCCCATTGCATTGTGGGTGATAAGGGGTGGTGAACTTGTAGTTGACACCACATTCCTTCCACATAGCTGTCAAGTATCCTGACATAAAGTTGGTACCTCTGTCAGATACTACCTCCTTAGGAAACCCCACTCTGGAGAATACTCCCAGCAGGGCCCTGGCCACAACAGGTGCTGTAGTGGTCCTAAGGGGAATTGCCTCTGGATACCTGGTGGCATGATCCACTACCACCAGTATAAATCTGTGCCCAGATGCAGTGGGAGGATCCATGGGACCCACTATGTCTATTCCCACTCTTTCAAAGGGAACCCCCACCACAGGTAGTGGTATCAGGGGGGCCTTTGTTGTGCCACCTGATTTGCCACTGGCTTGGCAGGTAACACAGGAGCGACAAAACTCCTTTGTATCTTCATTCATATGAGGCCAGTGAAAGTGAGGGACAAGTCTGTCCCAGGTCTTGTTCTGGCCTAGGTGTCCTGCTAAAGGAATATCATGGGCCAAGGTAAGAAGGAAGCCCCTAAATTGCAGAGGTATGACCAACCTCCTGGTTGCACCAGGCTTGGGGTCTCTAGCCTCTGAATAAAGGAGCCCTTCATCCCAATACACTTTATGGGTACCTTGAGCATTCCCAGCAGCCTCAGCAGCAGCCAGCTGTCTGAGGGGTTCAAGAGAGGGACAGGATAACTGAGCCTGCCTCAAGTCAGCCCTTGAAGGTCCCCCTGTCCCCAGAAACTCAACCTGATCAGGTTCAAGCTCTTCAGGGACAGTTCCTTCAGGGTCCTCTAGATCAGCTTCCTGGGAAGGCTGATCATCACTCTGAGGCAGGGGGGAAGGCACAGCCTTGACCCTCCTGTTCTTCTTCTTGGTAGGTGCTTGGTCCATTGTTCCAGGATCCAAGACCTGTGGTTCAGTGAGGCACTTTTTGGCCTGTGACCTGGTCACAGCAAGGACATGTGATGATATACCTAACATCTCTGCATGAGTCCTGTACTCCACTTCTGACCATAGAGAGCTCTCTAGGTCATTGCCCAACAAACATTCTACTGGGAGGTCTGCACTAACCACAACCCTTTTGAGGCCAGTTACCCCTCCCCATGAGAAGTTAACAACTGCCACACTATGTGAAGTAGTGGCATTGCTGGCATTGGTCACCAGGTAGTTCTCACCTGGTATGTACTGTCCAGGATCCACAAAGCCTGGTGTCACCATAGTGACACTGGCACATGTGTCCCTGTAGGCTTGAGCCACTTTGTCATTAATTAAAGGAGTCTGTCTGTACTTGCCCAGGTTACTGGGGCTCACAGTCAGGGACAAATCAATGTCCCCATCACAGATCAAGACTGCCTGTGTAAGGGTTCTGTCTAAGTCAGAATCTCCTTCAGTTCCCATAGTGATTCCCACTACACCCTTTGTCTGGGGACCAACACTGCTAACAGTAGTACTGGGAGCAGGTGCCTTAGGGGCAACAGTGTTGGGGGCTCCACCCTTTTTGCAATCACTAGTCCAGTGAGTTGTATTTTTACAATGATTGCACCAGGGTTTCTTCTGACCTTCTTTCTTCTTCTTGGACTGTTGGGACCCACCCTCCTTAGCAGTAGTTTGGGGCCCTGTTGAAGACTTCTGGTCTTTAGGTTTCTGATCTCCACCCTTTTGGTCTGTTTTCTTCTGATCACCCCCTTGGCCCTGGTTCTGGTTCTTTTGCTTAACCCTGGTTCTGACCCATTTGTCTGCCTTCTTTCCCAATTCTTGGGGAGAGGTCAGATCAGAGTCAACCAAGTGTTGATGCAGTTGCTGGTTTTGACAGTTATTTAAAATCTGTTCTCTCATCATCAAATTATACAATCCTGTAAAATCAGATACCTTACTCCCCAGCAACCAACCCTCCAAAGCCTTAGTGGCACATTCAATGTATTCAGACCAGTCCTGAGTCTGTGTCTTTTGGGTGTCTCTGAACATTAACCTGTACTGCTCAGTGGTTAAGCCTAACCCATCAACTAGAACACTCTTCAGGACTCTGTAGTTTCTGACATCCTCTTCTCTAACAGTGAGGAGTCTGTCTCTGCCTCTTCCTTCAAAGGAGAGCCAGAGGATTGCTGCCCACTGATCTTCAGGAACCTGCTGTACTTTGCAGGCTCTCTCAAGAGCAGTTATCCACTTGTGGATGTCATCCCCACTTTTGTAGGGGGGCACAACCTTAGACAGGTTTCTATTGTCGAAAACCCTATCTTTGTCCTTAGGGACAATGCTGCCACCAGTGGGTATGGACCCACTCTCTTTATGCTGTCTAGCCTTGCTAAGTTTCTCTTCCATCAGGGCTACTTCTAGCTCCTGCTTCCTGATCCTCAGCTGGGCCTCTTGCATCTTGGCCTCATGTTCCCTCCTCTGAGGGGTGGTCATCCTTCTCCTGGAGTGACCTTGAGAGCCTCTAGAGCCATGGGAAGCATTGGAGTCACCTGAGCGATTCCTTTGCCTTCCAAGCCCTGTGTTAAGTCCACTGGGGAGATCCAGTGGGTTGAACCCACTGTCAGTCCCCAATAGCCTTGGTTTAGCTGGGCCAAGTATAATACTTGGCACTGGGCTAGTTCTCCCTTCATCCTCACTACTGTCAGTATCCTTTTCACTCTCATCCTCTGTGGTAGGCATCCCATCTAAGGGGTGACTATTGGGAAGGGGTACTTCAGTGGCATCTTTAGAAGGGGGGCCTCCTGTTCCTGTCCCTAAGGGGGCTAACTGGGAAGCTTTCTTGAGTGCTCTCTGATTCTCATCATTCTGTAAGAGCTCTCTGAGCTCAGCAGAGTTTGGGTTCTTGGGCTGTTTAAGGCCTCTAAGAGTTGCCAAATGCCTGAGCTCATTCTGATTAAGGGTAGCAAAGCTGGATGGTGCCCTCTGGGGGTCACTCTCAACAGAGATGGGTACAGTGGACCCCTCTGCCCCGGCCATTGCTCTTAAGTGTGGGTGGATGTGTTGCAATCTACCTACACTTGGGTTTACCTACTAAACCTATCTAGTAGTTGTAGTCAGGGTGTGCTACTCCCTTTGCTCTACAACAACTAAGTTCAGTAGAACTTAAGTATATCTAATCTTGTTTTATATGTACCTACAGGTACCTATGTGATCTTTCAATTGGTAACCAAGAGATTACAATGGTAAAACACAGCAAGCTCAAATCCAACCGCTGCTCACCAATGTGAGAAGTTGGCCTGGTATATGATGCTCACTAGTTAAAGTGATCACCTTGTACCATGCCAAGCAACCCTTATGGTGTGGTTGTAAGTCAACCTTTTCGGACTAGCTGCCCTAGTGGTAGCGTAGGCTAAGCAGTCTTTGAGGCTAAACTCGTGAAGCGTGTTAAGCCAGCTGTTTTACCAAATGCAACCCCCTTTTATACCAATGAAAGGACACCACACAGATATATATTCAAAATATATATGTATTTATTTATCAAAGTTACCCCTAGTCTCTTTATGAGCACAGGAGCACAAATCGTCAAACAAGATTATCACAGAATACACAGAAGTTGCACTTTATATGGGTAGGCCCTGGTGGCCACTCAAACCATATACTAAAATAGTGGTATAAGTACCACGAACAGAAAAGGGAAAAGGCCTAGGGCCTCTAGAATCGCTGGGCCTACAAGGAGCTAACGTCAGTTAGTGACCAGGAGGTCCACGGGTGGCGTGTGCAGAGCAAATAGTCACACGCGTGCTCCCATAGGTTTCAATGGGTGCGTAAAAAGTACAAAGTTACTGCAAAAGGAATCTTCCGGATGACCTAGGAACTTAAGATTTGGAACACAGGCACTAGAGATGTATTACTACACTTGGGCACAGGTGTGCCAGCTTTACCTCACCCACAGGAAGCGGGTGCATAGGCCTCGAAGTGCGTCGGGTTTCTTCTATCTGTTCCGTGGAGCTTGAAGACAAAGATGCTGCAGGCGGTCGGTCCGGGAGAGATGCAGTGGATCCAAGAGTGGATCGGAGATGTTGAAGACCTGTAAGCAGAGGGGACAGTGTTCACAGTCACTAGCCAGTGACCAGCGTGGCACCAGGTGGGTACCAGGCGATGTCGGGTGCAAACAGGTGATGAGGGGTAGCTTGTCTCCGCAGCCACGTGGTCCCTGAAGGTCGACGACGTCCAGGAGTCGGCTCACGAGCTGTCCCACGCAGGCTCTCGCTGTCGGCGGTGTCGGCGACTTGATCGAAGCAAACAAGCCTTGGCAAAAGCAATTGCAGGAGGATTCGGAAATCAGCTGTTGGTTCTGACCAGCAAGGTCAGAGGGATTGCTCCTTTGGAGGGGAGCAAGGGCCAGTCTGGAGCAACCAGACCAGCGGTGTTTGTCGTAGATTTCGTCGCCAAGATGGCCACTAGCCAGCGGGCCAGCAACCGGTTAGGCGCGTCGAGTGGCAAAATGCAGAAGGGCCCCACGCAGATCGTGGAGATGCTGGAGGGCTCACCTTTGGTGCAGATGCTGCTCGAGGGTTGGGCTTCTCAGGACCCAAAGCACAACTTGGAGGGAGCCTCGGTTGTTGCACTGGTCAGCTTGTCGTAGTCGTTCCAAGATGGCTGGCTCCACGTGTCTCGGTGCCTCCACGGGTCTCCTCTTTGCAGGGACTGTGGATCGGGCGGTGAGAGGTCTGGAGGTCCAGGTCTTGTCAGTCTCTGGGCTCGGGCTCCGGCGGGAGGCGGCGGCAAAGCAGACGTTGATTCGCTGGATGGTGCTTGCGTTAGCAAGGTGGTCACTCCCTGACCACAGGGGAGATTTTCTTCAGTCTTCTGTGCAGCAGAATGTCGAAGTTCCCGTCTTCTTCTTAGTTTCAAGTTGATTCCAGGATGTCTGAAGTCTTAGGACACAGCTCCTACCTTTAAGCGGATTCTAGGGGCCGGACTACCTGCTAGGTCCCTCCCTATGGGTGGGACCAGGAAGGGGGGTGGTTACACCCCCAATCCTTTGTCCAGCTCGCCCCAGGCCCGGGACTGGTGTGCCCCAGGACCGGTTTGAACTGGCATATGCCCCGAGGCTCCTTGTGAGCCACAGGCATGTCTGGTTTCTTTCAAGCCCTACCTGACCAATACACAAAATCCTGTCTGGGGTGGTGCTCGCACCTCCCCTGGCAGGAAACCCTTTGTCCACACCTCCCAAGCTGGAAGGACTCCCAGCAGCAGGAGGGCAGACTTGTGTCTGTGGTGGCAGCATCCATTTTGTGGAGCTGAGGCTATGTCTGATTTTACCCGGGTTTCAGGTACTGTACATGTCGTGTCCCTCTAGAAGGGTGGAATGCTAACCCCGTCGCCAGAATTGGCGAGGGGTTAGTATTCCAATTCGTATGACACCTTACTCGACATGTTTTGATAAAGCCAAACCAAAGATAGCATTTAACCGCGAGGTTCATAATGCACTTAAGAGTATATGGTATGACGATATCTGGAAACAGTAGAAGGAAGTTGTTCCGACCACTGCAGACAGGCTCAGCTCATGCCAGAGCACCATCTCACATGGAACCAAGCACTCTGCCTTCAGGATTGTTAAGGCCTGCCATAGGAGTGACTTATAGGTTACCAGGTGTCCCATTTAAGTTTAGGTATAGGTATACTACACCTAAGTAAGAGGTGATTACACCAACTTACCCCAGCTGAGTGATCAGCCAGTTGTGTCAGATTGTTAGGCCAAGCCTGGGGTGGCATAATACATGCTGCAGCCCTTGGCAGGCCTTGGGTACACCAATGCCCTGGGTACCTAGTGTACACTGGTACAGGGGCTGACAGGGTGATCCACTTCCAATTGGTTATGCACCTAGGGTGCATAGTTTTAATTTAGTAGAGAGAACAGCAGGCTGGGGGTCTGATTGGCAGGCCCACAGCCTCAATATGTCAAAAACCAGTGAAGCAAAAAGCAAAAATTTGGGGTGACCATAGGATAGCAGACCCTACTCTCCTACAGGAGCCAGTGCAGAGATTTGAGGTGAGGGGTGATGTAAGTCCATCTCAGGTCGAGTATGTGCCTGGCTGCTGTTTTCTGGATGGTCTTGAGTCTGTTTAGTAGTTGTGAGGTGATCCTCACATATAGCGAGTTGCTGTAGTCCAGACAGCTGGTGGTGAGGGCCTGGGTGATGGTGCGTCTGATGCTGATGGGGAGCCATTTGAAGACCTTACTGAGCATGCGTAGGAGGAGGAAGCAGAAAGAAAAGACTGCTTTTATCTGTTTCTTCATAGTGAGCTTGTTCTCAAGTATGATGCTGAGGTTCCTCTGGTGTTCTGGGGGTATAGGTAAGGGACCAAGTTCAGTTGGCCACAAGGAGTCATTCTATGGTGAGTTGTTGCTCCGGAAGATCAGTATCTCTGTTTGTTGTTGTTGAGTTTGAGGCACATGTTAAACAGGGTTGGGCTCAGACAGGTCCCTAGAGGAATACCACAGATGTTGTTCTTTGGGCTCGAGGTGTAGGGTGGGATGCAGATGCTCTTGGTTCTTCCGGTATGGAAGGATGCGATCCACTTGAGAGCTTTCCCTAGTATCCCCATCTGGTTCAGTCTGTGTAAGTGTAGGTTTCTGTACTGTGATTTGCATGAAATCCAAATTGGGATGGGTCAAGGAGGTTGTTGTTTTCTAGGTGGTTGGTGAGTTGTAGGTTTATTGCTTTCCCAAGAACTTTTGTGGGGAAAGTGAGCAGAGAAGGTGACTATTTTGCTGGTGAAGACGTCTGCAAGGGTATCGCATAGGTACTGGGAGGGTTTGATGGTGTTCTCGGTAGCTGTGGGTTTGGAGAATCCTTTGATGATGCAAAATATTTCCTTGCTGGGGTTTGAGCTGTCTTCGAAGAAGGTGGTCATAGGGCGTTTCTTGACATTTTTCAGTGTCTGGTGGTATCCGTTGAGGGTTAGTTTGAAGTTAGCTCGAGCGGTGGGTGCTTTGCTGGTGCACCAGGTCCTTTTAAGACATTTGCAGATGCGCTTGGAGGATTTGAGATCTGGGGTGTACCAGCTGTCATGTTTGGGGTTCTGCCTGGTTTGGTGGGTTTGAGGGGGGTGTCTATTCAGTAATCCATGAGTTGACATTTTTTAAACCCACCTCGAGGTTGAAGGTGGCTTCTGGGGGAACGGGTGATGAGGGTGTTGATCCAAAGGTTTTCGGTTACTTTGCTCCAGCTCCTGTGGGGGTGCTGGATGGGTTGGTGGTAATTGTGGGGGTGGCTGTGATGTAGAAGTAGATGAACGAGTGGTCTTACCACGTGATTACAGAGGTGTGGCTGTACCTGCTTCTGTTACATCGAATACCAGAGTAGATTTTACTGCATCAGTTGTGCCATCAAATTTCCAGTAACAATTTGTGTTTTGAAGAAAAAAAATAGAGAGAAAGACTCTAGATATGTATATTATTTATAGATTTTGCCATTGTTGTTGGTTACTACCTGTTTATCATCTTTATTATTTCAAATACCATTTTTTAAATTTGTTTAGTACACAATGCAGAATGTTAGTGCCACTCTCTTTATCTTCTTCAGAAGAACCCATTTTCCATTGGGCTAAATGGAAAAAGGTTTTCAACCATTACGCTAGAGTGTGTTGTACTTAAGTGCTGATAGGAAAATCTTGTTGTTTATTGCCCTGTTGTGGACCGGAAGGTCAAGAGGTATTTGAGGACCTACCAGAGTTATCTCATGAAGACTGCACAGGGTTGAATGGATTTGAAATTTGCGTAAAGAGGTTGGATAATTATTATCTTCATAACCAGCAGACTCGATTACGGAAACACCCTCTACGCCGGAATCAACACATCCCGGCTCCACAAACTCCAGACCATCCAGAACACCGCAGCCAGACTCGTCCTCGGAATCCCACAATGGGAAAACATCACTCAGAACCTGCGCAACCTCCACTGGTTCCCCGTCGAGAAGAGAGTTACGTTCAAGATACTCAACCACGCCTACAAATGCCTTCACAACACTGGACCCCGATATAACAACGAGAGAATCTCCTTCCACGTACCCAAGCGAAACCTTAGATCTGCCGACCTCGCCGAAACCCGACGCACAGATGGAAGAGCCTTCTCCTACATCGCGGCCAAGTCCTGGAACGAGCTCCCGATCGGTATCAGAGGCACCCCCTCCCTGAACATCTTCAAGAAAATGCTCAAGACATGGCTTTTCGACTGAATGGAACTGCCTACCCCCACCCCCCAGCACCTTGGGACCCTCACGGGTGAGTAGCGTGCTTACAATTCCCTTGATTGATTGATGGAGTACTGTTTTGGAACGCTACCATTTTGGGAATAGAATGTAAAGGTTAGATGAATCCATTCAAGAGTATGTAACGTCTTCCCGTAAACTTGCTTTAACATGTAATTTTCAAGCATCTTCTGAGGAGCATCTTTGGGATCAGTTAATGCTAGGTTGCTCTATTAAAAAAACAAAGCTATCCATATTGCAAAAAGATAACCCTTCTTTAAAGGATGTTTTGATGTTTGCCAAAATATGTGAACATTTAATGGAGTGTGCGGCAATGATCAAAAAAGAAAAACTTTGTTCAAGAAGAGGGGTGGTGGAGACAGGGTTCATCTTGTAAAATTTGACAGTTAAAAAAAAAAAAAGAACAAACAGTTCCTAAGAAGGTTATCGTGTAAGTGGCAATATCAACCACTTTCAAAGAGTGTCCTGGATGGAAATCCTGGCGCAAAAAGTGTGCAAAAAAGGGTCATTTCACTAATTTCTGCAGACCTAGTAGTGTCAAACAGAAGGTGAGAGAGATTGACGTAGAGTCTCAGGATGAGTGTGAGGACATAGTATTGCAGACTAATATGCATGATTGTGAAGGTGTTAATATCAAACAGGATAATGTACTTGCGTATGAAGAAAAAACTCAGGAGCATGAGAAGACGGTACGGGAAGTTTTACAAAGAATTGAATCTAGTGGACTAACAGTTAAAATAAAAAAGTGTAGATTTAGGGGCCGATTCCGATCCTGTAAAAAGGCCCTACGAATAGTCGTACGGAGCGTTTTCTCCGTACGACTCGTACCAGGTAAACTAATTTCACAACCTAGGAAGTACGATTCGTACAGGAAGCCTTTTTCTGTACGAATCGTACAAAAGACCGTACAGCAAAAAAATACCCACGATTCCGATCCGGAAATGCTTATACGCGACGTCCGTATGTATTTCACCAGAGTTTTCCGGCCCAGCAAGTACGATTCGTATCGATGTCACTCCGTACGGCTCTTTGTTTACGGGAGCCAAACACAGCCGGAAAAGCAGAGTCCAACGCGAACGGCAAAGCCACGGAGCCCCGGTACGCGGCGTACAGCCATGCACCCCATCGTACGTGTCATCCCGGTCCTCCTGGCCTACGACCTGGTGCACCGCACCCGACGCACATGCCGCAGAAGGTGAGAACAACATGCATGGGTACGGTGCGTACCACACGTACCCCTACGGCGCCGTGACAACAGTGGTACGGACCGTACCCACGCATAAATGCATGGGTATGGTGCATACCCCTATGGCCCCATGAGTCCTCAGGTACGGACCGTACCCATGCGTTCATGCGTGGGTACGGTGCGTAACCCTACGGCCCCATAATTAATCAGGTACGGACCGTACCCACGCATGAAGGCGTGGGTACGGTGCGTACCCCTACGGCCCCATGAGTCCTCAGGTACGGACCGTACCCACGCATGAATGCGTGGGTATGGTGCGTAACCCTACGGCCCCATAATTAATCAGGTACGGACCGTACCCACGCATGAAGGCGTGGGTACGGTGCGTACCCCTACGGCCCCATGAGTCCTCAGCTATGGACCGTACCCACACATGAATGCGTGGGTACAGTGTGTACCCCTATGTCCCCATGAGTACTCAGGTACGGACCGTACCCACGCATGAATGCATGGGTACGGTGCGTACCCCTACGGCCCCATTGGTAACCAGGTGCGGACCGTACCCACGCATAAATGCATAGGTACGGTCCGTACCACACATACCCTGTTACAGCAGCAGGAAAATTTGGATACGAGGCGTACACACGCCATGAATGTGGGCATAGAGGACTGGCCCAGCATGTTCACTACAAACTGATGTGCGTGTATGTCCTGGCCAGCAGTGTACAGCTCCAAGGGGGTGCGTGGGTGGGTGCAGAGGCCTCCCAGCAGTGCCCAGACATATGAGGGGTGGGTGCATATCACTACCAGCAGTGCCCAGACATATGAGGGGTGGGTGCAGAGGACTACCAGCAGTGCCCAGGCAAATGAGGGGTGGGTGCATATCACTCCCAGCAGTGCCCAGACATATGAGGGGTGGGTCAGAGGACTCCCAGCAGTGCCCAGATATATGAGGGGTGGGTGCATATCACTACCAGCAGTGCCCCCCAGACATATGAGGGGTGGGTGCAGAGGACTCCCAGCAGTGCCCAGACATATGAGGGGTGGGTGCAGAGGACTCCCAGCAGTGCCCAGACATATGAGGGGTGGGTGCAGAGGACTACCAGCAGTGCCCAGACATATGAGGGGTGGGTGCAGAGGACTACCAGCAGTGCCCAGACATATGAGGGGTGGGTGCAGAGGACTTCCAGCAGTGCCCAGACATATGAGGGGTGGGTGCAGAGGACTCCCAGCAGTGCCCAGACATATGAGGGGTGGTTGCATATCCCTCCCAGCAGTGCCCAGACATATGAGGGGTGGGTGCAGAGGACTCCCAGCAGTGCCCAGACATATGAGGGGTGGTTGCATATCCCTCCCAGCAGTGCCCAGACATATGAGGGGTGGGTGCATATCACTCCCAGCAGTGCCCAGACATATGAGGGGTGGGTGCAGAGGACAACCAGCAGTGCCCAGACATATGAGGGGTGGGTGTAGAGGACTCCCAGCAGTGCCCAGACATATGAGGGGTGGGTGCATATCCCTCCCAGCAGGGCCCAGCCATATGAGGGGTGGGTGCAGAGGACTCCCAGCAGTGCCCAGACATATGAGGGGTGGTTGCATATCCCTCCCAGCAGTGCCCAGACATATGAGGGGGGGGCAGAGGACTACCAGCAGTGCCCAGACATATGAGGGGTGGGTGCATATCACTCCCAGCAGTGCCCAGACATATGAGGGGTGGGTGCAGAGGACAACCAGCAGTGCCAAGACATATGAGGGGTGGGTGTAGAGGACTCCCAGCAGTGCCCAGACATATGAGGGGTGGGTGCATATCCCTCCCAGCAGGGCCCAGACATATGAGGGTTGGGTGCAGAGGACTCCCAGCAGTGCCCAGACATATGAGGGGTGGGTGCAGAGGACTCCCAGCAGTATCCAGACATATGAAGGGTGGGTGCAGAGGACTCCCAGCAGTGCCCAGACATATGAGGGGTGGGTGCGGAGGACTCCCAGCAGTGCCCAGACATATGAGGGGTGGGTGCAGAGGACTACCAGCAGTGCCAAGACATATGAGGGGTGGGTGCATATCACTCCCAGCAGTGCCCAGACATATGAGGGTGGGTGCAGAGGACAACCAGCAGTGCCCAGACATATGAGGGGTGGGTGTAGAGGACTCCCAGCAGGGCCCAGACATATGAGAGGTGGGTGCAGAGGACTACCAGCAGTGCCCAGACATATGAGGGGTCTGTGCATATCACTCCCACTGCATGACACACCACATGTGGGTGTGAGGACATGCAACACATGTATATCCACCCATGGCAGATGCCCCACAATACACACCCGGATTCAATGCCAACAGACTGCATAGTCATGGAAATTCACACTAAAATAAGTTAGCCAAGGGGACCACACACTGTCACGCACATCACTGGAGTGATAGGCATGTCCAGGTGCAGGTCCAGCCACCCAGATGATGTCTCTCATGTAAGGAATAGGGTCCACTGCCACTAGATACAATGCCCACAACTGTGAGTCAGGTGCCCAAATACCCTGCATTACACATGCCATTTGTGTGTTAGGCCGTGATTACACACATGCATAGTGCTGAAAAGGGCCAATTGCTCCCTGATGCCATTCCTACATACACAAAACACAAGTACAGTGACTGGCAAGGATGGCACAGACGATTTAGCAGGAGACATTGGTGAGCATGCATCGCCATTGGTGAAGGGATCCGTCACCAACAGAGGATATGTTGACATAGGTCGGCACAACAATTGTGCAACTGTTTGCAGGGAACATGTCAGGTGCCACACGGGAAGGAACACTTCCTGGGAGAATGTCTCACAATCCAAAATAACAAACACTACAAATTAATATTTTCACAGACAATGAGATAGCACACAGACACCATGGTCCACCTCATGACCATCATACTAAAACATTTCTCAGAACCCTAACACATTACCAGAACACCGACTTCATGGGCCTCGTCACCAACATCAAGTACCTGAAATGCAATAGTGTGGAAACTAAAAGAAAAGGCTTTATTCAGCACACAAACAAAAGAAGTTGTAATAAAACACTATTCACAAAGGCCATTGGCCAGTCCATAGATTGAGTCCAAGGGTGGACGGATGCGAGTGTGTCCACCCTTACCTTGCCTGCACAAAGTCACCTCAAGGGTTGTCGACCGGGGGGGCGCATCGCCAGTGGGAGTACCAGGCACCGCAGGGACAGGAGTGGGTTGGGTAGGTGTGGTGGGTGCAGGGCTGGACGTATCCACCACAGGGGGTGGTGCAGCGCCAAAGGTGGTGGTGAGCAGCTCGCTGCACACTGCAGCCAGGGCATCCAGAGGAACCCCTGCACCAGAACGAACACCACCACAAATGGAGGGGGGGGTGTCCGAGGGATGGGGTGCAGCGCTCTTGGGGGAGGTGGTGGACATGGGGGGAACTCAACTCCCCTGGCCGGAGACTTCCTCAACCGCTTGCGGGGTGGTGTCACAGTGGGGCTGAGGGACTGACTAGCCCTGTCGGTCACTTTGGGAGATGTCTTGGCAGGGGAGCTAAGGGGAGTAAATAGAACAGTATGTGTATGCGTTAGCCATCCCTGGACACGTGTTTCGAGGTAGTTGCCTCTCGTCAGCAGGGAGCAGGTCAATGTAAAGGGGTGCCGCGTGGACTGCCAAATGTAATTAAAAGCAGGTCAAGTACCTCTCCTGGCGCGCAGGTGCAGACTCAAGGCTCGTCAGCCCGTTAGCTTAAGGAAGCCGTTTAAATTGAAGAAAAGTAGGTCGCACACCGCTCGTCACACCAGCAAGTTGCCCCAAAGGACTGTGGGAAATGTAGTGGCGACGGCGGGTACGCCTATGCCACAAAATGTAAATAGAACAGTATGTGTATGCGTTAGCCATCCCTGGACACGTGTTTCGAGGTAGTTGCCTCTCGTCAGCAGGGAGCAGGTCAATGTAAAGGGGTGCCGCGTGGACTGCCAAATGTAATTAAAAGCAGGTCAAGTACCTCTCCTGGCGCGCAGGTGCAGACTCAAGGCTCGTCAGCCCGTTAGCTTAAGGAAGCCGTTTAAATTGAAGAAAAGTAGGTCGCACACCGCTCGTCACACCAGCAAGTTGCCCCAAAGGACTGTGGGAAATGTAGTGGCGACGGCGGGTACGCCTATGCCACAAAATGTAAATAGAACAGTATGTGTATGCGTTAGCCATCCCTGGACACGTGTTTCGAGGTAGTTGCCTCTCGTCAGCAGGGAGCAGGTCAATGTAAAGGGGTGCCGCGTGGACTGCCAAATGTAATTAAAAGCAGGTCAAGTACCTCTCCTGGCGCGCAGGTGCAGACTCAAGGCTCGTCAGCCCGTTAGCTTAAGGAAGCCGTTTAAATTGAAGAAAAGTAGGTCGCACACCGCTCGTCACACCAGCAAGTTGCCCCAAAGGACTGTGGGAAATGTAGTGGCGACGGCGGGTACGCCTATGCCACAAAATGTAAATAGAACAGTATGTGTATGCGTTAGCCATCCCTGGACACGTGTTTCGAGGTAGTTGCCTCTCGTCAGCAGGGAGCAGGTCAATGTAAAGGGGTGCCGCGTGGACTGCCAAATGTAATTAAAAGCAGGTCAAGTACCTCTCCTGGCGCGCAGGTGCAGACTCAAGGCTCGTCAGCCCGTTAGCTTAAGGAAGCCGTTTAAATTGAAGAAAAGTAGGCCGCACACCGCTCGTCACACCAGCAAGTTGCCCCAAAGGACTGTGGGAAATGTAGTGGCGACGGCGGGTACGCCTATGCCACAAAATGTAAATAGAACAGTATGTGTATGCGTTAGCCATCCCTGGACACGTGTTTCGAGGTAGTTGCCTCTCGTCAGCAGGGAGCAGGTCAATGTAAAGGGGTGCTGCGTGGACTGCCAAATGTAATTAAAAGCAGGTCAAGTACCTCTCCTGGCGCGCAGGTGCAGACTCAAGGCTCGTCAGCCCGTTAGCTTAAGGAAGCAGTTTAAATTGAAGAAAAGTAGGTCGCACACCGCTCGTCACACCAGCAAGTTGCCCCAAAGGACTGTGGGAAATGTAGTGGCGACGGCGGGTACGCCTATGCCACAAAATGTAAATAGAACAGTATGTGTATGCGTTAGCCATCCCTGGACACGTGTTTCGAGGTAGTTGCCTCTCGTCAGCAGGGAGCAGGTCAATGTAAAGGGGTGCCGCGTGGACTGCCAAATGTAATTAAAAGCAGGTCAAGTACCTCTCCTGGCGCGCAGGTGCAGACTCAAGGCTCGTCAGCCCGTTAGCTTAAGGAAGCCGTTTAAATTGAAGAAAAGTAGGTCGCACACCGCTCGTCACACCAGCAAGTTGCCCCAAAGGACTGTGGGAAATGTAGTGGCGACGGCGGGTACGCCTATGCCACAAAATGTAAATAGAACAGTATGTGTATGCGTTAGCCATCCCTGGACACGTGTTTCGAGGTAGTTGCCTCTCGTCAGCAGGGAGCAGGTCAATGTAAAGGGGTGCCGCGTGGACTGCCAAATGTAATTAAAAGCAGGTCAAGTACCTCTCCTGGCGCGCAGGTGCAGACTCAAGGCTCGTCAGCCCGTTAGCTTAAGGAAGCCGTTTAAATTGAAGAAAAGTAGGTCGCACACCGCTCGTCACACCAGCAAGTTGCCCCAAAGGACTGTGGGAAATGTAGTGGCGACGGCGGGTACGCCTATGCCACAAAATGTAAATAGAACAGTATGTGTATGCGTTAGCCATCCCTGGACACGTGTTTCGAGGTAGTTGCCTCTCGTCAGCAGGGAGCAGGTCAATGTAAAGGGGTGCCGCGTGGACTGCCAAATGTAATTAAAAGCAGGTCAAGTACCTCTCCTGGCGCGCAGGTGCAGACTCAAGGCTCGTCAGCCCGTTAGCTTAAGGAAGCCGTTTAAATTGAAGAAAAGTAGGTCGCACACCGCTCGTCACACCAGCAAGTTGCCCCAAAGGACTGTGGGAAATGTAGTGGCAACGGCGGGTACGCCTATGCCACAAAATGTAAATAGAACAGTATGTGTATGCGTTAGCCATCCCTGGACACGTGTTTCGAGGTAGTTGCCTCTCGTCAGCAGGGAGCAGGTCAATGTAAAGGGGTGCCGCGTGGACTGCCAAATGTAATTAAAAGCAGGTCAAGTACCTCTCCTGGCGCGCAGGTGCAGACTCAAGGCTCGTCAGCCCGTTAGCTTAAGGAAGCCGTTTAAATTGAAGAAAAGTAGGTCGCACACCGCTCGTCACACCAGCAAGTTGCCCCAAAGGACTGTGGGAAATGTAGTGGCGATGGCGGGTACGCCTATGCCACAAAATGTAAATAGAACAGTATGTGTATGCGTTAGCCATCCCTGGACACGTGTTTCGAGGTAGTTGCCTCTCGTCAGCAGGGAGCAGGTCAATGTAAAGGGGTGCCGCGTGGACTGCCAAATGTAATTAAAAGCAGGTCAAGTACCTCTCCTGGCGCGCAGGTGCAGACTCAAGGCTCGTCAGCCCGTTAGCTTAAGGAAGCCGTTTAAATTGAAGAAAAGTAGGTCGCACACCGCTCGTCACACCAGCAAGTTGCCCCAAAGGACTGTGGGAAATGTAGTGGCGACGGCGGGTACGCCTATGCCACAAAATGTAAATAGAACAGTATGTGTATGCGTTAGCCATCCCTGGACACGTGTTTCGAGGTAGTTGCCTCTCGTCAGCAGGGAGCAGGTCAATGTAAAGGGGTGCCGCGTGGACTGCCAAATGTAATTAAAAGCAGGTCAAGTACCTCTCCTGGCGCGCAGGTGCAGACTCAAGGCTCGTCAGCCCGTTAGCTTAAGGAAGCCGTTTAAATTGAAGAAAAGTAGGTCGCACACCGCTCGTCACACCAGCAAGTTGCCCCAAAGGACTGTGGGAAATGTAGTGGCGACGGCGGGTACGCCTATGCCACAAAATGTAAATAGAACAGTATGTGTATGCGTTAGCCATCCCTGGACACGTGTTTCGAGGTAGTTGCCTCTCGTCAGCAGGGAGCAGGTCAATGTAAAGGGGTGCCGCGTGGACTGCCAAATGTAATTAAAAGCAGGTCAAGTACCTCTCCTGGCGCGCAGGTGCAGACTCAAGGCTCGTCAGCCCGTTAGCTTAAGGAAGCCGTTTAAATTGAAGAAAAGTAGGTCGCACACCGCTCGTCACACCAGCAAGTTGCCCCAAAGGACTGTGGGAAATGTAGTGGCGACGGCGGGTACGCCTATGCCACAAAATGTAAATAGAACAGTATGTGTATGCGTTAGCCATCCCTGGACACGTGTTTCGAGGTAGTTGCCTCTCGTCAGCAGGGAGCAGGTCAATGTAAAGGGGTGCCGCGTGGACTGCCAAATGTAATTAAAAGCAGGTCAAGTACCTCTCCTGGCGCGCAGGTGCAGACTCAAGGCTCGTCAGCCCGTTAGCTTAAGGAAGCCGTTTAAATTGAAGAAAAGTAGGTCGCACACCGCTCGTCACACCAGCAAGTTGCCCCAAAGGACTGTGGGAAATGTAGTGGCGACGGCGGGTACGCCTATGCCACAAAATGTAAATAGAACAGTATGTGTATGCGTTAGCCATCCCTGGACACGTGTTTCGAGGTAGTTGCCTCTCGTCAGCAGGGAGCAGGTCAATGTAAAGGGGTGCCGCGTGGACTGCCAAATGTAATTAAAAGCAGGTCAAGTACCTCTCCTGGCGCGCAGGTGCAGACTCAAGGCTCGTCAGCCCGTTAGCTTAAGGAAGCCGTTTAAATTGAAGAAAAGTAGGTCGCACACCGCTCGTCACACCAGCAAGTTGCCCCAAAGGACTGTGGGAAATGTAGTGGCGACGGCGGGTACGCCTATGCCACAAAATGTAAATAGAACAGTATGTGTATGCGTTAGCCATCCCTGGACACGTGTTTCGAGGTAGTTGCCTCTCGTCAGCAGGGAGCAGGTCAATGTAAAGGGGTGCCGCGTGGACTGCCAAATGTAATTAAAAGCAGGTCAAGTACCTCTCCTGGCGCGCAGGTGCAGACTCAAGGCTCGTCAGCCCGTTAGCTTAAGGAAGCCGTTTAAATTGAAGAAAAGTAGGTCGCACACCGCTCGTCACACCAGCAAGTTGCCCCAAAGGACTGTGGGAAATGTAGTGGCGACGGCGGGTACGCCTATGCCACAAAATGTAAATAGAACAGTATGTGTATGCGTTAGCCATCCCTGGACACGTGTTTCGAGGTAGTTGCCTCTCGTCAGCAGGGAGCAGGTCAATGTAAAGGGGTGCCGCGTGGACTGCCAAATGTAATTAAAAGCAGGTCAAGTACCTCTCCTGGCGCGCAGGTGCAGACTCAAGGCTCGTCAGCCCGTTAGCTTAAGGAAGCCGTTTAAATTGAAGAAAAGTAGGTCGCACACCGCTCGTCACACCAGCAAGTTGCCCCAAAGGACTGTGGGAAATGTAGTGGCGACGGCAGGTACGCCTATGCCACAAAATGTAAATAGAACAGTATGTGTATGCGTTAGCCATCCCTGGACACGTGTTTCGAGGTAGTTGCCTCTCGTCAGCAGGGAGCAGGTCAATGTAAAGGGGTGCCGCGTGGACTGCCAAATGTAATTAAAAGCAGGTCAAGTACCTCTCCTGGCGCGCAGGTGCAGACTCAAGGCTCGTCAGCCCGTTAGCTTAAGGAAGCCGTTTAAATTGAAGAAAAGTAGGTCGCACACCGCTCGTCACACCAGCAAGTTGCCCCAAAGGACTGTGGGAAATGTAGTGGCGACGGCGGGTACGCCTATGCCACAAAATGTAAATAGAACAGTATGTGTATGCGTTAGCCATCCCTGGACACGTGTTTCGAGGTAGTTGCCTCTCGTCAGCAGGGAGCAGGTCAATGTAAAGGGGTGCCGCGTGGACTGCCAAATGTAATTAAAAGCAGGTCAAGTACCTCTCCTGGCGCGCAGGTGCAGACTCAAGGCTCGTCAGCCCGTTAGCTTAAGGAAGCCGTTTAAATTGAAGAAAAGTAGGTCGCACACCGCTCGTCACACCAGCAAGTTGCCCCAAAGGACTGTGGGAAATGTAGTGGCGACGGCGGGTACGCCTATGCCACAAAATGTAAATAGAACAGTATGTGTATGCGTTAGCCATCCCTGGACACGTGTTTCGAGGTAGTTGCCTCTCGTCAGCAGGGAGCAGGTCAATGTAAAGGGGTGCCGCGTGGACTGCCAAATGTAATTAAAAGCAGGTCAAGTACCTCTCCTGGCGCGCAGGTGCAGACTCAAGGCTCGTCAGCCCGTTAGCTTAAGGAAGCCGTTTAAATTGAAGAAAAGTAGGTCGCACACCGCTCGTCACACCAGCAAGTTGCCCCAAAGGACTGTGGGAAATGTAGTGGCGACGGCGGGTACGCCTATGCCACAAAATGTAAATAGAACAGTATGTGTATGCGTTAGCCATCCCTGGACACGTGTTTCGAGGTAGTTGCCTCTCGTCAGCAGGGAGCAGGTCAATGTAAAGGGGTGCCGCGTGGACTGCCAAATGTAATTAAAAGCAGGTCAAGTACCTCTCCTGGCGCGCAGGTGCAGACTCAAGGCTCGTCAGCCCGTTAGCTTAAGGAAGCCGTTTAAATTGAAGAAAAGTAGGTCGCACACCGCTCGTCACACCAGCAAGTTGCCCCAAAGGACTGTGGGAAATGTAGTGGCGACGGCGGGTACGCCTATGCCACAAAATGTAAATAGAACAGTATGTGTATGCGTTAGCCATCCCTGGACACGTGTTTCGAGGTAGTTGCCTCTCGTCAGCAGGGAGCAGGTCAATGTAAAGGGGTGCCGCGTGGACTGCCAAATGTAATTAAAAGCAGGTCAAGTACCTCTCCTGGCGCGCAGGTGCAGACTCAAGGCTCGTCAGCCCGTTAGCTTAAGGAAGCCGTTTAAATTGAAGAAAAGTAGGTCGCACACCGCTCGTCACACCAGCAAGTTGCCCCAAAGGACTGTGGGAAATGTAGTGGCGACGGCGGGTACGCCTATGCCACAAAATGTAAATAGAACAGTATGTGTATGCGTTAGCCATCCCTGGACACGTGTTTCGAGGTAGTTGCCTCTCGTCAGCAGGGAGCAGGTCAATGTAAAGGGGTGCCGCGTGGACTGCCAAATGTAATTAAAAGCAGGTCAAGTACCTCTCCTGGCGCGCAGGTGCAGACTCAAGGCTCGTCAGCCCGTTAGCTTAAGGAAGCCGTTTAAATTGAAGAAAAGTAGGTCGCACACCGCTCGTCACACCAGCAAGTTGCCCCAAAGGACTGTGGGAAATGTAGTGGCGACGGCGGGTACGCCTATGCCACAAAATGTAAATAGAACAGTATGTGTATGCGTTAGCCATCCCTGGACACGTGTTTCGAGGTAGTTGCCTCTCGTCAGCAGGGAGCAGGTCAATGTAAAGGGGTGCCGCGTGGACTGCCAAATGTAATTAAAAGCAGGTCAAGTACCTCTCCTGGCGCGCAGGTGCAGACTCAAGGCTCGTCAGCCCGTTAGCTTAAGGAAGCCGTTTAAATTGAAGAAAAGTAGGTCGCACACCGCTCGTCACACCAGCAAGTTGCCCCAAAGGACTGTGGGAAATGTAGTGGCGACGGCGGGTACGCCTATGCCACAAAATGTAAATAGAACAGTATGTGTATGCGTTAGCCATCCCTGGACACGTGTTTCGAGGTAGTTGCCTCTCGTCAGCAGGGAGCAGGTCAATGTAAAGGGGTGCCGCGTGGA
Source organism: Triturus cristatus (assembly GCF_964204655.1). NCBI lineage: Eukaryota > Metazoa > Chordata > Amphibia > Caudata > Salamandridae > Triturus > Triturus cristatus. The sequence continues at coordinate 621,517,142 of NC_140585.1, forward strand.
CTGCCAAATGTAATTAAAAGCAGGTCAAGTACCTCTCCTGGCGCGCAGGTGCAGACTCAAGGCTCGTCAGCCCGTTAGCTTAAGGAAGCCGTTTAAATTGAAGAAAAGTAGGTCGCACACCGCTCGTCACACCAGCAAGTTGCCCCAAAGGACTGTGGGAAATGTAGTGGCGACGGCGGGTACGCCTATGCCACAAAATGTAAATAGAACAGTATGTGTATGCGTTAGCCATCCCTGGACACGTGTTTCGAGGTAGTTGCCTCTCGTCAGCAGGGAGCAGGTCAATGTAAAGGGGTGCCGCGTGGACTGCCAAATGTAATTAAAAGCAGGTCAAGTACCTCTCCTGGCGCGCAGGTGCAGACTCAAGGCTCGTCAGCCCGTTAGCTTAAGGAAGCCGTTTAAATTGAAGAAAAGTAGGTCGCACACCGCTCGTCACACCAGCAAGTTGCCCCAAAGGACTGTGGGAAATGTAGTGGCGACGGCGGGTACGCCTATGCCACAAAATGTAAATAGAACAGTATGTGTATGCGTTAGCCATCCCTGGACACGTGTTTCGAGGTAGTTGCCTCTCGTCAGCAGGGAGCAGGTCAATGTAAAGGGGTACCGCGTGGACTGCCAAATGTAATTAAAAGCAGGTCAAGTACCTCTCCTGGCGCGCAGGTGCAGACTCAAGGCTCGTCAGCCCGTTAGCTTAAGGAAGCCGTTTAAATTGAAGAAAAGTAGGTCGCACACCGCTCGTCACACCAGCAAGTTGCCCCAAAGGACTGTGGGAAATGTAGTGGCGACGGCGGGTACGCCTATGCCACAAAATGTAAATAGAACAGTATGTGTATGCGTTAGCTATCCCTGGACACGTGTTTCGAGGTAGTTGCCTCTCGTCAGCAGGGAGCAGGTCAATGTAAAGGGGTGCCGCGTGGACTGCCAAATGTAATTAAAAGCAGGTCAAGTACCTCTCCTGGCGCGCAGGTGCAGACTCAAGGCTCGTCAGCCCGTTAGCTTAAGGAAGCCGTTTAAATTGAAGAAAAGTAGGTCGCACACCGCTCGTCACACCAGCAAGTTGCCCCAAAGGACTGTGGGAAATGTAGTGGCGACGGCGGGTACGCCTATGCCACAAAATGTAAATAGAACAGTATGTGTATGCGTTAGCCATCCCTGGACACGTGTTTCGAGGTAGTTGCCTCTCGTCAGCAGGGAGCAGGTCAATGTAAAGGGGTGCCGCGTGGACTGCCAAATGTAATTAAAAGCAGGTCAAGTACCTCTCCTGGCGCGCAGGTGCAGACTCAAGGCTCGTCAGCCCGTTAGCTTAAGGAAGCCGTTTAAATTGAAGAAAAGTAGGTCGCACACCGCTCGTCACACCAGCAAGTTGCCCCAAAGGACTGTGGGAAATGTAGTGGCGACGGCGGGTACGCCTATGCCACAAAATGTAAATAGAACAGTATGTGTATGCGTTAGCCATCCCTGGACACGTGTTTCGAGGTAGTTGCCTCTCGTCAGCAGGGAGCAGGTCAATGTAAAGGGGTGCCGCGTGGACTGCCAAATGTAATTAAAAGCAGGTCAAGTACCTCTCCTGGCGCGCAGGTGCAGACTCAAGGCTCGTCAGCCCGTTAGCTTAAGGAAGCCGTTTAAATTGAAGAAAAGTAGGTCGCACACCGCTCGTCACACCAGCAAGTTGCCCCAAAGGACTGTGGGAAATGTAGTGGCGACGGCGGGTACGCCTATGCCACAAAATGTAAATAGAACAGTATGTGTATGCGTTAGCCATCCCTGGACACGTGTTTCGAGGTAGTTGCCTCTCGTCAGCAGGGAGCAGGTCAATGTAAAGGGGTGCCGCGTGGACTGCCAAATGTAATTAAAAGCAGGTCAAGTACCTCTCCTGGCGCGCAGGTGCAGACTCAAGGCTCGTCAGCCCGTTAGCTTAAGGAAGCCGTTTAAATTGAAGAAAAGTAGGTCGCACACCGCTCGTCACACCAGCAAGTTGCCCCAAAGGACTGTGGGAAATGTAGTGGCGACGGCGGGTACGCCTATGCCACAAAATGTAAATAGAACAGTATGTGTATGCGTTAGCCATCCCTGGACACGTGTTTCGAGGTAGTTGCCTCTCGTCAGCAGGGAGCAGGTCAATGTAAAGGGGTGCCGCGTGGACTGCCAAATGTAATTAAAAGCAGGTCAAGTACCTCTCCTGGCGCGCAGGTGCAGACTCAAGGCTCGTCAGCCCGTTAGCTTAAGGAAGCCGTTTAAATTGAAGAAAAGTAGGTCGCACACCGCTCGTCACACCAGCAAGTTGCCCCAAAGGACTGTGGGAAATGTAGTGGCGACGGCGGGTACGCCTATGCCACAAAACCTTTGATTCATTTATTACGGCTCCCTTGAGCCAACGGGCTGACGAGCCTTGGACCTGCACCTGCGCGCCATGAGAGGTACTTTACCTGTTTTAATTACATTTTGGCAGTCCACGCGGCACCCCTTTACATTGACCTGCTCCCTGCTGACGAGAGGCAACTACCTCGAAACACGTGTCCAGGGATGGCTAACGCATACACATACTGTTCTATTTACATTTTGTGGCATAGGCGTACCCGCCGTCGCCACTACATTTCCCACAGTCCTTTGGGGCAACTTGCTGGTGTGACGAGCGGTGTGCGACCTACTTTTCTTCAATTTAAACGGCTTCCTTAAGCTAACGGGCTGACGAGCCTTGAGTCTGCACCTGCGCGCCAGGAGAGGTACTTGACCTGCTTTTAATTACATTTGGCAGTCCACGCGGCACCCCTTTACATTGACCTGCTCCCTGCTGACGAGAGGCAACTACCTCGAAACACGTGTCCAGGGATGGCTAACGCATACACATACTGTTCTATTTACATTTTGTGGCATAGGCGTACCCGCCGTCGCCACTACATTTCCCACAGTCCTTTGGGGCAACTTGCTGGTGTGACGAGCGGTGTGCGACCTACTTTTCTTCATTGAAGAGTCCATGGACTGCTGAAACCTGCGCTGCTCAGTCATCGTTGATGACATGCCCTCCACTAACGACACCAACTGTGTGAGCAGTCTAGTGTGTTCATGGAGGACATGCAGCATCGATGCCTGACCAACCTGCAACTGGTGCAGTGTGTCCACAGACTCTTCACTGAGGGCAGCAGGGGTGACAGGGGCAGGGGGTGCGGTGCCTGGTCCGAAGGAGACACGGTGGGACCCTGCACGGACAGAAGGGACGGGAGCAAGTGGGAGGGCGGAGATGTCAATGGAGGAGGCAGGTACAGAAGGTGGGATGCTGCCAGATGTTGTTGCATCCTTCACCTCCTCAAGGATGTCAGCCTGGGACCCGTCGGTGTCGTACATGCTCTCGCCTCCGGACAGGTCCTCTGACTGACTCCCCTCGCCCTCCGTGCCACTGTCTCCTGCTGACTCCACAGCACTGGTGGCACTGTCGCTTGGTCCCTCCTCAAGGTCCATGCCGGTGTCTCCCTCGCGTGTGGATGATGATGCTGTGGGCAAGGAATAAAAACCAGAAAGCATCAGTCACCTGTATACATCTGACACATGAGCACAAGAACAATAGGTCACAGTGCATATCAGGGAATGCATCATGAGTAACAGCTGGATAACTCTGCACATATGTAACCCCTGTACTGCCAAGTTGGTAGGCCCACCATGCCACTTTGACACCAGGAAACTCAATACACAAAAGGCCACTACTTGAATGAGCAATACACTGAGAAGCTAGTGTCTGTGAACCGGTGAGCACAGCAATACAATGAAGTCATGACACCTCTTGTTTACCCTTAAATAAACCGGAGTGGTGCACTCAAGGTAAACTTACACACCTCAATACTCAAGGTGCCACCACACTGAGAGACCTGTAAGTCCCTTGGAACACAAAACGAACAAATGTTGGTACGTTGGGACTCACACAACTTCATCCGATCTACATGTTTGGGATGTGCCAATTGGCCATTTTGCTAATAGAACACTGATGTGCCTGCATGCAAGATGTTGCACAAGGCAGTGCACACAAAAGTACATTGACACTGTCATTGAAGAAGGTGCCACCTGTTCGGAGGAGCCACTGTCCGAAATAGGTTGTGTTGCAGAAAGTACATATACATGGGCCCACGGAGGTCTGGACGTCTTGACACTCGTTAGTTTGTATCACCGACAACTAATGAGTCTCACAAAATCAAGACCACCGTGGGAACATGTATATGGAGAATCTGTGACAACATTAATTTAAAACAGTGGCTTCATAGAAAATGTGCCAGCTCATTCCATGACAGTGTCAATGTACTTTTATGTGCACTGCCTTGTGTGACATATTGCATGCAGGCACATTAGTGTTCTTAACACAAATCAACGAATTTCCACATGTGAAACATGAACAACTGTTGACAAGTGCTGTGAGTGCCAAGGTACAAATCATGAAGAGTAACAAATAGAATCATGTCAGTTGTCACCAGGCCATCCGTCACCTGATGACACAGTTGGCTACACATATGACCTACTGCCTGTCAGCTGGAGTGGCACCCATGTCCACACCCAGGACAATGCAAAAGCCAATGGGACTGCAATTGGGTGTTAAAAAAGGCCAGCTGTACTGTGGGGGCACCCTCATGGCAAGCCTGAATGTACACACAGATGTCAGCACACACAGTCCAAACTGCGTTGCATCAGAACCACACACGTGCCAAAAAATGTATGGGCAGGATTCTTGTTGGTTAAGAAAAAGACACAGGCTGCAAAGCACGTACATTGAGCACTGGCCAGCATCACAGGGGCACTGCCCAGTGTATTTTAGTACAGCCAATTCTCCCACAAATGTCAGACCTGCCAGTTAGTAATCTGAGTTGCACATGTATGCCTCTCCCGCACCCCCCTCCCCCAATACCTGAGTCAATGTGATGTATACAGATCAAGAAGTGACACCTCTTATTCAGGGTTACAACAACTGTGCTTGCAAAATACCTTCATTGACACAACATCACCTTGTGGGGCTGAGAACACATATTTGTGACAAACAACCATCAACAGATTGTTGTGAATAGTCACACAGGCAATGCCCAGTGTGAGTATGCACAAGCAAAATGTTGTATCCCTGTCCAGTGGACACATGTAGCACACATTAACCAAATCAAAGTAGGACAGGGAACAATGCCACAGAGGCAGACCTATGCAGCACACACAGAGAATGTGCACAGTGTTGGATGACACACATGATTAGGAGGCCAGGGTGTCTCAGGGGACTGTAGTGGGCACACTGCTCCATGGTCCTGGAATGAGCTGACTCTACCATGTACAACCGTCATGGCACTATGCATATCTCATGCACATCATGTCTGAGGCCACAACATTGCACATGCATGCTGCAAGGGTGTCCAGTTGAAGGCTCACACTCCTATGTTGAGAATCAGCATCAGTGACAACAACTATGGACCCCCTACATAGTGAACAGGTCATGGCACAGGCAAGGTACCGACACAAGTCACAGACCACCCACCCATATGTTGCAGGAAGCAATGTGCACTTAGATGTACTAGCACCATAGATGACTATGTGCAAATGTGATTACACACACACCAGGGGACACATGTCAAGGAGAGGAAGGGATGAAAAAGATGGGCAGGTGACATTTAGAAAGAGAAAATGCACTGCACATATGAACTCTGGGAGTGTATTCATGCAAAATAGCACTTCCTAAAGCTGGCGACACATAACACAACAAAAAGCCATGTACCTACCCCCTCCTTGCTGCAGTTCCTCCCCTAACTGCCTATCGAGGTCAGGGAAGACCACCGCCAGGACATGTTTCATGTGGAGGGTCAGGTGTTGGCGCCCGCCGTGGCGGCGAGGTGGAGAGAGCATCAGCTGGACCCGAGCAATCCGCCGGGTCCAGCACCGGATGTCCTGCCACCTCTTGTGGACCTGGGCTAGCTGCCGATCACGTCCCCCCGCAGTCCTCACGGCCCTGACGACATTGGTACAGATGACCCCCTTCTCGTAGGCAGTTACATGTCAGGATGACAAAGTGATACAACATCAATACACCTGCTCCATGTCCCAGAAACACACATCAGAACATCTTTGAAATGTTGAACAGGGCATAGGATGCTGACAGGAATAGCCTCATTCACAACATGCAAGTGGCCTGTGTGCAAGCGCACATGCAGTACATGGCATTGAAAGTCTACAGGTGGCATGAGGGGTGCAAAACACTCAATGCACATGCCACACACTGTGCAGCACATGCAACAGCAGGCTTATGGGCAGCACGTGCCATGCAGTCACATGTCCCACTCCACTGACGCACCCTCAGCAGACTAGACAGACACACCCAGCCACTGAGCACTGGCCTGTCATTGACTACAGCGGATACAACCCTCACTCTGCACATGTGCCATTTGCCAGGGGGGAGTCACAGGGGTCGTGGCAGCTCTGCAAGTCAGACACAAAGCACGGCTCACTTTTCACGTCAGATGGTTAGATCAGTAGCCTTCCACATGCAGGTGTGGTGCAACACTTCACATAGACACTCACCCACATGACAAGGAACATTCACACACGTCAATGTCCATGAGGTCGTACACGTCATTTGGACACTCTCACCACAGGTCCACCCAACTCATACACATCTGTGGGTACAGTCACCTGTCACACCGGGGGGAACACTGAATCACCTCAGGACAACATGAAGAAAAGCCCCCAAGGATTAGCCAGGCTGAATGTCTCATGCACTATGCAGTGAAAGTCACTGTAAGCACCATGCAAGTGAGGAGTGCACACAGGAACTACATGATGCACTGCATGAGTGACCCCCCCCCAGGACACACTCTGAACAACATTGCATGTCAGTCCCACCTGGACACAATATTGACTGTCACACAACAGGTGCATGGGCAAAGGTAGTGGACTCAGAACTCACCTGCTCCCCTGGTCTCCCATACAGGCTGGTGTACTGTGGGAGGAGGACGTCCAGCAGGGCCTGATTCTCCTCCAGGGTGAATGGCTGGGCCCTCTCCACAGCACGAGACATGGTCCAGGGAAGCAGAGACAGCAGCAAGGTTGTTGACAGGAAAGTTGTGCAGGCAAGTGCCCTCTCATGGCTTCTGGCTGCCTTATATCTGTCTTGCTGAGGGCCATTCATTTTGAGGAGTACATAGGGATTGGTCAGAATCATTCGCATCTTACGTTTACTCCAATCCCTTTAAACATACAGCAGTGACAGCATTTGCATCGTTCAAATTTAGAGCATCATGTCAAGTCAACAACCACTTTGCAACATTGTATATTGTGGCCAACTGACTTTTCCAGGACACCTGCTGGAAAAATTTGAAGAGAAAACTCAGTATCCATGTCAACCTGCATGCATTTAGGGCCTAATACCTGTCCCTTATGTGTCCCCTATGTAAATTTGAAAGCCACACACAGGTACGGTGCGTTTCACACGTACCCCTACGGCACCAGTTGCACTGTGCGTGTGACACGTACCTGTAGGCACTATTAGTACAGGTATGTGTAGGCACTGTTAGTACACGTCTATGTACAACTGGTGCGTACACGTATGTGTCCAAGTATGTGTAGGCACTGTTAGTACACGCACATGTATGCACCAGTTGTACACGGACATGTACGACTGGTGCGTACAGGGACGTGTACGACTGGTGCATACACGTACGTGTCCAAGTACGTGTAGGCACTGTTAGTACATGCACGTGTACGCACCAGTTGTACACGGACGTGTACGACTGGTGCGTACAGGGACGTGTACGACTGGTGCATACACGTACGTGTCCAAGTACGTGTAGGCACAGTTAGTACACGTCCGTGTACGCACCAGTCGTACACATACATGTACTAACAGTGCCTACACGTACCTGTACACGTACGTGTAGGCACCAGTCATACACGTCCGTGTCCGCACCAGTCGCACACGTCCGTGTACAACTGGTGCGTACACATACGTGTCCAAGTACGTGTAGGCACTGTTAGTACATGGCGGTTTCTGTTCCATGTCCTTCACGGAAACCAAACTGAGAGTGGTCTAACCAGTTTCCATCCATCAGATAACGGCATAGCTGTTTGTTTAAAAGTTTCTCTAAAATCTTTGCAGAAAAAGGTATTCTAGCTATAGGTCTGTAATTACTTGGTTCTTCACAGTCCAGATTTGATTTTTTTTAAAGTGGTCTGATTAATATCTTTTTCCAGTCATCTGGAAAGGTATTAGTTCCAAGTATTTGAGCGAATAATTTTTCTAATACCAGGCTCAATTGTTCTGCACAGATTTGCATTATTTTGGGTGGACAAGGGTCCAATGGGCTACCTGAGTTAGTGGTGAGTAATTCCTTCTGGATTTGATCTACTGTTTTATTACTAAATTGGAACAATGTAGATTGAGCTGATTGTTCCCCTGATTTTATAACTTGTGAAGTAGCCTGATCAGCCTGATCTGCCATGTCTGTGTTATGGCTTTTGAAAGATTCGTAAACTGAAGATACTTTGTTTACAAAGAAATCACCTGGTGTGTTACAGAAATCTGATGACATTTCTTCTAACGTACTGTTTTCAATTTTTGAAAATTTTTTATCAGTAGAGAAGAGTGTTTTACTGGAGTTTTTTAACTCGTTAATTTTTTGGACGAAGTATTTGCTTTTCTCTGTTTTTATTAATTTTCTATAGCTGGTTAGGGCTGCTTTATAATAATTTTTTTGCCGGGCGTCGTAGTTGGATCTCCACTTTTTTTCTGCTCTTCTACACGACTGTTTTTGTTCCTTCAGAACTTCAGAGAACCATGGTTGTGAGGGGGTCTTTCTTTTAAACGTGACTTTCATTTGTGGGACAGTAAGACGGACTGCGCCCTCCAACCACTCGTTGAATTGTTTACAGGCTTTGTTGCTGTCTGCATCGAGAGTTGGATAGGATGAGCAGAGGGTGTCAATAAAGGCTTGGGGTTGAACCTTGGACCAGTCCGGATATGTTGTTTTTTTATGGCTTCGATGGGTCTTCCTGTCTCTTGTGCGACTTCTAATGAAAAGGAGACCATCTTGTGATCTGACCATGGGATCATGAGCATATCAATGTTATTTAGGTTCTGACATGATGTAAAGATCCCGTCTAAGGTATGGCCTGCACAGTGTGTATTTAAATGTACTTTTTGTTCCAAATCAAAGTTTGCCATTTCATCTTTAAATGAGATTACCTCGGGGTCAGCACTTTTCTCCAGGTGTATATTGAAGTCTCCTAAAATTGTATAGTCAAGGCTCGAGACGCTTGTTTCTAAAAATGGGCTTAATAGCTCAATAAAAGGCGTCTTGGAATTAGGTGGTCTATATATTAGTAGGCCGTTAAACGTATAATTGTTCGTAATCTTAATTTGAAAGGTCAATGTTTCACAATCCGGGTTGCTTCCTTTATCGGAACATTTAATTTTGACTTGGATGTGTGTTCTGATGTGTCACTCGAGTGATGATGTCATGCAACACAGAGAGACTTGATCGGCAATTTACATGTGTCCAACATTGTTGCTGTTTTGTACACTTCCATGAGTGCGTTGAGAATCATTTTTTGGTGACTTCTCGTGTGTCTGTCATTCCCAAGTATTTGCCACCTGTTGTCTGGTTGTGTCATTGTTGTCCTCCTGCTATTCCTCGTGTGGATTGCAACGTGTGCTGAATCAGCGTTCCATGCACGGACATGTGGAAATGTTAGTTTGGGTGAGTATTGCAGCAAGGCTTTTTTGTGGTGATACAGGTTGTGAATGTGTGGTGACTGCTTCTGTGCATGTTGTGGTACCATGCATACATGTCTTCTCACCATGGAGCATATGACATGTAGCATCACTCCCATGACATGATAGTCAGCCTTCTTGACAGTCATCTGTAGTGGAATATGACGTCTGATGAAGGCTTCAATGTGTGTGTACCTTGGCTCTGAAACATTGCAGAGGCTACGGGTGGACATAGTGGGGGACATCACAACAACATGCTCTATGGGGAATTGCAGCCTCTCAGTGTGCAGCAGGATGTGTTTTGCTCATCCGCTTACCTTGTGTGCCAGTTCATTGGGATTGACATCATCCGTGTTGTGAAGGGGGTGTCCAGCGTATGTCCCACATGTTCTGTCAACTGACCTGTGAGTCTGTTAATATGGAGGCATATCCCTTTGTGTGTGTATGTGGAATAAAGGTGTTCAGCACAATCCAAAGTGCCTCATCTTGGTCACTGCAGATCTCTTACCAGTTTGCATGCCTCATCTATGGCAGACTTGACAAAGATTGGGCATATGAGTGTATGTGTACTTTGGCAACATGCATGCAGTGCTTCATGGCTAATGATCTCTATTGTGCATGATGTACCTGGTTGTGTATGTATTTGGGCAGGTTGCTGCCCACAACGGGACGTGAATGGCTGCTGATGGTGTGTCTCCTTTGCGCATCTCCGCATTTTGTTGCCTGACACAGTGGCTGTCATTTATGGTGATTGATCATACACTTCCTGTGAGTGACCCATGAGTGAGCTGACACTCCTTCCTTGACATACACTTGTTGCACTGTGCCTTGCAGACCTCCTTTTCTTTGTGTGTTGATTTTTGCATGATTTCTAAGCCCTTCCGCCTTCTGCTGCCTCACCTGCGGCCACGCCACTCTTAGTGCCCTAATTCTGCAACCCCCACACCTCTGAAATGCTCAGCCTTTCCCCCTCCACCCATTTGTAATGCAGCCAGCAGCTTTTCTGTGCCACTGTAGCCCCACCGCCGTGCAAAAGGATGGACCGTCTGCGCCTTCAACATGCACAGTGCACGACCCTCTAGTCTTTGCATTACCCACGTCACACAACAGGCTCATGCTGCAGCCACTCTCCAAGCAATGTCCTCATGACAATCATCCTCCTGCCATCAGGCAACACCTAAGCATACACACGACACCTTCGCATGCTGAGTGTGCAACTCCAACTGCCTACACAGCGCTGCCCAGCCTCCCAGACGCTGTCATTCCAACCAGGTTAGGTGCCTCCTACTCCACACCCGCTCCATCCACCAGCACGCCATTGGACTCTGTTACCTCCTCAACACTGCAGCCCCACACATCACCTTCATGACAGTAACCTGGACAAAAGCATCCTCAGCACATGACGTCTTCATTGCCATCTCAGACGGATCCAAGATCACCCGCAGGGACGCCAACACCACTCATGGGGGCTGAATAGGTAATTATTGACAAGTACTCCCTCAGAGTCACAAGTCCGGGTTTGCAGCAACTCCCTAGCAACCCTCGGTGTAACACTCATCTACAGACCGGCAGGCCTACATCCACAATTCCGCTAAGCCATCAACACGTACATCTGCACGCAGGCCCTCACCTCCACAGGCTACATGTGGCTGGGGGCCCATAACTTCTTGCGGGAGGGGACACACACCACCATCCATCATTGGTCCATCAACATTTGAATCCACGTCTCCAACAAGCAACACAGTGCCACTCACCCCGCTACAGATCCCTCACAGATGCCAGATGTAAGTCGCCACAGACAAGCTGTGTGGGACACTCAAAACAATACCACTGCCACACCCTGCAAACTCACACACTGAATCAGCAACTGATCCATCAATCTAGCCACATTGACAGACTTTCCTGTGAAGCACAACGACAGTTAAGGCCCCTGGGACAAGGCAGACCTACTGGACTCCTACAGACCTAGCCGGGCTCTTGTGCAAACCTTGCAACACAAAGAGCCATCATTTTGCTTACAGCCCTGGAAAACACCACACACAGCCATCACCATATCATCAGCAAGGACAAGTGGAGATCCTTCAGATAGTGCCGAGACACCCAAACACACGACATCAATGAGCTCATCAGCATTGTGAGTGAACTGACAGCAGATCTCCATCCAACACACCCCACCCTTGCAAGGCAGATCCCATCCCTTGCAACTTTGTACCACTGCAATGTCATGGCCATACACAACAGCCTTGGCACACAGAGGCAGACAGCACTATTTTCCTCTGTACAAACCCCCCTCAGGTCATGGACTCCCATCAGAAGCAAGTACACAACCGGGATCATGTGCACCATCCACTCTGGCTCTCCATCAGGCCCCTTCCCACACAACTTCTCAACCACATCATTCGCCATCCTTGAAGCCCACGTCCTGCGCGTCTTGAATGTCTCCTTTGAGTTAGCCACATTCCATGGCTGCAGGAGGCATGCAGAGCCCCAGGCTCCCAGGCCAACGGACGGCAGTACCACAGGATCTCCTGGTACATCAGCCTACTTCCCTACCCAGCAAATGTCACCAGGAAGACACTCTACTAGCAACTGTCCAATTTCCTACATGCTACCAGCTCCAGCCAACTGGCACCGAACCGTTTTACACTGTAATTACACCACTGCAACCGTCATCATTGCCAACACCAATGACTACTTTGCCCTGCTCACCAATGGTGAGCCCACCACCCTTGTCCTCTCAATGCCATTCTACACCATGTGCTACCACACTGTCACCTCACACATCTCCAACAGTGGTATCCAGAGGAGGGCCCATGATTCACTCAGGAAGTAGTTCACCAGCAAGGGCCAGGCAGTCTGCCTCCACCCTGCAACATGTAGTACACTGGGGGCATCTGGCCCATGCCACAGGGCTCTACTCTCAGCGTGACGATCTTCAATGTCTCCATGACCCCCCTCTCCACCATCACATGCACACACAACCTCATCATCATCTGGTATGCCATTGACACCCAGCTGCTCCTCAAACTCACCAAAGGGCCAGCCATTGACAGATCCAAACTTCACAAAGACATGAGATCCGTTGATGAATGGCTGAACATCAGCCATCTGAGGCTGGACTTGGACGTGACAGAGGTCATCATCTGAGGATTGTCCCCTTACGGCTGGGTCAACTCCTTGCGTCCCACTGGTGTGTGCATCGCACCAGCACCCAGTGGCCACGCAGGCAAGCTGGTGTTCGTCATGGACCCATCGCTCACAATTAACATGCAACTCACCAACATCTGTACCTCATGCTGCAACACCCTCCACATGCTGCTGATGGCCCCCAGATAGATCCACTCCAAGGCAAGACAGACCGTCCCCCTGGTCCAGGACGCCAGCCGGCTCACATACAGCACCGGCCTCTACAGAGGACAACAGCAAACATGTAGGAGAACTTATCCACATCCAGGGTGCATCCGCACACCTCATCTGCAACATCCCCCACCCCAGCCACATCACCGTCCACCTGGGATAGGTACAATGGCTCACTGTGTGCTGCAGGATCACCTTCAGACTCCTCCACCACACTCAGGAGGCAGTCCACAACCCCTGACCCAAACCGACCTTGGTCGTGTGTCATGCAACACCCCGTTGGCCATACTCCATGCAGCCCACCTTGCCCTGGCCACCATTCACCACATCCACATGACCTCTGCATGCAGGAGATAGTTCTCCCACCTCACAAAACAGACCTGGTACTCCCTCCCCGGGCACATCAACATGACCCATGACCTCTACACCTTCATGTGACTCTACAAAATTTGTCTGTCAGAGCAATATAGCAATAATAATAATAATAATACAGAGTTTTATAGAGCGCGAACAGTTACCTCACGAGGAGGTGTCCCGGCGCTAAACGCAGAGCAGAGAAGCAAATACCGAAGTGCAAGTCAGTCAATTAGCGCGGTTGGGTGAAGAGCCAGGTTTTCAACATTTTTTTAAAGCAGGGTTCAGAGGGGGCCTGTTGGAGCTCAAGGGGGAGTGAGTTCCAAAGCCTTGCTACATTGGCCGAGAACGTTCTCCCACCCAGCCGAGCCCTTTTTTCTCGAGGGACTATTAGCTGGATCCGGCGGTTAGAGCGGAGAGCGCGGGACTGCGTGTATCTTGGCAGCCGATCCCTCAAATAGGTTGGGCATAAGCCAAACAAGGATCTGAAAGCTAGCGTAAGGGACTTGAATTTGATCCTATGGGCTACAGGTAGCCAATGAAGTGCTCGAAGATGCGGAGAGACAGAATGTTTAAATGGAATATGCATTAGCAGTCTCGCAGCTGCATTCTGAACCACTTGCAGGTGTTGAATTAAATATTTGGGCAAACCTAGGAGCAGGCCATTCGCGTAGTCCAATCTAGATGTGACTGTCGCATGGACTACTGTTTTCCTGCAATTTACCGGAAGAAATTGCAAAATTTTGCGAAGATTCCTGAGTTTGCCCAGACAACAGCCCATCAGCTGTTGAGTATGCGAAATAAAGGACAGATTGTTGTCCCATCGCACTCCCAGATTTTTTGCCGAAGGACTGGGGGAAGGGGGGGAACCCATTGCCATCGGCCACCAAAGCTCAGAGGGGGGCGGAGTGCCTTTGCCAAAATACAGCACTTCTGTTTTATCCGCGTTAAGCTTTAGTTTATTAGTATTCATCCAACGCGCCACATCAAGGAGACAGCCTTTAAAACTTGACAAGGCTGCTTCTGACACCTCTGCATATGGAAACACAAGCTGGGTGTCATCGGCATAAGATACTGCCTTGACCCCCCAGTTAGCTATAGTGGGGCCATGTAGATATTAAATAGTAGAGGGCTGAGCGCCGAGCCCTGCGGTACGCCACAGCCCAGCGGCTTCGGCGTAGAGGAAGCGGACCCCAAAGCCACCTTCTGGGTGCGCTGGGACAAGTATGAATGTAACCAGTCCAGCGCTTGGTCTTGTATGCCCACTTCTGACAACCGCATCATCAACCTTGCGTGGTCGACGGTGTCAAAAGCCGCCGAAAGATCCAGGAGGACCAGTAAAGCTGAGTCTCCCGAACCCAACGACCATCTTATCGACTCTGCCACCTCGATCAAAGCTGTCTCGGTACTAAAGCCGGGTCTAAAGCCCGATTGAGTCTCATGTAGAATATTGTTGTCCTCTATATATTTGCTGAGCTGCCGCTGGATCATTTTCTCCAGCATATTACCTGGGGCAGCCAACAAGGAAATAGGGCGAAGGTTGCTGAGGTCCTTAGGATCTCCATTAGGCTTTTTCTTTAGTGGGAGCAGGGTGGCATGTTTCCATATATCTGGGAAGACCCCCAAAGAAATAGATGTATTCCAAACATGTAGTAGGGATGGAGCCACAAAATCCGCGATTGAACACCACAATTTAGGGGGGCAAGGGTCGTCCGGTGAGCCCGATTTGCAGCAACTTAATTCCTTCATGGCCGCGGACAGAGTAACTGGTTGAAAGCAAGTTAACGGTCCACTTGTCAACACTTTGGCAAACTGATCTGATTTCTCTGTTAATACCTCTGGGCCAAATGCGTCATAGACACGCTTAATCTTTTGATCAAAGAAGTCCGAGATTTCATTGCAAAGGGTGACCGAAGACGGTATCTCCCTTTCAATACATCTAGGTTTAAAAAAAGACTGAATCACTTTAAAGACTTCCTTGCTAGAGTGTTCAGCCTGTTTGATCGACTCTGCAAAAAACAGTTTTTTAGCCTGTCTGACAGACTTTTGAAATTTGCGGGAGGCCACCTTATATTGGGTCTTTTCCTGGGACCCATAGTTTGCCCTCCACAGCCTCTCTAACCGTTTACATTTAGCCTTCTCAATTCTAAGGTCCTGAGAGAACCATGGGGCAGAGGGCGAATCCCTCTTAGACATAGCGCGTTTGGCTGGGGCAATGGATGAAATCATATTCCCAATCCAGTGATGAATCCGCAGGGCGTCAGTGTTGGCGTTCAGAGTTAACGGGGGTTTGTTTTGTGCCAGCACTGAGCCCATGGCGGTAGGGACAAGTTTCGACCATTGCCTTCTCATGTAAACGCGTTTGATTGGCATTAGTCTGTCGGCTGCCAGGTTAATTAAAAAGGGTATGAGCATGTGGTCGGACCAGAGTAGTGGTAGGGTTTCTTCCATCATCACCTTTTCAACATTGGACAGGATGAGATCAAGTGTATGACCCGCTCTATGTGTGGGGCCATTATTAATTAATCTCAAATTAGCAAGACCCCCCTCAGCAGCTTGAGGCCATCACGGGTGAGTGTTAGGCTCCATGTCTGCATTTTGTGATACATTGTGAGCCATGTGTGTCCTCGACCGGACTCAGATCCAAGTATATGGATGGCTGGAGTTAGTTCCACGCACAGGCATACTTTAACATATCCCCACACGTAGGTTGTGGACTCATGCTAAATGACTGCAACATGAAATTTCAATAATTAAATGTTTAATTTCGAACTCTGGGGCGTGATTTGTGCACAGAAAAAGGGGAAATGCAGGGACCATAGAATCAAAAGTTCACAGGAGGAGATGGGATCCTAGTCATTTGAAGTCATCAGAGTTCAGCCCACAGTGTTTGGCATCATTGGTCAGACTGTGACCAGCAAGTCCATGTGGCAGATGATGTCAGTCAATGGGGTGATGCTGTCGCACATGAAGGCCAGGTGCCTGGCCAGGTGACCTGGGAGATGTGGATGGCCCGCTGCCTCTCATGGTCTTTTCCGTGGACCCTCAGATGCAGGCCTTGACGATGTTTGGGACGCTCCGTCGGACGAATCCTCCTCCTCCTCCGACCCTGTGGCTGGTGCTGGTCTGCACCTGGTGTCACAGGGAGGGTTGCCCATGTTGTCGGCGATCCGACGGAGTGAATGGCTTATGTCCCTTTGCACCGCCAGGAGCCCAGCCAGTCTTGCCTCCATCCGTCCTTGGTGTTGTTGTCGACTGGCGTGTTGCTCGGCCTGCTGGTTTTTGATCTCAGTGAGGGTCACCACTACCTGGCTGATCTCCCTGGTGTCACGCCGGTATGCCTCCAAGATGTTGCGGATGTGTGACATTCCGGTCCCTTCAGCTGGCTGGTCAGGTTCTCGCCTCCACCTGCCTCCACTCCCGCCACCCCTGCCCACACGAGCCGGGCCTGCCGTTGTGGGCACATCGGGTCGACGGGACCCCTCAGGATGGCAGTGGTGGTGTTGTCTGCCTCCTCCTGGGTGCCTGCCGCACCTTGTCCCTCCTGGTCAGACTGGCTCTGTTCACTGTGGGCAGGGCTCCTGGGTGTCTCCTGTGATGTGGCAGGAATGGGGGTGGTGGTTGGCACAGATGTTCCTGAAGCAGGTGCTGCAGGGGCTTGGATACCAGAGGGTCCAGGTCGGCCGGGGTCATCCGCGGATTGTTGTGAGGCGTCGCTGTTGGTGGGATCCGGTTCCTCCCGAGCCTGTGACTGTGATTCTTCCCCCCATTGTTGGGGGGATGTTCATCACGTTGCCCTGTGTGTGAGAGAGAGACAATGTTGAAGCTGTTTAATGCAACATGCATGTTTCATACACATTCAAGTTGGCACAGTTCCTCCAGGTAGTTGTATGTGCCTAGCATTCTCCTCAATGTTCACTTGTGTATGGGTATGTTGCGGGGGACAGATTGATATGTTCGCCTGAGTCTTTGACATGTCCATTTGTGGCTTGGATGCTTCTTCGGCTAGGTATTGGTGTTGTTGTGTTACATGTCCATTGTGGCAGTGGGTAAATCCATTGCCTGTCCTGGTGGTGTGTGCTTGTGTAAGGGGTGTGTGTGACAGGGCCTGCTGGTGGGTGTAGTGTGATTTGGCCCTGGGGCTCCCAGGTGATGTAGCTGTCCCCCATGGAGCATGCTGCCATGACAGTGAGTGTGAGTTCCTGTCCTAGATATCTGACCTGGTTGTCTTGGTGTTTGTGTTTGCACTGGTCGCAGGAGGGCCTTGTGCTGCCTACACCCGGGCCGAGTGTGAGCTATCTTGTCAGTACTTTCCCAATCCCTGTGCATTGCGAATGGTGCATGGGTATGTAGCTGGGCCATATGGGATGAGGGCAATTGTGTCTGACTTGGAATTCAAACATGCGTTTTGGTGCACCCACCCTCCCAGCATACGGGACATCCATTCTTGAGTTGGTGCTTCGTGTAGCATGGGACATGGCATGGTCTTGCTTTCTCAATGGGGCATACACATGTTCTTGGCATTCGCGTTGTTTGTGACTGTGGTTCTGGCGGGTGAGGGCTTGGGGGTAGTTGCGTGCATTAGGTGTAGTTGGGGGTGGATGCCATTACCCCCATGTTACGTAAGTGGTTTGTGTACTCACCAGGCTCTGGAAGTCCTTGGAGTCCATGTACTCGCACCGGCTGAAGCATGGCCATCACCTTCTCCTCCCAGGGATGGTAATGTACTGGTCAGCGGGGAGCGCCACCTCCAGTGATGTTGGTCTGGGTGTGCTCTTCATTCATTTTTCTCTTGACCGCCCTCCGCAGATCGTACCACCTGGCTTGGCATTCATTCCTGGTCCTTCTGATGGGTGCGACAGCATTACTCTCTCGACGATCCTCTGCCACAGGCGTGATTTTTCAGTTATGCTGGTCTGTCTGACCAATGTTCCAAACAGCTGTGGCTCGACTCTGATGACTTTATTGACAAGGATGTCCAGCTCCTCCCTTGTGAACTTTGCATTCTTGTCGGTGGGCATGGTGTGGGGTGAGGGTGTGGATGGTTGTGGGTGTGTGGGTCTGAATGTGACGGTGTGTGTGTGAACATGTAGAGGGGGTATATGTGAAGGGGTGTGTGTGTAGGTGTATATGTTTAGGTGGATGGGTGCAGTGGTTTGTGTGTGCTCTGTAGCAGTGGTGAGTCTGTTGCAATGGCTCATGGTTTGTGTGTGTGGGCCCTTTTTATTGGTCCATTTGTGGGTGGGGCTCAGTTTGAATTTTTGGTGGGTGTGTTATAAGGGGTGGTTGTGAGGTTGCCCCTCTGTTTGCCTGTTTGGATGTGTCCAGGTCAGTCCTTTTTATTGCTTGTGCAGTGTAGACGTGTTTTGTAGTGTTGTGCGAGGCGTATAGGCCCTCCTTGTGCTGTTTTACAGTGTCTGTGGTTCTGTACGCTACTGGGGTACGAGTCGTACAGCCACACCCCCCCATGCATTGTGTATGTACGGCACGTACACGGACATTGCTATGTACGGTGCGTACATCCCATTGCTTCTGTACGGTGTGGGTGTGTAGACCGCCAGCGCGTATGTACGTGCGTACCCCCAGCGCGTAGGTATGCACCGTACCCCCAGCGCGAATGTATGGTGCGTACCCCCTGCGCGTAGGTATGCACCGTACCCCCAGCGCAAATGTACGGGGGTAGCCCCAGCGCATATGTATGCACCGTACCCCTATAGCGTATGTACGGTGCGTACCGGCAACATCGCGTACCCACATCATCCACCGTACATACACAATGTTGGGGGTACGCACCGTACATTCGCTATGGGGGTACGGTGCGTACATACCCGCTGGGTGTACACACCGTACATACGCGCTGGGGGTACGGTGCGTACCTACGTGCTGGGGTACACACCGTACATTCGCGCTAGGGGTACGGTGCGTACCTATGTGCTGGGGTACGCACCGTACATTTGCGCTGGGGGTACGGTGCATACCTACGCGCTGGGAGTACGCACCATACATTCGCGCTGGGGGTACTGTGCGTACAAACTTCGCTTCATAGCGGGCAAAGTCATTCCCCATGTACGGGACGTTTTCCGTACGAATCGTAGATTGTAAAGCCGGTCCGGATCGTACTAGTACGGTCGGACTTCATTTTTACGATTTGTATGGAGAAGTGTCCGGGTCCGCCTCGTACTAATTTTCCCGCTACTATTCGTACGGATCGAGCCGATCCGTATGTACTTTTTCCGTACGGATTGTTCTTCACGGGTCGGACGTGACTTGTGCGATTCGTAAGGAAAAAAATACGGATACGAGTCGTACGGGAAAACAAAATACAGGATCGGAATCGACCCCTTAATGTCTCATATCTTGATTATTTGGGCCATTACATCTCTGCCAAGGGATTCTAATCCAAGAAAGATGTAGTGAATATGATCAATGATATGCCTAGTCCTGCAAACAAAAATTAACTCATGAACTTCTTTGGCATGGCAGAGTGTTATGGTAAATTAATTTTAAATTCTGCTGACAAGAGTAATAATATGAGAGAATTGTTGAAAAAAGGTAAGGATTTTGTAAGGGGTGAAGAGTGCTTAAAATGTTGTTTGAAGGGAGCTCTGAGTCTAGGTCATTTTAAGCCTGGTCAGATGACTATTTTATTGACTGATGCTAGCTCTAAAGGCCTTGGGGCAGTGCTTTTGCAAGTGGTCGACATCCAACAGAGACCTGTACTGTTTATTTCAAGAGCTTTAAAAGGTGAAGAGTTGAATTACTCTGTTACTGAGAAGGAGGCACTGGCCATTATTTGGACTGTGACAAGAATGAGAATATTCTTGTGGGGAAACTCTTTTGAGATTAAGACTGACTACCACCCCTTAAAGTAAATTTTTACTTACAAAGGTATAACCTGTGCTTCCTCTAGAATTTGTAAATGGGTGGTAGCACTCCAGGAATTAGATTTTTTCCGTGTTGTATGCTCCAGGTGAAAAGAATTCGACTACTATAATAAATGAGAGATATGGGAACTTTTAGGTGCAGTATACAAGCCCCAGAGAACACGATTTAGAGGAAGAGAAGGCTGGGTCCGTCAGCACCCTTATCCCAATTTGGGAAGTGGGGCCCTCACACACCCGGTTGGGTGTCATGGTTCATCATAGGGCTGCTCCTCATCAGGCTGGGCGCTGCAATGCCTGACCAGCACTGTAAAGACGCAGAGTCTTGAAGTAAGTTGAAGTATCTTTATTAATGTCAACAGGACAGAAAACTGCTCCTCTCTGTACGTTCCACCAACTGTCACTCCCCTCATCCTGAACCTCGCTGCTCCCGAGGTTCTCTGCATTCTCCTGACGCGCGGAGATTCCAGATGCCCAGAGATTGTACCGAGGACCCAAAGTATCTTTCACCTTTACAAAATAAATAGATAGCAAACATTCTAAAACATAAGAAAGATGACAAAAAGGCCTAAAACACATGAGGCAAAAGGAAATCATAGAGCCTTCGAATAAACGATAGCATCACAAAAGATAATCTTGGAATTTAGAAGGCAATTTATTGGATCTGGATGACAGGGAACAAGCCGTGGGATTTGCCTCCTTATCATCCTCAACTCGAATAGGGTTCTTAGATTGAACATTCAAACCCATCTTAGACACAGCAATCTTCCCTTTGTTCCACCACTTGCAATCATCCAATTTAACTGCACCTATGTTGATTTTCACAACCTTCCTCACGACCGAGAACTTGGATTCCCCTTTGGGTAAGTTCCTGCAACACTTCACTCTCACCATATCCCCCACACTGACATTCAACTGTTTAGGACCCAGTTTGACCTGCGTTTGATCGTATTAATTTTGTGTCTCAACTAGCCTTTTGCCAACTTCATCAATTTTCTTTCTAGGCAACATGAACCCGCTACCCCCCATCCATCTTCTCAACAGCTTGGAAGCAGAAATATACCCTCTTAGCAGAACGAATGGGTCACACAGGTGTCAGAATTGGCAGTCGTGCGAACAGCCCACAGTAGTTTACCCAGTTCTGCCTTCCAATACAGACCACTCGCTCTCGCCAACTGCACATTCTGTTTAAAGACCCTGTTAAAGCGCTTAACAAGGCCATTGCTTCTTGGATGATAAAGAGAAGTTCGAACATGCTTAATACCCAAGGAATGTAGGAATTCTTCAAATTGTATAGAAATGATATGGGGGGCCATTGTCGGTGAATAGTTCCTCAGACACACCCTCCCTTGCAAATAGTGACTCGAGGAACGTAATAACAGAGGTGGAATCAGATGTTTTTACCCATTTGATTTCTGGCCAGCGACTATGATAATCCATGAGGACTATCCCATACTCAGGTACGCTGCCAGACATGAGCAAGGGGATGAGTTATGTCAATGGCTAATTTAGCTCAAAGTTTGTGGGGAACCTCAATGGCCTCTATGGGACAGGGAGTAGTTACTTGTGACTTGTCGCTAACCACACATTCCATACAATTCCTTACAAAATACTCTAACTGCCTGTCCAAAGCAGGCCACCAGAATAGTTCCCTTATCCTCCTTTCCATGGAACGCATGCCTATGCAGTTATATGAGGGGCTAAACACATACTGTCAATGTAAATGTGCAGCAGAAGTAGTAATCACATTGTGTGATGGACCACCCTGTGTGATTTTCATCCTAAGTGTATGCCGGCATATACTGCAGTACATCTCTGAACCGGGAGCGACTGCCCTTCTTTCACTGTTGATGAGCCTCCTTTCTAAATTGTGCAGCTACAGAATACCTTGAGATTCTTCAATTAAAATGGCTGCCACCTTTGCTCAACACGAGCGTGCACTTGCGAGGCTTCCCATGCTGCTCAGCACACATCACCAGGCTGCTTCCCGCCCTCGCACTGAGTTCAGCATCTCATCGGATACATAAGCCAGTCCTGCACACACACCCCTCACTCTTCCATGCAGGAGGAGTAAGGGGTATGTTCCCGGCACCCGATTCCGGCTTAACTGTGAGTACGATCCCTCTCTTGGGGGCACTGCTCAGCTCTTGTGCGGTGTGCACCAGTTTAGCTCATCTCTCTTGTGTCTCACAACTTTGACATAACCTTTATCTGCTTTTAACCAGTTGGACGTTTACTTTTGTAAAGTAAACCCTCTGCCTGTAACTCAAGGGAGTCTGACCACCACCCAAATCGAGTGAGTCTGATGCTGCAATTATTTGACGGTGGTTGGTTACCACCACCCTCACCTCAGTACCTTGATGTGTGTTACATTTGTCACGTTTTGCTTCTTTGATTTTATCCGGCTAAACATTCTTTAGTTACACTAACAACCCATGTGATTTGGCATGTTTTAATTTTGGAGGCTGCTTTGCCCATTTTCTTTTTTGTTTAATTATGATTTATGTTATTGTGTTTTCTTTGTAAAGGTTGGTCCATCTCATATATAAGAAAAAGGTACCTCAATGTTATGTTGCAGAGTGCTTGGTTCACCTTTGAGAGCATCACCGAACAAACCACTGTTTAGATAGTGTAGTTTACCCCGTTCAGTTTCAGATGAATCACCACGTGATTTCTTACACAATAGGAGAGAAACATGTTGACCACTCACTTGTAGCCACCTCTGACCATTATATCAGTGGTGATGCCATTGATGTTTTTAATTGGGACCAGTGGGCTCGCAGATTAAATTCATTTTGGAGCATCACAGCGCCTCATTTTATCCCTTCACACACCATTTCACCACACACACCGTCCACATGTACACCACAAGGCCCCACACCCGCACCTCACTTAACGGCTCGCGAAAAAGATCTCTGACAAAGAGCCCCTGATAGGGTGCCCGTCAGGCATTGCAGCAATGGCCTGACGAGGAGCGAGCCCTATAATGAAGCATGACACCCAGCCGGGTGTGTGAGAGCCCACTTCCCAAATTGGGAGGCACCCCATCTCCACCTAAGGATAAGGGTGCTGACCGACCCAGCCTTCAACTCCTTCCCCCATGGGAACTGCATACCTCTTCTTCTAAACCGTAAAGAATTTGACATCACATTTTTTTCAAGGATTTTTGATGGTAGTAATAAGAATGATGTGGTTGTGGGAGACATTTTAGGTGAAGAATTTGATGAGGACGTATGGAAAGTTTTAAAAGTTACAAATTGAATTATCAAAGAGGAAGATTTGTTAAGAGAAGTACAAACTGATCAGATGTTAAAAAAGTGGTGCATATGTTAAGCATTGGGTGCAGTCCAAAACATGAGTGCAATGAAGATTTGAAGTCATTTTGGAATGTAAGAGATTAACTTTGTTGGAAAGATGTATATTGTTGAGAGGTAGTAGGTTGGTGCCCCCAACATGCTTTAGAGAGTGGATTGGTTTCATTGCTCATGGAAGTCATTTAGGAATTTACAAGGCCAAAGAGAGAATCTGTGAAGATTGTTAGTGGCCTAGTATGGATTTAATGGTTGAGAGGATGGTAAGCGGTTGTGGTGAGTGTTTAAGTAGTGACAAGATCTTGAAGAGTAGAACCCAACCCATGAATGTAAGCAAGTTGCCTTTTAGTCCCTGGGAGGAAATACCACTGGCTATCGTGGGCCCCATCAGGATATATTGCGTGGATTGCTACATACTGAGTTACATTGATATGCACTCACAGTGGCCTGAGGTAAAAAGTTTGAATTCCATTGAGACATGGGCTGTCATCTGTTTCCTGGATGAGTTGTTTAGTAGGGAAGGTTATTCATCTTCCCTGCTAATGGATAATGAAAGGGGTTCAAAGGAACTTCAAGGAAGATGTAGAAATTTGTGTTGGATAAAGGGATAACTCACAGGAACACAGCACTTTATCATCCTGAGGCTAATGGGATGATTGAAAGATTTAATAAAGTTTTAAAAGAGATCCTTCAGCATTCATGGTCTGTGACAACAGTTTGATAGAGGAATTATAGGAGAAAGTAAGAGAGTGCAGGTTGACTCCACACTCTACTGCTGGAAGATCTCCTTTTGTAGTTTGATGTGTCCAAGTTGCGTTAATAAGAGGAGAGGTTATACCGGGAGATAGATTTTGGGTGAGGAGGATATCATGCACAAAGAAGGGCAAGAAACTTGTGGTGAATGTGGGTGATTGGTTGCAAATAAGACTTCCAATGTCAAGAACAAATTGTTCCAAATTCAGTATACGATAAAATTGTTTAGGAATGCGATCAAAATGGATTTGGAATTTGAGTAGAGTTTTAAAATGTTCTTCTTCTTGATTGGACACTAACAATGCTTGTCGTAATGCACTATATCCCCGATTGTCAAGACAGGAAGGAGACATCTTCATTCCACAGTCCACGATGAGGAAGATTCTCGGTGTGCAAGAAAGCCTTCTTTTTTGAATGATTATGTATGATCAGCCAGCTCAAATTCCACCTCCTGTAGACTGTCAAATTTAGCGCATTGTAAATGGTACTGTGCTTTTCTGGTATAATTTACCATATTTTGTATTGTGGGTTTTACTGTTTCGCTGTTTTCTGTTATTATTAGGGGGATGATGTGTGGTATCTAGAATGTAAACATAGCCTAGGAATGTAGAACAGGAATGTGCTGTGGGGTTCTGGTGGAGGCGGTTGAGAAATATGATTGCAGTTTGACAAAGCAGCAGAATAAGGTCTTTACTTGGATCCTTACTTAAGAGCAGAAATAAACATAATTGAAACCTCATATTCTCCTGTGATCATTCAAAAAGGACTTCACATCCCGCTTTGAGGTTTTATTTTTTAAAACAAAAAAGTGTAACTTTGCTGTATGGCTCTGACGTGTTTGACAGAGCTGTGTGGCAAAGCTACAATGCCTTGATGGTGGTTTCTGTCAATGTATTAACTATCTGCTGGCCCAATGGACATTTATATATTCGGCAGTCAGGTCTTCTGTCAGGGCAACTGACTAAAATACTCTGTCGCCGTGGTAAAGAATGGCCTGAGAATCAATATATAAATCAGGCCCATAATCACTGAACGGGTGTATCTCTAGCTCCTTTCTGGATTGCAACTGGACTGGGGACATTTTGATGTTGACAGGACGGTTATTGCAGATTGTGGGTGCATAGATGGAGGAAATCTGTCTTTTGTTATTTTGTTCTTTTTTTATCGTAATTGGCTTCAGTCTGGCGATTTCCTTGCTTCTGGAGTGGTGCTGTACACCTAAGGTGATTCATTTCTTGGCCATGTATTTCTTGGCTATGTATTTAGGGGTGCTGTCTTTGGTTAAGCTCCATGTGATGCAGCTAGTCCTGAAGATGGCTCACCTTAGCGAGAGAGGCAGTGTAGTTACTTCAAGGGTGGGATGATATGTTGAATTTATTTAGGCTGCGTATTAGGCAGTATCCATGGATTGGAAGAGCTTTGTGGATTCAGGGAAACTGTAGAGCAGAACACTGCCTCCATCAAGGTGCAAAGTAATCTGTTTCAGAGAGGAAATATTTCAAGCTTTTTAAGACGGATGGTTGGATCTATGCTCTCTTTTTTCCTTAGTGATGTTTTCTTTGAATGAAAGGTTAGTGTTTGGGGTTAATACAAGTGATTTTGTAGTAGGTAGCAGCTGGAGAAGGTAGTCTTAAAGATTCATTTCTGAGAACCAAACTTGCAGTTGTGGTTGTTTCTTGATGTTAACAATGGAGGAATTTTGTCATTGATGGGTGGGTAAGAGCTGTTGTGTCCAAATAATTATTCCAAGGGCCACACTTACCACTGGCCCGCAATATTAAGTAAAATAAGGAGCAGTTGGCAACGTGGAAGGTTCAAACGTTTATTAGCCACCACAGAACTCTATATAGAGGAGCCTCGTCGATCCTCACCCATCAGGTGCGCCGAGGAAGACTGCTGGCTCCTTGATAGTAATACACTTTTATACATTATCAGTACAGCATACAAAACCTTATATGTGGAAAAGTACCAGTTAGTCCTGGCGCTCCTAATGAGCTCATGCCTATTTCTAGTTTCGGTTACACATACAAAGGGTTACTATCTTTACAGAGAAGGTCGAAAGGGTGACTCCCTTCTCGTCCCAGGTCTAGAGGAATTTGCTTGATACTCCCTTTTAGCAGATGTGACCTTGCTTCTCAGCAACTCAGCCTGTCTCCTAACAAATGCATGAAAAGGGGGGAGCAGAGGGTGTGCGGAAGAGACCATGTGATTCCCAAGCGAAAGAGCCGCAATCCAAGATGGAGGTGGTTCGGTTCTCGGCCCTTTTTGTCGTGCTAAACATAATGGGGATTTCGAACCTTTGAATACACCATAACTAATCATACTATCATTAGATATACTGCGCTAATCATACCATAGTGACTTGAATAACTCAGAACGGCCCTTTTAGCGCAGCATAGCTAATAACGGGGTCAGTCTTCAAAAATACCCTCATCGATCTGCATTAAGTCATGCATCTCCTTCTGAGCCCGCTGGGTATCTATTCTGGTTTGGATGGGCTTGGGCCTAGGGATGGATCGGCGAACCTGAGTAGCGCAATATGCACAACAAGCAGGCCCGCACTGTAGACAAAGGCAGCAGGTGAAAATGAACCCTACTACTCCCAAAAGAATCATAAATAACTTCCATCCCCAGGTGGTCACCAAATCCCAAAACCACCCGGACAAAGACCAAGTACCAGTCTCGGTGTGAATTTCAGAGGCTAGCCGATGCAGTTTCTGGATGGCTAAATGGACAGAAGGGGCGGAGTCAGGTATATATACACCACAGGAACTGCCGATGACTCTACAAGCTCCTCCGCGATCAGCTAGGATAACATCTAAAACAAGACGATTCTGAAGGGTCACAAGCCGGGTCGCCTGGAGCTCCACTGTGATATTAGTTAATATTCCTGCAGTAGTATTAACCACCCCTTCCACCACTCTAGATAGCCTCCTAATTTCTTTACTAGTGAGGATGGGTCCCCATATGGGCAACACCCCTTTTATGATATCAACGAAGTGTTGGGCTGGAGTGTCAGTCTGGTCAGTGGCATCATTACTGGCGGCTTCAGCTTTCAGCCTCCGCCGATTTAAGGAATGAGACTTATGATAATCAGAAGGAGCTATGTAGACCGGTGGGTAAAGGAAAAATAAGTAACACCTACCTGCCCATCCTCTGGATAGCCAAGTGTATGCGTTTTCACCGCACACAAAATAAACATTGGGAGGGGTGAGCGTTGGGGGACTACTGAACGTCTGCAGTCTATAAGTGTAATTACATCTACTATAACCTACAAATAAATGTCCAGTACCCTGCACGCAGAAGGAGGAGGATGTATTCAGTACCGGGACCGGAATGATTTTCTCATCTGAGACATTTCGCTCCTGGAAATACTTGAAATACTCAGTAAAGTTAAAAGTCATGAAATCCAATACTTCATCCCTCAACCAGGTATCATTTTCATAATCAGTGTACACGTTCATGCAGGCAGTAGGATCAAGGGTACCATCCGTTCCCTCAGCATTAGGAGTAAAACCTTGGTGTTTCTCTATATAGGCTAGAATCAAGGCATAATCCTTCTCTGAGAATCGACGTTCATCTATAGTGTAGTGTTCATATAGCATGGATAACATTTTGAACTAGGCTTCGCAACTACCTAAATAAGATAAGGGCATTGATATAAACAAATCTTGCTTATGCATCACTGACGGGAGGAGACCACAGACCCAACAATCAGTAACATTCGTGGAACTATGAGTCTGGTGCAGCATCTCAATGAAGGCATTATGTACATATGTCTGTCGGTGCCTTTCCTTATGAGGGGCAAAGGTCTGGAAATGATGTTCCTTAGGAGCAGGGGTAGACACTATCAAGGTGTGTACAGGATGGCGGAAGTCTAGATATATAAACAAACCTAAGCATAGTACGAATGATACAATCAGTATAGAAATGAAAACAATTTTAACACGCAAACTCCATGAGGAGAACATTGGCAAATGCGGGGGAATGGTACGGGGTACTATGGGACGCCCTTCTTCAGGGACAAAACGAGCAAAAGGGTACATTTTCTCACTAAAAGTCCAATATAATCTCGGGAAAAGGGGGCTACAAGCAGTCCGACCTGCCGGAGGGTGCTTCTTTCCTGTGTCCGTATAGAGCCTCACAGGCAGACTCCTATCATTCAGAGAAACCAAAAAGGTAAATAGATAAAAAAACTTTTTGCGTTGGGGTCGCACTTGACGCAACCCTTGTTGAAAAGAAACTCCACCTGGGCCCCCACCAACCGATCAATGTCTCTATCTTCGTCCTGAACAGAACTTTACTGAAAGTTCCATGCTCTCAACGAGTTCAGTCCAGTGTTCTACCAATCCTCAGGTCTTTGCCGAGGCCTCCAACTTCACTCACCAAGGCTAGACCTGGGATTCTCTATTTCCGGGGCCGCAGGTGATATCGATCCCGACCAGGGGTTTCAGGATTCACAAACAAAACGGGCACAGTGGGGTCAGACGAGGAGCTGGGCTCCCGACCAGATGCCTCGCTTTGAGCAATTGGGTGGCCACAAAAAGGGGTTTCCAAGCTCACAGCACTCTCCCCTCGCCCGTCAACCTCTCTGCGGGTGTCCAGGGAAAGTGGTTCTCTAGCGCTGGGTTCGCCCTGAGTTGGCAGGCCTTCCTCCTGGTCAAGCTGCTCCCTGGGCAACGGGAGGGGAACTCGCTTAAGATGGGAGATATGGATCCAGTGCTGCTTCCCCTCGACTTTCACCGCCGTTCGCGTGGCCAGGAGCACCTGGTACAGCCGGGACCAGCGTGGATCCAAACTCGACTTTCGTTGGTAGTTTCGAACCAAGACCCACTGTCCAGGTTCTACGCTGTGTCCAGGACCCTCCGGCAGGGGCTGCAGTACGGCAGATATCTGTTGATGAATGGAATGGAGATCTTTAGTCAAAGCATACAAATAGTCAGTCAACATAGGATGGTCAATGTCCCTGAAGGATTTGGGCCGGGGTACTCCCCACACGTTGGCAGGTCTGCCAAAAATTACTTCATAAGGGGAGATACCGCTCCGGGAATGGGGAGTAGTTCTCACGGACAACAGGGCCAGGGGCAGGAGATCAGGCCATTTTAAACCTGTCGTGTCCTGAAGTTTAGCCAGTTTCAATTTCAGAATCCCATTATATTTCTCAACCAGGCCCGCTGACTGAGGATGTCGGGCTGCGTGAAACTTCTGCTGGATGGACAGACCCTTGCATACATACTTAACTAAGTTAGCATTAAAATGTGTCCCGTTGTCACTCCAAATCACCCGTGGCAACCCATATCGAGGAAAAAACTCCTTTACCAGAGCTTTCGCAGTTGCCAGGGCAGTATTTTCCTTTGTGGGATACGCCTCCACCCATTTACTAAAAGTACAAATCACCACTAGCACGTATTTCAGATTGTTAACTCGCTCTAGCTGTATGTAATCCATTTGGAGTACTTCAAAAGGCAGAGTGGGTGGCGCAAAATTACCCGCCAGGACGGGAATACTAACCCCAGGATTATGCTGGAGACAAATCATGCAGTGCTGGACCAAGTTCCTAGCCGTCTTATGGATATTAACATTATACCAGACAGGATCCAATGTTGCACAGATGCCCTGAACTCCCACATGCGAAGGTCCGTGTGCCATGGTTACTACCGCATTTACAAATGCGTTTGGCAGTAACCATCGACATCTCTCTGCCAAGTCAGTCCAACATCCATTCTCATCAAGCCTCCCCACCTGTTCTCGCCAGTATGTCAATTCTTCCGGGGTCACTTCCTTTTGTAGCTCTTTCACACTATCTATGGTGTTGTTAAAAACCCCTGCTTCTATCATTCTTGTTACTACAAACATGGAAGTGGTGTCAGACTGGGCTGTTTCTTTGGCGATTCTATCCGCAAAGAAATTTCCCCTCCCCACATCATCAACTATAACCTTGTGTGCACTGCATTTGACTATGGCCAAGGTCTTAGGCAATGTTAATGCGGCTAGTAATCGTTCAACTAATGGTCCATTCTTTATTTTCTCGCCATGAGATGTCAAGAATCCTCTTTCCGCCCATAACCTCCCGAAGCTATGTGCTACACCAAACGCGTACTGGCTATCGGTGTAGACATTTAGCCTTAAGCCTTTCCCCAACTCGCAGGCCCTGAATAATGCAACCAATTCGGCCGCCTGGGCCGACCGGTATGGTATCATTGCTGCCTCGACTACCGTTTGCAGGGTAGTGATCGCATAAGCCGCAGCTGTCGTACCATCCGGTAATCTAAAACAGGACCCATCAACATACAATTCTCCTTGGGCATCAGATAGTGGGGTGTCAGTTAGATCTATCCGGCCCTTGGTTTCTTCTTCAGTTCGAAAGATACAATCATGCATGTCTTGTCCACCGTCTCCCGAAGGGAGGGGTAACAACGTGGCAGGGTTCAAATTAACACATCTTTTGATCGTTATATGAGGTGCAAACAGGGTCAATTCGTACCCTGTAAGACGCGCACTAGTTAAGTGCTGCGTCTGTGTCCTGTTTAATAATACGTCCACAGCATGAGGCACCATCACTGTCAGATCCGTATTCAGGACTAGCCCTTCCGATTGTCTGATTGCTATAGCCACTGCCGCTGCAGCCCTCAGACAACTGGGAAGTGCTCTGGCGACATTGTCCAAAACCGCAGAGAAATATGCACAAGGCCTTTGCTTACCACCAAAGTCTTGTGTCAACACTGAAAGAGAACAACCGTCCACCTCATGCACGTAGAGCACAAAAGGTTTCCGGTAGTCAGGGGTGCCAAGCACAGGAGCAGAGCAAAGAGCAGTTTTCAGAGCGGAAAAGGCAGTCTGGCATTCATCAGTCCAAGGTAAAGGCTCATGCACATCCTTCGTAGTTAGATACAGGAAAGGTTTAGTCAAGAGAGAATAGTTAGCAATCCATTGGCGACAGTAGGAGGTTATACCAAGCAAAGCGCGGACATCACGTTGCGTGCGAGGAACAGGCATGTTAGTTATGGTTGCGATGCGCTCAGAAGTCAACCGTCTTCCCTCCTTCGACAGGAGATGACCGAGATAGGTCACCTCCGGTCGACAATATTGAAATTTAGAGAGCGACACCTTGTTACCATGCGTAGCCAAATGCTGTAGCAGGGTAACCGTGGCATCGCGGCAACCATGTTCTGTATCAGAGGCCACAAGGAGGTCTTCGACATACTGCAATAGGACATTACCTGGCGGCAATTGTAAAGAATCCAATACTCTCTTTAGGGCTTGGCTGTAGATACTAGGACTTTCGGTATACCCCTGGGGGGCGCGACAGAATCTAAAGCTGCGGCCCCCCAATGAGAAACCAAACAAATGTCTACTATCTGGATGTATGGGAATACTAAAGAAAGCATTCTTTAAATCAACCACCGAGAAAAATGTTGCAGTGGGAGGAATCATGGTCAAAATGGAATTAATGTCTGGTACCACAGGATATTGGGGTACCACAATCTTATTAATCTCTCGCAGGTCAATCACAAATCGATAGGTATCAGCATAATCAGGGGACTGGGGTACAGGGGCTCGTTTAAGAATCGGAAGAATAGGGCTGTTGCAGATGTTGGAAGTCGTTTCCTCCACCACCCCTGTTTTAATCAGATCAGAAATAATGGCCAGTAAAGCGCGTTCTCCCTCGGGGGCTATTTTGTACTGTGGGATCCTCGGCAATTTGGCATTCTGTTTCAAAGTGATGGACACCGGGGGGATTTGTAGGAACCCTACGTCAGTGTCCCCCAGGGCCCAAAGATCCCTCGGGAGTTTTGCAAGCTCAGGGGGTAAGGAGTCCGTTTTAGAAAAACATTGAATGGAGGGGATAGAGGTATTCCTAATGGTCAGGTAAACTCCATCGGCGGAGCAAAAGATGCGGGCATGCAGTCTTTTTAATATATCCATACCCAGGAGATTTTCCCCACACTGAGAGGTGAGGAGGAAAGGCGATTCTATCGTTACCGGCCCCAGAGTAAGGGAAAGTGGCTTAGAAATGGGGCTTACCACCGGAGTTCCAGAGAACCCCACGGACACATTAGTCTGGCCAGACAGAGCGGCCCCCGGGACCAGGGCACGTGAAACAGAACTGTTCATAGCCCCTGTGTCAACCAAAAACTTACCTGATGCATCCAGTAGTTGTGCATGGACATAAGGTCCAGCTTGATCTATCGGGATTGACACATGCCCCTTACTCTGCCCTTGGCTGTCCTATGCTTGAGCATATCCGGAGCCTTCGTCCATCACACGTCCGTCATGGTAGTACTGCTTACCTTGGCTTTGGTCAAAATAATTCTGACTATTCTCACCTCGGGCTGCCTGTTCTTGTCTCGTGTATCCACCTCGGTGCCCACTCATTCTTCCCCGTCCACGACCTCGTGAAGCAGTATTCTGCTCATACAACAACGGGCACTGTGCTCTCCAATGCCCCTCCTCTTTACAGAAAGCACATTGATTTATGCCTAGATCCGTTCGCCCAGCCGTTTGCGTCGGTCCCGCCCCTCTTGGAGCGAAATTCTGCAACCCTCTTCCTCTTCCTCTACCCCTCTCCACTTGCTGCAGTAACACTCGAGTTTTCAAATCTTTTGACTTTCTTTCTGTCTTATCCTTGCTCTCATTTTCCCCGATGCTCATAATACTGAGCCATGCTTAGTATTGTGGAAGGCGTGGTGGTCGTCCAGGTACTCTCAGCTGCCTGCAACCGGGCCGATACCTCAGGCAGCAGATTGGTTACGAATCTATTGACAAATAAGCGCACCCCCCCCTCCGTGGCCAGGTCCTGTCCGCTGAAATCAATGAATACTCCCTCAAACCTCGTGAAAAAATCGGATACACTCTCATCCTTCTTTTGCTTACAAGCCGTCAGTTTATCCCAATCTACTTTCCTGGGTGGGATCAACGAATGCATATAGGTTATTATTTTTTCAGGCAAGGTCAGTATCTCAGGTCGGGGCTTGTTCCCCGGTTTACGATCTCTATCCCAGTTTCTCAGTTGGTCCCATGTCCCACCAAATTCCGTAACATGGTCCTGGTCATGTACCTGGCGCCAAATGTCCACCAGTACTAATAAGGCAAAGAATATTTCAATATCCGCCAGCGTCATTACTGCAGATGAGGCGGCCTCGGTCAGTTCCTTGTAATACGCAGTGGCGTTTTTTCTAGGATCTGGCAACTGGCTTTTTAGGGATAATACCTCACTCCGCTTCCAGGGGGTATAGACCCATTGTTCCTGGAACCGGGCGTCTATTCCCGGGCGGGTAACGACACATTGGGCATCCACCACCTCAGCAACTTCCGGATGGAAGATAGGGTGCACTTCTCGCATAGGGAACTGGGAGAATCCGGCGGGAATGGCAGACTGCAAACGAGTTCTATAAGAAACCAAAGTCTGCAGCTTCCCATACACCTCTTCCGGCGTCAACTGAGATTTGTGAACCTGATCAAGAATATCATATAATATAGCCGGAGCTCTCCCTCCCGGGTGTACCTGTTCCCATACAGAAATAAGACGGTTGGCCATATGCTCCAGGGCATGCTGTTGCATCACCGGTTCGTAGTCTTTCATGGTACTCCAAATATCAGAAAGAGTATAAATAGGATGCCGCATCCACTGGGACGCTTGTGTGGCAATAGTTTCCCTTTCTTCCGTTCCCAAGGCAGAACGAGTGAACAACCTCCTACCCTCCGTTAGACCGGCCGGATGTATCGGAGTAGTTACAGCTGTTACCGGCGTTGTACTGGCGGAGGAGGAGGGCAGAACAGAAGGGGAAGACATTGACCCCGGCAACAGCTGAGGGGTCCCGGCTGCAGCTGCCGTCAATAAATTAGGCAGCATGGCCATAACTTCAGACACAGATGTCGGCAACCGGGAGAGGTTCGGCAGGGAGGGAGGGGTGGAAGTGGCCGGGGGAGCCGAAGCCCCTAGAGACACATTGGGGGCAGGGGCCGAGGCCCCTGACACCTCCGGATATATCCTCTGCGGTACATAAGGGGGCGGTGGCCTGGTGTCCAATAAATCCTCTATTTCATCTTCCGCATTCGGACGGGTCACATAGCTCTTATTAACCTTTAATCTAAATTCGCGATTCATGCAATCCAATCCCTTTTCTACTCTGTCTCGGTCATAGGCCATAGCTTTCTGAGTCACATTCTGTCCTGCCTTGGCTCTAGCTACTTTCTCTTCCCTTATTCGCCGTTGTTTGGCCTCCTTCTGCCATGCGATTAGAGCATCGAACATAGCCTGCCTACTGCGCCTAGAAAACAGTTGTTCCTGTAGGAACGCGAATTTCTTCTCATCAAACGAACCCGTCTTCGGCCATCATAACTCCTCATTTCCCTTAGTATACTTATGCCACAGAGTGCAGAACAATAAGGGAGAGATCCCATGTTTGTCATACATAAAATGGCTAGGACTGCCCTCCGGCGGGGCGGGTTGGCTCTCAGCTAATCTGGAGTCACTTGTTCGGCAGCAGCAGCCAAAACAATTCAGTTTGCTAAAACAGGACATTTTGGTTAGTTTTTAGACATGTACACACAAAACAACGATCAACACGAATCATACATAATATACAATCGGTATCAGAGAACCAAGCCCATCGACTCTGGTTCACAGTTCAGATATCAAACTGCACACGGGATTCCGGCCACCCTTCCGGCTCACCACTAAGACCAGCTCCCAACGAGGACTTGCCCCGTCAGGAGTATGCCCTGTGGCTACCCAGTCTAGGTCGCAGGTCCTTCCACGTGCAATCCGTCTATATTCCTCCGGCGCGCTGTTTTAATCAAATCAATACGATCTGTACGTACTTCGAGTCAAACCACTGTAACGCTAACCCAACCAAGCAAGGCACCACCCTCCGGTGCGCGCCTTCGAATCAATGCACCGCTGTCCAGCGCGAGCTTCAAACAAATGCAGCCAGTGTTCAAATAAAAAAATGCATCGTTCTCAACGAATGCTCTTAAATCAATCAAATAGCACACCGTCCTCAACGCGTGCTTCAACAAAAATAATGCACCGTTTACAACGCGTGCGTCAAATCAAATCAATCTATACTCACCGGGTGCACCCAGATACGAATGTTCATTCTCCGCTGCCAACTTCTCCCGACCAAATCAGTCCATTTTCTGGGTTAAGCTCGTAGGACCCCGGTGAAGGGTGACTAGCAGCAGGGGACGTACCGAAAAGTCGCGCAGGGTGGGAGAAATCCTCAGGCTCCTCTCCCGCCAACCGGTCAGGACGCCCCCAATCCCACCACCCGAGTACGGGGGGGGGAAGACCCTTTCACGGGGTCCCTTCGTGGTCGCCAACTGTTGTGTCCAAATAATTATTCCAAGGGCCACACTTACCACTGGCCCGCAATATTAAGTAAAATAAGGAGCAGTTGGCAACGTGGAAGGTTCAAACGTTTATTAGCCACCACAGAACTCTATATAGAGGAGCCTCGTCGATCCTCACCCATCAGGTGCGCCGAGGAAGACTGCTGGCTCCTTGATAGTAACACACTTTTATACATTATCAGTACAGCATACAAAACCTTATATGTGGAAAAGTACCAGTTAGTCCTGGCGCTCCTAATGAGCTCATGCCTATTTCTAGTTTCGGTTACACATACAAAGGGTTACTATCTTTACAGAGAAGGTCGAAAGGGTGACTCCCTTCTCATCCCAGGTCTAGAGGGATTTGCTTGATACTCCCTTTTAGCAGATGTGACCTTGCTTCTCAGCAACTCAGCCTGTCTCCTAACAAATGCATGAAAAGGGGGGAGCAGAGGGTGTGCGGAAGAGACCATGTGATTCCCAAGCGAAAGAGCCGCAATCCAAGATGGAGGCGGTTCGGTTCTCGGCCCTTTTTGTCGTGCTAAACATAATGGGGATTTCGAACCTTTGAATACACCATAACTAATCATACTATCATTAGATATACTGCGCTAATCATACCATAGTGACTTGAATACCTCAGAGCTGAACATCCAATTCCAAATGACACTGTGGCAGTTCTTAAGTCATTTAATCCTGTGACGATTGTACATTTTCAGATAAAGCTGCTTCTCATGAGGATATTAATGGATTTTGATGCTGCAATTGTGGAAAAGTATACCAAAGTGTAATGTGTAGGGTTCGAAGATGATGCAGGTCAGGTGTCAGGGATCTTTAGGTTCCAAATTGGATACATTGATAGCCAATGTAAGGTAGAGATGAACCAGTGTTTTGCACGCCTTCCACCTCGTTCAGCTCTGACATTGTGATAATTGTTGAATCATCAATGACTTTCTCACCACACAGTAGGACATTTAGATTTACTACATCATTCCATTTCACATTACTTTACAGTTATTCATTTTCCACAAATGTTTCTGTTTTTCTGAAAAAGGCATGTGGATACTAAGGCTTCTGTAGACCTCAAATACAAACTCTTTCTTCCCACTTTACATCTAATAATCATTCAGCAAGGGGACCTTCATCTCCTTCAGAATCTCCTTGTGCCACGAATGCAGCTGTACATGTCCTAAAGGGAACATTTAACAGGCCGTGCTGAAAAATGAAGGAGGTTTTACACCATGATAATATATGATGCAGAACATGATGGCTCACCAAATTCCCTATTGTGGCCATGCGGTTAAATCCTAATGGCTGGAATTGACAGCTTCTGTACAACTTTTGTTATCTCGAGAATTATAAGAAAACAGCTTACGTGTTTCTATGTAATCAGAAGTGTTTTCTCTAGGTAGTCCTATTCTGGGAATAAAGACACAAAAGCAGTTAACATTTTTAATTTTTCTGAGTGACGACAGGTCTTCTGCCACATTCTGCCATACAAAAAATATATCCGGTCCAGAATGCAACTTCTGATTGTTCTCTGCTAAAAGGCCCGAGTTGTTCATCGTAATTAATAGATGAAATTCTGAAAGAGATATGAAGTGTTTCATCAGTCAAAACCACGAATTGTATGCCTCCTTGGAGAGAGTCAATGTTGTTGTTCTTTCATGGTTACTTATGTAGTTCATAGTTATGACATTCTATAAATGAATGAGTACATTTCTCTCTTTAAGTAGAAAAGATAAGAAAGTAGTACAAAGAGACCGGAGATATAGGGCCATATGTATCAAGCCTTTTTCCCGTTCGCAAATGGGCCGATTCTCAGAATCAGCCCGTTTGCAAATGGGAAAAAGCCTTTTAGGATGTATCATCCAAAAGGCCATCGCAAAATAGACAATCGCAAAATTTGCGATTCTCTATTTTGCGAATGCAATTAAGGAATTGCAAATTGCGATTCCTTAAATGCAATTTTGGAAGTGGTAGAAATTTTCTATTTGGCCTTAAGGAATCGCAAATTACCACCAATTTCAAGTTGGTGGTAATTTGCGATTTTCTAGAAAAAAGCACTTTTTTGCTTTTTTCAAAGTGCCATTTGGCGCATGTAAGTGCGCAAAATGTGCACAAATGCATATTTCAGGGGTGCACCAGCATGTCCTTTTGGCACCCTTGCAACCTTGAAAATGCATTCTCAATTTGCGATTCTCTAATTGGTAAACGCAAATTGAGAATATCTTCCCATTCATTCCTACGGGCCTCCTAGCCCATAGGAATGAATGGGAAGGTATTCCTTATTTGCGAATCTCAATTTGTGATTCGCATATAAGGAACTACGTAGGATTCGTAAAATTTTTAGCAAATCCTACATACATTGCATTTTGCGATTCCCTAAAAATCGCAATTTGCGAATAGCAAAACTCTTTTTTGATACATATGGCCCATAGTGATTTTATATAGTGCTTTTATGTGAGTTTTTTACTGATGGCGAACTGCTTGTGCTTTGAATGGAAAACGTCAGCTTGTGTATTTCTCCAAAGATACATTTGTCTCTACTATCACCTCCAGAATAGATCTCTACAAGTGAATACCTATTTTAATATTCTGAAGCAAATACTTTAATGTAAAACCACAGGGACGAGGTGGCGATGAAGGATAGGGAGTTTTGTATATAAGAAATATTTACAATCTTTAATGAAAATACTTTTACTCACCTGGAGTCCAACATGGTTGAAAGTCCAGCAGAAACAATGTGAAGGTTAATGCTTTATAGTTTGTTGTAGCAGATCAGATTCTGAGTTAAAAGACTAGTCATTTAGCCTTTTGTGATTGTCGACTTCTGTTTTAAGGGTAAAATCTTGGGGGCAGATTTATGTTCCCTGGCGCATCCCTGCAAATCAGCATGGATGCGCCAGGGAAGATGCGTCACGCAAGTTTGCCCTTGCGCCAGCGCAGGTGCGCCGCATTTACAATGCGGTGCATCGTGGCGCAAGGACAAGCAGATACGTGACGCATCTGCCTGCCTAACATGGTGCGTCAAGCCTTACGCCTGCTTCAAGCAGGCGCAGGGTTTTGACGCATCAGCGTTGGGAAAGTGACTCAGTGAAATCTTATAGATTTCACTGAGTCACTTTTCAGGGGCGTTCCTGCGACGGAACCCCCCCCCTGTGTCGAAACGCCCACGTGAAACCTGACGCAGGTTTCACGTGGCGCAGGGCTTTACACCGTGACGCA
Organism: Triturus cristatus; assembly: GCF_964204655.1. NCBI lineage: Eukaryota > Metazoa > Chordata > Amphibia > Caudata > Salamandridae > Triturus > Triturus cristatus. Next base: position 621,556,078 of record NC_140585.1, read on the forward strand.
TCTCCATAGATGCGTCACAATGTAAATGGAGTGCAACGTGGCGCAGGGTTTACACCGCTGCTGCGTCACAAAAGTGACGCAACAGCGGCGTAAAAGGGGCACAAGTCCCACATAAATCTGCCCCTTGATCTGCACATTCCGTCACTGTATCATGAGTCTGCTGCCGGTCCCTCTTTCTCCATTAGGATTGATATTTTTTACTTATTTCGTGTTTATATGGCACCAGCATGCTGACCTTTGGCTACTATGGAGCACCATGAGTATACAGGATGAGAATAAGATGGCAGTTACATTTAAGTTACATTGTGTTAGAGTTGTCCCAAAAGGTGCATAGCTCTGGGCAATACTCAGGTGACAGTCTGCAATAGCTCAGGTACCTGACAGTGGGTCATTGGTAGTTTTAAAATGGGAAGTTCCTCTGCTTTTAGAGACAAACAGTTCACTCAATATGAGTAGAGTCCGGTCAACTGGCTTTACTCATTGCTCTTTCCAGCTTTATGGGATCTCAGTAAATGGCTTGACTGGAAAGTTCAGCTTTCAGTAGCTACCTAATACGCAAGTAGTGCGGTTTTGCCCACATGGTAGGTGAAACTGCTTTCCACAGTTTTGAGTCCTGTTCTCCCAGAGATTTACCTCTGAATTTCCTTAGTGACATGGTATGAGCATTGGTTGCATGGTGTTTGCTGTTTGCAATTTAAAGTAATGCCGACACCTTTATTCATTTTGTACCGTTGATCTAGAAAACTTTGAGCATTATGCAAATAACTTTTAAGTTGATTGTGCCTATCACTGGGTACTAGTGTGTCTCTTTCAAGGCATGCTTAATATGGTTCTATTTCCTCTAGTTGATGGCTAACTTGACTACTTTTTTCCCTGCTTGAGTGATTAGGTTGAGTTTTTCTCTACATTTCTGTGTTTTGTGATTCGATTGACTGCCTTCCAGGACTGTGTTCAGTGAATTGTGTTTCTTTCACAGTCATTTGTAGTTGTTCTCGTTCTGGTGTTGATCATGCTGTTCAAGCACTGAATTAGCGACAGTTTGTTTATTCTTTGCAAGTTTAGAGGGTTCTTCTGTCTATTCCAGTTTTTTGTGTCGTTTAAGTTGCTGTTCGTTTCAATCGGCTGGAGCTGGACTTTAGCAAAAGAATCGGCCATGCTTTTGTTAGCTTGTTACGAATTTTTGTTTGGCTTCGTGTTAAACATACTTTTGATGTTTGGTCTGTCTGTTTTGCTTGCGGGTAGTGTACGATGTCACTAGCTCGTTCTCTTGATGTCTTTTGTTTCATTGTCTCCTCCTGACCCATGTGCAGTTACGTTGTTGTATGTCCATTGTTCTTAGCTTTGGTTCTCTTGACACATTAATTTGTCTGCCTTGTGCTTCAATCATGATTGTACAATTTAATACATGTTAATTCTGCATTTTTTCAGAAAGGTATAGGGATAGATATTATAGCCTTAATCCACTGTGTTTGAAATGTTCCTATCACTGTGGAGGATTGCTCAAACATTTCTTCTAAGGACACAGTATGCTTAAGTTACTGGAAGGTAGTAATAGTGATTCCACAAAAATAACAGCGGAGTTAACATCAACTTCTGCCCGAAGAAACTATCGATTTAGGGCCAGATGTGCGATCATGTTATTTAGCGACTCACAAATTGCGCTCAATTGCAAGTTCCAAAAAGTGAGTCGCTAAATGCCATGTACAACAGTGTCTGAGACACTGTAAGCGATTCCTAATGGGGTCGCAAATTGCATGCCTCATGCATATTAATGAGGCACTCGCAATTTACGACCCCATTAGGAATGGCTCCCAGGTACGGTGGTCTGCTGGGCTCAGCAGACCTCCATGTCTAGGACTGCTTTTAAATAAATCAGTTTTTTTTTCTTTAAACGCTGCCCGTTTTCCTTAAAGGGAAATGGAATGCATTAAAAAAGAACAAATGAAACATTTTCCTTTCATTTTTTAAGGGCAGGTAGTGGTGCCTGAGACCACTCCCAGCCCCTAAAAAATATTATCGCCTGCATTCGCAAAGAGAAAGGGGTCCCCTGGGGACCCCTTCCCATTTGCGAGTGCTTTACCACCCTCTTGAAGCGGGCAGTAAATTGCGAGTGTTTTGCGACCGCAAAACATTCTTACATAGGCCTCTGACTCGCTATTAGGAAGGGACGCCCTTGGAACACCCCTGCCTAATAGCGACTCGCAAAAAAATTGCGAGTCGCTAAATAAGGATTGTACATCGCCCTATTAGATTCTGCATGCGCAAACCTGTTGCAAACCCGTTTGCGCATGCAAAATAGGTTCGTACATCTGGCACTTAGAGTTTAGGAAATGGCAGAAGTAACTCCTTTGTCTGTGACATCTGATCCACCAATGTGCAAAGGTAACACTGCCAGAAATGTTGGCCTGTCAAGCACCCTGGTCTAGACTAGTTGAGCTGCCAACATTTCTGATGGATCTTCCACTAAGAAAGACATACTTTATAGTTTACATGTGGAAAACTTTGAGGAAAAGAAATATTTACTCAAATGTTACAACTGCCTTGATGAGGCACACATTTTCGATGCAGAGACCTATCTACCTTTTTTAGTTAATACTGTTTTGCATCAAAATCCTTGGAAGGGGTTACCCATTGTACCTCCCTTGATGTAAAGAAGGGCACTACTTTGTGTTACTTTTGGGATACTCTCCAGCACAAACGTTTGCTGAGGAAAATAAATCCCAATTCTACACTTTGCACCTGTTTGCATCACTTTGTAAGTCCAAGCAAAGCAACATGTTAGTAAATTGGAGCCCTGATATTCATCGAATATCTGCAACCATTATGCATTGCTTTAAATAGTTTCGCCAGGGTTCAAACTGGAAAGACGGGCAGCAGGTGCTGGTTTATGGCCTGTTTTGTCTGTGGGATTTTAGTCTGATTCCATATCTCATCCCACTTTTGTTATGGAGCTTATTACTGTACGTGGGCGAGAGGAACAAAAACAAACATGTGGGTGGTAGTATGCTGCCTTTTGTATCCTCCAACACACAAGAAATCTGAAAGTGAGAAGGAACCTACTGTAAATGTGGTAAAACAAATGTGTGCATATGCTACTCCTATGTGGTATATCACAATTACATTTCAAGGGCATTACAGAGCTTTTGAAAGCTGGTTTGTTATCGGCAAAAGTGTGCTTGTCAGCACATTTGAAAGTGTCTGAGATGTCATCTCGCCAGAGCTATTTTTGTATGTGGGTTGTCACTTCTACATTTCACGCCTGCTTGAGAAACCGGGCCGCTCCTGCAGAGATTCTTTAGCGAGCTGAGTCAGATGTTTTCCGTTTTCTCGCTATTACAGGAAGCTCACGCTTTGAGCAGTAATACCTGGAATCCAAGTTTGTTTTCAATTTTCAGAACGTGACTTTGACTGTGCTTAATATATATTTTTAATTGTTGTGATTTCACGGCAGCATTCCTGCACGCATCTACATGCACTTTTTTAGTTCTTCCAAAATAACTCGGTGACAGGAATGTTTTGATCTATATGTGCAGATACACACTAGGCTCAAAGTTTTGTTCCAGTTGTGAAGATTAACAAAGGTATTCTTCTGCACTTAGTGGGCCAAGTCTCCTACAATACCTTCCTGTCCTTGTCCCACAACTGCCGCCATTTTAGCTGCCTAGCGCCAACGCAGGCACCCTTGCACCATTGTGTAAGGGTGCCTGCTTTGCAGACAGGATTATTTTTGTACAGAATGCAGCACATATAGACGGAGGAAGTAACGAGGAGAAATAAAGATATTTCTCCACGTTACACCCCACCTGGGGAGGTGTATCTTTTTGGCACATTCCCTTGTTTACCAGTTCTGGTAAAACTGGAAATACATCAAAAATAATGGAAATTGTGTGGGAACACCCACTCAAAGCCCATGGAATGCCTCCCTAGTGCAGAGAAAGGCAACACAACAATTTGCAGTGTGTTGTTTTACTAAAGATTTATGAAGTCACTCAGAGCCATGCAAGGTAACCTTGCGGGGCTTCAAAAATCTCTTTTTTGTTTTGCGTCCCTCTTGCACCCCGTTGCATTGTGTAAGAGCGACATAACGGGTCTTGTAACTATTCCCCTATATTTCTACGTGGAAAGGATGTGGGTTATAAACGATGAGTTTTACATGTAGAATAATATATTACATTTGATGCCTTTGTAAGTTCAGCACTTTAACTGCCTAATGAGGGAGTCAGAATTGTTCTCAGAGAATGCACAAACAGCACAAAAACACCTCACTACTCTTCCCTCTAGTCCTGCCCCTCAGTACCCTCTATTTGCATTCTCTTGGCACTTACTGTACTATTCTTCTGGTAAAAGCTCTTTTGGCCTCTTTTTACAGTTTTATATAGCGCAAACTCGACCCAAAGGTATTGGAGCGTTTCACATGAACACCAGTTACATTACACTAGGACATATTCATTTTTGTTCTTTTAGGTGATTTTACGTGATATGCCTGGAATCATAGCATGGTAAGCCGATGCCGAGACCTGAACCTGGTGCGCCAGTTTCACAGTTACCAGCTCTGCCCATCACCCATCATTTGTGTATCTAACCCCTCCTTACATTTACATGTTGGAATATCGAGGGCAAAAGTATTGGCCCACCATGTATCTTGGCCAAAACAGCAATTACCACCATATTGGGAAGTCAAGTATATTTAGGTAAGTATACTATTGCAACCTTTAATGTCTATGTGCCATTAAGATAAATGTATCTTCATTGTATATAGAAGAGTAGTTAAATGTAGTAAATCTATACTGAACCAACATATAATTACCTTCTCAATACTGTGGTAGTCAAGACTTTGGCCACAATATTTTGGCAGGTAGATTATTTGTGATCTTAAGGAATTTTGGAGCCCAGGGTAAGACATGTTTTGGTGTCCACTGTTCAGAACAACTTTAGATTTATTACTTGTTATTATTGAATCCCTGCACTAAGAAGGCCAAAGAATATTGAATTGCACATCATACTGTGAAAAACGGGGTCACACAAAACAACTGAAAGCTCAAGCTACTTGGTATGAATAATAAATGGTTAAGGTATGTGAGGGATTTTATGCGTGACCTTGGCCATCTAGAATATTTTACTGACCCAAGCACAATGTCATTGATCAAGAGAAAAGAGCTAAAAAAAGAGTGCCTTTTACTATTAGACACCAGTAGATTATCAATAGAGATTTTAAAGGCTACAGTGAGGCACAATCAAACGATTTTAACAACTTTTAACATACAACCCTATCTGACAATGGTTTCTGGTTAATATGATAGCTTTTTGTTAACTAGGTTTAGACTTGGCAACTTTCACAAACTTTTGTGTTTTCCAAAATTGAATGATTGGGTGTAGGATATGCAAAGGTGTTCCTGTGATAATCACTTGGAGCAATCCACTATGCACATTGTTTTATTTTGTACATTTTATCATGAATTAAGGAAAATGTGGATTGTAAATATTTTAGACTCTCTGGGGATTAGACAATGTTGCCCTGCGTTTATTGCATTACAGTTTTTGGAGGATGAACATACAGTATGGAGAGTTGTTATGTTTTTAAAGAAAGTCGTCAGTCATAGAAAATCTATCGTAATGTGATTGTATATAGCATGATGAGCTGAGTGATATTGATTTAATGATATGAATTTTATTTGTTAAATTTGATAGTTTTTAAATAGTGAGATGTAATGAATAACTGTGTTTTTAAAAGTGCTTTTATGATTGCATGAAATAGCAATCGAATAAAGCTTGTTTTGACCTTTGAACTTTGAGTACCAAATGAAAGCTTGGGCTGGCATTGATCATATCCTCTTTTTATGAGCTTGGATATCGTTTTTATTCGTTTTTAACAACAATATTATATGTGTAAATGTAATAATAATTCACTGTCTAACCAGGCGATTTCTAACCACTATAGGAATAACATAGTAAGGAATACTTTGTTTATGTATAGTGGCCAGTGCATAATGTTAAAATGAGGCGAGCGTAAATAGAACTTGAAATTATAGCTTAATTGTATTTTTCATGGCAAAACTGTAATTGTAATTTAATTGTCGAATATTAGTAATTTGTTTTAAAACAAACTTTATTGATTGCCAGAAAAAGAGTTTCAATAGTGCCAAACATTTTCCTTTGATTTTTCTTTACCAAACTTTTAAACAGCTGGTTCGTTGTACCAGAGTAATTACAGTATATATAGATAAGCACATCAAATGGTCACACTGTTGCAACGACATTTTGTATAGTGTAACAGTTAGAAAACTTCCCTAGACAGGATAAGGTTATCAATCAATGTAATCAATCAATCTAACACGCCCCCCCAACAGCCACCCCCCACCCACGTTCTGGCCCACCATATCTAAAGGCTGTGGTAGATATTGCGCACTTGGGTGTTGCGCGGTGCTCCCTGTCCCTTTAATGTACCCAATTTTGATCTGTGCGGGGAGTGGTGTCCTCCCTTTGGCCCACTAAGTGTGCTGGCCACTGCTGTGTGAGGGATCAGTTACAGTGTTGTTGGGGTGACTGGCTGAGGGTTGAGGTCTAGTGCCCTAAACTCCTCTAGTCGAATAGTAGTAATGACAAACACATTTCTCTTGGCATTCTCGTTGTAGCATTGAAAGTTAAAGTGTTGTTCATTTTCACTTTAATTCTTTCCCCTTGCCTTGCAATATTTAGAGGCAGGTAGAGGGATAGAGAAAGCTAGTGACAACGAAAAGGAAATGTAGAGAGAAGGAGTATGGAGTACAAGTTGGTGTGAGGCTACAGAAAAAAGAAAGAGGTGAGGTAGAAACAGAGCTGAATTAGAGCTAGAAGCATAGAAAGCGATACCAAAAGAGATGATGGACAGAGCGTTTGAGCAAATCAAACACTCACCCCCAGTCAACTGATCTGGGTTTAATCCATAATCATTCTTTAGCTCACTCCACCACCCCAGTTCAGACATGGCCATATGCAAATCAGTCTGACCCTGTGCCTCATGGGAACAGTCCAGCCCGAACTGCCAAGCCATGTCTTCCCTGGACCGGAAACAAGCATCCTGGGACCGGTTTCGGGTTCATAACCCTCATCAGCCAGGCTATCTTGAATCCAGTGGCAAAGTGAGCAAGGGACCCACATCTGGGCATACCCTGCCAATTTAGGGCGAACAAAGCGATACCAAAGGTGATGATGGACGAAGCGTTTGAGCACATCAAACACTCACACCCAGTCAACTGATCTGGGTTTAATCCATCATCATTCTTTAGCTCACTCCACCACCCCAGTTCAGACATGGCCATATGTAAATCAGTCTGACCCTGTGCCTCATGGGAACAGTCCAGCCCGAACTGCCAAGGTGGTGGAGTGAGCTAAAGAATGATGATGGATTAAACCCAGATCAGTTGACTGGGGGTGAGTGTATGATTTGCTCAAACTCTCCGTCCATCATCCCCTTTGGTATCGCAGAAGCATAGAAAGGCAGAGATAAACAGGTAGAGAGGAAAAATAGGGGCATATTTTCAAGACAGTGGCGGAGCGTGGCGTTAGCCTCCTTGGCCTAAACCTGCTCTCTGCCACTTCTGAAACGCAGGGCTGCACCGTATTTACAAGGGTTCAGTGCAGCCCTGCATTTACCTCTCCGCTGGTGCTAATTTAGCCACCTAGCACCAACGCAGACACCCTTGCACCATAGTGCAAGGGTGTCTGCTTTGCAGGGGAAGATTGTTAATGTGCAGGATGGTGTTTTTTTCCTGCACATAAACAATCTGAAATGGGGGTTTGTAACTTCTATGTGTGCTGCTTAATGCAACACACATAGAAGTTGCAAAACGTCATTTGTTTAATGATTGTTTATGTGCAGAAAGGGACACCTTCCTGCACCTAAACAATCAATGGCCTTTTGCTGTTTCTATGTGTGCTGCACAACAGCACAGCCATCATAGAAACAGCAAAAATGAGGAGAAATTAAACATTTCTCCTCGTTGCTCCAGGGTAAGACCAGGTTTTCCCTCATCTTAATTTTGGCTCTGCCCCATATTTCCGCCACCTTTGTAAATATGGGGCAGCGTCAAAATCAATGGGTGTTGCGGTGGAACGCCCACCAAAACACCCATTGTCCGCTCCTTTCACGCTAATTACAGCGTGAAAGGGTGCCTTATTTACAAGGCAGCGTTAAGCCACATTAAGTGGCTTAATGCTGCCTTGTAAATTAGGCGAAGCCCCTATCACCACCACAGCATCAGAAAAAGTGACATTGTGGTGCTGGTAGGGGCTTGTAAATATGCCTCATAGAGAGAGACATATAGAGAGAGGTGATGTAAAGTGGGAGTGATGAGGTAGAGAGAAGGGCAAAATAAGAAGTGAGGTATAGGAAGGCAAATCAGTTAAAGAGAGTAGTGAGAGAGAGAAAGGTAGAGAGGAGTGAAGAGTCGAAAAAGAGAGAATACATAGAGAAATTAGCTGAATTAGAAAAAGGGTTCTGGTTGAGAAAGAGGTGAGGCTGATGCAGTGGTAGAAAGTGGTTTAGCTAGAGAGAGCGGTGAGGTAGAGAGAGGTAGAAACCATGACATGAGTTAGAAATTTGTATAAAGGAGTGCGATAGAGACATGATGTTGTGAGGGTGAGCTGATCTAGAGAATGACGTATAGACAAAATAGGAAGAAAACAGCATTAAGTGATAAAGGAGTAAGTTAGTGAGAGAGTGGAGTGGAAGAAGGAACAAAGAGAAAAAAAGAAAGGTGAGGATGAGAGGCCAGGTAGTAAGGTAAATCAGAAGATAACAGAGTGAGAAACAAATGTAGGTGAGTGAGAGATGGATAGATATACGGCAAAAAATTGAGGCAAACGAAGGCAATAAAGTAGAGGGTGGTACTGTAGAGAGAATGATGTGAGAGAAGTATAGAGGGAATGAGGTAACAAAAGGTAAAGAAATGTGACATTGGGAAAGGTGATGTAGAAGGAGATGTAGATGGAGTATCGATATGGAGCAATGACACAAGTTAGTGAGATGTAAATACAATGTTGTGGTGCACAGAGAAGGTTGAGGGAGGCGGTATAGGGATAGATATCTAGAGGTAGGAACAGAGAGTGGTAGAGAGTGAGGTTAGGCTGTAAACGGCAGATAGGTAAGGTTGGATAGGGACAGATATATTGACTGAAAGTTGAGGAAGATATGGACAGTAGTTAGATGATTTAGAGAGAGTGGATGTGCATATAGAATGGTAGTTGACAACCTTTTCTGTAAGAAGAGCTACTTCTTATTGATGAAAATAGTCCTTAGGCAGTGACGTTGACAATTGTTGCAGTAATGACCACATCAGAGACAATCACAGTAGTGGCTATACCAGGGGTCTGCAACGGGTAGCTCTAGACCTACTGGCTGCTCACCAGTACCCTGGAAGTAGCTCCCTGGAGTGCAGCCCAGCGCGGTACTTCATTCAGAGGGCCTACTATATCCATATTGAGGAAGGTCACAAGATTTTCTTGGAGTGTGTTAACCCAAAATGGAAAATCCATCTTTCGATAGAAAAACATGTATTTTGAAAAACTTACATGCTGATGTGTGAAAACACAATGATTTAAAGCCCAAAACATATTTAAGCTACTCCTTGAATGATAGTTCATGCTGACTTGTGGTGGTGTGTAGATTTTAGCATTTCCTTTGTGCTAGTGGACACTTAGGTGCCGATTCCAATCGGGTAAAAAAATTCCCGTACGACTCGTATCCGTATTTTTTTACGTGCGAATCGTACAAGTCCCGTCCCACCGGTGAAGTACGATTCGTACGTGAAAAATACATACGAATCGCTTCGGGAAAAGTCTACGAGACGTACCCGGACAGTTTTACATACAAATCCTAAAACTGAAGTTCGAGCGCACAAGTACGATCCGTACCGCCCTTCCGAATACACAAGCGTATGTAAAACGTCCCGTACGGAGCGAACTCTGTACCACTCGTATCCCGGGTTAACTTGTGCCCAGGATACGAGTCGTACAGCCCCCCCTCCCCTGCGTATGTCCGCACGTACCCCCGTATGTCAGCACTGTACCCCCCATATGTCAGCACCGTACCCCCCCATGTCCGCACTGTACCCCAGCCCCGTACTTGTACGCACCGTACCCCCGCCCCGTACTTGTACGCACCGTACCCCAGCCCCGTACTTGGACGCACCGTACCCCAGCACCATACCCAAGTCCCGTACTTGTACGCACTGTACCCCAGCACCGTACCCCAGCCCCGTACTTGTATGCACTGCACCCCAGCACCTACCCCAGCCCCGTACTTGTACGCACCGTACCCGAGCACCGTACCCCAGCCCCGTACTTGGACGCACCGTACCCAAGCCCCGTACTTGTACGCACCGTACCCCAGCCCCGCACTTATACGCACCGTACCCCAGCACCGTACCCCAGCCCCGTACTTGGATGCACCGTACCCAAGCCCTGTACTTGTACGCACCGTACCCCAGCACCGTACCCCAGCCCCGTACTTGTACGCACCGTACCCCAGCACCGTACCCCAGCCCCGTACATGGACGCACCGTACCCAAGCCCCGTACTTGTACGCACCGTACCCCAGCACCGTACCCCAGCCCTGTATTTGTACGCACCGTACCCCAGCCCCGTACTTGGACACACCGTACCCAAGCCCCGTACTTGGACGCACCGTACCCCAGCACCGTATCCCAGCCCCGTACTTGTACACTCTGTATCCCAGCACCGTACCCCAGCCCCGTACTTGGACGCACCGTACCCCAGCACTGTACCCAAGCTCTGTACTTGGACGCACGGTACCCCAGCACTGTACCGAAGTCCCGTACTTGTACGCACCATACCCCAGCACCGTACCCCAGCCCCGTACTTGTATGCACCGTACCCCAGCACTGTACCCCAGCCCCGTACTTGTACGCACCGTACCCGAGCACCGTACCCCAGCCCCGTACTTGGACGCACCGTACCCAAGCCCCGTACTTGTACGCACCGTACCCCAGCCCCGTACGTATACGCACCGTACCCCAGCACCATACCGCAGCCCCGTACTTGGATGCACCGTACCCAAGCCCCGTACTTGTACGCACCGTACCCCAGCACCGTACCCCAGCCCCGTACATGGACGCACCATACCCAAGCCCCGTACTTGTATGCACCGTACCCCAGCACCGTACCCCAGCCCTGTATTTGTACGCACCGTACCCCAGCACCGTACCCCAGCCCCGAACTTGGACGCTCCGTACCCAAGCCCCGTACTTGGACGCACCGTACCCCAGCACCGTACCCCAGCCCCGTACTTGTACACACTGTACCCCAGCACTGTACCCCAGCCCCGTACTTGGACGCACCGTACCCCAGCACCGTACTTGGACGCACCGTACCCCTGAACCGTCCCCCAGCATCGCGTAGGTACGGACCTTACAGCAACATTGCGTATGCGAGCACGGTACAACAACATCGCGTATGGACGCACCTTACATATGCGAAAACGACTTGTACTGAACCAGGACACTGTAAAACAGCACAAAGAGGGTCAATTCGACTCGCACAACACCACAAAACAAGTCTACAGTACAAAAAACAGCAAAATGACTGACCTGGCACATCCAAACAGGTAAACAGATGCCCAAACTCACAACCACCTCTTATAACACACCCACCAAAAATTCAAACTCAGGCCCACCCACAAATGGACCAATAAAAAGGGCCCACAACCAGAAACCATGAGCCTTTGCAACAGACTCACTGCAGCTACAGTGCACACCCCAACAACTGCACCCATACACCTTAACATATCCACCTTCACACACACTCCTTCACACAAACCCCCTCTCCACATTCCCACACACACCTTCACATTCACACCCACACACCCACAACCATCCACACCCTCACCCCACACAATGCCCACAGACAAGAATCCAAAATTCACAAGGGAGGAGCTGGACATCCTTGTCAACGAAGTCATCAGAGTCAAGCCACAGCTCTTTGGAACATTGGTCAGACAGACCAGCATAGCCGAAAAATCACACCTGGGGTAGAGGATCGTCGATAGGGTGAATGCTGTTGTGCCCATCAGAAGGACCAGGAATGAATGCCAAGCCAGGTGGTACGATCTGCGGAGGGCAGTCAAGCGCAAAATGAACGAGGACTATGCCCAGAGCAACATCACTGGAGGTGGGCTGCCCCGCAGACCGGTACATTACCATCCCTGGGAGGAGACGGTGATGGCCCTGCTTCTGCCGGTGGAAGTACACGGAGTCGAAGGAGTTGCAGAGCCTGGTGAGTACACTAACAACTTACGTAACATGGGGGTAATGGCATCCACACCCCAACTACACCAAATGCACGCAACTACCCCCAAGCCCTCACCGAACACCACCACACTCAAAAACAACGCTCATACCACTAACATGTGTATGCCCCATCCACAAAGCAAGGCCATGCCATGTCCCAGGCTACACGAAGCACAAACCCAAGACTGGATGTCCGGGATGCTGGGAGGGTGGGGCTCACAAAACACATTGTTCAACTCTGAATCAGACACCATTGCCCTCAGCCCATATGGCCCAGGTACATACCCATGCACCATGCTCAATGCACAGGGACTGGCAAAGTACTGACAAGGTAGCTGACACTTGGCCCTGCTGTAGCCAGCACAAGGCCCTCCTGTGACCACTGTAAACTCAAACACCAACACCACAAGCTCAGATATTTAGGACAGGAACTCACACTCACTGTCATGCCATCATGACACAACGAGGGGACAGATACATCACCTGGGAGACCCACAGCCAAATCACACTACACCCACCAGCAGGCCCTGTCACACACACCCCTTACACAAGCACACACCCCCGGGGCAGGCAATGGATTTACCCACTCTCACAATGGACATGTGACACAACAAGATCAATCCATGGCCAAAGAAGCATCCAAGCCAAAAATCTACATGGCAAACACTCAGGAGAACATATCAATTTGTCCCCCGCAACATACCCATCCACAAGTGAACAGTGAGGGGAATGCTAGGCACATACAACTACCTGGAGGAACTGTGCCAACTTGAATATGTATGAAACATGGATGTCGCATGAAACAGCATTAACATTGTCTCTCTCTCACACACAGGGCAACGTCATGGATCTCCCCCCAACAATGGGGGGGAAGAATCACAGTCCCAGGCTCGGGAGGAACCTGATCCCACCGGCAGCGGCGCCTCTCAACACTCCGCGGATGACCCCAACCCACCTGGACCCTCTGGTGTCTAAGCCCCTGCAGCACCTGCCTCAGGTACATCTGTGCTAACCACCACCCCCATTCCTGCCACATCCCAGGAGTCACCCAGGAGCCCTGCCCGCAGTGAACAACTGAGCCAGTCTGACCAGGAGGGACAAGGTTCGCCGGGCACCCAGGAGGAGGCAGACAACCCCGCAATTGCCATCCCTCAGGGGTCCCATAGACCTGATGTGCCCACAACGGCAGGCCAGTCTCGTGTGGGCAGGGGTGGTGGGAGTGGAGGCAGGCGGAGGCGAGAACCTGACCAGCCAGCTGAAGGGACAGGTATGTCACACATACGCAACAGCATGGAGGCATACCGGCGTGACACCAGGGCCATCAGCCAGGTAGTGGAGACCCTCACAGAGATTAAGAACCAGCAGGCCGAGCAACACGCCAGTCAACAACAACACCAAGGACGGATGGAGGCAAGACTGGCTGAGCTCCTGGCGGTGCAAACGGACATAAGCCGTTCACTCCGTCGGATCGCCGACAACATGGGCAACCCTCCCTGTGCCACCAGGCGAAGACCAACACCAGCCACAGGGAGGGAGGAGGAGGAGGAGGATTCGTCCGACGGAGCGTCCCAAACATCGTCAAGGCCTGCATCTGAGGGTCCTGCGAGGAAGGTGGGTCGTCCACGGAAAAGACCGTGAGAAGCAGCGGACCATCCACATCTCCCAGGTCACCTGGCCTGGCAGTGCACCTGGCTTTCATGCGCAACAGCAGCACCTCATCCACTGACATTCTCTGCCACATGGACTTGCTGGTCACAGTCTGACCAATGATGACAAACACTGTGTTCTGGACTCTGATGACTTCAAATGCCAAGGATCCCATCTCTCCCTGTGAACTTTGGATTCTAGCCACACTGTATAGCACCTATTTTCACCCACAATATACGCCCCCCACCGAGAATAAAACAAACTTACTTTAATTAGATGTTGTAGTCATTTTGCATGAGTCCACAACATACGTGTGTGGAAATGTCAAACTATGCCTGAGTGTTGAACGAACTCCAGCCATCCATACCCTTGGATCTGAGTCCGGTACAGGACACACATCGGTCACAATGTATCATCCAATACAGACATGGAGCACAATACTCACCTGTGATGGGCTCAAGCTGCTGAGGGGGGGCTTGCAATACTGTGTGGACAGACCAATTTGGAAGAGCATCATTAAGGTGTAGAGGTCATGGCTCATGTGGAGGTGCCCGGGGAGGGAGTCCCAGGTATGTGTAATCTGCATGCTGGAGTGCGGTGGATGTGAAGAATGTTGGCCAGGGCAAGGTTGGATGCACGGAGTTGGCCCAACGGGGTCTTGGATGACAGACGTCCAAGTTTGGTTTGGGGTCTGCGGCTGTGGACTGCCTCCTGAGTGTGGGTGAGGAGTCTGAAGGTCATCCTGCAGCAGACAGTGATCCATTGCAGCTATCTCAGGTGGAGGGTGATGTGGCTGGGGCACGGGATGTTGAAGCTGAGGTGTGCAGATGCACCCTGGATGTGGACACGTTTTCCGGGAGTTTGGCTGTACTTGCTCTGTAGAGGGCGGGGCTGTAGTTAACACGGCTGGTGTCGTGGACCTGGGGGACGGTCTGTCTTGCTTTGGAGTGGATCTATCTGTGGGTCATGTGCATCATGCAGAGGGTGTTGCAGCATGAGGTAAATATGCTGGTGAGTTGCATGGCAATTGTGAGCGGCGAGTCCATGATGCACACCATCTTGTGTGCATGGCCACTGGGTGCTGCTGCAGTGTCCTGGCGGGTGGGACACAAGGAGTTGACCCAGCTGTAAGGGGACAATCCTCAGATGATTACCTCAGTCATGTACAAGTCCAGCCTCAGGTGGATGATGTTCAGCCATTCATCAACGGACCTCATGCCTTCTTGAAGGTTGGAACTGGCAATGCCTGTGTCCTTGGTGAGGGTGAGGAGCAGCTGGCTGTCAATGGCATACGAGTTGATGATGAGGTTGTGTGCGCATGTGATGGTGGAGAGGGTGGTTATGGACACATTGAAGATTGACACGCTGAGAGATGAGCCCTGGGCCATGTGCCAGATGACGCCACTGTACTACATGTTGAAGGCGTGAGTCCCACTCCCATGGCCTTGCTGGTGAGCCCCTTTGTGATTTCATCCTGGCCCATCCCCTGGATACCAGTGTTGGAGATGTGTGAGCTGACAGTGTGTGACCACATCGTGCATAATGCTGTGGAGAGGTCAAGGGGGGGGGGGCTTCACCATTGTTGAGCAGGGCAAAGTTGTTGGTGTTGGATGGCAATGATGACGGTTGCAGTGGGATGATTACTGTAGAAGACGGTATTGTGCAGGTTGCCTGGAGCTCTTTGCGTGGAGGAAGGTTGCCAGTTGCTCGTTGACTCTCTTCCTGATGACATTTGCTGGCTAGGGAAGCACGTTTAGGTTCCTTGAGAGCCAGCGTTCCTGCCGTCCATTGTCTAAGAAGGGCCTGGGTCACTGCATGCCTCTATCTACCATGGAATGTGGCTAACTCCAAAGATACATACATGACGTGCTGGACGGGGGCTACAAGGATGGGGAATGATGTGGTTGAGATGTTGTGTGGGAAGGGGCCTGATGGAGATCCCCAGGGGATGTTGCACATGAGCCGGGTGTTGTATCTGCTGATGATGGAAGTCCGAAACCTAAGGGTGGTGTGTCCCGCGTATAATAGTGCATTCTGCCTCTGTGTGCCAAGGCTTGCGTGTATGTCCATGAGCTTGCAGTGGTAGGAAGTTGCAAGGGATTGGCTCAGCCTTGCAAGGGTGGGGTGTCTTTTGGATGGAGAGCTGATGTCAGTGCACTCACGATGCTGATGAGCTCCTTGATGTCGTGCTGTTTTATGTCCTCCTCCCCATCTGAAGGATCTCCAATTGTCCTTGCTGATGATATGGTGATGGCTGTGTGTGTCGTTTTCCAGGGTTGTAAGGCCACTGATGGGTATTTGTGCTGCAAGCTGTGCACAAGAGTCCTGCTAGACGTGTTTGAGTCCAGTAGGTCTGCCTTGACCCAGGTGGCTTAATTGTTGATGTGCGTCACAGGAAAGTCCGTCAATGTGGCTAGATTGTTGGATCAGTTGCTGATCCAGTGAGTGAGGTTGCAGGGTGTGGCGGTGGTGTTGGCTCCAGTGTCTCACACAGCATGTCTGTGTTGACTTACATCAAGCATTTTTGGGGGATTGGTAGTGGGGTGTGTGGCAGTGTGTTGCCCGTCGGAGACGTGGATGCTAATGTGGATGGACCAATGATGGATGCTGGTGTTGTTCTCATCCAGCCAGAAGTTCCTGGCCCACAGCCACATGTATCCTGTGGATGTGAGGGCGTGCGTGACGATGGATGTGTTGATGGCTTTGCGGAATTGTGGATGTAGGCCCGGAGATCTGTAGATGAGTGTCACTCTGATGGTTTGCAGGGGGTTTGTGCCAAACCGGATTTGTGACCCTGAGTGCGTACTTGTGAATAGATATCAATTCATCCTCCGGGATTGTTAGTGCCGTCCCTGCGGGTGCTCTTGTATCCGTCTGAGATGGCAATGAAGAAGTTGTGTGCTGAGGATGCTTTCATCCAGGTCACTGCCGTGATGGTGATGTGTGGGCCTGTTGTGTTGAGGAGGTAACAGAGTCTAATGGCGTGCTGTTGGACGGAGCCAGTGTGGAGTAGGAGGGACAAGACCTGGTTGGTGTGACAGGGCCTGGAAGGCGGGGCAGCGCTGTGTAGGCAGTTGGAGTTGCACACTCAGCATGCAAAGGTGTCGTGTGTGCACCTAGGGTATGCCTGAGAGCATGCGGTAGATTTTTGCTTGGACATTGCTTGGAGGGTGGCTGCAGCATGAGACTGTTGTGTGATGTGGGTCATGCAAGGATATGAGGGTCGTGCAATGTGCATGTTGCATGCACTGACGGTCCTGCCATTGGCACCGCCTGGCCACAACAGTGGCACAGACAAGCTGATGACAGCCTAATGAATGGGTGGAGGGAGGAAGGGAGGAGCATCTTGGAGGCGTGTGGGTTGCAGAATCCAGGAACTTGGTGGGCCCTTGCCGCAGGGGCCGCAGCAGCAGGCAGCATGTGCTGGAAAGTAGGCCAAAAGTAGCACACAAAGACAAGGATGTCAGAAAGGACAACTGCAACAGGTGCATGTTAAGGAAGGAGTGTCAGGTTACTCATGGCTCATCCAAAGAAAATGGATGAACAATCACCAAATATGACTGACACAGGAAACAGAAGGCCGAGCTGCGCACAGGAGACACACCCTCAGCAGGCGTTGACGGCCCGTTGGTGGGAGCAACCTGACCAAATACATACACAACCATGGACTTCATGCACAATAGAGATCATTATCCATGAAGAACTGCATGCATGTTGCCGAACTACACATACACTCATATGCACAATCTTTGACAACTATGCCAGAGATGACGCATGCAAAGTGGCAAGAGTCCTGCATTGACAGAGATGAGGCACTTCGGAGGCTGAGGAACACCTTTATTACTCAAGCTCACACTGAGGGAAATGCATCAATGCGAACAGACTCAGAGGTGATTTGACTGAACATGTGGGACCTACGCTGGACACCCCCTTCACAACACAGTAGTAGTAAATCCAAAAGAACTGTCACACAAGTTAAGGGCATGAGCCAAACACCTCCTGCTGCACACGGAGAGGCTGCAACTCCCCATTGAGCCCGTCATGGGGATGTCCCACACTATGTCCACCCGTAGCATTCTGTATGTTTCAGAGGGAAGTTTTACACACATTGATGCCTTCATCAGAATCCTAAATCCATTACAGATGACTGTCACGAAGGGTGACTGTCAATTCATGGGAGTCATGCTACATGTTATGTGCCCCATGGTGAGTCAACATGTATGCATGGTAACACAACATGCACAGAGGCAGTCCCCACACATTCCAAACACGTACCACCCCCACAATGCCTTGCTGAAATCCTTACCCAAAATGAAATTTCCCCATGTCCGTGCATGGAACGCTGATTCAGCACATGTTGCAATACTCATGAGGAATAGCAGGAGGACAACGATGACACAAGCAGACAACATGAGCAAGAACCTGGGAATGACAGAAACACAAGAAGTCAGCGAAAATATTTTTTCTCCACATACATGGACATTTACTAAACAGGAACAATGTTGTCCCCATGCTAATTTAAAAGAAACTGTCCCTGCTAAAATGTGTGGAATGACATCATCACTCGAGTCACACATCAGATCACAAATCTAAGTCACTTAGCATACAGTCAGCTGGACACACACATTGCAACACATGCCACCCAAGCCTCCAAGCGTGCACACTCAGACCCAGTGACTCACCATTATGAGAAGAAGTTGCGTATGAGCTGACTCCGGATATCCTCCTCCTCCTCCTCATCATCACTTGCCTCGTGACCAAGCCCTTCATCCTCCACGGGTGGATGTTCCTGCTCATCCTGCCCCAGGATGAGTGGCACTGCCTTCTCCACTGACATGTTGTGCAGCATGCAGCACACAATGAAGATTTTGCAGACCTTCGCCGGTGCATATGGGAGGGACCCGCCTGTCTTGTGTAGGCACCGGAATCGGCTCTTCAGGATGCCAAACGTCCTCTCAATCACTCGCCTGGTCTGCCCGTGTGCATTGTTGTACCGGTGATCTGCAGCTGACCTTGGGTTGTGGAGAGGCGTCATCAGCCATGGCATGTTGGGATAGCCAGAGTCCCCTACATGGAAACATCATGTAAATAAGTGGGTCAGGAGATGCCGTAAGAGCCAGAGATACCGCAACACACAGGACAAACAGAGTATACCCAACAACAAGACATGCTCATTTGTTGTGCAGCCGCAGCATCATTTGTGGCACCGTGCTACGCCTCATGATGTAGGCATCGTGTGCTGACCCTGGAAAACGTGCACAGACATGGGAAATCAGCATGTTAGCAAGACACACCACAAGGGCATTGATAGAGTGGTAAGGTTTACGGTTGCGATAGGCTACCTCCTGTGCCTGTGGTGGTACCAAAGCCACCTGTGTCCCATCAATGAACCCAATGACATGGGGCATCCCTCCCAGGGCATAGAAATCACCCTTGACACCTGTCAACTCCTCAGGAGTCGGAAAATGGATGAATTCATCAAGGTGTTCCAACATGGCTGCCAAAACATCATGCAGGACACGGCTGAACATGGTCTGTGACATGCCACCAACATCAGCTATGCTGAATTGAAACGTACCTGTGGCAAAAAAATGTAGGGCTGCCATCACCTTCATCTTGGGGGTCAGCACAGTGAGATACCTGTGTCGCGGTTGGAGGTGTGGTGCCACCTTGGCGGCCAAGTCCTCAATCAACTGTTGAGTGAATCAGTAACATCGGATGCAGGCACGTTCCCTCATGGCACCCAAGTCTGGCATTGTTCGGGGGACAGGTGGTGCCCTGCAGAAATTAGTGATGAATGACGAGGATTGAGAGCATAACGACATCAATGTCAATGAACAGAGCACATGCTCAACTGCTACTACACATCTGCTAAATACAGAGTCTGGTGTGTGCAATACTTCCAGGACACGTATGCTAGCTTGGTGATACTTCTACGAAAAGCCAGATACACCCGTTGATTGGCAAGTCTACATGACATGCCCTGAAATGAGCTTGGGGCCAGTCTGAGTGAACATCCAAAGACATCACAGGAGTGACATACATCCACATAGCTGCATTTGAAGGATGTCATCGCATACAGACAGCTGACGGCAAGCTAGACGCACAGGTCACATGGAAACTCATATGTACAGATCACACACATTGCCATGAAGGGGTACACGTGAAAACAGAAAACACAGACATTGAGACGACGCAGATATGTCCTGAGGTGAAAATATAATGTTCGATGCATACAGACCCTGCTTACGTGGGAATCCACATGTGGCATGGTGTGCGTAGATGTGTGCCATGCCCATCTCCACACAGACACATGTTGGATGCAGCAACAGCAGATGTAGTTGACGGAACAGTAACAGCAAGCTCATGGGAACACATGACAAACACATGACATAGTCACATCGGGGCATGGTGATTGTGAAATGTCAGTTGTTAGTGTCCATGTCCCTGGCATCAGGGGACAGTTGCGGGTGGTGGTGGTGACTGTGCCATACCAGTGATGCTGTGCTTGACACGTTTGTACTACAGGCACACATGTGCAAAGTGTGAAGGGGAAGTGTGCCACATAGTGCCCCATCACACATGACATGTGTACACAGGTCATCACACATCAATTGTGCAACTACATGAGGAGACATGTGCAATATCACTGCCTGACACACCTAGGCCCTGCACATGAAAGTCTGCTAGGACAATGACTTGATGTACAGCCATGTGTGAGTCGGAGACCTCCATTCCTTTCGTGTGCGCCTCCTATCACCAGTGTAAGCATGTGAAACGCACCATAGTACGGTCCGTATCACTATAGTAGTGGTGCCGTAGGAGTACGCGTGGTACGGACCGTACATACGCTCTGAGAGCGTGTGTACGGTTCGTATCACTATTGTAGTGGTGTCGTAGGAGTACGCTTGGTACGGACTGTACACACACGCGTACTCCTACGGCACCACTACCACAGTGAAATGGACCGTACACACGCTCTCAGAGCGTGTGTACAGTCCGTATCACTATTGTAGTGGTGCCGTAGGAGTACACGTGGTACGGACCGTACACACGCACGTACTCCTACGGCACCACTACCACAGTGATACGGACCGTACACACACTCTCAGAGCATGTGTACGGTCCGTATCACTATAGTAGTGGTGCCGTAGGAGTACGCGTGGTACGGACCGTACATACGCTCTGAGAGTGTGTGTACGGTCCATATCACTATAGTAGTGGTGCCGTAAGAGTACACATGGTACGGACCGTACATACGCTCTGAGAGCGTGTGTACGGTCCGTATCACTATAGTAGTGGTGCCGTAGGAGTACGCGTGGTACGGACCATACATACGCTCTGAGAGCGTGTGTACGGTCCGTATCACTATAGTAGTGGTGCCGTAGGAGTACACATGGTACGGACCGTACACACGCGCGTACTCCTACGGCACCACTACCACAGTGATACGGACCATACACACGCTCTCAGAGTATGTGTACGGTCCGTATCACTATTGTAGTGGTGCCGTACGTGTACGGGTACGTGTGAAACGCACCGTACATGTTTTTGGGATTCAAAAATTACATAGGGGACAAGTATTAGGCCCAAAATGCATGCTGGTTGTCATGGATACAGAGATTTCAGTTGCAATGTGGCCATCATGTGGGCTTGAAAAGTCAGTTGGGCAAAAAATGACAATGTTGCAAAGTGGTGTTTGCCTTGCTATGATGCTCAAAATTTGAACCATGCAAATTCGTGTCATTGGTGTATGTTTAAAGTGATTGGAGGAAACGTAGGATGCAGATGAGTCTGACCAATCACTCTGTACTCCTGTAAATGAAAGCCCCCAGCAAGACAGATATAAGTCAACCAGTACCCATGAGAGGGCACTGGCCTGCACAACTTTCCTGTCGACCACACTGCTGCTGTCTGTGCTTCCTCTGGCACCATGTCGCGGACTGTGGAGAGGGCCCAGCCATTCACCATGGAGGAGAATGAGGCTCTGCTGAATGTCCTCCTCCCACAGTACCCCAGCCTGTATGGGAGACCAGGGGAGCAGGTGAGTGCCGACCCCACTACCTTTGACTGTGCACCTGTTTCGTGGCTGTCACTTCTGGCATTGTGTCCAGGTGTGACAGACATGCAATGAAGTTTAGAGTGGGTCCTGGGGGGGAAAGTCTTATGTCTTTCATGCAGAGCATGCAGTAATTCCTGTGTGCAGTCCTCACTTGCATTGTGCTTACTGTGACATTCACTGCATAGTGCATGACACATTCAGACTGGCAAATCCTGGGTGGCATTTTTTTGCTATTGTCCTGAGGTGATTCAGTGGTCCCCCCGGTGTGACAGGTGACTGTACCCACAGATGTGTATGAGTTGAGGGGAGCTGTGGTGAGAGTATCCAAGTGATGTGTACGCCCTCCTGGACATTGATGTGTGTGAAGGTTCCTTGTCATGTGGGTGAGTGTCTATGTGAAGTGTTGCACCACAGCTGCATGGAGGAGGCAACAGCTCTACCCATCTGATGTGAGGAGTAAGCCGTGCTGTGTGTCTAACTTGCTGGGCTAGCCCGACACCTGTGACACCCCACAGGCAAGTGGCACATGTGCAGAGTGAGGTATGTATCCGCTGTAGCCAATGGCAGGTGATTGATCTGTGCCTGTGTGTGTCTGTGTACTCTGCTGAGGTTGCGTCAATGGGCTGGGGCATGTAACTGCTTTGAGGTGCTGTCCATCAGCCTGGTGTTGCATGTGATGCACAGTGTGTGCCATGATCAGGGAGTGTGTCGCACCACTCCTGCCACCTGTGTAGTTTCAATGCCATGTAGTGCATTGGGGCTTCCACAGAGGCCAATGTCGATATGAGTAAGATGGGATTCCTTGGCAGCATCCTATGCCCTGTTCAACATATCATCGATGTTCAAATGTGTGTCTCTGTGACATGGAGCAGGTGTAGTGATGTTGTCTCACTTTGTCATCCTCACAGGTAACTGCCTACGAGAAGGGGGTGATTTGGAAGCGGATCGTCAGGGCCATGAGAGTGGCGGGGGGTCGCAGTCGGCGCCTAGCCCAAGTCAGGAAACGGTGGCAGGACATCCGGTGCTGGACCCGGCGGATCGCCCGGGTCCAGCTGGGGCTCTCACCTCCACGCCCCCACGGCGGGCGCCGTCGCCTGACCACCCACATGATGCGTGTCCTGGCGGTGGTGTTCCTTGACCTGGATAGGCAATTACAGGAGGGACAGCAGCAAGGAGGGGGTAGGTACCTGTCTGTTTGTTGTGTTGTGTGTCCCCAGCTTTTGGAAGTGCTCTGTAGCCTGGATACACTGCCAGGGATTATATGTGCAGTGCATATTCTGTTCCCCAAAGTCAACCGGTGCTCTTATTCGTCCCTTCCCCTGCTTGACATGTGTCCCCTGGTCTGTGTGTAATCACAATTGCACACGGTCATCTAGCCTGCCAGTTGATTCAAGTGCACATTGCTTTCAGCATCATGTGGGAGGGTGGTCAGTGACATGTGTTGGTACCTTGCCTGTGCCCTGTCCTGTTCACTCTGTTGGGGGTACATATTTGTTGGCACTGATGATGAGTCTCAACATGGGAGTGTGAGGTTTCAAATGTACACCCTTGCAGCATGCATGACCAATGTTGTGGCCTCAGACATGATGTGCATGAGTGGGAGATATGCATAGTGCCAGGACGGTTGCTCATGTTACAGTCAGATCATTCCAGGAACAAGGAGCAGTGTGCCCACTACAGTCCCCTGAGACACCCTTGCCTCGTAATCATGTGTGTCATCCAACACTGTGTCCATTCTCAGTATGTTCAGCATATGTTTGCCTCTGTGGCATGGTTCCCTGACCTCATTTGTATTTATCCAAAGTGTGCTACATGTGTCCACTGGACAGGGAGACCCCATTTGGCTTGTGCATACTCACACTGGGCAGTGCCTGTGTGTCTATTCACAACTATCTGTCAATGGTTTTTTGTCACAAATATGTGTTGGCAGCCTCACAAGGTGATGTGGAATACATTTGGGAAGTCTTGCTCACATTTTAGTAAAGCCTGATTAAGAGGTGTCACTTCTTGATCTGTCTCAATAACATTGTCTCGTGTATGGGGAATTTGTGCGGGCGAGGCCTACATGGCCAGACCTTATGTCTCCTTGCCAGGTCTGACCTGTGTGGGATAATTGGCTGGACAGAGACTCAACGTGCAGTGTCCCAGTGATGTTGTGCAGGGTTTAATGTTTGTGCTTTGCAGCATGTTTCAATTGTTTAGATACATGATTCCTGCTCATTCATGTTTTGCACCAGTGTGTGGTCAAGATGCTACGTAGTTCGGTCTTTGTGTGCTGACATCTGTGTGGACATTCTGGCTTGCCATGGGGGTGTCTCCTCAGTGCAGGTATGCCTATTTACAACACAATAGCAGGCCCATTAGCTCATGCATTGTCCTGTGTTTGGACATGTGTGCCACTTCACATGACAGGCAGTGGGTCAGATGTGTTGGCAACTGTGTCATCAGGTGACGGATGGCCATGTGACAACTGACATAATTCAAGTTGTTAGTCATAAGGTATTGTACCTTGCCACTCACAACACTTGTCAACAGGTCTTCATGTTTTCTATGCTATAGTTTGATGTTTTGTTGTTAAGAACTATTATGTGCCTGCATGACAGATGTCTCCCAAGGAAGTGCACACCAAACCACCTTTACACTTTCAGGGAACACACTGGCACCATTTTAAAGAAGGCCCTGTTCTAATGAGACTGTTTTTCTGATTATACATCTACATGCTCCCCCAGTGTTGTGGAAATTGGGTAGGTCGTTGGTTGTTGGTGATACCAACTTACGAGTGTCAAGTCATCAAGCCCTCGATGGGCCCATGTATATGTACTTGCTGCAACTACATTTTTTACTAACAGTGGCTTCTTTAAAGAAGTCTGGCAGCTTCTTCAATGACTGGGTACATGTAGTTTTGTGTGCACCTCCTTGGGAGCCATCTGTTATGAAGGCACATGTGTGTTCTGTTCACTAAATGGCACATTCCCACATTCTGACCATGTCAATTGTGTCAAGTATTGTGATTCCCAAGGGACCACGTTTTTTTAGTTTTGTGTTCCACAGTACTTACAGGTCTCTGAGTGTGGGGACACCTTTGGTATTGAGCCTTGGGTGCACCACTACTGTTTCTTTCAGGGTAAACAAGAGGTGGCATGACTTCATTGTATTGCTGTGCTCACCTGTTCCCAGACGCTAGCTCCTCAGTGTTTTCTCATTAAAGTTTTGGGCTAGTGTGTCCTATTGTTCCTTGTGTCCAAGTGGCATGGTGGGTCTACCAACTGGGGAGTACAGGGCTTACATATGTGCGGAGTAATCTAGCTGTTACTCATGATGCATTGCCTGATATGCACTGTGACCTATTGTTTTTGTACTCATGTGTCAGATGTATACAGGTGACTGATGTTTTTCTGTATCTTCACCTTGCCCACAGCATCATCATTGGAAACCAAGGGAGAAACTGGCACGGACCTGGATGAGGGACCCAGCACCAGTGCCACCAGTGCTGGCGAGTCTGCGGGAGCCAGTGGCACGGAGGGCGAGGGGAGTCAGTCAGAGGACCTGTCTGGTGGTGAATCAAACTACGACACAGACGGGTCCGAGGCTGACCTCATCGAGGGGGCGGAGGCTGCTACAACACCTGGCAGCAGCCCAACATCTATCCCCGCCTCCTCCATTCCCAGCACAGCCCTCCCAGTTGCTCCGGTCCCTTCTGTCTGTGCAGGGCACCCCCATGTCTCCTTCAGGACAGGCACCGCACCCCCTGCCCCTGTCACCCCTGCTGCCCTCAGTGCAGAGTCTGTGGACATACTGCGGCAGTTGCAGGTTGGGCAGGCATCGGTGCTGACTGTCCTCCATGGCCACACCACACTGCTAACACAGATGGTGTCGTTCATGGAGGGCATGTCAGCATTGATGTCTGAACAACGCAGGTTTCTGCGGTCCATGGACTCTTCACTGACGGCAGCAGTGAGTCTCCTGCAGCGCTTCGTCCCCCTACCCCAGCCCCATCCACACTGCCCTCTCCCATACCTGTCCCATGCACACCCAGACATTCTCAAGCACGCACCCCACCAGACACAGGCAGCACACCACCAAGTAAGGGCAAGCGCACACCTCCTGTCACGCACACTCAGGGGGATGTAGGCACACCCACTGGGTCTGGGGCAAAAAGACATGCACGCAGCCACAGTTGGAGTCCGCAGGCCTCACAACCCGGTCCCTCCAAAAGCACTCCCCTGCCAAACTGACACCCGAAGAGCTGGCCATCACCCACACTGTGACACTACCCCGCAAGCTGGCAAAGAAGTCCCCGGCCAGGGTAGTCAAGTCCCCCCCCTGTCCACCTCCTCCCCCCCCGGGCGCTGCACCCCATCCCTTGCCCACCCCCCCTCGGCCAACCCCCCCCCCTCTGTTGACCCTGGGGTTTCTTCCGGTGCAGGGCTTACCCTGGACGCCCTGGCAGCAGTGTGCAGCGACGTGCTAACATCCACCTTTGCCGTTGCCCCACCCCCTGCGTTGGAGACGTCCACCCCTGCACCCACCACAACTGACCTTCCCCCTCCTGTCCCTGCGGTGCCTGGTCCTTCCCCACATGATGCCCCCCCCGGTCGACGAACCTGAGGGTTCCAATGTGCAGGCAAGCTAGGGGAGACGCGTGCCCATGTGTCCCCCCAAGGACTTCTGTTGTGGACTGGCCATTGGCCTTTGTATATAGTGTCATTACAATTTTTTATTTTTATGCTGAATAAAGCATTTATTTTTACTTTGCACACTATTGCATTTCAGGTATTGATGTTGGTGCTGAGGCTCCTGGAGTTGATGTTGTGGTAATGTGTTATGGTTCTGAGAAATGTTCTAGTCTGATGGTCATGAGGTGGACCATGGTATCTGCGTGCATCACAAGGTCTCTGCAAAGAATCATTGCTAGTGTGTGTTATTTTGTTTTTGAGACATTGTCCCAAGGAGTGTTCCTTCCTCTGTGGCACCTGACATCTTCCCTGCAAAGAGTTGCACAATTGTTGTGCTGACCTGTGTCTACATTTCCTTTGTTGGTGACGGATCCCTTCAACTATGGCCATGCCTGCTCAGCAATGTCTCCGGCTGCATCGTCTGTGCCATCCTTGCTAGTCACTGTACTTGTGTATTGAGTATGTCGAAATGCCTTCATGGAGAAATTCTCCCTTTTCAGCACTATGCATGTGTGTACTCCCGGCCTAGCACACATATGGTACTTTTTCTGCAGGGTATTTGGGCACCTGACTCACAATTGTGGGCATTGTATCTGTGGGAACTCCACCCTAGTCCTTCCATGAGAGACAACATCTTGGTGGCTGGCCCAGCACCTGAACATTCCTATCAGTCCTGGGATTTGCGTGACAGTGTGTGTTCCCTTTGGCTCTTTTAGTTTAGTAGGCAGTGACATGACTATACAGTCTTGTGGCATGGTCTCAGTGTGTGTATTGTGCTGCATCCGCCAGGGGTGGGTATGCATGTGTTATTTGTCCTCACACCCACATGTGGTGTGTCATGCAGTGGGGGAGTGACATCCATCCTCCTGGGAGTGGGACACTGCTGTCAGTGATGTGGTGTTATGGCACTATCATCATTGTCCACAGTTAGGGATGCGTACATACATCCATGGAGTTGTGGTCATCTGATAATGATGTACACCCCCCATGTCTCTGACCACTGCTGGGAGTCCTGTGCACCCACCCCTCACATGTCTGTCCACTGCTGGGAGTGATATGCACCCACCCCTCACATGTCTGTCCACTGCTGGGAGTCCTCTGCACCCACCCCTCACATGTCTGTCCACTGCTGGGAGTGATATGCACCCACCCCTCATTTTGCAGGCCACTGCTGGGAGTCCTCTGCAGCCACCCCTCACATGTCTGTCCACTGCTGGGAGTGATATGCACCCACCCCTCACATGTCTGTCCACTGCTGGGAGTCCTCTGCACCCACCCCTCACATCTCTGTCCACTGCTGGGAGTCCTCTGCAGCCACCCCTCACATGTCTGTTCACTGCTGGGAGTCCTCTGCAGCCACCCCTCACATGTCTGTCCACTGCTGGGAGTGATATGCACCCACCCCTCACATGTCTGTCCACTGATGGGAGTCCTCTGCAGCCACCCCTCACATGTCTGTCCACTGCTGGGAGTCCTCTGCACCCACCCCTCACATGTCTGTTCACTGTTGGGAGTCCTCTGCACCCACCCCTCACATCTCTGTCCACTGCTGGGAGTCCTCTGCAGCCACCCCTCACATGTCTGTCCACTGCTGGGAGTCCTCTGCAGCCACCCCTCACATGTCTGTCCACTGCTGGGAGTGATATGCACCCACCCCTCACATGTCTGTCCACTGATGGGAGTCCTCTGCAGCCACCCCTCACATGTCTGTCCACTGCTGGGAGTCCTCTGCACCCACCCCTCACATGTCTGTCCACTGCTGGGAGTCCTCTGCAGCCACCCCTCACATGTCTGTCCACTGCTGGGAGTGATATGCACCCACCCCTCACATGTCTGTCCACTGCTGGGAGTCCTCTGCATCCACCCCTCACATGTCTGTCCACTGCTGGGAGTCCTCTGCACCCACCCCTCAAATGTCTGTCCACTGCTGGGAGTGATATGCACCCGCCCCTCACATGTCTGTCCACTGCTGGGAGTCCCCTGCACCCGCCCCTCACATGTCTGTCCACTGATGGGAGTCCTCTGCAGCCACCCCTCACATGTCTGTCCACTGCTGGAAGTGATATGCACCCACCCCTCACATGTCTGTCCACTGCTGGGAGTGATATTCACCCACCCCTCACATGTCTGTCCACTGCTGGGAGTCCTCTGCAGCCACCCCTCACATGTCTGTCCACTGCTGGGAGTGATATGCACCCACCTCTCACATGTCTGTCCACTGCTGGGAGTCCTCTGCAGCCACCTCTTACATGTCTGTCCACTGCTGGGAGTGATATGCACCCACCCCTCACATGTCTGTCCACTTCTGGGAGTCCTCTGCACCCACCCATCACATGTCTGTCCACTGCTGGGAGTGATATGCACCCGCCCCTCACATGTCTGTCAACTGCTGGGAGTCCTCTGCAGCCACTCCTCACATGTCTGTCCACTGCTGGGAGTGATATGCAGCCACCCCTCATATTGCAGGCCACTGCTGGGAGTCCTCTGCACCCACCCCTCACATGTCTGTCCACTGCTGGGAGTCCTCTGCACCCACCCCTCACATGTCTGTCCACTGCTGGGAATCCTATGCAGCCACCCACCCACCCCCTTGGTGCACTACACTGCTGTCCTGGATACGGCCCGTACACATGCTATGTATGCGTGGGTGCGGTCCGTATCACTATGGTAGTGGTGCCGTAGGGGTACTCGTGGTATGGCCCGTACACATGCCCTGTGAGCATGTGAATGGTCCGTACCATGCGTACCCCTACGGCACCACTACAATGGTGGTACGGACTGTACACACGCTCTGAGGGCGTGTCTACGGTCCGTACCATGTGTACCCCTACGGCACCACTACAATGGTGATTCGCACCGTACACACGCTCTGGGGGCGTGTGTACGGTCCGTACCACACGTACCCCTACGGCACCACTCCAATGGTGGTACAGACCGTACACACGCTCTGGGGGCGTGTGTACGGTCCGTATCACGCGTACCCCTACGGCACCACTACAAGGGTGGTACGGACCGGACACACGCTCTGGGGGCGTGTGTACGGTCCGTACCACGCGTACCTCTACGGCACCACTACAATGGTGGTACAGACCATACACACGCTCTGGGGGCGTGTATACGGTCCGTACCACGCGTACCCCTACGGCACCACTACAATGGTGGTACGGACCGTACACACGCTCTGAGAGCGTGTGTACGGTCCGTGCCACGCGTACCCCCACGGCACCACTGATATAGTGCTACGGACCGTACCCACGCTATGTATGTGTGAGTACGGTGCGTATCACTATTGTAGTGTTGCCGTAGGGGTAGGCGTACACGTCCACTTCCGTTGTTGCGTGACGCAGGGATTGCTGGACACGCCCCCTGAGTGACCGGACCCTTGAGGTAATGTATGTCCTCAATATTGTAGGTTTTAATTTGGGTAGGGGGTACGTTTCCTGCCCCTCACCCCCCCTTGGCCCCTGGGTGTTGTGCTCACCTTCTGCGGCGTGTGCGTCGGGTTCGGTGCACCAGGTCATAGGCTAAGAGGGCTGGGATGACACGTAGGATGGGGTCCATGGCTGTCCGCCGCGTACCGGGGCTCCGTTTTCGCGTCGGACTCAGTTTTATGGCTTTTTTTGGCTGCCGTAAAAAAATAGCTGTGCGGAGTGACGTAGGGACGAATCGTACTTGCTGGTCCGTAAAACGCTGCCTGATTGCCGTATTTCTGTACGAATCGTACTTGCTGGATTGTACGGTGGATTTCCCGGGTACGAGTCGTGTGGAGAATACGCTCCGTACTACGAATCGTACCCGGGTTTTTCAGGATCGGAATCGGCACCTTACTGTTATTTCATTAGGCATGTGGAGGCCTTTTACTATGATAAACCTTTCCCTGACGTTGCTGTTAGTAACATCATCTTATGCGATGGGTGGTCCGTGTTCTACTACAAAATTGAATTTTAAATATCTTCTAGCCAATATTTTTTATCCAGCATATAGAATACTACAATGTTGCAAAGGTTAGTATATAAAGTTAAGTACATCTTTATTTACCTTCTTAACACCAAATATAATTATCTTGATAATATACATATTTTCATAATACGTAGATGTGGTGCTTAGAATAGTAAATCTACATTTAACTATATAGGTACCTACATGACATTGTATAAGTTAATACTCTGTATGTAATATTTTGGGATCACTCAACATTGTGGTATCATTCAATATTGTGCAATACATCTGGGAAGCCACTGCTAGTAATTCTGCAAGGTGTAGCCACCCACTCATCAGCTCTCTCAATCACAAGCCTTCTTTCCCTAATCTAAGTATACTCCAGGAGTGTTAGGGCAGCCTGCCTGAAGCTGACCTTTTTTGCTATTTTAAAATAGTGACAGAACATACTTGGGTACTCAGGTGCTTGATGGAGTTGAAATCTGGTGGTGTCATTGTTGTTGTTAGGTCCTTTCCCATATATGACATGCACCCACCCCTCACATGTCTGTCCACTGCTGGGAGTCCTCTGCAGCCACCCCTCACATGTCTGTCCACTGCTGGGAGTGATATGCACCCACCCCTCACATGTCTGTCCACTGCTGGGAGTGATATACACCCACCCCTCACATGTCTGTCCACTGCTGGGAGTCCTCTGCAGCCACCCCTTACATGTCTGTTCACTGCTGGGAGTGATATGCACCCACCCCTCACGTGTCTGTCCACTTCTGGGAGTCCTCTGCACCCACCCCTCACATGTCTGTCCACTGCTGGGAGTGATATGCACCTGCCCCTCACATGTCTGTCCACTGCTGGGAGTCCTCTGCAGCCACTCCTCACATGTCTGTCCACTGCTGGGAGTGATATGCAGCCACCCCTCATATTGCAGGCCACTGCTGGGAGTCCTCTGCACCCACCCCTCACATGTCTGTCCACTGCTGGGAGTCCTCTGCACCCACCCCTCACATGTCTGTCCACTGCTGGGAATCCTATGCAGCCACCCACCCCCTTGGTGCACTACACTGCTGTCCTGGGCCTACACACACACCAATATAGTGGTAATATGCTGCACCAGGCCGTAGGCCAACATTCGTGGCATGTGTACGCCTTGTATCCCAAATGTACTGGTGCCGTAGGGGTACATGTGGTAAGGACCGTACCCCCGCATTCATGGGGTGTGTACGTTCCGTACCACCCGTACCCATACGGCACAAATACAATGGAGATACGGCCCGTACACATACTATGTATGCGTGGGTGCGGTCCGTATCACTATGGTAGTGGTGCCGTAGGGGTACTCGTGGTACGGCCCGTACACACGCCCTGTGAGCATGTGTACGATCCGTACCATGCGTACCCCTACGGCACTACTACAATGGTGGTACGGACCGTACACACGCTCTGAGGGCGTGTGTACGGTCCGTACCACGCGTACCCCTACGGCACCACTACAATGGTGGTACGGCCCTTACACACACCCTGTGAGCGTGTGTACGGTCCGTACCACGCGTACCCTTATGGCACCACTACAATGGTGGTACGGACCGTACACACGCTCTGAGGGCGTGTGTACGGTCCGTACCACGCGTACCCCTACGGCACCACTCCAATGGTGATACGGACCGTACACACGCTCTGGGGGCGTGTGTACGGTCCGTACCACGCGTACCCCTACGGCACCACTACAAGAGTGGTACGGACCGGTCACACGCTCTGGGGGCGTGTGTACGGTCCGTACCACGCGTACCACTACGGCACCACTACAATGGTGGTACAGACCGTACACACGCTCTGGGGTCGTGTGTACGGTCCGTACCACGCCTACCCCTACGGCACCACTACAATGGTGGTACGGACCATACACACGCTCTGAGAGCGTGTGTACGGTCCGTACCATGCGTACCCCCACGGCACCACTGATATAGTGCTACAGACCGTACCCACGCTATGTATGTGTGAGTACGGTGCGTATCACTATTGTAGTGTTGCCGTAGGGGTAGGCGTACATGTCCACTTCCGTTGTTGCGTGACGCAGGGATTGGTGGACACGCCCCCCGGAGTGACCGGACCCTTGAGGTAATGTATGTCCTCAATATTGTAGGTTTTAATTTGGGTAGGGGGTACGTTTCCTGCCCCTCACCCCCCCTTGGCCCCTGGGTGTTGTGCTCACCTTCTGCGGCGTGTGCGTCGGGTTCGGTGCACCAGGTCATAGGCTAAGAGGGCTGGGATGACACGTAGGATGGGGTCCATGGCTGTCCGCCGCGTACCGGGGCTCCGTTTTCGCGTCGGACTCAGTTTTATGGCTTTTTTTGGCTGGCGTAAAAAAATAGCTGTGCGGAGTGACGTAGGGACGAATCGTACTTGCTGGTCCGTAAAACGCTGCCTGACTCCGTACGGATGTCGCGTACGCGCTGTCCAGGATCAGACTCGTAGGTAATTTTTAGCCGTACGGTGTTTTGTACGATTCGTACGGAAATGGTATTTCTGTACGAATCGTACTTGCTGGATTGTACGGTGGATTTCCCGGGTACGAGTCGTGTGGAGAATACGCTCCGTACGACGAATCGTACCCGGGTTTTACAGGATCGGAATCGGCACCTTACTGTTATTTCATTAGGCATGTGGAGGCCCTTTACTATGATAAACCTTTCCCTGACGTTGCTGTTAGTAACATCATCTTATGCGATGGGTGGTCCGTGTTCTACTACAAAATTGAATTTTAAATATCTTCTAGCCAATATTTTGTATCCAGCATATAGAATACTACAATGTTGCAAATGTTAGTATATAAAGTTAAGTACATCTTTATTTACGTTCTTAACACCACATATATTTATCTTGATAATATACATATTTTTATAATACGTAGATGTGGTGCTTAGAATAGTAAATCTACATTTAACTATATAGGTACCTACATGACATTGTATAAGTTAATACTCTGTATGTAATATTTTGGGATCACTCAACATTGTGGTATCATTCAATATTGTGCAATACATCTGGGAAGCCACTGCTAGTAATTCTGCAAGGTGTAGCCACCCACTCATCAGCTCTCTCAATCACAAGCCTTCTTTCCCTAATCTTAGTATACTCCATGAGTGTTAGGGCAGCCCGCCTGAAGCTGACCTTTTTTGCTATTTTAAAATAGTGACTGAACATACTTGGGTACTCAGGTGCTTGATGGAGTTGAAATCTGGTGGTGTCGTTGTTGTTAGGTCCTTTCCCATATTATTGAATCATATTTGAGAAAAACTGCCCAGATTTTCATTTTCCATATTATCTGGGTTTGGCATGTTTGGTGTCTAACATGACTGATGCACAGCACTCTGTGGCCCTGGCTATTTGTCTTTCTTTTTGCTTTTCTGATCTTCCCCCTTGCCAGAGATTATGTTGTTCAACAGAAGTTCCGGTGTACGTGTTTGCCTCTGAGAGTGGTTAAGGGGCCCCTTTAGTCATGGAACTCCTTATCGCTGTGACACAGGGAGGACAGTGATGTATTCCTTTTCTCTTCAAAAATGGATCTCAAATTACTGCGTGATCACCTTTTAGCTGCTTCTGTATGTACTTTATGTTTTTGATGAGCCAATTACAGTATTCTGTATAAAGAAGGGCAGTATACAAAGCTCTGAGTGTGCTCAACCTGTAAAAGTACTAAATAAACCTCAAAAAGCCACAGCATCATTAAGTGAAT
The DNA here is from genome assembly GCF_964204655.1 of Triturus cristatus. NCBI lineage: Eukaryota > Metazoa > Chordata > Amphibia > Caudata > Salamandridae > Triturus > Triturus cristatus. The sequence continues at coordinate 621,590,419 of NC_140585.1, forward strand.
TTGCCTTTTGTCCCGGGTGTGATAAAGTGTTTTGGGGGGTGGGGGGGTAGTTAGTAATATTATTAAGAAGGCACACGGTTAAACTCACTAGTCCACCCTCCAGGCTCCCAGCCTGTATTCACCGCCAACCCTCCACAATTTAGGGGCATATTTACAAGGGGATTATGCAACCGGAAAATCACTTTTACTGACGTTCCAGTGTTGCAATTCCCTGCACCATATTTACAAAGTGGCGTTAAGCCACGTTTTGTGGCTTAACTCCACTTTGTAAATATGGTACCCTTTCCACACAGGTATCTGCTTGAAAGGGGCTTAAAATGGGCATTGCTGTGGATGTTTCACCAGAACATCTATTGCTGTTTGACGCTGCCCCAGATTTACAAGAATCTGATAATCTGAGGCAGTGCCAAAAATTAACACCATGCAAGAGCAGGTGTTAGAATGGTGTAACAAGTGGAAATACTTTTATTTCTCCTTGTTTTTGCTTTTTAGGTCTCGCCTAGCGATGCAGCGCATGCGCTGCTCGCCTTGGCGAGACCTATTGTCATCGACTTGGTTGCCGAAGGGGTACAGGAGATGTGCACGGTCACGCCGTCTCTTCACTGGTGATGTCAGCTTGCGGCCGGACAGCAGATGTGCACGCTCACGGCGTGTCTTCTCTGGCGATCTCAGCTTGCGCCCAGACAGCAGATGTGCACGCTCACGACGTGTTCAGCACAACATGTGCATCGGGTGCTTTCACTTTCCCTCTCTCCCTGTCACGTGCACAGCGAAAGGGCAGAAATGAATTTCACTTTGTCACGTTCAATGGCAAAGCTGACTTCCTGACGAAATAAAATTGAAAAGTGACTCACTCCAGGCTACTGGAAACAGCAGGGAGGGCTCGGACTGTGTCTGTGCAAGTCTGAGGACAGATCGGACCCGGAAGCAGGCTGGTGGCGTTGTGTTACACAACAGCACGCGCTGCGTTTGTAAACGTACATTAGCTTGACTGTTGAGTTTCCATTGTGCATGTTGTCTATTCTTGAAAAGAAAGGAGAGCCCTTTGGAAGTGAGTCCAACTCCACATTTTTGTAGCTTTGATTGAACCAACGTGATAGGATTTCCTCAAAAGCACCACCACCCTACGTTGCCTTGGGACAAAAAGTTAGCGTGTATCACCAACGGTAACAGTTCCCAAAGTTATAAAGTCCGCAGCCGTACTATGGTTGCAAGTCAGGGCCCCAATGGGCGAATAGTCTGTGAGAGAGGAGGAAAGGAAGGGGGTGAGAAAAGAAAGAGTAGAAATGTCTCTAAGTGATCAGGTTGGGATTCGATGAAGCTGGGGAATTTTTCCTTTAGATATTAGTGCCCTCACACACTCTTACGTGTGCCATGCTTCATCATTGGGCGTTGCTCCTCATGGGGGTGGTGCTGCAGTCCTCCACAGGCCCCACGAGAGGGCTCTTTATCGGAGTTCTTTTAGGAGACGCCGCAGTTGTGCATGTGGTTGTGTGGACCTATAAAAAGAAGTGTATGTGATTTTTAAAAAAGAGCGTTTACTCCACTGGTACCTAACAAACATACTTTTATTAAGGGGTCCAGGAGGTAAAGGTTATGTATATATATAACGCTGGATGTGAAGCACCCCCAAGAAACAAATAAAATGGAGGGGAGAGTATTGCTCTGCTGCTTTCTTTAAAATTCCATGCGTGTGTGTGGTGGTGAAAGTGTGATCAGTGTGGTCGACATGTTTCGTGCAGTGTTGGTCCCTAATGGATCCTAGTATGCTTCTTCAGGACCGTGTGAGAGTGAGATAAAACAATAAGAATAGGGCTCAGGGACGACGACACCCTGTAGCCCGATGGTACCTATATTAAGGTGGTGTTGCGCCCGAATGGCACAGTGGAACATCAATTGTATGTTCCTTAGATCAACCTGAAAAAAAGGGATACAAGAGAGACATATCAAGCGAAAAAAACATAGGTATATGTTGCCCCCATGAGTGCAACGAGGTGGTGCCCCTATCATCCCAACCGAAGAGCATGCACCTGCGTCATAACCACTGCTGAGTATTGTGGTTAACGCGTGCATGTGCGCATAAATGCTGCAAGTTTTCATATTACATCCGGTGAAGAAAACCCGACCATAAAATATAGTTCCTAGTCAACACCGTGATCTGTCCGAAAAACATAATCAAGGCATTAATACCATGGTAAAGGTGGCAGCCCAAAGCCCTGTACACACACAAATAAAAACATGTAAGAGAGTGACAGTAGTGACGGATGGTATGGTCACTAACTATAAGTGCACGTGACTCCCCAGTAAAGGTACTTCACTTGAATACTGGGAAAGGAATACATACCCCTTAGAAAGTCATGGAGTGCCTCTACGGCAAAGTCCGCGGTACAGAAGCCATCCTAGAATGACATAATAGTGATGCCATTAGTCGGGGAGAAGCATGGTAAATGTACTCAAATCTGTCGGACAAGCAGCAGAGAAATACTACCTGCCTCAACCGCTCGTGGACTGCCGGAGAATGCAATGTGCATATCATCCCGTTTAAGTAGCCCGGTTTTTGCGGCTGTCGCGAAAGGTACTGGGCGTGGGGGCGGAAATGCTACGTTAGGGAGCCTACGCCTTGCATGATGGGATTTCAAAAGCCGATGGGTTGAGGCCGTGTATGCGAGGCGGCCATCTTGGAAAGGTTATTTGCTGGGGGTCGCGTAACCAATAATACAAATGGTAGAGTGTGATTGGTGTCAAGACACCTGCAAGGTAGATACAATAAAATAGCAAAATAACCATTGATTCACTCATCATTTACAAGTGATATTTATCGAGTGACAGCTGATAAGAAGGTAGAAATTTGTTTTACGGGAGTCCTCGGAAATTGTAAACTATGCATGACTCAAGTATAGTGATGGTCAGTGAGAATGAGGCAATGATGTCAGGGGGTTGTGGTGATAGTGTTCCTTTGGTGTCACTGGAGGACCCAAGTGTAGTGTCAAAACAGTGTATTCGGCACCAACCGAGAGACCCCTGTAGACAGCGTGGTATAAAAAATTGTGGTGATCCCTACAAGGTAAACACAGTGAATAATATATTTATCCCTGAGTCATACAACATTAACGTGTAATGAGAGATCCTAGATAGCGTGTTTGGCACCAACCCGTAGTTACTTGTCGACAGCATGTTAATCATTGCTGTGGTGCTCCCTACGGTTATATTCATAGTGTTAGTGAGTTACGTCAGACGATGAGTTCAGACCATGGTATTTCATCATTAAGACCCATGGTATTGCTTTTCAGACGAAAGACCCACCTTTGTTCCTGACGGAACAACGTGTGAGGTGTCCAGTTAGGATTGGATTCAATGATGGTCCATTTTAGGCTCTTAAGTGTGTGACCCAATTCCCAAAAATGTGTCAGCAGTTTTGTGCTAGTTTTTCTGCATCGTATTGTGCTCTTGTGCTCGCCAATGCGGATTTTAATAGGTCTTGTAGTCATTCCCACATACTTTTTGTCACATGGGGATTCTATTAAATAGATACAGTTCTTCGTGTTACAATTGGTGTGTCTTTTCTGGACCCATGGTCTAGCAAGACCCAGGTCGAGTTGTTTGGATGCTGTCGTGAGAGAGCAAACTGTACATGACCCACAAGGGTAGTGGCCCACAACAGGGGGAAGCGACCAGAGCGTGGGTTGGATGACTGGTGTGATTGTAGGTCGAGTGTGTACTAGTATGTATCTGAAATTCTCTGTCCTCTTGAAGGAGAACAGTGGGGGAGGTCCTGGTCTAAAGGAGCCTGTCTCTAGGATGGCCCAGAGTTTTCTGACTAGTTTTTGGATTTTATTGGAATTGGGCGTGAACGTGGTGACGCATGTTAGGGCCTCTGTCTTTGGAAACACTGGAAAACATTGGAAAAGTCAAAAGGGGTCCCGAAGTAGCCCAAACCACCAGCCTAGCACCAAAGTGCACTGCTTTCCATGTCTGTGGACGTGAGGAGGAACAATGCATTAAATATATTTTCTCAACCGAAGACAAACATCTCTCAAATATGTTCAATAATCATGGCCACGTTCCTCCCCGTTTGGGACTCCTCACAGTATACAGGTGACCTACTTTCAGCCTCATCACGCTCTTAAGCTCTCGAGTCACTGGCTAGAAGAAGCATTTGCAATGCAATAGGTCTCGCATTTACGCAAGATGAAGCTATTGGCATTGTAAATGACAATGCCTTTTATTTATGTTTTGAAAACAAAAATAAAAGGCATTGTATTTTGCAATGTCAATAGCTCAAACTCACGTAAATGCGAGACCTATTGCATTGCAAATGCTTGTTCTATGTGTGCTGTAGAATACAGTACATATGAAAAAAGCAAACTGCCATTACTTATTACGTATGTGTAGGAAGGTGTCCATTCCTGACATAAGCTACTGGAGAGTGAGAAATAGAGGTCCTCATGACCACTAAAAGGGTTGATGTTATGTTGTGAGTATGGTTAGGTAAGGTTCAAGTAGATTACTATATTATTGTTCAGTAAGCGTACCCTGTCTTGAAAATTGTCCCTCTCCAACTAAAGGAGCTTGTCTCCATCTATGCAGTCCCTACACTGCCCAACACTAGAACGTCTCTCCTGACACTTCCTGTCCACTCACTTGGCAGGATGTGATGTCTAGTCTTCAGCCTGTGAACCTGGAAGAATTTTGTACTTCAGGTCCTAGTGTTTTACCAACATAACAGCAGGCTGCTTGCTATAAAAAGATTTGAAAGACAAATGCTGAACTTTAACTGTCTGTCTATGTTGTCCTAATTACAGGGTGAATAAAAAAACATATCTGAATACAAGAACATTAATGTGGGCCTGAATAGGAAGCATCCTAGGAAATCAGTAAAGGTAAAATGTGCAAACTGAAGATCGGCTCTGACAAAAATGTGACATATAAGATATTTGAAGCCATACTGGACATAACTACTCAATACTAACTAAGAGAGTGATTGGTGTTCTCACACTCATAGGAAAAACTACCTCAGATTTATTTGAATAAGAGACATACAAAGTACTGGATGGATGCAAGAGAGAAGTAGTGGTATTTTAATCAGCACTGCTTTCCTAAGATATTGCTTGGGGGGTACAAAGGTAGAAAAGATTTTTGAGGTCGCAGTTTGGGGTACCGAGAGGGGCGGAGGGCCGGAGTTTGGGAAAAGTATGACAAATGGCACTGTCAGGTTAGCTCACAGAGAGGGGTATTCACCTGCAAGTGTGGAAAAGGGCATGCTATTGATTTTTTATTTATTTGTAAAGTTTTATATAGTGCGGACATGGCCCGTGAGGGTATCAAAGCGCTTTACCGGGGGAGGAGTGAATAACCAGTAAAGACACAGTAATAAAATGCAGATATGACATAAATACAATCATAGGAGAATAACAAATTGAATGAGGCAGCCTTAGGAGATCAGAAGGAAGTAGTCATGATCAACAAAACAAGAATATACCAGGTAAGGTCAATCAATATAGGGTATGAGTTCAATTTTAGGCCAACTATTTGTTCATCAGAAATGTTTTTACTTCAATTTGGAAGTAGGCGGTAGAAGGTTATCAGATGGATTTCCTTTGGCAGAGAATTCCAAATTTTTTGATGCGATACCCGAAAAAGCTCTGTTGCATGTTTTCTTTTTGTGGAAAATCTGTGGTTTCAGCAGCAGGGAGCTGCTACTTCGCGATGAGCAACATCCGCCAAAAAATTCCAGCTTTTGTGCCAAAGATCTGGGTGAAATGTAGGACTTTATGAGTCATGCAAGAGATTTTTAGATGAATTTGTGCTTCATAAGGGAGCCAGTTTAGGTATTTCAGATCAAGGGAGATGTGTTTGTTTCTATTTGTTCCGGTGACAAGTCTGGCCACAGTATTAAGATAGGTCCGCAAAGGGGGCGGCTTGTATCTGGGGAGGCCACTGTGCGTAGCAGTTCCATAATCGAGCCTGGGGATAACTAGGGCTTAGAACACAGATTTAAGGTCATTCCTGGGGGAGGATTGGTTTTAATTTCCTTAGGATGCTCATCTGGTAGTACGCTCCTTTGGTGGCGTTACTGATGTGGCTCTGCATATGCAGATTCTTGTCTAGTATAATTCTCAGAGATCACACAAAATCTACAGAGTGGGGTGTACAATAGAGGGTAGTGAGATGCTTCATCTACAGGTCGATCTTGAGATTGTGTTTGGATGAGGTAATGAGGAGGAATTCCGTTTTGATGGCGTTAAGTTTGAGATGGTTGAGAGCAAGGCAGTTCTGAGTATTTTGAAGAATAGCATTGAATACAATTTTGTGTTGTCTAGATACATGTGATAATTAATTTAGGAGGATGACAAGGAGTCTGCTAAAGGTTCCATGAATAAGTTGAAGATAAAATGAGAGAGGCCAGATCCCTGTGGGACTTCCAGGGTGACCGCAGAGGGCTTGGACAGATAATGGTTGAGCTTGACTCTTTGTGTTTTATTGTGGAGGAATGAAGAAAACCATTGAAGGACAGCCTCTGAGCCCCAACCTTCTTTCAAGTAGATTTAGAAGATTGTCGTGTTTCACGGTATCAAAGCTGATGAAAATTCAAGGAGGATAAGTACACATGCTTCATTCTCATCCAACATTGAGAATACGCCATCCACTATGTGTATGAGTGCTGTTTCTGTGCTGTGATCTTGACAGAAACGAGACTGGTATTGGTCTAAGTGTTGGTAATGATCTATGTGGTTGCAGAGTTGGATCTGTACTCATTTCTAGATAAGCTTCACCAGAGTGGGAATGTTGAAGATTGGACAGGGTTTACCTGCCCTGATTTTAGACAGTCAGGGATAGTGCCTTGAAGAAGTGAGGCATTTACGATCTTGGTCTATAAATGGAGGATAGACAATTTGATCTCCTTAAAAATAATTGGAGGTAAAGAGTTGATGAAGTTATTGGAAGGTTGCAGCACTGTAAGTAAATAGGGAATGTGGCTTTCCTTGAGGGGAGTGAATGTGTTACCAGGAGTCATTATTTTTGGGGGAATGGTCAGGGTGACCAATAGGAATAGCAGACTGTGATGGATGAAGAATGGTGAGTAAGTTAGTTGGTATCTGCTCCCTCATTGTCTGTTGCTCCTTTTCAATAGTGACTGGTTTGTTGCTAGACAATTTCAAAAAGTTCTTTGGGGCGATTTCTGGCTTCTTCGAGTTGAGTTCTAAAGAAATTGGCTTTCGAGTTTCTGATTCTTTTGTTGTAAGTGTTTCTCACTGACCTTAACCTTTTCAGGTTCTCCATGGAAGGTGAGGATCTCCAGGCTCTTTCTCTGGTCTCAAATTGCATCTTTCGGTATGGAGCTTTTCGTTAAACCAGGGTTAAGAGACTTTGGTGGATCATTTCTTTAGTTGTAAGGGAGCGATTGAGTCAAGGATGTTCAAGGTGGAGGTATTGTAATGCTCTGTAAGTTCATAGAGGTCCACCATGTCCATTTGGGGAGTCAGGTAATTGTAACTGAGGGCCGATAAGTCATTGTGGTTTACTTTCCGTAGATTTCTTTTCCAATCTTTTGGTTTTCTTACTTGATCTTCTTTTGGGATCACACCGGCATTGATCAGGAAAGTAATATGTTAGAGGTCTGTCCATTCTCAAGGCAGAATACACTCCAGTGTAGTGTTGCCCAATTTTGCAATGATTAGGTCTAGGGTCTCTCCTTTATTGTGAAAAGGGCCATTACAAATTTGGATCAGATTGAGGTTTGATATAAAAAGACTTTAAAGGTGTTTACTACCTGGTCCTTCAGGTAATTCGAGTGAAGGTTGAAGTCTCCAAGGAAAATCTGGGTGGTTTGTTGATCAGCGTTGGTTGAGATTACTTCCATGACTTTATCTATGAAAGAAAGGCTATCTCCGGGAGGGTGGTAGATTAGATGAAGTTTGCAAAAGAGTCTGTCACTGCTGACGATATTGATGTAAAGGTATTCTCCAGCAGGAAGGGCATCAGTAACTGCCTGAGTTACAGCTAGGGTATTACGGTAAATGCAGGCAATTCCCCCACCAGTTCTGTGAGTTCTGTCCAGTCTAATAATATTGTGACTAGTGGGGACTAGTAGGTCTAAAATAGGGGCGGATGAGTAATTGAAACAAGTTTCTGTCAGGATAACGAGGTCGATCTTGTGAGTCTTGTGTGCGCTTTATAAGCTGGTTTAACATAATATAACATAACATAAATGTCAGACGCATGACTTACAGCCGATCTGCAATTAATGAGCATACATTTCAGGTGAGTATTTAAGTGGGCTGTGACAGTTCAATTGGGGTTAATACGCTTGATATTGGCTTCGTTAACCCCTGTAGGGTTGTGACTCGGTTCTCTGTATAGATTACTTAGGATGGTTTGGATTTGTCCCAGACAGACTTTGTTGGTGTCTTCACTGGGGGTGTAGGAAAGGAGTAGTTCATGGATGTTGCTGTCAGAGAAGGCAATCAGTCAATCTCCTGAGTTGAGAGGGGGGATTAGGGGCAGGAGTGGAATTCCTATTAAAGTGAGGTGTGTGAAGGTTGGGGTTAGGGAGAGAAACAAATTGGGAGCCAGCTTGCTTCTTCTGAAAACTGTCATGGCTTTGGTTGAAAAACACCTCACTGGTTAAGGATGTAAGTCTTAGAATATGTTCTTTGAGATGTAGCAGGTTAAGTGAGATCTCATCAAGGCGAGATTCCAAAGAAGCATGGAGGCAGGTGGTATTGGGTTAAGAGCGGGGTCAGGTTGGGAGGGAAAGTTATTTATGGATGAAGGTAGAGCTTGAAGGTCAGTAATATCCTGTGGTGGGATTGTTAGAGTGGTGGAGGGGTTAGCCTGAGGGTGGCAGATGCTGGGGGGGGGGGAAGTGTGCTGGTTGAGCTATCTAAGAGGCGTTTGGTTCATCATGTCAGGGGGTAAATGATCAGGCATATTTGTCGTCAGTGTATTGGGAGGAGATGAGGGGGTTCAAGGAGGGCTAGGTGAGGATAATTTGGGAAGAAGGGGTGAGGTTGAAGGGGTGGAAATAGGACCTGGAGAGAGGGATTCCATGGTTGCAGTTGTGGAGACATCTGGTGTATGTGGACTGGAGCATCGAATTAAAGAGAGAGACTCAGTCCAGGCAGGGAGTGAGCAGTCTAAGGTAGGGGTTGGTAGAGATAGAGGGGAGGAGCATGGGCTAATGCTGGTGAAAGGGCTGGATAAAGCCGGTCTAGGGGAGGGCTTACATAGGATTGCAGGAGTGATTTCAGGTGAGCTGGGGTGCCTTCGGTTAGGGGTTGAGTACTTATAGTTCACAGCTCTTTTTATGATAGGGACAATCTCATCCAGTACTGCTAGGTTGTCATTAGAGGATTGCATTAGGATGATGCCATTACTAAAGAGAGATATGGTACTGACGGCCCTACAGAAGGGCGAACGGGATACTGATAGTCTAAGCCCATGGGGTGTTTTCCCGGAATTGGTTATCCGGAGCACGGAGTATCTGGCAGTTCTCCACTCTACACATATGTTTGTGTAGAAGATGAGGCCACTAATTAGCAAGCCTTACTCAAGCATAAGTATGGGTCAGTGATAAGGGTTTCAGGGTGAGATTTGAGTAGTCGTTGTTTGAGACTTTTTGCTGCATTTTTTGAGAGACTAGGGGGGTAATTAATTGTGTAGGCATTAAGGCCTGTTGTATTTAGTGTTATGTCCATAGCTCGAGGGGAGAAAGCTAAAGAAAATGCCTGAAAGGATATTTATAATGATACCAAGAGAAGGCTCATACTGAAGGGGCCATGAGTGAGTGATTACAGTAGTCAATAGTAAGGCTCACAAAGAGGGGACCATGAGTGAGTGAGTACTGTTGCCAAAGATCCAAAGTGCGACCAAACGATAACTTGAGGGAGTTATAGAAGGCATTAGAACCAGCAACCCTTCAATTCATTCAAAGATGGGTGCCCCAAAATGAGATTGAGGTTCCTAGAAGGTAGGAGGGAGCCTTAGTCAGATTCCATAGACCATGTTGTATGCCAAATTGCCCTTCCAATGGAGGGCGGTCATCTTGTTGAATTTCCTCAAGTGTAATTGGAGAAAGAGGAGCAGAGGGTCAATGAGATGGTATAACAAGAAAGCAAGATTAAACAAGAGGTTTATGTATTAAGGAGTTAGAGCTACACCACCATTCCAAGATAGCTGCCCCCTTTGACATCTGGGTTCCTTGAAAGCAAGAGATACTCACTCTTAGTCCTATTTCAGTGTTTATAAAGTTTCACCTGGCCAGAGTCCTTTGTCCACTTTTGATTCCCCAAGAGGGGGTCGCCATCTTGAAAACCTCCCTGTGGGGGGCCAGCAAGAGAGGAGCAGAGGGGCCTCTAAAGTGGAGGACAACACCAAAAAGATCCCAGCAAGGTGAGCAATGCAGCCCTGGCTCACACAGCCGACTCAACAGGCAGCCCCACTCCACCGACCCCACTAGACTCCAAAAGTATTAAGGGGTACTTAATGCAAATCTTGGAGAGGCGCAATGGGGAAAGCCACCCCCAGTGGTGAGCGTGCTCGGGCAGTGCTGAGAGAAACTGAAAGACCCAGGAGATATTAGGTAGTCAATGCGGACAGAGGGAGGAGCAACTGCTGAAGGTGGGCTCAGGGAAGAGTACAGACTGCAACATTCTAAAGTGACTCCCAAGCTCGTCTGCTCCCATCTGTCAAGCCCAGGACACCTTAGGAGCGGGGTGTTAGTGGGGCAGCAGAGCAGCCAAGGGAAGCACTCAGCGTGTTTCCCCTGCAGTTCTGTGCAATCCCTGCCGATCCGCTGGCTGCTTCCCCAGAGCTGGTCGGGTGGTGGAGGAGGCAGCCCACCTCAGTCTGTGCAGACGCCTCATACATAGTTGGGTAGGTATCCAGGGCTCTCTTTCAGCAGGAGTCAGCAGGGTGACCTCTCTACTGGTATCAGTATGAGAGGCAGTCATAGCCTGCCTATTGCAAGCTATAGGAGACGGCCGGGTGCAGAGCGGTCAGCTCAGCGCAGGTACCAGCTCCTGTAATGAGACCTGATCTTCGACGTCCGCAAGAATAGAGGTGAGTCCTCTGAATAATCTTCAATAGAAAAGGTGCAATAGGGTGTTAGATGGTGGGGTAAAGACCAGGGATGTACACCGTTTGGTGATCCCAACCCAGGAACTGTCGTTGTGAACTCCTACTCGGTGGCCATAGATAAGTCAGTGAGTTAAGGGAACTGCACAAATACACCATCCCCCAAAGATAGGTCAGGGTGCTGAGGACCAGTTGATCCTGATGAGCAGTATAGAAAAGCTAGGTCCCTTCCCCCTGGACAGTTAGGATTCTATGGGCTCATAACTGCCATTAATGTTAATGATTTTTGTCATTGGTGGGTCATATGATATTGTGGATTATGCTAATTTTCTGCAGTGTGATTTTGTAGAGGGTTATCCAAGAACCTCTTCAGGGCACCAGGTAGATTGCTATAAAAATGTCTCTAGTGATATGCATTGGATGCTCTCTATTATTACTAGTCTTTTCTCCTATACACCTTTGCCTCATTTTGATATACAATGAGTCTAATTGAGCAGTGATAACATTGCTAGGATAGACACCAAATTGTTAACATAAATAAACACAAAGTACAAAGTAAGTAAAGTCCCCAGAATATAGCACAATCAAATTATTTTAAAATATTAGACAAACCAAATGATCAGAAAATAAAGTAATATAAATTATATTTACCACCATGTTTACTTACTAAACAACTGAAATTATTTTTAGATTTTAGTGAATAAACACACAAACATTATATAAAACAATAAACTAACATGGATACAAAAACATTAAAAAATCTAATATTAAACTATATATACACTTATATATTCTTAATATATAGAAATATATGTTACAGTTAAACATAATCCTTAATTAATGTCTACCAAATAAGGAACAACCTGCCAAACAAAATTCTAACTAAACACAAACTACCCACTAAAATTAAACATAAAATAAAGTAACCAGTAGAACTCCTATACTAATTAAATAAACACTATCAAAATAGACAAAGAATTTACAAAATGTTGTAGCAAATGTTACATCTAGAAGAAATCGAAACTCCCCAGGATTCTGCTGGATTCTACATTGAAATTACAGGAGCTACTCTGTACCATGCCACTCAATTACATCTCAAAGGGCCTGATTACGAGTTTTGCAGTCTGGCCACCGTACCACCATGGCAGTGGTCCAAATAAGACCGTTTACGAGGTTTCAAATGGGCCGGCGGCGGTCTTTCTGATGACAGTGAGTTTTTTTCATATTTGTCGAAGCATGTGTGTATATTCTGACAGCAAGTGTAGTATGTACACATATGCATGACACATGTGAAAAAATACCTACTACCCATTGCTGGAGTCTGGACCATTTGTGCCCAGTCTAGTCAATGGGTAAATACTACAAAATGAACTTACCTGGTTTTCAGTGCCCAAGGGGCCGTTTGCTTCGGGGTCAAGATACTGCCGTGAAGGGGGGACGTGGAGGAAGAGATCCACGTCAGTGATTGAAGGGAAGAAAAGGAAATGAGTGAGTATGCACCCCAAATCCTTAGTTTCTGATGCCTTGAAGAAGGCAGTCCCACTGCCACGGTCGGCTCACCGGAAAGCCAACTCGTAATTCGAAAAGCGGAGAAACTTCTCTGTACTGCCCTATGGCAGCTGCTTTCCCCCGACCGACGCCGCAATAGTCGGTGAATGGCTGGCGGGAGTGCTCTGGCAGTCTTTCATTTTGAAATCTGTGTGAATCTGACACGGACGCGACCGCGGCGGTTGGACAGCTAAACTAGTAAACAGGCCCTAAGCGAGTCAAATAAACCCATTAACTAAACATTGACCCTAGCTAATTGCCTAATGCTTAACTTAAAATAAAATATTAAAATAAATCTTTTTCTTTTGATGTCCAAATTTTAGCTACAATTGCAAGATTACAAACAAGAATGCCATCCGGCTCTTCAAAAACACAAACATCACAAATGACATATTTGACAAACAGACTGAAAAAGTAATTATATATAATTAAAATGTAAAATAATTCAAGAACACTAAATGTTAAAAAAAACCTAAAAACTAAGACCACTAAAACCAATGTAACAATTGTTTTAAACATAAAATTAAAATAAACGTTCTCTATCTAATTTCTTCTTGAAGGCTGAAAACTTGACAGCACTTTATGGAGCCTCAGCCAGCTCCCTTTTCCAAATCCTGATGCTGTGCTCATGCTGCAGATGAGCAGAATGAGAGCACCGCTAGGATTGGCTGGAGCTGGCTTCCTCGATGCTCCAGCAGGCACTGGGGGCCTGTGCCTGATCTCGACCCAGCTGTCTAAGACAGCGAGTTGAGAGGGTTAAAGTGCTCATGTCTGGCTGGACGTCTCTAGACAGCTGGCCAAAGTGACTTGTGCACTTCATACTGGAGTGAGCACCACTCCCCTGCTGCCAGTCAGCAGCAATTGTCCCGCCCTCAAACTGCTTGGGCTTGGAGCAGAAAAAATAAAATGGTAATTCATTTTATTACAATTTTATTTTTCACCTTTGCTGCACTGGCAGCTTGGGTCCGATGCTCCTCTGCCCTAATGGGAGATTGGGGGGGCACCGCTGCCTTACACCTATCTGTCAGAGGCTACAGAGGCACCAAAGCTACGTATTGCAAGGCATAAAATTTCATGCTGAAGCATTTGAGAACTAAGAGACATAACAACAACTTCATGGCTGGTGGCAGACATGCTGCAATGTATTAGTGCTTTGTAAAACAGATGTAGCACATTCAGGAAGCATGGTAAAAACAGGTTGAAATAAGTATGACATTCGCTCATTGCTTTAACCAATTTATTGATCAAACGAAGTAGGTGGGTACAAGCAAGCCCATGAGGAATTGGGTTTTACATTTACATTCTGACCACCAATAAATAGTGATGGGTTCTGGAACACATTGAAAGGCAAAAAAAGCATCCTAAGAGGCATTTTCTTCTTTCTATGTGTGCTGCAGAATGCAGCAAATATAGAAAGAGGAAAAAACGAGGAGAAATAAACATATTTCTCCTCATTACACCTCTCCTCGGGGGGCCTACGGAATTGATGCTTTCCCAGGTTTACATGATTTCGTAAACCTGGAAAAACCCACTGCAACACCCATGGAGTGCCTTCCGGGCACAGAGTAAGACGACACATAGATTTGCGCTGCGTTGCCTTACTCATGAGTCATAAGGCCACTCAAAGACACACAGGGTGGCTTTGCATGGTTCCATTGATCAAAGGGAGAGCCCAGCTTCATGACTGTACCACTTTAAGTGGTGCAAAAGTGACGCAGGGCTCTCATAAATAAGCCCCTTAGTGTAGGATACTGAAGGGTTGATTTTCAAACAGTGTGCGCTAGGTTAGCATCACTAAAGTGACACTTACCAGCACAAAATGTTTTTTACCAATTTACTTTTCAGCTGAAAACTTCTTTTACATTGGAATGTATCCTACAAGTAATGCAAATCAGCGCAAAGCATTGCTTTACATTACTTAGCACCAAGGGAGAGTTACATAGGTGGTACAAGGGCATTCCCATGCAACTACCCATGCCTTTTGACAGAAAACCCTATCTACAAATAACTGTAGACAGGATTTAGCTGCCAAACGTTAACGTCATCTGAAAGGAGGCGTTAAGAGGAGGAATGTTTTCATTTCTCCTTTCTTTTTCCTACTTTGCATGCGTACTGCACTGTGCAGCACCCATACAAAGTGGGGAAAGTGTTTGAACTTGGCCTAGGCATTGTTAATTGTACAGGAAGGGTCCCCTTACTGTACAAAACCTATGCTAGACTCAGACACGCACCATAGCTTTATGGCTCTAAGGGGTGTGCCTGGCGCATGGCAACTGAAATCAGCACTAGCGCTAGGGAAAAGGGAGGACAGAGCCATATCTCTGTAGATATGGTGCTCAACTGCTCTCTCCCTGCCACGCAATGCAGTGTAGCCTATTTGGATGCCGTGTTTCATGCCTTTTTTGAAAATCTGGCCCAGAGTCAACAGAATATAGCTGACACTCTGCCCTTCGTCCAACAGATCTCTCTTCCCAAATCTATGAACTGAAGGCAGTACACTATAAATGCTGAGTTCACAGGTAATACATATTTAAATTGTCCCTGCAACCAATGAAATTGGACTTTAAGATATCAACAACCCTTCACAATGAATGCAGAGTGTACAGGCAAGGCATATTGAAAAAGTTCCAGCACCCAATGAAATGGTACTTTCAGATATCAAGAATGAAACTTATGCACTTAGTAAATGTTAAATGCAAGCACCACTAGCTGATATCCCACCCAGTTTATGCAAGTCTTGCTTTATATAGAAGATTCTGTGACCTCATTTCCAACAAACGGACTACAAAAAACTTTAGTCTGTAATGTTTATTTTCCTGTTCACCCAACACACACAGTGTCAGTAGTCGGAGCATCAATGGAAAATGAGAGTGCTTCAACATCAGCAACTAAAGGCTGCCTCACTATAACTCAGTAGTTTCATTGCTGGTCCTTCAAAGCACCCACATTTACCGTAATCCTGCTTCTGCCACTTTGCTATCCATATCATGCTTGTATTTTTATTTGCTTATTTCGAGCCGGTTGTCTGGATCATGATGTGACCTGTTGAATATTTAGATCAACTCATTGTGCATCATCTTGCTGGAAAGCACCAACCCAACTACCAAGCAGCTAACCCTGTTGGTACCACTCCATAGGAAGATGGTCCTTCTTTTTGGAAGGAAATTGTCAACTATCATTTTGGCATAAACAACTAGAAGAAGGGTCTGGCCCATTTCTGCCAACCAGCTTTAGGGCATACCACATTTCATTTCATTTCATAAAGCTTTATTCGGTGCATGAAAAATGACCATAAAAGCACAACCATAAAAATAAAACAAATGCACTACAATATCAGATACAGCAAAATAACAATTCGAAAGCTACAAATAACAAATGATACAAGCTTAAAAACACATACTTTTCCTGGCCTTGATTGAATGAATTAAAAACATGGCAGTAAAAAAACAGATATCGGCGTTTTGTATGTTAAAAACTAAACTCATTGCTTGATTAACTGTACGTATACCATATTTACAAAACATAGGTTTTAAATAGGCAATACGAAAAGTCATATACAGTTTGCAGATAAGAAGAAATTGCACAGTGCTCTGTTTAGAGATGCCATCACACTTACAAGGCCCTTGCGGATATTTCTTTAGTGTTGGCAATGCCACCAAATGATGAGCAATACCAAACCTCAGTCTGGTTAACACAAACTTATGGGATGGCCTCCTTACACATACTAAATAAATGGATAAACCTTTATCAAACTTATACTTATTATAAAACAAAACAGTAGATAGAGAACCGTTAGCAATGGCCCGTTTTCAACTCTTTTTTCGTAAGGATGTTGCGTTAGGGTCCAGCAAGATGTTTAAATTAAAAATCTCAGAAAAACATCTAACTACATATTTTAACCAGGGTATATTTAAGAATTTGTCCAGCGAGAGACAGTCCTTAAAGGTTTTTTCTTCTTGTAGCGAAATAGAACGCCAAATCATAAGTGGCCTCAAAGATAGTTGGTCAGTAAGAAAATTAATATCAAGCTCTCGATGGATGAGGTCAGTACAAGCAGTGGGTGGTAAAGATAAGAGTTTTTAAAAAAAAGTATTTTCCTCTAACTGCAAAAAATGGGCAGGAAAATGTCCCCAAACACCCGCCCCATACAGAGCAATACTGACACACCTGGCTTGATAAATCTTAAGCATATCCCTGGTACGTCGGTCCCCAACCTTCGCAGCAAATCTAAAAACGCCATGGGCATTTTCAGCCATTTTAATACGAATATTTTTAAATTCATTTAACCATTTTCTATCATTAGAGAAGGTAATACCAAGATAACAAAATGTATCCACCTGAAGCACCTTATCCTTATCTATAAAAAAGGAAAAATTAGCAGATTTACTTTTCTTTACGCTTTTGTCCCCAAAGGTCATAATATACGTTTTCTTCTGGTTGATAGTCAACCTCCTATCCTTAATAAAGGAAGAGAATCTATCAATCAGACGCTACAATCCTAATGGAGTTCTAGAAAGTAGGACAGCGTCATCAGCGTATAATAACACAGGCACGGGGGAACCTTTGATCAGGGGGGCATCTGCTGGAATTGTTTTTAAAATTGCGTCGATTCCGTTAATAAATAAAATAAAAAGAAGGGGGGCCAATACGCAGCCCTGTCTAATGCCTCTTTTTACACTGAATTTGGGAGAACATTCACCTTTGGTCCCAAAGCGCACACATATTTTAGATTCCCATACAGTCTGGCCAGAAAATAAATTATTCCCTCTGGCGCCCCTAACTGTAACAAGGTTGACCATAGAATTGAATGGTCAACCAAATCAAATGCGCTGCAAAGGTCCGCAAAACAAAGGTAGAGTGAGCCTAGCTTAGCATCTATATATTTCCCGATCAGAAGGTCAAGATTTAAACACTGATCAAGTGTACCCCTACCCTTTCTAAATCCGTACTGACTATCAACTAGGATACCCTCTTGCTCGGCCCATTCCTCTAACCTCACGAGCATAATTCTGCTCATGATCTTAACAGACGTGTCTAAAAGAGAGATGGGTCGGTAATGTTTGACATCTGACCTACTACCTTTTTTATGTATAGGAATAATAATAGATTCCCCCCATGTTTCGGGGGGCACAGTACATATAGCAGCGTTAAAAACTGTAGCCAAGAGAGGGCTCCATATATCGGGGGCCGTTTTATACACATCAATAGGGACCCCGTCTGGGCCCTGGGCTTTACCCCCCTTGCTAGCACAAATACCGGATTCAACCTCACTAACAGTAATGTTTAGGGGTAAGACAGGCCAACTATTATGGCAAATGCCAGTACAACTGTTAGAATCAAAGATATTTGAAAAATGTGTAACCCAGCCGTCACTCGAAACATTGGAAGTTAGCATTGGGGTATTCTCATCCCTAATAAAGGGAGAATTGACAGTAGCCCAAAACAAAGTACTGTTAGATGATTCCGCTGCCTGATTGAGTGAGTCCCATGCCAGCTGCTGTAACTCTCTCTTCCTTCACCTTAGAGCAAGCTTATAATCCAGCCTTAATTTTACAATAGACTGAGTATCCCTAGGTTTTTTAGCAAGCGCAATTTTCAATTCAGTTAATGAACGAGTGCACACATGGTCAAACCATCTTGGAACATTGCTACATTGGCCCCCCTTAGATTTTGTAAATCTGGCCTCAATGGTTAAATTAATGTCCATAAAAGCATTTAAAACCTGTAATTCATCGGTAAAATTTTCAAAAATAATACTAATACTGGGTAAGCAGTCCCTCACATTAAGGCCAATTAAATCACTAGCTTTATCCCCAACTAATCTCAAACGAACACCATTTGGTCTGTATGATTCAATATTAGAGACCACAATGCCCGTTTCAACACGGCTATCGCCCCAAAAAGTTGTTTCCAAAATAATACAGTTGTGGTCGCTTAGGGTAGTTACTTCAATCCTAGGTGAAGCACAACAGGAAGCAATATTAGAGGAAACAATCACGTGGTCAATAACTGAGCAAGAATGATGACCCTTGAAAGTAGGGATGATTTGTCCCGAATCCTCTCTCGGGAAACAAAGAATTTCTAAATCATAGTAACCCAAAAAATAATTTAATGAATCTCCATAGTTGTTATGACGAAAATGTAGGTGTTCCACTCCCACATCGTTGGTAAATCCACAAACATTTTCAGTTGACAGTTCACATAACGGGATATTGAAGTCACCAACCCAGATGAAATCAAAAGAAACATTAGCTTCTGGGTTTAGATTTTCGATGGCACTAGCCAAATCGCGGACGACTACATCCCTTGAACTATCAAAAATATTATTATAATAATTAATCAGTAGGATATTATGGGCATGTTCCTCTAACAACCAGAGAATCTGGGCATGTTCACCGACTGTTATATACCTTTTTACTATGATTTGGCGATGGATTGACATTAATATTAACAGACCCCCCTTTGCTCTGCCAGGCCCAGTACCCTTTGCCACCAGATTATATGACGCAAACCCCTCATAATTAATTTCATCCTTACACCATGTCTCCTGGAAGCATGCGATATCAAAGAAATTAATGAAATTCTGCCAGCCCGGAGACTTCCCCATAGATTTTAACCCTGCAACATTTCAACTGGCTATAATTATTCCATTACCCCTTGCATTGACCCTAACTGGTTTAGTAAATACAGTTGGAGGATTTCCTTCCATTAGATTTTCATTGACTGACCCCCTACAATTATTATCAGTAAAAACTTCCACCATTGGCGGCTCCGGAACTAGTTTAACATTAATAATTTCAGAGCCCCGCTTATACATAACCTTATATGGGGAAATCGGACTCTCCGGGTTAAGTCAGTCATTAGAATCCAAACTGTTGAGGGCATAAAATCGATTATGCAAGGGAATGGCTAAACCCCGCTGCTGTATCGGCGGGGGTAGCCAGGAAGAGTTATGATCATTAGGGGGCATATTAATAAGGTGGCTATAAAAAAAAGCCGAGAGGGCGTACACAAATACCAAGATCGGGCAATGATAGGGAGGCTGATCTAAGCAGAACTGTAGTGACGTGTTGGGGATATTTAAAATTAACAATAACACAGTCACCTTTACAGGTCTTTCTAGAATTACCAACCCAATTGACCCTTCTTGTAGTTAAGATATCATTAGAGAGGGCCGTCGGAAATCCACATTGCTTATGCAACCAAGCAACAGTTTTGTTTTTCGGGGAATCATGAGATTCATACTGAGACTGGGGCATAATTGAATCAACCCGTGGTACGTTAGTTAAAACCACCACATAAGGGGCACAATCAGGGGGAAGATTAACAAAACCGTTTCTCCTTACCTCAGTCCAACCCACATTGCTTTCAGTTACCGAGGTAACCTGATTTTCTTGACTCGCAGTGTGCAGTTGGGCAGGAACAACTATTTGGTTGGCCCTGGTCCCCTCCACAGATGGTACTTCTAATTGATTAACCTTGGACCCCTCCGCAGATGAAATTACTACCTCTTTCCTTACGTTGTGACTTACATCTGTAGTCATTGGAATACCTACCCGGGTGGTGTAGGTATCCAAGAGATTGGCCAATCTAGTTACTTCTACCGAGATCTGATCTAATTTAGCCACCAACTGTAAAATAATCTTATCCAGCTTGGAATCAATATAGCTAAACAGCAAATTAAATTGCTCAGTATTCAACTGGGCATGACACTCTTTTTCTTGAGTCTCGTCCCCCCCAACTATACTTGTAGAAGGTAATTGGACTCTTTTAGCCTTTTTGTTCCCCCCTCGTTTTATAGGTATTTTCCGGCATGCCCTAACTGCTCTACACACCGGGACAGAATCTCCTGGATAGTCAGAAGAGTCATTTACCACCAGCTGACTAGGAGTCATTAACACTAGATCATCACTGTTAATCGGCTGGGGATCGTGATCAGGACTAACATCTAACACTGGTACACTTGGAGAGATTGACAAGGTAGGCGGAGAAGCTGGAGGGCTACCCTGGCTGAGGGAGAGTCGACGTTCGTAGTTAATTTTATTAACAACTTTCACTAGATAGTTATCTAGTGTAGTAGGCACTGCAGAGGTTTTGATAGATTTTTGTTTGGACATGCTTACAGCTACAAACGCACTCTATTGCACAAATGGTAAAAAATCACGCACCCAAGCTATCATAAATAGGACAACAAACAAAATACAAAACAATAAATCGCCAATGAGACTAGTTTAGTGCCCCAAACACAATGTGAAATGGCATTGGTGTGATAAAGGGAGACTCACAATCATGCATCAACCCTGACAACAAACGCCAAAGTCCGTGGCCCTGCCCTGCAACGCCTGCCCCGGACGGCCACAGACGGCCCGCCCTTTGCCCGGGCTTCGCCCGGCTCGTCCCGCGCGCGTCCCGTGAAGCGCGGCTCAGCGCTGCTTAAATGCGCCTCCTGGCGCTGGCGCTGGCGCTGGCGCAGCGTGGATAGAGCGCGCCGCCGCTGAGGCTGCCGGGAATTGAAGTCCCGTGATGGCGGCTGCGCTGCTTGCGGCTGCAAATGACTCCTGGCAGTGGCGGTGCTGCTTACGGCTTCGAATGACTCCTGGCGGTGGCGGCGTTATCAGCGCAGTAAGTCCCCCCACTCCGCCGGGCTCAGCGCTGCTTAAATGCGCCTCCTGGCGCTGGCGCAGCATGGATAGAGCGCGCCGCCGCTGAGGCTGCCGGGAATTGAAGTCCTGTGATGGTGGCGGCGCTGCTTGCGGCTGCAAATGACTCCTGGCAGTGGCGGCGCTGCTTACGGCTTCGAATGACTCCTGGCGGTGGCGGCGTTATCAGCGTGGTAAGTCCCCCCACTCCGCCGGGCTCAGCGCTGCTTAAATGCGCCTCCTGGCGCTGGCGCAGCGTGGATAGAGCGCGCCGCCGCTGAGGCTGCCGCGAATTGAAGTCCCGTGATGGCGGCGGCGCTGCTTGCGGCTGCAAATGACTCCTGGCAGTGGCGGCGCTGCTTCGAATGACTCCTGGCTGTGGCGGCGTTATCAGCGTGGTAAGTCCCACATGTTTGTCAATCCACTAACCAGTTTTGGACAGAATTTTTCTCCAATTACATACTTATTTGAAAGGCATCCATTGTTGTCTGCCAAGCACTATCTAGCTTCAGCTGGCCCGTTATAATTTCCTGGGGCCTACTAAAATGGGAATACTTTTGCATTCCCTGACATGTTTTGGAGACAAAGGAACAGATGAGGAAGAAGAATTTGGGCTGTGTTGACTCTCCTTTTTGCTTGTAGACAGAATCTATGCTCGATACACCATCCTGCAATCCACATTTACACAATTATAAATTGGTTTGAGATCGGTAATGGTTCACTACAACATCAGCTTTTGAATTACTGTTTGTAATTGTCATTAGCCGTGTTTCCAATGCTTTCATAAGACACGAGCCCTACGAAATGGGGGTGGGGGCATCTTTGTATCATTTACATGAATATTAATAGGAACACTATGCACTAAAACTGCTTTTTCATCAACCAGTTAATACGCTGAACTATTGCTTCTAGCATGTCACTGGGACATTATCATCATGGTGCTACGGCTACCACTCATCTCTCCAAAACAAAAGGGGTGTGACTGTTCCAAGTCTTAACAAAATATCTGATATTTATCTTCTGCTTATTTCTGTCTGTGGTGTTGATCAATTTACAGAGGACACATTCTATTTTAATCTATAAACTGTGCATCAGAATCTGCTTGTACTGTTTATATACAGGGTGGGCGTCTTGGATGCTTTGCCTGTTCTCTAGTTCACTGCTGTAGCCATAAACTTCAGTTACGCACTCTACAGTCCAAGAATGTGGTGACCGCAGACCACTGCTCACGAAAGTGAGTAAATCCACACCATGACGTTTACAAAGAAGGATCTATTTGTTTCGTAATTGACAACGATGATTGAGGTGACGTCTGTAAATCAACAGCAGATGCAGGTTAACAAGCATATTCCTGGACAACTTTCCAAAATATGCATTTGCGACCATGCAGAGACCTTGTCGCATGTGCAATTGTATACAGAACACAGTTCCACAAAGTGAAATGCCGATGTGTTTTTTAATTGTGTTTTCTCCGTGGCAAAAATATTTTTACCTGTTTAGAAACCCCATTCATTACCACCAATCTTCGGCGTATCTCTTCCCAATACCACCCGGAAAGCATTTACTTCTGCTCTTGAAACAAGTAAATCTCTGATCATTTATAGGATGAGAATAATTCAGAGAAAAGTTTCAGAATTCCCACAAACTCTCCAAGTTTCCTGAATATCACATCCTGGAATGCCCACTCTCCACCCCTTAAGTGGGCTTTACTCATGCACAACTTTACTTCATCATGGGGTATTATTGCGCAGACGCAAAATGATCTTTTCTTGCACTAACGATAAACACACAGTACTGCTAGACAGTAACTGGACTTCTGTTTTATTAACAGATCAGCCATTAACTCAAGCTGTCTGCACTTCAGTAAAACCTCTTCCTGCTCCCACCCAGGAGGTTTAACATTCCACATCTGCCTCAGATTAGCTGCAGCAGTTTCACTGTGTGTATGCAGCCGTCCAATTGTGACCATGACTCAAAGCACACATTAGGCTTTAAATGGTGAACACACATAAAGATGATTTCCTTTGCTCCTGCACTTGGCTGATTTGAGCTAAATTGTGGTCTAGGTGCGGGTGGGGGCTGTGGCATTTCTCCCTCAGTCGCAGTGGCTGGCAGTTCCTGGCTCAATGTGAGATGTGCTACCTTTTCCAATGATTCTCTGCTGCTTCGTGAGGGGTGCTTAAAGTCAAAAGATTGAGGCTGATTACTTGTCAACACATATTTTATTATCTTATCTCTTGTTGCACATTTTTTTCTTTTTTTCACCCTCATGTTTTCCATTGTCATTCTTTAGGTAGGATGTTTTCTCTCCACTTTCTGTCTATTTTGCCCTGGCACAAGATCTGGTGTTTAGTTGGCCTGAGTGGTGTTCGCGGAGTTCCGCATAACAGAACTCTGCAAAGTGACCAAAAAAAGTCTGCCACACTGCACGGAGTTCCTCAAGTGGAAGAGAATGTTATGTTGCGTCGTTTGTGCTGATTTTTAGCGCTCAGTATTTGTCCTATGCGAACGGCACTGCACGCAGTGCAAGAGGGCCCTGGTTCTTTCTGCCATTTGAGTAGATATTTTACTTGAGCGGAAGCTTCCTTTACGTGAACGGAAGGTTTTTCAACATGAGTTGTAGCGACCATCCGGGGTCGCCCGCATTGAGAAATCTCAGTGGGAGATGGCGTGGAGTATGATTTTCCTCGCTTGCCAACATTTTCTGCAGAAGTTTTACGGAACTCTGCGCCCTACGCAGAGCGCGGAGTGGAGAAAACTCTGCAAACTCCGCAAGCAGTATGTAATTTCACGCCCAGGCCTAGTGTGTAGTCTACAGGCTGGAAAGCCTCATCCCTGTGCATATGGTCTTCTTGTGCACATGAGGATACACCATCCCTGCCTTGAAGAGAGCTTGCCTTAAAAGGGACCAGCGACATCTATGAGTAAAATGATGAGGAATAACATATGCAAATGGTAACCACACCCGTTTTGTACGTGCTATATAGGCACGGGTTAGTCCAGGGAATTACAACAAAGGAAAATCTGGTGATACAAGGCTTTCACAGGAGAGCAATTTGCACTTAACTACTATTGGGAGTATGCAGTAAAATAAGAGTAAATACAATTTATGCACCTTTTATCACTAGCTCAATGGTCTAAACAAGCAAAATATGATTGTGTCTAGGCCTGCAGTCAGTGGGGTCACAACCTGAGTCTTGACACACTCTTTTGTGTAGAGCACATGAGACCTGCGGTGTCATGTAACTATGGTTGAGGTGTGGTCTTGAGCTTGGTAACAGCTGATGAATTCTAATAAAAACATTGTGATAAGTAGCCTAACGAACCTCAGGGGTGCTCATAGGTTATTCTGTAGATCAGCAGTTGTTGTCTGTGGTCCGAGATCCCCTGGGGGTGTGCGACACCAGCTTAGTGGTCCACAGCTGCTTAGCACTTTATTAACATATTAACAAAGTGTATGTAAATAAAGAAGCAAAATTGAAACCTGAAAATTTAAAACTCAGCAAATGTGAAGGAATTTGAAATAGGGGGCTAAAAATGCGGTTGTATCCTCAGATTGATTCAGAGGGCAGTGTTTTAGAGAGAATTTAGTGTGGACAATTGGTGGCTTCAATTGAATTTACAAAAGCCCTAACCTTCCCATTAAACTTTAAATTTTGGCTTCTTTTATATTGTTAGTGAATTAAAATTAAAGATTTCATCATTTGTGTATTTGTTTGATGAATTCATATTTCTGTATTTGTGTTTGTTGTTTTGAGGTTCAAATCATCACAGTTGCTTAGCCCAGGGTCCCTGGCGTCCAGTAATGAGTCACTCAGGATCCCCAGATCCCAATAATAGTTCAGTGGGCGTCCCCAGATTCCAATATTGATTATGTGGGGGTCCACAGAAGACAAAATGTTAAGAACCACTGCTCTAGACTAAACATTGTTTTACGTTGTACATTTTTGTATATGTTTGATTGTCACTTCTGATTTAGCCATACCTTGCTTGCTCTCAGGTGTCAGTTTTCTTCTTAGTCAGATTATGTAATTTGTGAAGTTGACTAATACGGTCTGTGCAATTCAAGGAGTGGCAGAAGCTTCATGGCTTCGAGGGGTTACCTTTACACAAGTGGCAGAGCTGATTGCACTTATGAGAGCTTGTTGCCTTTCAGCATTAATAAGGGTGACTGTATTTACAGATAGTCAGGATATGGCTTTGGTGTGGTACAATACTATGGACAGTTATGGTCACAAAGGTGGATTATGACATCTTCCAGATCCCCCATCTGGAATGGAAAGTATGTTAAAGAATTGTTAGATGAATTGCAATTACCCCAGGAAATTGGAGTGATAAAGTGTACTGCACTTAGAACCGGCAATGATTATGTCACAGTTGGAAATCGATATGCAGATTAAGTTACTTGGTATTATGCACTTGTGGGTTACACATTTAATGGAATCTTCACCAATGAATCTGGTAAGGACACTGCTTTCTCTAAGTTGTTGTCAGTTGCTGACACTTGGGAAGAGATTACAAGATTGCAGGAAGAATTTACAGAAGCAGAACAACAAGGCTGGGTCAGAGCAGGTTGTGGGATTAGAATGACATTTGAGTTTCAGCTGATGGAAGACCTGCATTACCAGACAGTTTGTTGTTTCCCAGGACACAACATTTTCATGGTCCTGCACACAATGGAAGGGATGCAATGGTAAGTTGTTTATACAAAATTGGTCCAACCCCTGATTCAGACTTCTAGCAGAAGAATTGTGTCACAGACGTGTAACACGTCGCAGATGAATGCAGGAAGATGAGCACTAGTAACCATGAGTCATGTTGGAAGATCAGATGGACCATTCAATAGGATGCATTTGAACTTTATCGAGATGCCTGTATGGAGCCGCCTGCAATAAGATCTGGCTATAGCAGTGCATAATTTGAGCCAGTACTTTCCGGTGCTCAGCACTGGCACTTAATCATCAACACCGGTCCTTGAGCACCAGTTAAGGACACATTAATTTTCAGTAGGCACAGGGAGATAAAGGATTTGCCAAGAATCACAAAATGTTGTCGATGCCGAGCCTCAAACCTAGTTCCCCAAAATGGAAAAGATTGTACGAAAATGACATCCTATGGAGCCAAAACAGCTTCCTTGGAGAAATTCGAAATCCCACAGAAAATTTGCATGTGCGCAGAGACATGGACACCTGAAACGTGTATGGTAACAGACGCCTTCAAATTGAAACTCAAGGAACTGAAAACATATTATCAGGCCGACATTAAGCGAATGTAAGGAGGAATATAAAGGAATGCTTCCCATGTCTGAACACCATTTTGGTGCCCCAAGCCAGTGCAACTGGGAAATACTTGAATTTAATCTCTCAACATTTCAGAGAGTAAAATAAACAATTTGAAGCCCATTCCTCTCCCGAAAGTGTTCTTCAAAGCAAAAGGACCACAGCATCGTTCACTGACCCCATCAGTAAAAAGTTAAGATGGGTAATCTCGAGTGTCTCTCTGTTCCTAGCAGAATTTGTGGCATCTCTAACCCTACTGATTTCCCCCGTCTCAGCACTGGTGGCCAGATGCTGATTTGGAAACCACATTTTTTAAACTCGATGTCTACATCTTGGTGCCAATTCCGATCCGGTAAAAACCGGGTACGAACCGTCGGACGGAGCCCTATCTCCGTCCGACTCGTACCCGGTGCCAAATCCATCCGAAAATGCAAGTACGATTCGCACGGAAACACCATTTCCGTACGAATCGAACAAAACACCGACCGAACAGAAACTAAACACAATTCCGATCCTGAAAGGCGCCGACCTGACGTCGGTACGCATCCAGCCTACGTTTCACGAACCAGGAAGTACGAATCGAACCGACGTCATCCCGCACGGAAAATATTTACCGGCTGCCAAAAACTGCCGGGAAATCAGGACGACACACGCAAGGAGCAGCTGGACGCGACGAACAGACATGGACCCGAACCTACGTGCCATCCCTGCCCTCCTAGCAGTCCACCTGGCGTACAGGAACCGACGCAGACGCCGCAGAAGGTCAGCACAACAACCAGGGGCAAAGGGGGGGGCAGGGGCAGGACACACAACACCAACACATGGCACCAAATCACACATGGCCTGGACATACCTGACCATCAGGGCCTGGTCACTTCCAGGGGGTGGGGGCGAGGCCAGCAACGCAAGCGTCCGCCACAACGGAAGTGGATGGTCACGCAAACCGGTACGTACCCTACCCAGGCCGCAAGAGCGTGGGTACGGAACGTACCACGCGTACCCCTACGTCACTCCAACAATGGCGGTACGGCCCGTACCCACGTCAGAAAGGCCTTGGTACGGCTCGTACCAGCATTGCTGGGGTCATGTAGGGGTACGCATGGTACGACCCGTAGCCACGCCCCCAAGGCCTGTGTACGGTGCGGACCCCACAGCACCGCAACAATGGGGGGACGCACCGTACCCACCCACCAAAGGCATGGGTACGGCCCGTACCCAGGCACGCAGAGCGTGGGTAGGGGTATGTACGGACCGTACCCCCACCCGTGGAAGTACGGCCCGTACCCCCACCCGTGTATGTACGCCCCGAACCCCCACCCATGTATGTACGCACCGAACCACCACCCGTGTATGTACGCCCCGAACCCCCACCCCAGCAGTGTATGTACGCCCCGAATCCCCACCCGTGTATGTACACCCCGAACCCCCACCCCAGCAGTGTATGTACGCCCCGAACCCCCACCCGTGTATGTACGCCCCGAACCCCCACCCGTGTATGTACGCACCGAACCACCACCCATTTATGTACGCCCCGAACCCCCACCCCAGCAGTGTATGTACGCCCCGAACCCCCACCCGTGTATGTACGCCCCAAACCCCCACCCGTGTATGTACGCACCGAACCACCACCCCAGCAGTGTATGTACGCCCCGAACCCCCACCCCAGCAGTGTATGTACGCCCCGAACCCCCACCCGTGTATGTACGCCCCGAACCCCCACCCGTGTATGTACGCCCCGAACCCCCACCCCAGCAGTGTATGTACGCCCCGAACCCCCACCCGTGTATGTATGCCCCGAACCCCCACCCCAGCAGTGTATGTACGCCCCGAACCCCCACCCGTGTATGTACGCCCCGAACCCCCACCCGTGTATGTACGCCCCGAACCCCCACCCGTGTATGTACGCCCCGAACCCCCACCCCAGCAGTGTATGTACGCCCCGAACCCCCACCCGTGTATGTATGCCCTGAACCCCCACCCCAGCAGTGTATGTACGCCCCGAACCCCCACCCCAGCAGTGTATGTACGCCCCGAACCCCCACCCGTGTATGTACGCCCGAACCCCCACCCGTGTATGTACGCCCCGAACCCCCACCCCAGCAGTGTATGTACGCCCCGAACCCCCACCCGTGTATGTACGCCCCGAACCCCCACCCCAGCAGTGTATGTACGCCCCGAACCCCCACCCGTGTATGTACGCCCCGAACCCCCACCCCAGCAGTGTATGTACGCCCCGAACCCCCACCCCAGCAGTGTATGTACGCCCCGAACCCCCACCCGTGTATGTACGCACCGAACCCCCACCCGTGTATGTACGCACCGAACCACCACCCGTGTATGTACGCACCGAACCCCCACCCCAGCAGTGTATGTATGCCCCGAACCCCCACCCGTGTATGTACGCCCCGAACCCCCACCCCAGCGGTGTATGTACGCACCGAACCCCCACCCGTGTATGTACGCACCGAACCTGCAATAAGAATGTTGTGTGCCAAACACCCCCAGCAGTGCCCAGACATAGGAGGGGTGGGTGCAGAGTCCTCCCAGCAGTGCCCAGAGACAGGAGGGGTGTGTGCAGAGTCCTCCCAGCAGTGCCCAGACACAGGAGGGGTGGGTGCAGAGTCCTCCCAGCAGTGCCCAGACATAGGACAATATACCCCATCAACAAGTTCAGTGACCAACAAGGGTGATACCCCAGATGGAGGCGGAGCCATCGCTGAGCCAGCATGGCTATATTGAACGGCAACCCTCACACATCCAGGAAATGTAGACACAGCACAGCACAGCATTTGGGAGACACCCTGCAGGGAAAATGGCCTGCTCCACAGAGGATGGAACACACCTTGGGACAATGTCACCATACAGTGAGAGCAAACATGACCAAATACCATTGGCAGAGACGTTTGTGATGGCACGCAGATGGCAGGGTACACCCCATGAGCAGCACACTCCAACATTTCACAGACCCCTAACACATTATCACCACCCCAACTCAGGGAGCACCAGCACCAACAGCAAGTCCAGGAAAGCATCAGTGTGCAAAACCAAAAGAAAATGCTTTATTCAGCAGGAAAATATCTCTGAGAAAATGTCCACTATGTACAAGGGCCATGGGCCAGGCCAGCAGCAAAGTCCGGGGGGGGGGGTACACATCGGGACGTGTGTCCCCTAGCTTGCCTGCACAGTTCACAAGTCCATTTCATCCACAGAAGAGGGGGCATCAGGGGGGAGGGTGGAAACAGGCACCGCAGGGACAGGAGGGGAAAGGGTAGGTGTTGTGGGTGCAGGGAGGGATGATTCTGCCACAGGGGGGGTGCCAGCGCCAAAGGTGGAGGACAGAATGGCGCTGCACACGTCGGCAAGTTCCCCCAGCGACTCCCCCGCACCCAATCGAACCACAGGCCCCAAGGAGGGGGGGGGCAGAGGGATGGGTCGCAGCGCCAATGGGGGAGGGTGTGGACAGGGTGGGGGACTCAACTCCCCTGGCCGGGTCCCGCCTCCACCGCTTGCGGGGTGGTGTCATCCTGGGGCTGGGGGGCACACTCGCAGTGGATGATGCTGTCACCGACTGTTGGCCAGGAGAGCTAAGGGGAGTGGATTTGGAGGGAGTGGGTTGTGTGGACTGCGGACTCCCACTGTGGCTGCGTGTTCTACGTTTCCCCCCCGACCCAGTGGGTGTGCCTTCCTCACCCTGTGTGTGCGTGACAGGAGGTGTGCGCTTCGACTTCCCTGGTGGTGTGGTGCCTGTGTCTGTTGGGGTGCGTGCACGCTGACGTCTGGATGTGCGTGGGACAGGCACGGGAGTGGGAATTGTGGATGGTGCAGGGGTAGGGGGGGGTAGGCAGCGCTGCAGGAGATCCAGTGCTGCAGTCAGTGTGGAGTCTATGGACCTCAGCAACTGCCGTTGGTCAGACTGCGCAGCCGACATGCCCTCCATGTATGCCTCCATCTGGGTCAGCACCTGGGTGTGGGCATGGAGGACATTTAGCATCGCAGTCTGACCAACCTGTAACTGCCTCAGGATGTCCACAGACTCCGCACTCACCGCAGCAGTGGTGACAGGGGCAGGGGGTGCGGTGCCTGGCAGGAAGGAGACATGTGGGGACCGAGCACGGAGGGAAGGGCCACGAGCAGGTGGGAGGCCGGTGATGGAAACTGAGGTGGCGGGGGGATGTGGAGGGCTGCCATCAGCTGGGGGGGCAGACTCCGCCACCTCTTGGAGCTCAGCCTCGGACCCGTCTGCGTCATAGTCTGTGTTGGCAGTCGACAGGTCCTCTGCCTCACTCCCTTCGGCCTCCGTGCCACTCCATGTGCCAGACAGGACAGCACTGCTGGCACTGGTGCTCAATCCCTCCTCCCGGTCCGTGCTAGTGTCTCCTTCCGTGTCCCCCGGCGATGCTGTGGGCAAGGTGAAGAGACAGGAGATAATCAGACACCTGTACACATATGTCACATGAGTCAAATATACATAGGTCACATTGCATAGCCTGAAAAGCAACAGGAGTAACACCTACAAAACAATGTACACATGTAGGCCATGGAACACACAGTTTGTCGACCCACCATGCCACTGAGACACAATGGAGAGCATGACACAACAGCAAATCACTGCATCTGAAATTTTACAGAGGAGCCAGCCTCTGGGGACAAATGTGCACAGCACCTGCACCACACTGCGTCGTCAAAAAGGGATGAGCATGAATCATATCCATTTACTCTTGCCACATGCTGCAAAGGCAATACATGAAACCAGGCCAAACATGACTGGGTCACTGCACCTTGAGCGTATGTCCAGTCAAACATCACACACAGGCTAAACCCAGCAAGGAGGATGAAGCTTCTGACATGTAGGCCTTGTACGCACAAACCACCCACACCTGAGACAATCTCATTGAGACGGAGAAAGTATGTACACCTCTTACTCTGGGATGAAAACACATGGCCTCCACTAATTCATGACTGTACACACACAGCCCCTGGTGGGCATGTCCACACATCATTGACAGGCAAACATCATCAGATTGTCTCAACAACACACACAGGTAATGCCCACTGTGAGTATGCACAAGCAAAATGGGTCCCCCTGTACAGTGGACACATGTAGCAACCTGTAGGTCCTAACAGTTGAGCCCAGGGTACAATGCCACCCTACCCAACCCATGGCGAAGACACAGTGAATGGCCATATTGTTGGATGACGCACATGATACCTAGGAAGAGGTGCCCCAGGGCACAGTAGTGCCCACACTCCTCCATGGTCCAGGATGGACATGACTGCAAATTAAGCAACCGTCCCTGCACTTAGCAGGCCTCCCACTCAGGCACATCATGTCAGAGGGCACACAATTGGACATGCATGCTGGAAGGCTGTACATTTTGGAGACACACCCCTATGTCGTGATTCACAATCAGTGCCAAGTGACATGGACACCACAATGACTGAAATTGGCCATGGCACACGCAAGGTCCCCATACCTGTGGCACATCACCCCCACACATGATGCTGATAGCATTGGGCACCTGCATGAACTGCCTGCCTAAATAACCTTGTGCAAGAGTGGCTACAGACAGACCAGGGAACACATGGCAAGGAGGGGAAGGGAGGGAGTGAGAACAGCACTGTGCTACTTTGTGGAGAAGTTGACGCACTGCACAATCAAACCCTGGCAGTGTATCCATGCAACTGCACACTTACATTGGCTGGGGACACACAACTGACACACATGTACCTACCCCCTTCCTGCTGCTGCTTCTCCTGTAGGCGCCTGTCCATATCGGGGAAGACCACCGCCAGCACACGCTTCTGGATGTGGGTCAGACGACGGCGCCCACGGTTCTTACGGCTCACAGGTGAGTCCCCCAGCAGGACCCGTGCAATCCTCCTCGCCCAGCACCGGATGTCCTGCCAGCGTTTCCTCACCTGAGACAGGCTCCGCCTCCGACCCTCTGTACCCCTCACGGCACTGACGGCTTCCCTCCAGATCTCCCCCTTGGCAATGGCGCCTACCTGTGAGGATGCAAAAGTGAGAATACATTAATCCACATGAGCAAAGACACAGAGACACACATATAGAACAATCCTCTTTATGAACAGGCCATGGTATGCATGCCACAGTAGTACGGACTGTACAAGCGCTTGTACGGTCCGTACTACTGTGGCGTACGCATACGCCAGCGCCCATATTGTGATCCGGACCGTACAAGCGCGTGTACAGTTCGTACTACTGTGGCGTACGCATACGCCAGCGCCCATATTGTGATCCGGACCGTACAAGCGCGTGTACAGTTCGTACTACTGTGGCGTACGCATACGCCAGCGCCCATACTGTGATCCGGACCATACAAGCGCGTGTACAGTTCGTACTACTGTGGCGTACGCATACGCCAGCGGCAATATTGGCCCAGGGACCCTATACACGCACTCAGAGCGTATGTACGGTGCGTTTCACACCTGTCAGTGGTGACAGGCGGCACACAGACAGGAATGGAGCGGTCAGATTTTGCCAAGGGTGGACACCAATGCATTGTCTGTGCAATACCACATGTGTGTGACACAGGTGTGTCAGGATGTGATGTGGCACTTTACCCCTGAGGTGTGGGCAGAGCACATGTACGATGAGCTGTGTACACATGTCGTGTGTGATGGTGCGCATTGTACCACACATCCCCTGCACTCCTTTGACATGTGTGCATGTCGTACACACTAGTGGAGCCATGAGTCACTTGCATGTCCCAGTCACGGACACCCGCACCTGTCCCCTGATGCCAGGTACATGGAATATTACACATGACATGTGTATGGCTGCGTTGCACGCTGCAACCATGTCATGTGTGTGGCATGTGTTTCCATGATTTTGCTGTAGGTGTGTGGTCCAATGCATCAGCAGTTGCTGCTGCCAACATGTGTCCGTGTGTAGATGGCCATGGCACACAGTTCCGCACACCAGCCCACATATGTGATTTGCCATGAGGTGTGTATGTATGCAACTACACGGAGTATCAACACAAGTACATATCCACATGCTCTCTATGTATGTTCTGTCTCAACATGTACTCCTCCAAGGCAATGTGTGTGGCCTGTCCTATTCCTATGACATGTGACCAGTCCATATCGCATCCACCAACCTGTCTGTACCATACGCATACTACTTCTGCACATGTGTGGATGTCTGTGAATCCTGTGATGCGTGTGCATGTTCACTTACACTGGCCCACAGCTAGTCTCATGCCATGTCATCGTGAGCTTGCCCCACTCCGTTAGTGGCTGTCCCTTGGTAGGAGTGTCACCTGACTGGCGTACGTGTCCAGGAAATGTGGCACAGACCTGACTCAGAATGTGGCATATGTGGATTGGCTGTGTAACATGTGCTCAGTGCATTGACAATGTCGTTGTACAGTGCTCACTCTTCGGTGTTCCTTCCATTTCACTGCAGGGCTCCGCCTCTCCCTCGACGTATGCCAGACATGGCTGCCCTGCATGAACGGGACTGTATACGCCGCTACAGATTCAGCCAACGGTTGATTGATGAGTTGACTGGCCGGCTGGAAGCACAACTCCTCCCGCGCCACAGGTATCCCAGTGCACTGACACCCAAGTTGAAGATGATGGCAGCCCTACATTTCCTTGCCACGGGTACGTTCCAACATACCATTGCTGATGTCGGGGGCATGTCCCAGACGATGTTCAGCCGTGTTCTGCATGATTTCTTAGAGGCCATGTTGGTTCACCTGGATGAGTACATTAAATTCCCAATTCGTGAGCAGTTGACAGATGTCAAGCGTGAGTTCTATGCCCTGGGAGGGATGCCCCATGTCATTGGGTCCATAGATGGGACACATGTTGCGTTGGTACCACCACAGGCACAGGAGGTGGTGTATAGGAATCGCAAACATTATCACTCCATTAATGCCCTTGTGGTGTGTCTGTCCAACATGGTGATTTCACATGTCTGTGTTCACTTTCCAGGATCAGCACACGATGCCTTCATCATGAGGCGTAGCAGGCTGCCTGAAATGATGCTGCAGCTGCGGAACGAGCGAGCATGTATTGTTGGTGGGTAGACTCTGGCAGTTCAGTGTTTGGCGTCATCTTCCAATCTCACTGCCTGTGCTGACACACTTCTGTCCATGATGTTTCCTTGTAGGGGACGCTGGCTATCCCAACATGCCATGGCTGATGACGCCTGTCCGCAACCCCAGCACGGCTGCCGAGCACCGCTACAACAACGCCCATGGGCGGACCAGGAGAGTCATTGAGAGGACGTTTGGACTCCTGAAGAGCCGATTCCGGTGCCTCCACAAGACCGGTGGAGCACTCCCATATGCCCCGGTGAAGGTGTGCAAGATCATCATCGTCTGCTGCATGCTGCACAACATGGCAGTGGAGGAAGCTGTTCCACTCATACTGGATCAAGATGACCAGGACCATCCACCCGTGGAGGATGAAGGCCTTGGTGACGGGGCACGTGATGTGGAGGAGGAGGAGGCTGTGGAGGACATGCGGAGTCGGCTCATACGCAACTTCTTTGCTTAGTGGTGAGTTCCAGTGTCTGAGTGTGCACGCATTGGGCCGTGTGTGGCATGTGTTGCAATGTGTGTGTCCATCTGCATGTCTGCCAAGTGAGTCAGTGGTGTGTATTGAAGTGTCACTCGAGTGATGGCGCAATGGAAGGATGTTGTCCGAGGGTCATCATTGTCACCTGTCATGTTGACAACATGATACGTGTTGAGTACATGCTTGCGGATGTGCTCCTTTGGGCTGACTCCTTGTGTGTCTCTCTTCCACAGGTCCATGGGCATGCTGTCTGCTGGTGGCATTGTTGTGCTCCTGCTACTCCTCATGAACACAGCAACATGTGCTGATTCTGCGTCACATGCACGGGCAAGTTTTGAAATCTCCTTAGGGTAAGGGATGCCTCACGGCGTTTTGGGTGTGTGAATTGTTTGTAGTCTGTGTGCACTTCTCCGGTTCATGTGTGTTCAATTTGCATACATGTGGATCCTACATGGGGAACATGACATGGGGCAGGCTTCACCTGGAGCCATGGTCAGACTTGGTGACTGTCATGTGTCAGGGGATTGGGGATTGTGATGAGGCCATCAATGTGTGTAACACTGACCTCGGAAACATACAGGTTGCACCGGGTTGACATGGTGTGTGATTGCCCCATCAGGGCCTCAATGGTGTATAGCAGCCTCTCCGTGGCAGCAGGGGGTGTTTAGCTGTTATCCGTCACTTGTGTGCGAGTTCAATGGAATACCAGCATCTGTGTTGCAATGGGGGTGCCAGTGTGGCTCCCACATGTTCATCCACATGACCTGTGTATGTGTTGACAGAGTATCATTGTCATTCCAACACACATGACTAATAAATTTGTCCCTCTGTCTCCAAGGTGCCTCTTCCCTGTCAATGGTGGCCTGTTGCCACTGTGCGTGCGGCATGTCTGGCATAGTTTTCAGAGGTGGTGCATATGTGTCTATGTGTAGAGTGACAAGATGCTAGCGGTTTGTCAGGGAGTGGGAACTGTATTATGCACAAGATGCACAGTTCCATCCACCTCAAGGCAAGAGAGACCATCCCCCAGGGCAACTACAACATCCGTGTCGAATCCTACCCTGCAGTCTACGGACATGTTCCTTACGACTCCCATGATACTTGTCCATATCCGGAGTGCATCTGCACAGCTCTGCTACTGCATCGGGCAACCAGGCCACATCAACGTCCAAACGGGAGGGGGGGAATGATTCACAGCCAGCTGCAGGATGACCTTCTCGATCCACGCCCACACTCATGATGCAGCCCACAACCCCAACACAACCATGTGGCACTGTGATCCAAAACTCCATTCTGGCATCTCCATGCATCCAACCTTGGCCTAGCCACCATTCTCAACATCCGCCTGACGCAAGCATGCAGGACATGGTAGGGACACATGTCTAGACATACCTGGGAGCGGCAAGCCAGGTCACTCCACATGATCCCTGACCTCTGCGCATGACTGTTGCTCCCCTGAATGTGTCCGTAGCCACAGTTGTGCGGGAACCACTTAGCTGGTTGGGCCCAGCACAGGTGAGTATGGTACTCCATGTCTGTATCAGATGATACATTGGGACCCATGTGTGTCCTGGGCAAGACTGCGACCCCACGGTTTGGATGGTTGGAGTTAATTCTGAGATCAGGCATGCTTTGACTTTACGACACACACATGTATTGTAATAATGCAGAATCACGGCATCATCTTGTAAGTGTGATTAATTTATTTGTGGTGGGGTACGGGTTTGTGGGGATGACAAGAGGTGCACAGCGGGAGTGTAGAATCCAAAGTTCACTGGGGGAGTTGGTATCCTTGCCGTAGCAAAATGTCAGAGTCCATGCCACAGTCTCCGTCAACATAGGTCAGACAGTGACCAGCAAGTCCATGTGGCAGAGAATGTCATGTGCTGCTATTGGGCCAGAGGGCCAGGTGCCAGGCCAGGTGACCTGGGAGATGGTGATGTTCTGCTGACTCTCACAGTCTTTTTCGTGGACGACCCACCTTCCTGCGGGGACCCTCGGAAGCAGGCCGTGACGATGTCTGTGACGCTCCGTCGGATGAATCCTCCTCCTCCTGATCCCTCCCTGTGTCTGGTAATGGCCTTCGCCTGGTGCCACAGGGAGGGTTGCCCATGTTGTCGGCAATCCGACGGAGTACACCGGTCATTTGGGTTTGCACCGCCACGAGCTCAGCCTGTCTATCCTCCATCCTTCCTTGGTGTTGCAGTTGACAGGCATGTTGCTGGGCCTGCAGGGTCTTCATCTCCTGGAGGGTCCCCTTGATGTCATTGAGGGTGGACGCAATCTGGTCCATGCCCCTGGTGTCACGCCGGTATGTATCCAGGATGTTGCTGACCTGGGACACTACCGGGTCCTGAGCTGCCTGGTCAGGTTCGCGCCTCCGCCGTCCTCCACTCCCGCCACCCCTGCCCACGTGCACCTGGCCTGCCGTTGTGGGCGCATCGGGTCTCCGGGACCCCTGAGGGATGGCATCTGCGTTGCCGCCTGCCTCCTCCTGGGTGCCCGGAGGACCGTGTCCCTCCTGGGCAGACTGGCTGGGTGGTCGTGTGCGGGCAGGGCTCCTGGACGTCTCCTGGGATGTGGCAGGAATGGGGGTGGTGGTTGGCACAGTTGTACCTGACGCAGGTGCTGCAGGTGGTTGGACACCAGAGGGGCCAGGTTGGTCTGGGTCATCCACGGAGTGGTGAGAGTCATCGCTGGTGGTGGGGTCCTCATCCCGCGGAGCCTGGTCCTGTGAGACTTCCCCCCCAGTGTTGGGGGGTGTTCGTCGACGTTGACCTGTGTGTGAGAGAGACAATGTTAACAGTGTCACATGTGGCATCCATGTTTCATGCATTTCTGATTTGGCACTCTTCCTCTGGGTAGTTGGATCTGTCTTGCATTCCTCTCACAGTGCACTTGTGCATGGGTATGTCCCTTGGCCACAGCTGTCAGGGCTTTACGCATGTGTGACACGATCTTAGTTGATGCATCTATTTGGGTACACAGTCAGCAGTGTGGTGTGCGGGCGTAGCGAGCCATGCAGAGGCGCCTTACGTGTTGCACTGTACGTGGCCAAATGGTGTTTTGCCAAGGCAATTTGATGTTGCAGGTAGGTGACTGAAGCATTTGTGACAGGGTTCTTACCGACACAGTGGGTGGGTATACTGGGTGTGTGGTTAGGTCTGTGCCTGCAGCACGGATGGACTCGTGCACAGATTGACACATGGACCGGTCTTCATCTACGGAAGGGGGGGTTTGAGGCACTGCCAGACCTTGTCTGCATGCACACAGTCCACCGGCTGACGAGTGGACATGGCCACACCACCCAAGGGTGATTTAGTCTCCCTGTGTCTCCCTTCCTCCCTCCCTCTGTCACCCTCCTCCCTCTGTCGGTCTCCCTCTGTCACCCTACTCCCTCCCTCTGTCTGTCTCCCTGTGTCCCCCTCTGTCTCCTTCCCTCTCATTCCCCCTCTCCCTCCCTCTCTTTGTCACCCTCTGTCACCTCAGGCCAGCTTCCTGGGCACACACAGTTAGCCGGTCTTTGAATGGCCATTGGCTTGTTCATGTGAGTTAGTCCCTGTTCTCCGGGCACCCATTGGGCAGTGTGTCTGAGTGTAGGCTGCTGCTGTGGCGGTGTGTGCTGAGACTCTATCAGAGCGATGCATCTTCATTGTCTGCTGTAATGTGCAAATTGTGCCTTCAGACCCATGTCATCCTGCATGGCAGCCACCATTTGCAGGCAAGACAGTACTGTGTGGGTACACACAGTTTGTATGGCTGTGCCCTGGGCCATATGGGCTGAGGGCATTGTTGTGTGCTTGTGAGTTGCTCAATGTTAGTTTTGATGCCCCCACTCCCAGCATCGACCACATCCTGTGTTGTGTTGGTGTTTTGTGTGGCCTGTGACTTGGCATGGCCCTGATTGATGCATGGGGCATGGAGGCGCTAGTGGCATGTGTGTGTTTGTGGAGTGTTGTTGTGTCCGGTGGTGGCTTGGGGGGGGGGTGGCATGCATGATTGATTGTGTATGGCATCCCCCCCATGTGAGGTGAGTTGTTTGTGTACTCACCAGGGTCTGGGAGTCCTGGCAGTCCGTGTAGTCCCTCCACCGCCAGCGTGGACATCACCTTCTCCTCCCAGGGATGGTATTGTACCGGTCTGGGGGGCGGCCCTCCTCCAGTGATGTTCCCCTGGTTGTGATTGTCAGTCATCTTCCTCTTGACCGTCCTCCGCAGATCGTACCACCTGGATTGGCACTCGTGCCTGGTCCTTCTGGTGGTCCCAACAGCATTTACAGAATCGACAATCCTCTGCCACATGGCCGTTTTTTCGGATATGCTGGTCTGTCTGACCAATGTCCCAAAGAGCTGTGGCTCGACTCTGAGGATTTCGTCGACAAGGATCTCCAGCTCCTCCTTTGTGAACTTTGGATTCTTGGTGGTGGACATGGCGTGGGGTGTGGGTGTGGATGGTTGTGGGGGTGTGGGTGTGGATGGCTGTGGGTGTGTGGGTGTGGTAGTGGAGGTGTGTGTGTGAATGTGATGAGGGGGTGTTTGTGTAGGTGGTTGTGTGAAGGTATGCAAGTGTGAGGTTCAAGTATGGTGGTGTGGGTCGTCTGTGGGCTCTGGCAGCAGTGGGTCTGTTGCAAAGGCTCAGGGTTTGTGTGTGTGGTCCATTTTTATTGGTCCATTTGTGGGTGTGGCTGTGTTTGAAATTTGTGTGGGTGTGTTATGAGGAGTGATTGAGTTTTGGGCCTCTGTTTGGCAGTTTGGCAGTTGCAGGTCAGTGTATGTGATGTTTGTGGGGGTTGTTGGGCATGTTTGGTGGTGTGGGGAAACTCTAATTGACTCTCCTTGTGTAAATATGGTTTGTCCTGGTTCAGTACGTGTGTTTTTGGCGTCAGTACGGTCCGTACATGCACTGGTGGGGGTACGGTCCGTACATTCCCTGGTGGGGTGTGGGTACGGCCGTACATACACGGGTGGTGGTTTGGTGCGTACATACACGGCTGGGGGGGGGGGGTGTTCGGTGCGTACATACACTGCTGGGGTGGGGGTTCGGTGCGTACATACACGGGTGGTGGTTTGGTGCGTACATACAGTGCTGGGGTGGGGGTTTGGTGCGTACATACACGGGTGGGGGTTCGGGGCGTACATACAGTGCTGGGGTGGGGGTTTGGTGCGTACATACACGGCTGGGGGGGGGGGTGTTCGGTGCGTACATACACTGCTGGGGTGGGGGTTCAGTGCGTACATACAGTGCTGGGGTGGGGGTTCGGTGCGTACATACACGGGTGGTGGTTTGGTGCGTACATACAGTGCTGGGGTGGGGGTTTGGTGCGTACATACACGGCTGGGGGTTCGGTGCGTACATACACGGGTGGGGGTTCGGGGCGTACATACACGGGTGGGGGTTTGGTGCGTACATACACGGCTGGGGGGGGTGTTCGGTGCGTACATACACTGCTGGGGTGGTGGTTTGGTGCGTACATACAGTGCTGGGGTGGGGGTTCGGTGCGTACATACACGGGTGGTGGTTTGGTGCGTACATACAGTGCTGGGGTGGGGGTTTGGTGCGTACATACACGGGTGGGGGTTCGGGCGCGTACATACAGTGCTGGGGTGGGGGTTCGGTGCGTACATACACGGGTGGTGGTTTGGTGCGTACATACAGTGCTGGGGTGGGGGTTTGGTGCATACATACACGGGTGGGGGTTCGGTGCGTACATACACGGGTGGGGGTTCGGGGCGTACATACACGGGTGGGGGTTCGGGGCGTACATGCACGGGTGGGGGTTCGGTGCGTACATACACGGCTGGGGGGGTTCGGTGCGTACATACACGGCTGGGGGGGGTTCGGTGCGTACATACACGGCTGGGGGGGTTCGGTCCGTTCATACACGGGTGGGGGTTCGGTGCGTACATACACGGGTGGGGGTTCGGGGGCGTACATACACGGGTGGGGGTTCGGTGCGTACATACACGGCTGGGGGGGTTCGGTGCGTACATACACGGCTGGGGGGGGTTCGGTCCGTTCATACACGGGTGGGGGTTCGGTGCGTACATACACGTGTGGGGGTTCGGGGGCGTACATACACGGGTGGGGGTTCGGGGCGTACATGCACTGCTGGGGGGGTTCGGTGCGTACATACACTGCTGGGGTGGGGGTTCGGTGCGTACATACACGGGTGGTGGTTTGGTGCGTACATACAGTGCTGGGGTGGGGGTTCGGTGCGTACATACACGGGTGGTGGTTTGGTGCGTACATACAGTGCTGGGGTGGGGGTTTGGTGCGTACATACACGGGTGGTGGTTTGGTGCGTACATACAGTGCTGGGGTGGGGGTTTGGTGCGTACATACACGGGTGGGGGTTTGGTGCGTACATACACGGGTGGGGGTTCGGTGCGTACATACACGGGTGGGGATTCGGGGCGTACATGCACGGGTGGGGGTTCGGTGCGTACATTCACGGCTGGGGGGGGTTCGGTGCGTACATACACGGCTGGGGGGGTTCGGTGCGTACATACACGGCTGGGGGGGGGTTCGGTCCGTTCATACACGGGTGGGGGTTCGGTGCGTACATACACGGGTGGGGGTTCGGGGGCGTACATACACGGGTGGGGGTTCGGTGCGTACATACACGGCTGGGGGGGGGTTCGGTGCGTACATACACGGCGGGGGGGGGTTCGGTCCGTTCATACACGGGTGGGGGTTCGGTGCGTACATACACGGGTGGGGGTTCGGGGGCGTACATACACGGGTGGGGGTTCGGGGCGTACATGCACTGCTGGGGTGGGGATTCGGTGCGTACATACACGGGTGGGGGTTCGGGGCGTACATACACTGCTGGGGTGGGGGTTCGGTGCGTACATACACGAGTGGGGGTTTGGTGCGTACATACACGGGTGGGGGTTCGGGGCGTACATACGCGGGCGGGGGGGTGGTGGGGTGTTCAGCGCGTATGCGGGCACATGTCTCCATGGTTGCTATGGGAGTTCGGTTCGGATGGTGTTTTTTGCGTACGGTTGTGAAATGGGGAGGACGGGAGGGATCGTACTTGCGCTGTCGGACTTTATTTTTCCGCACGGTGGGTTTTTCGACCGGGGACGTGTCGGTGACTTTTCCCGACCCGAGGACGTGTCGGGAAATCTTCCCAATGCGATTCGTATGGGCTTTTTTCCGTTCGAATCGTACTTGGCAGTTTGTACGCTACTTTGACGATTCGGACGGAAAAAAATCCGGATACGAGTCGGACGGGGAATTTTTTTACCGGATCGGAATTGGCACCCTTGTGTTATTGTTCTGTTTGTAAGTTTATAAGGGGTGGATATATAGAGGGATCAGTAACATATGAAATGGTGACTTTTAGGGGAGACGTTTTAAACTTCTGATATTTAAAACAAGTGTTGATGTTGTGAATTCGTGTACATTGGAAACTTGTTTACAAATGAAACCTTTCTTAGTGTGTGATCGAAGTTTCCTAATGCTGTATAGTCGTGTTGTGTTGGTCGAGAATTAACCGGAACACACAGAGCGTCTTCTGCGACACATTCACAAAAAGAAAAACATGGTTCCTTAGCTCAGCAGCTCTGGCCATTACACCACATCCTCTCCCTACTTGAAGGGTTGCATGGCGTCTGTTTTAGGCGGCTCTAACAGGAGAAATGGGGGTGAGCAGTCTATATATCGACTTTTTAATATCGAGGGACATAAATATCGAGTCAAAAATATCGAATGTACAAAATATCGAAATAGATAATATCGATGTGAAAAATATCGTTTTTTTTTTTTACTTATATGTCGATGTAAGTAATATCGTTAGTAATAATATCGACATGTGAAAATATCGTCATTGTGTGTTTAGTAAATATTTTGAAGTTGTTTGTATAAATAGTTAAAATGTGTATAATATGAGAAAAATTTATATTGTTTTAGGGGCGGGATGTTGGGTTATAGGGGATAAGGGTGGGGAGTGTTTTAAAAAAGTACATTTATTTTTTTAATATATTGTAAAATTTAATTAGTAAATTTTATTTAAAATGTGAAATGTATATTTAATTTTAGGAGCGGGATGTTGGTTTATAGGGGATAAGGGTGGGAAGTGTTTTAAAAAAGTTTATATATTGTTTAATTTAAAACAAAAATAATTTAGAAATTGTAAATTAAATTTAGAATTTTACAAATAATTTTAGGAGCGGGACGTTGGTTTATAGGGGATAAGGGTGGGAAGTGTTTTAAAAATGTTTATATATTTGTTAATTTAAAAAAAAA
Source organism: Triturus cristatus (assembly GCF_964204655.1). Lineage (NCBI taxonomy): Eukaryota > Metazoa > Chordata > Amphibia > Caudata > Salamandridae > Triturus > Triturus cristatus. The sequence goes on from NC_140585.1 coordinate 621,633,767, forward strand.
ATTATTTAGAAATTGTAAATTAAATTTAGAATTTTACAAATATTTTTAGGAGTGGGATGTTGGTTTATAGGGGATAAGGGTGGGAAGTGTTTTAAAAATGTTTATATATTGTTTAAATTTTAAAACAATTTATTTAGAAATTTTAAATTAAATTTAGATTTTTACAAATATTTTTAGGAGTGGGATGTTGGTTTATAGGGGATAAGGGTGGGAAGTGTTTTAAAAATGTTTATATATTTGTTAATTTTTTATTAAAATTATTTAGAAATTGTAAATTAAATTTCGAATTTTACAAATATTTTTAGGAGCGGGATGTTGGTTTATAGGGGATAAGGGTGGGAAGTGTTTTAAAAATGTTTATATATTTGTTAATTTAAAAAACAAATTATTTAGAAATTGTAAATTAAATTTAGAATTTTACAAATATTTTTAGGAGTGGGATGTTGGTTTATAGGGGTTAAGGGTGGGAAGTGTTTTAAAAATGTTTATATATTGTTTAAATTTTAAAAAATGTATTTAGAAATTTTAAATTAAATTTAGATATTTACAAATATTTTTAGGAGTGGGATGTTGGTTTATAGGGGATAAGGGTGGGAAGTGTTTTAAAAATGTTTATATATTTGTTAATTTTTTATAAAAATTATTTAGAAAATTTAAATATAATTTAGAATTTTACAAATCCCATAATTAAATATAGATTTGAGTCAGAATAGTAAATTAATTAAGTTCAGTGTCCAGCACTTATCTTAATTAAATATAGACTGGAGTGGGAATAGTAAATTTATTCAGTTTATTGTCCAGCACCTACTGTAATTTAATATAGTTTTGAGTGAGAATAGTAACTTAATTAAGTTCAGTGTCCAGCACTTATCTTAATTAAATATAGACTGGAGTGGGAATAGTAAATTAATTCAGTTCAGTGTCCAGCACATACTATAATTAAATATAGGTTGGAGTGAGAATAGGACATTAATTAAGTTCAGTGTCCAGCACTTATTTTAATTTAATATAGACTGGAGTGGGAATAGTAAATTAATTTAGTTCAGTGTCCAGCACCTACCCTAATTTAATATAGGTTGGAGTGAGAATAGTAAATTAATTAAGTTCAGTGTCCAGCACTTATCTTAATTACATATAGACTGGAGTGGGAATAGTAAATTAATTAAGTTCAGTGTCCAGCACCTACTCTAATTTAATATAGGTTGGAGTGAGAATAGTACATTAATTAAGTTCAGTGTCCAGCACTTATCTTAATTAAATATAGATTGGAGTGGGAATAGTAAATTAATTAAGTTCTGTGTCCAGCACATACTCTAATGTAATATAGGTTGGAGTGAGAATAGGAAATTTATTAAGTTCAGTGTCCAGCACTTATCTTAATTAAATATAGACTGGAGTGGGAATAGTAAATTAATTCAGTTCAGTGTCCAGCACATACTCTAATTTAATATAGGTTGGAGTGAGAATAGTACATTAATTAAGTTCAGTGTCCAGCACTTATCTTAATTAAATATAGATTGGAGTGGGAATAGTAAATTAATTAAGTTCAGTGTCCAGCACATACTCTAATAAAATATAGGTTGGAGTGAGAATAGTAAATTAATTAAGTTCAGTGTCCAGCACTTATCTTAATTAAATATAGACTGGAGTGGGAATAGTTAATTAATTAAGTTCAGTGTCCAGCACCTACTCTAATGTAATATAGGTTGGAGTGAGAATAGTAAATTAATTAAGTTCAGTGTCCAGCACTTATCTTAATTAAATATAGACTGGAGTGGGAATAGTTAATTAATTAAGTTCAGTGTCCAGCACCTACTCTAATGTAATATAGGTTGGAGTGAGAATAGTAAATTAATTAAGTTCAGTGTCCAGCACTTATCTTAATTAAATATAGACTGGAGTGGGAATAGTAAATTAATTCAGTTCAGTGTCCAGCACATACTCTAATTAAATATAGGTTGGAGTGAGAATAGTAAATTAATTAAGTTCAGTGTCCAGCACTTATCTTAATTAAATATATACTGGAGTTGGAATAGTTAATTAATTAAGTTCAGTGTCCAGCACCTACTCTAATGTAATATAGGTTGGAGTGAGAATAGTAAATTAATTAAGTTCAGTGTCCAGCACTTATCTTAATTAAATATAGACTGGAGTGGGAATAGTTAATTAATTCAGTTCAGTGTCCAGCACATACTCTAATGTAATATAGGTTGGAGTGAGAATAGTAAATTAATTAAGTTCAGTGTCCAGCACTTTTCTTAATTAAATATAGACTGGAGTGGGAATAGTAAATTAATTCAGTTCAGTGTCCAGCACATACTCTAATTAAATATAGGTTGGAGTGAGAATAGTAAATTTATTAAGTTCAGTGTCCAGCACTTATCTAAATTTAATATAGACTGGAGTGGGAATAGTAAATTATTTTAGTTGAGTGTCCAGCACCTACCCTAATTTAATATAGGTTGGAGTGAGAATAGTAAATTAATTAAGTTCAGTGTCCAGCACTTATCTTAATTAAATATAGACTGGAGTGGGAATAGTTAATTAATTAAGTTCAGTGTCCAGCACCTACTCTAATGTAATATAGGTTGGAGTGAGAATAGTAAATTAATTAAGTTCGGTGTCCAGCACTTATCTTAATTAAATATAGACTGGAGTGGGAATAGTTAATTAATTAAGTTCAGTGTCCAGCACCTACTATAATGTAATATAGGTTGGAGTGAGAATAGTAAATTAATTAAGTTCAGTGTCCAGCACTTATCTTAATTAAATATAGACTGGAGTGGGAATAGTAAATTAATTCAGTTCAGTGTCCAGCACATACTCTAATTAAATATAGGTTGGAGTGAGAATAGTAAATTTATTAAGTTCAGTGTCCAGCACTTATATAAATTTAATATAGACTGGAGTGGGAATAGTAAATTATTTTAGTTGAGTGTCCAGCACCTACCCTAATTTAATATAGGTTGGAGTGAGAATAGTAAATTAATTAAGTTCAGTGTCCAGCACTTATCTTAATTAAATATAGACTGGAGTGGGAATAGGTAATTAATTAAGTTCAGTGTCCAGCACCTACTCTAATGTAATATAGGTTGGAGTAAGAATAGTAAATTAATTAAGTTCAGTGTCCAGCACTTATCTTAATTAAATATAGACTGGAGTGGGAATAGTTAATTAATTAAGTTCAGTGTCCAACACCTACTCTAATGTAATATAGGTTGGAGTGAGAATAGTAAATTAATTAAGTTCAGTGTCCAGCACTTATCTTAATTAAATATAGACTGGAGTGGGAATAGTAAATTAATTCAGTTCAGTGTCCAGCACATACTCTAATTAAATATAGGTTGGAGTGAGAATAGTAAATTTATTAAGTTCAGTGTCCAGCACTTATCTAAATTTAATATAGACTGGAGTGGGAATAGTAAATTATTTTAGTTGAGTGTCCAGCACCTACCCTAATTTAATATAGGTTGGAGTGAGAATAGTAAATTAATTAAGTTCAGTGTCCAGCACTTATCTTAATTAAATATAGACTGGAGTGGGAATAGTTAATTAATTAAGTTCAGTGTCCAGCACCTACTCTAATGTAATATAGGTTGGAGTGAGAATAGTAAATTAATTAAGTTCAGTGTCCAGCACTTATCTTAATTAAATATAGACTGGAGTGGGAATAGTTAATTAATTAAGTTCAGCGTCCAGCACCTACTCTAATGTAATATAGGTTGGAGTGAGAATAGTAAATTAATTAAGTTCAGTGTCCAGCACTTATCTTAATTAAATATAGACTGGAGTGGGAATAGTAAATTAATTCAGTTCAGTGTCCAGCACATACTCTAATTAAATATAGGTTGGAGTGAGAATAGTAAATTAATTAAGTTCAGTGTCCAGCACTTATCTTAATTAAATATAGACTGGAGTGGGAATAGTTAATTAATTAAGTTCAGTGTGCAGCACCTACTCTAATGTAATATAGGTTGGAGTGAGAATAGTAAATTAATTAAGTTCAGTGTCCAGCACTTATCTTAATTAAATATAGACTGGAGTGGGAATAGTAAATTAATTTAGTTCAGTGTCCAGCACTTATCTTAATTAAATATAGACTGGAGTGGGAATAGTACATTAATTCAGTTCAGTGTCCAGCACATACTCTAATTAAATATAGGTTGGAGTGAGAATAGTAAATTTATTCAGTTCAGTGTCCAGCACTTATCTTAATTTAATATAGACTGGAGTGGGAATAGTAAATTATTTTAGTTCAGTGTCCAGCACCTACCCTAATTTAATATAGGTTGGAGTGAGAATAGTAAATTAATTAAGTTCAATGTCCAGCACTTATCTTATTTAAATATAGACTGGAGTGGGAATAGTAAATTAATTTAGTTCAGTGTCCAGCACCTACTATAATTTAATATAGGTTGGAGTGAGAATAGTACATTAATTAAGTTCAGTCTGTAGCGGGAGTAGTATGTTAATTAAGTTTGGTAAATAGCAAATATTAGAATTAAATATAGAGTTGAATAGGAACAGTTAAATTAATTTGTTTTAATTTACAAAAAATCTGTAGATTTCAGTTTTGGTTGGATAAAAGATAGAAGTTATATCAGAATGCAAATTCCAATTTTTTTTTATAAAATAGTAGAAAGGAAAATAAGATTTGTTTTATAGTTGTTGGAATGTATATTCATTAGAGAGAAAATATTGTTTATTATTACGCATATTCTAATAATTAAATCATTGAAATAAACATGTAATAAAATAATTAATATTTAACATTTGGATTATAGTCATAATTTTTTTATAATGGATATATATTTGTTTAATGTATATTTTGGACATGAATATATGAACACACAAAATAATTAAAAATTAAAAAATATGATTTTTATAGCTGTTTAATATTTTTAAATTTATATTGTGTACTCTCAAAATGTTTAGAATTTATTTGAATCTATAAGAAATTGTATGTTTTGAAATACATGATTCATATATTTTAATTATTAATATTTATATTACATAATTAATATTGAAATTGTTTACATTTTAGAATATGTATTTTTTTATTTTTTTTTGGTATGTTGAAGATACAATATATTAATTATATCATGTTCATCAATTTATTTTGGTAATATATACAGTTTTATTATTATATTAATAAAAATATTTTATTTATTATATTTATTATTATACGTTAAATAATTTTCACATAGATAAAAACAATAGGTATTCTTTTTGAGTATTTTATTCTAATGTTTTACTAATTTTTCAAGTAATGTGTAATGTTAAATAAATAGTTAGGGCATTTATTGGTATTGTTTTAGTTGTTATGTTTGTTTGGGTCTTTTATTTTGTAACCGCTCGCTGTTGTTTTGGGTTATTTTGGTAGAATCCAGGTCGCGGTCGGGAGCTGTTTCGCGTTTGAGAAGGTAAGAGTTATTTTCTTTATTATTAAATAGTTTTAAGTGTTTTGTGGAAGTAGTAATGTTGTAATAAGTGTCTATGGATTGATGTTTTAGAAGTTAGGGTGTTAGTAATAGTTTGTATACGGTTTTATAATTTACGTTGTGTTCCGTGTTTGTGGCTTTGTTAGTTTGTTAGTGTTTTGTTATTTCGGTGTGTTAAAGTTTTATAGTGTTTGAATAACGTTAGTAGTGATGTTTTTAGGTGCCTTATGTGTGTTTGTGGGTGGGTGGGAATGTTTGTTTCTCTTTTGTAGGTTTTACGGAGAAGATATTTTCGTCGGTTTCAAACACCTTATTTTTTTTAAAGGAAGTGTGTATTAGTTGTGTTTACTAATCTTTATTTTACATTTCCTTTATTTTTTGGGGTTCCAGGAGCGGTTATTTACCTTTTTAATATTTTTCGGGATTTTTATGGTTAATGGATGGTCGTTTTTTTGTGTTCACGTTGTTTTCGATAAACAGTTGTATTTTTACATTTTATTTTGATTTTTTTTTCATACCTATGGATTTTGAACTACCTGGATTTATTTGGAAGGAATATTATTATCCCATTGGAGCAATTACACAGGTAAGTTCATTTAAATATTTTAATTGTTGGTGGCAAAACTTTATATATTTAATATTGTTGTTGTGTACTTGGTTTGTTTAATTATGTTGTCTAAATATATGTCGATGTAATTGATTTATATATTTTAGACCACATAATTAAATATGTGATATAATATAGTGGTTTATTTATGTTGTGATAGTTGTTTTAGTAGAATTGTGGGTTAATATTTAGGAAAGGGTTTAGAAGAGAGTTTGAGCTATTATATTTAAGTACTCAAGTCCTCTTGTGGATGGGTATAGCTGTACCTGTTGTTGTAGGTAATTATACATTTGAGTAGTTTGTCTAGATTGTTTTGGTTTTAATTGTAGGACAGATTGTTGCATTCTTAATTCTTGGAAACTTTGTTCCTTTTGTATTGCAATTAGTAGTTTTTGTAGTGTTGGAGTTGTTCTCCCAGTAGAAGTTAGGAATGCATTATGCCAGCCCTCGACGGTGTTGTTAGTTTTGGCTTGTTGGTTGAGTGTACTTACATATACATTCCACCAAGGTATTTGGAACTTGGGCTGACGTCTATGGCCTGATCTGTGTAGTCTCCCCACCCAGGTATCCTCAAAATAATCTAAGAGGGGAGATAACTTTACTTCATTTTGTTTGTAGAATGGACTTTCTAATAAAAGATTGTAATGTTCTGCAACATCTGTGGTTGGTACATAAGCTAGGGCTGTTAGAAGTTTTATTTGATGTGCAAAACTTATGTTAGTGGCATATTCTACACTTAGTGAAGATTTTTGTAAATGTCTCCATATACATTGGTTTAGATGGAAGTAACATCCTTGGATAGCTGTATGGGGGTACAGTTTTAGAATGCAATTTATCATGGCTTGCTCAAAGTCTATGATAATTCTTTGAGGGTAAAAATCATTTGATTCTTGTTTTAGTTTTCCTAGCATTTCATTATATGTTGTGTTTTGTTTGTTAGGTAATAGTGCATAAATTAAAGGTATGGAAGTGTTGTGATATTGACCGTGTATTGTGTAAAGCTGGTAGAATGGTTTTGGGCATATTGTAAAGGTGCCATCCATCATCCATGTTTGGCATTGTTGCAGTTTAGTTATATTGTTTGCAGTAGCAAACATTATTATTCTTTTTTCTGTGCTTTTGTTATCAAAAAAAATAAAAGTTTCATTATTGTGGGTGATAGTTAATTCTGGTGGAATGATGATCTCTTGAAAAGTTTTAGGGGATGGTATAGTTGTCGTGGTTGTTTTTTTGGTCCTAGCAATAGTTCTTTTTATAGAAGCAATTGATGGTAATTGGCCTCTTGCTTCTTTGGGCACTCTAGGTAATAGTTCTTTTAGGATTACACTTGTAGCAGTTTGTGAACCAGTGCTTAATTCTTTGATATTTTCAAGGGTTGATCTGACTTCTATTTCAGAGACATTGGGTGGATGGTTATGCTCTCTTGTATATAGTACAGTTGTTTCTCTTGTTGTTGCTCGTCCGTAGCATTTGTTAGAATAATATTTAGTACACTTCCAGTTCACTTTTCGGTCTGTCTGCTTTTCTTGGGTGTATGTGTAACTCATGTAACACAATAGGAATTTTCCTTTCTGCGAAGTTATAAATTGGGCTTCTTCTGTCATCGTGATGTGTTAGAAATCTGGAAAAAATGTATATGAAAATATATGCAATAGTACTTTATATATGTAAATGAAAATAGCAAAAAAGCATTTTTTTTATATATACTTACCAAGGTGCCGATTACGATCCGGTAAAAACTGGGTACGAACCGTCGGTCGAAGCGTTTTCCCCGTCCGACTCGTACCCGGTCGTAAAACTTTACAAACATGGAATTACGATTCGCACGGAAACACCATTTCCGTACGAATCGTAAAAAACACCGACCGACGAAAATATACATACGAATGTGATCCGGGAATGCTGCGACGTGACGTCGGGACGCTTTCAGGCAGCGTTTCACGACCCAGGAATTACGATTCGAACCGACAGCAGTCCGGACGGCAATATTTTCACGGCACCCAAAAAGTGCCGGAAAAGCGAAGTACGGCGCGAATCGACCAGAGTAGGTGGCCCGGTACGCACCGTACCCCCCCCCGCCCCCGTACGTACGCGCCGACCCCCACCAGCCCCCGTACGTACGCGCCGAACCCCCCTGTATGTACACCCGTGTACGTTCGAGTCGTACCCCCCCGTGTACGTTTGAGTCGAACCCCCCCGTGTATGTACACCCGTGTACGTTCGAGTCGTACCCCCCCGTGTATGTTCGAGTCGAACCCCCCGTGTATGTACACCCGTGTACGTTCGAGTCGTACCCCCCGTGTACGTTCGAGTCGAACCCCCCGTGTATGTACACCCGTGTACGTTCGAGTCGTACCCCCGTGTACGTTCGAGTCGTACCCCCCGTGTACGTTCGAGTCGAACCCCCCGTGTACGTTCGAGTCGAACCCCCCCGTGTATGTACACCCGTGTACGTTCGAGTCGTACCCCCCCGTGTACGTTCGAGTCGTACCCCCCCGTGTACGCGCTGGGGGTACGCACCGTACATACACGAGTGGGGGTACGACTCGAACGTACACGGGTGTACATACACGGGGGGGTTCGACTCGAACGTACACGGGGGGTTCGACTCGAACGTACACGGGGGGGTTCGACTCGAACGTACACGGGGGGGTACGACTCGAACGTACACGGGGGGTACGACTCGAACGTACACGGGGGTACGACTCGAACGTACACGGGTGTACATACAGGGGGGTTCGGCGCGTACGTACGGGGGCTGGGGGGGTCGGCGCGTACCTACGGGGGCTGGGGGGGGGTCGGCGCGTACGTACGGGGGCTGGGGGGGTCGGCGCGTACGTACGGGGGCTGGGGGGGGTCGGCGCATATGCGGGTACGTCTCCATGGTTGCTATGGGAGTTCGGTGCGGACGGTGTTTTTTCCATACGGTTGTAACCTCGGACGCACGGGATGGATCGTGATTCCTCGGTCGGACTTCACCTTTCACATTTGTACGGTAAATCGTACGAGGACGTGTCGGACACATTTTCCGACCCTAGGACGTGTGGAGAATGATTCCCAATGCGGTTCGTATGGACTTTTTACCATGCGAATCGTGATTGCCAGTTCGTACGGCACTTGTACGATTCGTACAGTAAAAAGACCGGATACGAGTCGCACGGGGAAATTTTTTACCGGATCGTAATCGGCACCCAAGTGTTTTTGGTTGTATTTGAATGAAGATGTTGTTTCTAGAGAAAATGCTGTTTAGTTGATGTAGTCTCTGAAAGTTAAAGAACATATAGGTGCCGATCACGATCCGGTAAAAAATGTCCCCGTACGACTCGTATCGGGTCTTTTTACCGTACGAATCGTACAAGTGCCGTACGAACTGGCAATCACGATTCGCATGGTAAAAAGTCCATACGAACCGCACTGGGAATCATTCCCCACACGTCCTCGGGTCGGAAAATGTGTCCGACACGTCCTCGGACGATTTACCTTACAAACGTAAAAATCCAAGTCCGACCGAGGAATCACGATCCATCCCGTGCGTCCGAGCGCACAACCGTATGGAAAAATCACCGTCCGCACCGAACACCTATGGCAACCATGGAGACATGTGCCCGCACACGCGCCCAACACTCCCCCCAGCCCCCGTACGTCCGACACGTACCCCCCGTATATGTATACCCCCACCCGTCTAGGTACACCCCAGTACGTTCCAGTCGTACCCCCACCCCAGTACGTGTCGTACCACCATCAATGTACACCCCCCCCACCCCAGTACGTGTCATACCCCCCGTGTACCTACACCCCAGTACGTTCCAGTCGTACCCCCACCCCAGTACGTGTCGTACCCCCCGTGTACCTACACCCCAGTACGTTCGAGCCACACCCCCACCCCAGTACGTGTCATAGCCCCGTCTACCTACACCCCAGTACGTTCCAGTCGTACCCCCACCCCAGTACGTGTCATACCCCCCGTGTACCTACACCCCAGTACGTTCCAGTCGTACCCCCACCCCAGTACGTGTCGTACCACCGTCAATGTACACCCCCCCACCCCTGTACGTGTCGTACCACCGTCAATGTACACCCCCCCACCCCTGTACGTGTCGTACCACCGTCTATGTACACCCCAGTACGTTCGAGCCCCACCCCCACCCCAGTACATGTCATACCCCCGTGTACCTACACCCCAGTACGTTCCAGTCGTACCCCCACCCCAGTACGTGTCGTACCAACGTCAATGTACACCCCAGTACGTTCCAGTCGTACCCCCACCCCAGTACGTGTCATACCCCCCGTGTACCTACACCCCAGTACGTTCCAGTCGTACCCCCACCCCAGTACGTGTCGTACCACCATCAATGTACACCCCCCCACCCCTGTACGTGTCGTACCACCGTCAATGTACACCCCCCCACCCCTGTACGTGTCGTACCACCGTCTATGTACACCCCAGTACGTTCGAGCCCCACCCCCACCCAAGTACGTGTCATACCCCCCGTGTACCTACACCCCAGTACGTTCCAGTCGTACCCCCACCCCAGTACGTGTCGTACCAACGTCAATGTACACCCCAGTACGTTCCAGTCGTACCCCCACCCCAGTACGTGTCATACCCCCGTGTACCTACACCCCAGTACGTTCCAGTCGTACCCCCACCCCAGTACGTGTCGTACCACCGTCAATGTACACCCCCCCACCCCTGTACGTGTCTTACCACCGTCAATGTACACCCCCCCACCCCTGTACGTGTCGTACCACCGTCTATGTACACCCCAGTACGTTCGAGCCCCACCCCCACCCCAGTACGTGTCATACCCCCGTGTACCTACACCCCAGTACGTTCCAGTCGTACCCCCACCCCAGTACGTGTCGTACCAACGTCAATGTACACCCCAGTACGTTCCAGTCGTACCCCCACCCCAGTACGTGTCATACCCCCCGTGTACCTACACCCCAGTACGTTCCAGTCGTACCCCCACCCCAGTACGTGTCGTACCACCGTCAATGTACACCCCCCCACCCCTGTACGTGTCGTACCACCGTCAATGTACACCCCCCCACCCCTGTACGTGTCGTACCACCGTCTATGTACACCCCAGTACGTTCGAGCCCCACCCCCACCCCAGTACGTGTCATACCCCCCGTGTACCTACACCCCAGTACGTTCCAGTCGTACCCCCACCCCAGTACGTGTCGTACCACCGTCAATGTACACCCCCCCACCCCTGTATGTGTCGTACCACCGTCAATGTACACCCCCCACCCCTGTACGTGTCGTACCACCGTCTATGTACACCCCAGTACGTTCGAGCCCCACCCCCACCCCAGTACGTGTCATACCCCCCGTGTACCTACACCCCAGTACGTTCCAGTCGTACCCCCACCCCAGTACGTGTCGTACCAACGTCAATGTACACCCCAGTACGTTCCAGTCGTACCCCCACCCCAGTACGTGTCATCCCCCCCGTGTACCTACACCCCAGTACGTTCCAGTCGTACCCCCACCCCAGTACGTGTCGTACCACCGTCAATGTACACCCCCCCACCCCTGTACGTGTCGTACCACCGTCAATGTACACCCCGCCACCCCTGTACGTGTCGTACCACCGTCTATGTACACCCCAGTACGTTCGAGCCCCACCCCCACCCCAGTACGTGTCATACCCCCCGTGTACCTACACCCCAGTACGTTCCAGTCGTACCCCCACCCCTGTACGTGTCGTACCACCGTCCATGTACACCCCAGTAGTTCCTGGTGCACCCCCAACACAACCTCCTAAGTACGGAGCGCACCCCATGCCCCAACATCACAACCGCATGTACGAGTCGTACAAAGCCACACACAAGGACATAATCGTACAACCAAATGGCCCATGTACACACCGTACACACGCTCAAAACGCACGTACACAACCAGGACAAAACAAAACAACACAAGAATACACCCTTCGAAAGGCACACAGCCACTAAACATGGCCAACAACCACTAAAATAACACAATCACTGACCTGCAACTGCCAAAAACAAACAGAGGCCCAATACACCACCACTCCTTATAACACACCCACCCAAAATTCAAACACTGCCACACCCACCCATGGACCAATAAAAAGGGCCCACACACACAAACCATGAGCCTTTGCAACAGACTCACTGCTGCCAGACACCACAGAACCAGACTACAAGCTACACCACACCTTACACTTGCACACCTTCACACGACCACCCTCACAAACACCCTCTCATCACATTCACACACACACACAACCATCCACACCCCCCCAACATCCACACACCCCCCACACCCACACCATCCCCACCCACACCCCTCACCATGCCCACTACCAAGAATCCAAAGTTCAGTCACCGAGAGTTGGAGGTCCTTGTTGATCAAATCCTCAGAGTCGAGCCACATATCTTTGGAACATTGGTCAGAAGCACCAGCCAGGCAGCCAAAACAGCCATGTGGCAGACCATCGTCGATGCTGTGAATGCCGTTGCGGACACCAGGAGGACCAAGCAGGATTGCCAGAACAGGTGGTACGATCTGCGGAGGAGGGTCAGAGCCAAGAGGCAGGAGGAACACGACCAGGCCAACGCCACCGGAGGAGGGCCCTCCCGCAGAGCCGTACAGTACCATCCCTGGGAGGAGAGGGTGATGGCCATACTGCCGGTGGAGGCAGTTGAAGGAGTAGAAGGACTCCGAGACCCGGGTGAGTACACAAACAACGCACCTCACATGGGGGGAACTGCAACCACAACCAAAATTACTAACAGGCACGCAACCACCACAAGCCATCGCATGACTCAACCACACTCCATGAGCAGGCACATGCCACTGCTGCCACCATGCCCCATGCACCCAGCTGGACAATGTCAAGTCACAGGCCACAGAAGACAACAACACATGACACGGTAACCCGGATGGCGGGAGGCTGGGCACCAAAAATCACATAGTGCGACTCCAAAGCAGACAACAATGCCCTCTGCCCATATGGCCTAGGTCACAGCCAGACAAACACTGTGTCCCAACACAGGAATGACTTGCCAGCAAATGGCGGACGCCTTGCATCAACACATGGGGGTGAAGGCACTGTTTTGCACATGACAGCAGCTAATGAACAGCCAACATTGTGAAAGAGTGGCAGCACACACCACCACAGCAGCAGCGCACAGACACACAGCAGACAAAATGGGTGCCTGGAGATCAGAAACAAACTCACATCAACAGGCCAAGGGCCACTCAAAGATCTGCTAACAGTGTGTGCCCAGGAAGCTGGGCCAAGGTGACAGAGGGTGACACACGGAGGGAGGGAGAGGGGGACAGAGAGGGAGGGAGAGGGGGACAGAGAGGGAGGGAGAGGGGGACAGAGAGGGAGGGAGAGGGGGACAGAGAGGGAGGGAGACGGACAGAGGGAGGAGGCTGACACACGGAGGGAGGGAGGAGGCTGACACACAGAGGGAGGGAGAGGGGGACAGAGAGGGAGGGAGACGGACAGAGGGAGGAGGCTGACACACGGAGGGAGGGAGGAGGCTGACACACAGAGGGAGGGAGAGGGGGACAGAGAGGGAGGGAGAGGGGGACAGAGAGGGAGGGAGACACAGGAAGACGGACAGAGGGAGGAGGCTGACACACAGAGGGAGGGAGAGGGGGACAGAGAGGGAGGGAGAGGGGGACAGAGAGGGAGGGAGAGGGGGACAGAGAGGGAGGGAGAGGGGGACAGAGAGGGAGGGAGAGGGGGACAGAGAAGGAGGGAGACACAGGGAGAGCAAATCAGTCCTTTGGTGTGTGGGAATGTCTGCTCGTCAGCAGGTGGACTGCGTGCATGTAGACAAGGGTGGCCAGTGCCAGAACCCCCCCTCTTCATCATGGCAAAACGCAGGGCCATGTCACAACCTGTACACGAGCACAAGGACAGCCACCTGCATCATATAAGTGTGTGGATCCACTCCATGTGCACATGTACAGTGCTACAAGGAAGGCGCAAATGCATGGCTCGCCACACCTGCACACTCCACTGCTGACTGCAGTCACACTTGACGCAGCAAGTAAGACTGTGCCACACATAGTTAAAGGGGCCAAATTGGTGCCCAAGGGACACACCCATGCACAAGTGCACTGTGAGTGGAATGCAAGACAGATCCTAATTCCAAGAGGAAATGTGCCAACTTTGAAACGGATGAAACATGGATGTTGCATGGACCAAAATTAACATTTTCTCTCTCACACACAGGTCAACGTCGTGCTGCACCCCCCAACACTGGGGGGGAACACTCACAGGACCCGGATCTGCAGGAGACCGATCCCACCGGCAGCGACCACTCTCACCACTCTGCGGACGACCCCGACCGACCTGGCCCCTCTGGTGTCCAACCACCTGCAGCACCTGCGTCAGGTACAACCGTGCCAACCACCACCCCCACTCCTGCCACATCCCAGGAGACACCCAGGATCCCTGCCCCAACACCACAATGCAGCCAGGCTCGCCAGGAGGGACACGGTGTCCCGGGCACCCAGGAGGAGGCAGGCGACAACGCCAATGCCACCCCTCAGGGGTCCCGGAGACCCGATGTGCCCACAAGTGCAGGCCAGACGTAAGTGGGCAGGGGTGGTGGGAGTGGAGGACGGCGGAGGCGCGAGCCTGACCAGTTGGCTGGGGATCCGGTATTTTCCCATGTCCGTAACATCCTGGACTCATACCGGCAGGACACCACGGGCATGGCCCAGGTTGTGTCCGTCCTCGAGGGGATCAAGGTCCAGCAGGCCCAGCAACATGCGGAGCTAATAGCCTGTCTACAGGTACACCAACGGAGGATGGAGGACAGACAGGCTGAGCAAGTGACGGCGTTCCAGGGGATTCACGCTACACTCCGTCGGATGGCCGACACCATGGCCGACCCTCCCTGTGCCAGAAGGCGGAGAACATCACCACCCACAGGGAGGGATCAGGAGGAGGAGGAGGAAACATCCGACGGAGCATCCCAGACGTCGTCACGGCCTGCTGCTGAGGTTCCCCGCAGGAAGCCGGGTCGTCCACGGAAAGGACCGTGAGGGTGGCTGCTACATCACCATCTCCCAGGACACCTGGCCTGGCACCTGGCCCACTGGAGCAACAGCATCACAGCATCAAGAGACATTCTCTGCCACATGGCCCTGCTGGTCACTGGCTGACCAATGTTGACAAAGACTGTGGCATGGACTCTGAGGATTTCCAATGGCAAGGACACCAACTCCCCTACTGAACTTTGGATTCCCTAATCCCGGAAAGCCCCTCACTTTGTCCCCCCCCTCCCCCCCAATAATAAATCACACTATTAAGAGTAGATGCCTGCTGGTAGCATTATTACCTAACATGTGTCTTGTACAGTCTAAACATGCCTGAGTCATCTGTTCACTTCAACCATCCACACCCTGGGGCCTGAGTCTGGCACAGGACACATGGGTCACAGTTTATTAGGCAAGACAGACATGGAGCACCATACACACCCGTGATGGGCAGAACCAGCTGAGGGGGTGGCCGAACAACCGTGCTGACAGACACATTGAGTACAGCAACAGTCATGCGCAGAGGTCAGGGATCCTGGCCAGTGTCCTGGGGGGCACCCAGGTATGTGTAGACAGGTGGCAGAACCATGTCCTGCAAGCTTGAGTCCGGTGGATGCAGAGAATGGGGTCATGGACAACGTTGGATGCATGGGGATGGCACATGTCACAATACCCACACAGTCATGGACATCATGCCCAATACACAGTCTCAGCACACACACACAGCTTGCATCTTGCCACTCGACACATTGACACATAGCCACAATCAGGGAATACCATGCCAGACATGCAGGATGCACCGTGCCAACACACCAGCATTGACTGAGAAGAGGCACCTTGGAGGCATAGGGACACCTTTATTAGTCATGTTTTTGGGATTGCAGAGGCAACTTGAAGTACACATGAACACATCATGTGGAGTAACATGTGGGTCCAACACTGGCACCCCCCTTCTGCAGCACAAATGCGTGATAGCCATGGAACTGGCACACAAGTGTCGGCTAACAGCTAAATACCCACAGCTGCACACGGAGAGCCTGACATACACCATAGATCCGCTGATGTGGAAGTCCCACGCCATGTCAAGACAATGTTAACCGTATGTGTCCGAGGGCAGTGTCACACACATTGATGCCATCATCACAATCCACTATCCCATCACTGATGACTGACAACCAGGCAGCCCATCTATTCAGGTGTACCCAGCTGTATGTCGTGTCCCATGGGGATGCCACATGTCTGCAGAGGAACCAAACCCCGACCGGGGCAGTGTGCACACATCGTGAACAACTGCCACACCCAATACACCCCAGATGCATCCCTTACCCCATGGAGACTTCCAAACGTGTCCGTGCCTGTAACGCTGAGTCAGCCCACGATGTCATGTCCATGAGGAATAGCAGTGCCACAACAATGCAACCAGCAAACGGCATGCGCAGGTACCTGGGGAAGAGAGACACACAAGAAGTCAGCCACAAAAAGCACAGCCACTTGCATGTGCATTTACTCGACACATGTATGGATGACAACATGCTAGGTCACAATTATGACTGGGGAAATACTACCATCACTGCCACCATCACTCCAGTGACACACCCACACACACCTCTGACCCACGTGCCATACATGCAGGTGGAGACACACATCACAACGCATGCCACACGGGGACCAATGCGTGCACACTCAGACACTTGTATTCACCACTAAGCAAAGAAGTCGCGTATGAGCCGAGTCCGGATGTCCTCTTGCGGCTCCACATCCTCCACATCACTAGCCCCATTGCCAAGCCCTTCGTCCTCCACGGGTGGATGGTCCTCGTCATGTTGATTCAGGATGAGTGGCACAGCTCTTTCAACTGCCATGTTGTGCAGCATGCAGCAGACCATGAAGATCTTGCAGACCTTCGCCGGGGCATAAGGGAGTGCACCGCCGGTCTTGTGGAGGCACCGGAATCGGCTCTTCAGCATGCCAAACGTCCTCTCTATCACTCGCCTTGTCCGGCCATGGGCGGTGTTATAGCGGAGCTGGGCCGGCGTGATGGGGTTGCGGAGAGGTGTCAGCAGCCAAGGCATGTTGGGATAGCCAGCGTCCCCTACATGGGAAGCACATGTACATCGTTAGAACTGGTGAAGCGGTCGTGCTGGTCGGCTATACAGAATACAGGACAGACAGACTGTACCCACCAACAACACATGCCCGTTCGTTCGCAGCTGCATCATCATATCAGGCATCCCGCTACGCCTCATGATGTAGGCATCGTGTGCTGATCCTGGGAAACGAGCACAGACATGTGAAATCACCATATTGGACAGACACACCACAAGGGCATTGATGGAGTGGTAGTGCTTCCGATTGCGGTACGCCACCTCCCGTGCATGTGGTGGTACCAAACCTACATGTGTCCCATCTATGGACCCAATGACATGGGGCATCCCTCCCAGGGCATAGAATCCACGCTTGACCTCAGTCATCTGTTCAGGGGTTGGGAACTTGATGAAGTCATCCAGGTGAATCAACATGGCCTCCAAGAAATCATGCAGCACACCGCTGAACATGCTCTGGGACATGCCACCAACATGAGCTATGGTATTTTGGAAGGTACCCGTGGCAAGAAAATGTAGGGCAGCCATTACCTTCAGCTGGGGTGTCAGTGCCGTAGGATACCTGTGCTGCGGTTGCAGGTGTGGTGCCAGTCTCGCCGTCAGCTCCAGAATCAACGGTTGGGTGAAGCGGTAGAGCCGGATCCTGTCATTCTCCTGCATGGTAGCCAAGTCTGGAATTCTTCGGGCAAGAGGCGGCGCTCTGCAGTAATTTGGAAGTGACAAGGAAGAGTGAGTGCACTACGAGAACAACTCATGTCTACTGAGCACATGTAAATCTGGCAATACACACATGCTACATAGGGAGTCAGGTATGTGCTACATGCCCAGGACACGTATGGATGCAAGGTGACACTCCTTCCAAGACCCAGCTACACACGGTGATTGAGAACCTCCCCATGCCACGCCATGGAAATAGCTGTGTCCCAGTGCAAGTGCACAGCCCGACGCAAGACAGGAGTGACATACACCCACACATCAGCAGAAGTGGGATGCCGATTGCAGAGACTGGTAGCGGAACACTGGAGCCACAGGTCACATGACATTACACTAGTCCAGCCCACACACCTTGCCATGAAGGTGCACATGTCATGACTCATGTTAGAAATGGGATTTCTGGTTGGCTAGGGCTTGCGCCAAAGCCAGACAGAAACCACCACTCTAGTCAGGGCTGGGGAGTTACACGCCAAAGATAACCCCTGCTCACCCCCTTGGTAGCTTGGCACGAGCAGACAGGCTTATCCCTGAGGCGATGTGTAAAGCGTTTGCGCGCGCACCCAGCAACAACACCCAAGGCCCACCACAAAGGAAACTCCACACAAGGTATTCTATAAAAATAGCCTTTGTATTATACACAACACATTAGATAAAAACACACACTCTACAATGTGCCAACAGGCACGGGCAGAATTTACAAGGGATTATATGTACAGGGCCACATGGACCGCTGTCCGGACTTAGCACTCTTAGAACATAGCACTTGGAACATAGGAAATAAAATTACTGTTGCACAAAATTACACCTAGCACACAACCAGTCACTACTGGTATCAGGTAAGTACCACCTACGCAACCCTAACCACCTTAGGACAGTATTGCGCAGGGAATCAGGACCTCACTAGCACCACCTGTACTAGGGAGAAAACAACCACCTAAGTATCACAATACCTGTAGGGGTCTAAGCACCTAAACACATGATGCATAACATTCAGAGGTGTAAAGCAAAGCACATGACGCAAAAACACATTCAGAGGTGCAGAACAGGTACAATGGCGCCAAAACTCACATTAGCCACTACCTGTGGCAGTCCCTAGGCCAACTGGCCTTGAAGGGGCAAGGACGCCCTGTGTCTAAATGTTAGGGCCAGGCTGCGCAAGCTGCGCCAGCCAAAGTGTACCGGGGCACAACCTAAACGTGGCAGCTGCCCACTAAGTGCTGGGCAGCTGTATGGACTGAGGCCTGGGCACCTCCGGGCCCTCAGAACGATAAAGAAATGCCCCCGTTAGAGCCTCACAGGCTCAATAAACAAATGTGCCCCTAAAACGTGGTGGGAGCCTCGTGGGCTCTAGGCAACCAATGCGCCATCGTTGGAGTCCCTCTGGACTCGGGAATACTGCCCCAAACCGTTGGAGCCTTCACGGCTCTGAAACAAACAATATGCCCCCGGTCGTTGGAGCCTTCACGGCTCTGAAACAAAATGCCCCCGGTTGTTGGGGCCTTCACGGCTCTTAAGCAACATGCCCCCGAGTACGTGGGAGCCTCACTGGGCTCACGAACAGTGATGCCCCCGGTGGAGCGCACTCGCTCCGCACACAACACGAGGCTGCCCCCACTCACCGGGACTCCGTCGGCGCAGACGACACGCGGGGCTCTCGTCTCCACCCGGTCCCTCCTCTGGGACCGGGACGTCACTCACGAGGCAGATGCAGCGGGGCTCTCACCGGCCACGGGAGCCCCGCTTCTCCCTCGCTACCGTCCGCTTCCTTTCTTGTCCGCTTCGTGTATTCCGGACGAGGGCCCCGGGGCGCAGGGTAGGCTCCTGCCTGCTCCGGGGCAAAGACCAGCCACGATTCTCTGGAAGGAGGCGGGGTAGGCTCCCGCCCTCCTAGTTCCGACTCCGGTTGTCCCGGAGTCCCGCCCCGGCCTGCCTGACTTCCTGCAAGCCCGGCCGCGGCGGTGATCTCGAAACTCGGCAACCAGAGGGGTAGGCTCCCTCGGTAGATGAGATATACGGCGGGGTGGGCACCCGCTGTAAGGATAATCAAATAAGCGGGGTGGGCACCCGCAAGCACACCACAATGCGGGGTGGGCACCCGCCAATTAAATAATTAAATGAGCGGGGTGGCTCCCGCTCGGTCGGTAGGGACGGGGCAAATGCCGGGTGGGCACCGGCTGGCAGTAATAAAGCGCTCCTGAGCGCTAAGGGCAAAGAAAAGCGCTTCCAGGCGCTTTGGGCACACAAATAAAGCGCTCCCAGCGCGTTAAGGGTGCCAGTAGCAAAGTCCAGCAGAGTTTTCCCCTGCATGCAGCAGGGCAGGGGTGGGGGGCAAGGCTGGACCCAGAGCCAGCTCACTGGGCCTCCAGGCAGGGAGGTAGTCCAGGTGGCGGTCCTCTGGTCCAGCAGCAGCAGCAGCCCCCCTCAGGCAGGATCCTGGCAAAGAAGAATTTCTGTGGGGACACAGCCCCATTTTTATACCGGCAAACCCTTTGTTCTGGGTTCAGGGTGAGGGGGAAAACCAGTCGCAGCTGGTTGGGGAGCACCCTTGATGTGCTCAGCCCCTCACTCTATTCATTGGCAGGGCTAGGGTCGTCAGTCGCACCGCAGGGGGCGGGGCCAGCATTGTGTGTGGAAAACCCTGTCCTATTCAGGACCCAGGTGTACTCCTCCCACCCATCTAGCTGCTGATCTCCCCATTCACCACTGGGTGACTCATCCTGACTCTGGGGAATCCCTAGCCCGTCACATGACATGACCAGCCAATCACGCGACAGACACACTGCACACAGAAGTGCCCACTTCTAGAAGTGGCACTTCCACACTAGGTACATGCACGCCGCACACATCATCGCGCAGCATTCACTCCCACGAGTCCGCACATACCAAACTCGGGCCTGCACACCCCACGCATCAGGAACTACTAGGGACACATACGCTCCCCATGCATTCCTATGGGAGGGCAGGCCTATCTCACCACATGCACTCAGAGCACGCACGCACTTTACCCTGGGACACAGGGAAAGTGCGCAGAGACCAAACAATTACCACACCAAGTCACCAATAAAAAGCCAAAAATTCCAGGGGTGAACCTGCCAGAAGGGCCAAGTCCAACACAACCCCCTTCCAGCCAAAACGCAGGGCAGACCAATCACCACCGTGATGGACTTCCCTGCTTGGGGCGATAGAACACGGACGCGGGCCCGCAACTGCATGGACACCCTCCGGTTCTACGCCACGGTGAACCCATGGAATTCTTTTTAACACCACTGTCTGGACCAACTGGGCTACCCCACTGGTACTCCCAAGCTGTCCGCGGCCAAGACCAGGCCCTAGGCCACCCAGGTGCCACTGGTCTTTGCCTAACCACAGAGTGGGGGGTAGTAACCCCTGGCACATAGCGGCCATTCTCCACTCTTCCTCTCTGAAAGACAGGACTAGACTGCCCCTGGTTCTCCAGCCTAGGGTCTACACCCTCAGGCGGACCAGGAGTCTCAGGGAAGGCTCTCCTCCCCCTACCTCTTCTCCTAGGGTTCCTCCTCCTCTGGCGAGGGGTACACCTAGAACGCCATTCCAACCCAGGGTTTAACCCCTCAGGTTGTACCGGGGGCAGAGGTGGGCTCTCCCACCCTCTGCACCCCCTTCCAGAACCCTGCTCCCTACCAACTGGGGCGGTACCTCTGGAAGAAGAACTGGTCGGGACGCTGATTACAGACGTCCCACCCTTCAGGTCAGGCTGATCCTGAACCTGGCCTCCCAACCTCCGGCCTAGAACCTTTGGTGGAATAATTGCCTGGCACTCCAGGACTTCTGGGGATTTCCACTCCCTCCCCCTGAGGCTATCAAAGGACACATACGTCAAGCGACTGTCTGTCTGGCGCTGATCTCCCGTCCCCTGTCCACCTGACAGTGCGCGGAGATCCCCCAGAACAGAAGTGGTGCCACCCTGGTCACTACACGGGATCCTAGCCCAACTGGGTAGTCCCTGACCCACAGGCTCTTCCACTGGGAAACTCATCCCCCAATCACTCCTCACACTGGACTCCTGTACCCTCCCTACCGGAGCGGTACTGCCAGACTCTAGAACCACAGGAGCCCTGGTTACAGGTGCTCCAGGTCCTCTACTCACCAGGAGATCTCCCTCAAATGGGCTAACAGGACAGCCTATGTCCCCAACTTGGTGTTCCCTCATGGAACCATCCAAGTCCTGAGGCAGGGTTTCGTACGTCAGGGGACCCTCGGTCACCCTCTCACTCTTGCTCCACTGAGCCAGGCAGTGAGCCCCTACACCCTCCTCGCTATCCTGGGACCTAGCTGGGCTACACTGAGCCTCTTCCACCACGCTGGGCTGGAAGATACCTGACCCACTACTTTTGGAGTCACTCCCTAATGACTCTAGAGAACCTCTAGCCCTTTCCCAGCGCTCTGCTTCATCTCCAAGCTCAAATGGGGCAGACACCCCACACCCCAACAGGTGTTGGCGCAACCCCGGTGCACAACAATTGAGCAGGTGTTCTCTGAGAATCAGATCACACAGTTTATCATAATCAGATTCTGCGGGAACTCTTATCCAATCAAACAGTGCATCCTCACATTCATCCACAAACTCCTCCCAAGACTGGTGAGACAGTTTCCTACTGCCCCTGAATTTCAACCTTAACTCCTCCTCCTGGGGAACAGGTACCAGACTGGGGGAACTGGGACTGGGATTTCCTACACTGGAATCTACATCGCTACTACCACTGGACTCAACCCTCCCTGGGGAGCCCAGAAAATTAAAACTGCGCGCAGGGGATAGTCTACCCTCCAGAGCTACTTTGCCTCTGGTGGAGGCCCTCTCAGCCTCCTCTACCCTCTCCCGCGCCAAGACCCACTCAGTCTCTCGCTGTTGCTTCCTGGCCTCCAGCTGCGCCATAGCCTGAGCATGCTCTAACCTGAGCTTCTCTAACGCCAGCTGGTGCTCCCTTTCTTTCCTCCTATCTTCCCACTCCTCTGGGGACAGGGAAAGGGATGAGGCGCTGCCTCCTACTGTGGTAAATAAAATATTACGCTCTATGTATTTCAGAATATCAATAAGATCATGCATAAAGCAAGAGGCTGAGTCTGTGGTATCAGGTTCATAAAGGGATTTATTCCAATAACTCGAGTCAAAGGGAGAATATTTCCATCACCAAAATTGGATCTGGAAAGGGGCTCAAAAGTATTCTCAATATTCTCAAAACATTATTCACAGAGTACAGTATATATACATTTCTCAATTGTACGTAAGCAAAAGAGCAAGAGAGAATGAGATAAGAGCATGTGGGCGTGTAAGTAGGCGTGAAGGTGGGCGTCCATGTGGGCGTCCACTTGATGATAATGGGTAATTTGTCATGTGTGGGTGGATACCTGGAGGGGGTTGCGTGATCTGCTGGAATTGTACTGGAACTTTGCCTTACTTGTGCTCAACTCGAGCATGACGTGTAACTGACGTGGGGCTAGAGGGAGAAAGGGACTTGACATTTAGCTCTACATGTGGAGACAAAAGTCTGGGGTTATGTCAACCTAATCCCAAATCATATCTAACATCCTATGTTTAAAGAACTATGTTATCCAAAAAGAAAGGTCTCTCGAACAAAATCTATTCTATACTGACTGTGAGTGCGTGTACAAGCGTCTAAGTGTCTACACTAGATGCGAGGGCAGAAATCTTCCATAGTAACAGGGCTATGAATTACTTGCATGAAGACAGAGAAGCCGGGCCCTTTGCTCGGTAGCTGGGAGAATGTTTACTTAAACTACTAGACAGGAATGTATTGGATAGGGAGCGGAGCAAAACAGATAATCTTGAAGGTGAAATACAGTTTTTGGCAGGCAACAGGCTGGAGTCAGGCACCGTTAGCCGCGCAGGGAATAGGACAAAGTTCATGGATACAGATGCGAGCTCAGACTGGAGCTTTCAGAGGCAGAAGGCAGGAAAAGGCTTAACGGCAGAATCAGGGCCTACTCGCCTGGACTGAAAAATGGGATAAATGAACCATATAAAGCCGGTGGCCTTTCATACTTAGAAATAGAATATCCGGCCCATTCATGGCGGATCTGAAAGAGGACATGTTGACGGTGGACGCACAAGTGTTTGCGTCTTCATAACTGGAACTGGAGGGAACATACATGTACTTGTGATTTATACATGAAACCGTTGGGGTCCAAGATAGGGGACATAACTGATCATAAAAATCCATATTTCCACATTCCCTCCTTGTCCCCTACTTGCCCGTTAAGAGATATCAATCTTCATCAATCCGTTGATCTGTTCATATAGCATCATTTGCTCTTCTTTTTTCTTCTGGGATGAACGAAATTTTGGTGGTGGAATACACGATGTGGCACACAGACCACAAATCGCTGGTCCACATTGTAGGTATAAGCAGCAACTGAATAGTATGAGAAAGCCAATACCTAGGAAGGATAGGACCCTCCATCCAAAGGTAGATAATACACTCCAAAACCAACCGGACCAAGTCCAGGTGCCTGGATTCTGGTGTATCTGGCTTACAATCTTATGAAGGCGAGTTATGGCTTTATATACAGATGGCGAATTTTCTGGTATGAAAATGCAACAGATTGATCCGATGACCCTACAAGCTCCGCCCCTATCGGCCAGGATAACGTCAAGGACAAGACTATTTTGAAGCACAACAATCCGCATAGCAGACTGCTCTTCTGTTAAATTGCCTAAGGCGGAAATAGTTTCGTTCACTACTGCTTCAAGGGTTTCTTGTTAATCTACGTATCAGCTTACTATTGGTAACTGTACCTATATAGGGAAAGAGACCTTTTATTGAAATCTGTGTATTTTTCCCATGCTGTCTCAGTGTAATCGACTATTGGGAGATCTCGCCGTTCTCTATTGTGTACTAAATGAGTATTTCTATGATAATCAGGAGGAGCTAGAAAAACAGGTGGCAAAAGGAATCCGATGTAGCAGGTACCATCCCAATCTAGAGGTAGGCGTATATATGCGGTCTGGCCACATATAAAGTAGGAATGACGAGAAGCTCTAAATGTAGACTTGCCTTGATCACTGAATTTTTATTACAGTGGTGCATTTACTATGGCCCATGTGTATGGAGCCATTCTTTCTTATACATAATTCCCCTTTTACTGGGAATACGGACATGGCGGGCAAGATTGGTGTAGCTTCAGATTCAACGTTCAGGATCATGAGGTTAAGTGTAAAATTACCTAATCCATATACTTCATTTTCTAGATCAGTTCCTGTTCTTTTGGGAAGTCCCTCCTTGTTAGGGTAGCAGACTTTAAGCAAAACTAAGTTCAGGTTTCCCCATACCCAGTTGTCTTGATAAACTGCGGAATTCGAATCTAGGGAATTAATCAAACTAAACCATGCTCCACAGGAGCCATTGTGTGTGAACGGATAGAGAAAGAGGGGCAAAACTCCCTTATAGTTCTGATAGGGGGGGAGTCGGCCACAGACTCAGCAGTCTGTAGCATTGCTAGTCTGATGTGAATGGTGCAGCATCTGAATAAAGGTATTGTTGCGTAAGGCAAGTCGATATGATAGCTCATAGGATGGCAGATCACTAAATGTGTGCTTTATGGTATCATTAGTGGAGGAGTGTAAAAGTGAGGCAATAGGAGGAAAAATAGCATGTAATATTAAGCTGATACATATTATCGTGATGCACATCTTGCTCTTTTTTTTTAATCAATGTTATTGTCCAAGATCTTATGCAAGCCAGAATACATGTTCAACCGCTTCACCACCTAGTGGACTTAATTGATCAAACGGGTTCTGACTTCTTAGATCAAAGTTTAGCTTTGTGGAAACTTCTGGGGAGTCTCCTCTAGAAAATGGTGTTCAAAATCCAAAATCCAAGTTCAAAGTCTTTTTCCTTTGTAAAAGAGTGGTGAAGGTGCACTTTGACTTTAACGGCCGTCCCCGTGGTCCAGAGCACTGACTTTGGCGCCTTCCATCCAGGAGCGATGGAGTATTCTTTGACCTGGGTGTTGTCAGGGAAGGCGGCAGCAACCTGCGAACAACAAGAGAGTAGTGCAGACATCAAGGAAGCCAGGTAATCTGTCAGCATCAGTAATCTTTTAGGCATTGGAGTGCCCACATATTTGGTGGTCTACCAAAGACCACTTCATAGGGAGATAAGCCTGTTCTAGAATGAGCTACCATTCGCATGTAAAAGAGGGCAACCGGCAGGGCTACCATCCAATCTACACCTTTGTCTGCGCAAATTTTTAATGTCTGATTATGTCTTTCTACAAGGCCTGCTGCTTCAGGATGTCGCACACAATGGAATTTCCAGGTATACCCTAACAGAAGGGACACCTGCTTCATTAGTACCAGGACATATTTGTAACCTCTACATCTGTTTATTTGGATATAATCCATTTGGAGCACTTCAAAAGGGTGGTCAGGTGGATGGAATCCACCTTGTTCCATCGGAATGCCTTTACCTGGATTGAATTGGCAACAGATCATACATGTTCTGACCTTTTGTTTCGCTGCTGCACGCAGGTGCTTGTTGAACCATATATTCTGTAAGCTATCTATCATTGCTTTCTCTCCTAAGTGTGCAGGACTATGTGCGGTATTTATGATTATTTGTACCATTGAATCAGGAAGAAACCATGTGGATTTGCCCTTATTCATCCAACCCTGATCAGTCAGTACCCCTCCTTGTTCCGACCATTTCTTTAATTCGTCCATAGTAGCATGTGTCTGTATGTCTTGTACATCCTTGGAAGGATCCCTAACTGTCATGGCTTTGGACACTTATTGAACCTGTAACTTTGTCATGTCTAGTGGGGTCTGAGCTGTCTGTTTAGCTGTTCGGTCTGCCAGATCATTGCCTTGGGAAATGGTATCTGTGGCTCTAGTATGTGCTTTACATTTTAGGATAGCTATGGCTGTTGGTAAATGTATTGCTTCCAGTAGGGCTTGAATATGGGGGCCATGCTGTATCTTGGCCCCATGAGAGGTCAAGAAACCTCTTTCTCGCCAGAGAATCGGTGTAAATGTTTACTCTCAGGTGCTTAGCTCTTATGCACGCTTGTGTCAGGGCGATGAGCTCTGCTGCTTGTGCTGACAATATGTCTATTCTTTTAGTCTCTATTATTACAGTATCAGTAGTCACTGCATATGCTGCCACTAATTCTCCCGCCCCTGTCCTCATGCATGAGCCGTCAACTTATAGTGTTAGGTCGGGGTCTGGGAGTGCAACGTCTGTCAAGTCTTGTCTTGGTTTAGTCACGGTATGTATTACTTCAACACAGTCGTGTGGTGAAACGCTTTCTGTACTGGAGGGCAAAAGGGTAGCAGGATTCAGTATGTTGCATCGTCTGATCTCTATGTGTGGTTGAAATAACGTTGGCTCATAGCCTGTCAGTCTAGCTACAGTCAGGTGTTGTGTTTGTGTCCGGTTCAAGAGAACCTCTACTGCGTGTGGTACTTGTACTGTCAGAGGGTGGCCCAGCACTATCAAGTCACTTTGTCTTATGGCTAAGGCCGTTGCTGCAACTGATTTTAGGCACGCAGGCAAAGCCTGTGCTACTGGGTCTAATGTACTAGAAAAATAAGCACAGGGCTCGTGTTTTCCTGCATGATCTTGTGTTAGGACAGATAGTGCTGTTCCATCCCGCTCTGTCACAAAAAGCATAAACGATTTGTTGTAATCAGGGTTTGCTAAAACTGGTGCTTGACATAAAGCTCTCTTTAATTCTTCAAATGCCACAGTGTGTTCTTGAGGACTTTAGTCTTTTTGTGTCTTGGGCTGGGAAAAAACAGAAATCAATTGAATACGTTCCGGTGCCCACAACTAATTCCCCTGAAAGATCACAATAAAACATGAGAAAAAGGGGAAAGCACCATACCTATTTCCTCGACTTAATTTCTAAGGGGGCTAATTTCTAAGGGGCTTAATTTCTTAAGGGGCTAGCGGGAAGCGAACCTCCTCAGGGGCCAGCAGAAAGCCAATATTCTCCTCCTTCCCCCCCTTTTTGACAGGAGGAAATCTGAAACAGATTTCACTGCTGTCAAACACTATCAAACCCTGTGTCTTGTCAACACTATTAATCCCTGTGTGTAGCTACTGGGCGTAAGCAAAATTATAGGAGATACACAGCGTATTTGAAACGGCGAGAAATCCTTCAAATTAATGTACAAACCTCATTGTGTTAGCTCATAAGCTGGCCAAATGACATCTCATATGCAAATGTCCCTATTACATGAACCTACACCAACCTGAAGTCAATATTAATGCTAGTAGGCCCTAATAGGAATGCTAAATTACCTAAATATTCGGAAAACCAAGTTTAAGAACAGTTGTTAATGTTGATAATTAATAATTCATCTGCTAAAAAAAAATCAGTAATTCTGCAATAATTTCCACCTATACAATAAACAGCCTAATTTAAAAACAAGTTAACTTTTGGGGCCACCACTTACAAGAATGAGCTTACTAAAGCAAACTTTAAAAAGGAAATCCTGTCAGATATTTTCTCATTACCCTAAATACCGAGCCTCATTTGTCACTCTGTGGTGGCAGTCCTTATTTAAAACAGGCCTTTCAAGAGTTAAGATGCGAGTGCACAGATCATAATTGTTCCTTAATGTCCAATCTGGAAACATATGACCGAGGCTGCCTGTCTATAAGAGAAAGGCAGTTATGTGAAAAATATTTTAGTCTTGCATAGCCTTTTTCTTTTGTTTCATTCATCTCCAACACCAATTAGACATACACTGATAACGTGTTGTCTGCTATTTTGACAGCATGATAATGGTAATATCATGTCTGTGAATTTTAGTAATTGTGAACAAGTTCCAGCCAAGCGCTGTGCAAAGATTGCCGTCGTCACGACCATCTCTGTACTTGCACAGGAGAACTTTGTATTAAACGCTAAACAGACTGGTCAATACAACACAAAAACAAAACATATATAAAATACATATGCCAAGCCATCAGTATACCAAGCACAGAAAGCATAGACAATTACACTAACATATATAAATGAGCAGTGATGCGCAATCATAGTACCTACAGCTCAGAGGCGAACACTCTGGCCTGCTTAATTTGTCAGGCTTATAATCAATAACTTATTTACCTGCCCTATACAACCCCATCTGAAATCACCGTGTCAAGTCTGACACACAGAATCAGCAATAATAATCAAAAACGAAGAACACACGAACCTGTTTGTTTTCTTTTATAAAAACAGAATCAGCAATAATAATCAAAAACGAAGAACACACGAACCTGTTTGTTTTCTTTTATAAAAATGAGCTATGCATCTTCGTCAACACAATGTACCCTAATGTCCCAGACGAAGACGCACCTCTCATCTCTCCTCACAGACTTTTAACCACTGGATCATTTATCCAATGCAACTGGTGGCAGCTTGTGGCCACAATTCAAAAATGTCTGAATTTGAAAATCGTTTTTATATAGGCACATAGCCCTTAAAATTCCAAGCAAGAGCAACATTTTACTTTCTGGACAGAAGCAATATAACATTTGCTAAAAAATAAAACAAATCTTCTCCATAGACATTTCCCCGGGGCACTGGTTTAGCACAGAATAGACCAAGGGAATCTTTCTCGACTTACATTTCTCAGCTGCCCTGTCTTATCAGAGAAGCTAAAAATAGCCCCTCAGCGCGGCCTGAGCCTGGGCTGCCAGCCAACTTTTTTGTTGTTCCGGCTGCAGGCATTACACAGATGCGATGTCAGAGAAGCTTTCTAAGCAGTGCCTCTGTTCTGCTCCTCTCACCGGCCCCCACCTACACTGGCTACAAGGTCAGAATCTGTCTCCGATTTCTGTATCACATACTGCTCTACACAGCCCCCACCTTCTCCTCACTCTGAAGCTGTCAAAGACAAAAAGACTACTCAATTCCATAAAAACTGCAATAATTCGCTCAATTGAAAAATTATTTTTACATACAATTTGCACTCAGGGGGTCATAATCTTACCGACTTGACCCAGCACATTGGCTCACTGGACCACCAAGAACACAAACCTGTATTCTTGAACAATTTGCAAATTCGAAATACCCACAATTCTTCTCAAGCTAAACTTTTCACTAATTATTTTTCATTAACACTTTGTACATTAGGGGTGTCATCAAATCACAGGTGTTGCTCCTTCTCCAGCTACACCCCTCTCAATTTTCTTTTGACAACGTAATCAAATGTTGGACCATGAAAACACCAGCTATGCGCTGTTCATTTGGTGGGTGGCTCAAGAACCTTTGGGCTACTATATCATTATTATATGTATCGTGGTACTTGCGGTGGCACTCTAACTGGTCTTTCTACTGGGGCCACTCTTGCTAGGTCCTCTGAAAGGACGGGATAAATACCAGCAACGTCAGTATTTCTTTCTCTGTCAGCCTGCGCTCATTTTACCTGTAACATCTTTTCCTTGGCTCTTCCAGACTCCAGTCTACTTCTCTCTGCTTCGTGAAACACTTACTCTGACCTCCTATGTGACTCCTTGCGCCAAAACTCAATGGCATCCTTCCAAGCTGGTCTACATTTTCTCTTTCATAAGAGTGTTTCGTTGTCTATCTACTTGTTCTGCTTTTACTTGGATACCTTCCTCAACTAACACGTTTTCTCGGGCTTTGTCTGAATCCTCCCTACTTTTCTCTTCTTTTCTGAGCGCTTACTCTGTGCGTCTATGCTATTCTTTACGCCATAATTCAATGGCATCTTTCTGTTACTGTCTGGCTATCTTTTTCCATAATTCTTCTTCTACTCTCATGATGCAATCTGCATCCCATGTCCCAACTGCGGGCCACCTCTGACTTTCTGGTAAATCCTTGGTGTAGTTCACCCATAAATCAAGAAATAATACGGCATCTAGGCCATGCTTATGATACATAAAGTACCCTGGAGTGTCCCTAGGTTAAATGGGAACAGCTTCTTCGAGTACCCCTTTTCTAGTTTTGATCTGTCTTAATTTTGAAAAGAGCGGCATTTTTAGACCTTATTACTTGAACACACTTAATACAATAAACACAATAATGAACAGTCATTCACACCACAATATGTAGAACGTATTTAAAACATTTAACATTTAACATTTAACGAACAACAATGGCCATTAGGGAACTAATCACTTAGCATAATACTCGACACTAACTAGGTGATTCTGAATTATATACTAGACATACTAGATATACTGCTAAACAGTACAGATACACTGCTGAAACAGTGCAGACCGGATTTGTGTACCCAAACCCGTCTTGACCGGCACAACCTATGTGCACGTCAGAACGCCTCCCCGGCAATGGTACTCACCGGGTAGCTCGGAACGGAAGGCCTCGGAACTGAACTGGACTAGACCAAACTGGACTGGACTGGACTCGACTCGTGACTTGGATACTTCGGAACTTCGGAATCTGGTGGGCCTCTGTATACCTCGGACACAGCTCTCTCGCAGGTGGGCTCTGGGTAGGACAATCTGCGTTCCTCACCGCCTCGTATGGATGCCTGGTCGCAGTCTGTCCCCTTCGTTGGCCTGAGGGAGTTGGCGGGAAGACCCGCGACGTGCGCGCTTGTAGTCCGTCACGGCTATGGAAGGGGGCAAAACTGGACCTTCATCTCCGGCGTGTGGGGAAAGAGATTAAACTGTTCGGGCGCCATTATGTGGTAAATAAAATATTACGCTCTATGTATTTCAGAATATCAATAAGATCATGCATAAAGCAAGAGGCTGAGTCTGTGGTATCAGGTTCATAAAGGGATTTATTCCAATAACTCGAGTCAAAGGGAGAATATTTCCATCACCAAAATTGGATCTGGAAAGGGGCTCAAAAGTATTCTCAATATTCTCAAAACATTATTCACAGAGTACAGTATATATACATTTCTCAATTGTACGTAAGCAAAAGAGCAAGAGAGAATGAGATAAGAGCATGTGGGCGTGTAAGTAGGCGTGAAGGTGGGCGTCCATGTGGGCGTCCACTTGATGATAATGGGTAATTTGTCATGTGTGGGTGGATACCTGGAGGGGGTTGCGTGATCTGCTGGAATTGTACTGGAACTTTGCCTTACTTGTGCTCAACTCGAGCATGACGTGTAACTGACGTGGGGCTAGAGGGAGAAAGGGACTTGACATTTAGCTCTACATGTGGAGACAAAAGTCTGGGGTTATGTCAACCTAATCCCAAATCATATCTAACATCCTATGTTTAAAGAACTATGTTATCCAAAAAGAAAGGTCTCTCGAACAAAATCTATTCTATACTGACTGTGAGTGCGTGTACAAGCGTCTAAGTGTCTACACTAGATGCGAGGGCAGAAATCTTCCATAGTAACAGGGCTATGAATTACTTGCATGAAGACAGAGAAGCCGGGCCCTTTGCTCGGTAGCTGGGAGAATGTTTACTTAAACTACTAGACAGGAATGTATTGGATAGGGAGCGGAGCAAAACAGATAATCTTGAAGGTGAAATTCAGTTTTTGGCAGGCAACAGGCTGGAGTCAGGCACCGTTAGCCGCGCAGGGAATAGGACAAAGTTCATGGATACAGATGCGAGCTCAGACTGGAGCTTTCAGAGGCAGAAGGCAGGAAAAGGCTTAACGGCAGAATCAGGGCCTACTCGCCTGGACTGAAAAATGGGATAAATGAACCATATAAAGCCGGTGGCCTTTCATACTTAGAAATAGAATATCCGGCCCATTCATGGCGGATCTGAAAGAGGACATGTTGACGGTGGACGCACAAGTGTTTGCGTCTTCATAACTGGAACTGGAGGGAACATACATGTACTTGTGATTTATACATGAAACCGTTGGGGTCCAAAAAAGGGGACATAACTGATCATAAAAATCCATATTTCCACACTACGCTGGACCCAGCAAGGGACGCCCTACCTATGGGGTCCTCACTCTCTACTGGCGTCCAGGTATTGTCATCCTCTTCCTCCTCTTCTGACTCTTCCTCTGTACAGTACCTTTCTAACTCCTGCCTCTGGCGCCAAGCTAGCTCATAGGGATCACAAGCAGGCTCCATTCTGGCGGACGTTATGGTAACAATTATACAGGGAACCTAGGGGTCTGAGTTTCACACAGGAGCACACAATTCACAAAAAGATTCAGCAAGCTCTCTAACCCAGAGAACTCACACTCACTTGCCTAGTGCCACACACCATTCATCCACACACACAACCCTCCCCTCGGACTGGTAAGGCAGTTTCTACCACCCCTGATTCCTCAACCTGACCACCACGTGACACAGGTACCAACTCTGGGCGCAGGGCGGGGGACAAATGTACAGGACACTATTACGCTGCCACCACTGGATCCCACCCTCTGGTGAATCCAGAAACACAATGCACTAAGGGGGATGATCTACCCTCCCGAGCTAGGGACACCTAACTCACAGTGCACAAAACCACATTTCCAAAGAAATGACAATTAAAAACAACCTTAGAACAATAATCCCTATACCATGTGATTTATCTAAATGCAGAGTTTTGTAGTGCGGCCAGTTGCCGCTGCGGTACAGCGCAAACGCAAGTCCAAATCCCACCGCTGATCACCAATGTTAGAAATGGGATTTCTGGTTGGCTAGGGCTTGCGCCAAAGCCAGACAGAAACCACCACTCTAGTCAGGGCTGGGGAGTTACACGCCAAAGATAACCCCTGCTCACCCCCTTGGTAGCTTGGCACGAGCAGACAGGCTTATCCCTGAGGCGATGTGTAAAGCGTTTGCGCGCGCACCCAGCAACAACACCCAAGGCCCACCACAAAGGAAACTCCACACAAGGTATTCTATAAAAATAGCCTTTGTATTATACACAACACATTAGATAAAAACACACACTCTACAATGTGCCAACAGGCACGGGCAGAATTTACAAGGGATTATATGTACAGGGCCACATGGACCGCTGTCCGGACTTAGCACTCTTAGAACATAGCACTTGGAACATAGGAAATAAAATTACTGTTGCACAAAATTACACCTAGCACACAACCAGTCACTACTGGTATCAGGTAAGTACCACCTACGCAACCCTAACCACCTTAGGACAGTATTGCGCAGGGAATCAGGACCTCACTAGCACCACCTGTACTAGGGAGAAAACAACCACCTAAGTATCACAATACCTGTAGGGGTCTAAGCACCTAAACACATGATGCATAACATTCAGAGGTGTAAAGCAAAGCACATGACGCAAAAACACATTCAGAGGTGCAGAACAGGTACAATGGCGCCAAAACTCACATTAGCCACTACCTGTGGCAGTCCCTAGGCCAACTGGCCTTGAAGGGGCAAGGACGCCCTGTGTCTAAATGTTAGGGCCAGGCTGCGCAAGCTGCGCCAGCCAAAGTGTACCGGGGCACAACCTAAACGTGGCAGCTGCCCACTAAGTGCTGGGCAGCTGTATGGACTGAGGCCTGGGCACCTCCGGGCCCTCAGAACGATAAAGAAATGCCCCCGTTAGAGCCTCACAGGCTCAATAAACAAATGTGCCCCTAAAACGTGGTGGGAGCCTCGTGGGCTCTAGGCAACCAATGCGCCATCGTTGGAGTCCCTCTGGACTCGGGAATACTGCCCCAAACCGTTGGAGCCTTCACGGCTCTGAAACAAACAATATGCCCCCGGTCGTTGGAGCCTTCACGGCTCTGAAACAAAATGCCCCCGGTTGTTGGGGCCTTCACGGCTCTTAAGCAACATGCCCCCGAGTACGTGGGAGCCTCACTGGGCTCACGAACAGTGATGCCCCCGGTGGAGCGCACTCGCTCCGCACACAACACGAGGCTGCCCCCACTCACCGGGACTCCGTCGGCGCAGACGACACGCGGGGCTCTCGTCTCCACCCGGTCCCTCCTCTGGGACCGGGACGTCACTCACGAGGCAGATGCAGCGGGGCTCTCACCGGCCACGGGAGCCCCGCTTCTCCCTCGCTACCGTCCGCTTCCTTTCTTGCCCGCTTCGTGTATTCCGGACGAGGGCCCCGGGGCGCAGGGTAGGCTCCTGCCTGCTCCGGGGCAAAGACCAGCCACGATTCTCTGGAAGGAGGCGGGGTAGGCTCCCGCCCTCCTAGTTCCGACTCCGGTTGTCCCGGAGTCCCGCCCCCGGCCTGCCTGACTTCCTGCAAGCCCGGCCGCGGCGGTGATCTCGAAACTCGGCAACCAGAGGGGTAGGCTCCCTCGGTAGATGAGATATACGGCGGGGTGGGCACCCGCTGTAAGGATAATCAAATAAGCGGGGTGGGCACCCGCAAGCACACCACAATGCGGGGTGGGCACCCGCCAATTAAATAATTAAATGAGCGGGGTGGCAGTAATAAAGCGCTCCTGAGCGCTAAGGGCAAAGAAAAGCGCTTCCAGGCGCTTTGGGCACACAAATAAAGTGCTCCCAGCGCGTTAAGGGTGCCAGTAGCAAAGTCCAGCAGAGTTTTCCCCTGCATGCAGCAGGGCAGGGGTGGGGGGCAAGGCTGGACCCAGAGCCAGCTCACTGGGCCTCCAGGCAGGGAGGTAGTCCAGGTGGCGGTCCTCTGGTCCAGCAGCAGCCCCCCTCAGGCAGGATCCTGGCAAAGAAGAATTTCTGTGGGGACACAGCCCCATTTTTATACCGGCAAACCCTTTGTTCTGGGTTCAGGGTGAGGGGGAAAACCAGTCGCAGCTGGTTGGGGAGCACCCTTGATGTGCTCAGCCCCTCACTCTATTCATTGGCAGGGCTAGGGTCGTCAGTCGCACCGCAGGGGGCGGGGCCAGCATTGTGTGTGGAAAACCCTGTCCTATTCAGGACCCAGGTGTACTCCTCCCACCCATCTAGCTGCTGATCTCCCCATTCACCACTGGGTGACTCATCCTGACTCTGGGGAATCCCTAGCCCGTCACATGACATGACCAGCCAATCACGCGACAGACACACTGCACACAGAAGTGCCCACTTCTAGAAGTGGCACTTCCACACTAGGTACATGCACGCCGCACACATCATCGCGCAGCATTCACTCCCACGAGTCCGCACATACCAAACTCGGGCCTGCACACCCCACGCATCAGGAACTACTAGGGACACATACGCTCCCCATGCATTCCTATGGGAGGGCAGGCCTATCTCACCACATGCACTCAGAGCACGCACGCACTTTACCCTGGGACACAGGGAAAGTGCGCAGAGACCAAACAATTACCACACCAAGTCACCAATAAAAAGCCAAAAAGTCCAGGGGTGAACCTGCCACAAGGGCCAAGTCCAACAACTCACCACACATTCCTTGAGAGGATGCTGACATGGCCTTGTCACGCTACTCCGTGTCCCATGCATACATGTGCACCTCACATCCGATAACACATGTGGCATGGTGTGCGGAACAGTGTGCAATGACAATCTACACACAGCCACATGTTGGTTGCTGCAACGGCTGCAGCTTTTGAGGGTGCTACAACATCAACCTGATGTAAATCCCGGACACATATATGACATAGTCACATTGTGCACTGTGGGTAGTGACAAGTCATGTGTCATGACCCCTGTACCGGGCATCATGGGACACTTCCGTGTGTTGGTGTCCGTGCCATGCCAGTGACGCTCACCCCAAGTGCGCAGTCCCACATGCACACATGTCAAAGGAGTCAAGGGCATGCCTGGCACACATTGCACCCTCACACAGTACACCTGTACACATCTCATCATACATCTGGTGCCTTCTCCACTCAGGAGGCATGTTCCACATCACAGCCTGTGACACCTGTGCCCCACACATGTAGTAATGCACAGACGATGCCTTGATGTCCATTCCTGGACAAGTATGTCCATCCATGGACAAGTATGTCCGCCCTATTCCTACCTGTGTGTCGCCTATCACCACAGTGATGTGTAAAAACTGCCGTACTGCTGCTGAGAGGGCCTGTGCATGTTCCCAAATCACTGTGGGAGTGCTGCCGTATGTGTACCCATCGTGATGGCGAGCGTACAGGCATTTGTACGGTCCGTAGCACTACGAGTACGCATACGCGTGCAGACCCATAGTGATAGGGCCGTACATACGCATGTACGCTCACTATCACTATGGGTCTGCACGCGTATGCGTACTCGTAGTGATAGTGAGCGTACACACGCATCTACGCTCACTATCACTATGGGTCTGCACGCGTATGCGTACTCGTAGTGATAGTGAGCGTACATGCGAGTGTACGGCCCGTACCACTACGAGTACGCATACGCGTGCAGACCCATAGTGATAGTGAACGTAGGCATGCATGTACGGGCCGTTGCCATGCATTTGGGGTGCCCTAGGGCCCCGAAACGCACCGTACGTGTGTGTGATGCTCCAAATTACATAGGGGACAAGTATTAAGGCCTACATGCATGCTGGTTGTCATGGAGACCAAGTTCAAATTTCGAAATTGTTCTGGAAGGTGCACAGCAGAAGTCAGTTGGAATTCTTCTACTTTGTTGCAATGTGTTTGTGGGGCTGACATCATGCAGGAGAATGAAACCGATAGAGAACCCACAGACTGCTAGGTTTGAAGGGATTGGTGGAAACATAGGATGCAAATGTGAGTGACCAATCACTCTGTACTCCTGTGCATGAGACTGGGCAGAAGGGCACATATAAGGCAGCCAGGTCCCATGAGGGAGCACTTGCCTGCACATCTTTGCATTCGTCGACCCAGCTGCTGCTACTGATTCCCTGGAACCATGTCAAGGGCTGTGGAGAGGACACAGCCATTCACCCTGGAGGAGAACATGGCTCTGCTGGATGTGATCCTCCCACAGTACTCCATGCTGTATGGGCGACCATGGTATCAGGTGAGTGCATAGGCCACTGCCACAGACTGTCCCTATGTTGTGACTGTGACTTCTGCCATTGCGTCCAGGTGTAACACACATGCCATGTACTGTCGGGGGGGTCCTGGGGGGGGGTGCCTGATGTCTCCCAGCAGTGCCCTGAGACAGGAGGGGTGGGGGCCTATCACTCACAGCAGTGCCCTGAGACAGGAGGGGTGGGGGCCTATCACTCACAGCAGTGCCCTGAGCCAGGAAGGGTGTGTGCAGAGTCCTCCCAGCAGTGCCCTGAGACAGGAGGGGTGGGGGACTATCACTCACAGCAGTGCCCTGAGACAGGAGGGGTGGGGGCCTATCACTCACAGCAGTGCCCTGAGACAGGAGGGGTGGGTGTGATGCACAGTGTGAGCCTTGATCATTGATTGTGACATTGCCATCATTCCACCTGTGTACCCACTGTGGCACGTACTGCTTTTTCCCTCACCAGGGGATGATGTCCCTATGACAAAGGTGCAATGCGTTGGCTGCATGACATGCCTTGTTGTAACCAGCTAATTTGTACCCATATGTCTCTCTGTGACATGTGGCTGGTGTATTGATGTGGTGTCACTTGTTCCTCCTCACAGGTAGGCGCCACTGCCAAGGAGCAGATCTGGCTGACCGCCGTCAGTGCCGTGAGGGGTGTGGATGGTCGGAGGCGGAGCCTGCCCCAGGTGAGGAAACGCTGGCAGGATATCCGGTGCTGGACGCGGAGGATTGCACGGCTCCTGCTGGGGGACTCACCTGAGAGCCACAAGAACCGCGGCGGCCGCCGTCTGAGCCACCTCCACAGGCGTGTGCTGCCGGTGGTCTTTCCAGACCTGGAGAGGCGCTTACAGGCGATGCAGCAGCCGGAAGGGGGTAGGTACATGTGTGTTTGTTGTGTGTCACCGGCATTTGTAAGGGCACAGTAGCATGAATTCACTGGCAGGGTTTAAAGGTGCTGTGCAGATCCTGTTTGCCCCAGTATAGCGCTGTGCCCCTGCCACCCTTCCCCTCCTTGCAATGTGTTCCCTGGTCTGTGTGTAGTCACTCCTTCACAAGGTAATGTAGGCTGGCGCTTTGTCCACGAGAACAATGACTGTAGCATCATGTGTGGGGGTGGTGTGTAACAGGTTGTGGGACCTTGCCTGTGCACTGTCAAGTTCACTGCATGTGGGTTCCATGTCAGTTGGCACTGATGCTGACTCCAGACATGGGAGTTGGTCTCTCATGTGTCATACCTTACAGCGCGCATGTCCTATGTAGTGGCCTGTGACATGATGTGCATGAGTGTGCGATACACATAGTGCAGGGATGGTGACGTGTGTTGCAGTCATTACCATTCAGTAGCATGTAGTTGCGTGCCCACTACTGTCCCCTGGGGCACCTTTTCCACAGTGGTGTATGTGTCATCATAAACGTGGCCAATCTCAGTGTCTACAGCGTAGGTTGTGCTCTGTGCCATTGTCCCCTGTCACCATGTATATAGACGTGCTATTTTGTACAGGTGTCCACTGTGCAGCCTGACCTGATTGTCCTTCTTCATACTCACAGTTGCCAGTGCCTGTGTGTCTTGTTATACTCATCTGAGGATGGGCACTGGTAACTCATTATTTGTACAGGCGCACCTTGGCTGTTTGGCGTCCAATCTTGCTTTTTGCCTGCCCCTGTGTGTATCACCCAGACTATGAGATGTTGGTGCCACCTGTGTCTCAACAATTTGCCTCGTGTAGGGTCTTGTTGGGGCGGGCAATGCCTATGTGTTAAATCCTGATTTCTACTTGCTGGGTCTGGGCAGTGTGTGATGTGTCTGGACACACACGCAATGTGCAGTGACCGAGTCATGTTGGGCATGTTTTCAGCATTACCTATGCAGCATGTGTCTCAAGTTCATGGATATGGTCCCTGGTCATCGGTATTTTCGCCAACGCTGTGTGGTGCAGATGCAGTGCTGGATTGTCCCCAGGGCCTGGGTGCTATGTCAGACTCCGTTTCCTGTGTTTAGCTATTGTCTCATGCTCTCCATGGTATTTCAGTGGCATGGTGGCTCAACCAACTGTGTGTTTCATGCCCTACATCGGTACCCTGTTCAGTAGATGTTAGGGATCTTCCTTTTCAGGCCATGCAATGTTACCTATGTAGATTGGACTCATGTGACAGATGTGTACAGGTGTCTGATTAATTTCTGTCTCTCCACCCTGCCCACAGCATCGTCGGGGGACACAGAGGGAGACATGGACACAGACCAGGCGGAGGGACCGAGCACCAGTGCCAGCCGTGACATCGGGTCTGGCACATCGAGTGGGACAGAGGCGGAGGAGAGTGTGGCCGAGGACCTGTCGACTGGCACATCAGACTACGAAGCTGACAGGCCCGAGGAGGATGTCTCCGAGTGGGCGGAGGCTGCACCAGCAGCTGACAGCGGAACAACACCTCGCACCGCCCCCTCAGTTTCCATCAGCCGCCTCCCACTTGCTCGTGTCCCTTCCCAGCGTGCCCGGTCACAGCATGCCTCCATCCTGCCAGGCACCGCACCCCCTGCCCCTGTCTCCACTGCTGCCGCCAATGCAGAGTCTGTGGACATCCAGCGGCAACTGCAGGTTGGTCAGGCTGCGATCCTTAATGTCCTCCATGCCCATGGCAAAACCCTCACCAACATCGAGGCTTTCTTGGAGGGCATTCATTCATCGCAGGCTGACCAACGCAACTTGCTGAGGTCCATAGACTCCACACTGACTGCAGCAGTGGGTCTCCTGCAGCGCGACCTCCCCCCACCTACCCCTGCCCCATCCACACTTCCCACTCCCATGCCTGTCCCACGTACACCCAGACGTCGGCATGCACCCACATCAACGGACACGGGCACCACACCAGCAGGGAAGGTCCACCGCACTCCTCCTGACACGCACACACAGGGTGAGGTAGGCACACCCACTGGGTCGGGGGGCAAACGTGTGACACGCAGCCATAGTGGGAGTCCGCATTCCACCCAGTCCACTCCCTCCAAATCCCCTCCCCTCAGCTCTCCTGGCCACATCTCCCCCAAGGACTCCTTCATGGCCGCTCTGTCCCTGAGCCCCACAGTTACACCACCACGCAAGCGGTCAAGGAGGTCCCCGGTCAGGGTGGTTGAGTCTCCCCCCTGTCTCCACCCTCCCCCGGTGGCGCTGCGACCCATCCCTCTGACCCCCCCCCCCTCCTTGGGGCCTGAGGTCCCTTCGGGTGCAGGGGACTCCCTGGAGGACCTTGCAAAGGTGTGTAGTGCCATCCTGGCCTCCGCCTTTGGCACTGACCCACCCCCTGTGGTGGAGTCCTCCATCCCTGCACCCACAACGCCGCCCCTTTGCCCTGATGTCCCTGCGGTGCCTGTTGCTTCCCCCCCCCCCCCTGATGCCCTCACCAGTGTGGAAGACGATGCCATTTGACTGTGCAGGCAAGGTAGGGGACACGCATCCCACTGTGTCCCCCATCCAGCTGAGAATCATTGACTGCCCTATGGGCTTTGTGAAGATTGAACTGCCTGCGATCCACGGACATTGTGCTCATGCTGAATAAAGCTTAATTTTGTTTTCATTATCACACTACTGCTATGCTGGTATTGGTGTTGGTGGGGCTGCTACATGGTTTTGGGTGGTGTGTAAGGGTTTGGGTGTGTGGGATATGTAGTAGTGTACTGCTCATTGGTGGGACCCTGGGATCTGTGTGCCATCACAAGGTGTTGGCTAACTTTCTTTGTTCATGTAAGCAGTTACTGCATGGTGCACTTGTCCCAGGGTGTATTCCTTCCTCTGTGTACCCAGCTTTCTTCCCTGCAGGGTGTTCCCAATGTTTAGCGCAGAGCTGTGTCTACATGAGCTGTGTGTGTGACGGAGCCCTTCTACTTTGGCCATGCATGCAGGGCCATGTCTCCACCTGCAACAATCGTGGCATCCTTGGTGATCACTGTACTTGTGTGTGGAGTCTGTTGACATGAGTTCATGGGGACATGTTCCCTTGTAGCCAGTATGCATGTGGATAATTCTGGCCTCACACACATGTGTTACACCCCTCCTGTCTCAGGGCACTGCTGGGAGGACTCTGCACACACCCCTCCTGTCTCAGGGCACTGCTGGGAGGACTCCACACCCACCCCTCCTGTCTCAGGGCACTGCTGGGAGGACTCCACACCCACCCCTCCTGTCTCAGGGCACTGCTGGGAGGACTCTGCACACACCCCTCCTGTCTCAGGGCACTGCTGGGAGGACTCCACACCCACCCCTCCTGTCTCAGGGCACTGCTGGGAGGACTCCACACCCACCCCTCCTGTCTCAGGGCACTGCTGGGAGGACTCTGCACACACCCCTCCTGTCTCAGGGCACTGCTGGGAGGACTCCACACCCACCCCTCCTGTCTCAGGGCACTGCTGGGAGGACTCCACACCCACCCCTCCTGTCTCAGGGCACTGCTGGGAGGACTCTGCACACACCCCTCCTGTCTCAGGGCACTGCTGGGAGTGATAGGCACCCACCCCTCCTGTCTCAGGGCACTGCTGGGAGGACTCTGCACACACCCCTCCTGTCTCAGGGCACAGCTGGGAGGACTCCACACCCACCCCTCCTGTCTCAGGGCACTGCTGGGAGGACTCTGCACACACCCCTCCTGTCTCAGGGCACTGCTGGGAGGACTCCGCACCCACCCCTCCTGTCTCAGGGCACTGCTGGGAGGACTCCACACCCACCCCTCCTGTCTCAGGGCACTGCTGGGAGGACTCTGCACACACCCCTCCTGTCTCAGGGCACAGCTGGGAGGACTCCACACCCACCCCTCCTGTCTCAGGGCACTGCTGGGAGGACTCTGCACACACCCCTCCTGTCTCAGGGCACTGCTGGGAGTGATAGGCACCCACCCCTCCTGTCTCAGGGCACTGCTGGGAGGACTCTGCACACACCCCTCCTGTCTCAGGGCACAGCTGGGAGGACTCCACACCCACCCCTCCTGTCTCAGGGCACTGCTGGGAGGACTCTGCACACACCCCTCCTGTCTCAGGGCACTGCTGGGAGGACTCCACACCCACCCCTCCTGTCTCAGGGCACTGCTGGGAGGACTCCACACCCACCCCTCCTGTCTCAGGGCACTGCTGGGAGGACTCTGCACACACCCCTCCTGTCTCAGGACACAGCTGGGAGGACTCCACACCCACCCCTCCTGTCTCAGGGCACTGCTGGGAGGACTCTGCACACACCCCTCCTGTCTCAGGGCACTGCTGGGAGTGATAGGCACCCACCCCTCCTGTCTCAGGGCACTGCTGGGAGGACTCTGCACACACCCCTCCTGTCTCAGGGCACTGCTGGGAGTGATAGGCACCCACCCCTCCTGTCTCAGGGCACTGCTGGGTGGACTCTGCACACACACCTCCGATTTCAGGATATGTACGCTTGGAACATACACGGTGGGGGTACGCTCAATGCATTCGAGGTGAGGGTACGAGTCTACTTACACTGGTGTGGTGGGGGTACGCTCGATGCATACGCGGGTGAGGGTACGGGTCGAACTTACACTGTTGGGCCGGGGGGTACGCTCCTTGCATACGCGGGTGGGGGTACGGGTCGTACTTACACTGTTGGGGTGGGGGTACGCTCCGTACGTCCGCGGGTGGGGGTACGGGTCGTACTTACACTGTTGGGCTGGGGGGTACGCTCCTTGCATACGCGGGTGGGGGTACGGGTCGTACTTACACTGTTGGGGTGGGGGGTACGCTCCTTGCATACGCGGGTGAGGGTTCGAGTCGTACTTACACTGTTGGCATGGGGGTACGCTCCATGCATACGCGGGTGGGGGTACGGGTCGTACTTACACTGTTGGGCTGGGGGGTACGCTCCTTGCATACGCGGGTGGGGGTACGGGTCGTACTTACACTGTTGGGGTGGGGGTACGGTCCGTGAGTCCGCGGGTGGGGGTAGGAGTCGTACTTACACTGGTGGGGGTGGGGGTACGCTCCGTACGTCCGCGGGTGGGGGTACGGGTCGTACTTACACTGTTGGGCTGGGGGGTACGCTCCATGCATACGCGGGTGGGGGTACGGGTCGTACTTACACTGTTGGCATGGGGGGTACGCTCCATGCATACGCGGGTGGGGGTACGGGTCGTACTTACACTGTTGTAGTGGGGGGTACGCTCCATGCATACGCGGGTGGGGGTACGGGTCGTACTTACACTGTTGGGCTGGGGGGTACGCTCCTTGCATACGCGGGTGAGGGTTTGAGTCGTACTTACACTGTTGGCATGGGGGGTACGCTCCATGCATACGCGGGTGGGGGTAGGGGTCGTACTTACACTGTTGGGCTGGGGGGTACGCTCCATGCATACGCGGGTGGGGGTACGGGTCGTACTTTCACTGTTGGGGTGGGGGGTACGCTCCTTGCATACGGGGTGGGGGTAGGGTCCGTACATATCCGTCCCCACGCTATGTGATGTTTGTGCGGCCCGTACCCAGGCCTTTGCCACGTGGGTGCGATCCGTCCCGCCATTGTTGGGGTGACGTGTGTGGGCGTGGTCCGACTCGTACCCACGCTCTTCAGGCGTGGGTACGGGACGTACCTGTCTGGTTGTGTTGCCGGTTCGCGTGGTGACGGACTTCCGTTGTGGCGGTCGCTGGCTTATCAGGACACGCCCCCACCCCCTCGTGGTGACCAGGGCATGGGAGTCAGGTATGTCCAGGCCATGTGTGGTGTGTGACTTATGTGGTTGTTTTATGGCCTGCCCTGGTCCTGCCACCCCCACCCCACCCCACTTTCCCCCCTCCCTTAGTTATTCTGACCTTCTGCGGCGTCTGCGTCGTAACCTGTAGAGGAGGTGGACTGCTATGAGGGCAGGGATGACTCGTAGGTTCGGGTCCATGTCTGTCCGTCGCGTACTGGTACTCCTTGCTCGCATCGTCCTGTCGCGTACGGGTCCTCCTTGATCGCGTCGTCCTGTCGCGTACGGGTCCTCCTTGGTGGCGTCGTCCTGTGTGTCCGTCACGTACTGGTCCTCCTTGTTCGCGTCGTCGTCTGTCCGTCGCGTACTGGTGGTCCTTGTTCGTGTCGTCCTGATTTCCCGGCAGTTTTTGGCTGCCGCAAAATATTCACCGTGCGGGGTGACGTCGGTGCGAATCGTGATTCCTGGGTCGTGAATGGCTGGCTGCGAGCGTCCCGACGTCAGGTCGGCGCTTTCCCGGATCGCATTGGTAGGTGTTTTTTTGTTCGGTCGGGCTTTTTTACGATTCGTACGGTAATGGTGTACCCGTGCGAATCGTAATT
Organism: Triturus cristatus; assembly: GCF_964204655.1. Classification (NCBI taxonomy): domain Eukaryota; kingdom Metazoa; phylum Chordata; class Amphibia; order Caudata; family Salamandridae; genus Triturus; species Triturus cristatus. Next base: position 621,678,735 of record NC_140585.1, read on the forward strand.
CCTTGTTTGTAAAAATTGACGACCGGGTACGCGTCGGGCGGAGATTGTGCTCCGTCCGACGGTTCGTACCCGGTTTTTGCCGGATCGTGATCGGCACCATAATGTTTTGGTTGGTTTAGTTTTTTAAGTGGGGTGGTATTGCTGTTTGGTATAGACTATATTTTTTTGTTGAAACGTATTTTATTGTTTTACAAATCAACAACTCAAAAAACATTCCCCCGCCTTCACCTGTCCCGGAAGTACCACACATTTATCATCAAGACCAATTATTCAGGAGAAGGAACAACCTTTCCACTCAGTTCTCTACCCCCCCCCTCCCCCACCACATGTCAATGTACCCCCGTCCCTTACCCCTCTTACTATGTGCCCCTCCTCCCTAATAAATAAGATGCAGTAGCCCAACCTCTCCCTAAGCAAACAGTGGTATAGACTATAGGTGTTAATTTATACAGGTTTTTTAAAACTTAAAAAAGAGAACATGGATTTGTTTAGGGGTTTAGGATGTTTTGGGGTTTGAGTAGGATTTAATTAATATTTTATAAAGTATTTTGATAGTATACTTACTTTTTAGTGAGTCTTTTCTGGCAATCTTCAATATTTTCTTTAGCTGTTTGGAGTAATATCTGTAGTGGAAACATAAAGAGATGGAATATATAAGTTAGCTATTTATTTGAGTAAAGATAAATTAGTGTTTTAGTTTAATTTGGCAGTTTAGTTAGAAAAGAATATTTACTGACGTTTTTAGAATAGTAGTAGGATGTAGGTTTCTTCTGTTTAGCAGAGTTTCTTCTTCGTTCAATGCTTTGGTTTAAGGCACAGTAGAAGACTTGTTTTAATTGGTTTATATAGTGGTTTTAAATTGTTTCTTGAATGTTATTGGTTGTTTTCTGTATGTGGCCTTTCTATTGGATGGTTTGAATTTTTTTTAGTTAATTGGTTTCCTTTTATGGAAAATGCTAAGTAAGAGTATATTTAGTTTTAAAGGAGGAGAGTTTTAAATCATTATATATAAAAAGATTGTTTATAATGTGTAGTAATTTTTTTTAAATGTGTTCGAAATGCCAATGTGATAATTATTTCAGTGTTTTTTTATTATGTTGTTAAATATTGAGATCGCTATAAATGTTATGTTTATGTTTAAGTAGAATCTCATTTGAAAATGTATGTTTTCGGAAAATATTGTCTTTATGTTGTTTAAAGTATTGGTTTTATTAGTATTAGAATTGTCGATATATTTTTAAAAAACAATATTATTGATGTCTATATTTAGGTTATCGATATTTGTGACATGTGTCATATTTATTGACTCATGTCGATATTTAGTATTGCGATATTTATGTGTGCGATTTTTGTGTGATCGATATAATTGTATTACGATATTGTAGTGTCGATATTAGTGTAGTTTTTTAAATAAGTATACAATGTCGATATTTTTGATGTCGATATATTTGATGCGATATTTGTGTAGTTCGATAATGTGTCTGTCGATAATATGTCAGAGATCCGAAATGGGCTGGTAGATGCTGCCTCCTGGCGGGAGCTCCGGCACTTATTATTTTAAAAATTAACCACTGGGCTTTAGTATGTGTTTTCTCTCAATGGGTGGAAGCCTACCCAACAAGGAGAAATGGCAGTCTCACTTTAGCTAAACTACTATTCCGTGTACTGATACCTATGTACTAATTTCCTGTTTCTCTAGCATGAAACCGAGGGACTCATTTTAGAATGCTGTGTGTGACTCAGAGATTACACTGTAGCTATCATCCTGATTCTTTAGGAATGAATAGTGGAACAAGTAAATGGAACACTGAAGTCTCGTTTGGCTAAGGTTTGTGCTTCCATTTCTCTGAAATGGCCAGATGTATTACCATTGGTTCAGATGATTATTTGAAGTACTCCTGACAGGAGAACAAGATTATTGCCTCATGAAATCCTCATGGGATGTGCAATGAGACTGCCCACTGTACCTGTAAATGTACTTCTAAACATCACAAATGACATGATACTCGATTACAGCAAAGGACTGGCTGGCGCGGAGCATTCTGTTTCTGATCAGGTGGAGCTGCCACTGCCAATCCACATTAGGAACCGAGCCATGGCCTGAGTCCTGGTGACTGGGTTTTGGGGAAGAAACATGTGTGGAAGTTCTATTTGGAGCTAAGGTGGAAAGGCCCCTACCAAGTTATTCTGATCACAAACACTGCTGCCAAAAATGCTGGGACACCTAATTGGTTGCATGCATCGCACATTCAGACAGTAAGGTGTCCACTAGAAGCACTGGTGACAGCACATGCAGAAGAACAATACAGGGGTGAAGAACAACAAGATCTTACACCAGTTCACATTTCTGAGATATTGCAAAGTGGTGTAGAATTACACTCTGGTGAAACTGTTGGAGAACCACAAGAGCAGTTTGAAGAGCAGTTGAATGACCCAGATGAGGGAATGAGTGTGAGAAAAGAAGGGTGAATTTGGAGATTTGAGTGGCCAATTGGTTAAAAGTGTTTGAGATCAAGTTTGTCAAATTACCCTAGCCCATCTACAATTGAAAAATAGAATTTAGAGGTTTAAGTAAAACAGAGGTGGATCAACAGACACTAAGGAGGTCCACAAGGACAAGAGACCTTTTCAAAGGTATTCAACACCTGAATTGACCTACTATTCAAGAAATGTTCCAAGTGGTCCACATCAAAGTCCAGATGAATTGACCTCCAAGCTGCTTAAGCCTCTGATATGGCACACTGACAAACAACATTGATCAAAACAAAATATTTGAAGCAAAAATTGCTATTGAGAGCTTGACGAACATTACTATTTGAACTTGAGAGTGAAAACCAACTTCAATGTCCAGTGTAACTGTGTTAAAAGTCAAGAAGCAAAAGAGACTGAAATAATAAAAGCAATATAAAAAGAATCAAGAAGAATTCCCTCGGTCCAAGGGTGCAGTAGAGGAGCAGAGATAACTTTTAGAAGAAGACAGAGTAGCGTTACGGGTGACTTGCAAAGATTTCTGCATATAATATGAAATAAATAATTACATATCAATTATTGACAAGTATTGCTTTTTCCACTAGTAAAAGTTAAGGCAGAGAATCAATTCTGCTTGGTGCTGTATTTCTTCTGAAGGTTTGATTGCAGACAAACAAGTGTTTCCTTACCAAAGCTAGAAGTACGATCATTGTAGGTGTTACTTTAATAGTCATATTATTAGTAAGTATAACGCTGTTAATTAGATTCAGTTTTACGCCAAAGATAGAGATGCCTGTATCTACACCCAAATCTACAACACCTGCACACACAATAGATGAAACAAAATGAAAAGCTTCATTTGTAGATTATTTGAAAGAAGAGTTTTCAACTCACATGTATGCTAGACTAGTTCAGGAATACATAAAAGCTTTAGATGCTAAAGACTGCTACGCGTGCTCACATTTACCTTCTTCAGCTGTAGATGAGGTGGCTCACCACCACATCCCCCTATCATATGCAGTTACTTGTAGCATATTGCTTATATTTTTTTATAGACAGGAATGCTTTGAATATTCTTTTTCCAATTATGACATGATTCTTTCAAAAGAACCTAATCAGAAAGTATAAATTTACACCCACAGGCAACAGATCAAGATACTGCATGGCATTACTTTAGATCACCCACTGTTATAGATCTTGTTAAGCCATACGAAAACCATTTAACCGAACTGATGAGGAATAGAAAAGACATGCATTAGAGGAAATATTAGCTCAGATATTCCATAGTAGGGATAAAGATGACATTTATAAGAATGTTTGGAAGAAAGAAGAAGATGAATATAAAAACAAAATGGTATATCCAAAATTGAAATTAGACAGATGACAAAAAGGGAAATTATGTGTTTACAATAGAAGAAACCAGTTCAGGAAAAGTCACTTTGGGATTAGTAGCTGTGAAGACATATTTGAAGTTTTGAGAGGACTTGTTCAAATTCTTACTGGGGAAGAAGCAGCTATTCCAGGGGTTTACTTTGTTTGTGGACAAGATGCTTATTTCCAGTTACCTGCTGATTAGGAGGGTATTTGCTACTTAGCTTTATTGTTTTGTAAAATGTACCATGTAAATAGTAAAGATGCATTAACCATAACACCATCTCATAGACTTACACAAAGTGTTTATGAGGGAACAGAATTAGTGGGAGATATTTTTGGAGCAATCATACCATCTATAGGAGCCTTTTTGAATGTTGAGAAAATCAGAAAGCTGTCAACAGTAGTGGATAGATTAGCAACTAGTACACAGCGGCGAATCGTCCTTCCAGCTGCTTCAAATGAAACACGTTTTATTATCGTTTGATTTTTCTTTTCCTGGCTGAGTCTTAGGGGAAAGGGCCAAGGGGGTGACAGTCACTGGAGGGGCAGTGGTATGCACTGGTATCAGTGCTCATGTAAGTTTGGCCGGCCTTCTTAGGAAGGCCAATCCAACAGGTGCACTGAAGCTGTCTCCAACCCGAGTTGCATTGTCTGGTTGGCAACAGCAGGTGCAGGCTCCCAGTCATGCATGAGAGCAGCATCAGGATTAGCTACTGGGGAGCCTGTGACAGCAATGGACTGGAGCACAAGTGCGCGATGCAGTTGGCTGGAGGTAAGTTTTTATAAAATATATTTTTGTATGTTTGTGCGGCCCTTTCTGTTTTACTGAAAGCACTGGTACACATGTAGCAAGAGCGGTTTCACAAGAGGGCATTCCTTCATTTGAATGTGGGCATGTCCCCATGCAAAAGAGGGAATCTTTTTGCTTTGGCACCCACGCCGTATAATAGATGCAGGTGCAGAGGCAAAGAAGCTGTCAGGAGGCGCACTGACAGTGTCCCACCTAAAGGGTGACGCACTGTCAGTGTGCCCCCTGATGGCAACCCTCTGGAGGGGGAAATGGGGCCCTACGGACCCCAGACATCCCTTTGCAGGCAGGTGCAGTCCCTCACTGCACCCGCCTGCAAGGGGATCTCAAATCTCTAATTTAAGTGCAGGTGGGTTGCTGCCTGTACAGAGAAACATGGAGCAGCTTTTCAACAGCTGCTCTGTGTTTCTCTTGAATGCGCGGCCCTGGAGGCATCGCAAGTTCGTAGCTGCTCTGAAGGCAGCGCATTCTGCATGATAGGGTGCACTTTTCCTGTTTGCACCCGGAGCACCTGCTTATGGGGCGCCATGGTGCAAACGGAAAAGTGCACCCTATCTGTAATAGGGCCCCTGGTGCTTGGCAGACTTAATGGCTATTGGATCAATGGTTTTCCAAGATCGACTAGCTTTAGTCATTTTGCTGGCAGAGAAGGATGGAGTTTGAAAAATGTTGAAATCTTAGCTTTGCTGACAATATATACCACATGAGAGTAAAAAGATTGAAGAATTTGCAAAGAACATTTCTGACCTGAAACCTGAACTAGAATCCTTAGACACTGCTATTTTAGAAACTTTAGGCAAAGGAATATTGGCTAAGAGTAATTGGTTGCAACAGTAGAAGGAGGACTAGCTTTTAGAGTCTTTTTTAGGTCTCGCCTGACCCAGCGCATGCGCTGGTCTGGCGAGACTTATTGAGAGGGCTCCAAAAAGTGCTACCAGGCCAGCCTAGAGCTACAGTGCAGGTGCGCGGGCGCGCGCGCCGCGCTTTGCCGCGATTACTTTCACTTTGATGTTTGATCGTGATCACTTTCACTTTCGCGGCTGCACAGCCACTTGGCATAGCCAATAGGTCTCGCTTTTGGGACCTTATAAGTATTTAGTTATGCAACTGTTGCATGGCTAAACACTTATAAGGTCCCAAAGGCGAGACCTATTGGCTATGCCAATGCTTGTTTAACCTGTAGTTATTATAGGTGTTTGTTTGATAACTTTATAGGTTGTATATAAAATAGTTCGATGCTGTTTAAACAGACGAAAGAATACAGAGAATTCAGAAGAGAATTAGAATTAGAAGAGAAATAGAATCGAGAATACAAGAAACTGAAAGATTAAATTGAAAAAGCAGGCTCAACAGAAAAAGAGAGTGCACTTTAAAGTTTAATTTGTGTGGAAATTGTGATGATTTTTCAACCCCCAGTGGAGGAAATTGCTAATGTGGATATTATTATTCACAAAATGCTTTATTAAAAATGCAATGTGCAGAATCTTTGTTTAAAAATGAAGTTTGTTAAATGCAAAATTTGTAGTAGGCAACCATATCTAAATACCATAGGCCTGTAATATAGTGGTGAAGCATTGATTACTGTTAAGTTGACATTGATGAAGGTACAATAATTTCACATGAAGATCCATTAATGCTGAAATGCTTGTTTTTTGGAAGCTACTGTTTATTAGTTAATGAATAGACATTTCTTGTATTAGACGGCTGACAGCGAGGTTCATGGTGCACAAGATGTAGATGACAGGGATATGATGATTCATGGAAGAAGATTTGGGAATCAAGAAAAGATGTGCTGCAACATTCAGACATATGGTTAAATGACGATTGTCCTCTTCTGAGAAGATGGTGAATGAACGTGTTCCAAGGAGTTAGCAGGAATCTTATTGGTTAGCATAAAGAAGAAAGAATATTAATGTTGCAACAGAGAAAACGTGTGTTTATATTTGAGTGTGTTTATAGTTTAGTGTCATGACATCTTTTCGCAGAGCACATTAGGGTGCCGATCACGATCCGGCAAAAACCGGGTACGAACCGTCGGACGGAGCATAATCTCCGTCCGACGCGTACCCGGTCGTCAATTTTTACAAACAAGGAATTACGATTCGCACGGGTACACCATTACCGTACGAATCGTAAAAAAGCCCGACCGACCAAAAAAAACCTACCAATGCGATCCGGAAAAGCGCCGACCTGACGTCGGGACGCTCGCAGCCAGACATTCACGACCCAGGAATTACGATTCGCACTGACGTCACCCCGCACGGTGAATATTTTCCGGCAGCCAAAAACTGCCGGGAAATCAGGACGACGCGAACAAGGACCACCAGTACGCGACGGACAGACGACGACGCGAACAAGGAGGACCAGTACGCGACGGACACACAGGACGACGCGACCAAGGAGGACCCGTACGCGACAGGACGACGCGATCAAGGAGGACCCGTACGCGACAGGACGACGCGATCAAGGAGTACCAGTACGCGACGGACAGACATGGACCCGAACCTACGAGTCATCCCTGCCCTCATAGCAGTCCACCTCCTCTACAGGTTACGACGCAGACGCCGCAGAAGGTCAGAATAACTAAGGGAGGGGGGAAAGTGGGGTGGGGTGGGGGTGGCACGACCAGGGCAGGCCACAAAACAACCACATAAGTCACACACCACACAAGGCCTGGACATACCTGACTCCCATGCCCTGGTCACCACGAGGGGGTGGGGGCGTGTCCTGATAAGCCAGCGACCGCCACAACGGAAGTCCGTCACCACGCGAACCGGCAACACAACCAGACAGGTACGTCCCGTACCCACGCCTGAAGAGCGTGGGTACGAGTCGTACCACGCCCACACACACGTCACCCCAACAATGGCGGGACGGATCGTACCCACGTGGCAAAGGCCTGGGTACGGCCCGCACAAGCATCACATAGCGTGGGGACGGATATGTACGGACCCTACCCCCACCCCGTATGCATGGAGCGTACCCCCACCCCAACAGTGTAAGTATGACCCATACCCCCACCCGCGGACTCACGGACCGTACCCCCACCCAACAGTGTAAGTACGACCCGTACCCTCACCCGCGTATGCTAGGAGCGTACCCCCCACCCCAACAGTGTAAGTACGACCCGTACCCCCACCCGCGTATGCATGGAGCGTACCCCCCATGCCAACAGTGTAAGTACGACTCAAACCCTCACCCGCGTATGCAAGGAGCGTACCCCCCCCAACAGTGTAAGTACGACCCGTACCCCCACCCGCGTATGCATGGAGCGTACCCCCCATGCCAACAGTGTAAGTACGACTCGAACCCTCACCCATGTATGCAAGGAGCGTACCCCCCACCCCAACAGTGTAAGTACGACCCGTACCCCCACCCGCGGACTCACGGACCGTACCCCCACCACACCAGTGTAACTAGACTCGTACCCTCACCTCGAATGCATGGAGCGCACCCCCACCGTGTATGTTCCAAGCGTACATATCCAGAAATAGGAGGTGTGTGCAGAGTCCACCCAGCAGTGCCCAGAGGCAGGAGGGGTGTGTGCCTATCACTCCCAGCAGTGCCCTGAGACAGGAGGGGTGTGTGCAGAGTCCTCCCAGCAGTGCCCAGAGACAGGAGGGGTGTGTGCAGAGTCCTCCCAGCAGTGCCCACAGACAGGAGGGGTGGGTGCAGAGTCCTCCCAGCAGTGCCCAGACACAGGAGGGGTGGGTGTGGAGTCCTCCCAGCAGTGCCCAGACACAGGAGGGGTGGGTGCAGAGTCCTCCCAGCAGTGCCCAGAGACAGGAGGGGTGTGTGCCTATCACTCCCAGCAGTGCCCTGAGACAGGAGGGGTGTGTGCAGAGTCCTCCCAGCAGTGCCCAGAGACAGGAGGGGTGTGTGCAGAGTCCTCCCAGCAGTGCCCAGACACAGGAGGGGTGGGTGTGGAGTCCTCCCAGCAGTGCCCAGACACAGGAGGGGTGGGTGCGGAGTCCTCCCAGCAGTGCCCAGAGACAGGAGGGGTGTGTGCCTATCACTCCCAGCAGTGCCCTGAGACAGGAGGGGTGTGTGCAGAGTCCTCCCAGCAGTGCCCAGACACAGGAGGGGTGTGTGCAGAGTCCTCCCAGCAGTGCCCAGACACAGGAGGGGTGGGTGTGGAGTCCTCCCAGCAGTGCCCAGACACAGGAGGGGTGTGTGCCTATCACTCCCAGCAGTGCCCAGAGACAGGAGGGGTGGGTGTGGAGTCCTCCCAGCAGTGCCCAGAGACAGGAGGGGTGTGTGCAGAGTCCTCCCAGCAGTGCCCAGACACAGGAGGGGTGGGTGTGGAGTCCTCCCAGCAGTGCCCAGAGACAGGAGGGGTGTAACACATGTGTGTGAGGCCGGAATTACCCACATCCATACTGCCTACAAGGGAACATGTCCCCATGAACTCATGTCAACAGACTCCACACACAAGTACAGTGATCACCAAGGATGCCACGATTGTTGCAGGTGGAGACATGGCCATGCATGCATGGCCAAAGTAGAAGAGCTCCGTCACACACACAGCTCATGTAGACACTGCTCTGCGCTAAACATTGTGAACACCCTGCAGGGAAGAAATCTGGGTACACAGAGGAAGGAATACACCCTGGGACAATTGCACCATGCAGTAACTGCTTACATGACCAAAGGAAGTTAGCCAACACCTTGTGATGGCACACAGATCCCAGGGTCCCCCCAATGAGCAGAACACTACTACATATCCCACACACCCAAACCCTTAAACACCACCCAAAACCATGTAGCAGCCCCACCAACACCAATACCAGCATAGCAGTAGTGTGATAATGAAAACAAAATTAAGCTTTATTCAGCATGAGCACAATGTCCGTGGATCGCAGGCAGTTCAATATTCACAAAGCCCATAGGGCAGTCAATGATTCGCAGCTGGATGGGGGACACAGTGGGATGCGTGTCCCCTACCTTGCCTGCACAGTCAAATGGCATCGTCTTCCATACTGGTGAGGGCATCAGGGGGGGGGGAAGCACCAGGCACCGCAGGGACATCAGGGCAAAGGGGCGGCGTTGTGGGTGCAGGGATGGAGGACTCAACCACAGGGGGTGTGTCATGGCCAAAGGCGGAGGCCAGGATGGCACTACACACCTTAGCAAGGTCCTCCAGGGACTCCCCTACACCGGAAGGGACCTCAGGCCCCAAGGAGGGGGGGGGGTCAGAGGGATGGGTCGCAGCGCCACCGGGGGAGGGTGGAGACAGGGGGGGAGACTCAACCACCCTGACCGAGGACTTCCTTGACCGCTTGCGTGGTGGTGTAACTGTGGGGCTCAGGGACAGAGCGGCCATGAAGGAGTCCTTGGGGGAGATGTGGCCAGGAGAGCTGAGGGGAGGGGATTTGGAGGGAGTGGACTGGGTGGAATGCGGACTCCCACTATGGCTGCGTGTCACACGTTTGCCCCCCGACCCAGTGGGTGTGCCTACCTCACCCTGTGTGTGCGTGTCAGGAGGAGTGCGGTGGACCTTCCCTGCTGGTGTGGTGCCTGTGTCTGTTGATGTGGGTGCATGCCGACGTCTGGGTGTACGTGGGACAGGCATGGGAGTGGGAAGTGTGGATGGGGCAGGGATAGGTGGGGGGAGGTCGCGCTGCAGGAGACCCACTGCTGCAGTCAGTGTGGAGTCTATGGACCTCAGCAAGTTGCGTTGGTCAGCCTGCGATGAATGAATGCCCTCCAAGAATGCCTCGATGTTGGTGAGGGTTTTCCCGTGGGCATGGAGGACATTAAGGATCGCAGCCTGACCAACCTGCAGTTGCCGCTGGATGTCCACAGACTCAGCATTGGCGGCAGCAGTGGAGACAGGGGCAGGGGGTGCGGTGCCTGGCCGGAAGGAGACATGCGGTGACCGGGCACGCTGGGAAGGGACACGAGCAAGTGGGAGGCGGCTGATGGGAACTGAGGGGGCGGTGCGAGGTGTTGTTCCGCTGTCAGCTGCTGGTGCAGCCACCGCCCACTCGGAGACATCCTCCTCGGACCTGTCAGCTTCGTATTCTGACGTGCCAGTCGACAGGTCCTCGGCCGCACTATCCTCCACCTCTGTCCCACTCGATGTGCCAGCCCCGATGTCACGGCTGGCACTGGTGCTCGGTCCCTCCGCCTTGCCTGTGTCCATGTCTCCCTCTGTGTCCCCCGACGATGCTGTGGGCAGGGTGGAGAGACAGAAATTAATCAGACAGCTGTACACATCAGTCACATGAGTCCAATCTACATAGGTAACACTGCATAGCCTGAAAAGGAAGATCCCTAACATCTACTAAACAAGGTACCGATGTAGGGCATGAAACACACAGTTGGTTGAGCCACCATGCCACTGAAACACCATGGAGAGCATGAGACAATAGCTAAAGACAGGAAACGTAGTCTGACATAGCACCAAGGCCCTGGGGACAATCCAGCACTGCATCTGCACCACACAGCGTCGGTGAAAATACCGATGACCAGGGACCATATCCATGAACTTGAGACACATGCTGCATAGGTAATGCTGAAAACATGCCCAACATGACTCGGTCACTGCACCTTGCGTGTGTGTCCAGACAAACATCACACACTGCCCAGACCCAGCAAGTAGAAATCAGGATTTGACACATAGGCATTGCCCGCCCCAACAAACCCCTACACGAGGCAAATTGTTGAGACACAGGTGGCACCAACATCTCATAGTCTGGGTGATAAACACAGGGGCAGGCAAAATGCAAGATTGGACGCCAAACAGCCAAGGTGCGCCTGTACAAATAATGAGGTACCAGTGCCCATCCTCAGATGAGTATAACAAGACACACAGGCACTGGCAACTGTGAGTATGAAGAAGGACAATCAGGTCAGGCTGCACAGTGGACACCTGTACAAAATAGCACGTCTATATACATGGTGACAGGGGACAATGGCACAGAGCACAACCTACGCTGTAGACACTGAGAGTGTCCACGTTTATGATGACACATACACCACTAAGGAAAAGGTGCCCCAGGGGACAGTAGTGGGCACGCAACTACATGCTACTGAATGGTAATGACTGCAACACACGTCACCATCCCTGCACTATGCGTATCGCACACTCATGCACATCATGTCACAGGCCACTACATAGGACATGCGCGCTGTAAGGCATGACACATGAGAGACCAACTCCCATGTCTGGAGTCAGCATCAGTGCCAACTGACATGGAACCCACATGCAGTGAACTTGACACTGCACAGGCAAGGTCCCACAACCTGTTACACACCACCCCCACACATGATGCTACAGTCATTGTTCTCGTGGACAAAGCGCCAGCCTACATTACCTTGTGAAGGAGTGACTACACACAGACCAGGGAACACATTGCAAGGAGGGGAAGGGTGGCAGGGGCGCAGCGCTATACTGGGGCAAACAGGATCTGCACAGCACCTTTAAACCCTGGCAGTGAATTCATGCTACTGTGCCCTTACAAATGCCGGTGACACACAACAAACACACATGTACCTACCCCCTTCCGGCTGCTGCATCGCCTGTAAGCGCCTCTCCAGGTCTGGAAAGACCACCGGCAGCACACGCCTGTGGAGGTGGCTCAGACGGCGGCGGCGGCGGTTCTTGTGGCTCTCAGGTGAGTCCCCCAGCAGGAGCCGTGCAATCCTCCGCGTCCAGCACCGGATATCCTGCCAGCGTTTCCTCACCTGGGGCAGGCTCCGCCTCCGACCATCCACACCCCTCACGGCACTGACGGCGGTCAGCCAGATCTGCTCCTTGGCAGTGGCGCCTACCTGTGAGGAAGAACAAGTGACACCACATCAATACACCAGCCACATGTCACAGAGAGACATATGAGTACAAATTAGCTGGTTACAACAAGGCATGTCATGCAGTCAACGCATTGCACCTTTGTCATAGGGACATCATCCCCTGGTGAGGGAAAAAGCAGTACGTGCCATAGTGGGTACACAGGTGGAATGATGGCAATGTCACAATCAATGATCAAGGCTCACACTGTGCATCACACCCACCCCTCCTGTCTCAGGGCACTGCTGTGAGGACTCCACACCCACCCCTCCTGTCTCAGGGCACTGCTGGGAGGACTCTGCATCCACCCCTCCTGTCTCAGGGCACTGCTGTTAGTGATAGGCACACACCCCTCCTGTCTCAGGGCACTGCTGTTAGTGATAGGCCCCCACCCCTCCTGTCTCAGGGCACTGCTGTGAGGACTCTGCATCCACCCCTCCTGTCTCAGGGCACTGCTGTTAGTGATAGGCCCCCACCCCTCCTGTCTCAGGGCACTGCTGTTAGTGATAGGCCCCCACCCCTCCTGTCTCAGGGCACTGCTGGGAGGACTCTGCATCCACCCCTCCTGTCTCAGGGCACTGCTGTTAGTGATAGGCCCCCACCCCTCCTGTCTCAGGGCACTGCTGTTAGTGATAGGCCCCCACCCCTCCTGTCTCAGGGCACTGCTGGGAGACATCAGGCACCCCCCCTGGGACCCCCCCTACAGTACATGGCATGTGTGTCACACCAGGACACAATGCCTGAAGTCACAGTCACAACATAGGGACAGTCTGTGCCAGTGGCCTATGCACTCACCTGATACCCTGGTCGCCCATACAGCATGGAGTACTGTGGGAGGATCACATCCAGCAGAGCCATGTTTTCCTCCAGGGTGAATGGCTGTGTCCTCTCCACAGCCCTTGACATGGTTCCAGGGAATCAGTAGCAGCAGCTGGGTCGACGAATGCAAAGATGTGCAGGCAAGTACTCCCTCATGGGACCTGGCTGCCTTATATGTGCCCTTCTGCCCAGTCTCATGCACAGGAGTACAGAGTGATTGGTCACTCACATTTGCATCCTATGTTTCCACCAATCCTTTCAAACCTAGCAGTCTGTGGGTTCTCTATCGGTTTCATTCTCCTGCATGATGTCAGCCCCACAAACACATTGCAACAATGTAGAAGAATTCCAACTGACTTCTGCTGTGCACCTTCCAGAACAAATTCGAAATTTGAACTTGGTCTCCATGACAACCAGCATGCATGTAGGCCTTAATACTTGTCCCCTATGTAATTTGGAGCATCACACACAGGTACGGTGCGTTTCGGGGCCCTAGGGCACCCCAAATGCATTGCAACGGCCCGTACATGCATGCCTACGTTCACTATCACTATGGGTGTCCTCGCGTATGCGTACTCGTAGTGGTACGGGCCGTACACTCGCATGTACGCTCACTATCACTACGAGTACGCATACGCGTGCAGACCCATAGTGATAGTGAGCGTAGATGCGTGTGTACGGCCCGTACCACTACGAGTACGCATACGCGTGCAGACCCATAGTGATAGTGAGCGTAGATGCGTGTGTACGGCCCTATCACTATGGGTGTCCTCGCGTATGCGTACTCGTAGTGGTACGGACCGTACACATGCATCTACGCTCACTATCACTATGGGTCTGCACGCGTATGCGTACTCGTAGTGGTACGGACCGTACACACGCATCTACGCTCACTATCACTATGGGTCTGCACGCGTATGCGTACTCGTAGTGGTAGGACCGTACACACGCATCTACGCTCACTATCAGTATGGGTCTGCACGCGTATGCGTACTCGTAGTGGTACGGACCGTACACACGCATCTACGCTCACTATCACTATGGGTCTGCACGCGTATGCGTACTCGTAGTGGTACGGACCGTACACACGCATCTACGCTCACTATCACTATGGGTCTGCACGCGTATGCGTACTCGTAGTGGTACGGACCGTACAAATGCCTGTACGCTCGATGGGTACACATACGGCAGCACTCCCACAGTGATTTGGGAACATACACAGGCCCTCTTAGCAGCAGTACGGCGGTTTTTACACATCACAGTGGTGATAGGCGACACACAGGTAGGAATAGGGCGGACATACTTGTCCATGGATGGACATACTTGTCCATGGATGGACATACTTGTCCAGGAATGGACATCAAGGCATCGTCTGTGCATTACTACATGTGTGGGGCACAGGTGTGACAGGCTGTGATGTGGAACATGACTCCTGAGTGGAGAAGGCACCAGATGTATGATGAGATGTGTATAGGTGTACTGTGTGACGGTGCAATGTGTGCCAGGCATGCCCTTGACTCCTTTGACATGTGTGCATGTCGTACTGTGCACTTGGGGTGAGCGTCACTGGCATGGCACGGACACCAACACACGGAAGTGTCCCATGATGCCCGGTACAGGGGGTTATGACACATGACTTGTCACTACCCACAGTGCACAATGTGACTATGTCATTTATGTGTGCGGGATTTCCATCAGGTTGATGTTGTAGCACCCTCAAAAGCTGCAGCCGTTGCAGCAACCAACATGTGTCTGTGTGTAGATTGTCATTGCACACTGTTCCGCACACCATGCCACATGTGTTATCGGATATGAGCTGCACATGTATGCATGGGACACGGAGTAGCGTGACAAGGCCATGTCAGCATCCTCACAAGGAATGTGTGGTGAGTCATGACATGTGCACCTTCATGGCAAGGTGTGTGGGCAGGCCTAGTGTAATGTCATGTGACCTGTGGCTCCGGTGTTCCGCTACCAGTCTCTGCAATCGGCATCCTACTTCTGCTGATGTGTGGGTGTATGTCACTCCTGTCTTGCGTCTGGCTGTTCACTTGCACTGGGACACAGCTATTCCCATGGCGTGGCATGGGGAGGTTCTCAATCTCCGTGTGTAGCTGGGTCTTGGAAGGAGTGTCACCTTGCATCCATACGTGTCCTGCCCATGTAGCACATACCTGACTCCCTATGTAGCATGTGTGTATTGCCAGATTTACATGTGCTCAGTAGACATGAGTTGTTGTCGTAGTGCACTCACTCTTCCTTGTCACTTCCAAATTACTGCAGAGCGCCGCCTCTTGCCCGAAGAATTCCAGACTTGGCTGCCATGCAGGAGAATGACAGGATCCGGCTCTACCGCTTCACCCAACCGTTGATTCTGGAGCTGACGGCGAGACTGGCACCACACCTGCAACCGCAGCACAGGTATCCTACGGCACTGACACCCCAGCTGAAGGTAATGGCTGCCCTACATTTTCTTGCCACGGGTACCTTCCAAAATACCATAGCTCATGTTGGTGGCATGTCCCAGAGCATGTTCAGCGGTGTGCTGCATGATTTCTTGGAGGCCATGTTGATTCACCTGGATGACTTCATCAAGTTCCCAACCCCTGAACAGATGACTGAGGTCAAGCGTGGATTCTATGCCCTGGGAGGGATGCCCCATGTCATTGGGTCCATAGATGGGACACATGTAGCTTTGGTACCACCACACGCACGGGAGGTGGCGTACCGCAATCGGAAGCACTACCACTCCATCAATGCCCTTGTGGTGTGTCTGTCCAACATGGTGATTTCACATGTCTGTGCTCGTTTTCCAGGATCAGCACACGATGCCTACATCATGAGGCGTAGCGGGATGCCTGATATGATGATGCAGCTGCGCAACGAACGGGCATGTGTTGTTGGTGGGTACAGTCTGTCTGTCCTGTATTCTGTATAGCCTACCAGCACGACCGCTTCACCACTTCTAACGATGACCATGTGCTTCCCATGTAGGGGACGCTGGCTATCCCAACATGCCTTGGCTGCTGACACCTCTCCGCAACCCCATCACGCCGGCCCAGCTCCGCTACAACAAAGCCCATGGCCGGACAAGGCGAGTGATAGAGAGGACGTTTGGCATGCTGAAGAGCCGATTCCGGTGCCTCCACAAGACCGGCGGTGCACTCCCTTATGCCCCGGCGAAGGTCTGCAAGATCTTCATGGTCTGCTGCATGCTGCACAACATGGCAGTTGAAAGAGCTGTGCCACTCATCCTGAATCAACATGACGAGGACCATCCACCCGTGGAGGACGAAGGGCTTGGCAATGGGGCTAGTGATGTGGAGGATGTGGAGCCGCAAGAGGACATCCGGACTCGGCTCATACGCGACTTCTTTGCTTAGTGGTGAGTACCAGTGTCTGGTCCCCGTGTGGCATGCGTTGTGATGTGTGTCTCCACCTGCATGTATGGCACGTGAGTCAGAGGTGTGTGTGGGTGTGTCACTGGAGTGATGGTGGCAGTGATGGTAGTATTTCCCCAGTCACAATGATGACCTAGCATGTTGTCATCCATACATGTGTCGAGTAAATTCACATGCAAGTGGCTGTGTTATTTGTGGCTGACTTCTTGTGTGTCTCTCTTCCCCAGGTACCTGCGCATGCCGTTTGCTGGTTGCATTGTTGTGCCACTGCTATTCCTCATGGACATGACATCGTGGGCTGACTCAGCATTACAGGCACGGACACGTTTGGAAGTCTCCATGGGGTAAGGGATGCATCTGGGGTGTATTGGTTGTGGCAGTTGTTCACGATGTATGCACACTGCCCCTGTCGATGTGTTGTTCCTCTGCAGCCATGTCGCATCCCCATGGGACACGACATGCAGCTGTGTACACCTGAATAGATGGTCTGCCTGGTTGACAGTCATCAGTGATGGGATAGTGGATTGTGATGATGGCATCAATGTGTGTGACACTGCCCTCGGACACATACGGTTAGCATTGGCTTGACATGGTGTGGGACTTCCACATCAGCGGATCTATGGTGTATGGCAGGCTCTCCGTGTGCAGCTGTGGGTATTTAGCTGTTAGCCGACGCTTGTGTGCCAGTTCCATGGCTATCACGCATTTGTGCTGCAGAAGGGGGGTGCCAGTGTTGGACACACATGTCACTCCACATGATGTGTTCATGTGTACTTCGAGTTGCCTCTGCAATCCCGAATACATGACTAATAAAGGTGTCCCTATGCCTCCAAGGTGCCTCTTCTCAGTCAATGCTGGTGTGTTGGCACGGTGCATCCTGCATGTCTGGCATGGTATTCCCTGATTGTGGCTATGTGTCAATGTGTCGAGTGGCAAGATGCAAGCTGTGTGTGTGGGCTGAGACTGTGTATTGGGCATGATGTCCATGACTGCGTGGGTATTGTGACATGTGCCATCCCCATGCATCCAACGTTGGCCAGGCCCCCATTCTCTGCATCCACCGGACTCAAGCTTGCAGGACATGGTTCTGCCACCTGTCTACACATACCTGGGTGCCCCCCAGGACACTGGACTGGATCCCTGACCTCTGCGCATGACTGTTGGTGTACTCAATGTGTGTGTCAGCACGGTTGTTCGGCCACCCCCTCAGCTGGTTGTGCCCATCACGGGTGTGTATGGTGCTCCATGTCTGTCTTGCCTAATACACTGTGACCCATGTGTCCTGTGCCAGACTCAGGCCCCAGGGTGTGGATGGTTGAAGAGAAAAGATGACTCAGGCATGTTTAGACTTTACAAGACACATGTTAGGTAATAATGCTACCAGCAGGCATCTACTCTTCATAGTGTGATTTATTATTGGGGGGGGGGGGACAAAGTGAGGGGCTTTCCGGGATTATGGAATCCAAAGTTCAGTAGGGGAGTTGGTGTCCTTGCCATTGGAAATCCTCAGAGTCCATGCCACAGTCTTTGTCAACATTGGTCAGCCAGTGACCAGCAGGGCCATGTGGCAGAGAATGTCTCTTGATGCTGTGATGCTGTTGCTCCAGTGGGCCAGGTGCCAGGCCAGGTGTCCTGGGAGATGGTGATGTAGCAGCCACCCTCACGGTCCTTTCCGTGGACGACCCGGCCTCCTGCGGGGAACCTCAGCAGCAGGCCGTGACGACGTCTGGGATGCTCCGTCGGATGTTTCCTCCTCCTCCTCCTGATCCCTCCCTGTGGGTGGTGATGTTCTCCGCCTTCTGGCACAGGGAGGGTCGGCCATGGTGTCGGCCATCCGACGGAGTGTAGCGTGAATCCCCTGGAATGCCGTCACTTGCTCAGCCTGTCTGTCCTCCATCCTCCGTTGGTGTACCAGTAGACAGGCAATTAGCTCCGCATGTTGCTGGGCCTGCTGGGCCTTGATCCCCTCGAGGACGGACACAACCTGGGCCATGCCCGTGGTCTCCTGCCGGTATGAGTCCAGGAGGTTACGGACATGGGAAAATACCGGATCCCAAGCCAACTGGTCAGGCTCGCGCCTCCGCCGTCCTCCACTCCCACCACCCCTGCCCACTTGCACCTGGCCTGCACTTGTGGGCACATGGGGTCTCCGGGACCCCTGAGGGGTGGCATTGGCGTTGTCGCCTGCCTCCTCCTGGGTGCCCGGGACACCGTGTCCCTCCTGGCGAGCCTGGCTGCATTGTGGTGTTGGGGCAGGGATCCTGGGTGTCTCCTGGGATGTGGCAGGAGTGGGGGTGGTGGTTGGCACAGTTGTACCTGACGCAGGTGCTGCAGGTGGTTGGACACCAGAGGGGCCAGGTCGGTCGGGGTCGTCCGCAGAGTGGTGAGAGTGGTCGCTGCCGGTGGGATTGGGCTCCTGCAGATCCGGGTCCTGTGAGTGTTCACCCCCAGTGTTGGGGGGTGCACCACGACGTTGACCTGTGTGTGAGAGAGACAATGTTAATTTTGGTCCATGCAACATCCATGTTTCATCAGTTTCAAAGTTGGCACATTTCCTCTTGGAATTAGGATCGGTCTTGCATTCCACTCACAGTGCACTTGTGCATGGGTGTGTCCCTTGGGCACCACTTTGGCCCCTTTAACTATGTGTGGCACAGTCTTACTTGCTGCGTCAAGTGTGACTGCAGTCAGCAGTGGAGTGGGCAGGTGTGGCGAGCCATGCATTGGCGCCTTCCGTGTAGCACTGTACATGTGCACATGGAGTGGATCCACACACTTATATGATCCAGGTAGCTGTCCTTGTGCTCGTGAACAGGTTGTGACATGGCCCTGTGTTTTGCCATGGTGAAGAGGGGGGGTTCTGGAACTGGCCACCCTTGTCTACATGCACGCAGTCTACCTGCTGACGAGCAGACATTCACACACGCAACACGGCTGATTAGCTCTCCCTGTGTCTCGCTCCCTCTGTGTCCCCCTCTCCCTCCCTCCGTGTGTCAGCCTCCTCCCTCTGTCCGTCTCCCTCCCTCTCTGTCCCCCTCTCCCTCCCTCTCTGTCGCCTTCTCCCTCCCTCTGTGTCCCCCTCTCCCTCCCTCCGTGTGTCAGCCTCCTCCCTCTGTCCGTCTCCCTCCCTCTCTGTCCCCCTCTCCCTCCCTCTCTGTCCCCCTCTCCCTCCCTCTCTGTCCCCCTCTCCCTCCCTCTCTGTCCCCCTCTCCCTCCCTCTGTGTCCCCCTCTCCCTCCCTCTGTGTCCCCCTCTCCCTCCCTCCGTGTGTCACCCTCTGTCACCTCGGCCCAGCTTCCTGGGCACACACTGTTAGCAGATCTTTGAGTGGCCCTTGGCTTGTTGATGTGAGTTTGTTTCTGATCTCCAGGCACCCATTGGGTGTGAAGTGTGTCTGTGCGCTGCTGCTGTGGTGGTGTGTGCTGCCACTCTTTCACAATGTTGGCTGTTCATTAGCTGCTGTCATGTGCAAAACAGTGCCTTCACCCCCATGTGTTGATGCAAGGCGTCCGCCATTTGCTGGCAAGTCATTCCTGTGTTGGGACACACTGTTTGCCTGGCTGTGACCTAGGCCATATGGGTAGAGTGAATTGTTGTCTGCTTCTGAGTTGCACTATGTGCTTTTTGGGGCCCAGCCTCCCGCCATCCGGGTTACCGTGTCATGTGTTGTTGTCTTCTGTGGCCTGTGACTTGACATTGTCCAGCTGGGTGCATGGGGCATGGTGGCAGCAGTGGCATGTGCGTGCTCATGGAGTGTGGTTGAGTCATGCGATGGCTTGTGGTGGTTGCGTGCCTGTTAGTGATGTTGGTTGTGGATGCCGTTCCCCCCATGTGAGGTGCGTTGTTTGTGTACTCACCCGGGTCTCGGAGTCCTTCTAATCCTTCGACTGCCTCCACCGGCAGTATGGCCATCACCCTCTCCTCCCAGGGATGGTAGTGTACGGGTCTGCGGGAGGGCCCTCCTCCGGTGGCGTTGGCCTGGTCGTGTTCATCCTGCCTCTTGGCTCGGACCCTCCTCCGCAGATCGTACCACCTGTTCTGGCATTCCTGCCTGGTCCGTCTGGTGTCCGCAACAGCATTCACAGCATCGACGATGGTCTGCCACATGGCTGTTTTTGCTGCCTGGCTGGTGTTTCTGACCAATGTTCCAAAGATCTGTGGCTCGACTCTGAGGATTTGATCAACAAGAACCTCCAACTCTCGGTTACTGAACTTTGGATTCTTGGTAGTGGGCATGATGAGGGGTGTGGAAGGTGGGGGGGTGTGGATGGTGGGGGTGGTGTGTGGATGGTTGTGGGTGTGTGGGTGTGGTTGTGTAGGTGTGTGTGTGTGTGAATGTGATGAGGGTGTGTTTGTGAAGGTGGTTGTGTGAAGGTGTGCAAGTGTAAGGTGTAGTAAAGGTTGAGGTCTGGTGCTGTGGGTTGTCTGTGGGGTCTGGCAGCAGGGGGTCTGTTGCAAAGGCTCATGGTTTGTGTGTGTGGGCCCTTTTTATTGGTCCATTGGTGGGTGTGGCTGTGTTTGAATTTTGGGTGGGTTGGTTATAAGGAGTGGTGGTGTATTGGGCCTCTGTTTGTTTTTGGCAGTTGCAGGTCAGTGAAGGTGTTGTTTTAGTGTTTGTTGGCCATGTTTAGTGGCTTTGTGCCATTCGAATGGTGTATAGTTGTGTTGTTTTGTTTTGTCCTGGTTGTGTCCGTGCGTTTTGAGCGTGTGTACGGTGTGTACATGGGCCATTTGGTTGTACGGTGCTGTCCTTGTGTGTGGCTTGGTACGACTCGTACATGCGGTTGTGATGTTGGGGCCTGGGGTGCGCTCCGTACTTAGGAGGTTGTGTTGGGGGTAGGACTCGAACGTACTGGGTACACGGTGGTACGACACGTACAGGGGTGGGGGTACGACTGGAACGTACTGGGGTGTGGGTACACGGTGGTACGACACGTACAGGTGGGGGTACGAGTCGAACGTACTGGGGTGTACATACACGGTGGGGGTTCGACACGTACAGGGGTGGGGGTAGGACTCGAACGTACTGGGGTGTACATACACGGTGGTTCGACACGTACAGGGGTGGGGGTACGACTGGAACGTACTGGGGTGTGGGTACACAGTGGTACGACACGTACAGGGGTGGGGGTAGGACTCGAACGTACTGGGGTGTGGGTACACGGTGGTACGACACGTACAGGGGTGGGGGTACTACTGGAACGTACTGGGGTGTGGGTACACGGTGGTACGACACGTACAGGGGTGGGGGTAGGACTCGAACGTACTGGGGTGTGGGTACACGGTGGTACGACACGTACAGGGGTGGGGGTACGACTGGAACGTACTGGGGTGGGGGTACACGGTGGTACGACACGTACAGGGGTGGGGGTACGACTGGAACGTACTGGGGTGGGGGTACACGGGGGTAGGACACGTACAGGGGTGGGGGTAGGACTCGAACGTACTGGGGTGGGGGTACACGGGGGTAGGACACGTACAGGGGTGGGGGTAGGACTCAAACGTACTGGGGTGTGGGTACACAGTGGTACGACACGTACAGGGGTGGGGGTACGACTGGAACGTACTGGGGTGTGGGTACACGGTGGTACGACACGTACAGGGGTGGGGGTACGACTGGAACGTACTGGGGTGTGGGTACACGGTGGTACGACACGTACAGGGGTGGGGGTACGAGTCGAACGTACTGGGGTGTACATACACGGTGGGGGTTCGACACGTACAGGGGTGGGGGTAGGACTCGAACGTACTGGGGTATACATACACGGTGGTTCGACACGTACAGGGGTGGGGGTACGACAGGAACGTACTGGGGTGTGGGTACACGGTGGTACGACACGTACAGGGGTGGGGGTAGGACTCGAACGTACTGGGGTGTGGGTACACGGTGGTACGACACGTACAGGGGTGGGGGTACGACTGGAACGTACTGGGGTGTGGGTACACGGTGGTACGACACGTACAGGGGTGAGGGTAGGACTCGAACGTACTGGGGTGTGGGTACACGGTGGTACGACACGTACAGGGGTGGGGGTACGACTGGAACGTACTGGGGTGGGGGTACACGGTGGTACGACACGTACAAGGGTGGGGGTACGACTGGAACGTACTGGGGTGGGGGTACACGGGGGTAGGACACGTACAGGGGTGGGGGTACGACTGGAACGTACTGGGGTGGGGGTACACGGGGGAAGGACACGTACAGGGGTGGGGGTAGGACTCGAACGTACTGGGGTGTGGGTACACGGTGGTATGACACGTACAGGGGTGGGGGTACGACTGGAACGTACTGGGGTGTGGGTACACGGTGGTACGACACGTACAGGGGTGGGGGTACGACTGGAACGTACTGGGGTGTGGGTACACGGTGGTACGACACGTACAGGGGTGGGGGTACGAGTCGAACGTACTGGGGTGGGGGTACACGGAGGTAGGACACGTACAGGGGTGGGGGTACGACTGGAACATACTGGGGTGGGGGTACACGGGGGTAGGACACGTACAGGGGTGGGGGTAGGACTCGAACGTACTGGGGTGTGGGTACACGGTGGTACGACACGTACAGGGGTGGGGGTATGACTGGAACGTACTGGGGTGTGGGTACACGGTGGTACGACACGTACAGGGGTGGGGGTACACGGTGGTACGACACGTACAGGGGTGGGGGTACGACTGGAACGTACTGGGGTGTGGGTACACGTTGGTACGACTCGTACAGGTGGGGGTACGAGTCGAACGTACTGGGGTGTACATACACGGTGGGGGTTCGACACGTACAGGGGTGGGGGTAGGACTCGAACGTACTGGGGTGTACATACACGGTGGTTCGACACGTACAGGGGTGTGGGTAGGACTCGAACGTACTGGGGTGTACCTAGATGGGTGGGGGTGTACATACACGGGGGGTACGTGTCGGACGTACGGGGGCTGGGGGGAGTGTTGGGCGCGTATGCGGGCACATGTCTCCATGGTTGCTATAGGAGTTCGGTGCGGACGGTGTTTTTTCCATACGGTTGTAACCTCGGACGCACGGGATGGATCGTGATTCCTCGGTCGGACTTGACTTTTCACGTTTGTAAGGTAAATCGTCCGAGGACGTGTCGGACACATTTTCCGACCCGAGGACGTGTGGGGAATGATTCCCAATGCGGTTCGTATGGACTTTTTACCATGCGAATCGTGATTGCCAGTTCGTACGGCACTTGTACGATTCGTACGGTAAAAAGACCGGATACGAGTCGCACGGGGTAATTTTTTACCGGATCGTGATCGGCACCCAAATGTGTTTCCTTTCCCTGACTCTCTGAGAGGAGACTCTGCACTGAGTTTCTTGAACATCTCTTTATGAGAAGTCTTAGTTTATTTCTTGATCTGGTGTTAATTGAGCTGAGAATACTTCCCAGCTTATTTTGCTAAGGCGTCATGCTTTTACTTGATTCTCTTATCAGAACTGGTCATGGCTATCTGAACTGACACCTTCTTGCATTGATCTTGAGTTTGAATAGGGAAATTTCTTTATGTAATGTGCTTGTTACATTTATTGTACTGATGCTTTATTTTAGCTTACTGAACTAACTTACCTTATTAAGAAATATTGATTCATTAATTATGTTAACCTTTAATGATAAAACTTGGAATATAATACTTTAATTAAAGAACAAATATTTAAAGGATTTGAAAATAAAACCCTTTAAACCAACTAAACTCTCACAATTGACTGAACTAAAAGTAACGATAATTGATAACGGTTTATGTTGAGAATTTAACTCCTTGCATCACAGATGACAACAAAAGAGCTTGACTTGTTAATAAGTAAGTGACAGGGGAACATCCTGCTCCAGCAAGGCTAAGAGACCTGCTCACAGATTTACGCGTTTTTCACAAGATGTTTTTCCTTTTCTTCCCACTACACATGCTGTATTTTTCCAGAACTCTCTGTTAGCTAGTGAATAGGTATTTGTTATATATTAGACAACTGATAGTGAGGTTCTCATCGGGAGAAGAGGAAATTGCCAGGAAGTGTGTCTCAGGAGAAGAGCTGTCTGAACCACAAGATTCTGTCCATTGTAACAATTCGTGGACGTAGTCATGTTTGCACCATTCTAATAGTCCTGAGAAATATGGAAGTTTACCTGCTCCCAGAACTTGGTCGAAAATGATTGATGCAGGATAGTGGGAACAAACTGAAATGTTGCAACTAATGTCTTATTGAATTATATTAGTGTGTGTTCCTTAGACTACTGGAGGACTTCCCTGCTTACCATCTCTTGCACACTTTGGGCCTAATTAGGATGTCGGTCGGAGTTGCCTCCGACTGAAATCCATGCAGTTTTTAAACCAACCGCAGCACAATCTCCCATAGAGAAATGGGAGTCTCTGTAAAATTCTGCACTGTGTGGCAGGCACCTCATGGTGCCTGCCACACAGTGCACGGTTTTACAGGGGGGCACCATAGATACCCCCTCGGCCCCCAGCCAGAAGCTGCTGAAGAAGGGGGGCCCTGCTAGAGGCCCCCAAAGCCTCTTTCCGACAGGCTTTCCATGTCGAAAAGCCCGACATGGAAAGCGTGTCAGAAACCAACATCATAATCCCTACGGGGGAAACGCCGTCTGTATGGGATTATGGTGGGGGTTCCAACTGGCCAACGTGTTTCTTGAGCCCATTGGAAGCCAGCTAGAATTACCTCTCTGTTTTGAATTCCGACTGCCATAATCGTAATTCGGCGGTCGGAATTCAAACCAAGGATGTCAGTCGGACCCACATCTTAATTAGGGTCTATGTGCAGCAAACAAATGCTCACTGACTTTGGATGAGAAAATCTTTCTCAACTCTGCAAATCTCCCTAGTTTGAGTGCTAGGGCTTTATGCCTATGTATCCCTAATCTCTGATCAGAAACCTTCATCTGCCTTTCTGAAGTTGATACCATACCTTATTTGCTTGAACCAAATGCGTTTCTGAACCTAACTTTCTTTGATGTAGATAAGGGATTTTCCTTTGTAGAACACACTTGTTGCATGTTCTGCATCCTATTTTTAATTCTGACTAATGTTCTATTTTACCTCATTTTGAAATATCAACTTCTAGGTTATTTAAATCTGTAATATTGATGTCTAAAATGTGAATACTTAATGAACTAATGATCTGTTTCGGACTAATTTGTTAAAAAATCCCTTTTAAACTCACTTTAATATTCTTTGTCGTTTCCTGTGAAGTCCCAATTGGTCTTTCATTGTCTATGCAAATTAACGTACTTGATAGCTCCTTATCCACTCTCCTCGTCGACTAACAAAGGTCAATATGACCAATGGCAAGGTTTGTATGATGATTATGAGAAGAACAAGGGAGGAAGGTGCACCAGTCAATACCAGTTTATTATATAACTTGGGATTAGACGTATATTTAAACATATATAAATTAATGTTTGGAATTACATTGCAACTTACTAGTTTGCTCGCACTGAACAGCCAAAACACATGTTTTGTCATCAATTTGTCATTTGTATATTGTCTTGGATTTTTTATATATATGTTTATTATTTATGACTGGTTTTTATGTCTTTTTCGATCATTGTAGTTGTGATATTCTTTCAACATGTGCAGACTCTTTTTGTGAAATTTGTCAGTATGTTTTAAGTTATATATGTTCATCGTTTATATATTATAAATGTTTTTCTATGTTGTTATGTCAATTGTTTGCAGCCTTGAAGAAGTTCCCGGGTGGAACGAAACACGTTGGCTGAGTCTTTTTAAGAAAATAAAGGGAATACCTAAAGATATCTATTTGACTTGTATGATGATTATACCTGATGTTTGAGATACAAAAATCCCCACTCCAGCAGCCCTATGTGGAGATTCATTTAGGTGTCGATTCCGATCCTGTAAAACCCGGGTACGAATGGTCGTACGGAGCGTTTTTTCCGTCCGACTCGTACCCGGGAAAAACACCTTACAAACTCGCAAGTACGATTCGCACAGAAATACCATTTCCGTACGAGTCGTAAAAAACACCGACCGGCAAAAAAATACATACAAATCTGATTCTGGACGGCGCATATGCGATGTCCGGACGAAGTCAGGCAGCGTTCTACGGACCAGCAAGTACAATTCGTGCCGACGTCACTCCGCACGCAGCATTTTTTACGGGAGTCAAAAACTGCCGGGAAATTGAGGACGACGCGAACAAGGAGCCCCGGTACGCGACGACAGCAATGGACCCTAACCTACGCGTCATCCCTGCCCTCATAGCCTATCACCTCGTGTACAGAAACCGATGCAGATGCCTCAGAAGGTCAGAACAACCCCCAGGGGCAAAGGGGGGTGTGTGTGTGTGCAAGGGGCAGGAAACATAACCCACACCCCACAAATTACTAAAATATCCTGCACATTAATACCCTCCATGGACTGGTCACTTCGGGGGGCGTGTCCACCAATCCCACGTCCCGCCACAACGGAAGTGGACGTGGACGCGTACCCGTCACCAACACAATGGTGGTACGGGACGTACCCACGCCCCCCAGAGCGTGGGTACGGCACATACCACGCCTACCCCAACGTCATACCAACAATGATGGGACAGCTCGTACCCACGTCCCAAAGGCATGGGTACGGGCCGCACTCCCAAAGTTGGGGTGCCGTAAGGGTACGGGCCGTACCCAGGTCATCAGCGTGTGGGTACGGCTCGTAGCACGACAGTGGACAGATACATAGGGGTGTGTGCCTATCACTCCCAGCAGTGCCCAGACATATGAGGGGTGGGTGCAGAGGACTCCCAGCAGTGCCCAGACATATGAGGGGTGTGTGCCTATCACTCCCAGCAGTGCCCAGACATATGAGGGGTGGGTGTCTATCACTCCCAGCAGTGCCCAGACATATGAGGGGTGGGTGCAGAGGACCCCCAGCAGTGGACAGACATATGAGGGGTGTGTGCAGAGGACTCCCAGCAGTGCCCAGACATATGAGGGGTGGGTGCAGAGGACCCCAGCTGTGGACAGACATATGAGGAGTGGGTGCAGAGGACCCCCAGCAGTGGACAGACATATGAGGGGTGGGTGCAGAGGACCCCCAGCAGTGGACAGACACATGGGGGTGGGTGCAGAGGACCCCCAGCAGTGGACAGAGACATGGGGGTCTGTACATCACCCTCCGATGAGCAAAACTCCATGGGTGCATGAAGGCATCCACAATGTGCGACAATGTTGAGAGTGCCATGACAACACATCACTGACAGCAGTGTCCCACTCCCATGAGGATGGATGTCCTTCCCCCACTGCATGACACACCACATGTGGGTGTGATGACAAATTACACATGCATACCCACCCCTGGCGGAGGCAGCACAATACACACACTGAGATCATGCAACAAGACTGTATCCTCATGTCAAACACCTCTAAACTAAGAGAGCCTAAGGGAACACACACTGTCACCCACATTCCAGGAATGATAGGAATGTACAGGTGCCGGGGCAGCCAACAAGTTGTAGCCTCCCATGGAAGGAAAAGGGTGGAGTACACACAGATACAATGCCCACAATTGTCAGTCACGTGCCCAAATACCCTGCAGTACACGTAACACATGTGTGTGAAGCAGGGAATATAAACATGCATAGTGGGAAAAAGGGAAAATGTCCACATGAAGTCATGTCAATATACTCCATACACAAGTACAGTGTCCAGCAAGGATGCCACAAACGATGCAGGTGGAGACACTGCAGAGCATGCATGGCCAAAGTCGAAGGGATGTGTCACACACCGAGGAAATGTTGACACAGCTCAGCACAGCAATTGGGAAACACCCTGCAGGGAAGATGTCAGGTGCCACAGAGGAAGGAACACACCTTGGGACAATGTCACCATGCAGTAAGAGCTAACATGACCTACGAATATATGCAGACACCTTGTGACGGCATGCAGATACCAGGGTCCACCCCATGAGCAGCACACTACAACATTTCCCAGACACCCAACACATTATCACCACCCCAACTCAGGGAGCAGCAGCACCAACAGCCATACCAGAAAAGCTATAGTGTGCAAAGGAAAAACAAAAAACCACATTCAGCATTTCGAAGAAAATTAGCTACAGTACACCATTCACCAAGCCCATAGGCCACGCCAGAGGCGAAGTCCTGGGGGGGACACGTTGGGACGCGTCTCCCCTAGCTTGCCTGCACAGTGCACTGTACCATATCATCCACAGAAGGGGGGCATCATGTGGGGGGGAAGAACCAGGCACCGCAGGGACAGGAGGGGCACGAGTAGGTGTCGTGGGTGCAGGGACGGATGACTCCACCACAGGGGGTGGGGCAGCGTCAAAGGAGGAGGTCAGTATGGCGCAGCACACGACCGCAAGCTCTTCCAGTGTCTCCCCTGCACCCGAAGGAACCACAGGCCCCAAGGAGGGGGGGGACGGAGGGATGGTTCGCAGCGCAACTGGGGGAGGGTGTGGACAGGGGGGGAATCAACTACCCTGCCCGGGAATCCCTCAAACGCTTGCGGGGTGGTGTCACACTGGGGCTGAGGGACGGACTGGCCATGAAGGACTCTCTGTCCGACTGTTGGGCAGGAGAGCCAAGGGGAGTGGTTTTGGAGGTAGTGGGTCGTGAGGACTGCGGACTCCTACTGTGACTGCGTGGCTGCTGTTTGCCCCCCGGCCCAGTGCCTGTGCCTTCTCCCCCCTGTGTGTGTGTGACAGGAGGTGTGTGCTTGGCCGTCCCTGGTGGTGTGCTGCCTGTGTCTGGTGGGGTGCGTGCATGGGGACGTCTGGGTGTGTATGGGACAGCCAAGGGAGTGGGAAGTGCGGATGGTGCCGGGGTAGGGGGGGACGGAGCGCTGCAGGAGACCCACTGCTGCCGTCAGTGACGAGTCCATGGACCTCAGCAACATCCGTTGGTCAGACATCGCTGATGACATGCCCTCCATGTACGACACCATCCGTGTCAGCAGTCTGGTGTGGCCATGGAGGACACGCAGCAGCGATGTCCTGCAACTGGCGCTGAATGTCCACAGACTCTGCATTGACGGCAGCAGAGGAGACAGGGGCAGGGGGTGCGGTGCCTGGCACGAAGGAGACATGTTTGGTGTACCACAAACTCCCCTCAGAACCCAGAACCCCTTATCCGACTAGCTTAGAGTCCCATTCGTTAGCCGAGGTTGAGCTCGGCGGTCCCAATGTATAGACAACCCAGCACAAGCGCATGACAATATTCTCAGGAATGGTGGAATCAGACATACCTGTTCATCATTATTCTCAGATCAGTCCACAACAGAATAGACACAGACACGGTAAAGTAGAAAGAGTTCATTCAATGAACCACGCGTCCTAAGATGCAGTACTGTGGCTAACATAAGCAGACAAATGGTTAAGTTCAGAAGCATCAGCATTGTTGCAATATCATAGACAATGAAAGGAGCAATCATGAGAAAATGACAGTGGAAACAGCAACCTTCCTGTCGCCAGTAAACCAATAGTAGTATCATTCGACTAATAGAAGGTCCCTAGGCTTGAACGGGGGACCCCCCCAACGTACAGATCAGCTCAGTGGTATCACATCACAGGATCATCTAGTCTCTTCTCCTGCAAAAGTTCCCCATCACAATGAAACTAAAACGTGCTGCACTGCATTATGGCAAGCATTCGTCTATCAGGTATCTGCAGCTGCATGCATGTAATGGCTAAATAGTGGGACGATCAACCTGCACACAACAACATGCACCGTCTAGTCACCCAGACTGGTTGTGTACACAATGTACAGTACAAGCTCGCTGCTCACTGTGAAGGATGTCAAACAACAGACAGTCCTCATGTGAAGCAAACTCGAGTAGGCATTTTAAAATTAATAATACGCAACTACAGTGTCGCGTGCAAAAGCAGCAAAATTGGCAAGATGGCTTACTAACAACTAACGCGGTGGTGCCAACTTAGCATTGTACATAGGGAGATAGGAATCATCACTACACCCCCCCTTGTTCGTACCACTAACCACTAGGGGTGCAAATTCGAGAACGCAGAGTTCAAGTTTGATAGAACGGAACCAAGGGCATGAACTGGAAGTCCATAGAAAGGAAGCGAAAAAGTCAGAAAAGAAATGTCAATTATGAACGATGTTGCAGGGAAATTAATCATGTAAAAGGGGAAGAAATATAACATCGATGGATGCACCATGAAATGAGCAGGGCTAAAGTCAATCCATCAAGGTATAAGCACAATAAGTTGCAACAGCTTCCAAGAGGAAATCATTTGAACGTTCCGCAAAATTATCTGCCATCCAGTTCAGCAGGGGGAAAGAACACACGTGTTCCTCAACAATCGGGGCAACCAGCACCATTTGTGGACAACAGGTGGGGACATCAAGATAACTTCTGGATAAGAATTCAGTTGCAGCCGTTCCGATGTCCCAATACCCTAGGACTCCATGTGCTGCAGCACAGGCCATAATCCTGATGCCAGAACAGTCCAACTCATGAGCCACTAAGGGGCTCATCAGTCGATCATAATCCGGGTCAGGAGACACCGAGTTAGACAGGCACAAATCCAGAGCCCATTCGAATGGACAATCTATGCAATGAAAGACAGGTTGCACGCAGGTAAAGAAGGGAAACCGGAAGGACAATCTATAGGCACTGCTTAAGGTCGCCAGCGGCAGAGTGCCGTAGAATTCAAGCATCTGGTTCAGAAGATGGAGCAGCCAGTGCATGCTGTCTTGTAACGCAAGTTGTGAAGCCACAGCGTAGTAAGCAGATCAATAATCGCACCCCAGCTACGAGGGCGAGAAGCAAAGGGAGACCACTGAAGACGCTAGACAAAATCGAATGATGAAATGCGGGGATCACACCAAACAGAGTTTGGAAGGAAGTCACGAGCACGGAGCCCACAATTTAGAAAAAAAACATCCAGGCCACTTGTTGACGAGGCATGAAAGATAGTCTGATTCCGAGTCCCAAATATGTAGTGGGAGATCAGAGTTCAAAAGCGCTTGCACCTCTGTGCACGTGTGAGCTACGTGAAGGACAAATGTTTCTCGGGATGAAGTCAACACGACTTGTTTTTGAGACAATAGAGCCCTTATTCTGCTCATCTTGTTGAACTCTGCTTTCAAGGAAGGAATGGAAGGCCAGATGGATACATCGAGCCGGCCATGCGGGGGTGGGAAAAGGACGTAATGACAGAAAACCACTCGTAGTGATACAGTCACGATGTGAGCAATTCCCGGAACCATCCCACAGCAAGCTTCATCATTGAATAGCACATAATTACCGTTAGCAAGCAGCATACAAGACGGGGTCATAACTGGCACACGAATCCCTTTCAGAATACAAGCTAAATCATGAGCGTGCATATGACGAGCACCATGCAATTGAATGTGCCTACACACCACAGAATGATCCGGAGTGGAAGTGCACCCTTCTCCTTTTAAATACACCTCCTTGCCGTCTCTCACGCACCTGTTGTCGCCTAGCACGGACACAAGGGACCTGAGCAAGTGGGAGGGCGGTGATGGGAATGGAGGGTGCGGCGAGAGATGGAGTGCTGCTTTCAGCTCTGGGAGCAGTCTCCGTCCCCTCTGGGAGCTCTGCCTCGGACCCGGCAGCGTCATAGTCGGTGTTGGGACTGGACAGGTCCTCCGCCTGACTCCCCTCGGCCTCCGTGCCACTTGCTGCACCAGACTCCCCAGCACTGGTGGACCCGGTGCTGGATCCCTCCCCCACGTCCGTGCCAGTGTCTCCCTCGGTTTCCCCTGACGATGCTGTGGGCAAGGTGAAGAGACAGGAAATGATCAGAC
The DNA here is from genome assembly GCF_964204655.1 of Triturus cristatus. NCBI lineage: Eukaryota > Metazoa > Chordata > Amphibia > Caudata > Salamandridae > Triturus > Triturus cristatus. Next base: position 621,711,178 of record NC_140585.1, read on the forward strand.
ACCTGTATACATATGACACATGAGTCCAAACTACATAGGACACAGCGCATAGCATGAACAGCAACATGAGTGACATCTACAATACTACAAACATATGTAGGCCCTGCACCACACAGTTGGTTTACCCACCATGCCACTGGGAAACAATGGGGAGCATGACACAACAGCAAATTATTTGATATCAATTGATACAGAGGAGCTACTCTCTGGGGACAGTCGAGCACTGCATCACTGGCATGGCACAGTCACCTACACCCGCAACTGTCCCCTGATGCCAGGGACACGGATAATGACACCTGACATGTAACTACCGGCGTTGCACGATGTGACTATGTCATGTGTGTGTCATGTGTTCCCATGAGCTTGCTGTAGTTGTTCCGTGACATGCATCTGCAGTAGCCGCATCCAACATGTGTGTGCGTGTCGATGGGCATGGCACACTATTACGCACACCAGGCCACATGTGGAATCAGACGTAACGGGTGTATGTATGCATCGCACATGGACTTGCGAGACAAGGACATATGTGCGTAGTCTCAATGTATGTGTGATCATTCCTGACATGTACCCCTTCATGGCAAGGTGTGTGGACTGTCCTATTTCAAGGACATGTGACCTGTGCCTCTTGTGTTCCGCAACCGGTCTGTATGATGAAACATCCTTCTTATGCACATATGTGGATGTCTGTCACTCCTGTAATGCGTCTGCCTGTTCACTTACACTGGCCCACAGCTAGTTCCATGGCATGTCATGTTGACCTTGAGCACCCACGTGTGTAGCTGACTGTTGGTAGGGGTGTCACCTGGCTGGCATACGTGTCCTGGATGCATTGCACAGAACAGACTCTGTATGAAGCATATGTGTATTAGCTGTTGAACATGTGCTCAGTTCATTGACAGTGGTGTAGTGCTGTACTCAATCTTCGTTATTCCTTCCAAAATTCTGCAGGGCACCGCCTCTCCCCCGACCAATGCCAGACTTGGCTGCCATGAGGGAACGTGACTGTATACGCCGCTACCGCTTCTCCCAACCGTTGATTGACAACTTGACCACAAGGCTGGAACAACACCTCCAACCGCTACACAGGTATCCTACTGCACTGACAGCCAAGATGAAGGTGATGGCAGCCCTACATTTCTTTGCCACGGGTATGTTTCAATTGACCATAGCTGACGTAGGTGGCATGTCCCAGACCATGTTCAGCCGTGTCCTGCATGATGTGTTAGAGGCCATGTTGTTACACCTGGATGAATTCATACAATTTCCAACTCGTGAGCAGTTGACAGGTGTCAAGGGTGAGTTCTATGCCCTGGGAGGGATGCCCCATGTCATTGGGGCCATTGATGGGACACATGTGGCTTTGGTACCACCACACGCACAGGAGGTAGCCTTCCGTAACCGCAAGCATTACCACTCCATCAATGCCCTTGTGGTATGTCTTGCTAACATGATGATATCCCATGTCTGTGCCCGTTTTCCAGGATCAGCACATGATGCCTACATCATGAGGCGTAGCAGGGTGCCTGAAATGATGCTGCAGCTGCACAACGAACGTGCATGTCTTGTTGGTGGGTATACTCTGTTAGTCCTGTATTTAGCGGTATCTTAATATCTTACTGCTTCTCCTGACCCACTTCTGTCCATGATGTTTCCATGTAGGGGACGCTGGCTATCCCAACATGCCATGGCTGAAGACGCCTCTCCGCAACCCCAGAACAGCCGCAGAACACCGGTACAACGACACCCATGGGCAGACGAGGCGCGTGACTGAGAGGACGTTTGGACTCCTGAAGAGCAGATTCCGGTGCCTCCACAAGACCGGCGGCGCACTCCCATATGCCCTGGTGAAGGTCTGCAAAATCTTCCTTGTGTGCTGCATGCTGCACAACATGGCAGTGGAGAAGGCCGTGCCACTCATCCTGGATCCGGATGAGCAGGATAATCCACCCGTGGAGGACGAAGGGCTCGGGCACGGGGCAAGTGAGGATGAGGATGAGGAGGAGGATGAGAACATCCGGAGTCAGCTTATCCGCAACTTCTTCTCATGATGGTGAGTCCCTGTGTCTGAGTGTGCACGCTTAGAGCCTTGTGTGGCATGTGTTGCAATGTGTGTGTCGAGCTGACTGTGTGCGAAGTGACTCGGAGGTTTGTTCTGATGTGTCATTCAAGTGATGATGTCATTCCCCAAATTTTTGCGGGTACACCAAATTCATTATTAGCATGGTGACAACATCAATCCTGTAGAGTGCATGTACATGTCTGCGGATTACTAGCTCTTCGCTGACTTGTTGTGTGTCTATCCTCCCCAGGTTCCTGCGGCTCTCGTCTGTTCATGTCATCATTGCACTCCTGCTATTCCTCATGAGTATTGCAATGTGTGCTGGATCAGAGTTACATGCACAGACATGGTGAAAATTCATTTTGGGTAAGGAGTGCAGCAAGGCGTTTTGTGGGTGGTACGTGTTTGTGATATGTGGGGACTGCTCCTGTGCATGTTGTGTTACCATGCATACATGTCGACTCACCATGGGCCACGTGACGTGTTGCATGGCTCCCATGAATTGATAGTCACCCTTCCTGACAGTCATCTGTCATGGATTGTGGATTCTGATGAAGGCATCAATGTGTGTATAACGTCCCTCAGGAACATATGGGATGCTAATGGTGGACATGGTGTGGGACATCCCCATATGAGGCTGAATGGGGAATTGTAGACTCTCCGTCTGCGGCAAGGGGTGTGAGGCTCAACCCCTTCACTTGTGTGCCAGATCAGTAGGATTTACCACATCTGTGCGTTGCAGGGGGTGTCCAGTGTAGGTCACACATGGTCAGCCGAATGACCTGTGATTCTGTTCCAATGGATGCAATTCCATTAGTGTGAGGCTGAGTAATAAAGGTGTTCATCACACTCCAATGTGCCTCGTCTCTGTCAATGCAGGTCTCTTGCCACTTGGCATGCGGCATCTCTGGCATACTTGCTGTAGATAATGCATAGGAGTCCATGTGTAGTTTAGCGACATGCATGCAGTTGCTCATGGATTAGGCTCTCTATTGGGCATGAAGTACATGGTCGTGTATGTTTTTTAGCAAGGTCGACCACACAATGGGCCATCACCAGCTGCTGAGGGTGTGTCTCCTGTGTGCAGGTCGCCCTTCAGTTTCCTGATCCGGTGTAATGGCTCTTTGGTGATTGTGCATGCATTGTCTCTGGGTGTGCCATGTGACACTGGACACTCCTTACTTTACACACGCGCCTGTTGCAGTTGTCCTTCTGACATCCTAGTCTTTGTGTGCAAAATGGGGCATTTTTCAGGGAGATGGCGCCTGCTGCTGCGGGCCCTGCACAAGCACCCAGTGGCCACACACACAAAATGGCGTGCATCATGTTTGGCTCGCTCACATATGCCATGCTAGTCCACAGCATCTGTACCTCATGCTGCAACGCCCTCTGCATTATGCACATGATCCACAGATAGATCCACTCCAAGTTACGACAGACCATCCCCCAGGTCCATGACAACATCCGTCTCATATACTGCCCTGCCCTCTACAGAGCAAGTACATCCAAACTCCCAGGAAACTGGTCCACTTCCAGGGGGCATCTGCACACCTCAGCTTCTACACCCTGCGCCCCAGCCACCTCACCGTCCACCATAGATAGCTGCAATGGATCACTGTCTGCTGCAGGATGACCTCCACACTCCCCACCCACACTCAGGAGGCAGTCCACAACCCCGACCCCAACCAACCTTGTACGTCTGTCATCCTAGAGCCCGTTGGGCCATCTCCGTGCATCCATCCTTGCCCTGGCCACCGTTCTTCACATCCACCGTACTCCAGCATACAGGACATTGTTCTCCCACCTGGCCACACATACCTGGGACTCCCTCCCCGTGTACCTCCACATGGGCCATGACCTCTACGCCTTGATGATGATCTCCCAAATAGGTCTGTCCGCACAGTTTAGCAAGCCCCCCCTCAGCAGCCAGAGGCCATCACAGGTGAGTGTTCCCAGGGTATGGATGGCTGGAGTTAGTTCAACACTCAGGCATAGTTAGACATTTCGACACACATATGTCATTGAATAATGCAAAATGACAGCAACATCTCATGTGCAGAACAATATGAATTTATTTTTGGTGGGGTGAGTCTTTTGGTAGATGTGCCAAGGTGCTCTACCGGGGGAATAGAATCCAAAGTTCACAGGGGGAGATGGCATCCTTGTCAGTTGGAGTCATCAGAGTCCAGACCACAGTGTTGGTCATCATTGGTCAGACTGTGACCAGCAAGTCCATGTGGCAGAGAATGTCATTGGGTGAGGTGCTGCTGTTGCGCCAGAGGGCCAGGTGCCAGGCCAGGTGACCTGGGAGACGGGGATGGTCCGCTGACTCTCACGGTCTTTTCCGTGGAAGACCCACCTTCCTCCGGGGACCCTCAGATGCAGGCCTTGACGATGTTAGGGACGCTCCGTCAGACGAATCCTCCTCCTCCTCGTCCCTCCCTGTGTCTGGTGCAGGTCTACGCCTGGTGGCACAGGGAGGGTTTGCCAGACTTTGGGCGATCTGATGGAGTGATTGGCCCATGTCCCTGTGCACCGCCAGGAGCTCAGCCAGTCTTGCCTCCATCCGTCCTTGGTGTTGTTGATGACTGGCATGATGCTCGACCTGCAGGTTCTTTATCTCATCGAGGGTCCCCTGCATCCCAGAAAGTCTGGACACGACCTGGTCCATGCCTCTGGTGTCACGCCGGTATGAGTCCAGGATGTTGCGTATGTGTGAAATACTGGGGTCCTGAGCTGGCTGGTCAGGTTCGCGCCTCCGCCTGCCTCCACTCCCACCACCCCTGCCCACACGAGCCTGGCCTGCCGTTGTGGGCACATCGGGTCTACGGGACCCCAGAGGAATGGCATTTGCAGGGTTGTCTGCTTCCTCCTGGGTGCCTGCAGAACCTTGTCCCTCCTGGTCAGACTGGCTGTGTTGTTCAGTGCGAGCAGGGCTCCTGGGTGTCTCCTGGGATGTGGCAGGAATGGGGGTGGGGGTTGGCACAGATGTACCTGACGCAGGTGCTGCAGGGGCTTGAACTCCAGAGGGGCCAGGTTGGTTGGGGTCATCCACAGAGTGGTGAGAGTCGTCGCTGCCGGTGGGATCGTCTTCACGCGGTGCCTGGGACTGTGATTCTCCCCCCCCAGTGTTGGGGGGAGATCGTCGACGTTGCCCTGTGTGTGAGAGAGACAATGTTAATGGTGTTTCATGCCACATCCATGTTTCATACATATTCAAGTTGACACAGTTCCCCCAGGTAGTTGGATGTCCCTAGCATTCCTCTCAGTGTCCACTTGGGGATGGGTATGTTGCGGGGGACAGATTGGGATGTTCTCCTGAGTGTGTGACCTGTAGATAGTTGGCTCTGATGCTTACTTGGCTCTGGATTGGTCTTGTTGTGTCACATGTCCATTGTGGGAGTGTGTGTATCCGTTGCCTGCCCCGGGGGTGTGTGCTTGTGTTAGGGGGGGGGGTGTGACCGGGCGTGCTGTTGTGTGTAGTGTGAGTTGTGATTGGGTCCCCCAGGTGATGTGTGTGTCCCCTCATGGTGCATGCTGGCATGACAGTGTGTGTGAGTTCCTGTGCTAGATACCTGTGCTTGTGGAGTTGGTGTTTGAGTGTACAGTGGTCCCAGGAGGGCCTTGTGCTGCATACAGCAGGGCCCAGTGTCAGCTACCTTGTCAGTACTTTGCCAGTCCCTGTGCATTGTGCATGGGTATGTACCTATGCCATATGGGCTGAGGACATTGTTGTCTGCGTCTCATTTTCACAATGTGTTGTGTGGGGCCCACCCTCCCAGCCTCCCGGACATCCAGTCTTGTGTTTGTGGTTGTTGTAGCCTTGGCCATGGCCTTGCCTTGATTTGTGAAGGGTGAATGGTGACGTTAGTGGCATGGGCGTGGTTTTTGGGTGTGGTTGTGTGCGGTGAGTGCTTGGGGGTAGGTGTGTGCATTTGTTGTGGTTGGGGTGTGGGTGCCATTCCCCCCAAGTTACGTGAGTTGTTTGTGTACTCACCAGGCTCTGCGACTCCTTCGACTCCGTGTAGTCCCACCGGCGGTAGCATGGCCATCACCTTCTCCTCCCAGGGATGGTAGTGTATGGTTCTGCGGGGCGGCCCACCTCCAGTGATGTTGGTCTGGGCATGTTCTTCATTCATTTTCCTCTTGACCGCCCTGCGCAGATCGTACCACCTGGCTTGGCATTCATGCCTGGTCCTTCGGACGGGCGCAACAGCATTCACCTTGTCGACAATCCTCTGCCACATGGCAGATTTTGCAGCTATGCTGGTCTGTCTGACCAATGTTCCAAACAGCTGTGGCTCGACTCTGATGACTTCGTTGACAAGGAGCTCCAGCTCCGCCGTGGTGAACTTTGGATTCTTGTCTGTGGGCATGGTGTGGGGTGTGGGTGTGGGTGTGGATGGTTGTGGGTGTGTGGGTGTGAATGTGAAGAGGGGGATGTTTGTGGAGGTGGTTGTGTGAAGGTGTGTGAGTGAAGGTGTAGCGAAGGTATGAGTTGTGTGGGGTTGTTTGTCAGTGGGTCTGGCAGCAGTGGGTCTGTTGCAAAGGCTCATGGGTTGTGTGTGTGGGCCCTTTTTATTGGTCCATTTTTGGGTGTGGCTGTGTTTGAATTTTGGTGAGTGTGTTATAAGTGGTGGTTGTGCTTTGGGGCCTCTGTTTGCCTGTTTGGATGTGCCAGGTCAGTCATTGAGATGTATTTTGTCATGTCGACGTGTTTTGTGTTGTTGTGCGAGTCGGATTGACCCTCCTTGTGCTGTTTTACAGTGTCCTGGTTCTGTAAGAGTATTTTTTGCGTAGGTACGATCCGTACATACGCGATGCTGGGTGAGGGTGCTGGGGTACGGTGTTGGTGTGCGGCGCGTACATGCGGTGCAGGGGTACGGTGCGTACATACGGTGGGGGGGCTGGGGTACAGTGTGTACTTGCAGTGCAGGGGTACGGTGCGTACATGCGGTGGGAGGGCTGGGGGTACAGTGCGTACATGCGGTGCTGGGGTACGGTGCGTACATGCGTTGGGGTGCTGGGGGTACAGTGTGTACATGCGGTGCTGGGGTATGGTGCGTACATGCGGTGGGGGGCTGGGGGTACAGTGCGTACATGCGGTAGGGAATGGCACGTACATGCGGTGGTACGGCGTGTACATGAGGGGGTGCTGCGCGTACATGGGGGTACGGCGCGTACAGTTGCGGGCCTGGGGTGCAGTGCGGACAGGGTGTTGTACGGTGCTGACATATTTGGGGGTGGGGGGGCTGTACAGCTCGTACACGGGCATGAGTTTACCCGTGTACATGTGTGCTACTGCGTTGGCTCCGTACGGGCCTTTTTACGTGAGATTGTGTTTTCGGACGGGCGGTCGGGATCGTACTTGCGCGCTCGGACTTGTGTTTTACGATTTGTAAGTGAAACTGTCCGGCTCACTTTCGTACACTTTTCCCGACGATATTCGGATGTGGACACTTTCCGACGCACTCTCGTACACTTTTCCCAACAATATTCGTAGTTATTTTTCACGTACCAATCGTACTTGGCAGTTTGTACGGTACTTGTGCGACTCGTACGTAAAAAAATACGGATACGAGTCGTACGGAATTTTTTTTTAACGGATCGGAATCGGCACCTTAGTGTTTCTATTTTCAGACTCCAGGCCATGTTGCCATTGGAGGCCAAAACAACTGTTTTCCTGCTGGAGCGGTGTAGATTCAGGCTTCCAAAAGATACCATGTGCCAATGGCTCAAATATACCAAGGGACTCATTTACAATATTTTGGCACACATCAGGGCCACAAGGCTTATTGCTGCGCTGCCCTGCACCAAAAGAAAAGGGCATGAATGTACTGTATCTTTGAGATAAGGCGCATTCCTGTCCTCTTTCACAGAGCTGCTGCACAAATGGTTGCCCATGCACCAATGCAGGCACCCTTGCACCATGGTTCAAGGGTGCCTTTGTTGAAATCGGGTTGTGTTTGCACAGGAAGGGACACCTTTCTACACAAAAACAACTGGTGCGCCTGCCCTGGTCAGGCGCATGGTTAAGACACATTCCCAGATATACGCTATATTGTAAATCTGGCAATGTGTCAAAAACCACGGGTGTTGAGTGGAAATACCAAATGCAAGCCCATGGCACGCCTCCCCGAAGCAGTGTGAGGCAACACAGCGACTTGCACTGCGTTATCTTACACCATATCTACGAGGCCATGTAAAGCCACGCAGGGCGGCTTTCCGTGGCCTCGTAGATATGGGTATGCCCAGTGAGCTGCCGGAACCTCAAGAAAAGTGACGTTCTGGATGTGCACTGGGCTTATACATAAGCCCTCTAGAGTTTAAGGAAGAATCTCTGAGAGACGGGGTACCAAGCATAGCAAAACCTGAGGAGGAGTAGCCCAGCACCTCAATAGTCAGAATCCTCTATCAGAGACTCAATAAATAGAACATTTTCTCTTTAAGCAGAACTTAAGCTCAGTAGTCTCCTGACTAATCACCATTGTATGTAATGCATACTGACACCCAGATCCTCCCAGGCAACATCACCTGCTTCCTTGTTGCTATTGGGTATTTTACTGCTAAACTAGCCCATCTAGGCTATGCTCTGCTAGCAACAAGCTCACTAGAACTCAGTTATAAAGGACACTCTCATATTTCTAATTTGGAATCAGGGTTACTTTTTCTCTTGCTCTGTAAGAAGGGGTTTTCAGCTGGTAGGGCCAGTCCCCAGACATCTTTTTCTTGAATGCTGCTGTGCTAGTCGAACGTCTTATCCGGTTTTCAAGGACCTTGAGGAGATCCTTGTGGGCTTTCTAGAAAGCAGCACAGATTAGAATCCTGTATCACATTTAGAGGGGGTGGGCCTTCCAAGGTAGCACGAGTCGGAGTGAGTATACTCTGAACCAAGGCATTGCACTTAGATTAGATGGTTGTGGAGACCAAGAAATGCTGAGTATCATAGGGAAGAGTGCTGGATGTGAATTAGAGACAAATGTTGCTTGTGAGAGACAAAAACCCTAGACAAAAAATCACCTTGAACAGCCAAGTTTCCTGAAATAAGTGAGGAAGTGGAGATGGATCTTGGCAGACAGAAGAGTATGCACATACCAAACTTGTTGATCCTGTTTAGGGAGAAGAAAGCTACCGGGAGCAGACTGTTGCAGTAGACAGGTTGTTCAGAATTAGGGAGTTGATGGGGATTTTGAATAAAAGAAGGAACCAAGCGTCAGACTGATTATATGTTTAGGAACTGGAGGCTAGGGCTGAGGGAGTGATGTCATGGGGTATGCAATAGGAAGGCACAAATATTTGGGGGTCACGGATGAAGGACAAAAGATTGGTTTTGTTGTGACTGAGGTTAAGTCTACAGGAGTGAAGGACCATCCAGTGAATGATGTCTTTGAATCAATCTGCTATTTTTGCTTTGCACTGGGTAATGGTAGAGGGGAGTCAGAAAACGTGCATGCTGTCATCATATAGTTGATAGGAGAAACCAAATGATGAGACGATGTCACAGAGATAAGTGATGTAGAGTGAGAAGAGGAGAGGTCCGAGGATTTATCTTTGACAATGAGACAACATTAATGATGGCTAGAGCCAGATATTTTGCTTAATGTTACAAATTTTGTGTTTATGGTCTTACTAAAGGGGGTGTATAATATTTTGAAAGCATAGAATGATCACTAAAGGAGTGGTGTAAAGTGTACTGAAGGCCTCTTCAACAGATATATTTGCCACATCACTTATATATAGGACAGAGCTTACTCATGATTTCCAATACCCTTCAACAAGGCCCATTCAGATGAACTGGATATGCAAGGTCAACCAATGCCCTACAGTAGAGTGGGTGTCTGTGCATGCAGATAGGTTGAGGAAGGGAAGAAAGAAGACCATAGAGCTGTACTTCTGTACTAAAGGGAGAGAGGGCAGTTGCAAAGCAAAATACTTTTCAACAAATACTGTCTCCTGTAGACCTACCTAACAAATGTACACAGATGTACAGATTTCTGTTGTAAAAAGTTCCTGCTCATGAACCAAGATACAGAATGTGTGCAGTCTTCTCCCTAGGAAATGGCAGACGGGATTAGATAGGGATTCTTAGCAGGCTTGACTGTTGATCACACTAAGGCGTCGATTCTGATCCAGAGCGTTTTCTCCGTCCGACTCGTACCCGGGAAATAAACATTACAAACATGGAAGTACGATTCACACGGAAACACCATTTCCGTACGAATCGTAACAAACACCGACCGACGAAAAAAAACATACCAATGTGATCCGGGAAGGCTCCGACGTGACGTCGGGACGCTTGCAGGCTGCAGTTCACGAACCAGGAAGTACGATCCGCACCGACGTCACCCCGCACGGATTATATTTTCCGGCTGCCAAAAACTGCCAGGAAATCAGGACGACGCGCACAAGGAGCACCTGTACGCGACGGACAGCCATGGACCCGAACCTACGTGTCATCCCAGCCCTCATAGCAGTCCACCTGCTCTACAGGCACCAACGCAGACGCCGCAGAAGGTCAGAATAACACCCAGGGGCAAAGGGGGGGGCAGGGGCAGGACACATAACCCCCACACAAGTCACAAATCACACATGCCCTGGACATACCTGACCTGCAGGACCTGGTCACCTCGAGGGGGTGGGGGCGTGTCCAGCAACGCAAGCGTCCGCCACAATGGAAGTGGATGTTGACGCGAACCGGCAACACAACAATACCGGTACGTACCGTACCCACGCCTTAAGAGCGTGGGTACGAGCCGTACCACGCCCACCACTACGTCACCCCAACAATGGCGGTACGGCCCGTACCCACGTTCGAATGGCCTGGGTACGGGTCGTACCAGCATTGTTGGGGTGATGTGGGGGTACGCGTGGTACGACCCGTACCCACGCTCTGAAGGGCTGGGGACGGTGCGTACCCCTATGGCACCCCATTGGGGGTCTGCACCGTACCCAGGCCCTCAGAGCGGTGGTACGGGTCGTACCACGCGTACCCCCACATCACCCCAACAATGCTGGTACGGCCCGTACCCAGGCCATTCAAACGTGGGTACGGGCCGTACCGCCATTGTCGGGGTGACGTAGTGGTGGGCGTGGTATGGCCCGTACCCACGCTCTTAAGGCCTGGGGACGGTACGTACCCAGGCCTGCAAACCGTGGGTACAGGAATGTACGGGGCGTACCCCCACCCGTGAATGAATGGAGCATACCCCCACCCCACCAGTGTATGTATGGAGCGTACCCACACCCGTTTATGAATGGAGCGTACCCCCACCCCACCAGTGTATGTACGGACCGTACCCCCACCCGTGTATGCATGCAGCGTACCAACTCCCCACCCGTGTATGTACGGAGCGTACCCACACCCGTGTATGAATGGAGAGTACCCCCACCCGTGTATGAATGGAGCGTACCCCCACCCCACCAGTGTATGTACGGAGCGTACCCACACCCGTGTATGAATGGAGCGTACCCCCACCCCACCAGTGTATGTACGGACCGTACCCCCACCCGTGTATGCATGCAGCGTACCAACTCCCCACCCGTGTATGTACGGAGCGTACCCACACCCGTGTATGAATGGAGAGTACCCCCACCCGTGTATGAATGGAGCGTACCCCCACCCCACCAGTGTATGTACGGAGCGAACCCACACCCGTGTATGAATGGAGCGTACCCCCACCCCACCAGTGTATGTACGGAGCGTACCCCCACCGTGTATGAATAGAGCGTACCCCCACCCCACCAGTGTATGTACGGAGCGTACCCACAACCGTGTATGAATGGAGCGTACCCCCACACCACCAGTGTATGTACGGACCGTACCCCCACCCGTGTATGCATGCAGCGTACCAACTCCCCACCCGTGTATGTACGGAGCGTACCCACACCCATGTATGAATGGAGTGTACCCCCACCCGTGTATGAATGGAGCGTACCCCCACCCCACCGGTGTATCTACGGAGCGTACCCACACCCGTGTATGAATGGAGCGTACCCCCACCCCACCAGTGTATGTACGGAGCGTACCCCCACCCGTGTATGAATAGAGCGTACCCCCACCCCACCAGTGTATGTACGGAGCGTACCCACACCCGTGTATGAATGGAGCATACCCCCACCCCACCAGTGTATGTACGGACCGTACCCCCACCCGTGTATGCATGCAGCGTACCAACTCCCCACCCATGTATGTACGGAGCGTACCCACACCCGTGTATGAATGGAGCGTACCCACACCTGTGTATTTCCCAACCGTACATGCCCAGACATAGGAGGGGTGTGTGTAGAGTCCTCCCAGCAGTGCCCAGACACAGGAGGGGTGTGTGCAGAGTCCTCCCAGCAGTGCCCAGACATAGGAGAGGTGTGTGCAGAGTCCTCCCAGCAGTGCCCAGACACAGGAGGGGTGTGTGCAGAGTCCTCCCAGCAGTGCCCAGACACAGGAGGGGTGTGTGCAGAGTCCTCCCAGCAGTGCCCAGACACAGGAGGGGTGTGTGCAGAGTCCTCCCAGCAGTGCCCAGACATAGGAGGGGTGTGTGCAGAGTCCTCCCAGCAGTGCCCAGACACAGGAGGGGTGTGTGCAGAGTCCTCCCAGCAGTGCCCAGACACAGGAGGGGTGTGTGCCTATCACTCCCAGCAGTGCCCAGACACAGGAGGGGTGTGTGCAGAGTCCTCCCAGCAGTGCCCAGACACAGGAGGGGTGTGTGCAGAGTCCTCCCAGCAGTGGCCAGACATAGGAGGGGTGTGTGCAGAGTCCTCCCAGCAGTGCCCAGACACAGGAGGGGTGTGTGCAGAGTCCTCCCAGCAGTGCCCAGACACAGGAGGGGTGTGTGCCTATCACTCCCAGCAGTGCCCAGACACAGGAGGGGTGTGTGCAGAGTCCTCCCAGCAGTGCCCAGACACAGGAGGGGTGTGTGCAGAGTCCTCCCAGCAGTGCCCAGACATAGGAGGGGTGTGTGCAGAGTCCTCCCAGCAGTGCCCAGACACAGGAGGGGTGTGTGCAGAGTCCTCCCAGCAGTGCCCAGACACAGGAGGGGTGTGTGCAGAGTCCTCCCAGCAGTGCCCAGACATAGGAGGGGTGTGTGCAGAGTCCTCCCAGCAGTGCCCAGACACAGGAGGGGTGTGTGCAGAGTCCTCCAGCAGTGCCCAGACATAGGAGGGGTGTGTGCAGAGTCCTCCCAGCAGTGCCCAGACATAGGAGGGGTGTGTGCAGAGTCCTCCCAGCAGTGCCCAGACACAGGAGGGGTGTGTGCAGAGTCCTCCCAGCAGTGCCCAGACATAGGAGGGGTGTGTGCAGGGTCCTCCCAGCAGTGCCCAGACACAGGAGGGGTGTGTGCAGAGTCCTCCCAGCAGTGCCCAGACACAGGACGGGTGTGTGCAGAATCCCCCCAGCTGTGCCCATGGAAGGAATGGGGTTGAGTACACACAGATACAATGGCCACAATTGTCAGGTGCTCAAAGACCCAGCAGAACACGAAACACATGTGTGCGAGGCTGGGAGTACACACATGCAAAGTGCGGAAAAGGGAACATGTACACATGAAGTCCTGTCAATATACTCCAGTCACAAGTACAGTGACCCCCAAGGATGACACAAATGATGCAGGTGGAGACCTTGGCCAGCATGCATGGCCAAAGTTGAAGGGGTCCGTCACACACCCAGCAAATGTACACACAGCACTGCACAAATGTCTTCACAACACCCTGCAGGGAAGATGTCATGGTCCACAGAGGAAGGCACACACCCTGTGACAATGTCACCATGCAGTAACAGCTTACATGAGCAAAGTTTGATAGCAAATACCGTGTGATGGCACACAGATAACAGGGTCCACCCCACGAACAGCACACTACAACATATCCCAGACACCTAACACATTATCGCCACCCCAAATCATGGAGCAGCACCACCAACAGCAATGCCAGAAAAGCAGTAGTGTGCCAAGGAAAATAAAATAGCTTTATTCAGCAATGTCCCAAAATGATTTGTACGAAGAGTTCAAAATGCACAAGGCACATAGGGCAGTCCATTGTTCCAATCCAGGTGGGGGACACATTGGGATGCGTGTCCCCTAGCTTGCCTGCACAGTTCAGACTACCTTGTCATCCACAGGGGGGGGGGGCATCATGTGGGGGGGAAGGACCAGGCACCGCAGGGACAGGAGGGGCAAGGGCAGGTGTTGTGGGTGCAGGGACGGACGACTCCAACACAGGGGGTGGGGCAGCGCCAAAGGTGGATTCGAGCACGGCGCTGCACACTACTGCCAGGTCGCCCAGCGTCTCCCCTGCACCCGAAGGAACCACAGGCCCCAAGGAGGGGGGGGGTCGCAGGGATGGGTCGCAGCGCTACCGGGGGAGGTTGTGGACAGGGGGGGGCTCAACTCCCCTACTGGTGTCCTGCCTCCACCGCTTGCGGGGGGGTGCCACACTGGGGCTGATGGACACACTGGGCAGGACTGACCCTGTGTCCGACACTTGGCCAGGAGAGCTGAGGGGAGTGGATTTGGAGGGTGGTGGTCGTGAGGAATGTGGACTCCCACTCTGGCTGCGTGTCTTCCGTTTCCTCCCCCGACCCAGTGGGTGTGCCTACTTCACCCTGTATGTGCGTGCCAGGAGGTGTGCGCTTTGCCTTCCCTGGTGGTGTGGTGCCTGTGTCTGGTGGTGTGCGTGCATGGCTACGTCTGGGTGTGCTTTGGACAGGCATGGGAGTGGGAAGTGTGGATGCTGCAGGGGTAGGGGGGGACGTATCGCTGCAGGAGACCCAATGCTGCAGTCAGTGTCGAGTCTATGGACCGCAGAAAGTTGCGTTGGTGAGACTGCACAGCTGAAATGCCCTCCATGTATGCCTCCATCTGGTTGAGCACTTGGCTGTGGCCATGGAGGACATTAAGCATCGCAGTCTGACCAACCTGCAACTGCCACAGGATGTCCACAGACTTGGCATTGGTGGCAGCAGTGGAGACAGGGGGTGCGGTGCCTGGCAAGAAGGAGACACGTGGTGACCGAGCACGGCGGGAAGGGACACGAGCAAGTGGGAGGCCGTTGATCGGAATGGAGGGGGCGGGTAGTGATGGAGTGCTGGTGTCAGCTGTGAGACCAGCCTCCGCCCCCTCGGATTGCTCAGCCTCGGACCCGTCTGCGTCATAGTCGGTGGTGGTTTGACTGGACAGGTCCTCCGCTGCACTCCCGTCGGCCTCCGTGCCACTCGATGTGCCAGACAACTCTGCACTGCTGGCACTGGTGCTCGCTCCCTCCTCACGGTCCGTGCCAGTGTCTCCCTCGTAGTCCCCCGATGATGCTGTGGGCAAGGTGAAGAGACAGGAGAAATCAGACACCTGTATACATATGTCACATGAGTCAACTCTACATAGGTCACAGTGCATAGCCTGAAAAGCAACAAGAGTAACATCTACAATACATGGTACCTATGTAGTCCCTGCAACACACAGTTTGTTGACCCCCCATGCCACTGTTAAAATATGGAGAGCATGACACAATAGCAAATTACTTGATATCAAATTGTACAGAGGAGCCAGGCTCTGGGGACAATCTAGCACAGCATCAGCGACACACAGCGTAGCCAAGAAAGGCATGAGCAGGAACCATGTCTAGCAACTCTTGGGACATGCTGCAAAGGTAATACTGAAAAACATGGCCAACATGACTGGGGCACTGCACCTTGAGTGTTTGGCCACACAAACATCACACACTGGCCAGACCAAGCAAGGAGACTTCAGGTTTGGACATGTAGGCCTTGGCCGCACCAACCCCCCCCCTACCTGAGACAATGTGATTGAGACAGAGGAAGTACTTACACCTCTTAGTCTGGGATGATAACACATGGCCTGCAATTAATCCTGATCGCACACAAACTACCCCTGGTGCGCCTGTCCACATATTTCACTGACAAACAACCATCATCAGATAGTTGTACCAAGACACACACGCACTGGCCCCTGTGAGTATGCACCAGCTAATTTAG
This sequence comes from Triturus cristatus, assembly GCF_964204655.1. Taxonomy (NCBI): domain Eukaryota; kingdom Metazoa; phylum Chordata; class Amphibia; order Caudata; family Salamandridae; genus Triturus; species Triturus cristatus. The sequence continues at coordinate 621,727,215 of NC_140585.1, forward strand.
GTCACCCTGTACAGTGGACACATGTAGCACAGTATACGTGAATACAAATGAGGCCATGGTACTATGCCACAGGGCCCAAACCATGCTGAAGACACAGAGAATGTCCACATTGTCTGATGACACACATGATACCTAGGAAAAGGTGCCCCAAGGGACTGTAGTGGCCTCACTACTCCATGGCCCTGGATGGATATGACTGGAACACAAGCCAACATCCCTGCACTATGCACATCTCACGCTCAAGCACATCATGTCAGAGGGCACAACATTCGACATGCAGGCAGTAAGGCAGTACAAATGAAACACACACTCCCATGTTGGGACTCAGCATCTGTGCCAACTAACATGGACCCCACAATGACAGAACTGGCCAGGGCACAGGAACGTGCAAAAACCTGTTACACACCACCCCCACACATGATGCTGCAAGCATTGGGCACTTGGAGTTACTGCCAGCCTAGATGACCTTGTGCAAGAGTGACTACACACAGACCAGGGAACACATGGCAAGGAGGGGAAGGGAGGCAGAACAGCACCGCTTTACTTTGGGGAACAGGATATGCACTGCACATTTAAACCCTGGCAGTGTATCCATGCAACTGCGCACTTCCAAGAGCTGGTCACACACAATAAACACACATGTACCTACCCCCTTCCTGCTGCTGCTTCTCCAGTAAGCGCCTGTCCAAGTCGGGGAAGACCACCGCCAGCACACGCTTCTGGATGTGGGTCAGACGCCGGCGCCCACGTTTTTTTTGGCTCACAGATGAGTCCCCCAGCAGGACCCGTGCGATCCTCCGCGTACAGCACCGGATGTCCTGCCAGCGTTTCCTCACCTGGTCTAGGCGCCGCTTCCGACCCTCCGTCCTCCTCACGGCACTGACGGCTTGCTTTCAGATCTCCCCCTTGGCACAGACGCCTACCTGTGAGGATGCAAAAGTGACAATACATCAATCCACCTCATCAATGATACAGAGACACGCATATTACAAATTATGCATGTTTGAACTGGCCATAGTATGCAGCCAACTCATTGCACCTTTGCCATAGTGACATCATCCTCCTGGGAATGGGCGAATGCAGAAGGTGCCATAGAAAGTACACAGGTGGCATGAGGGGTGCAACACAATCAATGATGCAGGCTCACACTGTGCATCCCAACCTACAACAGGAATCTGAACAGTACCCCTAAGCAGTCACATGCCCCAGCCCACTTACGCTACCTCAGCAGAGTACACAGACACACACAGGCACAGAACAATCACCTGGCATAGGCAACTGCCACTACAAACCTCACTCTGCACATGTGCCACTAGACTGGGGGTGTCACAGATGTGGGGCTGTCTCAGCACAGCAGACATCCAGCACAGCTCCCTGCTCACATCAGATGGCCAGGGTGTATCCATCCCACATGCAGCTGGGGTGCAACACTCCACATATGCACACACCCACATGACAGGGGACTCACACACACACACCAATATCCAGGGGACGACCACATCATTTGCACACTCTCACCACAGGTACACTGAACAGACACACATCAGTGGGTCCTGGCACCTATCACCCTGGGGGGAGCACAGACTCACATCAGGACTGTAGAAACAACATTTCCAGGAGGAGGAGGCAGTCCGAAAGTGGCATGCACCATGCAGTGATCGTCACAGTAAGCACCATGCTAGTGCGTTGTGCACACAGGAACTACAGCATGCTCTGCATGGGAGACATGAGCCCTCCCCCCCTGGGACCCACTATGAAGAACCCTGCATGTCTGTCACACCTGGACACAATGCCAGAAGTCACAGTCACTAAAAGGGGCACAGTTTAAGCTAGTGGAGTCTGCACTCACCTGCTCCCCTGGTCGACCATACAGCATGGTGTACTGTGGGAGGATCACATCCACCAACGCCATATTCTCCTCCATGGTGAATGGCTGGGCCCTCTCCACAGACCTGGACATGGTGCCAGAGGAATCACAAGCAGCAGCAGTGGTGTGTAATGCAAGGATGTGCAGGCAAGTGCTCTCTCAAGGGACCTGGCTGCCTTATATCTTCCTTGCTGGCCTGTTTCATTTACAGGAGTACAGAGTGATTGGCTCAGTCACATTTGCATCCTACGTGTCGTCCAATCATTTGAAAACTACCCCAGTGACAGGCTTTGCATGGTCTTAAATTTGAGCAGATGTAATGTCAACAACCACATTGCAACAAAGTAAATTGTCTCCAACCGACTTCTGCTGGCCACATGATGCAAAATTCAAACCTGAAACTCGGTCTCCATGACAACCAGCATGCATTTAGGCCCCTATACTTGTCCCTCATGTGTCCCCTATGGCAATCCTATGTCACAACACAGGTACGGTGCGTCCCACAGCCCTAGGGCACCCCAAATGCATTGCAACGGACCGTACATGCGTGTGTACGGTCCCCATCACTATGGGAGTGCTCGCGTACGTGTACGCCTTAGTAGTCCGGACCGTACACACGCATGTACGGTCCGTATCACTATGGTGGTGCTGGCGTATGCGTACGCCATAGTGACAGGGACCGTACACACGCGTGTGTACGGTCCGGACTACTGAGGCGTAGGAATACGCCAGCACCAGCATAGTGATACGGACCGTACACGCGTGTGTACGGTCCGGATTACTAAGGCGTACACGTACGCGAGCACCCCCATAGTGATAGGGACCGTACACACGCGTGTACGGTCCCTATCACTATGGTGGTGCTGGCGTATGCGTACGCCTCAGTAGTCCGGACCGTACACACGCGTGTGTACGGTCCCTATCACTATGGCGTACGCATACGCCAGCACCACCATAGTGATAGGGACCGTACACGCGTGTGTACGGTCCGGACTACTAAGGCATACACGTACGCGAGCACCCCCATAGTGATAGGGACCGTACACACGTGTGTTCGGTCCGTATCACTATGGTGGTGCTGGCGTATGTGTACGCCATAGTGATAGGGACCGTACACACGCGTGTGTACGGTCCGGACTACTGAGGCGTACGCATACGCCAGCACCACCATAGTGATACGGACCGTACACGTGTGTGTACGGTCCCTATCACTATGGGGGTGCTGTAGTCCGGACCGTACACACGCATGTACGGTCCCTATCACTATGGCGTACGCATACGCCAGCACCACCATAGTGATAGGGACCCCACACACACCCTCGGAGCGTATGTACGGTGGGATTCACACCTGACAGTGGTGACAGGCGGCACACAGGAATGAATTGAGCTGTCATACATGGCCAAGGCTGGACATCAAGGCATCGTCTGTGCAGTACTACATGTGTCGGGCACAGGTGGGTCAGGCTGTGATGTGGCACCATACTCCTGAGGTGTGAAGCTAATTACAGTATGATGGGCTGTGTACACATGTCACATGTGATGGTGCCCTATGTGCCACACATCCCCTTCACTCCTTTGACATGTGTGCATGTAGTACTGACTTGGTGGGCCATGCGTCACTGGCATGGCACAGTCACCGACACCCGCAAATGTCCCCTGATGCCAGGTACACGGAATGTTACCCCTGACAAGTGAATGCCCGCATTGCACGCTGTAGCTATGTCATGTGTGTGTTATGTGTTCCCATAGGTTTGCTGTAGGTGTTTGGTCAAATGCATCTGCTGTTGCTGCAACCAACATGTGTCTGTGTGTAGATGGGCATGGCACACTGTTACGCACACCAGCACACATGTGTAATCCGACGTAAGGTGTGTATGTATGCATCGACACGGAGTTTCAAAACAAGGACATATCTGCATACTCTCAATGTATGTGTGATCAGTCTTGACATGTAATCCTTCATGGCAAGGTGTGTGGTCTGTCCTTTTTCTATTACATGTGACCTGTGCCTCTAGTGTTCCGCAACCTGTCTGTACAATAAACATCCTTCCTCTGCACATATTTGGATGTCTGTAACTCCTTTAATGCGTCTGCCTGCTCACTTACACTGGCCCACGGCTAGTTTCATGGCATGGCATAATGAGGTTGAGAATCAACATTTGTAGCTGGCTCTTGGTAGGAGTGTCACATGCCTGGCAAACGTGTCCAGGGCATATTGCACAGACCTGACTCTGTATGTAGCATATGTGTATTGCCTGTTGAGCATGTGCTCTGTACATTGACATTGGTGGTGTACTGTACTCACTCTTCGTTGTCCCTTCTAATTCACTGCAGGGCTCCGCCTCTCCCTCGAGCAATTCCGGACTTGGCTGACATGCGGGAAAATGACTGTATACGCCGCTACCGCTTCCCCCAACGTTTGATTGTGGACTTGACGACACGGCTGGCAGCACACCTCCAACCGCTACACAGGTGTCCTGGTGCACTGACACCCAAGATGAAGGTGATGGCAGCCCTACATTTCTTGGCCACGGGTACCTTTCAACATACCATTGCCCATGTCGGTGGCATGTCCCAAACCATGTTAAGCCGTGTTCTGCATGATTTTTTAGAGGCCATGTTGGAGCACCTTGATGAGTTCATTAAATTCCCAACTCCTGAGCAGTTGACAGCTGTCAAGCGTGAGTTCTTTGCCCTGGGAGGGATGCCCCATGTCATTGGGTCCATAGATGGAACACATGTGGCTTTGGTACCACCACAGGCACAGGAGGTAGCCTTCCGTAACCGCAAGCATTACCACTCCATTAATGCCCTTGCGGTGTGTCTTACCAACATGGTTATTTCACATGTCTGTGCTCGTTTCCCAGGATCAGCACACGATGCGTACATCATGAGGCGTAGCAGGGTGCCTGAAATGATGCTGCAGCTGCTCAACGAACGAGCATGTATTGTTGGTGGGTATACTCTGGCAGTCCTGTATTTAATGTCATCTTCCTGTCTTACTGCTTCTCCTGACCCACTGTTGTCCATGATGTTTCCATGTAGGGGACGCTGGCTATCCCAACATGCCATGGCTGATCACGCCTCTCCGCAACCCCAGCACGGCTGCCGATCACCGCTACAACAACGCCCATGGGCGGACCAGGCGAGTGATAGAGAGGACGTTTGGCCTCCTGAAGAGCCGATTCCGTTGCCTCCACAAGACCGGTGGCGCATTCCCATATGCACCGGTGAAGGTCCGCAAGATATTCCTCGTGTGCTGCATGCTGCACAACATGGCAGTGGAGAAAGCTGTGCCACTCATCCTGGATCCAGATGAGCAGGACCATCCACCCGTGGAGGATGAAGGGCTTGGGCACGAGGCAAGTGATGTGGAGGAGGAGGAGGCGGTCGAGGACATGCGGAGTCGGCTCATACGCGACTTCTTTGCTTAGTGGTGAGTTCCAGTGTCTGAGTGTGCATGCATTTGGCTGTGTGTGGCATGTGTTGCAATATGTGTGTCCATCTGCATGTCTTCCAAGTGAGTCAGAGGTGTGTTTGGTTGTGTCACTCGAGTGATGGTGCAATAGAAGAATGTTTTTCCAGAGTCATCATTGTCACCTCGCATGTTGACAACCTAATACGTGTCGAGTACATGCACATGCATGCGGATGTGCTTCTTTTGGCTGACTTCTGGAGTGTCTCCCATCCACAGGTACTTGCGCATGCTGTCTGCTGGTGGCATTGTGGTGCTCCTGCTATTCTTCATGAACACAGCAACATGTGCTGAATCAGCGTTACATGCACGGACAATTTCGAAAATCTCCTTCGGGTAAGGGATGCAGCACGGCTTTTTGGGAGTGGTATTTGTTTTGGATGTGTGTGCACTGCTCCTGTTCATGTTTGGATACTTCACATACATGTAGATTCACCATGGGGCACATGACCTGGAGCAGAATTCACCTGAATTGATGGTCAGACTTGGTGACAGTCATCTGTAATGGGATTGTGATGGAGCCATCAATGTGTGTAACACTGGCCTCCGAAACATACGGGTTGCACCGGGTTGACATGGTGTGTGAATTCCCCATTAGGGGCTCAATGGTGTATAGCAGGCTCTTCGTGAGCAGCAGGGGGTGTTTAGCTGTAATCCGTCACTTGTGTGCCAGTGCCATGGATTTCCAGCATCTATGGTGGTAAGGGGGGTACCAGTGTTGGTCCCACGTGTTCATCCACATGACCTGTGTATGTGTTGACAGAGTTGCATTAGCATTCCGACACACATGAGTAATAAAGGTGTCCCTCTGCCTCCAAGGTGCCTCATCTCTGTCAATGGTGGTCTGTTGCCACTGTGCATGCGACATGTCTGGCATTGTTCTCAGAGATGGTGCATATGAGTCTATGTGTAGAGTATCAAGATGCAAGCTGTTTGTCATGGATTAGATTCTGAATTGTACATGATGTCCATGGCTGTGTAGGTTTTGTGGTATGTCAGTCTCCACGACGGCCACTGTGCCGCATGTGAATCCATTGTGTGTGTGTGTGCCATGTTGAACCAGACATTCCTTCCTTGACATACACCTTTTGCATGGTTCCTTCCTGAGATCCTTGTCTTTGTGTGCTACTTGTGGCATTGTTTCCTTGACATGGCGCATGCTGCTGCAGGCCCTGCTGCAAGGGCACCCAGTGTCCACGCAATCGAGCTGGTATTCATCATGGATTGCTTGCTGACATGTGCTATGCTGCTCAGCAGCATCTGTGCCTCATGCGGCAGCACACTCTGCATTATGCACAAGATCCCCAGTTCCATCCACCTCAAGGCAAGAGGGAGACCATCCCCCAGGTCAACTATGAAATCCGTGTCTACTCCTACCCTGCACTCTACGGACATGTGCGTTAGGAATCCCATGATACTTGTCCACATCCAGAGTGCATCTGCACAGCTCTGCTACTACATCCGGCGACCAGGCCACATCAACGTCCAACAGAGATGGGGGAAGTGGATCACTGCCAGCTGCAGGATGATCTTCTCAATCCACGCACACACTCAGGATGCAGCCCACAACCACAACACAACCTTGTGGCACTGTGATCCAACACCCAATTGTGCCATCTCCATGCATCCAACCTTGGCTGGCCCACCATTCTCCACATCCACCTGACTCAAGCATGCAGGACATGGTTCTGCCACATGTCTACACATACTTGGGACTCCCACCCCAGGACACTCCACATGATCCCTGACCTCTGCGCATAACTGTTGCTCTTCTAAATAGGTCTGTAGGCACAGTTGTGCGGGCACCCCCTCAGCTGGTTGGGCCCATCACGGGTGAGTATGGTGCTCCATGTCTGTCTTGGATGGTACGTTGTGACCCATGTGTGTCCTGTGCCAGACTCAGACCCCAGGGTATGGATGTTTGGAGTTAATTCAGAAATTAGGCATGGTTTGACTTTACAACCCACACATGTAGTGGAATAATGCTAAATGACGGCATCATCTTGTGATTGTGATGAATTTTATTAGTGCTGGGGTACGTGTTTGGGGGGTGACAAGAGGTGCTTGGCGGGAGTGTAGCATCCAAAGTTCACAGGGGGAGTTGGTGTCCTTGCCATTGACAGTCATCAGAGTCTGTGCCACAGTCTTTGTCAACATTGGTCAGACAGTGACCAGCAAGGCCATGTGGCAGAGAATGTCCTTTGCTGCTGTGCTGCTGTTGGGCCAGCGGGCCAGGTGCCGGGCCAGGTGACCTGGGAGATGGTGATGTTCCGCTGACTCTCACGGTTTTTTTCGTGGACGAACCACCTTCCTGCGGGGACCCTCAGACGCCTGCCTTGACGATGCAAGGGACGCTCCATCAGATGTATCCTCCTCCTCCTTCCTCCCTGTGTCTGGTGCTGCTCTATGCCTGGTGGCACAGGGAGGGTTTGCCAGGTTTTGGGCGATCTGATGGAGGGATTGGCTCACGTCCCTGTGCACCGCCAAGAGCTCTGCAAGTCTTGCCTCCATCCTGGCATGATGCTCAACCTGCAGGGCCTTCATCTCATTGAGGGTCCCCACTACCTGGGCGATGCCTCTGGAGTCACGCCGGTATGTGTCCAGGATGGTTCTGACGTGTGCCATAGCCGGGTCCTGAGCCAACTGGGCAGGTTCGCGCCTCCGCCGTCCTCCACTCCCACCACCCCTGCCCACTTGCGCCTGGCCTGCCGTTGTGGGCACATCGGGTCTCCGGGACCCCTGAGGGATGGCATTTGCGGTGTCGCCTGCCTCCTCCTGGGTGCCCGGAGAACCTTGTCCCTCCTGGACAGACTGGCTGTGTTGTTGTGTGCGGGCAGGGCTCCTGGGTGTCTCCTGGGATGTGGCAGGAATGGGGGTGGTGGTTGGCACAGTTGTACCTGACGCAGGTGCTGCAGGTGGTTGGACACCAGAGGGGCCAGGTTGGTCTGGGTCATCCACGGAGTGGTGAGAGTCGTCGCTGCCGGTGGGGTCCTCTTCACGCAGAGCCTGGTCCGGTGAGTCTTCCCCCCCAGTGTTGGGGGGAGATCGACGACATTGACCTGTGTGTGAGAGAGACAGTGTTAATTGTGTTACATGCGACATCCATGTTTCATTCATTTTTGATTTGGCACAGTTCCTCTGGGTGGTTGGATTTGGCTAGCATTCCTTACACAGTGCACTTGTGCATGGGTATGTCCCTTGGCCACAGCTTTCGACACTTTACCTATGTGTGACACAATCTTAGTTGATACATCTTTTGGGAACGCAGTCAGCAGTGTAGTGAGCGGGCGTAGCAAGCCATGCAGAGCCGCCTTACGTGTTGCACTGTACGTGGCCAAATGGTGTTTATTCCATGCTATTTGAGAATGCAGGTAGGTAACTTAACAATTTGTGACAGGGTTCTGACGAACACAGTGGGTAGGTATACTGGGTGTAAGGTTCTGTTTGTGCCTGCAGCACGGATGTACTCGTGCACAGATTGACACATGGCCTAGTGTTTATCAAAGGTTGAAGGGGGGGTTAAGGCACTGCCAAACCTTGTCTACATGCACACAGTCCACCTGCTGACGAGCGGACATGGCCACACCACCCAAGGGTGATTTGGTCTCCCTCTGTCTCCCTTTCTCCCTCCCTCTGTCAGCCTCCTCCCACTGTCCGTCTCCCTCTTTCTCCCTTTCTCCCTCCGTCAGCCTCCTCCCTCTGTCCGTCTCCCTTTCTCCCTCCCTCTATCAGCCTCCTCCCTCTGTCCGTCTCCCTTTCTCCCTCCCTCTATCAGCCTCCTCCCTCTGTCCGTCTCCCTTTCTCCCTCCCTCTGTCAGCCTCCTCCCACTGTCCGTCTCCCTCTATCTCCCTTTCTCCCTCCCTCTTTAAGCCTCCTCCCTCTGTCCGTCTACCTTTCTCCCTCCCTCTATCAGCCTCCTCCCTCTGTCCGTCTCCCTTTCTCCCTCCCTCTGTCCGTCTCCCTTTCTCCCTCCCTCTATCAGCCTCCTCCCTCTGTCCGTCTCCCTTTCTCCCTTCCTCTGTCAGCCTCCTCTCACTGTCCGTCTCCCTCTATCTCCCTTTCTCCCTCCCTCTGTCAGCCTCCTCCCTCTGTCCGTCTCCCTTTCTCCCTCCCTCTGTCAGCCTCCTCCCTCTGTCTGTCTCCCCTTCTCCCTCCCTCTGTGAGCCTCCTCCCTCCCTCTGTCTGTCTCCCTGTGTCCACCTCTGTCTCTGTCCCTCTCTCTGCCCCTCTCCCTCCCTCTGTGTGTCACCCTCTGTCACCTCAGCCCAGCTTCCTGGGCACACACAGTTTGCAGGTCTTGCAAAGGCCATTGGCTTGTTCATGTGGGTTTGTTTCTTCTCTGCCGGCACCCATTGGGCGTAGTGTCTGAGTCTGCGCTGCTGCTGTGGCGGTGTGTGCTGACACTCTTTCAGTGTGCTGCGTCTTCATTGGCTGCTGTTATGTGCAAATTGTGCCTTCATACCCATGTCGTCCTGCAACGCGGCCACCATTAGCAGGCAAAACAGTACTGTGTGGGGACACACTGTTGGTATGGCTGTGCCCTAAGCCATATGGGCTGAGGGCATTATTGTGTGCTTCAGAGTTGCTCTATGTTAGTTTTGAGGCCCACCCTCCCGGCATCAGGGACATGCTGTCTTGTGTTGGTGTTTTGTGTGGCCTGTGACTTGGCATGGCCTTGCTTGGGGCATGGGGCATGGAGGCGCTAGTGGCATGTGTGTGCTTTTGGAGTGTGGTTGTGTCCGGTGCTGGCTTTGGGGGGGTTGCGTGCATGATTGGTATTTGGGTTGTATATGGCGTTCCCCCCCCCCCCATGTGAGGTGAGTTGTTTGTGTACTCACCAGGCTCTCGGACTCCTTCTAGTCTGTCTACTACCAACGGCGGCAGCATGGCCATCACCTTCTCCTCCCAGGGATGGTAGTGTACCGGTCTGCGGGGCGGCCCTCCTCCAGTGATGTTGGCCTGGTTGTGCTCGTCCGTCATTTTGCGGCGGACCGTCCTCCGCAGATCGTACCACCTGGCTTGGCACTCATGCCTGGTCCTTCTGGCGGCCCCAACAGCATTCACGGAATTGACTATCCTCTCCCACTTGGCAGTTTTTTCTGATATGCTGGTCCGTCTGACCAATGTTCCAAAGAGCTGTGGCTCGACTCTGATGATTTCGTCGACAAGGGACTCCAGCTCGTCCTTTGTGAACTTCGGATTCTTGTTGGTGGGCATGGTGTGGGGTGTGGGTGTGGATGGTTGTGGGGGTGGGGGTGTGGATGGGTGTGGGTGTGGATGGTTGTGGGTGTGCAGGTGTGTGTGTGTGAATGTGATGAGGGTGTGTTTGTGATGGTGGTTGTGTGAAGGAGTGCAAGTGTAAGGTGTATTGATGGTTGAAGTATGGTGCAGTGCGTTGTCTCTGGGGTCTGGCAGCAGTGGATCTGTTGCAAAGGATCATGGTTTGTGTGTGTTGGGCCTTTTTATTGGTCCATTTGTGGGTGTGGCTGTGTTTGAACTTTGGGTGGGTGTGTTGTAAGGAGTGGTAGTGGTTTGGGCCTCTGTTTCTCTGTTTGTCAGTTGCAGGTCAGTGTATAGGATGTATTTGGGCTTGTTGGATATTTTTTGTGGGGTTGTGTGCCTCGGATTGACTCTCCTTGTGTTTTTTTGGTTTGTCCTGGTTCAGTAGGTGTGTTTTTAGCGTCTGTACGGTGCGTACATGGGCCATGTTGTTGTACAGTGCTGTCCTTTGCTATGGCTTAGTACGACTCGTACATGCCCGATGTTGGGTGAGGGTGCTGGTGTGTGGGCCTGGGGTAGGGTGCGTACGAACACGGGCAGGGTGTTGGTCCGCACCGTCCATCGGTGGTGGTGTTTCGCACCGTACATACAGAGGGGGCTGGGTGTAGGGTCCGTACATACACGGGTGGGGGTGCGGTCCGTACATACACGGGTGGGGTGGTGGTACGGTCCGTACATACACTGGTGGGGTGGGGGTACGGTCCGTACATACACGGGTGGGGGTACGGTCCGTACATACACTGGTGGGGTGGGGGTACGGTCTGTACATACACTGGTGGGGTGGGGGTACGGTCCGTACATACACTGGTGGGGTGGGGGTACGGTCCGTGCATATACTGGTGGGGTGGAGGTACGGTCCGTACATACACGGGTGGGGGTACGGTCCGTACATACACTGGTGGGGTGGGGGTACGGTCCGTACATACACGGGTGGGGTGTGGGTACGGTCCGTACATACACGGGTGGGGAGTTGGTACGCTCCATGCATACACGGGTGGGGGTACGGTCCGTACATACCCGGGTGGGGAGTTGGTACGCTGCATGCATACACGGGTGGGGGTACGGTCCGTACATACCCGGGTGGGGAGTTGGTACGCTGCATGCATACAAGGGTGGGGGTACGGTCCGTACATACCCGGGTGGGGAGTTGGTACGCTGCATGCATACACGGGTGGGGGTACGGTCCGTACATACACTGGTGGGGTGGGGGTACGGTCCGTACATACACTGGTGGGGTGGGGGTACGGTCCGTACATACACGGGTGGGGGTACGGTCCGTACATACACGGGTGGGGGTACGGTCCGTACATACACTGTTGGGGTGGGGGTACGGTCCGCACATACACTGGTGGGGTGGGGGTACGGTCCGTACATACACGGGTGGGGAGTTGGTACGCTCCATGCATACATGGGTGGGGGTACGCTCCATGCATACACTGGTGGGGGTTCGGCGCGTACATCCGCGGCCGGGGGGCATTTTGCGCGTACATGTGGGGTCTGTGGTGGGGTGTTCGGCACGTATGCGGGCACGTGTCTCCATGGTTGCTATGGGAGTTCAGTCCGTACGGTGTTTTTTCCATACAGTTGTGAAATCGAAAGGACGGGAGTGATCGTACTTGCGCGGTCGGACTTCATTTTTCCGAATCGTACGGTAAATCGTCCGGGGATGTGTCGGACAAAATTTCCGACCCAAGGACGTGTGGGGAACTTTTCCGGATGTGATTCGTATGGAGTTTTTCCCATGCGAATCGTACTTGGCAGTTTGTACGCTTCTTGTACGATTCGGACGGTAAAAAGTCCAGATTCAATTCGGACGGGGGAAATTTTTCCAGGATCCGAATCGGCACCTAACTATCTCATGAAAGAAGCTAGTCGCAGATGGAAAGGTCCTAGTAGATCTAAGATATTGGGTCTGATGCCATCAGTGCAACATTCCTTTGATCTTGGTGTTGTCAACTAATGCCCAGAGTTGGCTTCTGAGGACTATGCCTTGGGTTCTGGTGAAGATGAAGGCCCCAGAGGTGTACACCTATACTAAAGAAAGAGGGCAATACACTACAAAATACCTGTTAACAAACACTGCCTCCAATTAATTTGCATCACAAATATACTTTTTTGGTTAAACAGCACCCAGAACGCCTGAATCATTTTCTAAAAACACAGATACATGCTCTTGCACCATTTACATTTTACACCCATGACCTAGGTTACTGGCTGTGTGTGAATCTTCTTTTAGGAAGGTGCAGATGCTGGGGTTAGGGAAAGATTCCTAATAGTCTTGTCTCTCTAACTCATTGACTCACTTAAAAAAAATATGATACAGTAGAAAAACAGTTTGAGTAAGTCTAACTTGGAGGGCCAGGCACGATCATGGCCACGGTCATGTGACCTAGATGAGCAAGGTCAACTAGTGCCCAGTAATGGCTTCAGTGGGCAGCATGGGCTATGCCCTGGGGATGGGCCTTGAAGGGATAGAAACAAGCATTGGCATAGCCAATAGGTCTCGCCTTTGGGACCTTATAAGTGTTTAGCCATGCCCAAAAGCGAGACCTATTGGCTATGCCAAGCAGCGGTGCGGCCGCGAAAGTGAAAGTACTCATGTCAAGCGTGGCGCGCGCGCCCGCACACATGCACTGTAGCTCTAGGCTTGCCTGGTAGCACTTTTTGGAGCCCTCTCAAAAAGTCTCGCCAGACCAGCGCATGCGCTGGGTCAGGCGAGACGTAAAAAAAGGTCTAGTAGGTATGTCACTGACTGATAGAAAAGAAACAATTAGATAGCAATAAAGTCGTTATTGCATGATTCGTTCAAAACCATTGCAATGGCATACACAATAAAACATTAGTAAAATTCATAAACTGTACACCCAAAAATCATTATCATTAAAAGCACTGTCATCCCATAGAAGTCAAAATGTTTTAAGGAGTTTGCAAAGAAGGCTAACTTCCTGACCTATAACTTAAAATAGTTTAAAATTGCCCCCTAAGCTTTAAAGCCAGCTGAATCGGAGGTGGGAAAGTGTCGGCGCTTCCACTGGGCTGCAAATTTACTTAAAAAGTTTATATGACCAGAAAGTGCAAGAGCAGAAGATAAAGTGCAGTTGTATTATAGGGGTAATGTGCAAGTTCTCTAATAAAGGTGCCTTGGGGCCTTTTCTACCTAAAATGTTCATATATAGATAATAAATAAGGCAATGGATATTAGGTGCAGCATCCAAGGACCAAATGAGAGTAGTACAGTGGATGTTATCGGTATAACAATTATAACAAAAACTTTTCAGCAAATACTGCTTTCCATTTACCTACTTCAGATATGTTGTTTTGTTAAAACACAGTACTTGGAATGCATAAAACAATTTTTAAAAACAGACATGCAAACTGTTGTGCTACATAACATTCCTTGTAGATGAGGGGACAAAAGCTACATCATCTGTGGCAGACCTGGCACTGCATCTTGTTGGACACAGTGGTGGAACTAGAGGTGTCCACACCTCCATGCACCAATTCTGGATTGGTTGGGCAAGCGGCCATTGAAGGAAGGAGAAACTGTTCTGCTTTTCCAATCCTCTATTGCACCCTCCTTTTCTTCAGGCCCACAGAGAATGGGTTGTAGTTCACATTTTATTTCTGAATGAACACTCTGAGATGATTTTATAAAATAAAACATGCAAACATTACCAGCACAAATGAATGAAAATTGTTTTGTGCCCATGACAGCGAAGCAGCGTTGTGATTGTTCTGAGCACCTTACATTAGAGCCTGTGCATATTTCCTAGCAAGCTGATAGGCAATTACAGCCTGGTGGGCAATATGCAAAGTGTGCATGACTGCTTGGCCAGCTAAAACGTCTGGCCAAGGAGTCATGCGCACTTACTGTGCATAGTCCACTCCTCCTACCTGAGCCACTAGCCCTGCCCCGCCCTAACCCAGCCCCGCAGCAACCAAAAATAAAATGATAATAAAGTTCAGTTGTTATCATTTTATTTTTCCCTCTTTCACTGCTCTAAGGGCAGTGAGGTGAGGCTCCTCCGCCTTAGTGGAGGAGCCGCCACTGCCTATATTAAAGAAAGGCAGATAGAGTAGAAAGAAACACATTTCCAGATAGAACGAGTGTGCAACTTGCATCACAGTCAACATGGATTTGTTGAGTAACCTGATTTTCTGAATCTCTGTTGTTGTGAAATAGAATTAAACTACAAGGTGGTGCATAGAAGCTGAGGCTTGACCAAGGGGTCGATCGATTGAACAATGTTTATAATACACCTGTTTTGTGTCACTTCTTGGATTATGGAACACATTGGTATTTCCGATGTCGTTTTCAGAAGTACAATTGGGAGCATGTGTTAAACTACATTCCAGCAAAATGTCGTCTTCAAAGAGCTTCGCCGACACATGTTTTTAAATGCCCACTTGTTCGCTATAAATCATCATCGTTTTAATGGTCATCGGGAGGAAGGATATTTTTAAATTACTTTGATCTCAGCCAGCGAATTTTAGGTCATTATGGTTGCAGCAGATTCATGCCTTGAATTACACATCATAATGCGATACATTCTTTATGTCTCAGATTAATGTTCACAAAATAATAATTACTGATTGCTTCATCATTTTATGCTGTGACTGTGGCAAGGATAACTTGTATGCTGAAAGTTGATTTCATCACGACTGTTGTGTAGTCTCTTCAATGTTCTAAGAGGGGATTTCTCGGGGCTAATGAGTCAATTTTCCATTTATATCTTTATTGTTTCAGCATACAGCCTTACAATATTTTAAGAACATGCAATATAAAAAAAAACAGAGTAAAAGCATGTGCACAGCCATCTCTCAACAAATTCATCGGAAACATTAAAATGCAAAGACAGTGAGATGGTAAAAAAAAAGCATACAACCATACAAGGCATGCAGTCTAAAAAAACATATATATAAATTCTTTGGGTACCATAAAGTGCAAGTGCATTGAAACAAAAAGTGCAGATTACCATCGGGGTCGACATCCTAAATGAAAGAAAAACGTATGTGACAATGTCAGTAAAAAAAAATAAAAACATTTGAGTTTTTTGAGAGTTATATTGTTTCCAGGTGTAAACAATCTGCCAACCCATCTGAGGAGAGGAAGTGAAGTTCATAAAAATGGTACAGAATTGTGCATTTTATGCAAAAGATAGCAGCGTGTTCCATTATGAGTAACAACCAGGTTCGCGGAGCCTATCTACTTAAACATTTACCTAGAGTGGAAAGCAACTCTCTCAGGCAAGGCCACGTAACCCGACTAATGATTCAGTTTGAACTCGTTTCTATATCTAACAATGACAAGGATGCAGGATACAGGTTGTCAGTCTGGCCGGTGTCATATAGGCCTACAGACAGGGAACAAAAGGGATCTAAACGTCATTGACTTTAAACATGGACTCTTTAGACTCTGTATTACATTAATGGACCATGTGATAATTTTCGATTGATACCCATTCTGATCATGATTAATCGCTTGTGTGTATCACTCATAAGTTAACACCAAGCACATTTCTGCACTAAGCACCCAGTGCGTCGCTATTTTTAATGCTTTTTACATTTTTTGTACTTTGATTGAAATACCATTTAAATATAATATTATGGACTGATTGCTTCTTAAATATGAAATAAAACAATGCACCCATATTCTACATCCAGAAAACATATTGGGTGAACATTCAAAATAACGATTTTTAAATATCGAAGTACATTTATATCGAGTTTTAAATATCATAGGTACAGAATATCGACATCAAGAATATCGATAACCAGAATATCGAACTTAAGGTAAGAAATATCGATGTTGCAAATATCGATGTTAGTAATATCGATAATAAAATTATAGATGTTAATAATATCAATATTTATATTAGTGTTGTGTATTTTAGTATGTATTTTATATGTATGTGTTCTTTTTTTTTTTAAGTATTATACTGTTTTTTTTTAATATATGTATACATTTTTTAGAAATCAGTAATTTAAAAAAAAGTAAATTATTTGTTTTAGTACTGTAGCGGGTAGTGGGTTTATAGGGGAATAGGGTGGGAAGTAATTTAAATTATAGTAAATTAAACAATAATTTTTAGGAATTCTTAAATATTTTTAATTAAATTTTGTGTTTTACTTCTGTAGTGGGTTGTGGGTTTATAGGGGAATAGGGTGGGAAGTACTTTAATTTTAATTTTAATTAAGTAATTATTAATGTTTAATTATTGGTATTAATAATTATTTTATTGTTAATTAATGATTGATTGGTAATTAATTATTATTACTTGATAATTATATTTTTTGTATTAATTAATTATTGGAGTGTGTTGTGGGTTTATAGGGGAATATGGTAGGAAGTAATGTATTTGTAATTAAGTAATTTATAAAAGAAAAATGGCTATTGATAGTAATTTTTTTGTCAATTAATTATTATCTGGTTATTAATTTTTATTAAATAAAATGTATTGGTATTTATTTGAAAAAGTTAATTATTTATTAATTGGTTATTAATGTTTATTAAATAATATGTCTTGTTAATAATAATTATTTTTTTGGTAATTAATTATTCATTGGTTATTCATTTTTATTAAATATTATTTTTTGGTATTGATAATTCATGTATTGTTAATTAATTATTAATTGCAAATTAATTTTTATTAATTGAGTAATTGAAAATTAAATTAATTGTGTGACATTTTTTGTGGAGTGTGTTGTGTGTCTATTGGGGAATAGGGTGGGAAGTATTTAATAATATTAAAGTAATTATTAATTTTGATATAGTTGTAGTTTTTATTTTATTTATTGTTGTCATGAATAAATCATTATTTAATTACAATATTTATTTGATTCATAAGTATGTTATTTTTAACACCTACGCTATCCAACGCCTTCCTTACTGTTGCCCTCTCTGGAGTGGGAATAGTAATTTTTACCCCTTTGCTATCCAACGCTTTCCCTACTGTTACACTCTCTGGAGTGGAAATAGTAATTTTTACCCCTACGCTATCTAACGCTTTCCCTACTGTTGCCCTCTCTGGAGTGGGAATAGTAATTTTTGCCCCCACGCTATCCAACACTTTCCCTACTGTTGGACTCACTGGAGTGGGAATAGTAATCTTTACCCCTACGCTATCCATGGCTTTCCCTACTGTTGCACCCACTAGAGTGGGAATAGTAATTTTTACCCCTACGCTAGCCAGCGCTTTCCCTACTGTTGCACTCTCTGGAGCTGGAATAGTAATTTTTACCCCCACGCTATCCAACGCTTTCTCTACTGTTGCACTCTTTGGAGTGGGAATAGTAATTTTTACCCCTATGCTATCCAACACTTTCCCTACTGTTGCACTCACTGGAGTGGGAATAGTAATCTTTACCCCTACTTTATCCAACGCTTTCCCTACTGTTGCACCCACTAGAGTGGAAATAGTAATTTTTACCCCTACGCTATCCAGCGCTTTCCCTACTGTTGCACTATCTGGAGTCGGAATAGTAATTTATACCCCTACGCTATCCAACGCTTTCCCTACTGTTCTCTGGAGTGGGAATAGTAATTTTTACCCCTACGCTATCCAACTCTTTCCCTACTGTTGCACTATGTGGAGTAAGAATACATTATAATTTATATGGATATGTTTAATTTATTTTAACATTGAGGGGCCGATTCCAATGTCGGACGGACTCAGGTCCGTCCGACATTGGTCAGGAGCCGTAACTGACCGACCTGCTGTAGTCGGTTATGGCCCTGCTAGTACAATGCGACCGAACAGGGTTCGGTCGCACTCGTATACAAGACAATGCAGGCATGCATTCCGAGCGGAATGCACACCTGCATCCTTGAAAGCAGGGGTGCAGTTCATCCCTGTACCCTGTGGGCAGCACCCCAAGGTGCCTGCCACCGGGTGCAGGGATCCACAGAGGGGCACCATAGGTGCCCCCAGGCTGCCATTCGGCAGCCTCGCACCCATGGGGGTCGTACTGGGGGCCCCCAAAGACAGTTTCCGACTGCCTTTTCGTGCCGGAAAAACCGTCACGAAAAGGCAGTGAAAAGCTGCCATCGTACTCCCTCGGTTGCAAAGAGGCAGCCGGGGGAGTACTTGGAGATTTCCGGACGGCGGACGGGCTCTCCGAACCTGTCGTCTGCAATCCGGAAGTCCGTGTCGGATTCCTTTCCAACCGAGCCCATCGGAATGGCTCGGTCGGAAAGGAATCCAGCCGACAGGATCCGAATCAGTCGGAAGGGCTCCCACCATCGGTCGGAGCCCTTCCGACCAGAATAGGAATCGGGCCCTATATATATTAGTTATTATTTTTAAATATGTTTTAATATTTTTAACTATATTTCTTTTAATTATATGTATTATTTACTTAATTTTACATTATTATTAAAACATTAAACAAACGATATTTTCAACATCGATTTTCTGTCTGTGGATATTCTGTCAGACATTCAACATATTGAAGCACAAGAGCAGGCAGGTATTTTGTAGTCAAGTGAGGTAACTTACAAAAGAGTTCTTTGAAGACAGCCATGGCAAGACTAATCCTTTCGCAGTTAGAACAAACGGAAAAGTCCGATTTTCAAAATAGCCTGGCAAACTTGCCTTCATGACTATTGACCAGCTCACAAAACAGTTTTAATTAGTGCTGTGTCAAGTCATTGGTGGTAAGTTGGTGCAAACACATTTTACCAGCATGCAATGAAAGCATATTTCTACAAATAATAATGTGTGACAAGTATCTTTGGTAATATTTCTGGTGTGGCATTTTGTTTATTGATGACTTTTTTTGTTATTTTTTGCTAGTTTTGGTTTGTGCTTCAGTATTGCAATGTATTGTTTTATACTGTGGTTGTTGTGTTGTGTTCTGTTTTGTTGTGTTGTGTCCTGTTATGCTTTAATTGTGTTATCTAGCTTATTTGATTGTGGTATGTTATATTGTTTACTTTAGAAATATCAACAAATGCTGCTACATTTACAGATAAAAGCAACACATGTCTTTAGAGCTCCTGTGACAAACAACCATTTATCAGTCACTAAAGTGGAAAATACCGCTTAAATTAGGAATTCCAATGGTATTTTTAAGTGATAAGGTCCAAACACAGTTTAGGGGTGATTTAAAATTATTATCTAGACCATAATCATCACCAAATTTGGAGCAATTAAAGGTATAAGATATTTATATATGTCTATCTATTAATTGAATTACACATTCTTTAAGTGACGTTTCCCACATACATTGACTGATTGTTTCTTTGCGGTGCCCTCCACAAGATGGGTTTGGAATCAGAAAGACCACGACTGACAATTTACCTTATTCAACTTACATCTTTCATCTCTATCCCACAAATATGTACCACAGATAGCCAACCTCAATTAGAATTTAACAGTAATAAATGTAATAGTTGTGGTTTAAAAGCTCGCCTCAGTTCCACCAATAGTGACTTTAATTATCACCGAATGAGGAAAAGAACCAATTTGTTTGTTGAAGGTCACATATGTATATTTGCAGAGAGGACGGGAAGTGCATATGAGCGTGTTTAGGTAAACAAAAAGAGTAGAAGTCATGGAGGTTCCTATTGAAACTATTGTACAGATACAAATGTGATATTGGAATTAGGTAAGCTAAACCATTTGGTCAACAATTTCAAAAGGGCAACAGATGCTGCAAGGCCACCAGGTCACCGTTTGGCTTCATATTGTGTGCAGCATGTCTGTAAAACTGAAAATGTACCCCCAATGTCATCAATGAAAATTAGGCTCATCGGACATCAATTAAGCAGTTACTAAGTGACTAAACATTTAGCTCGGCCACTAAAACTTGCTCTTCAGCTTCCATAAGGCACAAACTGTATGACCAAGTGCCTGTTGGTCGCATCCCCTCCTGAGCCAGCCAACTGCTGGCATCTACTCTGTGTACACTATCCCTTTCTTCCCTCATTCTCAGCTTTTTAGTTTCTGCATTAGCCTCCCAACTGTATCAGTAAACCGCTAATTAGTTGTCAATTAGCGATGCTAAGTTCAGCCTTTCTCTCACCACTTAGATGATTGCTTCTGGGGATATTATTACTCAATTAAGTGCAATAAGAAGAGAGATAACTATGATTATAGTCTGGCTTGACAGCGCAGCTGTCGCTAGACAATTATTTGAGCATCACTAGAGAGGAGCTTTGGCTCTGTCCACATGTTGGGAGCCAGGAGTACATGTTTTGCTTGGATAGAAGTTGTGTGTTTCCACAAAAAAGTTCTTGCCCTCAACTCAGATGTGATAATTTTGTTTAAATATCTAGCTGCTTGAATTTGAACTTTCAGGGGGCACAGACATGACACTGCAGTGCTATTAAACTTTCTTAGATATGTCGATAATTTATTTATGGTGCTTTCTCTGGCAGCAACATAGATGGGTGGAGGGCTATCATCAATCCACCTGGATGTTTAGGTCTGGTTAGACAGAGCAACTGTCACCTGACCTTTTAATCTACACCAATATTACTCTACAATTCCTTGTTTCCACACAAAAACATATCCATCCCCATGCTATTTAGTGGTTATGCTTCAAATTCCCATACAACATTCTTTTGAAGTCAGACCTATTGGCATAATCAGCGCTTGTTCTGGGGGTACCTAACAATCCAAAACAATGCCTCCTTCCGTAGAAGCTACAGAGAAACCATCAAGATAAAAATGCTAGGGGCTCTCCTTTAAGAAATGAGACTCAATTTGTTTAGTATAAGTGTTTATCAGTTTAAAAAACAAGCATTTTGCAATGCAATAGGTCTCGCATTTGCGAGTCTTTGACCTATTGGCATTGTAAATGGCAGTGCCTTTTAGTTATGTGTTTGGAAAATCTGTACTGTTCTATATTAGGATTTTAACTTTTACACGGCAAGTAACAAAAGGATCTCTCTGAGAAAAGCCCGGACTTATTTATATTATATGCACTTTGCGATCTGCATGGTTCACGTCCTTTGCAGCAGGCACATTAACCCTCTGTGCTACCTTAAGATGAGTCAAAACTTCCACTTGACAAAACTCCGATCTCACTCAAGGAAGAACATTCATCACCAGTTATCTTGACATTTTTATTGTAGTATGAAAATTGCTCAGGGGCAAGGGACTCGGCAGCAGGTGCTATTAAAACTATAATATACTTGCAAACACAGCACCCACCAAACTTAGCTCCCGGTGCAGTGCCACCAGTTGCAACGCCCTAAAGCTGGCCCTGGTTCCAAATAGTGGCAAACTGTGTGGTCTCAGGCAAGTCACATTCTCTTCCTGCCCATCAGTGATCATAAATGTAAACTGAGAAAATTAAGAAGGTTGGCAAAATTGTTTTTATTTTTATTGCTTTCGCAAACGCACATGTACAACACTACAGAGAGCAGCAGGCAGAAGGGCAACAAGCAGAAAAGCAGTCCTCCCAGAAAAGCAGCCCAGTTGAGTCCTTTAAACAGCACAGCAGTGTTTCTGTCAGAGGTTCAGTTCAAGATCCAGAAGTGTTTGATCTTAGGGGGCCATTGAACCAGTACACATACCCAAAAGTGCCTTTGATGTACTACAGAAACACCCTCTACGCCAGGATCAACAAGGCTCTACTCTGCAAACTCCAGGCTGTACAGAACACCGCAGCCAGACTCGTCCTCGGCATCCCTCGACACAAACACATCACCAGCACCTGCTCAACCTCCACTGGCTCCCCGTGGAGAAAAGAGTAACCTTCAAGACACTCACCCGCGCCTACAAATGCTTCCACAACACCGGACCCCAATACCACAATGAAAGAATCTCCTTCCACACACCCAAGAGGAACCTCTGATCTGCCGACCTCGCCCTGGCCGAACCCCGCGCATCCGCAAAGCAAGAACGGGCGTAAGAACCTTATCCTACATCGCAGTCAAGACCTGGAACGAGCTACCGATCAACATCAGATGCACCCCAATCCTGCACATCTTCAGGAAGATCCTGAAGGTTGTTGGTGAGGCCGCTATTGTTTTATCCACGCTACTTTGATTTTATTGTGTGCACGCTGATTCCCAGTGCGCTTTTAACCCTTACTTGCACTATTGGCACTCCTTACCTGATGTGCGCTTTCAGCATTTTGCCCCGTTCCACCGCCGCTGTGTGCCGTTTGTGTGGAGGGCGTTCTCTTTAACTCTCTGTCCTGCCCTGCTGGTGACATACTTCTGGGTGCTGGAGGGGGCGGTCTAGTTTCACTGCTCTCTCCTCCATATATTCACGACGGGACAGCGGACGTGCAGCGGTTGTTGGTGAGGCCGCTATTGTTTTATCCACGCTACTTTGATTTTATTGTGTGCACGCTGATTCCCAGCTCACTTTTAACCCTTACTTGCACTTTTGGTACTCCTTACCTGCTATGCGCTTTCCACATTTTGCCCCATTCCACCGCGGCTGTTTGCCGTTTGTGTGGAGGGCATTCTCTTTCACTCCCTGCCCTGCCCTGCTGGTGACATACTTCCGGGTGTTGGAGGGGGTGGTCTAGTTTCGCTGCTCTCTCTTCCATATAATCACGATGGGACAGCAGACGCGCTTAAGGCAAGGCCGTCTGCGCCCGTCCGCGTCTGGACGTCGCCACTGCCAGACATTTTGCCGGTCTGCTCGGTAAAAAGCAGACCTACTCCAGTAGAGACCTACAGGCTAGGAAAATGGCCAGCTCGTGCGATCATCCTCCAAGTAATTTGCTTGAGGGCCCGTTCTGTTGTAGAAGCTGTGGCTTCCATTCTTGGGTGATTACATTCCCTCCAACTTCCATCCCCCCCCCCCAAGCACACCAATAAACTACTCAGCCTAAACTGCCACACCTTAGCAAAGCATTTTGCTGAGGTTTATGATCTGTTGCAGGATGAGTCACCTGACGTTCTCTTTCTGACAGAGTCTTGGCTCTCAGCTGACAAGGTGGCTGAGCCTGGTCTGGCTTTGCCCCGGGGCTTCAGTATTGCGACTCTTAAAAGAGAGATGAGAGGGGGCAGTATTGCAGTTATCTTTAAATCCAGCTACACCTGCACCTTCGCGAAAGAGGTCTTGGTTGGCTGTGAGGATGCACGTTTTGGGATCTCCTTCAATGCCTGCTATACAATGTCAGGGTTACTGGTCTATGGCCCGCCGGGGCCCTCTAAAGAGTCCAGGGCGGCACTGACTGATGCAGTAAGTTCTTTGGCTATGGGATCTGCCAACTTTAGCATTATTGGTGATTTGAACCTGCACCTGGATAATATACATGACTCTGAAATGGGTAATTTCTTAGCAGACTTTGCTGCCCTTCAGTTGATTCAACTTGTTCCAGGTTGTACCCATTCTGCCAGCCACTTGCTGGACCCAGTTTTTTCTAATCTCCTGTCCCTCACAGTCAATACTCCTATCCTGATGAGCTGGTCCGATCACTATCTGGTAGCTATGACACTTTTGGGGGTAGAGCCCTTTCATAGGGTGGTCCAGAAGTCAATCCTTAAACGTCCCTGGCACCAAGTGGACACCGATCAATTTCATGCCCTCCTCTCTACGTACACCCCTAGCATGCTGGATGACCCTGATGCAGCCGAAGAAGCCCTATCTGACTGGATTTGGCGGCCTCTTGATACACTCATCCCTGTTAAGTGGTCTAAGTGTCGCAATAGTAAATCCAGCCCATGGTATAACAGTAAGCTTGCCACTATTCAGAAAACATGCAAAAGGTTGGAACGGGTTCTTGCCACCTTCTTTATTAAGAAGATGGAGAACATCTATAGGACCTTCCCCCTTGCCTCGATCAGATCAGGCCCTGTTCACAGGCCCCTCTCTACCTCCACACTCTATGTCTGCCCTTCGATCTCTCAAGATGTGATGCATACGCTATGCAGTAGGGTTAAATCAGGTTCGCTTGCAGATCCTCTCAAGCCTGAGCAATTTCTTAAATCCCTGCCTTTGCTCCTTCCACCCCTTTGTCAGCTGATCAATATGTCCCTGTCCATGGCGGTTGTCCCCAGGGCTTGGAAACAAGCCATGGTGGTCCCTTTGTTAAAGAAACCTACATTGGACGCTGCCAGACTGGAGAACTTTTGTCCTAGCTCTCTCCTGTCGTGGGTGTCCAAGATCGCCGATGCTTACATTAACTCCATTCTGACAGGATTCCTGGAAAACAACAGCACACTTGACACCTCTCAGAATGGTTTCCACCCGGGTCAGAGCATGGAGACTGTTCCCCTAGATGTGACTGAACACCTGAGGGAGGCCTTAGGTGCCGGACGTACCTCAGCGCTGATACTATTAGATTTCAGCGCCGCGTTTGACATGGTATCCCATTAGATCCTGTTGCAATGATTGGGGGAGGCTGGCATTGAGGGCCCGGCCCTGGGATGGTTCGCCTCTTTTCTATCTGAGAGAACCTTCCAGGTGACAGCCCCCCCTTTCGCCTCCCGGATACACACTATCAAACAAGGGGTTCCACAAGGCTCAGCGTTGAGCCCTATGCTATTTAATCTATGTCCAACCTCTAGCAGCGGTGGCCAGGAGTAGAGTACTAACGATGATATCATATGCTGACGATACTCAGTTGGTAGTAGCACTCTCTGATGACTCTACGCAGGATGCTCTTAAGTTTATGAGTGATCTTGCAGCCATTGCAGAGTGGATGACTGCCAACTGCCTCCAGCTTAACGCTAGCCAATCTGAGATTCTGCTAGTAGGGAGAGATACCGAGCTGTGGAGTAAGAGCTGGTGGCCTGCGATCTTAGGTTGCGCACCCGCCCCCAAACAGGTGGTCAAAAACCTGGGTGTATGGGTTGACTCGGCCTTCAGCTTCCAAGTCCAAACCCAAAAAGTTGTTGGGACCAGCTTTGGACTCTTGCGAGGGCTCAAACCGCCGTTGGGTTTATTTGATCCAACAGTCCGTCAAATCATCATCCAGGCCTCCATTATGTCTAGGCTGGACTATTCCGGTTCACTTTACCTGGGAGTTAACAAGGCTGAAATCCTACGTCTGCAAAGGGTTCAAAATGCGGCTGCTAGAACTCTTCTTGGCCTCCCGAGAACTTGCTCTACGACCAACGGCATCCGCCGACTACATTGGCTGCTGGTGGCGAGGCGCATTGAGTTTAAGTGCCTCTACATTGCCTATAAAATCTAGAACCTCTCCTCCCCAGATATCCTGGCGAACCTGCTTTCACCCTATACACCTATTTGCTAACTACGATCAATGGGCCAGCATTTGGCGGTCGTCTCTCGGGTGATGAAAGTGTGAGCAGGAGGAAGCTCCTTCCACGCCCTGACTGCAAAACTTCGAAATTCTCTTCCTGCGCACATCTGTAGCATTGACAACTACCTGGCATTCCGTAAGGCCATTAAAACACACCTTTTCCCTTTGCTATAGGCCCTGACTTCTTTTAGTAGCCCCCCAACATCTGCTAGTTAGCGTTGGGACGCCCCTTTGCTGGGGCAGCTGTGCCCTATACAAAACCTGTAACATAACATAACAAGACCTGGCTCTTTGACTGACCGGAGCAGCATCCCCCGCACCTTGGGACCCTCACAGGTGAGTAGCGCACTTGTAATTCCCCTGATTGATTGATTGATGTAGGGGGTGACCCGAAAGGAGTTCCCTGAAGTAAACAAGGATTCCTTTCAACCCAGTCTTGTCTGCCAGGCTACCTGTGGGGGGGTAATCACTACTTTGTGTGTGGACTGAGCACTGCCTATTGAATTGTAAACGTCAGCTCCCCCCATTGCTTCCTGCCCAGGAAGACTTATCAGAATGCAGTGAATGCAGATGAGTGCTCAGAACGCTGATGAGCATCACCTTCCTATGTTTCTGGCTGTCTAAAGAAAATTAACAAAGTATAGCTGCCACCCAACCCAGACATGTATTGGAGACAGGCTGTCAGGTACAGAGAGCAGTAAGGACAGAGAAATGGCCACTTTCTAAAATGGCATTTCTCTAAAATAGCAGTGTTAAATCCAATTTCACCAGTAAGAAGGGTTTATCATTACCATTCCAAACCTGGAAAACATGAAAAAGCTACTCCTCTCTGATTAGGAATTACAGCTTAAAAGTGTATTAAGGAATTCCCAATGCTGGTCTATGAGAAGCGTAGGCTTCACAGTAGTGAAAAATGAAATTGGCTGTTTGTCACTACCAGAACATGCAAAACATAAAGGTACATGCCCTACTTTTACTTACATAGCACCCTGAACTTAGGGTTACATAGAGCCTACTTTAAGAATGACATATGTAATAAAAGGGGAGTTTAAGGTTTGGCAAGTAGCTTTAAATGCCAAATCAAAGTGGCAGTAAACTTCACACAAAGACACCTCAGTGGCAGGCCTGAGACAGGTTTGAAAAGCTCCTTGTGTGGGTGGTACACTGAGTGCTGCAGGGCCACTAGTCCCCTAAACATGGTGTACTTTTGAAGTCACCCCATACATCAAATGCATTTTTGGGAATAAGTACTGGGTCTATGACCTCCTGAAATCAGACAATTCTGGACATTGAACTGAACCTCTGTCAGAAGGACTTATGTGCTGCTTAAAGGAATCAACTGGATTGCTTTTCTGGAAGGACTGCTTTTCTGCTTGTTGACCTGCTGCTCCTTGACTCTGCTGGAAGTACTCTGCCATCCCTCCAGGTTATCTCCAAGGGCTTACTGGCTTGCCCCCTGTTTTCTAACGTCTCAGTGACACAAAATACTTACTGCAATTCTGCTGGTGCAGCTGTCCTCTTCTGTCTGTGAGTCCTGCCCTTGCCTGAGGTGCCCCCTTCATGTCCTGGGCCTCATAAGTGGGTTCTGCAGCTGCTTTTCACCAGAAGACCTCCAGCTCATCGTCTACAGCTCCTGGGCCCTTCTTCAACTTGCTCCTGATCCCCAAGGGGCTCCTCTTCTGTTGTGGGCCCTTGGAAGTGGTGCTTGGGACCCTGAAATCAAGCGTTTGGGCTCTTCGCGACCACTACTAGTCCCGTTCACATTGAGACTGCGCCCCTCACTCAAATGACCAGCACAAGCCGCTGCAACATAGTCTCCTTGCAAGCATCGTCACTTGCGACCGCGAGGCCTCGTCTGCCTCCGCGATGCCCTGCCGGCACTTCGCGCCCGCAGGATCATTGTTAGCGATGCTCTACTTGCTCCTAGCGTCTGTTTCCTCCACGAACAGGGCTCTTGGCTCAGCTTGAGAGGGTACAACTTCAGAGGGACCTGTTTGGAACTACACCCAAACCGCGCTCCATCGCGTTGGCCTGAATTTTGGATTTAACCCGGTGTAGCGCAACTAAATAAACCTTTTAGCCCTATTGACTTCTAAGCACTGTTTTTGCATTAATTATTAAAACTTCATATCTCGACTTCTACTGATTGGATTTTTGTTGTTTGGTCTCATTTTACTCAGATGAATATTCTCTATTTTTCTAAACCCATTTGGAGTCCTTTTGTGGTGTATTCATTGTGTTACTGTGTGTGTGTGTTGCACAAATACTTTACACATTGACTCTGTAGATAAGCCTGACTGTTCTGTGCCAAGCTACTAGAGGGTGAGCACAGGTTATCTTTTATTGTGTCTCTAGCTTGCCCTGACTAGACTGGTGGTTCCTGCCTGTCCTGGGTTCATACTTCAGCTGTTAGACCCGGCCCTCGTAACATAGTCAGACCTGACCCCTGCACCTCACACCAGCCCCGAGCCCACGGCCTAGCCGATCCTTCCCACCAGAACACACACACCCGACCCGGACTTCCTCCGCCCGTGGCCTTCCTCCTTCGGTCACCCCGGGCCCGCGTGCCCACTTCATGCACCAAGATGGCCGCCCGGCCCCAGCGCGACCCTAGCCTATAGGCGCCACTCCGGCTGGAGGACATCGCGCTCCCCTTGGGATGAGAAAGGGAGGAGCAGTTTCCATCACACCTCTGCGCTTCCCTGGGAAGGTGGGTTTTGATCGACCCGCCGGCCTCCCCGAGGGCTGGCTCCACGCCTGCTGGGTGTCTGGGGCTCCTCACGACCCGGCCCTGAAAGGATCAAAGGACAATGGCAGGAAACCCCCAACAAGCGACCCCCAGGTGACAAGACCCCTGCCTGCACAGACTCCGGACATCAAAGAGGAGTCGCCTTATAACAAGGGGTGCTCTGGGACTGCCCGGCAGATTCGCCTTGGAACACCTGAGCCCTGCTGAGTGACTCGCGGCTCCCTGAAGATCGTCAGACCTCCGAACTTGTGCCTGAGCCCTGCTGAGTAACTTGCGGCTCCCTGAAGATCGTAAGACCCCCGAACTTGTGCTTGAGCCCTGCTGAGTGACTCGCGGCTCCCTGAAGATTGTCAGACCTCCGAACTTGTGCCTGAACCCTGCTGAGTGACTCGCGGCTCCCCGAAGATCGTAAGACCCCCGAACTTGTGCTTGAGCCCTGCTGAGTGACTCGCGGCTCCCTGAAGATCGTAAGACCTCCGAACTCGCGCTCGAGCCCTGCTGAGTAACTCGCGGCTCCCACAGACTCTCTTGGTCCCGCCGGACCTCACGACGACAAGCGTATCCCCCAGCTCGAGGATTGTGAACCGTGCGCCGGGTACGATCCTGCATTTGATCCATATCCCCAAAGACTGTCCCGCTACCTCCTATCCCCCCTCCAAGACTTGGTGAGCCCGTGCTCTACTTGTATCTATTTTGCCTTGCTGATCATAAAGATCCTACCACTCCGATCTGATAAAGATTTGCTCTTAAGAACTCCTTGTGTGGTGTCTCTCTGTCGTGTGGTGCCGAGTGTGCGATCCTAGATACGAGGTTCCTCCCCTGAGGAGTCTCCCGCCAGCGCCCGGCTACGATACCTCGAGGGCGGGTCTCAGGGTAGTCAGGGCCCCCTCCGGGCCCCTCTGAGGTCGCCTTCTAACATTGGTGGCAAGCGACGGGATTCGGGCCCATAATCTAGAGATCGTACCGTGAACGGCTGACGCACTACCGACAAAGATGGCAGAAGGAAACGCCGTGGTTCTCATAGAAAACGACGCCAGTACCGTGTTCCAGGTGGAACAGCTGGAAGAGTACACTCACAAAGAACTAAAGCAATTCTGTAAGGAACTCAGAATCGCTACCACTGGTCTCAACACCAAAGAAGATATGCAAAAGGCACTGAAAGCTTGGGTGGATTCTGGAGCCTCCCGCCCAGAAGGAGCGGGGGAGCCCCACGACGAAGCTGGACCCTCCCAAGGAGAACGCAGCAGCAACCAGGTGCGAGGCTTCGTACCAGACGGGGGCCTATCCCCGGAGGAACTTGCAGACAGAGAAAAAAGTCGCCATCACAAGCTCGAATTAGCCAAACTCAAAATTGAGGGCGAGTTGAAATTAGCCGAGAAAAATCTAGCAGTAGAACAGTTGCGAGTACAAGGAGAACTAGAAGAGAAGAAACTCCAACGAGAACACGAGGGAAGGAGACGTCAACTGGAACATGAACGCAGCCTGAAGGAAATAGAACTGAAAGCAAGAAGCGAAGAAGCGCGGCCCCCGGGGAACCGGGAGGCGGCCGCCCCGACGGAGCAGAAGGTCCACATCCCCAAGGATGTGGTCAAAGAATATTACAAAAATTATGACATTCAGCAGTGGTTCCGGGCCTACGAGGTCGCCATGACCTCCCATCGGGTCCCGCAGAAGGATTGGGGGGCTGGGTTATGGGGACGATTCCTGAGCGAAGGGAGAGACACCCTGCTCGACCTGCCCACCTCCATGCAGACCTCCTATGAACACATGAAAGCGGCCCTCCTCACAAGGTACGGCCTCACCCCGGAGATGTACCGCTAGCGGTTCCGGGACTGCAGGAAGATCCCGGGTACCACCTGGGTGGAATATGTGAATTTCTTCAGCCGCGCCTTCGATGGGTGGATCAAGGGCAGCAAGGTAACCACCCTGGAAGAACTAACCGACCTTATGTTGTGGGAACACCTGGCTGCCAACTGCTTTGTGGAACTACGCCAGCATCTGCTCGACAGCAAGCTCACGGACCCAAGAAAGCTGGCTGTCGAGGCGGATCGCTGGACCAACACCCGGGTCTCCCGGGGCCCTGTAGGAGAGTACCCCCCGAGCCAGTCAGGGACCACCCCGCCAGAGAGGGGGGGGAAACCAGGGAGGGCAGAGAGAGTCCCAGGCTAGTCCCCCGAAGTCCCAACTTCCACCTTTCCCGGCACCCTCACCAGCTGTATCCGGCCCCCCCCTTAGACGGGGGCACCGGGTAACCATCACTTGTTTCCGTTGCCAGAAGCCCGGGCATTACGCCAACGACCCTGAATGCCCCATGGCCCCACGCACCACCCAGGCAGCACCCCCTGCTAGACAGATAGCCAATGTAGCCCTGGGGGAGGAGGTTGAGGAGGCTGAGGAGTGGGAACCCGCCGCTACGGCCCTAGTATCCTTAGGAGATAGAGAGATGGTCCCTGGGAGCCTCCTGCCCTCTAACACAAAGAAATATGGGCAGCTCGTAACGATCAATGGCCACCAAGTAGAAGCCCTCCGTGACACCGGGGCCAGCATCACCGGTGTCCTCAGCCATTTAGTACACGAAGATCAGGTCCTCCCCAACGTATTTTGCCCTGTCATTTCAGCCGACAACACAGAGAGCCTATGTAAGGTAGCCCTGGTGCCCTTTGAGTGGGGAGGGGTGGTCGGTAAACTGAAGGTCGCAGTGAGAACCTCCCAGCCCGTCGACTGTCTCCTGGGGAACGACCTGGAAAGTTCCCCCTGGGGACAAGTTGAGCGCAAGACCCACCTAGGGATGATGGGCCTCCCTGAGTGGGTGTGCGCCACCACTCGATCCATGGCGGCTCGACTCCCCCCCCTGAGGGAAGTCGACGACGCCCCGACCCCTGAAGATAGGATGGTCCCGGACGAGGGTCCCCCCATCCCCCCACCAGAAGAGTCGATCGCCAGTGACGAACCCCCGCCTTCCGACTCCACCCCAGTCACCAAGTTAGGCGATCTGCCCGAATTAGCCCAGTGGCGCCACGAGGGGGGCCCCTCCCGAGAGGAGTTCTGCCGAGAGCAGGCTACCTGTCCCTCCCTGGTCGGGCCCCGGCAACAGGCAGAGGCCCAGGCCGCAGGCGACCAGACGGGGACGCACCGGGTGTATTGGGAGAATGACCTTTTGTACAGCGAACAGAAGTCGGTGGAGCTAGGGTCCGGCCGGGTGCTGGTGGTACCCCTACGCTTCCGAAACCTCCTCCTGGGCTTGGCCCACGACGTTCCCCTCGCAGGCCACTCGGGTCAGGACAAAACATACAGTCGCCTCGTGACCCACTTCTACTGGCCCAGAATGAAAGCGGATGTGGAAGCCCACTGCAAGTCCTGTCCCACGTGCCAGGCCAGTGGGAAGAGTGGAGGGAAGCGTAAGGCTCCCCTCCAACCCTTCCCTGTCGTCAGTACCCCTTTTGAGCAGGTCGGGATCGACATTGTAGGACCTCTGGCCCCCCTAACTTCCCAGGGGCACCGGTTCATCCTCGTCCTGGTGGACCATGCCACCCGTTACCCTGAGGCCATCCCCCTGCGCACCGTCACGGCCCCAGTGGTGGGCCGGGCGTTGATGGGGATCTTCTCCCGCATGGGTTTTCCCCGCGAGGTCGTGAGCGATCGCGGTACCAACTTTATCTCCCGATACATGAGGTCCTTATGGCAACAGTGCGGGGTGTCCTATAAGTTCACCACCCCGTACCACCCCCAAGGAAACGGCCTGGTAGAGCGGTTTAACCGGACTCTGAAGGGGATGATCGCGGGCCTGGAAGAGCCCCTCCGGCGTAAGTGGGACATCCTGCTCCCCTGCCTCCTATTCGCATACCGAGAAGTTCCCCAGAAATCCTTGGGTTTCAGCCCCTTTGAGTTACTCTACGGGCACCCCGTCAGGGGGCCCCTCAGCCTGGTCAAGGAAGAGTGGGAGGCGGCGCCCCGAGGCCCCCCCCCCCCGAGATGTGTTCCGTTACGTCCTGACCCTCCGAAATCAGACTGGGAGATTCCGGGAGATGGCAGAGGCCAACCTGGAGGCGAGTCAGGAGGAGATGAAGCGTTGGTACGACCAGAACGCCGCGCTGGTCGAGTTTCAGCAGGGCCAGCTGGTGTGGGTCATGGCCCCCGTGAAACCCTGCGCTCTCCAGGATAAATGGACTGGGCCCTTCAAAGTAGTTGAGCGGAAGAGCCCGGTCACGTACTTGGTAGACGTCCAGTCACCCCGGGACCCCCTCCGGGTCCTCCACGTGAACCGCCTCAAGCCCCACTTTGTGCGGACGGAGCTGAGCCTCCTACGGGCCACTGATGACGGGTCCGAAGAAGAGTCAGATCCTCTCCCTGATCTTCTGTGCACCAAGGAGAAGGACGGCTCCGTAGAGGGAGTGAACCTCTCTCCGTCTCTCACTCCCCAGCAACGTGAGGATTGCCGCCAGCTCCTAGGGCAGTTTCCGGACCTTTTCTCCCTGGTCCCCAAGGTCACCGACTGGTGTGTCCATGATGTGGATACCGGGGACAGCCCACCAGTGAGACACCGTGCCTACCGAGTCCCTGATCGGGTCCGGTCCTGTATCCAAGCCGAAGTCTCGAAAATGTTGTCCCTAGGCGTGATCGAACCCTCAGACAGCCCCTGGGCCAGCCCCGTGGTCCTGGTCCCAAAAGCAGCTGCCCCCGGAGTCGCCCCGGAACTCCGCTTCTGCGTGGACTACCGGGGACTCAATGAAGTCACCCGAGCCGATGCCCACCCCATCCCCCGAGCCGACGAGCTCATTGACCGGCTCGGGGCTGCTCGGTTCCTCAGCACCTTCGATCTCACCTGCGGCTACTGGCAAATTGCGCTCACAGAGGGAGCCAAGGAGCGGTCCGCCTTCTCCACCCCGGATGGGCACTATCGCTTTCGCGTGATGCCCTTCGGGATGAAAAATGCCCCGGCCACCTTCCAGCGACTGGTAAATAGAGTCCTGGCCGGGCTGGAAAAATTCAGCGCTGCATATCTCGACGATATTGCAGTTTTTAGTTCCGAATGGAGTGAGCACCTCCAGCACCTCCGGAGGGTGCTAACCGCCCTACGCCAGGCGGGCCTCACCGTGAAAGCCAGCAAATGCCAGATTGGGCAAGGTTCGGTAACCTACCTGGGGCACCAGGTCGGGAGCGGGCAGGTCGCCCCTCTACAGCCCAAAATCGACGCCATCCTAGCCTGGCAACCCCCCACTACCCAAACAGAGGTCCGAGCCTTTCTGGGCCTCACGGGCTACTACCGGAGATTCATCCGGAATTACGGCAGCCTGGTCGGTCCCCTCACGGGACTCACGTCCAAGAAGCAGCCCAAGAAGGTGCAGTGGTCCCCTGCCTGCCAAGAGGCGTTCAATGCCCTGAAAACGGCCATGTGTACGGCCCCCGTCCTCCAGGCCCCCGACTACTCCAAAGAGTTTGTGGTACAAACTGATGCCTCCGAGCATGGCATCGGGGCAGTCCTCTCCCAGGTAAATGACCAGGGTCTAGACCAGCCCGTGGCCTTCCTCAGCCGAAGGCTGTTGCCCCAGGAACAGAGATGGAGTACCATCGAGCGCGAGGCGTTCGCCGTAGTCTGGGCCCTCAAGAAACTACGCCCTTACCTGTTCGGCACCCATTTCAGGGTCCAAACCGACCATCGCCCCTTGCGATGGCTCATGCAGATGCGAGGAGAAAACCCCAAGCTTCTGCGGTGGTCAATCTCCCTCCAGGGGATGGATTTCACCGTGGAACATCGCCCTGGTACGGACCACGCCAACGCCGATGGCCTCTCCCGATTCTTCCGCCTCAGCGAAGAGAACCCCCAAGAAGATGGGTAGTTCTCTCCGGCTTTCAGCTGGGGGGGACGCGTGTTAGACCCGGCCCTCGTAACATAGTCAGACCTGACCCTGCACCTCACACCAGCCCCGAGCCCACGGCCTAGCCGATCCTTCCCACCAGAACACACACACCCGACCCGGACTTCCCCCGCCCGTGGCCTTCCTCCTTCGGCCACCCCGGGCCCGCGTGCCCACTTCATGCACCAAGATGGCCGCCCGGCCCCAGCGCGACCCTAGCCTATAGGCGCCACTCCAGCTGGAGGACATCGCGCTCCCCTTGGGATGAGAAAGGGAGGAGCAGTTTCCATCACACCTCTGCGCTTCCCTGGGAAGGTGGGTTTCGATCGACCCGCCGGCCTCCCCGAGGGCTGGCTCCACGCCTGCTGGGTGTCTGGGGCTCCTCCCGACCCGGCCCTGAAAGGATCAAAGGACAATGGCAGGAAACCGCCAACAAGCGACCCCCAGGTGACAAGACCCCTGCCTGCACAGACTCCGGACATCAAAGAGGAGTCGCCTTATAACAAGGGGTGCTCTGGGACTGCCCGGCAGATTCGCCTTGGAACACCTGAGCCCTGCTGAGTGACTCGCGGCTCCCTGAAGATCGTCAGACCTCCGAACTTGTGCCTGAGCCCTGCTGAGTAACTCGCGGCTCCCTGAAGATCGTAAGACCCCCGAACTTGTGCTTGAGCCCTGCTGAGTGACTCGCGGCTCCCTGAAGATCGTCAGACCTCCGAACTTGTGCCTGAGCCCTGCTGAGTGACTCGCGGCTCCCTGAAGATCGTAAGACCTCCGAACTCGCGCTCGAGCCCTGCTGAGTAACTCGCGGCTCCCACAGACTCTCTTGGTCCCGCCAGACCCCACGACGACAAGCGTATCCCCCAGCTCGAGGATTGTGAGTCGTGCGCCGGGTACGATCCTGCATTTGATCCATATCCCCAAAGACTGTCCCGCTACCTCCTATCCCCCCTCCAAGACTTGGTGAGCCCGCGCTCTACTTGTATATATTTTGCCTTGCTGATCATAAAGATCCTACCACTCCGATCTGATAAAGATTTGCTCTTAAGAACTCCTCGTGTGGTGTCTCTCTGTCGTGTGGTGCCGAGTGTGCGATCCTAGATACGAGGTTCCTCCCCTGAGGAGTCTCCCGCCAGCGCCCGGCTACGATACCTCGAGGGCGGGTCTCAGGGTAGTCAGGGCCCCCTCCGGGCCCCTCTGAGGTCGCCTTCTAACATCAGCCAACCAGTAATCCCATTTCTAACAGTTTCTAGCTTGGCATGAAAGTTTTGCATCTTCCCCCTGCACACCAGGTGTTCTAAGAACACACATACCCTGCCCTGTTTGGCACTTACTTGCCTTGATAGTTAGGCCTGCCTACCACAAAGCCTGAAGCACTTCCAAGATGTGAAAAGGGTGGTCATTCTAACTGCTACTGAAGAAAGTTATGTCATCCAGATAAGTAGCAGAAAAGGCCTCAATACCAGCAAGGACCTGGTTCACCAGCCTCTGAAAGGTGGCAGGGGAGTTCTTTTATCCAATGTACATCACTCTGAACTAGTAGTGGCCCTATGGAGTGGAGAAGGCTGACCTCTTCTTTGCTCCTTCTGTTAGGGTGATCTGCCAGTACTCTGATGTAAGGTACTGAGATACTGAGCAGCCCCTAAACGATCAATCAGCTCATCAGCCTAGGGGATGGGATAAGCATCAGTCTTAGTTACAGAATTTAGCCCTCTGTAATCCACACAGAACCTCAGTTCAGGTGTGGTGCCCGCTGGAGGAGCTTTGGGTACCAGAACCACAGGATTGGACCAGGGGCTACTGGAGGCTTCTATCACCCCCAACTCCTGCATTGTGGGCCCTTTAGCCTTAATGCTGGACTTTACCTTCTCTGACAACCTGTAAGATTGTCCCCTGTGTCCACATCATTGGGTGCACAGGTGGGTGGTCACAGGGATGAGGGAGACAAAGAAGAGTATTGCTCCAACACTTTACAGTCTCTGTGTTGTTCAGGAGTTAGAGTGGGGGAAAAGGGGCCTCCTTCAGAAGACCCATCCTTCTCCATGGAGTCCAAGAGGTCAGGGAGAGTGGCTCTCTCCTCTTCCTCTTCTCCACTAGTCACCAATAGCATAGTGAGACCAGACCTCTCAAAGTGGGGTTTGAGGTGATTTTCATGTAGCATCCAGTGGGGTTGCCTGGGGGTCTTGAGGTCCACCCCACCAGGTATGTGGCCTTACCCTTTCTTTCAATCACCTCATATGGCCCATTCCAGTGGTCCTGAAGAGCTCTACCAGCTCCATCATCCACATTTTTGTACCAGGGTGAGATTTGACAGTGTAAGAATTTCGTCATACCACTCCTTAATGACTTCCTGGCTGGCTTTATAACATTGTCATCTGACTTTTGAAGGCCAGCATGTAGCTCACTACATCCTGGGGTACCTTCCACCTTTCTTTCACCTTACTCAGAGGCCCTCTGACTGGGTGCCCACACAATAGTTCAAAGGGGCTGAAACCCACTCCTCTCTATGGCTCCTCACGGTAAGCAAACAACAGGCATGTTAAGAGGATATCCAACTTTTTCCTCAGAGCTTCAGGCAGGACTCTGATCATGCCATTCAGGGTCTTGTTGAACCTCTCAACATGCCCATTAGTTTGTGTATTGTAAAGGGGGAAGAACCTGTACGTTACCCCCACACTCCTTCCACATTGACTGCATTTAAGCAGACATGAAGGTTTTGCCAGTCAGACACAACTTCCTTGGGAAAAACCACTCAGGTAAAAATTTCCATCCGGGCATTTGCCACTGCAGGTGTAGTACTAATATTCAGAGGGATTGCCTCTGGTGACCTAGTGACATGATCCACCAGAACCAGGATGAACCTGTTGCCTGATGCAGTCAGGGGATCCTTAGGCCCTTCAATGGCGATGCCCAACCTTTAAAAGAGGGTGATAATAACAGGTAGTGGGTTAAGGAGGCTTTCAGCCTCTGCACTATCTTCCTAATAGCCTGGCAGGTCACACAAATCCTACAGAACACATCTGAGTGATTATTGATTATAGGTCAATAGAAGTGAGGACAAGCCTTGCAAAGGTCTTGTCTTGGCCTAGGTGTCCTGCCAGAGAAATCTTGTGAGCCAGCTACAGTAGGAAGGCCCTTTAGCATTGGGGGGCCCCAAGTATCCTTGATATCCCATGCCCAGAAGCCTTAGGCCTACTGAACAGGAGGTCTTCCTCCCAGGAAATGTGGCGACTACCAGAGGCATCATCTGCTGCTTGAGCTTCAGCCTGTTGCCCCATGCCCACAAGGGTTGGGCACTCCTTTTTTATGAAAATAAAGTGTATTGAATTTTAGCAGGCTGGAATGTAAAGCATCTTCACACAACTAGCGTTGAAAGATCAAACATTGTGGCGGTGCATCATCCAGAAAAAGTTACTTCTGAGAGACTAAATTAGAACAACAACTGGTTATCAATGCCCCGGCTAGTTAAACTTGAAACATACCACCCCACCTCCCCTCCCCTGCTCTCATGCTGGTCCAGGATTACTTCAAGATAAGAGGTCAGCGTGTTTCCATGATACACATATCAGTGAACCCTAGGTTCCCTTCCCTCCCTCCCCACAATAGAGAGGTAATAGAGGGCACCTCACGCCATCTCCTCCCCAGCTACAGTAACTGCTGTGGGTCTCTCAGCTCAGATAGCATGGCACACCAGGCACATACATCATCCTCCAGCTTATCATCTCTTTGGACATGCCTCATCTGCACTTGCTCTGCAATCGCCCTTTCCAAAATGTCTCTTAGCCGGGCTGAGTACATGGGGGCATTGGGCTGAGCCATTTAGTTGTTATGCTTCACTTCACCAACACCAAGTCAAGCAGTACAAATTTCCTACTCAGTTTCTTATTTTTGGGAGCGAGAGCAGGCCCAACAATACCTGTCGCCTCTCGATCGGTACAGCCGACCCAGAGTCTCTATGTAGATTCTGTAGCATTTCGCGCCAGTATGGGGGTAGGGATGGTCAATGCCATAGCATATGTATAAAATCAGAAGTCTGGGTCCCGTAACGGATGCAGCAGGCCGGTCTGGGGTATATAGCATGCAAGGTTTTTGGAGTGAGATATGTTTGATGTATATAGTTATATTGTAACAACTTGAAGCGGGCATTGGAGCTAACTATCCGTACTCCTGTGAGAATTTTTGGCCACTCTCTAGGCATTAAGGGTTCCCTCAACACCTTCTCCCATTTGGTCTGTATATTAAGTGTTGGTGTTGTCAGACCATCACGCAGTGTCCGCCCTGGGTAATGGCTAGTAGTGTCATCGGAGTGTTGAAAGGGGCAGTGCGCCGGGAATGTTGGCCACGGTTGAAATATTAACATATTTGAAGGAATTGCCTGCACCCAGTGAGAAGGATTTTATGGCCTAATCTTGTGTAATACACTGTGCCCCTGGATAAAGGTCTCCCATAGTGTCGCAGCCTCTGTCCTTCCAACTCTAAACTGACAAGGAGTCAGCAATTTTTAGGAAGTGTTGCACAACACATATTGGCATGTTCTGGGCATACAATGTCCGTCTAACTAGTCTCTGTACAAACCCCTTCATAAGCATCAACAACCATTCGAATAATGTAGGGGAGTGTGGGAGGAACCCTCGATTTATTCATTAGCATGACCGATAGGGACCATCCATCATGGGTGCCCCGCAGAAGCCATTTCTCAAAATTTTCCTCTGTGTCGAGCCAGTGTATCAACTGGGCAACCATGTAATAGAGTTCCAGATGTGGCCCCCCAGCCCCAGGTCCCTTCGCAGTGTAGCGAGCCAGACACGCCTGCGTTTATTCCTTCAGAGTAAGTCTAATGCAAGGCTACCCAGATTGTGAAAGTATACCGTGGGGATCTCATACAGAGCATTCTGATGGGCATAGAAGAAATGCAAAAATATAATCATTATAGCAATAGCTATTCTGCCCATAAGGGACAGATGCAGATATTTCCAGAATCGGATCGATGCATGAACCCCTTCCTCCACCCTCCCGATATTGAGAGACAGAAATGTCAGGCCTGTATGTATCAGGCGTACACCCAGATATCTGACATCGGTTGTCGACCAGGGGAACCCCACCTTGGGAAGCATCTCAGATAGGACCCCATGTAGCCTCTACAGTGGGAACAATTTAGACTTATCCAGAATAAGATGGAGCCTTGAGAGCTCTCAGAACTCACACATGACATTAAATAGGATTGGCACTGAGGATGCCGGTTATCGCAAATATACCAGGGTGTTGTCTGCATTTAGGGAGACCACATGATTAGTCTCCCTCAATGTTATCCTCCAGAGGCCCATTGTTCTGTGCAGTCTCTCTGCCAGGGGCTCCATGACAATGACAAACAGGAACGGCGAGAGGGGCCCCCTGGTGCCCCTCATAGCTGGAAGGTCTCAGAGACCACCCCACCTGAACGCACACTGGTTCAAGGGTCAGAATAAAGGAGCCAAATTCACTGGATATATTTAGGGCCAAGGCCCTAAGTAGGTCCAGGTAAGGGAGTCAAATGCTTGTTTGATATCTAATAGTGCTAGGGCCTAGTCATCATCCAGTTGCAGTTGTGGGGCATGAAGCAAGTGAGTCGAGCGTCATAGATTGTGGAGCGTATTACGCTTTGGGATAAATCTTGATTGGTCAGTGTGTATTAGGGCTGGCAGCAAAGGAAGCAACCAGCCCGCCAGTACACTGCAAAGGATCTTAGGGGCAGATTTATGAGCCCCTTGCGCCACTTTTGCGTCACTTTTAACATGGGAAAAGTGACGCAAAAGTGGCGCAAGGGGCTCATAAATCTGCCCCTTAGTGTCTATATTCATGAGGGGTAGTGGTCTGTATGCCAAGTCAACCATCACGATTACTGTTTTGTGCATCGTGGCCGTCAGGCTACCATTTTGCAAGGCCCCTTCTTATACCTTCTGAAGCCTTTCAACAACAGTATTGACATATTTGTGATAGAACTCAGTGGACAGCCCATTGCTACCCAGGGGTTTCGCAGTTTTGAGGCGCCGGATCACCGCAAGATGTTCCTCATTAGTGATCGGGCCTTCCAGTGTCTTGCAGGCCTCAGGGTCTAGGACAGGGAGCAGTTTATCTTCTTAGAAGCTCTCGATCTTCCCCACCGGGGGATTCAGCTGTTTGTCATATGTGTTGTATAAATGGGCATGGAGCACACCGTTAATGGCTCTCAGTGTACAAACCAAGGACTCTGTGTCGTGATACAAAGTCAGAATAGGGGACTCCAGTCGGACCAACCAGGCCAACATTGCTCCCATTTTATCACCTTCCATATGCAGTCTGGTGATAGGCTGTGTAGTTGTACTTCCTGAGTCTGCGTAAATCCTCCAACAACTCCGCCCTGGCTGTATGCCAAGCGGTCATGTTGTGGGGGTGTGTAGAGAGCGTTGCCTCCAGCCTCTCCAGGTGTTTTTCATGCTTACCAATGTCGCTCTCCAGCTGACTCTGTACCCCTAGGTCATTTTCAGACAACCCCCATGGAACAATCTCCATGGCTTCCCAATCCAGAGCCCTGCTACTTGCTGAGCCCTAATTTTTTGCAAAATAATGTAGCAGTGTCTTGTGGATTGTCACTGTATACAGACAGAGGTGCCACAGAGGTATCGCCGGACACCGCAGCTCCCTTCCGAATTGCAGCAGGACAGGGGGATGGTCCGAGATATAGTGGGCTAAATAGAAGATCTCAGTGACGCTTTGTTCCATCTCAGCAGAGACCAAACAATAGTCCAGACAACTGTGAGTTTGTGTCGCGGTTGTATAACAGGAGAACAGCCTCCCCGTTGGGTTTCTATCCCTACAAACATCATGTATGTGCAAGCCATGCATCACATTTAAGGGCTCCGTGGTCATGTGGGGTTTTGTGTAGTCCCTGGGAGGTTCCTAATCTAGTGCATCCTCCAGGACACAATTACAGTTCCCTGCCAATACAGCGGCCGCATCAAGGCACGGCGACGCAGCAGCAGTGACCCGAGCAAAGAAATCTGGGCAGTCGTTATTTTGGGGCATATATATTTATAAAGCATATTTCACCACTGTCCAGGGTCCCATTTAGGATAACGTAGTGCCCACTGGGTCAATTACATAGCTCCCATGGTGGAATGGAGTGCCCGGGGCCACCCATATAAGCACTCCATAGGCATATCCTGAATCTGAGAAAGCATATATCTTTCCTCTCCAATACTTTCTCAGACAGGGAATACAGTCACCCCAAACATAGGTATCCTGGAGAAACACGATGGATACTTTATATAGTTTCAGATAAGCAAACACACGTCTGCGTTTCTCAAATTGAGCGATACCTCTAACATTCCAGGTTATACATTTTATGAGCAGCCATTCGTCATATGTACCATGCAGATCCAACCATCTAGGTGACACAATCTCACAAACACCTAACCCATAGTTGGATA
The DNA here is from genome assembly GCF_964204655.1 of Triturus cristatus. Lineage (NCBI taxonomy): Eukaryota > Metazoa > Chordata > Amphibia > Caudata > Salamandridae > Triturus > Triturus cristatus. The sequence goes on from NC_140585.1 coordinate 621,769,061, forward strand.
GCTTTTGACCAACAAATAGGACCCACGTACACAAGAGCAGAGAAATCTTCCCGAAGTCTACAAAAAAGTGAAAACCACCACTCCCCTTTAACGTCTCCCTCCCCATGGGTAGTGTGACCATACCTCCACGTGAACGCTGCCAAATTACCTCAACTTTTCAGTTAAAAAAGATAAACCATGCAAATGAATCCACGTCCCCTCCACCTAACCTCCCAAGAAGTTGGTGCTTCGCTAGAGGGTAAGATGTCGTGGAAGGTGCAAGGCTGAGGCACTCCAGCTCCTTGCCTGCAGCTGCTAGCCTCTTAAGTGCGGACACTCCTGTTTTCATTATTGGGGTGACTGAAGCATTAGTGATAAGAATTGTCTCAGACTTACAGTTCCCCGTTGTCAGACTAACTCACAGTATTCCATGTAGACAGTCCTCCTCTGGCATCACAGCCCTCTGGTGAGTGACCCAGGTGTGCCCCATGCAGCATGGTGAAAGCAACTGTCGTCTCAAGAGGCCGAAGACCCATCCACCCCACAGAAGGACAGACGCAACTTGGGCTTCACATTTGGTCTGAGCTATCACTGACCAATTTACGATGTGCCTGTTGTTCCTGAGAGTCCTCTCTCGAGTCTGGGATCACATCATTGGCCTGCAGAGTGCCATCAGGGCAGACCAATATATTTTCCTCTCCTTTGCCATCTTCCAAACTCTTCCAGCTTCCACGTCGTCGCCAGGGAGGGGCTGACTGGCATTGCATGCACGGCAGGGAAGGGCCCTGTCGACTGGGGTCTCGGTTTAGATGTGCATGCCATTGAGTCCAGCCAGTTTGGCATCTCCAGAGGTAAAAAAGAACAGGACCTGTGCCTCATATTGCACTCTCAGTTTTGCTAGGAACATTAAGCTATATTACAAATTAGGGCCACAGAGTCTTCTCTTGACTAATAGAAAATTCTTCAGCTGATTCTGTACTTACTGGGTATAATCGGGAAATATAGAGATAGGATGTTCTTCAAACAGCAAAGGGTCTTGTGTGTGAGTGCTCTACAAGATGGCATCGCAGTCGCAAAAATTGAATAGGCAGGCAATTGTTGCCCTGGGTGGGGCCCCAGGCTTCGGCTGCAGGCCCTGGCCCTGTGTGACCTTTATATTATAAAGAACTTAGAAAGTCTCTTAGGAAGTAGGACAGTAGTAATCACCCATCAGAGTCTTTTATTTGATGATCCAGGTGGATTGTCAATTTCTAGTAATCAGTGACTGTGTCACAGAGGGAGCGGACCTCTTGCTGCAAGGAGTCCATATGCTGCTCCATGGTCGTCACAAGGTCCGCCACCATCTACAACTTGGTTGGCAACAGGGTGACATCAACAGCAACGGAGACAATCTTATGAACCATATTGCCAGTGAACTTTGGGTTGCCACCAGTAGGCCCGCCAAAGATAGAGCTGGACCTGCAACCCCATCCCCACTATCCGCTGAGCTTAGCAGTGCCCCCTCCCGGTTTTGTCCTTCTGGGGGAACAGGGTCTGTGTAATTGACTATTTATTTGCTTGAGTAGGTTTAATCTCCTTGTCCTTCACCATTGTGTGATCAGACCATCAACCAAATTGGGAAACAGGGATGCAGTCCTTTGACTGAGTTCAAGGACAGCTGCCCTGCAACTTCATCAGGCAGGAGTAATCCTCAATCAAAGGCTGTGCCACAGCGCACCATGCAAATATAGGTGGTCTGCAGCAACTGATTGTTGAGAAATAAGGGCCCGCACAGCCCCGAAACGACAGTCCCAGGACCCAACTGGGAGCATTCAAATATAGGTGTGCCTCAGAGCCCACTCAGACCCCATTTCAGCGGTTTCAGGACGCAGCTCGCTGTCACCGGGAGGCCAAGGTGATCGTAATCCTGGACACTTACCTCGACACCGGAGGGGTCCCCAGCACCAGCAGGCTCCTTTCACTCCATGGTTAGGGCCACAACTGGTGTCCCTGAATCTCGGCCCCTCAAAAGACAAGCCACCCAGATCATCCAGGGGATGCAACGGGGGCACACCTCAGGGTGGCAGACTCGCAGCACCCAATGGATAGTGCTCGCCCTGCGCTGCTAAGAGCCACTACCCAGTGTGTAGGCTGGGTCCCATTCAGGAGTCACATCCTGTGGGTGCAGTCCAGGATAGAGCCACTAGCTCACGCACAGCTCCCTGCCATCAGGGCCAATGAAGGGAGACAGCAGGCGCCAAAGGATCTGTCCTGGCCCTGCCATAATGTGCCTGGACCCTGGTGCCCCCCGTCGAGGGCCAACAGGCGTTCACCTAGAGGCACGCTGTGCAGCATAACCTCATTAATGCTTTGCTGGTTTCTCCAGTCTCAGGGGAGCATGGGCCCCTGCAGATCTGCCAACAGCCCTGGGTACCAGGCCAGTCTGCAGCAGGCACCATCACTATGCAGTCCACAGGATCAGGGCAAAGAGGCAATTAGGTACAGCCCCCTTCACAGACTACGCGATCCTGCACCAGTCTGCCGCTCCCCTCCGGGCCCAAGAATTGCCACCATTGGCCAGGGGCTGCACCATTCTGAGCATTTCGTATTGCCCAGGATCTCCCGTACCACTCTGGGCTAGACCAGCCCCAAGATCAAAATGGTGCAGACACAGGCAATCAAGGCCACGTTCACTGCCACTTCACACAGAGGCTTGGGAGTCTGCGAGGGTCAGCATCTCGTCAAGTATCAGCACAAGAGATGATAGGAGACAGTAGGGGGGTACAAACTGGCAGAATGTACCAGAATTAAAGTGGGATTTCACTGGCTCAGGCTGGAGCATCAAAAGGAGCATCTAAACGGCCATCTTGCTTGGCCACACCGCCCAATGGTTGGGCACTCCCTTTGTGCCCTACAGAACTCCTTCTTGTTGGGTCCTCCCTCCACATGCCACCCAGCAAGCTCAGGCAGGTAAACAAGGGAAGCAATGCCCTCCTCAGTAGACTCTGGGGTGGCCATCACTGGTGCCCCATTCATCTCACATCTCAGGGGCTGATTTACAATGCCCTTTACCTTTCCTCTTCTTACCAGCTGACAGGGCTATTATTCCTGGCTCCAGCTGTACTTGACTCCCTTCCGGCGCATCAATGGACCTAGTCGTGGCACAGATCCACTCAGGCAACCCTAGCATCTCCACCTGAGCCTTAAGCTCCACTTCCTTCCAGGTAGTGTGGTCCAGGTAATTAACTAACAAACAGTCCACAGGCATGACAGGGCTCACATCAACTTTCAGAAGACCTGAACCCCTCCCACTCAAATGGAACCAGGGCCACACTATAGTGACCCTGTCTGTTTTCAGCCACCATGACCTGGTGGAATGCATTAGGAATTGCCTGCTCTGGGGAAACCAGCTGACTCCTTACTATAGTCATACTGTCTCCTGCTTCCCCCAGAGCCTCAACACCTTGCCCATTGATGGTGACCCATTGTCTATACTTTGTAGTATTTGAAAGAACATGGATCTTAGGAACCATCTCACTGAGCATGTTCTCGTGCCAGCTCCTCCTGCAACAGTTCTCCTGTCCAGCTTGTACGCTTTCCACTGCCCTCTGCGGCCTATCCACCTGATGCCGTCTGTTTGTGCCTTCCCTGCTAATTTCTTGCTCTGTTTTGGCTTTTCTGCTTGTTTTACTGCCCACTGTTTTGCCTTTTCCTGATGGTTTTTCTGTCTTCTGTTTTGCCTTTCCGGCTAATTTTTCGGCCCTCTGTTTTGTCCTCTTCTTCTTTGTTTTGCCTTTTCTGCTAATTTTTCTGCCCTCCGTTTTGCCTTTTCTGCTTGCGTTTCTGCCATTTGTTTTACCTTTTTCTACTTGTTTCCTCCCTCTTCCTGACGTTTCCCTTCTCCCGCCACAGAGCGCCCTGCCCTCCTCCCAGGACCTACTTAATGGAGGCGGCAGCATTACCCCATTGAGCAAGTCCTCATGCCTTTTGCCCTTTCAACAGTTCTCCTGTACAGCTTGCCCACAGTCCACTACCCTCTGCTGCCTAGCTACCTGTTGCCATCTGGTTGTACCTCCTCTGCTCTTTTTTTGCTCTGTTTTGCATTTTTCGCTCGTTCTGCCCTCTGTTTTGCATTTTCTGCTAATTTTCTGCCCTCTATTTTGCCTATTTGCTCGTTTTTCTGCCCTTTGTTTTACCCTCTTCTGCTCTGTTTTGCCTTTTCTGCTCATTTTTCTACCCTTTGTTTTGCCTTTTGTGGTCATTTTTCTGCCCTCTGTTTTGCCTTTTTTTTTGCTCGTTCCTCCCTGCCATTTTCCTCCCCTCACCACAAAGCGCCCCCTTATAGCCCTAGGACCTACTTAAGGGAGGCCGAAGTGCGACCCAATTGAGCAGGTCGTTGTGCCAGCCCCCCCATGACAGTTCTCCTGTCCAATTTGCATGCAGTGCACTACCCTCTGCTGCCTGTCTATCTGTTGCCATCTGCTTGTGCCTTCTCTACTCGTTTCTTGCTCTGTTTTGCCTTTTCTGCAAATTTTTCTGCATTCTGTTTTGTTTTTCTGCTCACTTTTCTGACCTCTGTTTGGCCTTTTATGCATGTTTTTCTGCCCTCTGTTCTGCGCTCTTCTGCCCTCTTTTTTTGCCTTTTTTTTGCTTGTTTCTTCCCTCTTCCTGCCATTTTTTCAAGACCGGGCTTTTCGACAGAAACCTCGCATACCTGTGCTCAGATACCCTCAGGGGTGACACTGACAGTGCCACGCTCTACAAATGCTGATTGATTCTCACCAAGTGATACTTCAGTAACCCCTGTAAACTCCCCCCTATTAACTTGGATAAACTCCTCCCTCAGCACTATACTAGCTACTCCTGAAATCTTTCCTCCAATGGAAGTTGCTGCTCTTTTTGGATGCTTGGGATCCCCTTTCTAGTGTCCATACTCGTAGCACTCATAGCACTTTATTGGCTTGGGCTGGTGACCTTTGTTTGGGGTTCCCTTATGAATTGTTTTGTGGGCCTTTAGAAAACTTAGTCTTTTTATTTCCCCCTCCTTCTTCTGGTTCGAACAATGACCACCCTTTTGAGAGTCCCCCCAGATACCTTTTTGGACACTCTGGTGCTGACCCAGAGGTCCACCTCCTCAGCAAGCTTCCTGGCATCAATACGCTTGCTATCAACGAGGTGCTGGGGCAGCCCTGGAAAACAAGTATCAAGAATGCGCGCCTTCAAAAACAAGTTGTACAACCCTTCATAATCATTAACTGTGCTACCCATCACCCAGCCCTTCAGTGCCTTACCAGCATAATCCAAGAAATCCACCCATGTTTGTGTAGAGAGTTTGTGAATAGCCCTTAACTGTTGTCGGTACCTCTCAGCCCAAACTTATTGACTATAATGGTCATCATGGCAGCGTAGTTGGTCTGGTCCCCCACCTCTAGTGTAAGGAGTGTGCCACCAAAGACTACCCCCCTAGAACTCCTTTGGGACCCTGTGCACTTTTAAAACCACTTCATAGGCTACCAACTATTTATCTATGTCATCCCCCACATTGTCACTGGGCACCATATCTTTTGGGATATCAAATCTGGATTTATGTGAAAACTCTACAGGTATGTTGCCACCATTATTGTTGTTGCTGGCCCCCACTTGGAGGGCTCTGATATCTAGCTCCCTGAGGCTAAGCTCATGGGCCATCTTTCTGCCCTCCATGACCAACCTTCTCTACTCTAGAGACTGCTCTTTCTCCAATTCGGCAAGGGCTTACTCCCTGTCAATCTTGGCAAGATCTAATTTTAGTTCTTCCTCCTGTCTTCCTGCTCCTCTGGGGTCAGACTCTTTGAAGACACAATGCTATCTGCTCTAGAGTGTACTGCCAGTCCTGGGAGACGATTGTCCTGCCCCCCTTAGTAGGCCATATGTCAAGACCCTTTGTCAGGTCCTGCTCTGATCCTTCCTTAGACACAGACCCCTCCTCATCCACTTCCTCTGGGTGGGCCTCTGCCCACATTCTCAAGGCTTTCTAAAGCTCTGCCTTCTTGGCACTTCCCTTGTTGAAAACCTCTTTCCCCTGGCAGAACCCCTTGAACTGAGCCACTTCCAGGTTGGCCGGCTCGAATTTCATCTTGCCAGGTAGGTCTACAGATGTTACAGAGAAGAATGGTACTGGGGCAAAAGGACTTTTGAAAAATAAAAAGATGCTAGAACAAGAAGAATTGAAAAAGGCTTGTTATAGAGTTGTAGAGAACAATGAATTACTATATGGTATTGTACAAACGCAAGTTCTGTCCTCACTGCTGATCACCAATGTTAGAAATGGGGTTCCTGGTTGGCTGATGTATGCACCTAGGCCAAGCAGGAACTACTCCTCCAGTCAGGGTAAGCTAAATACACAATAAGAGAATCTGTGCTCACCCTCTGGTAGCTTGTCACAGAGAAATCAGGCTTATCTAAAAAGGCAGTTTGTAAAGTATTTGTGCTACACATACCAATAGTAACACAATGAAAATATGACAGAAAGACTCCATTCAAAAGGTTACTTGAGGTCGCGAGGGAGTGGTACAAATCCAAAGGTAAAGCCGACCGTGATGGAGGGCAGGCATACAGGACCCAAACAGGTCCTGATGAAGAAATACCTTGGCTGGAGCAAGTGTCGACATAAAGAGCCTACTGTGTCGTCATCGAGGTGGTCAAAGGGGGTCCCACATTATTGTCAAGCTTCATTGAAGTGAATGCAATGCATCATCGCCGAGCCGTGCAGGCTGTGGAACCGCTGTTGTCGAGCTACCTCTCCATCGACGTCAAAGGGCGATGCAGGGGAATTTCTCCAGCAGTCGATGCAATGTGTCAGTTTTTGCATAAATCAGCTTCATAACCCACTTCTGAGGCCCAGAACTTGGAGGAAGCACCTCAGGCAAGGGTAAGACTCACAGAAAGCAGAGTCTAGCTAGCAGCACCAGCAGGATTGCAGGAAGTCTTTTGTGTCCCTGAGACTTCAAAAAACAGCAGGCAGGCCACTAAGACCTTGGAGATCTCACCTGGTGGGGGGGGGCGGGGTGAATTCAGAGTCCAAATCTCCTTGCAGCAGAGTCAGGGAGCAGTAGGCAGCAGGGTAACAAGTGAAAATCATTCCTTCAAGAAAAGCAGTCCAATTGAGTCCTTTAAGCAGCACATCAGTCTTTCTGACAGAGGTTTAGTTCAAGGTCCAGAAGACTCTGATCTTAGGGGGTCAGAGACCCAGTACTTATACCCAAAAGTGCCTTTGATGTAGGGGGTGACTTCAAAGGAGCCCTCTGAAGTGCATAAGGATCCCTTTCAACCCAGTCCTGTCTGTGAGGATAATCACTCCTTTGTGTGTAGACAGGACACTACCTATTGAGGTGCAAGTGTCAGACCCTCCCATTCTTCCCTGCCAAGGAAGACCCCTGAGAATGTTGATGAATGCAGATGAGCCTCATCTTCCTGTGCTTGTGGCTGTCTAGAGGGAAAGCACAAAGTGTAGCTGTCACCCAGCTCAGACATGTGTTGGAGACAGCTGTCAGGCAAAAAGAACAGAAAGTACAGAGAAATGTCCACTTTCGAATAGTGGCATTTCTAAAACAGTAATGTCAAATCCAACTTCCCCAGTAAGGAGGATTTATCATTACCATTCCAAACATATGAAACATTAAAAAGCTACTCATCTTTGATCAGGAATTACAGCTTTAAAGTGTATTAAGGAATTCCCAATGCTGACTTGTGAAAGGGGTGTGCCTCACAGTAGTGAAAGACGAAATAGACTGTTTCGCAATACCAGGATGCAAAGCATGATAGTACATGTCCTAACTTTTACTTACATAGCACCCTGGACTTAGGGTTACTTAGGACCTACCTTAGGGGTGACTTGTATGTAATGAAAAGGTGGTTTAAGGTGTGGCAAGTCATTTTAAATGCCAAATTGAAGTGGCAGTGAACTGCACACATAGGCACTGCAGTGGCAGTCCTGAGATAGGTTTGAAAGGCTACTTGTGTGGGTGGCACAATGAGTGCTGAAGGCCCACTAGTAGCACTTGAAGGCCCTGGGTGTATGGCATATCACTTACAAAGGACTTACCAGTACAACAAATATGCTAATCAGGCATACACCAATGTCATCATATTTTGGGGCGAAGCACATGGACTTTAGCATTTGTCAGCAGTGGTAAAGTGCTCAGAGTACTAAGGCCAACTAAACGAGTTAGCAAAAACAGGAGGCAAAAGGCAAAAAGTTGGGGTAAAGACCCTGGAATATGATGTAAGCATCCTTATTAAAATATAGGTGGTATCTAAAATAGACCTTTATTTCTGTTATTAACTGTTCAGTTAATATATTAATTGAGTACTTATGAGGTTTTTAACATCAGGGCAAAGGTCATATGATGTCAAAGGATGTTGTCTGCCACTTCCACTACCCCAGGCATTTTAGTGAATCGATGTCAATATATGTTGGGATGTGTGTAGGTACCAAAATGACATTATTTGAGGATTTTTTGAGTTACCGCTACAGTAAATGCCCAAATTAAATTCTACTCCCAAAACTCACGAATGCAGGAAACCCAGCGATAAGCTTCAGTCCATTTCCATAAACGAAATGCAATTTCAATAAGACAATAACATAACTACAGAAGCAGAAAAGAAAGATCTGATAATTTAAAGAGGCAATACCATTGTGACAAAAGAGATTTACTTAAGGGAAACCTGGATAGAAACAAACAAATTCCTACATCTGCGCCCTGACTTTAGGATTTTGACAGCTAGTCCACATTGAGCGACCGTGCCCTTATGAATATGTTAGACAATGCAAAAGAAAAAAAACAATTACAATGAGGTATGGAAAGATGGGGACCCAAACCAATTTCACATATCCTTTTAGTAAGAGTGCTAATGTTAACCACATTAACCAGCAATAAAACAAAAAGTGCATGACAATAACACATATGAAATGCTACCATTGTACTAACAATAAAATAATACAACAAACCTCTTTACATGGCTAATCTAATAGGAAAGTTAGGCCACCCAAGCAATTGATTCTTTCTTCCTTGTATGATTCTGTTTGCCTTCCCTAATGTTTACATTAACATTGTACTTTCATTACAAGCAAAACACGTCTTGCTATTTGCACCCATGAGATTATTAGTGTGTCTAAACTCATAAAAGTTAGTTCATGCCAATTCAAACATGTAATTAGCAGAATATGATGTGCTAGCATCATGCTAGCATCATCCATTTGACAGGTATAATGACCATTCAGAGATTCATAACTCTAATTAATTACAATGACACCGGCACCCATTAGTAGGAATTAAAATAACGTAATTCTTTTATGTAAGTAGATAATAAGAAACAATGAAAGCCGGGTATTAATTTTGCAAGACAATTACAACTACTTCCACCTTAGAAATCCACATAGATCAGAGGCATAGGTTCAAGGGATGTGTTTGGGGTGTTACACCCCCTCATACAAGTATTCTGTAGTACATAGCTAAGCATAGGTGCTCAAAGTCAGATATGATGCGGCTTCTGTCAGAAAGTACCTGTTTTTTTTTTTAAACAAACAGGTGAAAACACACACAAACTCATTCACTGAAAAAACAATGATTAAAGTAACATTATAGTTAGGTGTGATAAAAGATCTGTTTTTACTTAACAAAGACTTTAGAAATTCACTGTAAAAAACAAAGGTTACAGTAACGTTATAGTTAGATGAATGTGTCAGTGACAACATTAATGTTTTGAACTGAAACAAATTCACACAGAAATTCACCACTCATAGTTAGCAGAGCTAACCATAACTTGCGCTCTGCCATGCACTGCTTGACCTGACATATTACATCACTCATGACATGTTCTATGACATCACTGATGATATCTCAAATGACATCATTGATGACATCATCCAATTAGAGTGTTCTTTTGTTTTATAGTTTACATTGTGGCAGGTAATTACAATATTACTTTTCTATCTAATTTTATATCGCCTGTGTCCAGCTAATGGGTGTACGTGTTTACAAAATACATGTGTTCCTAATGCATCATAAGTGTGTAGAGGTATTGACATGTTATAAATCTTTGTATTGAAGAGTAACTCTGTGTGTAGGTGACAGTTGACGGCTTGTGTACAGTAAGTTCCACACAATTTTTTGGCTCTGTAGAAAAAGTCTCCAACAGGGCAAAGATTCTTTGTAGTAGGTACTAGCTATTGTAAGCAACCCTGCATTATTAGACAGAATTGTCTCAGCATGACAATTCCTAGATAAAATACTCACCTATGTACATCTGCTTGTTTTGCTTCAGAAGATGGGCTATCTGTAAAGTTTTCACCACAGTATGAAAGCTGTAAAGTTTTCACCACAGTATGAAAGCTGCAGGTACACCTTCAGACCTTGGTTATTTCAAGAGACTAGTGTATTTTTTGACACGTGATGCACAGAGTGTATTCTGTTTTTAGTAGATACTTTTTACTACTTCGTGGTGTATTTCTCATGAGATTTTCACTGTCTACAAACAGTGTGGTTAGAGTAAACTCTCTTCCTAGAGTTAAGACTGTTTAGACTTTTTATGAAACTGACTGTTCTGCTCATATTAACTTCATTTCAGTAACTGAGAGGGTTTGATACAGATACAAGCTATCTATAATAGGGCATTTATTTTGGAACAGAGGTTGAGTATCTTGAGGAACTTGGCTTTCTCTGAACAGTTGTATACATATTGAACACCATGTGCAATAAGGGTTTCCATTTTATCTGTGGTAGATTGTTAATGTGAACTGGGAAATAGCATGGTATAGGGTCCATGCTGCATATGACACATGCTTGCTAAACCTAAGGAAGTTTTGTGTGTGTGATGACATAAATGATGCTTCAAAATATTGAGAGCTATTTTGTACTTACCTTCAGGCCTCTAATGTCACACTAGCTTATGGAGTAATGTATGAAAAAGTAGCTTGGCTGTTGTCATCAATTATGTCATTTGAGATGTCATTAGTGATGTCATAAATTATGCATAGAACATGTAATGAGTGATGTAATATTTGAGGTTTTAAGCAGTGCATGGCGGGGACACACGTTATAGTTAGCTCTGCTAACTATAACTGGTGAATGTGTTTGTTTCTTTAAGTTCAAAGCATTAATGTTATCACTGACATATTCACCTACCTATAATGCCATTTTAACCTTTGTTTTTTGCAGTGAATTACTAAGGTTTTTTTTTTTAAACAAAAACAGATCTTTTTATCATGCATAACTATAATGGTACTTTAACCTTTGGTTTTGTCTTGTGCATGCTCTATTCTACAGCTGCGTAAAGGACCACAAGGTAATGTCTCCAGTAGCCTTATGTATGTGTAATTTTGGCAATGTAATTGTTCCTCGAGCACCTTCATACCGAAATCAGTCCCAAAATAAATATAGAGAAGACGACGAGACTGCCTGCAAAGAGTTGAACCCCCCCAAACAAGGGTACTTTCTCTTAATTATATGTAGTAAGTGGTTCTTTGTTTGGTGGAGATGTCCTCATATTCCTCTGCATTATGAACATGCCATCAAAATTGCCTGGAAATGCGCTTGGGTCACTTTGGTATGCTGAGCTGTCTATCAGTATGGAAAATGTCTAGAACACCTTTGCATACTACTAACGTGGAAGGGGCAGAGCTTGCAGGTGATTTGGGACATTTGCATACTCAGCAGTAATTAAAAGGGAGAACCATGGGCTGTACTCTCAGACCAAGAGACAGCAAGAACAAGCATTTGCAACGCAATATGTCTCGCATTACTGATAGTTTGAGGTATTGGTGTTGCAAATAATAATGCATCGCCAATAGCTCATACTTTCAGTAATGTAAGACCTAGTGCAATGCAAATGATTGCATAGTGAGCCAGGAACCAGCATTGTTAGTCTCAGTGCAGTACCGCAAGATGCTACTAGAGCTCCCTAGTAAACAAGGCACCAGCACTGCTTTTCTAGGTGCAGCACCGCAAGCTGCTCCTAGAGGTCCCTAGTGAGCAAAATAAACTTTGAAAATATGGTATATCTACTACACCCATGATGCATTGCATGCAAGACAGTACCACGAGTACATTCGAATAGCTATGTCCATATATACAATCAGTAGCTTTGAATTGTGAGAAATGAATTATATTAATTCCCGATTAGGTTAGGTTGTACTCTATGTGGAGCTGATGAAGGGAAATTTATAGAAGGTATAATATAAATGTGAGATGTGGTAGGTGCAGTACCACAAGCTGCTTTTAGAGGTGCCTAGTGGACAAGGCATCAGCACTGCAAGCTGCTCCTAGAGGTCCCTAGTAAGCAAGGCACCAGCGCTTCCAGAACTGCAAGCCGCTCTTAGAGGTCCCTAGTGGGCATCACAAACTTTTGGTCACATATGGAACTCCCATAATGCATTGCAGGCAAGACAGTACCACCAGCACATTAACATAGCTATGTCCATATATACAATTAATAGCTTTGAAATGTGACAAAACTATTATTAGATTAATTCAGGATTAGATTGTACTCTATGTGGAGCTGATGAGTGGAAATTTATAGTAGGTCTAATATACATGTGAGATGTGGTGGTGCAGTACCACAAGCTGCGCCTAGATGTACCTAGTGAGCATGATAAACTTTGAAGATATGGTAAATCCACCCTACCCATAATGCATTGAATGCAAGACAGTACCACAGTACATTCACCATATACAGTTAGTAGCTTTGAAATGTGACAAAAGAATTATTATAATAATTCCGGATTAGGTTGTACTCTATGTGGAGCTGATGAAGGGGAATTTATAGAAGGTCTAACATAGATGTTTATGTGCAGGAGAGGTCCCTAGTGAGCATCAAACTTTCGGTCATATGTGGTACTCCCCTAATGCATTGCATGCAAGACAGTACACAAGTACATTGAAATCGCTGTATCCATATATACAAAAATAATAGCTTTGAAATGTGACAAAAGAATTATCATATTAATTCTGGATTAGGGTGTGCTTTATGTGGAGCTGATGAAGGGAAATTTATTGAAGGTCTAATATAAATGTGAGATGTGTAAGTGCCCCTAGTGAGCATCATAAACTTTGAAGATATGGTAAATCCACCCTACCCATAATGCATTGCATGGAAGACAGTACCACAGTACATCAATATATACAATTAGTGGCTTTGAAATGTGACAAAAGAATTATTATATTAATTCTGGATTAGGTTGTACTTTATGTGGAGCTGATGAAGGGATATTTTTAGAAGGTCTAATATAAATGTGAGATGTGCTAGAGAGTAAAGTAATCACGGCTAACCTTGTTCAGGTGAGTGTCCTGTCTGAAGGCCTTTACGAAAATAGTGCCTTGAGGTTGTAATTAAAACCTAGGGCGTAACAACACATGTAATAAGGGGTGTCCTAATGGGAGGTTACAAAAAGGGACAGGGTGTTACTAAGGAGGGACTACAAAGCCTAATATCAAATGAAAAGTCACCATTTACAAAGGACAGGGACAGGAGCCAATTAAAGATGGGCGGGAAGTAGGCAGAGCTTTATTCACATATCCTTAATACAGCATGTCTCGAAGAGACAGCGTACGTGCTACCTAGGCGAGACCTAAAAAGCTACTTGTCTTTGACAGTCACTATAGAAGAGATTGCGCTCCAATAAATGAACAATGCATTCACCTCTTTGAAAGATTTCAGATAGTTTTTCAATGTGGAAATGTAGAGAAAACACACATGCTTTGCCTTGGCCAAGCACAAGAAGTTAGGATGATTTGTCATTTACAGAACTGGAGTTTCAACAAGGGCATCTCTTATATTTATATTTGTAAGGGCTTCCCTTTGAGGTTTAATTTCTGTCAAATTAGCATCAGGGCCAGAATGGAACCTCACCTGTGTATTCATTCAAGAAAAGTCCACAGTTTTGCACAAAATGTCTACTCAACTGGAGTACTTTCTACTGGTTAGTTATTAAGTGCTAACTTGTTGGTTAAATGTCTAGTGAATATTCTATACTACACCTGCATAAAGGGCCACGAGGTAATGTCTCCAGCGACCTTGTGCCAGTGTAATTTTTGCAATGTGATTGTACCTTGAGCATCTTCATACAGAAATCAGTGACAAAATGTACCCTTGTATAGAGAAGATGACAAGGCTACCGTCAAAGAGTTAAATTTCCCCAAACAAGGGTACTTCCTCCTAATTATATGTAGAAATTGCTTCTTTGTTTGGTGGAGATGTCCTTATATTCCTCTGCATTAAGAACGCACCATAAAACTTGGCAGTAAATGCGCTTGGTCCCTTTGGTAAGTTGAGCTGCCTATCAGCCTGGAAAATGGCGGGAACACCATTTGTTTTATTTTAAAGGGGAGGCGGGCTGCATGGCCCCCGTCCCCAAGCCCCATTAGGCAAAGGACCCTATCCCCCAGGGTCGTTATTATTTGAAAGGGGAAGGGTGCCGAGCCTATGTTGACCCTTGGGACCCCCTCCCCCCAGGGCCCACATTATTTAAGAGTGGGTGTCCATGGTGCCCACCCAGAGCACCCACCATATATACATTGAGGGCTGCAGGAGAGCCCAGGGCCCCCTCAGCCCCAGCCGGCTCCCCGCATGGTGCGGGAGGCGGCATTGCTCCCGCAAGGTTTGAGCAGTTACTTATGCTGCTCCCTCTAGACAGGAAAAATATGTTGATCTGTTTCCCTGCAAGCATCAGTGCAGTCAGGGAAACATATCTCAAGTCTGCTCCCAGCCGGTGGGAGCATTTTTAAAGCTCCCACCCTCTGTGAGCAGACTTTGTGTTTGCTCCCATTCGGCAGGAGTTTTGGTTGGCTCGGGCATGCGCCTAAGCCAGGCAGAAACCAACAATCTAGTCAGGGCAAGGGAGTTACACACCGACGATAACCCCTGCTCACCCCCTTGGTAGCTTGGCAGAGCAGTCAGGCTTATCACAGAGGCAATGTGCAAAGCGTTCGCGCAACACACTCGCACAGCAGCGACACACTAGGCACACCACAAAAGAAAATCCACACAAAGTTATGTAAAAATAGCCTTTGTATCATACATAAAACACATTAGAATGTAATCACATATATACACTGTTCCACCTGGCACTTAGTATTACTTTACAGGGATTATGCACACTACAGGGCCAATTGAGCCACTGTCATCATATCACCACTAACAGTTAGTGAAGAAAACCAGTAACTACTGGTAAGGGTGCGTCTAGCATCAAGCATGAGGCATGAACATAATAGCACTTTCTTATATAGAATGTTATGCAAAACATACTTAGCAGTTGTTCAGAACATCATCACAACATATCAAGCTCACCATCATCAGCAGTGCACGGTAATCACTTACTAGGTGCACACTACCACCACAGCATAAGCACATTATACATAGCCACCTTAGGTAGTCTCATCCTTGGGGCCCATCCTGAGCTTCCCCACAATGCCCCTGTTTAAAGTAAGGGCTTCTCCACCCTGCATGTCCCTTCCGTGGACACAAGGCTTTCCACTAGCCCCCTGGCTGCAGACGCAGCCAAAACAATGCCTGTAATGCAAAGGGTGGAAGTGCGGGGGTGCAACTCACCCTTGTCTCCTCAAAAGAATGCCCCCGACGTTGCAGCTGCCCACGAGCCTGCTTGGCGCAGCTGTGACAAGACTGAGCGAAACAGTGTGTCTCGTCCCCCACTTACCGGGGCCTCTCCGGTCTCCTCAGCAGGAGACTATCGTCTATGGGTGAAAGGTGGGAAGTTTGCAAAAAGGGGGTCCACGGGGCTCCGGTCCTTTCTCTGGCTGCTAGATGAGCCCACAAAGCTCCGTCTTCTTCTTGCCACCGGTCTCACCCACAACAGGCTCAGCAGCACGCAGAGCTCTCCTCGTGAACACGAGAGCACCGCCCACAACCAGGCATGGACTTTACCTGACTTCCAGTGGCCTCTTCTGGCCAGCTCCTGTTGGCTTGCCATGAACGGCAATGGCCCCGCCCACAACCAGGTTCAGACTGACTTTGGCTTTGTCTCCGCGTACCATCCTGGCCGCTTAGCAAAGTGGAAGCTCTGGGCTGGATTTAGAAGCAGGAGAAAAGCAAGCGCTATCCGATTTCCAGCTCCCCCCTCCATCTACCCCGAGCAACAGGTACCGGGCAGCACCAACCACGCACTGCGTGAACCACCACAGCGCTCACCACACACTTTCTGTAAGCCACCACCAGAATGCTCTGCATGCTCTTTACCCATATAAAAGATGGTCAGCAGGGGGAAGAGCTCTCCATACCCTGTGCAGTGCTCCACAAGCACTTGGAAAGTGCAGGGTGAATTTCCAGCACTCAGCACACGCTGGATCCAAAAATACGCAGCGCTGGGCACAGGCAAGCCAGCACACTGGGTCCCTCATCAGAGGAGAAGTCCTTTAAGTCCCCCTTACCCAGCAGACAGCAGATAAGTCCCCAGTGGTGGCTCCTCCTGGCAGTCCAGCAGCCTGCCGGCTGCAAATTCCCAATAAGGAAACAGCACCTTACATGGGGTCACAACCCCAATATTTATACCACTTTCAGTCTTTGTTCTGCCCTGGCACAGGGCACTGGACCTAGTCCATACCAGTTCTGGGGGGCACTTAACAAGTGCACCACACTCCCCATTGTTAGTGTAGGTTCTGTCCCCAGACACACCACAGGGGGGGAGGAGCCATGATTACGGAAGACAGGCACAGTCCTATTCAGGGTCACGCGCTACTCCTACCACTAATCCAAATGCAGATCGGCCTATTCAGCCTAGTGCTGACTCACCCAGCTCCTCAGGAGCCACTGCACCTCCCCAGCCCCTGTCATCCAGAGCCAGACGTGTAATACACAGCAGGTAGGCACAAAGACACATAGCACACAGAAATGCCCACTTCTAAAAGTGCCATTTCTAAAATAGTGCTAATAAATCTGCAAACAGCATTTATCACCACTATTCCAAACATACCAAACTTGATCATGCCACCCCTCTCATATCAGAAATTACCACTGAACTATATATCATGGAATCCCCAATGTATTCCTATGAGAGGGTAACCTCACAGCAGTGAGAAACCAAATAGACTGTTTGTCACTACCAGGACATGTCACACAGTTAAGGCACATGTCCTACCTTTTACCTACAGGGCACCTTGCCCATAGGGCTAGCTAGGGCCTACCTTAGGGGGGACTGTTATGTAGTAAAAGGGGATTCACAGACGTGGCAATCACTTTATGTGCCACGTCACAGCGGCAGTAAAATGTGCGCAAAGGCCCTGCAATGGCAGAGGCCTGAGACAGGTTTGAAAGGCTACTTTGGTGGGTGTCGCAAGCAGCGCTGCAAACCAACCAGTAGCATATAATTTAATGGCCCTGGGTTAATGAGATACCATTTTGAAAGGGACTGATAGGTAAATTAAATATGCCAAACAGGTGTAGACCAATCTTACCAAGTTTACCATAGAGAGCACATGCACTTTAACACTGGACAGCAGTGAAAAAGTGCCCAGACTCCTAAACGACCAACACCAGGTCAGAAAAAATACCAGGAAGAAGGCAGAAAGTTCTGGGACAACCCTGCAAAAAGGGCCAAGTCTAACAGCGGGGGATCCCCTTGAAGGTCTTGCGAAGGATGCAGAGTGTGTTGTAGCACAAGGAGGAGACAGCGTTGATCTGCCGGGTCATGCTGAGGAAGGAGTCGAGTATGATGCAGAGGTTGCGGGTGTGGTCCGTGGGAGTGGGACGGGTTTCAAGGGCGGGGGGCCACCAGGTGTTGTCCTATGCTGAGGGGGTGGGTCAGAAGATGAGGACTTCTGTCTTCTCCGAGTTGAGCTTCATACAGCTGCTGCTCATCCAGGATGCAACATCTTTCATTCCTTCCTGGAAGCTGGGTCTGGTGATGTCGGGTTGCCTCGTGAAGCAGGGGGGGGGGGAGTCTTCGGCTTAGGATACTATGCTGAGCCCATGTTTTCTGATGATGGTGGTGAGGGGGGGCATGTAGATGTTGAAGAGCGTGCGACTGAGCAACGATACTTGGGGTACTCTGCAGTTGATCTCTGTGGGTTTGGAGAGGAAAGGCGGGAGTCTGATTCTTTGGGTTCGGCCAGTGAGGAAAGAGTGGATCCAGTTGAGGTCAGTTTCCTGTATACCGGAGTCTTGGAGTCTGGTGGTGAGAGTGCAGTGAGAGACGGTGTTGAAGACTGCAGAGAGGTCGAGTCAGATGAGGGCCGCGTGTGGCCCTGGTTGAGGAGGGTGTGGATGTCATCAGTGGCTGCGAGGAAAGCAGTCTTGGTGCTGTGGTTGCTGCAGAATCCGGATTGGGAAGAGTTGAGGATGGAGTTGGTTTCCATGAAGTTCGTGAGTTGGCTGTTGACGATTGTCTCGGTGACTTTAGCCATAATGGGAGGAAAGAGATGGGTCTGTAGTTTTTGAGGTCTGTAGGGTCTGCTGAGGGCATCTTGAGGAGGGGCTTGACTTCCAGTCGTAGAGGAAAGTGCCGGATTCGAAGGAGGCGCTGATGGTGCGTCGTAGCAGCGGCGGCTCTGTGGAAGATGTGTGGCGGGCAAGGGTCCATGGGGGCTCCTGAGTGAACGATCTTTCTGGTCGAGGCAGTGTCTTCGGTAGTGATCGGGGTCCAGGTTGAGACGGTGGTCAGGCTGGCGTTGCTGGGGGTAGGCGTGGTTCCGGCGTCAGGTGTCTGTTTGTTCAAATTGTCATAGAGGGACTTGATCTTGAAATGGAAGTAGGATCCGAGTTTGGTGTAGAGGTTCTGGGAAGATGTGACGTCTGGGGCTTCACTAGGGGGTTTGGTGAATTCCTGGATGATGCCGAAGAGTTCCTTCAAGTTGCTGGAGTTGGCGAGGATTTTGTCCTGGATTAAGGTCTTTTTGGTGAATCTAGTGTGTTGGTGGTGCTCTTTCATGATGTTCTTGTAGGTGGTCCGAGCTTCCAAGGTTTCGGTGTTTCTCCATCCAGGATGGGGTCCTTAGGGCCTTATAAAGGCTCAGAGAGGAGGGTTACATGGGCCCTCTCCCCTTAAAAAATACTTTGGGCTCCAGGGAGTTATGGTTCCCAGGCAAAATATGGCTCGGGGGGTCCACACAACCCCTCCCCATATTTATGAAATAGGGTCACGGGTATGGGGCCCCCAGGGATGAATATGGTGCAGGAAGGGAGGCCGTGTGCCCTCTGCCCATATTAATAAATTGGGGCCTAGGGATGAAGTCCATAGGACCCTATGTTATATTCCATTACTTTTGCATGCTATCTCTTTAAATGCTTATTCTATTTTCCTCATTCTGTTTAGAACTTTCAGCCTGCCTTTGCTTGTTATGTTATGTTTAGAGTTCTAGGTTCTAGTTAAGTTCCCTGGAGCCTGTTAGTTTACAGGTTGTGCTGTGCAGGACTTCTTCAATTAAACTTACTATTTTATAATTATTTCTGCCTGCGTTTTGAATTCACATTTTGGTGACGAGGATGGGATGGAAGGATTGAAGTGCTGAGAGGAACTGTTTGGAGTAAATTTTTTGGAGGTATTTTCCTTCATTTTGGAATAACTTTATTGCCTTTCATACAGAAATTTCTGCAAGTTTGTTGACTTTGCTTGCCAGCATTTTACTGAACTTCGACGTATTAATACACCTACTTCTACTTGTGCTTCCACATATTCAATTCTTCTGTGTGTTTATGGAGGTGCGCACACTGCGTATCTAAGTTTGTTACACACATTAGTTGCTCGGTGGTGTGCACACCATTGGAGAACTAAATTGCAGAGACTTCAGCATTTTATGTGCAGATTTATGGATTACAAATTTCTACAGTACATTGTGCACACGGTGACGTGCCCACCTTTGTGACTTTACGTTTTCTACGTTCCAAGAACTTGTGTGCATACCGATATTTTCTATATTTTCGAATACCTTTTGGGTTTGTTTACTTATCTTGTTTGCCATTATAGGATTACATGTTATTTTAAGTTGTCAGTTTTCATTACTAGTTTACTTTTCTTTTTCTTTTACTTTTGTGTTGTCACTTAAGCATTTCATTATGCAATTTGATCCTCCTGCAAAATTTCTTCAAGTTAAAGGAGACCCTTCCATTCCTTGGTCTCGGTGGAAGGAGGAGTTTCTAACCTATCTTAAGGCCATTGATGGTGAGAGACTTTCTTCTGAAAGGAAGAAAAATATTTTCTTACATTGTTTGGGGTCTGAAGGGCAGCTTGTGTTTAGGACTCTCCCACAAATTGATGGGGGTGGGGACAGAAATGTTTTTAAGGGTGCTTTACACAGGATAGAAGTTAGATTTAAACCCACTTTCAGTGTCGCGTTAAACAGATATAAGTTTTATACAAGGGCCCAAGAGGAAAATTAAACATTTGATGACTTTCTTACGGGGTTACGTGGATTATCAATACATTGTAATTTTGGTCCTATGACTGATGAGATGATCCGTGATCAAATCATCGTGCACATTAAGAGTAAGGAAATCCAAGAGCAACTTTGGATTATGGGGGATCCCAATCTAGGCAATGTTATCAATACTGCTAAAGCTATGGAACAATCAGAAAAATGGGTCAAGTGTTTACATAAAAAAGTAAAGGAACAGGAAATTATGAATGTGTTGTCAAAGGAGAGCCGCCGCGTGTTGATACTGAATCATCACGCATTGGTGTTGAGTCATATCAAACGGGTCAAAGGATTTCTAAATGTCCTGCCTTAAAATAGAGAATGCAAGAAGTGTGGAAGACGTGGACATTTTGCCTCTGTCTGTAGGGATCCCAGAAACCGAGACAGAGGAAGTACCAAGAGTAAGATTTCTTATGTCAATGCTAGACCCGATGAGGGGAGTAGCGAAGACTGTGTAGGGGGAATGCTTTTGTCCAAAGCAGATGTTGGAGAAAATATAGATGCCAGTAGTCTGAGACCCCCAAAGTGTCTTGTACATGTAAAGAATGTAGAGCTGGAACTCATGGCTGACTCGGTTCTCCCTGGACCATTGTCACTAGAGAACTCTTTTTAGATCGTTTTAAAGGGAAGTTTTCTATTGAAGATTTGAAAAGATCTGATATTATTGCTAGGGCATTGGATGGTTCAGTGATTGAAATAGATGGTTTTGTTGAGACTGTTATTGAATTTAAAGGTCACACAGCCAATATTGAAATGTATGTTGCTGACAAGGGAGGGAACGTGTTAGGATGGAGATATCAATGGTCTTTAGGAATTATCCTTAATCCCAGGAGTTTTGATCCTGTTTTGTTAGTGTCTCAGGTGAGTGGAAGTGTGGATTTTAAAAATGAAATGGATTTTAAGAATGAAAGTGACACCAAAATTAAACTCTTTCCTAAAGTCTTTTCGAACAAATTAGGAAAGCTCAACAACTTCTCTCATAAGATTAAATTTAAGGGTGGAGCGTGTCCGGTGAAACAAAAACTTAGATCTGTGCCCATATGTGTGAGAGAAGATTTAAAAACATTTTTACAAAATCTCATTGATGAAGATATCATAGTGGAAGTAGAATCCTCCAAGTGGGTTTCTCCCATTGTTCTCGCAAGGAAATCAGACAAAAGTTATGTGTCGATTTGAGAGCACTTAATGCGAATTTGATAGTGTATTGCCATCCTTTACCTAATATAAATGAGGTAGTTTCCATGCTTGAGGGAGCTAAGATATTTTCTACGTTTGATTTGCGCTCTGCTTATCACCAGATTGTTTTTACAGAAGATTTAAAAAATTGTACTGCTTTCCTGATGCCCCAGGGGCTATTTCAATATAAGAGAATGCCTTTTGGGTTAGCCTCTGCAGCGTCAGTTTTTCAGAGAGCCATGCATCATATCTTTAAAGACTTAGATGGATTTGTAAGATGTTTCCAGGATGATATCCTTGTGTTCTCTCCTAACCCTGAAAAACATGCTGAGCACATAAAAGAAGTATGTAATCGTTTAGAACAAAATGGTTTAACTTTGAAACAAGAAAAGAGCAAAATGTTTTGTGAGAGTGTTGAGTATTTGGGACATACACTATCTGGGAATGGTGTGGTTCCAAAGAAATCTTTGGTAGTAGCAATTGTTAATGCCCCTGCTCCTGATACCAAAGATAAACTGTTGTCCTTTTCAGGACTTTGTAAATACTACAGTAAGTTTATCAAGGACTTTGCTACCAAAATGGAGCCTTTCAGAGAGCTTACAAGGCACAAAGTGGAGTGTTGCTGGACACAGAGACAAGAAAGTGCTTTTCAACTGATCAAGAAGGAAATTGTTGAAGCTCCCTGTTAGACCTGTCAGCCCTTTGGGTGGTCCCTCCTCATCATTATTTATTTTGTCCCACTTTTGCCTCAAACCCTGTTAGTATTTTTCCTTTTTGGGAACCACCAGACTTTTTCGTATTGATGCAGATTCAGGGAGCCATTTTATCTACCCCTGGAACTTCTGTCTGAGGGCCTGGAGCACAAAATGGTGGCCACCTGTGACATCATCAGAACCCACTGGAACCTACCAGCACCTTCCAGAACATTCCAGAACCCTGTGACAGTTGGAGGCGGTTTGGAATGTTGGGAAGCTAAGCCAGAGTTGACAGTTGGAGCTGGCAGTTGGCACCTGATTGGTGAAGAGAGAGGAGCAGAAACCTGAAGGAGGAAGGAGTGAGGCAGCAGGGGTGGAAACTTGTGCCTGGAGTGGGGTCCATAAACCCACCCTTGATACTAGTCCCTACTGACTGAGCCCAGCCTGGAGCCCTGTGTGGGACAAAGCAAGAAAAACCATCTTAAGGACCTGGACAGCAGGAACAGGCCTTAAAAGTAAAGAAAAGCAAGAATCTGACCTGTTTATTGGTTTCCCTGGAATCCGACGTCGAGAAGCCTGAGACCTGGAGCCCGAGGTGGAGAAGCGGCGCTGACTGGAAAGCAGACGTCGTACCCGGAGCCGCCAGAGGTCGAGAGAGGGCGCCGACGGAGGTCGTGGAGAGTACCAGAGGTCGAGGAGGAAGTCACCCGAGGTCGAGTGAGCGGCGTCGACGGGGGAGTGAAGTCCGCCCTCCGGAGTCGCCGGAGACCGAGGTGAAGCGTGCCGGAGGTCGGGAGTGGAGATCGCACTCCGGAGTCGCCGGAACCTGAAGAGAATCGTGCCGGAGGTCGGGAGTGGAGGTCGCACTCCGGAGTCGCCGGAACCTGAAGAGAATCGTGCCGGAGGTCGGGAGTGGAGGTCGCACTCCGGAGCCGACGGAAGTCGACATCGAGCCAAGACAGCCCGACGTCATTGAACCGGAGGCCGACATCGAGCCGAGGCCGCCGACATCGAACCGGAGCTGCCCGAAGTCGACATCGAGCCAAGACAGCCCGACGTCATCGAACCGGAGGTCGACATCGAGCCGAGGCCGCCGACATCGAACCGGAGCCGCCTATCGACGTCGTCAAGAACTGACATTGTGCCGAGGCCGCCGACATCGAACCGGAGCCGCCTCACGGCGTCGACACGACTCCAGCGGCGTCGGAGCTTCATAAAAAGGGCAGTAAGTGGAATAGAGGGCGCCTAAGGCCCTGTGGAGCCCTGAGAGACTAACCTAGGGTGCTGGAACCAGCTTGATTGTGCCAGGGGTGAGCTGAGACTAATACAGAGGGGTTGTGTAGTGTGGGAGAGCCAGATCTCTAGATTCCCCCTTTATCTACCTCAGTTTAGGCCTCAGCCTTGCCCAAGCCAGGGAGTATACCCCTCAGGCCATCCAAATCTTTACAAGCTGGGATTGGGTCAAATCATCCCATAGTACCTCAGGAATGTGAACTGATTTACAAAGTCACTGTTGGCTTTTATTATTTATTGAGAGCACTGTATTTATTGTATTTATCCTATTTATTGCCTCACAGTATTTATTGTTTCACAATATTTATTGTCGTACAGTATTTATTGCCTCATAATATTTAATTGCCTGTAATGTAATGCACTTATATTTATGCCTTGATTATTTATGATCTACCTTATTTATTGAATCGTTAAGACAGTATTTATTTGACGTACCCTTCCACAGAAAAAGCCTTGTGTACTGTGATTGTATTATTATTTATTTAATCAGCAACTAAGAGAAAAGAAGATAAAGAGATATATTTTCAGTATAATTTTTAAGGTGTAGTGTCATTTTTGGAACGGATGCACGCATGGTTATTGTGTGGGTATTGCGTATGCATAACACGGTGCCTGACCCCTGACCACTCGAGCCAAGCTACCACTGTGTATGTCTGGGAAGACCCCGTTACCACCACCACCCTTTCCGGTGTGGGAGTGGGGTTTTTCTAACATAATTGGTGTTCAGCGGCGGGATTGAGCTGTGCCTACGCATACTCGACAATAACTGTGGGTAGTCCATAGGCCTACACCTGGAGTTTTCTCAAAGCGGCCTTCCTAATTGTGAGTTTTTGTTTTTTCCAAATTTACTCTGGTGGTGGGAGGAGGTATTATTAAAGGTACCCCCCTGCATTGCTTCTGTAAAAACCTGTCTTCTGTTCTGAGTGGGCAAAATGGAGTTTGTGCTAGAAGACCTGGAAACCTATACTGTGGCCCAACTCAGGGAGTTTTGTCAGCGGGAGGGGGTGTATTGTCCCCCAGGAGCAAAGAAGGGTGCACTCCAAACCAGCTTAAGGGCTTGGGGGGAGGCACGACGAGAAAGCAAGGCTGAGCAGGAAGACAGGGATGGAGAGCCTGACAGCGAGGGGGCTGGGATGTACCAACCTGAGGTGGGGAACCTAGTAGCGGGGCCCAGAACCATTTCCAGGAAGGGCAGCAGTGCCTCTAGCGGTGGCTTGTCTGAAGTGGAATTAACAGACCGGAGGGAGAAAAGACAGCTCACATGGGACTTAGCAAGGCTGGAGAAAGAGAAGGAGGAACAGAGGATGGCTCATGAGCTAAGGCTGAAAGAGATAGATCTTCAGATCCTACGAGTCGGGGCACACACTGTTCCTAATGGTGGCAGCAAAGACCAAGAGTTCACTAGGGAACCCAAACCCTACTTGCCAAAAGACATAGTGGCTAGCTATGGTGTGGGCGACGATATTGCCAAGTGGCTAGCGGCCTATGAGGTCTCGTTAAGGGCCCATGGGGTTCCAGAGAAGTACTGGGGAGGGGGATTGTACAGGTACATGCCTCCAGCTGGTAGGGATGCTTTATTGGCCCTAGAGGAGGATGAGCAGACCCACTACCCCACCATGAAAGTGGCGCTCATAAGAAAGTTTGGACTAACACCCGAAAAGTATAGACAGAAGTTCCGGGGTAGTCACAAACTGGGCACACAGAATTGGGTGGACTTCCTGGACTATGCAAAGAAGGCACTAGAGGGTTGGATTCAGGGCAGTGAAGTGAGGAACTACGAGGGGTTGTTTGATTTAGTACTGAAGGAACACCTGCTCGAAAAATGTTTCCCTGAACTGCGTCAACACCTGGTGGATAGCAAGCTGACCAATCCCCGGAAGCTTGCTGAGGAGGCGGACATTTGGGCTAGTACCCGGGTGTCCACAAGGGGGACTGGAGGGGATACTCAAAAGGCCGGACAGGGCGCCCCCCAGAAGAAAGAGGGAGGGGAAAAGAAAAAGGAGTTCTCCAAAGGCCCCCAAAATAACTTCCAAGGGAAGGGAACAGGATTCACCCCTAGGGCTAACCCACCCAGAAACCCTAATCCTGGCCAGAGTCAGCAGCCAAGGGTTGTCCATTGCTACGAGTGCGGTGGCGTTGGACACTACAAGGGAGATGCGAAGTGCCCAAAACGACCACCCCCTCCCATTGGAGGAAAGGCCCCCGGAGTAGCTAGTGTAGTGCTCGGGGAGGAGATGCCTTTAATTAAGGGAAGGGAGTGGGCGGTTGTCACTTTAGTGTCCCTGGGAGAACGGGAGATGGTTCCTAAGATCCAGGTGCCCGCAAATACCGTAAAGTATGGGCAGTGGGTCACCATCAACGGCCAAAGAGGGGAGGCTCTGAGAGACACAGGAGCCAGTATGACTATGGTTCGTAGCCAACTGGTGTCTCCGGAGCAGGTAATTCCCGATGTACTCCACCCAGCCGCGATGGCTGACGGCAGAACAGGCCACTATCCAGTGGCCGAGGTTCCCTTTGAATGGGAGGGGGTTGCAGGTTCACTTCGAGTTGCCGTAAGCCCTGCCGTGCCAGTTGATTGTCTGCTGGGGAATGACATGGAGCACAATGCTTGGAAGGAGGTGGAATACCGGACTCATACTGAGATGCTGGGTACACCTGACTGGGCCTGTGTGAGCACAAGGTCCGCGACTACCCGGAGAGGGAGTTCGTTTCGGCTGGAGCCTGGAACAAAGGCCCAGCCAGCTGCCAGTCAAGGGAAGAACCGAGGACAGGAGGAGCCTGCCTCGGCGTCCGCACCCCGTAAGACGGATAGGCCACCGGAGGTGGTGGACCAGGAGTCTGCGGTGGGGGATGTCACCGAACTGGAGGACCTACCCATCCCGGCCGAGTGGCACGTGGAGGGAGGCCCGTCCAGGGAGGAATTCTGCCAGGGCCAGAGGGAGTGCCCTACCCTTGAGGGGCTGAGCCCAGGCAGCAGGGAACGTTGAAGGGAACTACAGTGTTTACTGGGAGGATGGCCTCCTCTACAGTGAACCCAAGGCACCCCTACATGGATCGTCACGAGCCTTGGTAGTCCCTCAACGTTATCGAGCCTTCCTTCTGGAGTTGGCTCACGAGATCCCCTTGGCAGGACACTTGGGGCAAGACAAGACCTTCGCCCGTCTTGTCCCACACTTTTATTGGCCTCAAATGAAAGTGTCGTCCGATACCTACTGCCGGACATGTGTGTCTTGCCAAGCCAGTGGGAAAACAGGGGTGAAGCTGAAAGCTCCCCTGGAACCACTTCCTGTCGTTAGCACCCCCTTTGAAAGGGTGGGCATCGACATTGTGGGTCCGTTAGATCCACCTACTACAGCTGGTCACAGGTTTATCCTGGTTTTGGTGGATCATGCCACACGGTACCCAGATGCAATACCTCTGAGGACCATAACAGCACCTGTTGTGGCTAGGGCCCTGATGGGAATCTTTACCCGAGTGGGTTTTCCCAAGGAAGTTGTGTCCGACAGGGGGACCAACTTCATGTCAGCGTACATGCGGGCCATGTGGAAGGAGTGTGGAGTGACCTACCGGTTCACCACTCCTTACCACCCCCAGACCAATGGTCTGGTGGAGAGGTTTAACAAAACCCTGAAAGGCATGATCAGAAGTCTGCCTGAAAGCCTGCGGAGGAAATGGGACGTCCTCCTACCCTGTCTACTCTTTTCTTACAGGGAAGTGCCACAGAAGGGAGTGGGCTTCAGCCCCTTCGAGCTTTTGTATGGGCACCCTGTACGTGGACCTCTCAACCTGGTGAGAGACGGATGGGAAAGAACTCCCAGAAAGCTTCCCCAGGACGTGGTGAGCTACATGCTGGCCTTCCGGAGCCAAATGGCTAAGTTGTGGAAGCAAGCTTCTGACAACTTGGAGGCCAGCCAAGCAGTAATGAAGGCGTGGTATGACCACAACGCTCACCCGGTGGAGTTGGAGCCTGGCCAGAAGGTGTGGGTGATCGAACCAGGAGAGCTTAGTGCCCTCCAGGATCGCTGGTCAGGACCCTTTGAGGTATTGGAGAAGAAGGGTAAGGCTACCTACTTGGTGGATCTTAAAACCCCTCGTCAGCCCCTACGGGTGCTGCATGCCAACCGCCTCAAACCCCACCACGAGAGGCCCGAAGTCATTTTGATGATGGTGACTGATGGAGAAGAGGACGCGGAAAGCGAGCCTCTCCCCGATTTGTTTGCGTCTCAAGAGAAGGATGGGTCGGTGGAGGGAGTGATTCTCTCCCCATCTCTAACTCCTGAACAGCAGGAGGACTGCCGCCAGGTCCTGGGGCAGTACTCTTCATTGTTCTCCCTTGTCCCGGGTAGGACTCACCTGTGCGTCCATGACGTGGACACAGGAGACAGCCCACCTGTGAAGTCCAAGATCTACCGGATGTCAGACAAGGTGAAGGCCAGCATTAACAGTGAAGTCACTAAGATGCTGGAGCTAGGAGTGATCGAACCTTCTAGCAGCCCCTGGTCCAGTCCGGTGGTACTAGTACCAAAAGCCGCACCACCGGGTGGCCAACCGGAACTGAGGTTCTGTGTGGACTACCGGGGACTGAATTCAGTAACCAAAACTGATGCTCATCCGATCCCTAGGGCGGATGAATTGATTGACCGGCTGGGAGCTGCCCAATATCTAAGTACCTTTGACCTTACTTCTGGGTACTGGCAGATCTCTTTGACTGATGGAGCAAGGGAAACGTCAGCCTTCTCCACGCCCAATGGCCACTACCAGTTCTGTGTGATGCCCTTTGGGCTCAAGAACGCACCTGCCACGTTTCAGCGCCTGGTAAACCAGATCCTCACCGGAATGGAGAGTTTCTCTGCTGCTTATCTGGATGACATAGCCGTCTTCAGTAACAGCTGGGAGGATCACTTGCGTCACCTGCAAGCTGTTCTCCAGGCCCTGAGACAAGCTGGATTGACGATCAAGGCCAGCAAGTGCCAGATCGGGCAGGGGTCGGTAGTGTACCTTGGACACTTGGTGGGAAGGGGAGCGGTGCAACCCCTCCAGGCGAAGATCGAGGCCATCATGGCCTGGGAACCCCCCAAGACACAGACTGAGGTCCGAGCTTTTCTGGGCCTCACGGGATATTACCGCCGCTTCGTGAAGGGGTACGGTACAATCGTAGCCCCCCTCACGGAGCTCACGTCCAAGAAACAACCTCGACGGGTAGTCTGGACGGAGGCTTGTCAGCAGGCCTTTGTGAAGCTGAAGCAAGCCATGTGCGAGGCCCCGGTCTTAAGGGCCCCAGACTTTTCCAAGGAGTTGTCCAGACGGATGCATCAGAACATGGCATTGGGGCAGTGTTATCGCAACTCAATGAAGAGGGTCTGGATCAACCCGTGGTCTTCCTATCCCGGAGACTACTTCCCAGGGAACAGAAGTGGAGTGCAACAGAGCGTGAAGCCTTTGCAGTGGTATGGGCTCTGAAGAAGTTGCGGCCATACCTGTTTGGCTCGCACTTCCTGGTTCAGACCGACCACAGACCCCTTCGTTGGCTGATGCAGATGAAGGGGGAGAATCCCAAGTTGTTGAGGTGGTCTATCTCCCTACAGGGAATGGACTTTCAGGTGGAACATCGGCCTGGAGTGGACCACGCCAATGCAGACGGTCTCTCAAGGTATTTCCGCCTTAGTGATGAGAACTCCCAAGGGGTTGGGTAGCTCTCCCCACTTTCAGCTGGGGGGGACGCGTGTTAGACCTGTCAGCCCTTTGGGTGGTCCCTCCTCATCATTATTTATTTTGTCCCACTTTTGCCTCAAACCCTGTTAGTATTTTTCCTTTTTGGGAACCACCAGACTTTTTCGTATTAATGCAGATTCAGGGAGCCATTTTATCTACCCCTGGAACTTCTGTCTGAGGGCCTGGAGCACAAAATGGTGGCCACCTGTGACATCATCAGAACCCACTGGAACCTACCAGCACCTTCCAGAACATTCCAGAACCCTGTGACAGTTGGAGGCGGTTTGGAATGTTGGGAAGCTAAGCCAGAGTTGACAGTTGGAGCTGGCAGTTGGCACCTGACTGGTGAAGAGAGAGGAGCAGAAACCTGAAGGAGGAAGGAGTGAGGCAGCAGGGGTGGAAACTTGTGCCTGGAGTGGGGTCCATAAACCCACCCTTGATACTAGTCCCTACTGACTGAGCCCAGCCTGGAGCCCTGTGTGGGACAAAGCAAGAACAACCATCTTAAGGACCTGGACAGCAGGAACAGGCCTTAGAAGTAAAGAAAAGCAAGAATCTGACCTGTTTATTGGTTTCCCTGGAATCCGACGTCGAGAAGCCTGAGACCTGGAGCCCGAGGTGGAGAAGCGGCGCTGACTGGAAAGCAGACGTCGTACCCGGAGCCGCCAGAGGTCGAGAGAGGGCGCCGACGGAGGTCGTGGAGAGTACCAGAGGTCGAGGAGGAAGTCACCCGAGGTCGAGTGAGCGGCGTCGACGGGGGAGTGAAGTCCGCCCTCCGGAGTCGCTGGAGACCGAGGTGAAGCGTGCCGGAGGTCGGGAGTGGAGATCGCACTCCGGAGTCGCCGGAACCTGAAGAGAATCGTGCCGGAGGTCGGGAGTGGAGGTCGCACTCCGGAGTCGCCGGAACCTGAAGAGAATCGTGCCGGAGGTCGGGAGTGGAGGTCGCACTCCGGAGCCGACGGAAGTCGACATCGAGCCAAGACAGCCCGACGTCATTGAACCGGAGGCCGACATCGAGCCGAGGCCGCCGACATCGAACCGGAGCTGCCCGAAGTCGACATCGAGCCAAGACAGCCCGACGTCATCGAACCGGAGGTCGACATCGAGCCGAGGCCGCCGACATCGAACCGGAGCCGCCTATCGACGTCGTCAAGAACTGACATTGTGCCGAGGCCGCCGACATCGAACCGGAGCCGCCTCACGGCGTCGACACGACTCCAGCGGCGTCGGAGCTTCATAAAAAGGGCAGTAAGTGGAATAGAGGGCGCCTAAGGCCCTGTGGAGCCCTGAGAGACTAACCTAGGGTGCTGGAACCAGCTTGATTGTGCCAGGGGTGAGCTGAGACTAATACAGAGGGGTTGTGTAGTGTGGGAGAGCCAGATCTCTAGATTCCCCCTTTATCTACCTCAGTTTAGGCCTCAGCCTTGCCCAAGCCAGGGAGTATACCCCTCAGGCCATCCAAATCTTTACAAGCTGGGATTGGGTCAAATCATCCCATAGTACCTCAGGAATGTGAACTGATTTACAAATGTCACTGTTGGCTTTTATTATTTATTGAGAGCACTGTATTTATTGTATTTATCCTATTTATTGCCTCACAGTATTTATTGTTTCACAATATTTATTGTCGTACAGTATTTATTGCCTCATAATATTTAATTGCCTGTAATGTAATGCACTTATATTTATGCCTTGATTATTTATGATCTACCTTATTTATTGAATCGTTAAGACAGTATTTATTTGACGTACCCTTCCACAGAAAAAGCCTTGTGTACTGTGATTGTATTATTATTTATTTAATCAGCAACTAAGAGAAAAGAAGATAAAGAGATATATTTTCAGTATAATTTTTAAGGTGTAGTGTCGTTTTTGGAACGGATGCACGCATGGTTATTGTGTGGGTATTGCGTATGCTTAACACGGTGCCTGACCCCTGACCACTCGAGCCAAGCTACCACTGTGTATGTCTGGGAAGACCCCGTTACCACCACCACCCTTTCCGGTGTGGGAGTGGGGTTTTTCTAACACTCCCACCTTAAAACCGTTTTGTATCAATAAGACTTGTATTGTTACAGTGGATGCCAGCATGTATGGGTTAGGGGGAGTTCTTTCACAGAAAGCTGTGAAGGATGAGTGGTGTGTAGCGTTTGCCTCCCACACTCTAAATGAGACTGAAAGGAGATATTCTGTGATTGAGAGGGAGTTACTAGGATGTGTTTGGGGCATTGACCATTTTCGGAATTTTATCTGGGGAAACAGATTTGTTCTCAGAACTGATCACAAACCCGTTGTTTCTATTTTATCTCCTGGGGGTGGATGGATTGCCACTGCGAGGAATTAGTAGACTTATGTCCAGGTTGCAGGAGTACAATTTTTCTGTAGAATATGTCCCGGGAAGACAAAATGCCACTGCAGATTGTCTTTCCCGGTTTCCCAATCCTCAAACAGAAGAAGCAGAAGGTTCCCGAGACATTGAAATGATTGCCTCTATGTTTGATCTTGTTTCCCAGGAATTCTCTACAATTTCTGAAGAAGAGTGGAACAGGAGCACAATCTCTGACAAGACTTGGGGTGCTCTTACAAGTTTCCTTCTTAATGGATGGCCTGACGATAAGAGTATTCCTTTTGAGCTTATGTCGTTTTCGCAAGTTTCTTTCAAGTTGACTGTAGAAAATGATTTAATTTTCAAAAATGGAAAATGTGTACCTCCTGAGCCTATGCGGGATGTCATCCTGAAACTTGTGCATGAAGGACATCCTGGGATGTCGTCCATGAAGAGATTAATCAGGTCTAGTTTTTGGTGGCCGGGTTTGGACAAAATTGTAGACAGGACTGTAAGAGAATGTTTTGAATGTGTCAATAGCGATAAAATTATGAACGCTTTCCCTGATCCTCTCAAACCTGTGCCCTGGCCAAAGTGCCCTTGGCAGAAGGTTGTTTTTGATGTTTCTGGGCCATTTAACTCATTACCTCAAGACTCTCTCTTTGCATTGGTGATCGTTGATTATCATTCTAAGTGGACAGAGGTTAAGTTTGTTCATCATGCCACCACCCAAGCCATCATTGAATTTTTCAGGGAAATCTTTGCTAGGGAAGGTTTTCCTGAGGTACTGGTGACCGATAACGGAGTACAGCTTAAGTCTTGTGATATGGATTTTTTTTTAAATTGCATAACATCAGGCACCATACCACTGCTCTTTACGAACCGCAGGGCAATGGTAAGGTTGAAAGATTCAACCGTGTACTTAAAGATGGGGTTGAGTCAGCCAGGAAGTCAGGTAAGGAATGGAAAATTGTCCTTAGGGAGAAACTGTGGGCGTATGGTATTACCCCTCATTCTACAACTGACCAGAGCCCTTTCCATCTTCTTAGAGGCAGGGAACCAGTTTCTAAACTGTGTCCCTGGTGGATTAAAGGTAAAATGTTAAGGAATTTTGTGGATGATGATTCTGAACAAAACTTTCACCAAGTGTCATTTAAAGTCCAACAAAAACAAGAAAAGATGAAAGAATATTATGATGCAAACATGTATGTTAAAGAACCTTCTTTTGTGATTGGAGATTGGGTAAGAGTACGTAAACCAGGGTTCAACACAAAAGGCTCTTCCAAGCTTGGACCTCCCATTAAAGTGGTTAAAGTTAACTTCAATAGTGTCATAACACAAGATGGGAGGGTGTGGAATGTTAGAAGAGTTGCTGAGTGTCGTTCCCCTTTTGTTCATCTTAACTCTTATAAAACCGGAGTCTCCAAAGAGCCTGACTCTGTTGCTTCTAGAATCAAAACTGGTAATAGGAGTTTCAGACCTCCCGCTAGAATGAAGAACTATGTTTAAGTTTCTGACAAGGATTATATTTAAGTTTCTAAGGGGAAAGATGTGTTATATTCTCATTACTTTTGCATGCTATCTCTTTAAATTCTTATTCTATTTTCCTCATTCTGTTTAGAACATTCAGCCTGCCTTTGCTTGTTATGTTATGTTTAGAGTTCTAGTTCAGTTCTCTGGAGCCTGTTAGTTTACAGGTTGTGCTGGGCTGGACTTCTTCAACTAAACCTACTATTTTATAATAATTTCTGCCTGTCTTTTGAAATCAACACCCTATATGACTTGGGGAGGGGAACTGAGCACCCCCTCCCCAAAATAATTAAATTGGACCCCTGGCTAATAACAGTACGGGAAGAGGGCAGCATGTTTCCCCCTCCCTTTAATTAAAGAATGAGGCCCATGGTTGACATTTTCTTGTCGCCCTGCAGGATCAGGGCAAACATTAACTTTTTTTTCCAATTTTGTCCCCCTGGGAAGTCCCTCTCGATCCCTCCCTTGAGGCCAGAGGGGACAGGGTATTCCTACCCTTCCCCCTTGTATCACTTTTTTTTAAGTTCAGGAAAGGGAACTACGTCCCCGAGTCTTGTAATGGCTGCCAGCAACATTTTGTATGATATTGCTGGCAGCCAATCAGAGTGCTCTCCATGGAAGACAATCGATCCAAAGGAAAAAAAGCTTCCAGGCCCAATCAGAATGCTCCATGTTCAAACTGGCGATTCCTGGAGACTCTTGCAAGCCCCTTGCGGGTCCAACCATCCAGATACACAAATATTTTGAAACCGTCTTTTTTCAAATACAACTGAATAGATTTAAGCCAAATCTCAAAAAGCACAATCTGCATACCAAAATCTATCTTACTACCAGATTTGGTGTATGTCCGTTCAGCAGCTTTGTGCTGTAGCCCTGCCTAAAGAAGTCTATGGAAAATGCATGGGGATTTTGCATTTTGGAACTTTCTTTTTTCTGAGCCCTCGCTTGATGGATCACCCCAAAACTTTCCATGCACAAACTAGGCAAAAATGACTACTTTTTAAAAAACCTTTAGGGAGATTTATCAAACGGTGCCAAAGTTATCAGCAACACAAAAAATGTATTTCCTGTATAAACTAACTATAGCTACCCAGCTACTGAGTGATATAATATATATATTAACTGAAAAAACATAGGTTTCAGGGACGTTACAGTTAGAAATTTGCATTTAAAAAACCTTAGAAATTCGCTTAAAAAACCACAGGTTTCAGGGACGTTATAGTTAGTTGGACATTTCACTCGTACAAAACCAGAGAAATTCGGCTGTTATAGATAGTTGAACTAACTATAACTCGCGCCCTCGCAATGCACTGCTGATGACATCACATATTACATCATTCATGACATGGTCAGTTACATCATTGATGACATCACTGATGACATCTCAAATTACATCACTGATGACATCATCCACGTGATAATCTGATGCACCTCCTCACACCCTAATATAACCTTTGATACACCCATTCTAGTACTTGAACTCATGTAGGACTGCATGGGTCATTCCTGGGTTATTGAAAGAGTGTATGAGTAGTACATGGGTAATTGCATGAGTGCAGGAGTAGTTCCTGAATGATTGAAAGACTGCATGGGTAGTGCTTGGGTGATTGCATGAGTGCCACAGAAGTGCCTGAGTACATGTATGAGTGTATGGGTAGTGTCTGGGTGATTGCTTGAGTGCAAGAGTAGTACCTGGGTGCATGGAAGAGTATATGAGTAGTGCCTGAGTGCATGTAGGACTGCATGAGTAGTTCCTGGGTGATTAGAGGAGTGCATGAATAGTACATGGATTATGTGAGTGCAGGAGTAGTACCTGAATGATTGAAAGACTGCATGGGTAGTGCTTGGATGTTTCCATGAGTGCAGAGGTAATGTTTGGGTAATTGAAGGAGTGTATGGAAAATGCTTGGGTGCAAGGAAGAGTTCATGGGCAGTGCCTTGGTGAATGAAGTAGTACATTGGTAGTGCCTTAGTGATTGCAGCAGTGCATGACTACTACCTGTGTGATTGCATGAGTGCATGGGTAGCGCCTTGGTGATTAGAGGAGTGTATGGGTAGTGCTTGAATTAATGCATGAGTGTATAGGTAGTTCCTGGGTGATTGCATGAGTGCATAGGTAGTGTCTGTGTTATTTTATAACTTCATGGGTTGTATGATTGGAGGAGTGCATGTGAAATGCTTGGGTGCTCAAGGCTCTATCATCTCGCCCATGCTTTTCAACATCTACATGAAGTCATTACCAGGACTGATCAATCAATTTCACCTCACGTGCTATAACTATGCAGATGACACGCAAGCACTCCTTCAGCTGGAATTCCCCAAAGACATTAGAAAATCCCCAATTTTCAGTTGTCTCAGATCCGTGGATCAGTCGATGACTTGGAGCCATCTCAAATTGAATGCTTCCAAAACGGAAATACTCATGTGTGGCGAATGGAAACATTATGACCCGCTTGCCGCCTGGCCTGATGAACTGAGATCACCGCCTAAAGTATCGAAGGAAGTAAGAAACCTCGGAATGACCATGGACTCCAAGCTATCGATGAATGCCCAAGCGGACAAACTAGCAAGATCAAGCTTTGTCACTATAAAAAGCTGCGACAAATTTTCGCACAGGGTTCAAGCAACCATCTCCCTTGTTCTGTCCAAAGTTGATTACGCCAATAGCCTCTAACACGGATCACCTTTAATGACCATGAAAAGACTACAACAGATTCAGAACTCGGCTGCCAGACTACTCTTGCATATCAAACCGCGAGACCACATCTCACCTGCCTTGAAAGCCCTGCATTGGTTACCTGTTGCCAAAAGATCCACATTCAAGCTGCTTTGTATCACCCACAAAGCAATACATGGAATGGGACCGCTCTTCATCAGGAATACAATCACCAAACACATTCAACAAAGAAACCTCCGCTCTAAAGGGACACCTCGCCTCAAAATTCCGAGATACAAGAAAAAAACCATGGGTGGCACATCCTTCTCTGTTCAGTCAGCCAAACTATGGAACTCTTTACCCCCAATATAAGATCCACCGATAGCCACCTTATCTTCAGAAAACTACTCAAGAATTGGCTCTTCCCCCTATAAGCACCATACCCAAACAGAAATTTACTGCATATCCCTCTGTATATAAGCATTTATTTTTTACTATAGATATCTACCTATCTTTGTGTATTGCTTTGTGTAAACATGTAGAATAATTATGTTGTTAAAAAAAAAAAAAGTACAATAAACACTTGAAAACCAGAGTTTATATGGTGCATCTTTGGTCTACATGTACTTGCTGCCATTGTGCATCTATGTACCAGCTATGTACTTAGATCTGTGTGTTTGTTACTTTTCTCCTGAAAAAGCATATCCAATGCGCTACCCTATTTCTCATCCTGTACCTCTATCAATATCTTGAATCTACATATACTTACCCCCTTTATGCATCTTTATACTTTCAATGTACTTATGGATCTATATATTTATCACTTTCTTCTAATTTAACATTTCCAATGCACCACGCTATTTCTCAGCCTATACTTCTCTCCATATATCTTCTAGCCCAACTATCTGACTCATCTCAAACTTCTTTCTACTACACTTTCCAATGCACTACCCTATTTCTCAGCCTATACATCTATCAATATATCCTCTACATCCACTCTCTCATTTATCCCGAACCCCATACCACTACTATGATCCCCAAAATAACCCTTGCTAGACTCTCCCCTACTCTACCCCTCCTTGCATCATCTGATACCTCTTTCACTGTATCGATCTCCCAAAACCGAACCCTTCTAAACACTTCCCTCTGACTCTTCCCCTTCAAACCCCTTTTTACTCATCCAAAAGCCTCTTCCTACTGCTATGACCTCAAACATTTTTTTATCCAAATCCTTCACTCTTTTATCCCTCTACTATCCATTTCAATCAAAATAACAGACTAACATGTTCACTACCCAAATTCTATATTCCACTATACTAATTCACTACTAATCCTTTATGGGTCCCAGAGTAGCATGCTACTCGCCAATGAAGCGTTTCAACACCCCATCAAGGTTACAAGCAATATATAAATGCAAACCTTTTTCCCTTTCTACCCCTCTCCAACCCTTCTCAATCCAAATAACTGACTAACATATCCACCACTCAAATTACTTTCATGTTTCACGATACTAATTCAACACTAATCCTTATGGGTTCCAGAGTAGTATGCTACTCTACAAAAAAGCGCTTCAAAACCCCATCAGGGGTAGCAAGCGCTATATAAATATAAACCTCTTTCCCTCTTTTATCCCACCGCCTACCCTTCTCTATCCAAATAACTGAATAACAGATCCACCACTCAAATTACTTCATATTTCACTATACTAATTTTCAAAACTAATCCTTTATGGGTTGCAGAGTAGCGTGTTAGTCGCCAGAAAAGCGCTTCAACACCCATCAAGGGTAACAGGTGCTATAAGAATGCAAAACTTTCTTTCCCCTTCTATCCCTCCGCTATCCTTCTCACTCCAAATAACTGACTAATCCACCGCTCAAATTACTTTCATATTTCACCATTACTAATTCACCACTAATCCTTCATGGGTTTCCGGAGTAGGGTGCTGCTTGCCAAAAAAAGCGCTTCAACACCCCATCAGGGGTAACAAGCGCTAAATAAATACAAACCTTTTTTCCTCTTCTATCCTTCTGCTATCCTTCCGAATCCAAATAACTGACTAAGCTATCCACCACTTAAAAATACTAATTCAACACTAATCCTCTATGGGTCCCGGAGTAGGGTGCTTCTCGCTGAAAAAGCGCTTTGACACCTCGGCCGGGGTAGTAAGTGCTATATAAATGCAATTACAATACACTACAATACAATGGAAGAGTGTATGAGTAGTGCCTGAGCGCATGTACGACTGCATGGGTAGTTCCTGGGTGATTGGAGGAGTGCATGAGTAGTACATGAGTGATCTCATGAGTGCAGAAGTAGTGCTTGAGTGATTGAAAGACTGCATGGGCCCTGCTTGGATGATTGCATGAGTGCGGGGTAATGTTTGGGTGATTGAAGGAGTGTATGGATAATGTTTGGGTGCATGAAAGAGTGCGTGGGTAGTGCCTTGGTGCATGGAGGTGTACATTGGTAGTTCCT
Source organism: Triturus cristatus (assembly GCF_964204655.1). NCBI lineage: Eukaryota > Metazoa > Chordata > Amphibia > Caudata > Salamandridae > Triturus > Triturus cristatus. The sequence continues at coordinate 621,807,281 of NC_140585.1, forward strand.
TGGGGATTGCAGCAGTGCATGACTAGTACCTACGTGATTGCATGACTGCATGGGTAGTGCCTGGGTGATTGGAGGACTGTATGAGTAGTGCTTGAATTGTTGCATGAGTGTATAGATAGTTCCTGGGTGATTGCATGAGTGCATAGGTAGTGCCTGGGTTATTTTATAAGTGCATGTGTACTGGTTGCATGATTGGAGGAGTGCTGCATAGGTAGTGCATGGGTTAATTTATAACTGCATGGGTACTGGTTGCATGATTGGATGAGTGTATGAGTAATGCCTGGGTGCATGGAAGAGTGTATGAGTAGTGCCTGAGTGCATGGAGAAGTGTGTTAGTAGTGCCTGTGTGATTGCATGACTGCATAGGTAGTGACTGGATGATTTTATAAATGCACAAATACTGCTTGAGTGATTGAAGGAGTGCACCAGTAATGCATGAGTGATTGTACGAGTGCAGGGACAATGTCAGGGTCATTGGAGGAGTGCATGTGTAATGCCAAAGTGATTGCATGAGTGCAGGGGTAATGTATGTGGCATTACAGGAGTGCATAGCTAATACCTAAGTGATTGCATGAGTGCAGGAGTAATGTCTGGAGGATTAGAGGTATGCATAGTTAATACATGAGGACTTGCATGAGTGTAGGGGTAATGTCTTGCTGATTGCAAGAGTGTAGGGGTACGGCCTGGGTGATTGTAGGAGTGCATAGGTAGTGCCTGAGTGATTTTCAAACATAAAGGGTTGTGGCTGAGTGAATTGAGAAGCACAGGAGTAGTACCTGGGTGATTGGAGGACTGTATAAATAGAGCTTGGTTGATTTATATAAGTGTATGTCTACTGCCTGAATGAATACACCATTGTATATATGCTGCCTGGATGATTGGAAGAGTGCAAAGGTAGAGTCCTGGTGATTCCATGAGTGCAGGGGTAATGTTTAGGGGATTGCATGAGGGTCTGGATAATATTATAACTGTGTGGATGCAGGCTAGGTGATTTGAGAAATACATGGATAGTGCATGGGTGATGGCAGGAGTGGGGAATAGTGCCAAACTGTAAAGATCAATGCATGGGTAGTGTTTGATCAAATAGATGAGTGCAATAAAAGTGACTGTAAACATTACTTCATATTGTTATGCTTATTACAATATGAACACTGTCCTTCCAAAATTTACCAACGCATTGTCTACACTTAAACCTTGAGATTTATGAATGGTCACTGTATATGCTAAAGAAAGAGGAAACTGTTTTCTACGAACATGCAAGTCTTTTACAAGCAGAAAACAAACAGCACAGTGTCCAATCTGTTTTACTTCTTCAATCTTATCAAATTTAATCTTCAAAAATTCAATTCCATATATGTTCTGATAACTAACAAAATCAACAACTTTTACCATTATTCCATTTACTAAACCTTTTACTACATCCAAATTATGCCGTAAAATTACCTGACAGTTTTCATATACTTATAAAGTCTTTTCTAAACCTGCAGTCTTAGACACCGACTTTTCCAAAGAATCCAATTTTGACTTTAATTTCTCTGAGAGAACAATAGCAACTCATTTGTGTTCAATTTTATCAATGGCTTCCCTTTTCATTATTGGTTGTTTTTCCAGTTACAAAAGTTCTTGATTGAATGTAGACCACTCTTGCAGTGTTGGCATTAGGCAAAATATAGAGTTATTTTCTCCAATTTCTTTGTACATTATTTCAGGTGCAATGTTTTCATTTGTAAACAAGTTCGTTAGTAGCCAACTTTGTAAAGCTTCTTTACCATGTTTTGTCAAAACACCAATTTTTATATCTTGAAGAATGTTTCTATAATGTTCAACACTTGCTTGTCGCATACTCTTAATAAGTTCTTTGTATTCAAAATAAGACCAGATGTTCACATTTCCAATACTTCCCAAAGATTTCCTAGTTTCTTCATGGACAAGCGTTTTAAAAACTGGTTGTCCTTTCACAGGAATAAGTTGTAGTAGATCGCCAAATAAAATTACATGTTTTCCTCCAAACAGAACATCATAATCTGTTTTAAAAATCGGTTGCATTCTTAAATGTACGAAGGCAAGCATTAAGTTTGAGACCATGCTATCCTCATCAATGATCAGAAGTTTCATTTTCTTGAAACTTCATAACAAACTGCTCCTGATAGCTTGTGATTTTCCAACTTATTCTCATGTTCAACTGGTAGCATGAGTAAACGATATAATGTAATAACTTTAATGTTGTGCGCTGCTAACCCAGTTGGAGCGGTTACAACACAAGATAAATGTGATTCAGTGGTCTTCTGTAGATAACTGGTCAAAACTTTAATTAAGAACCTTTTCCTGTTCCAGCTTGACCACTGATGTACATTCAAATAGGTTTAAATGATGTGCATTGGCATTCTTTTTTTTATGCAGTAAACCATGCTGTATCTGTTGTGTCACTTGCTGATATATTTCTTTTTGTTCAATATTTAGTTTTTCTTCTAATTTTCCAACTCAATAATATCCTGTTGTGCCTGCTGCATTGCCATTTCTACTTCATTCATGGCTACTGCTACTTCATTTTCAGTGGCGTTGCTAGGGGGGGGTGTTGGGGGGCGGTCCGACCCAGGCGGCCCTATTTTGGAGGAGGACAAAGGCATTCAGATAAGGCTCGGCTTGCTTGGCTACTGCTGCTTCATTTTCAAGAATTAGTTGTCCTAGTGGATCTTGACTTAGCGGAGCAGAAAATGGACTATCTTGAGAACTGTCTCTAGCTATTTCAGCTGCAATAGTAGTTTCTTGTTCAATCTCTTCATTTAACATTTGTAGATATTTTGTAAAAATTGTGCATTGAATGCTATCTTTATATGCATTAAAAGAATCTTCATAGCTGTCAAAATCTCCAAGTAATTCCATTTCACTACGCCAAGGCTTGAAGAGTTGCAGAAGTGCCAAATAGACAAATTCCCTTTTATCTCGAGTTTCTCAACTGAGTTTTCTGTGGTTAATAAGATTTCCTTTGGTATGTTTTACCAAACATCCTTCACATCCAATTACTGCATATTTTTCTTCATTTATATTTTCTGTAATGTTTCTCTTAAAGCTGTAATGTTGCAGTACTTCATAGAGACATATGTTTTCCAGATGTGGACTTCTTTTAGGATAGTACGTATCCAACATATTCATTTTAACAATATCTGTACTTTCTGGTTCATTCAATGCTAATTATTAAATTTCTTTTACAGATTTCAATACTCGATTTCGTGTTGCAGCAAGACCTAAAATTACCTAAATGATTCCTCTTCACTTTGAATATAAACTTGCAGAGATCAACTGATCCGAACATTCGTGGGATCCAATCTCTCGATTGGATAGCATGTTCAAACTGAAGTTGTATAATTTGTTACTATGGGGGTGATTACGGTGGTGGATGGACTTGGACCGCACGCCATCTTAGCGGTTTTTGGGACTGCCCACCAGACATGCGGCGGTCCCACCACTGCGATTAGGATGCACCTGCCATACTGGTGGGTGCATCCTGGGCTTTTAACATTGCGGGCGGTACTGCTGGCTGCAGCACCACAAGCAATGTTAAAAGTGTGTGCACAGCATTTCCCTTCACTACGTGGCAGGCAGCACGTGGTGCCTGCCACTTGGTGCATGGAGATGAGGGGGGAGGCCATGGAACCCCCCCAGTGCAGCGACACCCCCCACAAGGTGGCGGACGGACTTTCGCTGACACATTGGGATTCCCACAGCTATTTTAATTTGGCGGTGGGAATTTCCTGCGTAATGGCGTAAGGACCATCATAATGAGCCCCTAAGAGTCTTCTCTTGTGAGATTTCTTCCCACATTTCTTTCAACTCCGTCTTATCAGATTTGGTTATATATGATGTAACATAGCGAGCAACAGCAATCAAATTATCTGCAACATACTGGAAATCCATATTTGCATTCCACATTGTCAAAATCACTGGATTATAGTCATTAATATACTTTGAATCTTCAGTTCTTTTCATGTTGTAAGTATTCTTTGGAGATTTTCGAGTTATTTGGGGGCATATGCATCAAGCTAACCAAAAGCGATTCCTTAATAGCGAGAAATAAGGAATCGTTATTAAGGAATCGCTTTTGGGTATGCATCAACAGATTCGGTAATTATTAGCGATTCCTTAAAAATCGCTATTTTTACTGATTATACAATAGCGGGGCATGCAAACTCCGATTAGCTATTAGCGAGTTCGGTAATTCCGAATTAGCAAATAGCGAATTCGGTATTAGCGAAATCGCAAATGACCACGTCGCACCGGGAACGTGCAGATGACATCACCAACCAGGAAATACAGCAGCCCCACCCTCATTGCATCGACAGAGGAGCAAACAGGAGCACTGACTGCAGACTGCCTGTGCAGACTGAAGCCACACAGACTGTTCCATCTGCAAACAAACACCATCCATGGAGAAGGAAGCCCCATCCAGCGCTGAGGCAGCGCGCAAGCGCAAGCGCAAGTTCTCCGACAGGGAGCTGGAGCACCTAATCGAGGGAGTGTCGAGCAAGCACGATCGCCTCTTTGGCAAGCTGTCCCTCAAGGTGCCTGAGGCGGAGAAGCGCCGCATATGGCTGCGCATCCGCGAAAGGGTGAATGCAGTTGGTGTGACGCCCCGCAGCATCGACGACCTAAAAAAAAGGTGGTACGACCTGCGGAAGCGCGCTAAGGAGAGGATAGCAGAGAGGCTCCGGGACGCTAGCAGAACGGGAGGCGGCCCTTCCACGGTCCAGGCTAACACTGCCCTGGAGGAGCTGGTGGAAGGTACAATTGAGCGGGAAGCCGTCATGGGAGTGACCCAGATGGACACGTCCGGCGCAGCCACAAGTGCCCAAGGTAAGATGCATGCCTGTTGCCATACCCAGCATAGCGTAAATCCCATTTCAGGCCCCCAGCAGGATCTGAGTGTGCATGCAGCTTTGCAACACACAGCTTTACTCCTAACACTAGTGCATCATGGGAGTTGTAGTCTACTCAGGCAAGTGTGCATGTACAGGGGTAAATGCAATAACCATTCACCAGATCAGTAGAAGCTGGGTATAGACAGTGGGGCAGATTTATGTTGCACTTGCGCCACTTTTACGCCGCCGTTGCGTCACTTTTGTGACGCAGCAGCGGCGCAAATCCTGCACCATGGTGCGGGGTATTTACAACGTGACGCATCTGGGAGATGCGTCACGTTGTAAAGCCCTGCGCCACATGTAGACGTTCCAGGGCAGGTGGGGGCGTTCCGGCGCAGGAACGCCTCCTAAAAGTGGCTGAGTGAAATCTACAAGATTTCACTCAGTCACTTTTAGGCCCATGCTGCGTCATAACCCTGCGCCTGCTTGAAGCAGGCGTAAGGATTGCCGCAGCATTGTACAGATAGGGCCCCCCAGAACATTGCTGGAGCTGCGTCGCGCTCCAGCATGGTGGCGCAGCTGTGGCGCATAATAATTGGCGCATCCCTGCTGATATGCAGGGATGCGCCAGTTAACATAAATCTGCCCCAGTATTTTTAGTGGATCACAGAGGGAGATGTATGTGTGCAACACTACGTAGGTCTAACTATCCCACTAACCATGCACTGTTTCACACACAGATGCATCACCTGGGGATTCAGATGACAGCGGCCAGCTGGTAATCTCCGAAACACCGGTTGATTCAGACCTTGAGACAGCGCAGGATGCCCTCACATCACCTACACCTGCCACCCCACCAGCACCACCAGCAACAACCGCACCAGCAACACCAGCACCACCAGCACCAGCCACACAAGCTGCTACCACTACAGCCACCAAAGCGCCGCGGCGCAGTTCCCAGGTTGCGCCCTTGGCGGTGATGGAAACACCCACCACACAAACGGGATACGGTCAGCGCGCCATCACACCACCTGATGCACCACCTGTCCGCGCCAGGCTAACACAGCGGCGCAGGTCTCGCCAACGTTCGGTCTCCTCAGGCAACCTTGATCTCCAACACACTCCTGGCATTGAGGAGAGGATGCTGTCTGTCCAGCGCGTGCAGGGCTGCCACATGGCAACCATCAGCACCAACATCGTGTACCTTGTGTGTGAAATGCGAGCCATGACTGCCGCAGTAACGGCCATGGGCACGGCGGTCAGGGACATGAGCACTGTGGTGGCAGAGGGCGATGCTCACCTCAGGGAAGATGTGCAGGAGCTCACCAGTGCCATGAGGGAGGGCCATGAGTGCCAGAAGAGGAGGCACCAACAGCAATTGTTGCGTTCCGCTGTCGCCACTAAGGCTATCACGCGCCACAGCAACAGTACCGCAGTGTTGGCACGCCGCACTGTGTCCTTGCAGGTCGACCTTGGGCACTTCTGCGGGGATGTGGCAAAGGCACTGGGGCAGTTGACCACTGCTGTGGAACACATCCAGAGCAGCACATGCAGTGCTGCAGCTTTGGGGGGGATGACGCTAGTGAGGCTGCCTCGAGTGTGAGCAGTGTGTCTGTGGCAGAGGGCAGCACCAGGCGCCGCAGTTCGCGGGCATCCACGGGGACAGGCCGTGGTGAGGCTTTGGAGACACCTGAGCGGAGGCTTGGGGTACATGGGAAGCGCCACTAGACAGTTGGACATGCATACAGGACCATGGTGGGGCAACCATGGACATCCACTTACTGAGTGTGCACAGGCGTGACTTTAAGGCACCTTTTATTTTATTTCATGCAATTGGAGCATGATTTACATAGCTAGTTTTGTTGCACATACATCAGTGCTACTGTGCATTAAACAGTTGCACCCCAAACTAACTTGTAATGTCTCATTCTCACATGTTTCAAAAATGATTTTGCATGATGTATGTCCGCCTCCTATGGCCCTCTGCTGTGTTGGGGACGTGTGCCTGTCGTTGTTGGGCGGGTGGTTGGTCATCCCGGTGGTCGTCATCCCTGTCCACCTCTATGGGTATCCCCCTTCTGGTGGCACTGTTGTGCAGCATTGCACATACAGCAATTATCCGGCAGCATGTTTCAGGTTTGTATAGCAATGCGCCGCCAGTCTTGTGTAGGATTCTGAAGCGACTCTTCAGAATCCCAAATGTCCTCTCTATGACATTCCTAGTGCTGATGTGTGCAGCGTTGTAGCGATGTTCCTGCGGGGTTGCTGGATTGATGTATGGTGTGAGTATGTATTCACGCAGGGCGTAAGCACTGTCACCTAGAAGATAGAAGCATAGACTTAGCATTGGTGATGTACATACATGTGTGGTGTTGGTGTGGGGAAGCGTATATTTACGTACCTAGCAGGAGTCCCTCTCCAAATTCTCCGTTGATTAGTCGCCTGTGCATCCCACTGTTGCGGAAGATGTAGGAGTCGTGTGTGCTCCCTGGGAATTGTGCCACTAGGTCCGTTATGATGTTATTGGCATCGCACACAACCTGCACATTGATTGAGTGGTATGACTTGCGGTTCCGGAAAATGTACTCATTTGCTGCGGGTGGACATATGGGGATATGCGTGCAGTCGATGCATCCAATCACATGTGGGAATTGTGCCACCTGGTAGAATGCCTGCTTGGTGCGGTCCAACTGCTGTGGGGTTGTGGGGAAGCTGATGTGGGTGTGTAGCATTGTCAGCATGGCATCGAGGAATTTCTTGAAGAAGCGTGACAGTGCGCTTTGCGATACGCCTCCGGCCACCGCAATTACCCCCTGGAAACTCACTGAGGCCAGTAGGTGCAGGCTGCATAGGACCTGAACGTGCGCAGGGATTGCATTGGTCCGGTGTGTCTGGTGCTGCAGTAATGGTTCCAGGTCTGCAATCAGGCGCATGATCATTGCACGATTGAGGCGATACTTCTCGTACACCTCGTCCTCATTCTGCCCGAGCAAGGTTATGCGCAGTCTGAAAACTCGCTCCTGGACCCTTCACCGGCGCTGTCCTTCAGCATTGATACGCATCCTCCTTGCAAGCACGTAGAGGGCAGCCATTTTGTGGGAGCCAACAGGTTCTCCTGGGCCACATTTAAGGGTTCTGTGATTGCCTCAATCATTTGCACATGTTGAAATTGTTTTTTTTTTTTTTTTTTTTTTTTAACTTTACCTCCAGGTTTTGATTCCCCTTATGCAAAATAGCGATTTTTGGTATTTTCGTTATTAGCGACTGTTGTTGCATTGGGGTGCGATTCGTTATTTGCTATTGGCACTTTCTGGGAGCTAATAGTGATTTCGGTAACTGCTAAAGCGGTATTTAGCGATTCGGTAATTTTGCATTTTGGTTATTAGCGATTCGGTATTTTGGCTGATTTATTTTAGCGATTCGTTATTTGCTCACGTTTTGGGTTCATGCATTTGAAGTGGGTATTTTTAACTCGCTACCGGGAGCTATTAGCGAATCGGTATTTTACCGACTGGATTTTGGCTTGATGCATGAGGCTGAATATGCCTTACTGCTGACATGAAACTGTTGACTCTTCCTTTTGAAATTACTGGACGTGGGAATCCAAAACGACATTTTGTAAAAAATCTTCCCTTTGACTTGTATTTCCGTTTCCCACATCGGTGACTTTGAAACCGTAAAACTTGCTGCCTTAAGTTGTTTTCTCTTCCTTCCTTTGGAATGGCAGAGGTAACATATTTTTCAATGAAAGACAAAACACTTTCATCAGTATCAGTTCCAAATGTTGGTGCATTCTTGATCCATATTAACATGTGTCTGTAAGGATCACTGACAGAATATCGAGGAGGAAAATATCAACCTGCCAAAATATCGAGGAAAAAATATAAAATTATCTACAAACAGGTAAGTACAAAAATATCGAATTCAAAATATCGTTTTAAAATATATAGTTAGTCAAAATATCGAATTTTTTAAATGTCTTAAAAGTAATGTAAAATTAATGAAATAATAAATATAATTAACTAAAACATACTTAAGAATACTTAAATAACTTTAAAATTAATAAATATTTAATGTAAGTTAAAAAAAATAAACATACATTTTTATTTTTTAATACATATATATAGTAACGTAATATTAATAAAAATTATTCAATATTTTTAGCGTAGGATAGTGGGAGGGTAAAATTTACTATTACCACTCCAGTGAGTGCAACAGTAGGGAAAGCGTTGGATAGCGGGAGGGTAAAAATGACTATTCCCACTCCAGACAGTGCAACAGTAGGGAAAGCATTGAATAGCAGGAGGGTAAAAATTACTTTTCCCACTCCAGAGAGTGCAACAGTAGGGAAAGCGTTGGAGAGCGGGAGGGTAAAAACTGACTATTCCCACTCCAGAGAGTGCAACAGTAGGGAAAGCGTTGGATAGCGGGAGGGGAAAAATTACTTTTCCCACTCCAGAGAGTGCAACAGTAGGGAAAGCGTTGGATAGCGTAGGGGTAAAAACTACTATTCCCACTCCAGAGAGTGCAGCAGTAGGGAAAGCGTTGGAGTAAAAATTACTATTCCCACTCCAAAAAGTGCAACAGTAGGGAAAGCGTGGGATAGTGGGAGGGTAAAAATTACTATTCCCACTCCAGTGAGTGCAACAGTAGGAAAAACATTGGATAGCGGGAGGGTAAAAATTACTATTCCCACTCCAGAGAGTGCAACAGTAGGGAAAGGGCTGGATAGCATAGGGGTAAATATTACTATTCCCACTCCAGAGAGTGCAACAGTAGGGAAAGCGTTGGATAGCGTAGGGTTAAAAAATTACTATTCCCACTCCAGAGAGTGCAACAGTAGGGAAAGCGTTGGATAGCGTAGGGCTAAATATTACTATTCCCACTCCAGTGAGTGCAAAAGTAGGGAAAGCGTTGGATAGCGTAGGGTATAAATGACTATTCCCACTCCAGTGAGTACAACAGTAGGGAAAGTAATGATTTAATATGTTAATAAAAATAAATTATTTATAAATACCAATAAAATATTAATTTAAATTAATTACCAATTACAAAATATTTAATAACGAATTATTTATAAATATCAATACATATTATTTATTAGAAATTAATTACCTATTAATAATTAATTAACAAACAATTAATTTTCAATACAAAAAATAAAAAATAAAAAATACCAATTAATAATTAATTGACAGTAAATTAATTATCAATACACAAAAATATTTTCAATAAGGAATTCATTACAATTTAATTACTTCCCACCCTATTCCCCTATAAAACCAAAACCCGCTACGAATAATACATTAATACAATTAACATAATTATCAATTAATCAATTATTAAAAATGAATTACCAATTAATAAAAAGTAATTACCAATTAATAAAAAGTAATTACCAACTAATAATTAATTAACAATAAATTAATTATCAATATCAATAAATAAAAATAAATATTTACTTAATTACAATTAAATTACTTCCCACCTTAATCCCCTTTAAACCCACAACCCGCTGCAGAACTAAAACGCAAAATTAAATTAAAGGGCTTAAGCAGAGGTTTTATTAGCCAAGAAACAGAGGATCCTACTAAACACACAGAGGCCCATAGAAAATCAATCAGTAACATCTTAGTCCAAAACTCATTGGCTCAGATTCCAACAGAGCTGGAGCCGGATTCAGAGCAACATGACCTGGTCCGGGACCCCATGAACAGTGTGAAGAATGGATGCAATACCCCCAATGGGGCGAAGGCTCAGAAAAATAAAAATCTTAATACTCCTAAAAAACTTAGAGGAGGCAAAGGACGTGGACGGGGGACAAAGCAGCAAGTAACCGAGGAAATGAGGCGACTAAAGGATGCAACTGTTAATGTTCCCAAGGCTGGGAATAGGATCAGCCCTCTACGCAAGTGGGTGTCATCTAAAGGAGAGGTCAAAAATATTATCTGAAGGCTTTCAAATGCTAACCACTCTGCAGTCGCCCTGATTGAAATATCTGAAGGATATTGAGCAGACTCCGGGGGCGATGGAGGGAGTCAGAGACAAGCTTCATTGGCTCCCTTGGAAAAGCCAAGCTCTCTACCCAGTAGCACCTCATCAACATCTTCAACACCCTTAGTCTTCTCCCCTGTCCTCCACCCTCTGGCGTCACCTCTGAATTTGTCAGAAGCGGGTACCAAGAGCATGGACGCTATGGTAGAAGATGCTACCCTCTCTAGAATTCTGTCAGCACTGAACATTCAGAGAGCAGAAGCCCAAGAATATTACCAGCAGGCTAAAAGCGATAGCTCTGAAATTAAGAAAGTATTGGCGGAGGTCACATCCAAAGTCGTCCAACTTTCTACTGAAGTCACCGACCTACAACAATGAGTGGTGGCGGTGAAAGAAGCCAATACATCTACAGTCAATCTTGTTAAAATGCAGGATTCTCAATTGTAAGGAATGCAGTTCAGGATTGAAGATCTTTAAAACCGCCAGAGTCGTCAGAACCTGCAAATTTTCAGAGTACCAGAGGGCAGAGAAGGCAATGATCCGCACGCTTTCATCATCAATCTTTTCCAAAAAGCCTTCCCTGACATCGCAGATTGGGATATGGACACTCAAGTTCAAAGAGCAGATAGATTACCACTGTCAATTTCAGCCTCTTAGGGTAATCAATCTAAAACCAACTTTGCCCGACTGATTTTGGTGTTCCTGGGTAATTTTCTTTTACGCCAAGCAATATATTTTAAGGCGCGCCCTGCAGCCCTAGTTAAGATAGATACAATGACTATTCTTGTGCAATCTGATTTATGCAAGGCGACCATGGATAAGCGGTGGAGGCTTCGCCAACTTATGGATCCCTTTAACCCTTCGCTGCCAGGCCTTTTCCCCCTCCTGTGCCACGCCCTTTTTTGGCTATTTGGGGTAGTGCGCGCTGAGGCCCCTGTAACTTTTTGACCACATAAGGTATCCACGCCAAATTTGCGTCCTTTTCTTCCAACATCATGGGGATTCTAAAGGTACTCAGGGTTTGTGGATTCCCCTAGAGGGGTCACAGAAATGAGCCAAAATACAGCAAAATTTAGTTTTTTTGCGGAAAAATGGGAAAAACGGAGTGAAAATGAAAGCATCTGGGTTTATCCCTGCAAATGTTATCAAAAAAGGGTTTGTGGGGCTGAAATCACCCTTTTCCCAGCTTTTAGGGGATACCAGACTTTTGTCAGAAAGCCAGCATTTTTCATACCGTTTTGGCATTTTTCTGGGACATAGCCTATTTTTGCTATTTTTTGTGCTTTCGACCTCCTTCCAGTTAATGGTAGAAATGGGTACAAAAGCAATAATGGATCCTGGAAAGCTATACATTTTAGAGAAGTAGACAAAATTCTGAATTCAGCAAGAGGTCATTTGTGTAGATCCATCAAGGTTTCTTTCTTTATGGAAACTAACAGTTAAATATAGGATAAATTGAAAATGTGTTGAAAAAAAAGCCTTTTGTGTCAACGTTTTCACCTGTAACTTCTTCTAATTATGACAGCTCTTTGAAAGCAACATACCGTTACATCCGCTGGACATTACTGGTTGTGGGGATATATAGGACTTGTAGGTTGACCAAGAACCCGACGAACCCAGAGCCAAAAACTGAGCAGCAACTTGCAATGGTTTTTTATCATGTACCGGGTATATAGTAATTATTCTGTAAAAATGTGTACATGGAAAAATGGGTATGAAAGACACCTATGTATTTCTGAAATGGGAACAAAATATAGAGTTTAGAAACAGTAGATATTTGCACATTTCCAAAATTGGGAATACTCATACTAGCATGAGAATTATCAGTCATTTTTTAGAATGACTTCTTTATTACACAATGTCTTTCATTAGGAAGGCAGAAATACATCGAAAGTCAATAGGTAACAACAGTTCCTTTACAAATCTGAATTACCCTAAGTCTCCCAATAAAAATGGTACCTCACTTGTATGGGTAGGCATAGTGCCCACAACAGGAAATGGCTCAAAACCCAACGTGAACATACCACATTTTCACAATGCAAAATTACCCTTTTTTAGCAAAGTGCCTAACTGTAGTTTTTTAACCCTAGCTCTGCCAGCAGCTAGGGAAACCTAGCAAACCTATACATTTTTTAAAACTAGACACCCAGCGGAATCTATGATGGGGTGACTTGACTGCCTCCCACCAGGTTCTGTTACCCAGAATCCCTTTCAAACCTAAAAAATTGGCAAAAAAAACAAATTTTCCCCACATTTCTGTGGTGGAAAGTTTTGGAATCTGCGTGGATCCACAAATTTCCACCCACCCCGCGTTCCCCAAAGTCTTCCGAGAAAAATGGTACCTCACTTGTGTGCGTCAGCCTAGTGCCCGCGACAGGTAACGGCGCAAAACGCATCGTGGACACACCTCAATTTCGCAGTGAAAAATGAACCTTTTTTGGAAAAGTGCCTAGCTGTAGTTTTTGAACCCTAGCTCTGCCGGCACCTAGGGAAACCTACTAAACCCACACATTTCTGAAAACTAGACACCCGGTAGATTCCAGGGAGGTATGGCTTGCGTGGATCCCCCAACGTTTCCTTACCCAGAATGCCCTGCAAACCTCGCATTTAGCTGAAAAAATCACCTTTTTCACACATTTTTGTGTGGGAAAGTTGTGGCATCACCCGGATGACACAAATTTCCTACCACCCAGCGTTCCCCCCGGGTCTCCCGATAAAAATGGTGCATTACTCGTGTGGGAGGCCCAAGTACCCGCGACAGGCAATGGCCCACAACGTAGTGAGGCGACATGAAAATTGCCTATCTCAAAACGACCTGGTTTTGCAAGGGGGGTCACGTGGGTTTTTGGCCCGGTGCTCGGCGGTCACCTAGGGAAACCTACCAAACCCACATATTGCTGAAAACTAGACACCCGGGGGATTCCAGGGAAGTATGGCTTCCATGGATCCCCCAACGTTTTCTTCCCAGAATGCCCTGCAAACCTCAAATTTAGCTGAAAAAATCACCTTTTTCACATATTTTTGTGTGGGAAAGTTGTGGCATCACCGGGATGACACAAATTTCCTACCACCCAGAGTTCCCCCGGGTCTCCTGATAAAAACGGTGCCTCACTCGTGTGGGAGGCCCAAGTACCCGCGACAGGCAAGGGCCCACAACATAGTGAGGCGACATGAAAATTGCGTATCTCAAAACGACCTGGTTTTGCAAGGAGGATCACTTGGGTTTTTGGTCCGGTGCTCGGCAGCCACCTAGGGAAACCTACCAACCCACACATTTCTGAAAACTAGATAACCGGGGGATTCCAGGGAGGTATGGCTTGTGTGGATCCCCCAATGTTTCCTTACCCAGAATGCCCTGCAAACCTCAAATTTAGCTGAAAAAATCACCTTTTTCACACATTTTTGTGTGGGAAAGTTGTGGCATCACCGAGCTGACACAAATTTCCTACCACCCAGCCTTCCGCCAGGTCTCCCGATGCAAACGGTGCCTCACTTGTGTGGGAGGCCCAAGTACCCTCGACAGGGAAGGGCCCACAACGTAGTGAGGTGACATGAAAATTGCCCATCTCAAAATGACCTGGTTTTGCAAGGGGGGTCACTTGGGTTTTTGGCCCGGTGCTCGGCGGCCAACTAGGGAAACCTACCAAACCCACACATTTATGAAAACTAGATACCCGGGGGATTCCAGGGAGGTATGGCTTGCATGGATCCTCCAACGTTTCCTTACCCAGAATGCCCTGCAAACCTCAAATTTAGCTGGAAAAAATCACCTTTTTCACACATTTTTGTGTGGGAAAGTTGTGGCATCACCCGGATGACACAAATTTCCTACCACCCAGCGTTCCCCCGGGTCTCCCGATACAAACGGTGCATCACTCGTGTGGGAGGCCCAAGTAACCGCAACAGGCAAGGGCCCACAACGTAGTGAGGCGACATGAAAATTGCCTATCTCAAAACAACCTGGTTTTGCAAGGGGGGTCACGTGGGTTTTTGGCCCGGTGGTCGGCGGTCACCTAGGGAAACCTACCAAACCCACATATTTCTGAAAACTAGACACCCGGGGGATTCCAGGGAAGTATGGCTTGCGTTGATCCCCCAACGTTTCCTTACCCAGAAGGCCCTGCAAACCTCAAATTTAGCTGAAAAAATCAACTTTTTCACATATTTTTGTGTGGGAAAGTTGTGGCATCACCGGGATGACACAAATTTCCTACCACCCAGAGTTCCCCCGGGTCTCCTGATAAAAACGGTGCCTCACTCGTGTGGGAGGCCCAAGTACCCGCGACAGGCAAGGGCCCACAACATAGTGAGGCGACATGAAAATTGCGTATCGCAAAACGACCTGGTTTTGCAAGGGGGATCACTTGGGTTTTTGGTCCGGTGCTCGGCGGCCACCTAGGGAAACCTACCAAACCCACACATTTCTGAAAACTAGATACCCGGGGGATTCCAGGGAGGTATGGCTTGCGTGGATCCCCCAACGTTTCCTTACCCAGAATGCCCTGCAAACCTCAAATTTAGCTGAAAAAATCACCTTTTCCACACATTTTTGTGTGGGAAAGTTGTGGCATCACCGAGCTGACACAAATTTCCTACCACCCAGCGTTCCCCCGGGTCTCCCGATAAAAACGGTGCCTCACTCGTGTGGGAGGCCCAAGTACCCGGTGATTGTTTCAGCTAAATTTGAGGTTTGCAGGGCATTCTGGGTAAGGAAACGTTGGGGGATCCACGCAAGCCATACCTCCCTGGAATCCCCTGGGTGTCTAATTTTCAGAAATGTGTGGGTTTGGTAGCTTTCCCTAGATAGCCGCCAAGCCCGGGGCCAAAAACTCATGGGACCCCCTTTGCAAAACCAGGTTGTTTTGTGATAGGTAATTTTGATGTCTGCTCAATTGGTTTTGGGCCCTTGCCTGACGCGGGCACTAGGCCTACCCACGCAAGTGAGGTACCATTTTTCTCGGAAGACTTTGGGGAACGCGGGGTGGGTGGAATTTTGTGGACCCACGCAGATTCCAGAACTTTCCACCACAGAAGTGAGGAAAATGTGTTATTTTTGACACATTTTTAGGTTTGCAATGGATTCTAGGTAACAGAACCTGGTGAGAGCGAGTCAAGTCACCCCATCCTGGATTCCCCTCGGTGTCTAGTTTTAAAAAATGTACAGGTTTGCTTGGTTTGCCTATGTGCCAACTGCGCTAGGGCCCAAAATCCACAGGTATGCACATTGCTAAAAAAAAGTCGGAGCCCAGTGGGCTTTCTGCCGCCCTGGGGGGAAATCGGGGAAGGGGGTTTCATCCTGATATGCCCCTAAAGGGGCAGAAAGACTGTGGCTATTTTTTGTGGGGGTGGGGGCATTGGTATGACCATTTTGGCCAGCCCCCACCCCCACGCATAAAAAAAGCCTGCGCCTAGTGGGCTTTCTGCCCCCCCCCCCAGGAGGCAGCTCAGGGGCCACTGCCACCATCTGCCCTCCCGGGGGGGGCAGAAAGACTGGAATTTCTCTGGGGGTGGGGTGGGGGTATTGTCATGCCCATTTTGGGGAGCCCCTACCCCTACACTAATAAAACAAAAAAATCCATGGTTTCTAGTGGGCTTTCTGCGCCCCCCAGGGGGGGCCAGATTGGGGGCTACAGCTCCCATCTGCCTCCTGGGGGGCAGAAAGACTGTCATTTTTTGGGGGGGGGGAGGTTGGGGGCATTGGTGTGCCCGTTTCGGGCAGCTGACACCCTAAAAACAAGTGCGCATAAAAAATCCCTGGTGGATAGTGGGCTTTCTGCCCCTCTGGGGGGGGCAGATTGGGGGCTACTGCCCCATCTGGGGGGGGCAGAAACGTTGTAATGGTGGCGGGGGTGGGGGCATTGGCGTGCCCGTTTCAGGCAGCCTCCACCCTAAATAAAATCCATCACCCTAAATAAAGTTGCTCGAAAAAAAATCCCTGGCGTGAAGTGGGCTTTCGGCCCCCCCCCGAAGGGGCAGATTAGGGGCCAATGCCCCATCTACCCCCTGGGGGGGGCAGAAAGGCTGTAATGGTGGTGGGTGGTTGGGGGGCATTGGCGTGCCCGTTTCAAGCAGCCTCCACCCTAAAAAAAAACCTTCTAAAAACAAATCCCTGGTGTTTTTGTGGGCTTTCTGACCCCCAGAAGGGGCAGATTAGGGGCCAATGCCCCATCTGCCCCCCAGGGGGGGTAGAAAGGCTGTAATGATGGCGGGTGGGTGGGGGATTTGGCGTGCCCGTTTCGGGCAGCCCACACCCTAAAAAAAATCTAAAAATAAATCCCTGGTGTTTAGTGGGCTTTCTGCCCCACCGAAGGGGCAGATTAGGGGCCAATGCCCCATCTGCCCCATGGGGGGCAGAAAGACTGTAATAATTGGGGGGGGTGGGGTGGGGGCATGGGCCTGCCTGTTTTGGGCAGCCCCCACCCTAAAAAAACCTAAAAACTAATCCCTGATGTCTAGTGGGCTTTTTGCCCCCCCGGGGGGGGCAGATTGGGGGCCAATGCCCCATCTGCCCCCCAGGGGGGGGCAGAAAGGCTGTAATGGTGGTGGGTGGGGGCATTGGCATGCCCGTTTCGGGCAGCTCCCACCCTAAAAAAACCTAAAAACTAATCCCTGGTATTTAGTGGGCTTTCTGCCCCCCCGAAGGGGCAGATTAGGGGCCGATGCCCCATCTGCCCCCCGGGGGGGCAGAAAGACTGTAGTAATTGGGGAGTGGGGTGGGGGCATGGGCCTGCCCGTTTTGGGCAGCCCCCACCCCTATTTTTTTTTTTTAATTACCTGGTGTCTAGTGGGCTTTTTGCCCCCCCCTGGGGGGGGCAGATGTGGGCTACTGTCCCCATCTGCCGCCCAGGGGGGGAAAAAGACTTAATGGTGCCAATTTCATATGAGGGGAGCAAAGGCCCTTGTCCAAGGAACCGCTCCCCCCTCCCAGGTGTCTAGTGGGTGGATCCCTGCTTGGGGATCGCCCTCCTGTGGCGATCCCCAAGCAGGGATCCACTGGGGAGGGGTATCATTGGAAAGGGGAGATTCTCCCCTTTCCAACTATACCTCTCCTGTCTTTCTACGTGCTCAGGGGGCTGAGCTAGCCCCCTGAGCACGTAGAAAGTGAAACTGAAATGAACCTCTTGGCTCATTTCAGTTTCCGTTTCAGTGTAATGACGTCGGCGCAACGTGCGCGCCGATCGTCAATACACGGAAAGCAGGGGGGGGGCCTCGGGAGCTGGGGAAGCTCTTCCCCAGCTCCCGAGGCTATTTTTAATTAAAGGGAATCCCTCTGGTGCCCACACCAGAGGGATTCCCCAGGGAATGCCTCATGACGAGGTGGACTCGTCATGGGCACACGAGAACTGTGTGCCATGACGAGTCCAGCTCGTCATGGGCATTCAAGGGGTTAAAAATGTCTCTTCACAGGTGTTCTTACAAGAGCCTGCACATTTGAAAGTAATAAAGGATGACAGACAATAATTTTTTTCAATGAGCAAGACGCCAAACAAGCTTTGAGTAAATGGCAATCAGTTAGCAAGTAATGAACTATAGTCTTAACCTTATGGCAGTAACTATAAGAGAGGTCGCTTCTGTGGTAAGAGACTTATATCTTTTATACTATAATGGACACTCCTAAAAAACGTCCTCTCTTTATCTCTTTTTTTTTCTTCAGTAAGCACGTATAGTTCTTTATAGACACAAGGTAAAGTGGAGTGATTGTGAACGGTGTTGGAGTTAGCGGGCGTCACTGGGGATGGGTAGGCTTCAGGGAGGGTGTCTCTGCAATGCTGTCACCATGGGACAGCAGGAAAAGGGGCGATTCCTTTTTCCAGTAAATGGGAGGGGGGTGGGCAAAGGGTCGGGTAGGGATGGCTGCCTGGGGAAGGGGTGGGTTAAAAGCCACAGCTTACACAGTTCAAACACTTTCATTTATGCAGAGCAGCAGACAGAGGAGTATGTTATCTTGGGTACAGATAATTTGATTCGGATTTTCAATATTTTTCAATGCCGGAACTTAAGTGTATGTGCTGGAATGTAGCAGCATTGAATCAGGGGGGGAAACGACGGTTAGTGATGGAAGAGTTACGCACTTTTAAGCCTCATATACTAGGGCTGGCCGAGACGCAAATTGCTTATAAAGACAGAGCACTTTTCAAGCATTTGGGATACGATCTCATAGTGTGTACATCACAATCAGTTTCCATTTGTGGGGTGGCTTTGTTAAAATCCAGACTGTGCCAGGCTACTGTTGTCCGTTCACTTGCAGATACTAGGGGGAGGTGGGCAATATCACAAATTTTGATTTATGGCCGTAAGGTCACAATATGTATGGTTTATGGTCCTAACACAGATTGCCCAGATGTTATCTATCAAGTGAGCTCCGAGTTGTTGGAATGGTCTGGCGATAAGATAGTGATGGGCTTTTTTAATTGCATAATGAATAGGAGGATCGACACCACTAACATTTCTGCCCGTGCCCAAATGTGTAAAACCAGAACTGCCATACGCGAGCTCCTTTATTTGCATCAGTTGGAAGATTCCTGAAGGAGGTTATTCCCCAATGTCCCAGGTAACACTTTCTTTTCTTCTCCTCATAAGCATTATTCTAGAATTGATATGATTTTCGCCAAGTACTCCATTTTGGAAAACGCACTGGTGGTAGTATGTCCTAAAATCACTTCCGATCACAACCCGGTTATGTTAATAGCACAGTTACAGTCAAACATACAAGTACCAACCAGGGACTTTACTTTTCCTAGACATCATCTTAGTAATTCGTAATATATTGAGGTGATGTGCAAGGCACTCGGGGAGTATATCGACTCCAATATGGGGTCGGCATCAATCGCAATTGTCTGGGACTGTCTAAAAGCTCATGTTAGAGGAGTCACACTGCAATTTATCATAAAGCAAAACAGGCTGGGCTTCCGGCAGTGGGACCAGGAGCAAAAACGGTGCTTGGATCTGGAGCGTTAGCACGCCATGGCTATTGTTGCAAAGAGCATGACTGAACATTTGTTGTATATAAAGGTTCTAGAATCACGGGCTAAGCTCAAAAGACAGCTAAAAGACAATGTCGCTAATAATTATCATAAGCTCCGGACTAAACAATATGAGTACGGCGAAAGAGTCGGTCGGCTATTGGCTAATCAAATAACAGATCAAAATGCTAAAACTCACGTTAAAACGATTAAAGGGGTGGATGGTTGGATAAATACTAGGTCTGCCAATGTAGTTGAACAATTTGGGCTGTTTTACACTAATCTATATAGCTCCCCAGGTAGTCCAGGCATGCAGATCGTCTTGGAATGTCTGCAGGAATGTCAGATGTCAATCCTGAATCTGATGGTATCCGAGCCACTGGATGCAGATATTAATGCAAGCGAAGTTGAGGAAGCTATAAAGGCCCTGCCGGCTGGCAAGGCAGTCGGCGAGGCTAAGATCCCACTGGAATTTTTTAAAAGCTTTAAAGATACACTGGTCCCTATCTTTCTTAAGGTATGTAGCTCTATTTTTCAGGGAGAAGAGGCCCCTCCCTCTTGGAACACATCCAATATCGTTGTTTTTTCTAAAAAGGGGAAGCCCATTGACGACATGAGTTCATATCGACCAATAGCGTTGATTAACGCCGACACTAAGCTTTTCACTAAAATTCTCGCGGCTCGTCTTGCTCCGGTAATTCATATAATAGTTTGAGAGCAGCAGCACGGCTTCGTCCCCGGAAGAGACACTGCCGCTCATATCAACACGGCAATAGCTGCATTCGATGTTTCTGGTCAGATAGGCCAACAGATGCGGATGCTGATGTTAGACGCCGAGAAGGCCTTCGACCGGGTGACATGGGAAACACTATGGATATTTATGTCTTATATGGGCTTCGGTCGAAGGCTTATCTCGGCGGTACAGAAAATATATAATCAACCAGCTGCTACAATTAAACTCAATGGGCTCTCCTCTCTTTCTTTCTCAGTCCAAAGGGGGACCTGGCAGGGCTGTCCTTTATCCCCTTTACTATTTGTTATTTATATCGAGCCCTTCATTCAACATCTATTGATCAATGGCAATAATGATCCAGTTATTGTAAACGGGACAAATCTAATACTAACCGCATATGCAGATGACATCGAGATTTTTTCGGCCAACCCTGTCAAAGCCATGGCCGCAATCATCTATGAAGCACAGCGATTTGGCTCCTTTTCCGGCTACAAATTAAACGTGCATAAAATGCAGATGTTATCAAATGAGATGCCCCTCAGTAACTTTGGGAATCACAAACACGGCTACTTATTTGGGGGTATGTCTTAGCAGCCAAGTCAATGAAATCATCCCACTAAACTATGATTCACTACTAAAGAAAGTGGCGGTGAAGCTACGAAGCTGGCACCAGCTACCTCTCAGTATCTATGGGCGGTGCAATGTGGTGAATAAAATGAATATCTTACCAAAATTTCTATATCTTTTTTGTAACATCCCACTAAATTTTGTTTTCGGTAGCTTTGTCTGGGGTTACCAACGGGCTAGAAGAGCTATTCGATATTTAAAACTATCATATATGCAGGGCGGTTTTAACCTCCCTAATTTTAAGCTATACTTCTGGGCAGCATTTATCGAATGGATACAGAGTCTACTTAGAGGAACCGATGCAAATCCCAATTGGTTTCTATATCAGCTGGCATTCGGACCAAACACTGGGTTCTTACTATATCAAACGTTTGATCCCAACTATTTTAAGCAGGTTCATTTCAAGGTAATTAGAGACATTACCAAAATATGGCACGAAATCTGCGAAACCTATGCAATAACCGATTTGCACCAATTTACGGTGCTATGGGGGAATCCTTTGTTTCCTAATATATTTCACGATCATATCGGGAAAGAATGGCAACTTAAGGGCATAAAGCGGATGGGTCAGTTATAAGATGATCAGGGTTTTCAAACTTTTTAATCTTTAAAAGTAGAATTTGATCTTTCACAAACCCATTTATTCAAATACCTGCAAGTTAGGGACTATTTTGCTCGTGGTCGGGTATTATAAGAGTTGTCTAACTCAAGCGAGATTCTGTCTACACTTGTCGGTGCCAGAGGGCGAGGAGCTATTGGCAAAATTTATCAAAATTTTATCGGGCGGTGGGCGATGATGGTGTACAAATCGCTGCAAAATTTAGTCCGATCTTTTGCTCTGATATTTCTAGGGAGGAAATACAAGAATCTCTTCAAACTATCTATTCAGCGGTAACATCTGTCAATCTGAAATTACAACAGCATAGAATTATCTTTATGCTGTATAATACTATAGAGCGAATTTCCAAATGGGCTAACAATTCAAATACTGCTAAGACTAATTGCCCTAAATGCCAGGAATACACTGCCGATTTACACCATATGTTTTTTGCATGCCCTCGGCTGAAGGATTTCTGGTTTAACATTGATCTGGCTTTGGCAACTTGGGTCGGCTATGATAGTCCGGTCTCGGGGAAAGAGCTGCTGTTGGGACTTTTTTCCGAGTCCGGATGTCTTACGAAACCTTTAGCTTCCATTATCACCTCTTGTGCTCGTCTGTGTATAGCCCATTCTTGGATCCATACCACACCTCCCAGTTTTAATGAATTTTGGTCTCTGATGAGGGAGATCTTTGAAATGGAAACTGCATTAGCTAAAGCTAGAGGCCCCCGATCCCTGTTAAAACTTCGCAGGGTCTGGTCCTGCCTTCAATGGGATTAAGGATTGTATGTATCGTCATCTCTTCCCCCTTTTTTTTCCTTCCTCTTTCCCTGCCTTTCTCTCCTTCTATTGCTTTCTTTTTCTTCTTTCTTTCCTTTTCTCATAATGCTCCTCTGCGCTCTGCATATGCCTACTGATGTATCAGTATTTGAAAATGCTGTTATATTTACTATTTTTGCTTCTTTATTTGTGGCTAATAAATAAATAATAAAAAAATAAAAAAAAAACATAGTGAAGAAAATGAGACATGTAATAGATCCGCCTGAGTGATTGCATAACTCCATGCATAGTGCTTCGATGATTGTATGACTCCAAAGGTTGTCGTTAGGTAATAGCAGGAGAAAATGGATAGTGACTGGGTAATTCATAAGGGCATAATACAGGTTGAGTGCATGAATAAGTGTATTAATAACACCTGAAGGCATAGATAAGTCATGGAGTAGTGCCTAGGTAAATAGATAACTGCAAAAGTAGAACCTGGATGATTCTATGACTGCAAGGGTAGTGTGTAGGTTATTACATGACTGCATAGGTAGACACTGTGTGATTCTATGACTGCAAAGGTACTACAGAAGTAGTGCCTGGGTGATATCATGACTATCTGAGTAATAGCCGGTGATTTACATGAGCATGATTACTTCTTGGGTGATTTCAGAACTACTGAGATAACGCCTGACTGAATAATAGAGTGAAAAAGTAGTGCCTGGGTGATCTCATAACACCATGACTACTGTATGAGTAATTACATAAGCACAAGGCTAGTGCCTCCATGATTGAAAGAGTACAACGGTAGTGCCCAAGTGATTATATAAGTGCATGAGTAGTGGCTACATGATTCAAAGAGTGCATGGGTAATACGTTGGTGACTGCATAAGCGTATAGCTACTGCCTGGGTGATTGTACAAGTGCAAGGGGAAATGCCTGGGTGATTGCATCAGTGCATATGTACTGCCTGGATCATTGGAAGTCTGCATGGGTAGTACTAGGGAGTTTTATAAGTGCATGAGTGTTGGACCTAGCCAAATATAAAACAGCAGACTATTTTATGACTCAACCATAAGTCTCTCCATATCGTTAAAAGCCTGCATACATATGTCTCTACCTTTTCAAATCATCATTTCTAAAATAAATATATATACAATATTTCTGAAATATAGTGAAACCTAGAAACTGAGACATATAATAGATCTGCTTGGGTGATTACAAAACACCATGGATAGAAGTTGGGTGATTGTATGACTCCAAAGGTAGTCGCTTGGTAATTGCAGGAGAAAATGGATAGTGACTGGCTAATTACATGAGTGCACACATAAAAGTTCAGTACATGGATACGTGTATGAATAGCACCTGAAGGCATAGATCACTCACTAAGAAGTGCCTAGGTGAATAGATGAGTGCAACAGTAGGGGCTGGATGATTCTATGACTGCAAGGGTAGTGCCTTGGTTATTACATGAGTGCATAGGTAGAGACTGCATGAATCTATAACTGCAGGGGTAGTACATAACTAATGCCTGTATGATTGCTTGATTACAGGTGTCAAATCTGGGGGATTACTGCAGTACATAGGAAGTGAGTGGGTAATTCCATGAGTGCTGCCTGGGTGATTACAGAAGTACTAAGGTACTGCCTGAGTGATTACAGGAGTGCAAAGGTAGTACCTGGGCGATTTTATATGTGCATGAGTATTGCCTGAGTGATTGCATAAGTACAAGCATAGTGCCTCCGTGATTAAAGGAGTGCAAGGATAGTGCATGGGTGATTGAAGCACTGTATAGCTAATGCATTGATGATAGCATGAGTACAGAGTTAAAGTCTGGAGGATTATACATAACTAACACGTGGGTGATTGCATGACTACAGGAGTAATATGTGGTGATTTACATGACTACCTAGAAAGTGACTGAGTAATTTTATAAGAGCATGGATACTACTTGGGTGATTTTTGAACTACTGAGATAACCCCTCAGTGAATAAATAAGTGCAAAGTTAGTGCCTGTCTAATTTCATAATACCATGACTACTGTATGAATGATTACATAAGTACAAGGCTTGTGCCTCTGTGATTGAAAGAGTACAAAGTTAGTGCCTGTTGATTATATAAGTGAATGAGTAGTGGCTACATGATTCAAAGAGTGCATGGGTAATACCTGGGTGATTGCATGAGTGCATAGCTACTGTCTGGGTGATTGCTTGAGTGCAGTAGTAATGCCTGGGTGATTGCATCAGTGCATATGTACTGCCTGGATCATTGGAAGACTGCTTGGGTAGTACTAGGGTGTTTTATAACTAAATAAGTGTTGGGCCTAGCCAAATATAAAACAGCAGACTGTTATATGACTCACCCATAAGTCTCTCCATATTGTTTAAAGCATGCATACATATGTGTCTACATTTTCAAATCATCATCATATCTAAAAGAAATATATATGCAATATTTCTGAAATATAGTGAAACCTAGAAACTGAGACATGTAATAGATCTGCTTGAGTGATTGCAAAACTCCATGGATAGTACTTAGGTGATTGTATGACTCTAAAGGTAGACACTGGGTAATTGCAGAAGATGTATAGTGACTGGCTAATTACATGAGTGCACACATAAAAGTTCAGTGCATGGATAAGTGTATAAATAGCACCTGAAGGCATAGATCACCCACCAAGAAGTGTCTACGTGAATAGATGAGTGCAACAGTAGGGTCTCGATTATTCTATGGCTGCAAGGGTAGTGCCTGGGTTATTACATGAGTGCATACGTAGAGACTGCATGGATCTATGACAGTAGGGGTAGTACATAACTAGTGCCAAGGTAATTGCATGATTGCAGGGGTAATATCTGGGGGATTATTGGAGTACATAAGAATGAGCGGGTGATTATATAAATCCATGAGCACTGCCTGGGTAATTATAGAAGTTCTAAGATACTACCTGAGTGATTAGAGGAGTGTAAAGGTAGTGTCTCGGTGATTTTATAAGTTCATGAGTATTGCCTGAGTGATTCATAAGTACAAGAGTAGTGCCTCCGTGATTGAGAGAGTGCAAGGATAGTACCTGGGTGATTGAAGCACTGTATAGCTAATGCATTGATGATTGCATGAGTACAGAGTTAATGTCTGGAGGATTAAAGAAATACATAACTAACATGTGGGTGACTGCATGACTACAGGAGTAATATCTGGTGATTTACATGACTACCTAGAAAGTGACTGAGTGATTTTATAAGAGCATGGATACTACTTGGGTGATTTTTGAACTACTAAGATAACCCCTCAGTGAATAAATAAGTGCAAAGTTAGTGCCTGTGTAATTTCATAATACCATGACTACTGTATGAATGATTACATAAGTACAAGGCTTGTGCCTCTGTGATTGAAAGAGTACAAAGTTAGTGCCTGTTGATTATATAAGTGAATGAGTAGTGGCTACATGATTCAAAGAGTGCATGGGTAATGCCCGGGTGATTACATGAGTGCATAGCTACTGTCTGGGTGATTGCTTGAGTGCAGTAGTAATGCCTGGGTGATTGCATCAGTGCATATGTACTGCCTGGATCATTGGAAGACTGCTTGGGTAGTACTAGGGTGTTTTATAACTAAATAAGTGTTGGGCCTAGCCAAATATAAAACAGCAGACTGTTATATGACTCAACCATAAGTCTCTCCATATTGTTTAAAGCATGCATACATATGTGTCTACATTTTCAAATCATCATCATATCTAAAAGAAATATATATACAATATTTCTGAAATATAGTGAAACCTAGAAACTGAGACATGTAATAGATCTGATTAAGTGATTGCAAAACTCCATGGATAGTACTTGGGTGATTGTATGACTCTAAAGGTAGACACTGGGTAATTGCTGGAGAAGGTGTATAGTGACTGGCTAATTACATGAGTGCACACATAAAAGTTCAGTGCATGGATGTAAATGTAAATGTCAAGGTACTTATAGAGCGCACTGTCACCAGACGGCCACCTTGCGGTGTCGCCTTTTGCGGTTTCCTGGTGCTGATACTCATACCGCTGTGGAACCCCTCCTGGCTTTCCCTGTGAAGTGTCCACTCCTGGGCACCCCCAGGGTGAAGCCAGGCATCCTTAGCGCTGTTGGGGCTGGTGTGGAGGCTAAGCAAGCTATTGCCCAGAGTTGCAGCGTGGGGCCCGTGATTAGAAGAGACACCAAGGCGAGAATAGACAGGTCCGAGGAAATTGAGCCCGAGCCCCGCTGAGGCGGGAATCAAACCCTGGTCCCTGGCCAGAACTCTGCTTCAGGGTCTGCGGCTCTAACCATTGAGCCACACTCCTCCACATAAGTGTATAAATAGCACCTGAAGGCATAGATCACTCACCAAGAAGTGTCTACATGAATAGATGAGTGCAACAGTAGGGTCACGATTATTCTACGGCTGCAAGGGTAGTGCCTGGGTTATTACATGAGTGCATACGTAGAGACTGCATGAATCTATGACAGTAGGGGTAGTACATAACTACTGCCAAGGTAATTGCCTGATTGCAGGGGTAATATCTGGGGGATTATTGGAGTACATAAGAATGAGTGGGTGATTATATAAATCCATGAGCACTGCCTGGGTGATTATAGAAGTTCTAAGGTACTACCTGAGTGATTAGAGGATTGTAAAGTTAGTGTCTCGGTGATTTTATAAGTTCATGAGTATTGCCTGAGTGATTCATAAGTACAAGAGTAGTGCCTCCGTGATTGAGAGAGTGCAAGGATAGTGCCTCGGTAATTGAAGCACTGTATAGCTAATGCATTGGTGATCGCATGAATACAGAAGTAACCTCTGGGGGATGAAAGGAATACATAGGTAACACCAGGGTGACTGCATGACTACAGGAGTCATATCTGGTGATTTACATGACTACATACAAAGTGACTGAGTGATTTTATAACTGCATGGGTACTTCTTGGGAGATTTCAGGACTACTGAGGTAATGCCTGAGTGAATAAATGAGTGTAAAAGTAGTACCTGGGTGATCTCATAACACCATGACTACTGTATGAGTGCTTACATAAGCACAGGGTGAGTGCCTCGGTGATTGAAAGAGTACAACGTTAGTGCCTGACTGATTATATAAGTGCATGAGTATGGCTACATGATTCAAAGAGTGCAAGGGTAATACATCGGTTATTGCATGAGTGCATAGCAACTGCCTGGGTGATTGCATGAGTGCAGGGGTAATGTCTGGGTGATTGCATCAGTGCTTATGTACTGCCTGTATCATTGGAAGACTGCTTGGATAGTACTAGGGTGTTTTATAACTAAATGAGTGTTGGGAATATCCAAATATAAAACAGCAGACTATTATATGACTCAACCATAAGTCTCTCCATATTGTTAGAAGCATGCATACATATGTGTCTACATTTTCAAATCATCATCATATCTAAAAGAAATATATATACACTATTTCTGAAATATAGTGAAATCTAAACTGAGACATGTAATAGATCTGCCTGAGTGATTACAAAACTCCATGGGTAGTACTTGGGTGATTGTATGACTCTAAAGGTAGTCACTGGGTAATTGCAGGAGAAGATGGATAGTGACTGGCTAATTACATGAGTACACACATAAAGGTTCAGTGCATGGTTAAGCAATATAAATAGCGACTGGAGGCATAGATCACTGACTAACAAGTACCTACGTGAATAGATGAGTGCCACAGTAGGGTCTGGATGATTCTATGACTGCAAGGGTAGTGCCTGGGTTATTACATGAGTGCTTAGGTAGAGACTACATGAATCTATAACTGTAGGGATAGTACATAACTAATGCCTGTGTGATTGCATGATTGCAGGAGTAATATCTGAGGGATTACTGCAGTACATAGGAAGTGAGTGGGTGATTTTATAAGTCCACGAGTACTGCCTGGGAGATTACAGAAGTACTACGGTACTACCTGGGTGATTACAGGAGTGCAACGGCAGTGCCTCGGTGATTTTATAAGTGCATGAGTTTTGCCTGAGTGGTTACATAAGTACAAGCGTAGTGCCTCTGATATTGAGAGAGTGCAATGATAGTGCCTCAGTAATTGAAGCACTTTATAGCTAATGCATTGGTGATTGCATGAATACAAAAGTAACCTCTGGGGGATTAAAGAAATTCATGGGTAACACCAGGGTGACTGCATAACTACAGTAGTAATATCTGGCGATTTACATGACTACATACAAAGTGACTAAGTGATTTTATAACTGCATGGGTACTTCTTGGGTGATTTCAGGACTACTGAGGTAACGCCTGAGTGAATAAGTGAGTGTAAAAGTAGTGCCTGGGTGATCTCATAACACCATGACTACTGTATGAGTGAATACATATGTACAAGGCCAGTGCCTCGGTGATTGAAAGAGTGCAACGTTAGTGCCTGACTGATTATATAAGTGATGAGTAATGGCTACATGATTCAAAGAGTGCAAGGGTAATACATTGGTTATTGCATGAGTGCATAGCCACTGCCTGGGTGATTGCATGAGTGCAGGGGTTATCCCTGGGTGATTGAATCAGTGCATATGTACTGCTTGGATCATTGGACAACTGCTTGGGTAGTACTAGGGTATTTTATAACTGCATGAGTGTTGGGGCTAGTTAAACATATAAAACAGCAGACTATTACATGACTCAACCATAAGTCATTCCATAGTGACTGGCTAATTACATGAGTGCACACATAAATGTTCAGTGCATGGATAAGTGTATAAATAGCACCTAAAGATATACATGAGTCACTAAGAAGTGCCTAGTTAAATAGATGAGTGCAACAGTAGGACCTAGATGATTCTACATATCACAGAGGGTGATTGTATAAGTGCAGGGGTAATATCTGGGGGATTGGAGGAGTGCATGGGTAGTGCCTGGGTGCATGAAAGAGTGCATGGGTAGTGCCTGGGTATATGGAGTAGTGCATAGGTAGTTCCTGGGTGATTGGAGGACTGATGAATAGAACCTAGGTGATTGCATAAGTGTACGGGTAGTGACTGGCTTATTACATGAATGCATAGGTACAGTCTGCATCATTGCATGACTGCAGGAGTAGTGCAAAACTAGTGCCTGGATGATTGCATGACTGCAGGGGTAATATCTGGGGGATTAATGTAGTACATAACAGGTGAGTGGGTGATTTTATAAGTGATTGTGTACTGACTAAGTGATTGGAGGAGTGCATAGATCCTGAAAAGGAAATTGGAGGAGTGCAAGGGTATTGCCTGGGTGATTGAACCAGTGTATAGCTAATGCATTGGTGATTGCATGACTTCAGAGGTAATATCTGGGGGACTACAGGAGTACATAGAACGTGCTGGGTGATTTTTACCATGTTTTGTCAAAACACCAATTTTTATATCTTGAAGAATGTTTCTATAATGTTCATCACTTGGTTGTCACATATTCTTAAAAAGTCAGAACATCAGAATCTGTTTTTAAAATCTGTTGCATTCTTAAATGTACGAAGGCAAGCATTAAGTTTGAGACCATGCTAACCACATCAATGATCAGAAGTTTCATTTTTTTTAAACTTCATAACAAGCTGCTCCTGATAGCTTGTGATATTCCAACTTATTTTCATGTTCAACTGGTAGCATGATTAAACGATATAATGTAATACCTTTAATGTTGTGTGCTGCTAACCCAGTTGGAGCGGTTACAACACAAGATAAATGTTATTCAGTGGTTTTCTGTAGATAACTGGTCAAAACTTTAATTAAGAAACCTTTTCCTGTTCCAGCTTGACCACTGATGTACATTCAAATAGGTTTAAATGATGTGCATTGGCATTCTTTTTTTATGCAGTAAACCATGCTGTATCTGTTGTGTCACTTGCTGATATATTTCTTTTTGTTCAATATTTAGCTTTTCTTCTAAATTTTCCAACTCAATAATATCCTGTTGTGCCTGCTGCATTGCCATTTCTACTTCATTCATGCTACTGCTACTTCATTTTCAGTGGCGTAGCTAGGTGGGGGTGTTGGGGGGCGGTCCGCCCCAGGCGGCCCTATTTTGGAGGAGGACAAAGGCATTCAGATAAGGTTCGACTTGCTTTCGTGGACGTTCGGGGACAGGCAGAGAAGGAATAGGACTCGGGCAATGTCCTCTTCTTTTTTGTGCTGGCAGCTGTCCCCCCTCTCTTCCTATTATTCCCTCTCTTTCTGTCTTGCTCCTCACTTACTGAAAACCGTGACTTGAAGAAACGGTTCACAACCTCTCTTTTCCTTCTTTCATTTAGTTGCTTCCCTGTGAAATGGATAAAAAAAAAAAACACTCTTGCGAGAAATGCCCTTTTTCTGACATTTTTCTATTCCAAAGTGCAGCGGGATGGAGAGAAATAGAAGGTTTCAAATATGAAAAATAAATACATAACTAAATAAAGCAAGACAGAGTGGTTGCGAAGTGGCCAGATTGGTTTTATTTACATCCAAATACATCAGCATCACTTTTCAGAGTTTGCCAGTGAAGCGCTACTTTTGTTTTCTCGTCTTTCTTTGAACAGCATTGTTGGTCCCAGGTGGGTAAGTTTACCATTCCTGGAGGTACTGCATACCTGGTTGATGGGTGGATTGGAAAACAAAATGTGTACCATGGCTCTGTGTTTATGGATGTGGTAATTTTTGTAATTGAGGAAAGTGCTGTCGTGATATGTAGACCAGGAGCCAGAGATGTAGTTAAGTAGATTTATTAGTTCAGGTAAGATGCACCTGGGTGCCCCACCGGGAGCAGCATCCTGCTGCTCAGCCCCACTCAATCTAACTGATCACTCATTCAAAGCATGCACACACACCCAACATTCTAAGACATCACACTCATGCAGGCTGAGCAGCCAGGACTAGGAAGTATAGGATGTAACATATCTCCTTCCTTTAGAAACAATTAAAACAACAAGAAGCAAATTGAAGGAAAATATCACATTTCGTTACTAGGAAATAAAATCAATTAGATCACAAAATCACATTAGATAGGTAAATGCATACTTAGATCACAATAATAAACAATAGCATTCTAGGATATTAAAAGTCAATAAGGTCAAATAAGATAAGAGATAAATGATTCCTCTCTAATTTAGTTAAGAACATATATCATAAATAATCGTGTTCTTCATATAGAATGGTAAATGAAACATGTAAGGTCACATTAAAAAAATTGCACATGTTTCAGGCAGGGTGCAATCAAAACAGACTGCAAATGTTTCAGGAAAAATGCAATCTCAACCCGTACACCCTGAAGAACACCGCAGGGAAAATGCAATCAGCACACTTACCCAGTACTCCCTGGAGAACACCACAACACACCTATCTCCCTCTGCTAATGAACATGAAAAAAAAATAAAACGTGCACATGTTCCAGTATGGATGTCATAACGCACCATAAATGATGTGCGAAGGAGAACAAAAATGTAATGCACACCGAACATTACAGTTTAAATAGCTAGTGCACTACCAACGTAACCTTAACGTGCAAGGCAAAAGATAAAATAATACGACAACTACAACACTAATTCTTGAGTACTCTGCTAACGCAACCCTGACGTGCAAGGCAAAGCACATTCCCAACACAACCCTGATGTGTGACGGACACTCCCAACGCAACCATGACGTGCGAGGGACACTGCCAACACAACCTTGACGTGCGAAGCAAAACACATTCCCAACACAACCCTGATGTGTGAAGGACACTCCCAACGCAACCATGACGTGCGAGGGAGACTGCCAACACAACCTTGACGTGCGAGGCAAAACACATTCCCAACACAACCCTGACGTGTGAAGGACACTCCCAACGCAACCATGACGTGCGAGGGACACTGCCAACGCAACCTTGATGTGCGAGGCAAAGCACATTCCCAACACAAACCTGACGTGTGAGGGAAAAGCAAAAAAATATAACATGGGGTACACGACCTACAAAACATGCTTAGACAAAACACGGTACATACCCTCAGGCCACGTATAGAAAATCTCAACATGTAAATAACAGTAGCTGCTAAAATAATAATCATGTAATTAGTGATCGATCTATCACCCGAAACCACTGCCGAAATAAAACAGAAACAAATTCAGAATTGACTTTGGCAAATAGCTTCTGCATAACTTCACCACCGTACAATATGCATAAACAGAGCAGACAAAGTATATTTAGATTTCCCTTGCTTGCTATTACCAAAAATAACAAAAGTAGTCAATGTTGTTCAATCTTCAGAAACAGCTTCCTCCTCGTGCTGTGCTAATGCATTGTCGCAGGACAGCTGTGGGCAAACTTCACAAATACCAATGTCAAGGTGTGCCTGTCACCGAAAACAGACATATGAAGAAAATCTCCCAAAGTTCAATAATGTGGTTTTGATGAGGCGGACGGGCGCTCAACTTTACAATGAAACAGGTCCCAAGTGTAGCGAAAATCCCCACAAAGACACAGCAGGAGAAGAGAAGGCATTGCGATGTTGGAAGATCAGAGCAATTGTGAATGAACTTTATTAAGTAAACAACGCGATTGGCAAAGTGTATCTTATGCTGGAGATTGTAAATCAGCCCATGGACATTCCACTCGCAAAATGGCGGCACGTAATTGACCCCACGCCGGAAGGCTCATGGCGCGTTAAGGCAGCAGAGTGTCCCTCAGCAGTGCCAAACTGCTCCAATACAATTACGTCAGCAAGAATTCCATGAAACAACGCAGCAAGGCTCTGGGAACAGGTAAGAGGATCTTGTGCAAGAAAACATGCGCTGTTTGTATTTAAAACACAGAGACAGCGGTTAAACTGCCAAAAAGGCCTTGAAAACTGCGGGTACCAAAATGTATTAAAAATAAAATTACAGGCTTACCCCTAAAGATCGTGGGCAGCAGTAGGAATCCTTTTTCTTAGTACAGCGCTAAAATGAAATTAATCGTTGTCCTCCTTAACGTGTCTCGTTCCAAATAATGGGCTCTGGGGACAACCCGGCTTCTGGGAAGCACAGTTCCCAACAGGAACAGCAAAGTTTCTGACACTCGATGGTGTATTGAACATAAATACACTTTACAACAGGGGCAGCTGTCAAAGTTGCACTGGCCTCAAACGCTTTGCAGCTGTCAAAGTTGCACTGGCCTCAAACGCTTTTTCCCATAAAAGGTTTATTTCACAAGTCACCGCACACAGGGGCACACTGCAATTTAACTACAATTAACACCGGGGCCCGATACATGCCCCCGAATATAGCGTCTGTTCCAATTATGCATCTCAAAACAGGTAGCAGGTAGTAGCAATTATCCTTCAATAAAGCATTTTCACTAGAGAAGCTCCTGTTCAGGGAAAGTCCAATGACAGCAGTGCTGACAAGTATCAGGACATCAAACAAACGATGTCAACACTCATAGGTTGTTTATTTTCACGTTGCAAATATCAACAGTTCTGAGGCTGGCTGAAAGGTTTGAGCCACAATGACCAAAACATTCAAAGTAGATAGTAGGCAGGCAGGTTTCAAGCCACTCAAGTCACACAATGTCCAACGCCCAGCACATACCTCTGTGGACTGTCTGTTGGAAAAGACACCGGTGGGGCATCCAAGGCGTTGCACAGGCTTAATTTTCAGGCTTCTTTTTGGCCATCTTCTTTTAGTTCCTTGTGTAATTTCTTGGTACTTTACGCGTGGTTCTTTTCAAAATCGTCGCCATTTTTGTAATTGAGGAAAGTGCTGTTGTGATATGTAGACCAGGAGCCAGAGATGTAGTTAAGTAGATTTATTAGTTCAGGTAAGATGGTACAGGGTGCCCCACGGGGAGCAGCATCCTGCTGCTCAGCCCCACTCAATCTAACTGATCACTCATTCAAAGCATGCACACACACCCAACATTCTAAGACATCACACTCATGCAGGCTGAGCAGCCAGGACTAGGAAGTATAGGATGCAACAGTAATTTTAAACCATACTGCTTACGTTTTGTAAGGATATAAACAATGGACATTGAAACGGTTCCCTTCAGGGCCCTCTATTCATGTCCTTAACTTTTCAGGTAAAACCACTTGCTGATTTCTGAATAGTGAGTGAGAGATCGTTAAGGTAACCATGTTGTTTCTGCTTACATTTCACATGCTTTACTTAATCTTGCATTCCCTATGAGTGGTTGCTTTTTTTTTTTAGGCAGCATTTTACTCTTATCAAGTGCATAATTTGAATTGAGCCACATCCAAGTGTTTATAGCGGGCACAATTAGGTTATAGCTGAAGGCAGTGCGAGTTTCTCTCAGTGGGGAAGTATGGTGTTCAGTGGGGCAGAGGATGTGGCACTATGGCCAGAGCTGTCGAATTTGGAACTGGGAACCGGGTTCAGCCTTCATGACCAGTCCCCCAGACCACTCTACTGAGGGAGCACATTCCCATGCTAGACCATAGATGGCCCCACTAGACCTTAGATGGCCTGATGTCTTAGCACAAGCAGGTGTACCCTAGTGGTGTCAATTGTGGGTTAACCTTGAAGGCCTGTCCACCACAATCCATACTGAAGTTCATCTCCAGTCTTGCGGGCAGGCATATGACGCAGCACACTGTAGTAGATTACTTGTTAGCTTTTCTCTACTGTACTGCTCTGTTGGAATGTTGCATGACATCATGGAATGCCTGGGTGCCTCTCTAGGGGAGATTGGCAGTTGGTGTACTCAGGCTGAGCTGAAAGGAGCTTGCTCCTGGTGGGGCTATATTTCTACTATCTAACCTCTTCTACCATCCTGATCTTCTGTACTGGAACCAAGCTATCATTAAAGAAGTAACCTACATGTACAGATGGACTCTGTATCTTCATTTACAACATTTTGGCGACGATCTTAAGGACTGACGCGTGCACTAAGGAGTAAGGACTACTAGGAACTAAGGAACCAAAAGACAACGAACTAAGGACTTTAAGGACTTTCAAGACGTCAATTGAAACTTAAAAGTAACGCCCTGGTCAGCCCCACCAGTGTCCTGTTCCATCTGGACAGCCTGCAGCCTGGGCGTTTAGTCTACTGTCACCCATCTGTCTGCTGTCATCTGGAGTTTTCAACGGTGCCCAGCTACCCTCAAGCTCGCCTAGTTGCTTTGCAGACGCTCTGTATTGGTCTGCCTGGGAAGCCTGCATCCTGGGTGTGTGTCTATGGTGAGCCTGCTGTCATCCTGCTGCCATCTAGAAGACGTCTGATGCAGTCTCTTCAGCAACGGTTTGTTTATCTATTTTGAATGGGAAGTGTTGTTGTCAGCGTTTTCTACGAAGTCTGGGCAGTGACCGACAGTGATTACATAAGCTACGTCCAAGCTATGTCCAAGAGGTAGCAGTGCGGATTTAGTGGCAGCTGCGGTGATTTTGTGGAACTGTTCTTGTATTTGGAGTAGCGGTAGGGCAGTGCTTTATGGGGGACACTGATTGCTTCAGACGACTTTCACCAAGCAACGCACGCATTCGCCCTACTCACCTGCTGCGTGTGGCCTGCTGCGTGTGACAGTTGCTTCGGAGGAGCTCCGCTGCCCTTGACCTTCTCTCTTATTGTGGTGACGTCGTAGAATCTTCACGAGAGTTGGTGGAACACCGTGAGTACTTCGTGCTTGCGTCCTGGCTCTGCCGTCAGTCGTTCCAAGTACGCTGTTACGTAGGCACGTTTCATATGGGGGCGGCCATCTTTGTTTATCATTGCCGTGACAACGCTCATCTGCCGACGGCTGATGAAGAAACTCGGCGCGCAGCAGACATCGTAATTCCCTCAACACCATGTCTCCTGGTTACAACGGCGATGCACACGCCTTTGTGTGTCCTTTGGTGACTGAATACACGTTTACAGTTATTTGCCGTCTTTACATGTGTGTAGTCGCTACATCGACTTCTGAGCCTTCACAATGTTGCATACGCCGGAATCACGATATGGGACTCATGCCTCCGTTTTGGTCTCTGACTACTGTATGGAACTGTCTATCGCACTGTCTGTCGAGGTGTCGGGTGAGAGATCGCTCACCAGAGTTTTTTTTTAAATTGCCTATTTTGATGATTCATGTTTTGGTAACTTTCTTTTGTGGGCGCACTCAGTTTTCTGTTTAGTCTCTTCGGTGGGCAGTTTATGTTTAGGTGTTTTTAGGCAGTCTCTGCTCTAACTTGTTTTCTAGGGTGACGTTTACTTGCTGCCCTTCTGTGTAGTTAGCAAGTACTCTTTATAGGGGAAGTTTAGTGTTTTCCACGTTGTGTTCACTTGTGGTGTACTGTGGTGTTTTGTCATGGGTGGCTGGTCAATGTCCTGTACTAGTTCGCTAAGCGAGCACCCTGTGGTGTACCCTACACTACTTAGGGGAGGTGGCGTTGTTTCTGGGTAGTCAATGCCTATGAGCTATTTTCCAAGATTAGTACTCTGTGGTGTACCCTTCTAGGTGTAAACTAGTTAGGGGAGGTGGCTGAGGTTGCGTTTGTAGGTAGTCAATGCCTCTTGTCTGTTCCCAGGGTGACTGCCCTGTGGCGTACCCTAACTAGGGGATATCGTGTGTTCTGAAGTGTTTGATTTGTAGTGTTTAACTCTTAGTGTACCCAGCCAACGCCCCTATTTTAGTTTGTATTTTTCTTGGGTGCGTCTACCCTATGGTGTACCCTATCTAGGGGAGGTCGTTTTATTTTCATGGGTTACCCATTTGTTTTTTTTGGGGGAGGTTGTGGGGGTAGTCAATGCCTTTAATTTCCTAGTCTCTGTACATAGAGTGTACCCATTTCTTTGGGGAGGTTGTGGGGGTAGGCAATGCCTCTATTATAGTTTGTAGTTTTCTTGGGTGAGTCTACCCTATGGTGTACCCTATCTAGGGGAGGTGGTTTTATTTTCATGGGTTAGTACCCTGTCATGTTCTTTGGTGAAGTTTTTGGGTGGGTCCTGTTATCTTGGGTCTTCCTTTCATGTGGACACCATGCTCCGGTCGAAGTCTACCTGCGTGGAATTCGTGGCCAAGGGTTTCACGCTTGTACAACTTTGAGGGGGAAGTTTTTTCGTTTAGTGTCAGCATGCCTTCTACCAAGGGACCTTGAGTTGTTTTCAGTGTTTTCTCTCTGGAGTCTATTTGTTGTTGTGGTGGCGCTCTTCTTGTTATCTAGAGTGTTTAGACATTATTGTATCTCCTTGTTGGGGATGTTGTCTTCTCCCAAGGGACTGTGTTTTCACCCACTTTTGTTTAACAGGGTGTCTACCCTGTGGTGTACCCGAGTATGGGGAGGTTGTGTGGGTGACCGCCCTTCTTTGTTGCAGTGTTTTTTATCTAAGCTGTTGTGTCTTCCCTAAGGGAGGGGGATGGGGCATGTAGTAATGTGGTTTGCAATTTTAATGTTTAACATCTTAACATTTCTGTTCATGCCAGTGAAATTCATGATACCTCATGCAATACTACTGTGGTTATGTGTATCTCATTGTTGCACTTTCCTGCTAAAATGTATTGGGGTATCTTATGTGTCTTTACTTTTACTTCTGTTGTTCCCTAAGGAAAGAGGATGTGTAGTAGATTACTTGTTAGCTTTTCTCTACTGTACTGCTCTGTTGGAATGTTGCATGACATCATGGAATGCCTGGGTGCCTCTCTAGGGGAGATTGGCAGTTGGTGTACTCAGGCTGAGCTGAAAGGAGCTTGCTCCTGGTGGGGCTATCTTTCTACTATCTAACCTCTTCTACCATCCTGATCTTCTGTAATGGAACCAAGCTATCATTAAAGAAGTAACCTACATGTACAGATGGACTCTGTATCTTCATTTACAACACACACCCTAGAGCAACAGTGATCCAGTCTCTGTGACTCTGTCACTGAGGTCACATGAACCTGGAGCAGGCTAGGGCGATGCGAACGGTGTGACCGCACTTGGTACCTATTTCGGGTGGGTGCGTAGTGTTTGCAAGTATATTATGGTTTAAAAATAACTTGCTGCCTCCTTCCTGGCCTCCAGCAATTTTCAGAAACAATAAAAATGTCATGATAACTTCGGTGATTAATGTTCTTCCTAGAGAGAGATCAGAGTTTTGTCTAGTGGAAGGGTTGACTCCTGGAAAGGCAGCACAGAGGGTAAATGTGCCTGCTGCAAAGAACATGTACCATGCAGATCACAAAGTGCACTGCTTTAATGGGGGGACCATGATGAATGGTCATTTAACGTCAGCTGTAGATGATTGATCCCTGAACAGTGTCATGTATGTGCATGTTTGCATTGCGCTGAGGGGATTACCAGGTAATTATACATGCAGCTCTCTGATGGATGTCACATGCAGTTTTTCTGAGTCCCCAGATAGATCATGCAGTCTGTGTGTTCTCTTTTGTACTGCCAGTCACTGCCAGTCACCAGTGTATTTAACTGTGTAGCCTTGGACCGTGTCATGTATGTGCATGTAACTTGCATGATCGAGGTAACTATTAGCGGCGATACTATGTGCCTCTCGGACCTCTTTCAAGTGCTCGCCGTCCTTTTTCCCCAGCAACCCCCCCTCCCCAGGGGCGGCAATCTGAGGGATAGCCCCGGGCGCCACAAGCTCTAGCTACGCCTCTGTTCATTTTCAAGAATTGGTTGTCTTAGTGGATCTTGACTTAGTGGAGCAGAACATTGACTATCTTTAGAACAGTCTCTAGCTATTTCAGCTCCAATAGCAGTTTCTTGTTCAATCTCTTCATTTAACATTTGTAGCTATTTTGTAAAAATTGTGCATTGAATGCTATCTTTATATGCATTAAAAGAATCTTCATAGCAGTCAAAATCTCCAAGTAATTCCATTTCACTACGCCAAGGCTTGAAGAGTTGCAGAAGTGCCAAATAGAAAAATTCCCTTTCATCTGGAGTTTCACAACTGAGTTTTCTGTGGTTAATAAGATTTCCTTTGGTATGTTTTACCAAACATCCTTCACATCCAATTACTGCATATTTTTCCTCATTTATATTTTCTGTAATGTTTCTCTTATAGCTGTAATGTTGCAGTACTTCATAGAGAAATATGTTTTCCAGCTGTGGACTTCTTTTAAGATAGTACGTATCCAACATATTTGTTTTAACAATATCTGTACTTTCTGGTTCATTCAATGCTAAGTATTCAACTTCTTGTACAGATTTCAATACTTGATTTTGTGTTGCAGCAAGACCTAGACTTACCCAAATGATTCCTCTAGACTTTGAATATAAACTTGCAGAGATCAACCGTCCAAACATTCGTCGGATCCAATCTCTCGATGGGATAGCATCTTCAAACTGAAGCTGTACAATTTATTACTATGGGGGTGATTAGGAGGGTGCGCAGACTTGGGCCGCCCGCCATCTTAGCGGTGTTTGGGACCACCCGGCACACATGCGGCGGTCCCTCCACTATGATTAGGACGCACCCACCATACTGGCGGGGGCATCCTGGGCTTTTAACATTGCGGGTGGTGCTGCTGACTGCAGCACCGCAAGTAATGTTAAAAGTGCGTGCACAGCATTTCTCTGCACTACGTGGCAGGCAGCATGTGGTGCCTGCCACTTAGTGCATTGAAATGAGGGGGGGTACCATGGGTACCCCGCAGTGCAGTGACACCCCCCCACAAGGGGGGCCCGCAACAGGTCCTCAAACCCAATCACCACCTGTCTTTTTGCGGCAGAATACCGCCGCAAAAAGGCAGGCCAAAAGGGATTCTGTAATCCAGGCACCGCCGCAATGCAGCCTAGTGTGTCCTGGTTCCACAAAGGGGCGGAAAATGAACACCTTGCGAAACCGTGGCGGATGGACTTTCTCGGACACATTGGGATTCCCACCACCATCCTAATATGGCAGTGGGAATTTCCTGTGTGATGGCGTAAGGACGGCCAGCCCCGCGGTGGCGGTCCTTCCGCCATCATAATGAGCCCCTAAGAGTCTTCTCTTGTGAGATTTCTTCCCACATTTCTTTCAACTCCGTCTTATCAGATTGGTTATATATGACGTGACATAGCGAGCAACAGCAATCGAATTATCTGCAACATACTGGATATCCATATTTGCATTCCACATTGTCAAAATCACTGGATTGTAGTCATTAATATACTTTGAATCTTCAGTTCTTTTTATGTTGTAAGTATTCTTTGGAGATTTTCAAGTTATAGTATGCCTTACTGCTGACATGAAACTGTTGACTCTTCCTTTTGAAATTACTGGATGTGGGAATGCAAAATGACATTTTGTATAAAATCTTCCCTTTGACTTGTACCACATCGGTGACTTTGGAACCGTAAAACTTGCTGCCTCAAGTTGTTTTCTCCTCCTTCTTTTGGAATGGCACAGATAACATATTTTTCAATGAAAGACAAAACACTTTCATCAGTATCAGTTCCAAATGTTGGTGCATCCTTGATCCATATTGACATGTGTATGTGAGGCGCACCTCTGGCTTGGTACTGCTTTCTCCAAAAGAAATCAATAACTTCTCGAAGAGGTGGATTCTTTTTATTGC
Source organism: Triturus cristatus (assembly GCF_964204655.1). Classification (NCBI taxonomy): domain Eukaryota; kingdom Metazoa; phylum Chordata; class Amphibia; order Caudata; family Salamandridae; genus Triturus; species Triturus cristatus. Next base: position 621,848,243 of record NC_140585.1, read on the forward strand.
AGATAAAAGACATCATAGCTTGAAACCTATGATTAAAATATCTGCACACATTTACAGGATCCAAGGAACACAGTACTCCAGCTCTCTTCAATTCAATATTTTTTACATTTGAATTTGCTTGCTGTAGAAATTCAAGTAAGTCGTCCCATGCGTATTCAGCACAGTTAAGCGTGACAAACCATGTAGGGGTTCCTAAGTTCCTTAACATACATTTAAGTTCTCCGTGACGACGATACCAATACTAATTAGTACCAGGTTGACACGCCATCAAATTAATTACCTGAAATTCTAAAAGATCGTCTCCTTGTTGAACTTTGACAAAAAATTCCTTAGCAGAAAGATATGTAAGATGAACTCCTGTTTTTAATATGTGGTTCACTGCATATAAAAGTCCAGACAAGTCACTTTCAAACAAAAGATGAAATAAATATGGAATACACTGTTGAAATATTGGATCTTCTGATACAATCTTGTTGTACGATATTCTTTTTGCATTTGTCACCCCGAGTGGGACGGGTATGCTCAGACGTGAGTCCCGTGCTCTCCATGCCACTGGAATCAAGCTATCTTGGCTGAAGAGGGGTGAAACCCCAAAACCGGTCCTAGGATGCTTGTTTCCAGTCCAGGGAGGACCTGGCCTGGCAGTTCGGGCTGGACTGTTCCCATTGGGCAGAGGGTCAAGACTGATTTGCATATGGCTGGGTCCAAACTGGAATGGAATGTTGAGCAAAGAAACGATGGATTTGGGCCCAGATCTCTGTACTGGGGTGAATGTATGACATTGTTCTGCATTCTGTCCATCAATAGTTCTTTTTGCATTTCTTTTTTCTTTTTGCATTTGTCACCCCGAGTGGGACGGGTATGCTCAGACGTGAGTCCCATGCTCTCCATGCCACTGGAATCAAGCTCTCCTGGCTGAAGAGGGGTGAAACCCCAAAACCGGTCCTAGGATGCTTGTTTCCAGTCCACGGAGGACCTGGCCTGGCAGTTCGGGCTGGACTGTTCCCATTTGGCACAGAGTCAAGACTGATTTGCATGTGGCTGGGTCCAAACTGGAATGGCATGGTGAGCAAAAAAACGATGGATTTAGGCCCAGATCTCTGTACTGGGGTGAATGTATGACATTGTTCTGCATTCTGTCCATCAATAGTTCTTTTTGCATTTGTCACCCCGAGTGGGACGGGTATTCTCAGACGTGAGTCCCGTGCTCTCCATGCCACTGGAATCAAGCTATCCTGGCTAAAGAGGGGTGAAACCCCGAAACCGGTCCTAGGATGCTTGTTTCCAGTCCAGAGAGGACCTGGCGTGGCAGTTCGGGCTGGACTGTTCCCATTGGGCACAGGGTCAAGACTGATTTGCATATGGCTGGGTCTAAACTGGAATGGCATATTGAGCAAAAAAACTATGGATTTGGGCCCAGATCTCTGTACTGGGGTGAATGTATGACATTGTTCTGCATTCTGTCCATCAATAGTTCTTTTTGCGTACGATATTCTGAAGCTGGAATTTGCTCTGGTCGTTCAGCATATCGTACACCTTTTCCAGTGGGGAAGAGCTGTGGAAAACAAAGAGCTTCCAAACTTTTTTCCAAACACTCATGGGAGTTCCCTTCACTTTCTTCATTTGGAATAATTCAATAGTATTTTCTATCACTTCTTTTGAATGTAGAGGATCCATACTATAATGTTCATAAATTCCTTCACCCCTTCAGTTATCCACTTTTTCTATTTGTTCTGTTGACATTTCTCTTTCATCTTCTAAAGATATTTCTTGTTCTTCCACATATACATTTTTATAATAAATATTGTTTTTGCACAAGATATATAATGTAGCCTTTTGAAGTTTGGTGACATCTACTAACTCTTGCCATATTTTCCGACTCTTTGTTGGTACACCATTAACTAGAATAACTACAGGTTCACTTTCCTCTCTGTCTACACCAACAGTTTCAATATTTGTCTTAAAATCTAAAGGTAAATACACAACTCTTCCTTTTAAACCTCTTTGTAAATCTGTTCCAGGTAGCTTACCTGTTTTAGGCTCCATACGAACTATAGCCTGAAACGGGTGCACAGATTGAATAAGAATGGACTCATATGTCTACCAAGTCTGGAGGAATAGCTACCAGTTCTAGGTTGTTATATACAGCTCTAGCTGGCATTTTCTTCTCTTCTAATTTGTTGTAACAATATTTGCAAATACGTTTATCACTACCCAACTCAAAACGACCTTCCACCAACAAATAAGCACCGAATTGCTCCCACATATCATTATTTTCCTTTTCACTTTTTCAAATACACACCAACATTCCTAGTCTGACTTCTATAGTGAGTACGTCGACAACAAATACATAGTTTGGATTTTCACAGGAAGCTACCTTAAACTTTGTAATTTCTTCTCCAAACTTCACAGTATTAGTATCTTTCATCTCTTCTTCAACACTTACACTTATTCAACTCTCACTTTCTCTACACTCCTCTTGAGGACCAAAGAAACAAAACTCTATATCATCAGAAACTTTTTAGACATCCAACACTGAACCATGCAAATGAGCTGAGTTTAGTTCACTTAAAGATAATGCAGGACTTTTTACATTGTACAATCTTCTTACTAACTTCCACATTTCAGAGTGATGTACTGCTACCATTCTTAAATGATGAAAAGTACTTCGACACACTTTTCTAGAAAAACAAGCCAGAGAATGACCCAGCAAGTTAGTATATTTTCTCACTTTACTAGGATCTAGTCCTTGCAACATATTAATCTTCTGTTTAACATTTTTTTTACCATAATCTTGTAAGAAATTTCGTAATATATAAATAGATTCCTGTTGTATACTACAAATACTACAACAATCCCACTTATACACTGGAGCACTGGAGCTTGTGTACATCTCCCTTGAACTTCATCAGCTATTACTTCTTCCACATTTCTAGGAACCATCTTTTTTTTTCAATTGGACAACCGTTTTTAACCTCATAGCAACGACCACTGGTATCAACTGCATGAACTAATGTATTTTGTTGAAAATAGCTTTCTTCATTAAATAAAAGGTTCCGTACTAGAAGCATGCTTTCATTCACCAGAAAAGATTTTGCAAAAGTTAGTTCAATTAACCAGTCTTTTTCTTTTACTTTTCTCCTTCATAAAGTGCATTATTTTATTAAATGTTTTCCTTCTCTTCAATACTAATATAAACATGTATTATCTTTCTAAAAAATATTTAATATTATTAAAATAATTATATTCAAATATTGTCATCTATCAATAAAGATATACATTGAGTAATGCCTAGGTGAATAGATAAGTGCAACAGTAGGACTTGGATGATTCTATGGCTGCAAGAGTGGTACGTAACGAGTGCCTGGGTGATTGCATAACTAAAAAGGGGTAATATCTGGAGGATTACTGCAGTACATAGCAAGTCAGTGGGTGATTTTATAACTGCATGAGTACTGCTTGGGTGATTGCAGGAGTACTAAGGGAATGTCTGAGTGATTGGAGGAGTACAAAGGTAGTGCCTGACTGATTTTATAAGTGCATGACTACTGGCTGAGTGATTACATAAGTACAAGGGTAATATCTGCATGATTAAAGGAGTGCAGGGGTGTACCTGAAAGATTATATAAGTTGATTGATTGTGTCTGGGTGATTAAAAGAGTGCATAGGTAATACCTGGGTGAATGCATAACTGCATAGGTAGTGCCTGGGTGGTTTCATGAGTGCAGGGGTAATAACCTGGATAATTGCAACAGTGCATACGTAGTGCCCGGATCATTTAAAGACTGCATAGGTAGTATTTTGGTGTTTTTATAACTACATGAGTGTTTGGCCTAGTCAAATACAAAGCAGCACACTATTACATGTCGCAACCATACATCTCTCCATATTGTTAAAACCATGCATACATACATCTCTACCGTTTCAAATCATCATCATATCTAAAAGAAAAATGTATACAAACATAGTGAAACCTACAAAATGAGACATGTAATAGATCTGCCTGAGTGATTGCATAGTGCTTCGATGATTGTATGGCTCCAAAGGTTGTCGTTAGGTAATTGCAGGAGAAGATGGATAGTGACTGGGTAATTCATAAGTGCATAATACAGGTTCAGTGCATGGATAAGTGTATTAATAGCACCTGAAGGCATAGATGAGTCATGGAGAAGTGCCTAGGTAAATAGATAACTGCAACAGTAGAACCTGGATGATTCTATGACTGCAAGGGTAGTGTGTAGGTTATTACATGGCTGCATATGTAGACACTGTATGAGTCTATGACTGCAAAGTAGTGCCTGGGTGAAATCATGACTACCGTGGTAATATCTGGTGATTTACATGACTACATACAAAGTGACTGCGTGATTTTCTAAGAGCATTATTACTTTTGGGTGATTTCAGAACTACTGAGATAACGCCTGACTGAATAAATGAGTGCAAAAGTAGTGCCTGGGTGTTCTGATAACACCATGACTACTATATGAGTGATTACAGAAGCACAAGGCTAGTGCCTCTGTGATTGAAAGAGAACAATGTTAGTGCCTGAGTGATTATATAAGTGCATGAGTAGTGGCTACATGATTCAAAGAGTTCATGGGTAATACCTTGGTAATTGCATGAGTGCATAGCTATTGCCTGGGTGATTGCATGAGTGCAGGGGTAATGTCTGGGTGATTGCATCAGTGCATATGTACTGCCTGGATCATTGGAAGTCTGCATGGGTAGTACTAGGGTGTTTTATAAGTGCATGAGTGTTGGGCCTAGCCAAATATAAAACAGTAGACTATTTTATGACTCAACCATAAGTCTCTCCATATTGTTAAAAGCCTGCATGCATATGTCTCTACCTTTTCAAATTATCATCATATCTAAAAGAAATATTTATACAATATTTCTGAAATATAGTGAAACCTAGAAACTGAGACATGTAATAGATCTGCCTGAATGATTACAAAACACCATGGATAGTACTTGGGTGATTTATGACTATAAAGGTAGTCGCTGGGTAATTGCAGGAGAAGATGGATAGTGGCTGGCTAATTACATGAGTGCACACATAAAGATTCAGTGCATGGTTAAGTGTATAAAAAGCACCTGAAGGCATAGATCACTCACTAAGAAGTGCCTACGTGAATAGATGAGAGCAACAGTAAGGTCTGGATGATTCTATGACTGCAAGGGTAGTGCCTGGGTTATTACATGAGTGAATAGGTAGAGACTGCATGAATCTATAACGGTAGGGGTAGTACATAACCAATGCCTGTGTGATTGCATGATTACATGTGTCAAGTCTGGGGTATTACTGCAGTACATAGGAAGCGAATGGGTAATTTTATAAGTCCATGAGTACTTCCTGGGTGATTACAGGAGTGCTCAGTTAGTACCTGGGCTATATTTCTGGTGCAAAAGGTATGCTTAACGCAGAGGTATTGACAAAAGACCTAGCTTTGCAAAATGTGGATTTTAAATGGATTGCACAGAGAGGATTAAAGTGGCACCAATTGATGCCTTTGGTTAAAACCTTTGTGCATCTCCAACCCCCTGACCTCATGATTGTGCACTGTGGTGGCAATGACCTAGGTACTTTGACTGGGGTATGTCTGGAAATGCTAATGAAGGACACATTTGCACAATTGATGCTGATTTTACCTCAAACTGTCTTTGTATTTTCTAATATATGCCAAAGACAGAAATGGAAGTGGTCAAATCAATTCTGTCCACAGATTGAGAAAGCTAGAAAGAATGTCAATAAAGCTGTTTCTGCATACCGCAGAGATCATAGAATGGGGTCCATCTACAACAACAATCTACGTTTTGAAATGGACGACATCTACAGAAATGATGGAGTCCACTTCACAGATCAAGGGAACAGAGTCTTCCTTAACAATCTTAAGCTGTGCATTCCCACTTACATGTAGCTACAACAAAGTGAAAATAAAAACAAGGGCTCTTTTTAGAGCCACCCTATAACCCAATATATAATCTTACTTTTTCAAAAACATATATACTCTTTTTTAAATTTTGCCTGGAGTCGCGAACCCATCGCCATAACACGGGGTGGCCACGCTGAGATCCGCAATAGAGTCTCAAATCCAAACTCGAAAGAAACAAATGCCCCACTTCCATAATTTGCTATTTGCCCTGGGCACCCCATCCCCCCGGGCCTGCCAGCCTTTATTTCTTTTAATACATGAGGAGGGGGACCATGCGGCCCCCCTCCTGAGGCCAATATTGGCCCCTGGAACCCCATCCCCTGAGTCCTGGCCTCAGCATTGGGGACCATGGGGGGAGTCCCAATGCCCCCACGGTCCCTGCCGGCTCCCCGCCTCCTGCAGAAGCTGGCATTGCTTTTGAGTAAGGGGCAAGGGGAGCCATGTTCCCGCCCTGCCATAGCAAACAGCAATGTCCCGGGGGTGGGCACCCCAGGATATTTCAGGAGCCAGCCGAGGGGGGTGGCGGTCCCCAGGGCCCTTGACGGCTCCAGGAGCAGGGCCCCTGCGGCCCCCCCTCCCAGGATTTTTAAAGCCCCCGGGGAGGTGGTGGTCCCCTGGGCTGGGGGTCTGCAACGGACCTCTGCCCTTTATTTAAAATTGCCCCGGGAGGTGGTGGTCCCAGCACCCAAGAGGACTTTATCCCCCAACCAGCAGTGCACCAGGAGGCGAGGTTGCAGAGTGGTGGAGAAAGGGGGTGAGGCCTCTAAAGACTTCTTAGTAATTCCACTGTGTGGGACTTACTGGAGTTAACAAGAGGACTTGCTGCCCCCACAAGGGCCCTCAGCATCCAAGGGGACTTCATCCCCCAACCAGCATTGCCCCAGGAGGTGTATTTGCATAGTGATGGAGAAAGGAGGCATAGACTCTGAAGACCTCTCAGCAATCCTGCTGTGTGGAACTTACTGGAGGTAGCAGAAGGGCTTCTTGGCCCCCAAGGCCCACTGGAGGAAAGGGAACTTCATCCTCCATCCAGCAGTGCACCAGGAAGCATAGTTTGCAGAGTGATGGAGAAAGGGGGCATGGCCTCCAAAGTTCCTTCAGCAATTGTGCTCTGTGGGACTTACTAGAGGTAACAAGAGGGCTTGTTGGCCCCCAAGGACCCTCAGCATCCAAGAAGCCTATATCCCCCAACCAGCAACGGGCCAGGATGTGCATTTGCACAGTGGTGGAGAAAAGAGGCGTGTTCTCCGAAGACCTCTAAGCAATCCTGCTATGTGGGACTTACTGAAGGTAACAGGAGGGCTTGTGGACAACCAAGGACCTTCTGGAACTAACAGGACTTCATCCTACAACCAGCACTGTGCCCACTCCCAGGCCGATTTCAGCCCCAGTGAACCCATCCCCTGGTGCCCAGCCTCTTTTTTTAATCAAAGTATAATAATAATAATAATAATAATAATATAATAATAATGATAATAATAATAATAGGAGTGGGGGCCACTCCTGGGCCAATTTAGGCCAAGGGTACCCCATCTCCCGGGGCCCGGCGTCTGTCGTGGGTGCCCTGGTCCCACCCAGGGCACCAAATTGTAACTGATGGGGACTGCGGGGGAGCCTCCTGCCCCCCGCGGTCCATGCCGGCTCTCCGTGTTCTGTGGGAGCAGGCATTGATTTTGGACAGAGGGAGCTTCTGAACATGCAGCTCGCTCTGTCCAAAAGCAATTCTGCTCCACTTTCAATAAGTGAAAGCATTTCTAATGCTCTCGCTTGCTGATAGCGGAGCAGCATTGGCTATGGCTTGGCGGAAGCATTCTATGGAAATTAACATGGGGCAAACACGTTTCCCCCCTTTTTCTTGGCCTCGCTTGATGGATCACCCCAAAACTTTAATGACAGCAGCTAAATTGAGCATCCAACTTGTTTTGAAAATTTTGTGAGGGTTCGTCAAACGACTCCAAAGTTATTAGCAAAACAAAAAATGCTCTTCCTATGGAAACTACATCCTAACTATAACTACCTACTGGCAATATATATATATCCTCATCCATCTGCTCTAAAGGTCTTAGATGTTGGCTGTTTTATAAAATACTGCATTTCCTCCTCCTAATAATCTGCACTCCTCTCCCTCTTTACTGCCCCCGCGGACTCCCACTTGCCCTGCTTTTCTAATAATGTATTTTAACTGGAAGTACCAGAATGATTGTTGGATATTTGAGTGTTCATACCTCCCAATGATTCTGACCATGATACGCCCCTGTCAAAGACAATTTGTTACCACTAATAAACATGCGGTTAGAATAACAGTGCTGCAAGAAAGTGATTGTTGAACTGGATAGGGGTGGAGCAAGTGTAGTCTTGTTATCTAGTAAGAATAGTTTGAAACTATGCTCATTAGTACTCAATCGATAACAAATGGGTGTTACAATGGTTCATTTCTTGTTATGTATTGTACTAAGTAATCCGTTATTTCTGTTTTTTTCAAATACACCACGTGGTGGTTAGCCACGGGGGTAGGAGCTGTCTTCCCTAGGTCTTATACGCCATTCCCTCTAGAGACTGTCTCAAGTTGAAGGATAGATTCTATGGAATCCTGAAGTGGTATTGATGGTGATTGTGTTGAGGGACCTCCTTCAGTTCGAGCTGCCTCCTGCAGGAAACCTTCTTTGATGTTTTGAGGTGCATGCCTCACCACCTTTAGTGCATTTAGTTGATGCTGTGACTGGCAACCTCCAGTGTATTAAACCTTTCTAGTATTTTTTGCTAGATACGTCGATTAGTTTCTCATGGCACAGTTAGAGAAGGACTTGCCAAAGAGTGTGTAATTGTTTGCAACACACTCTTCAGCTATGATCTCTTCCTCTGCCTCACTGAATTTCCCTTTTTTTCTTGCTTTCCTCCACTCATTATGCCAATTTAGTGGTCACTTCCAATCTTCTCTAGTCCTTTAAAAAACCTGGGGTATTTTCCAAACATCTTCTCTATCATCTTCTGTTGTACATGTGGCTCACTTCCTGTTTGTGATGTCTCGACAGTAAGCAGCAGCCTCCTACACTGTTTGCAAAGTACGAATCACAATTGTGCGACAAATTCAGATGCGCAATTTGGTAATCACAATTTTGATGCAGCAGTCATTTAGAAGCTGCAAAGTTGACAATTCTAAAGCATTTTCTCCATTTCAAAATTGGTGTTTGAAAATCGCTACATTCATAATCATAAACTTGAAACATGTGGCTCCAACTTCCGTACTTAATCATGGTTTTGCAGTTACAATCTTCACAATTCTTTTTAGAAAAGCATCCAGAGAATTTTAGCCCACTATTGATAGACCTGCACAAGTTGGATTTCTCAAGAGATACCAAGAAAATAACAATTCAAGCTGATGCTGTCAGACAATTCAGATGCAGAGACAGAGCCCAGTATTGGCTGCTGCCCTAGAGCCTTACTGCAGACAAAGCACCAACAAAGATTTTCAGGTTTTGGTTAGCAAGATAATGGAATAGTAGAAGTCCGATGTAGTGTTCAGGCGCATGCTAGCGACCCTATAGAGGAACCCTAAGACTTCTATTTCAATAAACAATATTACTTCTTCTGCTTCTGCTCTTTTACTCATCACTGTCATTACTTCTTTTCTTGAAAGGGCCTCAATAGATCCCAAAACCGCAGGTCACACCATCAAACAAAGCAATATTCTAGAATGCCCATTGTTAGCAACGGAGGTCTGGGTAAAGAGGACTGGACTTTCTTCTACACCGGATGGGTTCTTTATCAGTGCTCCAAATCTTGGTATGTGCAATTCGACAAACATCAAATGCCAAATCTGTTGGGACCTACTTAGCAGGCTGTGGATACGAATGTTGACGTTGATGATACCAGGATCACACCACTCCTTCAGCGTGACATACAATCCAGTTCATATCAGAACTTAGATAATGCAAGAACACATTGGAGATCCAGAAGTTCTTCAGAGGCCTCCAGGGCACTTGCAGAACACCGCAATACACACCTGACAAGGTTGGAAATATTGTACTTTACTTCATTTTGCATAATGCAGTCATAAACCATGGAAATCCCTGAAAAAACTGACAAGTATGAAATCCATGACGTCAATGAGGAGGATTATAGTTAGCAACCGGAGGTAGGCAAACAAAATATAAAAGTCATGATATAATGATTAACGTTTTCAATGTGTGGATGTTGGAGTAACACCAAAGAAACATATCTTTCGACCTCCTGCTACCACTGCTAGGTGTACACATGCACACACGCTCGTAGACACACATACACACTCACCCTCAGGTGGCAGGGACTGTTTTGCATGTTTATTCTGAGACACTCTCTTAGTTTGGTGGTTCCATGCTGGCTATATCTCTCATCACAATGCCCAGATCAGGTCTCTAGAGGCCTTATTTACAAGAAATGACGCATCGCAGTGGTAACACATTAAGCCGTCAACATTTCTTCCGCTTGCTGCAAAAGATGTCATGTATGATATAAACACAGCTTAGCTTTAAAAACGAATGACTCCATGAGGTAGTCGCTAAAAAAGAGAAATGGTTTAATTTCTCAGAAGACCCATCCACTGAATGTATGCTGACGAGAGCACCACACAGTCAGTGAATGTGATTCTTACATGTTTGTTTAAACATAGAAATTTGTTCTGGAAAGGTATGCTCCCAGCATATAAATCTGTGCTAAACATCCCTCACTGGCCTCTGCGAGGCCGTGCATCGCACAAGCCAGTCTTTAAGAGCGCCAGCTCAAGGGATGGCAGCAGCAGCAACATGACTTAGTAGATATGGAATCGCGTTATTTTGACCCTTTGTGCAACGCAGCAGAGCAAATTCGAAAAATGTGCCAATCTGCCCCTGAATTGCATAGCGTTACTTAGCGAAGACACTGCAAAGCAAGCAGGGGCACTGGGAGAAGGGACATTGATTGTTTTGTTTCTAAAATAGCGATTAGCCTTTCTGAAAACTTGGGGGCATATCAGCAACAACCAGCGATAATTATCGCTAAGCGCACTTAGCACTAGGATAATTACCGCTGGCTCACGTGGATTTTTATCGCTGAGATAGCGTGCTATTAGCAACGCTTATCTCAAAAGCGATAAAAATCCTCACGCTAACTGCCTAACGTGAGATTATCGCTAGAAACCAAGCGATAATCTCACGCAATGTGGCATTAGCTTGTTGATAGGACCCCACAAACTTAGCCATGATATCCATCTTCCATAGGATATCATGGCTAAGTCAGCCCTGAAGTAGGCGTAAGGAAAGTAACAGGGGTTAACGCTACTTTTCCTGCCGCTATGCTTCATAGCGTGGGGCTTGATGATAGGAGAAATGTCGCTTAGCGACATTTCTCCTGTCATGTCAGGTCAGGAACGCCCACTTTGCATCTCATTAGAGATGCAAAGCTGGGCGTTAGGAATTCCTACGCTAACGCAAATTTTCACGCGTTAGCGGGAGTTTGCTAATTAGGCGATAAAATGATCGCCGCTTTTTGGCCGAAAACGGCCGCAAAAGCGGCGATAATTCTATCGCCTCGCCTTGCTGATATGCCCCTTGGTAAATAATGCTTTCTTTCTGCACTAACGATGATTTGCTCTGTGTAGACTCTGCAAGGACCAGAAATAACGCTGAGGGGTAGATTTACCAACGTTTCACTGTATTGCAAGGGAGTGTGTGTTCTGTTAAGCATAGGCTCCCTATCCAGTACAAACTTATGTTTTAATACGTTTCCTACTTTGTATGTGTGCTGTACACTGCAGAACACATGCACAATTGGAAAAATGCAGAGACTTTTAAAAGTTGCTTCACTGTTACGTCTGCCTCGCAGAGACATGATTTTTGGAGCAAATCCCTGTCTACAAATGTTAATTGCATGCACGGGAACGCCTATGCAGCGCTCGGGTTACCCTCCCTGTACAAAAAGTAGCACAAAGTATAGCACAGCTTTGCGTTACTTTAGGCAACATCCCAAAGCAAATCATGATTTTCTTTGGAAAGTAAAACCTACCACAACAAACTGTCAGTAAATGTGGCCCACAATTTCCGAAAATTAAGATGGACAATACTGCAGACAATAATTGAACGTTCCCGTAGTACCGCGACCACACATAATAAACGCCAGTGAACGAATAACAGCACGTAGATGCTTCACGCACCTTCTCTACGTCCTTCTCTCAAAAGTCTTGTCAACATCGCTGCCCATGATTTTCTCGGCTGGACGCTTTTTGCTCAAATGAAGTGCCTGTGTAGAAAACAGTGTTTTCAGTATAAGGAATGAGAGAATTCTATTACACTTTTAAACCACCTCGTTTTATGATGCACCGATCAATGTCTTCTCGGGGTATATAGGTGATATGCCCTTCCAACATTCACTTGTCAGCACTGGAGGCACATGAACATGCAAAAAAAAACACAAAAACCTTAAAACATAAAAAGGCAGAGCTTCTCTCACATGTGAAGTCAAAGAGGATATTTCTTATTCGCCAAAAAGGTTCTCAGGTTAGGAGACGAAAAGGAATTCGACAATGTTATGCTCCAAAGATGTTCACACTTCAGCGATAGCTATAAATAGAAAGAATGCCACGTGCAAACGACTGAAGCATTTTCTCGTTATCGTGTATACATAGTTCAGCTGTGATAAGCATTGACAATACGTCCAAACACGCAGTTTAAAGTATTTGACGTGACAGCTAGCTCTGTTTCAAATTAAAAGCGATAATGCACACATACCCCTTCAAAAACTTCGTTCACGGTTAGCTTCTGCCATCTGGCGACAAGTACGATTAACTGCAGCTCAGACTTCTACTTGGCCTATTGCAGCCTCCTTACGCTCTCAATCTTTAATCCACTACTGGTTCGCATTTTTGCATGTATCCACTTACCTTTGAACCGTACCTCTGTCGCCAACGTAGGTGTGAACCGTGGTCAGCTAATGAGTTATATCCATGGAGTTTCCACGGAAGAAAGTGTGAAGCACGCACAGGACATCTCTGTTGGGCCGTTTACCCATTCGAATTCCTTTCAATCGAAACCTTTTGACTTCAATAGATTAACATAAACACTTTAACTTTCTTGAAACCATTTTTATTAACATTTAGATATATTGTCGTATCAAAGCGTCACAATCTTGTAAATCTGTACGCTATCCCAAAGTATCATTAAAAAAAACTAACGTATAGAAAAAGGACCAATAAAGATGAGGATTGTATTTGGCAAAGTGTATGAAATCTGTATGACATATTAAATGTTCGAATTCATTAAACTTATTACGGTCCTTAAACTTATAAACATTTATGGAAGATCAGGCTCCAAAGCACAGTTTAAACTTTCACGTACAATCCTACAACACTACGGTCCAAATGTAAAAAACTATGCGGGCTGCAAAAACTTGTCACAATTCATGACCAGCATTTTTACTTCCAGTTGGAGTAGCGCGAACCAATCTTTAGGCAACTAAGGGGTAGACTTTCAAACATTTTGTGCTGGGCTAGTGCCACAAAAGTGACGCTAACCAGCACAAAATGTTTTTTTACCAATGGGTTCATGTTGTAAAAAAGGCAAAAATTAGCAGAATCATGGTGGAGATGTGGGAGGAAAACAGGGCTTTGAGCCAAGCATTATTATATCCAGGTACAAATCATAGGGATAGGCATTACAAGTAGAATTATTTGGGTCAATGTAAATGGAGTATTGAACAAATAAAAGTATGGAGGGTTAATAAGATGGCTAGCTTCTTTTTCACCACAAGTCCTTTTTCTTCAGGAAACTCATCTGAGAACAAATTCACCCAAACTTTTTGTCCCTAGATCACTCTCAAAAAGTTTTTTTTGCTTCAGCAGGGTTGGCAATAAGGGGAGTAGCTATATAGTTTGGTCGGGGAGTGGATTGGGAGTTTGTCCAAGTTCAGAGGGATCCTCATGGACAATGGTTATGGGTTACGGTGAATTTAAATGGGGTTATTTTAAATTTTGTCAATTATTATGGCCCAATTACTGATGACCCCACATCTGTCACTAAGATTAATGAACTACTTAGAGGGGCTTCAGGGCAGATTATTTTTGGTGTGGATTTTAACTATATTCCAAACTTGACAAAGTATACTTCAAATAAAAATAAAAAAAACAACTGAAGCCAAAGACCAGAACATTTTTAGATGTCATCATACAAGATCATCAGTTAATTGACCCATGGCGAAAAGCCCATCGGGATGTATTGGAATATACTTGCTACTCGTCGATTCCTAACAGAATCCCATATTGTTTTTTTGTTAATATCACGCTCTTTGAAATATATTGGCTCGTAAATAGGGACCAATTCATTTTCAGACCATTCTTTGGTCAAATTGGATATAGAAATAGAGGAGCGTAGGAGGACAAGATCCAGGTGGCAGATGGATCGACTCCTTCTCTCAAATCAATAATGGGTAACAGACACAAGAGAAAGGAAACAAGAGTTTTTTAGTGTTAATGAGGGACCAGCATAACTTTTTTCAGTATGGGGGGCTTTTAAGGCGTCAATCCCTCTATACGGGGTGTCGGGAGTAGGTGGAAGTCAGCTCGTCAAAGCAAAAAAGGAATTAAGAGAGTTTTTTTGATAAAAAATGAATAGCTCACAGACATTCCAACAGCGAGACTACCAAGAAAGTCAAACGATAGGCAAGCTGCTAGCTTGGTCAACTAAGGTAAAACAGAAAGCAGCCTTAGTTAATGAAGTTTTAGATCCTGGTACTCGAGTTCCGGTGACTGACAAGGATAAGGTTGAACAAGTATTCTTGGAGCATTATGAGCAGCTATATGCTACTGAGTACATGGTTGGGCAAGAGACAATCCAGCAATATTATGAGGACGTAAATCTCCCGTACTTGTCAATTACTCACGCTAAGAAGATTCAACTTGATATATCAGGAGCAGAAATTCTGGCAGCCCTGGATACAATGGCGGGAGAAAAGCATGTGGGAATGATGGACTACCAACAGAATTTTATAAGGTCTTTGTTAAGGAATTAACACACTTTTTGATAGAGCTTTTTAATTATGTCAAGGCGGGTGGCTTGGTCCCCATCACTTTCAAAGAATCCATCATTGTTAGTTTTGTGAAGAAGGGGAAGAATCCTAGGGCCATTAATTCCTATAGGCAATTAGTCTACTCAACTCCGATTACAAATTCAAATGCAAATTTGGGCATTGCGACTCACTCCTTTGGCACAGGAATCGATCCGTAGGGATCAGACAGGGTTTGTTGCAGGGAGACTTATGTCCACAAATACAGGGTTTCTGGTTCAAGCTCTAGATTTTTTAAATAGTAATCGAATTCCAGCTCTTGTTATGATGGTGGACGCAGAAAAGGCATTCGGTTTAGTCAGTTGGGATGCTCTTTTCTATAGTCCGGGGAGGTACGGGTTTCCTCCCCAGGTCATTAAAATGTTATGTAATATTTACCAAGGGGCACAGGGACAGGTCTTTATCAATTCTAACGTAGTGGGGACAGTTAATGTCAACCGGGGGACCAGGCAAGGGTGCCCGGTTTCAACCATCCTATTTACCTTTTTTATTGAGCCCCTGGCCACCAAAACTCATAACAATAGGAAAATTAGAGCTCGAAGGTGAGGGAGACTGGCTACATACTTTTTTTACTTGTCCAAGACTAGGGCAATTTTGGGAAAGGATCTTCTTGGCTTTAAGCCGGGGGATGCAAAAAAGATTAGACCCTGAGGCAGATTTAGCTCTGTTTGGTATTACTACTCAAAGAGCAAATCATTTAATGACAAGATGAGAGGAGACATTTACAGCAATTGCCTCCCTCATAGCATGCTCCTTGATACCCCAGAATTGGAGGTCCCTAAAAATACCTACTTATTTGGAAAGGCTAAATAAAATGAAACAAACAAGGAAATTCGAAGAAGTGTATGCAAAGAGAGTAGGTGCTACTAAAAAATTCACTGCTGCCTGGAAATATTTGGAGAGGCTAGAAATCACTCTTGAAGAATAAGCCCTTAATGCACTTTAAAATCTTTTTATAAAACAAAAAAAAGCACTTTACTATTGCACTTTAAGTATAAATAGTGATATTAAGCACCACTTTTTATAAGATTGTAATTAGCTACATCACAGTTATGTTTATCTGCTGAATTTGTCATATTGTCCTTTATAAACACTTGCTCTGTCTAAATCCATTATTTTCGAATATTTATCAAAATGTGCCTCAATTGCTCTGTTTTTATCTATGTATTTGTTATGGTTGTCATCATAATAAAAATAAAAGTAAGTCACAAATTGCGACTCACTCTCATTGGTAGATATCACAGTGAGGGTGGCCAGCAATGGTGAGCAGACCACCTTGTTTGAGATTTCCTCTAAATAAATAACCTTTTGCTTTTAGCAAACAGCCCATTTACCTTAACAAAATGAGGTCACTTTAAAAAAATAGGGTGCATATCAACAAGGGGTGGTGACATAATTATTACCGCTTTTGCGGCCGTTTTCGGCCGAAAAGCGGTGTTAATTATATCGCATTATTTGCAAGGACACGCTAGCGCATGTTTCCTTGTTTCAGCTCCCGTTTTGTTCACGCCTCACTTTGCATCTCTAATGAGATGCAAAGGAGGCGTGCCTGACAAAACACCATGGGAAAATATCGCTACCCCAGCTTCGTGATATCGTCAACGAGGGGTAGCGATATTTTAAATCCTGTTAACTATGCCTTAACGCAGGAATTTAACGTCTGTTAAATTGCTGACTAAGGCATAGCTAACATGGGAGGTGGATTATGGTGATACGACCACAGCGTCGTATCACCAAGGCTATCTCCGTTTTGGGTGCAACATCGCTGGTTTTTCAGCGATGTTGGCCCATTTCCCTGGAATATTATCGCCCTGGAGAAAAGCATTGTTAATAACGCGATACCAGGGCGATACATTCCTGCGATAGATGGCGATAAATAAACAAGCGCTAAGCACGCTTTGCGTTTATCGCCGTGCTAGTAAATATGCCCGTGCGTTTTCTTTTTTCTAAAGTTTCTTTGAGGGTTGGCAGTGGTCCACTGCCTTCTTCTACTTAAACGTTATTCAGCGTTAACAAATGGAAGGGGGTAAAAATGGATGGGGTACAAAAGGACTCCCTTCCCTTTTGTGAATGAGTTGCTAACCCAACGTAGGAGTCAGTAACTTTTCAATAGTTTATGATTTCCAAGTAGGCCCTGAACCATTTATACAATGGGGTAGGAACTGCTATTCATCATACATTACTAAAGCCATTTTAGGAGTTTGGTAAAACTTTACTAACTCTTAAAATGGACATAGGCCAGATGTCCCAAAACATTTTACGGTTGGAAACTCCAATTTGGGGTGCCTGTGACTGCAATAATATTTAGTACACCTGACCCTACATTTCTCAGTGCTCTATTCCCTGTTTCTAGTATTTCAGAGCAGCAACCCATGTACCTTTATATGCATCAACTGTTGGTGCCATTATGTATTCCTGCGGCTGTTTGTGATGCGGCGGTGAGTCGTGGCAAGTGTATGTCATTGCCAAATGTATATTGCAAATCTTAGGGGAGCGTTCACTCCTCAGGTAGTCTCGGTCAACGGGTAGATGTGAGGAAAATGAGCGGTCAATTTTGTCAGTCACTAAATAGGCCATTTCATGAAGGAAAGTGAAAAGGGATGAGGGACGGTTAAGGACGGTCTAGCGATAATGGGACATCACAGATAAACGAGACATTGTCTTCCGACATGTATGTAAGGTGGTGGTATGTGGATATGGGCTGTCGGGTGTGATGTGACGCACTGCCAAGCAACTCTCGCTCCATTCAGTAACGGTGTCCATATTTGTTTGAACATTTTCATTTCACGGTGCAGTCTGTATTTGAACTTCTTGCATGACATAACTCGGAACATCCCCACTATATTCTCTCTGCGAGTTGTGAGCGAGTTTGAGCACCGGTGCCAAGGTACACAAACCCTAGCTGTTGCAAGCAGGGCGGACAGCCATCTCTTCCGATTGCATGTGATATCCGCGATCACAGAAAAGCCAAGAAGTATGGCCAGGTTGATGAAATGGGTTATCACTGACACCCTTTAGAATTTCTCGTGTTGCCTCATATTGCAATCAAAGACCATTAGTAATGTTGATTTCCTTTATTAATCAATAGCACGGCAGTACGTCCTTCCAGCTACAGAGTAGCAAACAACTGACTCATTCACTGGAAAGTTATGTATACCGTTCCACACTAGAACCTGGAACGCACTATAAAGAATAATACAGCGCATGCCACTGACACAACAGTATTGATACTTACAGTGATATACACATAGAATACAACATATCTCCCTCCTTTAAATAAAAAAAAACAAGACAAGAAAAGAAAACTAGAATTGAAATAAATAAAAGTAACATAAAAAAGAAAAGAAAACTAGACATAATCATTCAACTTCTTAGGAAAATACTTTGCACGGTTAGAGGATCTGGTCCTGGGACCACAAGAAACATTTTCCTTCAAACCGCCGGATTCACCAGAAGTACCAGCATTACATTCATTAATACAGTTTGACTCATCAGGCACATCATTTGGAGAATTGCCCCTAACATTGAGAGGGCACTTTGCAACTCTTCTAATATTACAGACTTTCCCATCTTGAGTGGCAACTGAGTTCCTAAATACTCTCTTGATTTGAATAGCTTTACCAAACTTACAAGCTCCCTTGCAGAGGATTCCTGGCTTTAGAATTCTAACCCAATCACCAACTCTAAAACTTGGTATTTGAGTTTTCCACTTTTTATCAAACCACAAACAAGTTTTCTGTTGTTTGTTCTTAACCTTTGAAGCAATATTCTTAACAAATTCACTGCTCGTAATTTGCTTCACACACTTATCTGGAAACCACCAAGGACAGATTTTAGAAGCTGGCTCTCTTCCTTTCATGGCGCCAGCCCCACCAGTCTGGGTGCCGTCTTAGCGCAACGCCAGGATTGTGGTGACTGGGCGCCAATGGCCTATGCGAGTAGAACTCTAACACCTACTGAACAGCACTATTCACAAATTGAAAGAGAGGCCATCGCTATCCTGTGGGGGTGCCGCCATTTCCAAACTATGGCGGCACCCCCACAGGATAGCGATGGCCACTCTTTCAATTTGTGAATAGCGCTGTTCAGTAGGTGTTAGAGTTCTACTGGCATAGGCCACTGAAAACCGGTTTGCCTTAATCCTTTCATACTTATTTTTAAATTCATAAGAGAAGCCCTATAAAAGAGAAAAGAGTCAAGGACAGAGTAAAGACAGTCTATATAAAAATAAATAAATAAATATGCAGTTTGATTCCCCTGGAAAAAATGCCACATTCCATTCATCTCTACCATACCTCTGTGAAAGTACACCTCCAATGCCATACAAGCTGGCATCGACCGTGATAATGCACTCTTTTTTAACACAAAACGGCTTCAAAGTGGGTGCACGCACTATTTCTTGCTTGATATTATCAAACACCTTTTGTTGGTTACTACCCCAGTTGTAATCTGCATTTTTCGTAAGTAATTCTCTCAAAGGTTCCTTTTTGCTTGCAAAATTACTCACAAATTTGCTATAATACTCACACATCCCCGCAAAACTCAACAACTGTTCCTTGTTTATTGGGGATGGAGCATTGATGATAGCATCCACATTGGATTTATTTGGTACCATCCCATCACCTGAGAGAGTATGACATAGGTACTCTACTGATTTCCTTTACAACTTACACTTGCTTTCCTTGAGCGTGAGAACATTTTTCTCCAACCTACTGCAGACCTCTTTAAGATGAACTTTGTGTTCTTCCTCATTTTTTGAAAATACCAAAATGTCGTCTTGAAAACATTTCACAAAAACATCAATATCTCTGAAAATTCTAAACATAACCCTTTGAAACACCGATGCGGCTGAAGCCAAACCGAACGGCATCCTGGTATAGCGATACAGGCCTTGTGGGGTAATAAATGCCGTTAGGTTTTTTGACTCTTCAGACATACATATTTGATGATACGCAGACCTTAGGTCTAATGTTGAAAATACCTTCGCGCCTTCTAACATAGATACCAATTCGTTTATATTTGGGAGAGGATGGCAATCAATCACAATGTTGGAATTTAAAGATCTCAAATCAACACATACCCTCAAATTCCTATCAGCCTTGCGTACTAAAACAATGGGAGAAACCCATTCCGAAGACTCAATTTCCTCAATGATGCCTTCCTTTGTAAGTTGTTTCAACATTTCTCTAAGCTCCTCTCTCACATTAATGGGTACACCTCTCAATTTTTGTACTACAGGACGTGCCTGAGGTTTTAGATCTATTTTGTGTTCAAAATCTTTAAGCCTTCCCAACTTTTCACTGAAGATATTTTTATACTTGTCAACTAAGATCTTCACTTTATCATTTGTATCTAAGACTGCAACTTTACCCTTTGAACATTAATCTCCTAACATGACCGGTTCTGCAGCTCGTGGGTTTAACATTATACCCAGTTTCCATTGATCACGCCATCCTAATACATTTACCCCTTTTATAGCGATGTACAATTTAATCTCTGCACATCTACCTTTAAACCACAAAATAACGCTGAAATATCCTTCCATATCGATCCTTGTACCATCAAAACTCTCAGCAATGACATCACTGGCATGTAACTTTTCCCCAATACATACCTTCTTCAATTTTTCTTCAAAATATTCTTTAGAAATTATTGTCCATGGCGATCCTGAATCAGCCATGAGCAGTAATTCCACACCTCACATCTCGACCTTACATTTGGGAGACTCTAGTAAATTCTCCTTTCCCTCACTTACACCTTTATTAACAATTGAAACAACAAAACCTCTCTCACACTCTGTATTGACACAAGTTTCTTCCCTTCCTGTCTCACTGTTAATCACTTCATTGCCACGAATATTTGAAATTGACCCAGAAGTAGATGTGGAAGGATTACTCCTTCTATTTTCTCTTCAAACCATGCTAAAATGACCCAACCTTCCACATTTCCTGCACTCTCTGTTTATAGCAGGACATCCTGTAAAAGATGTCAAATACGTTTTACTTCCGCATCTAAAACACATGTTTTGACCTCCCTGGTTCCCATTACTCCTAAATGCATTTCCACTGTTGTACCTGTTACTTATATACCTCTTTTGTACGACATCTTGCTTGTTGTTTTGACCCTGCGGACTACTTCTAGTATTATTCTTTATGGCACATACCTCTTCCACACTTTCACTCTTCTTTGTATTCTGCCTAACTGTTTGCATCCAACTTTCAGACTGTTCTACTGCTTTTGCATTGGCAATTGCTTCTGTCAAACTTGGATCACCCATAACCCATAAGTTCTCTTGAACTTTCTTGTTCCTCACATGCACAACTATCTGATCCCTTATCATCTCATCCGCCATCATACCAAATTTACAATGCACCCATAAAGCTCTTAATGCCGTCAAAAAGTCATTGAACAATTCATCCTCCTTTTGCGCCCTCGTGTAGAACTTAAATCTGTTTAACGCAATGCTTGTAGCTGGTTTGAACCTTTTTTCTATTTTCTGTAGTGCCTCGTTATACACATTCAAGTTCTCTTCTCCTACTTGAGGTGTCACTTGTGGTAGTGCTCTGAAAATGTCTTGTCCTTCCGAACCTAAACAATGCAGTAAAATGCTTTTTTTTCTTTCTGCCCCCATGCGCTCTCCATTAATCACCTTCATGTATGTTAAAAACTCTTCTTTCCACCATGACCATGGTAGAGGTGGGTCTCCCTTATTCTGTAAAATTTTTCCAGGGGGATCAAACTGCATATTTATTTATTTATTTATTTTTATATAGACTGTCTTTACTCTGTTCTTGACTCTCTTCTCTTTTATAGGGCTTCTCTTATGAATTTAAATATAAGTATGAAAGGATTAAGGCAAACCGTTTTTCGTTCTATTTAGGCGTATGAAATGTACTCCTTCTCTTCAAGGACTCATCAACTTCTTTCCACTTGTTTACTATTTTAATTTTCCCAACAAAACCTCTTTTGACAAGCTTCCTTTAAGCAAATGACATATGCTTCCCAAAGGATTCATAGAAGTACTCCTTGACTTCCTCCCAAACGAGATTCAAAAGTTAGAACAATGTGAAGAAAATAATTTCCCACCTTTTGTTATGCTGTCACTGCTCTTCACTCTTTTCTCCCCACAGTTCTTTTTTAATTCGTGCCATTTTGCTCTCTCATTTCTCCGTTCTCTGTGAACTGGTCGTCTTAACGACCAAACATTGCTCCCACAACACTTTGCGCTCTAATTGCGTGTTACGTTCTGACGTGTAACAAACACCGGTGTGAGCATTCGTCGCTTAGCAACGCGAATGCATCATAACGCTCCGCACGTCAGCGTGCGTTCAGCGTAATGACGATCTCTACTCGATGACGTACCTTTGTCTGCCGCGTTCACAACAGCGGTGCTAGGATACTTAGATCGTTCCTCGTGGCCGTTCTTCTAAAATGACGGTAAACTTTGTTTATTTGCAAAATTTTCTTCTTTCACTCTTGGTCTCTCGCTTCTTTTATGTCCAAACTCACACTTGCTGATTTTCCTTTTCCCCGTATATCTCTCTGCTCGACTTCTGAAATGCAGCCCTTTTTTTTAAATTTTTTTAAATGAAATTCTTGAACTGCTCGCTCCGCTTTCCTCTTCTTTTCCGTGGATTCTCTTACTCTCCGTTCCCGTGCTTCATCTGACTGGAGAGATTTTCAGCTCGTCGCCAATATTGCAATCAAAGACCATTAGTAATGTTGAGTTCCTTTATTAATCAATCGCACGGCAGTACGTCCTTCCAGCTACAGGGTAGCAAACAACTGACTCATTCACTGGAAAGTTATGTATACCGTTCCACACTAGAACCTGGAACGCACTATAAAGAATAATACAGCGCATGCCACTGACACAACAGTATTGATACTTAAAGTGATATACACATAGAATACAACACCTCCCAATATGCGCTCAGTATAGGACAGGACCAAAAGTCATGTGTGAGATCACACCCTGCCTATGTACACCACCAGCATGGGGAGTGCTACAACAGATTCACTTTGTGGAGATTTTCTGCTGTTCAGTACTAATGGTGCAGTACTTGGAAATAACTAAATTTTGGTCTAGCTTTTGGTAAGTTCCTGTCATGGTGTTCCAGTTCAGACATTCTCCTTCTGTATATTTTTGGCATAGTGTAGTTTGCCATTTCAATCGCATTCCTTTCACTACTGGGATGGAAAAGTATAGGAGACAACCACCTCATACATGCCTGAGAGAAGAAGTTGGCCTAACGCATGGATGTCTGCAATCTCCCAGGTCTCCCGCCTTGGCGAAAGGCCTCCGAATCAGGAAACTGCACTCCTCAATAATGGGTCTTTATTTGCACTTAGGGTTCTAGCCCTTGACATCAGTGTATGGATGTACATGAGTTTGAAGTTGAGTGCATGATAGGGCTGTGCGTCAAGGAATGGGGTAAAGTTGCGGGATAAACATAGGCTGTTCTATCACTGTAAAGTCCTAGATTCTCACTTTCTATGTCTGTCTATAAAGTTGCAGTGAGTAAGAGTGACCCCTGGAAATCATGTCTTCATATATCTTACTAGCTTCTGACATCGCTTCATTTGTCCGCATGTAACGGTCTAAGGCATCTTAGTCAAGTCTCCTCACAGTCACCAAGGTAGGTATGGTGGATAGGTAGCTGAACATAGGCAGCATGTGAGAAATTGGGTTGTTGGTTGAAGGAGCTATTACCCCTTTTAAAAAAACAGCCACAATCCTTGTCAAGGTGAATCACAAAAGACAACAAATTAATCTGTGCTTAACTTTCTGGTAGTTTGGTACAAAAGCAGTCAGGCCTAACTTAGAGGCAATGTGTAAAGTTTTTATGCAGCACACAAACCGTAAGGAAGTGAACATACAACACAAGAAAACCCCTACACCAATGTAGAAAAATGTAATTCATTATTTGAGACCAAAACAACAAAAATACAATCAATAAAACCAGAGATATACAATTTCAAATATTTAGGGTAAGTATAGCACCTAAAAGACAAAACGCCTCTTCCTGTTATCTGATCCTTTGAGACCGGCTGAAAATCGCAAGTTCAGGCCAACCACGATAGAGCATAGGACGGATACAGTGACCAGGTTAGTCCCACTGAAAAAGGTTATTTTCAAATGTCCAGCCCGAAGCATTTCAATTGTGGTAGAGGAGGCCTTGAGGAGCAGGGAAAGCATTATGGCTGGTCGCCATGTAGTGCGAGGATCCTGTCATGCATTGAGGAAGGTCTTTGCTGGAGATTCGCATTGGCGTTCACTGTGGGCTGTCGATGTTGTAGCATGAAGTGAGATCTCTCATTGACAGTTGTCGCAGGTGGTCTCTTTAGCACAAAGAGTCGGGTTCACAGGACCCTTGCATTGGCAGTCGGCATGTGTGGCAAGATCTTGCCATGAACAGGCCTGCTTGCGGATGCGAAGAGCCCAAAACTTCATAATTTCTTTTTTTTTTAGTCAGAGGAGTGTACTCTGATGCCAGCCAAGGGTCAAGGACCTGGGAAGGCACCTCTTGGGAATCAGGGCCCCACTCTTGTTGTGGCCAGCAGGGCTCAGGCAGGTCCAGGTGCAGGTCCAGGTAGCAGGTCAGCTGGGCAAGGAAGCCTCTTGAGCTCATTACATCACTGTACCTCAGAACAGGAGGTCAGTAAGCTTACCCTTGGAGTCTCTCTGCCTGGCATGAAGGGAGAAGGTCCAGTATTCCTTCTCAACAAACAGTGCAGGCCTCAACCAGCAGGGCGTTCTTCTTCTGTAGTATACACAGGTCCAAGAGTGGGTCTGAGTGCCATCGTTATACCTGGTGCCCATTTTGAAGTGGGGGAAGCTTCTGGAGTTTCCCCCTACAGAAGTGTCTGAAATGTTCTGTCTCCCTGACCGGGTCCCAGATTATCTGGGGTAACAATAAGCAAGTGTGTGAGCTGGGCTAGTACCTTTAAAGTGTAAGTGTGGTAGGTGCAGCTCCGCCACTCCCACCAACTTGCCGGATATGGCCCATCCTGCTAACACCTAGACCCGGGCTACAGGCAACAAATGATCTGGACAAGAGAAATCTAACTTTTTTAAAGTGGCTTTTTCAGAATTATGACATAAAATCTGATTTTACTATTAAAGGGGGTTCAGAATTACAATTTCTCAGCCACCAAGGATGACTTACCTACCTGCTCACAATCAAAGGTTATCACTTGTTAAATGTAAAAATACAATTCAATGGTATTCCACCTCGACAACCAACTAGACCCCAACACCACATCCCTCCTGGACAACCTCCACAACATTGGACTCCGTCAGATTGTGACCGAACCCACGCACTCAGCAGGACACACCCTCAACTCCCTCTCTTCACAACAGGAAACTCCATCACTTTCAACCACACCACCGAACTCCCGGGGAGAGACCATTGATGCATCCACTTCACCTTCAGAACACCCACCACCCTCGGACACCAGCACCTGCTCCCACGAAGAAACTGGACCAAAATCACCAATGACCAGCTCACCTCCTCACTCGGCAACTCCACCGCAACCACCGCGGAAGACCCCAACACCGCAACACTGCAGCCCGAA
Organism: Triturus cristatus; assembly: GCF_964204655.1. Taxonomy (NCBI): domain Eukaryota; kingdom Metazoa; phylum Chordata; class Amphibia; order Caudata; family Salamandridae; genus Triturus; species Triturus cristatus. The sequence continues at coordinate 621,873,826 of NC_140585.1, forward strand.
CTCTGCACAGATGGATCTCAGTCAGCGCCAACACCATAGCCCCCCTCAAGAAGAAGAACAACACACACGCCCAGAAAGCCAGATGGTTTACCACCGAACTTCGAGAGTCCAGATGCACATGCCGCCACCTCGAAAAGGCCTGGAGGAACTCAAAATCCACAGAAGCCCACAACAACTTCAGAGCCGCAACCAACGCCCACCATCAACTCATCAGAAATATGAGAAAAACAGTGATCGAAGATAGAATCTCCACACACGCGCACAACAGCAAAGAACTCTTCAGCATCATCAAGGAGTTCGCCCAACCCACCAGCGAGTCTACTGACATTTCTCCCTCACAAGACCTCTGCAACAAACTCAGCACCTTCTTCCGCCACAAAATCAATTTGATGAAGACAACCAACACACTGAACCCTCATCAGCCACCCCGACTGGACAGCCTTCACCACTGAAGACACACTGAAGACAATTAAGTCAATGAACTCCGGGGCCCCCACGGACTCCTGCCCCCACCACATCTTCAACAGAGCCGCCGACACCATCGCACCCATGCTTCGCCACACCATCAACCGCTCCCTGGCGAACGCCTTCTTCCCTGATGACTGGAAACACGCCGAGATCAACCCCCTCCTGAAGAATCCCTCGATGGACCCCACTGACCTCAAAAACTACAGACCCATCTCTGTGCTCCCGTTCCCAGCGAAAGTCCTCGAGAAAACCATCAACAGCCAGCTCACCACCTTCATCGAAGACCACAACATCCTCGACTCCTCCCAATACGGCTTCAGATAAAAACACAACACAGAAACCGCCCTCCTTGCTGTAACAGACGACATCCGCTCCCTCCTGGACAGAGGAGAAACAGTAGTTCTCATCCTCCTCGACCTCTCAGCGGCCTTTGACACAGTCTCCTACCGCACTCTAACATGCAGACTCCACGACGCAGGGATACGGGACAAGGCCCTCGACTGGCTCCACTCTTTCCTCCCCGGCAGAATGCAGCAGGTCAGACCCCCTCCTTTCCTCTCGGACCCTACACCAACCACCTGCGGAGTCCCCCATGGGCCCACGCTCTTCAACGTCTACATGGCTCAGCTCACCCCCATCGTCAGAACCCACGGACTCAACATTGTTTCATACGCAGATGACACCCAACTCATCCTCTCCCCAGCCAACGAACCCAACGCAGCCAAATACAACTTTCAAGAATGCATGGAAGCTGTCGCCAAATGGATGAAAAGCAGCTGCCTACAACTCAACACTGACAAAACAGAAGTACTCATCATGGGCCCACACCCCAACACCTGTTGGCCCCCCCGCCCTCAGAAGCCCACCAACCCCCACGGACCACGCACGCAACCTTGGAATCATCCTAGACTCCGAGCTCAAAATGGACCGTCAGATCAACTCCGTTGCATCCTCCTGCTTCCACACCCTCTGCCTCCTATGTATGACCTACAAATGGATCCCCTCGAGCACAGAAAGACCGTCACTCACGCCCTCGACTAGGGCAACGCACTCTACGCGGGAATAAAAAAAAACCTCACCCGCAAGCTACAAAACATCCAGAACGCCGCCGCAAGACTGGTCCTCAACCTGCCAAGACACTGCCATATCTCCCAGCACCTGCGCACACTCCACTGGCTCCCCATCGAGGCTAGAATCACCTTTATGATTCTCACCCACGCACACAAAGCCCTGCACAGCACCGGACCAGCATACCCGAACAACTGACTCAAATTTCATGCACCCCAAAGGACCCTACGATCATCCCAGCTCTCCTACGCCGTGGTCCCCTGCGCCAGAAAGACCAGATTGGGAGGCCGCTCCTTCTTCGCGGCCAGAGCCTGGAACGCCATACCTCTCCACCTCAGACAGACAACATCACTCCCCATCTTCACGAGAAACCTCAAAACTTGGCTCTTTGACAGACCCCCTTTTTGATGGACTGGAACCTGCACCTCCCCTCCTCCCCAGCGCCTTGAGACCCTTACGGGTGAGTAGTAGCACTTAACAAACACATGATTGATTGATCCTATGGGGGAGGAAGGCTTTGTAATAGTGAAAAATATTTTTGGGAGTTTTTCACTACCATAACATGTAAAACTAAAACGTGCATGTCCAACTCTTTACTCTTTAAATATGACACACCCTACCCTATGGGCTCTTTGTGGCCTACAATAGAGGTGAATTATATGTATTAAAAAAGAAGATTTAGGCCTGGGAAAAGCTTTATTTTGATAGGTTGAAAAGGCAGTTTTAAAACTACACACATAAGCTGCAATGGTAGGCCTGGCCATGTTTAAAAGGCTGCTTAAGTGTGTAGCACAATCAGGGCTGCAGACCTACTAGTGCATTTAATTATCAGGGCCTGTGTACCTATAGTACCACTAAATTAGGGACTTACAAGTACATTAAATATGCCAAGTGAGCATAAGCAAATTTTACCATTTTCTAAGGGGAGAACACACAAACTTTAGCACTGGTTAGCAGTGTTAAAGAGTTCAGAGTCCTAACAGCTAACAAAAACGGGTTCAGAAAACAAGAGGGGTGAAGGAAAAAAGTTTAGGGTTGACCCTGCAGAAAAGGCCAAGTAAAACACACCATGACCACAATTTTTATGGACCTACTGAAGAAATCAAAACCTTCTCAGGGGTTTCACTGATACACCTGGTCCTTTTAAACCAACAGCAAAGAAGAGATTGGCACAGAAGCTGTAAGATAAAAGACATCTTTTTTATTAACCTCAGATGAGAGAGATTGCGTCACAAAAGTAATCTCAAGTCACTGTAGGAGGCATTCTAAGGAGTACAGAGAACAGGGGCCTTATATACCCACACAGGGGCTCAAAAGAAGGCGGTACAAGTACACATGAGAAGAGGTACACACATAGATGGTCATACAGAAAATGCAAAGTCAACAAGTAGGACTAATGAGTTGCTGACATCAGTTAGAACAGCCTGACAGTTCTATACTAGGAGCAGGTGCATTCTACTAGCTAGGCCCTTCTGAGCATGTGCAAGGCTCTGGAAGAGGGAGAAAGCAAATGGCCAGCACATAGCTAACTAAAAGGGCTGCCAAGCACAAAATGGCTTTTAGCTCATGCTAACAGATCCCTGTAATCTTTAACAGATGGTCCTTTTAGCATGAGCTAAAGACATTCCTATGATCCAGTAGGATTACAGAAAATATTTGCAAATTAATTTTCATAAATTTATTAATATCCTAATTCATTGCTAGGTGGGCATTTCTCATTCTAAATATTGTTAAGCGGGTATATATAAGGTATAAGCAGGAGTACAAAGGGAACAGAGCATTGGGTCATACAGATAGCAGGAGAGAGTAATGACTATTATCACAAACTGAATTATTAACTTTCTAGTCCTAAGCAAATCCCAGAACCAACTAGTAAAACAATTTCAAGGCTCCTATGCATTTCAGTGACCATCCATTTCAACTTCAAAATATCCAAGAGCACATATCTAATAAAAACATGTTCACTAGACTTTTCCAGTGCTTCCTTTATGAGGGCTAGAGTATCAATCATTATAATCAAGGAAAGGGTAAAGTAACATTTGTCAACTGCTCAGATGAACTTTTCTCTTGCAGAATAAACATTATTCCTAATACAAATATTAAAGCAGTCAGACATATTATTACAAAAACGATCCTGGATCCAGGAGACCAGGAGGACCACACAGGGCCATGAGAATTAGGACGAAGAGCTACAAAGGGCTGCTCCTCCTCAAAAATGGGACAACCAATGGGGTACATTTTTAACAAAAAAGAAAAAGTCCTTGAGAAATTAAAGCCACTGTACAAACCAGCCAGAGGGGAGCCTTCTCCCTGTGTCCGTTTGAGCCTCACAGGCAGGCTCTTGTTGTTCCCACGGTGGAGCTGCACAACTCGCAACTCAGGAATCACGGCCCAGTTTCAAGGGAAAAGTTTCTTCTTTCAGGATAGGGCAATCACCCACCAGGGCAAATGCTCTCAGCGATCCTGTCCAGTGTCTCAGGCAGTGCACCAGTTTTCTTCACTTCAATCTAACAGGCACCAGAGACACAGCACCTGTACCCTGAACTCAAGTCCTTCCTTAACTCTTGTATTGCTCTACTGGCACACTGCTCTTTCATTGGGGCCACACATTGCATCCAGTGTGCCCAGGTATCTCTTGACCAACAAAGGTGAAGACTTTACAGCCAGCATTCAGGAGCGTGATGCGAAGTGCCTGAAGCAACCCTTATTTCAAAAGGGGTCACCTCAAGCAAACACTTCCTTGCCGTTCTGTTCGGTCTGTGACTCTCAGCTGGGCATCAAAAACTTGATCCACGATTTCTCCTTTCTGATTTGTGACCCCGTCTTTCGCCCAAGACAGTGGCAGGGGTACACACTTCACATCCCAGTGCTTCCGGCCTTCTACCTTCACTGAGGTCATAGTTGCCAGCAATGCCTGTGCTGGTTACCTTCACCTTGACTTCAAGCTGGACTGGTGCCGACTCCCCAAGCTAGATCTGATGTCCGCGCCCCTCTGGCAATGGTTGTAAGGCAGCAAATATCTATTGGTGGACAGAACAAAAGGTCTTTAGACAAGGCACAGAAATAATCTATCAACAGAGAGGATATTCTCAGAATACTTCCTAGTCTTGAGAAGCCCCAAATATTAGCAAGGCACCCAAGAACCACGTTCATCTATGTGAGAGTAAAAAAAAAACATCAGCCTGGACCTATTGGCAAGTATAAAAGGAACTCTTTGGTGAACTGACAAGAGTAATACGTCACCCAATCCCAAGCAGCCAAGGAAGTCTGTGTTCATTTACTAAATTCTGAGGAAAAGAGAAAAAACAATACAGACATACTCCAAATCCTTACATCTGTGTATTCCTATATTATTAATCTGAAGACCCTCAAGAAAAAGGGAAATGTTCTACACTTTTACTCATAGACTTTGCATTACTTGTACAGGACTGCAGACACTTCTAAAAACACCTACATTATATGCTTAGGACCATGCTCTCATGTTACAGGAGAAACAGGAAAATCTAAAACTGCTAATTTAACAGGGATTCCTATTACATAAAGAACTAAAAACTTCAACATAATGGGTACATTTTTTCCAGCAGAACATGTTGTGACAAACAAACTCCTATAAAACAATATTTTCCTCAAAAATGTTTGCTAAGGATCACATGGGCATCTTTCCTGCATTCTACTTTTCACGATCCAAACTATGCAACATCAGCTCTAGTAAGGACTGTTAGTTTATTTACACAGACTAGCTAATAACAACTAGCAATGCCCTTGCAAAACTGTATGTAGCATGAGAATAACATAAACAACAATGGTGTTATCACCTGAGAATTTTAGAACAAAAACTACCCACAGCTAGTTCCCCTTAAAGATCAAATAAGGGAACAGCAATCTAGACTACTCATCCTTTCATAATTTCATCAGACAGGATGGGCAGTAACATAGCACATTTATGTATTCATTTTATTAATGCTAATGTTTAAAACAGTATTACTGAATAGCCAATTAAATGGCTCATGGCTATTTCACAGACAGTTTAGACAGGCTAAAAAGAAATTTAGAAAAACAGAGAGAAAACATACATTTGCCTACCCTTAATTTGTAGAGGAGCTAGCCTCCTTCCCCCATTTTGACAGTAGGAAACCTGTAACAGGTTTCACTTCTGTCAACACTATCAACCCCTATTTGTAGCAACTGGGCATAAAACTCTGAGGAGGTAAATAGCACATTGAGCTAGCTAAAGAACATGAATAACCAACCACCAATTCCTTTAGCAAATGTGCAAGTGTAACATGGAGCGCATGAATTAAAACTAAATCCCATTGCTTCCTTAACTCAGCCCTAAAAGCATTAGTGCTATATACATGGCAGAGCCATTCTCTTAATCAGAGTTCACATATACCATTATATTGCCTTTTGTTCATATCAGTGCACAAAAGCTTGCTTTTTGCCCCCAAAAAATAAGCAAAACATCTCTTTCTCTCCCAGCCCTGACATCTCGTCTTTCAAATGTCGAAATGTCAAAGCAAACCTTGCGCTGAGCTCTGCTAGGCTTCTAAATGTAGAACTTCGACTTTTAACCTATTAGCAGCTGTTCCATTTTGTGTGCAAGGGTTTCCATGTAGTTCTCCCAATTCAAAGTGACCCTGGACAATGAGAGCTGAACAGCAAACCCACTCCATTCCTGTCTACCAGCAATTCAGAGGTAAGCTTAATAACTTCTGCTAGCTTTTTTGTACATATTTATATTTGTAAGCAGTGTGCTGAGTGCTTGTCTAGCAGTATAGATGTCAGCTATTCATTCTATACTTTCATATGTGCATTTACTGGAGCCTAAGGCAGTTTAAAAGCTGCTCTGATAGGAATAACCTCATTTAAATAGTGAATTTTACCCAATTTCGACTCTGATGTTTGGGGCACTTAAAAATGAATATCCTACAATGTTTTTGCATCATAGTCATCCCCAGAATGTCCTCTACATATCCCAGAGATGGGGATCAGAAATGTATAATATATACCCTTATAAAAATGAGTTTGTACGCCTGGGTAAAGTGACATTTCACATGTAAGTTTCCTCATATTGCGGTACAGCACTGCTTAAATTCAATGTTGATGCAAGGAGTTCACAGTATCATTATTAGGCATTATAAATATTTAACAACGAATGTAATCCACCGATCTTTAATAACGTTTTTTTATATAATCAAAATATATATATATTTTCTTAATAAATCCAATCATTTTGATGAGTCCACATATGAAAAGCAAGCTGCATCCCTTGCATATCATATTTAAACGCATTCATTCATAACCCTAAGCACAGAAGCCTAACTTGAAACATGAAAGTCTGCGCCACTTTTAAAGGACAGTCATTATTATTTAACATCAAAACCACTAATATCCTTATTTTAAAAGGCATTAAGAAAAGATTTCCCTACTGTCAATCTGTTCTCTGTTATCCAAAATAATGAAACTATATTTCTAACTTTTAAAACGGCTGTCTGAAATGCAGGGTTTTACACCGTGTTTGCACTGACTTAAGATTTAGTGGACTTCAGCATTCTTTCTTTCTGTGGCCTGGAGTCAGAAATACCCACGTGCTGACACAGCTGCTTGTGATCCGCAGGTGTCGAATTCACACGCCTTTCAAGCCAGCCTTTCAAGCCAGCACAAATCTATTGTTCTGTAATGTGTGTTTTAGTTCAACAACAACCAACTCACTCAGATAATGTGAATGCCTTTTAACACCTAATACATAAGGATAAATGCTGTGACATTTTGTATCTTAATTTATTTATTGCAAAACACACTATTTCGTTTTTGAAGCTTTTTTACTCCTATTCAATGTAAATTCTAATTTTATCTTTAGCATCGTGGCAATTTGCACACATGTATAGTGTCTTACTCTGTCAATTTAATGATAGCGTGCAGCTATTTAGCATATATTATATAATTCATTGCTGGATTATTTTAAAATATATTTTTTATGTTAATGATATTTTGCATAACAGAATGATGACAAACAAAACACATTGAGCTCATTCCAGACATTTTCAAAAGGGGGTCATACACTCAGAACACACAATAAAGCGCTCTTAAGGCTAGCCATTCCTGCACCAAGAGCGCAATCGCTATTTACTCACACAAGTACCACTAATGACAAACCACAGACATTTAAACACACATTTAACCCACAGATCAACACTTAGGAAATAAACAAAAGACAGCCCACAGACTGTACTTAAACCAAACCATTTGTAAATATTAGTTGTAAGTCATATTTACAAGAAAAGCTCTCAAAAGTAGTTCAACAACAGCCCAAAAAGATTTTTCCATTTTCAAGAAGCTAAGATACACCAAATCCACTTCACTAGATTTGGCTGGCACAACACCAAGAAAAAAACACTCTGCATATCACCACTTATGAATGTTACTAAGTGCACTGGCCAGGATCCTTTCTATGTACATATTTAGTTCCTCGGGGTACTAGTCACCGAGGAAGAAATATGTTTTTTATACCTAAACCTAGTTAGGTATCCTCTCTAGGGGAGCCAGCTAATTTTATACAAGTTCCAAAATGGTACCTCCAAGAAAGCAACACATTCTACGATGGCAGGTATGTCAAGAATATTGCAGCATATACAATATTATACACAAAGTAGCACTTAACTCAAAGTGTGCCGTTCAAGTTTACAAAAGTTTCTCATTCCCTGCCTACATAAATTGCATTTTATGTATTTCTCACATTCCCATCACATATTGGCCAATTTCCATTTCCATATCACTATATATCACTTTATCACTTTATCTCTTTGTATCACGTTATCACTTTATCACATTGTATCACTGTATCACGTTATATTGCTCTATATCACTTTTTATGCCTCACTTTATATCTCACGTTATATCACTTTATATCTCACGTTATATCACTTTATATCTCACGTTTATCTGTGCAGCCGGCGCACTTCTCTCACTATCTCACAAATGACCTTACCTAGCATAGGTCTCCAGATTCTAATTGTCAAGTTCTGAGTGACCAAACGGTCGTTGTTAGAATACTCACGCCAAAAATGTTCTCAGTCAGGAGTGGTAAGCAGTTTGAGGAGTCAAATCAGGAAGACCAGAAATATACTGGGCTGCAGAGACAGAATCTCAGTTTTAGGGTACCTTTTTACTAGAGTCCTGTTCTGTCCTCCTCAGTAGATTCCTGTCTCCCATCAAGACCACTCACTTGGATAGCCACTTCTCTGATGAGCCTCACAGAGGGCACCAATTGAAGAAATCAGAACCTTCTCAGGGGTTTCACTGATACGCCTGGTTTTTTAAACCAACAGCAAAGAAGAGATTGGCACAGAAGCTGTAATATAAAAGACATCTTTTTTATTAACCTCAGATGAGAGAGATTGCGTCACAACAGTAATCTCAAGTCACTGTAGGAGGCATTCTAAGGAGTACAGAGAACAGGGGCCTTATGTACCCACACAGGGGCTCAAAAGAAGGCGGTACAAGTACACATGAGAAGAGTTACACACATAGATGGTCATACAGAAAATGCACAGTCAACAAGTAGGAGGAGTAATGAGTTGCTGACATCAGTTAGAACAGCCTGACAGTTCTATACTAGGAGCAGGTGCATTCTACTAGCTAGGCCCTTCTGAGCATGTGCAAGGCTCTGGAAGAGGGAGAAAGCAAATGGCCAGCACATAGCTAACTAAAATGGCTGCCAAGCACAAAATGGCTTTCAGCTCATGCTAACAGATCCCTGTAATCTTTAACACTACCTATAATCAGACTTATAACTATGACGGAGAATAATAGCCATTCTTGGTTTCGGCAATTCAGGGTTCAAAATTATTCTCCACCATTGATTTAAGGCCTCTATTGACAACGATACTCACATATTTGAGTTTAAATTGCTTCCACTTGGAAGGGATTGCTGTCTATGGATAGTATAGTAGGACATTGGTAGAGCCTCACTCTTGTCAAAGCTCAACCAGAGACTTCAGTGATAAGAGAAAACAGTGAGGGTAAGGTTAAGTGTAAGTCAGGGAGAGGATGCAGCCTTAGGGGAGAGGATATAGCCTGAGGGCTAGAGCGGTGAACCTCAAAACTGGGGAACCGGGTTCGAGTCTCAGCAGGGACGCTCAACATCCCGCGATTCTGGGCAAATCACTTAATCTTCCCGTGCCTAACAAAATGAATGTGTCTGTCTGTAGTAACTGGTGCTCATGTAAAGCACTCTGATACCTTCAGATCTCGTTTGCGCTATATAAAACTCCGGAAAAAAAGTCAAAGAGGATGTCATCAACATTTAAGAAAAGTTTGGAAGTACCTACATTGTGTAGATGCCTTTGACTCTATTATGTCACATGGCTGCTGCAAGAGGTTCAAACGTCAGCAAGAAGAGTAGCAGTGACAATGGCAAACCTTGGCCAGTAGCCCTTAAAACTCACGTGGAAGAAAGCCACAACTGTTTACCCGGGCCCTAGCATTTGTGTACAATAAGTCTGACCTTTGAGATTTAATCAGACCCCAACTCCACCCTCTACATGGTTTGGAAGAGGTAGCCCCTTCACCGCTGTTAAAGGCCTATTTAGAATCAAAAGATATGCCTATAGTGTCTGATGGAGAGTATTTGGGAGCCTTGGTAAATGACATAGCATCCCCAGATGATGGTAAATTCCTGGGACAAGTCCAACTTGTGACAGGTGGATGAGTCCGGTGATCACTTTCCAAAGTCTGTCCCACATGATGTTTACAGTATGTGTACCTCCACATTAATCAATGAGCTTAGTCTGTTGCTGGCACAGTAAAGAGGATCTTTCTCTGCTCTAGGGAGAATTGTGGACAGCGCCTTGTTGGAGGCTGATGGTAGGGCACCCATGAGTTCTGCTTCTTTGAAGGCATTGTACTGTGCTTATACCAAGCATTCCTGCTTCATTAGTACATTTAACCAGAGACGTTTCATCTCTTGTTGACTTCCACTTTGGTAGATCTGATGTGCCGATCTCATTGTTATTATGCGCCACTTCTACGAGGCTTTTTTACGTGTTGCACGCCCACCCTGTATACATCATACCTGATGCAGTTATAATGTAGAGCAGGGCTTTACAAAGTGACGCATCTGCCTAGATGCAACACTTTATAAATAGGGCGTAGTGTGGCAGAATGTTTACGCCACCGCACAGTCACAAAAAAGTGAAGCATCGGTAGGGCAAGCCTTCATAAATAAGGGCCATTGGGGCTTATTTACAAGCCCTTTCACCGCAGGTGGGTCACTTTTAATATAGGACAAGTGACGTACCAGCATCGCAAGGGGCTTGTAGATAAGCTCTATTGCTTCCATCCACTTATTAGTTGTCCCCTCCCAGCCTCTATTCCTCTACCCTACACCACAGGAAATCCACTGCTTACATTTCTTACCTACTCAGTGCAGGTGGTAAAAGGGAGAGTTAAAACCCTCGGAATAGGGGGTGCCAGAATTTTGAATGATAATTCCATGTTCACATACAGTTATTCTCCATGCTGAGAGGCCTTTCTCTTAATAGGTGGAATTCATGCAGAGACTTTCGACGGTGGCGTCAATTCGGCCATCTGGGAATCACTGCATGGAATTGAGCGCGACTTGTGAAAACAACTATCTAGATGATTGCCACGTCTTTATCCAGGGAGTTTTTAGGAGGTATAAATATGGATCAAAGCAAATTGATTAGGTCTAAATGAAAATACAATAATAGTTAAAACAAAAAAACAGTCAAAATCAAACTACAGAAAATAAAACCCATTAATTTTCACAATCCAAGCTAGAAAGCCTCTCTGAGTTATATATGACTCTACATGTAGATACATCGTATGGGCTTCAAACTAATATTCCAGGTGTGTTGCATCCTCCTGGACACAGTCTATTGTTTTATCAGCCTCTCCAACAAGGGCTGGCCCATACACCCACCCCACACCCATACAACACAGGCGTTACCAGTCAGGTCACCACGCCAATAAAAAAGGCCTGAGTGCACATGTTCATGGCCAATGCTAATTACCTTATGCACTGTCCAGTCTCCTTATTTCCAGAGTATGTGGGCCTTGGGCTCACAACCTTACAGTGGCAACGAGGGATGCAGAACCCCCATGCAGTGCTGCCTGCGGCCATCTATGCGAGGGGAAGATAGATGTCCCATTGTACCGCCACTATCACCTGCCCAGAGTGGGAGATTGGACTCAGCACTGTGGCTGTGGCCCTTTGCTAGACTGGTCGTCTCCTACCCCAGCTTGTTACCATCAGTACCGACGAGGGGGGAGAAGAGTTGTCCAGTGGGCAGAAAATGAAAAAAGTGAGCGAGGGCGACTGCCAGCAGTGTCAGGAAGCTGCTGCCGCACCGAGCGCCTTGAAGGCATAAGAAGGGCAAACATGAGTAAAGCCACCCTGCTCCATTCCAGCATGAATGACCCTACCTGCAGCTAGCCGAGACTGAGCCGGAACCAAGACTGACCCCGCACTGAGGAAGCTGCCACAGCGCGAGTAGAGCTCGCCCGATGCCCCCTAGATCAGCCTACCTCATCTGGGAGCAATGCTAATGCGCCCTGCATCCATCCATACAGCACCGGAACAGTAAGGCAGGTCCGCCGTACTGTAATGGCAGTCGTGGCCTCTACGTGAACAAGCACCACTTACCCGAGTGACTCGATACCGACAGTGGTTAACTTTGTGAAAATAGCCTCCTGGCACAACCTGCCCTCTCCCACATCATCTCTAATCAGTGTGTGACCTGTGGCTTCAGAGAGGACTGCTGCGGCCTCCTCCTAAAGTGGCTGCAATGTCACCTAGCGGCAGCCTTTGACACAACATCCAGTAGGGATTCATGGCATGCCCGATGGAGTAGGGTATTTGTTTTTGGAAAATGACAATCCGCCCTTTGCACAGGGTAAAACCAGTGGTCGAAGTGGGGGAAAAAAAGTAGGGGAACTGTGGGCGGAGCATCAGGGGGCAGGAATAATCTGAGGATTGGGTAAGTGGGCGGAGTCAGAGGAGTGGCCAGAAAGAGCAAAACATCCCAATTTTTACTATATTTGGCATTTCACTGATGAGGTACAGCTTATAACGTTATTCAATGCAACCAATAGATACATGTTTATCCAAGTGCACTGGTGCCATTTCGTCAGCCTAGTGCCAACCTAGGCACCATTGCACCATGGTGCAAGGGTGACTCTGTTGCATGCAGTATTGTTTTTGTGCAGGAAGGGGCACCTTCCTGCACGAAAACAATCCTGAGAGGCTTTTTCCTCTTTCTATGTGTGCTGCACATATAGATTGAGGAAAACCAGGGAGCAATAAAGATATTTCTCCTTGTTGTGCCTCCCTTGGGGAGGCGTAAGATTTTGATGCAGTCCCAGGTTTATTAGTCATTGCGTAAAAAAAACAGGAGAGTTGAGTGGCAACGCCTCCCTTGTGCAGAGTAAGGCAAAGCAGCAATTTGCTCTGTGTTGCATTACTCCATATTTATGAAACCATTTAAAGCCATGCAAAGTGGCCTTGCGTGGCTTCATAAATATGACTTGCAGATTTGTGTTGTGCATTTACCACTTTCCGTGGTGCAAGCATGACGCAAGGCCCTCCTAAATATGCCCCTCAGTTTGGTGTGACCAAATCCCGCATTGCCGATCCCTGGTGGGTTGATCCTCTACTGCTGGAAAAAGGCCAATGAGATACTAATGGGTGAGGCAGACTGGCCTCAAGGGTCCTGTGACCTCAGTGACAAAGTCTCTTCTGATCTAGGGTGTGCTGCTTTGTAGACCTGCCTGGAAGACGGGAGGTGAACTTCAGTATGGATTGTGTTTTACACTCCTTGTTTGGAAATCAATGAGTGTTTTTTGCCTCAAACATTGAAGACATGAAAACAGTGCTCCTCGTGTACACAGGTGTGCCTTTGGTGTACTCGTGGACAGCAAGAAAGGGGATAAGCAGGGCTCAGAAGATTAAGAGCCATATGTATCAAGCCTTTTTCCCGTTTGCAAATGGGCAGATTCTCAGAATTGGCCCGTTTGCGAATTGGAAAAAGCCTTTTGGGATGTATCATCCCAAAAGGCCATCGCAAAATAGAGAATTGCTAAGTTTGCGATTCTCTATTTTGCGAATGCAATTAAGGAATTGCAAATTGCGATTCCTTAAATGCAATTCTGGAAGCACCAGAAATTTGCTATTTGGCCTTAATGCTGTAAAGCGTCAGAAAAAAAAAATCACAAACCTAAGAGGTCCCAAAGGCAAGATATTTTGGCTTTGCCAATGCTTGTTTAGATCTCTCATTTGCTAAATGGGGCACTTTTAATTTGGTGCCAGACAGGGCCGAACTGGGAACCCAAAGCAGGCCTGGCAAATTTGTGTCCATCCCCTGCACGGTGTGATGCGAGCGAACGCAGCAAGGAAGCCTGACTACTGCAAAGGCGATACGGGGAGAGGGTGTTCTCTCCCCAAGAAAATTATGGAAAAAAAAATATAAATGGTGCATTCTACAACACATTGTATTATATATTCCATAGTATTAGCTTTTGAGCACAGTAAATGATGACCTTACGGTGCACCAGGATATGACAATCTTCTTGGGGCCCTTCAATGATTCCCTCACTATCACCCTCCAACACTGCCCCTCATCTCTCCATAGCCCCTCTCTCACATGTATTTAAATTGTTTTATAGTGCCTCTCACACCAGTGAGGGACTTGGAGCACTTTACATCATGCACACATACAGAGACAATGTATCATAAGTGTGTAAATCAATGTTAAGAAAATGTTTACAAGACAAAAGGGGCTACAAGGTGTTAGGATTCACATGCCATCAATTCTGGTTGGCATTTTTTAAGATCTGGAGAAGCACAACCCGAGGATTCAAAACATAACACAGTGGTTGGATTTTCTAATAAGAATGTATTTCAACCCTAACAAACCAATTTTAGCAGTATTAGGATAATGAATGACTGGGGAAAAAACATAACTTCGAAACCCTCACCACACAGTCTGCATGCAGCTCTTTGATGGCAGGTCATAGCTCAAGGTGCTTGATTTATTTCGATTGTAAGTTATGCACTGCAAGTAACTAAAGGACCTCTGTAACGAAAGGAGGAACCCACAGAGCTATTCCCATTAAATATAGTTCTGTGATCTGTATGGTACAGGTTCTTCGGAACAGGAATCTTAACCCTCGGCGCTACAATGGATGAGTCAAAACTGTCCATAGACAATACTCCAATCTCTCCCCAACAGGAAGATCAACCACCTGAGATATAAATCTTGACTTTTTTATTGTTGCCTGAAATCTGCTGGGCTTACAAGGAATTCTGCAGTGATTTTTGTGTTTTTGAGAGTGAGAAGTGAGTCATTGTGCTGGACAGCCCTGCAGGTTTTGTTATTGGGGGTCGCTTTTTGCAGCCTCCACTAACAAAACCAGCCTCCCACCCCTCCAGCCTCCATCCGATGCCCAGTACACCAGCCTGGCCTTGGTGCCTGAGCTTATTTGTTTTCACAGTCAGACCCTGGATGGGGTCCACAAGGGGCGCTGGTGTCACATAACTGGACACCTCGGGCTGCTTTTATTTTCCATCCTTAGAAAAGGGTCAACAGTGCTTTTAGAAATACCACATCCCTGAACATAGACAGGTGAGCAGTACACGTTTTATGAAATATAATAAGGAAAACAGCTGATAAGACAAACATTTTCCACAGTTATTTTTAAAAAAGCGCCAAGGTTTGGGCACAGTCTGCCACGAATTACACATGAAGTCCTCTTCCTTTCCTTGTGGCATCGTCAGTCTGGGTGAGCCCGAAAATAATGGGCAGATGGGATCAAGGGCGGGGCTGCCAAGGTGTCCTGATGTGACCATTGTAGTGGTCACAGTGGGGGCAGGCAGGTGGCCTCCTCACTAAATGAGGTGTAAATCACTGCACAGCCGGGCCATCAGAGGTAGCCGGTTTTTCATGCTGATTGATTCTTCCTCCAGTGCAACACTGCTCCTTCAGTGTTGCTGGGCAGGCCCCTGCCCACCACAGATACAGAGGGGAAGGGGGAGGAAGTCCTGGCAACTGCGGAGGCCTTCCTCGATGTGCACCACACGGGGCTGGATTATCCTGTAATATTTTTCATGTTCGGAGCATTCCTGCCGTCCTGGGACGCATTTTTTAAATGAAAAAGTAGGGGAACGGACTTAGTTAAATTTAAAAAGTAGAGGTACGCCGTGCCCTTCCGATCCCGCCCACTTCGACCACTGGGTAAAACCCTTGCATATATTTTTGCTCCACCGCATCATCTCTGCACCATCTCTAAGAGAAGCCCCGCACCGACATTCCTAGCCCTGTTCTACATGTCGTTGCCCCAGGAAACAGACAACGTGGCTTGGGAAATGACCCTGGATGAATCGAGCAGCCTGTTGCTGTTGCTGGCATGGCAGATGAGAAAGGGTCCGGATGAGGCACAACAGAGGTTGTTACATGCATTGAATGGCAAACACAAAAAAACAACTTAAAAAGGCAGTACAATGAGTGAACCTGAATCACAGCCACATCTTCCCCACACACCGACCAGCTCCACGTCTCCCACGCTGCAGAGTAGACCATCTTTGGGAGAGCAAGCAACGCCTGTCTGCGAGTGCTGTGCGACCCCTAATGGCCACCTACTGTACTGATACTGGCAGTGGGATGAGAACACTTGTTGCACCCTTTGGGTTGCAAGAAAAAGGATAGTCTCTGCAGGCTAGCACCATGCTGGCAAAGGAGTAATAAAGACAGCCAAGCCCAGACACGTAGAGCCTAACAAGACTAGTAACCCTCACTGAGCCAGACCCTACAGTACCACAGCAAGCATGCCAGGAGTCAGCAGAATGTGCCCACGAGAAAAGTGCTCTTGAAAGAGACCACCCTGCCAAAGCCTGACTGCCCGAGGTGGCCCCCCAGATGGGAGTCTAGGAACAAAGACGGCCCCATTGTTGCAGGGATTCTGCACATATACAGATCTATGCGCAGGAAACCAGGACCTCAGTGTGTAGTGGTGTACCAAAATACCCACCTTGGTACCCAGAACCCCAATCCGACTAGCTATAGTGTCTCATTCGTTCTCCGTGCTACAGCGAAGCTACCAATGATTAGACATCCTAGAACATGTTACTCCGTCCCTCTCAGGATACGTGGGAACAAGAACACTCTTTCATTCAAACTCTAGTATTTGTCCACAACATGAGTAAAGAGAGTCAAGGAATAGTTTAAAATGTTTATTTTAACTAACGTGCTCTATAATGCAGTACACTAGCCAATACTAGCAGCAATATGCATAAGATCAAACAAATCAGCATTGTTACAATTTCATATAGAACGAAAGGGGAAATTATATTATAATGATGGTTTAAACAGGACTATAGGGCCTTGTCACCCTCCCCGTGCTAGAAGCTAGTTTAATATAATTATAGAAGACCTCCAGGCTTTGTCAGCGGGACCCCATACCTCCGAGTTCAGATGCAGGGATTTACACCTCCAGGCAAGCACAGCTCTTCTATCCTGGAAAGTGTTTCTCCAAGTGTGTTAACATGCATGCAATGCAATATTAAAAGCACCAGATTTCCAGGTTTGCAGCCGTGTTCTATGTTATTGCTAGGAACATGATACTGACCAAAGCAAATCAATAGAGCTCATTGTTTTTCGACCTTGAACTAGCTGTACAGGCGAGGAGCAGAGTGTTCAACTAAATATGTGAAATGTAGACAGTTCTCATGTGAAAGCGAGCAAGCAAAGTGTTCACGAGAAATGTGGCATGTAGTAACGTGAGCAAAAGCGGCAAAATGGCGCCAAGCATATACTAACTTATGCTAACTTAGCAATGTCCGCAGGTGTGTTCATATCCTCACTACACCCTCCCCTTGGTCAGTCCATTGGACAGTGGTCTTAAACAGAACTCAGCTTTCAAACAAGTCTGAGGAAGAATCAAGAGCATTGGTTTCAATGATACCTCAGATTTGTGGGAAATGTGAGAAAAGAAAGAGTAAAAAAATTGTTTGTGTCCAAAAAGGCACACGAGAAAGAAAAAAAGACAAAAAAAATCCAGCAAGGATAAGGTGGCTGAGTCAATCCAGCAAGGTGTACGAACAATAGGTCGCGATAGCCTCCCAGAGGAAGTCATTGTTATCATCAGAAAAAAGTGATGCCACCCAATCAAGTAGAGTGAATGAACATATATGTTCCTCAACAATGGTTGCTTCTAGCACCATCAAAGGACAACTTGAGTGATACTCGATATAACTCCGTTGTAGGAAATCCTGTGCCGCTGCATAGATATCCCATTCAGCCAGAACTCCCAGCGCTGCTGCGTACGCCATAATTCCAACACCGGATATTCCTGCTCATGGGCCACTAAGGGACTCATTAGCAGTTCAAAATCAGGTGGAGTAAATGCCGTATTGGAGACGCAAAGATCCAATGCCCATTGAAAGGAACAATCCAAGCAGTTGAAGACAGGTTGCACGCAATTGTAATAGGCAAAGCGGAAAGATAATCCATAAACCACGCTGAGTGTGGCCAGGGGCAGAGTACCGTAGCATTCAAGCATACGGCTACGAAGCATCTGCAGCCGGTCTTGGCTGTGCAGGGCCACAGGAAGAGCATCCATTTTGTAGCAGGCAAATTAACAGCAAAATCCCAGCGGCTAAGGCAAGTAATAGTGGCAAGCCACAGAAGAAGCTGGAAAAAATAGAATGGATAAATGCTGGTATCACACCAAATAAAGTTTGAAAAGAGGTCACAAGGCCAGAGCCCACAGCTTTAAAAAATGGGCAATGCCTGTAGTGTTAGAAGCATTGAAGATAGCGTGAATCAACACACCGAAATGTAGTGGGAGGTCAGTATTAAGTAGCGCTTGTACCTCTGTACGGGTGTTAGCCACGTGAAGGACGAATATCTCACGGGCAGATGTGAGTGAAACTTATTTTTGGGATAACTTTTCAATATGGAAAAGAGAATACGTAGCATCTTTCATGGACATAAACTTCTGTTTTGTTGTCAAGTTAAAGTGCGAAAATAACGATGATGCGTTCAAGTAATCCCATGGAACTTTCCCCATCTTAATAGACTGTAGAGTCCACGCAAACTGCATAACTGAACGCAATTAATTTTGACCATGATACAAATCAGAAACATCCTCTTGCACAATGTCAAGCAACAGACGAAACAATTTTATCCAATGTGTAAATGCGGGAAGAACGTGTGTTAATACTATTATCAACAACAGCAAGCACTTTTTCAAGATTAGCCTGATCAATGGCCCTTAAACGTGAAGCTGCTTCAATTTGGGACAGCTTCCAGATTTCATTGTAAGTTGCATAAATACATCTTTTTGATCGTGGACCAGCAGGTCTTTTTATAAAATCTGTCCAATCAATGTCACCTGATAATAACGATAAATGTTGTTTCACTGAAACCGAGTGTTGCAACCAATTTTGGCATAAATTACCAACGGAATATGTAGTAACTGAATGGAAGTTAGCAAAACGAGGATCAGGCCTATCCTGTGTGTAACAAGGAGTCTTGTCATGGAAATGAAGTTGCCAAGCATCTAAACTAGTTTGCCAAACCAACCAACCTAGGGGGTCCAAACTAGAAAAAATAAAGGTGTCATTGTTAAAAAGTGATTGTAATTCAGCCATGGAATAATTAGTACAATCGCTCCAGTTCTGATATGCCGCTAGAGCATGAATAGCAGGGGCATTCATTTGCTTAGAAGTTGCCAATCCAAATCAAGTAGTTTGATAAATTGATTCATTTAAAAATAGAATCTGTTATGGGATGAGGCACGCGCGGTGTAACGCTTCTGTGCCTTGCACTTGACAGGATTTAGAACCCCAAACTGATTTAAGGTCAATTGTGGATTTCCACAGATCATAGCTGACAATTTATCAATAAAGGATTTAGAATATAATAATTTAGTGTGGGTGAGCATTATTTTAGAATTTAAAGAAGCATTTAATTTAAAATAGAACGACCCGTGGTTTATCAAAGTCGATAAAATATGTGAATTTTTTCAAAAACGTTTTAGAGCTGCCTTCCAAAGGAGCCGGGTAATGCTCCCATTGTGTATAATTAAAAACATTTCTAAACGTATTAGCTTTATGCAGATAATGATTACCATAGTGCTGATAGCAGAACAAATCCGCATAATTTGCAGTATTCAAATACAAATCTTCAGCATCAAAGGCAGCATAGTATTTAAAATCTGAGAACAAGGATTGTACAGCTTGTACGTCCCAATCATCAGACTTTATGTTATGTTTCACTACATCACCCATTGAAACACGAGGGAACATTTTGAAACATTAATTATCTCTGTAGGGCCATGGATTTGAAAATCTACAGCATCCCAAACTATGCCATCTATAACTGGCCAGGAAGTGATGTTGACAAAAGTCTGGTCTCTTTTCATTATGTGAGAAGAAGAGTGCGGAGCCAAAGTCCAATCTACCAGTTTATCAGCAAAGCGTTCAGGAAGGCAGTGACCATTGATTAGAAGGAAAAATGATGTCACAAAGCCAATGGACATGAACAAAAAAATTGCGATGAGCACCAACCAGATGTATGTCCAAGGCGGAATCAAATAAGTTTGTTTAAACCAGGTGACAAAAATAGAAAATTAGGAAGGGGCCTTTGACGATGTGGAATGTGAGTCAAAGGAAAAACGTGATTCCTTAATGGCCTAAGGTCGCAAACCAGTTAATGACACGGTAGTGGGATAAGCATATTCAGTTATTTCATTTTGAGTGGAAGCAGGCGGGAGCAACAAAGGATTGTTAACAGAGTCCAGCTCAATGGCGGTGTCATCCTGCATGTTGTTGGTAGCGGGTAAGCCTGGATCTCTCAATACAGTTGTTGTAGAGACCGCTCGCGTGATGCTATTCAGGATCGGCCAGATGTTGTAGCTTGACATTGTCCACTTAGATGTATCTTTTCTCCTTTCGACCAGGAAGCAGTGGTAAAATGACTGTACGAGTACCCTTCACTCCAAGCACTGGAACAGGTGCACGATAAGAGGGGCCAAACTCTTTCTTGTTCTCCACCTTCTCTCGGCCCAGGTCTATGATTTTGGGTAGCCAGCCGACTACCGGAATCTGCACCGCAGCATTAGTGGGTGAGGGTAAATGTTCCTTTGCAAGACTGTCACGGGTCTCTTGTAGTTTCTGTAAAACAGCAGAATGATTATCTACATCAAAGGATGCGACTGATGCCGCCATGTCTAGACCATCAGGGTCTGGCACAAACATTTTCATGCCGAAGAGCATTTTGTATGGTGTCCGCCCACCCAGAGATCTTCTAGGGAGATTATTTAGTGCACGTTGTACGCTATACAAATGGGCAAACCAGTTCCTGCCAGTCCCTATGACCCTAGCTGTCAAGGATTGCTTTAAGTCATGGTTTATTCGCTCCACAATTAAATTGCCCTCAGGCCTGTATGGAGATGAACATTTGACTTGCATCCCCAAAGACCTCATGGTATCCTTGTACGCCTTAGAGGCGAACGCTGGATCCTGTTCCGAATGGAAGGTACCACATGCAAAAATTTCTACAAAGACACGCAAATCCCTGACCAAACCCATAGATAGCGTGTGCATGAATCAACTGCAAATAAGATGAACTTATAGGCAGTATCTGAAGAAAAAGGACCACAGTAATCTAAATAAACACAACTGAAAGGTTTATTAGAAATGCATAGCTGTGTTTGTGGTGGGCGAGTTGCCATAGACAGTTTAATCTGCTGACAAATGTCACAAGAAAGTACGTAATTACGGGTTTGTTTATATAAGCTGCGCCACCAGTAACGCTGCTGCAAGATAAAAACAGTAGCAGACACTCCAGCATGCGCCGAAGCCATGCCACTGTGTGCGGCTGTTATCAGTGAAGGTCTACGGTCCGCGTTGGGTATCAACCTGTCACCAACATTGTTAGTTCTCACATAAGGAACATTAGCGGGAGTTAAATAATAAGAGCATTAGGAAGGGCAACCCTGTAGGTAATTATCACCCCTCTCTGTAGCAGCTATTGCTGCCAAAATGTAATTATCATTCTTATTCATGGATCTTGTAACTGCTGCAACTGAACACGTGGCTACTGCTGATTTGGCAGCTTCATCTGCCAAACTGTTGCTAACTGCGTGCACTCCTACACGCAGATGACATAGAGTATGAATTACTTATGTGAGAGTCAGACGGTCTTTAAGATCTGTGACTCGAACCCAAAGCATTTTATGTTTAATTGCACCGCCTTTAGAATCACGATAGTCATTCTGAGACCAAAAGAATAAGTTGTCATTGAAAGACACAGTAATAGGAATAGCTTACAATTAAGGTAGTCCCATTTGGATCTGCAAACTCCAGAGCCATTACCAATGCGAGCAGCTCCGCTAATTGGGCTGTACAGTCTCCTAGTGCCTGTGTGTGGACAACATTGGACTTGAACTCCCCCTTCACTATGGTACCTGCCACTATAGCACAGGCCGCCGAGTAAGAATGCTTTGACCCGGTAGCCGACTGCACCGAACAGTCGGGGTAAATGATACATCGGTACTGTTCAAGGGGGCACATCGACAGAGGAGGAGGATGAACAAATTCATACTGCAAGAACTCCTCTGTACACAATGATGAGTCAAAAATAAACGTGACATCTGGAGAGGTCAACGATGTGGCCCATTCTATCCAACGGGGATGCAAAACCTTAGAGTTTGCTACACTTGCCTTTGTCACCGCTTCCAAACCTGGACATGGTGTTACAACCAAAATCCGTTTCCCTTGTGCCAGTGCGCGTTCCTTTAGGATCGCCATCTGGACAACTGTCAAACTTTTTCAATAGAGGAAAACTGCAATTCAGCTGAAGTGTACAAATGGGATTTGTAAGCAATAGGTACTGTGTCGCCTTCATTAAACGTCAAGTAAGTGAAACCCACATGGCCTGGGACGATTCGTATCACCAGGTTAGTATGGTTATCACGAGTCAACAAGAATTTGATGCAATAAGATCAGACTGCAAAGATTGCAGTACAGTAGAATGTTCCAGAAGCCAGCAGGCTTTTGAAAAAGTATGTTGTATCAAAGCATACAAAGGCTTGATACGCTGGGCATAATCGGGAATGTAAGTTCGACCGAAATTTAAAAAAACAGCAAAGACTCTAATTTTTTCAGTGTAGTCGGAGGGCGCAAACGTGCACATTTTTCCAACAAGGGAGGTGCCAAGCCTCTCCCTTCATTGTTGAGCTCGTAGCCCAAAAACAACACTGTGTACTCCGCAATATGTGATTTAGCAAAGTTACATTTGTAACCGTGGTCTGCAAACAAAACTATGATGCGATCCATGCGACAAAGATGCGGCCACAGCTCGTCGTCCGTTAGATAAATATCAACGTATGCGTCTTCATCTATGCTGTCTAACAAAGAGACAGTTTTCCGCCCACCGTGAAGGCGGTCCATTGACTGCTTTCAGGTTATAGATTTGTGTGAAAAAGCAGTTGGAAATGTCTAGTGTAGTATATATTTTTTACGAACAAGACTGTCGACTAACGCAGAACTATGGGTATTTTGCACCGACAATGTGAGTTCAAATGTCGGTGATCTAAAACTAAGCAGTACAACCCATCGGGTTTTGCTACTGTAAATAGAGGATTATTAATCGGTGACACACATGACTTAATTATTCCTTGATGCTCTAGTTGATCCAGAATATTTGCAATGGGAGCTTTTGCCTCCCGCCGAGAGGATATTGGGGTTGTGGCTGTGGCATAGACCGTAATGGTATCTCATGCGGGGGAGAATCTTTATACCAGCCCACCTGAGTACAGTACAGAGCCGGTGCAAGCACCAAAGCCCACTTTTCTGATAAAGCCATTGCTTGCTCCTTGGAGACATTATGTGAAAAACTGGGGAGTATAACCTCCTCACCCCTGGGAATGGCTGAAACAAAAGGCGGCGGCCAATTTCTCTGCCAAAAGTATGTCAGCCGAAGAAGTCAGATTTTCCCAAAAAATCCATTTAATTACACGTTGCATGTCACCTTCAATTAGAAGTACTATATCATATAATCTGTCAGGGGGAGCCACCCGGGTGTCAGCCGTTTCAACTGTGATGAATGTTTCAGTTGCTGTCGCCTCCAGAAATGGACACAGTGCTTGCCGCACTATTGTAATCTCCGCTGCGCTGCCTAGCAGCGTTACTGCCCATGTTAGGTTCCGGAGCCGGGCTCTCACCGTCTGTGGCATATCTTGCTGTTAAAGCAGCAACTTTCTTTTTCTGAAAAGGCGGCCGTGGATGAAGAAAATCATCTGGTTTCTCTTTGCTTTCAGTCTGACGAGGCTGCTCATGACCTTGCGGGGCACCTCGACCTCTGCCGCGATCCTGGCGTTTCCCTCCACCGGCTTGTGAGCCTGATGTTGCCTGTGGAGAATGAGGAGAACGCTGAACAGGAACTTATGACTTGTCAGGAGACCTAATTCTCACGCGGTCGCGCAAATCATAAGTGCGCTCAGAAGGTTCGAGAACTAGTGACGCTGCACGCGACCCTTCTGTTTGTTGTTGCTTCCCCTGTTTCTTAATTTTCCAATTCTTTTTTGGAAAGTTTGGACGGTCGTCTTTAGCAGACTGTGCCGTCTGTGTTTGCTGTTGCATTGGAATTCTAGCAAAAGGCTTAACACCCAAACTATTGCGCCCAATTGTCCTATAAGCTTCTGCAATACTTTTTGGTAATTCACAGGGTTTCTCCTCATCTCGGACAAGGCACAAAGCATTAGACACTTGAAAGTTAACCGCATCGCCCTTGATATTAGCGAGGATCAGATCAGCAACTACGTCAAACACTGCAACCAACCTCATCGCTAACTCCACAGCCGCCTACGGTCCGTGTTCATCCTGAACACGCTTAATCACGGAGGAGAGCACAGTCATAGATGGTGTGCCAAAACATTTTGCATACACCGCCGCAAACACTTTACCCCAATTTTCTTAATCAGTTACTTCTGGTATTAAGTCTTTCTGCAAACTAATAGAAAGAATCCTGTGTTTCTCCACAGGAGTAGTATTCGGAAATACTGCTTCCAGCTGGTCAAATTTTTCTGCAAGCCAGTAAGGTAAATCTTCCTTATTCTGGGCACGCTTGCACATAACCGAATTAACCATAACCGGACTAATAGTTAGTTCCACTGGTCAAGCTGGTTGCGCAGCAACCCCAGGTGCTCCCACCTGTAGATTGCGTGAGACGTATTGTACTAGAGCCCTGTGCACCTCGATCAAGGAGGTGTGTAAAATGCGCAACTCGTCTACAGCGACTACTAGATAACGTGGATGTGGTGAGAACCCGGCCAAAACTGGCCAAGTGGCCCCTGGAATCGATAAAGAACCTAACCGCACTGGGTTCACGGTTTGGGGTAGGGCACCATTAAACCAAATACGATGTTGCCATGCCGAAATCGGAACCTCAAGTGTCGTATATGGCCGATACGCTACAGGTATTGCAGTGGGAGTGTATGAATGAAACAAATTATCATCTCCATTTCCTACCGGAAAGGTCACCCAATAATAAAACACTTCAAAGTGACGAGCTGGATTAGCCCCTACCACAAATATGAGTGAGATACCCACGTCGGGCACTCCAAAAGTAGTCAAATGACGACGGAGCGCCCCGCGGCTATGTGCCGCAATATCTACCTCAGCCACATTGAGTAGAAAAGAAGAACAACTTATAGCGTGGCAGCGCAATAGGGTAGTAATTCAAAAGAACTATTAAACCATTTAATGTATCAATCTTGAAATGAAACCTATAAAAATTTCAATATAGGTAGGTTATGCCGTCACAGCTGTTTAGCGGAAAACAGAAGCGAGGGTATCATGGACAAGCACAAGTACTACTAAAGTGCCTCATAAATAAGAACCAGACCAAACGTTAGGTGCACCATGTTGCAGGGATTCTGCACATATACAGAACTTTGCGCAGGAAACCAGGACCTCAATGTGTAGTGGTGTACCAAAACACCCACTTCGGTACCCAGAACCCCAATCCGACTAGTTATAGTGTCTCATTCGTTCTCCATGCTACAGCGAAGCTACCAATGATTAGACATTCTTGAACATGTTACTCCGTCCCTCTCAGGATACGTGGGAACAAGAACACTCTTTTGTTCAAACTCTTGTACTTGTCCCCAACATGAGTAAATAGAGTCAAGGAATAGTTTAAAATGTTTATTTTAACTAACGTGCTCTATAATGCAATACACTAGCCAATACTAGCAGCAATATACATAAGATCAAACAAATCAGCATTGTTACAATTCCATATAGAAAAAAAGGGGAAATCATATTATAATGATGGTGTAAACAGGACTATAGCACCTTGTCACACTCCCCGTGCTGGAAGCTAGTTTATTATAATTATAGAAGACCTCCAGGCTTTGTCAGGGGGACCCCATACCTCTGAGTTCAGATGCAGGAATTTACATCTCCGGATAAGCACAGCTCTTCTATCCTGGAAAGAGTTTCTCCAAGTGTGTTGACATGCATGCAATGCAATATTAAAAGCACCAGATTTAAAGGTTTGCAGCTGTGTTCTATGTTATGGCTAGGGAAGTGAGACTGACCGAAGCAAATCAACAGAGCTCATTGTTTTTCGACCTTGAACACGCTGTACAAACGAGGAGCAGAGTGTTCAACTAAATATGTGAAATTCAGACAGTTCTCATATGAAAGCGAGCAAAGTGTTTACGAGAAATGTGGCATGTAGTAACGTGAGCAAAAGCGGCAAAATGGCAGCCAAGCATATACCAACTTATGCTAACTTAGCAATGTCCGCACTACACCATCAGATAGTGAAAGTGCAGGGAACAGGGGCTGTGACTCCTGTGCTCAACAAAGGACTCCCAGGCTGCCACTCCTACCTCCTTCCAGTGGCTAGCCTTGCACCTTGGACACCGTCCCTCAAAGAAAGGGACGCTGTATGAAGCAGCACAACAATCACATTGACCACTGGCTGAGCCCGGCCACAAAATGGGGCACTTATATTTAAAGAGGAAAGAGGGCCTGCAGAACCCTGCGCTCCAAACAGCAACAGCACTAGACTGGCCTATGAGGGTTCCACACACCTGCCGTGGGTTGCCTTTCATTTTGAAGGGGAGAGACTGTGAACCCAACAGGAAGCCCTATGAGGCCCAAAGCTGCACAACCCAGAAAGCAACCAAGAGTACAGCTAAATAAGAGAATCCCAAAAAGAAGAAAAGGGAGTGAAGCAGCGCAAGTCACAGAACGATCAGCCACAGTGCCTGTGAGAAGCAACACAACCCTTCAGCGTCAGCAACATTGCCCTCCAAGAATGGTTGGACACAGATGTGTTAAACCCAGCAAGCGCCACTGCCAATGTGTGCAGCCAGAGATTTGTTTACGCTGAGAAAGCCCAAAGTGTATTGGTTGAGAGAAGAGGCTTAGAGAAGAGGCCCCACAACAGTGACAAGCTCTGATAAGAGTGATGAGTGTTGCAAACACCCTAGTGGTGAGTGGTCACCACTGCAGCTGCCATCAAGTGGCCACCACTGCAAGAAACAGCAGGCATGCAGAGAGCCAGCCAACGGCATCCATGAGGACTAGCTACTAGCCTCATTGCTGTTAGAGCAGAGACAATGCCGAATGACCATATAGATGGTGTATAGCTGCATGAAGGTAGCAGCACCAGCTGACCATCCTAGCACTGCATAGCCACCATTGGCCCATCAATGAGAATGTTGCATGGAGTGACCAACCCTACCAGGTGCACATGACCACAGGCTGGATACAACGGTGCGAAGTTACCCACCATCAATGACGCAAAGCACCAAGGCAAGTTGGATGTCCCCTAGTGACAAGCTGCCACCACTGCAGGAGAAAAGAGACCCTCATCTCTCACTGCGATCCTGAGATGCACCCGGAATACCTTGCTGAGGAAAATAAAGGTATGGAAGAGGCTGCAGAGCAGATCCATCAAAACACACCTACCTCCACTGCCATCCACACAATGGCTGATGCACCTGGGAAGATGCCCAGTCCTACAGACAGGACCAGACCTGTGAGAGGTCCATGACAGGAGAAGATGCGTAGTCCAACGGACACGACGGAGCTGGCGGGAGGTCCCAGTGAGAAGAGCTGACAACAAGTGGCCTGTCACCACTTTGCAGCATGTGCAGAAAAGACATGTGACACGTGACATGTCACAATTTTGCAGCATGTGCAGAGAAGACATGTGGCTGGATGCCACATCAAACTGCAAGCAAGTAGGAAGAAGAGAGCGTGGCACATTGCCACGCTGTTCAGAAAAAAAGGAGTGGCGAGAAAGGAGGGTGAAAATCCTGTCACACAGAAGAAAGGACTACCACAGTTGCGCAGGAGACATTAACAAGGGGATAAGAATGAGGACTCATACCACTACAGTGCACCTACCAACACAAGCCAGCTACCGAGGTGCGGTGACGTCAAAGGAGATAGCTCAGCAGGAGTACCGAACATAAGCCGTCTGCATGCGCAAACAGTGTATCTACCCGACAGTGCACAGTGTAATAACCCAGCCACCTGTCATCGGCTGCTTAGAGCAAACAGCATCCCTTCTCGCAAATGTACATGCCAAAGAAGAGCTGCACTAAGTATACAATGAGTTACGTGGCTGCAAACTCCCTCCAGTCACCTTTCCTCTGTACAAGTCATCACCACCTGTTGTACAAGTCATCTAATGACAACCACTTCATGTACATCACCACCACCCCTGGAGCGTCAAGCAACAAGACAGGAGTTCTGCACCTTTGCCATAGCCATACAAATTGACAAGAAGCACCAGTGACGATCTGAAGAACCAGTGACCACCTGCTCACCTGGTTTACATCCTGATCCCGGTAGTGAGCGCATGTTCTGACCAGGACACATCCACCCCTGACTTTGCACTAGTGAATAGGCAGTGGCTCTGAGGTGGTCTTTAGGGCCGGGAACAGAAACCGGCCCAGGCAAACTGCTCGACTGGCCTCCCTGAGAGGGGAGGAGAGGTGAGGCCGAGCTATTTGTTAGGGCTGGTTATGGACAATTGTGTCACAGGGGGCCAGTATTGCCGACCCCCGGTAACAAAAACGCCCCCCCCCCCCGGGGGGCAAAAACTGGCCCCCACCCTGGCGGCCCAACGGGGAAACACTCGGTGCCCGCTACGGCCAGTCCGGCCCTGGTGGTTTTGCGGCTTTCTAGATGCAGACACATATGCAGTCCCAATACAGCTCACAGGTAGTCCCATGGCAATTCAACCAGTGGGCCTCCCCCAAGCGTGAGAGATGGACTTGACTTTGCCCCTCCTATGGATTCCAGGTGGAAGCCAGGTCGTGTAACAGAGATTGCACAGGCCACAGCACACCAAGACTTTCGTCAGTGGATCAAGCAACACCATCATCAAGAATTTACAATGGACTCCATCGACGCTCCTGGTGCACCCAGTTTGAACTGTAAAAAACACTAACTGTAACCATCACAGCTAGAGCAGACTGGACTGATCGACATCACTTAGGTGGACTGTCACTCAACTGACGTAATGCCACAGAGTTCGAACTTCATCAGCACTGTGTTCGTGCCCAGAAGTACCTGGTTGAAATATTTATGTGTGCTGAGATGTTCGGGTGCTCTCAGCTGTACCTGTGGACTGCCTCTTGAAGCTGTGAGACTTGATTTGTTTTTTAGATGTTTTTCATTCCTTCCCACAGGT
The DNA here is from genome assembly GCF_964204655.1 of Triturus cristatus. Lineage (NCBI taxonomy): Eukaryota > Metazoa > Chordata > Amphibia > Caudata > Salamandridae > Triturus > Triturus cristatus. The sequence continues at coordinate 621,903,105 of NC_140585.1, forward strand.
TGGAATTTGTTTTTGTTTTTAATAAAATTTGGAAGGAATGTTGTGTCCTGCAGGACACAGTCTAGTGTTTTACCAGCCTCTCCAACGAGGGCTGACCCACACCAATCCAACACAGGCCTCACCAGTCAGGTGACCCAGTCAATAAAAAGGTGCCAGTGCACATGCTTGTGGCCAGTGCTAATTACCAAATGTACTGTGTCCGTCTCCTTATTTCCAAAGTATGTGGGCCTCCGGCCCATGACTTTACACAGGTCCATCTGCGAGTTACTGTCGGTGCCCCACAGAACTAATAGTGGAAGAGTGATCAAACTTAAAATGGTAATGCTACTTTGATTACAGTTGCAAGAAACTATTCAAAAATGTCAATTAATACAAACCTTTGCAGCACGATCACTGCCCAACAAAGCCCTCCTATGCTCAGAAGTGTACACTGGCTTCCTGTGCAATCAAGAGTGAAATTTAAAGCTTCAACGCTGACCCAGCAGACCTTTTATGATAAAACACTGTTTTAATTTAACAAGGTAAATTAAACAGTACAGCTGCCAGGCACAATGTGTGCTCAGAGAGAAGCGGCTCCTGATAGTAGGAGGAATAAAACATCTCCTTAAAACACTTAGGGGCTTGTTTGCAAGGCCTTTGCACCGCCAGTGTGTCTCTTTTATTGATGCACTATCAGCGCAATGGGCTTCCTCATATTTACAAGGCTATGTAAAGTCACCCTGCATGACTTTTCGGGGCCTTGTAAATATGTTTCGCTCTCACACATAACTTTGCAAACAATGGGCATTCCATGGATGTTGCTGTGGGTGTGCTGGCAAAGCTCTTCTGCCTATGAAGAGAAACCGCTGCTGCCTTTAAGAGCTCATTTTTGCTGGAGTGCACCTGAGCCTAGTAATGATGCAAACCCTTGAAGTGTGCAGCGACCATTTAGATTAAATCATAATCATGAAATGAAACTATTCAAAGGATTTGTGAAAGCGATTTTATCTCTAACAAATAAAAGGGAGAGCGGAACTGCATTCCACAGCTGAGCAGCAAACATTATGAAAGATGCACGTTCAAGCAAGAAAGAAGCTGAGCATCTCAATACTCTCAAGGGAATGGACAACATGATTTATCATCTCAGAAAGGAAGGACCTTCATCATTGAATACGTTATGGTTCATAGGGAGAATTGTAAAATCATTCCTCTGCACCAGGGGTTCCTACTTCCTATGTTTGTTCAATAGTCAGCCATGACCCACTGCTAGACCGATATCAAATGGCATGAAGGAGCTAAGAAGGCCCATGTCTGTAATGTGCCACAGTCAGTTTTTGGCGAAAACTGCTAGTGAACAGTGGATGTGAATTCCATGAGGGTCATTCAATGTGGGGGACTGATTATCCTAACACCGAAGGCATAATGGACGCTCCCATTCTTGTTCCTAATGTGACAAGCGCTGGATGGAGTGGGACGAACCATGTGGCATGGGGAGAAGAGAAGTTTTCAGGTGCATTGCTAGTACTTAAATTGAGCTGGTGTTTACAGGTGGGGCCCACCGCACTCATTTTTGGGGACTGGTTATTGTTTTTCCTTATTAGTCTTTGACCCAGAGCAAGAGAGAGAAAAACACAAAATGGAAAAGAAAGAGGGTGAGAAAGACAGAAGTGACTAAGAAAGTAAGGATGACTAAGAACCTTAAGACTGAGATAAAGGCGCAGGTAGTGTCCACAAAAGATGAAAGCAGCATGAGGGGGAACCAAGAATATGCAGCCTTGGTGTTCAATATCTCAGGCCACGGGATTCCGAAAAATACTTTGGGCAACGGCACTTATTCTTTTGCAAATTTATAAATTAAGCACTAGGGATTACTATAAAAAAACAAGAATCTGACTTGCTATTTATTGCTGAATTGCCGGTGTACATTACTTTGCACATTGCTTCCTTATCCTTTATCAACCTGGGGTAGATTTGCTTAAAGTTCATGCAATGCAGCAAGGCACGTTACTGCGCTGAATTCTGTAAATGGAAGACAGTTGAACAGTACCATATTTACAAAGATATGGTGATGTTCTACGCTATCCCTTGTGGCTGCCTGCAGCCACAGCAGCACTCTTGCGCCATGGCACAAGGGTGACTGCGTTTTGGGCAGGATTGTTTCCAGCATAAACAAGCATTTGCAATGCAATCGGTCTTGCCTTTGGGACCTTATATGTATTTACCTATGCAGCACATTAGCTTGGGTGCTGAAACATCTACTGTTCTTTAACCCCTTGTGTGCCCATGATGAGCTGGACTCGTCATGGAGCACAGTCGCGCTGTGCCCATGATGAGTCCAGCTCGTAATGAGGCATTCCCTGGGGAATCCCTCTGGTGCGGGCACCAGAGGGATTCCCTTTTAGTGAAAATAGCCTCGGGAGCTGGGGAAGAGCTTCCCCAGCTCCCGAGGCCCCCCCCCTTCACTGTAATGACGATCGGCGCGCACGTCGCGCCGACGTCATTACAGTGAAAGTGAAACTGAAATGAGCCAAGAGGCTCATTTCAGTTTCACTTTCTACGTGCTCAGGGGGCTATCTCAGCCCCCTGAGCATATAGAAAGACGGGAGAGGTATCGTTGGAAAGGGGAGAATCTCCCCTTTCCAATGATACCCCTCCCCAGTGGATCCCTGCTTGGGGATCGCCACAGGAGGGCGATCCCCAAGCAGGGATCCACCCACTAGACACCAGGGAGCGGCCCCTTGGGCAAGGGCCTTTGCTCCCCCCAACTGACGTTGGCACCACTTAGTCTTTTTACCCCCCCTGGGGGGCAGTAAAAAACCCACTAGACACCAGGGAATTTAAAAAAAAAATAAATAGGGGTGGGGGTTGCCCAAAACGGGCAGGCCCATGCCCCCCCAATTACTACAGTCTTTCTGCCCCCCCCGAGGGGCAGATGGGGCATTGGCCCCTAATCTGCCCCTTCGGGGGGGGCAGAAAGCCCACTAAATACCAGGGATTAGTTTTAAGGGTTTTTTTAGGGTGGGGGCTGCCCGCAACGGGCACGCCAATGCCCCCACCCACCCGCCACCATTACAGCCTTTCTGCCCCCCCTGGGGGGCAGATGGGGCATCGGCCACCAATCTGCCCCCCCGGGGGGGCAAAAAGCCCACTAGACACCAGGGAATAAAAAAATAAAAAAATAAATAGAGGTGGGGGCTGCCCAAAACGGGCAGGCCCATGCCCCCACCCCACCCCCCAATTACTACAGCCTTTCTGTCCCCCCGGGGGGGCAGATGGGGCATTGTCCCCTAATCTGCCCCTTCGGGCGGGCGGATAGCCCACTTGACGCAAGGGATTTTTTTAGCGCAATTTTCTTTAGGGTGATGGATTGTATTTAGGGTGGAGGCTGCCCGAAACAGGCACGCCAATGCCCCCACTTCTGCCACCATTACAGCCTTTCTGCCCCCCCTGGGGGGCAGATGGGGCAGTAGCCCCCAATCTGCCCCCCCCCCCCGAGGGGCAGAAAGCCCACTATCCACCAGGTATTTTTTTTGCGCAATTGTTTTTAGGGTGTGGACTGCCCGAAACGGGCACGCCAATGCCCCCACCCTCCCCCCTGACACCCCTGGGGGGCAGATGGGGCATCGGCTCCCAATCTGCCCCCCCCCCCGGGGGGGCAAAAAGCCCACTAGACACCAGGGAATTAAAAAAATACCCTGCAAACCTCAAATTTAGCTGAAAAAAATCACCTTTTTCACACATTTTTGTGTGGGAAAGTTTTGGCATCACCGGGCTGACACAAATTTCCTACCACCCAGCGTTCCCCCGGGTCTCCCGATAAAAACGGTGCCTCACTCGTGTGGGAGGCCTAAGGACCCGCCATGGGCAAGGGTCCAAAACGTAGTGAGGCGCACTACGTTTAGGACCCTTGCCTGTTGAGGCGCACTACGTTTTGGGTTTGGTAGGTTTCCCTAGGTGGCCGCCGAGCACCGGGCCAAAAACCCAAGTGACCCGCCTTGCAAAACCAGGTCGTTTTGAGATAGGCAATTTTCATGTCGCCTCACTACGTTTTGGGCCCTTGCCTGTCGCGGGTACTTGGGCCTCCCACACGATTGAGGCACCGTTTTTATCGGGAGACCCGGGGGAGCACTGGGCGGTAGGAAATTTGTGTCAGCCCGGTGATGCCACAACTTTCCCCACACAAAAATGTGTCAAAAAGGTGATTTTTTCAGCTAAATTTGAGGTTTGCAGTGCATTCTGGGTAAGGAAACGTTGGGGGATCCACGCAAGCCATACCTCCCTGGAATCCCCCGGATGTCTAGTTTTCAGAAATGTGTGGGTTTGGTAGGTTTCCCTAGGTGGCCGCCGAGCACCGGGCCAAAAACCCAAGTGACCCCCTTGCAAAACCAGGTCGTTTTGAGATAGGCAATTTTCATGTCGCCTCACTACGTTTTGGGCCCTTGCCTGTCGCGGGTACTTGGGCCTCCCACACGAGTGAGGCACCGTTTTTATCGGGAGAATCGGGGGAACACTGGGTGGTAGGAAATTTGTGTCAGCCCCGTGATGCCACAACTTTCCCACACATAAATGTGTCAAAAAGGTGATTTTTTCAGCTAAATTTGAGGTTTGCAGGGCATTCTGGGTAAGGAAACGTTGGGAGATCCACGCAAGCCATACCTCCCTGGAATCCCCCGGATGTCTACTTTTCAGAAATGTGTGGGTTTGGTAGGTTTCCCTTGGTGGCCGCTGAGCACCGGGCCAAAAACCCAAGTGACCCCCCTTGCATTTCATGTCGCCTCACTACGTTGTGGGCCCTTGCCTGTCACGGGTACTTGGGCCTCCCACACGAGTGAGGCACCGTTTTTATCGGGAGACCCGGGGGAACGCTGGGTGGTAGGAAATTTGTGTCAGCCTGGTGATGCCACAACTTTCCCACACAAAAAGTTGTGAAAAAGGTGATTCTTTCATCTAAATTTGAGGTTTGCAGGGCATTCTGGGTAAGGAAACGTTGGGGGATCCACGCAAGCCATACCTCCCTGGAATCCCCCGGGTATCTAGTTATCAGAAATGTGTGGGTTTGGTAGGGTTCCCTAGGGGGCCGCCGAGCACCGGGCCAAAAACCCAAGTGACCCCCTTGCAAAACCAGGTCGTTTTGAGATAGGCAATTTTCATGTCGCCTCACTACGTTGTGGGCCCTTGCCTGTCGCGGGTACTTGGGCCACCCACACGAGTGAGGCACCGTTTTTATCGGGAGACCCGGGGGAACGCTGGGTGGTAGGAAATTTGTGTCAGCCCGGTGATGCCTCAACTTTCCCACACTAAAATATGTGACAAAAGTGATTTTTTCAGCTAAATTTGAGCTTTGCAGGGCATTCTGGGTAAGGAAACTTTGGGGTATCCATGCAAGCCATACCTCCCTGGATTCCCCTGGCTGTCTAGTTTTCAAAACTGTATAGGTTTGCTAGGTTTCTCTAGGTGCCGGCAGAGCTATGGTTCAAAAACTACAGCTAGGCACTTTGCCAAAAAAGGGTCATTTTTCACAGCGAAATTGAGGTGTGTCCACGTTGCGTTTTGCGCCGTTTCCTGTCGCGGGCACTAGGCTGACCCACACAAGTGAGGTACCATTTTTCTCGGAAGACTTTGGGGAACGCGGGGTGGGTGGAAATTTGTGGATCCACGCAGATTCCAAAACTTTCCACATGAGAAATGTGGGTAAAATGTGGGTTTTTTGGCAATTCTTTAGGTTTACAAGGGATTCTGGGTAACAGAACCTGGTGGGAGGCAGTCAAGTCACCCCATTCTGGATTCCCCTGCGTGTCTAGTTTTCAAAAATTTATAGGTTTGCTAGGTTTCCCTAGGTGCCGGCAGAGCTATGGTTCAAAAACTACAGCTAGGCACTTTGCCAAAAAAGGGTCATTTTTCGCTGTGAAATTGAGGTGTGTCCACGTTACGTTTTGCGCCGTTTCCTGTCGCGGGCACTAGGCCGACCCACACAAGTGAGGTACCATTTTTCTTGGAAGACTTTGGGGAACGCGGGGTGGGTGGAAATTTGTGGATTCATGCAGATTCCAGAACTTTCCATCAGAGAAATGTGGGGAAAATGTGTTTTTTTGGCAATCTTTTAGGTTTGCAAGGGATTCTGGGTAACAGAACCTGGTGGGAGGCAGTCAAGTCACCCCATCCTGGATTCCCCTGGGTGTCTAGTTTTCAAAAATATATAGGTTTGCTAGGTTTTCCTAGGTGCTGGCAGAGCTATGGTTCAAAAACTACAGCTAGGCACTTTGCCAAAAAAGAGTCATTTTTCGATACAAAATTGAGGTGTGTCCGCGTTACGTTTTGCGCCGTTTCCTGTCGCGGGCACTAGGCTAACCCACACAAGTGAGGTACCATTTTTCTCGGAAGACTTTGGGGAACGCGGGGTGTGTGGAAATTTGTGGATCCACGCAGATTCCAGAACTTTCCACCACAGAAATATGGGGAAAATGTGTTTTTTTGGCAATTTTTTAGGTTTGCAAGGGATTCTGGGTAACAGAACCTGGTGGGAGGCAGTCAAGTCACCCCATCCTGGATTCCCCTGGGTGTCTAGTTTTCAAAAATGTATAGGTTTGCTAGGTTTCCTGTTGGACTTGGCCCTTTTTGCAGGGTCGTCCCTAAACTTTTTGCCTTCCTCCTGTATTTTTTCTGACCTGGTGTTGGCTGTTTTATGACTCTGGGCACCTTACCACTGCTGACCAGTGCTAAGGTGCATATGCTCTCCCTATGGTAAAATGTTAATGTTGATTGGTTTCCATGTTTGGCTTATTTGGTTTACTATCAGCCCCTAGTAAAGTGCACCAGGAGTGCCAGGGCTTGTAAATACAAATGCTGCTGGTGGGCTTGCAGCACTGGTTGTGCCACCCACAGAAGCGGCCTAGTAAAAGGTGTCTAGGGTCTGCCACTGCAGAACCTGCGCGGGGTCTTGTACTGTCGCGCTAATTGCACAAGTGCACCTACTTGCCAGTCTCCAAACCTTCACTTAACTACATATTAGTCACCCCTCTGGTAGGCCCAAGGGCAGGCTGCATTGTAGGTATAAGTTAGGACATGCCCTGATGTGTGTGGCATGTCCTAATAGTGAATTACAGCCATTTTCGTTTTTCACTATTGAAGGCTATCTGCTCTCCATAGGCCAGAATGGGCTGCTGGAATTACTACACGCTGTAATCCCAGTGGACTCATAGAGCATGGTAGAAAGTCAAGTTTAGTATGCCTGAACTCAGAATAATAAGATACTTCTTTTAGTAAAGTTTATTTTAATATCCTGTGTTTGTAAATACTACTTTTAGAAAGTTAGTATTTACTGACCTGGCCATTTCAGTCCGCCTCTGCTATGTGTGTGTGTTCTGCCTAGTAACAGTAAAGGAGCAGGGCTGGGGAATTCCAGGAGACAGGCTGGCTGCCAGGTGGTGGGTAGAGAGATTACACCAGGATGGGTGGGAGGAGTACACCTTTGACTCTGAATAGACTTGTGCTCTGCCACCACAATGCCGGCTCCGCCCCCTGTGGAGCGGCTGATGTCTCTGCCCTGCTGCTGAAAGGAAAGAGCAGAGTCACCACAACAAAGTGCTCCAAAACTGGACTGAGCCAGGCCCAGGCCCCCTGGCGACAAAGAACAAAAGAATTGTGCTATAAAAGAAGGAGCCCTGCTCCTAAGAAATCAGATCCTGTTTGCGCCAAGAAGAAACTCTGCCCGAAGAGAAGGACCTGGGAAAGCTGCATGGAGGACTACTGTCTCTGACCTGTGAGACTGGCCTGTGGTGGGTGCCTTGCTGCAAGAAGGAGAGGAAGAAAAGACTTGAGAAGAAAAGACTTTATGATCAACTTGTGCTTTAAACAATCTCCAAGGGCTTGCTGGTGAACTTGCCCCCTGAACTACACCCCAGGAACAGTGGGCGCTACCTTTCCCCAAGAAGAAGAGAAGCTGCTGGAGGCGATCCTGTAACGCTGACCCCAGAGGACCTGTGTGCCCCTCATCTGAGCACCGCGACGTCTGCCACCGGGGCTACTGTAAGCACCACAAGGGCCTGCCTGCCTGGCCCAAGCATCGCAAGCAACTGCCCCCCGAGCCGTAGCTCGCACCGCAAAGAAGAGACTGATCAGGCTCCAAGCGCCGAGCCTCTGCGACCCTGCGCCGCCGAGATCACTGCAAGGACCTGTGCACCGTTCGTCCCCTGAGTGAAGCCGACAGCGCGACGCGCTGAAGAAATTGCCCCCGAGCTGCCCCTCCTGCTTCTGAACTGGGTCGTGTGCCTGGGACCATCCGAAGAGCCCCACGAAGCATCGCCGCCCGCTGATCAGGAGGGATGACAACGCGACGTGGGACACCCCTCTAAGGACCCCTGAGGCTGCTGCGACCATCTTGCCCAAGACCAAAGGTATTGTGAACTGCCCGCCTTGGTGCGACACATACTTCACTCCGTACGAGCCGTACCTGCACTGTCGTCCGTGTACGGCGCGTCCCTGTCTCTGTGCGGCCCGTCCAGCATGAAATACATTGCTGGTGCTCACGCGGGAAGCGTGAGGTTTGGAAAGAGGTGTACCGAACGTGTACGACACGTACCTACGAGGGTGCGGTCCGTACGGTTCACGTCCCGAGTACGCGTACTCACGCGAGAAGCGTGAGGAACGGCACGACACGACCAAACAGCGGTACGAAGTGTACCGGAGGCGCTAGGAAGCGCACAATACCCCAAAGAAGCTTGTTTTGAATAGAAAAGTGCCATTTTAAGAACTGTGGACTGCCTAAAAGCATTGAAAGTAACTGGAACCTTATTTAAAGAGAGAAGACTGTATCTGAAGCCTGCATAAGAGTTTTATATAAAGACCTTTATTTTCCTAAATACAGCCTTGTGTCTCTGTGTGGTGGGGTGGTGATTATTGTGTGGGACGCCTTGAATGCTTAGCCTAATGCCCTCTGGAAATCTAGCCTGACTGCTCGCGCCACGTTACCTAGAGGGTGAGCAGGGGTTATTTTTAAAGAGGTAATCCTACGCCCTGACTTAGAGGAAAGGGTCCCTGCTTGTCGCAAGTGCATACCTGCGCCAACCAAAGACCCCGGATTCTAACATTTCCCTAGGTGCCGGCAGAGCTATGGTTCAAAAACTACAGCTAGGCACTTTGCCAAAAAAGGGTCATTTTTCGCTACGAAATTGAGGTGTGTCCATGTTACGTTTTGCGCCGTTTCCTGTCGCGGGCACTAGGCTAACCCACACAAGTGAGGTACCATTTTTCTCGGAAGACTTTGGGGAATGCGGGGTGGGTGGAAATTGTGGATCCACGCAGATTCCAGAACTTTCCACCAGATAAATGTGGGGAAAAAGTGTTTTTTGGCAATTTTTTAGGTTTGCAAGGGATTCTGGGTAACAGAACCTGGTGGGAGGCAGTCAAGTCACCCCATCTTAGATTCCCCTGGGTGTCTAGTTTAAAAAAATGTATAGGTTTACTAGGTTTCCCTAGCTGCCGGCAGAGCTAGGGTTAAAAAACTACAGCTAGGCACTTTGCTAAAAAAGGGTAATTTTGCATTGTGAAAATGTGGTGTGTTCACGTTGGGTTTTGAGCCGTTTCCTGTTGTGGGCACTATGCCTACCCCTACAAGTGAGGTACCATTTTTATCGGGAGACTTAGGGTAATTCAGATTTGTAAAGGAACTGTTATTACCTATTGACTTTCGATGCATTTCTGTCTTCCAAATGAAAGACATTGTGTAAAAAAGAAGTCATTCTAACAAATGACTGATAATTCTCATGCTAGTATGAGTATTCCCAATTTCGGAAATGTGCAAATATCTACTGTTTCTAAACTCTATATTTTGTTCCCATTTCAGAAATACATAGGTATTTTTCATACCGATTTTCCATGTACATATTTTTACAGAATAATTACTATATACCCGGTACATATTAAAAAACCATTGCAAGTTGCTGCTCAGTTTTTGGATCTGGGTTCGTCAGGTTCTTGGTGAACCTACAAGTCCTATATATCCCCACAACCATAACCAGCAGATGTAACGTTATATTGCTTTCAAAGAGTTGTCATAATTAGAAGAAGTTACAGGTGATAACGTTGACACAAAGGTCTTTTTTATTCAACAAATTTTCAATTTATCCTATATTTAACTGTTAGTTTCTATGAAAAAACCTTCATGGATCTACACAAATGACCCCTTGCTGAATTCAGAATGTTGTCTACTTCTCTAAAATGTATAGCTTTCCAGGATCCATTATTGCTTTTGTACACATTTCTACCATTAACTGGAAGGAGGTCGAAAGCACAAAAAATAGCAAAAATAGGCTATGTCCCAGAAAGCCAAAACTGTGTAAAACATTTTGGGTTTCTGACAAAAGTCTGGTATCCCCTAAAAGCTGGGAAAATGGTGATTTCAGCCCCACAAACCCTTTTTTGATAACACTTGCAGGGAAAAACTCAGAAGCTTTCATTTGCAGCCCGTTTTTCCCATTTTCCCCCCAAAAAACTACATTTTGCTGTATTTTGGCTCATTTCTGTGACCCTTCCAGGGGAATCCACAAACCCTGAGTACATTCAGAATCCCCATGATGTTGGAAGAAAAGGACGCAAATTTGGCGTGGATACCTTATGTGGTCAAAAAGTTACAGGAGCCTCAGCGCGCACTACCCCAAATAGCCAAAAAAGGGCGTGGCACAGGAGGGGAAAAGGCCTGGCAGCCAAGGGGTTAACATAGAAGGAAAGTAAGCACCAAACTGCTTGACACACCAAATATAGGAACACATGGAGAGAAATATTGCCTTTCAGCAGGAAATGGTATAGTCCAAAGCTCTGTTTTAAATATAAAATTAGGGCCTTCGGTGGTCATATAACTGAAAATACAAGATTTGAAAAAAATATTATTGTCTACGGGACTCGTGGAAGACAAAAAAAATTTATGGACTTGAATCCAGAGAATGCTAAAGTGATTCTGGTATTATACTGACCTCTGCTGGTCGTTTTCTATCAAGAACGTTAAATAGAGGCAGTTGCCAGAAATATAAAAAAAAGAAAGTCCCTCAGCAGAAAGCAATTCTGGTATTTTACTGACCTCTACTTGTCATTTTCTATCTAGACCAGGGGTTCTCACAAACTTTCTCTTGGGGGCCAAATTTACAGTGTGGTTTGTGGCCGAGGGATGCACCTTGGGGGCGGGGTCATTGGGGGAGGGGGCGGGGCTAGAGCAACAAAAAAAAACTGTGACCATGAGGTGGAACACAGGTCCCTGCAGCGGACGCCTTCGTCCACTGAGCCACCGGACCCGGCATACACATATCTCTCTATCTCCCTCCCTCCCTCCTCTGTCTCCCTCCCTCCTCCGTCTCCCTCCGTCCTCCGTCTCCCTCCCTCTCCCTCCGTCTCCCTCCCTCTCCCTCCGTCTCCCTCCCTCTCCCAATGTCTCCCTCCCTCTCCCTCCGTCTCCCTCCCTCTCCCTCCATCTCCCTATGTCTCCCTCCCTCTCCCTCCGTCTCCCTCCCTCCTCCATCTCCCTCCCTCCTCCATCTCCCTCCCTCCTCCGTCTCCCTCCCTCTCTCCTTCTATCCGTCTCTCTCCCTCTCCGTCTCTCTCTGTCTCCCCCTCTCTGTCTCCCTCCCCCCTCTGTCTCCCTCCCCATCTGTCTCCCTCCCTCCCTGTCTCCCTCCCTCTCTCTCCCCCTCTCTGTCTCCCTCTCTCCCTCCCTCTCCGTCTCCCTCTGTCTCCCCCCTCTCGGTCTCCCCCTCTCTGTTTCCCCCTCTCTGTCTCCCCCCTCTGTCTCCCTCCCTCCCTGTCTCCCTCCCTCTCTCTCTCCCTCTCTCCCCCCTCTCTCTCTCCGTCTCCCTCCCTCTCCGTCTTCCTCCCTCCCTCCCGACCCCTCTCCCCCTCTTCCCTCTCTCCCTCCCTCTCCGTCTCCCTCCCTCACCCCGTCTCCCTCCCTCTCAGTCATGGTTACTTTTTTCCTTTTACACTCATTATTCTGAAATTAGTGAGTGCTTTTGCATGAAAAGGTAAGGCCATGACTACAGGGCACGGAAGGGACCCGTTTCAGTGCCCATTGCTTATATTCTTTCAAAACATAGGCAGCATGGTATAAAAAGACCACATTCGTAAACACACAGTCGCTGTACACATTTTGTTTTCCAATTCACCCATCAAGCAGGTATTTCAGTACCTCCAGGCAAGGTGCACTTTCCCACACAGGGAAAATTATGCTGTTCAAAGAGAGAGGAGAAAACAAAAGTATCACTTCACTGGCAAACACTGTAAAGTGGCGCTAATGTGTTTAGGTGTAAATAAATCAATCTGGACATCTTGCAACCACTCTGTCTTGCTTTAATTAGTTATTTATTTTTCACATTTGGAATGTTTTATTTCTCTCCACCCGGAGGCTGCACTTGTGTCAGAGAAAGAAAACGTTTCCAGCAAAAATGTTATTCTTTTTTGGATCCATTTCACAGGGGAGCAAATAAACGAAAGGAGGAAAGAGAGGGTAATACCCGTTTCTTGAAGTCTCGGCTTTCACTAACTGAGGAGCGAGACAGAATGAGAGGGAAGACTCTGAGGCTTAGATGCCGTCACCGTGGTGTGCGCGCACAGTTTAATTTATGGGGACTTGGGGAGGCTGAAGAGGATTGCTTCCAGGCGCAGCCGTCTCCCTCGCTTAGAGTGAGGGGGCCCCTGGAGCGTGGGGGCCCCCGCACTGCGGGGGCTGCGTTATGCCCCTGGCAGCTGAGGCAGCTTCCCTTCCAGGGCACACACACAGCTCCACCCGAGTACTTCACAGGTCTTTAAGAGACCATTTGCATGATAACGAGGCTTTGTTGTATTTCACCTCTTAGCGCCCCAGCAGCTCCACGTGCTGACACTGTTAAACAAACACCGGTACGATGTCTGCAAGGTCCGCGGGCCGCCAAGAAAGGCTTGCCGGGCCGCTGGCGGCCCTCGGGCCGTACTATGAGTACCCCTGATCTTGACAGTTAAATAGAGGCAGTTGAACAGAAAAAAGTTCCTAAGCGGAAGCAGACAAGTCCTAGGGCTGATCTCCAGAGCCCACAAAGTACATAAACATATAAGTATACACTTGTATATACAATAGGTCTCGAATGCTACTAAAGTGTATACAAGAGGTATCAAATGCTACTAAAGTATATACAAGAGGTCTTGAATGCTCAACCTAAAAACAATCCTTAAATGTTTATTCCTCTATGTGTGTGTGCTGCAGAAGGACATGACCAGATTTACTGCCTTCAGTAAATCTTGGTTTGCGTCAAAATACATGAGTGGCTGCATGGAAAAGTCCATGCTCCACCCTTGCTATGCCTACACAACGCAGTGGAACGCAACACATCACAGGGCGCTGCGCTGCATTACTTTTTATATTTAAAAAAAACCAGACAAGGCAACGCAAATTAGCCCTTGTGAGTGGCTTTGTAACTCTCGACTGTTATTTTTCATTATGCATTTAGCCATTTCGCTCCGGGTGTGAATATCTGAACTAATATGTTTTACACTACAGTTTTCCTATGGACTAGATATTTCCTGAATTGCACCTGATCTGCCATTCAGCTCCCTTGCAGGACTCTTATTGACACAAGAGATTCATGAAAAGGGCCTGGAGAAATTAATAATTTCTTAAATTAATTATCTTTCTGCTACTGCATGTTTACATCAATTAGCAGCCAGAATGCACCGTGCTGCCTGAAAGGGCGTGCATTCCGAGCGGTGAGCGTAAATATTTGGCGTCAATGGAAGTCTTACGATTCTTGTCAAGGAAACCGCCCATCCACTATCCTTGTCTTATAGTGCCCTCTCCTGGAAATGTTACGAATCGGTGTTCAGATCACATCAGGACACGGAGGCGCTGTTCACGGCTTCTTGTCACAGCCATTTAAGAAAAGGGGCATTTTTGGTGTCGAATTGCTGATTGGTTGACGTTGAAAGAAACTCCCATTTGTTTGACTCGTACATGAAATAAAACACATTTTCAATTCAGTTCTGAAGTAAGGAAACCCCGTCTCGCGGTACAAAAGCCTAGAAGAAGCTGATAACACTTTTCATGTCAAAACATTTTCACTCACATTACAGTGGAGCACAGAATACAATTGTATATTGGTCTACAAGCGGTCCCAGATGAACCGCATTATGGAAAACACATAATTACTACTCTATGTCTTCCGTTCCAGACAACACGATATGCTATGGTAACATGAATAAGTTGGGGAACTAGAATTGATAAATATTGCCATTTACACACCCAAAAAATCATTTATTGCACAATTACTTTTGTTACGATTTTCAATACCGGAAGTATATCAAAGGTAAACAGGCTGGGTAGTTTAGGATGGAATTATTCGGTGCTGACTACAGGTGCTCATCTCATCAGCTGCATTTATGCTATCCAGATCAGCACTCTGGGATAGGTCCATCATCCACTCTGGAGTGACTTCATGCTTCCCGACAGCCAGGCTTTGTAAATGCTTTTATGGGGCTCAGGTCGCCAATGTAATCCAGAGACCCTTCTCTGGTTTTATGATGACACCCAGGGGCTTATTTACGAGCCCCTTACGCCGCCCGTACGTCACTTTTTCCCATATTAAAAGTGTGCTAGGGGCTTGCAGATAAGCTCCCTAGTGCCATCCAAGGGGCATATTATCAAGACTGGCGATAAAATTATCGCCGTTGTAGCGGCAGAAAACTGCCGCTAAAACGGCGATAATGGGCTTGATAATATGCTCTATGGAATTCCAATTGAAGCCCATGTTAGATGTGAAGGACATCTAACCTGAGCTTCAATTGGAATTCCATAGAGCATATTATCAAGCCCATTATCGCGGTTTGAGCGGCAGTTTTCTGCCGCTAAAACTGAGATAATTTTATCGCCTGTCTTGATAATATGCCCCTAAGTTTCCCCAGTCTTACCGAAAATATATGCCAAAAGAAAGTTTTTTTTCCCCCAGAACAAGGCCATCTTCCTCAGCTCCTTTCTAGAAACTTTTGGGGCAATCCATAAAGCAGGGGCCAAGAAAAAGGAATTAGGTTCCCCCCATACAATTTCCATAGGGGAAAACTGACCAGTGACACAGCGAAAACGACTGAACAGAATTACACCAAGTTTGGCAGAAAGTTATATAGTTACCTAGAAAGTGTGATTTTTATTTGGTTTACATCTGTTCAGCTGTTTTGGAGAAATTAAGATTTAAAAAAATAGAGATATCTGTTGCTACAGGACTCGCTAGAAAAAACAACAAAAAATGAGTTATGATTGGCTGGTTCTGTGGGAGCCCTGCAGGACCAAGATATGTGATTGACTGGCCACAGCATGAATACAAATATTGCGACCGCAATTGTAGAACTCAGGGACTACGTCCCTGAGTCCTGAAAAATGATTTTAAAAAGTTACAAGGGGACAGGGTAGGGATATCCTGACCCCCTAATGAGCAAGCATTGGCAAAGCCAATAGGTTTTTGCTGTGAAAAATCTAGTGGCTTTGTCAATGTTTTTTATATGTTGCACAGCAGTTGAGCTGCTGTGCAACATGGCTTACAATAAAATAAAAAGTGCTATGATGCAGTCAGCATTGTCCATGTCATAATGCTTTAAAAAAAATTTAAGCCATGGTATTCAGCAGCTAGCGCCACTATGCAACATTCCGTATCTTCATGTGGCTACACAGCACTTCAAATGCCATGTTAGTCATAAACTAAACTTTCATACAATTAATTTGAAACATGCTCTCCACAAAGCTATAAATTCAGGCAGCTGATCCTGTGCCCCTCGGTTTGAGATATTTTTACCTTCTGAACTCTAAACAACAGACATCCTGCTTATCTGACCTCTGTTGATTCACAAGCCTTGTATCTTTCCCAAAGCTTAATCGTGTTCCCAAGTAGGACGAACCAGCTGCAGGTGAGGATAGTTCTGAGGTGAGTTCATACTCCCCTGGTTAACAGCAGTGCCCCTTCAATGCATACTGTGTTTCGTAGTGTGTTTACGCAATATTTTACAAACTGTGGGGCATATTTATCAGTGTATTGTGGCGCCCTTGCGCCATGTAAGGGGTGGCGCAAGGGTAACGCAACAGATGAGATTGATCAAGCCACACAAGTTCACCTTGCCTGGCCCTGCATGGCTTGATAAATCAGGAGTGAAGCAACGCAGCACAAATTGCTACATTGCATTACTCTGCCGCAGGCAGGTGTTCCATGGGTGGAGCGTGGGTGTTCCCATGCATCCACCCATACGTTCTGGTGCATTCTCAGATTTACCAATACTGATAAACCTGGGAATGTCTCAGATGCTGCGTCTCCCCAGGGGAGGTGCAACGAGGAGAAATAAAAAAAATTCTCCATATTTTTCCCCTTTTTAAATGAAACAACACTTATAAAAAGGAAAATGCCTCTGAGGACAATATTGCCTATATTGGCGCTAGTTAGCCAAAAGGATGCCATTGCAAGGAAAGGACAGGAATGCGCCGTCAAATGTAATAGACTGCGCATTCACGCCCTTTCATGCAGCGCAGCCGTGAAAGTTTGATAAATCTGCCCTAGTACTTTTTCATCCTGTGAAAAGTACTTGTTAGTTGCCTCATGTCACAAGGAACACTTTCATCTCTATCTAGCAGCGCTTAGCATTCTAATACTTTCAGCACCATAAGTTTAGAAAAAAAGGAATCAGTGAAACTAAGGGGCATATGTACAAGCCCCTATCGTCACCACAGCATGACTTTTGCGTACGTTGTGGTGGTGATAGCTGCTGCACCTTATGTACACAGCAGCTTTAAGCCATTTAACGAGGCTTAAAGCTGCCGTGTACATAAGCAAAAGAAACAACTGATGGATGGAATGCTGGACAATTCAAGGATCTGGGTTAAATCCATCATTCTCTTACTCACCACACCAGTTTGGACCCAGCCATATGCATATCAGTCTTGACCCTGTTCCTCGTGAGAACTGCCAAGCCAGGTCCTCCCTGGACCGGAAACAAGCATCCTGAGACCGGTTTCAGGGTATCACTCTTGATCAGCCAGCCTAGCTTTAATCCAGTGGTGAAGTGAGCAGTTAGTTCGGGCTGGACTGTTGCCATTGGGCGCAGGGTCAAGACTGATTTCCATATGGCTGGGTCCAAACTGAAATGGCATGATGAGCAAAAAAACGATGGATTCAGGCCCAGATCTCTGTACTGGGGTGAATGTATGCTGCATGCTGTTGTTCTGCATGCTGTCCATCAATTGTTCTTTTTGCCTTGTGCATAAGACACCCTTTCATGCTATGGTTAGCGTGAAAGGGGTTTGCAGTGGGTGTTGTGGTGGGCGTTCCACTGCAACACCCATTGTATTTGACGCTGCCCCCTATGTACAAGGGTGGCGAACATAGGCGGCAGCAGCAAAATTAAGACCAGGAATATCCTGGTCTTAAGTTGGCGAAATGAGGAGAAATGCATTATTTCTCCTCGTTTTTGCTTTTTTCCATGTGTGTTGCTCGTGCAGCACACATGGAAAAAGCAAAATGCCATGGTTTGTTTATGTACAGGAAGGTGTCCCTTCCTGTACATAAACAAACCTTTAAAAAAAAAAAGCTATTTTGTAACTTTCATGTGTGCTGCATGAAACAGCAGACATGAAAGTTACAAAATGGCATTTGAGTGTGGTTTATGTGCAGGAAGTGAGACCTTGCTAAACATAACCAATCCTCCCCTGCACACAGACACCCTTGCACTCTGGTGCAAGGTGCCTGCGTTGGCGCTAAGTTATTAAACTTAGCGCCATCTCAGGGGGAAACGCAAGGCTGTACCACATTCAAGGAGGCTTACGGCACACTCTGCCACTTCCTAGTACATATCTCCCCAAGAGTCCCAGTATGCCTAATGCTTTTGAGAAAAACATTTTGACCAATTTGCATGGCGCTATTTGCAATCTGGGGAATCTATGCACGCTGGTCATTGATTGCTCTTCGTGAAGCCAGGGAGGGGAATCAGGTTACTCTATAAACTTATTCACTTTGGTTACATTTCGCTATAAGGGAAGGAGGAGGATGGAAGCGAGGAAAAGGCTCTTTTGAAGTGGGCTGTATTTTTCATCTGAGCTTTCCGAGGTAGTAAGAAGGAGTGCGGGGGAGGAACAGCAATAGGGGGAGGAGGGCAAGCAGGTGAAGGAGTTGTGTTAAACTGGGAGGAGAGAAGACGGCCTGCAGATGTGCTTGCATAGAGTGCTTGAAAGGAAATGAAAACAAGCATTTACAATGCAATGGTCTCGGCATTGGTAAAGTTAGAGCTATTGGCATTGCTCATGACATTATTTTTGTTTTATGTTTTTGTTTTTAAAACATTTAAAGAAACGGCATTGTCATGAGCAATGCCAATAGCTCTAACTTTAACAATGCCGAGACCGTTGCATTGTAAATGCTTGTTTTCAGAAAGGCAATGAGATGGCGAAAGTCTAATATGAGACGGAGGCCCCTCTCCATTGTTGGCACCAAGAGGTAGTGGTAGTAACAACCACAACAGACTTCTGGCACCAGGGCCCTGTATAAGGCCTCTTTGGGCAAATAAAATTGTACTTTCTGCTGTAAGAGGCACAGATGGTCTTCCCTCAGCTGGCCTGACAATGGGGGACGGTGCAGCAGAGGTTTGAGAAATGGTAAGGCGTAACCTTGCTGACCAATTTGTGGGACTCACTTGCCCGAAGTTATCACCTATCACCCTGGCAGAAAATGTAAGTCTCAAAATAAAAGAGGGGGTCCCGCTACTCCAAGAGACCGGATTCCATGTACAAATTAATTGTCAACGATAAAAAATCGCTTGGAGGAATCATTTAATTCTATCCTAACTTTAGACCTCAACTGACCATAGCGTAGGGTCTTGCAATGCTTTGCCACAAAGAGCTTAGCTTCCCGGTCTCAAATTGCCTTGGGGTGCATCAAGGCAAAATCACTGCAGGCCTTAGAATAATTTAATATTTGTTCATTCCTAGGGTGACCAGACGGTCCCGGTTTTTCAACAGCTGCCCCGGCAGATTTCAGGACATTTGGCTCCTGTCCAGGTTTTTAGAGAGGGTCGACTGAAAAGGGCACGAGGTGCTTTTTAATGTTTTACAAAGCAGAGATAGTTATCAGTTGTTTCAAGAAAACAATGTAATTAACAGGCAAGCTACTGGGTTTAAAAAATTGCTTTTTATGTATGTTCGAAACTGCCTGTTCTGTAATTCTCTGCTGAGGATCGCTGCCATTCTGTGCGCTCGCGTGAAGTTAAATTGTAGTCCTTCTTTTATTTCCTTGAAATGTCCCGGTTTTTGGCTTTAAAATTCTGGTCCCCCTACTCATTCCGCATGCATCTTCATCATGGACCCAGAATCCTGGAGCCTGATTTTAAAGTCTCCCCTAGCCTGGGAAGAGCAAATCGGAGTGGCTACAAGGTTACACTCAAGTCACTAGGTGACACGACGGATAGTTCTTGAGGTGAAAGCAAAGGTTCCCCTTAATATTTTGGGGAAAGTCAGACTCCTGAGCAAGAAGTGTAAGGCTAGCCTGGAGACGTCTTGTGCCGGAGTAATGATGTACACAAATATAGCAAATACATTGATGCAAAGTAACCGAAAGTGATCGATATCCGAACGCTTTGCTTTCTCGGTATGCGGCTCAGCAGATTAACTCCACTTTCTACCCAGATCGCGCACAGGTAACACTAATTTGTCGTAAAATAAACTCGCAACAATTCATCTTCCTGTCAAAAAACGTATGGTTGCGCACATTCATTATCGCCGAATGCATCGTTATTGATAACTTCTTAAATTGGCCCCAGGGGGCTAGCGGTAGGAACGCTGCGCCCAGGTTAGCTGGTTAATGACGGCCATAGGTGAGGAAGACATCCTATCAAGCTGCTGCTTACAGGGGCTGCAGCTGTGACGCGGCGCTGCATTGTCTGCGCACGTCCCTTCCCAGTGGGGTTGCACCCGCAGAGCGCCACTTCAGTCACGGCGATCTCGTGGGCAGCGCAGGGTGGCTGCACCGTTCGTTATCTTGGTTCCCCGCCTGGAGACAGTTTGATCTCAATAGCTCGCAATTGCAGTCGCTGAGACGCAGGAAGCAGGTCAGCTCGCCCTGCTGCAACGTCTCATAATAAACGGCCAGGTTCTGAGAGCCTATAAGATCTGTGCGCCGCTTCCTCACTGTTGTGATGAACTCGTTAAAATTGGACTCTCGCTCTTGCGACTGTCTTTTTCCTTCTTTTGTAGACTTTGGCCAAAAATAAACCTGCGAGAAAACGTGCATTGTCTATTTAAATTAAATGAAATGAATTCCCCTCCTCCATCAAAATGCTCCAACGGAATAAAAAACGAGGTGAGGGCCAGGAACACCACAGCCTTTCTCCGAGGCAAAACAGAAATGCCTCGGAGAAAGGCAGCGTCGTTTTCGGATTCGGGGGCGTGTTTTGCTGTTATCTCCTCCTTGAGACTTCTTGCAAAAAACACGCCCCCCGATCCGAAAAGGACGGGGCCTAATCTGAATGACTGACCTCTTCTCCAATGGCTGGCCAGCATTCAAGAGGCCAGCCAATGGAGAACAGGGGAGAAGAGGGGCGGGTTCAAGCCCCTCTTCTCCAAGTCATTAAATCTCGGAGCTAGACTGCGCAAGCGCAGCCTTCGCAGCCGAGACCTAAAAAGCACCGTCAGAGTAGTGGCCAGTGGAAGAACACTGGCCAGTGGCCAGTGACCTGAAGCTGTACTTAGCCCGTCTCCACGGCATGGACAAAAGCAGAGCAGGAAGACGTGCAAAGTGAAAGCAGACGAGGTGCTTACAATTCAGAAGCTTGTTAATTAGAGCGAAGCTGGAATCAACAAATGGTAAGTAAAGGTAAACATGGGCCCCTTTAAGATTTATTTATAAGTTCAAGAGATTTTGCAAGCACAGTTCAAGCTCTGTGCAGGCGAAACCTAAAAAAGATGTGGAAATGGGTCTGTAGAAGCGCTTGACTTACCTGGCCCGGCCTTCCGACCAGTCATCTCTTTCGGACCTGGCCACTTTGCCTAAGGCTTCCCTGCCACTCTGCTGCTACTCTCTCTCCTCCTCTTTCTCCTTTCTCGCTGCCCTACTCTTAACCTCTTTTCTCTCACTCTTATGTCTTCTCTCCTCCATCTTTCATCCTCTTAATACCACTTTCTCTCTTCTTGTTCCCCACTTTCGTTCCTTCCCCCCCCTGTTTTTAGCCTCTCTATGTCTCTATTTATCCTCTTAGTGCCACTTTTTTTCTTCTCTCTCCCACTCTTTGTGACTTCCTCCTGTTTTTAGCCTTGTGTGCCACTGTCTTTCTTTTGATGGAGCGTAAAAGTTCAAAGACTGTTGCCTCTATCAATTCTCACTATTCGATGTTATTTATGACAATTCTAACAAAATGAGAAAAATAGAACGATGGCGAAAACATGAGATCTTTTACTGCATCGTAAAAACATGCACAAATGTTCTGAAACGTTAAAATGTGATAAACGTAAATAAAGAGAGAAGAGAAATAGCTATATGCTCATGAAATGTAGACACGTGTTTTAGAAATAAATTACCTAAGGTGACATAATGAAAAGAATACTTACATAGTGAATCACAATGAAAACAATGAAAATGTTTAGCTCAAAGATGTTTAACAGCAAAAGTTCTGCTGCATTACATTAAAATATGTGAATTACAAACTTGAAAAACAAAAGTGACACGCATATTAATCTGTTTGAAAAATAAAAGGTGTGAAGTGTATCTTTTAGTAGTACCTAATATTGAGATGTAATCTTTGGAGGAAAGAATAATGAGTGAATTTACTAAGAAAACGGTATTATTCATGCTAACGTGTCACCTGCTTCAAAGCGCAATTAAGCCCCACAAGCACTACTATGGACCACAGCGTTGCTGCAAGACACCCTGCGTAAAAAAACACAATACCTCAACTTTTCAACTCTTCAAAAACCTTTCAAGGCTAGGAAGTCAGAAAATCCCGTACAATTACAGCAGTGGGCAGAACAAGACAGCACAAACTGTGAGTCCTTGTGGGAAAAGGAGGGAAACCCGCAAAACCAAAGCTGGGTGAGGCAGGCTGACCACACAACACCATATTATTAGCGATGCAGCATAGGCAAAGTTCAGTACTGCTAGTATTAAGGAGGCAGGCAAGCAGTAACAAAATATAAAGGCAAAAACAAATACAGCAAACGGAAAAAGGGAATAGAAAAGGAGATAGACAACACCAAACAGAACATAAAGGCATTTACTCACAACAGAAGAACCACAAGAACTACAAGGAACCATAGGGATACAAAGAGATTAGATCAGGGAAGAGAGACAGACTGTTACATCCATACTTAACAAAAGGAAAAAAAGAGCAAAGGCTTAAATGAACCAGCTAACAAGGAGAACAGGAGAGTTTAAAGATGGAAGAGAGCACACACCATCACAAGATTCTGGTAGACGTTGATACCCCTCAGACTGTAAGAACTACAAAAAGTAGCTCCCAGCCTAAGATCTATACAAAATTCACATTTCTGAGGGATGCAGGGGCAGCCTTCTGCACAAGCAATGAAAGTCTCAATGATCTCCCGTATTCCCAGTGACAACAGACCATCAATGCCTCAAAGTAGACACGTCAGAACAAGGGAAAGAAGAGAACAAGGACAGGGCTATAAACACTCCATGTTCAGAAGGCCATCAAGGAGGGTCAGCCCCAAAGGAAATAAACATCGACCTAATAAATGGAGACCCCACCATATCTATCCAAACACCCACAAAGGCAGATGCACCTGGGGCAAATCAGACAACATTAACAGGCGCATTCTCCACTCAAACTAAGCCTGGCACAGGTCCACCGTTGAAACCAAACGTCAAAAATCCCCTCCAAACAATAATACTAAATAAACTTTAAAAGCTCAAACGATTGCCACCACTTCAACCCTCTCAACTATAACTCATAATGAGGCACTCGCAGAGTGTCCAGTAAGCCCGGCCCACAGTTCCATGTAACCACACACCGAAGTCACACGTAATGAGGAACAGAAATTAACCAACCATCTGGTTTCACAGCCCCAAGAGGCACAAGAGTCAAAAGACCTAATTCACCCCAGCCCAGAGATGGGTCTGGAAACACAGTGCATCCTAATCAGCCCCAGCGGGGCAGGGAACTCACTGAGTAATCACAATAGAGGAACACAGTGGGATAAGCTACCCATAACCAATTACTTCAACTTTGTCACTCTCAGCTCTCTCGACACATCACTCAATCAACCCCCTAACTGCTCAGCAGTCAACAATAGGGACTCAGAAACGAGAAGCACAGAGGATCTCAACGGTGAAACAGCCGGTAATCTGGCCCAAACAACTCACAAAGAAGATGGGTATGAACTTCCCCATTCCTCTGGCTCCAGGCAGGCAGAGGCCAATATCGCCCACCAAAACCACACCAAAGGGGTGAATCAAATAGACACAGGAAATCTCTGGGAATCTTTATTGGATACCATCCAGCTATCAATCAAGTTAATGCAGTACCACTCAGACAAGATAGACATTCAACTATCTATCCTTAATTCAGTGGCCATTCCTGTCTCAAATATTGACAGCAGACTAGCAGACTTGAATAATTTGATCAAAAGCACTCAGGCAGACATGCAACTAACCCAAACACTCTGTACCTGCTTCGCCATAGTCGATAAACTTTCCGCCCTCCCAGCGATAATGGAGGACATCCAAGCAGACATCAAGAAAATATCAAATACTCTAAGAATGAGACTCAAATAAATGGACCTACAGAGGGATCATCCTGCAGCAAGGAGGATATGACCAACCAAGGGCGGGAAAAGGGCCGCCCAAAGGATTCCAACAATGAAACTCGGATACCCAACCATTCAAACGCTAGATTGACAGATGCTGCTAACATAACACCTGATCTAAAAAGCGAGGAAGCTAGGGCCAAAGGATACAACGAATACTATAATGCAAATGAATAAAATAGAGACCCAGAGTACAGACATCACCTTCAACAACTTGAGGAACCTTCACCAACAAAACCCGAAATAGAACAATCAGAGCTGTTTAATGTAGCAAGAAATGAGGATCCAAAACATAGTCGTAAGCAGAGGAGGAAAGGAAGAAAGAAGAACTTATTGGACTATTTCCAAACAGGTAGTGTAAGATTTGGGATAAAAAGCCCAGCTGACAGCAAAACATCAGAAGTATCTTCTCCAAAAAGAGACAACAAAACAAACCATCTGGCCACATCAATCTCAAGGGGACCAGAATCTGAACTGGATAAGGCAGAGGATGATCTGCCCGAGCTATCTAATAAAGCATCAGATGATAGCGCAAAGATCGCAAGTAGCAGTAACTCTGCCATTTTAACCAACTATAGATACGCAGATCCAGCCAAAAATAATTACCACTGCCAGGGAAGACTTCCGCGTTCAAGTTGACTCTTCTAATCTCCACCTTCAAGAGGACCAGGCCACACAGGCAAAACTCCCAATCACCAATCAGCCATAATTTGAAAGTCACCCAGTCCTGTTTATTCCCAACTTCAAGTCTAGAGGCTGGGGGATTATCCGCAATAAAGGGAACATGTTATGAGTAATTTGATCAATCAGGAGCTTGGCAGATATAAGTTCACATGACCTTGAAAGAATAGATTTCAAAAGCATCAAAGAACTCTCAAGCCGAGAAGTCACAAAGGCAACTTTGTCCTCAGAGGAAATACCGAGGGGGATTCTGGACGGAGAGCCCCAACTAAAGGCCTGGGGAACTAAAATACCCCTCTATCAAAAGCCGGGCTACGCAGATCCCCTGGTACCAAACAAATGTGAGCAAGCAACTGTGCTTAAAGGTGCCCACAGCATGGATGTACAACTAACAAAACAAAAAGGTCAGCATGGAGCGACCAGATTGGAAGACTCGACCTGGCTAGCAAGAACGATAAATCAACATGGTGAGAGTACTTGACACAGAACAAAACAACTTCCACCAGGCGATCACCAGTTACAAATTTGCTCTTGGAATATAAATGGTTTAGGAAATGATACATCAGATAGAGACCTTCTGGATTACTTCCAAGGCTTCAACCTCAAACTACTACAAGAGACATGGCTAGAAGAACCCATTCATCTACTTGACTTCAAATCCCATCACACTCCAGCAGTAAAAGGTGCCAAATTTGTGCACCTAAAAGGCGGTCTAACAATTTACTCGTCAATAAGGACCATAATGGCAACCAAAGAAGTTGACACTATTACAACTCCCACAAATGCAATTAAAGCCCTCAGAGTGAATATATGGGATGGCAATACAAAACAATAAATATCACTGCTTAACACATATATACATCCACATGACAAAACTCAAGGAGTTAAATTGGTGGGATCTGAAATAACCAGATTGTTCTCAGAAGAATCAACGCCCAATCTACTGCTAACAGGCGACTTTAATTTGCATCTATTAGGGCCTCAAAAAAGGGACAAGTTACTGGAGTGGCCTGGAATATCCCTCACCAGGAGCAGAGTAAAAAGATGAACCAATCAGAACTCGCCAGGAACTTCAGAGGGAATTTGGAACATTTAAGCTTCGTGGCAATAAACGGGCGTTTCCTGGGAGACCAGCCCCGGTGGCAACATTCCAGAACGCAGCTGCCAGTACGATAATAGAATATACCTTTGTAAGTTTACAGTTTATCAGCAAGATTGCAGGCTTTCAGATAGGGACGCAAGACCAAAGTGATCATCTGCCACAGGAAATCACCATGAGAATATTGAGACCGACATTAGATCAGCCTCTGGAGGATCCAGAGTCCATAAACACTGATAACGTCAGGAGGATAAAATGCACAACCAACCAATCAGAAAAACTGCTGGCCTCAGCAAAGTCATTATGGGATAACCAGGAAGAGACAGACCCAAACGTGATAATGCGCTGGGAATTTTCCATCTAAAAAATCCCTAACCTTCGGGAGCTCAAGAAAGCAATAGACAAAACATTATGCAGACTTCGGGGAAGAAGGAGCTCAGGCAATTAAAAACAAAAAAGAAAAAAGTAATCTGGCAAGAGAAAAGGGAATCAGATGATAATCTGTGAGCCAGGTTATTGTACGATTCAAAGTCGAACAACAGCACAAGATTCTGGCACACAATAAACAGCTTAGATAACCTGAATGTACAAATAATTAACTCACATCTGACAGAAGAAGATTGGGCCTCCCACCTGCGGCAGCATTTTAACTCAGAACAGAAGCAGAGCCCCAGCTACATCCCTGAGGCAACTCTACCCGATCAAACTTTCCCAGTAGTAAATGGTTATCTTTTATTCACAACCCATCAGATCAAGAACAGGATAGCTTAAGGCAAGCTGGAGGGCATGTAGGGTGCTAACGGGATTCCACAGTTGCTATTCAAAAAGATCAGGAGTATTGGGCTCCCACACTACTACCACTGCTTGTACAAATCTAAGGAGGAGATAGTATCCCTGACTCCTGGAGGGGGTCTATCATATCCCCAATATACAAGAAAGGGGACAAGAACAAAGCAAACAGCTACAGGCTTGTAGCTCAAATTGATATTCAGGCCAAATACTATGCTGGCCTCCTCCTGGATGACCTTACAGCCTCAGCAAACAAAAAATCGATTATCCCCATCAACCAGACGGGCTTTTGCAAGGGCATGGGAACAACAACGAACATACTCGCCTGGTCTTAATAGATGGTGCCAAAGTAGCAAAATCCCCTGTCTTTCTGTGTTTTACCGACTACTCATAAGCCTTCAATAAAATTGACAGGATCAAACTCTGGTTCAAACTTGAGGAAAAGAAAATACCATCTTCTCTTTTCAATCAGTTAATCCTCCTAAGAACTAACACGTGGATCCAGGTAAAGCTGGGAGATGGAAATTTCCTGTCCAGCAAAATTCCAACAACAAAGGGGCTTAAACAGGAGTGTATGCTGGCCTTAACTTGTATATGGCAGCCCTATCGACGAATTGAACACCTGTAATTCACATGCGCCAAGGATGGGAGGGCTCCTACTCTCCAAACTACTGTACGCAGATGAACTTGTGTTGATCAGCCGAACCCCCATCGGTCTTCAACACCTGCTAGATACAACCAGCAGATACTAAGCTACCAACGGTCTAACCATCGTACCTTGACAAAACGAAGGTGATGTAATTAAATCCAAAAATTATAACATCCAACTACTGTTAGCACTTGGCTGGTACAACAATAGAAGCAGTTGAAGAACTGAAGTACTTGGGAGTGATAGTAAAAAATAAATGTACATTTAATACACAAAAAGAAACCATCAAGAGAAAAGCCAATTCAATTTCGATAGCTTTAAAATTAATCAAACATGAAACAGCTGGCCCAAGCCTTATCCCACTGCTATAGGTTTGGCAAGCAAAGCTTATTCCAGCTTTTACTTACGGGAGAGAGTGCCTGAGGGGAAGAGACACAGCTATTCTGGACAGAACAGTCTCCTACCTAATTATGTGTCGCCCGCCCAAATAAGGCTGGAACTTGGCCTGCAGACCCAAGAAATTGCCTGCAAAGGTGCCTAATTCAAGTGCTGGCACAGGATTAAAAAGGCAGAACTAGGAATACTGAATACCCATCTATGGAATGAAATACACTTAAAGAAGGAATGTGCAGCCATGGGTTACTTGACACTGTCCATAGTGGATGACAAGGCAGAGCTCAAAGAAAGGGACCACGGATGGTGGTTCGTTGTGCAAAGCCACGCCAGGTCCTCTCCGCAATCTTATCTAGGTGCGGGATTCAACAAGAGAACAAAAGAAAAATACCTTCACTTCCGAATGGGCATTTTACCAACCCTGCGACATCTCCCTCCCTTGAAACGATCTCTTACTCAGACTATATGTACCTTATGTGGGGAAGTTGACGAGTGTCTTACCCTTACTGTGCATCTGCAGAGAACTGCAAGTTGAACGGCGACTGCTACTGAACCATCCTTTTATGCACAGGGATAAGATCCTGCAGACAAGCAGTGAAGGCATGCCTTGGAGGTGGAGACATACAGATATTTTGTTGCTTTGTACGAATTGTGGAAGCGGTAGGGGAAAAAGCTCTGGCATTAAGTGACCAGCAATCTTCATCATTGCGACCAAAGGACTTTGACAGCCACACTTCTCAGTGAACTATAAACACTCAGGTCAACCTTTACCCGGAAGTCATAAGCTAGAGCACAACACTCAACTGTAACACACCATCCCCGATGTTTACAGATCAATCGAGCATTGCACAGTCGTCTGTCTACAATGACCCAAATAGCGACGTTTCAACTATTGGAATATGTTCCCTTGTTCCCTATCCCTCTGTCTATTCTTCTTTAGGCACTTTATATGACAGAATCAGTAAACTCTTCGGAAAGCATTTAGACCAAGGATGCTCCCTGTACATACCTTGCTATCGTTTGCACACTGAACTAGCCCTTAGAGGAGGCATTCGCTAAGCTGCTATGCAAGACTGATTAGTGTTGGACAGCTGAAGCTATCAAGCACCTAGGGCTTCTGTCTATGACCCCAGGACCTACATTTCTTGTCTTGTATACTGAATGTACTGCCAAAACATTGCATTAGTACCTAACTCATCTGAATGCTTAACATCTAATTAGCTCGAGAGGAATAAGTTATGTCTGATCTCAAGATCAAAGACTTCGTCAACTCACTGTATTTAATAACAACTACTGATCACTGTTCCGCCTATTTTAACATAAGGAATGATTCTTTTATGAAAAGCTCTTCAACTTTTTTAAATATGAATTTTGCTGTGTTATGCTTCTTTATGTGAAAATTGTCAAGGTTTTTACTTACCAAACAATACATTATTTACTTACTTAATGCCTCAGGATTTCTTAGTGCGGTATTGATCACACCATGAGCAGTTCACTGTGGACAACCAATGGAAAAAGTGACATACGACAGAACATTGTGGGCGTAAACTGAGAACTTTTGGAAGTATAATTGCCAACATGGAGGAGGAGTCGTGGCTCCCTATCATTCTCAATTTCCCTTCCTGGCATGCTGTCGGACTGAACTTTGATTTCTTATGCCTATCCCATTTTGAACTGAATTTTCTGAACTGACTCAACCTGAACTTTAGAGGCTGGTAAAGTTTGCAGGTATAACACTTCGGCTGGAGAGTTATGGACTTGATCCTGTGACTCCTTATGTTTCATCTTTGCATATTTGGTTTGTATAACCTAAATGCTGAACTTGATTTTGTCATGTTCTCTCTCTGTCTTGTTCCCTAGGTGATCAGCAAATGTATATTTAACTATACTGTAGCAAGCATTTTTGACTTCAAGATGGCCCCTTCTCCCTACTTACTCTCCTTTCCACATCTCTTCCTGTAATGCTAGCCCCGTCCATTGCCCCTCACTCTTCCCCCTCCCAGCGCATGCTTAAGGGTGGCTTTGGTGCATCTGCACAAAAGTCAAAGGCCAAAGAAAAAGCACGCTTGTCTGATCTTACCATGCCTGGATCATGCCTAGCACCAGATACCCTGGTCTGTTCAGCCCCCGCCGCTACACCGCTACACTGCTACATCTCAGTGACCCTCTGTGCTGCACCACACGCCAGGATAGGGCCTTTCACATGCATACACTGCTGTGTTTTCTGCAGCAGCACACCCACACATACAAACATCCATGCACCAAAAACACAACCTCCCACTCGGGTAAACACCTCACAACACACCACACCAGCACCTCAGCCACTATTCACATACATGCTTCACAACATTCGCTCACTCAGCAAACATGTCACTGAGAACTGTAATCTGCTCAGAAACAGCATGCTAGACCTTTCCTTCCTCACAGAAACCTAGTGCCACCCTATGTCAGCACCTGACATCTTCATTGCTATCCTATTGGACTACAGGACCGCCTTCAAAAGCCAGGAGGAGGACTCCTAATCACCCACAAGGACACTATCAAATGCACCACATCTGTGGACATCAACACCCCTTTCAGGGAACACATGTATTTCAGAATACAAGCAGACATCAGCTTCACCCTTAAAGGCACCCTCACATATTGACCTCCAAGACCACAAACTAACTTCAGCAACCTCATCACAGATTTCATTGCTCCCTTCACCATCAACTCCAAGATCTTCCAACTACTTGGCAAATTCAAATTCCACCTCGAAGACCCAATGGACTCCTGCTCCACAGCTCCCCTCCAAAGCATGAACACCATCGGCTTACTCAGCTCATCACACACCCTACCCACATCACAGGACACACTCTAGATCTAATCTTCTCTACCAGTAACAGGATCACATACAACTCCACATGGACAGACCACTCCATCATACACTTCCAAATCACTACACCACAAGTCAACACACCCACAAGCCCCAACGTACTTAGACGGGGTTGGAGCAAAGTAACAGAGGCAGACTTGGTCAAATCCCTCATAGCGGATCAATCCAACATCACCAACAACCTCAGAAAAGGACGGAACTAACTTCAATTAATGGATCAAAAACTGTGCAGACTCCCTTGCGCCCATCAAATGCAACAAAGTAAAACTAACAAACAATCCAGCTAGTGTACAGATGACCTCTGGGAATCTAAAGCCTTCTGCAAACAGCTAGAAAGAAACTGGGGAATCTGACACAAAGCCGACACCAGAAACACCTACAAAGTCACACTCAGATGCTTCTACCAACTTCTGAGACTCCAAAAAGGACACCAACTGAATGCATATAGGCAAGCCTCAACAGCTGCAAGGTGATCTTCTCAATTAGCAAATAATTCACCATCCCTGAGGCTGCAGCCAACACCTTCACCCAGGAACTCTGTGACAACTTTTCAAACTTCTTCCACAGCACAATTGAAACAATCTGCAGAAACTTTGAACAACAATCAGACCTCAAAGATCTCATCACCAACCTAAGCGCCACCAACCAAAATGGACACCTAACTGAACTGACCTTGTCAGTAAATTGCTTCCATTGTGCATCACATCTCTGCCTGGTAGCTGTTGCCCCCTGACCCTTTCAGGTCTGTGTTTGAGCCCCCTGATGGTCCAGTATGGCGCATCTATGCTCAGCTGCTGGCTCATCACACACCCTACACACATCACAGGACACACTCTAGATCTAATCTTCTCTACCAGTAACAGGATCACATACAACTCCACATGGACAGACCACTCCATCATACACTTCCAAATCACTACACCACAAACCAACACACCCACAAGCCCCAACGTACTTAGATGGGGTTGGAGCAAAGTAACAGAGGCAGACTTGCTCAAATCCCTCGTAGCGGATCAATTCAACATCACCAACAACCTCAGAAAAGGACGGAACCAACTTCAATAAATGGATCAAAAACTGTGCAGACTCACTTGCGTCCATCAAATGCAACAAAGTAAAACTAACAAACAATCCAGATAGTGTACAGATGACCTCTGGGAATCTAAAGCCTTCTGCAAACAGCTAGAAAGAAACTGGGGAATCTGACACAAAGCCAACACCAGAAACACCTACAAAGTCACACTCAGATGCTACTACCAACTTCTGAGACTCGAAAAAGGACACTAGCTGAATGCATGTAGGCAAGCCTCAACAGCTGCAAGGTGATCTTCTCAATTAGCAAATAATTCACCATCCCTGAGGCTGCAGCCAACACCTTCACCCAGGAACTCTGTGACAACTTTTCAAACTTCTTCCACAGCACAATAGAAACGATCTGCAGAAACTTTGAACAACAATCAGACCTCAAAGATCTCATCACCAACCTAAGCGCCACCAACCGAAATGGACACCTAACTGAACTGACCTTGTCAGTAAATTGCTTCCATTGTGCATCACATCTCTGCCTGGTAGCTGTTGCCCCCTGACCCTTTCAGGTCCTGTGTTTGAGCCCCCTGATGGTCCAGTACGGCGCATCTATGCTCAGCTGCTGGTGTCTGCCCTGTTCTCTACTGTTCTGCCTTTTGCTCCTCTGCTCTTTTTCACCTTCCGTTTTTCTCTTACTGCTTTTCTAATCTATTTTTTTTAGTTTTTTCACTTCTCTGATTTCTCCTCTTTTTATGCCTTTTTCTCTTCCATGCCCATGCTGCTGTTGGTCCTCCTTGGCTCGCCCCCCTCCATAGCTGTTTTCTCGCTTCCCTAGCTGTACAGCCTTCCCCAGCACTACTTAATGGCAGCCATTTCGTGCTGAAGGAGGTATCTTACTGACCTTGTCAATAACTTGTTCCCTCACCTCAGCCCTGCCTAGTAGCTGTTGCCCATTGACCCTTCCAGATTCTGTGTTCAGGCCCCCTGATCCCTGGTGGTCCAGTGGGGAGCGTCTCTGCTCTGCTGCTGCTTTCCGTCCTGTTCACTGCCTTTTAGCTCCTCTGCTCTTTTTTAACATCTTTTTTTTTCTCCTTCTGCTTTTCTAATCAAACTTTTCGCAGTTTTTTCACGTCTCTTATTTATTCTCTTTTTGCGCCTTTTTCCCTTCGGTGCCCTTGCTGCTGCTTGTCCCCCATGGCCCGTCCCTCTTCAGCGCTGTTTTCCCACTTCCCTGCTTCCAACCTCCCAGCTGTCCAGCGCTCTCCAAAACTATTTAATGTTGGCCGCTGTGCGACTGTGCGGCTGGCGTGCCAAAGGCCCGGCAAAGGCTAGCCTGTCTGCACTCAACCACGCCTAGTCCGCATCCAGCACCACAGACCTTGGTCCATGGACCATCCACCACTACAACTCCAGCGCCCTCCACGTCCTCAACACCGAACGTTCCATTGCCTTCCACCTCGCATCACCGAAGAACACCCAAGGCCCATTCACCTGCTGCAACTGCAACTGTACCTTCACCTGCCTCCACATACCAGACCCACCAACTGCATAATCCCCAAGATCTGGACCGACCACCTCAGATGCACCCTACTCAACACCTGCTCCCTCAAAAGACATGCCGTGGAGGTCTGGGACCTGCTCGACTCCAACTCCCCATTGTCGCCTTCTTTACGTAAACCTGGACAAACCCCATCCCAGCCCCAGACATCGCAACCGCCAACCCAGATGGCTAACAAATCATCCACAAGGACCACCTCAACCAACCGGGAGGAGGCATCGCCATTATACACAAAAACGCCTTGCGCCTCACAACCATCTCAGATGACCAATCACCCAACATGGAGCACCTCCACTTCCAGATCCAGACTGACCCAAACACCAACCTCTGCGACACCTTTTTCTACAGACATACCCCGCCCCTCCGTCAGCAAAACCATAGCTGACTTGATCGCTCACACGCTCTCATCTCAATGGACTACATCCTCCTCAGTGACCTCAATTTCCACCCAGACAACCTTGGCGGTCACAACAACACATCCCTACTAGAGAACCTTGCCACCGTCGGACTCAAACAAATGGTCACCGTGCAAACCTACTCAGCAGGACACACACTAAACTCTATCTTCTCCGCAAGCTACAACATCTCTGTCAGCCACATCTCCGAGCCACACTGGACCGACCACTACTGTGTCCACTTCTCCTTCACCAAACCCTCCATACACCAACACGCCCACTGCAATCCTCACAGAAGCTATAACGAGGTCACCGAAGACAGCTCACAACCACCCTCAACAAAACTCCACCACTGATACCCATGGATGCCAGTACCTCAGCACGCAACCTCCACTGCTGGATCGCTGACTGCGCCAAACACACAGGCTCACCTCAGGAAACTCTTGGGCAAGCAGCCCTCCAAGAAAGCCAGCTGGTTCTCTTCCACCCTCCAAGAGTTCATGCACACCTGCAGACAGGTCGAGAAAAGATGGAGGAGTAACCAGATCATGGTACACCACCCAGCCTTCATAACTGTCGTCACCGTGCAACACCACCTCATCAGAACAACAAGAAAAAATGCAGCCATCCAGGAATGCATCAATACCAACGCACACAACAGCAAATAATTCTTTGCCATGCTCAAAGAATTCACCAAATTCAACAGAGAGACAGCCGACATTCCCCCCTCTTAAGGCCTCTGCAACAACCTTGCCACCTTCTTCCACAAAAAGGTCAAGGAAACCTATGACAGCTTTGCAACCCAAGACCCACCCATCCCACCTGCCCACTACCACCGCAACTGATGGCTCCAGACCCTAGCAGACCTTGCCCAACTAGATCACTCTTATCTCTGACGACACCCTCAGATCAAAAGAGCATCCACTCCGGAGCCCCCTCAGACCTCTGCCCTCACCACATCTTCATCATAGCCGGCACTGCCATCGCATCCAAACTCGGCCGCACCATCAACACCTCCATCGAGTCCGCCACCTTCCAGGAAGACTGGAAGCATGCAGAGATCATCTCCCTGCTGAAGAAACCCCCTGCCAACCTGACTGACCTCAAGAACTACAGACCCATTCCTCTGCTCCCCCTCCCAGCAAAAGTCATCAAGAAAGCCATCAACACCTTCATCTAAACAAACTACATCCTGGACATCTCCCAACTGGGCTTCAGAAGCAACCACAGCACTGAGACCGCTCTCCTTGCCGCACAACATCTGCATCCTCCTTGATCAAGGTGAAACTACTGCCCTCATCCTCCTGGACCTCTCGCCTGCCTTCAATACCATCTCCCACCACACTCTCTACGTCAGACTCCATGATGCTGGCATCCTCGACAAAGCCCTAGAATGGATCCACTCCTTCCTCACTGGCCAAACACAGAGAGTCAGACTTCCACCGTTCAACTCAGAACCCACAGAAATCAGCTGTGGAGTGCCTCAGGGATTTTCCCTGAGCCCCACCCTCTTCAACATCTTTATGGCCCCGCTGGCAGCTATTGTTAGAAGCCAATGACTAAACATTGTCTCCTATGCCGACAACTCCCAGCTTATCCTCTCCATCACAGTCGAACTCACAGCCACCAAGAGTAGCATTCACCACCTGGATGAAGGACAGCAGCCTCATGCTCAACTCGGACAAGACTGAAGTTCTCATACTGGGTTCCACCCCCTCTGCCTGGGACAACTCCTGGTGACCCACAGCGCTCGGAAACCCCCCCACACCCACGGACCATGCACAAAACCTAAGCATCATCCTGGACTCCTTGCTCTCAATGAACTGCTAAATCAATGCAGTCTCGTCCTCCTGCTTCCACGCGCTCCACTTGCTTTGTAAGATCCTAAATCGGATCCCCACTGAGTCCAGGAAAATGGCCCCCTAATGTGCTCGTCAGAAGCAGACTCAACTACAGCCATGCACTCTATGCCAGAAACACCCTGAAGCTCCAAAAGAAACTGCGGCATCCCATGCCGCAGCCACATCAATGGCAACCTGAAAGATCTTCACTGGCTACCATTCACCAAAAGAATTACCTTCAAGCTCCTCACACATGCCTACAAGCCCTTCACAACGCCGTACCTGCATACCTCAACCACCACCTCTCCTTCTACTCACCCACCAGACATCTCTGCTCCACCCAACTAACTTTGGCCATCATCCCACAGATCCGCAAGCCCACGGCTGGTGGAAGATCCTTCTCCTACCTAGCTGCAAAGACCTGCCATATGCACCTCAGGCAATCACCATCACTGCTGCAATTCAGGATGAACCTCAAGACCTGGCTCTTTGACTGACCTGCTGAGCCCCCCTCCATTCAGCATACCGAGGTCATCATGAGTGAGTAGTCGTGCTTTATAAGAATCCTGATTGATTGATTGAATTGAAAACTCTCACCTTAGACGACACTGCAGCAATCATAAACAAGCATTGGCATAGCCAATAGGTCTCGCTTTTGGGACCTTATAAGTATTTAGTTATGCAGCAAAATGTCCTTGGTGCAACAACATCAAGTGTTGCATGAGTAAATACTTATAAGGTCCCAAAGGCGAGATCTAAAAGATGACATGATCTTCTATTCTATTCTATTTTATTCTATCCTTCTAGCCCAAAGCTATTAGAACATCCCACCCATGAGGGCAAATGTCCTAATAAATGAAAAGCAACACCCTGGAGCAATAGGGGTTTTGAAACCACCCTGTGCCTCCAAAGCATCAGTTCATTTCATAGCTTCTACAGTGTGTGCCTGACAGTTGCTACCGCATGAACACAGCAAGAACTGTGAAAGGAGACTAAAGTTATGCCCTGGTTCTCCCTTGGTTCCAACCTAAGCACCTACTGGAGTTGATGCTGGTATCCTCTTTACCTGTAAATTCCACTACCACAGAAATCAATTGTACTATATTGACCAACATGCACAGATGTATTGCTTAGACTTTTAGATTTATACTGAAAAAGTACAAATAAATGTTAAAAAGTGTGCTACAATCACCATCGTCAGTAATTTGAAGTCAAGGAAAGTTTTCTCTTTTGAAAAATAAAATCACTAGCGTTTAGCACATGATCTATAAATGCTGCAAAGTTATGATTATCCATACAGAATACACTTAGCTAAAAAGAAGAAATGCCTAACATCGTGATGTAGCACGTTTCTCTCTTCCTAAATATGAACTGTATTGGAAATGTAGGAATTAAAAAGGAGGCCGGGGAGGTAAAGTGAATGTGTTTTTATCTATGACCATACTAACAATAACAATAATATTCAGAGTAAAAATATTTATGCAGAGAAACATAATGCATGTATTTGTAAAGAGCATGTTCATCATGTGTTTCTTTGCGCTGAATAACAAGTTCACTGTTAGCCGTCTCGAGGGTTCTCATTTTATCGTTTGAGAGGAGTTTTATAAACCCACAGGTATTCGAACTGGTTACCAGAAAGCAAAAGAGAGTCCCATGATGTGGACGTGGTAGCCACTTGAGTCATCACACCTGGCAGATGAAAATGTGAATTTCGCACATATACATTTAAGGGCAGTACTTCTTATCAACAGCATACACATTTGCGATATATTTAATACTGTTAAGTGTTAGAATTCTGTGTAGAATTACTCTTAAATAGAATTTCCATTTTGATCATATGAGGGGTACCGTGCACGTTGCCTGAAGTGCATCTTTGCACATAACACACACTTAAAAAATGTGTCACTTTAGAATTCCCTGAAGTGTGCTCATTTCGGTACCACTCAAAGAAAGTAAAATGAATTCATAATAACAGCAACTTTCTCAATAACATTTTGATTTAAATCAGTGCTCTTTACAGGAAAGTGCAGCGCCTCAAATCATCTCAGGATGAAAACTAGAGCTTTTCAAATTAACTCCGATGTTACTTTCAATGAACTCGTGTGATTTTCGATGCAGGATTCGCGTAAAAGAAAAACTGACACTTGTACAAAGCATCGTCGCTGAAAAGAAACCTAACTTGCTTGAGAGAACGCTGAGATCAAAAGCGATAACTAACCTGTCTGCTGGATGTCAGAACATGCTGTACCACAGAATTTGTGCCCGGGAGCCCAGAGTATGTCTCGCTCGTCACTGCTTACCAGTTTGGGCGCTCCCATCCCACTGCCCGCAAAGAAGCTCAGAGTGAAACTCTGCAATGAAAGTCTGGCTGAAACTTGCGACGTCAGAGCTGGCGGTGACAGCAGGCAAAATAGTTTGCATTTGTTTACACGTCTAGCTAAAGGGAAAAAAGTACTTTAGATTATGTGAATGATGGTTGAGCGGAAAAAAACGGAGGAGGGGCCCGGTGAGGTTGAACAGTTCCGAGTGACCTTCTTTCTTCAAATACACTATAACTTTTCCTGTGTTGCGTAACACACTTTTAGTAACACACAGAGAGCAAAACCCCACTTCCCCCAGGCTGTAATGCACGTTTTTCTTCATCCGGTTCCCATAGATACGACGTGCGGCGTACAGCCTCGTTCATTTGCATTGCAAACAATAAACAAGCATTGGCCGCGCGTGTGAAACTCTGCAATAAAAGTCTGGCAGTTTCACTTGCAAGAGCGAGCAGCGCCAGGAGCGATAATTGCTACTATAAGGCACCGTGCGCTCCCGCAAGTGAATCTCCACACGTGCACGCGTTGCGATTGAAGGCAATGGAACGCATGCACGTTTTTGGCTGAAAAGCCAAAGCGACGGCTAAAGGTGTTTTTTGCCTAAGCAGCGCATGCACGCTGTTAGGCGAGACCTAAAAACAGGAGAATTGAGCAATGGTTCCTACTTCTTTTTTCTGTTGACATGTTTCAGCATTTTAATATTTACCCTATGGGATCAGACACATTTCTCAGGACTATATGTTTTGGTATCTCACAATGAAATATTGTGAAATATTCTCTGATTCATAAGGCATGTTACGCAAGGGCATTCAATATATCGGTTGTGTTTTCATAACGAGGGGCAGTAGTGGAAACAGATCTTATTCATAGAACAGGTACACCTTGGGCAGAAACAGTGCAAGCTTCCCTCCTTTGGAGGATAGGGAGAACTTGGGCAGTAGCAGCAAAAGTCATCAGAGAACACGTTTACCTCAAGCAGTAGCAGTCAGGGCCAGACTGGCTGTAGCGTGCACCAGACGTTTCCCCAGTGGGCCAAGAGGGTGGGGACCGGTTTTCCCACCAGCACCCCCACCCCCTGGGGCCGGTTGTGCGTAAATTGGCAGGTCTGGTTTGCGGTCCCAGTTCGGCCCTGGTAGCAGTGCAAACTTTGCTTCCCTACAAACAGGTACAGCAAGGTGGTAGCAAAGCAAGCTTGCCTCTCTACTAGAAGACGTAAGTATAATCTTCCATTACCCACACAACAGATTTTGCCGGGGAGACTAGAACAAACTTTCATCATTCACAGAACATGTACAATTAATGCATGAGTTAGATGTAGGTTAAAGACAGATCTCTGGAGTGGATGCTGCTTAACTCATTGGGAGGAATGTATGGGTGGATGAGCAGCTGTGGCTCCTCCGTAATGGGGGAGGAGCATCTTCTCCACCTGCTGCGAGTTCAGCATGCACACACATTAATAAAATGGTAATAAATACCATTTTATTAATGTGTTACAGGCTCACGCTGTTACAGCACGAGGGCAGGGTACGGGGCTGATTAGAGCAATTGCACTGTTAATGCAGCCCCCTGCCAGTGCACATGTCAGATTGGCTGGGTGCCTACATGCCCCATCATGCTGAGGCCTAGTTTCATTCGTTGCAAATGTAGACCACTGTAGACATATCAATTCCTTAGTGCTGGGCTTCCTTCATGTTCACGTGGCAGTTGGACACCAGACAGCTGTGGGTATTCAAGCAACAACTCTACCCACCTGTGTGAACAGCAATTCGAAGATTCAGTTCCCAGCATGCCTAGTTTGTAAGTAATTATTTATTTAATTTTCCATCGTCATCGTCCGTCGAAATCCCCCCACCCGGCCCCACCGCTCTTACCTGCACAGGCCGTGGCTGGGTGGTGGGTAATAAAGCAAGTTGAAAACCATACAATGATAAAGGTTGTGTTGGCTGCGACTTTACAACACTGGTAAGTTTGCAAATGTTGTACCACTGATGCTCCTAGATCTGGCATTGGGTTTATACTAGAAGAGAACACTTCCAGTACACAATACTATTCTTCAACATAGTATAAAGCTTTCCATGATTGTAAATGTGCTGTAGAGCATT
The DNA here is from genome assembly GCF_964204655.1 of Triturus cristatus. NCBI lineage: Eukaryota > Metazoa > Chordata > Amphibia > Caudata > Salamandridae > Triturus > Triturus cristatus. The sequence continues at coordinate 621,942,598 of NC_140585.1, forward strand.
CTAACACAAATGCACAGTTGAAAAAGCGAAAGGAGAAAGCTTTTTCTCAATGTTATGCCTGCCTCAAGGAGGTGTAATTATTTACGCAAATCCCCACCCCATCTAACCAATAAGGATTCTCTTTAAAATCCGATGTGATTGCATGCGATGATCCGCCCCCCCCGACTCAAAGTAGCACAAAAAAGCACAAAGCAGCATTGCTTTGGGGGCGTGCTTTCCACCTTTGGATGGAAAGCATACACCAATAACACACTTTGGGGCATATTTACAAGCTGGCGATAAAAAATTATCGCCACTTTTGCGGTCTTTTCGGCCGAAAAGCGGCGATAATTTTATCGCCTGATTAGCAAGGCCACGCTAACGCGTGAAACCTTGCTTTAGCGTGGGGATTCCTAACGCCCAGCTTTGCATCTCTAATGAGATGCAAAGTGGGCGTTCCTGACCTAACATGACAGGAGAAATGTCGCTAAGCGACATTTCTCCTATCATCAAGCCCCACGCTATGAAGCATAGCGGCAAGAAAAGTAGCGATAACCCCTGTTATCGCTACTTTCCTTACGCCTGCTTCAGGACTGACTTAGCCATGATATCCTATGGAAGGTGGATATCATGGCTAAGTTTGTGAGTCCCTATCAGCAAGCTAACGCCACACTACGTGAGATTATCGCTGGGTTTCCAGCGATAATCTCACGTTAGGCAGTTAGCGTGAGGATTTTTATCGCTGAGGAGATAAGCGTTGCTGATAGCATGCTATCTCAGCGATAAAAACCCACGTTACCCGGCGATAATTATCCTCACGTTAAGAGCGCTGAGCGATCATTATCGCCGGGTGTTGCTGATATGCCCCTTTGTGACGGATTGCATCGCTTTTGTAACGGAAACCCTAAGCAAAATGCTAGCCTATTTAATATTTCTAGAGCCAATGCATTCATTCCAAAAACCATCTGGGCACTGGGTTTTTCCCACGTTAAACCGTTTACACAGAGGGGAGGGAAACTGAAATGTAAAAGATAGTAGAAATTATAGATTTTCTTGGGTTCCCCGAATAAAGACAGGTTTCCAACGTTACACGGTTGTATGGACCTGTTGTTGCAAAGTTTAGGGCCTAGATGGTGCTTAATTTGAGCTGGTGGTTGTGGGTGGTGCCCACCTGCACTCATTTGAGCAGACTGGCACTTGTTTATCTTCATTGGACTTTCACTCAGAGATATGGAGAAACAACACAAAAGGGAGAAAGAAACAGGAAGAGAAACACAGAAAAACAGGGACAAAGAGAAAGAAGGACAAAAAATAAACTTGAAAGAGTGTGCTAAAGAGGCAGTCTCATGGCGGATGAAAGAGGCATGAGGTGGATTCAATACTTATTACACCCCACTCCCGATATTCACAACGCAGGCCCTGCCGCTTATTGTTTTAGAAACGAAGCACTTGGCCTTGATACAGTAGGGACCGTCCTACTATTCGTATAGTTTAATGCGGGTGTGATAGAGCAGGAAATGGGAGTCAGAGCCAATGGTTCTTCTAGAGGGGAGTTTGTCAAACGTTTCTATGAGGGAAATTTTCCATGTTGTAAAAGGCTTTGTCCCTCTAGCACACAGTCTTAAAGAACATTCGCTTCTTTACAAAGACTCAAAGACGTTTATGTATGACTTTTTGTCATGTGGTCAAATTTGCACGATTTTACTGCTTCACTTTTGTAAAAAAAATGGACTCGAGTAGCTTCCGTAATTGCCTCCATGCTGTGCCTGCGACATACTCCGTTTGGAGCTGGTGGCCTTAAGATAAGATTATGGCTTTCATAAATTGTGTGCCCATGCAATAAAATGTATTTTTGGATTTTCATTCTTTCTCCTTGTAGCAGATTAGGATTACACACACTTTCTCGTGTGGGTGGAACCGGGTCAGAGGGCAATTGGTAACTGGTAAAACGATGCTGCATCCACCAACCCGCTCAATATTAGTACTGTGGGGAGCATATGGGGACAGACATCCTTGATCTGTCTTCCTTAGAAGGGAGCTATTCTTTCCAATAACCGAACTACAAGTTCCTGGGTCACACCCACCCAAAAATTACCATCCCAGAGTTAACATGTGACTCCATGTTGGAGGACACTGCCTTTATAGCGCTGAGATTTCCTTTTGGCAATCGGTACTTACAGGTGTTTAATTAAGTCCAGATGGTTCAGTTGAATTGAACCAAGATGCGAGCTCCCAGAATGCACAGATTTATTACAAGAAAACCAGGTTTGGAAAGATGAAATTATGAAATACTCCTCCATAATCGCTAGCCAGTGCCTCATCGGTCACCCAAATACAACCTTTTAATCCCAAGAACACACAATAGTTTTGCCGATAAGCCGGATCGAAACGTCGACGCTATCCCCAACCGCACCTGGACTAATTTCCCCTTCCCCATTACCCCTGTTTACAGCCTTAAGGAAACTCCCCTTACAAATTCAAATTAATAATTTGCATGTGGCCAGGTTGCATCTAACTGTTTATTGATTATCAGTTTTGTACAGTCTTATAAATATAGGCCCTTTACTTTTCTACACACTTTGAGCTCTCTTGACTCCTATATATACACTTGAGCACTCCTTCTTACACGTTCCCTAGAACATTTTCCTACCTTCTTGACCCTCTAATGATTGTTCCTTTAAATGACTAAATAAATATATTGTAATAATACTCAGTGGTTTTTTCTGCACATTTATTTTCACGATTTACAGACTTTTGGGAGCTGATTAATGTAAGCTCAAATTATTTGTTAATTCTGTTAATCTAACTCTTCCTTGAATAATTGGTCCAGGACCATTGTTTCTTTATAATAACTGATACCCAGGTCCAGGGACCTTTTGGGAATACCCCATTGTTTATAATGGCTTTCTTTTTGTTGGCCTTAGGACTCTGAGTACTTTACTACTGCTGACCAGAGCTAAAGTGCATGTGCTTCACCCTTAAACATGGTAACATTGGTGTATACACAATTGGCATTTTTAATTTACTTGTTAGACCCTTGCAAAGTGGTATACCATATACCCAGGACCTGTAAATGAAATGCTACTAGTAGGCCTGCAGCACTGATTGTGCCACCCACACAAGGAGCCCTTTAAACATCTCTCAGGCCTGCCAGCTGCTGCAGAGCCAGTATGTACAATTTTACTGCCAAAGGAGGCCCAAAACAAACTGCTGTTAACCAATTTAGAGTATTGAAAGGAGCTTCAGGTCCATCTTCAGCCCTAAATAGGCTAGGTGGCATTAAAATTAAAAGCTGTCAGCCAGGGTCACGTGTGTGTGAGGAATCAAAAGGGGTTCATGCGGCAGCTGATGACTGGAGTTGGCTTCCAGCTATTCTATCTGGAAAAAATTCAGCAAAGACTGATTGATGTTGGGGTACTTCATTCAATGCACCAACATCAGTCAGAATTTGTCGGGGTTCTTCATTCAATGCTCCAACAGCAGTCAGAATTTGCTCTTGGAATACAAACGGATTTAATACTCTTGTAGAAGATGTAAATGTTGTAAGTTTTTTAAATTTGTTTGATATGTTACTTCTGCAAGAAACGTGGAATTTGGCCAGCACACCGCTGATCGGCTATTACGAATATTTGAATGTAGCGTGTAGGGAAGCTGCTTATGGTCGACCAAGTGGGGGACTTTCAATATATGTTTCTTTAAATCTTAATGTTGAACACTATGAAATAGATCTTCAAGTTAAATGGATTCAATGTGTTAAATTAATAGCCAGTCAATCGTTGATCATTTTAAATGTTTATTTAAGTTCGAAAAAAAAGGTGCGATCACTTCAACTTATTGAGTTATGGGAGATGGTGAAAGTGCTATATTATGATCACAGGGATGCCCAGATGATCATCTCGGGAGATTTTAATACTCACCTTTTATTGTATAAAAACCGGGAAACCCTCTCAGATCTTCTATCCCAATGGTCTAATTGTGAATTTATTAAATACAATTTAACGATGTTGTATGATAGGGAGCATCTTCCAACATTCAATAAAGCCGACTGTCTTTCCATAATTGACTATACGATATTGTCAGATAAACTCGCAGATCAAGTTCAAAGCTATGAGGTTGTGCCAAGGATTGAGAGCGACCACAATCCGCAAGTTTTTACGATCAATTTACCCTTCGAGTATTTACCAGAGACTAAAATATTAAGATCGGCCCCGGTCACTTTTAATTTAAAAAGGTTAATATGGAATGAGAAAACAGAGAAAGATATTATTGACTTTCTCTCTCTTCTAATCCTAAATGCACGGGTCGAATACTCTGATGGAATCTCGATGATTGCCCTTTGGCCAACCTTATGTGAATCTCTATTGAATAAATTCCCCAATAGGGGACGACCTGGGGGTGGAATTTTGAATCCTAGGAACCCGGGTTGGTTTTCCCATCGTTTATTATATCTGAAACGATCTCTTAATAAATCAATAAGATCAGTATATAGAAAAGCAAAGGGATCTTGTTACTTTATAACATCGCTTAAAATCAGAAATTTAAAGAGGCGTTACAAGAATGAAATCTGGAGGGCTAAACGATTGTATTATGAAGAGTCATGGGCTAAACTCCATTACGCATGTAAATCTAAGGACCTGAGAATGTTTTGGAGGATAATTAATAATTTAGAAAATGGAAATTTTAGAAATACAAGTGCCAATATAGATGAATTAAGCTGGATACATTTTTTTAATAATAAATTAACTTCCCGAAGCCAACTGATAAAGGAGTTTGAATGTCTTGATTATAAAGGTAAATTGGAGCCAGTTGAAGGGTGTGACCCTTTTGGTGTAAGGGACACACCAGGCTCTACGAATATTAAGTTATGGTCGGTAGATAAAGTTAAAAAGGTTTTACTTAAAATTAGATCAAATGGAGCCCCTGGACCTAATGGAATGCCGAACGCTATTTTTAAAGTCAAAATTGAGTATTGGCCAGAGTTATTAACGGTCCTCTTTAATGAAATTCGTAAGACAGGCTGTATTCCGGATTCATGGAGGGGAAGTATAATACAGCCGATCTACAAAAGTGGGCCCCAGGAGAATCCTGCAAACTATCGTTTAATTACCCTCACAGACGTAGATGCTAAAATATTCGCAAGTTGTCTGTTAGAGGAGTTGGAGTCTTGGGCGGAAAAAGAAGAATTGATTCCAATCTTTCAGACAGGATTTAGGAAGGGAGAATCGACTCTTACCAATTTGATTTTATTGTCTCTACTAGGAGAAAGAGCCATATGTAGGAAACAAAAATTGTACATTTGTTTTATTGACTTAAAAGCCGCGTTTGATTCTGTACCCAGAAATATTCTTTGGAAAAAGTTAATGAATTGGGGTATATCAGAAACTCTTTTAAAAATGATTAAATTATTGTACTCAAATACCTGGGTGCAGGTCAAAATCGGCAATGGTAGACATACTACCCGCCGCCTTGAGACAAATCTTGGGTTAAAACAAGGATGTGTGCTCGCTCCTTGTCTTTTTAATTTATTTATGTCTGATCTCCCAACCCATTTTAATGAGGTAAATTCACATTCCCCTTCTGTAATGGGTAAAGAAATTAAATACTTACAGTATGCTGATGATACTATTTTACTTAGCCAAACTATGATAGGATTAAAAAGATTAATACATTCTTTTAATATATATGTAACCCAAAATGGATTAACAATTAATATAAAAAAAACAAAAATTATGTTATTAGGAAAAGGCAAACTTGGGGTAAAGGACTTGAGTATCAATGGTTTGTCTGTGGACTGTGTAAAAACTTATAAATATTTGGGAATTACATTTGATGATCGACTATCATTTAGACAGCACTTCAATAACTTAGAGGCTAAAGGCTACTCACTTGCCTTCGCATTTCGAAAGTTAAGAGATAAATTAGTATGCCCCAATTATGACCATCTACTTAAAGTTATGAAAGCAAAACTTATTCCCTCCCTGGATTATGGGTCTATTATTTTTAAGGGTAGAGACGTGAAAGTATTGGAGGCCATAGTTTCAAGGACATATAAATCAGTCTTTAGGATTCCTAGTCAGATTTCATGTGCCAATTTAAGATTGGAATTTGGCTTACGGAAACAGCTCTTAGTGCGTAAAGCATCATTTGTAAAAACACTATTAGCATTATCTCGAGCCAAGGAGGGCACGTTGGCCAATATGTGTTGGAGCGAGATTTCGACCAGTGAATACTCTAGAAGCTGGCAGGATTATTCAGCTGAGTGTCTCCTAAAATTCGAATGTCCCAAATTGGAAGACGAAACAAAGAGTAAAATGGATTATAAAAAAATAATTAATTCAACCGTCGCCTTGCTGTCAGAATTGTCGGATAAATATGAGCTGAGAAAAAAAAAACACTTTTGGTCTATTGCCAATTGTTTCGACAAAATGTTGGCCCAACCTTATTTACTTTTTCATCACCAAAAACCCTTAATTAAGAAGAAATTTATGTTATTAAGGTTTGGAATTTATCCAACCAAAGATGGAACCCCTAAATGGGAGTTCAAATGGGCATCAAATATTTGTCGGCTGTGTGGGCAGTATGACGAAACCTTGCTGCATATTGTAACACTATGCCCAAAAATGATGAAGGAACGAAAAATAATTTTAAAACCTATTTTTAAAGAAATGGGACTTAGGACTTGTAGATCGGCATTAATATTTTGCCTAAGTGGTGTCAACGTCTATATTATACACCAATTTGTAAAATTTATACTTGCAGTGGAAAAGAAATTATGTAAGGTTGACACCCAAAGTATATGTTGAATTTGTTAAGGCTGTAAATGATGATGCTGCTGTTTTTAAGATGATGATGAATTATCCTTATGGCACTTTTTAATTGTTTGTTTTTATAGTACTACCTTTAGATAATGTACTAATTGTTTGTTTTAAAATACTACTTTTAGATAACTGTTCCATTTATATTGTTTATTATTTTTATAGAATGGCACATGTGCACTTTATCCTTGAAAACTGCCACGTCCTGTAAACTATTTTAAAAATGAAATAATAATGTTGAATTATCCCGAACTGGAAAAAGTTAATTGATTGTGGTCAACTTTATGCATTGTATCCTGGAATGTTCAATTAGGTAATGTGTTTGGTTTGTATTTATTTTTATCCTTTTTTTGTAATGGTTTTAATTAATCAACAAATAAATAAATATTCAATTCACTTCCATACTGCCATTTCGACTAGGCATTTAAGATCCTTTGCCAAGCATTAAACTCTCCTTTTATTATGCATGAGGTACCCCTAGGGTAGGCCCTAGGTAGCCCATAGGGGAGAGCTCTGTGTAGAAAAGGTAAGACGACCTTTTAAGTTTTGCATGTCCTGATAGTGAAAAACACCTAAATTCCTTTTTCTCTACTGTAAGGCCTACTCGTCTCATAGGGTAACATTAGGAAATCCTCATTACATTTCTAAACTGTAAATCCTAATTAGAAAGAATTAGCTGTGTCATGTTTTATATCTTTGGAATGAAAATGATAAATCCTCTTTACTGGTAAAGCTGGATATAACATTACTATTTTATAAATTTCACTTTTAGAAAGAATACATTTCTCTGCTTTTACAGCTCTGTGTGCCTGCAGCCAATATACGTCTGGGGTGGGTGACAGCCACAAACGCAGGAAGGTTAGGTGTGTCTAAGTACTCTTCTGCATTTTGATGGCTCTTCCAGGGAACAGAGGGAGGGAGAAGCTGATACGCCTGAATAGGCAGTGTCCTGTCTCCTTACCCCCCACAGGTAGTCTGGAGCCAGGGCTGGGAAGAAAGGACTTCTGTGCACTTCAAAGATCCTTCTTTGAAGTCACCCCCACTTCAAAGACACATCTGGGATTAAGCCCTCGGTCTCTGACCACATCAAATCAGGCACTTCTAGACCTGGAAACAACTGCAGGGCTGCTATAAGGACTGGCACTTTGCTCAAATCCCTAACCTTCCCCATTACGTTGGGTTTACCTCTACCACTTGACTCCTGCCCTCCCTCAGTGTTTGGCAAATTAGAATCATCCTTGATGGACCTTCTCACACAGCTTCTTAATGTCTCATTTTCTGAGGTTATCATCCCTCAGACATGAAAGCATGCAATGGTCAGGCCCTTACTTTAAAACCCAAATCTGAACCATTCCCTGTGGGCCAACTACAGACAAATTTCTCTCTTGTCCACCCTGTCCAAAGCCCTAAAAAACTAAAGTAACTCACAATGTACAGAGAACTCAATGGTCTTCTCCACCCCTCACAATCGGGCTATTGAGTCGGCCATAGTTTAGAGTCTGCCTCACTGGCATAATAGAATATCTAAGGCAACAACGTGACAACAGTGGCACCACCACACCGATTCTGCTAGATCTCAGTGCAGTATTTGACATGGTGAATCACAACATTCTTCTCCAAAGGTTAAAGGCTGTAGGGGTGCAGGGGTGCAGGACACATCTCTGTCATGGCTGAACTCATTCCTTAGGGACTGTGTCTTCAAAGTCCACACCCAGCAGCATCGCTCTGAGCTGCACCATTTACCATCTGGGGTCACGCAGAGTTCCACTCTGAGCCCAACCCTCTACAATTTTTACATAAAGCCACTTGCGGACATTGTAGAAATATGTGGCCTCACTCGCTTGTCTTACGCAGACGATACTCATATTTTTGTCTCCCTGTCTTACCAGGAAAGCCATAGTGCAGAGACACTGAATAGCTGCCTAAAAAAAGTCTGCACCTGAATGAAGACCAACTCATGGAAGCTAAACAGAGAAAAGACGGGGGTTCTATTGCTAAGCAACCTTCCCCACCTATGAGGTCACATCTGTGGTCAGATGTGATGGGTATTTTATCAAGTTTGTCTCCATTAGTCAAGAATGTTGGAGTCTGGCTGGACAATAATCTATCCATGAGCCATCAAACCACTAAAATATCTGCCACCTGTTTCGGCATCTTGAGATGGTTTACAAAAATTCTCTAATGTGTCCTGTGCCTCAGCTCAACGAACAGTCATCCAGGCACTGGTCATCGCAAGGCTTCATTAGGGGACGATTCTCTACCCAACTGTCTGAGAGTACCTTCTTAGTTGACTCCAGGGAGTGCAGAATGCAGCTGCTAGACTCCTACTTCGCCCCCTCAAGTTCCATCTCACTGCCTGCCTGCTCCGCAAGCTCACTGGTTCCCAATTGATAGTCAAGTTCAATTCAAGGCACTATGTTACATACATAAATGCCTTTCAAAATCTGATTCCTCCAACTTAAAATCATTGGTTTCACCCTACACACCCAAACAATCCTTGAATTCAAGGAACCTTGATCTAGCTGCAGATCCCAGAGTTAAGAGAACCAGGCAAGGAGGCTGCTGGATCTATCAATCAATCAATCAATCAATCAGGAGTTTATAAAGCGCGCTACACACCCGCAAAGGCCTCAAAGCGCTGGGGGAAGGGGCAGCTCCGGATTAGTCGAAGAGCCAGGTCATGAGGTCCTTGCTGAATGTGTGCAGGGTCGAGGAGCGTCTGATGTTCACCGGGAGCTCGTTCCAGGTCTTGGCCGCGATGTAGGAGAAGGCTCTCCCACCTGTTCTGTTCCTGCAGATGCGGGGGACCTCTGCTAGGACAAGGTCGGCGGAACGGAGGTTCCTCTTGGATACGTGGAAGGATACTCTCTAGTTGATGTATTTGGGTCCGATGTTGTTGAGGGATTTGTAGGCGTGGGTGAGGAGTTTGAAGGTGATCCTCTTCTCGACAGGGAGCCAGTGGAGGTCTCGTAGGTGCTGGGTCATGTGTTCGTGACGCGGTGTTCCGAGGACGAGTCTGGCTGCGGCGTTCTGTATGGTCTGGAGCCTGTGCAGGAGAGTCCTGTTGATTCCGGCATATAGGGCGTTGCCGTAGTCCAGTCTGCTGGTTATGAGCATGTGGGTGATGGTCCTTCTGCAGTCGGAGGGGATCCATTTGAAGGTCTTGAGGAGGATGCGGTGGCAGTTGAAGCTAGTAGAAGCGACGGCGTTGATCTGGCGGTTCATGGAGAGGGAGGAGTGGAGGATGATACCGATATTTCGCGCGTGGTCTGTAGGGGTGGATGGGTTCCCGAGGGCAGAGAGCCACCAGGTGTTGTCCCAGGCGATGGTGCAGGGTCCGAGGATGAGTTATGCTTCAAACAGCTGTCATTCATCCAGGCTGCCACGTTCTTCATTCCTTTCTGGAAGCAGAGTCTGGTGTCTCTGGGATTTTTTGTGAGTGAGAGGATAAGCTGGGTGTCGTCGGTGTAGGACACGATGCTGAGCCCATGCTGTCTGATGATGGCGGCAAGGGGGCCCATGTAGATGTTGAAGAGCATGGGGCTGAGCGATGATCCTTGGGGTACTCCGCAGTAGATATCGGTGGGTTCGGAGAGGAAGGGAGGGAGTCTGATCCTCTGGGTTCTGCCGGAGAGAAAGTATTGGATCCAGTCGAGGGCGGCTCCTTGTATCCTTGTGTCCTGAAGTCTGGTCGTGAGAGTGCGATGTGAAATGGTGTCGAAAGCTGCAGAGAGGTCTAGAAGGGTGAGGGTCGAGTAGCATGTGGATGTCATCGGTGACGGCGAGGAGGGCGGTCTCGGTGCTGTGGATGTGGCGGAATCCGGACTGGGAGGTGTCTAGTATGAAGTTCTCTTCGATGAAGGTGGTCAGCTGGGCGTTTACGAGTCTCTCGGTGACTATGGCTTCGAAGGGGAAGAGAGAGATGGGCCGGTAGTTTTTGAGGTCTGTTGAGTCGGCTGTAGGTTTCTTGAGGAGGGGTTTCACCTCCGCCCGTTTCCAGTCGTCTGGGAAGATGCCGGATATGAAGGAGGAGTTGATGGTCCGTCCTAGTTTGGGTGCGATGGAGGCGGTGGCCCTGTGGAATATGTGTGGTGGGCAGGGGTTCGTTGGGGCTCCTGAGTGGGTTTTCTTCATGGTCGCGGTGATGTGTTCGACAGTGGCGGGTTTGCAGGTCATTATGGTTGGCTTATCGACGGTGTTGGGGGTGTGGTGTCCGGCAACTGTTCACTGAAGTTGTCATAGAGGACCTTGATCTTCCGATGGAAGTAGGCGCTGAGCTTGTCGCAGACTTCCTGGGAAGGTGTGACGTCCGTGGCTTCGCTGGTGGGTTTGTAAACTGCTGTATGACGTTGAAAAGCTCCTTGACGTTGGTCGCGTCGGTCTGGACTGTGGTTGTTCTGTGCTTCCGAGGTTTTCTGGTTTCGCCAGGTTTTCTCTAGGCGTCTGCAGGAGCGTCTGGCCTCCTGCAGTACCGTAGTGAACCAGGTGGCTTTTCAGAGGGCGTTGTTTGGCGGGGTGGCAGAGGGGTGCGAGCTTGTCGGCACAGCGGGAGACCCAGTGGTGAAATTCCATGGCTGCGGAGTTAGTGTCAGTAGTGGCGCTGGGGCGATCTTGGAGGAGAGTGGTGTTGAGGTGGTCCTCTGTGACCTTGCTCCAGTTCCTTTATGGTGGGCGCGGGGCAGGCTTGTGTGCGGGGGTGGTGTTGAAGGTGAAGTGGACACAGTGGTGGTCCGTCCAAAGGGGCTGGGTTGTGTGGCTGAAACAGACGTTTGTCCCTCTCGTGAAGATAGGGTCGAGGGTGTGTCCAGCTCTGTGAGTGGGTGTGTCGACCAGTTGATTCAGTCCGAGGTTAGCTAGGTTGTCGAGTAGAGTGGTGGAGTCGGGGTCGCTGAAGTTGTCGAGGTGGAAGTTCAGGTCCCCGAGTAGAATGTAGTCCATGGAGGTGATGGCGTGGGGGGTGGCAAGCTCAGTGATGGTAGACATGAACTGGGTGTGAGGTCCCGGAGGTCTGTAGATGAGGGTGCCACGTAGCATGGTCCTGGGGCTGGTCTGGATGTGAAAGTGGAGGTTTTTGTGTTGGAGTGGGGGTCACTCGTGCTGGATGTTGAGAGTCGGAGGGGGGTCTTGTGTGCGATGGTGAGTCCTCCTCCTGGGGCGGTGGAGGCGGTCCTTCCTCTGGATCTTGTAGCCGTCGGGGATGGCAGTGATGATGTCGAGGCAGGAGGCGGCATTGGTCCAGGTTTCCGTGAAGAAGGGGACGTCGTGCAAGAGGGTGTCAATCAGGTCCCAGATCTCTACGGCGTGTCGGTGCAGGGAGCACACGTTGAGGAGTGATGCATGTCAGGGTTGTGGCGGTGCGTGCCTCAGGCGGGCCTTTGGCGGTTGTGGGGATTTTGTCGATGGTGAAGGATCTGCGGCAGGGTCTGCACGAGAACTGTCCGTGGGTGGTGTTCGGCGAGGATCTTCTGCAGGCGGTTTGTCTTCCAGGATTGAGTGCATGGAGGGTGGTGGAATCGTAGTGGTGGGGCCCAGGAGAACCAGGGTTCCTGATGCTGGCCACAGTCGGGACGTGGACGGGCACAGATGGGCTTGGCTTAGGCGCGCTAACGGCGTGACCGTGCAGCGGTCTCCATTAAGTAGGGGAGGGGGGTGGGAGCAGAGGTAGGGAGGCGGGAGGGGGGAGGTGTGGCTCATTCCAAGCCACCACAGCCAGAGTGGCAAAAATATCTCACCCATCCTTTCCCCTCCCTCTTCAATGCCATCATAAGCCTCACACACCAGTACCTAATGTTCCTCAGAAACAACATGAAAACAAGCAGGGCTTCTATGCCATTGCTGGATTCCCACACGTGTTGGGGTCAATGGACTGCATTCATGTCCAACTGGTGCCTCCCGCTGCTGCATCCGACCTGTACCGCAATCAAAAGCACTCATAATTAATCAACGTGCGGGAATAGTTGACCATTCTAAACGGGCACTTCCAGAGTGAGACATATTGGAATGGCCTATTTATTGGTAAGTACATCTGAAGCCCATGACTGACCTCATGACAGTAAAATATTTTGGATAAAATAGCCATATTTGTGTTGGGTGAATGGGACAGTGCATACGTAGCAGGTGTGGGCCTCGTACTTGCACCATACTACATGTCACATGTTCTATGCAAGCCTGCGAGTCACACATGTTAAGACCTGCTAAGCCACTGTGAGACTCATCTACAAGAGGCCTGCGCTGCTGGAGCTTCAATTTCCATGACGCACTGGTGGAGCAGGTCACCTGATCATATCATGAAGCAACGCAAAGTTACCCTGCGTGCCTTTGCATGGCCTCATAGATATGGAGTAAGGCAAGTCAGTGCAAAGTGCTGCCTTGCCTTACTCTACGTCAATGATGTGTTCCATGGGCCTTGTAGTGGCTTTTCCCATTCAACATCAATGGGTTGTGACATATTACCAGATTTTCAAGGATATGGAAGCCTGGGAATGTTTCAAAACTGTTTGCCAACCCAGGGTATAAGTAATGAGGAAAAATATCTTTATTCCTCCTCGTTATCACCTAATTTCTATATGTACTGCATTCCACAGCACATGCAGTAGGAGGAAAAAGACTCCATTGATTGTCTTTGTGCAAGAAGGTGTCCAATATTGCATAAAAACCATTGAGGCAACTACAAAAACACACCTGCACCATGGTGCAAAGGAGCTTGTGTTGGCGCTTTAATTTGTGATCTTGTGTATGCAAGAAGGAACACTATTACGCTGTATGTCATTAATACGCACATTCCTGTTCTTTCCTTTTGATGCAGGACATCACAGTTAAGTGACTTCCTGTGCTGCCCTGCAGCAACAACTCGTATATGAGGCCCTTTGTGTGTCCCAAAGTGGTGGAAAGATCCTCAGCACTGCAACACTATGCAAAATGCGGTGTTGCAACACCATGTTGAAGAAAGGGCCTCAAGTTCTGTTGTCTGTGTGTCAACAGGAATCTCCCATGTTCATGAGGCTTTTCATATATCTAATACCTGTGAAACTGAGATATGTTGCAGATAATTTGTCCTCTCCAGGTCATGTGTACCATGGAAGTTTACATTAGTCATCATATACACATTTCCCATCCTATCTGCGGTTTATTTTGTGCCACACAGACCTACTATATCAGTCTTCCAAGGGTTTAGATTGTGCAGCCATGTTCACAAAGGACACCTCATAGGACAGGCAGCCACACACTCACCATTGTGCTAATATGCTTGTCTTGGTCTAATGCGGACCATTGCCTGCCACTGCAGGCTGCAAACCCAGGACACTACATCATGTTGAAAAATATGTCCTACACTACCCTTAATCAGGGAGACAGTACAGTGTTGATAGTTTACCAGTTGCACTGTACAGCGCAAGACTCTCACATATCACTCCCCTTGTATTCTGTCAACATAGTGGGCACAGTGCAATGCCATGTGTAGACTATAATGTCCCACATTGACATGCACTCAATAACTCTCCATGGCAGTAGCTAATGACAACAGTGACTACTACTGTCACATCCAAATATGTGTGAATGAAGGGCATAACATCATTTGCACTAGTTAAATTGTGCAAAAGCAGACATGTAGGTCAGAAATGCCAATAGTGGTCGCAAAGAAACACAATAGAGAAGTGTGAGTGAAGTGTCACCTCAATGGCTAATAGACTCTTCATACCAGTAAAGAGTCACCACGGTTATGGCTTTGGCACTCACAAGTATTAAAAATAGTAAGTGTATCACACAGGCGAGTATTCTTGTATGTGTAGTACAGGGTCAGAAATGAAAGGGCATGCATGCCAAACAATGTCAGTGCACATCCCATACTGGTTGAAATGTGTGTGAGTCATTCCGGACATATAAAAGAATGTACTTGGGTATGGGCCTATCAACAATCATGACCATTGACTGATTGTTTCCCTAATTTCTTTTCATCTGATTAATGATATGGTCTGCAGCCTTGGGTCATGACCCATATACACAGCCCCAGACTGAGGTCCAGTGGCGCTACAACCATGCACTTTACAGAACCCGGTCCAAAGTGGAGCAGACTTTTGGAGTCCTTAAGTCAAGCTTTTGCTGTCTCGACTTGTCTGGGGAGAGATTGCTCTACTCCCCCCTATGGAATGTAATACCATACTTGTGTGCTGCAATTTGCACTACATATGTGTGCGGACCACTGTCCCTTGGGACAAGGGAAATGAGGACCATGCAGGCCCAGACGATGATGATGAGGAAGAAGAGCACCAACTCCACAATATACATACAATTGTTTGGACATGGTGGAGAGACCAAATAGTACAGAATGTTTTTGCAGATGTATGAGTCACATCAATGGACACAGATATATGGGGTTCATGAAAACAGTGTGCTAAAATTCGAATACATTTATGAACACTACCATTTCGTAAGCAATCTTACTTCATAATCAGTGTGAACATCAAAACACTCACACATGATAGCAATTGGCCCATAATGCTTTCAAGTAACCCCTCAATATAGCAAAATATTGTGATGCATGCCAATAGCAAACATATACCTCCTTGGACTAAATATGACTTATATTGGCTACCCAATCTGGCCTTGTGATCACCCAAATACAGGCAAATATTTGATGCAAACACTAAGTGCATTGCAGATTTGTGTGTGTCCCAAAATTATATGGTGGTTGTTGGTTTGCACTCTATGGTAACTGTTGATTTGCACATATCAACATGTGTCATATATGCCTAGTCACATCCATTACACATCTTGACAGTCAATGTGTCCCCCGGATGCCACAAAAACTGCAGCTGGCTGCACCAGCTAGCGTAAGTCAATCTGTGAATGGGTAATGCATAGATACCACATCCTAGGATAGCAATGGAGCCAGATATGGGCATATGAAGCACAGGCTGGTGTCATTGGTGGCTCACTTATTTCGGGATTTGAGGTGTTAAAGCTTCTCAACCATATCTATGAGACTTCGAAAAATCACCTTGTATGGCTCATCATGGTCTTATAACTATTGAGTAAATCAAGGTACCGCAATAGGCTGGCTTGATGTGCTCTGTGTCATGGGGGCTTTGCAGGGGTATTGCAGGGTGGAAGGGTCACCCACTGCACCCGCCTGTGAGGAGATCTCAAATCCCCTTTAAGTGCAGGCTGGTTGCCATATGCATAGGGAAACACGGATTGGCTTTAAAGCAGCAGCCGCATCGTGCATGTGAATGTACTGGCTTCAGACCATCAGAAGTTGGCGGCTGCCCTGGTGGCAATACATTCAACGTGATAGGGCTCACCTTCTCTGTTTGCGCACGGAACACACTCTTGTATAAATGAAAAATCTACATATTGGTCCATAGCCTGATGTATGGCACCCGGACTGTTGTTTGTAAGCCAGCCATCAACGTCTAAGCCTCAGAAACAATGCATTTTGCATTACCATGTGTTGTGTGCAACCTACGCATTAGCTTGTTCCCTAGCAATGTGTCAGCAGTAAACAAACCTTTAGTAGGAAACGTGATAATATAGTAGTAAACGTGACACTATAGGATGTAAATGTGCCTCTATAGTAATAAACTATAGTAGTAAAAGTGACACTATTTGTCACTTTTGCAGTGTAGTGATTACTACAGTAATAAATGTGACATTAAAGTAGTAAAGAAGACACTATAGTAGTAAACGTGGCACTATAGTAGTAAACTATAGTAGTAAATGTGACACTATATTAGTAAACGTGGCACTATAGTAGTAGACATGATGATTGAGTAGGAAAGGTGACACTCTGGTAGGAAAGGTGATGCATGTGTGGGAAATGTGCTGCTTTCGTACAAAATGTCCTGCTTTACCTGAAAACGTGACTCTTGAGTAGGAAAGGTGACACTCTAGTAGGAAAGATGACGCATTTGTAGGAAAGTGCTGCTTTTGTAGGAAAAGTCTTGCTTTACCTGACAACGTAACGCTTGAATAAGAAAGGTGATACTCTAGTAGGAAAGGTGACGCATTTGTAGGAAAGTGATGCTTTTGTAGGAAAAGTCTTGCTTTACCTGACAACGTAACGCTTGAATAAGAAAGGTGATACTCTAGTAGGAAAGGTGACGCATTTGTAGGAAAAGTCCATCTTTACTTGGAAACGTGATGCTTAAGTGGGAAAGTCCTGATTTAGCTGAAAACATGATGCTTCAGTGGAAAGAGCATTAGATGTAAGCCACGCATCAATGCAAAAGTATCAAAATGACTGCTTTGGGTATTGTCATGTGTTGTGTGTAACTCGGGCCTTGGAAATTTCCCTAGCGAAGCATAGGTCTGAAATGTGATGCATCCACCTAGGAAATGACAAAATGGCTTAGCCATGCTGCAAACCAGGAATTGTGAAGTTCCTTTCACTTTCACTTACAGACTTTTTTGTCTGTGCTGGCTGGCAGAGGTGTTTGGTGTTTGCTGGAGAGGTTGGTGCTGTGTCTTGGTCTTGTTCATGTCTGTGCTGTCGCTGTTGTGTCCCCATACTGTCATTTTTGTTTTGTCATCGTAATTTGTGTTGTTTTGTGTAGTGCATTGTTGGGTGTTTGTCCAAATAGGGGTTTTTTAGTTAAGAGTAGGAGGAAGGAATAGCGTTTCTGTTGTTGGGTTTATAGTGGCTTTTGGAGTTAGGCATATGTCAGGCAGGGGCAGGACCAGGAACATGATGTTGGAGTTTGGGGCCTGCTGTGGCTGATGTACGATAAGCCTGGGCAGAGTTCATGGAAAGTGCTAAAAAACCCTCTGCTGTGCTACGTGGAGCTCTGCAAGTGGCGTAGTGCGTTAGATAAATGCAGTTCACTGGGACTTTCAGCGCCGGGTGTTTGCCCGCACTGTGCAAATCATCGCGAACGGCACCATGCACAGTCGATTTTCCTCGAGAGGCAGCTTTCTCAATGCGAATGAACAGTTTCTCAACACGAGCGGTCGCGAGCATACGCGACCACTCGCAATGAGAAGTCCGACCACCTGCATTGAGAAATCTCGCTGGGAGGTTGTTTTTCCACGCTCGCACTCACCAACTTGACAATGACGATCGCGAACGAGGAATACTCTCACCGGGAGTTTGAGTTTCCTCACTCAGGCTCGCCAACTCGACGTTGACAAGCGTGAGCTCCGCGTAACGCGGAGTGTAGAAAACTCCGCAAACTCCGGAGTGGAGCAGAGTTCACAGCTGAGGGTTAATATACGAGTACCTGCCCAACAAGATTAGCAGTGGAGGCTGGATCAGCCACGGATACCCAACCAGTGAGAGGCGTCAGCGTTGGGAGAAGGTACGGTATCAGCTATCTCGCCTCTTCAATGCCCAGTGGAGCGTTCAGCTACTCAAGCAATAGTGGGCTGATGTCGTCAGCATTGAGCACGATCTCCTGAACCACCTGAGGATTGAAGTTGGTGAGGCTACTGGTA
Source organism: Triturus cristatus (assembly GCF_964204655.1). Lineage (NCBI taxonomy): Eukaryota > Metazoa > Chordata > Amphibia > Caudata > Salamandridae > Triturus > Triturus cristatus. The sequence continues at coordinate 621,960,819 of NC_140585.1, forward strand.
AGTCCTTATATACCATGAGCTTGTAGTTGTGTGGCTTTCACTCAATCGTTTTGGCCTAAATTACAAAGAATTGGCGGAGGGCAGCACCACAAGTCATTTTGCTGCGCTGCCATACGCCAATTCTAAACGACAGGAATGCATCATATTTACAAGATACGGTGCAGTCCTGTCCTGTCAGACCGGTACAAAAGGGGGTGGTGATGGACTAGGCATCAGAACCAATCAAACACTCACACCCAGTCAACAGATCTGGGTTTGATCCATCACCGTTCTTTAGCCCACTCTGCCACCCCAGTTCAGACATGGCCATATGCAAATCAGTCTGACCCTGTGCCTCATGGGAACAGTCCAGCCCGAACTGCCAAGCCATTTCTTCCCTGGACCGGAAACAAGCTTCCTAGGACCGGTTTCTGGCATTTCAGCCGTCTTCAGCCAGGCTTGCTTGAATCCAGTGGCAAAGTGAGCAAGGGACTCACGTCTGAGCATACCCCGCCAACTTATGGCGAACAAAGCGGTACAAAAGGGGTTTGATCCATCACTTTGCCACTGGATTCAAGCAAGCCTGGCTGAAGACGGCTGAAATGCCAGAAAACGGTCCTAGGAAGCTTGTTTCCGGTCCAGGGAAGGCATGGCTTGGCAGTTCGGGCTGGACTGTTCCCATGAGGCACAGGGTCAGACTGATTTGCATATGGCCATGTCTGAACTGGGGTGGCAGAGAGGGCTAAAGAACGGTGATGGATCAAACCCAGATCTGTTGACTGGGTGTGAGTGTTTGATTGGTTCTGATGCTCCGTCCATCACCACCCCCTTTTGTACCGCTATGTCCTGTCAGACAGCACAGGTGCACAATTTGCAGCTGACCACCAATGCAGACACCCCTGCAACATGGTGCAAGGGTGTCTGTATTGTTTGCATGATTGTTTTTGTGTAGGAAGGGGCACCTTCCTGCACCAAAACAATCACAAGAGGTGTTTTCCTAATTCCATGTGTGCTGCAGTAATCAGCACATGTGGAAAGAGGAAAAATGAGGAGAAATGTTAACATTTCACCTCGTTACGCCTGCTAAAAGAACAAATCTCAGAAAGAGGAGAACTTTCCTACAATCAAAAAGGGACCTGAAATCATCTATCTATTCCTAATGAAGAGCTCTAAATATACAAGAATACCATCTTCAAAACCGTGACCTCAAAAGGAAAAGGAACAATTAAACAAGTACATTTTTAACATGAAATATAAATGTAACTTAGTAACCGCATTCATTTTTCGAAACAGAAAACTAACAGAAATGTATTTCCCCAGTTTGAACAGTGTTAAATAACTTTTTTCTCAATACACTCAATCAGTTAACACTACATTTTTTATCTCCCAACAGGGACAGAAAGAAAAAAGAAAATAATATACAGTATCATAACATCACACTCATTTGCATTATTTTCTGTTTGTTTTCAGATCATTTGAAAATAGAAAATGCTTGTCAAGCCTTTGGAAATATGGTGGGTACTGTAGGAAAGAGACCCTTTTTGTCATGGTCACTGTTATGAAGGGTTACCCCATGAATAAGTCACTTCACACGAAAGAAGGATTCCTTAACTACAAGATGTAGTTGACTTTTTAATCCAAGAGTTGAAGTATAATAAGAAGGCCACAATATGTGCAGCCAGCCCTCCAGCTGCCAGCATCAACTAACCAACTGAAACACAGAGCCACATATATTGCAAGCACATAGATTACAAACATAAATAAGAACATGCATGTGCATATATAATAATGCATGCATGAAAACCTGGATTCAAAAGACATTTCAAATATATGATTCAAGACCACTCTCGAGAACACCACGTAGCATGCAGCAGAACTCAAGCGCGGTGATACACATGTACCTTAAAGGTACAGTACAACACCTTCCCCCTTCCAAAACAGAGACACAAAAACAATTAACCTATAAAGTGTCCCTTAAATAATATTTAAGACATATAAAAGTCTCTATATCTGACAGGCAATCCAGAATTGTTGTGAACTCTCAGTTTATTAATCTATTTTTTGGGAGTTTTATATAGCGCTTACATGACCCGGGGGTATCAGAGCGCTTTACAGCAGCATTCATGTATAGAAATGTAAACATTAGAATACAGTGAACTAGCATCTAGACTACTGGAGGTCACATAGATTGAGGTCATTGACCAGATTCATAGAGATGACGCTTGAGGAGAAATTCTTTTAGTTGTCTCTTGAAGTTCGTGAAGGAGGGATTAGTGCTGATGTGGGTAGGGAGAGAGTTCCAGATTTTTGGGGCATTCCCTGAGAAAGAGCGGGAGAGGGCTTTTTGTTTACGTATTTTTGGGGGGATTAAGAGGAGCGAGTTGGAGCTTCTTAGGTTTCTTGATTGTCCAGCTTTTGTGAGTTTGGCTGCAAGGTAGTCCGGTTTGCCTGTGTGTAAGGCTTTATGGGTGAGACAGGCAGTTTTGAAAGCGCAGCGAGCTTCGATGGGTAGACATTTTAGGTCCTGTAATGCATTGGTGATGTGGTCGTATTTCTTGGTACCTGTGACCATTCTTGAGGGTCTTGAGTCACAGGAGGTGACACAGGGTTGCTTTCAGACACAGAACTTCTTGTGTTCTCTGCTTCACAGAACTCTACATTAGGTACCAGAGGCCTTTTACCTGTGGATTCCATCGCTTGATCACACATTTAACTTGGTCCTCAGTCACCTTCACAACATCTCTCTTACTCCACCATCCTTTTACACTCAATAAAACAGACCTCTTTGAGACTTTTTCTACTACAGTGGGTGCTGACCATTTTGACTGGCCTTTCTTAAGCCTAGTGGGAATCATAACTAACACCCAATCTGCAATCGCCATTTCATAAAGCTGAGTATTAAGCTTTCCATCAAACAACTTTTTTGCCTGTAACTGCTTTGCAGTAATAATGTTTAACTCAACTTCACAAGAAACAGCACTCCTTTCTTTGTTGAGAGCTCTGACCCATTCAGGACATATGTTACATGTGGGTAATCACTTATGCATTAAAAAGAAAGCACACGTCCCTGTTGTGCTATGCGGTGTAAGCAATTACGACCACACTTTAAAAAAGAAATACCTTTACCTCTAAACCCATAGACAACGTAGTCTGAGCTCCCTTTTACAAAAATTTATTCAAGTGTTCCACTAATCCATTAGCTGAAGTCGAGTACAAAGCTACCCTAAAATGTTCAATTTGATGTTCCCCCAAAAATGAACAGGAACAATGAACAGGTCCTATTGTCGGTGACCAATTCTTTAACTTCACCTTCCAAGAAGAACACATCCTGAAGGAAACTAATGACTGACTCAGTATTAGGATGTGACGTGAAATCAAAATTCAACCACTTAGTGTAATAATCCCAGAACAATCATATAACGCTGTGAGGCAGGAAGCAATTCAAACGGCCCTGCAAAATCCAACGCTTCTTTGGTTCAAGCTTCTTCAGGATATGGTCCAGGTATGAGAGGCGGTTCATGCCCTTTCCAATGCCTGTCAGACACTAAACAAGCTGTACATCAACTCACAATCTCCTCAACTTGGGCTTCCTTGGATGGCCACCAATAATATTGCTTGAGAGCATTGTCAGCTCATAGATTACACACATAAAGAAGAACAGGCATGTGCCTTTGTAACAACGCATGCATGTGAACCTGGATACAAAAGACAACATTTCAATTAAATAATTCAAGACAGCTCTTGAGAACACCAGGTAGCATGCAGCAGAACTGGAGAGCGGCGATACACATGTACCTTAAAGGTACAGTACAACAGTCACCCCCAATATTTGCACTGGTACTGATGTTTTTTGCTTGATGTCCACTGGGTCCCTGCTAATCAGTCCCCAGTGCCAGTGCTCTTTCCCTAAAAACAAGGAAAAATGGTCTAATTGTGTTACAATTGGCACACCTTTTAGTGCACCTATAAGTACCTTGTAAATTGTAAGCCTGGTAGCTAGAGCATGGGTACTAAAGAGGGCCCCTAAGGGCTGCAGCATGTATGATGCCACTCTAAGGGACCCCCAGTCAACTTTCATGCAGACTGCCATTACAGGCTGCGTGACATGGTGTAATAAATATATGAAAACACGACATGGCACACTTACTGTGTGCCATGAAAAAGTCATTCAGTATAATATATGTAATATATGATAAATATATAATAATATATATAATATATATATATAGTCACCCCTACAGCAGGCCTCATAGCCCTAAGGCAGGGTGCATTATATTACACATGAGGCCATATCTGCATGAGCAGCTATGCCCCTGTGCTGTCAACTTCAATTACTAGTCCAAGTGAACAGGGAAGACATATGTACTGGGCACTGGTCATTACAAGTTCCCCAGCTACATGATGGCTTTACTGAAGCCTATGGTGTTTGGCATCAAACACCTTGTCTTAATAAATCTGGACTGTTGATAGTACTAGATTTATTATGACTTGCACCCAGAGGGAACCTTAGAGGTGCCCCCTGAAAAACCTACCACCATCTAGTATGTTGACTGACTGCTATCTTCCATCCTGCTACCACGGAGAAATGTATGACCCTCTGTGGGTGAGAGCCCACGCTCTCAAAGGTCAGAAATAATGCCTGCTCAGGAGGAAGGTGTACTCACTTCCTGCCACCTTTGATATGTGACCTTGGCTTCCGCTAGACTTGGGAGATGCCACCCCATACCCTGAGACCCATTTGGCACCAGGACAGGTTGGAAATTAGTTATGCAGTACGTGTGTTGCACCTCCAAAGTAGTCACATCCCTAAGGTGGGCAACCTGATGTGCTCCACGAAAGAAGGGTTTCTCCATCTTGTTTTTGGTGGAATTAAGAACTCTGGGACAAGGTAATGCCCACTAGCCACAGGAAGTGGAGATATAGGGGGTGTAGTGACCCCAGGGCTAAGGAGCCCATTGGCTACTACCCTTCACTCCTCTAAATGCAATATTTAGGTGGCTCCCTGACACCAGGAACTCAGATTGGTCTGCCTGAGTTTAAGCAGGACAACATTTAGTACTCACAAGGAGCTTCACCGATGGTTGTAGGATGAACCAGAGGTAAATTAAAGCAGATGCTTGCAACACTACTGAGCGGGGTGGTTGGTGCATGTTTTATTACACGTAGGATCGTTTCTTAGTATGGGGTGTATTTAGTTATTTGTTTCATTTTTTTCACTCTTTGGTGTTTTATTTATTGGGGGTGCAAAGACATAGATTCATAATATGGTTAATTTCATCTATCGACAATAGGCACAGTCACTTTTGATACAACATATGTTTGAGCACAGTACACTTAAAGAATTTAGAAATTTGTAACAACTTAAACATGGTTTCTGATGGGCTGTTTTTAAATTCCAGTTACCCCTGTTGAAGGGTGCATTGCCTGAAATGCATTGGGTGGATATCATATAGCATTTCTAAAATTGAAATATGAGTTACCAAGCTGTTGGAAAAAGCCCGGACGGGCATTCTGGGAGCATTAAACGGTTTTACAAATCATATTGCCTCCATTTGAATTTTCAATAGAAGTGAGATATACATGGATTATCATGAATATTTATAAGATTACTGAATTGTTTACTGAGTGAATTGATCATATGCAGTGCGGCTTGAAATTGTGCGTGACGACGCACCATGTATCCTGTGATTTACACAGGGCTGTGTGCCATGTTGACTCTTCAGATTTCTCTTCACCAAGACATGCAACCTGCAATGGCAGAGTGCATAGCCTTGGATAGGGGTTCCGGGGTGGTACAATCAGTGCTGCAGCCCTAGAGGACCCTCTTCAGTACCTATGCCCTAGGTACCAGGGGGTACAGTTTATTAGGGACTCACAAGGGCAACTTAAGATGTTTCATTCATGGTTCAGTTTTGGGAAAAGAGATCTGGCACTACAGACCTGGTTAGCAAGGACACAGTGCACTTATAGTTCAAAATTACATTAGACATTAGGCAAAAAGTGGGGACTAACCATGACAAAAGAGGCACTTTCTCACAGTTACCTGAGTTAACAATAACGAATGTCCCTACAATGCACTGTATATGACCTCACATATTGTATCACTCATGACATGGTCAGTGACATCATTGATGACATCTCAAATGACATCACTCATGACATCATCCAGTGAGTGTAAGTGTTTCGTAAACCTTTCTGAAAGATAAATATATATATACTAAGCTACTGTATAGGTTAAATTACTATTCTATATTGGTGACTGTGTGAGTGGCTCTATGGCTGGATAAGTGTGTTTGTGAGTGGCTGTATGTGTGACTGAGTGTCAGTGTGAATGGCTCTATGGGTGAGTTACGGGGTGTGAAAGTGGATGTATGGATAAGTGAGTGGCTGATTTACTGGGTGTTTGAGTAAGTGAGTGGGTGTGAGAGTGGCTGTTTTGCATAGTAAATATTTGTGTGAGTGGCTTTATAGATGAGTAAGTGGGTGCATGAGTGATTGTATTGCGGTATGAATGGGTATGTAAGTGGTTTTGTGGATGAGTAAATGGATGTGTGAGTGACTGCATGGGTGAGTGAGTAGCTCTCTCAGTAGCTGTCTAGATGAGTTAGTGTTGTGTGAGTGGCTGTATGGGTGTGTGACTGTGTGGGTGTGTGAATGGGTATGTGAGTTGCTGTATGGGTGTGTGAGTGAGCATGTGAGAAGCTTCATGGGTCTGTGAGTAGTTTGAATGAACCAAAGCAAGTTGGATGAAGTTATAATTCATTGGAAAATTTCATTCAGTAATGATTTATAATCTGTTTATTTATTCAAAGGCCAAAGTCAAAAGCGATTCTTAAAAGATCAGAATCACTGATGTTGGGTAAGAAGAGCCAAACAGCTAATGTTTTACCCCCTTCTGGCACAGAAGCATGGGGCTTTTTCAAGGTGTGAGGTACAAATGTGGGTGCGGTCGTGGCGTCATTAGTGAATTCTATCCTGCTATACATTGTGTCAGAAAGTGCTTAATGGCTGTCTTGTCAGGCACATCTGGTCTGTGGGTAATCCTAAGGCAATGCGGTCCTCTATCTGATCAAATATGGGGATGTAAGTAGGTGAGTGAGTGGGTGAGTGAGTGGCTGAATGAGTCTGTGAGTGATTGTGTAAGTGGCTGAGGGAATGGTTGTGCGAGTGACTCTAGGAGTGAGTGAGTATGTCAGTAGTTGTATGGGCCTGTGAATGGGTATGTGATGTGGTAGCTGGGCAAACACTTAGGCTTATCAGAGGGGGTGCTAAGTATTTGTTGTACTCACATAGGCAATAAATGAGACACACACTCAAGAATAAATCAGAGACCAAACCATCAAATTAGTATACATTTTTACGTAATTTGTAAGACTAAGAACACAGTTCTAAGGTAAGTACTTTCGGAGTTACAATTTTTCACAATACGGAAAAAATATCACTTTTTCTGCTCCCTTCTCAACCTTATTTTGCCTCTTTCTGCTCGTTGCTGAACTTTATTTTGCCTCTTTCTGCTCGATTCTCACCTTTAGTCTGCCTCTTTCTGGATGTTTCTGACCGTTATACTGCCTCTTTCTGCTCCCTTTTAAGTTTTATTCTGCCTCTTTCTGCTCCTTTCTTACATTTATTTTTACTCTTTCTGCTCATTGCTGACCTTTATTTTGCCTCTTTCTGCTCATTTCTCACCTTTATTTCGCCTCTTTCTGCTCTTTTCTCATCTTTATCTTGCCTCTTCCTGCTAGTTTCTTTCCTTTATTCTACCTTTCTTTCGTTTCTGACCTTTATTCTGCATCTTTCTGCTCGCTTTTGACCTTTATTATGCCTCGTTCTGCTCATTTCTGATCTCTATTTTGCCTGCTCGTTTCTGACCTTTAGTCTGCTTCTTTCTGCTCGTTTCTCACCTTTATTTTGCTTCTTTCTACTTGTTGTCGACCTTTATTTTGCCTCTTTCTGCTAGTTTCTCATCTTTATTTCTCCTCTTTCTGCTTGTTTATGACCTTTATTCTGCCTCTCGCTGCTCATTTTTTAACTGTATTTAGCCTCTTTCTGCTTGTTTCTGATCCTTATTCTGCCTCTTTCGGCTAGTTTCTAACCTTTATTCTGTCCCTTTGTGCTCAATTTTCACCTTTATCTTGCCTCTTTTCTGCTCATTGCTAACCTTTATTTTCCCTCTTTCTGCTTGTTTCTGACCTTTAGTCTGTGTGTTTCTGACCTTTAATCTACTTTGTTCTGTTCTTTTTCCCCAGGTCTGCGGGTGGAGCCTCAAGGTCTCCTTGGTCACAGCCGGGCTTCCCGCCTTCGGCAGGAGTCAGCAGTGCTCTTGCACAAAGAGAGTGGCTGGAAATGCAGCTCCCTGCGTGCGATAGCAATAGCTTCATGTCTTTCCCAGCCTACATGTCTGCGGACAGGGAAAGATATGAAACCTCCATTTCCAGCTGGCGGGGACACTTTGACCGCTCCCGCTTGATAGAAGCAGAGTGTTTGCTTTTGCTTGGCTGGAGCTGTTAGCTCCCGCCAAGCAAAAGCAAACAGCTATGTTCCGGGGTGGGCACCCAGGGACATAGCAGGAGCCAGCCTTAGGGCTTTGATTTCCAAGGGCCTACGCTGAGCAGGTGGTGGTCCCTGGGCTCATCGATCGAAAGAGGAGGGAGTTACCCCAATGCTAAGCAGAGGGACGGGGTATACACAGGGAGAAAAAAGACACAAAAGTCCCTACACTCCAATATAAAGAGGGCAGACGCCTCGCTAAGGACCAAGTGTCTGTATGAGCATAGAGCTGATCTAGCATGAGAAATATACAGCAAAAACTTTCATATTAAAGAGGGCAAACACTTTACTAAGAACAAAGGGTCTATGTAAGCATACAGCTGATCTAGCATGAGAAATATACAGCTACACTTTTTGCCAAACTTGAATGACCAGATATATATAAATAAAAAACAGAATTTATTTAAATAAAAAGTATATTTGTAAGCATACAAACTTTATCACATATTCATCCAATGGGTATGATAACACTCCTCCAAATGGAGGTTACAATCTAAATACTTCCCAAAAATAGATAAAGACTTTAAAAACATCCGACTCAGCGTTTCGGTGACACCTTGATTTTTTCATCTTCCTCAGGACTAAAAAGGTTTTCATCAAATCTTATAATGAGTTGGATTATGTTCCAGTTGAATAATCTGTGGAGGATAAACCTCTTGCTACACCAGAAGGCTACAATGATAAGGCCTTTCAAATTTGATAATAAATGTCTTCTCTTTGTCCGTTAGAGCCACCGTAACATTGAGAATACACAAATTAAAATTAAAAATAAAATTTAAAAATTAGCTCTGTCAGGCTATTCTTCCATTCAAGCCAACAGATGTACCATATTGTGCAAATGACGGGAAAATTAAGAACAGACATCGACGTTTTTACATTGGCGATGCAGTGATCTGGTCTTAATGTTCATACACTGGCTGATAGTTTAAAATCAGGTCGGGGACTGATGGCCTCCCTGTTCTAGCGGACTCCCTGGGCTCACAAACAGCCCGAGGGGCAGCACGGTCCCCTTCCTTCTAAAAAAATAAAGCCCTGTCTTTTTTGTTTTTACCATAACCTCAGGGAGGTGGTGGTGGCCCCCCGTTGTAATGTTCATAAGCCCTGGGTGGGGGTTGTCCCTGGGGCAAATTAAGCCCTTGGAGAGGAGCCCCATGCACCCTGCTCCATTTTGTATTAAATGGCAACATGTCCCTGGGTCCTGGCCCACCCTTTTCAAAACAAGCACAAGGCCTGCACTTGGTTGTTTTTTTTTTTAACCAAAATTTCAGAATTTCACGGCTTGGAGGTCATGGTATTCCTACCCTGCTCCCTTTTGTTTTTTTTCATTTTTTTTGGGGGGGGGGAGGGGAAAGTTAAGTCCCAAGTTGACCAGCAACATTTCCTGGTTGAAGTGTTGGCAGCTAATCAGTGCACTGCAGATCTCTGCGCAAGCTCGTCATTATTTGCAAATTAGCAGCGATCGTAGAAATACAAATTTTGATTTCTTGTAATTTCTCGAAAACTACTGATTGTATTTACACCAAACAACAAAAAGCACAATCTGCATACCAAAAGCTAGCTTTTGTACCAAATTTGGTGTAATACTGTAGAGCAGTTTGGGCTGTAGTTGTGTTAAAAACACTTATGGGAATTAACATGGGAAACACAATTTTTGACCCTCCATATTCTTGGCCCGCACTTGACGGATCACCCCCCAACTTTGCATGCACAACTAGAATTACTGGGACACTTTTTTTGGGAACATTTTGTGAAGATTCATCAAACTGTGCTAAAGACATAGGCAAGTAAAAAAGCAATGCTTTTCCTATGGAAACATGGTCTGAACTATAACTACCTACTGACAACCGCCAGTAGGTAGTATTACGTAAATTTACATATATATAACCTACAATCGGTCACCAGTAGTAAGTTATAGTTAGGACCTAGTTTCCATATAACGTGTTTTGTTCTGCCAATAACTGTGGCGCTGTTTGACGAATCTTCGCAAAATTTTCAAAACTAGTAGTCACCTGAGTTCAACTGCTATGTTGAGAGCTTCAGAGTGATTAGTCAATCAGGGGCCGAGAAAAAGGGTGTCCTAAAACATGTTTTTGCCATGCATTTTTCCATAGGGATTTTTGACATGACTACAGCACGAACAGCTGAACGGAATTACACCAAATTTGGCAGAAAGCTAGCTCTTTGTCCAGTAAGAGCCCTTTTGTGATTTGCTGTAATCCATTCAGTAGTTTTAAAGTTATTAAAGAAAAAGAAATATAGATATCTAGGGACATGAATCCTCCACAGATCTGACTGATCTCATGTTGAGATCTAATTGGCTGTCAACACTTCAACCAGGAACCGTTGGCAGCCATTTTGGGACTCGGACTCAGCCGAGTCCCAAAAATAAATAAATTAATAAAAAGAGAAGGGGCAGAGTAGGAATAGCATGACCCCCTAAGCCTGGTGGTGGGGTGCCCCAGGGACATTTTTTTTAACATTCCCGCAATAATCACAGTGGATCCGGGAATCCTGGGAAAAAGTACACAAAAACAATTTGGCTTGGTATCCTGTGCTTGTTTCAACCGCAGTCCCCAGGTGGGCCAAGAAAGTGGCTCTGTATATACTGTTCCCAAATAGGTACAGGGTGTACAGTGTCCACAGTCGCCAGAGGTTTGGCAGAGGCTAAAGTTAGATATAACCTTACTCTCTAAAGTGGTAGCTTGGTCGAGCAGTAAGGCAGTATCAGAGGACAGTGTAAAGCATTTGTTGCACACACTCAGTCAGCAAATGGTCTCACACACTCAATAACTGAAGTCTAGGCCAATGGTTTATATATAAAAAATATATGCTTGTTTTATTTTAGAACCAACAATAGGTATTAAAATATACTTTCTCAGAATGAGATGCTTTATATAAATACTTTTGCAATATGCAATTGGCTTTTGTAGAAAGTTACAAGTGTTTGCAATAGGCAACACAATTTTAAACACAATAATGCATTGAGTTCAATGGAAGTTTCAAGTTAATTGCAACAGATTACTTTTAGGATTACTTTTGGAATTCAAGGACTGGATCCTAGATTCAGTCCTGGGTCAGTACTTGGAATCAAGTGATAAAAGTCGACTTAATTACTGTGATAATTTTTAGACAATATTTTGCTATTTTAAAAGTTGAAAGCATTCAATGATTCCCTATGGCAGAAAATTCAAGTTGCAGGTATAGTATGTTCTCGTTACTTTTGTAATCCAGTACTGGGTGCCTAGACTCAGTACTGGGACCTTTATCCAAAACAGGTAAGTAATTACGTTTTCAGAAATTATACGATTTTTAAAGAATATTTAACGTTTGCAGAAATTGACACTGAGAAGAAATTTCACAGAAAAACAGCCAATGATTTCCTATGGGAGAAAATTGGGTTACTGGTAAGTACAGTTGTAAGTATTTTTCAGAGTCAGTGCTGGGCACCAAGATCCAGCACTGGGAGCTCACCTAATAGCAGGTGAGTATTTTTGTTTTCGTTACTCTGCTGATTTTTGGTGAATATTTTAAATTTTGAAAAGTCCACACAAGAAATTTCAGGAAAAACCAGTCAATGATACCCTATGGAGAAAATTGAGTTATCGGTTTAAAGGTAAGTACTTGACTGGCAGAGTTAAGGTTCTGGGCATAGACTCAGGGGTCTCCCAGGGTCAGGTAGATACAGTTGGTTCACCCTCAGCGGCACAAGGGCGGCCGGGTGCAGAGAGAGTTAGGCCCTATGTTATCCTATGAGAGGTAGGGGGGCCTTGGTTGTTGGCTGCTGACTAGCAGGCCACGCGGCTGTGGGAGCTGGGCTCCTGGTCACTTACTCAGGGCAAGTGGGGAAGTAGATAGGTGTAGAGGTTGCACTGCCAGGTCCACTCGGGAGGCTGGGTGCAGGGTGCTTTTGAGCCTTCGGGCGCTAAATTGATTTCAATGGGAAAGCTCCGGTTTAGAAAAAGACTGCAAGCTCGGGGACGAAGATTCTTCAGGTGCCACCACCACATCGAGAGGTAAGTTGGGTAGTTGGAGGATAGGTAGGTACCCCGGGATTGGGCACAGGGGGCCGTGGGGCACCGGGTGCAGGGGTGCCTTTTGGTGTCGGGAAATCTTACCCTCTGTTGATCGCGGTTGGGGGGGCACCTGGTTCTGAGGCTGCAGGCTTCTTCAGGAGTGTCGAGGGAGGTCCTTGGTTGCCGGACTCGGGGTCACAGTCACCGTGGGGTCGTCCTCGTGGTCTTTGTTCACTCCGGCACAGGCCAGGCTTTGCGGGTGCAGAGTGTGCTGGGTTTGCGGTTCCAGGCTGGTGCCAGGGATTAGAAGTAGATTTTGAGTAGAGCCTTTACTCATGGGAGTCCCAGGGGGCTTAGAGTCAAAAGGTAGCCAGGTCCTCCGGGGTTCGAGAGGTTGCTGGCCACAAGAGATGTTGGGTTGGAGCAGGAGCAGGTTCGAGGGTCGACAGGCTGGTAGAGCTGGGGCCAAGGCAGTTGGTGTCTTCCTCTTCTTAGCAGCTGCAGGGCAGGTCTTCTTTCTTCTAGCTCTTCTTCGGATTTCGGAATCTGGAATCTGGGGAAGGAAGGTTCAGGGTGTCCCTAAATACTAGATTTAGGGGCGTTACAGGTAGGTGAAGGGCAGGGACCAATGGGTCCCTGTCCTGGGGTGGGTACACCCCCTATCCTGTCTCTCTCCTGTGGGAGGGGGGCAGTAGCCTAATCCTGATTGGGTAGGGCTTCCCATCTTCAGGATGGCAAGAGCCCGGAGATGTGCTTCACCTCGCCTCCCCCACCTGAGGGGTGGGGTTGGCAGGCTGGCACATCCCCTGTCCTTATTTGGGGTTTCAGGCCAAGCTTCCCGGCAGAGTGGGGGGTTGCAGTGGTCTGGGGAAGCTCACAGAGGCGGCATGCCTTTGAAGATTCCCCCTGCCCATCCTGGGGGAGGAGATTTAGCACCTCGCCCAGGATGTGCATTGTTGCAGGCCCAGGAGAGCAGGGGCTCTCCTACCCAGGGGTCCAGCAACATGTCTGCTGTGTGGCAGCCAAGGCAGCCTCAGAACAGACGTGGATTGAAAGTTAGGTTTTAGGGGGCATCTCTAAGATGCCCTCTGGGGTGCTTGGTACATTAAATCCCACACTGGCATCAGTGCGGCTTTAATGTGCTGAGAAGTTTGATACCAAACTTCTCAGTCTTCAGTGTTGCCATTATGGTGCTGTGGAGTTCGTGTTTGACGAGCTCTCCGCACCATGTGCTCTTAAATGGCAGCACTGCACTTACAGTGCCCAGGAATGGACCTGGGTACTGTAGGGGCACAGGGCTTCTGCTCCTGTGCCCACACCACTGGCATAGGGCACCCAGCTAGAGGAGTGGCTGATGTATGCCATGGCAGTGTAGGTGGTGGGCTTGCCAATTTTGGTTTTGGGTTTTAGGGAAGGAACATAGGCCTTGGGCACCTGATTGGCAGGAGTCCAGGGCACACTCAGTCAAAGTACATTCAGCAATTCAGCAAAAAGTGGGGGCATACCATGCAAGAAAGATGGCACTTTCGCACACCGGGGGCATAATGTAATATTACAATGGAGAGAGGGTGCATGCGCCCCCTGTCTCCATGGCTGATTTCAGCCCTATGGACCGCCACCTCCCTGGGGCAGGCCAGTAATAAGTGTGAGAGGGGCCATGAGGCTACCCTCCAAAGGCCATTTACAGCCTTGGGGACTGCCACCTCCCTGGGGCAAGAGCTCTGTTTTAGAGTGAAGGGGGCCATGCGGCCCTCCTCACGGGCCATTTTCGGCACCGGGGACCAGCACCTCCCCAGGGCTGGGCCTAATTTTCGATGTGGCCCCCATCCCAGGCTGATTTAGGAGCTGAAAACACCACCATCCTGCCAATGAATGGAGGGGGCAATGCGTCCCCCCCTCTCCTGGAGCCATTAGTGGCCCTGGAGACTGCCACCCACCCAGGTGCCCACCCTCAGGACATAGATGTTTGCTTACGCTTGGCAAACGAGATCAAACAGGAAACTGCCCCAGCTCGCTAGAAGCGGAATTTCATCTGTTTTCCTGCCTGCTGTAAAGCGGACAGGAAAACAGACGAAAGAATTGCTCCCGCATGCAGGGTGCAGCATTTTGTTCTACTCCCTGTCTGCAGGAGCAATGCCGGCTCCCGCTGGAGGCGGGCAGCCGACAGGGACCACTGGCAATTGATGCTCACCATGGTCTCCAGCAGTGGACACTGGGAAACCTGGGTGGGGCCAAGACACCCAACATGAAGTTCTGGGCCCCGGGTGATGGGCCCCCTTGGGCCGAAATCGGCCCAGGGAGGGGGGCCACCTGGACCCCCTTCCCCTTTCTATATTTGGCCGGGCCCCGGGGGATCGGGTTCCTGCATCTATAATCTGCATGGGAAGGGAGCCACGGGAGGTTGACCGCAGGATTAAGATATGGTAATAGAAACCATGTTCTTAGAATCAAGAATACAGAACCTCTAAGAACATTCCAAATACAACAAAACTCCCCTACAATCTCAGTTCTCCCTTCTTTTATTGCTGCTGCTCAAGGAGATAAGTATACTTTAAAGATTTGAATTATTATATAATTCAGAATGACTTGTATTTTGATTAAGAATAAATGATTGTTGTATGATATTGAGACTTGTATGTTATGGTGTTAGATTGATTAAGCTAGACGGAATGAGTAGAGTTTAAAATAAGTAGTAAGCTTGGTAAAGTAAAAGATAGCCTCTCTACAATGAAATGGTAATATGTTTTTGTTAAAAGAAAAAATCGGGTCTTTATTGTACTTAATGAAGGAATCGGGTCTTTGCTTGTCTCGTTGAAGTTACGAGTTTCTTATTGTTGGATAAAACGATGGGGCAGCTCGTGGAAGAAATGACAAAGATGTGTAATTCTATGGAAAATAATGATTTGGATACAGGCAGGCGAGTGTTTTGAGGAAGACGACGGTTTGTTTTTAGGCGTTGTAAATTTAAAGAATGCGCGTTATGCGCGAGGCATGAAAGGTCTCGAGCGAGGCTCGCGTTCTTACCGGGTGACGCGGGAGACAGTGAGGTGTTCATGGAACGCGTGTGGAGTGAAGAGAGTCTTCGCGCATTGAATTATTGTTGCGCATGGATAGAATTGATTCTCTGGTGTTGCCGTACGGACGTCGGTTGCTAAGCAACGACGTTTGTTAGTCAGAATCGGTTTTTTTCAGTCAGCATTGTGTCGGAAACTGGATATTACAGTCTTCGTTGTCTGTGGATGTAGGAGAGGAGTCTTTTCAAGCAGCGAGCGAGTAATTAATTGATAGAAAGAAAGAAAATATAAATTTGGGTTGAGATTAGTAAGTTTAAGTTTGTTGCTATGGAGCAAGGTGAGGGAACAATGGAAGATAGGTTAAACTTGGCAATAGAGAAGATTACATCAGAAGTATCATTAAGAATGGAAAGGAAATTAGAGTTGATGGCAGCATCTAAGTCAAGTAGACAGGAGGAGGAAAGGTTTTGGTCAGCCCAAGAGAATGAAAAAGCGCATTCAAGCAATAGAAAGGCTTCAAGGAAAAGGAAACATGTTTCCGCAAATGAAAAACATGGGAAGAAGTCAAAGACTACGGTGGTAGAACATATTTGCTGTCATGACAGGCAAGTAGAGGAGGCCACGGGCCAAAAGGAAGGGCAAGTAAGAGGCCCAAGTGATGAAGCCAGTAAGGGAATGCGCAAACACAAATACGTGGTATGTGATGATTCCTCTGAGAGTGCAGAGATCGAAATAAGCTGTAGTTCAGATTTTGAATCTGAGGAGGACATGGTTGAAGTTAAAGGGAAAAAGGATGGAAATACAGGATCAGAAATAAAAAATATTAAGGATCCAATGGGTAATGATATGTTTGACCCTTTACTTATTAAACATCCTTTCAGTCCGGAATGGACACCATCTGATCATGTTGCACAGTATTTAGAGTACTGGATCAGAAGAGAAATTCCCAAAGAAGTTAGGGTTCGTCTTCGGTCTGAATGTCCTCGTCCATTAGTTGAGAATAAGGTGTTGATGACACCGGAGCTGGACTCGAAAATGATAGCTTTTATTGCTAAAGGAGGTCGTGATCCAAGGAAAGGATTAGATCGTGGGCTGAAATCATGTCAGGATAGATTGTTAGATGTGGTTGGCCCAATTTCAAAAATCTTTGACATGGCGGAGGAGGCCTATGTAAATAAACAAAATATTGATGTACAAGAACTTAGAGAATGGGTTCAAAGAGTGATTTGTTTATTGGGCAACGCAAATACGGCAATATCAATTGAGAGAAGAAAGAGCTTGTTGTTAAAAATTGATCCGAAGTTGGTAGACCTGGCAAGTAAAGAAGAAGGACCTTTGGCTAAGGGGCTGCTTTTCGGAGATGATTTTATTAAAGATTTATCTAGATATGTAGGAGCTTTCAGTAGCCTACAAAAGTCTCAAAGAGAGATTAAAAAAGTATTTAATGAACGTGTTTTTGGTTCGGCCGGGAGAACAAGGGGTCGGTTCCCCGGCCGAGGACAAGGAATTACTAGAGGCTCCTTTTCACGCGGATTTGGGTCCAGAGGCTACCAGGGTCAACAATTTTATAGAGGAGGCGGATTTTTTCCGCAACGTCAACGTGCGAGAGGAAGATATAATAGAGGAGAGAGACGAGGAAGAAGCTCAAGTGGTAAGTCAAGACCATACTGTTATCCAGTTAAGATTGGGCGGCAGACTTGCCCAATTCGTAGAGGTTTGGAGGACGATAACGAAAGACAGTTGGGTGTTGGAAACCGTAGAGGGTTACAGAATAGAATTTATTGCAGATCCAGTTCAAAGTGTTGTTCCAGATCGTATGGTTTTCGGGAAAGATCAAATGAAATTGATAGACTTGGAGGTAGAGGATTTGGTAAGGAAAGGTGCAATAGAAAGGGAGAGAGAGTCTGTAGAAGGATTCATAAGCAATATTTTTCTGGTGGAGAAAAAGGACAAAGGGGGCATGCGCCCCGTGATAAATTTGCGACAGTTGAACGATTGGGTGATATATCACCATTTCAAAATGGAGGGAATACATCTTTTGAAAGATGTGTTAATAAAGGGAGATTGGATGACAAGATTGGATTTGAAAGATGCTTATCTTACGATTCCAATTTGGAGAAATCATCAGAAATATTTAAGGTTTGTGTGGAGAGACAGGATTTGGAAATTTGTGTGTCTTCCTTTCGGCCTGTCATCCGCTCCGTGGTGTTTCACGAAGGTGCTTCGGCCGGTAGCGGCTTTC
This sequence comes from Triturus cristatus, assembly GCF_964204655.1. Lineage (NCBI taxonomy): Eukaryota > Metazoa > Chordata > Amphibia > Caudata > Salamandridae > Triturus > Triturus cristatus. Next base: position 621,978,614 of record NC_140585.1, read on the forward strand.
CTGAGAGAGAGAGGTATTCGTTTGATTATTTATTTGGACGATATATTAATAATGGATCAGGACAGGAAAACGCTAATTTCCCATACAAAAATTGCAGTAGATTTGCTAGAATCTTTGGGTTTTGTGGTAAACAGGAAAAAATCTCAATGTGTACCAGGTCAGGAAATTCAATTTCTTGGCTTTCTAGTAAATACGATGGAAGCTGTTCTGAAACTTCCGAAGGAGAAACTGAAGAGAATTCGGAAAGAATTAAGGAATGTATTAAAAATGAACAGTATTTCTTTAAGAATGTTGGCTCGTTTAGTTGGACTTTTGTCATCAACAATTCAGGCGATTTTCCCAGGTCCGTTACATTACAGAGCTTTGCAGAGATTGAAAGCATTGCATCTAAGGAATGGTTTGAAATATTCAGAGAGTATTTGTCTTTCAGAAGAGGCGAGGTTGGAGTTAGTTTGGTGGTTAAGGAATATGGAAGCGTGGAATGGAAGAGCAATTTTTGGACAGAATGCAGATCTAATTGTGGAGTCGGATGCAAGCTTGGATGGTTGGGGTGCGAGATGTGGATTGTTAAGTACTGGAGGTCGTTGGACGATTCAGGAAAGAAGATTGCATATAAACTGTTTAGAATTATTGGCAGGATCTTTTGCAATAAAATGTTTTGGAGGAGAGACGGCAAGATGTTCTGTGATTTTGAGGATGGACAATGTTTCTGCGGTAAGGTATGTCAACAGGTTGGGAGGACCGCGATCGAAAGGTTTGGCAGATTTAGCAAAAATATTTTGGGAGTATTGTTTGGAGAGGAATATTTATGTTCAAGCGGAACATATTCCAGGGAATGCGAATTGTGTGGCAGATTGGTTTTCAAGGAATTTTTACGACTCAAGCGACTGGAGGTTGGACAGGTCGGTTTTTATGAGATTGAACCAAATTTGGGGACCTTTTCAGGTAGATCTCTTTGCGAACAGGATAAACACTCAACTAGAGAGGTTTTTCAGTTGGCATCCGGATCCGGAGGCAGTAGGGATAGATGCATTTCTGCAGGATTGGAGGGGTCTACGTCCTTATGCTTTTCCTCCTTTTTCAATGATAAGCAGAGTGACAGGAATGATTCGGAAGTGGAAAGAGACAATAGTGATGATCACCCCGTTTTGGAGCTCACAAGCTTGGTACCCTATGATGTTGGAGTTGAGTGTGGATCTGCCAATTCTTCTGCCCATGTTTCAGGGGATATTGCGGGGACCTATGGGGGAGGTTCACACTATGGTGGATTCAGGTCAACTTCATCTGCTAGCTTGGAGACTTTCAGGAGAGTCTGGTCTAAACCAGGACTTTCATCTGAAGCTTCAAAGCTCATTGAGGAATCTTGGTCAGGCGGAACAAGGAGGGTATATAAGTCAGCATGGAATAGGTGGAATGGTTGGTGTGTGGAAAGGAATTTGGATCCCGTATCAGCAGATGTAGTTCATGTTTTGAATTATTTAACGGATTTGCATACGAAAGGATTGGCTTATAGGTCTGTGAATTTACATAGGTCAGCAATTTCAGCGGGTCATCTTTTGGTGAATGGAATTACAGTAGGACAAGATGTAATGGTGAAGAGATTACTAAGAAGTATCAGGCTGGCTAATCCTCCGGGTCCAAGGTATTCTTCACTATGGGATGTATCATTAGTCTTACATTTTCTTGAGTCTTGGGACGATAATAGTTTTTTGGATTTAAAGGATTTGTCCTATAAACTTACAATGTTGTTGTGTCTTTTGTCTTTTAGAAGAGTTTCAGATGTACGTGCACTAGAGATTTCAGGCAGGTGCTTTACTCCTGAGGGGATTTGTTTTTATATTAGACAAAGGACGAAAACTAATTCTACTTCGGTCTTTTATCCGTATATGTTGGAAAAAGAAAAGCTTTGTGTGGCACGTTGTGTGAAGGAATATGAATGTAGAACAAGGCCTTTCAGACCTGATGGAGTGGATCAATTGCTCATTTCTTTCAGGCATCCATATAAGGCTGTTTCATCGCCAACTTTGGCTAGATGGGTTAAATGTGTGATGGAGAGAGCAGGAATTGATATAAGTAAGTTTGGTGCACATTCTGTGAGAGGTGCAGCTGCTTCAAAGGCACGAATTTTAGGAGGAAGTTTGCAAGATATTTTAAAATGTGCAGATTGGTCAACTGATGGTGTGTTTAGGAAATTTTATTTTAAACCTATTGAGAGTGCAGCTCAATGTATTGTTGATAAGCTTTAAACTTGCATAATGTTGGCCTCCGTGTCGTGCCATAAAATGTAGATTTTCCACAGCTTTGGTGGGCTGAAAATCTGGATTTTATTAAGGACACGGAGGCAAATATTATCCCTCCTCTACCCATCCCTATGGTTGATTGTTTTATTGTTTTGCAGGACAAATCTAAGATGTTTAAGTTTGGAGTTTGGACGTTTTCGATGAAGTTACATTTCTACGTATGGGAAGGAAGAAAAGAAGATCTTGTTCCGTTGGATTTGGATTTGGATTCAAGTTAAAGACTGGAAATGTTTAATTGTTTAAAGTTTTTTGTTATCTTTTTCGCAAGCAATATAAGAAGGGAGAACTGAGATTGTAGGGGAGTTTTGTTGTATTTGGAATGTTCTTAGAGGTTCTGTATTCTTGATTCTAAGAACATGGTTTCTATCTTGTTGCTGCTGAGTGGTAGCAATAAAGGATTTATTGCATAATATTTGCCTCCGTGTCCTTAATAAAATCCAGATTTTCAGCCCACCAAAGCTGTGGAAAATCTACATTAACATTAAGAAAATGGAAATTCACAAAAACAAAATGTGACAAGTTTGTTATAATTAGGAAAAACAAAGGTTACATGACATCATAGTTAGATTCAAATTCTACACGCAGAAAACCATGTAAATTCAACAGTTGTAGTTATATTTGTCTCAAGTAACTATAACTCGTGCCCTAAGGTAACTGTAAATCATGACCTTGTCATTCACTGCTACTTGCCCCACATATTACATCAGAAAGGATATCTTCTATTACATCATTCTGCGCCCGTGACTGTGATAGGGAACAGGCGCAAAGTAAAAGGGACTCCCTCATTTGCATGGAGCACTCCCTCATGCAAATAAGTGAACACCCTCTGAAGATAGCACTGGTGCTTTATGAGCACCATCGCTATCGGTATTACAGAAGTCTGCGGCCCGTCTGTGGCCCGTCTGTAATATCAAAGTGCCCCGGGGCGCGCAAAGCAGGAGCAAACGCCTGTTGCACCCTCAGAACACTTATGTAATATGGCCCCTGACATCTAAAGATTAGTTTCTTGAAGATTGTACACCTATGTTTATGCACTCTATAAGAGGTGACCGATTAAAAAACATGCAGGCTAAGCCACCACAAAAGGACAACACAAACGTTCTGCTTGAAAGAATGCAAATAATGCATTATGCCCACTAGTACATAGAAAATATCCAACTATCTCATGGTTTCCTCACTCATAAGCATCCAGCGAAAGAATACTTCACCCTAACCTGAACCTGCATCTCCTAAATCAGGTTAAATCTCCTCTAAATTAAATCCATCCACATCACAGGCAACAGAAGACAAGCCTAATCACGGGATTCATTCGCCATCAATCACACAAGTGGCGCGATTCGTACCCAAACCCTTCCAAGATGCTACATCACTCGCTTCGATCATTGATAGTCGCTTGTCCTGTAAAAAGTTGCCAAGAAGTTCCAGACATTCTAGTTGGCTCTATCAAGCCTATGAAAAATAAACCTTTACCACGCCGGATCAAAAGTGCAGGGGGTTTATTTACAAGCCCCTTGCACCGCCGGTGTGTCAAAATGGGGCCGCTCATCACAGCCACTCACACCTTGGGCTGCAACACAGCGAGGGGGCTGCTCTCTCCTTGCACTACCGCCGTGAGGGCAACGGCCAGTGTTGCAGGAATCCGGTTCCACCAGCTGTGAGGGGAACGGCTTACCGGAACCACAGCCCCCAGAATCCCCTGCTTTGTTCCCGGGCATTGATGCAGTGTAGCGCGCCAAGAGGTGCTATATCCTCGCCCCCAGCCTCCCACAGCGCAGGACGCTCATCACAGCCACTCACACCTTAGGCCGCAACTGAGCGAGGGGGCTGCTCTCTCCTTGCACTACTGCCATGAGGGCAACGGCCAGCATTGCAGGAATCCGGTTCCACCAGCCATGAGGGGAACGGCTTACCGGAACCACAGCCCCCCGAATTCCCTGCTTCGTCGCCGGGCATTGACGCGGTGTAGCATGCCAGGAGCTGCTATAGCCTCAACCCCAGCCTCCCGCAGTGCGTGACGCGCCCAGGCTGTGCTCGGGTGAAGTCTGGGCCAAGGGCGGGCCCGTTCTTGCCCATCATTGCCAGGAAGAGGCAGGGCAGGGCCAGCCCCCTTTTCATTCAAGGCCCTGGGTTCGTGTCTTGCATTTGGATTTGGCTATCAGGTACTGTGTGGATCCTCTTGTCGTTTCATTATTTGCACCTGCCGGTAGCATCTGTACTTTATTACTATCAGCTAAACTTACATGCATTATGGTCAAACTGATTTTCTGTGTTTAAATTTTTAATACCGAACTTGATTTTACTGGATTTTAAGGACCCAGCCTTTTTCGAACTAGGGCTTTGTACCGCACGCTGCACTTTAGTGACATTATTGTGACCATACACCTTTATTATTATTGCTGCTAAAAAAAAACCTATAAATATGTTGCACTTTTACTGGTAATATAAGGCCTTTTGATAGTTTTATTATCTGGCATTTGTGGTTTTATGATCTAGTACTGTATTGTATTTTGCACATTACATATTGCACCTAGTCCTGTAAGTCCGGTATTTATGGTCTGTGATCTAGTACTGTATTGTATTTTGCACATTGCACATTGCACCTAGTCCTGTAAGTCCGGTATTTATGGTTTTTGATCTAGTACTGTATTGTATTTTGTACATTGCGCATTGCATCTAGTCCTGCAAGTGGTGAAGTACTCTAACAGGAATTTGATAATATATCAGTGTGTACTGACCCGGCTAACATGAGTAAACGTAAGCCGAGTGTGGGTAAAAGTGTGGTTGGAACCTTAGATGCCTTCATACCAGGAATTCAGGCATTGTCAGCCAAAATGGGGGACATTAGATGGGGCCTTTTTAACTTCTATAATTCGGTGGCCTGTTCTTATGGTGCTTGTAATATCACCACCTTGGGAGCATTTATAAGACAATCTTTTGGCCCTATCCTACATAATCTTGTGGTTTCTGGCGATTTCAATATACATCCCTGTGGTAACCCAACACTATCCTGTATTTCTGAGTTGGGATGCCCTTGGTATGAAGGGGTTTCATTTTGAACATCATGCCCAGGGGGAACTGTTTAATAATATGATAAATGAATTTGATATGGTGGCTTTGATGTCCTTAACTGCCCGCAAACTAAATTCTCTGTGCCAACTTTTAAACGGCATGGTAGGGGGTCGTTTATAGATTTTATTTTAATTTCCTTCTCTTTGCAAGCCTCATTTTATGGTTTTATTATTAAGGAGAGTGAATTTAGTGACCACAACCCATTATGTGTCTACATGTTGGGCCAATTATCAGCAAGATTTTGCGACGGCTCAACCAGGGGTGCACTGAGACCAACTGATGGTAAGTGAAGACTTAAATGGTCCCAGATTTCCCCAGATACATTTTATAGTGTAATAAATGCATCCTGTACCCCCGAGCTAGCATTATGCATAGCTTCAGGTTCATCCCCTAGTGAGATTATTGGCACATATGAATCATTAGCGCGTAAAGTTGGAGAAATCTTAAGTGTCCCGTCTAGCAGAACTGCCATTCATGGTCCCAGATGGTTTGACTCATTGCTCTAAGGCAGCAGGGAAGCTGAGGGAAGCTCTGTCAGCCAAACCAAGAATCCAAACCGAGGTTTGTGTTTGTCGAAAAGAATACAAGTCTGCTCTGGTTAGACGGAAGGGTGCCCTGAAGGAGGAGGCGTGGAGGGAGCTGATTGATTCAAGCACTATTAAGAACAGCTCCAGGTTCTGGAATGTTGTGAATCAACCCCTTTTCGGTCAGGAGGGGGGGGCCTTAGACTCGCACATTACCGAGGAGGAGTGGGTGCTTCACTTCAAATCTATGTTTGACTGCCCTATGGAGCATACCTGCCAAGAAAGTCGGGACACAAATGACGCTGTAATTGTTTTTGAAAGGGGTGAGGTCATGGCTGGTATCACAGGGCTATCCATTAATAAAGCACCGGGCCCAGATGGTATTCCTCCGGACTTATTTAAGTCCGACCCTCCGTTCTGGGCCCCGATACTGGAGGCAGTATTTAACGCAGCGGCAAAGAATGGTTGTCCTCAGTCTTGGGCCTCTTCCACCATAGTCCCTGTTTTCAAGAAGGGTGACAGGAACAGTACCCACTGTTACAGGCCAATCTCCCTCATCGACTCAGTGGTTAAGGTTGTAGGACGCATCCTTTTGCAGTGATTATCAACTTGGGCAGAGGAGCAGGAGGTCCTGTCGGATGTCCAGTATAAATTCCGGTTGGGACGTTCTACTGTTGCTCAGTTTCTTAATCTATCTATGATACTGATTCAAATATACTGTTGCACGCCCCGGTACTATCCACCTTGCCTTCATGGACTTGTCCTCCGCATTTGATTGCATTAATAGGGTTAAACTGTGGCAGTCCATGAGGGCAATGGGGGGTGGATAACAGCATTGTACATTTTTTAGAGGACCTCCACAAATCAACTAAGGCTAATGTCAGGTTCTCAAAGGATTTTCAGGTCACTAGGGATCTTGAGATCAAGAGGGGAGTTCGGCAAGGATGCATTTTGGCTCCATTTTTGTTTAATTTTTATATTAATGATTTGGATACTGTTTTAAGAGCAACTGGAGCTGATTACCCTTGTGTTGGGCGGCGTGGTATTCCCTTCCTGCTATACGCGGACGACGCCGTCCTTATATCTAGGACTGCAATGGGCCTGCAATCCCTTTTAACAACATTTTCTAGATTCATGACTGATTGGGACTTGTCAATAAATAATTCCAAATCCTATGTAATGAAAAAGAGGGAAACAACACAAAAAGAGTTTCCAATTTAGTGTTGGCCCCGCTAAGATCCCCCGTACTAATGTATTTACCTAATAAGGGGCTCTTTTTGATGATCAATTAAAATGGGGTCCATTAATTTCAAGGAGAAAGGGGGACCTGACCTGGGTAAATGCAGCAATTTTAAATTTTGCCTCCAAAATATGCAAGAAACCAACAGGAGCTATGTTGAAAGTCAATCAAGCCAAAAGTATGGCTATAGCTACCTATGGTAGTGACATCTGGGGATACACTGCTGCAGATTCCCTTCAGGTAGCGGAGAATGACTTTCTGAAGCGCCTATTGTGTGTTTCGCGTGGAACCTCTAACTTAGCGGTCCACGAGGAACTGGTGGTTCCCTATTTAAGCGATGTTCTTGCACTGCGCCCCCTGGTTTTTTGGCTGAAGTGCTGGCTGAACAAAGATTTAACTCTCAACCATTTGATTTTAAGAGAGTGTATGTCCCTTGACAATTCATCTCGAATTCCCTGGCTTCAGTATATTAAATGCAGCTTTGAAGGGTTAGGGCGCGGCGATTTATTCCGTAAGCCTGAATCCATTGCCAAGAAGGATTTGGAATTAATTCTGGTAGCCTTCTTGACCTCAAGGAAAGTGAATAGGGAAGCTCAGGAGATGCTGAAACCTACTGTTCGCACGTTTTAATGCTTAAAACAACTCCGACAATGGAACCTTATCTCATGGGGTTTATCTCAACACACGAGAAGTTTTTATTAACCAGGTTTCGGAAGAACCTCTTCCAACTTGTCTTAGCCAGACTGAAGGGGTACAGTAGAGGTCAAGTGTTAGCTCCCTGAGGCTGCGACGGACAGTCTCTGCAGGATTTGCTGCATTTGATGTTTTTATGTAAATTGTATGAAATTCCCCGAAGGCATTTTCTGGTTCCCATTTTAAAAAGAATGAATTTTAGACAGGCCCGTCCTGCCCTTATGTATCTTCAACTGCTGAAAGAGGACTGTATTATTTTTATAGCAGTGTTTTTAAAAACTTCTGTGAAATCTAGGACCTGTATGGATGCGTAGACAATGAAGGTTCTAGGTATGTTTTATTAGTTTAGTTGATTTAGCTTGCGGTATAATGTAAATCTAAATTGTGCCCTTTATTATAAATTGCATAAGAGGATCTGACTTTTCAAATCATGTTTTAATGTATTATTGTTTTTATGTACCTATATTTGTGTAACTTTTATGATTTTTTGACTAAAAACCGAATAAAGTTTATTTGATTTGATTTGGAATGGGAATTAGTGAAGTACCGGAGGCGCAAGGGTCCTGTAAATAAGCCCTCAGGTCTTCTCCCACGTGGATGGTGCGAATGCCTTAGTGCTAGCATTCCTAACTAACCACTGGTGCTCTGAGGAGCATCCTAGGCTCCTACAGACATCAATCAGAAAGTCTGCGATGCCTTCATCCCTCTCCTAAAGCTTATTAAAGTCTCCTGCTGCCTGGCCCTTTTGTATTCTCCTACAAATCCCTCTGCAAATCACGAACTTGGGTCAGAGGCCGCCATACTCGTCCCGCCAGGCTTATGTGATCTGTGCACCCTCGTGTGGTTAGAGCAAACGGAAGTGGCAGGAACAAGTAATTTGACTCACAAAAGGACAAAAACTGCGAGATGTGAGGAAGGTAATGTCATCAACGATACGGGAGCGAAGCACAATGAACACGATCAAATTATTTTCTAATTATCAGACCCTCTTGTGATGTAAATGGGCCGTAATTATATGTTTCTAGTTTAAACGGTTTAAATGGTTGTGATGATTGTCTTACAGAGCACATTTGAAATGGATAGGTTGCAAATACGTTTATATCAAAGCCGTAAAGCAGCAATGTTTCTTGAATGCACCCGGGGATGCAGATAAATCAGGCGAACTTCACGTTGGGTTTATAAATGTCACCATATGCAGGCGAGTCGCCTGACCTTTCCACTGTAAGGGGCTATAACGCAGCCCATGGAAATGGCTTCTTAAAAATACATGCCCTTTGAAAATGTATCTTAGAAAAGTGGTGTTTGTTCTCATGAGCATATGACATATAATGGCTATAATTCGGCAGCAATTTCCACGCTAATACAGTCTCGATAATGTACCTGTAAGTGCACATTATTCCAAAGTCAGCTTTAGCTGATTGCAGGCACTCGGCTAACCACTGACTTTAGCACTAATGGCATTAACAAGAGCGGTAATAACTGTTATAACAATGATCCCATGAATGACGGACATTTCGTTGGGCTCCTGCAGAAGGCCCCAGCAGGAGTGCTCAGTGCTACTGTCCCTCAACTGAGCAAGTACGCACAGAACGGGGTCATCAATGCAAATGTATGTTGTCAAAGTGTCGAAAGTATAAGTTCAGGGCTGTTTCGTTTTTTACTTTCTTGACACTAAAAAAAAAAGTCACAGCAAGTTTAACGAGCAGCATATATTTCTGTTCTCCCTTTAAAATGTAGTGTTATGTCCTACAGCACGGTCCAGGCTGTCTTGTCAATTGTAATTGTAATTGAATTTATATAGCGCTTACTACCCCATACGAGGCGTCGAAGCGTTTTTTCGGCGAGTAGCACGCTACTGCGGAACCCATAAAGGATTAGTGGTGAATTAGTATAGTGAAAATATGAAAGTAATTTGAGTGGTGAATATGTTAGTCAGTTATTCAGATTGAGGAGGATAGTGGAGGGGAAGAAGAGGGAAAAAGTTTTGCATTTCCTTAGCTCTTGCTACCGTTGATGTGGTGTTGAAGCGCTTTTTCTGCATGTAGCATGCTACTTCGGAACCCATAAAGGATTAGTGGTGAATTTGTATACTGAAAATATGAATGTAATTTGAGTGGTGAACATGTTAGTCTGTTATTTGGACTGAAAAGGATAGCCCAGGGATAGAAGGGAAGGATTTAGGGCCTCATGTAGGTAAATAAAAATGACCGATTCTTAAATACCGAACCGTACCGAATCGGTATTTAAGAATCGGTAAGTTATATGTAGGTAAAAATTCGGTAATAATTACCGAATCGGTAACATTCGGTAATCAAGAATCGGAATTTACCGAATCGGTAAATACCGAGGTGGTATTTACCGAATCGGTAAATACCGAATCGGTATTTACCGAATCGGGAAAAAAAATCACATGACTGGATGAAACAGCCAATCCTGTGCAACCACACCCCACCCAACCAGGAAGTGGCCACACCCAGGCAGGTGCACACAATTAACAGACTCTGGAGAGGCTTGGAGTGCAGAGGAGAGGCAGGGAGCCAGTGCCTGTTTGTGCAGCAAAAAAACATCATGTCGACGCAGAGGACAGTGAGAGATGGAGGGGAAAGGAGGAGGAAGATGAAATTCAGCCCCAAGGAACTCCAGGTGCTGGTGGAGGAGGTGGTGAAGCAGCACCAGAAGCTGTTTGGGAGGCAGTCCCTGCAAGTGCCTGAGGCTGAAAAGCCCAATATTTGGCTGGCCATCCAGGCGCAGGTCAATGCTGTGGGAGTGACCCACAGGGACATAGAGGTCCTCAAAAAGCGCTGGTATGACCTGAGGATTGTAACCAAAAGGAAGATGGGGGAAATCCAGAAGGAGGCCAGCCAGACTGGAGGTGGAACCAACAGGGCACCTGCCCTCATCGAACTTGAGGAGCTGGTGGGGGCCACAATCGAGAATGAGAGCGTCGTAGGCCTTGGGGATGCTGACAGCTCTGCCAGAGCCGCCACCCAACAAGGTAAGACGAATGCACAGCAATGTAGCCCCCCCTACCCCTATCCCACATCCCCCATTGTGAAATGAGTATCCCACTCCAGTCCATGTGTTAGTGCAGACAGGCAATGCATTCTGGGAGATGTAGTCAGGGAAACCCCAACCATGAAGTAAATGGCACAGGACAACAAGGCATGTTACACACATTAGCCAAAAGCAGGCAGAGGACAAATTTAGAGTGTAACATGATTTAATTGTGATGCTTGCAATGCAGCCCTTCAGGTACACTGAGCCGATGTTGCATTTCTGTCCACAGATGTGACATCGCGCAGGACAGGACATGCTGCAGGAGAGAGGGCACACCGGCCACACAGATCAGCTCTGGCCAGCACAAGTTCAGCCCAGGGAGCAGTGCCACAGGCAGCCGCACCACTAACACAGGCAGCCTCGCCTCAACCAGAGCCAGCCTCACCTCAACCAGAGCCAGCCTCACCTCAACCAGAGCCAGCATCACCTCACCCAGAGCCAGCATCGCCACTCATGTTTGAGTCACCGGCCACATCACCGCCTGCATGTGTGAGAATGAGGAGGCGTGCTGCCGCCAGGCTGCGAGCCTTAGACACCTCGTCTGACGACAGCAGGGGCCCTGATCAAATTACTATGCCCCAGGATGGGAGCCATGCCACTGTGCCCTACACCTCACAGGCAGAACAGACGGGTGCAAGAGGGCGCCGCAGGTCGCGTGTCCAGAGTCCACCAGCAAACATTGACAGCCATGGTGTCTTCTCGGGGCTCGAGGGCCAAATGTTAAAACAACAGCGCCTGCAAACAAAGGCAGTCATGTCAGTCCAGAGGCATATGCGGTGCATGAAATCTACATTAGTCAACATGGACAATAACATCAGCACAATGGCAGCAGGCATTCGGGACATGTCCCAGTCAATCCAGCAGTTGTGCAGCAAATTAGATGCTGACATAGATGCACGGCGCCGGGAACGGCAGAGGAGGGACACTAACACCAGGGCACTCAACCGTCTGGCAACTGCCACTTCTCTACTCTGCCGGCGCTCTGTGTCGATGCAGGAGGGCCTGACACACTGCTGCAGCGACGTGTCTCGGGGGATGGTGCAGGTGACAAGTGCACTAGAGGTGCTATTAACAAGTCAGGCGGCGACAACTGCTGCAGGGGATGCTGCGGAGAGCATCGACTCCAGCAGCAGGAGCAGCATCACACCCCCCGTCCCAGAAGCACGCAGGAGCAGCAGGCGGCTTGGGGTTGGCTGTAGTGAGGATGCTCAATCCGTGCCATCCCACACTGCAGCGCGTATGCGCAAACATTGATGCAGCCCTGCATACCCAATTCCCAATGGGTGACGTAACCCTGGACTTACTCCTTGTAAATATGCTAGGTTGCCAGATTGGCTTGATCTTGTTTTCATGGCGTAGTGCCGCATTAAAACTACGTCATGACATACCACAACTGGCTGTGTCCCCTTACTTACTCAGAAACAGTTGCATGTGATCTCTGCCCGTCTCTCTCTCCCATCTATTGCAGTTGGCACTCCAGCTGCGTTGCCCTCTGGCTGGCCTGACTCTTCCTCGTTGTCCTCAAAATCTGTTAGTTCCACCTCTGTTCCTCTCTTCGTGGCAAGGTTGTGCAGCATTGCACAAGTGGCATTGATCTTGCAGCAGTTGATCGGTGTGTACTGGCGTGCGCCTCCGCTCTTGTGGAGGCAGCGGAACCTGCTTTTCAGTAGTCCAAACGTGCGCTCCACCACATTGCGTGTAGATTTATGTGCCACGTTATATCGTCTCTCACTCTGGGTTGATGGGTGTAGGTAGGGAGTGAGGATGAATGACCGGCAGGCATATGCACTGTCGCCTAGGTGAGTAAAAGGGAACCATCAGTCACATGCCTCTATACACTATGATTTGCAGGTTTCATGGGGCGTCACTGTTACTTACCTAGCAGGTATCCCTCTCCAAATTCTCCGGCAATCAGTCGTGTGTAGATCCCACTGTTCTGGAAGATGTAAGAGTCGTGGGTGCTCCCAGGAAACTTCGCTACAATGTCAGTGATGATGTTCCCTGCATCACAGATCACCTGCACATTGATGGAGTGGGTGGACTTTCTGTTCCTGTAGATGTGCTCAGTGTCAGCTGGTGGGCAGATTGGGATGTGTGTGCCATCAATACAGCCAATGACATGGGGGAACTGTGCCATGTGATAAAAGTCAGTTTTAGTTTTCTGCAGTTCAGCCTGTGTGTTTGGGAAGCTGATGTAGTGGTGCATTCTCTGCATCATGGCATCCAGGAACTTCCTGAAGAAACGGGACAGGCAACTCTTGGATACACCGCCCACCGCAGCTATCACCCCCTGGTAACTGCCAGATGCCAGTAGATGTAGGCTGCAGAGCACCTGCACATGTGGTGGTATGGCATGCGCCCTTCTTGTTGGCTGGTCCAGGAGTGGGTACAGGTCCCTTATCAGGTCCATGATGGTTTGGGGGTGTAGCCTGTACCTTTCATGTATCTCTGCATCAGTCAGTTGGAAGAGTGTGATGCGCTGTCTGTAGATGCGTTCCTCCCGTCTCCATATCCTCAGACCTGCTGCCTGTAGACGTAGGCGCCTTGCAATGACATACAGAGCGGCCATGTTGTCCACGCTGTTGCATTTTGGGATTGCTTATATGGTCTGTTGATGGTTACCACCTGCTTTCACTCAGTGTTAATTACCGACTCTTAATTACCGAATTTCATGGATTTCTTAATTACCGATTTTTCCTACATGTCATTTTCAGTTTTACCACTTCATATTTACTACTTCATATTTACCGATTCATATTTACCACTTCATATTTACCGAATCGGTAACTATGTATTCGGTAAATATGAATCGGTATTTTAGAATTCGGTAATTATGAATCGGTATTTACCGCTTCATATTTACCGAAAACTTGTTTTTGGCCACCTACATCTCACTTGTCTAAATACCGGTCGGTAACGGCATATTTACCGAAAATCGGCCGTTACCGACCGGTATTTGGCTACCTACATGAGGCCCTTAGTATTTTGCTTGTTTGTTTTGGAGCTCATAGCAGTAGGAGGGGGCGTGGGATGAATCAAAGGGAGGTGGATGGGGATGAGGAAAAGCGAGGTGGAGGTGGAAGAGTCAGAGGGATGGTTTAGGTTTGTTTGTTTTGGGGATCTAAATAGTAAAAAGAGGTATGAGAGGATGCAAGGAGGGGTGGAGTAGGTAAGAGTCTTGAAAGGGTTATTTTGGGGATCATAGTTGTGGTATGGGGTTTGGGATAAATGAGAGAGTGGAGGTAATGGATATATTGGTTGAGCTACAGGGTGAGAAATAGGCTAGTGCATTGGAAAGAGCAGTAGAAAGAGGTTTATGCTGAATTAGAAGAAACTTAATAAATTAATAAAGTAATAAATACATAGATCCAAAAGTATAAAAGATATAGATTCATAAGTACATGGAAGGTATATAGACGCATAAAGGAAGCTGTAGATCAATAGTGAATCAATTGTAGATAAATAGTTATGATAAAAAGATTTATTTATGCAGTCTCTTATGTACATGTTAAAAACATTGAATAATGTAACAATCAGGAATATGTACATTTGTTAAGCAGAACTAATGAATATCTATATATTATACTTTTTTTAAACATAAGTATTCTACACATTTATACAAAGCAATACGCATATATAGGTACATACTTATAGTACATATAAATGATTATATACAGAAAGATATGTTGTATATTTCTATCTGTTTGCGTATTGTGGTTATATGGGGAAGACCCAATTTTTGAGTAGTTTTCTGAAGATAAGGTGGTCATCCATGGATCTTATTTTGGAGGTAAAGAGTTCCATATTTTGTCTGCTTGAACACAGAACGATGAGCCACCAATTGTTTTTTTCTTGTATCTTGGGATTTTGAGGTGAGGTGCCAATCTAGAGTAGAGGTTACTTTGTTGAATGTGTTTGGTGATTTTATTCCTGATGAGGAGCGGTCCCGACCCATTTATCGCTTTGTTGGTGATACAAAGCAGCTTGAACGTGGATCCTCTGGAAACCGGAAACCAATGCAGGGCTTTCAAGGCAGAGGAGATGTGGACTTGCAGTTTTATATGTAAGAGTAGTCTGACAGTCGAGTTCTGAATCGGTTGTAGTCTTTTTATGGTGATTAAAGGATCTGTGCACCGCCAACTGTCGGACTTGACCATTTTGCAAGTGTGACTAAGTGAATCTAGATTGGTTGTAAAAGGATGTCTCATCAGAATGGGGAATAACCTCAGATTCCAGCTGCTGCATTGAGATCTCTCAATCCCCTACCTACATAATGTAATCTCAACACTGTTCTACCATCTGATTCAAAGGTTGCCATGAGAGTCTAGCGCTGATTATGACCTCCCCAGCTCATACCTTGAGTGTAACCACATCTATTAGCCACTAGCCACTTTTAACAAGTTCACCCACACAGCGCAATGGCACATTTCTCTTGTGTTTATAGCAATAGTTGCATTATTACCCAGCTCGTTTGGCCTAATTGTCCACCATGTAAAGATTAAAAGCAGTATCAGCCGAGTGCTTTTCTGGAATCAAAATCAGACTACAGTGCACAGAAGCGCTGTAGCAGTGGCATCCGCCCACTAAGTTGCCCCCCTAGAACTTAACGGCCCAACCTACTACACAGTAGCGTGTAACAGGGCTGAACACTTTTGTAGCGAATCCCTACCCCGAAACGCCGTTTCTAAACACAGTCGCCCTCCCCCCCACCTGTGCAGTGGGGTTTTGTTACAAGTGGTAGCTGAAAAGAGATACAGTAGTGGGGAGTGAGCTGGGCTCTCACCCTCCCATGAAACAGTTTCAAAGTCACTCAAGCTTAGCTGGATTTTGTAGTTTCCTACCAAAATTTTTTATTAATCTTGCATTCCCTCTAAGGGTTTGCTTTTTCCAGGATGTTATTACTTTTTTTTTCCAGGCAGCATAGTACTCTTGTCTAGTGCATAATTTGAAATGAGTTGCATCCAGGTGTTTATAGCAGCACAATTGGGTTGTAGCTGAAGGCACTGCTAGTTTCTCTCAGTGGGGCAGTATGGTCTTCAGTGGGGGGAAAGAATGTGGCACTATGGCCGAAGCTGCTGAATTTGGACTGGGGAACCAGATCCAGCATTCATGACCGGTCCACTCTCCTAAGGGAGCACATTCCCATGCTAGACCTTAGAAGGTCCTGCTAGAACCTAGAAGACCCAGCTCGACCTTAGATGGCCTGGTGTCTTAGAACCAGTAGGTGGATCCTAGCGGTGGGAAGAATGGGTAACCTTGAATGCCTGTCCATCATAATCCATACTGAAGTTCACCTCCATTCTTGAGGACAGAACTATGAAGCAGCACACCCTATGGCAATAGTGACTCTTTGTGAAGGCGCACCAGCCCGACATACACTGACAGCTGGCAGCCGTGTGAGAAAGGAGCTTGGGGCAGCGATGACTCCAACTCCCGTCATCCTTTCTGGTTCTGACATATCACATGAGCCAGACGTAATGTCGGGAACACAGGATATATCAGAGGGACATTCTCATGGAAGTTGCCGATTATTTAGTGGATTTTAGTTCTGCTGCGGATCCCCTAGCTAAGGACAAGTATCGGCAAGGGTGCTCTTAGCACCAACATTTGTTTTCCTCCTCTGGGATTGTGAGTGGGACAGCAGCGGCTTGTTTTGCTCTTTCGTTTTTTTCCCATTGGCGAGATTCACATTATCGGCGATCTCATGCGGGAGAGAGTGTGCTCGTAACTTTGCCTGTCTTGTTTAGTTTCTTTTCTGTTGGCGAGACTGGCATTGTCGGCGGTCTCATGCAGGGAAGATCCAGGCAATGTTTCCTTTGTTGATTCTTCATGGGCGCACCCGCTCTCACAAGTGAAAGAGTGGGGGGCGCATTGATTCATCTCCGTTGACGAGTCTTAGATGAAAGACTTATGCGGGGAACTTATGAGTGGTTTGGCCATCACGAATATTCCTAGGAGGCATTGAGCTTTCGTATTGGATGGTAATGACTATTAACCAAGAGCTCAGTGGGCTTGGAGTACGTATATAGCCAATATACTTTGTACATTCTATTTACCACAAGTGAGCGGAGTGATGGAACTCCCAGTCATACTAAAAGTTGCTTTCATTTGGATTACCGAGTGGTTTCACTCAAGGTGTTACTATGATCATGTCATGACTTTGAAGTCTCTTTGATTTGGAATTAATTTAAAAAAAAATACATTAAGCCATGGTCTTTCTCTTGTATGTTCTTTCATTTTTTTATTCACAGGGGAGGCCAGTAGGAGGGTGACCAGGAAGACTGCTGCTTTTGCATTATTGAGCCCTTCCAACACTTGGAATGGATAGGTGAGCTTGTGTCTCCTACAATTCTTAGTAGGTGTTATTTGTGTTGGTATCCTGAAACCACCCTCTCATTTCTCCTGGTATAAAACTACTTTTTTCCTTTATAGGTATCATTTACAAAAATCTTCCATATAATCCAATGATTAGTATTTGTATGACCTATTGGTATAATTTTAAAGGGACACTATTGCTTACTGCTCTTTTTTGTCATTCTCAGATCTCCCTCACTGCAGTTCCTACTCCACCGCTTGAACATCTCACTAGTGCATGTTATTATTCCGGACTTGGGTCAGTCAAGAGGTGGACCCCGCTGAGCATCGGCACAACCCTGAGGATTTAACAGTGAACCGTGACACTCTGTCACCGAGGTCCCAGGACCCTTGAGGCCAGTCCGTCTCACCCATTGGTACCGCAATTGGCCTTGTTTCACCAGTAGAAGTAGTGCAACTCGTTACGGTTCAACAATGCAGGATTTGCACCCACACCAAACTAAGGGCCTTATTAAGATGGTGGAGGGACCAACACCGACAGGCTGTCGGTGGTGGTCCCTCCGCCATCGTAATAGTGATCTCTGCCTGCCAGATTACAGTGGCAGGTGGACGTGTGGCGATCAGAAAGACTGACTGCCACAGTCCAGATATGTAGATGTAATCCTACCGCCCGTCGGACTTCTCTGTAGTCCCTGAATGGCACCAGTGCCTGTCAGGCACCGCCTTAGGGATTACAATATCCCTTTCCTCTGGTCGTTCTGCGGTGGTCAACCTGCCACGAAACAGCTGGAGGCCCCCATTTCCCCCTGGGCCTGGGACATGGGGCTACAATCCCTGTACCATGTGCCACGTAGTGCAGGGATGTGTCAACACCCTATATTTTGTATTGTGGTGGGGGCTGCAGACCGCATCCCTGCCGCAATTGCGGTCGCATCGTAATACGGTATGTGGGACTGCTGCCTTGTAGGTGGGCAGTCCCAAATACGAATCGATGTCAGACGGACTGATGTCCGTCTGCCACCGTAATCAGCACCTATGTTTGTAAACTTCATGGTCTTTCTGCTTCATGCATAAGCACATTTAACATATGCGTTTGCATTAAAGTCTGTATATCGTTTTAATCCACACTTACAAGATCTTAAATCGTTAGGTACAACAAATGCTCAATTTTCCACTTAGGCATATCTATCCGCTTCAGTAACATAGATTAAAAACATTGGCAAAGCCAATAGCTCTGGCTAATCACTTATAAGTTCCCAAAGGTGAAACCTATTGGCTATACCAATGCTTGTGTAAATAGATCTTTATTGGCATTTCTGTTAACAAACCTAAATAGGTTGACACGTGCAATAGACATTTAACAGGACATCACCAGGCCTCATGTCTGTACTTACATGTTACATTGCATAAGCTTTTCCAGATGAGAGAAGGGTAAAATCCAAAATGACTCAGGTAACCATCATCTGGGCCCTTAAACCAATCTCAGCGGTAATCTATGTTTGTCTCAATTCTGTACAATATAGGTGTATAGCATTAAATAATAACTGTTTGAGTCCTTGTCCAATCTGCCATCCGTTAACAATGTTCAGTAATTTTTCCTATTTCTCTACACTTATAAAGACCCTTAGAGAGTCATAGGGCTAGCCGTATTGCAGACATATCAGTTAAGCAATGTAAGAACTAAGCAAACTAAACATCTACCACAATGTAGCAACAATGTTGTCCAGAGGGTCTACATTCAGGGTATATCCTTAGGATCTAAGGATTTCAGGGGGTGGGGGTTAGGAGGGTAGTTCCATGATTCGCAAATGTATGTATTATATTGAACGTGGGGGGAGGAGCTCTATATTCAATTATATTCCAATCAGGTTCGCCTCATTAAGGTAAAGATGTGTCATGGGGGACACCACAGCCCTTTCCACCTGGTGTGTTGTGTTGGCACTCTCATCGTCAGTCTACTCATTCCTACCTCCCTAGCTCTCATTACCTCTGCCCACAATCCCACCTGTGGGCGACAATGTACCTTTCGGGCGTCCTCCCTCATCAATGCCCTCTCTTCTGCTCTGGTTCACACTACAACATCTTTTTCCCAAGCCGCAACTGAAGGACCCATCCCTGCCATCCACTTCAGCGCTATCTGTCGCCGTGCGAGGACCAAAGCAGGATCCACGAATCTGGAGTCTACCTTCTAAAGTGGTTGTTAAACATTTCTGTGCCAAGGATGTAATGGTTACGCCCTCCACCACGGTGGCCGTGTGCAGAGCACGTAACTGTTACGTCCTCTGTTCACATCCAGAAAAGCCCTCTGCTGAATACAGCAGTGGAATTTCATTTTTTTTCCAGCTCCGGAGCAGGGGAAGTACTTCCCCTGCCATTTGTATCAGAAGACCTGGGGGAATGCAGGATGGAAGGATGTTTGTGGCTGCCTGAAGATTCCAGAACCTCCCTTCATAAAAATGTGAGGAAAATGTATTTTTTATAGTCAAAGTTTGAGGTTTGCAAGGCATTCTGGGTAATAAAACGTGGTGAGATCTTTGCAAGTCAGTCCACCCTGGATAGCCCTAGTTTGGATAGGTTTCCCTGGGTGCTGGCTGAGCTAGGGTCCAAAATCTAAGGGAACAAAAATGGTAGAACAAGTGTTATTATAATTTTTGCAGGGTCAAGCAGCCTTCACCTGCATGGCCAGGTCAAGGAGCTCTGACCAGGCCCAAGTGCCCCTACGTTCTGTTCTCCAGCCTGCCGCACTGCCAAGGGCCCAGGACAAGGTTCCGTCAGGCATGGGGAGGTCTCACCCCCTTCTCCTGTGTGATAAGGGGCCTGCAGAGGCGCCATCAGGGCTCTCCTCGCATCCCTGTTCCTGAGGCCTAGCTGGGGCTTGGAGCACCCAGGCCATAGGGTCCCCTGAGCCTGGCCATTTGGTCACTGTTATAAAATATGTAAAGGGAGTCCGTTCCTTGTAAAATCATTGATGTATTTATTCCAGTAGTATTCAAGAAGAGAGCCCCACCAGGAGCAGTCTGTGCTTTGCTCAGCCCATGCCGCAACTGACAAACCATACCAACGTTCTAACCTTCAACATTCTACAATACACACATCCTGGCTGAGCAGCATACTACATCTTCTCCCATTTTTGCAATGAGAAGGGAGAACTTCAAAGAGGCACAACAAAAGGTTATAAGCAAAACTTTAAGTGAAAATATCTTGAAAAGATGGAATGAGGAATACATTTTGAAACATGTAATGAAAAGGAAAGCACTGAAGTATGAGAAATAAAGGCAAAGCATGGATACGAAGGAACCCAACCCTTCTACCCCCTTTACGGAGAAAACAGATTTGAATGAGATGCAAATGTTGCATGGTAAAGGGAAGAGTGATGTAAAGAAAAGCAAGCGAAGAAAGGAGAGATGAAATTTGCGCAGCAATGGTGGCGCAACACATGAAGAGTAGAGGATTGACATTCTAATCACCACCAGGGCACACCAGTTGGCCAGACCAGTGTGGAGGTGGCAAGCAGAAACGGAAATGGAAAAGAACAGCTAGTGCAGGAGAGAGAAAAGGAAAGCACTTTCAACATGTAAGGGAGGTGTGAAAGGTACACCTAGGTGGATTTCGGAAAATTAATCCACTAGACAGTAGGAAAATGTAAAATCACATACAGGTACCATGTATTGTGAAATTACAGACTGTCATAGATCTGTGAGAAAAGTGTTGCAATAACGTAACAAAAGTAAGCACTGTAAAGTAAAGTACCTTGCACAAAGGAAACCCCCAAAGGAAGTTGGGGTGAAAGGTGGGCGGAAACGGCACACGGCACAATGTATAACATAAAACTGTGAAACGGATGTGGAGGAGGACCACATAAAGAAGTAGAATTTCCCTCAGAGCAGGTTGCGGTGAAAGGTGTGCAGAAACAGCACATGCCAGAACGTACCACATGAAACTGTGAAAAGGATGTGGAGGATGACCACATGAAAGAATGAGATATGCGCTACAGACAAAGTGCAAGCATAAATTGTAGTGAACAGAAATTCACGTAACTTAAATGAAAGATCCCATTCCAGTGAAAATGCAATGTACAGAGCAATAAAATATAATAATGTAAACATAACTGTAAAAACACCATAAAGTACACATCTTGAACATGAATGAAATTGCAGCACGGCAAGATGTACAGGGCATGGCACATTAGTACTTAGTGACACTCTGCTTAGAAGAGGTGTAGCAGTGTCCCAAGAAAATAATAAAATAAAATAAATGAAGTGGTCACCGTGGTCTGTAAACAGATGAAGAACTGTGCTGAGTTTCTGTGAAAAACAATTAAAAGGAATGAAATAGAACCTTGTTAAAAAATTGACGAGATAAAATACTGGAGAGAGCGTAATTATAGTGTCTAAAACGAGTGGGCCTTAAATTCCTTATAGAGGTGCGGTGATGGTGAATACCACTAGATGGCACAGTTAGTCAATAAAACTGCAATTGCCGTACTCACGGTGCTTTGACGATAGAAATTGTGGTCCAAACAACTGGCAAGAAGTCTGAGGATGAAATAAAAGTACCGATCGAAAGCTGAAAAATACCTCAGCGTTGGCACTCAGCAACGAAATGAAAGAGCTTGATGTGCAGATGAAGACAAAATGAAAAAGTTGTAAATAGCTTTAAAGCGTGGTTGGCAGTGGCTGGCAGCAACATAGGAAGTCAAAGTGCTCCGGTGGTGCCAGACAAAATGGCGGCACGCAGCGCGACGGCGCGACGGGTGGCTCCAGGCACATCGATGCATGCTGGGATACAGAGAGAGTAACGCAGCTCTGAATGCAGGAGATGTCATAAGAAAGCGGAGACGGGGTAGCTAGGCAGCAGAAATGACGGTGAGAGCGCAAGCTTGCTTAGTGTGCGCTCGAGCAATTTTTTAAAATGTGAGGAAGGCAGTTGAACTGCCATTGAGGAGCGCACCAAAGATGAAACAAAAAAGAGTGTAAATTAAATTAATAACTCACCGCCATTCCTTGAACCACGCAAAGTTAAGTGGCCGATGAGTGGAAATGTCAAACAGCTGCCAAGACAGGCAATTCTCACAGACGCTCCTAATCATGCAAAGATCGAAATTATCCTAGGTGAAAGGAAGCACTGTCCCTAAAACGTAGAGGTCTTATCCTTGAAGACGGGAGCAGGGCAGAGTAGACTCTGGTGGAGCTGCCTGGAAGCAACGTTGAATAACGTTAGGAGGGGAAAAAACAGGCATCTCTTTAACGGCAGCTGAGGCAGGCAGTGGGCAGGGAAATGAAGCAGGGCTGGCGCACAGGAGTTGAGGACGACCGGTGTCGCAGTAGCTGGCATGCAGGCAGGAACTGGCATGCAGGCAGGAATTGTAGGCAGAAACTGGGAGGCAGCAGGATCTGCAGGTAGGAAGTGGCACTTTGGAGTTGAGGGCGACCGGTGTTGCAGTAGTCAGCATGCAGGCAGGAACTGGCATGCAGGCAGGAACTGTAGGCAGAAACTGGGAGGCAGCAGGATCTGCAGGTAGGAAGTGGCACTTTGGAGTTGAGGGCGACTGGTGGGAGGTCACTGGTGGGGCTCGTAGTGCCAGATGAGTTGGGCTGCTGCTTCTGAGTTTTTGTATCTTGAGGTAGCTTAATCTTGAGGTTACTTGAAAGTTGAAGCGCAGGGTCTTTCCAAATCGTCGCCAATTATTATAAAATAAGTAAACGGAGTCCGTTCCTTGTAAAATCATTGATGTATTTATTCCAATAATATTCAGAAAGAGAGCCCCACCAGGAGCTGTCTGTGCTCTGCTCAGCCCATGC
Source organism: Triturus cristatus (assembly GCF_964204655.1). NCBI lineage: Eukaryota > Metazoa > Chordata > Amphibia > Caudata > Salamandridae > Triturus > Triturus cristatus. The sequence goes on from NC_140585.1 coordinate 622,001,613, forward strand.
AGCAACTAACAAACCGTACCAACGTTCTAACCTTCAACATTCTACAATACACACATACTGGCTGAGCAGCATACTACAGTCACACACTATGCTTTCCACTAATGGGGGGAGGGGGAACAGATGGCCGGGCTAACCAGGAAGTCCCGATAGGGGCTCCTCTGCTTACTTGAGCACAGTCAGGGCTCCAGAAGTTCGTGCCTTTGGTCCCCTCTGTCACTTGGTGCACCTGGATTACAAGAAAGGAGGTTAGCCTTCCTCTGGATTACTAGGGACAGGGTACCCAGGATCCACTTGGCGGTTTTCAGCCAGCTGCCAGATGGCCCAGGACAAGGGCCCCAACTGGCCCTGGGGTGAAGGCCTTCCTATCCTGATCACTGTCCTCAGGACTGCCGCGTAGCAGAGTGCGCGGGACATTTTCCTGCAGGCCCAGGAAGGTCTCCCCTGTGCGGCCGGGTCCAGAAACACTGAATGGAGCCTGCCAGGCCCCAGGGCAGGCGCTCCCACCTTGGGCTCCGTCCTCCAGCCTGCCCCAATGCCAAGGGCCTGGGACTGGGGTCCATCGGGGATCACTGACAAAATATCGAGAAGAAGAATATCGACCTGGCAAAATATCGAGGAAAAAATATAGAATGCCAAAATATCGAATCCCTATTTACAAACAGGTAAGTACAAAAATATAGAATCCAAAATATCGTTGTAAAAAATATAGTTGGTCAAAATATCGAATTTTTTAAATGTCTTAAAAGTAATGTAAAATTAATGAAATAATACATATAATTAACTAAAACATACTTAAAAATACTTAAATAACTCTAAAATGAATAAATAATTATTGTAAGTAAAACAAAAAAAATGTAATACATATATATTAACGTAATATTATTTAAAAATATTCAATTTGTTTTGCGTAGGATAGCGGGCGGGTAAAATTTACTATTACCACTCCAGGTAAGTGCAATAGTAGGGAAAGCGTTGGATAGCGGGAGGGTAAAAATTACTATTCCCACTCCAGAGAGTGCAACAGTAGGGAAAGCGTTGGATAGCGGGAGGGTAAAAATTACTATTCCCACTCCAGAGAGTGCAATAATAGGGAAAGCATTGGATAGCGTAGGGGTAAAAATTACTATTCCCATTCCAGAGAGTGCAACAGTAGGGAAAGCGTTGGATAGCGGGAGGGTAAAATTTACTATTCCCACTCCAGTGAGTGCAACAGTAGGGAAAGCGTTGGATAGCGTAGGGGTAAAAATTACTATTCCCACTCCAAACAGTGCAACAGTAGGGAAAGCATTGGATAGATTAGGGGTAAAAATTACTATTCCCACTTCAGAGAGTGCAACAGTAGGGAAAGCGTTGGATAGCGTAGGGGTAAAAATTACTATTCCCACTCCAGAGAGTGCAACAGTAGGGAAAGCGTTGGCTAGCGGGAGGGCAAAATTTACTATTCCCACTCCAGTGAGTGCAACAGTAGGGAAAGCGTTGGATAGGGGGAGGGTAAAATTTACTATTCCCACTCCAGTGAGTGCAACAGTAGGGAAAGCGTTGGATAGCATAGGGGTAAAAATTACTATTCCCACTCCAAAGAGTGCAACAGTAGGGAAAGCATTGGAGAGCGTAGGGGTAAAAATTATTATTCCCACTCCAGTGAGTGCAATAGTAGGGAAAGCGTTGGATAGCATAGGGGTAAAAATTACTATTCCCACTCCAGTGAGTGCAATAGTAGGGAAAATAATATTGTAATATTTTATTAAAAATAAATTAATTATTAATACCCAAAAAAGTATTAAAATTAATTACCAATCACACAATATTTAATAATTAATTAATTATAAAAACTAATCTTTTTTTTATTAATTACCTATTAATAATTAATTAACAACCAATTAATTGTCAATACCAAAAATTAATAAATACAAATAATACCAATTAATAATTAATTAATAATAAATTGCTTATCAATATACAAAAAGTATTTCAATAATTAATTATTTACAATTAAATTACTTCCCACCATATTCCCTATAAACCCACAACCCGCAACAAATAATAAATTAATACAATTAACATGATTATCAATTAAACAATTAATAAAAATTATTACCAATTAATACAAATTATTTACCAATTAATAACTAATCAACAACCAATTAATTTTCAATACCAATTACTAATCACTTAATAACAATTAAATTACTTCCCACCCTATAGAAGTAAAACGCAAAATTAAATTACAAATAATTAATAATTCCTATCGGAGGAGCCTACCTGGCTGGCGGACGCTCTGCTGCGTACCTCTGCATCACCTGGGGGTTGGAAGCGCTGTGGTCTCCCTCGCCGCCATCTCCCTTGCTGGCCGCCGTGTGGGGGGACTACAGCCCCCAGAGTTCCTAGCGGCACTTTCCGCTTCCGCTTTCCTGCGCGCCCGGAGGCGCTTAAAACAGCGAGGCTCCCTCGGTGGAGCGGGGGCATATCGGAGGAGCCTACCTGGCTGACGGACGCTCTGCTGCGTACCTCTGCATCACCTGGGGGTTGGAAGCGCTGTGGTCTCCCTCGCCGCCATCTCCCTTGCTGGCCGCCGTGTGGGGGGACTACAGCCCCCAGAGTTCCTAGCGGCACTTCCCGCTTCCGCTTTCCTGCGCGCCCGGAGGCGCTTAAAACAGCGAGGCTCCCACGGTGGAGCGGGGGCATATCTGAGGAGCCTACCTGGCTGGCGGACGCTCTGCTGCGTACCTCTGCATCACCTGGGGGTTGGAAGCGCTGTGGTCTCCCTCGCCGCCATCTCCCTTGCTGGCCGCCGTGTGGGGGGACTACAGCCCCCAGAGTTCCTAGCGGCACTTCCCGCTTCCGCTTTCCTGCGCGCCCGGAGGCGCTTAAAACAGCGAGGCTCCCTCGGTGGAGCGGGGGCATATCGGAGGAGCCTACCTGGCTGGCGGACGCTCTGCTGCGTACCTCTGCATCACCTGGGGGTTGGAAGCGCTGTGGTCTCCCTCGCCGCCATCTCCCTTGCTGGCCGCCGTGTGGGGGGACTACAGCCCCCAGAGTTCCTAGCGGCACTTCCCGCTTCCGCTTTCCTGCGCGCCCGGAGGCGCTTAAAACAGCGAGGCTCCCTCGGTGGAGCGGGGGCATATCGGAGGAGCCTACCTGGCTGGCGGACGCTCTGCTGCGTACCTCTGCATCACCTGGGGGTTGGAAGCGCTGTGGTCTCCCTCGCCGCCATCTCCCTTGCTGGCCGCCGTGTGGGGGGACTACAGCCCCCAGAGTTCCTAGCGGCACTTCCCGCTTCCGCTTTCCTGCGCGCCCGGAGGCGCTTAAAACAGCGAGGCTCCCTCCGCGTCGCGGGACGCGCACGGGCGGCGCCGGGCTAAGCCCGGGCAAAGGGCGGGCCCTCTGAGGCCCTCAGAGGTCAACAGTGGTCGGGCGGGCCACCCATCTAAGCTGTAGACAGGTGAGAGAAGCGACATGTCCACCAGGGGGAAGCGTTCTGCTATTCAAAGTGGTAGATCGGACGTGGCACATCCGAGTACACCGCTATCCTTGCAAAGTATGCTGGATAACGCCTTCAATATGGTTGCTAATGAAATTGCGAGCACAGAGAGACGGATGTCATTGGAGCTCCTACGTACACATCCTGAGCCTCGGGACTCAAGTACAGTACATACTATACCCTTATCCCCAACTGTTACAGTGTCTAAGTCCAATGTGCATCGAAACCTTGATAAAGAATGAAGATGTTAAGAGGAAGGGGGCTATTAGTCTTGACTTAATAAGGGGTGAGCGCTTTTTGAAAGATTTAGAAACTGTTAATAAGGGCATTTACAGTGTAGGGCAAAACGCCTCTAAAAAAGCTACAATTGTTGATACAGCATCGAAAGGCGCCAATGAAGGGAGAAACCACACTCCAAAAATCCCCCAGCACACCCTGACTACAGTCACAGAACCAATATGCCCCAATACCATAGCCACCAATACGCCAAAGGATGCTCCCACCCTGCATGCTACAGGGAGGAAGGTACCTATTAACACTGCATCAGAAAAGGGCCAAACAACTATTACAAGGCCATCAATGCACTCAGGGCCTGTCCTCAATTTGCCCCCCGACGCCTGCCCCTATGTAATAATCTTGGCAGGCGTACCTCAGTTACGGGAGGGACAGAGCGAGTCATGGATGCAGCTAAACAACAAATGTATAGACTGGCTATCTAAACATAAAGGGGTAGGACCTAACATTATGAGAGAAATTTTGACTACCCGACGGGTGAGCTGGGTTGGGCCACTACCCAAGAATATAGAAGGGGATTGTATTGTCATTAATTTTAGAAATCCCTCTACAGTCAAATTTATCCTTGGTAGTACTAATATGAGTTTCTCCCCCCCTACTGACATAACCTCTCTGCCACTGGGCTACTTTTACAGACCTCACCATATACCACCTAGCCCCATTTTTTCACCCTTCCCCTTACATAATAGGTACAGTGCACTGTCTGATCTGGGCACCTTGGACTGACCATCAACCATCTCGTTAGATCCAGTAATCAGGAATTACATACATTCGAGCCAGCAGGGGATTCACTTTTTGACCCAACTGCAATGATTGCTAATGATGATGAGGTGCCCAAGGGCAATAGCTTTGTTCTTACAACAGGACCCTCCACTAACAATCTGGCAATCCTGAGCTGGAATATAGCAGGTTTAAATGCTAAAGTCACAAATGGGGACTGGGTGGACTGGGTTTCTAAAATTGATATCTTGATGTTTCAAGAAACTTGGTGCACCACCCCTCTTCTTTTTGATGGTTTCAGTTGTTTCAACCAAATTGCTTCTATACCTGTTATGGGTAGACCCAGTGGGGGACTATCAATATGGGTCAAAATTGGTGCAGATGTCAAAATTGAACCACTGGAAACGCACAATAGAAATTTCCAGGCATTGCTTTATACTAGTAGTGTCAGAATATGTTTAATTAATTTTTACAACAATGATTTTAAAACACATCCCAATATGAATTTTATAAAGTTGTTTAATTTTATTGACGATATTGTAGAAGGACAAAAGTGTGGTAAACTCGACGGGATATGTGTAGGAGGTGATTTTAATGCACACATTCACCCTCAAACTCCCCCCTGTAAAAGAGGTGAAGAATTATCCAACCTTCTGGCCACAAGGGATCTAATTAACGTTATGGAAAAATTAAACACTAGGGAGAATATCTGCCCTGCGGCTACTTATATTGGGCACGGGAGTGCTTCCACAATTGACTATGTATTTATGACCCCCATGCTTGTTGACCTTTTATTGGAGGCCACAGTAGTTAGGTGCATATATAGCGACCATCACCCCATCCTATCCACTCTTAAACTTCCTTACAAAAAGCTGAAGCGGATAGAAATAGGGGCAAAAAATCTAGTCGTGTCGACGGATAAGCTAAGGGTGGTTTGGAAGGGGATTGACAATAAGGGGGTGTTAAATCCTATCCCGAATTATTATCCACCTGCCTGTCCTCCGACTGCCCTGACTATGCGATTGTGGAAGCATTCATGGAATTGTGTAAGACTATAAAGAAGGAGATATCAAAGCCAGTCCTAATTAATACTAATACTAACCCTAGATGGTTTGACAACTCCTGCTCTAGAGCAAATTGAGATTTGAGAGCGGCCCTAAAGACCGACCCACTAGATCGGTCTTTGGTGAGGACTCTGAGGTCTAGCTATAAACGCACCTTAAGAACACGATCCGAAGAGCTCTTAAAATCTCATTGGGAATCACTTGTACGAACTGCAGCAACAAAGGATGTTGCTGGGTTTTGGAGCGAGGTTAAGAACCTGAAATCATTTGGCTCCAATATCACTCCCATAACTTGTAGCATACCAGGGGAAGTATGGGTGAAGCACTTCACAAATATTTATATGGCATCGACTCCTCCCATTGAAAATTGTCAACCATCTAAGTTTCCGCACTTTTCTATAACGGAAGTAGAGGATGCAATTCTTCAAAGTGCAGGAAATAAAGCACCAGGGCCTGATGGAGTATCTATTGATTTAATTAAATCAGAGCCTGACCTATGGTCCCCACTTTTGTGCAATGTTTTTAATAATTTATCAACTACCTCATTGCCCAATTCCTGGTCCAATAGTACCATCGTTCCTATTTTTAAAAAAGGGGACAGACTTGATCCTGGGAGCTATCGCCCGATATCATTAATTGACAACACATTGAAGATTTTGGGCAGGGTCATTTTTAATAAGATTAGCATTTGGGCCGAAGAAAATAAAATTTTAAACCTATGTCAGTTAGGTTTCAGAAGCAACGTAGGGACGGTTGAGCAGTGCTTGAACCTAAACTTAGTTTTAGATAAATATACTATAGCTAAAAAATCCCCACTTTACCTAGGTTTTATGGATCTAAGCTCTGCTTTTGATTTTGTCAACCGATCACGCCTATGGACAGCCTTGCTGAGATATGGTTTGGATGAACCTCTGGTCCAATTTCTGGCCCATTTACACAGTGATTTAAAAGCCTGTGTTCGTATTAACAACGATGGAGAAGTTTCGGGTGAGATTTTAATTGGCAGGGGTGTTAGACAAGGTTGTGTCTTGGCTCCCCTGCTTTTTATTTTATATATAAATGAACTAAGCACATCCTTGGATAAATTGAGTACCGATGTCCCGCTCGTCAACGGCAAACCCCTCCCTGTATTGCTTTATGCCGACGATGCGGTACTATTAGGCCGTACACCTAATGCACTCCGCATTTTAATTTCAGGCTTCGTCTCCTATATGGCCGACCTTGATCTATGTACAAATTTTAAAAAATCTTATATAATGTCTTGTGGGCCAAAGAAACATAAAATCCGCCATATTATGTCAGGGAATAATGTTTTAAATAGCACTATCACTTTCCCTTACTTAGGTCTGTTGTTTTCCGATTTCGGATCTTGGCAACCTCATGTTGCCAGAGGGAGGAACAAACTGGGCAAAGCCATTAACTCTGTAATTACCTTACGCCAACCAAAGCACACTGAAGTCATTCTATCACTCTTACAAATCTATAAAACCCAGTGCGTCCCCACAGGAACTTATGGTGCTGAGGTGTGGGGATACTCGAGGTGCACGAACATTCAGGTAGAAGAAAATAAATTCTGTAGGAAGGTACTGGGGGGAGTTATTTCAGCTCCATCATATGTGTGCCATAGAGAATTGAATCTCCCTTATATAGAGGACTTTATAAAATCTAGACCTGCTTTGTTTTGGTTAAAAATTTGGCGTAACCCAGCTGCCTCCCTGACCCGTGACATAATCTTAGATTGCCTAAAAAGTGAGCGGGCAAAATATATTCCCTGGCTTAACGCGGTACAAATGAGCCTTTTAAGCGTAGAAATGGGGCATCTTTTCTTAGCACCCGAAACAATTGATTCCTCACATAAAACTACAGTCAAAAAGGCCTTATTTGATTTGTATCGAGCGAACAGAGAAAAAATTGAATTCACAAAGCCAGCAGTTCTTGGTTACTTACCTCTACAAGTATCTTGTTCTAGGCCACATAACATGCCCCAAGGTTATTTACGCAAGAAACTGGGCAGATGGAATCGGAGTTTGCTGTTTAGATTTAGGGATGGGAGTGTGGTAAACTTACTCTGCTCCCCCCTAGGTTACACCCATAATTTGGGAAATTTATTTTGCCCATGTAACCAGGGTGGAAAGCAAAGTCTGCTGCATTTTACATTGTTCTGTGGCTTTTATGTAAATTATACGAAACACTTGCTAATCCCTTATTTGAGAGCCAATGCCCTGACGGATTTCAATGAGGCTTTTAGAGTTTTACGGATGCTAAGTAATGACGATGTAATATACAGAGTTAATCACTTTCTTCAAATTGCTGTCCGTTCCCGCGCCTCAATGAACATGACTTGAAGTGTGTTGATTATTATGCTCACTTAACATATTGCATTTTGTACATTGGTTGTCCATCTACCTCAATGAATTTGGTTAGACAGCCTGTCCCTATTTGCACATTGTATTTTTGCACATTGGGTGTACTATTAGTTATGCTGTTTGTAAGATCAATTTCCATTAATGTATCCGGCTGTTTTATTACTTGCACATTGCATATTTGCACAATGGATGTACTTTTAACATGCTGTTTTCTTAAGATTGGTTTTACTGTTCATTGGGATTATTTTTTATGTATTTTAATGGACGCATTTTCTAGAGCCCTCTGACATGCTAGACCTAGAATTATCTTTGCACTATTTGCACATTGATATTTGCACTTATTTGAGTGTGTATAAGAATGTCTGATGTAATTTGTATGTACTTTTATGGATGTTTTTGAATATATCCGAATAAAGATCATTTGATTGATTGATTGATTATTGTTTAATGTACTATAATTAAATTACTTCCCACCCTAATCCCCTATAAAGCCGCAACCCGCTACGGAATTAAATTACACAAAAATTAAATAACATAAAATTCATTACTTCCAAAAATATTCAAACATACATTCCAAAATTAATACATACTTTTAACACATATACTAACACTTAAAACACTATAAAAAAATTCGATATTTTTAACAACTATATTATGACTGTCGATATTACTTACTTCTATATTATGTAAATCGTTATTTCTTACCTGATTTTCAATATTCTTCACCACTATATTTTGGCAATTCGATATTCTGTCCGTTCTATATTAAAAACTCGATATTCTGTCCAGTCGATATTTTTTTTTCGATATTATGACTGTTTACCGTCCATCGGAACTGGGGAGGCTTCTCCTGCTTGGCTTGGTTATGGAACTCTGACCGGGGCCCAGGTGGGAATTGGGGTGGGTACCCCCCATCCTGGGCTGTTTTATGGCCCACCGCAGGGCCAAACACCTGGGATGGGTTCCTGTGGACCCAGGAAAGCCTCTCCTGCTCGGCCAGATGCAGGAGCTCCGACAGGCCCTGGTGCCCCTGCTGGGCACTAAGGCGGGCCCTCCTGCCCTGGGCTTCGTCCTCCAGCCTGCCACCCTGCCAAGGGGCCGGGACGTGGGTCCATTAGGCCCGGGGAGGATTCCCATGCTTGATCTGGTTCGGAAACTCTGACCAGAGCCATTGAACCCTGTGTCTTGCTCAGGCTGTGCCTCGAGACACCACTCCCTTTCACTGAGATGGCTGGGCCTGTCGGTGCCTGTGTGATCGCATCTGACCCCTCAGGAGGCCTCCCCAGGCAGGTGGGCTTCCCCAGCACGCTCCTGAGGTTGGTCTGGGGGCAGGCATGTGGCTGCCAACAACCCCATATGGCAGGTGCAGCTACCTGGTTGATCCTGCCAGTAGCATATGTTTGTCTCAAAGAATAATCCATACATGTGTAAGTACACATGGCCAGTACATTAAAACTGCGAATGACTCATTAAATCAGTTATGGTTCCTTTGATCGCTCCATCTATTACTTTGATAACTGTGGTAATTCTAGAGCTAATACATGCCGATGAGCTCTGACCTCCTGGTATGCATGCATTTATCAGACCAAGACCAGTCTGGGCTTGCCTGGCTGCTTTGGTGACTCTAGATAAGATCAGGCTGATCACACGTCACTGTGACAGTGATGGTACATTCGGATGTCTGTCCTATCAACTTTCAATGGTATTTCCTGTGCCTACCATGGTGACCACGGGTAAAGGGATTCCAGAGAGAGAGCTTGAGAAACGTCTACCAAATCCAAGCAATGCAGGAGGCTTGCAAATTACCCACTCATGACTCGAGTAGGTAGTGTTGAAAAATAACAATACAGGACTCCTTTGACATCCTGTAATTGGAATGAGTACACTTTAAATCCTTTAACGATGATCTATTGGAAGGCAAGTCTGGTGCCAGCAGCCATGGTAATTCCAGCTTCAAAAGCATATATTAAAGTTGCTGCAGTTAAAAAGGTTGTAGTTGGATCTTGGGATCGAGCTGGGGGTCTGCCGTGAAGCGAGCTACCACCTGTCCCAGCTCCTGCCTCTCGGCGTCCCCCTCGAGGCTCCTCACTGAGTGTCCTGTGGGTTCAAAGCATTTACTTTGAAAAAGTTAGAGTGTTCAGAGCAGGTCAGTTGCCTGAATACTTCAGCTAGGAATAATGGACTATGACATTGATTCTATTTTATTGGTTTTCCGAACTAGGGCCATGATTAAGAGGGACATCTGGGGGCCTTCCAGGGGCCTTCGTATTGTGCCGCTAGAGGTGAAATTCTTGGACTGGTGAAAGACAAACCAAAGTGAAAGCATTTGCCAAGAACATTTTCATTAATCGAGAAAAAATGTCGGAGGTTCGAAGATGATCAGATACCGTTGTAGTTCCGACCATAAACGATGTTGACTAGCGATCCTGTGGTGTTATTTCAATGACCTGCGAGGAGCTTCCAGGAAACCAAAGTCTTTAGGTTCCAGGGGGAGTATGGATGCAAATCTGAAACTTAAAGGAATTGATGAAAGGGCACCACCGGGAGTGGAGCCTGCGGCTTAATTTGATCCAACACAGGAAACCTCACCCGGCCCGGGCACAGAAAGGATTGACAGATTGATAGCTCTTTCTAGATTCTGTGGGTGATGTGCACAGCCTTTCTTAGATGGTGGGGTGATTTGCCTGGTTAATTCTGATAACGATTAGGACTCTTCCAAGCTAACTAGTTACATGACCCCCAGAGGGACAAGTGGCATTCAGCCACATGGGATCAAGCAATAACAAACCTGTGATGCCCTTAGATGTCCGGGGCTGCACATGCGTTACAGTGAATGGATCAGCATGTGTCTACCATACGCCGACAGGTGGGGCAACCTCCTGAACCCTGTTTGTGATAGGAATCGGGGATTGCAACTATTTCCAGTGAACAAGGAATTCCCAGTAACTGCGGGTCATAAGCTTGCGCTGATTAAGCCCCTGCCCTTTGTAGACACCACCCGTTGCTACTACCGATTGGATGGTTTAGTGAGATCTTCGGATTGGCCCCGCCACAGTCAGCTTTGGCCCTGGCGTAGCACCGAGGAGACGATCACACTTGACTATCTAGAGGAAGTAAAAGTCGTAACAAGTTTTCCGTAGCAGAAGCTGCAGAAGGATCATTAACGGCGGACCGGCCTGAGTGGTGGATGGCGCCAGCCTGAAACACTTGGCCACCTCCCAGAAGGAACACGCACAGGGCCTGGCCTTTCCTTCACGCGCCTTGACCGGTGGAGTGGTCCACTTGACCGGTGGAGTGGTCCAAAGCTGCTTGGGCTCTTGGGTGTGAACTGGGTGTGGGGTAGGCCCCTCTACTGGGGAGGAACCGACCAATGAACGTGTAAGGCTCCGGGGATGGGGTGGCCCCTGCTCCTGCCCCTCTGGGAGGGTCACAGCAGTAGGCCTTCCCAGAGATAGAACACAGCTCGACTCCGTGGTAGGGAAACCGACTGGCAGTGCCTCCCAGGCTGGGACCCCCCCCTCAAGATCCTGGCTTGACCGGGCTTCAGGTGACTGAACAGTGGCCCTTTTTGAGTGGCAAGGCAGCCTGTAATAGAAGGAGCTGGGGCCTGTGACGGGACCCCACTCCTCTCAGTGGGAGGTTTGCGGGATTGGGAGCCACCCGGCTCTTTCTTTCCAGTGCCTCCGACCAGTAAAGGGGTTGGGATACCCACCAGACTGACGTCATGGCTTAGGGTTGCTGCCCAATCTGGGCAGTCCTGACACCACAGGTGCGAGACTCCGAAGACGGGGTTGGCCCCAGCTCCTGCCCCTGTGGGAGGGACACAGCAACAGGCCCTCCCAGGACAGAGCCCACACTCACCCAACACGACCCCGTGGCAGGGAAACAGAATGGCAGTGCCTTCCTGGGCTGGGACCACCCCTGAAGGTCCTGCCACCCCGGACCCTCCCATGCCCGATCCCGGCCTGACCGGGTTTTATGCTACTGAGGAGTGGCCCTTCTCGAGCAGCAGGGCAACCTGGAAGAGAAGGAGTTGGGGCATGTGGCAAGACCCTGGCTCCTCTTCGTGGGAGGTGTACAAGATAGGGTGCCACCTGGCTCTTTCCTCCCCTTCTGGCAGCCGCGACCAGGGCAGGATTTGGGCTATCCACCAGCCCTCCACCATGGCTTGGTGTGCTGCCCAAACTGGGGATTCCTGGCGCCACAGGGGTTGAGCCTGGTGGCAGATGGTTGATGTGCAGGGGCCCGGTTTGTCTTGGCCCTGTGTGGCAGATCTGGGGTTTGAATACTTGTGTGGTCCCTCCTGGTCCTCCGGGAGGAACCAGCGGCGGTGGCGCTGCCTGCTCCCATCGCTCTGGATGCCCCCTTGCCTCTGGGGGGGAACGCTCTTTGAATTGGGGATCCGATCCGATCCCAGCTACAGCAGACAATACGTCAATAACACCGCACTAGACCCCAAGGTCCACACCCAAGGGTCCAGGACTGGGTTGGTACCTATTGGCAGGACCGACTCACCAGCAGATGAGCCCAAAGGTTGGAAAAGGAGAGTTCTAACTTTTTTGTCCTTGAGACTTAGGCAACATGAGGAAAGCCAGCAAGTCGTAGGAGCCAGTCTGGGTTCAAGTGATACATGTTCAGTCCTTCTCACCCAGGCACAGAGAGAGCAGTAGGGCAACACAGCAAGGCAAGAGTTCAGCAAACAGCAGATCAAGCAGGGTGGCAGTCCTTTAGCAGCATGGCAGTTCCTCTTCTTCCTGGCAGAGGGGTCGCAGGTCTAGAAGTGTACTACTTTGGTAAGGTCAGAGACCCAGTATTAATACCCAAATGTGCCTTTGAGTGGGGGAGACTTCAAATAAGGGGCTTTGAAGTGGACAAGGTCCTTTCTTCTCAGCCCAGGCTCCAGACTATCAGTAGGGGGTACTCTGTCCTTTGTGTGGGGTCAGGCTCCTACCAATTGAATTGTAAGTGTCAGACTTTCCCTCCCTTCCTGCCCAGGAAGAGCCATCAGAATGCTATGCAGGTAAATGAGTACTCAGACACACGTAGTCATCCTGTGGTTGTGGCTGTCTAGATGGTATGCACGAAGACCCCTCTAAGGCTGTCAGGTCTAACAATAATAATAATAATAAATAGTGGCTTTGGGTCAGATATTGGTCTGTTGGAGTGTCATTCACACTTTTCTTCCACCAACGAGACTATAGATAAAGACCCTCATTACAAGTGCCCCAGTAGGGGTTGAGATTATTTTTGCATCTTTTAAAATCTGATACCCTGATATGCCCATTCTGTTTTCATCCCTGCAAAATAGGGCATAGCATGCGGATTTTGGTTTGCCACACCAAAACCAACATGTAGATTTTGGTGCTTACCACACCAAAAGCTGCATGTCCCTGTTCTCTCTGTTCATTTTTCACACATTTAACTTAGTCAGCTTTGACTAATCATAATTCCCACGGTGTGTGCAGGGTTTGGAAAAATCCATTCAATTGATAATGAGCGACACAGGGCCATATTTATGGGCCCCTTCCGCCGCAAGAGAGTCTCTTTTTGTGATGCTCTGGACTTGAAAACAAAAAAATCATATTTATGAGGTCACGCAAAGCCACTTTACGTGGCTTTAATTGGCCTAATAAAAATGGAGTAAGACAAGGTAGCGCAAATCACTGTGTTGCCTTACTCTGCACTAGGGAGGCATTCCATGGGTGTTGTGATGGGTGTTCCCATTAAAGCACACATGGATGTTCACTCTTCTCCATATTTACAAAGCCATGTAAACCTGGGTATGCGCCATAACCTCACGCCTCAACAGGGGAGGAGTAACAAGGAGAAATATTTCTCCTCATTTTTTTCTCTATGTGTGCTGCATAATCGGGACCCCAGTCTATCTGCTTTCTCCCTAAATTGTTATGTTCAGTACTAAGGTACATCCCAGTTTGGATACGGGGGTACCCTTATAAGTCCCTAGTATATGGTACTAAGGTACCCAGGGCATAGGTACCCCAGAGGTCCCCTATGGACTGAAGCATGCATTATGCCACCGATGGGAGACCATTCAAAATGGAACTACAGGCCTGCCATTGCAGCCTTTGTAAGTTGGTCGTAGCACCACTTACTAAAGATACAGGTTTCTTAAATCTAGGGTCACTGTACATAAACACTATAGGTCACCCCTATAGCAGGCCTTTGTAATCCTAGAGGCAGGGGGCTTGCTTCTAAGTGAGAGGGTGCCACTGCATGAGCAGGACACCCCAACAGCCTACAGAGTCCATTCTCCCGGGTTGTCTGTGAAGCAGCCATATACCATATACACGATGACCATTTCAAAACTGGCTGTAACAAATTCTATAATGTTTGGTATCAAACATGTTGGAATCATACCTCCCACACCATGAATGGTGTGGGAGGTATGATTCCAAGCACTAGAAAAGTCCTCCATTAGGCTCTCACTGTTCCTGGTGCCACCCTTCTAGACCCGGACATCACAAAATGGTTGCTGCCGACCAGAGACACATTTCTGCCCTCCTGTGACCAACTCCCAGACAGGATTTAGTGTAATGGGACCGGGTAGGTACGCTTGTCAGCACCACTAAGTCTGCATGAGGGGCACATTTAGTGTCCCTGTGCATAGTCCAGTTCAAACCAGTTCTGGGAGCCATTGGCTCCCACTCTGGTGCAAAACTGGACAAAGGACATGGGAGTAACCTCCCCCTGTCCAGACCCTCCCATATGAGGGTGCCCTGAATTGTCCCAACCCTTTCCTTAGGGGACTTAAGGACGTACCTGGGTGTAGGTCCCTGAATTTATCGTGGGATAAGATTCAGATCAGACAACACTTCTTCTACCATCTGAGCACTCTGGACTTTGCTGGACATCGTTTGTGCCCAACTTCCAGTCTGCTGAATCGTCTGTGCCTGTGCACCATACAGGAACCTTCCAAGGCCTGTGGGCATCAAAGACACCTGAAGGAATCTCCCTTGGAGTGAAGGAGTCTCTCCCCTGCATTCACAGGCCCCCACAACTAAGTCGACTGGTCTGCTGATCCTGAGCTCCTCTGGACTCCGTAACATTCTGCAACACAAATGGGGATTCCCTACAGCTCCCCAGGCCTGCCCTGCCCTCTCACCAAGTTTGAGGCCAGTATTCCCTGTGGGGGTTGCAATAACCAAACCACTGTGCCCGCATCAACTTGCAGTTGTAAAGGCTTGTTGGCTTCCTTCCAAGAAGATCTTTGGGCTCCAGGTAGCCCCAACCTGGAGCATCTCCAGTGACCAGAATCATAGGCCACACCAAATCGTGTGCATTGTGACCTGAATCTTTTGGTGAGCTACTTGAGGTCCTCTTACGACTCCAGTGGCTCCGGCCTGTGGGTCCATTTGAGGGTCACCTTTGCATCACTTGGGCTCCCCTGATTGCTCGTGGCCTGCCCTGACTCCCCCGCTTGTGGTGAGTCCCCAGGACCTTGCTGGTCCCGACGTTGCTCCTTCTCCTGCCTCTGTATTGGTTAATCTTGCCAAGGCTTCTCAGTGCTCCTGCCGGACACCAACCCCTCAGCACTCAACATCCTTCATGGGACAACTTGTGCATGGCTCCTGGTCCTCCTCAGTGTCACCTGGTCCTCACAGCTGCAGAGTCAAGGTCATCATCAACTCCCATGCAACACCCGACATCGGAGGGCATTCGTCTTCCAAGTCTCCTGGTCACTCCTGAGTGACATAGACTCTGTCCCCTCTGCTTACAGGCACCTTTCAACTAGAATCCACCTCCGGATTCCACCGGACACTTTCTCCCTCTTCGGCAGCGACAATTTCCTGATGTCCTCCATTAGGTTCTACAGCGGTTTCCTACACCACTTTACACATATGCACCCGGCTTCCCTGGTGTAGGTAATGTGGGTGCTAGGCTATCCACGGGTGGGGTGGCTCTCCAACCTTATGTCTTCCACGGGGTTTCTTCAGGGTCCACTGGGAAGGGTCCTTAATCTTTGAAAATCCAACCGCGACTTACAAATAGACTTGTACGGAGAACGTTGTCATGTTTCCACACTGCACACGCTCTCCGTGGGATTCCTAGTCACTTACCTTGGGTTGTTCCTTGGGTCCCCAGCACTTCTACATCCTCTCGACATTGTCTTGGACCTGAGTCGTGGTTCTGATACCACTTTCTTAGTATATGGTTTGGTCCCCCCCTGGGGTCCACTGTGTACTTTGTGCTGTGTACTGTATTTCTTTGCAAAGTATTGTGTGCATTATATGTCAATCTCCGGGTACGAGATATTTAAATGTGTTAGAGAGTATTATATAATAAATACATATTTTTATAAATACCTTTTGTGATTCTTTATCATTTAATCTATACAATAGGATTGCATTCTGGTAAAGCAAGCTGCTTTACACTCTTTTTGGACTAAGCCAGAAGGCTGCTCTCCACAGCAACCACTTAGAGAGCTTTCTAAGGTTGTACCAACAAAAGAGAGGTGCACCACACAAGGAACTTGAAATCACAGAATTAGTACACAATTATAAACTTTCTTCAAAAATCATTCCTTGTATTCATTTTATTTTCATTTATATGAATATTCCAAGAGACATAACATTCGGTTCATATGACTCTACGAAAAGACCAGCCGACGCGTTTCATCCTGAACAAGGACTTCTTCAGGGCTTCTACTAAGTTGTAACGACGATCATAAAAAGAAGTATCTTCATAAGTGTTCACCAATCTTTTACATTTTCATACCGAAAGACAGAGTTCCATTCAATCAGCTAAATTCACGCCAGAACAGGGTTGTCAATGACAGAGCCAAGATCCAATAAGTAAATGTAGCAGCGGTTCAAAAATCGCAGGAACCATACACCCTTACGTACTTGAGATGTTCACATTTATCGTCGCAATATGATAGTTGCGGATCAGAGAAGTACAACGGAGTCTCCAACGACGATAAATGTGAACATCTCAAGTACGTAAGGGTGTATGGTTCCTGCGATTTTTGAACCGCTGCTACATTTACTTATTGGATCTTGGCTCTGTCATTGACAACCCTGTTCTGGCGTGAATTTAGCTGATTGAATGGAACTCTGTCTTTCGGTATGAAAATGTAAAAGATTGGTGAACACTTATGAAGATACTTCTTTCTATGATCGTCGTTACAACTTAGTAGAAGCCCTGAAGAAGTCCTTGTTCAGGACGAAACGCGTCGGCTGGTCTTTTCGTAGAGTCATATGAACCGAATGTTATGTCTCTTGGAATATTCATATAAATGAAAATAAAATGAATACAAGGAATGATTTTTGAAGAAAGTTTATAATTGTGTACTAATTCTGTGATTTCAAGTTCCTTGTGTGGTGCACCTCTCTTTTGTTGGTACGTACTTTGATTCCTAAGGGAATAGGCATTGTTACAGTGGGTGCCATTGAGTGTGCACACGATTTTCCTCGAAATAGAGGTTTAGTACAGGGAAAGTTATATTAGGTTAGGTGCTGGTCAATTGAAGGCTCCACTGTTATTGTTGTTATAAGCTTTCTAAGGTTGTCTAACACCTCTTAAATCACCATAGGAGTTTTCCGGACTGCTGCAAGGTGCCCACTTACATAAGTGGATATCATATACCAGGTCAGCTTCTCACACCAAGTCTCTCCCCAACGCTCCCCAGTGTGACCGTCAATTCCTGAGCTTCGACAGTCCAAGTCAGATGGTATCCCTGCTCATGACCCCAGATGCCACGGGTGAAGAACAGCCTCAGCTAAGACACCACGTTAAGTGGCTGCGAAGTCCCTCCATTCATCCTTACTGCCGGGAAAACAAGACCACCTGTCATCCAGGTCAAATGGCAAATACAGCATCATTGCCATGTGCATCACCCAATCCAGCCAAGGAGCAACTCGTCACCAGGGTGGAGCCTTGCACCTGCAGAGCACCAAGAGACCAAGGCACCCCTATAGAAGTGAGAGGTCAAGGGGTATATTTACGAGAATTGCAGCTAAACAGCGTTAGCGTTAGTTAGCGGCAATTTTCTAACCGTGCCATTCCCCGAAAAGTATCGCCATGGTCCCGACATATTTACAATACGTCGCTACATGGCAATAAGGATTGCTCGCGGCGGAGAAAACTGCAGCTAACACTAGCAACAAGGCGATGAACATTTTGCCACTAGCGAGAGAAAAGTGACAAAAGGCCAATTAAAGGAAGAAAAACTTACGTTACCCAGTCCAATGTCGGTTTTCTGCCTATAAGTCCACCACCAATGATAAATAGAAAATAAAACCAATGGAATGCAGAATGGAGCAGCCAGGGCAAGTTCAGTACAAGTAAACAACCCACCCGAACCCCCCAACAACCAGGATGACCAGCCTGAGTCCGAGGGGAAGGGGAAATGCAGATTCAGGGCTTCATGGGGCACATGCATCAATATAGGCTTTTGCGATTCCTTAATTGCGATTATGAAGGAATTGCAAAAGCCTATGCATGTAGGAATTGCTATAAAATTAGCGATTCCCAAACATTCCTTAATTGTGACTCGCAAATTGCGAGTCTCAATTAAGGAATGCCTTCACATTCATTCCTATGGGCCTACGGGCCAATAGGAAAGAATGGGAAATTGCATGAGCAATTTGCAAATACCCAATAGCTACTCACAAATTGCGCATGCAATTTCAAGGGTGCAAGGGTATCAAAAGGAGACCCTTTTGCACCCCTGAAATTGATATGTGCACACATGTTGTGCACACACATGCCCTAAGGGCATGTGTGTGTGTAACCTACATCTTTGAAAAATGCACTTTAGTGCATTTTTCAAAGTTTTTGCAAATTACCATCAAGTTCAAATTGATGATAATTTGCGACCCCTATTAGTGTTGCATTTAAGGACTCGCAATTTGTGATTCCTTAAATGCAATCACAATTTAAGAAATCACAATAAATTGCGATTTCTTAAATTGCGAGAGCCTTACAGTTTGATACATCGCAGAAGCCCTTTTTGAGGGCGCAAACAGGCGATTTCTGTGAATCGTACCGTTTGCGCTTGCAAAAAAGGTTGATGCATCTGCCTGTATATATGTAAAGAGATGCATCGCTGTGGAAAACCAGGGATGCATCACTTTTGATAGCGCTTCCCTTGCAACACCATGGCAGCCGGAGGCTGGAAGCGTGGACAGTCCCCGGGGCCTGGAGGCCTCACTGGGCCTGCGTCTGAGACCCGGAGTGGGAGGCAGGCATGCTGTGGAGTTGCTGCAGCCTGACAGTAGAGGCAGGCCGCGTCTGGACCAAGCATTTGGGCTGTGGCGGTAAAAATTGAGGCACCAGCGATCGTTCTTACTGTGCCCTGAGCAATAGCTGCGCAGCAGAGGACGCACATTGCCGAGGACACCGCACAAGACTGGTGGGGGACTCCACTAACTGTCTTAGGTTGCCTGAGACTGGCCATTGGTGGCAGCTGGTGCCAGCGGCACGGGGGCCAGTTCGGGCCCAGGCCCTTGTGTATGCAGCTTGATATGCTGTTAATTGCAAGGGAACTGAGGAACACGGAATCTGGTCGCCACTGTTAAATCGGAACTGCCTTTCCTTGCCCACTGGTAGTGGGCTCTTCGGTGTACGGGGACTATTCCTTAGTGGACTTGCTCTTCCCACAGAGCAGCGCCGTCTGGTAGCTTCTGCTGTTGTCCCCATCTACTGCTGCTGGTTTAACTGACCGGGAGGTCAGGTGTTCAAGGCCCTGACATCGAGATTGCCACATCTGATAGCTACAACATCACCAGCAAGGATCGCCCGACCGTCCAGGAGGAGGCATTGCCATCATCTACAAAAGCACACTCCGACTGACCACACACTCTATTGACCCAACAGATACCACAGAACACCTCCACCTCCAGATCCAGACCAAGCCCAACACCACCCTCAGCCGGTACCCTGGTCTACAGGTATCCCGGCTGATGACCCCTCATTCACCCATGCCATCGCAGACCACATCGCACCCCAGACTCTCCTATCCACCAAGTACATCCTACTCAGAGACTTCCTGGACAACCCCAGTGACCAGAACACCACCACCCTCCTGGAGAAACTCACCAACATCGGACTCAAGCAGCTAGTCACCGTACCAATCCACACAGCCAGACACATGCTCAACCCTGTCTTGTCCGCCAGCGGGAACATTTGACTACAGCCTGTAGGAAACACCAAATGAGGTATAGTGTGTCTAGAGTCCAGGTGATCCCAGAAGTAGGCAAAGGTTAAAGTTAGATAGAACCTTACTCTCTATTTGTGGTAGAGAGGTCGAGCAGTAAGGCAGTATCAGAGGACAGTGTTGAGTATTTGATGTACACACTCAAGGGCATATTTTCTAGGTGTTATCGACATCCTATCGCAGCCAAAGTCGCGATAAATGTATCGCCCCATTCAGAAGCTGGTGCTAACGGCCGATATCACCAGTTTTCAGGCGATAGAATCCTCCAAAAACATTGCCACGGATGACCCTGGCAACTATCACTAATGAGAAGAGTAGGCGTTCCCGAGCAAAAAGCCGCGACAACACCACTTCGCAACATTCTCAACAACCAGCCAGATCTGCGATAAGAACACAAAATATGCAATAAGGCGTGTTAGCAGCAGGAAATTAACACCTGCTCTGACCTGGTGCAAAGTCGGACAACAACCAGCACCAGACAAGGGAGCCCAGCCCACAGCCACACCTGAAGACCAACAGATGCCATGGAGGCACTGATCATGCAGCTCGGAGCCCCAACAGGGGACAAAACCCACCACCGCCACCACCAAGACTGCCAACCCCCCGTACTCCCAGCCCCCCCAGACCACCACAGAGGCAGTGCAGACCAAGACAGTGGACCTCCAGAAAACGCACCAACCTCACAGACTCAACACCAGAGAATGTCATTGCCCACTACAGGCTCAAAAGGGCAACCATCCTAGGCATCCTGACCACCATTGCCCACAGGCTGACGGTGCCAACACAGCGGACAACCAACATCCCTCCGCAGACAAAGCTGTTGGCTGTTATGCACATGTTGGCGACTGGGACCTTGCAACCAACAACTGCCAGAGTTGGGGGAGTCTCACAGCCAGCACAATCCAAGTTCATGACAACTGTCTTGGATGCCATCATCAGCTTGGTACCCCAGTACCCATACTCCCCCCACACTGCGCGTGAACAGCTGGAGACCAAGCAAGGCATCTGCACCATAGCTGGCTTCCCGCACTTGTCAGGGGGCAATTGACTGCACACATGTCCTACTTGTGCACCCTGGTGACACTGCACACAATAACCGCAACCTAAAGCACACATATTCCATCAAAGCGCAGGCAACAGTGGACCACCTGGGAATCGCCACCAACGTCGTCGCCAATTACCCAGGCAGTGTGCATGATTCCTACCCCTACCCACAGTCCGTCATCAACCAGCACTAACAGGATGGCACCAGTGGAAATGCACTGTTCGTTGGCAAGTACCAAATAAACACACCACACCCCCCAACTCCACAATCAAGCAAATCACAACTCTGGGAATGCACACGTCACAGACTCAAATTCAACATGCCAAACAACAAGCCCACCCACCAGACACGACAGCACAACTTACTGCGGCAACCTAAGCTGACCATGTACATGAGCCATCAACGGCATGGCACCTCAACCGCACAATTGCAGAATGTGGAGAGAGGTGGGAACCAGGCATGTGCGACGGAGGCAATTGACCCATGAATGAGAAGGTACACAATGCCATGTGTGGCAGAGATGTGCTGGACAGATTGCAGTATGCAGACCACAGACATATTCATGTCTACATGCACTGCTGGTGTATGGAGTGTAGTGGACAGTGGATGCAACCATGTAACCCCAGCCAGTGGGGAAGATTGCAGAAATGTAGCTTGTGACGTCCCCCCTTGTAGGCGTGTGCGGAGTGGGCTGGCCCAGTGTATGCCAGGCCAGCGTATGGGTGTGAATGAAAAGCACATAGTTCTGGGCATGGTTCTCTTCTGGAATGCCCAAAGTCTCCCAGCCCGCCACGAGGCCGACCCCGTGAGCAGTGTTGCCTGCGATCCTCTGGGCCTTCTGCACCCCAGCCCGCTTGTCCTGACCCGTCATGCCCACCTCCGCACAGCCAGGCCTCACTGCTCATCTGTCGACACCAGCGTGTGTCAAGGAGGGCCCACCACGAGCCGGCGAAAGCCCAAAGCCCGAGTCCTGCGAGCTTAGCAGCCTCCTCAGACCATCACGGCCTCAGCAACACTGGCCCGCTGTACTCCTTTCTCATTTACATACTCCACCGACCGACACAGCTGCCAGGTCGGTCACACATTTGGAACTGAGTCTTGATTACGCAATGGCAGAGTACACACTTTATGGCTGTGTTTATGTCACTATACTCCCTTCGATGTGGTGCCACCAACTCTGTGCATAGCATCCTGCACGACACCGGTCTGTGGTCCCTTTCTGACTACTGCCTTCAGCCTACACTGCGGTCAAGTAGGTCACACAGTTGGAACTGAGTCTTGATTTGTGAATGGCAGAGTTCATATCATTGAACACAAGGAGAGGAGTAAGAGGAAGATGTGGTGCAGTCCGGAGGAAAAAAGGATCCTTGTTACGGAGGTGATCGAACACTGCCAACAACTGCCCTGGTGTCACTAACTCTGTGCATCGCGAGCCAACGACAGGTGGCTGTGGGCGCCTGCTGACCGCTGCCTCGGGCCTACACTGCGGTCGAGTAGGTCACTCATTGGGAACTGGGTCTTGATTCATTTATGTCCGTTTTTATATCATTTTACTGGCCTTATCGCCAGACTGCATACCCCTACAGCTCCGGTGCCACTAAGTCTGTTCCCCGACAAACATGGACACTTACTGGTTGAACTTTGGTGGCGAATGAGTCTATGGACTGGGGGTTGTCTTCATCATCATGTCGGTGATACAGATTTTTTGGTGAAAATGAGGCTGTAGCATTCCACTCCTCAATTTGCTGCTTCCGGATGGCTTCTACCCTCTGCATCATGCCCTGGAAGACACCTTCCACTGTCACCCGCAACCCTCCGCCACATTCACTTCGGACATTGATGAGAACCCGCTCAGCTTACGTGGCCCATCTCACTGCACCGTAAGTCACCCTCCCGTAGCGGTGTGCAGGCCGCAGTGCATCCAGGGCCACTAACTCTGTGCGGCTCAAGTCAGGGACCCTGTCTGGTGAGATATTGGATGGCCTCTGAGATGATGGTCTTGGGGTCCTCAACGTCATGTGTCTGTGGCCCTACGCTGTCCGCTGCCTCCAGACTCAAATGCGGTCCACTAGGGCTCACACATCAACGCGAGTTCTGACCAGCCCGGACGTCGCTTCACCGCAGGAGGCACATGCCACCACTGCCAGGACCACCTCCAAACACCAACTGCCTGAGTCGAAACAGTCTTACTGGCAGACTAACGGAGTTGCTCACACCTGTCGTGGATGCCATCATCGGCCTGATACCCTGCTCAGCACTCCAGGTGCCACTAACTCAGTGCACCACGATTCATGGACCATTTCTGAATGACTTGTGTGCTGTGGTGAGCTCACAAAGCAATGTCACCTCAGGCAGTGTGAGAGACCTGGGATGATGATGAGGAAGATGATGCATGTGTAACACACACCACAACAGCTGCATCAGGAATAACCCAAAGGGACACAATCCTCATCTCTAGTGCCCCAACCTCAGTGCATTGCAACTCACGGACACTTCTGTTGGCATATTGGGTGACCTCTGTACTTGCTCCGGCTACCACCATGATGCTTTGCAGTTGTCTGTAATGCTGGTGTTTTCTGTTCCCGTTTTAATGGTGTTCACTGTTCAAGTTGTTGCCAGCACCAACCCACACCCATCCAGCACATGCGTCACTGTACATGTGACACTGCTAATAAAGGGGGCGGGTGCATGTGCCCATAGCCAGTTTCACGAACTATCTGCATATGTCTGTGAGGTCATGATGTATGCATGAGGGCCGGGGCCTCCAACATCACATTGTTCTGTGTACAGCGGACGCAACAATGTCACCACTGGCAGCAGGTAAGACCTTGGACATGTAGCTTTGTCGTCAGCCACTCAATGCGTAAGAGGAGTGGACTGGGCCATTGTACGGAGGTCCGGCGTGGGGGTGTGAATAATGATTCAGTGGCTCTGGGCGTGGCTCATTGCAGGAAATGTGCAAATGCATGTGTATCTGTCGTGGTGTGGGTCTCCTTTGTCGGGTGTAGGTGGTCCCTGATGGGACTTGAACACCCACATATGTGATCAGCTTCGACTTCCATGAGCTCTGACCCCATCCGCACCTGTCTGGCCTCCTCCTTTTGGCATTCTGACACCTGGCATTGGAATGCGCTGTGTGCCTAGGTGAAGTGTTAGGAGCCAGCCGTGGTAGCGGGTGCTTCCTGCTGTGTGGTCTGTGCAGGGGCTGGGGTCTCCTCTGTGTGGCTTGGCTGCCCTGCTCCTGGAGGTGGGCTGCCTAGGATGTCTATGTGCTGTTGTAGGGTGTCAGTGTCGAAGGTGTGGTGGTCCTCTCCAGCATCACTGATAAGTGGTCTGGTCTGCTCTGCTGGAGGTGTTGTTTGTCCATCTGCAATGTGAATGGGATACACATGTTGACATTGTGTTGAAATGTATGTTGGCAAATTGTTCTAGTTTACATACAGACTGTTTGACTGTGTACATTGTGACTGTTTGGGAGGTGCTGTATATTTGATGCGGGACAGTGGACATTTGGACTACATGACGGATGTGTGGTTGTACACGTGCATTTCCGTCTCACAGTTTCCTGCTATGTCAGATGTGATTGGCCTGTTTCTACACATGAGCAGACCCAGTTGTGTCCTCTGTTCTGCAGTGTCGGTGTTGCACTTTGTGCCACATTGTCTTCGGATGTGCTGTTACTGCTATGTGTGTGTGCTGCAGTGTACCACGGGGATCAGGAACATGATACAGGGTCATTGTGGGAGTGCAGTGTGTACACATGTTTGTGCATGTGTGACATTGTGAAAATCTACCCCCGTCCCCCCCAGGCCCTGGTCGTTACTCACCCTGATGATGTTGTGTCAGGTCCTATCGAGCTGTGTCCGGACTCCCAACTCCTTACGCTGTCTCCACCCTGGTGGCCTCCGTTTCCTCCAGCTCCTCCTGTGGCGCAGGACTCCCACCTCCTGTTGCCGTTGCTGCCTTCCTGTTGGCAGCGGGTTTGTGCTTGGTGTGAGAAGTTGGCCTGGTATATGCTGTCCACTAGTTATAGTGGGCACCTTGTATCAGTCCAAACAACCCCTTATTGGTTATAGGTTAAAGACAACCTTTATTGAAAGCTATCCTAGTGGTAGCTATGGAGAGCAGCCTTCAGGCTAAGTCTTGAAGGAATGTAAAGCAGCTTGTTTTACCAGTCTATAATCTCTTGAGGACCTAAATGAAAGATATCCACACCAGGAATGTATATAAAATATATGTATTTATTACTAAACACACCCTCCTAGTCGCTTTATGAGACTAGAGGTCAAAACACATAAGTTACACTTCAATAATCACAGTAAAATAGCACAAATACACATCAACCCATTGGGGAGAAGGCAGATCTGAGTCCACCAGGTACTGGTGCAACAGCTGATTTCGACAATTATTAAGGATCTGCTCCTTCATAATTAAATTGTACAATCCTTGATAGTCATGCACTTTACTGCCAAGTAACCAACCTTCTAGAGCCTTAGTAGCACAATATACAAAGTCTACCCAGTCCTGAGTCTGTGCCTTCTGGGTATCCCTGAACTTTAACCTGTATTGCTCAGTGGTTAGGCCAAATCCATCAATTAAGGCACTCTTCAGATTGTTGTAATCATCTGCCTCCTCCCCTCTAACAGTGAGGAGCTTATCTTTACCTTTGTCTGCAAAGGAGAGCCATAAGATTGCTGCCCACTGCTCCTGGGGGACCCTTTGTTCTTTAAACGGCCCTTTCCAGTGCAGTTATCCATTTGTGGATGTCATCCCCACTCTGGTAGGGAGGGACAATCTTATTCAGGTTTCTATGGTCATAAGACCTCTCCCTATCTCTAGGGATGTTGCTGCCACCATGGGACTCTAGTCCCATCTTTTTTCTAGCTCTGTAGAGCTTTAGGGCCTCCCTATCTAGGGATACCTGCTTTCTTCTGATTTCAAGCTGAGCTTCCTCATACTTGAGCAGTCTCTCCCTTCTCTCCTGAGAGGTGTCCCTCCTCTGAGAAGAGATTGAGGTCCCTACAGATGAGTTAGAGTGGTTAGACTCCCTGGAGGAAGATCTTGACCTTCTAGGCCCACCACCAACTCTCCCAGGTGGGACAAAGAGGGGTCCATTTTGGTCCTCTCCATCACTTTCTAGGGGAATTGGATTTTCCACGTCCAGATCATTGTTATCTGCCTGGCCAGCCTCAGAGTTCAGGTCAGGGGAGTTACACCCCTAGGCCTTTCCTCAGGTGCTGTCCCACCCACTCTGCCTGACCCTTCAGATCCTAAAGATCTGCTAAGGTCAACCAGCCTGTGTACCTCTATGAGATGCTGGATGGTTGGACTTTTGCCTGTGTTCAGTTTCCTAGCTGTACATAATTGCTCTCAGTTCCATGAATGGGAGGCTATCATACTGGGAATCTTGAAGCCCATTGGCTTGTGGCAAGGACCTACTGGTTCCTGGCCTTGAAGACATTACTAGTGTGGTGTATTGCACTACCTAATCTAGTGTGGCCTACTAAACTCTCTTGAGTTGTAAAAAGGGTGTGCTAGCCCTTAACACACAACTCAAAGTTCAGTAGAACTTACTGTATTCTAAAGCTTGTATTATATGTACCTAGGGTACCTTTAGTGGTTTTCAGTTAGTTACTCAATTTAGATTATCTGGTAAAACAATAGCAAGCTGGAATACCACACGCTGCACACCAATGCGAGAGGTTGGCCTGATATATGCTGTCCACTAGTTATAGGGGGGAACTTGTATCAGTCCAAACAACCCCTTATTGGATATAGGTTAAAGACAACCTTTATTGAAAGCTATCCTAGTGGTAGCTATGGAGAGCAGCCTTCAGGCTAAGTCTTGAAGGAATGTAAAGCAACTTGTTTTACCAGTCTATAATCTCTTGAATTCCTAAATGAAAGATATCCACACCAGGTATATATATAAAATATATGTATTTATTACTAAACACACCCTCCTAGTCTCTTTATGAGACTAGAGGTCAAAACACATAAGTTACACTTCAATAATCACAGTAAAATAGCACAAAAACACATCAGGCCCTAGGGGCGAGCCAAACCATATACTAAAATAGTGGTATAAGAACCACGACTTAACTAGACACAAGGCCTAGAGCCTGTAGAATCACTGGGACCCCAAGGAACTACCCAAGGTAGTGACACAGGGGACCCACAGGGGCTGTGTGCTGAGTGTGAACACAGCCACAAGCTCTCGTTAGCTTCTATGGGGAAAGTCACGGTTAGATTTTTAAAGATTAGGGACACTTAGAATTGAGTCAGGACCAAACCCTTTTGGACTTAGGAAGTTCTAGGGCTAACACCCACGGGAGCACCAGAGTACTCGTGTTACCTCACCCAGGGAAGCCGGGTGCATAAGTGTCTTTTGGTGTCTGGTCGCGTCGTCGATTTCAATGGGAGCTGGCAAAGAAGTGCTGCTGCTGTGAATATGCGAAGTGTCCGAAGAGATCCAAGCTTGGATCGAAGATGAGAAGAACCTGAAAGCAGAGGGGAGAGAGTCTGGGTCACAAGCCAGTGACCAGGAAGGCGGTGGACAGATGCCCACCGATGTCGGGTGATTTCAGGGGAAAGAGGTGAAGCTTGCCTCTTCAGCCACGAGGACCAGGAGATGTCGAGGACAACCAGGAGCTGGATTCGAGCTGTCCCACAAAGGATGTTGAGTGATGCAGCATCGGTGCCCGGATTGGACATAACTAACCTTGGCAACAGCAACCCATGCAGAAACAAGATTGATGCTTTGGTGCAGACCCGCAAGGTCTGTGGGACTCACCACTTGGTAGGGAGTTGGGGCACATCTGGAGCAACTAGGGAAGCCCAAGGAAATTCATAGTTACCCCCTCAGTGACCCACCAGTCAACAGACCAGGGATCGCAAAGGGACCTCAAGACGAAACACAAAATGGGGGCCCACAGGTCACTTGGAGTGACCAGGCCAACAATCTTCAGTGGATTCAGTGCTTGAGGAAGGGGCTACAAGTTAGCCCAAGCACAATTTCAGGAGACGTCGAGAAGTCAATGCACTTGCAAAAGTGCATGGTGACCAGGAGTTCTGGTTCCATGCTACTTTCGAGGGCTGCGGGTCTCAGCTTTGCTGGGGACTCGGGTCGGCCTGTGAGATGTCTGGAAATCTTCTTCCTGGGCTGCAAATACTTCAGAGTCCGGCGGGAGCTTCAGAAATGCAGACTGGCAAATTGCTTCGTTGGTGCCTGCCAACCAGGTGAGTCACTCCTTGACCCCAAGGGAGATTTCTTCAGTCCTCTGGTCTTTAGCAGAGCGTCGAAGGTCCAAGATTTGGCTTCAGAGTTTCGTCCAGGGTAATCTAAAATTCTGGTTACAGAGGTTCCTTACTTATACCTAAGGAAGGGGTTGGACTAGCTCTGGGGACCCACCTATGGGAGGGTTTGGAAAGAGGGGTGGCTACATCCATTTCCTTTGTCCAGTTTCGTGACAGAGCAGGGGCTGGAAGCCCCTGAACCGGTTTGAGCTGGACTATGCACAGGGACACCAAATGTGCCCCCAGTGCAGGACTTCAAAGCACTCAGATAGTGCTCCCACCCAGCCCCACCCAGCCCCAATACACATAACCCTGTCTGGGAGGTGGTTACACCTAATCTCACACAACAGAGAAGCAATCAAAAAAGCAAATAAGACAATACTGGACGCTGTAAGTGGGAAAATCAATAAATATTTTAATACTGCCCTCACACAATCGAAAGTGTCATGCTTCATCATTGGGCCGCATCATACACCTAGGTGCAGACCAACACCTTGGGTGGAGCGCAATTTTTTTAGAATAAATGATGAAGGAAAGTGGTGAGGGTAAAGTATAAAGGAAAAAACAAACAGACTTGGGGTTTTGGTTTTGTTAGAAGGTGAGGCTGCATTGGAGATTATATATCACGTTAAAGGATGCGTGGGAAATACAATGAGTATTATGAATAATCATGAGAAGAATGAGATTGGAGCTGACGATCCGTTTTCTTTCTCTTCTTTCGTTGTAGATATGTTTACCCTCTTGGAAATTCCAAAATAGAGTGACGTGGGGGTAATACCCTGATTGAAAAAGGTAAAAAATACCCGAATAGGGGTATAGACCGAACAATAGGGACCAACACCCTGATGAATGCCAGAGTGATCCCGTTGGGCACATAGAAAACTGGCAGAAACGTGTTGGTTTTAGCAGTGGGGGTTGTAGGGTCGTTACCTGCCCTGGATACCCCATCTTGTTTATTTTAATCCTGCTAGAGGTTGACAAGAATAAAGTTTGAGGGTCAACCCCAAGACAGTTTTAGACCTATTTCTCCACTTCTTTTGGTCCCTTTCTCCTGGAGACTATTTGTTTCCTTTTTCTCAGAATTACACTCTTGTGTTTGTTCTGTTTGTTTTTTCCTTTATACTTTACCCTCACCACTTTCCTTCATCATTTATTCTAAAACAATTGCGCTCCACCCAAGGTGTTGGTCTGCACCTAGGTGTATGATGCGGCCCAATGATGAAGCATGACACTTTCGAGTGTGTGAGGGCAGTATTAAAATATTTATTGATTTTCCCACTTACAGCGTCCAGTATTGTCTTATTTGCTTTTTTGATTGCTTCTCTGTTGTGTGAGATTAAGTCTATTTGAGGGAGTCAGAGACAGCCTTATCCCTCGTCTCTCCTTTATTGTGTTTTGAGGTGGTTACACCTCCCTGTGAAAGAAAACCTATTGTCCAGGCCTCCCCTGCCGGAGTTTCGGTCAGCAGTAGGAGGCCAGACTTGTGTCTGTGGCTGCAGCATCCATTTTGTGATGCCAGGACTCTATTAAGTTTCTACCGGGTATACGAGTGCTGCCATGTCTCTCCCTCTAGAAGGGCGGGATCATACTCCCACGCCAGTTACTGATGTGGGGGTATGATTCCAAGGTGTTTGACACCAAACACGACATGTTTCTATGCAGCCAGTCCAAAGTTAGCATTTACCGTTTGGATATAATGCACTTAAGAGTATATGGTCAGGCTACACTACAAACAGCATCAGAGAAGGGTCTCCGAACGCTGCAGAGGGGCTCTGCTCATGCAGGGGCACCCTCTCACATAAGAACCAAGCACTCTGCCTTCAGGATTGATAAGGCCTACCATAGGAGTGACTTATACGTTTATATGTGTGTGTATATATATATAGTGATATAGGTAACCTATATCACAGTAAGGGGTGCAAGCACCACATTACCCAGGCTGCAGAAGCAGACCTGTGGTGTTATTTTGGGTGGCTTTCCAGGGGTGGCATAATACATGCTCCAGCCCCTGGTAGGCCTCTGGGGTACCTATGCCCGGGGTACATAGGGCACTCCAGATCCAATCTGAAGTGTACCTAAAGTACATGCAATCAATTTAGAGAGGAAGCAGCTAGGCTGAGGCCCTGAATAGCAGGGTCCCAGCCAGACTAAAGTCGAAAAACAGTGAAACACCAGCAAAAAATGGGGGTAAACGTGAAGAAGATCCTACTCTCCTACACTTGGTTTGGCTTTTCACATCATGCCAGCACCTCTTGTCCTCCTCCATTGACCTCCTCGACACTCCAACCGCATTCAGGTTTGTCATTTTGACGTTTAGTGGGTGGTAGTGTTCTGTCACCTCCGTGACGCTGATCTGGTTTTCCCGCAGACTGCCCCCGTCTACCTCTTCCTCTTCTCCTTGGCCTTCCCCGACCACAAGGTTCCTTGCTGGTGGTCTGTTGGGCTTGTGGGGTTCGCGTTGGCCTCTGCACTCGGTCCGGGTGTATCTATGGTGCTACGCAGTTTCTTTTTTTCTCCCTTTTTTTTCCTCTGCGTTTATAGTGCATTTTCCCGCATGACGGGTGGTAATTGCAGGCCTGTCGCTGGTTTTCGCTGATGTTTGTAACGTGCTTGGCCTCATCGCCACTTTTTTTGCGTTCATGTTTTGCATTTTTGCGGCTCCACGTTGACTTTATCGCGGACATTTGACACATTCTCGTGAGCCTATCACATGGTACCGCCGCCTTGTGAATACCATATTACCACGGTGTTAATTTCCTGCGATAGACTGCGATGTGAAGAGTTCTGTTAAGCTAATTTTGCGATGGATATCACTCGTACTTGAGAATATCCCCCTCAGTCAGCAAATTAATTCACACACTCAAGAACTGAACTCTAGGCCAATAGTTGTTGTATAAAAATATACTGTTGTTTTATTTTAGAACTAAGCAAGCCTGGCACAGGTAGGCATTAAATACTTTACAGTAATAAGTTGTTGAATTTAGAACAGTTTGAAAATGCAATAGGAATTTAACTTTGTTTTATTTAGAGGGGATGCAGTAGGTTGCAATACTTAGCAAATACAGTACATTAAAATGAATATGTATGGGAGACACCTTGTCTTGAATAGTGATGCTAGACCTGAATCTTATGTAATTTTCCACTAATGGCTGTGTAAATATGAGATCTTAGCACCGTAATTTTGAGGCCCTTTTTATTCTGAATTTGTATAAATGTTTCTATGGATTTTCCTTTTAACCTATACCTGTTAATTGTACTGTTGATCTATCTTTTTTAAAGGACAAGTAATCTGTGCTGCGCACTTTTTAGGATCTGTGTGATCGTAATGAAGTTTATTGATGATGATGAATAGGCTTTTTCAATAAATTGCAGGTAAGTTACTTTTTACGTTACTTTTCTAACTCAGTGCTGGATATCTAGATTCAGCACTGGGACATTTCTTGCAAACAGGTAAGTAAATATGTTTTGGTTATTCGTGCGATTTTTAAAGAATATTTTTAGATTTCAAAACTCCACACAAAACCTTTTTGGGAAGAAAATTGTCAATGTTATCCTATGGAGGAAAAACAGAGTATCGGTTCACAGGTAAGTTATCGACTGTGGGAGTTAAGGTTCTGGGGTTAGACTCAGGGGTCCCCCAGGGTCAGTGATGCACTCTGGTTACACCCATCAGTGGCACTAGGGCGGCCGGGTGCACAGTGTTGAGGCCCAATGTTATCCAATGGGGTATAGGGGGCCTCCGGCTGGGGGCTGCTGCTGTCAAGCAGGCCACTGGGTTGTGGGAGCAAAGCTCCTGGACTTTAGCTCAGGACAAATAGGGAAACAAAGCAGCACCAAAGGTGCACCCTCAGCGGCAGTAGGGCGGCTGGGTGCAGGGTTCTGTTTTGAGGTCGGGTGCCCTGTTGTTTTCAATAGAGAGACTCCGGTCGAAAGAAACACTGCAGGCTCGGGAACGAAGACCTTCTGGGTGCGACCACCACTTCAAGTGGTAAGTTGCGATGTATTGGGCTGGCTAGGCACCGTTGGTTGTGGCACACAAGGCCGTGGGGTGTCAGGTTCAGGGTTGCCTTTTGATGTCGGAAAGTCTTACACATTCTTGGGCGCGGTAGAGGGGTCCTCTGGATTGAGGCTGCAGGCTTCGGATGGAGTCTTGAGGCTGGTCTGGGATCTCCAGATCTTGGGTCATAATCACCAGGGTGACCTCCTTGTGGTGTTTTTCCACTCGAGCTCGGGCCGGGTTTGACGGTTGCAGAGTGGGCTGGATTTGCGTTCTCCGGCTTATGCCAGAAGTTGCAAGTTGAACAGGTCTGCTGTTCTCAGGAGACACAGTCTTTTGAAGTGAAGGCAGGCAGGTCCTCCGGGGTTTTTGAGGTCGCTAGCTTCAGGACACCACAGGGTTTTGCAGGAGCAGGTTCGAGGGAAGACAGGCCTGTAGGGCTGGGGCCAAGTCAGTGGGTGTCGTCTTGTTAGCTCTGCACGGCTCTTCGGTCCCTCTTCCTATCTTCTTTCTTGTTGTTTCTGGATCTGTGGAAGCAAGGTTCAGGGTACCCCCTAAATACTAGATTTAGGGGCATTAGAGGTAGGTAAAGGGCAGGGACCAATAAGCCTCTTCCCTGGGGTGGGTACACCCTCTATTGTGCCACCCTCCAGTGGGAGTGGGGCAAGAGCATGTCCCTGGTGGGTTGGGTTCCCCATCCTCAAGATGGAGGGTACTCGGAGTTGTGCTTCACCTCGACTCCCCCACCTGAGCGGTGGAGTTGGCAGAGGTGGGCACACTTCTTTCCCTCACTTGCTTTTCCCGCCCGTTCTCCCACCCAAAGTAGAGGGTAGAACCAGTGGGGACCAGTTGCTGAAAGCAGCAAATGATCTGCGAAGGCTCACAAAGGCGGCATGCCTTTGAAGCTTCCCCTTTGTGAACCCTGGAGGAGGCTTGGCACCTCGTCCCAGGATGTGCATTGTTTCAGGCCCCCAAAAGCAGCAGGCTCTTGACCCAGGGGTCCAGTAACATGTCTGTTGGTGACATCCTAAGCAGCCACTCAGTCGGGACACTAGAAGTTGGTTGAGTTTCAGGGGGCATCTCTAAGATGCCCCCTGTCGTGCATTTTACATTAAACCCACACTGGCATCAGTGTGGGTTTAATGTTCTGAGAAGTTTGATACCAAACTTCCCAGTTTTCAGTGTAGCCATTATGGTGCTGTGGAAGTCGTAATGACAAACTCCCGGCACAATATTCTCTTAATGTCAGCACTGTACTTGGAATGGACTTGGGCACTGTAGGGGTAGATGGCTCATGCACCTGTACCCTCACCACTGGCATAGTGCACCCAGCTGGAGGGGTGGCTGATCTAGGCCAGGGCAGTGGGTTATGGGCTTGGCACACAGGGATGTGTGCCATGTCGGCTCTTCACTTTATTCTGCACTAAGGTAAACAGCCTGCAAAGGCAATGTGTGTGTGTGAAAAGTTGCAGGGCATCTAAGGGTGGCGCAATAAGTGCTGCAGCCCTTAGGAGCCTTCCCTGGTCACAATGCCCTGGGTACCTGTGGTACCATTTACCAGGGACCCACCTGTGGCGAGGGATGCCAATTGGGTTTAGGCTTCAATGCAGTTTTAGGGGAGGAACACAGGCCCTGGGTACCTGATTACCAGGAGCCCAGGGCACACTCAGTCAAAAAAAAAAGGAGCAATCCAGCAAAAGTGGGGGCATACCATGCAGAAAGAGGGCACTTTCTACACAGCCACAAGACCAAACTCTTCTAGACCAACCATCATTGTATACATCATGCCTTCACCACGCCCACAGTACACCACCGCCATCTTTGTCCCCTCTCCGTTGCAGCTGAATCAAGGCCACAGAGGAGTTTCTCGTCAACTCCCTCAGCACCACCAGTCTGCCAACACTTACAGACACCAACACCGAGGCACACACCCTCCACCGATGGATCTCTAACGCCGCCAACACTCTGGCACCTCTCGAGTATAAAGCGGGCAAACAACACTCCAAGAAGGCCAACTGGTTCACTCCCGCCCTCCACTAGTCCAGACGCACCTGCAGACGTTTCGAGTAGAGATGGAGCCACAACATCAATCAACTCCGCAACACAGTCACCCTTGGACCATGGCGCGAGGGTGCCTGCATTGGTGCATGGCAGCCATTGTGCACCATCGTAGGGGAAAAAGGCAGGGAAGCTTAATACTGAGCCACCTTCTGGCAGTTTAACGCCATTGGTGTGTCATTTTCTTGAAGTATTTGCAGCGTGATTCTTGCACAACGTTGCTCTGTATATACAAAGTCACGCATCTAGGCATATGCGTGACCTTGTTAAGCTCTGTGCCACAAAATACCTGCATCATGTATGCAGGGTGTGCGTTCCCACGCAACAAAGCCTCTTAGGATTGGCCCAGTGAGCTGTCAGATTTCACTGTGACACTGCGTCAAGATCTTACGGCTTCCTCATGGCAGGCGTAAGGGTGACACTGTGCCATAGGGACAGGCTGGCCTTATGCATTGCTGAAGTTGCCTCATGCTTGCAACACAATTGTAGTAATGCATGACTTTAGTGCTGCCAGATACGTCAGAATTCCAGACGTATCTGTCATTGATTGCGACATGGAGTGCCGTACATTGAATACGGCGCATCCATGGTGTCACAAGGAGAGCACAGTGAAACTTGTTGCAACACTGTTTTGTCGCAGCGATGAAACACTTTTCATGAATGGGGCCCATGAATGTGCCCCATCTTATAGATAGGGCACTTCCCTGACCTTTTGTTGTGGTGCAGGGCAGCGCAGCAATGTTCCTTCCAGCGCTTTCCAGCACCCAAACATCTTCTATGTGGACCAAAGTGTGTACACCAATTTTAAGACAAGCTATTTTCTGGTCTTAAAAAACTGCCTCTAACTGGATTTATCTGATGTTTTGGGGGGTTATCGCCGTATGGAACTTTCATTGTAAATGTTTCAAAGTGTGGTTAGCAGCAGTTTTTTCATGGGAACGCCTACCTTGCATCTCATTTTCATTAAGACCCGCTAAAAGAAGTGGCGATCCAGAAAATGTACGTTTCCACTGAAAAAGTGCCGCTAACTGCAGTTAGCGACAACTTGTAAACACAGCGATAAAAAGCAGCTGTAATGTCAAACAGGCATTGGAAATGCAATAGGTCTCGCATTCGCTCGAGTTAGAGCTGTTGGCATTGTAAATTCCCTATGCACTACCATTGTAAACTGTGGATGTCACACCACGAGAGAGTCAAAGACAGACACCCAAAAGTAAAAAGCTGTGATGGGCGCCAAAAGTATACATGCTCGTCAACTACCAAGAAGTGTAGCTTTCAGATATTTCGGTTTGAGGGCATTTTATTTTCCGAACCGGAGGCACGCCCTCCTCAGAGCGAAAGAGATGACTGGCATTGCTATGTCTGTTTGTGTTTGTGTCAGTATGTGCACATCTGCACTTTGAGTGTGTGAGTTTGGTGTGTGTCATTATGAGGGTGTTGGTTGTATCTTTATGTTTGCTGAACAGCATCATTCCGTGCCACGAACTGATAAACATTAACATAAACGGATAAAATAATTTATTAAAGCATGTTTGTGTGTGATTGTTCGGTATGTATATGTATGGGCCTGTTTATACGTGCATATTTATGTTTATTTGTGCCTTATTTTGTATTTATGTGTTTGTATGCTTATGTGTATGTGTCGATTTTGTGTTGCTCCATGTTTGTGTGTGTGTGCTTGAAAGATTGTTTGCATGTTAAGGTTTGCACTTATTGGCCTTTGCGTAATGCGTGTTTGTGTGGGCATATGTGTTGATCTCTGCAACAGTTTTGTGTGCTGGTGCGTTTCCGAGTCTGATGACGTGCGCGTTCACGCACATTGTTCGGAGAGAGAGTGATGTGTTGTTGCGCTTCCTCTCCCAGGCGATTTGAAGTGGCTGCCAGAGCTACCTGCAAAATGCTTTGCCTAGCGGCTGACACAAATCACCACTAGCCTCGGTTTTCTCTGCATGATAAAAATAAACATATCCTTTGTGGCTTAGTGCCGAGAGTAACCGACTATTGTGAATACCTGCCTGATGTAATATCTCACGGTCTAGTGGTGTAGCTAGATGTTACACCGCATCCGCAGGCCAGGCAAAGCAAGGTGTGGTTACTGCAGGCATGAGCCTCACGCCGCAAAGGACTGCCCCGCGCAAAGGAAAACGTGCGCCAATTGCGTAATTCCTAACCATTTCGCCTCCGTATGCCGAAGACGCACGAGAGGCCGAGAATTCCGAAATCGAAGGCCCTCGGTGAAGGCAGTACGACACCTACTGGTAACGGAGGAGAGGCTGAAAGATGACTCAAAGGTGAAAGGAAGGAGATATCAGGAGACGAGCGGAGAGTCGTCAGACGAGGACGAGGGAGAAGCATTCCTTATCTCATTCGCGAGGGAACTCAAGCTACGCCGCAGACCCCAACCAACGTGCACGGTCCACATGGCGGGAACGGAAGTGCAGGCAGTCATCGACACAGGGGCTACAGTTAACGTAATGGGCCTCCAACAATACCGACGCCTAAAGCTTTGTCCTCTGGTAAAGCCGTCCAAAACCCAAATCTACGCTTACGGGGCAGACACGCCCCTTCCTCTGAAGGGAAAAATCACAGTCCCCGTCAAGGCAGATGACCGGGAGGTCACGACGACAATACATGTGATCGACAGGGAAGCAGGCACCCTACTAAGCAGCAACACCGCAGAAGATCTGGGGCTAATATCCTTTGCGAGGAGAGTACAAGTCCACCAGGTAGAAGAGCTGCTCGATCAATTCCCGGAGCTATTCCAGGGCCTCGGACGCATTAAGTGTAGCCCAATCAAGCTACACATTGACAAGACCGTCGTCCTGGTCGCGCTGCGACATAGGAGAGTTCCTTTCCACCTGCGGCCGCTGGTCGAGAACGAGCTAGAGAGTTTAGAAAGACAAGGTGTCATCGAAAAGGTATCCGGCCCAACGCCCTGTGTCTCACCAATGGTTATTGCAGAGAAGCCAAAACAGCTGGGAGCGATACGCCTCTGTATCGACATGCGACTACCAAATAAAGCCATACGAAGGGAACCCCACATCACGCCAACTATGGATGATATCATCGCAGATGTGAACGGTTCGAAGTGGTTCTCGAAAATTGACTTCAACGCCGGGTACCACCAACTCCCACTGTCCAAGGAAAGCCGTTACATCACCACTTTCAGCACCCACCTAGGCCTACGACGATACAAAAGGCTCAACTTTGGAATATCGTCCGCGGCGGAAGTGTTCCAAAACACGATACGAGAAATGTTGTCAGGGCTACCCGGAGTGCTGAACGTAAGTGACGACATCCTTATTCATTCCGCAACGGCCGCAGAGCACTACCAGCATCCCCGCAACACCCTGACATGCCTCAAAGAGCACGGGGCGACCCTACACAAAGACAAATGCCAGTTCTTCCAGCCATCGCTAGAATTCTTTGGTTATGTGTTCAACCTAGAAGGCATTCAGGTGGACCTCCGTAAGTCACAGTCCATTAAGGATGCACCCGCGCCAACAACCCCAACGGAAGTACGCAGCTTCCTGGGGATGGCAACATACTGCGGACGATTCATCCCCGGACTCGCTACACAAGCAGAACCCCTGAGAGCCCTCACAAGGTCGGAAGCCAAGTGGCAGTGGGGACCAAAGGAAGAAACAGCGTTCCAAGGGATGAAAGATGCACTTCTGGGAGAAGCCACACTCGCCTATTTTGACTAAGCCTGGGCGTTGAACTACGCTCCGTTCGCGGAGCTTGCGAAGTTTTGGTAACTTCGCGCTTCGCGCAGAGCGCGAAGTTGCAGATTGCTACGCAATCTAGCGCGTAGCGTAGTAAATTTGCTTCCTCGCGCGCTCAATATTCATTCTCGCGCGCGCGGTAATGTCTTACCTTGATTCTGCGATCGCCAACTTGCTTTTCTGTCTGTTTGCGAGCGCCACGAGATTTGTACTATGGCTGCCCAAGCCCGCGAGAGTGTGCGACCCCGAACACGTCATTGGTGCGCGCGAACTGACTTCCGGCGGCTGTTTTGGTAAGATCGCGATCCCGAACATGGAAAAACTGCAATCTGGCAAAGAATATCTCGCGAGCTTCATAAAACCTTCTCTAAAATGATCATTTTGCTCAGAAAACTCCTCAGATTGTGATCTTGCTGTAGTCTTTGTGTAAGAAAGAGTCCTTTAATTTTTTTAACACTTTTTTTTCAAGAGGAAGGAAGTGCCCCTGACACTACAACTTCCTGTTCCTGTCCAGCAGGCTCCTCCCACGTGCTTTGTGCATGTGTTGTTCACTTTCATTTGGATTTGGAGCTGGAAGGATCACTTTTTGTGTCTGTCTGCTGCATCATACCATTTTTTTGGATTTATTTGAGGAATTTTTGATTTGAGATTTAATTTACGACAAGTAAGTTGGAGAATTGGTGTGTTTGTTTCATTGGGGCTTGTTTGTACCTACATTTTTCTGGGATTTTTATTGTTTTTAAAAATTATTGTTGTGGTGGGTGGCCTGTACTACTTTCAATATGGGCCTAGTTGTTTTTCTCTGCAATTTCAGCCAGTAGGGTACCCATGGGTCCATGTTTTGTGGTGTCTGTAGAATTTCTACATCATGTAGGGCATGGATGGCATAGGATTGAAATGCTAAACGTGGCTGTGGTGTATTTCACTGTTGGTGTGTGTGTGTGATTTACCTTTGTTGGATGTGTGTGCTTGTGGCCTAGTAGTCTTCCACTAGGCCCAGAGGTAGTCAGCCTCCAAGCTGTGGTGCGTGATTTTACATGTACAGTTGGTGTTGTCTGGTGATTTTCCTTTACTCCATGGATGGCTTTGGATTTTGTTGCAAAAGGTGTGTTTGGGGTGCAATAGCATTTTTTGGGTGTGTGCTAAACAAATTGGGCTATTTTGGCCTGCATGCAAGGCAAGGGATTCAGCTCGCGAACGGCCATTTTAGGAAGGCATGCATTGTGCCTTTGCCATAGGCGTCCATTGACTGTCTCCCATTTCTTGTGGTTGTTGTGGGTGTGTGGCGGCCATTTTGTGAAGCCATCCAAGCAGTGTGCTTGCTTTTGCCATCCGGTTCCAAGCTTGTGGCCTAGTAGTCTTCCACTAGGCCCAGAGGTAGTCAGCCTCCAAGCTGTGGTGCGTGATTTTACATGTACAGTTGGTGTTGTCTGGTGATTTTCCTTTACTCCATGGATGGCTTTGGATTTTGTTGCAAAAGGTGTGTTTGGGGTGCAATAGCATTTTTTGGGTGTGTGCTAAACAAATTGGGCTATTTTGGCCTGCATGTAAGGCAAGGGATTCAGCTCGCGAACTTTCGGTAACTCTGCACAGCGTGACAACGCGGACTTACAGTTTTCGTCATTTTTGCGCTCGCAATATGCGTGTTCGCGCACGCGAGAAAGCCTTTTTGTACAGTTCGCGATCCCGAACACGCAGCTTTTGCAATCTGGCAAACAATATCTCGCGAGCAACATAGACCCTTCTCGAAAACGCTTTTTTGTGCATTTCTGCACAAAAAACTCCTCAGGCTGTCATTGAGCTGTAGGTTTGGAGCAGGGAGAAGCTGTTATTGGTCTGGAAAACATTTTTATGAGAGGGATTAAGTTCCACAGACACTACAACTTCCTCTTCCTGTCCTTTCCAATCACTTTTTGTGTGTTATTGTGGTGGGGGGGCTGAGCATGTGTGTGGCGGCCATTTTAGGAAGGCATGCATTGTGCCTTTGCCATAGGCGTCCATTGACTGTCTCCCATTTCTTGTGGTTGTTGTGGGTGTGTGGCGGCCATTTTGTGAAGCCATCCAAGCAGTGTGCTTGCTTTTGCCATCCGGTTCCAAGCTTGTGGCCTAGTAGTCTTCCACTAGGCCCAGAGGTAGTCAGCCTCCAAGCTGTGGTGCGTGATTTTACATGTACAGTTGGTGTTGTCTGGTGATTTTCCTTTACTCCATGGATGGCTTTGGATTTTGTTGCAAAAGGTGTGTTTGGGGTGCAATAGCATTTTTTGGGTGTGTGCTAAACAAATTGGGCTATTTTGGCCTGCATGTAAGGCAAGGGATTCAGCTCGCGAACGGCCATTTTAGGAAGGCATGCATTGTGCCTTTGCCATAGGCGTCCATTGACTGTCTCCCATTTCTTGTGGTTGTTGTGGGTGTGTGGCGGCCATTTTGTGAAGCCATTCAAGCAGTGTGCTTGCTTTTGCCATCCGGTTCCAAGCTTGTGGCCTAGTAGTCTTCCACTAGGCCCAGAGGTAGTCAGCCTCCAAGCTGTGGTGCGTGATTTTACATGTACAGTTGGTGTTGTCTGGTGATTTTCCTTTACTCCATGGATGGCTTTGGATTTTGTTGCAAAAGGTGTGTTTGGGGTGCAATAGCATTTTTTGGGTGTGTGCTAAACAAATTGGGCTATTTTGGCCTGCATGTAAGGCAAGGGATTCAGCTCGCGAACGGCCATTTTAGGAAGGCATGCATTGTGCCTTTGCCATAGGCGTCCATTGACTGTCTCCCATTTCTTGTGATTGTTGTGGGTGTGTGGCGGCCATTTTGTGAAGCCATCCAAGCAGTGTGCTTGCTTTTGCCATCCGGTTCCAAGCTTGTGGCCTAGTAGTCTTCCACTAGGCCCAGAGGTAGTCAGCCTCCAAGCTGTGGTGCGTGATTTTACATGTACAGTTGGTATTGTCTGGTGATTTTCCTTTACTCCATGGATGGCTTTGGATTTTGTTGCAAAAGGTGTGTCTGGGGTGCAATAGCATTTTTTGGGTGTGTGCTAAACAAATTGGGCTATTTTGGCCTGCATGTAAGGCAAGGGATTCAGCTCGCGAACTTTCGGTAACTCTGCACAGCGCGACAACGCGGACTTACAGTTTTCGTCATTTTTGCGCTCGCAATATGCGTGTTCGCGCACGCGAGAAAGCCTTTTTGTACAGTTCGCGATCCCGAACACGCAGGTTTTGCAATCTGGCAAACAATATCTCGCGAGCAACATAGACCCTTCTCGAAAACGCTTTTTTGTGCATTTCTGCACAAAAAACTCCTCAGGCTGTCATTGAGCTGTAGGTTTGGAGCAGGGAGAAGCTGTTATTGGTCTGGAAAACATTTTTATGAGAGGGATTAAGTTCCACAGACACTACAACTTCCTCTTCCTGTCCTTTCCAATCACTTTTTGTGTGTTATTGTGGTGGGGGGGCTGGGCATGTGTGTGGCGGCCATTTTAGGAAGGCATGCATTGTGCCTTTGCCATAGGCGTCCAAACTTGTGGTCTAGTCGTACAGTAGGCCCAGGGGTACAACTCAGCAATCATCACGGCGTTTTTTTTTCCCTTGCTATTCTTCTTCCTAAGTGTACACTACACAGTACAAATACAAAAGGATCCCTGGCCTTGTCAGTCTCTTAATGGCTGGCTATACTGTTGATGTTGTTCACTGACTGCATGAAATTTAATAATTGTGATGACCACCCACGAGACACTAATAAATTATATATTATATTATGGATCTTTTGACTGATGTTCTTCTGGCTTTTTGCTTTTAGGTGCACAAAAGACAGAGGTGTGTCATCATCATCCACTGTTGTGGTGCCAGACCGACGTCCTGCTGCTGTAGTGTACACAACGTGACGTGTCAGTGACCTGACCAGGCATCTCTGCAACTTGTGCAACTGAGTGCTGTTTTGACATCTGTTGAAGATGCCCCCAAAGAAAGCAGGTAGCAGGTCCTCCGGTACCAAGAAAGTTGCCATGGAGAAGAAGGAACAGAAGAAGAAGGAAGTGTCACTTAAGTCTGGTGTGCCTCCCAAAACCTTTTTTGGTTCACCAAAAATGAGGCCTGCAGCAGCGGTGTCGGGGGGGCAAGCTGGGGGCAGCACCTCCACATCAGTGGGCCCAACCCACCAACCCATGCCCAAGCAGATGAGTGTGGAAGAGGTAGCCAGCCTTATGGTAGAAAGCAGTGATGCTGAGCCTGAACTAAACTTATCGCTATCTCAAAGTAGTACACAATCCACGCAGGAGGGAACATCATCAACACAGCAGATAAGTGGTCAACAGCCGCAGCTACCGCCCGCAATAGTAGCTGTTCCTCCTGAAGTAGGGGCAGTTCAGGAAATTGAGCCTCATGCAGAGGAAGAAGAGGAAGCCACTCCTTTAGAAGTTGCATTGGCTTTTAAATCCCCAGCAAGGAAAAGGAGGGTTAGTACATCAAGTTCTTCACCAAGCCCCCCTTCTGATGATCTAGATGTCACTTGGAAGCCACAAACTGAGTCTGAGAGGGAAACACATCACAAGAGCAGGCATGGCAAAAGGAAGGTTCCAGAAAGCCTTACACTTATGGATGTTGATGTAGAAGAGCAGGTTGATGATGATGATGATGATGAGCCAGTCATCACAAACATCACTCCCGGGCCTGAGGAGATGGAGAGCAACATTTTTACATTATCCAAAATGGATGCGAGGGATGTAGCACGCATACCTCCAACACAGGTAACACCAACACGACCTCCAGCTTCCATATTTACATTAGCAAAGGGCCGGCAGCGTCCTACATCCAGCACAACAAGCACCACCTCAGCAGAAGTAGGTAGTGGTCCTGCACAGAGTCAAATTCAACACACACCCTCCAGTTCATCCGGCATTGGAAGTGGGAGTGGCACCTCCAGCAGGAGACAAAAGTTAAGCTCCCCAGTGTGGGACTACTTTACGGTTAGCCCAAAGGAGGAGAACATTGCTGTATGCTCCGTTTGTCATTCCTCTGTTAGCCGTGGAAAGCTTGGTACAAACTATGGTACCGGAGGCCAAATGACCCATCTGAAAAAACACCACGCAATCCAGTGGGAGGAGCACCTTAGGCTCATCAAAACTGGAACCATTGCTGTTGGGCATAAACGAGTAGAAAGTCCGCTCACGGTGGAACAGGAAGACGAGGGAGACATTCTCTGTGCTAGTGGTAGACAAAGTAGCCCTGTCCCCAGCACTGCAGTGGTAACGCCCACATCCTCAGCCACATCTCATTGGCACAAGAGTAAGAGCCAGCCTGAGACACCAAGGAGTACTGCTGGGCCAAAAAGTGCGAAGTCGACCACAGGAAGGAATACCATGCAGCCTACCATTCTTAGCATGTTTAGTAGGCCGGAGGGGCAGTACGAACGCAATCACCCAATAGCACGTTTGTACAATGCTAAGCTGGCAAAAATGTTAGCACTGGACCTTCTCCCTTTTTCTTTTGTTGAAGGGGTGGGTTTTCTTGAGTTTGTGACCACCATCTGCCCAAAATGGAAAGTTCCCAGCCGCTA
Source organism: Triturus cristatus (assembly GCF_964204655.1). Classification (NCBI taxonomy): domain Eukaryota; kingdom Metazoa; phylum Chordata; class Amphibia; order Caudata; family Salamandridae; genus Triturus; species Triturus cristatus. Next base: position 622,045,378 of record NC_140585.1, read on the forward strand.
CTATTTTGCAAGAGTTGCTGTTCCAGCACTACATCACGACGTGCTGGAATTGCTTGGAAAAGCCTTAAAACAGAGTGCTGTTCAGAGTATACACCTGACAACAGACATGTGGACCAGTTGCCAAGCCACTGATTACATGTGCATCACTGCACACTGGGTCTCTTTTTGGGTGTTAAAGATAAGATATCTGACGGCGTTGTTGACACCGCTGAGATTTTTGAAGACACTCGCAAACATGCAACTGTAGCCATGTTTGCAATGGAGAAATCTCATGCTGCTGCTAACATTTTGGATGAGTTTAACAGCAAGGTGTTTGAGTGGCTGCGACCAAGAGGTCTTACCATTGGTTTTGTTGCCACGGACAATGGCAGTAATGTAGTTCGGGCCATGAAAGATGGTGGGTATTTCAGGGTGCCATGTTTGGCACACTGCATTAACATTGTTGTGCAAGACTTTCTGAAAAATGAAAGCAAAGTCAGCAGCTTACTGACCACCTGCAGAAGAATATGCACACATTTCAACCATTCTTTTAAAGCCCGGAAGGAGCTGAGGGTGATTCAACGTGAGCATAAAATGCCAGTCAAAGCACTCATCCAAGAGGTGCCAACACGTTGGAACTCAACGTATTACATGCTTGAGCGTCTGTTTGAGCAGTACATACCACTTAATGCTTATGTCATGAAAAGGTCAGGGGATCCTACAGTGAAAGGCATGAGAGTTGAGATGGCCCAATGGGACCTTGTCAAAAGCCTGACAGAGATGCTACTTCCTTTTGAGGTCTTCACCCGTGAAGTGAGCCGGGAGGACTGTACTATGGGCCAAGCTATCCCATTGTTGTACATGCTAGAGCAACAGCTGAAGGAGGTGGCAGAAATGTACGCAGATGTGGATGACAAAGTAGACGCACATTCTTTGGCAGACACCTTATCCGCTCGCTTATCTCACAATACAAGGATTCAAAATAACATTCTGTCAGATCCACATTACATTACTGCCTCAATTTTGGATCCACGTTACAAATTATTGCTGCGCAGTAATGAAGTCATTCCTTTTTCAGAAGTGAATGTTGCCCAGTACAAAACTTTGATAGCTGAGGAAGCCACTGAGTTTGAAAACGAAAGGATCTTCATTAAAGGCCCGCCCCTCCAGGGCAGAAAAAGTACTGCAGGGCACCCAGAACGAAGTTCTACTTCAGAAGCCAAGAGCAGTGCGTTTGCCTCCCAGCAGTCAACACTGCCAGCAGCAATAACATCAACAGCACCAACAGGATCATCAGGCACATGTACAAAAACGGCAGGTGATTGGTTTCTACGGAAAGGGTATTGCACATCAATGACTGATGCAAAGGCAAAAGAGGCCCAGGAAATCGGAGCATCCCTGAACATTGAGCGGATGGTTCAGGCCTATCTAGATGACACAACAGAGGTCTACATGGAGCAAAGCCCATTGGTGTATTGGTATGGGAAAAGAAGCCAATGGCCAGTGCTCAGCAGGCTGGCGATAAAGTATGTGGCTTGCCCTGTTGCAAGTGTCTCTTCAGAGCGTGTTTTCAGTGCTGCTGGTGCCATTGTTACTGTCAAAAGGACCAGTCTCTCGCCCAAAAGTGTTGAGAGGTTAACCATGATCAAAATGAATCAACACTTTATACCACCAGAGTACAAAATACGTGAATCACAGGAGGAAGAGGAGAGTGACTTTGATGACATAAGTAGTGGATTGTTAGACGTACTGCTGTCCGAACCACCAGAGTTTGAGGACGAGCTCCTCTTCCCTGACAACTAGGCTTTCAAATTGTTCTCCCTTCCTTTATTTGTGTGTGACTGTGTGTATCTGTTTTTCTGGTTCAAAATCTACATTCACAACAAAGCCATCAACAGTCTCCTTTTTTTATTTCCCTATTGGAGTTGCACGTCTGTGCATAACTGTCCACTCCACTCCTCAGGGTCCTGCTCCATGTTCCTTACTCTCCCTAAGTACATTTCAAGCAAGTCAGACATTGGATGGAGATGGAGAATAGTACAATACATGTTGCCTCTAACAGTCCCTCCATAAGAAGTGAAACGTGACTCCACCTATATTCCATTTTGTTTCCAATCCGAAAGAAACTCATCACTGACTGGCAGAAGGCTAGGCAGGCATCAGATCAGACAGCCAAAGAGAACACCAAGACAGGTAATGAGTGATTATTGTGAATGATGGTGGCATGCATTGCATTGGATGCTGGCTGACTACGAAGAATTGTGCATGCCATGAAGTAGAACTATACTAGTTTATCGACAAAGTACAAGTGACTCAGGTGTGGTGACAGTTAATGTTTCCTTGTTGTTTAATAATGACCACATTGTACTCCTACCACTGCAGGTGCCGGCCAATATCCGTTGCAATTTGGTAATATGGAATATATTATAAACGTAATCAGTCACTACAGACTGAGTTGGTGTTGGAGAATACGTACCACACGGTCACCATCATTGAGGATGCTGAGCATACTATCTTTGCACACAGTCAGTTGGATTGGAGAAAATTTATGGAATAACAGGTAAAAAGTTTGAAAAAGAACCACAGCAGACCTAGGCTAGATGTCCTTGTAGTGGTGTGGACTGGAGTAGAGTGTAGTGGTATGACGGACAGTGGCGCATTGATTTAGTCACTTCATTGGGAAAATTCTAGGTTGCTGCAGTGCATTTGACATTTCTCTGGCTCGGTCAAAATGTAAGTAAGGGGTAGGGTGCCTGGCCTGTGCCGCGGTTCTCCTGTTCTGTGGCTGTGCTGGCTCCTGAATCCTGTCCCGTTGTTGTTGTACCTTAATGCTTGCTGTAGAGTAGACACACTATGTAGCCTATCCAAGCTGCCTCAGTCTGAAAGTGTTCTCTCCAGAGTGTTGTCTTGCACTCCACTGTAATTGAGTTTATTGTTGTAAAGGCTGTAATTTTTCAATACCCCGTTTGTTTTTCCATCTACACTTACAGGCCGGCCTTTACCCTGTGCTACAGTGGGAGAAACGACTCACACGTACCTTACCAATACGCATCAGGCAGGCAGTGATACCCAAGATTGATGTGCGGAGTGTCCATGGAAGGGAGGACCAAGAAGAATGACGAGAATGATGCAACTCCTCATTTGGACCAGGATAATACAGTAACTTTAGTATCATCATTCGTCTTTACATTTATTTGCTTGCTTTTTTCTCTTTAATCATTACGACTGTGTGTTGTGGTTTGTTTGTTAATTGATCCAACTTTTTTTTAGTTTCCTTAGCTAGCTTGAAAAATGAAAGTAAGCCCGGTAGAGCAGGTAATTGGGTTCGGTCTGAGCTCTGAGGGCGTCAGACAGGCAAGGCAAATTTCAATTTCGTCCCTGACTGTACTGTCTCATTGGGTCATAGTAGTTATAGTACAACTCATTATCTCATTAACCATCAAGTTATCATCCTCAGCATGCATGCATTTGCTTTCTCTCACTTCATACTTTGATTTCTTTGATAATGGATCATGGTCGTCTTACAAGATTGTGTTTTACTTTTGTTGTGTCCATGCATATTGTCTGTTTTTCTTTCTCAAACCTTTCCCAAAACCCCACTTCCCATCCAATCATCAATCCCTAACCCTCTTCCCCCGGGCTGTGTGATTTATATTGAGGTGTGATGTGATGACTATGTACACCAATTGATCACACGCTTGCTGGGGCAGATGTGGTGAAAGCAACACTAATTGAATTTCAACTAAGGCAGGGCAAGGATCTTCTTCTGCTTGACCACCCATGCTGTAGTTTACTTTGTGTTCTGTTCCACTCCTCCTCCCTGAGTCTCAGTCAAGTGACTTTCTCTTTCTTTTTTCAAACGCTATTGCCAGTGTCTACTACTACCACCACTATAATAGCATCTACTCCGTCAATTTGGGAAACCAACCATGCAGCCATCAGTGTGCCGAACTTCATCATCAATCACAGGTAAGATAAGTTTGGTGGGAGGTATGGACTAGGAGGAGAGACTGACAGTACTATGACAATTAAAAATAACTCAGTGAGGGGTACTGCATCTATTGGTTTGTGTGTTACAAAATCGGCAGATCTTTTAAATCAAACACTGGCTGTGGGCATGCAGCAGCACGGAAACAAAGTAAACAAGCATGTAACTTACATTGAATTCGGAAAACTGTAACCCACCACAAAAAACATTAACATCATATAAATAAATAGTAAGTATATTTTTAATATCCCCTAACAAAAATAAACTATCCCGCTCTGACCTAACCCACCCCCCTCCCTAACCCCAACGAAACGAAAGTCCAAAGTCCCAATGTCCGTTGAAATCCCCAACGCCCACAAACCCACCCACCAACAAAAGGAATTAAAAAAGGGGCAAACGACGAGGTCCTCTATTGTCGGCGGGCCTTAAGGTGTTTGTCCACCAGGATCTTGACCCGCTCCTCCATGTTCTCCTCCCAGCGGGCCATCCGGCGGAGCAGCTGGCAGCGAAATGCCCTAAAGTTGCTTCCAGGGTGGGGGGCAGCAGTGCTGGAAATCGAGGCGCGGCGGCGGGCAAATGCCGGACCACGGCGCCGTGAAAGTGGAGGCCGGGCCTGACTGGGGCCCGGGGCATTGGAGGAGGCTGCAGCTTCAGCCGCCTCCTCCTCCTCCTCCTCCTGAGCCACCAGCCGGCGATAATGCTCGCAGATGGCCTCCAGTTTCCGGCGCCGGGCCCTAGCGGCCAACTCCTTCCTTGATGGTTTATTGGAAGGAGTATCATCTATATCAAAAAAGAAAAAGAACATGTTGGAGCCAATACTCTTAGCAAAACAGGAACACTAAAATCATTCAACACATAGTGTCACAGTATCACTAGCAAGCACAGTTCATAACATTTGGGATTTGGTGCTGGGGTAAGTATCTCTAATCCTACTTCCTTGGACTCTAACATTTGTGACCGTTTCAGACATTATTTATAAATATAATCGTACTATGTATGTACTGCGGTACACCAGTCGTGCTGTTCTTATCTGTAGTTTAGCCCAATTACATAACCTTGTTGTAGGCGGCATGCCAGGTCCATCAGCTAAGCTTGCACCCAAGAGAAACAGATATGAGCCACATGATGATGCAGACTCACGTTACTTTTATTTACTACTACTGTCTGCAGGTGGGGAAGCTCATCTTTTTGTCTGACGCCTTACGGCCGTTGGCACTGGTCATACTCTGTTACATGAGGGCAAATGGCATGCACAATTTCACTTACACCCTACCATGGGTACTACAAAAAGGCTGATTATTTATTTATCGGATCCAACGATCATTGCTTATATTCATATTATAGATGCTGCTAGTACTAATACGATATACGACATCAGGTCGGTAGCGGTCGGTGGTGGGAGTGCTGCCGGTCGGTGACGTGGGAAGGTGCAGGGTGGGGATAGTAAACGATGGATTAAGGACATTCACAGGTAATTAAAGAATACATTAAAAAAAAAACATTGCTGCACACAGTAGCACACACTGCATCGCATTCGGCGGTGCAGTGCGCACCTTGAAAATAGTTTTATTTATTTTTATGTTGATTACCTGTATTTGGCCGTAACAGTAATACACAGTTTACTCGCCAGTGCCACCCACCCGTCCCCTCCCCATGTCGCCGCCCGCCAACAATCCCACCACCAACCGCTACTGCAGAGGGTACTTTGCTTTCATTGCTTGTGTAACCAATATACATAAACATTAAACAACAGATAGGCCACCCTTTGCAGGCTGGCTGCCCCAATCGTAAATACATTAATAATAATAGGTAGGGAGTGGTCCCCAGAGTGGGAGGAAGGGGTTTCTGCTTGATAATATATGACGTGCTTGCAAACTACTGCAAGTGTACTGTATGCTCATAATACTACCTTGATTCCTCTAGGCTTTGCTACTGTCGCGCAGTTTCTGTTACATTTTCTTCAAAGTAAGAATCTCCAGTGACACTTTCCACCTATACTGTCTCTTGGTGATAGTACATCCAGGCATACATCCATTAAAGTAAACGTCTATCCTTTTGTATATATCTCTTAACAAACCTTAGTTGGTTTCACTAACAAACACCCATGCTTCTGCTCCTTCCTTCCTTGCCTTGGCTTTGAGTTTGAACCAAAAACACCGCTGATTCTTGCTATCTAGTACTATCCACCCATACTGTGTCGCCCACCCAGGCAGGCATTCTTTCACCTTCCACCCATCCTTCAACAACCCATGCATCTGATCTTATTACTATCAGACTCCTATACATGCTTCCAACAACATATCCTTCTCTGCCGATCAGTCATATTGTTTATCTCGCCCGTCCTTCCACCCTTAGTGCTTTCCCTCTATGTTCAACACATCCATGAAGGTCATCTGATCTGAGTTTGTCTTCTCCATAAAACATTCACAGCTGATTTTGGAGTCAAATAGAAGAGGCCATTGGTTACTCTACTCACGCTGGTAATGCTACGTAAAGGGTGTCTTCTTCAACCGTTGTATAATGTCGCACAGTACAGTGAAATAGTGAACACAGTTCCATCTAGCTGTAATGTCAAGAAGTAATGAATATAACTTACCGCCGCCGGCCACTGCTGCTGGATCCCCCCTGGGCCCTGTGTCTCCTGCAGGTGCCGCCAGTTCGCCTGCCCCCTCCGGAATGGCCGCATCGCTGGCCCCGACGGCACTGGTGGATGGTAGTGTGCCTAGAAAAAAGCATCAAAAATTTTTTAGATGCCTGTAACCCTCCCCCTATTTTAAGTGTTCACTTGGAACATTGAACAAAAAGTTAATGCGATGCAACATACATCAGCACTAGACAGTAAGTACAGTCAGTAGACAGACACTAGTAGGATATGGTTCCACTTCCTAGGGTCATCTAGTCCTACTCAGCTCTTTTGAAAGTTAGCCTGAGCCATGAGTAACCCTTTTAGATTCATCATGTCGACTACTACTCTTTTGGTGCATATTATACCTGCCAGCGTATTGACATGTGCAGTACATGCCTTTAAGGCCGCCTGACTGTTGCGTACAAGTGAAGAGGTCGAAAAAAAAACAACATATTGACTTTGTTTAGTTTATATTGCTTAGCCATCACACATACATGTTACACTTTTTGGCATGACTGCAAAATGCTAGCATCATTCACCAGTATACTATCTAACGGCTAACTCGCAGCGTTTTTCTCATATATCATAGGCGAAAGATTCCCTTCTACAAACCAGAGATTTACAGAGCATAGTGGCTGCAAGATGATGTAACCAGTATTTCTACGTTCTACGGTGAGGGATCTTCCAGAATTATAAAGATCTTGGCTCTTGTTCTTGTTGTCAATCATGCACTTGTAAATGTTTACTGTTTTAATGTTAGGCTTTTTGCTGGCTTATTGACTATGGCTGTCGTAAATTAAATTTCATATTAACGATGTACAGAGTTTGATACTTGTTTCAAATAAACCTTTTGAACTTACACATAGACTCTGTGGTATTTGGTGTGGTGGAGTGGACTTACACAAGTGTGTGAGCATAATGGTGTTTGTTATTATGTTCTGGATTGTCTCTGTCTCCGTCATCATCAACATTGTGTATCGTCTTCGTGGGGGGGTCGGGAGTGGGACCCTAATGTGAGACACTATAGCTAGTCTGTTAGGGGATCCTGGGTTCTTCGGACTGAGGTGTGATCAGTAAGATCCAACCTCCCATCAGCACCATCCTATTTTGTTGTGCATAGTTCTGTATGTGGCTCTGCAGAATCCTAGACAATAGTAGCATCATGTACTATCCGATCAAAAATACTAGTCAAATATCTGGTTGGGCATTTTGTTTGTGGTAATTGTCAAAGCCTCATCATTGAGAAGACTTCAAGAGGACAACCCAAAGGACAGGACCCAGTGGCTAGAGCTATTGGTCAATCAGAGTTTTATTGTTGCAAAGAAAACCTTCTATTAAAGAGTGGGCAACTGTGCAAGCTTCGCTACACACAGAGTAATAATAGTAATAGTAGTAGTAGTATTAGTAGCACAGAGAGTCATAGCAGAGGGAGTTAGAAGCAACTTCGAGGCAGGGATAAACAGAATTAGTAAACAGATAGTCAAGGTCAAAGAAGTAAGCTTTTGTAAAAAAGAGATTCAGAAAGTTGAACCATAATTTAGAGTTTGGGAAAGAAAAGATGCAGTAACATAACATTTAGGGAAATATAAATGTCAATCTAACCAATGGAGGACTTACTGGGGCCAGCTGCAGGAGCCTCAGTAGAGGAGAGGTCCTGGGGTTCCCCCGCCGACTCCGACCCCGTCTTCTTGCCCCTGGGTGGTGCTGATGATCATGTAAAATATAATAAAGAAAGAGACCAACATTAAGGAGTGCTGTGAGAAAAATAATAAATCATTTGGAAAAACAATAAGTCAAAGAACATTTTAGGAAACAACAAGTGCAATAAAATTGACCTATCTAATCAGATGGATCGACTACTGGCTGCTTCCTAGTGCATTTACGGATCGTCTACTTATTTATGAACACTCCAGTGTTCCTTGATCATTCTGATTCCAAATACTAACAAAGCCTAGTAAGTACCACCTGACCTACACCACCTATTCCAGACGGGCCAATTGTTCACTAAGTCTGCACTTCAATTTTTTTCAGCCATCAAATGCATAGATGATGAGATGGAGGACACATGCATAGTTGCATACATTAGTGCATACATACACCAAATTGTGGGTTGGTTGCATAATGCTGATCTAGTTCTGCTACTGACTGACCATGCTAAGCCTACCACTCACTAAACAAAGTACAAAAGGTTCGACGGAGGACTGGGGTAAGCAGCACTCAGTGACAGAGGATGCGTCACGCAGACCGCATAAAACAATTAGTAACTACTACTAACAAACTAAACCTAGTATCCAATATCCATCCACCACTATTTCACAGTAGGACAATGGAAGGACTAGAGTCTCTCTAGCAAATCGCATTACCTAACTTCAGTTCTGTAAAGTAAACTCTTACATAATCAGCATCAGCACAAGCTAGCGCAAACTACGTTGCAAACAAGTAAGAGTACCACCGTGCACCTGGGTCCTTAAATCAAAGAACATTTTGCTTTTTGGAACGTAATACCAGCAACGCTTGGCACGCAGCAGTAATCTTGTTGTTCATCTAATTTAATATACACAATCAGTTACTCACCAAGCCCGATGACCTCGACACCTAGCAGGTCCAACAGGTCCTGCTCCCGGTCCAGGATGTCGGACCACCGGTGAGCTAGCTGGTTGTGGGTGCGCCGGATCCCAGTGCACCGGAACACGGCCCGGCGCACCTTCGCCCACCGACGGTGCCGCTCCTGGGTAGCGTACCCGGAGCCGGGCCTGCCGCCTGCTGCCAAGGTCAAGGGGAGGAGGCGCTGGATGAAAAAAACAAGAGCCGCCACCTCCTCCTCCCCAAACAGTTGCCGGGCCTGCACCCCTGCAGGACGCATTCTGCCGCAAGGCAGGCGGCGCTTCTCTGCGCCTGCAGGTCCCTTGCCCTTGGGACTTGGTGTGCCCTTGGCCATGGTTCTGGGGTGGGTGGGAGGCGGAAAAGAAAAGTCCGAAGGGGAAAAAAAGTTAGGGGGAAGAAGATAGAAAGAACTTTATAAAAGTAACAAAAACACAGTAAAAGTAGAAATAAAATGCAAAATATAAACTGAGGCAAACAGAGAGATAGATAATAACTAAAAAAAGTCAGGAAAAAGGCTTTAAAGACAATGGATTGCTGTGATAAAGGGAGGATACAAAAGTAGGCCCAGAAACATGGCATAGAGTGAAAAACAAGATGGCCGCGCCCATTCGCGACCGCGTGGGTAAGTTCGCGCGATATTTCTCGCGAACATGTACAATTTATCGCGAACAAGTAAAATGCGCTCCCGAACACGTCAATGCACATCGCGAACACGTTATCCGCGACCCGGAACAGGAAATAAGGCATCGCGAGCGGGCGGGACTATAGAAAAACAAGATGGCCGCGCCCATTGGCGACCGCATGGGTAAGATCGCGAGATATATCCCCCGAGCATGCAAACAGTTCCCCGAACATGCTTACCGCGCTCGCGAACAAGAAAAAGCCATCGCGAACAGGTTGCCACAAGCAACTACGCAAGCTCGCGAAGCTTCGCGAAGGTCGCGTAGTGCAATGACATCTTCGCGAAGCTTCGCGAAGCGCGACTACGCGAACTACGCCCAGGGTTAATTTTGACCCAGCAAAAAAGACAGAAGTTCTTGTGGACGCCAGCCCCGTCGGGCTTGGCGCGGTGCTGGCCCAGGAACAAGAACCAGGATGGTGGGCAGCATTATCATTCGCCAGCAAGTCACTTACCCCGACCGAAGCCAGGTACGCACAAATTGACCGAGAAGCGCTGGCCATTAGATGGGCTTGCAACCATTTCCATCTGTACCTCAAGGGACAACCATTTACAATGGTCACAGACCACCAGCCGTTTGTGCCACTCTTCAAAGGAACGGCGCCCCACCCGCCGCCACACATAGAAAGATGGGCAGTCCAGCTGCAGCCATATGAAATGGAAGTCGTGTATCGACCGGGAGCAAAGAATCCTGCCGATTTTCTGTCCCGACAGCCAGCCCCGGCCGACGTACAGGAAGACGATGCGGATGTCGAACAATACGTAAACCTCGTATCCACAGCAGCATGCCCGGTGAACATGACTCTGGGAGACATTAAGGATGCGGCTACTGAAGACACCGTCTATAGCCGAACTCTGAAAGCAGTCCAAGAGGGGTCGTGGACGAACTATCTGCGGCAATCCAACTCATGGAGCCCGGACGAGCGGGAGTACTCCACGAAGATGTGGCACATAAGGCATGAACTCAGCGCCACAAGCGTCGGGATCCTACTCCGAGGACCCAGGCTGGTAATACCGCGGACCCTGAGACACAAGGCGACGCAACTGGCACACGGGGACACCAGGGAATCACAAAGATGAAGGCCAGAATGAGGGAAAAGGTCTGGTTCCCGGAACTGGAAAGCATGGTGGAGGAGTACGTCAGGCGATGCGCTCTATGCCAATTGACCGGAAACCTGGAGAGGCCGGCAGCGGTGATCACCGAAGAGGCATGTACCATCCCGTGGTCACAAGTGAGCATAGACTTTGGAAGCTTCACCGGAGGGAAACACACACTGGTGCTAGTGGACGCCTTCTCGAAATATCCCATAGTAGAGCCAGTGACGTCCACAGCATTTGCCCAGATCGAACCAGTCCTAGAAAAAGTATTCGCCATGTTCGGGTTCCCACAGGAAATCCGGAGCGACAATGGGCCACCCTTTCAAGGAGCGGAATTTGCCACGTTTCTAAGACAAAGGGGAATACACCACCGGCGAATAACTCCCCAGTGGCCCCTAGCCAACGGCGACGTGGAACGCTTTATGCGTACGTTGAACAAGGTGTTCCGCATCGCAGGGGTAGAACAAGCAGACCCGGAACTACGACTACATGAGTTCTTACGGGAATACCGGAGCTCCCCACACTGCACCACCCAGAGGAGTCCGTGGGCACTAATGCTCCAAGGCCCCCAGAGAGATTTACTCCCTACGCACCCAGGGTGGTCACTGCCCCCAATGGAGGCCGGGCTGTACAAGAGAGAAGATCCCGGCGAAAACACCAGGCAAGCCTTCGCCACCGTGCCACGCCGAGGACACTCTGCACAGGAGCCACCGTTCTTCTGAAAGACCGCCGCCCTGGAGGAAAATTCAAAAACAACTATGAACCGGGACCCTGGGTTGTCACGGCAACACGAGGGACCATGGTGACGGCCCAAAAGGGAGGAGAGGAAGTGTCCCAAAATGTGTCCTGGTTCAAGGAGGTGCCCACATGCCACCCGGAAAGGCTCGCAGAAGGGCCCACCGGGAGTACACCTGCACCGACACCTGAAACCACCGAAGCCACCATAACACCAATACCTAACTCAGTACCAGAGGGTGGACCGCCCATGGGTCCACGGCTGCGAGATTCTCCGCAAGGATACAGCCTAAAGCCCAATCCTCACCCCAGCCAGCGGTTGAAAGACTTTGCCTGCTGAAGGTGTCCGAGGGCTGCCGACGGAGAGCACGCAAGTACCACCCCTCTGGGGTTTGAACTGTTTGGACTAGTTAAATGATCTAACATTGCATTTTTGTGTTTTCACTGATCAATTTGGATAGGGATGTAATATCTCACGGTCTAGTGGTGTAACTAGACGTCACACCACATCCGCAGGCCAGGCGTGGCCTGCGGGGTTAAATAAAAGGAGCCGCGGCTCGGGGGCGTGGTCTCCAAGCAGCGATCTGGCGTGGGCTGGGTACTGTCCGCGCCGCGTAGAGACGCGGCCTATAATACGTTGGTCCCGTGCCCGTACAAGGGCAAGATTACACCTGGGATCTGCTCTTCCCTGTTTCTGACCCAGCAGTGTCGAAATGAACAGCCAGTGCAGACAACCATGCAAATATATGTATGGCCGCTTTTATAGTGCGAGGTCGACCCAAGTATTCCGGGGCACCCTATATGATAAATAACTACAACACTCAAGGCACTTCATTTGCAAGCAGGGGGAGTGGCTGTGCCCAGAATCACAGGATGCTAACCAGACGCGAAGACTCAACACTGCTCCCGTGTTCGCAGTGGGCAGCTCTGGCCCTAGGGCTGCTTCCTCTCACATCAAAAGAGGGATATGAGAAAATGCTTTGGTTGGTTGTTTTAAGCATCGGACAATCAAAGAACACAAAATCCATGCACCCATGCGGAGCAAGTTAGTCCATATCAAGCGCCTACACGTAACTCACCTGGTTGCAGCACCGTCCTCCGATGAGCAGCTCAAGTGCAGGCAAAGAGTGCAGAGAGCCACTGGGTGTGCGGCAGCCCCATGTGTTCCGTCAATGACATAGCGCCTGGAAGGCCTCTCACCGCCTGCTCCTATGACTGCACGGTATGCATAGGAGCCCGATGGTGGGAGGCATTTCCCTTATGTGTGCTGAGACATGACACTCGCTGCCTGCCTTAAAGTACTGTAACTGCGGCTGCCCGAGGCTGCCGCAGGGGGCCACTCAGAAGGGCGTCCCTCTAGTGGCATCGGGCTTCCGGGGGGGGTTGGCCTGGGGAGGAGTACCCTCCAGGGTAGCGGGCGTGCCGCGTCATGTCCGGTGCGCCAGGCAGGGTGAGGGGTACAGAAGTCCCCCTCACCATGTGTTCTGCCTCTTGCTGCACCGGACACGCCACGGACGCCAGAGAGCTGGACACGCTGTCCGTCTCGCTGTTTGCTGCTTGCCACCCTGTTCGCCATTGATGCGCTCGCCGTGTTGATGGTGAGTGCACCGCCCAAGCGGGGTTATGCTCGCCTGGGTCCCTGCCCCAGGCTTAGCTTTGGGATTGGCAGTCCTAGGCTGCATGGGCGGCCCGCTCCCCGCCACTCCATTCTGGGGGGCAACCAGCATCTGGCAGCAGCTGGAGCAGTCCATACCGTGTATGGGCCGGGGGGGCATTGTGTAGCGACCCCCTCCCTAGCGTGGGGCACAATTCCCCCGGGGAGTTGTGACTGGGTCATGCTCCTGTGCTATCCTCGCATAGTGTCCCCAGGGCACAGGGGCACGCTGTGCTCCCCGGGTTTAGGCCGGGCGCAAGGCTCTCGACCTGCCCGTCAGACATCAGAGTAATGGTACGGTGGGAAGGTCCCGCCTTCGTGACCCCCGGTCTGCGCGGGTCAGGTCGTTGTTCTGACCACTATTCCACGACCCTGTCGTCGGCTCATATCGCGGAGCAGCGGGTGCCTGAACGCGATGAGTCAGGGGAGAGGATGGGGTCCCAGGCTAGACCGCCGACATTTGTGATAGAAACCAGTGTTCGTCCTCGTGGTTGTGTCCACATCCGGTGATTCTGGGCAAATCACTGATTATCTCCCCGTGCTTGAATGTGTAATGTAAATGCGGTGCCCATATGTAAAGCGCTCCAATACCGTCGGGTTTAGTTTGCGCTATGTAAGTATGCATTTTCATCTCCTCTGCCATACCCCCTTCCCAGGCCCGATCTCCCTATTGGGTAGTGTCTGGGCAAGGTGGCCTGGCCCTCCCTTTGGTGGTTTGTCCTGTGGGGGGGGGGTTGCAGGATGGCACTCGCAGAGCGTAGCCAAGGCCCGTCCCGCAGAGGGCTCGGTCGGGTTTCCCAGCAGGGAGCGTGTAGCCTCCCACCCCCCCCTGCTTTACCCTGCACGGGAGCGGGTAGTAGCGGGGGGCCGATTCCCCCGATCCCTGGGGGCAAAGTATGGTGACAGGGAGTGGGCATTAGAGCGTGTCACATTCCGGCAACCCAGGTGCCCCCCCCCTCCAACCACCGATACTCTGGGAAAAAAAGGTCCGTACATCGCAGCTACCACCAAATGCGTGGCACAGAGGGCGCTGAACTAACATCAGGGGATACGGAGGCGCCAGTTGACTCCCCCGCAAATGAGGCCCGGACGAACCTATTACCCTGTGCAATTCCTAGTCCCGGTGCACACTGCCCTGTGGACCGGGCCCAGAGCCGCGGGTCCTGTCTGCCCCCACCACCGACCGGAGAGGAGGAGCGTCCTAGTACCTGACACCGGTAACTACCGTGCAGGACATGTGAACCCCAAAGCCAGTCGTGTCCCCTGAAACCAGTCAGGAGCCCCCGCGGGGCCGGGGGCAGCCAGGCTTTCGGACTTGGGCCTGGAACCAGGGTTCGAGCCTCGGGGTCGACTCTGCAGCCTGTGATTCGGGACAAATCACTTACTCTCCTGTGCCTACCAAAAAACAAGCATTGAAAATGCAACAATGTCTAATTACATTCCCTAGCGCATGTGCCCATGCAGGACATGCTGCGTGCACGCCCCTGTAGTTGAGAGCGGGGAATTCGGGGTCCCTTGCATGCAATGTCGTCTTGAGCCGGGAAGGCATACTGCCCCTTGCAGGCACATGCTAGGACAGGGCTTATGGGGCCCGATTTGGATGGATGCACAGCCGGGTTACCTACAATGGGGGTCTGCTCGCCACAATGCACAATGGCGCTACAGTGCGTTTTCATAAGCACTACAGTGTGTTTTCATAAGCGCTTCAATACACTCTCAAAACAAAAGTCTAAAATATTAACACATGGGAAAACTCAGAGAATTCCTCTGACTATTGGCAGTCTCGATTTTCACTAAACACAGAAGTCCCCGTGAATGTGGCAGCCTTTGTTTAAATACAATAATAGTTGCAAGAAGTAGTCTTTTAAGTGGCTCGAAAGATTGGTAACCCAACTTGTTTGAATTGCGCTTGGTTTTTGTTTAAATAAACGATGTAAGTCTTACCGCTTTTCTGTATTTGAAGTAGCAATTTAATAATTGCAAGTTACCATCTCGTAAAATAACTTCTTGTTTCTTTCTCTCTTTTTTCCGCAGGAACTGAAGACTGAAGCTGCCAGGGGAAGGTCCGACTCGAAACCGGAGAACCGGAGAGGACGTCAGGTCGCAGGAGAATCCGGAGCCAGCTGAAGCCAACGCGCTACTGTTTTTGGACCAGGTAAGTGATGCGCCAGAAAAAGACGCGCTGCTGTCTTTGAATCGGGAAGGGGAGGTGCCGGTAATGGACGCGCTGCTGTCTTCGGATTGAGCAGAATCCCGGAACAGGTGAGTGATTCGCTACAAGTAAGTGAAGCATCGGGATGGAAACGGGTGGGGTTTTTATAGTTGGACAGAATAAGGGCGTGCTTCACGTTTTATGATTCTCACGTGTCTGCATCCGTGGTCCTGATTTGAAAAACACGTGAAGCATGTCATTCATTGAAGAAACGTGAGTCAACAAGTGCTTCCCAAAAAACGGTTAACACGTGTGGAGACTGTGCTTCTCGTTTTAGCAAACAATCATTGGTAAAGGCAACAGTAACTCACAAACAATCATTAATACAATCAAATATTATCCCATGAAAATTGGTATTAATCTTTGAGCAAATGAATTTGTTCCTTTTTGGAGAGTGGTGATTAGTATTCAGGAAACCCATAAATTACTTTACATGTGGATTGGGTTACTAGGCCATATTACAGAAGGGAGGAAGCAACATAGATTGGGTAAATGCTGACGATTGTAGTTTACTCATAACATTATTGGGACAGCGCTGGTGGGGTGCGAATGTGTGCAATGAATTGACTTTGTTTATCTGTGCAGGCAAGGGACAGAAGGCATTTACCCCCTTACAACGGCTCCGCTCAGACACGCATCAGCAGTTAATGGAGAAGAGTCGCGATGGGCAATGCAACATTTTAAGTGTTTGGTCCGATCCTATGCTAATGTTCTTCCTTGCGCTACCAGGCATTAGAGGTGTCAATTTAGTCGGTGAAGTAACAACGGTGCGTTGAGAATGATTACAGTGTTGTTTTAGCATACCAACACCTGGTCAGCTGTCATCAAATGGATCATACTTTGGTACCCACGGCTTAATGATGGAATATGTCTAGCCTTTTCTCACGCCGCGCTGTCTTTGTTTTTCAGCCACCATCCGTGCCCTTGGATGCTCGTTGAAGTGTAGGGTTCAGCACAGGCCCATCCACAGGAGATGGTTTTCTGAGGTAACACACACAGTGGTGTGAGCATGTGCGAGGGGGCAAGGCGGGGTAGGATACAAGAGTCTCACCAGTGAGGGGGGGTGACAGGATGGGCAGGCAGGGGATTGAGCTGTGCCAGTGCCCGGTAGTCGCTAGGTGTTGAGTGGATAATAATTTTCTCTTCATCCTCCGCACGCAGGGTTCATCAAGATCCTCCCCCCAACCCCAGTGTCATCAGGATAAGATCGTAGCAATGAACAGTGAAGTAAGTACGGTGTCGGGGACTGGAACCGATGGCTCGAGGGGCGGGACAGGAAGGTCGGATCACTGCCACCAGCTAGGTCTCTGGCTTACAGTTCTATTTCTTTTCCAGGTGAGCTAATTCCGAACTGATCAGTATGAATAGCCAGGGATCCCCCCGCTTTTCTTGCAGATGTCCCAGGTGGAGGATTCCCAGCCAGGAACCTCCCAAGAAGCGCAGCTGGCAGCCGTTATGGAGATGGCCAGGGCTAAAGGAGTGGCTTGGGCCACCAAGCTATTGAAGGCGCACAGCCCGGATGACTCCGGTATCGCCATGTCTGTCCCACCCAAGGGGCAGGAGCCTGCCGAGGAGACCGGCCCCACCAGGTCAAATAGGGTTTGCAGGCCCACAGTAAAAGACTTCCCAGCAGACCCGCTGCCAGCTAAGAGCCGGACCCCGGTCAATGCACGGACTGCAGCCACACCGGTGGCTGATGCTCCACCGCCCCCCGCAGACGGACCTGTGATACCCCTGGCCAGCGCAACGCCGTTGCCGAGCTTTGCCACACATGATGATCTGGGTACCCTCACGGACACATTATCGAACTTCATGGTGGAGGTCTGAGCTGGCCTCCTGGCTGCTAGCATCCCCAGTGTGGTCACCAACACGAACAGTGGATTGGGGGTAGCTACGACAGCACCACCTGTGCAGGCACAGTGCGGCCCATTGACTACGCAGGTTTGGGGGGAAGGCGGGGGTGCAGTTAACAAACAAGGATGCCACGAGGGAGCCTGTAGCAGTGGGTTTCAGGGGCTGAGCCAGAGCCCGGGGCAGTTGAGTACACACATCACCCTTAAAGGGGGCAAAGTGGCGGGGGGACCGCACTCGCTTTAGACAGCCAGCAACGGGCAGAGTCAGCCCCTCCATCCACAGCAATGTCCTACCCCCTCCTAGTAACTGCCAAGGCCGTGACCCCGCCACCCACGCACCCAGCAGCAGGTATTCCCACTCCTCCCGCAGCGATGCCCACCGAGTTTTCTGCACCTGGGCCACTAGTCACATTGGCCCCCCTGATGTCAGGCCGGGGCTCCTTAGCGTGGGATGTGCCACTAGCGGCTAAAGAAGGAATTTGGAGGAGGGAGTTCATCAATATTTTTACCTTGCTGATGCATGGGGCGGAGGGGGTGGACACCAGGAGAATGGGTGGCAAGGAGGAGGACAAGAAGGTGCGCTTCCAGGCCTGGCCGGAAAAAACAATTAAGACATGGGGACAGGCCTTTGCCATCCTGGCATCTTTAGCGATGGAGCGATACCCAGAACAAGGGCCTGAGTTTGTTCCACAATATGCCAGCATCATCAACAATGAGGCTAAGACAAACGGTGGGATGGGCTGGTACAAGTATGACTGAGGTGTCCATTTCTGCACACAGAGCCACTGAGAAAATCATGCAGACCTATCATAGAACAGATGAAATATGTGTATCACTTTATGTAGCTCCTTTATTCATAAAGATATACTGCAAAAGTAAGAAATTTAGACCCGAAGCTGCCATGTGTGTCCTTGTAGCATCTTGATGCTTAAGTGCTATAAAAGTGTTTGGTGGCACATTTTGGTTTGTTTTAATGATGTTCATATTTACTGGCCTAGATTTCCTATATGTGAATAAAGGCTTGTTTTTTTAAAGAGATAAAGCTTCTTCAAGACATTGAGGGGCTGATTCACAAAACCCATTACGACAATGCAATAACAGAGCTCACTGTCTATATCAACACTATACATCATGCATACATTTTCAATTCACAAAACCCCAGCTGGAAATATATGCATCGTCGTAGCTGGACCCTACACTGGAAGAAATGTCCGAGAAGTCAGCACAATATTCCAAAATCCAAAACTTATACCAAAATTTAAATAATGGTGTTTCCGAGGGTGGGCACAAAGGTGTATGTGGCAAGGAGAGAATGAACGAGGGGATTCTGGGGGGCAATGGAAATCCATTCACAAACCGATAAATAATGTAAGCCAACATTGAGGGAATTACAGTCACAAAAAGAAACATCCATATCTACTTAAGAAGTTAAGCAGGCTGAAAGTTATACCCCCCCAGCCGAGAAGCAGGACACACCTCACACACAGATCTCTCTTTGGAATGCAATGAATAAGCACCAATAAATGCAGTAAATCACACAACCATGTGAAACGAAAGAAATTACAGAAATAAACAGAAAATTAACTGGGACATAGGACAACAAATATCACAAAACCACTATGACAACAGCAGCATTACAGAAACATCGATGCATAAAACATGAAATGTGGCCATTAAGCAGACAAGAAAGTGCACTGACAATGAAATGACAATGACATTCTACAATGTGATGGATAACAATATATAAGGTCGTTGCCATGAAGTACTAACTAAATGAAATATGAGGAACACAAAGCCAAGCGGATCACAAGACATGCCCAAATCAAGACCTTGGCAATATCTGCCTCACAACACATGGAAACACTTTAATAAAGTCCAGCTGGGGTGGGAAGGATGGGGTCAGTGACTACACTGGTGCATCACCCCAGCCCACCTGCTATAACTCTCTGCCCAGCCACCTTCGCGCCATACCTGAACACCTCTCCTTCAGAAGGCAGCTCAAGACCTGGCTCTTCGAGCACTCACCCCCCCCCCCTCCCCAGCGTCTTGAGACCCTTTATGGGTGAGTAGCGCGCTTTATAAATGCGAATGATTGATTGATTGATTGATAAATCATTAGTGACCAATGGCACACTTTGTCCCCATAAGCATCCTCACCAGTCACCACACACCAAACAAGTTGTTCTTAGGAACAACTGGCGGAGGACAGAGAATATCCAGGTAAAGGATCACAATCTTTAGTATGGCTGATGAAAAGGTGTTGACAGGATAGCACTCCCACCACATATGATCCTGGACATGGCAGTAGAATAGGAACTGGAGCTAACTTTGCCCACAGCCTCCTCCCATAACATTAATATCATGTCAAAGTACCTACTGTACTTCCTGGCCACTCGATCATTCCAAAGAACCAATGGCATTGCACTGCCAAATCAATAACGGGGCTACAACAGGTATTAGGACGCATAAATACCCTTGTGCACCAGTACATCATGAGACTGCTGTAACTGCAGGTCAGCCAATAAGTGGAGAATAAATAAATTCCCTGGGGCAGATAACTCACACAATTTGCCTTGCACCAACAATACACTTTGGACAAAACCCGGGTGCCATCATGCCCCCAACAAGGCTCCAAAGTATATCGTTGGCTAAGAGTTTGTCACTTCATCAGCAAATTGATTAAAATGATGTAACATATCTATATGCTTGCTTAGTAACTTGCATATCAACGATCTGGTACAAGATAACTAAAAGAGACCACACACGTGTGCAACGTGTACACAACCACACACACAATGGCACCAAAAGCATGTGATGTGCAAAGACGCCTTGAAGTTTAACAACCACCTATAGACAAGTAATGGACGACTGTAAGCCTCAGCAGTAACAAAACATCAGCGCGCGCCTCGTGCTGAAAGTAAAAAGCAGCAGGGGGAGGGAATAGAGGAGGGAGCCTGTGCCTGTTACCCTTGCGGGAGCGAGCGAGTTAATTACAAATATATGGTTTGAAAGCTCGCTCCCGCAAGGGAATCGCCAAATGTGCACGCGTTGCCATTCAAAGCAATGCAACGCGTGCACGTTTTTGCCGTCAAAGCTGTGCCGATTACTAAAGGTCTTTTTCCTATGCAGCGCATGTGCGCTACATAGGCGAGACCTAACAAGCGGTGCAGCCCAGCAGCAAATGCGACCTACCAGGCCTCTATAAAATGTAAGAAAATACCTGCACGGGGTGGGTGAACAACAGAGGGGCTGGTAGGGAGAAGCGGGTGAGGGAAGCAACGGGGAGTAGGCGGGCAGATTACAAACAATAAAGCTGGGTGGGTGGAGAAGAGAACAATGAGGGAGACAGCAAGTGAAAAAAGAAGGAGTGGGCTGGATGGGAAGTGGAGAAGAGGCGGGCTCGGGGACTTGCCAGTCTGTTGGAATGTATGCACTTCCCTTAAATAAAAGCACATGCAATAGACGGGGTTTGGGGTTGCCTTCAGCAAACAGTGCAAGACCGCCTGTTGGAGCCGCCCTGTATGCCCGAAAGCAGGCAGAACTTTCCAGTCCGACCTCAGCGTCCTGAGCCGCAACAGATCCTCCCTGCTCTGAACCAAAGATGCTTGTGCCGGCAGTAAAGCATTGTTAAATATCCCTCCAAGGCTAATAATATCTGGTGAGTCAGCTGCTTGGTCTTGTGCTGTCTCTTCCTGCACTGCCAATGTCCTTGGGTTTTGGTTCCGTTCACACCACTGTAAGCCAAAAAAATTAGATTCTAACAGTGACATAAACAAAGGCAGTAATAATGCACCAGACTGCACGTAGGGACTGCGTGTGCGCCGCTTCTCGTACCCACGGCAATACTCCATGGGAAAAGTTGAGACAATCACCACTATTAGCCATTTGCAGGTTACGATTTTTAAGTGACACACACAAATGCCAATCCATAGCTAGGGAGGAGTCAGACCCCACAAAGTACAGACAACAGATCGCCTAACAGTGCAAGCGCTGTAGGCTCAGCCTAAAAATTGATGCTACGGTGGCGTTAAGTTCTGGTAAATATGCCCCCAAGTGTCCATGGGCTATCTGCCAGCCCATCTGCCCCTGTGTCTTGTTGGCAAGCACACAGACCATTAAGTCATCGACCTGGCGATTGCACGAATAATGTTGTTGGATCCTGTCAGCAATCCTACAGCGGCCCTCAGGTGGCCCACAAGCGCCCCTGCACAGTCCCCACGGTATCATAGCAGCCCTGCATTAGGGACTCAAGGATATTCCTGCACCCAGGATTCCTGGCCCGAGAGATGGTCTGGAAGCACCTCCACTGTCAAGGTACCGGGAGGCACCGGGGCTTTGGAGGATAACGCCCTAAGCATCATCAATGCCCTTCCAGTCCTGACAGATTGGTTATCATTGTGCCCAGGTGCCCTCATGAGAAGACTGTAATAGGACTCCACTGACACTTTTGATGCACCATGTTTGAGTAGTCAGACACCGATAGAATTTCTGCCAGAGCACACAGGCCCATCCAACAGTGTATAAGTGGATATTGATCCGATGGACAGGCTGTCAAAGAATCCGTATTCCTTCGGTGCGTTGTTCCTGCCCAGTAGCAGCTGGTTAAATTATGGACATTTGCCGAGATGCCAAGGTGCTCCGAGTTGCACCTGTCCACCGTTGTCCTGTGGACTGCTTCTAAAGACCGAGAGACTGAGTGGTGTCCCATGTGCATTGTTTATTTCCATAGGTTGGACTTTGTTTTGTTTGTCATATAGTTTGGGAGGAATGTAGTATTGTGCCAAACACATTCTAGTGTCTCAGCAGGTACTTGCACTGCCAGCCACTACCTCGAACACTAAAGACACTTACAACCCACACCCATCCACCACAGGCATCACGAGTGACATGAGCCTGCATATAAAAGGGCCCGAGTGCACGTGTTCGTGGCCAGCTACCCAGTATACACCAGATGTCTGTGTGCATTATTTAGGCAGCATGTGGGCATAGGTCCAGCCAACAAACCCAGAGACATGTCGTAACAATGTTTGATTTTGCTTATCTATCTTATGTTGAGGGCTTGGACAGAAATGTGATTATTTTGGGCCCTACTGTTTGCTGTTACTTTTTATTTGTTGAAGTAACTAGATTTTAAAAGTACTGATTACCTGTTGCTAAATGTAGACCGTGAACAGTGTTCTTGGCTATATTGTTTTTTCTTAAATAGCTAGCATGCTATGAGCATGTTGTTGGCAGTAACTGTATGTGACCCACTGTGGGCGGACTCACTTTCCTCACATAACCAAATGAACAGAATGGGGGCTCGTTGGATATAGTTGTCTACACAGAAGTGGATGTTGCTTGGACATGGGTCATGGTCTTAGACACCCCACACATTTAATGCGCTATCATTGGTTATGACCACTGATGCTTCGGTTTTGTTTTTCTTGTTGGTAAAGGAGGGATAATTCTCTGACAATCGGAGATGGCGCAGGAGGGTAGAGAGTTCTCTTGGAATATTTATGATGTGTGTTCCCTCACCCACATAATATGTAAAATAATAATAAGTTCATCAGATCGGCAAAAGCAACATTCTTCAAATCCCAACTTGACAAAGCCAAAAATCACCCCAAAAGGCTGTTTGAGCTGATTACGCTACAATCCAATAACACTCCTATCCAATCTCCTCTCATCTCCTGCCCCCAGCCAAACTGCAATGCCTTTGCTGACTTTTTTCTTGAAAAGACGAGCAAGATTAAATCTGATCCAAGGTCTGCCCTGATTGATTTATCACTCTCTCCTGACTCCTCCTTACCCTCGCTCCCTCTTATTGTGCCCTGTCTCTCCCCTAAAACCAATGCCTCTTAGAGTCAATTCACACCCCTCAACGACACATCCATCTTCAACATTCTCTCAACCCTGAAACCTTCAAATCACTTAAATGATCCCCTTCCCCCCAATTCTTTAAAGAAATGATAAGATCACTTAGCCCGCTCCGGTCCAAAATTATCAATGCTTCTCTTCTTCAAGGTGAGATCCCTTACTGCCTGAAGGCGGGCTTGTTCTCCCCATTCTCAAAAACCCATCGGCTGACCCAGAAGATCCAAAAAAGTTTAGACCAATCACAAACATCCCTACTCTGGCAAAACTCCTTGAGAAATGTGTCCATGAACAACTGTGTAACCACATTGAGGAATTCCAACTTCTTGATGAATTCCAATCGGGCTTCGGTCCCGGCCACAGCACTGAAACGGCCATCACTCATATAGTGGACGATGCTCTCACAATGCTTGACCAGAATGACTCTTGCCTACTAATACTATTCGACCTCTCATTTGCATTTGAAACTGTCAAACATGACAATCTACTGAGCCTTTTAGAATGTAGGATGGGGCTCTCAGGCACTGTACTAAAATGGTTTGCCTCTTTTCCAATAACAGAAAGCAAAGGGGCATATTCTCAAGATCGTGTGATAATCGTGTGATAATCATCGCAAAAGAAACTTAACGCAAGCTACAACATCGAAGTCTATCGCGGGAACTTTACGCCGTGTTAACCAAGTATTCACAACACGGCAGTACCATGTGATAGTCACCAGATAACGCGTCAAATGGCCGTGTTAAAATCAACGCCACGCCACAAAAATGTGAAACACAAACGCAAAGAAATCTGCGATGAGGCCAAGCGCGATAAAAAAAGCTGCGAAAACCAGCCACAGGCCTGCAAATCCCATGCGTCTGGCGGGAAAATGCACTATAAAAGCAGAACAAGAAAAACACACCAGAAACAACCCAAAGTACGCAGCACCATGGATGCACCATGACCGAGCGCAGAGGCCAACGGGAACCCCACAAGCCCCACAGACCACCAGCAAGGTACAAAGGGGTCGGGGAAGGCCAGGGAGAAGAGGGAGAGGAAGACGGGGTGCAGTCCGCTGCACCACTAGACCAGCATCACGGAGGTGATAGAACACTATCAGCAACTGTCCCACAATCAAACTACCTGGAATGCAGCCGGAGTGTCGAGGAGGACAATGGATGAGGCCAAGAGGCGCTGGCATGACCTGAAAACCTAAACCAGGCATTAACCCGCTGCCAACAGGAAGGCAGCAACGGCGACAGGAGGTGGGAGTCCTGCGCCACAGGAAGAGCAGGAGGAAATGGAGGCCAGTCATCAGTGTGGAGACAGTGCAAGGAGGTGGCAGTACGGACACAGCTCAAGAGGACCTGACACAACAACAACAGGGTGAGTAACGATCATGGACTGGGGGGACGGGGGGAGATGGGCACAATGGCATACATGCACAATCAAGTATAGCACACTGCACACCCACAATGATCCAGGATCATGTCCCTCACACCCATGGCACACTGCAGCACACACACATAGCAATCACAGCACATCCCATGACAATGTGGTACAAAGCGCAACACCGACACTGCAGAACAGGGAACACAACTGGGTCCGCTCATGCGCAGAAACAGGCCAATCACATTGGACAGAGCAGGGAACTGTGAGATGCATATGCACGGGTAAAACCTCACATCCGTCATGTAGTCCCAATGTCCACTCTCCCCCCAAATTGCCAGCACCGCTCAAACAGTCACAATGTACATTGTCACACAGTCTGCATGTAAACAAGAACAATGCGCAAACATAAATGTCAACACAATGTCAACATGCATCTCCCCTTCACATTGCAGGGACAAAAAACACCTCCAGCAGGTCAGACCAGACAACCCATCAGTGATGCCAGAGACGACCACCACACCACCGACACCGACACCGACACCCTACAACAGCTCATGGACTTCTCAGGCAACCCACCCCCAGGAGCAGGGCAGCCAAGCCACATAGAGAAGACCCTAGCACCTGCACAGACCACACAGCAGGAAGCAGCCACCACCAAGACTGGCTCCCAACACTTCACCGAGGCACACATCGCATTTCAATGCCAGGTGTCAGAATGCCAAAAGAAGGTGGCTGAACAGGTGCGGGTGGGCTCAGAGCTCATGGAAGCCGAAGTAGATCACATACGTGGGTGTTCAAGTCCCATCAGGGACCACCTACACCCCACAAAGGAGACCCACACCGCGACAGATACACATGCATGTGCACATGGCCTGCAATGAACCACGCCCAGAGCCACGGACTCATCATTCACACCCGATGCTGCTCCTCCATACGACGGCCCAGTCCACTCCTCTTAGGTGTTGAGTGGCTGATGACAAAGATACATGTCCAAGGTCTTACCCACTGCCTGCGGTGACATGTCTGTGTGCGCTGTACACTAATGTCGTAGTGCCCAGGGCCCTCATGCATACAACAAGACCACAGGGATATACACATATATCATGTTGAACTGGCTATGGGCACGTGCGCCCGGCCCCTTTATTGGCAGGGCCACATGTACAGTGACGCCTGTGCTGGATGTGTGTGGGGTGAGTATAAGCCAGCCCGCACAGTGTGCTTGGTGCTGGCAACAACTTAAATAGTGGACACCAGTGCAATGGAAACAGAAAACACCCGCATAACAGAGTCAACTGCTGAGCAACATGGAGGGAGCCAGAGCAAGGACAGGGGTCACCGAAAATTCAAACAGAAGTGTCCGTAGGTTGCAGTGCACTGAGGTTGGGGCACTAGAGATGAGCGTGCATGTCCCAGGTCTCCCACTCTGCCTGAGGTGACATTGCTGCGCAACCTCTCCACAGCACACATCACAAAACTCAATCAGTAACGGTTCATGGGTTGCGGTGCACTGAGTAAGTAGCACCTGGAGTGCTGAGCAGGGGATCAGGCAGATGATGGCATCCACAACAGGTCTGAGCAACAGGTGCAGCACAGCCAGCAGCTTTGTGTGAGGTTGGATGTTGGTTGTCCGCTGTGTTGGTGCCGTCGGCATGTTGGGCGATGGTGGTCAGGATGCGTAGGATGGTTGTCCTTTTGAGCTTGTAGTTGGCAATGACATCCTCTGGTGTTACGTCTGTAAGGCTGGTGCGTTTCCTGTGGGTCTGCTGTGTTTGTCTGTGCTGTGGTGGTCAGTGGGGGTTTCCGGGGGGGTTGTGGTCCTGGGTGTGGGGGTGGTGGGTGTTGTTGTCCTACTGGGGCTCCGGCTGCATGTTCAGTTGCTCGGGGGCATCTGTTGTTCTTCATGTTTGGTTTTGGGCTGTGCTCCCTTGGCTGCTGCCGGTTGTTGTCCGACTTTATACTAGGTCAGAGCAGGTGTTAATTTCCTGCTGCTAACGCGCATTATTGCATGTTTCGTGGTCCTTTCGCTGATGTGGCTGGTCGTTGAGAATTTTTGAGGAGTGGTGTTGTCACGACTTTTTGCACGGGAACGCTGTTCTGCTTGGGTTTTCGGATAAGATAGAACCCGCTCAACAGAGCCTCTCTAACCCAAACCAGAACGTTACCCCCTCCCTAGGGCCTATTTACACCTAAATAACCACATATATGTACCACCTAAGGACAGGGAATTCCTACTATATATACCAAGACCTACAAGTCACAGCCTCGCGGTCCCAAACGGACCCAGCACTTCCTGCCCAGACGGCAGCCACAGCCTCGCGGTCCCAAACGGACCCAGGACTTCCTGCCCAGACGGCAGTCACAGCCTCGCGGTCCCAAACGGACCCAGGACTTCCTGCCCAGACGGCAGCCACAGCCTCGCGGTCCCAAACGGACCCAGGACTTCCTGCCCAGACGGCAGCCACAGCCTCGCGGTCCCAAACGGACCCAGGACTTCCTGCCCAGACGGCAGCCACAGCCTCGCGGTCCCAAACGGACCCAGGACTTCCTGCCCAGACGGCAGCCACAGCCTCGCGGTCCCAAACGGACCCAGGACTTCCTGCCCAGACGGCAGCCTTAGCACGAGTTCATCCTATCATTACCACGACATACAACAAGGGAATTAACAACAAGGGAATCAGTGTTACTATGTATCAGATCACACAAAGACGGCTAGTTGAGCACAACCTGTTCCCCAGTTCGAGGGGCTCCTTTCTCCCTTATTCAGTTATCACCTACCTGATCAGGATTAACATCTGTTCATGTCAAGTCACAGCTGACTAGAAGAATAGGTTACCCTCTTACACAAGAACACGTAGCACATATTGCTTTACTACAAACTGAATACTTTATTTAGTTATTACATGCACACTCACGGAACATAATACATATCACATAACCTGCAAAGAAAAGTGAAAGATTAAGTTGTACACTCTAATAGTAAGGGGTTGACATCACCTTGGTCGTATGTAGCCTGCACTCAATGGTCATCTAGGTTCCCTTCTCGTCTGCGCCTCGGCTTCGCCTGGAAGTCACACCTCCGCAATCACGGGTTTACTCCCGTCTCCCTCTCCGAGTCACTGGGACCTCTTCCTCATCGGCTACTCTCTTCTCTTTGGAATATCTATTTCTCGGTTTTTCTCCACCTCCAAGTTTGTCATCTGTCTTCCCTGGAATAAGTAGCAGCTTTACTGCTAACGGCCAGGTGCCGCCTATGGACTAGAAGCAAGTGCCAGTATCTGCCTCAAACTTTTACTAATATAGATGTGCATTTCCTCATGGAAAATTCCAGCCCGTAACCTGCCGCCCACCAAATTCTTGTACCTCCCCGTGCCAAGGACACGTTCCCAGCCGGCCGGCCTGATGTAGTGTCTTCGGCATGAAGAAAAATACAATCCTTCGATAAGGGCCGGCCTGAACCGGTTCTCTCCAAGCGAATAACACCTCCTAACTAAAACACTGCCTATGACCTAGAAACATCCCAAGCTGCCAGAGCAGGAGGAAAGATGGAGTCTCTCCCGTTTAAGGCCTACCAGGCCTGAATTCAGCACGGCTCCATGAAATACCCTCACTACAGAACAGATTACCCCTAATGCTAACGAATCTATCCCCTAGGATATGTATGCAAACCCTGATCTATGGGGAAGAACACAGGATCATGTCGAAGTGCCTAATAAATAGGCTCTATACACTACTCTAACCCTTAGCCTTGAATGGAAAGAGACTGAAGTCACCTAAATCACCCTTCAACACAATAAGACCGGAAAAATCGAGCAGTACATTTCACCCTTGACTTCAGTCTATTATACATTCATTAAATGGAGCTAACATCTGTGGAAGAATAATATGAAACAAAGCTAACTGATCTATGTCTAGTACCAAGTGTGCAGAATTGAAGTAATGAAGGAATACACTGAATAAAGCAACAGATAGAAATCAAAACAGCAACAGCAATCAAAATACCACCTAATATTTGGCGTAGCATGTGTATATCAGGTAACCAATTAAAGAGCCAGTCAAACCAGCCCTGGTCAATGTGTTTTCTAACTTCTTCTGTTAAGTCACGCAACTTGTCGATGTGAGCACGAATGGATTGTGTATGGTCAGACAAGTTAAAACAACAGAGACCTTCGAAGTCCGAGCAATCATGTCCATGTTTAAGCAAAAGATAATCAATGGCTGCTCTATTTTGCAAAATGGCCCTACGTTCACCCTGGGCGTCTAATAGCATATCAGACAAAATTGTAGAAGTATGATTAATAGATTTCACCATCCAGCAGGCCATTTTCCCAATAGATTTGGCATTATAAACCGCCAAAGCAGGAACACCAATAATTGAAACAGCTAAGCTAAGGTATTCAGACTTGGAATATAAATGCAAAGATGGGTCACAATCCTCCTGTAACATTACAGTATCTCGAAGCACACGAGAGTTGGCATTCGGATGTGATGCGAACATCAACAAACTGAGTCTCGTAATGGCACAAGGGCCTCCGGAAATGTTTGCAGGGACAAATGGCCAGGAAGTATTACCACATGAGAAAAGCCATCCGGCAGGTAGTAACATCGTGCGATAGTGACTGGGGGTAACTACCAAACTATTACAAGTCATATTGTTCTGAACTGAAACACATGTGGTCGGTGTCCTTTGAAAGCACAAAGTCCGTTCGTGAGCTGTAAACGAAGTGGCGCCTTTTAGTTTTAGGCGCAGACATTCAGAGATCGCACTAGGATTACACGTAAGAAAGAAGCACAAATCACCTTGTGTGATATTATAAGTAAGTATTTGGGACTGGATGGGGGTTTGCTCGTTCGGCAATTCAATACATAGAGGGCAATATACATGGGTAGCAAAATCACCCAGGAGAATATTGGGACGGGCCTTCGAGACATTAAAAATATGAACTAAAGTTTCCAATGAGGCGGGGACAGCAACCAGACAGGTCGCCAGGATGTCATGTACAGATCTCATCGGTGTCAAACAGAAGTGAGGGGCGTCAGTCACCCTCTTAGCTAGTGCGGTCCAAAAGTTCGATGATGAATCCCATGCAGCGAAGGAACGCAACACTCGGGTTCCCAGTTCATCCCGGGTTGATAGGATCCCTCCTTTCTCGTCGTACCAGTCCGAAAACAGTCCGGCTCCGACACATCCTGCAGCAACAATCCAAAGAATGATCTGAAAGAGAACCAAATACAGGCATTAATCATTCTCGTAAATAACATTTATCAGCCGGGACCGCTTCCCAGCTATCTTTCCCTGGTCTCATAACCAAAATGGTATTATCCTGACCGGTGGCAATGACCTCTGCTTGTTCAGGGGGATTCTTAGGCGACTGCACCCAAACTCTGGCCCCAGGATTATCCGTGGAGCCAAAACCTTACTGGCCACGTACAGTTAGCAACGTTGGAGCAGTGCCTTTCATTAATACACCACTGAAAACAGGCATTATGAGTAATTGAGCCACTCGGTCAGTGCGATGTATCAGTAAGTCAACCTCACTGCTATTCAGCAGGAGCACCTTAATCTCTCCCTGATAATCACTGTCGATAATTCCTCCAAGCACCTGAATGCCTTTTACAGCCAGCCCCGATCTAGGGGCGATCAATCCGAAATTTCCAGGTGGTATCTGAACACCAACACCTGTCTCTATGATGACTCGATCTCTACTTTTTATAACAATGTCATCCATAGCATGCAAGTCTAAACCTGCCGACCCTGGGGTCGCTCTACATGGAGCCAAAGCTCCGGGAGTAATTTCCCAATACATCACAGTTTCTCTGATTTCATTAGGCATAGCCTCAACATTCGGGGGAAACAAACGCATAAGTGGAGATTCAGCATTTAAAAAAGGACGATTATTCAAAATCAATAGTGCTTGGGGCAAAAAGTCTCGCCAATTTTTATACTTGTCATCTGTTAACTTACGCAGCTGGTTCTTTAGCAGGCCATTCAATCTCTCCACCAGGCCCGAGGCCTGTGGGTAGTAGGGTATATGGAATATCCATTCAATATTGTTTTCCGCACAGAATTCCTGTACCAATCTTCCACGAAAATGGGATGCATTATCAGATTGAATTTGGAATGGCACACCATAGTACATCATAATTAATTCTAATGTTTTAATGGTATTCAATTGGGTAGCTTGCTTACAGGGAAGGGCTACCAGCAGGCCACTGTATGTATCAACAATAGTGCAAACATATTGACAATTCCTACTCATGGGAAGTGGACCAATGTAATCAATCTGCCAAATTTGAGCGGGCAGTTTGCCGCGATGTAAATGACCTTTAACAATTTGGGGCACCTTACGCCGTCTGATATGCTGACAAACGGGGCAGTGTAAAATAACATTTTTGATTAAATCTAAGGGAATATAAATTCCTCGATCAGCAGCCCACCTGCTAGTGGCCTTCTCTCCAAAATGTCCTGCCTTCTGGTGTGCCCATTTCGCCAATCCCGCAATATCAGAATCTTGCCTGTCCACCACTGCCTCAGCAATTTTAGACTTCTCATCTGCAATGTTATGAAAAAATTTGTCAAGAGAATCTATCGGGGTGTGAGCGTCCACATGGAAGATTGTAACAGTACTCTGTGGGAGCATCTCCCAAATTTCTTGCCATAACTCTTTTCCCCATAATTCTTTGGAATGTAACTTCCAATTATGGGAATGCCAAGTTGGCAACCAAACAGCCAGTCCATTGGCAGTAGAACAAGAATCAGTGAAAATATGACATATACCAGGTAACTCTTGTTTCAAAACTTGGTAAACAGCGTAAAGCTCGGCAAATTGGCTGCTTTTACCTTCACCAGTTGTGCTCAACAATTTCTGTGTGATCGGATTATAGGACACCGCCTTCCAGTGCCGTGTCATCCCTATAAACCTCGCTGAACCATCAGTGAACCAAACATGGTTTCTTTCCGCTGCGGACAAATCATCAAAAGGCTTACCCCACTTGACAGGAGACTCCTGTGCTAAAGGTACGGAACATTCACTCTCAGTCTCAGTCGATGGCGCTCGCGCCACCTGCTCATGTAAAGAAGCAACTCCTTTCGGGCCCACACGTGCCCTGTCTTGTATGTACCATTTCCATTTAATCACGCTCGCCTCTTGAGCGTGTCCAATTCGGTGAGTTTTCGGCGAACTCAGAACCCACTGCATGATAGGAATTTCCGGACGCAGAACTATATCATGTTCCAAAGTCAATTGCTCGGTATCCACCAGAGCCCAATAACAAGCAAGTAACTGTTTCTCAAAGGGTGTGTAACGCTCACCAGCATCAGGTAACTTTTTGGTCCAAAAACCTAACGGTACTTTACTCCTGCCTTGTTTCTGCCACAAACTCCAATTTGCATAAAGGCCCTGTACAGACACATTCAAATCCACGTCACCATCACGTACAGGCCATAAATCCAGAGCATGTTGAATTGCCTCTTTTGCCAGACTAAACGCATCTTGCTGTGGTTTATCCCATTCAAATGCATTCTTTTTACGCGTGACCCGGTACAAGGGGGCCAATATTTGACTCAAATGAGGAATATGCTGGCGCCAAAAGCCAAACAGACCAATGAAGCTCTGGGCTTCTTTCCTATTTCTAGGAACTGCAAAATCAAGAATCTTCTGTTTAACCTGAGGGATCACTTCACGGTGCCCTTCATGCCAATTAATACCCAAAAATTTTACAGCCTGGGACGGACCTTGCAATTTATCTGGGTTGATTTCCCACCCTTTCTCACGCAGGCACTCAATGACTCTGTCTAATTGGGTCTGAACTTCCTCTTGTGTTTCGCCTTGGATCAAAACATCATCAATATAATGACATATCTGAATTTGGGGATGAACCGGTACCTCAGCCAAATGCTCTGCCACCAGCCGGTGACATATCGTAGGACTATGCACATAGCCCTGGGGAAGACTTCTAAACGTCATCTGACGCCCGTTCCACGTAAAACTGAATTGTTCCTGACACTCTGGGGCAATCGGAATTGAAAAGAAAGCATTAGCAATATCAATGGACACATACCATGTACCTGGATGCTTCTGGATTCTCTCAATTAGTGTAATAACATCCGGTACTGCAACAGTCAAAGAGGGTGTGTGCCTGTTCAATTCTCGATAATCAACGGTCATGCGCCAAGAGTTATCACTCTTACGCACCGGCCAAACAGGATTATTCCAAGCAGAAGTAACTGGGGTTATGACTCCTGCATCCACCAACTCCTGAATAGTGGTACTAATCTCCTCATGACCACCTGGAATACGATACTGCTTCTGACAAACCACTTTTGTCGCATGGGGAACTTGTATGGGGGGCATTCTTAAACGACCAACCCGTATAGGTCTGGACGATATATAATGCGTTGTTCCAAATTGGTAACATCCGTCATCTAGATGCAAAGTCATTCCTCTCAAAATATCAATCCCAATTATGAATTCTAGAAGTGGCACTACTAGTACAGAATACTCTTTTCTAGGAATTCTACCTATTCTCATTTCAAGCAAAGTTTGAACTGCAGGGGTTTCTTTTCCACCTAATCCGGTAATAGTAAAAGGCTGACCTGTAAACTTCTTCGATTTTCCATGAATAAGAGTGGCCTCCGCTCCTGTATCTACCAATGCTCGGGCCCTTTGGATATTACGATGTCTCCAATAAATGTCAATATCTACATAGGGTCTATTATCTCTGTGAGCCCATCTGTGTACCGGAGCTTGACCTATTTCCTAATCATTCTTACTGCATTCTGTATACCAGGATAAATCAGGATAAAGACTCTCACGCTTCTTAGGTATCGGTACCTCCTGTTCATATCCATTCCCAGTACGGAACGGATTCGTATCTTCTGCATTGTACTGCGGGTTACGATCGACCAAACTGTGACGATCCTCTCTCCTCCTCAACTCAGGGGATTGATCCCTATCATCTCTACGTCTGCTGTAAACATAGTCAGTTCTCCCCCTTTCTCTTTCCCCCTCTCTCTCCCTGTCTCTCTCTCGACGGGGGGACACATCACGTGCAGAACGTCGATCTTCACGACGAACAGAGCGCCCACGGCGGTCGTCATCACCGCTACCGTCAGAACCACCACGATCACACTCAGTGGTCCGAACACGCCGGGCACCCTCCTTTCGATCCAAGCCACGTTTGCGAAACAACTCCCACAAACGAGCGGTAGTCTCACCATCAATGTCCTCCCTCCGCACACCATCAGCCAGAAGACCAGAAAAAATATCACGTCTAGTAAGTTTATTTTCACCAGGAGTACGAGTGTCAGGCCGAGACTGACGTTCAGGTTTAAACCACTCACCCAACTCACCGAGTTGGCGCACCGATTCCAAAACCGTAGATAACACGTTACCAGTCTGATTAATCAATAAAGTCATCATGACCTGCTTATAGGCAACAGGGGAAGATCGAATGATACGGTTCCGCACAGAAGATGTCAACAAACCATCAAGCAATCTGTCAGCAGTACCCAGAAAAATTGCCGTTTTCATCACCTCCTCTTTGAGACGTTGAGCAGCATCACGCAAAGTATACCACGGCTTGTCATTCACAGGCCAGTCAGATTCAGTAGGATATTTTTGATTACAACCCTCAGTCGCCAATTGGAGTAAAGAAATCTGACCACCACCATTATAGTTACGAAAATGATCCTGCACAGTAGAATCCAAACTCAAAGAACAGAACTTTAAACAATCGCCAGTATCCAACATAATACCAGCAGCGCCCAGTTCATAAAGGCGCACCATCCATGTGAGCAAGGACTCACCAGCTCGCTGCCGAAATCGCTGTAAAATATCACTAATTTCCTGTTGAGTAAAGTCTTCTAAACAGTCCAAAGAAATACCCTGCGGAGCATTGGGAGACTGCTGCAACTTCCGACGGAAAACTGGATGCGCAGAAACCGCGGGACGAGCATCACAAGGAGCCCGATCAGTACTCGTAGAGGGACAATCAGTGGAAGAGGCATTGATCCCACTCGAAGAACGAGCGTAATCACGGGGTGCACCATCAAAGGTGCGAGAAGCAGACTTACAATCATGGCGGGAGCGAGAAGACTCGCGCTTGGCAGACTCCTCACCCGAGGAACAAGAATCAGTCGAGTTCCAGATATTACCATCCCATTCATCAGGATTCCAATCCAGCCCGGCTGTCGCCACGACCAGACGCACCTTTCGCGTCGAAACCCGACCGCGCCTGTTCTTGTATTTATAACGAGCAATTCGCACAGCCGCCCGTTCGGCAATAGTTTGGTAAGTCTCAAGTTTATCAGCAAGCAACTTATTTTGACACCGCAACAAAGTATGAGAATTCTGAATCTCAACAAAGTGCGCTTCCACATCTTTAAGAGATATCTGTAACTTCAACAATCTCTCATGCAGAATCCTGTATGCAGACAAAAGAATCCAACCTCTGCGACCCAAAATGGGAATCTCCTCACCCTTCGATACGGGTGCCTTCTGCAAACAAGCAATCACATTAGCCGGCTCTGCCAGCTCCAAAGAAGAATTCCAATTCTCACTCAAACCAGTAGAATCAGCCCACTCACGGGCCAAGGCTTCATAAGGCGTTGAATCCCATCCGGGAATATCAACGGGCAACTTAAAAGTAGATTTAGACCTTCTAGAAAACATCGTGAAAAAGGAAAAAGAAGAAAAGAAGAAAAAGAAAAGAAGGAAGAAAAATAAAAACTATACACACAAATATACAAAAATAAAATGCAAACAAAACCACGCACGCGCCGAAAGCAAACACAAGACAACCACAACGCACACAGGTTTCGTAAACGGTTCGTGACGCCAAATGTTCTGCTTGGGTTTTCGGATCAGATAGAACCCGCTCAACAGAGCCTCTCTAACCCAAACCAGAACGTTACCCCCTCCCTAGGGCCTATTTACACCTAAATAACTACATATATGTACCACCTAAGGACAGGGAATTCCTACTATATATACCAAGACCTACAAGTCACAGCCTCGCGGTCCCAAACGGACCCAGGACTTCCTGCCCAGACGGCAGCCACAGCCTCGCGGTCCCAAACGGACCCAGGACTTCCTGCCCAGACGGCAGTCACAGCCTCGCGGTCCCAAACGGACCCAGGACTTCCTGCCCAGACGGCAGCCACAGCCTCGCGGTCCCAAACGGACCCAGGACTTCCTGCCCAGACGGCAGCCACAGCCTCGCGGTCCCAAACGGACCCAGGACTTCCTGCCCAGACGGCAGCCACAGCCTCGCGGTCCCAAACGGACCCAGGACTTCCTGCCCAGACGGCAGCCACAGCCTCGCGGTCCCAAACGGACCCAGGACTTCCTGCCCAGACGGCAGCCTTAGCACGAGTTCATCCTATCATTACCACGACATACAACAAGGGAATTAACAACAAGGGAATCAGTGTTACTATGTATCAGATCACACAAAGACGGCTAGTTGAGCACAACCTGTTCCCCAGTTCGAGGGGCTCCTTTCTCCCTTATTCAGTTACCACCTACCTGATCAGGATTAACATCTGTTCATGTCAAGTCACAGCTGACTAGAAGAATAGGTTACCCTCTTACACAAGAACACGTAGCACATATTGCTTTACTACAAACTGAATACTTTATTTAGTTATTACATGCACACTCACGGAACATAATACATATCACATAACCTGCAAAGAAAAGTGAAAGATTAAGTTGTACACTCTAATAGTAAGGGGTTGACATCACCTTGGTCGTATGTAGCCTGCACTCAATGGTCATCTAGGTTCCCTTCTCGTCTGCGCCTCGGCTTCGCCTGGAAGTCACACCTCCGCAATCACGGGTTTACTCCCGTCTCCCTCTCCGAGTCACTGGGACCTCTTCCTCATCGGCTACTCTCTTCTCTTTGGAATATCTATTTCTCGGTTTTTCTCCACCTCCAAGTTTGTCATCTGTCTTCCCTGGAATAAGTAGCAGCTTTACTGCTAACGGCCAGGTGCCGCCTATGGACTAGAAGCAAGTGCCAGTATCTGCCTCAAACTTTTACTAATATAGATGTGCATTTCCTCATGGAAAATTCCAGCCCGTAACCTGCCGCCCACCAAATTCTTGTACCTCCCCGTGCCAAGGACACGTTCCCAGCCGGCCGGCCTGATGTAGTGTCTTCGGCATGAAGAAAAATACAATCCTTCGATAAGGGCCGGCCTGAACCGGTTCTCTCCAAGCGAATAACACCTCCTAACTAAAACACTGCCTATGACCTAGAAACATCCCAAGCTGCCAGAGCAGGAGGAAAGATGGAGTCTCTCCCGTTTAAGGCCTACCAGGCCTGAATTCAGCACGGCTCCATGAAATACCCTCACTACAGAACAGATTACCCCTAATGCTAACGAATCTATCCCCTAGGATATGTATGCAAACCCTGATCTATGGGGAAGAACACAGGATCATGTCGAAGTGCCTAATAAATAGGCTCTATACACTACTCTAACCCTTAGCCTTGAATGGAAAGAGACTGAAGTCACCTAAATCACCCTTCAACACAATAAGACCGGAAAAATCGAGCAGTACAAACGCCTACTCTGCATCTCATTAGCTATAGTTGCCGGAGCCATCTGTAGCGATGTTTTTTGTGGCTGCTATCGTGGATAAACTGGTGTTATGGGCTGTTGACACCAGCTTGTGAATGGGGTAATAAATGTATCGCAACTTTGGCTGCAATAAAGTGCTGTTAACTCATCGATAGCTCCTTGAGAATATGACCCAAAGAGTCAAATCCAATCAAACTCTATCCAATTCCAGTCCCAGCACTCTGGGGGTGCCCCAAGCGTCCTCACTCTCCCCCACGCGCTTCAACCTATTTATTGAACCTCTTATTGTAATCCTCAGAGCATCTTGCATCCAATATCACATGTATGCGGATGACACCCAATTGTACTTGAAAATCTTTTCCCCTGAAAATATCAAGATACTCAATGGAACCCTGCACAAAACCCTAAAATGGCTAACATCCAAACCCCTCAAACTAAACACCCGTAAAACGGAATTCCTCCTCATCTCACCTCAAGCATACCCCATTGTGGAGATATATCTGAAAAACCTCTCCGCTCTCAACTGCACACCACACATCATAGATTCCACGAAATAAGAACCTAAACATGCAGGATCACATCGGCGCATCTACCAAAGGAGCAAACTTCCAACTGAGCATCCTAAGAAAACTCAAACCCTACCTTCCCCAAGATGACTTCAAATCTGCCGTGCAAGCGCTAGTCATCTCACGACTAGAATACGGCAGTGCCAATCTCTGTTGGCTACCGAGACGCAGACTAGGCTCATCACTTGCTCCAGGAAAACCAATCACATTTCTCCGGACCTGAAATCTCTTAAATGGCTTCCGTTTAAGCCAAGGATTCAAATAAAAATTGCATGTATGACCCATAGAGCACTGCATTTCAACACTCCTCTGTACCTGGCAAATAAGCTCGAACTATCAGGTGGCTCCCTTTCCTCAAGGAGCTCCAGTACCATTCTGCTCAAGCCGAAGAAATTTAAAAAAAATAAAAACCTACAATCATACATTCTCAGGTTTGGCCACGAGAATCTGGAACTCCCTTCCTGTGGAAACAAGACTGATTCCTTCAACACTTGCCTTCAAAAGGGAAGTGAAAGCTCTACTGCTGAGCACTGTGCTGAGCTAGAAGCTTTTCTCTTTTTGTCTCCTATCGTGTACCGCAGATTAATTTGCTACCTGACAAATGGTATGGCCCCAATACCAGCCTCTAATATATCATTTTGTACTATTTCTATATATCATTACTTTTCCCCCACAACTATCTACCTATGTCTTCCGCAACTCGTATGTAAAGCGCTCTGATACCCACTTGGGTCATGTTGGCGCTATACAAAACGTTTAAAATAAATAAATAAAATAAACAATTGTAGGAGAGCAGGATCTGCACTTATGTTGCCCCCACTTTTTTCTGATGTTAACACTGGTTTCTGGCTATAGTCTGGCTGGGTCCCTGCTAATCAGGGCCCCAGTCTCTCTGTTCTCTCTAAACAACTTTGAGTGCATACTAGATGCACTAGTGATTGGATACTGTGGTACCTTATGAGCCCCCAGTATATGGTACCCTAGGTACCAAGGGCATAGGTACTTCACAGGCCTACCAGGGACTGAAGCATGTATTATGCCACCCCTGGGAAGCAGGCTAAATCTGACACCACAGGCCTGCTACTGCAGCCTGGGTGAGGTAGTGTTAGCACTCCTCACTGAGGTATAGGTTCCTATATCTCATCATACACACACATATAAACCTATCAGTCACCCCTAAGGCAGGCCCTATCAATCCTGAGGGCAGGGTGCTTGGTTTACAATGTGAGGGGGGCCTCTGCCTGAGCAGGGCCCCTCTACAGCTGGCAGGGTCTATTCCCTGTGGCTGTTTGTGGATGTGGTTAAACCATATACTCTTAAGTGCATTATAAATGCTAACTTTGGAATAACTGCATAAAAACATGTCGTGTTTGGTGTCAAACTACTTGGAATCATACCCCCACATCAGTCCATGATGTGGGAGTAGGATCCCACCCTTCTAGAGAGGACTACATGTGCCTACTGTGGTAACACGGTAGAAATCTGAAAGAGCCCTGGCATCACAAAATGGATGCCACCAGCACAGACACTGGGCTGCCCTCCTGCTGCTGACTGAAACAATAGCCATCCTGTCACAGGGAGGTGTCACCACCTTCCAGACAGAATTTAGTGTATTGGGGCTGGGTGGGTGCACTCCTTGAGTGCTTTGAAATCCTGCACTAGGGGGAGCAGTAGGCTCCTCTGTGCATATGCCAGCTCAAACCGGTTCAGGGGCTACCTGTCCCTGTTCTGGCGTGAAACTGGACAAAGGGAAGTGGGTGTAATCACCCCCTACCCTGACCCTCCCAGATGAGTGGTCATAAAGCTAGTCCCTCCCTTTCTTTTAGTATAAGATAGGGAACCCTTGCCATTGCAAGTTATATATCCCTGGATGACGCTTTACAAGAAGAATCCTGGCCCTTCGATGTTCCACTACCTTTGGAAGACAGAAGAATCTCCCTTGGAGTCAAGGAGTGACTCCCCTGCTTGGCAGGCACCAAAAACTCTAATCAACAGTCGCAAACTTTCCCACTCCCGCCGGAGTCCGAAGTCCCTGCAGCCCCAGAAGGGGATTTCCTGACTTCTCAAAGGCCATTGTGAGTCCCCAGCAGAGCTGAGGCGAGTGGACCCCACGAGTGACGAAGAACAGCAATACCCGGGTACCATGCACTATTGTCAAGGTCAACCCCTTCACGATGTTCTACGAACTTGTGCTTTAGATCACTTGTGGCTCAAGCCTCCAGCAGATTTTGCAGCGCAAATTAGAGGCCTACCCCATCCCGAGTGACCGTGGGCTCCTGTGAAGCATTTCCTCACGAGGCATCTTTGCAATCTCTTGCCTGTTGGCTTGTGGGTCCCCCGAAGACTTTCTTATCAAACCAAAGGGCTCCCCTGGTTGCTCCAGGCCTGCCCTTACTTACCCTTGCTGGGTGAGTCCCAATACCTTGCTGGTCTGCACCATTGACTAAATTCACTTTCCACAAGACTTGCTGTTGCCAAGGCTTGTTGGTTCCATTCTGGTTGCCAACACTGCAGTCAGCTGCAGACGTTATGGGACACTCCGAATTCAGCTGCTGGTCATTGTCGATATCTCCTGGTCCTCGTGAGCGAAGAGTCAAAACACCCTTGATCACCTGAAATCCCCCGACTTCCGTGGGCATCCATCTTCCTGGCCCGGGTCACTGGCAAGTGACTGTGAACACTGTCCCTTCAATTTTCAGGTCATCTGCATCTTGAATCCAGCCTTGGATTCCACCGAATACTTCTTCAGTCTTCGCAAGCAGCAAATCTTCCTTGGTCTCCATAGAAAACAGCGACGCGACCCGACACCAAAAGACACCTATGCACCCGGCTTCCCTGGGTGAGGTAACTCGTGCACTCCGACACCCTAGTATGTGTTGGCCCTCGAATTACTTACCTGGTAAGTGGCTTGCTTGTAGACTTCCTCGAAGTACCCTAAAACTTTAAAAATCCAACCGCGACTTGCTCCATTGAAATCAATAGGGAACCCGTGGCTGTGTTCTCAAACTGCATGCGTTTCCCGTGGGTCTGTTACTTACCTGCTTTTAGTGTATTAGTGAAGCCCCAGCGATTCTACAGGCCCTAGGCCTTGTCATTCTGCAAGTGGACTTTCCTAAACCTCTTTTTTAGTATATGCTCTGGTACGCCCCTAGGGCCCCAGCCATATTTGTGCTTAACTTATTGTGAAATGTGTTCCTGACTTCTAATCTCATAATGAGATTAGTAGAGTGTGTCTAGAAATAAATACATATATATTTGATATATATACCTGTGTGGTATCCTTTCATTTGGTAATTCAAGAGATTATAAGGTAAAACAAGCTGCTTTACATTCCTCTGAGACTTAGCTTGAAGGTTGCTCTCCACAGCTACCACTAGGATAGCTTTCTGTAAAAGGTTGTCTTAAATCTATCTACCATAAAAGTCGAATTGGACTGGTTCAAGGTGGTCACTATAACTAGTGACCAGCGTATGCTAGGCCAACTTCTCACATTGGTGGGCAGCGTGTGGGATTCCAGCTTGCCATTGTTTTACCAGAAAATCTCTATTTTAATTACTAACTGAAAACCACTAAAGGCACTCAAGGTGCATATAAAAGTCAATCTTAGTATCAATAAGTTCTACTGAAGTTAGAGTTGTTTGTGAAGGGTTAGCACACCCTTGCTACAGCTCAAGCTCGGATCAGTAGGCCACAAACTAGTGTAGGTAGTGCAACACTGCATAACACTAGAATGTTCTCAAGGGATGGAGCCAGTGGGTCCACCCAACCTCAGTATAAGGACATGACCTTCTTTGACTTGAAGGCCATGTGTGTTGCAAGACACCTGGGGTTAGGACAGTGTCCCTCCACACTACACCTGATAAATCTACTGATAGCAGATGATCTTAGACTAGCTCTAGGAGCTAGTGGATCTGGATCAGGGGGTGAGTCAGCCATAGTCTCTGGGTCAGATGATGAAAATCAAGATGACCTGGAGTCTGTGATTGAAGGGCCAGACCCACAAGGGTCTGCACAGGACAGAGGAATTCTCCCTAAGAGAGCTGACAGAGTGGAAGAGAGGCCTAGGTCCCCCCAAGGGAATCTAACCACTCTGACAGAGATTATGTCCATCAGAGGAACTCATACTCCAATAGAAGAGAGACCTCCTCTGAAAGAAGGTACAAGATGCTCCAGTATGAGGAAGCTAGGCGTGCCCTCAGAACCAAGCAATTGGCCTTAGATAGAGAAGCCTTTGAGCTCCAGAGAGCTTCTAAAAAGGAGGGGTTAGACCCCCCTGGTGGCAGCAACAGTGTCCCTAGAGGCAGAGATTACATTCCAGACCAAGGTTGTTCCTCCCTACCAGAGTGGGGATGATATCCACAAATGGATAACTGCTATGGAGAGGGCCTGTAAAGTACAACAGGTCCCCCAGAAACAGTGGGCAGCAATCTTATGGCTCTCCTTTTCAGATAAAGGTAGAGACAAGCTCCCCACTGTTAGAGAAGAGGATGCTGATGATTATGATGCCCTGAAAAGTACATTAATAGATGGGTTTGGCTTAACCATTGAACAGTACAGGTTGAAGTTCAGAGACACCCACAAAGCACAGAATCAGGACTGGACAGACTTTGTAGATAGTGCAACCAAGGCTCTGGAGGGTTGGCTGGTTGGTAGTAGAGTTACTGATTTTAAGGGATTGTATAATCTTATGATGAGAGAACAGATCCTTAATAATTGCCAAAACCAGTTGTTGCATCAGTACCTGGTGGACTCTGATCTGACCTCTCCCCAAGAATTGGGAAAGAAGGCAGACAAATGGGTCAGAACCAGGATGAGGCAGAAAACCCAGAACCAAGGGGGTGTTACCAAGAAGCAAGATCCTAAAGGCTCAAAGAAAGGTGGGGATAAGGCAAAAGACCAGAAGTCTTCACAAGGGCCCCAAAAATCTGCATCTGGAGGGGATTCACAGTCTACAAAGGGAAAAGGCCAAAAGAAGCCCTGGTGCAAATTATGTAAACAGAAAGGGCACAGGACTTCTGATTGTACCAAGTCCAAAGACCAAAGCACCACCACTCAAGCCCCTAAGGCAACTGTTCCCCCTAGTACAAGTATTGGTGGAGGTGTTAATCAGAATAAGGGTGTAGTAGGGTTGACCCTGGGTTCTGATGTGGACTCTGGCCTAGTCAGAGAAACCAAACAGGCAATACTGGTTTGTGAGGGAGACATTGACATGTCCTTCCTAGTGAGCCCCAGTAATCTGGGTAAATACAAACAGCAGCCTATAATAAATGGCAAACAGGCTTTGGCATTCAGGGACACAGGTGCTAGTGTCACCATGGTGACAGAGGACCTAGTGGACCCTGCACAGATCATCCTGGGTGAAATGTACCAGGTTACCAATGCAAGCAATGTCAGGACCAACCATATTATGGCAGTTGTGAATTTCTCCTGGGGAGGGGTAACTGGCCTCAAGAAGGTAGTAGTCAGTGCAGACCTCCCTGTCGAATGTCTGTTGGGCAATGATCTGGAGACTTCAGCCTGGTCTGAAGTGGAGTTATGGACTCATGCTGAGATGTTGGGCATACATGCAGAGGTATTTGCTGTGACCAGGTCACAGGCCAAAATGCATAAAGCTGAACCAGCTCTGGATCCTGAAACTAAGGACCAGATGCTACCCAAGAGGAGGAGCAGTAGGGTTAAGGTAGTGCCTTCCCCTCTGTTTCAGATCTCAGATTCCCCCCTGAGGGAGGAGAAGCAGAGCCTGAAGAAGGAACTGCCCC
The DNA here is from genome assembly GCF_964204655.1 of Triturus cristatus. NCBI lineage: Eukaryota > Metazoa > Chordata > Amphibia > Caudata > Salamandridae > Triturus > Triturus cristatus. The sequence goes on from NC_140585.1 coordinate 622,088,947, forward strand.
AGAGGAACTTGAGCCTGGTCAGGTTGAGTTCTTGGGGGCAGGGGGACCTTCCAGGGAAGATCTGAGTAAGGAGCAACAGTGCTGCCCCTCTCTTGAACCCCTCAGACAGCAGGCTGCTGCTGAGGCTGCTGGGAGTGCTAGTGGGTCCCATAAGGTTTATTAGGATGAGGGACTCCTATATTCTGAGGCTAGAGATCAAATCCCTGGAGCCACCAGGAGGTTGGCAATACCTCAGATGTTTAGGGGGTTCCTCTTGACCCTAGCACATGATATCCCATTGGCAGGACACTTGGGCCAAAACAAGACCTGGGACAGTCTTGTTCCACATTTTCATTGGCCACAAATGTCAGAGGACACCAAGGAGTTTTGTTGCTCCTGTGTCACTTGCCAAGCCAGTGGCAAGTCAGGTGGCACAACAAAGGCCCCCCTGATACCACTCTCTGTGGTGGGGGTTCCCTTTGAAAGGGTAGGGATTGACATTGTCGGTCCCCTTGACCCTCCAACAGCATCTGGGCACAGGTTTATCCTGGTGGTAGTGGATCATGCCACCAGGTACTCAGAAGCAATTCCCCTCAGGACCACCACAGCCCCTGTGGTGGCAAGAGCCCTCATTGGAGTTTTCTCCAGACTGGGTTTCCCTAAGGAGGTTATATCTGACAGAGAAACAAACTTAATGTCAGGGTATCTAACTGCAATGTGGAAGGAGTGTGGTATAAACTACAAGTCCACTACTCCCTATCACCCACAATGCAATGGGTCAGTTGAAAGGTTCAACAAATCACTAAAGGGAATGATTAAAGGCCTCCCAGAAAAGCTTAGGCGAAAATGGGACCTTTTACTTCCCTGCCTTCTGTTTGCATACAGGGAGGTCCCACAGAAGGGGGTTGGCTACAGCCCTTTTGAACTTCTGTTTGGGCATCCTGTCAGAGGCCCATTATGTTTGGTGAAGGAGGGCTGGGAGTTACCTCTCAAACCTCCCAAATAGGATGTGATGGACTATGTACTTGGCCTCCGCTCCCGGATGGCAGAGTACATGAAGAAGGCAACCAAAAACCTAGAGGCTAGCCAAGAATTACAAAAAGCTTGGCATGACCAAAAGGCTGTCTTGACTGTTTATCAGCCAGGCCAGAAAGTATGGGTGTTGGAGCCTGTGGCCCCAGCAGCTCTCCAAGACAAGTGGAGTGGCCCCCATACAATTGTTGAGAAAAAGGGAGAAGGCACCTACTTGGTGAATCTTGGAACTCTCAGGAGCCCCCTTAGGCTGCTCCACCATGTCAACAGATTAAAGCCATATGTGGACAGGGCTGACATGGGCTTGCTCATGGCAACTGATGAGGAACAGGAGGAGGAGAGTGACCCTCTCCCTGACCTGCTCTCACAGAACCCTGATGATGGGTCAGTTGATGGTGTTGCTTTGGCAAGCAGCCTCACTGGCCATCAGCAAACTGAGTGCAGACAAGTTCTGCAGAAGTTCAGACATATGTTTAGCCTGACCCCTAGTCAGACTTCCTGGTGCACCCATGAGGTGAACACTGGAGACAGTCTGCCTGTCAAGAGTAAAACCTACAGGCAACCTGACCATGTCAGGGACTGTATCAGGACTGAAGTCCAGAAAATGTTGGAATTAGGTGTGATTGAGCCTTCAGATAGCTCTTGGGCTTGTCCAGTAGTCCTTGTGCCGAAACCTCATGCCCAGGGTGGTAAGAAAGAAATGAGGTTTTGTGTTGACTACAGAGGCCTCAATGCAGTCATCAGGACTGATGCCTATCCAATCCCCAGGGCAGTTGAACTGATAGATACTTTGGCCTCAGCCAAGTATCTTAGTACATTTGACCTAACAGCTGGTTACTGGCAAATCAATTAGCTGATGATGCCAAGGCCAAAACAGCATTTTCGACCCCTGGTGGGCACTACCACTTTGTGGTGATGCCCTTTGGTTTGAAAAATGCACCTGCCACTTTTCAGAGGTTGGTGAACAAAGTTCTAACAGGTATGGGAACTTATTGCTCAGCTTATCTAGATGATATTGCTGTCTTTAGTTCCACCTGGCAGGATCACCTGGTCCACCTCAGAAATGTTTTGGAGGCCCTGAAAAAAGCAGGCCTCACTATCAAGGCCACTAAGTGCCAGATAGGGCAGAGTCAGGTTGTGTACCTGGGCCACCTTGTAGGTGGGGGCCAGGTTCAACCATTGCAGAGCAAAATCCAGACCATAATGCAATGGGTAGCTCCAACAACCCAGACACAGGTTAGAGCCTTTTTAGGCCTGACTGGGTACTATAGGAGATTTGTTAAGGGATATGGATCTATAGTGACCCCCTTAAATGATCTTACCTCTAAGAAAATGCCAAAAAAGGTTCAGTGGACAGCTAGCTGTCAAAAGGCATTTGATGACCTAAAGCAGGCAATGTGCACTGCCCCCATCTTGCAGAGTCCAGACTACAAAAAGAAGTTCATTGTCCAAACAGATGCTTCAGTGCTGGGTGTGGGAGCTGTACTGTCTCCACTAAATGATGAAGGTCAAGACCAGCCAATAGCTTTCATAAGCAGAAGGCTGACCCCTAGAGAGAAACGTTGGTCAGCTATAGAGAGGGAGGCTTTTGCTGTGGTGTGGGCCCTGAAGAAGCTGAGGCCATACTTGTTTGGCACTCACTTCATAGTTCAGACTGACCACAAGCCCCTCCTATGGCTCAAACAGATGAAAGGTGAAAATCCTAAACTGCTAAGGTGGTCCATTTCCCTACAGGGGATGGACTATACAGTGGAACATAGACCTGGGACCCAACATGCCAATGCAGATGGACTCTCAAGGTATTTCCACTTAGAACACGAAGACTCAACTGGTCAAGGTTAGTTTAGTGTCCCTGCATTTTGGTAGGGTTGTGTAGGAGAGTAGGATCTGCACTTATGTTGCCCCCACTTTTTTTCTGATGTTAACACTGGTTTCTGGCTATAGTCTGGCTGGGTCCCTGCTAATCAGGGCCCCAGTCTCTCTGTTCTCTATAAACAACTTGGAGTGCATATTAGATGCACTAGTGATTGGATACTGTGGTACCTTATGAGCCCCTAGTATATGGTACCCTAGGTATCAAGGGCATCGGTACTTCACAGGCCTACCAGGGACTGAAGCATGTATTATGCCACCCCTGGGAAGCAGACTAAATCTGACACCACAGGCCTGCTACTGCAGCCTGGGTGAGGTATAGGTTCCTATATCTCACCATACACACACATATAAACCTATCCGTCACCCCTAAGGCAGGCCCTATCAATCCTGAGGGCAGGGTGCTTGGGTTACAATGTGAGGGGGTGCCTGTGCCTGACCAGGGCCCCTCTACAGCTGGCAGGGTCTATTCCCTGTGGCTGTTTGTGGATGCGGTTAAACCATATACTCTTTATAAATGCTAACTTTGGAATGACTGCATCAAAACATGTCGTGTTTGGTGTCAAACAACTTGGAATAATACCCCCACATCAGTCCATGATGTGGGAGTAGGATCCCACCCTTCTAGAGGGGACGACATGTGCCTACTGTGGTAACATGGTAGAAATCTGAAAGAGCCCTGGCATCACAAAATGGATGCCACCAGCATAGACACTGGGCTGCCCTCCTGCTGCTGACTGAAACTCGCAGTGGAGGAGGCCCAACAATAGGCATCCTGTCACAGGGAGGTGTCACCACCTTCCAGACAGGATTTAGTGTATTTGGGCTGGGTGGGTGCACTCCTAGAGTGCTTTGAAGTCCTGCACTGGGGGAGCAGGAGGCTCCTCTGTGGATATGCCAGCTCAAACCGGTTCAGGGGCTACCTGTCCCTGCTCTGGCGTGAAACTGGACAAAGGTAAGTGGGTGTAACCACCCCCTACCCTGACCCTCCCAGAGGAGTGGTCATAAAGCTAGTTCCTCCCTTTCTTTTAGTATAAGATAGGGAACCATTGCCATTGCAAGTTAGATATCCCTGTACAACACTTTACAAGAAGAATCCTGGCCCTTCAACGTTCCACTACCTTTGGAAGACAGAAGAATCTCCCTTGGAGTCAAGGAGTGACGCCTGACTTGAATGTCATTAAACAACCGGAGGAGAGACGGAAGACGAACACCGCCAAGAACGAGGAGAACAACTCAATCCTGAGTGCGGTGCTCTTAGAACTTTGCGGTTTGCTGCCACACTAGCTGTCCTGTGCCTACCTGGACCCGGTGCTGTTGCTGTTGTCCTCCTGGTCCCGGTGTTGCTGCTGTTGCCCTCCTGCCGCCGCCGCATTCTCACCACATAGCGGCCGCAGAGCGTGGGAGGGACTACAGCCCCCAGGAGCCTTAGCGGCGGAAGTCCGCTTTCGTCAGTTTCACGCACGGAGGCGTTTAAAATCGAACTCAGCCCCCGCGTCGCGGGACGCGCCGGGCTAAGCCTGGGCAAAGGGCGGGCCGTCTGTGGCCGTCCGGGGCAGGAAGAGGCAGGGCTGGGCCCCGTCCCTTATTCTTGAGTTACACGCTGTCCGTGTGGAGGACTATCTGGACATATTCACCGTATCCTGATATCATCGCATCTTGTTGAGGTACTTAGTTCGTGTATGGCCCCATTGTTCGGTTTATGGTATTGGTAGGTGATAGGTGAGCCACAGGAGAGGGACTGTCGGGACATTGTACCATCTAAGATATACAAGTTACATTATTCCCCATCAAGGCTGAAGAACAAACAAGTGGTGTAGAGTCAGTTAGATCATGGTCAAACCAAAAAACCAGCACACAAGGGCAGAGGGAGGGGTGAGGGGAACCCTGGACGCTTTTATTATACGCGCGGAGTCACTCCTAGCTCATGAGATTCTGTTGACTGAGAAAAGGCTTTCATTGGACTCTTTAATTGCTAATAAACGATCTTCTTTGGGCAACATAGCCCTCTGCCATACACCGGGTGGAGGTACATGCATGTCCCAAACGACGCAAGCACATCCACCCCAGCCTCAGTCCTCTGATACTCCGATAGTGATAGATAATTGCTCTCGGGGGGGCTCAGACTCATTAGGTCAATCAACAACCGACCACACTAATATAGGCAGTCCTCAGCCCGCTAGCACTAACATTGATTTGGCTAATGACAATAACATCATAGGGGGAGGAGTACCTAGGGGGGCAACCAGTGCACAAACACTAATGCCTAACTCACACCCTATACAATCACCCATTAGCGAAGTTATCACACGTTCTAAAAAATCCCAACTTGCGGCAGGGCAACTAGAGAATGGTGGAAGGTGTGCTGCTAATCTTCCCAGCAAGTCTGGCCGCGGAGGGCGAACCACGTCTAGCAAAAGAGGGAACACAAACAGTGAGAATATAGCATGCCCAGGCTGTCAAAATATAAACAGGGCGGGGGAGCTGCAGGATATCACCACAGCATTTGGGGAAAAAATGGAACAGCTTTTAGCCCAACACCTAGACCCAGTCCTGAACGTAGTTTTAAATCTAGTGGAAAAGATAAGTAGGCTGGTAAACTTAGTTAGTGAGCAGCACAATGGGGTTACTCCACCAAGGAAGGAGAAGGAGTCAACAGTGGAGGATAGTGGGATTAAGTCTGTAACCAATCCTGACCCTGATCTTAGAGCCCATAGGCAAGCACCCCCGGACCACAGGAATACAAGCAACAGAACCCTCGGTAGCATGGCCCAGGGCTCCACACAACTCCCTCCCGAATCAAACGAGGCCTGTTGGGGACCAAGCGAGCAAGCCATCAGGGATAAAAACACTGCGAATGCTTGTGTTCAAAGCACCCCAGGCCTCCAGACTCTGGATTTGCCCCCTGCCTCTAGCCCCTATTCGATTGTTTTAGTAGGAGTGCCGGGTCTGAACATTGATAGAGAGGAAACAACCAACGCTCTGATTAATAAAGCCTCACACTGGTTACTCAATAACACGCCTGATAGAAGTTTGCAGCACAGGCATATCCTTATGGCTAGGAGGGTAGCTTGGATTGGAAAGACCGCGAAAAAATTTGCGGGCGACTGTGTGATAGTTATCTTCAGGTACCCAGAGCTAGTCAGAGATTTGTTGGACAATCGATATGAGGAAAGAGTCCCTGGGTCCTGTATTAGGATGTTACCTCTGCATTTCTTTTATAGAAGTAGAGCTCCGCCTAAGGGTACTAGTTGGCTGGGGTCAGGGACAGTAGTTGGAAGAAGGGAGGAGGCTCACGGCTTTCAATCAAACAGATTTGCCCCCCTTTCAAGCCTATCTCCCCTGGATGAGCAAGACTGACTGACGATACCAGGAAACGGGGAGCAGGAGACAGACATAGACACCTTTAGTAACCATGTAGAATCGCCTCCCTTAATGGTACCTGATTTGGCTCAGGGGACCCCCGACCCAGATGTAGCAGTTGGTGATGTAGGCATGTTGGGTAGAGAAGCTGGATCCAGGAGACCTCATACTAATTGTTTATTGAGGGGCTCCACCCCAAGGCACTCGCCCGGTGCACCAAAAGGACAAGACTCAGACCATAACGATTTGAGGTTGATCTCCTGGAATACTGCCGGTTTGGTATCTAAAATTCATAATTCGGACTGGCTAGATTTTATTAGGAAATACCATGTTATTTGCCTCCAGGAGACATGGGAAACAAGTAACAATGCCTCATTCATTGAAGGTTACAAGCAATTCTTTGTTGCAGCCAGGAAATCAACTATGGGCCGTGCCATGGGAGGGCTAATTATGTATGTGGCATTGGCACTGAATGGGAGGTGGGTAGATCTAGAATGGGATTCAAGTTGCCTACAGGGAGTGAGACTCATAACCAAGGGTATAAAGATCATTTTTATAAATTTTTACAATGCAGGACAATCTATGCTAAATTTGGTTGAACTGGAAGAGAGGCTGACTAGTTTAAATGAATCAAGGGATGCTGGCACCCAATTAATTCTTATGGGGGATTTTAATTGCCATCAGTGCCCACACCTGAAATGGGAAGATGGGATGTGGGATGCCTGTCCCACCATTAGTGGACGGCATCCGGAACACTCCAGTGAGGGCCTGGCATTAAGTAGAATTCTCGGCAAGTTTGCTTTAACCCACACGATGGATATGATTAGGAATGGGACACCTAACTCATTGATCCCTTCCTTTAAGGGGAGAGGAAGGGATTCAATTATAGATTATTTTTTTATATCCACCGTGTTTGAAAGTAGGGTAGCCCATTTTGAGATAGTGCCAAGTGTGTTCAGTGATCATAACCCCCTGGTTTTGTCATTAGTGGACATACTTGGTACCAAGGTGGCTGTAGTATCTACTGTGGGTGAATACAGAGCCAGGGACCAGGGGAGAAGAATCAAATGGAGCAACATTGATGGCGATGAACTCCACAGAGCTCTCCTCAACAATGCTGAGAATCACATCTGGAGGTGTTTAGATCCCAAGATAGAGGGGACGGACTTAATTGTAGCATTCGAAGGCACTGCTCAGCACATCGATAGTCTCTTAAGAAGTAAACCCAAGCCTAAGGGTGACTTTTGTCCCAGGTGGTTCGATAAGAACTGCTCAAAGGCCCATAGGGACCAGAAGTTGGCATTAACCAAGGTCCCCAAGGACAAAAGTGAGATAGCCGCTTGCAGGAGTAGCTACAAAAAGGCGACCAAGTCACGGAAAACAGCCCTACAAAATGAAGCATGGGTTTCTCTAAGAGAGGCTGCCGAGCTTAAAGACATGAGCAGTTTCTGGAGGGTAATAAACGCCCCTTGTTTCCAACCCCTGGATAAACCACAATTGGCCTCCCATATTTTACCAGAGGCGTGGGAGGCACACTTTTCCAGATTGTATAATCGTGGGGCACCTGAGGCACAGTTATCACCAGTAAACGGTTGCCCCATTAGTGCCTGGACACCCATTATGGTGGATGAGGTTCATTTGGGCATAGAAGGCCTAGTAGTGAGGAAGGCGCCAGGGCCAGATGGGATACCCCCTGATCTATTTAAAAGCCAGATAGATCTTTGGGCCCCCATTTTAACTAGGGTTTATAACACAGCTATGGAGGTGGGCATGCCGAGATCATGGTCTACAGCCGTCATTGTGCCCATATTTAAGAAGGGTAATAAAAATGACCCTCAATGTTATCGCCCAATATCCCTAATAGATGTAACGGCGAAAGTTTTGGGAAGAGTCATTCTAAATCGTCTAATGATATGGGCTGACGAAAACAATATTATTACTGACGTACAGTATGGCTTCCGAAAAGGGCGCTCCACAACTGACCAATGCCTTAACCTTTACCACCTGGTGGCAAAGTATACTGTGGCCAGGGAGGGGACAGTTTACCTGCCATTCATGGATCTCTCAGCGGCCTTCGACTGTGTGAACAGAAGAAGGCTGTGGGAGATCCTGAGTGCCATGGGCGTGGATCCTGGATTGATCCACGCCCTGCGTATGCTTCATCAAAACACCACGGCACGGGTCAGGTACACAAATGAGGGCGACGTCACTGAGGAATTTCAGTGTAAGGGCGGGGTGAGACAAGGATGTATCCTGGCACCCTTCCTATTTACGCTTTATATCAATGGGCTAGACAAGGCGCTCGGAGCCCTGGAGGCAGATTGCCCCAGCATAGGGAAGAGAGGAATACCCGTCCTCCTTTACGCAGATGATGCGGTCCTTCTGGCGCGCACTGGCAGGAGCCTGCAGGCCCTCATTGGGGGATTTGTCAGCTTTATGGCAGACCTCGATTTAGTCCCTAACCTCACAAAATCTTTCATTATGGAAGTAGGAAAAACCCCACACAAGAATTGTGTTTTCACCATAGGCACACACAAACTGGAGAAGGTGAAACATTTTAACTACTTGGGTATGGTTTTTGACAAAGACTTAAATTTTAAACCCCTTGTAAGTCATAAATGTACCCAACAACTTGGTGCCGAGGGGTCAATTATGAATTATGCACGCAGACTGGGTCGCTGGTCACCCAACGAAATTGTACATTTATATAGTCTTGTCTGCTGCGCCAAAACCCTGTACGGAAGTGAGGTGTGGGGTTTTACAAATGGGAGAAAAATTCAGATTGAGGAAGATAAGTTCTTGAGGAGACTTTTGCAAGTCCCTCAAAGCATCCCCTCTTTCATAGTCCACGAAGAGGTGGGTATCCCCTATATTAGCGATAGGGCATGCCTCAAACCCATCATCTGTTGGATTAAAATCTGGATAAACCCTGAGGCAAGCCTTAGCAGACAAATTTTGGAGGACTGTCTGAAGGGGGACAAGGGGCTGCAAATACCCTGGCTCAAATACGTAAAGGACACACTGACTAGTTTGGGCCATGCTAATCTTTTTGATGACCCCTCCATAATAGGAACGAGAGACAAAGAGGCCATAAAGGCAGACTTCTCACTATATGTAGCTAACGTTAGAGAGGAAAGGGAAGGGCGGAAATCTACCGTAAGAGAACACCAGCTTACAAAAAATTGTGCGGGGATGGAATTCTATCTGTCCAATATACATAACAGACATGACAGATTCCTGATAACAAGATTCAGATTAAACCTCCTGCACCACATTTTATCAGTTCCAGCTGGTTACACGAGTGATATTAGCAAAAAAGGGTGTTGCGGCTGCGATCAACGATCTCCGCAAGACACCATCCACTTTGTTCTCATATGTCCATTTTACGACCTTCCCAGAAAGCGGTTTCTAAAAAACATCTTGAAACGCGCGGGAATTAGACAGGCTAAAGTGGCCCCCTTGTTTCTCAAACTCTCTGCTGACCCATTTGTATTATTTAGCACTGTGCACTTTTTGCGACTGGCAGTTAGATTAAGAAATACCAGAGGAGAGGACTAACTACTAGGACTGCTCCCTTGTTATTATGATTATAAAGTATCCTCTCTGCCATAGACAATCATTAATAGGCACAAGAAGGCTGCCGACAAATGAACCTTAGCACTTAATTGTCCTGCTTTTTATGATCTCGCATTTTGGGATTTTATGTATTGATGATTTTAGGGTATTATGTATATTTGATTGTGGTTTTTAACAAAAGTATGTTGACTTGATGATGTGCATCTTTTATGGTTATTTGTAAATATCCGAATAAAGATATTTGATTTGATTTGACTCCCCTGCTTGGTAGGCACCAAAAACTCTAATCAACGGTCGCAAACTTTCCCGCTCCCGCCAGAGTCCGAAGTCCCTGTAGCCCTGGAAGTAGATTTCCTGACTTCTCGATAGCCATTGTGAGTCCCCATTAGAGCTGAGGCGAGTGGACCCCACGAGTGACGAGGAACAGCAATAACCGGGTACCGTGCACTATTGTCAAGTGCAACCATTTCACGACATTCTACAAACTTGTGCTTTACATCACTTGTGGCCCAACCCTCCAGCAGATTTTGCAGTGAAAATCAGAGGCCTACCCTGTCCCGAATAACCGTGGGCTCCTGTGAAGCATTTCCTCACGAGGCGTCTTTGCAATCCCTTGCCTGTTGGCTTGTTAGTCTCCCAAAGGCTTTCTTATCAAACCAAAGGGCTCCCCTAGTTGCTCCCGGCCTGCCCTCACTTACCCTTGCTGGGTGAGTCCCTCAGACCTTGCTGGTCTGCACCGTTGACTAAATTCACTTTCCTCAAGACTTGCTGTTGCCAAGGCTTGTTGGCTCCAATCCGGTTACTGACACCGCAGTCAGCTGCAGACGTCATGGAACACTCTTAATCCACCTGCTGGTCATCATCGATCTCTCCTGGTCCTCGTGAGCGAAGAGTCAAAACACCCTTGATCACCTGAAATCACCCAACTTCCGTGGCCATCCACCTTCCTGGACCCGGGTCACTGGCAAGTGACTGTGAACACCGTCCCTTCAATTTTCAGGTCATCTGCATCTCAAATCCAGCCTTGGATTCCACCGGACACTTCTTCAGTCTTCGCAAGCAGCAAATCTTCTTTGGTCTCCATAGAAAACAGCGACGCAACCCGACACCAAAAGACACCTATGCACCCAGCTTCCCTGGGTGAGGTAACTCGTGCACTCTGGTGCCCTAGTGTGTGTTGGCCCTCGAATTACTTACCTAGTAAGTGGCTTGCTTGTAGACTTCCTCGAAGTACCCTAAAACTTTAAAAATCCAACCGCGACTTGCTCCGTTGAAATCAATAGGGAACCCGTGGCTGTGTTCTCACACTGCATGCGTCTCCCGTGGGTCTGTTACTTACCTGCTTTTACTGCATTAGTGAAGCCCCAGCGATTCTACAGGCCCTAGGCCTTGTCATTCTGCAAGTCGACTTTCCTAAACCTCTTTTTTAGTATATGGTCTGGTACGCCCGTAGTGCCCCAGTCATATTTGTGCTTAACTTATTGTGAAACGTTGATATTTGAATGTGCTCCTGACTTCTAATCTCATAATGAGATTAGTAGAGTGTGTCTAGAAATAAATACATATATATTTGATATATATACCTGTGTGGTGTCCTTTCATTTGGTAATTCAAGCGATTATAAGGTAAAACAAGCTGCTTAGCATTCCTCTGAGACTTAGCTTGAAGGCTGCTCTCCACAGCTACCACTAGGATAGCTTTCTTTAAAAGGTTGTCTTCAACCTATCTACCATAAGAGTCAAATTGGACTGGTGCAAGGTGGCCACTATAACTAGTGACCAGCGTATGTCAGGCCAACTTCTCACAACAATGATGACGCATGTAACGAAAGGGTACTCTAGAGTACAGGTGGTTGAAATGGGAATTACGTAAATGAAACATAGCTCAGAAGCAGTTGTTCTTAAAATTAATTAGCTGGAATATTCGTTGGCTCAATAATCCTGGGAAGGCCTGTTAGGTGCTTCCCTATGTTGAACGTGACGGGAGAAAATATTGTATTTCTGCAGGAACACACACAACACCAGAATAGCGGTCCACATTTTGCATCATACTCTACTTATTTGTGAGAGTGGCTACATTGATTTGTTGCAGGAATGGCAGGCTGTTGAACAGGGGTCGTGGGTGCTGGTTGTGGGATACTCCCACTCAATGCCAGTGGTATTACTTCCCATATATGGGCCAAAATAGGTGAAGGAAATATGTCTGGGGGAATATACCATAAGGCTGATAAGTCTAAATTGATGGACATCCGGTAGAGTTCTACAAAGAGTTCTCTAACTTGTTGGCCCCTAGTCTACTAGATGTCTATAATTTGGCAAGAGACAGATGAACGTTACCTCCAATGCTTGAGGTGGCCATTTCTGTTCTCCCAAAGCCAGGTCGAGAACAGGATTGTGTTCTTCTTATTGGCTGCTGTTGCTCTTAAATGTTGACAACAAACGTTTTACCAAGATCCTTGCTCAGAAGTTGCAACCACTGATGCAAAGGCTGGTGCTTACTGATAAGGTCAGGTTCATACCTAAAAGACTGACTGCACTACATTTGTGCACCCTGATGGGTATCCTATACAGAGAGGGGCCAGAGCTGCCAGCATGGCTATACTTTTAGACGATAAAAAAGTATTTGAGGCTCTGGAGTGGATCCACTCCAGAAAATCACTGAGGAGGCTTGGGCATGGGGAAAATTTCATTAAAATAATTACCCTCCTATATACAGGCCCAACTGCATAGGTGTGGGTGAACAGGGTCCAAGTGTATGGTTTCCCAAAGTCACGAGGCATGGTTCCCTGTGATCACTCTTGATCTTCCTTCTTTCCCTATAACCTCTGGACTGCTGATTACCAAAATGTCACTCTCGTAGGGGGATGCGTGACTGGGCAGTCACCCAATTGCTGTTTCTCTATGTGGACAATGCTATATTGTTTGTCCTAAGACCAGAAGAGAATGCAGAAACATTTATCAGAGATAAAGTTCGGTTTGGGGGAAATTCGAGGCTCCAGATCTATGGGGATAAATAAGAAATATTTCCCTTGAACAACTGTGTCATTCCATGATACGGTGCATATTAATTATGATGAAAATAAGAGAAAGTGAAATATCTGAGTGTGTATGTGACTAGAAACATTGGGGATTGTAGGATACCACCTTTCTGTACAGCGTACTAAAATGAAGTACATTATGTAGAGAGTGAAAGAGATCCCCAAGAGGTAGGTAGAGATAAAAGTAGATAATGCTAACTCTCTTGTGGTAGTGTGGGTGAGCAGTTAGGGCCATCAAAGGGTAGTATTAAGCATTTGTTGTACTCACATGAGCAGTAAATGAAACACACACTCAAGAATAAATCACAGACCAATTTGCAAAAATAGCATTGATTATTATGTAATTTTTAGACCATGAACACAGTTCTAGGATAAATACTTTCGGAGTAAAAGATTTTGGAAGTTCGATAAATATATCACTTCTATGAACAAGTACGCACCATAGGAAACAATCAGTAAAAAACAGAATTTTCCATAGAAATTCAGGCAATGCTTTCACAAAGGTTGTCTTCACGTACTAGGTTGATCTCAGGCCCAGGACCAAAGTTCCATCACAAGAAGATCGGGAGCATCCCAAATCGACCAGGAGCAGTGGTGCTGAGGTCTTAGAAGCTGGTGTGCAAAGACGAAGTGGGCCACGTGAAAAAGCTCTGCACAGAGGGATGTTCAGGTAAGTCTGGCAGGTCTCTTTAAAGGGAGGAGCTCACAAGGGCCTGAGAACCACAGGATCAGGGGATCAGGTCTGGTTGGGTGGTGCTGGGTACAGTGGGGCTGGGTGCAGAGCGAACAGGTCAGCCAGGGGTCGTGAATCTTGAGGTCCTCGTGTTCAGAAGCAGGCAAATTGGAGGGATGGTCTCGGGACAGCTGGACCACTCGGAAAGTGGGTCTTTGGTGTCTCAACATTCCTCGAAGTGTTATTGCTTCTGGTGCTTCGGGAGTCCGGAGTCGACTCTTCTTCTCAATGTTTGCCGTTGGGTGTCCGGTACCCTGGGTGTTGGCACATCGCAGCTCTGGTAGGTTCTGGTGTCTCCTAACCTTGTGGAGAGACAGATCTGACCCTCCAGAGCTATTCTACCTTTTCAGTTTCACAGTGTTTCTCCAAGGATGAAGGTGCTCTGGGGTTCTTGGAGTCTTTTCAGGTCATAGGACGACACAGCAACATTTACTGCCGAGTCCTGGGAGCAGCAGGCAGGGTTTGGCACCTTTTTCTTCTGCAGCACGGCTACAGTTCTCGAGCAGTTGGTCTTCTTTATTCCTAGTCTTCTCTTGTACGTCGAATCTGATGTTCCTGTCTTGGGAGGCTACCTAAATACTGAATTTAGGGGTGTAACAAGAGGAGACAGGTGGTAGCCAATGTGCTACGTCCCTTTAGGCAGTCTACACCCTCTAGTGACTATGTCATGTGGGAACAGGCACTACCCTAGAGCTGATAAGAGGTTTTCTCACCATCTCAAAATGATGGAATTTCAGGAGAAGGGTACACCTCATCTGCCTGGGCCCTAAAGGTGGTACAGGCTAAGTGGGGACCCTCTTCCTACTCTAACTAATTTTCCAGCCTTTCCTCCCTGTCAAAATTGGACCAGGAAAGGGGGCTTGGCCACCCCCACTATCTGGAGGCTCTGTTGTTGCATTTCAAAGGCAGCATTGCTTTTGAAGCTTCACGCCCAGGAAGGCCATCCTGTCCTGGAGGAGGGTTAAAGCACCTTTGCCCAGAGAAGGCTTTGTCTCCATCTTCTTTGAGCACTGGTTCTCACCCCAGGAAGTCAGACACATGTCTGCCAGTGGCAGGCTGGAGAAAATAAGTCATGAACCACACCAGTGCTTTGTATGGTTTTCAAGGGACCCTCTAAAAGGGTCTCTTGTTTAAATGTATTGATAAATGTCACACTGGCATCAGTGAGGATTATTTCCATATGCTCTGGGTGGCCCTTTTGTCCAAAAATGCATACAATGTGTGACTACCAGACTTTTGCCATAAGTTCTGTCCATTAACCATGGGTGACCTTTATGTCAAAAATTATCTCAGTGCCATAATTTGTCATGAATGTCCCCCTCCTATATACCTTGGTAGTTCTCCCTTATGTCCAAAATGACCTTCAAGCTGTCATCACCAGCATTTTGCCACAGGTGTCTGCTATGCCAAGACTCTACTCCAATATGGCAGTGCCATCAGTTTTCCACAGGTGCCCCCATACCAAGAATTACATTCAGTTTGCCAGTGCCACCATTTTGTCATGTGTATACCCGCTTGTGTGCCCTCATTTGCTAGTATTTTGTCACAGGTGTCTGTAATGTGAAGAACTGTCTTCAAAATGTCAGAGCCAGAATTTTTGTACGGGTGCCTCTTTTGGGCAAAAAGTACCTTCTGTATGCCAGGGTCAAGGGCACACTTGAAAAGATAACAAAGTGCTCTCACTCATGCTCACTTATATTCACACATTCGCACTCTCTCTGATTCATTGTCACTCACCTGCACTCGCTTAGTCATTCTCACTCACATTAAAGAGCTCACTGCCACTCTTTCTCACTCATATTCATTTATCAGCAGCCTCATGCTCTCACCGTTTTTCATTTTTTGCAGTCACTTTCTCTCTCCTTGAACTCACTCTTACTCACTGACATTTAGGGGGCACATTTATCAAAAACTTGCAATGTGTAAAAAGTTAGAATAAGTTAAAACATTTTTCCATCTTAACAGCTGCCTCAAGTAGGTGTTATTTTTTGGTGCAAAGCCCCGTGCATCAAAATATTCAAGGCCAACTTCTAATGTAAAGTTTAATTGCCCCCTAGTCTAACAAACTGAACAAGTCTATTTTTACTTAACAAGCACATTCATAAAGCACCTGCAAATGAAAGAAAAAACAAGACAACTGGAAAAAAATGTATGAAAATGTAATGTGTATAACCTGGACCTAGCTACAAGCTAGCCCAACATTAGATTTGGAACAGGTTCTTAAAGGAACACAGTTGGCATAAGTGAATATATCAAATGAAATTTAAGAAAGGCACACATTTTCTTCAATGGTGACTACATTTACTAAAGGTCAACTAAACATCTAGTAGATAAGATGCCCAATGGCATGGAGCTCTAGGCAGGAACTACAAGGCTTTGAGATCATTCTGACTAAAATCCCAGCTTAGCCTTGCCCTGCTCGAGCCCTTTCTGCACCCTTGACCCGAGAATCTTTAGGAGAGTAACTTGATCATCTTACGAATAAACAACGACCTAAGAAGTACATGCCACATCAAAGATGCCATCCTGTTGCGTTGAAGCCAGTGGTGCTCAACCCAACCTAACCGCTACGTCCAATCAACGAAGACTCTGGAAGTCTGAAAGGTGGCCGCATTCACCACCAAGCAGTCCTCAAAAATCCTCAGCCGCTCCGGAAGCACAGTGCTCTCCTTGGACTAGGGGTCAGACTGGACTTCGATAACCGTCTGACCGGACAGAGTCCTGCCTGACACTGTAAGTGCATACTGACGAAGGGCTGGAGACACAAAGAGAGCAGTCTTTATGACGGTACCAGTCTGCAGGGGGCTTGGGAAGATCGCCCCACGCTTTATCTGCCGGTCGGTTGCCCAGGTATCTACTGAGGTGCTGCAGCATTGTTAAGGTTCCATGTTAGGGCCCCTGCCACTGCCTGACCTTCTGGGCTCCTTGTGCCCAGTCTTCCTAGGGAGCTGCCCTCTTCCCCTTCAGGTTGCTCGCTGCCACACCAAGCGGCCTCTGACAACTTGGAGTGATCACTGGCTGCCTTGCGGTGCAGTGGCATATCAGTGACTGTCCTGCCCGTCTTCCTCTGACAGTTGCTACAGCTCGACAAGGAGGTGGGTCACATTCAAGCACCGGGCAATCTTATGAGGGCTGTCGCTAATTCCTCATGGTAGCCTGCTGACCCTTTGCATGCCTGATGTGCTATATCCTGCCTTGGTCCTGCCCTCTCCTTTTTACTATTGCCTTTTTCCAATGAGCTGCATTGAAACTCTGCTCGTCATTAGTTGGACACCTCTTTGATGACATTCGTATCACTGCATTCATCAGCTTAGCCTCCCAATTGCTCTCATTACTAATAAAGAACAGTAAGTCCCTGGACATCTCGCCTGCATAATCTAAGTTTTAGATCTTGGCCTCTCACCTACTTAAGATATGTTTTAATATCCCTGCACCGCAGAGCTCCTACTAAGCTGCGTTCTTTTTTGGGTTTCCTGAGGTGAAACCCATCTCTCTCACACTCACAAAACCCTCTGGCCTGCACCTTCACTGACCCCTACTCCATCTGCTTCTAATTCCACCTGTTACAGCACGTAGTAGATCTATGATATACCCTTAAGGAACGCCGACTAACAGCTACATGGTCTAACCCTGTTCCCCATCTCCTCCTGCCTTCACCCTCTACCCCTTCCCTAGCATACTTACAGCCTGTTTCTAAAATGGATCAACTAAGAGAAATTATAGCCAAACTGGAGCTATCGGCTGCTATGCCTATACAATTAAGTACCCCCCAAATCTAACAAAAAAAGCAGCCAAGACCTTAAAACATAGACTTCTCAAATCTTACCCAGAAACCCTGTTTCTGACCCCTACTTGAACAGAGGAGTCATAACAAGTGACCTCATCCTTCATACGACTAGATGAGCACAATGGAGGAAAGCTCTGTTCTCTACATTCAGAAAAACTCCTCATGGTCTAAGGATCTTGGTAGCCACCTCATTGGTCTATAGCGCAGAAGAAACCATCATCATTTACGACAATGGGATCATTCTCATCCAGTGATCAGACTGCAACCTAGAAATATTTGAGAAAATATTCCCTCTCATCAAGAAAGCTCCAACGATTACTGAATGTACCCCCACCCAAGGCCTTGCTAAATCTGTGTGACCCGATCGGTCAGAGTCCCCTTCCATCAATCGCCATATCATATTGCAACCTCAACCCACACCTAGATCAACTACTTCAAAACTACATAGTCAGGGAATTCACACCCTCACAATGACTATTCCTCTGACCCCCTACATGCCATATCCTATGCAACTCCCAATGGCTGACTACTAACTACGCCCAGTGAATTATTCCCAGCACTCCCACTCTCCCATCTCTTGAGTTTCCCTCCCTCTAACTTTGAGCCTCCCTCCCCCTCCAACCCACCATCCCCTCTGAGAAATTAGAATACTGTTGGCTTCCACAGGCCAACGGTATTCCAACTTCTCAGATATTAAGACCCCCCACCTCCCCACTCTCTGCTCCTAGACCCGGCAACATGTCCCCACACCTCACTAGAATCCAGAATGGAGAATATCACACACAACTTACACAAACTCAAAGCAGACCTACAAAGACCTACTGGCATCCCCTTAGAGTCGTCCAAGAATCAGTGGCCTACTAGGGATCTAAATATGAACAGTCGTATTTATGACCAATTCTCTAACCATCTCAACATGCCTACAACATACTTCCTAACCAACTTGATCTCATCTTCTCTGTTACCCACACAACTGAGATGGAGAACCTTACCCCACCCCAGTGTGCCCACTTGGCCCTCCTGATGAAAAAATATTTTAACCGACAAGGATGTCTGCTCCCTCCTCCTATCATATAACTCATTACACCCTGATAACATAGACAGTCACGCTCTAATCCAATCAAACCCACACAGAGAATCAAGACTCAACCACAGAGCAGTAAACAAGCACAACCTTAAGCGAGTTACCCTCACACAGACTACCCAGCTAATTCCAACCCCCATCTAAAATGCATGCTACTCAATTGCAGATAGGCTAAAAGACACACGGCGGATATTGCTGACCCTATCCTCGCACATGAACTTGACCTTCTAATCCTGAATGAAATTTGATTAAATGATTCCTCTGCATCTACCCCTGACTTTCTAGTTCCTCCTAACCATGGAATCACTAGATTAGACAGATCTAGCAGACCAAGTGACAGCATTGCCCGCATATACCGTAATAACTTATCAGTTAAAGAGTCACAGTCCCCGTTCTCTCCTCATGTGAATACTTATTCATCGATATCGCATGTAACAACAAGTCTATTTGAAAACTGCACATGATCTGTAACCCTCCAGGAGATAACCTTTCTTTTATAGAACAGTTCATAGACATCACAGCAACAAACAAAGGACAACACTGTACCCAAATCTTCCTTGGAGACTTCAACCTCCACTGGAATGATCTGAATGACTCTGCAGTTAATACCCTCAAAACATTTCTTACTGACCTCAATCGGTTCAAATCTGTGACAGCCCCACACACAACAAGGGAGAGACCTTACATCCTTACATCATATCATTGCCAAAACCAACTCCATTCAACTTGAATCTATCCTCCCCTGTGACTAGTGTGACCACCTCCACATCACATTCTTCATTACTGAACTAGTAAGAACAAATACAGCACAACCGACGAAAACCAACATCTGGAAAAGGAGCATACATATCATTAACCATGATGAATTGACATTTCTCAGCAATAACACCCTGCCTCCTTCTGGAGACATGACAGACACCCATGATATTACAAACAACTACACTAGTTCCATGAAGAATATTCTAGGTTCGATTGCTGTGCTACAAATAAAAAGATTGTCCACCAAAGACTTCACACCATGGCACAATGGTAGCCTCAATACAAAAAGACGTATACTGAGATGTGCTGACCGATGGTGGAAATCCCTTGAACACCTCAAGCAATTGAGATCCCTGAGGAACTCATAAACTCATATTGCGAATGCATCAGAAGCTTCAAAACTAATTTCTTTAAAAAACAACTAGATCAAGCTAGAAGCCATCCCCAAAAACCTTTGAACTTGTTCAACTACAATCAAATGGCCTACCCAACCCTCCCCTAGCTGGATCCAGTACATCACCAAACTGCAAGAAATGTGCCTCCTTCTTCTTTGAGAAGATGAAAAACATGAGAATTGATTTGTAGAGGGCTTTGGAGCATCATCCTCTCTTACTTCAATTCAGCCTCTACCCCTCTCTGATGGCTGCATCCTCATGCTCTACTGGGCACATCCTCAAAAACAACTCCTTATGGATTTCTTTCAAACCCTTTCAGGAATACTCCTTTTTCAAAATTCTAGCAGCGCCGAAACACTCAAACCACTTCAATGACCCTCTTCCCTCAAATTTCTTCAATGAGATCAAACTGTCAATACTCCCTCTCTGGACTAAGATTGTAAATGCAGCTCTACCTGAAGGCACTATCTCTGACTGCCTAAAGTCAGGCAGGTGTCCCTCATCCTAATAAAAAACAATGGCAGATCCCACTGATCTAAACAACTTCCACCTGATCCCCAACATTCCAACACTTACGAAGCTCCTTGAAAAATGTGTACACATCCAACTCTGTAACCAAGTTAAGCAATTCTTCCTTCTGGACCAATACCAATCCGGCTTCCACCTAAGGCAAAGCACCAAATCGGTCATTACACACATAGTGCACTATGTGCTAAAAATGCTGGATCAAAACTAATCATGCCTCCTAATCCTTCTTGAGCTATCTTCGGCATTTGATACAGTTAAACTGAACTGAAAGATTCAAGGTTAACCACTCCCTATCTAAGACCACTCTGGTCACACTAAGGGTCCCACGGGGTTTCTTCCTCTCACCTACTCTTTTTAACTTATTCATAGAGACTTTAACCGAAATTCTGAGTTTATCCAGCATCCACTATCACATGTACGCTGACAACACCCAACTATACCTGAAAGTCTTCTTCCCTGAAGACATCATATTCCTCAACTGCACTCTACAGATAACCTAAAGCTGGCTGGCAGGCAACCACCTCAAACTAAACACTCTCGAAACCAAACCTATTAATCACTCCGCCCAACCAGTCACCCATCATTGAGGAATGGTTGAAACAACTAACAGCCCTCAACTGCTTACTCCAAGTTATTGATTCAATGCAATCACTGGGAATAACTCTCAACAAGAGCCTTAACATGCAGAAGCACACCAGTGCTGCCAGCAAAGGAGCGAACCTCCAAATGATCATCTCAAGGAAACTAAAACCCTTCCTACAACTCAATGACCTCAAACCTGCAGTGCAAGCCCTAGTAATTCCTAAGTTAGACTATGGTAGTGCAACCCTCTTCGGCCTGCCCAGACCCAAAATAGCTCCTTAAGGGCCTCCCTTAACTCTGCTGCAAGACTCATCACGGGATTGAGATGAAACAGCCATATCACCCCTGACTTAAAATCCCTCAATTGGCTACCTTATGAAGTAAGAATCCAGTTAAAATAGCCTACATCCCCAAAAGCCTTACACTTCAATACCCCAAGATACCCTGCTAAGAAGTTGGAACTTTCTGGCAGCTGCAGATCCCACAGACACTCCAGCGCCTTCTTGCTGAAACCACAGAGATTATGTAAAAAGAAAACCTACAACCAAGCATTCTAGGGGATTGCCCCGAAAGTTTGAAACTCATTGTCCCCTGAAACCAGACTGAATCCCTCAAATGTTTCTTTCAAGGAAGAAGTTAAAGGACTATTCATTAACAAATGTATGCCCTAGATCCTTGGATCTCCTCTACCAGTACCTCTCTTGACTCATCAATTACTCCAATCACTACTGCTTGCTGTTATGGTTTTGATTATTGTTTTTCTTATTGTTATTGTTTTTGGACTATCCATTTTTATCTATATATTGTGGTGGCCCCTCCTGTATCTGGGGCTGCCTTTTGGTGTCTATAGCTCTGCTCGCTGAACATGTGTAAAGCGCTCTGATACCTGCAAGGGTCATGTTTGCGCTATATAAACTTTTTTTAAATAAACATATGGGTGGCTCTCATCTAAGTAACTACATAGCCACTCACAACAATTGTTTAATATAATGCAAACCTATTTATACTGTTAAACACACATTGAGTAAATAATCTTAATATAAAGGGGTGGGACACTAAATTAGGCTGTGCCATAACCATATCCAATATTTCTAATTCGCTATTATCGAATCTGGTAGTTCTTGATGTTTGCTGTCCTAGACTGATCATTAGCCAAACGCCATATTGAGTAGTTGCGTCCAGCACATAAACATGACAGACAGAAACAGATAAGTATACTTTTCTATTTTTCATCAGTGCAATCAAACTAAAGAACATCCTCACCGTTAAGATAGTATGTGACTGGTGGAAATTCTAGCTGAATAGTTCTAGAATTTGTATTCTAGCTGAAAAGTTACAAATAGTTTCCCTGGCTTCATGTCAAACATACAGGGAACAACCTTTACAACGCAACTTTTACACCGCACTACCATTACATCGACTTGCACTAGATGGCGTGCTAACATTAGAAATAGTGTTGTTTACTATCCAAACACCTTCCCTACTGCAACGTGGACTGGAGTTAGAATAGTAAATTACACATTTCTAATGTCAGCACGCCATCTAGTGTATGTCGATGTAAAGACTTGCGTTGTAAAAGCATGCGTTGTAACATCGCATGCGTTGTAAAACTTTCGTTGTAACAGCATGCGTTGTAAAAGCATGCGTTGTAACGCCATACATCCCAAACATACAGCTTTCTGGATATTGGATCATCAGTGTGTTTGAATGGGAAAAAACTGGAATGTTTACTGTCAACAAAACACATATTTTAAACATTCAGATGTTTTTAGATACCACAAAACAGTTCCAGTATGAAAATTTCCCAACAGGGATTCTACTATCCTTTCTCGGAGTACATTTCAGTAGCTGGAAATTAGTTAATGTACAAGCAGCACAGAGTACACAACGCGCATGTTGGACTTGGCTATTTCTGCAGGGTCACCCCTAAACAGTTTGCCTTCACCCTCTTGTTTTCTTACCCAATTTTTGTTGGCTTTTAGGACTTTGCACACATTAGCACTGCTAACAAGTGCTAACGTACTTGTGTGCTGTCTCCTTAAAACATGGTAAAATTCACTTACACTCAATTGGCCTATTTAATTTACTTGTAAGTCTCTAGGAAACTGGCACTACATGTGCCCAGTGGCCTATAAATTAAATCCTACTAGTGGGCCTGCAAAGACATGCAGATGATGGACGGAATGCATAGCAGATCAAACATTCACCCCCAGTCAAGAGATCTGGGATAAATCCATTGTTCTTTTGCTCACCATGCCACCCCAGTTTAGAACCAGCCATTTGCAAATCAGCCTTGACCCTGTACCACATGTGAACGTTCCAGCCTGAACTGACAAGCCAAGTCCTCCCTGGACCGGACCCAAGCATCCTGGGACCAGTTTCAGGGCATCACCCCTCATCAGCCAGGCTAGCTTGAATCCAGTGAGCCCGGACCCACATTTGGGCATACCTGGCTCACTTAGGACCAGAAGGCAAAAGACACACAGATGATGGACAAAATACAGAGCAAATCAAACATTCACCACGGTCTAGAAATCTGGGTTAAATCCATTGTTCTTTTGCTCATCATGCCACCCCAGTTGAGACCCAGCCATGGGCCACAAGTGGGCCTACAGCACTGATTGTGCCACCCGCTTAAGTAGTAGTTTAAACCTGTCTCAGGCCTGCCATTGCAACCTGGTAAAATAAACATTTTTCCAGGCCCAATTCTTCCTTCTTAATACATACAAGTCACTCCTAGTATAGGCCCTGAACAGCTGTGAGGGAAGAGTGCAATGTATTTGAGGAGTAGGAAATGAACGTTTAAGTTTAACATATCCTGATAGAGAAAAAAAACACATTTGCTTTTCATTACTGTAAGACCTACCTCTCCCATAGGAGAACATTGAGTTACCTTATTACATTTAATAAGTGATAACTGCCAATTGGGAACAGGTAGACAGTTCGAGTTTGGTGGTTAAAGAATTGTAATAAAAAACACTCTTAAATGGTGGATTTTTAGTCACAATTCTGAAAATGTCACTTTTAGAAAGTTGACATTTTTTGTCCTAACCAATTGGTGCCTGCAGTCTGATACGGAGTCACGTGACTATGTGTAGCTGGCAGTTGGTCTTTGTACAATGTCCCCAGATAGTCAGACAAAGGGAAGATAGGTGTTGGCAGGATGGGCCAATCTGAGTTAGCAAGGCGGAGGAGCTATCAGCTACTACACTTGCACATCACAAAGTATCTGCCTGAGCACTCACACAAGGGGTTTAACACTGTTCGTTTGTGACCTCAGACTGTGTGCCGAAGATGGGGCCATAACAGGGAGAAAGGCGATGCCTGATCCATCAGGAGGTGGAAACCTCTAGAAGCTTGTTCTATTTCAAATTGGGCTTCAGCCATAAATATTGGATCCTTAGTCCCAACTCTTTAGTACACTTCTGGACCTGTGGAGTGTGCCAGGAAGAAGGAGTGCTGTGCTGCTGAAAAGACTGCCAATCTGCTGGACTGCTGCCCACTCTGCTGACCTGCTGCCCTGTTGAACTCTTGCCTGGGTGAGAAGGCCTGGACCTACAACTCTAAACCCAGGACCCCATAGTGACTCCAAGGGCTAGCTGGCTGGCTTCTTGATCAGAAGCATCAGGAACAGAACCTTAACAACCATGACCCCAGCACCTGGACTGTGCCAGCGGTGAGTTCTACCCTCCCAAGTAGTCCTATCTCAGTCCTAGTACGTTGGTAGTGGGTCTGAAGGTTCTCTTCCAGCATCAATGTGGATTCAGCAGAACCGACATATAACCTCTGTGGCGCAGCGCATCTCCAGCAGAACTGATGCTCGATGCATCGCTCTAGAAACTGACACATCACCACTGCTGCGTGGACTTCCCAGGCGCAAGGACCTTGCATCACCCATCACAGCCCACTGGAAGGACATCTCCATGCAAGGATATCACTCCACCCAACGCAGCCCATTGAAACTTGCGAAGCACAAAGCATCTCCACACAAGGACTTGGGGAGAGGAGTTGGCCTAACGGCTAGGGCGATCAACCTCGAATCTTGAAAACTGGGTTCGAGTCTTGGCATCGACGCTGAACATCCTGTGATTCTGGGCAAATCACTTAATCTTCTGTGCCTAACAAAAATGAATGTGTCCTTGTGTACCGCAACTGGTGCTATGTAAAGCTCTCTGATACTTGATACTTTCGGGTCAAGTTTGCGCTATATAAAACTCTGGAAAAAAAGAAAAAAGAAAAGAAAAAAAGGACATCTCATAGCACTTTGCAGCTCCCTGGAACCACCGCTGCTTGACCCATCTCCTAACCCAGACCTTGCAACACCTGTGCTGCGTGGCGCAGCATTGACGTGGAACTCCACATCTTTTCACAACCAGGATTAAGGTACTGTGTTCAGTAGACCTAAGTGGGTCCCTGTGGCCAACCTGCACTACATGATGGTTGGCTTGAACTTGTGAGTTTGTCCCTGTCCGGTGCGACTAGATAACCACAGTTGGTGCTTTGTGCTTCTTAACGCTATTTTCACTGAAATGTTGAAACTCACATATCTCCAGTTATACTGATTGGATTTTTGTTATTGCAATCTTGATTCATCTACGAAAGTGTACACTAGTTTTGTATTGTTCTTGTGTTTTCACTTTATTACTGTTTGAAGTCCTGGATTAATAATTTACACATTGCCACTAAATTAGGCTTGATTACTCTGTGCCAAACTACCGGAGGGTTGAGCACCGGTTAATTTGGGGTTTGCTTGTGACTTTACCCAAACAAGGATTGTGGTTGATGTTTGAGTAGGTTTTCAGGCCCCTGAAACAGTAACAGATTTCTTATAGTGCACAAGCAGGAAAGGAAACAAAACATGTTGATATTTAAAAAAATAATTCACTGTATGAGGATGGGGTGGGGGCTTTTACACCCAGTCCCCCACCAAGGCTCCCAGAAATAAGTTTGCTGATGCTAGTGCCCATGTCCAGGGGAGTTTTCACACACCTTAATGAACATTGGCTGTTCTAAGCTTTGAAAGACAAGATTGTAATCCATTCTGCAGTTTTTCCTGCCACCATGTGATATCGACTCCTTGCTGGGTGACTATGGGCAGGTAGCTGATTTTGTGTGACACACGGTGGTCCTGTGTCAGTTGACAGGTCTACAATTTAAAGTTTGTTGACATGTTAATTCAGCTTTGTGACATCATGCATGTGCTGATTAATTTACAACAGTGTGATAAACTGTAAGGTGGGAAATGTGACTGATACATAATCATCTTCCATACCTGATATTTACAGTGCTTAGAAAATGGTAAAGGTGCACTGATAAGTGGCACATACATATAAACAACTATCATTACTATCCACTGTGTCTATCTTGCAGCAAGGCAGTAAAGCGCCTTCACTTGCTTCTTTCATTAAACACATGCGGCACTGAGGAGATATCAAAATAAATCTGCAGTGTGCCTCCAGGATCACTCACATAATGTCAATGGTTTAAATATAGAAGCACAAAAATATCGGAAAAAAATGTCATGAACAAAAATATTGCCTTCCTATACTCAATTAATAAAACCACAAATATCATTGTTAAAACTGTTAATTTTCACTTATATTGAAAACACAAATATCAGAAATAAAAATATTGTCACTTTTTAACATATATTATGTCATAAATATCAATCCACACAATATCGACTGCAACAATATTGACAAAATAGTTACAATATTGATAATAAATATTTAAAAAACACTTTTTACTTAAAACTATTTTTTTTTAAAACATAAAACATTTTATACACATATTTCAATTAAAAATAAACATCTCACATATGCTCTCCATTCGTTCCATAGAAATTTACTTAAGGATATGAATAATTTCAAAAGAATTCTAATAGGCAGGATGAATAGCTAAAAATGTATGTATTAGTATATTCATTTGTTTATCAAACCTGCCCCACCAGGATAAATACAGAGGAGACCATTTGTCTGACATTTGTAGAATCCTCTAAAGGGCATCCTCCACATTAATCTGAATTGTTCTCGCGATTGAGGAGGAGCATTTAAATTCCATTACAAACCATTTTCTGCACACATTTCATTTAGACAAAATTTATTTAAAGTAAGGACTTCAGATTTGGTAAAATTGAATTTGTAAACCGGTGAGCTGGAGTAGGCATTTAAGAGCTCTGTAAAGGCAGGAATGTTGGTTTGTGGATCTGAGAAATATAAAGTGCATAAGCTGTGAATTTAATTTCCAGGTCTTACCTTTTCTGTCGAACAGCAGAAACTTACTGTGACCTGGATCGTGGAAAATAGACTAAACATGATACAAATAGACTACAAAATACAAGGTGGCAGTAAAACAAAATGGAGGCTAAATAAAACTAAAAAAAGGACTATCTCGTTATAGAAATGAATGGGAAAAATGTCAAAATGCTGAACAATTGTATTTAAAAATATTTAAAAAATATTGACCATGCGAAACATGTTATAAATGTTATAGAAATATAAAACATTTCAAAGTATAAATTAAATGATGGAATAAAATATATACAATTATACAAAAACAGCTTATGGTAACATGATATTGAAATATGTATATAAAACAATGTAGGAAAAGTTAACAAAAATGTTAAACAATGTAAAAATAGTGGTACATTTACGAGCAACAATTAAAATATGAGTTAAATTTTATATGTAATATTAAAAATGTATTACATTTTTGGTTTTATCTATATATAAATGTTTTGTTTTTATTTGAGATATGCATGTTTAAAAATGTAAAAATATAAATAAAATAAGCTTTCAAGACATAAATAAATTTGAAAAATTTAATAAATGGCTTTATTATATAAACCCAGGTAAATAATAATAATAATTATTACAAACATACAGCTAAGTATATTTTTATTATATTTCTAAACACCACCAATACCAATTAAATAATACAAACTATTTCTACTACATACAAAAACAATTTTAATAAAGGATTTCACACTGAAATTATAAAATTAAATAATCCAACATAAACCATTATTTAACAAAGGTACTGAACACTGAAGGGGTGACATTTACTATTATATCACACAAGAGGAGAGATAAAGGGCATTGGTGTGCTCACGCCTGCCCTTACCCACTAATCAAAACACAAAGATGGCATGACATTTAGTATTCCCACTCCAATCTATACCAATTTGAGGAAGATGTTGGGCACTAAAGGGGTGACATTTACTATTCCAATCCTATTTAAACCGAGTTGGGAAAAGTGTTAGACAACAAAGGGGCAACATTTATTACTCTCCCTCCATCTAAAATAATTCCGGGAAAGTGTTGGACACTAAATGGGTGACATTTACTATTCCCACTCCAATATATATTTTATGGGCCTGATTACGATTCTGTCCCGAGCAAATCAGTTCTGGACTAGTTTCCAAACAAATCGGTTTCTGCGAGTCCAGATGACCGATTACGATGCCTCCCAACATCATTCGGTCAGACTCGCATTGACTTTAATGGGAGCCTGTGTTCTGAATGAGAACACAAGCTCCCATTTAAAAAAGGGGTGGTTGGGGAAAACCTTGCACCCTGTGGCGGGCACCCCATGGTACCTGACAAATTGTGCATGGTTGGGAAGAGGGGTCTCTTGGGACCCCCACAGGCTACATTCGTACGTCTCTGGATGAAGGGGGGCCCACAATGGGCCCCCAAAGACTGATCCCGGCAGCTGTTTCGTCTCGGGCAAACCGAGTTGGAACGGCTGTCCAAATCAGTCATCGTAATAGCTTGTCCGGAAACCGTGTCCATAGAGCTGTACGAATCAGCTCTGAAAGACTCGTGCTTTCCTGATGTCTTTCAGAACCGGTTCGGACTGCTCGAACGGTTTCCGGGCATTGTAATAGTTCGTTGAGAAATCTGTATGATTCAGTCGGAAACAAGGGTTCCGAATCAGATTCTGCAATACCGAATCCCATCCGGAGCCTTTCCTAACAACATCGTAGTCTGGACCTAAGTTGGGGAGAGTGTTGTTCACTAAAGGGATGACTTACCATTTCTACTTGTTGGACCTGGCTTTTTCAGCAGGTTTATCCAAAGACATTTTGCTTTTTGCCCTCTTGTTTTGGACCCTTGTTTTGTTGGTTTTATTAATCTGGGCACTTTACCACTGCTGATCAGTGCTAAAGTGCATATGCTCTCCCTGTAACTTGTATTTATGAATTGTTCATTCCATGATTGGCATATTTGATTTACTGGTAAGTCCCTAGTACAGTGCACTGAGTGTGCCACAAGCCTGTAAATCAAATGCTGCTAGTGGGCCTGCAGCACTGATTGTGCCACCCACATGAGCAGCCTGTAAATGCAACTCAGACCTGCCACTGCCGTGTCTCTGTGCAGTCTAGTACTGCTATGTCGACCTGGCAAGTGCACCCACTTGCCAGGTCCTAACTTTCCCTTTTCTTACATGTGAGTCACCCCTAAGGTAGGCCCAAGGTAGCCCCATGGGCAGGGTGCAGTGTATGTGAAACGTAGGACATGTACTGATGAGTGTGAAATGTCCTGATAGTGAATTACAGTGTATTTCGTTTTTCACTATTGAAAGGCTATGTGTCCCATAGGATAGAATGGGAGTTTATTTAAAACATCTTATAAATATGACTTCTCAGTGGGACATGATGGAAAGATGGAGTTTAGTATGCCTGAACTCAGAAAATAAAAATATATCTTTTAGCAAAGATGATTTTTAGGTCTCGCACAGGCAGCGCTTGCGCTGCCTCTCCGAGGCATCAAGTAATCAGTATTAGTGGTGAAACTCCACCCATTGCATTTCTATTTGTTTTATGGCTTGCCATTGGGTATATCTGGCATTGCTCTTCTCTTCTCGCTCATTGATTGGCTGGTGGTCTGATATGTCACTTTCGTTTTGCTTCAGTTTTGCAGGAAACAGCACCGACCAACTACAGTTGAGTACCGCTACTAGGCTGTTATCTTTTATTTAGGGACTACTTCCTTGTTTTGTACTGCAGCTTTTGTGCTAATGTGCCTGAAAATTGTCAAATGAAACTGCCCTCCCAGGAGACAATAACTCGACTTTGGAATGAAGCTGCCGGCTTTGCTCGTTTAATTAACTGTCCCGTGAAGATTTTCTACCCAAGGTGCCTCGTGTGAATGAATCCGAAAGTGAAATGTCGCACTTACACCACATTCACACATGTACCAATATTGTGAGAAAAGGTAAAGGACGCATGTCAAATAAGTCAAACCACGAAACTCTCGGGTTTGCTAAAAATGTTTCTAACTTCTTTAATATTTCATAAAACAGTCGAACCAAGAAACGCACCAACTTTCAATATTACTATAATATTAAAATAATTTCGTTTGTTTCGATGCCATTGACTAGACTGTGACCTGAAGGTGTCGGTGTTTGACGTGTCGTATAACAGGTTTAATGAAACAAGTATCTATATGTGTGGCTGTTTATACCTTTTAAGATACCACCAGGTCTCTCTCAGAAGCTGGCAGGAGAATCCAGGGCCAGTTCAGCCCATCCTCCCATCTCTTCCATAAGACAGTACGCAGGACAGCGGTGTAAAGAACACTCACTGAGATAGCAGGGTGTGCAGTTCTCCTGTGAGAGAAAGAAATGAGCCTGCGTCCCCCAGAAGAGAGCTTCTGAGAGGCAGGAAGGCCAAAGAGAGAGGCGAGAGACAGATGAGAGACTTGGGGAGTGGGGGTGGTCTTCTTTCCCATAAGACCCTTTCCCCACTACTCGCGAGGTGTGCCCATTTCTGCCCTGAACACAGGCGGAAGAAGTGAGAATCGTGACACAGGAACAAAATATCATGATAGTGAGCAGGAAACTCCAGTGTAGACTACTCAGAGCAAGTACACAGCACTCACAGACAACCAGAGTATGGCACTGTCAGATAATACAAGTACAGTGTGCTGACAGATGGTGAGGATGGTGTACACACGGTAACGGAGGCGTAGTCATGGATACTGACAGTGCAGCGTACTCACTCATGGTGTACGTGAGGCATGTTCATAGGTAATGCGAACGCACACAGTGACAGATGCTTGCAGCGTTGTGTTCTCACACTTGCAGTCAGTGCTGTGTACTCACGCACAGACACTGCCAGTGCAGATGGAGGGTGAAACTTCAAGACAACAGGATGTATATACGTACATGCGTTTATATGCACCGAGCACTTTTTTCACACATTGCACGGTTTACACTGATCGTTCTAACTAGAAAGCACGGCTCTGTGAGATTATTTATCAGTGGAACATGATTTGTGAGGCCCTTCGACTCAATTATTCGTATACTATCAAGAGGATGGGGAGAGGATGTGGCGTAACAGCCAGAGCTGGCAATTTTGGAGCTAGGGAACCAGGTTCAAGTCTCCGCGTCGGCTCAATATCCTGTGATTCTGGGCAAATCACTTAATCTAACGGGCACAGTTAGAGTGCTGTACTCACAGATAATGCTAGTGCAGTGCACTCAATTACCCACTCAGGCCTGCGCCACAGTGTGTAGCATAGACTTGCAAATAACGGGGGCTTGCCATGACCCAGTATTTTGAAACATGGCTGTGGGGGCAGAAAGGCCTGTGTATGACAGAGACAAACCATGTGCGTAGCCGAACGCCGGCATTTTGAAATGCATTTTCATGAATAAATACGATAAATATAGTGCTGCCGCATAACGATGAGAATGCAAACAATTCCAATTAGCATATGTGACAAACGGTCCACTATGTTGACGCTGACGTATAGAATATTTTCCAGGATCCTCTCAAACACAATTGCGATAAAGTTTACATTTCGTATTTTTTCCAAAATATGATTACATGGAAAGGGGAGGGTTGCAGTTATGTTGTTTAAACAAGAATTCAGCAGCTCCGGTTTCTGCTACTCCCATGACACACTGTGTGCGTTGAAGGAAATAACTCTGTTTTCCAAAATCTGGGCTCCTTTCATTTATGTGGGATCCTTTAGAAGTTGGGATTTTTCCACATAAAAAAATACATTACTTTCGGATTCCCTCCATGCTGTGAGTGATCTGAGCAAAACACAATAGCCTCTGAAATAAGCATTTGCAATGCAATAGGTCTCGCAATTAAGCGAGTTTGAGCTATTGACACTCTGCTGTGCTGAACAACTGGAGAACTCTGTTAACGCCTGCTACTTGCTACCTGCTTCAGTTACGCCTTGCCGGACCCGCTTCGCGGGTCCCGCTTCGTCCGTTTTGACCTTCCTGGATTGTTTGTTTAGCGCCGTAGCGCTTCCCCGAAGGACTGTGTGTATCTGGGCTGCGAGCGTGCAGGGACTTCATTGACCAGAAGTCCCTGCCTGACCACTAACACACCTGGTCCGCTCTCCCTGATTGACTGCCACGCCCCCTGTTCACGAGGGGGATTTAGGCGCTTGTACCATCGTGTACCCCGGGAACACTCTGCTGTGCTGAACAACTGGAGAACTCTGTTAACGCCTGCTACTTGCTACCTGCTTCAGTTACGCCTTGCCGGACCCGCTTCGCGGGTCCCGCTTCGTCCGTTTTGACCTTCCTGGATTGTTTGTTTAGCGCCGTAGCGCTTCCCTGAAGGACTGTGTGTATCTGGGCTGCGAGCGTGCAGGGACTTCATTGACCAGAAGTCCCTGCCTGACCACTAACACACCTGGTCCGCTCTCCCTGATTGACTGCCACACCCCCTGTCCATCACCTTTTCTTTAAATAGAGTGTTTGCCATCCGCGTCGCGGGAGCGTCGCGGGAGAAGCCCGGGACAAGGGCGGGACCGTCTGAGGCCGTCCGAGGTTGGACTCGGTTGGGTTGGGCCAGGGACCCTGCCTGAAAAATTCTTTTAACTATTCTCGGACATATGAGCAGCTCGGACTATTCAGGGTAATCATAACAATTACTGATTCTTGTGTTCCAAGTGTATTGTTCTCCTTATTCATGCCTGGGAAAAAACAAATCCCAGCTAATAACACCATAGATAATTATCTTATTCAAGTTGTGGCAAAAATTAACAGCGACAGGAGATCCTCACTGGGATTAGATTCATCTAACCAATTTCTTATGGCCGATAAAGAGTTAGGGGATTCTTCGGTTTTACATAACAGTAGTACCTCTTGTGTGGCTCATGATTCTCTTCACGATATAAATACCATCTTGCCTAGTGGCGTAGTTGCTCTTACTGAAGCCATTAGTGATAGTGAAGGGGTGTCAGTGATATCCACCAATATTGAGTCCCCTATCCCTATTGTAACCCCTGTTCCAGCTCCGAGGGTTACTAGGGGCAAAAGTAAGGTTATCCCAAAACGGGGGGGGTTTAAGATCTGGTAGAAATAAAATTGCAACCCCTCCAAGGAAAACATCTGAGGATGAGGAGGATGATCTGTTCAGTGAAGCTTATGTAACCCTCTCCAATGCTCAATTTACTAAACTATGGAGCATGATGGACACAAAAATTAAAGGTATAGTTAAACCTCTGGTTAGTAAAATTGATAAATTAACCGCTGAGGTTAATAGATTAGGAGGTTTACTAGAGAAAACTCTGGTGAAGGCAGGAAACATTACTGA
The DNA here is from genome assembly GCF_964204655.1 of Triturus cristatus. Taxonomy (NCBI): domain Eukaryota; kingdom Metazoa; phylum Chordata; class Amphibia; order Caudata; family Salamandridae; genus Triturus; species Triturus cristatus. The sequence continues at coordinate 622,122,242 of NC_140585.1, forward strand.
AGTCGCTGTGTCTAGGGTAGAGCCAGTAACGAGTAAAACACTATTTGGCGAAAATAGTGGATCTGATTCTATTCCTGTACCACTGTCTAATGTACCTAGTGGTGCCTCTGGAGTTGTACCCCCTATTTCCACCACTAATAATTCTAATACGGGGAAAGGGTCTTTCGAGCTTGTAGTTGAAGCCTCTCCATTAGTTCTTGTCCTTGCAAATGTCCCCCCTTTGGCATCTGGGGAGGTTGAATCAGTTCCATCTTTATTAAATAAATCTTTATCGTGGCTTACAAACAACATGGTAATATCCCCCTGGGGGAAGCAGCAACTATCTGAAGAACTTGTTAATGCCAGGAGGGTTGAGTGGATTGGTAATAGAGTTAAGAGGTTCAGGGGGGATTGTGTTGTTCTCAACTTCACTGACCCCGAGGTACTATCAAACATCCTGCCTAACATCTTGCCTCCACAGCGAAGGTCAACCTCAATTGTTCCACTGACCCTGGACTTCTTTTATCCTCGGAAAGGAAGAGGTCCGAATCCTAGTATTCTAAGAACCAAATGGAACGTTGTGACCAATAGGGGTAGTAATGATGTTGGATTTCGTGAGTGGGGTCTAGGTGTGGAAAATAGATTTTCTGCCCTTTCAAACTTGGATGCTTGTGATTGACAACCATTTCACCATTCGTTTGATTCACGCTCTACTGGGGAGCTAGGTCATCTCGTAGGCACTCGACCTGAGATTGTTAATCTTGAGGCCATAGCCGGTTTAATCATTGAAAATGCTAATAACAACGGTATAGACGATATTGTGTCGAATGGGCTCGTCTCTAGCCCTAAACCTGTAATGGCACCAGATCTTGGGAATTTATTATCTTGGAATGTGGCTGGGCTATGTTCCAAGCTGGATTGTGGTGATTGGTTTGGGTTCGTTAGCAAGTTCGACGTTTGTATCTTTCAGGAGACATGGGCCTGTGACCCCGTTTTTGCTTTGGGGTACCTCAATTTCCATGTACCAGCTGCTAAGGGCCCTAAAGGGCGCCCGATGGGGGGCCTTACTATATGGGTCAAACAATCCCTAAAGGTTGTAGTAAAAAGCGTGGAGATTGGTCAAAAAGATATTCAGCTCATTAGACTCATGAGTAATTTATCCTTATCCATCGATATTTATAATATATATGCCAGAGGTGGAAATGTAGGAAAATCTGTGGTTCTTCTTACCCTGTATAATCTCCTTGAGACACATTCTAGTAGGAAAAATATAATAATTGCAGGGGATCTAAACCGCACGTTTGAACCTCTAGACACTGGTGAAGCTTTCCTAGGTGTAGAGGAAGACAAACAATGAGATATCCCCTTACTAGATACTATCCCAGTAACTCGTTGGACAGAGGATATTTTGGGTCTGAATGCAATGTGCCTCGAACAAGGGTTAAGAGCTCTGAATGGAAGGACAAAGTCAGATAGAGTACCAGCTATGACCTTTAACAATGGGAGAAGCAAAAGTCGTATTGACTATATCATTTGTAGCTTTTCCCTTTGGTCAACTGTTAGTGATATGGTTGTAACAGAAATGTTAGAGAGTGACCATAATCCACTATGTGTTACTCACAAATGGTGGTCGTCCGAATCCAATGCTTTTAATCCTCTGGATGATCCCCTACCCCCGCTAATTGTACCAACAAATGATATGCGTAGGCTAAGATGGACAAGTGTTAGGACAGACCAGCAAGCCATAGAAAAAATAGGAGTTGCGACCGATAAGGCTATTATGGCCCTAGAATGTGTGGCAGGGAACATTACGGGTCAAGTCAATACTATCAAAGTACATGAGTTTCTCTTCCAAGAAATTAAAAGTTACTTCTTGAAACCAGTAAATCCAAAGACGACACGTGTTTATAGAGTAGCTAAATGGTATAATCATGATTGCAAGGTGGCACGAATTTCTCTGGGAGTGGCAATTAAGAGCAAAAACCTGGGGGCTATTCGATCTGCCAGAAAGTTTTACAAAATTTGTATTGCCAAGGCGAAAAGAGACTGGGACGAAGCCCATTGGGATAAGTTGAAGTGTGCTAGTGATCGAAAAGATTCTAGATTATTTTGGCATATTGTCAAATGGGGTCAAGAAAGGTCTGAAGAGGCAAGTAATAACAATGTCCCACAGGACGCCTGGATAAATTTCTTTAGTGATCAGTATGCTATTAGGGACCAGATTGTAAATAGTACCTGCCCTATTTATACATTTTCTGAAGACACTCTCTTCACGCAGGGTGAAATTCTGTCGGCCCTTAAAACCGTACACAGTGGATGAGCTCCTGGCATAGACGGGGTCCCAGCGGACGTCTTTTTAAATGACACTGGAAGGTGGTGTAAATATATATACTTGTTAATAAACCACATTGCTAAGGGTGCAGCCATCCCGGTATCATGGCGGGGTGCTGTAATTATTCCTGTGTATAAAAAGGGAGATCGTGCCCAGCCTTGCAACTACCGCCCAATTAGTTTAATTGATACAGTGCAAAAAATTGTTGGGCGAGTGATTGTTAACAGATTGCTCGACTGGGCGGAAGAATATAACATTCTATCTCCCTTCCAGGCTGGGTTTCGCAGGGCTACTAGTACTGTGGATCAAGTTTTTCGGTTCCAGCTGATTCAGTGGAGGACCGTGGTGCTAGGTGGGGGCAGCCTTTATGCGGCTTTTGTCGATTTGCGGGCTGCCTTCGACCTGGTGCCAAGGGCGAAACTGTGGGAAGTACTTGTGGCCTTAGGGGTCCCAGGAGTCTTGCTGACTTTGATCATGAGATTACACGAAGGTACCTACGCTAAAATCCAATGGGGTGGATACGGTAATGATACAGCCGAATTTCCTGTTGAGCGTGGGGTTCGGCAAGAGTGCTCAATGGCACCAACTTTGTTCACCCTTTTTATTAACGGCATTGTCCCCCGCATTCAATCACAGGCAGTGGATGCTCCCTCTCTTGCAGGTGTAAAAGTTCCGATTTTAATGTTCGCCGATGACACGTTAATTTTATCCAAAACTCCAAGTGGTCTGCAAAAAGCATTGGCCATATTCGATAAGTTTTGTGGGGACCACGGTCTGGAGGTGAATGCGTCTAAAACAAAACTCATGGTTTTTAACACGCATAGAAATTTTAAATCTAATATTACCATGAGTGGACGCACTCTCGAGGTTGTCAAATCATTCACATACCTGGGGATCCTTATCTCTAACGATAATAGGTGGAACCAGCATCTAAATATTGCAACATTAAGGCACAAGCAATTAGCTGGCACCATTATTAAGGAGCATGGGAAATCACTGACCAAACTGATCAAACCACCCCTGATCATATATGAGGCAAAAGCAATTGGGTCAGCATTATATGGGGCTGAGTTATGGGGGCACGAAAATTTGCAGGAGCTACAAACCTCTGAGAACAATTTTTTTAGGAAACTAACGGGTACTCCACAGAGTAGTCCGTTATTGCCTTTGAGATATGAGCTCGGCAGGAAAGAAATCTCGGAAATGGGCAAACTACGACCGATTTTATATTGGCGTAGGTTATGGACCACACCTGAGCTCTCTCATTATGCGGCTGGGTTCATTGACGTTATTAAAGCAGATTGCTTTAATAGAATTAGATGGTTCAAATCATTAAAATTCGCACTATCTGAACTGGGTCTAAATGCATTATGGTCTGACCCAGCTGGGGCATTATTTCCCAATAAGACAACCCTAAAAAATATTTTTGGGGAAAATGTTGCTAATAGGAGTTTGCTCAGCATCAACTGTGGGTCCATGACTGCTAGTTTCCTTGAGGTTAAATTGTACCCCATATATGAACTGTACTGGGATTATATATCCAAACCTTTGGACAGGAAACTGTTTTTTCAACTAAGGGCGGGCTCTCTTCCTCTTCGTAATTTAACATCTAAGTGGAGGGAAGGAGGCCCAGCTACCTGCCCAGTTTGTGGGGAAGGTAACGAAACTCTTGGTCATTTTTTGTTCTCCTGTAAACTATACTCTACACCAAGGCGAGTTTGGCTGGCACCTATGTGTAGGAATCTGGGTACTAAAAGTAGTATGGTAGCTTTGCGCATTGTCAGATCGACTACCTTAACTTGGATCATAATCGCCACCGCAAAGTATTTGGGGTGGGCGTGGATAATAAGGCAGAGATTGCTAGTACGGTGACTACTCTCTGCCTAGACGTTCAGAGACTGCTAGATTATTGTCTATTCTCTGTTTTAGTGTAATTTATCGTGTCATCTGGAAATGAAATCTTAATGGTTCTTTTTTAGTATAAAGATATTATAATTTGTACTTAACTGTATTTTTAACACCAATGATCTTTATACCCGTGACTATGTATATTTCTTTTTGAAAATAATTGGTTCTTCTAAAGATATGTGCTTATGTCAATAATGACTATTCAGATTTAATTGTTTTTTATTATATGTTTGTATGTTTGCTTTTATGAGTAATACTCGAATAAAGCACTTTTGACTTGACTTGACTTGACTTGACATTTCAAATAACAATGCCTTTTATTTTTATTTATGTTTTTGAAACATAAATGAAAGGCATTGTCATTTACAATGCCAATACCTTAAACTTGCGTAAATGCGAGACCTATTGCATTGCAAATGCTTGTTATATTGTGTGTTTGAAAATACCACTTTTAGAAAGTGGGTATTTTCTTGCTTAGTTATCCAGTATGCCTCTGCTGGTTTGTGGATTGACTGTCTAGCTTTTGAATGACAGGGGCTGGGGATGTGCATTCTCTAAGATGGCCACAGGGGGGTAGGTTTGATGATTTGTCCTGCCTTTGGATGAGTAAAGGCTGGACTAAATAGATATGGCCAGCATTTAGAGTAGGGGGAGGAGATTTCTTTCACACCTGAATGAGCCTGGTCTGCCTGGGACAATGCTGTCTCTACCTCCTGCCGGGCAGCTGCACCTGAGAGGACAGAACTGGTTTTGGCTGGGCAAAGACCTTCTCTGCCACCAGAGAACAAATACATTTGTGCTATGAAAAGTGGGGCCCAGACCCCTGAACTTAAGATCACTTTTAGACTTCAAGAGGAATTTCTGCCAAGGAGAAGAGCTGGAAGAAGCTGGAGGAGGAGTACTGCCCTTTGCAGTGTGCTGTCAGGGGTTGGCCTGCAGTAGCTGTTTCTGCCAAGGAGAGGAACTGTGTGTCTATCCTACTTGAGAAAGTATTTCCAAGGGCTTGGAAGTGGAGCTTGCCCCCTGTTCAAGAGGGCTCAGGAACAGCAAAGACCTCACCATCCTTCTGGGCACAGTCTCTGGAACTGCTGGTTTCAGTTGCTGCAGAAGAAAAGGGCAACTGACTCTGTCAATGAATCCATCTCAGGATTCTGTGCCCTAAAGGAGCCGCAGAAGGCACTGCTGCACTTTGCACCGCATCCTTGCTCTCACTGACATCTCTGGACAGTCGTCACCGAGCAGCTGCTGGCACCACTTCGCATCGCCTTGTCTCATTCTGCTTGGATGTCACTGACACCAACGCTGCCTGACCCGAACATCGACCGGCTTCGTCCCCTGCACTGCAACCTGCCAGCACCGCATCGAGCACTGCCTCATCCTGTACCATAAGCCTTGATCACACCAACGCCCTCTGGATGATCGTCACTGAGCAGCTGCCTGTACCGCATCATGAGGGCACCACACCCTGCACCCCTTCCATTTTTGCAACGCAACCGTGACGTTTGCCCCCAACTGACTCACACGGACGTGTCGGCCGCAACGAGAAAAGTCTGTCAATGCTTTAGCTGGCCCGTACCAACGTGGTCGGGTGGAAATGTTAGATTCTGTTGTTTACAGCATCCTTATCTGGCATAAGGTTATCTTGCAAAGCAACTATTTTTACAGTATTGTGTGTTGTATTTATGTCGTATTTGGTCTTGTTTGGTTTAGATAAAGAATTGCTTATTTTTCTAAACAGATGTGGTGTACATTTGTAGTGTTTTCACTATACTATTGTATATGTGCATAAAAGCTTTACACACTGCCTCTGAGATTGAGCCTGTCTGCTCGTGCCTAGCTACCAAGGGGGTGAGCAGGGGTTATTTTAGAAGTGTAACCCCCTCACCCTGACTAGGAAAAAGGGTAGCTACTTGGACAAAGTTGCAAACCATTGCCAAATAGAGACCCCCATTTCTAACACTACTCCAATCTATACTAATTTGGAGAAGACACTAAACGTGTGACATTTACTATTCCCACTCTAATGTAGACCAATTTGAGGAACGTATTGCACACTAACAGGGTGACTTTACTAATCTCACTCCAATCTTAAACAGTTTGGGGAGAGTGTTGGATGCGAAAGGGTTAATATTTAATATTCCCAGAACAATCTAAAACAATTTGGAGAAAGCATTGGACACTAAAGTGGTGACATATACTATTCCCACTGCAATCTATACCAATCTGTGGAAAGTGTTGGACACTAGGGGGAATATTCACAAGAACGTGTGATAACTACCTCAAGAGTAGCCTAACGCAACTCTCAACATAGCAGCCTATTGTGGGAAAATTGCGCCGTGCCAAATATTCACAACACAGCGGTACCATGCGATAGTCACCAGATAACACATCAAGTGTCAGCGTAAAAATCAACGCCACGCCGCAAAAATGCGAAACACAAACGCAATAAATCATGGGATGAGGCCAATCATGGTACAAAATTCAGAGAAAAGCAGACATAGGCCTGCAAATCCCACGCATCTGGTGGGAAAATGCACTTTAAAAGAAAGGAAAAAAAACAAAACCCATTCAAACTGCGTAGCACTATGGATGCACCCGGACCGAGTGCAGAGGACAAGCCGAACCCCACAAGCCCCATGGAGGGCCAGCCAGGAACCCCGTGTTTGGGGAAGGGCAAGTAGAAGAAGAAGACAGGGTTCAGTCCGCAGAAAGACCAGATCATCATCACGGAGGTGACAGAACACCATCAACAACTGTTCGACACCTCCACTGCAGCACTGGCAACACAAACGGAAATATGACAGGCCATCGTCACCAACGTAAATGCAGTCGGTGTGTCGAGGAGGTCAATGGATGAGGTCAAGAGGCGCTGACATGAAGTGCACAGCCAAACTAAACAGAAACTCGCCGCCAACAGGAAGCCAGCAACGGCGACAGGAGGTGGGAGTCCTGCAACACAGGAGGAGCTGGATGAGCTGGAGGAAATGGTGGCCACAGTCAGCAGTGTGGAGATGGTGGCAGTTTTTGGGGCCCTGGACACAGCTCGATACGACCTGACCCAACAGCAACAGGGTGAGTAACAACCAGGGACTAGGGGGACGGGGGAAGATGGGCACAATGACACAAATGCACAATTATGTGTAGTACACTGCAGACCCACAATGATCGTGGAACATGTCCCTGATAGCCTTGGCACACTGCAGCACACATAGAAACACTAAGTAGGCCCCTGTCCACAATGCACACAAAGGGGCCCCCCTCTCTATCACCAATATCACAATTGACCCATGCGCATGTGCTGAATCCAGCAAAGCAGCGGCTCTGTGACTCACACTGACTATGCTAGTGACACTGCATGCCCGATAGCATGGCAGCAGCCAAAAAACATGACATGGCCCACGATTCGACATGGAGGTGGCCCAGTGCAGATCACATCTGTAAAGGAGCAGGTGACACTCTGACATATCCACGTGAACCCACAACACATGCCATACAATACACGCAGCAGACAAACAATGCACCAGGCCACAAAATCTGTCAGAGAGCACATATGACCCAAGTCTAAAGCAAATCATCCCCCGAAAAGAACACAAATCAAAGGCACCCCACCTCAAAGGGAGAATGCTACAAGAAATCAGAACTGCAGGGGCAACTCCCCCACAATGCAGCACACACACATAGCAAGCACAGAACATCAGAAATGACGGCAATGTGGCACAAAGAGCAACACCAACACCACAGGACAGAGCTCTCAACAGGTTCCGCACGTGCGTAGTAACCGTCCACTCACATCTGGCATTGCCTGACACTGTGTGATGACAATGTACGGGTACTACCACACATCCGTCATGTAGTTGAAAAACACACTGACTGCCATCAAATTGCCAGCTCCACCAAAACAGTCACAATGTACATTGGCATGCAGTCTGAATGTAAACATCTGCAAATCTTCAACCTACATGTGTAACTCTGTTAACCTGCATCTTCCCTTTAAATTGCAGAGGGACAAACAACACCTCCTGCAGAGCACACCAGACTTCCCATCATTGATGATGAAGAGGACAACCTGCACATATGTTAAGACACCCTCCAACAGATAATGGACAGCCTCCGCACCCCATCGCCAGGAGCAGAGCAGGTCAGCTGCCCCGAGAATACCCCACCACCTGCACAGACCACACAGCAGGCAACACACACCATCACAGCTGTGTCCCAGGACCCCCGACCAATACATGGAGTTCCAACAGCATGTGTGGGCTTGCCAGGGGGAGTTGCCTAAACAGCTGCGGGTGAGTTTCGAGCTGGTGGCAGCCAAACTCGATGCCATATGTGGTTGTCTGAGTCCCATTAGGGACCACGTACAGCCCCTGTACGCACCATGCTCCACCACAGACCTTGGCTGACCTCGCTGTACAATCGAATACAAGTACTGTCTGGTCAGACAGGTACCAGCGATGACAGCACAGAGTTGGCAAAGATGCGGAGGTCAATGGAGACCATGGAGACCATGGAGCAGATGCTGTCTGGAAGCATGGCTGCCAGGGCTTGACACCAGCGAGTAGTAGCTGAGAACTTCAATGCCCTGCGGTTCATCATCTTGACATTGCTGCCACTGAGCCTGTCCCAGATGACTGAAGCGGGAACATCGACACACACATCACCGACCCCTGACATGTCAGTGGCACACAGTGATGCTGCCCCATCACCTTCGCAGTCTGATGTGTCAGTGGCACACAGTGATGCAGTCATCACCCCGCCACACACACCAGACACACCGGACATGCAACCCGTATCAGGGGAGTAAGATGAGGATGGTAATTACTGTGTGAGGAAGGAGGCAGTAGCATCCATCACCGCCAAATGGCCTGTCCCTGCCTGGTGGTGCTCTATGCATTATGCCCTGGGACAATACCTCCCACTGACCCCCGGAACACTGCAACATTCACCCGGACCCCGACACGGACTGCCATATCTTCACTGGTGGACAATTACACAGCAATCCTGCTGCTGACTGCATTTCCCCTCTTCCTAATCACTTTTCAATCCCCAAAGGACTCTGGTTGGCCCACCACTGGGCTTTCATGTAATGTGGGCTTGGATTGCCATGTACAGCTCCAGCTCTGTCTATCACCTGAATGAGAATAAAACATTCTAAATCACACAGATGTGTCATGACTATGTTCACTCACGTATGGAGGTATGGCTGGATGTAGGGACAATGATTGCACATGAAGGTACACCCTGGTAACTGAAACCGATGCGCATGTGTATCCCTGAGACACACGGCCAATTGGATTACTGTGAAGGTGAGGACTAACTGTGTCCCCATTGCACAACAATCTCACAACCCCCCAACGTAGGCACATGTCCATGTATTAAATAGGGCTGTGCGTAGGAATGACCGAATCGGTCGCAGGCCAGGAGTGGTGTCCTACATCACATGTGACAAGAGAACTTCACGTCGCATACCTGCTCACGCACATCTGTGTGGAAACATTCTGTTATGATATATGACATTGCTCCACATGGTCAGAGGTTAGACGCCATACTCTCATTGCTGAAGTCACATAAGTGCACAGGTTGGGCAGCAACTATCCCAAAACAATGTCTGGCTCACAGAGGTGGAGCTTGCAAAAAGGAACCACCTCCATTGCACATGCGTCAGTCAGTTCCTCCCTGTGTAGGGATTATGCTCATTGTGGCACACGAGTGGACAATCTAATCAACACACATCACAGTTAGACACCAGTAGAGTGGCATAGACTTTATTGAAATGTGCGTGTCAGTACAGACGAGGCTACGGCCACAACAGGCAGGGACATGCTTAAGAAACTTACACGCAGCATGGGAACATGTAGCGGTTCAGAAAATGGTGAGTCAAAAATGGACAACAATCATCACGGATGGCAACGGTCTCAGCCCACCTTGCCTTGCTGGACGAGTCATGTGTTGTTTGGCGTCTGCCCATTGCCTCGTGTGAGGGGGCACGACTAACTGCCCATGGGATCTGCACAGTGCTCTGCCACCGGAGTGAGCCGGTTACCTGCTCTGCTGACAGTGCTCAGGTGAAAGAGTCTGACAGGTTCACATGTCGAACTACAGTGCCATGTGTGTACTCTACCCCCAGCAGTGTGTCCGAATTTGTAACGTTGCCAAACAACGCTGTGTTGCTCCGACCATGGACCTGCATCACCTTGCACAGGTGTGTGTACACACGCATAGTTCCACACACATGCATCCAGAGTCCTGATGAAGGCAGACATGTCCTCTGTTGTGGTGGGATATGTGAGCAATCCCCACGATGCAACAAGTTGTTGGGACCCGTGCTGTGGGTGACAATCCGATGTGGCTGCAGGAATGTAGTTACTCGTCCATGAATGCCCGTGCAGCTTCATGTGCAATGTGTTCCAATAGTACATTGTTGGCATGTTCAAGGAACACCAGGGTGAGCCAATCCATTAACTGGTGTGCTCAGCCCTCACCGTTTCACCAATCCGCAAGACAGCCCAATAGGCCTCGATGTGGTCACTGCACACGAGGAATTGTGCCATCTCCCATGCGCAACTGCCAATTCATACGCGGTATGTCAAGGCATCCCATGCACGGCTGTCTCCTTTACACTCCTGTTCGTGATCCAACAGGGGGTGCAGACACAAGTCATAATCCAGTTCATATACGGTTGTGTTGGATAGGCAGACATCCATGGGACACTCGAAAGTGCATGTTTGGCAGTGGAACCAGGGCTGGACGCAGGTGACGTAGGCCAGGCAGAAGCTCAGCTGGTAACTTATCCGTAGCACTGCCCGTGGCAGTGCGCCCAGTAAAGGCAGCATACCAGCACGGTACTGTTCCACAGGACGGAGATTGTGTATGTGCCCGGGATGGCCTGCCATTGCATTGGTGCATCTCGTGGAACCAGCACTCTTCTGGACTGCGGCAGTTGTGTGGAGGATATGCCACAGTTCTGTGCAATGATTTGAATGTGTGTTCAATGTTGGGGAGAATGGGTTGCTGGCAGGGGCTTCTGTGTGTGGGGTGTGGATAAGTCGGATAGTTTATTGGCGCAATGCTTGATGTGGGAGTCGTCCCCATCTGCCATGGCATCTCTCTCAGGGTGTTCCAGCCGCGTTCTGGACAAAGGCTGGAGGTGCAGGTATCCTCCCGCCTTCTGCATTGGAACAATGGAGCTTTCATCCCTGATGTTTGTCTGACTGCCACTTGCATTTTCGGAATGTGATGTGGCTTTGGTGCTGGGATTGGGACAAGGCCTTGGGCTCATGGTGTACGGATGGTGATACACACACACACATGTTGGCATGTGGAGCCAGGTGCCCGAGAGGCCTTGTGCTACTTGTGCAATCTCACTCCGTCTCTCTCCCTCCCTCCCTCTCTTTCCTTTGTAGCACGACATTTGCACCTGTCGGCCCCTCACACCTGATCACTGTCAGCAGAGCAGACAATCAGCGCACTCCGGAGGCATTGCACTATGCAGATCTCATGGGTAGTGAGTCATACCCCCTCACACGGGGCAATGGGCAGATGCCAAACAACACATGACTCATCCAGCAAGGCAAGGTGGGCTGAGAGCATTGCCATCCGTGATGCCCATTTTAGCCCCAACATTTTCTCAACCTCGACATGTACCCATGCTGCGTGTAAGTGTCTTAAGCATGTCCCTGCCTGTTTGTGGCTGTTGCTTCGTCCGTACTGACACGCACATGCCAATAACGTCTATGCAACTCCACTGGTGTCTAACTGTGAGGTGTGTTGTTTGGATTTTCCACTCATGTGCCACAATGAGCATCATCCCTACACAGGGAGGAACTGACTGATGCATGTGCAATGGGGCTGTGTCCCTTTGGCAAGCTCCACCTCTGTGAGCAAGACATTGTTTTCAGATAGGTGCTGGATGCCATGTGCACTCATGTGACTTCAGCAATGTGAGTATGGTGTCCAACCTCTGACCTTGTGGAGCAATGTAATATATCACAACAGAATGTATCCACACAGATGTGTGAGTAGGTATGCGACCTGAACTTCTGGTGTCACATGTGCTGTAGGACACCACTCCTGGCCTCCTTTCGTTTGGGTCAGTCCTACACACAGCCCTATTCAATACATGGACGTGTGCCGAGGTTGGGGGTTGTGAGATTGTTGTTGATGTGCAATGGGGACACAGCTAGTACTCACCTTCACAGTCACCCTATTGGCCATGTGTCTCAGGGATACCCATGCGCATAGATGTCAGTTACCAGGGGGTACTTTCATGTGCAATCATTGTACCTACATCCAGCCATACCTCCAAACAAACTCCATAGAATGTTTTATTCACATTCAGGTGATTGACGGAGCTGGGGCTGCACATGGCCATCCAAGCCCACATCACATGGAAGCCCAGTGGTGTGCCAACCAGAGTCCTGTGAGGAGTGCACAGTGATTGGGAAGAGGGAGAGTGCAGTCCGCAGCAGGATAGCTGTGTAATAGGCCTGCGGTGAAGAAATGGCAGTCTGTTTCGGGGTCCGGGTGTAAGTCGCAGAGTGTTCCGGGGGTCACTATGAGGTGTTTCCCAGGCTATGATGCATAGGTCATAATCAGGCAGGGACAAGCCATACGGCGGTGATGGCTGCTACTTCCTCCTTCCTCACACAGTAGTTCACATCCCCTTCTTACTCCCCTGATACGGGTTCTGTGTCCGGTGTGTCCAGTGTGTGTGGCAGGGTGATGGCTGCATCACTGTGTGCCACTGACACATCAGACTGCGAAGGTGATGGGGCAGCATCACTGTGTGCCACTGACACATCAGGGGTCGGAGCTGTGTGTGTCAATGTTCCCGCTGCAGTCATCTGGGAATGGCTCAGTGGCAGCAATGGCAAAATGAAGTACTGCAGGGCATTGAAGTCCCCAGCTACTACTCGCTGGTGTCCATCCGTGTCAGACATCCTTCCAGCCTGCATCTGCTCCATGGTCTCCATTGACCTCTGCATTTGTCCCAACTCTGTGCTGTCATGGCTGGTGCCTCTCTACCCACACAGTTCTAATGTACGATTGATGGCACCACCGAGGTCAGCCAAGGTCTGTGGCAGAGCATGGTGTGGACAGGGGGTGTCTGTAAGGGACTGTACGTGGTCCCTGATGGGACTTAGACACCCAAGTATGGCATCGAGTTTGGCTGCCATGAGCTCGAAACCCACCCGCAGCTGTTGAGCCAACTTCACCTGGGAAGACCACACACGTTGTATGTGCTCCATGTATTGGTCGGGGGTCCTGGGAGACAGCCGTGGTGGTGTGTGTTTCCTGCTGTGTGGTCTGTGCAGGTGGTGGGGTCCCCTCGAGGCAGCTGGCCTACCCTGCTCCTGGCAATGGGGTGCGGAGGCTGTCCATTATCCGTTGCAGGGTGTCTTGACATATGTACAGGTTGTCCTCTTCATCATCAATGATGGGAAGTGTGGTGTGCTCTGCAGGAGGTGTTATTTGTCCCTCTGCAATGTAAAGGGGAGATGCAGGTTAACAGAGTTACACATGTATGTTGGAGATTTGCAGATGTTTACATTCAGACTGCATGCCAATGTACATTGTGACTGTTTTGGGGGAGCTGGCTATTTGATTGCAGTCAGTGTGTTTTCCGAATACATGAAGGATGTGTGTGGTAGTACGAGTTCATTATCATCACACTGTGTCAGGCAATGCCAGATGTGAGTGAACAGTTACTACGCACGAGCGGAACCTGTTGTTAGCCCTGTCCTGTGTTGTTGGTGTTGCACATTGTACCACATTGCTGTCGTTGCTGATGTCCTGTGATTGCTATGTGTGTGTGCTGCATTGTGGGGGAGTTGCCCCTGCAGCTCTGATTTTGTGTGGCCTTCTCCCTTTGAGGTGGAGTGCCTTTGAATTGTGTTCTTTTCGGGGCCTGATTTGCTTTTGACTTTGGTCATATGTGCTCTCGGACAGATTTTGTGGCCTGGTGCATTGTTCGTCTGCTGTGTGTATTGTAAGGAATGGGTTGTGAGTGCACATGGACATGTCACAGTGTGACCTGCTCCTTTACGGATGTGATCCGCACTGGGCTACCTCCATGTCGATTTGTTTGCCATGTCATTTTTTGGGCTGCTTCCATGCTATTGGACATGCAGTGTTACTTGCATAGTCAGTGTGGGTCACAGAGCCGCTGCTTTGCTGGATTCAGCACATGTGCATGGTTCGGTTGTGATATTGGTGATAGGGGGGCCCTCTGTGCACATTGTGTATGGGGGCCTACTTGGCGTTTCTATGTGTTCTGCTGTGTTCCAAGGCAATCAGGGACATGTTCCACGATCATTGTGGGTGTTCAGTATGCTACGCATACTTGTGCATGTGTGCCATTGTGCCCATCTCCCGTCTCCCCCTGTCCCTGGTCGTTACTCACCCTGTTGCTTCTGGGTCAGGTCGTATCATGCTGTGTCCAGGCCCCCCAATCCTGCCACCGTCTCCTCACTGCTGACTGTGGCCACCATTTGCTCCAGCTCATCCAGCTCCTCCTGTGTCGCAGGAGGCCCACCTCCAGTCTCCGTTGCTACCTCCCTGTTGGCGGCGAGCTTATGTTTGGTCTGCCTTTTCAGATCATGCCAGCACCTCTTGACCTCCTCCAGTGACCTCCTCGATACTCCGACTGCATTGACGTTGGTAACGATGGCCTGCCATATATTGGTTTGGGTTGCCAGTGGAGGTGCCGAACAGTTGTTGTTGGTGTTCGGTCACCTCCGTGACGAGGATCCGGTCTTCCTGCGGACTGAACCCCGTCTTCCTCTTCCTCTTCTCCTTGCCCTTCCACGAACGGAGGGTTCCTGGCTGGTCCTCCATGGGGCTTGTGGTGTTCAGCTTGTTCTCTGCACTCGGTCCGGGTGCATCCATGTTGCTACGCAGTTTAAATAGTTTTTAGGCTTTTTCTTCCCTTGCTTTTATGGTGTTTTTTCCCGACAGACGCGTGGGATTTGCAGGCCTGTGGCTGGTCTTCGCTGATTTGCCTCATCACATGATTTTTCACGTTCGCGTTTCGCATTTTTGCGGTGTGCCATTGATGTTGACGCTGGCATTTGATGCATTATCCGACGGCTATCGCATGGTACCGCCGTGTTGTGAATTCCAAGTTGACACAGAGTTATTTTCCCGCGATGGGCTGCAATATTGAAAGTTGCTCTTGCGGTAGATTTTTTTATAAATGTCTTTCTTGAGTTTCTAAAGTATACACCACAAGATTGTCATCATGTAGAAAACAAAATTGCAGTACTTGTCAAACAATCCCCACATGGGGAACAGGTAAAAACAACAACCCCCCTTGCCCCATTAGCCTGTGCTGTCTTAATAAGCGTACATTACATCACTTCTAAGCCTAGTCTAGAGGAATATGTCACCCAGAACATAAAGGAAACATCCAGTCATCAAGTAACAGGCCCAACAATAGTCCAGCATGAAGGGTCCGGAAACCACTTTTCCTAGTATAGTCATCCGTACATTCCCTCGTAAGCCCCCCTCCCATATTTCGCACTTCCCACCAACCCCCGGGGGGGAGAGTATAGGATGTTTCACCCCTCAAGATATGAGTCGGTCATCCCCCTCCTTCTGTTCCGTCTCCGTGGCAGCCACCTGGAAGAGGAGATATGTGGTTAGTGGGCCCCATATGACTTTTGGTCGTTACGAGAGTGGAAGCAACTCCGCATAACAGAGCGATTGTTCCTGCCAGGTAGTCAGGTCCTGTATCCATTCCTTGAATTTAGGGGCACGTCCCCGTCCCCATTTGCAAGCCACTCTGCGCTTGGCTATGATGAATCTCAATGCAAGGAACTTTCTATGTACAGTATCTATGTCCTGTGTGCATCCCAGCAGTGCTATCAGTGGGGTCGGCTGAAGCGGTATTTCTAGCATACGTGACATGCCCTCAAACACCTGTTGCCAGTAGTCGTATATATGGTGACATTGCCATGCCAGGTGATAGAAATCTGCCCCCTCCCTCCCACACCTCGCATACCTGTCCTCATCCCGTAGCTTGAATTTGTGGAGTTTAGCCGGGTATAGTATAATCTGTGTAGAAACTTATAATGAATGAGTCTCAGCCGACTACTAGCAGTGAGAGCTACTGTCTGCTTACAGCTGAATTCCCACTGGTCATCCGTTAAGGGTGCCTCTAGGTCTTTGTCCCATTCTACTCGGGCAATTGAGGTGTAAGATAGCGGGGCCTTTTGCATGTGCTTATACAAGAGCGAGGTTACATGTCTAGAAGGTTCCGATTGCAAAATTGCGTGTAGCGATGGCAGTGTGAGTGGCTCTGAGGGGTATGATGATGTGGCAGCTCTCACGCTCTGCCTAAGTCGAATGTACATAAAGAGGTCCATTGTGGTAGGATCATGAGTGCTAAAGAATTGTTCTCTAGTTCGGAAAATGCCTCCGATGCAGAGTTCTCCCCATGTAGTGAGTTTAAGTTTTTCTAACATCCAACGGCATAGTCCCTCATAGGTAACCTGTAGTGATGGGTGATATACAAGGGCATTTTAGGTGAATACATCATTGAGACCTCCCATCTGGCTGTTATCTTCCTCCAGGCCATGTTAATGCAGTCAACCGTGGACGGGTCCCGTTCCTGGTCCCCTCCCGAGGTGAACAAGTAGCCTGAGGGGGGTGGGGGGAGGGTAGGGGCCATGTGGCCGCCATCGACCGCCGGATGCGGCATAAATGGAGGCGGATGAAACCAGTACACTGCAAAATGTGCCTGGGCACAGTAGTAATAGAATTCGAAATTGGGGACATTGAACCCCCCTAGTGTGTATGGCAGCATAAGTGTTGTTAGGTTGAGTCTTGCCTGTCTTCCCCCCCAAACTAGTCGGGTGACCTGCGTTTTTAGTGTCTTAAAGAAGAACCTGCCAGGATTGTATGGCATGTTAGTGAAAATGTATAGAAATTTGGGTAAGAGAATCATTTTAACTAATGAAATCCTCCCAGCCATAGAGAGGGGTAGGGATAGCCACCGGGTAATGGTGTCCGCCAATTTGTCTATTGTAACCCCATAGTTATTGCGCATCAGCTCCTCTTTGTCCCTAGTGACTTGAATTCCCAGATATTTAACATCGTCGCATTTCCATACTAAGGGGTAGTCTAATTGGTGCGGCTTGGTCGAATCAGTAAGTGGGAACACCGCTGACTTGGCCCAGTTAATATCCATGCCTGAGATGACCCTAAATTTGGTGATTTCTCGCAAAACGGGGTTAAGATTGTCCTGGGGTTCTTAATGTACATTGGAACATCGTCCACGTATAGGGAGACTAGAAGCTGTCTAGAGGGATACACCAATGCCCGTTCTTTGTGATGCTGTCTAATTTTCACGGCCAGGGGTCTACTGAGAGGGCAAACAAAATGGGAGAGAGGGGGCTGCCCTGCCTCGAGCCGTTAGAAATGGCGAAAATAGCAGATCAGGCCCCATTTAGGAGCACAGTGGCAATCGGCTGTCTGTACAACAACTCCACCCAACCCAGAAAAGCAGAGGGCATTCCCATGTACCGCAGGGTGCCAAAGAGGTAATCCCACTCCACCAAATCAAATGTCTTGGTGGCATCAAGGAACACCGCCACGGCTGAGCTATTGGGATCTATGTCTTGTAGGACTGCTAGCAGCGTCCTAAGATTATGCGATGTTGCGTGATTGGGGAAGAACCCTGACTGGTCCGGCAGAACCAGCGACTCCATCAGGAGGTTAAGTCGGTTAGAGAGTACCTTTGCCAGTATTTTAGTATCGCAGTTTAGTAGCGAAAAGGGGCGATAGGATTCGCAGTGAATTGGGGGCTTGTCTGGTTTGAGTAGTGAAACTATCTGGGCTTCTCTGGCTTCATAAAAGACCTCTTTCAATATAGGGGCCAATAGCGTAGAGTATGCCTTATAAAATTCTATAGGAAGGCCGTCCGACCCCGGCGTACGCCCTGACTTCATTTGCATTATGGCTGTAGTAATTTCATATTTTTCCAGTTCAGTGCTCAAGAATTCCCATTGGGTGTTGCCAAGCCATGCCAGGGCCGTATCCTCAAAATACTGAGGGAGGTCAAGCGGCTGCCCTGTTTGAGAGGTGTACAAAGCTTTATAGAACCTCACGAATGTGTGTAATTGGTCTGGAAGGTTTCTGTGGATCTCCCTGTCCGAGTCCTGTGTTTCAGCTATATAGTTAGAGAACTTGGGTGGGCAGACTAAGTTTGCCAGAACCTTCCCCAGGCGGTCCCCTTCTCCATACACTCGCGCTACGTGGTATTTACCCCGGAATTTACATTCTTGTTCCGCTCCAATGTTTTAATGTCATTTTCCAGCCGGCTAAGTTCCTTCTGAATGTCTTTTAGGATCCCCCTACCCTTAGAGATACAACAGCCCCATATCATGCCTTTAACCCCTTTGACGCGCATGACGGAACGGTTCCGTCATGCACGTCGGTTGGGCTGTGCTTATGACGGAACCGTTCCGTCATGGCCCCGCCCGCGCTCAGAACCTTCAGCGTGGCGCGGAAATCCGCGCCGCGCTGAAGGGGTTAAAGGCCTCCCAGACCGTGGTGAAGCTGGGTACTGATGCTACGTTACGTGCAAAGAAATCTTGGATTTTTTGTTCGAGTTCGGTCCTGAAGACCATATTGAGGAGGTGCGTGGGGTTAAGGCACCATCGGGCGTAAGGGGTCTGGTCTATCGGAAGTTTTAATGCTAATTTGATGGGCGAGTGGTCCGAGTATGTACGTGCTAGGTAAGTGACCGCATCCACCCAGTGTGCTATGCCCACTGAGACGAATAGATAGTCAAGCCTGGACCATGTAGAGTGGACTGCGGAGTAGTGCATACCCTCATTTTGTGCGGGATGCGTGTAGCACCATGTATCAAGGAGATAGTTGGTAGTCACAAGGTCAGCTAGCAGTTTTTTGAGTGGCCGTATAGTGTGATGCAGTAGCTTGGTATCTGTCCATCTCCGGGCACATGGTTGTGTTAAAGTCACCCCCCCCCATAACAGGTAAGTAGAGCCAAGCGTATGAAACTTACTCCATAGTAAATTTAGGGTCTGGGAGTCGTCTGTATTGGGACCATAATAGTTTGCTATTTTGATGTCTTGTGAAGCCAGTCGTCCCCAAATCAAGCAATATCTACCCTGAGGATCAACTTCAGTTCCTCCCAGAACAAAAGTTATATTACATCTGATAAGGATTGCAACCCTTGTGGAGTATGAGGAATAGGACGAGAAGCAGCGGTGGGAGGCCCATCTAGCAGCAAATACAGGCGTGGTTGCAGGGTCTAGGTGGGTTTCCTGCAATAGGGCTATGTGTATGTGGTGTCTCTCTAGGTATCCTATGACCTGTCGCTTCTTTCGTGGGTTATTTAAACCCCGAACGTTCCATGATAGGATGAGCATCTTGTTATTGGTGCCTACAGTGTCTGTCATTTCCCCACCTTAAATAGATTTGTATTGCGCATGTGCTTTGAAGGCTGGGCTGCTTAATAAAATCAGGCATTACAGGGCATAGCATTCCTCCCCCTCTCACACCGACGTCCCCAACTTGTCGGGCATAGCTTCCCTCCCTGGTCAACTACAGACTAAAGTAACTTTCAACAGATCACGTAAAAATGGGGGATTGCCCACACGGGGAAGACACTAGGGGCCCGCAACTTGCCATCTCCCTTCCTGTGTTACACCCACATGCCACCAAGTCTTCGTAAGACTAGCAGCATTTGTGGGAGGAAGGTGAGTGCCCGGGCGGTCCATTGGTCAGAGTTTCTTCGTATGCAAGGGATCGCTGGCTAAAATCAAGTAAAAGTACTATTAGGGGTCTAAGTAGAATAAGGCATCAGATAAACTGAGTGGGTAGTGTGTCATCAGTCCAGGGCCAACTTTGGAGATTGGGATCTGGAACGTGAACGGGCGGCTGTGTCTGTAGGGGACATCCAGCGGCAACGTTTGAGGTAATCTTCAGCCTGTTGAGGATTTTGGAAGAAATGCTGCTTTCCTTGGTGAGTAATACGAAGTTTCGCAAGGTACAGCATCGCATATGGAATGTCTTGGGTTTGCAGCTTCTTCTTGACAGCAACATATTTGCGTCTCGCCGCCTGTACATTTTGTGTGAAGTCTGGATAGAAGGCGAGGGTAGTATTTTCGTAGTGGACTTGTTTCTTCTCACGGGCTAGACGTAGCACTGTGTCGCGATCCCGGTAGTTGAGGAATCGGACTATCACCGGGCGTGGTGGTGCTCCTGGAAGTGGGGGTGCATTCAGAGACCTATGTACTCTTTCTACCATCAGGTGGTCTGAGAAGGATTCTTTCCCAAACAAATCCACTAGAAGCTGCTCAATGAAGTCCTCCATTCGGCACGTATTGGTTGTCTCCGCAAGGCCTAGGATGCGAACATTATTTCGCCTAGAGTGGGCCTCGAAATCCTCATTTTTGTCTGCGATGATCTTGAGGAGTTTGTCCATTTGCGAGACCCACTCTCTTGTCTCCGTGGCCCCGTTCTCCAGGTCAGAGATCTTGGTTTCCGCATCTTTGAGTCTGTGGTCATGCTGATCCAGTTTGTGCACCACAGAGTCCAGTCTCGCATTCATGGTGTCTATTTTTGTGTCAATGGATGTCAGACTGTTTTTCATGCTGAGCAGTAGCGCCTTCCAGTCTTCATCTTGGCTTTCTGCTGTGTCCGAGTCAGCATGGTCCGTGGAGCCAGGCTTGGACACCTTGCGTGATTCAATAGGGATTTTAGTTTGCTTCGTGTCGGTTCTGCCCATCGTGTTCTCTGCGGTACAGTGGAGCCCTCAGGCAGGAATGTAATGGGTCACAGGCCCTTTGGAAACAGGGCAACTTAGGCGCCAGAAACTTATCACGAAATGGCCGCTGCCGTTCTGTACCTCACAATCTCGCCTTGGCTGCGGAGAAGGGTATAGCAACTGTCACAGGTTTCTGTACTGAAGTATGGTCCCCAAGCAGCGCAGCCAGTTCTTGTGATCAGTCAGTATGGGGGTAGATGGTAAAGTCGCTGCCTTTCCCCGCACCAGGCGCGAGCCCACAGTGCATGTGCAGTGTTATCTGGCCACTCAGATCGCTTCGAATGGCGTCCCCACAGCCCCTCACCTCTGGGATGCAGCAGCAGGTGAGGATGTCTACTTTCTTCAGGGCCGTGTCGCTGGCTATACTGTTTGCTCAGATCAATTCGAATGGCGTCCCCACAGCCCCTCACCTCTGGGATGCGGCGGCAGGTGAGGATGTCTACTTTCTTCTGGGCCGTGTCACTGGCTATACTGTTTTCTCCGCTTGTATCGGGGCCTACTCCACCACCCTAGGCCTCAACATGCGTGTGGTTATGGCTCCAACCCCTCGCACCAGACCCTCAGCGCAGTATCTGTCACGGAGAAAGCAGGCAACTTTTCACTGCCCCTACACCATTAGCAAGGGGCAGGGCGCGTGGCAGAGCTCCATAAGGTTCCAGCTTCGGACCACCAATCAGGGCAGTGGCAGTACCCTGAGCCGCTTGGTGGATACGCTGGTTGCTTTGGGAGTGAAAGCGGAGTATTTTCAATTTTAAAGCTGAGTCCTTTTAATATATTTTATCCTGTGATTGCTGTGTACTTTTAAAGCTTTTAAACACTTTTAAAGCTTTTAAACATTGTTTCTTGAGAGGCTGCTTACCTGGGATAATCGTGTGCCTTTGCTCCTTCCTCCTCCTTCTCGCCCCGGTCCGACGCGGTAACTAGTACCGTTGCGCGGAGGGCGGAGAAGGTCAGGGCAAGGCACTTCCGGTGACAGTCAGGCAGCGGGGAGGCTCAAATACGCATGCTCCGGAGCCCGCACAGCGGTGATCAGGGCAGTGGCAGTACCCTGAGCCGCTTGGTGGATACGCTGGTTGCTTTGGGAGTGAAAGCGGAGTCTTTTCAATTTTAAAGCTGAGTCCTTTTAATATATTTTATCCTGTGATTGCTGTGTACCTTTAAAGCTTTTAAACACTTTTAAAGCTTTTAAACATTGTTTCTTGAGAGGCTGCTTACCTGGGATAATCGTGTCCCTTTGCTCCTTCCTCCTCCTTCTCGCCCCGGTCCGACGCGGTAACTAGTACCGTTGCGTGGAGGGCGGAGAAGGTCAGGGCAAGGCATTTCCGGTGACAGTCAGGCAGCGGGGAGGCTCAAATACGCATGCTCCGGCACCCGCGCAGCGGACGCGCGCAGCGGGCGCGCTGCTGGCGCGCCAAAGGCGCACCTAAGGCAAGCCCGTCTGCGCCCGTCCGCGGCCGTATGGGGACCGAGGCCAGTCCCCCCGGTGGTTTTAGTAGAGCACTATATTACAATAGTCAAAACCTTCTTGCTCTTCGCCCCAAAACTGCCGTTACTTGCATTCACTCTATGTATGCCGATGGCCTTATTAGAGCCTGTAACCACTGTTCCTTTAAATTCAACTCTATGCTTGAGGGAAAGATGGGCTCACCCACTCTAACCTGCGGTCTCTTGAACTGCCGCTCTCTCAGGAAACACGGGCTAGAAATCTATGACCTCCTGACTGATAATCAGGTCGATATCATGTTTCTCACTGAAACCTGGTTGGACGAGGATGCTGCTCCTGAGCTCCTCGAAGCACTACCAGTTGGGTATACTATCAATCGTATTGATAGGGACTCTGGTAGGGGAGGTGGTGTGGCTATAATTTCAAAGCACGACATCCAGTGCCAACTTGAGCCTATCGCCATTACTGACTGTGACGTCGGCCTGTTCACTATTATGATTGATAGCAAATGTATTGTGAATGGCCTCCTGGTTTACAGGCCTCCGGGGTATCCTTCCCGGTTTGTATCAAGTCTGGTTGACTACCTTACCCAACCTGCTTTGCGCTATAGCAAGCTCATTTTGCTAGATGATCTTAATTTACATCTGGAAGATGCCGGTTGCACAATGGCACAAGCTCTGCGCCAGGAACTAGCGACACTTTAACTTCAACTTAGTGTCACGTGCCCTACCCATCAGAAGGGCCATTTGCTTGACCCTATCTTTACCAACTGGAAGGAGGTTGTGGTTGGTACCCCCCTGCCTTTGATTTGGACGGACCACTACTTAGTTCCCTTCGTGTTACGGACCCCCATGTCGAAGGTGCAAGTGCACTTGAATGAAGGTATAGCTTGCCGGAAATGGACTAGCTTCTCCCCGGACAAGTTTAAGAGTGCCCTCCTGATGGGGGGTCCGCCTGGGGGTGAGGACGCTAATAGTGCCTGTCTCGAACTGGATGGGAGGATAGAAGAAGCTCTTAACAAGACTGCCCCCTGGTCGTGGAAAACACTAACCAGAACCAAAAAATCTGCCCCATGGTTCAATAATGTTCTGAGAATGGCTAAGGCAGATTGTAAACGTGCTGAAAGACTATGGAGGAAAGACTTCTCTGGGCAAGGGAGGAACGAGTATAAAACATCGCTGAAAGCATATCATAGGCTTATCAGGAAAACCAAGGCTGAATACTACCTTGAAAGAATTAGGTCTGCGGAAAACTCCACTAGAGAACTATTTAGGGTCTATAAAGAGATCTCCACTCTGGACGCTATAGCAGCGCCTGCCGAACGCTGTAACCAAATAGCGGAATTCTTCTCCAAGAAGGTACTAACAATCTACTTCTCTTTCCTGATGTGGTTCTGGCCGACCAAGACATATGGGCTAGGTCACGCCATGCAACTGTAGCTGAGGAGGAAAGGCTTGAGAACTTTTTCACTCCCCCTCCCGGAACTCTGATAAACATTTGTCGGAGTGTATAGTCAGGGTCTCCTAAAGACCAGGCCTCCCCGAGAAGACTTGAGGGGTGCTTAGAAGCGCTGGAACCCTTCATCAGGCATCTCCTGGAGGTCTCATTTGAGACCAGCACAGTCCCTAGCTGCTGGAAGGAGGCAGTTGTTCACCCCCTCCCAAAAAATCCGCACCTAGGCCTTGAACGCCTAGATAATCTACGACCCATCTCTCTTCTTCCCTATTTTGCCAAGATCGCTGAGAAAGTGGTCAACCAGCAGCTCACGGCTCATAATGGGAAATTCCATCTTTTACATCCCACCCAGTAGGGCTTCCGTTCATGTCATTCGACGGAGTCCGCCCTTCTCCTGGCCACTGAGACCATTCGGCAATTTGTGGACGCGGGTCAGACTGCAGCCCTGATCCTGCTTGATCTCAGTGCGGCCTTTGACACGGTGGCCCACAAGATATTGGTCGACCATCTGGAGAGGGGAGGCGTGTCTGGGAGGGCCTTGGGCTGGCTCACCTCTTTTCTGAACAATCGTAGCTTCCAGGTGAGGCAGGGTAAGTTCTACTCGAAAGTGATGGCACTACAGCAGGGGGTCCCTCAGGGCTCAATCCTAAGCCCCACCCTTTTTAATCTTTATGTGGCTCCCTTGGCTGAGATTGCTGAAGGTTTTGGGATTGGAGTGGTATCCTATGCCGATGACACCCAGTTGGTTGTGTCCCTGACTCAGGATCAACAATCGGCAGCTCCCAACTTGGTGGCGTGCCTTCAAGAACTTGCAGCCTGGATGGACATAAACTGCTTAAAACTTAACGGCAATAAGACCGAGGTGCTGGTAGTGGGAAAAGCTCCCTCTGTCTGGTCGTCCACGTGGTGGCCGCAGGATTTGGGCCCTACTCCTGTTCCTTGTGCCCAGGCAAAAAACCTTGGGGTCTGGATAGACACCCACCTCTCATTTGATTATCATACCAGACGGGTTGCGGGCACATGTTACGGAGTTCTAAAAAAACTTAGGAAAACTCTGGACATATTGCCCGCTGCGGCCAGGAAGACCATGATTCACGCACTTGTGACATCCCGTCTTGATTATGGGAATGTCCTCTTTCTGAGTGCTACAGGAAGGTGTATACAGAGACTCCAATGCGTACAGAATGCAGTGGCCCGTCTAGTCCTGAAGCGTCCAAGGAGAGCACCCTCTAAACCGGCTCTTACTTCCTTACACTGGCTCCCTATTCGGGAACAAGCTCGTTTTAAAGCACTATATCCCACCGCATTATGCAGGGAACCTCTCCAGTCTATCTGCGGAACCTTCTCACCCCCTACACTCCCACCCGCCGCCTCAGGTCTGAGGGGCTGGGTTTAGTCTGCATCCCGATGGTGAAGACAGCCAGGAAGGGGGGCCGCTCCTTTCGGTTTTTGGCAGCCCAGTGCTGGAACAAACTACCAGTTTGCCTTCGTTTGGAGCCCATTGAAGGCATTTTTAGGAAGAAATTAAAGACTCTCCTGTTCCCTCCTGAATAGACCTCAGTACCTGCTCTTGCTGCCTCATCGCAGCGCGGGGACACACTGTTCTAAGTGTAACCATGCGCTCTATAAGAGTCGTTAACATAACATTTCGGCTAAGGCTAGAGGCGATATTGTAGGGGTCCGTGGCCCGATGCAGTGGGCATGGCGGCCGCGTGTCAGTCTCCCCCTCCGTGACACCTCACCTCAGGAATGCAGCTGCGGATCGTTGCATCTTCCGATATCGTATTAGCGCTGCCGGCCGTGCCTCACGCTGCAGTTGTACCAGGGCCCCGGCCTACTTTACAGCCTCAGACCGTGGACTTGCATGTCTCGCAGCTCTGCCTCCCCTCTCCAGGTCTCCAGCGTGGTCTCAGACGCGGGGATGTTCGGCTCTTATCTGCATCACCCGCAGCACTGGTCCAGTGTGCGCCTGGTCAGTAGGACCTCAGGACTTCTGGCAGCAATTCGGCTCGAATTAGAGCCGTTAGAATGACTCAGGATGGTTCTGGAGGATATTTTTCCACCCGGCTGGCGAGAGCCTTACTGGTGTGCGGCCATCTTGGTCGCGCACCACCTAGTGCCCCTACTCTTGCGGTAGTTATCACACGTTCTTGTGAATATACCCCAATATATCTGGTTTCAGCGGCTTAGCTACCCTTTGTTACAAAGCAAAATAAAATATGCACATAAAAATACTTAAGGTGTCTAAACCGGAACAGTTGAGCAAATGCCAGATCTACCGGCATTGCCAATGCTACTTGATTATGGAAGTCTCTTGCTGCTTGCAGAATGTTGTAGCCCTTCGCCCTTTCAGATTTTGAATTCGCTGGTCCTCTTTTTACTTTAGTCTGTCACAAAAAAAGACAATTTAGGGCCACTTGAGACAAACGAAAATAATTAGCAGTATGTCCAGGCACACGAAGAACAGGAAGATACTAAATCGTGATGCGCCACACGGATGCCCCAACTGGTAAAAGGTCAGACATCCAACATAAATTCAGCCCACATATTTTGCCAAAAGTGCAGGCTGTTGAAATGAACAGTATGACTTCGTCAGCATTCCGGCTCTCGCTTCCAAATGCAAGCAAACCCATTCTTTCTATTAGAAAAATTGCAGTTCAGTGGAACCAAGCACTAAATGTAATCAAGGTATCACTTTCCGAAAAATTAAATGAGGAGCCTAGGGGCATAAGAAAAATTCATTACAAAACAACATCTGCCTACCCTTAAAGGTGATATCAAATATAAACTTCTCACACAATTTATCGCTTGGGAATGCCAGCTCAGGAACAAGAACAGTCTGAAACAGGCATCAAAAGATATAATAGGCTCGTTCTCATTTTGCATAAATGATAAGCAATTAGCTGGCTTTAGCTGGATCATGTTCTGAAAAGAGATAAGGCAGATTACAGGAATCTGTGCATTTCGGCTGCAAGCTGTGGCTTTCGGTTAGGCCTGGGCAAAAATTTCGTTCCGTTCGCGGAAATTGCGATAATTTGACATTTTTGCGTTCCGCGGAGAGCGCGAAAATGTCAAAAATTCCGGTTTCCGCAGCTTGGCGATAATTTGTTTCTTGCTCGCGCTGTAAAATGATACATTCTCGCGCGCGCGCGATCGCCTTACCTGAATCCCTGCGTTCGCCGACAAGTTTTCTTGATCCGGTCGCGTTCTCCATGAGATGTTGTATTGTTTTTAGCCATTTGCGCTGTCTCGCGACAGTTCGCGCCCGCAGTGACGTCATGCGTCGCGCGATCACGTCTTTCTTCTCGCGATCATGCACCGCGAGAACAACTCAAAACAAGATGGCCGCGCCCGCAAGCAACCACATGGGTAAGTTGGCGACCCGCAACCATGCAGAAAATCTCGCGAACATGCCGGAAAAAAACTTCCGCATCTTTGCGATATTTCTGCTTGTTTGCGATAATTTTAAACATTCTCGCGATAATTTGCGAAGGTTAATTCCGCAAATTCCGCCCACCCCTACTTTCGGTGCAGAGTATTTGGGGTGACAGCTAAATTAGGGTTAAAAGGCCCGGTTAACATTTGTATTTTTGAACTTATTGTGTTAAACATAATTGCATTTTTTTTTTCTCATTGCTATTTTTTTCTGAAACAAGTGTTAACGGAAAGGAATATTTCTTTTGAATAACCTTATATTTTTAGTAATATTTGACCTCCATACTGGCCCTTTCTTTAGGGTCTAAGTGGGCCAAGGTCTGACAAAGCAGGCGCTGGCAATATAAGGATGTTTAACCAGCACATTTTGGGGTCATCTATTTCACTGACTAAAGGAAACAAGCATCGGTAAATGCAATAGGTTTCGCCTCTGTGATTAATATTACATTTTCTGTTGTTGTAAGATTTAGTTTGGTGAGCAGATGTGCAATATATGTCACTGAAACCCCATAAAGGAATTATGACTTATTTATTGAGAAAGCCAATATATTGTGCAGCAACTGTTGCAAACATAGGGCCTCATTTATGAAAAGTGACACATCGCTGTGTGAAAACAGCGATGCGCCACTTTTCATTACGCCCTCCTTGCGACATGCTGAATGCGTCATATTTACAGTATGACGCATCATGTCGCAAGGAGTTACAGATACACCAGTATTTCTGACATATCTGTAGGCACAAAAATGACGCATTGTTGGAGTGTGTCACGAAAGTGACGCAACTCCATCAATGGGTCATTTCAAATAGACAAGTCCCATTTCAAATGTGCCTGCATCAGTCTTACGCCTGCTGTGAGGCAGGCGTAAGATATTGACGCATTTGCATCCTAGAAGTGACGCAGTGAAATCTCATAGATTTCACTGCGTCACTTCTATGAAGCTTACTTGCATCAGAACGCCCACCCTGTATACATTATACCTGGTGCAGGTATATTGTGGCACAGGGGTTTACAAAGTGACGCATCTACGTAGATGCATCACTTTGTTAATATGACACAACATAGCGCATCTTTCACACTACTGGTGCGTCACAAAATTTGACACACTAGTGGCACAAAAGTGACGCATGGGCTCATAAATAAGCCCTATAATGTGGGGAGATTACGTAAAGGGCAGAAGACAAAGAAAAAAAATATGCAGCGGCCAAGCACGTTTGAAATGCATGCACCCATGGGGAGATTAGGTAAAGGTTGGAGGGCAAACCAAACAAGCACAGCGAAAGGACTTTGTGTAAATGACAGTAACATTACCAGTCTGGGCTCAGAGTTGACTGTTTGAGTCTTTTTTTTTTTTTCTGAGTCCTATGATTATGCTGCCTTAATACTCTTCGGGCTAAGTCGGATTCTCCTAGTCTGTTACTGGGGGTTTTACGACAAGTGTCTTCTAGCTCTGGGAGCTTGGCAGAAGAGTTATCTCAGCGGGTTCTTCACTAGCACCCAAGCAAGTTCTGGTACCGGTAGGCGGGGTCCCCACTTCCAGTCGCCTACGCCTCTCAGCTTGCTGAGTGAGGGTATAGACATCTTGAGTGCGAATTGAAGTGAGGTTGGTGGCGAATGAGGACAAAAAAAAATAAAAAATCATTACCAATCGGAACACCTTGTTCCAGGAACACTGGTTTGAGCTAGTATTCTATCTAATGGAAAACCCCTGGCATGTGACCACTATTTGAGCATGCATATAGTTAACATGCAAATTGGAGCGAACTGGTGCAAACAAACAGTACTGCTTAACTACTTGGGGGCAGATTTACAAGCCCCTTGTGACACTTTTACGCCGCCGTTGCGTCCCTTTTGTGACGCAGCGGCGGCGTAAACCATGCGCCACGTTGCGACTTATTAACAACCTGACGCCTCTAGGTAGATGCATCATGTTGTAAAGCACTGCGCCACATGAAACCTGCGTTAGGTTTCATGTGAGCGTTCCGTCGCAGTGTGGGCGTTCCGTCGGAAAAGTGACGCAGTGAAATCTACAAGGTTTCACTCAGTCACTTTTCCGACACCGCTGCTTTAAAATCTTGCGCCTGCTTGAAGCAGGCGTAAGGCGTGACGCAGCATGTGGGAGATAGGCGGGGTTGGAACTGTGCTGGAGTTGCGTCGCACCCATGACACGACTCTCGCACTGCATCAACGTTACGCCGGCAGATACGTCACGCATCTGCCTATCTGTGTGCCACGGCGCGCCGTATTGTAAATGTGGCACATCCATGGTAGCGCACGGGTAGTTTCGCGTGACTAACCTTTCTTGGCGCATCCCTGCTGATTTGCAGGGATGCACCAGAAGTTGTAAATCTGCCCCTTGGTTGGTAGTGAATTTGTTTTAACACCCTTTCAAACACCCCTCACCTTATTAGTCTAGACAGCTGGTCAGAAGGCTCCATAGACAACTGTTTGTTATAGCATAGAATCCCCGAGGTATACATCCCTTCAGCTCGCCATGGGTTTCAGCTTAAATTTCCTGCAAAGCTATGAGGTGAATGATGTTCAGTATGATCTAATTTAAGCGTCACGTACTTACTTGGATGACGATCTCTGTGATGTTCCTTGAAACCAAATTGACTAAGGTAGTAGCTGCTATTTTGTTAATTTATTTGCTTAATTATGCTTTTTGGTGTGTTTCATTTTCTATCTGTATTATGGTCTGATGCAAAACCAGTCTGGCAAAGATTAATAAAAATAATATGTTAGAAATGGGGGTCTCTAGTTGGCAATGGCTGGCCACTGTCCAAGTAGGGACCCTTCTTCCTAAGTCAGAGTAAGGGGGCTACACCCTTTGATAACCCCTGCTCAACCCTGTGGTAACGTAGCACGAGCAGCTAGGCTTATCTCAGAGGCAGTGTGTGAAGCATTTATGACCATACA
The DNA here is from genome assembly GCF_964204655.1 of Triturus cristatus. Lineage (NCBI taxonomy): Eukaryota > Metazoa > Chordata > Amphibia > Caudata > Salamandridae > Triturus > Triturus cristatus. The sequence goes on from NC_140585.1 coordinate 622,152,507, forward strand.
CAGTAACACAGTGAAGAACACTACAAAGGGGCACCACACAAGTAGTTATAAAAATAGGTATCTTTATATATAGACTTAACACCAGACCAATAACGGTAAAAAGCCACAATACTGTAAAATAGGATTATTCTTGAAATGCTGCAAAAATAGTTCAAGGTGTGCAAAAAGGGGTTCAGTTCGAAGCAGTGGTCTCTGCGACCCGTTTACTCACAAAGTACCTGGATTTCGGAGCAAAACAAACAAAATGTCGCAATGAAGCTGTAGCAATGACTTTCTGCATGCGAGGCCGGTGATGCGATGAATCCTTGCCGTGAGGGAGGAGACGATGCGCCAATCTGCAGATGCGTGCGGAGACTAGGCGACAACTTCTTCACGCTAGGCCGTTGATGCGATGAATCCTTGCCTCGAGGGAGGAGAAAAGGCGACGATCCTGTTGCGTGTGCGAGGAGGTTGCGATGCGAAGAAATGGCGCTCCGCTCGGGAGCGACGGTCCTGGTGCGATGCGATGGAACTGATGTTGCGAGCACTCAGCGGCAGCAGCACGATGGTTCTTGGTGGCGCTCTCGGCTGCAGCGGCCCGCAAACGTGCGTTAGCGATGAACTCAATGTTGCGAGCACTCGGCGGCAGTAGTGCAATTCCCAAAGTGGCACTCTCGGCTGCCGCGGCTCGCAAACATGCGTTAGCGATGATTTCAGCACTCTCTTCTCTGTAGTAGAACTAGAGGTCCTGGAACTCACAGGAGTCTCACCTGCAGATAGAAATCCTCGCTGGGAGGAATCAGGAGGCTGTTGGCGAAGTCTGATGGGCCTGAGACTTCAGCAGGAGGCTAGTTCGCTTCTTGCCCTTGGGTGATTGCTTTGCAAGATCTGTGAAAGTTTGCTCCAAAGTCCTTTCCCCTCTTCTTCCAAGTCTACTGGTAACCACTGCAGGCCAACCCAAGAAACAGCACACAAGCACAAGGGCAGTCCAACTCCTGCAGATTCCTTAGTTACACGAACAGAGGTTCGTCTTGACATCTAGGAGCAATACCAATTGTAGGGGTTCGGGCACAGGTATTTATACCCCAAAAGTCTTTGTTCTAAAGAGTCACAAGTCACTGAACCCAGCCAGAACCAGTTCTGCTCAGTCCTGGAGCACTTTGTTTACCAGGCTGCATCCTTCCTTTCAGAGAGAGGGAGTCTGCCATCAGACGCACAGTAGGAGGTGGAGCCAGCATTCACCTTGCCAGGCACAGCCCTATTCAGGTTAAGGAGCTACCACTCCCCATACTCCAAATGCAGATCGCTCTATTCAACCTAGGTCTGACTCAGCTTGCCCTGTCCCTTCAAAACCAATACACATAACAGCAGAGCACACTGGAAGGCTTAGGCAAGAAAATACCTACTTTCTAAAAGTGGTATTTTCAAACACAGAATAGAAAAATAAACTTTACTAAAAGATGTACTTTAATATTCTGAGCCCAGGCATACTAAATTCGTTTTTCTACCATGTTCCTTGGGTCAGTTAGGATTATAGAATGTAATAGTCAAACTGCCCATTCTGGCCTATGGAGAACAGGTAGCCTTACAGTAGTGAAAAACGAAATTGGGTGTAATTCACTACCAGGACATGCTACACACACCAAGGCATGTCCTACCTTACACATACAATGCACCCTACCATAGGGGTGACTTACATGATGCCAAGGGAAGGTTCAGGGGCTGGGAAGTGTGTGCACTTCACAGCCAAGATGACAGGTCTGGACTGCACGCAGACTCTGCAGTGGCAGGTCTGAGACATGCTTTACAGCTGCTTCTGTGGGTGGCGCAAAACAGCGCTGCAGGCCCACAAGCAGTATTTGGTTTACCAGCCCTGGGCACACACAGGCCACGCTACTAGGGACTAACGGGCAAACCAAATGAGCCAATCATGGACATACCAATTCCCATAGACATATTTACACAGGGAGCATTCGCGCTGTGGCACTGAATGGCAATGGCACAGCGCCCAGAGCGCCTAATTCCAGCAAAAACAGAGGAGACAAAAGCGAAAAATGGAAGGGAGACCCACGTCAATGGTGCCAGACATGCTAATTAATATTCATATGCCAGGAGAGTGGCTGGAAATTAGGGGAGGTGACAGGAAAAGAATTACAAGAATTTTATTTTACACTCATTTTGCAAAAGGATTGCAAAAATTTCATTTGCAGTGGAATTATAAAATGAATTACCAACGCTTCCTTCTATGCCTGCTGAAGTATGGTAATATCTATGCCCCTCACTCAGTGAAGGGGCTGAAATTCAAGTTACTCCGACCCTTGTTGAATATTTCTTTTACTGCCTGGCATCAGAAGACGGGCACACGAAGCTACGTGGAAAAACATACATATTGCACATTATATACAAACAACTCACACGTGTTAGCTATGTTCCGAAACGAAGCATGCAAAGGTAGCGATTGTGTCCCCTAGCATACACACATGGAAAGTCCTTTCATGCATTTCTAATATAAAATATGCCACAAAGTATCTTGCCATAAATGCTTCACATTTTCCACATCTTTCAGAGGCTGCAGAACGGAGCTCATAAAGTACTCGAGCCATAGGTCAAGCCGAACGCACGTGCTGCACTGTCTCTGGGTCTCAGATATATTATTTGGCAAGGATTGGGGCGTAGTGTGAATCAACTGGAGCCTTGTGCAATAGGTAGTGTTTTAACACCACAGCACCTTGCTCAGCATATAAGTAAATGTCAGCTGATTTTTCGAATTGCCCACAGTACCCCCACATTCCCAAAACTGCAAATGGCACTGTCTCCATAAGCTCTTCAAAAATGTAAAAATATGGAGAGATGTAGAAATCTACACATCTACAAATTGCCACTAAATTTGTGAAGTTCCCAGTACCAGACACTGTAGGGGATATGTACAAGGAAGTGGTGGAGCGTGTCGTTAGACTCCTTGGCTTAACAACACGCTCTGCCACTTCTGAAATGCAAGGCTGCACCATATTCACAAGAATGTGGTACAGTCTTGCGATTCCCCTTGCGATGGTGATAAGTTTGGCAACTTAGCGCCGACCTCAGGCACCCTTGCACCAGAGTGTCTGCATGCAGGGGAGGATTGTTTATGTGTAGGAAGGTGTCCCTTCCTGCACATAAACATTCTTAAAATTGCTTTCTGTCACTTTCATGTTTGCTGCTTCATGCAGCACACATGAAAGTGACAAAATTAAATTTATTTTAAAGGTTTGTTTATGTACAGGAAGGACACCTTCCTGTACATAAACAAACCATGGCATTTTGCTTTTTCCATGTTTGCTGCACAGGGCAGCATACATGGAAAAAGCAAAAATGAGGAGAAATATATCATTTCTCTTTGTTTCGCCAACTTAAGACCAGGGTTTTCCTGGACTTAATTTTGGCGCTGCCTCCTATGTACGCCACCCTTGTACATAGGGGTCAGTGCCAAATACAATGGGTGTTGCGGTGGAACGCCCACCACAACATCCACTGCACGCCCCTTTCATGCTAACCATAGCGCGAAAGGGGGCTTTATGTACAAGGCAGCGTTAAGCCAAGTTAAGTGGCTTAACGCTGCCTTGTACATAAGGCGCAGCCCCTATCGCCACCACAACATCGGTGAAAGTGACGTTGTGGTGGCGATAGGGGCTTGTACATATGCCCCTGTGTGAGGTCAAAATTGCAGGCCTTTCAAAGATTTGTGGACACTGTTGGGCTGACCTCCTGCATACCCGTATGTGCAGATAAAGCGTGATCACTAACTACCTTCCCAGCAGTCAGCGCTTACCAGTCTACCTTAATGCTGCTTCAGGAGTATTTTTGACCAGTACTTCAGGAATTGGTCTTCAGAAATGTGTGAAACTATGTCTGCTGCCCCCACCTTTCATTACCAACTACTATTTGAATATATAGGTGGGCGGAATTAGGTGCACAGGCCAACAAACGTTTTAGTCTGTGTGCAGTTCAGATTTGTTATGGTATTAACATACATTTCAAAATGTGGTATTGCCTGTGGGAGCAAGATGATGCCTGTGTAATTCTCAGGCTCACCGCCACCCACGCCACGAGTGGACTCGGCCATCTGCTATGCAGCCTAACTCAGGACGCTGCTTTGCAGGACTCCGTGTTATGCAGATTCTGTCACTGACAATCAGGGGCAACCTAACGCACAACAGATAATCTCACAGCAGTCAGAAAACCTTGGGCTAGAACAGGCATTGGAACCCCACAGACAAGAGACTTTAATGGTGGATATGATTAGCCCTATTGAAGGTCTTGAAACCGTATCTCTTAGGTTGACAGTCTTTGGTGAGAATAGTCAGGCCCCGGATGGGTTTTCATCTAAGGAAAAGGAGCAAGAAATTTGTGATCTTTTTTCCATCAATCAAGGCATTACCAGCGCCCAGTGGTCTCACGCTGATATGTCCCTGAACCAGCCGACTAACACTTTTTCTTGGTGTCTGATGGCTCTGTCTCCGTGGCTGAAGAAAGTTCACCCACATCCAGTGACGGGGACCATTCTGACACACTGCAGTTATTTCCCTAAAGAAACTGGCACGGTACAACGCCAAAAATCTGCATCAGGCAACCGAAGGGGGAAACACTCTGAAAAGCACAGCCAGTTAAAATGGGACTATTCGGGATCACAACTCACATTCCCTTATGGCGAAGAATCCAACAAGATCTCAGGAGAAGGGAGCACCAGAGATATATCGGTTCAATCAGAGGAGCCCTCTTTGACAGCCATATTGTCATTGATCAAGCAGTTCCAGGAAGAAGCATGCACCGATAGCAAACAAGCTAAGGTTGCTGCGAAAAAATTGCTAGGGGGTCTTAGGAAGCGTAACAAAATCTGCTCAGACATCGGGGAGTGGGTCTCCAAGATCGAGGGCCCGTACCGAAAGTCTGGAAACTGAAGTCACTACCTTGAAAGATCTTTGCTTCTCCCAAGGCACTTGCATGGCAGACGTCATGTGGAAGATGGAGGATCAGGAGACTAGACAGCGCTGAAACAACCTCCTCCTACTAGGGATTCATGAAGGGGTGGAGGGCGATGATCCTCGACACTACATCGTGAAACTCCTGAAGAGGGCCTTTCCAGAGTACATGGAGTGGAACTGCAAGCACAAGATTCAATGGGCCCGCCGCTTCCCCTTTACTATGAGGAAACAACATGCTAATGGAGGAGAGGTACCTCGAGCCTTCTTGGTGTTTTTCAGAAACTTTCTTCTTAGACAGATGGCATTTGAACAGGCCCGGCGAAATTCCCAGATGTGCTTTGAGGGAGTGTGCTTCTTTGCAAAGCCCGATTTCTGCCACACTACGGTGGAACGAAGGTGGTGCCTCTGCCAGCTATTTACCCCCTTTCAGCAACTAGGAGCACAAGTATTTCTCATGAATCCTGCCAAACTGAAAATCATTGTGAACGGTTCCTCACGTACTTTCTTGTCTGAGATCAAAGCCCAAGAATGTCTCTGTGAAATTTAGGCTAGAAAAGGGCAAAGCTAGTGATTATCATGTACAACAAACCTACAATTTGGATGCTATTCACCCTTCTCTTTATCCCTATACTTTCCTGAGGGAGTAGGAACCAGGGATGGGATAGTTATTGGATAGGCTTTTAAAACGGTCTAGAGCGGAGGGAAAGGAGTCTGGGATTCTGGGGCCCAGGCCAAGCTAAGGTCCAAGGCTAAAAAGCTAAGACAAAGGTTCCCCACCTCTCTTCCCTTTTCCTTCTTTAGGTTGCTTTTGGCTAGTATTCTATCCTTTCTCTCTATTGTCTTATTGGCCTAAAAAGTATTGCAACACTGTTTGAAAACACAGTGGGTTGGGTGGCGGAGTTTTACTACAGGTAACCATCATTCAGGTGTTACCTGATTGCTCTATTGGGGGGGGGGGTCAGGGGGCTGTCGCCGAGGAAGCCTGATGGGGGAGGGGTGGGGTGGGCGGTTAGGAGCTTTATTTGTTTTTTGTCTTTGTGCCAGTTTGAGTATGAATTTGAGCTTGAATTTTTTTCTTGAAGTAATAGAGTGTGCAACAATTTGGGGTATTAGCACTAGTGGGTCACTCGATCTCCCTACACTGGGCGGGTTAATTTATTCTGTGTATAGCATCTGGCTCCATGGGATATTTATTTTTGTTCTTCATGCATGCAGCCTACTCAGGAATATTGTAATGTTTTGATATGATAAATGCAACGCATCTTAAAATTGCTTCCTTAAATATCTGCGGCTTGAACGATGATCGAAACAGACAGAAGTTTCCCAAGGACTGCGCTTGATGAGGGCTGACATAGTCTGCCTCGAGGAAACACATATAGATGGCTCACAGATGCATCTTTTAAAATCAATGGGATACAGTTTAATTGGGGGAACATCACAGGGTGCTCGCACAAGGTGGGTTGCCCTTTTAGCACAACATAATTGTTTATTACAACCTACTTGAACTAAATCTGATCCTCAAGGGAGATGGGTTTTAGCAGAATGCCGGTTAACTCCAGCATATTCTTTCACCCTATGCTCCATATATGGAAGTATAGTGGATGACCCCGGAGTGTTCAACTGGGTTTCCGGGGAGTTAGCCCACTGGCCTCTCACAGTTATTGTATGTGGAGATCTCAATAACAATTTGCTCAGTAACTGGGGAATGAACAATCAACAGTGGTATACAGGTCGGAAGCCAAAGGTCTTAAAAGCCTTAAAAACTCTACTACATATACATGGGCTTGTGGATGCCTGGTCCCATCTAAAACCAAATCTGCGAGGCCATACTTTTTATTCTGCACCTCATCACTCTTTCGCAAGTTTAGATAATTTTTTGGTTTCACCTTCTTTTTTCACAAAAGTAGTATCGATATTATTCCTTGATTTTTGTCGGACCATAATCCTCTAATTTTTAATATAAGGGGCCTGGCTACTTGTAAAGAAGTTTCATCCTGGTGTTTTGAGAGAGCACTACTATTTGATACAGGATATCAAACTCATATGAAAATCTGGATTAAGGATTTTCTAGAAACCAATATTGGCTCTGCCCCAATCAGGGTTGTGTGGGACACTTTAAAAGCTTGCATTCGAGGGGAGACTTTAGAGTTCTCACTTAGGAAGAATAAACAGGAGAAAGCTCATGTTACAGAACTCCAGAAAAAGTTAGCAACGGCTGAGGAAAACCTTATTGTTGTTGTCCAGTCGGGGGTAGAAATAGAACCAGCACAATGTGAAACAGCAGCCATCAAAGCAGAAATTGGCTCTATACTGGCTGGGAAAGCTGCTGCCAAGTGGGCTGCTGCACACGAAAAAATATACGAATGCAGCCAGCAGATTGGTCATCGGCTTTCTATAAGAGCTAGACAACAGCTACCAACAATGGGATGCATTCCATGCGGACCTCTGCAGGAGGGATAACTAAAGACCCGAATGAAATTCGAACAGCCTTCCGTAAATCTTATCACGGCCTATACACAGAAGAGGGTATTGGCTCACAAGATAATAGGCAGTTAGAGATTGACAATTTTCTGGATTCAATTTCTCTATCACTCCTTGATATGATGGATCGTGATCAGCTGGGGGACCCTCCCTCTTTGGACGAAATTGCCATAGCTATGGCAAATTTACCAGATGGCAAAGCGGCAGGTACTGACTATATACCTGTCGAATTTTATAAAGTTTTCTCCTCCCAGATTAAAGATATTTTTAAATCCCTGGTGACCCATATTTTCGATGGCGTGACCCCACATTCATCATGGGCGACAGCCAAGATCACTATCTTTCCTAAAAAAGAGAACTCTCCTTTAGAAATAGGCTCCTATCGTCCAATCACACTCATTTACGGAGACTCCAAAATCTATTCCAAAATCCTTGCGTCCCGACTCTCAGTTAAAATTGAAAATCTTGTTTATAAGTGGCAGCATGGGTTTATCCCCCCAAAAATCACAACAGACCATATCCCGAGGACTATTACTCTGTTTGATGCGGCACAGACCACAGGAGACCCGAAGGCCCTAATACTTCTTGATGCTGAGAAAGCATTCGATCGTGTCTCCTGGATGTTTCTTTGGTGCATTATGTAGAGAAAGAATTTCGGGCCCAGAGCAATCCAGGCCATTAAGGCATTATACCTCAATCCTACAGCTAGGGTTTCTATTAATGGGCAACTAACCGAGCAATTTGAAATCACACGTGGGACCCGTCAGGGTTGCCCCTGCTCACCGTTGCTTTTTGCAATGTATATTGATCCCTTCATTAAAAAGCTGGGGAAAAAACAGGAAATCCCAGCTATTCATAGACATTGCCTAGAAACTTAAATCATGGCATATTCGGATGATTTAGCCTTCATAACCCCGGAACCTGAGAAAGCTATAATAGCAATAGAACAAGAGGCTCAGTGTTTCGGTGCGATTTCGGGATACGCACTAAATAAAGATAAGACCCAGATTATAGTGAACAAAAAAATCAACTGGACGGATGAAAGAGTTGTCTCCAAGGCAAAATATCTAGGGGTGAACATCTTGGCCGAAACTGAGTCAATAGTTAGTAAAAACTTGGACCCCCTGCTGCAGAGACAAAGAGGGCCTTGAGCCGGCTCAATAACCTACATCTATCTATGGTGGGCTGGTACAATGTCCTCAAAATGATTTTTTTCCAAAAATTCTGCATTTTTTTGGAACTATCCCTCTGGAATTTACTAATATAATGTTGCTGAAATTCGATCAACACTTTTATCAGTTTATAAGGGCGCAATCTCAACCAAGGAGAGCATTCAAATTGTTTTCTCTTCTCCGGGAAAGAAAGAGCTGGCCACTTCCAAATTTAAGGCTATATTACTGTGCCACGGTCTTACAGACTGCCCAATATTGATACAAGATCAACCTTCAACAAAAACAACGGGACTACCGTCAGCCTTCTAACATTTACTTGGGTCTGATGCATGGGGGTGCTTGTGGCGTCAACTCGAATTTGGGTACTACAAGAAGGTAAAATTCAAGACCCTCTTGGGGACCTTTAAGGTATTTACCACTGTGCGTAAACTCTTAGGAATCGGCAGGCTGAACTACTATACCCCTAATAACAAGAACACTAACCCGCCAGGCATTTTTTGGGGATCATACTTTCAAAATTGGTCTAATTCCGGCATAGACAAACTGGGGGTCTTGTATTCGACCAAAGGGGTCCTGGCTGTCGAGGATCTTAAAACCCAATTCAACTTGAGTAATAGGGAGGCCTTTAAATATTTTGCCATCAGTGCTTTTTTATCACGCAAGGCCAGAGGGCCCACAGGATTCACTAAATGTGAACTAATTGAGAGAGTACTCGAATACACCGCCCCGAATCGGATCAATATATGACTCTCTAAATAGCCTAATGCCTGACGACCTAGCAAACATTTCAAATAAATGGCAACAAAAATTGAACATTACCAATAACGTTTTTTGCCTAGCTCTCAAATTCGCTCAAAGCGACTTACTATCAGCCAATTTGCAAGCACAATTTTATAAAACTTGCTTTTTCCTATACCTCACACCAAGCAGAATTGCAAAGTGGGGGATTGGCAAGGGTACGCAGTGTCCACGATGCGCTGAATATAGTGCAGATTCAGTCCATATGTTTGCTACTTGTACAGAGCTTGGGCCTTTATTAATTAAGATACAAGACTTTCTTGGACTGGTTTTATCTCGAGACATTTTGCTAACCCCTACGGCAATTCTGCTGGGCATACAAGATACGGTTGATAGGAATAACGGCGGGGCCTTGATATTTATCACTATGGCAATCTATAGGCTATGTATAACTTCTGCATGGATAGACCCTAACCCTCCTTTATTCTCACAGTGGTTGGCCCGGTTACACTCAATATGCACCCTTGAAAAGCTATCTACTCTAGAAAGGGCATACGGGCCAAAAAGAAACCCCTATCTAGTTGGCTCCACTAAATAAATCCTCAACAAAGCTAGGGAAAGAGGGAAATTTCCTTGATTTTTGTGCCTGGGTAGTATAAATATGAGAGTGCAAATTTGCCCACAGCCCGCAGGTTGGTATGGTAGCTATTTATATGGTAATCTATATGTTTTTTTTGGCATCATTCTTCATACATATTGAACTTTGCACTTTATTGCACAGAACACTTTATTCCCAAGGAGCGATTGTCAAGAATATTGAAAAAACAGCACTTTACGTACTTTTGTTAGCAAGTTTTAAATAATGGGTTTACGAGCATTAACCAAAATGTTGTCATTATAGATCAAACTCGGAAGGACAGCCTAACTTGGCCGTAGCTATATGTTGCACTTTTGCACAGGTCCCTTTACTTCCTAGGGAATTATTTTATGAAAAATGATGAAATTCAATGATCCATTGTATTGCACTCTATGTAGTATTTTTGCACTAAGTCCAAAAGCATATTTGTATGCTTTTCAGGCCCGAAATAATGAATTCAGCTAAAGTGCCTATCGACTATCTGATTTTGGCACTGGCACTTGTCGAACTACTAAAGCATGAGGTGGGGGGGGGGGGGGGGGGGTGGTCCCTGTACTGTGTTGCTCTGTTTTCTTTGTTAGTGGCATATTTAAAAAATAATAAAAAATAAAAAAATATCACAATGTGGCATCATTGCAAATGGCTTCCAGCGGTACATACAAGTCTGCCAGCAAAATCTGAATATGAGCCTCATTAGAAACGCACATGTGAAAATGAAAAGAGCAAGTACAATTTCTTCTTATAATGCTGGCAAAAAAATATATTCTTTAGGGGTGGGATTTGTGGGTAGGGCAGAGGAGGGGTCTAGTCAGTGGGGAGTCAATTACTAGAAATAGAGGAGTCATAAAAGGGCTATAAATCTCCCCCTATTAGAGGGTGGGCCAATGAGATTAGCCTGACCACTTTCAGTTACAGCAGAGGGCAGCCCGTGGCACTTTTACGGGGAGATTAGGTAAAGGAAGGGGGTGAAATAAAAAAAAAAGAGCATGCTTGAAATGCATGCAACTAAGCACTGTGCAGGCAAAACCTTTTTTTAAAAAGATTACAAAAAATAGATGGGCACAGTACTTGTGCCTTGAGAAACTGATGAGTAACACACGAGAGGAAGAGGAAATAGTATGCTACAGACGATAGAAACCGAGGAAAAGTAAGTAGCAAGCATAGGAACTAATCAAAACCAAGGAAGCAAAGGGGCGGAGATGTAAATCCTTTTTAGGTCTCGCGAGCCAAAGGCTCGAAGAGACATTTTATATCTGGGCTTTACAAAGTGCTGCCGTGGCCTAAAGCTACAGTGCATGTGCGCGGGCGCGCGCGCCGCACTTACTTTCACTTTCGCGGCCGCACGGCCGCTTTGATCACGATCACTTTCAATTTCGCGGCCGCCCGGCCGCTTTGCTGCGCAGACCCAGCCTCCTCTGCCAGCACACCCACAACTGGCAACATTAAGGCCAAGGAAAGAAAACTTTATCAGGTAATTCCTTTGCTTTTTTTTTTTTGCTCATTGTCAACCTAAAAGAGACAGAACAAAAAGAATAGTAGGATAATAACTTTTGGAACACGCAGCGTGCCATGTGTTAATTACGTAACACTGAGCCGAGTTAGGAACTAAGGAAATAGGTTCGAGTCTCGCCATCGGCTCAACATTCTGCGATTCTAGGCAAATTGATCAGTTTCTCCGTGCCTTAAAAGCATGGATGTGTGCTTGTTCACTTTGGTACCCCGCTGATATTTATCGGCTATAAATGCTGTTAGTTTTGTTACTAAACAACACATCGCACGCGAACCATGCGGGTTTAAAATGCTAATGCTTTACTTTCGTTTACATTATCCGTATTTACCTATGCAGCACATTATTGTGGGTCCGGCAACATGTATTGCTACGTTTTAATTAACTTTTGATCTGTTTGAGCAAAAAATAAAATATTTCTGTTAAAATCTGGCGATTATGCAGGAAATGGTAGATTTTGTGGCAGATACAGCAAATCCATAATTATGCGGAAAACATTACACATTACAGTGTGTCTTATGAATGAATGCCCTTCAGAGAAGAAGCGAGGCGGGATCCTTGTAGAACCCCGGTCACTTAGCAAGCGTTAGGCTCCTATTCCAATACGGTTCATTTTGAATAATGACTTCTATTTAAGTGAAAGTGAGCACAGGTTTGATCAAAGTTCAACAAAACAATCGAATATCATCGACTCGCTCTGTGTACAATAAAACAATTAGATACAAACAGTTTAACCATGCGGAGGTTTTCAAAATACCGGACTACTCTGTCCTGTAAGTGTAACGAAATATCTCAGTTACAGAATGGTTGGACAGTCACCTTTGATATCCGTAGTAAGCGCTCGCCCTGGCATGTGGCAAACGACATTCATGGTGCTTTTTTACACTTCAGAATCACTTGGAGGAGCATTTGAAAAATGGGAGCAATTTATACTCTAGAAGCCCATGGTAAAGGGGTCGACTTTAACTTTCAGTTTACTGCTTAAATGGCAAATCCGTCTTTTGATGACGGTGGACTCCTCTGTTGGGGTTTCTTAAAGGGGAAGGGTGGCATGCTTAGTGCACAAGAAGGCACTGCACCCCCTCTCTGCAACACACCACGTTACTCATCCCTAAAACATCCCTCATTTTCAGCAAGTTTACCACATGTACCGCATACACCCTAATTGCCAATAAACACCACTCATTAGATGCCCCCGGGATTTTGTAAGTGTCGCTCAGACAGATTTCCCCAAACACACCACCGCCATTCCTAAACTCGAATACGTATTAGATGTAGCGCTCTCCTCGACAACATGCCATGGAATGCACTTATTGAGCATTTGACAAAGAGCCTGTCTCCACAACAGCATACGCCATTTCAACATCATTAACATGTCAATGTTTGTTATTTATTCACACGAGGCTGCCTTTTGGTGCACAGCGGTAACGCAGCTCCGCTAGTGGGCACTGGAGCAGGCACACACCAGAGAGCAACTCGGACACACGCCTTGCCAACCTGCCCCCAAGCAGGCACGAACAGATTCCCTCTGCGTCCTCCGAAGTACCGAGGCAGGTAACTGTAATAAATTTATGGGCCATATTATAAAGAACGGCGATAACATTATTATCGCCGTTTTAGCAGCAGGAAACTGCCGCTAAAGCAGCGATAAGGGGCTTGATAATATGCCCTAGAGAATTCCAAGAGAAGCCCATGTTCTGGTGTCAAGGACATCAAACCTGGGCTTCTATTGGAATTCTCAAGGGCATATTATCAAGCCCCTTATCGCCGTTTCAGCGGCAGATTCCTGCTACTAAAGCGGCGATAATGTTATCGCTGTTCTTGATAATATGGCCCCATGTTTCTTACGTCGTAGCGCCAATTGCATACCTGCTATGGACTTCCTAGCACTACTCAGAGACAAACAAGGGGGCATATCAACAACAACCGGCGATAATTATCGCTCAGCACTCTTAGCGTGAGGATAATTATCGCCGGCTAGCGTGAATTTTTATCGCTGAGATAGCGTGCTATTAGCAACGCTTATCTCAATAGCGATAAAAATCTACTCGCTAACAGGCTAACGTGAGATTATCGCTGGAAACCCAGCGATAATCACACGTTACCTTGTTGATAGAGATAGGCAAACTTAGCCATGATATCCTCCTTCCATAGGATATCATGGCTAAGTCTGAAAATTAGCAGACGTAAAAAAGCAGCGTTAACCGCGGTTAGCGCTGCTTTTTTTGTCTCTAACAGGGTTAGCGACATTCTTGATAATAGGAGAAATGTCGCTTAGCGACATTTCTCCTATTATTTTACTCTGGAACGCCCCCTTTGCATCTCATTAGAGTTGCAAGTGGAAGCGTAGAGTAAAAGGGTGCTAACATGCAAATTTGCGTGTTAGCACCCTGTTGTTGATAGGGTGCTAGTTTTATCTCTGCTTTTTTGGCTTTTAAAGCCAAAAAAGCAGAGATAAAGCCCTTGTTGATATGCCCCAAGATGCTCACAGGTTAACACAGGCAGAAATGTGAGAACACATTACTTACTGCGGTAACGAAGGAACTTCTCGTGGTTTAAACCTGCATCATTGTTTTGAGGCGGCCACCAGCTATGGAGCTCGGCAAAAAAATTTGAAGGAGGTTTTAATGGCTAAACTCAGATCTGTGCAGAATACAGCATGGGTACAATATATGAACTCCTTAAGTAGCGCACAGCACAAACAGAAGTGTAATTGAATAATAGGTGGCACCATTAGCCATGCTCATTTTATCTAAAATTCAAGTACGAAATGCTGAGTCGGCCCCTATACCTGCAGGCAGCTTCCAGACCTGTTTTAGGACTTCAGTCCGCGTGATACTGCCCTGTCAGACACTATAGGCGACTAGGGCCTGGCAGCTAAGATGGCAACCATGGCAGCTGAAGGACGTCAAGCCGTACCATTCTGGAGGTGGACAGAGGCCCAGCCTACAACCACCGGAGCATAGATTGCATCAAGCCCCCAGCCGTCATTTCTGCCCCAAGCCCACCTCGTCACCCTCCCTTACCCCTTCCCTCCCTCGGACTCCCGTCTACACCTGTTTGCAGGTGAGGGTGAGCGAGGCCACCATCTCACAGGTCTGGAGTGGGCTACGGTGCTGCTGGACCTGGAACCGCTGGATCAGGGCGATCAGCTACTCGTCCATGCCATCACCTTCTTTTTAGGACTCTTCACGTTAAAATGCTTATGCTTTACTTTCGTTTTTATGGCTTATTTCGGCTATGGCAATTTTCAACAATAATGGAAGGATTTCAGTACCAAAACTTTACTATCCCGTAACTATTGATCGGGTATCTATGCAGTTCACTTTGCTTACTCACCAACTAATCTCATGTGAAGGGAACGGCCTTAACATGCTTCAAGCCTAATCACGGGTGAAGTGCAATTTACTTAAAGTGAAGGCTTCCGGTACCAGGACAGTGGTAACCCGTAAATATTAGTTGGCAAATGAATGTTAATACTTTGTTTTTTTTAAATGCACTTTTACGTTTTATTATTAAAAAAAAAAAAAAAAAAAATGTAATCAGGCCCCTATTTTGTTCTACATGGTATGTAGGTTCCGTGTTCTCTCCAACATTTTTTATAAAAGCGACACGTTTACAAATTCATATAACCTCTGGGCAATCTGCCTGCTTTTGGGGCCCAGCGTTTTACACTACCATGAAAATGGCATGTCAAATAATCAGTCTTCTGAGAATTAATCAACCTTCACAGTATTAAGTCCGACACACCGCTTATTGTGGAGATAAAGTTGAAACGTTAACATTGCACACCGTTTTCTGCAGTATCTGCTCAATTCACTGAGCTATCTTACATATGCTTCCTGATGTCCGCTGTACTGTGGGGCTTTATGTTTTATCTCTCAGTAGGATTTAAAGCTATTTTGATCAGTAGAATGCATATTCTCTTTTGGGCCCTAAACACACAGGAGTAGGGTGAACTATGGGTTTGCGCAGCAAATAATCACAGTTCTACTGTTATATACAATCCACTGTATTATGGAGGGAACACTAAATTAGAACCTGAGACACTGGATAGCTTTTGTAACACTATTTATTAGCTTTGCTGTTAGTTTTGTTACTAAACAACACATCGCACGCGAACCATGCGGGTTTAAAATGCTTATGCTTTACTTTCGTTTTTATGGCTTATTTCGGCTATGGCAATTTTCAACAATAATGGAAGGATTTCAGTACCAAAACGTTACTATCCCGTAACTATTGATCGGGTATCTATGCAGTTGACTTTGCTTACTCACCAACTAATCTCATGTGAAGGGAACGGCCTTAACATGCTTCAAGCCTAGTCACGGGTGAAGTGCAATTTACTTAAAGTGAAGGCTTCCGGTACCAGGACAGTGGTAACCCGTAAATATTATTTGGCAAATGAATGTTAATACTTTGTTTTTTTTAAATGGACTTTTACGTTTTATTATTAAAACAAAAAAAAAAAAATGTAATCAGGCCCCTATTTTGTTCTACATGGTATGTAGGTTCCGTGTTCTCTCCAACATTTTTTATAAAAGCGACACGTTTACAAATTCATATAACCTCTGGGCAATCTGCCTGCTTTTGGGGCCCAGCGTTTTACACTACCATGAAAATGGCATGTCAAATAATCAGTCTTCTGAGAATTAATCAACCTTCACAGTATTAAGTCCGACACACCGCTTATTGTGGAGATAAAGTTGAAACGTTAACATTGCACACCGTTTTCTGCAGTATCTGCTCAATTCACTGAGCTATCTTACACATGCTTCCTGATGTCCGCTGTACTGTGGGGCTTTATGTTTTATCTCTCAGTAGGATTTAAAGCTATTTTGATCAGTAGAATGCATATTCTCTTTTGGGCCCTAAAAACACAGGAGTAGGGTGAACTATGGGTTTGCGCAGCAAATAATCACAGTTCTACTGTTATATACAATCCACTGTATTATGGAGGGAACACTAAATTAGAACCTGAGACACTGGATAGCTTTTTTAACACTATTTATTAGCTTTTATAAAGGACATTTAACCAGTCGAGTTTCAAATAATTTCAATATTTTCACCATTAAAAAGGATTTGTTATTACTACTATGGCCCTTATTATCAGTGGTCTAGTAAATTGGGCCACAATATTTTCAGTTTTCCATTCTCTCACTTACATAACTGTACGCTAAAGTTGAGAAATCACTATTACTGTAGATATATGTGTAAGATCACCATCGCTGCAGATATAGATGTGAGATCAGTATCACTGCGAAATAAGTGTGAGGTCACCATTACTTCAGCTATACGTGTGACATCACTATCACTGCACATACAGATGTGAAATAACCATCACTGCAGATATTGGTATAAAAACACTATCACTACACATATACGTGTGAGGTAACTATCACTGCAAATATAGGTGTGAAATCACCATTACTTCACATATAGGTGTGAAATCAGTATCAGTGCAGCTGTGATTGTCTGCTGCTCAGGGAAACTTGACCTAGTTCACATTTTATTCTCCAACATTACTCTGTGCCAGGGGCTAAAAAGGTTGCACCACCTTAATCGCATTGTTTCTTTTTACTTTGTAGCTTATTGTGCCTGTTGCAAATCAGTGTGTGTCTCATATTTTTTTATTTTTGTGCATAGGTTTAAACAGTTGTTGGGGGTCAACTTCTAATTTCTCCTGGTTTAATATTTATAATAGCTCTAGTAACAGCCCATAAACAACCTGTGTTGTTACTGGGGGCTTATTCTCGCGTTTCAGCTAGTTTTCACAGAGCCTTTGAGGAAGGCGCTTGCTCGAGATAAGCACAAGTTTCATAAGATCCTTTTGTTCCACCGTAAACATTCCTTGTGTTCACTTTAGAAGTGAAGTGGGGGCGTGGGTTTTAGCACTCTTCTGTCCGTTTGCCTACAAACCTTTTGCAGAGGTTAGCAGCATCTGGTGCTGTGTTACTAATGTTGTGGTCAAAGATTTACTGTGTGTGCTAAATCTAGGGTTTCTTTTACTGTGTCTTTTAATAATTGTGTATGCGTGTTAATTTAGTATAATATGGCTATTAGTGCTTTAAATGTAAAAAAAAAAGTGTTACAACTTAAAAAAAGCATTTTCAATGTAATAGGTCTCGCATTTACGCGAGTTTGAGCTATTGGCATTGCAAATGACAATGCCTTTTATTTTTGTTTTCATTTTTACAGCATACATAAAAGGCATTGTCATTTACAATGCCAATAGCTTAAAATCGCGTAAATGCGAGACCTATTGCATTGCAAATGCTTGTTAAGATTTATACTAAATACAATAGATTGAACAAGCACTGTGCAAGCGCTGTGCAGGAAAACCTAACAACTGTACCTGTCTCCTTGTAACATGTTAGTGCTGCACTGCAATGTATTGGAAGCCCCCTTTGTGACACATGGCCTTAAAAATATGATAGATACTGCTGTTTATCGTTGGTATCACTGTGCCTAATCTACTAATTTATTCCAAATGAATAACAGAGTTATCTTCACTTCACTTTCATTTAAATTCAGTTTGTCAACTTTTTCATTGCTTATGACCAAGGCTAAAGTTGCTATGTAAACTGTCAATTACAGTGTCCTACTTTTTTTTTAATGTGCTTTGTCTGGTAAGATGCCATTTATCAGTTTGTCAAGCACAGATTCTATTTCACATATATTAGGTTGTGCCCTTTGGTATTAAGGGGCACATTTACTAATCTTTCATGCAAAGCAGGGCAACAAGCAAAGTTGTTGCGCCACACTGTGTGAAAAGGAGAAAACAGAAATGACTGATATTTACAAATATGTGAAGTATTTCTGCTCTCTCCTTGTACTGGCGCACTGAATGCTGCCTACCGCTGACCAAGGCTGGACTAGCAACCCAAAGAAGCCCTGGCAAATTTTGCCAGACTAGCTTGTTCGGTGAGTAGCGAGTGAGCACAGTGAGCGAGCTTGAGCACTACAAGGGGAGTTTGGAAGAGGGTGGGGGTCTCCCACTAGAAAATGTTGAAAAAATTGCAAAAATGTTGCATGCAACAACACATTTTTTATTATATATTTAATTGTATTAGCTTTTAAAGTATAGTAAAATAGTATAGGATGACCTTTCAGTGCACTAGGATACACAGCCATTTCAGCAATTATGATTAGGCATTTTTTCAGGTGTGCTGGTTGTAGATTCAATTATAAAGTCTTTATATAAAATGTAAAAGTGCAGTTAAGACTCCCTTTCAATGAGTAACGCTATACTTGTGCATAAAGAACACACTGTAGACATGTTGAAAAGCAATTTCTGTATTGATATATTAACAAGAAAGAGCAAGGGGCATATTTATAAGAAAATGACAGAGTGCTGAGCTGCGTCAAATTTTTCTGTGCCACGCTCAGCCATTTCAAAAACATGGGGATACGCCATATTTACAACAATACGGTGCACCTCTGTGGTTCCCTTAGTGCTGGTGCTAAAAATAGCTGCCTAGTGCCATCGTAGATACCTTTGCGCCATAGTAGGGAATGATTGTTTATGTTCAGGAAGGCATTTTGCTCTATCTATGTGTGCTGCAGAGTGCAGCACACATATAGAAAGCAAACACGAGGAGACATAAAAGTATTTCTCCTTGTTGCCCCATACTAACACCTTCTATTGCATGGTGTTAGTTTTTGGCTCTGCCTTAGATTTACACCTCCTGGTAAATCTGGGGCAGCATCAAAAAGCAATGAATGTTGCTGTGAAACGCCCACAGCAACACCTACTGCACGCCCTCTTCACACAGAGACCTGCGTGAAAGGGTACCATATTTAGAAAGCATAAAAAGTGGCTTAACTCCACTTTGTAAATATGATGCAGGGCATTATGCCACCGGAATGTCAAAAAAGGTACATTCCTGTGGAGTTATCCCCTTGTAAATAATAATGTCATCCTCTAATGACACAAAGCAAACACAAGGAGATGATGGACGGAGTGCTCAAACTATTCAGACACTCACCCCCAGTCACAGATCTGGGTTGAATCCATCAGCATTCTTTAGCTCACTTTGCCACATCAGTTCAGACCCAGCTATATGCAGATCAGTCTTGACCCTGCACCTCATGGGTACAGTCCAGCCCGAAATGCCAAACCAGGTCTTCCCTGAACCTGAAACAAGCATCCTGGGACTGGTTTTTGGGTAACACCCTTTATCAGCCAGGCTACCTTGAATCCAGTGGCAAAGTGAGCAAGGGACCCACATCTGGGCATACCCTGCCAACTTAGGGCGAACAAAGCAAAAACAAGGAGATGATGGACGGAGCGCTGAAACTTTTCAGACACTCACTCCCATTCACAGATCTGGGTTGAATCCATCATCATTTTTTAACTCACTTTGCCACCTCTGTTCATACCCAGCTATAGGCAAATCAGTCTTGATCCTGAGCCTCATGGGAACAGTCCAGGTCTTCCCTGAACTGGAAAGAAGCATCTTGGGACCGGTTTCTGGGAGGCTATCTTGAAACCAGTGGCAAAGTGAGCAAGGGACCCAACCTAGCAAACCAGTACATTTTTTAGACACTAGACACTCAGGGAAATCCAGGATGGGTGACTTGTGTGGCTCTCACCAGGTTCTGTTGCCCAAAATCCCTTGTAAACCTCAAAGTTTGTAAAAAAAAAAACTATTTTCCTCTCATTTCTGTGATGGAAAGTTCTGGAATCTGCGGGGAGCCACAAATTTCCACCCACCAAGCATTTCCACAAGTCTACCCATACAAATGGTACCTCACTTGTGTGGGTAGGCCTAGTACCTGTGACAGGAAATGGCCCAAAACGCAACGTGGACACATCATATTTTTCCAGTGAAAACTGACCCTTTTTTGCAATGTGCCTAGGTGTGGATTTTGGACACTAGCTCTGCCGGAACCTAGGGAAACCTAGCAAACCTGTACATTTTTTAAAACTAGACACAGTGGGTAATACAGGATGATGTGACTTGTGAGGCTACCCAGATTTCCTTGCAAATCTCAATCTTTGCAAAAAAAAGAAACACATCTGTCTCACATTTCTGTGATGGAAAGTTCTGGAATCTGCGGGGAGCCACAAACCTCCACCCCCTCACCTCTTTATACAAATGGTACCTCACTTGTGTGGGTAGGCCTGGAGTCTGCAGCACGAATCATCCCAAAACACAACTTGGACAAATCACATTTTTACACAGAAAACTTACCCTTTTTTTAATTGTACCTAGCTTTGTATTGGTGACCCTAGCTTAGCCAGCACCTAGGGAAACCTAGCAAATCTGTATATTTTTTAAATCTAGATACCCACGGGAATCCAGGATGGGGTGACCTGTAGCTCTCTCCAGGTTCTGTTACCCGGGATTTCTTGCATACCTCAAACTTTGTAAAAAAACACTTTTTCCTCATATTTCTGAGATGGAAAGTTCTGGAATCTGGAGGGAGCCACAAACGTCCACCCACACAGCATTCCCTGAAGTCTCCCAATAAAACTGGTGTCTCACAAGTGTGGGTAGGCCTCATGTCCGCAACAGGAAACGGCCCAAAACGCAACATGGACACAACACATCTTTCCAAAGAAAGCAGACTCTTTCTTCGCAATGTGCCTAGCTATGGATCTTGGATACTTGCTCTTCCGGTACCTAGAGAAACCTAGCAAATCTGTACATTTTTTAAAACTAGACACCCAGGGAAATCCAGGAGGTGACTTGTGTGGCTCTCACCAGGTTCTGTTACCCAGAATTCCTTGCAAACCTCAAACTTTGTCCAAAAAAACACATTTTCCTCACATTTCTGTCATGGAAAGTTCTGGAATCTATGAGGAGCCACAACCTTCCACCCAACCTGCATTCCCCTAAGTCTCTCAATAAAAATGGTATGTCACTTGTGTGGGTATGCCTAATGCACACCACAGGAAACGGCCCAGAACATACTGTGGAGACTTCAAAATTATCAATCACAAAAATAGTTAATTTTGTGAGGGAGTCACCTGTGTTTTTGGTGTTCAGCTCAGCAGGCATCTAGGGAAACCTACCCAACTCAGACATTGTGGAAAACTAGACACCCGGATAAGTCCAAGGAGGACAGTTCTTTTTGGTAAAGTTGTGGGATCACCAGGCAGACACAAACGTCCTACCACCCAGTGTTACCACAGGTCTCCCGATAAAAATATGCTACTTCACTTGTGTGGGTGAGCCAAGTACCCGCAACAGGGAAGTGCCCAAAACATATTGTGGAGACATCAGAATTATCTATCACTAAACAACCTGGGGGCATTTTATCAAGCACCGCGTTAAAATTATCGCCGCTTTAGCGGCAGAAATCTGTCGCTAAAGCGGCGATAATGGGCCTGATAATATGCCACAGAGAATTCCTATAGAAGCCCATCTCGACACCAGAACATGGGCTTCTATGGGAATTCTCAAAGGCATATTATCAAGCCCATTATCGCTGCTTTAGCGGCAGTTTTCTGCCGCTAAAGCGGCGATAATTTTAACGCCGTTTCTTGATAAAATGCCCCCTTGTTTTACAAAAGGACACCTGCATTTTTGGTCCTGGGCTCGACGGCCATCAAGGGAAACATACCAAATCTAGACATTACTGAATACTAACGAGTTACGAGAACGTCGTGAGTGTGGGCATCTCACAAAAAGTTATGGACTGGTCTCACACACCACCTGGTGTCATGCTTCATCATTGACCAGTCCTCGCCCTCTAAAACCTTTGTTTGATAGAGGGCGGGCATACACTTGACGACAAGGATGCACTTCTAAATGACTAAGTGGGGGCCCGTGATATTGTGAGTGGATTTAAAAATCATTATAGTAATCAGGAGTGTTTTTTAATGTGACTGATAACTATATGATATTAAAAATATATGTGACTGTGAATGGGGTAATTAGTGTCCCCTAACCGTCTCGTGAGTGGTCAACATGTTTCTGCCGTTTTGGCCCAAATGGGTCCAAGGCATTCATCAGGACCTAGTGATATCAGGGGGGCTCCGTTCTTACCAACCGGTGGTAAGATACTACCACTGCGTGGGTGTGGCGAAGGCCACCCTCCACTTCCTAGATGGCTTCCAACGGTGAAGCCCTAATTCTATGGACTACTTGTCCCATGGGGGGAGGAGAGAAATCCTGTTTTTGTCCGCTTGTGACAAGTATTGGATTGCTCCTGAGTCCTATGCGTCCGCTCCCGGTCCTCCCGAATGTAGAGTCATGGTAAGAACGAAGCCCCCCTGATATCACTAGGTCCTGATGAATGCCTTGGACCCATTTGGGCCGACACGGCAGAAACATGTTGACCACTCACGAGACGGTTAGGGGACACTAATTACCCCATTCACCGTCACATATGTTTTTAATATCATATAGTTATCAGTCACATTAAAAAACACTCCTGATTACTATAATGATTTTAAATCCACTCACAATATCACGGGCCCCCACTTAGTCATTTAGAAGTGCATCCTTGTCGTCAAGTGTATGCCCGCCCTCTATCAAACGAAGGTTTTAGAGGGCGAGGACTGGTCAATGATGAAGCATGACACCAGGTGGTGTGTGAGACCAGTCTGTAACTTTTTGTGAGATGCCCACACTCACGACGTTCTCGTAACTCGTTTGGGTTATCACACTAGGAGCAGCTTTTTGTGGTAAACATTTAGTATTGGAGGCTGCTAGCTCCTAGAACCCCATGCCTCTTGATCCCTTCGCCACACATGCAGTGGAGTTCTCTTGTGATTAGAATTACTGAATACTACACACCTGGGGGAGTCCAGGGAGGTGTAGCTTGCATGGATCCCCCACTGTTTTCCAACCGAGAATCCCCTGCAAACCTCACATTTAGCTATAAAAAGAAATCACATTTCCCTTACATTTCTGTGTGGGAAAGCTATGGGATTCACACACCCTGCCAGCAAAATGCCAGCCAAAGGCCAGTGCATGCAGACCATCAGCCAATCTCCAGTTTACTCACACACACACTTTCCCTGGTTTCTAGTGGGGCAGATGAGCATAAAAATAGGTGCCTAGTGCCTAGTGGGCAATAGCCCCCTAGGGGGACGATCGGGTTATTGCACCCAAGGGGAGACAGAAACACATTCGTCCTCACTTATGTGGGTTAGAGTCATGGCCATGCCCATTGTGGGTGACCCCACCCCTCTATTATAAAAAAAGTCCTGGTGTCTAGAGGGTATCCCCCCCCAGGGAGGCAGATCAGGAGTAATAACCCCAATATGCCCCCGGGGTTAGACAGACTGTCCCATTATTGTTTGTGAGGTTGGGGCATTGGCATTTTGGGCAGCCCCTACCCCCTACACATTCAAAAAAGAACATAATCCCTAGTTAGTGGGATTTCTCCCACCCCCAGGAGAGCAGATCAGGGGCTTGTGCCCTCATTTCCCTTGGGAGGCAGAAATACTTTTTTCTCAATTTCATTTGGTTGGGGGCATGGTCTTGTCCATTGTGAGCAGCCCCCACTCCTCTTTTATAATACATAAAAACCTGGGGGCTTATTTACAAGCCCCTTGTGCCACTTTTGCGCCACTTTTAACATGGGAAAAGTGACGCAAAAGTGGCGTAAGTGGCTTGTAAATCTGCCCCCTGGTGTCTAGTGGGCTTTCTGCCCCTCCAGTGTGGCAGATCGGGGTAATAACCCTTATCTGTCCCAATTGTATATTAGGGGGATGGCTGCATTGACATGCCCATTTTGGGCAGCCCCTACCCGCATATTGAAAAAACACATAATCCCTAGTGCCTATTGGGCTTTCTTCCCCCCTGGGGGGGGGCAGATCGGGGCAGTTGCATCCGCCTTCCCCCAAGGAAGACAGTCCAATTTGTATTTGGGGGTGGGGGCACCAATAAGTATAAAACACATAATCCCTGGTGCCTAGTGGTGCCTAGTGGGCTATTGTCCCCATCTTGCCCCTAAGGGGGCCAGAAAGACTATCCAATTTGTATTTTAGGGGGGTGGGGGCATTGGCATACCCATTGTGAGAAGACCCCAACCCACGTATTAAAGAAACACATAATCCCTGGTGGCTTTCTCCCTCACCCAGGAGGGCAGATTGGGCAGTTGCATCCATCTGCCCCCAGGTGGGCAGAAAGACTGTCCAATTTGTGCTTAAGGGTTGGCACTGGCATGCCCATTTTGGGCTGGCCCCACCCCTAAGTATAAAAAAACAGAAACCCTGGTGCTTAGTGGGCTTTCTGCCCCTTCTGCCTCCTGAGGGGGGCAGAAACACTGTGACTATTTTTATGGGGGGCATATCGGCATGCCCATTCTGGGCCACCCCCACCCCTCCTTATATAAAAAAATCTCCAGTGCCTCGTGGGCTTTCAGCCCCGGGGGAGGGGGCAGATCAGGTGCTATTGAACCCATCCGCCTCCTGGGAGGACAGAAAGACTGGCAATTTATTTTGTTTGGGGGTGGGGCATCGGCATGTCCATTCTGGGCAGCCCAAACCCTTACATATAAAAAGAAAATCATAATCCCTTGTGCATAGTGGGTGTTCTGAAAGACTGTGGCAAATTGTGTTTGGGGGATGGGGCATTGGCATGCCTTTCTGGGCAGCCCGCACACCTGAAGGCCGAAACCCAAATAGGCTCTGGCTACCTGGTGGGCTTTCTGCCACCCCGCGGGGGGGCAGAAAGACTGAATATGCCCATCATTTTCAAGGTGGAGCAAAAGCCCTTGCCCAAAGGGCCACACTCTCCTCCCTGGTGTCGAGTGGGTGGATCCCTGCTTGGGGATATCCCTCCTGCAGTGATCCCCAAGCAATGATCCGCTAGGGGGGGTACCATTGAAAAGGGGGGATTCTCCCCTTCCCAATGATACCTCTCCCGTCTGCCTATGTGCTTGGGGAGCTGTGATAGCCCAGTGAGCACATAGGGAGTGAAAGTGAAATGAGCTGATTGGCTCCTTTCACTTTTGTTTTCAGTGAAATTATGTCAGCGTGCCATGTGTGCTGATCATTATTTCACTGAATAACCAGAACAGCCTCTGGAGCTGGGAAACCTATTCAGCAGCTCCCAAGGCTGTTTTGGAATAAAGGAAATCCCTCTGGTGCCCGCACCAGATGGATTTCCAATGCCATGTGCGCAGACACGTTGCGTCGGATGGCTCCTGTGTATCCGATGTTCCGAACGGGTTAGGGCATCCCTTCCTAATACCAAATAGCACTGGCGTGTATGAATGTTTTGCGACCGGGAATGCGGTCGCAAAAAATTCACAGTTACTGCCAACTGCAAGTTGGTGGCAACCCATTTGCACATGGAAAGGGTTCCTCTTTGTGAATGTGGGCGGCAACATTTTTTAAGAGCAAGCAGTGGTCCCACAGAGCACTGCCTGCTCTTAAATAATGAAAAGGTAGTTTTTGCTTTTCATTTTTTAGATGCATTCTGTTTTCCTATTAGGAAAATAGGTTGCATTACAAAAAAAAATATTGCTTTATTTAAAAAGCAGTCACAGACATGGTGGTCTGCTGACCCCAGCAGGCGACCATCCCTGTGATTGTAGCCATTCACAATCAGTCATAAAATTGTGACCTGCCTCATGAATATTGAAGAGGAAGGTCCATTTGCGAGCCACTGTGAATCACTAACAGTGTCAAACACACTGTACATCACAGTTTGCGATTTTCTAACAGCGAATTGCTAAAATTTGCTAATAGGAAATCGCAAACATGCAATTTTCTACACCTGGTCTCAAAACCTTTAAATTGTATATCTCACTTTCCACTAAATGTATTTTTGCTGTTTTGATGTCAAATAAGTCTAAATTTTCTCTAAATATGTGTGGAATTTTTCTTGTGTTGTGTTTTCACTTTAGTTGTGTTTGTTATCTGCAAAACTACTTAACACATTGCCTCTAAGTTATGCCTTTGTGCCACACTACTAGATGGCTAAGGACCTGATAATTTAGTGACTTTTGTGGGTCGCTCTGACAGAGATTGTACCTCAACCCAATTACCTACAAATGTGTTTTGAATGTGGACATGAGCATAGTTTGGCTTCTCGGACAGCAAAATAACACCCCAATACTCAAACCACATGCCATCAGATGTTTGTTTCCAAGCTCACAAGCTCTTAGGGTTTTGTATAAAATAAATGCATCTGCTAGTTTGTGCAGAATCTTATAGCAAATAACGTGCAGGTGTATCAATTAAAAAAACTATAAGTTATTAGGTCCAACCCATGTCCTAAACCATTACTCAACCTCAGCTCATCAATTTGATTAAGTAATATGAGACCTAGACCATGACAATGGTTGTTACATGGGGATAACAAAACATTTCCTAAAGAAACTTTTTTTTTTTTTTTTGTTTTTTGTTTTTTTTGTTTTTCAAAAACCTTTATTGTTCCATCGAAGAGTACACCGCTATTCAGCCAACAACCCGGAGGCAGGCAGCTAGTATACGAGGCGGAACTCCGCCCAAGCATTTGAGATCGTACTTTCAAATGGCAATACAGCATCTTACAATGGAACAAACAAAACAGAACTAATAAAGAGCCCGAGTCGAAGGAAAGCAAACAGTAAATGATCGATATGACATAATCATCTTCACGCTGCGCCCACAGCCCGCCCAGACAGAGCAAGCGACAGACAACCCCTCTCAGAGAACGAACCCCATATCCCAGATCACTTATGCCAGGCGGATCACCACTTACAGCACCCCACAGTCGAACTCCAACCTCTCCACGTCATTTAAGCCACGATCAGCCCGCTTGGTCATCTTCCAACGCTGTCGTACTAGCCAACCAGTCTACCAGTGGCTGCCAGATATCTACAGGCCGCGAGCGCTGCGGCAGCTGGTCCCAGTATGAGGTCAGCTGCTCCCTACAGTACACCGCCGATCTTATCCAGGCGTTCACGCTTGGCGGCATTGTCTTCTTCCAGTGTAGCGCTACCTGACGCTTAGCAAGTAATAATAAAATGGCCACAAGCCTACGTGAGGTCTTGGGCACATTTCTAACGAATCCCAATAGGGCCACAAGTGGGTCCGGCCCCAGCACCATCCCCACGATCTGCCCCACGGCATTGAAGACTGCTATCCAGAAGTCGCGTATGGGGCCACACACCCAGACAAGGTGATAGAACGCGGCATCCTGCGCACCGCATCTCCAACAGCACGCATCAGACCGCAGACCCATCCTACACAATTGAATGGGCGTCCGGTAGGTCCGGTGCAGATAGTTGAAGTGTACCAACCGCAGCCTATAATTAGGGGATAGGTTTTCAAGTTGGGAGCAACAGTACTCCCACTGCTTCTCTGTAATAGATATACCCGCTTCGAGTTCCCACGCGGATCTGGAGTCAGTGTGCGCAACCGGAGCCGTGCTTTGAGTAGCTCTATAGATCCGTGTGATCAGTTTGCGCGCGGAGGAGTTCGAGAGTACGTCCTCCAAGGCCGCAATCGTCGGCGGAGCCTCTGGAAACATAGGGTACCTGCCCTTGCAGGCGGACCGCAGTTGATAGTAGAGAAGGAGCTCCGAGGCCGTCGGTTCCGGCGCTGCCGCCATGTCCCGCACTGTGAGGAAGGTATCGTCCGGGTACAAGTCTCCCGCCACCTTCAGTCCGCAGGCCCGCGCCCGCCGCGCCACTGCCGCGTCCGTCAATGGCCCCAATAGTGGATTATCCGCGAGGGGCATACTCGGCGCATATAAGTCATCTACGCCTGCACGTTTGGCAATGCTTGACCAGGCCCAGCGTACCATCTCAACAGTGTCAATGTCGTCCCTGGAGCGTCTGTATCTCTGATATGCCGCTGCACGAAGGGGGCAGGGGGCCGCAACATCCATCTCGATGGCCACGTGCGGCTGGTAAGGGATCGGGTGCTGCCAGTAGTGCAGATATTGGGCCTGAGCACTGTACGCATATAGCTCCATGTCTGGGGCCGCGAGTCCCCCCTGACGGAAGGGAAGTGTGAGGAGGTTCCAGGCCACTCTGGGCTGCTTACCCGCCCAGACCAGTTCAATCAAGGCGGAGCGGAGCCGGCGAAAGAACGACTTCGTGAGTGGCACGGGGATGTTTACGAATAAGTAAAGAAACTTAGGAACGGCCACCATTTTAGCAATTGCTATGCGGCCCATCAGAGATAGTGGCAGCGCTTTCCAGCGCTTCACTTTGCACTCCAGCCATTCCACGGCCACCCCAAAATTGGCCAGCCATATGTCCTGTATCGATCGGCTAAACCGTATGCCCAGGTATTTAATCTCATCAGTGACCCAGTCGATCGGGAATTCCGTGTGGCAGTGACTCGTACCGTCCGTCAGCGGGAACATCGCCGACTTTGACCAGTTGATATCGATACCCGTGAGGCCGCTGTACCTCGTCACCTCACGCATCAGTGGGTCGAAGTTTTCCGATGGATTCATCAAATATATGGTTATGTCGTCGGCGTACATAGAGACCAGCAGGCCACGCGACGTGAAGCCGATACTGCGATGAGTGTGGTGTTGGCGCAAACGAGCCGCCAGCGGCTCCGTCGCAATAGCGAACAGCAGTGGCGACAAGGGGCAGCCCTGCCGAGTGCCTCTCGTTATGGGGATCGGGGAAGACGTCTGACCATTAACCCGTACCCTAGCCGTCGGGTGATTATAGATTATTCCAATACGCCTGGCAAAGGAGGGGCTGAAACCCATGCGAGTGAATAACGCCCGTAGGAATTTCCACTCTAGTGAGTCGAACGCCTTAGTGGCGTCAAGCAATGCGGCCGCGGCCTGTACCTTGGGATCCAAATAATGCAGGAGCCCAAACAGCACTCTAAGATTGTGGGAAGTGGACCGCCCCATCACAAAGCCCGACTGATCGGACAACGCTATCTGAGGCAGCATAAGTTTCAGGCGGTCAGCGAGTAGTTTCGCGTAGATTTTGGCGTCAAGATTAATTAGCGAGAGTGGGCGATATGAGTCCGGGGTAACAGGATTCTTGCCAGGTTTAAGCAGCGTAATGATGAGGGCCTCTCGCATCGAGGCAGGGAGGATGCCAACCTCCATCGCTTCCTCAAAAACATTATGCAAGCGAGGGACCAGTAGGTCTGCGTATTCCTTGTAGAAGGCTGCCGTCAGCCCGTCTGGGCCTGGTGCCTTGCTGAGCGGCATAGCGGCTATAACCGCTCGAATGTCCTCCTGCGTGAAGGGGAGGTCCATATATTGTCGGGCACTATTACTGAACCACGCAAGAGCTATGGTGTCCAGGTAATCACTAATAATGGTGTCGTCAGGGGACACCTTAGAGGTGTACAAGTCCTTATAGTAGTCTGTCATCACCGCCAGTATAGCCGGAGGATCTCGAATTACTGCACCCCCCGACTCCTGTATCTCAAGAATATGCTCCGACCCGCGTGGCGGGCGCAGCAGATTTGCTAGTGTTCGGCCAGCTCTATCACCCTCTCCGTAACGCCTGGCCTGAGAATCTTTGGACAAGAACCTGACCTCCCTCTCAGCCTCCTCTTGATACTCGGTCAGTTTCGTCCTGAAGTCTGCACTCGCACCACCAGACGGGGTTGCCAACATCGCAGCTTCAAGCCGAGCCAGTTCAGACTCCAACCTGCCGAGAGTAGCTCTAATGGAGCGTAAAACCCCAGTTTTTAGCGCCATGCAGTGGCCTCTTGTCACAGCTTTACAGGCCTCCCAGAGCACGCCAGGTGAATCTACTGAGCCCTCGTTTAGTGCGAAGTATTCCTCCAGTTTTTCCCGCAAAGAGTGCTGGAAGACCTGGTCGCGCAGAGCCCGGGACGGGAATCTCCAACTAAACGGCTGAATGTACTGCGGCGGGGTGGATATCGTTAAGCAAACCGGGGCATGATCAGAAAGTGACCGCGACAAGTGAGTCACCTCTAACACCGATGAGTGCAGATCTCTGGACAGCAGCCAGAAATCCAATCTGGACCAGGCCGCACGATGAGCTGTGATACACGTACCGGCGCGGGTCTCAGGGTGCAGTGTCCTCCAGGAGTCCACCAGCCCTGCCTCTTGCATAATATGGCCAAGCGCCTCCGACGCCCTAGGGTGATGTTCCCGAGTGGTGCCCTGCCTATCTGCAGTATCTGACAGTACCACATTATAGTCTCCTCCCCACAGTATCGCAGCAGGTCCACAGTTCCGCACCTTATGCCACAATCCCTCGTAGAAATCTGGATTATCGTCATTCGGGCCATAAACATTCACCAGAATCACTCTCGCGCCGCACAGCGAACCTACCAACAGAACAAACCTGCCCCCCGCGTCCCTGATTTCCTCATGCGTCCTCCAGTGAAGCCCTTTTCTGATAAGTATCGCCACCCCTCTAGAGTAGTTAGAGTAGTGAGCGTGAACTACCTCACCCCATCGGTTGTGTCTGAGCAGCTGCGCAGCATTGTCCGTCAGGTGCGTCTCCTGCAGAAGGCAAATGTCCGCACCCTTCCTAATCAGAAAGGCCTGTATCAGTCTCACTTTCCGCCTATCATTCATGCCCCGTACATTCCAGGTAATACACTTTATGCTATTCACCGCACCAAACGTGTTAACAGAGTTCGGGCAAGCCTCAAGCATACACCTACCCCCCAGTCACCCGGCCAAGTCCCACCAACTCTCGAAGCACGCATTTCCAATCCAGCGGGTCCCAATATATGAGGGCGGCAATGCCACAGCAATCCGCACGCCCGCCAACAGGGCAGGGAACCTCCACCAGGCACCAAGCAGGGAAATAGAACTCGAACAGGCCACGGACCCGTTCCTCGTTGCATCGATTCCTGCAGCCCGTCCCTGTCAGACAACACATATCCCACCCGGCCAGCTGGGCAGCCTGCCCGGTAGATGCCAGTACACCTCTTGCTAGGTGACTGTCGACATGACAGCGCGCTGCGCACAACGTGTGATTCAATAGCAGTTTTCGCCACCTCCGACCCGGCTCTGAAACTTAAATAAAACACAACAAAAACCCCCAGCCCCAGCCAAACCCCTAACCCTCCCGCTCCAACCCCCCAATCAGGTTGTGCAATGAACTCCCTGGACCCCCTCCCAACTACATCAACTGTAACTACAGTCTCTAAATGTGAACAGTGAATGGGAATCATCCCTTGAGGTACGCAGGTTGGCCACCTACAGGCCCTGTACTTGTGACAGGGCGATCGAGCGCGAGACTAGTGTACCAGCTCAAGGACCATCCCCCCCCAATCCCGCAGCCCTGCTCAGCTCCCTCATAGCATCTGAAATTGGAACTCCAGGGAATTAAACATTCTCAATATGGCCCAGCACAGCGTAGCCAGGCGACACCCAGCGATTTAACAAGAAGCAAACAGGAGTAGTCATTCAACGTCACTTAGCCTGTCCCGCTGGTCCGGGTCAACTGCCGGTGTCTGAGCCTTTTGGTCCTTTAACAGTTGTTTGGCATATTTCATAGCCGCCTTAGCGTCAACAAAAAAGGATGGCTTACCGGGTCCTTGGACCCGGAGTTTAGCAGGGTAGATGAGGGAGTATTTGGTGCCCGCCTGCTGAAAAAGTTTCTTCGCCGGCAAAAATTCCCTTCGAGCGGCTTGAACCTGCATCGTATAGTCCGGGTATAGTGCAATGTGGTTGCCCCTGTATTGCAAGTCCGATATGTCCCTTGCCATTCGTAAGATCACGTCCCGGTCCCTATAATTCAAGATTCGTGCAATAATAGGCCGGGGCGGTGCACCGGGTTTAGGCCTGGGCCCCAGTGATCTGTGAGCCCTCTCGACCAGGAACATCGGAGACAATCCCGACCCAAACAGATCCTTACACATTTGTTCGACAAAGAGCTCCATGCTGGTTATGTCCGTCGTTTCCGCCACACCCGTGATGCGGACGTTGTTGCGCCGCGAGCGCGCCTCCAAATCCTCATTTTTCTGCTGAATGAGTGTTAGAATCTTCTCCATGCCCCGAAGTTGGCCGGCAAGGCCGGTCTGATTTTCCTCCGTGTCGGCCACACGTGTTTCGAGCGATTCCACTCTCCCCTCTTGTTTGTCCATGCGGGACGTGATACCGTCCATGCGGGCAGCCAGCGCATCCATTTTGCCATCGATGCCATGTAAGCTTGTTTTCAGTTCCTGAAACATGGCCTTAATGTCCGCCTCCTGAGCACCCCTCTGGTCCGCTCGAGTAGATTCGGCCTCACGGAGGTCTGGGTCTGGGTCCGGCGGCTTCTGCTTGGACTTGTCGAAAGTGATTTTCGGCTGCCGCGTGTCCGGTTTGCCCATGGCCACTAACCAGCCGCCACCCGGCGCCGCGAGTATGCCCTGGCGGCCGCGACCAGTCGCCGCCAGTCGCCGACCCTCAGCGTCTCACCGAGGGCAGCAGGTCGGTTAGTCCCAGTAGGTAGGCTGTATGGCTGGGCCTCCAATAGCGGGGCGCGCACCCTAAGCAGAGCAGGCGGGGAGAGTCACAGCGCAGGCCGCCGGAGCAGGACAACCCTAGTACAGCCGTGCACTTTCCACATAACAGGTCAACGCTCCAACCTCACCACAGTATTGTCGGGGCATGTACGGCAGCCGGCCTCGTCTCTCCGATCGTCTCCCTGGAACCTTCGACCATGGGACTTCTGCTTCAGGCAAAATGGCCGCCACTGCGATCAGCCGCCTGGGCCCGTCGCCGTGCGCCGTCGTGCAATCCAGGGGCGGACGTTCGGCGGTCTTCCACACCAGCCGCCGCCTCCTCAGCTTCACTCCGACAGCCGTAAGGGGTGAGACCTTCGCCGGGGTGCGCTTTTCTTTGGGCGAGCGAACAGCCTCTGCCTCACCCCTCGGATAGGTTTCGGGCACTCCACACGCAAGGCCCCGGCTCTAGCGAATGGTGTAGGCCGCCACGACTCCGCGCCGCCCGCGGGCCGCTCTCCGTCCACAAGCCGCCGACGGGGTCAGAAAAGCCAGAGCACAGGGCGGACACCCAGGACTACCGTCTCGGGCGGGGAGGACCGAGCTCGCACCCCAGTTCAGCTAATAATTGAAGGATTTCTGTGCTCGATCGGCGGAGCTGCGGTTTCAGGCAGCCATTCCGCTCGGCAGCCAAGCCACGCCCCCCTTTCCTAAAGAAACTTAAATGAATCTAGAACACTTCGGCCAGACAAGTTGGTTGTACAGACATAACCACATTACCCTTGTCCTCAGGGCCATACACTGGTTACCTGTTGCAAGAAGACAATCCTTTAGAGCAACCCACAGCACTAAACTAATTGTTCTTCAATCTAGATTCAGATTACATATCCAAAGAATGAACCTTTTTTAATGTATTTATTTATAAAGTTTTGTATAGCGCGAAAAAGACCCAGATGGGTATCAGAGCACTTCACAATTTGCAGTGTCGCAAATAAAAATGGAGTAAAACCAACATAATTTGAGTATGCATGCAAGGAACAGTGACAGAAGGGGTATAAAAAAACATCACATTTAAATAATACAAAGTGTGCTGGGAGAAGAGCAAACATAACTTATGAGAGAATAACCGAACAACTCTGAGCTGTGATAGACTCATATAGGGGCATATTATCATGCACGGCGTAAAAATTATCACTGCTTTAGCGGCAGAAAACTGCCACTAAAGCGGCGATAATGGGCTTGATAATATATTATGCCGTAGAGAATTCCAATAGAAGCCCATGTTGACACCGGAACATGGGCTTCTATTGGAATTCTCAAGGGCATATTATCAAGCCCATTATCGCCGCTTTAGCTGTAGTTTTCTGCTGCTAAAGCGGCGATAATTTTAACACCGTTTCTTGATAATATGCCCCACAGTATTTAATCCAAGGGCTGCGAGTGAGACAGACGAGCCATAGTCATTTAAGGCAAGGATTTGTTCATAAGGATTATTTTCACTTCCTTTTTGAAGGAAGCCATTGATGAGATTCTGCGGACTTCCGGTGGAAGAGAGCTCTAATATTCCTCTGTTCTTTTATCTGTATGGCAAGATGGTACTATCTCCCTTGTGATGAAGGGGATGAGGACAAGGGGGACCTGGGGGTAATGTAAAGTTATGTAGGTCTCTGTAATGGATTTTAAAAAAAGCATATGTAGCTCATCCCCATGATGAGCTACGTTAAAAAGACATCTGGCAAAAAAAGCAAATACACAGTACTGCAAATACAAGCTACACAGCAACCATTGTAAAGTAAGCAGAGGGCATTTACCAGGGCATCAGGGCTTTATTGTCTTTGTGCCAGGTGACCTTTCACCCAGTATATCGACAGCAGTGTAGACAAGGTCAATGCATTTCAAGCACCTTGATAGGAGAAAGAAGCATGTTAATGAATAGTTCTCTGTGCAATGCCCTCGGTGGATAGACACACTTGTTACTGTTCTTGTGGGGTTCGAATTGCTTGGGCTGTACAAGAGCGCACATGTGTTAACTGCTCTGAATGGAGGAGTTTTGGGGTCAAAGGATACAGTCGCAAGTGGGATGGATTGTGCCCCAAGGAGATTGGAAATGGCACCACTACTAATTATTACTCCTTAGAGAAGAAACAACATTGGTGCAAATTCCTTCTAGGTACACATATTTGAACAACGTAATGAAGAAAATAAGGATGCTCAACAACCACTAAGTATTCAGAAATCCAATAAAAAGGTGTTTAGCAAAATATGACTCCAGCTATAGTAGACTGTATCTCCGTATCAAATCCTCTAAAATGCCAGTAAAAGCTTCTGAGCAACGCCTAGTGCCACTGGATTATTTAGAAAATTATTGGCGGTTCCTGATCCTGCCTCACATCCATGAGTGGAATAATATGGTACTCTTACTCGACAATGTAGGCACAATCAGTGGCAGCCTCTACATAGCAACTCTTACCAGCATGTGCAACTGCATCTGTCTCTCAAAATCACACACATATATACACACACACACACACACACACATCGTCTCTCCCATGTAGGACAGCATAAAAGTATCACACTTTCAATATTGCACAGAAAAAACACAACTACATTATTTTAGTTGGAAGTCGAAGGACAACACAAAGGCATTCAAATTTGAGGATGAATACTGAAATTAACACTGACAAGATCTATGTGGATTCTGTTATGGCGCCTCCAGAACATGGAACTGAATGTTGGTTGTTTTCTTGCAGCTAGAGGCAATTCTGAAGGCCCCTAGGAAGCGCTGCTGATCTGCCCTTCGACATGCCTTGTATACGTGGAAGCTTAAACAAGCCAAATCTGTCTAAAGTCAGAGGCATAGCTCCTAGAAGCCCTGTTTAACTCTTGACAGATACCCGAGGATGACTGCATCAAGTACCAACATCTACAAGTTTCAAGTGTGCTAAGAACTGACTCTGCATACTACGCCTCAGAATTTCTTTTTGTCTTTTTGTATTTTTTGTGCGTATTGTTGGAAATGAGGTTTCTGGTTGGCTAGGGTACGCACCTAAGCCAGGCACCCATCACTCTAGTCAAAGTAAGGGAGTTACACACCCAAGACAACCCCTGCTCACCCCCTTGGCGGCTTGGCAGAACATTCAGGCTTATCCCAGAGGCAATGTGTAAAGTATTTGCACAACACACACACACCAGTGACACAGTAAATACACCAAAAAAGAGACACCACACAGTAATATATAAAAAGGTTTCTGTACTGCATCTAACCATAGACCACAATCACATAAACCAATAATCACTTTTGCCAACTAAGCAATTGTCATAACATCACAGTTGGTGCAATAAGATTAATGACTTATATGTTGCACACATCATACAAACTGTGCATACCATGTACATCCTGAAATAATACTTGTTATACTGTCAGTGCAAGGAAAAAACAGCACATAACATAACATCAGGGCATGGAATGCGCAGTTAGCGTAAAAAGAGAAGCACCGGAATCACCAATCATCATTGTGTGACATCAACACTGTGCGCAGAATCCCCTGCGTGTCTGTTATATATAATACAATAATTCAGGCCAACTGTGAGTGCACAGGAGACCCTGCTCGCCCACCACAGTTAATCTGGTAACTTTACTGGTCACGAAAACATCAGTCCATTAAGCGTGGCCTCTGTCAAGGTCGCACTCCATCCGGGGAGACAAATACAGTATCCCTAAAGGTATGTGCCACACCAGGCCAAACACACTGAAACATCAAGTGGGGAGGCCTTGTTTCCCTTCTTTGTCACCTCCCACATTGGAATCCTCAAGGGCAGCTCGCTATTGCGCAGTGCAGCTGCTGCAAAAGATATGCCCACAAAGACGAGGATCGGTGTACAACCCTCTCGGCGAGGGCCCAAGTCAAGGCAATCACTGAGCTTTCCTTTTGCCCGGACTTAATAAGCACAGTGCCTCGTTTAAACAAAGCCACCACTGTGTAGCGGTGAAGCCCAGCTCAAGAACGAAGATGAGGCTTACAGCCGTTGGACTCCCACGACCTTGGGGAAGTGCGCGCCCAGCGGAAGGCTGTTGATGGGGCCCATACGCCGGTCTGCAGCTACGGCCGATACACAGCCTGAATGAACAAAGTAGAGAGGTGGGGCTCGTGGACACTCAACCCAGGACCTCTCATGGAGCAGCACCTCAGAAGACAACGCAGCCTCATCCGTGCATGAAGGATACCACTGGCAGCTACCACTGCACTTCTCCCCAGTCACTCCTCTCCGTGGGAAATAACAGTGGTGTTGAAGGGGGCACAGCCATGGGGGAAGCAGACAGGCTGCACATCCTCTCTGATGCCGGTGTTTAAAGCAAAAACGCTCAACATATAATATGAGGGGAAAGAGCACTCACCACATGCTATTCCCAGGCAAAAAATAAGGCACAAGTTGCAGGAGCAGGCCACAGTGCTCAACCCGCATTCAGCTCCTGTTAGAGCACTTGGGGGCACACCGGATCAGGAAAGCAGGCAGAAGGCCAGCACACAGGGCACTTAGGGCAAAGTGGCAGTTCTTCCAGCAGGTCAGCACAACAAGGCAAAGCCCAAGTGGTGGTTTTCCTGGCGGCACAGCAATCCTCTGATGCAATATGTAGAGCCAGCAGTGTCTAGTTACAATTCCCACACAGTGTCTAACTACATAGGTCAGGCCCCTCTACTTATACTCAAAGGGGGATATTGTCAAGAACGTGTGATAAGCATTGCAAAATTAGCTTAACGCAACTCTCCACATTGCAGTCTATCGCGGGAAAATAACTCTGTGTTAACGTGGTATTCCCAAGCCGGCGGCACCATGTGATAGACCCACGGTAACGTGTCAAATGAACGAGTTAAAATCAACGCAAGGCTGCAAAAATGCGAAACACGAACGCAAAAAAAGCTGCGATGAGGCCAAGCGTGAAACAAAAATCAGCAACAACCAGCAACAGGCCTGCAATTCCCACGCGTCATGCGATAAAATGCACCATAAAAACAAAAAAAACCCACACCAAAACCAAATCAAACTGCGTAGCACCATGGATGCACCCGGACAGAGTGCAGAGGACAACCCGAACCCCACAAGCCCCACGGAGGACCAGCCAGGAACGCCGTGTTCAGAGAAGGGCAAGGAGAAGAGGAAGAAGAAAATGGGGTTCAGTCCGCAGGAAGACCGGATCATCGTCACAGAGGTTATAGAACACTACCAACAACTGTTCGTCACCTCCACTGCGTCATTGACAACACAAACGGAAATATGGCAGTCCATCGTCACCAACGTGAATGCAGTCAGAGTATCGAGGAGGTCAATGGAGGAGGTCAATAGACGCTGGCATGAAGTGCACAGCCAAACCAAGGAGAAATTTGCTGCCAACAGGAAGACAGCAAAGGCGACTGGATGTGGGAGTACTGCGCCACAGGAGAAGCTGGATGAGCTGTAGGAAATGATGACCACAGTAATCATGTGCAGCACACTGCACACCCACAATGAGTGTGGAACATGTCCCTGATACCCTCGGCACACTGCAGCACACATAGAAGCACCAAGTAGGCCCCCATCCACAATGTGCACAAATGGGCCCCCCTCCATATCACCAATGCCACAACCTACCCATGCAGAAAAGCAGCGGATCTGTGCACACAGACTATGCAAGTGACACTGCATGACAGATAGCATGGCTGCAGTCACAATACATGACATGGTGCACGAGACGACTTTGAGGTGGCTGAGTGTGGACCACATCCGTAAAGGAGCAGGTCACACTCTGACACATCCATGTGCACCTACAACCCATGACGTCAAAAACACATCTGCTGACAAACAATGCACAAGAGTACAAAATATGTCCAAGAGCACCAATGACCCAAGTCACAAACATCACGGCATCTGAAAAGCACACAAGTCAAAGGCACACTGACTCAAAGGGATAAGGGGCCACCAAATCAGAGCTGCAGGGGCGACTCGCCAACAATGCAGCACACACACATAGCAATCACAGTACATTAATATTGATGACAATGTCGTACAAAGTGCAACTCTTACACCACAGGACAGAGGACAGAACTGGTGCCGCCCGTGCATAGAAACTGGCCAATCACATCTGGCATTGCATGACACTGTGAGATGATAATGTACGAGTACAACCTCACATCCGTCAAGTAGTCGAAATGTCCACTGTCTCCCTTCAAATAGCCAGCTTCATCAAAACAGCCAAAATTTACATTGTCATGCAGTCTGAATGTAAACATCTCCAATGCGTGAGCATACGTGGAACACACTGTTAACCTGCATCTCCCTGTTACATTGCAGAGGGACAATCAACACCTCCCTCAGAGCAGACCACACATCTCTACAGTGATGATGAAGAGGACACCCTGCACATTTGCCCAGACACCCTCCAACGGCTCGTGGACAGCCTCCGCACCCCATCCCCAGGAGCAGGGCAGCCCAGCTGCATCGCAGTGAGTCCACAGCCTGCACAGACCACACAGTAGGAAGCACACACCACCACAGCTGTCTCCAAGGACACCCACGATCAACACATGGAATTCCAACGCTGTGTGTTAGGGTGCCAGGAATAGATGGCTGATCAGCTGCGGGTGGGTTTCGACCTCGTGGCAGCCAAACTCGATGCCATACGTGGGTGTCTGAGTCCCATCAGGGACCACTTACAGTCCCTAACGGACACCCACTGTCTGCACCATGCTCACTGACAATCCTTGGCTGACCTCGCTGGGGCCATTACTCGGATACAAGAACTGTCTAGTCAGACAGGCTCCAGCGATGACAGCACAGACTTGGCACAGATGCGGAGGACAATGGAGACCATGGAGCGGATGCAGGCTGGAAGTAGGGCTGCCACGGCTGAACACCAGCGAAATGTAGCTGGGATCTTCCATGCCTTGCAGGTCCTCATCTTGCCATTGCTGCCACTGAGCCTGTCACAGATAACTGCTGCTGGAACTTTGACACACACATCTCCGCCCCCTGATGTGTCATTGGCACACAGTGATGCAGTCCTATCACCTTCACCCCCTGATGTGTCAGTGCCCCGCAGTGATGCATCCATAAGACCACCACACACACCTGACACACCAGACACAGAAGACGTCTCAGAGGAGTAAGATGTGGAGGGTAATGACTGTGTGAAGAAGGGGGCAGTACCATCCGTACCCGCCACATGGCTTTTCCCTGCCTGGTTCAGCCCTATGCATCATGGCCTGGAACAACACATCCCACTGTCCCCCGGAACACTCTGCGACATTCACATGGATCCCGACATGACCTGCCATATCTGCTCTTGTACCAATGACACAGAAATCCGGCTGAGGACTGAACTCTTCCCCTCAGATTAACCTTGCATTCCCCCAAAGTCTCTGGTTGTCCCACCATTGGACAACCACGTAATGTGGGCTTGAACTGGCCATGTACCCCTACAGCCTCCCCAGAATGTGAATAAAACATTCGAAATCACACAGACGTGTCATGTCTATGTTCACTCATGTGTACAAGTATGGATAAATGTAGGGACATTGATTGCACAAAAAGGTCCACCCTGGTAAATGTCATCAATGCGCATGTTTGACCCTGACCCACATGGCCAATTAGATGAATGTGAAGGTGTGAACTAGCTGTGGCCTCATTGCACATGAACAACAATCTCGCATCCCCCAACGTATCCCCACGTCCAAGTATTATATAGGGCTGCGTGTGGAAATGTCAGACTCGGTAGCACGCCTGAAGTAGTGTCCTACATCGCATGTGGCTACAGAACATCTCTTTGCATGACATACTCCCACATCAGTGTGGACACAGTCTGTTTTAATGAATCACATTGATCCACATGGCAAGAAGTTGGACACCATACTCACATTGCTGAAGACACGTAAGAGCACAGATCTGCCAGCAACTATCCCAAACACAATGTCTGGCTCACAGAGGTGGAGCTGCCAATAGGGATTTACCACCAATGTACATGTGGTACTCTGTGCCTCCCTGTGTACGGACAATGCTCATTAAGGCACAGGATTTGTCATACTAATCAACACTCATCACAGTTGTACACTGGTGAAGTTGCATAAACTTTATTAGCATGTGCGTGTCAGTACAGGCAAGTAATGGGCCACAACAGACAGACAAATGCTTAAGACACTTACAGGCAGAATGGGAACATGTTGAGGTGCAAGGAATGGGGAGGCAAAAATTAACACATATCCTTATGGTTGGCAACGGTCTCAGCCCACCTTGCCTTGCTTGTCGAGTCATGTGATGTTTGGCGTCTGCTCATAGCCCCGTGTCAGGTGACACGACTCACAGCCCATGGGATCTGCTTGGAGCTGTACCACCGGACTGCGTCAACTGTGTGCTATGCTGACAGTGAGCAGGTGAAAGGGACCAACAAGTTCACATGTCGTGCTACATTGTCATGTGTGTAGTCTCCCTCCAGCAGTATGTCAGATTTAGGAACTTTGCCAAACGTGCTCTGCAGCTCCACCCATGGGGCTGCATGACCTTTTTTTTTTTTTTAAACAAACTTTATTCCACATTTAGTCACAATACACAGCTCATGCCTACAACCATACATGGCCGGCAGCGTTACGGTATAGAAAAAGGTAATGGTGTACACAGCGGTTCGTCCACAACCCGCTAGGGGCCGGCCGCATTGCAGTGTTAACAAAAAGTAGGATGACAAAGCAAACAAAGAGGTCTCCCGT
This sequence comes from Triturus cristatus, assembly GCF_964204655.1. Classification (NCBI taxonomy): domain Eukaryota; kingdom Metazoa; phylum Chordata; class Amphibia; order Caudata; family Salamandridae; genus Triturus; species Triturus cristatus. Next base: position 622,194,012 of record NC_140585.1, read on the forward strand.
CCTGGTATTCAATTTTGGAATTGGCAGGTAATGATCGTGACATATCACATGTATACAGTGCCCACAGGAACACAACAGCTGGCGGAACCTCCCCTCATCATGTGACCCAGTGGTGTAACATATCCCATCTCATCCCATCATCAGCCAATGTCATGGGAGCACAAGGGAAGGATCCACTCCATCCCCTCCCTCCTGCCCTCCCCTGAAATGCTGCCCCGAAGCTCGGAAGCCGAATCCCTCAGCCGCCGAAGTGTGAGCTGTCTTTAAATGTATGCAGTGGCGCTTCGGCACCGACCCGATCCCATCTCCATGCGCAACCGCCCCAGCAGGGCGGTTCCATTGGGTTCGGAGCCATAGGATCTATCTAATATAGTCATAAATGATGTGTTATGATATGGGGTGTGAGAGCAGGTATGTCGTGAGGGGGCTCCATATGTCCAGTGGACGAGCCGCTGTGGGCAAGAGCTCCGCGTATTGGAGCAGCGTTTCCTGACACTGCACCATATTACTAATCCAGTCTTTGAATTTCGGGGCTCTGCCCCTTCCCCACCTGCAAGCTATCAGTCTCTTGGCCATAAGAAAAGCGATGGTGGCGAATCTGCGTACAGGCTTTCTAATGGTTTTTGTGTAGCCCAGTAGCGCCTGCACTGGAGATGGTGACAATGGGACATTTATCATCTCCGAGATGCCCAAATATACCTGACCCCAATAGTCGGCAACCTCCCGGCAACTCCACGCTACATGCAAGAAATCCGCGGCGGGTGCATGGCATCGCCAGCAAAGGTCGTCCTCCCGTAGACCGATCCTGTGCATACGAGCTGGTGTACAATAGAGTCTATGCAGAAACTTATAGTGAATAACCCTGAATCTGCTGCTGGAAGAGATTTGTTCGGTTTGCGCACAGCAGAATTCCCAGATATCGTCCGTAATGGGTTCACCCAGCTCTCCCCCTCAGCCATGGCGCGCCCTGCAATGTTCCAGCTCCGGTATGGCATGTATTAAGTGGTATAGGTGCGAGACCGCATGTGCAGGAGTAGCAGCTTTAAGCAGCTGATGTAGGGGGTCTAGTGTGGGCGGCTCGGCCGGATACTCCCCTGTCAGCGCTCGAATCCCACTACGAAGTCTGATATATAGAAATGTATCCATGGGAGTGGATGTAAGGTCAGCAAACATGTGCGTCTGCGACCTAAAACGACCATCTTGATATAGGTCTCCCCATGTCTTGATGTTGAATTTGTTCATAAAGTTTTTAAATATTTGTTCCTGCAGAAGAGGGATCGTGGGATGGTACGCCAAAGGGAGCAGCGGAGAGTATGGTAGGGTCGTGTTAGTTTTTTCGGAGATACGACGCCACGCTATGACCGTACTAGAGACTGTTGTAGCTTCCGCTATAGGAGTTACGGGCGCACTAAATAAAGCACCTTCCAGCGGGATCGGGTCCGCCAACCAATGCTCCACCGCTACCTGAGGCAGAAAGGGCGTGGGGTGGATCCAATAGTGTACATAGTGTGCCTGGGCACTGTCATAGTACAGTTCAAACTCCGGCAGATCAAGACACCCCAGCGCAGTCGGGGCTGCTTTCCTCCCCATACCAGTCGGATAAGCTCAGATCGCAACATTTTAAAAAAGGTCTTGCCCGGGTAGTATGGGATATTTAGGAAGAGGTACAGAAGTTTAGGCAGGATCACAATCTTAATGAGGGATGCGCGCCCTGCAAAGGAGAGTGGCAATGTGATCCATCTGGTCACGCAATTTTGGATGTGGTCCAGGGCACATCCATAATTCAGCCGCATCAGTTCGTCCCGGTCTCTAGTGAGATATATGCCCAGATAACGGACCTCCTCTGTGCACCACCGCAGTGGATAATCGAGGAGGAATGGTTGGGCCGCTTTCGTGAGCGGAAAGATAGTGGATTTTCCCCAGTTAATATGGATACCCGACATGCCGGCAAAGCGAATAAATTCTCGCAGAATGGGATTGAGGTTAGTACTGGGATCACGTATGTATAGCGTTATGTCATCCGCGTAAAGGGACACAAGGACCTCTCGCTGTAGACAACGTAAAGCCCTGTCCCGGTGGTGCTGTCGGAGTCTGGCCGCTAGCGGTTCCAACGCGATGGCGAACAGTAATGGAGATAGGGGGCACCCCTGACGCGTGCCTCTGGATACGGCAAAGGCGTCAGATATCCGACCATTTACCCCAACGCGAGCAACCGGTTGACGGTAAAGTATACCTATCCACTGTGTGAAGCCTATTGGCATCCCCATGTTACGTAGTATGCATAGGAGGTAGTCCCATTCTAACGAATCAAAGGCCTTAGTGGCGTCTAAGAACACCGCCACCATCGGCAAGTCAGGGTCAACATTTTGCAATATGGAGAAAAGCGTGCGGAGGTTGTATGAGGTAGCCCTTCCAGGGATGAAGCCCGCCTGATCCGACAGCACCAGCCCTCCCATCAGTAGCTGCAAGCGATTGGCCAATACCTTGGTCAGTATTTTTGCATCACAGTTGATTAGGGATAGGGGGCGGTAGGAATCACAACATTCGGGCGGCTTACCGGGTTTTAGTAGAGAAATGATGAGAGCTTCCTGCATGGACGGGGGAAGCATTCCGGCCTCGTGTGCCTCGAGATACACCTCTCGAAGCACCGGCACCAGGACATCTGTGTAGGCCTTATAGAAGTCCATGGGCAGCCCGTCCAGCCCAGGAGCCTTCCCAGGTGCCATCTGGTTGATCGCATCCCTTATTTCGTCTAGACTTATGGGTTCTGCCAGAAACTCTCTATGTCTGTCCGGAAGCCACCCCAAAGTGAGGTCCCTCAGGTAGTCTCCCATATCTAGGTCCCCCGCTCTGGTAGTCGAGTAGAGTGTGGAATAGTGGTCAACAAAAGCGTCTAAGATCGACCATGTGTCACGTAATGGCTCCCCTCCGTCTCCCTCCAACTCCAACACGAAATTCGAGCCACGTCGGGGGCGAATCACTCCCGCCAGGAAGCTCCCGGGATGCTCTCCCTCCCCGTAAGCTCTAGCCCTGGAATGTTTACCTCGAAATTTCACCTCCCTGTCAGCGGTGGTAGTATACTCAGATAACACCTCCCGATACCGCGCCTGGGCGGCGGAATCCGTGTGATAGTCCGGCTGGGTTTCTAGTGTTCGAAGTGTGTTTTCCAATGTATGTAAGGTATTGCGCAAGACCCGCAACACACCTGAGCCTTTAGATATGCAAATGCCTCGTACCGTGACCTTCAATGCCTCCCACAGTGTGGCTACCCACTCTACCGATCCCTTGTTATGCGATAAAAATTCTTCAATATCCTGACGGAGTTCAGAGCGGAATAGCTCATCAAGTAGTATGTTGGGTTGGAGGCGCCAGGATGGGGGTCTCCCCAGAATGTCCGGTAAGCGGAACCTGGTCAGCACCGGGGAGTGATCAGAAAACGTGCGACCCACATGTTGTGCCGCAGCCATGGAGGGGGCCAGCCCCCGAGACACCAATATGTAGTCCAGTCTAGCCCAGGTGGCATGAGCCGAGTTCCAATGCGTGCCCTCCATACTAGTAGGGTGTAAGTGCCGCCATGCATCTACCAACTCCTGATTGTCACAAATGTCTCGCAGGTATCTATGGGTGTTGGTGTAATGGTGTGTAGAAGGGTTGGACCTGTCCAAGGCCGGATCAAGGACCGCATTGATGTCCCCCCCATATGAGATGTGTTGATCCCACCTCCCTGATCTTGTTCCAGAGGGCAATGAAGCTACTCGGGTCATCACAATTAGAGCCATAGGAGCATGCGAAGGTGATGGTGTCGGCACCCATCCTTCCCCAGGTGACGCAATACCGTCCCTCTCGGTCCGCCGCGTCTCCCAGTGGAGCATAGGGAACATTCCGTTTTATCAAAATAGCGGTACCTCTCGCATAAGACGAATATGCTGTGAAGACCAAATGTGCCGCCCAGCGAGCGGCAAAGCCGCCTCCGCGTTGGGGATCCATATGGGTTTCTTGCAAGAATGCTATATTTACGTTTAGTCTGTCCAATGCCCCCAATATCTGTCTCCTCTTCCTCGGGTCCCCCAGGCCCCTAACATTCCAGGTAATGACGGATAGAAGACCCCCCTCCCGCTATCTTGCTGCACTTCCCTGCTCATATCTATAGCTAGATAATCGAAATATCCTGGTGTGTGCAAACCCCTGCCCACTCCAGAGCCATTGTACAGCGGAGGGTTCAAGAGGCGAGTCCGCCCTATGCATTGTGACGTGATCCATGCTGTGTTCAAACAAAATATCAACAATCCCGTGAAAATCCCCCCCCCCCACCCACAACGACATCCCAATCATGCCGAGCATCCGCCCCATCCCACATCAACGCAACATTCCAAACCATAATCCTGTTGGGGAATACCCAATTGGGAGACACTAGGCGTCCAGACCCGCCAACCCAACTCCCCCGATTTTTCACCCGCCGCCCGCTTGGGTCAGTATCAGCAGGCTGTGCGGGAAGGGGAAGGGTGTGCCAGAGCAAGATCAAGTTAACCAGCAACAATTGTACCCTGGAAACAAACGGGCCTATTACTCCACAGACCATCAACTCGACGGCGGAGCTCCATGCAAAGGTAATGACAAGCAGTGAGGCTCACTGTGCGGTAGAAGCCAAGCATTTCTATGCAGTGACAGTGTAATAATAAACAAGAAAATCAGCCCCACCCCTCTAGTCAGTCCAGAGCTGAGGTGGGGGAGCGGAGCCATCCCTCCCAGGAGATGTTCGTGTAGCTTCGTGAGAACGTTTATGGTCTTTGAGGAAGAGCTCCACCTGAGATGGGTTCTGGAATATGTGTGACTTGCCCTGAAGGACCACCCGCAGGCGCGCCGGGTAGAGCATGGAATAACGGATATCACTTTGAATTAAGCGCTTCTTAACTGCCCCAAATTTTCGTCGTGCCTCCTGTACAGCCTGTGTGCAGTCAGGGAAAAAAGAGAGCGTGGTATTGTCATACTGAACAGGCTGCTTCTCTCGTGCCAGGCGAAGCAAAGTATCACAGTCTCTATAATTCAGGAAGCGGATAATGATTGGCCTCGGAGGTGCTCCAGGAATGGGGCGAGGGCCCAGAGAGCGGTGAGCCCGCTCCACCACTAAGTGTGGGGAAAAGGCTTCCGCGCCAAAGAGGTCAGAAAGCAGTTTTTCTATGAAGAGTTCCATTCTCCCCACTGCGGTGGATTCTGCCAGACCAATAAGGCGCACGTTATTTCATCGCGATCGCGCCTCCAAGTCCTCATTCTTGTCGGCAATCACCTTCAGTAACCGTTCCATCTGTGATACTGTGCTGGCATTGGCCGCCGCCCCATCCTCAAGCCCCGAGATCCGCTCCTCCGTCTCCTTAACTCGCTCCTCTTGTTGGTCAAGACGGTGCACCACAGAGTCCAGTCGCCTGAACATATTATCAATCTTCGAGTCAATGGAAGTAAGACTTGTTTGCATGTTTAAAAGGAGCGCCTTCCAATCCACCTCCTCAGCATCTCCCACCTCCGAGTCGCCCCCCCCCCGTCGGTGGGGTGCGGGCTTTTTTCTTTTGGGACTCAAAAGTAAGCTTGGATTGTTTATTATCCGTCTTCCCCATGATTATGGTTGACCTGGCACCTCAGCTCTCCTCTCCGGAGCACCAGAGCGGAGCCCTCCCTCTAATGTAGTCAGAGACAGGCGTAAGGTATGTTGGGCGGCAATGCCGCCGGTCCAATGCGCGTCTCGGCGCTACTCCCCCACGTCCCTCGCGGCGCTGATGGACCCGTCCACGCCGGGGAACAGCAGGGTGGGGAGGGGAGATACCTCCAACAGAGCACTGGTTGCAGTATTGATCCTGATGGTCAAGAGCGGATTAGCGGTGGCAGTCTTGACTGTGTATACACCAGTAGCAGTCCCGCGGCGAGCAGCCCACGCAGTCCCTCGGGCGGGTCCCCTCCTGTCAGTTTTGCGCATTTCGTTCCTCACAGTGCGATGGATGGAGGGTGAATAGGCAGGGGGAGAGAAGGGGAGCGTGCCCACCCCCCCCCCCGGTGACACCCCGCAGCAGGACAGCAGTGCCCCTCTCCCCGGGCCTGTAGCGGTCACAGGTAGGCCGGCAAGCAGCCGCGAGACCCTCCTCCAGCAGGTGCACCTCGACTGTCAAATCCCACGTGTGGCGGGTACAGAACAGCAGCGATGGAGGTAGCCCCACCCCGTTCGTAGGTAGGTCACAGGTGGTGAGGCGTTTTCCGTCCCCCGCGTATTCAGGGGATCGCCGGGGCTGCGCAGCGCGCCAAGGCCTACCTCACTGGTCCTCGGGGACGGGGCCGCTCTGCAGGGTTCAGCCGCAAGGTTCAGCACATCCGCAGCTCGCCGCCGTCTCGCCGGTATTCCAGGCCCCCCGGCACGACCGCAGGCAGTCTGGTGATGTGAAGCTCCTCCACCAGGCCCGTGCCAGCCAGCTCCGCGGCTCGCGGCCCAGAGACCACGTTTGAGCACCGGGGGTCGCGTGCATGCGCACGCCGTCTTCCGTGCGTCAGCAGCTTACAGCTCCTCCCGCGGGACCTGCCAGGGCGGATATCTTCCTCGTCTCCGCACCAACTCGGACCAAACTCGCCACAGATATGCGTCCACCTCCGAGGGCCACTCGAGCGCAGTAGCTTCTAGTTTTCAGGGTACAGGATGGGTTGTACGGATACTTGATGTGCCCGGCTGACGAGAGCCTCACCTAAGTGCGGCCATGTCGGTCTGGCGCCCTCTAGCGCCCCCCCATGGGGCTGCATTACCTTGCACAGGTGTGTGACAACACGCGTAGGTGCACGCACATGCCTTCTGAGTCCGGGCGAATGCAGACATGTCCACTGTTGTTCTAGCTTATGGGACCATTACTCTACGATGCAACATGGTGTTGGGACCTGTGATCTGGGTATCAATCAGTTGTGGCTGCAGGAAGGTAGTTACTAGTCCATGAATGCGAGCGCAGCTTCATAGGTAATCAGTTTCAGAAGTACATCGTTCTCGAGTTCAAGGAACACGAGGGAAAGCCAATCCATTAACTGGTCCGGACAGATGTGCTCTGTCTACGCAGTTTCACCGGTCTGCAACGCAGCCCAATAGGGGAGCGCCCCATGTGGTCACTGCACACGATGACTTGTGCAATCTCCCATCCACTACTGCCAGCACATACGCCACAGATCAGGGCATCCCATGCACGGGTATTCCAGTTGGACTCCTGTTCGTGGGCCAATAGGGGGGCGCACACACGAGTCATAATCCAATTCGGCTACCGTTGTGTTGGATAGGCAGACCTCTATGGGCCACTCGAATGTGCATGATCGACAGTGGAACCAGGGCTGGACGCGTGTGACATACGCAAGCCGGAAACTCAGACGGTAACTGATTCGCAAAACAGCCATTGGCAGAGCTCCCAACAGATGCAGCATTCATGCACGGTACAGTTCCACATGACAGGGGTTGTGCATGTGCCCGGGATTGCCTGCCATTGCGTTTGCTGGTCTGAAGAACCAGAACCTTTTGGACCTGGCGGCGCAGGGTACGCCCTCTGTTTCCGGAGTTCACCTGCTTCGCTACACAGAGACACGGGACACTCTGTCAGCGTTAGAAGATTGGATTTATTTAGCTACAGCTAGTACAGTTATCCTAGAAGTACACAAAGTAGGTTCTCAGGAGACTGCCACTTCACTCTGTGGCGCATCAGATTAAATACTATACAATACTCAATAATTAACGAGATACGCTCCCATAGCATATAAGGAAAGAGCCAATAGGGAAAGTTGGAAAACAAAGCGGAACCAATAGGAAAGGTTCGAAAACAGAAATATCAGATGACTCGAAGAGACCTCTCCTCCAACTGTGTTTGTCACCCCACCCTCAAACTAACTCATTAACAGATTATAACTAACTTGCAGGTGGCGAGATACGTTTGTGTGTATTGGAGGACAGCCGTGACACGAGAGAATGGTAGCAGGAGACAGTGAAGGCCAGTCGATAAGATATGGTCAGGAAAGAATAGTGTGAGCCAACAGATAGTTGAAACAGGGATTAGAAAAGCCAGACAGGGATTAGCGTACTCGGCTAGTTCTAACACCAGCTTTACAAATAAAGGCCGAGGACGTATTTTGACACCGGGCTACAGAAAAAAGCAGAATAGACTTCGTTTGCCGTGCTGCCTGAGTGATGGCAACGCAAAATTGCGGCAGGTCACAAAATGGCGGGTTGATTCGATCGTGATCGAAAATCGAAGTTCCTCAGACCCTCCTTTTGCCAGAACTCAGGCAAGATAGACTCATGTTAATCTGAGTCTACGTCAATAGCCATGAGGTCATCGAGCTGTTGTTGTAACATCATTCTTATGTTTTCCGTTACTTGTGGCTTGGGTTTTGGGATGCACATAGTAGCACAAAGATCACAGATAGCGGGACCACAGTGCATACAAAGGCAGCAAGAAAATATAATGGTCAAGATTATTCCAAGGAATGTCAATGCTTTCCAACCCCATTTGGACAGTAGTCCCCAAAACCATTCCGTTAAAGACCAATCTCCTTCGTCCTGATGAATAGACTCGGAGATTATGCGCAACTTGGAGATAGCTTGGTATACTGTCGGAGCGTCATTAGGAATGAAAATACAGCAACTTAACCCGATCAATTTACACACTCCACCACGATCGGCAAGAACAAAGTCTAAGGCAATTCGATTTTGCAAGGTCATAAGACGATCAGCCTGTAGTTCTGCCGTGATGTTACTTAAGGCTCCTACAGTGTTGTCTATTGTAGTCTCTACGACACGGACCAATTGCCTTATATTTCTGCTGTTAGCCATGGGACCCCAGAAGGGAAGAAAACCTTTAAGGAAATCTCCTCCCTCTTGTCCTGCTGTGTCCTTTGAATCAATAATCCCTCTGCCGTATCGGGTTCTGTGATAATTGGCAGAAGCAGTGTAAGTAGGAGGAAGAAGAAAGGCTATATAGCAAGTACCAGAGAAACCCGTTGGTAACCAAGTATAAGCTCTATCATAGCAGATGAAATAGGTGCCTTGAGACGGCACTAGAGGAGGTGAGTTTTGAGAGGAATAAACGTACGTGTAGGAGCAGTTACTCTTTTGTGTAGTGTCAGAAGAGCGATCGTTTATCTGTAAGCAGAAGTTACCTTGATGCGGTATAGTCCAGATAGGTGAAGACTGTCCCTTTCCAACCTTAGTACTGAGACTAGACATGTATTGTGTGATGTTCCAATTAGTGTATGCCTTTCTTTCGTCGATGGAGATTTTGCTGTTCTCCATGATTTTAGCCATAACTACCATACCCTTAATCAACGAACTATGACTAAAATCCGGAAAATTAATTTGTGAAGTAACAGACCGTCTGAATTTGCTTTGATAAGCATTGGAGAAAATGACGAAGAATGCCCAAGCAGAACCCTCATAAGAAAAAGGGAGAACTAGATATGGCGTTCCTTTCTCAGTGGTATGTGGCATAAGACCACACACCCAACAATCAGTTGTGTTAACCACTAATTGATGCTGATGTAATAGTTGGATAAAGGAATTGTTGTAATACTCGGTTCTTCTGACAAGTTCATGTGGAGGAAGAGCATGGAAGATGTGTGGAGAGATAGTAGAAGAAGGCAAAGAAGAAGAAGGGGAGGTATTTCTTGGCTGCAAAGCATAAATTACCCAACCAATAATTGCCAAAGCAATGCATAATGATATAAAAACACATAAAGTTATACTAAAACGACTGTACATTATTTTACAGGATGCTTTCTTCATTTCATCTCTTCTTTCTTTATTATTTAGTAGTAGTTTCCATCTTACTATGGATGCTCACGGCAATCTTCCTCAATCACTGAAGTCACGATGCTCTACCGTCCTATGACACTGAAGATCCTGCAGACCTATTGTCACTACTCAGGTCGTGACCTAGACTCCTACCATGACCCTGCAACCGAAACAGAACACTACACAAGGGAGAAGAAAGTCTCAAATGTTCTTTTGTCGGGGCCTTAGATTATAATGTTCCTTCCCCGGAACACTCTGATTTTGAAACAATGTTTGTGGTTCAGTCGTATCCAAGCGACGATGCAATGGAATTGCTTCCTGTAAAATGTCGTCGTCCTCTTTCTCAGACAGTGTCCCATTCAGGTGTGCATCGCTAAAAGGTATGAATCATGGTTTTTTTTAAATTTCACAGTTACCAACACCTCTGTGAACCCACTGATCAAAAGGCAAAGGCAGAGGCACTTTCTTGCAATGCACACCGTGAATCCAATTTTTCTTTCCTTCGACTTTAACTGCTGTCCTTGTGGTCAACAACACCACTCGAGGCTCCCGCCACCTGGGCTGCAGATTATTGGACCTCTGAAAATTCTTCACGCAGACCCAGTCACCTGGTCGGATGGAATGACCTGGGTCTGTGGAGGCCTCCGGCAGAGCACTCTGAACCTGTTGATGAAGAACACGCAATTTAGTTGTAAGGTCATGCAGTTAGTCAATCAACATTGGATAGGGCAAGTCTGAGAATTTCTTAGGGCGAGGTATTCCCCATACGTTGGCCGGACAGCCAAATACCACTTCGTAAGGGCCAAGTCCCAAACGAGAGTGTACTGCAGTTCTGGTGGATAGCAGAGCTAGCGGCAAAGCATCAGGCCAATTGAGTCCCGTACTTGCTTGAACCTTTGCTAATTTCAACTTCAAAGTTCCATTGTAGCACTCTACTAAACCCGCTGACTGTGGGTGATTTGCCGCGTGGAACTTTTGCTTGATTCCAAGACCTGCACAAACTTTCTACATGACTTGGCCAACAAATTCGCTCCCATTGTCACTCCAGACAATGCGCGGCAAACCAAACCTGGGGAAGAACTCTTTTAGAAGGATTTTAGCCGTGAATAAAGCTGTGTTGTCTTTTAAAGGATATGCTTCTATCCATCTCGAAAAGGCACATACTACCACCGGAACATATTTGAGGTTGTTGCATCGCTTCATATGAATGTAATCGATTTGCAACACCTCAAATGGATATGTCGGAGGAGCAAAGTGACCTGCTGGAGTTGTGGTTTCCTTTCCTGGGTTGTACATTAGACAAACAATACAGTGCTTTACTACATTGTCTGCACATTTTGGGATGCCCTCATTCTGCCACACTGGAGCCAGAAGTTTACAAATGCCTTTTGCACTTAAGTGGGCTGGACCATGAGCCATAGTAACCACTGGGAGAACATAGGCATCTGGTAACAGCCAACGTTGATGTTCGGATAATTCTACCCAACAACCCATCTCATCAAACATTCCTGTACTTTCTTTCCACTTGCTTATCTCTCTCTCTGAAGCCTCTTTCTGAATCGCTTTTACGCTTTCCACTGTATTCTCACACATTCCTCTCTCTCTGACCCAATTCGCAGGACCTGCCACAAACATTCGACTCGTTGAATCTCTCGCTGTTTTCTTTGCTATCTCGTCTGCAAACGCATTTCCTCGTCCAACATCATCCGTAATTTTCTTGTGTGCACCACACTTCACTATCGCTATTTGGATGGGTAAAGCAAGTGACTCAAGGAGATCAGTCACCAACTGACCATGCTGTATTTTGGTGCCATGTGAAGTTAGGAATCCCCTTTCCTTCCAGAGACGCCCAAAACTGAACGCTACACCAAAAGCGTATTGGCTGTCAGTGTACACGTTCACTCTTTTCCCTTTCGATAATACACAAGCTCTTGTTAATGCTATCAATTCTGCTGTTTGCACTGAATTGTGTCTAATGCGTGCAGTTTCTACAATAGTATGTAAGGTAGTTACAGCATAGGCTGAAACCGTATCTCCATTAGGCATCTTAAAACAAGAACCATTTACCCATAGAGTCCCATCCGGATTCTCTAGTGGTGTGTCTCTCAGGTCAATTCTTCCTTTTGTCTCTTCCTCAGTACGGAAGAAACAATCATGCTGATCCTCAACACTCTCCTCATTTGGAAGGGGCAACAAAGTAGCTGGATTCAAAGTATTACATCGTTTGATATGTACGTGACTAGCCAACAGCGTCAGCTCGTAACCAGTTAAACGTGCACTAGTGAGATGCTGTGTTTTTGTTCTGTTTAACAAAGTATCCACTGCATGCGGCACCATGACAATGGAAGTGTTATCCAACACCATTCCAGCAGACTGTCGGATAGAAATTGCTGCTGCTGCTGTCGCTTTGAGACAACTGGGCAATGCTTTAGCTACAGGATCCAGTGTAGCCGAAAAATAGGCACATGGCCGCTGTTTGTCTCCAAATTGCTGTGCCAAAACTGACAATGCGCAACCTTCTCTCTCATGAACATAGAGCGTAAAAGGCTTAGTGTAATCTGGGGTGCCTAGTACAGGAGCAGAACAGAGAGCAGTACGTAACTCAGTGAAACTCTTTTGGCACTCATCAGTCCATGGAAGGGGCTGAGGCGTATCTTTTAAAGTGAGTGCCAACAAAGGTTTGGCGATCAAAGAGAAGTTAGGGATCCACTGTCTACAATAGGAAGTGATACCCAGAAAGGCACGTACTTCCCTTTGTGTGGATGGTACAGACATTCGTGCAATCGCCTGAATTCGTTCTGGTGTCAATCGTCGTCCCTCCTTTGATAGGAGATGACCCAAGTAGGTAACTTCTTGACAAACATATTGTAGTCTGGAAGGTGAAACCTTGTGATTCAGTTTAAACAAGTGGCGTAATAGTGCAACAGTGACATCTTTGCAGATATCTTCTGAATCAGCGGCGACTAACAAGTCGTCCATGTATTGGATAAGAGCAGCACCAGACGGCAAATGAAAAGTATCAAGATGGCATTTTAAAGCTTGACTGTAAATAGAGGGACTTTCACAATAGCCTTGGGGTGCGCGCTTAAACCGGAAGCTTCGGCCTCCAAGAGAGAAACCAAAAATGTCCCTACTCTCTTCTGCAATGGGAATACTGAAGAAGGCATTCTTCAGATCAATAACAGAAAACCAAGTCACTGTGGAAGGTATCATTGTCAACAAAGCAGTGATATCTGGAACCACAGGAAATTGTGGAATCACGATTTTGTTTACTTCTCGCAGATCAATTACAAAATGGTACACAGGAGGCTGAGAAGGATCAGTGCATTTAAGAACAGGAAGAATAGGACTATTGCATGTGTTACCTCTTGTTTCTTCAACCACATCCTTCCGAATTAAGTCATGAATGATTTCCAAAAGCGCTTTCTCACCTTCGGCAGAAATTCTATTATGTGGGATATGTGGTAATTCAACATTGGGCTTGAGAGTGACAACATAAGGCGGAATCTTAAGACAACCCACATCGTTCGGACCCGTGGCCCAAAGCGCTGTTGGAAGAGAAAGCAACTCAGGAGGAAACTGATCTTTGGACAAATATATTGGGGAGATCAACTTCTGACCTAGAGTGAGATGTACGCCAGAAGGAGAATAATATATTGTAGCATGCATTCTTTTCAATAGGTCTAGACCCAACAGATTCTCACCGCAACCATTCGTTAACAGAAGTGGAGCTTCCAAATCATAAGGACCAACTGAAATAGGCAAAGGGCAAGAAACCGGATTACGAACAGGGGCGCCAGAAAATCCTACAGAAACATTTGTTAAGCCAGACAAAGGTGCCCCAGGGAGTTTAGAATGAATGATAGAACTTCTCATTGCTCCACTATCCAAAAGAAATGGCTCTGAAACACCCATTGTAGTGACGTTAACATAAGGACCATTCTGATCTACTGGGATTGGCACTTTCCCTTACTTTGTCCATGGCTGTCCTAGTTGGCATGAAGACTCTCATTCTCGCCTTCAACATAATGGTCTTCATTGTAATACTGTGTAGACCTCACAGCTTGCTGATCAAAGTAGTTCACGGAATTGGGAGAAGGTAGGGCACGCTGTTCTTGAGTCCACACACCTCGACCTCTACCTCTGTTTGCTGACTGGAGGCCAGCACAACCTCGTGGAGCAGATAACGCTCCATTGCGCTGCAATAAAACCGGACAACTATTCTTAAAATGACCTTCCTCTCTACAATAGGCACATTGATTAGGACCTAACAAAGGTCGCGGATTGTATGACTCAGGTTTTTGATACAACCTCTGAAACTGCGGAGGCTGCTGAATTTGAGGCTGAACATAACGTGGCGGATAGGCTTGTTGCAAGAGAACCTTAGTTTTTAATTCTTTCGTCTTTTTCTCTTGCTTTTCTTTTTCTTCCTTATCTCTATTCTCATGATATTGTGCAGTAGCCAATATCTGAGCAGAAGAAGAAACAACCCAAGAACTTTCTGAATCTTTTAATTTGTGTGACAGCTCGGGAAGCAAATTGAATACAAATTTGTCCACGAATAATCGCTGTCCACTCTCGGTAGCCATGTCCTGAGGTCGATAAATTTCTCCTCAAAACGAGTAAAGAAGTCTGAAACACTTTCATCTTTCTTTTGTTTGCATGCTGCTAGTTTATCCCAATTAACTCTCTTTGCTGGCATCATAGTTTTCATTAATGTGATGATTCTACCAGGAAGTTCCGAGATCAGAGCGTCAGGCTTTGCGCCACCCACTTGGTCTCTATCTGTATTAGCTATAACATCCCAAGTAGCACCTAGTTCTTGTGCGTGGTCCTCTCTACGAATCTTAGCCCATATTGTCTGTGGATCTACATTAACCATTAGCATATTAATATCTGCTAAATTCATAATGCAAGCATCGATTGTCTGCGATAATTCTTTGCAATAACCTGCAGGGTTCTTACGAGGATCTGGTAGAGTCTGCTTAAGAGCCAAAACTTCAGATCTCTTCCAAGGGACATGTACCCATATATGTTGAAAATGAGCAGGAATAGGCGCATTACCGCCTACTCCCGCAACTGCCTCCTTCCAAACTGGAGGAACCTCTCTCATAGGATAATTTTTCGACGTCAGTTTAACCGACGGATCGGAATCAACAAAAATCTGAGAAAACAATAAGGATCTATAAGAGATAAGTGTCCTTACAGCTTCCTCAACCTTGGAACCTACAATAAGTCCTTTTTCAAAATCAGCTTGAACGTTTAACAGATCTTGTGACATCGGACTTGAACTCACATCTTCCCATTCTTTAATGAGAATGTCGCACATTACATTAAAAACATATCTCTGCGTAGGCGCATTCCATTGCAAAAAGGTAGGCATAATATCAAGCACACTATATTGTGGACCCTTCTTGATCCATCTTCGTGCAAGAGAGTCTAGCTTCTCTCGTTCCTCAAAATCTGGGAACTGACTACGAGATTGTCTTCGAGCAAAAGCCGGAGACACATTAAAAGCTCCAAAGAAAGGAGATAGAATACTAGTGACAGAGTCTGTTAGACGCTTACGCACAGACGGTGAATTAGACATTAGAACTGGAGACAGAGTATTAGGAGAACTGACAGGAGAAAAACTGGAAATTGCAGGAGGAGCAGAAGGCAAAGGAGAGCTAAGATCAGGAGATGAAGGCAAAGAAGTTGAGACTAATGGTAAAACCGGTAATGGTGGTAATACTGGAGGAGGCAAATGCTGCAGAGCCGGAACCGGCGGAGGTACCACTGGCAGCTGAGCAGGCTGTAACAGCTGAGGTACATTGGCATTTTGCACATAGGGCGGAGGCAACCTTAATAAGTGGGACATTAGGGGATCTTCTTCTATATCTTTCTTATTATCAGAAGGAGAAACAGGCAACACCGGATAGCATTTATCTATTGCCATATGATGTTGTCTTTCTGAAATTTCAGTCGCGTTATCAATTTCATCATTTTTGAACTGTTGGGCAGCCTGTATAATTGTCATACCCTGTGCTTTCCTATCTCGTTTTGCTTGTTTAATTTCTTTCTGTTTGGCTTCCTTACGCCAAAGGCGGAAAGAGTCAAACATTGCCGGCCGGGCTTTTCTTTTGAACAAAACTGCTTCTAAATTATCTAGTACATCAGGATCAAAACTACCATTTTCTGGCCATTTGAGAACACCATCTTTCTTCGTGTATCGAGTCCATGTCTCGTTAAAGGCAATGGGGCCGATACCATGTT
Organism: Triturus cristatus; assembly: GCF_964204655.1. Lineage (NCBI taxonomy): Eukaryota > Metazoa > Chordata > Amphibia > Caudata > Salamandridae > Triturus > Triturus cristatus. The sequence continues at coordinate 622,210,057 of NC_140585.1, forward strand.
TTGAATAGAGCTCATATGTGGGAGTTCCAACCGAAGGAATCGGACAAGAGTCCTCAAGTCGGGAGTCCCTATTACAACCAAGACAACAAATTCTTCCAAACTTAGTCAGACCAGGCATCTCAAGATCTTTCCTGTCTGTTCACAAACTTCAAGGGAGTAAAACTCAGTTTACGCAGCACAAATGCACTTACCCTCAGCTTTATATTCTGCAAAACATAAATCTAAGTAACCTAAGGACATCAAACAAAGAACCAAATTGTGGGCACGACCCACGAAAATACTTAACTAAGGACGTCTTCTTCCACCAACAGAGGCCCGTCTATCGTCTCGCCTTACCATACATCATCAAAGGAATGGGCCAAAGCAGGGCGGCAGTCAGGGCAGCGGTCGTCAGTAGCCGTCAGGAAGGAGTAACCGCGCTGCAAAAGACCTTTGGACCACTTTCGACATACAGGGGTCGCTTAGTGTGGCTCGCGAACCCTCCGGAATTTTCTTGCGGGGTTCCTCATGACCTACGAGCAGAACCGGTACCACTGAAGCCGCCCCACGTTGGGCGCCAGTTGAAGAACCAGAACCTTTTGGACCTGGCGGCGCAGGGTACACCCTCTGTTTCCAGAGTTCACCTGCTTCGCTACACTGAGACACGGGACACTCTGTCGGCGTTAGAAGATTGGATTTATTTAGCTGCAGCTAGTACAGTTATCCTAGAAGTACACAAATTAGGTTCTCAGGAGACTGCCACTTCACTCTGTGGCGCATCAGATTAAATACTATACAATACACAATAATTAACGAGATACGCTCCCAAAGCATATAAGGAAAGAGCCAATAGGGAAAGTTGGAAAACAAAGCTGAACCAATAGGAAAGGTTCGAAAACAGAAATATCAGATGACTCGAAGAGACCTCTCCTCCTACTGTGTTTGTTACCCCACCCTCAAACTAATTCATTAACAGATTATAACTAACTTGCAGGTGGCGAGATACGTTTTTGTGTATTGGAGGACAGTCGTGACACGAGAGAATGCTAGCAGGAGACAGTGAAGGCCAGTCGATAAGATATGGTCAGGAAAGAATAGTGTGAGCCAACAGATAGTTGAAACAGGGATTAGAAAAGCCAGACAGGGATTAGCGTACTCGGCTAGTTCTAACACCAGCTTTACAAATAAGTGGGGTGTGGACATGTTGGTCTTTCATTAGCGCAGTTCATGGTGTGGGAGTCGTCAGAGTCAGGTATGGTATCTCACTCATTGAAGACCAAGGTCGGAGGTTCAGATGTCCTTCCGCCTTGTGTATTGCGACAAAGGAGCTTTCATGCCCAATTTTAGTCTGACTACTGCTTGCATTTCTGAAATGTGATGTGGCCTTCGTGGTGAAATTGTTGCCAGGCCTTAGATTTAGGGTGCACCAATTGCGAAACACACGCAACAGTTGGCATGTATGAGCCAAGGGCCCGATTGTCCTTGCGCTCCTTGTTCAGTCTCTCTCTTTCTCTCTCTCTCTGTCCTTTGATGAGTGCCTGACACACCTTCTTATCTTGGATATTGCCTTACAGGCTGTCACTTACAGATTGCCCAGGGATAACCCGCCATGACTCTTCCAAATAGTTGTTTGGAGAGAAATTTGATTGTGATATTTTGTTTGGACTTTCAGTGTTGAATGATTGATTCTGCTTTTTCTGTACTCACATGACTGTTAGTTGTTGTGATTCTGCGGCATCAGGCGAATGATTTTGTTCATGATTTCATGACGTTGATGTGCAATCTCTTGGTCCGGGGGCGGTGGGGGATGGTCCGGGGGTGGCAGTGAGTGTTGTGGAACTCTTGTCAAAACCTGGTCTTGACATGGAGAAACAAGGATGATGCTTCATTTCTCCTTGTTTTTGCTGTTTTTATGTGTGCTGCATTGCACAGCACACATAGACACAGCAAAACGTCATGCATGGTTATTTATGTACAGGAAGGTGTCCCTTCCGGCACATAGACAATCATTTAAAAAATGACGAGTTGCAACTTCTATGTGTGCCGCACAACGCAGCATACATAGAAGTTAGAAATAGCCAAATTGTGAGGCAACCATGCAATTAAGTCACAAATGAAGGTGTTATACATCAGTTTCCATATTGCATATATTTTCAACCTGTGCAGAATCATTGAACATTGTTTTGGATTGGAAATCATTGGAGAGTGATAATTAATGTGGTTGTTTCGGTGTGTAATTGGTTTTTAAACTATCAATCTCTTGCCTTGATTGTTTATGCGTACCACTCCTACTTTGGTCTCCTCCACGTTGTGGCACAGTGAATACGGGTCTTTTGGGTCTGTGTGTGTATCATCATTTCACCTTTCCGTGTCATGATTATCAACCACTTCTTGATATTAGCATATTAATTCATACCTGTGAACGTAGCTTGGTTGTTCTTCTCTATATAGAAAATGGAAATAGAATCGGGACATACCTAAATATAAAAACCCTCATTATTATCAGTTTACAGTTGGTATTAAAACTAGAATTGGTCATCACCCCTGCCTTCATGCCGGTTTTACTTTCCATCCCGGCGTCTTTTCCCAAACGTATTCGCTTCTGTGCATTTATCACTAGATTATGTAAGCTCCCTCCTCGGGATCAATGTTTGGCTCTTTATCTTCTCTTCCCTGCGTGTCCTATTTTAGAGGATAAGTGTGAACAGCATGTCAAGAAGCTTTTGGTTAGGTATATTCTCGGCTATGTTCAGATTTTGTACAGAGGAGAATCAGTATTTCGCTTACCACAGTGTGTGTCCTTCCCTCGCATGTACGCTCTGCAATCAGTCTTGCACGCCACCCATGTGGATCAGCAGATCAGACCTAAGTGAGACATTGATAAAGGTCTGAAGATAGCTCCTGTTCTATGCACTAAATAGGACGCCATCTTCGAGCATTATGTAAAATCAAATCAGTCTTTGGTTATGAACACTATTTGTCCCTTTCCAGTCCAGTGTTTGTGGCTTTATATCTTGTTATGTCGTTAATGTGATGCTGACCTCAGAAATGTGACATGCACTGATTTCCTATTAAATATCGACTCAAAATCTTTGTTCCTGATGTTTGCATTAGTGTGCTTTATTTTTTTAATTATAACCCGTACTGTACACGCCATCTTGGAATGTTATAACCGTGTTTGGTCTACGTGTCATGTGTAGTCGAAGCACTCCGCACATTTAGAGGCATAATTGAATATTTATTTATTTGTTGCATTTTGTTGTCTTATGCTTGCATTTTCCCTCTTCTTGTGTTCAACATTTAATGAATGTCCCAACCATATTGTTAAACTTGCTATTTCATATTTGTATAACCTCTTCAATGTTCTATTATAAACCTGTCTATGATTGCACTTGTTGTTACATCATATCTTAAAAGCCATAAAACAGGTTCTACATCTCAGTAAATCCTAGCGATCAGGTGTATAAATTTACATGTATTTAATGAATACACCTTTCATCACAAATTTGCTGTCAATATGTCTTTGACATCGTCTAAAACAGAGATCAGTTGTCCATCATACATTATTATAATGAGCAGTGTATGTATTCCACTATTGTGTGAATTTCAGTCAATCCCCCAAAAAGTGTTGAAGCTCATTATCTGTGTTGCAACCCATTTAAACACATTTCAAGCATAGAATCCACATTGCCTCTTTTCTTCCTAAGGTTTAGTTCTCTATTACCCACTCTTGGGTCTCTAGGTACATGTTCAATGCTGTTAAATCCAAAAGATCTGTGTCTATTCTGTTTGTCACATGCCATGATATGTGTGGCTATGGGGTATCCTTCATCGTTCACCCTCATATGTTCACTGATTCTCTCTTTGAGAGTTCTGATGGTACTCCCCACATATTTTAAGTTTGCATTTGCATTCTATCATATAGATCACTAATTTCGTATGCAGGTTAATGTTTGATCGGACTTCAAAGATTTTGTTGTCATGTCCTTTAAATGTATTTTTCTTGTCCTGAGTCCATTTGCAAACCCCACTGTGACCACATTGGTAAAAACCTCCAGTGTGTGCCTCCATCCAGTGTGCCTGGGGATTTGGTGTGGCGTAACTTGGGCTAATTAGGTTCCTCAAGCATTTACCTTTACGTAAAGTAATGTTTGGTTTGGATGAGGTGAATTCCATAATTGATTTGTCAGCCTGTAAAAGGTTCCAGTGTTTGTTCATACTTTTTGTTAGAAAGTTTGAACTCTTGGAGTAGTCCGTAATTAAGCGTACTTTCTTCGATGCGTTTAATCTATTCTGTGTTTGTTTTAGAGTGTCCAACCTCTGAATCTTATAGATCTTCTTCCTTGCCTTTGTTAGTGTAGATCTGTCATATCCCCTCTTTTTGAATCTGTTGTTCATATTGGTTACATATGCTTCGAACTCTATATCTAGGCTACAGTTGCGTCTTGCTCTAATCAGTTCTCCATAGAGTATTGCATTAACTTGGCGCCTAAGGTGAGCACTCATGGCGTGTAAAATTGAGTTACAGGCTGTCAGTTTACGAAAAAGGCAACTATGAATCTGATCATCGTGAATGTACAGTTCTACATCTAGAAAAACAACTTTCTCTTTACTGTGATGGTAGGTAAATCTGATGTTGTTTTCATTGCGGTGTAAATGGTTTAAGAATTTGTGTAGTTTCTCTGTGTACCCCATCCAAATCATAAGACAGTCATCGATATATCGACCTCAGTAGAATATACAGTCATTCCATGTTGTACCTTTAGTGCCCAATATATATTCCTCCTCCAGTCAGCCCATAACCAGGTTGCCATATGAGGGAGAGAACCTAGAACCCATGGCCACTCCTTGTATTTGTTTATACCAATTGTTTTTTAAAAGGAAAACATTATTCTCCAATATCAGTTTTGTCATTTCTATTAACAACTCTGTATGTTCCCATAAGCTAGCAGATCCAGTCTTCAGTATATGTTCCAATGTCAGGATCCCCTGGTTGTGTTTAATGCTGGTGTAAAGAGCTGTGACATCTACTGTCACTAAAATAATGTTTGATTCCCAAGAGACATCAGATAAATATTCAAAATATTTTTTGTATCTCCAATGTGTGATGGTAAGTTGGATACCAGTAGTTGCAGAAAGATGTCGACATACTCTGACAATCTTTCAGTGGGACCACCTATGTTGGAAATTATGGGTCTCCCTGGTGGAAAGGGGAGATCCTTGTGTACTTTTGGTAGGGTGTATACACATGGGTGTTATTGGTTAAAATTACATAGCAAGCAGGGTTGTTGAGTTGTGATAGTATCTCTCTGTCATAGTCAGTGTTGTTCATTAACACTATGTTGCCCCCATTGTCCGCCTCTCAGATAGTAATCTCCTTGTCCATCATTAATTCTTGTAGTGCCTGTCTTTCACCCCTAGTAAGGTTGTCATTTCTCCCTACGCCTGATATATGTTTGAAGTTGAAATTGTGTAGATCTCCAAGACTAGTTTATGGAAAATTTCTAAGTTGTTACCCACTGGTAAGTTGGGTGTCCATTTGGATTTCCTTTCAGACCACTTGTTATATTAGGGTCCATTTGTATATTTAGATCTTGTAGGATCCTGGCAATTGAAGTTGGACTCCCCTCATAATCAGTTATTGAGAGCAGTGTCTTTGTGTCATGTATGTCTTGAATTGACAAATTACTCATGACAATGTTCTGTGGTAAATCATCTGGCCCTTTATTAACTTGTGGGTTGAGTTTAAAGATTTTTTTTTTCAGATGTATAATAAATTCGAATAAGTCAACCTTCATTTTACAGATATCTCTTGTGCTGCTAGGGCAGGAACTCATGCCTTTCTCTATTAAGTATGTCCTTTCAGGGCTAAAGGTTTTGTCCGTCAGATTGATACCTGTAATGTCTCCTAAGTTCCTTTTGTCCCAGGACCTTGTTTTCATGCCCCTGCTTCCTTCTTGAATCCCCCCTCTCTTTCCCTCTGGGTTTTCTTGTGGTGTCTGTGTGTTGTGTCAGTTCCTGATTTCCCATTTTGATCCTTTTGACCTTCCTTAAAAAAGTGTTGTGTGTGGTGGGACCTCGTGAAATTCCTGAGCCCCCATCTGACTCACTCTCGCTAGTTAGTGGTGTGTTCAATGATATCGAGCTAGGGCTCGCTGAGATGTTTGTTGTGTTAATGTTTCTTGCATCAATGGGTATTAGGTGATCATATTTTTTTGAGAACGTGTACACCTGACCATTTTCGTAGTCTATCTCATCTCGTCTAAGTTTTCTTGCTTTACGTTGTTTAATGTCAGTTTGGTGTTGAGTCAAAATGTCATTTAGAATCATGTAGTTCTTTTCAGTTGCTTCAGTAAGGTTTAAGTTCCTGATCTCTGTTTCTAATACATTGATTTCAGTTTGCAATTTTGAGACCTTTCTGTCCGCACTTTCTATCAGGATGCTTATTAAGTTATTGGGGTTAGATGTCAGTTCCCTTTCCCATGCTGCTAACAAATCCTTGTATAGGTCGTCATAAGTGTGGAAAATCTGAGATCTCAAGCCCCTTGGTAATCTTTTGAGTTTAATGTATTATTTCAGGGTTGCACCATTTCACCATTTGGATACCTCATTTTTCTTAAGTCTTTCTAATCTAGAGAATTTGTCCCTTTGACCTTCTTTACGTTGCAGGTTGCCAGTTCTAGTTTTTCATTCAAGTTGCCATCCTTGCTTGGATTATTAAACAATTCCTCCATCTCTCTATCTCTGTCCATGTTAGTAGTCATATTGTAATCCAATAGCTCCAATTGTTTTTGTCTATTACTCGTTGGAAGTCTTGTGCGGCCCCCTTGTTTTATACTTGTTAGATAGATTTGGGTGATTTTATCAAGGGATACTGTGCATCCTAGACTCCTGTGGTAATATTTTATTTTCCTCAGTTGTAATGCGGTGCTTAGGGGTAGGGAGAACACCCTTCTCCCTTAAACGTCACCTGAGTCAACAAATATGCAATTTCATCCTCCAGCACACGTTAATATATATGCACTCAAATTTGTTTAACAGTAGTGTTACAAAATTCATAAGCTTTTGTAAATCTGTTCTTTTATTTTCTTGTGTTCTTAGCCAACACATGTTTTGTTGCATTGGGGAATCAGTCGCGCGACTTCATCAGGGCTAAAAATACGTAAAATGTATAGTTATATGGTACATTGTATTGAAGTTTCAACTGGTGTTACTCAGATTTTGTGACAATTGTGCCTGCATATCATTATTGTGATTCTGAGTGATATGATTACTCTAATAATTAATAGTGGTGATACTAAACCATTTACATTTGCTTTTTGTGGTTATTGAAATTGCGAGGCAACCCATGCAGTGAAGTTACAAATGAAGGTGTTATACATCAGTTTCCATATTACTTATATTTTCAACCTGTGCGGAATCATTGAACATTATTTTGGATTGGAACTCTTTGGAGAGTGATAATTAATGTGGTTGTTTCGGTGTGTAGTTGGTTTTGAAACCATCAGTCTCATGCCTTGATTGTTTGTGCGTTCCACCATAACTTTGGTTTCCTCCGAGTTGTGACACAGTGGATACGGGTCTTTTAGGCCTGTGTGTGTATCATCATTTCACCTTCCGGTGTCATGATTATCAACCACTTCTTGATATTAACATATTAATTCATACCTGTGAACATATCTCGCTTGTTCTTATCTATATAGAACATGGAAATATAATCGGGACATTTCTAAATAAAAAAGTTATTGGTTAAAATTACATAGCATGCAGGGTTGTTGAGTTGTGATAGTATCTCTCTGTCATAGTCAGTGTTGTTCATTAGCACTATGTTGCCCCCATTGTCCGCCTCTCAGATAGTAATCTCCTTGTCCATCATTAATTCTTGTAGTGCCTGTGTTTCACCCCTGGTAAGGTTGTCATTTCTCCCTACGCCTGATATATGTTTGGAGTTGAAATTGTGTAGATCTCCAAGACTAGTTTATGGAAAATTTCTAATTTGTTACCCACTGGTAAGTTGGGTGTCCATTTGGATTTCCTTTCAGACCACTTGTTATATTAGGGTCCATTTGTTTATTTAGATCTTGTAGGATCCTGGCAATTGAAGTTGGACTCCCCTCATAATCAGTTATTGAGAGCAGTGTCTGTGTGTCATGTATGTCCTGAAGTGACAAATTACTCATGACAATGTACTGTGGTAAATCATCTGGCCCTTTATTAACTTGTGGGTTGAGTTTAAAGATTTTATTTTTCAGATTTATAATAAATTTGAATAAGTCAACCTTCATTTTACAGATATCTCTTGTGCTGCTAGGGCAGGAACTCATGCCTTTCTCTATTAAGTATGTCCTTTCAGGGCTAAAGGTTTTGTCCGTCAGATTGATACCTGTAATGTCTCCTAAATTCCTTTTGTCCCAGGACCTTGTTTTCATGCCCCTGCTTCCTTCTTGAATCCCCCCTCTCTTTCCCTCTGGGTTTTCTTGTGGTGTCTGTGTGTTGTGTCAGTTCCTGATTTCCCATTTTGTTCCTTTTGACCTTCCTTAAAAAAGTGTTGTGTGTGGTGGGACCTCGTGAAATTCCTGAGCCCCCATCTGACTCACTCTCGCTAGTTAGTGGTGTGTTCAATGATATCGAGCTAGGGCTCGCTGAGATGTTTGTTGTGTTAATGTTTCTTGCATCAAGGGGTATTAGGTGATCATATTTTTTTGAGAACGTGAACACCTGACCATTTTCGTAGTCTATCTCATCTCGTCTAAGTTTTCTTGCTTTACGTTGTTTAATGTCAGTTTGGTGTTGAGTCAAAATGTCATTTAGAATCATGTAGTTCTTTTCAGTTGCTTCAGTAAGGTTTAAGTTCCTGATCTCTGTTTCTAATGCATTGATTTCAGTTTGCAATTTTGAGACCTTTCTGTCCGCACTTTCTATCAGGATGCTTATTAAGTTATTGGAGTTAGATGTCAGTTCCCTTTCCCATGCTGCTAACAAATCCTTGTATAGGTCGTCATAAGTGTGGAAAATCTGAGATCTCAAGCCCCTTGGTAATCTTTTGAGTTTAATGTATTATTTCAGGGTTGCACCATTTCACCATTTGGATACCTCATTTTTCTTAAGTCTTTCTAATCTAGAGAATTTGTCCCTTTGACCTTCTTTACGTTGCAGGTTGCCAGTTCTAGTTTTTCATTCAAGTTGCCATCCTTTCTTGGATTATTAAACAATTCCTCCGTCTCTCTATCTCTGTCCATGTTAGTAGTCATATTGTAATCCAATAGCTCCAATTGTTTTTGTCTATTACTCGTTGGAAGTCTTGTGTGGCCCCCTTGTTTTATACTTGTTAGATAGATTTGGGTGATTTTATCAAGGGATACGGTGCATCCTAGACTCCTGTGGTAATATTTTATTTTCCTCAGGTGTAATGCGGTGCTTAGGGGTAGGGAGAACACCCTTCTCCCTTAAACGTCACCTGAGTCGACAAATATGCAATTTCATCCTCCAGCACACGTTAATATATATGCACTCAAATTTGTTTAACAGTAGTGTTACAAAATTCATAAGCTTTTGTAAATATGTTCTTTTATTTTCTTGTTGTGTTCTTAGCCAACACATGTTTTGTTGCATTGGGGAATCAGTCGCGCGACTTCATCAGGGCTAAAAATACGTAAAATGTATAGTTATATGGTACATTGTATTGAAGTTTCAACTGGTGTTACTCAGATTTTGTGACAATTGTGCCTGCATATCATTATTGTGATTCTGAGTGATATGATTACTCTAATAATTAATAGTGGTGATACTAAACCGTTTACATTTGCTTTTTGTGGTTATTGAAATTGCGAGGCAACCCATGCAGTGAAGTTACAAATGAAGGTGTTATACATCAGTTTCCATATTACTTATATTTTCAACCTGTGCGGAATCATTGAACATTATTTTGGATTGGAACTCTTTGGAGAGTGATAATTAATGTGGTTGTTTCGGTGTGTAGTTGGTTTTGAAACCATCAGTCTCATGCCTTGATTGTTTGTGCGTTCCACCATAACTTTGGTTTCCTCCGAGTTGCGACACAGTGGATACGGGTCTTTCAGGCCTGTGTGTGTATCATCATTTCACCTTCCGGTGTCATGATTATCAACCACTTCTTGATATTAACATATTAATTCATACCTGTGAACATATCTCGCTTGTTCTTATCTATATAGAACATGGAAATATAATCGGGACATTTCTAAATAAAAAATCCCTCATTATTATCAGTTTACAGTTGGTATTAAAAATAATAATTCTGTGTGGTCATCGCCCCTACCATCATGCCGGTTTTACATCCGTCCCAGCGTCTGTGCGTTTATCGCTAGATTATGTCAGCTCCCTCCTCGGGATTAATGTTTGTCTCTTTATCTTCTTTTCCCTGCGTGTCCTATTTTAGAGGATAAGTGTAAACAGCATGTCAAGAAGCTGTTGGTTAGGTATATTCTCAGCTAAGTTTAGATTTTGTACTGAGGAGAATCAGTATTTCGCTTACCACAGTGCTTGTCCTTTCCTCACATGTACGCTCCTTAATCAGTCTTGCACGCCGCCCGTGTGGATTAGCACATAAGGCTTACTTGAGACATAGATGAATGACTAAAGATAGCTCCTGTCATGTGCACTAAAGAGGACGCCATCTTGGAGCATTTCGTGAAATCAAATCGATCTGTGGTTATGAGCAGTGTTTGCCTCTTTCCTGTGCAGTGTTTGTGGCTTTATATCTTGTTATGTTGTTAATGTGATGCTGACCTCAGAAATGTGACATGCACTGATTTCCTATTAAATATGGACTCAAAATATTTGTTCCTGATGTGTGCATTAGTGCGCTTTATTTTTTAATTATAACCCGTAGCATGCACGACATCTTGGAATGTTATAACCGTGTTTGGTCTATGTGTCATATGTAGTCTAAGCACTCCAAACGTTCAGAGGCATACCTGAATATTTATTTTTTTGTTGCACTTTGTTGCCTCATCCTTGCATTTTCCTTCCTCTTGTGTTCAACATTTAATGAAAGTCCCGACCATATTGTTAAATTTTCTATTTCATATTTGTATAACCTCTTCAATGTTCTAATATAAACCAGTCTATGATTGTACTTGTTGCTACATCATATCTTAAAAGCCATATATCAGGTTCTGCATCTCAGTACATCCAAGCGATCGGGTGTATAAGTTTACATGCATTTAATGAACACACGTTTCATCACAGGTTTGCTGTCAATATGTCGTTGACATCGTCTGAAACAAAGATCCATTGTCCATCATACATTATTATCATGAGCAGTTTTCGGTATTCAACTATTGCTTGAATTTCAGTCAATCCCCCAAAAAGTATTGAAGCTTATGATCTGTGTTGAGACCCATTTCAACACATTTCAAGCGTAGAATCCACATTGTCTCATTTCTTCTAATGGTTATTTCTCTATTCCTGGACTCAGGGAGGGGGCCACAGGCCCCTATCTTTTACAAATATTGTTTGGCCCTAGGGGATATGGTTCCCGGAAAGTGAAGGGGATTGGGGAGGCGGACCGGGAGCCTCTCTCCCCTGCAAAAATTATTTCCAAGGGGATGTGGTCCCTGGGCCCTGAGGGCCAATGCTACAATGTGACCGTGCATGGTGTGGGATTGGCAGCCTGCAGGGAGGATGGCCTACCCCCCCTGCATTTGGCTGAAGACTCTGCATGGCTGGGGATTGGCTTTATGTATGGTAATTAAATATTACTCTACAGTAAAAAAAAACTAGAAAGTCATTGAAAACACCAAAGTTTAAAGTGACATTATAGTTAGCAATTGCAATTATATCCTATTTTACATTAAAGAAACCTAAGAAATTTGCTGAAAATACAAAATTCGAAGGGACATCATGTCAGTTAAAATATGCCTTTTTACCAAAAAAAAAAACATTGAAATCCAAATATTTATTTCAAGGAAATAGGGGCCAAATGTACAAAAGCATTTTTGCAGTTGGAAACAGCCCATTGGTAGACTTAGATCGTTACTGACCGCGAAAATGCTTTTCCATATGTACATAGCACATATTGCGATTTAGTGATATGTTTTCAAAGTGCAATTTATGTTTAGCGATTCAGTATTTGGAAGCAGCATGTTTAAGGCATCCCTTTTTTAATACTAAATCACAATGGTATGTATGAATGTACTGCAACGAAATAATCGAGCAAAACATTTATTTTTTACTTAACCTTAAGGGTGGTGGTAATCATTTGCAATTGGGAAGGGGTCCTCAGAAGTCCCCTTCCCCTTTGTGAACTTTGAAACTAATACTTTTTAAGAGCAGGCAATGGCCCAAGCGACTATGCCTACTCTTAAAAAAATCAAACTTCACATGTAATTTTTTTTTTTAAATGCATCCTGTTTTTCTTGAAGAAATATGTGCTGCCTTTAAAAAAACAAGTTTGTTTGTTAAAAAGCAATAGCAGAGATGGTGGTCTGCTGACACCTGCAGACCACCATCTCTAGGATGGCTATCATTACTAATTGGCCGCAAATTGAAACCTTCCATAATAATATTTATGAGCTAGGTTGATTGTGACCTCATTATGAATCGCTAAATGAAACTCAATGGAATTTCGAATTCCGAATTGCGATTCACAAAGAATTGCAATTAGGAAACCACATTCCCTAAATTTTGTACATATGGCCTCATAACTCTTGCCCCAAAGGAGCTATAACTGATGCCCTTGCATTCAGCATTAATGATCCCACCTATTACATCACTCATAACATGATCTGCGTCATTCCTGATAACATCACTTCCACTGCAGCATCTGAAAGTACATCACATGATGAAAAAACTGTGCAGGGTGAGGGAGTGAGCTATTGTTACTTTAGAACACACGTTTTTGGGGCATATTATCAAGAAACGGGGTTAAAATTATCGCCGCTTTAGCGGCAGAAAACTGCCGCTAAAGCGGCGATAATGAGCTTGATAATATGCCCTTGAGAATTCCCATAGAAGCCCATGTTCTGGTGTTAACCTGGGCTTCTATTGGAATTCTCAAGGGCATATTATCAAGCCCATTATCCCCGCTTTCGCGGCCGTTTTTTGCTGCTAAAGCGGCGATAATTTTAACGCCGTGCTTGATAATATGCCCCATAGTTCCTTGAGATAACTATAACTGGTTAACTTCAGTGTGTTATTTTTTGTTTGAAAAGGCATGTTTTAACTGATATTTTCACCTAACTCTAATGTCTGTTTAACCTTTGTCATTTTCAGTGACTTAATATAGATATGAATATATACATCTATGTATGTATATATATTATCTACTGGCGTTCGCCAGTAGATAGTTATAGTTAGGACCGTGTTTCCACAGGAAATCTGAAAATTCTATTTTGAATAACTTTGGCGCCGGTTAACGAATCCTCGCGAAATTTTCAAAACTAATGGGCCGCTCCGCTCAGCTCCTACCCTGAAAGTCTCGGGGTGATTCATCAAGCGGGGGCTGAGAAAAAAGGGGGGTCCCAAAACGCGTTTTCCCCATGCATTTTCCCTTAGGACCTTTAGTCGAAGGTAAAGCCCGAACGGCTGAACAGAATTACTTGAAATTTGGCAGAGAGGTAGTCCTCAGGTCAGGGATGTGACTTTTGCATATATGGTGTCAATCTGTTCAGTAGTTCCTGAGAAAATTGCAGTTAAACACATAAATATCTATAGCCGCACGGTGCGCGCACCCTAACGTGCGCAAGCGTAATTCTGATTGGTGGTTACATGCCAGTCAACGTTCGAATCGGTCAAAATCAGGAAGTGTTGGCCGCCATTTTGTTTGTTTTGGGTGCGAGAGTGAAAAAGAGAGATGGCGAACGTGAAAAGGGGGCAGGGTAGAGAGTTCCTGACCCCCTAGCCTTTGTCAGGGGGTCCCTGAAGGACCCCGAAGGGTGAACAAAACATTTTATTTTTTTTCAAAAAATCGCGAGGTGCGCGCACGGTGCACGCTCGGCAGAAAAAAATCATAAAAAAATAGAATTAAAAATCAAGTGTAAGTGTATGGATGTTAGGTGGCTCTAAAAAGAGCCGTTGTGTTCATTGTGCGTTTTTTGGTACCTACAAGTAAGTACCGATGCAGAGTCGAAAGTTCAAGAGGAAGACTCTGTTCCCTTCATCATTGAAATGTACACCGTCTCCTCTATAAATGCCTTGCATGTTGTAACGCAAGTTGTTGTGGAATATAGAACCCATACCATAGTCTCTGAGGAAAGCAGAAACAGACTTATTGACTTGCTTTCTTGCTTTGTCAATCTGCGGACAATATTGGTTGGACCAGTTCCAATTTTGCCTTTGGCATATATTAGAATATACAAAGGTAGTTTGTGGAAAAAGTGACATCAATTGCACAAAGGTGTCCTTAACCCCTTCGCTGCGGTGCGAATTCCGCTGCAGCGCTGGGGGGGTTTGCGGCACCGCTATGTTCATGACGTAGCCACACCATCATGAGTCACGGGCGAGCTGTGCTCATGACGGCGTGGTTCCATCATGACTCCACCCACTTGTGCTAATCGCCCGCACAGGCGGGGAATTAGCGCCACGTGGGCGGAGTGGCCGTCAACGGCCGCAGCATGACTGAACCACTCCGTCATGAGCACACGGCGCCCGTGGCTCATGACGGAGTGGTTCCGTCAAGGGCATGCAAGGGGTTAACAAGCATTTCCAGACCTACCCCAGTTAAAGTGCCTAGGTCATTTCCACCACAGTGCACAATTATAAGGTTAGGCTGTGGGAGATGTAGAAAGGATTTCACCAAAGGCATTAATTGGTGCCACTTTAACCCTCTCTGACCAATCCATTTAATGTCTACATTTGGCAAAGCAAGGTCTTTCACAATACCTCTTTTTTCTGCATACTTTTCACTCCAGAAGACATAGCTATGACCTACAATCCACACTGTGAACATCTTTCAAGGAGATCTGGGGAAAATTAACAAGGCCCCTGCGCCACCACTATGTCACTTTTCATAACGTACTGGTGGCGCAGGGAGCTCCTCCATATTTACAAGGAGAGGAAAACCCACCCTGCGTGACTTTTCCTTTCCACATAAATACAGCCACTTCACATGCAGCACTGTGCGTTGAAGGGGCGTTCCATGGGTGTTGTTGTGGGTGTTCCCACGCAACACTCAAAGAACTAGACACATCTCCAGGTTTAAGAGAAATCGTAACTCTGGAGATGCGTGTGAATCCTACGGTGCGCGCACGGCGGGAATAAAAACAATAAAAATAGAATTAAAAAAAAGTGTTTAGAGGTTAGGTGGCTCTAAAAAGAGCCATTGTGTTAATAGAGGGACAGAGGAAAAAAAGACATGGCAAAATGTATAGGGTGTCACACCTGTGTTGCTGTATCTTCCTCTCTATTAGCGGAATGCTGGTGTCTGCATAAAGAGATAAGAGCATGACACAAGTTACACCGCATATGCACCCTCTCAAACAGAGGGTGTATATCCAGAGGTACTGAAGAAGGTGAAGCTGCCGCCGCAGATGAAGTGCTCTGCTGAGCTGCTGATGATGTGCTCGGCTGAGCTGCTGCGGATGTGCTCGGCTGAGCTGCTGGAGGGTTTTCTCTAGCAGCTCAAGCATAAGCCACAGGATGTACATCTCTAACGTGCCTGATCATAGTGAAGATACTAAAAGAGTACTTCGTATTAGGATCTCCTCTAGATAAGACACGATTATAAAGAGTGCAGGTGACTTTGGGAGCATTCACTTTCTTCTGCCCCTGTGGAAATGTAAAATATTGCCAGATAAAAGAATCTTTCTGTTTCCTCTGTCTCTGTCTCACAAGGCTCTCCTGCTCACTCTCAGAAGATGACTGCTGCTCTGCCATTCTGAAGTACTGAAGTACTAGAAAAGCTGCTCAGCTCCTTCTCCCAGGGAATCAGAAGTAATAATGAGGGGAATGAATGTGGTGTTGGAAGTTTCTGGAACTGAAACTAATATAAACCAATGAAAAGTGTTGTTTCTAGATCACATGACTTACAGTGCGCGCACCGTGCGCTTACGGTGCGCGCACGGTACAAGCACGCATGCGCCTACGTAAGACGCGCGCATGCGCGTACAGAGCACGCGCGTACGAAGCACGTGCGCATGCACGTACGGAGCACGCGCACATGCGCGAAATGAGCTCGTGCGCATGCGCGTACGGAGCACGCGCGTACGCATCACGCACGAAGTACACATGCGTACGTAAATCACGTACGCATGCGCACACAGAGCACGTACGCATGCAAGCCACGTGCGCGCACCGTACGCGTACCATACCGTGCGCGCACGGTAAGCGCACGTGTGCGCACGGTCAAAAACCCTTAAAAAAAAAAAATATATATATATATATTTAGAGGTTTGTAGAAGATATTAACGATGCTGTTCAACTATATCTAAAAAAATTTTTAACAAGGTGAGCCATTCCATATTGCAGGATACAGTAAATCTAGAATTATATACATAGGTAGCATATTGTAAAATAAATAAATAAATAATATAATAATACATTCATAAATTAGCATTTAAAAAACCTTTGAAATTCACTGAAAAAACCATAGGTTTCACACACGTTATCGTTAGGAATTAGCATTTAAAAAACCTTGCAAATTCACTGAAAAAACCATAGGTTTCACACAATTTGCAAGGTTTTTTAAATGCTAATTTCTATTTATAACGTTTATTAAACCTATCTTTTTTCTGTGATTTTTAATTATCATCACATACTCAACTTGGTGAAAACTGCAAATCTCACCACTCTTCCATCAATACCTTACACCAACAAAATCTCCACAAACAAGAGCCACATCTAACGCTAATGAAATGCACAGTAGGCGTTCCTGTGCAAAAAAACACAAAAACACCACTTCCCCATATTTTCAACGACCAGCCAAATCTGCAATGCTATCCAAAAAGCAGGCGATACTGTAGTAATGCAAGTGATAATTACTGTAACAGCCTGACACATTTTCCTTATAGTTTAGAGAGGCAGAAAAGAGCACATGTCCTAACAGCTACTTGAGACCATGAGCATGTGGAACCTGGGTGAGTGATTAGACTAGAGCAAAGGAAATGAGCCTTGCTGATGTTGAATGTGGTAGCGTTACACACTACTATCTGAAATACCACACAGTGCTGAATACTTAGCATGGAAGTGCAGGAGAAGCTACTGCCTGTGTGATAAGAGCATGCTTCTGGAGACTGTGTATTGTCAGGTGCAAGAGAGATCTGCATGGACGCTTGCCCAACTGCATGAAGACTGTAGAGATGTATGTAAGAGTACATGTGTGATAAGTTTTAATTGCAGTTTGTAACACATAGGAACTACCTCACCCATTGCAGGAGTGGAAGGAAAATCTACCCTGTTGTTTGCAAATGTGTTAGCATTTCCTTCTCATTTCTGAAATATTGATTTGTGCTGAATGCTAGCCATCACACTTCAACAAAACAAGCTGCCCCTTTCCTACGAATGCAAGTCTTACAGAACCAGACCACCCCGAATTAAATCTCTGACAACAATTCCTTTGTGCACACAGACTCATGGTGTGATTCTAGGCAGAAAACATAATTCCTGGGTGATACCAGTACACCTTTACTTATGGTGAAGACATACTCCATAATATCTGACAAGTTCAAGGCAGTTAAATATCTTCCAAAACATAAAATGTAAAACACAACTTTAAAACAAGAATCTCATTTCTATTTTTATATCAAAATGCACCACATACATCCCCTCTCAACTTCATAACTCACCTTTAAAAGTAGTTAGTTGAGGAAGAAATGTGGCACTCACACAGCAGATTATCAGAGCCAGAATCTCTGAACTGTACACCTCTCAACAGAACCAGTAAATGGCAATGTTTCCCTCTCTTTTTTCACACATATACATGTTAACTTCAAATCACAGTGCTTCCCACATTTTTTCAAATGGAAACACACATTTCTATTGGTTGCAAATTCCACCCCTTTCCAAATGATCCCTACCCCCAAAATGACTTCTGCCTCCTACCATAGCAACAGGTCATGGAACACTGGTGTGAGCAGAGAGGTCAGAAGTTCAGCACACAATGTTTCTAATCCAAAGAGCAAGAATGCTTGACTTTTCAAACCTAACAGCATAGCCAAAGTAATCTTCTGTGGGAACACATTTTTCTGAACCAATACAAAACATGCTTTTAAAAATTTAAACATACAGCCTAGTTTTTAGTCTAGAATGGTCTGAAACAGCGAATGAGCTCTTTTTATTAAAAAAAAGTATGTAAGCCTCCATTTTACAACTATCTTTCTTTTCATATTGCCATTCTACTGAAAGACACCTTCTGAGTGCATCCAGATCTCCTTGAAAGATGTTCACAGCGTGGATTGTAGGTCATAGCTATGTCTTCTGGAGTGAAAAGTATGCAGAAAAAAGAGATATTTTGAAAGACCTTGCTTTGCCAAATGTAGACATTAAATGGATTGGTCAGAGAGGGTTAAAGTGGCACCAATTAATGCCTTTGGTGAAAACCTTTCTACATCTCCCACAGCCTAACCTTATTATTTTGCACTGTGGTGGTAATGACCTAGGCACTTTAACTGTGGTAGGTCTGGAAATGCTTGTTAAGGACACCTTTGTACAATTGATGTCACTTTTTCCACAAACTACCTTTGTATATTCTAATATATGCCAAAGGCAAAAGTGGAACTCGTCCAACCAATGTTGTCCGCAGATTGACAAAGCAAGAAAGCACGTCAATAAGTCTGTTTCTGCTTTCCTCAGAGACTATGGTATGGGTTCTATATACCACAACAACTTGCGTTACAACATGCAAGGCATTTATAGAGGAGACGGTGTACATTTCAATGATGAAGGGAGCAGAGACTTCCTCTTGAACTTTAGACTCTGCATCGGTACTTACTTGTAGGTACAAAAAAATGCTCAATGAACACAACGGCTCTTTTTAGAGCCAACCTACATCTAAACACTTAAACTTGATTTTTAATTCTATTTTTCTCTGGTTTTTTTGCCGCCGCGCGCGCACCGTACGCGCACCGTGCGCGCACTCCGCGATATTTTTGTAATTGTTTTTTTTTTTTGGGGTCCTAAGGGGTCTTTCATGGTCCCCCTGAGAAGGCCTAGGGGGTCAGGGACTCTCTACCCTGCCCCCTTTTCACGTTCTCCACCTTTCTTTTTCCCTGTCACACACACTACACACAAAATGGCGGCCGACACTTCCTGATTTCGACCGATTCGAATGTTGACTGTCATGAATCCACCCATCAGAATTACGCTCGCACACGTTAGGGTGCGCGCACCGTGCGCGTACGGTGCGCGCACGGTGCGCGGCTATAGATATTTATGTGCTTTTAACTGCAGTTTTCTAAGGAACTACTGAACAGATTGATTCCATATATGCAAAAGGCACATCCCTGACCTGAGGACTACCTCTTTGCCAAATTTCAAGTATTTCTGTTCAGCCGTTCGGGCTGTACCTTCGACTAAAGGTCCTATGGGAAAATGCATGGGGAAAACGCGTTTTGGGACCCCCCTTTTTTCTCGGCCCCCGCTTGACGAATCCCCCCGAGGCTTTCAGGATAGGAGCTGAGCGGAGCGCCCCATTAGTTTTGAAAATTTCGCGAGGATTTGTCAACCGGCGACAAAGTTATTCAAAATAGAATTTTCAGATTTCCGATGGAAACACGGTCCTAACTATAACTATCTACTGGCGGTCGCCAGTAGATAATATATATATATATATATATATTACCTACTGGCGGTCGCCAGTAGGTAGTTATAGTAAGGACCTATTATCCATAGGAATTCCGTAACATTCTATTTGGAATAACTTTTGCGCAGGCTGACAAACCTTTGCGAAACTCGTGGCCTGCTCCGGTCCGCTACTATCCTGAAAGTCTTGGGGTGATTTGTCAAGTGGGGGCCAAGAAAAAAGGGGGGTCCTAAAACGTATTTTCCCTTTGCAATTTTCCATAGGGACCTTTAGTCGCAGCTACAGCCCGAACTGCTGAACGGAATTACACCAAATGGTTCAGAGTCGTGCTTTTTGCTTAAATGGTGTAAATCCGTTCAGTAGTTCCTGAGAAAATCAAAATCACATATAGATCTATGGCCGCTCTGGATCCGCGCACCCTGCCGAGCACGAGCTGTATGCTAATTGGCTGTCAACACTCCAAACCAGGACGTGTTGGCAGCCATCTTGTGCCTTGGTAGAACCGAGATACAAGAAAACAGAAGAAAAAACGTGCAGAACCCAAAAAGGAGGCAGGTTAGAAACCCTGACCCCCTAGGTCTGCTCAGGGGGTCCCACAAGGACCCCCAAGGCCCCCACCCAAGTTTTTTTTTGTTAAATCGGCTGGGAGCGTGGATCCTACCGATAAAAAAAAAAAAACGAATCGCGGCCTCCCGCGCTTCGATGCTAATTAGCCTTGGGGGCCAAATCCCGGGGGCATTTTAAAAATAAAGTGTGGGGGGGTCAAATCCCCCCCACACTGCCCCGGGGACCACCCCCCAGGGCAAAGTATGAATAATTGCGGGGGGCACACAGCCCCCATGCTGGCCAGGGGGCCGCCACCCCCGGGGCTTAATACTTTAATGTTGGGGGGCCTCTAAGGCCCTCCCGAGTCCCAGGGTCCACCAACCCCTGGCGCTCGACTTAATTTACATTGCGGGGAGCACTCTGCCCCCCCACATGCCCCAGGGACCACCACCTCCCCAGGGGTCTAAATATGTAAATTGGGGGGGTCCATGATGGACCCCCAGCCCTGGTGACCACCACTCCCCGGGGCTTTGGAAATTGGTGGGAGGGGCCACGCAGCCCCCCCCTGGAGCCGGCTCCTGCAGTGTCCCGGGGTGCCCACCCACGGGACACTGCTGTTTGCTATGACAGGGCGGAAGCCTCGCGGCTCCCGCCCTGCCATAGCAAACTGGTTTGGAAACCTGTTATCGCTTTCAAAATTCAAACCAAATTGCTTTTCCACACGGGGAGCTGCATGTTAGCAGCTCCCCATGTGGAAAAGCAATGCCGGCTCCCGCAGGAGGCGGGGAGCCGGCGGGACCGTGGGGGGATTGGGGGCCCCCAACGAAGAGGGCCAGCCCCGGGGGATGGGGTCGTCGGGGCTATTAGTGGCCCGGGAGGGGGGCCACGAATAACAATTTTTTTTAAATAAATTAGAAAGGTCGGCCCCAGGGGATCCCCCGAGCCTTAAGTGGCCAGAGGAGGTGGGCAAAGCAGCCCACGTCCCAAAAAAAAAAAGGCCACGCACCGGGGGATGGGGTCCCACTGCTGATTAAGGCCTCGGGAGGGGGGTCACGAGGCCTCCTTCCCAATTTTTTTATTTTTATAAAACAAATTGGGGGCAGGCCCTGGGGGATGGGGTACAGGGCCAAAAATTAGAAAAAGAAGGAGGGCTACGTAGCCCCCCTTCTTAAAAAAAATAAATAAAAATACCGGCATCGCGCCGGAGGCCACGCCCCCTCCTTTCAGCACTCTGCAAACGCAAAAGTGTGCAAACGCGCCCTGTGGCGCGTTTTAAGAGGTAGTTTGAATCCCCCTGCCCTATTATATACTAGGGGCTTACTGAGGAGGTCATGCTAATAACAGGGATACCCCAATGCATAGTGTTCCCTAGTGTATGTAGGTGTTTTAACAGTATTCTAAGTGTCTTTTAGCATAGCACTGGCTCTAGGACTGGTTAGTCAGAGTTAGTTACCACCAGTACCCATCTGAAAACGTTGAGGGTACTGGATGATTTTGCAACAAAGACTCTTTCTGCTCCTCTGTTTGTTCTTTCTGCACATGTCTTGCTTCTTCCTGCACTTTTCTTCGTCTTTGAGGACTTTTGTTGCTTCTTTCTGCATTTCTTTTTCTTTCTGTGTGTTTTTTCTTCTTTCTTCACATGTCCTACCTCATATTCTTCCATCGACCTTCAGATATACATATATAAAAATATTTAATTTTCAAACAGACACATTCACTGGATGATGTCATCAGTGATGTCATCGGTGATGTCATTTGAGATGTCATCAGTGATGTCATGAGTGATGTTACTGACCATGTCATGAGTGATGTAATATGTGACGTCATCATCAGTGCATTGCGTGCGCACGAGTTATAGTTAGCTCAACTAACTATAATGGCCTAATTTCTTTGGCTTTGTACGAGGGAAATGTCCAGCTAACTATAACACCCCTGAAACCTATGTATATATTCACTGAAAATAACATAGGTTTCAGGGACGTTATAGTTAGTTGGACATTTCACTCGTACAAAACCAGAGAAATTAGGCCGTTATAGTTAGTTGAGCTAACTATAACTTGCACCCCGTCAAGGCACTGCTGATGACGTCACATATTACAGCATTCATGACATGGTCAGTGACATCACTCATGACATCACTGATTACATCATCCAGTGACTGTGTGTTTCTGTAAAGTTTAAATATGTTTTATAAATATATATGCAAATGTGTATTGAAGTATGAGTGGGTTTTTGAGTGTCTTAATAGATGATTTAGTAGGTGCGTGACTGACTGTATAAGTAAGTGATTAAACTTGTCTGACTGAATACATGGGTTAGTGACTAAACTGTGTTAATGTGTGTATCAGTCTTTTAGTTGGTGTGTAGACGGCTGCATGGATTGGTGAGTAGCTACATGAGTGTCTATATGGGTGATTGATTGGTTATCTGTATGGGTGCCTCAGTGTCTGTGTGGGTGGGGGGGTATGACTCCATGCATGGGTGTGTGAGTGGATGATTCACTGGGTGTATGGGTTCAAGAATGCATCTGTGAAGGGTTGCATGGGTGGGTGAATGTGTGTATGGGTATGTTGGTAAGTGAATGGATGTCTCAGTGGTACATGTGTGAGTAACTCCATATGTGAAAGGCAAAATATGTGAGTGTTGGAGTATATAAATGACTATACATGAGAGTGAATGATTGTGACAGTGGCTGCATGGATGAGTGTGTGCATGTATCATTGATTATATAAGAGAGTAAGTATGTGTTATTATCTGTATGAATAAGTGAGGTGGTATGTGTATAACTGCATATGTGAGTAAATGGGAGTTATTGATTCTTTGCATGACTGACTAGGTGTGTGAGTAACTCTATGGGTGAGCGGCAGTGTGTGAGTATCTGTATAGGTGTATGAGTGCAAATGATAGTGCTGTATTGATGAGTGACTGCATGTATGAGTGACTGTATTGGTGAATGAGTGAACGTGTGTGTAGACCTAGGAATCAGTGAGTGGGTATGTAGTAACTGGCATTAATGTGTCTATGGTTTCAAAAATGGTAGTCTGTATTTTAGAGTGGGTGTATCGAAGGTTATATTAGGGTGTGAGGAAGTGCATGAGATCATTACATGGATTATGTCATCAGTGATGTCATTTGAGATGTCATCAGTGATGTCACTGACCATGTCATTAATGATGTAATATATGACATCATCAGCAGTGCATTGTGGGGGCGCGAGTTATAGTTAGCTCAACTAACTATAACGGCCAAATTTCTCTGGTTTTGTACGAGTGAAATGTCCAACTAACTATAACGTCCCTAAAACCTATGGTTTTTTTAAGTGAATTTCAAAGGTTTATTAAATGCTAATCTCGAACTATAACGTCCCTGAAACCTATGGTTCTTTTCAGTGAATTTCAAAGGTTTTTTAAATGCTAATTTCTAACTATAATGTCCCTGAAATCTGTTTTTTTTTGGTGAATTTCAAAGGTTTTTTAAATGCTAATTTCTGATTATAACATCTTTGAAACCTATGTTTTTTTCAGTGAAGTTCAAAGTTTTTTTAAATGCTAATTTCGAACTATAATGTCCCTTAACTATCTATATATTTATATATATAAAACATGTTTAAGAGTAATGTATACTTAGAAAAACAACATTCACTCTTTCTTTTTTTTTGTGGTTATTGCAAAGGAGTCGCACACCGTAAGCGGCTCCTACTTGATGGCTGCGCGCCACTTGCTACCGCACATTTCCGAAGTTGCGCTGGGACTTTGCGTCGGCATCGCGCTGGGGTCGCGACTTTGGCGTAATTTGAAAAGTATGAAATATCATTAAAGAAATTATCAATAAAAGTTTTGGTTAAAGTGGTCGATTAATTTAGAAATCTATTTATAAACTAATTTTTTCAGTGTAATACTAACGATACGAAATTTCACGACAGCGCGAGGTATGAGCATATGGTACGCGACTCCTCCCCGCACATATTTCCGGGGTCACGCCAGGATCGTGCCGCGATCGCGACTGCGGCATATTTTCAAAGTTTGAAATATTGCTATTGAAAGTTAGAATATCAAATTGGGATAAAGACTTTTACTAATATCCCTTTTAAAATATTGTATAAAGATTTATTTACAGCTATAATTATGTATACAATATTTTACGAGTGCGTGATGCATAAGCGACGGGTGTGTGCACCCTACGTGACTTCGTGTCAGCAGGAAAAGAAAGAATGTGATTGTTTTAAATCATTTTAATTCTGTAAGAGGGAGGATCCATCCTTGTTATATTCCTCTTATTATTTGGCTGTCTTGCTGGCAACACCTGCTTTTTGTTGCTCTGTACTTTTTTCCACTTTTTGTGTGTTTTGATTTCTTTGAAAACATTATGGCATCCAGTCATGGAGACATCGATCCATTGGATCTGGAGGAGGACGAGATCGTGGAGCCTGTCAAAAAAATAAAGGAGAGTGTTGTGTGGGCCTTTTTTACGGTGCCATAGGGCAAGAAGATGGTGAATGCTCGCAAAGTGACATGCACCATCTGTGAGTGGATTTTGTCAAGGGGCTCAGTCAAGAAATTTTCATGCAGGACATCCAGCATGAAGAAACACCTTGAAACTCTCCATCCAGTACACTTGGCCAGAGAAGGGAGGAGAAGACAACTAAATGAAGCGGCACAACAAGACCCGAATGCCCCTTCTACCTCTTCTCATCAAACTCCTCCTGCACCAAGACCCAATATCGTTCCTGAACTGTTTGAAGTGGCCATAGTGTGCAAAAAGTGTGATGCCAAACTGTGCATTGCGGAGCAGTGCATGGACGTTGTCGCGAGTGCCATCAAAGCACATAAATGTTAATTTTTTTTATAATGTACTTCAAAATGTCCTTTTCTTTGCTTTTTGTTGAACAACTCGTTTGCTGTTTTCAATCTTCTTTGGTTTAAAAAAAATCAAAAACACAGAAAAAGGAATTAAAGGTTAAACCTTTTTTTTTTTTCAATTGTTTAAAAAAATGGTTCTTACGGAACCACATCTATTGGTTAAAAAAAGAAAAATGACCTGAGTGATTACATGAGAGCAAGGATATTGTGTGAGTGATTGGAAGAGTGCAAGGGTAGTGCGTTTTTTTATGAATGTTTGGGGGCGGCAGAGTGATTGATTGAATGAGTGTATGTCACCTCAGTCAGAAACTTAGGTTTAAAATTGGATTCTAAACTGTAGTTCAAGGCCCAGATTGGTCAAGTATCCAGAACGTGCTTTTGGAAACTCAAGACCTTGCGCAGATTTCTCCATCTGCTGCCAATGGATTGCCGGGCTACAATAGTCCATGCTCTCATTACATCTCAGCTGGACTATGCCAACAGTCTGTATCTGGGTCTCCCCGCCTATCTCACCCAAAGGTTGCAGACAGTCCAGAACGCTACAGCTAGGTTTATCAGAAATGTGCCCCTCTGACATCATATTTCTCCTCATTTGCGCAGCCTTCACGGGCTTCCAGTGAAAAGGAGAATTGAATTCAAGGCACTGTCTCTTGCCTATAGAATCACAAGAGATAGAGGTCCAGGGTATTTAAAACAGAGACTTCAGAAATACCATCAGAACAAGACCTTGCGATCCAACTCTCAGATTCTTCTCCATACCCCTCGCTTTACTAAAGCCAGGATCGGTGGGCGAGCCTTCGCTGTAAGAACAGCTGCAGCCTGGAATGCCATGCCTAATTTCTTGCGTACAGCAGAATCGAAATCCATCTTCAGGAAGGCTTTAAAAACTTGGCTGTTTGATTTGCCCTAGCCAGTCTTGCTTCCCCCTGTCTGACCCGCTGCTACTTAGCGCCGGGACACCGCCGTTGGTGGTAGCCGAGCGCTTTATAAATATTATAGTATGGTATGGTATGGATACTGGCTGGGTGATTGCAGTAGTGCATGAGTAATGTCTGATTTATTCCATAGGTGCATGGATACTCCCTGGGTCATTGCATGAGTACATGGGTACTGACTGGATGATTAGAGTACTGCAAGGATAGGGCTTGGTGAGTTTATAAGTGCTTGGGTATTGGCGGAGTGATTGGATTAGTACATGGTACTGGCTGGGTGATTGGAGAAGTGCATGGGTCGTGACAGGGTGATTGCTGGAGTGCATGGGTACTACCTGGGTAATTGAAGGAGTGAATGAGTAGTGTCTAGGTGATTAGAGGACTGCATGGGCATGATTGTAGCAGTGCATGGTTAGTGCCTGGGTCATTGCATGAGTACATGTTTACTGACTGGATGATTAGAGTACTGCAAGGATAGTGCATGGTGAATTTATAAGTGATTGGGAATTAGCGGAGTGATTGGATTAGTACATGGTACTGGCTGGGTGATTGGAGGAGTGCATGGGTAGTGAGAGGGTGATTGCTGGAGTGTATGGGTAGTTCCTGGGTAATTGAAGGAGTGAATGAGTAGTGTCTAGGTGATTAGAGGACTGCATGGTTAGTGCACAGGTGATTGTAGCACTGCGTGGTTAGTGCCTGGGTCATTGCATGAGTACATGGGTCTGATTGGATGATTGGAGTACTGCAAGGATAGTGCATGGTGAATTTTAAGTGCTTGGGTATTGGTGGAGTGATTGGATTAGTACATTGTACTGGCTGGGTGATTGGAGGAGAGCATGGGTACCACCTGGGTAATTGAAGGAGTGAATGAGTAGTGTCTAGGTGATTAGAGCATTGCATACGTAGTGCACAGGTGATTGTAACAGTGCATGGTTACTGCCTGGGTCATTGCATGAGTACATGGGTACTGCCTGGATGATTAGAGTACTGCAAGGAGAGTGTATAGTGAATTTATTAGTGCTTGGGTATTGACAGAGTAATTGGATAAGTACATGGTACTGGCTGGGTGATTAGAGGAGTGCATGGGTAGTGACGGTGATTACTAACCCTGGGCGTAGTGGGCGTAGTGGGGTTACGTGGAGCAGTGCGTAGTGTGGCAAAATCTACGCACACTCACGTGCTCCGCATAGCCCCACTACGCGCCGCCCGCCTCCCGCCCACCTCCCGCCAGCCCTCATTTTAAAATAATTTAAAGAATGTAAAAAGTAAATAAATT
Organism: Triturus cristatus; assembly: GCF_964204655.1. Taxonomy (NCBI): domain Eukaryota; kingdom Metazoa; phylum Chordata; class Amphibia; order Caudata; family Salamandridae; genus Triturus; species Triturus cristatus. The sequence continues at coordinate 622,237,366 of NC_140585.1, forward strand.
ACCTTACCTGCAGTGCGGCGTCCCGGGGCTCCCTCTTCCTGCTTGCCGGCAACTTCTTCACACAAATGCGCATGCGCGGACGCCCGCGCATGCGCATGCGCGGGTGTCCGCGGATGCGCATTTGTGTTATATTTGTGTTATATTTAGAGTATAATTTTGACTGTAATTTCTCTGACAGAAGAATAGTAACTCCTTCATGCTCTATTTTATCAATGGCTTCCATTTTCATTATCGGCTGTTTCTCCAGTTTCAACAGTTCTTCATTGAATGTAGAGCATTTTTTCAGTGTTGGCATAAGGCAAATTATAGACTTTTTTTCTGCTATTTCTTGGTACATTGCTCCAGGTGCAATATTTTAATTTGGAAACAAGTTTGTTTGTAGCCAACTTTGTAAAGCTTCTTTGCCATCCTTTGTCAAGACACCAATTCTAATATCTTGAAGAATGTTTCCATAATGTTTGTCACTTGCTTGTCGCATATTCTTAATAGGTTCTTTATATTCAAAATGAGACCACATGTTCACATTTCCAATACTTCCCAATGATTTTTTATTGTCTTCATGAACAAGGGTCTTAAAAACTGGTTGGCCTTTCACAGGAGTAAGTTGTAATAGATCGCTGAATACAATTATATGTTTACCTCCAAATAAAACATCATAGTCTGTTTTTAAAATCTGCTGCATTCTTAAATGTACAAAAGCAAGCATTAAGTTTGAGAACATGCTTACCTCATCAGTTATCAGAACTTTCATTTTCTTCAGTACTTTAGACACTTCATAACAAGCTTCTCCAGATAGCTTGTGATATTCCAACTTATTTTCATGTTCTACTGGTAACTTGAGTTAACAATGTAATTTTATCCCTTTAATATTGTGTGCTGCTAACCCAGTTGGAGCGGTTACAACACAAGATAAATGTGAGTCAGTGGTTTTCTGTAGATAACTTCTCAAACTTTAATTAAGAAACCTTTTCCTGTTCCAGCTTGACCACTGATGTACATTCGAATAGGTTTAAACGATGTGCATTGGCATTCTTTCTTTTCATGCAGTAAACCATGTTGTATCTGTGTGTAAGTTCCTGCTATATATCTTTCTGTTCAATATTCAGTTGTTCTTCTAAGTTTTCCAATTCAATAGTGTCTTGTTGTGCTTGTTGCATAGTGGTTTGCACTTCACTCATTGCTATTGCTGCTTCATTTTCAACAATGGGTTCTCCTAATGGATCTTGACTTGGGGCAGCAGAACTCTGACTATCTTGAGAACTGTCTCTAGCTATTTCAGCTGCAATCGTAGTTTCTTGATTAATCTCTTCATTCAACAGTTGCAGATAATTAGGAAACATTGTACATTCAATGCTATCTTTACATGCAATAAACAAATCTTCATAACTGAAAATCTCCAAGTAATTTCATTTCAGTCTGCTAAGGCTTGAAGAGTTGTAGAAGTGCTAAATAAAAAAATTCTCTTTTATCTGGAGTATCACAACTAAGTTTACTGTGATTAATCAGATGTCCTTTGGCATGTTTTACCAAACATCCTTCATATCCAATCACTGCATATTTTCCGTTATATTTCTCTTAAAGGTGTAATGTTGCAATACTTAATAGAGACATATGTTTTCCAGATGTGAACTTCTTATATGATAGTACGTATCCAACATATTTGTTTTAAGAATATCAGTACTTTCCGGTTCATTCAGTGCCAAGTATTCAAATTCTTGTACAGATTTCAATACACTATTTTGTGTTGCAGCAAGACCTAGACTTATCCAAACGATTCCTCATGACTTTGAATATAAACTTGCAGATGTCAACCGATCCGAACATTCGTAGGATCCAATCTCTCGATGTGAAAGCATCTTCAAACTAAAGATGTACATTTTCTTACTAAGACTCTTCTCTTATGAAATATCTTCCCACATTTCTTTTTACTCCGTGTTTTCAGATTTTGTTAGATAAGATGTAACATAGCGAGCAACAGCAATGGAATTATCTGCAACCTACTGGATATCCATATTAGCATTCCACATTGACAATATTACTGGATTGTAGTCATTAATATATTTCGATTCTTTACTTCTCTTTATATTGTAAGTATTCTTTGAAGATGTTCGAGTGATAGTATGTCTCGCTGCTGACATAAAACTGTTGACTCTTCCTTTGGAAATTACTGGACGTGGAAAACCAAATCGACATTTTGTATAACATTTTTCCTTGGACTTGTATTTCCGTCAGCAATACTTTCCACAATGATGATTTTGAAACCTTAAAACTTGCTGGCCTAAGGTATTTTCTCCTCCTGTTTTTGGAATACCACATGTAATATAGACTTCAATGAAAGATAAAACAGTGTCATCAGAATCACTCCCAAATTTAAGAGCATCCTTAATCCATAATAACATATGTATATGTGGAGCACCTCTGGCTTGGTACTCCTTTCTCCAAAAGAAATCAATAACTTCTCCAGGAATTAGTTTTTTTTATTGCAGATAAAAGTCATCATTACTTGAAACCTATGATTAAAATATCTGCACACTTTGACTGGATCCAAGGAACACAGTCCTCCAGGTGTCTTGAATTCAATGTTTTTAACGTTTGAATTCGCTTCTCGTAGAAAATCAAGTAAATCGTCCCATGGATATACTGTACAGCTTTGCGTAACAAACCAGTAGGAGTTCCTAAATTCCACAGCATACATTTCAGTTCTCCATGACGACGATACCAATACTCATTAGTACCACGTTGACACACCATCAAATTAATCAACTGAGATTCTAAATGGTCATCTCTTTGTTCCACTTTGTGCATGAATTACTTTGCAGAAAGATCCATAAGATGAACTCTTGTCTTTAATATGTGGTTCACTGCATATGAAAGTGCAGACAAGTCACTTTCAAACAAAAGATGAAATATGTATGAAATACATTGTCGAAATCTTGGATCTCCTGAGTATAATCTTGTTGTACGATATTCTGAAGCTGGAATCTGCACAGGTCGTTCATCATATTGTCCACCTTTCCAGTGGGGAACAGCTGTGGAAAACAACGCGCTTATAAACTTCTTTCCCAAAAACCCACGGGAGTTCCCTTTGCTTTGTTCATTTGGAATAATTCAATAGCAGTGCTAATCTCTTCTTTTGAATGTAAAGGATGAATACTGTAATGTTCATAAATTTCTTCAGTCCTGGAGACATCGACTTTGTCAATTTGGCCAGTTGAAATTTCTGTGTCATCTCCTAAAGATATTTCTTCTTCGTTCACAGGTATATTTTTATAATAAATATTGTTCTGTGTAAGATATAATGTAGCTTTGTTAAGTTTTCTCACATCTACTAACTCTTGCCATATTTTCTGACTCTTTGTTGGTACACCATTAACTAGAATAACTACAGGTTTAATTTCTTCTCGATCTACACCAACTGTTTCAATATGTTTTGTGTGAAATCCAAAGGTAAATACACAACTCTTCCTTTTAAGCCTCTTAGTAAATCTGTAGGAGGCAGTTTACATGTTTTAGGCTCCATATGAACAATAGCCTGAAACGGGTGCACAGAATGAATTAGAATACATTCATATGTATTTATTTTAAATCTTCTAGTTCTGAAGGAATACCTTCCAACTCTAGGTTATTATGTACAGCTCTAGCAGGAAATTTATTTTCTTCTAGTTTGCTGTAACAGTATTTACAAATTCATTGATCAGTACCCAACTCAAAACGACCTTCCACCATCAAATAAGCACCAAATTGCTCCCACTTAACATTGTTTTCCCTTTCACTTTTTAAATACACATCAACATTCCTAGTTTGATTTTTATAGTGACTACGTCTACAACAGATACAAACATAATTCGGTTTTTCAATACAAACTTCTTTAAACGTTGTAATTTCTTCAGCAAACTTTTGAGTACCACTATCATCCACCTCTTGTTCAACACCTACATTTATGACACTTTCACCTTCTCTACACTCCTCTTCTGGACCAAAAAAACTAAACAGTATATCATCACAAACCTTTTTTACATCCAATTCTGAACCATGCAAAAGAGCAGTGTTTGTTTCATCTAAATATAATGCAGGACTCTTTACATAGTACAATCTTCTTACTAACTTCTGCATTTGTGAGTGATGTACTGCTAACATTCTTAAATGATGCAAAAACACTTCGACACACTTTTCTAGAAGAAAGCTAGAGCATGACCCTGCAAACCAGTATATTTTCTGACTTTACAAGGATCTAATCCTTGCAACATCTTAATCTTCCGTTTAACACTTCTTTTTACTGTATTCTCGTAAAACATTTACAAAAATATCAATAGATTCCTGTCGTATACTACAAATGCTACTACAATCCCATTTATACACTGGAGCTTGAGAACGTCTCCCTTCAACTTCTTCAGCTATTATTTCTTTTACATTTCTAGGAACCATCTTTTCTTTTTCAATTGGACAAACATTTTTAACCTCATAGGAACGACCATTGGTATCAACTGCGTGAACTAATGTATTTTGTTGAAAATAGCTCTCTTCATTAAAAAAAGGTTCACTACTAGAAGTGTGCTTCCATTACCCCAAATTATTTTTGCAAAACTTAGTTCTATTGAGTAGTCGTTTTCTTTTACTTTTCTTCTTCATGAAGTCCATTATTTTATTGAGTGTTCTCATTCTGTTCAAAACTAATATAAACAATCTTCTTTTTAATCCAAAAGTCTTTTCGACTACACTTTCAATCTGTTTTAAAAAAAATAAAAAATTAGGGCTCCTGGTTTTATGGTATTTATTTTTTTGACATTTCCGTCTGTATTTATCCACATTTTTTTTAGTAATTTTATCTGTATTTATCCAGATAAAGAAGACGCTGCAGCCAATAATTTTCCACATTTATTTAAATAGGCACTGCACACATGCACTCAGTTGTAATAGGTTTAGATATATGTATATATACATCAAATTAAGTAAACAAAATATATTCATCTGAAAACTTTGCCAAAATAATTTAAAGAGAACATAGGCCTAAACAGACCTTGTGTAACTTGCATGAGGAACCCTTTACTGCGGGCTGTACAACCTAGGGAGCTTTAAATCCTGCTCTTCTCTTGTCACATTTGATGTGCCTTCAAAGACAGAGGTCCAATGTCAAACTGTGTATTTGAGGGAGCAACCCATTCTTTTTTCTCATTGCAGAACAATTTTTATTTATAAATACAGACGAAGGACAAAAAGTTTTCGTCTGCATTTATAAGTAAAAATCTGTTTAAACGGAAAACCGGGAGTTTTAAATAAAATGCAGATAGTTTCATATATTTTTTTTAATGTTTCATTAAATTTTGCAGTACTCTACTTTTAAACATGCGTTTCCTTATTTCTTTATACTGTTTCATCCTTCTTTCATCGTAGATTTTTTTACTAAAACTTGATCTTCTATCACTATCTTTTTTTGCTTTTCCTTCTGACTGATTGAACAAGTTTTCTTTTTCTTTTGTCCATTTTCTAAATTCGTAATCTTCTTTAAAACTCTTTCAACAAAATCTTTAGTTCTCTTACCAGAGGGCTTTTTTTTCACTGTCACATGTTCTACTTTGTCTGATTTCTTCTTGTCTCTTTTTTTAATAGGATTCTTTTCTTTCTTTTCTTTCTTTCCTTTTGTTTTCTTCTTTCTTGGTCATGATGAATCTTTAGTAATGATAATGGTCAGTATCTGAAAAGAAAGAAAAGTTTAAATACACTTGTTAAATCATTTACTATTATTAAAATAATTATACACAAATTGTTATAAGTACACCAGTAACATCTGGGGAATTAAAGGACTACATAGATAACACCTGACTTATTCCATGACTACAGGGATAATATCTGAAGATTTATATCACTACATAGGATGTGACTGACTGATTATATAAGTGTATAAGTACTGACTAATTAATTACATAAGAACAAGAATAGTCCCTACGTGATTGAAACACTACAAACATACTGCCTGGGTGATAGAAGTACAGTATAGCTAATGCATTGGTTAACACCTGGTGGATTGCTTGACTACAGGGGCAATATCTGAAGATTTACATGACTATATAGGAATTGACTGCATGATTTTATAAGTGCATGGGTCATTCTTGGCTGATTGCAGGAGTAGCGAGGTAGTGCCTGAGTGAATCAAGGAGTGCAAAGGAAATGCTTGGGTGATTACATAACAGCATGACTACTGACTGAGTGATTACATAAGTACAAGGATACCACCTCCAAGATTGACGAAGTGCAACAGTAGTGCCTGGGTGATTATATAAGTGCATGAGTTGTGGCTACATGATTGGAAGAGTACATGAGCAATACTTTGGTGATTGAAAGAGTATTGCCAAGATGATTGAGTGACTGCAGCACTAATACCTGAGTGATTACAGCAGAGCATACATAGAGCCTGGATTATTCAAAGACTGCATGCACAATACTTGGGTCTTTTTATAACTGCAAAAGTGTTAAGCCTACACAAATATAAAGCAGCACACTATTGCATAACTATAAGTCTCTCCATACTGTTAAAGTGTGCATATACATGTTTCTACCTTTTCAAATCATCATCATATCTAAATGAAATATGGATACAATATTTCTGGAAAATAGTGAATCCTACAGACTAAGACATGTAATAGATCTGCCTGAGTGATTGCATAACTCCATGACTTGTGCTTGGATGATTGTAGAAGTGCAAGGGTAGTTGCTGGGTAATTGGGGGAGAGGATAGCTCCTGAAGGCATAGACAAGTTATTGAGTAGTGCCTAGCTGAATAGATGAATGCAAAAGTGGGGCCTGGATGTTTCTATGACTGCAAGGGTAGTTTATGGGTTATTGCATGAGTGCATAGCTACAGCCTGCATGATTGCATGACTGTAGTAGTAGTACATAAATAGTGCCTGTGTCCTTGCATGACTGCAGCAGTAATATCTTGAGAATTACTGGAATCCATTAAAAATGAGTAGGTTATATTATAAGTCCATGAGTACTGCCTGGGTGATTATAGAACTGCTAAGGTACTATCTGAGTGAATACAGGACTGCAAAGTTAGTGCCTGGGTGAATTTATAAGTGCATGAATAGTGGCTAAGTGATTACATAAGTACAAGAGTAGTCTCTGCGAGATTGAAAGACCACAAACATAGTGCCTGGGTAATTGAACCACTGTATAGCTAATGCATTGGTTATTCCATGAGTACAACAGTAATGTCTGGGGGGTTAAAGGATTACATAGGTAACTCCTGGCTGATTGCTTGACCACTGGGCTAATATCTGGGGATTGACATGACTATATAAGAAGTGACTGGGTGATTTTAGAAGTGCATGGGTCATTCTTGGCTGATTGCAGGACTACTGAGGAAGTGCCTGAGTGAATCAAGGAGTGCAAAGGAAGTGCCTGGGTGATTTCATAACAGCATGACTTCTGGCTGAATGATTACATAACTGCAAGAGTAGTCCCTGCATGATTCAAAGAGTGCAAACATAGTGCCTGGGTATAAATATCACCTCAAACTATAGATGACTCATTGAGTACTGCCTACGTAAATAGATAAATGCAACAGTAGGCCTTGGATGATTCTATGACTGCAAGGGTAGTGTGTGGGTTATTACATAAGTGCATAGGTACAGCCTACATGATAGCATGACTGTAGGAGTAGAACATAAATAGTGCCTATGTCATTGTATGACTGCAGCAGTAATATCTGGAGAATTACTGGAATACATTAAAAGTGAGTGGGTGATATTATAAGTCCATGAGTACTGCCTGGGTGATTATAGAACTAGTAAGGTACTATCTGAGTGAATACACAACTGCAAAGGTAGTGCCTGGGTGAATTTATAAGTGCATGAATAGTGACTAACAGGCACATGCATCAACCATTTTTGCGAGCGCAAATGTTGCGAGTCGCAAAAATCGGCTGTTTGCGCCTGCGAAAAGGGCATTTGCGATGCATCACGGTTCAAGGCACTCGCAATTTGAGAATTCGCAATTAACTGCGATTTCTGAAATTGCAATTGCATTTAGGGAATCCCAATTTGCGATTCTTTAAATGCAATGCAAGAACCATTTTAAAATAGCGATTTAGCTACTAGGTTGCGCAAATTACCATGAAGTTGAACTTGATGGTAATTTGCAAAAACTGAAAAATGCACTAGAGTGCATTTTTCAAAGTTGTAGGTTACACACACAGATGCCCTTGGGGCATGTGTGTGCGCAACATGTGTGCACAGAGCAATTTCAGGGGTGCAATAGAGTGTCCTATAGACACCCTTGAAATTGCATGCGCAATTTGCGAGTACCTATTGGTACTCGCAAATTGCGCTTGCAGTCTCCCATTCATTCCTATGGGCCTATAAGCCGATAGGAATTAATGTGAAGGCATTCCTTAATTGCGACTCGGAATTTGCAAGTCGCAATTAAGAAATGTTTAGGAATCGCTATTTAAATAGCGATTCCTACATGCATAGGCTTTTGAGAGTCCTTAATTGCGATTCCTTAATAATCGCAATTGAGGACTCGCAAAAGCTTTCCTTCATGCATGTGCCTGTAAATGATTACATAAGTACAAGTGTAGTCTCTGCGTGATTGAAAGACTACAAACATACTGCCTGTATAGCTAATGCATTGGTGATTCCATGAGTACAACAGTAATGTCTGGGGGATTAAAGGAGTACATAGGTAACACCTGGCTATTTGCTTGGCCACTGGGCCAATATCTGTGGATTGACATGACTACATAGGAAGTGACTGGGAGATTCTATAAGTGCATGGGTCATTCTTGGCTGATTGCAGGACTACTGAGGTAGTGCCTGAGTGAATCAAGGAGTGCAAAGGAAGTGCCTTGGTGATTTCATAACAGCATGACTACTGGCTGAATGATTACATTACTGCAAGAGTAGTCCCTGCATGATTCAAAGAGTGCAAACATAGTGCCTGGGTATAAATATCACCTCAAACTAAAGATAACTCATTGGGTACTGCCTTGGTGAATAGATAAATGCAACAGTATGCCCTGGATGATTCTATGACTGCAAGGGTAGTGTGTGGGTGATTATATAAGTGCATAGGTACAGTCTACATGATAGCATGACTGTAGGAGTAGCACATAAATAGTGCCTATGTAATTGCAGCTGGACAATGCAAACATTCACCCCCAGTCACAAGCATCTGGGTTTAATCCATCATTCTTTTGCTCACCACAACACCCCAGTTTGGACCAAGCCATATGCAAATCAGTCTTGACCCTGTTACTTGTGGGAACAGTTCAGCCCGAACTGCCAAGCCAGGTCCTCTCTGGACCGGAAACAAGCATCCTGGGACCGGTTTCAGGGCATTACCCTTCTTCAGCCATGCTAGCTTGAATCCAGTGGTGTAGTGAGCACGGGACCCAAGTCAGCAGAACCGCTTTAGAGCCAGAGAACCAGGTCAGCAGAGCTGCTTTAGACCCAGAGAACCAGGTCAGCAGAGCTGCTATAGAGCCAGAGAACCAGATCAGCAGAGCTGCTCTAGAGGCAGAGAACCAGGTCAGTAGAGCTGATTTAGAGGGAGAGAACCAGGTCAGCAGAGCTGCTTTAGAGCCAGAGAACCAGGTCAGCAGAGCTGCTCTAGAGCCAGAGAACTAGGTCAGCATAGCTGCTTTAGAGCCATAGAACCAGGTCAGCAGAGCTGCTTTAGAGCCAGAGAACCAGGTCAGCAGAGCTGCTGTAGAACCTAAGAACCGGGTCAGCAGAGCTGCTCTATAGCCAGAGAACCAGGTCAGCAGAGTTGCTGTAGAGCCAGGGAAACCAGGTCAGTAGAGATGCTTTAGAGTGAGAGAACCAGGTCAGCAGAGCTGCTCTAGAGCCAGAGAACCAAGTCAGCAGAGCTGCTTTAGAGCCATAGAACCAGGTCAGCAGAGCTGCTTTAGAACCCGAGAACCAGGTCAGCAGAGCTGCTCTAGAGCCTAAGAACCAGGTCAGCAGAGCTGCTCTAGAGGCAGAGAACCAGGTCAGCAGAGCTGCTGTAGAGCCAGAGAAACCAGGTCAGTAGAGCTGCTTTAGAGGGAGAGAACCAGGTCAGCAGAGCTGCTCTAGAGGGAGAGAACCATGTCAGCAGAACTGCTTTAGAGCCAGAGAACCAGGGCAGCAGAGCTGTTGTAGAGCCAGAGAACCAGATCAGCAGAGGTGCTCTGTAGCCTAAGAACTAGGCCAGCAGAGCTGCTCTAGAGCCAGAGATGCAGGTCAGCAGACCTGCTGTAGAGCCAGAGAAACCAGGTCAGCAGAGCTGCTTTAGAGGGAGAGAACCAGGTCAGCAGAGCTGCTTTAGAGCCAGAGAACCAGGTCAGTAGAGCTGCTCTAGCTGACACTGACTTACTGACTGACACTGACTGACTGACACTGGCTGATTGACACTGTCACTGATTGACTGACACTGACACTGAATGACACTGACTGACACTGATTGACTGAAACTGACTGACTGACAATGACTGACACTGACTGACTGACACTGACTGACTGACACTGACTGACACTGACTGACACTAACAGACTGACACTGATTGACACTGACTGACTGACACTGACTGACTGACACTGACACTGACTGACTGACACTGACTGACTGACACTGGCTGACTGAAACTGACTGACACTGACTGACACTGACTGACTACTCGCTACTACTCTACTACTCACTCTCTACTACTCTCTCTCTACTACTCACTCTCTACTACTCTCTGCTACTCGCTCTCTACTACTCTCTACTACTCACTCTACTAGTCTCTACCACTCACTCTCTACTACTCTACTACTACTCTCTACTATTCACTCTCTACTACTCACTCTCTACTACTCTCTACTACTCACTCTACTACTCTCTACTACTCTCTACCACTCACTCTCTACTACTCTACTACTCACTCTCTACTACTCTCGCTCTACTACTCACTCTCTACTACTCACTCTACTACTCTCTACTAATCACTCTCTACTACTCTCTCTCTCTACTACTCACTCTCTACTACTCACTCTCTATTCACTCTCTACCACTCACTCTCTACTACTCACTCTACTACTTGCTCTTTACTACTCTCTACTACTCACTCTCCACTACTCACTCTCTACTACTCACTCTCTACTACTCTCTGCTACTCACTCTCTACTACTCACTCTCTACTACTCTACTACTCTCTACTACTCTCTCTACTACTCACTCTCTACTACTCACTCTCTATTACTCACTCTCTACTACTCTACTACTCTCTACTATTCTCTACAACTCACTCTACTACTCTCTACTACTCTCTACCACTCACTCTCTACTACTCTACTACTCACTCTCTACTACTTTCTCTACTACTCTCTCTCTACTACTCGCTCTCTACTAATCTCTACTACTCACTCTCTACTAGTCTCTCTCTACGACTCTCTCTCTACTACTCACTTTCTACTACTCTCTACTGCTCACTCTCCACTACTCACTACTACTCACTCTACTACTCACTCACTACTACTCTCTCTTACTCTCTCTACTTCTCACTCTCTACTACTCTCTCTACTACTCACTCACTAGTACTCTCTACTAACTCACTACTGCACACTCTCTACTACTCGCTCTCTACTATTCTCTAGTACTCACTCTACTACTCACTCTCTACTACTCTCTACTACTCACTCTACTACTCACTCTCTACTACTCTATACTACTCACTCTCTACTACTCCACTACTCTCTACTACTCACTCTCTACTACTCTACTACTCTCTACTATTCTCTATCTGCTACTCACTCTGTACTACTCACTCTCTACTACTCTCTACTACTCACTCTCTACTACTCTCTCTCTACTACTCTCTCTCTCTACTACTCACTCTCTACTACTCTCTACTACTCACTCTCAACTACTCACTCTCTGCTAGTCTCTCTCTACTACTCTCTACTACTCTCTACTACTCACTCTCTACTACTCACTCTCTACTACTCTCTTCTACTCACTCTCTACTACTCTCTACTACTCTCTACTACTCACTCTACTACTCACTCTCTATTACTCTCTACTACTCTCTACTACTCACTCTCTACTTCTCACTCTCTAATACTCACTCTCTACTACTCTCTAATACTCACTTTCTACTACTCACTCTACTACTCTCTACTACTCACTCTCTGCTACTCTCTCTACTACTCTCTACTACTCACTCTCTACTCTCTATTACTCACTCTCTACTCTCTACCTCTCTCTACCTCTCTCTCTACTACTCTCTACCTCTCTACCTCTCTACCTCTACCTCTCTACCTCTCTACCTCTCTACCTCTACACCTCTACCTCTCTACCTCTCTCTACACACACACACATATGCACATATATATGCAAATATATGCATATACATTTATATATATGTATGTGTATATATATATACATTATCTACTGGCGGTCGCCAGTAGATAGTTATAGTTAGGACAAAAGTTCCCATAGGAAATCTGAAAATTCTATTTTGAATCACTTTGGCGTCGGTTGACTTATCTTCGTGAAATTTTCAAAACTAATGGGGCGCTCCGCTTAGCTCCTACCCTGAAAGTCTTGGGGTGATTCGTCAAGCGGGGGCTGAGAAAAAAGGGGGGTCCCAAAATGCGTTTTCCCCATGCATTTTCCCATAGGACCTTTAGTCGAAGGTACAGCCCGAACGGCTGAACAGAATTACTTGAAATTTGGCAGAGAGGTAGTCCTCAGGTCAGGCATGTGCCTTTTGCATATATGGTGTCAATCTGTTCAGTAGTTCCAGAGAAAATTGCAGTTAAAAGTACATAAATATCTATATGCGTGCACCGTGCCGTGCACGAGCGTAATTCTGATTGGTGGTTAGATGTCAGTCAACATTCTAATCGGTCGAAATCAGGAAGTGTCGGAAGCCATTTTGTGTGTGACAGTGAAAAAGAAAGGTGGAGAACGTGAAAAGGGGGCAGGGTAGAGAGTTCCTGACCCCCTAGTCTTTGTCAGGGGGTCCCTGAAGGACCCCGAAGGGTGAAAAAAATATTTAAATTTTTTTTCAAAAAATCGCGGGGTGCGCGCATGGCGGCAAAAAATTTGTAAAAAAAATAGAATTAAAAATCGAGTGTAAGTGTTTAGATGTTGGTTGGCTCTAAAAAGAGCCGTTGTGTTCATTGTGTGTTTTTTGGTACCTATAAGGGTGTTTAGCCAAAATATCGAGTTTTAAATTTCGACCTACAATAATATCGTGTTTTTAATATCGTAGGTACAGAATATCGAAGTCAAAAATATCGAGGGACAGAATATCGATCCCAAGGTAAGTAATATCGAAGTTAATAATATCGAGGTAATTAATTTCGATGTAAGTAATATCGTAAGTAAAAATTTCGATGTCAATAATATCGATATTTATTTAGTGTAATGTCATTTAATATGTATTTTATTTGTATGTTAAAGATAATTGTAATGTATTTTAATACATTTAAAAATAAATGTTTAGAGATTAATAATTATTTTAAATTTAATTTAGCGTTTTAGTATCAGAGCGGGTTGTGGGTTTATAGGGGAATAGGGTGGGAAGTAATTTAATTATAATTAATGAATTAATATGTGTTGTTTAATTGGTATTTATGATTAATTAATTGGTATTAATTAATAATTGGTAATTAATTGATTAATTAATTGTTAATTAATTATTAATTGTAAAAATATTTTATTAATTGGTTAATTATATACATTATAATTAGTTTATTATTAATATTTATTTATTGTTATGGTTAATTAATTAATTGTTAATTAGTAATTAATTGGTGATTTAATTTTATTAAGTGATTAATTGATAATTAAATTAATTATGTGAATTTTTATGTGTAGTGGGTTGTGGGTTTATAGGGGAATAGGGTGGGAAGTAATTTAATTATAATTAATGAATTAATATGTATTGTTTAATTGGTATTTATGATTAATTAATTGGTAATTAATTAATAATTGGTAATCAATGTGATTAATAGATTAATTAATTGTTAATTAATTATTAATTGTAAAATTATTTTATTATTTGGTTAATTAGATACATTATAATTAGTTTATTAATAATATTTATTTATTGTTATAGTTAATTAATTAATTGTTAATTAGTAATTAATTGGTGATTTAATTTTATTAAGCTATTAATTCATAATTAAATTAATTATGTGAATTTTTATGTGTAGTGGGTTGTGGGTTTATAGGGGAATAGGGTGGGATGTAATTAAAATAAAATAAATAATGATATATTGTATTTATTTGTAATTAATTTGTAATTAATGTTAATTAATTGTTATTAGTTAGTTAAATATAGTAAATATAAATAATTTATTATTGTATTTTATTTGTTGTTATTGCTAATTAATGTATTGTTAATTAACAATTAATAGGGGAATATTTGTAATTTCATAACTATATTAATTATAAAGAATGTATTATTAATTGCAAATAAGAGAGAAATTGATATATAAATCTATTGTGTATTTTGTATGTGTAGTGTGTTGTGTGTTAAAGGGGGAATAGTGTGGGATGTAATTTAAATGTATTTATTTAAATATTTATTTTACATAATTGGTATTTAATAATATTTTTTGTTTTAAAACATTGTTAACATGCAAATTTTTTATAAGAAATTATTGAATTGGTTATAATGTTCATAGAATCACTGTGCTATCTAGTGCTTTCACAACTGTTTTACTATCTGGAGTGGGAATAGTAATTTTTACCCCTACGCTATCCAGCGCTTTCCCTACTGTTGCACTCTCTGGAGTTGGAATAGTAATTTTTACCCCTACGCTATCCAGCGCTTTCCCTACTGTTGCACTCTTTGGAGTTGGAATAGTAATTTTTACCCCTACGCTATCCAACCTTTTCTCTACTGTTGCACTGTCTGGAGTGGGAATAGTAATTTTTACCCTTACGCTATCCAACACTTTCCCTACTATTGCACTCTCTGGAGTGGGAATAGTAAATTTTACCCTTACGCTATCCAACACTTTCCCTACTATTGCACTCTCTGGAGTTGGAATAGTAATTTTTACCCCTACGCTATCCAACGTTTTCCCTACTATTGCACTCTTTGGAGTTGGAATAGTTATTTGTACCCCTACGCTATCCAACGTTTTCTCTACTGTTGCACTGTCTGGAGTGGGAATAGTAATTTTTACCCTTACGCTATCCAACACTTTCCCTACTATTGCACTCTCTGGAGTGGGAATAGTAATTTTTACCATTACGCTATCCAACACTTTCCCTACTATTGCACTCTCTGGAGTTGGAATAGTAATTTTTACCCCTACGCTATCCAACGCTTTCCCTACTGTTGCACTCTTTGGAGTTGGAATAGTAATTTTTACCCCTACGCTATCCAATGTTTTCCCTACTGTTGCACTCTCGGGAGTTGGAATAGTTATTTTTACCCCTACGCTATCCAACATTTTCCTTACTGTTGTTTTTGTTGAAGTTGGACTAGTAGTTTTATTGTGTCTGATATTAAATATGTTTTGTAATATTTTAGCTATTGTAATATATAATGAATAATAAAAATTATTCAAATTAAAATTATTGATTATTATTTGCTATATGTAATTATTTAATATTTATTAATGTTATTGTTTTATGTGTATAGATGTATTGGTAACTTAAATAAATATTTAATAATTTATATGTTACAGAAATTATTATTAAAAGTAATTATTAAGTAAGTGTATATATTATATATTATATATATATGTTTAATTAAAGTTTCATTTAATTATATATATTTATTATAAATTTTACATATTATAAAATATATTTAATTATGTTTCTTTGATTTATAAGTATTATTTGGTTTATTTTACATATATTTTTAAACTAAAAAAAACGATATTTTTGAATTACGATATTTTTGACATCGATATTAAATTATCGATATTTTTGTACTTACCATGTTGTAGATAGGATGTCGATATTCTTGACCACGATATTTTTGTTGCGATATTTTTGTAGGTCGAATTTTTGTCTTTCGAAATTATGTCATACAATCACCTATAAGTAAGTACTGATGCAGAGTCTTTAGTTCAAGAGGAAGACTCTGTTCCCTTCATCTGTGAAATGTACACCGTCTCCTCTATAAATGCCTTGCCACTCCCCTCACTTTTTCTTCTTATTTCCTGGGAAAAGGAGCTGAACAGCTATCAATTTTACTTGAAAATGGCAGAACGGCAGTCTACTTCAGGGAGTGAGGAGGAGACCTGGATGCACTCAGAAGCATTGGTTCATAGTAGTTTCTGTTCCAGAATCTTCAAAAACCACACCCACTCCTCTCACTATTTCTTCTTATTTCCAGGGACAAGGAGCTGAACAGCTATCAATTTTACCTGAAAATGGCAGAACAGCAGTCTACTTCAGGGAGTGAGGAGGAGACCTGGATGCACTCAGAAGGTGTCTTTCAGTAGAATGGCAATAAGAAAAGAAAGATGGTTGTAAAATGGAGGCTTCCATACTTTTTTTTAATAAAAAGAACTCATTGGCTGTTTCAGACCATTCAACACTAAAAACTAGGCTGTATTTTACATTTTTAAAAGCATGTTTTGTATTGGTTCAGAAAAATGTGTTCCCACAGAACATTACTTTGGATTTGCTGTTAGGTTTGAAAAGTCAAGCAATCTTGCTCTTTGGTTTAGAAACATTGTGTGCTGAACTTCTGACCTCTCTGCTCACACCAGTGTTCCATGATCTGTTGCTATGCTAGCAGGCAGAAGTCATGTTGGGGGTAGGAATCATTTGGAAAGGGTTGAAATTTGCAACCAATAGAAATGTGTGTTTCCACTTAAAAGAAAGGTGGGGAACGTGAAAAGGGGGCAGGGTAGAGAGTTCCTGACCCCCTAGCCTTTATCAGGGGGTCCCTGAAGTATCCCGAAGGGTGAAAAAAATTTTTTAGTTTTTTTTCAAAAAATCGCGGGTGTGCGCGCTCGGTGCGCGCACGGCGGCAAAAAAATTGTAAAAAAAATAGAATTAAAAATAAAGTGCAAGAGTTTAGATGTTGGTTGGCTCTAAAAAGAGCTGTTGTGTTCATTGCGTGTTTTTGGTACCTATAAGTAAGTACCGATGCACAGTCTAAAGTTCAAGAGGAAGACTCTGTTCCCTTCATCTGTGAAATGTACACCGTCTCCTCTATAAATGCCTTGCATGTTGTAACGCAAGTTGTTGTGGTATATAGAACCCATGCCATAGTCTCTGAGGAAAGCAGAAACAGACTTATTGATGTGCTTTCTTGCTTTCTCAATCTGTGGACAATATTGGTTGGACCAGTTCCACTTTTGCCTTTGGCATATATTAGAATATACAAAGGTAGTTTGTGAAAAAAGTGACATCAATTGCACAAAGGTGTCCTTAACAAGCATTTCCAGACCTACCCCAGTTAAAGTGCCTAGGTCATTTCCACCACAGTGCACAATTACAAGGTTAGGCTGTGGGAGATGTAGAAAGGATTTCACCAAAGGCATTAATTGGTGCCACTTTAACCCTCTCTGACCAATCCATTTAATGTCTACATTTGACAAAGCAAGGTCTTTCACAATACCTCTTTTTTCTGCATACTTTTCACTCCAGAAGACATAGCTATGACCTACAATCCACACTGTGAACATCTTTCAAGGAGATCTGGATGCACTCAGAAGGTGTCTTTCAGTAGAATGGCAATATGAAAAGAAAGATAGTTGTAAAATGGAGGATTACATACTTTTTTTTAATAAAAAGAACTCATTGGCTGTTTCACACCATTGTACACTAAAAACTAGGCTGTATGTTTACATTTTTAAAAGCATGTTTTGTATTGGTTCAGAAAAATGTGTTCCCACAGAACATTACTTTGGATTTGCTGTTAGGTTTGAAAAGTCAAGCACTCTTGCTCTTTGGATTAGAAACATTGGTGCCGATCACGATCCGGCAAAAACCGGGTACGAACCGTCGGACGGAGCATAATCTCCGCCCGACGCGTACCCGGTCGTCAATTTTTACAAACAAGGAATTACGATTCGCACGGGTACACCATTACCGTACGATTCGTAAAAAAGCCCGACCGAACAAAAAACACCTACCAATGCGATCCGGGAAAGCGCCGACCTGACGTCGGGACGCACGCAGCCAGCCATTCACGACCCAGGAATCACGATTCGCACCGACGTCACCCCGCACGGTGAATATTTTGCGGCAGCCAAAAACTGCCGGGAAATCAGGACGACGCGAACAAGGACCACCAGTACGCGACGGACAGACGACGCCGCGAACAAGGAGGACCAGTACGCGACGGACAGACATGGACCCGAACCTACGAGTCATCCCTGCCCTCATAGCAGTACACCTCCTCTACAGGTTACGACGCAGACGCCGCAGAAGGTCAGAATAACTAAGGGAGGGGGGAAAGTGGGGTGGGGTGGGGGTGGCACGACCAGGGCAGGCCACAAAACAACCACATAAGTCACACACCACACATGGCCTGGACATACCTGACTCCCATGCCCTGGTCACCACGAGGGGGTGGGGGCATGTCCTGATAAGCCAGCGACCGCCACAACGGAAGTCCGTCACCACGCGAACCGGCAACACAACCAGACAGGTACGTCCCGTACCCACGCCTGAAGAGCGTGGGTACGAGTCGGACCACGCCCACACACGTCACCCCAACAATGGCGGGACGGATCGCACCCACGTGGCAAAGGCCTGGGTACGGGCCGCACAAACATCACATAGCATGGGGACGGATATGTACGGACCCTAACCCCACCCCGTATGCAAGGAGCGTACCCCCCACCCCAACAGTGAAAGTACGACCCGTACCCCCACCCGCGTATGCATGGAGCGTACCCCCCATGCCAACAGTGTAAGTACGACTCGAACCCCCACCCACGAATGCAAGGAGCGTACCCCCCAGCCCAACAGTGTAAGTACGACCCGTACCCCCACCCGCAAATGCAAGGAGCGTACCCCCCAGCCCAACAGTGTAAGTACGACCCGTACCCCCACCCGCAAATGCAAGGAGCGTACCCCCCAGCCCAACAGTGTAAGTACGACCCGTACCCCCACCCGCGAATGCAAGGAGCGTACCCCCCAGCCCAACAGTGTAAGTACGACCCGTACCCCCACCCGCGAATGCAAGGAGCGTACCCCCCAGCCCAACAGTGTAAGTACGACCCGTACCCCCACCCGCAAATGCAAGGAGCGTACCCCCCAGCCCAACAGTGTAAGTACGACCCGTACCCCCACCCGCGAATGCAAGGAGCGTACCCCCCAGCCCAACAGTGTAAGTACGACCCGTACCCCCACCCGCGAATGCAAGGAGCGTACCCCCCAGCCCAACAGTGCAAGTACGACCCGTACCCCCACCCGCGTATGCAAGGAGCGTACCCCCCATGCCAACAGTGTAAGTACGACCCGTACCCCCACCCGCAAATGCAAGGAGCGTACCCCCCAGCCCAACAGTGTAAGTACGACCCGTACCCCCACCCGCGAATGCAAGGAGCGTACCCCCCAGCCCAACAGTGTAAGTACGACCCGTACCCCCACCCGCGAATGCAAGGAGCGTACCCCCCAGCCCAACAGTGCAAGTACGACCCGTACCCCCACCCGCGTATGCAAGGAGCGTACCCCCCATGCCAACAGTGTAAGAACGACCCGTACCCCCACCCGCGGACGTACGGAGCGTACCCCCACCCCAACAGTGTCAGTACGACCCGTACCCTCACCCGCGTATGCAAGGAGCGTACCCCCCATGCCAACAGTGTAAGTACGACCCGTACCCCCACCCGCGGACGTACGGAGCGTACCCCCACCCCAACAGTGTAAGTTCGACCCGTACCCTCACCCGCGTATGCATGGAGCGTACCCCCCATGCCAACAGTGTAAGTACGACTCGAACCCCCACCCACGAATGCAAGGAGCGTACCCCCCAGCCCAACAGTGTATGTACGACCCGTACCCCCACCCGCGAATGCAAGGAGCGTACCCCCCAGCCCAACAGTGTAAGTACAACCCGTACCCCCACCCGCGAATGCAAGGAGCGTACCCCCACCACACCAGTGTCAGTAGACTCGTACCCTCACCTCGAATGCATTGTGCGTACCCCCACCGTGTATGTGCCAAGCGCACATATCCAGAAATCGGAGGTGTGTGTGCAGAGTCCACCCAGCAGTGCCCTGAGGCAGGAGTGGTGGGTGTGGAGTCCTCCCAGCAGTGCCCTGAGACAGGAGGGGTGGGTGCAGAGTCCTCCCAGCAGTGCCCTGAGACAGGAGGGGTGGGTGCCCATCACTCCCAGCAGTGCCCTGAGACTGGAGGGGTGTAACACATGTGTGTGAGGCCAGAATTATCCACATGCATACTGGCTACAAGGGAACATGTCCCCATGAACTCATGTCAACAGACTCCACACACAAGTACAGTGATCACCAAGGATGCCACGATTGTTGCAGGTGGAGACACGGCCCTGCATGCATGGCCAAAGTAGAAGGGCTCCGTCACACACACAGCTCATGTAGACACAGCTCTGCGCTAAACATTGGGAACACCCTGCAGGGAAGAAAGCTGGGTACACAGAGGAAGGAATACACCCTGGGACAAGTGCACCATGCAGTAACTGCTTACATGAACAAAGAAAGTTAGCCAACACCTTGTGATGGCACACAGATCACAGGGTCCCACCAATGAGCAGTACACTACTACATATCCCACACACCCAAACCCTTACACACCACCCAAAACCATGTAGCAGCCCCACCAACACCAATACCAGCATAGCAGTAGTGTGATAATGAAAACAAAATTAAGCTTTATTCAGCATGAGCACAATGTCCGTGGATCGCAGGCAGTTCAAGCTTCACAAAGCCCATAGGGCAGTCAATGATTCTCAGCTGGATGGGGGACACAGTGGGATGCGTGTCCCCTACCTTGCCTGCACAGTCAAATGGCATCGTCTTCCACACTGGTGAGGGCATCAGGGGGGGGGGGGAAGCAACAGGCACCGCAGGGACATCAGGGCAAAGGGGCGGCGTTGTGGGTGCAGGGATGGAGGACTCCACCACAGGGGGTGGGTCAGTGCCAAAGGCGGAGGCCAGGATGGCACTACACACCTTTGCAAGGTCCTCCAGGGAGTCCCCTGCACCCGAAGAGACCTCAGGCCCCAAGGAGGGGCGGGGGGGGTCAGAGGGATGGGTCGCAGCGCCACCGGGGGAGGGTGGAGACAGGGGGGGAGACTCAACCACCCTGACCGGGGACCTCCTTGACCGCTTGCGTGGTGGTGTAACTGTGGGGCTCAGGGACAGAGCGGCCATGAAGGAGTCCTTGGGGGAGATGTGGCCAGGAGAGCTGAGGGGAGGGGATTTGGAGGGAGTGGACTGGGTGGAATGCGGACTCCCACTATGGCTGCGTGTCACACGTTTGCCCCCCGACCCAGTGGGTGTGCCTACCTCACCCTGTGTGTGCGTGTCAGGAGGAGTGCGGTGGACCTTCCCTGCTGGTGTGGTGCCCGTGTCCGTTGATGTGGGTGCATGCCGACGTCTGGGTGTACGTGTGACAGGCATGGGAGTGGGAAGTGTGGATGGGGCAAGGGTAGGTGGGGGAGGTCGCGCTGCAGGAGACCCACTGCTGCAGTCAGTGTGGAGTCGATGGACCTCAGCAAGTTGCGTTGGTCAGCCTGCGATGAATGAATGCCCTCCAAGAAAGCCTCGATGTTGGTGAGGGTTTTGCCGTGGGCATGGAGGACATTAAGGATCGCAGCCTGACCAACCTGCAGTTGCCGCTGGATGTCCACAGACTCTGCATTGGCGGCAGCAGTGGAGACAGGGGCGGGGGTGCGGTGCCTGGCAGGAAGGAGACATGCTGTGACCGGGCACGCTGGGAAGGGACACGAGCAAGTGGGAGGCGGCTGGTGGAAACTGAGGGGGCGGTGCGAGGTGTTGTTCCGCTGTCAGCTGCTGGTGCAGCCTCCGCCCACTCGGAGACATCGTCCCCGGACCTGTCAGCTTCGTAGTCTGATGTGCCAGTCGACAGGTCCTCGGCCACACTCTCCTCCGCCTCTGTCCCACTCGATGTGCCAGACCCGATGTCACGGCTGGCACTGGTGCTCGGTCCCTCCGCCTGGTCTGTGTCCATGTCTCCCTCTGTGTCCCCCGACGATGCTGTGGGCAGGGTGGAGAGACAGAAATTATTCAGACACCTGTACACATCTGTCACATGAGTCCAATCTACATAGGTAACATTGCATGGCCTGAAAAGGAAGATCCCTAACATCTACTGAACAGGGTACCGATGTAGGGCATGAAACACACAGTTGGTTGAGCCACCATGCCACTGAAATACCATGGAGAGCATGAGACAATAGCTAAACACAGGAAAAGGAGTCTGACATAGCACCCAGGCCCTGGGGACAATCCAGCACTGCATCTGCACCACACAGCGTTGGCGAAAATACCGATGACCAGGGACCATATCCATGAACTTGAGACACATGCTGCATAGGTAATGCTGAAAACATGCACAACATGACTCGGTCACTGCACATTGCGTGTGTGTCCAGGCACATCACACACTGCCCAGACCCAGCAAGTGGTAATCAGGATTTAACACATAGGCATTGCCCGCCCCAACAAGACCCTACACGAGGCAAATTGTTGAGACACAGGTGGCACCAACATCTCATAGTCTGGGTGATACACACAGGGGCAGGCAAAAAGCAAGATTGGACGCCAAACAGCCAAGGTGCGCCTGTACAAATAATGAGGTACCAGTGCCCATCCTCAGATGAGTATAACAAGACACACAGGCACTGGCAACTGTGAGTATGAAGAAGGACAATCAGGTCAGGCTGCACAGTGGACACCTGTACAAATTAGCACGTCTATATACATGGTGACAGGGGACAATGGCACAGAGCACAACTTACGCTGTAGACACTGACAGTGGCCACGTTTATGATGACACATACACCACTGAGGAAAAGGTGCCCCAGGGGACAGTAGTGGGCACGCAACTACATGCTACTGAATGGTAATGACTGCAACACACGTCACCATCCCTGCACTATGTGTATCGCACACTCATGCACATCATGTCACAGGCCACTACATAGGACATGCGCGCTGTAAGGCATGACACATGAGAGACCAACTCCCATGTCTGGAGTCAGCATCAGTGCCAACTGACATGGAACCCACATGCAGTGAACTTGACAGTGCACAGGCAAGGTCCCACAACCTGTTACACACCACCCCCACACATGATGCTACAGACATTGTTCCCGTGGACAAAGCGCCAGCCTACATTACCCTGTGAAGGAGTGACTACACACAGACCAGGGAACACATTGCAAGGAGGGGAAGGGTGGCAGGGGCACAGCGCTATACTGGGGCAAACAGGATCTGCACAGCACCTTTAAACCCTGCCAGTGGATTCATGCTACTGTGCCCTTACAAATGCCGGTGACACACAACAAACACACATGTACCTACCCCCTTCCGGCTGCTGCATCGCCTGTAAGCGCCTCTCCAGGTCTGGAAAGACCACCGGCAGCACACACCTGTGGAGGTGGCTCAGACGGCGGCGGCCGCGGTTCTTGTGGCTCTCAGGTGAGTCCCCCAGCAGGAGCCGTGCAATCCTCCGCGTCCAGCACCGGATATCCTGCCAGCGTTTCCTCACCTGGGGCAGGCTCCGCCTCCGACCATCCACACCCCTCACGGCACTGACGGCGGTCAGCCAGATCTGCTCCTTGGCAGTGGCGCCTACCTGTGAGGAGGAACAAGTGACACCACATCAATACACCAGCCACATGTCACAGAGAGACATATGGGTACAAATTAGCTGGTTACAACAAGGCATGTCATGCATCCAACGCATTGCACCTTTGTCATAGGGACATCATCCCCTGGTGAGGGAAAAGCACTACGTGCCACAGTGGGTACACAGGTGGAATGATGGCAATGTCACAATCAATGATCAAGGCTCACACTGTGCATCACACCCACCCCTCCTGTCTCAGGGCACTGCTGGGAGTGATAGGCCCCCACCCCTCCTGTCTCAGGGCACTGCTGGGAGTGATAGGCCCCCACCCCTCCTGTCTCAGGGCACTGCTGGGAGTGATAGGCCCCCACCCCTCCTGTCTCAGGGCACTGCTGTGAGTGATAGGCCCCCACCCCTCCTGTCTCAGGGCACTGCTGGGAGTGATAGGCCCCCACCCCTCCTGTCTCAGGGCACTGCTGTGAGTGATAGGCCCCCACCCCTCCTGTCTCAGGGCACTGCTGGGAGTGATAGGCCCCCACCCCTCCTGTCTCAGGGCACTGCTGGGAGTGATAGGCCCCCACCCCTCCTGTCTCAGGGCACTGCTGTGAGTGATAGGCCCCCACCCCTCCTGTCTCAGGGCACTGCTGTGAGTGATAGGCCCCCACCCCTCCTGTCTCAGGGCACTGCTGGGAGACATCAGGCACCCCCCCTGGGACCACCCCGACAGTACATGGCATGTGTGTTACACCTGGACGCAATGGCAGAAGTCACAGTCACAACATAGGGACAGTCTGTGGCAGTGGCCTATGCACTCACCTGATACCCTGGTCGCCCATACAGCATGGAGTACTGTGGGAGGATCACATCCAGCAGAGCCATGTTCTCCTTCAGGGTGAATGGCTGTGTCCTCTCCACAGCCCTTGACATGGTTCCAGGGAATCAGTAGCAGCAGCTGGGTCGACGAATGCAAAGATGTGCAGGCAAGTGCTCCCTCATGGGACCTGGCTGCCTTATATGTGCCCTTCTGCCCAGTCTCATGCACAGGAGTACAGAGTGATTGGTCACTCACATTTGCATCCTATGTTTCCACCAATCCCTTCAAACCTAGCAGTCTGTGTGTTCTCTATCGGTTTCATTCTCCTGCATGATGTCAGCCCCACAAACACATTGCAACAAAGTAGAAGAATTCCAACTGACTTCTGCTGTGCACCTTCCAGAACAATTTCGAATTTTGAACTTGGTCTCCATGACAACCAGCATGCATGTAGGCCTTAATACTTGTCCCCTATGTAATTTGGAGCATCACACACAGGTACGGTGCGTTTCGGGGCCCTAGGGCACCCCAAATGCATGGCAACGGCCCGTACATGCATGCCTACGCTCTCCATCACTATGGGTCTGCATGCGTATGCGTACCCGTAGTGTTACGGACCGTACACACGCATGTACGCTCTCTATCACTATGGGTCTGCACGCGTATGCGTACCCGTAGTGTTACGGACCGTACACACGCATGTACGCTCACTATCACTATGGGTCTGCACGCGTATGCGTACTCCTAGTGATAGTGAGCGTACATGCGAGTGTACGGTCCGTACCACTACGGGTACGCATACGCGTGCAGACCCATAGTGATAGTGAGCGTACATGCATGTGTACGGTCCGTACCACTACGGGTACGCATACGCGTGCAGACCCATAGTGATAGTGAGCGTAGATGCGAGTGTACGGTCCGTACCACTACGGGTACGCATACGCGTGCAGACCCATAGTGATAGTGAGCGTAGATGCGAGTGTACGGTCCGTACCACTACGGGTACGCATACGCGTGCAGACCCATAGTGATAGGGCCGTACACACGCATCTACGCTCACTATCACTATGGGTCTGCACGCGTATGCGTACCCATAGTGCTACGGACCGTACAAATGCCTGTACGCTCGCCATCACGATGGGTACACATACGGCAGCACTCCCACAGTGATTTGGGAACATGCACAGGCCCTCTCAGCAGCAGTACGGCGGTTTTTACACATCACTGTGGTGATAGGCGACACACATGTAGGAATAGGGCGGACATACTTGTCCATGGATGGACATACTTGTCCAGGAATGGACATCAAGGCATCGTCTGTGCATTACTACATGTGTGGGGCACAGGTGTCACAGGCTGTGATGTGGAACATGCCTCCTGAGTGGAGAAGGCACCAGATGTATGATGAGATGTGTACATGTGTACTGTGTGAGGGTGCAATGTGTGCCAGGCATGCCCTTGACTCCTTTGACATGTGTGCATGTGGGACTGCGCACTTGGGGTGAGCGTCACTGGCATGGCACGGACACCAACACACGGAAGTGTCCCATGATGCCCGGTACAGGGGTCATGACACATGACTTGTCACTACCCACAGTGCACAATGTGACTATGTCATATATGTGTCCGGGATTTACATCAGGTTGATGTTGTAGCACCCTCAAAAGCTGCAGCCGTTGCAGCAACCAACATGTGGCTGTGTGTAGATTGTCATTGCACACTGTTCCCAACACCATGCCACATGTGTTATCGGATGTGAGGTGCACATGTATGCATGGGACACGGAGTAGCGTGACAAGGCCATGTCAGCATACTCACAAGGAATGTGTGGTGAGTCATGACATGTGCACCTTCATGGCAAGGTGTGTGGGCTGGACTAGTGTAATGTCATGTGACCTGTGGCTCCAGTGTCCCGCTACCAGTCTCTGCAATCGGCATCACACTTCTGCTGATGTGTGGGTGTATGTCACTCCTGTCTTGCGTCGGGCAGTGCACTTGCACTGGGACACAGCTATTTCCATGGCGTGGCATGGGGAGGTTCTCAATCACCGTGTGTAGCTGGGTCTTGGAAGGAGTGTCACCTTGCATCCATACGTGTCCTGGGCATGTAGCACATGCCTGACTCCCTATGTGGCATGTGTGTATTGCCAGATTTACATGTGCTCAGTAGACATGAGTTGTTCTCGTAGTGCACTCACTCTTCCTTGTCACTTCCAAATTACTGCAGAGCGCCTCCTGTTGCCCGAAGAATTCCAGACTTGGCTACCATGCAGGAGAATGACAGGATCCGGCTCTACCGCTTCACCCAACCGTTGATTCTGGAGCTGACGGCGAGACTGGCACCACACCTGCAACCGCAGCACAGGTATCCTACGGCACTGACACCCCAGCTGAAGGTAATGGCTGCCCTACATTTTCTGGCCACGGGTACCTTCCAAAATACCATAGCTCATGTTGGTGGCATGTCCCAGAGCATGTTCAGCGGTGTGCTGCATGATTTCTTGGAGGCCATGTTGATTCACCTGGATGACTTCATCAAGTTCCCAACCCCTGAACAGATGACTGAGGTCAAGCGTGGATTCTATGCCCTGGGAGGGATGCCCCATGTCATTGGGTCCATAGATGGGACACATGTAGGTTTGGTACCACCACACGCACGGGAGGTGGCGTACCGCAATCGGAAGCACTACCACTCCATCAATGCCCTTGTGGTGTGTCTGTCCAATATGGTGATTTCACATGTCTGTGCTCGTTTCCCAGGATCAGCACACGATGCCTACATCATGAGGCGTAGCGGGATGCCTGATATGATGATGCAGCTGCGCAACGAACGGGCATGTGTTGTTGGTGGGTACAGTCTGTCTGTCCTGTATTCTGTATAGCCGACCAGCACAACCGCTACACCAGTTCTAACGATGTCCATGTGCTTCCCATGTAGGGGACGCTGGCTATCCCAACATGCCTTGGCTGCTGACACCTCTCCGCAACCCCATCACGCCGGCCCAGCTCCGCTATAACACCGCCCATGGCCGGACAAGGCGAGTGATAGAGAGGACGTTTGGCATGCTGAAGAGCCGATTCCGGTGCCTCCACAAGACCGGCGGTGCACTCCCTTATGCCCCGGCGAAGGTCTGCAAGATCTTCATGGTCTGCTGCATGCTGCACAACATGGCAGTTGAAAGAGCTGTGCCACTCATCCTGAATCAACATGACGAGGACCATCCACCCGTGGAGGACGAAGGGCTTGGCAATGGGGCTAGTGATGTGGAGGATGTGGAGCCGCAAGAGGACATCCGGACTCGGCTCATACGCGACTTCTTTGCTTAGTGGTGAGTACCAGGGTCTGAGTGTGCACGCATTGGTCCCCGTGTGGCATGCGTTGTGATGTGTGTCTCCACCTGCATGTATGGCACGTGGGTCAGAGGTGTGTGGGTGTGTCACTGGAGTGATGGTGGCAGTGATGGTAGTATTTCCCCAGTCATAAATGTGACCTAGCATGTTGTCATCCATACATGTGTCGAGTAACTGCACATGCAAGTGGCTGTGCTTTTTGTGGCTGACTTCTTGTGTGTCTCTCTTCCCCAGGTACCTGCGCATGCCGTTTGCTGGTTGCATTGTTGTGGCACTGCTATTCCTCATGGACATGACATCGTGGGCTGACTCAGCGTTACAGGCACGGACACGTTTGGAAGTCTCCATGGGGTAAGGGATGCATCTGGGGTGTATTGGGTGTGGCAGTTGTTCACGATGTGTGCACACTGGCCCGGTCGGGGTTTGGTTCCTCTGCAGACATGTGGCATCCCCATGGGACACGACATGCAGCTGGGTACACCTGAATAGATGGGCTGCCTGGTTGTCAGTCATCAGTGATGGGATAGTGGATTGTGATGATGGCATCAATGTGTGTGACACTGCGCTCGGACACATACGGTTAACATTGTCTTGACATGGCGTGGGACTTCCACATCAGCGGATGTATGGTGTATGGCAGGCTCTCCGTGAGCAGCTGTGGGTGTTTAGCTGTTAGCCGACGCTTGTGTGCCAGTTCCATGGCTATCACGCATTTGTGCTGCAGAAGGGGGGTGCCAGTGTTGGAGCCACATGTTACTCCACATGATGTGTTCATGTGTACTTCAAGTTGCCTCTGCAATCCCAAAAACATGACTAATAAAGGTGTCCCTATGCCTCCAAGGTGCCTCTTCTCAGTCAATGCTGGTGTGTTGGCACGGTGCATCCTGCATGTCTGGCATGGTATTCCCTGATTGTGGCTATGTGTCAATGTTTCGAGTGGCAAGATGCAAGCTGTGTGTGTGTGCTGAGACTGTGTATTGGGCATGATGTCCATGACTGTGTGGGTATTGTGACATGTGCCATCCCCATGCATCCAACGTTGTCCATGACCCCATTCTCTGCATCCACCGGACTCAAGCTTGCAGGACATGGTTCTGCCACCTGTCTACACATACCTGGGTGCCCCCCAGGACACGGGCCAGGATCCCTGACCTCTGCGCATGACTGTTGCTGTACTCAATGTGTCTGTCAGCACGGTTGTTCGCCCCCCCCCTCAGCTGGTTCTGACCATCACGGGTGTGTATGGTGCTCCATGTCTGTCTTGCCTAATAAACTGTGACCCATGTGTCCTGTGCCAGACTCAGGCCCCAGGGTGTGGATGGTTGAAGTGAACAGATGACTCAGGCATGTTTAGACTGTACAAGACACATGTTAGGTAATAATGCTACCAGCAGGCATCTACTCTTAATAGTGTGATTTATTATTGGGGGGGGGGGACAAAGTGAGGGGCTTTCCGGGATTAGGGAATCCAAAGTTCAGTAGGGGAGTTGGTGTCCTTGCCATTGGAAATCCTCAGAGTCCATGCCACAGTCTTTGTCAACATTGGTCAGCCAGTGACCAGCAGGGCCATGTGGCAGAGAATGTCTCTTGATGCTGTGATGCTGTTGCTCCAGTGGGCCAGGTGCCAGGCCAGGTGTCCTGGGAGATGGTGATGTAGCAGCCACCCTCACGGTCCTTTCCGTGGACGACCCGGCTTCCTGCGGGGAACCTCAGCAGCAGGCCGTGACGACGTCTGGGATGCTCCGTCGGATGTTTCCTCCTCCTCCTCATGATCCCTCCCTGTGGGTGGTGATGTTCTCCGCCTTCTGGCACAGGGAGGGTCGGCCATGGTGTCGGCCATCCGACGGAGTTCAGCGTGAATCCCCTGGGACGCCGTCACTTGCTCAGCCTGTCTGTCCTCCATCCTCCGTTGGTGTAGCTGTAGACAGGCTATTAGCTCCGCATGTTGCTGGGCCTGCTGGACCTTGATCCCCTCGAGGACGGACACAACCTGGGCCATGCCCGTGGTGTCCTGCCGGTATGAGTCCAGGATGTTACGGACATGGGAAAATACCGGATCCCCAGCCAACTGGTCAGGCTCGCGCCTCCGCCGTCCTCCACTCCCACCACCCCTGCCCACTTGCGTCTGGCCTGCACTTGTGGGAACATCGGGTCTCCGGGACCCCTGAGGGGTGGCATTGGCGTTGTCGCCTGCCTCCTCCTGGGTGCCCGGGACACCGTGTCCCTCCTGGCGAGCCTGGCTGCATTGTGGTGTTGGGGCAGGGATCCTGGGTGTCTCCTGGGATGTGGCAGGAGTGGGGGTGGTGGTTGGCACGGTTGTACCTGACGCAGGTGCTGCAGGTGGTTGGACACCAGAGGGGCCAGGTCGGTCGGGGTCGTCCGCAGAGTGGTGAGAGTGGTCGCTGCCGGTGGGATCGGTCTCCTGCAGATCCGGGTCCTGTGAGTGTTCCCCCCCAGTGTTGGGGGGTGCAGCACGACGTTGACCTGTGTGTGAGAGAGAAAATGTTAATTTTGATCCATGCAACATCCATGTTTCATCCGTTACAAAGTTGGCACATTTCCTCTTGGAATTAGGATCTGTCTTGCATTCCACTCACAGTGCACTTGTGCATGGGTGTGTCCCTTGGGCACCAATTTGGCCCCTTTAACTATGTGTGGCACAGTCTTACTTGCTGCGTCAAGTGTGACTGCAGTCAGCAGTGGAGTGTGCATGTGTGGCGAGCCATGCATTTGCGCCTTCCTTGTAGCACTGTACATGTGCACATGGAGTGGATCCACACACTTATATGATGCAGGTGGCTGTCCTTGTGCTCGTGTACAGGTTGTGACATGGCCCTGCGTTTTGCCATGATGAAGAGGGGGGGTTCTGGCACTGGCCACCCTTGTCTACATGCACGCAGTCCACCTGCTGACGAGCAGACATTCCCACACACCAAAGGACTGATTTGCTCTCCCTGTGTCTCCCTCCTTCTCTGTCCCCCTCTCCCTCCCTCTCTGTCCCCCTCTCCCTCCCTCTGTGTGTCAGCCTCCTCCCTCTGTCCATCTTCCTGTGTCTCCCTCCCTCTCTGTCCCCCTCTCCCTCCCTCTCTGTCCCCCTCTCCCTCCCTCTGTGTGTCAGCCTCCTCCCTCTGTCCGTCTCCCTCCCTCTCAGTCCCCCTCTCCCTCCCTCTGTGTCCCCCTCTCCCTCCCTCCGTGTGTCACCCTCTGTCACCTTGGCCCAGCTTCCTGGGCACACACTGTTAGCAGATCTTTGAGTGGCCCTTGGCCTGTTGATGTGAGTTTGTTTCTGATCTCCAGGCACCCATTTTGTCTGCTGTGTGTCTGTGCGCTGCTGCTGTGGTGGTGTGTGCTGCCACTCTTTCACAATGTTGGCTGTTCATTAGCTGCTGTCATGTGCAAAACAGTGCCTTCACCCCCATGTGTTGATGCAAGGCGTCCGCCATTTGCTGGCAAGTCATTCCTGTGTTGCCACACAGTGTTTGTCTGGCTGTGACCTAGGCCATATGGGCAGAGGGCATTGTTGTCTGCTTTGGAGTCGCACTATGTGATTCTTGGTGCCCAGCCTCCCGCCATCCGGGTTACCGTGTCATGTGTTGTTGTCTTCTGTGGCCTGTGACTTGACATTGTCCAGCTGGGTGCATGGGGCATGGTGGCAGTAGTGGCATGTGCCTGCTCATGGAGTGTGGTTGAGTCATGCGATGGCTTGTGGTGGTTGCGTGCCTGTTATTAATTTTGGTTGTGGTTGCAGTTCCCCCCATGTGAGGTGCGTTGTTTGTGTACTCACCCGGGTCTCGGAGTCCTTCTACTCCTTCAACTGCCTCCACCGGCAATATGGCCATCACCCTCTCCTCCCAGGGATGGTACTGTACGGCTCTGCGGGAGGGCCCTCCTCCGGTGGCGTTGGCCTGGTCGTGTTCCTCCTGCCTCTTGGCTCTGACCCTCCTCCGCAGATCGTACCACCTGTTCTGGCAATCCTGCTTGGTCCTCCTGGTGTCCGCAACAGCATTCACAGCATCGACGATGGTCTGCCACATGGCTGTTTTGGCTGCCTGGCTGGTGCTTCTGACCAATGTTCCAAAGATCTGTGGCTCGACTCTGAGGATTTGATTAACAAGGACCTCCAACTCTCGGTGACTGAACTTTGGATTCTTGGTAGTGGGCATGGTGAGGGGTGTGGGTGGGGATGGTGTGGGTGTGGGGGGTGTGTGGATGTTGGGGGGGGTGTGGATGGTTGTGTGTGTGTGTGAATGTGATGAGAGGGTGTTTGTGAGGGTGGTCGTGTGAAGGTGTGCAAGTGTAAGATGTGGTGGAGCTTGTAGTCTGGTTCTGTGGTGTCTGGCAGCAGTGAGTCTGTTGCAAAGGCTCATGGTTTGTGTGTGTGGGCCCTTTTCATTGGTCCATGGGTGGGTGTGGCAGTGTTTGAATTTTGGGTGGGTGTGTTATAAGGAGTGGTGGTGTATTGGTCCTCTGTTTGTTTTTGACAGTTGCAGGTCAGTGATTGTGTTCTTTTAGTGGTTGTTGGCCATGTTTAGTGGCTGTGTGCCTTTCGAATGGTGTATTCTTGTGTTGTTTTGTTTTGTCCTTGTTGTGTACGTGCGTTTTGAGCGTGTGTACGGTGTGTACATGGGCCATTTGGTTGTACGATTATGTCCTTGTGTGTGGCTTTGTACGACTCGTACATGCGGTTGTGATGTTGGGGCATGGGGTGCGCTCCGTACTTAGGAGGTTGTGTTGGGGGTGCGCCAGGAACGTACTGGGGTGTAGGTACACGGGGGGTATGACACGTACTGGGGTGGGGGTACGACTGGAACGTACTGGGGTGTACATGGACGGTGGTACGACACGTACAGGGGTGGGGGGTGTACATTGACGGTGGTACGACACGTACAGGGGTGGGGGGTGTACATTGATGGTGGTACGACACGTGCTGGGGTGGGGGTACGACTCGAACGTACTGGGGTGTACATGGACGGTGGTACGACACGTACAGGGGTGGGGGGTGTACATTGACGGTGGTACGACACGTACTGGGGTGGGGGGGTGTACATTGACGGTGGTACGACACGTACTGGGGTGGTGGTACGACTGGAACGTACTGGGGTGTAGGTACACGGGGGGTATGACACGTACTGGGGTGGGGGTGGGGCTCGAACGTACTGGGGTGTAGGTTCACGGTGGTACGACACGTACTGGGGTGGGGGTACGACTGGAACGTACTGGGGTGTACATGGACGGTGGTACGACACGTACAGGGGTGGGGGGTGTACATTGACGGTGGTACGACACGTGCTGGGGTGGGGGTACGACTCGAACGTACTGGGGTGTACATGGACGGTGGTACGACACGTACAGGGGTGGGGGGTGTACATTGACGGTGGTACGACACGTACTGGGGTGGGGGGGTGTACATTGACGGTGGTACGACACGTACTGGGGTGGTGGTACGACTGGAACGTACTGGGGTGTAGGTACACGGGGGTATGACACGTACTGGGGTGGGGGTGGGGCTCGAACGTACTGGGGTGTAGGTTCACGGTGGTACGACACGTACTGGGGTGGGGGTAAGACTGGAACGTACTGGGGTGTACATGGACGGTGGTACGACACGTACAGGGGTGGGGGGTGTACATTGACGGTGGTACGACACGTGCTGGGGTGGGGGTACGACTCGAACGTACTGGGGTGTACATGGACGGTGGTACGACACGTACAGGGGTGGGGGGTGTACATTGACGGTGGTATGACACGTACTGTGGTGGGGGGGTGTACATTGACGGTGGTACGACACGTACTGGGGTGGTGGTACGACTGGAACGTACTGGGGTGTAGGTACACGGGGGGTATGACACGTACTGGGGTGGGGGTGGGGCTCGAACGTACTGGGTGTAGGTTCACGGTGGTACGACACGTACTGGGGTGGGGGTAAGACTGGAACGTACTGGGGTGTACATGGACGGTGGTACGACACGTACAGGGGTGGGGGGTGTACATTGACGGTGGTACGACACGTACTGGGGTGGGGGGGTGTACATTGACGGTGGTACGACACGTACTGGGGTGGGGCTCGAATGTACTGGGGTGTAGGTACACGGGGGGTATGACACGTACTGGGGTGGGGGTGGGGCTCGAACGTACTGGGGTGTAGGGACACGGGGGTACGACACGTACTGGGGTGGGGGTACGACTGGAACGTACTGGGGTGTAGGTAGACGGGGCTATGACACGTACAGGGGTGGGGGGGGTGTACATTGACGGTGGTACGACACGTACTGGGGTGGGGGTACGACTGGAACGTACTGGGGTGTAGGTACACGGGGGGTATGACACGTACTGGGGTGGGGGTGGGGCTCGAACGTACTGGGGTGTAGGGACACGTGGGTATGACACGTACTGGGGTGGGGGTACGACTGGAACGTACTGGGGTGTAGGTAGACGGGGCTATGACACGTACAGGGGTGGGGGGGTGTACATTGACGGTGGTACGACACGTACTGGGGTGGGGGTACGACTGGAACGTACTGGGGTGTACCTAGACGGGTGGGGGTATACATATATGGGGGGTACGTGTCGGACGTACGGGGGCTGGGGGGAGTGTTGGGCGCGTATGCGGGCACATGTCTCCATGGTTGCTGTAGGAGTTCGGTGCGGATGGTGTTTTTTCCATACGGTTGTGACCTCGGATGCACGGGATGGATCGTGATTCCTCGGTCGGACTTGGATTTTGACGTTTGTAAGGTAAATCGTCCGAGGACGTGTCGGACACATTTTCCGACCCGAGGACGTGTGGGGAATGATTCCCAGTGCGGTTCGTATGGACTTTTTACCATGCGAATCGTGATTGCCAGTTCGTACGGCACTTGTACGATTCGTACGGTAAAAAGACCCGATACGAGTCGCACGGGGACATTTTTTACCGGATCATGATCGGCACCTTTGTGTTTTGGAAGATATTTAACTGCCTTGAACTTGTAAGATATTATGGAGTATGTCTTCACCCAGGAATACTGTTTTGTGCCTAGAATCACATCATGAGTCTGTGTGCACACAGGAATTGTTGTCAGAGATTTAATTTGTGTTGCTCTTGCACTTCCAGGAAAGGGGCAGCTTGTTTTCTTGAACTGTGATGGTTAGTATTCAGCACAAATCAGTATCTCACAAATTAGAGGTAAATGCTAATACATTTGAAATCAACATGGTAGATTTTCCTTCCACTCCTGCAATGGGTGAGGTAGTTCCAACATGTTCAAAACTCCAATTAACCCTTACCACACATGTACTCTTACATACATCTCTGCAGTCTTCATGCAGTTGTGCAAACATCCATGCAGATCTCTCTTGCACCTGACAATACACAGTCTCCAGAAACACACTCTTTGCACACAGGCAGCTGCTTCTCCTGCACTCCCATGCTTACTAATTAGCACTGTGTGGTATTTCAGATAGCAGTGTGTAACGCTAACACATTCAACGTCACCAAGGCTCATTTCCGTTGCTCTAGTCTAATCACTCACCCAGGTTCCACATGCTCATGGTCTCAAGTAGCTGTTAGGACATGTGCTCTTTTCTGCCTCTCTAAACTATAAGGAAAATGTGTCAGGCTGTTACAGTAATTATCACTTGCTCTACTACAGTAGTAAATGTGTTTTGAAATTGCCAATCAAATATCGTTTTCTGCCTAGAATCACACCATGAGTCTGTCTGCACACAGGAATTGTTGTCAGAGATTTAATTTGTGTTGCTCTTGTTCTGTAAGACTTGCGCTCGTAGGAAAGGGGCAGCTTGTTTTCTTGAACTGTGATGGTTAGCATTCAGCACAAATCACTATTTCACAAATGAGAGGCAAATGCTAACACATTTGCAATCAACATGGTAGATTTTCCTTCCAATCCTGCAATGAGTGAGGTAGTTCCTACATGTTCAAAACTCCAATTAACCCTTACCACACATATACTCTTACATACATCTCTGCAGTCTTCATGCAGTTGTGCAAGCATCCATGCAGATCTCTCTTGCACCTGACAATACACAGTCTCCAGAAACACACTCTTTGCACACAGGCAGCTGCTTCTCCTGCACTCCCATGCTTACTATTCAGCATTGTGTGGTATTTCAGATAACAGTGTGTAACGCTAACAAATTCAACGTTACCACGGCTCATTTCCTTTGCTCTAGTCTAATCACTCACCCAGGTTCCACGTGCTCATGGTCTCAAGTAGCTGTTAGGATATGTGCTCTTTTCTGCCTCTCTAAACTATAAGGAAAATGTGTCAGGCTGTTACAGTAATTATCACTTGTTCTACTACAGTAGTAAATGTGTTTTGAAATTGCCAATCAAATATCGTTTTCTGCCTAGAATCACACCATGAGTCTGTCTGCACACAGGAATTGTTGTCAGAGATTTAATTTGTGTTGCTCTTGTTCTGTAAGTCTTGCACTCGCAGGAAAGGGGCAGCTTGTTTTCTTGAACTGTGATGGTTAGTATTCAGCACAAATCAGTATCTCACAAATGAGAGGTAAATGCTAATACATTTGAAATCAACATGGTAGATTTTCCTTCCACTCCTGTAATGGGTGAGGTAGTTCCAACATGTTCAAAACTCCAATTAACCCTTACCACACATGTACTCTTACATACATCTCTGTAGTCTTCATGCAGTTGTGCAAGCGTCCATGCAGATCTCTCTTGCACCTGACAATACACAGTCTCCAGAAGCACACTCTTTGCACACTGGCAGCTGCTTCTCCTGCACTCCCATGCTTACTATTCAGCAATGTGTGGTATTTCAGATAGCCGTGTGTAACGCTAACACATTCAACGTCACCAAGGCTCATTTCCTTTGCTCTAGTGTAATCACTCACCCAGGTTCCACATGCTCATGGTCTCAAGTAGCTGTTAGGACATGTGCTCTTTTCTGCCTCTATAAACTATAAGGAAAATATGTCAGGCTGTTACAGTAATTATCACTTGCTCTACCACAGTAGTAAATGTGTTTTGAAATTGCCAATCAAATATCGTTTTCTGCCTAGAATCACACCATGAGTCTGTCTGCACACAGGAATTGTTGTCAGAGATTTAATTTGTGTTGCTCTTGTTCTGTAAGACTTGCACTCGCAGGAAAGGGGCAGCTTGTTTTCTTGAACTGTGATGGTTAGCATTCAGCACAAATCACTATCTCACAAATGAGAGGCAAATGCCAACACATTTGAAATCAACATGGTAGATTTTCCTTCAACTCCTGCAATGGGTGAGGTAGTTCCTACATGTTCAAAACTCCAATTAACCCTTACCACATGTTGGACCCGGCCTCGTGGCGTGGTCTTAACCCTCTTGGATTGTGCTCGTCCCCCCGCACCGGCCTACACGGGCCACCCTTTCAGGCCGCCAGGGACCCCTCCTCCCTTCGAGGCCCCCTTTGGATTGTACCCATTTTCCTACACCCGCCTCAGCGGCCCCCTTTTCCAGGCCGCACAGGGACCCCTCTTCCCTTCGGGGTCCCCCCCCATGCTTGCTCCACGCACCAGCCCCCGCAGCCCGGCTCCCTCCGGCCTCGGCCCCAGCGAAGCCCCGACATCGAGGCACCAAGATCGGGCCAGGGGGCACCGCATGGCCACTTCACCACTCCCGGAGGAGGAGAGTTTCGACGGGACCCCCCACCGTCCCTCAACACCTAGGTACGATCGTCCTCCGGCCTCCCCGGGCCTGGTGCCTCTCCCGCTGGGCATCTGGCCTCTCCCAGCCCGGCCTCTCCGCCCCCCCGAGCGCATGGGTCCAGACATCAAAGGGCTCCAGACCTATATCTGGGGCAACCCCACAATGGGACAGTAGTTGTATCCCGGAGTCAAGAGCCCTGCTGAAGGAATCGCGGCTGACCCTACGGAGAAGAACTCTTGCTTGAGACTATACCACGAGCCCTGCTGACTGCGTCGCGGCTCCACCTTATTGAGACAAGGAACCTCACGGAACATCGGGGCCCTGCTGACGCTGTCGCGGCCCAACCTCGCTGAAACCTCCCTCGGAGCCCTGCTGACGTTGTCGCGGCTCGAGCTGAACTGAAACACATTAAGAGCCCTGCTGACCTGGTCGCGGCTCGAACTCCACGAACTGATCGCCAGAGCCCTGCTGACGCCATCGCGGCTCGACCACTCCGAGATCCGGAGTCCCTCCAGCTTGAGGATCAAGAACTGGGCCCAGGGTACTCTCGTACCAAGCTGCTACTAAAGACTGTCCCGCTACCCCGTCCCTACCCGAGACCTTGAGACTCTT
The DNA here is from genome assembly GCF_964204655.1 of Triturus cristatus. NCBI lineage: Eukaryota > Metazoa > Chordata > Amphibia > Caudata > Salamandridae > Triturus > Triturus cristatus. The sequence continues at coordinate 622,275,543 of NC_140585.1, forward strand.
GTGGATCTCTCGATCCCCCATGTACATATCGATAACTGTACCTTCTTAGATGCTGATAAAGAACTGCTCGTCTTGATAAACATCCTCGAGTCCTGTGTGGTGGTGTTACTGTGCTAGTACGTTATAGGAGAAGGACCTCTCCTAGGAGGCTTCTCAGCAGCGCTCGGCTACTTCGTGCAGTGTGGGGGCCTCTCTGGGTGGTCTCTCCGACTCCCCCGAGATCCGCCTTCCAACACCACACATGTACTCTTACATACATCTCTGCAGTCTTCATGCAGTTGTGCAAGCGTCCATGCAGATCTCTCTTGCACCTGACAATACACAGTCTTCAGAAACACACTCTTTGCACATAGGCAGCTGCTTCTCCTGCACTCCCATGCTTACTATTCAGCACTGTGTGGTATTTCAGATAGCAGTGTCTAACGCTAACACATTCAACGTCGCCAAGGCTCATTTCCTTTGCTCTAGTCTAATCACTCACCCAGGTTCCACATGCTCATGGTCTCAAGTAGCTGTTAGGATATGTACTCTTTTCTGCCTCTCTAAACTATAAGGAAAATGTGTCAGGCTGTTACAGTAATTATCACTTGCATTACTACAGTAGTAAATGTGTTTTCATTTCAAAAGAATTTTATTATTTTAAAAGCGCAAATATGAAACATAAGATACAGGCCAAAGTGATACAATTGATATCGGACAATAAGGTAATAAATACATTAAAATAAAATTAATTAATAGGAGAACAAATCAATGTCATTCTTTAATCTGCAGACATCAGATAAATAAATTACTTAAGGAGGGAAGACCCAAAATGATATCTGGCAAAGGAATATATCAAAAGTATCACCCACAGATGGCAAATTAGGGAAAAGAGGGAAGAGAAGAAAGGAAGAAAGAAAAGACGGAAAGAGTAGGAAAGAGAAGAAGAAAGAAAAAGAGAGACGGAGAGGAGAAACGGAAGAGGAGAGTATTTCCAGAGGAATCACCCAAACACAAGACAACACTAACCAGACAAATCAAAGGGATATTGCTCCACCAACCCTTCAGATGCCATCTCCATGTATGAATCTAAGGCTTTCCAAACACCAGAGGAAATAGAAGGAGAAAGATGAGCATGATCCACTGACGTATGAGCACTACGTAGAAAGGAAACCCAAGCCCACCAAGTATGGTAAGAGACGGACGAAAAGGATTTCCACTCCATGAGAATTACTTTGACTGCAATAGTTAACAAGAGGTCCAACAACTGTAACTCCATGGGATCTAAAGGCAGAGGGACTGGGGTCGCCAATGGACCCAAAAGAATTAATGGAAAAGACAGTTGGAATTTGATGTTAAAGATGAGCATGAGGTGTTTGTGAACTAAATCCCAAAAGGATTGGAGAAGGGAACAATCAAGGAACATATGTTGAAAATCACCTGGTAAAAGCCCGCAGCTCCAGCACAAATTGTCTTCTTTAAGATTAAGTGAATGCAGACGAATGGGAGTCCAGTGAAGAAGATTAATAGAGAAAAACTTAGACTGCGTTAGGGAAGGGGCAATTTTGTTACGAAGAGAAAATTTACCAATATTTTGCCAGGTATCAGGAGAGATATGAGCAGTAACACTCTGATCAAAATGATGTACCCATTTTTGCTGTGTGACAGTTTGGGAGGGGAGTGTAGAGGACGATAAAGATTTGTAAATCCGAGACGCAACATGACCAGTCCTAATCCAAAGCTGAAAAAGCGTAATCGTAGGGGAAGAAGGATGAAGGTGTAATTTAGCAAGTGCAACCTTAATCTTAAGAAAAGTATAAAAATCTAAATTAGATAAAGAGAATTGATGAGCAAGGGATGAGAAAGGGGAAGGATCATTATTGGAATCATAGAGATGTTTAACAAGTGAAACACCTTTCCCAGCCCAGTAAGACATCAGCTCAGGGTCAATATTAATTTTGATTTTAGAATTGCGCCAAATAGACGACCATCTGGTTTTATGTAATGGAATTGCTACTCTCTTATCAACCTTACGAACCGCAGCAATAGTGTCTAAAATAATAGAGCGAGAGAATGGAATAGAAAGGGTGTTTGTGGTTAAAAAGGATGCAGTCGGCAGTGGGGAGGCCAATTCCTGTTCTATTGTCAACCATGCTGGAGCATGGATAGATGGAGAAGAAAACCAAAGGGCGCCCTGGGACGCCAGAAAAGCAGTTTGATACTTCCCCCAGTCAGGAAAACTACAGCCGCCCATATCATAAGATTTCCGTAAAAATTTATAAGCAATCCTAGCCCTTCTATCATTCCATAAAAATTTAGAAGTAAGCAAATCAAGTTCATGAAAGAAGGAATCAGAAAGCCTTACTGGAAGCATAGAGGAAACAAAATTAACAATAGGAGTGATCATCATTTTAAGAGTCTGCATACGGCCCCACCAAGAAATATGCTTCGGGGACCAATTTTCTAAGAGACGTCTCACCTTAATAATAGTTTGGGATTCATTATAAATAGCCGTAGCATATAGGGTGGAACAGAAATGGATACCCAGATATTTTAGCTGTTAAAGCCCGCCGAACCCATATGAGAGGAGAAGCAATAAGCATTTAAAGGAAACATCTCTGTCTTATCTTTGTTCAGAGTGTATCCTGAGACTTTTGAAAAAAGAGCAATCGTATCCGAAATAGCAGGAATGGCCAGTGCAATATCATCAGAAAAAATGAGAACATCATCTGCGTATGCAGCTGTTTTTATTTGATGAGACCCAAAAGAGAACCCCTTAATATCTGGATGCGAGTCAATCATTCTGAGGAGAGGATCAATGGACAACAAAAATAAGAGAGGAGACAAAGGACACCCTTGTCTAGTGCCCTGACAAAGGTTAAAAAAGGACGACGTAGCTCCATTCACCCGTATGTTAGCCCTAGGTCGGGAGTAAAGAGACATAACCATACGAATAAAGGAATCACCAAGGTTATGTGCACATAAAACAGCTCTTAAAAAAGGCCAAGAGACCTTATCAAAGGCCTTTTCAGCATCAAGGGCCAAGGCTGCCGCCGGAAGATTAGATCGCTTAGCGGCACCAAGAATATGACAAAAAGTACGAATATTATCCCGTGCAAGACGCCCCTTTACGAAACCTGTTTGTGAGGGATGAACCAATTGGGGAATAAAGGACTCTAATCGTTTAGCCAAAATTTTAGCAAAAATCTTGGCTTCCATGTTAAGAAGGGAAATGGGACGAAAATTTTTGGGATCTGCGTGATCCTTCCCTTCTTTGGGGATAACTACAATAGTAGCATCAGCCGCGGAACCAGACACAGAACCATCCTTAATAAAAGCATCAAAAACGGATTGGAGTTTCGGGACAAGCACGGGAATAAAGGTTTTATAAAACGCGATAGGATATCCATCAGGACCAGGAGCTTTACCAGACCGAGTAGCTTTGATCGCGGAAATGATTTCATCAGAAGTAATCGGGCAATTTAATGACTGATTATCTGCCTCCGAAACAACTTTCAAAGGAACCGACTTCAAGAACTCCTGACATTGTTCAAAAGAAGCTTGAGCCGACGGGGTATATAAGTTATTATAAAAATCGCGGAAAACATCAAGGATTTCTGCAGTTTGAAATTTTTTCTTACCAAGCTGGTCAGTAATAGAAGGAATTTGGAAAGTATTACAAGAAGATTCCTGAAACTTTAAAGTGGCTGCAAGAATCTTGCCCGCACGATTTTTTAACAGCAATCTCTTAGATTTCTGAGCCTGCAGGCCAATATGAGCTCTCTTAGTGACTATAGTATTGTACGAATACTTTAAATTCTTAATAGATTGGAGGCAGGTCTTGTCCTGAGAATGTTGAAAAAGGGATTCCTGACGTTTGATCTCATCTGCTAAGTCCGTGAGTTCCTTTCTAATGGCTGCGTTTCTCCTTGACATACATTTAATGACCTGACCACGGAAAGTACATTTGAAAGAGTCCCAGAGAAGAACAGGGGAACTGACTGATCCAACATTCTCAATAAAAAAAGTCTCAATGTCATTGGAAAACTCTCGCACCAATGACTCATCTTGTAAAATTTCTGTGTTGAGTCTCCACGAACGAGCTCGTGCCCTAGGGACAAAGGACGTAAGAGTAAATGTCACTGCGGCGTGATCAGAAACTAAAATAGGGTGAATAAGCGGAGAAGAAGAAGATTGAACCAAGAGGAGTGAACCAAAAGATAGTCAATGCGTGAAAAGGACGAATGAGGGGAAGAAAAAAAGGAGAAGTCACTACCAGTGGGATTATGAAGACGCCAAACATCCTGAAGATGGGTAAGAGAACACATATTAGTCATTTGTTTGTGTGCTTTAGGGGGACGAAAGTTAAAGGCAGAATTCCTATCCAAGATAGGGTCCATTGGCAAATTAAAGTCACCACCTACAATAAGATTGCCAGAGTGAGGGGTATCCTCGAGCTTTTTGGTGATAGCATTCCAAAAGGACGGGTCATCCTTGTTGGGGGCATAAATATTCATGACAAATAAGTCAGCATTACCATTGGACACCTTAGATAGTAACCAACGTCCCTCTGTATCCTGTTCAGAGGAAACGATAGATAACCCAGAGTGTTTAGAAACTAAGGTAATTACCCCATTCCTTTTACCACAAGCATCCGAACAAGCAACATCAAAGACCCACTCTTTCTTCAGAAACAACGCCTCCTTGGCAGAGAGCTTTGTCTCCTGAAAAAGGACGAGGTCCGAAGAAAGAGACTTACAGTAGTCCAAAATCTTTGACCTTTTTACTGGATGATTTAACCCTTTAACATTAAGGGAAAGTATATTTAGTCCAGACATAGAACCAATATCAGGAAAAAAAGACATTCCATATGTGACACATGAAGCGCAACAACCAGGAGAGCTAACCAGCAGACATCAACAGCCAACACTCAACAGGGTGAGACCAAAGAGGAAATCCGAAAAGAAAAAAGGAAAGAAGAGGAAAAGGACAGCAAGAGAATACACAGAAAGAGAGAGAGAAGGGCCCATCCGGCAGGTCTGGAAGAGACCAAATTCATACAAGGGGGGACATGGGAAAAAGAGCGAGGGCCAACAGGAGGAATACCAACAATGGCATAAAAAGCCCAGAACAGTGCATAGCTGATTATACATTGAAAGGAAAGACTCTCTAAAAGCTAAGAACTGGAATTAATGATAGCTATTTAGAAAACAAAGCGAAATGAGAGACTATAAAGGCAACACGTTTGACCAAATTAATATATAAGTACCAACTAAAATGAATCATAGAGAACGGTAAGAGCAGGAAAGAGAGAGAAAGAAAGCACTTTCAGGCAATAAGAGCTGGTGGAAAGTGAACTAAAAGATAACATTATTATAGGTAGAACCATAACCAAACAAACTCCATCAAGAGAAAAAGGAACATAATGAAGAGAAAAGAAGAAATACACTCTAAAGCATACTATCTGATACAATATGAGAAAAATAAGTGAAACATAATAAAAACGGTATATAACCTTCTATCAATATTACAGTCAATGAATCCCTATGGCAGTTAAATAAGAGACCTAATACTGTATATAAATGTGTAAAATCTATATGCAATCTTATAGATAACTGACCATGAGTAAATAAAGCCATATACACACAAACTAACAGAATAAATATGCTTGCCCAAGTAAGAGAACATGTAGATAAGAGAGGTATAAATCTATCAAGTACAAGGCATCTATAAAAAACTAACCTACTCGAAAAAGACAAATAAAACACAATGTAATCAAATCACTCAATGAAAAAATCAATAAAGCAGGTATAACTAGCAACTATATGAACATCACATATTGACTCTAAATATATCCATAAATAAACACCTAGTAAACATATATGCTTAAAACACCTAGACACACCATACAACAACACGTTGATAACGCAACGGAAAACACAATGACCTACTCCGTAAAATACGGAATAACAAGAAACAAACATGAAGCCAAAAGACCGACCACAAAGGGATAAGATAAACCAACTTTACCACAAAAATCGACGCACATCTCGAAGACATGCAACGGGAGAGGAAAAGGGCCATGACCTAATACGTCGAAAGACAAACCGGGGAGGCAAGGAGTAACAAGACGACACGCGAACAGGAGTGAAGTCAAGCCAACAAGAAAAGCTACCACAAAAAAAATTAAAAGGTTTATACAATAAAACTAACATTTACCACAAAAATCGACGCACATATCGAAGACATGCAACGGGAGAGGAAAAGGGCCATGACCTAATACGTCGAAAGACAAACTGGGGAGGCAAGGAGTAACAAGACGACACGCGAACAGGAGTGAAGTCAAGCCAACAAGAAAGGCTACCACAAAAAAATTAAAAGGTTTATACAATAAAACTAACAACACTAAAGACCAACACATCATACCGAAATAGGGAAGCACCAAGAGACGACAAAAATACGTCAAACCCAATGGACATAAAGACCACCGCGCAGATCTAAAAGCAGCTAGACTTAATAGATCTGACAAAGACAAAAAACAACGCAATAAGTATAGCCACATCAGGTGCCAGAAGAACCAGGAACATGTGAAGCCCCTGTTTGAAGGTCCATCTGCAACTCCATTTGATTATCCAAAAACGAGGCCAAATCCGCAGGTTCGTCAAAAATTCTGACACGACCTTTGAAAGTAATGCGGAATTTTGAGGGACCAGCAAAAGAGAAGGGGATATTCATCTCAGATAAACGCTTCCGGAGATTAAGAAAGCCCTTTCTCCTTATCACCGTGTCCCTGGCAAAGTCTTGAGAAATTGAGATACGATGGCCATTCCAAGAGACAGCTCTAACCTTCCGCATATGAGCCAAAATCTGCTCTGTATGTTGATGACGCAGCGGTTTAAAAATTATCGCTCTTGGTTGCGTAGCAGACTTGGGGCGAAAGGAGGGGACACGGTGTGCCCGTTCCAGTTCAAAATCTTTATGGAAAGAAATTTGTAGTGTAGATGGAATCCATTGATAAAGAAACTCAATCATGGAAGATGAATCTTTCTCAACCTCCTCTGGAAGACCAAAAATACGCAGGTTGGATCTACGATTACGATCCTCTTGTTCAGTGAGGTCTTTCCTCAATGCTGCCATGGAACGCTCTATCTGCGTGAGAGATCTAGAGTGCTTTTGCAAGGTATCCTCTGCGCCTGTCATCCGTGCTTCTGTACCTGAGACACGAAGGGAAAGGGCCTTGAAATCATTCCTGATGGCTAATACCTCCACCTGCAGTAAATCTGTATTTGTCTTAGTAGACTGCGCAATTTCATAGACCTCATTAAGGCGCGTCAGGATGGACTCAAGAGTCGAATTAGTGTCTTTAGGAGCAGACTCAGGAGTTGGGGATACCTGTTTGGACCTCTTAAGAGATGCTTTAGAGTCCTTAACGTCTTTAGCATTCGGTGAAGGGGCCATATTCTCAGCCATAGGGCAGACCACCTCCACAGGAACAAAATACACCTCCTCAGATAGAGCTAGAGCAAGAAATGTCAGGGGCTGTAAAACACTCAATGTGGAAAGGAAGGAATAATGTACTTGCATCAAAAGAGCCGAGCAGAGATTATGGCAGGCGATCCCCGTCAGAAAAAAAAAACACCACACAAAAAAAACTCACGTGCTGCAGGCGCCAGTAGGCACACACCGACACCTGAAAATAACCAAAATCAGGCCAATAGCAAAGAAGTCTCACATAGGGAAGTGGCAGTGCGTCTGACGAAAAATAAAGTAGCAGAAACCACAAAAAGATCACGCAGTGGGCAGCACTACAATAGGCGGCAGAAAAAAAAAAAGCAAAATAAACTCAAGAAAAGTGAAAAAACGTCACCAGCTCCTGTATGCCTCCATTCCTGACAGGACAGTCCAGTAGCATCGTCGTGTAGAGGTGATAGTACAAACTCCCTCACAGAAGAAACAAAATGGCGACCGCTCGTGCAAACATGAAGCGCCACCTCAAAATGCCGATATATGGAGTCTGGCCACTCTCCATCACCAGAAAAGTCCCTCGAGGCGTACACAGCAGTTTCCCAGGCAGGATGTCATCCTCTGCGCTGAACAGGGCATTCCTCAGCGGCAGAAATGTCTCCGTCGGCCCCGCTCTTTACGGAGCTCAAGCGCGATCCGCCATCTCGAAGCGGCGCGCAAGCCACGCCCCAGTAGTAGTAAATGTGTTTTGAAATTGCCAATCAAATATCGTTTTTAGCCTAGAATCACACCATGAGTCTGTCTGCACACAGGAATTGTTGTCAGTGATTTAATTCGTGTTGCTCTTTTTCTGTAAGACTTGCACTCGTAGGAAAGGGGCAGCTTGTTTTCCTGAACTGTGATGGTTAGCATTCAGCACAAATCACTATTTCACAAAGAGAGGCAAATGCTAACACATTTGAAATCAACATGGTAGATTTTCCTTCCACTCCTGCAATGGGTGAGGTAGTTCCAACATGTTCAAAACTCCAATTAACCCTTACCACACATGGACTCTTACATACATCTCTGCAGTCTTCATGCAGTTGTGCAACCATCCATGCAGATCTCTCTTGCACCTGACAATACACAGTCTCCAGAAGCACACTCTTTGCACACTGGCAGCTGCTTCTCCTGCACTCCCATGCTTACTATTCAGCACTGTGTGGTATTTCAGATAGCAGTGTGTAACGCTAACACATTCAACGTCACCAAGGCTCATTTCCTTTGCTCTAGTCTAATCACTCACCCAGGTTCCACATGCTCATGGTCTCAAGTAGCTGTTAGGACATGTGCTCTTTTCTGCCTCTCTAAACTATAAGGAAAATGTGTCAGGCTGTTACAGTAATTATCACTGGCTCTACCACAGTAGTAAATGTGTTTTGAAATTGCCAATCAAATATCGTTTTCTGCCTAGAATCACACCATGAGTCTGTCTGCACACAGGAATTGTTGTCAGAGATTTAATTTGTGTTGCTCTTGTTCTGTAAGTCTTGCACTCGCAGGAAAGGGGCAGCTTGTTTTCTTGAACTGTGATGGTTAGTATTCAGCACAAATCAGTATCTCACAAATGAGAGGTAAATGCTAATACATTTGAAATCAACATGGTAGATTTTCCTTCCAATCCTGCAATGGGTGAGGTAGTTCCAACTTGTTAAAACTCCAATTAACCCTTACCACACATATACTCTTACATACATCTCTGCAGTCTTCATGCAGTTGTGCAAGCGTCCATGCAGATCTATCTTGCACCTGACAATACACAGTCTCCAGAAACACACTCTTTGCACACTGGCAGCTGCTTCTCCAGCACTCCCATGCTTACTATTCAGCACTGTGTGATATTTCAGATAGCAGTGTGTAATGCTAACCCATTCAACGTCACCAAGGCTCATTTCCTTTGCTCTAGTCTAATCACTCACCCAGGTTCCACATGCTCATGGTCTCAAGTAGCTGTTAGGACATGTGCTCTTTTCTGCCTCTCTAAACTATAAGGAAAATGTATCAGGCTGTTACTGTAGTTATCACTTGCTCTACTACAGTAGTAAATGTGTTTTGAAATTGCCAATCAAATATCGTTTTCTGCCTAGAATCACACCATGAGTCTGTCTGCACACAGGAATTGTTGTCAGAGATGTAATTTGTGTTGCTCTTGTTCTGTAAGACTTGCACTCGTAGGAAAGGGGCAGCTTGTTTTCTTGAACTGTGATGGTTAGCATTCAGCACAAATCACTATTTCACAAATGAGAAGCAAATGCTAACACATTTGAAATCAACCTGGTAGATTTTCCTTCCACTCCTGCAATGGGTGAGGTAGTTCCTACATGATCAAAACTCCAATTAACCCTTACCACACATGTACTCTTACATACATGTCTGCAGTCTTCATGTTGTATCCACCCTCTTATGAGCCCCTTTGTTGTTCATTAAAAGGTACCACGTACGCAAGTTCTTTGTGCTACTCTATGCAATACTGAAGAGTGTTGTGTAGGTTGTAGGACCACCCTTAAGGGTTAATAAACTTTGTCTTTGTATTTGCAGTTTCCGTGCCAACTTTCTTCTAGCTTTCGTTACAGGAGAGCGAACCCTTGTATTTTTCGGGCCTAGCTGAGGCCTGTACTCATCAATTGGCGCCCGTCACGTGGGGCTCATCGGCGACTCGGATGCTCGAAGGACTGGTCGTGACGAAGGTGAGGAGTTTGGCCGGGGATATGATCACTGCCAGCGGCGTCTTTTAGTCCTGGCATCCCGAGGTTTTCTTCCTTCCCTTCCGAGCTGACCATCTGGGTGGCGCCGGTCCTCGACTGAGACCTCTTCTGTAGGTTTGCCGTGTGACAGCCGTTTGGGCGAATTTTGGAACTTGGCAGTTGGAATCTGGACACTCTTGATTGGTAAGAACCGTTGTACGGTACTTGCTCCGAGTTTTGAAGCCTGGGTTGGCTATTTGAGTTTGATTTGTGATGCCCTGTCATATTTTGTATTGATTACTGTGAGAATATATGCGTTGCAAAGTTTAAGTGCCATTTTTGATAATACTGCATATTTTGCATTATTTTTGAGCATGCCTGCTTTTAGCGCACTCCGTAAGTGGTGTTGCTGCTTTGGAAACCGGTTAAATCTTGAGGAATCTGCTCCAGCCCCCCCAGAGGGGACTCCTAATAGGGATATGTATGTGAAGCATGGTCTTTCCTCTATAATGTACAGCACAGTGTGGAGGAAATACACCAAAAAGTATCCTGAGTTACGATGGCCTTTGTATGGATCGTTTGATATGCGTAAGATTGAGTATGTGGAACAGTGTATGAGTAAACGGCGTGCTCGGCAAGACATGTTTGAATGTGTACGGTTATGGGTGAAGGAAGTGCGTAAGCGAGAGAAACATGAGAAAGCATTGATTGATAAAGAGCAATGGAAAAATGATCATGTGAGAGCACAGGAAGCGAAGCGTCGGGAGGAAAGAGAACTGGCGGAGAGACAAGAGAAAGAGCGTAGGTTGCAAGTCTCGGGTCAATATGCTGTCCGTCAGCCATTTTATCCTGTCCTTACTAATCTCGAAGATGATTTTCATTTATTAGATCGCTCTCCGCCCCCTTATGTTGGCGCGTCTGCCCCGAGGTCACAGGATTCTGGATCGGTTTCGGATAAGGTAGACACGCGGTCCATGTTATCAACTGAGCGTATGGGTGAGCTTCGGAAAATTTCTTTTCGCGCGCTTAAAGGCAAGCTGTCTCTTACTGAATTATTGGAATTTTTGGGAATTGGCAGGATAGAGAGAAGTTGTATTTTGTTGAAACTTTTTCTGAAGAAGTGGTTGCTGCCTTTCGGAAATATTCTGATGTCTTTGAGCCTGAAGATGTAGTATCAGATTCTAAAGCATTAAGTAATGGTGTCTTTTCTCCCTCCAAGGTACCCGATGCGGTTCGACGGCTGTTTACATTGCGGGACGCGATGCTTGAACTTAAAGAGAGAGCGCTCCAAAAGACAGGGGAGAAGGAGAAATCGGATTCACACGTCGGCGGAAAACAATCGTCTACCTCCCATTCAGATAAGAGCGAACTAGTGCATGCTAAACCGATGCGAGAGGCGGCACCTTTGTATGTTCCTCCTAAAGGAGCAGGAACTAGTCCAGACATGTCTTCCCCCGATGCTAGGGGATATTTTGTGTATAATTGGGTTTATACTCCCTGGCATAGGACTGATGTTATGGCATTAAAAAATGCATTGCCTGACCCCCGCAAGAATCCAGCGGCATTTTATGAAGAAGTCGAGGGGGCCTTGAATTCTTGTACTATGACTTTAGCAGATATAGATTTGTTCTTTGGGCTCATTTTACCGCTGGATATGTGGCGATCTGTGCGGAAGGTGGATGATCAAGCCGTTTTCAAGGCCAAGTGGTCTGAGATTGAGGATGAGGATAGGGAGAGAAAACCCGCGCAAAAACCGCCCCAGATTATTTTAGATCTCCCTGCTGCTATCTTGACCAAGTTGAAAACAATTATTCCCCCTAAAAAGATTGACTGGAATATGTTAGCTTCGTGGAAACAGAAGGTTGATGAATCAGTTTCAGACTTCTTTACGCGGAGGAAACATTTCATGATTTCAGTGGCCAGTCACTTACGGATGATACGGGTCGACATCTTTTTGTTGATAAATATGTGGCGAATTTATTACCGGGAATAGCAGCTTGATTGAAGGCGAGTGAAAGTTCTTGGTCCACCTTGTCTCCGGCATCCCTCCTGACTATGGCTCAGTATTATGAGCGTCAGGAACAAGAAGCGAAGGGGAATGAGGAGCAGAAATCGAAAGATTTGAAAACTAAGGTGATGCTAGCACAAGTGTATGGTCCGCCTCGTCGGGGTGTCGAAAGAGGTAGAGGAGGATTCTATGGTCCCCCTTCGGGTCGGTCAGATGTTAATAGAAATCAATGTGCGTATTGTAAACAGCTGGGTCATTGGGCCAGGGATTGTCCGGTACTATATGCACCTCGTCAGGGACGTGGTCAGGGACCGTCGAGAGGTAGAGGGGGCTTTTCGAATTTCAGAGGGAATTTCAATGATCGTGCTCGCTTTGAGCCTAACGTGCAGCAACGAGATAGACCTAATGTATTTGATCGTCAAAATCAGTATCAAATGTCTGGGAATGACCGTTCTGGGTACCATGATTCGCAGCATGCGTAGGATTGCGTTGGATGGGGGTTGGAATCAGTTGAAGTGCCGGTTGATCAGAGGGGTCCTTATGTTTCAGCAAATGTTCTGGGTTCTACTGATCGGTTCCTAGTTGATACAGGAGCTACTCGCAGTGCGCTGTCCAAACAATTGGTTCCGAGGGCTCCCCCATCTGGCTTAATGGTTACATCGGTAGGGTTTGATGGTACGCTCTCTCGAAGCCCTCTATCCCGACCCCTTGTATTTCGTGTTGAACAACTTTCTGCACCTTGTCCGTTTTTGCTTGCCCCGAACACGCCTGACAACATTATGGGTCTTGATATGCTTAAGCACTTCAGAGCTACGATCCGCTGATCCCCTACTGGAGTACGTGTGATATTAAACGATAATCACCCTATGACAGAACGGATGTGTGTGGTTGCAGAGGATACTGTATTAGCTTCTCTCCCTCGTACTTTGTGGGCCACTTCGGATACTGATGTGGGACAGATGGTGATTCCGCCTGTCCACATTAGTGTCCAGGAGGGCGCGGTGTTACCACGCCTCCCTCAGTATCGTATTTCCCAGGAGGGGGAGGAGACACTCATACAGATTGTGCAGGATTTGATTAAGGTGGGAGTAGTGGAGGAAGTTCCCTACAACATCTGCAACAGTCCTATTTTACCCATTTTGAAGAAAGATACCGATACTAGGGTTTATCGTTTTATTATTGACTTAAGGGAGGTGAATAAGATAGTGATACCTCAGTATCCAGTGGTTTCTGATATCACGACGTTGCTTACTCTTGTCCCACCAACGGCGACCACATTTTCAGTTATCGATTTGAAAAATGCTTTCTTCTCGATTCCTATTCATCCTGATAGCCGGTACCTCTTCGGCTTTACTTTGAATAATAGGTCTTATAGATTTTGTAGAGTCCCTCAGGGTTATACAGAGAGTCCTAGTATTTACAGTCAAGCATTGAAAAGACAATTGGATTCCTTTGTTCTGCCTGATGGTGTCGCCCTTATACAATATGTCGACGACATCTTGTTGGCGGCCGACACTCCTGAGCTGTGTGAGAAGTGTACGTTATCCTTGCTTTCCTTTTTGGCGTCTCACAATCACAAAGTGTCGAAGAAGAAATTGCAATTCTGTAGACCAAAGGTGACTTATTTGGGTCACCTTTTGTCTAAGGAGGGGCGTGCACTCACACCAGATCGTATTCAAGCAATTTTGGACACGCCAGTACCTTCCACACAGAAGGATGTGCGTGCATTTTTGGGTCTTGCTTCTTTCTGTAGGCAATGGATATTGGGGTTCTCACACATAGCTAAGCCATTGTTAGCACTTTTGACAAAAGATACCCCAATTCCTCTTCCCTGGTCAAATGAGTGTGAAATTGCCTTTCAGCAATTGCGACAAGCCCTTTGCTCAGCACCAGTGTTAGGGACCCCTGATTATACGAAGCCCTTTACATTGTATGTACATGAGAAAGATGGATGTGCATTATCAGTTTTAGTGCAGATGCACGGCGACAAGCAGCGCCCTTGTGCATATTTTTCGGCTGTACTTGATCCTGTTGCCCGAGCATTGCCTGGTTGTTTTCGCTCGGTTGCGGCGACAGCTGTGTCAATACGCCAAAGCGAGGGAATTGTGTTATCTCATAAGCTGTTGGTATTAGTCCCCCATGCTGTTGATGCTCTGCTTAATCAGACAAAGACGCAGCACTTGACCAGTGCTCGTTTAACGGGATATGAGTTGACGCTTTTGGCTCCTCATATTACGTTAAAGAGGTGTGCAACGTTAAATCCAGCCACATTGTTGCCGTTCCCGGAAACTCAGTCTGAAGCACGAAAAGCACATGACTGTATTCTTGTGACTGAGGAACAGACAAAGGGTCGTATTGATCTCCAGGATACGCCCTTTACAGATGTAGATGGAGAATTGTGGGTAGATGGGTCGTGCCTGAAGCTACCAGATGGTACGACTTCAGCAGCATATGCAATCACCACGCTACAAACAATAGTGGAGACAGCACGCATACCGCAGAAATCAGCTCAAGCAGCGGAACTGATAGCTTTAACATGAGCATGTGAGCTTAGTGCGGGATTGTGTGTAAATGTCTATACGGATAGCCGCTATGCCTTCGGGGTAGCGCATGACTTTGGGTTGCTCTGGAAGGAGAGAGGGTTTCTAACGTCACATGGAGCACAGATAATGCATGGAGAGTTAGTCCACAACCTCTTGACTGCATTAACATATCCAAAGAAGATTGCCATAGTTAAATACAGTGCACATAAGAAGGTGATAGATAGAGTGTGGGAAGGGAATGCTCTGGCGGATCGAGTAGCACGAGATACTGCAATGCAGCCTGACTCCAGTGCAATGTATGTTGTGAAGTCGCAGGCAGAAAGATGGCACAATGCTAGGAGAGAAGTTTTAGAGATACAGAGGACAGCTTCCGACAAAGAACGGGAGCAATGGTCTACTGACAGAGAATTGGACGATGAAGGTTGTTGGAGAAATAAGCAGATGGATAAATGGAAGTTACCCATAGTTTTTGTACAACCTATGGTTCAGATGGCACATGGGCTAGCACATGTTGGAGCTTCCTCAATTGTAAAATTGCTCACCCAAGTTTGGGAGCATCCAGAGATTGCTAGCACGGCAAAGAGAGTGGTGCAAACTTGCATGATTTGCCTAAAGTACAATCCAGGAAAAGGAACATGGACTCCAGCAGGAGGATTTGCAACACCCACTGCACCTTTTGAAGTTTTGCAAATGGATTATATTCAGCTTGAACGCTGTAATAATCTGAAGTATGTTCTAGTAGTGGTTTGTGCCTTCAGCAAATGGATTAAGACATACCCTACGAAAGACAATACTGCAATTACTACAGCTAAGGTGTTATTGAAGGAGTTCTTCCCTCGATATGGTGTTTGCAGATTGTTGTGGAGTGATAACGGACCTCATTTTATAGCGGACGTTATCAAGTATGTCCTGAAAGGATTAGGAATTACGCAGAAATTCCACGCAGTGTTTCACCCTCAGTCTGCGGGATTGGTTGAGAAGTATAATGGGACTTTGAAGCTTAAGATCGCTAAGATCCAAGCTTCGACTTCTTTGACTTGGCCAGACGCTTTACCGCTGGCATTATTGTCAATTAGATCGATACCGCATTCTCGGACCGGTCTCACACCCTACGATATCGTGTTTGGACGCCCAATGAATATTTGGGGTCCACCGAAACTGAAGTCAGTGTATGATGTACCTTGTGTAATGATGAATGATTATCTGGCACAGTTAACGGATAATTTGGTTTCTATTCATCAACAGGTTCGAGAAGCGCTCCCTGATTGGTCCACAGGTGAAGGACATAACCTCCGGCCTGGAGACCATGTTATGATCAAGGTGTTTGAAAGGACGAACAGTTTGGAGCCGAGATGGGTTGGTCCTGAGCAAGTCTTGCTCGCAACAAGGACAGCTGTGCGAGTTTCCAATCGGAAGAACTGGATCCACTCCTTGCACTGTCGTAAAGTGCCGCCTGGATTAGTGGAGCCTGCTGTATTGACCGACCATCAAGAAATCCTGACTGCACAGAAAGGCCGTGCTGTGGAACCAAATGACACTGAGGAGCTCTTCCCGGACCAAGCGATTCCTGGAGGAAGAAGATATCATCTCAGACCGAGGAAGTGATTTTTTTTTCCTGTATCAGGACAAGTTGTCAGAACGGCCCTTAGGTTAGTGAAACAGAGAGCCAATGAGGCAAGGGGGGGGGATCAGCCCTGCATTAGTGTAGTGACACCCGTCTTGGCCCGCTGGTGAAGAAATCAACGGCTGCCTAAGGGGAAGAGTTCTGACAACCTTTTAGTTTCAGGAAGATATTGACTTTTACTATAAAATGGAGAAGAAGATTTTTTGTGTGACAAGCTTTATTATCATTGTAGCCATTGTTGGTATAACCACGTGGTTTGTTGAGGATGTGACTCCTGCCCGTGAGTTACTTGTTTTGACTACTCCAGTGCCTGAGGAGCACTACTTTTAGACCCTTCTGTATCAAGAACTGAAGCATCGTCAGTCTTATTTGAATAATACTTTTATCCAGATGTTGCATCATACCCATGTTGCTACAAATGCTACGAACTGTTGGATATGTGGTATGATGCCAGCTCATCAGAAGAAAGGAGGAACGCCGTTCATACCTCTTCCTTTCTCTCATAATGGCTCTTGTAGAGCATGGTACACTTTGCTTTTTGCCACTCGGAAACCTACAGTGGGACGACTGCTTTTTAGACTTAACAGGGAATGTCATCAAGATAAAGAAGGCTATCCACAAGCGAATGGGACAATATGGGAGTGGGAAGAATATCGACCAGACAATGAATCAATTCCCTATATCTTCACGAACAGCAGAGACACTACTGGGAATGAACAATTTGTGATTCAATGGCACAAGCTCAAGCAGACCTGTGTGTTCAGAGTGTGGGTCATATTCCTGTTGGTGTTAGTGACTGTATTATTGTTTTGAATATAGATGGATTAAATAATAGTACTTTCTTAGCTTCCCATAATACATATTTCGTATGTGGGAATAAGGGTTATTATCGCTTACCAGCCGGCTGGTCCGGAGTATGTTATGTAGCGTTTTTATTGCCTCCTGTATTCTTAGCGCCTGCATCCTATCATAAAGATTTGAAGTTATTGAACAATGTAACTGTAAATAGGTATAAACGTACTTTATCTATTGATGATGTTGACCAAACTGACACTAGCTTACAGCAGTATGTTGATTTTAACTTAGGATTGTTTTTCTTTGTTGGAGCTGCCCTAAATAGTAGGAAGGTTCGACGATTAACAAGAGTTGTAGAGGCTGTAACAAATCAAGCTGCTGTCGCTCTTGGGAATCTTACGGAAGAATTACAAATCACTAGAATTGTTGCGTTACAGAATCATATGGTATTAGATGTTATGTTAGCAGACAGAGGTGGAGCATGTAGGATTATCGGAAGTAGCTGTTGTGTATTTATTATTGACCACACGTCATCAGTCTATAACGCTATTAATAAATTGCATAAAATCGCAGCTGAAATTCATACAGAAAATGGCACTTGGACCTTCTCTGGATGGTTTTGGGCATTGATTACTACGTGGGGATGGAAAGTTTTAACTGGTCTCTGTATTATTGTAGCAGTTCTGTTTTCCTGTTGCATCTGTGTTCAGTGTGGTCCTTTACTCTGTTCCTTATGTGTGTCACTCTGTATTCCTGATAAGATAGCTATTGCCAATGTCACCTATCAGAAACATTTACACAAAGAGGTGGAAGAGATGATGAAAAGTGACATATATGATGATTATCCCAACAAGCCGAATGTCTTCAGTAAATGCTGAAAGGGTCGTCTGTTGAAAACTAAAACAGCGATATGACTAAGCATTCACTTAAGACATGAATTCTCTCTAGTTAAAACATGTTTCTTGTCTTATGTTGACTAATGTCCGGACTCCATTTTGTATTGTCATGTCTCCATGTGCCTTGCACAAGAAGAGTCCTACCTTTTCGCTAGTTGCTCTTGTAATCTGCCTAGTAACAGTCTATAAATAGCACTTTTGTCCGTCTGGCGCATGTCCAGACTTGACCACATCTGTTATCAGTTAGTCCTTGTTTGACCATGTTTTCGCGGGCTCAGGAAATTGTTAACTCCGCCCACATATTGATCCTGTATCGAAAATGTCCATACATGGTAATGAATTTTGCTCTATGTTGTATCCACCCACTTATGAGCCCCTCTGTTGTGTATAAAAGGGGACCACGTACGCAAGTTCTTTGTGCTACTCTATGCAATACTGAAGAGTGTTGTGTAGGTTGTAGGACCACCCTTAAGGGTTAATAAACTCTGTCTTTGTATTTGCAGTTTCCGTGCCAACTTTCTTCTAGCTTTCGTTACAGGAGAGCGAACCCTTGTATTTTGCGGGCCTAGCTGGGGCCTGTACTCATCAAGGGGCAGCTTGTTTTCTTGAACTGTGATGGTTAGTATTCAGCACAAATCAGTATCTCACAAATGAGAGGTAAATGCTAATACATTTGAAATCAACATGGTAGATTTTCCTTCCACTCCTGCAATGGGTGAAGTAGTTCCAACATGTTCAAAACTCCAATTAACCCTTACCACACATGTACTCTTACATACATCTCTGCAGTCTTCATGCAGTTGTGCAAGCGTCCATGCAGATCTCTCTTGCACCTGACAATACACAGTCTCCAGAAGCACACTCTTTGCACACTGACAGCTGCTTCTCCTGCACTCCCATGCTTACTATTCAGCACGGTGGGGTATTTCAGATAGCAGTGTGTAACGCTAACACATTCAACGTCACCAAGGGTCATTTCCTTTGCTCTAGTCTAATCACTCACCCAGGTTCCACATGCTCATGGTCTCAAGTAGCTGTTAGGACATGTGCTCTTTTCTGCCTCTCTAAACTATAAGGAAAATGTGTCAGGCTGTTACAGTAATTATCACTTGCTCTACCACAGTAGTAAATGTGTTTTGAAACTGCCAATCAAATATCGTTTTCTGCCTAGAATCACACCATGAATCTGTCTGCACACAGGAATTGTTGTTAACACATTTGAAATCAACATGGTAGGTTTTCCTTCCACTCCTGCAATGGGTGAGGTAGTTCCTACATGTTCAAAACTCCAATTAACCCTTACCACACATGTACTCTTACATACATCTCTGCAGTCTTCATGCAGTTGTGCAAGCGTCCATGCAGATCTCTCTTGCACCTGACAATACGCAGTCTCCAGAAACACACTCTTTGCACACAGGCAGCTGCTTCTCCTGCACTCCCATGCTTACTATTCAGCACTGTGTGGTATTTCAGATAGCAGTGTGTAACACTAACATATACAACGTCACCAAGGCTCATTTCCTTTGCTCTAGTCTAATCACTCACCCAGGTTCCACATGCTCATGGTCTCAAGTAGCTGTTAGGACATGTGCTCTTTTCTGCCTCTCTAAACTATAAGGAAAATGTGTCAGGCTGTTACAGTAATTATCATTTGTTCTACTACAGTAGTAAATGTGTTTTGAAATTGCCAATCAAATATCGTTTTCTGCCTAGAATCACACCATGAGTCTGTCTGCACACAGGAATTGTTGTCAGAGATTTAATTTGTGTTGCTCTTGTTCTGTAAGTCTTGCACTCGCAGGAAAGGGGCAGCTTGTTTTCTTGAACTGTGATGATTAGTATTCAGCACAAATCAGTATCTTACAAATGAGAGGTAAATGCTAACACATTTGAAATCAACATGGTAGATTTTCCTTCCACTCCTGCAATGGGTGAGGTTGTTCCTACATGTTCAAACTCCAATTAACCCTTACCACACATGTACTCTTACATACATCTCTGCAGTCTTCATGCAGTTGTGCAAGCGTCCATGCAGATCTCTGTTGCACCTGACAATACACAGTCTCCAGAAACAGACTCTTTGCACACAGGCAGCTGCTTCTCCTGCACTCCCATGCTTACTATTCAGCATTGTGTGGTATTTCAGATAGCAGTGTGTAACGCTAACACATTCAATGTCACCAAGGCTCATTTCCTTTGCTCTAGTCTAATCACTCACCCAGGTTCCACATGCTCATGGTCTCAAGTAGCTGTTAGGACATGTGCTCTTTTCTGCCTCTCTAAAATATAGGGAAAATGTGTCAGGCTGTTACAGTAATTATCACTTGTTTTACTACAGTAGTAAATGTGTTGTGAAATTGCCAATCAAATATCGTTTTCTGCCTAGAATCGCACCATGAGTCTGTCTGCACACAGGAATTGTTGTCAGAGATTTAATTTGTGTTGCTCTTGTTCTGTAAGTCTTGCACTCGCAGGAAAGGGGCAGCTTGTTTTCTTGAACTGTGATGATTAGTATTCAGCACAAATCAGTATCTCACAAATGAGAGGTAAATGCTAATACATTTGAAATCAACATGGTAGATTTTCCTTCCACTTATGCAATGGGTGAGGTAGTTCCAACATGTTCAAAACTCCAATTAACCCTTACCACACATGTACTCTTACATACATCTCTGCAGTCTTCATGCAGTTGTGCAAGCGTCCATGCAGATCTCTCTTGCACCTGACAATACACAGTCTCCAGAAGCACCCTCTTTGCACACTGGCAGCTGCTTCTCCTGCACTCCCATGCTTACTATTCAGCACTATGTGGTATTTCAGATAGCCGTGTGTAACGCTAACACATTCAACGTCACCAAGGCTCATTTCCTTTGCTCTAGTCTAATCAGTCACCCAGGTTCCACATGCTCATGGTCTCAAGTAGCTGTTAGGACATGTGCTCTTTTCTGCCTCTCTAAACTATAAGGAAAATGTATCAGGCTTTTACTGTAGTTATCACTTGCTCTACTACAGTAGTAAATGTGTTTTGAAATTGCCAATCAAATATCGTTTTCTGCCTAGTATCACACCATGAGTCTGTCTGCACACAGAAATTGTTGTCAGAGATTTAATTCGTGTTGCTCTTGTTCTGTAAGTCTTGCACTCGCAGGAAAGGGGCAGCTTGTTTTCTTGAACTGTGATGGTTAGTATTCAGCACAAATCAGTATCTCACAAATGAGAGGTAAATGCTAATAGATTTGAAATCAACATGGTAGATTTTCCTTCCACTCCTGTAATGGGTGAGGTAGTTCCAACATGTTCAAAACTCCAATTAACCCTTACCACACATGTACTCTTACATACATCTCTGCAGTCTTCATGCAGTTGTGCAAGCGTCCATGCAGATCTCTCTTGCACCTGACAATATACAGTCTCCAGAAGCACACTCTTTGCACACTGGCAGCTGCTTCTCCTGCACTCCCATGCTTACTATTCAGCACTGTGTGGTATTTCAGATAGCCGTGTGTAACGCTAACACATTCAACGTCACCAAGGCTCATTTCCTTTGCTCTAGTCTAATCACTCACCCAGGTTCCACATGCTCATGGTCTCAAGTAGCTGTTAGGACATGTGCTCTTTTCTGCCTCTCTAAACTATAAGGAAAATATGTCAGGCTGTTACAGTAATTATCACTTGCTCTACCACAGTAGTAAATGTATTTTGAAATTGCCAATCAAATATCGTTTTCTGCCTAGAATCACACCATGAGTCTGTCTGCACACAGGAATTGTTGTCAGAGATTTAATTTGTGTTGCTCTTGTTCTGTAAGACTTGCACTCGCAGGAAAGGGGCAGCTTGTTTTCTTGAACTGTGATGGTTAGCATTCAGCACAAATCACTATCTCACAAATGAGAGGCAAATGCCAACACATTTGAAATCAACATGGTAGATTTTCCTTCAACTCCTGCAATGGGTGAGGTAGTTCCTACATGTTCAAAACTCCAATTAACCCTTACCACACATGTACTCTTACATACATCTCTGCAGTCTTCATGCAGTTGTGCAAGCATCCATGCAGATCTCTCTTGCACCTGACAATACACAGTCTCCAGAAACACACTCTTTGCACACAGGCAGCTGCTTCTCCTGCACTCCCATGCTTACTATTCAGCACTGTGTGGTATTTCAGATAGCAGTGTCTAACGCTAACACATTCAATGTCGCCAAGGCTCATTTCCTTTGCTCTAGTCTAATCACTCACCCAGGTTCCACATGCTCATGGTCTCAAGTAGCTGTTAGGATATGTACTCTTTTCTGCCTCTCTAAACTATAAGGAAAATGTGTCAGGCTGTTACAGTAATTATCACTTGCTTTACTACAGTAGTAAATGTGTTTTGAAATTGCCAATCAAATATCGTTTTCAGCCTAGAATCACACCATGAGTCTGTCTGCACACAGGAATTGTTGTCAGTGATTTAATTTGTGTTGCTCTTGTTCTGTAAGACTTGCACTCGCAGGAAAGGGGCAGCTTGTTTTCTTGAACTGTGATGGTTAGCATTCAGCACAAATCACTATTTCACAAATGAGAGGCAAATGCTAACACATTTGAAATCAACATGGTAGATTTTCCTTCCACTCCTGCAATGGGTGAGGTAGTTCCTACATGTTCAAAACTCCAATTAACCCTTACCACACATATACTCTTACATACATCTCTGCAGTCTTCATGCAGTTGTGCAAACGTCCATGCAGATCTCTCTTGCACCTGACAATACACAGTCTCCAGAAACCCACTCTTTGCACACAGGCAGCTCCTTCTCCTGCACTCCCATGCTTACTATTCAGCACTGTGTGGTATTTCAGATAGCAGTGTGTAACGCTAAAACATTCAACGTCACCAAGGCTCATTTCCTTTGCTCTAGTCTAATCACTCACCCAGGTTCCACATGCTCATGGTCTCAAGTAGCTGTTAGGACATGTGCTCTTTTCTGCCTCTCTAAACTATAAGGAAAATGTGTCAGGCTGTTACAGTAATTATCACTTGCTCTACCACAGTAGTAAATGTGTTTTGAAATTGCCAATCAAATATCGTTTTCTGCCTAGAATCACACCATGAATCTGTCTGCACACAGGAATTGTTGTTAACACATTTGAAATCAACATGGTAGGTTTTCCTTCCACTCCTGCAATGGGTGAGGTAGTTCCTACATGTTCAAAACTCCAATTAACCCTTACCACACATGTACTCTTACATACATCTCTGCAGTCTTCATGCAGTTGTGCAAGCGTCCATGCAGATCTCTCTTGCACCTGACAATACACAGTCTCCAGAAACACACTCTTTGCACACAGGCAGCTGCTTCTCCTGCACTCCCATGCTTACTATTCAGCACTGTGTGGTATTTCAGATAGCAGTGTGTAACACTAACATATTCAACGTCACCAAGGCTCATTTCCTTTGCTCTAGTCTAATCACTCACCCAGGTTCCGCATGCTCATGGTCTCAAGTAGCTGTTAGGACATGTGCTCTTTTCTGCCTCTCTAAACTATAAGGAAAATGTGTCAGGCTGTTACAGTAATTATCACTTGTTCTACTACAGTAGTAAATGTGTTTTGAAATTGCCAATCAAATATCGTTTTCTGCCTAGAATCACACCATGAGTCTGTCTGCACACAGGAATTGTTGTCAGAGATTTAATTTGTGTTGCTCTTGTTCTGTAAGTCTTGCACTCGCAGGAAAGGGGCAGCTTGTTTTCTTGAACTGTGATGATTAGTATTCAGCACAAATCAGTATCTTACAAATGAGAGGTAAATGCTAACACATTTGAAATCAACATGGTAGATTTTCCTTCCACTCCTGCAATGGGTGAGGTTGTTCCTACATGTTCAAACTCCAATTAACCCTTACCACACATGTACTCTTACATACATCTCTGCAGTCTTCATGCAGTTGTGCAAGCGTCCATGCAGATCTCTGTTGCACCTGACAATACACAGTCTCCAGAAACACACTCTTTGCACACAGGCAGCTGCTTCTCCTGCACTACCATGCTTACTATTCAGCATTGTGTGGTATTTCAGATAGCAGTGTGTAACGCTAACACATTCAATGTCACCAAGGCTCATTTCCTTTGCTCTAGTCTAATCACTCACCCAGGTTCCACATACTCATGGTCTCAAGTAGCTGTTAGGACATGTGCTCTTTTCTGCCTCTCTAAAATATAAGGAAAATGTGTCAGGCTGTTACAGTAATTATCACTTGTTTTACTACAGTAGTAAATGTGTTGTGAAATTGCCAATCAAATATCGTTTTCTGCCTAGAATCGCACCATGAGTCTGTCTGCACACAGGAATTGTTGTCAGAGATTTAATTTGTGTTGCTCTTGTTCTGTAAGTCTTGCACTCGCAGGAAAGGGGCAGCTTGTTTTCTTGAACTGTGATGGTTAGTATTCAGCACAAATCAGTATCTCACAAATGAGAGGTAAATGCTAATACATTTGAAATCAACATGGTAGATTTTCCTTCCACTCCTGCAATGGGTGAGGTAGTTCCAACATGTTCAAAACTCCAATTAACCCTTACCACACATGTACTCTTACATACATCTCTGCAGTCTTCATGCAGTTGTGCAAGCGTCCATGCAGATCTCTCTTGCACCTGACAATACACAGTCTCCAGAAGCACACTCTTTGCACACTGGCAGCTGCTTCTCCTGCACTCCCATGCTTACTATTCAGCACTATGTGGTATTTCAGATAGCCGTGTGTAACGCTAACACATTCAACGTCACCAAGGCTCATTTCCTTTGCTCTAGTCTAATCACTCACCCAGGTTCCACATGCTCATGGTCTCAAGTAGCTGTTAAGATATGTGCTCTTTTCTGCCTCTCTAAACTATAAGGAAAATGTATCAGGCTTTTACTGTAGTTATCACTTGCTCTACTACAGTAGTAAATGTGTTTTGAAATTGCCAATCAAATATCGTTTTCTGCCTAGTATCACACCATGAGTCTGTCTGCACACAGAAATTGTTGTCAGAGATTTAATTCGTGTTGCTCTTGTTCTGTAAGTCTTGCACTCGCAGGAAAGGGGCAGCTTGTTTTCTTGAACTGTGATGGTTAGTATTCAGCACAAATCAGTATCTCACAAATGAGAGGTAAATGCTAATAGATTTGAAATCAACATGGTAGATTTTCCTTCCACTCCTGCAATGGGTGAGGTAGTTCCTACATGTTCAAAACTCCAATTAACCCTTACCACACATATACTCTTACATACATCTCTGCAGTCTTCATGCAGTTGTGCAAACGTCCATGCAGATCTCTCTTGCACCTGACAATACACAGTCTCCAGAAACCCACTCTTTGCACACAGGCAGCTCCTTCTCCTGCACTCCCATGCTTACTATTCAGCACTGTGTGGTATTTCAGATAGCAGTGTGTAACGCTAAAACATTCAACGTCACCAAGGCTCATTTCCTTTGCTCTAGTCTAATCACTCACCCAGGTTCCACATGCTCATGGTCTCAAGTAGCTGTTAGGACATGTGCTCTTTTCTGCCTCTCTAAACTATAAGGAAAATGTGTCAGGCTGTTACAGTAATTATCACTTGCTCTACCACAGTAGTAAATGTGTTTTGAAATTGCCAATCAAATATCGTTTTCTGCCTAGAATCACACCATGAGTCTGTCTGCACACAGGAATTGTTGTTAACACATTTGAAATCAACATGGTAGGTTTTCCTTCCACTCCTGCAATGGGTGAGGTAGTTCCTACATGTTCAAAACTCCAATTAACCCTTACCACACATGTACTCTTACATACATCTCTGCAGTCTTCATGCAGTTGTGCAAGCGTCCATGCAGATCTCTCTTGCACCTGACAATACACAGTCTCCAGAAACACACTCTTTGCACACAGGCAGCTGCTTCTCCTGCACTCCCATGCTTACTATTCAGCACTGTGTGGTATTTCAGATAGCAGTGTGTAACACTAACATATTCAACGTCACCAAGGCTCATTTCCTTTGCTCTAGTCTAATCACTCACCCAGGTTCCGCATGCTCATGGTCTCAAGTAGCTGTTAGGACATGTGCTCTTTTCTGCCTCTCTAAACTATAAGGAAAATGTGTCAGGCTGTTACAGTAATTATCACTTGTTCTACTACAGTAGTAAATGTGTTTTGAAATTGCCAATCAAATATCGTTTTCTGCCTAGAATCACACCATGAGTCTGTCTGCACACAGGAATTGTTGTCAGAGATTTAATTTGTGTTGCTCTTGTTCTGTAAGTCTTGCACTCGCAGGAAAGGGGCAGCTTGTTTTCTTGAACTGTGATGATTAGTATTCAGCACAAATCAGTATCTTACAAATGAGAGGTAAATGCTAACACATTTGAAATCAACATGGTAGATTTTCCTTCCACTCCTGCAATGGGTGAGGTTGTTCCTACATGTTCAAACTCCAATTAACCCTTACCACACATGTACTCTTACATACATCTCTGCAGTCTTCATGCAGTTGTGCAAGCGTCCATGCAGATCTCTGTTGCACCTGACAATACACAGTCTCCAGAAACACACTCTTTGCACACAGGCAGCTGCTTCTCCTGCACTACCATGCTTACTATTCAGCATTGTGTGGTATTTCAGATAGCAGTGTGTAACGCTAACACATTCAATGTCACCAAGGCTCATTTCCTTTGCTCTAGTCTAATCACTCACCCAGGTTCCACATACTCATGGTCTCAAGTAGCTGTTAGGACATGTGCTCTTTTCTGCCTCTCTAAAATATAAGGAAAATGTGTCAGGCTGTTACAGTAATTATCACTTGTTTTACTACAGTAGTAAATGTGTTGTGAAATTGCCAATCAAATATCGTTTTCTGCCTAGAATCGCACCATGAGTCTGTCTGCACACAGGAATTGTTGTCAGAGATTTAATTTGTGTTGCTCTTGTTCTGTAAGTCTTGCACTCGCAGGAAAGGGGCAGCTTGTTTTCTTGAACTGTGATGGTTAGTATTCAGCACAAATCAGTATCTCACAAATGAGAGGTAAATGCTAATACATTTGAAATCAACATGGTAGATTTTCCTTCCACTCCTGCAATGGGTGAGGTAGTTCCAACATGTTCAAAACTCCAATTAACCCTTACCACACATGTACTCTTACATACATCTCTGCAGTCTTCATGCAGTTGTGCAAGCGTCCATGCAGATCTCTCTTGCACCTGACAATACACAGTCTCCAGAAGCACACTCTTTGCACACTGGCAGCTGCTTCTCCTGCACTCCCATGCTTACTATTCAGCACTATGTGGTATTTCAGATAGCCGTGTGTAACGCTAACACATTCAACGTCACCAAGGCTCATTTCCTTTGCTCTAGTCTAATCACTCACCCAGGTTCCACATGATCATGGTCTCAAGTAGCTGTTAGGACATGTGCTCTTTTCTGCCTCTCTAAACTATAAGGAAAATGTATCAGGCTTTTACTGTAGTTATCACTTGCTCTACTACAGTAGTAAATGTGTTTTGAAATTGCCAATCAAATATCGTTTTCTGCCTAGTATCACACCATGAGTCTGTCTGCACACAGAAATTGTTGTCAGAGATTTAATTCGTGTTGCTCTTGTTCTGTAAGTCTTGCACTCGCAGGAAAGGGGCAGCTTGTTTTCTTGAACTGTGATGGTTAGTATTCAGCACAAATCAGTATCTCACAAATGAGAGGTAAATGCTAATAGATTTTTAATCAACATGGTAGATTTTCCTTCCACTCCTGTAATGGGTGAGGTAGTTCCAACATGTTCAAAACTCCAATTAACCCTTACCACACATGTACTCTTACATACATCTCTGCAGTCTTCATGCAGTTGTGCAAGCATCCATGCAGATCTCTCTTGCACCTGACAATACACAGTCTCCAGAAACACACTCTTTGCACACAGGCAGCTGCTTCTCCTGCACTCCCATGCTTACTATTCAGCACTGTGTGGTATTTCAGATAGCAGTGTCTAACGCTAACACATTCAACGTCGCCAAGGCTCATTTCCTTTGCTCTAGTCTAATCACTCACCCAGGTTCCACATGCTCATGGTCTCAAGTAGCTGTTATGATATGTACTCTTTTCTGCCTCTCTAAACTATAAGGAAAATGTGTCAGGCTGTTACAGTAATTATCACTTGCTTTACTACAGTAGTAAATGTGTTTTGAAATTGCCAATCAAATATCGTTTTCAGCCTAGAATCACACCATGAGTCTGTCTGCACACAGGAATTGTTGTCAGTGATTTAATTCGTGTTGCTCTTGTTCTGTAAGACTTGCACTCGAAGGAAAGGGGCAGCTTGTTTTCTTGAACTGTGATGGTTAGCATTCAGCACAAATCACTATTTCACAAATGAGAGGCAAATGCTAACACATTTGAAATCAACATGGTAGATTTTCCTTCCACTCCTGCAATGGGTGAGGTAGTTCCCACATGTTCAAAACTCCAATTAACCCTTACCACACATGTACTCTTACATACATCTCTGCAGTCTTCATGCAGTTGTGCAAACGTCCATGCAGATCTCTCTTGCACCTGACAATACACAGTCTCCAGAAACCCACTCTTTGCACACAGGCAGCTCCTTCTCCTGCACTCCCATGCTTACTGTTCAGCACTGTGTGGTATTTCAGATAGCAGTGTGTAACGCTAAAACATTCAACGTCACCAAGGCTCATTTCCTTTGCTCTAGTCTAATCACTCACCCAGGTTCCACATGCTCATGGTCTCAAGTAGCTGTTAGGACATGTGCTCTTTTCTGCCTCTCTAAACTATAAGGAAAATGTGTCAGGCTGTTACAGTAATTATCACTTGCTCTACCACAGTAGTAAATGTGTTTTGAAATTGCCAATCAAATATCGTTTTCTGCCTAGAATCACACCATGAGTCTGTCTGCACACAGGAATTGTTGTTAACACATTTGAAATCAACATGGTAGGTTTTCCTTCCACTCCTGCAATGGGTGAGGTTGTTCCTACATGTTCAAAACTCCAATTAACCCTTACCACACATGTACTCTTACATACATCTCTGCAGTCTTCATGCAGTTGTGCAAGCGTCCATGCAGATCTCTCTTGCACCTGACAATACACAGTCTCCAGAAGCACACTCTTTGCACACAGGCAGCTGCTTCTCCTGCACTCCCATGCTTACTATTCAGCACTGTGTGGTATTTCAGATAGCAGTGTGTAACACTAACATATTCAACGTCACCAAGGCTCATTTCCTTTGCTCTAGTCTAATCACTCACCCAGGTTCCACATGCTCATGGTCTCAAGTAGCTGTTAGGATATGTGCTCTTTTCTGCCTCTCTAAACTATAAGGAAAATGTGTCAGGCTGTTACAGTAATTATCACTTGTTCTACTACAGTAGTAAATGTGTTTTGAAATTGCCAATCAAATATCGTTTTCTGCCTAGAATCACACCATGAGTCTGTCTGCACACAGGAATTGTTGTCAGAGATTTAATTTGTGTTGCTCTTGTTCTGTAAGTCTTGCACTCGCAGGAAAGGGGTAGCTTGTTTTCTTGAACTGTGATGATTAGTATTCAGCACAAATCAGTATCTTACAAATGAGAGGTAAATGCTAACACATTTGAAATCAACATGGTAGATTTTCCTTCCACTCCTGCAATGGGTGAGATTGTTCCTACATGTTCAAACTCCAATTAACCCTTACCACACATGTACTCTTACATACATCTCTGCAGTCTTCATGCAGTTGTGCAAGCGTCCATGCAGATCTCTGTTGCACCTGACAATACACAGTCTCCAGAAACACACTCTTTGCACACAGGCAGCTGCTTCTCCTGCACTCCCATGCTTACTATTCAGCATTGTGTGGTATTTCAGATAGCAGTGTGTAACGCTAACACATTCAATGTTACCAAGGCTCATTTCCTTTGCTCTAGTCTAATCACTCACCCAGGTTCCACATGCTCATGGTCTCAAGTAGCTGTTAGGACATGTGCTCTTTTCTGCCTCTCTAAAATATAAGGAAAATGTGTCAGGCTGTTACAGTAATTATCACTTGTTCTACTACAGTAGTAAATGTGTTTTGAAATTGCCAATCAAATATCGTTTTCTGCCTAGAATCACACCATGAGTCTGTCTGCACACAGGAATTGTTGTCAGAGATTTAATTCGTGTTGCTCTTGTTCTGTAAGACTTGCACTCGCAGGAAAGGGGCAGCTTGTTTTCTTGAACTGTGATGGTTAGCATTCAGCACAAATCACTATTTCACAAATGAGAGGCAAATGCTAACACATTTGAAATCAACATGGTAGATTTTCCTTCCACTCCTGCAATGGGTGAGGTAGTTCCTACATGTTCAAAACTCCAATTAACCCTTACCACACATGTACTCTTACATACATCTCTGCAGTCTTCATGCAGTTGTGCAAACGTCCATGCAGATCTCTCTTGCACCTGACAATACACAGTCTCCAGAAGCACACTCTTTGCACACTGGCAGCTGCTTCTCCTGCACTCCCATGCTTACTATTCAGCACTATGTGGTATTTCAGATAGCCGTGTGTAACGCTAACACATTCAACGTCACCAAGGCTCATTTCCTTTGCTCTAGTCTAATCACTCACCCAGGTTCCACATGCTCATGGTCTCAAGTAGCTGTTAGGACATGTGCTCTTTTCTGCCTCTCTAAACTATAAGGAAAATGTATCAGGCTTTTACTGTAGTTATCACTTGCTCTACTACAGTAGTAAATGTGTTTTGAAATTGCCAATCAAATATCGTTTTCTGCCTAGTATCACACCATGAGTCTGTCTGTACACAGAAATTGTTGTCAGAGATTTAATTCGTGTTGCTCTTGTTCTGTAAGTCTTGCACTCGCAGGAAAGGGGCAGCTTGTTTTCTTGAACTGTGATGGTTAGTATTCAGCACAAATCAGTATCTCACAAATGAGAGGTAAATGCTAATAGATTTGAAATCAACATGGTAGATTTTCCTTCCACTCCTGTAATGGGTGAGGTAGTTCCAACATGTTCAAAACTCCAATTAACCCTTACCACACATGTACTCTTACATACATCTCTGCAGTCTTCATGCAGTTGTGCAAGCGTCCATGCAGATCTCTCTTGCACCTGACAATATACAGTCTCCAGAAGCACACTCTTTGCACACTGGCAGCTGCTTCTCCTGCACTCCCATGCTTACTATTCAGCACTGTGTGGTATTTCAGATAGCCGTGTGTAACGCTAACACATTCAACGTCACCAAGGCTCATTTCCTTTGCTCTAGTGTAATCACTCACCCAGGTTCCACATGCTCATGGTCTCAAGTAGCTGTTAGGACATGTGCTCTTTTCTGCCTCTCTAAACTATAAGGAAAATATGTCAGGCTGTTACAGTAATTATCACTTGCTCTACCACAGTAGAAAATGTGTTTTGAAATTGCCAATCAAATACCGTTTTCTGCCTAGAATCACACCATGAGTCTGTCTGCACACAGGAATTGTTGTCAGAGATTTAATTTGTGTTGCTCTTGTTCTGTAAGACTTGCACTCGCAGGAAAGGGGCAGCTTGTTTTCTTGAACTGTGATGGTTAGCATTCAGCACAAATCACTATCTCACAAATGAGAGGCAAATGCCAACACATTTGAAATCAACATGGTAGATTTTCCTTCAACTCCTGCAATGGGTGAGGTAGTTCCTACATGTTCAAAACTCCAATTAACCCTTACCACACATGTACTCTTACATACATCTCTGCAGTCTTCATGCAGTTGTGCAAACGTCCATGCAGATCTCTCTTGCACCTGACAATACACAGTCTCCAGAAACCCACTCTTTGCACACAGGCAGCTCCTTCTCCTGCACTCCCATGCTTACTATTCAGCACTGTGTGGTATTTCAGATAGCAGTGTGTAACGCTAAAACGTTCAACTTCACCAAGGCTCATTTCCTTTGCTCTAGTGTAATCACTCACCCAGGTTCCACATGCTCATGGTCTCAAGTAGCTGTTAGGACATGTGCTCTTTTCTGCCTCTCTAAACTATAAGGAAAATATGTCAGGCTGTTACAGTAATTATCACTTGCTCTACCACAGTAGTAAATTTGTTTTGAAATTGCCAATCAAATATCGTTTTCTGCCTAGAATCACACCATGAGTCTGTCTGCACACAGGAATTGTTGTCAGAGATTTAATTTGTGTTGCTCTTGTTCTGTAAGTCTTGCACTCGCAGGAAAGGGGCAGCTTGTTTTCTTGAGCTGTGATGGTTAGTATTCAGCACAAATCAGTATCTCACAAATGAGAGGTAAATGCTAATACATTTGAAATCTACATGGTCGATTTTCCTTCCACTCCTGAAATGGGTGAGGTAGTTCCAACATGTTCAAAACTCCAATTAACCCTTACCACACATGTACTCTACTCTTACATACATCTCTGCAGTCTTCATGCAGTTTTGCAAGCGTCCATGCAGATCTCTCTTGCACCTGACAATACACAGTCTCCAGAAACCCACTCTTTGCACACAGGCAGCTGCTTCTCCTGCACTCCCATGCTTACTATTCAGCACTGTGTGGTATTTCAGATAGCAGTGTGTAACGCTAAAGCATTCAACGTCACCAAGGCTCATTTCCTTTGCTCTAGTCTAATCACTCACCCAGGTTCCACATGCTCATGGTCTCAAGTAGCTGTTAGGACATGTGCTCTTTTCCGCCTCTCTAAACTATAAGGAAAATGTGTCAGGCTGTTACTGTAATTATCACTTGCTCTACTACAGTAGTAAATGTGTTTTGAAATTGCCTATCAAATATCGTTTTCTGCCTAGAATCACACCATGAGTCTGTCTGCACACAGGAATTGTTGTCAGGGATGTATTTTGTGTTGCTCTTGTTCTGTAAGACTTGCACCCGTAGGAAAGGGGCAGCTTGTTTTCTTGAACTGTGATGGTTAGCATTTAGCACAAATCACTATTTCACAAATGAGAGGCAAATGCTAACACATTTGAAATCAACATGATAGATTTTCCTTCCACTCCTGCAATGGGTGAGGTAGTTCCAACATGTTCAAAACTCCAATTAACCCTTACCACACATGTACTCTTACATACATCTCTGCAGTCTTCATGCAGTTGTGCAAGCGTCCATGCAGATCTCTCTTGCACCTGACAATACACAGTCTGCAGAAGCACACTCTTTGCACACTGGCAGCTGCTTCTCCTGCACTCCCATGCTTACTATTCAGCACTGTGTGGTATTTCAGATAGCAGTGTGTAACGCTAACACATTCAACGTCACCAAGGCTCATTTCCTTTGCTCTAGTCTAATCACTCACCCAGGTTCCACATGCTCATGGTCTCAAGTAGCTGTTAGGACATGTGCTCTTTTCTGCCTCTCTAAACTATAAGGAAAATGTATAAGGCTTTTACTGTAGTTATCACTTGCTCTACTACAGTAGTAAATGTGTTTTGACATTGCCAATCAAATATCGTTTTCTGCCTAGAATCACACCATGAGTCTGTCTGCACACAGGAATTGTTGTCAGAGATGTAATTTGTGTTGCTCTTGTTCTGTAAGACTTGCACTCGTAGGAAAGGGGCAGCTTGTTTGCTTGAACTGTGATAGTTAGTATTCAGCACAAATCAGTATCTCACAAATGAGAGGTAAATGCTAACACATTTGAAATCAACATGGTAGATTTTCCTTCCACTCCTGCAATGGGTGAGGTAGTTCCTACATGTTCAAAACTCCAATTAACCCTTACCACACATGTACTCTTACATACATCTCTGCAGTCTTCATGCAGTTGTGCAAGCGTCCATGCAGATCTCTCTTGCACCTGACAATACACAGTCTCCAGAAACACACTCTTTGCACACAGGCAGCTGCTTCTCCTGCACTCCCATGCTTACTATTCAGCACTGTGTGGTATTTCAGATAGCAGTGTGTAACGCTAACACATTCAACGTTACCAAGGCTCATTTCCTTTGCTCTAGTCTAATCACTCACCCAGGTTCCACATGCTCATGGTCTCAAGTAGCTGTTAGGACATGTGCTCTTTTCTGCCTCTCTAAAATATAAGGAAAATGTGTCAGGCTGTTACAGTAATTATCACTTGTTTTACTACAGTAGTAAATGTGTTGTGAAATTGCCAATCAAATATCGGTTTCTGCCTAGAATCGCACCATGAGTCTGTCTGCACACAGGAATTGTTGTCAGAGATTTAATTTGTGTTGCTCTTGTTCTGTAAGTCTTGCACTCGCAGGAAAGGAGCAGCTTGTTTTCTTGAACTGTGTTGGTTAGTATTCAGCACAAATCAGTATCTCACAAATGAGAGGTAAATGCTAATACATTTGAAATCAACATGGTAGATTTTCCTTCCACTCCTGCAATGGGTGAGGTAGTTCCAACATGTTCAAAACTCCAATTAACCCTTACGACACATGTACTCTTACATACATCTCTGCAGTCTTCATGCAGTTGTGCAAGCGTCCATGCAGATCTCTCTTGCACCTGACAATACACAGTCTCCAGAAGCACACTCTTTGCACACTGGCAGCTGCTTCTCCTGCACTCCCATGCTTACTATTCAGCACTATGTGGTATTTCAGATAGCCGTGTGTAACGCTAACACATTCAACGTCACCAAGGCTCATTTCCTTTGCTCTAGTCTAATCACTCACCCAGGTTCCACATGCTCATGGTCTCAAGTAGCTGTTAGGACATGTGCTCTTTTCTGCCTCTCTAAACTATAAGGAAAATGTATCAGGCGTTTACTGTAGTTATCACTTGCTCTACTGCAGTAGCAAATGTGTTTTGAAATTGCCAATCAAATATCGTTTTCTGCCTAGTATCACACCATGAGTCTGTCTGCACACAGAAATTGTTGTCAGAGATTTAATTCGTGTTGCTCTTGTTCTGTAAGTCTTGCACTCGCAGGAAAGGGGCAGCTTGTTTTCTTGAACTGTGATGGTTAGTATTCAGCACAAATCAGTATCTCACAAATGAGAGGTAAATGCTAATAGATTTGAAATCAACATGGTAGATTTTCCTTCCACTCCTGTAATGGGTGAGGTAGTTCCAACATGTTCAAAACTCCAATTAACCCTTACCACACATGTACTCTTACATACATCTCTGCAGTCTTCATGCAGTTGTGCAAGCGTCCATGCAGATCTCTCTTGCACCTGACAATACACAGTCTCCAGAAACACACTCTTTGCACACAGGCAGCTGCTTCTCCTGCACTCCCATGCTTACTATTCAGCACTGTGTGGTATTTCAGATAGCAGTGTGTAACGCTAACACATTCAACATCACCAAGGCTCATTTCCTTTGCTCTAGTCTAATCACTCACCCAGGTTCCACATGCTCATGGTCTCAAGTAGCTGTTAGGATATGTGCTCTTTTCTGAATCTCTAAACTATAAGGAAAATGTAACAGGCTGTTACAGTAATTATCACTTGCTTTACTACAGTAGTAAATGTGTTTTGAAATTGCCAATCAAATATCGTTTTCAGCCTAGAATCACACCATGAGTCTGTCTGCACACAGGAATTGTTGTCAGTGATTTAATTCGTGTTGCTCTTGTTCTGTAAGACTTGCACTCGCAGGAAAGGGGCAGCTTGTTTTCTTGAACTGTGATGGTTAGCATTCAGCACAAATCACTATTTCACAAATGAGAGGCAAATGCTAACACTTTTGAAATCAACATGGTAGATTTTCCTTCCACTCCTGCAATGGGTGAGGTAGTTCCTACATGTTCAAAACTCCAATTAACCCTTACCACACATGTACTCTTACATACATCTCTGCAGTCTTCATGCAGTTGTGCAAACGTCCATGCAGATCTCTCTTGCACCTGACAATACACAGTCTCCAGAAACCCACTCTTTGCACACAGGCAGCTCCTTCTCCTGCACTCCCATGCTTACTATTCAGCACTGTGTGGTATTTCAGATAGCAGTGTGTAACGCTAAAACATTCAACGTCACCAAGGCTCATTTCCTTTGCTCTAGTCTAATCACTCCCCCAGGTTCCACATGCTCATGTTCTCAAGTAGTTGTTAGGACATGTGCTCATTTCTGCCTCTCTAAACTATAAGGAAAATGTGTCAGGCTGTTACTGTAATTATCACTTGCTCTACTACAGTAGTAAATGTGTTTCGAAATTGCCAATCAAATATCGTTTTCTGCCTAGAATCACACCATGAGTCTGTCTGCACACAGGAATTGTTGTCAGAGATTTAATTTGTGTTGCTCTTGTTCTGTAAGACTTGCACTCGCAGGAAAGGGGCAGCTTGTTTTCTTGAACTGTGATGGTTAGCATTCAGCACAAATCACTATCTCACAAATGAGAGGCAAATGCCAACACATTTGAAATCAACATGGTAGATTTTCCTTCAACTCCTGCAATGGGTGAGGTAGTTCCTACATGTTCAAAACTCCAATTAACCCTTACCACACATGTACTCTTACATACATCTCTGCAGTCTTCATGCAGTTGTGCAAGCGTCCATGCAGATCTCTCTTGCACCTGACAATACACAGTCTCCCTCCAGAAACACACTCTTTGCACACAGGCAGCTGCTTCTCCTGCACTGCCATGCTTACTATTCAGCACTGTGTGGTATTTCAGATAGCAGTGTGTAATGCTAACACATTCAACGTTACCAAGGCTCATTTCCTTTGCTCTAGTCTAATCACTAACCCAGGTTCCACATGCTCATGGTCTCAAGTAGCTGTTAGGACATGTGCTCTTTTCTGCCTCTCTAAAATATAAGGAAAATGTGTCAGGCTGTTACAGTAATTATCACTTGTTCTACTACAGTAGTAAATGTGTTGTTAAATTGCCAATCAAATATCGTTTTCTGCCTAGAATCACACCATGAGTCTGTCTGCACACAGGAATTGTCAGAGATTTAATTTGTGTTGCTCTTGTTCTGTAAGTCTTGCACTCGCAGGAAAGGGGCAGCTTGTTTTCTTGAGCTGTGATGGTTAGTATTCAGCACAAATCAGTATCTAACAAATGAGAGGTAAATGCTAATACATTTGAAATCAACATGGTAGATTTTCCTTCCACTCCTGCAATGGGTGAGGTAGTTCCAACATGTTCAAAACTCCAATTAACCCTTACCACACATGTACTCTTACATACATCTCTGCAGTCTTCATGCAGTTGTGCAAGCGTCCATGCAGATCTCTCTTGCACCTGACAATACACAGTCTCCAGAAACCCACTCTTTGCACACAGGCAGCTGCTTCTCCTGCACTCCCATGCTTACCATTCAGCACTGTGTGGTATTTCAGATAGCAGTGTGTAACGCTAAAACATTCAACGTCACCAAGGCTCATTTCCTTTGCTCTAGTCTAATCACTCACCCAGGTTCCACATGCTCATGGTCTCAAGTAGCTGTTAGGACATGTGCTCTTTTCTGCCTCTCTAAACTATAAGGAAAATGTGTCAGGCTGTTACTGTAATCATCACTTGCTCTACTACAGTAGTAAATGTGTTTTGAAATTGCCAATCAAATATCGTTTTCTGCCTAGAATCACACCATGAGTCTGTCTGCACACAGGAATTGTTGTCAGGGATGTATTTTGTGTTGCTCTTGTTCTGTAAGACTTGCACTCATAGGAAAGGGGCAGCTTGTTTTCTTGAACTGTGATGGTTAGCATTCAACACAAATCACTATTTCACAAATGAGAGGCAAATGCTAACACATTTGAAATCAACATGATAGATTTTCCTTCCACTCCTGCAATGGGTGAGGTAGTTCCAACATGTTCAAAACTCCAATTAACCCTTACCACACATGTACTCTTACATACATCTCTGCAGTCTTCATGCAGTTGTGCAAGCGTCCATGCAGATCTCTCTTGCACCTGACAATACACAGTCTCCAGAAGCACACTCTTTGCACACTGGCAGCTGCTTCTCCTGCACTCCCATGCTTACTATTCAGCACTGTGTGGTATTTCAGATAGCAGTGTGTAACGCTAACACATTCAACGTCACCAAGGCTCATTTCCTTTGCTCTAGTCTAATCACTCACCCAGGTTCCACATGCTCATGGTCTCAAGTAGCTGTTAGGACATGTGCTCTTTTCTGCCTCTCTAAACTATAAGGAAAATGTATGAGGCTTTTACTGTAGTTATCACTTGCTCTACTACAGTAGTAAATGTGTTTTGACATTGCCAATCAAATATCGTTTTCTGCCTAGAATCACACCATGAGTCTGTCTGCACACAGGAATTGTTGTCAGAGATGTAATTTGTGTTGCTCTTGTTCTGTAAGACTTGCACTCGTAGGAAAGGGGCAGCTTGTTTGCTTGAACTGTGATGGTTAGCATTCAGCACAAATCACTATTTCACAAATGAGAGGCAAATGCTAACACATTTGAAATCAACATGGTAGATTTTCCTTCCACTCCTGCAATGGGTGAGGTAGTTCCTACATGTTCAAAACTCCAATTAACCCTTACCACACATGTGCTCTTACATATATCTCTGCAGTCTTCATGCAGTTGTGCAAGCGTCCATGCAGATCTCTCTTGCACCTGACAATACACAGTCTCCAGAAACCCACTCTTTGCACACAGGCAGCTGCTTCTCCTGCACTCCCATGCTTACTATTCAGCACTGTGTGGTATTTCAGATAGCAGTGTGTAACGCTAAAACATTCAACGTCACCAAGGCTCATTTCCTTTGCTCTAGTCTAATCACTCACCCAGGTTCCACATGCTCATGGTCTCAAGTAGCTGTTAGGACATGTGTTCTTTTCTGCCTCTCTAAACTATAAGGAAAATGTGTCAGGCTGTTACTGTAATTATCACTTGCTCTACTACAGTAGAAAATGTGTTTTGAAATTGCCAATCAAATATCGTTTTCTGCCTAGAATCACACCATGAGTCTGTCTGCACACAGGAATTGTTGTCACAGATGTATTTTGTGTTGCTCTTGTTCTGTAAGACTTGCACCCGTAGGAAAGAGCAGCTTGTTTTCTTGAACTGTGATGGTTAGCATTCAGCACAAATCACTATTTCACAAATGAGAGGCAAATGCTAACACATTTGAAATCAACATGGTAGATTTTCCTTCCACTCCTGCAATGGGTGATGTAGTTCCAACATGTTCAAAACTCCAATTAACCCTTACCACACATGTACTCTTACATACATCTCTGCAGTCTTCATGCAGCTGTGCAAGCGTCCATGCAGATCTCTCTTGCACCTGACAATACACAGTCTCCAGAAACACACTCTTTGCACACAGGCAGCTGCTTCTCCTGCACTCCCATGCTTACTATTCAGCACTGTGTGGTATTTCAGATAGCAGTGTGTAACGCTAACACATTCAACGTTACCAAGGCTCATTTCCTTTGCTCTAGTCTAATCACTCACCCAGGTTCCACATGCTCATGGTCTCAAGAAGCTGTTAGGACATGTGCTCTTTTCTGCCTCTCTAAAATATAAGGAAAATGTGTCAGGCTGTTACAGTAATGATCACTTGTTCTACTACAGTAGTAAATGCGTTGTGAAATTGCCAATCAAATATCGTTTTCTGCCTAGAATCACACCATGAGTCTGTCTGCACACAGGAATTGTTGTCAGAGATTTAATTTGTGTTGCTCTTGTTCTGTAAGTCTTGCACTCGCAGGAAAGGGGCAACTTGTTTTCTTGAACTGTGAATTCAGCACAAATCAGTATCTCACAAATTAGAGGTAAATGCTAATACATTTGAAACCAACATGGTAGATTTTCCTTCCACTCCTGCAATGGGTGAGGTAGTTCCAACATGTTCAAAACTCCAATTAACCCTTACCACACATGTACTCTTACATACATCTCTGCAGTCTTCATGCAGTTGTGCAAACATCCATGCAGATCTCTCTTGCACCTGACAATACACAGTCTCCAGAAGCACACTCTTTGCACACTGGCAGCTTCTTCTCCTGCACTCCCATACTTACTATTCAGCACTGTGTGGTATTTCAGATAGCAGTGTGTAACGCTAACACATTCAACGTCACCAAGGCTCATTTCCTTTGCTCTAGTCTAATCACTCACCCAGGTTCCACATGCTCATGGTCTCAAGTAGCTGTTAGGACATGTGCTCTTTTCTGCCTCTCTAAACTATAAGGAAAATGTGTCAGGCTGTTACAGTAATTATCACTTGCTCTACCACAGTAGTAAATGGGTTTTGAAATTGCCTATCAAATATCGTTTTCTGCCTAGAATCACACCATGAGTCTGTCTGCACACAGGAATTGTTGTCAGAGATTAAATTCATGTTACTCTTGTTCTGTAAGACTTGCACTCGCAGGAAAGGGGCAGCTTGTTTTCTTGAACTGTGATGGTTAGCATTCAGCACAAATCACTATTTCACAAATGAGAGGCAAATGCTAACACTTTTGAAATCAACATGGTAGATTTTCCTTCCACTCCTGCAATGGGTGAGGTAGTTCCTACATGTTCAAAACTCCAATTAACCCTTACCACACATGTACTCTTACATACATCTCTGCAGTCTTCATGCAGTTGTGCAAACGTCCATGCAGATCTCTCTTGCACCTGACAATACACAGTCTCCAGAAACCCACTCTTTGCACACAGGCAGCTCCTTCTCCTGCACTCCCATGCTTACTATTCAGCACTGTGTGGTATTTCAGATAGCAGTGTGTAACGCTAAAACATTCAACGTCACCAAGGCTCATTTCCTTTGCTCTAGTCTAATCACTCCCCCAGGTTCCACATGCTCATGTTCTCAAGTAGTTGTTAGGACATGTGCTCATTTCTGCCTCTCTAAACTATAAGGAAAATGTGTCAGGCTGTTACTGTAATTATCACTTGCTCTACTACAGTAGTAAATGTGTTTCGAAATTGCCAATCAAATATCGTTTTCTGCCTAGAATCACACCATGAGTCTGTCTGCACACAGGAATTGTTGTCAGAGATTTAATTTGTGTTGCTCTTGTTCTGTAAGACTTGCACTCGCAGGAAAGGGGCAGCTTGTTTTCTTGAACTGTGATGGTTAGCATTCAGCACAAATCACTATCTCACAAATGAGAGGCAAATGCCAACACATTTGAAATCAACATGGTAGATTTTCCTTCAACTCCTGCAATGGGTGAGGTAGTTCCTACATGTTCAAAACTCCAATTAACCCTTACCACACATGTACTCTTACATACATCTCTGCAGTCTTCATGCAGTTGTGCAAGCGTCCATGCAGATCTCTCTTGCACCTGACAATACACAGTCTCCCTCCAGAAACACACTCTTTGCACACAGGCAGCTGCTTCTCCTGCACTGCCATGCTTACTATTCAGCACTGTGTGGTATTTCAGATAGCAGTGTGTAACGCTAACACATTCAACGTTACCAAGGCTCATTTCCTTTGCTCTAGTCTAATCACTAACCCAGGTTCCACATGCTCATGGTCTCAAGTAGCTGTTAGGACATGTGCTCTTTTCTGCCTCTCTAAAATATAAGGAAAATGTGTCAGGCTGTTACAGTAATTATCACTTGTTCTACTACAGTAGTAAATGTGTTGTTAAATTGCCAATCAAATATCGTTTTCTGCCTAGAATCACACCATGAGTCTGTCTGCACACAGGAATTGTCAGAGATTTAATTTGTGTTGCTCTTGTTCTGTAAGTCTTGCACTCGCAGGAAAGGGGCAGCTTGTTTTCTTGAGCTGTGATGGTTAGTATTCAGCACAAATCAGTATCTAACAAATGAGAGGTAAATGCTAATACATTTGAAATCAACATGGTAGATTTTCCTTCCACTCCTGCAATGGGTGAGGTAGTTCCAACATGTTCAAAACTCCAATTAACCCTTACCACACATGTACTCTTACATACATCTCTGCAGTCTTCATGCAGTTGTGCAAGCGTCCATGCAGATCTCTCTTGCACCTGACAATACACAGTCTCCAGAAACCCACTGTTTGCACACAGGCAGCTGCTTCTCCTGCACTCCCATGCTTACCATTCAGCACTGTGTGGTATTTCAGATAGCAGTGTGTAACGCTAAAACATTCAACGTCACCAAGGCTCATTTCCTTTGCTCTAGTCTAATCACTCACCCAGGTTCCACATGCTCATGGTCTCAAGTAGCTGTTAGGACATGTGCTCTTTTCTGCCTCTCTAAACTATAAGGAAAATGTGTCAGGCTGTTACTGTAATCATCACTTGCTCTACTACAGTAGTAAATGTGTTTTGAAATTGCCAATCAAATATCGTTTTCTGCCTAGAATCACACCATGAGTCTGTCTGCACACAGGAATTGTTGTCAGGGATGTATTTTGTGTTGCTCTTGTTCTGTAAGACTTGCACTCATAGGAAAGGGGCAGCTTGTTTTCTTGAACTGTGATGGTTAGCATTCAACACAAATCACTATTTCACAAATGAGAGGCAAATGCTAACACATTTGAAATCAACATGATAGATTTTCCTTCCACTCCTGCAATGGGTGAGGTAGTTCCAACATGTTCAAAACTCCAATTAACCCTTACCACACATGTACTCTTACATACATCTCTGCAGTCTTCATGCAGTTGTGCAAGCGTCCATGCAGATCTCTCTTGCACCTGACAATACACAGTCTCCAGAAGCACACTCTTTGCACACTGGCAGCTGCTTCTCCTGCACTCCCATGCTTACTATTCAGCACTGTGTGGTATTTCAGATAGCAGTGTGTAACGCTAACACATTCAACGTCACCAAGGC
The DNA here is from genome assembly GCF_964204655.1 of Triturus cristatus. Classification (NCBI taxonomy): domain Eukaryota; kingdom Metazoa; phylum Chordata; class Amphibia; order Caudata; family Salamandridae; genus Triturus; species Triturus cristatus. Next base: position 622,318,292 of record NC_140585.1, read on the forward strand.
TCATTTCCTTTGCTCTAGTCTAATCAGTCACCCAGGTTCCACATGCTCATGGTCTCAAGTAGCTGTTAGGACATGTGCTCTTTTCTGCCTCTCTAAACTATAAGGAAAATGTATAAGGCTTTTACTGTAGTTATCACTTGCTCTACTACAGTAGTAAATGTGTTTTGACATTGCCAATCAAATATCGTTTTCTGCCTAGAATCACACCATGAGTCTGTCTGCACACAGGAATTGTTGTCAGAGATGTAATTTGTGTTGCTCTTGTTCTGTAAGACTTGCACTCGTAGGAAAGGGGCAGCTTGTTTGCTTGAACTGTGATGGTTAGCATTCAGCACAAATCACTATTTCACAAATGAGAGGCAAATGCTAACACATTTGAAATCAACATGGTAGATTTTCCTTCCACTCCTGCAATGGGTGAGGTAGTTCCTACATGTTCAAAACTCCAATTAACCCTTACCACACATGTGCTCTTACATATATCTCTGCAGTCTTCATGCAGTTGTGCAAGCGTCCATGCAGATCTCTCTTGCACCTGACAATACACAGTCTCCAGAAACCCACTCTTTGCACACAGGCAGCTGCTTCTCCTGAAATCCCATGCTTACTATTCAGCACTGTGTGGTATTTCAGATAGCAGTGTGTAACGCTAAAACATTCAACGTCACCAAGGCTCATTTCCTTTGCTCTAGTCTAATCACTCACCCAGGTTCCACATGCTCATGGTCTCAAGTAGCTGTTAGGACATGTGTTCTTTTCTGCCTCTCTAAACTATAAGGAAAATGTGTCAGGCTGTTACTGTAATTATCACTTGCTCTACTACAGTAGAAAATGTGTTTTGAAATTGCCAATCAAATATCGTTTTCTGCCTAGAATCACACCATGAGTCTGTCTGCACACAGGAATTGTTGTCACAGATGTATTTTGTGTTGCTCTTGTTCTGTAAGACTTGCACCCGTAGGAAAGAGCAGCTTGTTTTCTTGAACTGTGATGGTTAGCATTCAGCACAAATCACTATTTCACAAATGAGAGGCAAATGCTAACACATTTGAAATCAACATGGTAGATTTTCCTTCCACTCCTGCAATGGGTGAGGTAGTTCCAACATGTTCAAAACTCCAATTAACCCTTACCACACATGTACTCTTACATACATCTCTGCAGTCTTCATGCAGCTGTGCAAGCGTCCATGCAGATCTCTCTTGCACCTGACAATACACAGTCTCCAGAAACACACTCTTTGCACACAGGCAGCTGCTTCTCCTGCACTCCCATGCTTACTATTTAGCACTGTGTGGTATTTCAGATAGCAGTGTGTAACGCTAACACATTCAACGTTACCAAGGCTCATTTCCTTTGCTCTAGTCTAATCACTCACCCAGGTTCCACATGCTCATGGTCTCAAGAAGCTGTTAGGACATGTGCTCTTTTCTGCCTCTTTAAAATATAAGGAAAATGTGTCAGGCTGTTACAGTAATGATCACTTGTTCTACTACAGTAGTAAATGCGTTGTGAAATTGCCAATCAAATATCGTTTTCTGCCTAGAATCACACCATGAGTCTGTCTGCACACAGGAATTGTTGTCAGAGATTTAATTTGTGTTGCTCTTGTTCTGTAAGTCTTGCACTCGCAGGAAAGGGGCAACTTGTTTTCTTGAACTGTGAATTCAGCACAAATCAGTATCTCACAAATTAGAGGTAAATGCTAATACATTTGAAACCAACATGGTAGATTTTCCTTCCACTCCTGCAATGGGTGAGGTAGTTCCAACATGTTCAAAACTCCAATTAACCCTTACCACACATGTACTCTTACATACATCTCTGCAGTCTTCATGCAGTTGTGCAAACATCCATGCAGATCTCTCTTGCACCTGACAATACACAGTCTCCAGAAGCACACTCTTTGCACACTGGCAGCTTCTTCTCCTGCACTCCCATACTTACTATTCAGCACTGTGTGGTATTTCAGATAGCAGTGTGTAACGCTAACACATTCAACGTCACCAAGGCTCATTTCCTTTGCTCTAGTCTAATCACTCACCCAGGTTCCACATGCTCATGGTCTCAAGTAGCTGTTAGGACATGTGCTCTTTTCTGCCTCTCTAAACTATAAGGAAAATGTGTCAGGCTGTTACAGTAATTATCACTTGCTCTACCACAGTAGTAAATGGGTTTTGAAATTGCCTATCAAATATCGTTTTCTGCCTAGAATCACACCATGAGTCTGTCTGCACACAGGAATTGTTGTCAGAGATTAAATTCATGTTACTCTTGTTCTGTAAGACTTGCACTCGCAGGAAAGGGGCAGCTTGTTTTCTTGAACTGTGATGGTTAGCATTCAGCACAAATCACTATTTCACAAATGAGAGGCAAATGCTAACACTTTTGAAATCAACATGGTAGATTTTCCTTCCACTCCTGCAATGGGTGAGGTAGTTCCTACATGTTCAAAACTCCAATTAACCCTTACCACACATGTACTCTTACATACATCTCTGCAGTCTTCATGCAGTTGTGCAAACGTCCATGCAGATCTCTCTTGCACCTGACAATACACAGTCTCCAGAAACCCACTCTTTGCACACAGGCAGCTCCTTCTCCTGCACTCCCATGCTTACTATTCAGCACTGTGTGGTATTTCAGATAGCAGTGTGTAACGCTAAAACATTCAACGTCACCAAGGCTCATTTCCTTTGCTCTAGTCTAATCACTCCCCCAGGTTCCACATGCTCATGTTCTCAAGTAGTTGTTAGGACATGTGCTCATTTCTGCCTCTCTAAACTATAAGGAAAATGTGTCTGGCTGTTACTGTAATTATCACTTGCTCTACTACAGTAGTAAATGTGTTTCGAAATTGCCAATCAAATATCGTTTTCTGCCTAGAATCACACCATGAGTCTGTCTGCACACAGGAATTGTTGTCAGAGATTTAATTTGTGTTGCTCTTGTTCTGTAAGACTTGCACTCGCAGGAAAGGGGCAGCTTGTTTTCTTGAACTGTGATGGTTAGCATTCAGCACAAATCACTATCTCACAAATGAGAGGCAAATGCCAACACATTTGAAATCAACATGGTAGATTTTCCTTCAACTCCTGCAATGGGTGAGGTAGTTCCTACATGTTCAAAACTCCAATTAACCCTTACCACACATGTACTCTTACATACATCTCTGCAGTCTTCATGCAGTTGTGCAAGCGTCCATGCAGATCTCTCTTGCACCTGACAATACACAGTCTCCCTCCAGAAACACACTCTTTGCACACAGGCAGCTGCTTCTCCTGCACTGCCATGCTTACTATTCAGCACTGTGTGGTATTTCAGATAGCAGTGTGTAACGCTAACACATTCAACGTTACCAAGGCTCATTTCCTTTGCTCTAGTCTAATCACTAACCCAGGTTCCACATGCTCATGGTCTCAAGTAGCTGTTAGGACATGTGCTCTTTTCTGCCTCTCTAAAATATAAGGAAAATGTGTCAGGCTGTTACAGTAATTATCACTTGTTCTACTACAGTAGTAAATGTGTTGTTAAATTGCCAATCAAATATCGTTTTCTGCCTAGAATCACACCATGAGTCTGTCTGCACACAGGAATTGTCAGAGATTTAATTTGTGTTGCTCTTGTTCTGTAAGTCTTGCACTCGCAGGAAAGGGGCAGCTTGTTTTCTTGAGCTGTGATGGTTAGTATTCAGCACAAATCAGTATCTAACAAATGAGAGGTAAATGCTAATACATTTGAAATCAACATGGTAGATTTTCCTTCCACTCCTGCAATGGGTGAGGTAGTTCCAACATGTTCAAAACTCCAATTAACCCTTACCACACATGTACTCTTACATACATCTCTGCAGTCTTCATGCAGTTGTGCAAGCGTCCATGCAGATCTCTCTTGCACCTGACAATACACAGTCTCCAGAAACCCACTGTTTGCACACAGGCAGCTGCTTCTCCTGCACTCCCATGCTTACCATTCAGCACTGTGTGGTATTTCAGATAGCAGTGTGTAACGCTAAAACATTCAACGTCACCAAGGCTCATTTCCTTTGCTCTAGTCTAATCACTCACCCAGGTTCCACATGCTCATGGTCTCAAGTAGCTGTTAGGACATGTGCTCTTTTCTGCCTCTCTAAACTATAAGGAAAATGTGTCAGGCTGTTACTGTAATCATCACTTGCTCTACTACAGTAGTAAATGTGTTTTGAAATTGCCAATCAAATATCGTTTTCTGCCTAGAATCACACCATGAGTCTGTCTGCACACAGGAATTGTTGTCAGGGATGTATTTTGTGTTGCTCTTGTTCTGTAAGACTTGCACTCATAGGAAAGGGGCAGCTTGTTTTCTTGAACTGTGATGGTTAGCATTCAACACAAATCACTATTTCACAAATGAGAGGCAAATGCTAACACATTTGAAATCAACATGATAGATTTTCCTTCCACTCCTGCAATGGGTGAGGTAGTTCCAACATGTTCAAAACTCCAATTAACCCTTACCACACATGTACTCTTACATACATCTCTGCAGTCTTCATGCAGTTGTGCAAGCGTCCATGCAGATCTCTCTTGCACCTGACAATACACAGTCTCCAGAAGCACACTCTTTGCACACTGGCAGCTGCTTCTCCTGCACTCCCATGCTTACTATTCAGCACTGTGTGGTATTTCAGATAGCAGTGTGTAACGCTAACACATTCAACGTCACCAAGGCTCATTTCCTTTGCTCTAGTCTAATCACTCACCCAGGTTCCACATGCTCATGGTCTCAAGTAGCTGTTAGGACATGTGCTCTTTTCTGCCTCTCTAAACTATAAGGAAAATGTATAAGGCTTTTACTGTAGTTATCACTTGCTCTACTACAGTAGTAAATGTGTTTTGACATTGCCAATCAAATATCGTTTTCTGCCTAGAATCACACCATGAGTCTGTCTGCACACAGGAATTGTTGTCAGAGATGTAATTTGTGTTGCTCTTGTTCTGTAAGACTTGCACTCGTAGGAAAGGGGCAGCTTGTTTGCTTGAACTGTGATGGTTAGCATTCAGCACAAATCACTATTTCACAAATGAGAGGCAAATGCTAACACATTTGAAATCAACATGGTAGATTTTCCTTCCACTCCTGCAATGGGTGAGGTAGTTCCTACATGTTCAAAACTCCAATTAACCCTTACCACACATGTGCTCTTACATATATCTCTGCAGTCTTCATGCAGTTGTGCAAGCGTCCATGCAGATCTCTCTTGCACCTGACAATACACAGTCTCCAGAAACCCACTCTTTGCACACAGGCAGCTGCTTCTCCTGAAATCCCATGCTTACTATTCAGCACTGTGTGGTATTTCAGATAGCAGTGTGTAACGCTAAAACATTCAACGTCACCAAGGCTCATTTCCTTTGCTCTAGTCTAATCACTCACCCAGGTTCCACATGCTCATGGTCTCAAGTAGCTGTTAGGACATGTGTTCTTTTCTGCCTCTCTAAACTATAAGGAAAATGTGTCAGGCTGTTACTGTAATTATCACTTGCTCTACTACAGTAGAAAATGTGTTTTGAAATTGCCAATCAAATATCGTTTTCTGCCTAGAATCACACCATGAGTCTGTCTGCACACAGGAATTGTTGTCACAGATGTATTTTGTGTTGCTCTTGTTCTGTAAGACTTGCACCCGTAGGAAAGAGCAGCTTGTTTTCTTGAACTGTGATGGTTAGCATTCAGCACAAATCACTATTTCACAAATGAGAGGCAAATGCTAACACATTTGAAATCAACATGGTAGATTTTCCTTCCACTCCTGCAATGGGTGAGGTAGTTCCAACATGTTCAAAACTCCAATTAACCCTTACCACACATGTACTCTTACATACATCTCTGCAGTCTTCATGCAGCTGTGCAAGCGTCCATGCAGATCTCTCTTGCACCTGACAATACACAGTCTCCAGAAACACACTCTTTGCACACAGGCAGCTGCTTCTCCTGCACTCCCATGCTTACTATTCAGCACTGTGTGGTATTTCAGATAGCAGTGTGTAACGCTAACACATTCAACGTTACCAAGGCTCATTTCCTTTGCTCTAGTCTAATCACTCACCCAGGTTCCACATGCTCATGGTCTCAAGAAGCTGTTAGGACATGTGCTCTTTTCTGCCTCTTTAAAATATAAGGAAAATGTGTCAGGCTGTTACAGTAATGATCACTTGTTCTACTACAGTAGTAAATGCGTTGTGAAATTGCCAATCAAATATCGTTTTCTGCCTAGAATCACACCATGAGTCTGTCTGCACACAGGAATTGTTGTCAGAGATTTAATTTGTGTTGCTCTTGTTCTGTAAGTCTTGCACTCGCAAGAAAGGGGCAGCTTGTTTTATCGAGCTGTGATGGTTAGTATTCAGCACAAATCAGTATCTCCCAAATGAGAGGTAAATGCTAATACATTTGAAATCAACATGGTAGATTTTCCTTCCACTCCTGCAATGGGTGAGGTAGTTCCAACATGTTCAAAACTCCAATTAACCCTTACCACACATATACTCTTACATACATCTCTGCAGACTTCATGCAGTTGTGCAAGCGTCCATGCAGATCTCTCTTGCACCTGACAATACACAGTCTCCAGAAACCCACTCTTTGCACACAGGCAGCTGCTTCTCCTGCACTCCCATGCTTACTATTCAGCACTGTGTGGTATTTCAGATAGCAGTGTGTAACGCTAACACATTCAACGTCACCAAGGCTCATTTCCTTTGCTCTAGTCTAATCACTCACCCAGGTTCCACATGCTCATGGTCTCAAGTAGCTGTTAGGACATGTGCTCTTTTCTGCCTCTCTAAACTATAATGAAAATGTGTCAGGCTGTTACAGTAATTATCACTTGCTCTACCACAGTAGTAAATGGGTTTTGAAATTGCCTATCAAATATCGTTTTCTGCCTAGAATCACACCATGAGTCTGTCTGCACACATGAATTGTTGTCAGAGATTAAATTCATGTTACTCTTGTTCTGTAAGACTTGCACTCGCAGGAAAGGGGCAGCTTGTTTCCTTGAACTGTGATGGTTAGCATTCAGCACAAATCACTATCTCACAAATGAGAGGCAAATGCCAACACATTTGAAATCAACATGGTAGATTTTCCTTCAACTCCTGCAATGGGTGAGGTAGTTCCTACATGTTCAAAACTCCAATTAACCCTTACCACACATGTACTCTTACATACATCTCTGCAGTCTTCATGCAGTTGTGCAAGCGTCCATGCAGATCTCTCTTGCACCTGACAATACACAGTCTCCAGAAACACACTCTTTGCACACAGGCAGCTGCTTCTCCTGCACTCCCATGCTTACTATTCAGCACTGTGTGGTATTTCAGATAGCAGTGTGTAACGCTAACACATTCAACGTCACCAAGGCTCATTTCCTTTGCTCTAGTCTAATCACTCACCCAGGTTCCACATGCTCATGGTCTCAAGTAGCTGTTAGGACATGTGCTCTTTTCTGCCTCTCTAAACTATAAGGAAAATGTGTCAGGCTGTTACTACAGTAGTAAATGTGTTTTGAAATTGCCAATCAAATATCGTTTTCTGCCTAGAATCACACCATGAGTCTGTCTGCACACAGGAATTGTTGTCAGGGATGTATTTTGTGTTGCTCTTGTTCTGTAAGACTTGCACCCGTAGGAAAGGGGCAGCTTGTTTTCTTGAACTGTGATGGTTAGCATTCAGCACAAATCACTATTTCACAAATGAGAGGCAAATGCTAACACATTTGAAATCAACATGATAGATTTTCCTTCCACTCCTGCAATGGGTGAGGTAGTTCCAACATGTTCAAAACTCCAATTAACCCTTACCACACATGTACTCTTACATACATCTCTGCAGTCTTCATGCAGTTGTGCAAGCGTCCATGCAGATCTCTCTTGCACCTGACAATACACAGTCTCCAGAAGCACACTCTTTGCACACTGGCAGCTGCTTCTCCTGCACTCCCATGCTTACTATTCAGCACTGTGTGGTATTTCAGATAGCAGTGTATAACGCTAACACATTCAACGTCACCAAGGCTCATTTCCTTTGCTCTAGTCTAATCACTCACCCAGGTTCCACATGCTCATGGTCTCAAGTAGCTGTTAGGACATGTGCTCTTTTCTGCCTCTCTAAACTATAAGGAAAATGTATAAGGCTTTTACTGTAGTTATCACTTGCTCTACTACAGTAGTAAATGTGTTTTGACATTGCCAATCAAATATCGTTTTCTGCCTAGAATCACACCATGAGTCTGTCTGCACACAGGAATTGTTGTCAGAGATGTAATTTGTGTTGCTCTTGTTCTGTAAGACTTGCACTCGTAGGAAAGGGGCAGCTTGTTTGCTTGAACTGTGATGGTTAGCATTCAGCACAAATCACTATTTCACAAATGAGAGGCAAATGCTAACACATTTGAAATCAACATGATAGATTTTCCTTCCACTCCTGCAATGGGTGAGGTAGTTCCTACATGTTCAAAACTCCAATTAACCCTTACCACACATGTACTCTTAAATACATCTCTGCAGTCTTCATGCAGTTGTGCAAGCGTCCATGCAGATCTCTCTTGCACCTGACAATACACAGTCTCCAGAAGCACACTCTTTGCACACTGGCAGCTGCTTCTCCTGCACTCCCATACTTACTATTCAGCACTATGTGGTATTTCAGATAGCAGTGTGTAACGCTAACACATTCAACGTCACCAAGGCTCATTTCCTTTGCTCTAGTCTAATCACTCACCCAGGTTCCACATGCTCATGGTCTCAAGTAGCTGTTAGGACATGTGCTCTTTTCTGCCTCTCTAAACTATAAGGAAAATGTGTCAGGCTGTTACAGTAATTATCACTTGCTCTACCACAGTAGTAAATGGGTTTTGAAATTGCCAATCAAATATCGTTTTCTGCCTAGAATCACACCATGAGTCTGTCTGCACACAGGAATTGTTGTCAGAGATTAAATTCATGTTGCTCTTGTTCTGTAAGACTTGCACTCGCAGGAAAGGGGCAGCTTGTTTCCTTGAACTGTGATGGTTAGCATTCAGCACAAATCACTATCTCACAAATGAGAGGCAAATGCCAACACATTTGAAATCAACATGGTAGATTTTCCTTCAACTCCTGCAATGGGTGAGGTAGTTCCTACATGTTCAAAACTCCAATTAACCCTTACCACACATGTACTCTTACATACATCTCTGCAGTCTTCATGCAGTTGTGCAAGCGTCCATGCAGATCTCTCTTGCACCTGACAATACACAGTCTCCAGAAACACACTCTTTGCACACAGGCAGCTGCTTCTCCTGCACTCCCATGCTTACTATTCAGCACTGTGTGGTATTTCAGATAGCAGTGTGTAACGCTAACACATTCAACGTTACCAAGGCTCATTTCCTTTGCTCTAGTCTAATCACTCACCCAGGTTCCACATGCTCATGGTCTCAAGTAGCTGTTAGGACATGTGCTCTTTTCTGCCTCTCTAAAATATAAGGAAAATGTGTCAGGCTGTTACAGTAATTATCACTTGTTCTACTACAGTAGTAAATGTGTTGTGAAATTGCCAATCAAATATCGTTTTCTGCCTAGAATCACACCATGAGTCTGTCTGCACACAGGAATTGTTGTCAGAGATTTAATTTGTGTTGCTCTTGTTCTGTAAGTCTTGCACTCGCAGGAAAGGGGCAGCTTGTTTTATCGAGCTGTGATGGTTAGTATTCAGCACAAATCAGTATCTCACAAATGAGAGGTAAATGCTAATACATTTGAAATCAACATGGTAGATTTTCCTTCCACTCCTGCAATGGGTGAGGTAGTTCCAACATGTTCAAAACTCCAATTAACCCTTACCACACATGTACTCTTACATACATCTCTGCAGTCTTCATGCAGTTGTGCAAGCGTCCATGCAGATCTCTCTTGCACCTGACAATACACAGTCTCCAGAAGCACACTCTTTGCACACTGGCAGCTGCTTCTCCTGCACTCCCATGCTTACTATTCAGCACTGTGTGGTATTTCAGATAGCAGTGTATAACGCTAACACATTCAACGTCACCAAGGCTCATTTCCTTTGCTCTAGTCTAATCACTCACCCAGGTTCCACATGCTCATGGTCTCAAGTAGCTGTTAGGACATGTGCTCTTTTCTGCCTCTCTAAACTATAAGGAAAATGTATAAGGCTTTTACTGTAGTTATCACTTGCTCTACTACAGTAGTAAATGTGTTTTGACATTGCCAATCAAATATCGTTTTCTGCCTAGAATCACACCATGAGTCTGTCTGCACACAGGAATTGTTGTCAGAGATGTAATTTGTGTTGCTCTTGTTCTGTAAGACTTGCACTCGTAGGAAAGGGGCAGCTTGTTTGCTTGAACTGTGATGGTTAGCATTCAGCACAAATCACTATTTCACAAATGAGAGGCAAATGCTAACACATTTGAAATCAACATGATAGATTTTCCTTCCACTCCTGCAATGGGTGAGGTAGTTCCTACATGTTCAAAACTCCAATTAACCCTTACCACACATGTACTCTTAAATACATCTCTGCAGTCTTCATGCAGTTGTGCAAGCGTCCATGCAGATCTCTCTTGCACCTGACAATACACAGTCTCCAGAAGCACACTCTTTGCACACTGGCAGCTGCTTCTCCTGCACTCCCATACTTACTATTCAGCACTGTGTGGTATTTCAGATAGCAGTGTGTAACGCTAACACATTCAACGTCACCAAGGCTCATTTCCTTTGCTCTAGTCTAATCACTCACCCAGGTTCCACATGCTCATGGTCTCAAGTAGCTGTTAGGACATGTGCTCTTTTCTGCCTCTCTAAACTATAAGGAAAATGTGTCAGGCTGTTACAGTAATTATCACCTGCTCTACCACAGTAGTAAATGGGTTTTGAAATTGCCAATCAAATATCGTTTTCTGCCTAGAATCACACCATGAGTCTGTCTGCACACAGGAATTGTTGTCAGAGATTAAATTCATGTTGCTCTTGTTCTGTAAGACTTGCACTCGCAGGAAAGGGGCAGCTTGTTTCCTTGAACTGTGATGGTTAGCATTCAGCACAAATCACTATCTCACAAATGAGAGGTGTTGGACAGGCCACATGAAGGGCTTGCTCCCTCCCCGCATGACAGGGCCCAAGCCCCGGACCCCCAGGTGTTACCCACAAGAGCAACCCGCACCCCGTCTCCCGACGGAACTCCTGCCCCCGGACATCCATGTATCATGGGGCCGAACCCCTACCGGCTCCCCCGGCCGGATCAGCCGCCATCTTGGACACTGCACCACGAGGCCGCGTGGCCTCAGCTCGACCCTAACCCGGGGCCTGGCCAGGCCCCGACATCCCGGCACCACCATCCACCCAGGAGGTGAACGGACCACTTGGCAGGTCAATGGGAGAAAGAGATGTCGATGGCTCTCCCCCGCCAGGTGCCGATCGCCCTCCAGCTCCCCCGGGCGCTGGCTCCACCCCCCTGCTGGGTGTCTGGACTCCCTCATCCCGGACCTTCCGACCTCCAAGCACGAGGGTCCGGACATCAAAGGGCGCCAGACCTATAACTAGGGCAGCTCCAGAGCAGGAAGGCAGTTGTATCCTGGAGTCGAGAGACACCGAGAAGAACTCAGCCTTGACGGACTACCGGCGCTGCCGTAGCCCTGCCTTGTGAACTATCGTCCTGCCTGCTGGCGCTGCCGCGGCCTTCTGCATCCTCCATCCTCGTCGGGACCTGCTGGCGCTGCTGCGGACCGTGTAACGACCACCTTCATCGGGACCTGCTGGCGCTGCCGCGGACCGTGTAACGACCACCTTCATCGGGACCTGCTGGCGCTGCCGCGGACCGTGTAACGACCACCTTCACCGGGACCTGCTGGCACTGCCGCGGCCCGTCCAAAGCTAGAACATCGAGCTCGAGGATTGTGAGCTATCCATCAGACCATCTCAGCTACCAGATTGGTAACCAGACTGTCCCGCTACCCCCTTTCCCAAACCAAGAGACTAGACTCGAGGGGACCCCTGAGTCCAGACCTCCTTGTACCATTCCATCGTACCTTAAGAAATCGCTTATAAAGAACGTTAAATCCTATCCTTGTGTGGTGTATATCTGTGGGGGGGAAGTTACGCATCTGTACGATCGCTGGAGACGGCTCTCCCCGGAGACCTCTCCCCTTGTCCTCGGCCGACCCTCCCGGTCCGTCTAACATTGGTGGCCAGCGGCGCGATCCGAATCAACGCGTAATCGTACAGAGAGTAGCTCACCCCACGACAAAAACCACGATGTCAACCAAAGAGAGCGGATCCACCGAGAAATTCCAGATGGATAAATTGGAAGAGTACAGCCATCGTGAATTGAAACAATTCTGCATGGAACTAGGCATTGCTACCACCGGCCTGAGTACCAAAGACAATTTTAAGCACGCCATTGAGTCATGGGCAGAAACCGGGGTCGCCAGATCCCCAGACCGAAACGGTGCAGCATCGGAGAGGAACGCCACGGCTCCCGAGGAGCGAGGAACGGGCCTCTCGCAGGAAGAGATCCAAGAAAGAGAAAAAAACAGACTGCATGAGTTAGAAATGGCACGACTCAAAATGGACGGTGAACTAAAATTAGCCGAGCAAAAACTGAACGTAGAACATCTGCGGCTCCGAGAAGAACGGGAAGAAAAACAGAGGCAGAGAGAGCTCGAAGAAAAAAGATTAACATACGAACACGAGCGCAAACTGGCAGAAATAGAACTACGGAAGCAGAACAAAGAACCGGAGGTGCCCGAGCGACCGCGCACCCCGGGAGCGACAGAAAAGAAGGTCCACATCCCCAAGGATGTCGTCCGAGAGTATGTCCGAGAGGACGACATACAACAGTGGTTCAAGGCCTACGAGATCGCCATGACCTCCCACCGGATCGATCGAAGTGACTGGGGAGCCGGCCTATGGGGGAGGTTCGTCAACGAAGGCCGCGATGCCCTGCTACAGCTCCCAGACCACCAGATGTCATCATATGACCACATGAAGGCTGCCCTCCTCACCCGATATGGGCTCACACCCGAAATGTACCGCCAGAGGTTTCGGGACTGCACCCGGATCCCGGGTACAACTTGGGTGGAATATGTCAACTATTTCAGCCGAGCCTTCGAGGGTTGGATCAAGGGAAGCCACGTAACGACCTACGAGCAACTTTTTAATCTCATGGTGTGGGAGCACCTATCTAACAACTGCTTCGTCGAGCTCAGGCAGCACCTCCTCGACAGTAAATTGACTGACCCTCGGCAACTCGCCGCCGAAGCTGACCGGTGGGAAAGCACCCGAGTGGGCCGGAGAGGGCCACACGAACAGAACCGGAACAACCAAGGTCAGCACCGTCCCCGAGGAGGAGGAGGAGGCCAGGGGCGAGGGAGAGACACCGTCCCGGCCGCTCCCGCTGCCAGCACCCCGCCCCCGGCCAGCCGGGGGAACCCCCCGATGCGCCCCGGGTTCCGAGCCAACGTCAAGTGTCACCGATGCCAGCGAGTCGGCCACTACGCCAATGACCCGAACTGTCCACAGAACCAAACTCCAAAACCCCGCCAGGTAGCTGCCACCGCCCTGGGGGGAGAACAAATCTCCGAAGAACAAGAAGAATACGAGCAGGCACAACAAGAGTGGGAACCGGCCGCCATGGTTCTAGCGTGCCTAGGGGGAAAAGACATGGTCCCGCGGGCCCCCCTACCCGCCAACACCAGAAAATATAGGCATTAATGGGCGCCGGGCCGAAGCCCTACGTGACACAGGGGCCAGTGTGACGGCCGTCCGCTGTCACCTGGTAAAACCAGAGCAGATCCTGCCGAACGTTCTCTGCCCCGTCCGCTCAGCCGACAATTCCGAGAGTCTATGTCGGATGGCCTGCGTCCCCTTCGAATGGGGAGGGGTCTCCGGCATGTTGAAGGTGACGGTCCGGGATGATGCCCCCGTGGACTGTCTCCTGGGGAATGATCTTGAGAGTTCCCCATGGGCCGCCGTCGAAAGGAGAGAGCACCTGGGGATGCTGGGCCTCCCGGACTGGGCGTGCGTAACCACCCGGTCCATGGCCGCCCGTGCCATCCCCCGACCAGAAGAACCAGAATGGCCTGCACCTCCTCCCCCGATCGCTCCAGTAGAGGACACCGACTATACCGACCCCCCAGAGCAAACCCCCGAAGGGGTCGCCCAGCCCCAGGACCTTCCCGGCCTGGCTCAGTGGCGTCAAGAAGGGGGGCCCACCCAGGAACAGTTCCGCCAAGAGCAGAAGACCTGTCCCTCCCTCGAGGGACTCCACCAGCAAGCCATCGCCCAGAGCGTAGGGGACTCCACCGGAGCCCATTGGGTCTATTGGGATAACGACCTGTTATACAGTGAACAGAGAATCGCGGAGTTAGGGGCCAGTCGAGTGCTGGTGGTGCCCCTCCGTTTCAGAGACTTCCTGCTAAATTTGGCCCACGATGTCCCTCTGGCTGGACACCTGGGCCAGGACAAAACCTACAGTCGCCTGGTGACCCACTTTTTCTGGCCGAGGATGCGAAACGACGTCCTCAACCACTGCCGGTCCTGCCCCACGTGCCAGGCCAGCGGGAAGAGCGGCCGCAAGCTCAAAGCACCTCTGCAACCCTTCCCAGTTGTCACCACCCCGTTCGAGAGGGTGGGAATAGACATTGTGGGGCCCCTGGACCCCCGCACAGCACAAGGACATCGGTTCATCCTGGTACTGGTGGACCACGCCACCCGCTACCCCGAGGCTGTGCCCCTGCGAACTGTAACAGCTCCGGTGGTCGGCCGGGCCTTAATGGGGATCTTCTCCCGGGTGGGCTTCCCCCGAGAAGTCGTCAGCGACCGAGGCACAAACTTTATTTCGAAATATATGAAGTCCCTCTGGCATCAGTGCGGGGTCACCTACCGATTCACGACCCCCTATCATCCTCAAGGAAACGGACTAGTTGAGCGATTCAACCGCACGCTCAAGGGAATGATTGGGGGATTGGAAGAGCCCCTCCGTCGCCAGTGGGATGTACTACTTCCGTGCCTCCTCTTCGCCTATCGAGAAGTTCCCCAGAAGTCCCTCGGTTTTAGCCCTTTCGAACTCTTGTACGGGCACCCTGTGCGAGGGCCCCTCAGCCTAGTCAAAGAAGGTTGGGAGATGGCCCCCCTAAAGACCCCTCCAGACGTCTTCAAGTACCTCCTGGCACTACGCAATCAGACCCGGCGATTCAGGGAAATGGCAAAAGCGAATCTTGAGGCCAGTCAGGAGGACATGAAAAAATGGTACGATCAAAATGCCTCCTCCGTCGAATTCGAACCTGGTCAACAAGTGTGGGTGATGTCCCCCACCGAACCATGTGCCTTGCAGGACAAGTGGACGGGGCCCTTCAAAGTGGTCGAACGCAAGAGCCCCGTCACCTATCTCATCGATATGGAGTCTCCCCGGAACCCCCTCCGGGTCCTCCACACCAACAGACTCAAACCCCACTTTGTGCGCTCGGAACTCAGCCTCCTGATGGCTACAGACAGTGGGGCGGAAGAAGACTCCGAGCCTCTCCCTGATCTTCTGAAGACTCAGGAGAAAGATGGTTCCGTGGACGGGGTCCGGCTCTCCGAGGCCCTCACCCCAGAGCAGCGCCAAGGCTGCCGGGACCTCCTGCTGCAGTTTGCTACCTTGTTTTCCCTCACCCCAGGGGTCACCCCCTGGTGCTTGCACGACGTGGACACTGGGGACAGTCCCCCTATCAGACACCGGGCATACCACGTACCAGATCGGGTGCGGGCCTGCATCCAAGAGGAGGTGTCCAAGATGCTCACGCTCGGGGTCATCGAGCCCTCGGACAGCCCCTGGGCCAGCCCGGTCGTGCTGGTCCCCAAAGCTGCTGCCCCCGGCACCACTCCTGAACTCCGATTCTGCGTCGACTATCGGGGCTTGAATGCTGTCACCAGGACCGACGCTCATCCCATCCCCCGAGCGGATGAATTGATCGACCGCATGGGGGCTGCCCGCTACCTCAGCATCTTCGACCTGACAGCGGGCTACTGGCAGATCGGTCTCACATCCCGAGCCCAAGAACGGTCCGCCTTTTCTACCCCCGATGGCCACTACCACTTCAAGGTCATGCCCTTCGGCATGAAGAATGCCCCAGCTACTTTTCAGCGACTAGTGAACCAGGTCTTGGCGGGGCTCGAAGAGTTCAGCGCCGCCTACCTGGACGATATCGCTGTGTACAGCCGCCACTGGTCCGACCACCTCCACCACCTCCGAGAGGTCCTGCAGGCCCTCCAGCGGGCCGGCCTCACAATCAAGGCCGGCAAGTGCCAAATTGGTCAGGGGTCCGTGACCTACCTCGGACACCAGGTGGGAAGCGGTCTGGTGGCCCCTCTGCAACTCAAAATCGCTGCCATCCAGTCCTGGCAACCCCCAGTCACGCAGACCGAGGTCCGAGCCTTCTTGGGACTCACCGGCTACTACCGGCGGTTCGTGAGGGACTATGGCAGCATTGTGGGGCCCCTCACGGGTCTCACGTCCAAAAACCACCCGAAGAAGATTAACTGGACCCCCGACTGTCAAGC
Organism: Triturus cristatus; assembly: GCF_964204655.1. Taxonomy (NCBI): domain Eukaryota; kingdom Metazoa; phylum Chordata; class Amphibia; order Caudata; family Salamandridae; genus Triturus; species Triturus cristatus. The sequence continues at coordinate 622,334,878 of NC_140585.1, forward strand.
GGCCTTCGAGAAGCTGAAAGCCGCCCTGTGCACTGCCCCTGTGCTCCAGGCCCCCGATTACAGTCGGGAATTCATTGTGCAAACGGACGCCTCCGACCACGGCATCGGGGCAGTTCTCTCCCAGCTGAACCCCGGGGGTCTTGACCAGCCGGTGGCCTTCATCAGCAGACGCCTCCTGGCCCGAGAACAGCACTGGAGCACAATCGAGAGGGAGGCCTTCGCAGTGGTGTGGGCCCTCAAAAAGCTCCGGCCCTATCTCTTCGGTACCCACTTCCGGGTGCAAACCGATCATCGACCCCTGCAGTGGCTAATGCAGATGCGGGGGGAAAACCCAAAACTATTGCGCTGGTCCATCTCCCTGCAGGGGATGGACTTCACTGTGGAACATCGACCGGGCCAAGACCACGCCAACGCAGATGGCCTGTCACGCTTTTTCCGCCTCGACGAGGAGAGTCCCCAAGAGGATGGGTGACTCTCCCCGCCTTCAGCTGGGGGGGACGCATGTTGGACAGGCCACATGAAGGGCTTGCTCCCTCCCCGCATGACAGGGCCCAAGCCCCGGACCCCCAGGTGTTACCCACAAGAGCAACCCGCACCCCGTCTCCCGACGGAACTCCTGCCCCCGGACATCCATGTATCATGGGGCCGAACCCCTACCGGCTCCCCCGGCCGGATCAGCCGCCATCTTGGACACTGCACCACGAGGCCGCGTGGCCTCAGCTCGACCCTAACCCGGGGCCTGGCCAGGCCCCGACATCCGGGCACCACCATCCACCCAGGAGGTGAACGGACCACTTGGCAGGTCAATGGGAGAAAGAGATGTCGATGGCTCTCCCCCGCCAGGTGCCGATCGCCCTCCAGCTCCCCCGGGCGCTGGCTCCACCCCCCTGCTGGGTGTCTGGACTCCCTCATCCCAGACCTTCCGACCTCCAAGCGCGAGGGTCCGGACATCAAAGGGCGCCAGACCTATAACTAGGGCAGCTCCAGAGCAGGAAGGCAGTTGTATCCTGGAGTCGAGAGACACCGAGAAGAACTCAGCCTTGACGGACTACCGGCGCTGCCGTAGCCCTGCCTTGTGAACTATCGTCCTGCCTGCTGGCGCTGCCGCGGCCTTCTGCATCCTCCATCCTCGTCGGGACCTGCTGGCGCTGCCGCGGACCGTGTAACGACCACCTTCATCGGGACCTGCTGGCGCTGCCGCGGACCGTGTAACGACCACCTTCATCGGGACCTGCTGGCGCTGCCGCGGACCGTGTAACGACCACCTTCACCGGGACCTGCTGGCACTGCCGCGGCCCGTCCAAAGCTAGAACATCGAGCTCGAGGATTGTGAGCTATCCATCAGACCATCTCAGCTACCAGATTGGTAACCAGACTGTCCCGCTACCCCCTTTCCCAAACCAAGAGACTAGACTCGAGGGGACCCCTGAGTCCAGACCTCCTTGTACCATTCCATCGTACCTTAAGAAATCGCTTATAAAGAACGTTAAATCCTATCCTTGTGTGGTGTATATCTGTGGGGGGGAAGTTACGCATCTGTACGATCGCTGGAGACGGCTCTCCCCGGAGACCTCTCCCCTTGTCCTCGGCCGACCCTCCCGGTCCGTCTAACAAGAGGCAAATGCCAACACATTTGAAATCAACATGGTAGATTTTCCTTCAACTCCTGCAATGGGTGAGGTAGTTCCTACATGTTCAAAACTCCAATTAACCCTTACCACACATGTACTCTTACATACATCTCTGCAGTCTTCATGCAGTTGTGCAAGCGTCCATGCAGATCTCTCTTGCACCTGACAATACACAGTCTCCAGAAACACACTCTTTGCACACAGGCAGCTGCTTCTCCTGCACTCCCATGCTTACTATTCAGCACTGTGTGGTATTTCAGATAGCAGTGTGTAACGCTAACACATTCAACGTTACCAAGGCTCATTTCCTTTGCTCTAGTCTAATCACTCACCCAGGTTCCACATGCTCATGGTCTCAAGTAGCTGTTAGGACATGTGCTCTTTTCTGCCTCTCTAAAATATAAGGAAAATGTGTCAGGCTGTTACAGTAATTATCACTTGTTCTACTACAGTAGTAAATGTGTTGTGAAATTGCCAATCAAATATCGTTTTCTGCCTAGAATCACACCATGAGTCTGTCTGCACACAGGAATTGTTGTCAGAGATTTAATTTGTGTTGCTCTTGTTCTGTAAGTCTTGCACTCGCAGGAAAGGGGCAGCTTGTTTTATCGAGCTGTGATGGTTAGTATTCAGCACAAATCAGTATCTCACAAATGAGAGGTAAATGCTAATACATTTGAAATCAACATGGTAGATTTTCCTTCCACTCCTGCAATGGGTGAGGTAGTTCCAACATGTTCAAAACTCCAATTAACCCTTAACACACATATACTCTTACATACATCTCTGCAGACTTCATGCAGTTGTGCAAGCGTCCATGCAGATCTCTCTTGCACCTGACAATACACAGTCTCCAGAAACCCACTCTTTGCACACAGGCAGCTGCTTCTCCTGCACTCCCATGCTTACTATTCAGCACTGTGTGGTATTTCAGATAGCAGTGTGTAACGCTAAAACATTCAACGTCACCAAGGCTCATTTCCTTTGCTCTAGTCTAATCACTCACCCAGGTTCCACATGCTCATGGTCTCAAGTAGCTGTTAGGACATGTGCTCTTTTCTGCCTCTCTAAACTATAAGGAAAATGTGTCAGGCTGTTACTGTAATTATCACTTGCTCTACTACAGTAGTAAATGTGTTTTGAAATTGCCAATCAAATATCGTTTTCTGCCTAGAATCACACCATGAGTCTGTCTGCACACAGGAATTGTTGTCAGGGATGTATTTTGTGTTGCTCTTGTTCTGTAAGACTTGCACCCGTAGGAAAGGGGCAGCTTGTTTTCTTGAACTGTGATGGTTAGCATTCAGCACAAATCACTATTTCACAAATGAGAGGCAAATGCTAACACATTTGAAATCAACATGGTAGATTTTCCTTCCACTCCTGCAATGGGTGAGGTAGTTCCAACATGTTCAAAACTCCAATTAACCCTTACCACACATGTACTCTTACATACATCTCTGCAGTCTTCATGCAGTTGTGCAAGCGTCCATGCAGATCTCTTTTGCACCTGACAATACACAGTCTCCAGAAGCACACTCTTTGCACACTGGCAGCTGCTTCTCCTGCACTCCCATGCTTACTATTCAGCACTGTGTGGTATTTCAGATAGCAGTGTATAACGCTAACACATTCAACGTCACCAAGGCTCATTTCCTTTGCTCTAGTCTAATCACTCACCCAGGTTCCACATGCTCATGGTCTCAAGTAGCTGTTAGGACATGTGCTCTTTTCTGCCTCTCTAAACTATAAGGAAAATGTATAAGGCTTTTACTGTAGTTATCACTTGCTCTACTACAGTAGTAAATGTGTTTTGACATTGCCAATCAAATATCGTTTTCTGCCTAGAATCACACCATGAGTCTGTCTGCACACAGGAATTGTTGTCAGAGATGTAATTTGTGTTGCTCTTGTTCTGTAAGACTTGCACTCGTAGGAAAGGGGCAGCTTGTTTGCTTGAACTGTGATGGTTAGCATTCAGCACAAATCACTATTTCACAAATGAGAGGCAAATGCTAACACATTTGAAATCAACATGATAGATTTTCCTTCCACTCCTGCAATGGGTGAGGTAGTTCCTACATGTTCAAAACTCCAATTAACCCTTACCACACATGTACTCTTAAATACATCTCTGCAGTCTTCATGCAGTTGTGCAAGCGTCCATGCAGATCTCTCTTGCACCTGACAATACACAGTCTCCAGAAACACACTCTTTGCACACAGGCAGCTGCTTCTCCTACACTCCCATGCTTACTATTCAGCACTGTGTGGTATTTCAGATAGCAGTGTGTAACGCTAACACATTCAACGTCACCAAGGCTAATTTCCTTTGCTCTAGTCTAATCACTCACCCAGGTTCCACCTGCTCATGGTCTCAAGTAGCTGTTAGGATATGTGCTCTTTTCTGAATCTCTGAACTATAAGGAAAATGTGTCAGGCTGTTACAGTAATTATCACTTGCTTTACTACAGTAGTAAATGTGTTTTGAAATTGCCAATCAAATATCGTTTTCAGCCTAGAATCACACCATGAGTCTGTCTGCACACAGGAATTGTTGTCAGTGATTTAATTCGTGTTGCTCTTGTTCTGTAAGACTTGCACTCGCAGGAAAGGGGCAGCTTGTTTTCTTGAACTGTGATGGTTAGCATTCAGCACAATTCACTATTTCACAAATGAGAGGCAAATGCTAACACATTTGAAATCAACATGGTAGATTTTCCTTCCACTCCTGCAATGGGTGAGGTAGTTCCAACATGTTCAAAACTCCAATTAACCCTTACCACACATGTACTCTTACATACATCTCTGCAGTCTTCATGCAGTTGTGCAAACATCCATGCAGATCTCTCTTGCACCTGACAATACACAGTCTCCAGAAGCACACTCTTTGCACACTGGCAGCTGCTTCTCCTGCACTCCCATATTTACTATTCAGCACTGTGTGGTATTTCAGATAGCAGTGTGTAACGCTAACACATTCAACGTCACCAAGGCGCATTTCCTTTGCTCTAGTCTAATCACTCACCCAGGTTCCACATGCTCATGGTCTCAAGTAGCTGTTAGGACATGTGCTCTTTTCTGCCTCTCTAAACTATAAGGAAAATGTGTCAGTCTGTTACAGTAATTATCACTTGCTCTACCACAGTAGTAAATGTGTTTTGAAATTGCCAATCAAATATCGTTTTCTGCCTAGAATCACACCATGAGTCTGTCTGCACACAGGAATTGTTGTCAGAGATTAAATGCGTGTTGCTCTTGTTCTGTAAGACTTGCACTCGCAGGAAAGGGGAAGCTTGTTTCCTTGAACTGTGATGGTTAGCATTCAGCACAAATCACTATCTCACAAATGAGAGGCAAACGCTAACACATTTGAAATCAACATGGTAGATTTTCCTTCCACTCATGCAATGGGTGAGGTAGTTCCTACATGTTCAAAACTCCAATTAACCCTTACCACACATGTACTCTTACGTACATCTCTGCAGTCTTCATGCAGTTGTGCAAGCGTCCATGCAGATCTCTCTTGCACCTGACAATACACAGTCTCCAGAAACACACTCTTTGCACACAGGCAGCTGCTTCTGCTGCACTCCCATGCTTACTATTCAGCACTGTGTGGTATTTCAGATAGCAGTGTGTAACGCTAACACATTCAACATTACCACGGCTCATTTCCTTTGCTCTAGTCTAATCACTCACCCAGGTTCCACGTGCTCATTTTCTCAAGTAGCTGTTAGGATATGTGCTCTTTTCTGCCTCTCTAAACTATAAGGAAAATGTGTCAGGCTGTTACAGTAATTATCACTTGTTCTACTACAGTAGTAAATGTGTTTTGAAATTGCCAATCAAATATCGTTTTCTGCCTAGAATCACACCACGAGTCTGTCTGCACACAGGAATTGTTGTCAGAGATTTAATTTGTGTTGCTCTTGTTCTGTAAGTCTTGCACTCGCAGGAAAGGGGCAGATTGTTTTCTTGAACTGTGATGGTTAGTATTCAGCACAAATCAGTATCTTACAAATGAGAGGTAAATGCTAATACATTTGAAATCAACATGGTAGATTTTCCTTCCACTCCTGCAATGGGTGAGGTAGTTCAGACATGTTCAAAACACCAATTAACCCTTACCACACATGTACTCTTACATACATCTCTGCAGTCTTCATGCAGTTGTGCAAACGTCCATGCAGATCTCTCTTGCACCTGACAATACAGTCTCCAGAAACACACTCTTTGCACAATGGCAGCTGCTTCTCCTGCACTCCCATGCTTACTGTTCAGCACTGTGTGGTATTTCAGATAGCAGTGTGTAATGCTAACACATTCAACGTCACCAAGGCTCATTTCCTTTGCTCTAGTCTAATCACTCACCCAGGTTCCACATGATCGTGGTCTCAAGTAGCTGTTAGGACATTTGCTCTTTTCTGCCTCTCTAAACTATAAGGAAAATGTATCAGGCTGTTACTGTAGTTATCACTTGCTCTACTACAGTAGTAAATGTGTTTTGAAATTGCCAATCAAATATCGTTTTCTGCCTAGAAGCACACCATGAGTCTGTCTGCACACAGGAATTGTTGTCAGAGATGTAATTTGTGTTGCTCTTGTTCTGTAAGACTTGCACTCGTAGGAAAAGGGCAGCTTATTTTCTTGAACTGTGATGGTTAGCATTCAGCACAAATCACTATTTCACAAATGAGAGGCAAATGCTAACACATTTGAAATCAACATGGTAGATTTTCCTTCCACTCCTGCAATGGGTGAGGTAGTTCCTACATGTTCAAAACTCCAATTAACCCTTACCACACATGTACTCTTACATACATCTCTGCAGTGTTCATGCAGTTGTGCAAGCGTCCATGCAGATCTCTCTTGCACCTGACAATACACAGTCTCCAGAAACACACTCTTTGCACACAGGCAGCTGCTTCTCCTGCACTCCCATGCTTACTATTCAGCACTGTGTGGTATTTCAGATAGCAGTGTGTAAAGCTAACACATTCAACGTCACCAAGGCTCATTTCCTTTGCTCTAGTCTAATCACTCACCCAGGTTCCACATGCTCATGGTCTCAAGTAGCTGTTAGGACATGCTCTCTTTTCTGCCTCTCTAAACTATAAGGAAAATGTGTCAGGCTGTTACAGTAATTATCACTTGCTCTACCACAGTAGTAAATGTGTTTTGAAATTGCCAATCAAATATCGTTTTTTGCCTAGAATCACACCATGAGTCTGTCTGCAGACAGGAATTGTTGTCAGAGATTTAATTTGTGTTGCTCTTGTTCTGTAAGACTTGTACTCGCAGGAAAGGGACAGCTTGTTTTCTTGAACTGTGATGGTTAGCATTCAGCACAAATCACTGTCTCACAAATGAGAGGCAAATGCTAACACATTTGAAATCAACATGGTAGATTTTCCTTCCACTCCTGCAATTGGTGAGGTAGTTCCTACATGTTAAAAACTCCAATTAACCCTTACCACACATGTACTCTTACATACATATCTGCAGTCTTCATGCAGTTGTGCAAGCGTCCATGCAGATCTCTCTTGCACCTGACAATACACAGTCTCCAGAAACACACTCTTTGCACACAGGCAGCTGCTTCTGCTGCACTCCCATGCTTACTATTCAGCACTGTGTGGTATTTCAGAGAGCAGTGTGTAACGCTAACACATTCAACGTCACCAAGGCTAATTTCCTTAGCTCTAGTCTAATCACTCACCCAGGTTTCACATGCTCATGGTGTCAAGCAGCTGATAGGACATGTGCTCTTTTCTGCCTCTCTAAACTATAAGGTATATGTGTCAGGCTGTTATAGTAATTATCACTTGCTCTACCACAGTAGTAAATGTGTTTTGAAATTGCCAATCAAATATCGTTTTCTGCCTAGAATCACACCATGAGTCTGTCTGCACACAGGAATTGTTGTCAGAGATTTAATTTGTGTTGCTCTTGTTCTGTAAGACTTGCACTCACAGGAAAGGGGCAGCTTGTTTTCTTGAACTGTGATGGTTAGCATTCAGCACAAATCACTATCTCACAAATGAGAGGCAATTGCGAATACATTTGAAATCAACATGGTACATTTTCCTTCCACTCCTGCAATGGGTTAGGTAGTTCCAACATGTTCAAAACTCCAATTAACCCTTACCACAGATGTACTTTTACATACATCTCTGCAGTCTTCATGCAGTTGTGCAAGCGTCCATGCAGATCTCTCTTGCACCTGACAATACACAGTCTCCAGAAACAGACTCTTTGCACACAGGCAGCTGCTTCTGCTGCACTCCCATGCTTACTATTCAGCACTGTGTGGTATTTCAGATAGCAGTGTGTAACGCTAACACATTCAACGTCACCAAGGCTCATTTCCTTTGCTCTAGTCTAATCACTCACCCAGGTTCCACATGCTCATGGTCTCAAGTAGCTGTTAGGACATGTGCTCTTTTCTGCCTCTCTAAACTATAAGGAAAATGTGTCAGGCTGTTACAGTAATTATCACTTGCTCTACCACAGTAGTAAATGTGTTTTGAAATTGCCAATCAAATATCGTTTTCTGCCTAGAATCACATAATGAGTCTGTGTGCACACAGGAATTGTTGTCAGAGATTTAATTTGTGTTGCTCTTGTTCTGTAAGACTTGCACTCGCAGGAAAGGGGCAGCTTGTTTTCTTCAACTGTGATGGTTAGTATTCAGCACAAATCAGTATCTTACAAATGAGAGGTAAATGCTAACACATTTGAAATCAACATGGTAGATTTTCCTTCCACTCCTGCAATGGGTGAGGTAGTTCCAACATGTTCAAAACTCCAATTAACCCTTACCACACATGTACTCTTACATACATCTGTGCAGTCTTCATGCAGTTGTGCAAGCGTCCATTCAGATCTCCCTTTCACCTGACAATACACAGTCTCCAGAAGCACACTCTTTGCACAGTGGCAGCTGCTTCTCCTGCACTCCCATGCTTACTATTCATCACTATGTGGTATTTCAGATAGCAGTGTGTAACGCTAACACATTGAACATCACCAAGGCTCATTTCCTTTGCTCTAGTCTAATCACTCACCCAGGTTCCACATGCTCATGGTCTCAAGTAGCTGTTAGGACATGTGCTCTTTTCTGCCTCTCTAAACTATAAGGAACATGTGTCAGGCTGTAACAGTAATTATCACTTGCCCTACTACAGTAGTAAATGGGTTTTGAAATTGCCAATCAAATTTCGTTTTCTGCCTAGAATCACACCATGAGTCTGTCTGCACACAGGATTTGTTGTCAGAGATTTAATTTGTGTTGCTCTTGTTCTGTAAGTCTTGCACTCACAGGAAAGGGGCAGCTTGTTTTCTTGAACTGTGATGGTTAGTATTCAGCACAAATCAGTATCTCACAAATGAGAGGTAAATGCTAATACATTTGAAATCAACATGGTAGATTTTCCTTCCACTCCTGCAATGGGTGAGGTAGTTCCAACATGTTCAAAACTCCAATTAACCCTTACCACACATGTACTCTTACATACATCTCTGCAGTCTTCATGCAGTTGTGCAAGCGTCCATGCAGATCTCTCTTGCACCTGACAATACACAGTCTCCAAAAGCACACTCTTTGCACACTGGCAGCTGCTTCTCCTGCACTCCCATGCTTACTATTCAGCACTGTGTGGTATTTCAGATAGCAGTGTGTAACGCTAACACATTCAACGTCACCAAGGTTCATTTCCTTTGCTCTAGTCTAATCACTCACCCAGGTTTCACATGCTCATGGTCTCAAGTAGCTGTTAGGACATGTGCTCTTTTCTGCCTCTCTAAACTATAAGGAAATATGTCAGGCTGTTAAAGTAAATAATACTTGCTCTACGACAGTAGTAAATGTGTTTTGAAATTGCCAATCAAATATTGTTTTCTGCCTAGAATCACACCATGAGTTTGTCTGCACACAGGAATTGTTTTCAGAGATTTAATTTGTGTTGCTCTTGCTCTGTAAGACTTGCACTCGCAGGAAAGGGGCAGCTTGTTTTCTTGAACTGTGATGGTTAGCATTCAGCACAAATCACTATTTCACAAATGAGAGGCAAATGCTAACACATTTGAAATCAACATGGTAGATTTTCCTTCCCCTCCTGCAATCGGTGAGGTAGTTCCTACATGTTCAAAACTCCAATTAACCCTTACCACACATGTACTCTTACATACATCTCTGCAGTCTTCATGCAGTTGTGCAAGCGTCCATGCAGATCTCTCTTGCACCTGACAATACACAGTCTCCAGAAACACACTCTTTGCACACAGGCAGCTGCTTCTGCTGCACTCCCATGCTTACTATTCAGCACTGTGTGGTATTTCAGATAGCAGTGTGTAACGCTAACACATTCAATGTCACCAAGGCTCATTTCCTTTGCTCTAGTCTAATCACTCACCCAGGTTCCGCATGCTCATGGTCTCAAGTAGCTGTAAGGACATGTGCTCTTTTCTGCCTCTCTAAACTATAAGGAAAATGTGTCAGGCTGTTACAGTAATTATCACTTGCTCTACCACAGTAGTAAATGTGTCTTGAAAGGCCAATCAAATATCGTTTTCTGCCTAGAATCACATAATGAGTCTGTGTGCACACAGGAATTGTTGTCAGAGATTAAATTTATGTTGCTCTTGTTCTGTAAGTCTTGCACTCGCAGGAAAGGGGCAGCTTGTTTTCTTGAACTGTGATGGTTAGCATTCAGCACAAATCACTATCTCACAAATGAGAGGCAAATGCTAACATATTTGAAATCAACATGGTAGATTTTCCTTCCACTCGCAATGGGTGAGGTAGTTCCTACATGTTCAAAACTCCAATTAACCCTTACCACACATGTACTCTTACATACATCTCTGCAGTCTTCATGCAGTTGTGCAAGCGTCCATGCAGATCTCTCTTGCACCTGACATTACACAGTCTCCAGAAACACACTCTTTGCACACAGGCAGATGCTTCTCCTGCACTCCCATTCTTACTATTCAGCAGTGTGTGGTATTTCAGAGAGCAGTGTGTAACGCTAACACATTCAACGTCACCAAGGCTCATTTCCTTTGCTCTAGTCTAATCACTCACCCAGGTTCAACATGCTCATGGTCTCAAGTAGCTGTTAGGATATGTGCTCTTTTCTGCCTCTCTAAACTATAAGGAAAATGTGTCAGGCTGTTACAGTAATTATCACTTGCTCTACTACAGTTTTAAATCTGTTTTGAAATTGCCAATCAAATATCGTTTTCTGCCTAGAATCACACCATAAGTCTGTCTGCACACAGGAATTGTTGTCAGTGATTTAATTCGTGTTGCTCTTGTTCTGTAAGACTTGCACTCGTAGGAAAGGGGCAGCTCGTTTTCTTGAACTTTGATGGTTAGTATTCAGCACAAATCACTATTTCACAAATGAGAGGCAAATGCTAACACATTTGAAATCAACATGGTAGATTTCCCTTCCACTCCTGCAATCGGTGAGGTAGTTCCTACATGTTCAAAACTCCAAATAACCCTTACCACACATGTACTTTTACATACATATCTGCAGTCTTCATGCAGTTGTGCAAGCGTCCATGCAGATCTCTCTTGCACCTGACAATACACAGTCTCCAGAAACACACTCTTTGCACACAGGCAGCTGCTTCTGCTGCACTCCCATGCTTACTATTCAGCACTGTGTGGTATTTCAGATAGCAGTGTGTAACGCTAACACATTCAACGTCACCAAGGCTCATTTCCTTTGCTCTAGTCTAATCACTCACCCAGGTTCCACATGCTCATGGTCTCAAGTAGCTGTTAGGACATGTGCTCTTTTCTGCCTCTCTAAACTATAAGGAATATGTGTCAGGCTGTTATAGTAATTATCACTTGCTCTACCACAGTAGTAAATGTGTTTTGAAATTGCCAATCAAATATCGTTTTCTGCCTAGAATCACACCATGAGTGTGTCTGCACACAGGAATTGTTGTCAGAGATTTAATTTGTGTTGTTCTTGTTCTGTAAGACTTGCACTCGCAGGAAAGGGGCAGCTTGTTTTCTTGAACTGTGATGGTTAGCATTCAGCACAAATCACTATCTCACAAATGAGAGGCAAATGCTAATACATTTGAAATCAAAATGGTAGATTTTCCTTCCACTCCTGCAATGGGTGAGGTAGTTCCAACATGTTCAAAACTCCAATTAACCCTTACCACACATGTACTCTTACATACATCTGTGCAGTCTTCATGCAGTTGTGCAAGCGTCCATTCAGATCTCTCTTGCACGTGACAATAAGCAGTCTCCAGAAGCACACTCTTTGCACAGTGGCAGCTGCTTCTCCTGCACTCCCATGCTTACTATTCATCACTATGTGGTATTTCAGATAGCAGTGTGTAACGCTAACACATTCAACGTCACCAACGCTTATTTCCTTTGCTCTAGTCTAATCACTCACCCAGGTTCCACATGCTCATGGTCTCAAGTAGCTGTTAGGACATGTGCTCTTTTCTGCCTCTCTAAACTATAAGGAAAATGTGTCAGGCTGTTACAGTAATTATAACTTGCTCTACCACAGTAGTAAATGTGTTTTGAAATTGCCAATCAAATATCGTTTTCTGCCTATAATCACACCATGAGTCTGTCTGCACACAGGAATTGTTGTAAGAGATTTCATTCGTGTTTCTCTTGTTCTGTAAGACTTGCACTCGCAGGAAAGGGGCAGCTTGTTTTCTTGAACTGTGATGGTTAGCATTCAGCACAAATCACTATCTCACAAATGAGAGGCAAATGCTAATACATTTGAAATCAACCTGGTAGATTTTCCTTCCACTCCTGCAATCGGTGAGGTAGTTCCTACATGTTCAAAACTCCAATTAACCCTTACCACACATGTACTCTTACATACATCTCTGCAGTCTTCATGCAGTTGTGCAAGCGTCCATGCAGATTTCTCTTGCACCTGACAATACACAGTCTCCAAAATCACACTCTTTGCACACTGGCAGCTGCTTCTCCTGCACTCCCATGCTTACTATTCAGCACTGTGTGGTATTTCAGATAGCAGTGTGTAACGCTAACACATTCAACGTCACCAAGGCTCATTTCCTTTGCTCTAGTCTAATCACTCACCCAGGTTTCACATGCTCATGGTCTCAAGTAGCTGTTAGGACATGTGCTCTTTTCTGCCTCTCTAAACTATAAGGAAATATGTCAGGCTGTTACAGTAATTAATACTTGCTCTACCACAGTAGTAAATGTGTTTTGAAATTGCCAATCAAATATTGTTTTCTGCCTAGAATCACACCATGAGTCTGTCTGCACACAGGAATTGTTGTCAGAGATTTAATTTGTGTTGCTCTTGTTCTGTAAGACTTGCACTCGCAGGAAAGGGGCAGCTTGTTTTCTTGAACTGTGATGGTTAGCATTCAGCACAAATCACTATTTCACAAATTAGAGGCAAATGCTAACACATTTGAAATCAACATGGTAGATTTTCCTTCCACTCCTGCAATCGGTGAGGTAGTTCCTACATGTTCAAAACTCCAATTAACCCTTACCACACATGTACCCTTACATACATCTCTGCAGTCTTCATGCAGTTGTGCAAGCGTCCATGCAGATCTCTCTTGCACCTGACAATACACAGTCTCCAGAAACACACTCTTTGCACACAGACAGCTGCTTCTGCTGCACTCCCATGCTTACTATTCAGCACTGTGTGGTATTTCAGATAGCAGTGTGTAACGCTAACACATTCAATGTCACCAAGACTCATTTCCTTTGCTCTAGTCTAATCACTCACCCAGGTTCCGCATGCTCATGGTCGCAAGTAGCTGTAAGGACATGTGCTCTTTTCTGCCTCTCTAAACTATAAGGAAAATGTGTCAGGCTGTTACAGTAATTATCACTTGCTCTACCACAGTAGTAAATGTGTTTTGAAATGCCAATCAAATATCATTTTCTGCCTAGAATCACATAATGAGTCTGTGTGCACACAGGAATTGTTGTCAGAGATTAAATTTGTGTTGCTCTTGTTCTGTAACACTTGCCCTCGCAGGAAAGGGGCAGCTTGTTTTCTTGAACTGTGATGGTTAGCATTCAGAACAAATCACTATCTCACAAATGAGAGGCAAATGCTAACACATTTGAAATCAACATGGTAGATTTTCCTTCCACTCCTGCAATGGGTGAAGTAGTTCCTACATGTTCAAAACTCCAATTAACCCTTACCACACATGTACTCTTACATACATCTCTGCAGTCTTCATGCAGTTGTGCAAGCGTCCATGCAGATCTCTCTTGCACCTGACAATACACAGTCTCCAGAAACACACTCTTTGCACACAGGCAGCTGCTTCTCCTGCACTCCCATGCATACCATCATCACTGTGTGGTATTTCAGATAGCAGTGTGTAACGATAAAACAATCAACGTCACCAAGGCTCATTTCCTCTGCTCTAGTCTAATCACTCACCCAGGTTCCACATGCTCATGGTCTCAAGTAGCTGTTAGGACATGTGCTCTTTTCTGCCTCTCTAAACTATAAGGAAAATGTGTCAGGCTGTTACAGTAATTATCACTTGCTCTACCACAGTAGTAAATGTGTCTTGAAATGCCAATCAAATATCGTTTTCTGCCTAGAATCACATAATGAGTCTGTGTGCACACAGGAATTGTTGTCAGAGATTAAATTTATGTTGCTCTTGTTCTGTAAGTCTTGCACTCGCAGGAAAGGGGCAGCTTGTTTTCTTGAACTGTGATGGTTAGCATTCAGCACAAATCACTATCTCACAAATGAGAGGCAAATGCTAACATATTTGAAATCAACATGGTAGATTTTCCTTCCACTCGCAATGGGTGAGGTAGTTCCTACATGTTCAAAACTCCAATTAACCCTTACCACACATGTACTCTTACATACATCTCTGCAGTCTTCATGCAGTTGTGCAAGCGTCCATGCAGATCTCTCTTGCACCTGACATTACACAGTCTCCAGAAACACACTCTTTGCACACAGGCAGATGCTTCTCCTGCACTCCCATTCTTACTATTCAGCACTGTGTGGTATTTCAGAGAGCAGTGTGTAACGCTAACACATTCAACGTCACCAAGGCTCATTTCCTTTGCTCTAGTCTAATCACTCACCCAGGTTCAACATGCTCATGGTCTCAAGTAGCTGTTAGGATATGTGCTCTTTTCTGCCTCTCTAAACTATAAGGAAAATGTGTCAGGCTGTTACAGTAATTATCACTTGCTCTACTACAGTTTTAAATGTGTTTTGAAATTGCCAATCAAATATCGTTTTCTGCCTAGAATCACACCATAAGTCTGTCTGCACACAGGAATTGTTGTCAGTGATTTAATTCATGTTGCTCTTGTTCTGTAAGACTTGCACTCGTAGGAAACGGGCAGCTCGTTTTCTTGAACTTTGATGGTTAGTATTCAGCACAAATCACTATTTCACAAATGAGAGGCAAATGCTAACACATTTGAAATCAACATGGTAGATTTTCCTTCCACTCCTGCAATCGGTGAGGTAGTTCCTACATGTTCAAAACTCCAAATAACCCTTACCACACATGTACTCTTACATACATATCTGCAGTCTTCATGCAGTTGTGCAAGCGTCCATGCAGATCTCTCTTGCACCTGACAATACACAGTCTCCAGAAACACACTCTTTGCACACAGGCAGCTGCTTCTGCTGCACTCCCATGCTTACTATTCAGCACTGTGTGGTATTTCAGATAGCAATGTGTAACGCTAACACATTCAACGTCACCAAGGCTCATTTCCTTTGCTCTAGTCTAATCACTCACCCAGGTTCCACATGCTCATGGTCTCAAGTAGCTGTTAGGACATGTGCTCTTTTCTGCCTCTCTAAACTATAAGGAATATGTGTCAGGCTGTTATAGTAATTATCACTTGCTCTACCACAGTAGTAAATGTGTTTTGAAATTGCCAATCAAATATCGTTTTCTGCCTAGAATCACACCATGAGTGTGTCTGCACACAGGAATTGTTGTCAGAGATTTAATTCGTGTTGCTCTTGTTCTGTAAGACTTGCACTCGCAGGAAAGGGGCAGCTTGTTTTCTTGAACTGTGATGGTTAGCATTCAGCACAAATCACTATCTCACAAATGAGAGGCAAATGCTAATACATTTGAAATCAAAATGGTAGATTTTCCTTCCACTCCTGCAATGGGTGAGGTAGTTCCAACATGTTCAAAACTCCAATTAACCCTTACCACACATGTACTCTTACATACATCTGTGCAGTCTTCATGCAGTTGTGCAAGCGTCCATTCAGATCTCTCTTGCACCTGACAATAAGCAGTCTCCAGAAGCACACTCTTTGCACAGTGGCAGCTGCTTCTCCTGCACTCCCATGCTTACTATTCATCACTATGTGGTATTTCAGATAGCAGTGTGTAACGCTAACACATTCAACGTCACCAACGCTTATTTCCTTTGCTCTAGTCTAATCACTCACCCAGGTTCCACATGCTCATGGTCTCAAGTAGCTGTTAGGACATGTGCTCTTTTCTGCCTCTCTAAACTATAAGGAAAATGTGTCAGGCTGTTACAGTAATTATAACTTGCTCTACCACAGTAGTAAATGTGTTTTGAAATTGCCAATCAAATATCGTTTTCTGCCTATAATCACACCATGAGTCTGTCTGCACACAGGAATTGTTGTAAGAGATTTCATTCGTGTTTCTCTTGTTCTGTAAGACTTGCACTCGCAGGAAAGGGGCAGCTTGTTTTCTTGAACTGTGATGGTTAGCATTCAGCACAAATCACTATCTCACAAATGAGAGGCAAATGCTAATACATTTGAAATCAACCTGGTAGATTTTCCTTCCACTCCTGCAATCGGTGAGGTAGTTCCTACATGTTCAAAACTCCAATTAACCCTTACCACACATGTACTCTTACATACATCTCTGCAGTCTTCATGCAGTTGTGCAAGCGTCCATGCAGATCTCTCTTGCACCTGACAATACACAGTCTCCAAAATCACACTCTTTGCACACTGGCAGCTGCTTCTCCTGCACTCCCATGCTTACTATTCAGCACTGTGTGGTATTTCAGATAGCAGTGTGTAACGCTAACACATTCAATGTCACCAAGACTCATTTCCTTTGCTCTAGTCTAATCACTCACCCAGGTTCCGCATGCTCATGTAAGGACATGTGCTCTTTTCTGCCTCTCTAAACTATAAGGAAAATGTGTCAGGCTGTTACAGTAATTATCACTTGCTCTACCACAGTAGTAAATGTGTTTTGAAATGCCAATCAAATATCATTTTCTGCCTAGAATCACATAATGAGTCTGTGTGCACACAGGAATTGTTGTCAGAGATTAAATTTGTGTTGCTCTTGTTCTGTAACACTTGCACTCGCAGGAAAGGGGCAGCTTGTTTTCTTGAACTGTGATGGTTAGCATTCAGCACAAATCACTATCTCACAAATGAGAGGCAAATGCTAACACATTTGAAATCAACATGGTAGATTTTCCTTCCACTCCTGCAATGGGTGAAGTAGTTCCTACATGTTCAAAACTCCAATTAACCCTTACCACACATGTACTCTTACATACATCTCTGCAGTCTTCATGCAGTTGTGCAAGCGTCCATGCAGATCTCTCTTGCACCTGACAATACACAGTCTCCAGAAACACACTCTTTGCACACAGGCAGCTGCTTCTCCTGCACTCCCATGCATACCATCGGGGAACAACCTTTACAACGCAACTTTTACAACGCACTACCTTTACAACGCATTTTTTACAACGCATAATCCATTACAACGCATGACATTACAACGCATAACACTACAACGCATTTTTAAAAACTACCTTTACAACGCATTCCATTACAACGCATACTACCATTACAACACATACCATTACAACGCATAATATTACACTACACTATCCAACACTTACCCTACTGTTGCACCCCCTGGAGTTAGAATAGTAATTTTTACCCCTATACTATCCAACACTTACCCTACTGTTGCACCCCCTGGAGTTAGAATAGTAATTCTTACCCCTGTTCTATCCAACACTTACCCTACTGTTGCACCCCCTGGAGTTAGAATAGTAATTTTTACCCCTATACTATCCAACACTTACCCTACTGTTGCACCCCCTGGAGTTAGAATAGTAATTTTTACCCCTATACTATCCAACACTTACCCTACTGATGCACCCCCTGGAGGTAGAATAGTAATTTTTACCCCTATACTATCCAACACTTACCCCACTGTTGCACCCCCTGGAGTTAGAATAGTAATTGTTACCCCTATACTATCCAACACTTACCCTACTGTTGCACCCCCTGGAGTTAGAATAGTAATTTTTACCCCTATACTATCCAACACTTACCCTACTGTTGCACCCCCTGGAGTTAGAAAAGTAACTTTTACCCCTATACTATCTAATACTTACCTTAAATGCAATTTAATATTATGCGTTGTAATGGTATGCGTTGTAAAGGTAGTATGCGTTGTAATGGAAATGCGTTGTAAAGGTAGTTTTTAAAAATGCGTTGTAGTGTCATGCGTTGTAATGTCATGCGTTGTAATGGATTATGCGTTGTAAAAAATGCGTTGTAAGTGCATGCGTTGTAAAAGTGTGCGTTGTAACGTCATACATCCATACCATCATCACTGTGTGGTATTTCAGATAGCAGTGTGTAACGATAAAACATTCAACGTCACCAAGGCTCATTTCCTCTGCTCTAGTCTAATCACTCACCCAGGTTCCACATGCTCATGGTCTCAAGTAGCTGTTAGGACATGTGCTCTTTTCTGCCTCTCTAAACTATAAGGAAAATGTGTCAGGCTGTAACAGTAATTATCACTTGCCCTACTACAGTAGTAAATGTGTTTTGAAATTGCCAATCAAATATCGTTTTCTGCCTAGAATCACACCATGAGTCTGTCTGCACACAGGAATTGTTGTCAGAGATTTAATTCGTGTTGCTCTTGTTCTGTAAGTCTTGCACTCGCAGGAAAGGGGCAGCTTGTTTTCTTGAACTGTGATGGTTAGCATTCAGCACAAATCACTATCTCACAAATGAGAGGCAAATGCTAACATATTTGAAATCAACATGGTAGATTTTCCTTCCACTCGCAATGGGTGAGGTAGTTCCTACATGTTCAAAACTCCAATTAACCCTTACCACACATGTACTCTTACATACATCTCTGCAGTCTTCATGCAGTTGTGCAAGCGTCCATGCAGATCTCTCTTGCACCTGACATTACACAGTCTCCAGAAACACACTCTTTGCACACAGGCAGATGCTTCTCCTGCACTCCCATTCTTACTATTCAGCACTGTGTGGTATTTCAGATAGCAGTGTGTAACGCTAACACATTCAACGTCACCAAGGCTCATTTCCTTTGCTCTAGTCTAATCACTCACGCAGGTTCAACATGCTCATGGTCTCAAGTAGCTGTTAGGATATGTGCTCTTTTCTGCCTCTCTAAACTATAAGGAAAATGTGTCAGGCTGTTACAGTAATTATCACTTGCTCTACTAGAGTTTTAAATGTGTTTTGAAATTGCCAATCAAATATCGTTTTCTGCCTAGAATCAGACCATAAGTCTGTCTGCACACAGGAATTGTTGTCAGTGATTTAATTCGTGTTGCTCTTGTTCTGTAAGACTTGCACTCGTAGGAAAGGGGCAGCTCGTTTTCTTGAACTTTGATGGTTAGCATTCAGCACAAATCACTATTTCACAAATGAGAGGCAAATGCTAACACATTTGAAATCAACATGGTAGATTTTCCTTCCACTCCTGCAATCGGTGAGGTAGTTCCTACATGTTCAAAACTCCAATTAACCCTTACCACACATGTACTCTTACATACATATCTGCAGTCTTCATGCAGTTGTGCAAGCGTCCATGCAGATCTCTCTTGCACCTGACAATACACAGTCTCCAGAAGCACACTCTTTGCACACAGGCAGCTGCTTCTGCTGCACTCCCATGCTTACTATTCAGCACTGTGTGGTATTTCAGATAGCAGTGTGTAACGCTAACACATTCAACGTCACCAAGGCTCATTTCCTTTGCTCTAGTCTAATCACTCACCCAGGTTCCACATGCTCATGGTCTCAAGTAGCTGTTAGGACATGTTCTCTTTTCTGCCTCTCTAAACTATAAGGGATATGTGTCAGGCTGTTATAGTAATTATCACTTGCTCTACCACAGTAGTAAATGTGTTTTGAAATTGCCAATCAAATATCGTTTTCTGCCTAGATTCACACCATGAGTCTGTCTGCACACAGGAATTGTTGTCAGAGATTTAATTCGTGTATCTCTTGTTCTGTAAGACTTGCACTCGCAGGAAAGGGGCAGCTTGTTTTCTTGAACTGTGATGGTTAGCATTCAGCACAAATCACTATCTCACAAATGAGAGGCAGTTGCGAATACATTTGAAATCAACATGGTAGATTTTCCTTCCACTCCTGCAATGGGTGAGGTAGTTCCAACATGTTCAAAACTCCAATTAACCCTTACCACACATGTACTTTTACATACATCTCTGCAGTCTTCATGCAGTTGTGCAAGCGTCCATGCAGATCTCTCTTGCACCTGACAATACACAGTCTCCAGAAACACACTCTTTGCACACAGGCAGCTGCTTCTGCTGCACTCCCATGCTTACTATTGAGCACTGTGTGGTATTTCAGATAGCAGTGTGTAACGCTAACACATTCAACGTCACCAAGGCTCATTTCCTTTGCTCTAGTCTAATCACTCACCCAGGTTCCACATGCTCATGGTCTCAAGTAGCTGTTAGGACATGTGCTCTTTTCTGCCTCTCTAAACTATAAGGAATATGTGTCAGACTGTTATAGTAATTATCACTTGCTCTACCACAGTAGTAAATGTGTTTTGAAATTGCCAATCAAATATCGTTTTCTGCCTATAATCACTCCATGAGTCTGTCTGCACACAGGAATTGTTGTCAGAGATTTCATTCGTGTTTCTCTTGTTTTGTAAGACTTGCACTCGCAGGAAAGGGGCAGCTTGTTTTCTTGAACTGTGATGGTTAGCATTCAGCACAAATCACTATCTCACAAATGAGAGGCAAATGCTAATACATTTGAAATCAACATGGTAGATTTTCCTTCCACTCCTGCAATGGGTGAGGTAGTTCCAACATGTTCAAAACTCCAATTAACCCTTACCACACATGTACTCTTACATACATCTCTGCAGTCTTCATGCAGTTGTGCAAGCGTCCATAAAGATCTCTCTTGCACCTGACAATACACAGTCTCCAGAAGCACATTCATTGCACACTGGCAGCTGCTTCTCCTGCACTCCCATGCTTACTATTCAGCACTGTGTGGTATTTCAGATAGCAGTGTGTAACGCTAACACATTCAACGTCACCAAGGCTCATTTCCTTTGCTCTAGTCTAATCACTCACCCAGGTTCCACATGCTCATGGTCTCAAGTAGCTGTTAGGACATGTGCTCTTTTCTGCCTCTCTAAACTATAAGGAAAATGTGTCAGGCTGTTACAGTAATTATCACTTGCTCTACCACAGTAGTAAATGTGTTTTGAAATTGCCAATCAAATATCGTTTTCTGCCTATAATCACTCCATGAGTCTGTCTGCACACAGGAATTGTTGTCAGAGATTTCATTTGTGTTTCTCTTGTTCTGTAAGACTTGCACTCGCAGGAAAGGGGCAGCTTGTTTTCTTGAACTGTGATGGTTAGCATTCAGCACAAATCACTATCTCACAAATGAGAGGCACATGCTAATACATTTGAAATCAACATGGTAGATTTTCCTTCCACTCCTGCAATGGGTGAGGTAGTTCCAACATGTTCAAAACTCCAATTAACCCTTACCACACATGTACTCTTACATACATCTCTGCAGTCTTCATGCAGTTGTGCAAGCGTCCATGCAGATCTCTCTTGCACATGACAATACACAGTCTCCAGAAGCACATTCATTGCACACTGGCAGCTGCTTCTCTTGCACTCCCAAGCTTACTATTCAGCACTGTGTGGTATTTCAGATAGCAGTGTGTAACGCTAACACATTCAATGTCACCAAGGCTCATTTCCTTTGCTCTAGTCTAGTCACTCACCCAGGTTCCACATGCTCATGGTCTCAAGTAGCTGTTAGGACATGTGCTCTTTTCTGCCTCTCTAAACTATAAGGAAAATGTATCAGGCTGTTACAGTAATTATCACTTGCTCTACCACAGTAGTAAATGTGTTTTGAAATTGCCAATCAAATATTGTTTTCTGCCTAGAATCACACCATGAGTCTGTCTGCACACAGGAATTGTTGTCAGAGATTTAATTCGTGTTGCTCTTGTTCTGTAAGACTTGCACTCGCAGGAAAGGGGCAGCTTGTTTTCTTGAACTGTGATGGTTAGCATTCAGCACAAATCACTATCTCACAAATGTGAGGCAAATGCTAACACATTTGAAATCAACATGGTAGATTTTCCTTCCACTCCTGCAATGGGTGAGGTAGTTCCTACATGTTCAAAACTCCAATTAACCCTTACCACACATGCACTCTTACAGTCATCTCTGCAGTCTTCATGCAGTTGTGCAAGCGTCCATGCAGATCTCTCTTGCACCTGACAATACACAGTCCCCAGAAACACACTCTTTGCACACAGGCAGCTGCTTCTCCTGCACTCCCATGCTTACTATTCAGCACTGTGTGGTATTTCAGATAGCAGTGTTTAACACTAACATATTCAATGTCACCAAGGCTCATTTCCTTTGCTCTAGTCTAATCACTCACCCAGGTTCCACATGCTCATGGTCTCAAGTAGCTGTTAGGACAGGTGCTCTTTTCTGCCTCTCTAAACTATAAGGAAAATGTGTCAGGCTGTTACAGTAATTATCACTTGCTCTACCACAGTAGTAAATGTGTTTTGAAATTGCCAATCAAATATCGTTTTCTGCCTATAATCACACCATGAGTCTGTCTGCACACAGGAATTGTTGTCAGAGATTTCATTCGTGTTTCTCTTGTTCTGTAAGACTTGCACTCGCAGGAAAGGGGCAGCTTGTTTTCTTGAACTGTGATGGTTAGCATTCAGCACAAATCACTATCTCACAAATGAGAGGCAAATGCTAATACATTTGAAATCAACATGGTAGATTTTCCTTCCACTCCTGCAATGGGTGAGGTAGTTCCAACATGTTCAAAACTCCAATTAACCCTTACCACACATGTACTCTTACATACATCTCTGCAGTCTTCATGCAGTTGTGCAAGCGTCCATGCAGATCTCTCTTGCACATGACAATACATAGTCTCCAGAAGCACATTCATTGCACACTGGCAGCTGCTTCTCTTGCACTCCCATGCTTACTATTCAGCACTGTGTGGTATTTCAGATAGCAGTGTGTAACGCTAACACATTCAATGTCACCAAGGCTCATTTCCTTTGCTCTAGTCTAGTCACTCACCCAGGTTCCACATGCTCATGGTCTCAAGCAGCTGTTAGGACATGTGCTCTTTTCTGCCTCTCTAAACTATAAGGAAAATGTATCAGGCTGTTACAGTAATTATCACTTGCTCTACCACAGTAGTAAATGTGTTTTGAAATTGCCAATCAAATATTGTTTTCTGCCTAGAATCACACCATGAGTCTGTCTGCACACAGGAATTGTTGTCAGAGATTTAATTCGTGTTGCTCTTGTTCTGTAAGACTTGCACTCGCAGGAAAGGGGCAGCTTGTTTTCTTGAACTGTGATGGTTAGCATTCAGCACAAATCACTATCTCACAAATGTGAGGCAAATGCTAACACATTTGAAATCAACATGGTAGATTTTCCTTCCACTCCTGCAATGGGTGAGGTAGTTCCTACATGTTCAAAACTCCAATTAACCCTTACCACACATGTACTCTTACAGACATCTCTGCAGTCTTCATGCAGTTGTGCAAGCGTCCATGCAGATCTCTCTTGCACCTGACAATACACAGTCCCCAGAAACACACTCTTTGCACACAGGCAGCTGCTTCTCCTGCAATCCCATGCTTACTATTCAGCACTGTGTGGTATTTCAGATAGCAGTGTTTAACACTAACATATTCAACGTCACCAAGGCTCATTTCCTTTGCTCTAGTCTAATCACTCACCCAGGTTCCACATGCTCATGGTCTCAAGTAGCTGTTAGGACAGGTGCTCTTTTCTGCCTCTCTAAACTATAAGGAAAATGTGTCAGGCTGTTACAGTAATTATCACTTGTGATACTACAGTAGTAAATGTGTTTTGAAATTGCCAATCAAATATCGTTTTCTGCCTAGAATCACACCATGAGTCTGTCTGCACACAGGAATTGTTGTCAGAGATTTAATTTGTGTTGCTCTTGTTCTGTAAGTCTTGCACTCGCAGGAAAGGGGCGGCTTGTTTTCTTGAACTGTGATGGTTAGTATTCAGCACAAATCAGAATTTTCCAAATGAGAGGTAAATGCTAACACATTTGAAATCAACATGGTAGATTTTCCTTCCACTCCTGCAATGGGTGAGGTTGTTCCTACATGTTCAAAACTCCAATTAACCCTTACCACACATGTACTCTTACATACATCTCTGCAGTCTTCGTGCAGTTGTGCAAGCATCCATGCAGATCTCTGTTGCACCTGACAATACACAGTCTACTGAAACACACTCTTTGCACACAGGCAGCTGCTTCTCCTGCACTCCCATGCTTACTATTCAGCACTGTGTGGTATTTCAGATAGCAGTGTGTAACACTAACACATTCAACGTCACCAAGGCTCATTTCCTTTGCTCTAGTCTAATCACTCACCCAGGTTCCACATGCTCATGGTCTCAAGTAGCTGTTAGGACATGTGCTCTTTTCTGCCTCTCTAAACTATAAGGAAAATGTGTCAGGCTGTTACAGTAATTATCACTTGCTCTACCACAGTAGTAAATGTGTTTTGAAATTGCCAATCAAATATCGTTTTCTGCCTAGAATCACACCATGAGTCTGTGTGCACACAGGAATTGTTGTCAGAGATTTAATTTGTGTTGCTCTTATTGTGTAAGACTTGCACTCATAGGAAAGAGGCAGCTCATATGAAAGGATTTGAAAAGCTCAAAAAAAATATAGTAATATATTTAAATTACATAAAGGTATTTTTTTTAGTTTCTTTTAGGTATTGCTGAACAAAACTGAAATAAATTAAACATGCCTATAAAATCAAGAAAGAGAAAAGAACAGCAAAAACATCTATATTTGAAGACAACTGGACAGCACAAATTAGTTGAAGAACCTCATGTTGGAAAATAGAAAAAGTCTTCTGGTAAGCAGACTAAGGATTTTTTTTAAAAATATCCTCAAACATAGGAAAAATGTAAAAAATATATCCACTGCAAATAGTGTTTCAAGTAGAAAACAACAAGACAATAGAAAGAAAATACTAAATGCTAATGTACAATCAGAAGCAAGAAAGAATGACTTAAAAAGAAAAAGAGTATTTCAAAACATTCGTAGAAAAATGTTTCAGAGAAGAGTGATGTTCAATTTGCTTAAGGATGTGAAAAAATATAGGAAGAAAGCAACATTTTATAAGAAAAAGAAACATATTGAATCAATTGTTGCAAAGGCTTTGGAATTAAAAAGAAAACTATTCATTTTAATTTTGAACAGGATCCGTACATTAGATAAAATAGTCAATGTAATGAAGTCAAAAAGCAAAAGGAAAAGAGTAGTGAAAAACTTTTGTAAAGTGTTCTTAGGAGAATGGAAGCATAGTTCAAGTACTGAACCATTTTTTAATGAAGAGAGTTATCTTCTAAGTAATAGTTTGCTGCATGCAGTTGACACCAGTGGTCAAGCTTATGAAGTTAAAGATGGTTGTGTAATGGAAAAGGAGAAAATGGTTCCAAGAAATGAGGAAGAAGTGTTAGCTGATGAGGTTATGAGGAAACGTGATAAAGCCCCAGTGTACACTTGGAATTGTAGTAGTATTTGTACTGTACGACAAGAATATATTGATAAATTACGTGACTTTCTAAGAGAATATAGTAAAAAAAAGTGTTAAACAGAAGATTAAGGTGCTTCAAAGACTAGATCCATGCAGAGTGAGAAAGAATACTGGTTTGCAAGGACATTCTCTGGCTTGTCTTTCTAGGAAAGTTTGTCAAAGTGTTTTTCACCATTTTAGGATGCTGGCAGTACATCATACTGAAATGAGAAAGTTTGTGAGAAGATTGTATTTTGCTAAAAGTCAAGCACTAAAATCAAATGAGTTGAATAGTGCTCTGTTCCGTGGATCTGTATCAGATGTAGAGAAGGTTACTGATGATATTCAGTTTTGTTACTTTGGCAAGAAAGTGCAGGAATTGACACAGTTATTGAGGAAAATGTGGAAGAGAATGTAGAACTCACTGTTAGTAAAAATGTTGAAGATCAAATGACAAAATTTACTATCATCTCTAATGAAAGACCAAATATTACTTGTATTTGTTGCCGGAGAAGACATTTTAAAACTCAAACAAGGAATGTTGATCTCTATAAAAAAAGTGAAAAAGAAAATAATTATGAGTGGAAGGATTTTGCTACATATTTATTTCTGGAAAATTGTTTTGATTTGGGTGAAGATCAGCGTATTTGTAAATACTGTTATAACAAGTTAGAAGAAAATAAAATGCCAGCTAGAGCTGTACATAATAATTTAGAATTGGTTGATATTCCTCCAGAACTTTGTAATTTAAATACGTATGAGTCTATATTCATTCAATGTGTCCATCCGTTTCAGACTATAGTTCGTATGGAGCCCAAAACAGGTAAACTACATCCTTCAGATTTACAAAGAGGTTTAAAAGGGAGAGTTGTCTATTTGCCATTAGATTTGAAAACAAATATTGAAACAATTGATGCAGATAGTTTGGAAACTGAACCATTAGTTATTATGGTTAATGGTGTACCTACAAAGAATAAGAAAATTTGGCAGGAGCTAGTAGATGTACGAAAAGTACAAAGAGCAAATTTATATTTGAAAAGAAATAATAAATGGTATGAATCAATTTATATGGATAAAGATGAAGAAGTTTTACTAGCAGACACAGGAATACCAACTGGGCAAATTGAAAAAGTGGATAAGTCAAAAGAAGAAGAAATTTATGAACATTTCAGCATACATCCTCTTCATTCTAAAGAAGTTATGGGAAACACTATTGATCTGTTTCAGATGAAAAAAGCAAAAGGAACTCCCGTGAGTGTATGGGAGGAGAGCTTGGAAGCTCGTTGTTTTCCCCAGCTGTTTCCTACAGGAAAAGGTGGATGATATGATGAACGTCCAGTACAGATTCCTGCTTCTGAGTATCGGACTACAAGATTATATGCAGAAGATCCAAGATTTCATCAAACTATTCCTTATTTGTTCCATCTTTTATTTGAAAGTGACTTGTCTGCACTATCTTATGCAGTAAATCACATTTTAAAAACTGGAGTACATCTACATAATGTGTCTTGAAAGGATTTTATGAACAAAGTGCAACAGCAAGATGATCATTTGGAATCTCAATTGAATAATCTGATGGCTTGTCAGCGTGGGACTAATGAATATTGGTACCGACGCCATGGAAAATTGAAATGTATGTTACGGAATTTAGGAACTCCTACATGGTTCCTTACCCTAAGCTGTGCTGAGTACGCTTGGGATGATTTACTGGATTTTCTTCGAGAGGCAAATTCAAATATTGAAAACATCCAATACAAGACAGCAGGAGAATTGTGCTCATTGGATCCGGTTAATGTTTGCAGATATTTCAATCATAGATTTGAGGCTATGATGTCCTTAATCAGCAATAAAAAAATCCACCTCTTGGAGAAGTTGTGGATTTCTTTTGGAGAAAAGAGTACCAAGCAAGAGGTGCTCCTCATATTCATATGCTGTTGTGGATCAAGGATGCCCCAGAATTTGGAACAGATTCTGATGATGCAGTTTTATCTTTCATTGAAGAATATGCAACATGTGCTATACCTAAAAGCACAGAAGAAAAAAACTTAAAAGAGCAAGTTTTACGTTTCCAAAGTCATCGGTGTGGAAAATACTGTCGACGAAAGTACAAGAGTAAAGATAAATTCTACACAAAATGTCGATTTGGATTTCCACGACCTGTTCTTTCAAAAGGGAGAGTAAACAGTTTTATGTCAGCTGTGCGACATACCATTACAAGAAAATCTCCGAAAAATACCTACAACCTAAGAAGAAAAGAAGAGTCAAAATATATAAATGACTACAACCCAGTCATTTTATCCATGTGGAATGCTAACATGGATATTCAGTATGTAGCTGACAATTCTATTGCTGTTGCTCGGTATGTCACATCTTACATCACTAAATCTGAGAAAACGGAATTGAAAGAAATGTGGGAAGAGATTTCTCACGAGAAGACTGTCAGTAAAAAGCTATACAGTTTCAGTTTAAAGATGTTATCGCATCAAGAAATTGGGTCATACGAATGCTCAGATAGGTTATCATCTGCAAGTCTGTACTCCAAATCCAGAAGAATAATTTGGGTAAGTTTAGGCCTTGCAGGAATGCAAGATCGGGTACTGAAATCTATTCGAGAAATTGAATGTTTAGCAGAGAACGAACCAGAAAGTACAGACATTTTGAAAACAAACATTTTGGACACATATTACCCAAACAGAAGTCATCATCTTGAGAACATGTGTCTCTATGAAGTGCTGCAGAACTACATTTTTAAACGGAATGCCACAGAAGACATCAACAATAGAAAATATAAAGTCATTGGTGAGGAAGGATGTTTGGTGAAACAAACAAAAGGAAGTTTGATTAATCACAGGAAGCTGAGTTGCGACACTACTGACAAAAAGGAATTTTACTACTTAGCACTTTTACAGCTGTTTAAACCATGGCGTTCGGAGGATGAATTACTTGGAGATTTTCAGAGCTATGAAGATTCCTTTAATGCATGCAAAGATAACATAGAATGCAGTACTTTCTCAAATTATGTACAAATGTTAAATGAAGAAATTGAAGAAGAAGCTACAATTGCAGCTGAAGTAGCTAGAGACAGTTCTCAAGACAGTCAAAGTTCTGGTACGCTCAGTCAAGATCCCCTAGGACAACCAATCGTAGAAAATGAAGCTGCAATAGCCATGACTGAAGTGGAAACAGCTATGAATCAAGCTCAGGAAGATTTAATAAACTTACCAAATTTGGAACAACAACTGAATGATGAACAACAACAAATTTATGAAGAAGTCACAAAACAAATTGATCATGGATTACTACATGAACATAAAGAGTGCTCATGCACATCATTTGAACCAATCAGAATGTATGTGAGTGGACAAGCTGGAACTGGAAAAAGTTTCTTAATTAAAGTAAATAGAAGCTACCTACAGAAAAAAACTGATTCAACTTTGTCTTGTGTTGTTACTGCTCCAACTGGGTTAGCAGCATATAACATAAAAGGAATTACCTTACATCATTTGCTAATGTTACCAGTAGAGCATGAGAACAAAATAGAATACCACAAGCTAACAGGAGAAGCATTTTTGAAGTTTCAAGAGTGTTGAAGACAATGAAAGTTCTCATTATTGATGAGGTAAGCATGGTATCAAACTTAATGCTTGCCTTTGTGCATTTAAGAATGCAGCAAATTCTAAAGACAGACTATGACGTGTTATTTAGAGGAAAACATGTTATAGTTTTTGGGGATCTACTGCAGCTCACTCCAGTTAAAGGACAACCAGTATTTAATACTCTTACACATGAAGACACGAAAAAGTCGTTAGGAAGTATAGGTAATGTGAATATTTGGTCATACTTTGAGTACAAAGAACTCATTACCAATTTACGGCAAGCAAATGATGATGATTATGCAAGTATTCTCAAAGATATCAAAATTGGACTACTCAGAGAACATGGCAGAAAAGCTTTACAGAGTCGATTGCTATGTAATTTGTCTCCAACAGAACAAATAGTTCCAGAGAAAATATACAAGAAAATTGCAGAAACAAAAACTGTAATGTGCTTAATGCCAACACTACATGAATGCTCTACATTCAATGAAGAACTTTTGAAATTGGAAAATGAAGAGATTATAAAAATGGAAGCCGTGGATAAAATACAGCATGAAGGAATAACTATTATATTGACAGGCAAATTGAAAACTAAATTGGATTCTCTAGAGAAAAACATATCGAAAACAGCTGGCTTAGAAAAGAATCTTTATGTATGTATGAACTGTCGAGTAATTTTAAGACGTAATTTGGATGTAGAAAAAGGTTTAGTGAATGGAGCTATGGGTAAAGTTGTGGGTTTTGTTAATTACCAGAAAAAAGATGGAATTGAATTTTTAAAAATAAAATTTGGTCAGATTGAAGAGGTTAAAGACCTTAGTCGTTGTTCAGTTCGTTTTTTGCTTGTGAAAGACTTATATGTACGTAGGAAGCAGTTTCCGTTTTCTCTAGCATATGCTGTAACTATTCACAAATCTCAAGGATTAACTGTAGATAGTGCTTTTGTAAACGTTGGATCTAGTGTATTTAAAGAAGGTATGGCATATGTTGCTTTGTCACGAGTGAAAAAATTATCAGTGATGTCATGAGTGATGTCACTGACCATGTCATAAGTGATGTAATATGTGACGTCATCAGCAGTGAATTGCGGGCGCGCGAGTTATAGTTAGCTGAACTAACTATAACGGGGGAATTTCAATGGTTTTGTATGAGTGAAATGTCCAGCTAACTATAACATGTGTGAAACCTATGTTTTTTTCAGTGAATTTCCAAGGTTTTTTAAATGCTAATTCCTAACTATAACGTGTGTGAAACCTATGGTTTTTTCAGTAAATATATATAAACATATATATAAACTTCATATCTATATAAATACAAATATAAATGCATGCATACATATGCATATACATATATACATACATATGCATGGTATGTACATGAAAGTTTGAAAAACACTACTACAAGAAAATCTAAAAAGCCACCTAATTACAAACAGAATTGCTTTAACTTAAACAAGGGCGAGACCTATTGCATTTTCAATGCTTGTTTACTTTGGTTCCATCAAGAAGGCATTCAGATGTGTCACACATTTGCCATAATTTCTGAATGGTAGCACTCTAGTTGCTCATTAGATCACTGTAGTAAAGATACTGCTCACCAGGGTAGTCTGCTGCTGGTATTCAAAGTGCATGTCTCAGTCTGCATGTCAGAATTTTTTAATGAAATAGAAGAGGATTTGAGAAGTCAAAATGTGCAGTAATTTTTCTTTCTGCAGCACTAATCATAATTTTTATGGCAAAATGAACCCCCTCATTTTGTTCCTTTGCAAATTAAAGTTTTAAGTGTTACCACTTTTTTCCAATCAAGATGGCTTCAGGTGTGCCATACTTTTGTCATAAGTAAGACTGTTAGCGCTCTAGTTGTTATTTAGAACACTCTGGGACATTCTGTCACTGGGCTATACTTGGGCTACATCTGGGTGATATTTGTGCTACATTTGGGCTCTTTTGTCTCTGGTGGCCATCTTGGGATACTTATTTGTCATGAAGTTTCCTAATTTCCTCATTTACTATAGTCTCCTCAGTAGGAATACTTTCAGTTTTTTACTTTGATTCCATCAATAAGGCATTCAGATGTGTCACACATTTGCCATAAATTCAGAATGTTAGCACTCTAGTTGCTCATTAGATGACTGTAGTAAAGCTACTGCTCACCAGGGAAGTCTGCTGCTGGTATTGAAAGTGCATGTTTCAGTAGGCATGTCAGAATTTTTAAATGAAATAGAAGAGGATTTGAGAAGTCACTCAAAATTAGGCCTGGGTGGTAAATTTTGTTCCGCTCGTGGACTTTGCGATATTTTGACATTTTCGCGTTCTGCGGAGAGCGCAAAAATGTCAAAACTTTCGCAACCTGCCGCGAAACGGAAGTATCTTTCTTGTTCGCGCTTTAAAACTGCATTCTCGCGTGCGCGGTCGCGACTTACCGGGTCCCTGCGTTCGCCAACAAGTTTTCCTATCCGTTTGCACGCATCACAAGATGTTGGATTGTTGGTAGCCGGTCGCGCTATCCCGCGAGAGTTTGCGATCGCGAACAGGAAATAAGCATGACGAGCAAGATGGCGGCCCCCATTAGCGACCGCATGGGCAAGTTGGAGATATATTTCCCCGTGAGCATGCAAAAACACATCTCGAACGGGCGGGAAAAGCAATCTCCGCATCTTCGCAAAAGTTTCGCATGCGCGTGGAGATTTTGCGCGTTTTCGCGATAATTTGCCAAAGTCAATTTCGCAAATTCCGACCACCCTTACTCAAAATGTGCCCTAATTTTTCTTTCTGCAGTACTAATCATACTTTCTATGGCAAAATGAACCCCCTCATTTTGTTCCTTTTTAAATTAAATGTTTTAAGAGTTACCACTTTATTCCAATCAAGATGGCTTCAGGTGTGTCATACGTTTATCATAAGTAGGACTGTTAGCGCTCTAGTTTGTTCTTTGGAACACTCTGGGAAGCTGCAGTAGAACACAAAGGGATCAACTGACAGTCTCTGCCCTTGTTGGAACATGTTTTACTGAGACTGTCAGACTTCATTCTCACATGACTGAGAAAGATAATGTGAATTTACAGAAAATATGCTCTCAGTTTAGCTTATAGATCACCTTCCAAACCTCTGTGGGAAAAGCATGAGAAAATAGTTTTCTCTCAAACATGATTGATGATATCCAGGCAGAAGGCTTCTTCACATGGTAAAATCACCTTAGAACATACCACAATTCCTAAAATGAGTATGGTACCATCAACAAATGATTTATAATGTAACTAAAGTCTTAAAACCTTCTATTAACTGCAATGCTTTTTAATGAGGTGCTATCATGTATATTGCTCCCAAGATGGCTGCCAACACTTCTTGGATGAAGTGCTGACAGCCAATCAGATCTCACGATGCGATGTGTGGTTAGGCTCCGCCCAGATATATATGTGATTTTACTTTTGATTTTCTCAGGAACTACTGAACGGATTTATAGTTTCTATTTTTGAATGTGTGTATCAAAGGTTATATTAGGGGGAGAGGAGGTCTGCCACTCTATCACAAGGATGATGTCATCAGTGATGTCATCAGTGATGTCATTTGAGATGTCATCAGTGATGTCATGAGTGATGTAACTGACCATGTCATGAGTGATGTAATATGTGATGTCATCAGCAGTGCATTGCGGGCGCGCGAGTTATAGTTGAACTAACTATAACGGGAGAATTTCAATGGTTTTGTACGAGTGAAAAGTCCAGCTAACTATAACGCCCCTGAAACCTATGGTTTTTTCAGTGAATATATATCGGTTCCAAATTTGCTTCTGCAACCCACGGACCTCCGAAGCCCGGTCCAACAATATGCTTCAATTTCCAAAGAACTGAATGTGGACGCCGCGTCGTTTGGAAAGTTACTTTAATGTCAGCTGTATATATATATATATATATATATGTGTGTGTATCTTTTTTTTTAATGTCTTTTACTGCACTGACTTTCCTTGAAGGGTAGTGGAGCGCTGTACAGAAAAAGCATTGGCAGTACATAGAAAATAGGTGCAGTACAAAAGGATATTTTAAGATTGATGTGCAGGGCATATAAATAATCGGGGCAAAAGCGAGAAATGTGATCAAGGAAATAAAAGATCAGTAATATTGTAAAAATAGGGAGTAGGGAGACAGTTCATTGGAAGAACAGAGGATCACAACATTTTTTTTATAAAAGATACACACAACACATAATAGGTACCAGAATGTTGAAATTAGTCTGAATCGCTTCACAAATAAATATAAGTGATATGTCCTTGCATGAACAGAGAATGCTAAGAATTTACCATAGAAGATTTAAGCCACAGTTTTGTGTACAAAACATAAAGTAAGGCAGAATTAACCTACCATGAAAAAGAATGTGTATATTTACATGTTACTATGATGTTGAGAACAGGTTCCTTCATATATAAATACGGGGTTTATGTCAGCCTGGCATGGTCCATTGTGAGTTAACTTAGGGATACTTATCAATATTATCCAAGTGGATGGGAACACTCAGATAGTTATTGGCTTGGTTGGGCTCAAATAGCCTGAAGAGAAGCCGAGGGCCATAGTTCACACGAGTCAATAATCACCTGGGAATGTCCTTTCCCTAGGATAACATTGCTTTTGCAAGCCGTACCCTTAAAATCTGGGGTGAAATCCACAAGTTATTTTTATTAGATGTGATTTCCATTGTATTATTTATGTGGAAGAGTACAAGATGCCTACTTGTTGGATTTTGTTTGGTGATAAGGCTCCGCCACTTAGTCCTACTAAAATGCAATGTAGCAAATGCTCGTTTTCAGGGTCACAAAAAAAGATCATATAGAAAGGGTGATAACAGATATTATTTACAATCTAAATCATTTATTGGTGGCGTGATACTAATTTAAGGTGAGTTTAATCTGTGAAAATGGTGATCTGTGCTGATACATGATGAACCATCTTTCAGAGAAAACAGATTTCTTTCGTGTCATTCTAGTGGCTATTTATGATTAGCGCTCCAGAGGCCAAAAATACACAAACATCTTCCTCATCCACATGACAACAAAGCATAACGTGCTGGGAGAAACATGTATTTCCAACTGCAGCAGCATTCTGATATTCTTCATTCTGTGTTTTGCTATGATTCACCATGCAGTTGTAATGAATACTAGAGCTTTAATATTCTATATGCATGACAAATGTCAGATATACTTGAATGTAATGTTGATGGAATAGGAGCTGTAAAATTGAAAAAAAAGTGTATGGATGAGATAGTAGTAAATTATTGCAAATGGTGAGTGCAGTAATTTTTTCATGGAAATTGGTCCAGAAAGCTAAAATGAGGACACGCTTTCTATAAATGGTTGAATATCTTACTCGTCCATGGGAAAAACCTACTGAGTGAAACATGTACTTATAGCTCATGTAGCAGCTGTCAGTTTATTCTCCGGTTTTCTGCTCTTGCTTCATCACAGAGTTCTAATGAACAACTAGACTGCGAAAATTCTATAATAATGACAAAAGTGAGACACTCCTGGATACTATGTAACTTGATTATGAGCTGTTGAATTTAAAGGTTTTTATATAGAGCAGGCTGAAGTAAATACTTAATAAAGATATAAATCCAGCAGTTTCAACACACTTAAGGGGAAGCATGGGTTTTTAGTCATTCATCACACACTATATTTTTAAATAGATAAAAATATTCAATGAGGGACATCCCTACTTATGTCTAACATCCATTTTCCACATCTGTTTCTCAGGCAATCCTTTCTGTTAGTCACATATTAATTCCTTGATTTTAAAATAGTAACCCCTCAAGAGGGTATATAAGCTCTGCCCAAACCCGAATCGTTGCTTGGCCTCACTCCCTGCAGAGCAAGCTTCACCATTCCCACTTACGTAAAAAATCCTTCCAGAACCAAAAAGCACTCCAGACTCCTTCAAGTCCATCTGAACTTGTGGTTCCCGTGGCACCCGCTACCTCTACGTCTGTCGCTCTCTCCTGCACTCCTTGTGCAGCTGCTCCAGACCCCGCGTCTCCCTGAGTCAGGGCTTTGAGATATTCTTCGAACTTCAGACAAGTTGAAGAATTAGGCTAAGTACATGATATCAGGTTAGTGTACATTAAATCTCCTACAGTAGTAAACATGATTGAGTATCCCCATCTCTAAAGACCCATCCATTTTGTCTACGTGGTTTACTCCAGTGTTTATTGTGTGTTTATATTCTGTAGCCTCCCTACTACCTTGGTGCTAGACCTATAGCCCGCAAATATTAAAGAATTGAGCTCCGTGTTTCTCTGAGGACCAGTAATGCCTAGAGAAAGCACTTCATATTCTTTGATTTACGTATGGGCCTTGTACCGAAATCTGTATTTCAAGTTATTCCTAGAGGTGACACACTCCAATCTGTGATTGGTTATTCCGTTCTCATGCTGAGCTGCTGATTAAACCTGTTTGTGTCACCAAATTTAATGCATGCCCATTTTATGCAGAGACTTGTTAGTGTACTGTTTGTAACTGCCTTCTCCTGCAATTTCCAGGACATTGCGCCATCACAAAAATAGAGGTTCTGGTCCCATGCACATCTACCTCACAAAACATAGAAGGTCTCAGAAGTGACAGATCCTATTACACAGTGTGGCACAGTTGCAGAGCAGATCCAATACAGCAAGTCTCTCTTTTACTATTTTATTCCAACCCCTCCTTTCCCCCAAGAGCCCACTTTGTTTAAGGAGTTTCCATTCTTTGAAAGGACTAAGCCATCAAAGGATAGGAGGCTCAGCATCGGCTCTGGTGTCTTATCTGTGGTTGGGACCAGGTGAGTGTATGACGTTACCCACAGTTGTTATGTCATAAAAGAAATGTAGACTGCTCTGATAGGGCTCTCACATAGCCTGTCAGTGCAACACTGGAAAAGCAGAAAGCACATCAGAGTGAGGAGTGTAAGGAAGGCACAGCGGATGGTGAGGGTGGGCCAGGTTTTTTGTGTGGAATGGGAGAGGTCATGTTGTGTAAGGCTCCCGCCCTATTTCTCCGCCCCTGCAAAAATTGGTTATAAAGCTTTTCCATTTTTTCCTGTAGTGAATGGCTGCCTTTTAGGGTCACAAATAGAAATCACACATAAAAAGGATGATATTAGATTCTAGTCACAATATCATTATTTATTGGTGGCATTGTGCTCATTTTAGGAAGTGTGGTGAGGTCCAAAGTTAGTTCAACCTGTGAAACGTGATTATTTTTTAGGATTTGATGTAACATCTTTGATTGAAATCAGTTTTCTCTAATGATTTTCTCATGGAATGTTTAGTTGGTACTTTGTTTTGCAAAAATGAGAGCATATTTTCTGTATTTCACAAATACCTTCCTCATCAATGTGACAAAAAGATTGGCATGCTAAGTAAATTTTTTACTTCAAACAGCAGCAGTCTCTTAGTTGATCCTCCAGTGTTCTAATATAGCTTCAAAATAATAATATTATATTTATATGAGAAATGTGAGGAGCACCTGAATGTCATGTTGGCAGAATAAGAGTTGTAGATTGCAACAAATTATCAAAATTGGGCAGGGAGAAATGTTATGGAAATTGTGCTTAGTGCTCCAAAAAGCTAAAATTAACATTCAGTTTCTGTAAATTTTCAAACAACTTTCTTGTCATCTGAGAACAATGTCTGGCATAGTGGGTGAAACATGCACTTTCAACTGCAATAGCATCTCTTATTTGATGCCCAAATGTTCTACTCTAGCTTTAACACAGAGCTCTAATGAAAAACTAGGATGCGAGGGAAGGGAAGTGCTTCTTGACTATATTTCACTGGAATAGAAGCTGTTCTCTATTGAACAAAAGAAGTTAATAGTTAAGTCAAATAATCTTTATTCGGTTTTAGAGATGAAAACCACAAAAGCACATATTAATATAATAATACATTAGTAACATCTAATAAGAAAGTATCCTCACAGGGCTCAGCCGGCGAAATAAAAATAACTTGTACCAATGGGAATACAAACATTCAATGGCTCCAATATCATGTGTGCTCTATCAATAAAACATTTCAACCAGAATCAAAACAATAAAAAAGAATGAGCTAGTTAATCACAGCTGGATCTGAGTCTGATGGCAGATTTTAAATATTTAAGTACATAAAACACAGTGCTACCTGTCAGTATTTGTAAGAAGATAAAGCTGGGTGAACTTGCCTAAAATTAGCCTTTTTCAGAATCGAGGACTTTCTAGGAATTTCATAAAAACTACAAAACATCATAAAATGAATAATTTCCTGTGGAGATTGACCATCACAGCCACAGGATAGTAAGGTTTGACCCCTACTACAACCCCTTGGGTGATCAAGGAATCGGTGAAAAGATCAAATCGGAACCTCGTTATCAGGAATCTGTCATACGTGTTTATGAATACCAGTAAGTAAGGCTCAGCCGACTTGGAGGTTTTTAACATGACAAAACTATGTATGCTAGGCTTCAGGAGCTCCCACTCTTCTCTTGCCATAGCCCGCTGCACAAAAAAAGGTGCCTTTATGAGGTTCAAGTCTCTCATAGTTGCCGGTCTGGTAAAAATATCACCTCTACCCGGGCTTGTTAAGCTCACTTCGATGTACTTGAGCGGCGGTACACATTGGACGTGATCAAGGGCCAAACGATCTTTTAATATGAGTTTATTTAATGTTATCCCCTTACCAGCCCAAGTTTTTAATGATAGGGATACAGGACGAAACGCTATCAGGTCAGTAATACAGACATACCAAGCTCCTTATGTATTGTGAAAGAGAGGGGTGCCTTGAGGAACGGATAGAAGCCGTCTCAGAAACTTATTTTCCACAATTTGCAGGCCCTCAATTTTAGTATACCCCCACATTTCACTGCCATATAATGCCTTGGAAAGACACTTAGCACTGTAGAGGTTTAGTAATGCTCCCATTGGTCTTTTCCCCAATCTGGTTGTAAAATTAAATATGGCTGCTGACTCTCTGGATAGGTCATTTCTCTTACGGGTAAGTTGATGCCCCCATTTCAGCTTATCATCCAACAAAACACCCAGGTATAAAAAGACACTCGA
Organism: Triturus cristatus; assembly: GCF_964204655.1. Classification (NCBI taxonomy): domain Eukaryota; kingdom Metazoa; phylum Chordata; class Amphibia; order Caudata; family Salamandridae; genus Triturus; species Triturus cristatus. Next base: position 622,373,127 of record NC_140585.1, read on the forward strand.
CCTTGGGACGGGAGTGGGCCCTACCTTGAAGGTATATGGCCTGCTGGGGCGGGCCCCTATTTGCATGATGAAGGATTTAGAATTGTTAACCATAAGGTCCTGCTCCCCTATAAACTGGATGAAAAAGTTTAGTAACGTTTGTAACCCCCGTTCCGCCCTAGCCATCAAAACGGTATTGTCTGCATACAGCAGAACGGGAAGCCCACGCCGTCCTACCAGGGGAAAGTCTGCCTTGGTGTCTATAAGGGTCTTCTCCAGGTCGTTGATATGTGCATTAAATATAAAAGGGGCCAAGATACAACCCTGTCGTATCCCTCTCCTGATAGCGAACAAGCGTAAGACCTTCATGTCACCGAAGTAGTGCACGGCCGCCCTTGTGTCTTGGTGGAGATCCTGTGGGAAAAGGACTTTATTCCTGTCTACCCCCAGTGAGAGCAGGGCCTGTCACAACCTGCATCTGTTCACGCAGTCAAATGCGGGAGAAAGGTCCATGAAGGCCAAACAAATTATGCCTGTGCGAGCAACAGTGAGGGGTTAATCATATATGAAACCAACTTCTTCAGAAACACACAAACAGAAATGTGGGGTTTTAAGTCATGTATGACATAATATATTTTTAAAGGGCTAAAAACAGTTAATGAGAGAGATCCCTACCTAAGTTTAGCATCACCTTTGCTCAACTGTTCCCTTAGACCATTTATCATGTTTGTTGCCTAATGCCTCTTTAATTTAGAAAAAGTAACATTTTGGTAGACATAGATGTTTTTCTGATGTCATTTAACTGAATAGCAGTAGATTTTTTTAAGTTTCGCAAAGCTAATTGCTGACAGATGGCATATTTAAAATTAGAAGATGTCGTTGAATATGGGCAGTGACACCCTGTAAATAAATTGCTGTTTTGAGTATTTCATTTTGCCAGCACTTCCCTATGTCATTTGTTACATACTCCTGCATGAACATGCAACAGTTACAATAACAATTTTTGTTATTTAAATATAAGGAAATTATAAAACATGTTTAAAAAGATATATTTATTATCTATGGAAAATGTCTCTCTGTACACCATACAAACAACTACATTTAACTAAAGGTAATTAACTAAATCAATGAGGCTATTATTTTTAAGCAGTGAAAATTGTCACAGACTACACAATGTTATCAACTGGGAAAACATTAAATATATGGTCAAAAGTTATTAAAAGAAATGTTTTCAGGGACTCATTTATTTCAGAAACATGTAGCGGAAGGGATTAGAAAAATGTTCATGTACGTATTCAGGTTTCTGCACAGAAAAGGGAACGATTTTAGAGTGTTGATCCTGAGTATAATGTCTCCAAGTGCAGGCACATTCTGTGACCTTGATGAATATGTGTATTTGTAAAGCACACGTTTGCCCAAGGGTATCTTGGCTTTAAATAACAGATATTTATTGTTACCCAACTCAGCGGTACTCTTCTATCAACCTCAGAAGGATGAAAGGCTGAGTGGACCTGCCAGGATTTGAACATGTGACCATGTGGTCAAACACAGGCGTGTACTATGGACACATTAGCCCACTAAGCCACCAGCCCCAGTGAACACACTAACTCTTTATTAGACCGGAATGATTTTCACAATCATAGGCAGCAGGAAGGGGGCGATGGCATAGCAAATTGGATTGATACTGCAATGAGGCATGTCTTGGGTAATAGCTATAAATCGTCTAAGTAGATCTCAGCTGACTAGGAGCCAATCAATACACAGTATTTTGGTAGAGTACAGTTGTCTGATTTACAATAAAAAATTAGTCAAGATTTCTATTTATTTATGAAAGTGTTGAGAGGTGGAGCATTCCTGTGGGAGTGAAGCGGGTGTTCTATATTTTGGGACTGCTCCAAAGAATATGCTAGAACTGATTTTCACCAAAGGCCAACAAAATTACATCTTTTACATGAAGCTTTCATTTTAATTTACTTGGTGTGGCAACATAGGGGTGAACTACGTTAATCTTTGATCACATTTAGGGGGTGGTTTAAATTCTAAACTTTATGAAGTTTCCCTGATTGTGGTGGAGGGTGGTTAACCAACCATAACATTAACCAACTAATAACTTTAGTTAGACCTGCCGTCCAAAATGGACTGGACATCATTCAGCATGGATTTACACTCCTTCCTTCTCTGCTTCTGTAGCATCCTTCCCAGCCTGGGAGCATGCAAATGAAAATGCCACACACGGAGCACTGTAACAGATGTCTTTATTCTTCACCATACAATCACACAATAGCACGCATTGCGCCATGACTTTAATAACCACACCTTCACACCTTCCAGCACTTGTGTAATTCCTGTTTAAAAGTCTGCAGAGAACCTCAGGGGGCCTAGTGCTCATGATCTTAAAGTACAATAAAATAAATTAAAAGTACAAACAACATTAACATCATATTTCCTCAATAAGATGTAATGGCGCTCGCAGTGGTCGGCCAGATCAGGTGTGATGAGATAATTGAGGGGTACCATGATCATTGAGCACATGGCTTGTTTTAGACTGATTCCCTCCAATGATGGTAGCTGAATCACTTTCTTGTGGGTACCCTTAAATCGTTCTCCAACACCATTAGCCTGAGGCCAGTGAGGCGTACTCTTCTGATTCATGATATTGAGTCAAACGAGAAACTCCTTGAATTATTTGCTATTGAAAAGCGTGCCGTTGTCAGATTTGAGAACAGTGGGATTACCCCACATTGCAAAGATGTCATCAAGCCACTTGATGACTTTGTCATGGGTTGTCGCTGATAAGTCTTCTACCCAAGGAAAAAATAAGAATTCACCAATGACTACCATGAGATGATGAACATTTTTAAGGGGTTCATAGCAATCAACAGCTACTTTCTCCCACGCATGCACAGGAAGGTCTGACATGGTCAATGGATGCTGCATCACTTTGGTAGATAAGCAGTTACACAAATGGCACACTTTCTAATCTTTCTCAACTCGTTCATCCAAGTGAGGGAACCACACTCGATCTCATTGTTCTCTTTTGGGAGCTATAATGCCACAATGCCATTCATGGACTAGCTCAGTGACTTGCTGTCCTAGGCTCTCAGGGATGACGCTTCTTTAGCCTCTCAATACAATACCCTCTCGGGTGACAGATAGTTAATCCTGTACATTTATGAATTTTTTTAACCCCTTCGGTGCTCATGACGGAATGGTTCCGTCATGACCCACGGTTGAGCTGTGCTCATGACGGAACCATTCCGTCATGACCACACCCGCGCAAGATTCCGCCAGCACAGCGGCGGAATCTGCGCAGCATCGAAGGGGTTAATTCAACATCATCAACACATGGTTGATTGCTTTTCCTCCATGCTTGAGTTGAGTAGCAGCAATAATCTGTTCAATGAACTATGGCGATATAGCAGCACTCAGGAAAAGCAATCAGAAGTGTTTTGATCTTTTCCCGGCTTGTGAACAATTTCATAGCAATACTCTTTCAGTCAAATGTGAGGGGACATTTTAGCTTTTGGATTTCCATAGATAGAGAACAATCCCTGGGGGTCTGTGATAATGGTGAATCGTTTTCCTTAAAAAAACAAATGAAAATGTTTGCAGGACCACACTACAGCCAGGCTCTCCTTTTCCGGCTGAGAATAGACACGTTCATTTTCAGACAGCTTCGAATGGCATAGGACATAATGGGACATATTTACAAGCCCCTTGCGATGCTAGTACGTTGCTTATTGTGACGCACCGGCGATGCAACCTGCTGCCCCATATTTAAAAGAAAACGTAAAGCCACTCTGCGTGAAAGCCACACTTTACGTGAAAGGGACATGCCATGGGTGTTGCTGTGGGTGTTCCCATGCAACATCCATGGCTTCTGTCGCATTTCCAGACCTACGAAAAATTGTAAACCTGGAAATGTGTTAGAATGCTTCCTCTCCCGAGGGGAGGTGTAGGGAGGTGCAACGAGGTGAAATATTTTAATTTCTCCTTGTTTCTTTCCTCTTTCTATGCGTGCTGCATTCTGAAGCACACATAGGAAGAGGAAATCACCTCTTGTGATTATTTTTGTGCAAGAAGGAATCCCTTCCTGCACAAAAATAATCATCCCCATGATGCAGGCACCCTTGCACCAAGGTGCAAGGGTGCCTGCATCGGTGCATGGCAGCTAATTGTGCGCCAGCGCAGGGAAGAGCAAAGGGAGCCATCATTTCATTGTAGATATGACGCATCCCTTTGCTTCAGAATTAACACAGCCCGGCCCAGGCAAATGGCTTGGGCACCACACTTTATTAATTCCTTGTAAATAAGGCCCAATGTGTCTCTGAGCATTTGGATGACCATTGTGTTGAGCAAGAATGGCCGCTAGCCCAACCAGGCTTGCGTCTCCTTGGATCTCAGTATGTGGCTTGGGGTCAAAATAGGCCATATCAGTTACATTCTCAATCACATGTTTTATTCTTTTGAAACTTTGGTCACATTGGCGAGAACGCTGGAATGGGACATTTCGCTTTGGTAAGTCTCTCAATGGGCAATCACTAATGCAAAGTCACAAATGTACATTGAGCAACAACTGGCCAGGATGGCAGCATGGTAACGTCTTGTGGGGGACAAGTAGATGACAGTGCTTTTATGAGACATTTTCCCATCAAAGAATGTGTGTTCAAAGAATTTAAGTTTGGTCTTGTGAAACTCACACTTTGTAGCTTTCAGAGTGAGTTTTACATCAGCAAATAACTGGCACACTGGTGTAAAAGCCTTCTCATGCTCCTTTCGTGTTATCCGAAATACCGGTATGTCATCACAGTAATTGAAAGCATGTGTAACAGGTTGAATTATTCATTGTATAACATCCTGAAAACTCAGTATTTTGCATCTGAACAAACCAATATAAGTTGAAAATGTAGTAATGTACCTGGAATTATCTTCCTACTTGAATTGATGTTATCCATTGTTCAAGTCAAGCCATTAGAAGACTTTGGTTCCATTTAACTGCATGATCATGTCCACTATGTGGGAACAGGATGTCTTTCTCTCTCCATTGCTTTGTTGGCCTGGCGCATATCAACAAAAATGCGCACTGCACCTCCACTGTTCTTTTTTGGCACCACCACTATGGGCAAGGGTCATGACATAGGACTGGTGGAGTGTTCAATGATGTCATGTTTCAACAGAGTTTCCAGTTCTTTGTCAACTACTTATTGCATGTGAAAGTAATTCTACAGTGCTATTGTGCAACATGGTGAATGTCCTCATTAATAACTCCTTCCAAGAGTGCGAGTTCACCCCTTCCTTATTGGCCATACAATGCATCATCACCCCCCCCCCCCACTAAATCATTCAGGGACACAGTTTATGGTGCATAAAGACTGCAGTTTATTACACAACATGAATCATGCATTTTGCCACGGTATAAACTATCAGATTTGGAAAACCGGGCCAGACGCAACAACTTAAGAATTCTGGGGATTCCAGAATGTCAAGAGGGTACCAATATCCGCCAATTGTGGTCGAGTTGTTTGAGGAAGCATTCCCGGATCTCCCTCAATGGGATTGGAAGACCCAAATTCAGAGGGCGCACCGTTTTCCTTTTAACACACGCAACAAAGATGACCGCTCAGATGGTCGCTCTGATGGACGTTTCGAAGGTCGCCCTCATGCCATCCTGATCTCTTTGAATAACTGTCTGGCTCGAGAGTCCTTGTACGATCTGGCCAGGCCTGATTGCAAAAGAATGGGGAAAGGCTGCAGCTTCTTTGTTCGTCCTGACTACTGTCAGAGAACAGTGGAGCTTCGCTGGCATCTGCGACAATTAATGCCAGAATTCCAGGCAAAGGGGGCTCAGATCTTTCTCTTGAATCCAGCCAAGCTAAAAGTAATCTATAAGGGGCAAACTCAATTTTTCAAGCAGAAGCTCAGGCCAATGAGTACATATTGTCCCTGAATCCCGGACAAAAAACCTGACTCAATTCCCAGGTCACATATGTGAGATTTGATTGTTAGTGTCAGGTCTGCACTGTCAGGCCCCTATTTCCTCTTTTTGCTCTATTTCCTTTACTAGTCATTATGGAGTATTTTTTTCTTTTAAGTGGGCAGTAGCGAGAGTGTGAGCTCTTCTAGCTCAGCATCACAAGGGACCGAAGGTCCCCATGCCCTGGTTAATGGGTTCTTTTTCAGGGTGGGGGGCTGGTCAGGGGGAGGTCGCTCTGAGGAGGGTGGGGGGAAGTGGGGGGTGGGGCACAAAAGGCTTTTGGCAAAAATAGTCACGGCAGACAACACCAGAATTTCATTAAACAACATTTGGCTATATATACTTTGGATGGTACTTTGATAACAGACAGATGCCCGATTTGTCTAATACTTATAGGGCTGCTCTTGACAGGTTTTTTTTCAGATAATGGGGAGGCATAACCCTACTCGAATCTGTTCTTTAAACTGCTGATGGCTAAATGACAGGAAGAAGAGGGGTATTTTAGCTAAGCTCATCAGGCACTTAGATATAGATATACTCTGCTTGCAGGAGACTCATGTCTCCTGGAAAAACCGTACCTGGATGAAGGAACTTGGTCTAGATCTGATTGCCTGCTCTCGTCAAACTTCAACAATTAGGGGTGTGGCCATCCTGGCTAGGCAAGGCATTTGTACCACTAAGCAAGTGAAGGTGGATAATGTAGGGCATTGGGCAATTGCTAATATTCGAATTAGGGGATCATCATATACTATTTGTTGTATATATGGCTCCAATTTAGACGACCCCACCATTTTGAGTTTTTTTAGCATTGAGCTCGCTCTGTGGCCCTCCCCTAAAGTTGTATGTGGGGATCTCTTAACATCCACTTAAATTCTAATTTTGATTTATATAAGAATATTCCTTATTCTGGCAGGAAGGGCAGGACATTCAAAGCTATCCGTGGGTTCTGTCATGAACATGCCTTGATAGATTTCTGGCAAAATCTTCACCCGACTGAGCCTGGATTTACTTTCTTCTCAGCTCCCCATAATAAATTTATACGCTTAGATTACTTTTTCGTCACTGACCCATCTCTTGAGGGAACTAGCTGTGAGATAATTCCCTGAGTAATCTCTGATCACAACCCGCTAATTTTACAACTACCGCTCAATGGTCCAAAACCAGGAATGCCAACTTGGACATCTGAGCGAAAATTATTACTTGATCAAGAATATTGTAGGTACATGTCAAGCTGGATCATAGACTTTTTTCTGAGAAATAAGGGTACTGCTCCTGCGTTAATAATCTGGGATACTTTCAAGGCGTTAGTGAGGGGTGAGACCCTCAGCTTTTCCCTACATCGTCAGAAGGTCATCAAGGAAAAGATCAATAGTTGGGTCAATCAACTTCGGGAAGCAGAGCACGAACTTATTCATGTAATTTTGGACCACACCCAAAGGGAGAAGTGTCAGCGACAGATTGCTATAGTCATAAGCAAAATATATCAGTATTTTGCTGAGGAGCTTGCAGATAAGTTTATTCAGCACAAATCAGATATCTAAGAATTTGGCGAAAATACAGGCAGATTATTGGCTAAAAGAATACAGCATAAGGGAGTCATGAATCGTATAAGTCGGATTAAAAATAAAGAAGATCAGATTTAGGAACAACCGGCCAAGGTGCTCGAGGTGTTCCAAGTGTTTTATAGAGTACTCTACGCTCCAGAGGGTGACGCAATTCTACCAGAACAGGAATATCTATGTGACTATGTAACAGCTAAGGTTACACAGGATCAGGCAGTCACACTCTCTTCCCCAATAACCAGGCCGGACCTGGAACTAGCGATTTCTTCACTGGCAGCCGGGAAGGCCGCTGGCCCCGATTCATTACCCCTTGAATTCTATCGAACTTTTAGGCATATCCTAATAGGGGAATTGGAATCCCTGTTTGCACTTGCCCAGACTGGTAGGACCCCTGATTCATGGCACAAGACCACCATTGTAGTCTTTAGGAAGAAGGACTAGCGCCTCCTCCTATCGACCAATTTCCCTAATATGTGCTGATAGTAAAATATTTTCTAAAATTATTGGTCATCGTCCCTCTAGTGTCTCCTCGCCAGCACAGTTTCATGTCTGGCCAGGACACATCCGATCATATCAGACGGGCAATAGCATTATTTGACTGGGCTCAAGTGCGGAAACAACCTTTGGCAATGATCCTGTTGGACGCCAAAAAGGCGTTCGACAAGGTCTCCTGGGATTTCCTATGGCAATTATTAAAAATCAAGGGATTTCCGCCAGAGTTCATTATAGCCATACAAGCCTTATACATCTCCCCAAAGGCCTCGGTTCGAATCTCCGGACAAGAATCAAGCCCCTTCTCGACAGCAGAGGAACCCGTCAGGGATGCCCCTGCTCTCCGCTCTTGTTCTCAATTTACATTGACCCCTTTCTGAGCAAGTTAGATAGCAATATATCGATACAGCCAGCTGTTGTTAACAATATGGCTTATAAAACCTTAACCTATGCCAATAACATCTCTATTTTCACAAAGGATAGCTGTCTGGCTCTTCCTGCTGTTTACAACGAAGCTAAACAGGCCGGTAAACCTGTAGGACTCCCAACTGCTTCAGTCGTAACCTATTTAGGGGTTAAGATTACCCCCATAGTAGAGGAGATACCAGAAATAAATATACTACCCATCATTAAAGAAGTGAATCAAACTCTTGAGAGATTAGACCACTTGGACCTCTCCCTCCAGGGTCGTTCTAATGTATTAAAAATGTCTATACTTCCGAAATTCTTCTTTCTATTCAGGATCATCCCAATCGAGTTCCCACGACAGCTTATCTTCAGTGCAGAAAGGGCGTGCCTAAGATTTTTTTGGGGGTATCACAAAGGCAGAAGGGCCTCTAAATGGCTAATACTCCCCAGATCAAGGGGTGGGTGGGGGTTACCCTCTCTAATGTTATATCATTGGTCCGCACTTTTACAGCTAATGGGAGCATTAATATCAGGGGGTAAATCAGTGGTGCCTGAATTTGCTAGACCCACAATCTTTGAAATGTTACTTGGTGAAGATGCACGTAATTGCCTAGTCAGGAAAATCGAGCCAAGTTACTATAAGAAAATACAATTCAAAGTTATACAATCAATGTATTCCGTTTGGAAAAAGGTTCGAAGACGGTCTGACATAACTAACATCAACGCATATACCCCCCTTCTCTCTCACGGTCTTTCACCCCCAATCTTCTTGGATGCAGTTACTTTCAACTGGGCTAATCTAGGGATTAAAGTACTGGGCGACCTCTTCCCTGATAGTCAATTCGCTTCCTTTTCTGATCTTCAAGACAAATATGGGCTTCCAACTAGGCATTTATTAAAGTTCTTACAAATTAGAAGCTATCTGTTGAAGATAGCAACTTCAGGAGCTGCAAAGTTCGAGAAAATACCTCTTGTAGGACTTATTGAAAGAATAATCAAGGATTGGGCTTATCTATCAAACACTGGTCTCTGACCTGCCCGACGATCTAAGAACCCACAATGTCAAGTGGGACCGAAATTTGGACGAGTAGGCACCGATCTGGCAGCCTCCTTGGAGGTTGCCAGCCAGGTCCTAATAACCGGTAGGCTCAGAGCACAACACTACATGTCAATTTTTGATCTATACTACACTCCTGGGAAAATCTCCAAATGATCTAGCATTCGAGGGAATATGTGTAGTAGATGCGGCTCTCCTGCTGCTGATACAATCCACATGTTTTATTCCTGTACTAAATTGGCTCAGTATATTTTAGATGTTGAATTCTTTCTCGTCCAGATTACGGGTAAACCTTTGACTATTACATCTACATTAGTGATTCTGGGGGTCGATCAGATATAAAGTTTGGTCGGACGGAGTAAAGCTGAAGACTGCTTCTTGCTTATCGCCATGTCTGTCTTCAGAGCAGTTATTACATCTCCATGGATTAGTCCTGATCCACCCACCTTTTCTAATTGGAGGGCTCGTTTACTAGCGATATACAATATGGAAATAGCAGCATACAGATTAAAAGGCAGAAGAAGGCAGAAGAAGATGTGAGTTGGGTCAGACAATCTGGGCCCCTATTATAGACTGGATAGGCTGGATCTGTATGAATATGTTTTTTTTTATGGGAAAAGGTCTGCCAAATTTTGGCATCTTTTTTTTTCTGTTAAGCACAGTATGTAATAATTTGCATCTTTTACTGTATCCTCTTTCCTCGGTAGCTTTTCTGTTTTCTTGTTTTTGTTGTCTGCAAAATAATTATAATTATAAAAATGATATTAAAAAAAAAAAAGAATCATGCATTTTGCAACTTACTGGTTGGTCATTCGCCCCCCATGTTTGTTTGTTACATATTCCACTTCTCGGTTAAACAGTGTCCCAATGGTTTATCTCTATTTCATGCTGACAGCACTGATCCTGCGCGATGACCCCTTTTGGAGGTGTCTCAGGATCTGTGGATTCTAGGCTTACAATGCTACTGACCTTGTGGGTGGCTGTCAGATTGCAAGTGCCGTTCCACTTCCTTGGACCCTTGCTGGCCACTCACCTGCTCCCCCATTTCCCCGCCGTGTGGCATCCCAAGGACAATGATTGAGCAACTCATCTATTCTTGCTGTCATTGTGTGCTGTCATCTGCTCCCACGTGTCCCTGCCATGAGGCATCCCAAGGACACTGTTCGAGTAGCTCTTCTACCTAGGTTACTCTTTCTGTGCTCCCTCTGCCACACTGCCATCAGTTTCCTGATCGGGGGCATCTCCGCCTTCTGCCCGTTCAAGAGAAATCCAGCTGCTCTTGCACTCCAACTATGTTGAGTAAGAACATGTCCATTCCTACCTCGGTTAAGTGTACCCCATCCTCTGAGTGATAACCTCGTGTCTTGAAGTTGATCAGTATGAAAATTAAAGTTGTGCTGTTCCTGAATGATCTAAAATTCAGCAATATGCAAAGGACAGTAGGCTACAGATTCAAAGAGATGGGAATCCATTTCTTTGGAATATAATGCCCTCACACACCCAGTTGGGTGTCATGCTTCATCATCGGGCTGCTCCTCGTCTGTCCAGCACTGCAATGCCTGACGGGCTCCCGATGAGGGGCACTTTGGTGGAGATATTTTTCCAAATAGCCGTTTGGTGCCGTGGGGGTGAGAGATTTAGTGAGTGTAGATGAATAAGTGGTGTGTGATGTTTATGTTTAGGCATATTTGTGAATATTGAGGTTGATCAGCCCATGATGCATGAACCCACAGCTGTTAGCCCTACATATCTTTGCCATGGTGCTATTTAGTTTACCTCTTGACCTGCCCAGCGCCCCTTGGTTGACTTCCCCCTCCATACCCCGCAGGCTATTAACTCAGACTATATGATGTCCGCAGGGTGAATCAGCCTGGCCAGGGCCAGTGACCCCATTGCCATTTATCCTGGCAGCTTTCTTCTCCCAATGTTTGCCAGGTCATTTCGCTGTAGGTGAATGACCACTGCATCCTGCCGCTCTCCATGTAGAAGTGCCTCTTGCACGGCGGGGAGCAACTGATCCCAGCTCATCCCCTATCAACCGCAACCAGGTTATCGCTGTGTTTACTGTTTTATAGCCATATCCCTTTGAAGTCTCTTCACTCCGCAACCCACCTTTGCACCTGTGTGATGTAGGAATGTCCCAGGATCCACACCTTGCACCGGCCCCTGGACCTGCCGGGAGAGAAACATAGTTCAGATCACGGCTGGCTTTATGTACCCTTTGAATGCACCCAAGGCCCAGTGGCCCAATTTCTTAATCCGCTTGGCACTTAACCCCAAGTGGGCCGCAGTGGTTGCTGCCCCTATGTGGAAACAGTGTGACCCGAGCTCCCTAGGATGGAGGCCCACCTTTCCTAATGCTTTTATCGTTACTGCAGTGAATTGGAAATGGCTGCGGCATGACACACCTTTGTGTAAGAACAGTGGTCTGGCGGCGTGGATGCCCTGTCTTATATATTCCCGCATGAGGCACACCAGGCAGCATGCCCTGTCATTTAGGCAGTCTAACCTTGTTTGTTGCCTTCTACCTTCTTGGTCCGTCTTGAACTGTCTCAGATGCACTATCATGTACCCGTTCCCCATGTGCATGTCCTCCGTGTACACATACATTCCGACCCCAGGGTCCCTTTGGCAGGCACCGCTAGTTCTCTAATCCTGTAAGCCCCAAAGAAAGCTAAGGCAAAAAGTGTGCTAAACAACACCACCTTATGTTGTCCTATGCATATCCCGTATAGTGTGCCCATTACTGCCTTCGAGACTGTGAAATCAAGGGGCCTCCTCTTATCCGGGACCCTGGGCTGCAGCCTACCCCAGCCTTTCATCACCGTCCTACAGTAAAATGACCCTGTTGGATCCTTTGCAGTTGTCAATTTGACGAAGTGTGCCACAGTGCGCTTGTGCCCACGACTTGGTCATCCCATTCCTGAATGCCTATTCTATAAATAATGCTACCTCTGTCGGGGTGACCCTGCTTGCTGTGTTGTGCATGCTCCTGAATACCTCTCAGCACTTATGGTATCTTTTATCAGTCTTGCGGCCAGCACATTGTCCACCAACATTGCTAATCCGTGTCCACCAAGTTCCAGAGGTATCCCTGTACCGGTGTCATGCTCTGCTTTGCGTTCGGTGCAAGTTCCCTGAATTTGTCTTACTGAAAATCAGAGATCACATCAGCTGTTGAGTTTGCTACCCCTGCAATGTATCTGGCCCTAATCGCTTGGTTCCGCCTCAAGTGGCAGCCTAAAAACTGCTGTAGCAGCCGCACCAATGCCAGACATTTCGCCATTCCCAGGTTTATTGCACGAATTGCTGCATGATTATCTGACCATAGTGAAATCTGCCTGTTAGCTAGTCTGTCCCCCCATATTGTAAAGGTGACTATGATGGGGAAGAGCTCCAAGAGTGTGATGTTACCTGTGATCCACGTGCTGTGGCAATTTCCTGGCTACTGACCAGATGACCATGCGCTGCCTAGGATAGCTGCGAAGCCGTGGATTCTGGCAGCATCCATGAAGAGCTACAACTGCTCAATGATACTCAGGGCTCCTTCTATGTGAGTGTGCCATTAAACCTTGCTAGGAATTTGTCCCACTGCTCCAGGTCTTCCCCCACCCCTTGTGTGATGTCTTTTTGTCATGGCTTTGGTCAACCAGGCCAATGGCCTGGCGAACAGGCGCCCAGCAGGGATTACCCTTTTGGCAAAGTTCAGTTTCTCTAACAGCTGGTGAATGTCCCCCAATGTTGCCTTCTTTCTTTGCAGCAATTGGCTTATGATCTGCCAAAGCTCCTATACTTTGTCACTGGGCTGCCTGCATATCCCTTCCACCTAGTCTAGGTCAACGTCAACTCATAGGAATGATAGCTTGGTGACTGGCCCCTCCATTTTTTTCTGAATCTAGTAGGACTCCCAGCTCTGCTGCCAACACCACAAACTGGTTGAGTTGGGCTGCAGATTGCTCTGAATCTGATTTTCCAATGAAAAGAAAATCATTCAAGTTGTGTATGCACCCCCCAGCTGGGTGACGTACCCCCAGTTCCCATTCCAAGAAGCTTCTGAAGGTCTCAAAGTAGGTGCATAAAATTGCACAACCCATAGGTTGGCACTTGTCATAATAATAAGCCCCATCTAGTTGGAAAACTCAGGAAGTGGTAACTTTGTGGGTGGTCTGGTAGGAGTTGGAAAGCGGACTCTGTCTGTTTTGATCGGCAACGCACCTTTTCCCATCCGCTTAATCATATCCACTGCTTCATCTAGGGATGCATTCCAACCAATCATTTACTGAATTTCCTTGATGGTATGACAAATGGTGTATGAGACGGTATTTCCCTACCTCCTTCTTTGGCACCACCCCCAATGGATACTCTATGAAATTCTCCAATGGAGGAAAATTGAAAGGGTCTGCCACTCTCCCCAACTGCACCCCCTTTCTTAACTTCTGCCTGGCCACTTCCGGGATGTCGCATGGATTTTAGATTGCTGCTCAGCCACGGGACTACGGGGCTCTTATATGGGATAGGGAAGCCTTATGTGAAACCGCCCACCAGTAGCTGTCTCTCTTTGTTGGGGTAGCTGTTTAGTAACTGAATCAGTCTCCTTAATCTGATAGGGGTGGGGATTGTCCCTTCAGTCTCCTGTCCCCCTGAAGGGCGTCCACTTGCACCCTGCACTACTTCTTGCTGCTGTGCTCCCAGTTTTTCCCCACTCCTTTTGCCTGCTTGCAGTGGACTGCCGGGTGGCTGCCGCTGCAGTTGCTACAACTGTGTTCAAATCTGAAAGCATGCCCCCATTTACACTCATTTTTGTCGTGCTGCCAGCATATTGCCGTGCGCCCTTTCCCGGCCTTGCCCCCAGGGATGCCTCTGGCTTTGGTGCCATGCATAGGGCACTCGTATCTACCATTACCAAATGAGGGATGTAAATTATTTTCGGGAGAGCCTACCCCTTCCCTGGCAGCCACCAAGTGATTCATGAAGATATCTATGTCCTGGTGATCCCATTCTATGACTGGCCATGATAGCATCTTTTCCCTGAAATCCTCATTGTAGCAGAGCCATGCTTCCCCCTGGTATTTTTGCTTCGCCTTGCGCACTTTTTGCTTGTGCAGGAACAGCACTACTGCGCTCTGGAGGAATTGTTCTATAAACACACATTCCAGGGTTCTAAAGACCCATAGCCAGTTCTCTATTGACCTCTCCACCCTGGGTTAACCCCTATCTCTCCTTACCTCTTATTTTTTATAATGAGTTGTCAACCGATACTGCTTGGCGTAACTCTAATAAGGAAAATATGTTGATGCACTCCTTCCACCAGATCCTTTCTTTTACTGCCAGTGGTATCAGCCTGGCTAGCCCAGTTACACGAGTTGTGATAGGAGGATCCCCTGGGGATGGGCGACTGTGTTCGCTTGCCCCTCTCCTTTCCAACCTTGGACTGCTCGGCGTCCTTGAAATGAAATGAAGTATTTATATAGTGCTACATAGACCCGAGGGTGTCTAGGTGCTGCTTCAGACTAATGGATATAAAATATAACAGTGTACTCACCATAAAAAAGCCAAGTTTTCAGTCATTTCCTAAATTTAAGGAGCTTGGTTTCTCTTTTCAGTGTTATTCGCAAGGAGTGCAATTGTATTAGAGTCTTAGAGACCGAGTCGTAGCATGTCTAACCATCTTGAAGACAAATTCCCAAAGAGAATTACTTCCGTATTTTAGACAGTTGATTTGCATCCTATTCCTATATGGCCCAAGCAATCTTGAAATCGGGCTGCAGTTTCAATAGGTGCATTGTTGATTGACACGCTAATCTGCGTGTCATCCGCATATGACACCAGAGTGAAGCCATAACTTTTCATCAATTTGGCCAGGGGAATAACATACAAGTTAAACAAGGTAGGGCCCAAAGATGAGCCCTGGGGGGCTCAACAGGGGAGGGAAAAAGGACGGGTAACCAAGTCTCCAAGTGCCACCACTTGAGACCGATCTGACAAGAATGGATTTAGCAGAGAGAGCGCTTTCTCCATGATCCCCAGCGATGAACGACCGTCAGCCAAACACATCATAGTTTGCCATGTCTAAAGCCGCTGACAGGTCTAGTAGGATCAGGGCTGCGCTCCACCAGCCATCTAGGGTTTTTCTAAGCTCTTCCATGGCCAGGATTAAGGCCAATTCGTGCTGTGATGGGCCCAAAATCCATATTGTGATGAATCAAGAATGCCTCTTTCAGTGATGAAGGTGGATAGTTCATGATTCATAATCCTTTCTGTTATTTTTGCAGGGAATGGCATCCATGAAATTGGTCTGTAGTTCAAGGGGTTATTAGGATCTAAGTTAGATTTCTTTAAAAGTGATAGGATGGATGCTTTCTTCCAATCAAGGGGAAATGCCCTGAAGTAATCATAAGATTAAAGATACACAAGAGAGATGTTGCAACGATCTTTGGAACAAAGTGAAGAATTCTCAGAGGACACGAGTCCATGGGGGATCCTGATATGACTATTAATATTGTTTTGATAATTTGATCCAGACTTAAAATAGAGAAAGATGAAAGGGTGGGTGTTGTAGGACTTTCAATAAATGGATTGTGACAGAGAAATGTGGCTAGAATGAGGAGAAGACTCGACCGAGTGACTATCCATCCTGAGGCAGAAAGACATCATAGACCAGTTTAACCTTTTGCCATAAAGAGACAGCTAAAGCATTGCAGAATTGTTGAATCATTTCGTGATCTTGAGGATCTGGAAGCTTTGAAAGTTTTTAGATAGTGGAGAATAACATTTTCGAACAGCCATTGGCTGCTTCAATTTATTCGTTGAAGTAAGATGTCTTTTTCTTCAAGATTCAATATTTATAGACTTGGATAGCTAATCTATAATCTATTTTTGTCTGGCGGTTGTCATCTAATCTCCATTATCTCTCCTATCTATAGCAGATTTGTTTTTGAGCTCTCATTGAGTCGTTCCAATGGC
This sequence comes from Triturus cristatus, assembly GCF_964204655.1. NCBI lineage: Eukaryota > Metazoa > Chordata > Amphibia > Caudata > Salamandridae > Triturus > Triturus cristatus. The sequence continues at coordinate 622,389,562 of NC_140585.1, forward strand.
GAATGCCTTGAGTGGCGGCTATTGGCCGGTGAGGCCAACTGCTGAACTGTGGATTCCATCCAAGAATGGTAATTCGTCACTGAAAGATCTAAATCAGAAAAATGTTTTTGTAAACAATGCGTGACCACGTTGTTACGTTTCTCAGCCTCTATCTTGTTCCAGGTTTGAGAAGTAGTGACCTTATTTGAGGGTTTTACAGGCAATTTAAGTGGCAAAGAGTTTTCAAACAAAATCACACTGTGAGCAGACCAGAATAAGGGAAGCTATAAGGTACATTCTAAATTGGAATTATCTGAAAATATCCCATCTAGACAGTGCCCAGCTAAATGTGTGGATCTTTAACCAATTGTCTGAATCCTGCACTGGTCATTTGGTCAAGAGGGACTACAGTTTCACAGTCAGAGAGATTTTGCAAGTGGAAATTAAAGTCTCCTAATATGGAGAAATTGGACTCCCCTGCTTTTGCTTCCAGAAGTTGTTCTATCTTATTGAGGAAGGAGAGTTTGGTTCTTGGAGAGCGATACAATAGTATGCTATTGAAGGTGTTTTGACTGTCTAGGTCAATTTCAAAGGCCTCACATTATATATTGTATGTAAGTGGCTTGAACCCAAATTTGAAGCCATTTCTAATTATTAAGGCTATGCCTCTCCCCTTCTCTGCCCAGAACTGCGATGGTCCTAGCACTCATGATTTTAAAGACACTACATCTTCCACACTCCCAGGGGAGAATTCTGTGTGCAAAGAACAGGGGTGGCAAGAGTGAGGGAGTCACAATATCAAAAGTACATGTCAGACCCCATACACAACTGGGCAGCAGTATGCTGTGCATTGTAGAGGTATTTAACATTTAAGAACATATAAATGAAGATGTTTGGACATGATCTGTTTTCGAGGGGCAGATGTGGTGTAGACATTTGAAAAATAAAAATTCTTATATTAGATGATATAGGAATATCTAGACGGTCAAGGCATTTAAAATATACAGGCTCTCACAAAACAAAACACGTTTAAAAAAGCAAAAAGGGAGACCACTGGAAGGTAATTAAATTAAAACACTTTCAGCATTTCCCATGGAGGAGGAGGTTCTTAACTGGAAGATAAACGCCTCTAAAGCATTCTAAGACAGCTGTACTTACTGGTACAGCAAAGAAGGATTCTTCAGAATGGAACTTACGATAAGCAGTGATAGGGGCCAAATGCAGTCTGCTAGATTAATATTGTAAAGCAGAGTTTGCCAAATAATGAAGAGAGTATAAGAGAACACTGTCTTTTCCTGATATGTTCTTTGGTTAATTTTCCTGTTGATTATCAGGCTTACAGTTCACTGCAGAGATGTCTCAGCTGTGTTGCTGCTTTGTCTCTCCCACTTTGTACACTGAAGAAGTTAAGAAGCAAGCCAGTCTTGGGAACATGGTGCAAAGAAGATATGGGAAAGACATTGGTCTCTGCATAGCACAGTCTCTAGTATAGATTAATTTCACCTGTTCAAGTCATGAAGAGATTAAACATTTACTACACCATCTTCTGAACTGATTGTCTTAAACTATGTATAAACCTGTGATGATCTACCTTTTATAGGGGGGTAAAACTCTGAAACTATGTTTGCTTTTGAATCCAAATGCTACACCAGCTACATATAAAATGAAATGTTAAACTAAAGTATCCCGCTTCTGCAGTATGATGATGTATGTATTCACTTCCTAATCCCTTCACTACCTTGAATAATATCAAATGTAGCTAATAATACTTTTGTAAACTGAATCAAATATGCGGTTACATTGTTTTTACAGAAATGGATGACTCCAAGGTAAAAACCTAACATTAGTTCAATAGAATAGGGCATGACACATTACCAGTTTTGAAGAAATGTTCAAGGTCATACAAACCTAGATGGTGGCACATCAACAACAATCAAATTCATTGAAGAATTCAACTGTTCCCCAAAAAGGAATATCCAGAGATGACTGTAGCACAATTCAGTCTTCAAAGTGAATGAGATACAAGCAGATCAAAAATGGCCACTAGGAAGCTAGGTTCTCTAGGATAAGGTCCTTGAGATACTAAAAAGTAAAAGATGATAGTCACATTATATATCACGTTTGTTCTCCTTTGGAATGTTACTATCTCCATCCAGACAACATCTTGGTTTGGGAGGATACACCAGCTGCTCACAATTTTGACTTTTATCCTAAAAGTATAGAATGTTACTTAAATCTGCATTTGATATTAAATACATGAAATAAATCTTCAAGATATAAATGTTTTAAGTGACTAAATGTAAGGGACCATAAATGTACCTAATATCTCCTACTCTGACCACAAGTAATGCATACTGTGCTGATGTTCCTGACATAGATATACAGTATGTAGAAGCTTCGCCATTTGAATACATTAAAGGACCTTGTAGAAGGATGCTTCACCGTCCTTAGAATAGCAAAACAATAATCAGGCAAATTCCATTTTACAGGATGATAGGAGCCAGGTAGTCAAGCTGGGAGATGGAAGGTTGGGGTGAAACATCGTGCCTGACAACCTGTAAAGAATATCTGACCTATTCTGGAGTCTCTTGTGAGGTAGAATGGATGTTTAAAGAATGTTCAGATACCAACACTGATGTGGGAAGTCTGGTCAATGAGAATCATTTTGGCAATGCCAAATTTGAATTTGTTGATGACTCTGCGAAGAAGCAGTATTGGAGGAAATGCATAGAGCAATCCTCTCAACAAAGCTATCATAAAGGAATTCCCCATGGCCATGGTTCTGGAAACCTGATTGCCTAAACGGGACATATTGTATTTTTGTCTCTTGCAAACAACCATATTTTTTGCTGCCCCTAGCCGGAGAATTCATCTGTCGAAACGTCATCATTTAGCAGCCAGCCATGCATCTCCAACAAACGATGACTCAGCTCATCTGCTTTTGCATTTTGTAGCCCTGGGAGATGCATTGCAGTACGTTAAGGGATATTCCCCCCACAATCAACCAGTATCAAATCCTCTGAGCCTCCTAGAGAGGACTGTGGGCTTTGTAACCCCTTGTTTATTTAGATATAACATAGTTGATATGTTGTCAGTCTAAAGAAGATAGGGGCCTGATTTGATCACTGGCAGAAATGTTTTAGAACAAGATAATTCACTCTCAGCTCCAATGAAATCATATCCTTTTTTCATGACACCAACACACTACTTGCTCAGTCAGTGTGTCTGTATGAGCAGCCCCATCCCTCTAAAGCTGTTTTAATGATGTTTCAGAGATCTTCTTACCAAAGGCATCTCATCTTCTTTTCTCCACCTCAGACATATTCAGCAATATTGCTCCTAATACATTGATTTTTTTCCCACCACAACTAAGGCATCAGCCGACATCAATTCCATCAGAAATTTTGGACATGAAGCCATAGCATCGAGCTTCTTTTCCAGCCACCCCTTGACTGCATGGAGTACAAATGGATTTGTGATGGAACTAGTGGAATAATAGGATGAGCTTGTCACTTTGTCTGGATCATCTCAAAGATAATAGAGTATTGACTTCTGGAGTTGAACTTTGTAAATGGAACTTCTTTGGCACCATGTTAGAAAGGTTGAGGAAGGTGACAAGATCATCCATTTGAGAAATCTTTGAGGGCAGCGAAGCTTGTGAAAACTCTCTGCTACCAAACAAGATGATGAAGGACTTAAATAAGGAGGAGTTCTGCACTAGTGACTTCTCCTTGAACTGTCTGACACAAACCTATTTCTGTGTTGGAAGACATACTCTGTTTCTTCCTCCCTGGAATGCCCAGATGTTATTCTTTCTTTTGAGTCTTAGTGACGATCCTCTCTAAGTATGTATGTATGCAGTATTTCCATGGTGTGAACCTAGCCAAAAGGCAGCACATTGCTATACAGGGTCAAAGACAAACATAAACTCATTGAGTGATATGATAAGTATCGAGTTTGTGGTCAGTTAATGACTTACTTGGAATGGAATTATTCCTTGTCCTTCGCCCTCCTAGTTCTTCATCATTCATAATCTGAATCTGAAACCGATGCACCGGTGGTCCAAAGAACTCCAAAGTCATAATCATGCCCTACCTTTTGGTGTGTCATCGGCTGAAGATTTTGTTTTTCAAGACGTCATTCGGCATATCATACAGCATGTCATGAATGTTTTCAATTATAGTGATAACATATTAGTTTTTGGAGCGACACAAAAGAGCACAATAAGGCTCTCACACAAGTATGTTGTTTACTTGCGGATGCAGGTTTGACTTTGAATGCAGATAAATGTGAATTCCACAAGACAAAGTTAAAATTCTTTGGCCATATCTTTTCTGATGGAGGTATGACACCTGATCCTGCCAAAGTACAAGCGCAGTCAAATGCTGATTCCCCACAAGATGTTTAAATGGTGCATTCATTTCTTGGCATGGGCAGCTACTGTTGCTGATATATACAAAACGTTGCCACTGCAAGTGCTCCATTGTCAAAGGTGACGAAGAAGAATGTTTCATTTCATTGGTCACATGACTGTGAGAAAGGTTTGTAAAAAAATCAAAAAAGCCATTGAGAATGCAACTGAATTGGCATTTTTCAATCCAGAGCTTCAAACAGAGGTTGTTGTCGACACTAGCCCGGTCGGTATAGGCGCCATCCTTGCACAGCACAGCAGGCACCCAAATGATCAAAGGCATATTGTGGCATATGCAAGCATGAGTTTGTCCCAAACAGAACATAAATAAAAATTATAAAAATGTCAAAAATGAACTGTCCAAAACTCAGAGCTGAGAATCCTGATTCTGGAGAGTTTGAGGCCCACAAAGGACAATGTGGAATCGTTGACACAAAATGAACTCTCTGAGACCGAGTCTGGTTTCTGTATCTTGATGAGCGGGTTGAGAAGGAACTAAAGGTCTGTCATCTGTTCAATTGTCTTTCTACTAAAGTTACACAACACACCTTCAACTTGTCAGAACTCCCATAGCATGCCTGGTAAAGAGTAGCCATTCACATTTTCCTTTTTCAAGTCCACTTGACAGGGGACATCACCTAAGGGTGATTGTGAATGAATACTCATGATTTCCCTTAATTGAGGATTTTCATCTACCACTCAAGATCGAGTAAATGAATAACTAGATGGCAACTTTGTGACATGGGGTGTTCCAGTCATATTGAAATCTGACAATGGCCCACCATTTAACAGTCATGTATTTAAAGTTTTCTTGGAGCATCTGAGTACAAGGCACCAGGAGAGGTCACCTCTGCGGCCGCAGGCCAACAGACTAGTTGAGCATTTTATGAGTACGCTATAGAAAGCTTTGCAGCGTGCTACTCTTGAAAAGCTTGACTGAAAGACTGTGTTAAATTTTACCTTGAGAGCATATTTTTCAAAACCTCACTCGACCATAGGTAAAAGTTCTGTGAAATTGATATTCGGGAGAGCAATGACAACCAAGATTCCTCAGTGGATCAATCAGAGAGAGAAAAACAAGAATGCAATTATTAGGAATGACTTGTTTATGAAACAAAAGATGAAAGCGTATACTGACAAGAGATGACATGCAAAGAATATCGTCTTTAGGAGAGGAACTTGCATGCTCCTACGCCAGATGCGGAAAAGAAAATCTGGTGTTCCATTTAATGCAGAACTTTTTCGAGTGGTGTCCACAAAGGGACACATGGTGAAAGCCCAGTGCCCTGGGAAGTCTACTGCCAGAGACTCTTCTCAGTTTCTGCATTTAACTTGTTCACCAGATCCACATGTTGTCAGAAAGACTCGGTCTGATGCACCAATGACTGTCGCTGTCGCCTTTCCACTATAAACTCAGATCCTGGACATTGATGGTTACAACTCCCAGTTTCCTAGTTACAAGATTGGGTTGAACAATTGAGGCACCAAAAATATTGATTAAAGAAATGTAAGTGTGCATATGTATATATTTAGTAAAAACTGTAATTTTTCATTTAATAGAGGGGGGATGTAGTGTCTTGCGAGTTAACAATGACGGATCAATTTTGGATCTTGATAGACTCCGAAGAGCTATGACATAGGTGTTAGAGTGGAATTCAATGAAGGCTGGTTTAAATTGTTGGGTTCGTAGTTGCATGCAGAAGAATAAAGACGTGTAATACTAAACTACGTGTGTGGCGTAGTCTTTGCGAGTACCCAGGCTGGGTAAGACCCTAGAGCGTTTACTGTACAGGTGTCATATGGATCTTCTATTTTCTGTGCATATGCTAGACATTGGAGAGTGTTTTCTGGCTGGTGTTGAAGAAGGGATTTGATCCTATCTCAGTAAGTCTCTTTCTAGTTATGCAATTCCTGCAGGATGGTTCTAGCCTGGGTTTGAATTTTTCAACATTGAGGTTTCAAGGGGCAGCTATTCGGGCCTTTCAGGGTTCTTGGTGAAATTGTAAGGATGAGGAGAGACTTATGGCCAGAGTTTTTCAGGATTTTTTGAATCACTTTCCTAGGTCTTCACATCATTTTCCAAACTGAAATCTTTAGTTGGTGTTGGTGATAGATGCATTAGCTGTCTTACCTTTTGAGCTGCTTGATCAGGTGGATTTGAACATGCTAACCTTCAAGACATGTTTTTTGGTGGCAATAATATCTGCTAGATGACTAGGGGACTGGGTGCTTTGTCTTTAAAATAGCCATTCTGTAAACTTTTCCAGGATATGATAGTTTTGATCCCAGTTCCTTCTTTTACTCTCATAAATTAATACCTCTTTTGATTCTCAGTAGGATGTGGTTCTTCCAGCATTTTGTCCTTCTCCATCCTCAGAGGAGGATTGCAGGTGGATTGCCTAGCTGTTAGGAGGTCTCTTTTTGTGTATTTGCAAAAGGTAGGAAACTTTCAGAAGGGGGATCTTTGTTTGTTAATTTTGGGCTGGCAAGGGGAAAAGCTAGCTACATGTACTTTGAGCACACGGATACGTCCTTTAATGTTGCTGGCGTATGAGGTTTAAGGTGAAATTCCTCCCTGTAGAATTCAGAGAAAGTTTGCGCAAAGCATGGCTACTGCGATTGCTGAATTATAGTCTGCTTTAATTCAGGAGATTTGTAGGGCAGATACATTGGCTATTCCTTTCACCTTTGTTAGAAATTATAGGATTGCTGAGTTGGACCGACTTGATAATGTTTTATATTGCAACGTTCTGTCCTCTATGAAATTAATGGAGCAGTTCTGTGTTGTTGTGATACAATACATTGGATTTCTGTCATTTTGCCACTCAGTTGTCCATCTATTTGCTAGCAATGTCTCATATTTTTTGAAGGAAGGCAAGGGAGTGACGCAGAGGTAATGTTTCTATTACTTACCGGTAATGTCATTACTCCTAGTCCTTCTCCTTCAGATTCCCTCCCGCCCTGCAGATAAGGAGCAACTGAGCTTTTTCTCATTAGGCTTGTTTGAGTACAGGAGGTAGGTGGAGAGGGAGAGACTTTTATTTTCAGGATAATGCATTGTGATATAGTTTTCTTTAAAGGCATTTTCTTTGAATTCTTTCACTAGTTAGAGCAGCTTTTGTGTGGTCCTGATCGATACAAGGATGCTGTTCAAAATCCTGGGAATGGAAAATGCCTACTGTCTTGTTTTTTAAATTGTTCTACTTCTTAGTCTACAATCTGATGGTATCACAGATGTGGCTATGCCAAGAGCCACCAGAGATGGAGATCTTATCCAGAAGTTAAGCTGGGGTGCTGATTGTGATGTCCTGTCATCCTGCTGATGCAGTACAAGAACATTCTCAAGTACTTCAGAGGAAGCCAATGAGGAGGCTGGACTCTCTGCAGAGAACTTGGTGCTGCAGGAGAGTGTAGTTGATCATCAGCTGCCCTACAAGACTGGCACCACCACAGGAGGGGACTCTGGCGGAGAAGCCGATAAGGAACCAGCTCTCTTCCTGGGCTTCTGGATGGATGACATAACAACTGTAGCCAAAATCTAAGAAAACGTGAAAGAAGCAGACCCTTCCAATGTGGCAATATACCTTGATGCCGACAGGAACATTAACGCCGACCCAAAAATCTCTGTACCCGTTGACATTGGTTTGTGTCTCAACACCAAATGTCTTGACTTCGATCTTCTTCTCTTCGATATTGAACTTCTATTCCTTGACATTGATTACACCAACATTCACAGCCTTGAAGTTGACAGGAGCTGGAGTGCAGTGACAATGAGTCTTTATTCACTCACCTTCAGAAGTTTCAGAAGTGGCCTTCTGGGAAGTAGAGAGAGAGGAATGATATCCTTGCCTCACTATAGCTGAAGTGGATATGAATGGTGACTCTCTGAACCCAATTTCTAACTTAATTACTGAGGTGAACCCCTCCCTATCTTTGAGCTCCATATAGGACAATTTCTGAAAATGTTCACAGTCCTTGATAGATTGCAGTGAGCCTCAGGATGACACACCACACATACATACTGGTAGTCAATCCTTAATATCTCCATCCTCCGAGCTGGGCAATTATCAAAGAGCAGTTGCATATTTTTCAGAAAGAACAGAGATGCCAAAGAATGCCAATAAGAATCAGGAGAACCAGATGTTTTTTCTCAAAAAAAGATGCAAAAATACAGACAAAATCCAAAGTTATCAAATTATGACAACCCCCAACCAAAAGAAATAAATGGTGTAAATAGCCAAAAATGATTTACAATAAAGCAAAACAAATTGCCTATCAGCCTGCTAGACATAAAGGAATAGTGCATGCTTTTAAGGTTTTACACACAGGTCCTAAAGGGGCAATATTGTTTTGTATACTAGGTGCTTTGTTTTTATTGGTGCACCATTTCCAGTTTTTTACACTGTAGCAGTGTTGTATTTATGTGGTGTTTCTCATGCAAATGTAATACTATGTTTCCATTTTGGCTGATTGAAAACAAACAGTAAATGTTGCTGTTGAGCATGGAAAATGTACTCTTTGATCATTATTGCTTAGAAGCATTGTCATTTGTCTATAAAAGTTGTGTTCTGCGATCTTGCACCTGTGGAGATAGTCTACCTTTATAAATATCAGAGGGAATCCAATGGTGGAGAATCACCCAATAGTTGAGCAGATCTACCATTTGAACCAGATAATGAGATGGACAAAATGTTAGACCTTAACCTAAAAATAACTGAGACACAGAGACATCAACAGGAAATAAAACATTTTTATTGAATATTTGTGTAATATGTCAATTTATTTAACAACAATCATAAAACCCTACTGTGGAATTTACTACACATAGTGAAACAAAATGTTAATCACTTCATCAGAAATGAATGTTCACACAGCTAACTTTGTCGGCTCGCGGGCCACGAGCAATATGGCAGGAGAAATCACCCAAACATTTTTACAAGATACAGAGAAAACCCATACATAGAAACACTCAAGCAGGCAGTAAGTATACACAAAGGCAACTAGGATTTCTACAGCATCAGATTCGAATACTTCACACAGCTTTGTCAGAAAGGTACGTGTGGCTTCTTTGAGAATGAAATGTTTTTTTGGCCACAGAGTAGGCTTGGTGGGCGCAGACCATGTTCCACTGGCTTCTACTTCTGTGGAGACATTCAGTCTGGTAGTGTACCAGGGATTGTAATTTACTAGGACTGGTGTTTGTGAATACCAAGTACGCCCAGACTGGATAGTTGGAATTTTATTTTGATACATCTGGTGTTTTTCTCGATGGTCTGGGGCCTTGAAAATCTTTAGTGAAGGCTTACCTCAAAACTAAATTCAAAGTGATGTATTTTAGCATTTGGTACTTAGTAGATCCCTTTTCCATTTTTGGGGATATTTGACAAGGACACATAGTAGTACTTTTTGCATCAACCTATATCCTTAACACAGCTGATTATGCTGAAGATATACCATGGTGCAAGTGACGACACAAAAGTGCTTTCACTCTAGCTGAAGATTTTATGGGGCAGAAGAACAGAAAAAATGCAAGAAACAGTTATTTTTAAAGTCTAGAAATTATTACGGAGTAACCAACGATCCTGACAAAATTATCAAATTAGTGCCTGTCACCTCTTAGATGCCATAGTGGAACATAAAAATATGTCTGCCACTATCCAAATGATTTTTGATGATGATGTTCCATACGAAATTGTATTTCTAAAGTTATAAAATGGTAAAATAAAATACAAAGCCTAAACACCAACGTTCCCAGCCCTAGTTACCCAATTTTTTGTGCTGTTTTTCCGTGCAGTTGAAAAGTCTTTACTTCAAAGTATTTGAACCTCCCTCATTCACAGTCATTAAAATGCAAGTCTCTGAAGGGGGAGGCTTCAGATGAGCAATGAGGCTCCACCAGATGCACAAAGAGGAAGGAAAGACTGTGTTTTAAAAGGATATTTTTGTCCATGAACAAATATTGCACAGTGCTCGACAAAACGCTGTGTGGTCAACCCACCCTAACTTACCCCCATGCTCTAACATAGCTCCCCAGTTCTGAATTGGTCCATCATTCTAATAGAACTGCTTGTGCTATGCTCCTCCTCGGCAGTGCGGTAGAAGGGAATGGTAGTAGTATACAATATCGCTACAGAATAAATTGATTGCTATCCACTGAGAAAACTACGTCTCTAAGCACACACGGCAGTCACAGTGATACACAGAGTCGTCCTTTCAGACGCTTATGGAATGACTAATAGCTTTTATCTAATAGTGCCATTTACTACAACATAACATTGAAACATTTAAAATCTCCTCCTGGATTGAGCATCTAGTGTACACAAGAGGGTGCTCCAGTTTGACAGAACGTGTTCTTTGTTTTTGACCCTTTTTGTAGGTTAAAGGACAAATTAGAACTCATGAGATACACATAGAATATAAAAAGGTCACTAGCTGTTTTGGCTTCCTTGAAGTGCATTAAGTATTATGGCTAAATAAGTTTCTTTTCTGGTGTAGTTACAATACGTCCCCTTTTGCCATGAACAACTAGTTTGTGTAATAAGTGCACACAGTCCTTTGAAACTTAATTGCGGTAACAAAACATTTGTTTGCAACAAGCTCAATGCAAAGTCACAAAAAATATAGAACATGAAATCACAAATTGACATTTAATAGGCGCACATTCTGTCGAAAAAGGATGCCCACAAAATCTACACTTTGATGGGCAGTTATAGCTTTTCACAAGTGCAGAATAAATAAGGGAGGAAAAAAATCTACTTTTGCTTTCCTCCTCTACCTGACTTCTTCCTTGACACCTGCAAAAGTTTATTTATAATCTAAGCAAGATGGCGCCATTGTTTCTCTCTTTGCCTTTGTTGGCGGTCATCAGCCCTGGCTGTGTTACTCAGGTGCTATCTCACATTCAAATGTGGAGCCACAAAATTCCCTTTTTTAAATATATACAGAAACACAATATACTGATTTGTGGCTACATTACATTGACGTGCTTTGTGGTGCTCCTCAGATCATGTTAGTTTGCCTTCAATAAGAGCCATACACCACTGGCGTTTGTTCCCCCTACAAAAAAGGGAGCAACACAAGCCTAACTGGCCATTTCAATGGTCCCAGTAAAAACATAGATTTAAATTGTTCTTTAACATATCAGTGCAGCTCTACTAGTGTCGTACAAGTTGGAATTTTTCCTGGAATGCAGACGAACACAATATTTATCCTGTAATATTATAACAAGTCTCCTATATCTCGGTCAATTTACATAGTTTAAAATAGAACATCTTATTAAAAACACCTAGGTATGCACAGATTAGGAAACGCTTACAACATACAAATACACATACTGAAAATAAATTATCAGCTTACTGGTATGTACAAAGGAGTGATACAATAAATAATTCCAGTCATGCTCTATCTACACATCATATTGCTTAAACGAAGATTTGGATGGCAGGACCATGAGGAAGTAACTTAGTCGAGAGGGCTCTTTACTGTTGACTAGTTTTGCTAAATTAAGTTAGGATTTTAAGTATCATTGATCTGTCTGAGAGATACAGGAGTAATAAAAATGAAAGGACCGATTTCACTGAGGTATTTACATATATTGGCTAAAGAGTACTATGTGGACAGATGAAAAAGGCTTCTTTCCTTATTTCTTGACACTAAGCATCCCGTCTACCTCCTCCTCCGTCTGTAAGGTATGCCACTGGGCAATGGGTCGCCTTGGGTTGGCCAGCATGTCTGACCAGTGCCGCAGCTCTGCGCCAGTACTATTGTAGCCCACAAACACTTTGCCAATGGCGTCGTTCTTTCCAATCTTGTCATAGTCTAAAACAGTCACAACAACTTGCACTTTCTGAAAGAAGACAAGATAGGGAGAAGTCAGTAACAGAATAAAATTAGCTATATGTAAGTTCACATTTATACAGCAGTTTTTTTATTTTTAAAATATTAGCTTTTTAATTTAGTTTATAGAGAGGAACAAACCACTTCCATAAATTGGTAAGAGTCAGATTCAATGCATTAAAAAAAATATTTTTTTTTCTACAAGCCTTAATATTACATTTTCTATAGTTCCTTTGGTTAAGACTTCATCAGATTCATCAATATAATCAGCAAAATGCACATTGCTATTACAAGTGACCTGTGCCATTTATCACACGATGTGCTCCATTGTTGTCCCCCTCCAGCCTCTTTCCCCCTCAAATCTTGTGTGTTTGGGCAGAGAAAGTGTGTGCATAAGTCGTTTTAACATTGAGGAAGAGATTTTCTTAACCAGATGGCACCAGATCAAAATGGAAAGATACGTGAACATACACAAAACCAATTTCTGTTGTGATAATTGCCCTACCCATTTCTTTTGGCTTCATTCATATGAGACCAAGTGACAGCGGAGCACTGTAAAAATCCAATACACCTAACAGTGACTCTCACATTGTACTGAAGGCATCTACTCTGTTACTTTTGTAAGTTTATCTGTTATTAAAGACAGCCGCTCCATTACATGTGGCCCTTCTCATAAATTGAGGGCACCATTTTAGTTTCATGTTTCAAGTGAGAACAGGTCTATCAGGTCCATCCCTGATGTCTGGCTTTCTTAAAAGGTAACATTTTGTATGAATATAGGTATGTGGTATTTTCATAGCCCAAGCTTAACTGAAAGGCAGGGGATCATTCTACATGGTGAAGGTCAATGCTTACATTCAATGAATGACTGGAGCTGGGAATACCTATTAATTAAAAGACGCAGGGCTATATTTCTCTCAGTACCCTAAAAATATATTTAAACAAAGTGGGAACCACTTCCACACAATTTAAACCCATTCCCAAAAAATGAGATCCACTCTGTCATGATACATCACACAAAGGCTGCATTCAGATGGGTCACCTTTTTAATACCTCAAGGAATATTAGACATTTTGATATTTATTTCAACTTCCTTTCCCACGAAATGTTCAGACTGTTGTGTATGTTCTATTTGAATATCCTAGCTTACCTTATTGTGAGTTTAGATTAGTGAACCTAAGTAGAAATATTGTTATTTGACAACAAAATGAGTTTCTATGTTACAGCGCTCTCCCTATCTGTTTAGAATACCTTAGGGTGCTGAGAAGGTCTCTCTTGTTGTCTGTCCACAGTGGCCTTTCTGTTCATACTTAGAAGAAAACTAGATTTTAAAAAATGCAATAGATCGATAGCTTTAACCCGGTCACAGATCTAGTTCAGCAAGGCTAAGTTAAGAATCCTGTCTCGCCACAAAATGCTGTCCAGCTTTTTCTTTAGTATTTATTACAGTAATAACCTGGGGTGTGAGAAAAAAGGAGAAGTACCTTATTGCTACCAAATTGAACAGTACTATCTACCTCAACAGCAAAATTAAAAGGTTTCTCCCACAGCTGACTGTATGTCTCTGTTTTGCATGACGGTGAATTCATCTTTGTTGAAAGTTTGCCTACTTACCCCAGATTAAATTTCAGGCCCAAATATGGATGTATGACGTAACAACGCGAGTCATTACAACGCGTGCAGTTACATCGCAATCATTACAACGACTGCGATGTTACTACGCTATGCCATTACAACGCAAGTCTTTACATCGACTTGCGCTAGATGGCATGCTAACATTAGAAAAGCGTAATTTACTATTCCAACTCCAGTCCACTTAACAGTAGAGAAGGTGTTGGGATAGTAAACTACACTGTTTGTAATGTTAGCACGCCATCTAGCGCAAGTCGATGTAAAGACTTGCGTTGTAATGGCATCGTGTGGTTACATCGCGTTAGTTGTAACGACCGCGATGTAACAGCATCGCGGTGTACTGACTGCGATGTTAACGATGTTTCCCCCAAAATATATATCTGTTAAACAAATTCCTTGGAGTATCAAGGGGTGGTGATGAATGGGATGAGGTTAGAAAGCCTGGGATTCATTGGCAAACTTGCTCACTCAGTGCTTATATATGTGTTTTTCTACATTTAACTTGATATTCGGCCAATAGCCAAATAGAACAATTTAAGCACTTTTATCTAGGGTAGATCTTAGCACTGGTACTGTAAAATGTAACCTGCATACAACTACAATCTAATCACACTGTACTAATGACAGCAGCAAAGGTTTCGTGGATACTGTAAACAACAAAGCGCAACCTAGTCTTTATTCCAAGTCATATTGGAAGCATTCCAAAGAGTTAGTATGGACAGAACTCATTAAGCTTCCCACAATGCAATTATTTTCATTAGTGGCAATCACACATGTGTTAAGACCTCAATCAAATGTAAACATTCTACCCAGTAGTATACATTATTAGCAATCAGGGTTTAAAGGCTTTTCCTTTTTCCCCTAGAGGCCCATATTTCTGGTAAAAATCTCCTCATGTAACCTGCCACCACCATGATTGCAAAAAAGGCACTACTAGTCTGGACACATGATTATACTTCGTGCTTTTAAACAACAGATTGTGGAGAGAGATCCTGCATAGATGCAGATTGATCCTTACCTGATATGTTGATCAATTGTATCACTAAATGTGCCATTAATTGAAAAATGGTCCGCTATCTATTCTAGCAAACCAAAACTTAAAAAAAGAAATTCAAATTGAGGCTTTGCAAGAAAATCTTATGAGCCACACAACCTCTCAAAAGTACTGTAAATCTTAATTTATTGTGAAAGCGTATATGCACATTTTCCCACAAAAAATCTTAAGATCATAGATCATCTTCAAATCACCTATCTTCCTGCAGATAAAAAGGATCTGTGATCACAGATTTCAGTCATGGGGTTCGTTTGAGTTTTAAGGTTTGAGTCAAAGTCTTGTAATACATTCTGATAACATTTCCCCATGAGTTCTTTCAGATGTTGTAATGCAATTGATCTTTGTCTTTCTTATATTCATAATCATGCTGCTTATGTAAGTCACCTAAACTGGTCTACCAACCTTACTATTTGTTAAAGTACATGATTAAAGTGTTAGCTAATGGCAACTCTTTATACATAATGAGAAACCAGTATAAACAAGCATGTGATGATAATGCATAATTGAATAATATTTTAATTTCAATGTTAAATTATAAAACATATTTGGAAGCCCGAACCTAGAAGTCACACTCCCCTGAATATATGCATGGATTGGCAGCAATGATTAATTTAACATTAAAGACTTGTGCTTAGCCGATTAGTGCATGTACCTATTTCAACTATTATATATTCTTCTCATCCTATTTAGACAATTATATATTCTGGGTAAACAATTTAAATTCTTATAAGCATTCTCATAGTTGAAAAGGCTTAAACAATAATTAGTAATTTAGTAACTTGCACCTCAGCAAGCATACAGAGCGGAATGGTTAAAGCTACCCAATTTCATTCTATCCGAATCATTGCAGACCCAATAGATATGTTTGGTTTGCTTCAGCTTCACAATCCAGATGTGCTTGCCATCACTGAAATACCATTATAAGAGTATATTGGTCCAAATATGGCTCTGATAATGATACCTGATTATTCTTAAAATAGTAAAAGGGTTCTGGAAGTGGAGTTACCATCATTTGAAAAAATTCCTTGCATTATTGACCATTGCCATCTTTTAAATCACTTATAGTGTGAGCTTCTAGGATTTCTTATCAGAAACATACTTAGCAAAGGTTCCTGATCCATTGAAGAATGCTTTGAAGAACATCAATAAGATATAGAATTTTAGTTAACAAAAGGATCAGTGATTTCAATTTCTGCAAAGCTTAGAAAAGGGCAGACACAACACATTAATTGCTGACCCAGCCAGAAGCATTAATTTGCTGCCAATTGATAGCTTGACTGGGGCATATAAGGGGGCATTTACTTAATTGGCCATTGATTAATGACACAGTAATAGGAAATGTAATTTTAACTAGATATAACTGGTTAGGCCAATTATTCACCGGATGTGATAAACTACATCTCAATAAGTTCTTTATTTTAAAGTACAACAGACAATTTGAATGATGTGACTTTAAGATATTAACAAACATATTTGTTCCTTACTTCTTTCAAATATAATTAACTTAGCCAATGATAACAAAGGTTTCATTGTGTCATCCTATCATCCTATCAAAAGCTATTAAGTGGAGTAAAGACAACTGTGTGTTTCCTCTTCTATTGAAAATAATTGAATCTAAGTTTCAGAGAAAGTAGAAAACATAGAACTGAATGATGAATATAAGATACTATAAAATATAATTATAGAAACAGGAAATAAATATTAATTAACAAGCAATCAGAAGCTAGCTCCTCCTCTAAAGTACTCCTTGAAATTTAAAATTAAGTTGAAAATGTAATGAAGTGTTAATTGGAGACTGAAGAGCCAGCCAAAAACATAACATTATGTCACATTATTCTTTCACTAAGATAAATACAATTAAGGATACAATCTCCATTAATTAAAAACTGAATAAAATACTAATTGAGATGGGCAGACTATTAGGCATGTAATAGAACTCATTGAGAAGTGCTTTTAAACTTCAAACAGATAGCTGTTGAGGAAGCAAACCAAAAAACAAACTATAAACCCAACACCAACATTTTGAAAGGGGAATCCCCTGTGTGAAAAATTGGGTTGTAGGGTGCTCAGCGAAATGTTTAGAATATTGCAGAGTTACACTATCCAGATAATAGTTTTTTTGTGTAGCCATGTTCCTTAAGGCTTTCTGGATCAAGCAAGCAAAGCTCATGCAGCCTGCCACGGTTTCCTTTTAAGAATTGTTAGAATGTGTGAAGTGCTGTGTTGTGACATTTAAATTGTATAGTTGAAGGCACTTCTCGAGATTTAGATATTTTTACATTTTTTATAGTTTTAATAGAGAAAGTGTAATGAAATCTAGTGTCCCTTAACAATGTTTTTTAACTCATATGGTTATTTATTGTTTTGTGCAAAATTGTACTTTTATGTATTTATCTATTGTACTGTTTGGTTGTTTACACTTTTATGATCCACTGTGAAATAAAGTGCAGATGATGATGAAAGGGGAATCTTTCCCAGCAGAAATCATATTTGATCATGAAGATAATTTTGACACCAATTTTATTTTAGCATATCACTTCTAAATGCCACATTTATTAAATCATTGTTACCCCAAGATCTAAAACAGCTTGGATTTTTTCTCTTTTCCAGAAAATAATATCTAAGGGACTCATTACGATGGCGGGAGGACCGCCACCGTCAGCCCGTCGGCGGTGGTTCGCCCGCCAATTCTGAGGGCTGATCAGACTGCCACATTACGATGGCGGTCGGATCAGTGGCGGTCAGAAAATCCGACCACCAAGGGCCAGACAGTCGGATAGAATCCAACCACCAAACGGACCGCCTGAATTAGCCAGAATGGTGTGGTGCCTATTAGGCACCGCCGGACAGATAATAATATGCATCCCCGCCAGCCTTTGTGTGCCAGTTCAACTGCCATGAAAAGGCTGGCGGGGATGGACATTGAGGGACCGTAGCAGGTCCACCTTACCCCCTGGCCCATTCCTTTGGGTGCTGGGGGGCATATGTTGCCTGTCACGTAGTACAGGGATATGTAAAACATCCCTTTTTAACATTGAGGCGGGATGTTAGAAATGGGTGATGTGACCGCTACGGTGGTGGTGGCGGTTGCATCCTAATTCCTATTGTGGGACTGCCGCCTTGTTGGCAGGCGGTCCCAAATAGGGGATGATGGCAAACGGTTTGAAGTCCATCTGCCATCGTAATCAGGCCCTACATTTGAAAAAGGCAGGAGGTATTAAACCTTTTGATAAAGCAATGTTGGGCTTCCACTAAGGAAGAGGCATGGGAATTGTCCTGAACGATATTATGGAAAATCTCCTGAGGGAGACTATCAAAGGAGAAGAATCACTTGATGATGCTTGACCTCTCGCCTTCAGTACTGTAGATCAAAACATCTAGCCTGAGAGACTGGAAGAAGCCTCAACATGGAGGTTTTGACTGAGGGGACCTAGCATCTTCATGTCTTCTGCCTTCTCTCATGCTTGAACGTATTCGACACATTGTCCAAGAGCAGGTGTGTGACCGAGGGCTTTACCAAAAAAGCATTCAACCTCATTGGAGTCTTCCTTTGATACAGTCTCCAGAATGGGTATGCCTTGATACTTCTGTAAGTATCAAGGTAGAAACCCACACATTGTATTCAACATTGTGAAGACAACTGCAAAGGGTGCCCAGTTTGAAGTCAATTTCATTTCAAGACCGGAGGCTACTGTCATGCATTAATATTTTAATTGCCACCTTCAGCACCTTTAGAGAACTTTCAAACAATACAACATCAATCTAAAACCAGACCTCTGTAGTCCTAAATAGTCCTTTCACAAAACACTCTTTCTCTTTTAAATGCTGCTCCTGAAAAGATAAATACTATTAATATGATAATTTGCTTAGCTTTTCAAGTTCAGAGTACAATCTGTATGGTTTTTGAATGTATGTTATTTAAGATGCTTCTAATTTATAGAAGCAAAGATTCTGTCGACCTAAATATTTATAGATGTTTACATACAAAGAAAGTTTAATGTGTGTACGTTTCTTTTCAGGGTATGTTTCTTTTACCACTAGATAGTTTGTCAAGGACGTTCAGTTTTGTAAACATTTTATGAAGAGTAAATGTTACTAGCAGTTTAGGGGCCAGCGCAAGGTTGAGCATGCTTTGAGAGGTAGGCGCGTGTCACCTGCTCTTGAAAACTGAAATCAGATCACGAGGCTTGCACACGCCGGTTTTCCTCACTCAGGCACATGGAGTGGTTCAGCAGGAACAACATAGACTGCTGACTGTATGCTCAAGTTGTTTCTATGAGGGAAGTGTGTCTCTGTGAAGACACATGCGCATTTACAGGATTGGTTCACAATGATCGCACAAGATTATGGCTGCCATCTTGAATTGGGCTTAAAGAAATAGGAAATATAGGAAATACCTAAGCGATCTATGTTTATACCATTAAAAGTAATGGATCAAAACACAAAGAGAGGATATTAAGGTTAGAATACAGAGTTGTAAAGATTGTGAAGGTTGATCTTCTTTAATTTATTTATATGGAGTTATATTATAGTTTAGTATTAGATAAGATGTGGTATTTTACAGAGTTTAGTAATATACGCTGTGAGTTTATGGATTTGGAGCAAGGCAATAGGATGGAGATAACTGGGGCTAGAATAAATGAGGAGATTCAAAAATGGATTCAGCAAGAGTTGAGGGTACATGTCAAGGACACTATAGATAACATTTTAATGAGAAGAAAAAAAAAGAATATGAAGTCGTGAGGAATTTTATTCTTTATCAAAGGGGAAGAAAAGAAGAGAGAAAGATGGAAAGAGGCTGAAGAAGACTAAGCATTTGGAAGGTAAATAAAAGAATAAGATATCTTAGGATGGATTTAACTCCATGAAACAGATAGTCGTCCTAAGTGGCACACAAAGGAAGGGTGTCCACAGTGGCACGCAGAGGGTAACTGTACTAAACGACACACAAGATGATGAATTTAATGATTTGGACATAGTTTGATTGACTGATAAAAATAATATGTGTTTGACCTTCAGCAAGATGATGAGTTTGATGCTGAATATGAGGATAATGAGGGTTCATCCTCTAAGGAGGTATTGAAGAATCCTTTTGGAGAAGAAATGTTCTCTCTATATAACATAAGACATCCTTGGAGTGGAAAGTGGTGGCGAATGGAGCACATTGGTTAATTCATTAAAGAATGGTAGAGGAAACCCCTAAATAAAGAGGTGAGAAAGGTGTTAAAGGCAGAGTGATCTAGGCCAGTAATAGATGGAAAGGTGTGTTGTACACCTAATCTGCATCCTGCAATGATCAGTTTTCTATTTAGGTTAGGCAGAGACCCACATAAAGGCCTGGAACGATAACTAAAACAGTGTCAGGAGAAAGTGTTGGATGTCTTAGGCCCAATAGCTAGAATACTTGATATTGCTGAAGAGGCGCATGTAAATGACACAGTAGTGGATCTAGGGTTGCTTTGAGGATGGAGCCAGATGGCGATAATTCTTCTGGGCAATGTTAACGCTGGGTTGATGGTGGAAAGGAGAAAGTCCATTTTAATGAAGATAAGCCCTACGTTGGGTGACATGGCAGATGAAGAACCAAGCAAAGAACCAAGAGGATTAATGTTTGGAGAAGGCTTGGTAAAAAGTTTAGAGAAATATTTTTCAACAGTTACAGCATTAGATAAAGCAAAGGTGAACTTGAGAAAAGATTTCGGTAGTGGTGTTTTTGGTAGCGTGAGTAGACAAGAACTTTCGCCTGTCTGGGGAAGACAAAAATCTCATTACAATATTAATTTCAGAGTATATGGTGTAGGTTTTCAGGCCTCAAAATGTTTCTACCTCAGTAGAGGTAGAAGTGGGCGAACAGAAATAGGAAGACTTTCAAGGAGAGGTCAGAGTTACCACGGATCCCTGGGTGAGTACTGAGGCTATTTCTGTTTTTTCCCAAGAAAAGGTAGGAGGACGATTAAGAAATTATGTGGAAGAATGGGGAAAGGTTACCCAAGATCCATGGGTCTTAAAGACAGTACAAGGTTTTGAGAAAGAGTTTACAGAGCAACCACAACAGTTGAAGGAACAATGGGAGATATATTTGATAGAAGAGCAAAAGTTGGTTGTAGATTCAGAGATAGAGGCTATGTTATAGAAGGATGCAATAAAACTGATAGAAGAAAGTGCTAGAAAGTTTGTGAGCACTCTCTTTTTGTACAAAAAAAGAACAAAGCATGGAGGCGGTAATAAATCTAAGGGAGTTTAACAAGTATTTGATGTACAGACATTTCAAGATGGAGGGACATGTTATTAAAAGACGATAAATTGGTAAAGTAAGATCTGAAGGATCTGTACTTCACTATTCCAGTGGAGAACTGTCAGACATTATTGCAGTTCCAATGGAGAAAGAAATGATATCAGTTTCAGTGCCTTTCTTTTATGTTATCTTCGACCCCATGGTGCTTCCCGAAAGTGATGAGGGTAGTGATGGCTTATTTACTGGAGAGAAGAGTAAGATTGATAGCTGATTTGGATGATATTTTGAATGTCTTAAGATATGGAGGAAGTGAAGAAGGAGTTAAATTTGGTGAAGAATTTGTTGGAGAAATTGGATTTTTTAATAAACAAAGAGAAATCAAATTTTACACCTAAACAAAACATGGAATCTTTGGGTTTCAAGGTAGATACAGTAAAAGTTATGCTACAACTTCCAGAAAAAAAGTGAAAATGATAAGGAAGAAAATCTTACACGTATTAAGGAAGGACATTCTATCATTGAGAGCCTTAGCATGTATGGTATGGTTGTTATCTTCCATTCAAGCAATTTTTCCAGGTCTATAGCATTATCGCATGTTACAGAGACTAAAGAGAGAAGCATTCAAGAAAGGTCTGTGGTTTGGCGACAAAGTAACTCTGAATCAGGAAGAGAAAATGAATAGGTGGTTGCAAAATATGGGAGCATGGAATGGACGGGCAATATTTGGTTGTGTACCAGATTTTGTGTTAGAGAATGATGCCAGCTTGAGAGGCTAGGTAGCTTATTTGTGAGAGAGATAGGTGGCTTATAGATAGGAGAGAAGAGAATGTATATAAACAGTTTAGAATTAACTGCAGGGTTCTATGACTTGAAGACCTTCAGAGAGATTTTTGAAGGTCAACTAGTACTAATGAAGATGGACAATATTTTGGCTGTGGCAAATATCAATCAACTAAGAGGGAGCAGAGCCCGTGGTCTGTTGGATTAAGTGAAATAATTTTTGCATTTTTGTATGGAACACAGGATTATAGTGAAAGCAGAGTACCAGCTCAATTGAATATGATAGGAGATTGGGATTCGAGGAACATTAGGGATTACAGCGATTGGAAACTGAATTGAAGGTATTACAGAAGATTAGAGAGCATTTGGGATCCACTGGCAGGGGGGTCTTTTTGCAAGCAGACTGACTTTCTAGTTAGAGAGGTATTTCAGATCCAGGAGCTTGTGCAGTGGATGCATTTCAGCAGCTTTGAAAGGGGATGACAATTTATGCTTACCCTCCTTTTGCAATGATTCAGAGGGTTCTGTTGAAAGTGAGAACAGAGTAGTGTCAAATAGTGCTGGTGAAGCCGTTTTGGTTGTCTCAGGTATAGCTTTCATCCGTGTTGAATATGGTATGCACAATACCTCTTTTAATTTCAGAATCAAAGGGACTACTGAGGAATGGAAAAAGAGAAGAATATCCCTTAGAGCAGGACAAGGTATTGAACCATTTTGTATGGAAAGTGTCAGGAGATCTGAGTTTCAAGAGACTTTTAAGCAGGGCTGTTGAATTGCTTGAAGAGTCTTAGGAGCCAGGGGCAAAAAGGAGATATAATGGATATAATGGAGTTTGAAGAATATGGTCTAGTTGGTGTATGGCGAGGTGTTTGGATCCTGTGGAGGCTCCTGTAGTGGAAATAGAGAATTTTCTGGTTGAGCAATTTGAGAGAGGACTGACTTATAGAGCTATGAATTATTATAGATCAGCTATTTCAGCTGGACATGTTTACATGTATAGAAGAACAGCAGGGATACATTCTATGGTGTGTAGAGTTTTGAATATTATGAGGCTGAGAAGACGGCCTAGAGCAAGGTATGATGTATTGTGGGATGTGAATTTGATGTAGGCTATATTTTAATCCTGGCCAGTGAAGATATTTTGGCACCTGAAAAACTTTCAGTACAGTTAGCAACTTTACTTTGTTTAATATCTTGCAGAAGGGTTTCAGATGTGAAGGCTTTTTGGAGTTAAATAATAACGTTAATGGGCCAGATGGAGTATATTTTGATTCTGGAAGAAAATAAAAATGATGTCTGACTCAATCTTCTATCCAAGTTTCCCAAAATGTAAACAATTGTGTGTTATAGAATGCATAAATAAATATGATTTCATATGTGAAACCATATGGGGCAGTGAGTAATACTACTATCTCATCATGGGTAAATTGGACGATGGAGCAAGCAGATATTGATGTACAGCAATTCAAAGCACATTCTGTAAGAGGTAAAGCATATTGCAAATGTGATGTTGAAGGTCTTTTCAGCTGCATAATGTGGTAGCCTCCGGTATTGAAATGAAATGGCAATTCTCCAAATTTTATGAACAGAGAATCAAGATTTCATTAAAGGCACAGAGGCTAACATTATCCTACCCGCCACTCCACCCCCTCCCCCGAAAAAGAAGAAAAGTAAAAAAAGGAAGCTACAAAATAAATGTGTAGAATGTATGGGAAGAAGATGGTGGGAGTTTAAGCTTTTGAAGGTATTCAAGTTTTAACATTTTTGAAGTCTACAGGTTAAACTTAAATAAAGTTGAATACATATTGATTTTGTTGTTTATTGCTTTAGAGTCACAATAAGGACAGGTAATAGATGAAAAAGGATATCTGGTCAAGATGAATAGTTTACCACATTTAAAGAGGAAGAATGTTCTGTGAAGGGACTATTTATGGACTATAGAGCTCTGGTTCTATGTCGATGTTGTATTTTACGAATGTTATTTAAAGGTCCTACAGGAGTGGCAATTAAATGATTATTTATTGCACAATGTTAGCCTCTGTGTCTTTAATAAACTTTTTGATTCTCTGTTCATAACATTTGGAGAATCGTCATTCTCTGCAGGTGACTTTAACATTTCTTTACATCTCCGTTGCTTTTCAGAGTATTGAGTTATCCATCAGCTGTCTTAGTGACATTTATCTTTTCCCATAACCTTCTAAACACTTATCAATTGTCCTTCAACGTTGCATCATTATTTCCAATGTTTACTCATTTTACCATAAATCACTTTGGCCTTTTAAGTTCTTTATTTTTATTTTTTAACTCTCTTTTTTTTGGCTGGTTGTCAAACAACACCTTCTCTCACTTTCTCCAAGAAATGCCTTACTGATGAGCCCAACCTATACTTAATCTTGAATTTATTTGAGTGCTGTAGTTTTGCCTTTCTTCATGTTAACAAGCTATAGGTATCAGGCAAACAAAGGCACCAGTAACTGTGTCTTAGAGAAAAGATCTGTTAGCACAGATCAGCCCAATCCACATAGCCTACCACCTCAAAATTATTATGAAACAAACAGGCAAACACCACACTGTCACTAGCCTGGTGAAAGGAAATAAAACGGTCTGAAAGTTATTTTTTGTCTTCCTGATCTTTTTCCTAAGGGGGCAGAATGACATATTATCCTATGATGGAACCAGCAATGCAATTGTAATGTATAAAACAGGTATTACAACAGTGATGATTTGTGTTGATACCTCTAAAAGAGGGATACATCTAAACCACAGTTAAATATTTCATTAAAAAAGCTGGTTGTTGTAAAAACTCGGACTTAAATATGAGTATTTTCTGTCCTTGCCTTTGTTTAGTTTTCTGATTGAACCCTTTCAAATTGTCTGCTACTTATTTGGGATCCTGCCGATATTTGGTACCATCTGCCCTGATCTCATGGTTTAATTGCCGCAGCTGAGACACCATGTGCAAGAGAACCATCTGCTAAAACTTCCTATGCAAAACCCAGCTGTGAGTGAACATTTTATAGTGAACACTTGCGATGGAAGGGCAAACAAATGTCAATCAGATAAAAGTGGCATGAAGTGTGGTGCATTTTACCATATGCCCCATGTCAATGCTACACTAAGTGCCTTGGCTGTCTTGACATCAATTATACACAGTGATTCCTTTTCCCTATTGTCTCAAAGCAGTCTTCAACAAGAAGCGTAATTGACAACTGGCAGTGAATCAAATTGATATTGCGATGCATTTAGAAAATCACAATGTTTTTTCTTTTCCTGGACAAAACAAAAAAGAGGAACCTAAAGTTTGGAATAGAGACTGATGAAAAACAGAATCATCTTAAAGTTTTAATTAGTTTTCAGATTTGTTTTTTGTTAATAGGGTGTACCTCTATTAATATAGTTGACTAAAGCTTTTTGAATAACATTCATACAAAACATTTTGCAGAGAAATATTTTGGCCTAATTTAATATTTTATTTAATTTATCCAAGATAACTGGAATTATGTATCAATCTGGGATTAAATTATGTGGGAAGAAAATGCACATTATGCATCATAATGCAGCTTGTTCTTTGGCAGCATTATTTAACTATGTTGTCATTTTAGCAAACGTTAATTTTGGTTAAGAAAAAGGGTCACCTCTTCAGCTCCAGTTTAACACCTAAATGTGGCAATCATCAACTGAAAGGTGACCAGTTAATCTTTACAGATCTGTCACTAGACTGCAAGAAGTTTGGTGATATTTTTTTCACTTCAGCTGAGAAAGGAATAAAAAGGTGTTTTTTTTCCAAAATATGCAAGCTTTACAGCAGATGGTACAGTACATGGCAGGTGACGTGAATTCATAATTATGTGGAAAATGTTGCAGTCCAAGAATCACATATTTCTGTATCACTGACAATGTTAGTCAGTTTCTCAGAGAAATATGATGGACTGTAGACACTGTGTTAGGTGTAAGCTACAGACAAGAGAGCCTTATGTTTTGCCAATAGTCCACCTTTTTCTAGAGGTAGAGGGAAGTAGTTGTCCGTTACGGGACAATGAAAAGTGTGCAGTTGTAAAGTTGATATTGTTTTTGAGACGAGGTAAGGAGTACTGTGAGATGCCCACTAGGAGGTAGGTCAAAAAGTCAAGTTTACTATTTAGCTACATCCCAAAGTGAGCACCATGTGCCCTAAACATCAACCACATTTCTATAACCAAGCCACACTGCACCACATCCAGATTTAGGTCCTTTGAACTGGCTCCAATGCACTGAACTTCTCTTCCCATCGATCTTAAGTTTGATACCACCCCCCATTCTCATCTGCTATCAATTCCCACGTGCTCATCCTCTGGGGTCTACACAGATGCCCCTTCCAGAGATTAATCTACTTCTCCATGCTCATTGGTGCTTCTATACTTATTTGCTTGTGGGGACATTTTCCTTCTTCACAGGACTGTTATAAAACCTGCAACACTGTTCTATTAAAATATTTATGTCTCCATTAAGACTTTGAAATAATCACTTTAGGCGGATCTTGCATATAATCACGTATAGAGTTGTCCATTAAAGTGGAATTTCATCCCACAGTGGAATAAACAATGGCCTGAAGGATCTGAATCTACCTCTCTTTGAGGAGAACCTTATACATAAGTAACTAACAATTGGTAACGCAAAGTCTATCGCTTGTTAACTTTCCGGATTCCACTTGAATATTATGGGAGTATTCAGAATTTTGCACAGAGGGCAGTCCTCGGCAAATGTAACAGAGTATCCTATTAGGCAAAATGATGGTCCAACTGTTCTATTTGGATTAGGGCACACTGTCATGTTTCTGCCAGTGCCGGCCCCACGGACATCAGGCCATCAATGTAAGTACCTTAGACCATTTACATTATTTAGGGTGTGTGGTATCTTGGAATGTTATTAAGAGAATGTAGGAGTAGTAATCTAAGAAGGTGGGAAGGGAGGTTTGTGAGAAGGCAGTTAGAAGACTGAGAATCATTAGGTGGCTGAGGCATTTTCCTGATTACTTAAACCTTTTATCAGGAAGCGTTGGATCCTGTAGAACACTTCACATTGGTAAAGAGCTGGGAGCAATGCCTGGGATCAGAGCCTCAACACCTCGAGGGAACCAAGACTCAGAAACTGCATGTATGGGTTTTGACTGTGCTGTCAGAAAATTGTGACGTTAAGGCTACATCGCACGTTTGGGCTGGTCAGTGACTATTATTTCAAACAAAGGATGGACCACATGTGTGGGTTTTAGCCCTCCCACAATCATCGCTTGTTGAAGGTCACACACCTGCACTAACTGATCTAAAGGGCCTCGCACATTGTCAGGGGTGTACTCCAGAACTCTCTGTTTATTAAGTTCAGCCCACATGCCGTGCCCTAAGTCTGCTTTCATTGTACCCTACAACTCGCTATTAGGAAGGAGCACGTGCATTGTCAAGAGCATGTCACTGAACTTGCTCATTATGTACTTCAGCTCTCACACTGTGCCCCAAGTCTGCTATCTTTGCACTTTCGGTGGCTAT
The DNA here is from genome assembly GCF_964204655.1 of Triturus cristatus. Lineage (NCBI taxonomy): Eukaryota > Metazoa > Chordata > Amphibia > Caudata > Salamandridae > Triturus > Triturus cristatus. The sequence continues at coordinate 622,417,008 of NC_140585.1, forward strand.
GCGTCTCCACGCGTCTCCTTCCGCATGCCATAATTGCACATAGTGACAAATCAGAGTATAAGCACAATGAATGATCTAGGTGTTAGAGAGCTAAATGTTGTCAACTTATTATCTAGAGTGTTACAAGATGATGAAATCAAGGTTTTGACCTAAGACTGGAAATTCTGTCCAACTGCTCCTGCTGATTTTGTAAAGGTACATGTGGATTTGCTCAAATTCTTGAGAAAATTGAAATTAAAGGAATTGTCCCGTATGAACACCGTGCACAGCCTCCCACCTATTCACAAAGCGAATCCATCAGAATATACAATTGCTGATATTTGGCACTCCTTTGTCACTGAATGCTTCTGATGACCCTGAGATAGAGGAGTTCTCTCATAAAGTTATCATGGGCCTATGCAAACTTGAGGACACTCATTCACAGAATAATAGGTACATACATACTTTTAATAACATCAAAATAGAATGATTGATTTTAAAGACATTAAAGGATGACCATACCATTGTCATACGTGAGGCAGACAAAGGTGGCAATATTATCATCATGGACAAAGTTTATTACATGATCGAAATATTGAGATAGCAATGGAAGGGTGATCAATTAAGAGGCAATACATTCCATCCATTGCTAGGAATATCAATGCCAAACTTAGTGAATGGAAAGAGTGTGGTCTATATACGAGCATGAATAGGCATTTTTGACGGACTGTAGCCCCAGACATCCATGTAATTATATCTTGCCCAAGATGCACAAGGCCAGTCCTTTCCCACCAGGCAGGCTGATAAATTCCGGAAATGTTTTTTCCAACAGAAAATATGGCACAAAATATTGATATATTTTTGAAGCCTATGGTGCAGAACATTCCCTCATATATAAAAGTCAGCAAAGATATACTCAGTAAATTGAATGACTTTGAAAGAGATGCTGAAAATTTGATGTTTGTGAATTTTGATGTATTGCACTTGTACACCTCCTTGAGCATGAGTCTGGCATGGAAGCATTAAGACATTTTTTATAAGCAATGAGAGCTGTTTTTTTGGAACACACTCGGATGCCTTTGGAAATTATCTACATTATCCTAACCAACTAAGTCTTTATACATGATGGGAATTGGTGCCTGCAGAAACAAGGGTTTCAGGTTTGCTCCCTCATATGCAAGCCTGTTCATGGGTCTATATAAGAGGAAGCATGCTAGGGGCCCAAATGCGAAACAATGGATACACAACATCATATTTTGGCAAGATATATCAATGTTATTCTTGTTATTTTGAAGGGCACATTGACAGAATTCACTAGTTTTCATGCCCATTTGAACAGCAACAGATTCAATGTACATCTTACCATAAAAAAGGACATGACTCGGATATAATTTTTGTCTCTCTTGTTCTTTATAGATAAGACCATTCACAGTGACATATTCAGAAAGGACACAGCCTGTAACAGTGTTCTACATGCAACCAGCTCACACCCCAGTGCTACCATTCAGGCCATTCCGTTAGTGAGATGGTACGAGCACGCAGTAGTCAGGTCAGAGATTTTAGCAAGAGAGTTGAGTTGATGAGATGAAATGAAATGAAAATACATTTCAAGGAGAGAGGTTATGATGAGGTCTTTTGAGATGTCATCAATGATGTCATAAGTGATGTCACTGACCATGTCTTGAGTGATGTAATATGTGAGGTCATAAGCAGAGCATTGCAGGGGGTGGCGGTATGTTAAATTTAGGTCAGGTAACTATAACTACTGAATTTCACCGGTTTTGGAACAAGTGAAATCTGAGCCTAACTACAACATCCCTGTTTTTCAGTGAATTTGTAAGTTTTTTATATTCTATTTCCTAACTATAATGTTCTTGTAACCTTTGTTTTTTTTTGTGAATTATGATGTTTGAAAAATGTGTATTTCCTAACTGTGACCTGTAACCTTTCAGAGTGGGAATGTGAGTGACTGTATAGGTAGGTGAGTGGGTGTATGAGTGACTGTATGGGTCTCTGAGTGGGTGAGTGAATGGGTTTGTGAGTGTGTGAGTGGCTGTATGGGTCTGTGAGTGGGGGTGCGAGTGATTGAATGGGTGTGTACATGACAGTGTAAGTGGCTGTAGGAGGTCCTGGGTGGATCTGTGAGTGGGTACGTGAGAGTCTGAGTGAGTTCGTGAGTAGTTGCATGAGTGTCGGAGTAGGTCTATGACTGGATGCATGAGTTTCTGAGTGATTCTGTGAGAGGGTGCATGAGTGTCTGAGTAGTATGTGAGTCGGTGTGTGAGTCTATGACTGGGTCTATGAGTGGGTGTATGAGTGTCTTTGAAAGTCTGTGAGTGGATAGATGAGTCTCTGAGTGGGTGAGTGGGTATATCAGTGAGTGCATGGTGAAAAGGTAGGGGCACACACAGGAAAAGGTAATCGTGCCAGCTTCCCCTAGGTCCTCCTGTCCAACTTGCCTGCAGTCTAGACCCTCTGCTGTGTTTGGTTTTGTGGCTCCTCTGCTCATTTTCAACCTGTTTCTCTCCTTCTTCTCCGCTTGTGTCTGCCCTCTATTTTGGTTCTTTGTGCTCATTCTGTCTGCTATTATGCCTCTTTCTGCTTGCTCCTGACCTGTATTCTGCCAATTGCTGCTCATTCCTAACTTCTATTTGGCCTCTTGCTGCTTGGTTCTCACCTCTATTTTGACTCTTTCTGCTTGTTTATCACATTTATTTTGCCTTGTGCTGCTCATTTCTCACCTTCATTTTGACTCTTTTTGCTTGTTACTCACCTTTAGATTCTGACAGATTCTCAATTTTTTTAGGGATGGGTGGTAAATTCCATTCCACAAGTGCCAAGGAGACTTAATCCCACAACCAGTAACACCAGGAGGCACGTTTGCAGTGTCGATGAGTAAGGGAGCAGGGTCTCGGACTAGGTCTCAGAAATCCAGCTGTGTGGGATTTACAGATGATAACAATAGGGGTTCTTGGCTCCCAACGACCCTCAACAGCCAAGGGGAATGCAATCCCCACTCAATAATGCACCAGGAAGTCCCTTTGCAGAGTGGTTGATGAAGGGGGTGGAGCCTCCGACGAGGTCTCAGCCATCCTGCTGTGTGGGACTTACTGTTGGTAACAATAGGGTTTCTTTGCCCCCAATGACCCAGTCAAAGGAACTTAATTCCCCAAACAGTAGTGCACCAGGAGGTGTATTTGCAGAGTGTTTTTTTTTAAGGAGGTGGGACTTCTGAGGGGTCTTCAAAGTCCCGCTTTATGGGACTTACTGGTGGTAACAGGACAGGTTCTTGACTCCCAAGGACACTCAGTATTCAAGGGGACTTCCTCCCCCAATGAGTAGCGCTTGTTTTTTTGCCACATATTTACAAATTACGCAAATTTGCAGCCAATTATTTTTTAAATGCTTTTTTGGGACTGCTGGGGTCCCTCTGGAAGACAGAAGAAAGGCTAGGGGATGAGGGTATTCGTCCCCTGCCCCCTTTTCTTTTTTGTGTGTTTTTTTAAGATGGCTGATAACACTTACTGGTTGAAGTGTTGGCAACCAATCAGACCTCTGCATTTCCCTGCACGCGCTCGTTATTATTCCAATTAGCCGCAATCTCAGTTATCCTTATTTTTTTACCTGGTATTTCTCAGCAACTACTAAATCGATTTGCACCAGATAACTGAAAGCATGAACTGCAAACCAAAATCTAAATTTCAGTCAAATTTGGTGCCATTCCGTCCAGCGGTTAGGGCTGTAGTTGTGTTCAAAGCTCCTATGGGAGTTAACATGGAAAACACACTTTTTTTGACTCTTCGTTTTTCTCGGCTCCCGCTTGATAGATCACCCCGAAACATTCCATGCACAAGTAGTAACACCTGCACACTTTCTAGGTATGGAGAAGAGCAGAGCAGATTGTCTTTCAAGTTTGGGTGGAACTAATCAGATGAATGATGATTTATTTTGATGAAACTTGGATGAATTGAATGTGTGTGAAATAACAGGTGGTATAATAAGTGAAGATGAGAGGAATTGCTATGTGGATAAGGATAAACATTTAAAGAAATTAGCTAAGTTGATTGAAGAAGGTTGCAATAGTAAAGCTTGTGTGAGTTTGGAATGTGTGAAGTTTTGAGAAGTAAAGAATTAATTATAAACACAACATGGGTTGATCTGGAGAGGTATAAAGTAAATTCCTCCTCTGTACATCAGAGAGTCATTAATTGATGTTGCACATCAAGGTTATCAAAGTATATGCAAGCCCAAGGAGATGTTAAGATTGTATTTTTTGATGGCTAGGGATGGATACACAGGTGGAGAGAGTGGTAAAAGACTGTGCGGAGTGCAGATGCAGTGAAAGAGTGTGTAAGCCAAGAATAATACATATGTGTGTGAAACATATGCCAAAGTCATCATGGGAGATGTGGCTTTAGATATTTTGGGTCCAGTCACAAACAAGTCTGGCCAATATAATGTGATAGTATTGGTAAATATGTTTTCTCGGTGGCCAGAAATCTGCATTTCTCAAGGAATTGAAACTCGTAATGTCATAGACTGTTAAAATAAGGCATTTGGCGGGGAAGGTTTTCGGGATTCTATTCTCACGGATAATGGTGTTCAATTGATTTCAAAGGAAATGGAAGAATTTCTGTTGCAAAAAGGAATTAGGCATATGAAATGTTCGCTGTATCATCCTAAGTGTAATGGTTTGGTTGAAAGATTTAATAGGGTCTTGTAGGAATCGATTCAGATTGCCAAAATGAGTGGTAAAGATTGGAGGAAAGAGATCAAAACCAGAGTGGGCTTTTATTGGTTAACTCCATACTCAGTTACAGGAAGGTTTCAGAAGGCGAAGACATCATTATTTGTGTCTCTTTTGGATGAATCAGTTTTCTAGGGATATCATTGACACATATCAGAGACCTGGAGCAAGAAACAAGAAAAGAACATTTTTAAGAGGATAAGGTTGTTTGACAAGAAGCATTCAGTATGTCAAATGGATGTCGGTGTAGGTGATATGGTGAGATTAATGTTGCCCAGGGGGCTGGTTACCTTCTAAATATTCTGTGCTTCTCAAAGTTATCAAGTTGTTTAAGAATGCTGTGAAGCTAGAGGAAAATCGCATATGGACATTGGATAGAATGGTGGTGATTAAGTCTAAAGATAAGAAAGGAAGTGGTGAATTTATAGACGAGCAAAATAAAAGTGAGTTATTTGATCATAAAGAAAGAAGGGATTTCAGATGTAAAGAGAATTTTATCAGAAGTGAAAATGTTTCTTTTCCTCCCAAGTTCTTGAAAGACTATGTAATTGAAAGTAACATGTGATAGTTACATTTCGTCCCATGTTCTTGAAAGACCATGTGATTAAAAAGTAACATGTAATGATATAGGAAAAATGTATGTAAAAAAAGAAATATATATATACATATATATCATACAAACGTCTTTATTGTGTAGCTATTGTATAAGTATCTGCATTTTATATATAGTAGTTTGTGTAACCTTTGTCTGTTATGCAGTGGATCACCAGAAAATGTTGCTCAGCAAGCTTACAGTGTGTTTACAAGAGCCGCCATGGCTGTGGCTCTTCTGTAGGCTAGTTATCTCTACCAGGTAGGTAAAGATCTGTTGGTGTAGTCCACTAAGGCAGCGGAATGCATGCCTCCTCCTCTGCTCTAGCAGAATAAAGTATATCATGAAAACACTAAATAAAGCCCTATGTGTGCTACCCGTTATTAATGAAGTTTCCTCCAGGTGGGTTTTTGTGTATTAATCAAGACTTTCATCTCCTCCCTAATTTTAGTAGTTGAGGTAGAAAAAAGATGCCAACATCCATCCACTTTCAAAGTTGTGAAAAAATTGTGTAATTGAGTATGAATGTGTATATTAATTGCAAGAACTTCTGTCCTCAAATACAACTTTGTCTTCCAACAACTGGTCGAACTGAATATATCATGGGCTGATATAATCAATATTATATCCAATACATTCTAACATTTGTGATGATTTTACATTATTTTGATAATTGGTATAAGACTACTTATCTATAATCATTTTCCTCTATGCGTATTTGAGCATAGAGTGATATTACCATGGAGATTTATGGCACTAATCTCCCATGGTGAGTACTCCAAAATGGTTGCCCTTCTGGTTTGGTTACAGGCTTCTTTTGAACAAGAGAAACAAGATTATCATACCCAGTGTTATGTTATTTTATATTTTTTTATATTGTACATGAATCACCCCAAAAGGGGTCTCGGTGCAGTAGCCTACTGACACCATCCCGCTGTCACCACAAAGACTATACCCGAAACAGTTCAGTTTTAAGAGATGTCTAAATTTGAGTTGATCCGTACAGAAACGTAGGTGAACAGGGAGGGCATTCCAGTAGAGGGTAGCTAGATAGGATAACGCTATGCCCCTTAAGCAAGACTTTTTAATCCAATGGATTACCTGCAGCCTTTTCCCCCAGGAACGAAGAGCCTTTTCAGGATTGTATGGAGTAAGCCTCAAGGACAAATATTGGGGGCCCTTCCCCATTAGGGCTTTGTGAGCCATACATCATATCTTAAGGACAATCCTCTAATGAACTGGTAGCCAGTGTAAAGATTGTAAACGAGGAGTGGATGAGGACCTGCTGTGTTTTGTACCATCTGAAGTTAAGTCACCAAAGAATCATGAATAGAAGCAAGTAAAGTATTGCCATAATCCAGGCGACTCACCACTAAGGCTTGGACCACAGTCTTTCTAATGGATAAGGGAAGTAGTGGGAAGGCCTCCATGGACAGCAACTGGTCAAGCAACACTCCAAGATTTTTAACAACCGATTTAGGGGATGGAGCAGTGCTAAGTTCTTGCGACCACCAGTTCGATTTTCATAGATTTGCGGCCTTTCCAAATAGCATGATCTCAGGTTTTCCCTCATTCAGTTAAAGACAATTCTCTGTCATCCACCCTGCTGTGGCTTTCAGACCGTCTACATAAAGTTATTTTACTCTGTTCGAGTCACAGTCAATGGAAATCAAAAGTTGGGTATCATCTGCATAAGAATAGCGTCCAAAACAAAAGAACAATTGATCAATAATTTGCTATTAAACTATATTATTATTTTGGGACTCAAATATAAAGTAAAAATTGTATTTAAAATATGTCTTAGCATCGAAACAGGGCCCTCCGGCACTGTCTCCTATACAGAATTTAGGGACACCAACTACGTGTGGCCATTGCTTTAAATTTATTGTCACTATGTAAAACAGTGGTCTGTTGTGCTCCACGCCTCTGTCTGAAAAAGATAAACAGGACTATTATACTCATTCTTTAAGAGCTAGGCATAAAGGTTTAGTAATTTGTTAGTTAATTAAATTATCCAGTCGGGTCTTGAAGATTATTATAAAGGTTATACTCCTATTTGGGCCAGAGCTACATACACATAACAATATAAATTCAAATGGCAATACAAAGTTACCCTCATTTTGAAATGTTAGGAATGCTTTTTGTAATCATAGATTTTTTGATTCTCTTTTCCTGTCTTTAGTTAGTCTGGAAACCCCAATAAAATACAGGAAACTCGAATAGAAGCACAAACGTTAATCAACCTTTTTTTATAATTGCTCTTAAAAGTGAAGTATGCACCATGGATTTTAAAGAAAATTCAGGTATGTTGACCTGCGTGACAGTCCATTCAAAGTGATAGAAACGTTTTACGAAATTATTGATGATTGAAATATGAATTTTAATCGACTCCCTTACTGAGGTATGACAAATTAAATATTTGTGCTCAAACTTTTATATAATAAAAAATGGCCAACATTATGAAAATGATACGTTTCCTTTTTTTGCAGATCTGCCTAGGTAATAATTTGAGTATAGAAACAACTCTCAAGATGTTACAACTGCGTGCTGGGAATAGCATAACATTGCAATGCTATTGATATCATTAGGTTACCATCAGACTGGAGACTAGGAGTACAAAAAGAAAAAAAACTAGAAAGCAGGCTTTTTTGATCAATGCACCCAGAATCTGAACCAACATCCCCATATCCATAAGATCCGCCCCAGTGCTCTTGCAATTTAGGAAAGAGTTGAAAACAAACATCTGTGAAGAACACTACAACACAATGCAGTAACAATCCAAGAACCAGCGACCTCTCCTATCACTTAATGTGTTATACTTTACCGAGGTTTGTGCTCCACAAATACCACTTAATTACATTGTTTTTATACATTTTCTCGTCTACCTTTCTCAAATTACAGAATATTGTCTTTCAATATGCTTTTTTTTTGTTATGGTATGTTTGTGTACTTTTAGAAAATTTACAAAACAGAATTGGGCATTGCCCTTATGAAGCAACAAATTATAGTGTTGCGAAACACATATTGGCAGAGAAGGCAGCACAGATGAAAGACGGCTCTTATGTAATTAAAAATACATTAGTTAAAGAGGAACTAAAAGTTATTAATCTTGTGCCACATTTTTCTGTAACTATTTTGTGCTGCAATAAAATGGCAGCGCAATATTGAAGACTTCATATTCTGACATACCAAAACGCGCAAACACACATTTCTCTCTTTCAGCAAACAAACACTTTCACTGATTTAAAAGGCCTTGCATATTGGCTTTGCTCGTGCTTGTTTTAAGCAGACAACATCAAAGATAAGGCATTATAGGTCAGCACATACCTCACCACCGGCATTCTGTGTTAATATAGCTTCACTCTCCATGGTGCATATATTTTTCCCTTCATACAAACTTGATAATTTCCAGCGTTTTCTTTCATCCCCTTATTGGTCTCAGTTTTAGATTTGTTTAGACTGGATGGAAAATGAAAGCGTCGCAGAGACGTTTCAAGAATGGTGAAAAGGGATAATTTACCTATCACAAATTTCTAGCTCTAAATGTCTTTGAAATTGCTGTTTCTCATAGCAAAAAATTGCTTTTGTTACTATGTAATCAAGGTACAGCGCACTTGCTTCTAATGTTGAAAAAAGCTATGAAAAGAGGCTCTCTCTAGTTTGATGTAAAGTCAGAGCAGTATGACGCTTCAAATCAAAGGGGAGTGTTTGATGTTTTTTCCTTCATGTACACACTTTGTTAACTTTAAAAGTAGTATACCCAGTGTTTGAAACCACTTTGATCATTGATGTCTCAGGAAATATATTATGACCACCATATACATATGTGGCTGTATCAAACAATCGAAAAAATACAATGCAAGCGGGAAAGAACTAATTTAGGGTTTGAGCCTTCGCTGTAAAGAAAAGCCCATTGATTAAATTATCTATGCTACTTTTGAGTACAATTAACACACACACACAGTTTTGGATGCCTCCAAACAACTTTGGTGTTACAGAAGGTGCAAGAAACCTTTTTGACGCTCCTTCTTCAGTACCCACTACATAGATTACATAGATACAGAGTAAGCAACTTTACAATGACAAATGGACATCCACCCTATTCGTGGGGTTGTGGTGACAAGCAAATGAGGAAGTGTTTTTGCCATTGTACCTGCTTGATATTACAGATGTAAAGGATTGGGCAAAAAGTCACTCAAGGAAAACAATGATGTGCACCATAAGTGGTATCACACAAAGTACACCTCCTTGGTGGCCTCGGTGTCCATGTTGCCCCTTTTCAGGATCTTATGGCATACATGTTCATCATATGCTATTGATGGAAATGCTACTCTTATTTCTTACCAGAAATGGGTTACCTTCTATCATAGACTAGATGTAGACCCTAATGTTCCAATTGGCAAATACATTTAGGAGATGCGCAGTTACCAATTTGTGTTACTTCTACTAAATTCAGCTTTATATGAGAGGTAAATTGACAATGCATTTTGATTAGATAGTGCCTGATAGCTTTGCTTGTCTTTGTTCAGCTGGAAAAGAAGGAATAAAAGAGGTGTAACTCTAGGGGGCAAAACATAATAAACAACCCAGAGTCATTCTGAGGTTTGTTTTTACCATCTGCATCTAACATAACATATAAAATATACTCATATATTCCTCACAACATCATTTATGATCCACTATTAGGTTTAGAAGGCAGCTTCATATGCAGCATAACTCTAAACAAACTTCGGGGCATATCATCAAGGACTGGCGATAATTATCACTAAGCGCACTTAGCGCTAGGATAATTATCGCCGGGTAACGTGGAATTTTATCGCTGACATAGTGTGCTATCAGCAACGCTTATCTCAAAAGCGATAAAATTCCAAGCGCTAATTGCCAAATGTGAGATTATCCAGGGATAATCTCATAAAATTTGGCAATAGCTTGTTGATAGGGCAGGGCAGACTTAGCCATGATATCCACCTTACATTGGATATCATGGCCAAGTCAAACCAAAAGCAGGCATAAGGAAAGTAGCGATAACCGAGGTTATCGCTACTTTTCTTGTCGCTCTGCAAGTTAGCGTGAGGCTAGATAATAGGAGAAATGTCGCTTAGCGACATTTCTCTTGTTATCTTGGGGTGGAACGCCCACTTTGCATCTCATTAGAGATGCGAAGATGGGCGTTGCGGGAAAGGGCAAAAATGCAAGGATTCACACGATAGCGTGACCTTGCTGATAAGGCGATAAAATTATCCAAAAACGGACGCAAAAGCTGCAATAATTTTATATCGCCTCCTTGATGATATGCCCCTTAGTTTCCTATGAATCCAGAATTAAAAAAATATTTAGACAGTCAAAGTGAACACATTTGCTATGTTCAGATGGAGAGCAACTTAAATTACAGATAGGTAGTGAGAGCCAGACCCCGTTTTAAGGTCTCTGAATCAGACTCTTTTGGTGCTAGGAGAAACCCTTTACCCTGAGGCCCCATACCAGCCATAAAAATTTCAATTTCACCTATTAACGAGTTTGCCTACCACGGTTATCCCCACATGGAATCAATCAATCAGTACATTTGTAGAGCGCACTACTTACCCGTGAGGGTGTCAAGGCGCTGGGGAGGTGGGGGTGCTGCTACTGCTCGAACAACCAGGTCTTGAGGAGTCTCCTGAAGGCCAGCAGGTCCTGGGTCTGTCGGATGGGGAGGGTATTCCAGGTTTTTGCAGCGAGGTGGGAGAATGATCTGCTGCCGGTGGACGCTCGTCGGATGCGGGGGATGGTGGCGAGGGCGAGGTCAGTGGTGCGAAGCTGATGGTTTGGGGTGTAGAAGGTGAGTCGTTCGTTGAGGTACGCTGGTCCGGTGTTGTGGAGTGCTTTGAGCGTGGGTGAGGAGCTTGAAGGTGATCCTCTTGTTGACTGGGAGCCAATGCAGGTTTTTCAGGTGGGCCGTGATGTGGCTGTGGCAGGGGATGTCGAGGACGAGGCGTGCAGAGGCGTTCTGTATGCGTTGAAGTTGTTTCTGGAGTTTGGCTGAGGTTCCTGCGTAGAGAGCATTGCCGTAGTCCAGTCTGCTGATGACGAGGGCCTGGGTGACCGTCCTTCTGGTTCCGGTGGGGATCCATCTGTAGATCTTGCTGAGCATGCGGAGGGTGTTGAAGCAGGAGGAGGAGACGACGTTTGCTTGTTGGGTCATTGACAGCGCTGAGCCAAGGATGACCCCCAGGTTGCGTGTGTGGTCAGTGGGCGTCGGTGCAGCTCGCAGTGCGGTCGGCCACCATGAGTCGTCCCAGGCGGTGGGGGTGGATCCGATGATGAGTACCCCTGTCTTGTCCGAGGTCAATTTCAGGCGGCTGTTCATCATCCATTCAGTGATGGCCTTCATTCCTTCATGGAGGTTGGATTTGGTGGTGGTGGGGGCCTTGGTGAGGGAGAGGATCAGCTGGGTGTCGTCAGCGTATGAGATGATGTTGAGGTCGTTCGATCGGACGATGTTGGCGAGAGGTGCCATGTAGACGTTGAAGAGTGTCGGGCTGAGGGACGATCCTTGGGGTACGCCGCAGATGATCTTGGTGTCTTTAGGACTGAAAGGGGGAGGCGGACACCCTGGTTTCTGCCGGTGAGGAAGGAGGTGGTCCAGTCCAGGGCTCGTGGATCCCTGCATTGTGGAGGTGTGTGCGGAGGGTGTGGTGGCAGACGGTGTCGAAGGCAGCCGAGAGGTCCAGGAGGATGAGGGCTGCGGTTTCTCCGTTGTCCAGCATGGCCCTGATGTCGTCGGTGGCAGCGATGAGGGCTGTTTCGGTTCTTTGGTTGCTGCGTAATCCAGAATGGGATGGGTCCAGGATGCTGTTCTCCTCGAGGAAGGAGGTCAGTTGCCTGTTGACGATCTTCTCGATGACTTTTGCCAGGAACGGGAGAAGGAAGATGGGCCGGAAGTTCTTGAGGTCCTTGGGGTCTGCTTTGGGTTTCTTGAGTAAGGCGTTGATCTCGGTGTGCTGCCAGCTCTCCGGGAAGGTGGCAGTCTCGAAGGAGCTGTTGATGATCTTGCGGAGATGGGGTGCGATGGCAGAGCTTGCTTTGTTGAAGAAGTGGTGAGGGCAGGGGTCAGATGGTGAGCTGGAGTGGATGGTGTTCATGATTTTGATGGTGTCTACATCGTTGACGTGGGTCCAGGAAAGCAGGGGGTTGGTGTGGCTGGGGGGCGGGGAGTCTGAGGTGTCTGTGTATGTCGGGAGGGCCTGGTTGCTGAAGCTGTTGTGGATGTCTGCGATATTGTGGTGGAAGAAGGTGGCTAGGGAGTCGCAGAGGTCTGGTGATGGTGGGATGTCATTTGAGTTGTAGCTGGGGTTGGAGAGTTCCTTCACGATGTTGAGGAGCTCTTTGCTGTTGTGTGCGTTGTTGTCAATGCGCTCTTTGAAGGAGGTTCTTTTGGCAGTTCGGATGAGTTGGTGGTGTCTGCGGATGGTGCTCTTGGAGGCTGTGTTGCTGCACGGTGTCTGTTTGTGGTGCCACTTCTTCTCGAGCCTACGGCAGGCCTGCTTAGATGCCTAGAGGTCGGCGGTGAACCAGATGGCTTTTCTGTCGGTGCGTCTGTTCGAGGGTTTCTTGATTGGGGCGAGAGTGTTGGCGCAGTCATCGATCCATTGCCTGAGGTTGTGGGCGGCAGAGTCGGTGTCGGTAGTGTCCGTTGGAGGGTTTCAGGCAAGGGTGGTGACTAGCTGGTCTTTGGTGACTTTGCTCTAGTTGCGGCCGGGGGCCCGTTGTGTGTGGTGGTGCGTGGTAGGCTTCTCGAAGGTGAAGTGGACGCAGCGGTGGTTGGTCCAGTGGAGTTCGGTGGTGTGGCTGAAGGTGATGTGGTTGCTGGTGGAGAAGATGGGGTCGAGCGTGTGTCCGGCGGAGTGGATGGGGGTCAAGACGAGCTGTTTAAGTCCAAGGTTGGCAAGGTTGTCGAGCAGGTTGGTGGAGTTGCTGTCGCTGGTGTTCTCGAGGTGGAAGTTCAGGTCTCCGAAGAGGATGTAGTCTGTGGAGGCCAGGGCGTGCGCGCTGACAAAGTCAGCGATGGAGTCGCTGAACTGCTGCTGGGGGGTCTGTAGATGAGGCTGTTGGGGTCGGTGTGGATCTGGAAGTGCAGGTGTTCGGCATTGATAAGCGTGTCGTCGGTGCTGGTCGATATTCTGAGGGTGTTTCTGTGGACAATGGCGATTCCTCCTCCTGTTCCATTGGAGCGGACCCTGCGGCTGATCATGTAGCTGTCAGGGATGGCTATGGCGATGTCGGGTCCTGAGGAGGGGTTCATCCAGGTCTCCGTCAGGAAGGCAACGTCTGGGGAGGAGGAGTCGAGTAGGTCCCAGAGTTCAATGGCGTGTTTGCGGGCGGAGCAGATGTTGAGTAGAATGCATCAGAGGCTGTTGCGCCCTGCTCCGGAGGGCGTGGTGGTGGTTTGGAGACTGGTGTAGCTGCAGTTCCGGCAGGAGAAGGGTCCATGAGTGCACTTTGGGGTGGCCAGGAAGCAGTTGTGTGATCGGCTGGTGTTGAGTGTGTGGAGGGTGCTGGCGTCGTAGCGGCATCAGGCGTCGTGGCGTTCGCGGGGTCGAGGGGGTTTCGCACTGGGCGCGGTCCAGGCGCGGACGGGCTTGCCTTAGGCGCACCTTCGGCACGCCCGCTGCGCGTGCCCGTCATAACAAGGGGAGGTGGGAGGGAGGAGCAGCTGGGAGGCGGGAGCGATTGGGCAAGCAAGGGGGATGGGGCCACAGGGGACGCAGCGGCAGGAGAGGAGTCGGCTGAAAACACAAGGAAGGGCTGATGTGAAAACGGACAGAGAACGAATACAGGGGCAGTAGAAAACAGACTACAGCGCAAATACAATACAATTACAAATACAACGCAGTACAATTACAGCTAAGACAAAAGGAAATAAAGAAATACAAACAAGGAACAGAGCGAGCAGACAGATACTTACGGCTCACCACTGGGCCACCAGGGATGAGGCGCAGGCAGGCCTGCGCGTGGAGGAGGGCCTCGAACTCGCAGCAGCAGCGAGAGATAGGAGCAAGGGACACAGGCACAACTGGTGGAGCTGTGCGGCGAGGGAAGGAACCTGTCTATAACAGGGTCAAGGGTCGCTCTCTTCACCGCGCAGTGGCCGCCATAAGAAGGGGAGGTGGGAGGGAGGAGCAGCTGGGAGGCGGGAGCGATTGGGCGAGCGAGGGGGGCTGGGCCGCAGGGGACGCAGCGGCGGGAGAGGAGATGGCTGAAAACACAAAGAAGGGCTGAGGGGAAAACAGACAGAGAACGAATAAAGGGGCAGTAGAAAACAGACCACAACGCAAATACAATACAATTACAAATACAACACAGTACAATTACAGCTAAGAGAAAAGGAAATAAAGAAATATAAACAAGGGACAGAGCGAGCAGACAGATACTTACGACTCAACACTGGGTCACCAGGGATGAGGTGCAGGCGGGAGACTGTGGGTGGAGGAGGGCCTCGAACTCGCAGCAGCAGCGAGAGATAGGCGCAAGGGACACAGGCACAACTGGTGGAGCTGTGTGGTGTGGGGAGCGACCTGCCTACAACAGGGTCAAGGGTCGCTCTCTTCACCGCGCAGCAGCCACCACAAGAAGGGGAGGTGGGAGGGAGGAGCAGCTGGGACGTGGGAGCGATTGGGCGAGCAAGGGGGGCGGGGTCGCAGGGGACACAGCGGCGGGAGAGGAGATGGCTGAAAACACAAGGAAGGGCTGAGGGGAAAGCGGACAGAGAACAAATACAGGGGCAGTAGAAAACAGACTACAGCGCAAATACAATACAATTACAAATACAGCACAGTACAATTACAGCTAAGAGAAAAGGAAATAAAGAAATACAAACAAGGGACAGAGCGAGCAGACAGCTACTTACGGCTCACCACTGGGCCACCAGGGATGAGGCGCAGGCAGGAGCCTGCGGGTGGAGGAGGGCCTCGAGAGATAGGAGCAAGGGACATAGGCACAACTGGTGGAGCTGTGCGGCGTGGGGAGCGACCTGCCTACAACAGGGTCAAGGGTCGGAATAAATCAGTCAAGGGCCTAGCTGTATAAAATCAGCAGTGCTTTCTCTGCCAAAGGACTGCATACATCAGTTCTTGATTCATCGGTCTATCTAGAACCAAGAATCAGACGCAGTCGGCTACAGGGGCTGACCCTAGTGTAAGACATTCAGATGAGTATTGTCTCCACTGCTTATCAAACATTAGATACCATTGTGGTTAAGCTGTGGCCTATTTCTGACAAAGGCACTCCCCAGTGCCGAAACACGCGTAGAATACAACGACTGTCAATTGAATTTGTGCCACAATGTTTTGCCCTAACTCCTTGTGAAATCAAATACATAGTGGATATTGGGTTCCAACTTGGTGGTTGAGGTTGTTTGTCAGAGGCGGCTTTGGCCCTGCAAACTGGGCCACGTACTGCTCTTTCTGCACTTGACTATCAGAGCAGTGAGGACAAGCAGTCACAGGCTTCTCAGGAGGATGTGTGGGGACAAGAACAAAGAGGTCAACAATGAAACAACAGCCTCAATAATAAATTCACTGCCCAGTCCAGTGCTTATCTTTTTGGAGAAGGAAGAACTTTTAATCTCACAACAAAACTAAATACGACACAATTCAGTCAATCCACAGCACAGGAATGCCGTAACCTGTACTAATCAAGAGGTACAACACCCCCCTCCATTCCCCACTAACCGTTTCCCCTCTTCTAAGCTAAGGGAATCTGCTGTTACTGTCCCATATACTAGGGAATAGGGAGGGATTAAGCTCAGGTGCAGCTTGCTCAAAGTTCTCTTGAATCTGCTATAGAACTCAGTTCAAAGACTACAATATGCCTTTTAAGATTGCACAGTGTCAGTGATTGTGTCTTTTTTCCCACGCATTGCAGTCTCTGTAAACCCCAGATTCAGCAAGGAACCATGTATACTTCTATTCTCAGTGACCATAGTTGCTGTGCGGAGGGACATTGGGGCATTCCCACCAGTATGGAGCAGACTCCTCTAGAGCTTGTTTATTGCAGTCATGGCTGCATATAGGATGATATTCATAGACTGACGTCAAGCAGGTTTACGCCATGGCACCAGTTCTCTGCAGCTGCAGTGTCTGGGGTTGCTGTGAACAGACACTTCAGCTGGAAGAAGCTGAATCCAGCCTCCAGGAATGGCAAAAAGTAAGCCCATTATTTTTAGAGTTTGCACACTACAGGAATATACTATAAACTGGGTTAAAAATCAACTATTACACAGTAGCTTAGATTTCACAGACAGTAAGTACTTTGCTCTCAGAATTCCCTCTGTTCATTGTGGCACTACCTGGCATCAGAGGAAGGACCAGGTTCTGTCCCCAATGAGTAGGGATACACTTGAGCCATTTGGTATCTTTGTAGAGTGTGCTCCTATAGCGCCGGTTGAAAAATCAGGTCTACATAACGTGGATTGAAAAGGCCACCTTTTAAAACGCCTCCAACTTTCCTGTAACAATTATGGTGGGCCAGTATGGGAACTGACCGAAAATAAGAAAATGCACAGACGGCAGGATCCTGAAAAACAAACTCCTTATTAGACCACTACACAAACTGAACATAGGGCACCAACAAATATCAAAGACCTAACCACCGTGAATGCCATTAGTCTTTACACACCGAGGAACCTCAACAATGAAACCCCAACCTAGGCAAATCACAAAACTAGGCCTGCCAGTACTGGGTTAAAGAAGTACACCATACCTGCCAAGATTGGTGAAGAAATATCAAAATCTTCTCGCTCAATGAGGTAAATTACTGAAGAAGCCTGACACTGATGGGCAACGCAATGGCCTTAGTAGGGGGTAGGGGTCGGCCTTCACTGTAACCTTCACTGTAACCAACTGTTGGAAATGGCCTTTTTGCAGGGTTACCCCAAACATTTTGCCTAACTTCTCAATTTTTTCTTACCTAGTTTTTTTCGGCTATAGGACTCTGAGCACTTTACCACTGCCGGCCAGTGCTAAAGTGCATATTCCCTAAACAAGTGTATAATTGGTGTATACCTGTTTGGCATATTTGATTTACTGGTATGTCCCTTGTAAAGTGGTGTACCATATACCAAGGGCCTTTAACTTAAATGCCACTAGAGGGCCTGCACCACTGATTGTGCCACCCACACAAGCAGCCTTTCAAACCTGTCTCAGGCCTGCCATTGCAGGACCTGTGTGTGCAGTTTACTGCCACTTTGACTTGATATTTAAAACCACTTGCCAACCCTTAAACTCTCCTATTATCACACATAAGTAATTCCCAAGCTAGACCCTAGGTATTCCTATGGGCAGGGTCCTGTGTACGTGAAAGGTAGGACATGTACTTTTAAGTTTTACATGTCCGGGTAGTGACAAGCAGCTCAATTTGTTTTAACTACTGTGACCTGCTCATCTCATGGAGTAACATTGGGAATTCCTTAATACACATAAGCTCTAATTCCTGATCATAAAGGAATAGCTGCACTATGTTTTATATCTAGGAATGGTCATGATAAATCATCTTTAATGGTAAACCTGAATTTAACATTACCATTTTAGAAATGGCACTTTTAGAAAGTGGACATTTATCTGCTTTTAACTATGCTCTGTGAGCCTGCAGCCTGTCTCCAATACACACCTGGGCTGGGTGACAGCTACACTTTGTACATTCCCTCTAGACAGCTACAACACAGGAAGGGCTGGGTGTGACAGGGGATTCGTCTGCATTCATCTGCATACTGATAGCCTTCCTCGGCAGGAAGGGGGCGAGGTGGCTCACACTTACATCTGAATAGGTGGTGTCCTGCCCTTACACAAAGGGCTGGTTTACCCCCCACTGGTAGTCCAGAGCCAGGGATGGGTTGAAAGGGATCCTTGTGCACTTCATAAAACTCCTTTGAAGTCACCCCCTACATCAAAGGCACTTTGGGGTATAAGTACCAGTGTTCTGGCCCTTTCAAATCAGAAACTATCGGACCTGGGAAGAACTCTGCTGGAGTAAAGACTGTTGTGCTGTAAGGATTGCCACTTTGCTGTGACTGACTGTTCTGAGGAACGGCTTCTGTGCTTTGCTTAGCTGCCCTGCTGCCTGCTGATCTCTGCCCTGCTGAGGACAAGGACTGGACCCTCTCAATTGAACCCAGAGTGACTCTAAGGGCTTGCTGGCTTGCCTCAGGCAAGTCTCAGGGGCACAAAAGACTTCATGCAATCCTGCTGATGCTGCTGGACTCTGCCATCTGTGAGTCCTATCCTTGCCTGAGGTGCCCCCTCTAGTCCTAGGCCTCAGAAGTCAGTTCTGCAGCTGATTTCTGCAAAAAACGACACATTGCCACAACTGAGGTAGAATTTACACCACATTGCCACTTCGACGTTGACTCAGAGGATGTTCAATGACGAAAACTCCACAGCCTGCATATATCAGTGATGAAGCTGAAGCAGCTCAATTAGAAAGCTTTGAATTCACTTCCACAGAGCTCGATGATGACGCTGGACCCACTCTGCATGGCTAAATGACAAGGCAGTAGACTCTCAACATCGACAAAAGCTCCATCAAAGGTATTTCTTCAGCTGGACCAGTCTGGGTCATATAGCCGTCCTGCCCTCCATGGCGGTCGGCCCAAACATTTACGTTGCATAGGTCTATCACGACCTAAAGTAACCTTTTCACCGCTTGTGACTCCTAAGCATTATTTTTGGTTTATTCTTTAGAAATTCATATCTCGACTTCTTATGGGTTTTTTGTTGTTTTGCTTGTGTTACTGTAATGTAAGTGTTACACAAATACTTTACACATTTTCTCTTAAGTTAAACCTGACTGCTCTGTGCCAAGCTACCACAGGGCGAGCACAGGTTGATTTAGGGGGTGTATCTGACTTTCACTGACTAGTGTGGTGATCTCTAATTTGACAGGGTGCAAACCTGTGCCAATCGTGACCCCATTTCTAACACCAACTTATTTGTCACAGTTCAGAAAGACATAAGGAAACAAAGAAGAAATCAAATCCTCGCTTTCTTACAGAAACAGGATGAAACATTTGGAAAAGGCTGCACCTGAGCCCTCCTTCAGATGATAGTCTTTTCTAAACACAGACATCCTCTTTAGTTCAAATCCAGATCTCTTCTTCTCTCAACTTCTCTTCAGTTGATCCATCTGAATTCTCACTCACTCACTCACTCACTTATGCAGCACCACAACAACTATGCATCAACATACATTCTGTACAATCACATCAAATCATCTCAGACATGTTCAGAAAGACCAGCCTTCCAGACAGTAGGGGGACCATGCACAGTTGCCACTAATCCACATGCCCTCATCCAGACATGCCACAAGATCGCATTCTGGGGTATATTTACTAGACGCTGTGTGAGTACTTTTGGCCTCGGAATAATTTAGCACTGTGCTCACATGCTGTTATGATGTTTGTTTTGAATTGTGTTTTGCCACACAAGCACACACACAAAACTTTAGAAAGCATCATCCCTCTGTGTTCTCCATTCTTACATCCTCCTGGCAGACTGTGTGCATGGGATTGCTGCAGTCAACAGGTGGTGAACAGTGTCTATGCTGAAGATTCAAGTTTTAATTGCCTATGCCCTTTGACAATCTGACCAAACTCTTCCCTACAGGGAGAATGCAAAAATCCTCCCAAGTAGATCAATATGCTACACACTCTCACCAAAATAACCACAAATAATTACCCATTCATGGTCCAGTCACTCACTCTCAGCTCAGCCATCAGAAGGGCAAAGCTACATCATTTCTCCTTTATGGGTTCCTAAATATTGTTTATGGATTCACAATTATCTAGAGAAGACAATACAGTTTTTATAGACCTTGCAATACAGTTTATGGTGAGTGATTACTTTATTGACTTTGCTCAAGCTGTGCATATTGTTGATAAGAACCAAAAGAAACTGTATCCATTTCAGTTTGCATACCTTGGACCAGAATGGAAAATATAACTTATTTTTTTAATCTTTAACACTCCTGCGGCCCCTCTGTTTGTGAAAGCTGTGCTCTTGTTAGCAGTGTGGGAGAGACTCAATCTGGAATCATGTTAGTCTAACTAGGGTTTGTTCTCTCCTTATTGTAAAGCAGTGCACTTCCTGTGTCAATAGACACTCTTTTCAAATGTGCAGCATGCGAGTCACTTTGGTATTGGACTTTGAAAATAGATGCATTAAAATGTTAGACGTTCCAGTGAAGGTATGTTATGTGCAATATGAAACCGAAATGAAAAGAGCAAGAAAGTAATGAACTGTGGTCACACTCTGAAGCATTTAAGAACAGGCCAATTAGATACCTAATTTGAAGTACAAAGAAGTAATACAAATCTAATTTTGAGTACATGTCTTCTGTTGGAGATCGTCACCTATCGTTTGAGCCTACATTTTTCAGAACCCATTAGAACTCAGCTAAGATGGCAGGTAAGTAGTTTGCTTCGCTCATATGAATTAACACTCCATATTGATGTTTTCTCATTTTTTTCCCCAAAGGGCATTTCTGTCACAGCTATTTAATTGCGTGTTTTAACAGCACATATCAGCAAGTGGTAATTAGTACCTTTTAAGGTGGTCTGGGTTATTTTGAGACAAGATGGTAATTTATTTGAGGTTTTTGTACCTGGATTTGCTCGAACGGCACTTCAAAACTAAAAGACTCGTTGTAGTAGGGATTGAGGGTGTTCTTCTTAATTGTGGTCTTTTTCTTCTTCAGGCGCTTGCCGTTCTGCATCAGATGGATTTTCACGTAGGGATCTGAAATCGGACGAAAACAAGCATCAGAAACTATTTCATCTGTTAACTAAACACATGAGCAGATAGGACACAAAATAGCACAGCACGGCACAGGACTAATCTGACATTTTTGTGATTCCTCCAGAGCCAATCAGTGTTGAGAAATTGATATGCTTATTTATGTTTTTTGGCCAGTACTAGATGTGCTGCAGCAACGTCGGAGTACTTTAATGAGATACAGCACCAGGTACAATATCGAGCAAAGTGCCTTTGATGCACATGCACATTTGTACACAAACGTGATGGAACCGAGTGGTGGCTTAAGTGTAGGCAGGGCTTTCCCTAGTCATAGAAACAGAAATACGCCTGGCATTCCCAAGGTGGTGCAATGTTTTCTTTATTTTTATTGTAATGATATACCACAAAAAGAAAAAAAGAAATAAACCTGACATACTTAACTAGCATAAGTACAACTTGCACCACCATAGATTCCAGATGTCATCAATGATGTAATATGTGGGGTCATAAGCAGGTCATCACAGCAGTGCAAGTTATAGTAATGTCAGCTATGTACAAATTCCCTGGTTTTATGTTTTTAAATCTGTAGTGCTTTTTCAGTGAATTTCTAAGCTTTCTTAATGTAAGTTAAAATCTTACTATCTTCCTCATGTAGATCTTCACGTTAAACTTTGTTTCTTGCAGTAAATGTTTTTTTTAACTGTAACTTAATATCCTATTACAATATGTCTGTGGCCCATCCCTCGAGGCCACGTGCGATGAAGGGGGTTTGACCGCAGGTGCCCAAACCATTATGGGTGGAGGGGTTGGCTTTAGAGCCTGGCCTGTGGCCAGGCCATGCACCCAATCCTTCTCCACACCCAACCTTCACTCCTGTGCGGTGCACCTGACTTTCATCGGTTGCGCAACATTTTTGTTATATAGTTTTATTTTTAGTAGGAGTCCCTGTGGCCTCATGGGACTGTGATGTGTGGATGATGTCATTAGTGATGTCATCAGTGATGTCATCAGTTATGTCACTGACCATGTCATGAGTGATGTAATATGTGAGATCATAAGCAGTGCATTGCAGGGGTGTAAGTTATAGTTAGCTCAGGTAACTATAACTGCTGAATTTCAATGGTTTTGTACGAGTGAAATCTGAGCCTAACTGTAACCAAAGGAAATGATGGATGGAGTGTTTAACACTGCAAGCACTCACCCCCAGTCAACTGATCTGGGTTTAATCCATCACCGTTCTTTAGCCCACTCTGCCACCCCAGTTCTGATATGGCCATATGCAAATCAGTCTGACCCTGTGCCTCATGGGAACAGTCCAGCCCGAACTGCCAAGCCATGTCTTCCATGGACCGGAAACAAGCTTCCTAGGACCGGTTTCTGGCATTTCAGCCGTCTTCAGCCAGGCTTGCTTGAATCCAGTGGCAAAGTGAGCAAGGGACTCACATCTGAGCATACCCTGCCAACTTATGGCGAACAAAGCAAAAACCAAAGGAAATGATGGACGGAGTGTTGAACATTGCAAGCACTCACCCCCCATCAACTCCCGGGGGCAGATTAAAAAAAAAGTGTGGGGTGGTCTTAATCCCCCCCACACTCTCCCGGGGACCACCAGCCCCGGGGCTCGAAGATTTATATGCGGAGGAGCTCACGGCCCCCCCGCAGCCCCGGGGACCGCCACCCCCAGGGCTTCGTTAATATGGGTGGGGGGCTCGCAGCCCCTCCAGCCCCGGGGACCGCCACCCCTGGGGCTTAAAACAATTTGATGTGGGGGGGCTCTCAGGTCCCCCCAGCCCCGGGGACCGCCACCCCCCAGGGCAACTTGTACATGTGGGAGGGGGGCCACGCGGCCCCCCTCCTGGATCCTTGTATAGGCCTTGGGGACCGCCACTCCCCAGGGCCGGCTCCTGCAGTGTCCCGGGGTGCCCACCCCCAGGACACTGCTGTTTGCAATGGCAGGGCGGGAGCCTCGCAGCTCCCACCCTGCCATTGCAAACTGCTTTGATTCATTGAAGCGAGAGCAGGGAAACCTGCTCTCGCTTCAATGAAGCAAAGCAGATTGCTTTTCCACATGGGGAGCAGCATGTTAGCTGCTCCCAACGTGGAAAAGCAATGCCGGTCTCCAACGAGAGGCCAGGCCCCAGGGTATGGTGTCCCCGGGGCCAGAAGTGTTTCGGGAGGGGGGCCACGCAGCCCCCCTCCCCCATTAAACAAAAAAATATACATATATAACAATGGCCGGCCCCGGGGGATGGGGTCCCCAGGGCCTTAAGTGGCCACAGAAGGGGGGCTATGCAGCCCCCCTCCATAAAAATATATATATTTTTTTTTAAAAAGGGCCATGCCCCGGGGGATGGGGTCCCCGGGGCAAATTATGCCTCGGTAGGGGGGCCACGCGGCCCCCTTCCCAATTTTTTTTTTTAATAACAAAAATTGGGGGCAAGCCCTGGGGGATGGGGTCCCCAAGGCCAAAAAATAGAAAAAGAAGGGGGGCTACACAGCCCCCTTTCTAAAACAAAGAAGAAAAAAAAAACGGGATTGGGCCGGAGACCACGCCCCCTCCTTACACTACTCTGCAAACGCGCCCCCTGGCGCGTTTGCAGTGGGGAACTAATTCCCCTTGAATACTGGGGGTCCCTGGGGGCCAACTAGCCCACCAGGAACCTCCAGTATGCGCCAGGGGGCTGCGTTGCAGAAAGGTGTAATGAGGCCACGCCCCTTTTTACACCTCTCTGCAACGCAGCTCCGTGGCACTTACTGGATGTACCTGGTGGCCTAGTTGGCCGCCAGGGGACCTCAGGATTCAAGGGGACTTAATCCCCCAACTTAAAATGCGCCACGGGCCGCGTTTGCACAGTGGTGAACGGTAGGGGGCGGGGCCTGAGGTGATACTGTGCAAACACGCCTGTGGTGCATTTTGAGTTGGGAAATTCATTCCTCTTCAATCCAGAGGTCCCCTAGGGGCCAACTAGCCCACCAGGTACCTCCAGTAAGCGCCACGGAGCTGTGTTGCAGAGTGTTGTAAAAAGGGGTGTGGCCTCTGAACACCTCTCTGCAACGCAGCTCCCTGGCGCACACTGGATGTACCTGGTGGGCTAGTTTGCTGCCAGGGGACCTCAGGATTCAAGGGGACTTAATCCCCCAACTTACAACACGCCACGGGGCGCGTTTGCACAGTGGTGAAGGTAGGGGGCGGGGCCTGAGGTGATATGTGTGCAAACACGCCCTGTGGAGCGTTTTAAGTTGGGGAATTGATTCCTCTTCAATCCAGAGGTCCCCTAGGGGCCAACTAGCCCACCAGGTACCTCCAGTAAGTGCCATGGAGCTGCGTTGCAGAGTGTTGTAAAAAGGGGCGTGGCCTCTGAACACCTCTCTGCAACGCAGCTCCCTGGCGCATACTGGAGGTACCTGGTGGGCTAGTTGGCCCCCAGGGGACCGCAGGATTAAAGAGGACTTAATTTCCCAACTTAAAACGCGCCACAGGGCGTGTTTGCACACGTCACTTCAGGCCCCGCCCCCTTCCTTCACCATTGTACAAATATTCCTCTAAAATCACCGAACTACGAATTCCGATTTACTCACCTGTTATCAGGAGACAACCCAGGGCTGCATCTTTTAGCCCAGCACTGACCCTGAAAAATAATTCTAAGCGTACTTACCAGTAACCTGTATTTCCTTTCATAGGAATCCATTGTGTGGTTTTCAGCAGAAAAGTTTCTAAGTGTCCATTTTTGAAACTTACAAATATTCCTCTAAAATCAGCCGAACTACGAATTCCGATTTACTCACCTGTTATCAGGAGAGAACCCAGGGCTGCATCTTTTAGACCAGCACTGACCCTGAAAAGTAATTTTAAGCGTACTTAACAGTAACTTGTATTTCCTTCCATAGGAATCCATTGTGTGCTTTAAGCAGAAAAATTTCTAAGTGTCTATTTTCACAAACTACAAATATTCCTAAAAAATCGTCTGTATGACTTAAACACATTCTTTCAACTGTTTACAGGAGATTCACCGGTGCTGGATCCAGGATCCACCACTGAGTAAGAAAAAGTAACAATAACACTACTTACATGCTAAGTGAATTTTCTGCCATAGGATAACATTGGTGATTCTATGTGAAAACATTTCTAAATGTCAACTTTTAAAATACAATAATAATCCTTAAAAATCACTACTGTAACCAAAACGCTTTTACTCAACTGTTTACAGAATATGTCCAAGGACTGAATCTAGGATCCAGTCCTGTGGTTAGAAAAGTAATCCATAAAGTAACTAATTGCATTTGACTAGAAATTGACATTGAGCTCAATGTTGCTTTGTGTTTTAAATTGTGATGCCCATTGCAACAACTGTAACTACTGTACTTAAAAGTTTATTGCCTATTTGCAAAGTATTTAAACTAAAGTAATTCATTCTGAGAAAGTATATTTTGTATTGTAATGTATAATGTAATTAAAAAAATAAAATATCTAAAAATAAACAGTTAAAAAAATGTAGTAAATCAGTATCAAAAGAATCATGATAACAATTAATACATTAAAAATTGTCATTTACAAAACCTTTGAAATTCACTGAAAAAACCATAGGTTTCAGGCCTGATATAGTTTGGAATTAGCATTTAAAAAACCTTTGAAAT
Source organism: Triturus cristatus (assembly GCF_964204655.1). Lineage (NCBI taxonomy): Eukaryota > Metazoa > Chordata > Amphibia > Caudata > Salamandridae > Triturus > Triturus cristatus. The sequence goes on from NC_140585.1 coordinate 622,442,725, forward strand.
TCACAAAAAAAAACATAGGTTTCAGGCCTAATATAGTTAGGAATTAGCATTTAAAAAACCTTTGAAATTCACTGAAAAAACCATAGGTTTCAGGCTTGATATAGTTAGGAATTAGCATTTAAAAAACCTTAGAAATTCACTGAAAATACAATTGGTTTTAGGGGTGTTATAGTTAGCCGGACATTTCACTCGAACAAAACCATTGAAATTCCTCCAATATAGTTAGTTGTACTAACTACATCTCGCGCGCCCGCAATCCACTGCTGATGATGTCACATATTACATAATTCATGACATGGTCAGTGACATCACTGATGACATCTCAAATGACATCACTGATGACATCACTGATGACATCATCCAGTGAATGTGGTTTGGTTCGTTATTTAAATATGTATTATATATATATAGCAATTTGCATTGAAGAATGAGTGGATATATAAATATAAATAGCCTATGGTTTTTTCAGTGAAAAAAATAAATAAAAATCAAAAAAATATATATATATATTTAAACCTTACAAATTCACTGAAAAAACAAAGGTTACAGTAAAGTTATAGTTAGATAAATTTGCCAGTATGAAAATTCATTTTTTGAATTAAAAATATCACAGAAACTCACCAGTTATAGTTATCAGCACTAACGATAACTAGAGCTCTCGCCATGCACTGCTTATGACCTCACATATGACATAACTCATGACATATTCTATGGCAACACTGATGATATCACTGATATATATAATATAAACACACAGATATAGAGATATTTTATCGGTAGTTATAGTTAGGACCTAGTTTCCATAGAAAAAAGTGTTTTTGACTTGCCTACATCTTTGGCACCAATTGACAAATCTTCACAAAAGCTTCCCAAAAAAGTGTGTTTGTGGGTCTTATTGTGCATATAAAGTTTTGGGGTGAGATGTGAAGTGAGGGACAAAAAAAAGAGGGGGGCCAAAAAATGTGCTTTACCATGTTAATTCCAATAGGACAACCACAACCCGGACCGCTAAATGGATTTACACCAACTAGGGCTGAAAGGCAGGTCTTGGTTCATAAAGCGATTTCTTATTGGATGTATATCGGTTCAATAGTTATTGAGATATTAAATGAAAAACAAAATTGTATATCTAGGGATGCGGATCCTTTGTGACTCCAACGTAGAGCTTCACAAACCCCCATTCCAGCAGCAGTGCTGTGATTGGCTGGCATGCAACCTGTGTAGAAAGTTGCGGCTGCCATTTTAAATACCAGGACTTGGTCTGGGGGATGAACATAGAGGTTATAAACTATAAAAGGGGTCAGGGTAGAGGTACCCTGACCCTATGGGTGAATTTTAGGGGTATCTGAGAAAGACCATATGAGTATTGAAATGCCTAAAACCATTTTTTTCATGTATTGTGATTCGGGAAATGGTTGCAACACCATATACTGTTGCAGCAGGGACGTGAACCTTGCAAAAAGAAAATATACATTCACACACTCACTCACACACTAATACACACACTCACAGACCCACTCAGACATTCATGCACCCAGTCAGAGACCTGCTCAGACACTTATGCACCCACTCAGACACATACAAACCCACTGAGAGACCCACTCAGACACTCATGCACCCAGTCACAGACTTACTCAGACACTGATGCACTCACACTCACAGACTGGCTCAGAAACTCATGCACAAAGTCACAGACCCACTCAGACACTGATGCACCCACTCACAGACCCACTCAGACACATGTGCACCCGATCACAGACCCACCCATAGACTGATTCACCCAGCTTCAGACCCACTCAACCACTAATATATCAACTTACAAACCCACTCAGACACTCATAACCCAGTCACAGACCCACTCAAACACTGATGCACCCACTAACATACCCACTCAGAGACTCATGCACCTTATCACAGACCCACTCACATGCCCATTCACAGACCCACTCAGGCACTCATGCACCCACTCACTGACTCACTCAGACACTTATGTACCCATTCACAGACCCACTCAGACACTGACACTGACTAAGAACACACCCACCCGTCAGCTCATGCACTCACTAACAGACCCATTCAGACACTGCAACAGCCACTCACAGACCCACTCAGAGACTGATGCACCCACTTACAGACCCACTCAAACACTAATGCACTCACTCACATACCCAGTCAGACACTAACATACCCGGTCACAGACCCTCTCAGTCACTCATGCACCCACATACAGACCCACTATGACACTCATGCACTCAGTCACAGACCCACTCAGACACTGATGCACCCATTCACAGACCCACTCAGGGACTCATGCACCCTCTCACAGACCCACTCATACACTCACACACCCATTCACAGACTGACTCAGACACTAATGCAACCCCTCACATACCCACTTAGACACTGATATACCAACTCACAGACCCACTCAGGCACTCATACACCCATTCAGAGTTGCACTCAGACACTCACACACCCATTGACAGACTCACTCATACACTCATGCACCCACTCATAGAACCACTCAGACACTGTTGCAGACACTCACAGACCCACTCAGACACGGATGCACCCACTCACAGGACCACTCAGGAACTGATGCACCCACTCACAGACCCACTCAGAGACCCAGGCACCCACTCAGAGACTCACTCAGACACTCATACACATAGTCACAGACCTATTCAGACACTGAGGCACCCACTTACTGATCCACTGAAACATTAATCCACCCACTCACAGACCCATTCAGATACTGACAAACCCACTCGCAGACCCACTCAGACACTCATGCACTCACTCACAGACCACTCACGCACCCATTCACAGACCCACTTGCAGACTCATGCACCTACTCAAAGACCCAGTCAGACACTAATGTATCCACTGACAGACCGACTGAGACAGTGACGCTCACACTCACAGATCCATTCAGAAACTCATGCCCCCAATCACAGACCCACTTAGACACTAATGTACCCACTCACAGACCCAGACACTAATACACCCACTCACAGTCAATGCAGACACTCACACACCCACTCACAGACCCACTCAGACACTCATCCACCCACTGACAGACTCACTCAGACACTCACACATCCACTGACAGAGCCACTCAGACAGTCACACACCCACTCACACATCCCCTTAAACACTAATGCATCCACTTACAGACCCCATTAGACCCTCACACAGCTACTCACAGAGCGATTTGTACATGCACAGAGTCATGAATCCTAAATTTGCTGTTGTGCATTGAATGCACGTTTTTTGGTGTCAAGACTCTGAAAAGAAAATACAGATAGATTTGAATAAAAAATTAACTGGTGGTTGGGAAACTGGTGGCTCTTAGAAGAGCCTTTGTGTTGATTGTGCGTAGATAATAACTACAAGTAAAACAGATGTAGTAGTACAAGTTGTTAAGGAATATCCTGTTGCCTTTCTCTGAGAAATGTACTCCGTCACTTCTATATATTTGCTCCATGTCAAAGTGTATATTGTTGTTGTAGATGGAGCCCATGTTTTGGTCTCTGAGAAATGCAGAAACAGTTTTATTAACATGTTTCCTGGCTTTGTCTTTTTGTGGACAGAATTTATTTGACCACTTCCAATTCTGCCTTTGGCAAATGTTAGAGTACACCAAAGCAGTGTGAGGCAAAAGTGTCATAAATTGACTAGGAGCGATAGCCATTTATAAAGATAGGCTCCGTAGACCATGTCTCCTGAAAACATGAGATATAATGATCTTACCAGAGTGTTTGCCAATTGTCATCGCACAGTTTTGGGACAATGCACGCCACATTCCATGATGCTATCTTAAAGGTAGTTTTATTTGACCCCCATTGAACATTAGCTGCCTTTGGGCTCTCTTGGGTAGCAGGAAGTGGAATAATCTGATTATCACATCCTTCTACGGATTATATGCCGATTAGGGGTAGTCAGTCGTAAGATTCTAATTCTAAAAGGGGGTATATCTATTCTCCAACCTCAGACCCGGGGCCTCAAGGTTTTCTGGGGGGTTTAGCCATGTCTGAGCATTCCTCTGATGAGGTCTATTTCCTGTGACCGGTAAAGGGGAAGGTCTATAAAATGCTCCAGTGGTAACACTCTGATCTGTGAGTCCTTGAAAGGCACTTTGGCTAGGAACACTACAAGGTGTCTGACCACAAGTTCATTTTTAAAGTTTATCACCACACAGTCCCCCAGAATTGCTTTCCTCAATGGGCCTATCCAGCCTATCCTTCTGGCCATGATGAGTTGATTTGATAGGCAGCTGCCTCTGCCCCCCACTACAGTCAGATGGCGCGTCAGCCAGGAAGGGCTTTAGACATTAGTTCCAAACACCAGGTAAACCTTCACCTTCAGGGAGGGCCAAGGGGGTCTTTTGACCTTAATCCCAAACATGCTACCTGTAAAAGTAATAAAGTTTGACCCACTGCACCCACGTTTTCATATGTTGATATTAGAGGTAATAAATGAAGGCACCTGGCTCCTAATACATTTTTATAATAATGAGTTTGGGCCAACCATGCATTTAGTGGCAGATGAGGTAAATAAGGCCATAGGAAATCATTTATGCAATCAAAGGGAGGGTTTTAAGTAAGTAGGAAGTGGTGGCACTCAGCAAAATGTGCGTATGTTCTAGGAAACATTAAAATGAATACGGTGCTAACCCCTGTAACCCCTATATGTGTGTAGGAAAACTTCCTACATCAAAATAGTACATTCAAATCCTGGGCACAGGTGCATAAGTGTAAACATATGAAGTCACATTAACATAAGTCCATTCAAGAGTAATTCTTATTAAAGTTCGCAGAAGAGTTGTTTCCTGTTTCTTTTCATTTGTTTAGCGTCGAACAAAAAACAGCAAAAGCAACCGGCCATGGCTCTTGAATGGACTTATGTTAATGTGACTTCATATGTTTACACTTATGCACGTGTGCCCAGGATTTGGAAATCAATCATGTAATCCCAAGAACGAGGTAGCTAACATCATTTGGTTGGGTGATTTTAATATACACCCTTGCAAATACAACTAAGTTCAGGTTTGTGGTTTTGAGGATGCAGGAGGATACCCGATAGATCATTTTACTCATACTGAATATGAAAACAGTTTAAATATGATTTATCCTCTTTTAAATTGGCAATAATAAATGACCCAAACTCACCATTATGTAATTTAGGACGAACATTCCATCGAAGTGGGTATGAGTCAACAATTGACTACATTATAGTTACTATCCCCAATAGCACCAGGGCTATCCTGTTAGAAAATCAATTCACGATTTTTAGTGACCATGCCATTTTAACCCTACAGTTAAGTGTATCCACAAGGGAATCGAATCACTATCAGAAAGTCGGCACACCAATCATGACGAGGAAAAACGGTTTCTAACTTAAATGGGCTAAAATTGACAGAACTAAGATGGTCCCTGAAATTGTCTTGACTGTTCAGGAAAACATATCCATTTGCCTGGAAACTCCCTCCCATCCAGGGATTGTGGTGACCTCTTTCTGCGGCCTTTTAGAGAAAGTAAAAACCTCCCTTACACGTTTTAAATTGCTAAATACAGGAAGAGCTAAAGACTGGTTTGATTCTCCTTGTAGGAAAGCCAGGAAGGCTCAAATAATAGCCCTGAAAAATAAACCCAGAATCCCAGACAAAATAAGATCGCTATGGCTGACTACCAGCTAGCAAAGAAAAACAGGGAAAGATCCATCAAGGAAGTATGGTCGAACCTGAAGATGCAGCCAATACACGCAATAGTCATGATTTCTGGAAGATTGTTTATGCACCCCGTTTCAAAAATTCTGTAGACTCCTCAATAGATATTAATCTTGACGACGATGCATGGGTGGAGCATTTCGGAAACATCTTTGCTTTAGGCACCCACCCACTTGCTCCTACATGTATCAGGGACCCAAATTTACAGAATCCTTTATGTTTTTCACTCATCAAAGTGAGAAGAGGCCTGTTGCGGTGTAGCCCCAGAAAGGCGCCAGGACCGGATGGGGTCCCAATTGATTTATTTCCAGAAACCCCAGACCTCTGGGCCCCTTACTAATGAATGTGCTCAATAGCATAGCTTTGCTAGGACCTACCCCCTCATGGCCAACAAGTGTAATCGTCTCAATATATAAAAAAGGGGACAGGACTAATCCAAGGAACTACAGACCAATTTCCCTGCTGGATACCACAGCAAAGCTCATGGGCCGACTCCTCCTTTTTAGGTTAGAGGGCTGGGCCCAGGAAAATAACATCTTAATCCAGGCACAATATGGGTTCCAGTAGTGAAAGGGTACTGTGAATCAGTGCCTGAACCTAGCGCTGACAATAGACACATATTCCAGATTGAAGGAGGGGAAGATCTACATGGCATTCATGGACTTGTCAGCAGCTCTCGACTGCGTGGCACATGCAAAGCTAAGGAAGATAATGGAGGAGATGGGGGTCGAATCAGCCATAACAAATTTTATTAGACAGCTATACTCAAACGCAATAGCGTTGGTCCACTATGGTAAAAATGGGAAATGCTCTTGCCCATTTAAAATCGCCAGGGGGGTAAGGCAGGGTTGCATCCTTGCTCCATTCCTCTTCTCTATTTATACAAATGGAGTAGAGGACAACCTCCTGCGGGCTACACGGGGCGTCCGCGCCTTCGATTCTCAGCTTTTACCCATACTGGCCTATGCGGATGACGCGGTTTTGATCGCAAGAGCTGGGGTAGCCCTCCAAAGCCTGATAACTGCATATGTATCATTTATAGATTCCATAGATTTGAAAGTGAACCAAACCAAATCTTTTGCCATTATAGCTAGGGCTGAGAAAAGAGATAAAACCCTGTACCTCCACACGGATTTAGGAAAAACCGAGGTGGTCGATACCTTCCCCTACATGGGGGTTCTCTTTGACAAAAATGTAACCTGGTCAAAGTTGGTGGAGGGAAGGTTGATGGGTATGAAGAGAAGTCTCTCGACTATAAAATAATTTTCCAAAAAGTTGGGCTCTAGATCTTTACTACCGATAAAGAATATCTATCAGGCGAAAACTAAGGACGCAGTAATGTATGGGGCAGGTGTTTGGGGTATGGCATCAATAGACCTACTTCAAACTGTTGAGAACAGCTTTTTTAAGTCTGTAGTAGGCCTCCCTTTTTTCTCATCTAACTATATCTTATATATAGAACTGGGTCTGCCTTATATGTCAGAATCAATCCGGCTGGCCCCGATCCTATTGTGGCACTCAATCTGGCAGAGGGATACGAGAAATTGCTTAAATTTGGAAAAACACAGACAGATCAGGTGGCCTAACTATGTTGAGTCGGCGTTAAAGGATATTTGATACCCTGAGTTATTTAAGGATCCATTAGCTTGTAGAAGATCTCAAAACAAAAGTTAACAAACGCTTTCTTATTGAGAGCAGAATATCATCGAATGGGAAAGAATAAGGTCAAATAGGCCTTTCTTGCCTATCGCTTATGCCCACCGCTGATAGAGGGAGGGTATTTTTATTCAGCAAATGTCACCAGCGCACAACACAAATTCATATTATTAAGATTTTGTTTAAACATGATAACGCTGATGTTAGGTTACCCAGAAAAAACATATTACCACTCAGATTTGATTTTGTGCCCTTGTGATAATCGTTCCCCTCAAACTGAGCTACATTTAATACTATTCTGTAGGCTCTAGGAAAGAACAGATTATATTGTCCCGATTTTAAAGCACCAACATTTTAAACAATGACAGGTTGCTTTCTATTTTTTAAAATCATTGCCTGATCCCTTAGTCTGCTTCTCAGTAGCCACGTTTTTATGGGCCTGTATAAAAAAGAGGAAGAGGGGTGTTATTAGATAAATAATCACAAAATATGTGAAAGGAATTAGCAGTTATGGATTTTAAGTAAGAGGAATTGGAATTTAAAACTGTTTTATCTTGCTTTTACTTGTGCTTTTGAGATCTTAACTTTTAGATCAAACAAAAAATCAAACTGAACTGACTAAAGGTAACCTTCATTAGGATTTCTAGTCCTATCCCAGTAAGTGTGCCTAGGTCAAAAAATGTCATATTTCATTGGATGGTGTAAATATGTTGGTAACTAAAAATAGGTAGTGATTTAGAGGTAAAGTAAGTAGATCTGTGATTGGGTCGGGATAAATTAAAAAGAAGTTATTTTATTTTGGATATGTTCAGATTTTCAAACAGTCAACCACATCTGCTACAGTTGAACTTGAAGCTAATATGCTACTGACAGCAAGTCCTGTAAACTTATGACCTACTGGTACAGCAGATGTTGCAAAGGAGGCTGCTATCATACTTGAAAGGAGATTAGTTTATAGAAAGTACATATTCTTAATAAGACATTTCCTAATTTAATACTATCACAGAATATCAAATACAGATGAGAAATGATAGTAGTGTAATGGTAAATGCATCAATGGACTACCCAATGGATTCGCAACTTTGTCGCGAAGGTAAGGGGGCACGCTAAGCATCGCAACAGAGACTACCAGATTGGGCTTCTTTCAGGAGACTAAGAAAGTGTTTAAAAAACTGACCACTCAGAAGCCTTTGGGACCTTATAAGTATTTAGCCATGCAGTACATGCCCAAGGGGTGAATGTGTGCTTTAAAGATTACCTAATGTTATGTTATAAATAAATATTGTTCATACATATAGGCACTTGGCAATTATTAAGCTTTGTTTTATGACATATAAATAAGCCCTAAGGTAATCCGTAGGCACCAGAGCAGGAATGTATGTCTTTAAAAGGGAAAACATGTAGATATAAAGTCTGAATTAAAGAGAAACACACTTAGTTAGCAGTATAATCAATTATACAACCACTCATCTATGCACTCACTGAGACACATATTCACAAAACTATACAGTTACTCACACTCCCTGTCACACAGGGACAGAGGCACTTACACGTTCAGTCATACTCCTATACAGCAGTTATGTATGTAGCACTAAGAGAGCCACTTGTACACATAGTTACATACCCCAACACTCACTAACAGAGACAATAAGCAATCTATATAGCCATTGACATGTATATTTACAGAACCATAGAGTTTCTAAGTCAGCAAGTCATATATTGACAGAGTTACTTACACATCCAGTGACATACCCACAGAGGATCTGATTTAGTCAATCAGACTTATACTCAAGTACTAATACTCGTAGTCACCCATCCAGACAAGTAGCCCTTTAAACATGTTTTGGGCCTGCTACTGCAGAACCTGCGTGAGCGGTTTTTCTGCAATGCTGACTTGGCATTTAAAACCCATTGCCAAGCCTTAAACTACCCTTTCTGCTACATGTAGGTCATCCCTAAGGTAGGCTCTAGGTAGGCCATAGGGCAGGGTGCTATGTGCTTAAAAGGTAGGCCATAGGGCAGGGTGCTATGTGCTTAAAAGGTAAGACGTGTACTTTGAAGTTTCAGTGAGTTACATGTGCACTTCCAGACTCAAATACCCAGCTATACATTCAGTGTCTCAATCAAAATACAATTGACATATGTATTTACAAAAGCATAGATACACTCACACACCCAGTAAGACAGCGACAGAGGGAGTTAAGATATTCACTCACACGCTCACTCAGCACTGATGTATCCAATAGTAGAAGACCTAGTTGCACACACAGTTACATACACTAACAGTAACTGACACAGAAAGTAAGCTATCTATACAGCCATTTGCATATAAATGACATACCCATAGAGTTACTAAGAGAGCCATTCTTATACTAATATAGTTACTTGCAATAACACTCACCCACCCATTCAGTGACTAATACATTCACTCAGATATGTAATCAAGTACTGCCACAACCAAGTCACCCATAAAGCCAAGTAGCTGTTTAAACATGTCTTGGGGCTGCTACCGCAGAACCTGTGTGTGCAGTTTTACTACCAGGCCAACTTCCCATTTAAAACTCCTTCCAAGCCTTAAAATCCCTTTTTTGGCAAATAAGTTACCCATAAGGTAGGCTGTAGGTAGGCCATAGGGCAGGGAGGTATGTGGAGAAAAGATAACACATACTTTGAAGTTTCAGTGAGTTACATGCACACTTGCAGTCCAAAATGCCCAGTTATAAATCCAGTCTCCCAACCACACTGCAACTCATATACCTACATACGAAAGGAAAGCGCTACTAATAGAGCCAGTGTGACAGTGATAGAGCTACTGAAGCATTCACTTACACACATACTCATAACACTTATGTATCCGGTAGTAATGCAGCCAATTGTACACACAATTACATACCCCAATGCTCACTAACACAGCCAGTAAGCAATTCATACAGCAACTTACATACACATTTACAGACCCATATGGTTACTAAGAGAGCCACTCATATACCAATATAGTTAGCTAGACATACAGTGACACAAACACAGATGGACTGATGCACTCACTCAGTTATCTAGTGAAGTACTGACACAACAAAGTCACCCACCCAGGAAGGCAGGCCTTTAAATATGTTGCAGGCCTGCAAATGCAGAGCATTTGTATGCAGTTTTACTAGCAGGTCAAATTAGCATTTAAAACTCCCTTCTACTACATATAAGTCACTGCTAATGTAGTCTGTAGGCAGGCCATAGGGCAGAGTGTTATCTGCTTAGAACATAAGACATGTAAGTTAAAGTTTCAGTGATAACGATGTGCAGTTCTAGACCCATATGCTTACTTTTACATGCAGTCTCCAACCTGTAATGCAACTCATAAAGCTATTTACAAAAGCATGAAGGCACTCATACTCCCAGTCACCCACAAACAGAGATTGTTGCACACCACTCATTCACTTATACTGTAGTTATGTATCGCGCACTAAGAGAGCCACTTACACACATTGTTACACATCCAGAGACTCACTAATAGAGCTAGTAATGAATCAAAACAGATACTAGCATACACATTTAGAGACACATTCAGTTTCTAAGAGAACCAATCATATGGCGATATAGTAGGCTACATAGCAAGTGAAACACACACAGAGAAAATGGTACACTCACCTAGGCGTGTTCTCCAATACTGACACAACCAAGTGAGCCATTCAGACAAGTTGGCCTGTAAACATGTGTCAGGACTGATACTGGAAACGCTGTGTTGGCAGTTTCACTGGTGGTCGAGTTGGCATTCAAAACTCCTTGCCAAGCTTTAAAATTCCCTTATACTACACATAAGTCATCTGTAAGGTGGGCTGTAGGTAGTCAGTAGAGCAGGGTGCTCTGTGCTTAGAAGGTAAAAAATGTGCGTTGAACTTTTGATGAGTTACATGCGCACTTACAGACCCATAAGCCCAGTTGAACATCTCATCTCATCTCACACTCATACTGCAACTCATAAACGTATTTACAAAAGCATACAGCCAGATACACACACTCAAACAGCGACAGACGCATTTACTCATTCAATGAGTCAGCCATACTGCACATATGTATGCAACAGTAACTGAGCTAGTTTAACACAGAGTTACATACCCCAGCAGATTCTATCACAGCCAGTGACCAATACATACACCCACTTAGGTACAGATTTAGAAGCCCATATGGGTTCTAACATACCAGTCATATAGTGACATACTTACTTAGATATCCAGTGAGACACATACAGACAAAATGGCACAATCATCCAGGTATGTAGTCCAATAATGACAAAACTAGTTGAGATATTAAGACAAGTTGGGCTTTAAACATTTCAGGGTGCTCTGCTTAAAAGGTAATACATTGAAGCTTTACTGAGGCATATGTGCACTTCCAGACCCACATGCCCAACTAAACATCCAGTGTCCCACCCATACTGTAAACCACGACAGAGGCACTTGCACATTCACTCATACACCCACACATCACTTTTATATTGATGTGTATCTGAGCCAGTTCCATACACAGTTACATACCCACCAATATAGCTAGTAAGAAATACATACAGCCAATTACATACACATATGCAAAGCCATAGACATACTAAGCCTGTTAGTGACATACCTACATACTTACACATACAGAGGGAGTGACAAACTGACTCCTTTATGCATAAAGTACTGATACAACCAAGCTAGCCATCCATACAAGTTGCCCTTTAAACATGTCTGGGGCCTTTTATGCAGAGTGTATATGTACAGTTTTAGCCATGCCTAATTGGCATTTAAAATGTCTTTTGGGCCTTAAACTACTCTCTTTTTACTACATATAACTCACCTCCATGATAGGTGGTAGACAGATCATAGGACAGTATGGTATGTGCTTAAAACGCAATACATGCACCTTTAAGACAAACTGAGTTACATGCGCAATTACAGACCCATGTGACCAGTTAATCATCCAGTCTCCCACCCTCATTGCAACTGATAAACCTTTTTACAAAAGCATTCACACAGTTACATACCCAGTGAGACAGTGACTTACACACCCATTCACTCATTCCCATTTAAAACTCCTTTGAAAAAAGATTGTTAAAATCCCATTTTTCTACATATCATTTACCCCTAAGGTATGCCGTAGGTAGGCCATAGGGCAGTATAATACGTGCTTAGAAGGTAGGATATGTAAATAGAGTGGAATTAGAGTTCTTTTTAATAGTTATTGAATGAAATGGAATTAACTATTGACGTAATGAATCTTGTAGGTATTTCATTCCTTAAAGGATGCAACATAAAATGCAAACTGTATTTTGTTTTCAGATGTCTACTTGTGTTCAAAGAGAAGAATTTAAGATGACAAAAATGGAACATAGGAGAAGAGCACAAAAGAAACAGTAATACCGGCAAAAAATGTAGAACAAAAAAGGAGATAATGGAAAGAATGCAGTGAGGCAAAAAATACATCATGAGAACTATGGAGAACTAAGGAGTTTCTTAAAACAGTATTATGAAAAATTAAAAATGTGTAAAATTATGTAAACAAAAAGGAAGCATTAACTCATGTTCAAAGTGGAAAAAGTTCTAACAAAAAAGAACTTATTCGACAGTAAGGCAGAAACACTACAAAGACTTAAGAAGAAGAATGTTTTGAAGTAGGGTAATACCAATTTGGTAAAACATTTAAAGCAGTGTAACACAAGAACAGCAGCTGACAAGTAAAAAGAACACAGAAAGTGTGGTAGAGCATTTGCCTTGAAGCATAAACTATTTATCTTAATAGTAAAGACAACTCGAACACTGGATAAAACAGTGTTCTGTATGAAGAGAAAAAGACAGAAAAACAGACTTGTTATTAGAACTAATTTTTGTAAAATATTCAGTGGCGAATGGAAGGGTATTTCTAGTACTGAGCCTTTCTTTATTGAAGAAAGCTACTTTCAAGAGAACACATTAGTACATGCAGTTGAAACAACTGATCGATGTTATGAGGTGAAGGATGGTACTCCCATTCCAAAAGAGGAGATGGTTCCTAGGAACGAAGAGGAAGTGATAACTGAAGAGGTACAAGTAAGGCATAGACAGGCCCCTGTATACAAATGGACCTGTAGCAGTATTTGCAGTGTTCCGTAAGAATTGATATATCTATATATTGAGAGCTTTCCTAAATTAGTTTCCATGGAAAAGTCTGAAACCGAAAATTGGGTTTTTGCAAGGATTAGATCCATGCAAACTAAGGAGGTTTACTAATTTACAGGAACATTCACTGGCATATAGGTTGACAAAAATTGTGCATAATTATCTTTCATCACTTTAGAATGTTAGCTGTTAACGCCACTAAAATGCTAAATTTAGTTACGAGACTTTATTATGTGAAAACTCCTGCTTTATATGTAGAAGAAATTAATAGAACTCTTTTGCATGGTACAGTAGCAAAGGTAGAGGGAACTGTACCTCTCGTAGTTCTATTGCACATTCACAAACACTCCAGCTAGGATCGTTCACGTGGACACAAAAACAAAACACCAACTGTAACACCCGTAACTGCATTTAACTAGTCAAATGCCCTTGGCAAATGTACTATATAGGGATGACAACTAGACAGATAAAAATAAGGAAACATAAGAGCACCATAAGATGTGGACGCAACGCGACAAAGATGAGTACCCACTTCACTGACCTTAAACATTCCATTAATGATCTGAAGTGGACAATCCTTGAATCAAATATATCACGGACCCCAGCCGCATTATTTAAACGAGAACAGCGCTGAGGATTGAGCCTTCACACCAACCGGGATGGAATGAATGATGACATCCCATGGATCGAGCTGTAGGCCTACATCTCTAAGCTACTTAATATAGAAACTATACAGGCATACTCTCCGGTTTATAAGACACCACAGATCACCACCTCATGCTTCCTAATGAACATTTTATCATCAAAATAATCTACAATGATCATGAAACCCCCTAAAATGATTAACCACAGACACAGGATGTCTGTCAGATTCACAAGACTAGATCATACCACTCCCCTTAACGAGTTACCCATTACTAAACATCATTCTGGTGCACTATGTTTTAAGGATGGTCCTTTAGCAAGCTACCCTTTCAGTAGTATTGTGACCAGCACCATGCACACTCTAGTGTTACCACCCAACACCGCATTTATTGACGATGCATATCTTCCCCCTTTTCTTTCATGAGGGCTGCCACATATTTGGGAAGAGTTTCTCTATGGATGTTCTTTGTCTCACATAAGTACATTATCTCTTGATGGCCACTAAATATGTGCGATAAACTTTCTTAAACATTCCCACTTTGTTTGACATCATCACTTTAAAATGGCAGCCAGACATGTGCAGATACCCAATGCCTTTACCTCACCACCACTCCAAGATGGCCATATGGGTGCAGATGCACTTCCGGGTTCATACTGATTCTGGATCCAGCTCGCCAAAAATAAATGTCAAAACAGGTACCCTCATTCACATTCGAAGCCCACAGAGGACAAGGGTAGGTGCGACGATCTAATTGCACTCAGAAACCATGAGTACCAAATACCGGTCTTTGTACCGGCGGACATTGACACGGCATATGTGATCCTCTAATTAAGATCTCGTTACTTACATGATGTACTTGTTCCCAGTCTAGCACGACTGAGCGCAACACCTCTGCCGGACCCTAGGGAGTACTTATATCTCCGGTTGGAGGTAAGATTATGTGCTAGACGATACGCAAGGAAGGGAAGCATTGGATACACAACCACGCTCCCCTTTTTTAATAGTGTGACCATTTATGTGATATCAGCACTCATTAAGATGATCTTTTTAATATATGTATAAAATAGTTGGCTGCTTCACTGGCAATCCACACTATCTTCACAGTGGCATTGTATGGATGTATGCTGGTGCCACTTACACAATGACATTTTGTCCATTTCAAACTGCATGCCAACTATTACCGTGACCAGCATTGGGTGGACAGAGGTACCAGCCTCGAACTCCTTAGGCTGGGACCTCCGCTGAATAACATTTTATAACTTCTTGCCATGTGGATTAATATGATCCATTGAAAAAGACTGTGTACACACTGATGTGTGTGAGTACGTCATGTGAACAGAAGTTCTGTAGCCACAATCGATGGGGGACACTACTTCAGGCATTCTGACATTGACACACACAGCCCTATATAATACATGGACGTGGGGCTACGTTGGGGGATGCAAGATTGCTGTGCATGTGCAATGAGGCCACAGCTAGTTCACACCTTCACAGTCATCTAATTGGCCATGTGGGTCAGGCTGCAACATGCACATTGATGACATTTACAAGGGTGTACCTTTATGTGCAATCAATGTCCCTACATTCATCTATACTTGTACACGTGGGTGAACATAGTCATAACACATCTGTGTGATTTGGAATGTTTTATTCACATTCTGGGGAGTCTTGGTGATGGAGGGGTGCATGGCCAGTTCAAGTCCACAGTGGTGGGCCAACCAGAGTCCTCGGGGGAATGCAAAGTTAATCTGAAGAGGAAGAGTACAGTCCTCAGCCGGATTCCTGTGTCATTGGTATAAGAGCAGATATGGCAGTCCATCTCGGGGTCCTGGTGAATGTCGCAGAGTATTCCGGGGTACAGTGGGAGGTGTTGTTCCAGGGCATGATGCATATGGCTGAACCATGCAGGGACTGGCCATGTGGCAGGTACGGATGCTACTGCCTCCTTCCTCACACAGTTATTGCACACCACATCTTACTCCTCTGAGACGTCTTCTGTGTCCGGTGTGTCAGGTGTGACACATCAGGGTGCGGAGGTGCAATGGCTGCATCACTGTGTGCCAATGACACAGCATGGGGCGGAGTTGTGTGTGTCGAGGTTCCTGCAGCAGTCATCTGGTACAGGCTCTGTGGCAGCTATGGCAAGATGAGGATCTGCAAGGCCTGGAAGATCCCGGCTACATGTCGCTGGTGTTCAACCGTGGCAGCCCTACTTCCAGCCTGCATCCGCTGCATGGTCTCCATTGTCCTCCGCATCTGTGGCAACTCTGTGCTGTCATCGCTGGAGCCTGTCTGACTAGATAGTTCTTGTATCCGCGTAATGGCCCCAGCGAGGTCAGCCAAAGATTGTCGATGGGCATGGTGCAGACAGGGGGTGTCTGTTAGGGACTGTACATGGTAACTGATGGGACTCAGACACCCACGTATGGCATCGAGTTTGGCTGCCACGATGTCGAAACCCACCCGCAGCTGATCTGCCAACTCCTCCTGGTACGCTAACACATGGCATTGGAATTCATAGTGTTGGTCATGGGGGTCCTGTGGGCCAGCCGTGGTGGTGTGTGCTTTATGCTGTGTGGTCTGTGCAGGGTGTGGGCTCACAGAGATGCTGCTTGGCTGCCATGCTACTGGGAATGGTGTGCGGAGGCTGTCCATGATTTGGTGGAGGGCAACTGAGCAGATGTGCAGGGTGTCCTCTTCATCATCACTGTAGAGATGTGCAGTCTGCTCCTCAGGAGGTGTTGATTGTCCTGCTGCAATGTGAAGGGGATATGCAGGTTAACAGTGTGTTCCATGTATGTTCATGCATTATATATGTTTACATATAGACTGCATGACAATGTACATCGTGACTATTTTGGAGGAGCTGGCTATTTGCTGGGAAACAATGTACATTTGGACTACATGACGGATGTGAGGTTGTACTCGTACATCATCTCACAGTGTCATGCAATGCCAGATGTGATTAGCCAGTTTCTATGCACGAGCGGCACCAGTTGCGTGCTCTGTCCTGTGGTGTAAGGGTTGCACTTTGTAGCACATTGTCGTCAATGTTGATGTACTGTGATTGCTATGTGTGTGTGCTGCATTGTTGGCACGTAGCTCTGATTTGGCATCCCCTCATTCCTTTGAGTCGATGTGTCTTTCACTTGTGTGCTTTGTGGGTGCTGTGATGTATGCGACTTTGGTCCTTTGTGCTCTTGTACATATTTTGTACTCTTGTGCATTGTTTGTCTGCAGATGTGTTGTTGACGTCATGGGTTGTAGGTGCATGTGGATGTGTCAGAGTATGACATGCTCCTTTATGTATGTTGTCCACACTCAGCCACCTCAAAGTCGTCTTGTGCACCATGTCATGTATTGTGACTGCAGCCATGCTGTCTGTCATGCAGTGTCACTTGCATAGTCCGTGTGGCTCAGTGAGCCGCTGCATTACTGGATTCAGCACATGTGCATGGGTAGGTTGTGGCATTTGGTGATATGGAGGGGGGCCCATTTGTGCACATTGTGGACGGGGGCCTACTTGGTGTTTCTATGTGTGTTGCAGTGTGCCAAGGGTTTCAGGGACATGTTCCACACTCATTGTGGGTGTGCAATGTGCTGTGCATGATTGTGCATGTGTGCCATTGTACCCATCTCCCTCCATCCCCCCAGTCCCTGGTCGTTACTCACCCTGTTGCTGTTGGGTCAGGTCATATCGAACTCTTTGCACCATCTCCGCACTGATGACTGTGGCCTCCATTTGCTCAAGCTCATCCAGCTCCTCCTGTGGCGCAGGGGTCCCACCTCCAGTCGCCTTTGCTGCCTTCCTGTTGGCAGCGAGTTTCTCCTTGGTTAGGCTGTGCACTTCATGCATGTGCCTCTTGATCTCCTTCATTGACCTCCTCAACACTCCAACTGCATTCACGTTGTTGACAATGGACTGTCATATATCCGTTTGTGTTGCCAATGACGTAGTGGAGGTGATGAACAGTTGTTGGTAGTGTTCTGTCACCTCCGTGACGATGATCTGGTCTTCCTGTGGATTAAACCCTGTCTTCCTCTTCTCCTTGCCCTTCCCCGAACAGGGGGTTCCTGGCTGGTCCACCGTGGGGCATGAGGGGTTCGGGTTGTCTTCTGCACTGGGTGCATGTGCATACATGGTGCTACTCAGTTTGATCGGGTTTTTTTTTTCCCTTTTATAGTGCTTTTTGCCACATGACGTGTGGAATTTGTAGGCCTGTGGCTGGTTTTCACTGATTTTTGTATCGCGCTTGGCCTCATCGCAGCTTTTTTTGCGTTCGTGTTTCTCATTTTTGCGGCGTCGCGTTGACTTCTCTGTGGACATTTGACGTGTTATCGTGAGCCTATCACATGGTCCCGCCAGCTTGGGAATGCCGCGTTGCCAAGGTGTTATTTTCCCGTGATGGACCGCGATGTGGGGAGTTGCATTAAGCTACTTTTGCGGTAGTCATCACACGTTCTTGTGAATATCCTCCTTGGTGTACGCACATGTGTAAATAAAACACTTGCTATACTTGCAAATGGTGTCCCTGCCAAAAGCAAAAATATCTAGCAAGAGTTAATGGATGTTAACAAAGTTAAAAAAGCAACATTATACCGGGTAAAAAAAAAATTTTATTATAAAAATGTTGATGTTGTTGAAGATATAATATATTTGGACGATGAAACCTTACCATCAAGTGGACTGATTGAAAAAGTGGATCGATCCAGATCAGAAGAAATTTAGGAATACTATAGCATCCATCCCCTGCATTCTAAAGAATTAATCCATGATGCTATTGATCTCTTTTAAATGAAACAAATAACAGGAGCTCCCATGAGTGTGTGGGAGAAAAGCTTAGAGGTTCGCTGTTTTCCACAACAGTTTCCCACTTGAGCAGGTGGCCGCTATGATGTACAGATACCAGAAGCTAAATATCCTTAACCAGATTATTATCAGACAATCCAAAATGTTGCCTGTGCATTCCATACATTTTTGATCTTCTGTTTGAGAGTGATATGTCTGGACTTTAATATGCTGGAAGCCACATACTAAAGACATGAGTTACTCTTCAAAATATCTCTGTAAAGGAATTTTTGACATAGTTCATGCAAAGGATGAATAGTTAGAATACAACTTGATTAATTTGATGGCATGCCAACATGACACCAATGAGTATTGGTATCATCATGGAGAACTCAAATGCATGATAAGAAACTTAAGTGTGCCTGCTTTCTGATACTCAGATGTGCTGAGGGGTGACCTGTTTGAATTTTAACTCAAACATTAAGGATCTCAATGTGAAGACAGCAGGAGAACTTTGCTCATTGGATACAGCTAATGTTTGTAGATATTTTAACCACAGGTTTCAAGCCATGCTGTCTTTCATCTGTATTAAAACAAATCCTCCTCTTGGTGAAGTAACTGATTTCTTATGGCATAAAGAGTACCAAGTAAGCAGTGCTCCACATATTCACCTGCTGTTATGAATACAAAATGCATCAAAATTTGGAACAGACAGTGATGAGTCTGTTCTCTTTTTCATAGAACAGTATGTGACATGTGCCATCCCGCAAGATAGTAATGAAAAAGGCCTGAGACAGTAAAGTCTGTGCTTTCAAACATATATATGTGGGAAGTACTGCCATCATTAATTTCGGATGCAAAGGAAAATTTTACACTAGATGTTGATTTGGATTCCCATTTCCTGGGGAAAAGTGAACAGGTTTGGTCTGCAGTGATACATACTCTGACACAGAAATCACCAAAATACACATACAACGAGAGAAGAACAAAAGCTTCCAAGTATATTAATGACTATAACCCTGTGATACTCAAAATGTGGAATGCAAATATGGATAAACACTTTTTTCTGACAATTCCATCACTGTTGTTCTATACATCACTTCATATATTACAAAATCAGAGAAGACAGAGATGAAGGAGATGTGTGAGGATATTTCTACAGAAAAGAATAACAAAAGCAATGTAAAGCTTCAGCTTGAAAATGCTTTCTCATAGAAAGATGAGCTCCTATGAATGCTGTGACTGATTGAGATCAGCCAGTTTGCTCTTAAAGTCTAGGGGGATTGTTTGGGTAAGTCTAACCCTAGAAGGTACCCGAAATAGAGTGTTAAAGTTTTTCCAAGAAATTCATTACCTAGAAGAGTTCAACCTGAAAAGTACAGATATTGTGAGATCAAATACGTTGGACACGTACTATCCAAGAAGGAGTTTACCACTAGAAAACATATGCCTTATTGAAGTACTTCAACACTACAGATACAAAAGCAATATAAATAAAACATAGAAGAAGAGATATATGCTGTAGTTGGATGTGACGGTTGTCAGGTGAGACATGCAAAAGGAAATTTAATTAACCCCAGAAAACTTAGTTGCCAAACTGCAGACAGGAAAGAGATTTTCTATTTTGCACTTTTACAACTCTTCAGCCTTGGTGTGCTGAATCAAAATTACTTGGAGACTATGACTGCAATGAAGATTCTTTCAACACTGTCAAAGACAATATTCACTGTTCATTTCTTCCAAACAATTTTGAATGTTAAATGATGAGATTGAACAGGAAGAAATGATTGCTCCTGAGGTAGCAAAGGAGAATTCACAAAGCAGTCAAAGTTCTCCACCACTAAGTCAAGATCCTCTTGGACAACCCATTATTGCAAACATAGATGAGCTAGAAACTGCAATGGAACGAGCGAGACAGGAAACTGTTGATGTCGAACAGTTAGTTGAACAACTGAACGAGGAACAAAAATAGATTTATATAGAGGTTAAACAGAAAATTGACATGGATTCCTCCACGAGAAGAAAGAATACAAATGTTCATCATTTAAGCCAATACTATTATACATCAGTGGCCAAGCTGGCACTGAGAAAAGCTTTTTGATTGAAGTTCTCACCGTTTACTGTTTCCTTTAATGTTGTGTGGCTGCACACAACATTAAAGGAATTACTCTACATTGACTACTAATGCTACCTGTTGAACGTGACAATACATTGGAAAACCAAAAGTTATCTGGTGTAGCTTTTCATGAGGTGTCAAGAGTATTGAAGAAACTGAAGCTTTTAATCATTGATGAGGTGAACATTGTCTCAAACTTAATGCTTTCTTTCAAACACTTGAGAATGCAACAGATTTTAAAAAGAGTATGATATGCTGATTGGATGAAAGAATTTAATTGTCTTCGGTGACCTACTGAAACTTATCCCAGACATTGGACAGCCTGTTTTCAGTACACTTCTGCATGATGAGACTCTGAACTCTTTCGGAAGTATTGGCAATGTAAACATTTGGCTAAACTTCGAATACAAGGAATATGCCTAAAGCATCTGACATGAAATACAGAAATATTCTGACAAACATAAGAGTAGGAGTTCTAACAAAGGAGGGGAAATGTACCTTAAAAAGTCAACTTATCAGGAAACATTTCTCCTTTAAGAACACAGCAGCACAGCTAATATTCAAATTAATTGATGAAGGCAAATCCCTTGTCTGTTTAGTGCCTATACTTCAAGAGTAGTCCAATTTAAATTAAAATTTACTGAAACTGGAGAAAGGATAATGTTTGGAAATTACAGCAATTGACAAAATGGAACACCAGGGAGTAACAGAGAAATCTGTATCTAGGAATGTAAGATTAGTAAAATGTTTACACGTGTGCAAATACTGTAGAGTTATTTTGTGGCGTAATATACATTTTGAGGAAGAATTAGTAAATGGTGCAATGGGTGAAGTATTGTTTAATTAATTTTCCAATAAGGGATGAGGTTGAAAAATTTACTAGAAAATCTAATCAGATTGATAGCGTGAAGCAAAGTGGCCAACGTGTTTTGCTTGTGAAAGACATATGTGCGTCAGCAGCTATTCCTAGTGTCTCTAGCATAAGCTGTAACTATCCATAAATCTAAAGGTTTAAGTGTAGTAGACACAGCTTTTGTTAATATTGGAGGTACTGTATTTAAATAAGGTACGTCATATGTTGCATTGTCTCAAGTAAGAACATTGTCTGGATTGTTTTTGGTTGATTTTGATGACAGGAAATTTAGTGCCAATGCAAGTTGTGTAAGAAAGTACAATCGATTAAGAAGTGCATGTGCTTCTCGTTTAGGACAGCATCCCATTTATGAAAAACTGATAATTTGTCCTAAGTGAAAGCTCATAAAAGTGTCTACGGATACTGTTGTAAAGAAGGAGAACAAGTAAGGCGTTAAGAAGAGAAAATCGGAGAATGGGGGAGAGATTATAGGTTACCAGTTGTCAAACCCTTCTGGTGTCAACTGCTATGCAAATGTTGTTCTCAATGTACTGTTTTATTTACCACATCTTATTAATGCAGCTGAATGGAAACCATAGAAGTGACTGTGTTCTGCACTGTCTGCTTTGCAATAACGTTTACTTGGTAATAGGACTGTACTACATTGTGCTTCAGGCATTCGAGATCTAGTAGATATATGAACTGGATCAGTACAATTTTCTCTGAACATTCAACAAGATGCATAGGAATGTATAATGGTCCTTCTTGGCGTTTTAGAAGAAATAAACATAGATTACTTATTTGGATTGAGTTACACATGGAACCACATTACTGCTCTTTTATGTCTACCACTCAAATACATTCTGAAAGATTTCTGTACGTAACACTACCGAATTCCAAAACTGTGCCTTTTGAAAGATTGATTAAAATAGCTAACCAAAATATGTCCTGCCCAAATTATAGATCAGAGGTTATGTCTACATTGCAAATAAAAGAAGAGGAAAATTCCTTATTTTAATGGTGCAACAATGTGGAGCAGATACATCTAAATTGGAAACCGAAATTACAAACCTCAAAGCAGGACAAATATCATTTTCTGGAAGAACTTAAACTACTATGGCTATCATCTTTCATGAATGACTTAATATAACATCTGGACACTGAACTGTCTGTTTAAAGAGTGAAAGTGAATGGATGGAATGGAATGACAGCAGACCTGAATTCAAACTAAAACTGACTTTCAAACTTTGAAATTCTTACCTTTTGTTTCTTCAACCAAAGTTCTAATGAGAATTACTGTTAAAAAAAAGTGGTGTACAGTATGTGTTCTACGTGAATTGTCAGTGTTTAAAACATCATTTGGCCTACCAGGGTTGATGTCTTCAAAAGGATCACCAAAATTCAAGTGTGGTCTATATTTATTAGTATTATTGTACCAGGCATAATAATTTTTA
Organism: Triturus cristatus; assembly: GCF_964204655.1. Taxonomy (NCBI): domain Eukaryota; kingdom Metazoa; phylum Chordata; class Amphibia; order Caudata; family Salamandridae; genus Triturus; species Triturus cristatus. The sequence continues at coordinate 622,466,095 of NC_140585.1, forward strand.
AAAAGTTTTTAAAATAAATTTCTTTAGATTAGTCTAGTAACTGTAGGTAAAATAACTGATTAACGAATTGTAGTGAGTGCAATGCATAGTGTCACTCATTTATAGTGATATACTGTACAGTTTCTTTTCCACAGCCAATGGATTGTTCTTTCCCCACTGTTCAAGGATGAATCTTCATACAGTACATTGTTTATGGTGAACAAGCATGAAAGCTGAGAACATTTGAAAGATGAAAAAATTAATGTTTTACTATAGTGTGATGTACAGTTACAGCATAAGGAATGTGTACTGTTACATTTCTGGGATTTTGTAAATGAAATAATAACCTGGTATTTGTAATGCACAAACGAATCACCCCTAAGGGTCTCAAGGCGCTGGGGGCCATTAGGGAGATTAAGTGAGCTATTGCCCCGAGTCACAGGATGCTGGGCTGAGCTGCCGTCAGCACTGGGAATCGAACCTTGAGCCCCGTGCTCCAGAGTCAGCCGCTCTGGTGGCTTTGCCACACCTCTCTCTTGAATGCTAAATTATATTTCTATTCATTTTGCTTTCACAACAGTATTTGGAGTGATACATCTTTAGATGTGTCAACATACTTGTACTGCCACAGAAATATTTATTTAACATACTCATGGAAAATGTCTTTATGCATAAAAACCACATGATATGCTTTGCCACCAGTTTCTTTTGTCAGGAGGGGCTGGTGAAAAACTCCCATGAAATCAATTGCTGCTTTGCTGTGGCAACTGATCCTCACTGCCATATTTACAAATGGTATAGAAAGCAACAAAATTACATTTAGAAAAAGAAAACAACAGGTGCTGAATTATGAACAGGATATTTTTTTAACAATGTTTGTAATTATTTTTTCTCCACTGTTGAAAAATGAATATTTATACAGTACATCACTTATCATGTACAAATAAGAAAGCTGAAAACAGTAAAAAAGAGAAAAGAAATCACATTGCTATCATGTAAAATACTACTACAGCATAAGTAATGTCTACTGTTTTGCTTGAAATATGAACTTATGCATTGCAAAAACTAAACGTTTAACACAGAATTGTGCAAAAAGCAATACTAACTTATATTTGTATGTTTTAAAACAGATGAATGACACCATCTATTAGAGTAAAGTAATGTTATTATTACTAATTACTTCTTTCTGTGTAGTCCTAAAAACTAACATTGTCAAGCTATACACCAAGGTAGTCTCATAGAGCTACTGAGATATACAGACACACATTCATAAAGCCAACCTTACACTCAGTCAGTTATCCATTCAACTACTCACACACCCACTCACTCACTGACACAGTCAATAACAAACCAAGGCACTTACACTTACATCTACTACTACATACACTCACTTTCCCATATAGATATTCACCCACTCACTCACTCAAATGGCTACTAACATATGCAGTTAGTCACCCATACAGCTACTCACACACCCATTCACTTGTTCATAAAGACATTCACTCACCCACACACACACATGCAGTCAGTCGTTCATCCACTCACTCACCCATATAATCACTAACACACCCAGTTACTCTTCCATGTAAATACTGAAACACCCAATCATTTACACATACAGCTAAAACACATCCACTCACACTCATACACCCACTTACACACCCACTTACACACACTCACTCACACACCACTAATGCACTCATTCACTCATGTAACCTCTATTGCACAGTTTTACTTACCCATACATATATCCACTCACTCACAGATACAGCATCTCACAGTCAGTCACTCATACAGCCACTGACATGCCCTGTCACTAACTCAAACAACTAATCACGCTCACTTGTTAACTCATATAACCAATCTTACACCCACTCTTTGACCCAAACAGCTACTCATGCACCCACTAACCATCCATAGAGTCACTAACACAGCCATTAACTCACTCATAGAGGTACTCACACACACAGTCACTCACTCATACACAGACTCACACAGACTCACACACCCATACATCACTCATGTAGTCACTCACCCATATAGCTACTTACACACTCACTTAATCATTCATTCAGCTAGTCACACGCCAACTCTCTCATTTACCCATACAGCCAATCACACATCTGCTCACTCATCAATACACCACTTACATACCCATTTAGTCACCCATACAGGCTCCCAAGCACCCACTCACACACCCAAACACCAATGATGCAAGCACTCACTCTTCGATACACCACTGATGAACTCACTAACTCACCCATAGATCCACTCAATTACCCATTCACTCACCTTTATAGATGCTTACTCACCTACTCGCTCACCCAGACAACAGTTACACACCCACTAACTCACCCATGTAGCACTCATGCAACCAGTTACGCACCGATACAGCCACTAAGACACCCACTCACACCTCCACTCTACTGACACACCCTTCCACTAACTCATACAGGCACACACACACCCAGTCACACACCCTTACAGAAACTAATACAACCACTCACTCACTGATACAGCCAGTAACACATGCACTTGCTCACACATTGAGTAACTCGCGCACCGACACACTCATCTCTAAACCTAATAACATACCAATAGACATAACACGACATATTCATACTCTTACAAACATTTAACATATACATTTTCTTTCATAACTGGAATGGGTGGTTCTAACAAGAACCCTTTTTTGTACGGTTTTTTAGTTTGTTTGTATTTCCTAACAATTTTGTTTTTTTTGTTTCTTCACAGAAAACTGAAAACTTGGTGCTTAGGACCAAGAAGTACTACATAAACAAATGATGGACAGAATGCTGAATAAATCATACATTCACCCCCAGTCAAGAGATCTGGGTTTAATCCATTGTTCTTTTGCTCACCATGCCACCCCACTTTAGACCCGGCCATATGCAAATCAGTTTTCACCCTGTGCCTCATGGGAACAGTCCAAACCGAACTGCCAAGCCAGGTCCTCCCTTTTGCAGAGATTTATATAGCGTGAACTTGACCCGAATTGGGTATCAGAGCGCTTTACATAGCACCAGTTACGTTACATGAGGACACAAATTCATTTTCTGGTTAGGCATGGGCAGATTAAGTGATTTGCGCAGAATCACAGGATGTTCAGTGTCATGGCCGAGACTCGAACCCAGTTCCCCAGATTCGAGGTTGACCGCCCTAGCCGTTAGGCCATCTCCTCTCCCATACATTCACCCCTAGTCAAGAAATCTGAGTTAAATCCATCGCTCTTTTGCTCACCATGCCACCCCAGTTTAGGCCCAGCCATATGCAAATCAGTTTTGACCCTGTGCCTCATGGGAACAGTCCAAACTGAACTGCCAAGCCAGGTCCACCCAGGGCCGGAAACATGCATCCTGGGACTGGTTCCTGTGTATTACCCTTCATCAGCCAGGCTAGCTTGAATCCAGTGGCACAGTGAGCAAGGGACCCACGTCTGGGCATACCCATTCCACTGAGGGTGAAAAGTGCTATGCAAACAAATGATGGACGGAATGCTCAATAAATCATACATTCACCCCCAGTAAAGAGATCTGGGTTAAATCCATCATTCTTTTGCTCACCATGCCACCCCAGTTTAGGCCCAGCCATATGCAAATCGGTTATGACCCTGTTCCTCATGAGAACAGTCTAAACTGAACTGCCAAGCCAGGTCCTCCCTGGACCCGAAACAAGCATCCTGGGACTGGTTTCTGGGTATTACCCTTCATCAGCCAGGCTAGCTTGAATCTAGTGGCACAGTGAGCAAGGGACCCACTTCTGGGCATACCCATCCTACTTAGGGTGAAAAGTGCTACGCAAACAAATGATGGATGGAATGCTGAATAAATCATTCTTTTTTTTTTTGCAGAGTTTTATATAGCGTGACCTAGACCTGAATCGGGTATCAGAGCGCTTTACATAGCACCAGTTACGTTACATGAGGACACACATTCATTTTTGGTTAGGCACGGGCAGATTAAGTGATTTGCCCAGAATCTCAGGATGTTCAGCGTCATGGCCGAGACTCAAACTCAGTTCCCTAGATTCAAGGTCGAACGCCCTAGCCGTTAGGCCAACTCCTCTCCCATGCATTCCCCCCAGTCAAGAGATCTGAGTTAAATCCATCGTTCTTTTGCTCACCATGCCACCCCAGTTTAGGCCCAACCATATGAAAAACAAACTGCCAAGCCAGGTCCTCCCTGGACCAGAAACAAGCATCCTGGGACCGATTTCTGGGCATTACCCTTCATCAGCCAGGCTAGCTTGAATCCAGTGGCACAGTGAGCAAGGGACCCAAGTCTGGGCATACCCATCACACTTAGGGTGAAAAGTGCTACGCAAAAAAAATGATGGACGGAATGCTGAATAAATCATACATTCACCCCCAGTCAAGAGATCTGGGTTAAATCTATTGTTCTTTTTCTCACCATGCCACCCCAGTTTAGGCCCAGCCATATACAAATCAGTTTCTGGATATTAGACCAATTCTGAGTTGTACAGGCGTCTGTACAACTCAGAATTGGTCTAATATCCAGAAACTGTCTCATATTTGGATCTACTGTACTATGAATAGACCTGTGACACATACATATTGATTTATACTGGAATTACACCATTCTGTGATGAATATATCGATTTCACATCGTACTCTTGCTCTCTAACTATATATTTTTTAGATATTGTTGATGTCTTTACATTTTTTATTGACTGTCTGTATGAACTCTGTTATATAATTGCGGATATGTGGATATATCGTTATTAATAAACTAAAACTTCAATTTTTACTCCTTTTTGTTACTTTATCTTTGAGAGATATGCGGCTATTGTTTTGGGTGTTTCAGACTCCTAGTTGAGTTTGTTTGTTGGCATGTTTTGAGTGAACTTGACACGATTGTGGTCTAGGTGGCTATACATACCCAAGAGAATTTCTCTTTTCACATATTTGTGGTACCCTGTCTCTTGGGCAGTGGGGTCCCTCCCATATTTTTACACATGTATTTATTTACCAGCAGGTGTTTCTATCTTTTTTTGGCATGGAATATGTAGGAAAATGTCTAAATTACCCCAAACGTGGAAACCAGATTTAGCAAAAATATTTGTTACTGGTCCACTAGAATTTTCAGTAGAACCTGCAAATGGACTTCCAGCCTTAAGATGCTTTCCATTCCAGGTGTGCTCTAGTGATTGACTCCAGAATCAGAAATGGTGTTCAGAGAAAACAAAAGCAAACAGCTCAATCCTCATGGTGCTGCATGCAGCAATGGCAGTGTATTTCAGCCACAGGCAGACAGTGTGCTGGGGCGTAGCTCTCCTTGGTGCAGGAGATGTGGCAGAACTGGGTCGGAGGGGCACTACACCACAAATGATTTTTGTTTGCAATATTTAACCGGAAAGCATATGCCCTTTCATTGCATTAAGGCCCGTGGCACCTTTGCTATGCCACCGGGAGATGGAGAATGACAAGATGCACTTTTAATCATTTCAGGATGTGAAGACTTTGGTGTTCCTAAAGTGACTGGATTTCAGCGACCCTGGCACCTGAACAGAGTCGGCCCTTGCTCGAATAGCACCCTGCATGGAAACAAATGTGGTACCCTCCCTACAACTGGTGAATAAAATAAGGGAGCATGGGTTCCACTTTGTGTATACAAGTCATTCACACATCAAAGCAGTAACTGACCTCTGAGCACAAACTTCTTGGCACCTCCCCCAAGTATTCGGATTCACTCACAACATAGGTCAATCAGGCTAGAGGAAATGTGTTGGTGGTGATGTAGCGCCTAAAGGTTTTGAAATTTGTAGGGGTGCATCATATTCACTGTTAGTTGGCATCCGCAAATAATCAATGTATATTTAGATGTGTCGTGCGAAATGTATTAAGAAATGTATTAGCTATATCGCAACATAAAAGTGTTAGAGATGTGAACACATATTGTGAATGTATTCAGTAAAATGCATGACGATTAGTTTCCATTCAATGCAATGTATTAGGTTAAACGTGTGACATGATTAAAATTACTCATGTAGGTCGCTTGTTCATGTATATGAAAGTAAAAGCACTAATGCTTAGAATGTGATTTAATAGCGTGTTTAACCGAGTAGAGGCCCGAATGCACATATATCGTTGAGAAGAAAGGCCTGTTATTTCTTATGTTAGCTGAATGCGGTAGGCCGAAATGATTTATTCTGGTAGAGGTTTTGGGCTGCAGTAAATTGTAAAGTTTAAAGATGCGAAGTATTTTTTCCATCCCATGATCTCACCGCAGGTGCAAGGACAGTTGGTTCGTTAGTAGAAAAGGTCTTTGTCTAAGAATTGAATTATGGGGGAAGCCAGACATGGGAGTACTTTGGAATGTGCCAATCGCAACTCCTAGTGCGGACGGTGTCTGGGATCCAAGGCTAAGCTGATGGACGATGGAGGATGGACAGCTCTGGATGGAAAATTACTGGAAGAAGACCTGGTCGAGGAGGTGTGCCGAAGGGCGTGTTCTATGATTTGGGGTTTTGTATTAGGGACAGCGCCCCATGGGTTGAGCAGAGAAGAGGTAGGCGAGGAACTAGAAAGGGCGCTTTAGATCAAGCTCTCTCTAAGTGAAGACTTCTTAGGAAGTTTCACTTCTGACACCTTTTCACGATTTCTTGGGTCTTGAAGGAATGTTAAGCAGGGATGTCATCTAGCATAGAGTAGGGACAGAGATGCTTTTGTTTAATGATTCCTAAGATTGACATTGGCTTGGTAGTTATCTACCTCATGCTTTTAGAAGTTGTACTTTTGTTTATATTTAGTCGAATGCGGATTCTTCGTAGAGTAGCATTTGTGTTAGTGCCTATTTACCTGTTGTGCCTTGTGCTAAGGTGCCTGTATCTGCAGATGTTTATGTTGATGATAAAATCCCGAGAGCAATAGAGATTGAGTTTCGAGTCCTTAATTATGTCAAATTGCGGAAAATATTCTCTGATAATTGTGTTTGCTCCCTCCACGCTATTGGGCAAGTAAAAAGGTTCAATCGACCAGAGTGGGTTCTTGGAGATAAATGGAAAACAAGAAAATTGGGCCCCAGTAGTTGGTAGCAGAGTCGGATGGTTACTTCCGATAGCGAGGGACGATTAGAATAGGATAAGTGATCCTTGAGACTCATAGACGATAAGTGATGGTGAATCATCAGACGGTGAGCAGCAGACGACGGCGGATGATGAACATTGACGGCGAGTAGCAGTGCGGCAGGAAGCAGCAGTTCGTGGAGTGAGTATGAATAGGATGAGATGTTGTAGATTGCGGTGTTGATTCGTTGTGTGATGTCTTTCGGAGTTGGAGTGAATGTTGAGTGATTGTGAGAACAGGCTGTGAGCGCGCGCAGCCCGGGAATTGTGGTGTGGAAGACATCCGTGGTATATTTTGTTGACCACCCAAAGGAGATCGTGAGGTACCATTAATCACCTGGACCGAGATAGGGGGAGCGAATGTGTGAGTGCATGACAGCTCGATGCTGGTCATGGGTTGCTGTGTGTGGATTTGGGTATTTGTAACCTATCAAGAGGCGATCTGTCTGGCCGGACGAGGACAGACAGTTGCCAACCGAGGTCAACAATTTCGAGAGACTGTGGACGAACAGTCAGAGGCTGTGGACGGACAGCCAGAGAAGTAACTTGTTTGGGACAAACGGTTATTTCAGTGTATGAATGGGACGAGTGCAGGCGTGAGACGTAAGCGTAAGGAAAGTGAACTGCTGCGAACGAAGGAAGGTGACGTCAGAGAGTGTCGCGCTGTGGTAGGCTGGTTGGTGTTAGTCGCGCTGTTATTGGAGGGTTCGACATCAGGAGGGTTCGACATCAGGAGGTAAACAGAGTGTGGGATCGAATTTTGTCAAACATGAAGTGTTTTAAGGTTCTTCGAGAACTGTGTAGAGCTGACAAACATGTAGTTTCTCGAGGAGGAGAAGAAGCTCCTCCTGAGGATACTCAAGCACATTACATGGCAAGGAATGTGGAAATGCATACGATAATTTGGCTTGAGAATTGGCATAAAATGACTTAAAATGAAGGAGAATTAGCATTCCCGAGGTATGGTTCATTCAGGTTAGCAGTGTTGTACCAGTTGAAGTCTGTGATGGCGGCTTTACGACCTTTGCCAAGGCCAACACAATTTGAAGCACTACATGCGTGGATTAGAGCAGCGCATGATAGAGAAAGAGGAAGAAATCAGGAAAGGGTGAAAAGGTCAATCAGGGCTTTTCAGGATGCCAGATGGGATGCAGCGGAGAAAAGATGGAGAGTACAGGCAATAGAGGGAGATAAACTGTATCCCTTATTGATCACTTCGGAGGGGATAAAGAACGTAAAGTCAGAAGATGAGGATGATAGTGATACCGATGATAGCCTATTGGAGAGGTTGTTATCAGAGAGACCACCTCCGTATAACCCAGAGATCCCAGAAGAGACGTTGGTTCGGATGGAAGAGACTAGAGGAGTAACAATCCAACCAGAGACGAGAGTAGAAGGAAGGATCTCGATAGGAACAGAGAGTACAAGGAGTCAGTCTGTGGCTAGCGTAAACGTCGAGAGAGATGTTAGGTTACCGGATACTCTAAAGGTACTGGTCACTATTGGACCTATTGTTTCGATTTATCACCCAGATTCAGAGGAGGATGCGAACCCAGAGCAGACAGCCGAGGGGGTAAGGAGAGAGGTCGCAGGAAGTGGCCTAGTGGGTGGAATGGCTTGGACTCCGGACCCTATAGAATGGAGTACACCATTGCCAGCCATGTCAGACTCATCTAGGGGATAAGGAGAACAGAGACCACAGAGGCCGAGGTCTCTGATGGAGTCGAGATCAGATTTACGATCATGGGTACCACCAGTGAGAAACCAAAGCCCAAGAGTGATGACAGCAGAGAGAGAGCGGGTCCTTTTCATGAATCGGTCTGCTCCAACGGGTATACCAGAAGAGAGTAGGTCGCAGGAGCATGAATGTGAGGACAGCGATAGAGAAGGGGTAGTCTGCCGAGAAGTGCTGAGAGGAGCCCTGAAAGGGGGGATGATAGATGTAGTTAGGTTAAAGGCCGAAGTGGATGAAATAATAGGTGGAAAATTACCCCTTGAGAGAGTATTAATATATGGACCAGATGAATTACTCTTCGTAGCGAAGGGTGTGACTCGGAAGGCACGAGTTGCACATGAGAAATTGTCAGAATTGGCTAAGCGATATGAGGTGGATCTGTCCAAGACTAAAACATTGCAAGGAAATCATAGGTTGCAGTACAGTGACCAGGAATTGGAGGAGAAAAGGATTACCGGACTGAGGACCCATATCAGAGATCTGATCACAGCCATGCATGCATGAATGATGCTTGATAAATGGGAAGAAAAATGGTCCAAGAAGAAAAGCTCTAGGAGAACGATAGGAGAGACCCCACCTCCGGGTGGAGGGGTGTCGGAGATAAGGTATTTCCCTTTAAGGGAAGTGCAGAATGGAGGATACGTGCATGTACCCTGGAGCAGGGGTGATTTGGCGGCGTTTACCAATGATTTTCCCCGGCTTAGGGAGAAGCCCGCAGAGTGGTAGAAGCAGGTTGACCGCTTTGTTAAGATCTCGAAGGTATTGTGGATCGATCTGAATACCTTATTTGATATTGTGGTTCCGGGAGATTTGTGGGCAGCATGCAAGATTGCCGTTGAGTGGCCGACTTACGAGCCTGAAAGGAACGCGATCACTAATGGTCCGTCACCGCTAGTGATGAGGAAGTACGAGCAAGTGATTACTTGGTTGAAGTCGAAGGTCTCACCACAAGACATCGATTGGGTGAAGATAGACAGGACAGTGCAGGAACCTAAGGAGACGGTACATGAATTCTATGAGAGACTCTTGCAGGCTTTTAAGCAGTACAGTAGCCTAGATGCGTTGGACACAAAAGATATGGGACAGTTTGTTTCAAAGTTTGTGTTGGGATTGAGGCCGAAGGTTAGTCTCATGATACAGCAGCATTTGATTTGTTGGCAGAACAAGCCTGTTGATGAGATTTTACGGTACGCCTGATATTGTATAGATGAGATTGAATCCAAACACAGGAAGTTGAAAGACAACTTGATGCTTGTTCAGATGCAAACCGCTCAGGGACAGCCTAATGGGGGAGCGTTGGTAAGGAGACAGGGAAATTATCAGGCGGGAAATCAGAATGTTCAGGGGCAGGGAAGGCCAAGACCAATAGACCCTAGAACAGGTATGGATGTGGTGACATTGAAAAAGACTACAGCATGTCATCAGTGTCACCAGGTTGGACACTGGAGACGCGAGTGTCCCCTGAACCCATGGAATCAGATACAGCCGGAAGGAGAGGTAGTTCGAGTCCCTTGGGCAGAGGCGGTACCGACAGTGACTAGACCCAGAACGATAAAAGGGGGACTGGTGTTCCGCAGGTGCAGGTTCCCCAGCCACCCAGAATACAGAATGTACAGCAGGGAGCTCGAACCTATTTGCAAATGCCAATGTTTGAAGTGAGTGAGGAAAACGATACAAGCCTGTTGGCACGATCATGTTCAAAGAGAGATAAGGATTGCATGCTTAGAGCCATCCTAGAAGTAGATCAGAAAGGACCCTTTGTGGAAGCAGACCTTGACGGTCACCCTACAACCTTTTTGGTTGATACGGGGGCTACCAGATCGACTATAAGATCGGCAGTGGTTCCAGGTCTAGCTCTTTCTGGACAAAGTATCCAGGTTGTTGGTGTGGCAAATAAGAAATTGATTAGTCCACTGACGGAGCCAATTCCAATCAGGATAGGAAATTTCAGTGATCGACACCAGTTTGTGGTGTGCAATTCTAGTCCGGTTTGCCTGTTAGGGAGAGATCTATTGTGCAAACTCAACTGCACGATCTACTGTACCCCGAAAGGAGTGGAGGTACAGATGAGAGACGATGACGCGACCTTTAAGGTTGCAAATCAGCGTGTGTGTGTGTGGAAATGTATCCAGCATTGACGGTGGAGGAGCTTCCACTTGATCTGAGGGACTGAGGAGATTGGTTTAGTCAAGGGAGTAGACCCAGTGAAAATCCAGATTAAACCAAACATACAGTTTCCGAGGACACCCCGGTATAAATTATCTCCTGAAACTATTGCAGGGATTAAACCTGTGATTGAGTCTATGATCAAGCAGGGAATACTAATGTAGATTATGGGTAGCCCATGTAATTTGCCTATCATGGGACTACAGAAACCAAGTGGGAAATTTAGGATTGTGCAGGATTTGCGAAAAATAAACGAAATAGTTGTTCCATGTTGTCCAGTGGTACCAAATCCATTTGTGATCCTAGTTCAGATCCCATGGGAAGCTGAATGGTTCACAGTGATTGACTTGTGTCAAGCTTTTTTCTCGATTCCTCTACATAAGGAAAGCCGATTTCTTTTTGCATTTCGGCTGGAAAATCGTGTGTTAACGTGGTGTCGTATCCCACAGGGGTATACAGTGAGCCCATCTATTTTTAATCAGATCTTGAAGAAAAATCTTGAACGTCTTGTGTTGCCACAAAACTCTGTTTTAGTGCAATACATTGATGATCTGCTTGTTGCTTCGGAGACGGAAGACGCCTGCAGAATTGATACCGTTGCTCTGTTGAATTACCTGGGAGAGAATGGTCACAAGGTGTCTCCAAACAAGCTGCAATACTGTTACAGTATTTGGGGCACCGAATTGAGAAAGGCAAGAGAAAGGTGTCTCCAGATCGCATTGATGCGATTCTGAGAATGCCGGTTCCCCGACTCAGAGGGAAGTCAGAATGTTTCTGGGAATGGTGGGCTATTGCCGCGAGTGGATCCCAAACTTTTCCTTTGAAGCGAAGCCTCTACAGCGGCTGACGCGAAAGGATGTGAGTGATCCGGTACCATGGTATGATGACTGCTTAAGGTCATTTTTGAGGCTGAGAGAAGCTTTATTCAGCGCGCCAGCTTTGGGAATGCCAGATTATAACAAGGCATTCGCCTTATTCTGTTGCGAAAAGGAAGGTTGCTCATTAGCAGTGTTGACTCAGAGTCACGGAGGTGTCTGTAGACCAGTTGCCTATTTTTCAGCTACTTTAGATCCAGTAGCTTCTGCGTTGCCCGGATGTCTCAGATCCGTTGCTGTAACAGGTGTCAGTATCGAAAGATGTGAGAGCATTGTGATGGGTCATCCACTTACTGTTCATGTGCCACATTCTGTTGAGTTGTTGATGACTAGGACTAAAACACAGCACCTCACAAATAATAGGTTGACTCGTTATGAGCAAGTCATTCTTGCTGCAGACAATGTGATGCTGAAGAGGTGTTCTGTTTTAAATCCTGCTACACTGTTGCCTATTCCAAATGTAGATGATGATGAAGATTGTGAGGACCATGATTGTCTGGATGTGACGGAACTATGCACCAAACCGAGACCTGACATTGTCGATGAACCGCTCCTAGTTTCAGATGAAATTTTCTTTGTGGACGGTTCATGTTTAAGAGACAGTGTTGGTCGACTGAGAGCAGCGTTCGCTGTGTGTACCATCACAGGGGTGGTTGAAGCCGCTTGTCTAGAAGGAGTACACTCCGCACAGGTGGCTGAGCTTATTGCCTTGACCCGTGCCTGTTTGGCCGCTGATAGGATCCGTGTAATGATTTACACGGATAGTCAATATGGGTTTGGTGTAGTTCATGATTTCAGACAGCTATGGTCGCAGAGAGGGTTTATGACATCTTCTGGTTCACCCATCAGAATGGATTATGTACGACAATTGTTGGAAGCATTGCAAGGCCCAGATGAAATTGCTGTTGTCAAATGTTCTGCACACACTAAAGGAAACGATTTTGTGTCATTGGGTAATAATTATGCAGATGAAGTTGCTCGATTTTGTGCAGAACAGGGATGTAATTTTACTGAGAAACATGTTGTGGAAAGCGAAGAAAAAACAGATTACAATGTGATGTTAGCTATGGCAGACTCATGGGAGGAACTGAAGCAGTTGCAAGATGGAGTCTCTGATCAGGAGCGGGACAGCTGGATACGAGCTGGATGCGAGAAGGGAGATGTGGATATATGGGTTTCGAATGATGGACGAGCTGCGTTACCGGAATGTTTGCTGAATCCCATGGCGAGGTTGATACATGGTGCTGTACATCTTGGCAGAGATGCAATGATGCGAGTGTTTCGCCAGACGTGGTACAATCCGAAGTTTCGGATGGTAGCTGAAGCTGTGTGCCAGAGGTGTGTTACATGTCAACAGATGAATGTAGGAAAGAGGACCGCTGTGACGTTGAGTCACATAGGTAGGTCAGGTGGACCTTTTAATAGAATGCAGCTGGATTTCATTGAAATGCCGAAGTGTAATGGGTTGAGGTACATATTAGTCATAGTATGTGTCTTTTCCAGGTGGGTGGAGGCTTACCCGACACGTAGGTGTGACACACTCACCGTAGCTAAGTTACTATTGAGAGAACTATTCCCGAGGTACGGTTTTCCGACCTCTTTTGAATCAGATAGAGGAACGCATTTCCACAGTGAAATCATGAAGCTGCTTTGTGCTGCCTTGAATGTAGACCAAAGATTGCACTGCAGTTACCGACCAGAGGCTTCTGGGATTGTGGAGCAAGTTAATGGAACTTTGAAAGCCCGAATGGCGAAAGTGTGTTCTTTGACATCTTTGAAGTGGCCAGATGCATTACCTTTAGTTCTCGTGAGTCTCCGTAGTGTCCCTGATCGGAGGACTGGATTGTCACCCCATGAAATTCTTATGGGAAGGGCGATGCGCTTGCCAGCAATACCTGGCACTGCTTTGATTAACATCACTGATGATATGATTTTGGACTATTGTAAAGGCCTGGCTGACGTGGTCCGTTCTGTGTCTCAGCAGGTGCAGACAGCAACGGTTCCAGCCGCAAGTGACCTGTGCCACGACTTGTGCCCAGGGGACTGGGTATTGGTGCGCAAACACGTGAGGAAGAGTTGTCTGGATGCTCGGTGGCGTGGGCCATATCAAATCATTCTAGTTACGAACACAGCAGTGAAGTGTGGAGGATTGCCGAACTGGGTACACGCCTCCCATACCCGTAGAGTTCCAGCACCCTTGGAAGAAACAGCCCCTCTCGAGAACGAGAACCCAGCTGAGGTGGCAGAGCCATCTGAGAGGGCAAGTCAAGCTGCAGGGGTTGCTGACGCAGCTGGTTGTGCACTAAACCAAGCCGAAAGGGAACGTGAAAGTAACACTGAAACGGACTCGGAAGAAGAAGAAGGAGCTGCAGTGGGCAGTACCGAGTCGAATTCTGCTGAAGAAGAAAGCAGTGCACAGGGTACAAGAAGGGAGAGTGGAGGTGCAACAGAAGCAGAAAGGGTTTGGCCCGTGAGTCAGAGACGGGTAAACTCGAGATCGCCACCAAGAACAGATCTCGCCCCAGTTTCCGAAGAATCAGAAGCGGAGCAAAGTGATGAAGATCGACCCCAAGGTGCTCTGAGAAGATTGAAGAGAACAAGAGTGCCGTGCCAAAAGTACGCCTCACCAGAGTGGGCATACACAGTGACTGATGCCAAGTTTACTGAACACTGGAAGGTTGAGATCGATCACACTGGTCAGCCGTTTCCCGTTTCCGAGAGTGGAAGTGTTGTTGAGGATTCCAGCATTGGAGATAGAAGGAATACTGACCATCAATATTCTGAATCCGCCATTTTTGAGTATCATCCGTGGTCTGATTTTGGAAACGCTGGACTTCCCAACCTTTGCAGTTATACCAGCTCCCCAAGAACTGACAACCCTTAAACTTGAAATTTTGCAGGGAGTCCTGGAGCTGCTGGGATCGGCAGTTATTCTGGACTGATCGTAAAATTTGCTGTATATAAAGTTTGAAAAGAAGATAACCTAGGCCCGAGAGGAAGAAGAATAAATTTAGGGATTTTCCGTTGGAAGGCGAAGAAGAACTAGGGAAGTCTTCCTGATCCAAGGAGATGAGAAATTGAACTTTGTTAGAGGTTTCCCCGGTTTAAGAGAGCAGCTGAACTGAATTGCTGGATGAGACAGAGACTTGTGTCAGCAGAGACTGTACTGAACATTGAGAACATTCCAAAGATGGCGGAACCTGGAAATACACACCGTAGAGCCAAAATAGTGATAGGCACACTGTTAGGGGTAGTGATAGCTGTTATATTTGCAGTAGTAGTAACTTCATACATGGTGGCCCATAGACAAGACGGGGAGGTTCAGGGAACACCCACACCTACCACTCTAGGACAGGGAGGGGTCACTATTAGAGATCAGAGAGCTCGGACGCTTGAGGAGAGTCGTATGTTTCATATAGATTTGTCTAGAGCTGATTTTAAACTTAATGCTTATGCGAAGCTGTTGTACGAGTACGTTGATGCGATGGATGCGAAGGATTGTTATGTGTGCATGCAGTTGCCTGCTTCAGTAGACGAAGGAATTAGATACCATCATCTCCCATTGACATATGGGATTTCTTGTAGCCTATTGCTTAGTTTGTTTTATGAAAGGAAACAGTTTGAGTATTTCTTTTCAAATTATGATACAGTACTTCCTGAAGTTCCGGCATATAAGCATTTGAATAAGTATGATTATTACAAGTCAGAGGATAGACTTCGGGAGTATTTCATACCGACTGTGAAGCTAGATACAGCTTATGCTCATAGACATAATTTGACATGTTGGTTGTCCGAAACGGAAAAGAAGTTCATAGGTCAGATAGAGGATAGGTATAGAAAACTGACCCAGACACGAGATACAGGAGATAGTCCAGTGGATTGGACTGATGAGGAGAGATTGCACAAATCTAAGGGAAGTTATGGACCGATTGCATTAGATGAAGTACAGAAGGGGAAATTATGTGTTGCCCGTCCTCAAACTCCTAAGGAGAAGGTTCCAGTGGGGCATAGTACGTGTGATCATACCTTTACCATGGAAGACTCTGCTAAGAACTTCTTGCAAGGTCTGGTACAGGTGATTCCGACTGTCTATTATGTATGTGGGAGGAATGCATATGTGAAATTGCCTGCGAACTGGTATGGTACGTGTTATTTGGCTATCATTTTCCTAAAGATTTATCATGCTGAAGATTTGAATCTACTAGAGACGTGACGTCATTCTAAGGTGCGTGGAGCTGTAAGTGCAGGAGCGGTGATTGGTGATATATTCGGAGTGACTAAACCTAGTTTGGGTGTGGTCCTGAATGACGTGAAAATAAGAAGATTGGCGACTGCGGTGGATGAATTGTCAATGAATTCGGCGAGGTCATTGCTGTTGGTGAATGGAGAAATGTTATCGATACGGAATATGGTTTTGCAGAATCGACTTGCGTTAGATGTATTATTGGCAAAAGAGGGCGGAGTCTGTAAATTACTGAAGGTCCAGGAATGTTGCACGTATATTCCAGACAATAGTAAGGACCTGGAGAAATACATAGACAACATTACCACAATCCATAAGGAAATAGTAGATTTGACAGAAGAGAATGTGTGGGAAAAGATTGGTCAAGGATTTGGTCGAGTGGGGACTTGGTTTGCGAACCTGGGAATGGGATTTCTTGGATCTGTGTTGAAGCCAATAATAATTGCTGTAGTATGTGTGATCTGTCTGTGGGGATTCGTAAGAGCCTGGAAATGGTACAGAGGGAATAGGGTCGAAAGAGCCCTCAGAGCGAATGAGCAGAGAATGGCGAGATTGCAGGACCGTCAATATCAGAATCTTAAAAGGATGGAAGGGATCCGACAGAATAGAATGGTAACAAGTACCGTTTAGATCAGCTTCTTATTTCAGGAGAAATGAGAATATGATGGTGTGATGACAGTTGTCATCAAAGGGGGGAACTGATGTAGCGCCTAAAGGTTTTGAAATTTGTAGGGGTGCATCGTATTCACTGTTAGTTGGCATCCGCATATAATCAATGTATATTTAGATGTGTCGTGCGAAATGCATTAAGAAATGTATTAGCTATATCGCAACATAGAAGTGTTAGAGATGTTTACTCATATTGTGAATGTATTCAGTAAAATGCATGACAATTAGTTTCCATTCAATGCAATATATTAGGTTAAACGTGTGACATGATTAAAATTACTCATATAGGTCGCTTGTTCATGTATATGAAAGTAAAAGCACTAATGCTTAGAATGTGATTTAATAGCGTGTTTAACCGAGTAGAGGCCCGAATGCACATATATCGTTGAGAAGAAAGGCCTGTTATTTCTTATGTTAGCTGAATGCGGTAGGCCGAAATGATTTATTTTGGTAGAGGTTTTGGGCTGCAGTAAATTGTAAAGTTTAAAGATGCGAAGTATTTTTTCCATCCCATGATCTCACCACAGGTGCAAGGACAGTTGGTTCGTTAGTAGAAAAGGTCTTTGTCTAAGAATTGAATTATGGGGGAAGCCAGACATGGGAGTACTTTGGAATGTGCCAATCGCAACTCCTAGTGCGGACGGTGTCTGGGATCCAAGGCCAAGCTGATGGACGATGGAGGATGGACAGCTCTGGATGGAAAATTACTGGAAGAAGACCTGGTCGAGGAGGTGTGCCGAAGGGTGTGTTCTATGATTTGGGGTTTTGTATTAGGGACAGCGCCCCATGGGTTGAGCAGAGAAGAGGTAGGCGAGGAGCTAGAAGGAGCGCTTTAGATCAAGCTCTCTCTAAGTGAAGACTTCTTAGGAAGTTTCACTTCTGACACCTTTTCACGAGTAGGGACAGAGATGCTTTTGTTTAATGATTCCTAAGATTGACATTGGCTTGGTATTTATCTACCTCATGCTTTTAGAAGTTATACTTTTGTTTATATTTAGTCGAATGCGGATTCTTCGTAGAGTAGCATTTGTGTTAGTGCCTATTTACCTGTTGTGCCTTGTGCTAAGGTGCCTGTATCTGCAGATGTTTATGTTGATAATAAACTCCCGAGAGCAATAGAGATTGAGTTTCGAGTCCTTAATTATGTCAAATTGCGGAAAATATATTCTCTGATAATTGTGTTTGCTCCCTCCACGCTATTGGGCAAGTAAAAAGGTTCAATCGACCAGAGTGGGTTCTTGGAGATAAATGGAAAACAAGAAAATTGGGCCCCAGCAGTGGTGTGAATGTTGGTGTAGGTGTGCGTCAACAGGGGGTGAGAGGGTGATGAAAATGAGTTAATAGGGTGTAAAATGGCACCACCACCAAGTAAAAAGGATTAAAAGCGTTTAGTCTGAATCACTGGAGTCAAGTAAAGGGAGGCGGCTGTCTGCAAAACCTTAATGCAGACAGATCAGTGCGCCCTTCTTAAAACTCCCACCTGGGCCTGGACCAAATTCTGTCATGGCAAAAGCCCTGCACTTGAGGTAAAGCAAACGCATCAAAACGGAGTGACCTCTAACATGTGACATGAAATACCTTTGCCCTTCGAATTAGACACATCCATTGCACCTCACGTGCCTTGGTCGCTGGATTGCTGTGGATGCATTTTCCGCCCCGGCTCACTGAAGCAGAGCTGTTCAGCATATTTTTTTTAAATGTTCCGACTGTCTTGACCGTGCCTGATTGAGAAGTGCTTTCATCTAGCTGGCTACAATAAAACTGCTTCACCGCACACAATTTTGCAGATGCTGAAGAGGCAGGCTTCAGAGCCTGGCGGGCAATGGGATTTTGTGAGGTGCCCGAGCAAGGGTAGTTTTTTGAAAAATGATGTGATGATGGCACCACTACAAGAAATATAAATATTTATCTGGAACAAACAGCATGAGACTTCAGAGTTAAGCATTTCGAAGTGTACCGTAGGCATAGAAAAATGTACTGTTGCTTCCCTGTGGATTATTCTGCCCATCATGAGGTGCAATGGACCGTGAAAAAGCCTTTCGAAAGCTTGGCACAGGATGTCCCCCTGGGCAAGATTCCCAGGGGCTTCAAGATGCAGGCTTGAATTGTAATAAAATTACAGTGTAAGTGCCTCAAAAAATCAGCGCATGTGCTGGTTACGCATCCTGCATATGAGTGGTTCCCCCTTTCACAGATGCCTGAGGCTCTACATGAATAGTTCTAAAAATGTAGTTTGTATGTATGTTTTGGTATTTCTAAAGTGCGAACCTAGCGGGCTATTAACAGAGTGCGGTACAAGTGGCAAGCCCGGTGGGGATATATAGGGGGAGGAGACAGAAGGAGAGGTACATCACGTGGAAGGAGTGAGAAGTAAGGCTATCTGAGGTAATGTTGCTTGTAGAGGTAAGCTTTCATTGAATTGTAGGAGGGTTGCTGCTGTTCTGATCTCGGAGAGCATGTTGTTCCAGATCTTGTGGGCATGGGCTGAGAAATCTTATTTTATCCTTTCTACAGTTGTTAGTCTCTAATTTTTCAATGGACTCCATAGTTTGTTATGTAGCCTGATGTGAAACACAAAACAACACAACATCAAGCACCCCTTTCTCTGGTGTTTCTAACCTTCTGACCCTGTCACCAAACAGGTCGCTCCCCCCATCCGCCACGCAGCCCCCTGTGGGTTGAACCTCCGTTGCCGCTTTTGCCGCCTGACTGTTCGCTCCCTTTTCTTTTCTGAACCCCTGCGCTTGGCATTCCGTGCCACTTTGTTTTTTTCATTCCGTGCCCCAGTGTTTTTGCTTTCTGTACCCCTGTGCTCTGTTGTCCCTCTCCCGCCGTCTTTTTCCCGCCGTTTCCTCCCCGGTTTTCCCCCGCCGCTGAGCCCCTGCGGCCCCGCCCCATTCACTCCCATTGGCCGCCCCGCTCCCACCTCCCACCTCCCAGCTGCTCCTCCCTCCCTCTGCCCTCATATGGAGGCCACGAAGCGGGCGCACAGCGGACGCGGGTAGCGGGCGCGCCTAAGACAAGCCCATCTGCGCCCGTCCGCGCCTGGACCGCACCCAGCGCCAGAACCCCTGGACCCCGCACCCCCCGCAACGCCAGACTGCACTACGACGCAAGCACCCTCCACGCACTCAACACCGAACGAGACCACCCCTGCTACCGGGCCACCCCGAAGCGCACCCAAGGGCCCTACACCTGCCGGAACTGCTGATTCACCAGCATCAACCCTCCACACCACCAGCCAGAGAACCCAACCACCTCCGCTGCATCCTCCTCAACACCCGCTCCGCTCGCAAGCACGCCATCGAACTCTGGGACCTCCTAGACTCCACCGCCCCCGACGTCGCCTTCCTGACGGAGACCTGGTTGAGCGCCACCTCAGCACCAGACATCGCCATAGCCATCCCACAGGGCTACAAGATCTCCCACAGAGACCGCACCAACGGAGTGGGAGGAGGAATCGCCATCATCCACAAAGACTCCATCAAAATCTCAACGAACACCGACGACACCCTCACCATTGCCGAGCACATGCACTTCCAGATCCACACCGACCCCAACACCACCCTCAGAGGAACTCTCATCTACAGACCTCCCGGACCCCGCCCTCAGTTCAGTGACACCATCGCCGACCTCATCAGCACCCACCCCCTCGCTTCCACGGACTACATCCTCCTCGGCGACCTGAACTTCCACCATGAGAACAACAACGACGCCAACTCCACCGCCCTGATCGACAACCTCGCCAAGCTCGGACTCAAACAGCTCGTAACGACACCTACTCACGCCGCTGGACACACGCTCGACCCCATCTTCTCCGCAAGCCCCCACGTCTCCTTCAACCACACCACCGAACCACACTGGACCGACCACAGATGCGTCCACTTCACCTTCAGAAAACCCACCACACACCACCGCACCCAACAGCTACCACGCCGCTGCTGGGGCAAGGTCACCGAGGACCAACTGATTACCACCCTCGCCCAGAGACCACCCACCGACCCAGACACCACAGGGACCAACCTCACACAGTGGATCAATGACTGCGCCAACACACTCGCCCCTCTCAAGACCTCTACAACCAACCACACCAACAAGAAAGCCGCCTGGTTCACCGAGGACCTCCGGATCTCCAAGCACACCTGTCGGAAGCTGGAGAAGAAATGGCTCCACGACTGAACACCAGACAACCACACAGCCCTCAAGAGCACCACCCGCAGACACCACCAACTCATCAGGACCGCCAAGAAGACCGCCTTCAAGGACCGCCTAGACAACAATGCACACAACACCAAAGAGCTCTTCAGCATCGTGAAAGAACTCGCCAACCCCAGCTCCAACACCAATGACATCCCGCCATCTCAAGACCTGTGCGACTCCCTGGCCACCTTCTTCCACCACAAGATCACCGACATCCACGACAGCTTCAACTCCGACCCCCCCCGCACCCACCACTGAGTCCACCACCCCTGCGACTACCACTCGCACCAGTCGCCTGACCGTCTGGTCCAGCGTCAGCGACGAAGACACCATCAAAACCATGAACTCCATCCACTCCGGATCCCCATCGGACCCCTGCCCTCACCACGTCTTCAACAAAGCCAGCACAACCATCGCGCCCCACCTCCGGAAAACAATCAACTGTTCCTTCGAGACAGCAACCTTCCCAGAAAGCTGGAAGCACGCTGAGATCAACGCCCTTCTAAAGAAGCCCAAGGCGGACCCCAAGGACCTCAAGAACTTCCGGCCCATCTCCCTGCTCCCTTTCCCGGCAAAAGTGATCGAGAAGATTGTCAACAAACAGCTGACCCGCTACCTCGAAGTCAACAACATCCTGGACCCTTCCCAATCCGGTTTTCGCAGCAACCACAGCATCGTGACCGCCCTCATCGCCGCCACTGACGACATCCGGACCCTGATGGACAAAGGAGAAACAGCCGCCCTCATCCTTCTGGACCTTTCAGCAGCCTTTGACACGGTCTGCCACCGCACCCTATCAGCACGCCTCCATGACGCCGGTATCCAAGAGAAGGCCCTGGCCTGGACCACATCCTTCCTCACCGGCAGAACCCAGAGCGTCCGCCTCCCACCCTTCCGCTCCAAAACCACCGAGATCATCTGCGGCGTCCCACAGGGATCCTCCCTCAGCCCGACGCTGTACAATATCTACATGGCCCCTCTCGCCCACGTCGCACGACAACACAACCTCAACATCATCTCCTACGCCGACGACACCCAGCTGATCATATCAAGCTAACCTCCACAGAGGAATGAAGGCCGTAGCCGACTGGATGAAGGACAGCAGACTGAAGCTGAACTCAGACAAAACGGAGGTCCTCATTCTCGGACCAACCCCATCAGCCTGGGACGACTCTTGGTGGCCCACGTCACTAGGCACAGCCCCGGAACCCACGGACCACGCACGCAACCTGGGGGTCATCCTCGACTCCACCCTCTCCATGACCAGGCAAGTCAACACCGTCTCCGCGTCCTGCTTCAACACCCTCCGTATGCTCCACAGGATCTTCAAATGGATCCCCCTCGACACGAGAAAAACCGTCACCCAGGCCCTCATCACCAACAGACTCGACTACGGGAACGCCCTCTACTCAGGAACTACAAACAAGCTCCTGAGACGACTCCAACGCATCCAGAACGCCTCGGCCCGACTCATCCTCGACGTCCCCCGCCGCAGCCACAGAGAGGCCTGCACTGGCTCCCCGTCAACAAAAGGATCACCTTCAAGCTCCTCATCCACGCACACAAAAGCACTGCACATCACCGGACCCACCTACCTCAACAACCGACTCAGCTTCCACTCCCCCACCCGAAGCCTCCGCTCAGCCAACCTCGCCCTCGCCACAGTCCCCCGCATCCGAAAAAGTACCGCCGGCGGCAGATCCTTCTCCTACCTCGCCGCCAAGACCTGGAACACTCTCCCCACCATCCTACGACAGACCGAGGACCTGCTGGCCTTCAGAAGACTCCTCAAGACCTGGCTCTTCGACCAATAGCACCCCCTCCTCCCCAGCGCCTTGAGACCCTCTCGGGTATGTAGCGCGCTTTACAAATGCAGTGATTGATTGATTGATTGTGTTGCATCTGGCAGTAAATGCTAAATGCAATACCATGTCCTGGGACTACAAGAGAAAACCCATGTAATGATTGATCACAAGTGGTGCTAAATGGTGCTTGCTAAGTCCAAAGCAGCAGGTCATGTAAGTTCAGCTTCAGAGAAATATATTTTTTAAATCCAATCATTTTGTAAAAGTCAAATTACTTGTTTTTCATTGTTCATTGGGATGCTATTCAATGACAAGTGTAGTACATATACAAAACAAAACCAGCTGCAATATTTTCAATTTCATTAGAAGACCGGAGGCTACCATTATGCATTAATCTTTTAAGTGCCACTCAAGCAGCACCTTTAAAGAAGTTACAAACAAAATAAAACAACAATCCAGATCTAGACTTAAATTGTGAAATGTGTTATTTATGATTTTGCATAGGTCAGTATTAACCTATGATGTGCCCTCTACGTACTGCCATTGTGTCAGTTGCAGTTCATAGCTGTGTCTGATATTTTCAGTCATGGATTGGGCTGATTAAAGATGTTCTATATTGTGAAAGTCCATCTTGTTCATACTAGTGGGGTTATGTCATTGTGATGGGTTTTGAATCAGTGGATACTTCTTGAGATCATCCATCAAATAAGTGTGTGTGTGTGCGTAGGCCAAGAGGTGTCCAGACTTCTAGCTCATGAATGTAAGTTTTATAATTATGAGTTTTGTGGCAATCCCAGTAGAAATGATCTGCTAACACCTATTTATGTGCATGCTTGTGCGTGCACGTGTGTGCCTGCAGGGTCTAGGTCTTATTCGTTTTTTCTGAAATGATCTATCATTTGATCATTTAATTTATATGAAAATTCTCACTGAAATGAAAACTCATACATATTCTTTTCTTTTAGCTCTCTTCCAGGTACATAACTAGACTGAAAGGTCAGCTGAAAGTGAGGCAGACGAGTTTGACGTGTAAGAGTGGCAATTTAAGAGGTAGAGGTGGTACTGAGTAGTGTAGTGTCACAGAGTGTATTGCTCAAAAGGTGGAGTACCCTACACTGTCGGTAGTGTTCTGTTGTTGGTAAGTTGTAATAGCTTGAGGTTGTTTAGTGTGTGATATTTTTGGTGGGAGCCTAGGGGACATTATTAATTAGGGGCGTTTTAGAGTCAAACTGGGCATTAAGGGTTTGTTATCAAGGGATGGTGGAATCGATGATTAAAAAGGACATTGGGTCAACAGTGAAGAATGACATTAGCCACATGTGTAATGAGGTAAATCGAAGTGGCTAGGCAGGAGTTGAGTGGGAAACAAAAAGGTGGGAGTAAGTGCAAAGGTTGGGGTGGCTAGTTAATTTGGAGAATTGGAGGAGATTGTGGGATGAGGAGGTTGATTGTAAAATTCAGACGTAGGGGTAAGTGGTGAAGGAAAAATGTGTGTGGGAATAGTGAAGAGGGTAATAGTACCATGCATAGATGTTGTTGGCAATAGATGGTTGTTAGTGATGAAGGGAGGAAGTGTCCATGCCAGGATGGAGGAAGAGATTTTAAGGAAGATTTGAGGCAATTGAAGGCAGTGTTGGGTGCATTCTGATCTGGGGAAATATGATAGGTGGAATTGCCTTGTAATTGTGTTTGGAGGGTTTGTAGATGAGTTGCTAATGTAGGTTTGACTAATTCAAAAGAGACCAACTTGGGAGGCGTATGGAGCGAGCAAGCAAGCTGTGGGATATGGAAGGAAATGAAATGAGAGAAGAAAAATGTGCTGCGAAATGGTGAGTAGTGTATAGGAATCAGGGGGACTGAGGGACAATTGCTAGTGTCCTGGGAGGGAATGTTTAGAATGGGAAAGGGTGCTGAAGGAGAAAGGGTGCCCAGATGCTGCGATCAGGTGGGCGAGTGGTGGTTTTCATATGTTTGAGGTGGTGAATTGGTTATGGCAAAATATTGTCGGCAAGAGGCAGGCAAGTCGAGTGTATAATGGAAGCTGCCTGGCTGGGGTGTTTAATTGCGATATTTGAGCAGAGGCTGAGTTTAAGCATTTAAAGGTGGGGGTGAGAAGAGAATGGGTAGTAGTGAAGGGGGATATTGAAAGTCAGGTGCACTGGGGTGAGGGAAGGTGCTGAAACTGGTGAAAATTGGGGTTGACAGTGAAGTTGGGGGGGCACTGAATGAAAGGAGAAAATGATGGATTTCAGTGCACAGAAGAATGCAAGCAGAGGTCTGAAGAGGTGCTTGCCCACTCCCATACCATTCACCGAGTAAAACTCCAACGAATACAGATTCTGTTAAACGTGCTGACAGTTTAACATGTGTGCATTATGTTATCCTTAAATCATGTGCCCTACTCTGTAGTTCGACAAGGAATCCATTTTGAGAATTTGGAGTCTTTGCATTTTCAATGCAATATTAAACGTTTCTGGAGGGATGAACGTCCCCTACAACAGCTGAACTCAGAGCCATCACAAAGTTAAAGGTTAATATTCTCTCACCTACACTATTCATACGAAAATACAAAACCTCTACTCTCCAAAAATTACAATATTGTTTTTTTAATCAATTTTACTGTTCTACAGACAGAACAATTTTCAGTAGTGTTCCTGTTTCACACTTTTTACCTCCTCTCTCTTGAACTCACTTGTTGGATTAGCACTACCTTTTTAGAATCACTATCCAGTAGCCTACTCTATCAAACAAAAAAGGATGTTTCTTTACATATTCTAGTTTATTATTATCATTATAATGATTATCAATAATATTATTAGTAGTAGTGATTAATAATTATAACAGCTGCATAATTATAATATAAACGTTACAAAAAACTGTGTTTAAAAAAGTAACTTATACACCATCTCCATAGGTTTAAAGGGAGAATAATGTGATGAAATGCAATGTTAATTAAAGAAGTAATTAAGAAGACTTAATGACCGAAAAAATATACGTTAGGTAATAAACAAATACTAAACATTAACTGACTGACTAGATAATCTGATATGTGAGCACAGGATACAGCGCCTGATTACATTTACAGATATAACCATCAGATATACTGAACATTTTCTTTGAGACTTTATATGTTTTAGCCCTCGGGAAATCATTTAACTACTCTCCGTCACAACTGAAAAGTGTAAAGAAAAATTGAAACGCTTAGGGCAAAATACACAACGCTAAAAAGGAACATTCCAAGTGTTTGCTTGAGCAGAATGTTGATACCACATACACTGAGTTGGTGTGGTATAGAAAGAAACAAGCAAATGACAACTTAAACGAGGGGCCTGTGCAGTTGCAGATGGGAAGTCACCTCTTCAACAGTCAGGGTAAGGTTTGGTCCTGGCTTGAGATGTGAGACAAACTGCCCTTGACAGGGGTGGTGGGGGATTGAACCGTTACCCTTTGTGACGAGCCAGACTGCGAACTCGAGAAAGATCAATATCCTGTGAATTGAAGCAGCAGGGGCGGCTCCTCCATTATGGTGGAGGAGCGTCGCCCTGCCTGCTGCAAGTGCAGTAGGCACACACATTAATAAAATGGTATTAAACACCATTTTATTAATGTGTCCAAGGCTCAGTGCGATGGCAGGGGGTGGGGCGGATCAGTGCGATTGCACTAGTAATGCAGCCCTCTGCCAGTGCGCAGGTCACATGCGTGTTTCAAAGGCTGAGAAACATTTGTGGGATTGCAGCCGCAGGCCCCCAATCTCAAAATAAGCTCTGGATTAGTCTGCTCCAGCCAATCCTTGTTCTAGGGCAGAAGTCCTTCCCTTTCCGCCCAAGCCGAGGAGAGCGCAGGAGAGAGGAGACTGTATCCAGAGCCTTTGGCAGCGTGGACACAGCCATCGGCTGGCAGGTAAATTCTTTGTATTTTTTTTTCAATTTATATTGTTGTCTGTTTTCCCCCCTCCCCGTCGTCCGCTCCGCCTCTCTGCCCCCACACCAGCCGCTCCTGTGAAGCAGTCCTCAATTCTAATACATACATGCCAACACTCCCGATTCAGGCGTGAGACTACCGATTTGAAGGCTAGTCTCCCGCCTCCCGATTCCTGCAAGCAAAAACCCGATTCCTCGGGGTTTCAGCTGACAGGGCTTGGTAATGTGTAACGTGCTAATTCTTCCAGCAATAGTCAGAATGGGATGCAGGGGCTCTAGAAGGGGTGAAAAACCAACAAAGCCCCATTAACAACCAAATGGTCTTTTAAACACCTGTGAAGTAGGGGGGGGGGGCTGTGTGTGTGTGCCCGGAAGCTATTTCAGCCCGGGCTGACGGGGGAGGGAGGTGGGGTGTATGCACTGAGCGCAACCTGCCAGGCCAGTGCACAACTCTTACATCCCCCTCTTTCTCTGCCTGCCATTGCGCTCCATGCTTCTGAAGGGTGATAAAAAAAAAAACACGTGAATTTGCTTTCAAATGTCCGATCCTGCAGCAGCACACTTCCGAAGTCCATACATGACAGAAACCCGATTGAAGGCCCCATTCTCCCGATTTTTTTTTTTCTTTTTTTTTTTAAATCTCCCACTTTGCTCTTCTGAAATGTTGGCATGTATGCTAATAACAAAGACTTCCACGGATATTGATCAAGGCAGATGACACTATAAAAGAAAAAGAGTTGGGTTATCCTAGATGCTTCCAGACCCCAAGGATAATAACTTGAATTGCTTATAGAACCCACCCTGCTGTACAACATACACACAATATACACACACTGCCACATGAGACAGAGCACAGTCACACCATGAAGATGACAATTATGCAGAACAGAAGTATCCTGTTTGAGCTTTAATGCTTGGGGAGGGGGCAATGGGCAAAGCTGTATAAACTGGAATTTGACATACAAGAAACTACATGACATTTGAGGTTAATGAGGTGATTTGAATGAGTAATAAACTAGAGGGGAGGACAGTTAGTGGTCTCTGGCTGTTTTCAAGAAATCTTGTGCCAGTATGTGACCTAAGTGAACCATCTACTACCTGTAAGACAGGGAGTTTAGATATTCTAAATGATGTGTTTTTTATATTATTTGACTTCACTCCTACTTTAACTTTAGTGTGCTATAAGTCAGGGAGAGGGCCGGTGCTTTAGGATATGCTCTTCACGGGGTAGGGGATACTTGCAATTATTGGAAGGGTGCTTTGCAGTGCTTAATTTGAGCCAGTGGTATGCGGTGCTCAGCAGCAGCACTTAATCATCAACACCGGCCATTTACAATTAATCACCAGTTAAGGACACATTCATTTATGGGGAAATTAAGTGATTTGCACTGAACCACAGGATGTCGAATCGACACCAAGACTTGAACCTGGTTCCTCAGCTCTGAAGTATACAACTCTGGGCATTACGCCACATCCTCTCCCCACTTCCATGGTTAGTAGTTGGTTCTGTTTTAGGTGGCGCTAACAGGAGAAATGGGATGATGTAAGCTGCCTCCTGACGAGAGCCCCAGCGCTTATTTAATTCTACAAATTAACAACTGGTGCTGTGGTTAACATTGAGCTTTGCTTGGAATTCTCCTGCCCTAGGGTGGGGGTGATGACAAATCGTCACTTTAAGA
Organism: Triturus cristatus; assembly: GCF_964204655.1. Taxonomy (NCBI): domain Eukaryota; kingdom Metazoa; phylum Chordata; class Amphibia; order Caudata; family Salamandridae; genus Triturus; species Triturus cristatus. The sequence continues at coordinate 622,494,470 of NC_140585.1, forward strand.
GATTCATGTTTTTGGGAAAGTACAAGGTGCATATACCTAAAAGCCTATTTTCTGTCAGCATCATTTGAAGCCCACTTCTAACTTGCACAGAGGAAGACTACACTGGAGGTATTGATCGGTATCAAGTAGATGGTGGGATTACAATGAAAATTAGTTGTCCTTGAATATACATGGGTTCAGTATGAACCCAAAAAGATTTACAATATATGCTTCCTTCAAAATCTTTGGATTGGTAACTATGAATTCATTTAGTTTAGGCCCACTTGCTACATGAGGTGTTTGTGTTCTCATGTTGCTATGTTGAATGAAATCTAACTGGATTGACAATACGGCCTACTTATTCTAGGGAGAGCGCTATTTTGATTCATTACTATATTTAATACCACAGTTATGTTTTTAGAGCATTTACAAGAAAGTCTGGAAAGGGTTATGGTATCATGGATAGCTAGGGCAGCAATGTATATGTTGGACTCGCATAACATAGCATGTTCGACTGTTATTGACTGTAATAAAATGGATGCTATACTATAGTTCGAGTATATGCATGTCATGTACCTGAATATATGCCAGTTATAAAAATAATAAAATAATTACAAAAAATATATGTCTACCTCAAACAACCGGTACTTCAGATGGCCATGCTTCAAGAAACCCATTTTTTGACAGCAGAAGTTAAAACATTTGGAGGAAAGTGGAGGGGGCACATTTTTGCATACTCTAACTCGAATTTGTGGAGGGGGCATTAGTGTGGATAGTAGTGGGCATCCCCTTTCAAAAACATGAAGTGATGACGGACCACCAGGGTAGATACATGATAGTCTTGGACCTCATTGTTGGCATTGAAATTTGTTTGGTAGACGTTTATGTCCCAAATGCTGATGGCAAACAGTTTTTTTGATGAAATAATGTCTCACACCTTCTCAGTTTATACAGGTGGGATACCTGAATGGTGTTATAAATACCACCCACTTACTAAAGCTGGTATGAAACTGAGAATAGAGCTTAAAATGATTAATGTCATGAGAGAGGCTCATTTAGTGGGAGTGTAGGGTGCCCAACACCGACCGACAAGGTCTACTTTTACTACTTCTGTACTCCACATACGTATAGCAGACTTGACTACATTAAGGGAAGAATAGAGGACCTAGCCGAGTTTGGAGACATATTGTATCTTGACAGGCAGCTATCAGACCATTCACCATTGATTCTAAAACTGATACAGGCAAGTATTAGGCTAAAAACACTTGCATGGTGTCAACGGTTAATGTTTTTGCAAGCAATTGGTTAAAGTTTAAATTGGGCACACCACAAATCATAATGTCTTTCTACTGTGTTTCAAACTATATAAAAAGCTCCAATAGTACGTACATAGCAAATAAGGCTTCTCCTGATGTGATATGGTGATAGAAAGATGTTCAATTGTGTAGCACTTAATGTGCTTGATGTGGTAATTGTTCATGCACTGCATATCAATGTGATAAAGGTGCAGCCTAGGTTTGAAGGTGGTATGAAACAGGTAAGCCACTTTGAAACTAGATGGAGTATTAAGAAGTATCTAATAATGTGAAATAGGGCGTGGATGCATAAACTGCACAGAAATAACAACAATGATGATAATCACAGTTTTGGACACCACATACAAATATATATTATTGAAGGGGTACCAGCTCATTTCCTACTGGTCGTTCATACAGTTGCTTATAAACACTCTCTATGCTAATGAAGGATTCTTCAGTGTCCAATTGCATGTTCCCATTCTTAAGCATGTTACGAGCAAAACACATTGAGGGCACACAGAACCTATGCCACCAATGGGGTGATGTGCATTATGGCCATAGCCAAAGACACAGAACTTGAAGGGGGCAAGGTGTGTCTCTTGTTTTTTGGAGACTGCTACATATCGTGTCATCTCAAGGTCACATCACCATGCAGCTTACTGTATTCTGGCGATGAGCCAGTGAGTATGATCAAACATGCTAGTCCTGTACTAAGGGATTCATGCGAGAGTTTTTGAATTATTAATGGGGGAGGGTAATGGGACAATGTGTTACTAGCACAACATACAGTTCACTGAAAACCCTTCCTTAGCCCCTCGCAGCTAATAGCACAATAAGCTGACTTTTCCCTACAAAAAAGTATGATAGGTTCGAGCTAGACAAAACAAAATTATAGTCAAGAAATAACACAGCATCAATCAGAATCCAGTTTAGAAAAATCAGGAAAAGTTAATAAGCAATTTTATGAGTGAGATGTAAATATTGGACATATATTATGAACGTTTTAAGGTAAAAAGTTCCAAGAAAATTCAAATCAACAATTACAGTTAATTTTCACAATTGCCTGGGACTTGAGCAGGATTTTAGTCTACCATGATGGATCCGAAGTTGAGCGAACCTTTTAGTCACACCACTCAAAATGTTCACCTGAGGCTCTGGCAGTTATTATTATTATTTTTTTACAAATTAAGCACTGGGCATGGTTGAACATCGGCAAAAGTGTGATTAAAAGGTATACTTTTAGATCAGCTAGATGCATGTTTGCACACTGGACTAGGTCTTACAAAGGTCCAGAATCTCCTGTGATGACAGGTTTTCATAATGACTCTCCTCTTTGTATCCCTTACTTTTCTCACTCCTGCCTCATTCTTGCCAATCCTCCATTTCACTGTAAGAGGACAATGTATACGTGAAGTTTAGGGAAGGAAAGGAAGAAGGGAAGGAACAAGAGATGAAATAAGGAGAAAAGAAAATAAGGAAGACGTATGGAAGGAAGGAAGTAGAAAAGAAGTTAATGGAGACAGGGTGAGAGAGTCGATGGAGAGGTAAAGCAAAAGAGGGAAGCACACAGAAGTATAATAGAATGGGTAGAGTGAACAAGGGCGAACGGAAGGAAGGAGGCAGTGAGAGGAAAGAAACAGGGGAAGGAAAGAATATCATTGTGTAGGAAGTAGCAATAAAAGAAGGAGTGTGGAAATAAAATAGGACAAAGGTTAATGTTTGTATTTATATGATTAAATTTGTATAGCACATGCCGGCTAGAGAGCAGCGGAGGGCTGAGAAGGGCAAGTAAACCCTGAGGTACAATTCATGATCGTACAAAATGAGATAGATTATTCGAGGATAGATAGGTTCGTGTATAGATCAAAAGAAAGGTAAGGGAAAGGGAGGAAGGAAAGTGTGCTATAGGGATAAAGGAAAAAGGGATGGTAAAGAACGAGGTTTGGAGGAGACGAGGGAAGAGATGGGAGAAATAAGAAAAAGAGGATGTAGAGCTATTGATTGAGCATTTGTAGATGGTAAAGGAATAACAAGGAGATGAAGTGTGGAGTGATAGAGGGAGGGGCTGCTTGAGGGACAGGGAGGAAAGGAATGAAACCTCTCTTCCTTTTTCCGTCTCCTTAAATACGCCCGACTTCCCCAATTCTTCCCCCCCCTCTCACCCCCCAACCGTGCGGGGATCTGGCACCCTTGATCGTGTTTTGCCTTCTAGATGATGCAGGGTCTCACGTGGCCTTCTTTACTGGCGGTCCTTGAGCCTCAAGGAAGGAGTACAAATTAAAGGATCCTTTCCAACAAGACATAAAAACTCCTTATTAGAATGTATCTGCTTGACTACTCTGTCCCCGGGCTGCAGAGTTTTATCAGTTTGTTATTTTACATGAACTCGTAACACAAAAATCAAAATGAGAAGTCTCTGCGGCTTGTCACCTTGATTGAGCAACAGAGGTCCATGAGCTGCCAGAAACCAGCCTTACAGTGTTTCGAAGTTTGGGGACAGTGATCCACGATTTACGAACTTTCATTAAGCAACATATTGCTGTCTTCTTGCCTTGTTGAAATTGCTTTCTGCTTGCTTTGTTGAAATTATCTGCTTGCCTTGTTTTTAAGCCATATATGTGTTGAAGCTGTAGTGTCCGGCGGGACACATTATAGTGTTCTGCCTGTTGTACCTCACACTTTACACCCAACCACCACAGGCGTCACCGGTCAGGGGATCCTGCAAATAAAAGGGGCCGGGCGCACGTGCTCTGGCCCAGTTCCAGTACCACACCACACTGTGTCAGTGTCCATCATTGTTAGCATGTGGGTCCCGGGCCCACGACACCACAGAAGCTAAGCATAAGCTGCCAAGGGGGTTGTTGTAGAAAGACACTACTGAGGCGAAACATGCAATGCCAGAGTGCAGTGGCATAGCTAGACGTACTGCCACCCGGGGTGGGCCCTAAGTTTGCCACCCTGGTGCAGGTTAGGTGGGTGGGTGGGGAGTGTGGCAGCAGACTGACAACTTGTTCGGGGGGCGCTGGGGGGATGGTGGTAGGCGTCAGACAGACTCCTGTGGCCCCCAAAAACAGTGCCGCCCACGGAGGACCCACCCCCCTTACCACCCGTCCACCCTCCCATCCCCACCTAGGTACACTACTGCCAGAGTGAGAGCATTATGCCTTTACATTTTCTTATTGCAAGTGAAACTTTCATTTGCCCTGATGCAAGCACATGAAGTCCCACATAGTGATCACGTGTTGTTCAAAAGCTGACATTCTTTGACGTAAATGAGAGTTGTTCATCCTCTTCGTGCGGGCCTCCTCCGAGATCACAGATAACTTTATTAAGAAGAGTTCTTCAACACATGCAGGCTACTTACCGCACCGCTCTTGCTTTCAGCGGCTTCATGCATTTTCCAGATCCCTTACGTCTGGACAATATATTTTGCACTGCACGATAGAAATTGCCTTTTGAGATCTATTAGTCTGGCTTCCCCTGTCTTACTGTCAGTTTTCAAATTGCTTAGGGCTCGATCACTTTTTTCAAATGTTACCTTCTGTACATTTCAACACACGCTCGTTCTCTGTAATAATCCGTGTACGCCCCTCGCCGCCAGGAGCCCACTGCCCATTTCCGCTCACTGAACAGTAATGTACAATTTCTCTCCTTGCACATGAGATTAATCCCCATTAAACGGAATCCGCCCACACAGACTTTTATCACAGCGAAACCTCCTATTTCTTTTGAATCAAAAACGGCAATTTCATTTTTTCCACATAATTGCTTTTCTGGCAGTATTTGCAAGGGGGCATGCGGCTAGCCATTAGCTGATATCCCGAATGAATGGTAGGAGGTCCCACTCCCACCACCTTGGTCTTACTCACCGGTGACAGGCACGGCCGCCCTGTCAAATACTCCACTCGAACATATTTCCTTTGGTACAGCAGTGATCTGCCTTAATATCCTAGTGTGATTGCAGGGATATGTAATTGCTCACAAAAGATCTAAATAATTGATGCAGGCTTTCATCGTTCTCACTGCAGAATAGGGTGTTTTTGTCTTCAGTCTGCTGAATGGCATAACGGAACAAGAGGGCGACTCGGATCATTTGCATTCCTTTATTACATTTCCTGCTGTTTCACATCGATGACCTTAAGCATAGCTTTCTTAAGGTGATTTCCTGTATGATATTTGCCCCTGGTGTATCAGTTCTTTGTCTCTTGAAAATATTTACCACCCTGTGCCAGCGAGGCAGAAATGTGGTACTGCTCGTGAAGAAAGATTGCAGGACTAGCAGTGATAGCTGAATTCCACAGTGGAGGGTACCATGGTATTTTTTCAGAATGCATTCAGCCAAATTTATCTAGAATTGATTCAGACATTTGGTAAGTCATGGAAGAGACTTACATTCGTGGCGTTGACCACAATGTAGAAGGCAACTCAAGACAAGCAGGATATAAATACCAATAACACTGTTGTTGCAAAGCATAAAGAAGTTGACTGATGCATTGCTAATAGCTGGGTATAACCCTAAATACATTTAATCTAGTAGACCTGGAACCGTATTACAGTTCTTTGGGGAGCAAAGGGCGTTTGCCCCCACTTTGTTCTCATGTGCGTGGGGACATGATCCCATGCAAATGAGAAAAACGCTTTATCTCTGTGCCTGCGCCATATTATGGATGTGGGTACAAAGGTAAAGGAGCTCTCAGTGCGCCCCCTGATGGCAGCACTCTGGAGGGGATCACGGACCCCAGACATCCCCTTGCAAGTGGGTGCAACCACGCCCTGCACCCGCCTATAAGGGGCTCTATCTCCCCTCTTGAAAGTGCAGGAGGATTGTTGCCTCCACACTGAAACACGGAGTTCTGGAATAGCCACTCCGTATTTCACTTGAATGTGCTGCCCTAGGGCAGCACAAGTTTGCGGCTGACCTGAGGGCAGCGCATTCAAACTAATAGAGCACTATTTACCTGTGTGCCCAGGGCACACCTGTTTGAAGGCCCCCTGGAGTGTTAAAGGATGACTGAAGATGCTTGGTGAACATGCCCAACAAGCATAGTATGATAAGGCGAGTTATAGCTTGAGTGGAAGCTATTTTGGCTTTAAGAGTTTAGAGAGGCATTTTTTAGCAAGAAGGCATCAACTTCTGATCCGATCGGAAAGGGAATAGGCGTGGGTGTGACCAGCTACTGAGGAAGCAAAGCAGATGTGGGTGAGCACACAAGAGGAGCATAACTGCTTCTGGAGGAGTAAAAATCTAAGTCAAGAAAAGGTATTTTAATAGCAACTGAAATGAGTCAGGTAAATAATTATGCATTGGGACAGTAAACCATGTGATGTTTAGTATCCTGAGATTGGCCTTGAAGAGGATGAATATGGGAACAGTTTCCTGTGAGTAGGTCTTTTGTCTGTGAGTATCTTTTGTTTCCTGTGAGTAGACGTGAACGTTCTAAAGTGATCAGAATTCTCAATGATGCCAGAGTGAGAAACTGTAGAAACTGGGACATGTATTGAGATCAGGCTTGGAGGGGACAGAATAAATCATGGGTTGAATGATGAGGACCAACACAAGGCAAGTGGTGAAATTCCAAGGCCTGGAAGACAAGGTAATTTGGGTAGAAGTAGAGGAGATGTGGGAATGGCCAAGTACGCAGACCACCCCACTAGGATGAGGTCAAACCCCACATTGCACCTGTCAGAGTTGAGGACAAGATGAAGTACTTGCAAGTGTCAGGAATCTGCTAGGGTTTCTAAATATTAAAAATGTTATGTCAGTATCAGACCTGAATGTCATGTCCGGACTGATAGGCCACATGGCTGTCAGGGGTTCAGACATGTCAAATGCTTAATCATGCAATCATGCTTAACATAAATCAAGCTGTAACAGAGTACACTCTACAACTATCATAATTGTGGTACTATAGGAAACATAGTCTAAGCTTTTTATCCTCATATGGTTCTTGGACCTCTTATGTGACATCACCTTCTCAATGGACTCTCATCCAGGTGTCAATACATTTTCAAATTCTGAGGCATGAGTCTGTGAAATCTGGGAATTCTGCCTGTTTTTGTATATTTTGATGCTCTGATTAAAAAAATGCTGAATGCAGGTGGAATGCCCAACTACACAAGCATTCTTCATTTCTTGGTGTGAGGAATGAAAGAATTAAGGAATACTTGTGCGGTCCATCAGTATCAGATGCTGAGCAATGTAATTTCCATAATGTTAATTGCATTAAGTTAATTGCGTTGGATGACCCCTGACAGAGCGGTTACCTAGAGTCTCAACCTTTTAAAATAGGATCTGCTACTTTGCAGCTGGGGCCAGAGGATCTGCATAGGTTGCTCATGAATACATGCACACAGATAACTGTGCACTCATGTGCAAGCTGAGTGAGGAAGACTGTTGTCTGACTCAGCCTGGCCCATGTTAACATGCTGCATTGTAAAAAATGAGACCCAGACTATATTGGTTGTGGCCTTATAAGGCCTTCTAATTCATTTGGAAATCCTAGAAGAAATGGTCCATTGTGTGTTGGTTGGAGTGTAAATCTGTAGTGTTTAGAGCATTTTCCACTGCATGCAAAGTGTGCCAAAAATGTAACGTTTAGTTGGTGCGAACTAAAAGGTTATTGATGTGTCTCTCTTCACCAAATCCTAGGAAACAGACTCATATCAGGTCCCTTTGTTTTTAAATAATTGAATTCATATGCTCCATCTTTGTCTCGTTCTTCTGGCCAACCTAATGGGTTTCGTTCTTTAGGCTGCCCTGCTGGGAATGGCAATTGTTCTGCAGCCCAGCTGGCAGATTAGAGAACCCCAGAACCTGTAGGCCCACGTAGAGAGGGTAGATTTATACTGGCAGGTGAAGAGGTCATGGTGAAATCTTGATATGCATCTCACTATCAAGAAGCTCACAGGAAGTTCCCACATGGGACAAACGGAGAACATGCAGGCCTTTAGCTCGCATCACTACAGGGAATTTCTTTGAAGTGATGGAGGGAAGAAATCGGGCCTGAGAGGGTGAAGGCTGGCTCAGAGTAAAGATGTGCTTCAATTTTGCTCCAATCTACCATTTTAAATTCTTCTCACAGGACTGTGCAGGGTGTTGGACAGCTAATGAGTTGAACTCTGGAAATGCCAATAAGGATTGCAAGGGTGGTGTGCTATCACTGAACTGAGTAGGCACTCCTATGTTCTAAAACTCCCTGGCTCCATCTTTTAAACCCTGAACATGGAGGAAGAGTTGAAAAGAAGAGGAAGAACAGGAGTAGGAAGATGAACTAGGCCAAATGTATATTTAATGGATATTCAACATAAGGGAGTATAGAAGATACATTTCTTTGTTTCTTTATGGCTAGCAGTTGCTGCCAGTGGTGGCTGCTTTGGAAAAGGGGTGGGGCGGGGAATTAGAAAAAAATACACCTTCTTCGCTGCTGCTGCACGCCTCTCCTCCATCCTCTGCAGCACCAAAAGCAGCCAGGCTCCCAGCCTCTCCCAGCCAATCACAACGCTCTATGAACAGCATTGGGATTGGTCTGAGTGACCTGTTGGCCGCTCACACAATGCCTGGGAGCCCGGGCATGTTCTCCACTGGGCTATGCAACACAGTGCGCATGATTGTTTTGCCAGAATCATGCACACTTTGGTAGTGCAAAAAACACTCCTCACTATGCTCAGCCCTGCCCGACCTGGCTCCAATCCCTTGCAGAGAATTAAAATGATAATAACAGCTTGTTTTGATCTTTTTATTTTTTATTCTTTGCACTAATCAAATAGTAGTGGGGTGACGCCCCTCTGCCTTAGTGGAGTAGCCACCACTGAAGGCTGCCTCCTTGGCATGGTTTCCCTTGACTTTTTGTATTCTGACCTTGTTTTGCTGACTTTATTTTTGCTGTCTTTAGGATTCTGGGCACTTTCCTACTGCTAACCAGTGCTAAAGTGCATGTGCACTGTACACTATACATGGTAACATCGACTTATCCACAATTGGCATATTTAATGTACCTATAAATTCCTAGTAAAGTGCGCTATATGTGCCCAGGGCGTGTAAATTACATGCTACTAGTGGGCCTGCAAGACTGATTGTGCCACCCACTTAAGTAGCACTTTAAACATGGTTCAGGCCTGTCACTACAGAGCCGGTATGTGCAGTTTAAACTGCCATTTTGACCTGGAAAGGTAATTTATTTGCCAGGCCCAAACATTCCTTTTTATTCCATATAAGTCACCCTATGGTATGGAACATGGGAATGCCGTCAGCACTCCTGGATATAATAATAAGATTACACAAGGCTAACTTTGCCCAGGTGAGATGGGGCAGGCAAGGACAGATAACAGAGAGGTTTCCAGTCACCCGTGGCGTCCGCCAGGTATGTGTCCTTGCACCGACACTGTTTTTTTTATTTATCAACAGGGTCGTACAGTACTTTGTAGACACTCCCACTGATGCCCCTATTTTAGGTGGTACTAAATTCCCACTTCTCATCTTTGCGGATGATACCCTCATTCTATCCAAGACTCAAAAGGGGCTCCAACTCGCCATAAACAAGTTTGAAGAGTTTTGTAAAGATAACGACCTTCAAGTCAATGTCAGCAAGACAAAATTTATGGTGTTTACTAGAAATAAGCCACAGAAGGGTCACGTTAGGATGAATGGTGTCGAACTAGAACAGGTGGAAGTTATGACATATTTAGGGATTGTACTTGAAAACAAGTTAAGATGGAAACCACAGATTGATGTCCTGTCATTGAAATTTGCCCAACTATCTGGTACCTTAATCAAGGAACAAAGAACCTCTACAACCAAAAGGATTGGCCCTGCATTAAGAATTTATAATGCTAAAATAAGTTCAGCAATCCTGTATGGTGCAGATTTATGGGGCTCTTCAGACTTGTCCTCCTTGGTTAAAGTCCAAAATAAATTTCTACGTAACCTAATTGGCCTGCCCCAATCTAGTCCCTTGAAGCCCTTGTTTCTAGACCTGGGTTGTTACCCTATTGACGAAGTGGCACGGTTTAGATCCGTTGCTCTGTGGAGAAGGATCTGGTCAACACCTGAACTTGCTACTTTTGCAAAGGAGATATTAGATGTTAGATCCATTTTGGGATCTGCTAACATCCCTTGGTTTAGAAATGTGAGATCGATACTGGTAAACATGGGCCATGATCAGTTATGGTCGGATCCCGGTAATAGCATTTTTCCTTCAAAAAAGGATTTTAAAGAACACTAATGGGCGACTATATGTTATCAACATATTGTCCAGACAGATCCCACTTCTCTTTCTGGTAGATTCCTGGAACACAAGATCGCTCCCTCTTTAGAGGAGTATTGGGATGTAATTGTAAAGAGCTGTGATAGAAAACTATACCATCAGTTTAGGGTGGGGTCACTTCCAGTGAGATCCTTTACATCTACGTGGCCAGACGAATGAGTACTGCCCTTGGTGTAGGGATAAAAAAGAGTCCATAGGCCATGTAATTTTTGTTTGCCCATCCTATTCAGCCCCCCGAGGAAAATGGCTCAAACCCATCTGTAAAAACATGAAAACTCGGGTGAGCCAGGAGGCATTATGGCTCTTAAGGACTAACACATCGATTCCAGTGGCCATAGCCGTTGCAAAATTTCTGGGTTGGACATGGATTATTAGAGCCAGTCAACATTGTAATAGTGGCTAAATAGCCCCTTATAACAGGTACATATTTTTAACACGTCTTTAACCGACATTTTTAATACCTTTTAATCCTATTTTATTGTGTATAATATGTTTAACTCCGCTTATTAGTGATGATTTGTGCTAATTAACTCTTGTATGTATTTTATTTTATTTTCCTGATCTTTTAATATTTTGTGTAATTCTGATATCTGGAGTTTTTAGTCATGAGTGGAATGTTTTATCGCATGTCTTTTATGATGAAATAATATCGAAATAAAGACGTATGAACTGAACTGAAGTCACCCTATGGTATGCCCTGGGCAGTCCCCAACGTAAGGAGCAGTGTTTTTAAAAAGTGGGACATACACTTTTAAGTTTTACATGTCCTAGCAGTGAACTATTCTTAAATTAATTTGTCACTAGTGCAAGGTCTATCTCTCCTATAAGTTAACATGGGGATTACCTTATAACATTTTATAAGTGTGTTGTCCCATTGGGACAAGATATGAAATTCACATTTGGTGTCTCTGGGCTCACAATTTAAAAACACAACGTAAGGTGAAGTTGTTTTTTAAATTGCAGTTCTGAAAATGCCACTTTAGAAAGTTGAAATGAAAAAGCTTGTAATGTTCCCAAGCTGAAATTATTCAATCAACACTTTTGAAAAAGTGTTGACTGAATAATTTCAGCTAGGGAACATTGCAAGATTTTTGATTTTATAGTGGCCCACACCACCTGATTCCAAAGGCCCAACCCTTTTAAACGATAACCTTTAGAGAGTTGCCATTTTCTTACTAAAAGCATTTTGTGCCTTCTGCCTGTCCCTGGAATACACATCTGAGGTGGGTGACAGTTGGCTTACTGCAGATCCTCTAGACAGCAACATACAAAGGTAGAGTAGGTGTGACTGAGCAGCCATCTCATTGTTGATGGGTCATCCTGAGGCACGATGATAGGGAGCAGCTGACACTTGCACCTGAATTGGGCTGTGCCTGTCCCCACACAAAAGGTTGTAAACCCCCCTGTAGTGAGTTTGGGGCCAGGGCAGGAAAGGCAGGGCCTTGTGCACTTCAAAGCATCTCTTTGAAGTCTCCCTTCTTCAAAGGGGGACTTTTTCTCCAGTAGCTATACCCAAACTGGGTGTAGCTACTGGATCTCGGTCACCATGATTTCAGAACATTGTTGGAACTAAGGACATTCTGCCAGGAAGAAGATCTGGGGTGCTGTAGAAGGAACTGCAACTTTGCTAACTGCTTTGCTGTGTTGGCCTATGGCCTGTTGATTGCTGCATTGTAGGAGGGACTGCCACTTTGCTACTTGCTGTGCTCTGTTGACCTGCTGCCTGTTGCTTCTTGCCTGGGAGTGAGAAGGACTGGACTGCTCACTACATCCTTGAACCAAAGTTCTCCAAGGGCTTGCTGGCTTGCCTCATGTTTTGAAGTGTCCGGGCCATCAAAGACTTCCTTCAACTCTGCTTCAGCTGCTGGACTCTGCCATGAGTCCTGCCCTGCCAAGAGGTGCTAATCCAGTCCTGGGCCTTGAAAGTGGATTCTGCAGCTGTTTCTCTACAAAAACCAACACAGTGACAGCATTGTGCTAATCAGAAGCGACACAGTGGCCTTTGATGCAGCGCCTATTCAAGGACATCCTTGCACGGCTCTACGTTGACGGAGGACCCGATTGCGAGGCTTGACAAAAATGCACTGCCTGCATCGTAAGTGGTTCTATGCTGACGTGGGTCCCGACTGCGAGGTTCGACAACGACGCAACGCCTTCGTTTGGGGTTCGACAACGATGCGGGACCTAACTACGAGGCTCGACACCAGCGCATCTACCTGAATACATAGATCGGAACTGACGCATCAAGTCTTCAATGCAGACGGTTGCTTCAGACAAAGTACTTTTTCAGCGTGCCCTGGGTGGGTCCTGTAACCAGCCTCCATTGCCTGAACTTTTGATTTACTCCGGTCTAGCCCAACCTCAAGTAATCCCAAAGTTTTATTGGCTTTTAAGTACTGTATTGCAGTTTAATCTTAAAAAATTAATATCTCAAGTCCAACTTATTGGAATTTTAGTAATTTTGGTCGTATTTTACTCAGATAGACATCTATTTTTCTAAACTGGTGTTGAGTCTTTTTAACAGTGCTACTGTAAATGAAGTGTTGCACACATACTTTTCATATGGCCCCTTAAATTAAATCTGACTGCTCTCTTTGCCAAGGTACCAGAGGGAGAGCACAGGTTAGTTTAGGTTGTGTATCTGACTTACCCTGGCTAGGATTGTGGGCCCTTCTTGGACAGGGTGCAAACCTCTGCCAACTAGAGACCCAATTTCTATCACTGCCATTTGAGATAGATAAGGTGCACTTATCTGTGTGCAATTGAAGAGAGAATTCATGTTTATACTGTTTTCCCACTAACTTTACTTAAATGCTCAACACACAGAAAAATGTGTTACAAGGACATTATCTTCATCTATGTTAGAAACAAACCAAAGAAGAAAAAGAAGAGATCATGATGGTTTGTGAACAACTTCTGTTTTGATCAGTATGTTTTCAATTATTATTTGTATGTTGGGAATTAATTATGAAATGTCTGCACTTTATAGGAGCTACACTAACTCCAAAGCCCCTTGTCTGAGTCAAAATGGCAATTTATTGCCTTGCACCTCAATATCTGAAAAAGTGTTTGAACCTTTCCAGACAACCAGAAAACTAAATTGGCCACAAACCTGCTACCTCGCCATAATAAGAGATGGTAGCAGGTATGGGGGAACATAACTAAATACCAAAAAGCAACTTTATAAAAACTGTCTCCAGTCTCGCCTCTGAGTGGGACCTAATCATGACATGACATTGAGAAAAATGTTGAAAACATGTTTTCCTCTCTGCCTACAGATCCAGCTGATGGATCCATAGGGGTCACAGCTCCATCCGTTCTCTCTTTTCATCTCACTTCTTTTGCTGTGGCACACTCTCACTGTGGAGTGAGTGCTTTTTAAATCTGTCACATAAATATCCTTCATTACAGAAAAGTGCCCTGATTTACAGTTTAAACTTCAAGTGACCATGAGATGGTTTAGGGCTAAATAAGTGTTCTTTTATGTGTTTGTTTGTATACCCTTGTGAAGATAGTGAAGTAAAAGAGGCAGTCACCATTGAGACGCTATTCTTTGGAGCCAAGGGATATTGGAAACCTCTCTCAGTGGCGCATCATTTCTCCTGTTCCTGTATTGCTGCTCAATACAAAGGGCCATGCAGGAGCAGCATTTTACCTTTGGAAACAATGGGAACGTGCGCAGATTTCTTGCCATCAAATACAAATGCACATGTCCATGAACTGGCCAGTTGCACATTCATTCAGTAAAGTTTGACAATGTAAAAAAAACAACTATGCCAATAAATTGGGTGAGGAAAGAAGGACAAGTGCACTGTCCACTCCTTAACCTCTTCGGTGCCCGTGACGAGCTGGACTCGTCATGGGCCGCGGTGGCGCTGTGCCCATGACGAGTCCAGCTCGTCACAAACCCCGCCCGCTAATGTAACGGCCGGCACAGGGCGGGGAAAGGGGCGGGCACCGAAGGGGTTAAGGGATACATGCGCCATTTTCTGCAGGCACTGTGATAGTAAGAATTGAAAAGCTGAAGGGCCTCTGGCCACCGCTGCTGCAGAGCCTTTCATCACACTTACAATTTTATTTACTACTTGTTGAAATCTGAGACCATCTTTTGCACATTCTTATTGCAAATATTTATGTTCAGATTTAGGGCCTTTTTATGATTTTGTCGGAGTGAGAGCGGGGTCGCCACGTTGCCACCTGCTCCCACACCGCCAAAGGAGACCGCCTACCAAATTACAACTTTTTAAGTTACTGGCTGGCAGTTCTTTTGCGTCAAAGCATGTTCCTGCAAGGATCGAAATGCATAATGTTGTTCATTTGGTTCTGCGCAGGAATCTGGGGGTGCATGCAGACAGGGGGGCACACCATGTGCCACCTTGCATGCACCCCATGGCACAGAGGCACAAGGGGGCACTGTAAGGCCCCCTTTATGTAATCACTTCCACACTTTTCATGACGGTCGCACCGCCATGAAAACTGTGGTGTTGAGGAAACTCCTAATATGCTTGGCGGTGCCACAGTGGCATCAGCAGCATGTCAGGGACCATGGATCCCTGGCAGCAGCAGCGGTCTTGTGGCGGTCCAACCACCACAGTCCTAATGTGGCATGTGGACCGCCAATCTGGTCGTCCGTGGATCACCACCACGGTTTCAGAGGTCCATTGAACTGCCAAACTTGTAATAAGGCCCTTGAGCGTTGATGGGCGTTCCCCTTTTGTACCTGCACAGTAAAGAGTGAGCTTTTTGATTGCATAATCAAGTTTAGAATATAGAATACCCGTAAGTGGCACTGGAGTTGGCAAATCTACTTATTGTTCATAAAAACTACTAAAGGATAAAAAAGCTGGGCCAGCTTCACTAAACAAAAATCTTTTCAGTATACATAACCTTAGATAACATTCTATCTAACACTTCTAACATCTCCACAGACCACTTATAATTTCCTAAACAACCCAATTTAATATTTTCTAGTGCTATGAAGATGAGATGAAGACAGTAATCAGGGTCCTCAGGTGTAACAATAGGCCTGGCTGCCATAATAACAAAAATAGCTGTGTCAGTAGGTAGAAGCAATCCTGGTGATGAAAAGGCTGCCTTGCATCTGAAAAGGTTCTTGCGCTAAGGTAGCTTGATGTTCTGAACGCATGAATTATTTCCGTAGGAAGGGACCTGCTGGGAGCTTTGAATTGGCACCATGTTCTGATTAACGCGGTGTTCTTCAATAAACTCTCTAATGGATGGAAGCACTCGACCGGCGATCGTGCACCCCGGACTCCAAAGAGCCTCTCGCAGGCATACACAATGGCGCCCGCGCCACAGACGCAGCAGATGAATACACCGCGATGGAAATTAAATGATACTGTTAAAAGAAAAGAACATTTGCATGGCGCTCTTTGGGACTTGGCTCGCTGCTAGATTGGATGATTCAATAAGGAGGGCTGCGTGCCAAAGTGCCTCACAGATGTTGGACAACGTGCTGCTGATGCACAGGTAGTGTGCATAAATCAGCAGTCATTGCCAAAGAGACACAACTCGGTCACCTGCCATATCTTCCGTCTGCTAAGGAGGAAAGCGCGGGGGAAGGTGGAAGAATTTCAGGGTCAAATGACACAAACAAATGCACAACACACTGTAAACGCCTAGTGATGCATGGCTGGGAAGAACCGGATACTGTCAATTTGACGACATGTGACGTGAAAGTTACGACTCTGCTTTACCCTTCTAAAATAAATTGTAAACTTTTCAAGGGCACTCTTCAGTTTCAAGCCAAAGGTGTTAGAGCAGAGATATTTAGCTGGGAGGACACCACAGAAGTCTAATTAGAGTAGAATCTTTGTGGTGTAATTAAGTAGCTAGACTGCAGAGACACAGGTAGGGGGTTGTGCCCCATGCAATAGCAGCCACGGTTATTTAACTGCAATATTGTCTTGACACAGTAGTGCCATCAAAAGATATCTCCTCGGTAGCGCTATACTCCTAATTACAAGATGGTGAACAGCTATTGTGCCCATCTAACTGGAACAATCATTTCAGAAGGATGCAGATACCCGGCATATTTCGTTTCTTGGCCGTGTGAAAGGGTACCTTTTTATTATTTATTTTTGGGTGGGGTGAATTACATTGCTTAATGTTATGAAGTTATTTTTCTGATGGCTCCTTTAGGTGACGCATGTATCTTGCTATTGTTTTTAGTCATTACACCTGAATTCTTACTGTTGCCATCTTAAAGATACTTTGAACTGATGTGGGCAGTACAGTATCTGGTTCTTTTTTAACAATACTGAATTGAGAGATAACCCAATATAAACTAACGATATCGTCTGCTAATTCGTACAATCGCATGGTTGTTGCACTTGCATCAAGGCAGTAGCAGTCAATGCATTAACAAATTGCAGATCAGCTTGGAACTTAGTTGACCATGTACAAAAGAAGGTGTTCCACCAGGGCAGGAATGTTGTTTGTCAGGATGTGGCGAAACGATTTAACTTGTTAAGTTTTCCAGACAGGGTAGGAGCAGAGCAGCAGCAGAAGCTAGTGCTCTTCTGCAGTGCACAGCAGAAAAAGATGCTCTCCAGTGTGCAGTAGAATCAACTTGCTAAAAGCATATTCTTCATCCTGTGAGAAGTGTGCTAGAGATGGCCTTTGGCTTGGGTAGAGGGGTCACAGCAGTAGTGGCTTCCTCCATCAGTCCCTCCCAGCTATGAAACATGAGAACCTGCCAGCTGCACGGGGGCATGTGCCACCATGCTGAGAAGGGTCTATAACTGGATATAATATTCTTTGACACGTCTGCTCAACAACGACATCCCTATGCTTCTGGTGTGTCAAGTCCTTTCTTGCACCTGTTAATTGGCCTTGGAGGGCATGGTGCTCATCGAACGTTTGCAAAGTTTGCCCATATCTTGTGGGGATTCGCTGGTTTGGCTGTAAGAATATTTAAGCCCTGCAAGAGAACGCACGTTCAAGTCAAATGATTGCCTATGCAGTCCCAGGAATATTCTGCCTCATGCATTTAAATACATGTCATAAAATTGTGTTTGGAAAAATCCTTAGTGTTAAAGCACCTTTCTCTTTATTAACTGCACGCTTGACCTAAGGAAGGCTTGTTGCCAATGGAAGGACCTGTGTAAGGGCGTCCCACAAGCAACCCTTCAAATGACTGCAAGGCCATCTTTCAACTTGTTGAGGCCTGTCTTTTCATCTCAGTGTCCTCTGCCCATAAACATGAGGACATGGAGGAAGAGGTAGAGAATGCAGGAGATACCAGCACAAATGCACATACTATTTGGCTCCCTCTATAGGTCTGGGTTGGCAGAACAGCTGTCTCAAGCCCTAGTTTAACTAATTCCTTACAGTATGCATACAGTGGGCTATAGCTTCAACCAAAGGAGTATTTTTCTCTCACTTCATGTGATTGGCTGGTGAATCATTCCACCTCTTATGGAGTGCTTGAATTTCAATACATGAAGAACAATTTACCATTTCAAAAGTACACTGAAACGTAGAACATAAATTCTTTGACTAATAGATGCACTTTAAACAGACTAAAAATGGAAGACAGACTGATGGCTTTGCCAATTCTTGTTTTTAAGGGTGCAAGAAGGATATGTTAAACAGGCCTACCACTTAAAGTATGAAGGAGGCTGACTCAACGAGGGTGGTTTTGGAGGTGGAAGACTGCTGAAAATGAAAGTCTGCAAAAAACGGCATGTGATTTGTGATACATATCAGATAGGAGGCGTGTCATGTTAACGATTCGGGGGGTGCCGGGCAAGACATATTTTGGGGGACCCTGTTTGGAACAGCTTTGGACTTTATTACTCAGTTTTTTTTAATTCAAGCTTTGTGTTACTGAATTGAATTATACATAGAAGGTTGACTCATAGAAATACCCATGAGTGAGCTAGGAAGAAAGTTCACTTTCCTAGGAAGCCCCTGAAAGGTGGAGCCCCAGGGCAGGTGTCTTATTTGCCCATGCCTTGAAAACGTCTCTGGTTTGGATACTAGGGTACAGGGGATTGCTGAGAAATAACTGCAATATATACTGACTACGATAAAAACACCTAGAATAATAAAGTTACAAATGAAACAAAAAGGCCATAAAAAGAGAAAAGAAAGCAAGTTAGATATCACGTGTGAAAAATCCCCCTGGAATTAATTAAATCCAATTTCTCAGGTAACTTGGAAAACACGTGTACTTTAGCTGTAAAACCTCAGTGGCACGGTAATGAGGCCCACTCGAAGAATGCACTGGGAAGAAAATTGAAAATTAATTTGTTGTGATCAATCAGACTAAGAGTTTGAGAGTTTGAGGTTACTTTTGTGCAGAGATGAGACCTGTGCAGCAGGAGACGCTGACCTGCGCAGACAATCTAATGAAAACAGTGAGCTGCACACATTTGTTTCCATTAGGGATGACTTCGACATGGACAAGGATGTGCACTCTGCAAATAATTGCAGTTTGGTTATAGAGGTGCAGGGCCTAAAAGCACAAACATGCTCGCTTGAGAATTACAATTGTGTTTCCGAGGAGAAGCACATAATTTAACAACTGCAAATGTGCAAGTGCTGGCGAACTTAACAAATGCAATTAAATAAAATACGAGGCTCGAGTGTTTGTAGCAAGTAAATGTGTATCAAAACAATAAGAAAAACTCTCCAAACCAAAGCATAAACGAAAGCTCAGACGACAAATCACAACTGAATGAATGGCTCTTTATAAATGGGAAAAGAATGAGATGACATATTTGCTCGGGTTTAGCAACACCTGATTTTAAAGCAAAGTGTTCAGGTGGCTGCAGAGAAGGAGTTGACAACATGTCTAAAGATAATGCTTTCATTGTACAATGCCTAACAGTTGCTCGGGCATTGTGCTCAGTTCTGTTCATCTCGGTACAATAAGACACTCCGAGAGGTTACAGCGCTGGGCAAATGAGATGAAATATGAGTTGTCAGGCAGACGTTTTAGTAACTCAAGCTGTGACTGCCGTAGCACAAAAACCTTAAGTATTATCTTTCTTACTTTGAGTAAGAAAGATAACACCAGTGCATCAAACATAAAGGGAAAGCGACCCAGATGACTTTAAAGCAATAAGTTCAGACAATGGACTCAAGGCAGCCTAACTTGAACCGGCTATGAGAAATTAAATGCACCCTGAAGGCACTAGCACCCTGCCAGCCCATTTGCCAACATAGGTCTTGAGAGAGGAAGATCTTGCATCCAGAAATACTGTGAGGTTTATCACATCAGATAGTTGGTAAATGTGTAAACGTTATATCTAATAAAATTCCAATTTCCCCAGGTCCATAATCTTGATCTCATTGCTGTTTTATAAAGCAAGAAATGCCATAAGATGCTGTTTTAATGATTCCATTTTATAGTTACAAAATAACATTGCTTGTGCTAGATTGATTCTGGTGCCATTCGGCAAAAGATTGATGATAATGAAATGGTACCTCTCCTGCAAGCTATATTTAGGAAGAGTCACTCAATTTATTACCAGGCTTTTCTGTTGCAAGGATTTAACAATCCTCAAAGGCCGCTTAATTCTTAGACTTATCAAATGCTTTTGGTAGGATACCGATTTGCTTCTATGGAAAAATGTAAAATAAATTATGCATACTACATAGCTTACTATTTGTTTGAATAGACATGTAACTTTAGCTACTTTACCTACTGGCCGGGCTGTGTTTAAGCTAGTAATCTATTTTTGTAAGTGGCATTCAAACATACATAAATACCAACGTGTCTCACATACCTACGTTAGGTAATGTAGTGGCGAGTGGATATGGTGGCATTGATTGCTCAGACACTTTAGGGATTACAAGAACAGATAAAACACTTGGGGCCAGATGCACGACCCTTATATTTTGTGACTGGCAAATTGCGTTGCTTTGCGGCTCGCAATTCGCGATTCGCAAAATGCAATTTACAACAGTGTCTCAGACACAGGTACTGATTCCTAATGGGGTCGCAAATTACATGCCTCATTATTACTCTGAGACAGCATTCCCATTTAACTGCTTTATATTACTCAGTTTACATCTCAGCGAAGCTTTTGACAAAATTGATTCTTAAGTATTGAGGTTCTTGGTTGTCCTGAGAAGCCATAGTTTAGGAACATACTCCTTTGATGATGGGGTTTAGTATTTTACAGCACTGTTAGAAGTGTAAAACTGTTTGAAAGTGTTTAGTTAAAGAAGGTTCTTAAGAACCTGCTAGTGTGAATTGTTTGGGTTTTGTCAATTTAGTTTAAAAGCCATGGAAGGAGAACTAGCACTTTGAGATGGGAAGGCTTTTGTATTCTGCAAGTTACTTGATAAATAAAGATTCCATGCCTCATGTGTGATATTCTGTCAGCACTGTCATATAATATGTTATGCCCTGTAGGGATTACAGTGTTCAGAATTGCTTGTGATTCTCTTCTTACAACTACTCCCAAACTGTTAAAATGGGCAACTCATTCTCAAGATTAGTCAATGTACATCAAGGGGACCCTTATGGCTCGATCCTCTCCCCAACCCTCTTTAACCTGTACCTAGAACCACTATGTGTGTTTCTCAGAAACGCTGGGATTCTCTTCCACCTTTATGCTGACACCACTCAAATATACATGAAAATCTCTTCCCCTGAAGGCCTTACCCTCCTTTCAACCATGCTCCTAAAGATTCAATGCTGGATCTCTAACCATC
This sequence comes from Triturus cristatus, assembly GCF_964204655.1. Lineage (NCBI taxonomy): Eukaryota > Metazoa > Chordata > Amphibia > Caudata > Salamandridae > Triturus > Triturus cristatus. The sequence continues at coordinate 622,515,702 of NC_140585.1, forward strand.
ATCTAAAACTCAACCCAACTAAAACATAATTTCTTTTGATCTCACCTCCTAAAGCAAATACCCCGGTACAGGAATGGATGGCCAACTTTCCCACCCAGGATGGCTGCCCGCCATTATCCAGAGAGCTAGATCCCTTGGTATCACCCTTGAAAATCATCTAAACCTCCACAGGCACATTACAGCTTTGGCCAAAAGCGCACAACACCAACTCAGGCAACTATGGGGCATCAGACAACTGATTACGGAACAAGACTGCAAAAAACTGATGCAGTCTCTCATCTTCTCAAGACTAGATTATGGTATTGCCCTTCTCTCAGGCACTCCCAAAGTTCATCCAGGCCCACTGAGAGCAATTATACATGCAGCATTGTGCTTTGTATTAGGTCTCGAGAAATGTGACCACATATACCCTCCAATGGCTTCCCATTGAAGCTCAGGCCCAATTCAAAACAACCTAAAAAAAACCCACAGAGCACTGCACTCCTACTCACCCTCCTATCAAAAGGAGAAATTGAAAACCTCTGGAGCAAATAGGGGTTCCAGAAATGCCCAATCCCTTCTCCTGGAACCTCCCACCTTCAGTGGAGAATGGTACATGAGCCAGTCATTTTCTGGTAGTGCCACAAGAATCTGGAACTCCTTACCTCCCTCCCTTCGCCTAACATCCTGCATAGCCACCTTCATAAAGGACCTCAAGCTCCTCCTATTTGACAGACACCTGGGTTAATCACCCTCGACCACACCCAAGTACTTTATCCAGGAGACAAACTACCTTCATTGTATGTCCTTACCATCTTAATCAATGCTTGAACCGTGTACGGTGTACGTCCCTTGTCCAAAGGCTGCATTTGTCCTAATCGCAGCTACCGAATCAATATGTCTGAACATAATTATTGTAACTAACATTATGTAACCCTTGTATCATGATACTGCTGTAAACCGATCGAATGCCTTCAGGCCATGTCCACGCTATATAACATTGCAAAATAAATCAAAATAAATAAATGCCATAATGTGAACAATCTAGAAAAACCACACCGAAAAGGTGAATTGCTACATGCTGGCAGATATGTTTTGTCTGCTTTTCATATTTTGCAAAAAATACCATGAGCCAGGGATGAATGAGCGACTCAGTCACCTTTGCTATCCTTGCTTTGAGTTGGATATGATATTTCTAGATACTGATTTGTAATATTTCATTTGCCGTGCTGGTGTGCTTTCCTGTTTGCTATGTTTAGGCAATAACTGCTTAGATCACTGAAAATTTGGATTGCTGCATATTTTTTTATTGTCTGTTGAGCACTTTTGTAGCCAATTAGCAATGCAGCGCACAGAAATTCTTATAAAACATGATGAAACCATTTTTTGGGGATACCACATAACTTTTCATGATTCTGTCCATGGTTTTATGGTATGTACAACTGCAACACTTAGCTTGCTGTTCCATTAATGGGATGGATGGATGCACAGTTCTAATCTGTGACATTTCATGTCTTGGAAAGAGTGCTGAATGGTGGCCCAAGTTTATTTGCAATTGTCATACAACGGTAGTCATGTTCAGAACAATCGTTTTATGTGATTTAATAGCATAGGATTGTACATTTTGTTCTACATATTTAAGTGAAATAAGCAGGTCTGTTCACCCTTTGAGATGGGCATGTGGGAAGGAAATAGCCAGATCAAAAAAACCTGACTGCGTACTTGAAATACCATTAAACTCTTATTATGCATTTCTGTTATTTGCTTTTTGAGCCACAAAAAAGTAAAAACTAATTTAATACAGACATTTCTTGGATAGGCTTTGCATTATATAAAACTATTTTTTTCTAAATTTTTCTTTTTAAAACTTGGTAATGCGTGTTGCTGAGGTGGCTAGGACAGTTAAAAGGAAATGGACTGCCGGAGAGATAGCTAGGGCATTCTGCTTCATCTAATTCCACTCCTTAGATCAAGCGGAAAACAACCCGCCTTAATATGCCGCCACTTCTTTTTCTGTTGTGTTGTCAGATTATTTTGTTGCTTATTTTCACATCTTTCTTCTCTATATTCCCAGTCCTCCTTCTAGTAAACTATTGAGATGCATGGTACAGTTAAAGCACAACAAAAACAATGAATACATAAATATTTATCGTCTTGGTTCTGCTTTGCTCCGCGAAAATATTTCGAGTCCACTCTTATTGTGGATTTTGTTTTCTAAATCTTTCTAAGGAATACATAGGCCGATGTTGTTGAACTATTATGTTCATGGTATAGCTCTTTGCATTTCTTTCACTCTCACTGACATTTTATTAACCTTTTCCCATACTGCTAAAATTGTCGGTGCTATGCCTCACCTTATCAACACTGGTTCTTTACCACACAGGGGTATAGCTATCAATGGTGAAGACACGTGTGAAAATGGGGCTCGGCGCTGGGAGTGCGCACTAGCTCCTGAGCTGTGGGCTAATCCAGTACTAAGTGTTAGTCGGTGAAATTACCACTGAACAAGGCCAGGTAAACACAAACTATGCCTGAAGTCTAGCCCTGCTGCACCTCATCTGTTTTCATCCCTTGGCCTGTTTATTAAGTTTTGGCTCAAGCCAGCGCATGCACTGTCTCGAAAAAGGGACATGTTGTATATACTTTGTGGGTTTCAGCCTGCCCATAGGTAATCCATTTGCTGGCTCCATCGTCGCTCTCCTAATCTTTCTTCCCATTTGTCCATGACATGCACATGCCTACTCCTGAGTTTAACCCTCCCAGAGAACAGGGACCAATTACTACTAACCATCCACTTCTCCCATGTAATGACCATTTTAAGAACATTTTTTCTTTGTTTAAGTGCCCACTACAGGAGCGGTCATGTTTTCACTCACTCAGAGAGCCTCACCATTTCCATAAGCAGGCCTGTAAATCATGTTTTTATCTTGGTTCATGTCCCGTCCCTTATTCACCCTCCTACCACTGTCACTTACTCCCTCCCACATCCCAGGGGCTGCTTGCCCTGTGCTTCTCCAACCGTAGTGGAACAGGGCTGCAAATCATGGTCTTAACCTGTTTTTCAAGCCGCAGCCTGTTTTTAAATTACCAGGAGAGCATCCGCGGGGAGGGAGTGAGAAAATCAGCAATGCCCTGCATGGTCTAACTTGCCTTGAAGGTCACGTGACTATTTGTTTCAGCGGCCCTTCACTCATTCATTCTCACCCTCCTCCCACCCATGAGAAAGTGACAAAAAATTACCAGGAGTACGTCATGACAGGCTCAATGGTTACTAGTAAAACAGTCTGTGGGGAAAGACCACCACTGCGTACACTTCTCTTTCAACACTGCCACCACTCACAAACCCACTCCACGCCCACCACGAAGGAACTGGAGCAAGGTCACAGAGGAGCACCTTAACTTCACCCTTATCCACGTCCCCCCACCCCCGACCGAGGCCAACTCTGCAGCCAAGGAACAACACCGATGGATCACCAACTGCACAGGCAAGCTCGCACCCCTCCGCAACCCTGACAAACGACGCCCCTTGAAGGCCACCTGGTTTACCACCGAACACCAAGAATCCAGACTCACTTGCAGACGTCTCGAAAAATGACGGAGGAACAGCAAAACCACTGAAAACCAGAACACTTACAAGAATGCCATGACAGAATACCACCAACTCATAAGATCCACCATAAGGACCTTCATCCCAAACAAAATCCTCACCAACTCCAGCAACTCGAAGGAACTCTTCAGCATCATCCAGCAATTCATCAAACTCTTCAGCGAAGCCACAGACGTCTCACCCTCCCAGGACCTCTGCAACAAGCTCGGCTCCTACTTCCACCTGAAAATCAAGGTCCTCTACGACAACTTCAGTGAATAGACTCCAGAAATTACACTTTCCTCCAGCAACGACAGCCAGCCCACCATCACTGCCTGGTAACCCAGTCACCACCGAAGATACCACCACGACTATAAAGAGCACTCACTCAGGAGCCCCAATGGACCCCTGCCCAGCGCACATCTTCCACAGCTGCCATATCGCCTGAGCTGCGATGCACCATCAACGCTACCCTGGAACTGGCACTTTCCCCGACAACTGGAAGTGCGCAGAAGTCAAGTCACTCCTCAAGAAACCCTCTGCAGACCCAAAGGACCTGAAAAACTACCGACCCATCTCTCTCTTTCCCTTTGCAAGCAAAATCACAGAAGATCATCAATGCCAAGCTGAAAAACTTAATTGAAGAGAACACCACCCTTTACTCTTCCCGATCCGGATTCCGCAGAAACCACAGCACCGAGACTGCCCTCCTCGACCAAGGCCACACTGTGGCCCTCTTCCTACTAGACCTCTCTGCAGCTTCGACACAGTCTCCCACCGCACGCTAGCAGCCAGACTCCATGACACCGGCATACAGGGAACTCCCTTTGACTGGCTCCACTCCTTCCTTGTCGGCAGAACCCAAAGGATCAGGCTCCTGCCTTTCCTCTCCAAAGCCACAGAGATCAACTGCAGAGTACCCCAAGGATCGTCTCTCAGACCCACGCTCTTCAACATCTACATGGCCCCCCTCGCCGCCATCGTCAGATAGCATGGACTCCGCATAGTATCCTACGCCGATGACACCCAGCTCATCCTCTCCCTCACGAAGGACCCCGAAGCCACCAGACACAGCTTCCGGGAAGGAATGAAAGACGTCGCAGCTTGGATGAACAGCAGTTGTCTGAAGCTCAACTTGGAGAAGACAGAAGTCCTTTTCCTTAGACCCACCCCCTCAGCTTGGGACAACACCTGGTGGCTGACTGCCCTCAACCACCCCCTCTCCCCCACGGACCACACCCGGAAACTCGGCATCATACTGGACTCCTCCCTCACCATGACCCGCCAGATCAACGCCGTCGCCGCCACCTGCTTCAACATCCTTTGCAAGACCTTCAAGTGGTTCCCACCGAAGCCAGAAAGACGGTCACCCACGCAGTCATATAAAGCAGACTGGACTATGGAAACACCCTCTACACTGGAATCAACAAATGCCTGCTACGCAAACTCCAGACCATCCAGAACACTGCAGCCAGACTTGTCCTCGGCATCCCACGACATAAGCACATTACCCAACACCTGCAAGATCTCCACTGGCTCACCGTCGAGAAGAGAGTAACCTTCAAGCTACTCACACTTGCCTACAAATCTCTCTGCAACACCGGACCCAAATACCTCAACAAAAGAGTCTCCTTCCACTTACCCAAAAGAATCCTCCTCTCTGCCGACCTCACCCAAGCAGAAACCACGCACATCTGCAGAACCAGAGCAGGTAGAAGAGCCTTCACCTACGTCATGGCTAAGGCTTGGAATGAGCTCCCGGTCAACATCAGACGCTCCCCTAATCTGCACACCTTGAGGAAGAGCCTCAAGACCTGTTTTTTCAGCTGACTCTGAGCTGCACCCCCCCTCCCAGCGCCATGAGACCCTCACGGGTGAGTATCATGATTCACAATTCCCTGATTGATTGATAGGGAATGCCTTGTTTCAATTCACTAGATGGTCATTGCAAAGCACCACATGCCAACAACTGCATTTCCAGGCTATGGAGTACATCTGTATAGTAAGCGTTTTGTGGTTTAAAATACAGCACAAAGTACATCAGCAATCCCCTCCATGGTCTTCATTGCCTTGCAAGGTCATGCGACTACTTCGTTTCAGCTGTCCTTCGCTCACTCATTCTCACTCTATTCCTCACCGCTGAAATAGTTACAAAAACAGGAACACATCTGAACAGGATCACTGATTACTAATAAAACAGGCTGCCGGATGGGCTTGTTTCAATTCACTGGATGTTCATTGTAAAGCACCACATGTCATCGACTGCACTCCTAGCTGGTGGAGTGCATCTGTTCAGTTAGTATTTTGTATTTTAGAATTTAGCGCACAATACATAAGCAATCCCTTCCATGGTCTCCATTGCCTTGCAAGGTCACATGGCCGCTTCATTTCAGCTGCCCTTCACTCACTCATTCTCACCCCTGCTCCCCATTCCTGAGATAGTTACAAAAAACTGGAACACGTCATAACGTTCTTGCTGGTTACTAATAAAAAAGGTTGCAGGAAGTGTTTGTTCACTGGACAGTCTTTGTAAAGCGCGGCATGCCACCAATTGCACACCTAGGAGCTGGAGTTCGTCTCAGTAGTAAGCGTTTTGTGGTTTAAAATACAGCGCACAGTACATAAGCAAGCACATGTTTTGTTATGTTGCAGAATTAAAGGTTAAAAACAAATGATCAGCACAAGGCTTATTGAAAGATAACATGAACAAAGGTATTTTCAACAGATGGCACTCTGCCTCTGAGATGTAGATTTGGTAAATGTTGATGTCAGTACCCAAGTAAATTCACAGTGCTCATATTTTGGAAACTGCAACCTACCAGGGGCACCAAAGAGGCACTTTGAACATGCACAGTCTCTTAACCCTGTGCAGAACGTACAAAGGCCATGTTAACCCTGTCAGTATCCGGCCAAGTTACCCAGTGCTAACAGTACAGTGGCCTAATGAGCTGGCTTACCACTTTCTTGCAATGGCCTTGACATCTAGGTGGTCATTGTAAATCCAGTTCACTGACTGGAATGGAGTAATAGTGAGACTATACCATACTTATGTCAAACAAGATAGACAGAAGAGTGGCCCACAATACACCATGTAGTAGGAAGATGGAATAGATTTATTAAAGGATTCCTGAATCTGAATCTCTGCATGCAATGATTTCTGCATTTTGATGATTTATACCGTGATACTTCTAGCCAGTCGGATAACTCAGTGGGATGAGTGCCTGCAGCAGGCATGAGTGTGTAACACGCAAGTTACAAGTATAAATTTCGCTAAGGCAGATGGTACCTTCTTTTCTTGAGAGGTGAACAAAATAAGTATCATGATTTTACTAGGTAATTTTGGCAGCACTCATTTATGGGAATTGACACATGTCATATTGTGTTTTGCTCTCTATCAAATGGTAAATTTCCTTTGGGATGCCTTATTCATGTATGTCCGTGTTTACACAAAGCAGTAATGGTGCATCAGCCACAGTCCCTTGGGTGATCATCTGCCTGTGAACACTCACCATCTGGCCATTCAATGCTGAAACACATTGACTTTGACAAAGCCAAGAACTCCAAAATTGTGGGTACCCACACAAGCATGAAAATGAGAGGTTCTATTTCAAAATGACTGTTTTTTTTACAAATTGTCTTACATTTGGAAGGCAGAAAGTCAATTGATAATAACACTTATTCTACTATTTTGTGTTCCCCTAAGACTTCCGATAAAAATGCTACCTCACTTGTGTGGGTAGGCCTAGTGCTCGTGATAGGAAATGGCCCAAAACTCAAGGTGGATACATCACATTTTTCCAGTGAGAACTGACCCTTTTTTGCAATGTGCCTCTGTGGATTTTGAACCCTAGTTCAGCTGATACATAGAGAAACATAGCAAACCTATACATTTTTTAAAACTAGACACCCAGGAGAATCCAGGATGTGGTGACTTGTATGTATCTCACTAGGTTCTGCTACCCAGAATCCCTTGCAAACCTCAGACTTTGTAAAAAACACATTTTCCTGACATTTCTGTGATGGAAAGTTCTGAAATCTGTGTGTATCCACAAACTTCAACCCACCCAGCATTTTCTGATTAAAATGGTACTTCACTTGTGTCGGTAGGCCTAGTGCTGCAGCAGGAAACGGCCCAAAACTCAACATGGACACATCACAGTTTATCAGTCAAAACTGAACCTTTTTTTGCAATATGTCTAGCTGTGGATTTTTAACCCTAGCTCAGTCCGTCACCTAGGGAAACCTAGCAAACCTATACATTTTTGAAAAACTAGACACCCAGGTAAATCCATGATGGGGAGACTTGTGTGGCTTTCTCCAGGTTCTGTTACCCAGAATCCCTTGCAAACCTCAAACTTTGTCAAAAAACACATTTTCCTCACATTTCTGTGATGGAAAGTTCTGGAATCTGCATGGATCCACAAACTTCCACCCACCCGGCATTACCCAAAGTCTCCAGATAAAAATGGTACCTCACTTGTGTGGGTGGGCCAAGTGCCCATGGCAGGGAAGGGCCCAAAACCTATTGTGGAGACATCAAAATTACCAATCACAAAACTACCTGGTTTTGCAAGAGAGGTAGCCTTGGTTTTTGCCCCCGGCTTCGGCAGCCATCTAGGGAAACCTACCAAACCCAGACATTTCTGAAACTAGACACCCGGGGAAGTCTAGGGAGGTATGGCTTGCATGGATAACCCAATGTTTTCCTACCCAGATTCTCCTGCAAACCTCACATTTAGCTGAAAAAAATCACATTTTCCGATGTTTCTGCGTGGGAAAGTTGTGGGATCACCGGGCTGGCACAAATTTCCCGCACCCAGCAATTCCCCAGGTCTCCTGATAAAAGTGGTAAAAATGTGAATTTTTTCAGCAAAATTTGAGGTATACACGTGATTTTGGGTAGGAAAACGATGGGGTGGGGGGTCCATGCAAGCCACACCCGGATTTGCAGACATCTAAGGGAACCTAAAAAACCCAGACATTTCTGAAAACTAAACATCCGTGAGAGTCCAGGAAGGTGTGGCTTGCATTGATCACCCAACAGATTCCTTCCCAGAATCTGCTGCAAACCACAAATCCAGCTAAAAAGTCACATTTTCCTCTAATATCTGTGTGGGACAGCACACATTTCCTACCACTCAGCATTCCCCTCAGTCTCCCGATAAAAATGATAATTACTTGTGTGGATGGACCAAGGGCCTATTAACAGGGAAGGGCCAAAAATGTGTAGAGATTGCGGGGGGCCCAAAGCGGGTCAAAAAGGGCAGTTTGTTCATACGTTTTTAGGCTTTCGCTACTTTGAGCACCCACACAAGTGAGGTATAATTTTTCTCGGGAGACCAAGGATAATGCTGGGTGGTATGAAATTTGTGCCTGCGCAGTGATCCTACAACATACCCACACAGAAATGTGAGGCAAATGTGACTTTGTAAATTTGAGGTTTGAGGGGGATTCTGGGAAAGAAAACACTGGGGGACTCATGCAAGCCACACTGCCAGCCAAGAGTCAGTACGCGCACACCAACATCCACGCACACCACCAGCCAAGCGCCATCCACAAACACTGGCAGCCAAGCAGCATCCATGCACACCGCCAGCCAAGCGCCATCCACATACACTACCAGCCAAATGCCATCCATGCACACAGTCAACCAAGCACTATCCGTGCACAGCAGCAGCCAAGTGCCACCCACACACTCCACCAGCCAACCATCATCCCCGCACACTGCCTGCCAAGCAGGGCCGGACTGGGAACAGTAAACAGCCCTGGCAGACTGCTGCTCGACCGTCTTGGAAGGGAAGGGGCATGCTATTAAAAAGCACCACTCCCACTTTTGTTACTGGGGGGCGATATTGCAGCACTGCTTCAAAACCAGCCCCCAGCCAGAAAAACGGCCCCTAGTCCACTGGGGAAATGCCCGGTGCCTGCTACGACCAGTCCAGCCCTGCAGCCAAGCACCAGCCAAGCACAATCCATGCACATTGTCAACCAAGTGCCAGTCCACATACACCACCTGCCGAGTGTCACTCCAAACACACCACCAGGCAAGTGCCAATCTATACACACCATCATCAAGCACAAGTCCACACACACCATTAGCTAAGTGCAGGTTCACACACACACAACCAACAAAATGGCAGCCAAAGAGCAGTACATGCAGACTGTCAGCCAAAATTCAGTTCACACACACAGAAACTCTCCCTGGTTTCTAGTGGTTTTCTGCCCCCTCTGGGGGGCAAATGATACTAAAAATATCACTGAAACAGCCACAATGTCTGCCTAAAAAAGGAGAGTGATCCTTGCCTATGGGGCTTCTCCCTGACAAGGCCATAAACATACTCCTGGTGCCTAGTGGGCGTTCTGCCCCGGGGGGTGGGGAGGGCAGATAAGAGGATATTGCCCCATTCTGACTTCTGGGGGCAGAAAGACTTTTTTGGGGGGTGGGGGCATTGGCATGCCCATTTTGGGCAGCCCCCACCCCTATGTATAATAAAAAACCTAATCCCTGGTGCCTAGTGGGCATTCTGCCTCCCCAGGGGCTAATAAGACGCTATTGCTCCATCTGCTGCCCAGGGGGGGCATAAAGACTGTAGCAATGTTTGGGCTGATGGGGGCATTGGCATGCCCATTCTGGCAGCCCCCACTCCTACGTATAGGGGGCAGATAAGGGACTATTGCTCCATCTGCCTTCCAGGGGGGCAGAATGTCTGTGTTACTTTTTTTGGGGTTGGGGGGATGGCATGCCCATTCTTGGCAGCCTTGCCCCTATGTATAAAAAACAACATAATCATTGGTGCCTAGTAGGTTTTCTGCTCCTCGGGGGCAGACCAGGGGCTATTGCCCCATTTGTCTCCTGGGGGGGCAGAAAGACTTGAGTATGCCCCAAAAAAATTAGGTTGGAGCAAAGTCTCTTGCCCAAGGGTCAACTACCCTCTCCCTGGTGTCCAGTGGATGGATAGCTGTTTGGGGTGCAATTCTGCATTACTGATGCGGAATTACTGATAATTAGCGTTTACTACTCCTTGCATTATTAGGAGTAATTTTGGGGGTAATCCTAGCACAAGATCACATTTAGTGAGCACAAGCTCACTATTCGTGTTCTGCTCCATTTAGTGCTCTTTCTTAGCACAAAATGCATCCATACATCCATTTTGGCCGTGATGGGGCATTTTTGTGCTAATAAATAGTTCTAAATACATAATTAATCTGCTTGAAAAATGCTGGCGTAATCTCGCAGAATTCTCAGGTAATTCCACATGATAACACTATACAAAAAATTCCGCGAGTTATGCTCACCCCTACCATAAACCAAAAACCTACTGTTTTGGTGGGTTGCTAAGAGATTCCATGGCATTGACTGAAGGGGTCATTAACATTCATTGCATTAGGGCATGGGTACTCGCACACATTTCCCCGGGAGCCAGAGAGTACTGTATGCGGCATGCCCGAGTGCAGCACCTATGCCAGTAGGGAGAGGTCCAGGGTGATGAAAGGTGGGCGTTGGGGGAAGTGGAGCACATGCAGTGTGTGGACAATAAATGGAGACTTCACATGACTTCTGTTTGCCACCGAGGCTCATGCAACCGGAATCATAGTCAAAGCATTAACTTCTAATGTAAAACATGGGAGAGAAAGAGAATCTCATCTGGTGGCTGAATTGCAAAATGTGAAACTAGAAAACCTGGTATCAGTCCTTGCTTTCCCACTTGACTACACTGTGTAATCCTAGGCAATTGGTTAATTTCACTTTGCCTCCTTTTTCTTCATTACCACATATGAGATCCCCTTGAAATACATGAGTTCAGGAGTATGCTGTACAAAACCTTCTCTTGTGTTTTATTTAATAAACTATAATGTTTTTCCAATTAAATAACAATCAAGGCTACACACAAAGTGCACCTGACAAATTCCTTACCTCTGGTTTACTAATGCATTGTTTCAGAATAGGGGTGGCATGAATGTTTCTAAGATCATGTTTGAAAACAATCACTGCTAATAAATGCCTCCGAATGCAGTGATATACTCTGATCCACTAAGGTAAAACACTCATGCATGTTAATAAAAAACACTTTTTTTTAGGTTTGCATAGAGTTTTTCATGTTTTTACATGTTTAGTTCAAGATTTCTTTAAAACTTAAAGTGTTCCTAAGGATAACTTGTCTAGGACACCATAGTTGCTTCTTTACCGTTACATTACATGTAAATAATTTATGCCTGTTTCTCAGCATTCTGAATGTTCCTGCTCTGTCAAGTGAGCAGCAGACCAGTGCTGCTGTTCACCAGGGGGCGGCAATTAAAGGTCAGGAGGGCCGCATGCGGTCCGGGGTGCACTTTGAGTATCCCTGCATTATGGCCTTTTACAGCCTTGCTATGCCACTGATACCACCTAAAATCAGATGAATTTACATTTTAAATTGTACTGTAAGCTCCTAGCTTTCATCAGACCTACACTGACAGGTATGTTGCATTGTAATACATCTATTTCTGCTATTTAGTGGAGGCCCTGAAACAGCTATATGCTGGACACGATGTGAAAGAAATGGTCTGCTACATAAAGAGATGATCAGTGGATGACAGCAGTAAAAGCCCTGAATGTGGGTTGTAGAGAGTTGTGTTGCCTGGTTTTGTCACCAAAGAGGGCAGAACAGTACTGAAGTGTCCCCCGACTTCTTCACTGTATGGTATTCAAAGGCTGTTCAAGGTTGCACTCAAGGAAAGCTCCATTTCGTTACAGGTGGTCCTCTCACTGGCCTGCTTTTAGTTGGGCATTGACACTGCACCTGAACATGCCAAGCGCTTAGAGAAAGAAATAGCTAACTTTCTTGAGAATCAACCACTAGTTAATGTCAAAAAGGCCCTCACTGTTCTTGAGAAAATGGTCTCTGAATTCCGGGCTGCAACATAACACAAAAAATTGGACAAATGGGCCAAGACATAAAAAAAACTGCACAAAACAAGAAACCTACCCATAACTGGCTGACAATTATTACCAACAAGATAGCAGTGGTAGATATATCAACAGAGGGCAACAATTTAAAAAATGAGTGGTGACTTTTTCAGCCACCTCCAATTCTGAGATATCAGATACAGAATCAAGCACAAGCACTGCACATCTATGTACCATTAATACGGCACCGGGCACATCTGCTCAGACATTTTTAGGACAAGTTGAGAAGACACAATGGCAGCTGGGAGCAAATTTATTTTCAAAATCAGAGAGGCAGGGGTCAAGGTCAGGACGAGGCTGAGGTTGGGGCTTCAACCAGCCAGACATGCACGGGGAGATTCAAACATGGAGACAGAAATAGTGGTGAACCAACTCACTACAGGATCTCATAGGACCACTTTACCCATTTTCAATTCATCCAAACACATCCTGTCCCATCATGAGCACATACTCCTCAAGAACGGCCTTAGCTGTGTGCCCACTACTAAACCAGACCCATGTCTAGTCAAATTAGAATTACAAAGCTTCTTCTGTAAGGTCAGACTGAAACACTTCTTTTCTAATCATGACTATGATGATGAACATAGTGCCACAGGTCTAAGGCCTCTATCAACTTTCAACACTCCTCCAAGTACTATGCCCCCAGAGATCATGACTTTTGAAAACATGGTAGTTAGAGATACTGATAGACCCCTGGACACACCTAAGTATACCAGATACCACATTTCTAAGAAAGAGCACCTTGCACTTAGAACTTTGTCACAGAACCCACACATTGTAATCAAGCTGGTGGACAAAGGAGGTGGTATCGTCATATTAGACAAAGACCACTATTGCATGGAACTCATTAACCAACTCTCTGTAGAAGCACACTAAAGCTAGCTTCATCATGATCTCTCTGTGGAGATACAAAACCATATCAGGATTATCATTGTCATAGGGCTTGCGGAAGGGCCCTTAAATATAAAAGAGCATTCCTTTCTCAATATCAAACACCCCAAGATCCCGGTCATATATATGCTACCTAAAATCCACTAAGACTTGACCAATCTACCGGGACGCCCTATTGTCTCTGGCTGTGGTTCCCTTTTGTAACCTCTGTGTCAGTATATCGACATTTTTCTGAAACCATTTGTCCCACTCACCCGCTCTTATACATGTGACAGTATGCACTTTATACATCAGACTGAAGGCATACCATTTGATAATACCCATTAAATTCTGCTCACCCTTGATGTTCACGCTCCCTATACTAATATCCCACAACAGGAGGCACCGCAAGTCATCTCAACCATTCTAGACACAAAAAAGGTGTGGCCATGGGGTCAGGATGTGCTGCAGACAAATATGTATATGGAAAACTACGAACAAACCTATCTCTTTAAAGATCTGAATCCTTTTGTACAAAAGATAAACATGTGATGTGCTACACTGATGATTTACTTATGATCTGGGAAGGTAACCTGACCTCACTCAATTTGTTCCATGGCTTAACAGTAGAGCAATAGCTATTCAGTTTACCATGCAAAATAACATTGCTATTAAATAGTTCCTAGACTTGAGAATCAGGATTGACAACAAATCTCTCTTTACCACTCTTTATAGAAAACCCGCTGAGAAAAATACATTGCTTATGTACTCCAGCCACTACCCAAGGGCTCTCAGAAATAATCTGCCCCATGGGCAATTTCTAAGGCTGCGTAGGAATTGCACCCCAATGGATGCTTTTTTTCAGGGGTCCCAACTTTTGTTTTTTCAGTTGTCTGCACAGATGGAAAACTTCCTTTGATGCCCGACTTCGCTGGGTTGACTGTGCACTGCCTTTTGTTCCTGCCTGTCACCTTCACGAAAAACTGGTGGTGAGGGATGAAAAAAAAAAAAATTACCCCCACGTCCCGCATCTTATAATGTACAGAGATGGGGCTGGGCAAGTGGTCATCTCATTATGCAATGTCCTCTGCTACAGAGTACTGTCCGTCAAACTCTCAATCAAGCCCTTAGACTGTCTGAACATTGGAATGTCCAGGGACTCAATATTGGTGCTCTGATAATGCTCGGAAATACTTGTGGACTAGAAGGTTCAGAAAGGGCTAAGCAAGAACAAGTGACTAGAAAGTCAAACAACACAGCAGACCTGAACAGGGTCACCGCACTACTTATACTTTCAGCTGCCATCAACACAGTTAATCATGGCACTCTAATTCAAAGACTCTATGAAGCTTGCATAGAGGGGACTTCTCTTGACTGGATCACATCCTACTTTCAAAATAGAACAAATGTCATCCATACACTCCCTTTCTCATCCAAACCAAACTACATAAAAGCAGGGGTCCCTCAAGGCTCTATCATTTCACTCATGCTTTTCAAAATCTACATGAAGTCATTCCTGGCAATGATCAATTCATTTCAGCTCGCATGCTATAACTACACAAATGACACACAAATACTTCTTAAACTGGAAAGCCCCAAAGACATTGGAAAATCAAAAATCTTCAGTTGCTTTTGAGCTGTTTATCAGTGGATGACATGTAGCCATCTCAAATTGAATATGTCTAAAACTGAAATATTCATATGTGGCGATTGGAAAAATTATGAACCACTCTCTACCTGATCTGATGACCTAGGACCACTTCCAAATGTGGCCACGGAAGTAAGAACCATTGAAATTACCATGGACTCCAAGCTATCCGTGGATATGTTCACAAGATCAAGCTTCATTTCTATGAAAACTCTACAACACATCTTCCCCCACTTAGGATTCCACACATTATCCAAGCTACTATCTCCCTTGTCCTGTCTAAACTTGACTACACCAATGGTCTCTACCATTTTTTTTTGTGTGGAGTTTCATATAGCGCAAACTAGACCCAAAGGTATTAGAGCGCTTTACATGAACACCAGTTATGTTACAGACAGACATATTCATTTTTTTTGGTAGGCACGGGAGATTACGTGATTTGTCCAGTATCACAGAATGTTGAACGTCCCTGCTGAGACTCGAACCCAGTTCCCCAGCTCCAAGGTCAACCGCCATAGCCGTTAGGCCACATTCTCTCCATGAATCCTCTTTATCATCTATGAAAAGACTGCAACAAATTCATAACTCAGCTGCTAGACTACTCATACATGTAAAGCAACGAGCCCACATCTCCCCTGCCTGCGAGGGCCCTACATTGATTACCAGTTGCCAGAAGATCCACCTTCAAGTTGCTTTGTATCATCCACAAAGCAATACATGAACCAAAACCAATTTTCATCAGTAATAAAATCACCAAATACATACCGCAAAGTAACCTCCACCCCAGAGTTACACCTCACCTCAAAACCCCAGCATAAAGAGAAAAAAAACATTGGTGCTACATCTTTCTCTGTTCAAGCAGCCAAACAATGGAATTAATTACACTCAAACATAAGATCCACAGATACATATCTTATCTTCAGAAGACTACTCAAGAATAGGCTCTCTCCTACATGATCACCATACTTAAAACACAAAGGTACAGCATATGCCTTTGTATGTAAACCTCTATAATTTTATAATATGTATCCATTTAAATATGTGCATTTGTTTGTACATATATATATATATTATCTACTGGCGGTCGCCAGTAGATACTTATAGTTAGGACCGTGTTTCCATAGGAAATCTGAAAATTCTATTTTGAATAACTTTGGCGCCGGTTGACGGATCCTCGTGAAATTTTCGAAACTAATGGGGCGCTCCGCTCAGCTCCTACCCTGAAAGTCTCGGGGCGATTCGTCAAGTGGGGGCCGAGAAAAAAGGGGGGTCCCAAAACACATTTTCCCCATGCATTTTCCCATAGGACCTTTAGTCGAAGGTACAGCCCGAACGGCTGAACAGAATTACTTGAAATTTGGCAGAGAGGTAGTCCTCAGGTCAGGGAAGTGCCTTTTGCAGGTCTGGTGTCAATCTGTTCAGTAGTTCCTGAGAAAATAGCATTTAAAAACATATAAATATCTATAAGCGCGTAACGTGCGTGCACCGTGCGCGCACCGTGCGAGCACCCTAACCTGCGCGAGCGTAATTCTGATTGGTGGTTACATGTTAGTCAACGTTCGAATCGGTCGAAATCAGGAAGTGTCGGCCGCCATTTTGTTTGTTTTCAGAGCGAGAGTGAAAAAGGAAGGTGGCGAACGTGAAAAGGGGTCAGGGTAGAGAGTTCCTGACCCCCTAGCCTTTGTCAGGGGGTCCCTGAAGGACCCCGAAGGCAGAAAGAAAAAATGTAATTTTTTTTTTTAAAAATCGCGGTTGTGCGCGCACCGTGCGCGCACGGTGTACAACCAAAAAAAAAAAAAATGTAATACGTAGTTTATTGTAAAATAAATATATAAAAAAAATAATAATACATACATAACTTAGCATTTAAAAAACCGTACAAATTCACTGAAAAAACCATAGGTTTCATTACACGTTATAGTTAGGAATTACCATTTAAAAAACCTTGCAAATTCACTTAAAAAACCATAGGTTTCACACATGTTATAGTTAGGTGGATATTTCACTCGTAAAAAACCAATGAAATTCCCCCGTTATAGTTAGTTCAGATAACTATAACTCGCGCGACCGCCACTCTATCACAAGGATGATGTCATCAGTGATGTCATGAGTGATGTCACTGACCATGTCATGAGTGATGTAATATGTGACATCATCAGCAGTGCATTGCGGGCGCGCGAGTTATAGTTATCTGAACTAACTATAATGGGGGAATTTCATTGGTTTTTTACGAGTGAAATATCCACCTAACTATAACATGTGTGAAACCTATGGTTTTTTAAGTGAATATATATATATATATATACTACCAATTATGGTTTAAATAATATATAGATATTCTTATAGGTCTGCTTAAGAAATTTATATATTATGTATGGCTACTATATATGTATAAGTGTATGCTTAACAGGTGTATAGGTCACTGCATAGTTTGCATATAATTCATTTGATGATATGAATATGGGTCTCTGCCTTATTTAGTTTATATATAAGAATGTGTAAATATAATAATAATTGTATCTATAAATAATTCGCTATTGAAATATTGGGAAACATATAAAATAAAAACAAATATAAATAAAATAAAGAAACAAACACATGTCCCAAAACAAATTAATACACAAATAAATTAACTTTATGCACAGTCAACACTTGAAAGTCTGAGTTTCTAACTATTTATCCATGCATGTACACATGAGACTTTCTATAATATGACTTTTTTATTTATTTTATTTATTTATAAAGTTTTGTATATCGCGAACATGACCCCGAAGGGTATCAGAGCGCTTCACATAATGGAAATTGCAAGGGGGTAACAGAGAATAACATAATGAACTAATAACAATGCACCAGGATGAGAACAAGCATTACTTAACAGGGTATGACAGACAACCCTGAGCATTACAGTTGTTAGGCCAAAAGGAGTGTAGTCAGGGGACATTGAGAAAGCAGACGATCCATGACCATTTAAGGCAAGAACTTGTTCATTAGGATTAGTTTTACTTCACGTTTGAAGGCAGCGGTGTAGGGGATTCTGCGGACTTCCGGTGGAAGAGAGTTCCCGATCTCCGGCGCCGAGCCAGAGAAAGCTCTGAGCCCCGTTCTCTTCTTCCGAAAGGTCTGAGGTTTCAGTAGGAGAGAATTTGCACTTCTTGATGTTCTACCCCCTCCTGATAGTTCTAGGTTTTGAACCAGGTAACCTAAAGTTTGGAAATGGAGGGCTTTGTGCATCAAGCAAGCAATCTTTAGTTGTCTTCTTGCCTCATAGGGTAGCCAATTTAGGGCTGGGGATATGTGTTCATATCTTTTTGTAGCCGTAATCAATCTGGCAGCGGCATTCAAGGAAGCCCTGACTGGGGCCAAGGTATATTTGGGGAGGCCACAGAGCGTAGTGCTACCATAGTCTAGCCTCGGTAGGACAAGCGCTAGAACCACTTGCTTGAAGTCCTCTTGAGGAAGGAATGGTTTTAGATTTCTAAGAATCCTCATTTGGTGGTTAGCACCCTTACACATCTTACTAATACGATTCTTCATGTTTAAGTGTGAGTCCTAGGTGATTCTGAGAGACGTAGCTGAATCAATGATATGAGGGGAGCAGTTGAAGGCAGTGAGGTGTTTCATCCAGAGGTCTATCTTGGGGGTGTGATTAGAAGGAGATGTGAGAAGGAATTCTGTTTTGGCCGTGTTGAGCAGGAGGTGGTTCTCAGTTAGCCAGTTTTTGGTAATCGTCAGGGTGGAGTTGAGTGAAGTGAAGTCTTCAGAGGAGGCGATTTTCAGGAAAAGTTGCGTGTCATCCGCATACATATGAAAAAGACTGTTCATGGAGTTTAGAGCATTCGCTAACGGTTCCAGGAAAATATTAAAGCATATGGGAGAAAGGGCAGACCCTTGACGGACCTCCATGGAGACTGTAGTAGGCTGGGATAGGGATTGATTTAGCTTGACTGTTTGGGATCTATTGTGAAGGAAGGACAAGAACCATTGCAATACCAGACCAGAAAGGTGTTGTCGTGATTAACCGTGTCGAGTGCTGAGGAAAGGTCAAGAGTATTAGGAAGCAGGAATCGTTATGGCCTAACATTTTTAAAACATCATCCATAATGTGAGTGAGCACTGATTCAGTGCTGTGACCGCTCCGAAAACCAGATTGATGTTGATCCAAGAGTTTGAAATTCTCAATGTGCGTGCAGACTTGCGATTGCACTACTTTTTCTAGTAGCTTAGCCAGAGTGGGGATGTTGGAGATGGGACGAAAGTTGTTGAGATCAGTTCTGTCTGCATAAGGTGTTTTAAGAAATGGGTGATACCTGAGCTGCTTTTAGACATTCGGGGATCTTGCCTTGTGATAAAGAAGCATTGAAAATCTTTGTCCAAAGGGGGACGAAGGCATCGTTGATTTCTTTGAAGACAGGCGGTGGCAATGGGTCGCTAAAGTGATTAGAGGGGTTGATGCTAAGTAGGGTTTAGTGGATGTTGTTTTCACTGAGGGGAGTGAAAGATACCCAAGTGGCCTTGTTCTTGGTGCTAATACTAAGAGGCTTTAACCTCTCAGAGAGGGCAGCATGAGCCACAATCTCATATGATGTAAGAAGGGCCTTCTTAGATTCGAGGTCAATACTGATGAGTGTAGTTTTCTCCATAAAGAAAACAGCCAGATCATCACATGAAGGAGAGTCGTCTCCTAAGGCAAGGAGGTTGGGTGCTTTCGCTGATTGTTGCTTGACAATTCCAAAAAGTTTCTTAGGGTGATTTGAGGCTTGAATAAGTAGTGATCTGAGTTTATATCACTTTATTATTATCCATATACAAGTATACCTTTCTATGTAGTTAAGTATCTACATATTTAGTACTTTACTCCAACTGTAGAAATAAAACATTAAAAAGCCCTTCAACTCTCTCCAATGCTCTACTCTATATCTCATCCTATACCTCTCTCAATGTATCATCTACCTCCACTCTGACTCATCTAAAAACATAATTGTACTACTATGATCTCCCTAAAAACCCTTTCTAGACTCTTCCCTCCTCTATTCGCCCTCTTACTCACCCCATACCTCCTTTTACCACTATGATCTCCCAAATAACACTTGCTAGACTTTTGCCTCCTCTAACCCTCTTAGACTAATCCCAAACCTCATTTTACTAATATCTCCCTAAAAACTCTTTCTAGACTCTTTCTTCCTCTATCACTCCTTTATCCTATTAAATCCAACTAACAGATTCACATGTCCACCGCTCAAATTAACAACTTATATTTCCCTATACTAATCCACCAGCAATTTGTTTAGGGTTCTGGAGTAGCATGCTACACGCCGAAAAACACTTCAATGCCTTGTCAGGGGTAGTAAGAGCTATATAAATAAAATTACAATTACAATGTAAATCCTGGGGTAACCTGTATAAATTTACCAAATTGAAAATGGTGAACCTATTTGTGCTGCTACGATTTTTCTGATCTCTTTAAGAACTGTGCTCACAGTGTTTTAGAAAACCATCATAAAAGATTTGCTGAGTGAAGCGTGTAAGCTGTAAATTACTATGCACAGAATTCAGAAACTCGTTGTTCTGTACTTTACCTCGATCTTTGCAGCATTTTCTCAAAATTATATTTACATAGTTTGTAGGGAAAATTCAACTTCTTTAATTTTTCTAGCTAAATTGCTGTGCCTTTCCTTTTGTGAAAGATGAAGCAAATCCGTTTTACCGAGAAGTTGCGCACTCTCCTCGTTTGCATCTACAACTAACGTGATTATCAAATTTAAACAGAAAAATATTAGAGCCAGAAACATTTGTTAGAAGATTAACCGTGCTTCACAGATTCTAAATATATTCAGCCTTTTTTTAATCAAAATTCTTTAAGTCACAACTTTTGAGGTTAAATTAACTACATGACGTTCGACGAAGAACTGTCACAGGAACGTTCGCTCTAGACACTTCAAAGCAAGCTGCAGCCATTGAGGTATCAAGGAAATGTTCAACTTAAATCATTACAGGCATCTGGAAGGAAATATCTATGTACCTATATTGGGTAGTCTTAAAACAACTCTGAGGAGTTCATCTGATCCAGATTATGTTTTTTTGCTCAAAGCTTTAATGCAGCAACAGCACCTCATGTCTTTTAGGAAGGTGTGCAACAGGTATTCATTGCAAAGTAGTTCTCTACAGACACAAAGTTTTAAATCTTAATTATACATTAAAGTACGATATCTTACATTATGTTTTACTTATTAGCTTTACATTTATGGTTACATACCGCCTATGTCTGCAGCATGGGATTTGTATGACAGCGTGTGTGTGTGTGTGTGTG
This sequence comes from Triturus cristatus, assembly GCF_964204655.1. Taxonomy (NCBI): domain Eukaryota; kingdom Metazoa; phylum Chordata; class Amphibia; order Caudata; family Salamandridae; genus Triturus; species Triturus cristatus. The sequence continues at coordinate 622,537,039 of NC_140585.1, forward strand.
TGTGCGAGCGTGAGAGAGAGAGAGAGAGAGCAAGAAAGAGAAAGAATAGATTACACGAGGCCTCCTGTAACCAGCGCTTCTTCTTCCTACTCATCTGACCCCGCCCCGAACCCATTTGTACCAGAACAGTTGTTAGGGTTGCATTTAATGTTCAGTGGTCCTGTGTTGGGCCCTGCTTTCAGAGCCGGTCTCATCGTTCCTTCTCCCTGTTTCTTTGTTTTCATGACACAAACGCAGAATTGAGGTCAGAGAAGCGAAGGAAGGACACACCCACACTCCCTTTTAAAACCTTATTCTTTGACAAAAGAGGGATGATCCCTGATTTATGCTTTGGAAGACTAATGAAAAGCACCAACTCTATGTTTCCAGTTTCATGTATGTTTCTGGTGTATTCAGAAGACAGCGCAAAAACCAAAGGAAATGATGGACGGAGTGTTGAACATTGCAAGCACTCACCCCCAGTCAACTGATCTAGGTTTAATCCATCACCGTTCTTTAGCCCACTCTGCCACCCCAGTTCAGACATGGCCATATGCAAATCAGTCTGACCCTGTTCCTCATGGGAACAGTCCAGCCCGAACTGCCAAGCCATGTCTTCCCTGGACCGGAAACAAGCTTCCTAGGACCGGTTTCTGGCATTTCAGCCGTCTTCAGCCAGGCTTGCTTGAATCCAGTGGCAAAGTGAGCAAGGGACTCACGTCTGAGCATACCCTGCCAACTTATGGCGAACAAAGCAAAAACCAAAGGAAATGATGGACGGAGTGTTGAACATTGCAAGCACTCACCCCCAGTCAACTGATCTGGGTTTAATCCATCACCGTTCTTTAGCCCACTCTGCCACCCCAGTTCAGACATGGCCATATGCAAATCAGTCTGACCCTGTTCCTCATGGGAACAGTCCAGCCCGAACTGCCAAGCCATGTCTTCCCTGGACCGGAAACAAGCTTCCTAGGACCGGTTTCTGGCATTTCAGCCGTCTTCAGCCAGGCTTGCTTGAATCCAGTGGCAAAGTGAGCAAGGGACTCACGTCTGAGCATACCCTGCCAACTTATGGCGAACAAAGCAAAAACCAAAGGAAATGATAGACGGAGTGTTGAACATTGCAAGCACTCACCCCCAGTCAACTGATCTGGGTTTAATCCATCACCGTTCTTTAGCCCACTCTGCCACCCCAGTTCAGACATGGCCATATGCAAATCAGTCTGACCCTGTTCCTCATGGGAACAGTCCAGCCCGAACTGCCAAGCCATGTCTTCCCTGGACCGGAAACAAGCTTCCTAGGACCGGTTTCTGGCATTTCAGCCGTCTTCAGCCAGGCTTGCTTGAATCCAGTGGCAAAGTGAGCAAGGGACTCACGTCTGAGCATACCCTGCCAACTTATGGCGAACAAAGCAAAAACCAAAGGAACGGTGATGGATTAAACCCAGATCAGTTGACTGGGGGTGAGTGCTTGCAATGTTCAACACTCCGTCCATCATTTCCTTTGGTTTTTGCTGTATTCAGAAGACAAACAGGGCTTACTAGATCTAAGTGGGAAACCCATCTCTGCAAGAAAGCAACATAGACCTTCTAAGAGATACAGAAAATGTTGGGGAACATCTGCTGTAGTGTTGCTGGAAGGACAAGACCTTCTTTCGACCATCCTTAATGTAAGATCTGCTCCTGCCTACTGTGGCTAACCTTCCCCTATCACAAGGATGCCTTGTAAGCAGAGAAGTGTCAGTACTTTCCAGGGCAAAACAATTGAATTGCCAAGCTCGTAGTGGAGCAATGTGATTGGATAGTTGACTTGCCAAATTACTGGGTTATGTGGAGTGAAACTTTTGAGAAGTTCTCATCTGGACTATGTGGAGTGAAAGATTGCTGATGATCTTCTGCAGTCTATCACATAGTAAACCGCTAGAGACACTCTACTGTCCTTGGCCTGTTGACCTGCAACAGCACTCGCTTCATGGGACTTAGTCAAAAAGAACATGAAGTTACATGAAGTAAAATAGCATACACTCCCTTGACTTCGGCAATATGCCACCTAAAGAGTATGTATTTCTACCTTTCTATAATTTTTTCTGATTCCCTGAAGAAAGTAGACAATCAAAACTTAGGTTCACAAAAAGATAGAATTAAAAAGAAAAATTGTAGAAAACTGTAGCCTCATTCTCACCATAATTCAAATCCATTAAACTCTCTAAAGACGAAATAATGCTCCAAAAAACAATGGGCCAATTTTAATGTTTGATGGATGAAACTGTGTCCATCAGGGTGGTGGAGGACATTAGGATGTCCACCCTGGCGCACTCCTTCTCCGCCAAATTTAGAGATCTTTGCTGACTTAGAGATGATCTCTGTACCTTGATGGAACCACCATCATCGCCATTTCTATCCAGGCACAAAGATTGTGGTGGATCACCTTGGCCGGTTTTGACAGGGGTCTTTTAAAGGGAGAGTTTGTTACTGAGAAACAATCAACTTCTTTTCCAATGCTTAGTGTTACATTTTGCAAGAGTTAAAGGAAACCAACACATTTTTCACCCTCTCTGGCCTGGAGTTCTAAGCTGTTTTCACGGCTGTTAGTATAACAGCATAACTGTATATTACCTCATAATTACATTGGTTGATGTACACTTTGTATCCCATTTGTATGGAATTAGAATTGTGAAAACTATACTTTAGGAGTGCTTGTTGCAAAGTGAAGTAACAGTGGTGGGACTTGTTCCTAGCGGTGTATTGGATATGGAGAATTGGAGTTACAGAGGTAGATTACCTTTTAGTAGGGATTGTATGTTTTCTTGCCAACTAATAGTTGCTCTATGGGAAAGCTAATGGCTCAATACAGAAGAACGATAAAGGTGTTCGGCCCAATTAATTCATTGAGAAACATTCAGTCAAATGCCAAACATCTGAACTGTTTGTTATCAAGAGCTGTGGCAGAGGCTAGTAGACCCCCTATGACAAGCCCCGGCTGGAAAATTTGCATTTGACAATAATTGTTAGGCGTTTAAGATGGTGTTGTACTCCATTTTGCTAACTGCGATTTTATACATGTTGGCAAGCATTAGCTGACTGCCAAGCTCCTCCAATAAAAAAGGTAATACAAATACATGCATACATGTACATACTCTACTTTACTCTATTTTGGAACCACTATCACAATTTTGTGTTTTTTATCTCAGACCAATAGTTCAGAGAATGTCAGCATACTTGAAAGACACAAGGAAGGTGTTAAACCTGATAAAGGACTTAGATTTTGATCCAAAAGAAGATCTTCTTATTGGATTGGACAATGAATCAATTTACACTAATATTCCTCAGAGGGAAACACTGAGAGTGATTGAGAATGTGCTCTTCCCAGAACATTGGGATTTCCAAACCCCCAGATCCCTAATTTTAGGTTTAGCTGGACTTGCCTTAACAAGAAACGTTTTTCAGGACAGTGATAGTCTGTACCTGCAAACCCATGGGACATCCATGGGTAGTCCATTTGCTTCCAGCGTGGCCTGTTTATATGTATCACAATTTGAGAAGGAACACATTTATTCGGAAGAAAATCCCTATTTTGGTTCGATTAGGGTATTGCGTCGGGATATTGACTACGTGATCCTCATTTGGCATGGAAATCTGGCAGGAGCCAACAAGTTTTTGTCCTGGCTCAATGGAAGAAATCCCTACTTTTTTTTCACCTCTACTATTACTACAGAGGCACTCCCCTTTCTGGAGCTCATTATTAAACCACACAATGGGAAACTAAAGAGTGAAGTGATTCACAAACCTATGGACAAAAATAACTTATTATACTTTCATAGTTTTTACCCTAAGTCATTGAGCGAAAACCTACCTTATGGACAGTTCCTCCGACTCAGGAGGAACTGTTCAAACATCCATGATTTTGAAAAGGAGGCAGATATGCTGAGTGAGAAACTATATGATCGGGATTACCAGAAGAGCCAAAAGACTTGCAAAAAATAATAATAAGGACTCACGCTTAGAAGCAATTGAGAAACCTAAAGAAGACAGGAATGTGTGCATGACTACTTTTAGTACGGCATCAAACTGCATTAAAAATCATCACAAAAAACTGGCTTATTTTGAGTACATATGGCCTGAATTTAAAGAGTCCTTTGTTTTCTTACAAAAAAAGTGAGAGCATAAGAAATGTGTTAGTTCACACAAGACCACAACCGCAGAGAAATAGGAATCAGATAAACCCTACATATAGGGTTCTTCCACCAGTGATTGGACATTATGGCAGTGGTTCGTGTAAAGCATGCCCACTAACTGCCAATACAAACTCTCTGGATATGGGAATTAAATACCCATGGGAATGGAGGAGTCATACAACCTGAAACACAGAAAATGTTATCAACCTTATTGCCTGCCTGTACGGGGTTCAATATGTTGGTATGATCATGAGACGGGTTTAGAAAAGAATATTAGACAACATGAGCAACGTAAGATGCTGTGAAGCAATGACGAAACTGACAGGGCACTTTGCTGAAGAGAATCACACTGAAAATGATTTGAAGTGGCTAGTGATAGATAAACCCTATCTTCCCTCAACGATAACAGACAAAACAAACCTGTTGATTCTTTGGGAACAAAGATGGGTACATAGACTTAAGGGAAGTGAAAAGGGACTCAATGACTCTATCCTTTGGTACCATTTGCATAATACTTGTTTGTAAAATACGTGAAAGGTGAATATAAAAGCCCCTTCATAGTACATTGAATCATCAGGGGACACAAACTAGCATGCAATAATGTAGGCATTTGAGAATGACAGCATCTATGTGCCCGAAGGGTTAGATTATTAATTGGGAAGGCTCTGCAGAGACTGCGGAACGCTGCTTGTTGGACCTGGCTGGTGCTATATCGGTGTGAGGGCTGTTCACATCCACATCCACGACTAGCGGAACCCGCTTCGCGGGTCCCGCTGCGGACTCCCCTCACTTCTATTTGCCGCTGCTGGTCTCCTGTCTGTCTGGCTGCTTCGTGTGGGCGTGTGAGGCTACAGGGCTGCGAGCGTGAACCGGGACTCATCTTCCCAGGAGTCCCGGACCCGGAGGCTGAGGCACCTGGCCCCGCTCTCCCTGAACGCCCCGCCCACACCTTGCTACACTTAAACGGCACCTGGACCCCTTCTTCGTGGGACGCTGCTTGTTGGACCTGGCTGGTGCTATATCGGTGTGAGGGCTGTTCACATCCACATCCACGACTAGCGGAACCCGCTTCGCGGGTCCCGCTGCGGACTCCCCTCACTTCTATTTGCCGCTGCTGGTCTCCTGTCTGTCTGGCTGCTTCGTGTGGGCGTGTGAGGCTACAGGGCTGCGAGCGTGAACCGGGACTCATCTTCCCAGGAGTCCCGGACCCGGAGGCTGAGGCACCTGGCCCCGCTCTCCCTGAACGCCCCGCCCACACCTTGCTACACTTAAACGGCACCTGGACCCCTTCTTCGTGGGACGCTGCTTGTTGGACCTGGCTGGTGCTATATCGGTGTGAGGGCTGTTCACATCCACATCCACGACTAGCGGAACCCGCTTCGCGGGTCCCGCTGCGGACTCCCCTCACTTCTATTTGCCGCTGCTGGTCTCCTGTCTGTCTGGCTGCTTCGTGTGGGCGTGTGAGGCTACAGGGCTGCGAGCGTGAACCGGGACTCATCTTCCCAGGAGTCCCGGACCCGGAGGCTGAGGCACCTGGCCCCGCTCTCCCTGAACGCCCCGCCCACACCTTGCTACACTTAAACGGCACCTGGACCCCTTCTTCGTGGGACGCTGCTTGTTGGACCTGGCTGGTGCTATATCGGTGTGAGGGCTGTTCACATCCACATCCACGACTAGCGGAACCCGCTTCGCGGGTCCCGCTGCGGACTCCCCTCACTTCTATTTGCCGCTGCTGGTCTCCTGTCTGTCTGGCTGCTTCGTGTGGGCGTGTGAGGCTACAGGGCTGCGAGCGTGAACCGGGACTCATCTTCCCAGGAGTCCCGGACCCGGAGGCTGAGGCACCTGGCCCCGCTCTCCCTGAACGCCCCGCCCACACCTTGTCACAACATACCTCATTGGTCCTTGGGATACAAATACTGGAGAGAGTCGCTGCGTGGGAGCGCGCGGGAGCGACCGGGGCGAAGACCGGGCGAAGACCGGGCAAAGAGCGGGCCGTTTGAGGCCGTTCGAGTACGTGAGAGTCCGGTCCGGGCCCCCCCTCTTCGCCTGGATCCAAAGGTACTTGAACTATCAGTAAAATGTGTACACGGGAAACCAGGAGCAAAACTTCCTCACAAACTGCATCTAGGGCCGTTAAAGGCCCTATTGACACTTACTTTGCCAAAGCTGGCTCCCTTTTGATCGAGGAAATAGAGGTTCTCGAGCGCAGAATCTCACAAGAAATAGACTGGGTAAGAAGGTCCTCATTGGGCCCCATGGCCCATGTTAGAACCCCAGAACACAGATCTGGTCTTCCAAATAACCATAGTATAGACCCGGCAACATGTCCCATCCCAGCCATTAATTCCACTAACCCCGAGTTCACTACTGAGGTCCCGAGTTACCTTGAGGACATGAGCCTTATGGCCCTACCCAACACGCAAATCCCCCAGCTTACAACCATAGAGAACACTGAGACAGCTAAAGTTGTAGGAACTAACCTAGACAGCAACAGGGGTACCAGGGAAGGGGCTGTTCCTAAAAAGAAGCAGGGGCTCCAAAATAAAGAAGATCATAGGACTAAAACTTCGAAATCTAAGCAAGCCAGAGACAAAAGGGAGAAAGGTGTTTCCTCTGAGCCCACTGGGAATATATCAGGACCGCCATCTCCCCCTAGAACGAGTAAGTTAACCTCATTACCACAACCCACAAGCAACGCACCATCAGACACCATTTTAGATGACATTACTTTAGAGGATATAGGCACCTTAGTTAGGTCTCTGTTGAGCCCTCTTGAGGCAAGACTTATTAAGATGGAAGCCAGACTAGTTAGCATTGAAAAGGCTACCGTACAACTCGCCGACTCAAGGAAAATTGTTAATAGTGGGATCAAAATAACAAGAGAGGGATCGGGACCAAAACTTACCAAAGGCAACTTCCCTCCCACATCAACTACTAATAAATCCCCGCAAACTAATCCCAAACCCCCACAACCTGCATTAATCAACGCGCCGGCATCATTAGTTGTAAATAAGGCCCCTATTCCCACTCAACAATCGGTTACTGCTATCCCAAAATCAACCCTTCCGCTGAAAGACATTAATATTCAGCCTACGGCCAAAGCTAAGAGTGACCCTCCTATTACTGGAGAGAAACCTGACATTACTTCTAAATCTAAATTCATAAACCTCCCCCCAGAAGTAGCACCTTATACTCTGGTTCTGGCGGGGGTCCCTGAATTAAATTCTACTACATCTGAATCCACCATCTCACTAATAAACAAAGTAATCAATTGGCTCTCCGTAAACAGACCGCTACCGAGAGGTACTACTAGCGATATAACCATGGCTAGGAGGGCAACGTGGGTGGGTTGCACTAAGAAATCCATTGGTGGCGATTGCATTCTGGTCACTTTCAGAGACCCGAATGCAGCCGCATATATCTGCACCCATGCTGCTGATAGGAATTCTGCGAGCATCATCCAACCATTACCCCTCTCATTCTTTTATCCCTCAAATTTTTATAACTTGGAGGACCATAGGTGGAGGCACCACCAGGAGCTGTTGGAGGGTTGGGAAAACAGTCGGAGGAAGAACAACAACTATCCGTCATATAGGGAAAGACCAACAGAGCAGTTCCCTATTTATGGGGGTGAGGCCGGCTGGGAAACTGTTGCAAGAAGGAGGGGGGGAGGTGGTGGACAGAGGAGGGGAATTTCAGGGCCATATAGAATACACTACCCCGCCCATCTATCTACCTATAACCGTTTTGGTAGCCTTGAGATGGTAGACTGACATGCGGTTGATGAGGGGAGTGCAATTCAAATATCCCCCATAAATGGGCTCAAATCTGACCTTGTTGCTGATATTCATCCTTCAGCATCTGGCACAGTCGATCCTGCATATGTTCAAAGCGCTACGCCTTCCTCTCCCCTCCTTGATAATAATCCCAAGTGTACGTCCTTCGTCCCCACAAATTCTGGGCGGCCCCACGAGTGCACTACTACCAATTTGGCCTATATGGGCACGGCCTCCACCCAACCATTAGAAATAATGGTGATTTCTTGGAATGTGGCAGGCCTTGCTAGCAAGATAGATTGCACAGAATGGGGTACATATATCAGATCGAAGGATATAATTTTACTACAAGAAACTTGGGCGCGTGAAGAAATAGCATTTCCGGGTTTTGCCTCCTTCTTCAAAGCAGCTAAATGGGGGGGTAGGGGCAGGCCTTCTGGGGGATTAACTACATGGATAGCCACGGACTTAGGATGCCAAGCTACTTATTTAGAGACCGCTTCTGATGATTTATTGGCTGTCTCACTTGAGTGGCCGGACTCATCGAAGTTGATAGTAATTAATATCTACTCAAGGCCGGTTCCAATGCATAAAGAATCTGGCACAGTGGATGAGCTAGCCAAGCTCCTAGAAGGAATCCCAAGCGAAATGGCTTGCCTGGTAGGAGGCGATTTTAATGCTCAATATGAACCACTGCCGGGGCTACGTGATGGTCCTTCTCTGGAGGAAGACTCATATTGGCTCATACCTGAGACGGTGGCACCTTCCCCACGGGCCTGGACTCCATTAGCCCTACAGATAACCGCCCTCACCCTCAACCTTGGTCTAAGGGCATGTAACGGTCGCACTAAATCAGACACACCAAGCATCCATACTTTTAATAAACCCGGCAGCGAATCCAGATTGGATTACATAATGGTCAAACTGTTCATGTGGTCAGCAATAGTCGACTTTAAAGTCACCCCAAGACTAGACAGTGACCACAACCCCCTGGAATTGACCTACTGTCTACCTGGGAGAGAGGCAATAATCAATGGGTTGGATAAAGATAAAACGGGCCTCCTACTTGAAAATAATCGTAGGAAGGTCAAGTGGGAGAAACTGGCCAGCAACCCAGAACGAATATCCAGCCTATATGAAAGGATAATCCCATTACTGGAGGATGCCTTCCAGCTAGGAACTAGGGTTTTAGACAACGATACGCGAGGAGAGCTTGCACAAATACATGCAGGCATCCTCTCCACCCTAGAGCAGGATCTATTTTCATCCTCAAGGCAAAGGAATGGCCCTAAACTAAAGACATCCTGGTACAATGTTGCTTGTAGAGAAGCCAAGGCCAACTTGCTACTTGCTATAAAGGAACATCACAACAAAGATGAAATTCGCGCCAGGAGAAGAGCCTATAAAATCCTCCTGGAGAACGCAAGGGCAGAATGGGACCACGATTACTGGGAAATCTCACTAATGCACTAACAACCAGAGATTCCCGTAAATTTTGGCGTGTAGTGGCGAACGGCACGGAGGATTTATCTTCCGCAATAGAGCCCAACATAGCCCCCACGGTATGGCAGACACATTTTGAGGCCCTGTACGCAGAGGGTGGGGGTGAACAGAATAGAGATGGTCCCACAATTTCATTCTGCCCGATTGGGGTTGCTTTCACTGAAAAAGAAGTGAGGGATGCCATTAAAGGGTTAGCTGCTGGAAAAGCCCCTGGACTCGATGGGGTGCCCGGTGACCTGTTTAAGCAGGAACCCGGGATATGGGCACCCTATCTCACACTAATATTTAACGCCATTGCCGGGGGACTGGAGGTGCCTGATACTTGGAGGGGAGCGGAGGTGGTCCCAATCTTTAAAAAGGGATCCCCTCTGCTCCCTTCCAACTATCGTCCTATCAGTTTAATCGATATATCCCAAAAATTGTTCGGTAGACTGATTCTGAATCGATTGCAGGCCTGGATCGAAGAAATGGAAATTTTGTCCCCCTACCAGGCAGGATTCAGGGAGGGCGTGTCAACCATAGACCAAATCTTCAGGTTAAATCTCCTCTACTGGAGAACAGCCATAATCGAGGGCGGCAGTTTATACACCATCTTTGTAGACTTACGCGCCGCCTTTGATTTGGTTCCCAGAGCGAGGTTATGGAGAGTTATGGAAGAGTTGGATGTACCTACTGACATCCTGACAATCCTGGTGAGACTCCACCACAATAACTACGCTCGCGTAAGGTGTGGCAAAGGTGGCAAACTAACCGAAAGGTTCCCCGTTCGCAGAGGTGTGAGACAGGGTTGTGTGCTCGCACCGACCCTGTTCTGCATCTTTGTGAACGGGGTAGTTGCCCACCTACACAGGATTCACAACTCGGATGCTCCAAAATTGACTGGCAGCAGGGTGCCTGCAATTATGTTTGCAGATGACACCCTGCTGCTGTCAAAATCCCCCATGGGGATTCAGCGCATCTTGGATGGTTTTCTAGATTTCTGTAATGATCGGAGACTGGAAATCAACCCTCAAAAAACTAAGTTGATGATTCTAAACCCCAAGCCCCAGAATCGAGCCCCACCCAGGCTCGGCACAACACAATTGGAACGTGTGCACAATATCGAATATTTGGGGATCACGTTAAACGAACATCTATCGTGGACGTCTCATCAGGCCAAAGCGACCATCAAACTGGCACAATTGGCGGGTGGCACTTTGCGCTTGACGAACAAATCTTTTTATCATCCACTGACCCCAATTATTCATATATATAAAACTCAAGCAAGGGCGGGTGTTACATATGGGGGTGAGATCTGGGGTCACACTCATGTCCCAAAGTTGCAGTCCACCGAAAACAAATTCCTGAGACAGGTCACTGCCCTCCCTCAAAGCACTCCATTACTCCCCCTTAGATTAGACCTGGGAGTAAGACCAATATCAGAGGAGCTAGGTCTTAAACCCCTAACCTTTTGGAGGCGTTTGTGGTGTAGCTCCGACCTGTTAATTTATAGAGAGGAACTTCAGGAATTCTTGCAGCTGCGGAACACTTCGAGGATTCCGTGGCTGACTTATGTCAAGGGTAGGTTCGAGGATCTGGGCTATCCGGAATTATGGAGTGATCCTTCCAATTCCTGTGTAAAGATTTCAAAGAAGGCACTCGCAAGAGCATATTACGAAATGATGCTCACAAGAGCTATCAACGAGAGCCGTGAAGGATCCCTGACCCACCTATTCCTGAAAGTAAAAGACTCCTACTGTCTTGAAAGCACTCTTGATGCGATCTCCCCTCTGCTAACGAGGAAACTATTCTTTCAATGGAGATACGGATGCCTTCCTCTAGATTTTTTCACAGCATCTTGGTCTCCTTGCTCCACCACAGCAACCTGCCCTGTCTGTGCGCATCCGAAAGAAGACGAAGTTCATGCCGTTTTTTTCTGTAAAGGCTATAAGAGGAGCAGGAAACGCTGGTTAGTCCCGTTACTCAGGAACTTGGGCTTCAGATCCTTCCAACCAGCTTATAGGGTTTTAAAGTCAGACCTTTCTCCCATTGTCGTTTTTGCAGTTGCGAAATTTTTAACTTCCATGTGGTATACCCGTAGTAGCGTCCTGAAAATACTTGTATAAACTGACTTTTTGTTAGATTTTAGCACAGTACACTGTACTTCCTCTTTTCTTTTAACGTATTTTAATGTCTCAATTTATTGGATCACACCATGTTTAATACTTTTTAATTGTTCATATTTTGCTATGTATCTTTTATGATCTGTGATCGAAATAAAGATTTCTGAAAGAAAAGAAAGAAAGAAAAGCATAATAATAGCATTCACTATCCACCGCTAGTTATAGTTTGGCGACGAAGTGATAAATATTATCGCATGGGAATTCTAGTCCTTAATTACCAGCATCTAGGACAAGAGCGATATTAGTGGATTCTTTATCTTTCTTTTTCGTATTGTTACATCATAAACCTCTAAGGACTGAACAGTTGTAAAAGCATGCCTTTCTATCCAGATGGTATGTAATAAATAAAGATCGGGAATTCTCTGAATTATGTTAAGAGAGAACCCCTTTCACCAAGAACAGTATTGCCCTAAATGAGCATTCTTTTAAAGTCTGGTTGTCTTGGACGGGAGACACTATTCTAAGATATCTGCCCCAAAAACAACCGAACAACCTGCGGCTCGGATTAGGGGCTGGCAGTAGTCGAATTTGTGAGCGGATTAACTTCTAGTCTTATGGAAGCAGTCATTCCCCTCCCGACATCCTTGGAGGGAGAAGAGTGGCCCTTTTGGAAACACCCGTACCTTGATGTAGTAAGTAGGGTGCTCCAACATGTTTGAATGAAATGGAGAGAGCGTGAAATGGATGTAACCGCTGATGTAACAGACCCATTTCTTGTGGATAATGAGTTGAATAAGGGCACGCAGTATTCGGTGTCTCGACAATAAATACACCATTATCGTTTTCACGCAATTATCCCTGACCTTTCAGGGGGACACAACATTTGAAAAAGATCCTCTGAACTGGGCGGTTGTGCTGACCAGTTGTACATTTCAGATTTCAACAGATGACAACAGGTGGATTAGGAAAGAAGTTTTAACCTTGTAATATTAACTATTGGTTTTCCTGATTACCTTATTAGAGTGTGACTATAGGACGAAGTCCCCTCTCTTTCCCCGAGTTAGGATCATCATTGATGAAACTCGGGTAAGTGTGGCACCATGCAGGTCACTGGTCATTTAGTGTAAAACACGGGAGTTCACATTGAGTGATTTTAATGAAAGGGCATAACACTGAATATGGTGAAAAGAGGAACATGACAAGATAATCGATGAATAATTAAACACAAGGATATAAGGACAGTGATAGTTATATTTAGTACATATAATTATGAACTTAGTTTTATTTTGTTAGGTACGCAGAGGTTGTGTGTCTACTAAAGGGGAAGTATTGCCATGGATAGGTCCCCTACCAGCTAGTGATTAGGCTAGGAGGGAACACTCCGAGGACATTTTTTAGGGATCTGTATCCTGATGAATGTCAACGAACCTACCGGGTTCCAATCAAGGGCAGAAACATGTTGATACAGTGGATAGGTTAATGGTGACATCACTTTTCCCATATACTTCTTCTTTTTAATCCTGCAAAGTGAAATCCATAATAAAGGTCTCAGATATCCACTTAGACAGTTTTAATTTCTTCTCTGCACTAGGGATCCCTACCCGGAAAACTCTTTCTTTTCTTTATTCTATATTTTTCATTGTGTTCCTTCCTGGAAGTTGGTCTGCATCAGGTTGTCGCAGCGGCCCTATGATGACGCATGCCACTCATGGAGTGGGTGAGGGCAGTATTTACAACCCTTTTGCAATCCCCAAGAGATTCTCTTGCTTTTTTGGTGACTCCTAAACGGTAGCTTCCAATCTTCTCCTTGGGCTTTTTATTGTTCTCTTTCCTTTTCCCTAACCTATGTGGGACCAATGGCCAACCTCAAAAAAGGGTGACTAATCTTATCTTTCATTTACCCCTCAAAAGAGGCCCTTCTCGTGAAGTGAGTTATATACATGTACATACAAACAGGGACTTTGAGTCAGCCCTTTCAGCCATTGGTCTGTATGAGTGTCAGTCATATTCCATTTCCACCCATGACAGTATATATCATGGAGCAGTTAGACAATACTCTTTAGCCTTTGGCTCCTATGTCCTCTTATTGATGTCATATAGACCAATCACGTGTGCACATCGGAAAACTGCCTTTACAACACAGCCATTACCACGCATTACCATTTCAACACAGTTGTAACAACGCTAGTGCCATTACAACGCAAACCATTACAACGAAAATTTTACAACACTTATGCCTTTACAATGAATTTCGTTGTAAAGGTACAAATGGTAAAGACATAGGCGTTTTCAATTTAAGTGTTAGATAAGTATTAAGGGCATTATTACGAGTAAAAAACATATAGATTTATTTATATGACTACTTATGTACACATTTATAGGATACCACTATATTAATAAGAACATTAATAGTATGGGACAGCAAAACACCACAGATCGAAAGATGTGGCAAGTGCTGCCTTTTCCATTGTGATGATCAGAATGTGGCTTTATCGAACCCCCTCTGCTATTACTCCCCCTCTAATATCAGCATTGACATCACCAATTCCATCTCCATAAAAGGTCAGAATTACTCCATGACTCCTATGTTAATAAACAGAAAATGGCTGCAGGCAGGTGAAGAGAAAATAGTAGTGGTGGAAATTATTTGTAATTCCTATCTGCAGTCTTTCCATCATCCTCTTAGAGTAGATTAAGAGTAGTTTCTCCCATTTGCTTTGTTTGTGGATGTGTAACAACAGGATGTTTTTGTAGCAGGAACGAAAAAAAAGCTGTGCTGCTGCAGCTTCTGATGACCTAAGTATGTGTATGGGTGCAGCCACAACTGCGCTGAGAGTGATGAAGGGCACGCCATCTTTGACGTGTTGGTAGTGGTTTGGCAGGGTATTCTTGGGTGGGTTGTGATCTGGTTTTTGAGAGATGTGTGTGGGGGCCTCTGCACTACTGTTGATGGTGTCTGGTGATTCTGAGGATTCCAACAGGGTATAGGGAGGACGGCTTCCAAGTGTTGTGGCCAAGAGCCTAGTTCTACTACATTTATTTTTCAAACAATGGGAGCAGCGCACCTTGAGTTTCCTTTTTTTCTTAGAGATATCTGAAGTTGTGGTCTGTGAGGCTACAAAATGAAGACATTCATGCAATGATTTCTCCTTTGGTTACATTGACCAGGACTGGGACAGAGTTTCAAGGGCCACATGAAGGTTTGAAAAAGTCACAATTAACAGACATTTCAGGTCTCCAATGCAAGAGACATTGCAGTATAATAAATAACATTCTGGAATAAAGAGAGTGGATTGTTAAGCAAAACAAGAGGCATTTGCGAGTCAATTTAAAAAAATCATTATATTTCTTAGAATGCATTAGGCACACAGGCTTTCAGAGGGGGGTCATGGCATACAAATTGAATATTGCAATTTATTGATTTCAAATTCTGCAATTGTACACATATTCCTGCCTCTCCATTCTTCGCTTCTCTGGAGGTTATCAACCTATTTCATATTCTTCCGTCCTCATAATAGGCAGCATCTGCATAGGTTCGGCAGTACAGAGCTGAGGTGCCAATGGGGTGTGTTGTGCAGCAGAGAGGTGGAAAAGGGTCAAAAGGGTAACAGGTTTGTGGTGGGAAAAATTACCACTAGGTAATAACAAACTCCATTGACATTTCTCATAGCAGCCTTAAAGAGGATCACACAGAATGCGGGGATGAGGAGGAGCACAGCGCTTACAGGATCCAGACAAGAAGCAGATTCTGGAGCATTGACCTGGTGGAGAAACATCTTATTTCACTTCCCCATCTCACTTCCTGCAACCAAGTGACACCTTCCACACATATACAATCTGTCTCCTCCTCAAAGGGATTTTGTCCTTCCACTCAAGGTCACCTAGGGCCAGATGTACAACCCTTACATTTTGCGACTCGCAAATTGCGTCGCTTTGCGACTCGCAATTTGCGACTTGCAAAATTCAATTTACAACAGCTTCTCAGACACTGTTAGCGATTCCTAATGGGGTCGCCAATTGCCTACCTCATTAATATTCATGAGGCAGGTGCTATTTGCGACCCCATTAGGAATGGCCAGCACTCACAGGGATGGTGGCCTGCTGGGGTCAGCAGACCACCATGTCTGTGACTGCTTTTTTTAAAAAGCACTTTTTTTTTCAAATGTAGGAAAATGGGTTGCATTTAAAAAAGAAAAATGAAATGTTTCTGTTTTATTTTTTAAGAGCAGGCAGTGGGATCACTGCCTGCTCTTAAAAAATATTTTTGCACACACTCAGAAAGGGGAAGAGATCCCCTGGGAACCCCTTACCGTTTGTGATTACCTTACACCTACTTGAAGTAGGTGGTAAATTGTGAGTGTTTTGCGGCCGCAAATGCGGTTGCAAAACAATGGTACATACCATTGTGACTCGCTATTAGGAAGGGACGCCACTTCCTAATACCAAGATTCGTAAACGCTATTTTGCGAGTCACTGACTCGCAAAATAGCGTTTGTACATGCCAGGACCCTTTTTGTGGTCGCAAACGGGCCTAATTCCCGTTTGCAACTGCAAAAAACGGTCGTACATTTGGCCCAAGGTAGCAAGTCTACACAATCGCATGACACATGATGAGTAAGATCAGTCAGATCTGGATCCCTTCGTCTTCATAGATGAACTGTCCTGCCAATTTAGCGTTGTACGATATTTTAATGTCTGGTGTCTGTGTTTCTTTTCAGTGCTATTTAAGCTACAGTCACTTGAAGATAGCGTTCACGGCAGAACTGGCCGTAGCGGGCACCGGGCATTTCCCCGGTGGGCCACCAGGGTGGGGGCCAGATTTGGGCCCCTGGGGGGCCGTTTTTGTTACAGGACCGTTTTTGCAGCATAGCTGCAATCTCGGCCCCTGTAACAAAATCGGCCGAAACCGGACCTGGCAAACAGCTCGGCCACGCCCCCAATCCCTTGGGGGGGTGGGGGGGTGGGGGGGCGGACGAGCACTTTACCAGGGCCGGGGTTTGTTCCCAGTCCGGCCCTGGTAGCGTTTTTGTAATGTGTGACTCAGCAGAATGTTGAGGTATTGTGCTGCAGGGTTTAGTGTGATATGTTACAGTGATCAGAATTAATTCGGCTAATGGTACAGCGCATGTGATAAAACAGAAAGGACAAGAAATGTGTTGGGCCATCGTGTCATTTGAAGACTGAATAGTTGGCACACTCCTCCTCCTATCACAAACAAAGATGCGTGATATCACACATACTTTTTCAGCAACATAACAAAAGCATTTATGAAAGAGTTTTACGTTTCCATGGCGATTGTGACCCAGTCATGTAGAATTAATTACAATTAGCAGGTCCAGAAACGGTACGTGACCCAGATGTACAGGGTGAGGCATGGATGCTTAGTTTCAAACTAGTCTGAACAAAAGTTGCGCAGCTCTGACGCGTCACTCAGATCAACGTGAAGAGAATGAATCCTTAAGGACGCCATGCATTAAATCTCAGCAGCAAAGAAAGGCGAGAGCTCGTTAGGTGTGCTAAGAACTGCTGCAGTTGGTCTCAGAGCAGCGTGGTGGTTGAAGGTGGGTCTGTAACAGCCCAAGGATTGGCAGCCTAGATTTGAACACCATCCACAGAAAACACCCACTGGTGAGCAATTAAAGGAATGTTGTTCTAAAACTAGATGAGGTTCGGAGATGGAGGAATCCATTGAGGGATTCTGTAAAGTTGACATGAACTCAGTGCACATCACCTGCTCACCAGAGACTTACGAAGCCGGGCTGATTTTCATTGCAACCCGAACTCTCGCAGCAGAACTGCTCAGGCTACCCTTAGGGCAATTCAGTCCGCAGCTGAACCTGACATTTCTGCCATTTTATATCTCCATCACCAGTACTCTCCAACCAGCAATAGGCTACAAGACATTTGCATATGTGGAAAAATGCAGCATTGAAAACACACTACAATCTGTGCAAAGTACTGATGCTCTGGACAGGGTGATTCTGTAACATCATGCCTCATGGATCACATAAACGCACACTTGATATTTTGTAACTTTTCCGGATGACTTTTTGAGAGACCCTAAAATATCATATGCTATAATATATTTTATGACTCGCCTACTGTACAGTGCATGCACTGTCTGTTATGAGACGGATTGTTAGCTTGCAGTGGCTTTAGATCCCACCCATTGCTTAACACCTAGCTGGCTTCATTGTCACTCTCATTTGCTTGCTTCTTCGTTAGAAAGTGTGGGCTTTCTATTGCTTTCTTGTGTTTGTCTGTCTTGAACGCATTACTGTGTCCTTATATTGCTTGATTTTTTAGCCACTAAATTTTTAGGTTTCACCTGCACAGAGCTTGCACTGTGCTTGAGAAATCTATTGTTTTTAATATAAAACCTAAAAGGGACCTACATCCCACTTTCTCTCTTTCCTGGCTTCTCATTGATTCCTGTGTGAAGTCTTCGATTTCGATTGACTGTAGCATATTTTGGTATATTTGCCAGTGCTTATTCCTCGTCTGCTTCTCTTATCAGTTTCCCGCTGCCGAAATACTGTTAACATACGCTTTGGTCGAACTATATTTTCATAAAAGTTTGCCTTTGACTCTTGCAGCATATTTAAATAACAATTTATCACTCAGAGAGATTAAGTGATTTCATAGAATCACAGGATGCAACGCGGCGCCACCAAGACTTGAACCGAAATCCCCAGCTCTTGAGTTAGCAGCTTTGCCCACTGCCCCACATCCTCTCCACTCCTGTGCTATCTGTCAGGGAGTGTTTCCTTCTCCCGAATGATGATTGATGAAAACAGCTCTTTGTTCATTACATAGGCAAAACTGATGCATTACCAATGCTTGTCTTTTTGTGTAAGCACTCCATGAGAGTGCAGGTGTTTTCCAGCTGTCTCCCTAGGGTGCTTCTCTTCCTATCTCCATGCTGCTTTCTCTCGCACGTGGCTCTCCCCAACTCCTCTATGGTGTGTTTGTTCTTGTGTGCTCCGCCACCAGCATTGCTTTATCTCCTGTGTGCGTCTTCCCCTCCCAGCTCCATGCTACTTACTCTCTTGCTCATTTGTTTTTCTACGTCACCCGCCACGCTTAATGTTGCTCTCCTTCTCGGCTGCTTGCTCCTCATCTGCCCCCTGGGTTGCTCCCGCCCACCCGCACCTGCTTTGAGGCTTCATCCCTCATTAGTCGCTCATGTTGCCACTGCAGTACCTCATCCGTGTTGCTTTGCTCATCTGCTTGCCAATAAAAAACACCTTCACATGCTTTTTTTTTTTATTTGGCGGTCAGAGTTGGATCAACAAATAGAAGAAAAATCAGCTGTGTTAATTTGTAGGCATACGCCTACAAAATGATACAATACGCTTTTTTCTGATTTAGCTACGATAAATTGAGGATCGCAACGCTGTACAGTGTGGCTAAAAGATATTAGCAAAGCCATTAGGTCCCACAGATGACACCTATTGGTGTTGCCAATGTTTGTTGTGAGAGTTTCCTCCTGAAAGCAATTCCTTTCCTGTCAAGAATAGTGCTATCCATTTGTTTTACATGCAAAGAGGTTACAGACTTGCAAGTTTGCACATGCCAGTGTGCCCATAATATCTATGACATCATTGGGAAGTAAGGGTGGGCAACTCATCACATGCAAGCAGGCCGCCTACGTCAGAGGAAGACAGGCCCTTCAGGCTTTGAGGCAGCAGACTACTGGGCAGTCACCTGATAAGACTAAGGGAAGACACATAGAACAGGCTATTTTGAGGACCTCACCTATAATAAAAAGCCACATATGCACATGATTGATAAAGATTCACTTAGGATCTATGTACCCCGAGTTGTAGGAAAGTACAACAAAGAAAACGAAAGCCCTAGAAGTTCATAAACGGCTGCACAGACTCCACTTGAGGCCTTGTGGCTATTTTAATTGTTTTGATTACAATTGTTTGGATATGTTCTCGAGCAACAACAGCCATTAGGGATGGGACCTTCGTGGCTAAAAAAAACCTCTCTTCTGTGAAAAACACATTTTCGAATCTCGTTAGAGATGATGAAAGAGCTTTACCCCCCACTGCCTATAATCTTTCACGATTTCGTGACACGCCTTAAATAACAACCGTGTTCTCTTCCAACACCACACACACGCACACACACACCCACATGACACACGCACGAGCAGTGTCCATTCTTCTTCCTTATGTTGTGCTATATATGTATAGATTTATATAGATATATATATATTACCAAAATATTAGCAAGATGTTCATTTTGAAGCATTCAGTTTGCAGCGTGGGAAAAACACATCACCCTATATGAGTGGGAGGTTTTGAATTTGGAAATATACATCTCTGTTGACTAAGACAATGACCTAAGTTACCACGTCAGAGAAAAGCCACAATCAATGCTCGACATTCTTGATGGTCAGACGTATTTTCATTGTTTATTTTGTTGCCAGTTGGTAATAGTTCTCCTTGTTGCCTGTGTGTAATGAGGGCACAAAGCCACGTCTTCTCTGTTGGAAGTTTTGTTCGAAGACAAAGCCCACATCTACCAAATTGTAACTCACTGGGGATGCAGCGTGGCCTTAACAACCTTTTCGCCCCTTCTCAGCCTGTTAAGGCAAATCTATATGCAGGTGGCCAAAAATACATTTAAAGGTTAAGCTACATTTTACATGTATCATTTAATGTTATTCTTGATTTGGAAATGTATACATAATCTAGAAGGCAGGAGGGCATGGTGTGGTTCCTTAAACATATTGAGGCCTAGCTCAATAATAGTTATTGGGAAACATGGAAATAGGAAGGAAACCAGAGGAAACGTTGACTAGAACTACTGATTCCCGATTGGACTGGTGTATACGCAGGGGGATCACTTAAGCAATGGGACACACTGAGGCATAAACCATGAGTAAGAATCAAGAGTTTAGATCCATGAACAGTGAAAGGAGCCCATTGCTTTGAAGTTACAGAATTGAAATCACTTAAGCCCTCATTCTTAGAAGTGCTGGGGAACGGCATCAGTAGTAACCCTAGCAGAAGGATTACTATATCTCAGGCGTGCGATTAAAGGATTCCTGCAAGAAATCCTCTGAGAAAAGGGTCATTACGGCTTGAATTGGAGCTTCCTCAGTGATTTCCTTACGTTTTTCGCCCGCTCCTGGTATTTTTCTGGGTTTTTTTCCGAAATGAGTGTAAAGAAAGCGTACAGTAGTGTGGTTTATAGGGTCAGCTTGTAATTTTGATACAGGCAGCATTTCGGGTTCTGTCTTGTTGAAAGTAGAATAGATCCCACAATAAGGGCAGTTTTATGGTAGACTGCAGAAATACGAAGGGAAAAAAAGAGCCAAAGAGGACAAACATAATTTGGCCCGCAGGAGAACTGAGAGTCGAGAACGGCAAAAGAATGAGGGTGGGGTGACAAGAAATCCAGAATCTGCATATTTGAATATGTGGGAATTGGAGAGTGAAAGGGCATCCTAATGATGCAGGATATAAAGATTTGGGAATTATCCTCGTGGATAATAGCTGCCAACAGAGTTTAAATGCAAAAGTGCAGGAACTTTAGCAGAGAGTCTTGAGGGTTTCTGCACCAATGGAGGGTAAGGATGAGCACCGAAATATGCTAAAGATAAAACAAATATTACTAATACAACTTCAGAAAGTGAAAAGCAAAGAACAGCAAAAACGGTGACACCCGGTATATGGCAAAAAACAAACAGGGTAAACCACAGTGTTAACAAATCAACTGGTGGTTCATGAAGAATAGGCATTAATACATGTTTGGTGTGATGCAAGGATGTAAATTAGATAATGACAGTGAATAAGGCCATTTCGGTTGGATGGATTCCACTAAACTAGATTGCATACAGGCAAAAGAGATCAGAGAGTAAAGGAAGCAGGGAGATGGACTTTGTGTTCTCATGGGTGGATGGGCCCATGTTGGGTTAATTAAGTAGACTTGAACATAAGTATCTTAGAATCATTTGTGAAAACAACCAATGAGAATGAAGACCTTCGAATTAAGGAGAGATCCAGAAAGATTGGTTAGAGGGTAGATATGACAGCATGCTGAGCTAAAGAAAGAGCGGGGTACCAATATAATACCAACTATGATGTTAATACGGAACCACATCACTATGCTCTGTTAGTTCTGGAGCAACAGACGGGTAAGCTGAAACAATTATGCACCCAACAAATCAGTTAAAATAAAGTGAAAATGGATGCCAAACCTATTGTGTCATACCTCTAATCAGCTGAATCGGTATTTAACATTTAAATTATTATCACAGAGAGTGGTCTGAACACTCAAATATAATGTTAAATGAAATGGGGTAACTACATCACCCCGAAATTATTCAAAAATATCCCCGTGTCTCCCATAGAGCCAAAAGGCCAGCACGAATCTTCATTTTGATTTTCAAAGTTACAGTGCACAACACCAACTTGTTTCCACTTGAGTAGTTTGATTTTCTTTTTAACCATTTTCTGATAATCCTGTTTGTACTTCTCCCCTGCAAAGGGGTGCAGTCACCTTCAATAGTGTTTTATGGCTATGCCTTAATACAGAGACGGTCTAGTGATAGCAGAATCCTGGGAATAATATGGCCTATTTGTATTCTCTCCAATGTGATACTTTTTCAAGAGACCTCTCGTTAAGTTTGACCTCTGTGATGGGTTTACAATGTTTAACAGTGCGTCAGCAGGACACGATGTTCCGTACTTGTATGGAGGTGGGTGTATGTGTGTGTGTGTGTGTGGGTGTGTGTGTAAAACATTACAGTGTTGGTTTGCTCCGCAGATTCTATTTTTGGGGATATGTACTATAATTATGAGTATATAATAAACAGGAACCTGCATTCCTTTTATAAAAGTCAGTCTCCAATGTTCTTATGACACTTCGGTTGTGACATCTCTAGTCACCTGTAAAAACGAAATGATGTACCTGCTCAACTGTAATAACTTATTACAGTTGAGCTGTGACATCATAAGGCTGGCTGCCAGAGCCAACAGCCAGAGGGAAAGGAGGTCATCGAGCATAATTACAGCTGGAGTCTAAGTAATGAATATGAAAACTAGCTTTTCGCACTTCGGATACATTTTACTAAAATGAACAGTGATCAG
Organism: Triturus cristatus; assembly: GCF_964204655.1. Lineage (NCBI taxonomy): Eukaryota > Metazoa > Chordata > Amphibia > Caudata > Salamandridae > Triturus > Triturus cristatus. Next base: position 622,559,682 of record NC_140585.1, read on the forward strand.
CTGAAAGGAGCTCTTTATGGCAACATGTTTATTTATTTTTTGTACTATGGGTCATTACAAAAAATAATCTCTCTGCATGTTTCTACAAATTCTGTGCGACAGCGTTTTTTAATCTTACAGTTTCATGACCCTAAAAAGTAACTCGGTCTTCAGCCTCGTTCCGCTCTGTGGTCATGGTGCTCCTCGGTATCCTTATAATGTACGCATGGGGTATTTTAGCCCAGATATAGATGTTTACTTGGTGCCAGATGGGCTCTCTGTTGACTTCCATCCAAATTCCAAATTTAGGCATACACTTGACTGGAACCTAAATTGTCCAATCTGGACCACTAATCTAACTTTCTCAATTTTCTTAAAATAAGACATGTTGTAAGAAGACCATTTTTTCGTGCTTATGGATTTCCACGTTTCTCTCAATACTCCTGCAAAATACAGCAAGGAGTGCTGCCGTGCATAATACATCTGTCCCTTGACCTGACTCTGAACATAACATGCAGACTCACTCACAGCATTTTTGTGAGGAAGATCAACTGATGCCTACCCTGGAATGCCACACTACAGCAGATTTAGGGCTCCGTTTCATAATGCCGGTCCGTAGGAGTTTAAAAATCACTGCAGACTTGTGGCTCAATTTCACACAGCATCTTGTCTATCAGGAATTCCAAAATCACAATCTGTAGAGATTCAAGAGGCTAGTGCTGTAGCGTCACTAGAAATGTCATAAAAGATTGAGTCCAGGATCCAAGACGTAGACCACATGGAGTAACCTTTACTGCAAATCTTGGTTACCTTTGCCCTTAGTGTTGTCTTAAATTCCTGAGAGCACCTAAACTATGAGTTCTTGAGGTAATGTGGCGGGTGTAGTGAACACTTAGCAGCAAAAGAGACCAGTTACGGCTGTCATGACTTGCAGGTGGGAGACCGGGGGGGTTCCCTGGGAGAGGGTCGTGCGGTGGGTGGTTTCATTTAAAATAAAAATTCAATTAAAAAGTTAACTTACCTTCGCCGGCCCGGTTCCGCATCGTCTCAGCTCCTCTCCTGCTCCCTTGCCTCCGGGACGCCGACCAGCCAGGCGCCTATGGGGAGGCCATTTTCTGTATTTAGGCTGCATGCAGCCTACATGGAGAAAAGGCAGAGTGCGCATGACTGGTGTGGTCGGCCTCAGAGGGCCAACCAAACAGTCAGCGCCCTCAGCAGTGGGCAAGCCACTCCTGCCCTAGAGCAGACCCGCCCTCCTGCCCACAACCAAACCCTTCTGCTATTTATTACCATTTTCTGTTTCTGCTTCTCGCACTGCGAGAAAGCAGTGGGGCAACGCAACTCCACCCGAGTGGACGAGCAGCCCCTGAAAGAGACTGATTTGGCCACTTGTGATGAGAAGAGGATCACGTAGGAGCCTTGATTGGTAGCCTTCATCATCTAATAGGAAATATACCCTCGGTCAGTGTCTATCTAGTAGCCAAAGTCAAAACAACTATTTCTGAGTCTTCATCTGACATACTGATATATTAGATTTGTAGTAGTAACTTACACATCATGCACTCTCAGTGTAATCTGATGTCTACGTTTTTATCACTTCTTTGTTCACATAGACTGTACGGAAAATGATCTGCATCCCAGACTCTTCTAGGTATATTTATTACACGCTTCACTGACCTGTAGAGAGTTTCTTTCCACACACATTCTTTATAGCAGGGTTGGTTATTACATTAACTCAATAGTCTCAGAACACGGATTCTAACAAATTCTCCCGTGTTCATTTCTCTTTTTATAAGCTCTGATTGTTTGTTTTTTGTTTCAAAATACATCAATTGCAGATTTTGCGTGCCATACCTGTACCCACATTACGAGTCCATTTTGTTATATACATGTCTGATATTGTTAAATGTAAAATTTCTTTAATGGATTTCGGGCAAATTGTTCATTTCATCGTGAGGTAGCTATGTTCATCAGCATAATACGATCTTGAGGACGGTTACGTGTGTTTTGGGAGAATAACCAACGTAAAGAGAGTGGTTCTGATGAAATGTCTCTCTCGAAACCATGCTGACAATTTTGTTTTGATCAAAAATGGGTTTCAGCAGGTGGACGAATTCAATCTGGCAAAATAATCCATTCTTGAGGCTGTTCGCCTTTTTGGCCCTTAAGGGGCACCCCCTCCCGCTTTACTCCTATTAACAACAAACTCCTCCATTTCAATCCTGCTTCCCTTCCTTTCTTTTTAAAGCCAATCACTCCCCTTGCCTTGTTTTGGTACCCTATTTCTTTTTTTAAACATTAACAACATATATGCATTTAGCTGGTTTGAAAAATATCAGTATCACAATATTGAAACAGGCCAAACTTACTAAAAACACAAGTAATAGTTAATTCCACCAAAACAATTTAATAGTCATGCAACATTAGTATAAATATTTCTATCACGGGATGCACGCAAAAAGAGCATAATATTATAGAAGGTCTTTTTTTATCAAGCGCAAAAACAAGCTTGATGTTTTATTGTTTGATTAAAAAAAATTCTGCAAACACGTAATAATAAATGTAAATCTATATCATTGTCTTCTCGATTACGCTCCTATCAAATATGCAAATAAGAATTCCTCGAATCACAACCCTGCCTTTACACATCGCCTTTAAATGCACCAGAGTGGAGAGCCATCCTAACATGATTTTATAGGGCCCCCCTTTATATTGGGTGCATATGTAGGATTTAGCTGCTCATTGACAATTAATACTCTAAATCATCTGAGCATTGCTTAACATGTAAATTGTTTAGAAGGAAGGCTTTGACCAATGTGCGGTATAAAGTAATAAATCACACAGGATGCTCTTCCCTCTAAATACTTATCTCCTATACTAGGTATTTCTCTACTCTCACCATCACTCACCACAGGAAGTGGTGCCCAGTTCAAGAGTTGAGTTAGACGGAAGATGTTGTTTAGTCTCAGTTGGAAGTCGTTTGCACATTGCTCTGTGCTCCTAAGGTTTCCTCCTTTAAACAGGGCAAACAGCCATATGTTTCTCTTATCTGTCCATCTCATATAAACTCCATCCAAAATACCTGTTTGCAACTCCAAATTTCCTGTGATTGGCGCTAGGAGAGGAAAGATAGCTCATAGTGGATCTTATCCTAAATGCGCTATTTCAATATCTCAAGGTCGTTTTTGTGGATTGCAATAGAGTACGCTGATGTCTGTGGGAGAGCCGCAGCAGATGGTGTGGAGAATCTTGCATACCTTTTGATCCTGTTGGCAGCAAGGCATCTCTCTATTATTGGCGTGTGCCAATTGACTTGCTGTGATATATATAGCTAAATATGGGGCTCCCAGGCCCCCTTACACAGGAGTCCTCCTAAACAATGCCCTGGAGACTCTTGGCTTCCTATTGTTTTATATGAATTTCCATAATCTTCTCTGTATGCTTTTAAGTGGTTCTAGTGGCAGTATTAAAATGATCTGGTCAGGTATAGCAATCTGGGAAGAAAGTTTATCTTGATGCAATTGATTCTCCCTATCCAAGAAATTAAGAGCTTTCTATACCCGTTATTAGACCCTTTATAGTGTGTCTAATAACGGTGGGACATTGCTATCTAAACGTTTGCCCCTCATTGTCTTCTCTACATTGAAGGCACCTGAGATATTCTATGTTCACCCACAAGCAGGCACCAGCACAATGAAGTAAAGGCAAACAATTATAACTAAACATAATTCTCACTCAGTAAGACGTGTGCCATCTGATTAATCAATTTGAAAGTAATTCACTTGATATATTTAGGGCCTTATTTAGGTTTTGGCTGAGTGCAGTGGTCTGCCTGCCACATTACCGATAGGTCACAGTGATTATTGTCCTGCCCTGTAGAAGGCGTGCTACCTTCACATAACTTTCCTTTCCCCACGCAGAGGGAAATAGCTCCCTGCACATCAGGACCATTTACCTGTTGCTCGGAGAAAGCAAACTCCCACTTTGAAAATATATTTACTCTGAACTAAAAAGCTTGCAAAATGAGCACTTAAACCACAATGCTCACTCAACAAACCTTCAATGATGTGAAGGTGGTGGCTCCATTTTGTTTTATAACTAATGCATTTTGAGCATGCTACAGAATTTTCCAACATGGACCACTTATCACTCGGTATAATAAAGCATACAATGTTGCCATGCATCTCCTTGTGTATAGGTCTACAGAGCAATATCATGGTTGCACCTCCCCTCGCCCCCTCCCCCCCGCCACTAACTCCAGGCAATTATTTTGTTCATTTCTCAATTCAGCTCAATAATTGTTACAGTTTTTTCTACAGTTCAGGCAAAATTTTGGTGGTGGCTCCTTTCACAGCTTAGAGCTCCACATCAGGGTAGACTTGATCTGTAAATACGGCAGGCAGTCCTCCACTAGGGAGACGGATGTCACGACCACCTCCAGTTGGTGCATTAGAGGACAATCTGTCAGGGTCTAAATGACCCTGATACACTCCAAATAATCCCAGTCTACATCTCTTAATCAATCAATGACTTATTTCCTCACCATCTGCTTTAAATCACCTTTGGAATAAGAACATTCTCAATACATCTCCAGCATCAAGAAGCACCTTCTGCTAGCGGCCATGAAAAAGCCCTAGTGATGAATCAGCATATGCTAAGCCATACAACATTAAAATTGAGGATTTTAATGCCTTTTGTCAGAGAGCAACACTAATTCATATCTAATTTCGTGATCTGACATAACCTGCCTGGGCCCAGTTTTCTTTCAGAGCATCCTCAGTATGGCCCAAATCAGTAAAGAAAGCAGGCAGTCAAAAAGCTGCACCATATATGAACGAAGAGGCAGTGTTGGCCAAATATGTTTTTTTTTAAAGTGAGTTTTTAGCTGTGAAGGACATTAGTCTGCAACCTTCCTTTTTCTTGGAACCAAGTCCCCTATTGTAGCACTTGAGTCTCAGCATACTGAAACAGAGCAGAGCGGCCCAAGGCCTAATCTGGGGAGGTGGTGGGGGCTAGTAAGCCAATTAGCTTGTAAGCAACAAACAACACTCAATAATTAATTGTCCATTTTCTTGTGAAAAGGAAAAGCACTCTATTATGCATATACTACAAAATACTTCACAGGTATGTACAAGAAGGCAGATGGAAATATTTATGGTGACACCCTCATAACACGTTACACCCCTAGTGAGCCCTGAACTCTATAACCACAATACCCTCACCTCTTCTAGACAAAATATAAGGGGCTGTTCTTATCAAAAAGGCAGGCTTACTGGCTTTGTCATGGAGTAACTATGTTAATAAAAACCAGAAGTACTCATATACAGCTGATGCAACACCAATAAAATCATTGTGGATCATACCATGTTACATTGACATTCATTGAGGCCTGTTATGACTTACTGTTAACTTTGCTTTTGTCGATAAAGCATTTTAAACATGTTAGTGACCTTCATTAAACTATGCAATATTAGACTGTTAACTCTGTGCTTATCAATAAAACCTTTTTATGACCTTGATTAAAATGTATGTTATTTTGTTATCACTTTTATGAAAGTATTATCAATTTCAATATAGGTGCACATTTCTTCTACTTTCAACATGCTGCAAGCGCAGCAATAGGAACCACCAACTAAAGCTGCCACACCCCAGTTCCTTTGTGTCAAAAAGCACCAGCTTCAGTAGTGCTTGAAAACCTCTCCCAGAGTCATAAAGATACTGCCTGGGAGACTTAGGTAGACGTCTGCTAGAAGGTTTCCAAGGGTGCTCTGGAAACACTGGCAGTCCACAAACATGCTACTTCATTCATTGGCAATTTCCTTGATCTTCCAAGGGCACTACAAAGAAAAATATGAACATTTATGACCCCTCCCCCCCCCCCAGAAAATATTGGGGAGCGCCTTTCCTCATAGCGGTGAATAATGACTGAGCGGGTTCTTCCGCTTTGCAACTATATGCTTCTTAACTAACAGTAGCTTGTGCCTTGTTTTCTTGTTCTTGCTCCTGGCCCTCTGTTGGGGCATCCAGCATTTGCTGGCATCTTACGCAGTATGGAGAGCAGATTCCTGTGTAGCCTGGCTGGCTCCCCGCCTGGCTGACACAAATCCTGTGCCGGGGCAGGAGTCAGCATATTCCTCTTTTCCTGCACTTATTTGAGCTGGTGGGGTGGTACAAGCAGTGTGCTTCCTGTCTCTACCAGTCACCGGATTGAGGAGCAGTGGAAGCACACCACATTAGGAGTGTCGCTGCCTTCATTTCTGTATCTACTGTCCCAAATAGATGTGGTCCCCAAGGAGAATTCCAATTGCATCAGGACCTGGAGAGTGAGATCCCCAGGAGCAAGGTCTTCTCTGGGGAGGGTTTCCCGCATACATCCCCACCCATTGAGGATTAATTACAGAGGGTGTGCCAATATATAGGTGCTCGGCCTTCCCTGGGGGGAATTCAAAACATTTCTGCAGAGCATTATGTGGTTTGTTTCCACCTAATTTCCCCGGGTGGCCAAAATTTGTGATGTGTTTTCTCCAGCCTCGTAGGGCTGATTTGCACAGGAGAGGTGGTGCTTCACTCCTGGTGGTTCCGAAAGATTTTCCAGGCCTCCTGGCTTGTAAATGTATTTAGTGTTGTGGAGCTGGGTAGCTAATGCTTCTGGTGTTGAACCTGTCCTGCGTCTAAGTTTCTGGAACCTACATTCTCTGGCGGGGTTCTTCAATAGCCCCTCCACAGCTCACTGGCATACTACCCTCCTGTTAGACCTGGCATCTTTGGCGTGGTTACCCCTGACTTTTTGCCTCTACCTCCTGTATTTTTGATGCTATGCTGGATTTCGTTTTTGCTGGTTTAGATGCTTGGGGCACTTTGCCACTGCTGATCAGTGTCAAAGTGCAAGTGCTCCCTTGGTAAATTGTTATATTGATTGGTTATCCATGATTGGTATATTTGTTTCACCTGTTAGCCCCTAGTAAAGTGCACTGCGTGTGCCAGGGCTGGTGATTCAAATGCTACTAGTGGGCTGCAGCACTGATTGTGCCACCCACAGGAGTAGCGCTAAAATGATGTCTTAGGCCTGCTTGCAGTGCCTATGTGCAGTCTAGGACTGCCATGTCGACCTGGCCAGTGCACCCACTGACCAGGCCCTTTCTGTACATGTCAGGCATCCCTATGGTGGCCCTAGGTACCCCCCGCCCCCGGGCTGGGTGCAGTGTATCTGAAAGGTAGGGCATGTACTGAGGTGTGTAACATGCCCTGGTAGTGAATTAAAGCCATTTTCGTTTTTCACTGCTGAGAGGCTATCTTGCCCATAGGATAGAATGGGGAAGGCTGTTTACATGCCTATCTTCCCATAAGGGCAAGATAGAAAATCCAAGTTTGGTATCTTTGTGTGCAGAATTTAATTATACATCTTTTTAGCAAGATGGTTTTTAAATTCACTGTGTGAGAATAGCTCTTTTTAGAAAGTAGCTATTCTCCTGTTTAACCTTCCTGTGTGCCTGTGTGCTGGTTGGCTGACTGGTGTCATGTGATGGGCTAGGTGGCTCCAGGAGCCTGGATGAGTCAGCAGCAGGGTGAATAGGGAGATCTGCTTTAGATGGGTGGGAGGAATAGTCCCTGGGTTTGAATAGGGCTGCCCCTGCCAGCACAAAGCTGGCTCCACCCCCTGCTGGCCAGGCTGAGGACTCTGCCTCTGCTGGCACAAAGAAGGCTCCACCTCCTGCTGAGCGTCTAACGACCCTGCCCCTCACTCTGAAAGGAACCAGGTGCTCCAGAGCAGAGCACACCCTGGAACCGGTTTGAGCAGGGGAATCCCCCCACTGGAACAAAGAGAGACAAAGGTTTGGAGGGGTATAAGAAGAGGACCCCAGACACCTAAACTTTAGATCACTTTGGAACTAAGAAGAAACCTCTGCCAAGGAGAAAGCTGAAAAGGACTGAAGAGGAGAAGACTGCCTGCTTGCTGTTTTGCTTTGCTGCCAAGGAGAGGGGAAGGACTTTGCTGTGTCCCCTTCTTTTGATTCTGATCTCCAAGGGCCTGAGAAGAGCTGGCTCCCTGTTAAGAAGTCCCAGGAACAAAAGGACTTCACCACCAGCTACCCTGGAACTCTGCTGAAGGAGTTCTGACCTGCCTTGGAGTGCTTGCCCAGTCTTGGGGCCTCAGGAGGTCGTTTTGCTGTGTTTTGGGAGCTGGGAAGCAGAAGCGTGAAAAAGAGTAACTGGTACCCAACGCATCATCCGATTGCGTGTCGCAAGAACGAGAGTGCGAGGAGAATTTCATCGCGGCGTCATCACAGCACCCGGAGTCCCCGCATCGCCGAGTGCGTCGAGCATCGTCCCGGTGCGAGAAGATTCCTGACGCTGCGAGGGTCGTCGCAGAACCAGTTTGCGGGCCGAACCACTGCCGGTGCGTGAAAGTATCCAGTCGCTGCGTGCGTCGACGCAGAGTCCCGTTCCGTGGCGCATCGAGAGTTGCGGCGCCGGAAGTCAACGCTGCGCCGCGCATCGTGCCACTTCGAAGAGTGTCGCATCGAACCTGTGCGTGAAGCTTCCCCCTAAGAAACCTACGCAACGAAAGCCAAAGTCATCGCATCCTCCCCCTACAGATCGGAGCCGGCGCATCCACCTCTGCTGCGTGAAGCAGGGCTGCTGCAAAGCCTCCCCAAGATCTCAGGAGTATCGCATCGCCTTTGCCATCTTCCTTGTTATAGCTTTTGGGAACGTTATCGCAACTACAGGTACTGTTGGGCACGAGAGTGTCGCATTGTGTGCATTGAGAGTCGCATTGTGCAAGACACTGACTTTTACATCCTGGAGTACTTTATGCAAACTCTTGAACTATCTTTAAAGTAACCTTTTGAATTATATGTTGGTTTGTCTGTAGTATTTGGTCTTGTGAAGTTTTTAGTAAAGATACATTATTTTTCTAAAACTGGTGTGGAGTAAATCTGTGGTGTTTTCACTGTGTTACTGTGAGTGTTGGTACAAATACTTTACACATTGCCTTTGATAGCCTAGACTGCTCAGGCCAAGCTACCTAGAGGGTGAGCAGGGGTTATCTTAACAGTGTATCCCCCTTTCCCTGACTAGAAGCAAGGGTCCCTACTTGGACAGTGGTACCTACCCTGCCAACTAGAGACCCCCAGATCTAACACCTCCCTGCTGCACTCCTTAGGCACCATGGTTTTGCCCATCTTGCAGTGCACCTGTGTGGTAGCAGCAGCGGAGTCAGTGGCTCCTACCCTGATCAGGGTCACCCATCTGCATGACCAGTTCAGAAAAGATCCATTAGTACCAGCCTCGGTCCCCCCAAGCTTGTCCACACCTCGTGTCCCTTAAAGGATAGAAAGGGGACCAATGCCACTGGCCTTAGAGGAAAATTCATAGTCCATGAAGGCCAGTGGAAGTCAAAGACCTTTGCTTCATACTTGCAGTGTAGTAAAGCGGCTTCTTCTTCCAGCTGGGCATTACTCCTGTGTCTTCGCTCCCAAGTCCAATGAATTCTCTACAGTCCCTCCCTGATGTATGTGCTTTAAAGTGAGAAAGGCACATCTGCCCAGTCCTAGGGGAACACACCATCTCTCCATCCCTGCCCCAACCCTCGTACACAGCATTCTGGAAAATTTAAATATGGCAGCTTGAAGTTGTCTATGGAAAGACCTTCACTGAGAGCCTCAGCCCGGCCCCCAACTAGCACAGCTGCCTGATCCCTTCCCATCAAAATTGCAAAGGGGAACACCTCCTGTCTTTGCCTGCAACGGTCTGGCCTTCCTTCTTTGTTTTTGTAGGAATGGCCTTGCCTTGGCCAGGTGCAGTGTGAAGAGTTAGCTAGTACATGCAGATTTCCTCCCAACTCCTTCCTTTTCCAGGAACAGGGCCAAGCACTGTCAAATGGCTCTATAGTGTGGGGAGACCTTTGGTCCTCAAGTTGGCCAGCAGAGTAAATGGCCCCGTAGGAAGAGCAAAGGCCTGGAATCTAATTATGAGCTGAGACGGGTAAATATACCAACTCTCTAAGTGCAATAAGGAGTACAGTTATCACAAAAGTGAACTAAAGCTGCACTCATGTACATGTTTACCCTAAGAATGATCCTTGGCCATTATCTCTTTGCCTTCCTACGGGGAAAGTGTACCATGGTGCAGGCTTTGCCCATAATGTACAAATTATTAAAGTACACAGATGTTTCAGTAATCATTACAGATGTACACTATGATTGCCCACTCACATTATAAGGCCTACATCAGGTCAACACCAGTTCCTGAAAGGTCCCTTCTCTGACAGACTTCCTGTGTACAGATACCTAGCTGAGCTATATGGTAGTTTCACATGTTCAGCTCACACGTGTCTGCACATGAGTGCTCGGGTGTTCATGCATTACCAGCCGAGAGCCTCTAACCCTAGCTGTGCAGCAACAGGCTTTATCTTGAAAGGCAGACACTCACAGTTAGTACTCTCAGTGCATTTTTAAAGAATGTACTGTGAGTGAGACTCAAGTAGTGAGACTCACTAACAGTAAAAGTCCAAAACTGGGATGTCAAAAAGCAAACAATGCAGGGGGATGAAATTGGAAGGAAGCTGTTTGCTGCATGCCTTTAGCAACATAGCAGAGAACCATGCCTATGCATATGGCTAAACCTTAGTGCACTCGTGACATTTTTGCAGCCCTCTCTTTGGTGACACTCAAAGAGTTCTAGGTTAAAGGACTGTCTATAAGGAACTCCTAATAGCAGTATTAATCTACTATTTCTAGTTTGTATCCATTAAGCTATCATGATATAGCTATAGGGTTTGGGTCACATTTCGTGATCTTTGACTTACATAGGGTATTTTTTAATACTTCTCACAAAGCAGACACATTATGAAATGAAATGAAATGAAAAGGAAATTTATAGAGCGCAAAACATTAACCCAAGGGTATCATGGCGCTGGCTCAACACAGGACGTACCGGTCCAATAAAGACAATCTCAAAGATTAAAAAACCATGTCTTTAATGCCTTCCTAAATGGCAACAGGTGTGTTTCTTCCTTATGTGAATTTCAAGGTCTGGTCGTACTGACCAGAACATTATTAACCATATCCCGGAGGCGTATTGTTTTAAAGGGTAATGGCACAAACTTCCTTACTTTAGGAATTGCTATCTGGTCCTGTCACTATTCTGCCTGCCATTTCCATGTTTTTGTCTGCACCAATTCCAGAAGAGGTAGCCACAATGCAGGTTCTCCTTGTATTCACGGTGACTGGATATGTAGTCTACTTCCTGTTTTTTGAAGATCTGAAATGTGTACAGTCAGTTCTAGTGGAACTGTGTTTAGTCTATCACTCAGAATGTTCAGTACATTATCACTGTACTGGACAGAAGTAACAGGCTAGAGAACCAATGCGATTAAAGAAACACAATTGTTTCTATTCCATATGACAACATGAGCATGTACACAAGTGGCGTGGAAAACATTATGAGGTTACAAGTAAGATGGTAGCTCCACTCAACCTAGTGGGGACCATTGTCCCTAATTTGTTGATCCAAAAAAGATCTTTTATAAGCAGAAGCTGTTCTCTGCCGCCGCTTCGATGCTCTCCTGAACCTAGTTCAATTATAAGAAAGTCAATGAAATTACATGGTGTAATTATGTCACAAAATGAGGCACTAACCTTGCTTCTTCTTCACCCTTGCATGTTTTACAATATTACACATTGGCATTTTAAAATGTATACAGACAAATCTTAATTACACTGACATATTTTAACCTTGTGCTGCGCAGTTGGAGGATTTCTCGAGGTTGTGTTCCCATGAACCATGTTCATATGATAAGGTTAAGGTAATTGTAGCAGGCTTTTACAAAGCTTGGTATGAAAGCTTTTATGCTGTGTGCTCTCTACAAGATTCCACAATCAGCACGCCCTCGCACATATGCCTGTGAGATTTAATGAAAATATCTGTCAGTGCCGTCAAATGCCTTTTTATATATAATGGGGTTAAGGACTCTCTTTAGTAAATAAAAGATTTTCGAGAAGTTGGCACTTTTGGTAAATCTTCTTTCACCTTGCGCCTACAACTCCTGCCACTTGCTATTCACACGTAACTGTTTGTATAATGCCCCAAGGGATTGGTAAATTGGGAATATAGAAAATCCTTATTGATGCGAAAGGCTAGTTAATGGTGGCTGGTAGTTTGTAAAAAATTGTTAAATATTGTTGTTCTTTTACATAATGTATAAAATGTTGAACACTTCTCCCCTCTGGTTTGTTTCAACAGCCTAATGCTCTCATGGCAACATACTCTCATGCCCCCCACCCTTCAACCTTTCAACAACTGTATAGTTATAGCTGCTGAGCCCTGAGCAAAGAAAGCTAGCAATATTTTTTCACTTTCACAGATCTTAATAACATTAAAATTACATGCACCCAGACTTATCGTTACAAAAAATTAGCTGTTCTTTCTACATTCATTTGCCCAAAAGCTACAGAACGAGCAATAACATTCAAAATGCATACGTAAAGTAATTAACTTAACTAATTTTTGATTTATATAACTAAGGGCCTGATTACGATGGCAGATGAACTTCTGTCCATCTGCCATCGTCCCAGGGATGGGGCCTATGAGGCGGCGGTCCCACATATGGCATTGCGATGCGACCGCCACCATGGCAGTCGCATCCGCAATATTTAACATTGCGGCAGGTGATGCTAGCTGCAGCACCTGCCGCAATGTTAAAAATGCACCTTGGACATTTCCCTGCACCATGTGGTGCAGGGAAAAGTAGGGGGGCACCATAGATGCCCCCAGTGCACTTTCCCCTACGGTATTATGGGGGGCCCACTACGGGCGCCAAATCCGTTTTCCACCTGCCGTTTCGTAGTGGGTTGTCCACCGCAAAACGACCAGCAGAAAAGGTATATCATAATCCCGATGGAGGTGCCTGATAGGCACTGCCGCCATGCTGGCCAATGCGGCAGCTCCGAAAGACGGTCCTTCCGACCGCCATGTTTCCGCCCGTTTTAGTAATCTGGCGGGCAGAAAACCGCAGTACGATGGCTGAAGGCCGGCCATCAACAGGCTGTTGTGGCGGGCCTTCCTCCATCGTAATCAGGCCCTAAATACTGTTATTTGGCAAGTCTCAAGGAACTCATTCTATTTGGTATGGCACATTGTATCAAGTTCAGAAGGATGTGTCAAGATTGTTGCATCTATTTCCACTGACTGAAAGAAGACTGGTCTATGAGGAATGAATACGTGGCTATTAAAACAGAAGTTTTTAAGGACAAGAAACACTGTCAGTTGGTAGTAAAAATCAAATCGGTCAGTAAGCCCTGTTTCACATTTTTGGAAGATGATAGATGTGGTAACCCAGCAGGTTCTGGTAGAGACCTCTGGATAGTTTGTCCTAGGGTTTGCAAAAGCATCAACCGGTGGTTCCTAGATTAACGTCTTTAGTGACATCCGGAACAACTACCATCTGTGACGGCAAATGACTGGCAAAGAATGGGGGCCTGACTCCAATTCCTGTATCCTAGTCCCAATAAGAACAAAGCGACTACAAAGGGAACAAGTCTTGCAGTGCCACTCTCATTCTATCCACCAAGATATTGGGAGAAGCGGGAGTTACAGCAGACCAACCGGAGCAGAATGAGTAAAGCAGAGATAGAATGGATGAAAACGACAATTTCATGATGTGTTAGGTAAAATTATATTAGATTTTTCAGATTTCTCATTTTACTGTGCTGAATTATAGAAACAGTTCATGTTCAATCAAAGTAGCCAGTAGACTCATATCCTTGATTTGGTGAGGTAACTGAATAGACCTCTAGGGTATTTTTCTACTTACATTTTTGCACTATTTGCTTAAGAACATGGCAGAAAAATATCTTACTTTTGAGGGCTCTTGCATTTCTCCATTTCAAATACCCCATACAAATTTAGATAATAACTGAAAGTTTCAAATAACAACTGAACAGAATGATTCCGTGGTTCTCTGATTGGCTCTTACTTCTGTAGGTTTCCGTTGCTATGGCAGCAAAATAAAGCTTTAACCAGGGGAGTCACATGGACTCCTGCATCTTTCAGTCTATGAAGTGATGCTGGGAGGTCGGCTTAACTGATTACCAAGGGCTGATAGATGAGCTGTTACAAAGTTGGTACTAGACCCCTAGGAGCTTATCACCAGGGTGCTATTTTATATCACTTATTCTGGCAGTCAAATCAAAGCAAGCAACAACTTTAAATGCACTAATGTATAAAGTCATAAAATGTTTTTATCCACCTGGGCCACCTTGGTGTGTAAACCTAGCCACTGTGATTCTGAAGGTGCACATTTCACTTGCATGTGGTGAAACAGTCTGGAGAAAATCAGTTTATAGCACAGGTTAAGAAATTCATGTTGCTTATATAGCCACTGATAAGTGTCGCAAGATTGAAGAGACCAAACTGAGGTCCTTTGACCCGATGCTTCTTCCAACTGAAAATGTACCAACTGCTCAAAGTAGTGTACTTTCAGAACTGTGGAAAGGGATTCTGACACCACACTTCGAATCAAAAACTAAAAGGCACATGGCCTAAAGCCCCAATGTTAGAACAACAAACATCCATTCCTAAAACAAAGTGGCTAGAACATGGAAGAATGAAAGTAAACACTGCCTAACGTATAACTGTTCGGTATTTTTCACTGATAGCAAGTAACATTACAAAACAGAGACTAGATTCCCATATGCACGGAATATGTTTCTGCAACTATCATTTGTATTAGTGATGGAAAGAAGAACCATAACAAAAAGTTTGTTTTAAGCATTATTAGTTTCCTTCCATCAGAATCAATGGAGAGGTAAACACCCTGGATACATGTGGGGAGTATACTTTTCGATCCTCCACAAGAACCTGTTTTTGCAAGAAGCGGAATTGTAAAGAATGCACAGGTTACCACACCTAGTAATTAGTAAGTGCAATGCATTCCATATCCCCGCAATTTTCCTCAGGAACATTTCAGCAGGTCAAACCTGCTCAAATACATCAGATTGAAAAGCCCACAAATTGCTGTATATGCAGATTTTGGTGCAGGAAGTACCAAAATTACTCTATGGGTCATTTTGCAGGACAACACTCCTACATGGAGATAATGATCACACCCAATTAATTCCAAACCTTAGGCTATTGGATTTCAATGGGTTCGATAATTATGCACCACTCATGATCTTCTTTTGAGCTAGACCAGGGCAAAGTCACAAGTTCAGGCCGACCGCAGACCATGGGCCTGGTACAGGGTCCAGATCAGTACTACTAAAGAGTTACCTTCTCAAGTTCAACTCGAATAGTTCAGTTTGTGTTAGTCAAGTCCCCAAGAATGTATTCAGCAGAGAGAGCAGTCTGCGCTCATAGGATTTCATTGTTGTAGCGCACAGTGCAGGTCTTGCATCAGCTGTTGTCCCAGACAGTCGTCTGAACGAGTCACTGGAACTTCGCATTGGCGGTTGTTATGAGTAGTAGGGTTTCAGCATGAAAGCTCTCATTGCGAGGAGTCCAAACTTCAGATTTCCCTCTTGCCTTCTTGGAGGAGCTTTCTGTGATAACAGCCAAACTTCAAAGGACCTGGAGAACACCTCTTGGAGATCAGGACTCACTCCAGTAGAGGCCAGCCGCCGGGCTCAGGCAGATCCATTTGCAGCTGGACATATGGACATTGGTAGGGAAACCTCAGAAGCTTGTTGTGTCCCTGTAACTCACACAGAAGATCAATCAACTGACCCTTGGAGTCACTCAGGGTAGCCTTGTATCAAGGCAAGCAGGTGCAATCCTCCTTCTTCACACAGCAAGCAGTTCTTCAAGCAGCAGGGTAGTCCTCTGGTAGCAGGGGAGTCCTTGTTCTGAAACTTCCACAGGTCAAGGAATGTTCTGATGAGAAGCTCAGGAGGTCTAATATTTATACCTGTTACCAGCTTTTATGCATGAGATTCCCTGGCCTATCCCCAACACTTGCTCTGGAAAGTTTTTTCTTCTTCCCTGGTGAAGAGCTCCAAACTGTCTGGGGTAACAAAAGGCAGGTCTGGTGTCAGGTTCCTTTTTGAGTGCAGGAGGCAAAGCACTTTGAAGTCTAAGTGAGGCTGGGTACCGGCCCTCCCCAGTCATCCTTCCAGGATAGCCCATCTTGTCCACACCTAAGCCCACTATGTGCCACTGTCTGGAAGTAAAACAGATAACCCAATAGCAGAGCTATTCATAGTCATGTGACCCAGGACACTGGCAGAAAGGCACAGTTGGTTGGCACAAGAAAATGCTGACTTTCTAAACGTGCCATTTTCGAAATTGTAATGTAAACTCTGGCTTCACCATTAAAGAGTTACAATTCATTTGAGTATAAACAACCTATCTCAATCTGCTCCCAATCTGAAGTTAGCACTAATTAAACATAATAAGGGAACCCAGTGCTAGACAGTGGGACAGACAGACCTTACGATAGTGAAAAATGACGTTAGAGGTTTTTCACTGCTATGACATATAAGACTTAAGTACACGTCCTACTTTTAAATACCATGCACCCTGCCATATGAGCCTTTAGGGTCTATCTGAGGGGTGACATATGTTTTCAAAAAGGAAGGTTTATGCCTGACAAAAAATTTTTTTCCCAGGTTTATATGGCAGTTTACAACTGCACAAACAAGCTGCAGTGACAGGCCTGAGACAGGTTTAAAAAAGTTACTTTAGTGGGTGGTACAATGAATGCTGAAGCCCAAAAAGCAGCATCTAATTTACAGTCCCTAGCTTCACGCAGTACCAGTTACTAGGGAATTATATATAAATTAAATGTACCAATCAGGTATACGCCAATTGTACAATGTTTTAGGGAGAGAGCGCAAGCACTTTACAGCTCGTTAGCAGGAAAAACGCCACTGAGTCCTAATGCCAACAAAACGGGTGAAGCAACAGAAGGTAAAAACATTTGGGGGTGACCCTGCAAAAAAGGGAAGATACAACATGACCCCCATGAGGTAAGCATATTTGTTTTATTCTACCAACTAGCTAATTGGGGTAATAGCTAAAGAAATTACCTTTTTTTCCAGGGCTCAAGGGGCGACGAACACAGATATTCGGAGCTCAAGTAAAATAATTTGTTTCATTTAAACTTTCTCTTTTTAAAGATTTTTTTTAGTTTTAACTTTCTCTAGTTTTGTGTGTGTCAAAAAAGATAGATGTGATGCCAGCACCAATTTTGAAAGGTCTACCAAATCAAAAGCACAGTCAAGTATTCCTGGTGAGATAGTAAATGATAACATTCTAAACGTGGGACAATTAAAGAATGTCCTTCTGGTAAGCAATGGATGAGGGTTAATATAAATTTCTCGCGCAGGAATAAAGAAAATTGAATTCATAAAATAGGGCTTTATTGAAAAAACATACAAGCCTGCATATAGTTATTAAGTGCTATCTATTTGGGGAGAGGATATCGCCTTAAGGCTAGAGCGGTCGACCTTGATGCTGGGGAACTGGGTTTCGAGTCTCGACAGAGATGCTCAACATCCTGTGATTCTGGGCAAATCACTTATTCTCCCTGTGCCTAACAACAAATGAATGTGCTCATCTATAACACAGCTGGTGTCCATTTACAGTGCTCTGATACCTTTGGGTCAAGTTCGCAATATATAAATCTCCTGAAACAAAAAAAATTAATTTTGGGAGAGCGTGTGGTAACCTTCAACGTCTCCCCAAAATGGAATCAACTACCACTGATAAACCTTTATTTTAACAACGATCCAATGTCAGAATGGTTTTGCTCCTTATTCTCCTAGGAATATTAAGTTGATGTTGATCACTTTGATCTGACCACACATTCTAAAACTACCAGGATTCAGGTTACGATCTACGTGTACTAAAATGTTTGAGATTGTGTAAACTTATAACTAGGATTCAAAATGTATTTGGCAAATTAAACTTGATTTATCAAATTATGTCTAGAAAAATCGTAGTTATTTTCTTCAAATTGGCTGGGCATTGTGGTAAAGTTCTAGTAAACAGTAGAGGCTAATTTGGAAGTGTCATTAATCCACCCTGTACACATCATTTGACAATTATAAGAAGTAAGAGTAAAAACGTGCTCTGTCTCACCCCTCCTAATGTTAGGCCCAGAAAGTGCAGAAACAGACTGACAAATGTTGGCCAGTTGTTTTTCCATGCCATTATCCAAACAGGAAGAAACCAAAAGAGGTGCCAGGTGTCAATGGTTTGTGTTTTTCAGATGAGACTGTCTATCTTGATTTAATATGTATAAAATGTGTTGTCTTCTATTATCTGTACTTCAGGTTGAAGAGATCTATACAGTTTTGATGAACCACTCATTGTACTCCTTTTTCATTATTTGAATTAGAAATTTTTACTATCAGACCTGTCAAACTTAGGGTGGTTTCCCCCCAAACGTTTTGCCCTACTGCTCCATTTTTTGCTGATCTTGTTTTTGTTGGCCTACACTTTACCATTCTTGTGCAGAGCTAAAGAGCGTGTCCATTCTCCTTTAAACATGGCAAAATGGGCTTGCACCAAATTGGCACATTTAATTTACTTTTAAGTCACTAGTTAAAAGGTACTATATGTATCCAGGGCCTATAAATTAAATGCTATGAGTGGGCCTGCAGCACTGATTGACCACCCACTTAAGTAGTCCTTTAGACATAAATCAATCAGGATGTAGAAAGTGAGGCTAACCAAATAGGATATCCAGGCACTTTGTCCCTGCCTTACATTGCAGTCTGTGTGTGCAGTTTAACCTGTCATTTTGACCTGGAAAAATACACCTTTTTCCAAGCTGAAACTTTTCTTTTAATACATATAAATCACCCCTTGTGTAGGCCCTTAACAGCCTATTGTGCAGGGTGCAGTGTATTTAAATGTTGAACATGTACTTTTAACTATTACATGTCCTCGTACTGAAAAACTCCCAAATTCGTTGTTCACTACTGCAAGGCCTACCTCTCCAAATAGAATAACACTGGGTTAACTTAGTACATTTAATAAGTGACAACTTTCAATTGGGAGTGGGTGGGCATCTCGAGTTTTGTGCCTATAATTTGTAATTTAAAACTTCTGAAGTAAAGCACTGAAAAAAATATCATTGACAAAACTGCTTTGGAAAGTAAGACCATTGCATTTGCACTTAGAAATCAAACATTCAAAAGCCAATTTCGCCCAAAAAGACATTCTGTTAATTGGTTTCTGCAAAAAGGAAAATACCATTCAATCTGAAAATTTCCAATAAACAGTTTAGATGAAATGGTTTCTTAGTAATGATGTTCAATGAAATCGTTTTTCTATGAAATCACATGCAACCTTCACAAGGAGCCCATCGATGCAGAGTACTTTTATTCAGTGTCACGGACTGTTGTGGTAATGTGTGCTTTTTGAGACCCCAAAATATTTTTGTTTTTAACCTCCTTTTTTTAAGTAACCAGAGCCCAGCATCTTCCCCAAAAGAAAGTCTTGCAAAAATCCTGACAAAGCCAACCAAGAATTGACAAAGCCAAACGTCGTACCTATTGGTTTTGCCATTGCTTGCTTTATGCATGCTCTATTTGACTGCGCTAAAATCTTTGTAAAATAGACCCTTAAAATCCTCCTGAAATGTTCAAACTTCAAATAAGAAACAACCACCTCATGCCAAGTGACTGAAATAAAAGGTGATTTGTTAGACGACTTCATTAAATAATTCTGTTGCATAAATTATATACTTTTTTCCAAGATGTGAAGCTATTTTAGTAAAGTCAGCACAGCACACTTCACAGTTTTCTGTAGCTAAGAGGCTTGTGAAGTTGGTAAAAAAAAACGTGGACTAAATATAACACATCTGAATTTGATGCTCCATTTCTTGTTCAAATACATTGTGTCATGGGATCGATTTATCACAGCAAGGAACACTGCAACACACATAAAATGCTCTTGCTGCCACATTAGAAATCAGGCACTGCTGCACTAGGTGACAGCCCTTTGACCAACGTCATCAGGAAATGTGTTGGCTTTGCGGTCACATGACAAAACAAATGAACCAGGCAACGAACGAAAAAATGTAGAAATTGTAACATAACCCCTTTAGAGTCGGACTGGCCAATGGGGCTATCTGGTAGTGCACGTCTGACAGATCAATGTATGGGGCGTTTTTTTTTTTAGCAGTTTGTGGACCTGATTTATAGTCAGGTGGCCAGTTCTTTTTTTCTTTTTACAGTTGATTTGCCTGATGTTACCAGAAACATTGCCTGCTGCAAGCACACATGAATGCCGTCTCCCACACCTTGCAAAATACCTACAAAGTGTGTCTTTATAAATTAAAAACTGGCCTCATTTGCAAGTGTGGGTCACTTTTTATTTTAGCTATCTGGTTCGCTAATTGGGTAACTTTTATTTTGGTGCCTGGGCCTATATTCTGTCCCAGTTCAGATTCCCATTAGTATTCATGAGGCTCTATGAAACCAGATGCAGGGCCAAAATTACCTAAACCAGACCATGATGGAACAGTGATAGTGTCAATTCGAGAATATAAGGTCGCATAACAATTTGTGTTGTTGAAACTTCTACAATCATTGGCACTGTTTCTGCAGACAGTCTACAACCTGCACCTAAGGTGAACATTCAGATTGATGAAGCATTTGCACCATAGGTTATTGTTGAAGTTGGACAAAACCTTACTGATTCTTGTGTTTATAACTCTGCTTCCACCACGGTCCTGCCAATATCCTGTGAGGTAAAAAGTTGCAGGAGGTCTGCCAGACATTGAAGATGACTTCTCCAACAACACATTCCACTTTACAAATGCACTGAACAACCTCACACATCCATTTCCTTCACACATCACCCTTGTCCACCAAGCATACGTTGCACGACATATCATGACATCCTTCATCATAAGTTTAATTTAATTGCTTTTCCACCTGGAACATCTAATTCATTAGATTTTTTGTAAATGTGGACTGTATTCTGTGATGTGCATCTGTGTAATGAGTAAGGCATTGTTAAGCCCAGTAGTTTCTGGCTCGCTGGGACGCATCAAAGCCAAGCAGAATCCACCATCCTAGATATGATGAGTTCGATACACTTGTCCGATAACCTATGTTCACCCTTGGGTAGCCTGGCACTGAGCAGTCAGATGTATCCTCACGGTCAAAGTGTAAAGTGTTGGCACAACACCCCCCTCACAACACACTGTGTACGCTACAAAAAGAGACTCCACACTGCATGTATAAAACTCTGGTCTTTGTATTACACACACACTGAAATGAACATGATATAAACATTGGATATATACGTCACAGTTATATGCAATTGCAAAACTCTCCCTTTAGCAGCAGAACAGCATTAACATATATGCACTATTCACAGGTATTCATACAACCCAACACTCCCCATGTCGCATACCCCAGACAGTTGCAATGGTCAGGAAATCACAGATTTCGACTTTGTCTCATGACCAGCCCCTCAGACACTCTAACAGCACCAGCCAACAATACACATTGCCCCCACTGGCGAAACTTTGATTAGATTATTGGGCCCACCTAAAGCAGAAGGAAACAGTTACTGGGTTTTGTCCCTCCAGATTAGATTTTCAGGCACCCAGCAGCACCTTCACAAATGTGGGATCACTATCCCCCTCTAGGCAAAAGACTGACATCGGAAGCTAGAATGCTTCCCAAATGGAGAAATGATCCCCTCCAGTGGAGGTGCAAGTTGCAGTTGCTCCAGGCAGCCAGCCATGGGTGCCCACAAGGCACAATGAGACCCCTCGGGTCCAGTTACGATATTCTCCACAACAGAGTATCTTGTGGTGTGGGTCCGGATATAGGGAAGCAGCAACCTCATACTAGGGTGGCAAAGTCAGGCACTGTCATTCTCCCGATCTGGAGGTCAGAGACAGTCAGGTCCCACAGACTTGGCAAACTTCCCCCAACACTCCTCGAATACCACACGCTATGAAGTGCTAGTAAGCACAGGTTTCCAGTTGTAAGCTCGGGTCCCTCAGACTCAGAAATCTTCCCCCACACTCCTCAAATTCTTCATATTTCAGCACCCCAGGTTGGTTGCTTATCTTTATGAGCACACTCCTCTGCACACTGTGATTATGGCATACGTCGGGATGGTCCTTTTCCCAGTAGTTATTCCCCACAATAGCCTTTGAATATGAGATCAGTTCAAAGGACAACTAACTTTGAAATGCACTGGCCCTCTCTAAATGTTTTCCCTTCAGCCATCCTACCCCAGGAGGCTTGACCAATATCTTTAGTGGGTGCCCCTTGAAATGCAGGTGCCAATTCCAACCCCACCTATCCGTCCCAGAAAGGCCCCTTAGAGCCAGAGGTCTGAAGTTTTTCTTAAGCCCCTAGGGTCTTATTCACAAAGGCAATCGGAGAAAAAAGGCTAACTTTATGACTTTTGGTATTCACAGTGGCCATTTATGAGTCATATCTTTACATCCACAGTCGGGCCGGAATCTCCGGCTTGGGCCGAACTCTCTGCAACCGGGCCGTACTCTCTGGCTTGGGCCAGATGAAGTGTAATCAATGGGTCAGAATGCAATTTTTACAAATAGGAACATTAGGAATGAGCACAAATTGTGGACTGAATGTACCATGATGCAAAGGAGCAAACATTTCTAGGATATGATGTAGAGTCCTCTACCATTTATCACAAGTTGTTAATGTTCCTTTTTGCAAAAATTGCATTCCGGCCCATTGATTACACTTCATCCGGCCTGAGCCAGACGGTATGGCTCAAGCCGGAGAGTACAGCCCAGATACGGAGAGTACGGGCCAAGCTGGAGATTGTGGTCTGACTGTAGAGGTAAAGATACGAATCATAATATTCATAAATGACCTATGTGAATACCAAGTCGTAAAGTGAGAGTTTTGTCTCATATTGCCTTTGTGAATCAGGCTCCTAGGTTATGGCTGGCTTATCAGGAATGCACAGATGTGGATGTCCCCCCCAGCACCCAGATGTGGATTGGAGACAGGCTGACAGGCACACAGAACCACAAGCACACTTTCCCAAAGTGGTATTTCCACCATAGTAATTTTGAATCCACTCACACCATTAGAGAGGATTCACCATTACTAACTCATTGATAGCAAACACTATACTGCCACACTTCTGTGCATAGGAAACACAATAGACTTTCCACAGATCCCTCATGCCAATGTGAGAAGTAGGCCCTTCCATACTGAACACACTATCCAGTGCCATTCACTACCAGTGCATGTAGTGCACCCGTGCACATCCTCTACCTCTTCCCAACACCACACCCTGTCCCCAGGGAGTACTCCGACATAGCAAGAGACATGCAGAACCTTGGCAAGTAGCTTTTTAAATGCGAAGCCGAGTAACAGTAATCTGCATTCAAAGGGCCCCACCATGGAAAATCTTTGGCACTTTTGAAGAGCTACCTCAGTGAGTGGCACAACCAGTGGTGAAGGCCCATGGTGTAGCATTTTAGTTACATGCCCTATGTATATGTCTTACCCCTTGACAAGGGACTTACAGCTTACTCAAATCAGCTAATCACGTATACATTAATCACCAGTATGTATACGACAAGCAGAGTGCTTTGGATTTTCCGCCGCGGTAAACGGGTTAAGCCTGTCTGCTCTGTACTGCTCCGTGCCATAGCAAACAAATGTTGAGCTCAAGTTTAAATTACTGAAACATTTACTGGACTAAAGCAAGTATAGGGACATTGTTAGTTGTGGTGGACTAACATGTATTCCAACTAATAATCCAATTTCTCACAGTTTTCTAATGCACAAGAAACCTTTGTATCTCTTGTGCCGCTCTCTTGTGCACCTCTATCTCTACTCAAATACCTTGTTCAGCGCAAAACACCCAGCGGCGGCTCTTCTGCTAAGAAGGAGGAGTGTCGCCCCACTCCTTTTTAACAGTCCAAAAAAGGAAAAATAAAATTATAATGGCAGTATGTTATTATCATTTTTTTTCAGTGTGAGCCAGGTTAGGGTGCGGCTGGGCTATCAGAACAAAGGGTGGAGGAAATATGTGCTCCTGAGAGCGCATGCCAGTTAGGCTGGCTCAAGAATAATGCACACTTAGAATGTTTTGCATCTGGCTGAACTGCACAGCCTGGGTGGAGAACATGCAAAGGCTCTCACTCCCTGTCTGAGTGCCGAACCAAGCCACTCATGCGGGTGACAGCAGCCTTGTGATTGGCTTAGGGGAGCCTGTGTGCTTCCTGCTTTCATGAGTCAGGAAGAGAAGTGCAGGAGAGATGACGGAGAAGAGACAGCAGCCGTGCAGAGGTAAGTGTATTTTTTTCTCCTTCCCCCCCGCCGTCCAGCCAACCCCGTTCCGTACCAGCCACCACTCAAAACACCAAATGTCCTCCAGGATAACAAGTCTCAAAACATAATACCATTTTGAAGTACACACAGACTTCTAACGATCTGTTTATTCAGCCAACTTTGCTGTATTCGTGTAGCTGCACCTCCCTGTTTAGTAATAATGCTTCTCAGCAATGGATTCCTGGTTGAAGGTAGTTCAATAAATTGCCAGGAATTAAATATTTGAATGCACTTGTAAATTAGCATGCCACTTAAAAGGGCTACAAAAAGACCCGCTGAGGCTGCTCAATATTATAGTCTTTTAAGGAACAAATGTACAAAACACCATAATTCAGACTGTGACGTCACTGAGATGGCATTACAATGTCGCCATACGGGGGATTCAGCAAAGCTGAACTACCTCCTTCAATCTTCCAGCCTATTAAGCAGCGTGACACTTCAGCGGCTCTTTCAATTGGCGTGCCCATTCTTCAGCCAGGACACAGAGATAATGCCATATCCTGCCAGCAAAGCCGTTATATTCTTTCGTCTTTTTTGCTCCAAGCGTTGTATTGATCTTTCAGTTCAAGTATAAATTGAAGAATACAAAAATTTTAAACTAAGGCAAACAGAAAAAACGCGCACGCATTTTTGCTTAACTATAGCTCACTTTCATTTGCAAAAACGGAGCATGAAATTCTGATGGGATTATTTAGTGTTAATCCTCTCTTAATACGAAGGACACACACTTACATGGGTCTCGTGACACTGAGGGAACAAGGGAACTCATAGAGAAGCATGGCTTGTTAATGAACCTGCCTGTCTTTTGCTCTTCCAAGGCCCCTATGGACAGCTGAAGGGCATTCAAATAACAAGAACCTCTTTAGAATATGCTAATTTTACAGAACCTCTTCTTGAGACTCTGCAGTTGCCAGGAGCATTGATATGCGTTTATTTATAAATAGTTTCAGGAGTAATGTATTGTTTTAACCTCCTATATGGTGTTTTGTAAACTTTAAACAAATGGTGCCGTTTTTGGAGCTGTCAAAATCTAAGGAAATGTAATGGCTCATATTGGAATCATGATAATTAGATAATGATTCGGGTGAGTATTGTAGTAATTGAATCGAGAGGCCTCTGTGAATATTGTTCATAAAATGGTCTAAGTGATGTGGGCGGAAGAAGAGAGGCTGCACGCTTGGTCTGATGGGCCCTGGGACGCGGAGAATGGTCTCATCCTTTGACTTAGTCATTTTCTCTTAACTTGAAGACATTCAGTGGGAAAATGTAAAGGTTGTAAATGATGAGGGACCTATAAGTTAAGGCTGGATTTGCAGGAAGCTTCTTTGAGCTCATTTTTGTAGGAAAAGAGGAGTTCTGAGCAGGCCACTGTTGTGTAGCAATCTGACGAGGTTGCACCTTTGTTAGATATCTACTACTCCTTCACCTCAGCCTTTTACAACCCAGAAATATGGATTTAATTTCTTCCAAATCAGACTGATATTACCCAAAACAAAGTAGTTGAACCAAAAGGTAATTTAAGAAGGGTTCCAAGATGACCTCTTCTTGACCCTGGGACTTTTCATCTTCTGAACATTAGTTACTGTGGCATCCCTACAACTGGTGCGGGCCATTTCTTGCCATTTCAGCTCCACAAGAAGTAAATATTACTGGCATTTTCCCAGAACCCTTTCCAAAGCAAACACTAACACGGGTGAAGACAGATTTGAGGGCAAGAAGCTCTGCTTTCCCAGCAAACTTGATCCATCAATAACCAGCGCATCCCAGTCCATTTCATACGTGTTTCACCATCTACAGTTGGAACTACGGTCGGATGCCATGAAGAGCTGCTGAGTTCAGGTACACAATAAACCTAGTCTCAAAGGTATAACAAATAGAAGAGCTAGGTTAAAGATCTCTGCAAACTTGAAAACATATCCAAGGAAAATCCGATTTGGGGTCTGATTTTGATATCACTGGGTCCAACCCTCCCCAATAAATAAATCAAAAAAGTGTATTTGTCTTTAGGAGGCCCGGGACCTACAACAGGGCCAACAGAACCAGTGCACCTTTTCAGACACAGGATACTAATTTCCAATTGCTGGGTTAAATATGATGCTTCATAATTCCATTAGTAAACTCGTTAGAACAAGCATGATGTCCTGTACCTTTCATGTTATATCACCTGATAGTTTTTGTTAGCTTAATCTTCACTTGTGTCAGCCTGAGGCAATGACAGACACATCAGACCCTCCTAATGCACTGGGGGCTGCATTCACCAAAAACCACTCTATCATCCTGACAGTTCAATAATGTTATAGAGCCCTCAGAACAAAACAAGGGGCCATACTCTCAAGGAGCTATTGCTGAGTTATCGGCACCTTAACACAGCCAAATTCACGATAAACGTACCACCCCATTCACAAGCTGGTGCTAACAGCCGATAACACCAGTTTTCCTGCGATAACATCCTCAAACAAGCATTGGCATAGCCAATAGGTCTCGCTTTTGGGACCTTATAAGTATTTAATTATGCAGCACAATATCCTTGGTGCAACAACTTCAACTGTTGCATAGCTAAACACTTAGAAGGGCCCAAAGACGAGACCTATTGGCTATGCCAATGCTTGTTAATCTTTCCTATGCTGCAACCCAACATAAACTATTCACTCTTCCAACAAGCCTTCATACTTGCAAGTAACACCCAACTTACACAAGGTTGTGACATAAGACTTAATGCATTCCTGTGCCCTTTGCATAAGTCTACCGATTTGGTAGTGCTCCAAGATCGTAATCGCTTTTGGTAGATAGTCACTAAACCAATTTAGCCAATCATATCTCAAACTCATGAAGATTGTCAGTATCACTTCCACTTAGGTCAGGTAAATGTTTGAGGACCTCTTGACCTTCGGGTCCATAGCAGTGCAGCAACAAAGAAGTCTTTCTACCAGCACTTAGAGAGACGCTACACAAAAATGCGTAATTCATAAAGACCATTTTACACATAGACCACCTAATGGGTGGTTTTCCTGGATTAGACAAAAAGAAGGGTGGAGGCATAACATTCTGCATCTTGAAGAGGAATACAGTAAATAGATACCAGAAGCAAAGCCCAGGACGTAAATATCGCCAATGTGTGACTTTCACACCTTGGACAATAAACATACCCATCGCCCCGGAGTGCAGTTCACACCCGAAAATGACCTAAAAAATTTCAGCTTACTTTCCTAACACTAAGAGACAAAAGTACATGCTTATTAACTAGGTATTCTTGAAGCTAAGCAATTATGAAAAATTAGCCACTCAAACATTAAGCGATTAAAAATGTTTTTAAATAAATGGTGCGCGCATCACCATTGTAAATCCACCAGCAGACACGCAGTAAGAAAGATCACGTAATATCACCATTCACCATAGTACATAAAAAAAGACCAAAATGATATGCAGTAATGCGCCTTGAAGAATCTGTTTACAATTCCATGCATTCAGTTTGAGTACAAAGATGGCAGGGGGAAGAGGATAGACACCTAGCAAGATCGAAGGAAGAGAGAAAGTGGGAGGGGGAAGAGGAGGTGCCGTGCAGAGAGAGGAAGGGGAGGTGCAAGAAGAGGCAACGATAGGCAGAGGTAGGCGCCGAAGTCGAGAACATGGACTAAGTAGGCAAGAGATATGTAGGAAGAGGAAAGTAGTAGCAGACGGGGAACAGTCAGGTGACGGAGGGATGCAGGGAGAGAGTAGTAGTGGATTTAAGGTGGGGACAGGGTGGTAGAGAGCAAGAAACGGGAATGAAGCACAGATGAGAACACAGGAGAGGGCAGAAAGAAGGCATGTAAGTTAAGGCTCAGAAACAGAAGGGGGTGTCAGTGGATGAGCCAGGAGGAGGTTGTGAGATGGGAGAGAGGGGGAGACAAGACAGGGAGAGTGAAGGAGAGAGGCAGGGAGTGACTCGGTGTTCACAAACCTCAGAAAGACACTGATCCACTCCTACCTGAACAAAATGCGCGGCCGCCAAACGCGCTCTGTGGTGGGGGAGTGGGAGGAGGAGGAACGTTGAAGGCGAGGAAGACAAAGAGGCAGAGGCGGAGCGAGGCTAGCGCGCTTGTGCGCGTAACCGCACACTCTATGCCTCACTAAAAGCTGTGGTCAGGCTTTTTGAAGCCCACTAATTAAAAGTCTCGTCAGAGCAGTGCATGCGCTGTTGCATGGCTAAACCTTGTACCTGATAAGTGTTTAGCCATGCAACAGTTGATGTTGTTGCACCAAGGATATTGTGCTGCATAACTAAATACTTATAAGATCACAAAAGCGAGACCTATTGGCAATGCCAATGCTTGTTTATTAAAGTCTCAAAGCGCTTTGAGACTGCGGAAGCCCATGTTGGCACATTATATTTTGTATAACATCTGTGAGACAAGCCTCGCGCCTCCCTGCCTGGGACAAGCCCAGCTCTCCGCAGCCTTTGATGAGCAATGTCCGTCAGGTCCATGGACAAGCAGTTCACTATCCCTCTGACTGGGGAAGCATGGGTGGAACCCGCCCAGTGGCCCCCGATGATGTCACGGAGCCCACAGGCATGCTGGTCTCGCAGGTTACAAGAAAAGGCTGAAAACGTGTGCAGCTCAGCATTGAAGCGCTTTATAGGAAAGTGAGTTATCAGCAATATATAGGTATATGGGTAATGAAAGCAGGTATAGACGATTAGATGAACCCCACCTGTGACTCTGTTGACCCTGGAAGACCTTCTACAGGTTTCAACAGGATCCAGTTACTAGCACATATGTTCTTTAGAAGCTATTCATGTTGGTCCCAGTTGCACCTCGGATCTGATTATTGTTGCCAAGTTGGGTGTGATGGTTTTCAGCTGATATTTTTATTTAACCAGTAGAATTTCTCTAGTTTCTTGTGTTGCATGTCCATGGCCTAGCGCCCAAAAACCCATATATCACAAACGGGCGCAGCTGAAACAATTTGTATGTCCAGTTAGAGGGTGTCTTGGTTGAGAGTGTGCCAAAAGCCACCGGAGATGGTGAGCGGGTTGGTCAGATGCGCAGGGGTGCCCGTCGCGATGGCCGTTGGTGATGTCATGGGAGAGATGAGAGTGATGGGGGTGGAAGTAACCTCCAAACGCAAGGCAGGGTGGGACATAAGACAAGGGTATGCACTTCGAGAGCCATAGAGGTGAGGAAGGAAAGGCACGTTATTGGCTAGACGCAGATAAGAGAAGAGGGCGAGGTAAGGGAAGAGAGAAGGTCTCTTACACAGAGACAAACAGGTGAGGGACAGGAAGTTCAGAGTCTGCGAGGCAGACCCTCACATGTGAGGAAAGGCAAGGCATGAGGTCTGCGGAAAGAGGTGGTGTGAGGCAAGATGTGAGGTTCACGAGGTAAAAAGAAACACGTGATGGAGAGCAAGGTCTTTGGTCTGTTGGACAGGGACAGCAAGGTGGACAAAGAAAACATGTGAGGTATGTGAGACAGAACCTCCTGTTGGAGGGTCGTAGGTGTCTGCCAGGCTGTAGCCTGTACAATCCTTGGGCACAAGTGGTCACAGCGCAAGTCGGAGGAGTTTATTGGCATAGGAAACCCTGTTCTCAATCCCAGCGCACCACTCCCCACTTGACAGAACGGTGTGATCCTGTGCATGGATTTACCAGCACATCTGAGGGAGTTTAGGAGAATGCATCACGACTCTCTATTGTTAGTGCTTTAAAAAGATTGTGCATTAACACTCGGGGGAAAGACGTTCGGCTCCAGAGTAGCAGGGCTCGTCAGGAAAGGAGGAGAGAATGTGGCGTAAGGGCCAGAGCTTTCACACTGGAAATGAGGAACTAGGTTTGAGTATCGGCGTCGGCTCAACATCTCGTGATTCTGGGCATATCGCTTACGCTTCCTGTGTCTACAAAAATAAATGTAACTGGTGCTCGTAGAAAGTGCTCTAATAACTTTGCGCTACATAAAACTGCATAAAAAAAAGAGAAGGGAAAAAAAAGCTTGCCCGGTGAACCCAGCGTCCACCATGCACACAGTGTTCCAGTGAGACACGTCCTGTCCGTCAGGCGCCGTCCATCAAACACTTGGGGAAGTGAAGGTTGGAGTCTCTCGTTTCACAACAAGGACGGAAGCAAATGTACCCACCCCCCCCTCTTTCGGGATACCGTCGGGGTGTCGAGGTTTGTGATGACCCCAAGGCGAACTGAGGAGGAGGGCCGGGAGGGATGTCAAAGCCCGGGGGCAAAAAGGGCGCAGCATTTCTCTGAAGTATCTACTGCAAAGACTGGCATGCGCTGTTTTTTTTTTTTTAAAGTAGGCTATTCTAAGTAACAGAAAAATTACGAATAGTTGGGTATTGGGGAGATAAGACATGTTAATGTTCATTGCTTGCACCTAGGTCAAATAGACCCTTCACATGTCTCATCTTTGGTGGGGAGGGGGAGGAGGAGGAACGTTGAAGGCGAGGAAGACGGAGAGGCAGAGCGAGGCGCAGGTGCTTGTGTGCGTAATCGCACGCTCTATGCCTCACGAAAAGCTGTGGTCGGGCTTTTTGAAGCCCACTAACTAAAAGTCTTGCCAGACCTAGAAATATCACCACAGATGACCCTGGCAGCTATCGCTAATGAGATGCAGAGTAGGCGTTCCCGAGCAAAAACCCACGACAACACCACTCCACAACATTCACAACGACCAGCCACATCGGCAATAAGAACACAAAACATGCGATAAGGTGCGTTAGCACCAGGAAACTAACACCTGCTCAGACCTGGTGCAAAGTCGGACCACAGCCTGCACCACAAAAGCAAGCCCAGCCCAGAGCCACACCTGAAGAACAACAGATGCCATGGAGCCACTGAACATGCGTGCCAGACACCCAAGAGGGCCCCAACACCCACCACCACCCCCCCAGGAGCCCAACCCCCAAAAGCCCCCTATGCACCACCACAGAGGCAGCGCAGACAAAGACAGTGGACCCCCAGGAAACGCACCAGCCTCACAGACCCAACACCTGACAATGTCATTGCCCACTACAGGCCCAAAAGGACAACCAGCCAACGCATTCTGACCATCATTGCCCAACAGGCTGATGGCACCAACACAGCGGACAACCAACATCCCACCCCACACAAAGCTGCTGGCTGTGCTGCACCTGTTGGCCTCTGTCACCCCCAACCAACACCCGTCAGAGTCGGAGGAGTCTTACAGCCAGCCACATCCAAGTCCCTCACACCTGTCCTCGACATCACCATCAGCCTGGTACCCCAGTCCCTATACATCTAACACAATGCGCAGGATTAGCTGGAGACCAAGCAATGACCATATGCCATGGCTGGATGCACGCACGTGTTGGGGGCAATGCACATCACACATGTCATACCTGTGCCTCCTGGTGACACAGCACACAATCACAATAGAAAGCACACTTCTCACATCAATGTGCAGGCAACATCCGAACACCGTGGAATCTCCACCAAAGTCGTCGCCAAATACCCAGCCAGTGTGCATGATTTCATCATCCTCCTACAGTCCAACTTCAACCCGCGCTCCCAGGATGGCACAAAGGGAAATGCGCAGCCCCTTGGCAAGACCCAAATGAACACCCCACACACCTCAACTCCACAATCATTCAACTCACAACTCTGGACATGCACACGTCACAAAATCACATACAACATGCAAAACAACATGCCCACCCACCAGACGCGACAGATCAACTTACTATGGTAACCTGGGCACGCCGTGAATATGAGTCATTAACGGCATGGCACCTCAGCCACACAATAGCAGAATGAGGGGAGAGGTGGGAACCATGCATGTGTGAAGGAGGCAGGAGAACCAAGATTTGGAAAGCACATAATGCCAAGAGTGGCGGAGATGTGCTGGTCAGACCGCAGTATGCAGAACACATCCATATCCATGGTGACATACACAGCTGGTGTATGGAGTGTAGTGGACAGTGGACGCAACCATGTCACCCCAGTCAGTCGGGGAGTTTGCGGAAATGTTGCCTGTTCCCCCCCCCCCCCCCCCAATAAGCATGAGCGGAGTGGGATGGCCCGGCGTACGCCAGGCCAGCGTAGGGGTGTGAATGAGGAACATCTCTGCCATTTAAGCACATCTGGAATTACACAATATAGTGTTATTACATGGATGCAAATCTACCACCTTAGTTGAGAAGCTAGGATTCCATGGTGTGCATGACCTCACAAGTTTGTGGGCCTTCACAGACTTTTTATCATCCCATTACCACTCTGGAAACAGTCAGAAATGTATTCTTGTCAATGCAGGAATAAACAAATTTTCGAGAAGGGTGGGAACACCACAGTATTTATGGTGTTTTAGGGAAAGTGGTTTTCAAAGGGCAACTGAATAAAAGAGTTAGCAAATACATTTGAACTTGCTCTCAGATTTTCACAGAAGCAAATATGCACAAGCAACATTCATAGTCCCTGCAGCAGTCCCGGATACCTTTGAGAATTTCACTAAAGTCTTAACGTAGAAGGAAATATATAGATGTGTATTTCCGTCTTCTTTGTGAAACAAGTCCTAAATATCCAGAGCAAAAAGAATAAAATGAGGTAAACAAGGCAAAAAGTTTGATTTCCTTCCTTTACTTAAAAAAGTGGTGATGTGGTCATCTTTATGCACAGGCAGAAATTATTTCACCTTTAATTTTGGTCAACAAACCTCAGAACACATGTAAAAATATCCTAGCGTTTGAATGTTATAAGTCAATGTGATGTTAACGTCCGTATTTTACTTTCTCCATATTCACAGTTTATGAACATACATTTTGCATTATAAATCCCTTCTTGTTGCACCAGTCTGCCTTGGGTACGTTTTCAGAGAGAGGTTGATGGTGGACACCCTTGGCAGTGACACCTGTTGTAACTTTGCTCTCAGATTCTTGCCATTTTCGGTGATTTTGCACTCAAATGGTTAAATGGTCAAGTGGATCCCAGTATTGGGATTTGCCTCTTGCACCTTGCTTTTTAAAGTCCATTACCTCTAGTTAGTACAAAACATAGCTGCAGAGAAGAATTGCCCTGAGTGATACTTCTAACATAACCTGCCTGTAGCGCCAGAAGGGAGAGATCTCGGGCTCGGTAGAAAAGACTCCAGAGTCCGCACACCTCTGAACATCAGCAGGGGGGCCTCGGGCTAGCAGCACACCTGAGATCAGGGAATCACTCCGAAATGCCTTCCAACTTTTCAATGGGAATATCCAGCGGGCAAATATTTAGTTGTAGTTAAATTATAATGTAAATCAATTCTTCACCAGTGTAAATATAAGCAGCCTTACTTATGTGTTTGTTTAGGTGCTGGGAAGAGCTAGTTGTCATCCTGTGATGACTTTGCAGAACGTTTAATTTGTGCGGATGGAAAACAAAGGAATTCAATGAACATTCACTAGAAATTGAGTCCTCAGAGTTCAGCAAGGCTAGTAGGAAAATGGCAACTCACATTATTCAGTCACGAGACACGGAATACTGCACTATCTGCTTATTAATGATGTCATCGAAATGAGGGGCTGTTGCGTGCACCCAACTTTCAACTCAGAACATATGCTATCAAATCAGCTTTGGTCGCGATTCAATGTCAGCAGCAATGCGGCGAGTATTTAGAGGCTATGATTCTGCACTCCTAACGCGCGGACAAGGTGCCCTTGACATAAATCGTCCAGAATACAGTAAATAACCCCAGCCTGGCAATTGTTCAGGCTTTGCTGCAGAATGGGATACAAATGGGCCAATTCTAGGAAAGCAGCATGCAGAAATTGCCGGAAAGATTGCATTGGCATCCCTCTGTCAGCCCTTTCTTTGCTTCAGTGATTCGCTGAACGGAAAGAAATTCAAAGTCAGAAAGTACGTAAATGTAACACTTGGGGCAGGCCTAGAGGTACCTCTAGTAACTTGTGGTGAAAGAGAAAGCACTCCTGCTGGGGAGGTGGGGAAATGGTGCACACTGTAAGGGCTCTTGTCCATACTTGCTTGTGGTCAGTTTGTTAAATTGCAAGTGTCAAAGGTCACTTGCCCTGCTGCTAAAACCTAATTTCGAGCTGAATACATTTTCAAACACTAACCTCGCCTACTACTGTACTCTTAACTCTGAGGGGTGTAAAGCACTCATCTCTTTGGAATTTCGGGATAGAGACTTCTTCTAGCTGAGTGCAAATGCACATTTCGGAATTTGGAGACAGAATCCGACCCTGGCCTCTTCACATTCTGAAACAGCATTCTCATCACTTTGGACCTCATTTTGTCAATAAAAGCGAAAGATAAGTTGAGGGAAGTTTTTTTACAATTCAGCACGCCCTTTCAAGGCACTGCCTATAGTATCGCTATTTACCCGGCTGCGCAGTTTGCGCCCCAGTGTGCAGCCACGTTGTGATCGGGG
Source organism: Triturus cristatus (assembly GCF_964204655.1). Taxonomy (NCBI): domain Eukaryota; kingdom Metazoa; phylum Chordata; class Amphibia; order Caudata; family Salamandridae; genus Triturus; species Triturus cristatus. Next base: position 622,594,327 of record NC_140585.1, read on the forward strand.
CCCGAGAGGGGGCGCTAGCATTTTACTGTTTTTCGTTCCCTGACTAGAGTACCTGACGTGCCGTAATCGCTGGATGATAAACAACTCATCGCACTGGCACCACAGATCGATGTGGAAGGGAGCTTTGAAGACGCGCCAGGCGCCCGCGCGCAGCAGCCCTCCTCTCCATGTTCGGCCTGCCGCCGGCTGCGGCTGCGCTTTGGAGTCACCGCCACCCGCGGACGATCCGCATCCGATCCCCTTCCAGATCCTGCTCGCAATGATCCCCGAGCAGGCCGCCGGGAGTGAGATGGCGATGCTTGTTGGCAGGCGGCAAGCGCACATAACAAGCGCACGTTAAGAAGGTGAGAGATGCCTCTGCTAATTCCACAGAGCTCCTAGCTCTGAACGCGGCCATTTCATATCAATTTTACCCTATAATCAAGTCCATTCATGTCCCCAAATCTACCCAAAAGAGGAAATGGCTGTTATTCACATCACCTGTAGATCCAGAACAGCCTTTGAAGTAGTTGTCCAAAACATTTAATGATGGAATGCAGTGGACCATTTTGGAGAACATTTCCACGGAGGATATTTGAGGATTCTCGGCTTCTTCGGGCCTTGCCGCGCTGCACATTGTTGCACAATGGCAATCAACCATACAGATGGTGCCTAATGATGCTCAAAGATGTGATGTTCACTAGGGCTGTGAACCTTGAAACCTCTATACAATGGAAAGAGTTTGCTCTAATGGAACTCATTCACCATCAGAAAAGAAAATATAATATGTATTTTATGATTACAATAAAATGTGCTCTTCGATTTTTCTCTTTTAAAAGCTCTGATATGGGCAAAACAAAAGGTGGCACGTGTGGTGCTAAGTTCACAATATAAATGGCTAAAAAATTCCAATTATAATGAAAATACGTTACAACTAGTGAAGACTCAAATAATGCATGTTTGGGGCCAAGTTACTCAACCGGCACTCCTTGGACAAATGGCCCTCTTGGTTTCTTGAAAGGTTACATTTGTGGTCTTAGGCTCCCATTAGCAATAAGGAATGAACAGCCACTCTTGAATCTGCCATGTTATTTCATTGCGTTCACTCCCCTTAACGAGGGCGTGACACACCAGTGATAGTAAACCCGCTGCACATGCTGATATTGAAACTTGAGAACATGCAACAAGGCTCAGATAATGTGTGTCATCTGGGAGGCGGTGCAAGTTGAATGCTTCTAAAGGGGGTGATTTGAGAGGAAGGGCACTCAATTCCAGGGACCGTTCATGGAGTAGAGGGTTCAGTCTTTACTAAGGAGACCTGGTAGTACTCAGGCACAAACACAAAGAGTGTGGAATCGTTATGTGATTCTACGGAGAAAAACAAACAAAAGGGAGTGCCTCAAGAGTCCAACAATTGTATTATAGAGCTTGTTCTCTTTTTTCTTTCCACCTTTCACTATAAACACATAGTTCAGCGGTGTCAATTCGAATATACTCTTTTTCTAACACCGAAATAATGTGGGAGCCGTTGTGTGAAATCTGTATTAATCTTCGAATACATCAATGAAACAGACCAGCCAACGTGTTTTGTCCTCGTAGAGGACTTCTTCAGGGTTTCTGTATTTCTTTCCAGTAGTATCACATCGAAGTCTAAGTGTAAGGTTAATCAGTTCTCCCAGAATTTTTTGACAAACGTATTGCTCCTATAGTATTGTAGGGAAATAATAGCAGGCAATAGATAAATAATGTAGCTTAATAACCACACCCCATTGGGTTCTGTAAGCCCAAACCAAGTTATACGACGCACCACCACCATGATGGGGGGCACAGATAGGTAACATACAATAGGAAACTCTTGGACAGGGAACAGAAGATAATGGAGAAGGACATAAGACTAATATTAGGTGGAAACTGATTTAATCATGAGGAAATAGACAACAAATGCAAAAGAAAAAAGGAAGCTTGGCGTGATGGAGACTATAGAGAAAAAAAAACAACGGAGGCTGTTATAGTATCATTTCGATCTTTCTTCTAAATTATACTGTTTTCCAGAGATTAAAATCTGACATGAATTAGGTCTGAACTAATATATATTATTAAAGACTGGAAATATCAATAGATTAATCAATATGTTATTAAATGTTCCTTTCAGTCTTAACTCCACCCACTATAATCCATTAAATAGTTCACGAGTGGTGATTTCCCGATGGGATGTATTCCATATCCCGACTCACCACATGGTTCCCATTTGAATTTGAGTAGAGTAGAGAACAAAGACAATATAACTCTTGCTCCCAAGTAAAGACATCTGGTATCTTCTGAGAAAGAAACCTATGAGATTTTAAGTCACTGAAACCAACTATGAATAGGTTTAGTAGTAAAATAGGTCGTGGGAGGGCTTATGGTCAGCTAACCATTGCTGCACTTTAAAGTTAGAAATTGTGATAACAGAAGCACAGTTTGTCCTTAGATGGTGCCTAGTGACAACTCAGTCACTGCTCAACAGTTCTGGATCTTGTTGTCGTTCCTGAATGCTAAAGTAAAAAGATAAGAAAATGCACTCAGAAACACCTAGTAGCCTCTTTGGCCTCTACACTGGAAGCATGGAGGAGAAATTAAAAATATTTGCCTAAAGTTCTGGTTTGTAGGAATCAAATACTTCAAGACAACTAGTTATGGATTTCTTGTTGGAGGGAGAAAACCTCTGCAGCTCTTGCAAAAGGGATGTTAATTGAGAGAAGTCTCAATCCAGCACATCCAACTTCCTTATATTGAGAATTCGCTCTGATACATCCTAGGCAGCCAGATTGTGTGTTACCTTGTTCAATTTGACCCAGCCACTATATACAGACTTACACAGCTGGTTTCAGTACAATCCTGGGACCCATCTGCATGAAACGCAATCCACTGGTTGAATTTTCAACATCTTAGAGACGGTAAGTTAGATAGAATTCTACAGAAAGAGCTTCCAGGTTTAAAACTTCCTCCATCAATGAGAGGACTTCCCATTACCCCAGACAATTCTATGTCTTGGCTTACGCTATTTTGTACACAATTTCATTTCCCTGTTGCTTAACATAGGGACAATACTAAGTGAGTTTTATTGAAATGATTAAAACCATTATCTTAACTTTTACCATTGTTCTTTCAAATTGTCCCTTACATTCATTAGTTTCTTTAGATAATTGCTTATTTGAGTTTTATCTTGTATTGTTGATCCTTGGAATCCCCTGTAACTAACTCTCAATATGTTCTGAGGTCAGCTCACACTGTGGAAAGGTGAGACAAAGATAAATGAAGTAGTCTTTTGTAGTTTCTTCAGGGTCCACTGAGCAGATTGTCTTAAAAGTTTAACCACAGTGCATAGTCAGAACCATAGGCGTGCTAACTAAGGAGAAAGAAGCTGTCATCCTTTAAGGCAGAAGTGTGGATAAATAGTCGCTAAGTGTATGAGTTTCACTGGTGAGTGAGGGAAGATTCTGAGTTAGAGGTAAAAGCAGGACATTTCAGGACTATTAGGTTTAATAATTCTCATAGGTTGGTTTGACAGAAGGCAAAAAAAAACACACAGGAGAGATCAATCACACACTAAATAGTGTGAATTAGAGATTTTTTTACGAATGATATATAGGTTAGTATTGTAAAATGTGGATTGTTTAACTTGAATGATAGAACATTGCATATAACAAGGGGTAGATCAGCTAGTGGAAGTAATGGAAAAGGATGGGGCAGTGTGACACGCAGCAGTCTTCTGAAGCACTGTGACCGGAAGATGACAAGTTTGCAGTTCCAATGCATCATAGACATGCAGATTATTAGATGTGAGGTGGGGGTCTTTGGCTTGATTTGTTTAGTAGCACCAAATTGCTTAGAAGCACCAAAACTACTCTGTGCATTACCACACGCTGCAATTGTAAACAAAAGAATCAACCTATTAAACTTTGCAGATTACTATTGAGCTCATAAAGAGATTCTGAAGCACATATCGGAGAAAGATATTGCCTTAGTTTGCGTTGTCTGGATTGGAGAAAAGGAATGTCGGCAAACCCTGTTAAACACGTTGAGCTAATTGCACTTTCATCAGATCAAAGGCATTGATAGCAACTGGTTGTCCTGCGAAAGCAGAGGATTCCTACCAAAGAAGACAAGCATTTCCAATGCAATAGGTCTCGCATTTGCGAGAGTTTAAGTTATTGGTATTGTAAATGATGTCTGCAGTACGAGAAACTCATTACAGAAAATAGTGCTTACAGACTAAATAACACATACTGTGTAACAACAGAAGTAGAAAGGCCAGTCCTCATGGGAGGTTACAAATGACGACAAGGCGGTACTAAGGTGGGACTAACAAGCCTATTAGTTTATCTGAAGCCAGCATTTACAAAGGACAATGACACAAGCCAAGAAAAAATATGGGCTGGGAGTGGGCGGAGCTTCAAGTCCGTACTCTAATACAGCATGCCTCGCAGAGCAGCGAATGCGCTGCCCGGGCTCGACCTAAAAAAAACAGAGAAGTATCCTCATGGGTAAATAGAGAAACACCTAGCACGTTTAGAACTTACTGATTCACCACAGACTTTGAATATCTTTAAGTTAAATGATGGCTTGACGTCTTTCTGAGGTTTCATTGACTGCTACTGTCCTTGGATTGATCATTTATTTCCTGTACCTTTCAATCCAGCATTTAATTCCATTTAATGTTGTTTTTTCACCAGCATTTAATTCCATTTAATGTTGTTTTTTCACAAGGATCTACTTTGACGACTTTCCTGTTTGACACTGCCATGACTTACCAGCTCTTTTAAATCAAACATACTTGCTGAAAATATTCATGTATATGCAACAGCACATACATGTCACGCGCCAAAAACCTGTTAAAATGGCTGAGTGCAATTTACATTAAATTAGCAGCAGTTAATGTCAAAGCAAGTCCTTGGTCTGTGAAATTTAACTTGGCTTCTGCCTCCATAATCTGTATCACAATTGTGACTTGAAGCTCTAAGCTTAACATTGGTCTGGGGTCCTCTTGGTGAGCAACTTGTGAAATTTCAGGTAAGGGTTTCTAATCACTAAAAACTCTACTTTTATCTTGCTAAAATAAAAAACCAAAATGAATTAGGAAAGTGAGTAAAATGATATAATTCAAGTTTCCCTTCAGTTTATGACTTGCATATACAAGTACTGTGGTAATTAAGAGGGAAAATGCATGGAGAACATCACCCTTTCCCTCTACTCTTTTTGCATTAGAGGAATTTGTGTTCCTTTAAGGAATATGGGCTGCCTAAAAAAAAAAAAACTTCCTGTTTGAGAGTGCAAGCGCGGGGATGGCGGCCTGCTTTTCCTGGCAGGAAACTATTCAAATCTTTGTAGCCAATTACAAGGGGGTGCAGATAGTGACCGACCTAATTAATATTTATTAGGCAAGTTGTTATGCGACTCCCTGTCACTGAAGATTTTATAATGTTGGTTCCTAATACATAGTTCACGTCGCAAAATGTAAGACTGGTTACAAAAATTCGGTATGTGATTTGTAATCACTTTTTGCAACCAGTCTATTGGTACATTAGTCCCGTTGTGCCTTCGGGGACCACAAGCTGATGACCAGTAAATTAATGCAATGCTTGCATCACACTCCTTAAAGCAATCAATGCACACAACAGCTCTGTGGAGATTTAAATTGGAAACTTGTGCATGCATCTTAAATGTCAATTTTACATATAATGAAACTGCAATTTTCCAGTTGATACATAGGTGCCTAGTCCCTGAAAAGGCATAACATGGGAATCCAGCTTTTGCGCATTCAGGCTATGCCTATTCTGCTGCAGCAGGGGTGTCCAAAGTAAGTCAAGGACGGGCAGATTAATTACCGATTTTTAGAATATTCACATAAAATACATTTACATACAATTAATCTAAATAATAAAGGTTTACATGGTCAGCGGTTGTCATAAATGCAATAAAAGTGTTACTTTCGTGCAAAAAACATCTTTAGCCAAAAGTAAATCAGGTGTAGGATGGGAGTCCTCTTTGTGATTTCAACCACAGCAAAGTCTCAGAGTGAGTAAAAGCCATCATTAGAGGATTTACAATAATCCCGATTTGAACAAAAATTTGTTTACAGCGAAATTGGGATCTTGAAAATGTGTGGCAACACCACGCTGCTGAGTTTTCCACGCACACACTGCACCCTGAAAACTCTGTCAATGTGTGTTGGAATGCTATTGGAATTCCCCCTAGCTGTTATAGATGCCCATGGTATCAGACTCACCGCTGACGTCATTATTGGCACACACAGAAAGAGCCAAAAATAATGATTTCTGAATTTGATCATCAGGAATGTTCAATTTTTCTTTATTTTACCTGTGATGTGACGGCAACACGTCAGTGTGTCCTCCACAACATGTATAGGTGCATGTTTCGGACCAGTCAAGGCCTACAGTGATTTCAGCCCTTTAAGATATTTTTTCAGTCTATTGATTATAGAGAAATATTAACTTCATTTTTACTCAGAAACCAGATCAGGCAGATGACACATTTTTGGTTTAAAAGGTAAGTGGCCCAACACGTCTCGATCCTTTTAAAGCACTCTGCGAAGGAAAGCCAGGGGCAAGGAAAATGCCTGCGGGGCAAAACTCTACCTAGATATCTGGGTACATTTTGAAAAGCCTTCCCAGTGGACACATTAGTGGCAATAACATTTACAAAGCTGTGACGGTGAAAACCTGGCTCTTTTCCCATAAGGATGTTTTTCTCGGACATTTCTTAGTGCATAAATAAATGCATGTGGCTCGTTAGGAAGGCGCAATGTAGCTTTAAAAAGCAGCCGGCCGCAGTAGTGAGCTTCGGGACTATAGAAAGCAAACAGAATTCGACTTCGCATGAGCATGAGCACTGGAGAACTAAAGATTTGCAGGGAACTGATTATCCACAGTTCATTACCTAGGAAGTACAGGCACCACCTACTGTGTGCTGTTCCTACATTTGGTCGAAAGATTATTGGAATCATTTTAAAAACCTGCACTAATAGTAAACCGCTTCATATTTCGCACTCAGTAATGTATTGGTGTACATGGTAGGCACCAGCATTCATTTTTATGGACTAAGATTTATTTATCCTTTTCTGACCCGAAACAAGAGGAAGGCAAGAGCAGAGTGACAATGGGAGAAATCAGCGATGAAAAAGAACCTGTAAGAGTGAGATAAAGTGAAAGGAAGTGAATGGTGGTGGAAGAAAAGAGGCACACATAGAATTAAAGATTGATAGCCTTGGTACTGAGCATCTTTGGCATTCGGCAGTGCCAGTGACAGGCTTCTTGGGCCCCTGCACTGACGTTTGAAAAATCTATGTACAGACGAGATGTAATGGGTATAATGAGTTGAATGCATGTCATACAGATGGCTCACTGCTGAAAAAAAGCCTCACTGAAATGGTGTCTGTTGAACACAGCAATCTCTGTGGAAATACATTTCAGCTTGTCTATGAAACTTCATGTAGCATGCCATATTCCTGTTTGGTAAATGGAACAACTATCCATAATGCTGCTATCTTGAGAGAGAAAAGTTTGATGCCCTTTTACTCCCTGTGAACAAGGGAAACTAATAAAAAAAATCTTCCTTCTTAAAGATCCCATCTGGCAGGTGAAGACATAGTGCTTGAGTCTGATCTGAGAAAATGTCTGCAGCACCTATTGTGCCATGCACTACAATGTTAGTGTAAACATGCCTGCAGGCCTGACATTAGCTTGGCAGCTACAGTTTAAAACTACCTCAGCATGCCATGCCAATATAAACCCTTTTTGAGAGGAGAAATCCTTTCTTTTATATATTAATAAGCTACCCCTATGTAGGGCTTGTAGCCCATAAGGCATGGTGAATGATGTGAGAAGTTGGCCTGATGTATGATGTCACTAGTTCTAGTGTACACCTTATATCAGTCCAAACAACCCTTATGGTGATTGGTTGTAAAGTCAACCTTATAGACCAGCTATCCTAGTGGTAGCATGGACAAGAGCAGTCTTAGGCTAAACTCTGAATGGCATGTGAAGCCAGCTGTGATACCATATATAATCCCTTGAATACCAAATGAAAGGACACCACAACAGGTATATATATAAAATAAAGTGTATTTATTCTAGTCAAACCCTCAGCACTCTTTATGAGATTAGAGGTAAGTACAACACAGTCTTATTTAAGCATACATTAAGTCACACAGGTAAGTAATACAGTTAGGCCCTAGGGGCCACGCAAACCATATAAGGACCACTGTCACGGAAATAGGATAGGCCTAGGCCTAGGGAATCGCTGGGGCTACACTGCACTAGCAACAGTTAGGAAGTGGGAGGCCCACGGGATTCATGTGCAGAGTGGAAACACTCACGCGTAATGCGTAAAAGTCGATAGAAATAGTAGTTGTTAGCAATTAACAGTTTAAGGACACTTCTGAAGTAGCTAGAGAGTCGAGACTCGGAAACTAGACCCTAGGATAGTCACTACCCTTGTGAGCACCGAAGTACCCAAGTTACCTAGCCCACGGACTGCGGGTGCATAGGTGTGAACTTGCGTCGGGTTTCGTCGTGGACTTCTATGGATGCCTGAAGGAAAGTTGCTGACAGGCAGTCAGTGAAGAGTGTCCGGTGGATCCCAAGGCTGGGATCAAGAAGAGAGGATACCTGCAAGCAGAAGGGACAGAGTCAAGGTCACTAGCCAGTGACCACGTGGAACCAGGAAGGAACCAGGCGATGTCGTGAAGATTGCAGGTGAAGGTGAAGCTTGTCGCTGCAGCCACGGGGACCAGGAAACGTCGAGGACGACCAGGACCAGGAGGCGAGCTGTCCCACGAAGGCTCTTGCTGTCGGCGGCGTCGAAGTTGAAATAGGACTCACCAAGACTTGGCAAGCGGAACCCACGAAGAACGGAGGACTTGCTTCTGGTGCAGACCAGGAAGGTCTGGGGTGCTTCTCTTTTGCAAGGTAGCGGGAGCCAGTCTGGAGGAGCCAAACCAGCAGTGAAGATTTCTGGATGCGTCGTCACAAAGGCCACTAGCCAATGGGCAAGCAACCGGACAGGCGCGGCAAGCAGGAAAATGCAGAAGGGCCCCACGCAGGACTCGTGGAGTGTGGGGGGGCTGATCTTCGGTGCAGATGGTGCTTGGGGTTGGGGCTTCTCAATCCCCGGTGCACAACTTCGAGGGTGCCTCAGAAGCTGCGCTGGAAGATACTAGCCACTTTTCCCAGGTAGCCGGTCCCACGTCTCTCGTCGCCTCCACGGATCTCAGCTCGGCTGTGGATGTGGATCAGGGTCGGAGAAGTCTGGAAGTCAAGGCTCTGGTCGGGCTCTGCAGTCGGTCCCTCGTAGAACTTCAGCAAAGCAAAGGGTAGTCTCTTGATGGTGCCTGTTTGCACAGGGTAGCCACTCCTTGGCCACAAGGGAGATTCTTCAGTCTTCTTCTTTCGTCGAATGTCGAAGGTCCAGAGTTTCTGTTCAAGTTGCAGGTTCAGGATAATCTAATCTCCTGGGGCCCAGCTACCACTCTTATCCAAATCTGGGGGGCTGGGTTACCTGCTAGGTCACGCCTTATGGGTGGGACCTGGGAGGGGGGTGGTTACACCCCCTTCCCTTTGTCCAGTTTCGCGCCAGGACTGGGGATGGAGAGCCCCAGCACCGGTTTGAACTGGACTATGCACGGGACACCTTGTGTGTCCCAGGCATGTCTCATTCCTTTCAGCCCTCCCTGCCCCAATACACTAAAGTCTGTCTGGGGAGGTGCTAGCACCTCCCCAAGCAGGAAACCTATTGTCCAAGCCTCCCTTGCCGGGATCACTCCCAGCAGCAGGAGGTCAGACTCGTGTCTGTGGCAGCAGCATCCATTTTGTGATGCTGAGGCTTTGGTTAGAGTTAAACAGCAAAGTAGGATTTTAACATGTCTCTCCCTCTAGAAGGGAGGAATAATATCCTCATCACCAGAAATGGTATGGGGGTATTATTCCAAAGTGTTAGACACCTTACACGACATGTTTTGATACAGCCAAACCATAGTTACCATAACCGTTTAAGATTATAAGGCACTTTAAGAGTATATGGTAGGCTATATCATAGAACACCTATAAGGACATGGTTCCGAAAGCTGCAGACAGGCTCAGCTCATGCTAGAGCACCATCTCACATGTTACCAAGCACTCTGCCTCCAGGATTGTTAAGGCCTGCCATAGGAGTGACTGATAGGTACACATGTGTCTATATATAAGGGTAGATATAGGCATACTATATCTAAGCAAGGGGTGATTACACGACCTTGCCCCAGCTGAGTGATCAGCCAGTTGTGTGATTGGAAGGCCAGACCAGGGGTGGCATAATACATGCTGCAGCCCCTGGGAGGCCTAGGGTACACCTATGCCCTGGGTACCTAGGGTACACTGCACAGGGTCCAATAAGGTGATCCTTACCAATTGTGAATGTACCTAGGGTACATGAAGTCCATTTTAAAGAGAGAGCAGACAGCCTGAGACCCTGAATGGCAGGATCTCAGGCCAACTAAGTCGAAAAACCAGCTAGACACTAGGCAAAAAGTTGGGGGTAACCATAGTCAGATATCCACCTTCCTACAAATGATATTTGAAAGTTGGACATATAGAAATTTAAAGGTAACATACAGTCAGGCTTGTGGCGGTGCACAGTCTAGGGCCTCCCCCATACAACCCCATAGCAGGAGCAAATGGCCGCCCAGAGCGCAAATACCTGGTCCCATGCACCAGGTCTCATGCCAAAGAGAGGCCTGCCTTGTGGGAAAGTCCATGAAGCTGCTATTGTGGCGTCCTGGTGGTCGTTCTGAACATGTATGTCTCTTTGAGGGCCAAGTCTTGTATGCATTACGCCTATAGTGCTGGCCTATCCTTGTAATGCACTGCTGGTTTTCATTTACCCTTGTTTTAGGGCAGAATAGCCACTGGGGCTACATTTCCCAAAGGACCAGCGGTGGCCATCTTGGGAGTGGCACATCCATCAGCACGGCCCCACCCTGGGGAGCATGCTCACTATTCCTTGAACGACGATGCACACGGAGGTCCCAATCCAACGCCGATCCAGCAGAGGACGATGTTAGAAACAGTGTTCTGGGCAGAATGTTGCACAGCAGTCCCAATCTTTCAAGCAAGAAAGGCTGGATGGGCCTTTATGTTAAGATGGACAGTTTATAGTTTACACCTGATTTCTAGGGCATGGTCTGATCCCATAGGGGCCCCAAATGGCTGATCATTTCTGACATGCGCAGTTCACAGGGAGAAGTGGACTCCCATTCTGAGTGCAAACGACTTTGCTGCATATCGCAATTAGATTGCTATCATTTCAACAATTGTATATGCTTTTACAGGTTGAGAAGCGCTCTGCGCTCAGCACTAGGATTACACTTTGCGCTCAACATTAAAAGAGATTTGGTACATCTATCTATGAGACATTGTACTGTGTCCGGGATGGTGCACAGCCGGTTTCTTTAACTATGATTTCAGAGACGCTTGAGAAGTAAGAAGTTTATGACTGAAAGGTTATCATTCTTTCTTATTATTGACTGGCTATAAGGATACGAGCGCTTGAGAAGTGAGAGCGTATGAATGAGAATCCAACATTCATGTGTGTTATTAACTGACTATAAGGATACGGACACAGGGCCGGCTTTAACACTGGTGGCTCCCTGTGCGACAATGTTTGTTGGTGCCCCTCAATGACCACCTCTGCCACATATTCCCCCACTACCACCATTTAACAGTGCCCCTCAAGTCTCCATAACCACTCTCTCAGATTCATTTAGTTTTAGAACACCACTCATATCAGTGTAAGGTGTCAGAGCACTTTACATCACACACACATTGCACAGAGAGAATCATATGTGTGTAAATCACTGTAAAGGAAATGTTACATCAGACAGGACTACAAGGTGTAGTGTAGGAGTGACATGTCATTGATACTGGTAGGCAATATAGTTTAAGATTCCTTATTCTGGAAAAGCACACATTCAGAATATAAAACATAACATCACTGTTAGGGGTTCTCTTTAATAATAAGAATTGTTTTCTACCCAAATGAACCCTTTTGGAAAGATTAGGATAATGAAAGACAGGTAAAAAAACACATAGATTTAACATATACCATGCAGTTTGCATGCAGATCTTTGATGACAGTTAATAGCTCAATGTTCTATATTTGGATTTTGACTTACACATGACAAGTAACAAAAGGAGACCACTGACCTATTTACATTATATGCACTTTGTTATCTGCCTGGTACACCTTCTTAGCAGCAGGCATTTTAACCCTCTGGGCTACTTTAGGATGAGTCAAATCCTCCACTAGACAAACCTTCAGTCTTTTTCCAGGAAGTCGATTAATCACCGAAGTTATCTTGATATTTTAATTGATCCCTGAAAATTGCTGTAGGTCAGGAACATGGCAGTAAGTGCTTTTAAAATGATAATATACTTGCAAAAATGATGACACCACCCCAAGTCAGCACCCGGTGTGGTGGCACCGATCGCACCGCCCTAGAGCCGGCCCTGTATGGACACATGGTTCTGAGACATAAATCGTAGCTACTGATACTGAGACTTAAACAGTGAAACATAAAGAGACATAAGTGTGCGGATGTTGATCAATCCTCAGGCTATTCTAAGTGTTTGTCTGTATAATTGTTTACCTTACAAGTCTCCTTCCCTGCTGTTCCCATCCCAAACCGTTCGCCCCGCCTGGCCACTCTAACCCTTGGTACTATAATAGCATACCAAGTTGGAGCTGCCTGGAGGTGGCTCACAAAGGTCTTCGTGCAGATCCTGAGGAAGAGGCCACATCTGACACATGTCCTTACTGTGACAAGCACCCACAAGCTATTTTCACTGTAGCAAGGCTGGCTGTTCCTTAGAGAAACTCTGGGATGCACTCTCATATTTAATAACGCTATCTGTGGTTGTAAAAAACCTAGAAATGTCATTCTTGGACTCTTTGTAATATTTATTAAAAGACCAATTAACTGGTGATGTCATATGTTTTATAAAAATTAGGGAAGATGTACTTTTAGAAAGTTACCTTTTCCCTGCCTAAAGACTCTGGGGGTAATTTGCATGTGTCTCCAGCTGCATCCCTCTGGGTACTCATTCCCAGACAGAGGTGTGAAAGCTGTTCTCAGTGCATAGACAAAGACCTGGGTGTGGGGAGGTGTGTCTGTTTCTCCAGCAGGATGACCATTTAGGCAGTGACCAGGAACTTGATTTACTTCAAAGGGTCATCCCCTGTACCAGGCTGATGTCAGATGACGCCTATACAGGCCATGTCTTTGGTCCCCCTGCCAGGCAGCCTCTAATCCATGTGAGGAGGGAACTGTCTCCAGAACTGGATTGAAGTGATTACAGAGGAGGGGTTTCTCATTTTCCTGGCCACGCCTCTCTGGTGGGCACATAGGCTCTGCACAAGGTAAGAAGGTTTTCACCATCTTGGATTTAGTTAGAGAGTGGTGCTGTGGGATTGTTTGCAGCAGGGCACACAATAACTGCTGCAAAAGTGGGGGGGGGATACCACACAGAACTTTTTCCCTATTGTTCATGGAGGGGCCAGGAGTCATCCCCACACACATGATAGTGCCAAGTAATAAATATGGCACACCAGGCCACCTTCTTGAAAACACTCTGGGAGTGTAGAAGAACACCTGGGATTATTTTAAACGCATGTTTTCAACTGTTTTGGTACTTCTAAATGCTTTACCGGTCTTTATAATTTAAGCCGGTCAGCTCTGTGCCATAGATACCAGGGGTTAAGCTCAGGTTTAAATCACCGAATTGCTTATTTGGCCGAACAAGATAGTGACATTGTTACCTGTGGTAGACTCCCATCCAATCCAATTTATAATCCACTTGCCCACATTTGGCAATTCGGTGCTATGGAGTGAATGGAGCCTCCTTGCAATTAGTAAGCAAATATTATTCTCCTAACAACGTAGATATGAGCCTTCTTTTTGTTTCTAATTCTAAATCTAATTTTGAACACCCTTCCAAATTTTTTTATGAAAGTCTGATTTGGCTCGGGAAAGGCTTATGCTATAATCAGGCCAGAAAGTGATGATGTCTACAACGGTCCAAGTCTGTTGATGCTATCATATAAATACTAGAGCAAGATGTAGTTGTCATATATTAAAGATTACATATTTGAACGAGAAGTGGGAAAGCAGGAAAGCCAGAGAATTCATTAGAAGGCAGAGCCATTGGTCCGACTTGGCTCTAAGAGCTGAAGCACGAGCCAAGCCTGGAGCATTCACCAACCAGCCGTGGTCCGTGCAGGTAACAGCGTTGGGGACGGGTGGAGGGGGGGGATTTCGAGGGACGATGCCGAGGGAAAATTAAATAAATAATTAATTTTCTCTTGGCATCGTCCCTTGAAATCCCCCCCATGCGGCCCCACCACCCTACCACTGTTACCTGCACGGACCGCAGCGGATCACCATATTAATCTTCTCTCACATTCACTCTAATTTTCTTGCCTGCCTTTTCTTTCTCTTTCTCTTTCCTTCTCTTTTTATCTCTCCCCTCATCTTGTTTCTTCCTCTGCCACTTTCTCTCTCACTCCTCTGAATTTTCTATTTGCTCCCTCTTCTTCCCTTCTCCATGTCTTCTTTTATCTCTTTCTCACTAGATTACTTTCATCCTTGCTACCTGTACTCCACTACCTCTTTTATTCACTTTTATCTTTGTAAAATAAGCTATTTGTGAATATATGTGCATATGCAAATAGCTTTGTGAATAAGGCCACTGGATTATCCACAGGCAGTGATATATCAGATTGGTATTACACCCTACCAGCCAAAAGAGACCTAAGTAAAGCCACCGCCAACCACCTTCCTATTCAACTGGACAAGTACAAGAAGATTTGATGGTAGGTTGTTCCACCTACAAGACTCAACACTCAGGAATCTCCTAACTCTCAGCCTCTGACGGGAAGACTTCCTTTAAGTCCATCAACAACAAAAACACATTTGCTTTCACTGGCCTTGGATCTGCATGCTCCTAAAAAATATCCTGATCCACAGGTTCAAAGAAATGTCTCGCCAATCTTTGCTCCTATGCCTTCCTTTCAACTAAAGTGCTTTGTAGCACCTAAAAAGCGAAGTATAAAAATCCCACATTATAGAACAAAAGGCATCTATGTTGTCATGAATGGCTTTCGTTGAATAATTCTCAATAATTTTAGTGACTTTAAAGTTATCAGTAACTCTATAATTCAGAGCAAATTCCCATAAATTGCTAATCACTTGTGGAAGTCTTATCTCCTGAGGTCTGACAGTCAATAAATGATGCGATTTTACAGTACAATTCGTAATCAGCTCCTTGGAGTTGAAAATTTGCATTGTGATATTCATTGTTAGGCCCTTTTCAGAGGGATTGTATACTGCTTTGTGAAATATAATTTTGGATATAATTGCAATTTTATGACTGTGTACCTGATGTTATGTGTAATACAGACGCTCTTAGCTAGCTATGATGACAATACAATGAAGAAAGATATAGTCATGATTGGGTCATGGGGAAAAGCTGTGTCAAATGCCATAGGTCTGAACTGTTTGTTATGTACAGTTACAATAAAGGTAGTAGGCCTGACTTACTGATCGTGAAATGCATTTATTAAAGCCAATAGGCATTTAAGGGGAGACTGCTATCACTGTGTGTTGAAGGTTTTAGACTGGTATTTTGTTACATGGAATCTCAGAGGTTAATTGAATAATCCAAGGTGTTATCCCCCTTGGATAAATCTTTAAGTGGAAGATTGTAAAGAGGGTTTCATGCAAGAGGTTGTATATTGTTTTGACAACTACAATATTATGCATATTTGTAATTCTGGTGCTGGCTGCCTTGTGATAAACTATATACTCAATATAGTAGGCACAAGTTGGTGATTGTGACAAACCAAAAATGGAGGCCTTATTAGTTCATTTAGGAAAGTTATTTCAGATGCCATAGAACTGATCCATTTTTTATGAAAAGAAATGATAAAGACATTAGGCCTGATATTTACTGTGAAAAGCAGATGGTAATACCCGATAGGCCTTCAAGGTTAGATTGTCATAATGCTGTGTTAATGCACGTAAACAGGCATTATGTTACATAAAATATCATTGGTCACTGTAGAAAGCAAGGATTTTGGTGCTTGTTACTTTCTTAGACACTGGGGGTTAGAAGATTTGCATCCTGATAATCCCTGCTAGACCTTCTTAGAAGGGTCTGGCAAGTGTAGGTGTCTGCCAGTCTCTTGTAAAAAACATTACAATCTCTACATAGTCATACATAGATTATGGGCCTCTTTGGCAGCCTCTTCTGCCTATTCAAGTAGCATTCACAGTCTGCTTCTCCTTATGACAGCATACTTACTGCAAGGGCAATGGTTCAGCCTATTCCTACCACTGGCCGTATTGCCTTGATATTTTGTCTGGTCACATGTTTACATCTGCTTGAATACATAGTATGTATTTCTCCCCTCATTATTTCCTCCTTCTCCTTTCTTCTATACCAGTGCCCTGTTGCTCCTCAGACAGTTCTTCCACACTGCCGGCTTGCTGCTCTATTCGTCCGCAGCATGCTGCATCCTATGCATCAACTATTTCAAAACTGGATGGCCATTTTCGAATGGTATTGCCCATAGCGTATCATTGATTTATCATGTCAAGATAGCCACTATATTTAGAAGCATAATATTGCCCACCTTAGATCAGTACAATAGTGATACATTCTACACTTAATAATTTGAAGGCGGCCGATGTTCAATGAGTGGCCATCTTGAAACACTTTTGTGAATAGCGTATGATTGTTTTTAATGCTCCAAGATTGTCAACATGTTGCTTCTAAAGTGACAGCTATGTTGGAACTTTCAAACAGCAATACACTATAAACAACAGTATTGCAAGACGGCCAACATATGCTATGCTTTATATTATTTTTGTATCAAAAGCACATGCCCGCCATGTTTAGGTGGTGGCATGTTTTCCTTTCTCTGCTCTTATTCTAGTAATGTATTGGTCATATGCTTGTAAAGTTTATGTGTCTGTCTGTTGTAATGTGGATATGTAAGTAGGTGAGTACAAATATAATTCAGTGGGTGGGCGAATAAATGTCTGAGTGCAAGGGTGAGTGACAGAGTGCATATATGAGGAGTTAATAAGTGCCTAAACTCCTCAGTTACTGAAGAGGCACTTTCAGTTTTAAGCCAGACCTACGCTTGTTATTTAATTTATAACAAACCTGGTTAGAAGTTATGTTTTTAAATTATTTAATATTTTTTAAAGTAACTTAAAACTTAATTTAATTCACTCTAAATTGACATGCATTAATTGGTTTTAAAAACATAGGATGAAATTATACCTGATTTCTGTTTTTTTACTTAAAGGACGTATAAACCTCGAGGAGTCATACTGCCTGTGTTAAAACTCTGGGAAAACAGGATGAATCACCTTAATGGGGAGTGGATGCGTGTATTTCTCCTCTGAGGCCAACATGGCCTGAACCCGGTAGAATGCAGCAGACAAAGATAGCATTTGAAGTGATGAGACGCACAAAGCGGCATTTTGCTGCCAAAGCCCCATATTTTTTTAGAAGAAGGGCAAATGAAAATAGAATCAAGAGTAAAAAACATAGTACATGAAAGTGGTTGGGCTAAGCAGAGGAGGTGGCATTCATGTTTGACCTTAGACGGGTGTTATACCGTTTGTTGGTAACTAGAAGACAACAGCAAAACCACAAAAGAGTGATTTTTTGGGGGTGGCTTAAGAGAAGATTTTACAGTCATCCCTAAAGTGGTAACATTTGATAAACAACGATGATATAACGTAAGAGAGAGTTACTTCGTATTAAATGTAGCGAAGAACACATCCGCAGAGCTCTACTTCGTGTAGTTATCGGAGTGAAGTATGTCTGTTAGCTCCCTCATGCAAGCAAGCTGTTGGGAATCTTGTTAATCTTGTTATCTTGTTGCAAGATATTTAATAATAATTTATTCCACAGTTAATATAATTACATTTGCAAATAAATCAAAGCAAGGGGACCAGCACATTGGTTTACCCTCTTCCTTCTAGAAGCTGCCCTGTTAGGAGACCACACTTGTCTTTTCCAGTCCCACTACGCATGAGGCGAGAATTAACGACTAGAGTGGCAGACTTTGAAGATGGGGAACCGGGTTCGAGTCTCGGCGGGAGGCTGGACAGCCTGTGATTCTGGGTAAATCTCTCTGTGTCTAAAAATGAACGTGTCCGTCTGTGATGCAACTGGTGCTCATATACAGCGCCCAAATACCTTCCGGTCAAGTTCGCGCTATAAAAAACTAGACGAATAAAACTCACCCGTTTCACACATGTTAATATCTAAGCCCAAATGTACTTATAGTTTGCGGAAGTGTTCACATTAGCAAAACGGTGCAAATCTCAGTATCAATGCCCTTTCCAGCAACACTGATGGTTTTTAGGATAGAAAGATTGCCTTCACGCAACACCAAAACGACTCTGTGCCTTGAACGGTCATTCCACCAGTAATATATGCAAAAGGGGTGTTTCCGTGGAGTATCAGCACAAACAACCATAGGTTTTGATGCTATGCCAATCAAACAAAGTATTGTGACCTTGCTTTGCATCAAAACCTAAAGCCAAGTGACACAAGGGGCAACCGAGGGGGCAAGTGGACATTCGTGGCAGGAATGTAAAATGTAGCATATGTGCTGGACACAACTCACACTCCCTTCTACAGTTATCTATGTCTAGCAATTTCTACTGAAGGCAGACTCACCTTTGTACCATGGTGCTTGGCCTTGCTTCACAGAAAACACCTATTGTTAGTACAAGCCCCACCGATGACATCATCAGCAGGCAACACTTTTCAAACATGGCACAGCGCTGTTTTCTATCATTTGCACAGCGCAGCTATTTTTCAAGCTCCGCCCAGCTGCACGAAGGACAGTAATTTTAGGCCAATATATTAAATATATACATTATGTTATGCCACGTTATATTATGCTGTGTTACGTTATATAAGCGCGGTCTAAACACTTGGGAAACCCTTCAGTATCAAGGCATATTTAATGAGGATAAAGCAAAGGGGAATTAATCTCAGAAAGCAAGTGGTAGAAGTAATCGTTTCATGACATTGTCTTTGTTTCAGCAGGTCTCCCGGTGCTATTAGATAGTTGTCAGTGGCGGCTCCTCCATGATGGCAGAGGAGCATCGCCCCACTGCTCAAAGGAAGCAGTTAAAAAATAAAATGATAATAAAACATTTTTATTATCATTTTATTTTTTAAGTGACTGACTGAGCCATGCATGTGTAGGGAGGAGCGGGGCCTGGCCGGGTCACGGCAGGGAGGAGGAGTGGTGGGCACTGCAACTGTTCAAAAGATTTTTGAAAGCCAACACAGATATTATTTGTACAACACGTTCATTGGTAAATCTTTCGCATTAAATTAATACTCATGGTTCTTCATTGGTCCAACTAATTTTGAGCTTTATTTTGTACTTTTCAAAGAGGCGCAGCAGAATTAGCGATGCGGCGAGCACATGGTTAGTGGTTTTATTTATTTATTTACTTTCACCTTTCCCATCACATGTCGAACTAAACTACCCCCCACCCAGCCCTGCCTCACGCCCCCACAGCGTTACCTGTGCGAGCTGCCACTGCCCAAGTCTTTGTCAGGTTGACAGCATCTCATCTGCAAGCCACGCGGCACAATAAAACATCTCAAGCGACGACCTCTTAACCTCGCAGTCAGACAAGCAAGACTGATACTAACCTCAGGTCTCTTATGAGGACGCGTGAAGAGCAGCCAGGCCGCTCAGCTATCTCCTGGATGGGTTGATTTGCATAACTCTCATGTAAAAAACATTGCATGCAGTTGTTAGATTGATATAGCTTGGGACAGTTGCTTGATTCCTGTTATTGTGAAGCAAAGAGACTCAATGACAGTGCTAGTACCCGCAATCAGACACACCGAGAGAGGATACACATTTAAATCTGTTTTGTTAAATGGGACGTGGCTTTTAGGATGATTTATTCTTTACAAACGCTGTGAATCCAGGCATATTCCTGTTTGGTCCAGAGAAGGATCCCCGGTGCCCCTGGATCCACAGCCCCTCTTTGTGAGCGGTGACTGCAGTGACTTGTGGAAACTATGCCAGCTGCTATGCGCTGCCAGCAGTGCTTTGGGGTCTGCTTTGTGTTCCTACACAACAGAAAACGAGCACACCTAATAAAGGTACAATCTTATCACACCCGCTCAAAATGAACAGAAATAGCCATTTTTGTCCAGAAACCTCCATTCAGGATTTTGGAGCTGGTACAGAAAATACATCCCATGAGACTTTCAATTTTAGTCTAAGCTGCTTTATATTCCTACCCGCCTTACCTGAACACTGTTTTTGTAAGAGGCTGATTGGGCATTATTCTGCTCCAACAATATATTTATAGTTGTACTACTCACATTTCTATTTCATTAAAAGAGGTGATTTGATCTGGTATTACACTAAAATGACGCTTTTATCGCTGTTGTGAGTGAGTCAGAAAGTTGAGGGGGGGAAATAAAGAAAAAACATTTAAACAAAAGAGAAACACACAGCGCAGGGTAAGCACAGAGCTGTCCTAGAAAACTATAAGCCACTAACCCGAACAGAGATGAAACACACAAGTCTAGTTAAGTTAAAGTAAACTTTACTTGGCCGTAAATCCATTAAAGAAGCACAGTAAAATCTATACAGAATTTATATGCAATATAAGATTTACGGAAAATATATTCAGGCAAAATCAAAACAAGGACTTGTCAAATGTCATATGTAACTTCTAATCCTAATAGCAGCACTAATAAAACTAATAACAGCGTGACAAACCATTTTAGATGGCAAACACTGCAAATGTTTAAGACTGTTAGGCAGGTCTAGTCATATGAACTTAAACCAGAACGTAAAAATTGAGTTCTAGATGTGGGATAAAATGTACACAGAAACATAAAATGCAGGCGGAATTGCTGGTTAGTGCCATTACAAGGGCAGCAGGCTAGGTATAGGAATCATCTGCCCTGTTGTGGGTAAGCAACCAGGAAATTGACAAGATTCAGCCTAAATCCAGATAAATCCAATCGATGCTCTGGATTGAAGAACTAGTCTAAAAAAAATAATCAGATCGATCCGGAGTAACAATCTCCATTTAATAGCTGACCAATTCCATCTCCAAGGATTTATTAGACCGGTTTAAGGTACTATTACTTAAAAAATAAAATGAATCAGATCCTTCCAAATACTGTCAATCACAGTAGGGGCATAAAAAACTGAGGCACACTAAGTTCTAAAAAGGATTTTCTAATATATGCCAACCATGCAATGTAATTGCTGCAATCTAAAGCAATGCAGTCTGTAAGAGCAAGGCGAGAACTCCAGATTTTTACCCAAAGTAAAAGGGGCGTGGGGCATTTTAATTGCATCCTCAGAATATAATAAATTGACCTCTGTATGGGTAATACATTTGGAGGTAATCTTTGGAACTGCCAGTAGTCTAGAGAGAAATTTATTTTCAACCATTTGTAAATGGTTGGAATTGGTGTACCCAAAGACTCCGACCTCGTAAGTGCTGTAACTTGTCCAAGTTAAAAATAGCATCCATAAGGATCTATAAATAATTCAAATGGAGGACTTTCGTAATGAGAGTCTCCTCAATGGGAATTCTGCATGAGGGGGTATTCCTGGGGCCACATGTCATAAAAAAGATTTTGTATGATTGACCTTCAATATCAAGTTAGTCATAAAACCATTAAAAGAGTTCAACAGAAGTTGCAACCTATTTGTGGTACATGACAACAACACCGCGTCATCAGCATACAAAAGTACAGGCACTGGCCTGTATCCTGTTGTTCGAGGCAAATCCTTTTGTTTGTAAAAAGCACTCCAAAGAATTAATATAAGAAAAAAAAAAGAAAAAGGCCGCTAGGAGGCATCCCTGTCTAACCCCCTTGGCACCTCATAAGTGGATGTACACTCCCCAGCTGGGCGGTATCGAACCTGTGCCAGAGGATAGCAATGCAGACACTTTATCATACCTATATCAACCCCACCTCAGTCATGTGCACAACCTGCCCCTGTCCATGAGGTTGAAAGTACTAGACAGATCCATGCCGACCAGGTGCAGACCACCTCAGTTGGCGTTTATGTACTTCCCTGTTATCAGGAGCAGGTTTAGGGACTGTTCGACCATGCCCATTCCGTGTTGAAAACCATATTGTACCTCAGATAGGAAATCCCTATATTCCGTGCAATCCTCCAGCTTCTGGAGGATCACCCTACCCAAGATTTTGAAAGAGGTTCCAACAGTGAGATTGGATAGTGTTACATTAAAACAGTTGTTTTGACCTGGTATTACACTAAAATGACGCTTTTATCACTATTGTGAGTGAGTCAAAGTTGAGGGGGAAAACTAAAGAAAAGACATGCAAAAAATAAGAAAAAAATACTGTGGGGTATGAACAGAGCGGTGCCAGAAAACGTTAAGCCCCTAACCCGAACATAAGGTGAAACACAAAAAACCAGGTGAGCAAATAAATGTAAACAATGTTTGGCACAACAATATATAGTTAAACTGTTTGCATTAATGCTCCCAGGAAAGTTTGCATCCAGCGACAGTCTGAAAGTGTTGAGTGCCACTTTTCAATCGGAGACAGTTAAGCACATATGAGGTCCAACCAATCAACGAGTGGCTGCTTTGGCAGTTCTAACAGGGCTGATAGGGCTGAAGTGCCTTTCCTAAAGGTTCGGCTGTGTTCACGAATTGAACATTTGGATACAAAGTGAGAGGTTTAGTTTCACAATGATTCTAGGACATAGGATGCAAATACTTGAGTGCCTCTTCTTATGCCCTCAATGTTAGTTTGAAGTCTTGCTTCAGAAGATGGATTTGCAGAAACCCAGGAAGCATGTCATGTCCATCTTCATACAGCACATTCACAGCACTGTGTATTACATTTTCATCTACATTTCTACAGACGAAGCTGCTTGCTGTGTGTGTTTATTTTCTTTTGGTATCCAACATACCTAGTATGTAACTTTATATGTCCTTAAATCTGTGAATTGCTAGCTGTGTGCAAGTATTTTATATATTTGGGCCCTCTTAATCTTGTTTGAACAAAATATACTCAATTTCAAGGCTATACTAGAATTTATTGTACCTGTGATGTTACAATGGGTAGGCACATCTGCATTATGATTTTATTTATTTATTTTTATTTTTGAAGTTTTATATAGCGCTGGCTAGACCCGGAGGTATCAGGGCGCTTTACTTAGATAATTGCACAGGTTACATATATATAGGTGCAAATTGCAGTAAACAAAAAAAAACATCGGAAATGCAAGGGATAAACATTGGTACAAAAGGACAGAAGAGTAGAGGGAAGGGAAAATGGCAGAAATTATCATTCGATTAAATTAATTACAAATTCGGCAGATCGGCACCAAGTAGAGGAGGCATCCGGGAGCCAGTCCAACCCACCGGGCCTAATCATCTAGTGTCAGACACTAACTGATGCCCTAAATATGGATTATATTTTGACAAAGCACGGCCATCATCCTTTCTTTGTGAATTCGCCAGTCATTCTACAAATATTGCCGGACAATTTAATCAAGACAGAGACATTTGTAAAGTCGTTTGATGTTAATGTTGACTCAAGAATAGCATTTGGGGAATAATAACATTTCTAAAATATTTTGGTGTCCAGAACATCGTGGACATAATATCCAAGATAAGAGTATTATTAATATTGTAAAAAATATTGTTGTTGAGAATGTTTTTTTACATTATTATTGTAATTTTGTTTGTAAATTATATTTTTAGCATCGTTGCTTTAATTTTATTTATTGTTATGCATAATTTTTGTTTTGTTATTCTAAGTATTTTTACATTTGTTATTTTTTTACATTGTTTTCTTTTTAATCATATGTTGTCATTTCCTATTTACATGAAATGTATTTCACGCGCTGATTATGTTGTTGTATCTGTTTATATTTTTTTATGGATTGTTAGATTTGAGGGGGGAAAGGGTGGATATTGTTCAAAAATATAAATTACGTACATGTATATTTTATTAACCATTTATTAATTAATTAGTTTATTAAGAAGTTAGATTATGTATTTCATTAAAAAAAATAGAGTGATCTCATACAAGTTGTTCGGGAATAGGGTGTGCAGTAAATTAGTGATATGGATTAGTTATTAACTGTTTACAAATTAATGGTGCATTATTTTCATAAATTAATTAGTACATACACTACTTTAAATTGATTATTTACAAGTTGTTGGGTGTGTCAGGAAAAGTGTGGGAAATGTTTTAACATAATATTTAATAATGTAATTCATTGATTTTAATGTAGTAGTTGTTTCAGTAATTAGAATAAATAAATATTCTATTTGTAAAATACAACTGCAATTAAATGTTTTTTTAAATTAATGATAGGAATATTTTTAAATTATTTTAAATTAAGCATTATTTCCCTATTATATATTTCTTTGTTTAAAAAACAAAGATGCGTGCTTTAGATCTTTTAGACTACTTTTTTCATGGGGAGGAGGCTTATTAGTAGAACCTTTTTAAAAACAAAATAATGACATTGTTGTTAACAATATATATATTTTGTAATGTAATCAATTATATTAATGTTTAATTAAGTGCCCTAAAAGTATTAATAATGTATTAATATTGTGTTTCAATGGGAATGGGATGTGAATGTTTTCAGCCAAAAATCTATATAAAGAAATAATAATTCATTTTTGTTATGTAATAATTATATATTCATTTTCATAAATACATATCAATGCTAGTAATAAAACTGTCAGATTGAGGCACGTTAAGAAAAATAATACATTTGATGTTTAAAACTTCCCAAAGGGTAGAACAGTAAACATACACTCTATAAAATTAAACATGTTCTGCCATTGGTATCTGGGTTGACATTAGAATATTAAGTCATCACTTCCCAAAATGTAAAAATGTCCACAGTGGTATTTGGGTTGAGGTTTGTATAGTAAATACAGCCGTCCCAAAATCAAACACTTTTCTTAATGATTCAGTGTTTGGAGTTGCAATAGTAATCTGCTGGCCCACAAATTAAATAGTTACCCTAGTGGATTTGGGTTTATGATACTCCTATGGTTTACCACATGTTCAGAGCAGGTGGTAAATGGGAGTATTATACCCCAAGGAACTGTAAATTCCGCACATTTTCAAGCCCCACTTAAACCTAGTTCACACACATAATAACCACCCCATCCAGTTTGATTCTCAATTCAATGGTACTGGTGGGGTGTTACCATACTGTCCCAGAAATTATAGAGCTTGCACCTGTTCGAAACAGAATCAGGCCATAGAGGTGCCTCTGTACTTAAGGGGCACCACTTGACAAACAATTGAATTTTTAAGAGCCTTCACTGGGATGTGTTAGGCACTTCTTTGGCCAGAGCATGGATTTCCTTTATTCTTTTTCCTTATTGTAAAGCTTCTGCCTGCTGGAGCCATGGATCCTGCATGCTGCTCGATTCCACCTGGGCACTGCAAGCACAGGGTCTGTCCCTTCAACCTGCTAACACACTAACGTTCTTGGTGTTGGTAGCAGAGATGCGGGGCTACTCTCCCTACTGCTGCGTGGTTCTTTTGGCAAAGAAGAAGCACAGTAGCCTTTCCAGTGCCATGGAGCCCCCTCTCTAACAAAGACACCATGACAGGCTCCCCTGGTCAGAAGGAGTGTCCACCATCCTTATGGGGGACAACACAACAGCACAACGATCTCAGTGGCGCCACATGGTGACCAACTGACTTGCAGGTTTCCTGGGAAATAATGTAGCTCTTGCTTGGGATTTACTTGCTTTAGTGGGTGCTCCCAGTCATAGGGTGCCCACGATGGCATCCCAAATTGATGCACAATAGGCAAAAACATGTTTCTTAATCCTGGTGGTGCACCCCAGCCATCAGGAGGATTTAGTTTGGGCGTCTTGGCCTGCAAAATTCTGTATACTCCAGGGCAAGCTCTTGATGCCTTCCTACAGCCTCTGGAGGTGTTGCTTCCTCTCTCCTTTATCAGCAGGTATATGTAGGGTCCTTTACCTGTTCTCCCACCCAGCCTTGGTAATCTCCTGACCTGAGGCTTTTCTGGCAGGAGCACCAATCTCGCTCTACCTGCACACCCCAAGCACCGAAGGCCTTCAGCAACTCCAGCAGCAGTCTGTATTACCCACTGACTCTTAGGGTACCTGCAACAGGATCAGTCCAAAGACATCTGAGGGCACACCCCTACTTCAGGGTCCCCAACAATTCTATCCTCAACTGTCCCTAAGAGAGAAGTGTGGAGACAGAGCCCAGCGAGAGCTCATGGATACAAGTCCAGGAGTGGGTGTCTCCACTCCAGACAGATGTTCATCCACACTATGGGTCTGCCACCTTCCCTTTCAGTGGTTCTCCACTTCTTCATGCCTTTCCCCTTGTGCAGCAGGTTAAAAATGGAGGTGGAGAGTTTTAGAAGGTTGGGGTTCCTGCCCAATCCAAGAATGCCACATCACCACTTCATCCCTAACTGACACTTCCTGGAAGTAGTCCATTGGCTCACTAAATGCCTTGCAAAACATTCTGATAATTTTCCATGATGATGTATTCACATAAGATTAAGAAAGTCGGCCCACTGAGACTGACTCCTCCCAATCTGAACGCGTTTCTCCTCTACAACACTTAAAAGGAAACCCCTTGGGTAACTGGAGCCACAAGTCTGCCTTTTCCCTAGTTGTCTACTGATTTAACATCCTTCCCAGGCTTGTCAGGGAGAGAATGTTTTCTCCAGCCCTCTCCCTCGCCCCTGCAAATGTGCATATTGTTCAGGGTAATGCTTTGAACTGCCAGCTGTCCAGAAGAGAACTAAAACTAAGTTGGATAGCAGGGTAGTTCAAAACCTGAATCTCTTTAAGACTGACTGATGGAAATGTGTCAATTTTAAAGAACATAATTTAAGACATATAAGATAACACTGACACTGGATATGTGCTTGAGACGCAGGAAAGTGTAGAAAAAGTCATGTCAGTCCCTTTCACATATTGTGCCAATCAAAACTCTCATGTTATGCACATTGAGCTCAAAGTGTGAAACAATTAAAGCACTACAGATTTATGCTTCATGAAAGAAGAAAGTGAGAATTGCTTCTTTGATCTTTAATTGAATTGTAACGCCTTAATAGATACAATCAACTTATTCCTGGCCCTATCTTTGATAGCGCTACCTGGTGGCAGAGATGAGGCCTAATTCACCCATCGCATATGTACAAATATTGATGCACATATATATGTAATGAAGAGGCTTTCAACCCAGATGCACAGCAGAGGGCCTTAGTTTAAAAGGTTGGCACTTACAGTTACAGCTCAAAAGTCAAAACCATTTTATACATTAAGGAGTCTTAGTGCCTGATTACGATTTTGGCGGTCTTGGAGAAGGCTGTCACACCAGCAACATGCTCCAAGATTGCCCAACTCATAGTCTGGCCGCCAGCCATATTCTGATTGGAATACAGACCAGGCGGACCTTCGGCAGTGGTCCCATGGTGGTGCCTTTCAAAGGCTCATATCTGAGCTTTAGAAAGTTATCGCAATGGGAGTGCCACAGAATGTTTCTGCACAGCATGGACTATTAAGTCCTTGTCATGCAGGGCTTGCATGCGTACAGGGGGGCCTGATGCAACAGAGGGCACTTAGTTTCCTGACTGCCACATTTTTCATGGTCGACTCACCGCCATGAAAACTGGCGGTAAGGTAACTCATAATATGATTGGCGGTGCCACAGCGGCACTGCCAGCATATTGTAGGTATCAGACTGCTGCAAGACCAGCAGGGATCGACCGCCCAACTCATAATACTGGCGGTCAGACCACCGATACGGTAGTTGCCGCACCACTACCACGGGTTTGTGGGTCCACTGAATCGCCAAACTCGTAATTGGCCTCTAAGTCACTGCAGACAGCCAACAACCCAGTGGTCTAAGCTGAAAAACAAATCAGTAGCGGAGGGGTTTATGTTCAGAACCCACTTCTCTCAAAAGTTTGTGCGTATTGAGGTGGCGAATCGAATTTCATATTTTCAGGCTTTTCATGAAAATGTGCAGAGATTTTTTTTTTTTTTCTTTAAACATGGCAGATCCGGGAGAATGGATTCCGCACTTTAAATAGATGGCTATCCCTTGGAGGGTTAGCTTTTGTGCCAGGTGTCTTGTTGAGCCATACTGCATAACTTCTGCTGCTTCTCTGTTCTATGGCAAGCCAAGTAAGCATCTGGTGGGCTCATGGAAGTGGGGCATGCGATTTCGCTGTTCAATCAAATATTCAAGTTTCGAAGGAACAGAAGGAACAGAAGGAGGAAAATGCAATTCCTTGTCAGACTGTAATTCATACTTAATGAACTTCTTTATCTATCAGGTGGGGCCATTTAGCAGTGGCCATGGGGATTGTGACATTCTGTGAGTGGCAGGCACTGGAGAAATACAGAAGGACAGACTGACATGTGACCCTACAGTCAAGAGAGAACACACACACTTGGTGGACTCCTTGCAGCAGCTGCGTTATTACATGAGATGCCATGCATGTTTGAGGAAAAAAGGATATGACATGCACTGAACTAGTGAGGACTCAGACAGCATCTACACACTTTCAAAACAGCCTTATAGCAATGCCTGAATGCAAATAAGTGTTGTATAGGGAACTGAATGCATACAGCACTACCTCAATTATTCCATCCCATCTATGTGCGCTCAGAGGCCAATACTAAGCATATACACCTTCAACATCATTATTTGCATTTGTTTATTGTTTTCAACCCGGAGGAATCCAAATTATATTTGCAAGCAGTCTTCCTGAATAAAAAGACTGGGGTCTTTCTGAAGGGGAGAAGTTTGGGTCAGACACAAAGTTTAATTGGGAGAGTGGTCTATATAGTAGCAGATATTTTTCTTGTATAAAAATACAAAACAATTTGCCAGCACAGCAAAAGGCCACACAACAAATATGCACATACATACATTCATGATACACATTACCACCTCCAGTAATCCAGTAAAATTGTTTTCACCAAGCACCAGCCGCGGCCCGTGGAGGGAGTTCCGTGGGGCGGAAAGGCGGGGCGGGGGAGGGGCAGGGTGGGGGGTTCTAAAAACCGGAATATGGATAATTGCAGGTAAGTAAACAATAAAATAAATAAAACGAATTTCGTAGTGCGCGCTGCATCGCATTTTGCGATGAAGGGCGCGCAACGAAATCTGTGGCAGCGACTGCTGGAGATTTCTGAGGGAAAGGTTTCCAAAATTAAATATTACCAATTAGTAAGCTGGGCAAACTCTTTGGGGAAGGACAGTAAGGGGAACCTGCACCTGGAGGCCAGGATATGCTCACGGCCGCATTTGCGGAAAGAAGTTGCAGAATGGTACTGGATGTTAATCCAGGCCATGGAAGAAGTGCAAGTTTTGCTGACAGAGATCTGGAGAAGGGAACTGCCAGACTAAGACCTCAAATTACTTTGGCAAGTATCTATGACCTACATGTGGTCATATGTGAAGTCTGCACCACTCAAGAAGAACCATCTTTTTACTGTCCATAAGGCCTATTGGACACCACTGAAACTCTTGAACCTGGGAAGTCATGAGGCAAAGAAGTGTCCTAAGTGTGGAGAAGACAATGGGAATGATGTCCACATCTTCTGACAGTGCCCATTAATCCAGATCTTTTGGCATAAAGTGGGTAAGACCCTTTCAGGAATCCTGGGTTAAGAGATCAAGGTGAGCCTGGTTTGGGTAATCTTTGGGGTGGTTCCGGGAGGCGAGGGTTATAGGTGTCTTCTTAAGAGCCATAAAGCCCTCACTTTTGTTTTATTCTTCTTGCACGTAGAGAGCTGTGTATTAAGTGGATTCTCCCCTGTCCCCCTATAGGGGCAGAATGGATATGATCAGTACAAAAAATATCGGATCTTGATCGGGCTACTTTTCAAGTTAAGAGAACAAAGTTCTGGGAGCGTCTGTGTTAGGTTACATGTTATTGAGATGATCTCCTGAACTTTCTTAACTCTCCCTTTTTCTTGCCCCTCCGCCTCCTTGCTTCTTTTCTCATCTTTGGTGTAAAATCTACTGGTCCAATGATTAGTGGTATGCTACACAGGTTGCATTGACGGGGGACATCTGCTCCCATCCATTACACCTTTACAGAGGAGTCAGTTCTTTCGACTGGGCATGAGGCTCCTTTTGGCTAGGGGTGATTTTTACATCCCTCCCCTGTGGAAAGACCGGGTACTTCTTACCACATTCGGCTAGATCTTTCTGACACTCTAGCATATGTTTATAAATGAGGACTAAAAAAAACCAAGAGTATTTTCATTGTAAAGATTTTTAATTAAACAGCAATGATTTACTTATGTTTACAAATGCAAAATGGGACATATGACTTTCTGACATCAAGATGCAGACATATTGATTTGTGGCGTGGTGTGTTGTAGAGTGGGAATGCGAAGAGTAGAGTAGAGTGTTGTAGAGTGGAGTGGCATAGAGTGTCATGTATTGGAGTGGCATAGAGTGGAGCTGCGTACAGTAGTGTACAGTGGAGTTGCATAGAGTAGAGTGTAATGAACTGGTGTAGAGCGCATTAGCGTAGAGTGTTGCAGAGTATAGTGGCATTCCATAGAGTGCAGTTGCGTAGACTGCAGCAGCATGGAATTCAGCAGCATACTATGCAGCGTCATAGAATGCAGTGGCACAGATTAGAGGGCAGCATAGTAAAGTGCAGTGGCATATACTGCAGTGGTGCTGAGTGGGTCATAGTAGAGGGGAATAGAGTGCAGTGGCATAAAGTGGTGCACAGTAGAGTTATGGAAAGTGGAACAGAGTAGAGTGTAGTGCCCTAGAGTGCAGTGGCATAGAGGAGAGTACTGCAAAGTGTATTGAAGTAGAGTAGAGTGATGTAGAGTAGAGTGATGCAGAGTAGAGTGGCATAGAGTGAAGTGTGATAAAGTGCATTGGCATAGAATGCAGTAGTGCCGAGTAGAGTGGCATGGAGTTTAGTTGCATAGAGTGCAGTGTTGCAGAGTAGAGTGGTGTTGAGTACAGAGGTGCACAGTAGAGTGCAGTGGCTTAGAGTAAAGTGGTACAGAGTAGAGTAGAGTGCATTGGCATAGAGTGGCACAGAGTGTAGTGGCGTAGAGTGCAGTGACTCAGAATCCAATGGCATGCATAGTAGAGTGCAGTGGATTAGCATGCAGCTGTGCAGAGTTGAGTGGTGCAGTGTAGAGTGGCATAGAGTGCAGTGGTGAAGAGTACAGTGGCGTAGAGTGCAGTGGTGTAGAGTAGAGTGGCAGAGAGTGCATTGATGTAGAGTGCAGTGGCATAGAGTAGAGTGACGTAGAAAGCAGTGGCATAGAGTACAGCGATGCAGAGTAGAGTGCAGTAGCTTAGAGTGCAGTTGTGCAGAGTGCTTTGGCACAGAGTGCAGTGGTGTACAGTACAGTGGTGCAGGGTAGTGTGCAGTGGTGTAGAGTGCAGTGACAGAGTGCAGTGGCGTAGAATACATTGGCATAGAATGCAGTGGCATAGAGTGCAGTAGTTCCAAGTAGAGTGGTGCAGAGTGTAATGGCATAGAGTGGAGTGGCGCAGAGTGGTGCAGAGTGCAGTGGCATAGAGTTCAGTAGCATAGAGAAGATTATTGCAGAGTAGAGTGAAGTGGCGTAGAGTTTAGTAGTGCAGGGTAGAGTGCGGTGGTGAAGAGAAGAGCGGCGTAGAGAGTAACTGTATAGAGTAAAGTGATGTAGAGCACAGTGGCATAGAGTGCAGAGGTACAGAGTAGTTTAGGGTGGCATACAGTGTATTGGAGTAGACGGCAGGAGCATTGAGTTGAGTGGTACCGGGTAGAGTGCAGTGGCAAAGAGTGGCATAACATTCATTTGCATAGAGTAGAGTGGTGCAGAGTAGAGTCGAGAGGTGTAGATTGAAGTGGCATAGAGTGGTGTAAAGTGGAGAGGTGCATAGTAGAGTGCAGTGGTATGTAGTGGCATAGAATGAAGTATGCATGGTGTGGTAGCACGTCACCATTACAGACAACACATTTTCAATTAAAATGACCATTACATTTGCACAGACATACAGTTTTACTAATAAAACTATACAGTGCAGAAACGATAATGTGTGGAAATGGCATCACCTGGTGTATTGATTTGTTTTGATCATATTAAAGTATTTGTTTCCAACTTACTTTAGAATTAGCAAAGGATTAGCTACATTTGTGCTTCCCTAAATCTGATGTATTCGGAAAGTACAGTTCATTTAAATGTTGTTGTGTACTAGAAAAATAACCCTTTCTTACCCCTAGTATTCAGCAACATTGTACCATAAATCCTCTTACTTTGAAGTCAAAGAAAGAAAAGTAAAAACCAGGCTCCCTTGGAAGACAGAATCCGACATTTGACCTCTGTCTTTGAATGCACAGCAAATGTGACAAGATAAGAACATGATTTACAGGCCTGTTTAAAGAAAGGAGCACTCGAGGAAACATACAAGGAGAGTTAGTGTGAAAAGGTTTTGCTCCTTGGGTGGACAAACGTTGGACAGCCTAAAACAAATAAAACCAGCAAAAAGAAAGACAGAAAATGTGACTTTGAACCACATCGCCAATGGTAAACAGCGGGCGGGATGCATTCCCAAGGAAGCTTTCTGAATGCTCCCAAGATGTATTTAGCAAACCAGACAGTTGTGTCTGGTAGGCTTCGACCTAAAAGGAGGGAGATCATTTTATAACTGGCTGTGTGTTATAGAAACATTTAAAATATTTAGTGAAGCAATTTCAAGTGTTGCCCCTTGGGTGGTTATTTTGTATGCTCTCATCCTCTCTAGTCACTCATGCAAGTGAGCTGATTTGTTTTTTCATGGATTTCTTGTTTGCAGATGCCTAATTAAGACAACTATCTGCTATTGCTACACAAAGAGCTCCAAGTAGCCATGGGAGTATTTATTGCAAGCACCAAAGACACATTGCAAATCTGAACTGCTTGAAAACTACTACTTAAATACAGACTCCATGAAATAGTGCCTAAAACTCACAGGTTTTATAGCATTTCAGAACACCATGCCTTGATGTATCACAAGAGATCAGGGTCTGGCTTAGTACCTAGAAGCATTATTTTCCTGTCACAGCAAATTATGTATGTGCTTATTAGAAACGTTGATGACTAATAGAAATATGAGATGCAGTGAAAGCAAATATTTGTGGCTCAGGAGAGCCCATGGGGATCTTCTAAAGCATTTTTACCTATAGAAATATATCACCATTTCAGTTTCCACACTTCCACAATGCTAGTATGTAAAGTGCTTGTTAGACCTGGCATCCTTAACGTGGTTTCCCCCCATCTTTTTGCCTCTGCCTCCTGTATTTTTGCTGTCTGGTGGATTTCGTTTTTTGGTCTAGATGCTTTGGGCACTTTGCCACTGCTGATCAGTGCCTAAAGTGCAAGTGCTCCCTCTGTAAATTGCGAATTTGGATTGGTGTTTCCATTATTGGCTTGTTTGACTTACTAATAAGTCCCTAGTAAATTGCACTGTGTGTACCCAGGGCCTGTAAATCAAATGCTGCTAGTGGGTCTGTAGCACTGATTGTGCCACCCACAAAAGCAGCCTTTCAAAGAGTTCTCAGTCCTTCCACTGCAGTGTCTACATGCAGTTTCTACTGCCATGTCGACCTGGCAAGTGCATCTACTTGCCAGGCCCTAATCTTCCCTTTTATTGCATGTATTGGGTCTCTGGAAGTTGTTCCTGCTTCTGGGATCTGGGAAAAGAGTAGCAACTACAGAAGCTTGATGCATCTGTGCCCTTTTCTGATGCAACCCTGCTGTTTGGGAAGAATTTCCACACATCGCCATAGTGCCGCTGAAGAAACCGATACAGCCCCTGCCCGTGGCCGGAGAATTCGCTGCACACTGAGCCTCGTACACTGATCCCTGAAGTCCCAGATCACTGCACTGATCCCGAAGTAGGCTCTACTATGCGACTGCAAGATCGATGCATTGTGGGACTGCGGCTAGAGAGGTCAATGCAGCGCTGTTACTGCTGCATCGAGAACTGACGCATCCCCGAATCCCCTTGCATCGCACCAGGGTGGCAAGTCTACATCAATGCCAGGGCCACAGTAAGAAACCAACGCATCATCTCCCCGCACAGTAAGAAACCGACACATCACCGCCGCTTCTGTAAGGAACTGACACATCACCTCCCCTACGTGGCAGTCAGGAACTGACGGATCACCTCCTGTGGAGTAAGGAACTAACGCATCACCTTCCCTGGGCATAAGGAACCGACGGATCTCCTTACCTGCGTCTGTTTTTGTTCATGATTTTGACGCATTAAAATGTACTTTGTGTTTAAAGTGTCGCATCTATAGATTGCTGTTTTACCTTATAAAAGTCATATTTTGATTACTGTATTTTGGATTTTTGTCATTTTGATCTTGTTTGGTTTAGATAAAGACTACTTATTTTTGTAAACTGGTGTGGTGTCCTTTTGTAGTATTTTAACTGTATTACTGTATGTGTGCACAAATGCTTATACACTCTGCCTCTGAGATAAGCCTATCTGCTCGTGCCAAGCTACCAAGGGGGTGAACAGGGGTTATTTTAGAAGTGTATCCCCCCTACCCTGACTAGAAAGAAGGGTTCCTCATTGGACAAAGGTGCAAACCATTGCCAATGAGAGACCCCCATTTCTAACAGTGCTCTTCACCACACCAGTTTCCATATTATCCGATATGTGAAGCACAAATTGCCTTGCA
This sequence comes from Triturus cristatus, assembly GCF_964204655.1. NCBI lineage: Eukaryota > Metazoa > Chordata > Amphibia > Caudata > Salamandridae > Triturus > Triturus cristatus. The sequence continues at coordinate 622,629,151 of NC_140585.1, forward strand.
GATTTACTCATCCCTAGAGACAGGACATGACGTTTATATTTCTATGTCAATTTCCACACGCCAAACCCACACTCAACTTCCTCCTGTGTGATGGTTACATTCCAGTTTAGGTACTGCTTTCAAACCATGTCTGAACTTAATCTTACTGCAGTCTCTGACCAGCATGACGGAACTGGTAAACATATTCACAGCACTTGGGAATCCGTATGTAGAAAATATAAAATGTATGTATTTTTGTGGTGTTGGCCTTTTCTGCTGTATTATTGCAATGTGATGTTGTATTGGATTGTATAGTGGTTGCTCTGCTTTTTACTGGTGTGTTGTGTCATGCATGGCTATGTTTTTACATTGTTTTCATGTTGCTTTCCGTAAGTTATAATACGTTTGATTGTTTACTTTAGAGATGTCAATAAATGCTGCTGCATTTTCTGCTAAATGCAGCACGTCTTTAAGGTTCTCCTGACAATCAATCCTTTGCCACAATTTAAGGTGATAAAATAGCTCTGCTTCTACTCTTCAACAATATAAGACAGCAGTCAGCCCAAAACTGACAGAGACATGTCTTAAAGTAACACTTTAAGAGCTCACTTTATGTGAAAGGGCCCTACCTGTCTATTTCTAACTTGTCATAATGGGCTTCCTTTTTGGCAAAGAACATGCTGGAGCACATTGTAGTATTCTGTTATTTATGGGTATCCTCACAGTTATCCAGGGTGCAATGTGGCTGTCTGTATACTTTGTAAACAGCCAAGGTTTAAAATATTGACTGGACAAAACAGAAAACGAAATATAAAGGTTTCTCAAGCAGCAGTATGAAAAATGCAATGATCAACCAGTTCAGCTAAGAAAACGATTAACTCCACTAACGGTTCTTTAACAAAAGGAGAATAGGCAATAGTTTGTGTGTAATATACATCCGTAATATAACCAAGGAGTGTAACAAAGATGAGACATTTGAGCAAAATGTTCAGACTGGAGATGTTATTGGTAAAATAAGGTACAAGTTATTTCTGCAAATTGTGTCATTGGTTGCCATCAAGAAAATCTTGTGTTACCGCATCTCTTGCAGCGGTTTGAATCAATTTCAGTGGGATATCTTGAGTGCGTTCTTAAAGTCAAAGTCAAAAGAATCCAAATTCCACCTTATTAGGTCATAACAGAAAACATGATACATGGAAAATGCAGCAAAAGTTGTCAATATTAAAATTCTTGCAGATATTATAAAGTGCCCTTGCAAAGAAATAACATCATCGATCAAGGAGCACGTACATTGGGAACTAACAAGGCTGAATAATTCATGTGCCTTGTTACATTAATCATCCCTTGGCCTTCATTTACAATTGCAAATTCATGTAATAAAACAGTTAATAAATAACATTTCTAAAATACAAACATGTTCATAAGCCGATGACAAATTTAGGTAAGAATAAGATGATCATAATTACATGTCCAGTGAATTTCTAGTTCTTACTGTGAATTTAAAGAATAAGCTGGCGTACAGTAGAGTTCCATAATTTTAGTTGAAACAAAGCTTCTCTGAACCTGCAGTACCCCATATTTTTAGGCTTAAGAAAATGTCCTTGCAAATTTTACTTTTTTTAAAATACAAAAAACATAGAAAGCAACAGTGATTGTTCAGTTATATTATCACAGGGGCAACGCTAAGCTGAATCACCAAGCAAACCATAATCTCTGTTAGAACACAAAAGCTGCCAAATTGTTCCTGCTCTAAAATGAAAAAGAATTGATCTCTCCCAGTGTGTATGGTCTAATGACAAGTAAATAACAGGTCCCATTAATGCTAAGGATCTATAATAGTTCAACAATGAGCATTTAGATGATTCGGTTCTCAACCCTATTTCCTCACAATATTCTAGTAAATGGGTTTTAACGCTAATTTGTCCTGTTTGTTAATACTCCTAAGGTTCGTACACAAAGAGGATAATCCCAAGGCATGAAAGATTTTAGAAATATAGTTCAGCCACCCAATTGTAGACCCCTTATCCAAGCTGAGGCAATATAAAATTATACCCCTGCATAATGACACCTCCGGGTTCACCCACACACTAACCCATAGCAGTAGCGGCCCCAAAATGAACCTTATCTGCTACATAACCTTGATTTAGCTCAAAATGGATGAAAAAGCTAGAGGCTTTTGTGGGAGGAACAGGATACTCCGACAAATGCAGTTTCCCTCAGCTTGAAGAAGAGAAGCATTATGAAAACCCTATATCCCTGCCCCATACGTGGCGGCACTGATGCACTGTGGAGATGGTCCCTTTTCCCATGGGTCTCATAAAGTTGCAAATTGCTCATTCAGACCTGCTACATATAAAGCGCTAGCTGTTTAATTGTGAATGCCACATTCCCAAGGAACTCAAACGTACTCATACATAGCTTAAATTTGCTAATACTAGCAAGTGGTTGGCCTTTAATAGTCCTGGATAGACTAGTTTTACCAGGACCACATGCGATGATGTGCAGCTTTCCATAGTTAGTCACTAGGTCAAGACTGCATATGAAGGAGACTAAGTACTCCACCAGCATCCGTAAAGTGTTAAGAGTGCAGGCTAAAAGGACCGAGTCATCTGCATAGAGCAAAGCAGGCACCTGTGTGCCAGAAATCCTTGGGATGTCCACTGGATTTAAAGTCAAATAGGAACATAGGCCACTGATGTAAACAATAAAAAGCAGGGGAGCTCAGATACATCCTTGACGCAACCCCCACTTTAAAGAGATTTCAGGGGACATTTCCTGATTAACACCAAGATGTACTCTTGCTGCTAAATCTGCATTCACATAATGCAACAAATTTACTAAGGGTAAATCCACCCCTAGAACCAGCAACATCAACCAGAGCTTGGTCCTGTTGACTGAATAGAAAACTGTAGACAGGTACATAAACGCCAGGTATAATAGGCAATGCTTGACATGACTATACTAATTCACTATCAAGCTCAGGGTCAAGCATTGCTCCACTGTACCAAAGCCCTAACAAATTGAAAAGGAGAGAGAATATCATTCTCTTAGGCCCCTGTAATTAGTTGTTTGTAGACCACTCCACCTCTGATTTTGACAGCACTGTCAATAAGTGATATGGGTTGATAACATTTTGGCGACATACGGACACCCTTTTGAAATATTGGAATGGTGGTGGATAAAGTCCAAGAATGAGGGATATTTAAATTATCCTATGCTCCTAAGAAACTACACTGCAATAAAGAACTTTCTGGCACATCCCTAAGTCTAATTTTCTTTACCAAGTCCCAGAAGAACTTTCTGTTATTCCCTACTGAAGCATGTTTCAATAGTTCCCAATCCCTCTTATGTAGAGCTGCTTTCCTAGACTTAATGGTGGATTTGTAATCCAAACGGTTGGCTCGGACCTAAGACTTAACTCTCGGGGTGGCGGTCAGCACCTTCCTCAAACTGCGATTGGCCTGACCAGCAATACTCATCAAATCAACGTGGTACTCCCTTTTTGGGTTGAATAGGTTTGAGCAGAATCTGTTTAATGTACTGAGTTAAACTATCATGATGGGCAAGCATGGCGCCTCCGCTAAGGTCTGCCAACCAGTTAAAAAACAACTCCCATTGCAACTTTAGTAATATAGTCAGAGTGTCAGCTGGATTTTTAAGGTGCCAAATAAGCCTTAGACCGTTTGGGGAATGTTGAGTGATGGGAATAATATTGGTTATACATTTATGTCTGCTCAGGGGAAATTGGCCTAAGACACACTATGATCTCTTCACTCGGTTCATATGACCTCCCATTTGGAAAACCAGGGTAAAGATTTATTGATTGCAAATATATAATCAAGGGTTGAGGCACAGTACATCCCTCTGAAGGATGGCAGAACTATACCATACCCTCTAAATGTATTGAGTAAATCAACTAGATCATGTGCTGCTAAGTATCTGGACAAGTCTGCCCCTCTGTCGTCTCTAGTTATTCCACATACCACCATTGACGCTCCTGGATCCCAAATGTAACCTGCCAACTTTGCATTAAAATCTCCACTGAGCAGTTACTAAGGGTGTGATATTTAGTTACCTTCTACAGTTTGTAATTTAGAAAGAAAATTAAACAAATAAGTAAAATGAACACAAATGAAATAAATAAAATCATTATAGTAAACATTGATTAAATAAATACAAAAATGGATAAATTGTCACACATCTTTAAGACTAAAAGAGCAAGGGATCTAGAATCAATAACGGCTACTTCTACAAGAAGGCTAAAACTAATCCAGATTAAAGGTCTTCCCATGGCTCTACCTTGAGCTGAAGGACCAGCTAGGCTGGAAGGTCGGGCATAACCATCATCAAATGTGGGAGTAGTACACCAGGTTTCCTGGAGGGCTAAAATATTGTATTTGGTGACAAAGGCTCGCCAGTCAGGATTATTAATTTTCCCTTGAAGGCCTGCAACATTCCAACTTAGTAAAGAGAAGGGTCGCTCTTGGTTAGGGCCTAGGGATTCAAAAGTGTCAATTTGGAGATTCGGACTCACTCCCTTAACAGAGGTTTGATTTACCACTACAGGAATTCAATCCAATTCTGAAAGGACATCAAATCTATTAGCACTGGGAATAGAAAAGGGAACAATTGAACTTGCTGGCGAAGCTGTTAATCCTTGGGTAGGCACCTTAGCTGGTATTCTTGGTAAGTGAATCACAGGCAAGCGCAACACAAACAAGTACTTGTGATCATTGAGATGATGAGGACAAGTGATTGAGGGTCCCAATGGAGAAGTTGGTCTCAGGGATTGAAGGACAAGAGATTTATAAAAATATCAGAGAGGGACCAGAGTGATGATACTCCTCAAAACATTTTGAAAATTAACACTTAACAATAAATTACGAACCAACAAAGAAAATTCGAATATAGACAATTACACAGTCACCCATGGTGTCAAAAGGGCCTGACCTAATCCAAGCACACCCTCGCACTAACAAAATGTTAGGCATGATGGATTAGTAGCTCTTTATGTCACTCTAACCAATCCAAGTTTTATTCAGTTGTTCATCATAGAATTCATTTTCTCCTTTTCGTAATGATGGCATACCCCAATCAAAACAGCCACATAAGGACACATGGCTAGTGGAAGACTAATAACCATCTGTGCAGGTGTTACATCTGATAGTGACCCCTTCCTGCTCAAACCTGCCAAAATAGGGCCTTCAACAGGGTGATAGTTTGTGGCAGGGATTCTTGTGCGCAACTAGATTGTCGATCCAGATGAGATTGCTTCACAGATTGTGTGCCTCTCAAAGGTGCAACATTTGTACATGGAATAATTTGCGTTGCAGGAACTGACTGATTAGTTGCTGCCTGTACAGGCCCTTCTATCTGCAGGACACTACGGCCATGTGTTACAATGGGAGGTTGCGAGCAGAGCGGTAATGGCGCCATTTAAGCTTCAATGGCGTCTAACCATTGAATAATGGGAGAGATTTCCATCCTCAATACTAATTGAAAAGACTCAAGATGGTTCTATAATAGGTGCATCAGACTATCCTGATTCATGTTAGATGCCCCTCCATCTATTCCTGATGATGACATAGGGGTGGGGATTTATGAGCCACCAAATCCAACACCTGCAAAGGGGCCACATGTGATCCAGCAATACTGCACTGTACTCATGCAACTGAGCTGCTTGAGCAAGCCGTTTAGATTTTCTGAGTGGTGCTGGTGTGGAGGCATGGCACCCCACAAGTATAGTACCAGGTGAGTTCATATTAATAATGGGGATTGAAACTTGATTAGATAAGATGTCTAATGCAGCTACATTGGGTATCGAGGTTAAGTCTGTGGAAGAAGGATTCAAATGTTCAGACCCGGAGCCACCGCCCACATTTAAAGAAAGTCTCCTCTCCGTACAAGCAATTTTTGTGCTATTAACAATTATGCCGTGCTTAAGCATATGGTCTGGGATGTGGATTTTGCAGATGGAGTAAACAAGGGACCACCGGCACCAGTTTTCTTCTTGCCCATATCAACTCACGTTGATTATGCCTATTAAACTTTAAAACATCTGAGGCTAATCAAACCAACCCAAATAGTTTGTTAGAACATTTTTGGTCAGGGTCAGGAAGGAGTATTCTGGGCATCGAAAACAATAAGAGGAAATAAAACGGTACCTTCTTCCACTGTCAAACAAATCAAGCTCCTCCTGTGATATGGGAATAAAGGGCTTCACCAATGACACCCATTGCGACAGGTGCGGACATTAGGGGGCCACTTATTTGACCCCATCCACCGGGAGAAGCACCAGGTAAGAAGGGGGATCCAGTCAAACCTCCTACTTATAAACTGGGACTTGCTGGTAAGAAAGGGCATAGAGGCTCCTACGGGTCCCCTCAAAGATAGAGAAGCCACCTGTATGAAAAGGGCCCTCAATATTCCTAAGGCTGATTCCACCCATGCACGGACTTGTGGAGCCAGGAGAGGGGGCCCAGCAGGGCCTCCTCCGGTCTCTGACAGGAGCAGATAGGCCTACCCTTGGCCCAGTCTCTGCCTGGGTGCCTGCCCGTACATGTCCCGTGATGTGATGTCTTTAGGCCCTTTTATAGCATGGCACTCTCTGGTTACTGGGCCCTGCACTGCGGTCCCACACCAGGCCGACACAAAGTTCACCAAAATTGTGGGGAGTGAACTACTTGAAATCATCCTGTGCTGCGGGTGTCTTTAGGTACTTTATAAGCACAGCACTCTCTGGTCATCAGCCCTGCACTGTTGACTGGGGGAACGTAGTCCCGCACTAGACACACAAAATTCAACAAAACTACAGGAAGAAAACAGCTTGAAATCACCCCATACTGAAGGAGCCCTTAGGTGCTTTTATAGCGCACTGCTCTCTGGGCACCGGGCCCCACACTGCTGTCTGGAGGACGTAGTCCCACCCCAGACTGACACAACATTCACCAAAATTGCAGTCTGGGAACAACTCAAAGTCACCCGCGCTGGGGACTCCCAATGTGCTTTTATTGCATGGTAGCCATGCGCTCTATAAATGCTTAGCATAGGATAGCCTTGTCTGCAGAGGTGTAATACTAGCTATGCATTGCAAACTTGAATAAGGTTGACATGACTTGTCTAATTGTTTTCAATTATTTGGTTGAAAAATGCTTAAAAGTATCTACCCCATTTGATGTCAAACAACCCATGTTCTGTATACTTTAATCGCATTTTGTGCAGCTTTTTAGAGTTAACATCAGTAATCAGATAAAAAAAATATGTATTAATTCAGGGAATCTGTACCTTTACAATTCTTTTTTTTTTTTTTTGCAACCGTTTATTACAGGACTCAAAAAAATTGTACAAGTATGGGCCTACAACCTTCCGGCCGGCCGCTAGCAATAAAAGGAGCATACGGTATACATTTGTAAAACACATGGTGCCGCTGCCGAGCATTTACAGGAGATAACATCGTTGCGTGCCACATTATGCAGACCCCATCATACGGTTCCATTTTAGATTTAAAGCACAGCAAACACAAACAAACCCACAAGGCAATCCTCAATCGAAATAGCAACACGTGCTCCCCTAGTGGGGGGAATCTAGCCATCCATAGGAATCTCAAGAGGGGGGGGAGAGATCAGAACTAGGATTGGGGGCACCCGATGCCCAGGTACCGGGGGGATGAGTTGGCTAAGGGGACGGGGCCGGCGATGGATCAGGCAGTAGGGGTGGAGCACAGATTCCCCCGCGGTAGGCGTTCCAGGGGCCCCACACTTTCACCCATGTCGCAGGCTTACCTCTCGCCACATACACCACCTTTTCCCGAAACATGCACCAGTCCATATGCTCCTTCCAGGCCGAGACTGTCGGGGGGGCTCTGGGATCCCCACAGCTGGGCAATATCACGCTTGGCAACCATATATCCCAGAGTCACCCACCACGTCTGCGGCACCGAGTAGTCGGTAGGCTCCCACACATTCAACAGGCATCTCCTCGCTTCGGGCAACAGCGTCACATGCGTGACCACTCGCAGCACCTCATGCACACCTCGCCAGAACCCCTCCACTTGCGGGCACTCCCAAAGGATATGCAGAAAGGTCCCCAGCGCACCACACCCACGCTTACACAAACCGTCCTCAGCATAGCCCATACGCAGGAGCTTTGGCCCGTCATATAGACCCTGTGGAGTATCTTGAGCTGGATGAAACGAAGGCGAGCCGGTATGGCCACCTCTTTCGGGGAGGCCACCGCGGAGATCCAGTCCTCGTCGTCCAGCTCCAGCCCATCGGCTACCCAGGCCTCACAAAGGACAGTCAGCAAGTCTGAGCGATCGTTGATTAGTTTTTTATAGATCAGTGAGATCGTGCTGTCAGGGACGTGTCCGTCCAGCACTCTATCCTCCAGGGGGGAGCACTCCGGGATGGAGGCACCGTCCGGAAAGACGGAGCCCAGCGCATGCCGGACCTGCAAGTACCGAAAGTACTCGCTGCCCTGCAACTGAAATTCCGTCTGCAGCATCTCGAACGTTTTAAATCCTCCCCTCGTCCAGAGATCCCCCACTCTGCTGATGCCTATTAAATCCCACTTCTCAAAGCCCTTCGAGGTCCACAAGGAGCCCAACCGCTCAGATGCGTATAGTGGTGACGCCCGGGTCAAACGGTCCTTCCACCCCATTGCAGTATTAGCCGCGTGCCACACTTGCACCATGACACGCGTGGGGCCCGTCAGGCGAGCGTCGGGCGCGCTAGAATAGAGCGCTCGATTATAGTCACCACCTGGAAGTAGCATCCTATCCATTTCAAACGCAGGGTTTAAGGCTGGCCCATATAGGCCCTGATTAATTGCGGCTAGCTGGGAGGCCCAATAATACCGTTTAATATCCGGGAGGGCAATCCCCCCATCATACCAGGGGAGCGTCAGCTTAGCCAGGGCAATACGTGGCCTCCCGTCCCAGAACAGGCGGCGCTGCAAACTCTCCACTTCTCGGAAGTAGCGCGCTGGGACAAGGTCCATCGTGTTCTGTAACGCGTATAGGAAACGCGGCAACGACATCATTTTAAACAATGCCGCCCGGCCGAGCGGCGAAAGCGGCAAACGCCGCCAGCGCGCGACATCCTCTTTCAGACGCTGGAGGGGGGGAAGCAAGTTCTGATCATACCGAGCCTCCGGGTCCAGAGTAATGAAGACACCCAGGTACCTAAATCCCTGCGGGGCGACCTGGATCGGACAGCCCCGCGGGAGGATAGGAGCCTCCCCAGAGAGAACATACACACACGATTTAGCCCAGTTGATGACCAGACCGGAGTTACGACCGAATGAATGCAGAACATCAACTAGTACTATGAGTGATTTACGTGGGGAAGCTAGGTACAAGAGGATGTCATCAGCGTATAAGGATACGCGGTCCTCATACTCGGGAGTCCAGCGGAGACCACGGATGGAAGGCTCCCACCGCAGCCACTCCGCCAGGGGCTCCAGGGCAAGTGCAAAAAGGAGCGGCGATAAGGGGCAGCCCTGTCGAGTGCCTCGGCCCAGCTCAAACGGAGCCGATACTCTTCCGTTCACCACCACCTGCGCCAATGGGCCCGAATATAGCAATTTGACCCAACTGATGAACCCTGGGCCAAATCCAAACTTCGCAAGCATCGCCCAGATATATGGCCATTCAAGCGTGTCAAACGCCATGGTGGCGTCTTAAGGACGCCAAAATGGCCGGCTCCCGTATAAACGGGGCACGTGCGAGCACACCGTGCAAACGCCGCAAATTAAGGGCCGTGTTGCGATGAGGAATAAAGACAGACTGGTCCTGATGAACCAAATCGCCCACCACGCCGACCAGCCGATTGGCCAGTACCTTAGCGAGAATCTTGGGCTCCGCATTCAGCAGCGAAATGGGCCGATAGGATGTAACCCGGTTCCGAGGTCTCCCCTCCTTGTGGATGACCACGATTGTAGCCAGACGCTGGTCCGGCGGGAGGGAGCCCACCGAGTGTTCCGCCAGGAACATAGCCCGGAGTTGGGGTGCCAGCGTATCCGGTCGTAACTTATACAACTCGATAGGGAGACCATTCGGACCCATGGCCTTGCCGGAAGCGACCGAGCGTATGACGAGGGCGATCTCGTCGGAGGTGGGAGCGGCGTCCAACGACACCCTGTCCTCCCCAGAAAGGGAGGGCAGCGCAATATCACTGAGCAGGGCGAGGGAATCCTCTTCCGAGCAGGGAGACACCGGGGAATACACCCCATGGAAATAATCCGCAAAGCAGGAGACAATTTCTTCTGGCTCAGTCACACACACACCATCCGTTTTCTCAATCAGCGGGACCACACGATTCGCTCTCTCTTTCTTGTCCAACCACGCTATAAGCTTACCAGCCTTATCACCCACATCATACAAACGCCCCTGTTGCTCTCTACTGAGGCCCCTGGCCGCCTCCGTGACGAGGGCCCTGTAGGCCGCCTGCTTGAGTTGGAGGACATGTAATGCAGCATCCGTCACCCCACCTTCTAAATTCCCCTCCAACTCGGCTATTTCAGCCTCCATCCGGGTCACCTCCTCCCGCTCGCGCCTCCGGGCATGGGAAATGAGGGATAGGGCCTCTCCTCGGAGTACTGTCTTGAAGGCCTCCCATAGCGGTATGGCCGAAGGCACAGACCCCACATTCTCATCAAAATATCGCTGAAGGGATTTAATCAATGCAGCGCGAATGGAGGGGTCGCGCAGGTACCAAGGATTGATTGGGACCACCCTACCCTCACCCCTCGGAAAGACATCAAAGTGCAGTAGGAGCGGGGAGTGGTCCGAAATACCCCGTGGCAAATGGCGTACCTCTCCCACCCTCCCAACATAGGCCGCCGGGACAAGGACATAGTCTAGTCGTGAGAGACTGCCATGGGCTCCCGAGTGGAAAGTATACTGTAGCTGCGCGGGGTGTTTTAAACGCCAGCAGTCCACTAATCCAAATGTATCTAAGAGGCCGGGGAGCCACGCCTGTGCCCGGGGGAGGTCCCTAGGGGGGTGACAATCCAAAGATCCAGATACCACCGCATTGAAATCCCCCCCCACAACCAAAAGCCCCCCCGGAAGGCCAAGGAGAAGGCGCCCAAGGTCCGCAAAGGTGGTCGACTGCAGCCCCGGTGGGATGTATATTGACACAAAGACAACCACTTTGCCCTCCAGTCTTCCCACCAAGACCGTATAGCGTCCCCTATCATCGTGGAGCACCTCATCAATCTCCAACGGGAGCGAGTTCTTCACCATGATGCCGACACCCCGTGAGCCGGACGTAAAGCCCGAGTGAGCCACTAGGCGATAGCCACGCCGATTCATGGCGCAGAAGGAGTTACCAATGAGGTGTGTCTCCTGCAGAAAGACTACATCAGGCGAGATTCGCTTCAAAAATTGCAGGACCACACCCCGTTTGATCCTGTCCCCCAGTCCATTCACATTCCAGGATAACAAAGTTAGTTCCCTACCCCCCATCATATACAAAAGCCCTCATTCGTACCCCGGAGAGCACTTTAAAACCAACACAATAATACGTTTGCCTTGTGGTAAAAACGAACAACACCCCATCCCTACCCACCCACCCCAACAGAACTCCCCCCTCCCTGCACCCCTGCATGAGCCCAAACAGCCCCCCCAACGTGCAGTGTGCCTGTCGCCCCATGTGTAGTTAGACTAACTAAGCCCCCTAGAGGAGGAGGGAGAACCCCCAAGAGACCCAACACAACCTCCATAGGAGGGGAACTTACAAAAAACTGACGCAGAATTAGAAGTGGCATCATTTTCGTCCAGAGTGAGGCCCATTATGAGACCCTCAGTCCTGATCCAGCGTGCCGTCTCCCCCCGCCGCCCCCCCCCCCCCCCGCCCCCCCGATCACGATCCCCGGGCAGAGTATCCAGCCAGTCCCCGGCCGCCTCGGGACGATCAAAGAAATGCGTGCGACCATCCACCTCCACACGCAACTTGGCCGGGAAAAGCATGGCATACTTGAGGTTTAGGTCCCGAAGACGGCGTTTGACACCTAGGAAGCTCAGTCTCTGCTTCTGGACCGCTGGAGTGAAATCAGGATAGAAATTAACCTCCATATTGTCTAGCTTGACCGGTCCATGCAGTCTGGAGGTTTGCAGGATAGCGTCTCTATCCCGAAAATTGAAAATCCGGGCGATGAGAGGTCTCGGAGGGGCTCCGACATTCGGCCGACCCCCGGGAACCCTATGAGCCCTCTCCACAGCGAAGAATTTGCTCAGCCCCCGTGGCTGGAGATGGGTTGCAATCAGGTCCTCCACAAAAAGATCCGCCGCCGCCTCCTCGCGTCCCTCGGGCACCCCGATAATGCGGATGTTGTTCCTCCGTGCCCGACTCTCGGAGTCCTCCAGGCGTCGATCCATTAGCGCCGTCGCCCGACTAAGCCGGCGCACCTCCGTTTGCAAGGCCGCCACATCTGTCGTTAGGCCCGATGCGGTGTGGGCCAAAGAATCTACTCGGTCATTGGTTTTGGAAAGATCGGCCCTCACCAGGCCAACATCCACAAGGACCGAGTCAATCTTCTGCGCCAGTGTATCAAACCGCTGGCCCACCGAGGCCTTCATCTCGGCAATGGCGCCCATAACATCTCGCAGAGTCAAATCTGCGGGCAGGTCTGGGGCATCAGGAGGAGTCTCAGTGGGCTTGCGCGGTCCATCGGGCGATCCCTTCTGGAGGGTATAGCGGTCCATACTGTTGGCCTGATGGACGGCGCCGCGCCGGGTCGATTTGGTCTTTACCCGGTCTCCATCTTGTTTCGTGGCCATGGCCGCCAGTCTCCCAGTCGCACCAGCCACGTCGTGGAGGGCAGGAAAGCAGACACAGGCTCCGGGGGGGCCCCCTCGGGGCAGCGGGGTGGATCACAGCCTGCAGGCAGGCAGGGTCTCCCAGCAAGGCCACACCACACCAACACCAAGGGCTCCGCGACCCAACCTTGCAGAGACAACAAGGTGGTGCGAAAGCGAAAGTGAAAGTGCGGGGCACGCGAGTCGCCAGGCCCTGCCTGCCGCTGTTGTTCACTTTGTCACTGGATCACCCCACTGCGCAAATCCGGGGTCCGGCGGGGGAAAGGCCGCACACTTCAATCGGTGCTCACTCCGGTGTCCGAGGTCCGATTCGGAAGCGGGAAATGGGTGCCACCTCAGCTCAGGTTCACCAACCTAGTCCCCTCATCCAGGGCAGGATAATGTCAGGATATTCGTAGGAGGTCGCGGAGGTCCTCGGGAGCCTCGCACCTATGCGGCCATCTTGGTTGCACGCTAGGCTCCTCCCTTACACAATTCTTGATATAGATCGAGATATATAACACAACAGAAAATTCTGAAATGTATACAAAAATAACAAGATTATTTTATCAGTATATAATTAACCCTGGGCGAAGTTGGCGGAGTGCCACTGCACGGAATTCCATGGAGTTACCTAAAAACTCAGTGGGATTGCGCTCCGCTCCACCCTACATGCAGGCGGCAGACCTGGAGGGTTCCTGACCCCCAGACTGCTACCTACTTGTCCTCGAAAGACGTACAGCATAGGGGGTTTGCTTTTCCACCAAGGAGACCAGGACAGAGGAGGACAGATAGGGCATGGCGGAGAATACCAGACCCAGGTAAGTGCTGATCCTCCTCTCCTCTTAACTCTCTCCACGGGGTGGGCGGCAGGGGCAAACTTCGCCATGCTGGGTAGTCGGAGTTTTTGCCGAACTCCGCATTCCCAGCAGAGTGTGAAGTTGGCAAAACTCCCTAAACTCCGGTGACGGAGCGGAGTTCGCCACCAACCCCTGCATTTAATATTGCATGATTGACTTCTGATTCCAAATATTTAGCTGTCTGCGTGTACTCTTTAGCTAATAAGCGGACTAAATATCATAAAGTAGTCAGGTATTTATTCAAAGAAACTTGGTAATTCTGATTTGTCTGGTATTACAGGTTACTGACCACATAAGGATTCTGAGCTCATCGGTAATTCCACATTACAGAATTACCAGTTCCACAGTATCAGTAATTCCGAGAGCACAATTACCCATGTATCATCAGCATAAGAAAATTCATATTCAAGTTCAGAGTTTATTTTACTTAGTGCTGGTGTTATAACATATCTTTTTATGATCTGGCTTCACAGTGCACTTTTTGGGAGCCAGATGTAAATGTTTTTATTGGGCAGAAGTAGTGTGCTTCCACAAAAAAGTGCTTGCCCTCCACACAGCTGTGATCATTTTGTTTATTTATCCAGCTCCCTGCTTGAACTTTCAGGGGCCCATATGCGGCATTGGAATACTATTCAAGGGCCCTGGATAACTAGATACTTTGGGCCATATGTAGGTGAGCTAATACCGGTCGGCAACGGCCGAAAATCGGTAAATTTTCCGTTACCGACCGGTATTTAGCCCTTTGAGATGTAGGAGGCTGGATTGAAGGATTCGGTAATTTACCGATTCGGTATTTTAAGAAATCGGTAAAATACCGAATCGGTAAATTACCGAATCCTTAAATCCTATGTAGGAAGCACTCAAGTGAGTGCATTTTTGGTTTAAGGATTCGTTATTTACCACCAACTACAAGTTGATGGTAAATACCGAATACCTTTTCAAAAGCAATTTTGTGCTTTTTTAAAAGTGCCATGTGGCAGACATACATGCCCTTAGGGCATGTATGTGCACCACATGTGCACACATGCGTGATTCAGGGGTGCAACAGGGTGTCAATGTGACACCCTGCCACCCTTGAATATGCTCCCCCTATTACCGATTCGGTATTTACCGAATCGGTAATAGTGAATGGCTTCCAATTCATTCCTATGGGCCTCCAGGCCCATAGGAATGAATGGGAAGGTATGCCTTATTACCGATTCGGTAAATACCGAATCGGTAATGATGAATATTACCGAATCTGTAAAATTTACCGATTTTTTACCTACATTCTATTTACCGATTCTTAAATACCAAATCAGTAAAATTTGGTATTTAGGAATCGGTAAATAGAAATTACCTACATATGGCCCTTTGTGTTAATTTTGTCTGGCAGCAGCACAGACGGGAGGAGGGCAGTCATTAACCTACATGGATTTCTAGATCTGGCTTGACAGTGAAACTGTTTCCTGACCTACACCAATATTATTCTACAGTTCTTTGCTTCCATATAAATACATACCCTTTCCCATGCTATTTTTGTGTAATGCTTCACATTACCATACAAAATTTATTTAAAACCAGACCTAGTGGGATTGCCAAATCTTGCTTCCAGAATATTTTAGTACATTCCACCCAAAAAGGAACATAAGCAAGCTCAAACGGGTACATTATTTACAAGATGATCCTATCTAGAACTTTGATGGGTGCCCTGAGAAATTAAACAGATCTCCAAGGAGAGCTGCATAGTCTGCAGACGATTTCATGGAAATGTAACTTAATTTTAGGCCTATAATTGAACTTGCAGCCTATGATCACAGACAGGATGCCGCCTGCTTGATGCTGTGCAGAGCTGGAGAAATGCAGAGTCTGATTTAAATAGAGCCAGGAGCTAAGCAGCCCATGGATTCTTTAGAAAAAAATGTGCCGTGAACTGCACAAAAAGCAACACTTCCTTTACATTTTCTATCATTATTCAAATTTTCCGGAACTGTAAACTGAATAAAACACGAGATCTTTGACAAACAGATTTCAAAAATGAAAAGTTAGTGTGGCCTGTGCCTGGTTTCTCTGGATAAAGCTAGCCGACTTCACAGCTCGTTACAGAGACATTTGTCTCCTGTAGGTTTAAGTGTAGCCTCTTGAAATCAGAGAGTAATGGAACCTGCACAAAAATCATTTAATGTATGCAGGATAATTTGGATGTATTTTTTTTATCACACTGTTCCTTTTTTCCTTTTGCGCAGTGAGTCATCATCGCCGCCAGAAGTCTCCTGATACTCTAATTATGCCAACAATTTGGATGTAGATGACACTTCATCAAAAAACAGAATCACAGTCTTGTGGAAAGATGTATGCAAATTGGAAGGCAATAAAAACTTCTTATCACAAGTCTCGTGCTGAAGTAATCCCGAATGACACAGTTGAGGCTAAACTGAGCAGTGGTGGATTTACCTCACATTTAGGACACTGCTAGGTAGCAGCACTGAAGCCTTCCAGAGCTTCATGGCGCCCCAGACAGATGCTCAGCTATCTCTGCAGTGCTTAGCGGTCTGTGCTCTGAGCTGAATGGGCAATGCCTTTTATGTAGTTAAATTGTGCCAAGAAGCTGTGAAAATGAGACAAAGCTCGGTAACATGACTTATTCTATCAATGTTTGTCACTAACTACAGCCGAATCGAACGGGTAAGAAAATTAAGTTAGAAGAGGTAAATTAAAACAGGTTGAGTTAAGCTGGCCAAATGGACAAATCTAAGAGGTCTGGCTTTGCTAATACGAGCAAACACAGAGGTGCAAATGCACACAGACTATTTGTTCAATGCCACTGTGCATTGTGCTGCATGCACAGCAAACCTTAGAGGTTGAAAACTCAAAACAGAGACATAGAAGGCACCCCGAGAGACAGGTTTGCAAGGCATGAGGCACACACAGAGTTCAAATGTTTGCATGTTTGTGTTTCAATATGCAAGTACATTACAGTCAGATCTATTGGGTTTGCTAATGTTTATTTGTTTACAGTAACAAAAGCAACGTGATTAGATCCTCTTACCAGACTTCAGGGCAGGACATTGACTTTTTGGCATGTCTTAGCTAGATTCACTCTTCACATAGACTAAACCCACAGATAACTTCCTTTCGGTTGAATATATCCATTCTACCGCACTGGCACTTCATGCAGCCTGGTTTTGCATCATAATAAAGTGGGGGTTTTTTGGTATATGGGTGAATGTGCGCAACCAGTTCATCAATTCATTGACTGCCTGGCAGCTCACTGATGACTAACTCCATATTGTTGAAATCTAGTACTTGGGCCCTTAAAAACATCATTGTCCTGAAGACTCCCTAACTGATGAGAGCAGTAAACGCCAATGGCGACTCTGGCACTTCAGGCTATTCCTGCTTTGTCTGATGGAAGACACATGCTCTGTTGTCCAAAACACTTGCTACAACATCTGACGCTATACAATGATGATACACATTTGTTTAAGCACCTTCACTTTGCCATTTCTGTACCATGTAATCAAACGTCTTGCACTGAAAACAATTGAAATTAAAAAAAAATATTGTTTAAAATTGCACATCTCTTAATACAAAAAAAAGAAATTTGTACCAATATATGACACAGCAGGTCCTGCTTATGTGTTAAAATAATGTATCTATTACTCTGACGTATTTGTCATTAAGGCTTATGTAACATACAAGTGGTAAACTACTTCCTGATGTATGTTATAAGGATATTGTAGGTCACCGAGGAGTTCTATACCCACATAGTGGAATGAGGCCAAAGGCTGAATTCCTTTATAAGGTTATGGAACTCCAAAGTGACTTGCAATAAACTAATCATACATGAAATGGATTAGTTCATGTCATATAATACAGGGTCTCATCATCACCTTTCCTACAAATCACTTAAAAACATGGGCGCATGTTTGCAGACATGATGAATAAAAATAAAACCTCTAGTGCAAAATTAAACACATCAAAAAATGTAAGTTATTTATTGCAAACAGGTATTAGAAACAGTACAATAGGTCAGTTTTTATTAAAAAAAAAAAGTTGCACTTGGTCGAAATGTGTAAAACCATGCAGACAGATTCTAGCTCTCCGCTAACTATCTAAGGAGTGCAAACAGTAAACATGTTTTCTCTGCTTCTCATTGTAAACTTAAAAATAGAGCAGAAGAAAGAAAAGCAATGTGCTTTAAACAGCTGCTTGAATTATGCTCCGTGATCTGACCTGCCTTTCACCTCTGCTGCTGGCAGCAGGCATTCATAGTCAGTTCTGACATCTTTTCTTTGAATTCGGGGGCTGGGTGCACTCAAGTCGCAGATCACGAAGAAATTGATTACTGGCGTTTATACAAGGATTTTAGAATCCCATGTCTTATACTACTCTAAATGGCTCAAAAAATGAGAAAATATTGCAGCCTATTGACACTTTGTTGATCTTACTACAGATTGTCCTGGTTCAATTGAGGTATCTAAATTAGGCCCGTTACATTACTGTTGTTGCGGCTGCGGCACTTGTTGTTGATGGAGTGGTGACTGCTGCTGTTGCTGCTATATACATATGACGGGCCATCACAATGTGATGGCAGACGGGGTTTTTTGCTACATGTCCCACATACTTTGGGGTCTCTCTCTTCTGTTACATGTTTTTAAATGATATATCAGAGGGCTTGACCTTTTCCTTTTTGATGCAGCTAATGCAACAAAACCACTAAGTGCGTTTTCTCTTCTTACAGATGTCTTCTTAATTACAAGCTGCTCCTTAGATTAGGAATAAAAGAAAACCCTGCAAAAGTTTTGGGCCCTAGGCACACAAAAGCTTCTGACACTGTGCCAATGTGCCAAAGAGAGTGCAAGGGTAGCATTTGTCTCAGAGAAGATCAGCAGATCTTTCACAGGGTGGGACTTCTTTTGCAGTAATATCAACAATGGAAAAACAAAAGTCTAAATGTATTCCTGTTAAAATCTAACATTGAAAGCCCTTTACTGTTTTTTTAATTCTCTTTTTTGCTATCTATCACATGAGGTTTGGAAAGATGTCTCTACTTAGGGTTAAAAAAGCATTAGGGAGAACGATTGAAATGGGTATGGCAGAGTCTCCTCTAAATAAAACAAGCAGGTGGAAGTTTAACAGATATGTGTCTCTGATAACAAACTTTCCCTCTCTGGCCTCCTGGCATAACACAGGTCCTACCCATTCCCAGATGCTAATTTCATGTTTGCCTTGGGAGGATTGGTTCCACTTGATTTTTATAAAATATATTTTTGGAGTTGCTCACCATCTACTATTATTTGTGCAGTGATATACATTTTGGTATAACAACACAAGACCTATTTACAACTAGGCTAGGGTGATGTTAATTTAAGGCAAGTACTTTGCTGCTTTGATTATGTGATGCAACTGATTGTGAACATGTGCCATTAAAGCACAGGGTAGTAATGCTTAATTAAGTCAGAACCTTTGATAGAGCTAGGTGCCACACTTGTTGCATTTCCTGCATCTACATCACAACTCCATGCTATATTATAATATTTCTACAGAAATGCACACAAGATCCCTGTCTCAGATGGTAGAGATAGTTCAATCAACTAAGCGCACCAACACCAAGAGGTATAGAGTAGTAAACTAAAACCAAAGTGATGGGGCCATCGAATCCAGGAATCAGTAAACAAACTCCTAGACATCATGTACTGTGGCCTAGGCCTATACTAAGTCATGACAGAGGCAGATACTTTAAGATCAAGCAGTTCCAAGTGCCCATAATATCAAGCATTTCCTCTAATGCATTAGCATGTGTTGGCAAGCGAAGCAAGATGTTCTCTGACAATCTATGACCCTCTAGTTCAATTATGAAGCCAACCTTTTTCAAGGTGTATTTATAAGCTTTTGAGAGGCCATCATAATCATTTCATATGGAGAGTGTGACTCTTTCTGATCTAGATTTCACATGAGTTGGTTGATGAGTTCACATTTGCATAGACACACATCTTCCATACATCGGATGTCCATAATTAAACCAGTGTGAAATTTTGCACTATTCTTTGCTTCACAGTACTGGTTTGTGCAGGAAATAACTCACCGGGAACAGATTCAAGCAGAAATTGTTTTGAAAGATACACTTTCTTTGTAAACCATTCCCCTTATCAGTATGTCAAGTGACTTTTGAAGTAAGGTATCTTGCACTCAAAATGTCCCCCCTTTGCAAAATGTCTGCATAATTTTGCATAATTTTCCAGACATTATATATAGTTTCGGGAATACATTAAATTTCTTTCACTCCTTATTTATGACAGAGCCGCCTTTTATTGAACCAATGCTTAATATTTAACATAAATTGATTTGTGATGTGATCCTCCAAGGAATTCCATCTACAGGTCACTAGAATCTGTGAGAATGGTTAAGGACTCAGTTCTATTGACCCCTCTTTTGCAAGCATTGCCAAGCAACTGAAAAAAGCATTTAATCTGGAAAAACTTGACTAGCAACCAAACAATATTCTCACATTACTCCACAACTATCTGGCTGCTGTCTGTGGGCATGGTCTACCCATGGCAGAAATGCACCTAGTAAGAAGATTGGATACAACAATGCACACTGGATATACTAGCAAAATTAGGAAGATTATTTGGGTTAATGATCAAAATAACGCAGACCCTCCAATCGGTACCCATTTTGTACCCAGATGTTTGCTAGCATTTTGGAAACAATATATTTGTCATAAGTCTTGTCTTGTTCCGGTTCATCACTGACACAGATAATACAATTTGGAATTGAATTTGAAATCTTAAAATATTATTAGATTTTTTTCAGAAGTCACAGTAAAATAAAGAAATATCAGTTGTGAATGCACAAGACCCGATTGGTTATGAGGATATAACTTCTCAATTACTTTATATTACTGAAAAGGGTTATCTGCATAAACACACATAGAGCACGTTATTGTGACCTTCCAGGACATCTAATGGATTGTCTGGAACACTTTGGGCATATAGTAACTCTGATCCTCTACAGCCAAGAGATGCAAGTGTCCAAAAGTCCCAAAAATTATTCAAAAATACGACTAAGGGCAAACATATTTTAATAAAATTTTATTTTAAATTTGAGGCTACTGAATGCTGAACTAACGGCGTCAGAATATTACGTTTATTAATTGCTATTACCATGATGAATTTCACCGTAAGAACCTTTGCCTGGGCAATGTCCCTCTCCTCAATGCCACTGAAATCTCCCCTCATATTAAATGTTCAATAAAGCAGTCTTTGACAGTAGTCATTTTCATGTGGATTGGAATTTGTTGATTTTTTTTTTGCCTTGGCATCCATTCGTGCGAAAATAAGCAGGAGCTCTTTTAAGTAAAGTTCAATCAGGAGAAAACGCAGCCATTTTAGAATATCACAACTTATAATAAAACAAATTATACCCCTTTTTACAGAAAGTATTGCACCTGTCTGGCCTCATTATGCATAGATTGCAGTGTTCAGTATTACTTTTTGCATATTTTGTGATCATTTTGAAAACTGTCTGAAATCTGTACGCAATATCAGATATGAGTAAGAAAATTTTAATGTGCATTCATTACACTACAATTCTGACCACTATCATTACTACTGTTATATGAGATATACTTATTCTAATGATTAATGGTGGTAGAATTAATAGAAGTAATATCATTCTTAGTAGCAGTAATACTGATACTGATAGTAATGACAGATGTAGGAGCATTACTATACTATTATTATTATGTTGAATACTATTATCATTATTGGTATTAGTAGTAGTAGTTAAAGTTGTAGTAGTACTAGTTGTGGTAGTTACCAGTTTTAGCTTGGTACTAATAGTTTCAGTAGTAGTATTATCAACTGTAGTTAAGCACTAAACCTAAAGCAAGAATGAGTCATACACAATCAAAATAAAATAAATCATGAATAAGCCAAAATCACACCAAATGATGAGCATGCATATTTAACCAGACTTATAGATCGCACCATAAAACCAGATCAAGTGAATCAGAATAATTACAGCTCTTGGCATAACAAACCTTAATTTTCTTCCTTAAACCCATTAAAGTAACATGCTAAAGTAGTAAAAAGGCAATTCCAGAAGGAAACTGATAACTACATTGCTATACTTAAATAGAGGTGTAAGGCATTTATCTGATGTTATTAACTCTAGTTCCATAAAAAGGTCAATCACCCATCCTGAAAATACATTAAAAAATCAACCCTCTAGCCCTTGATTCTGTAAAATTGTAACTATCTCATGAAATGATTTTTCTCTCTGGTGCTTACTTGCTAATGCATTCAAGCATGTAGAAGTGACATTTGGCTAAGTGAACATTGTACAATTATTTGACATTTATGTCCAATTATATTATTTTATCAATAAGACATCTCTATGAATTTCAAATGTTTCAGATGGTCATAGGCATAGTTGATTTTCCTTCGCAACTTGAACGATATGGCACAGAGAACATGATGCTTTAGGGCTTGGCAACCCCCAATGCTAACAAGGTTGATCTGATACATTGACGCTCCTCTGACAAACCCAATAAAGCACTGCAACAACACTACCTGGACAGGATAAGCATGGAAAGTCTAATGCTTCTCTCAACATGATGTTAAATTTAAATGGCAAAAACAAACTTACACAAAGCTGCTACAAAGGGCCTGATTACGAGTTTGGTGGTGTGGAGTCGGGTCCACCCCGCTGCTGCACCACCAAACCCGTGGCCAAGCCGTCCACTAAATTACGAGTATTTCTTGTGTCTGATGGGCTCTTTTTTATGTTCCCATAGCGGTGACCTGAAAATGGGTACCACAATGGGCTGGCCAAAAACAGTTCCTGCACTCCATGGACTTTAAAGTCCATGCAGTGCAGGAACTGGAGTGCACACTGGGGTCACATGTTGTGCTCTCTATGTGCATTCACCTGATGTGAGGCATCAGGGGGCCCTGAAGTACCCCCATTTTTTCTTCTCTGTCATGGTTTTCATGGCGGAGGAACTGCCATTAAAACCGTGGTGGAGAGGAAACTTGTGCTATGCTTGGTGGGACCATGATGGTCAGACTCATCATCAAGCCCTAAACTTTTTATTATTTCTGAAACATTAATTCCTTGTGTTAAGTTGTTATGAAAATATACTCTAGACACCTGGGGGGCACACTTGAAATTGTTATATTTTAGAGTAGTGAAGGAGAAAGGTTCTTTGTTAAGGCATTGGTACCTCAATGTCTTCTTTCAATTATGCAAGTGGTGTGAGTTTGCTAAGGGAAGCAAACAGAAATAGACACAGCAGTATTTTGTACCACTGTAGAAACAGAGAAAGAGATTCTGGAATGGAAGTGCAGTAGCTGGAGCTGCAGTTAATGAGTGTAAAAAGTGATGCTGCCTTAATAGGTTGCCTGCCTACACCCACACAATAACAAGCAGCAAAGGCTCTATGCTGGGACATGGTGCACGCGCAATGCATCATTGCCACAAGCAAACACTGAGGAATAAACCAGGAATTCTGTTCCTTGTCCTCTTCAATTAAAAGGGATACTGTTGATGCTTGCATGCTCTACTTTTAAATTTAATATTGATCAATAGTGACAAATGGGGCAGGAATGGAGTTCATGTGGGTTCTGCAAATATTGATTGATGCAAGGATATTTAAAATCTACCTGGTGATAATATGCACACTTTATTTTTGAACGATACAACCATCAAAAATCAACACAGATAGAAACTTAAAAACTAAGACACTGCCCAATTTAATTTTCCACCTTATTTGTGTTAGTATCTTCACATTTTATTGAGCATTCTGTTTGAAAATGTACCACTGCCCACTTTATATCGAGACTCACTTTGGAAGATTTGTTTTTGAGAACTTTATCAAAATGTGCCCTGAAGTTGGACCATCCATTGAATTGGAATTTAAAGCCTGTGTTGGAAACCTCATTACTATGTTCTTTTTCTGATTTCAGAAGGAAAATGCCTGTAAAAAGAAAATGGCATCAACCCTCACCTGTCAAATATTATTACAGGTGAGTTGTAATGACCCACTAGCAGTGAAAAACTTTGCTTGATTGGTGCTGGCAAGACAGAGACTGTGCCACTCAGTTCACCTCTCCGCCAACTTAGATAATTCATTGATACGTGCAGGGCCTGATTTAGAGATTATCGGATGGGTTACAAACATAATGGATATCCTGCGTGCCTTATTACAATGCATTATATCGTATGACACTTTTAATAAGGCAAACAGAAAATTGTTACATTTGTGGTGGAGTGACAGTTGTACTGTAAATCAGGCCATTATACCGAGTGGGGCCTGTGAGTAGCAAGAAACAGTGGATATACCATGCCACTTGCATATCTCTCACAGCCTTCTGACTGCATAGCACTTAAAACACACTGTCCTGCAAGCAGTGCCTGTTGAAGCCAATTAACAAAATGAGGCACTTTGCTTTTGGATAGCAATTCAAGCCACTGAATTTTGCTTCCACACAAAGGTGAGCTGAGAATAACTGGCACACATTTTAACTATCATAGATGTTATTAATTTAAAATTCAATTTCCTGATTATCATTTTTTATGGCAACGTAGAATGATTGAAAGAACATTATTCCAAAAACTGTGTATCTGAGTAGTATCACAAGAGATGGTGGCTTCTCTGATATATCCTTCTCCCGCCTCTCCAACACCCAAATAGGCCTAGTGAATTTATGTCACGTACAACAAATTCATTCAGTCTAGGCATTTAATCTACCAAATTTTAGCTTTCTTCAATTATTGTTTCTGATTTTCCATTATAGGTTTTGACTCACAAATCCCGTACAGCAAGGAAGATTTTCCTAAAACCCTAGGGCTGGTATACCCTTGGAAAAATGTTTTGCCACAAATATGGCACTATTTTTATTTAATGCATTTTTTAAAAAAAATGCTTCACTAGGCATCTTGTCACTGTATATATTGTTAATACATTTTAGAATTTTTAAATAGGTTTTTTTTAATTTAGAGTTGGATTTTTTATAATTCTTTGAAGGTTTATAATTTTGTTAATTTGGATGATTTTTTACTTTACGGCATCTGTGCTAATGAAAGGTAAAATGTCAATTCTTTTTTTGATTAACAGTGATTGAGGCAGTAGGAAACTCTTTTCCATTTCATGGAACAGCAGGTATTATATCTTAAAAAGTACAAGAAACTATAGCAAATAGAATTTTAATGCAGGAGACCTTAGTGGAATTTTACTATACATTGGTGAGTGAAAAAGCTCCTATGTGGACCTCTATTACAGTAAAACAGTTTTAAATTGAAGCATGAATTCACATTCCCCTCGCCATTATAACTGCTTCAACCCCTGTGGTACTCAGAAAGAAACCAAAGGCATCCATTTTCAAGCAGCATTACCAACTACATCTCACTTCTATTCAGTGCTTGGTTTATTTCCAGCTAGATTCAACCTGTACAAATATTACTTCGTACAATAATTATGGTATTTTACCAACTGCGAATTATTTAGCACGTTATATAATGTATGCTTATAGAAAAGAGAATTGTACCTGGGGATTGGATATGTCTGGCCCAACTTCTTATTTAAGTCAGTGTAGAATGTAAATGTATGCACAGAAATGCTTGAGATGTTCCAAAAGAAAATTGCAAACTCGAACACAGAAATGCACAATTAAGGAAGCCATATTGTTGCAGGCAAATACTTCATTAGTGGTAAACGTATCACATGCAATATAAGGACTAGTAGAGTCAGTCACAAGAAGAATGTAAAACTTGTTGTCCTTGAGAAACAAACTAATAGTCAAGGTATGACAACTCCTGCAGTAAATGTGACTCAAGGATTAAGTACTGTCCCTTCATCCGTGAGGTATGGAAAGTGAAAAACTGGAGTAAATTTAAGAAAAATGAAATCATACACAAAGATGGCCTAGAGAGTATGGGAATGAAACGGTGAAAGGCCATCTAAGAAGAAAATAATTTGAGTAAGATGAAGAGTAACTTAATTACCAATTGACATTTCTGATAGAGAAGTTAATATAGAAACTGTAACTTTTTTCACACATCGAAAACAATGTGCAATGGAAAGAGAGCATTCCAGACTAGTTCAGAGATTTTTCTTTCAGTATAGGGGGTCAATAAATTTGCAAGATAAAAGCATCTCATTACATGCTAATTGTGAAAAAACTATTGGTTTACTAAGGGTTACATTTGATAGTATCACTGTAAATATCTTGGTCAGTCTGGATTGTATCCATTTCATGGTAGAAACTTACTACTATATCATTTTAAATGTGACCTGTGATTTTGAAAAAAGATAGTACCCTCTGGGAATGAATATTCAAAGATTTAATCAAGCTTTGAGTTGCAGAGGCTGACCATAATGCTAAATTCTGTACAGAAAGTGGAAAGAATAAAATAGCTGACAGCCATCATTTTTACTTTAAATGGGTTAAGCTGGAATGCTCTACCGTGACATATTCTATTATCCTTTTCAGAGATCAAAAGTAAAGAGAGATTATGATTTCTGTGATTATTCATTGGTAAATACAAGTGGTGTTCCTTCCCACCCCTCTCCTTGTAGGGATGTTATGATTAAATGTCCCCCAGTGAAGTAAATGAATAGATGCCGGCCTTCAGTGTTTGCTCAATAATATTAACCTTTATCTTCCGAGAAGGCAAGAAAAATATCTGTAAATGGTGAATTTTGGGGTAATGTACTGCACTATAGAATATATTGGCTGTCTGAAACATGGAAGTTAGTTTAAATAGTCTTAGAAGGCTAATATTATTATAATGTCCTAGAGCATGATATTTAAAACATTCACTAATTGTTTTTTAGCAATTTTAGTGAATGTGGTACTGTTGAATTTGCTGAACATGCCAATGTTTTGATCAGTCCTTTACTACCATAAAGGTACATTTAAAATGGCCTCAGATCCAAGATATATTATCAGTAAAAATTGACTCTCCATCAAAAAGTTAACTAAACAACAGGATCAAACTCATTCGTACACTGTTTGATATCATTAAAATTCAAAATCCACCATTACCTAGATCAAGTTAAACCATAACTAAGTAGAAGTGAGACTTTGGGTGTCATGGATTCTAATCTGCTGTTTAATTTAATGACAATACATATTTCCATCAGATGTATGATATAATTAGCGTTGCTATACCTGATACACCTCTCGTCAAGATTTAGCAATGGACATGAGATTAAGAGACACTCTTGTTATCTAACTTATTTATCTTAAATGGTGTATTTCTATTTGGTGTAGTTGATACATATACTTTCATCTCTGTAAATTTAGAATATTTGCCATTCATATAGGAATTTAGAAACATAAACAAAGAGTAAGTAATTCATTGTTCACAACAGATGTTTCTCTGTGGAACCAAAGAATGAAATAATCTATGGATTCAGAATAATTATTCGTAAGAGGATTCATGCCTCGTTAGCAAATTTTTGAGAAAAATTATTATTCTGTGTACACTCTCTTAGTGCTCATTGATTGGAATGAGGGGGCCGGGGATTTTGTCCTCTGCCAGATCACAGTTTTGAAAGATATCACTGAAAAGTAGAAAAATAAACTATGGATCTCATAATAAAATTGTATATTGTGTCTAGTATAGTCTAAAATTCCACTATTATGAACAAGTTTGTGGCCCCACAAGGAGCAAAACGCCAGATGATGAATCATGACACCCACAAGGGTGTGTGAGGGCAACACTTCCAAATAAGGAAGGTCCCCCTGGAACCATATATTCCAACCACACCTTTTCTTTGACGTTTTCTATACCCTTTCCACATAGGAACAAGTACCCACACTGATTAAACAGCAAGATCAGCAATGACTAAAATTTGATAGTTTGTAAGTAACGTGTTAATTTGGTGTTGTTAATTCAATAATGCTTTTTTTCTTAAAACTGAGTAACCTGAAAAAGTGATTTGAAGTACTGAAAATAAAGCGACTTGAAAAGTACATAAAATACATGCTTAATCCATTAACTTGGCATTGGGTTGGGGACAACCAGGTCAGACACAGGAGATCAGGTTAACATTATAAATATTAAAATGAGCAGAGAATATCTAGAAATCAACATGTAGAAATTGTAGTTGATATACGTATATAGTTCCGGTCTTTGGATGCTTGCACTAAATGAATGATTAATAGATTTATAGGGCAGCATTTACTGTTGAAATCTTCAACATGATCCCAGGTATTTCAGGTACACTCACATCGGGTCTCATCAGTGCATGGTAATACCACTACCAGCAAAAGACATTATAAAAAATGGCTTACGCAGCCAGTGGCTAAAGATGGCCCTGCTTAGTGCAGGAAGGGAACTTGGGTTATAAAAAATAGATGTCTTATCATGCAGAGCTTTTAATTTGTTTATCAATGTTGCATGTCTAAAGTAGAATATTACCTTATTGCCTATGATCTACTTTTAACTTATTGAATTAGGTATAGCCGTGGGGGGGTGGCTAAGCCAGCCAAAATAGCGGACACCAATTCCTAAGGCTCTGTCACCCATCCCGAACATCGTCAATCATCCTGGCTGGTGACGCAGTGGGGGGGCGGCTGGCGAGCTCAGCTGCACGCTTACACATCACTCTCACCATGCTGGCTCCCTAGGCTTCCCCCTGGGAGTGCTCAAGAAAGTGCGGCCTGTGTGTTTTGTGGCTCCTAACACCACGGTGAGGGGCCGCATCCCCAGCCTTGCACTGACGTGAGCTGCGTGGGATGCATGAGGCAGGGTACTGGTGTCCACTCAATGGCTCTTCTCCTATTTAGTGTGGTGACTGGGGAGCTTCCACTAGGGTGAGGATGAGCACCCTCGAGAAAACTTCCATGGGCATATGCAGGGACCTCCAGTGTCCTGGCCCAGTGGGCATACAGTTCTCCTGCCTCAGTTTTTAAGATATTGTGTCTCCTGAGGCGGAAGCCGGGCGCTCGTTTGCCGCATTTTAAGATTTGAGTGTCACTATTATTGTGTGTAATTTTAAAACCATAGACTTCTCTTACCCGCATTTCACGCTCCTCTCATCACCCGCGCAGCGGATCTTAGCGCTGCCGCGGGAACGAAAACAACAAAACTCATTCCTGCCATTACCGGCGCGAACCACGGCCACGCCCCTTTTCTGAGGCCACGCCCACCGCCCTCTGCTACTTAAGCGCCGCTCAATATGAGCGACATTTAAGATATTGTGTCTCCTGAGGCGGAAGCCGGGAGCTCGTTTGCCGCATTTTAAGATTTGAGTGTCACTATTATTGTGTGTAATTTTAAAACCAAAGACTTCTCTTACCCGCATTTCACGCTCCTCTCATCACCCGCGCAGCGGATCTTAGCGCTGCCGCTGGAACGAAAACAACAAAACTCATTCCTGCCATTACCGGCGCGAACCACGGCCACGCCCTCCCTAGGCGTCATCCTACCCCCATAAATATGTGCCTTTTCCGGACACGCAGCGGGCGCGCCTAAGGCAAGCCCGTCTGTGCCCGTCCGTGCCGCGGCCGGGACTAGGGCTAGCCACGTTGTTCAACCCTCGTCCATCATAGCGAACTTTTCGACTCTTACCAGGGAAGAGATTCTCTCCTTAAACTTCCAGTCTGAATACTGCCACAAATCCATAAACGTTGAAAACTGGCCAGGACCAATCTGCTGTTGCAAGTGTAGAACTTATCTCACCCCAGAACCATGGCCACCCAACACGGGACAAAAAATCCTCCTTCAAGGAGGACTGATCAATGCCAGATCGATGTGCAAAAATGGGGCGCATATTCATGATTTAATTACAGATACTGATCTCGACATGCTTTTCGTGACAGAAACATGACTCAAAGCTTGGTGTAACCCGGTAATAGCCCTAACAGTTCCTCAAGGATATCTTATTCAAAGGGTGGACAGAGAGGAACAGAGAGGGGGTGGTCTTGCCATCATTTACCGCGATTCCATTAAATGCACCATGTTCGAACTCTCGGATATTAAGGGGGCAGAAAGCATGGGCTTCTGCATCCAGATAAACGAGGAGACTACCTTTTCAGGAGCTTTAATTTATCGTCCACCGGGATCACAGAATGACTTCTTGGAAAGTCTTGGAGAAGCACTCAGCAACCTCACTCTCAAATTTGCTAATTTTACCTTACTAGGTGACTTAAATTTCCATCTTGATGAGGCTGAGGACCCCAACGCAGTATGGCTGAGAGATCTAACTAGTGTCCTGGGACTCACAATACTGACTAAAGAACCCACACACAAAGCGGGGCACATTTTAGACTGCATCTGCACCAATACCAAAACCATGAAAGCTGACTCTCCCCGTATCCAGACCTGGACTGACCATTTGCTGGTCCCCTTTAAACTGACTGTAGAAAGGAAAGGGATCAAAACGGACCATATAAAAATCGAAGTCCATACAAAGAAAGACTGGGAAAAGATTAGGGACACTCCCAACCTGTACCTAATTGCTGAGGACAGTAAACCACCTCTGACTGGAAACACGGAGACAGATTATAATAGCTTCTGTAAATGGGTCACAGGATTTTGCGGGCCTGGGGATTCCGGGTAAAGTGAGCAAAAAGCGGAATAAAAGGTCCACCCCCTGGTTCTCCCTCCCCTTAAAGGAAAAACAAAAAGAGTCAGAACCCTGGAAAAGGAAATGGCGTCGTGCATATGAAAAGGAAGAACTCACAATCTATAAAACATCCAGAAGACAGTATCATGCAATGATTAAAAGTGCCAAAAAAGCTACTTTTTAGAAGACATAAACTCCTCCAACAGCAAACAAAAATAAATCTTTAAAATAGTCGATGACTTCATGAACCCTAGGATTCTTAGACAAGAGATTCCCCCTTCGCTTCCATTATGTAACTCAATCGCTAATTACTTCGAACAGAAAATATCCGATCTCACCAAAGACTTCCCAGATCCACCAGCACCCCCTCTCGTAGAAGTCATAAGACTTAACAATGAGAAGATCCAGCTTAACAAATTCACCCATGTTAGTCTGGAAGAAACCCGTCAGACTATTCTATCCAGCAAATCCGGTTCCCCATTTGATCCCTGCCCTCCCTTGCTGCTACATGCCCTTGTGGACACAGTAAACCCGAGCATAAATGCCATCATTAATTCATCCCTGGCTACTGCCGCCATTCCACCCGAATGGAAATTAGCCGCTGTCAAACCTCTGCAAAAGAAACCCCTAGTAGACCCCACTATACGTTCAAACCTCCGTCCTATTTCGCTGCTCCCAATTCTCTTCAAACTTACGGAAGCGGCAGTGAATAAGCAACTAACTAGGTACCTGGAGGAAAACGACATCTTGCATCCCAACCAAGCGGGGTTCAGGGCTAAACACTCCACAGAGTCAGCACTACTACACACGGTGGAGACCCTGAAGACGGCCATGGACCAAGGAAAAAAGGCTGTTCTGGTGCTGCTCGATCTATCGGCGGCCTTTGATACGGTCTCACACTCCGTATTAATTGGCCGCCTAGCTGAATCAGGAATAGCAGGAGTTGCTCTTGAATGGCTAAACAACTTCCTCAGCCACAGGAAGCAAGTCACGGTACTAGGGAAATACTGCTCAGAGGAGAAAGCATTAAAACAGGGGTACCACAGGGCTCTAGTTTAAGCCCAGTACTATTTAACCTGTACATGACCCCCCTGATAGAGCTTATTACTTCTTTTAACATCAGCACTATATCTTATGCTGATGATACTCAGCTCATTCTCGTATTAGACAGCAATACAACAAAGGCAGAGGAAAATCTGAGAGATTGTCTTACTGCCACATTCGACTGGATGAGAAAACATCATCTCAAATGTAATTCGGGCAAGACCGAAATTTTACCATTCGGACAACAAAACCTTTTCTCCCCCAAATCATGGTGGCCACAAGATGCAGAATTCCCCCCTAACACCATTACTACGGCCCGCAACCTTGGGATTAGGTTTGACGAGGCCCTGTCATTTAGGCAACAAGCAGGTGCTGTGGCAGGGTCCTGCTTTAGCATAATCAAAGGCCTCAGAAGATTCTTCGACCTTCTCCCACTGACAGCCAGAAAGACGGTGGCGGTGGCCCTTATTACATCTCGCCTGGACTACTGCAACAGTCTATATGCAGGCTCCAGTAAAGCAGTACTGCATAGACTGCAGATGGTCCAGAATGCCACCGCCCGCCTCGTGCTGAGATGGCCCAGGAAGTCGTCTGCATCAGCAGCACTCAAGATCCTGCACTGGTTGCCCATCCACAAAAGGGTACTATTCAAGATCCTAGTAATCACCTTTAGGTCCTACCACCAGCTGGGTCCCACTACCTGTCAAAAAGGGTTGGAAGATATGTGCCTTCTCGCTCACTCAGATCTTCCAACCTGAACCTGCTGGTGAGTCACAAATTTAGACTAGCCACGAAAGGAGGAAAATCCCTTGGAGTACTGGGTGCTAGGGCCTGGAATAAACTACCACTCCAGATCCCGTCAGAGAACCTTTTCCGAAAGGCTCTAAAGACATGGATTTTTAAACTCACAGACACAGCCTGTTTAGCCCTAGTCTAAACCCAATCCTCAGAGACACCAGATACTGTCTTACCGGTGCCTCACTAGCTCCCTGGCCAAACACCTCCTAGACATGAGTGGTCAGCGTCAAGATGCTCCGTGGAGTGTAAGTCGCGCTTTACAAAAATAAAATTACATTACATTACATTACAGTACTCACATTGAGGCATTTGGGGAGGTGCTGCTATTCCTTCTGCTGATTGGAACTGCGCCAAGTAGTGCATCCTACACGTGAGCTGCCTATGATGTGGAGCTTGTGGCTACCCCTGTGACCTCCAGGCAGGTGCTTTGGCTGTGGGTGTTGTCCTGCTCCCTGTAGTGGGCCCCAGGTTAGGGGTGGTGAAGGCCGACAACTACACCCTGCAGCCTGACTCCCTGCATATCCCATGTTGGTACCATAACTGAGGCGTGCAGAAGGTAGTGCTACCAGAGAACTATAGTGCTTCCCAGCCCAGCACCTTGCCCTCTGCTCAATTCCCGACAGCTTCATAAAGCACCCTCTTGCCAGACCTCTGCTGCACCAGCCTGGTGTACCTCGACTGTCCCAAGCCCCACCAGACTTGGCGCATCTCTGGACACTCGCAGTGGTGCCTGAGAGGGCTCCTTCCCTTTCACTCCCTGGCATCCACTTATCGGCCCCATCATCAAGGCGAGAGTGACAAGAGTGCACAAATGTCACAGCCAGGAGAGGGGTGATCCACAAAGTCTTTCCCCCACTGTTTCCCCAGGTCTCTCACCAGCGGCAGTATCGAGGCATACGCTGGATGAAGAGGCCTAACCTTCAACCTCCCTGAACAAGCCCCAGAGACCACAATGGCTGCCAGACCCAGTACCCGGCCTAGTGAGGAAGTCTTGGGCAGGGGTGACACTGCCTGCAGCACTTTAGTGGGCTTCCACCCAGTGCAGGCACCACCTTGATCCCGACCTGTGAGCCTTTTCCCTGTGAGACTTAATGGTGCTTGGTTCTCTCACTCCTCCTGCCTCCTAGACCCCTGCTTCCGCACCACAACCGAGGCACGAAGCAGTCAGTGGCAGACTGCAGGGGACTGGCAGGACGCCCAAGTGTGCCACCTGTTCTTCATTGTATTCCCCTCCCACCTCCCAGGACCACGCTTCAGCACCACAACCGAGGCGTGTGGGGAGGTGACAGCTCAAGGGGGACCAGCAGGACACCCAAGCCTGCATTCATCCATTCATTGCACACCACTCTGGACTTCGGGAACAGACTGTGGTGCTCTGGAGAACCTGGGCAAACCCTGTGTTGCTGAGTTGTCCTCACAGTGCCTCAAGAGACTGCGAATCACTGTGCAGTGCCAGGTGATAGCTCCAGACCCAACACTGGGGGGGTTTCTTCCCCCCTGCTGCACCTTGACTCCCCAAAGTTGTGCCATAATCAAGGCACACACAGGACACTTGCCACATGATGGAATCTCAGGCGGCTCTTGCACTCTGCTTACGCTCCTGTCTGGCTTCCATCCGGCATGCGGAGGTGACCTCCTACACTGCCAATGACATCAGCACCATCATCCTCCCCTAGCCTCTCAAGCTGGTGGGCCCCCACTTGCCACAGACCACCGATCAGGGTTATCCCCAAGCACTGCTATCTCAAGCCCGATATCATTGTCGACCATGGACAGACTGCGATCCGCCACCTCTGTCTCACCACCAGCAATCACGCAATCCATCCTGCCACAATCAAAGGCACCCTGTTGTTAGGATAGACACCATTTCTCTCCACGTCAAACAAGCTGGACAGAGTGCTGTTGGCAATAGAGCACTCTCAAGTCACCATGGAGGCCAGATCTGGATCCCTGACCATAGACCATGGCGATCACTGCAACCTTGTGGACAAAGTCACTGTCTGCAAGAAAACCCTAGCTACCCTACAACTGATCACAGTAGACAATCAATCTGTGGTCTGGTATTTACTAGCCTGAGTCCTGCACCTTGAGAACAGACCAGAAGACCTGGAGGTGTGCTCCCATAGGAGCAAGATCCGTATTCCGGGGCTCACGGAGGGGATTAAGAGAACTGAGTCCCTTACCTATCTAAAGACCTGGTTTAAATATTTGCCCTTAATATCAAACCACTCCCCTTTCTACTCTCTGGAGAGGGCATATCGTGTCCCCACCAGGTGCCCACCACCAGGGCCCACCCCCATGCTGAAAAGCTATTGTACTTTAGGAACCGCACTGCCATAATTCCCACAGCCAGCTGGGTGGTCCCGCTCCTGGTTGAGGACATAAATATTATGTTTTTTCTTGTCTATACCCAGGCGAGCCAACGCTCCTCCTTACTGGAAGCCTCTGCCAACTCATTCTTGTTATTGTTTCCAGCCCCTCTCAAAATAATATCTAGCGGTACCACTTTCTTTTTCACGGACTGCAAGGAGGCCTTTGATTGGGCTGACCAAAATCAAGGAGAAACAGCTGCCTGACCAGCGCTGGGCTAAGCTGTGCGCAAGACCCCCAACTCGGATATCCTCAGCTAGCTCTCCCAACCTGGAGCAGATAATTGCAGACCGCAGGTGAGCTTTACAGGCTGCTGCTATCTTGGGGCCCAAAACCACAACCACAGATGACGAGAAGGGATCGCACATGTTCTCCCCCAGAAGACGATGCTCCCTAGTAAGAAGACTTTCACACTGGACCACAGATGACACCACAGATGGAACCCTGAAACCCTCATGGCAGACTGCTTCAGACGGCTGTTTTTTGACAGATAACAGTTCAACACTATGCACCCCACCACTAATGCAGAGATCCTATCTGTCCATCTCACCCAGGCTTCCCACACTGTGCACATTCCCTCTCCCTCCAGAGCCCCCATTCCGGCATCCACCCTTCATGAGACCTCAGTGCTAAATGCCAGTGCGGGCCGTGGCCTCCCGCTGGAGCCAGTATGATCCACAACTTGGTCTTCTATACGCATCATGGCTATTCTGCTACACACAACTTGCTTCACCCCCATGATAAACTAGGGCTCAGTAAACAAGCCTTGTTGGTGCACACCATCAGTTGTGGCAGGCCCCCAGGATTGGGATATTACAAACCCCAAGTTAACACATTTATTCCTAATCACTTCCCACTATTACACCATCCTGGCAGGCAGATGGGTGACAGAGCAAGGCAACAATGCCTTGGCAGACCACCCCCACACGCCACTCTCACATCATCATGGCCACCTTAGCTGACATCCGTTTCCTCACATTGAAACTCTGAGGCATGAACACTGCCAGAAAGCGATATGCATTCTATTCATATGTCAAGTGCCAGTGACAAATGGCAGGAGACTCATGTCACAGTGAGTGAACTAGACTGCTTACTCAGGTGTTGGAGGTGTCTCCTCTGTGCCACCACCTACTCGGTGTATGAACGAGGTGTCCTGGCTTGGGTACATCCTGGAGTACCCATCCAGGAAACAAGTGCAACCATTGACAAAGAGAGCCACTATGCACTCCTCGAAGGCTGCCTTGATGGCCAGCCACTACTCGTCGGAAGCATCTACACACCCAACACCGAGCAGGGGGCCTTCTGGGAAACCCTCTACACCGCAATCACCCACAAGACCATGCCGCCATGGGTGTTAGGGGGGTCTACTATTGCGTGCTTGACCTGGCACTACATAGGTCACATCCTCCACAGTCTTGATCCTCCCGCACATGCAGGCAGACCACTCCCTGAGCTGGGTACATTACTTGGCATTCACGGATGTGTGGCAATCTCGACACCCCAGATTCCGTATCTACTCCTTCCACTCCATACCTCATGATTTGCATCTTCGATTTGATTGTTTCCAATGCTCTGTCCCACTGGTATCCCTAGTTCAGCGCTCTGATTTTCTGGGATCTGTTGTCTACCTCCAACTCCTAAGTGGAATTTATTGTGAGAGTGCCTGGAGGACCTGGTGTTCTGGGGAGAGCAGGGAGACCACATTCAATAT
The DNA here is from genome assembly GCF_964204655.1 of Triturus cristatus. Classification (NCBI taxonomy): domain Eukaryota; kingdom Metazoa; phylum Chordata; class Amphibia; order Caudata; family Salamandridae; genus Triturus; species Triturus cristatus. The sequence goes on from NC_140585.1 coordinate 622,665,276, forward strand.
TAATTTTCCAAAAACTACAACACATCCTCCTCCAAGACACTGGAGTGGGATGCTTTTGAGGTGGTGATGAGGGGAGGCTGTATCCAACAGATAGCTGGAGTGTGCAGAAACATGTTAATGATAGAGGGACAGCTGAGTGGGACCTGGTTGCCCTAGGTGATAAATCCGGCAGACTCCTGGCCTGGCTGATCAGACAGGATTTGGTGACCCACCCCATCACTGAAGGGGTTGACCTTACGGGCAACATTATCTGCACACAAGCTGACAACCTACATGCCTTTTACGACTACATTTCGTCCATCTATGAGGTCCCATCCGAGGCTGCAGCGGATCACTGCAATGTGTTTCTGAAGGACATTAGTCTTCCGCACATCTTGGCCTCCACTACTCTGTCCCTGGACGCGTCGATTACGTCCACGGATGTGGTGCAGGTGATCCGCGACCTTACATGGAACAAAACACCGGGATTAGATGGTCTGCCCTTGGAATACTGCAGCATCTTCTCACCACTTTTGGCACTTTGCCTCCCAGAAATGTACAAAGCTACATTAGACACTGGCGAGCTCCCGCACTCACTTAGAGAGCCCCTTCTGGTCTTCCTCCATAAACTGGAAAGAGACCCCATGCAGCTTACGTCATATAAGCTCATTGCCATCCTCGGGCTGACTATAAAAACCTGGGCAAAATCTTAGTTAACAGGTTCTCCCTGATCCTCCTGAAACTGATACACATGGACCAAAACGGCTTTATTCCAGGCCGGACATAGCACCTCCAAGAATATTCTTCGCCTCTTTCATTTACAGGACCTAAGAAGTGGATAGTTTCTGTGGGTGGCCTGTCTCATTCTTGACCTAGAGAAGGCATTTGATACTCTAACGTCGTGCTACGTAACTCTTTGCGTTTCTCATCGGTATGGGGATTGGGCCGAGACTGTTAGCCTTCACCAGGTTACTGTTCTCCAAACCGAACTGCTGGATCCACCTGGGTAGCCTCATCTCGGCTTCCTTCCCGTTTGGTCGTGGTACAAGAAAGGGATGCCCAATCTCTCCATTGCTGTTCGCGCTCGCAATGGAGCTCCTTACCGCGATGATGCGCGATGGAGGTCGGGAGAGTGGAATCCCTGTACGCGGATGGCCTGCTCCTCTGCATATGTGACATAACGGTTGACCTCACACCACTTCGCAACACTCTGGCAGCACCAGCGTTAACACCTGCTCGCAATATTCCATCTCCCACTCCAGCATAGCTAGAGTAACCCCAAACGCCCAATAACCTGTCCTCACCACAATGCCCATGCCATTCGCTATAACTAGCCACCAAAACCGAGCCCACCTGCCCCTCACCCTGATCACTTTGTTCACCACCAGTTGCAACAAAATAACAATCTAGGTCCCTATTATGTAATGGGCACATTTTCCCTGTTTGCGCCCAGCGCACCTCAACACAGGTACACCATGCACAAACAGGGAAAGTGCATCCTATCACATGGAATGCACTGCCTCCAGGCAGCCATGAACTTGTGCTGCCTCGGGGGCAGCGCATTCCTGCTTTGAAGCTGCTTCAAGTTTTCACAGTGCAGGCGGCAACCCACCTGCACCTTTAAAAGGGATTAGAGATCCCCTTGCAGGCGGGTGCAGTCAGTGAGTGCACCCGCCTGCAAGAGGATGTCTAGGGTCCATGGGGTCCCCTTCCCCCCTCCAGAGAGCTGCCATCATGGGGTGCATGACAGTGCTAATAAGGAACATCCCCTAAAGGTAACGCTGTCGCTTTATGTGCGCCAGCACTATCAGTATTACAGAAGGGCCCGCACAAGTGTCTGCGGCCTCTTCTGCAATACCAAAGGGCCCTGGGGGGTGTGCAAAGCGGGTGCAAACGCCCATTGCGACCTCGGAGCATTTATGTAATACGGCCACTCTAGCATTATGTTAAACACAGCAATCACCAAGGACAATGCGGACCGCTTTATCTCCATGCACTCTGTGCAGACGTTTTTTATTAGGCACCCGATCTAAGTACAATGAGCCTGCTGTGTAGCACTGCTGTCTCATGCTGTAAGACGTCCTGAATTAAAACTGTTAATGTTGAGAAAAACAATAAAAATGATTTAAATAAATAAATAAATAAGGAACATAGATGTAACGCTCCGTTGTCAAATCTGTTTGAGAAGCATGCAGTATTGGAATTGCGCTTTATTATGTGGAATTTATCTCATTATTGGAATAAATATTTTTATACTTTATAACATAGCAAATATTAAGGGGAGATAATGCTTTTGATGCACTAATAGTAAGCAATAGATGTTTAAAATGGACCACAGCAGTATCTCTTCAAAGTCCACAGTTTTCAAATTTCAGGTATCAAATGAAAAAAATAACAAGGTTTATTCCTGATACCCTTCTTAAGAGATGATGAAGCATGCCTAAAGAACATATCATAAGATTAATGTCCTGCAGAGAAACCAACACACATTTTACTATATTGTCCAATATTTTAGGGAGGTGATATTATTATTTGGAAGACTGTTTTTTTTTTTTTTTTTTAAATTAAAATTGTAAAATGGAATAGAAACTGTAATTCTCATTGCCTAATTAATTTAGTTAACTTTGTTATAATTACTGAATGCTTCTAATCACGAAATCTGCTGTCTATATGATATTAAATAAAATATTTCCCCTTGTCTTTTTTGTCAACGTGGGATTAATGTTTTTTTTTAAAGATTTGCGCAGTTGGATGTCTTGATATGTTTTATTTACAGGGTTAATATTGTAATTATTTTTTTTAAATCAAATTTACGCTGTACAAATTTATGAATAATCAGAAAATGGCAAAGAAGAAATGAAGCAAACATGATGCTTTCGCTTGTATCCGTAAAGCTAAATAGCCTTAAATGAGTTTGTTCCTTTTGTTAATATATCCCTTCTATGGCTCAGCAGCTTGTTAGTCTGAATATCTTCTAAACATGGGCAGGGACCCATAAAGGCAAGTGGAAGATTTCCTGAAATAATTAGCCTTTATAGAGCGATAATGCCTGAGGAAGCGCTTTGAATAAAATATTTGGACTCAATGTAAGCTTTGCTGATCATAGCTTTCTTTTGTTCCCTTGCCTCATTATATTAATGCAAAACAATTCAAGATGATGAAAAGATCTCCGGCCCTTGACTTTCGGCCGAGTTTTGTTCTTTCACCTAATTTGAGCCCTCACGTCCCTGTTAATATCATCAGAATTCACTGATTTGAAGAAAGCCGAAATATGACAAAAGAAAAGCGAGGCATGGGCGGAGCAGAGCATGGGGTTAATATTTATTGGACACGGTGAGTCATATTTTTATTCATACAGGGAGCCGCCGATGCAGAACAAAAGGTAGATAAATACCAAATGTCATAACAAGCAAACTCATCTGCATTCTACACTGACATTTTTAAACTATACCAGAAGCGTCAGCACTTCTTAAAACATTGAATGCATAAAATGGCGGTTTATTTTCTAAATAGCTGGAAAGGACGTTAAAGGGTTTAAGACAGTTGTTTGTTTTAGTAAGCATATTTTTATCAACTGCCGATTCTCCTGTGCGTTGGAATGTAATTAAAATGCAATAAAAGAAAAGGTATTAATCAGATGGCAGTAAAATCTCCTTCTTAGTTTGTTTATAAATGTGATGTAACCACCCAAGTCATGCGCCTTGGAGGGAGGTTAGGATTTCTAATAAAGGAAAGAGTAATTCTTTTTGCCCAAATTGTGAATATTAATCATTGAAAGCTAGCTTCTTCAGTGTGAAAACTCTACCGCGAATATTTACTTGTTTTGATTCAATTTCAAGTGAGATAAGACATACCAGCATGACTCTACCTATTGATTGAATCGTATGTATCAAATAAAGTAGAAAATGACTTTAGTTAAGGCAAATCCATACAATCACAAAAGTCTCACATTCAGCACACCTTTCTCCGAGGTCAGTCTAGGAAATGAGCATTTAGTGTCCCATACTCAGCTAAAACAGATAATGACAATGGGGACGCTCCAGAATTGGGATGCACTGGTCAGGGGAGAATTTGCGACAGGGGGCATCCACAACATTATGCAGAAAGCAGGCACAGGTGAAGGGACAGTAAGAGATAGCAACTTCAAGGACAAGGACAAGGAGACAGAAGTTCAGCTAGACACGGATGCAGGAGCATGAGGGATAGGAAACAAGATATTGTGGCGGCCAGGAAAAGAAGAACTGGATACAAGATGTCAAGGAAAGCAAGGTACATGAAGATATGCACCATGGCATCATAACTAGAGCTAATGCTGTGCAACCTGAGATCAGCCTAATCAGACACATTGCATAATAGGTCATACTAAGGTCTGGCCAGCCAACTCACCATATGCACTTATCACCTGTTGGCTGCTGTATGGTTGAATACTGACAGTATGGGATTACTGGTTAAACAGAAAATACTAATACTAGTTCACAATTAACCAGTTCACCTGACACTCAATTATAATATACCAACAGGCAAACTTCCAAATGCAGAAAAAAGCATAATTATGAAGGCTATCTAGATACCTTCACTCATGCAGAGTTTTTTTTACCACCAGTCATAGTACAGTTATAGATTATTACAAAAATACATCACCGTGTTCCGTGAGGTTTTCCAGAAACGTGGAAAATATAGTGACGATACGTCATTGCAAATCAATCTCAAGCTATGTATCATAAGCAAAGCAAAGAGCCAACAATTTCATTTGACAGCAACACTTGCTATCCAAGGTAGGTAAGGTGTTGCAAACAAGTACTGAACATCAATCTGGAATCAATATTGAGAGTGCAACACAGGGAGAGAGTATTCAGAAAGGGACTGTTTCTTCATTTTACTATTTTAGTGTTAGTGTGGCAACACAACAGAAGTCAAAATCCAAACCTGCATCAGCTGAGTTAACACCGAGTTGCCCCTGCTGAAAGAATATATATATCGGCAATAGGTGGTTATAGTTAGGACCTAGTTTCCATAGCAAAATCATTTTATTGACTTGCCTACAACGATGGCGTTGTTTGAACAATCTTCATGAAATCTTCCCAAAAAAGTGTCAAAGTAGGTTCTGGAAAGAGACCCCATGCAGCTTACGTCATATAAGCTCATTGCCTGTTAGAGACTCTTACACCCACTCACAGACCCACCTGGGCACTCATGCACCCACTCACAGACCCACTCAGATACTCATGCATCCACTTACAGACGCACTCGGAGAGTAACACACTGATGAACAGACCCACTCAGATATTTATGCACCCACTTACAGGTCCACTCACAAACTCACATATCTACTCACAGATCCACAGAGACACTCCCACTCCCACTGACAGACCCAGTGAGACACTCATATACCCACTCACAGATCCACTCAGAATCTCATATACCCACCCACACCACACCCATACTGTCACTCACACAACCCAGTCACAGACCCTCTCAGAGACTGATGCACTCAGTCACTCACTCATACACTCAGAGACTCACACAGCCACTCAGACTCGCTCAGATATACATGCACCCACTCACTCACCCACTCAAAGTCTCACACATCCACTCACAGGCCTACCCAGACACTCACACTCCCAGTCATAGGCAAACTCAGATACTCATGCATGTACACATTCACGCATAATATCACTGATGACATTATCCACAGAATCTCTGAGGCACCCACTCACACCACAATATAACCTTCCATACACCCACTCCAACATCCACACTACCATTCTCAAAACCATTGACACACCCATACCAGTACTTACACACCCACTCACTGATTCATAGGTCTACACACACATTCACTCAGTCGCCCATACAACCACTCATAATCCACCTCACTCACTAATACAGCCACGGATATATCCACTCATACACCCATACAGCCACTCACACTGTCAGTCACCCATAGAGCTACTCACACACCTACTCACTCATCCATAGAATCATTGACCAGCAATGTACTCACCTACACCGTTGTACACACACCCACTCATTTATCCATACAGATACTAACATATAATCACTTACCCATACAGCCCTTCACACACGCACTAACGAACCCATACAGCCACTCTCACAATCACTCACTCACGCATACAGTCCTCATTTACTCCAACACTTGCCTATACTGCCTTTCACATATGCAGCTACTCACCCATAAACCACTGACATATCCATTCACTCACTGACACAGCCATAAACACACTCACTCACCCACACAGCCTCTTACAGATGCACTCACTAAGCCATACAGCCAATAACACACCCACTCACACATCTATGCAGGCAGTCACACACCCCCTCACCCACCCACACAGACACTCATACACCCATACAGGTGCTCAGATGACCAATCAATCACCCATACAATCACTCGGGTACCCACTCACCAACCCATACAGCCACTTAGACACCAGCTGACAGACTGATACTCACTTTCACACAACCTAGTCACTCACCCATACATTCACTGAGACACCAAATCACTCACTTATACAGTCAGTGAGGCACCCACTGAATCATCCATACAGGCACTCATACACCCTCTGATTCACCAATAAACCTTGATTTATATATTTGGCTCTCATATTTAACACTCATAAACTTTTTAAAAACAATCACAGTCACTGGATGATGTCATCAGTGATGTAATTTGAGATGTCATCAGTGATGTCACAGACCATGGCATGATTGATGTCATATGTGAGATCATAAGCAGTGCATTGAGGGGCGTGAGTTATAGTTAGCTCAGCTAACTATAACTGTAATATATATGATATATATATTTTCTTAAAATCTAAATTGTGGGATCACTGTGGTTTATGCAAGACATGAAAAGGGTAGAATATTGACTCTGGACTATATGTGTTACCAGACTAACCAGCCAAACCATGGAAACAATATAAATGTGCCTAAAATAGAGGATCTTTGTAAACAATGTCTCTGTTTCATATACATTATTTAATCGTGAGACAACAGTAGGTTGTACTATATATAATTTGTTTGCCTAAAATTAGTTACACCTGCTTAAATAATAAAGCAAACCATAAAGGAGGCCAGCGATGACAGTGTCCCAACTGGGGGGCAAACTATTTAGTAGCCAATTTGTATTACTTTACATAGAGCAATACTTCTATACAATCACTGGGCAAATTCTGCTTTGGAGGTGACATGTGCATAGCTCGCCTTCTAATTACACAGGTTTTTGTATTACACATAAGGGTTTTGGGTATGTCTGTCATTCAACAGCGGTAATACATCTGGGACACATACATACACACACATTGTGACAGAGCCAGTTGTTCATACTCTGTGAAGACCTGTTGCCTCCTTACTAGGCAATATTATTTGCACAAGTTATGAGCTGCATAATTTACAAGCCACTGCTACATCTCTTTAGCTTGGTCCGCACTGGTATTGCAGTAAAATTCCTCACAGGACAGAACAAATGCTTCACTGGATCCATCAAGTACACTTCATGTGCTTTTCCGAGGATCATTGGGTCAGCCAGTCTAAATCTAATATTACAGACACACCACACACTTTATCTCTTCTGCCCGCTACCAAAAGAGGTCTTGTGCTGATTTTACAATATAATCGGTGGAATCAGGTGGTATTCCCATGGTGAAGTTCACCACTTATCCTTTATCAAATCAATTTTCTGAAGTGCGTACTTAAATGAGTGGCAAACGTTTCAGATATGTTTGGATTACTACATTGTGTCTGAGTGAACTCTTTCACATTTGCTGCTACACACACGCATATACACAGAGGTTTCAAAGGCATCTGAAAAATACAATTACTCGCAGGGAGAACCTTCTCACCAGCACCACCCTCTGATTTCGCACATGTCTATGTATAGAGACCACTGTGTCAGCCACAAGTTAGTCAATTGCTCATGTATAGCTCACACATCACCCCCACGTTGCTACATATATGACATTCAAATTCAACAACACTCATGCATGTATAAATCATTCTCCTGGTTTATAGCTGTGTGTTTCTGTTACCCCTGTAACCCTCAACGATGATGCCTGAAAGCCGCCACTGGTACCTGTGAAGCAAGTCAGACGGGTTGCACTCAATAACAATTGAAGGAACTCCATTGTTAGGAAGAGTTAAATCACGTTAAGTACATGAAAGGGAAAACCTCTTTAAGACATAAAGCAGCCTTGTTTTTGAAGGGTAAACACTTGAAGCAATTACAATAGAAGTTAAACAAAAAATGTAGTTGGTGGGTGCTCTCACATGTATGTCACTTTTTGGAATTCCTTCATTTGCAGATTACTGAAAATTGCACTAGTCGATACGTATAATTTAAGAGAAGATGCCCACTAACAGTAATTTGCTGGGTAATAAGTCCATCATAAAACTTACTATTATGTGGGCAAAAGCAACCATAGGGGTTTCTGTGCTCTGCAAGGAGCTCATCTGAGTTACTCTGCCACTACACCTGCTGAACACAGATATTGTCTAAAGAGGCAATGTTCATCTGAATTGCTGTGACAAGCAATGTTTCCAGCAGAATTGCTGTGTCATTGATTGAGGGCATTCCTAGACTTTCACCCTGAGCATGCCCAGGAGTGTGAACATGCACTTAGAAGATACTGCCCATTGAAGTTAGTGTGTAAGAAAGATATAATCATCCAAGAAACTATGCTAGTGTTGAATACATCAGGTTTATTGTGCACACTCAATCTTGCAATCAGAAATATGTCCCATTAAAACTCATCATGCTGAGTGATTCAGTGATTACGCTATCAGTTTCACTGATTAGGCCGTCCAATCAACAAGATTATCTGATTCATAGAGAATGTGTCAGTTAAAGTCACTTTGAAATGCAATTGCCCATCAGTAATACACTATAATTCTTGCGCTTTAGAATATAAATACCATAAAAGCTCTGGTGAAAATGGCTGCGATCCATGACACCCAAGCAAAATACATTAGATTCCCTGCCCAGAATAGTACGCCCTTCGATAGAGAGACCTCCAGCTCATCTGGTAGGATTTGCAGCCTCCAGCTTCATCTCCCAAATGTACAGCTGCAAAGTAAGTGGAATTTGCAGATTGTCTGAAAGATTCTGAAATGCTGCCTTCCTAATTTTGTTCTTGGTCTACACCTCATATCTACAAGAGAGCTAAGAAATGGATGATATTCACTGTGCAGCTTCTCCTGGAAATAAAACGACTGAGGAAAGGGGGGGATATTAATGTTTCTGAGACATTGTGCTGCTGCAACATTTTACTTCTATGATAGAGCAAAGCGGACAGCAAACACATAGGGTCCAGGATCATTCTAACACAGCTGTACTGGGGTGAATGTATTACATTGTTCTGCATTCTGTCCATCAATTGTTTTTTTTGCATTTGCCACCCCGAGTGGGAAGGGTATGCTCAGACGTGAGTCCCTTGCTCTCCATGCCACTGGAATCAAGCTACCCTGGCTGACGAGGGCTGAAAGCCCGAAACCGGTCCTAGGATGCTTGTTTCCAGTCCAGGGAGGACCTGGCTTGGCAGTTCGGGCTGGACTGTTCCCATGGGGCACAGGGTCAAGACTGATTTGCATATGGCTGGGTTCAAACTGGAATGGCATGGTGAGCAAAAAAACCATGGATTTAGGCCCAGATCTCTGTACTGGGGTGAATGTATGACATTGTTCTGCATTCTGTCCATCAATTGTTTTTTTTGCATTTGCCACCCCGAGTGGGAAGGGTATGCTCAGACGTGAGTCCCTTGCTCTCCATGCCACTGGAATCAAGCTACCCTGGCTGACGAGGGCTGAAAGCCCGAAACCGGTCCTAGGATGCTTGTTTCCAGTCCAGGGAGGACCTGGCTTGGCAGTTCGGGCTGGACTGTTCCCATGGGGCACAGGGTCAAGACTGATTTGCATATGGCTGGGTTCAAACTGGAATGGCATGGTGAGCAAAAAAACGATGGATTTAGGCCCAGATCTCTGTACTGGGGTGAATGTATGACATTGTTCTGCATTCTGTCCATCAATTGTTTTTTTTGCATTTGCCACCCCGAGTGGGAAGGGTATGCTCAGACGTGAGTCCCTTGCTCTCCATGCCACTGGAATCAAGCTACCCTGGCTGACGAGGGCTGAAAGCCCGAAACCGGTCCTAGGATGCTTGTTTCCAGTCCAGGGAGGACCTGGCTTGGCAGTTCGGGCTGGACTGTTCCCATGGGGCACAGGGTCAAGACTGATTTGCATATGGCTGGGTTCAAACTGGAATGGCATGGTGAGCAAAAAAACGATGGATTTAGGCCCAGATCTCTGTACTGGGGTGAATGTATGACATTGTTCTGCATTCTGTCCATCAATTGTTTTTTTTTGCATTTGCCACCCCGAGTGGGAAGGGTATGCTCAGACGTGAGTCCCTTGCTCTCCATGCCACTGGAATCAAGCTACCCTGGCTGACGAGGGCTAAAAGCCCGAAACCGGTCCTAGGATGCTTGTTTCCAGTCCAGGGAGGACCTGGCTTGGCAGTTCGGCCTGGACTGTTCCCATGGGGCACAGGGTCAAGACTGATTTGCATATGGCTGGGTTCAAACTGGAATGGCATGGTGAGCAAAAAAACGATGGATTTAGGCCCAGATCTCTGTACTGGGGTGAATGTATGACATTGTTCTGCATTCTGTCCATCAATTGTTTTTTTTTGCATTTGCCACCCCGAGTGGGAAGGGTATGCTCAGACGTGAGTCCCTTGCTCTCCATGCCACTGGAATCAAGCTACCCTGGCTGACGAGGGCTGAAAGCCCGAAACCGGTCCTAGGATGCTTGTTTCCAGTCCAGGGAGGACCTGGCTTGGCAGTTCGGGCTGGACTGTTCCCATGGGGCACAGGGTCAAGACTGATTTGCATATGGCTGGGTTCAAACTGGAATGGCATGGTGAGCAAAAAAACGATGGATTTAGGCCCAGATCTCTGTACTGGGGTGAATGTATGACATTGTTCTGCATTCTGTCCATCAATTGTTTTTTTTGCATTTGCCACCCCGAGTGGGAAGGGTATGCTCAGACGTGAGTCCCTTGCTCTCCATGCCACTGGAATCAAGCTACCCTGGCTGACGAGGGCTGAAAGCCCGAAACCGGTCCTAGGATGCTTGTTTCCAGTCCAGGGAGGACCTGGCTTGGCAGTTCGGGCTGGACTGTTCCCATGGGGCACAGGGTCAAGACTGATTTGCATATGGCTGGGTTCAAACTGGAATGGCATGGTGAGCAAAAAAACGATGGATTTAGGCCCAGATCTCTGTACTGGGGTGAATGTATGACATTGTTCTGCATTCTGTCCATCAATTGTTTTTTTTTGCATTTGCCACCCCGAGTGGGAAGGGTATGCTCAGACGTGAGTCCCTTGCTCTCCATGCCACTGGAATCAAGCTACCCTGGCTGACGAGGGCTGAAAGCCCGAAACCGGTCCTAGGATGCTTGTTTCCAGTCCAGGGAGGACCTGGCTTGGCAGTTCGGGCTGGACTGTTCCCATGGGGCACAGGGTCAAGACTGATTTGCATATGGCTGGGTTCAAACTGGAATGGCATGGTGAGCAAAAAAACGATGGATTTAGGCCCAGATCTCTGTACTGGGGTGAATGTATGACATTGTTCTGCATTCTGTCCATCAATTGTTTTTTTTTGCATTTGCCACCCCGAGTGGGAAGGGTATGCTCAGACGTGAGTCCCTTGCTCTCCATGCCACTGGAATCAAGCTACCCTGGCTGACGAGGGCTGAAAGCCCGAAACCGGTCCTAGGATGCTTGTTTCCAGTCCAGGGAGGACCTGGCTTGGCAGTTCGGGCTGGACTGTTCCCATGGGGCACAGGGTCAAGACTGATTTGCATATGGCTGGGTTCAAACTGGAATGGCATGGTGAGCAAAAAAACGATGGATTTAGGCCCAGATCTCTGTACTGGGGTGAATGTATGACATTGTTCTGCATTCTGTCCATCAATTGTTTTTTTTGCATTTGCCACCCCGAGTGGGAAGGGTATGCTCAGACGTGAGTCCCTTGCTCTCCATGCCACTGGAATCAAGCTACCCTGGCTGACGAGGGCTGAAAGCCCGAAACCGGTCCTAGGATGCTTGTTTCCAGTCCAGGGAGGACCTGGCTTGGCAGTTCGGGCTGGACTGTTCCCATGGGGCACAGGGTCAAGACTGATTTGCATATGGCTGGGTTCAAACTGGAATGGCATGGTGAGCAAAAAAACAATGGATTTAGGCCCAGATCTCTGTACTGGGGTGAATGTATGACATTGTTCTGCATTCTGTCCATCAATTGTTTTTTTTGCTTTTTTTTTTTTTTCATTCTAACACAGCAGCTGTCCCAAGATTGCCTAAACATTAAGACATGCCCCATTCTTGTTCATAGGGGAAAGCAGGGAAGGTAAATGCCAAAGAAAGAGGGAAGGTGGTGAAGAGAGATAGGGAGAGAGAGGGTAGAGAGAGAGAAAGAGATATTGAGGACCAGATTTACAAACATTTTGTACCGGAGTTGCGTAACTTGTTTGATGCAGTCCCGAAGCAAAATGTATGTCGGGATTTACTAAGGCATGGAAAGCCCGACTTGCATGGCTTTGCATGGTTAAGTTAAAAAAAGTCATGCATCTCATTTGTTTGCCTTGCATTACCTTGCATCTGGGAGGTATTCCATGGGTGAAGCATGGACATTCCCAGGCATCCACCCATGGATGTAGATGCAAACCCAGATTTACTACAGTCGGAAACCTGGATTTGCACCAAAATGGTGTGTCCACCGGAGGCTGGCGTAACAATGAGAAATATCTTTATTTCTCCTCATTACTTCCTCTTTGCATGTGTGTTGCATTCTGCAGAACTTATACAAAGAGAAAAAAAGCTTCAGTTTCTGTGCATGCCGATATGCCTTCCTGTACAAAAACTAATCTAATCACAATGCAGGCACCCTTGCATCATGGCACAAGGGTGCCTGTTTTTTTGCTAGGCAGACAGAAGTAGGCTAGTGCATTGCGTGAAATGTTAGTAAATCCAGTCCTCGATGTCTACTGAGAATGCAATTTGGGTGGGGATGCAATGGGTTACCAATGTTAGCATATAGTAGGTGCACTGTACTGCAGTTAGTTGTCTAATGGGAATTTAACGTGAGCAACAAAGGAAATGCTAGTTTATTTGAATACCCATAACAAATGGCTGTATATCTGTGTGGGAAATTGATTTGTTAACTAGGGGACAAAGCAATGGATGAGCTCAGACAAAGTTAAATAATCTAGTGCCTAGAAAGTAATAAGCATTGAAAATGCAATCGGTCTCGCCTTTTATTAAGTTAAAGCCATTTTCTTTGCCAATGGTATTGTATGGCAAAGCAAATGGCTTTATCTTAATCAAAGGCGACACCTATTGCATTTTTAATGCTTGTTTTTAAAGTGCTATGACACTGCCAGCGTTGAACGCATCACAGGGCATTTTTATTTTTTTACTTTAAGCCATGCTGCACAGCAGCATGAACAAGACTAACAAAACATTGACAAATCCAATAGAATTTGCTAAGGCGAAACTTATTGGCTTTGCCAGTGCTTTTTAATACTGTACCAGGGCTCCTCAAAACAACCTCTGTATTCAATCGAGCCGTGGGGAAACACAGCTCCTTTGGATCCTTGAATTTGTGCCCTGCCTACATGAATGGCACTGAAAGAATGCCAGTGGCCTTAATTCAAGTATAACAGACACTGGTAAAGCCATTAGGTTTGACCCGGGCAAGCTTCCTTTTTTTAGTTTTTTTTGCAAACATGAACAATTTACATTAAAAATAAATAAATACTAAAAATGCCAATTTTTGAAGGTGGCAGGCATATGTTTGTAAAACAAGCAAAAATGACCCATCCCAAAAATAAATGTTAAAACGCATGAAAATAAAGCCGAAATGGAAAAATAAAAAGGCACTGGCAAAGCCAATAGGCTGCACACTTGTGAAGCTGTCAATGGTTTTTATACAAAATGTTCTTTGCCAATGCTGGGCAACCGTGAAAGAAGAGAAAGACATGATGACCCAACAAGTGCATGAGCACATGCGTGTCAGGACATCATGTGGCCACGTCATTCAGTGGGTGTATAATGTGTGATACATGTGTGTTCCTACTGAATGACAGGGCGCCATTTTATTTATTTTTTATTTACCAATAGAAAGAGGAAGTTGCCACTTGGAGCAGTAAATTAAAAAAAATATTTTTTCTTATGCAAAATCATTTTTTAAAACAGAATGGCACCTCAACAACTTGGACTTCCAAAAGATGTAAAACTGTTTTGAGAGGTAGGGGAGCAATGAAGAAGTGTGTAGTGGGAGCATCTGGGGAGAACCATCAGGGAATGGAGTGCAACAGATGGGAGGGCGGCGCCACGCTTCACCCGGTCCCCCATCTCGGGACCGGGACTTAAGATAGGGAGCACTCGAGGCTCCAGGCTAACTCCTTTCCCGCAACGCTCGGGCTGCTTCTGGCATCAGCCGGCCCAGTCGCAGGCCCCGCCCACATCGCAGGCAGACTTGTCTGACTTCCAGGCGGCCGCGGCTGGGCAGCAGCAGCGGCAATCTCAGGCGGCAAATGAGGGGTAGGCTCCCTCGGTGTAGAAATAAAGTTAGCATGCGGGGTGGGGACCCGCTAGGGCTCACATAAGCGGGGTGGGCACCCGCATTAATTTATAAAGTAAAACGGTACCTGGTCATGTTAATGAGGGATGTCACATCCTGCCCTGCATGCGGCACGCGCTCCCTGGATGCGGCTCTATTGTTCCGCGTGTGCGGAAATGGCGATGGCAGAGGGGGTGGAGTCTCGCCACGCCTGGCTGAGCTGCTAAGGCATGGTCCACTTTCACTTTCGTCCTTCGTGAAAGCTTTCTTGTCTTTATGGGGCCATATGTTTGAAACACATGGCCCCATAAAGATAAGAAAGCTTTTACCACAAACGTAAACCAAGCGAGCCAGTCCAACTGGCTCGCTTGGTTTACAATCATCTGTTGTTAATTGACATGGGGTACATTTTATTTGCCACATCATCACTGGCCAACACAAACATAGCCTTGTCTTGTACGTGTAATTATATATAGTTGTTTGTCTCTTCAATAAAGATCTGTGCTGTGGGCACACATTAAAACAGAGAATGTTCATGGAGAAGGTCTCTTTGCTGTTAAGGTACAATCTGTATGCTGCCAAATAGAAATCATATTATTCTCCCTGGCCCTGTCAGAGGAAATAGTTTCCCTTCTCCTGAACATAGTAAATGGCGCTGGTGAACTAACGAGTAGTTTCAGGGCACGGTCAAACGGGGAGCTGCACAAGGCTCTTCACACCAGCCTTGGGTGACGGGTAATTATTGCACAGGGAGCGTCATGCAGATTTGGAAATGGCTTCTGGCTTGACAGGCTTTGCTGCTGAAATAGCATTTGAGGTTTTCTTCTCAATGTACCTCGTAAATGCTCGCTCTAAGGCTTGTAAGAGCAGTGCTTTCTCCTCTATTGCAATTCTGACATATTGTACATCCAGTCTCTGTAAACGGAGTAACTCCTCAGTGTGCCACAATATCTGAAAGATTAAGGCGGATGAGAAATGAAGTAAGGATCTCATACTGCCCCTAGTCATATGCTCTGTCAAGAAAAATGGATGACCGCACCAGTTCTTGATTCAAGTTACTACGGATTTGGTGAATTCTCTATAGTTAATCTTAATTCCTAGTTGTCTGCTAGTCTCTTGGCATTAAATAGTCTAATCCAGTGCTTAATTTGTAAAATACTAAGTACCAGGGCCCTGACAAGGATACCACTGCAGCTTGCACCACCCATAGCCCCTGTCAATGCTGCCAAAACAACTACTAACTCTCTTGCCTGCAAGTGCAACAGTTCAGAATATTCCAGGACCCCAAAGCTAAAGGAATGGCTGAGGAGGAAGGTTTTACTAATTTTTATTGTATATTGTATTCATAAACAACCGTTGTTCTGCTCATCCCTAAATTAGATGAGCAGTGCCACCATGTGTCAGACTGTCATAAGTGGTGCCGGTTCCAGTGTCGAACACCAGAATCCACTGGCTGAAATTAGGCAGTGGTCTAATCTAACAAAACTTGAAATATCACAATAGTGAATATCATGTAACGTCTATAGCTCATTGTCAACCGGTTAAGTACTACTTTGTGAGATACTGTAAGCACCAAGGATGCCAATCGAAACAGTATACAATGGGACTGGGTAAATACCCTTACATTCCATATCGTTTCGAAATCAATGTTAAAGGGGGATAAAAGCCCTACAGGACTCATGGTCCACCATTTTAATGCAATGGCCATGGGATGGCCAAAGAGTTAAGGTCCAGATGGTGATGACAGATGTTCTGATGAAAACGTGAGGGTCCTACACAGTCTCAAAGTATAAGTAGTGGGGAATGCTTTGCTGTTATATGAATATTACAATTGTAAACTAAATTGTTAGAATTGTGACTATAATGACAAATAATTTACATTACACCATTATGAGTGAAAAAAGAATGAAGCTTGTGCCCATGTACAGGAGAACTAGATTTGGATACTCCCCAGTTTCTGCCATGTCTTTTTCTGGTTGAGAGGCAGATAATCAAAAAAGTGGGACAAAGTGATACACTGCCACGAGACTGAGGAAATAGGGCAATAACAGCCTCTCAGCCCCTGTACATTTAAAAGTCTCACAGCGAGTTTGCAATGTACAATACTCACAACAGGTGGTATGTAAACAAGACATAGTGCTATATGGGTTGTGAATGTGTTTAGGTCTATCAACTATTCTACCTACAATGCTCCTGATAGATACTCAGTGTCCAGAAGCAAAAAAAGCTGCAATTTATTACTGTGAATCCCACTGATTTGTAATATAGATTTACCAATAATTATTAATGATTTCCAAGATAAACATAATACCTAATGAGGCAAAATAATATCTCCATCCTCACATTTCTAGTGTCAGATCCCACTGACTTTACATAACAGATATGTTATTAGTGGAGGAAATCACCATATTTTTTCTTGGTTTCCCCCAAATGTTGGCATTAGAACTCTGTGCACCTGACCTCTGCTAATCACGAGCAAAGTGTATGTGTGCCCCTTCAAACATGTCAAAATTGACTTACACCTGATTAGCACAATTAACTTTCCTATTAGACCATAGTATATGGTGCAGAAATACACCCCTGTCATGGAAAGATAAATGCCCCCTGTGGACTGCAGTGTCTAATGTTCCATCCACTACAATGGCAGTGCAAACATGGCTTCAGGCCTTGCTTTTGTATAGGCTGACAACACCAGCTTCAATCCAGCTGCACAAACCTGTCAAAATCACCATTTTGACAAGTACGAATGCATAACTTTAAATATTAAATTAGTCTTCCCTAGGCACACCTTGCTGCCAACAATGTAGGGCACATAATATTTAAGAGTAGAGCATATGTGAGATTAAAAAAGGCATGGTACCTCAGTGACTAGCCCAAAATTATATAGCCACTTGCCACGCTCTAACTGGCACAAAGGAAAGGTCAAAGTATAGATGATATACTTCAATCTATAACGTTTGACCTGTATCAGCTATAGACTCTATTCAAAGACTCATTTTTATATTTAATAGAAACCCAGTCTAATAATAACTAGAATTTGTATTAAATATACTGAAAATGGAACTTCTAGAATGTAATATTTATCCTGTCTGAGGAAGCTTATGGCTAATTTCCATTAGCTCTCCAGCCACTGTCCAGTCTATTCTTGGCCTGTATGAGCCATGCAAAAGCTGTAAAAACTGCTCTTGGAGCAGAGACAATGGTGTGGGTGTGGAGAGCTGTTTGCTTTCCCTTGTGGGAAGATCTGTTTGGGGGGACCCAGGAACTTCATTTACTTCAAGTGAGTCTGCCTTGTCACAAACAAATGGCAGGTGAAACCTGAAAGACCCAGCCTACGTCCCCATATTCAGGCTGGCACAAACCCAGTAGGAGGAACACTATCCTCAGAACTGGTTTTGAGTTACCACGGGGGGGGGGGGGCTGATCATTACCCTGACTATACCTCTGGGTGGCACACAGGCTCTGCACAAGAGCAGAAGGGTTAACCCATCTTGGATTTTGAAATGTAGGGGACTTTGGGATCCTTTGCAGTAGGGCAAATGGAACTAGTGAAAACGTGGGCAGGGCTGCCCCCAGAACAGTTTATGAAAGTCAGCCCGGATGAGTTTAAACATTCTGAGGGAAGGGCCGGATTGGGACTTTAAATAGGCCCCCACATCAAAATAAAAGTGGCCCCCACTAGTGAATTAGGAAACTAAAATGGTGGCACCCCCAGTTGCAAATCACAGCAGTTTCAAACTTGTAAAGGCACACTGTTAAATGATTTAGCAAGATATTAGGGGGGTGCTCAATGCATTTGTGCTTGCTGCAGGCAATGTTTGTGCTAATACCAGAGAAAGTAACAGTAAACATTGACCCATCAGACCAAAAACCTTGCACACATACAGCCAAAAAAGCAGTTCATATTCTGACCTGTCAGACAAGCCCTTCGGGCACTGCCCGATTGCCCTACAGGCCAGTCCAATCCTGTCAGAGGGAATGGCTCTGAAATAACAAAGCTTCTGCAGGAGTTAAGAAGCAATTTTTAGGGTGTTTGTTCCACAGACCTGTAAATAACTGTGCGTTAAAGCCTTCATGATTCTAGAAGAGCATATGCTAATGCGATCACAACTGAATGTCACTAATAAGCCAACTTATTTCTCAAGCACAACACAGAAAACCCTGTGACAGTTTCATTGTTCCTCTCTGGGCTCTTGTTGAGTCGGATTGAACCATGACACGCTGAGGTACGCACCGTTATATATCTATAAGAACTGTATACATCAAAGCTCAATAAACCCTCTCTCTGCCTATTCATGAATCCTTTAGTGAGTTCATCATGGTCTAAATGCATGGCTGATAAAGACATGACGTGGAAGGTTGCATTTTGAAAACTGGGCCCCCTTTTGATGGATGGATGGATGGATGGATGGATGGATGGATGGATAGATGCTTTAGTACCAGGTGGATTCTGTAAGCTAAATACAGTCACAATGTATGTAAATTGCAAATGGCTATCCTCCTTCAAGCAGATTGTGAGTACTGCACACTCACCCGATAACCCGCCGACATCCATCTTCTTCAGGTTCTTGGCCTCCAGAATGACTACCGTGAGCTTGCCGGCTGTGGGAACGTAGCGGAGAGAGAAACAGATATCACCGAGCTTCTCCTGCTATGAAGAAAGAGAAAGGAAAGACAGGCATGAAGTCGCTGACTTTCAAGCTCTGGCACAACAGCAAATACAACATTTCTAACACAGCATGCAAACAGAGGGGGAGTTTCAAAGTCATTGTTCTTGCTGTGTTCAGAGCAGACGGTTTCTAAACAGGATTTATTTTCCGGGTGGATGACACTCTACTATTTCAAAGATTTAAGCATTTTCTCTACAGTTGGGACACTTTGTTTTGCAAAAACTGTACTTCGCAGCTTCCTCAGCAACGCTACAGCGATCACATTATTTTGCTGTTGCTTTATTTTCCAAAGCCAAATTCAAGCGATGAGTGCATGTTTATCGATTAACAAATTCAGCCCAGTTGTCGATCCAACTTAATCTTGTTACGATTTTTTAATGTAATTCGCTTACTCTGCATGCACCTATGTATATATGTGTGTGTGTGTGGGGGGGGGGGAGGGGGTGAGGTTGGTGAATTACGAACTATGTTAAGGTAAACTCTCCCGTCTAGAAGCACTTCCTGCAGGAACCAGAGCACCTGTCATCTCTACTCATCTCTGTCATTTGGCTCATGTTTCTATTTAGTAGTATAATCACTCATAGAAGGCATTATCGTTGGATCAGACTTGCTACTATGACCTTTGAGAAGGACCTTTCAGAAGGTCATGGTAGCCAGAAGACCTTACGCGGACTCTAGGGCAAATCAACCAGGGGTTCTGACCCATTCACAACCCCTGGACGAGCAACTAAAAATATGCTTTGATGGGTAAAGCCTTGACTAGGGGTGCAGTTCTCCATGGCACCTGCACAAGGTAAGAGACCGCTGCCAGCAACCCAATCAAGGAGGCATCTAAGCTCGTGTTTCACTACTACAAGGAGGGCTGTTCTTTGCACGTTAAAATAACATGGCAATCAAAACTGCTTGCCTTTAGGGATACAGAGGCAGCTCCCTAGGAGGCCTTCGCCCACTAAGTTATTACAACTTCCTGTGCACAGTGCACAAAGGCTGTATGTTTAGGAAGAGAGGCAGGGAAAATGAACGGAGGAGGAAGAGTGACAGAGGTGAAAGGAGAAAACAAGAGCAATTGTGTGTGTGTGAGTGGGTGTGCGTGTGTGTGTGCTCTGTGTGTCTGAGACAATGAATTGTGTCACAGCGATACAAAAAGACACTCAGATACACCTCAAGATCTTATCTCCAAAGGAAATCTCTCTACTTTTCAACACCTTGGAGAACATCCAAAGTTGAATGTCCAATCATTATTCAAATCCCAACCACTCAAAAACGTAGGTTTGATAATTTGCAAATCTACATTTTTGAGTGGTTGGGATTTAAATACTGCATAGTCATGGCTCAGTTTCTGTACACTCTTGGACTGTAAACCCACCATTGTAGATAACTCTAATTCAATGGTTTTCATTCTTGACAGCAGACCCAAACTATAACCGCAAATCACTATTCTGTCCCGGAGAGCATGGAATCAAATTTGGTTGCTTTGGGGTATCTAGTAGTTTTATCATGAGCAACCTTAGTTTAAGGGCCTGTTCTCTATAGATTGGACTATGAGAATTCATTCCTCACTGACCTACCTAAAGTTCATCTAAAGTTCATCCTGCATCTTTACAACCTAAAATCCTCCAATTTCAAGAACACTTTGATTTCAACTGAGGATAAAACTTATTGCTTTCATTTCTATGTCCGGTTTGGCACTTACTATGCCATTGCCTGCTCCTTCTTTTACTTCCCTCCTTGATGTACCACACTTTTTATTTCTCTCTATGTGGTCCACACTTTTTGTTACCACCTTACATTAGTACCACTCTTTGACATTTATTGGCTCATTCCCATTTCACTGAGTATCTACTTTCCCTCTTTTCATCACCACTGGTACCAATCAGTTATACCTCTTCTTGCTGTTCACTAGCTAACTACCCTATATTATTCTGTCGAATGATGTATGAGGTAGCTATTCATATTTGCTTGATTTACATTATTTATCTTGTCCTCTTGTACTTCTCCCAGCTATCATTTCTTTCGTTCTTTTCTTTTCACATCCCATTTTTTTCTCTTAACATTGTTCCAATTTAAAAGATAACCTATTGACCCTCTTCTTACTGGCTGTGCCTAATTTTTACAAGGGGCTGCTATACAAATAGTTTGAGGTTATTATCTGTTACCTTAAGCATTCCATTTCTAACATCATTGGTCCATGTTCACATTTTAGGAAACGTCATAAATAAATAAATAAAGACATTGATTTTATCTCACTTTACCACCTTGTTAATCTCTCATTACTGGTCCCTGTAAATCTCTCCTTCGTCTTCAGCTTCTCCCTCACCTTCCTCTTCCTCAGGGCCATAGTTAGAGATGATGTAGTTCACAGTGCACACAGAACGAACAGTTATCATTACATAGTGTTTCGTTCCCTCTTTCTACTCTTTCATTCCCTGCTTTCTGGTCCAGTCCTGTTTCTATCTTTCTGTACTATTTTGTGGTGATTTGAAGGTGGCATAATTGCAGTACAAGCAATCCACATGACACAAAACATACTGTACACACATTGGTGGAAAGTAAGTTATAAGGGATTGAAGAGATTTTCAAGGAAAGAAGGTGTAAACTTTCATCTCTCCAGGGGAGCAGATAAAAACCCTAGTACCTTTGTACTTAGAATGAGCTAGCACCAACCAGCAGTTTCCCTGTACCCTAGTTCTAGGGGCCCTAGGTCATCTATAAGTATGGATAAACTGTGTACGTACCTACCAAGAGTTTGCAGAATTATACCGCAACTGAAAAACACTATTTTATTAATTTGTCTTCACTTTTGGTCAGGTGCAAAATTGGGATAATATTTTGTTAGTCCTTACTTGCTTCTTTCAAATGACAAATGCTCAGATTGTTGAGAGCAAGCTAACCACACTGATTTTTGTCATAACTTATTGATGCTAGTTAAATGGAACAATACCTTTCACAATGTATGTAACCAAGTGGTGGCACACCAGAATACATTTTAGGTAATAGAACAAGAATATATAAGCTTTGGTGCCTATAATGCATAAATATACTAAATTACACAAAACAGAGTAAGAAATTGACAATCTGATAGATGATTTTGAAAGTGGTTGGATGGATGCAGAATTAGAACGAATTTCAAACCTATTACTTTGATAGACTTATGCCTATTTACAACATAAAGCACTAACATAACAGGCATGAGAAATACATGCCTTCCATAGTAAAGAAATTTGTCAACAAACAATCATATCTGTACATAAACCTAATGGACAAATAACTGAACTCAGAATTCAAATTAAAAGGCTAAGTAGAACCCCATCAACGAGGAAATATGGAAAAATAAATAAATTAACGGATTGGACTTTTTTTTTTAAAAGTGAAATGTTGATTGAAACAAACTCAGGATGTAATGCTAGATTTGAAAAAGACACAACGGCACTTTCCCTTAGTAAACATCCAAATGGAAATAGAGGGCAGATAAGGAAATTAATAAAAGATCACCTGATGGTGCTCTCCTTGGGATCAATACATACAATCACTCGCTCCTCTGGCCCTCAAATCCCTCATACGGAAGGCAATGACTGCTGGGGCTCTCTAGGAGTTAGATATCACATTCATACATAATTTCCAACACACTGTATAAATGAGTTATTTCCTGCAAGCCAGAGCAAAAACTATTAGCTGTAGAAGAGCAATGTATGTGCTCCCACAAATGTAGAAAGTCAGCTCCTTGTGGAAGCTATGAGACAAAAATGTCAGGCCTTTCCTCAGAGAAATGTGAGTAAAGTATTTAAACAGCAACAAAAATACAATAAATTCAAGAAAACAATAGGTATCATTCTCTCAATATTTTAGTAAAAATAAGTAATATATAAAGATCAAGGCAAGATAAATCTATGTATCCCTTTGAATTAGACTTTTGATAAATACTGCAACAGTTCTTGGATGCTTTTTCTAGGCAATCTTCATGCCAACCTATGGAAAATATGACTTCAGGCCTTTAAACATGTCAATAACGAGTTGTGCCTGGTAAGGCTGTGCTCGTGGTAGTTAGGGGCTGCAAGGGCTTTCAAACTCACTCCTGGCATTATTGCAGATCCACAAACTGCAATCCACAGAGGGCATCTAACTTGTATGCTGATGGCACCACTGTCCTATTACTTCACTAACATTTAGATGTTACAATTTGGGTTGGTGAGTTATGTCCATATTCTTATGGGCCTTGGCAGATTCAGGGGAAGGGACGGCCCTGATTCTGCCTGCAATTTATTTTCACATTTTTATACTAGAAACCTCATGGTTCCAGGCAACACGATTTCCAGTTAATATGATCATTCTTATGCTGGTGTATGGCTGTTTCATGATATGCTTCTTCAAACAAGAGGAACCAGGAGCTTTTAGCTAGGCCCAGCACACATGCTCCCTTTGGTCACGATATGCACATTATAGTAGCTTAAAATAGCAGCGTCAAATAAAGTTTTTTCAGAATTTAAATGCTGGTGGTTTTGATGCAGGTAAATGTTGTGAGCCATATTAACGTGGCACAAAAAGGCATCTGAATACCACATTTACTCATAATTCAATCTGGCTCCATGACAGCACTGGAGACCTCGAGGTACACCTATTGTATTGAAACTCTATCAATGAGCTATTGAAATGATTGACTTCCAAGGAAGTGGAGTTCACCTTCAGCTTTGCATGGAGACAGAAGTAAGATACTAATGGCAGATTTCTAGAGCACGCTAGACATCTGCTTAATTAATTATTATTGCATCATGAGGCTGTTGTGGTATTATATTAAAGCCACTCATTCTCTTGGGTCACATTATATTTTGGCATGGAGATACTGCTGCACCACTTTGGCAGTGTCCTGAAACCGATTAGGGAAGCCCGCCTGAAGACCGGACATACTTTCTGGGGCGGCACTGTAGGAGTCATATATGGGCAAACTCCATACCCTTTCTCTCTTTCAACAATATATGTTATGTTATGTTAAAAACAAGTTATAAAGCGCACGTTCACCAACGGTTTCTTGGCGCTAAGCGGGGTCAATCGGTTGCTGGGACAGGAAAATGGGGATTTCAATTGTAGGCCTGAGCAAATAGCCAAGTTTTGACAGACTTCCTAAACTGAGTATAGGAAGTATATCACAGAAGAGAATGGAATTTGAAGTTTTATGTGCATAATGACTAACAATATACCTAAAGATACGGTATGAACTCTTGTAGAGAGATGATTAAGATGCCACATTTCTATTATTATAAGACTGGTGGGTGAAAGAGTTAGTCCCTATGTAGAACAATCTGGCAGTGAGAAAAGGGCAGGTCTGACAGGCCAGCGTATGGCTTTTTCCTTTGATGATTGTGGCCGTGTGTGGAGTGCAGCTTTTTAGGTCTCGGCTAGCGATGGCTGCGCTTGCGCAGTCTCGCTCGCGAGAGATAATCACTTGGGAGAAGAGGGGCTTGAACCCGCCCCTCTTCTCCCCTGTTCTCCATTGGCTGGCCTAGTAAATGCTGGCCAGCCATTGGAGAAGAGGTCCCGTCACTCCAATCCTGCCCCGTCCTTTTCGGATCGGGGGCGTGTTTTTTGCGAAAAGTCTCAGGGAGGAGACAGCAGCAAACACGCCCCCGAATCCGAAAAGGACGCTCCCTTTCTCCGAGGCATTTCTGCTGTGCCTCGGAGAAAGGCGGTGGTGTGCTTCGGTGTGCTTTTTTGTTTACTTTTCTGTGACTCAGTGAGGGGCTGTGGTGACATGTATATTCTGCTGTTGAAAACTAGGTCATGCTTGCGTAGTGCTAACATTCTCCTGTGGGCGCGTTCAACCCACTACGAGTTTGATCTTGGGCAGAAGAAAGTATCCAAAGGCCACTCAAACATGATCAGTTTAATCTTGGGCTTCTCAGCGCGTCCATGGCGATCTGACTCTCGTCGCCTGCCGGACGCGTGGTGTGTGTGATCCTCCTCTACGGACAGGGGCAGCTTACGATCCCAGAACTGAGGGTCACCAAATGTACTTAAGCCACGCCCCTTCTCGCCTCGCGCAGGCGCAGACGCGTGGCTGGCCGAGGCTGACAGCGGAAGTCACATGCCGGTGCCAGTGATCCCGTGATCGGCTGGATAGAAGCAGCGGACGCCGCCGGGGCCCAGGGCAAGGCAGCTTGGAACCCGGACCCCTCACGCCGGCACTTGGCATCACTCCAGCGCCCAGCTCCGGCACTGCCTGGGCCGCCAGCAGCGGACACCCTGGCGGACAGAGGAGCAGGCAAGTGAGGGCGTAGCGCCCAGAGGATGGAGACAGGTGTGCGAGGCGCTTGGCAGGCAAGAGCGGCGCCCAGTCTATAGGCATTGTTGTAGGCTTATTGGGGAGGAGAGGGGGTATTTTCTCTTAATAATGCACCTAACCCCGTTGGGATCTTTTTCTGTGCCCAGTGGGTAGTCGGCGTTGAGGTTACGAAAGGATACTAGCGCCTTGAAGCACAGCACGTTCCAGTCCTGCGCATTGTTTATGTCAAACTTGTTGTCCGGTGTGACACTCCAATGGGTTGAGTTGAAGTTCACGAAGACTGCAGTTCCCAGAATGCATCTTCTGGATGATGGAAAGCTCGTGTTCATAATGTCATGGAGAGGTTATTCGTACACGTGACCCAGTCCGGCATCGGGTCCAGTTAAGGATAGTTGTATGACACACCGTTCATGTTCGCGCTAGGACCTTTGTTAGCTGGATACTACCTTTGTTAGCGGAATACTGTGGGTGTTCTTGTTTGTGGTGTTTTGTGCTCACACCTCATTTTGAGGATACTTTGTGTTTTATTATAGCGCTTGTATACTTCGCACAGGTCTTTAGATCGTTTTCTTTGTGTTTAAATAGTTTGCGTGTTTTACAGCCTATTGTATGTGAGAATCATTTTGGAAGTATTTTGGTGTCGTGTGAGGGTTGGAGATATACTTAATCAGGGGAGTGGGAATCTTACAATTTCTAAAAAAAAAAGCATTTACAATGCAACGGTCTCGGCATTGTTTAAGTTAGAGCTATTGGCATTGCTCATGACATTATTTTTGTTTATGTTTTTGTTTTTAAAACATGTAAAGAAACGGCATTGTTATTTACAATGTCAATAGCTTAATCAGTGTGTGTGTAGGTGGCTCTGTGTGTGGGTGCAAATGCAATAGGTCTCGCATTTGAGAGTGATTAAGCTATTGACATTGTAAATAACAATGCCGTTTCTTTAACCCTTTCACCGCGGCGGGAATTCCGCCGCGGTGCTGGGGGGTGCGGGGGGGCAGCGCGGTGGCGCTGTGCTCATGACGGAGCCGCTCCGTCATGAGGCACGGTTGAGCTGTGCTCATGACGGAACGGTTCCGTCATGACTCCGCCCATTTGCGTTGTCCCCCCGCACAGGCGGGGAAACAGCGCCGCGTAGGCGGAGCGACCACCAACGGCCGTAACATGACGGAACCGTTCCGTCATGAGCACACGGCAACCGTGGCTCATGACGGAGCGGCTCCGTCATGAGCAGGGAAGGGGTTAAATGTTTTTAAAAAACAAAAACATAAACAAAAATAATGTCATGAGCAATGCCAATAGCTCTAACTTTACCAATGCCGAGACCATTGCATTGTAAATGCTTGTTACTGTTGATTTTTCCAGTACCACCACAAACATTGCACGAAGCACGCACAAATGTGTGCTGTTCAATTCCTTGCAAAGCACCTACACAAGACTTTACACGTTTGAAACTGCCGCCGTGTGAAAATGTGGGCCACATTTTGAGCTATCTCACCTGCTAATGATTCACTTTTATTTTGGTACCTGGGTCTTTTGTTTTGACCCAGTCTGACCTTGATTAGCCCCGCTATTTAGGTGGATAGTTACCAATGCCTTATTGATGGAAATATTATCTCATGCACAATGCTACAATTTCTGTAAACGTGTGTACCCCAACATGGCGCCACCCATTGGGAGGAGGTTGGCTTCAGTCCGAGCGGTCTTCAGACCACTTGTCAAAACTGAACTTCGCAGCTATTAATCTCGAGCTCCAGGACAAATATGGAGAGGATGTGGCCTAACGGCGAGAGCAGCTGACTTTGGAGCTAGGTTTGAGCCTCGACATCAGCTCAAAATCCTGTGATTCTGCACAAATCACTTAATCTCCTGTGCCTACCAAAAATAAATGTGTACTTGGGTAACATAACTGGTTCTCATGTAAAGCGCTCCAATACCTTCGGGTCGAGTTCGTGCTATATGAATATGCAAAAATAAAAAATGGCAAAGCACCACATTTGCCGCTCACTTTTGGCTGCTTTTTTTATCGCAGCTGATAATAAGAGGCTGCTGTTAGTTATACAAATCTTGTGCATTGACAACTGGACCCATTTTGCTGGCTAGTGGGCATTTCGAAATTCCGTTCACTATTTTCTGACGGAGGGTTACTTACTGGCCCACCCGCTTTTCAGAGTTTTGTTCTGGTAGATCTTCTGAAATACCACATATAACCAAGAAACTTTTCTTCCCTCTAGCAGGGCACAGTCCTGTTAGAACACACTTATGAGTATATGGTGTGGTTGTCCTCGACTAAACTCCTAAGGCAGTCTGCGCTCGTGTCGACAGTTGTAATTTGTTACATGAGACATTATCTAAAGGCGCAAACCGGACTCGGCCGGGCGTCGCGCATGTATGATGTGGCAGCAGCCCGGCCTTGCTCTTGTCTCCCCGACTGGTTCAGTAAGTCAGGCGACCCGGAACCAGTTAATTGCTTCCAGGTCATGAGTTGGGGATACAGACGGGAAGCCGGATCTAGACGGCTTCCCGGGTGGCAACGAATAAAAGGGAGCTGTGAAATGGCGTTCAGTCTTTCACGTTGCCGCTCCACAGCTGAAGATTCGGAAGGAACCGGAAGGTCATGATTGGTGAGCATCATTTTCGATCCTTTGTAGGCATCACCATTGGTAAATGAGGACGCCTGGGGGAGGGGCCATTTGGGCTCTCTTGGAACTGCAGGGACCAGTTACAGCCGGTAGGCTGGAAGGGTGCGGGGGAGGAGAAGTTCCGCTTCCGGTAGGCATTTTGGGCCACCCCCACGCATGCGCAGTGGCCCAGGAAACTTGGCTATGACAGCGCAGCCCCCTTGGAGATAATATTGTAAGGCCATAGGGGGTACCTGCGGTGGTAATCTCTGGCAAACAGGGCCCCCTGCGTAGGATACTCCGGTAGGAGGGTGGACCCTAGCATAATTTTTGGACCCGTCATTGACTTTGCAGTAGGCTCAACACAGGGATACGCTGAAAAGGTTTGATTGCAGAACATTTAGCTTAAGACAGGTATGGCTATGTATTAGAAACATGTTAAGGATAGCCAACTGGAATACTGTACATATCAATGGAGTATTGTACATATCAATGTAATGGACTGGACTTTTCCGCGTATTATAAAATGTAAATAAAATTAATGTTTTGTTATGTTTATAATAAAATACCTCCGGGGTTTACAACCCCTAATCCAAGTTACTGTTTGATTGATTCTTTCGCGATGCCTTGGGGAAGGGGGAGGGTATGTGGTCTCTTAAGGTCGGCAAATGAATGGGTAAAAGGCATGTCTAGGGGTCGGGGGACTCGGCGGATACCAGGCCAAATCAACAGAGGCGATTTCGTGAAAGAGTTAAACAGATGTGATCCAACAAGCACTGATCACTTTAAAGGCCTAGTTCTCTAGCAACAAAATCGAAGTAAATTAATTTAAAGGGTTTCTAAAGGAATGGGGTCATGATATGAGAATACAAATTATATTATCACCAATACCAAGAAATCTCTTGGAATACTGATCAAATATTAAAATAAGTTTGTAATTCAAATATATGTGTGAAAAGTCTCCAGGGGAATAGGAACGAGAATATATGCCGGATTCGATGACTAGTTCTTTGAGACCTTCGCAGAAAACCTAGTTAGCATAAATAGATACCTAGTATCGCTAGAACTATTAGTTTACATTATTCTTTTTTTTAATCTAAAGCTCATACCTTTGCAACTGGCATGGAGCTTTTACTGAAGATTAATCTGCTAGAATTATGTATGTCATAAACCAGGTACAGAAAATTAGTCAGAATTATTGGTAATATGCATGCAAATTTCACTTTCTATGATAAGTGTAAAAGTAATTCTCAGCATGCAAAGCTATGAAGATAGTTTTTTTCGCAACTTTCCTTTTTTCAAACTTTGCTATTTTTGTGAAATTCACAAAACGTATAAAGTTAAAAACAAAAAAAAACACTTTAGCTAAAAATAAGCTTAGAAGCTCCTTAAAAAAAACACATTTTAGTAAAAGGTTTCACTTTAAAAAAAGATTTATGGCAACTTTTTCATGTGAAATCTTTCGTTTTGAAGTAACTTCCACCACAAGCAGTGTTTTGTAAAGTGTGAAAACTCAGCAAAACTTAGCAAAAGTATAAAGTTCAAACTCCTCATTCTTTCCCCAGCTCCGAGATCATAGTTCAAAATATTGCCTTCCTTTCAATTTTTTTGTTGAAAGGTATTGTAGGAGGAGTATATGTCAGACAAATAGGACTATGCGTTTTATTGCAACATTAAAATATGTAATCTTTCCTGTAATTACAGTGTCCAAGCCACTCAGAAGCTTGCCGACTATCCACTTTTTAAACACTTATCCTGGTAGTAGTGGAAATATGTCATGATTTTGGGTTGGTTGGGTTAGCAAGGGGAGTTTGCAGAGTTCATTGGCGATTGGGTGTCTCATACTGTCTGTGTCTTTGGATTACTGGTGGAATGTTTGCTAGAATGTAGCTGCTGCACAGCATTAGAGACATAATTGCCTTTGCTGCACTGCTGAGAATAGTCACATGTATATATTTTCATTAACGTTAATGATTTCTTGTCCCCTAGGAATGGCTCTCCTCGAAACCTGCCCTCATCCCTCTTTAGTGAATGATTGCACCTGGCAGTTGCATGGGCCCACAGAGTATGGCAGTCAGTCCTTGCTCTTTACCCACAGCCTTCTAATAGTCCAGTCATTGAACGTGCTATTGGTGGCTACCTTAGGTGTGTGTGAACCCACTTCTTCACTCGAAAGAGTCAAAGATGACCATTGTCCAGAGCAGGTTTCACCAACATGAAGGAGTCAAGTTGTGTGAGGCACACACAGTCAGGCACAGCTCATGTCTGGATTGCCAGCTATCATTGAGGATAATTGGTGGTGGCTTTGCGGTTGGTCAAAGTGAACTGGTGGTAGGACTCAGGAGGCTTGCCCTCTGACTATCCCATGAAGTCAGGATCACCGTCTGCACAATCATAAAACTGGTATAGGGAGACGAGGTAAGAGAAAGATAACAAGCGTCTCACAGGAGGACTTCATGCTCATCCTACAGGTGACTGGGCGAGCACACTGGGAAGCAGAGAGAGTGACGAGAGGGCAAGGAGGCTGAGGAGAGTGCTGAAGATTAGTAAATAGAGGAAGACAGAGGCAAAAGAGAGACTAGTGGGCCAAGTGGCCGAGGGAAGGACAGAAAGATTGGGGCAGAGATGGCGAGGAGAGAACACAGAATTCGCGGTGAGTTCACAAGAGGCAGTGGGGGCATAGAGTGTTATGGAGCCAGAAAGACTGGCAAGACAGAGAGTGAAGGTGTTGAAGGGCAGGGGTGGCCTAATGCAATCCTGAGGTCAGAGAGATTGAATGAGGAGTTTTGCCCACTCTGCGTTACGCTTGTGATGCGGAGTTCAAGCAAAATTCTGCCAAACGCCGCATGGTGGAGTTTATTCTCATGCTTAGCTAGCCAACGTTAAGTTGGCAAGTGCAAATTGGCATCTTCTACTGCAATTTTAGGCACTAGGATGGCACCCGGCGGGATTTCTAATTGTGGATGGTCGCAGGCAGTTGTAACCATTCGCAGTGAGAAAACTGCTGCTCGCAGTGAGAAACTGCCGCTTGAGTAGAAAATCTACTTGAACGGCAGCAAAGAAGTAGAGCCCTCTGGGGTGCTGTGTGGTGCCATTCGTGCTGATTTTGCAGCCGGGAAAAAGCTCCAGGCTGTAAAAAGCAGCGCAATGTGCCGATTTCACCCACTCACGAAACTCTGCAGAATCTCACAGAGTTTTTACATAACTCCACGGAATTCCATAGAGTGAAACTCCACAACTTCCTTCCATTCCTACTCTGCACATGAATTGATTTGCACTAGGATGAGTCTACCTGGGTGCAGCCCAGCCATTTGGTGACTGAATTAAAATAACAGTGTTAATAGAATATGAGTGCGGAAATATGAATTGAGCTTCAGATGAAAAGATTCTGCCTTACAAAACATGCAAAAAGGTGTCACCAGTAGAGGAGATTGTAAATGTACTATTGTTTATTTTGGAGGGATTCTGCCACAATAGCCTGTAGGTTCATTATGCAAAGTGTAATGGCAGGTCCTGAACAAAACAGTTTCAGAGTAAATCGAATGAAATTGATATTTCACTCAAGGCCCATGTTGAAAGTGGTACGCAAACAACAGTTTGGCAGTTAGTGCTGGACTGTTCAAGACAGATTTGCAGATGGCTGGTTCTGACCTGGAGTGGTTAAGTGAACTAAAGAAAGATGATGGATTAAACCCATATCTGTGACTGGGGGTGAGTGTCTGAAAAGTTTCAGCGCTCCGTCCATCATCTCCGTGTGTTTGCTTTGTTTGCCCTAAGTTGGCCGGGTATGCCCAGATGTGGGTCCCTTGCTCACTTTGCCACTAGATTCAAGCTAGCCTGGCTGATGGGAGGTGTTACCCCCAAACCGGTCCCAGGATGCTTGTTTCCGGTCCAGGGAAAATCTGGCTTGGCAGTTCGGACTGGACTGTTCCCATGAGGAACAGGGTCAAAACGGATTGGCATAAGGCAGAGTCGGAACTGGGATGGTAAAGTGAGCTAAAGAACGATGATGGATTCAACTCCGTCCATTATCTTGTTGTGTTTGCTATGTCGAAAGTTGCCACATGTGCCCATAATATTTTCCTCATATTTGCTGCAATTGAAGCTGTAATGGGAGCTCCTTACACTTACATGCTGCGAAGAGTCATTTTGTAGCTGTGAATCAATAGGGAAAATAATATGGGAGAGATTTTTCCTGATTAAACAGATGATAGTACATCTGCAGAGGTCTCAGGATAAACTGCACCTCAGCCATTCCAATTCATGCAGGGCTGTCTCCGACATACATTCTTCTGATCAACTTGATAATAATGAGTAATGCAATATAACATGCACCCTCCGTTGGAATTGTGCACCATTTAAGCAGATAGTGAATAAAAGGGTTCTATTTTTCTGACTCTTCACACCCCTTTGCTAAGAAAATAGTTTTTTAGAGAAAAGCTAATAGGATGCAATAGGGATTTTTTAAATGTAAAGTAGCTTATGGGAAAGCAAGCTTATTTCACAATTCTAAAGAACTTGCTGCTTTTCGTGACCTAAATTTAAGGTATTTCATTATCTGTAAGCCTTCACATGCTTCAGCGAATACAGTGCTGTGGAGCTTATCTACAAATCTAATTAACAGCAAATGTAAACTTTTGATTATTGCCTGTGTGGGGCAGAAGCACTCCTCCCGCCCTCTCCGTACCTCGCCTGACCTCCAAAGACCCCAGACAGAGGATGTGCCGGAAGTAGGCCTGGGAAGTGACGAGGGCTGAGGAACAAGGCAGCTTGATTGTTTTGTGATTGTTGATACCATATCTGTTTGCCCGGCAGACCCCAAGGGGGAGGACTGTTCTGGAGAACAGAATGAGGTTGCGCTATCTATTCGAATCAAACATCTCAGACACGGCTGCTTCCGGTGTTGTCCCCGGAGGAGTCTCTTGATATGGCGCACGGCGAAACTCAGCTCTTCTTTTCGTCAGGATGAAAGCTTTTGATCAGCAAAAGTGGCAGGCAAAACTTTCAGCGCTGCTTTCTTTCCGTAAAGATTTCGCTAAACAGGGAAATTAACTTTCCGAACCTCGCATCTCAACAAAATCAAAAAAAATCTGAAAGCCTCGCTCTGTGTAGTTTCTGCTTATTTGTATCCAGATTATCTCCTGTTGGTAATTTTCTCCATTTCATGCTCCATTTGGCAAACATCAACAGATATAAATTCTAGCTAATCCACCCCTTCTGCTGTCCTCTCAGAACTCTCAGGCTGTTTTGGAAATGATTTTAGTCTAAGCCTGTTCATTAAGAAATGCTCATGAGAAATCGAACGTCTAGTCGAAGTTTTAAAGAAGTGAAACCACGAACTGTTCACAGCAATAATTAATTTATCATGCAGTCTGTTTAAAATAAAAAATAAAAATTGCGAGCTAAAGTTTTCGATGGAATTCCCTGAGGGCCTTCTGTTAGCCAGCGGACCGGACTGGGAACCCAAAGCAGCCCTCACATTCTGTCAGACCCCATATGGTGCATAGAGACTGTAGCGAGCGAGCCTGACCACTACACAAGGAGGCTTGGGGAGTTCTCCCCCAAAGAACATTTGGGGAAAAAATTGCACAAATGTGCATAGTACAACACATTTTTCATTATATATTAAATTATATTCGTTTTTAAAGCATAGTAAAGGATGACCTTACAGTACACCAGGACACTGGCAATCTTTACTAGGGCTCTTCAATGATTCCCTCACTATCACCCCTCAACAGTGCCTCTCATATCTCCATAGTCCCTTCCTCATGCATTTCATTTGTTTTTTAGTGCCTCATAACAGTGTAGGGTGTCGGAGCATTTTATATCACACACACATGTGGAAATTTAGCTTGCAAACTGAACATTATCTGCGCCATCTTGCCTCTCCCCAGCGCCACGCACAGCGAATGCACGGCCGCCATTTTAGGCACCCCACTCTCTCCCCACTCATTGTCAATCGCCAGCGCGGTCCCCTTGGCGCTGCGAGCATCCCCCGCGCGCTGGCCACCCCCGCTCTCTCATACAGGCCATAAACCCTCTCCTTCTGCGCGACCTTGCTACGGAACCACTTCCGACCGACATCCCATACATGGTCATGCCTCTCCTTTGATAACCCCCTTCCTCTGCGGCCCATTGTCTGAACTGGTCCCAGGCCATCACCTAGCCCTGCGGATGCAGTTTATTGCCCCTACTGTAAGGGAAACACCCCACATCAAAGGGATTACAGTAGATCAAAGCCCCTACCCCCTGAGACCCGACCGGTCACACACACCCCCGGGAATTGACGGAATACCCTGCTGCGCAATAGCCATCTCCTACTGTGGGTGGGGTGGGAACTTCTACTGTATCTATGTATGGGATCGGATCTGAACCGGGGCTTCAGGGGATATTCCCCCATGCATCAAGGGAATCTCAAGAATGTACTATGTGTAATAAAGCAATAAACCAGTGTATAAGAGACCAGGTCTCAGAGATGCAGTTAGAGCACCTCGTGACGATACCTTGCTGTCTGATCTGATGTGTTCTGCTCCGACGGAATAAAACTTTGTTTCCTGCCTTCCAGTCTCCGGCGCCTGCCTCTTTCATTGGTAAATTATCGAGTGGTATAAGAGGCGATTACCGCCGGGCAAATACTTGAAAGGTTACCGACTGAAACTGCCGCTACCATTTAACAATTGGCGTCCCAAACGTGGGGCCCATCAGCGACACGTGGATCCAGTGGGAGAGGTCCCGACGACAGAGTGAACGACTGCAACGATCGGGAGAGCTCCTGCCCAATAGACCCTCGTCTGGCAGCCGATCATCCGAACTTCACTGATTCCGAGCAGACCTCTCTCGAGTGATCTACGGTCCTGACTGGGAACCATCAGGAGTGCCGCGGCAAATACGGAGAGTAGAGGACGATCGGGCGCTGGAGGCGGAAGACGAGAAACTGTCCACGCGGTCCGGGTAAGGTCGTGATACACGACAAATTGAGAAATAATTG
Organism: Triturus cristatus; assembly: GCF_964204655.1. Taxonomy (NCBI): domain Eukaryota; kingdom Metazoa; phylum Chordata; class Amphibia; order Caudata; family Salamandridae; genus Triturus; species Triturus cristatus. Next base: position 622,700,442 of record NC_140585.1, read on the forward strand.
ATTGATTGTTTGAAGCTTTGGAAATACTAGTATTGCTCATTGATTGTTCTTTTTGAGATATTCGCTGTCTACAAACGGGGAGGAGTAGAAATACTCTCTCTCTCTCCCTTTGCAGATAGTGAAGGGTAGGTAACGCAGACTTTTGTCCCCGTTGAAACCCGTCGTGCCTTTCTTTATCTCCCCATTGATTGATTGTCCGAACATTGATTGTTTTGAAGAATAGTGCTTTTTGAGATATTCTCTGTTTGCAAATAACGTAGAATAGGAATATTCTGTCTAGTCTTTGCAAATAGTGAAGGGTAGGTAACGCAGACTTTTGTCCCCGTTGAAACCCGTCGTGCCTATCTTTATCTCCCCATTGATTGATTGATTGATTGTCCGAACACTAGTTGTTCGATATTGGTTCTTTGGAGGTATTCTCTGCTTGCAAATAACGAAGAATAGAGATATTCTGTCTAGTCTTTGCAAGCAGTGAAAAGATAGGTAGTGCTGACTTTTGTCCCCGTTGAAACCCGTCATGCCTATCTTCTCCCCACTGATTGGTAGTTGGTTCTGCCCGGACCGCTTATTAGAGGTGAACCACCCGGCTCCACTGGAAGGCACCCCTAATAAGGACATGTTCACTAAATATGGACTAGTCGCCGTAGCTTATAGCAAGCTGTGGCATAAATATACCAAGAAGGACCCCGAAAATCAGTGGCCACTGATGGGATCCTTCGACGACCATAAGATAGAAGCGCTAGAAATAGCTCTGCGTAGCAATAAGACGACGCCTACTATGCTTGACAGTATCGGCATGTGGCGCAAAGAAGCAACGCAACGGAAAAAGAGGGAAGAAGTAAAAGCAGAAAAGGAATTACAAAAGGCAGCTCACCTTGCCGCTAGAAAGTTAGAAGAAGACATAAAGGAGAGAAGGGAAACTAAACTAAGACAGGAGCCCGAAACCTCAGGCCAGTACGCTGTTAGGACCCCTTCATTGCTCTACCCTGAGTTGTCCTCCAAGCAGCGAACGAATGACGAATTACTGTTAGGTCCCCCGATCATTTACATGCCCCCTCCGTATGCACCCTCCCAATCAGTAGTGCAACACCCACAACCCCCGAACACGAGCGAAAGCAATACAGGGGCCTCGGCCCTCACGGCCTCCGCGCCGGCTGAGCCTCTTGTGCCGAACCCAACGTCGACTACAACGCTAGACGACCATGAGATAGGAAAGAAAAAGTCCACCAGAATGAATCGATTAACTAAGGATGAACGAGCAGGAATTGACAAGATAGTAGGGACGCTGGTGGAGCGAAAAGAAAGTGAGGAGTATATAACAGACGTGTATAACTCGTATGCCGACAGCCGCAGACGACACTTCGTCGTACGGCTCTGTTATCACGCCCTGAATGCATATGAGGATAGGTACCACGATAAAGGTCCCGAAGGCTTAGCGGCCCTATATAGGAAGGTAGACATTGGGGAAGAAAGAGAGGGCGATGTAACGAACCTCTTCACTCGTACACTCGAGGTCTACCGACACCTTAAAGAACATGAACAGACCACCAAAACAGAAACCCCCATAGCAACTAAACCCCAGGGAGGAAGGGCTGATGCCATGATGCCCATCAAAGAAGCTGCCCCCTACTGGGTCCCCCCACGGGGTCAGGGAACACACGACGACATCAACCACCAAGATGCGAAGGGAAGGGTTGTATATAACTGGGTCTATCAGCCGTGGGACCGGCAAGATATTTTGACTTTTAGAAAGACTCTACCCGACTTAAGAAAGAACCCGACTGCCTTCTACACGGAATTGGGTACAGCCTTAGGCTCAACGATAATGACGTTAGCGGATATCGACTTGTTCTTTGGCTGATGTGTGGAAACAAATCCGGAGAGTTGACCACGCTGAGCCGTTCGGATATACCTGGGTACAACTCGATACCATAGATAAACAGCGAGAACCAGGACAGAAACCCCCGAAAGCCATCTTAGAGCTCCCAGACAAGATTGTACAAAAGCTGAAGACTCTAATCCCAGAAAGAAAGGTAGACTGGTCGATAGTGACGGCTTGCCGTCAGAAACCCCAGGAAGATGTGTCTGAATACTTCTCCCGATTCGAGACTGTGTTTTCCGATTACAGTGGCCAAGACATGACCACCGCAACCGGACACCACCTCTTTGTCCAGAATTATGTAAAGGGTCTGTCACAAGAAGTTTCCCAGAAGCTACAGACCAGCGAGAGTAGTTGGGCAGCCTCCAAACCCGCAGCAATTCTCCAGATGGCCCAATACTACGAAAACCAGAAGAACGAGAACGATAGGGCGTCAGAGAAGAAGAAAAAGGAATTAAAGGAGAGGGTGATGATAGCACAGTTGCAAGGGGTGACCATAGGAAGGGAACCCCCAAAAGAGAATTACCAACCAACCGCCCCTAGAAAGCTACCCCCTAGAGACCATACACCTACACCCTACAACGGACGGAGAGACTTAGATGGGAATCAATGTGCGTTCTGTAGAGGGTTCGGACACTGGAAATCCCAGTGCCCGGTCCTTTTGGAACTGAACAAAAATAGGGACCCCAATAGACACAACCGGAAGTTTGTTGATACCCACCATCAACGTCACCACACTTGATTAGGATCACGTGCAATCGAACAACGCCATTTTCCGAATACGCTAACTAGATCGCTGATACGTACAACGCTCCAACAAAATAGTATGGTCAAACATTTTTAATAACTTATAAGTAAACCAACATTCCGACAAGATGAACAGGTTAAAACATGTTTTGAACAACTATTTACATGACAGTCTGCTGCAACCTGCATCCCAAAGCATTTACGTCCACGTGACACCGTCCTCGCCTCTCCTTCCTCGAAGTTGCAACATTGGCCTGTTTTGGGCGGTCCCTTTTAGTTGACTTTGGGCTATAAAAGCCATGCAAAAATCCCTTGACATCAGTGGCGGGCGATTGTGCGAATAGGCCGGAGGCTATACGAAGCGCCGAAGTTCTGGCAACACCAAGGCGGAGCCCGCCATGCTGTGCGGGCCTACCCGTTTTCTTTCTTCTTTCTTCAATAATGGCTGACGCCCTGGCGGGGGGGGGGCGACGCGGACGGGCCTCCCCCACCTCCCCAGGTGGAGGCTTGCCAGGAGACGAGGGCACCCCAGCCATCTTTTTCATCGGCCTGCTGAATTTCACCCTGGCACGCTGTGCGGATCTCCCCATTCTCTTCTTCTTTCGTTAATAAGGGCTGGTGCCCTGGCGGGGGGAGGCGACGCGGACGGGCCTCCCCCACCTCCCCAGGTGGAGGCTCGCCAGCAGATGAGGGCACCCCAAACGTCTTTAATTCACCGACCAGCTGAGCTGCACCCTGCCGCTGCACACGACCGCCAGGCAACCGCCCAAGCACGGGTTCACCAGGACTGCCGCTAGCACCCGACGCGGGGAGTGGGCCCCCGCAGCCGAGTAAGCAGGGGCCCACTCCGGTGGTGATACCATCCAAACTGCTGTCGTCGCTGCTACTGGAACCACTCCGGTGGCAATACCATCTGAACTGCCGCTGTAGCTGCTGTCGGCCCCTCTCCGATAGCCGTACCGAAGAGCTGCTGCTACTGCTGCCCTTGAACTCCGGCGGTTGACCCCTCCGGTTCCAGGCCTGGCCCACCGTGAGACAATTCTGGACTCGAAAGCTTGTTTGCTTGGGCATGGGCCCCACCCTTGACAGAACGCTCCCCTCAGCCTTGCAGAATTGGTTGGAGTCATTTGACATTCGACTCCTGCGGACTTCCGGTAAGGACAAAACCACCGCCATTGCTCTTTTGTCCCCCCCCGGGCGGCGGCCACCTTGCCTCCGCTTGGTGCAGTGAAAAAGTAAAACATCGGCGGAAGAACCCGCCTGCCGCCCCGCCCTAAGAACGAACCATGGCATTGCTACAAGGTTGCAGTGACGCCATGCTGACGCAAAGTTGACGCTAACGAAAGTTCTCGAACTACCGAAAGGAATTCTGGTTCAACAGCTAATTCATGGAAAGACTTAGACTGTGCACTGGCCCGACCCCGCCCCAAGATGGCGCTGATGTAGGAGTGGCCTACAACTCCTTGTGGCGTTCCAGTCACGTGACATTTGTGTTAAAAAGAGATATATATATATATGTACGCGATGCTTTCACACATGATGGTGGGGGAAAGGGGGGAACCGATTTTTATGTTAATATAGTGTTGCTCATGTTGCTCGACGCCTCTCACACCGTGGCCGGCCTATAGCGGCTGTAGGCCCGTATTTCTACACTGACATTGTTTTAAATAAAGGGCTTCTTAAAAAGGAATTACGGAATCAGTGTCATGACTAATCATCTGGGTTGTTGAAGGTTTCTCTTTTAAATAAAAGATTGTCACTCCTAAGCGAAAGCATACAGATAATACAGACTCAATTTGCCTAAAATATTTTTGTTTAACGGAATTTGTACCCATCACACCTGCCCTTTTTCCAAGAATTGTCAAATCAATAATCAACTATAACTTAAGGTATATGTCGCACGCAAGGTATGGTATCTTGCACCATAATACACGACCAATTGAGAAATACATGTACGACCAGGGAACCCGAATTTAGGAGATGAATGAACTAGAGCATCTTTGCCTCGAACTAAAGAATAATAGGTCCGTGGTATTACCCACCCCTGCGGCTAGCCTGGTACATGGTAGGTAGAACCTTTTTGTGTCTGAGCGCGCTGGGGTATTTTGAATACTGCACCTCCCCTCCCCTCTTTTTCCCCTCTATAGGTCACAACGAAGTTCCGACTGGAGAGTGGAGTGGACATGGACCGCACCGAGTTCAATATCAGGGAAAACATAGACAAACGTTGTGAGATAGTGCGTAAAATTACAGACCACCATTGGGGACATGAAAAACTGTATGATATGATTGTGCGTGTGTACTACGACTACACGGCATGAATGTGTATGCATTTTATATTTGGGTCACTTGAAGAGAGCGTCACTGTATGATTGAAGCGCTCGTCCACCGATCAAAGGGAGGAGAATAAAGGGTCAGACACCCCCTAAGATAAACTACAAAATACTAAGGTACGCAGCATGCATAGGAATAGAGGACAGGAAAGGAGAGGTCCCCATGCTCAACGCAGCCCTGAGTCTCCGTCTTGATGCATGTACTGTCACACCCTGCCCGGCATTTGTGTTCACGTGATCACCGAATTTATGTCTTTTCCCCGCCTGTGTTTTCTTACATGGAACAAACCCATGCTACTCCATGTTGTATGTGCACCAAGTGGCCTATTATCTTACCCATGTCTCTCTCTCTCTCGTCTTGTGTCGTATGTATGCCAAATAGCCTACTTGATGCACACGTCTCTCTCTCTCTCTCTCTCTCTCTCTCTCTCTCTCTCTCTCTCTCTCTCTCTCTCTCTCTCTCCCCCTCCCTCTCAAAAAGGGCTCTTCCTTGCTCTCTCTCTCTTTTTGAATAAATTAACGACACATACCTCTTCGGTAAGTGTATAATTGGCCTGAACACAGTGGTGTTCGAACAAATTGACAGAAACAAAAACGACCATACTTTACCACGTTACTACCTCTCCTTTTTGCAAACGTTAAGCCTAATCGGCTGCGAAGGAAAGGACAGGTAAGACGACTGATGTCTCCCAATCTGACCCTCAACACGGGGACTATATGTCAGTGGTTTTTGTTCTTAAAGGATACCATCTCCACCACCCAGAATTACCCCTGACCAATTAGCCCGAAATAGAATGTCTAAAGCACCCTGCTCTCCCAAAAATAACCCCAGCCCTATACTAGCCGTCTCAGAGTATTTCGAACGAAACGGCTGATGGCCCTATTTTCTAATAATCCATCGCCTAAACTGATACAGGGTTACCTATTGTCCCCAACAAAGATAATGCTTAGCTTATGTTCCTCCCCGAAAGGGATACTCGTGAACGCATGACAGTAGCACCTCGCACTTACTTTTTCATAAACTTAGTAGTCCTCGGAGGAAGATGTGTACTACCAAACCTTATGTTGAGGCGAATGAGCCTCCACCGGAGAAGCCGGTTCGAATTTTTAATAAACCAGAAAGTTGACAGATGTCAGGCTTCCTGCAACGATTATAGGGCGCAGAAACCGACACCTAGAAGGCCAGACGATGGACAGGGACACCCACAGAACCCTGCACCACAGCAGTAATTAATAGATTAGTAACACGCACATTAACATCAGAATTAATAGACACCAATCATATAGTAACAGATAAGAGCATTTCCGCAACTACTCGGTGGTTGGGAGAGAGGATGAAGTATGTAAATGTCTTCCCTGCCAAAATCTCTAAGACTTTCGTTTCTTATAACCCATTCAAAGATAACCTGCAGCCATCGGAAGAGAGGGGTCGGACGTGACGCACAGCCTGGCTGCGGATCATAAAGCATCTATGACATCGACCAAGGGGGAAGCGACGAAGCAAAAAGGGCGTGAGACGAGACACCATTATCAGAACGATAAGCGCGAAGGGCTACATCGAGGCCCCTGCTCACTGACCAGCGTGCCTGAAGTCTCAACCCGTCGGGCCCGATTGATGGGCCCAGTGCTGAAAGATTCTGCTCTCCTTGGTCCGCATTTTTGATCCGATCCCACGCCACCCCCTTCTCTCTTCCTCTTTCATTTGGACTATGACTTTGACCTACTACCGAAGAACAAAAGGCAGGCACCCTGTCTCAAAGTACCTGTGGTGAACTGTGTTAAGGAACAGGACTGTGATCAGAGAACAGTGAGTGGTCACACCCTGCCACGTGAGAAATCGGATTTGAGCTGGACCTTAGCTCCACCGCCGGTGCTCAACAGTGCCAACGAAAGAAGAACAACAACAAGAGCTTACCAGTGATGGCTCTTTATAATAGGACACTGGAAAGAAGAACCTATGTTAAGTAGAAAATCCTCTCCCAACCACCTTTTTTTAACTATCTTCCTATTGAGTTTTCATGATGCTGCATCAAACACTTCCGACTATACACTGGGACAGTATCCTATTCATACTCGAACACACTCGCCTGGGCCTGACCTGCGGCACAGCTAATGTAATTTTGAATGTACCTCCTCCTCGCCTACTTTATCAAACTGTATGAGACAATGTACAAAAATGTCAGATTACTCCTGCCTGCCCTAAAGACTCTGTATCTTTAAGAAATGTATGACGAACATTGACGATACTGTAACTGAAAGGCTAACAAAGGTGAATATTGGCCAGACAAGCTGGCGAGATATGTTAAAAGGGAGGACTGTGGAAATTTAGCTTGCAAACTGAACATTATCTGCGCCATCTTGCCTCTCCCCAGCGCCACGCACAGCGAATGCACGGCCGCCATTTTAGGCACCCCACTCATTGTCAATCGCCAGCGCGGTCCCCTTGGCGCTGCGAGCATCCCCCGCGCGCTGGCCACCCCCGCTCTCTCATACAGGCCATAAACCCTCTCCTTCTGCGCGACCTTGCTACGGAACCACTTCCGACCGACATCCCATACATGGTCATGCCTCTCCTTTGATAACCCCCTTCCTCTGCGGCCCATTGTCTGAACTGGTCCCAGGCCATCACCTAGCCCTGCGGATGCAGTTTATTGCCCCTACTGTAAGGGAAACACCCCACATCAAAGGGATTACAGTAGATCAAAGCCCCTACCCCCTGAGACCCGACCGGTCACACACACCCCCGGGAATTGACGGAATACCCTGCTGCGCAATAGCCATCTCCTACTGTGGGTGGGGTGGGAACTTCTACTGTATCTATGTATGGGATCGGATCTGAACCGGGGCTTCAGGGGATATTCCCCCATGCATCAAGGGAATCTCAAGAATGTACTATGTGTAATAAAGCAATAAACCAGTGTATAAGAGACCAGGTCTCAGAGATGCAGTTAGAGCACCTCGTGACGATACCTTGCTGTCTGATCTGATGTGTTCTGCTCCGACGGAATAAAACTTTGTTTCCTGCCTTCCAGTCTCCGGCGCCTGCCTCTTTCATTGGTAAATTATCGAGTGGTATAAGAGGCGATTACCGCCGGGCAAATACTTGAAAGGTTACCGACTGAAACTGCCGCTTCCATTTAACACACATACAGAGACAATAAATCATACGTATGTAAATCAGTGAATAAAAAATGTTACAAAAGACAACAAGGCGTAGGATTCACATTATCCATACTACTAGGCATTTTTTAAGAGTGCTTGGTCTGGGGAAGCAAAACTCAGGATTTGGAACATAATAAAATGGTTAGGGTTGACTTTACTAATGAAAAATTATTTCTACCTAAACAAACCCTTTTTAGCAAAATTGGATAATAAAGGCTAGACAAAAAACGTAACTTTCCAGCGTAGATTATGACTGTGATTTATGAACTGCACAGAAAGAAATGGATCTCTGTGACAAAAGCAGTAAACCACTGAGCAATGCAAAAAAAATACTGTTCTGTGATCTGCATTGTACACGCTCTTTGCAGCAGGCATATTAACCCTTTGCTCTACATTAGATGAATCAGAACTGCCAATAGACAAAACTTTCATCCCTGTCCAGCAGGTACATTAATCACCTGAGTTATCTTGGCACTTTTATTGTTGCCTGAAAACTGTTGGACATACAAGGAACTCTGCAGTGCTCTTAAAACTGCTTCACTGCCACAAAACCGGCCCCTGGTAACAAAAGCACCCCACGACCTTTCCAGCCTCCTGGGGAAACACCCGATGGCCAGTACGACCAGTCCGGTCTTGGTAGCCAGTCAAGTGTACAGGGAGTCTAGGCAGAGCATAAGGTGCCCCTATAATTTTGTGAGATAGTGCAGTGACTCAATTTAAAGCTTTAGGGTTCCCTGGGATGGATATATATTATAGGAATTGATCTAATCTGTGCATAAAGTAATTCGCACTCTTCAAATGTCTTACTTCATAATTTTGTTGGTGTTGCTATCATATGCAGTGCACGCTCATAGCTGTGACCAGTCGATCCAGAAACATTGTTTTCAATACATTTAACAACTTTTCTAAATTTACATAAAAAATTGGCATATATTAATAAAAAGATGCTCTACCCACAGAACCAATATGGCAACAGTTTCTAATATCCCACGATGTCATGAAAGGTTTATTTTTATCACTCACACGAGATGTGAAATAAAATCAGTCATATTCCAATGATTGTAGATTGCATTGCCCATAATTCCTGAATAAAGGATGAATTATGATAATTTAGGATGCCACAGCCTATTCCCATCCCAGTTAATGTTAGGATATTTATGTTGCTCCACAGACTGTACTTGATGTTGGATGATGAACGTTGAAAAAAGGATTGAACTACAATCTCCAGTATGAAATGCAGTAACATGGTGGAGGTGTTTTTTTCTTTTTAGAGACCATCGAGGGCAGACTCAGGTTACCGTGATGAAGAATGAAGGGTTAAAACACGCTGGGGTTCCTGTTATTGCATGTGCCACTAATGCAAATACATTTTGATCTGCTGTGCCTGTACCAAGTGCAGTGTGGTTCTGAGAGGAGGGAGCTCAGTTGGATAGAGTAATGCCATGGTCTCAGTATGCTGGAGTAACCATTGATGAGACCCAGCATTTGGGGCAACGTTTTACCACCTTTGTGTTGATGCCGTGTGCTGATTTAAATAAGGGACAAGAGAGCTTAATTTTGGAAAACGCCCATTAACTCATGTCAACATCCAGCTGTACTTTCATTACTATCACCAGGATGTAGACTACAGGAAAAGGTACTTTCCACTTTAGTGGAGCAGAGCTCAGTGTTCCATAAAGGGTGCTAACTTACAGTACAGTTTTACAGATAATCCGGTCATGTTTAAGACTCTAGTGTTGGTGCAATGGTATCTGTAAAGCACTTGTGATTACATTTGCTTGCAAAGTTAGTTGGGTGAATCTGACATTATAGTACTATCAACAGAGTTTGAAATGTAATATAGAAGTGCGTGTACTCTTTTTTCCAGAATACCTGTTTTCCACTGAGAAGTGCTGGTACTCTCCCAGGAAAAACGGCATTGGAGCAGTGCTGAGAAATGCCAGCACTATCCCTTCCAAATTCAAGAAGTGCAGGTACTGCGTACCTGCTAGTACCTGCCTATTTATAGCACTGACGTTCAATGAACAGTCAGATGAAAGGGTGCCTTCTACTCCTCGTCACCTGAAATTTGAAGATCAAGTGCCCAACTATATTACAGATTAGGACAAATATGAGATGGTATTATATATGGGCACAATATTTGGGTGGTATGAGGTATTAACTTATTATCCAGTTTGTCGAGTTCTCTCTATATGCAGTTTTAAAAATGAAAGTGGGTGAAGCTAAATGTTGTGCTTAGTTATAAATTACAACTGGGAAAATTAGCAGGCACAAAGCTGGAAACATTCTGATTCGGAAAAGGGCCAAAAGAACAGGGCAGAGTGGGAAAGCGGCAGGCAAAAGGTCAATGGTGTGTAGTGAGAAAAATTACATACAAATCCTTTTAGCCCAGAGTAATGTAAATGTAAATTCCAAATTAAATGAAGTAGTGCTTAAGAGTCCTTGCCGTGATAAGCATTTGTGGTTGCATACAAACAACCACTGAGGTACCGGTGTGAACTATAAACTCTCACATTGCCAGGCAGAGGATTCCGCAGAGGTAACAACAATGCAGTTAACAGATATTGTACTGAAAGTTACATAACAAAGATTAAGTAAAAAGAGAACATTTTAATAATAAAGTTAATGCAAAACATTAAGAAAATCACTAATGGGTTAGCAAGGTATCAAAATAATCAAAACAGTCATTGTTTCAAATGAAACAAAAATGTGATTAACTTTGTGTAAAACACCTTACTGAAGTAGTTTAAGTAGTTTATCTTGCCCTTTAACCTCTCTGCTTTAGAAAGGCATGTGTAACAAAAGCAATAAAACCCACTCCCACTCATTCCAAAAATGTAAATTAGTTGTTGATGTCGGAAGAGTAATTACTCATCATTACTTTGATATTAAGGTCTATCTAGCTGTTGTCTAGGTGCACTATTGTTCTTGAATCATTTGTAGGAGGCCCACATCTAATGTGAGACCAAATTCTTCACAGTCACACACCAGTTAACTGGAAGCTTATGAACCGGTGTGCAGCCTTCTCTAGTCCTGGACCTTCTCAATCCTTACCAATTTGAAGCTCTTTAGAGGCAAGTTCCCCCAGTAGATAGGCAGGCAGGGAGCTGTCCCCAGGAGAGGCTGGTCCAAATCTCCCACTGGCAAATGTCTGGAAACTGTCTTCTCCATGTCTTTGAACCAGTTAATGGATGGTAGACATTCTAGCAGAAATATGAATGTCAGGCCTTCTGATATTCTCCTAGCAGGCATGTAGGCAATGCAGGGAATGAAGTCATGTGCCTATTCTTCCAGGACAATTTGGAAGAGTCAGCAGACCAAGCATGATTTTTTAAAAGGAGGATTACCAACTATCGGTAACTGGCTCTAATGCATTTTCTGAAAATGCCCCCCTCTACAAACTCTCACATTGACTAAACTGTAACCCTGTTCCTTTTCTAGAAATGTGCCATTTGTCACCCACAGGCTTTTGCAGATTAACCTGAATAGGATTGAAGAAAGCCTTATATATAAGGAGCCTACTGGCAGCATTACATCATTTCTCACACAGGCAGGGAGAGAGCGAGAGCCGAGACTGCCTACATCTTGAAAGGTGGTATGTGATAGGAGTACCGATCAATTAACAAATGTTAATATACCACGCCTGTTGAGCATGCTAAAAACAGCATACTTATATCTGATGAATTACATTGAAAGGGTAATATCATCACTGCTAAGAAAAATTCAAGTAAATGCCACCCCTAGCCATAATTGTGGATATAGCCATTCAAATAGTATTCAGTAAGGCAGCAAGTTAGAGGACGGCATTCACGGCACATGGTTGAGCATCCACGCACTCTGAACCATGCTGGAAGTTCCGCAGGTCTTTCAACCTGGAGGGGTGTTCACAATAAGAATCAGACAGGAAGGGAAGCAATGAGACTGTAGAGTTCTGCACTGAGCAAATTATGTCAAATTTGGGTTTCTGCTTTGTCTTTCAGGTCAATACCATGAATTACAGTTAAGTGGCATGAACAAATGTTTTGAACTTCCCTTTTCAAGATGGTGGTCCCTTCTGGAAACTCTCCCTGAACTAGCCAATCTAAGATACAATCAGGGATGCATTTCAGCACATTTGTGACCTTATTTTTCATTGCCGTCCGTGGGCTCAAACTCCCTTCCTTACTGATCGGGTGAGCAGCTAACCAGCACAACTATGCGATGGAACACTCAGGGATACTCTCTCCATCTCTGATAACACAATACAAAGTCTAAGCCATTCCAGACAAGACACAGCTGGAAGGCTAATAGCCACTATTACTGCTAGAGGAAGTGAGACAACCACATTAACCCAATTAATACACAGAAAAGAGAAAGATACAGTCTTCCACATAATTTAGCCCCCTTTGAAAGGGGAAAAGGAATGAAAGGATTGTGGTAAATAATCGGGAAACATAAGAACACAGCAGAAAAATTATTTTGACTTCAAAACAAATAAACCATTCCGCATTTTTGGGTATTTATTTCTTGACTATCGGGGAATTGAAAAGGCACATTAAAGTGCTATCTCCCCAGCAAAACTAAACAAACTGGAAGACCGGTGTTAACAGATTCATGAGATTGTTCCAAAAAACTGGCTTTTAACTTTGGATTCTTCTGCATTACATTCTTACTGGGTTGATAACACACAGTGCTCCGTACCCAATTGGTGGTAGTTCTTTCCTCTTTTTTGAACAATTTTTCTTGTAATTGATGAAGATCATGCACTTGAGCGTTACTGAATTGACTAGAAGAATTGAGACTATATTGCTTATTCTATGTATTCCTTGTACGAATGAAGCCATTTAATGAACACAAAATGTATTAACTCGTGCTAAATACAACTCAACAGAATTATTTATGGGTTTTAGTACATTGCTTTTATCTGAACAATCTGAATGACTAGGAAAACTGAGTTTTTCTCTAGAGTAGGTAGCGCTCATACATATTACACACCCATGTGTACTCATAAATTTTGAGACTGACCGCAATGGAGGTATATTCTTGTGGCTCCATCTGGGCATGGCAGGGAGCAACTCCGAGAAATGGGCACTGTGAGACCAGCAATAGTATATGCTTAAAAATGTTATTTGCAGAGTGACAGAAAGCAACCATTTTGCAATAAGCTATAGTTATATGCCTGTGGAATCCAGCCAGGTGGGGCTAGGAGTCCCCCCACCCCCAAGAAATGGGCATTACACAATTAGCCCTATTACTTGCCCTGAGGAGTTCAGCCAGGATTGACAAAGGACAATCCATAGGAATAGGTATTGTAGAAACAGCCATGGTATATGCTCTGAGGCGTCTACACAGAGAAGTGGCAGAGGAGCAACACATCCCAATGATCATTCCAATCCACTATAATACATAGCCTGAGGAGTCCATCCAGGAGCAGCAGAGGAGTGACAAAGGAATCCACAGATACTACACATGCATGCATCACTCTGAATCCCCAGGAGTGGTGATCGCACAACCCATCCATGTGGATGATGTTAAGGAACCAAGAACAATAGTTATTCAGTGATTCTGGGGATATAATGCATTTAGGTTACAGGACAAGAGAGGGAGGGCCAAGGTCAAGGAAAGGTGAACGAGTGATTCTGACCATCAGCACTTCTAGGCATAAGAGGGGAAGATGCAACAGGAAGAGTCTTTAGCGTCTCCATCTGTCATCTGAATGCCCTGATAAAAGAAATGACATAGGCGGGCAGGCATTGGAGTGGCAGGAAAACAAATACTGAAGAGAATGGGCCCCCAGTAATTTGGGAGCCACACTTAGCAGCCCTCCCTGGGCCAGGCGCCTGCTCATCATTCACCGGAATCTAGGAAATAACTTTTTTAGTGGAAAAGTCATGTGCTTGGTAAATATCAAACCCCACACTACCAGTATTGACCGGATGAACAATTTGCAACTGAGTTGCACTCATTGGAACCAGTGTAAAAATGTGTTCGATTGGGCATGTTGATTCCTGCATTCTCCAGCTCTGTCAGTGGTAGACATTTGAGCTTTAACAAAAGGAAGCCAAACCTTGTCTTAGAGAGCCTTAAGAGTCTCTCTGCCTGAGCATAGCAGGATTTACCTCCTATGGAATCTTTAGCGGGGCCTTCAGGGTATCATGTGTCCGCCACTGCCGCACTACCAGCGGCCTCCGTGCTCCCGTATTGATCCACGCACACTACTTTCAAAACAAGAAGTCCCCGGCGTGTTTCCAAATGAGCAAGGCGAACTGATAAGCAAAAGACGCAGGTCGGAAAGAGGTTGTACTTTCTGGTTTTATCAGTTTGAGATTTGCATCAAAAGCGTAAATTGGCAATCAATGAAGCACTTGAAAGCAGAGCTTTCCTGGGTGCAGGTATGCAACGTGAGAACCGCGCAGCATTGAACGCTCCTGAAAGGAACAGACAAATACCTTTGATGGCGTGATTATCTCACCGAGCTGCTTTATTGCTATTTAGAGATCCTTTCAGCCTTGTGCATAAATAATTAATGTCAGAAAATTACTTTGATCACTGAATGGAAACTGACAGTGTTAAAAAGTTCCGTTTCCAGTCTCACAGCACAGCTGTTCTGCTAACGACCGCACTTGAAACCAGATCCTCCCGCGCTTAAAAATGCTAAACTAATCTCCTAATTGTGTTCCTCCGGTTTGTCAGGATCCGACTTGACCATAGCCTGGTACATTAGCGATGTGTACTCATTAACCTTATCAGTGCACCGTATGAAGCCTGCCTTTCATGGGTTGCATATGAACTATTTATTCAAACGCAGTTTAAGTGAGAGGGCAGCGTTGTTGTTTGTTGCCAGTGCTGAGTGCTGTCAGGCGGAAGAGACACGTTCAAGCCTCCCTCCTGCCTGATGATGCCAAAAATGACAGCTGACACTGGCCAAAGGAGCAGCTCCCAGGGCAGGGGGAGGCAGCAGCTTCAACGAGACGGCGCAGCAGCCTCTGTCGGATATGCAAAAAGCGCGACAGCGTAAACTGAAGAAGGAAAAAACAAAGAGAATAAAGAAATACCTTTGTTTAAAAAAAAATGTTTTCGTGGAAGCTTGCTTTATTTACGTAATAAAGGTCCAAATTAAAAACCATGAGGTGAGAATAGGAGTGACAGGCTTTGACCAATAGCCTCATTTGAAATGTGTCTTCACATGTGAAATCGACCACCAGTACAGTTTGCTTCAGATGTGGCATTCTGAGTAGATCACAAATTTCACACGGACTTGTGACTTGTTTGAGCAATAGAAACAACGACCTCAAGTTTCATCCATCATGGACTCATACATTCAGTAGTCGGTTAAACTCTCAAATGCAATAGGCTGAATTGAACACCTGATGAGGAGGGCTGGATTCAGAACTGATATGTTCCTTTGAGCAGACCTCTCTGCTGCATGCAGAACTGGCCGCGAAAGCTGTCTTGCCACAATGGGGAGCCATTTCACCATTGCTTCTCTGGCTACAGCATTAACCCAATTAATACAGCAGAATAGTCTTCCACATACTTTAGGCCCCTTTGAAAGGGGATCCACAGCCAATCTACAGTCCACACAATTTCCACATGTGATTTGGACCCTCGCACTTATTGTTCATTCTGTGTGCTTTAAATTTGTGCTTTCGTCCATCATTTGTTATTTTTGCTTTTGTCGCCCTAAGTGGGAGGGTATGCCCAGATGTCGGTCCCGTGCACCCTGAGCCACTGGATTCAAGCTAGCCTGGCTGATGAATGGTGGTGCCCAGAAACCGGTCCCAGGATGCTTGTTTCCGGTCCAGGGTCCAGGGTCCAGGGAGGAGCTGGCTTGGCAGTTTGGGCTGGACTGTTCCCATGAGGCACAGGGTCAAGACTGATTTGCATATGGCTGGGTCCAACCTGGGGTGGCATGGTGAGCAAAAGAACGATAGATTAAACCTAGATCTTTGTTTCTGAAGGTGAATGTTTGCATTGTTCAGCATTCCGTCCATCATTTGTTCCTTTTGCTCTTGTCACCCTAAGTGGAAGGGTATGCTCAGACGTGGGTCCCATGTTCACTGCACCACTGGATTCAAGCTAGCCTGGCTGATGAAGGGTGATGCCCTGAAACCTGTCCCAGGATGCTTGTTTTCGGTCCAGGGAGGACCTGGCTTGGAAGTTCTTGCTGGACTGCTCCCATGAGGCACAGGGTCAAGACTGATTTGCATATGGCCGGGTCCAAACTGGGAGGGCGTGGCGAGCAAAAGAACGATGGATTAAACCCAGATCCTGGTGACTGAGGGCGAATGTTTGCATTGTTCAGCATTCTGTCCATCATTTTTTTTTTTGGTGGTGGGATGGCATCACCTTGCAGCAGTACTTGGATAATAACAGAGTTCCACAGGGATTGAGAATTTTGATCTTCCCAACATTTGAAGATCTGGATGAACAACTACTGAAGGAATGGGAGGAGAATCTATCCCATTCCTCAATCACTATGGTGAAAATACTTATTGTGCATGCCGAGTAAAAAGGCTGCATTGCTGTTAGAGGAAATTGACAAATTAGAAAAAGAAATAGGGGCAAGTCCGCTTACAGAGGTTGTGAAAAAGAACTATGAGATCTTGGACAAGGTGATGGAGGAACATCAAATATATCAGAGAGACAAGAAGGCCAAGAAAATCCAAAGGGATGAGACCGACTATCGTGAGGGAAGGATATATGCATTTGCAAAATGATTTGATAACACCAAAAATTCTGAAACAGCAAAGAGAAATAGAGAAGAGATGTCAGAATCTAGATCAGTCAGTGGGAGTTCCTTTACATCTACGGAGAGTATACAATGAGGAAGTGACAATGTTAATGTTTTACTACCACAAGAAAAAAGTTCTTTTTTTATTAGAGATGGAGAGATTACGTATCAACAGCAAGCAGCCCAAAAGAAACATCAGACAAGGAGGGGAGGTAGGAGTTGGGCAAAAAAACAAAAAAGAAGTTCCAAAATTGGCTGTAGACTTGCGATCATCGAAGAGGAAGTATATATTGTAAATGCAATTGAGATGGATATAGCTACCTTAAACACAGTGATGCCTAATACAAGCAATTTGTCAATTATTAATCTATCAGACCATAGCCTTACAATTGAGGAAAGTGCAGTTCTACAAAAGGGCTTAGGTTTTTGCCCGACACAGTCTTGTAAAATCATTGATGTTATTGTTGATTTGTACAAATTTGTACGCATTTTGAAATTAAAACATTTTTTCCATTGCAATCCCAAAGCTAATGAGTCGAATATTTTGAGAGAAGTACCTTCTGGATATATGGTGGGGGATGTGGAAGGAATACATCTAATCATGTCACTAAATGAGGAATATAACATCACTTTAGAAGATCTAAATAAGGAGTTGGGTGTTTTGCCTAAAGAGGATATAGATAGTGGACTAAGAATGAGATCTAAGTTCGTACCCCAGGTCTCACATCCGAATATCGAGCTTTTTAAATCACATGTGACTGAGGGTTTGCATAAATTACTGAATGAGAGCCCACGTAGAAACAAGAGTCCTTACAATTTAACTAAGGGTGAACAGCTAGCCCTAGATGCCCTATGTCATAATGACAATATTGTCATACGTGAAGCGGATAAGGGAGTAATGTGGTAATTATGAAGAAGACAGATTATATGGGTGAAATCTCTAGGCAATTGGCGGATACTTCTTGCTATGAACAGATTCTATCCAACCCCATTACTGATCTAACATTCTTTATTAATGCTAAATTGGGAGACTGGAAAGAGAGGGGTTTGTTGACAGAGGAAGAGGTTAGATATTTGATGGTTATTAAACCTAACTATCCTTGCATGTATATCCTCCCTAAAGTACATAAGGGGGGGACTTTTCCCCCGGGTCGACCGATTAGCGCAGGCATGGATTTCCCCACAGAACGATTATCAGAATATGTTGACTCATTTTTGCAACCGTAGGTAAAAAATGTACCAGCTAATATACAGGACAGTAAAGACATCCTCAATAAGTTTGAGGATGTCATGTGGACTGAGGGACTTCATTTTGTAACTTTAGATGTAGTTAGTTTATATACCTGCATCAAAAAAGAAACAGGTTTACTTGCAATGGGTTATTTTCTTAAGACCAGGTCTGCTGAATGGGCTGAACATAACACAATGATTCTTGAAATGACGGAACTAATACTTTCAAAAATAATTTTCTTACACGACAAGCAGTGGCATCACCAGCTACAAGGTACCGCGATGGGAGTCAAATTTGCTCCTTCGTATGCGGGACTGTTTATGGGCTATTGGGAATGAGAACATGCTTGGGGCAGATATGCCTTCCCCTGGATAGAAAATATTATATTCTGGGGGAGGTATATCGTATGTCATTGTGTTATGGAATGGCACGTTGGCCCAACTGGATGATTATTTTACATTTTTGAACGATAATCCATTCAATGTGACTTTAACTATGTCACATTCCACTGACCAGATTGACTTTTTGGATGTAACATTTATAGCATGTGGAAATGAGATTCAGAGCAAATTATTCCATAAACCAACAGAAAGTAACAGCATATTACATGCTACAAGTGCACATCCAAGGACCACTATTAACAGTATTCCTTTTGGGGAAATGATCAGAATTCGTAGAAATTGTAGTAAAATGACCTCATTCATGGACAATCTTAAGGAGACCAAAACAAGGTTTAAGCGGAGGGGATATAAGCAGAGAATTTTGGATAATGCAGAAAGAAAGATATTGGCAAAACCACGGGTGAGTACTTTAATAATGAATAAAGCTACCAGTGCCAATAACGACCGACCAGCCTCTATTAAATTTGTCACTAGGTTTAACAAACACAGTCAAAATGTATACAAAATTCTACATAGGCATTGGTCACTGCTTCAAGATATACCAGGGGTTAAGGATGAGATTTCCCCAAAACCTAAAATCACTTATCGACGGGGAAGAACTTTGAGGGAAATGCTATGTCTAAGGTATGTATCCGCTAAGGGGCAATCTGGGGGAACATGACTACCTGGATCATTATGTGGCTTTTTTACATGTACCGACTGTAACATTTGCCAATATGGAAAGAATGAACTGAAGAAATTCAGCTACAACTCACAACGGGTCTATATCATAAGGCACACCATTACTTGTAGAACAACATATGTAACATATGTAATAGGCTGCAGCTGTAACATCATCTATGTAGGGAGTACTATTAGGCCCCTAAAAACCAGAATTCAAGAGCATGTATAAAATCTGGTTTCATGGTATAGATCATGTCACAGTGAAACCTAGAGGGGGCGACAGAGAATTGGCCCTTAGACGTAATGAGGCTGGATGGATTTGCAGACTACGCAGCACAAGTAAGGGACATAATAGTGATGATGAACTACACTATTTTCTTTGAGAACTAACGGTATTAGATAGAGCATTTTCAGCCCACTACGTCCCCGATGCAAATAGATACTAGCTGATTGAGGGAGTAATTTTACTTAGACTGGAGTCAATATATCCGTGGCTAAGTCCATTATGAGAGGCATCAAGATGTGGTTTAAAATAGCTGTGTGGATATAACAATCTATTGTTAGTATAATCCAGATGAGGTTATGATATATTGTAATCGATTGTTGTTTTGCCATGTTTAAGATTTGTATAAGGATCGATACCAATGACGGTTTTTAAATATCTTTTCTCTCTTGGCCTATGTAAATATACACAAACTGAGAGTGAGTGTAATTCCATTAAGGTTAGAGTCAACACAATGATGGTCAATTGCATCATTTTAGACGTTATACAGAGGCGTGATATCATCGTCAATACAAAACAACTCAATGCCATTAATATCCATATTAGTTATTGTTTGTTTTTTTGCCATGTCAAGATCTATATAGGAATGGGCACTTTATTGTATCTTGTGGCTGAAGATACTGTTTGTCCCCCTTTTGTCTGGATGAGTATAATAACCGTATTGGTCCTGGAGAAATGCTTAATGTTGTAGCTGAATAGTAACAAAATAGAAATGATTCCTAACTATTACGTGAATTTTTGTATACGGATTGGTATACAAAGTTAGGTCTTCAACTAGAGGCTCCTTAGTTATTTTGCTATCATGGGTATTTGGTTGTCCCATTTATATTGGATGAGGGTATTATTCGTTACTTTACAAGTGTTTGAGGTTAAAATGTAATTAAATGTTATCGACTTAGAGTTGAAAATATTGTATTATGTAGTACAAATATTTGAATACGGGTTGGATTAGTTTCAAGTAGGATGAACATAAAGGATTGCAGTATCCCTTACCTCACACCTGATAATAGGGCCCATGTACTATTACAAATGTAGGTATATATTGAATGGTGAGCACTTGGACACTGTTTATACTTTGATAAAATAAAAAAATTAGAGTCCTTTCCCGTTTGATTTCTGGGGATTTGATCTCAATTATAGTAGTTCAAAGTAAGACGCTTTAATTCGAAAGTTAAAAACAACGGGCCCATGTACTGTCACGAATATAGGTATATATTGGGAAGAGAGTACTTAGACATCGTTTATATTTTGGTAAAAAACTAGAGTCCTTTCCCGTTTTAATTTTGAGGATTGGATCCTAATTATAGCAGTTCAAAGATAGATGCTTTAATTCAAAAGTTATAACATAATATCACCACGGAATGAGTTAGTTACGTAAAAGAATAAAATAGTGATTTCGAGACTATCCCTAGTAAGATCATCAAGACGTAAGGCCACGTGATAGACGTCTCCGAGTGAATTAAAGGCAGTAAGACGCCCGCGCGGTTCTCCTTGAAGCACCTGGACGCGTACGTTGCTGGCCATATTAATTCATCTTGTCGAGGGTAAGCAATGTTAAACTCGCTTTGGGAGGAGATATTGTAGCAGATGAGGGCAGCATTGAGAGGCTGTGGAGTAAGAGTAGAATATTCTGAGAGTCTGGATACAATACTAGATTGGAAGTTAGTTTGATCCTTTGTCGAGTGTATATGTTATTTTGACACTGAGAAATGGGCCATTCGTGAAGTAGCGATAATATTAAGTACGTCAAAAGCTACCGGCCAATAAGGAGCATTAGAAATAGGGTGCATTTAGGCCTATTAAGGATCACGTATTGTGACTAATGGTATCTTGTTTGCGGCCTTTTTTAATACTATCGGGGGCCGCACACGAGTTTCAATTAAGCACTGCGAGTAGACTACAAAAACTCGATATTTAGTCAAATCGAGTTAGACTAGCCTGTACTAACAGACTTTTACAGTCAGTTGATAGATGGCATGGACTGTGTTATAAATGAGGTCTAAGTGCAGATGGGTCGTTAAACACGGGGAATTGTATAAGCTCATTAGGAGGGTATATATTGAATAAGGAATAATAGTAAAATGCCTCCCCAGTAGTAATATTGATGGCCCACTTGTTATCAGGATTAGGGCATCTGGTATATGCTGCTTTTAGGTAAAGACTTTATGAGGAAGTTTATCGGGAGCCCTCTCTATTGCAAACATATTTACTGGGACAACAACGGAAGGAGGATATAATGTGGTGGCCTTAGGAAGATATATAAATTATTTAGAACATATTTTACAAATCGTGACAAATAGCAGAGAATTTTATATTAATTGTTATCTTATTACAGGCACAGTAGCCCTTTAATAGAACACGTCACGAGTACAAAGGGACCGATTAAGCCTTGATTGTAGGTAAGAAAAAAGATTCCTAAAAGAATAACTAAGTATAGTATTGAAAATGTTACTGTGTCACAAGTTAGTCCATGACAGTAGTCGCAACATTTTTCTTGGCAGGCAGAAAAGCTGAGAAGGACTTTTGGAGCTTTACACATAGGAGAAAGGATAATGTAAATTTAAAATCCCAAATTTGAGACAAGAATTTATTTGTCAAAAAACAACTGTCATTAATATATATCGGTATGTATATTTACCCTCAATTGTAACAATTTGATCACGTGGTGTAAACATAAATCGGTTTGAATATTGGATATATAGGATTCTGACATTAATACTGGTTGTACCTTCTCTTCTCTCTGTGATGAACATTCGTTTTTGAATGGGTAGTTTACTGTATCCTATTACCAACGTCAAAGTATGTTAGTAAAATCTAAGATGGGTTATGTCATATTGCAACTAGTTGTTGTTTTGTTGTTTTTTTGTCATATCTAGATATGCAAAATGCTCAGTTATTGAATTAAGTTGTGTATATTTTTCTCTCCTGGTGAATGGAATTTGTAAGGTGTAGTAGGAATTCAATTTGACTTGCCTTTTTGTATCTAATATGAAATTGTTATTATCAACCCAATAATCATAATGAGTTTGGGTTGTTAAATGAATTAGGTATAAATGGCCGCACACTGCTCGTCACCGGGCTTACGAGCCTTGGACCTGCACCTGCGCGCCATGAGAGGTACTCTACCTGTTTTAATTACTTTTTGGCAGTCCACGCGGCACCCCTATACACTTACCTGCTCCCTGCTGACGAGAGGCAACTACCTCGAAACACGTGTCCAGGGATGGCTAATGCGACACATACTTTTCTATACACACCGTGGCATAGGCGTACTCGCCGTCGCCACTACATTGACCACAGTTCCTTGGGGCAACTTGCTGGTGTGACAAGCAGAGTGCGACCAACTGTATTTGATTTATTTACGGCTCCCTTGAGCCAACGGGCTGACGAGCCTTGGACCTGCACCTGCGCGCCATGAGAGGTACTCTACCTGTTTTAATTACTTTTTGGCAGTCCACGCGGCACCCCTATACACTTACCTGCTCCCTGCTGACGAGAGGCAACTACCTCGAAACACGTGTCCAGGGATGGCTAATGCGACACATACTTTTCTATACACACCGTGGCATAGGCGTACTCGCCGTCGCCACTACATTGACCACAGTTCTTTGGGGCAACTTGCTGGTGTGACGAGCAGAGTGCGACCAACTGTATTTGATTTATTTACGGCTCCCTTGAGCCAACGGGCTGACGAGCCTTGGACCTGCACCTGCGCGCCATGAGAGGTACTCTACCTGTTTTAATTACTTTTTGGCAGTCCACGCGGCACCCCTATACACTTACCTGCTCCCTGCTGACGAGAGTCAACTACCTCGAAACACGTGTCCAGGGATGGCTAATGCGACACATACTTTTCTATACACACCGTGGCATAGGCGTACTCGCCGTCGCCACTACATTGACCACAGTTCCTTGGGGCAACTTGCTGGTGTGACGAGCAGAGTGCGACCAACTGTATTTGATTTATTTACGGCTCCCTTGAGCCAACGGGCTGACGAGCCTTGGACCTGCACCTGTGCGCCATGAGAGGTACTCTACCTGTTTTAATTACTTTTTGGCAGTCCACGCGGCACCCCTATACACTTACCTGCTCCCTGCTGACGAGAGGCAACTACCTCGAAACACGTGTCCAGGGATGGCTAATGCGACACATACTTTTCTATACACACCGTGGCATAGGCGTACTCGCCGTCGCCACTACATTGACCACAATTCCTTGGGGCAACTTGCTGGTGTGACGAGCAGAGTGCGACCAACTGTATTTGGGTTGTTAAATGACTTGTTAAAAATTGTAAATATTTCAAGTATTATATGGAATGCAAAGCGTTTCTTGGAAATATCTTCTGTTTGGCTGAATAATGTTGTTGTTGTAAATACTTTATTCGATAAAAAAGATTTTCATCATAAAAGTGAATATGCAACCATTATGACCTAAGTGAGCACACACTACAAAAATACAATTAATCGTTAAAAGTTGTTCCACATAAGCATCATAAAAAATTGCAATACAAGAGGTACAGTTAAAAATCATCAAATTTACTCTACAATATCAACATTACTACACAATCCCCTGCTGTGTAAATATATGTGGCTACTAACCTAAACCCAAAGGCACTCCTTCATGGGGGCGCTCCAGCCTGCAAGATGAATTGGACCTTAGTCTCCTCATACGGATCACCCAGGCACTTCCGATGAATTTGGCAACACCACAGACCAATAGGGAAGAGGATGTATCAGTACAGAGGACTCGCAGGGCCATTGCATGGCATCTAAGGCCCAGACCCTTGCATAAGGGTTTTAACCATATCCTCATGGGCACCTTGTAAGCCGGACAAGCAAACATAAGGTGCGCCACGGACTCAATAGGGGCTGCACAACACGGACATGCCTTTGTTGGACTGCCTTGAAGGTTCCACCCATAGGTAAAAGCGTTTACAGGAAGGATTCCAAACCTGACTTTTAAATATAGTGATCTATCTAGGGGTTTCTCAATATAATCAAGGAGTGGTTCAAATAAACTAGACCCCTTAAATTCTAGGAAGCGCTCTGTAAGGGAGCCCCCAATAGCTCTACGGGAAGTCTCCTGCTGGACCCGCTCCCAATATAGCTTCTTAATAACTAGTTTAGGTGGGGGGGATTGGCTCTTCCAAAGATCACTTAGGCCTATGTATCCAACCAGCTGCCTCAGATTACTCAGCCACTTAATCCTGTTACCCTTATCTAACAAGATGATTTCATCCAATGCAGCTGCATAGTTCTTGAGCTCCTCATTCCTTCTCAGTCGGACCCAAAAAAGTAAAGGGCGAAGGCGCACTTTTTCTCTAAGAGGGCGCCTGCCCATATCTAAACATAGTGGTATCAATGGGGTTGAAACTGGTAAGGCAACCAAATCTCTCAAGAACTTGTTTTCTGAGGTAATTAAATCCGGGAAGTTCTCGAACCCCCAGAGTTCAGAACCATAGAGGGCAGTTGGCAATATTTGCCCTTCATAGATTGCTAGGGCCGGGGCCACAGGTTTACTCGCAGATACCCTATGCTCGCGCATTACCGCCCCTGCAACTCTTTTAAAATTTAATAACATCTTAGCCAGGTCGTCATTCCAGCGCATCCGATTATTCACCCTAACACCCAAATAATCAAAGGACTCCACCATCTCCAAAGACTCCCCGTTAAGTGAAAAATTGTTATGAAATCTTTTGGAAGGGGAGAGGGCCATAAGTTTAGTTTTCGAGGTGTTGATTGTAAGACCCCTGTCAATGCAAAATTCGCTGAAGCGGTGCAATAACTTTTGGAGGCCTGCTGGGGTTTTTAAAATCAAGATGGTATCGTCCGCGAAGAGGAGGGTTGGTGTTTTTTCCCCAGCCAGGGATGGTGCGTCCGTCGGCTCATCCCGCAGATGGTCCACCACACCATTCACAAATAGGGAAAAGAGAGTCGGCGCCATAACACATCCCTGGCGGACTCCCCTTCTCACGGACACCCTCTCGGTCAATTGGCCTTGGGTGCCCCATCTGATTCTTGCATAGTTACCCTCATGGAGCCTAATTATAAGGTCCAGGAGGTAACCTGGCAAGCCCATCTCCTCCAGAATATCCCACAGCCTAGCTCGGGGGACCAGGTCGAATGCCATCCTGAGATCTATAAATGCCAGGTAGAGACTACCATGGTTAATTAACACCGTTTTCCAATAGATCGCAAAGAAGCGGAAGACCTGGTCCATCGTACCCACTTTTTTCCGGAACCCGGCCTGGAAGTGGGAGAGGACCCGCTCCTCCTCCATCCATGCACCGACTCGCAAGATGATGACCCTGCCAACCACTTTCTGAATCACATCTATCAGACTGATTGGTCTGTAGTTGGCAGGGTCGTCCCTGTCACCCTTTTTATAAACCGTGATCACCTCAGCACCCTTCCACGAGTCTGGAACAGGGTGTCCCTTGGAAATTAGGTTCATTATTAGAGCAATAAGTGTGGCCCAAGTTGTGGGTTCTTTCATAAGAAGATCCCCCGGGATACCATCTTGGCCTGCAGCCTTCTTCGGGGTTAGATGTCTTATGGCCACTACTACCTCCGAAGGCACGAATGGATTCTCAAGCGTTGACAAAGGGGGGGCCCGAATGGCTGGATCATAAGAAAGGGATTCAGTTGCATCTTTATCGTATATTATTGAAAAATGTGAATACCATTCTTGGCTAGTAATGTGATTAGCCATCAATGGCCTATTATAACTTCTGGCCTTATTAATCAAATCCCAAAACAGTGAAGCATTTTTCATTTTAGATGCATATTTAAGGTCCTGCCAATGCTGTTCCTCCCACTCTTTTTTTGCCCGCACTTGTTCATTCGCATACTCCCTCCTAGCTACTCTAACTAGAGGTTGGTTCTTTTTACGGAGGGCAACAGTTAACTCACGTCTTTTAGCCCGGCACTTTGCAGAGTACCAGGGATTACTGGGTTTAGGGGGTTTTGTGCTTGAACACTGTGTTAAAAATTGTTTACCTACTTCCTCAATAGCATTTTTGTATATCTGAGGAAAAAGCGATTCCTGAACAACCCCTGTTCTAAAATCTAAGTTCTCCAGCTCTCTATTCAGCACATCAATGTGCATCTTGATCTTTGCCAATTTGTCTGGGTGAGTGCCAACCCTGTCCCATTTCAATCTTCGGTTGCCATCATAAGGGGCCACCTCCTTTGTTAACTTCAGTGGGGTGGGGTTTGGGCCATCTTTTAGATTTCTCCACCCTAACGTCAAACATAAGGGGTTGTGGTCACTGTCCTGCGAGGGGACCACCTCCATATCAACTAGGTCACACCACATAGTAACATCCAGTAGGATATAATCAATTCGGGACGGGCTGCTAAGTCTATTAAACGTCATTGCTCCGTCCCGGTCGGAAGGTGATCTACCATTTACTGCTCTTAGATTATAATCCACAGTAAGAGCGTTGATCTGTAATGCTTTAGCGGACCATTTTTTAATCGGAGGTAATATCAATGCGGGGATAGACCAGCTAGCATCGTCCTCCTCTATACCCAGGGGGTCATCCTCACTTAGGGGTTCAAATGTACAGTTGAAGTCCCCCCCCACAAGTATTTTAGAATTTGGGGGGCAATTGTCTAGCGCCTGTTCTAAAATTGTAAAAGTACAAGGCGTTATGGCTCCCCTGGTCCCTCTAGCATAAATATTAAATAACTCAATCATGCTTCCCTTCGCCTGGCCTGGAAATGAGAGAAGTTGAATATCCCTACAATCCGAGTCGTGAACTGAGATATTCCAGTTTAAATCTATTTTAATCCATATTTGTAAGCCCCCAGATGGTCTGCCTTTACCACAGCTACAAGCGGGAACACAGAAAGTTGTATATCCAGTTTTATATACTGGTAATAAGCTCCAGGTTTCTTGGAACATGCATATATCGAATTTTTCAATAATGTTGTTCCAATCAGGGAGAACCAGTTTTTTTTCCAACCCAGCTATATTCCAAGATAACAATCGAATAACATCTTTACCGCTAATAGGCAAAACTCGGATGACTCCTTTTACACCAACCGGTGCCCCTGGGTTGGGTGTTTCAGAAAGGTCTACCTGATTTAAAAGTTGGTTAACGTCGCTACTACCTCCCACAGATAGTGAGTGGATACTAGCAAGAGATCTAGTAACAACCCTACTTTTAGGATCCAAAGGAATTCTGTCACTGGTAAGGGGTTCATCAGCCTCATCATATATCTCAATTGCTTTCCCCTCTGACCTAACAGCACTTTGGCTGACCCACTTACCCTTCCTGTACTGTAATCTTCAATCACAGTCGTCCATGCTCGGAAAAACATCAAAACTATTCCCTAGCTCCAAAGGCGTAAAAGGCCTCAAGTACTCCAATCTCCGGTTGTTGTACCTAGGAGCTCTAAAAGGTATCACATTCCAACCATGAGAATCGGGTCGCAAGTTCTTATCGTGTAATGCTGTAGGAATAGCTGGGTAAGCTCTAACATTATTCCTGGCGTGGGTTGGAGAGAACACCAGGGACCTAGGGTAAAAATAAGTCAGGGCTCGGGGGCTAATTTGGCTTTTACCGTTACCTGAGGGCCAATTCAATATCAAATCAACCGCTTCTGGAT
Organism: Triturus cristatus; assembly: GCF_964204655.1. Lineage (NCBI taxonomy): Eukaryota > Metazoa > Chordata > Amphibia > Caudata > Salamandridae > Triturus > Triturus cristatus. Next base: position 622,728,470 of record NC_140585.1, read on the forward strand.
CTCTAAAATTAATCAGAACTATATCTCCCTCGATGTCTTTACTTCTACCACCAAGCCAAGGGAGACGTCTGACATGCAATATCTCGCCATTAACTTTCTTCTTTATAGGTCTATGTATTCTTAACCAGTGTATAGTTTTGTTTTTCAGTTGGTAGAAGTCTTGTCTCTTATTATCGGCCAGTGAAGGGACCCCTGTCAAAACCACCACCAGGGGTACAGCTTCTGGGGGTAAATCAACTTGTGGCCTCTGGGGCCTTAGGCCCCTATCACAACTGGAGCTTCCCTGCTCCTGACGTAAAATCCCCTGTGGTGCATTGGTAAACCCTTCCAAAGTGTCGGTGGCGGGCTTGCTAGTTAAATTTTCCAAAGTCTTTGGGGGACCCTTTCTAGCATGGTCAGGTGCTAAATGATCGAGAACCTGTGGTGCATCTTTACTAGTATCAGGAATTTCATGAGGAATATTAATAGTGGGTATTGGGCCCTGGGGGCTCGCCCCATTAGTATGAGCCTTATCTGCGGCAATCATGTTTCTCAATGAGGATTCAATATTCTCTAACCTATGCTCCAACCTCCTCAGATTATCAGTAATGGGCAATATGAGAGAGCTAAGCAAATCACCCAGTTTGGTTAGGAGAACAGTAGGAATATCAGACGTCAACGAGAAGTTATCAGCGGGCAAAACGGGCTGAGGGTTAGTCACAACTAAATCGGAGCCTACAGTGATGGTACGAGTGGCTGATTTTGGTCTACATTCTGGCCCAATAGCCAACCCCAGAACGTTTTTATTTAGAATCTTCGTGTGTTGACCAAAATCAGAATGGTTAATCCTAGGGTTAGCTGGGGCCGCCCCCTCCTTGCGTCTTATTTTCCTAGGTGGAGGACCATGGATTTTCCCCTTAGCCTGTTTCTTTGCCTTTTTTCCATTTAGTTTCCCGCGGCCCAAAAGCCGTATATTAGATGCTTTTGGGCTTCTTTTATCATTTAAAGGGAAAGAGTCACTAATGACATGAACACTGGGAGCACAATTTACAGGGGAACAATCACGTAGTAATAGCGGGACACTTTCTTGAGATAGAAGGGCATCACTGGTGCCACAACTATCACAATCATCTAAGGGGACCTGAGGAATAGAGGCCTCTGGGGCCCTACGTTTCATATTCTCAATTGAGCGTCGACGCTCAGTTCTACGCTCGGCCATTGAAGTACCCCTATCGTCATCCATACAGATCTTCCTGAAGTAACTATCTAAAGGGCCATTTGCCACACTCCCCAGTTTATCCCCTAGCATTTTGTTCTCCATCAAGGCCATTACAGTGGTAAATTACCGCAGTACCTACAATGTTAATGACCAGGCCCTGCCCGGCCTCGTTCGGCCTCGGAGGGCCTTAGAGGGCCCGCTCTTTGCCCGGTCTTCGCCCCGGGCGCGTTCCGCTGGCGCGTAAGAGTGGGAGTCTTGTAGATTAGTAAAAGCAAAGAAGGAGGCGGGGCCGGGAAGAGGAGGCAGGTGTGCTAGATGAACTAGCCGGCAGGCAGGCACCCTGGTCCTCGCAGTCCCGGTCTTGAAAGCCTCTCCAGCGTCCTCCCTGAGTACAGCACAGCGTCCACGCCACTCGGGCGAATCAGGCAGGGAACAGACCAATTCCGAAATGCACAGGTCAGTGGCAACGGGCGGCTCCCGCGAAGCGGGGGCCGCGAGAAGTGATATAGTGGCAGGAGGCGGGGCCGGGAAGAGGAGGCAGGTGTGCTAGATGAACTAGCCGGCAGGCAGGCACCCTGGTCCTCGCAGTCCCGGTCTTGAAAGCCTCTCCAGCGTCCTCCCTGAGTACAGCACAGCGTCCACGCCACTCGGGCGAATCAGGCAGGGAACAGACCAATTCCGAAATGCACAGGTCAGTGGCAACGAGCCGCACCCGCGAAGCGGGGGCCGCGAGAAGTGATATAGTGGCAGGAGGCGGGGCCGGGAAGAGGAGGCAGGTGTGCTAGATGAACTAGCCGGCAGGCAGGCACCCTGGTCCTCGCAGTCCCGGTCTTGAAAGCCTCTCCAGCGTCCTCCCTGAGTACAGCACAGCGTCCACGCCACTCGGGCGAATCAGGCAGGGAACAGACCAATTCCGAAATGCACAGGTCAGTGGCAACGAGCGGCTCCCGCGAAGCGGGGGCCGCGAGAAGTGATATAGTGGCAGGAGGCGGGGCCGGGAAGAGGAGGCAGGTGTGCTAGATGAACTAGCCGGCAGGCAGGCACCCTGGTCCTCGCAGTCCCGGTCTTGAAAGCATCTCCAGCGTCCTCCCTGAGTACAGCACAGCGTCCACGCCACTTGGGCGAATCAGGCAGGGAACAGACCAATTCCGAAATGCACAGGTCAGTGGCAACGAGCTTTTATAGTATAATGTATCAACTGTGTTGTATCAATTGTATTATATAAGTATTTTTTTTTTTTTACAGGCCTGATGAAGTTCTTTGTAAAAGAACGAAACCCGTTGGCTGCCTACGAATTGTGAAAATTGAAAGAAGAATAAAGAGAAATATCTCAATGATGTATTGTACTTGATGGACATTCATCTAATTACTGTTTTTTGTTTTTTTGACTGGATTAAGTGGTGCAACCTACAGTGGGTTTAAGTTTGTTTTGATCTTGTGGATCACCCTCTGGAAACAGCGGGGTTAGTGGAGTTGCACACTACGTTAGTTAAAATAGCTCATTTATCTAAATTGAAACATAGGAGGGTAAGCAGCAAAAATCCTGAGAGAGGTGCGACCCAAACACTCTGGTGTTTGTAGAGTTGAGTTGTTTCCTTTTGGTTCTAAGTCTTCCGTCCATCATTTGCTCCTTTTGCTTTTGTTGCCCTAAGTGGGAGGGTATGCCCAGATGTGGGTCCTGTGCTCGCTGCACCACTGGATTCAAGCTAGCCTGGCTGATGAAGGGTGATGCCCTGAATCCGGTCCCAGGATGCTTGTTTCCGGTCCAGGGAGGATCTGACTTGGCAGTTCGGGCTGGACTGTTCCCATGAGGCACAGGGTCAAGACTGATCTTAATATGGCTGGGTGGCGTAGTGGGCAAAACAACAATGGATTAAACCCAGATCTTTGTGACTGGGGGTGAATGTTTGCATTGTTCAGCATTCCGTCCATCATTTGTTCCTTTTTACTTTTAGAAAGTAGACATTTTCTTGTTTAACTATTCTGTGTGCCACTGCTTGTTTGTGGATTGACTGTCTGGTATTGGAGTGAGAGGGCCTGGGGATGTGCATTCATTGTATATGGCCACTGTGGGGTTGAGTGTTCCTGGCCCTTTCTGGATGACTCAGAGCTGAGCTGAATGGGGCTCCACTGCATTAAGAGTAGTGGGAGGCAATTTCCTTGCACCTGAATAGAACCTGTCTCCCTTGCACAATGCTGTCTCCACCCCCTGTGGTCATACTGCTCCAGTGAGGGAAGAACTGGTTTGGACTGGGCTCAGAGACCCTTGCACAAAGAGAACAATGACAAAATGGGGTATAAGTAGTAGACCTTAAACCCCAGAAACTTAGATAATGTCTGGACTCAAGAGGAACCTTTGCCAAGGAGAAGAGCTGTGAGGAGGAGTACTGCCACTTTGCTGTGTGCTGTGTGCTGTGTGCTGCGTGGGTTGGCCTGCAATTGCTGTTTCTGCCAAGGAAAGGACAAAGACTGGAACTTTGCTGTGAACCTGCTTGAAGAAGATCCCCAAGGACCTGTGTGTGCTGGCTTCCTGTTCTGAAGTCTCAGGGACACAAGACTCCCCCGCTCTGCTCCCCTGAACTCTGCTGCTGAGAGTTCTGATCTGCCGTGAGGTGCCTGTTCCACTTGTTGGCATCTGAAGGTTGTTCCTGCTGTTGAGAGCTGGAAGAAACCTGAAGAACTGACAAAATCAATGCATCGCTCTTCTTGCGGCTGTTTTTCCCATCGCAGCACTGCTGTGCGAGAAGAATCCCCACGCATCACCGTGCCACTGCCGAGTTGATGCAGCGCCTTTCACAGCTGCAAGAACCGACACATCGTGGGATCACCGCTGAAGAAACCAATGCAGGGGTGCTTGTCGCCGGAGCATCAATCGCCAACGCATCCTGGATTTCCACAAATCGCACCTGTGCAGCCAGTTTTTCCGACGCATCACCCACGGGCCTGAACTGTCTTGGAGTCGACGCATCACTTTCCCCCTACAGCCTGGATTCGACGCATCACTTCTGCGTGCAGCACACTGTTGCATCAACTGCCCAAGGACTTATGAACTGACGCATCTCTTTGTTTCTCAATGCTTGCCATCTCTTCGGCTGTTTGGCCTTGTGTATTTTGACACATTACAGGTACTTTGTGTAGAATCACGCATCCATAGTTTTCTATAAACCCAGTTGCTTGAAACCTTTGAAAAGTCATATTCTTATTACATGTATGTTGGATTGTTGTTGCTTTGGTCTTGTTGAGTTTAGATAAAGGTACTTTATTTTTCTAAACTAGTGTGGTGTCCATTTGTTGTTATCACTTTATTACAGTGTGTTTGAGCACAAATACTTTATACATTGGCTTTGGGATGTCTGTCTGCTCGTGCCAATCTACCCAGGGGGTGAGCAGGGGTTATCTAAAGTGTGTATCCCCCTTACCCTGACTAGAAGCAAGGGTCCCCACTTGGACAAAGGTACCTACTTCTGCCAATTAGAGACCCCCATTTCTAACACAAGCGTAAATAGAAAAGACTTTGTCAATGTGAGTTTAAACTTTCGTTTAGTACTCTGGCTGGAAGATTCCAGGTACCCCGAGCTTTCAGCTTTTATTGTGTGACCTAATTTCTCAAATTCAATTTTTTGGGGTCATTATTAGGTCATGAGGTAGGTAAAATGGGTCATAGCTCTGAAGCTAATCCAGTCAATGGGCCCCAAAACATTTATTTTTCAGGACCACAAAAAATCCTTCATATGGTACCGAGCATGTTGTTTTCATCCCAGAAACCAGGCAAAAGACAGGTCAGATATTATTTTGTTCACAAAAGGTGTGCTGATGTACGCTGAATATAGATGGTAGGATCTTTTGGAGTATTTGGAATAGGTTTTCAAGTGTGTATGTAGGTTTGGTCAGCATGAAAGTCAGCTTTTGGCAATGACATTGAGCTGTATTAGTTTGAAACTATTCTTTCCTTAGATACTATTCATTATTTTACGGCAGTTTACATATGTGAGATGAAAGGCAGACATCTTTCATAAAATGAAAATCTTTGTTCTTTTCAGGAGTCATTTTATATGCCTCCCGTTGTTTTTTCTTAGATTAAAGGATGAGGTACAGTATCCTCTATAAGTATGGGTATTGTATGATCATATCATGATTTGGCATATGGCGTGTTATTTTGCAGCACAAAAGATCGCTCATTAGTGAGAACGAGTGCACTCATTAAAGAGAGGAAGAAAGCAGGGCAAGGAATTCTTCTGGTAGAGAAAGAAGGGGTTGTTTCACATTGATGCACAGTAGGTTGGGAAACATGTTCCTTTCAGAAATCTTTAGAGTCTCCATCATTGTTTTTGAAGTTAGGTTGGGTACTCAAGAGACTTTACCAGTGATTGATGAATGCGAGAAGACTCATTGACAGCCCTAGCTCCCCAGGTGGTACAGAACAATATCATAATGCTACACGTACAGGAATGCTTGTGCATTGCCTCCCTCCTTCTGCCTTCCTGTAGTTCCTGCCTATGCATAAAGACATGCCAGTGGAATAATAAAACACCACCAGCAGCAAGACAGTGAGCGGAGCCACCATCCACCAGGGGCTCCTTTGCAAAGAAAGGGTTCTCTGCTCCTACCCCAGCAGTGTTACTCTGCCACTACACCTCCCCAGGACGCTGCTTGTTATTTTGCAGATTATATGTATAGGTCCCTATCATTAGGTTACACAAATCCCCTCCAAAATGTTAAGACACACAAGACCCCACCACCAGCACAAACACATTTATAATATGAAATCAACTACCATAGGACTTCCAAGTGCACTGTTCACAAAAAAATACTCACCACATCTCCTTTCCAACACATATATAACTCACCAAGCTGGAACAGAACGAAAAAGCTGACCGTCTGTGTCTCATGCTCACCAAACAGCACCAAAGGTATGTACCTCACCAATATACATTACAACTATACAGGAAACGTAAGCTTAAATGTAGCACACCCTCGTGTGCACAGCGTTGCAAAGGCCAATTTATGGAAAGGTAAACACCCAAGTCAATGAAACACTGGTCCTGCAGCACACCCAACCATGCACATGAATGACTACAAAGTACTCGAGCAGCATCAGCCACACTAACCACAAACAACCAAAGAGCCTTCACAGCCAACTGCGTACACAATGGCTCTCAGATTAAGAGAGCTCTTTAGTGCTGAACTAATGGTAGAAAGCGCTATGTACACACTCAAAACGCAACATAACATCCCATTACAGATTATGGTGCCGATCACGATCCGGCAAAAACCGGGTACGAACCGTCGGACGGAGCATAATCTCCGCCCGACGCGTACCCGGTCGTCAAATTTTACAAACAAGGAATTACGATTCGCACGGGTACACCATTACCGTACGAATCGTAAAAAAGCCCAACCGAACAAAAAACACCTACCAATGCGATCCGGGAAAGCGCCGACCTGACGTCGGGACGCACGCAGCCAGCCATTCACGACCCAGGAATCACGATTCGCACCGACGTCACCCCGCACGGTGAATATTTTGCGGCAGCCAAAAACTGCCGGGAAATCAGGACGACGCGAACAAGGACCACCAGTACGCGACGGACAGACGACGCCGCGAACAAGGAGGACCAGTACGCGACGGACCCGAACCTACGAGTCATCCCTGCCCTCATAGCAGTACACCTCCTCTACAGGTTACGACGCAGACGCCGCAGAAGGTCAGAAGGTCAGAATAACTAAGGGAGGGGGGAAAGTGGGGTGGGGTGGGGGTGGCACGACCAGGGCAGGCCACAAAACAACCACATGAGTCACACACCACACATGGCCTGGACATACCTGACTCCCATGCCCTGGTCACCACGAGGGGGTGGGGGCGTGTCCTGATAAGCCAGCGACCGCCACAACGGAAGTCCGTCACCACGCGAACCGGCAACACAACCAGACAGGTACGTCCCGTACCCACGCCTGAAGAGCGTGGGTACGAGTCGGACCACGCCCACACACGTCACCCCAACAATGGCGGGACGGATCGCACCCACGTGGCAAAGGCCTGGGTACGGGCCGCACAAACATCACATAGCGTGGGGACGGATATGTATGGACCCTACCCCCACCACGTATGCAAGGAGCGTACCCCCCACCCCAACAGTGTAAGTACGACCCGTACCCCCACCCGCGTATGCATGCAGCGTACCCCCCATGCCAACAGTGTAAGTACGACCCGTACCCCCACCCGCGTATGCATGGAGCGTACCCCCCATGCCAACAGTGTAAGTACGACCCGTACCCCCACCCGCGTATGCATGGAGCGTACCCCCCATGCCAACAGTGTAAGTACGACTCGAACCCCCACCCGCGGACGTACGGAGCGTACCCCCCATGCCAACAGTGTAAGTACGACCCGTACCCCCACCCGCGTATGCATGGAGCGTACCCCCCATGCCAACAGTGTAAGTACGACCCGTACCCCCACCCGCGTATGCAAGGAGCGTACCCCCCATGCCAACAGTGTAAGAACGACCCGTACCCCCACCCGCGGACGTACGGAGCGTACCCCCCATGCCAACAGTGCAAGTACGACCCGTACCCCCACCCGCAAATGCAAGGAGCGGACCCCCCTGCCCAACAGTGCAAGTACGACCCGTACCCCCACCCGCGGACGTACGGAGCGTACCCCCCATGCCAACAGTGTAAGTACGACCCGTACCCCCACCCGCGTATGCATGGAGCGTACCCCCCATGCCAACAGTGTAAGTACGACCCGTACCCCCACCCACGAATGCAAGGAGCGTACCCCCCATGCCAACAGTGTAAGTACGACCCGTACCCCCACCCGCGTATGCATGGAGCGTACCCCCCATGCCAACAGTGTAAGTACGACTCGAACCCCCACCCACGAATGCAAGGAGCGTACCCCCCACCCCAACAGTGTAAGTACGACCCGTACCCCCACCCGCGTATGCATGGAGCGTACCCCCCATGCCAACAGTGTAAGTACGACTCGAACCCCCACCCACGAATGCAAGGAGCGTACCCCCCACCCCAACAGTGTAAGTACGACCCGTACCCCCACCCGCGTATGCAAGGAGCGTACCCCCCATGCCAACAGTGTAAGAACGACCCGTACCCCCACCCACGAATGCAAGGAGCGTACCCCCATGCCAACAGTGCAAGTACGACCCGTACCCCCACCCGCGGACGTACGGAGCGTACCCCCCATGCCAACAGTGTAAGAACGACCCGTACCCCCACCCGCGGACGTACGGAGCGTACCCCCAGCCCAACAGTGTAAGTACGACCCGTACCCCCACCCGCGAATGCAAGGAGCGTACCCCCCTGCCCAACAGTGTAAGAACGACCCGTACCCCCACCCGCGGACGTACGGAGCGTACCCCCAGCCCAACAGTGTAAGTACGACCCGTACCCCCACCCGCGGACGTACGGAGCGTACCCCCCATGCCAACAGTGTAAGAACGACCCGTACCCCCACCCGCAGACGTACGGAGCGTACCCCCAGCCCAACAGTGTAAGTACGACCCGTACCCCCACCCGCGAATGCAAGGAGCGTACCCCCCTGCCCAACAGTGTAAGTACGACCCGTACCCACACCCGCGGACGTACGGAGCGTACCCCCACCACACCAGTGTCAGTAGACTCGTACCCTCACCTCGAATGCATTGTGCGTACCCCCACCGTGTATGTGCCAAGCGCACATATCCAGAAATCGGAGGTGTGTGTGCAGAGTCCACCCAGCAGTGCCCTGAGACAGGAGGGGTGGGTGCAGAGTCCTCCCAGCAGTGCCCAGACACAGGAGGGGTGGGTGTGGAGTCCTCCCAGCAGTGCCCTGACACAGGAGGGGTGGGTGCAGAGTCCTCCCAGCAGTGCCCTGAGACAGGAGGGGTGGGTGCCTATCACTCCCAGCAGTGCCCAGACACAGGAGGGGTGGGTGCAGAGTCCTCCCAGCAGTGCCCTGAGACAGGAGGGGTGGGTGCAGAGTCCTCCCAGCAGTGCCCAGACACAGGAGGGGTGGGTGCCTATCACTCCCAGCAGTGCCCAGACACAGGAGGGGTGGGTGCAGAGTCCTCCCAGCAGTGCCCTGAGACAGGAGGGGTGGGTGCAGAGTCCTCCCAGCAGTGCCCAGACACAGGAGGGGTGGGTGCAGAGTCCTCCCAGCAGTGCCCTGAGACAGGAGGGGTGGGTGCAGAGTCCTCCCAGCAGTGCCCTGACACAGGAGGGGTGGGTGCCTATCACTCCCAGCAGTGCCCTGAGACAGGAGGGGTGGGTGTGGAGTCCCCCCAGCAGTGCCCAGACACAGGAGTGGTGGGTGTGGAGTCCTCCCAGCAGTGCCCTGAGACAGGAGGGGTGGGTGCAGAGTCCTCCCAGCAGTGCCCTGACACAGGAGGGGTGGGTGCAGAGTCCTCCCAGCAGTGCCCTGAGACAGGAGGGGTGGGGGCCTATCACTCCCAGCAGTGCCCTGAGACTGGAGGGGTGTGACACATGTGTGTGAGGCCAGAATTATCCACATGCATACTGGCTACAAGGGAACATGTCCCCATGAACTCATGTCAACAGACTCCACACACAAGTACAGTGATCACCAAGGATGCCACGATTGTCGCAGGTGGAGACATGGCCCTGCATGCATGGCCAAAGTAGAAGGGCTCCGTCACACACACAGCTCATGTAGACACAGCTCTGCGCTAAACATTGGGAACACCCTGCAGGGAAGAAAGCTGGGTACACAGAGGAAGGAATACACCCTTGGACAAGTGCACCATGCAGTAACTGCCTACATGAACAAAGAAAGTTAGCCAACACCTTGTGATGGCACACAGATCACAGGGTCCCACCAATGAGCAGTACACTACTACATATCCCACACACCCAAACCCTTACACACCACCCAAAACCATGTAGCAGCCCCACCAACACCAATACCAGCATAGCAGTAGTGTGATAATGAAAACAAAATTAAGCTTTATTCAGCAGGAGCACAATGTCCGTGGATCGCAGGCAGTTCAATCTTCACAAAGCCCATAGGGCAGTCAATGATTCTCAGCTGGATGGGGGACACAGTGGGATGCGTGTCCCCTACCTTGCCTGCACAGTCAAATGGCATCGTCTTCCACACTGGTGAGGGCATCAGGGGGGGGGGGAGCAACAGGCACCGCAGGGACATCAGGGCAAAGGGGCGGCGTTGTGGGTGCAGGGATGGAGGAGTCCACCACAGGGGGTGGGTCAGTGCCAAAGGCGGAGGCCAGGATGGCACTACACACCTTTGCAAGGTCCTCCAGGGAGTCCCCTGCACCCGAAGGGACCTCAGGCCCCAAGGAGGGGGGGGGGGGTCAGAGGGATGGGTCGCAGCGCCACCGGGGGAGGGTGGAGACAGGGGGGGAGACTCAACCACCCTGACCGGGGACCTCCTTGACCGCTTGCGTGGTGGTGTAACTGTGGGGCTCAGGGACAGAGCGGCCATGAAGGAGTCCTTGGGGGAGATGTGGCCAGGAGAGCTGAGGGGAGGGGATTTGGAGGGAGTGGACTGGGTGGAATGCGGACTCCCACTATGGCTGCGTGTCACACGTTTGCCCCCCGACCCAGTGGGTGTGCCTACCTCACCCTGTGTGTGTGTGTCAGGAGGAGTGCGGTGGACCTTCCCTGCTGGTGTGGTGCCCGTGTCCGTTGATGTGGGTGCATGCCGACGTCTGGGTGTACGTGTGACAGGCATGGGAGTGGGAAGTGTGGATGGGGCAGGGGTAGGTGGGGGGAGGTCGCGCTGCAGGAGACCCACTGCTGCAGTCAGTGTGGAGTCGATGGACCTCAGCAAGTTGCGTTGGTCAGCCTGCGATGAATGAATGCCCTCCAAGAAAGCCTCGATGTTGGTGAGGGTTTTGCCGTGGGCATGGAGGACATTAAGGATCGCAGCCTGACCAACCTGCAGTTGCCGCTGGATGTCCACAGACTCAGCATTGGCGGCAGCAGTGGAGACAGGGGCAGGGGGTGCGGTGCCTGGCAGGAAGAAGACATGCTGTGACCGGGCACGCTGGGAAGGGACACGAGCAAGTGGGAGGCGGCTGGTGGAAACTGAGGGGGCGGTGCGAGGTGTTGTTCCGCTGTCAGCTGCTGGTGCAGCCTCCGCCCACTCGGAGACATCGTCCCCGGACCTGTCAGCTTCGTAGTCTGATGTGCCAGTCGACAGGTCCTCGGCCACACTCTCCTCCGCCTCTGTCCCACTCGATGTGCCAGACCCGATGTCACGGCTGGCACTGGTGCTCGGTCCCTCCGCCTGGTCTGTGTCCATGTCTCCCTCCGTGTCCCCCGACGATGCTGTGGGCAGGGTGGAGAGACAGAAATTATTCAGACACCTGTACACATCTGTCACATGAGTCCAATCTACATAGGTAACATTGCATGGCCTGAAAAGGAAGATCCCTAACATCTACTGAACAGGGTACCGATGTAGGGCATGAAACACACAGTTGGTTGATCCACCATGCCACTGAAATACCATGGAGAGCATGAGACAATAGCTAAACACAGGAAAAGGAGTCTGACATAGCACCCAGGCCCTGGGGACAATCCAGCACTGCATCTGCACCACACAGCGTTGGCAAAAATACCGATGACCAGGGACCATATCCATGAACTTGAGACACATGCTGCATAGGTAATGCTGAAAACATGCACAACATGACTCGGTCACTGCACATTGCGTGTGTGTCCAGGCACATCACACACTGCCCAGACCCAGCAAGTGGTAATCAGGATTTAACACATAGGCATTGCCCGCCCCAACAAGACCCTACACGAGGCAAATTGTTGAGACACAGGTGGCACCAACATCTCATAGTCTGGGTGATACACACAGGGGCAGGCAAAAAGCAAGATTGGACGCCAAACAGCCAAGGTGCGCCTGTACAAATAATGAGGTACCAGTGCCCATCCTCAGATGAGTATAACAAGACACACAGGCACTGGCAACTGTGAGTATGAAGAAGGACAATCAGGTCAGGCTGCACAGTGGACACCTGTACAAATTAGCACGTCTATATACATGGTGACAGGGGACAATGGCACAGAGCACAACTTACGCTGTAGACACTGACAGTGGCCACGTTTATGATGACACATACACCACTGAGGCAAAGGTGCCCCAGGGGACAGTAGTGGGCACGCAACTACATGCTACTGAATGGTAATGACTGCAACACACGTCACCATCCCTGCACTATGTGTATCGCACACTCATGCACATCATGTCACAGGCCACTACATAGGACATGCGCGCTGTAAGGCATGACACATGAGAGACCAACTCCCATGTCTGGAGTCAGCATCAGTGCCAACTGACATGGAACCCACATGCAGTGAACTTGACAGTGCACAGGCAAGGTCCCACAACCTGTTACACACCACCCCCACACATGATGCTACAGACATTGTTCCCGTGGACAAAGCGCCAGCCTACATTACCCTGTGAAGGAGTGACTACACACAGACCAGGGAACACATTGCAAGGAGGGGAAGGGTGGCAGGGGCACAGCGCTATACTGGGGCAAACAGGATCTGCACAGCACCTTTAAACCCTGCCAGTGGATTCATGCTACTGTGCCCTTACAAATGCCGGTGACACACAACAAACACACATGTACCTACCCCCTTCCGGCTGCTGTATCGCCTGTAAGCGCCTCTCAAGGTCTGGAAAGACCACCGGCAGCACACGCCTGTGGAGGTGGCTCAGACGGCGGCGGCCGCGGTTCTTGTGGCTCTCAGGTGAGTCCCCCAGCAGGAGCCGTGCAATCCTCCGCGTCCAGCACCGGATATCCTGCCAGCGTTTCCTCACCTGGGCCAGGCGCCGCCTCCGACCATCCACACCCCTCACGGCACTGACGGCGGTCAGCCAGATCTGCTCCTTGGCAGTGGCGCCTACCTGTGAGGAGGAACAAGTGACACCACATCAATACACCAGCCACATGTCACAGAGAGACATATGGGTACAAATTAGCTGGTAACAACAAGGCATGTCATGCAGCCAACGCATTGCACCTTTGTCATAGGGACATCATCCCCTGGTGAGGGAAAAAGCACTACGTGCCACAGTGGGTACACAGGTGGAATGATGGCAATGTCACAATCAATGATCAAGGCTCACACTGTGCATCACACCCACCCCTCCTGTCTCAGGGCACTGCTGGGAGGACTCTGCACCCACCCCTCCTGTGTCAGGGCACTGCTGGGAGGACTCCACACCCACCCCTCCTGTCTCAGGGCACTGCTGGGAGGACTCCGCACCCACCCCTCCTGTGTCAGGGCACTGCTGGGAGGACTCCACACCCACCCCTCCTGTCTCAGGGCACTGCTGGGAGGACTCTGCACCCACCCCTCCTGTGTCAGGGCACTGCTGGGAGGACTCTGCACCCACCCCTCCTGTCTCAGGGCACTGCTGGGAGGACTCCGCACCCACCCCTCCTGTCTCAGGGCACTGCTGGGAGGACTCTGCACCCACCCCTCCTATGTCAGGGCACTGCTGGGAGGACTCTGCACCCACCCCTCCTGTCTCAGGGCACTGCTGGGAGGACTCCGCACCCACCCCTCCTGTCTCAGGGCACTGCTGGGAGGACTCCGCACCCACCCCTCCTGTCTCAGGGCACTGCTGGGAGGACTCCGCACCCACCCCTCCTGTCTCAGGGCACTGCTGGGAGGACTCCGCACCCACCCCTCCTGTCTCAGGGCACTGCTGGGAGGACTCTGCACCCACCCCTCCTGTCTCAGGGCACTGCTGGGAGACATCAGGCACCCCCCCCCCCTGGGACCCCCCTGACAGTACATGGCATGTGTGTTACACCTGGACGCAATGGCAGAAGTCACAGTCACCACATAGGGACAGTCTGTGGCAGTGGCCTATGCACTCACCTGATAACCTGGTCGCCCATACAGCATGGAGTACTGTGGGAGGATCACATCCAGCAGAGCCATGTTCTCCTCCAGGGTGAATGGCTGTGTCCTCTCCACAGCCCTTGACATGGTTCCAGGGAATCAGTAGCAGCAGCTGGGTCGACGAATGCAAAGATGTGCAGGCAAGTGCTCCCTCATGGGACCTGGCTGCCTTATATGTGCCCTTCTGCCCAGTCTCATGCACAGGAGTACAGAGAGATTGGTCACTCACATTTGCATCCTATGTTTCCACCAATCCCTTCAAACCTAGCAGTCTGTGGGTTCTCGATCGGTTTCATTCTCCTGCATGATGTCAGCCCCACAAACACATTGCAACAAAGTAGACAAATCCCAACTGACTTCTGCTGTGCACCTTCCAGAACAATTTCGAATTTTGAACTTGGTCTCCATGACAACCAGCATGCATGTAGGCCTTAATACTTGTCCCCTATGTAATTTGGAGCATCACACACAGGTACGGTGCGTGTGGGGGCCCTAGGGCACCCCAAATGCATGGCAACGGCCCGTACATGCATGCCTACGCTCTCCATCACTTTTGGTCTGCACGCGTATGCGTACCCGTAGTGGTACGGACCGTACACTCGCATCTACGCTCTCTATCACTATGGGTCTGCACGCGTATGCGTACCCGTAGTGGTACGGACCGTACACTCGCATCTACGCTCTCTATCACTATGGGTCTGCACGCGTATGCGTACCCGTAGTGGTACGGACCGAACACTCGCATCTACGCTCTCTATCACTATGGGTCTGCACGCGTATGCGTACCCGTAGTGGTACGGACCGTACACTCGCATCTACGCTCACTATCACTATGGGTCGGCACGCGCATGCGTACTCGTAGTGATAGTGAGCGTAGATGCGAGTGTACGGTCCGTACCACTACGGGTACGCATACGCGTGCAGACCCATAGTGATAGAGAGCGTAGATGCGAGTGTACGGTCCGTACCACTACGGGTACGCATACGCGTGCAGACCCATAGTGATAGAGAGCGTAGATGCGAGTGTACGGTCCGTACCACTACGGGTACGCATACGCGTGCAGACCCATAGTGATAGAGAGCGTAGATGCGAGTGTTCGGTCCGTACCACTACGGGTACGCATACGCGTGCAGACCCATAGTGATAGAGAGCGTAGATGCGAGTGTACGGCCCTATCACTATGGGTCTGCACGCGTATGCGTACCCGTAGTGGTACGGACCGAACACTCGCATCTACGCTCTCTATCACTATGGGTCTGCACGCGTATGCGTACTCGTAGTGGTACGGACCGTACACTCGCATCTACGCTCGCCATCACGATGGGTACACATACGGCAGCACTCCCACAGTGATTTGGGAACATGCACAGGCCCTCTCAGCAGCAGTACGGCGGATTTTACACATCACTGTGGTGATAGGCGACACACATGTAGGAATAGGGCGGACATACTTGTCCATGGATGGACATACTTGTCCAGGAATGGACATCAAGGCATCGTCTGTGCATTACCACATGTGTGGGGCACAGGGGTCACAGGCTGTGATGTGGAACATGCCTCCTGAGTGGAGAAGGCACCAGATGTATGATGAGATGTGTACATGTGTACTGTGTGAGGGTGCAATGTGTGCCAGGCATGCCCTTGACTCCTTTGACATGTGTGCATGTGGGACTGCGCACTTGGGGTGAGCGTCACTGGCATGGCACGGACACCAACACACGGAAGTGTCCCATTATGCCCGGTACAGGGGTCATGACACATGACTCATCACTACCCACAGTGCACAATGTGACTATGCCATATATGTGTCCGGGATTTACATCGGGTTGATGTTGTAGCACCCTCAAAAGCTGCAGCCGTTGCAGCAACCAACATGTGGCTGTGTGTAGATTGTCATTGCACACTGTTCCCAACACCATGCCACATGTGTTATCGGATGTGAGGTGCACATGTATGCAAGGGACACGGAGTAGCGTGACAAGGCCATGTCAGCAAACTCACAAGGAATGTGTGGGGAGTCATGACATGTGCACCTTCATGGCAAGGTGTGTGGGCTGGACTAGTGTAATGTCATGTGACCTGTGGCTCAAGTGTTCCGCTGCCAGTCTCTGCAATCGGCATCACACTTCTGCTAATGTGTGGGTGTATGTCACTCCTGTCTTGCGTCGGGCAGTGCACTTGCACTGGGACACAGCTATTTTCATGGCGTGGCATGGGGAGGTTCTCAATCACCGTGTGTAGCTGGGTCTTGGAAGGAGTGTCACCTTGCATCCATACGTGTCCTGGGTATGGAGCACATGCCTGACTCCCTATGTGGCATGTGTGTATTGCCAGATTTACATGTGCTCAGTAGACATGAGTTGTTCTCGTAGTGCACTCACTCTTCCTTGTCACTTCCAAATTACTGCAGAGCGCCTCCTGTTGCCCGAAGAATTCCAGACTTGGCCACCATGCAGGAGAATGACACGATCCGGCTCTACCGCTTCACCCAACCGTTGATTCTGGAGCTGACGGCGAGACTGGCACCACACCTGCAACCGCAGCACAGGTATCCTACGGCACTGACACCCCAGCTGAAGGTAATGGCTGCCCTACATTTCCTTGCCACGGGTACCTTCCAATATACCATAGCTCATGTTGGTGGCATGTCCCAGAGCATGTTCAGCGGTGTGCTGCATGATTTCTTGGAGGCCATGTTGATTCACCTGGATGACTTCATCAAGTTCCCAACCCCTGAACAGATGACTGAGGTCAAGCGTGGTTTCTATGCCCTGGGAGGGATGCCCCATGTCATTGGGTCCATAGATGGGACACATGTAGGTTTGGTACCACCACACGCACGGGAGGTGGCGTACCGCAATCGGAAGCACTACCACTCCATCAATGCCCTTGTGGTGTGTCTGTCCAACATGGTGATTTCACATGTCTGTGCTCGTTTTCCAGGATCAGCACACGATGCCTACATCATGAGGCGTAGCGGGATGCCTGATATGATGATGCAGCTGCGCAACGAACGGGCATGTGTTGTTGGTGGGTACAGTCTGTCTGTCCTGTATTCTGTTTGGCCGAGCAGCACTACCGCTTCGCCAGTTCTAACGATATCCATGTGCTTTCCATTTAGGGGACGCTGGCTATCCCAACATGCCTTGGCTGCTGACACCTCTCCGCAACCCCATCACGCCGGCCCAGCTCCGCTACAACACCGCCCATGGCCGGACAAGGCGAGTGATAGAGAGGACGTTTGGCATGCTGAAGAGCCGATTCAGGTGCCTCCACAAGACCGGCGGCGCACTCCCATATGCCCCGGCGAAGGTCTGCAAGATCTTCATGGTCTGCTGCATGCTGCACAACATGGCAGTTGAAAGAGCTGTGCCACTCATCCTGAATCAACATGACGAGGACCATCCACCCGTGGAGGACGAAGGGCTTGGCAATGGGGCTAGTGATGTGGAGGATGTGGAGCCGCAAGAGGACATCCGGACTCGGCTCATACGCGACTTCTTTGCTTAGTGGTGAGTACCAGTGTCTGAGTGTGCACGCCTTGGTCCCCGTGTGGCATGTGTTGTGATGCGTGTCTCCACCTGCATGTATGGCACGTGAGTCAGAGGTGTGTGTGGGTGTGTCACTGGAGTGATGGTGGCAGTGATGGTAGTATTTCCACACTCATAATTGTGACCTAGCATGTTGTCATCCATACATGTGTCGAGTCAATGCACATGCAAGTGGCTGTGCTTTTTGTGGCTGACTTCTTGTGTGTCTCTCTTCCCCAGGTACCTGCGCATGCCGTCTTCTGGTTGCATTGTTGTGGCACTGCTATTCCTCATGGACATGGCATCGTGGGCTGACTCAGCGTTATAGGCACGGACACGTTTGGAAGTCTCCATGGGGTAAGGGATGCATCTGGGGTGTATTGGGTGTGGCAGTTGTTCACGATGTGTGCACACTGCCCCGGTCGGGGTTTGGTTCCTCTGCAGACATGTGGCATCCCCATGGGACACGACATGCAGCTGGGTACACCTGAATAGATGGGCTGCCTGGTTGTCAGTCATCAGTGATGGGATAGTGAATTGTGATGAAGGCATCAATGTGTGTGACACTGCCCTCGGACACATACGGTTAACATTGTCTTGACATGGCGTGGGACTTCCACATCAGCGGATGTATGGTGTATGGCAGTCTCTCCGTGAGCAGCTGTGGGTATTTAGCTGTTATCCGACACTTGTGTGCCAGTTCCATGGCTATCACGCATTTGTGCTGCAGAAGGGGGGTGCCAGTGTTGGAGCCACATGTTACTCCACATGATGTGTTCATGTGTACTTCAAGTTGCCTCTGCAATCCCAAACACATGACTATTAAAGGTGTCCCTATGCCTCCAAGGTGCCTCTTCTCAGTCAATGCTGGTGTGTTGGCACGGTGCATCCTGCATGTCTGGCATGGTATTCCCTGATTGTGGCTATGTGTCAATGTGTCGAGTGGCAAGATGCAAGCTGTGTGTGTGTGCTGAGACTGTGTAATGTGCATGATGTCCATGACTGTGTGGGTATTGTGACATGTGCCATCCCCATGCATCCAACGTTGTCCATGACCCCATTCTCTGCATCCACCGGACTCAAGCTTGCAGGACATGGTTCTGCCACCTGTCTACACGTACCTGGGTGGCCCCCAGGACACGGGCCAGGATCCCTGACCTCTGCGCATGACTGTTGCTGTACTCAATGTGTCTGTCAGCACGGTTGTTCGGCCACCCCCTCAGCTGGTTCTGACCATCACG
Source organism: Triturus cristatus (assembly GCF_964204655.1). Taxonomy (NCBI): domain Eukaryota; kingdom Metazoa; phylum Chordata; class Amphibia; order Caudata; family Salamandridae; genus Triturus; species Triturus cristatus. The sequence goes on from NC_140585.1 coordinate 622,747,361, forward strand.
GGTGTGTATGGTGCTCCATGTCTGTCTTGCCTAGAAAACTGTGACCCATGTGTCCTGTGCCAGACTCAGGCCCCAGGGTGTGGATGGTTGAAGTGAACAGATGACTCAGGCATGTCTAGACTGTACAAGACACATGTTAGGTAATAATGCTACCAGCAGGCATCTACTCTTAATAGTGTGATTTATTATTGTGGGGGGGGGGGCAAAGTGAGGGCCTTTCCGGGATTAGGGAATCCAAAGTTCAGTAGGGGAGTTGGTGTCCTTGCCATTGGAAATCCTCAGAGTCCATGCCACAGTCTTTGTCAACATTGGTCAGCCAGTGACCAGCAGGGCCATGTGGCAGAGAATGTCTCTTGATGCTGTGATGCTGTTGCTCCAGTGGGCCAGGTGCCAGGCCAGGTGTCCTGGGAGATGGTGATGTAGCAGCCACCCTCACGGTCCTTTCCGTGGACGACCCGGCTTCCTGCGGGGAACCTCAGCAGCAGGCCGTGACGACGTCTGGGATGCTCCGTCGGATGTTTCCTCCTCCTCCTCATGATCCCTCCCTGTGGGTGGTGATGTTCTCCGCCTTCTGGCACAGGGAGGGTCGGCCATGGTGTCGGCCATCCGACGGAGTTCAGCGTGAATCCCCTGGGACGCCGTCACTTGCTGAGCCTGTCTGTCCTCCATCCTCCGTTGGTGTAGCTGTAGACAGGCTATTAGCTCCGCATGTTGCTGGGCCTGCTGGACCTTGATCCCCTCGAGGACGGACACAACCTGGGCCATGCCCGTGGTGTCCTGCCGGTATGAGTCCAGGATGTTACGGACATGGGAAAATACCGGATCCCCAGCCAACTGGTCAGGCTCGCGCCTCCGCCGTCCTCCACTCCCGCCACCCCTGCCCACTTGCGTCTGGCCTGCACTTGTGGGCACATGGGGTCTCCGGGACCCCTGAGGGGTGGCATTGGCGTTGTCGCCTGCCTCCTCCTGGGTGCCCGGGACACCGTGTCCCTCCTGGCGAGCCTGGCTGCATTGTGGTGTTGGGGCAGGGATCCTGGGTGTCTCCTGGGAAGTGGCAGGAGTGGGGGTGGTGGTTGGCACGGTTGTACCTGACGCAGGTGCTGCAGGTGGTTGGACACCAGAGGGGCCAGGTCGGTCGGGGTCGTCCGCAGAGTGGTGAGAGTGGTCGCTGCCGGTGGGATCGGTCTCCTGCAGATCCGGGTCCTGTGAGTGTTCCCCCCCAGTGTTGGGGGGTGCAGCACGACGTTGACCTGTGTGTGAGAGAGACAATGTTAATTTGGATCCATGCAACATCCATGTTTCATCCGTTACAAAGTTGGCACATTTCCTCTTGGAATTAGGATCTGTCTTGCATTCCACTCACAGTGCACTTGTGCATGTGTGTGTCCCTTGGGCACCAATTTGGCCCCTTTCACTATGTGTGGCACAGTCTTACTTGCTGCGTCAAGTGTGACTGCAGTCAGCAGTGGAGTGTGCATGTGTGCCGAGCTATGCATTTGCGCCTTCCTTGTAGCACTGTACATGTGCACATGGAGTGGATCCACACACTTATATGATGCAGGTGGCTGTCCTTGTGCTCGTGTACAGGTTGTAACATGGCCCTGCGTTTTGCCATGATGAAGAGGGGGGGTTCTGGCACTGGCCACCCTTGTCTACATGCACGCAGTCCACCTACTGACGAGCAGACATTCACACACACCAAAGGACTGATTTGCTCTCCCTGTGTCTCCCTCCCTCTCTGTCCCCCTCTCCCTCCCTCTGTGTGTCAGCCTCCTCCCTGTGTCCATCTTCCTGTGTCTCCCTCTCTCTCAGTCCCCCTCTCCCTCCCTCTCTGTACCCCTCTCCCACCCTCTGTGTCCCCCTCTCCCTCCCTCCGTGTGTCAGCCTCCTCCCTCTGTCCGTCTCCCTCCCTCTCAGTCCCCCTCTCCCTCCCTCCCTGTCCCCCTCTCCCACCCTCTGTGTCCCCCTCTCCCTCCCTCCGTGTGTCAGCCTCCTCCCTCTGTCCGTCTCCCTCCCTCTCAGTCCCCCTCTCCCTCCCTCCCTGTCCCCCTCTCCCACCCTCTGTGTCCCCCTCTCCCTCCCTCCGTGTGTCAGCCTCCTCCCTCTGTCCGTCTCCCTCCCTCTCAGTCCCCCTCTCCCTCCCTCCCTGTCCCCCTCTCCCACCCTCTGTGTCCCCCTCTCCCTCCCTCCGTGTGTCAGCCTCCTCCCTCTGACCGTCTCCCTCCCTCTCAGTCCCCCTCTCCCTCCCTCTCTGTCCCCCTCTCCCTCCCTCTGTGTCCCCCTCTCCCTCCCTCCGTGTGTCACCCTCTGTCACCTTGGCCCAGCTTCCTGGGCACACACTGTTAGCAGATCTTTGAGTGGCCCTTGGCCTGTTGATGTGAGTTTGTTTCTGATCTCCAGGCACCCATTTTGTCTGCTGTGTGTCTGTGCGCTGCTGCTGTGGTGGTGTGTGCTGCCACTCTTTCACACTGTTGGCTGTTCATTAGCTGCTGTCATGTGCAAAACAGTGCCTTCACCCCCATGTGTTGATGCAAGGCGTCCGCCATTTGCTGGCAAGTCATTCCTGTGTTGGGACACAGTGTTTGTCTGGCTGTGACCTAGGCCATATGGGCAGAGGGCATTGTTGTCTGCTTTGGAGTCGCACTATGTGATTCTTGGTGCCCAGCCTCCCGCCATCCGGGTTACCGTGTCATGTGTTGTTGTCTTCTGTGGCCTGTGACTTGACATTGTCCAGCTGGGTGCATGGGGCATGGTGGCAGCAGTGGCATGTGCCTGCTCATGGAGTGTGGTTGAGTAATGCGATGGCTTGTGGTGGTTGCGTGCCTGTTATTAATTTTGGTTGTGGTTGCAGTTCCCCCCATGTGAGGTGCGTTGTTTGTGTACTCACCCGGGTCTCGGAGTCCTTCTACTCCTTCAACTGCCTCCACCGGCAGTATGGCCATCACCCTCTCCTCCCAGGGATGGTACTGTACGGCTCTGCGGGAGGGCCCTCCTCCGGTGGCGTTGGCCTGGTCGTGTTCCTCCTGCCTCTTGGCTCTGACCCTCCTCCGCAGATCGTACCACCTGTTCTGGCAATCCTGCTTGGTCCTCCTGGTGTCCGCAACAGCATTCACAGCATCGACGATGGTCTGCCACATGGCTGTTTTGGCTGCCTGGCTGGTGCTTCTGACCAATGTTCCAAAGATCTGTGGCTCGACTCTGAGGATTTGATCAACAAGGACCTCCAACTCTCGGTGACTGAACTTTGGATTCTTGGTAGTGGGCATGGTGAGGGGTGTGGGTGGGGATGGTGTGGGTGTGGGGGGGGGTGTGGATGTTGGGGGGGGGTGTGGATGGTTGTGTGTGTGTGTGAATGTGATGAGAGGGAGTTTGTGAGGGTGGTCGTGTGAAGGTGTGCAAGTGTAAGGTGTGGTGTAGCTTGTAGTCTGGTTCTGTGGTGTCTGGCAGCAGTGAGTCTGTTGCAAAGGCTCATGGTTTGTGTGTGTGGGCCCTTTTTATTGGTCCATGGGTGGGTGTGGCAGTTTTTGAATTTTGGGTGGGTGTGTTATAAGGAGTGGTGGTGTATTGGGCCTCTGTTTGTTTTTGGCAGTTGCAGGTCAGTGATTGTGTTATTTTAGTGGTTGTTGGCCATGTTTAGTGGCTGTGTGCCTTTCGAATGGTGTATTCTTGTGTTGTTTTATTTTGTCCTGGTTGTGTACGTGCGTTTTGAGCGTGTGTACGGTGTGTACATGGGCCATTTGGTTGTACGATTTCGTCCTTGTGTGTGGCTTTGTAAGACTCGTACATGCGGTTGTGATGTTGGGGCATGGGGTGCGCTCCGTACTTAGGAGGTTGTGTTGGGGGTGCGCCAGGAACGTACTGGGGTGGGGGTACGACTGGAACGTACTGGGGTGGGGGTACGACTGGAACGTACTGGGGTGTAGGTACAGGGGGGTACGACACGTCCAGGGGTGGGGGTACGACTGGAACGTACTGGGGTGTAGGTACACGGGGGGTACGACACGTCCAGGGGTGGAGGGTGTACATTGACGGTGGTACGACACGTACTGGGGTGGGGGGGTGTACATTGACGGTGGTACGACACGTACAGGGGTGGGGGTACGACTGGAACGTACTGGGGTGTAGGTACACGGGGGGTACGACACGTCCAGGGGTGGGGGGTGTACATTGACGGTGGTACGACACGTACTGGGGTGGGGGGGTGTACATTGACGGTGGTACGACACGTACTGGGGTGGGGGTACGACTGGAACGTACTGGGGTGTACATGGACGGTGGTACGACACGTCCAGGGGTGGGGGGTGTACATTGACGGTGGTACGACACGTACTGGGGTGGGGGGGTGTACATTGACGGTGGTACGACACGTCCTGGGGTGGGGGTACGACTGGAACGTACTGGGGTGTAGGTACAGGGGGGTACGACACGTCCAGGGGTGGGGGGTGTACATTGACGGTGATAAGACACGTACTGGGGTGGGGGGGTGTACATGGACGGTGGTACGACACGTCCAGGGGTGGGGGGTGTACATTGACGGTGGTACGACACGTACTGGGGTGGAGGGGTGTACATTGACGGTGGTACGACACGTCCTGGGGTGGGGGTACGACTGGAACGTACTGGGGTGTAGGTACATGGGGGGTACGACACGTACAGGGGTGGGGGGGTGTACATTGACGGTGGTACGACACGTACTGGGGTGGGGGGGTGTACATTGACGGTGGTACGACACGTCCTGGGGTGGGGGTACGACTGGAACGTACTGGGGTGTAGGTACAGGGGGGTACGACACGTCCAGGGGTGGAGGGTGTACATTGACGGTGGTACGACACGTACTGGGGTGGGGGGGTGTACATTGACGGTGGTACGACACGTACAGGGGTGGGGGTACGACTGGAACGTACTGGGGTGTAGGTACACGGGGGGTACGACACGTCCAGGGGTGGGGGGTGTACATTGACGGTGGTACGACACGTACTGGGGTGGGGGGGTGTACATTGACGGTGGTACGACACGTACTGGGGTGGGGGTACGACTGGAACGTACTGGGGTGTACATGGACGGTGGTACGACACGTCCAGGGGTGGGGGGTGTACATTGACGGTGGTACGACACGTACTGGGGTGGGGGGGTGTACATTGACGGTGGTACGACACGTCCTGGGGTGGGGGTACGACTGGAACGTACTGGGGTGTAGGTACAGGGGGGTACGACACGTCCAGGGGTGGGGGGTGTACATTGACGGTGATAAGACACGTACTGGGGTGGGGGGGTGTACATGGACGGTGGTACGACACGTCCAGGGGTGGGGGGTGTACATTGACGGTGGTACGACACGTACTGGGGTGGAGGGGTGTACATTGACGGTGGTACGACACGTCCTGGGGTGGGGGTACGACTGGAACGTACTGGGGTGTAGGTACATGGGGGGTACGACACGTACAGGGGTGGGGGGGTGTACATTGACGGTGGTACGACACGTACTGGGGTGGGGGGGTGTACATTGACGGTGGTACGACACGTCCTGGGGTGGGGGTACGACTGGAACGTACTGGGGTGTAGGTACAGGGGGGTACGACACGTCCAGGGGTGGGGGGTGTACATTGACGGTGGTAAGACACGTACTGGGGTGGGGGGGTGTACATTGACGGTGGTACGACACGTACTGGGGTGGGGGTACGACTGGAACGTACTGGGGTGTACATAGACGATGGTACGACACGTACTGGGGTGGGGGGGTGTACATTGACGGTGGTACGACACGTACTGGGGTGGGGGTACGACTGGGACGTACTGGGTTGTAGGTAGACGGGGCTATGACACGTACTGGGGTGGGGGTTCGACTGGAACGTCATGGGGTGTACCTAGACGGGTGGGGGTATACATATACGGGGGGTACGTGTCGGACGTACGGGGGCTGGGGGGAGTGTTGGGCGCGTATGCGGGCACATGTCTCCATGGTTGCTGTAGGAGTTCGGTGCGGACGGTGTTTTTTCCATACGGTTGTAACCTCGGACGCACGGGATGGATCGTGATTCCTCGGTCGGACTTGGATTTTCACGTTTGTACGGTAAATCGTCCGAGGACGTGTCGGACACATTTTCCGACCCGAGGACGTGTGGGGAATGATTCCCAGTGCGGTTCGTATGGACTTTTTACCATGCGAATCGTGATTGCCAGTTCGTACGGCACTTGTACGATTCGTACGGTAAAAAGACCCGATACGAGTCGCACGGGGGAATTTTTTGCCGGATCGTGATCGGCACCTATGTCTATAGGATTCCTCATCTTGGGAAGCAGAAGATGTAATTATCACAGGAGAAATATCTACCCTTGGATGAATGTCACGCTTTCTTCAGATAATGGTGGGCAATATGCAAGACCCACTGAATTGCTTTTGTTTCCCTTTTCAACCAAAATTCGAACACTTCGGTTACCGGTTTGCCATTAGATCTCAAATCTTAATGTTGCTGCAATGTCTCTTAGTTCACCGGGTGAAGTTCACAAGCAAAAATAGGGCTCTATTATTGTAACCCTCTACTAAGGAAAGTGAAATGATCCTAGCTCATTTTCCACCCAAAAGTTTAATTTGTATCAAATGTACTGCCTCAGAAAAACACGCTTAATTCATTTTTTTCCCAAACATTGTATGTATGTATACAGTATTTGTACTGTGCAAACCTAGTCAAAAGGTATTAGAGAGCTGTAGAGAGACAACAGCAAAAAACAGCAAAAAACAATCAAAGAGTGACTGGAGGGGATTCTGGGTTCAGAGAGTAGAGTTAGACTGTTACATTGTTGTGAAATAGTATTCTGTAAAGTGCTGTGTCTTCAGTTCTTTCCTAAACTGCAGCAGGTTTGGGGTGGTTCTTCTTCCTGAGTGCATATATGGGAATAGATTGTTTCCTTCTCATTTTTTTGTATTTCTTTACCTACAGCATGATGATGTCCTGACAGAGGGTATGCTTAAAGCCTCTAAAGATGGTAAGCTCATCTGCCAGGTGGGCAAGGGTGCCAGTCATGATAGTTTTGTAGCTGGTGCAGCTGAATTAAAAGATGGTGCAGGCTGGTAAGCAGACCTAATAGAAGTCCATCAGAATGGGGGTGATGTGGTCATATTTCTTCAGGCCCTTGAAGAGGTCGGCTGCTGTGTGTTTTATGCCCTCTGGTGGTTCAGTGTAGAGTCTGGGAAGCAGCGGAGCAGGGCTTTGAAACCATTTAGATACAAGAGTATTCCAAAAGAGACCCTTTTTCTGGCACCATATTTTCAACCAACAACATGTTTTATTTTAAATTATTTCTTATAACCAGTTCTATGCATCAGCTTGATAATAAGCAATTGAAATAGTTTATTGACATTGTACAGTGGCAGATATATTTCATATTATGAGAGAACATTTCTCAAACATTTTTGCAACTTATAGATGTTTCAGTGGCTTTTGACACAATTAGAAAACTGTTGGCAACAAATAATTAACCTTCTATTGAAGAACAACTGGACATTTGTCTAGGCTTTGAGGAATGAGGCAAATGTGTTCTTCATTAATATCAGCAACAAACCGCATCTCGCTGAAATGTATAATGAGAGTCTGGATCTTGACAGGTTCCCCCCATCTCACCGCGAAGCTATGATCACACTTTTGCTTAAGCCAGATAAATCTCCCGAGAGCTGTGATTCTTATAGCCCATTATCCTTAATCAACACCGACAATAAAATCTATGCTAAACTCCTGGCCAACCGCCTCCTTCCTTTGATGTCCTTAATTGCCTGGGCCGAACAATCGGGGTTTATCCCGGGGCGCGCCACCAGGCATAACCTGCGCACCATATTCTCAGTTCTCCACCAGATAAATCCCTCTCTGCCTGCAGTGGCCGCTCTTTTGGATGCGACAAAGGCCTTCAATACGCTGGAGTGACCTTTTCTCTTCTACCTCTCACCACGCTTGGGGTTTAGTCCTGGCTTTATCCCGAAAATACAGCTTCTCTATACATCACCTGCGGTGTGTATCAGAGTCAACGGGCAGGTGACCGGACTCATAACTATCACAAGGGGCACCAGACAGGGCTGCCCCCTATCCCCCATGCTATTCGCAATGGAGCTCTTTGCGGGGCGCCTGCGGCAGCACCATACCCAGCGAGGCATTGGCTTCACGTCCTGCGCCCTGGTAACGCCCATGTATGTCGACGACATCATGATGTACGTCCGAGAGCTCCCATGATCAGAGAGGTTATCCGATTCGACTACCTATCCGGTATACAAATCAACTGGGGCAAGTCTGTTTTATTCCAATTTACAGACGCCACTCACCCATTCGCCATAAAATACCCAATTATCTGGGTTGCAGGTCCCACTAGATATCTGGGCATCTGGTTGACCAGGGATCTTGACGAGTTGTGGAGATCCAATTTCGAGAGAGCCATGGAATGGCTAAAGACCAAGATGCAAGCATGGCAGAAGCTTCAACTTTCCGTTAAAATGGTGGTGCTCTCCAAGTTTTTGTACTTGTTTATGAAATTCCCAAACTATCATTTAAATTTTTTTTAAACTGAAATCCAACATTATCACCCTGGTCTGGGTGGGAAGGCAAGCTCACGTTGCCTATGATATCCTCACACTAGCAAGGGGGGGAATGGGTGCCCTGGATCTTCGACTCTACGCACTATGCGCCCAAGCCAGTTTCCTCCACTTCTGGATACACCCAACACCGTTCCAGCCACATGCCGCTGTCGAGGTGGACCTGGCGTCCCCTTGGCCACTGCAAACAGTGCTTTTCTTGTCATACCAAAACCCCAGGAATGAGATAGATACGGTACAATGCTTGCGCTGGGCCTGGGACCGCCTCCGTAAACACGCTGGCCTGCAAACACTGTCCGCACCCTCTGCGCAGCTAGCATGCTACCCTTCAATCCCCCCTTTACAGACTGCAGGTGTGGCCAGCTGTGCAGCCAGCCTCGGTATGCGCACATATGCAGACATCTACCCTAACAACACATTTCTCACTCTGCCAGCAGAAGGTGCATTGTTAGATAAACTGCTATATTACCAGATTAGAGCCACCTGCAAAAATGACAAACCGACCTTTCCTCTCGCTCCCCAGGCCAGTGCTGCACTCGAACACCTACTCTCCTCAACATCCCGCACAAGATGGGAACCAGGCTCTATGCTTTCTCACTGGCTGCATTCCGCACTGACACGGAGCGCGCCCGCGACGGGTGGAGCAGAGACCTAGCCGGAAACCTCTCTCCTACGCAATGGCAGTACTGCTGCAACCAAATGAAATGCCTCTCTCCAAACTACCGCCTCAGTCTCATCCACTTCAAATACATGCATCAAATATATTGCACCCCCATTACACAAGATGGGCCTGGTGGCTACTGACAATTGTAGGCAATGTTCCGCCTCCGGCGCGGATTTTGCACATCTGGCCTGGGTGTGTCCTGGGGTTTCGGAGCTCTGGATGGAAGTATGCTCCGTAATCAATGAAATCACTCAGGAGTGTGTTGAGCCCGATCCCCTCTTGTGCCTACTGGGCCACGTCAGGGACATTTTAGATGCAAATCGCAAACTTGCGCACTGCCAGGCACTCCTCAGCAAATTCTGGGACTTAATGCCGGCGGTGAGCAGACCTCCAGATATATGGGGTCCCCTCATATCCTATCTCAACAGTTTGGCCTACCCTGATGAACCACCCGAGAACTCTACACTCACCAACACCCAGTTCACTGGGGTGGGGCCAAGTAGGGCAGCGCGAGGGACCACTTAGCCCATTCATGGTCCGCTGATACTGTGCACTCTCATGGAAGCATACACCATTCTACTTGGTAAACTGTATTGTGATGTATATTTTGGAGTATATTGGATGAACTGCTAGCTGCGTCGTGATTGCAAAGTATGTTGCACTGTCTGCCAAATTATATCTGTATACTGCCACATGTTGAATAAAGGTTTTGAAAAACAAAAAAAATAAAAAAAATGTCAGCAACAAAGTTAGTTTACAACATACTGACTAATTGGTGTAACATGTGACATTGATGATACCTTTTTTTATTAATGTATACAAACTAACCCCCACAATACATAGGACTAGTACAAAGGATCGACATTTATGTATTTTCCGCATTTTTTAAATAAATAAAATGTTTGAACTAAAGCCTTGCAGAGCTCTGAAGCCTATGTGGTCTAATTAATCTGCAGCTAGCCTTTACTAATTGCTGCCTGGAGCCTGCCTTGAACCCTCAGAGACCTGCCCTGGTGTTTGTGCCCTTCTTCATCACCTGGACTCAGGACTACTAGAGTACGGACTGCTTTGCTGCCTGCCTTGAACGCTCAGAGGCCTGCCCTGCTGCATAAGCTCTGCTTCATCATTTGAAACCAAGACTATCAGAGTATTTTCATAGGCTAGTTTGATGCCCTCCTTTTGAGAACCACAGGGACAGAACAGCCTCCTACCATTTTGAACCCTCAACTTGACCCAGCCTGTGTTAGCCCTGAACCCCCCAAGTAGTGCCCCTCCAGTCCTGGAGTCTTGGTTGTGTTGTTAAAGGTGCCCAGATATACAAAATCCAAAACTTGGGAGAGAACATTTTTGGCTATAAACTGCTCTGAGAACCAAGGGCAGACTAGGACCAAACTGCGCATCGATCCGCCCAAGGTGCATTGCTGGTCAGGCTAACTTAACGGTAGCTCCTGATACGTTGTTCTCTGCAGCAGCAAATCCTATTCAGCGTTCCTTCGCCAAAGAGGAACATGGCCTCTTGTCTGCTGTAGCATCCTGCCTCATCCCACTGTGGATCTCTGACTTCCAAACTTAGTCCAAACATTGAAATCTACATCGTGTCTTTGTGCAGCAGCTCCCTGATGATGAAGTTCCCCCCTCGGACACCACCTGAAGCTTGCCCTGATGAACTTTACCTTCTCAGAGGTTTTTCTTCCCAATTTCATCTAAGTCGAAGGTATGCACTGACCGGGCTCAATGCACTTCTTGCATCTGACCCACACTCATCGCGGTCAGCCATATTTTACTTATGTTGTGTTTTCACTTTGTTACTGTTTGGATGCTGCATAAATACTTGACACATTGCCTCTAAGTTAAGTCTGACTGCTTTTGTGCCAAGCTATCTAAGGCTGAAGCACAGGTTAATTTAGGACAATTTGGGGTTTACCCTTACAGGGATTGTGGCTATTGCTTGAAAAGAGGTCACACACCCCCACCCCGACTTTAACCAATAACACAATTTCTTACAGTGGGGATGGTGGCTTTCAATGGCATAAATATAGTTAATGGTTAGGTTCACAGAAAGGTATATATATGCAGATTTAATACTTCTCACTATTCACTGAGATGGATAGTAGTATGACGGAATGCCGTACCAGTCATAGGCTTCCAGTTGTACTATTTCTGGGACTGCCATGAGAAATGGTTTCTTGTTGCTTTTTCTCCAATACAGAATTATACACTCAGTACAGTTCTGCAGAGGGAAAAGGCTGCACCGGAGCGGTTGCATTTTTTTTCCTATTTCCACAGGTAAAGTCATCATTCTCAGAGGAGAAATCCATTCTCTTATTACCAAATGAAGCTCGGATATTCTGTTCCCATTGGTGGAAAAGGGTCAGAGATCAGTTTCTCAATAGCCAAACATTTACACATGTGTGGGTAGGAAAAATCTCATACAGCAAACTACCTGTGCTAGAATATGAGCCAAAGTCAGCCCTGGTGCACAAATTCATAATTTATAATATATTACTTAAACATCTTCAGGGTTGGATCAAGGCAGACCATACAGCCTAGAAAGTAATTCCCTATCATGCATTCCACTATGGAAAAGTCAGGGTGCCCAAATGACCAGTTTGTTCCTGTAAATACCACCTTGACACACTCAATCCGCATCCCTTGACCTGTGTAATTGGAGTACAATTACACAGACGTAAGTCCCTTTACCTGCTAACTGTCCTTTTCTAGCTACTTGACAGGTGCAGATGCTGCAATTTTCGTCGTAAAGATTTGTACACATCTAAAAATGGCATTGTGATTCAGGCCCTAGGTATCCTCGTGCCTACACAATTTTTTAGTCTTGCAATAAAAGAGCTACACCTCAACATTCCTAATGCAAGCGACATCTTTTGATGAGAGCATCTCTCCACTCCTTTTCAAGCCAGGAAAAGCTGCCATTTAAAATTGGAGAAGATTAAGAGAGGTTGAGATACAGAAACAGAATTTTAGTGAACATATAAATTCTGCTCTATATTTCAAATTTTAAATTGTTTGCCTTTCTAGGAGCAGTAAAATTAAACATCTTGATTCACGTATCCAGGAAGTGATATCTGGGGCATCCCCGCCCCCTGCGCACGCGGCCGTTCACTGCGCACCCGGATGCCGTTCCACATGACGGCTCCCAGGGTCCGAGTGCCGACGGATTCCTGTCGTTGGAAAATGAGGCATGACTGATATTTTGGCAGCTCTCCATTGTATGTACACACTAACCAGACGGGCATTCTTTGCACGCCACGATATAAAGGAAATATAATTGATAATTACAACGAATAATTGAACATTATCTTTATGATCTCTAATATGCTTCCATACGGAGTCAGCTCGATTCATCTTAAAAGCCATTAGCTTCTGAAAATGAGAATGCAGCGAAGCACCATTACGGGTCATGATGGCATCATTTGTATAGTAAACATGTGTTCTGCATCATCCCAGGAATTCCAGGGCAGTGGAGAGATTTAGGCAAACAAATAATAGAATAACAATCAGCGTGATAAGAAAAGGTTATTCTCAGCACAGCGGGAACCAAATCCGCGTGCACATTTTGAGCACATCGGGAGACAATATTGATGGTGAGACAAGTACGGGGCGGACTTGAAAGGGTGCAAAGTTAATAAGAGATCAGCCTTACTTTCCACAGGACACTGAGTTCCGTATCTAGGCTACACAAGTGCGGATACAGCACAGATCGATGACTCCTCCCACTAGAAAGGCAGGAAGATACAGTCTGTGCAAGGATTTACTGCTTGGTTTGTCCACCTCCGGAAGTGTTATGTTTAGTTCTATGAGATACTTAAATGATAACATTTTTTTTTTTTTGCAGAGTTTTATATAGCGCGAACTTGACCCGAATCCAATCAGGTATCATAGCGCTTTACATAGCACCAGTTACGTTACATGAGGACACACATTCATTTCATCGCCCAGGCCATCCAAATCAGTCACTTGGCCAAAGTTCCCTATAAAGACAAGGTTTTGCTCACAGGCCAGGGATCCTTTTTGGAACAGCATCCGCTGCCATTCAAAAGCTTCCCTTTGAAGAATGCCTCAGGGTTAGCAAGAGTAAGCAGAATAGAATGCATCCATTCCTGATTGGTTATTGCTTGAAATGTGACCCTTGTGCTTTGTGTTTGGCGCCGTGGGACTGACCTAGCGTCACGATGTCCTGTACCTACAAGCTCTGAGATGCCCTACCAAGTACTGTAATCCTGTATTGTAATTTGTTTTATATAGTTCCTTATACCCCATATCAGGCATCATATTGCATTCCTTTATTGGTACCATAGGTTGTGGATGGTTGAAAGAATGTTGTTGTGTTCTATTTTGGAAGTGTGTTGGTGCTATATGAGATCACCAGAGTGGTGTTCTGATCTTGCCATATATTGCTGCACTGAAACGCGCAGAACGTCAAAAGAAGTTACATATAGTAGCTGTGGTCTATTTAGTCAATATATTGTAAATATGTGTACACCTAGGTGAATAAGTATTAAGTAAGACCTGGCACCTTATTTCACACAACCATGAGTTATTGCTTCAAGGTGATGAGCCAATAACACAGAGGGAGCACTAGCAACAAATGATGTTGGTTATAGGAGAAGTACTGTGCCCGAATGTGTCCTCTTCAGACACTGCTAAAATAATCCTTAATTCCTTATCAAGATTGCCCACTGGGCCTCTTTAATGACATTGAAGCATTGCCACCATGCCAATAGCCTGCTCCCATCCAAAAAGTGACTTGCTTTCAAATATTGTTTACTGTGAAGTGCTTCATGGTGACCATAAATGTGGAAATGGATGAGTAAGTTAGCTGAGTGGGTTGGGGAGGGTGTGGAGGTGAAGCAACACAGCAGGTGGGGGAAAGCAACATGGAGGGTAGGATGTGAGGAAACATGAGAGAGAGTATACAGGAGTAAAGGGGAAAATGCGCAGGCAAAGGAGAGCAATGTGCGTCGTGGGGGTGCAGCTCACAGGTGAGTGAAAACAACACAAGTGTTGGTGGAGGGAGAGAAGCACATAGGCGAGAGAGAGCAGCGTGGGGTTGAGAAAACCACACAAGTGAGGCAGCTTAAAACACATGCATTGCACTCACATGGAGTGCTTAAACCAAAAGAAAGAAGTAGCTCCCTAAATGTGAGCAGAGGAAGCTCAAAAGCGAACCAATCAAAGAGATGATAAAGAGGCTATGCTCCATTCAAGGGACAAACAGAAGATGGACAGGCTGAAACAAGGAAAGCCATTGAATAGAAAGCAATACATTAGGAGTGACAGTAAAGCCAACAAATAGTAAGAATGGATGGACTTGAAAACCATATATGTTCTAGGGAAACCCCCATTATGTCTTTTGCAACCACCCAGGAAGTGGTAAGAACTTGTCCGGAAATAGAAAAACATCATCATATCAAGGCAGGATGAGTATACATGAACAGTACAATCCCTCCTTTTATTGCTTAAATGGTTGCCTAGGAATTTATAAATGGGGGCGACTAAAGAATGGCTGAGATTAGTTCGAGCATTTCTTCCATTACTTTGTTGTCTGTTGCACTTGACAAAACAATGGCATAAAGGTAGCGGGATAATCCACTGAAGCCAATAAAATGGAAGAGAGTGCCACATACAATTCAATGCCATGCCTGGCGTAATCGCGGTAAAAAAATGGTGGAGCTTACCATGAGCCCAGCTTACCATGAACCCAATGCAACCACCCCGGTGCGAATGTGTAAATGCATTCTGAAGGTGTACAACTAAAGTATGTAAACTCGGACACTGGCAACATAGCACACTTATTCATAATTATGAGAGAACCAGAAAATCTCAACAGTCATTTATCTCATTTTAGACTAGGTAGAAGAACATAGTCACAACAGAAATGCTATTGTACTACGGAGTGAGCAAAATATTTACTATTTCAATTTAAAAAGTCACTGGAGCGAACATTTACTTAGTCAAGGTCACTGACAATCTCAGCGTGCATCTCAACATCCCATGCATGGATGGATCACATGCACTATTTCGGCCTCCTTTCCACAGCTCAATGCACGTGGGACATCGCCAGCACATCTTTTGATATGGTCAAATGACCACTGATGATTTGATTATGGCCAACCATCAAACTACATTTATTTTCTTTTGATGAATCATATTTGAAGTTAGGTCCCAAGTGGTGAAAGTGTAGCATTTGTAGGCTGTGAGAGCAAAATGTCTGAACTTCCCATGTGTGCTCGGTTCAAAAATTACGGATCAGGCCAACCTCGATTTCTAGTGAAAATCATTATTTAACCTGTGAGACATTTCATAATAAAAACAGATTTTTTTTTCTTGAACTTAATTTCTTCAGCACGCAATACACCCAAATTGTGGCACATATAAGAAAGGGGAATTTGCGAATGTATTTTATATTAAATTGTTTGGCCAGATGAAACTTAACAATGCTCCTCTAAGCAATCAGGAGAAATTATGTGTTGATTTGCTAGAAACTATATTTTTTCATTTTTGATAATACTGCTGCAAATGATACCCATAGGTCTAGCAAGGTTGTCCCCTTACGTTCTAGAAATGGTTTCGCCTCTGCATCATCCCACAACTGCAGCTGTGGATTCTCTGGGACAACCACAGCATGGTCGGGAAACACAGCCTGGCTGTCTGCGAGTGACCCAACGTTAGGGGCAGCCTGTCCCAAGAAGGCACATATAGAGGTGGAAGTAGATAGTGGAGACTTAAAACACTGCATCTGGTCTTCTACAAATAAATATTACGCAACCTTTTCCTCAATTTCTTCCTGCTGGTGAGATGTAAGAACCAATAAAGCTTTGCAGAATATTCCTTGTGGCAATGTTCACACTGAGCAGAAGTGGATTTTGCACCTATGAAATGTGATGCAAAAGGGAAAAGGGGAAAATACAAAGTATCATTCATAAAGTGAGACAGCACTGCTATACTCCTTGAGCGCTAATGGAGAGTTTGGACCATGTCATATTTAGATCTTGTGTCCGCGGAGATGTTGCAGGGGTTGCTGAATCTTGGACTTGCACTTAGGTGCTGGATGAATGTAAAGACCAACATGTGCACTGAGAGAGAAAAGCCCAATCTGTTAACATGCGACAAAACACCACCAAATCACCCTGCCTCCCACAAACTCTGCAGACAATAGCGCGTTGGAAAATTGGGATACTTTGGGTGACAAGCAGTCATTGCATGGGGCACAGGGTCAAACCTCACTGCTAGGGCCCTTATCCTCACCTTCTCATTCGTTGCATTTGGTGGAAGGAGATTTCTGCTGATCGTATGGGCAGCAGGGGCAGGTAGGCAAATAGATATGCAGGATGCTTTTGTGACTAGGCAGACAGGTTCTTGGTAAACACCAACCATCTGGTGCCCCTGCCACAATGCTTTTGCACACTGACAGGGATCTGTCTGAGTTCTGCTCGATGCTGTAGACTGAACCATATGCATGCTTTAGACAACATCCTCTCTAACACCCTGCAGGCATCCAGAGTCTATTGATTTAGAAGATCTTGTGGTGCGTAGAGCACAACCATGTTGCGAGGGACCCTGTACCATTCACCTTCCCATTCTCCCTCCAGCCTTGCCAGAAAATGCAACATTTAGTTAAAGGAACGATGGCACCAAATCAATTAAATGTGAACGTAATTCTCTGCGAGAAGACAAAATTTCCAGGAATTGTACCAGTGACAATAAGAAAAACTATTTCTCTCAGAATAAAAGACAATTTAGAGAGTTTCCCCCCACCGGGGTAATCCAAAACAAGTGTTAAACACAGAAAACATACAGGGAAATAACAAAGAGTAACCAGTAATTATATGCAAAATTAGGGTTACTAATTACAAGAACAAAGCACGACTGCAGCCAAATAAAGGGGGTATACAAAACGCCAGAAAAAGCAACATTGGCACAGAGTGATACAATCATTTGAGAAGCCAGGTTTACAATTTAGGTATCTTGTTTCATAGTCTGCAATCCAAGCACTAGAACGTATTGCCTCTCATAACTGTTAAATGGAGTTCTATTGTATTAAAGAGATTTGAGATGAACTACACTTTTTGGCCTGCTTGTAGTTTAATAACTTGTTTATTGAAGACAACATCTCATGTTGTGATGCAGCACAGACTATTTGTTGCAGGAGAGGATGTGGCCATATGGCTACAGTAGTCGACCTCGGAGCTGGGGAACTGGGTTCCAATCTCGGCAGGAATGCTCAGCATCCTATGATTCTGGGCAAATCACTTAATCTCCCTGTTGGACTTGGCCCTTTTTGCAGGGTCAGCCCTAAACTTTTGCCTTCTCCTAGCCTTTTTTTAGGTCTCGCTGAGCCCAGCGCATGCGCTGGCTCGAAGAGACATTTTGTATGTGGGCATTTCAAAGTGCTGCTGGCTGGCCTAACGCTTGCGTTCACGCGATCGTGCACGCGCGCAGCCGGCCGCCAGCAGCACTTTGAAAACTCGTGCGTCATCGCGATCACTTTCGCTTTCAGAGCGATCGCGATCACGATGACGCACGCGCACACACAACTCCCGCTTCTCCCCCTCCCCCACCATATATTGCATCTCCAGCCGCTCGCTCGCGGCCAACGCTTGTTTAAGTGTTCCTATTAGTGTCCTGCTAAATCCCCACGTCCCCGCTCCTCCCATTGGCTGCTGCTGCTCCTACAACGTAAATGGCACCACTTTCACTTTAAGCATTCCTTTATTTAGTTATAAAATGTATCCCGCCAAAGCTCTCCTCTGGCTGACTGCTGCTGCTCCTACAACGTGAACAGCGCCGCTTTCACTTTGAGTGTGCCTTTATTTATTTTTTAAGTGTTCCTATTAGTGTCCTGCCAAATCCCCACCTCCCCGCTTCTCCCATTGTCTGCTGCTGCTCCTACAAGGTAACCGGTGCCGCTTTCACTTTAAACGTACCTTTATTTATTTATGAAATTTTCCTGTTAGTGTCCCGCCTAAGCCCCTCCTTCCTGCTCCACCCGCTGGCTGCTGCTCCTTAGTTTCCTTATTGCGATAAGCGATTTGGAACCCTGTTTAGCAGCCCCAAACTCCATTGACAGTAATTTACACCATGCCTTTTTAAATTACTTCTCCTTTGGTATTATGCAGCACTCTTATAGGTAACACCTCCATTTTGTTAGGCAGGAATTGGCAGTTATCACCACCCTGGTTGGCACAGGGTATACATTAAAAGCGAATCTATCACACTTATACTCTAAGAAATATAATGTATAATTTGATGTATTTTTGATCCGTTTAATATTTTTGTGTCTTTGCTTTCTTTGTCCCGTTGTATAGTCTATCCTGCTAGTTGCACAATATTGAGATAGCCCTGCCCTCGCAGCTTCAGCTATGTTGATGCCCTTTGACCTCATGCTAAAAACGTGCCTCAGTTGCTAGGGGAAGCGATGCTTGGCTTCAGCCTCACTGAGTGCAGGAAAAACTGGACCCAGCCGCACAGTCTGCTTGTGCACAAGTCTATGTTTTCTTTTCACCCCTGCCCTTCCTGTCTGTGTAATCAAGAGTGACCATCATAACTTGAGAGCCCGTGCAGTAATATAGAAGTTATTGCTGGAGTCCAATGTTCTATATCATAGGATTTTCTGTGTGTCTCCTCTTGTGTTTCAAAATGCACATTTAGTGAAATGCAGGAAATGTTGCTCTTTCCTCCTTGTAGTACGACTGGCAGTGCATAGCATAATAAGTAAATAATCACAGGTGTTGTGATCAACTGATAGCGCTCATTTGATGTTTCGTTTACAGTGACTGGGCAATTATAAAATTACTGAAATTATTATTTTGCTTGGTTCCCTCTCAGTTTACCTGTACGGACGTACGTGCACACAGAGAAGCGTTTTTTGTGAGCCAGGGCGTTGTGTTTGTGTTTTGGTCAAAATTGAGGCATGTCCATAAATGCCACATAAATTATATTTACTGTAAAATACTTGCTTAGTTTATTTAAATGATATTCTTTGCTGCTGATGCTTTTCATGGCGCCGTATTTTCTTATGCATCCGAGTGCATTTTGTCCTAACCTCACAGGATGCTTGTTAACCGCTTAGCATGTCAGAACACCACACAAAATAGGTTTTTTTGTAAATGTGCTTTGAAAAATATTTACATTTACAATGCCAGTAGCGTTAACTCTCATTTCTAAATGATCACTCCACTGCAAACAAAATAACATAAGTAAAAAACATTGTCATTTACAACGCCATTAGCACTAACTTTCACAAATGCGAGACCAATTGCATTGCAAAGCCTGTGTTTGTTACTGAGGTTTCCTGGTAGTCATTGTACCATTTTATTTCACCACGCGCTGTATGTGTACAAAGGGGCATTGTTCATATGTCCCACCAACTGAGGCCGGAGGGTAACCATTGTGTTTTTTTGGGCTGCACAGGAAAATCACATCAAGACTAACTAGCAGCATTTTAATTTATCCACTAACATTTCTGGGGTCGCCATGTTTTATTGTTTTTTTGATTTTTTGTTACCACTCTTTTTCTCTTGTTGTTTTTCTACTCCCATCTTTCATCTCCTCCTCTGTCCTAGTACACATCTGTTCCACAGAGCACGCCCCCTGCTCTCACGTCTGTCTTTCTCTTCCTGTGTGCACCTCAAATACCGCAGAGCATATATGTTAATTTCCAGAAACGTACACAAACTTCTTTGTAGGCTCCACTTATTTTTATATTTAGTTACAGTGTATCAATCATTTAAAGTATTATTCTTCAAACCACTCCTAAGAGCTCAAATACCACGTTCACTGCCAAAACTACTGCCACACTTATAATCACTACCACACAGTCCATTGCAGTAATATGCAATAATATACTGCATGGCTAACAACTTATAAGGTCCTAAAGGCGAGGCCGATTGCATTGCAAACGCTTATTTGTCTATGTTGCCTGTTAACGTAGACTTCCTTCATAGGCTGGCAAGTTTCCCGCCGCCACAGACCGTATGCATTGGTTTCCCTCACTATTGACTTGCATTCACATATCCCTCCATTACTCCTGAGTAGCGCATTTCTGAGTGACACCCCGGGCTCTTTAGAAGTGGATGTATCCAATCCAGTGCTTTAAATGTGATGAATAATGTATGTGTTGGTCGGGGGCAGGTGCCTCTAAAGGGGGCACGACAAAAGAAGCACAACTTGGAATGTTTCCAAGGAGGGTGGCCTATACAATGAGAGCGTCGCTTAAAACATGTAAATCACAGTGTGTGCCTCCTGGCTGGTATGTATGTGCTTCTGTGAGGTTTCTGTTGTATCCAGACATGTAATATAACGGACCGATGCCTAAAACAAGCCAGAACGTTTGTCTTTGCCAATGCATGTTAGCATTATCAAAGAAAACGCCCTTTTCTCCACACATTCTGAAATCCTCTTTCTGCATATCTTTCATATCATCTCTTTCATCTTCAGCACCATCTTTTCACTCTCTTCTTCTGCATGTACCTCCTTTAATCCTATACACTTATACACCGCACGCACACTCACACACAACCCACAAACAGCTGAACCATTCATGCTTAAGCAGCGCATTTTATTTTCCCTTTGTCGCTGTCAGTATTTCTGCAGCTGTGTACCTCCATTACACTCTTCCTTATAAAGTCACAATGGCAGTTTGCACATAAGGGACCATCGCTCTAAAGTGAGGCCAAGGATTGTCGGCGTCTCTGGTCCGAACACAGGTCTGATCCGCTGAATGCACCGTGAGAAACTCGCACCGAGCCCGAGGGCCACAGTTTTTAATCGCCCCCCATCATGAATACCCACTCACAACCTGAACTCTTAGAGGTGGCTCCATTCACAGTATGCGTTATACAAGAGTTATGTTGCATGGAAAATAACAACAGAGACACATCTGGAAAAAGCAAATTGGCGTAGGAAATGCGAGATAAAGTAAAACGTGAAATGTAATTGAGAATTGATTCCTGAGATTAGTTACCAGAGGGTTTAAATCGTTGCTGGGAAATCAATTTGTATTTTTTGTTTTTTTTTGCTTTTAAAGTTAATTGCATGATTTGAAGCCCTTATAAGGACCCAATTCAAAGAAATTCTGAACCCGACAGGTACAGACAGGTTGACAAGGACGCAGGTAGACATGAATGTGGACTGGAAGAACAAGCATTTGCAATGCATATAGGTCTCACATTTACGTGAGTTTAAGCTATTGGCATTGTAAATGACAATGCCTTTTATTTATGTTTTAAAAACTAAAACAAAAATAAAAGGCATTGTCATTTGCAATGTCAATAGCTCAAACTTGCGTAAATGTGAGACCTATTGCATTGCAAATGCTTGTCTGACATGGTGTTGGTGGTTTTAGGACTCTGGGCACTTCAGCACTGCTGTCCAGTGTAAAGTGCATGTGCTCTCTATGTTACATGTGGTAAGATTGGTCTACACCTGTTTGGCCTATTTGATTTACCTGCCAGTCCCTTGTAAAGTGGTATCTCGTATACCCAGGGCTGGTAACTTAAATGCTACTGGTGGCCTTGCAGCGCTGATTGCACCACCCACCAATGTAGCCTTTCAAACCTATCTCAGGCATTTGCCATTGCAGGGCCTGTGCGCGCAGTGTCACTGCCGCTGTGACGTGGCACCTAAAGTGTGTGCCATGTCTGTGACCCCCCTTTTACTGCATGTCAGTCACCCCCAAGGTAGGCCCTAGCTAGCCCTATGAGCAGGGTGCATTGTAGGTAAAAGATAGGACATGTACCTTAAGTGTGTGACATGTCCTGGTAGTGACAAACAGCCATTTTGGTTTCTTACTACTGTGGGGCTGCCCTCCCATAGGAAATGCATTGGGGATTCCCTGATAAGTGTTTCGGTGGTAATACCTGTTATGAGAGGAGCAGCATGGTCAAGTTTAGTATATTTGGAATGGTAATAATAAATGCTGCGCAATGGTGTGCGCAGATTTATTATAACTATTTTAGAAATGCCACTTTTAGAAGCTGGCATTTCTGTGTGCTATGTGTCTGCCTGCCTGATGTGAATTGCATGTCTGGTTTTTGAGTGACAGGGTCTGGGGAGGTGTGTGTGGCTCCAGGAGGGGCAGGGTGAGTCAGCAGTAGGCTGAATGGGACAACTACATTTGGAGTAGTGGGAGGAGTAGTCCCCTGACCCTGAATAGGATTGTGCCTGCCCTGTAGAATGCTGGCTCGGCCCCCTGTGGTTTGTCTGATCACCGAGCCCCCACCTGACAAAGGGGAAGAGGAGCCTGGTAAACAGAGTGCTCCGATTCCCCCCTGAACCAGTTTTTGCTGGTTCCCCCAAGCCCTGTACTGCAGACAAAGGCAAGAGGTGATATAAATATAGGGGCTGTGACCCCATGATGGTGTGCTGTTCTTGTGCTGAGGGGGGCCTGCTGTTGCTGCTGGGGCCCAGGAAGAGCCGCCACAAGGGCTTGCCTCCCTGCTGGAGGGCCCTGTGTGCTGGCCTTCCTGGGCCCAGCTTTGCCCCTTCCCCTCTAAGGACATTTATTGCATCCAGCGCCTTGTGAGAGCTACATTTAAATGGCCCAAGAAGAGGAGCGTCGTAGGGATTCCCCTGTGATGCTTCATGGAGCGGGTACCCACCCCGCATTTTGCCAGCCGAGCGGGTGCCCACCACGCTTTTGTGCTTTTAATTGATGGCAGGTGCCCACCCCGCATTGTCACTGTGTTGGCGGGTGCCCACCCCGCTTATATGATTATTCTCGAGCGGGTGCCCACCCCGCATTGCCACCGTAAAGAGGAGCCGCGGGCACAGGAAGTCAGGCGGCCTTGCCTGACTGTGGGTGGGGCCTCTGAGGCAATACCTCCCTGGAATTCCCCGGGTGTCTAGTTTTCAGAAATGTGTGGGTTTGGTAGGTTTCCCTAGGTGCCGGCAGAGCTAGGTTCAAAAACTACAGCTAGCCGTTTTGCCAAAAAAGGGTCATTTTTCACTGTGAAATTGTGGTGTGTCAACGTTGCGTTTTGCGCCGTTTCCTGTCATGGGCACTAGGCCTACCCACACAAGTGAGGTACCATTTTTTGCAGAAGACATTGGGGAACGAGGCGTGGGTAGAAATTTGTGGATCCACGCAAATTCCAGAACTTTCCACCACAGAAATGTGAGGAAAATGTGTTTGTTTGGGCAATTTTTTAAGTTTGTAATTGATTCTGGGTAACAGAACCTGGTCAGAGGCAGTCAAGTCACCCCATCCCAGATTCTTCTGGGTGTCTAGTTTTCAAAAATGTATAGGTTTCCCTAGGTGCCGGCCGAGCCAGGGTTCAAAAACTACAGCTAGGCACTTTGCCAAACAAGGGTCATTTTTCACTGTGAAATTGTGTTGTGTCCACGTTGCGTTTTGCACCGTTTCCTGTCGCGGGCACTAGGCCTACCTACGCAAGTGAGGTATCATTTTTCTCGGAAGACTTTGGGGAACGCGGGATGGGTGGAGAATTGTGGATCCACGCAAATTCCAGAACTTTCCACCACAGAAATGTGAGGAAAATGTGTTTTTTTTGGCAATTCTTTTAGTTTGTAAGGAATTCTGGGTAACAGAACATGGTAGGAGCCAGTCAAGTCACCCCATCCTGGATTCCCCTAGGTGTCTATTTTTCAAAAATGTATAGGTTTGCTAGGTTTCTCTAGGTGCCGGCAAAGCTAGGGTTCCAAAACTACAGCTAGGCACTTTGCCAAAAAAGGGTCATTTTTCACCGTGAAATTGTGGTGTGTCCACGTTGCGTTTTGCGCCGTTTCATGTCGCGGGCACTAGGCCTACCAACACAAGTGAGGTACCATTTTTCTAGAAAGACTTTGGGGAACGCGGGGTGCGTGAAAATTTGTGGATCAACGCAGATTCCAGAACTTTCCACCACTGAAATGTGAGGAAAATGTGTTGTTTTTGTCAATGTTTTAGGTTTGCAATGGATTCTGGGTAACAGAACATGGTGGGAGGCAGTCAAGTCACCCCATCCTGGATTCCCCTGGGTGTCTAGTTTTCAAAAATGTATAGGTTTGCTAGGTTTCCCTAGGTGCCGGCAGAGCTAGGGTTCAAAAACTACAGCTAGGCACTTTGCAAAAAAAGGGTAATTTTTCATTGTGAAAATGTGGTGTGTTCACGTTGCATTTTGAGCCGTTTCCTGTCATGGGCACTATGCCTACCCACACAAGTAAGGTACCATTTTTATCGGGAGACATAGGGTAATTCAGATTTGTACAGCAACTGTTATTACCTATTGAGTTCCAATGCATTTCTGCCTTCCAAATGAAAGACAATGTGTAAAAAAGAAGTCATTTTGAGAAATGACCGATAATTCTCATGCTAGTATGAGTGTTCCCAATTTCGGAAATGTGCAAATATCTACTGTTTCTAAACTCTATATTTTGTTCCCATTTCAGAAATACAGAGTTGTCTTTCATACCAATTTTCCCATGTGTACATTTCCCCAGAGTAGTTGCTATATACCCGCTACATAACAAAAAACCATTGCAAGTCACTGATCAGTTTTTGGCTCTGGGTTCATCAGGTTCTTGGTGAATCTACAAGTCCTATATATCCCCACAACCAGTAAGGTTCTGCGGATGTAACGGTACATTGCTTTCAAAGAGCTGTCATAATTAGAAGAAGTTACAGGTGAAAACGTTGACACAAAAAGCTGTTTTTTTCAACTAATTTTCAATTTTTCCTATATTTAACTGTTAGTTTTTATAAAGAAACCTTGAAGGATCTACACAAATGACCCCTTGCTGAATTCAAGATTTTGTCTACTTTCCAAAAATGTATAGCTTTCCAGGATCCATTATTGCTTTCATACCCATTTCTACCATTTACTGGAAGGAGGTTGAAAGCACAAAAAATAGCAAAATAGGCTATGTCCCAGAAAAATGCCAAAACTGTGTAAAAAATGTTGGTTTTCTGACAAAAGTCCGCCATTTCCTAAATACTGGGAAAATGGTGATTTCAGCCCCACAAACCCTTTTTTGATACCATTTGTAGGGAAAAGCCCAGATGCTTAGGGGGGGGGGGAAGGCCTAGCAGCGAAGGGGTTAGAAACACTATTTACCAACTAAGTGCTCAGACTGATACAGAAAATGTAGAACCTTTAATCAAGTGTTGTTGCACATAATATAGATCTCAACATTTTATTGTCTACTTTTGTATAGCACAGGTTATATTCCATATCTGGCTGAAAATATCAGTTTCTACTGTTGACTCTCACCATAATGAAATTTACATTCCTACGGAGTAGGTCACCAATTACATGCCAAGATTGCTCATCAGCTGCAAAATTTATTTCGCTTTAATCATGTAAATTAGATTTGTGAGCTAAAAATGACAGCATGTTATTTTAATAGAAAAGTAGCGCTTTTGATGGCATTATCCGTTAATAATATAGTTTGAGCATTGACTGACTATGAACCCATTGCATATCTCTCAGATATAAATCCATGCATGCATTACTCCTTTAAAGGGTAGAATTGGAATGAGTCCAGAACGTAAAATATTAGTGCCACTGGACCGCTTAAATGAACCAATAAGGTTGAGTATATTTGAGCTCTATAATGCCTCTTAGAACCAGACCTTAGGTGCACATATGTTGCCCTATAATGACGGTGTAGGACAATCTGACCAATGTGCACACTGGTTGGGATGCAGTGCACTGCGTATGCAGCACCCAGCTAAGTCCATGAGCTTTGCTGGATATAATAAACAGTCACAACGAAAAACGTGCTGTTTTTAAGATTTCACAGATGAAGCACTTCTCCCAAAAGGTGCACTTCACAGAAAGGACAATCAGCGGAGCATGCAGCAATCCATGTGATAGATGTCTGTCCCCCTGGCTACTGCCACAGCTGTCACTCCTCAGGCAAAGGATTCCCTCACAAAAATCTTGCAATTTGCAAATGGTAATCAAATGTCCTTGCTAGTGGGCAGTGCTGTAGCTATCCCTATGGGTGCCCGCGGCGGTCCCTGCATTTGCCACCCAGCGGCGGCCGCAGTGATGAGGAGGATGCAGGGGGCTGTTGTTGCCCTGAGACGGCTGCAGCCCCCAAAACTTATGCCGCCCTGTGTGGACCGCCCTCCTCTAGCTACGACCAGCCGCGGTCCATGCAGGTAACAGCGGTGGGGCCGTGGGGCCATGTAAGGGGGGTTTCAAGGGATGATGCAGAGGGAAAATTAATTAATTAGTTATTTTTTCCTCTGCATCGTCCCTCGAAATCCCCCCTTACATGGCCCCACAGCCCTACCGCTGTTACCTGCACAGACCGCGACTGGCTATGCCACTGCTAGTGGGTAGCCATTCAATGCTTAGGAATCTTGAGTGCGGTCTCAAATTATTGGTATATTTCCTAGTGAGTCACGTGGAAAAAGGAAGAGCCCCTTTTGCAAACACCTCTTGCTCACTTTGCCTGAGATGTGCAAAGATACACAATCATTGCTTTTGTGGCTCAATGTACATTGTATCTTCCTTTCTTACTAGATCTACCACTTAGTGAAGTGCACGCTTTACTGTGACAAAAACAGTTTTTTTACATTTAGACCATAAACTCCATTTACATATGAATCACAGACTTATTAGATCGGATTGAAAGCAGTGGATGAACTCCCACAAAGTTAAGTGACCCTGTGTTCAAGACATAATAGACATTGGCATAGAACATAGGTCTAGCTTGAGCATGCCAGAGCAATGGCTACGTTTCTTTCGAATTTTCTAATGCAAGCATATGCTGCAAAAGTAAAAACAAAAGAGAGAGAAGAAAAGAAAAGAAAACAGATCTCCGCATACACCTTACCACCATAGTCTTGCAAACCAAAATGAAAATTTTAAAACATTTACTATTGTAGCTGTTTTACCAGTGATGTTTTCTTTTTTTTTTTAAATGCCTTTCAGTCCTTTTTATGAAAGTGCCAAGAAGAAATCATCAGCCAAGAATATGTCACATTGAATGCAACTACATTGTCACAATGTCATACAAACACTTTATAAGAGCAACTTCAAAAAGGCGACCGGAAATAAATCACCATCTCACTGGGCACCTGAAGGCAAGAAAAGCAAATAGACATTCTTCCATTCTGTAAATATAATATGCAAAAAATAAAGTTAAAAACCACATTTTGAAAGCACTTTTTGAAAGAATAGAAATGAACAATTGTGCACAATGTTCAGAAGCTTTGTGCAGTCACTCAAAGTGAAGGGAGTTAGTGAGTAAAATGGGCGGACCCATTTTCCCATGCTCCATGCTTTGGGGTGAAAGCAAAGTGTGAATACCAATTCAACAGTCCAATGGATGTAACCTACTGACCAAAAGCCCCCATGTTTAGTTATATTATGTATATTTTTTTATAGAGACATTATTGTAAGACACCAAAAAGCTGTTTCAAAGAGCAGGCCTAAAAATCAAGTTTCATTTAAAAATCATTAGCTGACCCCTGGTAGCTGCGACTCAAAGCAACAGGCTTCCCTCGGAAAAATATATGGTAGTCTGTTAACACCACTAAAATCACAATAAATTAAGGAATTAAGCAAACACAAATCATAAAAATTTTGTAAAAAGGAGAAAGATTTAATAAAAATATGCTACGACAAAATCACTAAATCGGGTCAGGAGTTATGAATATTAAAAAAACAGGTGAAAAGTGTTTATAAAAAACGTTAGAGATTTGAAAAGTTAACGTTATCCTATTAGACTGTACTTCTCAAAACAGTCCCCGAGGGCAGCAGTCAGATACCTGCCTTGCTGAAAGATGGCGGTGCCTCTGTGGTAAAATCAACTTCAAATCAGGCACTCATCTTTCATTTGATTTAAACTTGAACTGTCCAGAAGTTCCTGCCTATCTTTGGTTCATGTCAGTTTGCTCTAACGTTCTCCTTCTCCACTCACGTTCCTCTAATAAGTGCAGGGACATATGTCCTGTATGTTTTCTTGATGGGGCTCTCAAAGCCCGGCAGCTGTCCATCAAGTTCCCTTATTCCTCAGGCTGATCCAATGACAGCCATTCACACCATTTCCTGGGCAGCTCGGGCTAGATGTCATATTATTGAAGCCACTGCAAGCGTCTGATACTTTCAGAACTAGTGTTGGGGCGAAGTTAAACAACTTCTCTAAACATCATTTTTATGACTTGCACTGAAAATCTAAGTTAATTAATTTGATTAAATATCTAGCTTAGTATTGCAAAGAAGAACTTTTGTTTTAAAGCCAAATTATGTATGCAGTGTATGTATAGAACTGACATTTGCAAGCAATAAGACCGCTTTAGCTTGTGCACTAAGTTTCACTTTTAAGTGTTGTTACTGCTGAGACCTGCCAGTTACATATTGGCATGTCTCACTTG
This sequence comes from Triturus cristatus, assembly GCF_964204655.1. NCBI lineage: Eukaryota > Metazoa > Chordata > Amphibia > Caudata > Salamandridae > Triturus > Triturus cristatus. The sequence continues at coordinate 622,775,948 of NC_140585.1, forward strand.
TACGTATTGTGCACCTAAAGCTTGCAGGCCACAAGAAATATTTTATAGTTGACACAATGTTATAATCAGGCTACATATAATTAAAAAATAATTAATTCTCATATGTTCTTGAGGGACATAAGGGCCTGCAGCGGCAGCTTTGGTGCTATGCCTTTAAACTTCATCATGTGGGTAGTGAAAGGTCACACTGAGACCCTCATGTGGCATTTGATCTTTAGACAATTTATGAAGTTTTTGCACATTTTTCCATCACTTAACCTAAAAGCCAAATATTCCAATGTCGGTTATGTAATTGGTTGCTATGATTTAGGGGTGATACAACATGTGCAGGGAGGAGTTTGCAAATTCAGTAAAATAAACTGGATAAAAAAGAACAAAAGAAAAAAAATCACATTACTACAGTAAAATTTTGTTGAGGTCAAAAATGAAAAAGTTACTGTTCTCAACACGAAAACAGGGATATGTGATGTGGAGATAGGTACAAACACTATAGTCCTGCTGAATACCACCCTGGTGCATAATGGTCCCTTACCCGTCGACATAAGTACATGCTTACTCCAACCTCTTATTTTGTTATTGAAAGTTAGTGCCTAATTTAAGACTACTTATTTATTACATCCTTGTTAGACCTGCATCATTGGCGTGGGTTTCCCCTGTATTTTTGCCTTTGCCTCTAGTTATTTTGCTGTGTGTTGGACTTCGTATTTGCTGGCCTAGATGCTTTGGACACTTTGCCACTGCTGTTAAGTGCCAAAGTGCAAGTGCTCCCTCTGTAAATTGTTATTATGGATTGGTGATTCCATAATTGCCATATATGATTTACTGGTATGTCCCTAGTACAGTGCACCTAGTGTGCCCAGGGCCTGTAAATCAAATGCTGCTAGTGATCCTGCAGCCCTGATTGTGCCACCCACATGAGCAGCCTGTAAAGGTAACTCTGACCTGTCACTGCAGTGTCTGTGTGCAATTTGGTACTGCCATGTCGACCTGGCTAGTGCACCCACATGCCAGGCCCTAACCTTCCCTTTCCTTACATGTGAGTCCCCCCTAGAGTAGGTCCAAGGTCCCCCTGTGGGCAGGGTGCAGTGTATTTGGAAGATAGGACATGGCCTTGATAGAGCACTCTGTTATTCCGAAAATTGTAGGGGTGCATCATAATCGTGCATAGTCCGCACCTACATATGTATCCTATGTTGTTTTAACAGATGATCATTAGAGGAGTAAATGTAATAATAAAATGTGAATATAATGCTAGAAATGTAATGCGTGTTAGTCAAAAGAGTCGTGATTTTACAATGTAACTGCCTATTGCAAAGTGCCTAATGAATTAATTTGTGTGAAATGCAATGCCTTTGATTTAAACGTGCACCATATTAAAGATTTCACGTGTAGAAATGATTAGACATATATTGAATGTAATGAAAATAATGCTTGTAGATGTAATTTTTATTAACATGTGATTTATAATGTGCGAAGGCCCAATTAAATATTCATGTATTGTAATGAAAGGCCTATCCTTTTCTTATGTTAGCTGAATATTGTAGGCCTGAAATGTACTTTCCCTGGGAGAGCTCTCATTTGGTGGTAGTCAGCATATTTCTGTGAGTGGAAGGTTTTCTCGTTCTCAAGCTTCTGTTGCAGGTGCAAGGACCTCATCCTCATAAGCAAAGCCTAACTGTTAGAACTAGGGGTCTCTAGTTGGCAGAGGTAGGTACCTTTGACCAAATAGGGACCCTTGCTTCAAAATCAGGGAAAGGGGATTACACTACTGGATATCCCCTGCTCACCCCCTTGGTAGCTTGACATGAGCAGACAGGCTTCTCTCAGAGGCAGTGTGTTAAGCATTTGTGAACACATACAGTAATACAGTGAAAATACTACAGATGGACACCACACAGGTTTTATACAAATAAGTATTCTTTATATAGACTTCACAGAAGACCACAAACGACAAAAATCCACAATACTGTGCTCAAAATTGACTTAAAGATGGTAGAATTAACTTAGTTCAAGTTGATGGTAAATGCGGCACAGTTCTCACAAAAGTACCTGTATGCGTAACGCAAAATAAACAAAAGGCTTGCAGCGTTGGAGATGCGTAGTTTCCTTGCTTCAGGGGAGACGATGCGTCGCGTATCAATGATTGCGCAGAGTAGGGGATGCGTCTTGATCCTTACCGGAGAGGAGGTGATGCGTGGATTCTCGTGGTGCAGCCCGGTTGCGATGCGGAAAGATGGCGCCTCGATGCGACGTGACAATCCGGTGTGATGCAATAAGATGGCGCCCTTGATGCGACGATGTGAAGACGATGCGTCCACGCCCTGGCAGCCTTGCAGCAACTCTGTACTTTGGAGCCGCGACAGGCCCTGCGACACGCTTCTCCGGTGATGCGACGGCGACCCTCATTGTGGCGACACGCTTCTCCGGTGATGCGACAGCAGACAGCTGTGACGAAGACACGCTTCTTGGAGATGCGGCAGCAGCACGCTTCTCCGGCGATGCAACGACTACAGCTGCGGCGGCGACACGCTTCTTCTTGTTGAGTCGCGCTTCCAGCTCCTAGCGACACACAGGCTTCTGCAGATAGAATTCCCAGCAAGGAAATTCAGAGGGGAGCTGGTGGTGAAGTCTTTTGTCCCTGAGACCTCAGCAGGAGGCAAGCACAAGTTCAAGCCCTTGGAGAAATATTCTGCAAGATGATGAAGTACACACAAAAGTTCCTTCTCCTCTCCTTGACACTGAAGACACCACTGTAGGCCAACCCAGCAACACAGCACACTGGCAGGGGGGGCAATACAACTCCTACAGCTTCCTTTGGTTCTTCTCCTTGGCAGAGGTTCGTCATGTTGTTCCAGAAGTGTTCTAAAGTCTTGGGGTCTGGATCCCCATATTTATACTACTTTTCTCTTTGTTCTCTGAAGGCAGGGAGGCCTTTGCCTAGTCAAAACCAGTTCTTGCCAGTCCTGGAGCACTTTGTTGACAAGACTCCTTCTTTCCTTTCACAGTGTAGGCGAGGGACATTAGACACACCACAGGAGGTGGAGCCAGCATTGTGGAGGGAAGGCACAGCCCTATTCAGGTCTCAGGTGCAGCTCCTCCCACCCACCTACATGCAGATCTACTATTCAGTCCTGTGCTGACTCACCCTCTCCTCTGGAATCCCCCAGCCCCTGTCACTCACAGAACCAGACACACAATACACAACCTAGCAGAGGCAGGCTTGGACAGTTAAGCAAGAAGATACCTACCTTCTAAAAGTGGTATTTTCAAACACAGAATGTTAAAACCAACTTCACTAAAAGTGTATTTTATCATTCTGAGTTCAGGCATACTAAACTCGAAGTTCTACCTATTACCCTGAGCCAGTTAGGATTATAAGATGTAATAATCAAACTGCCCATTCTGGCCTATGGGGCACAGTTACTATCAGGACATGTCACACACACCAGGGCATGTCCTACCTTATACTTACAATGCACCCTGCCTTTGGGCCTACCAAAGGGGTGTCTTATAATAAGAAAAGGGAAGGTCTAGGGACTGGTAAGTGGATACACTTGGCCAGTCAGCATGGCAGTACCAGAATGCACATAGGCTCTGCAATGGCAGGCCTGAGGCACACTTTACAAGCTGCTTCTGTGGGTGGCACAACCAGTGCTGCAAGCCCACCAGCAGCATTTGATTTACAAGCCCTGGGCACCCCTGGTGCACTGTACTAGGGTCTGACAAGTAAATCAAATAACCCAATCATGGAGTCACTAATCAATACATCAATTTAACATAGGAAGCACTTGCACTGCGGCACTGAATAGCAGTGGCACGGTGCCCAAAGCATCTAAACCAGCAAAACAAATCAAAAACAGAGGAGGCAATCAGAAAAAATGGTACCAGGTCTAACACTAACCTTTTGTTTTAGGAGTTAGGTATGGTGGAGAGTTGCTACAAATGCCGATAATGAGGAGCCGATACTTTCGGGGCTGAGGGAGCCTGAGACTCAAGGACATTTAGACCGTTATTGGATGGCGTAAAGGTTTCAGTGGAAAATAACCTTCAGGAGATGCCCAGCCAGAAGAGGTGGAACGAAGGCGTGTCTTCCATGTTGTGCATTTTGTATTAGGGCCAGTGCACCAAGTGAAGAGTTGGAGGATGAGACAGTGAGGCGTTAGAGGGCAGGTGGAAGGGATCGATACAGAGGGAGAAGACTTAGAATGATGCTGTAGCTTTGGCTACCAACCCCTTCAACGTGAATGTACTTCTTACGAAGTCTTCACAAGCTGACACCTTTTTCTGATCCTGCCTCGGGAAATGCTAAGTAGGGATGTCACCTTTTTGGTAGAGTAGGGACAGAGTAATCAATTTCTTTATAGGTATCCATGAAGACTGATTTAGATACTGGAGCAGTTATCTTTTGCTTGATAATTTTAGAGTTCATTATTCTTTTTATGCTTCATGGAGTTAGGTTGCTGCGTAGATTACACTTTGTATTAGTTCCCATGTATCTTCTTAACCTCGTCATGAGGTGCTTGTATGTTCAGTTATTTTTGGCTTTGTAATAAACCCCCTAAACTTAACTCGGAGTTATTGATTCTTTAGAGTGGTAGTTAATTGGTTATCAGTTTGTTTGGATGGATTGATCTCTCCCCTTTACACTTCACAGCAGGTAAAAAGGTCCAGTCGATCTGAGGATTCTTATAGTTGGTAAGAGATAGAATGATAAGATAAGAATCCCGCGTTATCAGCCTGATGTGCGTGTCATGGCCTGACAGTGAAATACTGCCAACTTAGTTTTTCACTATTGAAAGGTCATCTGTCCCATAGGATAGAATGGGAATTTATTTATAACATCTTATAAATATAACTTTCTATTGGGACAAGATAGGAAGATAAAGTTGAGTATCTCTGAACTTGGAATATAAAGGTGCATCTTTTAGTAAGAATGATTTTTACATCCTGTGTTTGAAACTACCACTTTTAGAAAGTAGGTATTTTCTTGCTTAGCCATCCTGTGTGCCTCTGCTAGGTTTGTGTAGTGACTGTCTGGCTCGGGAGTGACAGGGGCTGGTGATGTGCATTCTGTTCAGACAGCCACTTAGGGGGTTGAGGTGTGTCCTGCCTTTCCAGGGTGAGTCAGGGCTGGGCTGAATAGACCTGGGCTGCATTCAGAGTAGGGAGAGGAGATTTCTTTCACACATGAATGGGCCTGGTCTGCTTTGGGCAATGCTGTCTTGACCTGCTGCCCGGGAGCTGCACCAGAGAGGACAAAACTAGTTTTGGCTGGGCAAAGAGTTTCTCTGCCACCAGAGAACAAAGGAAGTTGTGCTATAAAAAGTGGGGCACAGACCCCAGACTGTTAGATCACTTTTGGACTTCAAGAGGTACCTCTGCCAAGGAGAAGAGCTGGAAGAAGCTGGAGGAGGGGTACTGCCCCTTTGCGGTATGCTGTATGGGGTTGGCCTGCAGTAGCTGTTTCCGCCAAGGAGAGAAACTGTGTGTGTATCCTGCTTTAGAAAGTATCTCCAAGGGCTTGGAAGTAGAGTTTACCCCCTGTTCAAGAGGTCTCAGGAAGAGCAAAGACTTCACCATCCTTCTGGGCACCGTCTCTGGAACTACTGGTTTCAGTCGCCACAAAAGAAAAGGGCAACCAACTCTGTCACTGAGTTTGTCACAGGATTCTGTGTCCTGAAAGCCCCATAGAAGGCACTGCCACACCTCGCATCGTATCCTTGGTCTCATTGATGCCGTCTGGATGATCGTCACTGAGCCATTGCTTGCATCGCGTCCTGTGGGTACGGCAATCTGCACCGCCTCGTTTTACCCATCGCTGCCCGACCTCAACATCGACCGGCTCTATCACCTGCACCACAGCCTGCCAGCACTGCATAAAGCACCGCCTCACCCTGCATCGTAAACATTGGTCTCACCGACACCGTCTGGACAATCGTCACCGAGCCACTGCCTGCACCACATCATGCGGGCACCGCACCCTGCACTGCTTCAATTTTTGCAACGCAACCGCAACAATTGTCCCGTCCGCCTCACACCAACGTGTCGGCCACAACAAGAAAGGTACTGTGCACGAGTCTGTCAACGCTTTAGCTGACCTGTACTGATACAGTTAGCTGGAATAGTTAGACTCTGTTGTTTTCAGCATCGCAGTAGCCCCTGATAGGTCTACCGACTCAGAAGAACTGTGTTTTTGTGGATATTTCTACAAATTGAAAGTTTTCTTGCAAAACTGCATATTTTTCAGAAACGTGTTGTAGATTTTTGTCGTTTTTTGGTCTTGTTTGGTTTAGATAAAGTATTGCTTATTTTTCTAAACTGGTGTGGTGTCCAATTTCAGTGTTTTTTTTTACAGTGTTACTGTATACATGCACAAATGCTTTACACACTGCCTCTGAGATTAGCCTGTCTGCTCATGCTAAGATACCAAGGGGTTGAGCAGGGGTTATTTTAGAAGTGTTTCCCCTTTACCCTGCCTAGAACGAAGGGCCCCTACACGGACAAAGGTGCAAACCATTTCCAACTAGAGAACCCCATTTCTAACAATCATTATTACTCTTTCATGCCCATTTCATACTGTTAATCTTGAGCAGTGTTTTGACTCCATACTTTATAGTATACTAAGATCTGGCTCATTGGTTCTGTTAAAAAAAACTTTCATTTTAAGAGTATTTGTTGTTGCGACAGATTACCTATGTCTTGAGGCATTCACTATTTTTCAACATATCTTCAAATTTACTTTTAGAACAACTTCCTCTTGTTCTGTATATGTCTGGGTGCATAGGGGCAGTCCCCTGACACCTGGCACTCTTAATCGAAATACAACGCTGTATAGTTTTATCGCAGACTGCCACCTAAACTCACCTGCCATCTGTCACAATGTTGTATGAATCTACAGCACTCTTTATGATTCTTCTAATTTATTGCTTTACGTTTAAGTCCTCAAATGTTGAGTGTGCTGTAATTCTAAGAACAAATTCTTTTTCTTTTTCTACTTTATAATTCATTCGCATTTCAGTTTCCACATTTTCCTTTTATTTTAACAAGTTTATTGTTTAAGAACAATGATCAAGGCATTTTGTGCTTCCAAAGAGCTTTCTTAGGTTGAAACATCTCAAACCAGTTGAACCTTTTATGAGTCAATCATCTAAGGCTTCATATTTAGCCTACACCCCACATCCTTTATGTGACTCTCAAATGTTACAATATATTTAATTCATGTCAGGCACCATTTCCCTTTTTCTCTAATTTATTAGTTGCATCCTTTGGTGCATTCACCCAATGCTCTTGGCTCAATGTCTAGTTGAATGTCGGTTAATCATGCAAGAATTAGTTTAAAGGTACGAGCACTCTTGGCTTCTTTGTTGGTGAGCAATTTGAGGCCAGTATTCTGAACTAATAACACCATTTGCCTTTAGTACATCCATTCCCCAGTGTGTACTAGCTTAATGAAAATGCATGCTGAGTTCTTCTGACCATGCAAGCAGCCAGTGCTTTTTTGGCCTTTGTTGCTTCTTGTTTGATGTTTATTTGTATAGAATGCTCATGACTCTTTTCCAGCCTTGGAGCATGCAAAGTGCTGCAATCTACAAACATGCTTTACAATTCATATTCTCTTACCAACCTGTCAAATCTCAAAATAGCCTTTCTCCAAAAAAGTCCATCAATCTGTCAACATGTTGTAGCTTCTTATGGCATATCATGTCTTTCACATATAATCATGTCATTCAAATGGAGAAAAAAAATCACATTATTATTGCTTAATCCCTTTCAGTCTAGCTACATTTTAATCACCGTGTTCTGAATCAGTGCATAGTGAATTGTCTTAGCATTCCTTTTAGCATAAATGTATTTCTAATGTTGACTCCTCACATATTGGTCGAACACAGTGTAATGTTTATTCTAGAACTATCACACTCATCAAGGTAGATATCCACTAACATCCCAAGTCATCTACCACTTAGAATTATGGTGTGTAAAACAGGGGCTGCCTCAGGGGTCTGCACTGAGCCCCACTCAATTTAATTTCTATTTGAGGCCTATGGCTCAGCTATTTTGCTAGCAGAGGATAGTCTTGATGAAGAATGCGGATGATACCAAGTTGATAATATTTGTTAAATCCAACATGCCAGCACCATGTCACCATGTACAGTAATGCAAGCATTGAATTATGGAATGGTTGAGTCTGAATTCTCTGACATTTAATGATGATAAAACAGAGGTATTATGTTGTGTGACAAATAAAATCTGACGCACAATGTTGATAGATTTCTGGTCTCCTTAGTCCAACTTTCCACAGACCGCTGCTAGAGAGGTCAGGAATTTTGGTGTTTTTTGGCAATGATCTATCATTGACAGTCCATGTGAATAGTTAGGCCTCAACTGGCTTTTCATTACTTAGAGGGCTCTGAAAGTGACCATCTTTGCTCACTGCTGAACATAGACCCTTGATTGCTGAAACTGAACAACCCAGCCAGTTAGATTATTGCAACTTTGTTGATGAGAGTGTCGGACTCCTTGAGTAAACGACTGTCACACATTTGAAATGCTGAAGCCCCTATAGCCTTATCACTCCGTGAAATTAATTGGCATCTTTGGCATTAAAGAACCTCCAATGGCTACCAGTAGCCAAGAGGATTCTTTTCAAGTATCTCTGTATTGTTCACAGAGCCCTACATGGGAGGGGCCCTATTACCTGCAGAACAAGCTTATTAGGTACCATCTGGGCCATTGTTGTATTCAGGAGAAGCAGGCCTTCTAACACAGCATAAAATCAGTCTCTCCCGAATGGGGATCAGGGCATTTTTAACAAAGGATTAGCATCTAAGGACTAGTTTACCCATCTCCTTGTGGAAGACTGATGATCTAGGTCATTTTAAGAAGTTGCTCAAAATGTGGTTGTTTAGTCTGTAATGGTGTAGGGTAGGGAGGTTGTACCACAAGGTTTAGCACCAGGACGCCTGCTTAGGTATTTGTGCACTTTAGAAATAAAATATTAATATTAACAATATTAATAATAATAATAAAAACAATAATCATCATCTTTGTGATCTACAGTCAAATTGTATATATACATCATCTATAAGTTTTCTCTAGTGAGCTGGTTAGTGATTTTTATATTATTCATTAAAAGTGAGGAAGAGAGGAATCTTACTGTGGGTTAGTCATTTGTGAAAAATCTGTACCCCCTTCTGTGGTTAATCAAATGTTCTCTTCCCAGGTTAAATCAAAGGGTTTACCTTTCATTTACTAACAAGTCAGTGAAACGCCAATTCTAGGGTTCTGACTCCAGGCTGATAGAGCATAGACGTTATCTTTCATTTAACTCTACAATTTTACTCTGATAATGATTTGTGACATAATTGTACGATAATGACAAATGTGTGTCAGGTTATCAAGTTTAATAAAAACGTACAAACAAAGCTTGATTTAGATACTGCATCGTAAAAGCATGCAGAATGTTAGAAGTAGGTTTCTGGTAACAATTAAAAGTCAATAGACTAATGTGAAGTTCATCAATTATATTGACATGTTTTTATATGCATAGATGAAACAAACTAGAACATCAAATTTTCTATATAAGAATAAAACTGCTTTATGTGTTTGGACAATTAGTTAATAATAATACTAGAATGTGTAATGTGAGCACTGACATTGATGAGAAAAATAGATGTTATACAAAGTAATGCTATAATTTGGATTATGTAAAGCCTATTTCAAACCTGAATGATGTATTAACCGATAACGTTCAAAGAGATTTACAAGATTATATGTGAAATAATAGTTGTGTTAAAATTTTTTATAAGTACCCTATTCTTACATGAATAAATTACAAACTATATTGAGATGATATTAAAACGTATAATCGAAGAACTAATGCACTGTTTTATGTAATGTGAGATTCATTTTTTTGCGCAAATTCATCATGCACAAGCTGTGTTTCATGAATGCCTAAACATGTACTTTCTTTCCTAGTATGAACTGAATAATTTGAAGCCTATGTGAACCTTTTGTAATGTTTCTACTTGTGCTCTAACACTCAAATGATTCCTTTCACATGTGTAGCTTACTTGACTAGACCTGCAACAAAAATGTTACTTCCTAGAACACATGCTTGGGAAAGGACTGACAAGGGATGAGAACATTGACTTGCCTGCGTCCTAAGTGTCACAGCCAGTCATATGCCTAAAGAAAAGTGGTCTTAAGGAAAATGCAAAGTAATGGATTACTTAATACTTCTGGATTTGTATACTTTACCTACAACATCATCTCATCCTATCAAAACTGATCAAAGAGACAAAGTGGTCCGGCAAATTTGGTGAAGTCAAAGGGTGTAAGACTGAAACCGATGGAGTATAATTGCCTAAACTGTGGACAGGGGCAGTTGCTATTCTTGTCCAACTCCCCTCTACCCATTTTGACTGATGATGTGGACATCCAGAAACAAAGCAAACTGTGACGAAATACTGCATTTGCTGCGGATTAGTATGCTTGCTTAGTGGAACCTTATCAACTGAAAGAGTTTTGACAAGCATCTGTGGCATTGATGTTGCAGTGCGGGCAGGACAAAGCAAACACAAGGAGATGATGAACGGAGAGCTGAAACTTTTCAGACACTACTCCTCATGGGAACAGTCCAGCCCAAACTGCCTAGCCAGGTCTTCCCTGAACCGGAAACAAGCATCCTGGGACCATTTTCTGGGTAACACCCTTCAGCCAGGCTAGCTTGAATCCAGTGGCAGAGTGAGCAAGGGACTCACGTCTGGGCATACCCTGCCAACTTAGGGCAAACAAAGCAAACACAAGGAGATGATGGACAGAGCGCTGAAACTTTTCAGACACTCACCCCCAGTCACAGGTCTGAGTTGAATCCATCATCATTCTTTAGCTTACTTCCCCACCTCAGTTCAGACCCAGCTATATGCAAATCAGTCTTGACTCTGTGCCTCATAGGAACAGTCCAGCCTGACCCAGGATGCTTGTTTCCGGTTCAGGGAAGACCTGGCTTGGCAGGCACAGTGTCAAGACTGATTTGCATATAGCTGGGTGTGAACTGAGGTGGCGAAGTGAGCTAAAGAATGATGATGGATTCAACCCAGATCTGTGACTGGAGGTAAATGTCTGAAAAGTTTCAGCGCTCCGTCCATCATCTCCTTGTGTTTGCGCAGTGCAGGCAGGGATAGACAATCCTGTCCATAAACTGGAACTGGTCATTCGGAAATGTACTGAACTTTGATTAAGTGGGTTGGTATGAGAAGCAACTGATTTTCCTAATATATTTACTTTCTTAGGATAAAATCTCCCTCCACTGAGGAAGATAGCTCCCTTCATATCTGGGTGTCACAAGCTTGTTAAGCTTAATAAATCTGATCATATTTTAAAATTAGATTGTATGCCAATTATTTGAAGTTAGATGAAAATACTATTCAATATAAAATATTCTGCTGATTCTGTTTTATTATTTGCTGTGTTAAATTAATCTGATTTATGGGTAACTGACCTAGAGGTTGAATCACTGGGAAAACTACATCAGAAATAATTTAATCTTAATAATTATCTTATTCCAGGTCCTTATTCGATAATTGCTCATCCCCTAAGTACTCTGGTCCCTTTCAGCAAAGAACAAGATCCATCAGAGGACCTAGGTGATTGAGTATGGTAACTGAGGTTATTCTGAGATAAGAGAAATTAGATTAAATATAATAATTTATGAGGCCCTATACGTTTGCGCTACAACAAGGCTAAACAAGAATCTTTCCCGGTCTTCTATTTTAGTGGCAATGTGAAAGCTGTGGTGCACTGTTCAGCTCAATAGGCCTAAGTGTTTGCCAATCTCAGACTACAGTGAGTTGTTTGACTCACAGCTGTTTGCGGGACAGTTTCCTAAGGCCAAAAGGACCAAACGTCTATCTCATGAATTCGATGTTGTGCAAATGTATGTGTGTTAGTGCAGTGTCTCTTATCCAAATCTGGTTCTCTAACAGTAACCTCTGGAAAAACTATGTGCCCAGTTTGGTAAGCACCCTATATATTTTAGCAGTTTAGCTACCCATCCCAATGGAGAAGATTCAGTATAACCCACTGTTCAGTGCAATATATACACGCCTACAACTATAAATTATTTGTCTGTTAATAATTAGAGTGACTTTCTTTTGTACCAGCAGCACTAAATGTTATCATATTCAATAGTTCTTTTAAAAAAAAACCCTTCATATCCACAATCTCATTCCGCCCTTTCTGCCTTTATAATGTCCAGTTTGTACATCCAGTAGTGTTCTCTTTGTAAAATAATAACGTTCCCTCTTCTTTTTGGCATATTAATTTTTTTCTAGAATTTGGAATATTATCTGACTTATATCATGTCTCAGTTCATCCTAGTGTACTGCTACTGGTGCTTTTTAGTTGTGGTTCCAAATGTTGCTTTTATGTTCAGAAAAGCGAGTATTTGAATTACCTCTTGTCTTGTCAACGTATCCGTTTCCACATGGGCACTTAATCAGAAACACAGAACCTGCAGTGTCACATCTGGTGAAATGTTTTAAAGCAATCTTTTCTCCTGTGGACGGTGGATGACAAAAGGACTTTTTATAATGCCTTCTGAGTGCTCTGGCCTAAGCTATTGAATTGTGTTCTGCATAGAAATCACCACCTTACAGAAGATCAATGTCAATTTCCTTAGGCTCTAAAGACATGCACTGCATTCTGCTCTTTTCATTTGTGCTTGCCTTTGTCCGGTTTAGGTCGTGGGCTGGATTTCTCATATGGTTTCTAACGTCATGATAAGAACGGATGATAGAAGAATTTGAATTGAATACTCTATAAAAAAAAGAAATCTCCCAAAAAAACTACAGCGGCTTAAGTGACCATTTAGCTATATGAAGGAAAATATGGGGAAAGATGCCATGACTTCTGTCAGAACTTTTACCCAAAATAAATCACTCCAAATGTTGTGTTTGTTTTAATATCCATTTAGAAAATATTTTTACTTGAATGTTCAGCCTGTCTCATGACAAATCTCACTCAACTCCTTGTCACTAATGGTAGAAGAAATAGCTTACAGTGTGTGCAGTACACACCACAATTACAGTCTGAAACTGGGATGACTTTTCTTATGAAGTTTAAAACTGCTATTTCTTTAAACCTATAATGTTAAGCTGCAATGAGAATATTTCCTGTGGCTGCAACCCAGATGACAGTGGGGATCAGACATTTTAACTTGTGTTGCAAACACTGGCTGAAGAAAGTATGATAAAGAAATGGCTAATAACTAGTGCATATGGTATTTTCTGCAACATTCTCAAAGATGCCTAAAACAACTATGTTAGTTGAAATATATGCAATACACCCTCTTTGAACAAACAATTGTGTTAGATCTGTCATTCTTAGGCTGGTCTTCCCCCAAATTGTTTACCTGCTTACCTCATCTTTTGGCTTTATTTGTTTGTTTGCCTTAGGACTCTGAACACTTTCCCACTGCTGACTAGTGCTAAAGTGCATGTGCTTCTCCTCTAAACATGGTAACATTGGTGTATACACACTTGGCATATTTTGTTTACTTCTAAGTCCCTTATAAAGTGCTATACCATATACCCAGAGCCTACAACCTAAATACTAGTAGTAGACTTTTACCACTGATTGTGCCACCCACACAAGTAGCCGTTCAAACCTGTCTCAGGCCTGCCATTGAAGGGCCTCTATGTCCAGTTTACTGACACTTCGACTTGGCATTTAAAACTACTTGACAAGCCTTAAACTGCCCTTTTATTACACATAGGGCACTCTAAGGTAGGCTCTAGGTAGCCCATAGGGCAGGGTGCTGTTTATGTAAAAGATAGGACATGTACTGTTGAGTTTTGCTTGTCCTCGTAGTGACAAACACCCAAATTAATTGTTCACTACTCCCTTCATAGGCTTACATTGAGAATTCCTTAAACCCCTTTTAAGCTATAATTCCTGATCAGAAAGGAGTAGCTGGATCATGTTTTATATCTTTGGAATGGTAATGATAAATCCTCCTTAATGGTAATGTTGGAGTTAAAATTACTATTTAAGAAATGCCACTTTTAGAAAGTGGCCATTTGTTCTGCTCTTACTGCTCTGTGTGCTTGCATCCTGTCTCCGATCGGTACGCCTTAGTATCACCTTATCTTATTTTTATGACAATTCTGACCTTTGTGCATTAAATGGAGAGTTGGATTACTAGACCAACAAAACATGAATCATACTGGAAGTAATTTCTCCAGCAACATTTTGCTTTTTGAATTATTAACCAGTTTCCTCTGGGATTATTGGGTTGCTCTATTTTCTTTAACTAATTTTCTAAAAGTGGAATTTCAGAAATGAGGCTTAAAATCCGACTTTACCACTAAAAAGGATTTTAAATTACAATTCATTTCAGTATATTTCTACATGCTCCCAATCGAAAGTTATCACTTATAATGAGGGAACTCTATGTTAGTGAATTGGAGAGATAGGCCTTGCAACAGTAAAAAACAATTTTAGGAGTTTTTCACTACCAGGGCATGTAAAATGTAAACCCACATGTCCTACCTTTTAAATACAATGTGTCCTTTCGTTTGAGCCATTAGTGCTTGCCTTTGGGGGTGACTTATAAGTACTACAAAGGAGGTTTTAGGCCTGGCAAAAGGATTATTTTTCCAGGCTGAAATGCCAAATTAAAACTGCACTACAGGCTGCATTGGCAAGCATAAGGCATTTATTAAAAGGCTAATTTAGCGGGTGGCACAATGAGTGCTGCAGGCCCACTTATAACATTTCATTTATAGGCCCTGGGTACAGGTCATACCATTTAGTAGGGACTTACAAGTAAATTACATTTGATAATTAGAGGTAGTGCAATTGTACCATTTTTGAAGGAGAGAGCACAAGCACTTTACCACAGTTAGCACAAAAATGGTGTGCAGAGTTCTAATGCCAACAAAAACGGGTTCAGCAACAGATGGACAAAATCTGGGGAAGATCCTATCAATAGAGCCAAGTCCAACAATTGTCCACTTTTCACATGGATCCTTTATGACCTTCCTAAACATTCACCTTCCTTTGACATTTGTTCCCAAGTCAACTAGCTGTCAGCTAACAATACAGCCCCTTATAAGCTAATGATCTTGTCTTATAAAGGAATTATTGGCTCAACCTCAAACTACCTGTCTTCAGTCCTAACTCATATGTTATGCCCAGTTGTGTTTCTGTCCTTTTCTGCAACTGGTCTCAAATTCTCAACTTTTAACCTTCAAGACTGCTCAGAAGGAACACCAGCTCTTACAAGAATCTTCATAATTAACCACAACCTAATGCTTCTTCTGGACTAAATTTAGCACAAGAGTATCCACTACTCATCAGATCTAGACTCTTCTCTTTATGTTTTGACCCTAAATGAAAAATTCTTACATATTGTGTGACTGCTTCCATGCACAGCTTTTTTGTGGAATGTTTCATTTGGTACATCGTCAAATAAATGAATAAAGAAATATTGTACAAAAAGAAATGGCCCTATAGCCAAGGTATAAGCTACTGAAAAGTTGCAAACCGTAGACGCTGACTAATTACTTCATTAATAAATTAGGCATATGCCCATTTAATTAATTGAAATCTTCAATGTATAAATCCAGAGAGTGCATTTGCTTGAAGCCGAGCCATGTGGTATTATTGGCTGCTATCTCTTGCAGAAAGGTTTGTGGTAGTTTTAAACTTTATATATTTTTCTACAATTACGTTATTTGTTTTATGCTTTAGCTACATATTACTGTTTCTCCAGTAATCTATTTTAGTCCTTTAAGATATTGCATGTGTAAAGTTTAGAATTGATGTTAAAAAGTAAAGCTTAGCACAAACTTAACAGATTGTTTTTCTTTTTTTTCTGCAAGTTATCAAGAAAGTTTAATTATTCCACTGATGTCAAATAAGGGTGACATGTTTTCTCTGTGCTTAAAAGTTTAATTGAAACGATTAGCATATTTTTCTTTCTAAAAATTCCTAAGGTCAGAAAGATTTATCAGAAGGATCAACACACTTCTCAAGGTCAGAAAGATTTGTCAAAAGGATTGCCAGAGTAAGGGCCGATTCACAAAGGCAATCTGAGACAAAAGTCTAACTTTTTGACTTTTGTTATTCACAGAGGTCATTTATGAGTCGTATCATTAATTCCACAGTCCAGCTGGAATCTCCAGCTTGGGCTGGAATCTTTGTACCCGGGCCGGAATCTCTGCACCTGGGGTCGAATCTCCAACTCAGACCGGACGAAAGGTAATCAATGGGCCAGAATGCAATTTTTATAAAAGGGAAACAGAAATGTGCGATAAATGGTTGAGCAGGTCATTAAAATGTGTTTGGGAAGGGGAAAGGGAGTGGTCAGAGACTACAACACATCCCAGAAACGTTTGCTCCTTTGCATCATGGTACATGCAGTCCGCAATTTGCACTCACCTCAGTGTTGACTGTTGTGTTACTCCAAATTTTGGTGTATCAACAAGCACAATCCTTGTTAGGGTGAGGCACAAGCCAACCCTAAATTAACCTGTGCTAAACCCTCTGGTAGCTTGCCACAGAGTGGTAAGGCTAAACTTAGAGGCAATGTATAAAGTATTTGTGCAACACTTCAAACAGTAATAAAGTGAAAAATACCACACAAAATGGATCCCCGACAAAGTTAAAATGATAAAGTACTTTTTGATAAATAATACAAGACCAAGATGACAAATATCCAATCAGTAGTATCTTACGGTTCATACTTTCTCAGTAAAACTGTGCATTGGTTGGACAACATAAACTTCAAAACTGTGCAAGATCAAGTCCATGTACGACATCAGGATATGTTGGTCTGAGTCCTGAGTCACATTGCACCACCTGTGCTCCTAACCTAGCAGGGTAACAGGTGGTATGTGCAACATCATAACATGACAACCCTGACTCTCCAAGGAAATTGTGGAAACAGATCTAGAACCCTTTTGTTTGATAACTTATGCATGCCCAAAGAAAAACACAAGAAATACTCAAATTGTCATTTCAAATATTTATTGATAGAATACGATTCCTGTGTAAAAGGAAACAAGACAGAGTAATCAGCATCACACGAATGGTAAAGATAAACAATTCATCCATTGAGCTGTTGAATAGATTATATGCTTGCATATAATTACATTTATGGTTTATGCTCTTACCTTGTGTTCCCTATCCTAGTGTGTCTAGGGTGGGTGAAGCTGCCAGAATCCCTGTAGGGTGATCTAATTTCCCAGTTACTGTGGGTATGTTTCATCCGGAATCCTGTCTTGGTGTAGAGCTGGACAGCTCCATCTCTGGAGGAAAACAGGGTTCAGCTGGGCCTCTAAATCCGGCATGGGCAACCTCGACTGTGTCAGTGAAATGCTCCTTTAACTAAACAAAGGAGTGATGACGTTTATATAATAAACTTCACCTCTGCCGAAGTCTCAGTCAAGCAGTCATTATTGAGTCTATCCTGCCAAAGCTGTCACTTAGCGAACAATAATAAAAACGTCAACATTTTGCGCAGTGAACTTTAGCTTTCATACGGAATATTCAAGGCGCTGATTATATGCCTACGACGAAATATAAATATAAGCAAAGGTCATTTCAGAGAATATTATCCATACAGGGACGCAAGCAAATGTCAGATGTGTGGCAAATGTCAACTTTCAACTTTCAAAAAGATGTCAACTTTAAAACGTAAACATGTAAAATGGTGGTATATTCGCTTGGGCCTAATGTGACCACATAACAGTATAACCGGAGATATGCAATTTAAAAGATTTAAATTAAAAATCGCACCTAAAAAGAACAAAGTGTCAACTGTGGATATCTGGTTGCTCCAGATGAGACAAAGTCACAACTTCAGTCTGACTGCAATGAAGTGCGAGTTAGCTTCAGGGACCCTGTTAGGTTCACTGAACAAAGTACCTTCGGTCCTGGTTTGCAGAGCATTGTGAGGATCTGCATCAAAATGCATCGTACAGCCGAAGCCATGCCTTGCTTCCCAGGAGCAGCTGCGATGCGCGATCTTGCATCATTGTAGAGGATCCCAACCATAAGGGTTTGCAATTAGAAGTCTGGCATCAAGGATGCATCGCTCAGTCGAGGTGATGCATCTGTTCCGAGGAGCTTCGAGGCTGCAATGCGTAGTCTGGCATAGTTGTCAGGGCTGCACCTAGGATGAATTGAACTTTGCCAGTTCCAAAGAGGCTACAGAGGAGATGTGGGTCTTTGGGACAGGTCCAATCCACACAACAGCAGCGATGCTTCGGTTCTGCTTGGGGTTGCACTGCGCAGCAGAGTAGATGTGTCGGTTCTGCTGGATCCACAGCACATTAGGCCCACTTCCAAGGATCCAGGAGAGTCACTCTGGGATTCTGGGATCAAGAGAAGCAGGTCCAGGCCTTCTCACCCGGGCAAGAGGGCAGCAGGCAGCATCTCAGCACAGCAGGGCAGCAGTCCCTTCAGGTCAGCAGTCCAGCAGGGTGGCAGTCCTGTGCTGCTGACAGCAGTCCTTCTTCCTGGCTGAGTATCCAGAGGTCCAGAAGTATACTGAAGAGTTGGAGTCTGTGGTCCAATATTTATACTCAGTTGTGCCTTTGAAGTTCACGTTCACTGCCCTCCTTGCCCCAGGCTCCAGACTAACTACAGGCGATATGCAGACCTTTGTGAGGAGGCAGGACATAGACTATTTAAGTGTAAGTGGGGCTCTGCTAAACTCTGCCCTCCCATCTTGCCAGTGATGGCCCATATAGGCACCCCTAAGTTTTAAGCTTTTTATTGTGTGTGGCTGTCTATGAAAAATACACAAAGACCAACTATCAACTACATCCAGTCATGTGACCTAGAGACAGGCTGCAGGCATCAAATGACTCAGCAGGAAAATGTAAACTTTCTAAAAATGGCATTTTCAAAACTGTAATTTAAAATCCGACCTCATCATAAGTTAGGGTTTTTCATTACAGTTCCAAAGACACCAAACATGAACTGTTCACCTGCACCCATTGAAAATTACAACTTATTAAATGTACTAAGGTAATTCCAATGTTATCCTATGGGAGAGGTAGGCCTTTCAATAGTGAAAAACGAATTCAGTTGTTTTTGCCTAGTAACACATGTAAAACTAAAAAGTATATGCCCCCCTTTTTAAATACATTGTACCCTGCCCTCAGGGCTATCCAGGGCCTCCCTTAGGGGTGATCTATATGATGGTTTGGGCCTGGCAAAAGGTTTATTCTGCCTAGTTGAAATGGCATTTAAACGCTGCACACAGAAGCTGCAATGGCAGGCCTAAATGTAAAGTTATAATTAAGTGGGTGCACAATCAGTGCTGCAGGCCCACTAGTAGCATTTCATTTACAGGACCTGGGCACAGGTAGTGCCATTTACTAGGGCCTTACAAGTAAATTAAATATGCCAATTGGGTATAAGTAAATTCTGTCATGTTTTAAGGAGAGAGCACAAGCACTTTAGTATTAGTTAGCAGTGGTAAAGTGTATAGAATCCTTGAAGACATACAAATACGGGTTCAGAAAACAGGAGGGTGAAGGCAAAAAGTCTAGGAATGATCCTGCAGAAAGGGCCAAGTCTAACAGTGAGTAGAATGTATCATTCTGTATTATTATTTGTTTCCAAATAGATTCAAACTATAATTAAAATGATTGAAAAGCAGTGTTACTATATTCATAACACCATTAATGATGATAATTTGCTATTATATAGCACTTAATATCATACTAGTTTCTAAGCGCTGTAAATAGCAGATGACATTATCAACCACTAAAGGTACCCAATTTACCAGCCTTTGGAAGGATAGGATGTAAACTTGTGACCCACAGATCACCACTTTGTTCCAGTGGCAAACGTTCAGCTCATTAAGCTCTCCCTCCGACTTTTCCAGTGCTTTAAACCAGAGGCATTGTTCCCAGTGAACGTGATCGAAACCAAGTATGATAACCATACATGCATGTGTGTTTCAATATGTTGTCACTGGCCTAGTAAACCCCCATCTTTAGGCCTGTCTTCGTGTTCATGTTAATATATACCCATGTTTTGTAGGCATGGAAATCCTGACCATCTTAGAAACCTTTATTACTTTGTGTTTGCTTCAAAATGAATGTTAGTGTAGTGGTCTGCGTCACTGCTACGGTGCAGATGATTTGTCGCAGCCTTTGCACTACTCTGGGTCCCTTTTACAGTCCTAGTTACATTAAGAGAGCTTGCTACATTATAGAAATTATGCTTCACACTGTATAGATTGTTAGAGTCACAGGGAACCAGATGCATATGTGGCCGTTGCCCACCATTGCCCACATTGGTCCTAGAAACTCATTGAAACATCTGGATAATGTTGGAAGTGTTATCCCACCTGCATGGACCACTGTGGATTTAAACAAACGTTATGCCAATGCCCCTGTAGCTCTTCTCTGCTTGTTTTTTTCAATTCATATCTGAATTCCAGCATCATCTTGCTGCTCAATCTATACTTTTGTTATTTGGCATAAATATGCCTTTTTTCGACTGCACACCAAAATCTTTATGTAGAATGGTTTCCCTATGGAACGTTTGCTCAGTTTGCCCGTTCAACTTTCGACTTTAGAACTGTATATCCGACACTTAGCTCATGTTTGCATGGTGTTTCCTTGATAGTAACTGCATTGTACCAGCACAGTCATGGTGCTTATACAAGGTGTTTAAGCAAATAATCCTTGTTATCAGTACATTCAAATGTATATATTGAAGTGTTCAGTATGAAAGCGTTTTCTTCCCTCACAAGCCCACCAACAGTGCAATAAATATTCTTATTAAATATTTAATTTGTGAGCTATTTGTTAATGCTTTCGTACATTTATCATGTGCTTAGCACAAGTCACTTCCTGTTTTGCCTTGCATCTCAAATTTGCTGATGCTCAGTTTATCCAGACCCATATGTTCTCCTCTTGAAATGTTCTAAATAATTTACCGACTGCAGCTTTCATAGACATCAACATTATGACTGGTAACTCATTAAAACTGACCTCTAAGGCAATTAAAACAGGGATTATGGCACATTATTTCACTAAATCTCTGCACAAAAGAGAGTCCTTTGAGATCATTATAGAATGAACGAAGAGTGTCGGTAAATGTCTGCACAAAAGGGCCCTGAAGTCATCAAAATGGGAGACTTAGATAAATCCCTAGATTTCATTCAAAAGCAACCCTGGCACAGTGGCAGCTCCAAGAATTGGGATACCTGAGAGTCACCTAAGGAGGTCACACAGACATGCACTGCACAATTTAAAAAGTGTATAAATGTCATGGCTCATGAATTGTATAAATTGTGGGTTAATTATAAGAGACTGTAAGGAGGTTCGATTACCCTGTAAGTGTAAATAGAATGATACTTACAATGATTTGATGCCAGTGTTTTGATTCACACAAAAAGTGAGAGAATATGGTAACTCCTCAAAGTTGAAATTATAGCTGTTCAATCAGTGTCCTAGGAAGATGGGTACATTCACATCATTAAACGAGATCCAGACAATACTGTGAGATACAGCGACGTCAGTGTTTTAGAGCTGAGCTGGATAAGATCTTAGGCATTATATCAATAGTGGAAACTACTCTTCACCATAAAATGTTGCCGAGGGATTACTCATCGGTTAGAATGATCATAATATCAGGGAAGATTTTTTTCCTGTAAATGAAAAAATGTAAGCCAAATGTTCCACTAACACAGGCCGGATAATTGGATTTGGAAGTAAATGTAACTTTATAAAATTAGTGTTTTCTTACAACAGCTTCAATAACTTAAATATAAATTACTTATTACTGTCACTTGGGGCCCATGACCTGAAAGAGCAACAGCCTTTATCAATAATTACTGAACCATAAATCTCACAATACTGGAGCACCATCCTCCATCGCAACATACTTTTATGAAGTAAGAGAGTAATTACTTCTACTACTGAACCAGATAAGCAATGGCGAATATTTAGGGCCTCATTACGATGTCGGGCGGGAACCCTTCTGACCGACTCAGTCAGTTTACAATCCGCCTGACCGATTACAATGTTTGCGGTCAGGTTGTAAAATGCACAGTCTTTCCAAATTAGTTCAGAATGGCTCTCAGAGCATCTGTGTCGGTCGGAAACGCATCGTACAGCTCTACGGGCAGCATTTCCAACCTAGCAATTACAATGTCGGTTTCCTTCAGCCTTTCTGAGTCAGCCTGTCCAACACAAAAAGGCTGTCGGAAAGGGGGCCTGGAGCAGGACCACCTTCACTCTTCAGCCTACGGTTGGGGTCTGAAGGGGTACCCAAGGGGGTTCCCCAGAAAACCCTGCACTGTGTGGCAGGCACAATGGGGTGCCCGCAACAGGGTGCAGGGTTTTCTGCAAACACCCCATTTCCCCATAGGAGCCACTGTTGTTGGGCGGAACACGGGCTCCCATAGAAGTCAATGGGATTCCTACTGAACAGTGTTCGGTCGCATCATAATCGATCAGGCGGAACCGCCGACCGCGATTCAGTCGGTTGCAATTCCAAGACCGAGTCTAGCAGGAAAACCGTAATGAGGCTGTTTGTAGGGAATGAATACCCGAGTAGAGCCATGATTAAAAACAATGCACTTTATTGAACAAAGTAATTTGCATGTGTAGCTCTACTCACTTGTGGATGTACTCTCCACATTTTTGACTTTCACTATTTCAGAGTGGAGATTTACACTTAGATGTAGACTTAGAATTCCCCACTCCCTCAGGGGGTGGGGACTCAAAAACTAAATGTATAAATGTAAAAGGTTACAATTAGTCATTTTCCATTGAACTCTTTGCCTTCCCGGGAAATCACCATAAACAGCTGGTAGTTGATAATTTTTCTATTTTAGTAAAAAAAGGAAATTAATTAAAATAAAAATGTAAAATAATAATGAAATTATTAACTATGGGTGGTTAAAGAGAAACATACAACACACTACCTCCTGAAAGTAACTTTGTTTTAATTTGTACACTAAGTGAAGCATATGAAACAAAGTTGTAAATTTTATTTATGAACACTAATTTAAAATCAAAATCACCCTCCCATATTTGCATTTTTATATTGGTATTCAGCCATACATTTAATTATTTTTATTCAGTCATTGCAAACAATGGTCATAAGTTATGTCTTTAAATTAGTTTAATATTTTTTAGTATTTTTTAACCTAAGTTAAAAATTCAACTTTATTTTAAAGTTAAGTGTATAAAAATTCAGCATAAATTTTATATATATGCAAGGGTAACTAGAGCGTATATCTATATATATTCACTTAAAAAACCATAGGTTTCACACATGTTATAGTTAGCTGGACATTTCACTCGTAAAAAAACATTGAAATTCCCCCATTATAGTTAGTTCAGATAACTATAACTCGCGCGCCCGCAATCCACTGCTCATGACGTCACATATTAGATCACTCATGACATGGTCAGTGGCATCACTCATGACATCACTGATAACATCAACCTTGTGATAGAGTGGCGGTCGCGCGAGTTATAGTTATCTGAACTAACTATAACGGGGGAATTTCAATGGTTTTTTACGAGTGAAATGTCCAGCTAACTATAACATGTGTGAAACCTATGGTTTTTTAAGTGAATTTGCAAGGTTTTTTAAATGCTAATTCCTAACTATAACGTGTGTGAAACCTATGGTTTTTTAAGTGAATTTGTACGTTTTTTTAAATGCTAAGTTATGTATGTATTATTATATTTTTTATATATTTATTTTACAATAAACTACCCACGGCATATAGTTATAGATTGACTGTATCCTGTAATATAGAATGGCTCGTTTAAAAAGTGTTTTTTTTAAAGGTTTTTCACCGTGCGCGCACCCCGCGATTTAAAAAAAAAAAAAATTACAATGTTTTTTTCAGCCTTCGGGGTACTTCAGGGACCCCCTGACAAAGGCTAGGGGGTCAGGAACTCTCTACCCTGCCCCCTTTTCACGTTCGCCACCTTCCTTTTTCCCTGTCGCACACAAAACAAACAAAATGGCGGCCGACACTTCCTGATTTTGACCGATTCGAACGTTGACTGACATGTAACCACCAATCAGAATTACGCTCGCGCACGTTAGGGTGCGTGCACGGTGCGCGCACGGTGCGCGCATATAGATGTATATATGTGCTTTTAACTGCAATTTTCTCAGGAACTACTGAACAGATTGACTCCATATATGCAAAAGGCACTTCCCTGACCTGAGGACTACCTCTCTGCCAAATTTCAAGTAATTCTGTTCAGCCGTTCGGGCTGTACCTTCGACTAAAGGTCCTATGGGAAAATGCATGGGGAAAGCGTGTTTTGGGACCCCCCTTTTTTCTCGGCCCCCGCTTGACGAATCACCCCGAGACTTTCAGGGTAGGAGCTGAGCGGAGCGCCCCATTAGTTTTGAAAATTTCGCGAGGATTCGTCTACCGGCGCCAAAGTTATTCAAAATAGAATTTTCAGATTTCCTATGGAAACTCGGTCCTAACTATAACTATCTACTGGCGACCGCCAGTAGATAGTTATAGTTAGGAGAACAGAGGACAGAGGGGAAAGAGGCAATGGTAGCTATCTGACCATAATGGACAGACAGGAGAGAAAGCTGCAGCATAACAGACCTTAAAGGGCAGGAGGGATGGATCAGGGGCATTACAATGGAACAGACAAGCCAGGAGGGAGGGAATAGGGATCTGCACATGGAAACAGAGGGCTGGGGGCAAGGGGGTAGGGCAGGAGCAGCAAGATGACCATGGAGGTCAGGCACTAGAAACAAGACACACCATGGAGAGCAACAGTGAGACTATGATGGCATACACACAGACCATGGAGGGTAGGTGGGAGGGGGTCAGGGGCAGCTAGCTGACCACACAGGGAATGTGGGAGGGGCCATGACAGCACAGAAGACCATGCATGGCAAGCGGGAGGGTTAGTGGCAGCACAATGGCTATGATGGGCAAGAAGGAGGGTGCAGGGGCATGCACAAAGGACCATGGAGGATAGAAGGGAGGGTCAGTACCTGGGCACAGACAAGAGAGTTCAGGGGAAGGGACCTCACAACAGACCGTGCGGGGCAGGCAGGAGGAGCAGTTGCAGCACAACAGACCAGGGAGGGCAGAAGGGTGTGGCAGTAAAATGGACCATGGAGGACAGGAGGAAGGGGATAGGGGCATGGCATGTGGACAGGCAGAGTGGAGGTGGCAGGGACAGGTTACAGTCATCTGACAATGCTAGGCAGGTGGGAGGGGAGTGGCAGCTCAACAGAACACTCAGAGTAGATAGGAGTGGCAGGTCCATGGAACATGGTGGGCAAAAAGGATGGAGCAGGGGCATGCACAATGACATCGGAGGGCAGGGGGAAGGAGAATAGGTGCAGCAAGCTAAGCACAGAGGCTAAGCAGGAGGTCAATGGTGGGCCATAGAATTGGGCAATGGAGGGCAGGAGGAGTGGACTGGTACATCATGCTAAATGAAGGGCAGTGGCAGCACATCAGACCATGCATGGCAGGAGGGAGGAGGCTAGTCCATGGATTCAGACAACAGAGGATAGGGAGGAGGTGGATGGGGCAGCAAGCTAACTGTTCAGAGAACGTGGGTATTAGGAACTTTATTGTTTTTAAAATGTGTGTCTGTGCGAACTACTTAAAATATGAACAAGTATGCAGCATAATCTCACTTTTATTCAGGAAGAAGAGGACGTTTGTGACTGTGACTCTGGGCTCACTTGGCAGAAACACCCCCTGACCCTCCACCCCCATCGCAAAATGTAATGCCCGTGAAAAGGGTAGGTGGACGCAGTGTTATATAGAACATAGTCCTGGGAGCACTATTGAAAATGAAAACTAGATATAGTATATGGTATAAACTGCAGCAAAAAGTGTGATATAAGATGAACCGGGGCGTGAAATATAATATGCAATACATTGTGCGCAATGACAGATTCATTGGAGAGCGCGAGATAGCACAGGCACTAGCGCGTGCTATGCGATATGCGCCTTGGAGTGTAATATGCACAGGGCAGTGTTGTGTAACCTAACTAATCTCTAAAGTTGTAATATAAAATATGTGCTGGGGAGTGTAACGTTGCATATGCACTGTGACAAAGATATGGATCCCAGATTGTAATATGTATGGCATAGCGCTGTGCGTTATAACATAGGCATCGAGGGAGGCACATTAGATGGGGCACTATAACCCGTGTGAAGGCAAGTGTGGCATGACATATTCACGGGGTGGTGTTACAGTGCACATGGGCTACAGAGTGTCATAGCATACGCACTAGCTGGTGGAATACAACACAGAGGTGTGTGGCACTCGGCGGGCACTGGTGGGTGTAACACAGCATTGGGCTCAGCCAGGAGCACGCTGTGACTCTCAAGTGAGGTTCATCTCCTTTCCAGAGAGTAAAATAAAAAGTATTACACATCCGGCGGTGGATGTGTGTTTTATTAACCGTGAGGGGGGTTTCTTGCATAGTTTGGTCGAATTTTTGTCGAATACCCTTTGAATGGCTTGGTGTGCATGTGTATTAAATGTGCCCGTCAATAGCTACCCATGTTTGTATAAATAAACGACAAGGGTGTCTACTTGGAGAGTACCCACTGGCGGGGGCGCCGGGATTAGGCACGGTAGGGCATCAGACACGTCAGAGCTTCACTAGCGGTGTAAATACATTCCATGTGGATTAATTGTATGCATAGTCGCCTTTTAATGAATATCACGCAAATCGTCATGGTGATATGTACATACGGTTTGTCCAGCATGTCCTAGGTGATTCTATAAATATATATTTTTTTTAAATAATAAAAAACAAAGGCCGGCCCTGGGGGATGGGGTCCCCGGGGCCACAAGTGGCCTGAGGAGGGGGGCAACGCAGCCCCCCTCCTAAAGAATTTTTTTAAAAGGCCATGACCTGGGGGATGGGGTCCCCGGGGCCGATTAAGGCCTTCAGAGGGGGGCCACTCGGCCTCCTTCCAAATGTATTTTTTTCAACAACAAAAAATTAGGGTGCAGGCCCTGGGGATGGGGTCCCCAGGGCCAATAAATTAGAAAAAGAAGGGGGCCATACAGCCCTCCTTCTTAAAAAAATGAAATAAATAAAAGACCGGCATTGTGCCGGAGGCCACGTCCCCTCCTTGCAGCACTCTGCAAATGCGCCCCCTGGCCAGTTGTAAGTTGGGGAATTAATTCCCCTTCAATACTGAGGGTCCCTGAGGGCCAACTAGCCCAACAGGTATCTCCAGTATGCGCCAGGGAGCTGCATTGCAGACAGGTGTTCTGAGGCCACGTCCCTTTTTACACCTCTATGCAACGCAGCTCTGTGGCGCTTACTGGAGGTACCTAGTGGGCTAGTTGGACCCTAAGGACCCTCAGGATTCAAATGAACTTAATCTCCCAACTAAAAACGGCCACAGGGTGTGTTTACACAGTGGTGAAGGGAGGGGATGGGGCCTGAGTTAACGTGTGCAAACACGCCCTATGGCGCGTTTTAAGTTGGGGAAATAATTCCCCTACAATCCTGAGGGACCCTGGGGGCCAACTAGCCCACCAGGTACTTCCAGTAAGCGCCCCTGCGCTGCATTGCAGAGAGGTGGTCTAGGCCATGCCCCTTTTTGCATCTCTCTGCAACGCAGCTCTGTGGCGCTTACTGGAGGTACCTAGTGGTCTAGTTGGACCCTAAGGACCCTCAGGATTCAAGGGGACTTAATCTCCAAACTTAAAATGGCCACAGGACGTGTTTACACAGTGGGGAAGGGAGGGGAAGGGGCCTGAGGTGACGTGTGCAAACAGGTCCTGTGGCGCGTTTTAAGAGGTAGTTTTAATCCTCTGCCCTATTATATACTAGGGGCTTACAGAGGAGGTCATGCTAATCACAGGGGGACCCCAACGCATAGTGTTCCCTAGTGTATGTAGGTGTTTTCACTGTATTCTGAGTGTCTTTTAGCATAGCACTGGCTCTAGGACTGGTTAGTCAGACTCAGTTACCACCAGCATCCGTCTGAAAATGTTGAGGGTACAGGATGATTTTGCAACAAGGCTTCTTTCTGCTCTTCTGTTTGTCCTTTCTGCACGTTATCCTTCTTCCTGCACTTTTCTTCGTCTTTGAGGACTTCTGTTGCGTCTTTCTGCATTTCTTTTTTTTCTTTCTGTGCGTTTTTCCTTCTTTCTTCACATGTTCTATCTCTGTAGGCATAGTTAGAAATTAGCATTTAAAAAACCTTTGAAATTCACTGAAAAAACCATAGGTTTCTGGCACGTTATAGTTAGGAATTAGCATTTAAAAAACCTTAGAAATTCACTGAAAAAACCATAGGTTTCAGGGGCGTTATAGTTAGCTGGACTTTTTACTCGTACAAAACCATTGAAATTCCCCCGTTATAGTTAGTTCCGCTAACTATAACTCGCGCGCCCGCAATGCACTGCTGATGACGTCACATATTACATCACTCATGACATGGTCAGTGACATCACTCATGACATCACTGATGACATCTTAAATGACATCACTGATGACATCACTGATGACATCATCCTTGTGATAGAGTGGCAGACCTCCTCTCCCCCTAATATAACCTTTGATACACACATTCAAAAATAGAGACTAATATTTTCAAAACAATGGACATACCAATACCAGTTACAACAACCTATTCAGTAATTCTAAGATCCACATACACATACACTCATTCACCAACAGTCCTATACAGTCACTCATACATGTACTCACTCATCATATGTACTCATACACCTATATATCCTGTTACACAACACCACTCATCCATAGAGTTACTCACACACATAGTCACTCATGCTAATAAAGAATCAAACATCCATTTACATGCATATACAGTTATACACACACCACCACACTTAATTCTACAGAAACTTACACATACTTAGTCTTTTAAACAATCACTTATAGAAACACATACTTATTCATACAGGAACTCTTCCAATCTCTCACTCTCACATGTACTCACTTATATAGACCAATAGTCACATATACTAGTTTAAAACATATGTAGTTACTCATAAAGACACTATTGAGACAGTCACTATGTAATACCCCCCACCGAACCATACAGACACGCAGACACTCATACTGATACTCAAAAAACCAACTAAAAACCTATATAGACACTCATGTAGCTACTCACCAACCCATGCAGCCACTTATACACAAAGTGAGAGACTGATACAGATATTTACATATTTAAACATTACTCACTAAGCCATGTATTCACTTAGATACACTTAGTCAGTTATACAATCAATTTTTCAAAAACAAATCATCTATTTAGACACTTATATACCCATTTATTCTTCCATCGACCTTGAGATATACATATATAAAACATATGTAATTTTCAGAAAAACACACATTCACTGGATGATGTCATCAGTGATGTCATCAGTGATGTCATTTGAGATATCATCAGTGATGTCATGAGTGATGTCACTGACCATGTCATGAGTGATGTAATGTGGGACGTCATCAGCAGTGCATTGCGGGCGCGCAAGTTATAGTTAGCTGAAACTATAACGGGGGAATTTCAATGGTTTTGTACGAGTGAAGAGTCCAGCTAACTATAACGCCCCTGAAACCTATGGTTTTTTCAGTGAAAATATATATATATATATATATTTATTTGTCCTTTGTTTTGGCTCCTGTTCCAAGTCGACTCAGTGCTCTGTCTGGGAGTGCATGCAACAGCGGGAGGCCCTGCCCATGTTCTAATACCTTCTAATAGCTTTAAAGACAAGAAACAGTACATGCACTCATGAGCCTTCAGACATATATTGAAAGTGAGCAGGACATATCACGATACCACAAACAACCCCTGACACCTTTCAGCCTCCTCAGGTTTTGTTCACAGGATATCATGACAGAGCTCACTATGTTTTATTGGGAACGCAAGTAGGAAATATCCTGTTTAAGTTGCATGGGAATTGTAGTCTTCAAGACCAATCAAGTGCAAATTGCACAACAAAGTATTACATGCAAATTAAAAACAAATATTTTTCAAAATTCTCTTTATCCAAATCCCCCTCCTTATTATATGTGACACCAACATGATAATTTAGTACAATAAGTCTATTCATCATACGACCCTCAACATTGTGGGATATGTAGTGTTAGACCTGACATCCTTGGCGTAGGTTTTTCCCCTATCTGTTGCCGCTGCTACCTGGATTTTTGATGCTGTGATGGATTTAGTTTTTGCTGGTTTAGATGCTTTGGACACTCTGCCACTGCTAATCAGTGCCAGAGTGTAAGTGCTCCCTGTGTAAAATATCACATTGATTGGATATACCTGATTGGCATATCTGTATCACCACGAAGTCCCTAGTAAAGTGCACTGTGTGTGCCAGGGCTGGTGATGACAGATGCTACTAGTGGGTCTGCAGCGCTGATTGCGCCACCCACCTGTGTAGCCCTAAAATGGTGTCTCAGGCCTGCAGCCCCCGGACTGCCATGTCCTCCTGGCCAGTGTAACCCTTCCCTTTTTATACACGTCAGTCATCCCTATGGAAGGCCCAAGGTACCCCCCTGGGCAGGGTGCAATGTATGTAAAAGGTAGAGCATGTACTAGTGCAGGTAACATGTTCTGGTAGTGAACAACGGCCATTTTGTGTGTTCACTGCTGCAAGGTTATCTTGCTCCATAGGCTAACATGGTGCCAATGGCTATCCGCCTATCTTCTCATCGGAACAAGATAAGACATGAGTGTTTGATATCCCTGAGCTCAGCATTTAATCACACATCTTTTAGGAGAGGTTGTTTTTAAATCCTGAGTTGGAGAATAGTACTTTTTAGAGAGTAGCTGTTCTCTTGTCTGACCCTTCTGTGTGCCTGGGCGTGCTTGTGGATTGACTGTCTGGCTTGAGAGTGACAGGGGCTGGGGATCCCCCAGGAGGTTGGCTGAGTCAGCCCTCTGCTGAATGGCGACATTTGCAAGGAGAGTGGAGGGAGGAGATAGCACCTGGGAGTGAATAGGGTTGTGCCTGCCTGCCACGCTGCTGGCTCCACCTCCTGCTGGGCGGCTGACGACTCTGCCCCTCACTCTGAAAAGAATGTAGAAACCAGGAAAACAAAGTGCTCCAGCAACACCCAGAACTGGATCAGACCGGGCTCAGGACCCACTTGCACAAAGACTTCAAAGACTTTTAGGGGTATAAGTACAAGACCCCTGACAACAGATTTTTAGATTCTACCATCAAGAGGAACCTCTGCTGAAAGACGGACCGCTGAAGAACTAAAGGAAGATTGCCTTGCTGTGTGCTCTAAGGGCTGACCTGTTCCACTGTACAACTGAAGCTGAGGAGGAGAAGGGGTCTTGCTGTGTGCTGACTCTACCCACTTGACCAAACAAGACTTTGCTGTGTGCTGTGTCTTAAACCGAATCTCCAAGGGCCTGAGAAGAGCTGGCCTCCTGTTTCGCAACCCAGGGATAGAAAGGTTGCCAAGAACTCAAGACTCTACTGTGTCCCCCCTGCGCTGCTGTGTGCTGCAGGGACCGTGGACTGTTCCACCAAGCTTCTCAACATCTGCCGGTGAAGTGGGCAGGCTGCTCTCTGCCTCGTTGGAGAGTACCGCGCTGATCCGGGCCTGACACCGGTTGCCGCGTCAAGAAGACCGACGTGCTCATCGGCACGTGCCTTGCCGCGACCCGGAGGCCTGAGGCAGACCAAGAGTCGGACTTCCCTGCTCTGCGAAGCCGCGCTGTGAGTGGCTGACTCCGGTGACGTCGACATCGTCACTGAGGGCTCGTCGAGGGAGTTGTGGAAACCTTGCACCAAACAGCCAGAGGAGCGCTTTGTACAACGAGCGCAGTGACACCGACAGAGCAACGTAGCTGCCTAAACAACAAGAGCCTGCGAACTGATTCATTCTCAGTGAGTATCGAATCACACAAGAGACTAGAGACTATCGTCTTACGATCCCGACCAACCAAGAAAGCGAATATAGTGTAAACCTGTGATACTTGATTTCAACTGCGGAAACTAGATAAAGATATATTATTTTTGATAACCCACCTGTGTGGTCTAAGTTTGTGGTGTGCGGGGGGGGATCATTGTGGTGTCTACGCGCAAATACCTTACACATTGCCTTGGGGATAAGCCTGTCTGCTCGAGCCAAGCTACCTAGAGGGTGAGCAGGGGTTATCTACCGTGTGTGTCCTTGTGCCCTGACTAGAAGCAAGGGTCCCTATTTGGTCTAAGGTGTATACCTCTGCCAACTAGAAACCCCCAGATCTAACATTGGTGGCAGCGGTGGGATTAGAACCAGTATTTGCACTTGACCTGCAGCGATTCTTCGTACATCACTAATCTAGTAAGCAGTTGCATTGCACGAAGTTTTTGCGAAGACTATACTTGGAGGATCGACGAAGCATCATGTCTCTGAATGGAGTAGGTGAGGAGGTGGAATTGCAATTTGAAGTAGAAAAGTTGCTCACGTACAAGAAGGATCAACTAAAGCAATTCTGCAAGCAGCTTGGATGCCCAGTGAAGGGCGGCGCCAACAAGACGGAGCTACAGAAAGCTCTAAGGGCCTGGTGGGAGGCCAAGAATGGCGCAACCGAGGAAACTACTGGGGGGGATGGCACACCGGAGCACGGATTTGGATCCGATGATCTGCCAGTGAATAGGCCAGCGTCTAGGGCTGGCAGCACCCATTCCAGTAGGAGCCTTTCTCCAGAGGAGCTGGAGGAAAATCAGAGGATTAGGGCCCATGAGATTGAACTTTTTAAGCTCAAAGCTCAAGCGGAAGAAAGGAAACTGCGCCTTGACAGTGAGAAAGAGGCGGAGGAGAAGAGGAATGCTCTCGCTTTGGAAGAGAAAAAATTCCAGTTGGCTCATGAGTTGAGCATGAGGGAGCTGGACATTAAAGCCAAACAAGTGGAGTCCAGTCCGAATGGTGGCAGCGCACAACCAGTACAGGCGGGTAAAGTATACATACCGAAAGATTTGGTACAGAATTATCAGAGGGGTGAGGATATCTATGCATGGTTTAGATCCTATGAGCTTGCCTTGAAGATGAATGAAGTGCCTGAGAAGAGTTGGGGAGCAGGGTTGTGGAAGCATTTTGAGGCCTCTGGGAGGGATGTCTTGGCACCCTTAGAAGCAGCAGGGACCTTAACCTACCCCACGATGAAGGAGGCCTTATGCCTCAGGTATGGGCTTACACCAGAACAGTACCGCCAGAAGTTCAGGAACTTCAAGAAACTTGATTCGAGTACTTGGGTGGAGTGTGTGAGTATGTACACGCGTGCACTGGAAGGTTGGATAAAGGGCAGCAAAGTTACTGATTATGTGGGGTTGTGTCACTTGATTAGTTGGGAGCACTTGAGTAGTCTATGTGTTCCAGAGCTGCGCCAGCATCTTTTAGACAGCAAGTTAACTGATCCCAGTGAGCTTGCTAAAGAGGCAGACCGCTGGACTAGCACCAGGGTCAACAAAGGGGTGGTAAGTATGCCAGCCAAGGGTGGTCAGGGTCCCCAGCAGAAAGGTGGGGAGGACAAGGGTAACAGTAAGGAGTTCTCTAAAGGGCCCCAAAACAGTTCCCAGGAGAAGGAGTCCCAAGCCCCCAAGCCTAAGAGGTCCTGGCCCCCTAAGGGCAACAGACCACCGCCTACTTGCTATGCTTGTAGGGAAGTGGGCCACATAGCCCCTAACTGTCCCAAGAAACCCCCAGCACCAGCTGCTGCTCCCGTGCCAGGGTTAGCTAGTGTAGCTTTGGGAGGGGATTTGATTTCCAGTGGGGAGGAGGAATTAGCTATGATGACCCTTGTCTCTTTAGGAGACCAAGAGATGGTCCAGGATACCTTGATACCCGCTAACACTAAGAAATACGGGCAAAAGGTGACCATCAATGGGAGGGAGATAGAGGCTCTGAGAGACACCGGGGCTAGTGTGACATCTGTCAGGTGTCAGTGGGTGTCTGAAGAGCAAGTAATTCCCAATGTGCTCCGCCCAGTAGTGGCAGCTGACACTTCAGTACGCCTCTGCAAGATGGCGCGTGTTCCCTTTACATGGGGGGAGTCTCTGGTACCTTGGAAGTCTGTGTCAGTGATGCCTTGCCAGTAGATTGTCTATTGGGTAACGACCTGGAGAGTTCTCCATGGAAGGACGTAGAGCACAGAACTCACTTGGAGATGTTAGGACTGCCAGCGTGGATCTGTGTATCCACACGTGCCATGACAGCCCGTAAGGGTGGATTAGTAGAACCGGAGCCTGGAACAATGGCCCAGGGACCTGTCAAGAGAGGAAGGGGCAGAGGGCGCGGGAAACCGGCCCCCACTGTTCCCACGGTCCAGGAGGAAGCAGAACCTGAGGGGGATGCCCTGGAACCTATAGGGGAACAGGTGGCCGAACTGGGGGAATTGCCTGAGCTGACCCATTGGCAGCAAGAGGGTGGTCCCTTCAGGGAGGAATTCTGCCAGGCTCAGAAGGAGTGCCCTTCTCTCATTGGTGTGCGGCAGCAGGCTGCAGACCAGGCAGCGGGCCTAGGGTCCAAGGAACATTTGATTTACTGGGAAGATGACTTACTTTATAGTGAGCCTAAGTTTGCTGAGCCCGGTGCAGCCCGTGTGCTGGTGGTACCCGAGCGCTTCAGGAACTTCTTACTGGGTCTGGCTCATGACGTGACTCTCGCAGGACATCTGGGGCAAGACAAGACCTATCACAGGCTTGTCACCCACTTCTACTGGCCCCAGATGAAGAAGCACGTCGGTACCTTTTGTAAGTCTTGCCAAACCTGTCAAGCCAGTGGTAAGAGCGGAGGGAAGTGCGTGGCGCCCCTCCAGCCGTTTCCTGTAGTGAGCACCCCTTTCGAGTGGGTGGGCATTGATATCGTAGGGCCCCTGGATCCCCAGACCGCCTTAGGCAACAGGTTTATCCTGGTCTTGGTGGATCACGCCACTCGGTACCCGGAAGCAGTCCCTATCAGGACAATCACAGCACCCGTGGTGGGCCGTGCATTGATGGGGATCTTTTCCCGTGTGGGGTTCCCCCGAGAGGTGGTCTCCGACCGGGGTACCAACTTCATCTCTAGGTATATGAAGTCTCTGTGGGAGGAGTGTGGGGTAACTTATAAGTTCACCACTCCTTACCACCCTCAAGGAAATGGGTTGGTTGAAAGGTTCAACCGCACCCTGAAAGGTATGATTATGGGCCTAGCGGAGCCCATGAGACGGAAGTGGGACGTCTTGTTACCATGCCTGTTGTTTGCCTACAGGGAGGTGCCTCAGAAGTCCTTTGGGTTCAGCCCCTTTGAACTGCTGTATGGCCACCCTGTTAGAGGACCTCTCACACTGGTGAAGGAGGGGTGGGAGAAATCCCGTGGGAAAACCCCCCAGGACGTGTTCAGCTATGTGCTGGCCATCCGCAACCAAACGCAGCGCTTCAGGAAGCTCGCTCAGGAGAACCTAGAAGCCAGCCAGGAAGAGATGAAAAAATGGTACGACCAGAATACCACTCTGGTAGAATTTCATCCTGGGCAGAAAGTGTGGGTAATGGCGCCGGTGGAGCCTTGTGCGCTCCGTGACAAGTGGACCGGGCCATATGAGGTGGTAGAGTGCAAGAGTGAGGTGACCTACCTGATCAACATGAAGACTCCTAGGCAGCCCCTTAGAGTCTTGCATGTGAACCGCCTCAAACCCCACTTCGAGAGGTCTGAAGTGACGATGCTCATGGCTACAGATGACGGTGGGGAGGAGGATAGTGATCCTCTCCCTGACCTCCTGGCAACCAAGGAGCAAGACGGGTCAGTGGATGGTGTGGTCCTCTCGCCCACCCTGACCCCAGAGCAGCAGAGAGACTGTCGCCAGGTGTTGGGTCAGTTTGCCTCCCTGTTCTCCCTGACACCAGGTGTCACCAATTGGTGCGTCCATGATGTGGACACTGGAGATAGCCTGCCTGTGGAACAGAAGTTTTACAGAGTAGCTGACAAGGTCAGGGCCAGCATCAAGGAAGAAGTTTCCAAGATGTTGGCGTTAGGGGTAATTGAGCCCTCTAGCAGTCCCTGGGCTAGCCCAGTGGTCCTCGTTCCCAAGAAATCTGCTACACCAGGTGGTCCGGCAGAACTTCGGTTTTGCGTGGACTACCGTGGGCTCAATGCGGTCACCAAGACTGACGCGCACCCCATCCCCAGAGCTGATGAGCTCGTGGATCGGTTGGGAGCTGCCAGGTACCTCAGCACCTTCGATTTGACTTCGGGGTACTGGCAGATTGCCTTAACTGAAGGGGCAAAGGAGAGGTCGGCGTTTTCAACACCAGAGGGGCACTTCCAGTTTCGCGTCATGCCCTTTGGATTGAAAAATGCCCCTGCCACCTTCCAGAGACTGGTCAACCGGGTACTGACCGGGCTGGAGCAATTCAGCGCCGCGTACCTGGATGACATTGCTGTGTTCAGCTCCACTTGGGAGGAACACTTGCAACACCTCTGTGAAGTGTTGAGGGCGCTGCAGAAGGAAGGCCTCACTATCAAGGCCAGTAAGTGCCAGATAGGGCAGGGATCGGTGGTGTATTTGGGACACCAGGTGGGGAGCGGCCAGGTGGCGCCCCTACAGGCGAAGATTGATACCAATCTGGCTTGGGAACCCCCCAAGACGCAGACAGAGGTGAGAGCCTTTCTAGGACCCACCGGGTATTACAGACGGTTCATCAAGGGATACGGCACCATTGTTGCCCCCTTGACAGAACTAACCTCTAGAAATCAGCCCAGGAAAGTGAATTGGTCCGAGGCCTGTCAAACTGCTTTTGATGCCCTGAAAACTGCAATGTGCACAGCACCGGTGCTTAAGGCGCCCGACTTTTCGAGTGAGTTCGTAGTGCAAACAGACGCTTCAGAGCAAGGTGTGGGAGCAGTCCTCTCACAGATGGACGACGAAGGCGGGGACCAACCTGTAGCTTTCATTAGTCGGAGGCTACTCCCCAGGGAACAGAGGTGGAGCGCTATCGAAAGGGAAGCATTTGCTGTGGTCTGGGCCCTGAAGAAGCTGAGGCCCTACCTGTTTGGGAATCACTTCCGTGTTCAGACCGACCACAGGCCCCTCAGATGGTTAATGCAGATGAGGGGTGAGAATCCAAAACTGTTGAGGTGGTCCATCTCCCTACAGGGAATGGACTTTACGGTGGAACACCGTCCCGGTACAGAGCACGCCAATGCTGATGGTCTGTCCAGGTTTTTCCGCCTTAGCGATGAGAACTCCCAAGAGGGTGGGTAGTCCTCCCCACTTTCAGCTGGAGGGGACACGTGTTAGACCTGACATCCTTGGCGTAGGTTTTTCCCCTATCTGTTGCCGCTGCTACCTGGATTTTTGATGCTGTGATGGATTTCGTTTTTGCTGGTTTAGATGCTTTGGACACTCTGCCACTGCTAATCAGTGCCAGAGTGTAAGTGCTCCCTGTGTAAAATATCACATTGATTGGATATACCTGATTGGCATATCTGTATCACCACGAAGTCCCTAGTAAAGTGCACTGTGTGTGCCAGGGCTGGTGATGACAGAGCTACTAGTGGGTCTGCAGCGCTGATTGCGCCACCCACCTGTGTAGCCCTAAAATGGTGTCTCAGGCCTGCCACCGCAGGCCTGCCTGCAGTCCCCGGACTGCCATGTCCTCCTGGCCAGTGTCCACACTGACCGGGCCTAACCCTTCCCTTTTTATACACGTCAGTCATCCCTATGGAAGGCCCAAGGTACCCCCCTGGGCAGGGTGCAGTGTATGTAAAAGGTAGAGCATGTACTAGTGCAGGTAACATGTTCTGGTAGTGAACAACGGCCATTTTGTGTGTTCACTGCTGCAAGGTTATCTTACTCCATAGGCTAACATGGGGGAGGCTGGTGCCAATGGCTATCCGCCTATCTTCTCATCGGAACAAGATAAGACATGAGTGTTTGATATCCCTGAGCTCAGCATTTAATCACACATCTTTTAGGAGAGGTTGTTTTTAAATCCTGAGTTGGAGAATAGTACTTTTTAGAGAGTAGCTGTTCTCTTGTCTGACCCTTCTGTGTGCCTGGGCGTGCTTGTGGATTGACTGTCTGGCTTGAGAGTGACAGGGGCTGGGGATCCCCCAGGAGGTTGGCTGAGTCAGCCCTCTGCTGAATGGCGACATTTGCAAGGAGAGTGGAGGGAGGAGATAGCACCTGGGAGTGAATAGGGTTGTGCCTGCCTGCCACGCTGCTGGCTCCACCTCCTGTTGGGTGGCTGACGACTCTGCCCCTCACTCTGAAAAGAATGTAGAAGCCAGGAAAACAAAGTGCTCCAGCAACACCCAGAACTGGATTAGACCGGGCTCAGGACCCACTTGCACAAAGACTTCAAAGACTTTTAGGGGTATAAGTACAAAACCCCTGACAACAGATTTTTAGATTCTACCATCAAGAGGAACCTCTGCTGAAAGACGGACCGCTGAAGAACTAAAGGAAGATTGCCTTGCTGTGTGCTCTAAGGGCTGACCTGTTCCGCTGTACAACTGAAGCTGAGGAGGAGAAGGGGTCTTGCTGTGTGCTGACTCTACCCACTTGACCAAACAAGACTTTGCTGTGTGCTGTGTCTTAAACCGAATCTCCAAGGGCCTGAGAAGAGCTGGCCTCCTGTTTCGCAACCCAGGGATAGAAAGGTTGCCAAGAATTCAAGACTCTACTGTGTCCCCCCTGCGCTGCTGTGTGCTGCAGGGACCGTGGACTGTTCTACCAAGCTTCTCAACATCTGCCGGTGAAGTGGGCGGGCTGCTCTCTGCCTCGTTGGAGAGTACTGCGCTGATCCGGGCCTGACACCGGTTGCCGCGTCAAGAAGACCGACGTGCTCATCGGCAC
The DNA here is from genome assembly GCF_964204655.1 of Triturus cristatus. Classification (NCBI taxonomy): domain Eukaryota; kingdom Metazoa; phylum Chordata; class Amphibia; order Caudata; family Salamandridae; genus Triturus; species Triturus cristatus. The sequence goes on from NC_140585.1 coordinate 622,814,781, forward strand.
GTGCCTTGCCGCGACCCACAGGCCTGAGGCAGACCAAGAGTCGGACTTCCCTGCTCTACGAAGCCGCGCTGTGAGTGGTTGACTCCGGTGACGTCGACATCGTCACTGAGGGCTCGTCGAGGGAGTTGTGGAAACCTTGCACCGAACAGCCAGAGGAGCGCTTTGTACAACGAGCGCAGTGACACCGACAGAGCAACGTAGCTGCCTAAACAACAAGAGCCTCCAAACTGATTCATTCTCAGTGAGTATCGAATCACACAAGAGACTAGAGACTATCGTCTTACGATCCCGACCAACCAAGAAAGCGAATATAGTGTAAACCTGTGATACTTGATTTCAACTGCGGAAACTAGATAAAGATATATTATTTTTGATAACCCACCTGTGTGGTCTAAGTTTGTGGTGTGCGGGGGGGGGATCATTGTGGTGTCTACGTGCAAATACCTTACACATTGCCTTGGGGATAAGCCTGTCTGCTTGAGCCAAGCTACCTAGAGGGTTAGCAGGGGTTATCTACCGTGTGTGTCCTTGTGCCCTGACTAGAAGCAAGGGTCCCTATTTGGTCTAAGGTGTATACCTCTGCAAACTAGAGACCCCCAGATCTAACATGTAGCTTTAGGCAGAGTTGACAAATATACTTTGTGTTGACTACTCTCAATTCAAATTGTTGCTAGAACAAAAAGTTGCAAAACATGTGAAAAAGTGCTCCTTGCAATTTTAAAACATACTATAATGTCATAGTTTTTATTTGACCAGTTCACAGTGATTCTTCAACCCACGCGCAAACATTTGAATCAAGTTTGTGCAGTCTATTATATGTAATCCATCTGCATTATTGGATGCCCCATTTAAAAATAAAACTGAAACTACATGAAGAGTGATTTCAAAAGGTAGTTGCTCCCATCCACATTTGTTCAATTTTCTTCTGTTTTGTTGCAAAGATCCCCATGGTTAATTTCCGCTTGGCACATAATTGATTGCCACTTCTCATCTTAATGTAATATGTGCCATAAGTGGGCAAGTCCAAAACAGACTTAAAGCAGTTCCCTCTTTATCATTTGCACAAGGATTATTCGTTAATTCACTCTTTCAGTTTCATACCCTCCAGTGGACAGTTTAAATCTCATTACCAGAACATCCAAGCTGTTCGTTATGCACATTTTGTGAAAACCCCTTGTCCTGAAATTTCTTTGTAGTGTGGCCATTCCTATGCTTCTATCCAACCATTAAGCAAGATGTACAAAAAGTTCCTCATCCAGGTTTATACCTCCACGTATATTTAATTTTCTGTGTGGTTTTAGCCTGAATTCATTGTTTCCTACAGAAATGTGCTGCAGTATCAGTGGTGGTCATGTGCAGTGAAGAACGTAATCCAAAGCTGAGCTGGAGTACAATTATGCATTTGAATTGCAATGGTCTTACGTTGGCTTTTGTTTTATATTACCATGCCTTCCTTCAACCCCTCCTTAGATTTCTCCAAACCCTTCTCATGTAGGATAAACTATTCCTTAGTTTCTCAGCATGTACCCTTGTCCCTCCCATCTTTTACACTACAATGTATACCTACTTCTGCAGTGATATCCCTCACCAGTGTGGAGATCGCCTTACAGAAAACCTAGAAGAGGCAGAGATGTAGTGGATTTGTGAACTGCATTTTGTACTACATGAAGTAGCATTGCTGGAGTACTACTTTACATACACCAAAATTCCCTTTGTGAAGTAGGTCCTACATCTGAATTCGCAGAGCTTCAAATGGGCCAGCCAGCGCCCTCCTTCAAGTTTCTCAAATCATGGAACACCTTGGTAAAGCTTGAAAAGATCCTTCTCCTTCTGTAAATCAATTGCAGCCCCTCGAGCTCCTCTGTAATTCAATAGTATTCTCTTCTAGGGAGGATGAAAGCTAGGTCATTTCTAATTTTCACGAGACCGTATCACACATTACCCGCATATTTTTTTTAAATTACATGTTTAATTTGACATAGCTTGTAAAATGTATGGGGCATATCAACAAGGGCTTTATCTCTGCTTTTTTGGCTTTAAGAACCAAAAAAGCAGAGATAAAACTAGCGCCATATCAACAACAGGGTGCTAACATGCAAATTTGCATGTTAGCACCCTTTCACTCTACGCTTCCCCTTGCATCTCTAATGAGATGCATAGGGGGCGTTCCAGAGTAAAATAATAAGAGAAATGTCGCTAAGCGACATTTCTCCTATTATCAAGAATGTCGCTAACCCTGTTAGAGACAAAAAAAGCAGCGCTAACCGCGGTTAACGCTGCTTTTTTACGTCTGCTAATTTTCAGACTTAGCCATGATATCCTATGGAAGGAGGATATCATGGCTAAGTTTGCCTGTCCCTATCAACAAGGTAACGTGTGATTATCGCTGGATTTCCAGCGATAATCTCACGTTAGCCTGTTAGCGTGTAGATTTTTATCGCTATTGAGATAAGCGTTGTTAATAGCACGCTATCTCAGCGATAAAAATTCACGCTAGCCGGTGATAATTATCCTCACGCTAAGAGCGCTGAGCGATAATTATCGCCGGTTGTTGTTGATATGCCCCTATTTTCTCTAACTGGGAAATGTTCATTAATACTAGCAGTGCTTAATTAAAAAGTTAGGAATGTGGAATGTTAGGAAAAATACAATACTTGAGTTCTTAAAAACACATTCTGTTTGTAGAAGGGAGAGTTTATTGAAGCTGTTCACTTTAAAGTGCAGTTAACACTGGGTAATGATTGAAATTAAATTGTCTAGGTTTTCTTTTCCTTTAATAAATATAGATTGTCAATAAAACAATGGACAATGGTCAGGGCCAGAGGAAATATGCAATTCTCTGGTGTTAATGGCACATATAAGGATTTATTGCAATTGACACATCATTTTCAGCATAATTTGCAGATTCAAACGGAATGTTTTTCCGAGCTCAAATGGATCGAAACAATAGTGCCAGGCAATGTGTCACAAATCTGACCTTCGCTAGTCACATAATTGAGTTACCCCTGGTCCATAATTTAGTCCTCCATTGCTGAATAATCCTAGTGGTTTCAACAATGGTAAAAATCTTCAAAATGGAAATCCATATTTCACGGGGACCCCCTTGACTTTTTCTTCATATTTCAAAGTTCCCTATGAAATATGGGTTTGTATACCACTGCATTTTGGGTACTAAAAACTCCCAAACTAGAATTAGATGCACCGTGCCTGTGCACAATGTCTGAAAAACAGTGGTTACTCAAGGAATGCATATTACAAATATTTGACAGAGGAAACAATTCTGCTAATATTAAAAGGCTAGTAGGCAGAGATCAGAGTGATTTTATATAAATGCATGGTTTTCAACTCATGTAGCCTAGCTCTGTTTAAATAATTTTTAAAACAACCACACATGACAAAGCAGCATGGGATAAACCATATATGCACAAGTTCTGAGAGTATTATGCCATTTGTGACAGCTGCTAAGAAGGGAGGGACTTCAAGAGGCTTCACCATTTGTGACTCATGGCACCTCTCATACCAAACAATGGTAATGAATAACAAGCTACACTCTGTGTATTTGCATGGTGAAGTAGAACTGGACAGTGGTCATCGTTGTTGAGTAACATGCTGCAGATAGAGGATGACTTGTACAGCAGTCACCTTTTCCAGAAAATAAGATGAGGGGCATTTTAACTGTTTGCAGCTATGGACAGGACAATGGGGCACCTCTTAGCTGCCCTTGTACAACACAGAGGCAGGGAGTTGAGATACAAACCCTCTAAGTGCTTGGGCAAGACTGGGAGAGGGTTATACAATTATCAACAGAGACATGGCATCCCCTGTAGACAATATAAATAAAAATATAAGCGGTCCTTTGTTAGAAACGGGGTCTCTAGTTGGCAGAGGTTTGCACCCTAAGTAGGGGCAACCACTCTAGTCAGGGTAAGTCAGATACACACCCTAAATTAACCTGTGCTCACCCTCTGGCAGCTTAGAACAGAGCAGACAGGCTTAATTTAAGAGCAATGTGTAAAGTATTTGAGCAATACCTAAATTACAGTAACTCAATGAAAACACCACAAAAAGACCCCACCTAGGTTTAGAAAAAAAGAGAATATTTATCTGAATAAAATAAGACGAAAGCAACAACAACAAAAAACAATAAGTAAAAGTCGAGATATGAAGTCACTAGTGGTCAAAAGTTCACTTGAGTTTGCAAGGGACTGGTGCAAATTCAAAGTTCAGGCCGACCGTGATGGAGGTCAGTCCGGCTACAGGACCCAGACAAGTCGCAGTGAAGCAATACTTTGGATAGAGTTTTGTTGAAGTTACGAGCCTACTGCAGGATCACTGAGCCGCGCAAAGGGAGTCCCGAGTCGTGTTCTATTGAAGTGAATGCAATGCGGTGAGAAGTGCAGGCTGTGGATCCGATGTCATCAAGCAGCCTCTGCATCGACAGTGAAGGGCGATGCAGTGGAATTTCACATGCAGTTGAAGCGATCCATGAGTTTTTGCAGAAATCAGCCTCAGAACCCACTTCTAAGGCTTAGGACTGGAGGGGGCACCTTAGGCGAGGGTAGGACTCACAGATGGCAGAATCCAGCAGCACCAGCAGAATTGCAGGAAGTCTTTTGTGTCCCTGGGACCTCAGAAAACAGGAGGCAAGCCAGTAAGCCCTTGGAGTCACTCTGGGCTCAGGTGAGAGATTACAGTGGCAATGCCTACAGCACAGCAGTATGTGCCCCAGCAGAAGTCTTCCCATGTCCAGTAATGTACTTTCATGGTAGGATCAGAGCACCGGCACTTATACCCAAAAGTGCCTTTGATGTAGGGGTGACTTCAAAGTAGTTCCCTGAGGTGCACAAGGATCCCTTTCAACTCAGTCCTGTCTGCCAAGCTATCTGTGGGGGGGTAATCAGACATTTGTGTGAGAACAGGATGCAGCCTATTAAGATGTAAGTGTGTCATCTCTCCCACTTCCTGCCCAGAAAGGCTACCAGAATGCAGATGAGTCCACTGTCACACCTACCCATTCTTGTGTTTGTGGCTGTTTAGAGAGAATGCACAAAGTGTAGCTGTCACCCAGTCCAGACGTGTATTAGAAACTGGCTGGAGGCACACAAAGCAAAGTTAAGATCAGAGAAATGTCCACTTTCTAAAAGTGCAAGAGAAACAATTGATGGACGGAATGCTGAACAATGCAGACATTCACCCCCAGTCAAAAGGATCTGAATTTAATCCATCTTTCTTTTGCTCACCACACCACCCCAGTTTGGACCCAGCCATATGCAAATCAGTCTTGAACATGTCCTTGTGAGAACAGTCGAGCCCGAACTGCCAAGCCAGGTCCTCCCTGAACTCAAAATAAGCATCCTGGGACTGGTTTCAGAGCATCACCCTTCATCAGCCAGGCTAGCTTGAATCCAGTGGTGCAGTGAGCACGGGACCCACGTCTGGGCATACCCGTCCCACTTAGGGCGACAAATGCAAAAGAAACAATTGATGGACGGAATGCTGGACAATGCAGACAGTCACCCCCAGTCACAAGGATCTGGGTTTAATCCATCATTCTTTTGCTCACCACACCACCCCAGTTTGGACCCAACCATATGCAAATCAGCCTTGACACTGTTCATTGTGGGAACAGTCCAGCCCGACCTGCCAAGCCAGGTCCTCCCTGGGCCAGAAACAAGCCTCCTGGGAATGGTTTCAGGGCATCACCCTTAATCAGCCAGGCTAGCTTGAATCCAGTGGTGCAGTGAGCATGGGACCCACGTCTGGGCATACCCTTCCCACTTAGGGCGACAAATGCAAAAGAAACAATTGATGGACGGAATGCTGGACAGTGCACACGTTCACCCTCAGTCACAAGGATCTGGGTTTAATCCATCATTCTTTTGCTCACCACACCACCCCAGGTTGAATGTATGACATTGTTCTGTCCATCAATTGTTCTTTTTATATTTGTCACCCCGAGTGGGACAAGTATGCCCAGACGTGGGTCATGTGCTCTCCATGCCACTGGAGTCTAGCTATCCTGGCTGATGAGGGTTAAAAACCCGAAACCGGTCCTAGGAAGCTTGTTTCCAGTCCAGGGAGGACCTGGCCTGGCAGTTTGGGCTGGACTGTTCCCATTGGGCACAGGGTCAAGACTGATTTGCATATGGCTGCGTTCAAAATGGAATGGCATGGGAAGCAAAAAAAAACGATGGATTTATGCTCAGATCTCTGTACTGGGTTGAATGTATGACATTGTTCTGCATTCTGTCCATCAATTGTTCCTTTTGCATTTGTCACCCCGAGTGAGAGGGGTATGCCCAGACTTGGGTCCCGTGCTCTCCATGCCACTGGAGTCAAGCTATCCTGGCTGATGAGGGTTGAAAACCCGAAACCAGCCCTAGAGCCCAAGGAACCTTGTTTCTAGTCCATGGAGGACCTGGCCTGGCAGTTCGGGCTGGTCTGTTCCAATGAGGCACAGGGCCAAGACTGAATTGCATATGGCTGGGTTCAAACTGGAATGCCATGGGGAGCAAAAAAACCAATGGATTTAGGCCCAGATCTCTGTACTGGTTTGAATGTATGACATTGTTCTGCATTCCGTCCATCAATTGTTCTTTTTGCACTTTCTTAAAGTGACTTGTCTAAAATGGTAATGTCAAATCCAACTTGACAACTAAAGAGTATTTTTCACCACCATTCTAAAGACATGAAACATGATCAAACATGATCTAGCTACTCCTTTCTGATCAGCAATTTCAGCTTAAAAAGTGCTTAAGGAGAGGAGTAGGCCTCACAACAATGAAAAACGAATTTAGCCATTTGTCACTGCCAGGACGTGTAAAATGTAAGTTAAAGTGCCTGCCCTGCCTTTTAGTTACACAGCACCATTCCCTTAGGGTCACTTAGAGCCTATCTTAAGGGTGATATAAGTGTAACAAAAGGGGAGTTTAAAGCTTGGCAAGTGGATTTAAATGCCAAGTCAAAGTGGCAGTAAACTGCATACACATACTCTGCATTGGCAGGCCTGAAACAGGTTTGAAAGGCTACTTGTGTACGTGGCACAACCAGTGCTATAGCACCATTAATAGCATTTAGATTACAGGCCCTGGGTATTTGATATACCACTTTACAAGGGACTTTCAGGTAAACTAAAAATGCCAATCAGGTATACATCAATTATACCGTGTTAAGAGGAGAGAGCACAAGCACTTTAGCACTGGTCAGCACTGGTAAAGTGGCCAGAGTCCTACGGCCAACAAAAAGATGCTCAGAAAAAGAGGCAGAGGAAGGCAAAATATTTGGGGTAACCCTGCACAATGGTCATTTCCAACATACCTTCTTTTTTCTTTTAATCTCTCTCAGTATTAGCAAACTCTGGGATGAGTGTGAAGCGATTGAGGACAGCTAAGAGCTGCCCCTGTGCTTTGTTTGCAAATGTGAACAGGACACCAGAGCAACTATCATCTGCCCTGATCACACTTCTGGTGAAAAACAATGTAGGAGAAGGAGGACAGATACATGACTCCTGCCATACTGCCTTATTTTGAAATTGATAACAGAACATAGGTAAAGCTGCTTGCTGCCCAATGGAAAAGATACATTAAAAAAGAATAAAGAGGTGAATTGCTAGTTCCTTGGGGAAAACTTGGATCTGACTCCACTAAATAACAAAATAGTTACAACTTCCCCACCATTGCTAATTACAGCATGCGGCCCTTAATACTCAGGAGTGCCTCAACTACAGTGATGTTCCTTTACTGGATGGTTGCATTTACACTCATTTGTGTTTGTACTCTTTGTGATACATTATTGCTTTGATCCATGAATTTTTTTTTCTAGTTCTTTATTAGATAGGAACATTGATGGCCATTAATAGCTGAGGATAATTCCTGTGGCCATTGATGCTTGCTATTGCAGGGTGCTTCCCTGTCATCATTCATGTTCCTTAGTGCTAGTCCATTCATGTTCATTACTTTTTGACCCATTAAAATTCATTAGTCCTTGGTGGCAGAGAGATTTCATCAGGAAGCTTATTAATAGCCTGTACGACTTGATCCTACTGAGGCTCAGCGTGAGGGTGTCATTCATTCTGATGAATACACGACTAGGTTTACATTAGGCTGAGAGCATTTGACACAAAAGTACAATGATATTCTGAGATTCATTAGAAAAGACGGTAAAGAAGTTCTGGTTAAGATTGTGCTGTTGTTGATACTGGCTATACCAACAATCCTAAAACTACAGGAAAAGCTTGTGCTAAGGTGACTTAAGCTCAACTCTCATTCCATCAACCTTCCTTATTATGTCACACATGGAATATGTTATGTTATGTTATGTTATGTTATATTAATTTATTATGCGCACAGCTACTCCAGCCAAGGAGCGTCCCGGCGCAGAGACAAGGAGAAACACAACACAACAGGAAAAGAAAAAACCTAAAATGAACAGCTAAAACAAAAAAGTTTTAATAGCTCTCCGGAAAGACAGCAGATCGTCTAACTGACGGACTTCAACTGGGAGGGTGTTCCAAATTAGTGCAGCTTTCACGCTGAAGGAACGACCCCCCATCCGACTGAGTCTAAATCTAGGGACCACAGCAAGGGCCTGACCCTGAGATCGGAGGTTACGGGTGGGGACATAGAAGGAGATAGAATTGGACAGGATTTCAGGGCCTATACCTCTTAATATTTTAAAGGCCAAGCAGAGGACCTTGAAAAGAATACGCTTCCTTACAGGGAGCCAATGTAGGGAGCGGAGGACATTCGCCACCGGGCAAAATCTGGGTAGGCCAACAATGGCTCTAGCCGCAGCATTTTGAACCCGCTGTAGGCGGGTTAACTCAGCCTGATTAGCCCCAGCCAGAAGAGAGCTAGCGTAGTCCAGGCGAGAGATGATAGTAGCCTGGACTACAAGCTGTCTGGTTGGGGCATCGAAATATTTAAGAACTGGTCTAAGTCCTCTTAACAGACCAAAACAACAGGCTGCCGTTTTTTTGGTATGTCCTATAAAGGTAAGGCCAACGTCCAACCAAACCCCCAGATTTTTCACCTCCGACACTGGGGTCGGAGTGGGGCCCAGCTCAGAAGGTCACCACTGATCGCCTCAAAGCTCCACTCCCTTCCCAACAACCATTACCTCCGTTTTAGTGGCATTAAGCTGGAGACAGTTTTCTGTCAACCAGCTAGCCACCGCCTTCAGTCCAGACTGAAACCTAGGGGCATCTTGTTGTACATCTCCGCTAAGAGTAACCGCCAGCTGAGTGTCATCGGCATATGAGACCAAAGTTAGGCCCCACTGCCTCGCGACATCAGCCAGCGGTCTCACGTAAAGGTTGAACAACGTGGGACTTAGCGAGGACCCTTGCGGAACCCCCATGGCCAGAGGCTGGAAACTGGACGAAAAGGGAGGAATGGCCACACAGAAGGAGCGGTTGTCCAGGAAGGAGCGGAACCACTGCAGCGCCAGACCACTGATACCGATCTCCTCAAGCCGATGCAGGAGGATGCTATGAGATACCGTGTCGAAGGCGGCGCTGAGATCTAACAATATCAGCGCCGCCGTCTGACCCGCATCCAACCTTGCACGCAGATATTCCACCATTGCGAGGAGAGCGGTCTCCGTGCTGTGACCAGCACGGAAACCATTCTGTGTGGGATCAAGGGCATTGGTCCGGGCTAGATGTTCCGACAGGGCCAGATTGACATGGGCCTCTGTCAACTTTGCCGGCCAAGGTAGCAGTGAAATGGGGCGAAAACTTTCAGGCTTAGACGGGTCCAAGGAGGGTTTTTTGATGATCGGGGACACTACCGCCTGCTTCCATTTAGTTGGAACTACCCCCGACTCCAGGGAGAGGTTGACAAGGGAACGCACAACGGGGCGTCCCATAAAGGTCTGGTCTCGAAAGAGAGCAGGCCTTACTGGATCGGATGGAGATCCAGATTTAACTTGCAAAGCGAGTTTTTCAAACCCGTCCGAGGTAAGAGGGGGAAATGAAGGCAGGGTGATCTGACGTGGTGTCTCATTGGAACTTCCCAACGAAACCCCACTGCTAGGGAAAGTCCGATAAATGGCTTGGACCTTTCCCAAAAAATAAGAAGCAAGGGATTCACAGTGGGAGACAGAGCTCTCGGCTAAAGAGGTAGTCCGCTTAGCCATAAGATCTTTAACCGCCTTGAAGATGGCCTTCGACGGGTTGGTGCTGTTCCGGAATTCCTCGGCATAGAAGGCCGCACGAGCACGACATATTTCCCGGTGATAGAGCTTGACGGACGCGGCATATGCAGCTTTTAAATCGGCCCCATATGTCTTCCGCCAAGCCCTCTCCGCCCGTCTACTGGCTCCCTTCAAGGCGCGTAAGGCCCCGTCATACCAGGGACTCGACTCACGAGGATTGATCTTAGTCGATACAATAGGTATCAAAGCGTCCAGAGCCCTAGTAAGCCAGCAGAAGAGGTCATACCCTTCATCAACATTGTTCAATGGGCCCAAGGGCTCCACCAACAAAAGATGATGAAAGTCTTCCAGCCTGAGTTTGTTCCAAGATCTCCTAAGTACCCGTCTAGCTGAGGAAGTGGGAGTGGTCACTGACACGGGACACTGGATAGACACCAGGAAATGGTCAGACCATTCTACTGGGGTAATCGCAGTGATTTTGGCCTCAGTCAAATTGGTGAAAAAAGGGTCAAGAGTATGTCCCCCAATGTGAGTAGGCTGGGAAACCAGCTGGAACAGTTGAAGAGCCTCTAAGTCCAAAGAGATGGCACGAGCTGTCAGACTGGACAGTGTATCGAAATGCAGATTTAAATCGCCCAGTATAGAAAAGTTGGCGCAGTCAGTGATCAAAGTGCCGACAATATCCGAAAAAACATTTCTGAACAGCACGTCACTGCCCGGCGGACGATATACCACCATCCCAGAGAGTGTAAACTCAGGGTTGACAGAGACTTTAAAAGAGGCGCTTTCACAGCCAGCGATCTTAAGGCCGTTCCACACACAGGGAAAACAAGACCTAACTATCAGCGCTATTCCACCCCCTCTAGATGCTCTATTCAAGGTGTACATCGAATAGTCAGAGGGGCATGCCAGATTGAAAATGGCAGTGTCAGCTTCCTGGAGCCATGTTTCAGTTATAGCAAGGATATCCGGAGCTTCATCCTCAATGAGATCGTACAGATTCTGCTGATGTTTCAGGACCGACCTCACATTTAGGTTCATAATCCGCAGAGAGGGAGGAGAGACCCTATTATGATGGACAACAGAGGGAAATTTCTGAGGGAGAGGCATTGGGGGGGTCAAGTATCAGGCCATTGCAGGAACAACGATACGGACCACAGAGAGGGTGGACAGGCGGAAGTGCACAGCAGGGGCTCACCTGGTCGATGGACATCAGGCTCTCCCTAGTGTATGTCCGCATGGCAACAGACCAGAAGTTAAGACTATCGCGAGCCAGAGCCCGCCACGTCCCGCACGGCCTTAGCGCGGACGGGCGCAGACGGGCAGGACTCTGGCACGACTCCGGCCACGCGAAGACACGCCCGCTGCGCGAACCCGCTGCGCTAGGGGAGGAGCATTAAATATGCGTTCCCCCGCTGGCGCATGCGCAATGAGCGCTGTCGAACTAATCCCTCAACTCACCCCAAACCAAGATGTCCGCCTCCCCAGAACCAGCCCGCCAAACGGCGGTGAGGGGCACAATTATAGTGCAAGTGAGGAGAGCAGGAGAGCGAGAATCAGGACCCCTAAAAGAAAACAAAACAGGTGAGTTTAAAAGTTAGACAGCAAGCGCCGTAACGCTCCTGCCAGCAGTACGCTCCTTGTCAGCATCACCTGTAATATCCCTAATAATTTCCCTAATCTTTGCAAATGGGCATAGCAGCCAAACACAATGTGTTTGGGATGTGCAGAAGCTGGTCAGAGGGTTCGGTCATTTTCTGGGTTTTGTGCACAGAAGTCTTAACTGAACCCTTACTAAAGTTCATTCCAGTGAGAAAAATGCATTAATTGCACGATCAATAACTTGTTTTCAAAAATTTAATTAAGTTGTATTGTGAAGAAGCATGTGCGGATGCCAATCCAACAAAATCCTGGAGGCAGTGGAAGTGACAACAAGTGCCCTTTGATCCAATGATGTGACAGGATATTGCAGGAAATTAAGCCACTTTTTACACCTTGATGAGATCACAGCAATTGACATCACTAAAGTTAATAGAAAGCTACACTATTTGATAAAATAATGAAACAAAACTTTAGCAGATAAAAACCAGTTTAGCTACCACACCTATTTTAATCAGAGCACTTAAAGTATATGCCAATGATGCAGCAATAGTATGGCACAGGTATATGCATGAGCCTGAACTGTCCAAGCACAGACTGTAATACCCAAATACTACTGACATATGTCGAGGTATAGCCTCAAATACCCAAAGCAGTTCCAGAATGCTTTAATTTACACTCAAATGTCCTGTCAGCTGCACCTTGCACTGGTTTAGCTTCAATGCCCGGGTTAGTCTCCATGCCATGCATGCATTTTTCGTGCAGCCACGGTGGCTCCTGAAATGGAAACTCTGAGGAGGAGGCCTGGTTCTGCAAAATGGTTTGGTTAGGAGAACACATTCACAACAAGGAAAATTGGAATCATTAAACAAAACTGGAGCGGTTTTGCATTTTATGCTACCCATGTTCATCATGCTTTACATGGCGGACACAGGCTTAAAAAGAGAGGGTCACTCTCCTCTCAACAGGATGGGACAACCATTACTAAGACCTGATGGCCCCTTCGTGGACAGGACGCCAGACATAGTGGAGTCCCTGTTGCTGTAAACAGGGTCCTTACCACAGCTTTAAAAACATGGGGAGGTATGATTTTGGTGTGGCAGAAACTGAACAGATTTAAGGTGACGGCCCCAACCCATCCAACTCTAAATAATGCACAGTATCAGCACTAAAAAAATATGATGTTTGCCACCCACACTAAAGAATGAGTTCAATTCACCAAACAATATCTAAAATCCTGTATTTTTATCGCATCTTCAGCCTTTTTTTAGCAGACTGCTTTTTTCATACAGTGAATAGAAACATAGAAAATGTGTAGTATTTTTGGCTTAGCTTGGTTTGTCAATGAGAGGACTATCTATTATTATGTCTGTTAGAAGGATCATTGACACTTATGCTTTAGAAGAAATGCTACTCCTCTGTATTTTACACAAAGTTCTACATTCTCAATTGTGTTATTGTTCCCACAAAATACCTTACATTCAGGTTGTCACATGAAGACAAGTATGACCAAAACGGCTGAACGGAATTACAGCAAATATAGCAATTTGTTTTTCAAAACCTACATTTGTACTGTATGCTGCATTAATAATGGTCACTCAAAGCAGCAATAGTGATCGCATGAATACATAGACACTAGTGCAATTAATTAACAGAGGACCTAGTTGGAGAGTGGTTTGCCTTAATGGCTGTTTTGACCTTGGTCTCTCTTTTTGTTGTCATCATCTAGTTTTTCCCCCTGATCTTTATTCACACTTTTGTTGATCTCAATCTTCAACTCACTCATTCATGTGTTGCCTCATACATTTGAATTGGCCTCTCTTCCTCTCCTTCATTGTAGAACTCTCACTGAGCCGCTATTGCCTTGTTTTGATTGACTTGAGCGTGGCCAGAAAAAATACATCACCTTAGATTGTGGTAAGTGGCTGATTACAACTGGTCTTTTTTAAGGAATGTGATTGTTGCAGGTTAGACTGCATGCACAAAACAGTTGGGACAGAGCATCTATTCCACAAGTTATATTTATTTTCCTTTGTAAAGATGATGAGTTCTCAAGATTAGGCTATTATAAAAGGGTGTACAGGGTAAAAGGGAAAATGTAATAACACAAGGGTTGAGTGTTCTTCCTTCAGTCCATAATCCTCTGGGAGGAGTTTTGGCTTTGCCTCTTTTGTGGTGGTCTGAACTGTAAAGTAATTTACATTTTTTTTCATTCCTTTCAGGTTTTCATAAGTGGACCATTCATTGAGTCTCCCACTCGTAGATGAATAAGAAAGAACTATCAGATAAGTAGGCTTAACTTTCTCACTTTTCTTTTGTGAATTTAATCTCTTCTTCACCTTTCCTGTAATCTATTCCACCTTTCCAACACTAACTTTTCAAATGTTTTTCTTCCTGCCTAGCTTTTCACTCCTCCCTTCATATTTTATCCTATTTCATTTTTCTTTCTTGGGGAATGGCTAAGTGATTGTAGCCCATCCTACCTTGAATGCAGGCCCTTGCCTGCAGCCAGAGTGGCACAATGGCCAGCGCTGCCCTTAAATAAATAGTTAGAGGTAGAAAAAGAAGTAGAAGTCGCCACCCAGTGTTCCAGTCTTGGGGGTTTATGCCTAGCAATTGCAATTGTTGAAAGCACAAATTACAAATAAATACAATTAGATCACCTGCTTTTGCAAAGCAAGGAAGCGTCCAGAGGTCATTGAATGCCTAGAAGCTGCTCCCCGTGGCGATCCCTAAATGACATCCATGGCTTGAGGCATTGCTTACTGCTTTATGCTCTGCGAGTTTGAGGAGCAACAGTCTATCACATGCTCCATCCTCACTCTGAGTTCTTCTCAGGGAAGGAAATGCTGGCAATCACTGCAAAGTGTCGGTGTTGTCTGGAGAGAGGCTTTGAGTGCATGGAGAACGCACTACACAGCAGCACCCCAACAATAAAGTATATTTCCCAGCATGTGATTAACTCCCACCTAGTTTGGCGATGCAGTGACCATTTTGGGTTTCTTGTTCTAACTTCCCGCTTCACCCCTGGTATCTTTGTCAGATAATGGTGATACAATGTTGCAACTGCCAAGATCTCGTTCCAGTATCTAAGATTTCCTCTACAAAGAACTGTTGCTTCCCATTAGGGTTGTTCAAAGGACACTGGGAATGCAGAAAAGTACTCTGAAAGTCAGGATGTGTTGTGAAAACAAACTTTAAGCTACATTGAACACCTTAAACCATTCTAAGGACTGTAGGATTGTTGCTATATGCTTAAGTTTATCCTAGGATGGAACAGGGAGGATTCTTAAGCCAGAACAATATTGCACATGCAACTGTATTAATGATTGTGCATATAGTATTCAGGGTTTCAATAATGCCTATAAGAGTCGCCAAGTAAGATATGATATCAATGTTTGCTAGTTACTTCGCAGTAATACACAAGACAAATAGAAACCATATCTCATCTTCCACAGAGAGTGAATAGTGATGAAGCTTGAGATTGTTGTCCTCCTCATAGACAGATGAATATCAAGTTTTAAATCAAAGCACATAGTTGATTACACAGAGATATACTAAGTTACATCCATTAACTTTTACAATTAAATGCAGGACTGTTATGACCAGTAACTAAAGATTTATCTACTGCCATTAGACAACCCACTATGTCTTGCAAACCTCAGTGCCCAAACAGAAGTGACGGATGGGAGTAGTGGGGCAGGTCCTTGTGCCAGCTCCCCCTGGGGCAGTTCTCCCTTCCAGCTTGCCCGCAGTCCGCTACCCTCTGCTGCCTGTCTACCTGCTGCCCTCTGTTTGTGCCTCCTCTGCTCGTTTCTTGCTCTGCTTCGCCTTTTCTGCTGGTTTTCTGCTCTTTCTTTTACCTTTTCTGCTTGCTTTTCTTCCCTCTGTTTTGCCTTTCCTGCTCTTTTTTTCTGCCCTCTGTTTTGCCTTTTGTGCTTATTTTCCTCCCCTCCATTTTATATTTGCTGCTCGTTTCTCTGCCCTCTGTTTTTCTTTTTCTGCCTATTTTTCTGCCTTCTGTTTTGCCTTAACTGCTCATTTTCTGCCCTCTGTTTTGCCCTCTTCTGCTCTGTTTTGCCTCTCTTCTTATTTTTCTGTGCTCTGTTTTGCCTTTTCAGCTAGTTTTTCTGCCCTCTGTTTTGCCTCTTCTGCTAATTTTTCTGCACTCAGTTATGCCTTTTCTGCTTGTTTTCTGCCTTTTACTTTGCCTTTTTTTGCTTGTTTCTTCCTTCTTCCATCTGCGTCCCTACTCTCGCCATTTCCCTCCTCCTGCCACCTAGAACCCCACCCTACTTATTGTAGGCTGCCGCTCCAATGCATCCTGCTCAACACCTGTTCCCTCTGCAAGTATGCCACGGAAATCTGTGACACCATCACCACCCTCTTCCCTGACGTTACCTTCATCATGAAAACATTGCTCAATCCCTCCCCGCACCCCAACATCCCTACTGCAACACCCAATGGCTACAAGATGATAAAATGAAAATGCACCAACAAACATGGCGGGGCAACACCATCATCTTCAAGGAAACCATTGGATGCACTGCCACCAATGACGACCCTTATGTAACATCTCAACTTCCAACTACAGATCAACACCAAGACCACGATAAGAGGCACCCTCAGATACAGACCCCCTGGACCCCGACACCATCTCTAACCTTATCGCTCCCCTAGCCATGGAATCCTACCACTATGTTCTACTGGGCGACATCAATTTCCATGTCAATGCCCCAACAACGCCAACTCCACCGCCGTCCTGGAGAATCTGAACAACATCGGCCTTACCCAACTTGTTACCGAACCCCAACACAAATCCGGATACACACTCGACTCCATTTTCAAGACCAGAGACAGAATCAAATTCAGCCATGTCACAGAACACACCTGGATCACCCACACCATCATGCACCTTACCATATCCGATGCTCAGCACACCATCCCCAAGCATCACAGCGCCTCCCACCACAGCTGGGCAAGGTAACAGAGACACAGTGGACACAGGCCCTCAGCGCCATCCAACTGGATGCTTCATCAGACCTTGACCAGGGGGTCCAGAACTTCTCCGTATGGATCACCAAAGCACCAGCAGAGTTGTCCCGATGAAACCAGAAAAAACAACAAAACTCAAAACAAGCCAGCTGGTACACTCCAGAGTTCAGCACCTCCAAACAAAACTGTAACCGACTCGAGAATCTTCCTGCTCCGCTACCCAGCCAAAGCACTTACGAAGGACATCAACAAACAGCTTAGCGAATACCTAGAACAAAACCACCTACTTGACACCTCCCAATCAGGATTCTGTGCGAACCACAGCACTAAGACTGCCCTGATCGCTGCCAAGGACGACATCAGAATCCTCCATGACTGCGGAGAGATTGTGGCCATGATCTTCCTTGACCTCTCTGCTGCTTTCAACACTATTTTCTACCACACCCTCATCAACAGACTCTACAACATCGGTGTTAAAAATGGGGGTCTCTAGTTGGCAGAGGTAGGTACCTTTGTCAAAATAGGAGCCCTTGCTTCTAGTCAGGGTAAGGAGGATACACTTCTAAAATAACCTCTGCTCTTCTCCTTGGTAGCTTAGCATGAGCAGACAGGCTTATCTCAGAGGCAGTGTGTAAAGCATTTGTGAACACATACAGTAATACAGTGAAAACACTACAAATGGACACCACACCAGTTTAGAAAAATAAGTAATCTTTATCTAAACCAAAACAATACCAAACGACAAAAATCCACAATACAGTTATCAAAATATCCACAAAAATAGGTTATTCTCTTATTTTATGTCTCTAACAACCAATAATTCCACCTGAAGTGATCACGACGTTGTGACAAACAGAATTCCCAAAATACGGCGCCACCCACGAGGTGCGTAGCGTCGGGCGTGGAGTCAAACAGACCCACAAAGAACAGTACCTTGGAAATGAGGAAAATACGGATGTCACACGACATCAGGCAGGAGATGCTTCGTCGGCGTTGAGCAGCATCTGTTCCTTTCAACCCCAGGGGAGGTGAAGCCTCTGTTCCTTACTGAGGTGCAGGGAAGGCGAGACGTCTGTTCCTTACTGTGTCGAGAAGGTGACGTCACCGCAGCGGTGAGGCCTCTGGTCCATACGACGGTGCAGTGTCTATGGATTCGGGAGTCCCCCACGTCGAGGATCGTCTCCACGTTGATGAAGCACCGGCGTCGGAGTCGATGTGGCGCAGCATCAGCAGGCGTCGGACCTAGGACGCAATTCGGGGTGGTGCATTTTGTTCTTCACGAGCAGTGCCCATGGCTTCGATGCAGGTTACGGTGTCGCTCGCCGGCATCAGTGTTGCAATTTCCTTCTGTGGCAGCTGAAACAGCAGTTCCAAGCGTAGAGAGACAGAAGAAATTAAGTCTTTGTGTCCCTGAGACTTCACAACAGAAGGCAAGCTCAGTTTCAAGCCCTTGGAGATCTTCTTCCTCCAGTAGATGGCTAAGCAAACAGCAAAGTCCTTTTTCTCCTTTCCTTGGAAGCAAGTAGCCACTTCAGGCCAACCCCAGGCAGCAAACAGCACAGGGTCAGTATTCTTCCTCAGCTTCTCTGGCTCAGAATGTAAAAAAGTTTCTCTTGATTCCCAGAAGTGATCTAAAAGTCTGGGGTCGGGCCACTCTTTTATACACCAAAATCATTTGTTCTCTGAAGGCAGAGAGTGTCTGTACCTGGCCAAAACCAGTTCTGTCCTCACTGGTGCAGCTTCCTGGCAGGATGTGGAGACAGCATTGTTGAAGGCAGACCAGGCCAATTCAGGTGAAAAGGAAATCTCCTCCCCCTGCTCTAAATGCAGCCCAGGTCCATTCAGCCCAGCCCTGACTCATCAGACTTCTGGAGCCACAGCCCCTCTCCAGCCCCTGTCATTCAGAAGCCAGACATGCAATACACAAACCTAGGAGAGGCACACCGGATAGTTGGGCAAGAAAATACCTACTTTCTAAAAGTGGTATTTTCAAACACAGAATGTAAAAATCACCCTCACTAAAAGAAGCACTTTAGCATTCTGAGGTCAGGCATAATAAACTTGATTTTTCTACCTTGTTCCCAGGGCCAGTTCTGTTTATAAGATGTTATAGACTAACTCCCCATTCTGTCCTATGGGAACAAGTAGCCTTGCAATAGTGAAAAACGAAATTGGCAGTATTTCACTATCAGGACATGCAGGACATGTCCTAGCTTTCACATACACTGCACCCTGCCCACAGGGGTACCTTGGGCCTACCTTATGGGTGATTTATATGTAGGAAAGGGAAGGTTTAGGGACTGCCAAGTGTGTGCACTTGCCAAGATGACATGGTATTCCCAGACTGCACACAGGCTCTGCAATGGCAGACCAGAGTAGCATTTTACAGGCTGTTTCTGTGGGTGGCACAATCAGTGCTGCAGCCCACTAGCAGCATTTGATTTACAGGCCCTGGGCACACAGATTGTACTGTATTAGGGTCTGACATGGAAATCAAATATGCCAATCATGGAAACACCAATTCATAACATCAATATACAAAGAGAGCATATACACTTTAGCACTGATCAGCAGTGGTAAAGTACCCAGAGTCATAAAGCCACCAACAACAGGTCAGAAAAAAAATACAGGAGGAAGGCAAAAAGTTCTGGGATTACCCTGAAAAAAGTGCCAAAACCAACAATCGGCATTCAGCAGAATGCTGTCAAGTGGATCATCTCTTTCCTCACAGAATGAACACAGAGCATTTGACTGCTTCCCTTCACCTTTGAACCCAAGGACATCTTATGCGACATACCCCAAGGATCATCCCTCAGCCCCACCTTATTCATCACCTACCTGACCCCCCTCATAGACATCGTCAGATCCCACAGCCTCAAAATAATTCCCTAGGCAGACAACACTCAACTCAGCTTCTCGCTCACCAAAGACCCCTCCACCACTAGTATCAACTTCTGCGACACCATGACCAACTTAGCGAACTGTATGAGAGACAACATGCCTTAAACTCAGCTCTGACAATACATAAGTACTGATCTTCGGGAAGAACACAACCATATGGAACCACAGCTGGTGGCCAGCAGAACTTGGACACGCACCTACAGAACAATGTACGCAACTTAGGCATCATCCTAAAAATGTATTAAAATTTAAATATATATAGATGGAACCCACACTATCACA
Organism: Triturus cristatus; assembly: GCF_964204655.1. Lineage (NCBI taxonomy): Eukaryota > Metazoa > Chordata > Amphibia > Caudata > Salamandridae > Triturus > Triturus cristatus. The sequence goes on from NC_140585.1 coordinate 622,834,713, forward strand.
GAAGGTAAAAATTGTGTTAATCAGGGTTCACATATTGCTATTGCCTCCATTTTTATTTTGTAGTGGTTTCATGAATTGTACAAGCCTACTCACCAATTGCATGTCAATACAATTAAAGCAACTCTGGTTGATATCCTGGCAGATCTCTTAAAATTGATTTCATTCAATTAAATTTTTATTTCTGATTGGTTGGGAAAAGGTATCGATTTATTTACTTGTTCCCACTATCTTGCCATCTTAAAATTCTGATTTTGAGGTGAAATAAGCTATTTCAGGAGAAAACAATACCTAAATGTAGAAAACTGAGGGTAGTCTTTAGAACATTGGGAATAGAAATACATAAGAGTAAAACAGCTAATTTCGTTATTTTAACATCATGATATTGGGCAAGAATTGTGTTTTATAAAATGGAAAATGTTTTTGGGGACTCAAAGTTAGTTGCAATTGGTTTCTGTGGGACGTTGCCAACAGCAGGTAAGTAGCTGAATGTCAGGCTCCGCTGCAAGCAATTTTTGTGCATTTTTAGGTCTCGCCTGATTCAGCGCTTGCGCTGTTCTGGCCGAGACATTTTGTAAAGAGGCTTTTTCAAAGTGCTGCCTGGCCTAAAGCTACAGTGCACGTGAACGTGCACGCGCGCCCTCCGTTGCACGCGATCGTAATCGCGATTGCGATCACTTTCACTTTCGCGGCCGCGTTGCCAAAGCTTGTTTTGCTAATACCATACTCCCTTTTCGGAATAGATGGCCAGTACCAGTTGGTGTCTGCGAATGGGCACTGTATTTGTTCAGCTGCGCCTTCATGTCTCAGCTTTTGAACCTTGGATTTTATTCTGTTCAGTACGGTGTTTGTCCAACTGAAAAAAACCTTCGTGTCACTTTATCATACAAGCATAACTTCTCAAATTTATACTAGCTGATAAAATAGCTTTCCTCTGATGTTTGCTTCCTATCACTTCATAACTTATCTCCGGATGTCGGTCTCAAGCTGAGCACACTGTCTTGAAGTGGCTTTTCCTCCCAGGCTCATCGTGCTGTTTGCGGGCCCCTAAATGCCCCAGAAGCTATTTTTCTTGGCAGGAAAACAAGCCGCGCGCATTGCAGTTCCAGGAGGGTCTAATGCGAGTAACCATTAAAAACCTAGGAAGGTGTATTCTACTGCTAGCCGCTCTGTGCCCACTGCCAAGGTTGGCATGTGTGTATGTCATTTCTCTTAACATAAAAATAAAAGTAACTGCTGTTCAAGTTGTGTTTGACAGACCCCTTTCAACCTTGAACCCTTTCTTCTGATGTCTGACAGCCACACTCCTGCGAGACCGCATTCAGCTGTCAGACAGCTGAGAGAGTGGGGCGTGCTAAACATTTTTCATATACATAATCTGCGCGAGAGCAGATAATAACAAACGATTTATCCACGTGTTATTGTTCCCGTCCGCCCATGGTCCCTGCTTTCCGCGTCTTCCGACGCTGCTGCGAACAAAACTGGTCTATCATAACATCGAAGTTAAATAAATATCGTCCTGCACTTATATCGTCTCAAAAATATTAGACTCCGACAAATCGTCACAAGGTAAGGAGTTAAGAACAATAGAACAGCTAGCTGTGCGTTCCTACCCAGGCTCAATGCGCGAACTAGAAACCGTAGGAATTTCCATAGTTAAAAATGTGAAACCAATTTAGTTACAGGTGAATTGATTAGGGGAATAGCTATCAGTAACGCAGCATACGTACTTGCACCTGAGATCCATGGTGTGAACAGTCTTAAGCACCACAATTATGCCTATATTTCAGTGGCTAACAAAGGGAAAGGCTCTCCATTTTGGTAGTTGGCATTAGGGTTCCTGGCATTCTTCTTGTGCCACGAGAATTGATGCATTATTAGGTACAGGGCCATTACTCCCTTCAATGTTGATATTCAGGCTCCATGGGTTAAACTGAAGGAAAACAAATCCTGCTTACGTCATGACAGTTGTCATTATGAGAAAGTGACATATTCTACTAATTCTCCTTTGAGGTACTGACCAGAGAGGTGGGCGCTGCTGTAGTTCTGTTCCTCTGTAATCTTCCACAGGTTGTAAACAAATTTTCCGGCAGAATTTCATAGTGGTGTTTCTCGTCGCCACTTGTTGGTGCTGCTTCCTTCAATGCTTCAAGTGACTCTTTAATGAACTACAGCTGTTTTGGGAGCCATAGTTGTCCGCTCTTCTGTTACTCAATACATCAATATTATTAACCAATCCGCTCGTGGCCACCTCTAGGCTTTGGCCCAGAGAGGTTTCCTCCTCTACTTCACTTTCTTAAATCCTTAATCACTGCCCACACAGTTTCATGTCTATGTCCCTGAAAAAGCATCATATTCTGAAAAATATATTGTGTATACTGCCTGGGATCTCTGCCAATCAAAAAGGAGACAAAACCTTTCAACAGATGTGAAAAGTTGCATTTCTGCATTGGAGAAGACAGACATGTGTGGTGGTGACAATTAACTTTTAATTTAGTTTTCCAAGAACTAAGCATCTTATTGAGGGTGTAGAGTAGAATACATAATAGAAGTATAACTAGATACCAAGGTGGAGTGGCTCTAACACCTTAAGAATGTACACTATTCCATGCGTGATGATGTAGAATCATTTATAGGGCACTGGCAGTGCCAGCATGTTTACTCATGCTTAAAATTGGTCATACTTTCAGCCTCATAGAGACAGATTTACAGAAGCAAACTTCTGTTTGTAGAAACAGGGATCAACTGTAGATTGAGAAAAGGTGCATTCTGTGCATGGTCTGATTCCCAAACAAAGAAAGCGCCATAGGTGTGTGCAATTGGCACTACACAGTCACACTTCGTTTACACTAGCCTACATGGCTAGATGTATGGCCTGCTCATTGTTGTGAAAGGTTTTCATTCACTAATGGAAAAACTTGCTTCAGCACTTTCATTGCTTTCTGTCCTGCTGCACCCGTTGGATGTGGTGCACTGTTTGCTGTGTGCTGTATACCGCTGTCCTACGTAAACAGGTTATAAAACACATAGATTTTGATGGCCATGTACTACCTAGCTGGTTGTTTGAAATTTCCAAAATTAGTAGAATTCATTACGTTGACAAATCCAACCTGAAAATTGTCCTATGATATCAAAAATCTTCTCAAGACCAAATCACTGATGGTCTCACTTGGTTTGTTTTATTTAGTTTTTTTTAGAAGGATGGTATGCCCAAACTATCCCCCTTTTCCCTCTTGACCCTTACTCCCCCAACAACCTCGAATCCCCTTGTTCTTGCCCAACTTGCTTGTCTTTGTTGTTTAGGTCGAGCCTGCGAGCCATGCTGTGTTGGAGTATGGAGTTGAAGCTCCGACCACTCTCCATCCACATTTTTCAGTAGCTTTTGTCATTGTCCACTGTAAACTATGGCTGTTCATTGGTCAAAAGGCTTAGTAGTCCCACCTTAGTACCGCCTTGTCTCATTTTGTAACCTCCCATGTCGACACCCCTTGTTATGTGTGTTGTTGCTCGGAAGGCTTTAATTACAGCCTCCAAGCACTATATCGTTTAATGGTTTTAACATGCCGGCTGCAAACGCGTCTTTACGGCTTCCCTGGCATCAGCAGCAATGACATTACAAGGCTAACAAGCATTGGCATAGCCAATAGGTCTCGCTTTTGGGACCTTATAAGTATTTAGTTATGCAGCACAATAACCTTGGTGCAACAACATTAACTGTTGCATGGCTAAACACTTATAAGTTCCCAAAGGCGAGACCTATTGGCTATGCCAATGCTTGTTGAGTATGCCAAAGGGGATACAGAGCATGTTTGTGAGGCCTGGGGACTGGGCACAAGGCTTGAGCATGGTGCTTGACCATGCTGGTTTGAATGGTGTTGGTGATGCCACTTAAAACAACTGAGAGCTACGTGCAGCTAGTCTGGGCCAGCAGGGCTTTAGCCCATCCCTGGTACACACTGCAAAAGGTCATGCACAGCCTGTTTTGGTGAGAGAAGGGCTGCGGCTGATGTGGGTGGGCGGCATTAGGGGCCTGGCTAACGGCTGGGCCCCACTCTACAACCTTTGATGTACACCTAAAATCCATGTGCAGCTGTTACAGTGGCTTGGGTGCTAGATACAGGGACTGGCCTTCAATCTTGTATGTGCTGTGTATATCTGGTTGTCAGAAGGTATTTAAAAAAATCACTGAAATAGCACCGTTACATGTTTGGGTGATTCTATTGCACAAACCAGTGGTTGAAGAACAAGTATTTCACTAGGGTAGAGATTCCTTCGTTGCATAAGATAATTCCAAAACACTTTGTATAACTTTCTTATTGCCCTTTGCCTAATCTGGGCCCTATTCTCTCTTCATGAAAGCGAAGCAAATCCTAAATATTTTAGCTGGAGTCAGGCTCCATTTTTTGTTGAACTTTGTAGGCAACAGCTTTAAACATCTCAGCTTTCTACAGACAGTGAGCTTTCTGAAAAGGAAAAAACTAGCTTGTAACTACGTAAACATTTTCAATTTCCTTTTACTAAGATAACCATTGTAGTCCGGTATTTGCCGATTTCAATATAGATTACCCTGTGACTGACTGGTCTTTGACCTTGTGATGTATGATGTAACCATGAAGTATCCACTCTCCCATATATAAAAAAAATCCATGATGAACGATAGGCAAAGTCCTGGGGTTCATGATGCCCCTCCGCTTCCTCGGGAATGCAAAAATTAGCCTGGTGTTCTTCATATGTGGTGTACGTAGGCATGCATGTATATTCAAAACACAAGATGCAGTGAAATGCACTCTGAATATGTGGCCTACAGAGAAAGGAATCAGTTGTTACCATGTGGAAATATGGCCTTAGCATGCACTAAAGCAAAACCCTCCAATGTGACCTTGCATTGCAATAATTATGTGTATGCAAGGCTTTTATTATAACTTATTCCCTTAGGTCACATGTTCTCACATCTTTGTGCTCGCTAAGCATACAAAATTAGGGGGCAAGTACCTGACCTCCCAACTGATACAAGAAGAGATGGTTCCCTGACAGTTAGTCTTCAGGGAAGGCCCCCCAAGTGCAATGATTGGGTAAGGAGGTCTAAAAACATGTTAAATATATGGAGAAGCATTTATTTGCCCATTTATTTAAGATTTTTTCCTAAATATTAGTACTCAGCAACTGAACAGCAGCTGTTCACCGGGGGAGGGGGGCGCATGTAAAGGTCAAGAGGGCCGTACTTTGAGTATCACTGCTGTAGATAGTGCTGCTGGACAGCAGCTTGACCCACAACTGGAATATTAAGGGTGCCCGAAAGCGGAAGTATGGAGGTGTGGGCCACTGTTCCACTGTTAATGGTCTGTTCTGTTAAGCACTGAAATATCATTGCGCCAGTAATGAATGGTCGCATTCGTCCAGGGGCCATCTGAAAATGAAATGACCCAGCCCAGCTTTCCAAAAACACCATCAACTGTTGAAAGTGATCTTTGAAGAACAGTTCATTTAAGTGCAAACAAAACACTTGCTTTACAAAATGTCGGTGTGCACTTGCCAGTGTTACGCGCTGGGGTGCTCAGTGTCATAAACACATTCTTGAAACGAATGGCATTCTATATCGTGAGGGAAGGAAAATCAGAAACTGATGTAGTCCAAGTCGTTATCCTATATGTAAAATGTCTTAAAATGAAGGGGCTTCCACATTTACCACAGAAGGGTTAGAGGGTCACCCAATCTTTACCTAATTTCGAAATATTTACTTCATTGCTTTATTGCATCGTTGCTGGCAGCTCCCCTCCCTCATCTCTTTCAGAAAACAGCTCAAATCTTGCCTCTGCAATAACTAGGCTTTTGTTCTACTCAGGAGTAGACAGCGCCAAGACACCATAAGGTATACGTGCACTTTACAAATTGCATTAACGCACCATAACATAGATGTTTACAACAGAAAGGAATGATATGAAACCCTCTTCATCTCTGAGTTGCAAGTGTAAAAAGATCCAACGTTGTTTCTGTCCAAAAGTCAGTATCCTATGTTTACATTTTTTTACCTAATGAAAAGAAAGCCATCACGTCATTTGACCTCAGTTTTATCACCTCACTGCTGGTCCCTATCCCACCTGTTCTTGCCCTTTTCTCATCACCATCCTCTGCTGGTACCCACATCTTCTGTCATCAATCCCACTTTAACCACTTAATGCGGAAGCACTTTGATTTTAAAAGGTCAGCTCTATATATTGTGTACATTCTTTTTGATGCCTTTGATTCTAAATGTGTTGTCCATCTTTGAACGGTAGACCAATGGTAAAGATGCCACATTTTCAAAGATGGCTGCTCTTACATGCACAAATAACTGTTGAGGAATTGTTTATGACATACTTTTGCATTGCTTTAATGTCAAAGATGCCTGATATGTTGTGTATAACCAGTCAATTATCTTGGAATATTAATTTAAAATATAAACTATGCTGAAAAATACTCAACGATGGACTGCTGAAAGGCCAGTCCTATTGGCGTTGTCAAAAGTTGCTCACTCTGTATCTTCTAAGTTCTTATCTTGTGTAACATGTATAGGGTCCTCCTCCAACTCCACAATCCGAAAGGTTGATAAAGAATGCAGCAAGTCAGCTACAGGAACCTATATAACACTGTTTACAAATTCACAAAGGCAATTACAGTTATCTAAAATTAGTTTATCATATTCCTCTAGCTTTTTTTAATTTCAATAGAATTTGATTGAGATTTTGTCAAAAACGAAAGCCATACAAAACAAATACAAATAAACATAAAACATAAAACAATGCACTTTGTATCGCATGATGTTACAGGGCAGCTCATGTTGGTTGTACTAGTTGAGGTACAATTTTTTGCTTCCTTTTTAGGCTGCCCCCATCCTCTGATCACGTAAAAAGTCCCAGGAAGCACAGATAGGGACAGGGAAGAAGGGACAAGAGAGGAGAGAGAAGAAGCCTACTCGCCATTGTCTAAAAGGGTTGGTATCCAGGTCGTTATACTAGACAACTTCAGGGTGGTTCATAGGGGTCTAAGTATTTGTCAAGGGATGCCCACATTTTCCTGGTGTGCTGTCTCCACGGTGAGTCTCGTAGGGCCACTGTATCTGCACCTCTAAGGTACATCACCCAGTTGAGCCATCCCTTAAACGATGCCTTGGAGGTGTCTTTCCATTTATTTGGAACCATTTTTACACCTGCTGTTAGTAGGAGATCAAGTAAGTCGCTATCTTGTTGTGGGACTGCCTCTGTCCTAATAGGGGCTGTTACCAAGCTTTAAACGAAATAATAAAGCAGAGTTTATAATGTGGAAAAAGGAGCTTTGGTGCAAAGCAGAACTGTAAATGGAAGCAGTGGGTTTAGTTGAATGGAACAGTGTTCTGTGATGAAAATCTGTTCTACGAGTAAAATACATATATGAGATATGGAATTAGTGCCAACCACGGATAGAAGTCTATCCCTGCTGTGTTTACACTCATGAAGCCACTAAACGCTATGTGCGTGCATTCACCTGTGTACTCCCCCTTTTTCCACACACACACACACGGCACACACACACCCACACCCCCCCACACACACACACACAAACATACACACACACAGAAGCACAGTAGCACACCAAACACACAAAACATAACATACCTATTATTATAAGGACTGACCATTGACCGCAATGAAGAGTGTAAATACTATTCTAACTCAAGGCATGCTTTGATTGTAGGGTAGATCATAAGGTGGACTGAGGAAATCGAACTGCGCATTTAGTTTTTTGATGCACCCGCTCGAAAGGACCTAAACTACCTACGGGGATCTGTCCACGCAACACACCCGACCTCCCAAACATAGTGTTTGTCTGGTTCTGACAGGGTTAACCCACACTGTGAGGACAGAGCTGGTCCCCACAGCGTGGGATATACGGGCCCACAGGCACACACTTTTCCAACTACAATTGGAGAGGGGGAGGGTGGGAGGTCGTGTGATAAAGCCAAGTAAAAAAGGAGAAATACAAGTTAGATAGGGCCTGTGCAGAACTATGTAGAATGGGGTGGGGGCGAAAAGGTTAATCTCCTTGAAGTTATGCGCCCCTAAATGCCTGTTTTATGAGGGAGAAGATACAATATCCCCCCCCCCCCTCAATGAGGCTGTGGGTCTCACGTGTATTTAAATGTCATGAATGAAGAGTGTCCCCTCAAATCAACATCACTGCAAATAACAGATATTCCCTGTTGCACCCCCCTGTAGGAGACGTCAGAGCAATGCAAAAATGTGATGGAAAGTACTTCGACTTTTTGACAACCTACGCTCAAGGTACTTCAATGTTCTTTCTCAGCCCTTTGTGGCCATGACAGCCGGGCACAGCGCGTGCGTCCAATGGCACTTTGGTCTCCCAGTCCGGTGCGTAACTTTAGTTTTCTTTTTATTGTAAATGCTTGTGACTGCTGACACCTGTCCACCTCCCCCCCCCCGCCCCCCCCCCCGCCATAAAAAAGGCAACGAGAACAGACAGAATAAACACTGCCATTAGGGCCTCAAAAACGGCACTTCGGTGTCATCAGTTTAAAAGCCATTACAATCATCAGCCTCTTAGAGACAGAAAGGCTGCGGCTGAAAGCACTTGAATCAAAGATTAGACAGAACGTGCTCTTTTATTTCAAAACAGGGGTCATGGTGTCAAACATCTCCAAGCGGCGGGTTAACGGAAAAACGCCGCTGCTCCAAGGGGACGGAAGAAAAGAAAAAACGCGCAAAAATTCCAAATCGGAGATCTCCCTCAAAGCTTCTGGTACATGACATTTTGTAACTGCTCGCCTCTCTCCCTGAACGCTTGCAGCTGGTTGCCATGCTCCGGTGATTGCATTTCATTCTGTTTTGCCACTTGGCTTCTCCTCAGCCCCCGCCTGATCATATTTCCAAATGTCACTCACGTTTACGCAGGCCAGTGCACAAAACAAAATTAATTTACCTCAGAACAGAATGTTAATATTATTACTTTTGACAGCAGGGAAAACTTATTAACTATCGCTTGCCGCGCGGCTTCCTCCGGACCGAACATTCCGAGTGCCGCATTCAGGTGAAACGCAACACGTTTCAAGGTTTTCCATTGGATTACAAGACATTGTCTGAAGGCAAATAGCAAAGCTCTCCCATAATTATAGCATAAATTATACGTCTACTCCACTGACTGGAGAAGTAATCTCGGCCCTATTATGACAGGAAATGGGAAGTCAAAGTGCGCCGCTTGCTTGAAAAGCAAACACATTTTGATAAATGCACTCTGTGCTCAAATGGCTGCCAGGGACAGGAGAGACGGCATTTATTTCTACATTTATAGTCCATTCGGTTAGTTTTTCGGTTATAATTGTATTATATGTGTCATAAAGGCAGTTCAAAGTGAGCGTTTTTTCCAGCTTATCTGTATATAGAATTTTAAATAAGCAGCTGCCAATAACGGTATGTCTTTCCACAGTGGGTTCGAAATAAAGTCTAACAGACAATAACGGCAAACATCAAATTGTATGTGATGTCACTTGGAACCCAAGGTGGGATATATCCCAACACTGACAGTTACCCAGTATCCAATGATGCATTTGGCACCTCAGATACCCTTCCCCTGCTCAGTTCATCAGCACATGAGCAAAGGGGAGCAATGTGCAACAACACTTAGGTATTTCTCTCTCCCCACTTAGATTATAAAAGAAAAACAATACTTGCACTCTGCAGCTCTCTCAGCCACCCTTTGGAGCATCTATCCATCTTAATGAATTTTGGGGATGGAGAGCCAGTGACATGCGCACAGCGGCTGTAGAAGAGCTGCTGCCAACGGGGTCTGTAATCCCCTGTCTGCTGCAGTCATGGAAAGCCGAGTGGCAGAGAGGTGAACGAAGGTTGGTGATTTAAGTGCACCACCTTTACTGCCCACCTTCCTTGGTACCACTGAAATCCAGAAGAAGCCAGCAGTAGGTGGACCTACGGGGGACCATCAACTGTCATTCCACAAATTCATATATTGGTCTCTGAAGACCTGGGGGAGATGGGGGAAGACTTGGGGATTGTATGCATCCCTGAGTGATGCATCTGGAGTGAAACAATACTTCTGTTTTACACTGTTGGGCAGCGAACAACCAGATTTCATATGTGTCATTCATACTAATGGCTTCTAGTAGAAGCCACGCACAATAGTAGCCTCTATCCTGTTTAACTCCTTCATGGGCCTGTTGACCTGCATGCTGTAAGCTCATCCCATCGGCAGTCACCTTTATGCTGAATGCTCCCACATCCGCTTAACACTGAACAATGGATCTATGTTACGCCAACTGGTGCCAAACTGTTTAGAGGAAGACTAGCACTGGATGGACCGAACTGTCTTCAGCCACTTCAATTTGCTCATAGTCCCCGTAAATCTATCATCTAATGTGCTGTGCCTGCTTATTTGTCAGTGATCAAAATTTAGACAAGGACATACCACAATTGCATACTGCTTGACCGGGAGCCCTCATTCACTCTCCATGTAAAAAAAGCCACCAGGGTGCAATATTTGACAAACTATCCCGTTATTGCATGCCCCTTCACCACAACATCACCTTGAAGGTAGCTGTTTGTATTTTCCAGTACTACCTACACAGTGATCCCAGAGAAAGAGCTCTGGAGCACCAAGTAATGCAGACCTATGCTGCTCAGGCCCATCTTTGGTGTGTGACACAGCAATCACATCATGCCTGCCTTGAAGACTATGTATTGGTTGCCTATCATGAAAAGAAAACAATTCAAGGCTCAGGGCTTGATTTAGGGGTTGGAAAAAGCAAAAGGAAAGCTATAAAGTGGCAGTCTTTCTACTCTATTTAAGGTGGGGGGAACCACTAGGTTATTGTCAATGCAGTGTTAGCTGGTTCCACTGATTGTAACTCCTGACCATGCAGTCCATCTGTAAAAGGACTGCTGGGTAACAGTGATGATCACCCCAGCCTATTGAGCACAGGCCAATACCATTACTAAGTTTCTATGTCTGCCACACAAGGCAAGCCGGAAACAGTATAAGAAATATTAAATGACCCCCAGTTGCACAGAAAAAGTTCCTTGCACATTGGGGCCATTTACTTATTTTTCAGTGAAAACAAACTCCCATTTTGGGAGTTTGTTTACTCTGATCAAAAGAGGTTGACGCACCTGCACTTTAAATATATCGCCCACTTGGCAAACGTTCAATGCTGCGAAGGGAGTAGCTGTGGTGCTGGCTCTCTTCGCAGTGTAGAGGTCCCCAACGAGAAGATCTCTAAATTCTGCCGGGTGCAGTAGGCCATGAACAATGCCCTCTGATGAACCACAGGTCCATCTGCTAGGGTCGAAATAAGACCCTCTGTGTCTTAGTGCTGAAGCACTTTACACGCATCTCACCGAGGTCATCCAACCAAATCAGGTGTCCAGATAGCCGATGTCTGCCAGCCAAAAACTGTACACTATTCAGCCCTCCAAGTATGAAAGATTGTGAGGCATGGCGCTTTTTAACGTAGGGGTCATTAATCTGGAGTGACACAACCACACATTAAAGACTGTAAGTGGACTTGTTTACAAAATAAAAAAAAACAGTTGAAGGAAGTGATGCATAGTGGAAAGTAGGAACCCGGAAAGGAGAAGGAGATGAGCAAGGTGCCGTATACAGAGAAAAAAACTGAAAACCCAGTCACTGAGTAGAAAGAGGCATTGAGTCCCAAGGCATCGTAATCCCAGGACCGGATTGTGGCCACAGGCGGGTGGGGATGTAGGCAGCATCGCAGAAAAACAGAGAGAGAGAGAGAGAGAGAGAGAGAGAGAAAGAGAGAGTTAGCAGGGAGTCAATTTAAACCTGGATTTGAACTAATGTCCGTCATGTGGTTTGGTATCAATAAGTTGCTTGGATGATAGTTTAAGGTGCTGTCTGGAACTTCACACTCTCCTCCCAAACCATGAAACCACCTATCTCTCCTATTAATGTTGAGTGTATGCTTGTCTTTGATCTTTTACAATGCTCCTCTGCCTTTTGACTAGGTTTGCACTATGCCTATAGCTCATACAGATATATACAGATATATTCAGTCATGGGAAGTGATACTCTGATGTTCCACCTGACTACCTTTTCAGATATAGCTCTGTGAATATGGTGAGAGCAGATTTTTAATTTACTTCTAAATTAGTAACAAAAGTGTATTTATTTTTTATTTTTTGAGGGACACATACACTCTCCCGATGACCCTGGGAACAATCTGAAGATTAATGAGGCCGCTCAGACATGAAGGGATAAAAAGACTCTCAAATTACTTATCATTAAGAGGCAGGATATTTGTGTTTCTTACATTTTGTCTGTTCCTAGCTACCCAATAAGACCGTGTTCAGAAACTTTCAGTGGTATACATTGCCAGGTATGAACCTTATCTGTGACAGAAAATTACTGCCAGCTTTCACTGCTTCACAACAAACTAAATACATATTAAACAAATTATTGTACACATTCATACTCAAAGTAACCTATTGACATTCAGGATTACCTGTAAAACAAAGCTTTTAAAGTGCTTCTTTTTGACAGCCCTGTACCCCTATATGTACAATTTCTACTGACCACCCAACCAACTTCACTACTTTTTAATGCACTCTCTGGCATTCTTTGCATCACACTGACCTGCTGAAAATATTCTAAAAACCTAAAGAAATATGCTGTTCTCAATTTTGAAACTCCTGAATTAAATGAATTGAATACTGTTAGACCTGCACTCTCTGCAATGTCATCCCACACTTTTTGCCTTCCTTCTGCTATTTTTTACTGAAATCATTTTTGTTGGCCTCAGGACTCTGTTAACTAGTTCCTAAGTGCTTGTGCTCTTCCTTAAAACATGGCAGAATTGGCTTATACCCAATTGACATATTTAATTTACGTATAAGTCCCTAGTAAAGGGGCCCTACATGTGCCCAGGCCCTGAAATTTAAATGCTACTATTCGGCCTGCAGCACTGACTTATGTGACTTGCCTAAGTAGCCCTTTAAACATGACTCAGGCCTGATGTTGCAGTCTGTGTGTGCAGTTTTCAAACTGCCATTTCGACCTGGCAATATAAACTTATTGGCAGGCCCGAACCTTCCTTTTTAATACATATGTCACCCCTAGGGTAGGACCTGGACACCCCAGAGGGCAGGGTGCAATGTATTAAAAAAGAAGGAAATGTACTTTTAAGTTTTACATTCCTAGTAGAGAAAAACTCTTAAGTACGTTTTTCACTTTTGCTATTGTTTGAAGTGTTGCACAAATACTTTACAGATTAAATTAAGCCTGACTGCTCTGTGTCAAGCTACTAAGGGTTGAGCACAGGCTAATTTGGAGTTTCCAAGTGCCTTACCCTGACAAGGATTGTGGTTGCTGCTTGACCAGGGCTCACCCCCCAGTCAACCAGGAACCCAATTTCTAACAGATACAACAAATAAAATATACACAACTTGCACAAAAGTGCAGGACTGCAGCTTTCAAATATATACTAATGGCTGGGATGAGGAGTGTTTTTCAAAACAAGCAGTTCATACACACTGCGGAATGAGTGCATAATTTGTTAAAGAAAAGCTCTGCTCAGAAGTCAATGGCTGGTGCTATTAAATGTCGGTGTGCCGAATACCAAGGGTGTGTGGTCTTGAAACCACATCATGCCTCTTTAATACACTACCAGGCCCCCTTTTACTCACTCTTGCAAGGTCCTGCTATCACTCTTTATGATGGTTTTCTATCTTTCTCTTCCTTCTCTTTTCTCCTTTGTGTGTTCTCTTGCTCTCAGTAACAGTCAGATGAGGTCAAATAAGTGCTGGTCCCCCAAAATGAGAAGGGGTGGGTCCCACAGGCAACCACCAGCTCAAATTAAGCACGGTGTGTAATCATAATATTGCTAAGAGGCTGCTATCAATTTAGTGCATGTTTAAAAAAAATTAGATTACAATATAGTATATTTGTGCAAAGTTGGGTAACATTATAAAATACAATGGCTCATTATAACATATAATCGACAATTGCTGGCCTGTGAACAATACAATGTGACGTTATCCAATTGTTTGCTTTCCTCAGCATTTATTGTAAAACCTAGAAACACATTGAAACGACACCAGACTTATATGTCAGACCTGCAATTGTACCTCAACAGAGAGGTGATTTTGAAACAAATATAGTCTAAATAAGAGACGCAGCAAGAGGCAGAGTAATATCAATGAAGCCGGTTGACTTTTCCAATCTTGAGAAGCGACAGTGCACAGTAAAATCGCTCCTCTGAGATTCAGTTGAGCAAGCTGAAGTCACAGTAGCCTTTACACTGGGGATTTCCACAGAGAGGAGAATAACTCACTTTGTAAATGTGGTTGGGCAGGCTATGGATTCTTGTTTTTGAAGCTAAAAAATGAAAATACCTTGTGACATTTATTAATGCACCACAGTACGATGATGGAAATTATTTTTTTCCCTTTTACGCCCAAGAGTTTCAACCTCTCCAAGCGAAGAGGGCCCTTTATTTTCTCTGGAGCTGGAAGGGCTTCTTTTAACTCACTAAAATGTAGGCAATTGGCTTTTTGCCTCCATAGGCGACGTTTAATTTTGCTGCCTCCTCCCATAGAGAGCATCACATATCACGTTTTTTTCGGGGTTTCGGTTGATCTGAGACTTGTCAGATCAGGGCTGCCTAGAACATCCTAAGGGTTGTCCTGGTCCAGCCAGAGCTTATTTTGTAAAACAATTAGCGCCGGTGCCCAAAGCTCTGCTCCTAAGCCCATGGCTGGTGAAATTAAATGTAGGCACACCCAATGTATAGACTATGCAAGTCTTTATTCTACTTTGTGTCTCTTCAATCCACTACTGGACTCTCACTGCCCCGTTATCTCACTTATGCAAGTTCCTGTATTTTTTCTTTATGATAGGCAGGGCCGGCTTTAGGGCAGTGCGACTGGTGCGGTCGCACTGGGCCTGACCTGTGAAGGGGGGGTGCTGTCGCCCCAGGGGGACGCTGTGTTTAGCAATATCTTATGATAGGAGAGATAAGGGACACTTTTGCAGGTGATAGGAAGAGAATACGAGGAGGCGGTCTTGGAACGAGGGGGCACCAAAGGTGATTGTCGCACCGGGCGCCACCATCACTAAAGCCGGCCCTGATGATAGGTTTTCCGTCTTTCTCTTCTTCCGCCTTTCTGCTTTGTTTATTTTTTTTCCGTTACATGTCAGATGCAGAAAAATAGGCCCTGGTCCCCAAAATTGAGTGTTGGTGGTCCCCACCGTCAACCACTGGCTCAGATTTTGCACTGGGTCAAGCTGTTTGGGTGATTAATTCACAAAAGTCCAAGTCTAAAGAATTTAGATGTTCCAGAAACACACCCTTTGAAACAGGAGAAAAACATTCCGTGCAGCATTTTGTGAATTAGCCCCAAAAGAATGCTACTTGCTGCGTGTAGTTAGTATAATATTAGACTAATCTAATGAAATAAAGTGCCCAAGGTGTATGCTAGCGCAGTGTAGAAAGGTTTTCTACATGACACAAATTCGGTGTTGCAGAAGGAATCTTGTCAGCTCTTCCGTGAGACTAATACACCTCGCGCAGCTCGTGCGCCGACACCTACTCTCAGAGGCCCTAAATACAAAAGTCCCAGACTCGCAATGCAGCAATGCCGCACCGGGAAATCCCGCTGCTGCGCAGTGGCATAAGCTGCAGGCGCAGCATTACCACACCAACATAGGGTAGGTCATTGGGAATGGGAAATTATGACAGAAATCAGTGTTCCGCAATTATTTATGCAGAGTTTCCCCAATTTTCGGCAGACATTCAGAAATGTTTTACCTGTTGAAGTGCATCACTGTGAATACATGCAGGAACAAATTCACAGCATTTCTTGTTATACCAGTTCAGCTGGTGACTCGTTACTGGACGAGCTGGTAGTTCCTCGACAGGGCTTTAAGTGGGCCGGGTCCTGCCGGTGCTCAGAGCCGGCAGTTCTAAAAAGCAGTTGCTATCGGGATCTCCTTTTTTGCCCTTTCCCTCAGGGCGAAGAATAAATCGTACCTCTGCAGCAGTACCACCTCTCACTGCCTTTGAGGTAGCTTCAAGGAGACTCGTTATAGTTCTTTCACAGTCTCATCAATTCAGCATTGAAGTGGGAATGCCGGTTCTTGTTCTCATCTAGTTACCTACAAGAACCCACTCAGGTCGCCAGGATCTTTTTACTTGTCTAATAGCGTAGGGGGAAGAAACACAATTATCAGGTCGTATTTACCGCAATTTGACATCTCAGAAAAGAAGACTCATGATCTCGGAAGTTGACCTTTTATTATCAGCAAAAACATCTGAATATATAGGCACCTCAATACAAGGCACAAAAGATAAATGGGGATTAATACAAATGCCAGTCTACGAAGTATCCGCATACGACTAAAGATAAACAGAATTACAGCTTCTAAAAGCATCAAGTACCCTATGGCAATTGTGATATCGAAGTTTACAGTCATGGATCAAATCATTTCTGTCCCTACTCTATTCGAAGGTGACATCCCTACTCAACATTCCCTTCCAGGTGAGGATCGCATAAAAAGGTGTCAGCAGTGAAACTTCCTAAGAAGTCTTCACCATATGAGAGCTCGATCTATAATGCTCCTTTCAGTCCCTCTCCTAAGTCTCGTCTGCTCAACCCACGGGGCTCTGTCCCTAATACAAAACCCCAAAAAGCTGTACACGCCCTTCAGCACACCCCTTCAGGCAGCTTCTTCCTTCAGTAGATTTCCATTTGGATCCTTTCATCTTCCTTTCCACGAATTCGACCTTGGGTCCCAGGCCTTCTCTGTACCAGGAGTTGCAACTTTACATTCCAATCCACTCCCTTCATGTCTACTCCTTCTGTCTCCATTCCATTCAAACAAAGACTCATTCTAACTAACGAGCTACATGGCCTTGTACCTGCAGCTAAATGCTGAACAGGAAAAACCCCTAACATCATGAGGTTTCACAATTCACTGCAATTTAAGCTTTGCTAAAATCCTGTCGTCCTAATAAAGCATGGCTAAAATAAACGAAGGCCTTCACTTTACATATATGGTTAGGCCTCAAACTAAACACATTATAACCAATTCTAATTATTCGTCCTATTCTTAAGACAACTATCTTCTACGTTCCACTAACATAACTCAATGTCTCTGAATACATGAAATTATCATACTAAGCAGTACATATACCAATACGTTTCAGTATAACTGGTGGCCTTTCTCTTCTCTCGAGGCCTGCTTATATTTCTACTTGTCTATTTCAATGAATACATTTGCATTATACTTGGATAATATGCTCAGTTATATGCGGGTGCTGACTAACAATGAATATGGTGCACCCCTACAATTTTCGCATCAGCAACGCTCTATCAGAAGCATTTTTAACGTTCTATACAACGACGCCATAGTTGTTGCTCATTTATCCTAGACAACTAACAACCATTGACAAAGCCAATAGTTCTGGCTTATTGTAGGTGTAATGTTACTTTTTGTATTATATATTCGAATGCAATGACACACGCAGCAGAATATTAGCCGGGCAGGACATTATGCTGAGCACAGATTTAAACCTTGGGTGCTTTTAAGCCACGCCCTTAATTACGCCGCCCCCCCCACCCCAGTTTTTTCATTCGACTTTAAAGTCCTGTTGCTCGCGCTTATTGTACCTGCGTACTAGGACAAGACCTATGAAGAGCAACAAACTTAAGGTCATGGAGCCGATGGCGATCTAAAAACATGTCTCAAAGGCACTCAGGTAACAAGCTCATAATTCCAGAACTATCAAAATACCCAATCTATAGTAGTAGTGATTATGGTATACCAGGTAAAAACGAAGCATACCATAGAACCATATTTCCATTGCAAGCAAATGCATCGTGTCTGCTTTATCAACTGCAGTCGAACTGAAAACATACCTAATAAGCAGTCTGTGCCCAGAGTAACAGCACCTGTTGGAAAAAGTGCCAGGAAATCTGATGTTCATCAGTGCGCTGAGCCAAAGGACATCGAATGCCAGGTGTGCTGTCAGATCTGCCAGGATGCCACCTTCATACAGCTGAGCGATGTTTACATACTACTGAGCTAGTGTGCTCCCAAGCAGAAGCCCTACATGATGCCCTTGACAGGGAAACATCCTTTATCACGCAACCATTACAACGCGGTATGGTTACATCGTGGTTTTGACAACGCAAGTCGTTACACCGACTTGCACTGGAGGGCGCTCTAGACTAAGGAATAATGTGAATTACTATTCCAACACCTTCCCTACTGTACGTAGACTGGAGTTGGAATAGTTATTCACACTATTCCTAAATCCAGCGCCCTCCAACGCAAGTCGATGTAACGACTTGCGTTGTCAAGACCGCGATGTAACATATCGCGTTGTGATGGTACGCGTTGTATCATCATACATTCCCTTGACATATCTTACTGTGCAATAGAATACCTATTCATCGGCTGTACCTCCATCCGGGGCACAGTGACATGAGCACAGCTCACTGTAGGCTCGGAGTCCACAGGTGGCCAGTGGAAATAGGTAAACGAGACTGTTAATTTAGTACTTTTCTTGGTGAGATCAGAGTTACGTTATATGGAATTTTTGTGGTTTTGTGTCTTTTAAATTGAGTAAATAAAAGTCCAGCCTTCATCTTTACTTTAGACCTGTTGGACAAGTCAATTTGTTTGTGCTTCGGAGTTGTTTTAGCATTTTCTTGTTTTTTAATTTCTCTGTGGATTAATGTAGTCCATCTTGCACACTCTAAATGCACAACTAGCAAGCATGCTCAACCTAAAAATTGAGACATTTTAAAATGAAATCATATTATACTCTTCAATAGTGTTTCCTGATTCTGTGAAAATATGATACACTAGCCTTATATAACAAGTTAAAATCCAACGCCGAATCTTATTTATTCTCCCTGTCATCAAAGAAACATTTGTTCCATTGTTACAATGATTCCTTTCCCCATTAATCTAGCTATAAACTATATTACACGATTATTTTTAGGGGTGGGCGGAATTTGCGAAATCCACTTTCGCAAATTATCGCGAAAATGTTTAAAATTATCGCAAACAAGCGGAAATATCGCAAAGATGCGGAAGTTTTTTTCCCGCATGTTCGCGAGATTTTCTGCATGGTTGCGGGTCGCCAACTTACCCATCTGGTTGCTCGCGGGCGCGGCCATCTTGTTTTGAGTTGTCTCGCGGTGCATGATCGCGAGAAGAAAGACGTGATCGCGCGACGCATGACGTCACTGCGGGCTCGAACTGTCGCGAGACAGCGCAAATGGCTAAAAACAATACAACATCTCATGGAGAACGCGACCGGATCAAGAAAACTTGTCGGCGAACGCAGGGATTAGGAAAGGCGATCGCGCGCGCGCGAGAATGTATTATTTTACAGCGTGAGCAAGAAACAAATTATCGCCAAGCTGCGGAAAGCGGAAATTTTGACATTTTCGCACTCTCCGCGGAACGCGAAAATGTCAAATTATCGCAATTTCCGCGAACGGAACGAAATTTTAGCCTAGGCCTAATTATTTTATATATGCAACGACAATGAGTAAGTCGGACATAGTGGAAAGTGACTACTAAGACAATAATAATGGTTATGGTTAGGTTCTGCCCATTGCGTTTTTTAACTGCTTAAATACTTTTTTTAATGAAAAGTGGTATCCTAAAACATAATTTCCAAAGTATGCAACAAATTGTTCATTCTTTTATTAAAATGCATTTCGAACATCCTCCTTCTAAAATATCAGATCACCTGACCCTACCTCAAAAAAGGTGGAATGATTTTATTTTCTGAAATGAAATCCGACAGCGCATTGCGGTGCAGATTTAGACAGTGACTCAGTGGCATCATTCAAGGATTGCTAGAATTAAAACCCATCGCACAGGCTGCTGCCTGCAACCACTGTAGACAGCTCTACAGCCAATGTGATAGAGCCCATCTGACTACTGGTGTTTTAAAGTAAGCACGCATTTCATTTTTTGGCTAATTCTGGTTCCTCACCGCGTGTGTCTCTAGTCCACAGTAGAGCTGTATGTGTTTTGTCCAAGAGACCTTGCCAAAGCCACTACAACTGAACCGTCTTTTTCAAATGGAGCAAATACAAAGTTTGGAATTGCAATTTTGACATCACAGAATTTTGAAGACTGAAGAGGCTTGCCTTGCCTAGGATTAGCAGAAATTCTTCTTCATCCATTACACAAATAGCCTTTCCTTCCTACATAATAGATCACTTTCAATCTGGTAAATTCATGGAGCATGATACTTCACCACTTGTAAGGAAAGAAACCCCATAGGTGGTTCTGGCAATTACACAAGATTAACCAATTATAATCATTTTGGACATTGGTTGTTCTTTTTGAAGTAGTCTAAAAGGAGCTTTCAAGTTTATTCATTATTAATGTAAGACCCAAATAATCGCATTTGACACAACCTCCAGATATGTACCTATTCATCACTACAGACAGGTGCAAACACATTTCTGAATTCACTCTGCTTTTTTAACCATTCAACATTGAGAAGATTGTTGATACAATAGTCATCTAATCATTGACCCAAACGCTGTAACCTAGTTTGGATAAAGATAAATAACAAAACATTGTTTGCATAAAACAATTCAGGGATATGTTGCTTGTCAACCTCACTTAACCCTCCTGGAGTTCAGTATTTCATAGGAGGTGAGACCCGATACTCATCTTTGATCACAAAGTAAAGTAACGCCTTTCAGAATTTTCTACAGGACCCCGAAACTTATGATTTTAGAGAAAAGAGTATATCCTCCAACTGTGTCAAATGCTCTTTACAGTCTTACAAAGGCAACATATCAAGGAGGGTTATTCCTCATTAAAGCTGATGAAATCAAATGTTTAAAGCCAAAAGAATTGCTTCTGGTGGATTGTTGCTGGCAGAAACCAGTCTGGGTGATAGGAAGAACATAATACTCCTCTACCTAATTATGAATTTTACAAAGCAATAACCGAGCAAGTCAAATTCTTTGCTTACCAGGTAAAGCATAGCTGACAGGCAATAATTTCATGGTGATAATTTATTGTCCTTCTTATCCTTCGAAATTATTTTTAATCCATTCCGATAATTGATTATCGATAGTATTTTTGCCTGTACAGTCTCTAGATGTTTTCCATTTTTATTGACTGGCCTTTACTTGCTTTCGGACTCTGCTATTCACTTTCACATTGCATGTTCTCTAACCCTTAAAAAACACATAAGGGCAAACTGGGTTAACTCAATTGGCCTATTTAACTGACCTGAAAGGCCACAGTAAGGGGGTGCAGGAAATGCACACAGGGCATGAAATATATATTTCACATGTGGATTGCAATGTACTCTTATTATATGTATGGCTAACATGCATTACAGTGACACCACAACGTTCTGGCTGGCTGCAATTTTAAACTACTGTAGTAACACATGTCAGAATAAAGTGCTCTGTCATGGAGGGGAAAAGCCAATGGGTTTTGCTTGTACTGTATTTATGTCAGATGAGATCAAAAGCAATGTATGCTTCTAAATGCATGCAGTGTTCCTTGGTGGTCCCATTATGCCATGCGTATCAAATTGTGAAATACAGAATGACTGTAGAAGCAACACCATCCACCACATCGCTAACAATATAAAGCTACTAATCTGGTCAGCAACCAGACAATAGAAAGTATACTTTGTGCAGACTCCCAAGCAAACAGAAGAAAGCCAGTTCTGTTATCTTGCTTTGTCCAATGTCTGTAAGTACCAAGTCAATTAGACTTGAGGTGTTGGACTGGCAGAAGAAACTTCAGCTTCTTTTGAAGTTAGGTAGAATGTTGTAGTGCAAACTCTGACTGCCTAGCTGAGTTGGGCCTTGAAGAGGACTGGGAAATATGACATCACGAAGGATTGCCGCAACATGCTGCCTTTTCATATGAAGATCCCAAACAAAAAAACGTGGGTTGCAGAAACCTATAATCCTGAGCAGTTCCTCGGACAACAGTCTCTGGCTACAGCAGCACATTGAGCTATTCAAAGATGGGAAAAGGGGATAGTTCCTTTTTTCTGGGAGGGGGCATTATTAATTGGGCGTAATACAAAGTGCCCATTCTGAGTTTTTGGAAAACAACGTGGTTTTTGTTGCTTAACGCACAAAACACCACGGGGTAAGGTAAATTCCGTTTCCTTTGCTCCTGGTAAATGTCAACAGGCTTGACTTATTGAAATTTCCCGAAGAGTGGTGTTTATTTAACACACCCAGTCAGTGTGTTAAATACCTCCTAACTCAGAATCCCCCCCCCCTCCCCAGCCCAAACAGAAGTCTGAGCAGAGGCTGGAAAACACCAACCCATTCATAACCAAGGCCATTAAAAGTCTGAGATATTTAGACTTTGAAAATGCTGAAAAGGAGGAGTCGGACCCAATTCTGAGTATGTTGTGAGGGAGTAGAGGCTAAGATCAACTTTGTGGGTGTGGAGCCAACAAATGGGCTAGGTTTGACCTTTCTGCGCTCATCTAACATTTCCTCAGCTGAACATGCAGCGTGTTGTCTATAGGGAAAACGTGATTCATATCAAAGGACGTGATCTTGCAACATGTTTTCTGTAATCCTAGGTCTAATGTTGATAGGTTTCCAAGGAATACAAGACCTTGGATACTGCAGCGGTTTTAAAGAGCAGAGAAACGACTATTGTAAGTCACTGTGCCTTGTGTAAATGCCACTGGATATTATTTTTCCTTCTCTGCAGCTAGATGCCCCCATTAGAAATCATAGAGTGCCTCACATTGGTCTGTTTCTTGCTGTCGTAAGTACCTGACCTTCACAATACAGAAACGCCCGCCTCAGCTGGTAAATAAGGGAAAGTATTGCGGGCTCTGCTCAGTAGCCATGGGATTCGCATCATTCCACTGCTCCTTGAGTCCTATATTTCAGTAGAGTAAATAAGCATGCTGAATTATAATTATCAAAGTGTCAGACACATCTGAACTGGGACCTATTCATTAGAGCGATAGCTGGTGCAGCGTGCCTTTGCCTGTACCGCTACGTTGGCTGGACATAAACAGCTGTTTTCAATGCCCCGTGTGCTGCTGGTGCTGATGTGATGTACTACTTACATGAAGGAGCATTTTAATTTATTTCAATACCATCTCTCTCACTTATCATGTTCACTGTTTTCCATAATATCAGAATATAGTACCCAGATTGTAGGGTCCCAACAGCAAATACACTTTATCTTTTCATGTTCTCGAAACTAACCTTACTCCTCTGAAAGGTTGAAGCTGGAAGAGTAAAGTTACTAGAAGTATATCAAAATACACAGATTATCATGGGCCTAGTCTGACATTCCTGGACAGGGCAGTAGTTTTTAATGCAGTCACACTCATCCATCCGTTCCTCTAGCTTGACTCTATCTTAGAGGCAGGGGTGAGATCTAGGAGGGTCAGATTGTTGTTAGAACTAGGCCTGGGCTAAATTTCCGTTCCGCTCGTGGAAATTGCGATAATTTGACATTTTCGCGTTCCGCGGAGAGCGCGAAAATGTCAAAATTTCAGCATTCCGCAGCTTAGCGATAATTTGTTTCTTGCTCGCGCTGTAAAATAATACATTCTCGCGCGCGATCGCCTTACTTGAATCCCCGCGTTCGCCGACAAGTTTTCCCGATCCGGTCGCGTTCTCTACGAGATGTTGGATTGTTGGTAGCCATTTGCGCTGTCTCGCGACAGTTCGCGCCCACAGTAATGTCATTGGTCGCGCGATCACGTCTTTCTTCTCGCGATCATGCACCGCGAGAAGAGTGAAAGCAAGATGGCCGCGCCCGCGAGCAACCGCATGGGTAAGTTGGCGAGCAGCGACCACACAGAAAATACCGCGAACGGGCAGGAAAAAAACTTCAGCATCTTCGCGATATTTCCGCGTGTTCGCGGAGATTTTTAACATTTTCGCGATAATTTGCGAAAGTCACTTTCGCAAATTCCACCCACCCCTAGTTAGAACGTCAGGATAACCACTGGCAAAGTCAATCATTTCCACTCAGATTTATTGAATGCACATTTATTTCATGTGGACATATTGAAAATCATGCTTAGATCCACCCCCTGAATCTTTATCAGACCCCCTTGATTTAAGGCAATGAGTGCGGATTTATACTACGTCTGCGGAAAGAAAGTACACAATGGCAGTGGTTTACTCACGTGCTAAGCAGGCCCAGGGCCAGAAATCAGGCTCAAATTCGGACTGTGAAGGACTGACCTGGTCGGATGTGGGAGGACGATAGATTGCAATGTGTGTGGCACCCCATGCGCTGAAGGTCCTTTAAACCTTCATTGATCCATCTCCAGGTTGGAAACAAGGGATGGCAAATTATATACAAACCTAATAACTCTTAAAGTAGCAAAGGCAGCATTGCTAACAAGAATACAAAGTATTATGAGAAATTAGTCACAAAATTATCAAAGGTCGCCATACACATTAACACGCCCCATCATGATCATCCCAGGAGCGGCCAGTGCAGGTAAGAGGGGTGGGCGCTGGGACGGGAATGTGGGGGGACTCAACAGACGACAAGGGAAAGTTAAATAATTAATTTTCCCTCGTCATCTGTCGAGTCCTCCCCCCCACCCAGCCTCACCACTCTTACCTGCACGGGCCGCTCCTGGATCATTCCCACATCTGCCCAGATGCTAGAAACAGGATGTGTGTTCCCAGATGATGAGGATTATGGAAAGGTTACTTACTCATCTTTTTGTTTCTCCTCTGTGACATTTTTATCTTTCCAGATACTGTGATAATCCCGACCAACATGAGCCTAGTTTGACTCCAAGTTCGATACAGAAAAGCCCTTGGGGTTGCCCCTTTCTCTTTCTTATTAACTACTGATTTAACGACTCCCGTCTAGTGCGCGCTTTTAAAAGATTCATGCAAGACCTTTTAAACATGCCCTCTTTAGCAGTCATTAGAGATCATGTTCAAAGCACCATGTTCTGATTAATATTTCTGTTTGATGCACTTTAAGTAGGTCACATCCAATTTGGTTTTCTGTTGTCGAATCAGCTCCGCGTCTTAGAAAAGATCCTTTGCACAAATAGATGAATTTTGTCAATGATGGACGGGCATCTTTATTCATCAGGTAATTATAATCCCTAGTTGCCTTGTCGAAGGCATGAATAGGGATGGAGAGTATTGTACTGGAAGATAACACTACCGGCAGGAGCTTGCTTGACTTCCTAGACAATTGATGCTTTTTGGTTTGCTCACCATGTTGAGTTTCAGGCTAAATGGATTCGCTGTTCTGCGTAAATGCTTTTATTGGATAATCATGTTCCACAATCAGATGCATTGAAAAGCCAATGTGCTTTGTCAGCTACTGTCTGCTGGTAGGATGCTGGGTGGGTTGACGCAGCGCAACATATGGAAGATATTTACTTCATTGCTTTCACGAAAACAACGATCTGTCTCCACCAGCCTGATTAGAAAAAAATACATAATTAGAGATCTTTCTAGTTTATTTTTAACACCAAAGGCTTCGGCTGCTCTTCTTCCTTACAAGCATGCGAGGCTTTCTCTGTATGTAGCTTATATAGCAGACACGGCTAGCATAGTTGCTTTTAGGGGGTAATAATGAACCCACTAATATATATGTGGGAGAGGGGTTGGCCTAACGGCTAGGGCTGTCAACCTCAAATCTGGGGAACTGGGTTCGAGTCTCGGCAATGACGCTGAACATCCTGTCATTCTGGGCAAATCACTTAATCTCCCTGTGCCTAAAAAAAATGAATATAACCACATGTAATGCAACTGGTGCTATGTAAAGCACTCTGATACCCGATTCGGGTCAAGTTGGCACTATATAAAACTCAATAAAAAAAAATATATATATGTCCTGCTGTGGAGGATGCAAGCTGGCCCAGGCTACAACTTGAGCCACTGTTGAGAAGTAGATATTCAAATCTTTCAGAATTTTCACAGAGGAGAGCAGCAATGGCAGGGCAGCATTAATTAATTATTGGAGGCTCACACCGAACAATTCCCATCACCCTCTTCTCATAAAAAAAGACTGTGTTACATGCAAAGTAGACTTCCAATATCATATGCCGGCCACAGGCAAAGCTACCATTTGGCATTAGAAAGAGACCAAAAGCAATAGAACCAAAATTACAAAGTTTATGGCATGTTTCAAAGGGATTTCCTCAATATTAAGAGGCTACCTACTAAGCAGATAATGAAAGAAAGCTCAACGGGCCAACCCCATAACATATACTTGATCGGCCATCTTGGTCTTATTTGCTGCACTGGGGCAGCTTTAGGAGGTAATGACCCAAAATGAGAGGGAATGAGAAGGTAAATATTGCATACAGTGATATCAGATGCATTCATGATGATATCTGTTCAGATCTACGGGTGCCTAATGAAACCCACAAAGACCTTTGACTTGACCCTGTACAGCTCTCTGCTGCCTTTTAGCTAGGTTTGCACCTTAGAAAGACCACATAAATAGATACATACTGTTGCAAAGTGACCCTTTTTGGGAGGTCACTCGCAGTTTTTCATTTTTTTGACACTCACCTCCTGGTGATTTTGAACTTTGCAACACTGCTAAACAGCAGCGTGTGTGCAACGACCCATAGAACAAAGTCAGATCTGGCTCAAAACACAGTTTGACATTATTAGTTCTACAATGAAACCATTTCTATATTATAAAAACTACACCTATTGCATATAAAATTAAAATTATATCTAACTGAAACACTATACTGTACCATCTCCTATGTAACCCTAAAGACAAGACACATGCCTCCCCTGGGGTCTGGTCACCTGTAGCCTGCATGCTCTCATCTTTCCAGACAGACCAGAGAAAATAAACTCTTTTACAGGACTAAAACCCACATAGCAGGTTAAATAAGTCACCCCTAAAAGTAAATTATCGCCGGTAAGGTACTGTGCGTAGTGCCAATAAGTGGTAAATGCCTAAATGAATGCTAACATCCACCTACAGTGACTAAGTCACCAAAAGCTAATTTCACTCTATTAGGTTTAGCTGCTCCCAGAGAAAATATTAATAAAGCAGATTAAATCACTACTTCTGAATAATCCAGTAGGAAACAGCTACAGACAAATGTCTGTTTTTAAAATTCAATTAATTGGTAAAGACTGATTTGTTCTACTACTTAGGAAATCTAACTTTCAGAAAAGTTATATCTACTTGCCTGTGCCACTGTAGGCTAATTAGCCTTAGTCTACAGCTGCTGGCCAGCCCTGTCCTCCCTCTAATGAGACATGAAATTCCTCCTTGGAGTCGCACAATAAACCACTTTGAGAGGCTTAGCTCATCGTGAGCTCGGCAAAATATTCAGGGTGGGGCTGTTTCCCCTTCTGTGGGACAACACTGTCAAAACCTGCATGACAGGCCTAACTGAAGTGCATGTAAAACCTTTGCACATTTGAAAGGGATCCAACAGGCTGAGTCACAATGTTTGTGTATCCCGTTTAGGTACTGAAGCACCCTGCTTTATCCTACAAGTCTTCTTTCTCATTATTTGTTGTGTTTCCAGGACCTGCTTCAAACTGGAGTGTAGTATTAGAGACAGAAGACAATAGTGATTTCTATAGTACACCCCCCTGCACACTCCAGCTCTTAGAGTCCAAATTTAGTGTGGCTAAGACTTTTGCCTTCTTGGATTTCGTTGACACATAGGATTGTGTGCTGGTTTGCAATAAGGTAAATAGGAACTACCGAAGAAGTAGGTAGGGTGGGCCTGGGAACATTCACTCCATTAGTGAGAGAGAGACTAGGAGTATTTTAGACTGTTTCCCACCCACTGCCTGGTGAAGCATATTGATCTGGACCCTCACACAGCCTTCAACAGAACACTGCTGGTCTTGTGAAAGTATAAGAGGTGCACTTGGCATCTGTGGCCTGTGGCCTGTGAGACGGACCTGAGGAAGTCGGAGCCCCTTCCACTTGAAATCCAAGGACAGAAAGATCTCCAAGGATCATAAGGCTCCCCTGGGTGGTTACAGGAACATAAAAAAGCTGAAGACTTTGATTTGAAGAATTCCAGTGGACCAGTGCCAACTGGGCTGGGACTAGACTTTGCTGTTGGGCTCTGCTTGACACCCTGAGAGTCTCTCAGTGCCTTTTCCCCTGAGGACCTGGGGACCTTAGAAGTGTAGTTCTGTGGGTTGTGTTGGGCAGCAGGTAAAAGTTTAGAAACTTTTGAAAATATTTGCTCCAGAGCTGCAGCAGGACCTGCAGGAAAAAAATTTGACCAACAGTTCCAGACTGGATTTTAGCTTCATCCTGCAGTGTGCACACCTCAAATAAAATGACTAAGTCTCAATCTGAGTAGGGACTTAGAATATTTTCCTTGAGAAATCTCGAAAGTTCAGGACCAACCTGCTACAGGTATCTGACCCTTGGTTCCGCGGTAGCAGAGACAGTTTCATCGATGTTTTACGCGGAGGGGACTTAATTCTCAACAAGTGTCAAAGTTCCATTCTGCATTTGAACTTAGTAGAAATTTCAAAAGTTTTCTTAAAGAAGTGGCAAAGTCTCTTTCTGAATTAGGACCTGATAATTTTTTTACCTTTATGACTTGCAGTCTTTCATTGTGATAAATTCATTCAGTGGATTCGATCCTGCCTGCCTAAAACTGAACTTTGAGCCTGGTCTACTGCGAAAATTGACTTACATAGGATGCTTTACTTTTCTTGCTGCTTTTCATTTTAATTAATAAAAAAAATCATATTTCTGGCTCATCTTACAAGTTTTTGTCCTTTTGTTATTATTTTACCCATAACGTTTTTCTATTCATTAAAAAAGTATAACATTGTTTCTTGTGAAACTTTTTATACTGTTTATGCAGTGCTTCAATACTTTGCACACTGCCTTTGATTTTCATCTGACTGCTTTGTCTCATATTACCATGGATTAAACACAGATTTATTTTATTTAACTTGTGTTTCTTTTATCAGGTTGTGGCTTATTCTTTGACATGGACATTTGTCCACCCCAAAAAATAATTCACTTTCCTACTCATACACACAACAGAAGTAAGCTTTCTTTACTGACAGTGTGTCCTCTTGTTCTGGTGGTGCTGGGAAAGATTCACAATGAGGATATTGTATTGGTGCAGGATGCAACATATCTTTACCATGGTCCTACGTGGTTACCTCAGAGGGTGGTACTGCCCACAAGAATTTGAATATTGTAATTAGTTGTGCAAATTACATTTGTGTTGGCATTCTAGTAACATGCCTACAAATGTCATCCTATAAACGATATGCTAATTGACCAAAAAATACCTGTGCAGGTCACAATAGCCATCAACACTAGATAGCATTGTACACACATCCAGATTTGGGAAACATCTGCCAAAATGCATCGCACAGTGTGTTTTATTACAGCTGAAGAGATGGAATCTGCATTTTCTGAGCAATTCAACAATTAATCTAGCAAAAGTATATTTGGTGTGGTATTCACTGCTCGCACCTTAGAGTAGCTGTGTGCGCTATAAATTGCTATCATATCACATACCAGAATATCATAATCAGAATATCTGGTCACTTAAATATTCTACCCAATATATCTTTAACACAAGTATAGCCCCATATGAATTAATGACAGAAAATCAACACACAATGGTCTGATACTTTTGTAAACAATATTTAGAACACAATATTCATGTTAGACAACATTTCTGACTAACTTGGGGGCATATTAACAAGCCAGGCGATAAAATTATCGCCGCTTTAGCGGCAGTAAACTGCCGCTAAAACGGCGATAATCGGCTTGATAATATGCTCTATGGAATTCCAATTGAAGCCCATGTTAAATGTGAAGGACGTCTAACATGGGCTTCAATTGGAATTCCATAGAGCATATTATCAAGCCCATTATCGCCGTTTTAGTGGCAGTTTTCTGCCGCTAAAGCGGCGATAATTTTATCGCCTGGCTTGTTAATATGCCCCATAGTCTGCTATACATTATGCATTAACGAAGAAACTTTGTAGATGTGTGTGGCTTCCATAGAGATGTGTTTGCAGTACTTAGCCAGCTATTCAATGAAAAATTCAGAAGGAATTATAAGTTATTCATTTGCAGGTCTCGGTCAACTAGTTAATTAAAAGTCAGAAGGAATTATATGTTTCAATCAAAGTTTACAGCAATACACATTAGAATTCACTCTGAGCAATTGAAGGGAACTGTTATTTCCCTTAGTCAGACTAATGGAAATATCATATGTAAAAACGTAAAATATACTATTCCTAAGATAAGGACATGTGCTGGCTAAAATCACTGAATTTCATCCAGCGTGATAAAAAGAGACTACACACTGCTGCTTCTCAAAGGACCATGTAAGGGCTAGTATTAAGTTCTAAAATCAGTATTAAGTTCAAGAACCTATGCATATAATAAACAGTGATTGTCCCCAGCACAGCATAAGGGGTGCATTTTAATAAAAAGTAAGAAGTACTGGCTTTGTCAAGGTGTCACCATATTAATCAAAATGATCCCAAATTGTCAGTGCTTCGAGGTACATGCACTGAAAATGATTGCCATATGTATCAAGAAAATGCACTGATTGCAACTTTCAATTGCACATATCAGCAAAGTATTACAAAAATGTAACCTTGAAGTGTCAGTCTTCTTTAAACATTTATATGGTTGACTTGCAACCAGGGGACTTACCAGTACAGATCCATGCACCTAGAATCTCCAGTCAATAGACCCAGCACCAGGAGAGCTTGACTTTTGCAAAAACATCTCCCAATTTCAGTCGTTCTGGACTTAATGATGCTGAGGGTGCCAGAATGTCATAATGAGAGGGGCATATTTGGGCCTTAGAAAAAACCCAATATTGTGCATGGGTATCACCAGCACACTGAGGCTCTTTCTGTGGTGCCTTTCCCATCCGCAGTTACCATGCTCAGAATATGCAAATTTATAACCCCTTCAAGGTTTTAGGTGGGCACTCCATCTTCAAACTCCATTTCTCCTTCTACCAGAAGGAGGCTAATCCCATTCGAATGAACCTATTGATCAGGATTGGCTTTGAACTGTCAGTTGGTCAGCAGAGAAATTAAGCTGGTTCAGCAGGGTAGTGCAAAACCTGAATTTCTTTATGGCTGGCAAACACATAATGCAAAAACTAAAAATCATCAGCGAAGTCAAAGATGGCAACATTATTATTTTATTTGTACTCTGGATTCTTTTGAACCCAGGGAAGGCAATGTACATGCCATAACCAATTTCTCAGCAAACCAACTGTGACAGCCTACCTGTGTCAGATAACAGGTGACTCAGACAACAGTCTTCGTTGCTCAGCCTGCACACGAGCGCAAATGCGATTTTAGCAGAAGCTTACAGGGATGAGATCAATTAGTGAGACTCACAACAGGAGTCCAACTACCAAAGGTTCAAAACAAAATAGGGAAGGATTAAGCAGGTCCAAGCTCCTTTGCATCTTAGGACATCCCTGAGGTCACTGCACATCAACCATTCTGTTGTGTATGCACAGAAACTCAGACCTTGTTCTCTTCCCATGCAGGTACATTGACACTTCAGTGTCCATTTTGTTTTGGTTCACTTTTTGGAAAGTTAGTGTTGGACCTTACCCTCTCTGCAGGGTCATCCCAAAC
Organism: Triturus cristatus; assembly: GCF_964204655.1. NCBI lineage: Eukaryota > Metazoa > Chordata > Amphibia > Caudata > Salamandridae > Triturus > Triturus cristatus. The sequence goes on from NC_140585.1 coordinate 622,866,347, forward strand.
ATTTTGCCTTAAGCCCTCCTATTTTTGGTGAATTTGGTTTTGTTGGCTGTAGAATTCTCTGCACTTTCCCACTGCTAACCAGTGCTGGAGTGCTTGTGCTCACTCCCTAAAACATGGTAAAATTGGCTTACATCTGATTGTCATATTGAATTTACTTATAAGTCCCTAAAAAGTAGTACCACATGTACATTAAATGCTACTAGTGGGCGTTCAGCACTTATTGTGCCACCTACTTAAGTAGCCCTTTAACACAAGTGTCAGGCCTGCCATTGCAGCCTGTGTGTGCAGTATTAAACTACCATTTCGGCCTGGCAAAATAAACATTTTGCCAGGCCAAAATCTCCACTTTTAATACACATAGGTCACCCCTAGGTTAGGCCCTAAGCAGCCCACAGGGCAATGAGTAGTGTATTTAAAGAGTTGGACATGTACTTTTAGGTTTTTCATGTTTAGAAAGTTGCTGTTTTCTTGTCCTAACCATTTGGTACCTGCAGCCTGTATACTGGGTCACATGACTAAGTGTAGTTGGCAGTTGGTCTTTGTGTATTCTTCCCAGATAGCTACACAATAGAAGGCCTGGATGGTGGCAGGATGGGTCATCCTAACTTGATGGGAGGGTCAGGCCTCTCATCTTACACACATTGCACTAAAGACACTGCCTCAGTTCACACACAAAGACCTTCACACTAGCCTATTGTGACTGCAGAGAGACTGGGGCCAGGGCAGGGAGGCAGGAAATTCCAGACACTTCTGTGGTGTGTGAAAACTCCAGAAGCTTCTCCCACTTCAAAGTTAGCATCATGTTTAAAAATAGGACTCCAAGACACACCCTTAAATGCACTCAAGGATCTCTGGATACTACAGAAGAAGGACTGGACTGCTGCCCGTGGACTCCCCTGCTGCCTGAGGCCTGTCCTGCTGCCTGAGAAGGAAAACAGAAACTACTCTTTTCATCCCATGCTACCTGAGTGACTCCAAGGGTCAGCTGACTGACCTCCTTTTCTGGAATACAGGAACACAACAAGCTCCAGAGGCTTCCCTGCAACTTCTCAGCTGACCTACTGCACTGAACCTACCTAGACCTGCAACTAGACCTTCCTGAGCCCTGCTGCCTTCTGCCAGAGTGAGTACCTGATCCCCAAGTGGTGCCTCACTTGGTCCCGGGCCCTTGGCTGGCATCAAGGAGAGCTTCTCCTGGACTAACTGAAGGTTACACCAAATCTGGCCCGAAGCAATGCAAAGCCCTACAAAGCTTTGCAGCAGAGAGCCAAATCAGAATCGACACAGAGTGACACTAAGCCTCATAAAGCCTTGACCCACATCTGCCAGCCTCATAGGAATTAACACTGAGTGATGCAAATCCCTGCCAAGCCCCACAAAGCCTCACTGTACAGCCTCATCGGATTTGACTCCGGATGATGTGAAACCTCGCAAAGCAATGGCACACAGACTGCTTGCCAAGTACATGATGTACAATACTCAGCAGGCCAAACTTGGCCCCCTGTCTGGCTTGTGATCCATCGTGGTGGCCTGAACTTGTAACTTTGTCCTGATCCAGTGCAACCAGATACCCTCAGTTGGTACTTTGCGGCTTTTGGCACTATGTTTATCTAAACCTATAAAATTCAATAGCTGCAGTTGTACTATTGGAAAATGAGGCATTATTTGTGAGGCCTACACAAACAATATATCTACATTTGGCCTTCACTGGGAACCAAACACCCCATTGTAGCGCTTGACTCTCAGAGGGTAGCGTTGCAGAGCAGTCTAAGGCTTAATCGAGGGAGGTGGTGTGGGCTAGTAATCACCATTTACAGGTACGCAGAAATAACACTCAATAATTGATTGTCCAGTCTGTACTTTGATTTATAAAAAGGAAAAGGAAATTTATTACAAACACTACTCAATACTATGCATCAATTTACAAATATACATAAATTGTTGGAAATACTTCTTGACATTGCATAACAACCCCAAACCTCCTGCAAGGGGACGTTCAGTATCACCACTCACATGTATGCACATCATCTTGCCCCTAAATGCAGTGGGTTGACCATAACCTGGAGCAAGGGCCCTTCCCACTGGCACCATCCCAGTGGTGGCCCACCCCAAAATCTCAACCATATACAATGGGACCACCTGCCATAGTGACACATAACCCTGAATGAGCATCTCATGCTGACCATACAGTATACTCACTAAAATCACAGTGGCTGACAGCTGAGGTGTTCAACTAAATCAGTAGCAAGAATACATAGCTAGGCAACACTTAGAATGACAGTACTTATCATATCTGATAACAGGTATAATGCAAGTCAATCACAGTCCCTAAAAGGATTCACATTTATAATCACAGAATTATGCAATTACAACCAGGCACCCTGGCAGGAACTCAGGCAGAGGCACTATCCCCATAAGATAATCATACAAGCTAAGAAAAGGGTTTTCAAAACTCCACGCAGTGTCCTACTAGAGAAAAATGAAAGAGTGAAAGATGAATGTGTCCCTGTGGTGATGACGTTCGACCCGTTGGCCACCCGGATCCGACAATCAATACGTAAACATTGGGCATTGTTGTCTACCAAGGAATTTAAAATGTCCCCCCCCCCCCCCCCGACATTTGCAATCAAAAGGTCAAGTAACCTAAAGGATAAATTAGTTCATACTCGGGTAAAACCACTACAGAAATCAAAAGAAACAACCGTCCCACCTGGACATTATCCCTGTGGGACTTGTTCGGTGGGTGGTCTCACTAAGAAGACCTGAAGTGTAATTCTGAATTCTAGCAGAACGTGGGATCTGACACGATTCCGTAACTGCAACACCATGAATGTGGTCTATAGGTTGACGTGCCAATGTGGCCTTCACTATATAGGACTCGCCACTAGAAAGATCAAAGTCAGAGTGCAGGAACATCTTAGCACCATTAGAACAGGGAAGCTAACCACCAAACTAGTACAGCACTGTCATGAGCAGAAACATACATTCACCTGGGTAGTACTAGAGAAAATAGTGGGGGATCAGCAGAACATCTAGGGTGTGTTGGCTTCAAAAGTGGCAAGCTGGATTTTTCAAGAGAAAAGTGATCAAAACGAGCTTAATGATTTTATTGAATGGAACAGAGTCAAATAATAAGCGCCGTTGTATTACATGTTGGGCAGAATGATCAGGCTTTGGTGTCCTTGAGTGTAATATGATAAATGTCTTTTTATTACATGGCATTATGTTTGACAATAAGCGCATTTTGCGCATATGCACCTGGGATGGCATGATGTCCCTTGTGATAACCCTCTCGATAATGAGAAAAAGGAGGTCTGTCTAGCATGAGCGAGGACAGTATCCCAGTATTGTAACAGAAGTGAGTTGGCATATGGCCTTAGGTGTTGCATCTGATATGCATTTATGATTGACGACTATTGTGGTAACAGGCTCCAGTGAAAGGAGTAGAGAAGAAGGATTTGTAACTTGCGAATTTGGGCCACAAACTTCATAAGGGATTTGATAAAGTTTTTAATTTTTGAAAATGATGGAAAAAAGAAACAAAAAAGAAGAATTACATGCATTTAAAAATCGTCAATAAATTATATGCATGATGTGGTTGTATACTAAAACGGTATATACAAAGATGTTTTACACCGTTTTCACTGTCACAGAGTACAATAATTTTAGTTTGTGGCCCTGATAATCCCTTTCTAAGATGGCGGCGATCCTTGCAGCCGTTTCACGTGACCGGACTGCCTCACGAGAGCTTGAAATACGAGGCGCCCGGCTGGGAGAATCAAACGGCTGAGACGAAGCGCTCCGTGAGGTCCCGGGCAGTAAGGGTATGCTAGATGTTGGACGAGAGTGTGAATTCGTACTTTTAAAGCAGGGGCACGCTGGCAATATGGAAACACTGAAGGTCAGCGGACCACGTGTGAGTGCTCTTATTAGCGTTTGAAGATACGGATTTCTGTGCATAACTTTGCATATGCGAGTGTCCTATGTGTGAAAGGACTATGTCGTGAACTATTTAGGTTCACATGTGATTAATAAGATTTTTATCATTTTATAGATTAACATGACAGTGGAGTGTTAATCCACCGAGAGGACTCACAGATGGAGTCTCTTGTGTGACCTACTGAAAAGAGCTGGTACGACGAACGGTGGCTCATTTAGGGTAATATAAACTCCACTGTCAAGACCAATATGTTACAGACTTTTTTGGAAAGGATTAGATGAGAGTAACGGGTTGTGTGTTTTCTTTTGTTTTTACATTTGGCAGTCCCCGGAAAAAAGTCATTTAAGTGTCCAATACTGGTGCCAGGCGACCTTGTTGCCCTGAGGAAATTGCCCAAAATTGTTGTGGCAATGAAACATGTAGGCTCAGTATAAAACGGTATGCATGATAGGCAACCGATTTTTTATTTGATTAAAGTGCACAGGGAATAATAAAGTTGGTATCGAGTAATGGTGCAACTTTCTTCAATTTTAGATTCACATGGTCGCATCGTGGGATGTGATTCTTTCACTTCACTTTTTTCACAGCACCAAACTTCTTTGTTTGTTTTGGACTCTACATTTATTATTCTATAAGGCAAGATGACTACCGATGATGATAAAAGTGGGCACAGCTGGTGAGTACCAACCAGCGAGCTCGATTGGTGGTGCGCACGTGAGGGGTCATCTTGCTTTTTCACAATTTTTTGATAGCGATGCTCAATTTGTATGCACCTTTCACAATAATCCTCTTGTATGTTGGTCAGGGGTAATAGAATGTGGGGACTGCCATCTGTAAAAAACGTCTTTTTATCTTAAAATTGAAGGCAATAAAGCGGGAGGTTACTACCTCGTAATGGTAAAGAGAGGCGTATTTGGGAACTAAATGTTGTGAATCCCTACCTCTGCTTATATTGTTTGGCCTGAAGAGAGGCACCTTCACAGACCAGGTCTTTTTGTATTTATATTGATTATTGAGTGGAGGGCGACCTGGTTCTTTTCCCCTCTGTAGCTCCTTGTTGTGTGCACCCTGGCAGGAACGCCTAGCAACAAATTACCAATTTGCTTAGCATTTCACATAATAAATGTGACTTCCAGTCCCCATTAGGAACAACAACATATAAATTAACCCTGGGCGTAGTTTGCGAAGTAGCGCTAAGCGTAGCTACGCGTTGCTACGCGAAGTGCACTTCGCACTACGCGAGCTATGCGTAGCTCCGCAAACTGCGTAGTGCACTGTGCAAGATGCTGTTCGCACTGATTGCACAGTGTCGGATGCTTGTCCGCACTGTGCAATCAGTGCAAACTGCATCTTGCACAGTGCAAGCGGTCGTTTTCTGCCGTTCAAGAAGATTTCTTTTCGAGCGGCAACTTTCTCAACTGGACTGGTAGTTTCTCATCGTGAGCGGTTGCGAGCATATGCGACCACTCGCAATGAGAAACCGGACCTCCCAATCATCATAAACCCTATCTTCAAACATTTATTTGTGGTGTAGACTGTAGACTGTTCCCGTAGACTGAGCCCAATCACTTGTAATGTCTAACAGTGGTCAATAACCTTGTCTCCACTAGCTCTGCGGCGGCTGGCCCTCCAAATTGAGAATTCCCACCTGCCAAAGCAGTAGGCTTTATTTTTGCAATAAAAGCAGTGACCCTGATGCATAGCAGGGTTTCTCCATATGTGTAAGGGGCAAAGTAAGGCAGAAGCAGATGTTTATTAATGCATGGTAGATGTCGCATTCCATCACAAGCGAAAATATTTCCTAAATTTCTATTGTGTGTAACACAACTGATAAAAATAAATATAGTAAATGCAAAGGCTATGGTCATAACACTATATCACTGCCTAATATTTTCGTTCAATGCAACCAAACTAGAATATATTCACTTTATCATCATTAACAATTAAGTCTGACAGTGGAGTACAGTTTTTCTCCAAATGTCAAATTGTACATTAATTTCATTTCAATTTGATGCTCAAACATACTAACAAGGCAAAACAACCCAGAGACCTTTGTAATCAGTTATGTTATAATTTGTGGAAGGATATCTGAGGCCCTGTTGTGCGATTTGTGTGAGCTGCAAAATATGTACTCTAAGTGACAGAAATGATGGCAGGGATATAGCCCTGCACTGCATAGGTGCATGGATGTATCCCATACCCAGCAATGATTGTGTTGAGAAGCACCTGACTCATTTAAAAGCCATCACAATCAAGACTTGCATATCTTGCAGTCAAGCTCACCATCCCTTAAGTTACCTGAGGGGATTACATTTACAAAACAGTCAATCCCTGTTGCCTTGGCACGCGTTTCTATTGTGGAACGACATTCTTCCCTGCAGGGGTTTACAATCCAGTGGCCTGATGAAGCTTGAGGGAGCCCCCCTGCAAAGTACATGAAGGAGACCCCTACCCCCAGCTCACCATCAACCACTTTTGCCGAGGGGAGCCCCTGGAGCTTTGGCCACCCCACACGAGAGGGTTGCAGGGGATTATATTACACCACTGGCTACAATCTGTGATGAGCAGGACACATATTACTTGAAAGCATGCCTCAAGGTTACAAAAGATTGATTGATGTGTTTCTTGTAACCAACAATCTGTTATAAGCCCGATGTTATCAAATCAGCTTCATTTTTTCTTTCAGCCATGAAAGTAATTCTATGTTCCTTTAGTAAGCTCCTATGTGGGTACTTTTACAACTTCAATAGAAAGTTTATATGATTTTGGTGCTAGTGCTTTTATTTAAAATACTTTTCACACACGAATAAGCAATTCTCCCTCTCCAAATATGATTGCTGATGCTCCAAATACAAGTGCACATCAAACTCAGCTTTTGAAGAATTTACTTAATACAGGACAGCATCTAATTACTCAGGGCCACATGTATCAAAATTTTCAATAGAGATTACCTAATTGCAATTTTCTGCGAATCGAAATAACATAATCTCTATTCCTATTTCATTTAGTGATTCCTAGTGGGTTGCGAATCGACCTACCTCATGAATTTTAATAAGGTACCTCACAATTTGCGACCCATTGGGAATCGTTAAAATCATAGGGATGCTGGCCTGCTAGGGTCAGCAGACCACCATGTCAGTGATTGCTTTTAAATAAAGCCATCTTTTTGCTTAAATGCATCTAATTTTCCTGAAAGAAAAACGGGTGCATTTAAAAAAGAAAAGTTTTCTTTGCTCTGAAAAAATGTTTGTACTACTACTCACAAAGGGGAAGGGGTTACCACCAACTTAAAGCTGGTGGTGAAATGTGAATGTTCTTACATACCATAGTGATTCGGTTTTAGGAAGGGAATGGGCTAAACACCTTCTTTCATAACACCGATCCCCAAACCTTATCTGCTATTCGGTGATAGGTTACTGAATCGTACATCAGAAAAAAATTCTGGTCTGAATCGTCCCAATTATGTGAATTGGGCAGAAAAAAGCTTATTACATCGGGCCCATAATATTTATTTCTACTGAGACAGCTCAAAATGAAACATCACATAGAAAGGGGAAAATGATTGGAACACTCTCATCTTTAGAAATAAATTCATAACATTTTGAATTTAATAAAATATTTCATTTAATTCTAACCTTACGGCTACTTGACACATGATCATTCAGCATAAGTCTCTACAGCTCCTCTCCACTGCATGAAGCTTCTACCTAACCAGTGCTTAGTTTGTAAAAGAAAGTGTGCTGGTTCCGAGAGCCCTGCTCAGATGTCTGTGGTTGGTGCAATTGAACTTCTCATGCTGAATATTAGGGCGGTGTTTTGCTAAACCCACTTCATACGTTTTTAATCCTCTTCCTGAAAATCCCTGCCTGTTTATCTCATTTTTGCAGGTTCCTTCTTTTTGCTTATCAGATGGTTTTCCCGTTTTTCTCTTCATCCGTCATTCTTTGTATATTTTCCCTCTCTTGCTCAAGGAAAACAGCTGATGTGGAAAAATAAGTGAAGGATCCCAAAAATGAGTGGCTGTAACCCCTGGCTAAAATTAAAAATTGTCATAACGCAAAGGATTAGGACCTGATCAGAAAAGAAAGTGTTTGGTTCTGTCATGGTTTATATTAGCTCTCTCTTTCTCTCTCCCTCTCTCTCTCTCTCCTAGGGTTTAAATTTAGAAAAACATGCATCATGTACATACTGTTGCCGTTCAGAGAGCCTCCATTGTTCAGAGAATGGATTTTAGTTCATACATCAGCAACAAAAGCTATATTGAGCTATAGCTCTTTTTTTAAGACAAAAGCTTATTTTCATTATTTTAGAAAATATTTTTTCTGCTGGATATGCATGCCTATACAAATGTGATGTGGATCTATTGAAAACAGAAAGAATGGCCTTTCACTATATGCCAGGAAAGAAGAAAAGCTGACAGTGAATGGTAGAGGATTACCACATTCATTTCACATTAAACATTCACCTCCTGCTGCAAGCAGTGCACCAAATGCGTATCTGCCAATCTGGACAATTAACTGGTCCCAATGTGCAACTGAAAGCATGTCAAAGATGTGGATGAAAGCAATACAAACAGACTATGTGAAGCGTAATCATTTGCTATTATGTTCTAGCTCCATTCCCTCGGCAGATGCTAGATAAAACAGCCAACTCAGTGTGAAATATACGGTTCCTACTAATAAAAGTCACATATAGCAAGAATGCAGGAGAACTGGCATATTTATTGGATAATTGTTAGGTCTCCCATGCAGAAACATCCAATGGATTGTGTACAATGTATTAGAATTATGACAGGGAAAGCTTGCAGGCGATACTATTGTGAGAATATTCCTAATAAACACTATTTCCATCTTGCCTTTAAAAAACCACATGTGCATTTGACACAAAATAAAGAGATAGCCCTAAACATACACAGTGCCCTTAGGCCCCCCCAAACGCATTTTTGGCTGGCTTTTGTGGTCCACTCGTAGCAAAGCATACTGCACACAATTAATTGACAGAGGAGTGTTATTAAAGCATTACTTCTTATTAACAGAGCAATAGTACACATTATATTGACCACAGAAGGATGAAAGGCAGATGCTGCTGTGTCTGGTTTCAAAATTGGGACCTGCAAACTGATTGTTATCCATTTGGCCATTTACATAGTAAGATAAGTTACTTCCAACTAACACCTATTAACTGCATGCACAAATGCTGCACACTTTCTAATAGTTTGTCGAGCTCCAGTTCTTTCAGTTTGCCAAACACTTAAAAATGATTTCTTAAATAATGGATGCTAGTACTATCGAATCCAGGGTACTGCGATGGGTTCCAGGTTTGCTCCCTCTTATGCCTGCCTTTGTATGGGCTGGTATGAGTGGGAGCATGCCTGGGGCCGATATGCCTCCACTGGACTCAATATATAGTCTTTTAGGGGAGGAATATACATGGCATCATTATGTTATGGGCAAGGTCTGATGACCAATTAAATGAGTACCACAGATATCGTAATGATAGCCCTTTTAACCTTACGTTAATTATGCATTATAGCAAAGAGAGAATTCAATTTTTAGATCTTTAGTGTTATATTGATGATGGGGCAATTCAGAATACCAGGTCTAGAAAGACCATGGTGTGCAATAGTATCTTCCGTGCATTAACTGCTCATCCTAAATCAGTTATGAAAAATATTCCATATGGAGAAATGGTTCGCATAAGGCGGAACCTTAGTGAACATGAGCCTTTTATTGCCAATATTGATAACACTAAAATGAGATTCATGGCCAGGGGCAAGCTCTTAAAATGGATGCAAGAAAAATACATAAGATTGTCAGGGATGATACCTTAAGAAAGAATAAGGTTTCAAATGATCATAAATGTGGTCAACTAGCTTCTGTCCCTAAATATACAATACAGTGATAAAATTGATAAAATCCTTCAAAAGTGCTGACATTCATTAATGGAAGTCCCTGGAATTAAGGATTACATTTCTATGAATCATAAAATATTTTTTAGAAGGGGCAGATCTATAAAAAAATCTATTCTGTACACGTTTTGTGAACCTCTCTCAGGAATTCAAACACTTGGTTACCTCCTCATCCACTGGATTTCCTCACATGTAATGATTGTAATCTGTGTAAACTGGGCAAAAACAAGGTAAGACGTTTTTCAATGCAATGGTAATATGAACTAAGACATTACATTAATTGCAATACAAAGTTTATGACATGTGTCATTATTTGTGAATGCAATTTATCATATCCGGGCACCACTGCCTTAAAGTTTCCTCATCCAGGAATATGTACGAGCATTACGAAATGGGGACATTAAATATACTAGGACACACCATTACAGGGAAAAAGACGGAGGTGACTCTCAACTATAGTTTCATAGAATCGATCTTATACCGAACAATGGACTACTTAGGAAAAATAAAGCAAGTTGCATATACCATTAAAGGTTCATTGAAAATGATCACAAAACTGATAATAAATTTTATTGCTTTTTATGAATATGCTTGATGGGTAATTTCTATTTGAATGATATTAATGGCTGGATTGGATCGCCAGATATTTAGATGTATGTTCATATCCAGAACATCCAATGTTATTAAGCTGGCAGTCTATACGTCAATCATTCTTTTCATCTGTCAGCGTGGGCTTCTCTTAATATATAGTTGACATGTTTAGGCCAATCAGTTTACAGCATCTTCAAGACTGTACAAGGGAGTGTGAACCCCTGGAGAACGATTGGCATATGGGCTACTGGCCTAATAACATTGGACGTTCTACATATGAATATTAGGCAACGGCTACAATAAAAGTGGACAATCTCTTGACGCCATCTATTTATACAAATATGAGGACAGTGTGAATCTGGTTTTAAATATTTGTGTATTTTCACTTGCAAGAGTATTTACACAATAAATCGTTCAAGTAGAGTAACACTAAAAGAGGTGTCTGGATGAAAAAGTTAAATGTAATCAATGCATTGTATAAAGTATAGTGTTGTGTTTTATTGTTGACCAAGAGTTCAAATTAATTCTGCTAGAATGACTGTTGTTTTTTTGCTACATAATTAGCCCAAAACACAAGAGTTTTTGGCCACCCCCCTTGGTTTATTGGTTGTGGAATGGGTTCTCCTACTTTTGGTATGCAAGTTCCTATCAGGCGATTATCCGAGTTTGTGACATCTTATTATACTCATTACTTTCATGTTTCAAGAAAATTCAGAGCATGCATAATGTTGTGGTAGAATATATCATTTTCAGGTTTCTTTTACGGTTATATATACACTAGATGATGTGTTGATATAAATAGATGGTGTTTGCGTTAGAATATGTGACAAAGGTTCCTGATGTCTGAAATTTTCTGAGGCGAATTTGAAAAGAAGGCTCCTGCACCGACCGTAGTATTTTAAAAATTACAGCAAGGGTGCAATGATGGTGAGAAGTTAGAATGTCGAACCCAGGGGGTGATTTCACCAGCTGGTAAAGTGGATTTTGGAGTATTTTCAGCTCTAACTTTAAAAACACTTGATTGTGTCAGGATAAGGAAAAGTTAAGGTTGCAGTGTATTATAAGTCATTATGATATAGTAATTTAGTCATTATATATTCATATATGCTAAAAATGGTGGTCTTTAATTGGAAGAGGTATACACCTTGACTAAGTAGAGACCTTTGCTTCTAGTCAGGATAAGGGCGTTACACACTTTAGATAACCCCTGCGCACCCCTTTGGTAGCTTGGCATGAGCAGACAGGCTTATCCCAAAGGCAACGTGTAAACATGCACCCAGACACACAGTAACAGAGGGGAAACACTACAAAAGGACAACATACCAGTTTAGAAAAATAAAAAGTCCAACATACACAATTCAAAATATGATTTTTAAAAGTTTTCAAGCAACTTTGTCCATAGAAATCTATGGATGTGGGTTTTCCCACAACGTACCTTTAGATGTGTCAAACTTCACAAGGCCAAACAGCTGCAGAGAAAGGAAGCCTTGGAAAACACAATGATTCTTCAGTTCATGAGTCCCTGGGGAGGGGATCCAACAGTTCTGCTGCACACAGGAGAAGAGATGTGTCAAATCTGGACCGTAGGGGGAAGTGATGCGTCGATTCCAAGACGGTTCTGGTCTGCGGGTGATGCGTCAAAAAAAGTGCTGAACAGTTGCGGTGATATTAGACTTCGGAGATCGATGCATAAGACTCGGCTGAGGATGATTTTTAGCCCTAGCAGATGCTCAGGCAAATCTTTGGCCGCATGGCAGCAAAGCGTAGAAATGTCTCCCAATCGGCGATGCTGTGTCATAAAAACAGGTGCTGGAAGGGTGATGCGTCGATTTTCTTGGTTTCTTCCAGCTTTTTGAGCTCCCAGCAACAGGAACAATACCTAGAGAACAAGAACTGCAACAGGCACCACCTGGCAGGTCAGAATCCCAGCAGTGGAGTTCAAGGAAGCTGGTGCTGACGTCTTTGTGTCCCCGAGACTGCAGAACAGGAGGCAAGCACACACAAGTCCTTGGAGATTCGTCATAAGCAGCAACTGCAGGCCAACCTAGCAAAGCAACACACAGGGACAATCTCCTCCTTACAGCTCTTCAGCTCTTCTTCCTTGGCAGAGGTTCCTCTTGATTCCAGAAGTAATCTAAAGTTCTGGGGTTTTAGGTCTAATATTCATACCACATTTTTTCTTTTTAGTCTTTGTTGCAAGAGTCTCTGAGTTCAGTAAAAACCAGTTTTGTCCTCTCTGGTCCAGCTGCACTGTGGAGGTTGGAGACAGCATTGTGCAGAGCAGACACAGCCTATTCAGGTGCTAGTGAAAACTCCTCCCACCACTCTAAATGCAAGAAGGTCTAATCAGCCTGGCTATGAGTCACCCAGGAAAGGCAGGACACACCACAACCCCCCTTGTGACTGTCTAGAGTGAATGCACATTCTCAGCTCCTGTCAGTCCAAAACCAGATGGCGAATACATTAACAGGCAGAGGCACAAGGAATGGTTAAACAAGAAAATTACCACTTTATAAAGTTGTCAATTTAAAATACACAATGTAAATACCACCTTTGATGTGCTTTTAAATTCTGAGTTCAGAGAGCCTAAACTCCAAATCTCTAGTTGTTCCCAATTGAATGTTATAAAATGTGAAAGTGCAGCTCCAAAAAGTCTGGGAAAACAACGCCAAGGATGCCAAGTCTAACAATAGATATTTTTTTAATTTGTTTATTAGGTGTCCATGATGTGGTATGCCTAATCCTGTATGTGAGGTTTTTGGTAGATGGTATGAATTATTAGAACTATTAATTAGAAGAGCCACTTTATGAGGTGGAAAGGAAAGGAAATTATGAGTCACTTCTTCATTTGGAGTAATGCTTTGCCCTTGGATTCACAAATGAACTATTGTGGTCCTTGAATTAGTATGGTATGTGATATTTATTATATATACTTTTTATGATATAAGTGAATGACAATCATGTAAGGACAGTCATATGAACTGTTTGTTTTATATTCAAAATAAATTGTTCTGTGATATTAAAATACAAATGTATTATTTTAATACAAGTGAATAATAAACATGTATAGATGATTATGTGATGTTTTCTTCTCTTCCATAATTATGGAATATTGGGTAAGTCTTGACTAACTTGTTCATGACAGGACACTTTTAACACAAATGATTATTTGTTTTTAGCGTCATTTTAATTAATGTATGTCAGATACTGTTTTGTTACAAGGTTCACTAATATATTATGGGGTTTTATAGTAGGTGTATATTGAGGTCCTTTTTGTGTGATTATTACATATGTATTTTATATACTGTATTATATTGCAGCCCTGAAGAAGTTCCCTTTTGTGGCTGAAACGCGTTGGTTAAGGCCGTATCAATTCAAATATAGACAGAGAGAAAATGACAGCCTTTTTGAATATGGAATAAAGATGAAACAAGAAACTGTGATAATTTTATTGGACTTTTTTCTTTGGGTGCAGCACTATATTTATAAAAAGACTCCTGCGGTGTACACCTAAAACATCTCATAAAAGGAAAGGGCCTGTTGTTGCATCTGAAACTATGAAGGGGTTCACTGTGCAATATGGCATTTTGCATATCTGCAGTAAAAGTGTGAGGGGGTTTTTGCTAATGAGAACACATACCTATTTATGAATAAATCCTAAGGCACGGGACAATATTTGTTTCTTAGCTTCCATTGCCACCGCTTGTGCATGCCTATTGTCAGTTCACATAGGGGCTAGTCGTAGCATCCGTATTTACTTCAAGTATTGCCAGATATCATGTTCTTGTACATAAACATGACTTCACCATAATGTCAGCGGAAGCTGTCACATTATGTACCCTTTGACCAGTACAGACCACTTTCTTCCACCTTCAGCGCCTCAGTAGCAGCTAGAGAAAGGGTGAGCAGTGGAAACTCAGGACAGTAGAGAATTATAAAGATCTCATTACATTCTGTTCCTCCTGCTGTCATCATGAGCCATGATACCAAGGGCAGCAGAGGCAGTGCCGGAGTAGCAAAGGCCTAAGTATAGGCAAGAGCTACTACCCCTGGCAATACATAATTAATATCCATGGGCTCATTAGTGGCATATGTCCAAATATGTCTAATGCCTGGTTAGGAAAATTGAGATCTGATGTTTATCTCAGACCTACTATCTGACGTGGACCTCATAATACTAATAGAAAGACTGGACTTTCAAATATGCATTTATAACACCCAGAATCTAAATTAGAAACCTCTTAATTTTGACTACTGCACTCCTCACATTATCTGTCCTGTACTCATACCATACCAGTATCTTGTTTAGAAATAATACAGCAAAATTCTTTGCATTCCCTTTCCAAAATGCAGAATCCTCAAAAGTGATTTGATCCTGTCTTAAAGGGGAGATTTAGAACATATTTGTGAGAGCATTGAACGACAATGCAAAATCCCATAACCACGCGGTCCCATTTGTTTGTAATGCAACGTCTTTCCCATATTTTTAACTTTAACATGCTAAATAAATATTTGGTAGCCATCATCTAAATAGTTGTTCTATCTCTCCTTTGGAAGCATTGTTTAACTATCAATCTTCTTGCTCTATGATGTAAGGTAATAAAATGCATTGAAGATGAAGAAATGGAGGAAAACATCTTGATGATAAAGTTACCTCACTATGGAGAAAGCTTGCCTGGATTGATGGTAAAAGCACAAACTAAATATTTCAGGACTAAATGAAAGTAATTGTTTAGAAATAATTCTTCTTCACATGATTTGACCAGGCTTGAACTGAATACATGAAACTTGACTTGAAACAAGTACATAAATGCAGCTCAGCTCTAATGCTTGGAATAGCTCTGATAACAAAAATAGAAAGAACATGATGGCAATAAATACTCTCAATATCAGTCACTTTTAGAAGGATCCTAGCTCATGGTACAGATACAGCTCGTATTCTGTTGGTGACAACGACAGTGAACTCTCTCTGGATTATGCTTTTAGGTCAGAAAACTCCAGTTTAGATGGTATCAAAAAATATATGTTTCCGGCACACACATACCACAGCAGGTCAAACTTCCCCAGCTCTGTACTGCTGGATATCCTACACTCTTCTCATGACTCCATTTATGAAATGTTGGATTTGTTCCAAAAGATGCCGTAATCGTTGTAATTGCATTATATTTTCATAGACTACTAAAGAACTTATCAAGATGCCCAGTTAAAAAGGTCACTCACACTTTAATGCAGTAGAAAGGTACCTAAGGAACACATTTCTTTATACACTAAATATGTTGAGACTATATATATTTAGCTAGTTAACCATGTTAAGAAAATGGTTAGAAAATTGAAAGAACTTCTTAATAGACTCATTAATAGAATCAAAAAAGCAGTCTGTTGCCAGGTCTTATGTATTTGCCATCTATATGTTTATAGACCAGATTTTGAAAAAAAGACATTTACAGTGCACTTTCCACAAAATAAACAAAAAAGGTTCTTCAGTGCATTGAAATCATTAAAGCAATTCATCCTTAACATTAAAAGTAGACATGTAAAAGACATGAGAAACTCAAAATATATGGAAATGCCACACAAACTTGTCTAAATAATTTCTGTGAGCAACTCTGAAACCTGTACAACCCCTCTCATTTTCTGATATCCTTGTTTGATGACAGTTTCCCAAAAATCTGAACGGCATTGCCTAATAGCTATTCTTGTGGCAAATACAATGCACATTCCTTTAGTGATACTAGATGTAGGAAATTACCATCGTTTGTGTGACGTTGCCTTAATTGTTTGCCCTATCTGTTTCTCTGGGATTATAACGCCATGCACTCTACTCCAGCTAAACAGGAATAGTGTGCTTGACCCCCGCCCCCCACCGCCCCATTTAAAACATGTCAAAATTGACTTAAATCTATTTGGTGCAATTAACTTTATATTAAGGCCATAATACATAGTACAGAAATACACATCAGGCATGGAAAGTAAAATGTCACCTGCTCACTAGAGCATCTATCGTGCCATCTACTACACTGCCTGTGACAGCTGTTCTTCAGACCAGCTCTGTGTATCCTGATACCAGAAGCTTAAACCTGCTGCACAAACCTATCAAAATCACCCTTTTTACTAGCAGGATAACATGTATACTCGTGGGAAGGGATATTGGAAGCAATAAGTCTCGCAATAGAAAGTCCTTACAACTCCTCCCTGAATGGGATGAAGCTTTTATGTGAAGAAAATATTTTTCCTCTTTTTTATTTTCCTATTTTCGTATGTGCACTGCTGATGAAATTAGATTGACTGATTATATTAAAAGAATTCTAGTAAGACATTTTGTTTCTTGTATCATTTGTTTTAGTTATCACTTTTACAACCCCGAACAAACATTTTTCAACTTAAAACACGTTTTGGCTGAACCATATGAACAATAGCAACAGCAAGAATCAACATCCATTGTTAGGTGTGGCATTTGATTTTTACTAAAGTATGTTTAATAAACTTGCATATATAAGGTCTTTCAGCCACTTCTCTTCATCCATTGGTCTATTGTTATTTCTTTCACATTTTATTTCGACCCACTATATCATATAGCATTGGGCAGTAGTTGAGCCTGCTTAAGCCACTGGATTACTTCAGTTTGGCTGACTGTATTTTGCTCTTTCAGAAGGAGTACATCTGCACAGAAGCTAATTCCCTTTAGTGCCAGTGAATTTGTTTTTACTTTATAATTACTTCAGTTTTACTTTTGTATTGAGAGCCTAATATGATAGCAGGACACTTCTGATGCACATTTCATCTTTCTCAGATCCTATCTCCTGCCAATGCTGCTGTACATTCCTTTTGGAGTATTTTGCTTTTCTGACAGCTGTTATTTCATGAAACACACAAAATGTAATGGGTGGCTGCTTGCAATAAGTATAAGCACTGGCAATAGTTCGGGGAAGCACTCCAACGCATCATTCATTTCCTCATCATGCCACCTCAGCTTGGACCAGTCATTTGTAAATCAGTTTTGAACCGGTTATTCATGGGAACAGTACAGTCCGAACTGCCAAACCAGGTCCTCCCTGAACCACAATACGAGTAACCCAGGACTAGTTTTGCCCTGGTTATGGGCTCATAAGCTGGATACAGCTTGGTTCTATTGACACAATGAGCATTAGACCCACATTTGAGTATACCCCTGCCACTTAGGGTGGTACATGAAACACACAAAAGTTGATGGGAGGCCGCTTGCAATAAGTCTTATCACTGTCAATAGCTAGGGTAGCACTGCAACCCATCGTTTTTTGCTCACCATGCCACCTCAATTTGAACTCAGCCATATGCAAATCTGACTTGACCATGTTCATCATGAGAACAGTCCAGCCCAAAATGCCAAGCCAGGTCCTCCCTGAACCGGAACACAAGCAACTCAGAACTTGTTTCACTCTGGTTTTGACTAGAATGCTAACAAAGGTTCAAGTACTACATTACACACAACATAAACTTAAAAATAGTACAATCGTGAAAATATTATAAAAACTGCATCACGTAATGCAAACTGTGCAAAATTATAAAATGATACCCCTGCACAATAACACAATATATACGAAATGTTATGAGCCAATAGTAAAAAGACAATACGATCATAAAACAGTGGTGCTCACATGGTTACACAACAGACATTATAAGAGCAATTGACAGTGTAAACCAAAAACAATAGCTGAGGAAAAAAAGGGATTCACATAAAGACTGTTTGGACAAAACACAAAATCAGAAGTAGCAATAAATGCTTTCTCTTCAGTAGGTGCCTCAGATAGGCATCAACAGCGTCTTGACCAAGCTAAACTGATATGGTCATCATCAGGACAATCAGTGCTTAATGACAGAGCATCCAACAGAAAATTTTGCTCACTTGCTCACTAAAGGGCAACCTCGTTGGGCAACAAATGCTGTTCAATCGAAAGTACTCGGGTTATGGATATACTATGGAGGCTGTCAGAGCAAATCACGTCCCTCTCTTAAAGGCCAATGCAGGTTTAATAACCTGCCCGAAAGAAATGTCAGGAATGATTAATCTAGCTGTCTGGAACTACAGGCATGCCTGCATCTCAGGAGCCGTGTGCACACAGGGTGGTACATTGAACACACAAAAGGTGATGGGAGGCAGCTTGCAATAAATCTAAGCACTGGCAATAGTTACCCATTGTTCTTTTGCTCACTATGCCACCTCAATTTGGACCCAGCCATATTCAAATCAGTCTTGATCCTGTTGTCCATGGGAACAGTCCAGACAGAACTACCAAGACAGGTCCTCCCTTAACCCGAACAGAAGCAACTCAGTACTCGTTTCGCCCTGGTTATGGCCTCATCACCCTGGTACAGCTTAGTTCCAGTGACACAGTGGTCATGGGGCCCACCTCTGGGCATACCGATGCAACCTAGGTAGGGCTCTTTAAAACGAAAAAGGTGGCTTCCCTGATGGTGAACAGTGCCAGCTCCTTTTAGCATAGCTGCCAGTGGCAAATAGGGTGTACAGGCTCTCCCTGACTCATACGATGGAATATGGCCATGGTTCTGAAAAGTGGCACTCGTCGAGACAGCACTCTGGAAGGAGCAGATTCTCTCCACTGGACCAAGCTCATCACACCTGTTAGTACTCATGTTTGATTATTGTGGAATTTCACAACCCCCCACTCGCCCCTCAAGGGAGAAGCGCAGCAGCCTGCCCTGCAGACTGGCAGTGCCCGTGGAAGCGCACCTTACCCACTAGCTCCCCCACTATGAACAGCAGGTAAAGAGCAGCCACCAGTAGTCTATTGTGGACCCACCACTGCTTGAACTGTTCCTGATGTTCGGTGCATCGCTCACAGGGGGAGGGCTGAGCGCAGGCTTTCAGTAGGTCCCAGTCCAGCAAAGAGTCATCAGAGGAGAGAGTGCTTTCCTGCCCGTGCGCCGCTGTCACCACCACTCAGAGCTTGCCAAACTGTGGCAAGTCCTCCTCGTCTGCCCCACCCAGATCATCGCTGAAGTCATACACATTGTTGCTGCCGCTTAAAAAGAGCAGCACGTCCCTCTGTCTCCACAGAGACTTGACGGCATCCCACCAAGTACTGGTAGAGCACCGAGCCATCTTCAGGCGAGACCAGCAGCAAGCAGGGCATAAGGATCAGTGGGAGGTGCATCTAACGAACCGTGGCCCCAGCCACACGACGCGTAGGTGAGATGGTGAAAGATACTTGATCCCCTTGATTTACAGTGACAGAGTAACAACATCACTGAGTATTGGCTGAGATCTCAACTCTATTGGTACTTTGTGTTGACTTTTTTCCCGTTCCCTCCCCTGCCTGGCTACAAAAAGCTAAATTCACCCAACCCTTTCCCCCAAAACCCTATTCTATTGCCTAGTTAGACACTTATAAGGTCCCATTGGGAAGACCTATTGGCTATGCCAATGCTTGTTTTAAATTGGTGTGAAATGTATTCTTATGCTGTTTTTTAATGTATTACTGTGTAAAGTGCTGCATAAATACTTCACACATAGCTTCTAAGTTAAGCATGACTGATTTGTGTCAAGCTACCAGAGGATTAAGCACAGGTTAATTGGGAGTTGCTTGTGACTTCACCTTTACAAAAATTGTGGATGCTGCTTGAGTAGGGTTTCACCACCCTCAACCGTTTATCCAATTTCCAACAGGTTTTGCAGTAGTTGTACTCAGGTGTGATAGCTACTGTCCTCCCCATATACGTTGTAATTATATTTTTAAAGAAGGAGAATGTTTGCAAACATTATCTGTATAGGTTCTGCAATACTGATAGCAATCATCAGAAAGTGCATGCTTGAAAGATTGCTTATAGTCATCCTAGATGTACCTGTTGTTAGGATGACCCTCACGTTGTATTGAGCATCTGCTTGTATGAAACATTAAAGTTAAGATGAATGATCATTGCTGCTCACAAAAAAGCAACATGGGCATTTTATCCCCATGTGCTCTTCCTCTCCTGTGTCCTTTACTTTCAGAACCTGTCTGAGTGGAATACAAATGTTTTCCAAGCAGGGCAGACCTCTGCCGGGTGTACATGGCATGTTGCAACAAAGTATAGGACACCACAGTCCAAAATGGGAAGAGAGGAAGGTTGCACTTTCAGAAAGACATTTGATGAGGAAAAGTCTATCCCACACTGGTTGGTTAATTTCTTTTAACTGAGAGGATGAAGTGACTTCAATTTGCAGTGAGCTGCTACTCAAATGCTAAGAACTGCAAATTTTAGCTGGACTTCCACTGTAGATTAAGGAAAATCCACACAGATATTGAAGAGACCTGTGTGGACAGTGATGTGGTGCTTCCAGAATATTTTGATGAGTGCTTTCCATATCCTCTTGCCTGGTTTCAACCATGGACCCCTGCTAAAACTCAGGTGGTTTGTCTTGCTGCTTCTGCCCAACTTCACTGCATTACAGGCTTAGTCAGCTGTAGGATCGCAGAGACACCAACTCATTTGCTAGTACTGGTCTCCTCCATCACCAGAGATGAGTACGGAACAGTCTCAAGAAATCAAAATCTGATGCGAGCTGAGTGAGGACTGTGTTTGAGCCAATTCCCAACCGCTATCAACTTTTATTATTTTTGATGTCCTGCTTTTCTATGTGGTAGGATGCTGGAGTAGGGGCTTAATGTTCTAGGTGCATGCCCTTTATCCTGCAGAATTACTTTTTATGACCCTTTGGTTCAGACTGTGTTCCACAACCCCCATCGACCCCCATCATTGAGGATCATTCCCAGTGAGTGTGGAGCCACTAATCTTCAGTCTCTCGGTCACCCACAGCTAACCCTAAAATATACCTATTTATCCTGTCACTTTTCTTAACACCAAGGCATTTTGTTTCGGGATATATTAGTGTACAGCTCTTTATTTGCCAATGTTTTTATTTGCTTTAGCTAGTTTTCAGTGGGCATGATGACTAAGACTTGACAGGTATTGTTTTGTAAACTTAATATAAAGTAACCAGGGTTTAGCAAGAGGATTGCAATCCTCAGTTTTAAAGTAGACTGCTCACCATCGGGTAGTGATTGTATACGCCATATCATTGTAAGTAGTGTGTAAACCATCTGTCTTTAATATAATAGCATGATGTTACCTTGTGCTATTCTTTTGGTGTTCACAATTATCTAGTGTTCAGGTTCACTGGCTCCAGCTTTCTCCTCAAATTTCTTGGTTACCTTTTCATTTGAATTCAATTTGTGTATGTATTACTGTTTGACCGTCATTTTTACTGCACATATACCTATTTATCTTGAGATAGCATTAAAATAAAAGGTCTAAACATAAAACATGCGACATTTATCTTGAGATAGTATTAAAATAAAAGGTCTAAACATAAAACATG
Source organism: Triturus cristatus (assembly GCF_964204655.1). Classification (NCBI taxonomy): domain Eukaryota; kingdom Metazoa; phylum Chordata; class Amphibia; order Caudata; family Salamandridae; genus Triturus; species Triturus cristatus. The sequence continues at coordinate 622,888,142 of NC_140585.1, forward strand.
CGACCCTGACTGAGCATTCAGCTGTGTTGCACTGTACCATGAATTAACCACACACTTCCTTCTTTGAGACTTAGTTTGGCCTTATTTTCACAACCACCTAAAATATCAATGAGACTTGCATGGCCAACTTTCCATTGCACACCAAGTACTCTATGTCTTGGGTACCTGGGAAAATTCGCATGCTCACCTTTGATATTGCTTGGTAGTCCCTGGGACTGAAAATATCGAGAAAAAATATAACGTCTCTGTCTCTTATGATGTACATTTTAAAACACGAAGACACTGCAGCTATTACATCTCACAAAGGAGGCTATTAGAAGGTGTGGCAGTGCCTCATTAAGAAGGCAACGTCAGGCTCTGCACTATTGTAGAAAACATACCATTAACTAGGCTGGAAAGTTTCTGTGAATTGACGATGCAGACATCTGGATCCAGTGTTTGGGTGAGCTGCATTACCAACAAGCATCGGCAAAGCCAAAAGGTCTCACCTTTAACAAGAGATATTGGTTATGCCAATGTGTTTAAGCCATTTTGTACACCAGCCTGGGTGCTGTTTAGCATGTCTTAACATTAGTGGCATAGAGCAGCATGCTGTGGCATGGTGTGGAGTGGCATAGAGTGGCACAGAGTGGAATAGAGTGGAGTTGAGAAGCATAGAGTGGCATTCAGTAGAGGTACCTGTCATAGAATGGCATGTCATTGAGTAGTGTGTCATGGAGTGGCGTGTCGTAGAGGTGGGTGTCATAGAGTGGAGTGGAGTGCCATAGAGTGGAATAAAGTGTCACGGACTGGTGTAACATGGAGTGGCATAGAGTGGAGTAAACTATCATAGAGTGAAGTGTAGAATGGATTGTCATACAATGGTGTAGTATGGCATAGAGTGGCATAGAGTGGCGTGGTGTAGAGTAGTGTGGCAGAGAGTGTCGAGGCATAGAGTGGAGTGGCGTAGAGTGGAGTGGCATGGAGTGGCATAGAGTGGAGTGGCATAGAGTGGACTGGAATGAAGTGTTGTAGGGTGGAGTATCATCAAATGAACTAGAGTAGAGTGGTGTGGAGTGGCGAGGAGTAGAGTGGAGGGCCATAGACTGACATACAATGGAGTGACATAGAGCAGAGTGGAATAAAGTAGAATAGTGTGCACTAGCATAGAGTAGAATCACATAGAGTAGTGTGGCATTGAGTGGAGAAGTGTAGAGACAAGTGGAGCATAGTAGAGATCAGTGGCATGGCATAGCGTGGTATGGAGTGGAGGAGAGTGGTGAAGAGTGTAGTGGCTTGGAGTGGCATAGAGTACAGTGGTATACAGTGAACGTACAGTGATATTGTGTAGAGTGGAGTAGGATAGTGTGGGGTAGAGTGGCACTGTGTGGCAAGAAGTGGCACAGAATGGAGTGGCATGGAGTGGAGTGGCATAGAGTGGAGACCTACAGAGTGGCACACAGTGGAGTGGAGTGCTGTAGAGTAGAGTGGACTGGCTTACAGTAGAGTGGACTGGTGTAGAGTGGTGTAGAGTAGTGTGCACTACTCCATGCTAATGCACTCCACATCAGAGTAGAGCGCAATGGCATAGATTCCGGTGGCTTAGAGTACATTGGCATAGAGTGCAGTGGCATAGAGTGATGGAGAGTAGAGTGGTTTGGAGTGAAGTGGTGTAAAGTGCATTTGTGTAGACTGCAGTAGCATAGAGTAGATTGGTGCAGAGAAAAGTGCCCTAGAGCACAGTGGTGCAGAATTGAGTGGCATAGAGTGCAGTAATGTAGCGTGCATTGGTGTAGAGTGCAGTGGCTTACAGTGGAGTGTTGCAGAGTAGAAAGGCATAGAGTTCAGTGATGGAAAGTGCAGTGGTGCAGAGCACAGAGCCGTATAGAGTTCATTGGTGTAGAGAAGAGTGGCTTAGAGAGCAGTGGCATAGTGAAGGGGCTAAGAGCAGAGTGGTGCAAAGTAGAATAGAGAGGTGTAAAGTGCAGTGACAGAGTGCAATAATGTACAGTGGCGTAGAGTGCAGTGGCATAGATTAGAGTGCTGCAGAATAGAGTAGAGTAGTGTAGAGTGCAGTAGTTTTGAGTAGAATGGTGCAGAGTGCATTGACATAGATTGCAATGGCACAGAGTGCAGTGGGTTAGAGTAGAATGGCGCAGAGTACAGTGACATAGAAAAGAATGGTACAGAGTACAGTAGAGTGGCATAGAGAACAGAGGAGTAGAGTGGCACAGCAAAGAGTACAATTGGTGTAGAGTGCAGTGTCAACGAGTTACAAAGGGTGGCGTAGAGTGCAGTGGCACTGACAGAAATTGTTCAGAGTAGATTAGAGTAGTGTTGAGTGGAGTGGTGTAGAGTTGAGGGATACAAATTAGAGTGCTATAGGGTAAAGCGCTGTGGTGTGGAGTGTAGCAGAGTATAGTGTTGTAGAGTACAGTGGTATAGAGTGGAATAGTGCAGAGTAGAGTGGAGTGGTCTGGAGCGGTGTAGAGTGGCGCAGAGTACAGTAGAGAGACATAGAGTGGAATGGCTTAGCGTGCAGTGGTGTGGAGTGGAATGGTGCAGAGTAGAGTAGAGTGTCATAGAGTGTAGGGGTGCAGAATGGAGTGGCGTAGAGTGGTGTAGAGTAGAGTGGAGTGACATAAAGTGGAATATGTATGGTGTGCACTTCCATTACAAACAACACATTTTCAATTGAAATTAGCATTATTTTGGCAAAGGCTTATTGTATTAGTAATACAAGTATACAGCGCACAAACGATAATGTGTGGAAATGGCATCACCTACTATAATGATCTATTTGATCGTATTCAAATATTTGGTTCCACCACATTTCAGAATTATAAACAAACATTCTTCAGTTGTGCTTTCTTAATTCTGACATTTTTTGAAATATTTGACAGTTAATTTACAGACATCTAAATAATGTTGTATGCTATGAAAAAGCCACATTCCCAGCAAGATTGTCAAATAAATCCTCTCACTTTCTAGTCTGAGAAAGAAAAGTAAACCCGGAGCTCCCTTGGAAGACAGAGCCTGGCATTTGACCTCTGTTTGTGAAAGCACAGCAAATGTGACAAGACAAGAACACAATTTACAGGCCTGTTTACAGAAAGTGAGCATTCATAACAATACAGTAAACAAGGTATGCTCCACAGGAGGGACAAACTCAAGCTGGACAAAGTAAAACAAAATAAATCCAGCAAATTGAAAGCTAGTAAGCAATGGGCAGATTGCTTTACCAGGAAGCTTTCAGAATGCCCACAAGTCGTTTTTTCGCAACCAGACAGCAGTGCTGGTGTCGACCTGAAAACCACAGCTTAGTATCAGGGAAAGATGACGATTGTCTCCTTACGAGACATTTCAATCATCACTTTGACCTTTTCTATTCGACTCCACAACCAACATTTTCCCTCACTTGTTTTCCACCATCGAATCACGATCTTATGTCAAGTGCTTTGACATGGGTTCATAAAATAAAGTATTCCTTAAATATAATATACCATGCTACCAAATAAACCAAACTAAACAAATATACAAATGAAGCAAAAATGGCGAGCATGGCATTCATTGGCTGTCGTGCAAATATATATGCCCTTATCAAAAGCCATCTTTTTCTAAAAAAAAACTGTGTTTTTTAATATTCTTTCATCCATCATAACAACAAGACCACTGGCTTTAGATCGATTTAGATTACGAATACAAGGGAAAAGAGAAAGTGTAATTTCCTGTTTTACATCAGCATACGCCTCCTCTGCACTGAACTGTTAACATCATAGAGAATCGTGACAGGTACAGAACTGCAAGCATGCAAAAATGTAATCACAGCTATTGTCTAGCTATTTTAGATGTTTAACCAACCTTGCTATGGTTTTCTATTGAGCAGTAATGAAAAAATAATGAATAGTCACCCTGACAGCGAAAGAAGAATACCTTGACTAAAAATAATTACTTATAGCTTACTTACACGAGGCTTGTACTTATTTCCTTTCACTAGTGACATTTCACATTATAAATAACATTTGAATATGACATTAAAAGCCACCAGAAAAAACTCATGTGACTATACGAACTCTTAGCCGATCAGCAGGCCTCTCACTTTTTTTAAAGGGAAAAACACTTTTGAGTTCTCAATTTTCAGTGAAAGCCTGATGCTGATGTTCTGTTTCTGGAAAATATTGGTGACCAGTGGTCCTGTGTTGAGAAGTATAACCTATGATTAATCAACTCTGTGCTAGCTATAGGTTCAGCTGTATTGAACATATTACCACGAAGGTAACTAGTTTTGAGGGCTCTTGCATAATGCTCTGATGGCCTCTGCTTTCTCTAGACTGGCTTCTGGTTTTCACAGATGGAGGTACCTTTCTTTCTTTACTGCAGTAATGAGAGACTGACTGGTTTCGGTAATGTTTAATGGAAATTGCAACAATAACAACACAAAAAATTACAGTATCTCAGACTGTGAAAATTGTATATAGTATGCAAGTTCATTGTAAAGAGACCAAGCCAAGAAGGCAAATAGTAGATAACACACATATATAAGTAAACCATGCTTATTTAGTCAGCAAACAAATGATCAAATGTTTACAAGTTCTGGGGGTAGGGGCGCGGGTAAGGGACACAAAGTATTTTCAATAAGTGCCCAGAGTCCACACAATGATATAATGACATTTCTATTCCGAAGAAGGGTGATGTATAACTGAGAGTTAGTGTACCGCTTTATATAATACTTCATACATCAAATCAACAATAGAGAGGGCCAGCATGTGTGTCACAGCTGATCATTTCTTTTTTCTCATTGATAGAATTGCAATTCTTAAATTAATCACATGTGTTCATAATGTCAGATTTCAATGATTGTTTTCCAGATCCCGTGTCCGGTCTCTTCAAAACAAAGGACCCTATTATCTAACCAATAGTTTCTACTTCAAAACATCTAAGTTCCCTGCCCTACCTCTTCGACCAACATTGACATGATCTCTCTCTAGCAGGTTAAATTCTTTAAGCTCTTGTTGTATATTGTGTGCATTAAAGTGTAGGGTGATAGGATATTTGGAATTATGACTTTATTGCTCTAGGGTGTTCTTTCCACCTTTCCATTATGACACATTTTGCCACATCCACATATTGCTTAGAGGCACATGTTTAACGAGGAACATGTAAACTGATGGTAGCCTCTGTTTTTAAACTCAATGGTCTGGTTATAGTCAACAAAACTATCTTTTCAATCCTTAACAAATTTCCAGCAAGCACAATGGCAGCTCTTTAGAAGCCCGAGGAGCAGTTGAAAAACCAATCACTGTCAGTTCGTACCTTATGAGACTAATTACGTTAAAGCTCAAAGCTTGGCAATATTTTTGCCTTTTTAAAAGCTATCATGGATCTTTGTGACATACACTGTCCTAGATCACACATAGAACATTCCACTGTTTGTAAAGAATAAAATGACGTTGTATATTCTCAACACTACATTTTATGAATAACTTGATTTGTGTTTAGAAGTGGTAGGTTATCTCACTTTACCCTTGAGTAGGTGAAATCTCTCCAACAGCTTTTATTCAAGAATCTTCAAATAGTTAATGATTAGTAACAATTGTGTGATAAACTTCAGTGAATTTTAAAACAACTTGTAACAACCTCTCTACTTGATGAAAAACCGAAGTAGAAAATTGCTTTCCTTGTTCCCAAAACAACAATCATTGTACAAGCGTAGAATAATTTCACACAAAACAGCTTTTCCTACCTCTTCCTTTTCAGCACTGACCAAATCCCGCCACTCTTCAGTCACATGACCGAAATCCACTGTGTTCATGGGCACCTTCACTTCTCCAATAATGTCGTGCTTCGAGAAACGATCAAAGTCATATACTGCCATTACCAGGGTTTTCCCACCCAGTTCAGAGTAAGGAACCTAGTGGAAATAAAATAAGTAAAGACAAGAAAGAGCTTGTCAGATCACACATCAATGCATTCATTGCTTTCAAGATGATTTCAAATGGTTTTATATCTTAAGATCTGGAAGAATCAGGAAAATACACCTGCGAATAACTGCACATTATTTTAGACATTACATTTGGACTAGATAACAATTTAGGTGTTCATAGGAGGTTGCTGAAATCTTACTACCTTGTATGTCTGAGCTGTCATCCAGAACTCATGTATCTTTATGAAACCGCAACTGATTTACTGGGACTAATACTTACTGGTTCATTGATGTATGTGATTATATTTACAGATGAAATTGCCAGCATGACATATTTTGTGGCTACTGATGAAATTGAAATGAAGTAACCACACTGGACACAATTAAAAAAATGGCGATGATAAGCTGGTCCTCACAAACGTAAGCTTACATCCTCCCGATTAACCAAAGTTATAAGAAGCTCAGTGTTCAGGAGTAAATGTGTGATGTGTACATAATGTAAGTGATACATCCTACATTATGTAAATATACATTTTGTAAAGTTTTAGAAAAAATGTGGGCATGCAACTGGAAGTCTCAGATGAATGGTCAAGGATGTACAATATAAAATTGATTTACTCATTTAATTAGTACAGTTTTTGGAGATTTAAACTTTTAGGCAATCGTTTGCTGCTCTTATCCATATTGCAAAGTTATATTCAAATCTTACTCATGTTCACATGCACCAAGCATATGTGGTGCAAAAAGTGACCTAAATGGCACCAGCAGCACCAATAAATCCAATATTACCTACATATGTTTAGAAATAGTGTATCAATTATCTATCCTGTGCTCACTCATTCTCCCTTATTTGCCCACTATCATTAAGGTTTGTTATTCCATTATTATGAAGTCATCCTTTAAAAATATTTTACCTAATCTGATCGATGAGCAAATCAATGCACACTGAGTACTCTATCTGATAATATTATTGGTAAAGCGATCCTTGACATGTACAACTATATATATAACTATATCATTTTCCAAGCCTTTAACACTATAGTCTCTTTGAAACCAAAATGTATAGGTCACAATCCTACTGGTCCATAGTTAACCCTGTCCTAAATACCAAATGGAAAGAAATATCTCTCAAGAAGACCTCCATCAGCTTAATTAAAAAACCTCAGTAACAGCCCCCTACTGCAATGACTTTATCCCTGCTGCTATCAAGAAGGCAAACGTTGAGTTCTTCACTGAAGCTTTCAATAAAATCAACTTCTTCTTCTCTCAAGATTCCTTTCTTTCCTGACTCGATCTAGTGCAAAAATATCTCCCCCTGCTCAAAACATCCAACCTTGATACAAACCTACCAGAAAATCTCCAACCTTCCTTGATTAAGAAAGACCATTGAACAATGTAATTTCCTAGTTTCCTAATTCAACTCACTGAATTCAACAACAGTGAAAACGTATTATTAGTCCACTAATCTGGATTCATAGTAAGCCATAGATTTGAAATGCCATCTTTAAGAATCCTAAATTTCACAGAATACTGGTTGGGGTGAATCCTGCTTTCTAGTTTTGTTCTTAACTCAAAAAAGATTGAATGTATACTATTCTCCCCAAAATATAAAACGTATTCAACTCAGATCTTTTACAGGCCCTAAACCTCATTTATCCCACTCCCAAATTGTCAGAAGAGCTCATTTATAACTTCAGATGCTAAAAATAATTAAACCCATCCTACAACCAAAACACGTGAAAACTGTTGGCTATGCTCTGATTTTTTTCGTGATTGGACTTTGGCAATTGTATTTTATTGTATTGTTTTTATTTTAAAAGTGCATATACGCAAAATCTTAATGGTGGTAAAACTAAAAAAGTGTAAGAACTTAGGAAACAAGGGTTAATGTGCATTTAACCGATATAATTTCAGAAGTTTACAGAAGCTTAACAGGTTTGGATTACATTGTTCCATTCTTTTCCTGCTTAAGAATAGTTGGTCCCAAAAAATAGCTGTTTTTGTTCTGTGAACAAGAAGCACATTTGAACCTTGAGACCTTAAAGGTACATAAGGCAGTAGGATTTTCAGAAACATCAGTCAGATGCCATGTGCTTTCTTATGTACCAGCATTAAAGACTTGAATAGTACTCTTTTTCAATCAATGAACTACTAAGAGCTAAGCAAATTTGTTCCTTATGTGGAATACATGTGGGTGCATGGGCAGCCACATTCTGCCTGACTGAAGATGACTAAACAGATTGTCTGAGATGCCCAAACTGCAGGCATTCTGGTAATCTAACCATACAAGAATGACAGCGTTTGCCACTGGCATATGGAAAATCATATCAATGAAGAGGAACAGGTACTTTAAAGATTTTACGGTGCAGAAACAATTGGGCACTAGTTTTCCACTTGGGATTCCATCTTAAATCCTGCACTCATCATTATACACAGGTTGCAGACAAATTTCGAAACTGACGTCCATTGACCTATTGAGTCAGGCCAGATGGTAAAGAGAAGTTATAGCTCTCGATCTTTGAGGACTAAATATTTGGTCTTGGGGGCATATAGTTTTTTTCCATCCACTGCTGAATACTAAAAACAATAGGTGTGCAGAGATTGAATTAGACGTGTTTACAGCCATATCCATAGCCTGATTATGATCATAATGATCAGCATACCATCTGCATACATGCAAAAATTAACTCCACTGTCTGTAAGCAATTTTGCTAAAGGGTGTCACATAGATTTAAAAAAAGAGAGGGAATAATCTGGAGCCTTGAGGGACACTATATTTGACAGTTTTAGCCTCATACTGGAAAAGTGATCAAGGCACATTTTGGATATGATTTGTCAAGGATGATTTCAACCAATTTAGTAATTGATGGCCACATACTAAATCTTCAACATGAGATGCTTGTAGGGTACAGTCAATAGCCAACAGTTCTAAAATGACAAGAACAATAGTCTCGCCTCAATGTGCCTTCTACCTAAGATCATCCAGCATTGAGACAATTACCATCTCTATGCTATGACCAGTTGCTGAGAATGGAGGACAGATTGAAAATCCACAAAAGGTTGAAATTGGTTAGAAACCAGTTTTTTCCATAATCTATGCTAAGAAAAGTAACAAAGACATTGTCTGATAATTTATTTCAATAGAGGCTTCTCCAATGCCAATTTCCTACTTATGGGTACTACCTGTTGCTTTTTGAACAAATACATCATCTTTGCTTTAAGGATTGGAGCCATTTTCATAATTACTGCTGAGCAGGGGTCTTTGGGAGAATGTGAAGCTTTTGCTTCATCAGTTACTACAGGGATTTCAGTGGAGGCGAGATCCTTAAATCAGAAGGGAACAATATTAGAAATATAGTACTCCTGAGTATTGGAGACCGAGGCCTGTTCTTGGAGGAACATGCTGCCCTTACACCACTAAAAGTTGCACTTGCATCACTAAAAGTGTCTTACGTGCAATAGGCAGACTACTCTCCTTGGCCAAGAAATTCAAACACATCTCCACTAAACTCGCTGAAATGCCTTGGTTTCCTATCTAGGCCAGAATCAATTTCAAGCTGGGCTGCCTAGCCTTCAAATCAGTTATTTTGACCTGTCCTATTTGACCAACGATGAATCTTAGAAATAAAGAAAATACACTTACAACTTTAATCTTTCTTCCCCATCTTCCCTTCATACCCTTCCTTCTTCTCTATTTCTGCTCTCCTTATTCCCTCTCTCTAGTCCCGCAGCTCAGTCCTCTTTCCACCTCTCCCTCTTCTCCCTTGCCATTTTCTTTCTCTCTCACTATAGCTCTTCCCTTCCTGTGATCCTCCTCCGCCGCCGCGCCTCCTATACACTTACCTGTCTTATGACATACCTCCCTCTCATTCTCCTCCTCCCTGTGTACCAATTCCAGTTTTATGTAAGTCCTTGTGTGGCATTTATTGTTAACGTGTAAAGCACATCTATGCATTTGGTAATTATGTGATTTATAAATCTGCAAAATAAATAAATTAAGAAAAATAAAAATTATATTGCAGGAAAATAGAGCACATTTAAAAAAAGGAATCTGTAGGACCTGTGCATGCTCAATATGCACATGTTGTACATTACGCATGTGAGTAGAGTTGAAAAAATAGATGTATGTGCCATTCTACATAAATGACATTAATATATATGTGCGTGTAGATGATGCAACAATTATGCATTATCCACTCAGAAATGTAGTCAGACACCCAAATGCATTAACATAAATGGCAATTTACATAATCTAAGCCTTTTTCTGGAAGATTGTGTACATTTTCCCCATAGTAAATCATAACTGGGGCACAGAATTTATGTGGCATTGGAGGTCCAAATTATGTGGCAAGACGAGGCAAAGTATGCAAAGAAATGTGGCACATTTTATGGTATTATTGTTTTACTATTTTCTCATTTCACACCTTAAATCTTTGTGATCAAAGGTTTTACTTCATTAGTACAAGTTTAAAACCCAAATACAGCAATAAGCAACTGAAAAGCGACCAGTCAGCCTCCCACTGTGCAGCATCACGTTGCTGCACTTTTAGTGGCTTTTGATCGATTTGAGTTAGAAACTATATTTTTATTAAAATCTGTAAATTATGCAGTAGATGATGGATTAAGTGGCAAATGCAGTAGAAACATAATTATAAAGAAAACGCCATAGCAGCGTTATCACATAATTCCAGTATCCCAGATCTCCAAAGTATGGTGCAATTCTGGCTGATTTCTGTATGTTATTAAATCATTTATAAAGGAGGAGAATTCTCAAATTGATTGCAATGCGTTGATTTATGTGATGATATCCTTACCAAGATTACAGTCTCGGCTACAGCTGCTCAGATGTCTTTGTCACAGTCGTTCTGAGCTAGGATGTTTATTAGTAACATATTTAAAATTCACAGGAAGCATGTGGTGCAGGTAGACATATCTGAGAAGTTGACTACAAAATGCCCAATAAGAATGCTTTTGAACTCGGATGGAAGACGTGGTCACTTGTCACATTTTCCCATTGTTGTGAACGCCCACTGGTTTACCTTATGCTTCAGAAAACATTTCTCAATTATTTGCATTCATGAAAGAGTCCAACAGAGCAGAAATGTTACCCAGGTTGACCTTTAAATGTTCCAGGATGCTGACCTTATTGATTGTATTTGTTAAAAGCATTTTGCATACAGTTGCTTTCAGGGAAGCTGATTTAGCACCATTATTTTCCTTTTCATTAAAATGCATCGCAATTAGAGAAACGTATTCCAGGTAGAAAGACGGAAGCTTATTTTGTATTTTGAGCTAAACAAAAATGTAACCTACTTTTACATCTACATCATAGTTACTGTGTTTAACATACCTGATGCAATCTCCCCTTCCCCCACACACATAGTTGGCATCACAACTAGGATGAAAGCTTCCATTCTTGAATACCAAAACAAATTTAAATGATCGAAATTGGATACAAAGTTAAGAACAATTCAATATTTTTTATACCTCAGCTACTAAAATGAATGAAAGGCTGATTACAGCTCTGGGCTGAATCTGTTTAGTTTATGATAATTGGCTACGTCATCTGTACTTTGCTGACGTCCAATTGCTTACATGAACATGGGGATAAACATTGAGGGCACCTCCTGGGCATCTCTGAAACTGGCAATCAGGTGTAAACATGTCCCATCTCCTATTCAGCCCTGTACTCTCTGTGTTCACTCTGTGAGACGAAGCAGACCGATTGTTTATCAGAAGGGTACAGCACGGCTGTGCATGGGGACAAGACTAATTACCTAAGGGAACCCTTACTGTACCTGCAGTGTTTCGTACTTCCATAGTTACTTTCACCACCTTATTAATTTAGGAAGTGCTCTGTCAGGTTTAGTAATCACTGTTTATTCACACTTAGGGCCTGATTATGATGTTGGACGGCCAGAGTGCCTCCAATATCGTTCTGTAAGTGGGCCCGACCTCCTGTCGGCAGTCTCAAACCAGAAATTAGGATGCGACCAAACACTGTTCGGTCGCAATGCTATTCTTTACAAGGGGAGCATGCATTACAAATGGAATGCATGTTCTCATTGCAAAGAGCAGAGGTGCAGTTCATCCCTGCACCTCGTGGCAGGCACCTTGTGGTGCCTGCCCCCGGGTGCATAAATCAACAGGGGGGTACCATAGGTGCCCCTAGGCCCCATCCGGAGGCCTTGCACCCATTGGGGCCTTGCTGGAGGTCCCCAAAGTGGTATTCCCACAGCCTTTCTGTGTCGGAAAGGCCGGCACAGAAATGCTGTGGGAATCAGCCATTGTAATCCCTTGAGTGGAAAGAGCTGCCTGAGGGATTACTGCAGGCTTTCCGAATGGCAGGCAGGCTCTCCGAGACCATCGGAAGTCATTCGGAAAGCCCGTTTGGATTCCTTTCCGAGCAACCACATCATAATCGGTCAGTCGGAGAGGAGTCCAAATGGGACATTTCGATGCGGTCCGAAATGCTCCAACCGACAGTTTGTGCCACTAGCGACCGCATCGAAATCTGCCCCTAAGTCCCTAGGTCTTGGTTGAACGTCTTATAAGATATCGACCGAAGAAATAGACTTTCGTTGATTTCCCAAGTAAACGGTCAGCCAATTTTCTACAAAACAACTTTGGAATCCCTTATCTAGAGTTTCCAATTTCCTGGCATTTACGTTATTCAGTTTTTATCTTTTAACTGAAACTTTTTTTAACCTTTATGTTCTGTATTTCATTAACTCTCTTTTTGTTTCATTGAGTTTGTTATACATGAATACCTTGCACACTTTTATTTGAAGTGGTTCATTGCCTCTAAAACCAACTTCCAAATTGCAGCATAGGATATATTAGTTTTTCCTTATTGGCCCCTTCATTTTGGCAGTCAAGTCCTTTACATTGATTTCGGCTTCTTGGCTTTTCATTTGTGTGTGTCACAACTACTAATTAGTTTTAGCAGCTAAAATATACAGTCAACAAACTGTTTTACAGCCATGGTTTGTGTCTAGAAAAGAAAGGGGAGAGAATGGCCTTCTTGCCTTTGCTGAGCTGGACTAGCTGTGTAAGAAGAGACATTGCCCTTTTAGTTCCAGGGCTTGAGCTGAAATGGTTACTGAAAGCCTAATATAAAAGGAGACAGTCAGAGGATTGTTCACTTGAAAATAACATGAAGACACGACACACACACACACAGGCACGGGTCCTCCGAGACTCTAAATCTGTTTCTAAAGCAAGTGTGTTGGCTTTAATAACCATCTTCAGTCCCAGGGAGCAAGAGTAGAGGGGGCTGCTATGGGAGCAAAGGATCTACTTAGTGGAAGAGAAAGAATGGTAGAATTCTGTGGCAAAACAGAATTGAAGTGGCAAAGGGCCCAGCAGAGATGGACAACCAAGAAAAGGAAATCATTGTAAAGCTCTAGCTAGAAGAGCAACAGGTGTCTCTGGTAATACTGCCGAATGAGCTTGATGTGGAAGCTTTCAGGATGAGTCTATTTATCTCTCCTGATCGTAGGCAAGGCAACATGGTAAGTAACTTTTCAAGCATATTTGTGGCGGACCCCGTACTCACAAAGATATACCGTCTAGTTAGGTTATTGTTATGATTATTTTTGTGTGTAGATTATTTGTATCCAAGATCTATGATACGCCAAATAGAGTAAGATCATGTGAGTACTGTATTGATGAGGCTGTTCCAATTGGAGGGCACTGAAGCTAACTTAGTACTCATCCAATCCATCCAGATTTTTTATTTCTAGTGTACATCTACACATATAGTTTCTTTGCACCTTTGAAAAATGACGAGCATACAAGAGCCTACTAGAGGAAATTACTGATGCCTATGGAAAATTTAAATTTATCCGAAGAATATTTTCGTCAAGGTTATGAAGGATTGCATATCTCTCAGTTAGAGAGCTCTAAATCTGCACCTCTGAAAGCTCTGTCCTCAGCTCTGGCTTTATAGATTTTAGACATCTTTATTGATATGGTATACTGAGAACAGGATAGTTCCCGGTTATCTGCAAGCTTAGCTTTTCAGCAAAAAGGGGAGAGGGCAGTAACTTTTTTAATGTGATAGAAATGATGTGATAATGACACACGAAGGAAACACGTTCAGGAAAGTAGCAAAATAAAAATAATCCAATTAATGTTTCTATAGGTGATAGTGGACACAAGAATACATTCACTGAATCTCTTTTTTGTGTTTGCTTGTAGCCTCCTTTAAGTCCAGATTTAAAAAAAAATAGTTTTATTGAATAGTTAAGAGATTCCAACGTTGGTTGTGACCACAAATTAACAGTGCCATATAATATAATTCAATACGTAATCAACGAATACACTCACTTCCTTTCAGGTGTGACGTAGAGCTATTATGTGTACAAAGACGTTGCTACCGTGAAGGATGGTGTGTAGTTTTACACACTTACATAATTGAGTCTTGTGCCAACAAATACATCTGCAGTGGACAACAGAAGTGTTTTTGGTCTCAATTTGGGATTAAGTCCCTCTACATAAATGTCTATTTAATCTCTGTTGAACATGGCCCTTTTTTGCAGGGTTATTCCCAAACTCTTTTTTTTCTATTTCTTTACTTTTGGTATAATCACGGCACCTGCGCTTTACTTTTAATGTTATAAGTAAAGCGCGGGTGCCGCGATTATACCAAAAGTAAAGGAATAGAAAAAAACATCTATTTCTTTACTTTTGGTATAATCACGGCACCCGCGCTTTACTTATAACATTAAAAGTAAAGCGCAGGTGCTGCGATTATACCAAAGGTTAAGCATTTGCAATGCAATAAGTCTCGCATTACTGAAAGTTTGAACTATTGGCTTTGCAAATAATTATGCAACACCAATAACTCAAACTTTTAGTAATGTGAGACCTATTGCACTGCAAATGCTTGTTTCTGATTGTAATTGGTTTATCCATGATTGGCATATTTGACTTACTGGTAAGGCCCTAGTAAAGTGCACTGTGAGTGCCCAGGGCCTGTAGATCAAATACTACCAGTGGGTCTGAAGCACTGATTGTGCCACCCACATGAGTAGCCCTGCAAACATGTCTCAAGCCAGCCACTGCAGTGTCTGCAAGGGAAGTTTTTAACTGCGATGTTGACCTGGCCCAGGCCCAAACCTTCTCTTTTATTACGTGTAAGGCACCCCTAAGGTAGCCCCAAGGTAGCCCGGTGGGCCTGGTGCAGTATATGTGAAAGGTCGGACATGGTGTGTTTTACATGTCCTGATAGTGAAAGACTGCCAATTTCGTTTTTCAATTATTGCAAGAGCTCTCACTCCCATAGATTATCATCGGAGCTGCTTTCTAACATCTTGCAAGTGTAACTTTCAATTGGGAAACAATAGAGATTTGAAGTTTGAGTTTCCTAAACTCAGGCTTTAAAAATACATCTTTTAGTGAAGTTGGGTTTTGAATGGTGAGTTTGAAAATGCCACTTTCAGAAAGTGGGCATTTTCTTGCTTTACCATCCTGTGCCTCTGCCTGTCAGGGGAATCACTGTCTGGTTTAGACTGACAGCTGGGTTGTTCACTCTAGACAGTCACACAAAGGGAACTGAAATGTACCATGCATATACTGATAGCCCATCACCAGGCTGATGGGTCTTACTGAGCTAGAGTGGGGGGGAAGAATTGTCACTGACACCTGAATAGGACTGTGCCTGGCTTCTCCCTTGCTGTCTCTATCCCCCCTGTAGTGTGTCTAGAGCCAAGGCAGGATCTTGTGGAAAACAAAGAATTTCCTTTGAAGTATGCCTACTTGAAAGGCCAAAAGGGGTATATGTATTGGAACTATAAACCCACATCTTTAGAACACGTCTGGACTGAGGACTCTACCAAGAAGAATAAGAACCGAAGAGGTGTCAGGAGGACTACTTCCCTCTTGCTGTGTGTTGCTTTGCTGGGTTGGCCTGCAGTTGCTTCCTCTGTCTGTGGGCAGAGAAAGAACTGACTTTGCTTTCTTGTTTCCTACTTTTCCTAAGTTCTCCAAGGGCTTGTGTGTGCTTGCTGTTGGAAGTCTCAGAGCCATCAAAGACTTCATCTGCAGCATCTCTAAACTCCGCTGTTAAGAGTTCTGATATGCCAAGTGGTGCCAATTCAAGTTCTGGGCCCTTGGTAGTAGTTCTGCTGCTTCAAACTTGAGAATCCATGCATCGCCCTTCCAGGGCTGCTTCTCACGCCGTGAGCTTGCCGTGCGGTTGAAAAATCAATGCATCACCCAGAGTGCGGCTAAAAATCAATGCCGTGCCTGTTCATCGCCTGAAGGACCACCACAGACCAAGTCAAGAGTACTGAGCCTTCAATGTCCGAGACCCCCACTCCGACTGCAACTAAGGCCCTGCTGTAAGGTTGAAGGAATCGTCGCATCACCGATCTGTAGCTGTGGAAATCAACACAGCGCCTGGTTCACCACAGCATCAACCCGCATCGCCTGGATTTTCTCATGCACTGCACTTGTGTGTCAAGTTTCCAATACCTCGCAGAAAGGAGTCACCTCCGGAAATCAATGCAATGCTTCTCCTCAACTAAACACTCTCTTGCGTGCAGCAGAACTGATGCCTCGCTTTTCCTGTGACTCAAGAACCGAGGTATTGCTGTGTTTTCGGATGCTTTCCTCCTTTCCGGCTGTTTTTCAAAGGTACTTTGATCTAAAATCAATGCCTCTATAGAGTCTGTGGACAGAATTGCTTAAACATTTTAAAAGTGATATTTTGAGTTATGTATGTTTGATTTTTGTCGTTTTGGTCTTGTTTGGTTTAGATAAAGATTGTTTATTTTTCTAAACTGGTGTGATGTCCATTTGTAGTTTTTTCACTGTGTTACTGTGGTGTTATCTACAAATACTTTACACATTGCCTCTGAGATAAGCTTGATTGCTTTGCCAGGCAACCAAGGGGGTGATCAGGGGTTATCTTGGGTGTGTAACTCACATACCCAGACTGGAAGGAAGGGTGGCTGCTTGGAAAGGGTGCAAGCCACTACCAACTAGAGACCACTATTGCTAACAATCGCTAGAGTAGGCTATGTCCTAGATCCAGTGATTGACTTTCGGGATGGACCTGTTCATCCACAACATTGCCACATGTCTCTTGGCTAGCAGCAGGACCATGCTGTCAAATTTTCTTCCCGCAGCAAGAAAATCTGTAGCTCCAAGAAGTGCCAGCCGTGGTTCCGGCATCATCTGGATTTTAGTCATGAGGTGTAAGCAGTGCAAATACCCACGTCTAATCAGCACTCAGTTTATGACAGGACCATGCCATATGCATAAAGCTCACATTCATCTTCCCTCATTTCCTACAGGCAACATTTGTAATGGGGTAAATATGGCCAAACACTCTGTGGTTTATTAGTAAAGGTGCAATATTTTAAGGTTTAATAACTCATGTTGGTAATTAAATGGGACCTGTTTTACTTGGGTGCATCAATATGGCCATACTTTATCCAGTAATTGGGATCCCAGCTCATTCTGCCATTCCTGATGGATAGGGAGTGGGTTAGGGGTCCTGGCCATCATGATTCCTGAATATAGGACAGACATACATTTCCCAGTGTCAGCCCTATGTATATATTTAGTGAGTAGTGTAAGCTGCTTAGGGGGAAACTTGGGAAAGCATCTTTCTTGCAGCCTGTAATTGGTCTCAATAGAAGATGGCCAAAGGCAAACATCTGCCTCTACTGCTCTGCTGGACACAACACTTTCTGTAGGGTCATCCCCAAACATTTTGCCTTCAAGCTCTTCTGTTTGTAACCCCTTTTGTTAGTTTTAGTACTTGGGGCATATTACCACTGCTAACTATTGCTAAAGTGCTTGTGCTCTCTCCTTTAAAATGTATGAAATTGGCTTACACCCAATTGCCCATTTAATTTACGTGTAAGTCCCTAGTAAAGTGGTACTACATGTTCCCATGGCCTTTAAATTAAATGCTACTAGTGGGACTGCAGCACTGATTGCGCCACCCACTTATGTAGCCTTTTGAACATGTTAAAGGCCTGCCATTGCAGCCTGTGTATGCAGTTTTAAACTGCATATGGACCCTTTTAAGATATACCTTTTACCAAGCCTAAACCTTCCTTTTTTAATACATCTGTCACTTCTAGGGTAGGTATTACACAGCTTAGAGGTTAGGGTGCAGTGTATTGGAAAAGTTGGACATGTACTTTTAAGTTTTACATGTCCTGGTAGGGAAACACTCTTAATTGCATTTTTCATTACTGTAAGGTTTACCACTGCATAGGATAACATTGGGTTACCTTATTGCCTTTAATAACTGATAACTTTTAATTGGGAACAAGTAGGAATGTCAAGCTTGGTGTCTAAAGAATTGTAATTTAAAACCCTCTTTTAGAAAGTTGGCATGTTCTGGTCATAACCATTTGGCCCCTGCTGCCTGTATCCTGGGTCACATGACTAGGTATAGCTGGTCTTTGTGTATTACTCCCAGACAGTGAGACAAAGGATGAATAGGTGTTGGCAGGATGGGCCATCAAGGACTTGATAGAGGGAGGAGCTGTCACCTACCACAGTTGCACATCACAAAGTCTTTGCCAAAGAACACTCACAAAGGGTTTAACAATAGCGTTTTGTGTCCCCAGACAATCTGGAGCCATGGCAGTGAGGCAAGAAATGTAAACACCTCTCGTGGTGGTAACCTTCACAATCTTCTCCCATGTCAAAGCTGGCACCAGGTGTAAGGGCAAGTTGTCTGGCCTCCTGACTAGAGCCTCTGGGACAGAAAAGGCTCCAACCGCCTTGAACCGGACAACTGATCTGCTGTGAGTCCTGCTCCCCCAAGGTTGTGCCATTGGGGTCCTAGACCCTTGAAAGTAGGCTTGAAGGAGCTCTATCATCCCAGCAGTGGTCCTGAGAGCAGAACTGATGCACCATGACATATCTCCTCACAGCAGCATCGGAACCACAGCAGCGTGACGCATCCCTTACACAGCACCTAACATCACAGCCACACAGCTTACTCAGAACTGCCACTGCGCAGTGCAACCTTGATGCAGGACTTCACATTGCAAGCTCCTCGTTGACGGCATCCTTGATGATGATGCAGGACTTCACATCACAGCCCCACAGCTTCCTTGGACCTGTGGCTGTATGACACATCCTTGACGCGGGAATCCCGCAATGCTCCACAACCAGGATTTAAGGTATTTTATTCAGTGGGCAGACCTTGGTACCTGTATGCAGCCCATGCTCTATTGCGGTCAGCCTAAACTTGTCACTTTGTCCCAGTCTGGCGTGACCAGATAACCACAGTTGCTACTCTGTCCTCCTAGGCACTATTTACAGTTCAATATTTATAATTGCATTTCTCTGGTTTTACTGATTGGATTTTTTTTGTTTTGGGCTTAAATAATTTATTGAAATGTAACTCTATTGTTCTAAATTGGTGAGGGATTTTTCTTGTGTTGTATGTTCAATCTCTTACTTTTTGAAGTGCTGCATACTTTACACATTGCCTCTAAGTTAAGTCTGACTGCTTTGTGCCAAGTCTCAGAGGGTAAACACAGGTTAATTTGGGGTTTGCTTGTGACTTCACCCCTGACAGAAATTGTGGTTGATGATTGAGTAGAGTCTCACCACCCATCCACAATCAGTAGCCCAGTTTCCAACATGCAGTATTCCTGGAGAGACTGAACATCTCCATTGGGAAACAAGCCACCCATGACACTTACTTGTACAGCAGGAGAAAAGTCTCTGCCCTAGGTACATCATCAGGGGGAAGTCTAGAATTACATATCACAGGTAACAATGGGAAGTAAGGGAAATCTCATCAAAAATAGTGTGCTATGTACCACCTAGCTCAAACCTGCCCTGTTAATATCATCTCTAAGGATGCGGGGGATTAGCAAACTGTAGAGAGCAAAGAAGTGAGTGTGCCAGAGTGCATTCATTGCATGCGTTCATGAGTGTTGGCAATGGTTGCAGCCAATATTTCAGATAATGAGCATGTGCTGCTAGGTAGTAAATGAAAGAGTCAGGGATTGAGAACCCCCTTTCCACGATGGGATGGGTGAGCAATACCCAACAAATGTGTGACTGCCCTCCCCTCAGATCAAACGAGTGAGCAATTACCCAAAAACATCCAGTGGAAGTCGGACTGGTATATTTACTTAAAAGTAAAGAAGCTTTGGTGTAATTACAGGTTGATTAGAGAGATGTGACCACACATTGAGGTGAGCAGACATAGCCAGCATTCCACATGAGTTCTAAAATGTTCCAGCGTGACCTCAAAATTGCCTCGTATCAAGTCAGAAATATCTCTTGTGACATATATCTCCAAATTTACTGAACTCCTAAAAAAGTGTTAACAAATGTGATGCAAGGGAAAGGTTATGTGGTGTCAGGTAGAGAATATATTGATCAATGTGCTATAGAGTGCCTCAACATTTGATCGCTTTCAGACACAAGTAGATAATTTGCTAAGGCATATTATACAGTGTAAAAGAAAAACTTTTTGTCCACACACATGAAAGGCAGGTTACACCCTTCCTTGAACAGACTATTTGTAATCCCTATAAATGAGGATGCTAGAAGTGATCCGAATGGGAAAGCAGTCAAATTCTAAAAGACAAAGAGGTAGGTGTTGGGACTTTAGAGACCACATGCACAAAGAGGGAGAAAAAGCTGGCTGTCCTGGTGGATCTCTTGCAGTTGGAAATCCAAGAATTTCATGTGACTGACATTGCAGATTGTGCATTTTAAAGTAATCCCTATTTTCTCTGTATAGTTCCAAATAATTATGGGTCACATTTGTGCCATGAGTTGGGATTGTTCTTTGTAGGATCACAGATGCCAGGAGTTCCTGATGGAAGGTGTAGCTTAGTCATATAAAGTGCCCAATCCAAGACAGTGGTCTTGCCATTGAGAAGCATATAAACTTCCCAAACAAGATGAGTCAGTCTCTTCCTCCCATGTCAGTTCTTCTTTTGGCACATAAAAGGGTGGATGTGTTGCAATGCATTTTGTTCCCAAATTCTTCATTGTGCTCAATTATTACTATTATTATTACAAGACTTATAATGTACACAGCTACCCTGAGGGGTTTCCAGGCGCAGGGTGGGAGTAGGAAAAGGAAGAAGTGGTCTGCATAATGAGTTAAAAAAGCAGTCAATGCCCCATTGCTAGACATTTTTATCCCTGATTTTCCCAGAAGATACAGATTTTATGTTCCCAGTTGTAGCTTTTTTTTCTTTAAGCAGTTTTGGATCAATTTGCCTGTGGATCATCTGACTCTGAACCCATTATTCTGCATTTCTCTTTTCTCCTTCCTGATGCCAGTGCCAATGCAATCTACATCATCAATATAGAACTACACTGATTACAAAATGATGTATTTTCCTCCTGTGGTTTTCACTCCCAGCTATAACCCTCCAAAGGAGACACCTTCCAATTGTTTTGTAAATTATTCTGCATAGGGTAGCACAGTGGCTGCTAGGAAGAGTTACCCTTTCCTCAACAACATCAAAGAGCACTCAACAGACCTACAACATGGCCCATCCTGGGCAAGGCTGTGTTTCAAGGCAACTTTCTTAGATCTGAGATTACATCACACTAATGGCAAAAAGGGACACATGGGGGACAGTTGCGCATTCATTATGGGTGCCTGAAAATGACAAATTAGCATCTGTGCTTTATGAACCCATGTAAATCACACTTCACATTAGTTAATGCCTGGAAATGTGAACCAAGAATGTAAAAACTGTGTTTTTGCCTGAGACACAAGGATTCTTTCTTCACAAACGGAAGAAATGCAAACATAAACAGCCTGATCAAAAACTGGAATTACACCTGAAGGACTGGATCTATAGCTGTGCAAGGCAGCCACCAGAAAATACCCATGGGGATATTGAAATCGTGTCCTGCTGTGGAATGTCTGCAACTTGCTATGAAACTATCTGCCTGAGGTGATTTTCATGGAGTGGAAGGATCCTAAAACAGATAATGCCATTTGACTATCAGTAATAATGTTTCCCGTTCTGCTTGAGGATTTCTTCTTCTATTGCCAGCCTAAAACCGCCGGTGGAGCCTTGTTCTTAAGCAAGAGCTTTCTGAGGTAAAAGGCTCCCGGAAGGAAAAAGCCTGCTGCCATTCGGATTCATTCCAGTATATTGGCGGAGTAAAAATAGAACTTTATGGGCATGTTTCTGTTCTGTGGAGGGTACCACCACTTTCTGGGTACATACCAGACGGAGGGAAGGTGATAGAAGAATTTGAAAATAAATATTTCTGACTTAAAACTTGAATTAGAAAACTTAGAAGCAGCTAGTTTTTTAGGAACCTTAGATAAAGGAACTTCTGCTATAGGTAGGTGGCTTGTAAACAATTTTATATTAAAGCCTATTTTGATTATTAGCATTTGTTTGGTTTGCTTGCTTGCTTTATTTAAAGGATTATGATGTTATTTAGCAAGGAAGAAAGTAAAAGGCAAAGCAGAGATGAAATACAAATGGAAAAGAGAAGGAATAAGGTTTGAAAGAAATTAATAAGATGCAAAACTCAAAGGGCAAGATGGATGACCCAACAGAGAGAGGAGGTGCTCCTTGAAGATTAATTTGTTTTAAAAGTGATAGTGAGGTTCTCACCAGGAGGATAGGAAAATGCCAGGAACCGGCCTCGAGGAAAGAGCTGTATGAACCACAAAATTCTGTTCAGAGTAACAAATTGAGGATACAACAATATATGAACCGACATGTGAAACTGGGGAGTTTATCTGCTGAAAGCCTTTGGAAGAGAAGGATTGGTTCTTGAAAGTGGAGACGAGTTGAAATGTTGCAACTAATGTTTTGTTGAATTATATTAGTGTGAATTCCTTAGACTAGAGAGAGAGGTCTTGGAGAAGATGTTAACGAGCAGATCTTAGAAATGCTTCCTGACTTTAAGTTGAGAAGACCCTTCTAGCCTCTGCTAATTTCCACTGCTTGAGTGCTAAGGCTTCATGCCTATGCATTCTATCTCTCCTTAGAAACCTTCATTTGGTTTTCTGAATCTGGCACCTTACCTTACTTTGCTTAAACTAGATGCTATTCTGGCCCAGCCTTCTTTTAAATTAGATTAGGGGTTTTCTTTTATGGAACACACTTTCTTCATATTCTGTATTCTATTTGTAGTTTTCACCAATGTGCTATTTTACATTATCTTGAAATATCGACTTTTAGATTATTTTAATTTGTAATAATGATGACTAAAATTTGAATACTTGCTGAACTAATGATTTGATTTGAACTAATTTGTTAATAAATCCTTTAAATTAACTCCAATTCTCCTTGTCATTACCTGTGGAATCTCAATTGGTCTTCACTATTTATGGTAATGATGTACATGACGGCACCATATCTATTCTGCCTGATGACTGGCAACGGTCCATTTGACTAATGGCAGCGGTTGAAAGATGATTATACCAAATGTTTGAGATGCACAAATTCTCGCTCTGGCAAGTCCTAAAACAGAAAATGCCATTTGGCTATCAGGACTCATGTTGCAAGTTCTGCTTGAGGTCTTCTTCTCCTATTGCTAGCCTGTGACGACCTGTGGAGACTGGTTCTTAAGCAAGAGCTTCCTGTGGCAAAGGGGTCCTGGAATGAAGAAGACTGCTGCTATTTGGATTAATTACAGTTACTTGGTGAAGTAAAGTTACAACTTTATGGCTGTGTTTCTAGTTCTGTGGAGGATACGAAGACATTTCTGGGTGGGTTTACTCAAGGCAGTCCACAAGAAGCCAACATACCTATGAACATAAAAAGAAATGTTTGTCTTTTTTTTTTTTTTACATTTTGTGGGTATTTGGAATTTTTGCTCAAAGCCTTTGCCTTTTTGCAGGAAAAAGACCTGCATTCACAATTTTTGGAAAACCGATTGAGTCCAGGAGCATCTGTCCCAAAAAAAAAACATC
Organism: Triturus cristatus; assembly: GCF_964204655.1. Lineage (NCBI taxonomy): Eukaryota > Metazoa > Chordata > Amphibia > Caudata > Salamandridae > Triturus > Triturus cristatus. The sequence goes on from NC_140585.1 coordinate 622,911,946, forward strand.
ACTTTGTTATGTACGAGAACACTTTTGTGCTGCTTGGAAGTTTTTTCTCACCACAAAGTGTATTTCCTAAGCTTTCAAACTGAGGATGCCTGGCTTTCAACTCACCATACCAGATACGTTTTCATGGTTCAAAATGATAGTCAAACTTATAGTCAAATGGATTATCATAAAGGTGTCTAATTGTGGAGGTAACATTTTGACTGTCCAAATCTTTAAAGGCTATTTAACTGTATGCCGTTGCAGGTTTTCCTAGTTTAGTTGTAGTTGGACTTTAATGAACAGTCCTTGTCATCCACTGAAGCTTTCTACTGCTCCCATAGGCTGACATGGTAACACTTCTGCTGAAGGTACTCTATGACGTAATTATATTTTCTTTCATACCATCATTTGTGGCTAGGAGCGCTCAGAACTAGTCCATCACACCTTTTAGTGGTATAGCGTGTGCGACTTCAGACATTGTAAACTGTACAATATGAATTTGTACCAACATTCAGTCACATCACTATTGTATGCTATCACAGGTTACCACAGGTGGTTTCTGATGAATTATTTAAAGACTTTGATAGGAAGTAAGTTTGACTCAGTTATAAATCCTCCCTTTTGAAGTAAGGACTTTTGAGATTAAATTAATATCCTGAGACAACAAGATATTTTGGGAAGGCATGTGCGAAATTTGAATATTATGATTTGCATAAATTATGCAAAGTACTCCAAAAATTATGCGACATGTCAATCAGCATTTTGTGCTATTTTTTAAGGGCGAACCGAGTCCGAGTATTTGGTTTTGGCCTCAAGGGCACATTTGTGCTACAACAGCTGCTCGCGAAATTTACATTGTTCTCATGCTCCCACAATACTGTCAACTGACCAGTAGTTCAGTTACAGGAAGTCACATCATGGCCGCCGTAGCGGCCTCCCCAGCCCTGTGAGCATACAAAGGAATATGCCACACACGGAGCTCTGGATTGTACATATTTATTCATCCACATACAATCACCCACTATCCTCTCATTACATCATAACTGTTCATAACCACACCTAACACCTCCAAGCAAGTTACGTATTTCCTTAAGTTCACCCAGAATCGCAAGGGTCCTAACGCACATAGTCTCACGACACTACAGCCGCCTAAACAGTGTAATGCCGAGTGCTGGTATTATTATGCAAGAATAAGCCACTACATACAAAATTTCATCCCGGACTAATATTTAAGGAACCTGTAAGGCAGCATTATTAAATAACGATAGATTCTCTCATATATAGAAGTGTCCATGAATCGCTTACGCTCAGTGTGTTGCCATACAATAAATACTAATTTAAAATTATTTTGTTCCCCAAGTCAGTTCTATTCATATAATTAAAAAATTGTAAACTTAATTTCTTGATTTCTACTAGAGAATTTGATTGCTGCACTGTTGGCATTTGGTTGATTTATTATTGCCAATGCCTACTGAATTCTCTGCAAGCAGTTTTTCATCAACAAAAATTTAATGAAGTATAGATGTCATGAACCGAAACTACTTGCTGAATAATGTGAACTTTTCAGACTATCAACCTGCTCACAGTTTACAATACTTGGCAGCACCAAACATTATGGTTATTTACAGTGACAGACAAAGCAAATGTGTTCATTCACGAATTTACAGTCCCTCAGGAAGTTGATATCCTGCCGAACATCTGTTGCAGCTCCTTTACCCATCCAAGACAAAAGAGCACATGGCGCTTTTCTGAACTGAGCAACTGCATTTTGCATGCATTGCAGAAAGAAACCTCAGAAAAACAATAGTTTGACTACTCCTGCAGAGAGACTGCTAATTCTTCACTTGAAATTCAGCCATTCATGCCTACTTTACCTAGCAGTTGTCACATCAATCATATTTCTCAGCCTCTTGCCAGCAGCAAACAATTAGGGGGTTCATTCACAAATCTATTTGCACAGAGTAAATAATACTCATTCTTGGGAAACATGTTCTGGGCTCATTTATGTGTGTTCAAGAGGGTTTTGCAAATGTATTGCAGCTGGTAACATCTGATACGTGTCCTGGTATTGCTTTTGTGTTCAGTAAGCCTTGTTTTTTACGTTTCTTTCTTTTGCACCTGCCTTTCTTTTGCACTTGCCTAGTCGGCAATGGGATTTCAGGTGAGAAATATAGTAAACTAAATCACATTGTTCACCCCAACAACATGAACAGTATCTGGACTTCGGAAAAATAATTAAGCGGGTATGATGCAATTTTACTCTAAAAATGAATGAATGAATGGGCGGTGCCTTGTAGGATAACTTGCTGATGAGCATTCTGCTTTCTCATTGTATCTTTGGTACAATGACTAAGGGTATTTATTATACAGGACAGAGGCGTGAATTTAGTAAAAAACATTTTTTACAGCATTTGCAAACATTAAATGGGAAGTGGTGTGCTGAAACACGGAGTAGCCTTGGCATTCTGTGTGCTATAGCTCGCCTACACATTATCTACCAATCCATTTTTAGGTCGAGCATTCAAGATCTCTTGTATATACTTTAGTATATACTTATTATATACTGATATGTGTATGTACTTTGTGGGCTCTGGAGATCAGCACTAGGACTTGTCTGCTTCCGCTTAGGGGCTTTTTTTCTGTTCAACTGCCTCTATTTAACTGTCTTGATAGAAAACGACCAGCAGAGGTCAGTAATATACCAGAATTGCTTTCTGCTGAGAGACGTTCTTTTTTTAAATTTTTCTGGCAACTGCCTCTCTATTTAACTTTCTTGATAGAAAACAACCAACAGAGGTTAGTAAAATACCAGAATTGCTTTCTGAGGAGAGACTTTCTTTTTGTTCTTTTTATGGTAACAGCCTCTATTTAACTTTCTTGATAGAAAACGACCAGCTGAGGTCACTACATACCAGAATCACTTCAGCATTCTCTAGGTTCGAGTCCCTAGAAATTGTCTTCCACGAGCACCCGTAGACAGTAATATTCTTTTCAAATCTTGTATTTTCAGTAATATGACCACCGAATGCCCTGATTTTATATTAAAAACAGAAGTTTTGACTATACAATTTCCAGCTTAAAGGCAATATTTCGTTCCATGTGTTCCCATACCTGGCGTGTCATTCTGTTTGGTGCTTACTTTCCCTCCATGTTAAAGAACAGTAGATGTTTCAGCATCCAGGCTAATGTGCTGCAATGCTAAATTCATATAAGGTCCCTATGGCGAGACCGATTGCATTGCAAATGCTTGTTTTATTAGATGTTGATGACTGTGCATACCTAGATAGTGTGAGAGGAGTGCGCAGGTAAGTAATGCAAATCCGGGTACCACCTAAACCGGGATTAACTATTTGGGCATTCAAAAACATAGAAGGATTACATTTATTTGAATATCTATATTTCCTCCTAGTAGCTTTTGCGGGAATAATGCTAACAGCATCTGGAAGTGCACCAATCAATGACCATTTTTCAGCATGTGAAAAGGAAGCAGTGTAATGTATGTAAAAACACATGTCTGTTGCCGGGAAAATAGCACAATAAAAATAGATTGTGCATATGCAAAAATGCACGGTTAAGAAACAATGCATTATGCTTGTATATGTGTAGAAAATACATAGTATAGGCATGGATCACTGATTAGTATGCATGGCTCATCATAAAGCATTTACCTGTGCCTTGAATCGTTTCTACAGCAATACCATTGCGGAAAGCCCTGTAGCATTCAATGCTGGACCTTTTTTTAAAATATCTTTTCTACAGTTTCCAGAGTAATTACTACTTTATTACAATAAACTTTCACCAGTTTTGTGAAAAATGTACTCTATATTTGGAAAAGGGCAAAACATTAAGGTTTAAGAGCTTGAGAAAGCTGTACTATTTAATTCCTTTTAAAATTTGGCTTGACAGCGCAGCTGTCTGCAAAGTCTTCTGTTAATAGTTCTTTAGAAAATACATAAAAGTGAGCTTTGGCTCCACACAGACAACTATTTATCTCCCACATCATGCTAATGACTTTTTGTTATCATTCCAACTCTTATGAAGTGCCTGCTAACCTGGGTCTATTGTACATCTCAAACATACTCTGAATTTTATACATACTTCGATTATTTCTTAGTTGTTTTTCAATGCAGAAGACAGTTTTTAATGGTAAGATTAGGACTCAAAAGCAAGAAGGACCTCTTGGCTTTGACAATGCTTGTTTTCTGTTGTACCAGAAGGTTGCTATGCAAGTTATTTTTATAAACGTTTAAGAAAAATAACAATAAAAGTGCTTGAAATACAGGAAAGTAAAATCCATAGTTGCGATCTGTAAGAAACTGGCTGTTGGTTGACTGGTGTGTGAGCCCTGGTTGAGCAGCAACCACAATCCTCGTCAGGGTGAGGCACAAGCAAACCCTAAATTAACCTGTCCTCAAACCTCCAGTAGCTTAGCACAGGGAAGTCAGAGAGGCACTAAATGGTTAGGACAAGACAATGCCAACTTTCTAAAAGTGCCATTTTCAGAATTGTGAATAAAAATCCCACTTTACCATTAAACAGGGCTTCTAATTACAATTCTTTGGACATGAAACTCAACCTGTCTACATGCACCCTTCCCCCATTGGAAGTTTCAGTGTATTAAATTTAATAAGGTAACTCCAATGTTAGCTTAGTAAAGAGGTAGGCCTTGCAGTAGTGAGAAATTAATGTAAGAGTTTTTCACCACCAGGACATGTAGTACTACATGGCAAAATGATTAAAAACATTGCACCCTGCCCTCTGGGCTATCCAAGGAATCCCTAGGGATGACTGATATACATTAAGAAGGAACGTTTGGGCCTGGATTTTGCCATGGCAAAATGATTAAAAACATTGCACCCTGCCCTCTGGGCTATCCAAGGAATCCCTAGGGATGACTGATATACATTAAGAAGGAACGTTTGGGCCTGGATTTTGCCAGGTCAAAATGGCAGTTTAAGACTGCACACAAAGGCTGCAATGGCAGGCCTGAGACATGTTTAAAGGGCTACTACAGTTGTAGCACAATCAGTGGTGCAGGCCCACTATTATTACATTTACAGGCCTTGGCACAGGTTTTGCTACTTTACTAAGGACGTACCAGTAAATTAAATATGCCAACCATACCATGTTTTAAGGAGAAAGAGAGCATAAGCACTTTAGTACTACTTAGCAGTGGTAAAGTGTGCAGAGTCCTAAAAGACAACAAACCGGGATCAGAAAAGAGGGGAGTGAAGGCAAACAGTTTAGGGAGGACCCTGGAGAAAAGGCCAAGTCAAACACTTTCAGATTACCAGACTAAAATAGTGTTGATTAGGTATCTGCACTTGCTTCTAATTTACTATGAACTTGCATCACCTTTTGAAAGTTGTATGTTTTAAACTGTTTGACATTGGTTTTAAATATAGAGCCCATTGATTTTCCTTATTTCTTGTCTGAAGGTTTAAACTTAACAAAATTGGAACCGATTTTACTTTTTCATATCAAAATGTGTTGCAACCTGGCCTTTATGTATTCTTTCTTGACTTCAGGTTTTCTTAAACACCCTTAATATTTCTCAACAATATGTTTTTCAATTATATAGATGCAGGCTGCGTAAAAACCATCTGGTGTGGGCGTGGCTTGGACGCCGAGAGAAGATGGCGGATCTCCGATAGCTCCGCTCGGACGCGGTGCTATGTAGCTGCGTGGAAGGCTTCCCAGCGAGCTGCGAACGCTGTTTTTATAAGAATTCGTCAGCGGAGCATGCCGTGACTCGGAACTGCCCATCAACGGCGAGCTGTATCGCTTCTATCACCCGGAGACGTGGCGGTACGATTTCCTGAGGTAATATCGGGCGGCCGCCATTTTGCGACGCGGCGCCCGTATCTCATCCCTGCATTACCGCGCACGCACCTCCAGGGTCCAAACATGCTATAATTGCTTCATTATTCCCCGAGAGGGAGTCTGTTTTAAGTTCCGCAGTTGATATTAACCCCTGACCATGCTGGTTTTGTGCCGTTTTTCTGACAGGGGAAGGTCTCATAATAATTTTTTTTTCTTCAGAAACCGTGGTTAACCCCTCTGTCCCTGTACATACAGAGCTGCAGGCTGGATATGGAACGGCTTTATATGTTCTACGGTGGTGCTGTAAGGCTATATGAGACTCTTTGTCAAATTATACAAGAAAGTGTGTCCCCTGAATATAATTGCACTGCCTTTTTTGTTGGTCACGCTCGCTCAGAATATGAACTAGTGGCTACATTTTCTCCCTGGGATTCAAAGTTATGTGCTACTAGTCTTCTCATATGATGTTAGTATCAATTGAGGGGTGAAGCTAAAACATGAAAGTCCCTTCCCTTGACTGACATTGTAGAAGTGGTTTTTCTTTTTTCTTTTTCCTCTGTTGTTTTATCAGCACACCAGCTTATTGCAAAGTCACTGTTGTTTATCTATTGTCTCTGGTGTGTGCACCTTGACAACGTATGTGAGAACTTTGCATACTCTTTCCTGCTAAGAAGGTGTCAAGTCAAAGTACCAAGATGTCTAGTGACTCCCATCCCCCAAATAAGCCGTCTTTTTCTGGTGCAAAGCCTAAAAGGCAGAAAAATGACCCGCCTTCACCTATTCTTTCTTCACAAAGCCCAGTACTAGATAATATATTAGAAGAAGTACGTGGTCTTCAACCCTTTATGGTCGCCACAAATGAAAAGTTGCAACAAATAGAGGACCGATGGATGTTATGTTATGTTATGTTATGTTACAGCGTTCTTTTATAGCGCACGGCTACTCGAAAAGAGTGTCCCGGCGCTTTCCACCTGCATCTCAGAATAAAAATAACACAACACAGCAAAAGAATGAGAAAAAGAACTGAAACTGAAGCAATAAGAACAGCCTAAAGATTAAAAAGCCAGGTCTTCAGGCTCTTCCTGAACTGGAACAAATTGACAGTGCTGCGCAGCGAAAGAGGAAGCGAGTTCCACAGCTGTGGGGCTTTGCAGCTGAAAGAGCGCCCTCCCGTGCGGGCCTTCCTCACCCGAGGGACCACCGCTTTGTAAAGGGATTCCGAGCGCAAGGAGCGGACTGGTCGATAGAAGGCTAGTCTCCGCCGCAGGTATCCAGCCCCTGATCCAAACAGGGCTTTGTGCATCAGAGTCAGGGATTTAAACTGGATCCGCTTCCGGACAGGCAGCCAATGTAGCGCCTGAAGCAGCCCGGAAGCTCGGGCTCGTCTACGCAGGCCAAAGATAGCCCGGGCGGCAGAGTTCTGTACCACCTGTAGGCGCTGAACTAGGTAATCAGGGAGGCCAAGGAAGAGGGCATTAGCATAATCAAGCCTCGAACCGACGAGAGCCTGCACAGTAATACGCCTGTGCTCCTCAGACAGCAGGGGCAGGAATTTACGGAGCATTTTCAAAATTCCATAACAGGTGCCAGCCAGACCCAGAATGTGTGTGGATTGTCATGGAAGGTAGGGTGACTGAGTTAGAACAACGCGTCAGTGACACTCAAGATGTTGCCACAAAAATACCGTTCTTGGAACAAGAGATTCATAAGCTAAAGCTCCATACTGAGGATTTGGAAAATCGTAATCGAAGGAATAACCTCCGTCTTTTTGGTTTGCCAGAGAATATTGAGGGTCCCGATATTTTGCTTTTCCTCCAAAAATTCCTTCATGATCTCTTGGGCCTTCAGTCATCCTCACCCTTGAATATACAGAGAGCTCACCGCTTAGGTCGTCTTCAACCGAATTCTGCCAAACCACGTGGTATCATCATGCTTTTTCTGGAGTTCACAGAACTTATGACTGTACTCAAAGCAGCTAAACTTAAATGTCACCTTACGTGGTCAGGTCATAATATCTTTATCTCGCAAGATGTCTCAAATGCGACCAACGCCCAACGCAAATAATTCCTTGCATTACGTCCACAAATGAGACACTTGAACGTCCAATATGGCATACTTCATCCCTCCATCTGCAAGATCACGCACGATGGCCAGACAAGGTCCTTTGATGATCCGGGAAAATTGAAATTGTTCCTTAATAGCATTTCTTCTCGGAATATGGACACAAATCATTGAGTGCTTCTTCTCATTACTGCTTTAATGTGATGTGCTCAAAAAGCTTCTATGTGGTTATAATAGATATTTCTTATATATAGTTCTTCGTACTCTCTCTTGCTCACCGCATGTTTGTTAATCACGTCTCTTCTTCTTCGTTAATGGCTCTTGCTTGCTCAGTTCGTTCTACTCTCTTTCATATCGCCCATCCTCTGCTCCTTTCTTACAATACCAGGTTTATTCATGCTTTCACTCTTATCCATGTGGTATGTACCGCTGTCTTCTCTCCGGTCTCATCACGCTTCAACCTCACTTTTTTATTGGTGTCTTTCAGGTCTGGTTTTTCCTCCTTGACCTGTTTTTCTTCTCCACTTTTCTATACTTTCTACGTTTACTTATCTCCTTTCCCTCCCCTGCTCTTTCTCGCATTTTCTTAATTCAGTCTCTCTTTGGTTGGTGCATCACTCTTTTCTTCTTTCGAGATTTCCCATGTTTCCTCTTAGTTCTTTCCCCTTCTTTTTTCCTCATTTGTGGCGCTTTTAGACTTCTCTCTACATATTTTAATGCCAAGGGATTGTTGATTTTTCTTAGGAGTGTGGTTTTGTGCTATGCTGTTTCTTCTTGTAATTTCCATGTGCATTTTGTTTTCCAGTGTCGTCTTGTCTTTGAAATATTCCTACACCATGTGTATCTCATACCCCTGACCCTCGCGTATGTGTAATTTTGTTACGTGGAACGTCCGTGGTCTTGGAAATCCCATTAAAAGACAAAAGGTAATATCTCATTTATCTAAACTCAACTCTCAAATTTCCTTTCTTCAAGAAACCCATTGTAATGATGTTGAGTCACTGAAATTAAAAAGGCAATGGGTAGGCCAAGTTGTTTTTTCTCCTGCAGTTAACAAAAAAGGGGGGGTTGCCATACTGTTTCATAAAACTTTGTCTGTGCAAATACTATCTTCTCAAAATGATGATGCAGGTCGATGGGTAATGGCCAAGATTGTTTTACACAACGAAACGTTAGTCTTGTTAAATATTTATGGTCCTGTGAGACCGGATCCAAAATTCTGGAATGATATCAAAATTCTCCTCTCCACTGTTGAGTGTCCTAACATTATTGTTGCAGGGGACTTTAATCAGTGGTTAGATCCCTTTTCGGACCGCTTATCCAAGTACAAATTTCAACCGGATAAGACCCATAAATCCTTTCAATCGGCCATTGCCTCTCGCCCAATGTATGATGTCTGGAGAACTTGTAACCCTGATTTATTGGAATATACGTTTTTTTCTAATATGCATCACACCCGATCTAGAATTGATTATATCTTAGTTAGCAAACCCCTACTCCCGTCTATCCAAAAATCTGAGATTGGCTCTATTTTTATATCGGATCATGCCCCCGTTTATGCTGTTTTTGACCTTTCACTTACCTCCACTAAATTTAATCGCTGGAAATTTAACACTCACCTGTTATCGGATACAGTTTATCTTAAAGAAGTCACCTCCTTTATTAATGAATTTTTTACCTTTAACAACCCATCAGACACTTCCATTCCTAATAACTGGGATGCTTTTAAGGCGGCTCTCCGTGCTTTTACTATTTCTTTTGTGTCCCGGAAAAAGAAGGCCAATGTGAAAAAGTATGAGGACCAATTACAACAGCTTAAAAAATTAGAGCATGAGATTATTTCTCCTCCAAAACTTCAGACGCACTAAAGAATTTAATTGCAGCTAAAACCGACCTTAACAAGATTGCGACAGTCGATGCCTGTAATATTTTACTTAGAATAAAATCTAAATTTCACGGAGGTCAAAATAAAGCAGGCAGAATGCTAGTGAATTACTTAAAAATCCGCTCTGAACGTAAGACCATAGGTCCGATCATGGATGAGTCCACCAATAATCTGGTGTCCTCTGATGAAAAAATTGCAGCGGTCTTTCATGATTACTATCAGTCTCTTTATTCTGATGATACATTCCCCTCTTCTCAAAATCTTGATACTTTCTTTTCTGGGTTCCCTGCACCTCCTTCTCTGAATGCTCAGTTCTCTGCTTTAGAGGCGGATATTACTTTACAAGAGATACTTACTGCCTTACAAGCTTTGAAAAAGTCAAAAGCCCCTGGTCCGGATGGATTACCGGTGGAGTTTTATTGTACTTTCCAATCTTTGTTTGCCCCAAAACTATTGCAGCTTTTTAACTCCTTCATTACTGACGCGAAAGCATCTGGCTCCTTTATGGATGCCTTGATCGTCATTATTCCTAAACCTGATAAGGATCATTCTTTTTGTAAAAATTATCGCCCAATCTCACTAATCAATTATGACTGCAAGATCTTCGCTAAGATTATTGCGTCACGGCTTGACAATATCATACCTCTACTGATAAAGACTGATCAGGTTGGTTTTGTCAAAGGTAGATTGGCCTCCGATAACGCTAGAATGTTCATGAACATCCTTTCCTATGGTAAAAAATATAAAGATCCTCTGGCTGCTTTGTCCCTGGATGCTGAAAAAGCATTCGATCGTATAAATTGGCAATTTATGTTTCACACATTACAATGGTTTGGATTTGGCCCTAACTTTATTTCTTTTATTAAACTTTTATACTCATGTCCGAGGGCTAGTATTTTTGTTAATAACCAATTTTCTCAATTTTTCCCCTTATCTAGAGGTACCAGACAAGGTTGTCCACTTTCCCCGTTACTCTTTATCTTATGCTTGGAACCCTTTCTGGAGCGTATTAGAACCAACCCCAAAATTAAAGGTTTTGCCTCTGCGTCTGTCGAAACTAAAATATCTGCCTATGCGGATGATATATTGGTATACATGTCCAATCCGAGTGAATCCCTTCCCCCTTTTTTAGAGGAAGTCCACCTTTATTCATCCATTTCTGGCTACAAACGTAACCTATCTAAAACGGAGGTTCTCCCTTTAAATTCGATATGTTATCAATTTATGTTTTCTGATACTGCCTTTGCATGGTGTCCTTCTAAAATTAAATACCTTGGCATTTGGTTTGCCTCCAAAATAACGGATACTATTAAATTCACTTTTAACGCACTAATGAATAAATTGAAATCTCTTCTCCTTGTGTGGTCCCCCTTATTTTTATCATGGTGGGGTAGACTGGATACTATTAAAATGATGGTTACTCCTCATATTTTATATGCGGTATCTATGCTCCCTATCAAAATCCCTAATACATTTTTTTCCCAATTAAACTCTATATGTATCAAATTTTTATGGAATAATAAACACTCCCGCATTGCTTTGAATAAACTTATTCGTCCCAAGGAAGAGGGGGGAGTGCGCTTTCCTAATTTTAAATTGTACCACTCTGCTTTCTTGATTAAACAGTCTTTCTCATTGGCCTTCGATTTTGGGGTTACGCCTATACCTCGATGGATTATTTTTGAGCGTTCGCTTTTAAAAGAGTTTCAGTTTCAACATGTTGCATTTATGTCCAATTGCACCTTTTTGTCTAAAAGCCCTGTATTAAAATACTCCCGTGAATTGCTGTGTAATACATTTCTTAAAGACCTATCTCCTATCCAATGCTTTTTATCCTCTACCCTATGGTATAATACATTTCTTAAATATAAAGGTAGATCATTTTACTACAAATACTGGAAGGGAAAAGGAGATTATTTTTGTACATCAGCTTTTGAATGAGTTTTCTATTATCTCCTTTCAAGAACTACAAACACGCTATCAGCTACCTGACTCCTTTTATAAGGAATATATTATCATTACAAATGCTATACAAACCCAGTTAGCTACTTACTCTCTCCCATCCGAACCACCTCCATTAATACCCTCTTCACCATTATATTCTCTATTCCCGGCTCATAAACTTAAAGCTGCCACTGTTTATAAGTTATTGTTATCTAATGGTAATGTTCGTTCTAAATCCAATATTGAAAATGCATGGGAAATGGACCTATCCATCTCTCTTTCTGTTGATAGTTGGGACACACTATGGTCGAAATTATTTAAAGTTTCGGCTGCAGCCAGGATAACCCAATCTTTGTTTTTTTGTATCATAGAGCTATTGTTACTCCTGTTGCTATTTGTAAGTTTTCCCCTACATCCTCTCCTCTTTGCTGGTCCTGCTCTAGCGAAACTGGTACATTAGTTCATCAACTATATGAATGTGCATCTGTTCTATCTTTTTGGAATTCAATTTGGAATGTATGCATGTTAATTTTCAACTTTAATGCTACCTTAAATTTTGTTAATATCTTTTTAGGTTCTTTAGCTCCTGATATGGAAACTACTTTACCTAGTTCTAGGTTATTTGATCTTTTTATTGCATTAGAATTTAAAGTGATCCTGTCTTCCTGGAAAGATAATTCTAAATTGTCGTCAATTACTTGGTGGAATTTTATTTGTGACGAACATAGGATTGCATCCGTTTCCTCCTCTTCTGTTTCCCAAAAAATCAAAGTTGATCTTCTCTGGCTCCCTTTTACTACTTATCTTTCCTCGCACCCTCCCATGCGATAATTCATTTTCTCTTCTCTCTGGTTTTCTCTTTTCTCTTTCTTTCTCTTTTCTTCTGTCTTCCCTCTTTTCCTCTCCCTTTTCCCTCCTATCCTGTTTATCAGTGCCCTTTCCTTAATTACCTTATTATTGATCTTTTATTGTCTGCCCAGTTATTATAAACCATTTTCGTTTATATATTATTTCTGTATGGCATCATATTGGAATATTCTTTTATGGTATCATATGTTTTTTCTTTCTCTGAAAATTCAATAAAAATTTCTTAAACAAAAAAAAAAAAAAACATCTGGTGCTTCTGTGATATAATGAAGCAAACAATCACATGCTAAGTGATCAAGGTAGGCTTCCCATAACTCTTGCAATTGTCATATACAAGAATATTTTTTTTTTAAGTGTACAAAGTGCCTTTTCTTTGTCATCCTATGCTCCTTCTCAAAGCTTGTCTCCTCATTCTTACTTCTTGTTTCTTTGTACTACTAAGCCACGATCTCTGACCTCCAGATCAATCTATTCTTTTTCCTGTCTCCGTTTCTTTTTAATGGCACAGGACTGTGTTGTGTGTGAATGAATAAGGGCTTTAATATATATATATTTTTTTTATTGGAATTTTCTCTGTAATATCACAAAACACTATAACTACGTATAACATCTAAACAACATTCAAATCTTATTTGTCAAGATCACTGAATGTCTTTCAGCCATTCATATTCATTTAAAAGTAGAATAGCATTGTACTGAGGCAGTCTCTAGAAGCACAGCACAATGCTTGGCAGAAGGAGAGACAAAAAGAACAAGTTACTTACCTTCGGTAATACCTTCACTGGTAGAGACTCTATCTAGCCACAGATTCCTTGCGCTAGAATATTCCCTAGGCGTCAGACTGGATCTGGAAACTTTTTGAGCAGTCTCCTTTGAGCTGGTAGGTGGTGGTATTCAGCTCTGCCTGGTGTCATCGGTGTCATTCACGATGGAAGTGACATGCGCTGTGCCTATATAGATGACACCTCAGTTTGTGATGATCTTTTCACGACAGAATCACAGAGCCATCCTGAGGTGGTGTGACTAGTGTGCCAAAGTGAGGTCCTGAAGGATCTCTTGGAGGTGAAATGTACAGTTTGAAGGATGGGAGGGTTGTAAAGAATCTGTGTCCCACCTGGCTGAGGACTACTGTCAGCAATAGCTTGGGAGAGTATGGCTCGGGCTGCCTCCAAGACCATAGGCAGCACTTGTGCAACAGTAACCCATACAGTATGGCAATGACAGCCCAATTAGCATGTTGTGTTCACTGACCGTATTGCAAGGCTGGTTGAGGAAAACATCTTCTTTCCAAAGGTATCCAGCCTCTTGGATACCCTACCTAGTGGTGTTGTAGAGAATGCACTGGGATTCATTTTAAAGTTGCCACTCCCCCTCGCTTCTTCTGATGACAGACGCCGCTGATAGATGCCGCCGCGAGCGAGGAGGAGCCGCCTTTGATGTTCCCGGAGCTACGGACCCCCGCAGAGCGGTTCCTTTGATCCGAACCGCTAACTTTTTTTTATTTATGCGATCGCATTCTCTCTGGTGCCCGGCGCCCAGGTGGGGGTTCTTCTTTGGGTTTTTTTCCACTACGAGGCAATTAAAGGGAACCCCATAAAAAAAAGAAAAGGCCTGATTTGAGAATCCTGTACTCTTGAGAGAGCAGAGGATGCAGGACTAGTGAGAGATACTTTTAAAAAAAGTGGCCCCTTGAAGGAAAAGGACTGGACTGCTCTGATAGTCCTCTGTCTCTTAGAGCCTGCCTTTTTCTGCCTTTTTTTCAAGCGGTGGATTCTCTGAGGCATTTGGAGCAGTATAAGGGACACCAGGTTTCTCACCAAGAGCAGGTAAGTGTTTTTTTTCCCTTACTCACCTGTCTTGGTTGAGGGTCGCTGAGCAGGTCCCATTTAACTAACTTTGGCAGAGTTCTGGGCAGCATTTTCACCAGCTATCAGCAGAGGGGTATTGTATTGCGGACATTATGCGTAGGCCTGTCAAAGGGGCAAAGGGAGCAACCCCGGTAGAATCGCCTACTCCTAGTCAGAAGGTTAAAAGGCGTGCAGCCCAGGCCTCAGCGTGGTTGAACTACGCAGCCGCACATCGACAAGATCTTGTGCACAGGAATGCCTGTCCAGTGATTGGTCTAGGCCACAAGCCGGACATCAGTGACAGTTTTATTGAAGAGGAGCAAGGGTTCTGAGTGGGATACCCTAGGTTGAAGCATCTCTGTCAAGATGTTGGTCATGACCTGTAGTGTGGGCAGCATCAGGTCCAGGACCTTAGCTGCCCTCAGGTCTATGGGTGCCGGTGGTGCTGGGAACTGCACCACTGGAACGGTCCCTGAAGGAGGTTGAGAAGTTGTTGCTGCGGCTGATTTGGATCCACCAATGGATCTTGAGGGTCTGACTGGCACCAAGGCTGAATCCAACGGTACCTTGAAATACACTACCCCCCACGCTGTCCCTAAATCTTTCCCAGCCCTGTCCACTGCCCTGAGGCCTAAAACCCTGCCCCAATTAGAAAAACCTACCCTGATCCCCCTGAGTCCTAAAACCACCCCATTTCTACAAAACGCTCCCCCTAAGCCCAGCCCATTAAATTACCCCAACCCCATCCCCCTGCCCTTAGCTCTAAAAACCTGCCCCCTTCCTAAAAGTAACCCAACCCCCTCCTTGAGCCCTAAAATCTGCCCCCTTCCCAAAAGTATCTCGACCGTCCCCCAGACATGACCGCAGCCCCAGTTATCTGTCCACATCTGGAGCTTCCTGTTCCTATGCTTCTCCCCGAGTCCCTGCACATCGTGAACACTAGAGCGCATATGCACGGTTAAGGCAGATAAGTTGTTCAGGCAAGCGTGGTTACGCTTGCAGTGTTTCGGGACGTGTGGCTGTGCCCGTGTTGTTCCAGACGTTTCCCCTTCTAAAATCATGGGGCTCGAAGGTGCTTAATTAGGGTCCGGCAGCCCAAAAATAAGGCCCATGGCTTACAAAATCCTCGAAGTTAGGCTAGGTTCACTCTGGCCATAGGAACCTGGGACTCCCATCACGAAAGGGACCTGGACTGTTGAGTAGTCACAGGGTTAGCAGCCAGAAGCTTCCCTGCCTGCTTGCGGATGGCCTTTGGATTCATGGTTCAGCAATTCAGGTAGGCCTTGGAGTTGTGGTCCTGCTCCAGGCATGCCGGATGCACCAAGTAGGGGTCTGTCACAGACATTTGCATGTGACAGGCACCAAAAGTATTGAAACCAGTCAGTTTCTTGGGTGACAATCTCCAGAAAAGAGTGTACAAAAGGCACATTGGTCAATGGAAACTGACAAAACGCTCAAAAAAGCGTTCCAGATCCGTGCCTTTCAGAAAGTGACTGAAGAGAGCTAAGTCTTGATCCACGCTGATAGCGTGGAAAAGAAGAAACTGAGAGGGGCTGCAGCATATCAAAAGTCACTCTTAAACAGCCGAACGAGCTTTAACTCCCACTCTTGCCTCTATCATGGAAATTTCATGTCTTTCACTGCAATTACCCTGCTCTTCTCTTCACCCTTCTTCTCCTTTCTTAACTAACTATTCCCTATATTATCATCTCTTTCCTAACGTAACTGCCTACATCACCTTTCTTCCTGTTCTGAATCATTACCCTTAATACATTTTCTCCCCCTTCTAGTTCTTTCAGTTTCACGTTCTTCTTGCATCATTATCATCACTAACAACATCAAAGCATGTCTTGACCCGACACCTTGTCTTCCCACCAGGGAATTCATTCTATCTATGCTGCTGACAGATGAACGTAGTCGAAAGTTAAGCCATTTTATATTGATGTCAAAGTGAGAAGGAAGTGTATGTGTCTTTATTTTTCTTATTTGGCGAGTATGAGCAGTATGCAGGTCCTGATGGAGAGAAAGCACCTATTTCAATTTAGAAAGCCACAGGAGAACGCTTATGTTTGTTGACAGGACCTTGACTCCTTTCCTTGTTCTGGATGTCAGTAATACATAGCAACAAATGATAAGGGGTTGTGCATAGATAGGCCCGTACCTTAAAAGGATGACGTACTTGTTGGACGCACTGCGATTATATATTACAAAAAGGAATGTGTTTTGACTGAAAACACTAATCGAAGAGACCAAGTTTATTTTGAATTTTGATACTACATTGACCATTTACCCAAACGTTAGGCAAAGATACATGGGTGCGGATGCTTGAACAATGCTTTGCATTTTTTGTCTTCTTCTTTAAGGCTGTTTGTCATTTTTTCAGGAATGACATTTATATGTTGTCAATTATGGCAGTCTCTAGTAAATCATATATTTAAAATAAATCAGGTGTTGTGTCCCATGTCTATTTCTGTTCTCCCTAGCCCGTGCTCTTGCACTATGCATGCCGCAGTGGAAGATAACACCATCAGGTGTGGGAATATTTGCAATGGATGACTTGCTACACCAGTTTGGTGGGTGTTCAAAAGTAAAAAGCATTGAGAGGACTGTTAGGAAGATGCTCAGGAGTTTGTAACCTGTTATGAAGCAAAAACCAAAGGAAATGATGGACGGAGTGTTGAACATTGCAAGCACTCACCCCCAGTCAACTGATCTGGATTTAATCCATCACCGTTCTTTAGCCCACTCTGCCACCCCAGTTCAGACATGGCCATATGCAAATCAGTCTGACCCTGTGCCTCATGGGAACAGTCCAGCCCGAACTGCCAAGCCATGTCTTCCCTGGACCGGAAACAAGCTTCCTAGGACCGGTTTCTGGCATTTCAGCCATCTTCAGCCAGGCTTGCTTGAATCCAGTGGCAAAGTGAGCAAGGGACTCACATCTGAGCATACCCTGCCAACTTATGGCGAACAAAGCAAAAACCAAAGGAAATGATGGACGGAGTGTTAACATTGCAAGCACTCACCCCCAGTCAACTGATCTGGATTTAATCTATCACCGTTCTTTAGCCCACTCTGCCACCCCAGTTCAGACATGGCCATATGCAAATCAGTCTGACCCTGTGCCTCATGGGAACAGTCCAGCCCGAACTGCCAAGCCATGTCTTCCCTGGACCGGAAACAAGTTTCCTAGGACCGGTTTCTGGCATTTCAGCCATCTTCAGCCAGGCTTGCTTGAATCCAGTGGCAAAGTGAGCAAGGGACTCACGTCTGAGCATACCCTGCCAACTTATGGCGAACAAAGCAAAAACCAAAGGAAATGATGGACGGAGTGTTGAACATTGCAAGCACTCACCCCCAGTCAACTGATCTGGATTTAATCCATCACCGTTCTTTAGCCCACTCTGCCACCCCAGTTCAGACATGGCCATATGCAAATCAGTCTGACCCTGTGCCTCATGGGAACAGTCCAGCCCGAACTGCCAAGCCATGTCTTCCTTGAAGCTGCATATGTGAAGCAGAGACCAATGAAGTGAGATAATATTCAGAGAAAATCAGAGATGATCCTCCGGAGAGTGTGGTTTGCTGGAACCATTGAAAAAGATATTAGATGCCATGCCAAAGCAAACAGAAGATGGTTAACAATTTCACAGAAGACGGGGGTACGTCCCATGCCGCTGTCTAATACTAAACACGGGAATCTGGCGTAGCTCATGGTAACACCAGTGCTGTAGCATTGGTTCACATGAGGTTTGGTGAGGAATTGTGCTGCAAAGTGAACAGCTACCATTTGAAGAAACTTCAGACAAGGTTTGGTGACATTATCGCCTTTGATACTAACAGCACACCTGATGATTCCAAGGTCCTTTTCAGATCCTGGTGAAGCTTGCCTATGCTGCAGGGTAGATCGGTGTAGCAAAATGACCTTTTCTGCACCCTATGTTTTCTTTTATTGAGCCTTTGTGTCATGTGAAAGGGCCATTCAGTCCCACACTACATGTGCTCTAGTCCTAACATGGTATTGGTAAAACTGATTTCACTTAATTGATATGTTTATCTTTCCTCTAGGGCCATGATATATGATGCCAAAATTGCATCAGTGGCATGCTCATATGTGGCCAGCAGTGTGTATTTACACCACCCACATACATGACCAAAATCTATGGCAGCCAGGAGCACCACTGTGCTATTGCTGAGCTGTAGTTTAATGGCACTGCAATAACACATGGTAAGGAAACATGCTTTGGCTGATTAAAATATGTATTTTCTATTTTCGCTTGGGAAAATGCTAGAAAACATAATTCAAAGTTATTTTCCACTTCATTTCGAAACTGATTGAATGGTGAAATACGTTTTTGATACCGTCAGTGGAAAAATAACTTTATAAAAATGTACTTAGGCTGCCTGAAACAGAACAAGCTTAAAACCAGTTCTGCCACACATCAGAACTCCAGAGCAGGAAAACATATCCTTAGGTAGGATAGTTAACAACTCTGACTCAGAAGGCAATAACCTGCCTCTGAGAGCAGGGAAAGCAGGGTAGTGTTAACTAGTGGTCACTTAGCAGGGAGAAACCCTCTGGGAGGGGGCCAGAACAGCTGACAGAGCAAAGGGCAGCTTTAACACTTCTTCGACTGTCTTGCTGATCCTAAAGTGGCCTCTTGGGGCCTGCTCACATTCATTCCCATAGCCCTCCTAGATCCTTTGGCTGCTACCCCAGGAGGAGGGAAATTTGTTTTGACTCTGTCAGGGAGGAGGCGAGCTTATCTAAATGGTGAGTTGCTATGGAGCTGAAGAGAAGCTTACCTGCTGGTACAAGATTTCTGTCATTTTGAAACAGGGGCTCCTGGGTAACGTTACAGTATGGCGATGAAGAAGTGCTGCCAAGACTTGTTGGTGTAGGGTGAGAAATTAAGGAGGATTGGCTAAATCATTAAATGCTGCCTAGTGCAAGGATAAGACTCTCACCTCACCACCATCTCCTCAGAACATTCCTGGACCTAAAAAAACAGACCATAAAAAACAAGGCCTTGCTGGAAGAAAGAAGACTCATGACTCCTCCTAGACGATGAAGACCCAAAAACTCCTGCAGACATCCATGCACTAGAACTGCCCTCCAGTTGTCAAGTAGTTGGCCTCTGATTGCCTGCTCCAGGGGCACAAAAAAGCAAAAGGACTCCTAAATCCACAAGAGCCCATTGATAACAAAGGGCTGAACCCTGTAGAAGACCAGGCTGGAGAGAGACCTAGTGCCTAGAAGTCAGTCCTCAGGAGAAGGAGGGATCAGAACGAACGACCTAACAATTAGAGAAAAGTGTCCACTTCTGCACAATCGAGGCAACGGGTGCTGGGGTTTGCCCAGGAGGCCACACTCAGGGAAGAAAACCAGGTTTCTTCCTCACAGAGCTTTTATTCACACTGAAAATCGGTACTGTGAAACCTCACAGTAAAGGTATCCAGAATCATGGAGACCTTCCCAGTTGAAGCTTCTAGCCTTGCCCTGCTGGAGGATTTGGGACCCCAAAAAGTGATAAGACATGAAGGTAAAAGCTTGGACTGGAGTGTGGTGGCAGAGACCAAAGTTGTCACTAATGTGTACTGCTCAAATCTTTTGGTGCCTAAACCAATGGCTCCAGCAGGAGCACAGTTATATCATGAAATCTGGAGGCAAAACTCCAAACTGTATGCTAGCCCTCAGTTTAATACTTTGACCAGTAATGTATTGCCCCAGGCAGCATAATCAACTGTTTCCTTGTCTTTGTAGTACTATTTAAATTAACTTTTCCAAAGGTCCCATTCCAGGATTGTGGCTAAATTTCAGTCCTTGTGAAAAATAGTTTTTCGCAGGCATATTGGATTTCCGAACCTTGCTGAGTTTATTTCATGGCCTGAGGCAAGAACAGCAATTGGCAAAGCCAATAAATTTGAAATTGGCAAGTATGCACATGCTGATTTAAAAAATTGTTAATTTAATATGCCAATTATAATAAAAAACAGAAAACATGTTCCCCCTAAACATGGCTGCCATCTGCCTGTATTAGCAATTTAAAAATTTAAGAAAACATTCACTGATGCAGCTACTATACTTGTGATGTTAGTTAAATAGCACATGCAGCAAAGTAGATTATTTTTTGGGGTGGACAACTATACATCTCAAAGGACAAGTCCACCACCTGCTAAATGTCAATTCATTGTAACGTGACACAAAGCAGTCAGGCTTAAATCAAAGGCAATCTGAAAAGTATTTAAATAGTGCATAAACAGTAGGAAATGTGGCACATAGCACAATAAAACCCCACAACATTTTACAATGAGAAAAATTGTATGGGTAAAATAAGACCAAAAGGACAACAAAAGCCAATAGGGGGAAACAGAGCTAGGAATTTTCAAAGAATTAAGGTAAAAAAGTACCAAGAAAAATAAAGCAGCCAATGCAAGTTAAAAGTCACAGTAAACTGGGGCCAACTGCGATGGAGACTGGTTCAGATTAGGGGTGGGCGGAACACTCAGACTTTCACTCCATGTAATTCCGCAGTTACCTAAAAACTCTCTGAGATTCCACAGAGTTTCTCAAACGAGTGGAAAACATGCACCTCGTACTGCAATTCAGCACCAGTAGTGTGAGCAGCGCTGAAATATCAATGTGAACATCAATATGCGGTGTGCAGTAGCATGCGGACATTCAAGTTGATTTTGCTACCGCTCAAGTAGGAGATCTACTCATGCGGCAGCAAATCTACTCAAGAAGCAGCCCTTTCACCACGACCGCCCGCCATAGAAAATTACTCTAGGGGACACAGTACATATTCCCATTCTATGCTGTACCTACCTTACAGTAGTTCTTATTTGCCTTACCTCAATCCGCGCTCAAAATCCAATGTGGCAAATCAAATCTAAGATGGTCAGAGTCTTCAGTTACACTAAACCTGGGCTCTGAGAGCTGGGGTGTGTAGAAGAGTGTATTTTGGAAATTACCACAGTCCTCCCAAACCTAACATGAAAATCCAGTTTGCAACAGGCCCTGGACCCACAAAAAAACGTAACAGAATTCTGGTAAGAAAAAGCCCGGTCCTTCAGTAACCAGGCAGGTGATAACACAAGAATTGTAATCTGGGATTATTTGATCCCTTTCAAAGTCCCAAAAGTGTTGCATGTGCAGGAATTGTCACGGTTGTGCCAACAGGAGAAGCAGCAGCCCCCACCCTGAATATAATGCTAAGCTCAGGTGGGTCTTCTCTGCCCAGCAGCTGCCGAGTAAAAGCTAATTAGCCTACCGTGGCTAAGGCAAATAAATATAACTTTGGTGAAAGTTATGTTTTTTCTGAATAGATAGAAAAAAAAGCACTGTTATAAAAATAATTTTGAGTTTTAAAAATAGGAAAAGATGTGCTTAACCAGTATTTATATGGGGAAAGTTAAACACAATAGAGGTAAATAACTTTGGGTGTTTTATTCACTGTACGTACATGCTAACATTAGTTATGCAAGCCCCACATCTGGGTATAATGGACCCTAAATTATGGGAAATAAGTTTAATTGTAGGTGTGACTTATTTTGTGCTTAACAGTGGGTGCTGAAGCCAGTAAAAAGTACATTATTAGCTGTCAGTTTGCAAACATGAGAGCTTGCAGGCTGCAGGGGACCAGGCCAAGTCCTCAGTGGAGGAGTATGTAGTGCGTTCAGGGTAACAAACTAGACTGCACAATATAGTACTTTAGCCCACCGGGGGCATTTAATTTTACATGCCATGGGTGTAGTTTTTACACCATATACAATGGCCTTATAGTAAAGTTAAGAATGCCAAATGGGGTTTCAAGGAAATGCCAACTTTGGTTTAGGTGTGAGACCAAATAAACTGGATACCTGCGTTTCAGTGTTAAAGTTTAAAATTATTATCTGGTGAGCCCTTTAAAAAATTAATAACTAAGGAAAAATGACTGGGGTCACCTAAAAAAAAGTCACTTTGCAACAGCACATATTGGAGCTGTGTAATATATAATACTAATAATGATAATAATTATTATTAGCATTATTATTAGTAGTAGTATTAGTATTGTTATTATTAATATTATTGTTATTATTATTATTTAGTCATTAATATTGCCGTTGTTATTGTTAATAATAATAATAATAATAATAGTTATAATAGTGAGTATTATCATTAGCATTACTAGTAGTAGTATTTGCCATTATTTTTATTATTAACAACAAAACAACAATAACATAATAATAATTGTTATTACTTATATTATTATTAATATTCGCATTATTGTTATCATTATCATTATTAGTAGTAGTAGTAGTAGTATTACTGGAGGGAACAGGAATAAATCACCACCTAACCAAGCAGTCAAATCACAGGCACTTTATAAAGTAACAGAAAATGAAGCACCATCTATCTGTACACCATCTGCATACATATGGTTCAAGCAAAATACATATCTGGTATTTAAAGTTAATATAAACAAAATAAAATAAAAAGAACACTTTAAACAAGCTTTGTTACTGAAAACAAAGGAACTGCTCTTAAGTGGATGTGAACAGTGTGCACAAGTTTTCGCAGTCACTTAAAGTGAAAAGAGTCAGTGGGTAAGTGGAGCTGACACATTGCAGTGTACTGTGTGCAGTGGTGACCAGAAGCGCAATGTGAATGACTATTTAACAGACCAATGAATGAATCCCTCTGAAGAAAAGTCCATCGATGTACGTTTATTATGTATAATGTATTTATTTATTTTGAACAACAATTGTGTGGTAGGACTGCAGCTGTCTGAAAGCTCAGACCTAAAATGTACACAGGATTCCAAGATCCTGTTTTCATTCTTGATGTTCACCTGTTTGGTCTTTCCCGAGCCCCTCTGCAGTTAATAAGAACTTGTTGACGAGCTAAGGTTGATAATACGGCAACACTGTGATCCAGCTGGCAGGAGAGCATTACATGAGGCAACGTCAGCTACATGCGCCATTTTGATGCCCCGATAACCAAGTTTGCAGTTTACTTCCAAACCCTGGAATCAGTGGTGGCTGGGGGTGGGGGGAGGTATATGTACCAGAGGTGCCTGTGCCTTGTGAAAGATTTTATTTCTTTTGTGGTTGTGAGTGCATGCTACAGCTGCAAACACGCAAGGCACAAGACGGAGTGTTTGCAGATGGACGGAGTCCACCCGGTGCCTACCCTAGCCTCATGCCACGAGAAGCTCGGCGGTGCCCCTTTTGTTTTAATACAGCACACTGTTGACACTTTTCTGTCAGGGTGACCAACCATGGTAAATTTCACAGACCGTCCGTAATTTGATCTCACTTCCGTTGTCCGTGATGATCTCTTTTACGGATGCCTTTTGTCCGCAATTGGGGAACATCTCTGTTCCCCTGCCAGAAGCCTCAGCTCCCTGATTAGGCCGCCTCGCACTCCTCTGAGCACAAGAGCAGCCCCACCCTGCCCATGGTCATTCTGTCTGCGGCTGATTGCCACATAAAGACTGACAATGGGCCAGTCTGTACTCTTACTGCATGTGGTGGGCCTTCTCCTGCCTCGGTCTAGGGCAGGACATTCAGTCAGGTGGAAGAAATTAACAAAAACACCCATGCAGCTAGGTGACAATCCAGTTCATGAAAATGTGGTGAAACAAGTTTAAAAAAAGGGTTATGGGTCTTTCACTGTCTCATCATTTTAAAACTGATGCATTTTCAATGTTATATTCAACAGTGCCATGGTTGCTGCTTTTTTTATTTTATGCAACTAGCAACCATTGACAAAGCCAATAGTTCTGGCTTGTAGGTGTAACACTACTTGTGTTATATATCTGTATGCAATGACAGAAGCAGCAAATTACCAGTCAGGCAGCACTCTATGCTCAGCACATATTTTTAGCCTAGGTGTTTTAAGCCATGCCCTTAATTACATCGAAACCCCCTTTGGAGAGACCCCCCAGTTTTTTCATCCCACTTAAAACCCTGGAAACAACACCATGTCACAGTGGTACTGTGTATCATGCATGACTCATGACTACCACTTTTTCGGATGTACAGGGCCATAGTGAGCCCTTTCCCGCCCCTTGCTTTAGGGACTGCAGCAGGGGTGAAGTCTTTGATGAGCCTCTTCTGTCTGCAACTCAGCACACAAAGGCTCAGCTCATAATTAATGTGAAAAGGTGTGTAAGTCAAGGGATGGGTGGATGTCTGGATGGATTAGTGAAAGGGTGAATGGATGAATGAAATGGTGAATGGATGGATAATGAGAGAAAGGATGGATGGATGAGTGAGTGGAAGGATGGATGAGAGAACAGGTAAATAGATGGATGTATGGGTGGAAGGGTAGATGAACGGGTAAATGGATGAATTGATGAGTGAAAGGATGAATGGATGAGTGAAAGGGTGGATGACAGGTGAGAGAATGGGTGGATGGATGAGTAAACTGATGGATGAATTGATGAATTGATAAGTGAAAGGGTGAATGGAAGGATGGATGAGTGAAAGGGAGGGTGGATGGACAGAAGGGTGGATAGATGAGTGAAGGAGTGAAAGGGTGGATGGATGAGAGAAAGGATGGATTGATGAGTGAAGGAGTGAAAGGGTGGATGGATGACAGAAAGGATGGATGGATGAGTGAAGGAGTGAAAGGGTGTATGGATGAGAGAAAGGATGGATGGATGAGTGGATGGATGGATGAGTGATAGGGTCAATTTATGGATTCATGAATGGATGAGTAGATGGATGGAAAGATAGATGGCTAAATTAAAGGGGGATGGAGAGAGAAAGGGAGGATGGATGGATGGATGACTGAAAGGGTGAATGGATGGATGGATGAGTGAATGGATAGATGAGTGGAAGAGTGGATGGATGAGTGTACGGATGGATAAGGTGAGAGGATGAATGGAGGGATGGATGAGTGGAATGATGGATGGATGGATGGAAGGACAGATGATGGATAGGTTTGCAAATTATTGATATGGATGGGCACACAAATGGAAGGACAGAATGAATGATTGCACCTTGTTACCCCCATTATCTTAAGTACATTTCCTATAGATTGACTGTCACATTTATATGAGTTATTGTCTCTGTATAATATGTGTCTGATGTAATGCACTCCAACACCTTGTCCTACTTACTTGGGATGAGTAGCACTATAAGAGAAATTAAATACACATGAGAGAGGGTCTATGTGAAGAGGAGGTCACCATTGGAGGGTGATAGCAAGGCCGGACTGGCTGGACCGGGCATCGGGCATTTCCCTGGGAGGCTGGAAAGGAGGGGGGGAGAGGAGTGGTTTTGTTACCACAAAAACATCTGCACATTTGCTCAAAGCTGTGCGCATACTGAAAAACCATGAAGTGCACAATTGCATCAACCGAATATAAACTTCTTTTTACTTGTACTTAAGTGGTTGTCTATTTACTTACTTTTATACTATTGCACGACCTCTTCTGTTGTGTCTGTAAAACTTAACTTTTGCCCTGAATTTTGACCTCCTGTCCTGAATTTTTGTCCTGAATTTTGACCCTTTATCCTGAATTTTTACCCTCACCATCCTGAATTTGCACTCATGCCAGTTGGTCACCCTATTTTCTGTGCCAGCACGTTGGTTTGTAGCTTCTGTTAAACAGTGTCTTCAGGAGAGGGCAGGGAGTGTGCATGAGGGCAGGGCGGCAGGCTCCCATTGTTCTGATGCAGAAGTGTTTTTTTAGCACTTCCCTTTCTTTCATGGAGTGTTCACGTGTGCTCATTGGTAGCGTGTTGCCAGCATCTGCACTTCTTAGGCCTTCTGCGCACGCCCTTGCCTCCACATGTCTGATAAACAATTGATTGCCGTCCTGTTCAGAATTGGTACTGTTAGACTGGGGATCTTTAGGCCTTCATTTGTGCACCAATTATGCTGAAGGGCCGGGCCACTTGTTAGAGGAGTGACAGGTAAATAAGGGGTTAAATCATGAACAATTGTGGTTTTTCGGACTAAAATTCAAAGAAAACACGCAGAAAAAAATAGGCGGCGAGGTAGAAATTTACAAATCACATGTTGTCCTGCTATTTATACCACGGCTAAGTGGCGGCATTTCATGAAGGGTAGCATCAGCCAAATCGTCCTTTACAACACACAGCATGTAGCACTCCAGGCTTGTAGTTTGGGCAAGGCGGAGGTGGGAGCACTCCCACCTCCCGTAAGGGTCCCATAGGCGGCGTACGGAGGGGCATGAACCGGAAGCACTAAAGTTCACGAGGGCGCCCAACATTGGGGCATGACCGGTTTAGACTGGCCTGGCCCGTGCCTCCCCTTAAAAGGGGGTGCGGGAGCACAACAGTCTCTTGTTCTGTTGCTCCCCGCAGGCACAGCACCCGGGCCACCAGTGGCCCGTAATTTGTTTTCTTTTTTCCCGCTGCAGGTTACGGAAGACCGAGGAGGCGACCTACGGTTTGTTGCCTTTGTTGGAAGATAATGGGCAGAGTGGAGCGGGCCGGCTGTGAGCAGCGCAGGAGCAACGGAGGAGTATACTGCGGGGCTGCTGAAAACTTGTAAGCGCAGATGGCTAACGCGCGGCCGGCTTGAGGAGAGTAGGCCGCTGTGGCGTGATCAGCTGTGTGTGAGGTAATCGGTGCATGTGTAAAGCGCACCAATTTCTTTTGCATTTAGTGAGTCTGAAGAGAAGTTTTCTTACCGGTGCGCTTTCAGCCCTGCGCACTCCTCTTCTAACCAAGCCTGTCTATTTATGGTGCTATAAGGGAACCAGTGAAGCAGGCCTCACCCGTGCTCTGGAGCCCCTATTTTATTAACTGCAAGATAAGTTTAACAGGCATAACATGTTCCAGCATAGGGTGTCCTTTAAGAAGTCCCCTATTCTTTCATGCGACTGAGCATGTACACGAGGTACTACGGTACGTTACAGGGGCAAGCGTCCACATCCTGTGATTCTGAGCAAATCACTTAATCACCCCGTGCCTGAATGTGTACTGTAAATCCGGTGCTCAGGTAAAGCGCTCCAATACCTTCGGGTCGAGTTTGCGCTATATAAATATGAAACATTTTCGAATAGTTTGGTCAACTGCAATTCCTGCTTCACGCCGGGGTAAGGATGACCTTTGAGCTTGTATGGCGTGCACTTCTCTAACCTTGAGGAGGGACCCTGTCGTTTGCTTGACGTTTGATTTGACCCTAAGCTTGGGCGACCGTTTCTGTGTGTTTGGACTGGTATATCCGCACCGTATTGGTGGCTGTTGATGCTTCGGTGACTTCTGAGCAAGGCACTGAGGTTGAGCACCACCTTGCACCCATAACCTTAGCGCACTTCGGTCCGATAATTTCCTTCTTTCAAATACATAAATGTATTAAAATTTGAGAACACTCTGGGAGTTGAAATTAATTTATTCGTATTATGCCTTATAATAATCACATAAATAAACATTGCAGGAGAACGTTTTGTACATTTCCATCAGACCTCAATCTGTGTTTCCCTTAAGCCCTCCTTAACAACTGTGCGAGGCGCTTGAAAACATGACTTTAGAAACCAGCTGCTTCCCTGCACCGTGAGCCTGTTGTACATAAGTGGAAACTTTAGCCCATGTGTTTCGAGACAGATTTGGCAGTGCGCCTGGTCATCTAGCGAATTGTGGGCTGCTGCTGCAGACCCGTGACTAGATGCAGCCCGTAGCATGTCTGGACCGCGAAGGAATAAACGTGGAAATATATGAATAGGAATTTTTAATTATGTTTCTCTTTTTAATCTCTAGTAAAGCATTTAGTGATTTGTTTAGTTGACATCTGATGCCAGTGTACATGTGTTCCTGGCATATAGGTGAGTCGTGTGGGTTTGTTTTTCGTGCCAAATAGACTAGCAGTGTTTTCCCCTCAGCTGCACTTCCACTAACTGCTGTGAAGTCTGGGTCGCATAACCAGTTTGTTGCTACCGCCCTCACATAAAACGTTTTACCATGCATCCCTCTGCTACAAGCTAGTGCTGTGTGCCAGCACTGCCGCCAGTGTGGTGGTATTTTGCCAGTGATAGTGTTGCTCATAGTAGGGGTTTCATTTTTTATTAGCCTGCCTCTGTGTAACATAGGAGGTTATCATCGGGCAGCCATTCATCGGATGTAATGTCAGTTTTGAGATCGCTTCGTTAGCTGTTTTGAAATTTCACTGAAAGTTTGATTCAATGGGGTTTCACTTTTTATAATGGCCTGCCTCTGTGTAATTACTGACGCGCTGTATGTGTACGCGGACCAAGCCCTCGACCAGAGACTTGTCATGTGGTTTTAATGACTCGGAATTAAATTTGGGTAGCAGCAGAGCTCTGAAAAGTTTGTTTTTTATGTTTTAACTTCTTTAAATATGATTCTGTACTAGTATGAAAGGTGGCATGCTAGAACTGGATTGATATCAAAAGCAATTTTAGCTGTTGATACTAAATGGCAAAAAAGAGAAAATAAAAAAGTCACACCTTTTGGCATGCGTGCCTTTGCTGCAAGCCAGTGCTGTGGGCACAGCCGCCAGTATTGTGTTATTTATGCACGTGATAGTGTGCCTATGTAGGCCATAGGCAGCCATTTGTCGGGTGCAACAGCAGTTTTTTTTAGATCACTTCAATGGCTGCTTAGAAACTTCACAGTAAGTTTAATTTGAAAGGGGTTCACTTTTGTTTTAATAGCCTGCCTCTGTAATTACTGACATGCTGTATGTATGCCCATCGTAGGTTGTCATCGGGCAGCCATTTGTCGGGGGTAACATCAGTGTTGAGATCACTTCAATAGCGGCTTAGAAACTTCACAGAAAGTTTAATTTCAAAGGGGTTCACTTTTTTAGTAGCCTGCCTCTGTACTTACTGATGCGCTGTAAGTATGCCCATAGTAGGTTATCATTGGGCAGCCATTTGTTGGGTGTAACATCGGTGTTGAGATCACTGCAATAGCTGCTAAGAAACTTCACAGAAAGTTTCATCTAAAAAGGGGTTTCACTTGTTTAAGAGCCTGTCTCTGGGTAATTACTGATGCGCTGTATGTATACGTGGGCCAGGCCCTCGAGCAAAGATTTGTTCATGTGGTCAGGTGGTGTCTACACCGTGTTTGAAGGAGTAAGGCTGGAGGTTGCATAATCTCCCGGTGCCTAACAAATATGAATGTGTCCTCATATAATGCGATAAAGCTATGCTAAAGTGCTCCCAACACCATGTCTTATTTCAGCTATGCTATTTGTCAAATACGCTTTGAGTCCCTCGGCTTCGGGTCAGCCAGCCCTGAAATGAGCCGACATACTCTTATACTATTCGTAACACCGAGGGTAATTACTAACAAAAAACATGGAAATTAGAATTTCACTCGGCCAGATGGCTGTTATAAACCACTGGTGAAAATGCTAGCAAACTAAGGATCCTGCATGTGGGAGGCCATTTGGTGACCAATTTGGCGGACTGTGATTTTAATGAGGGTATGTCTCCTTGTCAAAGACTAAGGTACATGGTAGCAGTCAAAATGCCCTCGGCACGAGTCGGCGCAGATCTTGTGATCAGGCCCCAATTTTGAAGTGGGCGCGAGTGGGTCTCAGCCTGTCATGGCTAGATTTCAATGGCCACCATGTACCGCAACTGGTGCTACGCTAGCGCTCTCATTGAAAAGTCTGATTTCAATGTGCCGCAGGTTATGCAACTGATACTACGCTAGCACTCTCATTTGGAAGTGTGAGGTACTGGTACTAGGCTTAGCGCTCTCAAAGTCTCTCTGAAAATCTGATGTTCTTCAGGTAATACAGCTGGATATGCTAGGCGCTCTTAATTGGATTTTGATTACAATATTCCTTACGTAATGCAACTGGTGCTATGCTAGGCATTTTAATTTAATTGGAAGTTTGATTTCAATAGAAAGGTGCCGAGTTTGTGCCAGACGCTCTCATTGAAAGTCACACGCATTGTTCCCTATGTAGGCTAATCTAAACGGTCAGAATTGAAAGTCTGATTTCAATGTCCCGCAAGTAAATGCACCTGGTGCTATGCTAGGCGCTCTTATTTGGTAATATGATTTTCAATGTGCCTCACCTAATGCAAATGGCACTATGCAGGCTATGCTAAGCGGTCAGAACTGAAAGTCTGATTTCAACGTTCTTCAGGTAAATGTAACCGGTGCTATGCTAGGCGCTCCTAATTAGTAATATGATTTTCAATGTTCCTTTACTTAATGCAAATGGCGCTGTGCTGGGCGCTCTCATTGCAAGTCACATGCAACGCTCCTTATGTCAATGTAAAGTTTTAAAAGCCCTGCTTCAAGTCAGCCAGCAAGGTATATATATGTATATGGTATATTACCCGTTATTCTTATAGTTCCACAAACAAAGCCTAGCGAATGCAAACATATCCCTGCTTGTTAAAACGTGTAGATAGCCTGGTTAGCTCACTCTAATTGCAAGCCACAATTTTGTGGTAGAAATTGCTCATGGAGTACGAATGTGTCTGGTCAATATGAAGCGCGAGGAAAGCAATGCTGCGCATCCATGAAGGGTCCATTAGTTTGCCACGGGATGGTCATTGACGTTTTTTCCAGAGCAAAGCATGACTGCTTACTATGGGCACTACATCAAGACATTCCAAGCCGGGGTGATGTCACGTCAATATACTCCAAGTCTTTGATGTCAGTCTCGCGAGGCACCTGCCTCTGTTTGGTCAATTACATACAGTATCGGTACTTGTAATGTCACTATATCCCAGGCCTTAGACCTTCAAGAGTTCCCTAGGCACGCGTGGGCGGTTACAAATGTGAATTAGGAATCTGTCAAGTAGCCATAGGCACGCGGTGCTGTTACAAATATGAATAGGAATTAGGAGTCTGTTGTCAAGTAGCATCTATGCACCCATCGCAGGGACGCGAATGCATTGGAAGCTGGTTAATGCACACATCTCTGCACCTGTGTGCTGGTGCATGTTCACAAGATATGCCTGTGGTTTGTCACACAGTACCTATGCACCCTTGTGCTCATACACTCGTGATCACTTATGTATTGTATCACACAGTATTTCGGCACCCTTGGGCCTGAACGCTTAGGCATTAGTATGTCTGTATCATGTCACACGGTACCTATGTGCCCTTTTGTGCTTGTGCAATCAAGCTTTATTTGCCTGGGGTTCGTCACCCCCCTTTGTGCTCGTCTAGAGTGTGAGAGCGTTATGTAAGAGAAGAGAAAGATAAAAACAGAAATTGATAAGAAATTAAGCCAGAAACGACTAATAGATTAAAAGGGTGATGGTATCAAAGAGAGAAAAAAAGTGACAAGAAGAGACAGTAAAGAATGATGAACGCATTTAATGGCAAATGATTAGAAAATGACAAATATCAGGAAACTATTGGCATGTTTTATACTTTTTTAAATAGGCTTTTGATAATGGTGTGTGTCACTGAACAATGTTGACGTGTGACATGGGAGACTCTAAGTGTCAGTACTGGGATACAGGTTCACGGTACAGGTCAGAATGGAGGTACATTGAGCAAGGCATGGCTGTGGTTTGGCATGCCAGTCCTGAATTTCCAAGATAGCTTTGCTAAAGTATCATAGCCATGATTATAGGTGTGCGAAATTCATTCAATTTGACTTACACGTGAAATATTGGGAAACTTACATGAAAGTATACAAAATGCAAATCTGTCATTTATTGATTTATTTTAAAGTGAAATGCATCCTGGTGTTAATTGTTGATGCAAGGACATATGGAATGCTAAAACAAAAACATAACTTGAAAAACACAGATGCACTAAACAATAGCTACTCCTGTTGTTCAAATTGTTTTCATGCTTTACTTTTGCCATAATTGGCAGCTTAATTACACATTACAATGTGTGTAATTTTGGGAATTTTGCTTAACAAGTTTAACACGAGGTTCCTGAAGTCAAGCAAATTACGCCAGCGTAGATTCCATTTTGTCCGGGTCTAGCCATGACCTATCATGCTATCAGTCAATAATACTGGGACCCATGTATACAGTGTAGTAGATCAGTGTCCCTCAACGGTGATATGCAGCAGGTCTAGCTATTCTGGAACTAGGATGTACACAAATGCACATTTTTCAGTGAACCCTAGCGATGACAGGCTGGCGCCCATACTCTGCATGTACAGAGACCATCCAAGAGTGTGAAAGAAGTTAGAAGGTGAGATCAACCAAAATATCTCCCAGGGTGAAAACTGAAAGTGTACTTCAATATTGCTTTTATTGTAGTGCCCAGCTCCTCACTCACTTTTACTCACCCCAACATTCTCATCTCTACAGCACTAATTTATTGATTTCTCACATCCAAACCTTGTCTTTCTATTTCACCTTCATCACTCTGTTCACCCTCTACTGCTCCCTTTCTCTGCTTTTCTTGATTGCACCTTCTTCCCTCCTTTCACTAGCCCTACTCCTTTGCACTTACCCACAAACTCTTTTCTTGTTATGCCACCCTTCTCTATCACACAGCCTTCTTCTCTCATGCTTCATCTTATCACTCTCTCTCCACCTCACTGAACCTTTGTGAGGATTTATGCTACTCTAAATGAATCAACATTTTTCTCTACCAATCACCTTTAGGGATGGTGCCAGATTTGCAGCTTGTATTAACAATATGATATCTCCTGCTGGATGGAAAACGAGTCATCAAACAATATTTCCTTCCCCAATATTCCCTACAACACCCTACCCGGTCACACACAGTATATTCTCTTTCTAACATCTCTCTTTTTATTTTGAACTCTCTTTTCCCTCCTTACACAGTTTATGCTCGCATTCCTTATTGCTTATTGCACCCTCACGCATTTCACATGCTCCATCACTGGCAGTCACCCTGGTCAATGTGAAACATGGGTACTCAGTTGTAAAAAAGAAGCAAAATAAAAAGTTGAGTCTTTAGTTTCCATTTATTAGAGTTTTCTTATGTAGCTGAAACTTATGGGATGAATGTTATTTGGAGCAGCCCACCCATCTCCTAAATAACTATACTCAAGTCGGGTAAAAATACGACATCTTCAAGAAAGATTTCAATGCACGTGCACTGCATGGTCAATCACAGGAGGTGGCCATGGCAGGAAGGACGTTAATATAGCCATTCTCTTTAAAGTCAGGGATACAATATGACTTTGACGTCACTTCCTGTGATGTTATTCTACGTGATGTCATTGAACACTGGCTATTCTAATTTGCCCCCCGAGCATTTTTTGGGGACTTGTGCCCTTCGAACAAGCTACATGTATTCAGTGATCCCGCAATCTACATTTAAACATTTGTTCTCTGTTTCTGAATTGTTAAGCTTCTGAACCGGAAAGGGAAGTTGACGTGTGCCGGTGATTTGTGTAAAGCAGTTTATTCATTGTGTGTGTAAGTTATGACTCTGTTGGTCATTTATTCTACCTATTCCAAAGAGACGGCTCTCATCAGGAGAATTCTTCAACGACTTCAGGGCATTTTGAAGTAATTGTGATACAGTTTGACCACTCGTTTTCTCTGAAGTGCAAATTGCATAGCTCAGTGACAAAAGCGATTGATTCTTGAGCGGCCACGTCATGACGCCCGCGTTCCATCGGCACAAAGCGTCTGCTTGGCCCCAGCGCCGAGAGCTCGCATACAATGCATACAAATATATCAGGAGATTCAGGGTGGACAAAGGCACGATTTTTTCCAGCGGGCGCCATCAGTCATTTCTTTTAACAGAGTGCCTGGCATGAGTACATGAATGCTACAATCTCAATGTCATGGCAACACAAATGAAACGTAGGGACCAGGATTCGAGTCATAAGGGAAGCACAAGGCGAGAAAGATAAGCTTCAGAAGATCAAAAGAAGGAAAATGAATGGACAATATCTTAGAGATGGAACTTGTCGGCCTACACTTTTTGTCCAGTATAAAATCGCAATCGGATGTTTGATAGCAGCAAGCGTGATCATAAGTGAAAGAGCGGACATTGATAGATTTAAACGTGTTGCAATATTAAACAAAGTGGAATCGGGAAATAGCGACTGGGCTTTCTAGAACGGTGCGTGAACGCAGATAACAATGCCTCCTACAAACCATTGGCATGAAGAAGTTTATTGCCCCCCTTGGCACTCAATTTGGAACTGGCATAGCAAATGTTCCATTAGTGTTGGGCAATTTTGCACTAACCTTAAAATAACATTTCAACCAATGAATTGATACAAATAAGCCATTTTGCTCTGATCAGAAGGTGTGCATATCGATATTAAACTGGGTATTTGTTGCAACTGTGCCTACAAAATTTCGAACCTGCCAATTCACACGGTACCACCGTGTGACACACGATATCGGCTTCCATCACACCGTCACTGGGTCAAGAGCCGATGTCAAACGGTGGCAAGGAAAACAAGCTGAAAAGCACTGTAAATAGTGGTTTTCCAGCTTGTTTTTGGAGGATTGAACTGCCGAGGTCCATTAATTGGTGAGAAAACGCCCCTAAGACATCGACAACAACCTCAGCAAGCTTTTTTTAGGGAGGGTGAGCGCTTGGGAGTGGGTGGGGTTCAAAAGTGTCTTGTAAGCCTCGCCCCCTTCAAGGCCCCGCCCCCTCCTCGCATGGTGAGATTTCTGTTCAAGTTGGCAGGTATGATATTTCCTGGAATTGGTGCAACATATCCCATAACTAGTACACCGACACAGACTTAGCAGACATTTCACTGCAGGGCAAGCACAATTCATTCTCAATGCTAATGCTTGCCCCCCTGAATCCTGTTTCTTATTTTTCTTTTTTCAGGCAGTTGTTAGGCACTGCAGTAAAATGTCAGTGGGCAAACAAAAATAAAATGTAATATCTGCATGCCCCGGCACTCATGATCTGGCCTCCTCGGTTTATATGGCAAATTCAACATGACAAATATGACACCAAAAGGAACAGAAAAAGGCAGAAGTGGAATAAGAGGTTCTAACACAAAATGGAAGTCTCAACTGGTTAGGGCAATGCGGCTATTGCGGTAGCTCTGCAGGATTATTATGCACAACCATGCCTCTTTATATTTGTGGCAAACATCATTACCCATGTCTTACCATATTTATATCTGTTTATGTCTGTTTGTATGTCTGAAGCTGCAGAAGCATGAATCAGAGGGTTGCAAGAATCTTGCAGAAATAAGAAACTATAGAGATAAAGAGGAACAAATGTGAATAATCAAACACATTTTGCTTCATTTTATAATGTGCAGTTCAAAATGAGTTTATTTTTATTTAACTAAAACATTTTACCATAAACTTCACGCGCTTTACTACAGAGGAGAATAAGGAGAGAAGAGAAGAGAAAGCTTTTATCACCAAGACTGCACCTCAAAGGCAATAGGTATAAAAAGATTAAAGAGTGCAGAATCTAGATGTGGTACTGAATGACCCTTCTTGGTATAGGCTGATATGCAGTCATATGACTGGAGAATCATAAATGGGAAAAAAGCTCATCATTGGGCTGTAAGGTTTTCTATTGTGGTCCAGGGGCAGTTGCACACACTTAGGCACAGATTTATTGGCATTTTGCGTCATGGTGGGCCACTGTTTTGGTGCAGCCACAAGGAAAATGGCTAGCCTCAAAAGCAAGGGTTAATTTGCGTCACCTTGCATGGCTTTGCAAAAAAAAAAGTTATACAATGCAGTGCAAAGGCAGTACACCTGGGTTTGAGCCAAAATGGTGTGCCTATCCGAGAGAGGCATAATGGGAAGATATGTCTTCATTTTCCGTGTAACGTCCTCTTTCCATGTGTGCCTCATGCTGCAGCACACATAGCAAGAGGATTATGCCTTTCAGGATTGTTTTTCAAAAATAATCTGCCACATATTGCACCTCCCATTGCACCATGGCACAAGGGTGCCTGCATTGACATTAGGCTGCCTTAAGTAAGCCAATGCTATGAGAGTGTAGAAGTGCATTATATTTTAGTAGATATGGCGCATTTCTGCTCTCTCCCTTTCAGGTTCCCTTGCTTCTCTGCGTTGCTTGAAAGTTTATTAAGTCCCAGTCATAATATGCAAGTACTCCCTGTTAGAAATGGGATTTTTGGTAGGCTAGGGCATGTGCGAAGCCAGGCAGAAACCACTACTCTAGTCAGGATAAGGGAGTTACACTCCTAAAATAACCCCTGCTCACCCCCTTGGTAGCTTGTCATGAGCAGTCAGGCTTATCTTAGAGGCAGTGTGTAAAGCATTTGCACATAGCCAACAGTAATACAGTGTAAGAATAACAAAAGGACACCACACCAGTTTAGAAAAATATCCAAAATTAGTATATACTTAAGACAAGACCAAAAGCAATACAAATCCACAATACAGTACTTAAAAATCTTCAGTTATCAAAAAATTCTTGGAAAACAGTTCCTTGATGTCGATAGCTTCGTCCGGGGCTATCACTACGTCGTGAGCAAACAAATCCAAACAGTTCTGGCTGACTGCGGCGTTGCGGGCCAGCTACGGTGTCGGGAAGACCCACAAACAGTACCTTTTAGAAATGCAGGGTGTCGGCGAACTCTCGTTGAGCTTCTGAAAGCACTGCGTCCGCAGGCATCGGTTCCAGAGGTCGGTGCAGGAGTTGTCGGGGCCCTTGAAGTCACACGTGTTGCAGATCGAACTCCTCTCTGTTGAAGTCAGGAGCGCTGGCGTCGGCAGACGTCAGGTGCTGCGGTGCGAAGTGCAGCAGTGCGGCGTGCAGTGCCCTCAGGTCGCGGTGCCAGCAGTGGCTCCGTGGCGGTATCAGATGGCGTCCTCGGTGAGGCCAGGGTCGCGGTGCGAAGTGAATGCGGTGTTCGTCGCTTTGCTGGTAGGTCGCGGTGCAAGCAGCATCGCCGTCGATGCTGAAGTATGTCATCAGCTGACGAACTGGAATCGATGGCGTCGGAGTCGGTAGGCCAAGGCTGCAGAGTGGAATGAGAGCGGTTTGTCATGTAACTTTACAAGTGGAGCCCTGGAACCACGGTGCAAGCAGCAGCGTCAATTTCGGCGTGGAGCGTCGTCGTCGGGGATACCAAGGTGTCGTCGTGAAGCGAGGCGGTGCGGAGTGCGGGGCTCACAGGTCGTGGTGCGAGCAGCGGCTCAGTGGCGGCATCAGCAGGCGGCGTTGGTGAGACCAGGGTCGCGGAGCAGTGATGCCTTCAGGACACGGAGTCGGCAGCGGCATCGTAGATGGCATCGGTTGCTTTTTCTTCTGTTGCAGCACAAAACACACAGTCCCCAGTGCTGAGAGCAGAAGAGCTTGAAATCTTTGCTGTTCCTGAGAGTTTTTGAACAGGGGGCAAGCTCTACCTCGAGCCCTTGGAGAAACTCACAAAAGTAGATTGCAGAAAGTTCAGTCCAGTCCTTTCACTGCCCAAGACAGAAGCAGCCACTGCAGGCCAACACAGCGAAGCACACAGCAATGTGGTAGTTCCTCCTCATAGCTTCTCCAGCTCTTCTTCTTGGCAATCTTCTTGGTCCAAAAGAGTTCTAACATTCAGGGGTCTGGGCCCCAATATTTATATCCCAAAATCCTTTGATCTCTTAGGCAGGGAGTGTCTGTGCCCAGCCAGAACCAGTTCGGCCTTCTCTGGTGTGACTTCCTGGCAGAAGGTGGAGACGGCATGGTCAGAGGCAGACCAGGCCCTTTGATTTGCAAGGAAATCTCCTCCCCCCTTCCCCAATTGCAGCCCAGGTCTATCCAGCCCTTTCCTGACCCACCTAGTCTATCTGGATCCACTCCTGCTCCCCAGCCTTCTGTCATCCAAAACTCAGACAGGCAATCCACATTCCAGCCGATGCACACAGGATGACTGAGCAAGAAAATACCTACTTTCTAAATGGTATTTTCAAACACAGTATGTAAAAATCACCTTCACTAGAAGATTCATCTTTAGATTCTGAGTTCAGGCATACTAAACTTTATTTTCCTACCTAATTCCCCGGGCCAGTTCTGTTTATAAGATGTTATAAACAAACTCCCCATTCTGTCCTATGGGGAACAGGTAGCCTTGCAATAGCGAGAAATGAAATTGGCTGTAATTCACTATCAGGACGAGACACACACACCAGGGCATGTCCTACCTTTCACATACACTGCACCCGGCCCACAGGGGTACCTTGGGCCTACCTTAGGGTTGGTTGACATGTAAGAAAAGGGAAGGTGAGGGACGGGCAAGTGTGTGCACTGGCCAAGTCAACATGCAGTTACAAACTGCGTGCAGACTCCGCAATGGTGGGTCTGAGTTACCTTTTCTGGGCTACTCACGTGGGTGGCACAATCAGTGCTGCAGACCCACTAGCAGCATTTGATTCACAGGCCCTGGCACACTCAGTGCACTTTACTAGGGACTAACAAGTAAATCAAATATCCAATCATGGAAACACCAATCCATAACACAGTTTACCACAGGAGCACTTGAACTTTACCACTGATCAGCAGTGAGAAAAGTGCGCAGAAACACTACGCCAGCAAAAACAGAGTCCAAACCGGGAGGTGAGAAAGCAAGAACACAGGGGAAACACGCCAAAAGATACCAAGTCTAACACTCCCTATTACCATTTTACGCTTACAAAGCAGTGTAACTAGCAGTCAAAGATTACACCAGGAGGTGAACTAGGATTAGAAACCTAGAAACAGTATGAAGCTTTAAATAACACTTATTATCTTGATATCCAAACACCTCTATGCTTCAGAAAAGAAAATTACTTTATATACTGGAAAACAAAATGTCTACTCATTAAATGAAGATAATCATAAAAAAAAACACAAGAGACCTTCTGGGTCAGAGAACCAACCCCAAATGTGTTCGTAGCTCCTAGGTGCACAATGCTAAAATGTAGATTAATATTGAACCCGGTAGCTAATGCTATCCTGTGTTTGCACCGTGTCAGTTTCAACATGATTGGGTTTTGTTTACTTCAAAGTCTTTGCAGATTGCTTTTGCTTACAATTCTTGAGGTTTGGGTATGCAGTGAATGCAGATAACCAGCATGTTCCCCTCTAACAGTCCTAAAATATAAGTAGAAAGAGCCCACCAACTCATCACTCAAGCAATGAAGGGCCTACCCTTCAAATTATTCTTGTAGGTGCCTGTGTAAGTTCTTCTCGGTGGTTTCCATGGGCGTCTGGCTTGTCACGTTCTTCCCTCGCCAGTTGGAAGCATAAGTGCAGTTGCTGGACTCCAAAGTCCAGTAGCCGCTAAGCCATGGGGGGGGGGGGACTGTAGCTGCGAAGGTTGCCATATACCCATAGGTGTCCCTTAGATTGACAGATGGGGCTATGGGAGGGGCTACGGGAGGCTCTATTTCAAAATTCATACTTCACTGTAGACATTTTCTGGTGGGGGGGCACAGGGAATCTCAATGGCTAGTCGACTTTTGTATTATCTTCCTAACTGTAGCTGTTAAGGAAATATTAAAGTTCAAAGCCGCAGTCAAGAACACCAATGTTCTTGACTGGGG
The DNA here is from genome assembly GCF_964204655.1 of Triturus cristatus. Lineage (NCBI taxonomy): Eukaryota > Metazoa > Chordata > Amphibia > Caudata > Salamandridae > Triturus > Triturus cristatus. The sequence goes on from NC_140585.1 coordinate 622,951,728, forward strand.
CTTCGAACTTTAATATTTGCTTAACAGCTACAGTTAGGAAGATACTTCAAATGGTTCGAGAATCATTGTGACCTCCTGGAGCTAGCTGCAACCAGGGGTCAAGAATCTTCAAGACTCCCAAGTAATGGCTGCAGGGGTAAATACAGCACCCAAGGGATATCTGGAGTGTTACAGAAGATGAAGGATGGACCTTTGTCAATTTGTGATGGCAATGAAGTAGCTTATCAACCCGTATCGAGTTCCAGGTTCATGGACAGCTAGCTGGGGATGATCTATTAATTCCTGGGCAGTATCAGTCCATCAAGATGGCCTTCAAATTAATACCACGGGTGACCATGCATTGTCTGCAGTCAATGAATCAGATCATTTTCTTTTGGCAGGAGAAATCCAGCTCCTTGATCAGGCAGTTAAGTATATCTTTCTCTCAACAAGCCCAGGGACAAGCCAAAATAGCAGACTTCCCAGATGTAGGATCAGTCTAGAAGGAAAGTGACAGTACAGCAGCAGTTCCACTACTCTATCATCATTAGTGTTCTCTCTTGTGCTTCTGTACACATTCTCCTTAATTGGCGACAAGTAGATATATTGAGCAACTTACTGGTCAAGGGGGTCAGTATATAACTTTGTTTGATGTAAAAGCCTGACAATCTAGCAGTCTGTAATTTTGGAATATGTAGAAATCCCTCTAATCTATGATTCACATGATCCTGGTGTGATATTATGCCCAGGCTGTGCAGCACTGCTTCTCCTACTGCAACTGATGCAGCATGGCTCAAATGAAATGTGGGCTAGCTCTAGATATGGAAGCCATTTCCAAACTGCAGCCTCCCTCCCTCCAACAAAGGAAACTGGTATATGTATGTAGGCAGGAGTCGATGTTCCAAATTGGCATGCTGCTTAAGTTCCCAAAATGGACATTGGCAGTCAAGCACCAAGTAGATATCCTTTCATGCAGACCATGTCTACGGAGTCCGATGAGCACCATGATATTTCTGTCCAAGCACCCATGTGAAACTACACAGTCATTCACACACACACCTTGGGGCTGTTGGAGGCAAATCCTTCTGGAAACAGATAAAAAGTTCTGTGCCTCAGGTTATAATCTTATGTTGACACGATTGAGAGTCTTTTATAGTCTCTAGAGATTGGATAGTAGTTAGCATTGCAAGGCGAGAAGCACTCTGAGTGCCCCTCAATATCAGAGCTGTGATCTGATGTCTCAGTCAGTAAATGTGAGTATCCTTGGTGGATCTGCATGATTGTCGAGACTAGTGAAGAAAAACTGTTTGGGAAAGGCAGAACATGTGGAAAGCAGCCTTGCAAGTAATTTTGCCCAACATGGTAAATAATTTGGAACAGTTTGTGTGAAATTACAGCAGTCAGATTAGGGATGGGTTGATGAGGAAGAGTTAGAAAAGAAAATCTTTGCAATGTTTTAGAATAAAGGCGACAGACCTACCAAAGATTGTTAGGAAGTTGGAAGAAAAGTAAGCCCAGTTTGGGTGTAGTAGTTAAAACCTGTTTTGTTGGCTTACTTTCTGAGTGGTAGATCTTACGATTTTGAAAATATTGTGGTCAATATGTTAACAGCCTGCTTCAATATGTACAAGTTCGATCTCTTGAAGAATAGAAATGATTCCTCAATTCTTTGAACATTGATGGCTGCTCTCAAATTAGTTGGCTTCAACTGAATATTTGACTTATATTTCAAGACGCTCCACAGTTTTTTTCTTCCTCCATCATGGAGATGTTACTGATGACACACAACACACATATTTTCAGTCAAAATCGTTGCCTTATGACATTCATCTGTAATAATCTCACCACCATTTCTTCAGCACTTTTGCAACCAAGCTCCACAAGGTTGCACCTTCATCACCACACCAACCCTCTTAATTTGCATTTATTTCATAGTTACATTGCATGGTGCAACATTTCAGTCACCTCTGAAAAAATCAGACATTACTTTATAACTAAAAAGTGCACATACAGTAAATTGCCCTGCCTGTTAAATGTTTACAACACCCTCAATAAAGATGTTTGTGTGCATGGAGAATAACCTTCTTCACCCTTACTGTTTCAGAGGGAGAAATCCTGCGGTTTAAGGGCAGAGCCCTATTCATTTCTCTGGCTGCAATGGATTCTTATTGCTTCTCATTAACTTAATCTTCTGATACTCAGGGTTGTTTACAAGATCGAGGTGATCTCCCATTCCCACTCTTCATGAGGAATAAGTCTTGCCTTATGTTTCCTCTCCACTGCTCATTTGCTGATGCTTTCTTGATAACTGTACTTGACAGTACTGGTTTTCCACATGAAAAGACCGGGATCCAACAACAGGGATTATCTGTCAAATGAGGTGGCTTTAGTCCTCCAAGAATCATAGAGACCAGCAACGTTTAAGTACTTCAAACAACATCAGTGATTCTTCTATTGTATTCTATTCAAATCCCTGACCTGTAGACACTCCTGCAGCCATCTAAGATCCTGTATTTTCTGAGTTAAAGGGTTAATCTGGATCCTTCAGTCTGTCTTCTCAGGGGGCAACTAATGTCTTTTCTAATATTCATGGATCAACAGGAATGACTTGGTATAATGGAACCCTGCATATCTATCTGTTAAAAAAGGTTTTGACATGTCTAGAGCTACTGTGTGATGAAAGTATCATCTTGTAATCTTTCTTTGGTACAGCTGGCTCTTAGTACACCTTCGTCAAGCTTTTATTGGAGATTCCTTTGAGCCTGTGATCTGCCGAGGTAATTCCACAACTAAATGATTGGGAAGTTACATTAAGTTTGTCTTTTGCATAGTGCAGCTATAATCCATTGGGGTTTCTCAAAACTTCCACAAAATAGAAAGCACAGATATACTTAATTCAGAGAATATCCAGACACACAGACTGAAAAGAGGATGGTTTTAAGACATTTCCTAGAACAGTATTGATGAGAAGTTTAATGACCTGGAAAAGGGAGTTTTTTCCAAAAAGATGAGATGAGCTCCTCGATGGCCTATCTCGCACTGTCCATTTCAGGTGGCACAACTAGGAAAAGCCGGAAAGCTAGCATTGTGTTGTGTCCTTCAAACGTTGAAGTGAAGTGTCAGAAATATGTTATGAACAATACATGGGGTTGTAAACATCATATTTACATTGATGTGAAGGTAGTTGAGTGATCTAAATAGCAGCAATCATGACCAAAAACAATGCTCCCAAACATCAGGGAGGCAGGTCAGCAGTCTCATTTTGAACAGCTGTAGGCACTAGAAAATGTATTCCAAATATAGTATTTGAAAAAAGTTATAAAAGTTTGTTGCAGTGGTCAAGCCTAAAGCCCACAAGAGCTAGTAAGTAGCCCCAGTTGAAGCTATTAACCAAGGGTTGGTGCCTCACACTTTCCCAGCCTTCTGTCTCAGTCTCCCTTTCTTGAGGAATTGTGTAGCCATATTTCATTCAGGCCCAAAATGGGATGAAAGATTAATGTATCTCCCATGTATGGAGATCTCTTTAAGGCCTCAGAGTCCTTTTTCTTGCCTTTGCCTTGAGAAAATTATGGAAGAATCCACGAGTCACCCTCCCAGTTAATGGCTTCATAGCGTTATAGCCAAAGCCTACCGTTTTTCCGAGGTTGATCTCCCAGGACTCTTCCAGTGCAGGTTCACACTAAGATGGGGTCCTCACCTGCTATGTGATGTACACTTATCGTGTAGCCACTTGGGAGATCTCTCACATTTTTGTGACCTACAGATAGTGTTCATAAAATAGCAGTTGTTTAAATTGTATTATTAGCACATTGTCTTGATCTCTGTGGTTTGATACATGAAACCTCACAATAGCAGTTTATCTAGCTCTAGCTATTTTACTGATCAGTGGTCAATTACTAGTGTTTATATTTTCATGTAATAAGTATTGTAACAGTGAAGAATTAAGCAATGTTGATGTTATTTATATAGATTTTATAGAGCGCTCTTATACCCGAGGTCTCTTGGCGCTTAGTACAGGATACAGAACAGGAATGCAGTAAATAAAAGTTGATAAGGAGTTATTTAGAGAAAAACAATATCTTAAGTTATTTCCTAAAGGTCACATGAGAAATACAAGTTTTAAGATAAAATGGTAGGATGTTCCAGACCTTAGATGCCAGAACAGAAAAGGCTGTTCCACTAAATGAACATACTCAGCAGAAGCCCGTCCTACCTTGGAAGGTGCTTCATTGCTCCCGCGACCAGTCGCTCTCGGGAGGCTCTCAGCGGAGCATCGACGCTGAGAGCTCGCTCCCGGAGAGGCGACACAGGTTTTTGGCGGCCATTTTGGGGGTATTGGAGCGCGCGGATGCGCTCTAGTCTTCTACTTAAGGGGATGACGTCCCCTCCGCACAGCGGACGCGCATTGCGGACAGGCCGGACTCAGGCCGGAGTCATGCCAGAGTCCTGCCCGTCTGCGCTCGTCAGCGCGAAGGAAGCGCTAGGGGCTAGGGATGCTGCCCGGCGTTCTCTCTCCCCATCCTGTTCCCGAAGGTACTCAAAAGACTTTCTCACCTCTCTCAGACCTCCTATGTTAAAATGTCATCACAAGTGCACTCCTGTACACTTGTGTCGTGGTGTGCATTGTATATGTCTGAAAGAGTCGGCGCAAGCCATTAAGGTTCAAGACACTAACACTCGCTTGAAATCAGGGATACAAGAGCCCACATCCTCCCCGAAAGAATCAGGCTACCTTATTAATGCCCGTTCCCTGGTTAAAAACAATATAGCCTTTAGAGACTTCGTATCCCAAAGAAAACCCTTTTGGGTCTTCGTAACGGAAACGTGGGGTTCGGACTCAGCTGGCCCTGATCTGCTTAATGCTCTCCCTGACGGCTACACTATGGTAAGACAGGACAGAGAGGGCCGAAAAGGGGGTGGAATTGGCATTATATATAAGACTGCCTTTACCTGCCGTACTGAGTCTCTTCCCTCTCCACATAACACTTTTCAGGCTATGTTTTTCTCTCTCAGTTCCTCTCCCTCTGAAAATTTCTCAGGGATTCTTATCTATAGACCTCCAGGCCCTAGATCCTCGTTTTGTTCTGACCTTTTGGAAGTTATAGAGCCTTTTCTTAACAGGCCCTCCCTTACTATTCTTGGGGATTTTAATTTCCACCTGGAAAATAGTAATTCCAGTGACACGTCATCTCTTGTGGATCCATTGGCCTCTTTTAATCTACTCCAAAAAGTCTCTTCTCCTACTCACATTGCTGGTCACACATTGGATGGGGTGTTTACGAATGATTCTAGGTTAGAGGTCGGTCTTCTTCTTCCTCTCTCCTGGACTGATCATTATGCAGTCTCCATGAAATTCTCTTACCGTACCTCTTATGCTCTCAGAAAAGACACTAACTGCTGGGTGCAGAAGAGAAATTTCCGGAGCCTGACTGACCAATCCCTGGGCCCCTTTATAGCTAACTTTGAGTCCTTTCCCTCACAGGACATCGACTCATCAGCACGGGAACTTGCAAATACCATCGCGAAGGCAGTGGACTCCCTGGCCCCCCTTAAATCAGTATACTGTGCTAGGAAACGTCCTACGGCCCCTTGGTATTCTGACTCCCTTAGAACTCAGAGGCAGGCATGCAGGAGGCAAGAAAGGCTTTGGAGATCCCAGCCCGATGCCGAAGGCCGGACCATACATAGAAAGCTTCTTAAAATCTACAAAGCGGCGGTGCTGGATGAAAAACAATCCTATTTCTCCAACCTCACCTCCTCTCTTACCTCCCCCGGAGACTTGTTTAAAACTGTGGACACCTTATCTCTCATTCATCATCCTGACCCTATAGTCCCTTCACAAGAACTCTGTGATCAAATCTCCTCCTTTTTTCACACTAAAATTTTAAATATTCACACAGCCCTCCAGGCAGACAATCTTACACGGCCTTTCCCCTCGGTTTTGGGTAATACTGTTCCCCCTGCGGAAACTTATTCCAGTTTTCCTCCTCTTACAGCCCAGGACCTAGAGAGACTTTTGGACTCCCTCAAGTCAGGTTCGCCTCTTGACCCCTGCCCGCTTAAAATCTTAAAACCTTGTAAGGCTACCTTAATGCCCCCCATGCTGGCAGTCATGAATAGGGCCATATCCAGTGGGACTTTTCCATCCTCCTGGAAAACAGCCATTTTAAAGCCCCTTCTGAAGAAGACCACCTTGGACCCTGAGGCCTTAAAAAACTTTCGCCCCATTTCTCTGCTTCCTGCCCCGGCCAAGATGTTGGAGGCCCACCTGAATTTCCATCTCAGCTCCTTTCTGGATAAAACCCGCCAGCTTGATCCATCTCAGCATGGTTTCAGAAGGGAGCACAGCACTGAGTCAGCCCTTACGGTGGTGGTTAACAACATCCGTGCCAAGGTCGATAGGGGTCAGACTACGCTGCTGATCCTGCTCGACCTCACCGCGGCTTTTGACACCCTGTCCCCCTCCATCTTGGCCTCCCGTCTCAGTGATATGGGGGTGGAAGGTCTGGCCCCAGTCTGCTTACCTCCTTCCTCAGTAACAGGGAGCAAAGGGTCAAATTGGGTGACTTCCTCTCCACTGCTAAGCCTTTGCATTGTGGGGTCCCACAGGGCTCTTCCCTGCGCCCGACTCTTTTCAACGTTTATGTGGCCCCACTTGCTAGGCTTGTTAGATCTTTTGGTCTGGAAGTACTCTCGTACGCCGATGACACCCAAATTATGGTCTCCCTGTCTCAATCCATTGGATCTACAGCCCTAAATTTTAGGAACTGCATGGAGGCCGTGGCAGGCTGGATGACATCTAGTTTCCTAAAATTGAATGGGGAAAAAACGGAGATTCTGGTGTTCAGGAGTAATAACAAGGTGTGGTCAGCCGACTGGTGGCCATCGACTCTGGGAATCTGCCCCCAGCCCTCCCTGGCTGCCCGTAATCTGGGTGTCCTATTTGACACCTCTCTTACCTTTGACAAACAGGTAAATAGGACGGTTTCCACCTGCTGTGGGGTTTTAAGGGTGTTGAGAAAGCTCACCCACTACCTCACGCCCGACGCCCGCAAACTAGTCTCGGTTGCTCTTTTATCTTCGCGCCTGGACTATTGTAATGCCCTCTACCTCGGGATGAACAACAATCTGGTCCACCGGTTGCAAGTGGTTCAGAACGCGGCAGCAAGGTTCGTTGTTAATGCCCCTAGGCGTTCCTCGGGAACCACGATCAGGAAACATCTCCACTGGCTACCGGTGTATGCCAGGATAAAATTCAAAACTCTGACCCTTGTTCATCGGGCTCTCCATGACGCAGGGGCCGAGGGCATCAGGTCTCTCCTGTCCTACTACACCCCAGGCAGGGCTCTGCGATCCACCAGTCTAAAGTTGTTAACCGTCCCCCGGGTTGTGAAGGCAAGGTGGGGAGGCAGGGCCTTTTTCGCCCTTGCCCCCAGACTTTGGAATGAGCTTCCCCTTGACCTTAGGAATCAGGAATCCCCTATTTTGTTTCGTCGAGCACTTAAAACTCTGCTCTTCTCTGGGACATATCCCTAATGTTTCTTTCCTGCTACTTGACTGATTGTTTTTTACATCTTCTGCGCCTTGACGCCCTTGGGCAAAGTAGCGCAATACAAATCCCTTATCAATCAATCAATCAAGATCAGAAGAGGGCAAGGATTGCAGTGGGGAATATTTGCTAATTGCAGTTCAAGAAAAAAGGACACAGCTCCAGAAAGGTATGAATGCACTGTGCATACAACTTTGGAAGGCATTAATGGAGAGTCAATGAAGATGGTCTGAAGCTGGGCAAGTACTTGTTTGGATTTGGAGACTGCTTAAATTGTAAACTTGATGGTTCAATCTTAGATCAACTATAATCGCGGTATACGTTTCTTATTGAAGCCTGATATAATGGCCTGATTATAGCACAGCATTCATTTTACTGAGGTCCATTCTTCCTCATCACCACCCTACTCCCCTCCGATCATTTTGGTGGTGTGAGTGATGAATAGATATTAGGATTACTGCTGGTTAGGTGGTGATAGAGTAGAATAATTTAGCTCATATATATAGATATATATATATATATATATATATATATATATATATATATATATTACCTACTGGCGGTCGCCAGTAGGTAGTAATAGTTAGGACCACGTTTCCATAGGAAATCCGCAACATTCTATTTTGAATAACTTTGGCGCCGGTCGACGAATCCTCGCGAATATTTCAAAATAGGTGGGGCGCTATATATATATATATATATATATGCCAACATTTACACTAGACATTAACACAAAAATGCTTAATAGAATGAAATGTAGAAAAAGTTGCCTTTTCTTTAATGTGTAGCATGATTTTTGCAGTAAGCCCTCATGTGTATCGTAATTACACTACTAGGCCAGACTATGCCTGTTTCATCTTTCTTTCTTTCGGGTAATTATCTTATTAAAAAAACAAATGCTTTTAGGAAATGATGAACTATGCAATATTATTTGATAAATGATTCACACTTGATGTGTTTTAACATTTAATCTCTTTAGAATGTGCTGACTTTAAAAATGTATTTTCTTCTTTTCCTAAGCTACATCTTCTCATCATATTTAGTTAGTTTTCTAGCTGCCACATATTCACAATGCTGAATGTTGAATAGTATATTAATACAATAATGCTTACATGAAGATGTGAATCAGGACTTAATCAGATAGGTTACAAGTAAACTGTTTCTGCCTTTAGAATATTTCATTGTTATGCAGTGGAATACTGAACAGCTAATAGTTTAAACTGAATGGTTCTCTTGGGAACCCAGAGTGGAGCTAACGCACATAAATGTTTAGCAACTATGTTAACACTTGTAGGTAGCCCCTTGCCGACTTTGTAAGTTTACTGTTGAATTAAGGAAGAAGCAGCAGATCATGAGATGTTCCTTACTCATTGGCTTTAGATGGCCATAACACAAACATGGATTGTTACTTATGTTTTTGGGGTTTTATAATATGTGTGTTCCTAGTTAGAATTAGGGCAGTTCAGTCAAGGCAGTCTGGTCCATGCCATTTTTCTGTGACCATCCCTTTTCCCTTACCCTATTAGCTGTGAGCTACTGCTGACAGCGTTTTCTGTCGCTTACTACTTTATGGTTGTCCATTTCTTTGACTATTTTGGCTACTGCTGTCTCTATTTTCTCACATTAATTTTGAACAGTTGTTACTGCAACTGTTTGCTGATGCTGATTTGAGAGATGAGACTCAGATGAGCTTCTGGAACTACTCTTCATGAGGAGTTCGGCTTCAATCTGATTCTTTTTCAAAGGTCTTTTAAATCTTGCTCTTTTCCAAAAGGACACCTTGTGAGTTCAGGTAGGTTCTAATCTGGTTAGAGTAGAATAGGTATTTATTTCCTTTACGGGACATACTGTAATTTGCTTGATAGTCTCTAACCATGATTTTCTTAATAGTTCTGTAAATGGATTTATCTTACTAATTTGAATAGAGACCACAACATTATACTAAACTCTTATCGATAATTAAAGATTTTCAAACTGATCCAAAACTCTCATTATTGACTGAGCTAAATGAGTATATTGCTGATGTTCATTGAAATAATTGCAGAGAATAGGATTTCGGTGAAGAGCTGGAGACCCCTACTGTAAATTGGGGGATGAACTGATTAAATTAAAGAAACATCTTTCTGTGCCAGCAGAGGTAGAAGGTAACCCTTCTTCTACCCTCTCAAGAGTGGGGAAATTTGCAAAAGAGAAACTACATATTGGGTGGGTGGAGAAATAAAACACTAAATAATTCTCTATTTGCTAAGACGATGCCTGTCTCCAGGATGGGCTGCTCACATTTGATTCGAACTGAGAAAAGGAAATGTCTGCCTTATCATTTGGCATACGCAAATTGCAACTAAAAATCATGATTTCATTTTCTGCTAATTTTCTTTGAAGTGAAAACAAATTGTTCTAAAGAGAATTATAACTGAAGATCTAAACACTTAACTGCTGGTCCAAATTTGAAGAAAAATGGTTTGTGTGATAATAGACCCTACATCTTTCGTGGGTGCTTCATGTTAAGCTGCATTTCGGCTATTTCTACCACAAACAACTATCTCAGTAAAAGGTCTATCATTAAAAATCTTTGAATTGTTGATGATTGAAATTATCATTAAAACAATTTGAAGACTTGAAAATGACCATAACATTATTGCCTAGAAAGCTGCAGGGATATTCTGATTAGATTTGGGAGAAAAGCTTTGGCTTCTGATCAATACACCCATATGGTTGCAATTGTCTTGAAACAGTTGATGAATACCTTGCAGTTTTTTTTGCTCTTTTTTAGACATGAGGATAGCCAACAAATGGCCAGAGAAACCACTCCGCAAATAAACGTCTCATATTCCTGTAGGAGACCTGATGACTTCCTGGTTGTTGAGCTGAGTTAGAGATCGCCAGGGATTTTACTGCTTTTTATCTACTTTTAACTTGTTTTTACTCAGTCACTGAAGAATTTGAATTGCACTAATCACTGGTACTGTAGTAATTATTGTTGCTGCTCGCCTAATTTCAGCGATCAGGAGGGAATCGGGTAAAGGGAACGGGGCAGCCATTATTAAGTTAGTGGGCTAGTTGTTTTTAGCTGCACGCTACTTATTGGGCACGCTGACGTGACCACTCGAAATAGGTGTGCTGCTGACACACCAAAGACAAGCCCGTCTGCGCCCGTTGTCGCTTGGAACAGGCTTAGGGCCAGTTCCCCTAGATCTTTGAGGCCAGAAATACTGGTTTACTCAATGGATGACTTTTTGGCCAGGAACCCAAAAGGTGTAAAATCGAGATGTTCCTGCTTAACACTTAGGGCAATTACTAAGGAACCGGCAGCCATCTGTCCTAACTGTCATCTAAATCTCCCCCATATTATGAATCACTCCATCAGTCTACCTGAACGCAAGATAGGAGTGATTTAAATAAGAGTGGAATCAGCTCCCTTACGGTGTCTACTGCTAAATGCAAGATCACTGGTAAAGCATAGCACAGAGTGTGCACTGTTTATTGAAGAATTTAATATAAAACTGGCTTTTATAATTAAATCATGCTTTGATAAAGCCTCAGGACCAGACGTGGACAAAGCCACACCTCCGGGTTTCCAGTGTTTCACTCAAGACAGACCGCTCAGGAGGGGGGGAGGACTGACGGTTATATATCATGACTCCCTGCAGCCCTCCCTCAAAACAGCATCCAACCCAGCCTGTGAAGCACTCTCGTTAAGTCTTCTTACCTCTCATCACAATCTTTTTAAGGGGATTCTTAAATATCGACCTCCTGGCCCTAGAGCTGGGCTTTGCTCGGACTCATTAATGGTTGTTGGAGATTTTAACTTCCATCTGGAAGCTCTCGCCAACCCAACATAATTAGCCTGGGACAAGTGATGAATGGGGGAAGTTAGACAACTCGTAGAAGGCCCTACTCATGTAGCAGGGCACACCTTAGACTGGATCTTCATCCATAACCCCAATTTGACCTGCACCGAGTTGCTACCACTTGCCTGGACAGAACACGCCACCATTCAGTTTGAACTGACACATTCCAACCCCCATCAACACAAGTTAGAGCCCAAAAAAAGAGGTAGTAAGAAGAGCCTGGAAGGAAATCAAAAGCGCTGAGTTAGGAGATCTACTCAAGAAAACTGCTCGCCCTTTTCCCTCATTAGTAGAGGATGCACCTCTGCCTACACTGAGTGGATAGAAACTGCATGCAATAAATTAGCTCCAGCGAAACTATGGACCCCCAAGCGCTCCTGCCATCAGCCCCCTGGATTTCTGAAGAACTGAGGAAGCAAAAACACGCTTGCAAACACCTAGAGCGCGCCTGGAGAAGAGGCTATAATAATGCTTACAAAGAGCCCTCTGTAAGAAACTACTATTTACTACAAAAGGATGTTCTTCACTGAGCAAATCACTCAGGCAAAATCCTCCTCTAAAGAACTCTTTAAAACAATAATAAAAGTAACCACCCTGACACCGCCAAAAATCAGAGCAGTCCTGAACTACGCTAGAACATAGCCACCTTCTTTCAGCAGAAGGTCAAAGCAATTTTTTCATCATCTACGCTCACCCAGACTGTGGAGACAGGAGTTTCAGCTGGGCACGCGTCCAGTGAAACCAAGTCAGCATCCACTCTAGACAGATTTTCATCACTGGAGGAGCAAGACTCTATTAAACTACTGGCCTTCATTTGATCAGGATCCCCATATGTCCCCTGCCCTGTGTCCATGATCAAACAAGTCACAGAGCTCATTGGTGCAGCACTCACCCCACTGTTCTATGCCATATTCAAATCTGGCCAGTTTCCCAAAAGATGGAAAATAGCATCCATTCTCCCGCTGCTTAAAAAACAAAATCTTGATCCTAAGGTCCCTAATAACTACAGACCTATCTCTCGCCTCCCCCTACCGGCTAAAATGATCGAAAAAGCTATGAATGCTCAACTCACCATGTTCCCCCCAAAAAACAATATACTAGACCTGACACAATATGGATTCAGAACAGAGCTGAGCTTTATAAAATCCACAGAGGAAATAAGAGAAGCTCTGGACCAAGGAGGTAACGTAGTATTGATTATGTTGGACCTAGCGGCAGCCTTCGATATGGTCCATCATAATGTTTTGATGGACCGGTTATCAGAAGGCGGGGTACAAGGCAGTGCCTGGAACCTCCTGAAATCTTTCCTCACAGAACGAGTTCAAACGGTGGACCTAGACAAAGGCTGCTCTAAACCTTTTTCCCTTCCATGTGGAGTCCAACAGGGCTCGTCCCTCAGTCCCACACTTTTTAACATTTATGTGACACCTTTGGCGGCCCTGATAAGAACTTTTGGGTTCCAGCTGACATCTTACGCGGATGACATGCAAATAGTGTTGTCACTCCAGTATGGGCAAGAGGCTCAAACATGAAGAAGATTCCATGATTGTATGAAAGTGGTCAGGTTGTGGAGGTCATCAAACTGCTTGTAACTCAATTCGAGCAAAACAGAGGTCATTATGTTTGGAAACAATACAAACCTCTGGATGCCAGACTGGTGGCCAGAAGAATTCGGAACCCTCCCCGATCCGACTAAGAAAGCAAAGAACTTGGGGGTCATAGTGGACAACAACCTCACCTTCGGGGACCAGGTAAATGTGGCTGTCTCAGCGAGCTTTCATCTTCTTAGAATTATAAGGAAGATAAAGTCTTTTCTACCGGCAGACAGTCTCAGGGTCTCAGGACAGTGGTCACGGCACTCATCATGTCGCGGTTGGACTACTGCAACAGTCTTTATCTGAATATCCAAAGAAAGCGCCTAAACAGACTCCAACTTGTGCAAAATGCAGTGGCCAGATTACTGACTGTGACGCCCAAGTTTGCCTCTGTTAAGAAAGAATTAAAACATTGGCTCACAGTCAAACAACAGACTCAATTTAAAGCTCTTTGCACTGTTTTTAAGGCCCTCCAGGGAGTTGGCCCCGACCATTCGAAACAGCGTTTTCAATGGTATGTTCCCAGAAGGGCTCTTTGCTCCATGGGAGCAAAAGGAGTGATCGTACTCCCAGCCAAAAAAGCGAACTGGGGTGGTAGGAGTTTTATTACAGGTGCCGCAAGGGCCTGGAAGGAACTTCCATTCCATCTTAAAAATTCAACCGAGCTCCTCTCTTTCAGGAAAAGTCTGAAAACGTGTCTTTTCCCCATATAGGCACCATACACCTCAGCAAACCGATAGGCAGTGATCAGCACCAGGAAATCAAATTAACATAACAGAACATGACTAGAGCTAGCACTGTGTGAGAGATGTACAAGAAGAAGACAGAAATCATGATTTCCCAAAACATCTAGCGAGTGAAGCCCCAGAAATCTTAGGCACTGCAAGGGATTTAGTGAGTGTGGGTAAGCTTCACTGATATGTGACTGAGACTTGGAAAATAGTCAGCATGCTGTTTTAATAGATCTTGTGTAAAAGGTGGGTGTGTGTAGCTGGAGTCCCTGTACCTGCTGCCACCGACCACTATATGTAGCTTGGGATTGAGTCACTATTACCCTTTGCCAATTGACCACTCCAGAGGCCTGCACAACACAGTCAACAATCTAGTGAGCTGCCTTGGGAGCCCCTGTCTACCTGCCAGGACAAAGTGTATGGCCCCACCGCCCAATCCAAGACCACCATTCTATGTGACCACCACTCTGCAGCCGAAAGATACTGGTCGAAAAAATGATCGCAAAAAGTGTTTGCAAATAGAGATCCTACATTTTGTAATCAATATTGTATTTTGCGGAATGATCTCTGTATTCATTTGTTGGTTCACAAAATATAGAATAGAAGGTGGTCCCAGAAGGAACTGCCCACTGAATACTAATTAAGCAGGTCAGAAATTGTGGCTCACATTGATAGGCTACAGTCACAAGGGTGGTGGCCTGCAAGGATCAGCCTAGAGCCATTCATGTGACTGCATTTAAAATTTACTTAAATCAGCTCATGTTCCTTAAACAAAATAGGGCTGGTTTTAAAATGATATGATCAATTTTGGAATAAAAAACTCATTTATTGTTGTCAGTGTTACCGGGGGCCACTGCCTACTCTGAAGCTGCCACTTGATTCGCAAAGTTGAAAAGGTCCAATGAAGGCTCCATCCCTTTTACAGTTACCACACCTACTTGAGAATCAGTCATTTTCAATGTTATGTGACCAGATTCACGGGCAATAACCATTGATACATATGAAACCGAATCACAATTTGGAAGGGACGCTCAAAATATGCTTCATCCAATCTGGGATATGGTTAGTATTTTCTAAGTCATTTTAGGAGTCTGGAAACTTTACTGACTCTTAAAATTGGTATGTTTTGAAAATACATTTTTTGTGGTCACACACCCCTTAGCTGATCAAAACTTGCAGCCAATAAACAGTTTAGTACACCTATCACTAAGTTTCATGCACTAGGAGACTGGAAGGCAGATGCCTTGCCATTTAAAGAAACTTAGGAATCCCATGAGTAGGGGATGTTTGATGAAAGACTTTCATCAAGCAAGAAACTAAGATTTCCAGTAAGACTGTACTAGTCAGTACTATTGAAAGATTTGCTAAGAACACTAACAGCTGACATTTGTCAGCTCCACAATTATAGGCCTGGAGCAAAGACAAGAAAGCATAAAGTGATTGAAGAGAATTAACATCTATTAATGCTCTGTAGCATGACATCAACAGGACTATTAGCACCCAACTTCTAACTTCACTCCAGATCCCGCTTGTACATAATCAGTCGCAGGCCCACTGGCCCCCTCTGCTTTATATCTCTGACTCATATTTTCACTTACTCTCAAGCAGCTCTAGCACACAGACAGAGAACAATAAGAAAAACTCCTGTTCTAACCCTGCCGGTTGCCTAAGTCAATCTTAGCATCTTGCTAATTGGTTTTCCTCCATGAAGCTCAGAATCAAGTGTAGTCACAATGGTTTGGTCGCAGATGACTGAGGGCCTTCTTTAGACTTTGGCAGCTGCAGGACATGTGCCAAAAAGCAGCAGATGTACTAGTCAACCCATTTATTGTGCAAAGAGTGCCCCCACACTCCTAAAAATAGGGAGGACAGGATATCCACCGCTTTTTTGTCAGGTGTTCCTCATCTACTCCAAAATAAGGCCAACGTTTTGTGTCTGTAAAATTAAAATTTTGTAAAAACACTTGGAAGAATAACATTTTTTGCAAACCTTTTGTATGGATTCCTCCTCCTCGTTCAGCTTGGTTCTAGCACATCCGCCGCAGTGCAATATCATGAAATGAGAACAGTCACACATAGGTGCCCCATAATCTGCAGCATCCAAGAGTCCGCACTGACCAGGTTTACTGGTAAAATGCAAATTCAGCACCAAGAGCGGGCGACAGATGCTTGCCGGGTAAAATAAGTTACAAGTGAAGATAAATACCTTGAAAGTGAATTGCTCATTGAAGACAGGATTAAGAGTTTTTCGGTGGACTTTCGTTTCAAATTTCTTCTTCTTATCAGGAAGGAGGAACATTTTCACATAGGGATCAGATGTGCCACCCATATCTAAAGCCGGCAGCTCCGCGGCCTGAATAATCCCGACCATGAGCTGGAAGGAGAAGGGAGAAAGAGCAGAGCAGAATGATAAGCAGATCGTTTCCAGCAAAAGGAAGAGTTCTCAAAACTCACATTTCACTGCCCTCGATTTGTCATTCTTATTCCTGGGCTTGTGGATCTCTTTTTTACGTTTGTGTACCAAAGCAACATAACTTTAAAAAGTGGAAAATGAAGTAAAACTGACATATTATCTCCAGAGAAATGATTGCGGGTGGGATTCTAGGTCACCGAAAAGGTTTTAGGGGCTCTTTGATTACCATCAAATTAATACATATAGTCCAAATAACGGCTGCAATTAAATGTCATGCCAAGTCCTTTGCAAAATAGCAAATCATCATGTGTCAGCATACCACAAACAAAGCCATCAAACCACATAATACTGAGAAGGAACATCTCGTATTTCGCATTAATCATCATTAAGATAACACACAAGAGATATGAGTCTTGCCATTGTGCAAACTAGGGGCCAGATTTACTAACCTTACACGCAACGCAGTGCTGCACGGCAACGTGCTACGCTGCATTACATAAAGGAGAGAGCGCAGCATTGAGCTATGTCTACTAAGAAATGGCACCCATCTGCTCTCTCATAGCACTGGTGCACTTCGGCAGCCTAGAGCCAGTGCAGGCACCCTTGCACCACGATGCATTCCTGCACAAAAGCAAACCCTGTAGGCATTTTCTGCAAAATGTAGCACAGAGAAAGATGAAATACCGAGTAGGAAAAAAGATCTTTATCCTTGTTACGTCATCCTCTGTGAGACATAGCGATTTTGCGCAATTCCAGGTTTACAAACCTTTGTAACATCCATGCTCCACCCATGGAACAGCTCCCAGAATGAAATGTAACTCAATGCAGCGCAAGATGCGGCATTGTGTTACATTTCTATACAAGGCAATGCAAGGTGGACCTAATAGCTCCTTGCGTTGCTTTGTAATATTTACTAACCATAAAAGGGCACAACCACGTAGCAAAATATTAGTAAATCTGGCCAGAGTCTTGAAGAATTTGTCAGACCCACTGTGGTCTGGCTGTTTAAAAAGGACTTCCAAACACATAAATAAAAAGTGCCACAGTACGTCAACAGCCGAAATGTCAAAACTGTGAGCTGTGGCTGTTTCTAATGCCAAGATGTACACTAGAGCCATGAATTATTGAAATATAAAGCTAAAGTTGAACTTTGTCGAGTAACTTTACACATCGCAATAATCCAGGTGGTCCATTTCAAATCTCCATTTTTGACCAATGCTTGTTAATTTGAATCTTTAACTATTACGTGTTTTTGGGCCAATTCAAATATTTTTCCAGAGGCTAGGTAGAGCAGTTTGGGAAAAGGCATACTTTTCACACACATGATTTTTCGGAGAGGATTTGGAAATGGACACAACAGAGAACTTCCCCTTTGTGAATGTGGATTGTCAGCAGTGGGGGCTAGAGAGCTGTCCCCTCAGCGCCTTTCTCAGGATGGCACATTGAGGGACAATGGCTACAAACAAATACAAAAGTAGACATTCTGTAAATGCAAATAAGGGGAAAAGGTCTATGGGAGGATTCGCAAGCAGAAGCCTGCCTCATTTTTAATGTGACAGAATTCTTCATATCATATCAAATAGTAATTTTGCACTCTGATTGATTTGTATAATCTGTCACTGCACAAAACAATCTTTGGTACATTGGGTCCTTCCTCTCTCTCATGAAGTTTTCCATTATTAAATGTCTATTTCTGTTCTGTGCTAAAAACTCGTATTTGGCTACAGGTGTTCTCTTTTCTCTTCATGTTTATCTCATTTTCATCATTTTGGAGCATCAGCACAGTTTTTAAGAGTGCCTTTTTGCATGCCAGACAAACTACTTATTTTAAGGGGGCCTCAAACAAGCATGTTTTTTTTCTTTAATGCTTGTAAAGCGCAACAGCTGCCCCAGCAAGGGGGCGTCCCAGCGCTAATGCAGGAAAAACAAACACAGCAGAGAGCCCACCAGAAAAACTAAGGGGCAGGGAAAAGATAGGTCTCAATGGCCTTTCTAAAAGCCAAGTAGTTGTCAAGGCCACGGATCTGCACAGGGAGCGAGTTCCAAAGGGTGGCGGCTCTGTAGCGAAAGGAGCGGCCGCCAGACCGAACTCTACGGGGTCGGGGAACCACCACCAAATTCTTACCCTGTGAGAGAAGGTGTCGCGAGGGGACATAAGGCAGCAAGAGATCAGCCAGAATGGGAGGCGAGGCCAATTTCAAAACCTTGAAGGCGATGCATAAGGCTTTGAATTCAATGCATCCGGCTACAGGTAGCCAATGCAGACGGCGAAAAGCATTAGACACTGAGCAGAATTTGCAGAGACCTAGAAGTGTTCTGGCGGCTGCATTCTGTGCCCTTTGCAGCCTCAGGACCTCCGCATTGTTGCATTGCTTTCACTTCTACGCCTGGCAAAAAATCTGTTTGATTTCATTCTATTTTGTCCATCTCTTCAATGTCTCAAACTAATGTTGGGAAAGGATTTTGGGCCAGATGTATGAAGGCCCTGTTTTTCAATTTCCTAATTGTGGATCCTTGCGATTCACAATTAGGAAATTGCAAAACTGCATGCATGAAAATGTGTTGAACACTTTCTGCGATTCCGAGGGGATCATAAATGACCTACCTCATGAATATTAGGAATCACAAAACTCACAGGGATGATGGCCTGATGGGGTCAGAAGACCACCATGTCCGTGATCGCTTTTAAATAAAGCAATCTTTTTTTTTTTTGTAAAGCAGCCTGTTTTCCTTAAAGGAAGATGGGATGTTTTACAAAAAAAATAAAAAGTTTTCCTTTCATTTTTAAACAGCAGGCAGTGGTCCGTGGGACCACTGCCTGCTATTAAAAAATGTTTTTACAAAAATTCACAAAGGGGAAGGGGTCCCATGGGGACCCCTTCCCAATTGCGTATGGGTTACCACCTCCCTGAAGTAGGTGGTAAAATGCAAATGAAAAATATTCATGCATACCGATGTGATTCGGTATTAGGAAGGGACACCCTAAACACGCCCCTTCCTAATACCGAATCGCAAACCCAAATGCGATTCACTAACATGTTATCAAATCGCAATTTGGGTTTCATACATGTGAAAACCATTAGTTGCATTTCACGAATTGGCCCGTTTGTGAATGCAAAAATGGTTGAAACATGTGGCCCTTTGTTCCTTTTATTCGCTCACTGAAGGTGGGTCCTACACTAGCTTTCCCCTGACATTTTTAACCTGCAGCATCTCTTGATGTACACAGGATCATCGTCAATGTTCACAGCAAATTGCAGTTACCATCAAAAGAAATTGGCTCATCTACCTCTACTGTTACGCATAACGTTAACCTGCTGGAGCCCTCGGTTATTTTAGAGCTATTTTCAATCTTGCTAATGAAATGGAGAGGTATCAACTACAGAAGTTTGTTCAAGTAGATTTTATCTGTCTGTTCACTCAATGATCTACACACTATGCACTTTTTGGCTGTTCATCTTTTCCTACAGAGTATTTGTTTTTCTCTCCAATAGAGGGAAAAGTCTTAGGGCCCGATTACCAATGTCGGATGAAACTGTGTTCGTCCAACATGGTTTGGGAACTCGGACTGATCGACCTCCAGTCGTCGGTCTCAACCCAGCAACTAGTATGCGACCAAACACTGTTCAGTCGCATTCGTATTCTTTAAAATAGGAGCATGAATTCTGACCGGAATGCACGCTCTCATTGCAAAGAGCTGAGGAGCAGTTCATCCCTGCACCCCGCACCAGGGGGGCACCATAGGTGCCCCCTAGGCCACCATCCGGAGGCTTTGTACCCATTGAGGGCCCTGCTGGGGGGCCCCAAATTCGGATTCCCACAGCCTTTCTGCGTCTGAAAGGCTGGCACAGAAAGGCTGTGGGAATCTGCCATGGTAATCCCTGGGGTGGAAAGAGCACCCGAGGAATTACTGGAGGCTTTGCGAATGGCAGACGGGCTTTCCGAGCACGTCGGAAGCCATTAGGAAAGCCCATTTGGATTCCTTTCCGACTGACCATATCATAATTGGTCGGTCGGAAAGGAATCCAAATGGGACATTTCGATGCGGTCGGAATGGCTCTGACCGACCCTTAATGTCCTGCATTTCCCTTCTTTGCTCCCTTTTATATCTCAATGGGTGTTTCTGACTCTAAAGTCTACCATCCCTTGATTTCAGATTTTATTCCGTCACTTGAATGTAGTAGTAACCTCTTAGAATCAGGGGTATGCTTAAAGACTGATAAATTCTTATAATTAAGTTGGTGTGTTTTGATTTTAGTTACTGCAATAGCTAATCTCTCTATTTAACTTTTAGGAAGTCTACTTCTAGATTACCCATTGAGGAACTGTGGAGAATTCCACCTTTCTGTTTCCCCTGAGGGCCAGCCTCCCTTCGTCCCCTGCAGCAACAAATTATGAAGCTGTAAAGTCCTCATTCTAATACACTATAGAGATCTTTAAACAAGGCTTACTTGTTCGTCCATGTTTTGAGCTTGTAGAATGAAGGGCATGGACCAGTCTTTCAGATGCTTAGGTCTCACCCTGATCACAACTCTTAAATATATTCTTCATGGCTCCCATCACAGATATATTTTTGCTCATAAATGTAAGTTTGGGGCTGACAATACCTTTTTCTCGCCTATCAGGAATTCTCCAAAGTACTCCTGGGATGTGTAAATGCATTACCTTTTGTGGATTTTTCTACTATGAGTGTGGAGAGATCCGCAACAGTAAACGCCACTCAAGGTGTGGGTAGTGGGCAGTGGGCATTCTAAGGTATACACTGGGAATGTTTGTGAAGAGCAAAACATGCAAAAGTGCCCTCAGGTACAGAACTATAGCTTCACCTGTACTTATATGTTTTTTTATTTTTGCTGAGTAGGACTCTCTGTTCTGTTTAGTAAGGATTAGCCCCAGTCTAAACATGGCTTTTACTTATCTCTAGCAGTCTCGTTCACCGATTCTCTGGCCTCTTTCAGGGGCGGAGCTAAGCCTGGACTATCCATTTTTTCCATCGGGCATTTCTCCGGTTGGCCTGAGCCACTGGAGGCTGGCTTTTGAAGGCTTTAGATAGGTGAGAGAGAGAAATGGAGAGAGACGGATGACAGAAAACTAATGGAGCGGGATGTATGGGAATCTTTCGAGGGCTGCTTATGGTTCGATTCTGGCCCTGGGCGCAGCATCAACACCCTTACCAATGTGGGCTTTGCAGTAATGACTGGTAAATTCAGCGGTATTTTGCCTTTAAACCAAACACGTTGCTGGTGATCATGGCATTACCTCACTCATTATACTGGTGGAGTAATAGTCCCTTTTTCAAGGTCCCTTCTGCATTCAAGCACAGTGAATACGCTCAGGGTTCAGGGAGAGAAATGTTCACACTCAAAACTGACTGTCCCCATCCCTATTTGTCAATAGCAGTAGTGCTTTCTCCACTTTTCTTGTGTTAGTGAACAATTGCATTCTTTATTTGTTTTTTACAAAGTATTTTGTGTAGTAATCTAGATGTAACAGCAATACAACATTGACAATTACATAAATATGAACATTGAAAATGTATTAACACATAGCATAACAATTCACAAAGAAAATTAGATTAATGCACAAAGAAAATTAGATTAATGCGTAACTAAACTACAATGTAATGAAATAATCCACATTCACTTTCATACACTTTTTCAAAAGACATAAATTGCTCTTTTGGACCCAGGTGCTAATATCTGCAGCAAATGAAGATTACAGTGTGGGTCAAAACACTGAACAGGTGAGCAATAATAATTATTTAATAGGATATTTGGGAACACAAAGCAGCAGTGTATTCATACCTCTCAATGTTATTTTGAAATTTTATTCGAAAGCCCTTAGACCATAAATCCACTGAAGGGCTTGAAGGGACCAAGGAAGAATTCCACTATAAGCAATGAAGACAGGGATATGCTAATATTGAGGTGTGGTATATGAATACATGTTTATCAGATAAATATTCATGTGGAAATCTTGAGTGTTATTAAGTCCTTGAGAACCATCATCAATGCATGCCCACCACTGATTAATCTTGCAAAACATTTCTCGCTAATGGGGCCTCTATCCTAAAATCTAATCTATGTCTATGCATCTTAAATGTACAACTTCGATTTGCATGAAAGTATGCTTTTTGGTGACTGGCAAAATCTCACAAGATTATTTGCAGAAACTGGCAAACATTACTGATTTCTAATCATACTTCTTTGATTAAAATTTTCTCCTATACTGTTTTTTGTCAGCCTTGGTGAAGTCCCTCTATGCTTGGAAACCAACATTCTTTCAGCAGGGGAAACTGGTGAGTTGGATGTGACCTTCTATTCACTGTTGGAAGCTGTGGCTTTGGCGTCGGTCCTGGTCTTCGCTGTTTCTCTGCAGAACAAGTTCTGAAAACATTTCCTATTGTCCAGTTTTGCAGGTTTAGGAAGGCTTCTTGCAGCTTTTGTGGTCCTGTAGCTTAACAGGAGGTCAGCCAACTGATCATTGGAGTTTTCTTCTTTGTGCTAGCTACAAGTGGAAGCAGGTACTGCCCTGGGAGTCTCTCTCCGTAGGTTCAACAGTTGGTGCAGCCCTTTTTATGTCTTCCACAGGACCCGATGTGTTATGAAGAATCGCACAGTGCACTATTCTGCCAAAATCAGACACAGCAGAACTTTTCTTCTTCTGGGCAGAGCTCTGGATGCACCTCTGGGGAGTGTGTAGGGAATTGAGGAACTCCCTGTGCAAACCAGTTCTGAAACAGGTTCCTCCCCCACTTGGATTGGTTCTGTCTTGACTACATAAACAATAGAAAGGGCTGATCCAGCTTTGAGTTGCATCTGCCTGTGACAGATGCCCCTTTTGAAGCTTTTGTAGTTGGTGGGCACCCCTCCCAGGCCACACCTCCTCCCTCCCAAGGCACTTTTGATCCCTTTCCTGGGAGCCACTCACACCTCCTCACAGGGGTCCATCGGGCTGCCAGGTGACAGTTGGGCATTAACTCTGCAATTTAATTACAGGCAATGGGGACACACACAGTACCATATTCTAGGGACTTGTAGGCAAGTTAAAAGTACCAATCAGTCATTTTAACCAATTCAGCAAGTTTTTAGGGGTCAAAGCACATGCACCAGGACCTGGGTAGCTCAGATAGCAGGGCCCCAATGTACAGAGCTGTAAAACCAACAGCATTAGTCCATGAGGGTGCTCATGTACAAATAGGCATTATAATACAAGGACAAATAACAAGCTTTCATTTATAGCTCACAGCATGTTCTGCATTATTTAGAACTAATAGACCAACACCATCCTAACAAGCAAATCTATAAAAAAAAGTCTTTACTCATCATAATAGATAAAAAAAAGTACAAACTGATACTCTTAAATATCTTCAAGGTGACTTCAACGCACATAATCTTGCTGAATAAAACAAACCGATGCATCCACCAAATCCCTGGATTTTTATTTACCACCGTATGGAGACATATGAAGGCCTTGGATGAACCATCCACCTCCCATTCGGCTAGAACAGTTACTAAAATAGGAAACCCTTTGCAAAATATAACAGCGTGATTAAATCAGACTGTGACACAGATAATACGAAGACACATTTCCTATTCACATCTACAAGAAATGTCACAAAATGGTCTGAATTTCAAACTAGTCCACATAACAAGCAACGTGGCCAGATAATGCCATCACTGTGAAACTCTTTGAATCTTATGCTATCTGTCAGAAACTGGGTTATTAAATTGGGAAGTGGGGGCATTACTAAAATAATAGCTCAATCCCTGGTTGCTATGCCGCTAGCAGCAGACAACTTCCCAAGAGAAATTCATGTTAAGTGGAAGTATTACCGGCAATTTTGAAGCAAAGAATGCAGCACAATAAAATCTCCAAGCCTACTTGGAAAAAAGAAGAAAATCAAAATCAAAATGACACCAAAATCAACACAATAGGATAAGGCAAAAGGTGTATAGAAGTTACAGTTTGCAGTTGACTAAGTCCTATCCCAAATTTGAGGCTGACAGCGGAAGAGCAGAGTTACACAAGAAAGTGATGGGTGGAATTTTTAAACGAATCTCAGCCACTGGTAATTACTCATGGCCGCATTCCAGTCCATCATTCTTTTGCCAACTATGGGACCCCAGACAGGAATCAGCTATATGCAAATCAGCTTGATCTTGTTCCAGTAGGAACAATCCGGCCTCAACTGCCAGGCCAGGCTCCCTCTGAATGGGAACACAAGCAATCCAAGACCAGTTCCTGCTTATTTGGGCCCCTTTGATTGGGTGTAGCTTTGAGTTCAATGGCAGAGTGAGCATCAGACCCATGGCAGGGCATATCCATCACAAATACACTTAGGTACACAAAAAAAGTGACAGACGTCATGCTTGAATCAATCTCAGCCTTTGGTGATTACTCTGGGCCACATTCTGGTTGACAGGTAAGCCCATACATGGTTTCCTTGCACACTGCATCACTGGAACCAAGCTGCACCCGACTGAAGAGACCAAAATGGGCCACATATGGTCTTGGGTTGCTTATGTGGAGAGGTGTGGCTCACTGGTTAGAGGTGGCAGATCCGTAAGCAGAGAATCGGCCAGGGACCAGGGTTCAATTCCCGACGCGGCAGGGTCGTGGACCAGGGTCAAAACGGACTCGATAATTCTCGCCTCGGTACCTACTCTAACCAGGAACACACTCGGCAACTCTGGGCATTAGCTTGCCTCATCTCCACAACGGCCCCCCACATTCGCCGGGGATGCCTGGTTTCACCTTGGAGATACCCTGGAGGGACCATCTCACAGGGATAGCCAGGACGGGTTCCCCAGCGGTCTACAGCGCCAGGACGCCTCAGGGCAGCAGTGCGCTTTACAAGACACATACATTTACATTTACATTTATGTTCCAGTCCAGGGATGACCTGGGTTGGTTTTTCAGGCTGTAATGTTACTAATGGTACAAGACAAAGCCTTGTCTCCATATGGATGGGTCATATCTGATGTGGCCTGGTGGGCAAAACAGTGATAGACTGAGATGCAGCCCTGAGTAATTATCAATGGCTGAGTTGAATTCAATCATTACATCCTTCACTTTTTTTCTATTCCTCATCATAGTGGAGCAGAGGTTGGATTAAAAAACAAGTCATCCTGGTCAAAGTTTTCACCTTTTCACAGAGTCTCTTTTTGCTGCAAGTCAGAGGTCTCCAGTGGGAGATGGCCAAAGGCTGAAGCCAGCTAGTGTTGCTTGAAGTCTAATATGTTGGTTCATGCTCTTGCAGTAGCCATTGGTTTTAGTGCCAAATATTCTGAGTGAGACAAAACTGAATATTGTAACTGCCAAAGTCCCCTCATTGCTGTGATCGATTTGATGCCTTCCCTGGGTCCAAAGTTTTGACTTTGAATTAGTCACTTTTTTGGTCCTCAAAATCTTCCCATTGGGCAAGTCTGGAAGCTGCAGCCAGACAGAGCTCCATGAGGCAGGATATATTTTTACTGAGTTCCAGCTTAACCTGTATTCTGTGTGGTAAAAAAACTCTGAGCAGGACAAAACATTTCTTTGCCTACCCATATTGTGACAACTCTGGGAAGCTTCAAATGACAAAGTCCCAGTTTTCTCAAACTACTGGAAGAGTTTTTCTAGTAATGTCTTAAGCCCTTAGGTCTTGTTGCAGTAATCTAGGCACCAGGTTTCCCTCCAGGCAGGATTATGGCATGGTCCAGCCGTCTGTGGTCAGTTGAGACTCACATGCAGTCAGGAGTCTTTTTGCTTTTTTGTTTCCCAGGAGCAGGCAAACAGGAGGTCAGCCATCTAACCCTTGGAGATAAAGGTTTTACCCTCAGACATAATCACTTTATTGTTTCTCAAATTCCAACAGTGGGGCAGATTTGGAAGCAGTAGCTAGGCAAGGCTCCACAATGCAGGATACCTTTACTGCCAGGTCCCAATGAACCTGTTTTCAACATGATAAAAAGAGCTGTGCTGGACAACCTCTGTTTTTTTGCCCACATTAGGTGTAACCTCCTTTGGCAAGCCTCAGCATCCTTTCCCAGTCCTCTGAGGTAGAAACTATAACTAAGTGCCACTTCCCTTCAACTGCTGAAAATGTCCTTTCTGGTCACATATAGAGCACCGAGTTCAACAAGGTAGCTATATAGGCACAAGGACTCTCTCCAGCAGGGTCCAGTTCTCTGTGATGAGATGGGCCTTACTTGACTCATGCAACCTTCTGCCTTTAGTGTATCAGGTACAGGAAAACAGCAAACAGGTGGTCAGCCAGGGCACCAGGCAGAAATCAGAAGTCAAGAGACTCAGGGCAAGATGTATGTATGCATGTGTTTGCGATTACCAAATAGCGAATTTATGTGATTTGCTATTTGGTAATCGTAAATAGCTATTTACAAATGTGTGTCCAACACATTTTGCAACTCCCAGAGGGTCATTAATATTCATGAGATAGGTCTCTGTTTGTGACCAATTAGTAATCTTAAAAATCACAGGGATTGTGGCCTGCTGAGGGTAGCAGACCCCCATGTCTATGATTACTTTTTCAATAAAGCAATTAATTTATTTTTTCTTAAATGCAGCCTATTTCCCTTAAAGAAAAATGGGATGCATTACAAAAAAATGAAAAGTTTTCTTTTAATTTTTTTTAAGAGTTGGCAGTGATCCATTGGACCACTGCCTGCTCCTAAAAAAATGTTTTTGCAACCATTCACAAAGGGGAAGAGGGGTCTCTTGGGGTCCCCTTGAGATTTACGAATGGGTTACCACCTACTTTAGTTAGGTAGTAAAATGTGAATATGGTTGCAAAACATTGACACATACCACTGTGGTTCGGTATTAGGAAGGCGCACCCAAAAAATGCCCCTTCCTAATACCGAATCGTAAACCCAATTTGCGATTTTGTAGTAGGTTACCGAATCGTAAATAGGGCTTTGTAGATAAAAAATGGGTTTTTTGTGGTTGCAAATGGCAGATTCTGGGAATCGGGCCGTTTGCGACCTCAAAAAAGCTTTGTACATCTGGGACTTTTTTCTTACAGTCAGACCTTCTGCATCAAGTGTAGTCTTCACTTGTCCTGGAATTGAGGTGGTGGTGAGGTGCCCTTCTTATCCCGTGCACTAGCCAATGACTGGGCAGTGTTATGTACCCAATCCTGTGTGCTTTCTCACCTATGCCCAGCTCCTCCTTCAGCATTTCCTCTTCATTTTTTGTTGAAGATTTACCAGAAGCCTCAAATCTAAGATGTCCATACACTTTTCCACCAGTAGGGACTTTGGCTGTCTCCAAAACTGCTACTCTATTTAGATAAGCTGTACTCCTCTCTGTTAGGGTACAAATGGGTAGGTGGGTGGGCTCTGGGAATAAATGGGAGCAGCCCCATGTGTCATCTCCAAGTCAAATGAAGTAGTGTCAAGGCTATCCCTTATTTTGCCAACTTTTTCTGTCCGTTCCCATATCGCTTATCCATGCTAAGTGGTCAGTTGTTGACAGTACCCCTGCCTTCCTGGGGCTAAAGGCAACCCAGAATATTTTGCTCTGGAGGCAGGGTTGCTAACTGTAGCCAGTAATGTGCATTGGTATTTCAAAGTAAGAAGAATAGCAGAAATGGTTCTAATCCAGTTCTGCCTCAGGCATCACAAAGGTCATTTTTTATAAAGTTACTTTTTCTCTAACGGTATCAAAAATCAGATTTGACCCTCAAATCAGCCTTTGAAAACTAAGGGACAAACAAAGGTAATTCATTTGCTAGCATTTGCCCAAGTGGAGATACAAAATAAAAATTCAAATGATATATAGAAGTGCTCCTGGTGAATGCAGCCTATTCGAACAAAGAGAAAAAAGCTTTTAGACCTTCACTTAATGTAAGGGAATCTATTTCAAATATATGGGATGACTTTTTCGTAGCCCTGCAGGATTCCAATCACAGTTCAGAGGTGACATAGAAATATATAGATACATATTGTCTTACACGGCAAAGACGCTTTCCTTTTCCTGTGTCACTGCAGGGCTTTAAGGCTGTAGCCCATCTAGAGCACAGAGGTGCTTCTGGCAGCCATATAGTTTTCTCATGTATGTGGGTCATGTAAATACACACTGTAGCACTTATATGACATTTAATTTCCATGCCATCAGTGCATTTATTATGGCCTTAAATGAAGGTTAAATAGGCCAATGGGGTAAAGTAATTGTACTAAAACCCTTTTAAGGTCAGAGCCACTGTAGCCCTGGATAGTAGATTCACAATGAAGAGAGTCCCTTTTCCAGCTATAAATTGGGTACAGAAAAAGGTTAAAAATCAGGAGTGATCAAACAGAAAATGCAGATTTCCTCCAAATCGATACACTAACCACAATGCTCTGAATCAAAATATCGCTGATGATACAAAAATGGTAGAATTTCTGTCCCTGTGGCGGATTAACAGCAGTAAAGAGAGGAGCCTAAATATGTGCTGTCATCAACAAAACACTGCCTCAATATTGTTACCACATGACGAACACTGGGAAACTGAAGGTGAAGGAGTAAAATCTAATATTTATTATTTACAAAATTAGAAAATATATCAATATTGGGGAAAAATGGATCTTATGGTACTATTAAACATACTTGTTATTTAGAGTCTCACTGTCCTTGTCAATAAAGTGCATTTTGACATTTAGGAGGTATTACTTCTGGTGTACATTTTGTAAACAATTGCAAAATGAATTTAGATGTAAAGAAAATGCTTATATGTACCTAGTTCAGTCATATATACCTCAAATGTTAGTAAATTCCCTTAAGGTTTTTTGCTGAGATTGCTATAGTCTGAGTTAAGGGCTGAATAGCATTTATATATTGTATTTTCATGCATGCTATTTCAAAAATGCTTTTCTAAGCAGTGGGACTTTCGCTGATGAACATAATTGTATTCTCTAGGAGGTAACATGCATTTAAGCACTAATTAATGAATCACATGCTCAGTTGAATAGATGCTTCTTTCCCCTCTCCTCTATAATTAAATGTAACAATTTGAAATGGCAGTATATTATTACAATAAGATTTGGTCCTGGAAACTATGTTTAGAAAACCCACATGTCGTTCACAATGTTCTTCATTAATGGTTCCACTACAGCTATATAGGAAGACTTTGTCACATTTGTATCACTGAATGCATTAATTTTATTTTAATGTGATGGTTTATTAGATTGCCATATTTCTCACCTAGCTTTACGCACCATTCTTTTACCCTATTTTTTTTAAGTCTTGGTTTGTGTTTTTGCTGCTGGCACTTATCAGTGGAGGGATACCTGACTATACATGTTAAAATATAAAAATCCTCGTTTTAAGTGGAATTTTACTGAACTCATTAGAATCAATTCACCCATTCAAATGAAGGGCAATGTGTTGTTCTTTATAATTTAGTTAATTGTTTTTGAGGTAGCATGATTATTACTAATCTTGTCTGAAAGTTGATTCGTTGCTGAACTCTAATTTGATTGTGTTCTCCATTGAACTGTAATGAATAAAATGTGTTTACTGTGTATTCAACATTAATAGTAGGCCTGGGCGGTAAATTTCATTCCGCTCATGGAATTTGCGATATTTTGACATTTTTGTGTTCCGCGGAGAGCGCGAAAATGTCAAAACTTTCGCAATCTGCCGCGAAACAGAAGTATTTTTCTTGTTCGCGCTTTAAAAATGCCTGATCGCGTGGGCGGTCGCGACTTATCGGGTTCCTGCATTCGCCGACGAGTTTTCCTATCCGTTCGCGAGCGCCACAAGATGTTGGATTGTTGGTAGCCGGTCGCGCTATCCCGCGAGAGTTTGCGATCGCGAACACATCATTGCGATCGTGAACAGGAAATAAGCATCGTGAGCAAGATGGCCATGCCCATTAGCGACCGCATGGCCAAGTTGGAGATATATTTCCCTGCGAGCACACAAAAACACATCGCGAAAGAGCGGCAAAAGCAATCTCCGCATCATCGTGAAAGTTCCGCATGCCCCCGGAGATTTTGAGCAATTTGGCGATCATTTGTGAAAGTCAATTTCGCAAATTCCGCCCACCCTTAATTAATAGCATATTTGAAATAAATCCAAACTTTGATGCACTCTCTAAAGGATGGAAGAATGCACATGTATTAGCAATTTTTGGTTGATCAATTTTGCGATATGTCCTAGGAGTTTGAGAAAGCATGACAACTAAAAATATATGTTATCCAATAATGATATCTATCTTACAAAAAGTTTCTTTGAATGTACTTTCCATTTGGCTTGTTTGTTAGTCCCTATTTGTCTTTCAATCATATATTAAAGATAGGTTTTTGGCTTTGGTGCACATTAACAATAAACTAAATTCAACTTTTCTTTAGTGTACATTCTTAAATTATAGTTGTAGTAAATGCCTGTCACTACATTTTGTTTATCTGAACATTGTGGGGTGTGTTTATATTTGGTGTATTTAAATCCTTCAGTCAAAATGCACTTCAAATGATGGAATTTTAGCCCATGTTTTCACCAGCTATTTTTTTCTTGCAACTTTAAGTCCCTATAACATCACAGTAAATAGGTAACAATTGGTATCATAGGCTAATGATATTTTTGAGAAGCAAAACATATTCTACCTAGAAATTTATAGTTGATAATGACTCAAAAAACACCAATATTTCTCAGTCTCTAGTGGCATGACCTATATTTTATCTATAGTTTATCTCATTTTGAAGAATTAATATTTGACAGAGCAATGAAAATATCAGTATCTAAAGTTTTTATAGCAATGGAAATCTGTCCTTTTGGGCTATTTTACCATAAATCTGACTCCAAAATAGAGTCTGACTATAATATTGTGGTGAAAATATAGTGACTACAAATATATTGTGAGTTAAAATATTGAAGGTAAACATATTTTTTTTAGTTACTGACAATAATGCAAAAGTTTACAATACTGTTACTATAAACTTATCTTTATTATAATGTTGAATTGCATTTTTTTAGTCCTTGAATTATGTATTGTGACATTTAGTTTTAATATTTTTCATTACAATTATAGTAATGTTTAATATTTAATTTGTTTACTTTTCATCGACGTGCTTATTTGTTCCAAATTTCTTTTTGTTTGGGTGGTTGAGTGTTATTTGGGGTTGGGAGAGTGTTTTTGAAAGTGTATATGAATTAATTTCAATTAATACAAAAATCATTTTTAAATTGTTGTTTCCAGTTTTTTATTATAGAGTTGTTTGGGCTATGGGGATTATTGGTGGGGTTGGGTGAGTAGTTTGTTGATTAAAAATATTGATATAATAATGATTAAATTCATTATGTACATTTGTGAACTAGTAACTACTGTTTTTCATTTTAAATTGTGTGGTTTATTTGGGGGTAAATTATAAGTTAAGAGAAAAAAACTATTCTAATTGTGTATTTAACTTTATACGTTAGTATAAACTTTTTTTAATGTTCCACTTTTCCAGTGTTTCTTCTGACTGGAGTTAGAACTAGAAATCTGAACCCTCTCTCTTGTAAATCTCTTTACTTTTCCTAATGTTGGTAGTGACCCAATTTAGTAAAGTAAATCTGACATCCTCAAATAGATGCATTTTCTGCAATGTTTGTTGGAGTGAGTTTCAGATAATAAATGTGGCCCCCAAATATATACACTTTCTATAATGTTTGTTGGACTGGAGTTGTAATAGTAAATCTGATCACCACCATATATGCACTTTCCCAAACATTTGTTGACCGGGAAGTTTCAATATTAAATCTGACCCAACAAATACATGTACTTTACTCAATGTTTTTTGGAATGGAGTAATAATTGTAAATCTGATTTCTCTTTAATATATGCACGGTCCTTGTTCTGCATGTCAATTTGGATATAAAATTGAAAAAAGGTACATTTTAGTGCTTTAAATTTTGTTTGGTTCCCTTCATGTTAGTTGGATTGCAGTTGCAACAGTAAATATACCCCAGTAAATATTTACATTTTACCCAAAGTTTGTTGGACTACAGTTTGTAGAGGAAATCTGCACCCACAAAATATACATAGTTTCTGTAATGTGAGTTGGACTATAATTAAATTATTTACTTTAACTCCCAAAATATATGCTGTTTCCTCAATGATATTTGCATTTGAGTAACAATATTAAACGTAACCCCCTCCCCAAATATATGTAGTATTCTAAGCAATTGGGTCATTAGGAGGGGTGAGCAGAACTTGCGGAGTAGCAGTCCGAGGAATTCTGTGGATTTACATAAAAAGTCAGTGAGATTCCATGGAGTTCTGACAACTGTTGGAAATACGTATGCCACACTGCTCCCAGTGCAATTTCACGCCAGTTGCGCGAGCTGTGCTGAAAAATCAGCCCGACGGCACCATGTGGTGCACAAAAGAGCAGGGCCACTTGAGTTGGTTTTGTATTGCTAAGGAAGAAAATGTACTCGAGCGGCTGCATATCTACTCAAGAAGCAGCCCTCTGACCGTGACCACCTGCATTAGAAAAAGACATAAGGGGATGCCAAATCTCGCTTGCGCTCGCATTTCTAGAGCCTCATTGGAAAAAATTCCACCACACAGCGAATGGCGGAATTTGGCTAGAAATCCTTTTTACAAGAGCCACCAAATTCCACCAATTCCATGGTTATTTGTGCAGGATGCGAGGCCTGCACATGTAATAGGGCCACAATTGTCTTTTGGGCTTTGTTTTGGGCCTTTCAAGCATTAACAACCATGCTCAATTCCTGCTTAATGGTTCTCCGATGCCTGTCCTACAGTGTTTTTAACAGTTTGCAGTTTCAGCGCTGGGACGCTCCTTTGCTGGGGCAGCTGTGCGCTTTATAAATCATATAACGTACAACATAACAAATAGCCTATTGTAGCACTTGACTCTCTCATGGTAGTGAAGCAGAGCAGTCTAAGGTCTACTCAGGGGAGGTGGTGTGAGCTAGAAATCTCCCTTCACTTGCATGCAACAACGCTCAATGCATTATTGTTCAGTCAGTGCTTTTGTTTGAAAAAGCAAAAATACATTTATTAGACACACACTAATGAATACTACCCATTGATTTACAAATATATACATAAGGTAAATGAAAACACCATCTGACCTTACATTTGACCCCTAGTGGGTCATGACTCCCATAATCATAACAACCCCCCCACACCTATACCAGATGCAACATCACAACATTAAAGTGGGTTATTTTGAATCGTGAAGGCCTATTGTTTTTCAAGGGTTCTCCACATTAATATTGAAGGCAAGAGCACTACATTAAAATTTAAAGTAAGCCTATTGATTTTGTCAAGGAATACCATATCAATAAAAACAATAATCACATGCTAAGAATCATTATTTGGCCAATGGATTCAGCACTCCTATTGGACTGTAATCACTTCCATTATTAAAAGCATTACAATACACACCAATAATCATTGTCAACAATATAGTTTAATAGGAGCACTGAAAATTAAAACAACAGATGCCAGAATATTCCATTAACCCATTCAGGACACATAAACTGCAGCCATATGATCAATACTACCAAGCTGCAGAGTAAAGGCTCCAGCTTCTGGAGTGTTTAAATGTAAGGTAAACAATCTCCCCGGGTCAGGCATCTTATGACCTGGGATGCATAGGGTGAGTTTTTTTAAATTAAGCAGGGGGGCTGCTGTAACACCTGTAGCCCCCACAACTCTCTTGAAATACATTGGTGGTGCTTCTGCCCCTATGCAAATGAACCCCTCATGCAGCATTATGGTGTGCTCCTCAGTGGTAAAATTGAATATTTTATCAGGAGTGCAGCTATCCTTTCACTTTTTCTGGGGCAGCCGTGACATATTTCCTTTTTTTCCCTTTTTTAATGGCAGCACGGGGAGCCCACTTCCATGCTGCCAAGCCATTTTCTCCATAGCCTCCCACCATGCTGGGAGCAGTTCCTTTTCTGCTCCCACAGTGGAAGCAGCTCTGTCTTTGTCCTGCTGTTCCTGCATGGGGTGGAAGAAGCGACTTTGTGTGCCCCCCCTGCCCTCCCCAGTCATAGGTGCCGGGAGCTGGAGGCAGCCACAATTCAGTATGAAGCATGATGGTGCTCCACTCACTACATTTGGGTGTCCTTGGGGAAAGGGTCACGGGACACTTTACATCATGCCTGGCTTTGAGGGGATGAGATCCCATGGGCTGAGAGAGCCTCTGGGGAGGGGACCCCATGCACTCCCACTCCCTCTTCCCATATGATATATAAATATGGGTTTGCACCAACCCCTGTGGGCTTGGCTCTCACCAGGTAAAGTTGTGAAAGTGACAGTGCTCCGTTGTGGAGTTTCAAATAGGCAATCTTCTAAGGTGCATAGCTTGGCTCCATTTGGTTGATTTTCTTGATCTTAGATTAATTTTGTCCCTGGCGGTGAGCTCTAACCATCAGGAGACATCCGACCTCTAAAGGTGTACACGTTGAGGGGAGCTGACTTCATTAGGTCCCTGTGCCTGCTTTTCCCTCTACTAGGCCCTCTAGATGCCCCATGGTCTCCTGGCTAGCTTGAAGGGCACATGGGGAGCAGTTGAGTTCAAGGCTTTCCCTGACCCATCATCAGGGGACTCGTTCTCCCACTGGTTGTGGAACCACACTGGCTAAAGGGATAAAGGAAGGGGGCAGGCCTGGTGTGAGGCTTTCTGCTTGTGACAGGGTAGGTCCCTTTGAAGGTAATCCAGTAACTGGGCAGAGCCCCCGGCCATTCTGTTAAGAAGGGAGACTCCCACCCCACACCCAGGGCCCTTTATTCTACTGTCTGTGAGCAATACATATCTCACTACAGGGGATCCCATCAGCTGTCAGCTAGCAGTTCAAGGTTTACAAGCTTTAGGCAGGAAAAAGTAACTTTAAAAAAATACCTGTTGATTAATAGTTAGTCAAAATTTGATTTCACCACTAAATTGGATTTTGGATCACTATAAAGATGAGCCTTTGAATGATTTCTGTAGCTGCCACTAATCCAAATATAGCATGTATTACATGTAACAATGTAGCCCAGTGTTTCTCTATGAAAGCATCCAGTCTTGCCACAGTGAAAATAACTTTTTGTCATATTTCACTGTAAGGACAAGTTCTACATAAACGTTTTCAAGTGCTACCTTCAAATGCCACACATCCTCCCTTTATTTGCAATCATGTCTACTTATGGGTGACAGTAATTTTTAAAAAGAAGGTTTAGGCCTGTCAAAAGATGTTATTTTGACATTTTTAATTTGCAGTTTAAAACTGCCATGGTCAGTTACATGTGCAGAGACTAGGCTGCTCATGATGGTAGTGTCTCGTGCAGCAGGCACTGATTCACACATGTATGAACATACGTTCATGTGTAAACTGCCCAGTGCCCTTTACCCTAGTTGTGCCAATGAGCCCTTATCTTAAATGGTGGGCACTGGTGGCAAGCCTGCTCAGTCAAATATCCATGAAATGATCGTGAGTCAGACTCAGGTAGTGAGACTCACCCACCGTAAAGGTCCAAAAAACCGTGTGATTGAAAGCAAAAAAAAGAGCTGGTATGCTCAATGGGCACAATCCATTTGCACTATCCTCTACCTTAGGTAGACTGGAGTTAGAATAGTAAATGCTTACCCCTCCACCAATATATGCTGTCCCCCAAATTTAGTAGGACTGAGGTCAGAATAATAAATGTTAGCCTACCACCAATAAAAAATACATACTTTCCCCAGTGTTTGTTGGACTGGAGTTAGAATAGTAAATATCACACTCACAAACATATGCACTTTCCTCAATATTTGTAGGATTTGTCATAGAACTGTAATTCTACACTCCGACTCTCAATTTATATATTTACGCTAATGTTTGCTGGATTGGAGTAGTGCACTTTAAAAAAGAATATACAGTTTTTATTAAATTTTAGATTGGAGTTAAATTGGCAAATGATTTTTACTTACTTGTATATATTTTTTCATGTTAAATGTAAAGGTATATTTTATAGACTTTTGATTTTTTCAATTTTTCAAAAATGTTAAGGATTTCATAACTAGTAATGTATGTTTATTTCTTTTAAAATGTGAGGTAAATATCATCCTTTGGGGATAATTAAGCAGCTACTTGTGTTGTTTGTTTTAGGCTAAGCATACATTATAAGAATGAATATCTAAACAAAAACATGATTTGATGGCTGTGAAACATTTACCTGGTTAGGTAACGGAATATCCAAAGACATGTATGGGCTACATTTTTTCCAGTCCTATGAAATAACAACATAAATTGAAAGCTTACTCTTTAGAGTGGCAAGTCCTAAAATGAGGGTACTCAAAATGGAAACAGCTGAGGGGTTACTGACAAGACAGATGAAATCCTCGGTTATTGGTTGTCAAAGGGTTATTTCTGCTACAGGATAGGATGTAGCAGGGTTAAAAGGCAGTGAGAAGTTATGATCATGTAAGATATAAATTTCATTTGAAATTATTATTCAGAGGGATGCTTGTATCTTGTTTGTTCCTGTGTCTGAAACTTACTTTAGGTTTTGGGTAATGTCCACCGTACTGAATAGTCCCCCAGTCTCCTTTATGCCAAATGATACCCTGGTAGACGTATTCAATTTCAATTTTTTGTACTCCTTGTAGTTGGTAGATTAGTCCTTAAAGATTTCTTTAGTCAATATAATCTAGGACCCAACTCAAAAATTATAATAATTATAAAGACACATGCATGAACTGGATTCTAATAGAAAATACATTTCATATTTTGGCGTGCATAGTTACATCCTTTCATAATTACAGTTTGGTAGCTATTCTAATGGGTGAAATGGGACAAAGTCTGTTGAGAATATTTTTCAAGCAAGGGAACCGGAATATTTCTTCAAGCCTCTAAAAATAGGAGATTCTCTGGAATTTTCACATTTGCAAAATGTATGCATGCAGAATTTCTACCTGGTGAACAAAAATCAGCACGGGTAAATCATGTGAAAAGGTACACTTAAGGGAACCTCTTGCAGTCCCCCTCCTCGATTTAAATATATTTTGTCTCTGTTCCCATCTTGAAAATGTACTAACTTCTGTTTTTTAACAGAGTATATTGGAGTGCTTTCCCGTGTGGGAAAACTACCTGCATACATTCATGTGAATACCTAAAAACTCGCACGTTTCTGTGCGTTTGGTCTATTTCCCACCCCACCCCCATATCCTACATTTATAATTGTTCAACATCAACTATACTGGTGAAGTTTCTGTTTTTGCACATGGACCTGCAAGGGCAATATTCCACATATGCTGATTTAGAAATCATGGTTTGGGAATTAAACCCTGCAAACTGAAGCTTTTGTGCTAATAAGTGCACCACCCTCCTTGAATAGGGCCTCTAAAGTAGAACTCCAAAGCATTTCAGAGTCATAAACCTGCCCTATTTTGGATGACCTTCATGGGATGATAACAGATCAAAATAATCCAGTAGATGGAGTACAATACAATTGTATTCACTTGGCTGACTGCTTGAAAAAACCCCATTAGAAAAAGATAGTGTTGCATTTAGCATGTATTAACTTCATTTTCAGTATATTTGGGATAGAGAGTGGACCTGTGTTGTTGCTGGTTTTTGCTGTCATTTAATATGGTTGCTTCTGATACAATAACTGAAGACACATCTTTTCAAGAACACGTGGATGCATAATTTTGATATGGCAAAGAGTGTGTCACAAAAATTGCCTTTGTCATAGTAGTACATTCACAGCCAGATTGGCAGAGGGAAAGTGATTGTTGTGTGGTCCTTTGAGAGAACATTTTCTTTCCTACTTGGCATTCCGAACTTGAAATTTGACTGGTATCAAAGGCACATATAAGTGCCTGGAAACCTAGGCAACGCATGCTCCTCCGGTGCTGAGAAAAACCTTTTACTTCACTTAATAGAATAAGCTACCTCTGCCTTACTTAGTATATTTTATTTATTTCCTGAACATTTACTTCAAATTATTAAACAGTTTGGAAAGCCTCATCAGACTGCAGAACAAACTATGGTGATGGAAGATGGATAGGAAGAGTGAGTTCACGGAAAATGGGAGACAGACAGAACGAAGATGTAAGAATGAAAACCGAGCAACATAGATCCATGGGAGTCACGTGGGATGGGGGCTGAGGAGTCAATCAGACATCTGTTCAGTCAGGCAGCAGCCGCGGTCCATGCAGGTAACCGCGGTGGGGCCGGGTAAGGAGGGATTTCGAGGGACGATGCAGAGGGAAAATTAATTATTCATATAATTTTCCCTCTGTATAATCCCTCGAAATCCCCCCTTACCCGGCCCCACCGCCCTACCACTGTTACCTGCACAGACCGCGACTGCAAGGCTGCCCTGATTCTCTCGCTGCACCTGGAAAAATTTGACCCAGACTCAGGCCAGGCCTATGATTCAATCACTCATTCAATTCACATGTTCTTTCCTTCACTATGGGTGGATTTCCACATTGCCCACTCACCCAGTCTAATTGACACTATGGGGCATCCTATTTAGGATTTCTGATCGCCATCTTGATGCCTACACCTTCAACTAAATTGATTTTACAGGCACTCCAGTCACTGAAAAGATCACAAACTATTGTGCTCAGGCCACAAATGTCACTTCGTCCTGAGTATAACATTTCAGTAATCCTTGATCGAACCGCTGTTGACGAACATAAACTTAAATATGGATTGGCAAATCTTCCTTGCATTGCATAATTTTTTAATGGACATTTCTTTCCTCATATAATCGTTAACTGTTTTAATAGTCTACCACCGTTCTTCTATTAAAACACTTTTGGACAATGATATTTTGCACTGTGTGTTTACTTTGTTCCACAATGTGCTCTTGATCAATACCTTGCCAAAAATACCATTGCCAATTTATTTGAACTACATCCTAATGAATTAGACATAATTTACTGACTTGTTTTTCATTTCTGTGGCTCTATTTTTTATACGACCTAAATTCTGAAAATGCTTGAATGAGACTTCACTAAAAAATGGTTCTGTTAAAAAAATAAAGCACAGCCTAGATTTTCTGGTACCCTCACACTGTTGTTGCACTTCTTATGCTAAACCCTTTTTTATGTGCTCTAAGAATTCTGCCCATTTCCACATGATTGTGAATCTCCTAACAAGTTTGATCTTGGTGAATAATTTTTTTCCAAGGCGGCGTACATGGGGTCGGATTAAACATTTCCAAAAGGTGCGCCCGGCGCAAACAATGACAATGCGCCCTATTACGATGTATGGACTGGCTCCAGGGCAGTCGCGAACTCTTGAATACAGGCAGCAGCTTCTGGCAGCCACTCTGTGTTTTCGCAGTGCCGGCAGCAACCCGCCTGCACTTTTAAAGGGGATTAGAGGTCCCCTTCAGGCGGGTGCAGTCAGCGACTCCCTTGCTGTGAGTGCGCCCCCTGAGAGCTTCTTTGCCTCCACGGCCACGTCTGTAATATGACATGAGTGCAGAGGCAAAGGAATTTCCTAATTTGCACAGGGCACACCCCTTTGCAAATGAGGAAACACCCCCTGGAGGTAGCGCTGGCACTTTAAGTGCACCATCGCTATCAGTATTCCAGAAAGAGATACTCAAGCGTCTGCACCCATTTCTGTAATACCAAAGTGCCCCGGGGGTCGACAACTCTAACTTTCGCACCCAGTCTATGATGTGTTTATCGTGCAGTCATGGCAGGCAAAACGCACCCACAGCATTCGCTTATGCTTGTGCGCCTTATATTTACACTTGCACATATCTGACTTAGATGGCTTTGTGACTCATGCTTGTCTTAGGGTTCTTTTTACAGGCGTTAATTCGATTCTGACCTCCCAAAAGCTTTGTGGATCGTGTGTTTGTTTTTTCAGACAACTTGCAACTAAATATTTCAGTCTTCACGGTCTTATGTTTCAATGAAGCAGTTGTAGGAAAGGTTAGTCATGTACCGTTAATATTGAACACATATGCAACATGCCACCTTCTATTTTATTCACCACTTCTTTTGGGGACAAAACCTATATTCATGGTGAGTCCCGCTTTACATGTGGTGTTCTCTGCATGACCAACCTTAACTAGTTTAAATTGCTTTTGAAAATTGAATTCTCCAGCAGTTTTCTTGTAGAAGCCTGGAAGAAAAAGGAGCTTTTGATCTTCTGAGGAAATGGAAGTCTATTTATCGGGAAAGATTTAGGTCTTTTATGTGTTTTTCTGTCCGCCTTTGAGTGGTGCAGAGTATAAGGAGACCGTCAGATTTCAAGAAATCCGAAAGGTGCTGAGCTAGGCACAGACATGAAAGCCAAGAAACTCTTGTTTAAATCCTAGTGTTAAGACTTTTATTATCCTGAAGCACTTCAGAAGGGTTCCAGGTTTCTTTTGTGTCTGTTTATTGCAGGAGCATTCCAAGCTGAAAAAGATTTAAGAGTAAATAATCTCAGATCAGATCCCATGCTGGTTCCACTCATGCTGCAGGGCTTATTCTTCAGGGAAACTATTGACTGAAAGCAGAGTTATCCCTTGTAAAAATGCCATCCAGCCTACTGTTTCTTTCCATTAATCGCCATCCTTTTTAAAGATAGCATTCTAAGCACTATGAAATAGAAAGTGCTCCTAAATATATAATCCTAATACCCTGGGTTTAGTCAGCAGTGTATGGAGGTTGGAACTGTAAACATTTAGGGCCAGATGTCCTAACGCATTTTCTTGTTACGTCTTGTGACGTTACTGAATCACTAAATGGGTTTAGGAAATAATAAGGAATTGCAATTTGGAAGGGGCGTGTTGAGGGCATTCATTTACATAGTCGTTTTGTATGATGTATTTATGTTTTTCAAATAAAATGCCATCAATAAACATTAATATTTTACCGACAAATCAAAGGAGGGAGTTACCCATTTGCAAACA
Source organism: Triturus cristatus (assembly GCF_964204655.1). Classification (NCBI taxonomy): domain Eukaryota; kingdom Metazoa; phylum Chordata; class Amphibia; order Caudata; family Salamandridae; genus Triturus; species Triturus cristatus. The sequence continues at coordinate 622,992,684 of NC_140585.1, forward strand.
GGATGGGGTCCCAAGGGGACCACCTCCGTCTTTGACAATGGTCCAAAATCATTTTTGAGGAGTTGACAATGGTCCATGGGACCACTGCCTACTCTTAAAATATTGTTTTGCAAACTCACCCCTTATTTTGTAAACACATTGACCTGTATTTTGAATTTTTTTTTGCTTTATTTAAAAACATTACAGACATGGTGGTCTGCTGACCCGAAAAGTCCAACATCCTTGTGTTGGCACTGAACTGTAGTGGGTCATAATTTGTGACCCAACTCATTTATATTAATGAAGTAGGTCAAATTGAGACCCACTGCAATTCAGTATATTGTGAACTGACATATTGTTGGTTGGTTTGCAAAATGCATATGGATTTGGTAAAAGGTGGTGTAAAAATTGTTAATCCAATGTACCACATCTGGCCATTAGAGATGTAAAAAGTGTACAATTATTCTCCTTTTTCATGTAATGATTACTTGTGATCAGAAAAATGTCTGCTGTTAGAAAAACATTAATTCTACCCTATTTTTCTGTTTCAAACTGTGTATTTTTTACCACTGCTCCATGTGCAGCTAAAAATACTCCATCCATGTATTCTGTAAATACAGTATGATTTGTCCTCTTAGCGCTGCTCCCTTGCCTCCTGTTGGCCTAATTGCCACTTACAAGCCCAAAGTAATTTTTTTTCACTGTGGAGAGGTGCAAGATGTATCATCCCCTATGCTGTTTTCCGTGTTGTAAGAACAATCTCTCCTTTTGCGTTGTTACCCTTATTCTTTGCTGACTTGTACTCCTGTGTTTTTTAACTTTATAACTTTATACACTGAAGCACTGCTGTCCAGTCCCCAGTATATGTGCTTTGACAACTAAATATAGTAACATGGGCATATCCCCAATTGGAATATTTAAGGCCATAGTATTTGGTGCAGGAAAATACACCAATGGAAAGGGGAGATAAAGGTCATCTGTAGATTTTAGCACACATTGTTCCATCCACTAGACTGGGAAGAAAAAACATGGTTTTAGGCATACACATGCAGGCAGCTGACTGCTGCAGCTTTCAAACCTTCAAGTGAGGCCATTAAAATTACCCTTTTTGACAGGAACAATCGCAACTTTTAAATATTAAATAAGACTCACCTACTTTTGTCGTGTAACCCACAAGGTAGGGTGCCTTGTATTTAAAAGTGGAGCATGCAATAATTTAGGGCCTCTTCTTGATGTCGGTGAAACTACTGCAAACTAGGCGTTCGGTCCAACCTCTGCATTACTATGCAGACAGTGGTCTGGGGGACAGACAGCCGCCTTTGATAGGCTCAAGGTGCCCGTTGGGGCAGCGTCAGACACATTGGAGGTGGTGCATGTGCAGGCACCATGAGAATTAAAGTTGTGCTGTGCCTGAATGATCTAGAATTCAGCAATATACAAAGGACAGTAGGCTACAGAGTCAAAGAGATGGGAATCCATTTCTTTGGAATGAAATGCCCTCGCACACCCAGTTGGGTGTCATGCTTAATCATCGGGCTGCTCCTCGTCAGGCCCGTGCTGCAATGCCTGACGGGCTCCCACTGAGGGGCACTTTGGCGGAGATCTTTTTCCAAATAGCCGTTTGGTGTCGTGGGGGTGAGAGATTTAGTGAGTGTAGATGAATAAGTCAAATTCAAATTCAAATTCAAATAGACTTTATTCGGATTTCACAAACCATCCATAAAAGCACATAAACAAACATTTTAAAATACACATCAAAAGCTACAATTTTGGGCCGTCAAACATTACATATAAGAATATAATTTATAAAAAGACAGCAATGAAAACACAAAAACCTACTGACCGGGCAGTGCAAAATAAGCCATCGTACAACAGTAAATGAGGTTATACTTAGAAAATTGGCTCATAAATTTGTAATAATAATGTATTAAATTCCGACAAGACATATTTTAAAGTGCAAAGTGCATGTTTAAACAGAGCTAATCAATTTTCAACGACCTGCGTGAGCATACAATGGCTTTAAGAAAGCTACTAACTCTAAAAATTAGTTCATCAGATCCTAGCATTAAGAAGTGTCTATAGGCAAGGTTGTGGCTAAGCAAATCATATTTCTTACAATATGGTATTAGATAATGTCTTGTGAATTTCATATAAAATCCACAGCCGAAGATAAAATGGGGCATACTCTGGGTTCCACCGCGGTCACAAGGGCAATGTAGTTTTTCCAAATTTTTAATGTAACCCAGTGGAAAGCAGATGAGATTTATAATGCTCTTGTCCCTGAATCTAAATAATAAACATCTGGTCCATCTACCCAGTTTTTTACATAGGTAAGGCTGGGGGGACATCGGGGATTCAATATAAGATTCCTGGATTGATAAATAGTCGACTGTGGATTGTTTCACAAAAACTGCTCTATCCCTTTCATTCTGGAAATGCTGATAGAGTGCTCTTCTCACCAAATTTTTATGAGAGACGTCAATCCTATCCGGATATGAGAACAGGTAACCGTAATTGACGCTCTTAAGGCTGCTCTCTACCACATTAATCCATGGGATTAGGGCTACATTATCACTTTTCAGGCAGTCTAAAATAATCTCACGAGTCAATGAAGCTGCCGAATTTTGCCATATCCTTAGCCAAAATAATGCAGGTCTCGCTCTAATAAAATCCTCAACATATTTTAATTTTAATTCATTGTGACATACAAAGGTCGGTGCGCTAATAACTCCCCCCAAGATTTTTCGACAAAATCTGTTCTCTTCGCTCTGTAGTGGTTTACAGTTTGAAAACCCCCAAACTTCTGCGCCATATGTGCCAGTTGGGAGACATTGGGTTCGATAAATTTGTAATAGGCTAAGAACCACATCAGCCTGGCGCGGTTGGCGTAGGGAGGTGATAGAATTAATCGATTTTGAGAGTTTGTTTCTCCCCAACGCCACGTGTGGTTGCCACGAACCACTATTAGAGAATAAGAGACCCAGATAGGGGAAAGTGCATGTGCTTTTTAGGATATTTGGACCTATCACAATCTTTGGGATTTTATAATTTTTAGGGCCGCAGGTCATGATAAACGATTTATTAAAGTTAGTGCACAGCCCAAGATCGGACATATAGTTAACGAATCCCGTTATTAAAACACGCAGAGCATTCGGAGTGCGGCCCATAAGGACCGCATCATCAGCGTAGAGTAACGCCGGGATTGGTTTCTTGTTAATAATTGGAACGTCCTTTGTCATTTTGCACAGGGAATGAGTTAATTCATTGATGTATAAGATAAAAAGCAAGGGGGCTAAGACACAGCCCTGTCTAACCCCCTTGCCAATTAAAATCTCATTAGAAACCTCACCATCATTGTTTAAACGAACTCGGGCTTTCAAGTTGCGATGAAGATTGGCCAGAAAGTGAACTAGGGGTTCGTCTAAACCATAATTTAAAAGAATGGACCACAAGCGAGAGCGATTAACAAAATCAAACGCTGAGCTTAGGTCCATAAAGCCAAAATACAGAGGAGATCGTTTAGCTCTCGTATATTTGGCCATTATAAGGTTAAGGTTTAGACATTGTTCCACCGTCCCAAGCTTGCTCCGAAAGCCAAGCTGGCAACGGTGGATGATGGAGTTTTCGTCTGCCCAGTTGCTTATTTTATCAAACAAGACTCTACCAAGGACCTTCAGGGTGTTGTCGATCAGAGATATTGGGCGATAACACCCCGGGTCCATCCTGTTTCCCTTTTTAAAAATAGGCACAATGGTACTACAAGACCATGTGGGAGGGATAGATTCCTTACCTAAATTATTAAAAAGATTACAAAGTAGGGGGGCCCAAAACCATGTATTTGATTTTATCTGGTCGATGGACAGACCATCCGGGCCGGGGGCCCTGTTACCAGCACTATTTGCAATGGCTTCCTCCACCTCCTCTAGTGTAATGACTACGGTATCATCTGGGAAAGTATCCTCAGAAGAATTCCCAGCTGTAGCGTAGAGCTTAGAAAAATGGCTGACCCATGAATCACCTGTAATATTACAATTTATCGGGGTGATGTTACTACCCAGGGCTCTCAAACTTTTTACTTCTTTCCAGAAGCCGGTGATGTCTTTTAGGGCAGTTGTTTTGGTGAGATTATCCCAATGGCTTATTAGGAGCTCTTCAGTTCTGGTTTTTAAAACCTGTTTATATTTAAAACGTAATGAACTGACAAGGGGAATATCTCGGGGTTTAGCTTCAAGTGCTTTCCTGAGTTCTCTATTAGCCCTGGAACAATTGATGTCAAACCATCTTTGAGTGTTTATATTATGTTCTATTACCGGTCTGGAAATAGCCCTTTTTATTGCTGCACATAGATCACAAAAGGATCTAGTAATATCAGGGCCACCAAATGTTAGGCAGTTGGAAATCAACAGGGGATTATTCTTAATTACATTGATTAAGAGATCTCGGTTATTAATCCCTCTCCAGATAATTCTTAGTCTATCGGTGGATACATTAATGTTTGAAACTCCGACCTCACACGGACCTACAGGCTTTTTAATAGATTTAAGATAAATTACTAATGGTAGATGGTCACTGTATGGGCTACTGACTACCTTAGATTTAATTAACACTTCACTAAGGGGGGAAGAGGTAAACATATAATCAATCGTGGTTGAAGAACCACGACCAATATACGTGGGGGCCGGTACCCTTCCCTCATCAATTCCAAAATGGCCCATGACATCATCTAGATCTCTACTTTGTAAAAGATCCAACAATTCCGAGCCTCGACTACAAGGCGGAGATGTAGTATGAATATGAGCATTAAAGTCTCCGCCAACACAAATACCATCGAATAAACCGTATTTTTCGCCATCCACAACATCATCGATAAACTTAAACAGTTCTAAAAAGGTGGGGTTAGGATGGTTGACAAAATCATTATTATAAAAATTTATAAAACAAATCTTTAACCTTGCAACATATTTAACGGCTACCAGATTTTTACTGACCACATTTAGAGGTTCAATTTTCGTGTCCTTAGAGATTTTTGCCCAGATAGATAAACCGCCACTTGGACGTCCCAAAGCAGGGGTTGGTACAATAAGATTGTGGCAAAAGAAACCCTCCAACAATTGGGTAGATGTACACCATGTTTCCTGTAACATTACCACATCAAAGTTACTTATCCAGGTAACCCATTCTTTGATTTTCATCTTACCTGGAAGCCCTGCAATATTCCAACTAATGACACTTAGGGTGTCAATTGATGGACTAATGGTAGAGAAAGTAGGAATAATGGGACAGTCTAAACAAGCTACATGTGGTAGGACTAATCTATCTGGACAAGGTTTATTAATGCGTGTAGAGTTGACCATATCCATAGGCACTGTACTGACATCCTTATCCACTGTCATGGGAGGTGTTGATGGTTGTCAGTCTAAGCTTTCTAAATTCGATAAGGTGGAGAATCTATTAGCTATAGGGATGGTGTAAGAGGCTGTCTGAATTGGTCTGTGGGGGGGCCTATAAAAATAGCCCAAAGGGTGAAGGCTTATTGTAGTGGGTGTACTGGGATAGATGTTACTTGTGTCCATGAAATATTTCACAAAGTTCGGATGTCTGAAGTTAATCACTATACAATCCCCGCTAATATTTTTCTGTTGTGGCCCCACCCAACTTACCCTACGAGTTAGTATGATTTCGTTTGATATATTCCATCTTGCCCCTTTATGTTTTGTCAGCCAGTTAATGCATTTATTATGTAGTTGTACCCAAGACTCACTTTGGCCTTCTTTTAGAGTAGGTACGCCAGCTAACACTAAAACATATGGGCAAGATTCTGGGGGTAAGTTGAGGAACTGCCCTAAATTATTAGCAGATCTGTTTCTTACTAATAGACCTCCACCAGTGCTTGTATCATCCCGGGTAATACCTATCCTGTCTGTTCGGGAGGCTAGCGGGGTCTTGACATCCGAGATAGAGGTACCAGTTACTGTTCCTCCTAAACCAGGGGGGTCATGATCAGGGCCCGTGGACAATGTGGGTAAAATATTAGCAGGGATACTGTTGGGTGGCACAATTTTATCAACAGTAAGGCCTTGCATAGTTACATGGCTCGGGTCAATGACGGCATTCTGGTTCCCCTCCCTCAGATCCATGCATAAAGTTTCTAATTTACTCATAATTTTGTCACCTCGCACAACGTCTAAGCTAATAGATCCTTTCCTTTTTGTTTCCTCTTTTTTAACAAGGTTTTCGATTTTGTCCAGTCTCTTAAAAACAGTATTAAATTGTTTGACTATTTGAATTTCAACTTGTTTAAAAATAGTATCAACAATTGTTTCTATCAGGTTGCCATTGAATTTGAGTAAAGAGTTTTGATCAGTGGCCTCAGTCTGAGTACTGACTGTATTAACGCTACTCTCCTTGGATAACATAGAGACTCTACAAATACTTTTGTCCGCAATTGGAGACTCTAATCTTCGTGTGAGAGTAGTAAGTCTCTCGGATCCTTCATCCAATGGAGATGAGGAGAGTAGTGAGTCCTCAATGGCACTTGATGTTACTATTTCACAATCTTTGGCTTTATCTTTGTTCCACAAACACTGTGGCGTTGGTTGATTTCTACATCGACCTAGTTGTTTCCTTTTGTTTACTATACATTTCACTGGGCCTCTCTTACGTTTCTCTCTTGCAGGTTTGTTGGAGCGTGGCATTTTGTCTAGTGCAGGCTCCGCTTGACAGTCTGTTACAACAATAGTCCGCAAACTTGATTTTCCATTAGTCATACTTAGAGTGTCCACGTTACTATTTGTTTTAACAACTGTTACTATGGGGGAGAGAGGGAGGTCCGGGTTGGATAAAGCCTTAGGTGATTGTGAACATGGCACAGTAGTAGCAGTGGTGGGGAATCCAAAGGACATTCTACGTTCAGTGTCGGCGATCTCATTTGTAACCATAGTGAGAGCATTAGCCAACAGTGCATCTATTGATATGGACGAATCAACAGGGGCGGCAGTAGCAGTGCATGTAGTTTTCGTAGTACGTTTACCCATGCTTAGAGTAAATACCTGTTTCGTATGTAGGCTCAAGGGGGATGGCCCAGCCCGGCCTCTTCCGTCCACTGAGGGCCACAGAGGGCCCGCCCTTTGCCCGGGCTTAGCCCGGCGCCGACCCGCGCGCGTCCCGCGAAGCGGGTCTCTCGCTGGCTTTATGCGCCTTCAGCGCGCTCTGCTTGCGTGGGCGGGTTCCTCCCGCAAGGGTTGCTGGGAGCAGTAGTCTCCCTGCTCACAGCGGCCGTGTTGGTGGAAGATACGGCGGCGGCAGGGAGACGCTGTGGTATGCAGGTGTGGGCATCCTCACAAGGAGCAGGTAGGCTGCGTGGCAAGTAGCGGCAGACTGGAACAATGACCCCCGCTCTGCCGGGGCTCTCGCTGGCTTTATGCGCCTTCAGCGCGCTCTGCTTGCGTGGGCGGGTTCCTCCCGCAAGGGTTGCTGGGAGCAGTAGTCTCCCTGCTCACAGCGGCCGTGTTGGTGGAAGATACGGCGGCGGCAGGGAGACGCTGTGGTATGCAGGTGTGGGCGTCCTCACAAGGAGCAGGTATGCTGCGTGGCAAGTAGCGGCAGACTGGAACAATGACCCCCGCTCTGCCGGGGCTCTCGCTGGCTTTATGCGCCTTCAGCGCGCTCTGCTTGCGTGGGCGGGTTCCTCCCGCAAGGGTTGCTGGGAGCAGTAGTCTCCCTGCTCACAGCGGCCGTGTTGGTGGAAGATACGGCGGCGGCAGGGAGACGCTGTGGTATGCAGGTGTGGGCGTCCTCACAAGGAGCAGGTAGGCTGCGTGGCAAGTAGCGGCAGACTGGAACAATGACCCCCGCTCTGCCGGGGCTCTCGCTGGCTTTATGCGCCTTCATAAGTGGTGTGTGATGTTTATGTGAGTTAAAACAGTGTTGGGAGTACCATGTGCAGGCACCGCCATAGGGATTAGAAAGTAAATTTACCACAGCCTTTTCATGGCAGTTCCATCACCATGAAAAGGGTGTTGGAAGGGTACTTTGGAGGCCCCAAGCAAGTACCCTGTCCCTGTGAGCCACTGATAATTGGCCAGAGGGGAACATGTGGTGCTCCCTCAAAACATCCATGCTCCGTGTTGCCAGGCATATCATAGTGCCTGGCACACGGTGCATGGATGTTTGAAAAGTGCCTGTTTGTACTGCTGCACGTGTCCTGGGCTGCAGCACGAGCCACAGTACAAAAAGGCACAATCCAACTGCCTTGCTGGTGGTCCTATCCTAAACAGGCATGTGGGACCAGTGACTCATGGTCAGATGGACACCTGCCTGCGGCGATGGCTGTCGAAAACTCATCCAACGGTCATCATAATGAGGGCCTTAGTGTTGGCTACAGTGATTAGCCACCACAAGCTATGTCCACTGTAGAGGTTGTAGCTGTCCCATGCGAAAAACAAAAGGCTAGAGAATATAATAATCCTGCTATCTCAGCTACTATTTTGTTTTTTAAAAATCCACTCTGCCAATGAAGTTGGGTTTTTAAAAAATGTTAAGAAAAAGTCATATTTTAAAAGGTATACTTTAATCATCCAGTAGGCCAATTAGCATTAGCCTGCCTGCATCTAACCCCTGTCAGTTCTTCAAATTAACTAGGTGTTAAAACTACTCCCAGTGCAGGAACAGCTGCTTAGGCATTTTAGCAGGAAGATCTCAGTATAAGGTATGTGTCTCCTCTCAGCTCAGGAGGGGCAAATAAGAAGGGTTCAGGAACTTCATTAACTTGAAAGGTAACAGGGTGCAAACTGCCTATTCATAGTTTTTTTTTAAACTTATTTTTTTCAGTTTCTCACACCATTAAGTGAGCTGTCCTTCAACAGACTTACCCACGGTAATACCTTTCAACTTATTTCCATTATACATCTGAGTCCTATACACATTTCACAATTATGTATACATTTATGGAATAGCAATATACACAACAGTATACTTAGCTAGGAAGTTGCCCAAGGACTGCCTATTCATAGTTAAGCGTAAAGGGAAACCTGAAGAAAAAAAGCCATTGCTACCTGAGCAGTGCTTAATTTGTAAAAACCGTAAGTGCCAGTGCCCTCATCAGGAGGCCACTGATGCGTGCACCACCCATTGCCCCTCCCAGCACTGCCAATGTCATACCAATGCAACTACTTTGCATCACACTCCTATAAGTGTGACAATTCAGCCTATTCCTAGCCCCAAAAGCTATAGGAATGTCTAAGGCATTATGCATTAGTCATTTTTAATGTATCAATAATTAATGGTGTTGTTCTCTTCTATCAATCAGACAGACAGATGGATTTTCACGCCAGCTTCTCATCTCTGTCACACACAAAATTTCATTTGCCAGTCTTTCCGGGAGGACATCCGTCATCTATTTTCAAAATGTTGAGGGAAGAGAGGTGGCTGACCTGGGTGCAATGCAGGATCATTGGTGACTTATATAACACTGATGACCCTTTTTTTTTTCATGAGGAGTTTTCTGCTAGTCCCAAAGCCTTCACACTGGGATAGTGTTGTTATAAAGTGCATGAATCCCTTTGAAGACTTTTAGGATTAACTGTATTGTACGGGTGGGGTTTGGAATAAAAGAAAGGCCTACTTAGCTTTTGAAATCTCGTGCCATTTTGGATTTTAGCAATACCAAAGGGGATGATGGATGGAGTTTTGAACATTGCAAGCACTCATCCCCAGTCAACTGATCCTGGTTTAATCCATCATCTTTCTTTAGCTCACTACGCCACCCCAGTTCAGACATGGCCATATGCAAATCAGTCTGACCCTGTGCCTCATGGGAACAGTCCAGCCTGAACTGCCAAGCCATGTCTTCCCTGGACCGGAAACAAGCATCTTGGGACCGGTTTCGAGTTCATAATCCTCATCAGCCAGGCTATCTTGAATCCAGTGGCAAAGTGAGCAAGGGGCCCACGTCTGGGCATACCCTGACAACTTATGGCGAACAAAGCAAAACCAAAGGGGATGATGGACGGAGTGTTGAACATTGCAAGCACTCACGCTCAGTCAACTGATCTGCATTTAATCCATCATCATTCTTCAGCTCACTCCGCCGCCCCAGTTCCGACATGGCCATATGCAAATCAGTCTGACCCTGTGCCTCATGGGAACAGTCCAGCCCGAACTGCCAAGCCATGTCTTCCCTGGACCAGAAACAAGCATCCTGGGACCGGTTTCGGGTTCATAACCCTCATCAGCCAGGCTATCTTGAATCCAGTGGAAAGTGAGCAAGGGACCCACATCTGGGCATACCCTGCCAACTTAGGGCGAACAAAGCAAAACCAAAGGGGATGATGGATCGAGTGTTGTACATTGCAAGCACTCACCCCCAGTCAACTGATCCGTCCATCAATTGTGTGTCTTTTGCTTTCTCCGTCCATCAATTGTGTAACTTTTGCTTTCTCGCCCTAAGTGCGCCGGGTATGCCCAGACGTGGGTCCCGAACTCACTGTGCCACTGGAATCAAGATATCCTGGCTGAAGAGGGGTGAAACCCTGAAACCAGTCCTAGGATGCTTGTTTCTGGTCCAGGGAGGACCTGGCTTGGCAGGCCGTCAGCCTGCTGGTATAATGATCGCCTTAAATCCTTAAAACAGATCTACCGGCAGGTGGAGAGGAAGTGGAGGAAGCTATACTCTAATGAGGACAAATCTAGGTGGAAGGCTGCAATAGCGGAATATAGGAAGGGAATTGTTTTAGCAAAATCAGAATATTTCGCAAACATTATCTTAAACTCTAAAAATAACTCCAGAACTATTTTTAAAATTGTAAAGGATATTACTGCTCCCGAATGTGCACAATCTAAAATCTTGCCAACTCAAGCTCTTTGTGACAACTTAGCGACCTTCTTTATGGAGAAAATTAGTAATATTATTGATGGATTGAAGATGAACGATCTCTCTGGGAAAGAGGGTCCTATTACTAAAACCAATGGATCACGAGATATAGTTATCTCCCTGAACCATTTTGAGCTACCCACGGAGGAGAACTTGAACAGAATTGCCTTGGGTGTGTCATCTGGTTCCCCTTTAGACCCTATCCCACATAAAATCTGGAAGGAACTGGTCTCTGAGCTCTTTCCCTCTCTTCGACAGATCTGCAATAGCTCCCTGATTTCTGGATCAGTACCAGCATGCTGGAAACGGGCTGTGGTCACACCACTTCTGAAAAAAGCGACACTCGATCCTACTTGTGCTAGTAATTTCAGACTGATCTCACTCTTACCGTATCCAATTAAAATCATTGAACGACTGGTCAGTAAAACTTTGCCCCAGTTCCTAGAATCTAACTTTAGGCTTGATGATGTACAGTTCGGTTTTCGAGCTTGCCATGGAACTGAGACTGCTCTGGTAACCGTGTTAGACGATCTTCGATTGAGGGCTGACAGGGGACAATCTGGCATTCTTATTCTGCTTGACCTGTCTACGGCTTTTGACACGGTCAACCATGACATCTTGCTGACCAGGCTGGAAGAGATCGGGGTGTCGGACACGGCTCTAGAATGGTTCCGCTCTTATTTATCCGGCAGGTGTCAGGCGGTCTCTCTCCCTCCTTATCAATCTGAGTTTTCCAATATCCATCATGGCGTTCCTCAGGGATCGGCGATCAGTCCTATTTTCTTTAACATCTATATGAGACCCTTGATCGATATTATAAAGGCGCATGGTGTGAAATTAGTGAACTATGCTGACGACACTCAGCTCTTTTTCTCCTTAGAGGGAAGTCAGTCGATACCTCCTGCAATATTTCATGCCTGCATGCAGGACACTGCCCTTTGGCTAAGAGCCAATTCTCTTCAATTTAATTCTGACAAGACTGAAGTGTTACATTGTGCTGTGGGGAAAGTTCCCTCCCCTTTCCCAGACAATTTCTGGCCTTCCTCAACTACCTCTAATCTGGTCCCTGCTAAATCAGTACGTAATTTGGGAGTTATGCTAGATAACAACTTAAATCTGGAAGTACATGTAAACAAGCTGGTGGGGAACTGTTTTTCCCTGATCAGAGCTTTGAGGAAGATCCTCCCGCTGCTGCATAATACGGCCAGAGCCGTGGCCGTTGGAAGTATCATTCTCAGCAGGTTGAACGCCCTTCTATTGGAGTCCCCAAAATTCCTGATTGAATGCCTTCAAAGAGTTCAAATTTTGGCGGCCAAATTGGCATTGATGAAACCTCGCCGCTCGTCAGGCTCCTCGGCCCTTGGTTACCAATAATGCAGAGAATTCAGTTTAAATCTCTCTGCTTGGTATTCAAAACCCTTCACGGCTTCAGACCTAGACCTTTGCATGGTATATCCTGCCGAGGTGCGTTTGTTCCTCCACTGCTTACCTGGTGAGAACTCCTAAAATTTGAAGAGCCAAGGTAGGAGGTAGGGTGTTTAGCTCGGCCGCCGTAAAGCTCTGGAATAAACTTCCCTTGGAAATCAGACAGTCCCATGACCTTTTGCAGTTTAGGAAAAAGGTCAACACATGGTTGTTCCCTAGAATTTGACATCCCTGAGGACTTTCCATGTTATCCCACACCTGATGCCATCTCTGACTGATGATTCACGTACTATAGCGCCAATATCCCCTTTGGGTGATAGCTGGCTCTATAAATACCACATACAAATACAAATACTGATTCCATGAGGCACAGGGTCCTGACTGATTTGCATATGGCTAGGTCTAAACTGGGGTGGCATGTTGAGCAAAAGAATGATGGATTTAACCCAGATCTCTTGACTGGGGGTGAATGTTTTGATTTGTTCTGCATTCCGTCCATCAATTGTGTGTATTTTGGATTTTAGAGCACAAAGCACTCTGGGAGTAGGAGGGCCAGAGTACCTTTAAGTGAATGAGCTGTATCAATTAGGAATAACAGTTGAAGTGTTGTTCAGTGAATGCTTTCTACTTATTGGTTTGCGGTCACATACAATATTAACCTGACTACTTTCTTAAGAACTGGTATCTATTAACTTGCTTCACCAGAGAATAAGCCTCCTTGTGTACTGTAATACAAAGTTTTACTGCCTGCCAGTGTAACATGAGATAGCCCTCTACTCCCTGACTTGAATCTCCATGCCTACCACTATGTTCCTGAAGCAGGGAAGCACATTTATGACCTGGTCCCTAGGTCTATTTGAACCTGTCTCTGTGCAAAAATAGTCTGCTACAAGGAGGATCTTTCAATTAGTTGTCTGTTTAGTAGATTCAAAGGTCTTGGAACGAGGGGAATGCACTGACCTCAGAGAAACCTTTAAAACAGCCCAGTCATACAGGCCGGTGAATCTTATGGGTCCTTAGAGGTCCTTGTAGTCTTGGATTCATTTTCTGTGGATTTGTGATATACTTGGAAAGACAGAGCAGACATGTGTGTTTGGGTACCACCAAACCATTTTGTCAAGAGGGCACTGAGCACTGTGGAGAACACATTTGCCTGTCCTCAGAGTTCTGCAAACTTGTAAGGCTGTTGTTACTTTTTGACAATATCCCAATAAGAGAAGTGGTGTGAATCAAATCAGGATACTGACTGTGCCCCCAGCCCCTATGGCTTAGTTTGGTTGAAGCATTGTTGGGCTGATACTTATCCTTTCCACAAACATTTTCAATGCACTGCTACTCTTCTACTTGACTATCTGTATAAACTAATGTGTCTTTAATCCATTGGTGCTATCCTAAAGTTCAGTAAAGTCCTGCTTTTTTAACTGGATTTCAGGTGTGAAATTCTTAACCTCCCTCCCCCACCTTTTAACAACTTGTGCATCATAACGGGATTGGGATATCATTTCTAATTAGAGAGTTTTGAATTTGTCTGGCAAATTTAAATGTCTAGATATGGTTACTATTTAAGAAATGACATTTGCAAAGTGGAAACTGTCCCCAAGTAGCAGCCTCCACTGGGAGAATCGGTTACCATTCCAAGTCGGGCTTCATTAGTCTTTCAAGGCTGGTTTGTGATCACATTTGCAGTCACCAACCACTGATACTCATATTGTAAAATGAACATCATTTAACACATTTTGAAAGCTAAATACATATCTAAATACAGCATTTTGATTTTATTTAATAAAGATACTCTTCCTTGGTAGTCCCAGATATGCTCAGTCTCTATAGCTAATTCTTGCCTGTATGAATGCATTGGCCACTTCACTCCATAAGTGAATGATAGAAAACAAAACTGTGTTCGAAAGTGCTTAGTTTGAAAAAAACAGGCCTAAGTGGCCGTTGAGATCTGATTCTCCAAGTTATGTTTTGAATTTAGGAGCGTTCCCAGGTATCCTACTCTTGAGACTTGGTCAAGGTATACAACCATCACAGATGGGACCCGACACCGGACAACAGGACCTCCTACAAACTGGCCACCCAGAAACACCACCAGCTGATCCGCGCCGCCAAAAGAACAGCATTCAAGGACCGGCTGGACAACAACGCACACAACAGCAAGGAACTCTTCAACATCGTGAAAGAGCTCTCCAACCCCAACGCAGGAAACAACGACATCACCCCATCACAAGACCTCTGCAACTCCCTCGCCTCATACTTCCACAACAAGATCACGGACATACACAGCAGTTTCAACAACCAACCAACGCACACCACGGCCGACCAGCCACCCCCCCCCACCACCACCCTCCACGCCTGGACCCCGATCAGCACAGAAGACACCATCCGCACGATGAACTCCATCCACTCCGGATCACCAACCGACCCCTGCCCTCACCACGTCTTCAACAAGGCCGACGCTGTCATCGCACCCCACCTGAGAGACATCATCAACACATCCTTCGACACCGCCATCTTCCCTGAAAGCTGGAAACACGCCGAACTCAGCGCTCTACTCAAGAAACCAACAGCGGACCCCACCGACCTCAAGAACTACCGCCCCATCTCGCTTCTCCCGTTTCCAGCCAAAGTCATCGAGAAGACCGTCAACAAGCAGATGGCCGCCTTCCTCGAGACGAACGGATCCCTCGACCCCTCACAGTCCGGCTTCCGAGCCAAACACAGCACCGAGACCGCCCTCATCGCCGCCACAGATGACATCCGAGCCCTGATGGACAACGGAGAAACAGCGGCCCTCATCCTCCTAGACCTCTCCGCGGCATTCGACACGGTCTGCCACCGCACCCTAATACGGCGCCTCAGCAACATCGGAATCCAGGACAAGGCGCTGGAATGGATCATCTCCTTCCTCAACGGAAGAACACAGCGAGTCCGCCTACCACCGTACAAGTCAGAGGCCTCCGAAGTCATCTGCGGCGTCCCCCAAGGATCATCCCTGAGCCCCACCCTCTTCAACGTCTACATGAGCCCCCTCGCGGCCATCGTACGCAAACACCACCTCAGCATCATCTCCTACGCCGACGACACACAGCTGATCCTCTCCCTGACCAACGACCCCGCCGCCGCCAGAGCCAACCTGCACGAAGGGATGAAAGAGGTAGCCGAGTGGATGACGACCAGCCGCCTGAAACTGAACTCGGACAAGACGGAAGTCCTCATCCTGGGCCCTTCACCCTCCGCCTGGGACGACTCCTGGTGGCCCCCCGCCCTGGGCACCGCACCCAAACCAACTGACCATGCACGAAACCTGGGCTTCATCCTGGACTCCTCCCTCTCCATGACCAGACAAGTCAACAGCGTCTCCTCGGCGTGCTTCAACATCCTACGCATGCTACGGAAGATCTTCTGGTGGATCCCCACAGAGACCAGGAAGACCGTCACCCAGGCCCTCGTCACCAGCCGACTGGACTACGGCAACGCCCTCTACGCCGGGACCACCGCCAAGCTCCAGAAGAGACTCCAGCGGATCCAAAACGCCTCAGCCAGACTCATCCTCGACATCCCACGATCCAGCCACATCTCCGGACATCTGAGAGGCCTTCACTGGCTCCCCGTCAACAAGAGAATCACATTCCGCCTCCTCACCCACGCACACAAAGCCCTACACGACCAAGGCCCGAGCTACCTCAACAGCCGAGTCAACTTCTACGCTCCCAAACGCCACCTCCGATCAGCTAACCACGCCCTCGCCGCTGTCCCCCGCATCCGAAGAGCGACTACAGGAGGAAGATCCTTCTCCTACCTGGCCGCCAAGACCTGGAACTCCCTCCCGTCCGACCTGCGCCTGACCCAAGACCACCTCTCCTTCAGGAAGAAGCTGAAGACCTGGCTGTTCGAGCAGTAGCGGCACCACCCCTCCCCAGCGCCTTGAGACCCTACGGGTATGTAGCGCGCTCTATAAGTGTCACTGATTGATTGATTGATTGATGGTCAGATAAATGAATACCCAATGTTTGGCTTCTTTTGAACCTGAAGGATTTTCATTTTGGAGGTGTTCAGTCAGAATTGTATATGACACATATAGTTATAACTGAATTTAACAAACAGCACAAACCTGTAAATGCTGTGGTCAGGGTCATCCTTTAAATTGATTTCCAACTGGGTATCATCTGTGTACAAACATTGAATTGCATTATTTGTTTTATAGGAAAGGCTCAAAGAGAAGAACATTAAAATTGAAAAGGAGAGAGGAGAAGTCAAAGCATTGTGACACCGCAGTGCATGGGAACAGTATTTGAGGAGAAAGGGCCAAGTAGAACGAGTTGAGTCTGCACAGAAATAAATGATTTTACCCAGTTTAGGGCCGGGGTGTAGATGTTAAGGCTTTCATCAAATTAGGGTTTCATGGCCAATAGAAGTGAAGGCTGCAGTGAAGTCCAGGAGTATCACTGCTCCTAAACCTCTGCTGTCTACTATTTTCTATATCATCAACAACTGAGGTAATCACTGACTCAGTCTTGGTTTAATGCCAACTGATGATACATCCTGTAGGGTGTTTGATTCCACAATAGATTACGAATGGAAGGTGACAATCTTCTCTAAAATGTTTTCCAAGAAAGGTAATAGGAAAATCAGGAGGCAAGTTGCTGAATCCTCTGAGCTAGTGGAGGGTTGTTATTTTAATAGGGAGGACAATCACTTTTCTAACTGCTGCTGTAACCATTTAATTTTTTCAGATGTAATAATGATTTGCAGAATCCTGAGAATAACTGCCTGACATTGCAGTTTGATGTGTGCTGCTGCATAGATGTCTAGTGGGTTGTGTGATGGTTTGCAGGTAGCAGTTAAATGGAGGCATTGCTTTTCTGTAACAAAAAACATGGGGGTAATTGGGCAGGTAAAAGATCTCCGTCAAAGAGCCCCTTGCGGGGCGCGATGGGCCTTCCAGCAACGGCCAACAAGGAGCTGCCAGATGATGAAGCATGACATCCTTCTAGGTGTGTGAGTGCTATTGCTCCTTTATAGGAGCACTCCCCCTGTGTGCCCCCTCGGTTAGGAACACACTCTTTCTCTCTCTATAGGAACAGCACACCTCCGGCATTGCTTTTCTGACATGAAGCCTAATAAAGGGAAACGTACTTCTTTGAAAGGCTCATAATTAGTTACATCGGTCAACTCAGAGCTATCCATTTCTGAATTGGGATTAGTGGCAAAATATTACCAGAACATTACCACTCTTCAGTGTAGAAATAGGTCAACATCCACTCATGTACAGAAGTTGGCCTCAAGATGTGTGGGTGGGTTACACAATCCTCGTAGAAGGACAACCTCTTTAATAACTGCATGGCTCTTTGGCATCTCAACATCTGAATATATATGTGAAGCTCACATTCAGAGTTTGGCTTTTATTTTTAGAATGGAGAACAGTATTGCCACTTTTCTGCGAACTACAATTCAGAAGTAATTTTTCTGTGTTGTTTTTTTCTGATGGTGTGCATGTACTCAGGTTTGTAGAATAATATTTTACCACATTAGTCACAAAACACGGTATCTCCTAGAAGACACAGGGCTCATTCAGCAAAGCTTTATCCTTGTGTGAGTCGTATATCCATAAAACGGGAATATTATGCATGCATAATGAGTCTACAGTCCCAAAAGGTGACATTGTGCATGTAAAGATGAAATGTTATTTACATTTTCATAATGCATTATACACTCATTCCTTCCACATTGGTTTGTGGAAGTGCACATTAAAAGTGGAGTGTGACGAGTGACCAGTCGAATTAATAACAATATAGTTGAACACCTATGAAGTTATTGGGTGGTCTGAAAATGTCTGACATGCTTTCACCACACCTAAACGAGCATTTCACTTGCACCCAGTTTAATTTGATGTAAGTGATGCAGTCACGGAAGGAATGCTTGAGTTCATCTCTGTCATTGATAATTATTCTAAGTCATCAGGGATATTCTAGGCTGCAACCCATTCCATCATTTGTTGCCTGTCTATGTCATTACAGGCAGGAACCAACAATACGCAACACAGTTTTGCTCCCGCCCAAAAAAGAACAGTCCAGCTCCAGATGCAAGGCTACATCTTCTCTGAAATGGAACAAAGGCAACACCAGTTTGGTTTCAGTCCTGTTGAGTTGGGCCTCATCAATGATGTGTAGCTTGATTCTCATGCCACACTTAGCATGGGACTCATGTCTATGCATACCAGTTGCAGTTGGGCCGTCTGAATGAGAAAAACTAAAAAGCAAAAAGTAATGGGTGAAATAAATGAATGTATCTCAGAGGGTGGTATTTATCCTGGGCTGGTAAAATGTAACTTTAGTCCCATGATACACTGAACTCGGGACCCACGTCTCGGCGGCTCCCTCCCCAAAGATTGCACATAGAGAGATGGATGTAAACCTTGAATTAATCCTAGCCCCGGATAATTTCTCATGATTATCAAAGATAGTGCAGTATAAGCAGGGTAGTAGGGGTGTCAAAGAGTCAGCAGGGGTAGACAGCAGGGTGGAGGGGTGAGATGACCAAAGTTTGGGATAGACTGTTTACAGGGTCAGTGCTGATTTGAATTATTATGTATTAAGCTTGAGCAGCAAATAGAGGAGGGCTCTCAGGCAAATTAATAGGGCGAGCCAAGCCAGAGAAGAGGCATGGGTCTTGCTTGTCTCTAAGATTCCATGCTCTAGTGGAGCCATGAAAACATTTGGCATGTATGTCATGCAACAAACTCATTTTAAAAATATGATACAATCACAGATGTATGTCGTTACAACGCACACTTTTACAACGCATGCACTTACAACGCATTTTTTACAACGCAACATCCACTACAACGCATTCCATTACATAGCATGACACTACAACGCATTTTTAAAAACTACCTTTACAACGCCTTCCATTACATCGCATACTACCTTTACAACGCATACCATTACAACGCATAATATTAAATTGCATTTAAGGTAAGTATTAGATAGTATAGGGGTAAAAATTACTATTCTAACTCCAGGGGGTGCAACAGTAGGGAAAGTGTTGGATAGTATAGGGGTAAACATTACTATTCTAACTCCAGGGGGTGCAACAGTAGGGTAAGTGTTGGATAGTATGGGGGTAAAAATTACTATTCTAACTCCAGGGGGTGCAACAGTAGGGTAAGTGTTGGATAGTATAGGGGTACAAATTACTATTCTAACTCCAGGGGGTGCAACAGTAGGGTAAGTGTTGGATAGTATAGGGGTAAAAATTACTATTCTAACTCCAGGGGGTGCAACAGTAGGGTAAGTGTTGGATAGTATAGGGATAAAAATTGCTATTCTAACTCCAGGGGGTGCAACAGTAGGGTAAGTGTTGGATAGTATAGGGGTAAAAATTACTATTTTAACTCCAGGGGGTGCAACAGTAGGGAAAGTGTTGGATAGTATAGGGGTAAAAATTACTATTCTAACTCCAGGGGGTGCAACAGTAGGGAAACTGTTGGATAGCATAGGGGTAAAAATTACTATTCTAACTCCAGCGGGTGCAACAGTAGGGTAAGTGTTGGATAGTATAGGGGTAAAAATTACTATTCTAACTCCAGGGGGTGCAACAGTAGGGTAAGTGTTGGATAGTATAGGGGTACAAATTACTATTCTAACTCCAGGGGGTGCAACAGTAGGGTAAGTGTTGGATAGTATAGGGGTAAAAATTACTATTCTAACTCCAGGGGGTGCAACAGTAGGGTAAGTGTTGGATAGTGTAGTGTAATATTATGCGTTGTAATGGTATGCGTTGTAAAGGTAGTATTCGATGTAATGGAATGCGTTGTAAAGGTAGTTTTTAAAAATGCGTTGTAGTGTCATGCTATGTAATGGAATGCGTTGTAGTGGATGTTGCGTTGTAAAAAATGCGTTGTAAGTGTAGTGCGTTGTAAAAGTTGCGTTGTAAAGGTTGTTCCCCTACAATCACCCCAAAGTTCTAAAAAGTCTATTTCTCTTATCAAGCTGAAGCTTTCCCCCTTAGTACTTCAAATTATATCACTGCATTTTCAGACACTTATTAAAAGTGATACCTTTTAGAAACATTCATGGCTCATCCCCAACGACAACGGCATTAGTGAACTAAGAGGCAAGTAAAAAGTCAAGTAAACCCTAAACTTGACCTAGATTCTAATTGCGGATGGAGCAAAATTAAAGCCCATTAAATGAAGTGCACACCCTGACTGAAATATTTAAAAGTGCTCTTCTACGTGATATTAAAGAAAAATGATGGTCTATGAAATAAAATATCTTCCTAGGATCACACAATTTGGACAATAAGGGAAGCCAGTACAGACTTTAGGTTATCTGGTTTCACTTTTAGAAATCTACCCACCAGATGGGTATCTATGTCATTCTCATTTAAATAAAAGATTACTGTTTACTTTAATTCTTGGATCATGAGTGAAAAACAGACACAGAGATAGCAGACCCGACTCTGGGCCCCCAGACCCAACTACAGAGCCAAGAATGCAGCTACGCTAGGATGACCACCCATCTGTAATTTACATGTCCTGTCTGTGATGGTACTCAAATTTTCTCTGTCTGTTGTCTGTGATGGAAGTTTCCACCAACTGCCTTTGTCTGTAATTTTAGCCTTTGTGCTAAAGGACAAATGTTGACTCCAGCTGTTGAGATGGCTTAGCTGAAGCAGAAGGGAGGGTATCTCCAGTGCAGTGATCCAGAAGGAGGGGCAGACAGCTAAACTAGAAGCCAGCCTTCTTGCAAGGATGCCGGGTGCCTCAAAGAAATGTAAATGCGTGCAACTGGTTAGTCTTCACATGGAAACGCTGCTTGAAAGCCGGTTTAGGTGTTAATTGATAGAGTTCACTTTAAGCAGCCTGAAGTGAAAGATTTCTTTTTTGTTTTTTTAGAGGTATTGTTAGGGTGTTCCAAGCTGAGCTGTGAAGTGTGTGCTTTTAACAGAGAGTTGTAAACTGTTTGCATTAGGTGAAATCTGCATATAACTAAAATCTACACTTTAAAAACTCCTTTTTGTCTTTAACCTACATTTATTTCCTCATTTAGTTGCACCCTATCTAATACTTGTATAATGCAAATTTTAAATAGTAACTTACACATTTACTGTGCTTTCTGTCATGAACAGGGACCTCTTAGTCACTGTTCCCTGCTAAACAAACAGAGTTCAATCCCATGTGCCTCTGGTTGCCCACACCGACCTCTGCAGAGATCACATTAATCAACTGAGGTTTCATAGTATAAAATAGTGTATTTCCCACTGATTAATTTAACTTGCATTTATTTTTCATTTAAGGTGTGAATTATTATATATGCAGTTACCTATTGTGGAAAGATCAACAAAATAGTGACAAAATGTTTAATTCTTTTTAGGAGTACCTATGATTCCCCCTCCTCACTCACTGACCCCGTCTCAATTGCACTTAGGATCACAGTATCCATACTTTTTTTATGCACTTTGAACGCTGTGTTGACTAGCTATGAAAAGCATGAGAAAGCCCGTGATGTTAACATATGGTTTGCCATAGTCTTACACATTCACTTTGACCCTTTTTTATAGATATTGTTAGATCCAGTGGTTTTGGGCTGGTTAAGATGCATCATGCCAAGTAGAATCCACCATTCCAAATACGATGAGTACGATACACTTGTCCGATAACTTGTGCTCCCCCTCTGATAGCTTGGCACTGAGAAGTCAGGCTTATTCTCAGTGCTCGATTGTAAAGTATTGGCACAACAACCCCCTCGCAACACACTGCATTTGCAACAAAAAGACTCCACACCGTATGTGTAAAAATAATTGTCTTTGCATTACACACACACACACACACTCAAATCAAAACGAGATACACATTGTAGATACACTCTAGTTATATTCACTTGTCAAACTTCTCTATTAAAATCAAAACACACATTGTATATACAATTTACAGTTATATGCAATTGTGAGACTTTTCCAATGCAGAAAGGTCAAACAGTCACCACTCTCTGACTATGCCCCATGACCCAGCCCCTCAACTCCACCAGCCAACAATACACATTTCCCCTGCTGGCGCCCTGCTGAATAGACAGTCGGAACCACTTAACACAGAAATAAATATTTACTTAGGTTCATCTGTCCTGGTGCCCGAAGGAACCTTCAGGAGTGTGGGATCGCTATTCCTTGGTAGACAAAAGGTTGTGACCCAGGAAGCTGGTGCGCTTCCCCGTTTGGTGAAATGTTTTCCCCACAAGCAAAGGTATAACCTACTGTAGACTCCAAACAGTCTGCTGCAGATGCCCACAGGACACAAAAGACCCCTCAGTCTTGTCAAGGTGTATTCCACAACAAAGCAACCTGTGGTGTGGGTACACGGAGAGGAACCCAATGACCTCGGCCAGAGGTCGCAATGTCAGGCACTGTCATCATACTGATCTAGAGGACGACAACAGTCTCAGCTCCTGGCTCAGGTTCCCCCAACAACCCTTGGACACCACAGGCTCTGGAGTGCAAGCAAACACAGTTCCCTTGGTGGCAAGCATGGGTCCCTCGGACTCTGCAAGCTCCCCCACATGGCTCAAACTCCTCACATTCTGACACGTAAGATGGCTCCTGATCTTTGCGCACACTCCTCTTACACAATGAGAAGATTGTGTATGTCAGGACGGTCCTTGTCCCAACCATGATCACTTCCACCTGTCTCTGCTGCACCCAGAGTGGCCCTTACGATCTTTTGGAGCCAGTGAGATCCTTTGTATCCCTTGGATCTCATGGATAGAAGGCTAGCTCACCAGCCCTTGGAGAGTACTTTGAGACCCAGGCCACAAAATTGGCATTAGGTGCAGGCCAGCAACATCCAGGAAAATACACCAAGTGATAGTCCCCTTCCTGGAGTACGACAAGCTCCAAGTCACCACAAGTCTGTGGATAGTCTAGTTGCAGTTCCTCCTGCCCTAATGATTCCTCGTGTCAATGTCCCAGTATCGAACCAGGGTAGTATGGTTCCAAATCTAAAAGTGTCACTACTTTCAGATGCCGAAGCCCCAGTAGTTATATCCACCATGGCCCCTTGAAGATATGATCAGTTCAAAGGGCCACCTTTGAAATACACAGGCCCTCTCAAAATTATGTTGTGTCTGCCATTTTACCCACAAAGGTTTGATCACACTCTTCAGTGGGGCCAAGATCCTATCCATTGAAATGCAGGTGCTAATTCTACCCCTACGCAACCATCACAAAAAGACCCTTCAGAGTCAGAGGTCTGCAATTTCCTGTGAACCCCTCTTTTATGGCCCTCTATCAGGAATGCACAGATGTGGCTGTCACCCTAGCACCCAATTGTAAATTAGGAGACAGGCTGCAATCCACACAGAGTCATGCACATCGAAATGCCCACTTTCCCAAAGTGACATTTCCACCACCGTAATGTTGAACCTACTCCCACTACCGGAGAGGATTCACCATTATTGACTCATTGATACCAAACACTATGGGCCATATGTAGAAAGCAAAATTGCGATCGCAAACGCCGAAATCCGCCGAATTTGTGGTATGTAGGAAGGCAAATCTGCGTGCAAAATAAGTATTCGCTAAATTTGCGATTCCTTATTTTGCAATTGCATTTAAGGAATCGCAAATTTTGCGATTCCTTAAATGCAATGTAAGAAGCACCAAAAAAGTGCAATTTGGCCTTAAGGAATCGCAAATTACCACCAACTACAGGTTGGTGGTAATTTGCGATTTCTGTAAAAAATGCATATTTTTGCATTTTTCAAAGTGGCATGTGGTGCACACACATGTCCTTAGGGCATGTATGTGTGCCACATGTGCACCCATGCTCATTTCAGGGGTGCAACAGGGTGTCCTTTTGACACCCTGGCACACTTGAAATTGCATTCTCAATTTGCGATTCTCTAATTGAGAATAGCAAATTGAGAATGTCTTCCCATTCACTTCTATGGGCCTCTAGGCCCATAGGAATGAATGGGGAGGTATTCCTTAATTGCGAATTGCAATTTGCAATTCGCAATTAAGGAATATGTAGGATTCACAAAATTATTTGCTAATCCTACCTACATTCCGTTTTGCAATTCTCTAATTGCGATTCCCTAAAAATTGCAATTAGAGAATCGCAAAACACGTTCTACCTACATATGGCCCTATACTGTTAATATCCTGCCCATAGTACATTCTGCTTGACAGACTTTCCTTACACTCCCTCATGCTAATCCAATACGAGAAGCAGGCCCCATTGTACTGAACCGACCATCCGGTGTCATTGATGGCTCTTGCAGGTATCACACACACACACCTGCCCAACCTCATCCCAACACCTCACCCCGTCACTAGGGAGATCTCTGATGTAGCAAGAAACATGCAGAACATTGGCACGCAGTTTTGTGAATTCCAAGTTGAGTAACAGCAACCGTGCATACAGGCCTCACTAGAGCAAACCCATGGCACAATCGATGAGGTACCTCCGTGGATGGCGCAACCAGTGTGGCAGGCCGACAGAGGCGCTTTTGAGATACATGCCTTATCCCATGACAAGGAACTCACAGACAACTTGAATCCGCCAATCCTATATGCACTGATCCACAGTATGTATAAGACGAGCACAGCGCTTTGACACTGAACAGCAGCTCCAAACACGCTTAAGTCCTAAGGCTGGCATCCAGAGCGACGGAAAACTGGGAAGGGGAAAAGCAAAATGCCAAGGGAAAGCACCCTAGAAAGGGCCATTTCCAACACATATTGTGTCAAGTTAACCTGTGATCTGTATTTACGAAACACAGTCTACTGTTCATCTGATGGAATTAATTGTATGGAGCCACTGTTCTCTGGTGCTAAAGAGGATTGAGAAAAAGAAAGTTATCTAGTCAGTTGTTTAAATACACTATCTGTGACCAGGAAACCTAGGTTCAAATCCCGGCTCATCTACATGAATGAATTGTGTTATTTAACTCAAATCAACTTACTTTATGTGTCTAGTATACTTGATAGCGATATTTAAGAGCACTTTCAAGTAATTCAGTTCAAGATAGATCCTATACAAAAAATCTCACCTATATATGCTTTAATAGTCTGTAATGTTCCACCAGCCATAAAAATATTATTGGCCATGATATAAGAGATACAGGACAATTGGTTCACTTTTTTCACTCATGGCTTTGTCAGGAACGAGGGTTAGTACATATTTTGAAGTTCATTATTAGAAACTTTCAGTTCAAATAAATGTCAATGTAATGTTGTGATCTAATGCACTAAAGTGAAACACTTCCATGTTTTAAAGAAACCTTTTTTTTTACATTTTGAAGTCTTTATCATGTTCTTATATTTTGTTTGTTGCGTAATTCACATCTCAAATATTATGAAGATTCTGCATGTTCTTTGGCACTTAAGGATGAGCCAGACCATTGATTAGGGGTTAGCTCGACCACAACCATTTCAAGTCATGGACAGAGAGGACAATTGCTCAGGGCCCAACCTTCCAAGGGTGCTGGCTGATGCCTGACCTTCACAAGCACTACCGATAGACCACTGCACCGGAAGTGTTTACTAGGTTGGGTGGACACTGCTTATTCTACCACTTGACAGTGCTTCTTCAGTTTCTGACCCTGATGCACACTCTATTGTATCAGACAGGTCTTCTTGGTGCTGTGAGAGTGCAGACAAGTTGTGGGTACCTAACATTTTGCAATTTATGAGCCTGTCACCCACACCAGGATCATTGACAGAATATCAGACCCAAAAATATTTCGTGGACACAATATTGTGCCAAAAATATCGAGGACTGAAATATCGAGACGATAAGTGGAAATAGGTAAGTATAGATTTACTTTTCCTAACTCCACATCTATGTACCTTGAAGATATATATATTGTGGAGCTATATATAGTAAAACTTTACTTAACTATAGAAACTTACCTTTACATTATTTTTGTCCTCGATATTCTTGGCACTGATAGAGCATCACGTGATTCTGAAATTTGTAGGGGTGCATCATATTCACCGTTAGTCAGCACCCGCATATTAATCAATGTAGGCTAAAAGTGCCATAGAAATGTATCATTAGAATCGTTTTAACATAGGGGTGATTAGAAATGTAATAATGCTTTTGTGAAGAGTAACGTTGCAAGCTATCGTGAATGTATTTAGTAAATGCATAATGATTCATTTTCGTGCAATGCAATGTATTAGGTTAAACGTGTGCCATGTTAAAATTACACATGTAGGTTGCTTATTTACTTATATGCGAATAATTAACTAATGCTTAGAGTGTGATTTAGCAGTGTGTTTAACAGTGTAAAGGCCTGATCGCATATACGGTTGAAGAGAAAGGCCTGTTCATTTTCTTATGTTAGGTAAACGTTGTAGGCCGAAAATGATTTCGCTTGATAAAGGCTTTGGGTTGCAGGGAGATGTTAAATCTTGGAGACGTGAAATGTTTCTCGTTCCCATGTTTCTGTTGCAGGTGCAAGGACATTTAGCTCGTTAGTGAGACTGGGTCTTTGTTTTAGGAGTTAGGATGCTGCGAGAATCCAACAGGAGAGTACATTGGAATGTGAGGATGATACTTTCAGCGGAGAATGTGCCTGGGACCCAAGGTCAAGCTAACCGTTGTTGGACGCCAGACAAAGTTGTAGGAAAAGTACTGGAAGAAGACCTGGCTGAAGAGGTGTGCCGAAGGGCGTGTTCTACGTTTTTGGGATTTTGTATTTGGGACAGTGCCCCGTGGGTTGAGCAGTTGAGGTTTAGACGGGAAGCTAGAAAGAGCATCTTTAAACGAGCTCTGACTGAGTGAATGTACTTCTTAGGAAGTCTTCGCTCCTGACACCTTTTTTTATATCTCTTGCCTGGGAAGGGAATTGTTAAGTAGGGATGTCACCTTAGAGATAGAGTAGGGATAGACTAATGTTTTCTTTCATTTTTAGACTAATGAGTCCTAATTTGGATATTGGCTTAACCATTGCTTTCTTGATGGTCTTAGAATCAGTGATTCTTTTTGATTTGAGTTGGATGAGAATCCTCCGTAGACTTGCCTTTGTATTAGTGCCCATTTATCTCTTACACCTTGTATTGAGGTGTCTGTATATTCAGTTATTTTTGGTTGTAATAAAATCCTATACATTTTAGATTCGGAGTCAGTGGTCCTTTCTCAATGAAATCTAATTTTGGCGATTATGTGTTGATAATTGTTTTTCCTCCCCTCTACACTATTTAGCAGATAAAAAGATCCTGGCGACCTGAGAGGATTCTTGGAAATAATCAGGTAGTCAAGAATCCGGCCCTATCAGCACGATCTTTTATCCAACAATATTTTTGGTTCCGATATTCTGTCTGAACTCCCTAGACCATCTTCTCTGCCTCGTCAATTTGTTTAGCCTTGATGTCTAATGCAGGGTGAGGTGAGCAGAAGTTGAAAAAGTCACTTACCTTAATGCTTTCCCAACTGTTTGCCATGGGCATTGAAATGTTTAGAAACATAATTAAAATGCTGCTGATGCTTTCTCTCCAAGAAAGAGTGAGTAGATTTGGGTAGGGTTGATGCCCTTGACACCGTGCTCAAGGGCATCAATTTACTGTGGGACAAGAATATAATGCACCATCTGAATGTAGCATGCCTATATGCAATCTCTTATCACCCAGTGCATAAAAATAGTAAATAAGTGCAATATAAAAAATTGTAAATAAACGCATTGATAAAGTAGTGGGGTATGGCCGCACCACTGATGTGTCTGTAAAGTTGACCATTTGTCCTGAATTTTGACCCTTTGTCCTGAATTTTTTACAGTCCTTTCCAGAATGTTCCTCCATGCCAGGGGCCACCCTAAGCTACACCCTTGAGTATAATGTGGTAACATAATACATTTTGGGAAAAACTACATGAAAGGAAAACACTTTGTTATTGTTTTTTTTCTCAGAACTATTCTAAATGATAATTAAAACTAAATGCATTCAGATCGAACACATACATTCCGGAACAGGCCTAAATCGTCTTATTTTTGTGAATATTGACATAACACAATTTTGGAGACTACATGGAAGTGTAGTAGTAAATAAACTACTTATTGCACAAATTACCACTGTGCTTGATAGATGGGTATATATGAATAAAACATACGAGTTTACCCCGAAGGAACGGTCTATGTCTGATAAAACAGGGATGGGGCGCAATGTTCATTAAGGGTTTTTTTCAGCTTTTCATTAAAAATATTTGATTTTTCCAACCTGGTTGTTCTGGAAATCATAATCCAGCGAGTACTGGAGTTTCCCCAGTTTTTCTTCCTCCTTTGGCGCTTCTTTCTCCTCCCCATCCGTCAAACCGGTTTCTGCATCGTCATCGTCATCATCTTCCTTAAGGGCCTGCAAAGAGTCAATGCAAATCTATGAATTTCCTGCTCGACAGGTCTACCAGACCGGCCTGGGATCATGCCTGCAGACCAGCCAGTTAAAAGCAAGCACTGAAGGACGACCTTCTCAGCCAGTCCCTCCACACTTTCCATAATCAGATATGCTGGATGAATTCTGATTGGCAAACTACGAGGATGCAAATAATGCAATTCTATAATAGACAAATAGTCTGAAGCTGCCCTGAGCTAAAACAACTTTTTTACATGTTGCAAGCATTTATGAAAAATAAAAAGACTCTAAGCTATTTGTGGATATTCCATAAATAGCTAAGTCAATATTCAGCTTATTGCTGACGTCACCTTCAGCAGTCAGATGTGTGATACCCTGTAGGGTTAAATGAGGCTTAATTCACAGCAAAGCTTGAAACACAAAGGAAATATTACCTTAATTTTTTTTAAACATGCTTGGCAAATACTGCCATTTCTCGTGACAGCATACACCGAACGAATGAGCATGCTGTTAAAAATGCAAGACCGCGCGCACGTTCATTATAGAAAGAAACACCCTGGCGAATGTCAAATCTAGTTCCCCATGCAGTTACGGTAAGTACAGCGCCACCGAATATGAATCGCATGTGTGATTCAATTCAAGAACAGTCAGCGCCACGTGTAATAAGAGAACATTTCAAATGCATTTGCTGAGGATGAGAATGGGGAAATAAAAGATAAAATCATGCTATCAGAAAAGACATGTAAAAAGACCCTTCTAACAATTCTATTTTCAATTTCGAATCAATGAAATGTCAGGCTGAACAAAATTCATTTAAATATATGTATGTGGTCAAGCAAAAAAATTACACACATTAGAGGTGATCATATATCTGTAATCTAAATTATATATTCTGCTCAGTTGCGTTATTATGTGTTTGTGAATAACGGATTTTGAGGTAAGATATAGGAAAGATACATCTGTTGAAAATGTGCGGAGCCAAGCAAAATAACTGCATGTGGTGTGGATTTCTGTGCGTGGTTGCTGCTCATGAGTTAGGGTCACAGCTGCAGCTCACACCCATGGAGTGTCTTGGGGATTGCCAATTAAGAACAGTGGCACGGGAAGCAAACAGTGCTTGCTGCCAGCAGAGAACATTGTTTATGTCGATTACACCATGCACATTAGTCTTGACTAGTCCTGGTCAGAATTCTTAATCTGCCAAATTGTCTACAGTCTTCTTGATCCATATATAATAAAACAGGCTGCTCCCACTTTGCTTTGAGTTAAAGGATTTAAAGTGCTCAACTTTAAAATCACATTTTGTGTCATGAAAAGCTGAAAGGCTAAGTTCTGGAAAATGCCGCAACCTGTAAAAATGGAGGCAACTGATTGACCATCTATGTAATGGAACAACGAGAGTACATTCCTCTTTGATTGCGCTATTTGAACCTGCCCTCATACACTCTAGCTGCCATGTCTGCTGTTTGGGGGAATGGAGTAAGCTAGCCTATCATTAGCTTTGGTGGTAGCCATGGGTCTATGCCACCATTCTCCAGTTGAGCAGCATATCTGTTAGGTGAGCAACGGAGCTTGGAGTATGTGGGCAGCAGTAACTACTATAAACTCATCGCAACCAGATCACTCTCATGCTTCAGGTTAACCAATGCCTACCTTTAAACGCAAGGATCACTTCGAACTCTGTTGCACTGCTGGCAACAAAAACGTTAGATCTGCAGTGCGTTCACCTATTACCCTGCCGGCCACTGCCAGATCCAAAGGTCAGGATAAAATTCTTCATTTAGTCCAAAAAAATACCTTGCTGACGATGCATCCTAAGAAAGTCATAATTGTCAAGAATAATATTGTCTCCTGACTGCTGCATTTTTTATTAAAAAATGCATTTAGGTAGCCCACCCTGCCTCTTCCACTGCCTGCCTCCAGATGCATTAGAAATCTTTCAAACCCAAATTCTTTAAGGATAGAGGATCATAGGTTCAGAATTTCCTTTACCAGAATTGCTCATCATCTTTGGCAACAGTAGAAACCAGGAACTCTCTTCCACTAAACATTAGCAGCCAGCCCTCCCAGATCACCTTCAAAATCAAGTAAAAACACATCTTTTCTGTCTTTCCACAGATAAACATGAGGCCCCTTTTCCCCTAACCAACCGTACAAGATACAATTTTGCCAATGCCCCAATGTCCTATTAAATGTCTCAGTTTTATTCCTGTGTCTGCACTGTGCTATACACTGTAATTCTGCTCTATTTGTGGTTTGTTTTCTCATTTACTCTACATTCTCCTCCTATTATGTGAAATGGTCTACACTAAATTTAAAGTGCCTGAACACCAACAAGTGCTAGTTAATCATATGAAAAAAAATACAATAGCTATATTGAATTCTTCCCATGATCATGTCCCCATGAGGAAGCCCTTCAATGTGGCATGAATACTTAATGCATGGAAGTGTTACTTTCTGGACACATAACCGGGAGGTGGCAGCTGAATGACCTCCTGCATCAGCACGGGGTCAGCATGCTTTGTATAGTCGGGCATTATTTTGAGGTTAGAAAGTCGTCTGGAGGCACTAGATAGTGAGACGTTTGCAAGTGGGTGGATCCCCTGGCTGCATCTGATGGAGTATTAGTTAGTCCTTATACTACCTCTGTTGAAATGTTATCTGCACATGAACTTCACATAATCTACTACCCCATCAAAAATACCTGTCACTTTGAAAACGTTTCCAAAACACTTAAGATGTGTCATTCTTTCTCTGCGGGTTACTGGCAAGCTAGGTGAAACAAATGATATGAACAGATATACAGTTTATTTCATTCTCCACTGTATGCTCTTTTAATGCATCTCAGTGTGAGGACCAGGGAGGTGAAGCAGAATGCTCTTTCTGCATTACAGGTATCAATGATACAAAATCACCTACAATATCTTTCTGAGAGGACCATACATATTCTACTACCCCAGAATACTACAACTTATGTTAAGTAAAAAATCCTCCCACACAGAATGGTTTGACTACTGACTTCCAAGGTCCTTGCTGTTTTTGAAAAGACACTTGAGATATGTAAATGAGATAGAAGTCTAGAACCATGAAATAGATGTGGGGCAGTAGGAGAGACACTTTGTGTACACTTCGAAAGCTCTAATATTACTGCTTTAAGTGTTATTCAGGATATCCCAGGAACAATCCAAAATATCAACACTAGCTTGAGAGCAAGAAGCTGTGCATAGAACCTAGCCACAGCGAATTTGCTCTGGCTAAAGTGGGCAGTGGTGTTTACAGACAGATTAAGCTGGAAAATCAATGTTTGGTGAATGTTCCATTCTGCCCTCTTCTAAAATCCATTCAAAGCCATTTTCAAAGCTCCAACCATCACTGATGTTCAATTATGGTAAAGGTTGGATAGGTACTATTGATGATTCCAATTAAAAGTTTTGTTCCTAAAAAATAGCACCCCAGTCCGAAAGCAATGTTTAGATGTATTACATTTTTGATTTTTTGGCCTTTGAATACTAGTTATTTTAATGTTAGTTATTTTATTTAAACTCTAGTAACTTTTTTATCCTCTAAATCTACTGCAGTGAGGATATCATAGGATTTCCAAATTTAACTATCTTGTTTTCAGTAGTTATATTTGGTTAACTGGATTAAGTTGTTCTGCTTTTATACAACTTGTATTGCTTCAGGGGAGAAACTTGCAGTTGTCTTTCTACTACAAATTGAGCCTTTAGGTAATTGGTCACTATGTAGAATATCTAAATGTGCGTGGACTTTCAATTTTGGATTATGGAGACATATAATTCCTCTCAATCCTCTAGTTCCTGGGTTGGGAATGAATAGGTTTAGAGGTCTACTTGAGTGCCTATCACCATGAAATCGAAATGCAGCATCTATTAGATGATTCCCATGGCACAACTCCACACTTAAAAATAAACATTTGCCTATAAAGTCTCAAAATGGAGTCCCTGTCGGAAATCGGATGGTAAGACAAATGGTTACCACTGTTTTCCTTTTTGGACTATGCTGACATTCTAGACTTCTTCACCTATTCTGGAATATATACCAGCACCAAAACAGAATGTTTGAAAAAAACTTTTTGTTAAAATAACTTTATGTTTGTTAAAATTAATGTCCTCTGCCATTCTGTAATAAACACTAGGAGTTAAATTTACTGGGTGCAAAATGCATTTTGCAAAGAATTATTATCAGATTACACAACACTCAAAATAGCATATCTGGTATGCACAGAGACTATGCGTGTATCAGCTACAAGCATATGTACGTTAGTTAAGGGACCAATTAAAACTGCTATTGATTTATATATCCTTTTCAGTCTTGTTATCCATTATAACACATATTGGGTATTATTGGGTGCAAGAGTGACTAGAAATTTGTAAAATCCACATTGGAAATTCAACTTCTCATTATGATTAGGGGTGTGTCAAATTCCTGTAATTACTTTTCTAGAATGACATTACATTTCAGCAAAATTATGCATACATTAAATGCAAATCCATAATTTAGCATTATATTCTTTATGCAAAGTATCACCATGTGTACATTTTTTATGTGAGGACACACTTCACTCTAAAACAAAGCATGAAAAATACAAGTGCTCTGAGCAACAGCCACTCTTGTTTGGGTCATTTGCACTGTTCCAGAGCTTTTGCAGTAAAATAGAGCATAATTACACGATGCAATGTACTCGAGAAAGTACAGGATTTTCACATAAAAAGCATAATGCAAAATTAGCAAAATTATGTGAATTACCCTGGCATACTTTAAACGTCACCCAATCCTAGTTATTACTCATTAATTTAAAACATTTAGACATGAGTATAAATTGTCTGTGTGAACTGCAGAGGCAGACTACATCCCAAAGCTTGTTGATAGGTCTACGAATTCTGCTCAGTCTGACTTCTGCCATGTTCATTCAAACACAGCACCAAATCGTGAAGAAATCTTGTCATCAACTCCCTCCAAATATAAAGAAGTCTACAACTACTTTACTGTCAGGCGTATGCGTGTAAAACGACTGTTGGAAATTGCCCTTTTTGCAGGGTTATCCCCAAACTTTTTGCTTTTTCCTCCTTTATTTTTCCTAACCTGTGGTTGTTGGCTATAGGACTCCGGGCACTTTACCACTCCTGATCAGTACTAAAGGGCATATGCTATCCCTGTATATTGTTATTGTGATTGGTTATCCATGATAGGCATATTTGTTTAACCAGTAGTTCCCTAGTAAAGTGCACTGAGTGTGCCAGGGCTGGTAATTCAAATGCTACTAGTGGGCCTGCAGTACTGATTGTGCCACCCACATAGTAGCCCTAAAATGGTGTCTCAGGCCTGCCACCGCAGTGCCTGTGGGCAGTTGCTAACTGCCATGTTGTCCTGGCCAGTGTACACACTTGCCAGGCCTGACCCTTCCCTATTCTTACACATTGGACACCCCTATGGTAGTCCCAAGGTACCCCCCTGGGCAGGGTGCAGTGTATGTGAAAGGTGGGACATGTATTAGTGTGGGTTACATGTCCTGATAGTGAAATACTGCCAATTTCGTTTTTCACTATTGAAAGGCCATCTTGCCCATAGGTCAGAATGGGGAATGCTGTGTCCCATGTGTACCTGCATATCTCCCCATAGGGGCAAGATGGGAAGCTAAAGTCTGGTATCCCTGAACTCAGAATTTGATAACGCATCCTTTAGGAAAGATGGTTTTTAAATTCCGTGTTTGAAAATAGCACTTTTAGAAAGTGGCTATTTTCCTGTTCAACCTTATTGTGTGCCTCTGCCTGTTTGTGAATTGACTGTCTGGTTTGTGAGTGACGGGTTGGGGGTGGCTCCAGGAAACTTGGTGAGTCAGACTAGGCTGAATAGACCCATCTGCATGTAGAGTGGTGGGGAGGAGTAGCACCTGGGTCTGAATAGGGTTGTGCCTGCCTTCCACAATGCTGGCTCCACCTCCTGCGGTGCGTCTGATGGCCCTGGCCCACACTCACAAAGTAAGAAGACATGCCCTGGCAGAGGGCACCTAGAACTGGTTTGGACTGGATCCTGGACCCCTCAAACATGTAAGAACAAAGACTTTTGGGGTAGAAAAGTAAGAGCTGAAACCCCAGTAAAATTAGACTACTTTTGCCAACAAGAGGAATCCCTGCCAAAGAAGATCAGCTGAAGAGACTGGAAAGGAAGACTGCCCTTGCTGTGTGTTCTGGGGCTGACCTACAGTTTGCTGTTACTACTAAGGAAGGGGACAGGGGACTTTGCTGTATGCTGTGTTCCCCCACCTGCTTGAAGGAAGGACTTTGCTGTGTGCTGTGTCCAGGAATAAGTGGCTCAAAGGGCCTGAGAAGAGCTGGCCTCCTGTTACAACTCAGGAACACAAAAGTTTACCCAAGACTTCTACAGTCAAGAGGAACCTCTGCCCAAGAAAATCACCTGAACAACTGAGGAGAAGTACTGCCCTTGCTGTGTGTGGTTGTCCTGCAGTTGCTGACTTTGCTGAGGGTGAGGCTGAAGGACTTTGCTGTGCGCAGTGTTCCCCCCTCTTCGGAGAAAAAGGACTTTGCTGTGTGCTGTGTCCCAAGAGTCTCCAAGGGTCCAAGAAGAGCTGGCCTCCTGTTTTATGAAACACAGGGTTATAAAAGTTTCCAGAAGAAAATGATCGTGCTAGCACTGGGTGCGTGTCCCTGGACTGTGGTCTCATGAATCCTTCATGTCGCCTGCCTGATGTGCACAGTAATTATTGTGCCAGCATGAAGTTTGGAGGGATGGCACCTTGTTCTCGCCAGCCCCCATCTTGCCTGTGGTATCGTGGCAAGGTTGTGGTCACCGCTGCCAGCCCGGGTGGCACGAGATCGCTGAATCCAGTCTCACCGCCGCGGACCCGGGATCCACCGACGTCATTGTTTTGCCGCGCTGGGATTGGCCCCAGCGGGAGAGGCTGCTAGGCAACGAGAGAAGCTTTGCCCGAATTCACCGCCGCAGGCCCGAAACCCCCACAACGTCCTCTCTAGGCCGCGCTGGGATTGGCCCAGTGTGAAAGAAAGTTGCCCGGCAACTGGAGGCTCGGCCGACGGAGCCGCGCTGGGATTGTCCAAGTGCGCAACGCTGTGACTGAAGCCGCGGGCGCCGTCCCACAGAGGAGCTCCACCGCCCAGAGCGACGACGAAGTGACGGCCTCCTCCCCCCACACACTCAAGGTAACTGGCTCCGGTGTGGGGATCAAAGCTGATGTGGGGAGAGGGAGCAGCGGGAGGAATGAGTGGTGCAATGCCCCAGTCAGTTGATGACCAGCACGCGCTCAAGCCTGCATTTCAGGGCCACGGGCGGCATCTGTGCAGCGATATTTTCCTCGCTGGGGAAATATTTGAGCGGTGCGCACTCGCGTACCGTGGAGGGGGGAATCCCTTTTTCTTCCGAGCACAATAAGTACAGCGGGGGCATTTCAGGGCCCCGGGCGGCATCTGTGCAGCAATATTTCCCACGCTGGGAGCGTCCTTTTTGAGAAGCCCACTTTTTTAAGATTAAAATTGAACTTTTGTTACAAGAACATTACTAAAATTAACCTTGGCTACAAGAACATTACTAAGGTGAATTTTTGCCATAAGAGAAAACCGTTCAGACTAGATTAATAGTGAATGTGATTTATATGTTGTTTGATCTGCCTAAATTGATAAAGATAACTTTATTTTTATAAGTAACCTGAGTGGTGTCCATTTGTGGTGTTTCACTATATCACTGTGAGTGTTGGTGCAAATACTTTACACATTGTCTTGGGGATAAGCCTGTCTGCTCGTGCCAAGCTACCAAGGGGGTGAGCAGGGGTTATCAACAGTGTGTTTTCCACCTTACTCTGACTAGAAGTAAGGGTCCCTATTTGGACAAAAGTACTTACCTCTGCCCACTAGAGACCCCCAGACCTAACATTGGTGGTCAGCAGTGAGAATTTTAACTTGTGTTTGCACTTGATCCACAGTGATTGGTGAACATCACTAGTTTAGCGCAGATCACTATGCAAACACATACTGAACTTTTTGGTTTTGGATCTATTTTTAGGGGGTGAGCAGGGGTTATCAACAGTGTGTACCCCCTTACCCTGACTAGAAGTAAGGGTCCCTATTTGGACAAAGGTACTTACCACTGCCAACTAGAGACCCCCAGATCTAACAGAGACCAAACAGATTCATAAATTCAGTAATTCAGATTCAGAAAGGGCCAAGTCCAACAGCGATCATTTATGTTGTGATGAAATAGAGACATCATGAAAAGCAATTCGCCAAATTAAATGTCAAGAGAATCTGTATTTCATTAAAGACACAGAGGCTAATATTATGCATTACTAATTTAATGCAAACTCCACACAGCCACTTTGAAGTATTACATCACAAACAAAATTGTTCTAGAACAGAATACAGCTAGACCCTAATAGGCATGGCCATAGTACAACCTGCCTCTTTTAAATGCGGCTCCACACAGTTAAGTATCTACAATTTTGTATCTGTGATATCCTTACATTATTGTCTTTCTTTGAGCTATTGTATACAGGTTTCCAATTTACTGAAACCTTCTCCCTTATTCATTTTCCCTTATTCAAGGCTGTAGTGTCTTTGATTTCCTATAATTAATTGTAAAAGCTTAGCGCTAGGTTATTTTAATATTGGACAAAGCTTATACGGTTCTTTCCCCTTGAGGGTCTAATTAATCCTTCAAACTGTTTTTCTGATTTGGGTAAGTGCTTTTACCCCCCCCCCCAAAAAAAACAAAATATAGATATATATGGATCTTCTGCTACTGTTTAGCTTAAAAGAACCTGTACATTATTTCTGATGCTGAAACTGATGGCCCTGACGCCCCTAATCCTAATATTAAAGAAGAATTACAACAGGAGATGCACACTTTTGTGCCTGAACCTTGCAACAAGTCATGTCTAATAAGAGGTCCCTAATCTCTGAATCTCTGATGAGGATTGTGACTTGGAAACCACCTCAGGGGGAGGATCTGATGGCGGTAAGAAAAAGGGGGTAAAAGACAAAAAAAAGTTAATAACATTGAAGGGGCTGCTAACTTGGGCTGCAATTTTCCCTTGCTTCTACATGTTTGGACTGGAATTTTTAACCTTCTTGCCTGGAAAGTGTCAAGAAGGGCTGAGGAGTTCCTTGAGGAATCCTGGGATCCATGTACCCACTATAGACACAATGAAATATGGAAAACATGGTTATACTGGTGCTTTGAGAAGGACTTCCATCCTGTGGAAACTCCTATATTTGAAGTGGTTAATGTCTTAGTAAAACAGTTTGATAGGGGCCTTAGTTATAGGTCACTTAATCGTTACAGATCTGCAATCTCACCATGACACGCGTTATGAAACTGTAGAAGCATTGGGAAAAATGTCATAGTATGTAGAATTCTTAAGTGCATTGAGTTAAGGAGATCCCTCAGACCTAGATATGAGATCCTTTGGGACATTAAACTTGTTCTGGATCTTTTCCCATTATAGCCTAGTAACAGATATTTAGATCGGAAGAGACTTTTTATGAACCTATCTAATCTTCTCTGTTTAATTTCCTGCCGTCATCTATCGAATGTTAAATCTTTATAGGTAAGTAACAAGGTTTACGACACATTTGGAGTGAAATTTAAAATTATTAGAAGAACTAAGACTATGTCAGACACAATTTTTTATCCTAGGTTTGACTCTTGCAAAAAGCTGTGCGTAGTAGATTCCATGAAAGAATATGATTCCAGAATGAGTGAGCATTGTTCTGGTGGTGTGGAACAACCACTCATCTCATTTGTGAAACCCTTCAAGGTTATAACGTGGCTTCAATAGCAAGGTGGGTTAAATGGACTATACATTTGGCAGGTGTTGACCCTAAGAAATTTCAAGCACACTCTATGAAAGCAGTTATGGCTAGCTAATCCCTCTGGAAAGGTGAAAGACTAGAGAACATCCTTAGGGCTGCTGATTGATCAAACTCTAATACCTTCGCAAACCTTACTGTAAACCGATCGAGCACATGTCGGATGTGGTCTTACAGGACTACCAACATGCATAATGGTAGCCTGCGGTCTTGCAATGAAATAGTGTTTCTCCTAATTAAATGCCAAGAATATCTGGATTTCATTAAAGACGCGGAGGTCAACATTAACCCACCCTCCCATTCCTAGAGTTGGTTGAAGGGCTTGGATAACAACATAATAATAATAAAAAAAGAAAAAGGAGGTTAATAAAATGTAATATTTTAATAATTCAAGATTGTTACTTACATTGTATTTGTTTACGTGCTATTTATTGAGAATGTCTAACACCTCCAAAGGATGTTCTAATATTACTCTTCAATTTCAGATAATTCCTAGTAGTTTGTGTCTATGTGTCTCCATCACCTGGAAACCTTTATGAACTGAGTGCCTTCTTTCCTTGGTTCTACAATGCAAGTTCTTTATTGTTTGAGGAGTTTCTTCATTTCCTGTTGTGACATATCTTTTTTGGACTTTTCATAATACATGATGGAGAATTTTGGACCACATTTCGAAGAGGCAGATTGTACTGTGGGAATGCCTATCATGATCTAGCTGTATTCTGTTCTAGAACAATTGTGTTTGTGATATAATACTTCAAAGTGGCTGTGTGTAGTTTGTATTAAAGGAATAATGCATATTGTTAGCCTCTTTGTCTTTAATGAAATCCAGATTTTCTTG
Source organism: Triturus cristatus (assembly GCF_964204655.1). Taxonomy (NCBI): domain Eukaryota; kingdom Metazoa; phylum Chordata; class Amphibia; order Caudata; family Salamandridae; genus Triturus; species Triturus cristatus. The sequence goes on from NC_140585.1 coordinate 623,032,006, forward strand.
GCATTTAATTAGGAGGATTGCTATTCCTGATGTCTCTATTTCATCACAACCTAAATGATTGCTGTTGGACCTTTTCCCTTTCTGAAGGGTCACCCCAGATTTTATCATGTCCTTGCCTTTCTTTGCTGAACCCATTTTTGTAGGGTTTTAAGTGGTGCCCCCCACATCATGAACCCGTGGCTAGCATCAGAGTGTATGCTCCCTAAAGAAAAGGTGAAGACACAGGTTTTTGGCACCTTGTGACCATGAAGTGACCTCCTCGCGATGAAAAAATGACCGCCCACGACAACTGCCAACACAATCCTTCAACGGAACCTGCTTTTCACACCAACAGCAAACATCTGCGATGATCATCAATGCAAGGCTCCAGCAACTGATGCAGTTTGTGCTGATACTGACAGTCCGCATCAACTACCATCCCGAAAGTCCTGCAACTACTAGCTCTTCTCGCTACAGCAGTGACCGTCTGCGACTCCTGACTTGCTCCTCGAACCAACAACAGCTTCTTTGTGGCCCCCCATCATCACGAGCAGTAGAAAAATGTTTCACTATCAGAGCCTTAAGTGCTCAGGGTTTCTAAACATTAACGTTGGTAATTACATCTATAGGCTGCTCTTCCAGACCTACTCGATAAATAAAGTAGTAGTAACCCTGTGTAAGTCACTTTTAGGCCAATCAGAAAGCATCTATTAAACCCCTCCAAGGGGCGAGTCCCCCTCTACTCCCCATGCCCATTCAACTGCCTCCCTTTAATTTCAATTACACCACTGACAACGTAATTTGGTGCCTTGAAAGGTCGCAGTTTATTCAAACATACATAACATGGCTGTACATTTTGCAATCTCCTTGGTCATTCATAAACGTCCATGTTATTGCATACTTTCATTGTCTTTGTAACTGTCTTTGTACCCACACTCCTTGTGGTGATGCGTTCGCAGACAGTGTCTTTTTATGGGGGGCCCCTTTGTACAGGCCTCTGTGTTTGCGGTTCCAGGCTTCAACTTGCTACCAAATTTGGTGGGTTTCTGTCAGGACCTGCCCGGGCTGCAAGTGCCGTTCCACTTGCCCTGGATCCTTTGTTGGCCCCTCACCTGATCCTCAGGGGCCCTGCCGCACGGCATCCCGGGGCCCTGCCGCACGGCATCCCAAGGCCCCCTGTGTGAGCACTTCGTCTACTCTGCCTGTGGCTTTGTCCTGTTATTTCGCTCCCTCAGTACCCCTGCCGTGAGGCATCCCAAGGGGTCTGTGGGAACGTCACATCTACTCTGTCTGCAGCTGTGTGTCATCCTTTAGCTCCATTAGTGCCCCTGTCATGAGGCGTCCCAAGGACACTGTGTGAGTCTTCCATCTACCCCTAGTAATTGTTCTCTCTTTTGTCTATCTTTCTGGGTTTCCTCTGCCCCCCCTCCACTTTGCGGCTGCGACGCCCACGTCCTTTGGTGTGGGTGGGTGGGATTATGGCTTTTCCTTTGGTGTGGGGGGGTTATGTGATTATTCAGGGCCCTGTGCCCTATTTAACCCCCCCCCCCCAGCCGCTTGCCAACTCTCCCCCCTGATTGGGGTGGTAGTAGGCTTCTCTGGGGAGACCAATCCTGGTCACCCCTTTTCACTGGCTTCTGCGACAGAGGAGAGCTTCCCACCTCTGGGTGTCATTAGTGGTTCACAATTGATTGCATAGCCAGAGTAGCTGCCGAACAACTCAAAGAGATGCAACACCTGCAATGAGGAAATATGAATTTTGTGATCAGTTATGTCCCCTATCGTAGACCCCAACGGCTCCATGTGCATGCTATAAGTACATGTATGTTCCCTCCTGCTCCAGTTTTGAAGACGCAAATATATGTGTGTCCACCGTCAACATGTCCTCTTTCAGATCCGCCATGAATGGGTCAGATATTCCATTCCTAAGTATGAAAGGCCACCGACTTTATATGATTCACTTTCCACATTTTACAGATTCAGGCGAGTAGGCCCGAATTCTGTCATCAAGCCTTTTCTGCCTTCTGCCTCTGAAAGCTCCAGTCTGAGCCTGCATCTGTGACCATGAACTTTGTCTTACTCCCTGCGCGGCTAACAGTGCCTGATCCAGCCTGTCTGCCTGCCAAAAACTGTATTTCACCTTCGAGATTATCTCCTTCGCTCCTCATCCGATGCATTCCTGTCTAGTAGTTTAGGTAAACATTCTTCCAGCTCCCGTGCAAAGGGCCAGGCCTCGCTGCCCTCATGCCAATAATTCATAGCCCCGTTACCATGGAATATTCCTACCCCCTCGCATCTAGTGTAGACACTTAGACGCTTGTACACGCACTAACAGTCAGTATAGTCAGTATAGAATAAGATTCTATCCTAAGAGACCTCTCTTTTTGGATAACACAGTTCTTTAAACATAGGATATTAGATATGATTTGGGATTAGGTTGACATAACCCCAGACTTCTGTCTCCACATGTAGAGCTAAATGTCAAGTCCCCTTCACCCTCTAGTTGCACGTCAATCACACGTCATGCGGCTGCGCGCGCATCTCTGCCAACTATTTCTGCTGACATTGCAGGATTCTTTTATGGATCCACCCACTTATGACATCATGTTTAATGACGTTTCTTAAATTACGCCCTCTATTAGCTACGTATGCACCTTTTATCAGCTGTTACACCTCTTGCATCTGTTTCCCTGTAATGTATTTTCTATAAAACTGCCTATCTGTCAATAATATATGTTCCTTCCTTCCTGAACTTTCGTGGTGATGGAATAGAAGGCCCACAATTCGAATTGTCTTCCTTTTTATAGGAATAAAGCCTTTTAAAACCTCTAATACCACGGATTCTGCCTCTTATATTTACTGAGTTATTCTCGATAGATTTTACCGCATAAAAAATAGTACCGGTAACGAAATATTTACCACATAAATTGGCGCCCGAACAGGGACACTTTCTCATCTCACGCGCCGGCGGTGCGTTGCAGGCCCGGTCTCCTGCCACAGCTGAACGGACAACAAAAACGCGTATCTGCAGGATTTCCTGTGTCTCCTTCCGGCCAAGCGGGGACGACTGAGGCTGCGATCAACACCCAGACGAGGCGGTGAGAAGTGCGAAGTATCCCGACCAGAGCCTAGCTGAGAGAGCAAGATCCGAGGTATACAGAGACCCGCCAGGTTCCGAAGTTCCGAGTCCAGTCGAGTCGAGTCCAGTCCGGTCCAGTTTCAAGTTCCGTTCCGAGGCCTTCCGTTCCGAGCTACCCGGTGAGTACCATTACCGGGGAGGCATTTAACGTGCACATAGTCTGTGCCGGTCAAGACGGGTTTGGGTACACAAATCCGGTCTGCACTGTTTTAGCAGTGTATCTGTACTGTTTAGCAGTATATATAGTATGTTTTGCATATAAATAAGTATTATCTAGAGTCAGTATTATGTCAGTAACCAGTTTCCTATTAGTTATCATTGTTCGTAAAACTGTTAAGTGTTAAATGTTTTAAAATACGTTCTATATACTGTGGTGTGAATGACTGTTCATTATTGTGTTTTTGTTTTGTATAAAGTGTGTTCTAGTAATAAGGTCTAAAAATGCCGCTCTTTTCTAAACTAAGACAAATCAAAACTAGAAAAGGTGTACTCGAAGAAGCCGTTCCCATCCCACCGAGGGACACTCCAGGGTACTTTATGTATCATAAGCATGGCCTAGATGCCGTATTATTTCTTGATTTATGGGTGGATTACACCAAAGAATTACCAGAGAGTCAGAGATGGCCCGCAGCGGGGACCTGGGATGCAGATTGCATCATGAGAGTAGAAGAAGAATTATGGAAAAAGAAAGCCAGACAGTCACAGAAAGATGCCATTGAATTATGGCGTAAAGAATCATATAGACGTACAGAAAAAGCACTCAGACAGGAAGATAAGGGTAAGGAGAATTCAAATAAAGTCCGAGAAAATCTATTACTTGAGGAAGGTACCCGAGTAAAATCAGAACAAGTAGATAGACAAAGAAACGCCCTTATGAATGGTATGTATCCACTTCTGGCCGAAGGGTTACCTAAGGCTACTCCGGAAATACCAAAAGATTTGCCACCCCCATTGTTTCCGATAAAAGCACATCCCAAGGGGCATCCCAGAACCGCAGAAGATGTTTTCCTTTCCCGCTATTTAGATGACGCAGCTCCCGAGTATGCTAATACCGCACCACATAGACTGCTTGCCGATGATGCTCATCGCCAAGAACATTCGTCTGTACCTCCGCAACAACACGCTTCGACACACATTCCGACAAGCACATCTGTTTCTACAGCTTTTCCCGCAACGACGGTTGCTGTCTCACCCTCAACAAATCCTTTCACGTCCAGCACCCCAGACGGTGCTACAGGAGGTACGACAGACATTTTTTCTACGCCACCTAGAGGAAATAAATTTTCCCTTAGAGAATTAGCACACCAACGTACGCCCAAACTAGCAACTCCCGACATGCTTAAGGAACTTCTAGTAGATTGTAGATATGATCCTGTGCCCGGTAAACGGGACGAAATGCTGCTGTCATCATTACGTATCCGACGAGCTGCAATATATTTAACGAAGTTACCAGGAATGAATACACATTTAGAAAATATATATCACTTTGTCCAGTCAGGACGAAGTCCTGAAAGTATTAGCAGAGCCATGGAGTACCAGAAAGCGGAAGTACAGGGACAACTGTTACGTTTCCTCATAAACTGTGTAATTAGAAATCAAGACCGGCCTGGGGTAAATCCGGAAGAAATGCAAACACTTGTCACTTGGGGCCGGAATATATCAGAAGGAAGACATGATAAACAGTTATGTATAGTAGCTATGTACCGAAAGATCCGCAAAGAGGTAGAACGAATACACGAAGAAAGATTAGAGGTAGACGCCGCTGACCTAAACAGAGAGGAGGAGGAGCAAGAATCAGAGCAAGTAGACACGATAGCTTATGTAAGTAAAGGAAGACCCCATAATAATACCAGAGGTTTTAACGACCCAATACGTCCAATACGTCCAGAATATAATAGACATCTTCCAAACACTATGCTAAATACAAAATCCCCTGAACACTTATTCCAAGCCGCTGATAAATTACTCCGAGATCGAAGGGGGTACCACGTGCTCGATTCCATGGACGAACAAGAATTAGTCAGGTCAGCAGTACAATGGGCTGACAGTCCCGGCGAATACAATGATGATGTACTTGCACACACGTTTCTGAATCTAGACCCATATGAACAGCGTTTAGCTAGTATATACATGATTCAACACCTCCTTATATTATATAAAAGCCAACACTCTGATCCAGGACCCTTACCTGACATATTGACAGAGCTACTCACGAACATATGGAGAGGGTCAGGTACTGATTTGATTAAGGAAATACTAGAATCCCGAAACCAATATTTAAATTTCGTATGCCCAGAACACGTTCCAGTTCCCATTATGGGAAGAAAAATGTATCACATAGATAGACAGAACCCGTTACGCGAAGTGCACCCGATCAGAGGTGCCGACGATAATTTCACACGTGTGTTTGTATACACGCCTATAACTAAACTGGAATTATTAGAAATGAAGAAAGTAGTACCCAGTCATGACAAAGATCCAGCAGGTTTCCACCGTGAGATAAAAGACATGTTACTCATGGGAGAGTATACCTACCCCGATATTATGAAAATATTAAAAGTCCTATTACCCGCAGGTGTTTATGAAAAACTCAAAGAAAAAGAATGGGAGGTAGGAGACCAAAAGATAGATTGGACAGCATTGGAAAACGAAGAAAAGGCCCGAGCTGCAGGAGCAGGGCTTGGGGATAAGACTACAGCACTAGCAGGATTACTAATACAGGTACTGCCACGTTTATTAACTACGAAAAAGGAAGACTGGGGTGCAATCTCAGCCTGTAAACAAAAACCAGATGAAGACACTAGTGATTTCTATTCCCGATTTGAAAAATGTTTTAGTATAAATAGTGGCATAAAAGCCAGTAGTGAGTCATATCCACATCTGTTTGTGACAAAATTAGTTGAAAATTCTCTGCTACAAGTCAAGAATAGAGTATTGAAATTTGAAAGTACCTGGCAAGGTAATACCCCATCACAGATGCTACAGATGTTACAATATCATCACAATAGAATTCGAGAAGAACAAGAAAACGAACAAAGACGTATGAAAGATACGAAAATGAAAATGCTTGTTGCACAGTCAGTTCCAGCTGATAGTCATCAAAAGGGTGATTCCACAGGTCCTGCAAAAGGGACATGCAACTATTGTAAACAACCAGGTCATTATATACACGATTGTCCAGTCCTGAAACATAATATAGCCACAGGTAGAACACATGAGAGACCACGTCCACCTAGACAGGATCAGAATCAACAACAGACGCCTCAGCAGGCACAACCTAGGTTAGCTCCGCAACAATTAGCTCCGCAACGAGCAGCTCCACAACAGATCGTAGTACCACCACAAACGCAGCCTACTGCTGCAACTCAAGCAACAACACAACAAATGTATCAGTATGCACAAACAGATTATCCCGATTATCAGCGATACTCATGAGATAGCCTAGAGAGGGAAGTTGGCTTACCCCTTATAGAGGTTCCTGTAGACCAAGAGAGACCTTATGTACATAGTGAACTATTAGGGGAAGACAGAAAGTTTTTACTTGATACAGGGGCAAGCAGAACAACTATAAGACGTAGTGAAGTTCCAGGGGCACCCCTCTCAGGCTCACAGAATATTTCCCTTGGATTCTCAGGAAAACCTATAATTAATGACGTAACACAACCTCTTGCACTCACAGTAGGTCCATTAACACGTACAACAGATTTGTTGCTTACTAAATCATGTCCGGAAAACTTGTTAGGCATAAAAACATTGAAAGCTCTAGGAGCCATAATATGTTGTTCTCCGGAAGGAGTACGACTATTTTTACGTGACTTTAAAGGTCACTACGTATCCAGAGACATGGATCACCGACTGCAGAATTTACCTACACATTTATGGGCACAAGGCCCCACTGATGTTGGTTGCATGAACATTACACCATATCGAGTCACACTGAAAACAGGAATAGTACTACCACGAATGCGACAATATAAGTTACCACCAGATGCTGTAGTGGCTTTACTGCAAATCATTGACGAGCTCATTGCACAAGGAGTGGTTGTCGAAACAGACTCCAATGTATGTAATTCTCCGATAATTCCGATTCTTAAAAGAACGGATCCAAAAGCACCACCAGTATATCGATTAGTTATTGACCTGCGCGAATTAAATAAATGCATTGTACCACAATACCCTGTGGTCCCAGATATCTCTTCATTACTCACAGCTATTGACTCAGAAGCAACGTTTTTCACTGTAATTGATCTCAAGAATGCTTTCTTTAGTGTCCCAATTGATCCAGAAAGTCAATATTTATTCGGTTTCAGTTTAAATGGACGAAGTTTTAAATTCACACGCGCACCTCAAGGATTTACAGAAAGCCCCAGCATCTATAGCCAAGCACTGAAACGAGAACTTGACAGTATCCACATGCCAGTTAACACTGCCTTGCTTCAATATGTCGATGATCTGCTGATCACCGCTCGAAGCGAACCTGAATGTGAAACAGCGTCACTGACGGTTTTGAAATTTCTGGCTGACAAGGGGCACAAGGTGTCCCCTTCTAAGCTGCAATTCTGTGTCCAGCGAGTTGTTTACCTTGGGCACTCGCTGTCCAAGGAGGGAAGGCAGCTTACATCCGACCGCATCCAGTTAATCGCTAACATGCCACCACCCAAGACACAAAAGGAGGTACGGGCTTTTATAGGCCTCACTTCATACTGTAGGCAGTGGATCCCTCAATATGCATTTCTAGCAAAACCACTCATCCAGTTGACAACACAGGAGGCAGCCACATCGACTGTCCTCCCTTGGACTCCAGAACATACACACGCCTTTGAAAGCTTAAAGAAAGCTTTATGCCAAGCACCTGTCCTAGCAACACCATGTTACAGTAAACAGTTTACACTCTTTGTTACAGAACGTGAAGGTACTGCTTTGTCAGTACTCACTCAGGAACAAGCAGGATCACACAAACCATGTGCTTATTTCTCTAGTACATTAGATCCAGTAGCTCAGGCACTTCCAGCGTGCCTGAAATCAGTGGCAGCAACAGCTTTAGCAATCAGACAAAGCGATGCCATAGTGTTAGGACACCAACTGACAGTACAAGTACCACACGCAGTAGAGGTTCTCTTGAACCGCACACAAACACAACACTTGACGATAGCAAGACTTACTGGTTACGAATTAACATTGTTTCAGCCACATATAGAAATCAGATGTTGCAATACGTTAAATCCTGCCACACTGTTACCAGTGAGCGGAACAGATCCATTGGCACATGATTGTGTCGAAGTCATTACTATCACGACGAAACCCAGACAAGACTTGACAGACATCCCTTTGACAGATCCAGACTTAACATTGTACGTAGATGGGTCATGTATGAGAACAAGTACAGGAGAGTTAGTGGCCGCTTACGCAGTCACAACAGACACTGAAGTCATTGAAACAAATTGTATTAACACTTTGTCAGCTCAAGCAGCAGAGCTCACCGCTCTGACACAAGCCTGTATTCAAGCCATAAATAAAAAAGTCAACATATACACAGATTCACGTTATGCATTCGGAGTCGTCCATGACTTCGGCGTACTGTGGCGAGAGAGAGGTTATTTAACTTCTCACGGTGCCCACATCCAACACGGACCCCTCATTCAAGCCCTATTAGACGCGATTCATCTACCTACTGCAATATCGATTATGAAATGCAAAGCCCACACAAAAGTTACCGATATCATTTCTCAGGGTAATGACCTAGCTGACAGAACAGCTAAACAGACTGCTCAGAATCAGACTCACACAACTGACATGACAAAGACAATAGTTCCGACACCAACACATTGCATGACAGTTAAGGATCCCGCCCTTGATGTAATTGATATACAGACACACGCTACACCAGAAGAAATAAAGAAATGGACTGAATTAGGAGGGATCCAAACAGATCAAGGATGGATGACGAAGGAAAAATCTATATGGTTTCTTGCCGACTCAATGGTCCAAGTCATCATTAACACTATACATAGTCCAGCGCACCTAGGAGAAAAAGCTATGCTAGACAGCATTCAACACATTTGGTTCAACAAACATTTACGAGCCGCAGCTAAACAAAAAGTTCGCACCTGTATGATATGTTGTCAGTTTAATCCAGGTAAAAGCATCCCCGTAGAACAGGGTGGATTCCAAACTCCCGATCATGCTTTTGAAGTCCTCCAGATGGATTATATCCAGATGGAACGATGTCGAGGATTCAAATATGTTCTCGTAGTTGTCTGTGCTCTTTCCCGTTGGACAGAAGCATACCCGGTTTCAGATTACACTGCCCCGACTACTGCCAAACAGTTAGTTCGAGAATTCTTCCCACGGTACGGTTTACCACGTGTTGTCTATTCAGATAACGGCCAGCCGTTCTCATCCGAACTAATGAAACACGTTTCCCTTCTATTAGGCTATCAATGGAAATTTCACTGTGTCTGACATCCCGAGGCAGCAGGACTCGTAGAACGCCATAATCAAACTCTGAAAATTAGATTGTCCAAAATATGTAGAGAAAAAGGAGTCGATTGGATAGTAGCCTTACCAGTTGCGCTCTTTTACATGAGAATGGTAGCACATTCTCGAACAGGGCTATCCCCGTATGAGGTGATCTTCGGTAGACCACCAAATATGTGGGGGACGCCTATACCTCACAAAATCACTGACGTTGACTGTAATATGCTGACAGATTACCTGGCTTCCTTGATGTCTGCACTACAATCTTGTCGTTCACAGGTATCCGCAGCTTTTCCCGACAATACTGAGGTGAAGCCCCATGACGTAGTTCCTGGTGACCTGGTGCTGGTCAGGAACTTTGACCGGAAGACCCAACTGGATCCTAGGTGGAAGTCACCGAAGTTAGTTCTACTCACCACAAGGACAGCCGTGAAAATCGAAGGAAGAAAAGGGTGGTTGCACTCGAGTCATATCAAGAAATTTTATGGACTACCACCCAGTATAGAGACTCAACCCTGTATTCCCTCACAGACAGACTCAAAGCTCCCCTTGGTTGAGCAATCGAACTCAGAACTATATAAACTAAAATTGAGGTCCAGTAAGTCAGACAATTTGATTGTTTAAGTCCTCTCCAAGGTGAATCGGTTGAATTTGTCTCTGACATGTATCCTCTGGACCGGAATAGAGAAAGAAATAATCAAATGCTGCTCAAGAAGCAAGCGTATTGTAAATCATTTCGTAGTCATTGTACAGTAACATTATTAATTTTGTTTTTTCTAAGTCTTTTGATCATCATTGTCAGCATCCTATTGCACATGTATTACCCTATTCCTAAGCATGCTTACAATATAACTGCAGAACATTCTTTTAGTGAATTACCTCCACATGAATTGTCTTATAGATTTGCGCTGCGCAACAACACATTCATTAGTATGTTACATCATTCCCATCAAACCAGCAATGCCACAAATTGTTGGATATGTGGCCGACTCCCTCCCTATCAGAACTATAAGGGAGTTTTGCCCCTCTTTCCCTATCCGTTTACACACAATGGCTCCTGTGGAGCATGGTTTAGTTTGATTAATACCCTAGATTCAAATTCCGCAGTTTATCAAGACAACTGGGTATGGGGAAACCTGAACCTAGTTTTGCTTAAAGTCTGCTACCCTAACAAGGAGGGACTTCCCAAAAGAACAGGAACTGATCTAGAAAATGAAGTATATGGATTAGGTAATTTTACACTTAACCTCATGATCCTGAACGTTGAATCTGAAGCTACACCAATCTTGCCCGCCGTGTCAGTATTCCCAGTAAAAGGGGAATTATGTATCAGAAAGAATGGTTCCATACACATGGGCCATAGTAAATGCACCACTGTAATAAAATTCAGTGATCAAGGCAAGTCTACATTTAGAGCTTCTCGTCATTCCTACTTTATATGTGGCCAGACCGCATATATATGTCTACCTTTAGATTGGGATGGTACCTGTTACATAGCATTCCTTCTACCACCTGTTTTCCTAGCTCCTCCTGATTATCATAGAAATACCCATTTAGTACACAATAGACAGCAGAGAGATCTCCCAATTGTCGATTACACTGAAACAGCATGGGAGAAATACACAGATTTCAATAAAGGTTTCTTTCCCTATATAGGTACAGTCACTAATAGTAAGCTGATACGTAGATTAACCAGAACCCTTGAAGCAGTAGTGAATGAAACTATTTCCGCCTTAGGCAATTTAACAGAAGAGCAGTCTGCTATGCGGATTGTTGTGCTCCAAAATCGTCTTGTCCTTGACGTCATCCTGGCCGATAGGGGCGGAGCTTGTAGGGTCATCGGATCAAGTTGCTGCATTTTCATCCCAGAAAATTCGCCATCAGTATATAAAGCCATAACTCGCCTTCATAAGATTGTAAGCCAGATACACCAGAGTCCAGGCACCTGGACTTGGTCCGGTTGGTTCTGGGGCGTGTTGTCAGCCTGGGGATGGAGAATACTATCCTTCCTAGGTATTGGCTTCCTCATACTATTCAGTTGCTGCTTATGTCTACAATGTGGGCCAGCGATTTGTGGTCTGTGTGCCACCTCGTGTATCCCACATCCAAGTATTCGTTCGAGATCCCGGAAGAAGAAAGAAGAACAAATGATGCTATATGAACAGATCGATGGATTGATGAAGATCGATATCTCCTAAGGGTCCGAAGGGGACAAGGAGGGAATGAGGAAATATGAATTTTGTGATCAGTTATGTCCCCTATCGTAGACCTCAACGGCTCCATGTGCATGCTATAAGTACATGTATGTTCCCTCCTGCTCCAGTTTTGAAGACGCAAATATATGTGTGTCCACCGTCAACATGTCCTCTTTCAGATCCGCCATGAATGGGTCAGATATTCCATTCCTAAGTATGAAAGGCCACCGACTTTATATGGTTCACTTTCCACATTTTACAGATTCAGGCGAGTAGGCCCGAATTCTGTCATCAAGCCTTTTCTGCCTTCTGCCTCTGAAAGCTCCAGTCTGAGCCTGCATCTGTGACCATGAACTTTGTCTTACTCCCTGCGCGGCTAACAGTGCCTGATCCAGCCTGTCTGCCTGCCAAAAACTGTATTTCACCTTCGAGATTATCTCCTTCGCTCCTCATCCGATGCATTCCTGTCTAGTAGTTTAGGTAAACATTCTTCCAGCTCCCGTGCAAAGGGCCAGGCCTCGCTGCCCTCATGCCAATAATTCATAGCCCCGTTACCATGGAATATTCCTACCCCCTCGCATCTAGTGTAGACACTTAGACGCTTGTACACGCACTAACAGTCAGTATAGTCAGTATAGAATAAGATTCTATCCTAAGAGACCTCTCTTTTTGGATAACACAGTTCTTTAAACATAGGATATTAGATATGATTTGGGATTAGGTTGACATAACCCCAGACTTCTGTCTCCACATGTAGAGCTAAATGTCAAGTCCCCTTCACCCTCTAGTTGCACGTCAATCACACGTCATGCGGCTGCGCGCGCATCTCTGCCAACTATTTCTGCTGACATTGCAGGATTCTTTTATGGATCCACCCACTTATGACATCATGTTTAATGACGTTTCTTAAATTACGCCCTCTATTAGCTACGTATGCACCTTTTATCAGCTGTTACGCCTCTTGCATCTGTTTCCCTGTAATGTATTTTCTATAAAACTGCCTATCTGTCAATAATATATGTTCCTTCCTTCCTGAACTTTCGTGGTGATGGAATAGAAGGCCCACAATTCGAATTGTCTTCCTTTTTATAGGAATAAAGCCTTTTAAAACCTCTAATACCACGGATTCTGCCTCTTATATTTACTGAGTTATTCTCGATAGATTTTACCGCATAAAAAATAGTACCGGTAACGAAATATTTACCACAGCGCTATCGAGTGATACGGCCTCGCCAGATATAGAACAATATCATCGGCGTATAGGGAGATATGCTCTTCCCACTCATCTGTCAGCGCCAAGCCCCAGATCGACCTGTCCCTCCTAATCCAATGAGCCAGCGGCTCCAGAGCTAGGGCAAAGAGGAGAGGGGACAGCCCTGCCTGGTGCCCCTTCTAAGGGGAAAGGCCCTGGACACAGCGCCATTGACCCTCACTCAAGCCGTAGGCTGCTCGTACAGAAGGAGCTCCCAGCTACAAAAGATCGGGCCAAAACCCAATTTCTGGAGCACCATAAACAGGTAGGGCCATTAAATGCTGTCAAACGCCACCGAGGCATCTAACGCCATAAATGTCGTCTGAGTGTTCCCAACATCTTCGGTCATGTAAAGTATCCCATAAAGACGCCACAGGTTGTGGCGGGTGCTCCTACGGGGCATAAACCCTGATTGGTCGATGTGCACCAGATCAGGAATAACAGACACCAACCTGTCCGCTAGAGCCTTGTCCAGAACCTTAGATTACTGCATATTAAATGCTTAGCTTTATATGGTCAACTAGACAGCTTCTAAATTCCGACCAGTCTCTCTTCATTTTCCACAAACCCCGCCCCCCCCCCGACAACCCAAGTGCAGGACAGCTCTCGACATCCTTCTGTTTTATATAGCCTGCCTGTGCTACACCTTGATATCTAAGATATGCTCCAATCAGGCATTGTCAATGGCCCGCCCGTCTATCCCCTCTATCTTGCTGTATCAAATCACCCTCAGCCTTCTGTCATGTTGCATACTCTATAAAACATCTTATATCACAACATACTCTTTAGAACTTCAGTTTTTTCTTGTATCATTCTATATATTTTCTTTTTTTACTACTGTACATTGCTTTTCTGTGTTTATGTGTGTTATGCTTTCCCATTGCCACAATTTTATATGGAGGTTTCCATTATTTTATGTAGTTTTCCAGCTTGTGCCTTTGGTACCTGATTTTAATAAGATTAGGTTTTAAACAATTTGTCATTTATGTCTTTGGGGTATGATATTTAGCAAATATAATCAAGGATTTGGCAGATTCAGAACAGACCATGGACTTCAGTAAATATCCTGTGGCAATGTATTTGGTGTCTATCATGGTGTAAAGGAGCCAGCATTTGCTGCAGGAAATGTGCATCAGAAAGACCGTGTTTGCATATCTATTCAAATGTTTTAACATGCAGTGAATGAGGAAAGAGTGAAATGATAATTCTGTGTATACGCATACCTAAATAAATGGAAATATGTTAAAAGAAATAGTTATATTTGCCTTTTCAGGCTGTAGTACTTAATATTTTTGAAGCGCCATCTGGTAGAATGGACGAAAGCACCTCTGTCCTTGAATTAAATCAATTTAGTTCAGCCTCTAAACGTGTGTCATAGTTTTGACTACATTTCCACTGAGGATTCCAAGCTGTCAGATGCAATTCACACACTAAGAGATATGGCCTGGCTGTATGCAAACATCAAAATAAACCTACCGCAAGTGACAATCCAGTACAGTCATCAGACACAACACAGATAAGGACGACATGAAAGGAAGAAATAATAATTAAAATATCAACACACTTGCAAACATTAGAACAAGACATAGAGAAATGACCGTTGGCAGTTACATCAATTGAAAGAGCATTTTGTGTTCTAGTGGTTTCCTGCAGCAGGGCCATTTATAGATTCTTTATGAACAAACACCTCCAGAACATATTTTTGGGGTGAGATAGTATACATTTTTAGGGCGCTGTCTTTTAGCGGGCCTATTGTTTCCAACACACATCGTTTACTTTGAGTGGGCTTAGGTTCCATCCCTTACTCATGACTGAATCGCTCTTTTTGCCCATCTCTGGTGTCTGATCTTGATTCAATGATTTTCCTCCCTACTCTTGTGTGTATCCCACCCTGGAGCTTGTGGTCTCACTGTGCTCTGATTGGATAAGTTGCATCCTTCACCTGCCGCCTAAGGGCACTCTTTTTTGTGTCTCAGCACTCCATGTAAGTGCGTGTTTTTACTTTGTCTCTCCTCCATTTCTTTTCTTTATCTTTTTTTTTCGTTTTGGGCCCAGTAACTGTAAAGTGATACGATCTCTTCGCACACTTTCAAATCCCCCACTCCGGGTCTCACTCCTGTCTCGCTCCCCGTCCTTTATTATCATTGTTTACAGCTGCTAAGTGCTCTATGACCACTCACTTTTTTGCACTTACTTTTAAACAAAAATGGTTGGCTTGCATGTGTCATTATGAGCATGCAACCATCATTATGCAAGCATGCTCATGCACAATAATGAATGCGAACGCATCAGTTACCATCTTGAAATGGGTTTTCATTTATAGAAAGATTGTCACTCATACTTGTGCATGCATTTTGACACATGTATTTGCACATGAATCGCAAAAAGCTTTGGCAAAGCCAGCTGCCCAACATTTTAGAGCTGTGATCTATTAATCTTGTTAAAGCTTGTTTAACGGCTTTTTACAAAATTGTATTTTAAATTGTTGTCCAATATTAGAAAATGTAATTTAACATAACTAAAAGTAGAGACTGGCACCAAGCTCATTTAAGAATGAGAACCAGTCTCACTATAATGTTCCACACTATTTTTGCAACACTTACTTCCATCATATGGATTTAGAATGAATTTCTGTGTTTGTGTATCTCTGTCTTCTTTCGCTGTTTTGCTTCTACCTCATCGAATATATTTTCACGGGTATGCTTGGTTTTCTTATTTTCAATTATGGTTTTGGTGTGGGCGTGTCTGTTGTAAATATGTGTAGATGACAAGAATTGAATGTACAAAAAATTTAAAGAAAAAGTACATTCTTACCAACTATGGCCTGATTTAATCAATAATTACAGTGATATAGGATTGTCACTTTCAAGTTACACTTGATCCCTGAGGGGGACATTTGTGGAATGAGTAGATGTCTTATTGGGGCACGTTAAAAAAACACCGCTTCGTGTCTGAGGGTGCATTTGAGAAGCATCCGAGTGAGCTGCAAAAGTAATGTGGTAGTCTGGTTGCTCTGTGATTGGAGCAGGAGAAGCTTACTTGAACCTGCCACTGAGGGGAAATAACAAGCAGCAGTATAAAACTACCTCTCACAGAAAAGAATGTCTGGCATTAGGCCCCAACAAATACTGTTGTGCTAAATTGAGTCAGTGAACAGTGAGCGTGCCACAGGCCTAGAAATGAATGTATATTGCAGAAGCATGGTCTCTACACGACAACACTTCTGCATCATTGCCCAGGCCCTCGGTGTTACACAGGCAAAGAAAGACCTCTGTTTACAACACTCCTGTTCCTCAGATCTAACTACTTTGGCATCGAATGACCTTGCTCTGAGTGAGTGAGCTGTTATCAATCTTTGTTTTTAATAAACTGCGAATTGATTGATTTAAAAATGGCATTGCTTCAGAATAACACTCCACCAAATTTAAAAACAAATGAAATGTTTTAATATGTTAGTATAAGAGGGGTCTTGGCCACAATGTGCATGTCGCCTGAATAACATTTGCACATATAGCAGATTTATGGAAAGTTCAGAGAGATGATTTCATTGTGTTATCGTTAAAGAGGGGTTTGCAGTGATATTCTTGCAGGCAGTGTGTCTGTGCAACCAACAGCCTTGATATATCACCAGCTCCTGTCTGGAAACGTTTACGATCTAAGATTTATTGGTCATCTTTCCAGGCCACAACAAATGCAATACAAAATCCAGCAAAACATTGAATAATAAAACGAACAACTGTGACAACTTTGGCTCAAATAAAAACATTCACCCTAAAATACTCTGCATTCTTTCTGAAAATGTAATGCTCCTTTGTTTATTTGTTTGCTGAATCCCTACAAAAAGAAGTCAGAACACATCAACATTGTCTTAAAGAAAACATTTTCAATTACTGTATCTGTTCTTGCATGAGAACGAGCCATCATTTCACTGTATTAACTGAAATGTTGCCTTTCTTTAGTGAACATTTAAATAATAACATATATATATCGTGCAGCATTTAAAGGCTTCCATGCATTCGCTATACATTCTACATGACATGGGACATTTCTTTTTGAATCAGTGAAAGTGCAGTAGCTCACAGAAATAGCATTTGGACCCATTCTCGCCCTCAAGCATTGGGGAACAAGTGAATGCTTTTCTAGTTTTCTCTTAAGAATCACAATCATAGCATCAGAATTGACCAAGAGAAATGAAAATATGAAAATGTGTGAAGCTCCTTAATGAAGACTAGAAATATTATTGTAAAGTTGGATTACTGGCAAACTGTGTGATGGTGGATACCTGTCATAACTATCGGGATGTCTTCAGTCCCATTTAAATTGGTGGTAATTCTGCTCATCTGATCTGATCGCCTATATATGAAATGTTAAACTCCAGTGAATAGGAAACTGAAGAAGAGCTGCGATTCAATGTCCAAGGCTTATACAATACAGTTAGATTATCCTGTAGGACAGATGCTGCCCAACAGAGAAGTTAGGAGATAACACCTTATGGAACAGAATTGACGTTAACACGTTGAGGAACGTTACTAATCTTTTTAGAAATAGATTTGTAATTTAACATGTCTAATAAGATGAACTGAAAACTGTAAATCATGATTGTTAAGTAATAGCAGTGTCTTTAATTTAACATGTCTAATAAGATGAACTGAACACTGTAAATCATGATTGTTAAGTAATAGCAGTGTCTTTAATTTAACATGTCTAATAAGATGAACTGAAAACTGTAAATCATGATTGTTAAGTAATAGCAGTGTCTTTAATTTAACATGTCTAATAAGATGAACTGAACACTGTAAATCATGGTTGTTAAGTAATAGCAGTGTCTTTAATTTAACATGTCTAATAAGATGAACTGAAAACTGTAAATCATGATTGTTAAGTAATAGCAGTGTCTTTAATTTAACATGTCTAATAAGATGAACTGAAAACTGTAAATCATGATTGTTAAGTAATAGCAGTGTCTTTAATTTAACATGTCTAATAAAATGAACTGAAAACTGTAAATCATGATTGTTAAGTAATAGCAGTGTGTTTAATTTAACATGTCTGTGTTGATTACATTTGATGGTTAATACAACTCTACCAATGTATTTATTGTATGTCAGCTGCTTTCTCATTTTGTCTGCTTTTCTTAATTTATGCTCAGCTTTCGGGCCTTACTGAGAAAAAACCCCAAATACTTTCACTTTGTACTCCAGCACGTGTGGAAGTAAAGCAGCCATCAGCCATAAATGCGCACCTACAAAGAGCCATTTCCGATTCCCTAAATGTTTTTCACTGAGAGCATGCTTTCCCCATCATCCCTGACTTCTTCAATGAAGTGTTATTTGCCAAGAAACCTCCATATTTTCTGGGAATAATATTTGACTCAGAATAAATGTGACTCCTTTAGATCAATACTGTCACTAAAACCTTTGTACTTAACCTTTAAGTACTCTGCATTGGTCTCTCACACTCCCACCCAAAATAGGACCGTATCAG
The DNA here is from genome assembly GCF_964204655.1 of Triturus cristatus. NCBI lineage: Eukaryota > Metazoa > Chordata > Amphibia > Caudata > Salamandridae > Triturus > Triturus cristatus. The sequence continues at coordinate 623,050,532 of NC_140585.1, forward strand.
CGGGCTTTGCACATTTACAGTACTATGCCTGCCAAATTCATGCTATCTGCCAATATATCTATAATGATGATAACCAGCTAAAAGATAATCTCAGAGTGGCTGTCTCTAGCTGGCATCACTTCGACACTGCCACTCGGTTTAACATGTGATTAAAACTCTTACACTACCAAGAAGTCTGCCCGTTCGAAAGCCCCTTCAATTTGATAAATGTAATTTCTTATATGCCAACATATTCTTATACCCCAAACTCTTCAAAGCATCCTCTCATCTTCTTACACATGAGCTGGCCACTGGTTCAGAGTAGGCGAGCCTCAGCTATGAATCATACCAATGCTCAGCTCAGCACATTCATCTCCCTGTTAGGATGCAAGTTAATCTTTCCTCTCCTTCGCCTCTTCTTAGGGAACTGTCCATTCTCATTGTAGCAGTTGCCCAGGGCTCTACATGAACTGCACCATCATACAATTTGCACCATTATGTGCAATGTATGGCAACGATCTTCATGCGATACACACTCCCTCAGGCCCACAATGCTTTTCATAGTTTTACGCTAATGGATATCACAATATCCTCCCCCCCCATGTATTTTGCCTTACTATTAACCACACAATTTCAAGATGTAGCTCATTTGTAGCAGGAAGTGAGATTGGATTGGATTCTCTCCACCTTGCTATTCACTCTATGTATTAATTACTTGGATCAACACTGTGTGAAACTCTTAAAGGTATACCATGTGTCGGATCATAACTAATTTCTGCCTTATTATAAGCAGATGATGTGGTATCTTATTGAAAAAAACTGCTCTTGTCTTTCAACAACTCATTTCTTTCGTGAATTTTTATGAACAATTTAGATCTCAGTATTGTTTATAAAAAGTCTTATACTGTGATTATATGTCCATTGTGAACGAATAGCGAGGAAATATGTTTTAGAAGGTTGCGAAATCACAAGAGTTGAGGCCTAGCCAAATATATGGGCGTGCTTTTTGATTGTAAGGGGTCATGGACTCCACTAATCGCCACCAAAAGAAGTTTGATGGCCTGGATCATTTCATGCCACATGACTGGGGAACAAGCTAATCAAGGCACTCCTAAAATGTATAATGAAAAATACATCTCAGTAGTGACATTTGGGGTTCTGTGACAAATCAGATCTACAAGATGTAGAAAATAAGTTTTCTGAGGGGACTGTCATCCCTAACCCAAACTACCTCTTCTTTTATCTTGCATGAAGAGCTTAGTTTCAGACACATCTCAGATATGTTAGACTTACGTCATTTAGTGAGATGGATTTCGTTTTGGCTAAATAGGGAAACATGGCTCAACCTGGCAAGGATGAGGGATTGGAGAAATTTTGAGAGGGGAGAAAGAATTCCTTGGTTGAAATACAATGAACTGGCATTTACCGAACAGGGTTGGCCAGAACTATATATTTAACTAATTGTTAAATGTGATTTAGTTGGATAAAAATAAATTTTATATCCATGTATAGGAGAAAGGAGAGATAAAAGAACTGAGCAAGGCACTTGTACATGCACATGCCGCACTGAGAATTACTCCATCTATTGAGCCATATTTGATCTCAGCGACTGACCTGAACCAGTAGTATTTATTAACTAGATTCAGGTTAAATTTGATACATTCTGTTTTGGCTTATCCAAAGGGATGGAATTGTATAGAAAATCTGCCGCCTTGTAATTGTGATTAATTCTCAGTTCAGGACACTGCACACTTTATTATGTTTTGTAGGCAATATATCAATTGTATAAAACATATGTTTTACCCCTGTTGAACGGTATGAACTTTACTCAGGTTAGGCCAGTACTGACTTTTATTGCAAATGCTACCTCATGAATTTGTCTTTTTTAATGTTTCCGCCCGTTTTATCTTTTGAAAGTAAATTAAAACCCATGAAGGACAATTAGATAAATTACAATGTTTGTTGAAACAGTGGTTGATGGATGAATGATGTTGTATTTGCTTTAGATATGTGACCGCCTTTTTACTATATGCATTGCAGTTTATGATATACTGCTATCTGTTGTATTAATAAGGAAGTATTTACTTTAACATGCATATTCGCAATATTTGCTGTTTCATATTTTATTTTGATTTTACATCTTTTATGCTTATTATTAATGGATTCAAGAATTACTTGAGCGGAATAGAAATTTGTAGAATCTGCTTCCAAATAGTCTCCATCTTTTAATTGCATAAATGCCAGCAATGAGCTTCTGAATTTTGGTTTAAGTTCTCACCACTTTCAGATTTTGAGGTCTCCTGCTCTAAAAATAATGTTTTAGCTTTGGGGGATTTAAAGTATAGCATATATCTAAATCTCAAGCCCACATTCAGCTATAACCGCACACCAAAGGCCTTTCGGCCCCATCGTCAACTGGCCGTCCATTCAATTGTGCAGCAAAGTGTGAGGCCATAAATAAGAAAGCACTGGCTACCACAATTGTAGGTGTACATACAAGCAGGATATACTTGAAAAGAAATTAGATGGACATGCTTGTGACTTCTAATCAAGTGGTCTGTGGTCAGTGAAGCTAAAATGAGTAATAGATTTGAAAAACATATGGGACCGACAGGACGACCTCTTGAGCAAAGGAAGCCTAAAACTACATAGAATTTGTGATGCTGCAGCAGGCAGGGAAATGACCAGGTCAGATGCATCTGGTGATCCTTGCTGGACATTAAACCAATAGCTAGATAGAAAAAAAGAAACTCATTTTATTTTGATTGATTTTGATAGTCTGATAGGTGCAAACAATGTCAACGATAGTTACAAAGAGAGCTCAAAGGATCTAAAAAGCACATTACCTGATCCTTCATGATCTTCCCTAAATCTTTGACGTCTTTCATATTCATTGCATTCTTTCCTCCCTTCTCTTTCCCCTTCTTCTTGTTCTTCTTTTTGAACAAACATTTCTTGCAGACGCAAAAGCAGCAGGTAAGAATCAAAACAACCGCTACAATGGCAATGGCTATCAAGGCCCATGGTGGCACTGTAAAACAAGAAGAGGACTTATTATATCAATACCTTGTATTGTTCTTCCTAATTGAAAGAATACTTAGAAGAGCATCGGTACAGAAGCACATTATAGGGCAATAAAAGCTGGACTTGAAAAGTACTAAATGCATTAAACCTAATGAAATATGCAAGCAGTGGTCACTTTTATGCCGATTTTGTCATGAAGGCAACATTTACAACTCTCCACTGGTGCGTGATCTACAGGAACGCCATTATGGTAAATAAAAATATCCCACTTGCGAGTAATATGTGACAAAACATAACAAAGCAATAAAAACATTCCATACTGACCAGATTAATGAAACAGTTTCCCCATTGCATATGGAATAAAGTACTTAATTCTGTACATTACAGGTACCATTGCCAGCCACTGAGGAGTTCTGATTCCATACAGCTACATGAGGCTGCAGGCTTAGTTAGCACCCAATATCTTTCATTATGCAAAGTAAGCGGGTATTTTATCCCATAAAATACCTGAGGAGTAGGTCCTCATGCCATCTCCCCCTGTAACAGTTCACTTGTCCAGCTTGCTCGCAGTCTGCTACCCTCTGCTGCCCTTTTGTGTGCCACCTCTCCTCATTTCTTTCTCTATTTTGCCTTTTCTACCCTAGTTTTGCCATCTTCTGCTCTGTTTTGCCTTTTCTGCTTGTTTTTCTGCCCTCTGTTTTGCATTCTACTGCTAATTTCTGCCCTTTTCCTGCTGTTTCCCTCTTTCTGCCATTTCCTTCCTCCTTCAGAACACAATGCAGAAGAGACGAGGGATAAGACTGTCTCTGACTCCCTCACATAGACTTAATCTCACACAACAGAGACACAATCAAAAAAAGCAGATAAGACAATATTGGACGCTAAAAGTGGGAAAATCAATAGATTTTATAATACTGCCCTCACACACCCGAGAGTGTCATGCTTCATCATTGGGCCGCATCATACACCTAGGTGCAGACCAACACCTTAGGTGGAGCGCAATTTTTTAGAATGGATGATGAAGAAAAGTGGTGAGGGTAGAGTATAAGGAAAAAACAAGCAGAACATACACAAGTGTGTAATTCTGAAAGAAAAGAAACGAATAGTCTCCAAGGGAAAGGGACCAAAAGAAGAGCAGAAAGAAATCTAAAACTGTCTCGGGGTTGACCCTCAAACTTTTATTCTTGTCAACCTCTGGCAGGATTAAAATAAACAAGATGGGGTATCCAGGGCAGGTAACGACCCTACAATCCCCCTGCTAAAACCAACATGTTTCTGCCAGCTTTATATGTGCCCAACCGGGTCACTCTGGCATTCATCAGGGTGTTGGTCCCTTGGGTTTGGTCTATACCCCTTCTTGGGTATTTTTTACCTTATTCAATCGGGGTAATATCCTCGCGTCACTCTTTGTGGAATTTCCAAGAGGATAAACATATCTACAACAGAAGAAGAAAAAGAAGCGGATCATCATTCCCACTCTCCCTCTTCTCCTAGTTGTTCACAATACTCATTGTATTTCCCACGCATCCTTTTAACGTGATCTATAATCTCAAATGCAGCCTCACCTTTTAGCACAACCAGTACCCCAAATTTGTGGGAACCGCAACCACCAGGCACCACTACACCAAAAGTGCGAGTGTCAGATCCTCCTATGTGTGTATATACAAATTATCCATTTAAAAAAACGATCCATTGCTCGTGCTCTTGTCGTCACACTCATACAGAGTGTGACGACAAGAGCACCCTCCCCCGCTGTCCCTGGTTTAGAGCATTACTCTAAACTCTTGTGAGTATTATTAAGTTCCTTTGGATAAGGGTCACATGTACAGGATAGACAGACTAATAATATGTGATTTGACACGCAGAGTATACTGAAAGAGACACGGTGTGAGCAATGGATCGTTTTTTTAAATGGATAATTTGTATATACACACATAGGAGGATCTGACACTCGCACACTTGGCGTAGTGGTGCCTGGTGGTTGCGGTTCCCACAAATTCGGGGTACTGGTTGTGCTAGAAGGTGAGGCTGCATTTGAGATTATAGATCACGTTAAAAGGATGCGTGGGAAATACAAAGAGTATTGTGAACAACTAGGAGAAGAGGGAGAGTGGGAATGATGATCCGCTTCTTTTTCTTCTTGTGTTGTAGATATGTTTATCCTCTTGGAAATTCCACAAAGAGTGACGCGGGGATATTACCCCGATTGAATAAGGTAAAAAATTCCCGAGAAGGGGTATAGACCAAACCCAAGGGACCAACACCCTGATGAATGCCAGAGTGACCCGGTTGGGCACATATAAAGCTGGCAGAAACATGTTGGTTTTAGCAGGGGGATTGTAGGGTCGTTACCTGCCCTGGATACCCCATCTTGTTTATTTTAATCCTGCCAGAGGTTGACAAGAATAAAAGTTTGAGGGTCAACCCCGAGACAGTTTTAGATTTCTTTCTGCTCTTCTTTTGGTCCCTTTCCCTTGGAGACTATTCGTTTATTTTCTTTCAGAATTACACACTTGTGTATGTTCTGCTTGTTTTTTCCTTATACTCTACCCTCACCACTTTTCTTCATCATCCATTCTAAAAAATTGCGCTCCACCTAAGGTGTTGGTCTGCACCTAGGTGTACGATGCGGCCCAATTATGAAGCATGACACTCTCGGGTGTGTGAGGGCAGTATTATAAAATCTATTGATTTTCCCACTTTTAGCGTCCAATATTGTCTTATCTGCTTTTTTTGATTGTGTCTCTGTTGTGTGAGATTATTTCCTTCCTCCTGCCAATTAGCTCTACTCAATGGAGGGCTCAGTGCGACCCCATTGAGCAGGTCCTCGAGCCAGCTACCCTTGCGACAGTTCTCCTGTCTAGCTTGCCCACAGTCTGCTACTCTCTGATGCCTGTCTACCTGCTGCCCTCTGTTTGTCCCTCCTCTGCTCATTTCTTGCTGTGTTTTACCATTTCTGCTACTTTTTCTGCCTTCTGTTTGGCATGCTTCAGCTTGTTTTTCTGCCTCTGTTTGGCATATTTTGGCTAGTTTTACTGCCTCTGTTTCGCCTTTCCTGCTTATTTGTCTGTGTTCTGTTTTGCCTTTTTCTGCTCATTTTACTGCCCTCTGTTTTTCCCTCTTCTGCTCTGTTTTGCCTTTTCTGCTTGCTCATTTTTCTGCCCTCCGTTTTGCCTTTTCTGCTCGTTTCTTACCTCTTCACACCGTTTCCTAAAGACCTGACTTTTCAACTGAGACCGTGCACCCCAGCGGCCAGATACCCCCAGCGGTGACAGTGCTGCACTCTACAAATGCTGATTGATTGATGGATCCCATAAATGTGGATTTTTGCCCATGATACATTACAAAGCTGACATGTGGCCATGTGTTATGTCTCTGTTGGTCATGAATTTTCATCCCACACCACTTTGCATGCTGGGATTTTCAATGCTGAAACAACTGTCCCAAATGCTAGGTTTGCCAAGCTACAGAGACAGGAGTTGCTGAAGGCATCACACATGACGAGGGGCCTCCTGGCAGCTATGTATAATCAGCCTCCTGAAGTAAGGAGCTATGGCCTTCCCAGGTAACACATTTCTTTTTTCAAAGGCGAAGGGTTGTTTACTTCTCTTCATCTGCGCCAAAAATGCACTGCTAATTTTTGCAGGCTTGAATGCACCACATTATTTCATGCTATATGGAGTGTGTTGAGTGTTTTGATGAGCACTGTGACATCACAAGTCACTAGTAATAAGATATCATAAGTGACTGGGTGCATCATTTCCTGATTATAGGTGTGATGTCAGAACGCACCTGCAATGAGAGAAGAATACAGTACATTATAGGTGGGATTACAGGTTCACAAATATTAGAAGTACCTAGTGAAGTTTGTTGCTGATTCTGGGCCTTTGTCGAGGGCTAGGTAAAGTTTCTGTTAAGACTCATGTTAGATTTTTGCAAATAAACGGAATTCCAGTATTGCGTATATAAGAAACATCACCCTTTTGCGTAAGCTCCCCCATAGTTTTCGTTTGTGGGACTGGTTGTGGCGCCTATATTGACTATAAGGTATAGAGAAATTGCTTTTGGAGCTATTTTATATCAGCATGCTATGGTAAGGTGGGATTGGAACTGTTGTAGGATGGTGCTGTGGGGCGGGATCTATTCTGGGTGAACGTGTCAAGCTGCAATATGCTGTAATTGGAACGGATATGACCTTTTACAAATTAAGGAATGTATCCATTTTAAGGTGTAGACTCTTTTTGGCCTCATTCAATTTCTGAAGTTTGGGATAATATTAAAATGGCGTGCTGGTACACGTTATTTCAAAACGAGCACTCGAATGACCGAGAACAGCGAAAACTTCATTGTGGAATCCTGCAAGTATTAAAGTGATGGACCGAGAGCTCAAAAGAGCTTTTGCAAGAAAAGGAAAGTAAGGGTTCAAGCAAAGCTGCAGAGAGGGTCATCTGGCAGCTTTCTCAGTTCTCCCTCATTTACATCTGCAATGTGAGCTCATGGTTTTCTAATACAAAACATCATATCCTATTTACACGCCTGTCTACACTGCCCAAGCAACATATTTGAGAGCCGAGCCAAACCACTTTATTGTACGAAATATGAGGCGACGTGTGTCTCCTCGGGAGAGTCGCCAAGCCCCTGCAGCCAGGGCTCCTAATCAACTCTTTGATCATTTGCTGGCTCTCTGGACCGGGCAGCAGGCGTTCATTACGGGCTCAAGAGACTGCAATTAGCGGACACTGGCAACAATTCTGGACTCAGGCACTCAATCTACACGGCAGGCCGAAGTAAAGGGTGCTATTTACAGAGGAAGAGGCTTTGGCAAGATATTACTTAAGGAGTCATGTCACTCAACGTGAGTTAAGGTCAGTGACCCACAAACACAGAAGATACAGTACACGAGGCAGGCCTCGAGAGGCTGGAAATATAGGCCATATTAGCCCCTTAGAGACAACCAGGTTTCAGTTGTATCCTGTATCTAAACAACACGAACTGACACAAGCTAACATTCCCAGTCTGGTCTGGATGCTGAATATTGTGTGAAAAAACAACACTGTCATATTTGTGGGATTGCCAATCCTGGCAGTCTTGAATGAGTTTTAACACATCTCATCTTCAAACCAGAGCTTCAATCAATTGTCCTGAATATGTTATAAGTAAAGATATTTTACTGAAACTTTCTCGCCAGACAGAAAACTACTATTGTTGCAAAGTGTTGCTTCTTGTACGGCCTGTGACATCAGAAGGTATCACTGTCAATGAAAACATTATACCAATGTTAACACGGTCTTACATAATGAAGGCCAACTACTATATTTGGACACAAACTGTCTTACCACATGACCTCTAGACATCTTAGATCATCAGGGAAACCATTTTTTATGGGCGTACATGAAGATGAAAGCTTCCCTTAGATTAAAAGACATACATACATCAGATTCACTGTTATAAATATCATTATCTCTGCCAGCACCCAACCCACCGCTTGTCACGACCCCCTCATGCGCCCTCTGTGTAGTGGCACCAGGGCTCATGTTACACTGCCCCTGTGGCTGCTTATGGCCTGCTATGATTCCATGTCCGAGTTTCACCAATCCCCCTGATTCCATCATGCCTGAGCTTGTAAGCATTCCCTGGACCAGGGAGGGACAGCAAATATATCCCAGCGATGAAGCCACCTCTCCAGCTACAAAGTCCAGTTTTATCTGGCTGAGAACTTTTGGCATCAAACCCATGTTTTTTACCGAGATCAAAGGCGAGAGTTCCTGACCAGTTTCAGCTTGGACCATGGCCCGCTGAAAGATTTTGACTTCTATTCAAAGGACTAAGTCCTAAGGCAAAAAACTTTGGTTATTCACTTGTTGAATCTGACCCAGCTACATTGAGGTCAGCCTGAAATCTTGCATAGGTCCCAGTCAACTGCGAACTGATATTTTTCAATCTCACTTTACTGTTTTGTAGGAACGTTTCCTGTAACACTTTAAGATTCTAAGGGGTCGATTAGGATGGCGTGCGGATGACCGCCGACGGTCCGGCAGCGGCCAGCCGCCCGCCGTCAAAAGCCGGGAAAACGCCGATTTGATTAGCATTACGGTCGTGACCGCAGTAGTGTAATTTTCCACCCTCCACATTTCTGCTGGTTGCAGTCTGCCCGCTTGCCTTGTGGGCGGAGCTGGACTGCTACTATTGTTGCGGATCAGGGCCAAGCACCGCCGGCGCGATTAGGATGCCGGCGGTAGCCAGCCTTTCCGCTGCGGTGAGACCGCCATTGAAAGGCTGGCGGAGACTAGTTCCGGGGGCCCAATGCAGGCCCCCAATGTGTTTGGTGGGGGTGTGGGTGCACTAGGGGGATTTCCCTGTACCAGGTGGCAGGCACTGTCCAGTGCCTGCCACGCAGTGCAGGGAATTGCAGGACATGCTCCTTTTCACATCGTGGCGGTGCTACTGGCAGCAGCAACCGCCGCAATGTTAACTGCCGGAATCCGACCGCGGCGGTCGGATTTCGACTGCAGAGCATACGACCGGCGATATACTGCAGTCCTAGCGGACGGTCTTTTCCCGCTACCATGGCGGTTGGAGTGATTTTCCGACCGCCATACTAATGGGCCCCTAAGTGTTTTGATCCCTTTTTGCTCAATGAATATTTCCTTTTTTTACGAAATTTCTTTTGCCAATTGTTCCTATCCCCCTCCTAGAAAGCTAATTCTTGCAAAGTAGTCTCTTTTAACACCACTTATGCTGTTTGTCTGCCATAGTCCAAGCCGTTGGTTTCTACAAGAAGTGTTGTTAACAGTCTGCCTGGGATTTGTATTTTGTCTCTAATGCAGGATTGACAAGCAATCTACAATTTATTTTCAATTAACATTATTCAAAACAGACTTTCCGTGACCTTTGTAGAAGCTAACTTTTTGTGGACTACCCTAGAATTCTTACAAGTGAAATATTGCTAAACGTGCTTCTTATCAATTATTAGCATTTTTATGGAAAATGCGCTCTTACCTATGCAGTCTCAAACAACTTTTTTAACTGTTCTCTGCCGGGGAATATTTCTCCTTAATATCGAGCATGCCTCACTTTTATAAATTAAGCAACCAGATTTGGCATTTTACAGGGCTCCTTAAGGTTGAATTAGCGAATGTTTAAAAATTATATTCCGGGCATTGCACGGGTACTTATACTTTTCATGTAACACTGGAGTGCTTTTAAATTGCACCCCAGCCAGAGCAAAAGGGCACTCTCTGGAGAATGTTCTTTTTCAAATTTCAGGGTATTGTAAATAAGGACTGTGGCCCAAATATGACTTAATTTTCATGTCACTGGTGCAGCACCAACTGACAAGGGTCTCAGTGACGCAATTGGGTTCAACCAATTTGACAGTTCAATAGTAGGAAGAGCGCACCCATCCTGTGGCACTGTGCCCAAATGCCAGCACAAATATTGTCCACAAAAGGTTGAAAAATCAGGGGGTGACCATGCAGAAGAGCTGTATTAGCAACAAAACACATACCACTTTTTTGTGACCAAGATGTATTTTGATATAACTCACCTGGAATCGGGGCTTGGGGAAAGAGTTGACTCAAAAAGCGATTATTCTAAATTATTTGTCTATAGTTGATAAGACATCGTATTCTTTTAGTGTTTGATCATCTTTTCCTTTTACACATGATGCAGTAACAATGGTAAAAACAATTAGAGTAAAAGAGAAGGTAGTCTGTTCAAATTACAGATTGGTCTGAGCATCTTGAAAAACTAACAATAGTATAGAGAGTTTTTTATGGTGTATGGGGAAAATATTAATGTTCAGTACTGTCCATCTGAAGTTCTCTGCTGTGTAATCTGAGCTCAATCTGGTTGGATGTTACGGGATTATGAATAATAATATAGCCTGAAGTAATGAGCAACTCAGCGACAAACTCTTAATTTTAAAGTGTTTTAACCTGTGTTTTTTTCTTTAAAAGGTGTGTATTTGTATTTTGGTAAAGAGTGTTAAGGAATGGAATTTCTGAAATAACACCTTTGTGGAAGAATGTGCCAATAACTTACATTTGAAATGGTGACTGCAACCACACCAAAGGAAGGAGACGAAATGCATTCTTTTAAAGGTGTAAAATATTACTGATGAGAAACTTATTGATTTCAGCCTTGTTGATCAATGGTGTCCTGTAGTTCAAATAGGGAAGGCTATTTTGATATTATTCTATATACTTTGCTGTTAAAAATGATTGCATCTTTTTGGAGGTACAGTAAGATTTGTGATACCCTGGCAAAGTAGACATGGCAATATCTTGAGGTGTTCAGAGCTCAAGAGGGCTCTTCACCTGGTAGATAAAGACTTTGGAGTGAAATAATTGCCCTTTCTGTGTTTCATTTACCTCCTGTGGATACATCTGATTAATCCAACAGCAGGGAAGATTAGTCTCAACTGAAAAAAGTGTGGCAATGGAGAGGATTACTAAGTATCACTTAGAAGTTTCATGGTCAAAAATGTCTGTTTGTCATAATCCCTTTTTTAACATTTAGAACAAAGACATTGATTGCTTCCCTGCCACAGCACCGCTGGCATATTGAGCTTGCCTATCAACGAAAAGTGCTCGAATGAGAACATCCGAAAATTGTCAAGTCATTTTACTTGCTTAACGAATTCTGATTACTAAGCGTGCTATCACCCTCCTGGAGATGGCTTACTTGATGAAACAGAAAGTCCACAGAGCTAATAGTTCGCAAGCTTATGATAGTACAGTTCAGAAGAAACACTACAATGTTTTTCTCAAGTTGATTTTGATTGTCACACATTATTGCAGACATTTGCTGTCAACAATTTCCATTTGTATAGAGTATGGATGTCATTAGTGTGACCTTGATAAGTTGTTCTATCATCCACTTTTGTGCAATGCTTAATATGTTTCTTTTGATTTGTTTTCTTCACTGAGTCCCTCTTATAGGTGTATTCTCTTCCCCTTCCCACCCTGCAAAAAGATTCACCAATGTCTTTGACAAAAATACATCTCTGGCCATTTACTGGGTGTGAAAGAGTAGGAGAGAAGTTTGAACACACCAAGCTTCCCAGGGAAACCATGTCCTAAGCCAGCAGTTCTTAACCGGTGAGTCGGGGACCCTCCCTCTGAGAAATCACCAGGAAAATGAGTCAAATGTGTTTTTCACTAAGGAAGGCATGGCTGTGGCTACAGCTGGCTGCATAGAAGGGATTTGCCACCTAGAAGGGGGGATAGACACAATTGGTAGAATAATGGACTGCCTTAACACCACCTCTTTAAGTTGGAGATGCCAAATGGCATCTGGGACTCCTAAAACAATTAAATAATATTAACAGATTAATAAAGTGTATACATAAAGATGCAAAATATAAAATGTAACATTTTAAAATGTACTGTAATTGTGGAGCAGTTAGAAATTGGAGGCTACACCTTTGCTTGGCCTTTCCAGATTGATTTGTGGGACAGTGTGAGTCCATCAAACAAAATTTAGAATGGATGATGGGTTCTTTTGATTGAATTTAGAAAAGCCCCTACCTTCCCATTAAAATTAAAAATGTGATTGTTTTTTTACATAGATTTCTTTGAGAATTAAGTAAAGTATTTCATCATTTGTGTATTGTTTTTTCGTCCAAATCATCAAAATTGCTTAGGCAATGTCCTCAGCTTTCAGTAATGACTCAGTGGGGGGTCAGTAATCATTAAATTGGATTCCACAGAAGTCAAAAGGTAACAACCTCTGTCCTAGGCAGTCCCCTTCCCACTCCCTGAGTGAGTTTACTGACGTGTTACGTATTGAGGGGGAACCCTGCTCATAAGTAAAATGGATTGACTACCTGAAATTCCCCTTAATGTCATAGTTTGTTTTCATAAATCGTGCCGTTTGCTCATGAAAGTGGTACTTCCAATTGCAAATGGCTTTGAAATGAGGTCAATAAAAATATATGTATATATATTGGCGCACATAAGATTAATCACTTGAACGTAGGTTTCTCATTGCAATATTTTCCTGGGATTCCTCTCTTTTCTTGGGAGATTTTTCCAGAAGTTTATTTGTACTCAAATAAAACACGCAATTAGATAATTTCCGTTGCATTCCAAAGGGGCTCCTGTCCCCTGCTGCTTTCTTTGACTGTCATATAGTGTCAGGAGAGTGTCTGCGCATACCGTGTTGCGGTATTTCTGACGTATATTGCTCTTCACTGGCTGCCTCACAATGATATTGAATTCCCGTTGCTTGCATATGACTTCCCTCTCATTATCTAGGGCGAGCACATTGGACAGGTGAATACCGTATTTTGTGCATTCAATTTAAGACGAGGAGGTTTCACCCGCCATCAACCATCCTGTCAGTACAATACATCATCTGTTCGGCTTTTTAAAGAGGCCATTGTCTCCCTCGCAGGATATTTCTTGTTTGTGTATTTGGAGATTATACTCTACATTCGTTCCTATGCTAATGTAAACAGCGTCTAAGGGACACCTTTTCACGGAGCGCACCGGTGGCACCACAGAGCCACAAGTCCCCAACAAACATGGGTATTAAAGCGGCCGCCACGGTAAGCGGGTGATCAGAGTGTTATCAACAGTTGTCTCTTTTCGGAATCCTTATCTTACTTTAGTCTGTCATGTGGCACATTTTATTTTGCCTGCATGGAACATGCTCATATGATAAATGTCACACACAAGAAAAGCAACAAGTTGGGCTCACACATGTCTCTTGGAAGTGGGAAAGGATGCAGAGCCTCATTTATTGTTTGTTCTTTCTTAAGATCCCCTCCAAGGAAGTGGGAACGTTTTGTGGCAAATATAAGTTCAAGTCTCATTTAAAGAATAAAGGTCATGAGTGGTGCAACAATGGCATTATCTTACAAAAATGGACTATACAGGTATACGGTGTCATCAAAGGGTCATACTTTAACTGCACATCTATGCATCCAACAATTGTGATATAGTGTGTAGTAATGTATATAGAGCCATCGTAAATATTTGCTTCCTTTTTCTCTTTCATCACATCTCGTAACAAAGACAGCCCCACCACTAGTTTGTGCCATTGTAATGTAAACTTTGCTAAGCTGTGCCATTGTTGCCTCTTTGCAAGTGGAGATAAGCACTCTCAATTGTATGCATATGAATGAAAAATAGGAAATATATAACATCACCACAAATCTTTCTCTCTGCATAGCCAACTAATTGGCAGAGGGCGCATATAAAAGTTCTGACCTTGGGCTTTTTGTCCACCGGTTTTTGGACCTTGGACAACTTGCTACGTTTTGTAGAAACAAGTGTCGCACTGTTGCAAAGTTTTTTGTGAATTCTCGTTTCACAGTTACATTGGTCTGTATCTGCTTGGCCCAGCTGGAATTCTAAACACCACATGCAATAGTTACCTAATATTTACCTTCGGTATTGGCAACAGAATGGTACAAGCTGGCAAATCGTATTCCATCAAAGTTTATCTTATTCATATTATAGTTAGACTGTGACCTAAAGTGATATATCTGTCCTATTATGTTATACCCTGCTCACCACAAGAGTGTAAAAACTAAAGAAACTAGAAGCAGTACCCAAGGTGCCAGGGAATATTTTTTCCATATCTCTTTGATACTGAAGTTTTGCATTGTAACATATTTTCAACACTCATTTATAATCAATGTGTTAAATGTGTTACACCACTTGATACATATGTTATGCTTTCTTGTAGAGCACAATCTTTGTCCCAGTGGAGGTCTTTCGGTAAAAAGAAAGTGACATATAGGAGCTCTGGATATTGATATGCAGGTCATTATTGCCAGCAAAGTATGACTCACGCATGGGGAGCTTTGACGGCTGTCAACTCATTCTGTGAGTTGCTGCCTTTAAGGGCATAAGAAGCAAGAACCAGGGACATGGACCTGACCCGGAAGAACAAATACAGAGCCCCGTCCACTTGAGATTCGTTCTGATCATTCTGTCACCAAACACACACACTTTTGCCACTCACTCACAATGTTACTTTACTGGGCTCAAATTGTAACTCATTCTCGTACTCCAACCCACCCTTCATCCCATCCGCCGCTGATTATGTTTGCATCCAACACCCATGAACACTCTAGAAGGGGAATACATTTCAGTATTCTTTTGATATTATGTTAAAAGGTATGCCATCCACTAGCGCAGCATCCTCTCTTTCAACCACTTCAAATGCACACTGCGTTCAACTCTAGAGATACAAAATTCATGTTATGCCTTAACCCCTCTACTCCACTGCCAAGCGTTGAATTTGGACCCACATTCACCCCTAAAGACTCAAATGCAAAGGTAAGTTCAAATGTGGTGGAAGTCACACTCTCTCACGCATATGGTAAACTCTACACAGACAATGAATATGCTCCCCACTTAGGCCAAATCAATATCATACCAAGAATCCATTGAATCACTTTGATGTTATCAAACATCACTATGTCTGACTATTCCGTCCCTGTTCAAAAGCCCCCATCTCTAACCTCCCTGCTAATGAATTTACAGTTTTTTTTCTTCAAATATCCTTAATATTTAGAACATCCTCTCAACACTACACACCATCCCACTCACAGACTTACTTTCTTACTTACCTATTGATCCCTAAGAACAGATTTGTCATCCCTCACTATACTGACATCAAAAGGCTATAGTTTAGTTGACCAATGTATCTTGTGTCTCCTCTGATCTATTCTGTACTGGGATCATCAAACAACTCACACTTTCTTTTTGTTTTATCCTATCTCTCTTGACAGGCACTTACCTTGAAAGCTTTAAGTAAACTGTGGAAACTCCACTGCTAAAACTTGTGGCTGACCCAGCCTTTTTTCCACTTATAGAACTGTTTCCCAGCTGCCTGCCTATTTTAAGATTCTTGAACAATTACAACAATACTCAATGTATCTAACTCCAGACTGGCTTCTATCTTTTATGTCACAAAATGTATCACATCAGCTCACTAGTCCCATGGACACTCCTTAATAATTCTATTTGACTTTAATAGGAAATAGGGATACTGGTTGAGTGGGTGAGACCCAATTTATACAGAAACCATAATCCCTGACAGGGTGTAACACAAGCAAACCCCAAATTAACCTGTGCTTACCTCTCTAGAAGATTGGCACAAAAGCAGTCAGGCTTAACTGAGACGTAATGTGTAAAGTATTTATGCAGCACTCCAAACAGTAGTAAAGTGAAAACACAACACAAGAAAACTCCCACATCAATTTAGGAAAATAGAATAACATATATTATATTATTTGATACCAAAATGACAAAAATCCAATCAGTAGAACCGTAGATATGCAATTTAAAGTTTTGATTGAAAATAGTACCTAGAATCACAAAACACCAACTGGAGTTTTCTGGTCGTGCCAGACCGGAACTAAGTCAAAAGTTCAGGCTGACCATGATTAAGTGCAGGTTTGGATACAGGGACAAAGATAGGCTAGCTGAACAAAACACTATAAATCATGTTGCGGAGAGTCGCAAGATCCGGAGTCGAGGATACATTGTGCACCAGAGGTTCTGAGGAAGCTGCAAGGCTGTGATGCGCAGTACTCTGTCATTGTTGAAGATGGGATTGAGAGGGGCATGCAATGCAGAGTCCTGCATCAAGGATCATTGTGCAACAGTGGTCTTGAGGAAGCTGCGGCCTGCGATGCAAGGTCCTGCATTGGTGATGCATGGTCAGTGGCAGTTCCAAGGTGGCTGCAAGGAGATGCTTTGCACTGCTTCAGTTCTGCTCACAGAACCACAGCTAGGCTGGCAGAGAACCTTCAGGCCCACTTCCAAGGGTCCAGAACTGGAGTGGCACCACTTAGGGGGCAAGTCCAGGTGCTCGGTTCAAGGTGGTTGGAGCCTTTTCTGTACTATAGACTCTCATCAGGAGGCCAGCCAACTAGTCCTTGGAGTCATTTTGGTGGTCCTGTGTTCAGGATGCAGGTCCAGTCCTTTTCACTCAGGGAGCAGAACAGCAGGGCAACAGAGCAGAGCAGCACTGCAGTCCTTCCGAGTCTTCCACAGGTCTAGAGGTGCACTGACGAGTTGCAGCTGAGGGTCCAATATTTATACCTGGTGCCAGCTTTGGAGAAGGAGAAGGTTCTGGAGGTTTCCACTCCCAGAGTTACTTGGAATTTCCTGCCGCCCTGCTCTCCCCCTCCCCCGAGAGTGTCAGGAGACATTAACCACTAGTTTGGAACACTTTGTGAGAGTGCTCAGGCAGAGGGTTTGTGATGTGTACGTGTGTTAGGTGACAGCTTCTCCCCTCTATCAAGTCAGGGAGTGCCTATCCTGCCAAAACTCTTCAGTAAACTCCTGGACCTGTGGATGTTATAGAAGAGGGACGCCGTGACGTGCTGCTACTGGAGGCCTGCCCAGCCATCTGAGAAGGAAGACTGGACCTGCATCCTTCATGCCAGCTGTTCTGAGCTACAGGGACACAACAAGCGCCCGAGGCCTCCCTGCAATGACCCACCTGCCCTGCTGCAACTGGACCTGCCTGAACCCTACTTGCCTCTGCTGGATGAGTTTCTGATCCCCCAAGAGGGGTTTTCCTGGTCCTGGTGTGAAATCAGTTATGCTCCTCCTTAAAGGAAAGAAGATATTCTGAAGTTTTTGATTCTTCATGACCGCGAACAGGCCCATTCATGGCAAGATCTTTCCGCCCATGCTGACCGACAACATGAAGCTCTAGTGAAACCGACTCTTTGCACTACAGTGACTGTAAGCGATGACCTGCAAAGCGAGATCTGAACTTCACTCTACAGCATTGACAGCTTGATTTTCCACCCCACCTGACAGGATCTTGCCTCATCCATGACTGTCCTCTACTCCCAGCTTGCTCATCATGCTACAGCGAGGACCATCCGTAACACTTTTCCTGCTCCTTGTGTCCTCCTCCACCACAAAATGGACTCTTCACCCCGGAGTTTGAGAAGGTAACTTTTTCATTGGGACTAACCTGGTCCCTGTATCTGATGTTCACTTGTTCACGGTTAGTCTGAACTTGTGACTTTCACCAGGTCTCTCATGTCCAGATAACCGCAAATGACACTTTATCCTAAAAGGTGCTATACTTACCCTAAATCATTAAAATGACATACCTCCGGTTGTACTGATTACATTTTTGTTGTTTTTCTGTCAAATGATTTATTAAGTTTTACTATATTTTTTATGTATTTATGTGGTATTTTTCTTGCGCTGTGTTTTCACTTTGTGAGTTTTTGCGCGCTGTATAAATGCTTACCACATTGTCTCCTAGTTAAGCTTGACTGATTTTGTGCCAAGCTACCAGAGGGTAAGCACTGGTTAATTTAGTGACTTTTTGTATTTCACCCTGACGCGAATTGTGGCTGTTGCTTGAATAGGGTTTCGCTCCCTTCAATCAACAGCCCAATTGCTCACAGTATTTGACTGAAATTGTAAAGTTTCTTATTTTACGAAGATACATCCAGCAGCAAGAAATGGCTTTCACTCCTAATAATACTCAAGGCAGAATAAAAGCAGGTATAAACAATGGCAACTGATTGGTACGCTGCTTACTTCCACTTTCCTTGCTGAGACTTCCAGCATCAGAGAAGGAGAGGTACGCAGCTCATCAAGAACACCCTAAGCCTGCGGCTATGGACCAGCTTGGCTGGGGTTTGTGGCATGATGAGGCAGTGGGAATATTCCAACTGCAATGCTAGGCCCCAAAGACTTTGAAGCTGGTGACCTTCGACTGAAAATAAGGTAAGATATGAATGTTTACCTCTTCGCACATTTCTCATGCAATTGACACCATTGCAAATCCAATCTTGATGAATCCCCTTGTCTTTTGAGAACATCTGCATGGCCCATGACTGGTTTCCTCCTTCCCAATCCAACCATAGAGACTTAATATCATGATAATCACCCCAGTCGCCATCCTTCCTTTCAATGGGCTTCCCTCAAGGTTCTGACCGAGGCTTGCTATTTTTTTCACTATAAACTTCACTGTGTGCTATTAAATCCCCTGTCATCTTTTCCTACCACCTCTGTGCCACCGATACTTACATTTTTCTTTCATTTATCTTCCTTGACTATCCCCCCACCTACACCTGCTCACATCCCAGTGTCACTGCAGTCAAACAATTGATGGCCTTTCAGTACCATGTGCTCAACTTTTCTAAATGCTGATATCATCTAAGTGTTCACCTCCTGCAAATGATCTTCACTAACTCTCTGCTTACTTCAAGCCATAAAACATCAGAAAGATCCTCCAACACCTTCTTTGTGCACTGCGGAGTCCTTCATAAACGTTCTTATTACGAGCAGTTTATGCTTTTGCAAACATACATATAAACTTGTGTCTCACTTGCATGAAGAGTCTAAAGTTTATGCTGGCAAAAGTACTGAACAGTTCATCACAAGCCCCCTGCCTACAGATGCTCATAGCAAGCCCCCTGCATACAGATGTTCATAGCAAGCCACCTGCCTACAGATGCTCATGGCAAGCCCCCTGCCTACAGATGTTCATAGCAAGCTACCTGCCTACAGATGCTCATAGCAAGCCCCCTGCCTACAGATGCTCATCGCAAGCCCCAAGCCCCCTGCCTACAGATGCTCATAGCAAGCCCCCTGCCTACAGATGCTCATAGCAAGCCCCCTGCCTACAGATGCTCATAGCAAGCCACCTGACTACAGATGCTCATAGCAAGCCCCCTGCCTACAGATGCTCATAGCAAGCCCCCTGCCTACAGATGCTCATAGCAAGCCCCCTGCCTACAGATGCTCATAGCAAGCCACCTGCCTACAGATGCTCATAGCAAGCCCCCTGCCTACAGATGCTCATAACAAGCCACCTGCCTACAGATGCTCATAGCAAGCCCCCTGCCTACAGATGCTCATAGCAAGCCCCCTGCCTACAGATGCTCATAGCAAGCCCCCTGCCTACAGATGCTCATCGCAAGCCCCCTGCCTACAGATGCTCATAGCAAGCCACCTGCCTACAGATGCTCATAGCAAGCCACCTGCCTACAGATGCTCATAGCAAGCCACCTGCCTACAGATGCTCATAGCAAGCCCCCTGCCTACAGATGCTCATAGCAAGCCCCCTGCCTACAGATGCTCATAGCAAGCCCCCTGCCTACAGATGCTCATAGCAAGCCCCCTGCCTACAGATGCTCATCGCAAGCCCCCTGCCTACAGATGCTCATAGCAAGCCCCCTGCCTACAGATGCTCATAGCAAGCCCCCTGCCTACAGATGCTCATAGCAAGCCACCTGCCTACAGATGCTCATCGCAAGCCCCTGCCTACAGATGCTCATAGCAAGCCCCCTTCCTAGAGATATAAGATTATGTTTACAGTCTTTGTTTTTAAAGATAGAGAGATCTCTTTTGGCAATTCCTACATGAGGATCTCACATTGTTCTGGGGGGCCATAATGAAGAACGAGGAAAGGAGGCTGCAACTGTCTGCATGGGTTGGCTTTTGATGCAGGCCCTCTGCTACCTCAGACTCTATGATAATTCCATAAATGGCAATTTGAGAAAAGTTGTGTGTGCAGGATTGTGAAAACCCAGTGTCTGGAGAAATTGTAAAGAAAACTACAGGTAATGAACCTGAAAATAAAAATTATAGCAGTTATTGTATGCCTAACGTCAACAGTCATTTATTTCCTGTATGTAATGGGAGCATGGGACGTTCCAGACAGAAGGGTCTCATTTTAAGAGTACCACTCAATGCTTAAGCAGACATATTGATAGTAATTTAAATGAACTCAATTGATTGGCTGCTTAGTTAATTAATGCTTGTGACTTCCTTACCTACTCACACATTTTTCTCGGGTTAGACGATGCATGATTCTAATCAACAAGCATGTGCCCCGCTGAGAACATACATATTCCACTTTGTATGATTCCCATTCTCTCTCACTTTACTTTTAATTGTATCATTTGATACTGCAGTTTCCAATTAAGCAGGTCAATTAATGTAAAAATGGATACACATGATTATGTTTCTAGATTTCATTGCAGCCAGCTACAATGATGCACTCAAAAGGATTGTGATATAATTACTAAACACGTGTGCAGTTAATATGCTATGAAATAAAATGCTATTTAAAACAGAACAAACTAAGGAGATGTGCACACATCCATCAGTTTCAAGGATATAACCTTGTCAAGAAGTCTTTTCAAATGTTCTGATGGTATTTGTTGAGGTGATGCGTGTATTATCATCAGGATTTTGAACATGGGGCTATTAAGCATGTGAATGTGAGGTATGCTTACCTCTGGATGGCCAGAGGAACATACTCTTACTCAAACACAAACCGTTGGCACTTTCATACGCATGCTGAGGGAGAAATACATACTCGTTCCAAGAATTTTGGCAGCCTCTTTGTGCAGGCTGCAAAATTGGGCAAAATATTTTGTGGATGGTTATGTGCTTTTTAACAGTTAAAGAACAAGGGTCAAAAGGGGTCAATTACAAAATATTAGTGGCCTAGCACCTGGCTTGGTCAGCAGATGCTCTCGCCTCCGCTTCCCTAATATTAAACTTCCTGCCACTCTCAGAGAATCGAACCCGCCTGGCTGGGAACTCTACGCCTTCAGTTCTTCAACCAGTTGACTGATTCACTGAAGTCAGAGTAGAGTACAAGCGGATGCCATTTTGTTGTCCCACTCAGCATTCGATTTTTGTCTTCTGAAGCAAACTCCCAAAGCAGTAAAACAAGGACTAAATGGCATTGATGTGCATGGACTTGTCTCCCTGCGAGGCAGGGTCATTGTTCCTTTTCCCTGCCCATGTCTGAAAACCAGTGATGGTCAACTCATTTATAAAGAGGGAGGGCTGACTGTCACTCTGACCCAGATGCTAGCAGAAAATGAGCTGCCAGGTCATGGGTAATTCATGATAGAAAGTGCTGATGCTAAGCTGTCATAAAGCAGGCTGCCCTAAATGGGCCAGAAGTACCACAAGATTTCCAGATGAGGCATCTGTCAATGTTTTGGCAGAGCCCCCACATCTGCCAACCTCTAAATGACTACATGATTTCTGAGTGCAAAATTTCTTCCAGGTCCAATGCTTAATAACAATGATGGTTGGAATGCTATTTTAATAATGAAGGGCGAATTCTGTGGACAGATCATATGAGGTAGTGTGCAGCCTTGGATGATCCCAAAACTGAAAAAAAAAGTAGTGCTCACGTTCTGTGACGGTCGCAGTGGCTTAGCAAGTGTGCTATAGACCACAATACAAGTAAAGCATAATAGGTCCACTTATTACAGTTGGATTGTGCAACACATCCATAACTGGGGTTAGGTGGGCCTCTAACATCCTGAAACCTGGCACCATTCAGAATAGCTATGCCACAACACATCAGCACTCTTTTCATTATGAACGTTTACACCATTAACACATAGGACAAAGAAAAACATGCATTGAAAGAATCTTATGCAATCATCCTGCCCACTGCAGACCACCTCACCTTACTTCCTTTGGCTGGACATTTCGGATGCACAGAAATTTTATATAGTGACTGTGTACAGTGAGCCAAAGCACAAGGCGAATATCTATGAATGTGAATGTGTGAAAACCACAAAGTGGCTCTATGTGTGACTACAAAACGAAGTACAAGCATTTGGCAACATGTTCAATGATCTAATGAATTCCAGTCACTGGCTGGCTCACCACAAATTGCTCCGTGGACACAACATGCATAACTTTACCTATTCAACCAGTGATATATTTGCAGAGGTGTTTAAAATGAAGCTGTGTTAATCAAGATCTATCCAGGTTAGGGGTGTCAAAAATGGCAGATTACAGGCTGAATGCCAGATATTCACAATAGTCATCCATCTAATATAAATGTACATACCAATTTTGACTCAGTCAGTGGCTATTGTGGAAATCTGCCCTCGATCCAGCCCTCTTGAAACCATTTTGGGCGCCCTTGGCCTAGTCGCTGTGCTTTTTTACTATGCTAGGTTTGAGTATTTCTGAATGTTATACTTATCTGATTAGTGCTGTCTGGCATCAATTATAAAAAATAGTTGAAACATTCTGCTTCATACATGTTTAATGCAAGGGCTGTCCATGGTAGAAAGCAGAGGTTCCATGTCGATCATGGCTTCCACCTCAATGGGTCATAAGCATCTGAATTGTCTTATTGCAACGCAATGGTAGATAAATAAATAAATGTATTAGTGGCTAGTACAAAATACAAGTACCACATCAAAGCCATATTTATGCTAAATTACATATATTTTACAAAACACACAAAATAGTTTGGTGATGCTATTTCTCTAATGGGTCATCCTTCATTGCCAAATTCCTTCGTCCTATGAGTGGTATTAAGGGGGATATGTTGTCGGGAAACTGTAACTGAGACCATGCTAGTAAGTAGCATAAAATATCCCACAAGTGAAAATTAAACAAAAGAAATTTTGCAATTTAGGGACTGATTGGACACTTTAAAATAAAAATGTGATGATTAAAATTCAGTCTCCACATAAGGATAGACAGTCAGGTGCGTAAAGGGCATATATGCAGAAGCACACCTAGAATCGTACTTGTATCTTGAAGGGAGGCACAACCCTCTCTCTGCCAATGTTTTGCTATTCATCCAAGGCACTAATTCCAAACCAAGACACAGTTAAAGATTCTGCTAAACTGCATTGCAGGTTCCCTGCAACTAATATGTTTCAAAACGGAGGCAGAACTCATTGTCCAATTACAACAGCTGCCTCTCAGCAGGAGAACGTGCCTATTTCACTCCATAGTCCCCAGTGCACCATCTACTGACTAACTGAATCCCAGGGATAAGGAGCCAGGTCACGTCATCCTCACAATAGTCAACTTCAGTAAACCCTTGAATATCTCCATTGGCAAAAGTTAATCGGGGGGGATTCTACAACCAGTCTCACATGTTAAACCTAACACGATATGGCTGAAGAAATAAAGAATGGCTTCCTTGGAACTCAGAATGAAAAATTACTTACTAACTTTATAAAATTATAAATAAATGTCTATTTTAATCACTAAACAAATTATTCCACAACCACGAATTCAGTATAATGTCCACATATTGGCTTCTCTGCGCACAATTTCCCTGCATATGAATTTTAGAATTCTATGCATAAAACTAAAATGAGAAAATATGCAGAAACCAGTCTGTCACTGGAAAACATTAACAACAACTCCAAGCAGGTGTTTAGTACTAAATGGGTTCTGACAGCACTTGTCAGTACAATCAGTCCATAATTGACAATGTAGATGATTTCCATGAGAAAATTGGAGGAAACTTTCTTTTACCCTTGATGGGACGTTGTTTTCCCCAGCTGTTATCTATCAGCAAACCCTATTCATTATTTCAACATGTCTTTTTATAAATGGGTTTAATTACTATCTGAATTCGCTGTTTGTATTGACATTATATTTGCAACTTTGCTTTAAGTTTTTTTCACAATACAATTACACAATCCACCATGTTGGTGTTGTGATGCCAGTGTCATGCACACAGTGTATCATATGAAATCAATACAAAATATAAAGCCTTGGTAAGCTGTTTATTTTTTACCTGTTGTAGTCCCTGTTCCTCTTAGTGTTATATCTATCACTATTATTCTTGTTCTGTTTTTTCATATGGGTAATTATTGTTCTTCTTTAGGATGTTCATAAGGTTATTGTTATTGCTTTGGTTTGCTGATATTTTTATTGTCCTTTTTTGTTTCTCGTGCATTGTATTTTTCGTGTTTGTACTTTCTTTCTTGTTATTTTATTAATCTTTTTGCTCTTGCTGATTTACCTTGTGATACTGGCATTCATTTTCTCCTGGTAGTTCTTAATGTTCTTATTCTTTTTTATTATTATTAACCGTAATCTTTTTAGTTTTCTCAGTCATTAGACAATAGCACAAGCGAACAAGTTAGTGATGGGCGTGCGACACATGGTACAGTGCCATTGCATTTTGTTTTGTTACCATGATCCATAGCATTCAGAGGCCCATATTTGCCCAGGGATATTATTTCACAGCTGGTTTTAGACACATTTTTCTGATGCCACAAACCACAGGCCAAGTAACTTTTATGAACCCATACAGTCAAGTTGTTCGTTTAGTAAAAAAACATAACAGTGAACATTTAAATGACAAAATGTGGCTATACGGGACTGGAATACATATGATTAACACTGGCTAACTCTACACAAGATAATACATCAAAATAGATAGTAATATAGCTCAGGGATAAGTTTGAGTGCAAGTGCTATGATCTTTACAGTCTTATCTACAGGATTCAACATGGTAGACCATAACGTTCTTAGCACATGCGTAGAAGAGAGATTTGGTTTCAGAAGAATAATATCATAATGGTTACAATTACATGGTAACAAACTCTCCCATGTTTTTAACATCATCAATGCCCTCTTTACACCACAGAGGGTAAACTTCAATAAACTGAATGTCACGTATAGAACAAACTAGTTCCAGGGAACAAACATCTAATTAAAGTATTTATGAACTAAAAACTATCTTGCACCCTAAGAATGCTATTTAACAAATTATCACTCCTTTCCCTTTAAGCAAATGCAGTCCTAAAGCTTAGATCAGCCCAACGTCTAGCTTCACTCAGCAACAGGATCACATAAATTCAGAAGGGAGCTGAAGAAAATCATGTTCCGACAGGCTTTCCCAGATGCTGCTTCTGGTCTGAAGAGACAATATCTTACACTTGCATAGTCGACTGCTCACTTCTGACAGAACTAAGTTGTTTTCTTCCTTTATTGAACATTATTCTTTGACTCCTGAAATGTATCTTCCTTCCACTCCAGGAAGCGCAAAGCTTCCTTCTGCCTTTGGGAACAGTCCCAGTATCCTTTATCTCTTCTTTTTTCTGCGTATCCCCAACTACCTCCTTTTCCATGGCCCTCTGACGTAGCCATCTCAACTTATCGATCTCCAATAGGTAAATAAATAAGACTGAACACACCTAAATCCCTATCAAATAAACAGTTCCTATCTGTAGGTGAAAGCAATTTCAGCTAAAAATCTGCACTAAGGCTATAGACACCAGGTTTCAGAACACGCTCTCCCTCTCACACTGTTTTCTTGGCAAAGACCCAATATAGGAAGCAACTCTCCCAGTAATATAAGATTAGACATGTTCTAGCAACATTTCGAATACAAGCAAAATAAAAGAAGAACTTTCCAACTATACATCTAGGAACCTGAATCCCACATAGCTCCATATACCTTCTTCCATTCTGATAGTCCCATGCTGAACCTCTTGCCAAACCCCAGGTACTCCCTTTTTTTCTAACATCTCTGACATCCACATTACATTTTATTTGTACATGCCTAGGTTTTAAACCCCTTCCTGTTTGTACCTACTATCAAAACGCAGTATAGCATAACTACATTATGTAAGAATATCCAATAAAATGACACATTTAGTTTGTAAAGAGCATACATAATAAATGGGCCAGAAAGGATATTTGAGAGCAACACAGTAATTCCTATCAGCCAAATGAATGGTAAAGAGTATAACTATTATTATATTCATATTCACCTATCCACCCTTACATGTTGTTTGGTAATTACACTTCCTGCTTATACGTTTATGAGTTTTGCTCCAATCTAACCTTAAATATTCACATTGTGCCTTAAATTGTTCTGCCCATCCTCATTCTTCTTAAATGTATATTAATATTCTTAAAATGATTTTATGTATATTTGCTTTCAATACCTGTATTATGATAATACCATTGGAAGGCACTGTGACAGTCAGCAGAATGGAGTCGGTGCTATACTAAATTGAACAGCCAAATGATCCAAACAAATAAATAGGTACAGTTCATTTCTGTTCACAACCTTTTGTTCTCCCGGATCTCTTAGTATTTTTTGACAATCTAGATTAAAATGTAATTATCATTAACCACTTTTATACATTTTAAAACTTGATGATGCCAGAGCAATATATTGGTACCCCAAAAAGGGGTAAAGTATAGGGGCTATGTCTCCCTTTATATCCCTAATTGATAACCTGTCTTGATTTATGAGTGGGCAGCACCCCTTTATTCCACATGGGGAATACTCAAAAGATAAGTTTAGGTAGATAGTTTAAGGCAATATCAAAAGTTATTTTTTATGTGATGAGATTTAATTAGAGGGTAGATTTAGATAAATTCTTAATGATCCTCTACTGTGAATGAACCAGCCAGCGTGTGCTTTGCTCCCTAGTTGCCGCACAGACCTGGGACTTTTTTAAGGTTGTACATAATCATACAGGTAATATTCAACAGCATATAAATGTACATTTAAAAATACATATAATATCCAACTAAGTAGATAAATAATGATAACCCATATTATAATTTAAATTGACAAATGAAACGTAAATGAAAAGTACAAATCAAAAATAATAGATCTTACAAATGAAAATAAAAGAAGAAGAGAGAGAACACATAGGTACAAAAAGGGAACAAGCAATTACTAATATATATGTGAATTGTATAAATCACATTACTAATCCACCCCGAGTGAATGTGGTATTCAAAATTTCATTAACACCTGTAGCCAAATATCATGAAACCAATATAGAACAGGCAGATTACAGTGAGTGGAACGGGAAAGATAGTGTGTGAAACTTATTTTGAGTGTTTAGAGTACCTGTGTTCTGTCAAAGTGAACTACATCTTCATTGTTCACTAAAGTCGCATTTACTCTTGAGATAGTCATTTACCATGGGCAAGAGGATAAATAACCTTTGAAAAACATACCAAAAGGATTTAAATATTTAAACGGTATGTTATCATTTGAGTCTGGTATTCAAAGTAAGTCAATTGAGTCCATTGAAAGCATTTGTGAAACTTTAGCTAAATCTACCCTCTGTATAAATACTGTAGCAGTGACTGGAGACTTTTTTACATATAAATTAGCTCTTGATATTGCCTTAAACTGTCTATCTAAACTGATCATTTCAATATATCAGAACAAAATAGTTTAATTTTACTGGTAATTGTCCAGCACAAGCGACTGTTTCTCTGTCTTTGCATTACTGTTGACTTAGACAAAGAACTAATAGCTGGTGCTTACATTATGTACAGTTGAAAAATACATGGAATTATATTGTCCTACATAAAGTATTGAGGTTAATAGATGTACTTTGATAGTCACTGTAAGATCCTGGATTATTGACTGGGTGAGGGGAGAAAGGAATGAACACCCACTCATTAATAAACCAGTGACATGCAATATCTTTATTTCCCTAGGACTGCAGAAGGGCAGGCGTTCTGACTTTTGAAAGCATTTCTATCTAGTTATTTAGGTTCTAGGAAAAGTAGGCCAAGCACCAGTCCACCAGACATACAGTAGGATACTCCTGTTATGATCTTCTGCAAGGCCAGTTGTGTTCTGCAGTCCATGGTGTGGAACACTTTTGTTTTTTTAAGGCTTTGGTTAGTAATTGGTAATAAGATAGCAATATATCCTCAGAATGATGTCACACTTCAGGTAAGAGATTATTTGCAACATATCATGTCTTTTTACTACAAATCAATCCCAGGAAACACAATTCTGTGGGTCTTTCAAAATTACAGGACCACAGGGCCATTGCATTATTTTCTCAGCTCTCACGTAGCTTGGCTTATGAAACTAAAAACCACCATTTTATTTAAACCATAAGACCCACTCAAACTGGTTCCGGGCCAAGCTACCACCACCAGGAACTGGTGCTAGATGGGCAAGGGGAAGGCAAACTTCAAACGGTTTACTAACATCAAAACATTATTAGGGTTCATATCTGTGTCTGTGTACCCATCTTTTCCTGCTACTCTCCTCATAAACTAAGACAAATAGGAGTGGGTGTCTCATAGTTATATTTCCCACACCTCACCCCCAGAGTTTTAGTAGCCCATTATATGTTTCCAGCTAGATGTTCTATGAGAGCAACTTCACACTAATGAGTAGAGAGAGGGACTTAAATTACTACCACTTGAAGGGAGGGGATCTGCCACAAGTAGTTCGGTAGCTGTGCAGGCTTAAGCAGATATGAACATTGTTTTGCAAAATGTCTTTGTGGCATCTAAAGTCCATGTCCACAAATGAGTATGAATTTTAAAAATATTAAATTAGTGTGTGGATGGTTTTCCTAGATCCTGTTAAAGCCAACAAATTGAAAATAAGACTTTTGTTCCCAAGGAAATCTTTATAATAGGAAAGGCTTACTGCAGCTTATGCAGTCAAAACGTGCTCTGAATCTTTTCACTTTAGAGGATTGTCAGTGTATACAGCATGCCTTGCTGTTTTCATTATGCACCCAGACCATGTGGGTTTCAAGGCACTACTAATGTGTGAGTCACTTTAGGTAAAATGAAGGCATTTCTGCAGATTAAATACCGGTTCATTTGACATGCACTGATTGTGATTTTATGAGTGTTCTACCTGTGACTGCAGTCAGGAAACATTGCTTTTAAAGTCACTTCTGTCAGTGGTGAAAGAGAGCAATGCATCTATATATAAAATCTTACTTTTAGGCCGCAGATTCTTTTGTTTTTTATTAATGTGACCTTACCAAAGAGACAAATATGTCACTCAGAATTAGAATGTTAAAAGGGATCATGCTCCAGCACTGTTCACAGCCCCCCCAAAGTCAAATATGCTATTGCATCCATTCAATACCAAAATAATTGGTGTTACTGCACAAAAGATCCAATTTCCTACAGTGACTTAACAGATCTGTCACAGTAACTACATCTGCTAGTGTATTGGAACACTATAATACAGAAAGGCATTGCACTTATATACACACCTCATTACGTTTTTTGTAGAAAATTAAGAAAGCTTTAATCTATTGAGATTTCAGGTGCACAAAAGAAACTGCTCATTTCTAAATAATCCAATAGAATTCTTAGAGCTAGGAAGCAGCTTTCACTTTCTCAGATCTTCTCTACTACACAACCACTGGAAGGATGTTCTGTAGCGGCAAGAAGACTCCTCTGACAGGTTCTGGACTATCACATGACTGTGCAACAGCAAAAGGTTGGCGTGACCAGACCTGAAAAATAATAATAATAGGCGAAGTCCAACAGACTCTGAAGACAATTTTCTCTGCTCAACAGGTGGGCAGGAATTGTTCAGGGCCCCAGAATACCTTCTCTCCTCTTCTTCAGTTCTTTGCTATGAGTGGGTAAACCATGATATTTTAAATTTTGCACCTTCAACTATTGGTGATGATGTGTAGCTTATCATAATAACATTTCTAGACTCCTACCTCCTAGTTTCTAAGCAACATAATGCATTTAATTTCTTAGGAACATGCCTGCTGGCAACAAAGCTACCCAAGAGTTCCTGACACCCAACATCTACAGTGTTAGTCGTTTTGATCAGATTTGTTAACTAAATCTATGCTGGCCCTTCCAGTTTATCACAGAAAACGTCAAAGGAAATCTCTGCCACTTACCACTTGATCCAGACCTCCTGCAGTTCCTGCCCTTAATGGGGCAGAGAGATCTACTGTTCTTTATAGGGAAGGTGAGACCAAAAGCTAATTGAATCCAAATATCCAACTTGGTACCTGAAAGAAAATGCTTCCTCTTTATGAGATCATTGCCCAATTGTTTGGACTGATGCTAATTTTGTTTACTCTTGGGCACTGCTAACCAGGCCCCAGTGCATGTGCCTTGAACCCAAAAACATATTGACATTGGCTACACTCCTGATTTAGCATACTTAGCTTACCTATAGGGCCCTATTATATGGTACAAATGTAAACCCATGGCCTGTAAGTTAAATGTCACTAGTGGACTGCAGCATATATTGTGAGACCATTAAAGTGAGCTGAGCTTAGGCAGAATAGGTTTTGTAAAATAATAGGAATCTCCAGTCTTGTCCCTACTGTCTGGCTGAGCAGTTTAAAAACTGGCAATTTGAACTTGCAAAGTAAACCTATTGGCATGCCTGAACCATCCCTTTGGATACTTAAAACTCACCCTTAAGGTAGGCTCTAAATGCCCATAGGGCAGTGTATTTGGCATTTAAAAAGTAGGATGCACATTTCTTGTTTTACATGTCCTGGCAGTGAAAAACCTTCAAAATAATTTTTCAATGTAACATGGCTGCCCTCCCATAGGGGCTCACTGACGTACAATATAACACCTTACAACGATTAACTTCAGTTTGGGAATCGCTAGAAAAATGATCCGATTACAATTTTAATAGTAATTTAAAATAAAACATAATGGTCAAGTCGGGATTTAGGTTACTATTTTGGAAATAATACTTTTACAAAGTTGTCATTTTCCTGCCTGAGCCAACTGTTACTTGATGCTAGTGTTAAGAGTCACCTGACTATTGATTGCTCCCCTGTG
This sequence comes from Triturus cristatus, assembly GCF_964204655.1. Lineage (NCBI taxonomy): Eukaryota > Metazoa > Chordata > Amphibia > Caudata > Salamandridae > Triturus > Triturus cristatus. Next base: position 623,081,854 of record NC_140585.1, read on the forward strand.
GTGAGATGAGTATTTCTCCCAGACAGTGGACAAAGGGTTTGGATGTGGGGAGATGTGTTCTCCCTGAGCAGCATGCTTGGCCGGAGTGGGGGCTGTTCCCAGCTCCTTCCTAAGCTTCAACAGATGCCTACCCTGTCACTGGCAGATTTAGTTCACACCTGGCCAGCCTTCCTTTTGTCTTCATAGCCAGCTTGTCTCCTTACTCAGTGGGAGTGACCACAAGAGAGGGTTTGCTCATTATCGTAGCCACACTTCTGGGTGGGCACAGGTAGCTCTGCACCAGGGAAGAAAGGTTCTGCCATGTTGGTTCTAAGTATAGAAGGAACTGTGGGTAGTTTACAGTAAGACACAAAGGAAGTGCTGCATAACTGGGTGGGTTCAGCCCAGGGAACTTTTATCTCATTGTTAGAGATTGGCCCGTAATGTTTCCACCTACAGGCTTGCACTGGGCATAATTGTGTCACTTCCAGTACCCTCTTCAGAATAACTCTGGATCTGTGGAAGACATATAGACTGCTCCCAGGACTGAGACGTGGATTCCAGGGGTCCGGTGGCTGACCTCCTGGTAAGCTACAGGGCCACAAAGGCTGCAAGAAGTCCACTTTCCTGAAGTGCTCAGCTGACCCAGCTGATCATTTCCTATTGGACTTGCCCGGGACCTTGCGAGTGCCTTCTACTGAAGTGATGTAAAAAGAACAATTGATGGACGGAATGCTGAAACTAAATCAAACATTTACCCCAGTACAGAAGTCGGAGCCTAAATCTATTGTTTTTTTGCACACCATGTGTTGAAAATATCCCTTTTTGCAGGGTTATCCCCAAACGTTTTGCTTCTTCCCCCTACTTTTTTCCTGACCTGCTGTTGTTGGTTTTAGGACTCTGGGCACTTTACCACTGCTGATCAGTGCTAAAGTGTATATGCTCTCTGTGTAAAGTGTGCTATGGATTGGTGTTTCCATTATTAGCATATTTGATTTACTTGTCAGTCCCTCGTAAAGTGCACTGAGTGTGCCAGGGCCTGTAAATTAAATGCTGCTAGTGGGCCTGCAGCACGGATTGTGCCACCCACATGAGTAGCCCTGAAAAGGTAACTCAGACCTGCCACTGCAGAGTCTGAGCGCAGTTTGTAACTGCCATGTCGAATTGGCAAGTGCACCTGCCAGGCCCTACCCTTCCCTTTTCTTACATGTAAGTCACCCCTAAGGTAGGCCCACGGTACCCCTGTGGGCAGGGTGAAGTGTATGTGATGTGTGTGGCATGTCCTGATAGTGAAGTACTGACAATGTAATTTTTCACTATTGAAGTTAATTTAGAACATCTTATAAATATAACTTCCCATTGGGACCAGATAGAAAAATAAAGTTTAGTGTGCCTGAACTAAAAGATGCATCTTTTAGTAAAGGTGATTTTTAAATTCTGTGTTTGAAAATACCATTTTTAGAAAGTAGGTATTTTCTTGCTTATCCATCCTGGGTGCCTCTGCTAGGATGTGTATTGACTGTCTGGCTTTGGAGTGACAGGGGATGGGGAGGTGCATTCTCTCAGATGGTGCGTGTTCTGCCTTTCCTGAATGAGTCAAGACTGGGCTGAATAGACCTGGGTTGCAGTCAGAGTCGTGGGAGGAGTTTTCACTAGCACCTGAATAGGCCCTGTCTGCCTCAGATAATGCTCTCTCCGCCTCCTGCCAGGAAGCTACACCAGAGAGGACAGAACTGGTTCTGGCTGGGCACAGACACTCTCTGCCTGAGAGGACAAATGATTTCGGTATATAAAAAGTGGGACCCAAATCCCTAAACTTTAGAACTCTTTTGGACCAAGAAGACTGCCAAGAAGAAGAGCTGGAGAAGCTGTGAGGAGGAACTACCACTTTGCTGAGTGCTTTGCTGTGTTGGTCTGCAGTGGCTGCTTCTGTCTTGGGCAGGGAAAGGACTGAACTTAACTTTCTGCAACTCCCTTTCTTTGAGTATTTTCAGGGGCTTGATGTAGAGCTTTCCCCCTGTTCAAGCAAAGACTTCACGTTCTTCTGCCATCAGCACTGGGGACTGTGTGTTTTGTGCTGCAACAGAAGAAAAAGCAACCCAACACCATCTACGATGCTGCTGCCGGCTTCGTGTCCTGAAGGCACTGCAGAGGGCACTGCCGCAATACTGCACAGAGAGCCTGGTATCACTGACGACGCCATCTGATGCCGCCACCGAGCCGCTGCTTGCACTGCGACCTGTGGGTACCACATTCTGCACCGCGTCACTTCACAACGCCACCTTGGTTTCCCTGACGACACCACTTCACGTCGACCTCGACACCGCTGCTTGTATGGTGGTTAACGGCACCACTCGTGAAGTTACACGACGCACCGCCCTCATCCCTCACCGCAGCCTTAGCCTACCGACGCCACCGCCATCAACTCCAGTTCATCATCAGCCGATGACAGCGCTTCAGCAACGCCAATGCCGCTGCTTGCACCGTGACCTGCCAGCACTGCGTGAGCACTGCATCACTTCGCACTGCGACCCTGGTCTCACTGATGGCGCCATCTGACGCTGCCATCGAGCTGCAGCTCGCACCGCGACCTGAGGGCATCGAACGTCCCACAGCTGCACTTCGCACCGCAGCACCCGACGGCCACCGACGCCAGCGCTCCTGACTTCACCTGCGAGGAGTTCGATCTGCAACGCGTGTAACTTCGAGGGCCCAACGACACCTGCACCGACCTCCGGAACCCACGCCTGCAGACGCCGTGCTTTCGGAAGCTCAACGAGAGGTCGCCGATGCCCTGCATTTGTAAAGGTACTGTTTTGCTGGTCTCCCCGACAACGTAGCTGGCCCACAACGCCGTGGTCAGCCAGAACTGTTTGGATTTGTTGTTCACGACGCCGTGATAGCCCCGGATGGAGCTATCAACTTCAAGGAACTTTATTTCAAGGTTATTGTGGTAATTGAAGATTCTGAAGTACTGTATTGTGAATTTTTATCATTTTTGGTCTTATCTTATGTGTATAAAAATATTAGATATCTTTCTAAACTGGTGTGGTGTCCTTTTGTAGTGCTTACACTGTATTACTGTTGGTTATGTGCAAACGCTTTACACACTGCCTCTAAGATAAGACTGACTGCACGTGCCAAGCTACCCAGGAGGTGAGCAGGTTTATTTTAGGAGTGTAACTCCCTTATCGTTACTAGAAGGAAGGGTCCCTACATGGATAAGGTGCAAACCATTGCCAATTAGAGACCCCCATGCCATTCCAGTTTAGACCCAGCCACATACAAATCAGACTTGACCCTGCTCCCCATGGGAATAGTCTAGCCCGAACTGCCAGGCCAGGTCCTCTCTGGACCAGAAATAAGCATCCTGGGACTGATTTCAGGGTATAACCCCTCATCAGCCAGGCTAGCTTGACTCCAAGGGCATGGTGAGCATGGGACCCACATTTGGGCATTCCCTTCCCACGTAGGGCAACTAATGCAAAAGTAACAATTGATGGACGGAATGATGAAACAATAACATTCACCCCAGTACAGAGATCTGGGCCTAAATCCATTGCTTTTTTGAACACCATGCCATTCCAATTTAGACCCCACCATATGCAAATTGGTCTTGACCCTGTTCCAGCCTGAACTGCTAGACGAGGTCCACCCTGGACCAGAAACAAGCTGATCTCAAATATGGTTTAGTTCTTCTCTCCTTTCTTCTTGTAGCTTTCCCCTTGATAGGGAAATGCAGTGGTTAACAGCACGTCTGTCTGTCTGATTTGGGAAGAATAGGAGAACTAAACTATATTTGAGATCAGAAACAAAAGCACTATGGATAAAGGAAACTAGAAATACATATAATATTACCGAACTCACGTAATGACTGGATAAGAAGAGAGGAGTAGATTTATATAAATATGTGAAAAAGGGACCATGAAGAATTTAAAAACAGAAGAGTATAATTAGGATTTGAAGACTTAGGACACACAAAACCAAGTACATGCGGAAAGTCTAAAGAACAGAAACAGTCAGCCCTGAAGAAGGGATGTGTAGCGCGAACCACGTGTTGGCTTTAGACAGTATCACTGTATTAAAACAAAACATCGTGAGAACAATGATAAAGACTAAAAAGAAGAAAAAAAATACTACAAGAAAGTCTGTTGTATTTGTTGGTTAACACTCAGTAATATTTTTTAGTTTATACAATTGTTCATATACTGGTGGGAACCAGTAACTGAGGTTAAAAAGTGCCGGGCAATATCCATGTTACCCAAACACTTTTTGATATATATGTATACATATATATATTTTTTAAAAAGGAGTTTCACTTACCTGATATATACTTACATTTTCAATGTAAAGGCATGCATAGTAAAGGCATATGTGTGTTAAAGACTTGCGTGTTAAAGGCATTGTGTGGTAAAGGATGCGTGGAGTAGGTATTGCATGGTAAATGATGCACTGTAAATACTGTTTTCCCTTGTTAAGTGTTACCATTCATATGAAATCCATATACATTAGAAAAGTTGCATTTTTTTAAGTTGCTAAAGGAATATCAGTAGTTTCAGCTCTGTATAGTATGAAAAGCTGTCGCTTGTGATAGAATGTAAAAAAATCGGAGAGAATTTCATATCTGATGTGGTGAGCTGTATAACTACAAAACACTACTGCCTTTTGTGTGCATTCCCTTATATCCCTACATAATTCCCATAGCAACATTCAGAGCAACAGGTTGGTGATGACTTGAGTCTGAGAAAAACTATGAGTGAATGTTCCTGTAATTAACGCCCCACCCATCGATGTATTACTTCGAGGGAATGGCCAGCAAACCCACTGCTTCAAAAGGCCGTTTTTAGAGTCATTCATATATTTTTGTCTGAACTGTAGAAATTTCATAAATGATACTGTAGGAAAGGGATCCTGGAAGAGCAAGTTTGAGGACTCTCTAGTGTTCAGGTAGAGATGGGCAACTTCTAAATAAATTGTCTTCAGAGCATATTTACCAATAATCTATAGTCACAATTGGAATGGATTTTTGATTGCTATTGGAATGGCATGCAAATGAATTTTCTAGATATTTCCTAAACCAACTCATGAAAGTATACCTTTTAAATCTACTTTAGGCTTTTAGACCAGGGAAAGACTGGCCATACTTATACAACAAAATAGCAAATTGTGTTACGGCAGATACTTGTTAAGACCTATTTAGCTCACTTCTTCCCATAATACACCTAGGCCTGTGAGCTCCAACGCACTACTTATTGGCTACATAGTTAATAATGGAAGTAGGATTTAGAAAATATAAAAAATGTATAATTTGGGGGTCGTGGTCTCGGCGCCGACGAAGATGGCTGCCTGAACCGGGATCTCCGCTGCACCGGGACGGACTCATGATTCCCTGCACCTGTTTCTGTCACCAGTTTCTTGTGTCGGAATTCAGCGCACATCTGGTAAGCGCTGTTGTTTCAGTTTACGAGGCCAAAATGACTCCTTTATCATCGCGTTTGTAACCTCCTCACAGCGCCCGTCATCTTGTGTGTTGCGTGACGCTCGCGCTCGTCCATGATCTCTTTATTCCTAATTTTGCCTACATGACGTCTTTCAAGTCCCGGAGGCCGTTTTTATTGCCACAATGTGCATTGCCTGTTTTAACTAGAGCTTTGTAATTTTCTCTGCTATCTATGCACAACAAGTTGCAGTAAGGCTCCCACTGTTGCTATGTGAAACTCCATGCTCCCTATTTCAAAAAATGTCTACGCATTTGGAGTGAATATGCCGTCTGGATTGTATACTGCACCAATTTTGAGGAACTATTTTTGGTGAATGCTTCGGCTTTATCATGCAATTGATTGCTCAGTAGTGGATGTCCGTTACTGTTTGTGTATGGGACATTTCTTATACCATCAGCCTCCTTCACAATAATGATCCTTCGCTCTCTTCCATCGCAGTGAATGTTTTGGCTGTCCTCAGTGTTACACTTCAGTGCATTTATCCCGCACCTGCTTGCTCTTTAGTGGATACTCGTTGCTGTCTGTAAGTGGATTTTCTTATAGCCCTTGCTTCTTCATCATATAGATTCCTCACTCATTCTGCTACTGAAAGAAATTAGATTTCTATGGGCAAACTACGCAATCCGAAGTTTGTTTTTGTACCCTCGAAGAGCATTCCTGCTGCAACATCTTCACTCTCCTCAACATCAGGTCCTCCTTCTACCACCAACCAAATGGCGGGAGTTGCCCTAACTCGCTCTTCTTCTTCAACACAACCAATCTCGAATAAGTCTACTCCTCCAACTGCATCCACTAAACGTCTAAAACATGACTATTCACCTCCAGACAAACCGCCATCTCCTATCTCCATGCAGTTACTTTCCGAGGAGATTCGCGATTTGCGCCCGTTTGTAGAGGAAACCAATAATAAAATGCAGTTTCTTGAGGAGAAATGGTCAACTATGGATAACAGAGTGACATCTGTGGAGCAGCAGGTTTCAGAGTTACAAATTACTTCTCAACGCATCTCCTCCTTGGAAAAGTCCGTTCTGGCTCTTCAACAACATACTGAGGATTTGGAAAATAGAAATAGGAGGAATAACCTACACATTTACGGTTTGCCGGAGTCTCTGGAAGGTGATCACCCTGTATTGTTCTTTTCCTCCTTTCTCCCGAAACTTCTGGATATGCCGGCTACCACTTCTCTCAGTATCCAAAGGGCTCACAGACTTGGTCCTCGTTCATCTACATCAACCAAACCACGGGGAGTCATCATTCTTTTCTTGAAATTCACGGATCTTCTCTCAGTCCTCTCTGCAGCTAAATCTAAATGTCATGTTTCCTGGTTGGGTCAGAGAGTGTTTCTCTCTCAAGATGTTTCTAATGCTACTGCATCAAGTCAAAAATATTTCCTGACTCTACGTGCTCCTCTGCGTTCTCTTGGTGCCAGATACGGTCTATTTCATCCATGTATCTTCAAAGTTACTTACCAAAATCAAACATGGACTTTTCAAGACCCTGCTGAGCTTAAAAACTTTATTCATATTCATTCTGATAGTGGTATGGAAACTGCCACTTCTTCTTGTGGTTGACTGTTTAACTTTTTCTTTCCTTACAGGTTTTCTAATTATGTTTTTGCTCTTGTTTCTATCTGTTAGATTGTAGGTTCGCTTTTTTTCATAGCCCTCAAATAGTTACAGTATAGCTCCTTCCAATGTTTATTAATGTTTATCTCCTTTTTATTTTTTGTTCTTCCTAGACATCTCACTGCTCTAATGTCCTTATTTCTTCAATTTGTTTGACGTTCTGTAGTATTCACCCTTATGTACTTCCCGGTGCATTTCCCTTATGTTAACTATTTATTTATTTATTTATTCAGATGGATTGGTTTCTTCTCCTTTAACCCATTTGGCTCTTCTCCTACGTCTTCCGTCCTGGTGCGGTCTGGACTCCCGTTTTCGGGAGGCTCGTCTTGTTGAGTGTTGCTATTTCCCCGCTGTCCTATTTTATGTCCCCCTCAGGTATGTTAATCTCGGTCATCCTTTTTGGATATGTACTGTCTCTTCTTGTATTTTTTCCCTTTTTTCCTTTCCCTCTCTTCCTTTTCTTTCCCTCTTACTTGCTGATAAGGTTAATTTTTCCTTTGTTTGTACTTCTTCCCTATTTTTCTATAGGTACAGTCTTTTTTTTTCTGTGTCTCTCTCCAGTTCTTTCTCTGACTCTACCCTCTTTTTTCGCTTTTTCTTTCTCTCATTTCTTGGCATTTTCTTCTCTTTATTTATTGTTATAGCTACTACTTCTATCAGATTTTTGACATCTTGAAATTCAGAGTAATCTCCTGGAATGTCAAAGGTTTAATTAACCCTATTAAACAAGTCCTTTCCCACCTAGCATCTTATAACCCCGACATAGTTCTTCTACAAGAGACTCAACTTACTGAGGCTGAGTCTCTTAAGTTAAAAAGAGGCTGGGTGGGTACGGTCTTATTTTCACCTTCTGTCAATAAAAAGACTTATGTCATAAGAAATTAAAATGTAAAGTTCTGTTACAAGAAAATGACAATGAATGTAGATGGATACTTACTAAACTATTAATTGATTCTGTTCCCTTAACTGTTTAATGTTTATGGCCCTACACAACTTGATGGTTCTTTCTGGCCTTCAATTACGAACAAATGTATTCAATAAAGAGATGACCTTTTTATTCTAGGTGGTGATTGTAACCAGATTGTGGATCCATTTCTTGATCGCAAGTCAACTGTTCGCTTTACACCTTTCAAGACACACAAACAATTTCTGGACACTATCTCTCAATCGCATCTCATTGACTCTTGGAGACTCTCTCACCCTGATACTATATAGACTATTGCTTTTTCTCTCCTCCTCATGCATCTTTCTCTCATCTTGATTACATTTTCCTCTCTCAATCTTTATCTCAAAACTTACTATCTTCTTCTATTGAACCCATTGGCATCTCGGACCACGCCCCTATTGTAACGGACCTTGACTTACTCCCCCCAAATCCTAAGTCTTCCCGTTGGCGCTTTAATAATTCTTTTCTTACTGATCCTCACTTCTCCTCTTCTTTTCGTTCCTTTGCTAACGATTTTTTGTTCAATAGTGACCCCAGTACTCCATCCCATCTTTTCTGGGACTCATTTAAAGCTACTGCAAGGGGGTTCCTTAATGATTTTGTTTCTAAGAAGAAGAAAAAGTTTCTCCAGAAACAGAAAGCCATACTGGCTCATATTAAATCTTTGGAACACGAATTCTATACCTCTTCGACTAACTCCATCTCACCAGACCTCATCCGAGCTAAATTGGAATTCAATAAATCCACTACTGATAATTCTTCTTCGATACTTCTTCGTAGTAGTGCTCGCTATTATGGTGGTCGCAATAAAGCAGGGAAGCTTTTAGCTAACTACCTCAAATCACGCAAGGAGCGTACCTTTATAGACTCTATTTATTCTTCTGATAATTCTCTATTACACAAAGATCAGGAAATACTTCACCAATTTCAACTGTTTTATCAAACTCTCTATACGCCAGAATCTCCTCCCACTTCTTCTCTTATTCAAGCTTATCTTGAGAAACTTCCTAGCCCCTCTACTTCTCATCTTAACTTTCCAGATCTTGAAATTGACCTTTCATTACATGAGCTCTCCACTGCCTTGACTACTCTTACTAAAGGAAGGTCACCAGGTCCAGATGGTTTTTCAGTTGAATTTTATTTGCACTTTTCTGATCTCTTACTTCCCAAGCTCCTAACTCTTTTTCAGTTGTTTTACTTATCTGGTAAAGCGGAAGGTACTTTCCAAGAAGCTACCATTTGCCTCATCCCTAAAGATGGCCTAGATCCCGATTTTTGTAAAAATTATCGACCGATTTCTTTAGTTAACGTGGACTATAAATTATTTGCTAAATTGATTGCTTTACGCTTAGATCCCTTTATGCCCCATCTCATTGGTAAAGAGCAATGTGGATTTGTTAAGGGCCGACTCACCTCTAATAACTCCCGTCTTTTCCTCAATGTTTTGAATAAAGTTTCCTCTCTTGCCAAATTCCTTTAGCTGCTTTCTCCATTGATGCAGAGAAGGCTTTTGACAGAGTTGACTGGTCTTTCTTATTTGCTTCTCTACGTTGGCATGGTTTTGGTCCTAAATTCATATCTCTTATCTCCCTGTTGTACTCTGCTCCTAAAGCTTTGGTTCTAGTGAATGGCCAGGTCTCCTCATACTTTCCTCTTCAACGATGCGTTCGTCAAGGCTGTCCCTTATCTCCACTTCTTTTTGTTCTAGCCTTCGAGCCCTTTTTGTCCTGTATCCGTTCCAACGATTCCATTTCCGGTTTTCCTTATGGTACCAACCAACTGAAACTTTCTGCATATCCCGATGACATTCTCTTATTCGTTTCCGCTCCAGAAATATCTTATTCTCCCTTTACTTTCTGAATTCAATTCCTTTTCACAGGTCTCAGGTTATAAAATTAATTCAGATAAGACTGAAATTCTTCCTCTCACCAAATTTTGTCTCCCCCATTTCTTCTCAGCTACTGGGTTTGCTTGGAACAGTTTGAAGATTAAGTATTTAGGTATTTGGTTCTCTAATTCCATTACATCTTCAATCCAACTGAATATGTCCGCAGCTTTGTCTTGAATTGAAAAATCCTTTTCCGCTTGGAATCCTCTTTTTCTTTCTTGGTGGGGACGGTTGGACTCGATCAAGATGATGATAGCCCCTATCCTAATATATATCTTCTCTATGTTACCTGTTCATATCCCCGCAGTTTACTTTAAAAGCATTGATTCATGTCTATCAAAAATCTTCTGGAAAGGCAAGAAATCTAGACTTTCTTTAGCATCTCTTCGAAAACCCAAATCTAATGGCGGAGTCAATTTCCCAGACTTTCGTCTCTACCATAAATCCTTCTCATTTCGTCAGACTTCAAGATGGCTTACATACGAATCTTCTCCCTTTACTCCCCTCTGGCTCCTCATCGAACAAACTCTCCTTGAGAATGAGAAATCATACCCTTCTCTGTCAAAGCCCCTTCCACTTCTTTTCCCTTGTTTAAATATACTTCTTCTCTTTTAAAACCCCTGGTCTACCCTATCTCCATTACCCGTGAGTCTTTTTTTAATACCCCATTTGGTATAACTCGCTCATTCTTCTAAACAATAGGCCCATCTTTTGGAACACTTGGAGATTAAAGGGTGTCATATGGGTTAACCAACTCTTTGATGGTACGTCACCCTGCTCCTTTCCCCAATTTCAACTCTCCTTTCATTGCCCCGCTCCTTTTTGCAGAAATGTGTCACTCTTATGCAAGTTATTCTTGATCTTTATTATTTTCTCCCTTCCTCGTCTTCTTCTATCCTCCAAAGTACTCTTCTCAAAATCCTTTTTACCCTTCCTAAAGCCTCTCTCATTTATAAGTTCTTTTCATCTCCTAACCCAGATCGTGTTAAATCCAAATTAGAACTCTCTTGGGAGGCGGACTTGGGGTGTGTTTGGTCTGTTGCTCTATGGGATTAGCTTTGGTCCAGATCCTTGAAAGTTTCTGCCTCTCTTACTCAATCTTTTTTCTACCTGTATCACAGACTTTATCTTTCTCCGCTTTCTTTACCACGTTTTTCTCCTTCTTCTGACTCTAACTGCTGAACATGTAGTTCTCCCTAATGCTGATCTTCTTCATCTCTTTTTTCTCTGTCCTATTGTTTCCCAATTCTGGGAAAATATTTGGTTATATCTTTCTCGTATTTTTGCACTCTCAGATCCTTATTCTACACCTCTTCTTTTTCTCGGCAGCCTTTCTGACTCTTTAGACCTTCCTTTACATTCTCATGGTCTCTTTGATCTCATGCTTGCTCTTGCATTTCAGCACATTTCTTCTAATTGGAAATCTCTTACAAAGGTCTCCATATGTTGTTGGTGGAATTCTCTATGTCATTTTCACAGACTTGATGTTGCCTTTGCCTCTTCCTGCAATCCAATCCGTAACAGGGACCTCTTCTGGTTACCTCTTACTTCATACTTGGATCGGCTTACTTTGAAGAGGCTTCCGAGCATCACTTCGGAAAACTTTAAACCTCCTTGAAGGATATTGTCTCTCTTCTTCTCTTTTCTTTTAAAGGGTTTTTCTGCTTCTACAATTTTTCTTTCTTTTATACTGAACATTATGTATGGTTTTATCTACAGCATTTGTTTATATGCCATATTTTGTGCTTCTAGATTGCAATGTTAATCTCTCCCCTCCTTCCCCCTTATTCCTTCTTCAGTCTCCCCTTCCTTCCTTCCCTTTATCCCTCTCCTATAAAATTTCACAAAATGCTTTTGTATTTTTATATCTGATATTAGCCTTGTTATTGTTCTAGTTTTTCTTTTTGAGTATATTTCCTGTTTCTGCTGATATCTTTATGTATTAACAATTTTGTTCAAATAAACCTTTTCAAACAGAAAAAAACAATAATGTATAATTTGATTAAGGAATTCTGCAGCTTTGACCTCTTCTTTTGTGTGTGTGTGTTTTGTATTTGCATGGCTGTTGGACCTGGCCATTTCTGCAAGGTAATTCCCAAACTTTTTGCCTTCCTCCTCACACTTGTTCTGCTGAATAATTTGTGTTGGCTTTAGGACTCTATGAATGTTACCACTGCTAACCAGTGCTAAAGTGCTCGTGCTTTCATCTTAAAAAATGGTAGCATTGGCTTATACCTTTTTGGCATATTTAATTTACTTGTAAGTCCCTAGTAAAGTGGCACTAAATGTTCCCAGGGCCTGTAAATTAAATGCTACTGGTAGGCCTGCAGCACAGGTTGTGCCACCTACTTAAGTAGCACTTTAAAGATGCCTCAGCCCTGCCACTGAAGTGCCTGTATGTGCAGCTTTTAGCTGCCATTTCAACCTGGCAAAAATAACCCTTTTGCCAGGCCCAAAGCTTCCTTTTATATCACATATAGGTCCTGAGGGCAGGGTTAAATGTATTTAAAATGATGGCCATGGACTTTTAGGTTTTATATGTCCTGGTAGTAAAAAACTCTTAAAGGCCAAGGGGCATATGTATGAAAGCAAAAATTAGTCGCAAACGCTGCGAATCGCAAAAAACAGCGTTTGCGACTGATTTTTCGCTATTTCATATGTATGACACATTTCCAAACTGAAAAATAAGAAATCGCTAAATTAGCGATTTCTTAGGCTGCGAAACAAGAAAACTGCGAATTTCCTAGCGAATACCTAATTTGCGATTCCTTAGCGTTGCGAATATCGCTAACAAGAAATCGCTAGCTAAGAAATCGCAAACACATGTATGAAAAAATCGCAAATTGCGATTTTACGAAATTCGCTAATTAAGAAATCGCAATACGGGATTCTGCGAATTATTTGCGATTTTTAAGGAATCGCAAATGATTAGCGATTTATTTAATACATCCCGTTTAGCGAATCTGATTTTGCGAATCGCAAATTCTCGCAATTTGAGATTCGCTAAAGGGGAGTTTGATACATATGCCCCCTAGCTCTTCCATAGGATAACATTGGGGTTGCCTTATTACATGAAATAGGTGTCATTTTCAGATGGGAAGAGATGTCTGGTTCATGTTTGGTGTCTCTGGAATCACTATTTTAAACCCTAACTTATGGTGAAGTTAGTTTTTAAATTGCAACTCTGAAAATGCCACTTTTAGAAAGTTGGCATTCTCTTGCCTTAGCCATTTGGTGCCTACAGCTCGTCTATGGTCACAGAGTTTTTTTGGCAGTTGGGATTTGTGTATTTCTCCTAGACAGCCACACACAATGGGAGCTTAGGTGTGACTGGATGGGTCATCAAAGTCAGAATGGGAGGGAGGAGCGTGACACAGCCTCGCTTCCACCTGAGTAGGCTGTGTTGGATCCCCAAAGAAAAGGCCTAATGACCCTTCATTGTCACTTCAGCCAGCTTGGAACAAGGGCAGATCAGGCAGGGAATTCCTTGCACTTCAAGGCCACTGTCTAGAAGCTTCTCCCATCTTCCAGATCCAGGGCACCGGGGTATAACAGATAGACCTCGCACACCACCACTTAAGTACACTTCTGGACCAGTGGATACTCTGCCAAGAAGAAAGACTGCTGTGCTGCTACAAGCACTGACACTCTGCTGAACTGCTGCTCTACAAGAACTGCTGCTCTGCTGTGCTGACCTGTTGCCTGCTGCCCTCTTGCCTGGGGAAGAAGGATTGGACCTGCAACTCCATCTTGAACCCAGGACCCCAGAGTGATTTAAAGGGCTAGTCGTATGGCCTCCTGATCTGAGCCTCACGGACATAACAGGATCCCTTAACAGCTCCTGGACCCATCTTCAGTGAGTTCCTAACCCCCAGAAGGTCTATCTCACTCGTCCTGGACCCATGGCATGGTCCTAGAGCTCTCAAATTCAAGTTTTAGGGCTCTTTGTGGATGGGTTCACTTGCACCGGAACCGTGCTGCTCGCACAGAAAATCAGCGTGAGTCGTCGTAAGCCTGTCTCTTTGCCCAGCAAGCATCAATTGCCTGCTGAGTACCGCCAATGCAAAGTACCAGCCTGCTCATCTATAACACCCGGCCTGCTCCCTGCACCACATCAACCTCTGACAGCGACACTCTCCTTGCTCCTGGTGACTTTCTTCAACGTGAACGTGACTCTTGGCACCAAACTCAAAAACATAAAACTTCAGCTGGACTAATATGGGACTGTATTTGACTCGCACCCCATCGCAGTGGGCTTGAACATTTGACTTTGACCCAGTCCAGCATGACCAGATTTTCCCAGTTGACGAATTATGCTTTTGGGAGTTATTTTAGTTTATTCTTTAAAAATCCATAACTCCGGTTGTACTGACTGGATTTTTTAAATTTCAGTCCTGTTTTATTTACAAAATAAAATCATAATTTGTCTAACCTGGTGTGGGATATTTTTGTGAGGTAGTCTTACTGTTTACTGTTTGAAGTGTTGCACAAATACTTTATTCATTGCTTCTAAGTCAAGCCTGACTGCCCTGTGCCAAGCTTCCAGGGAGTAAGCACAGGTTAATTTGGGGTGTGTTTGTGCTTTACCCTAATAAGAATTTATTCTAAAACTCAATGCAAATGATTTACACCACCATCTACATTTCATCATCTGACTCATAATCAGGCAAAGCCTGCTAATCCATAGCAAAACCTTTTGAGATTATCAAAGTTTTAATTCACTATCAAATACAATGCTTTGTTGGTAGCGTTTTTAATCACCCTTAATTAATATGGTTTAATAATTTTAATTCAACCATGATGTTTATGTGCTGTGAGTTATTAACACGTGACATCAATCAAAAGTCTTTGTTAATGAAGCCAAACTAGGCATGAGAATTAAAGCTAATCTTTAGTCAGCAGCCAAAGATAAGCCCTTGCAAAGCTTCCTGAAGATTCAGATAATGCTACAGCCTGAGCTGAGAAACCAAAGAAGCCTGAAGGCTTCGGGGAAAATGCTGCAGCAATCATGAAAGAATGATAGGCACTGTAGGTTCACTGAAGAAAATCTAATGCAAACAAATCAACTTAATAAGCAGTCCTACGGGCTATGGAGTTTAAGGTAGATTTTTGTATCTTATTTCGGAGAAAAGGCTTCCAGGTTGCAAGAATGCTAATTCTACAACCACACTATAAGTACAAAATCTAATGGATGGGTGGACTATACAGTACTGGACGCAAAAGTGACAAAACCACAAATGTATTATATACAGGGAAGACATCATGACTGTGAAATCAAAGATTATCATTTATTTATATGAATGTCAGCCAACCTTTCACTACTTTTATGAGTGGGCTAATGCTTCTTGATGTTCTTCTATAAGGACAAGCACTAGGGAGATCTGGTGCTGGCAAACTACAACAGACACAGACACAGACAGCTGTGACTAAGGGCCAGATGTATGACCATTCCGTTTTGAGGGTCACAAATTGAGACTTTTTTCGACTCGAAATTTGCGATTCACAAAACGAAATGTACTAATGTGCTTCAGACACATTTAGGGATTCCCAATGGTGTCTCAAGTGACTTGTCTCATCAATACTCATGAGGCAGGTTGCATTTGTGACCCAATGGGAATGGGCTACAATCACAGGGTTGGTGGCCAGCTGGGGACAGCAGAACACCATGTCTGTGTTTTCTTTTTAAATAAAGCAACACTTTTTTTCTGAATGCAGTCCGTTTTCCTTAAAGGCAAGCAGGATGCGTTTAAGAGAAAAAGTGTTCTTTTAATTTTTTATGGGCAGCCAGTGGTCCGTGGGACCAATGCCTGCTCGTAAAAAATATTTTCGCTGCCAAACACAAAAGGGAGGCCCGTTTGTGACTGGCTTACTGAAATTACTGAAATTGGTGGTAAATTGTTGGTAACTGCGATTGTTTTGCGATCATATTTGTGGTCGCAAAACAACTGTACACACCACTATAACTCACAATTGGGGAAGGGACACCCTTGGCCCGCCCCTTCCTTAATAGCGACTCGCAAACCCTAATTTGCAAGTCGTAATAGGTTACCAACTTGCAAAATAGGGTTTGTAAATGAGCTCCGTGGTGGATCTTGATACAGGGCTGAAAGAGTGAGGGGGAGATGGAACACAAAACAATGCGAAGGAAAAACAAAGAGGGAAGGATGACCATATTCAGGACTGGATTGCAACCTTTGTCCATATTCTGTTTCACGCTCCCAAATTGGGTGGTATCCATCCATGTGCTCATTTCACATGTTCTCTATTTGCCCTTGGGCAAACTGCTTACCCCAAGTTATTTACCCATGGTATTTTTGCAGGTAAGAAGATCAGAATTTCCTTTTTCACTAACAAGGTTTTCAGCAGATTTTTCTTGACAATAATTTGTAAACTAATAGTGAAGAGATTAGCAATTTACACACAGGCAAAACGTTGATGTGCAATTACCAGATTGTGGCATACCACATAATTTAGGAGATTATACCTGAAACAGAATTAGCACAAACATTCTAATAAAGGCCTAAGGAATGAGAGTTGAGACACATCGTGAAGGAGCTCACCAACCCCAGCTCCAACACCAACGACATCCCACCTTCGCAAGACTTGTGCGACGCCCTCGCCACCTTCTTCCATCGCAAGATCGCAGACATCTACGACAGCTTCAGCACCCTGACTGCCCCGACAATCAACGAGACCTCCAACCTCACGGCCACCATCCTCACCAATCCCCTACTCACCTGGACCAACATAAACGACGACGACACCATCAAAATCATGAACACCATCCACTCCGGCTCTCCGTCAGACCCATGCCCACACAACACCATCAACAAAGCCAGCGCCATCATCACACCCCATCTCCGCGAGACCATCAACATCTCCTTCGAAACCGCGACCTTCCCGGAAAGCTGGAAGCACGCCGAGATCAACGCCTTACTCAAAACACCCAAGGCTGATCCCAAGGACCTCAAGAACTTCCGACCCCTCTCCCTGCTCCCGTTCCCAGCGAAGGTCATCGGGAAGACCGTCAACAGACAACTGACCCGCTACCTCGAGGAGAACAGCATCCTGGATCCGTCCCATTCCGGGTTCCGCAGCAACCACAGCACCGAAACTGCCCTCATCGCTGCCACCGATGACATCAAGATCCTACTGGACAACGGCGAAACCGCGGCCCTCATCCTCCTGGACCTGTCAGCCACCTTCGACACTGTCTGCCACCGCACCCTACGCACACGCCTCCACAACGCAGGGATCTGAGGCAAAGCACTGGACTGGACCACAAAAACTTTTTTTTTAATAAATTGAAAAAATTTGTTGAATCAACACTTGTTCATCTTTACACAAATCAAACAGTGAAATACATATGTAGGGGACAAAAAGGATCAAAAACGCCAACGCGTGTTTCTGTGTTCAACCCCCTTTTTCGGGGTATCACCTTCTTCAGGGCATAAGGGTACATTCATGTCCAGAGTCCATGGGGACGAACGGACGTTAATAACCAGGAAAAGCTGTTTGTAAATGCGAGAGAACAAGCAAGATGGTTAGGCTGATAGATGTGCCTGAACAATAAAGATAAATGAGGAATGCCACAGGAAATGCGTTAAAACTTGCAGCGAATAGGTTTGTGTCAGTGCACTCATCCACCGGGTGGCGTCGAAGGCCTGGGAGGATATTCGCTGGTCAAAAGCACAAAATGTCTGTACTGCCGGGACTCCTCAGATGACGATTTCCTAGGTCATTAGTCAAATAGTTTTATCATGAGATGGGTCTTGTCTTCCTATAACCACATAATGGCAGTACAGACATTTCGTGCTTTTGACCGGCGGGCGTTCCTGCAATGATCCTGTTGTGATTGGTTTGAGCGTCCTGCTTTGACGCTCAACCAGGGAATGGGGGCCTGGGCTTGTTCTCCATGCAGGCTGTAGTGCAACCTGCGTGGAGAATGGGGAAAGTGTGCATGACTGGTTTGGGCAGCCCGAGAGGGTCGACCAAACAGTCATTGTACATTTAGAAGTGGGAAAACCCCTCCTCTCCCACCCTGACCAAGAGCAGAGCAGCCCCGCCCACCTGCAAAGGAAACATAAAATGATAATAACTCAAAGTTATTATTATTTTATACGTCCTTTACTCTACACTGCTCAAAAGCAGTGCGGCGACGGAGCCGCCACTGAATTTCAGTCTCGCATCACTCAGACCTATCTAAACACGACCTTCAGAAGGCTGCCAAGCTGATCCTTTTTCAAATGAAATGTTTAGTCCCCATTTCGTGTCATTTAAAGAACAATACACAGAACATGTAAAACCATAGATCCATATTTCCTTGATGCGCTGCGAATGGGAATGTGCTGCTGTGTCTTTGTTTTATGGGTTTATTCTGTGACTGTGGGCAAGTACAGACTAGGTGTGTGCTTCAATGCTTTCTCTACTTACAGTAACATATTTACATTTAAACAGTATTAATCGATCTAGGGCTCAAGCAATTCACCCTTTTATTAGTGTTGATCGATGGTTACTTTTATATTTTAAATAATAATGCTAATTTTACCCCTTATCCATTTTCTTGTGCCTGCTAGCATTATCGACTTTGAAATGTTGTTCCTGTATTTAAAAATAATATATTTAAAAGCATGAAGCCTTCATGAAACAAAGGCAACATTCCACGGACAGATGAAAGCAAAACGGTTATTTACATTTAGAAACATTTTAATGAATATTATAAAAACTAAGTAAATATTTAATATATATTTTCTGTGAACAGTATTACTTTAAATAGTTGCAGAAGGAATGTAAAGCAATGCACACATTGATACACAGCGCAAATGTTTTTTTTTTTAATATAACATTTTGAAATCAATGTGTTATGCTGCTCTCTTCAATCATTTTATTTTCCATAACAGCATGATTGCACTAATGCGTGATGCAGTCATATGTAGATATTAGGGTTTAGATTTGGAGCTGTAAGTGCAAACACCTGCAGCATGGTTGTTAGTGTTTTTCTTAATTTAATTGATTAAGGTTAATTCTTCTCTGTTAAAAGAAGCATCTTGTTTAACAGGTTAGGGTACGTACAATTGGAACTCAAAATTGAATGCATACCATGTAAACACAAGGGGCATTAAATAGCTTAAAAGTAGAAGGGTGCGGTAATCTCTGTCGTTTTGGAAGGTGGTACCATCATGTCATGTTTCCAGAACGCCATCTTGGGCCCTAATAACGTGTTGCATGACACTGGGACGATTAGCATTCTGCCGTTAGTGTGTGATAACATCGCCCGAGTACGGGACATCGTATGGGAGGGACATTTTCACATGGGGCCAACTATTCCAGCGAGAAAACCACTCGAAATCCCCCATGCCATGTGTTCCTCCTGCATAGACTGTGCGCCTGCTCTGAGCAGGTGGTACACGTCTGCAGGGCCGGTGCATGAGGGGCGCGAGGAGAGGGAAGGGAGCGGTTCGTTTCAGAAAGAGGACGCGCTGTTTGCTTCCCTCTGTTTGGAAAAACAATGAAAGGGGACTTGGCAGCAGCCCAAGCCTCATGCGAGATTTCTGACCAGTTTTACCAGCTGGAAAAAAGCGGGTCAGCTCCTTCCATCCCTGATAAATCCAGGTGCGGAAAAACAACCAGTAATAATCAGGCAAGGCAAGCATGAAGCCACACGCATGCATTCATTCCGGTCTGACTTGCAATCATGCCCTTATATGGGCAGGATTATGGAGGGGGTGTGAAGATTGCCATGATGTTGTAGCCATGGTACTTTTCCTACAATGGAGGAACTGTCTGCTTCTGAATGAAATTAGAGTAATGAAGCTGTACTTATGAATGGGGCCTACACATGGAGTTGTCATTTGGCTTGACCCCTCAAAAATAATAATAACAAAGCAGTACATTATACACTCCAGGCGAAAGTCAAAACATCAAAGGATACTTCATCTAGGTCCTCATGTGCCTTGCATGCATACAGTCTAAGCACTCCGATGGAAGGAGTAGCGGAGCTTCTTCTTGTATGCTAAATATGATGTTTTTGTAAACAAAAAAGGAGGTGAGTTACACTCTCGATTTCCAAATGCGAGGGGCCACACGCCCTTGACCTGTGAGGGGTAAGCTTGCCTGATCTCTCACTTGTAATAACAATGGGACTATGTTGCAGTCCAGATGAATGCAGGTAAAATATTTATATTAGCTCCTTAGTTCCTTTCTGAGAGTACTGTAAATATGCATGAAATACCTCCACTCTGTCAGGGCACAAATAGGCTTTAGGGCCCTGAGTACGGGCCAGAAAGAGTGGAATTCTTGATGGGAATTACAGGAATTCCATTTCACCTGATCAAGGGTGGCCCTGCGCTCCCACACCTGGTTTTTCCTGGGTGCAGGCACACTGAACCCAATTTTAGTGGGTAAAAATTCCACTGAGTACAATTTCTTTAGGGTTTAGCTGCAACAGCCCGGCCTTGCCCCATCTCTGCCTCACCTTCTTCTGTCCATCAATTGAGCTTTTTGCATTTGTCACTCCGAGTGGGACAGGTATGCCCAGACGTGGGTCCCTTGTTCTCCATGCCACTGTAGTAAAGTTGGTCTAGCTGATGATGGGTGATACCCTGAAACCGGTCCCATGATGCTTGTTTCCGGTCCAGGGAGGACCTGGCCTGGTGGTTCGGGCTGGACTGTTCCCATGGTGAGCAGGGTCAGGGTTGATTTGCATATGGCAGGGTCCAAACTGGGGTGGGGTAGTGAGCAAAAAAACAATGGACTTTTGGCCCAGATCTATGTACTGAGGTAAATTTGTTATATTGTTCATCATTCTGTCCATCAATTATTCTTTTTGCATTTGTCACCTTCTTGTACAGCAAGGGGGGGCACCTTCAGTGCTCCACACTGCCAGGACACTTCCCTTCCCTAATTTCCCCACCCCACTCCCATCACCTCAGCCCTGCCCAGATGCCCCAAGTCTCATTTACACCTGCTTTCAGCAGGCAGTAAATGAGAGTGCCAAACCCAATGGACTTGGGAATTGCATGCAGGTTTATGCTTGGCAAATACAGATCTGAAGTTATTCCTTATTCCATAGGGTTTGATTTGTAATTACACAGTTCTGGCAGAATGTTACGGCAGGGAACGAAATTATGGGTATGGAGTTTGCACCCCACCAGTAATATGCAATTTGTAATTGGGGTCTACATTATGCAATAGACAGAGGCATTCCTGCACAGCGTAATAACATTACCACCATTTTTGCTGACTGGAATTGCTGTTTTTTGTTAACTCAGACACTGTTATCCAGGTCCCATTGTATGCACTATGACCCTTAAAACATGTAAAATTATCTGACTCCTAATTGGCCTACTTAACTGTGTTGTAGGAACATACATAAATGGCCTCGAAAAGTTAATTGCCACCTGTGGACTGCAGACATGTACAATTAAAACACAGTTACTGTTTGTCAGAAAGTCTCCTTAATAAAAACAGCCAGTGCAATCCCACAATCGATTTCTTATTCTGAAACATCCATTTCATATGTGGTTAATAAGAATAGTACTCAAAAAAGGTGTTGCCCTTGTTGCCAGTAAAGACAAACATCTGAGACATCATATGCAGGGACATTGCTGGTCAGCTCAAGAAAAATACAACTATATTCAAAAGAAATATAGCAGTTTTTCCTGCAGGGTGTCATGAAGGATGAATAACCATTCAACCCCACTGACCATGGTTACCTCTAAACTTCTGTTTTTGCTGCACTTTTTCACGGTTCACTATACCCTTTCCCTATAACTGTCTTTCACTGTCACTGACAAATCATTCCTTTCAATAATTACTCCTTTCATGAGAAAAGGATTAAAGATCACATACATATCCTTACTACATTACTACTCTATGCCAATATCCTCGAGTGCAAATGAGAACTCTTTTCAGAATATGAATATTGTGATGTGCGAACACCCAATACTTACAACTGCACTTTTAAGTCCGGACATTATTACTCTGGGACAAACGTTAGCGTGATACCAGTTTCAACCTACGCTTGTGGGAGTGTGAAGCCTTCTGCTGCATCATCAGTGTCTTTAGGAAAATACCCCCCACTAATGCTGCTTACTTTGGGATGCTATCAATTCACATGTGATCCTGTAATCCCAGAGTCCACTGCTCTCCTCACAGTGACACATTATTTGAGTTTGTCTCTGCCAAAGTTGGATCACTGATTCAGGTGTCTGGTACCCCTCTCAAGAACTAACTTGATGGGGCCCCACCTACGTTCCTAAATTGAGAAATCTATGCTAAGACCACCTTGAAGAAGGGGAACTGGTACACAGCTCCCTACCTGTCATCAGCTAAATCTGAACTTTCACCAACTGCCTCAATCACAGCTTTCAGTCGGCTGCATCCTTACAATTTCTGTGATGGCTCTAAGGAGATGGTTAACTGACCCGGATGTTGTTGCACCACATCCTCTGGCAGAGTGCGGCCATAGGCTATAAATAAATGGGTCCTAGACCTCATATGGTCTTTGCCAGTACTGTGTCACTGAGTGAGGGTCGTTGTGCCACAGTTGTAAGCGCAACGTGTATGCCCCCACAGCAGATGGTTAGGCCCCACCTGTACCTTGGCGATGAGGATGCTACCCTGCAGCTGCCAGAGCTGCTGCTGCACTCAGGGGGAATCGCTCTGCAGTGCAGCGCTTGGCCCCATCCACTGCCGGGGAGCATGGGCTGTGGGAATCAGAAGGCTGTGGGGCGTCAGCAGCTGTTTGACATTGTGCTCATCTTGGAATACTGTGAGAGCGGTTCACATGGAGCACTTCTGTATTGGCCCGCTCAAGTCAGCGACTACGCTCTGCTGTGCCTGGACAGCAGCTCATGGCACAGGCAAGAAGCGCGCCACAGCGGTGATGACCACGCCTCTTGTAGCTCACAGTGGAGCCAGAATTAAGATCCCCGCCTACCCGGAGTAAAACGCAGCTACAAGTGCAATGAGAAGCCGCTAAAGGCCTGTAAACAGCAGATTCCACACAAATAAGGAAAGTACAAACAGGGAAGAGAATGCTTAAATTCCCCATACAGGCTGGGCATTTGCAATACAAGGGTGAATTCCTGCCAGAGATCCCAGAGCACATGCACAAGGGTGCTAACAGGAAGGTGTGTCCACCAACCATGCACTACCAAATAGCGCAGTGACCATGATAGATGAAAGCAACGCAGCTTCGCCTCAGGGCCTACAATACCAGCAAATCCAGCAGCAGCATCCACTGGTAGGGGTGCTTCAGCCGGTTAGTGAACTTGTTGAATCAGCGATGGATTCGTACAGGTGGAAGAGACATAAGTGGGAAGACTGGACAATTATTTCATCGCTAACAGGGAAGATAATGGTGCAGTCAAGTGCTCCCTACTCCTCCACTATGCAAAGGAGGATAGCTACAAATTATCTGAACATCTCCCCAACACCGGAGCACTAGAAGACTACAATGCGGCTTTGAGGTCCCTCAACACGCATTTTGACCTGCAGCTGAATCCAGATTTTGAGAGATTTAAACTCTCTGTCAGGCACCATACAGGAGGAGGAGTCCATTAATGTATTCAATGCCCACCTCCGTGAGTTGGCAAGCACGTGCACAGTGGATGATCATCCCAAGGTCATTAGGGTGCAAATCATTCAGGGATGCCGGAACAAGATCCTGCGAGGATTAAACTTGTGACAACAGTCTAGATGATATCCTCATCTTTTTGATCCGTATGAACATGGACGTGGCGGACCGGATGGCTTTGCCAAACATTGTACCCCATTGTACATTATATGTTTGAATAACCTGTCCTGAACTAAGGACTACCTTGTGTGAAGTGGGACTCCCAGGATCACTGAGCTTTATAAAGTGTTCAAATATCTTCTCACATACACCTAGTGGGGAACGAACAATGTAGGACTTCAGTAGGATTTTGTCGCTCACCAATTGCACTATTACCTCAATAGGAACAACTCTGCCCTTAAGAAGCCCATGTTTGAGTTAAATGCTTTGGCTGCGTATGTTTGTTTCTGTCCTCAAACTGAAAGAAAAGAAATAAAGAAACATTCATGCAAAATTAGGCTTTATACTTTATGAAAGAACTTTGGATTTGAATTTGTCTTTTGTTGTTTTGTTGCCTCTAATCTTTTGTATTTGATGTCCTCATCATGGTGAGATCCCACGATCTGTTAGCAGCGAGGGCCACAGAAATGGACACGATGATCACACAAGCACCGACCAAGTCACACAGTATAAAGATGGAGCACGCAGACACGATGTCCAACAAGGTGAGGACAACCCAACAGAACGTTTCAGAAACCAAATCCCTGGGAGCCCATTGCCAAAACTGTGGGCAAATAGAACACCCCATGGAGAACTGCCCAGCGCCGGCATGCACGTGCTCAAGCTGTGGGAAGCGTAACCACTGCACAAAGGTGTGCAGGGGTTGTCCAATGAATAGATGGGCCGTGGGATGTGGACCACGACAACGGTCATTTGGCAGCTGTCCCTGGAATAACCAGAGCTTCATTGAGCAGGCAAACGCACCCCATGGGGCAGATACCTACAAGATGAATCACCATCAGAAGAGGTGAAAGAAGTATTTCCTATGTCATTTATAGGAGACCTAAAGAGGCACAGAAGACCACAACCTACATGTGTGGTAGATATAGCCGGGTCGGATGTCAAGGCCCTCATTGAGAGGGGCATTGGTGAATGTAATTAGCATCCAACAATATTGGTGCATCTGTCCAAGGCCTGTTCTACCTGTGTCCCACACCAAAATCTACACATATGGGGGGAGCGGGGGGGGGGCACGTCCCACTGCCGCTCAAATAGCTCACGAAGGTGAGCATGAGATCTAATGGCCAGGAGATCATGGCAGCATTTCATGTCATCATCAAGGAGGCAGACATCCTGCTTGGATGTCACATATTAATAAATCTCATCCTATTGTTGTTTGCCAGGTAGGGTCAAGTGTACCAGGTGGATGAACTACTCAACCAGTTCTCAGGGCTATTCAAAGGTTTGGGCTCTCTGTGAGCCACACCGATCAGCTTACACATCAATACGGCAGTCAAATACATGGGTCTACCTGTGACCACTGATTGGACAGGAACTAGACAAGCTAGCCAAGATCCTAGGAGTGATCGAGAAGGTATCTGGCCCAGTACCTTGAGACCCTCATGGGTGAGTTGCCACGCTTTACAAATCCTTGATTGATTGATGCCCAGAGTATTCCCAATGGTAATTGCTGAGAAGCGCAAGCAGCCTAACAAGGTGCATCGGAATTCACCTTCCCAAGAAGGCCATCAATAGGGAGAGACACATCACTCTCGATGAAGGATGACATAATTGCCAATCTCAACGGAGCAAGGTGTTTCTCAAAGTTGGACTTGGATGCTGGATACCATCAGCTCCAGCTAGCAAAAGAAAGTCGCTACAGCATTCTCCATAGATTTAGTATTATGGAGATACAAGCGGTTGAGTGTTGCCATCTCATCCGCAGCAGAAGAATTCCAGAATGCCATAAGGAAAGTACTGTCTGGTTTGCAGGGTGACATGAATGTCAGTGATGACATTTTAATATACTCAGAAACAGTGGAGGAACATCACCAATGTGTGGGTTTCTATGAAGCACCTCAGTGAGCAAGTTGTTACTCTTCATAGATTTTTAAACCACCATTGAATTCTTTGTATATGATTTCGCCCCGGAAGGAGTGCAGGTTTTCCCCTGAAAATCACATGCCATCAAGTAGGCACTGGCACCAAGCAATGTATCAGATTAATTCCCAACCTAGCGACCATTGCAGAACCAAGAAGTGCACAGGCAAAAGTGGATGCTCACTGGGTGCTGGGCCTGGGTGAGGCATAAGATTTTCATAGGGTGAAAGCAGCACTCCTGAGCAAGGCCACAAAGGCCTACTTTGACCCCAAAAAGAGAACGGAACTGGTCTTTGAAACAAACCCAGTGGGTCTGGAGGACGTGCTCACGCAGGAAGATAGTCACCCCTGGCTTTTGCAAGCAAAGCGCTAACATCAACAGAAGCGCTGCATGCGCAAGTCCTCATGATTAAGAGGATAGGTGGACATTTTTATTTGTATCTAAGTGGCAGATCGTTGACAGTGCTCAACGATCATTAACGACTAGTGCCACTATTTAGGGGAACAGCACCTCATCCAGCACTTTGCATAGAATGTTGGGCCATCCCACTGATTAATATCAGTTTGAGGTGGTCTAGAGGAAGGATCCAAGAACCCAGAGGACTTCATTTCATGCCATTTCACCCACGGTGATGGGGTGCAGAGAAAGAGAATGATCACATAGAGGTGTACATCTGCTGGTGTCTCAAGGAGCCTGCCCATGGGCACTAAGCCTGCCAGAAATAGAGTAAGCAACGATCAGTGACCTAAATAAGTTCTGGAGGTACTACAGCATGACTATCGCATGACTTTTTTTCAAGACGCCAACAGCTCGAGTGGACAGCACAAGGAAGCCCTAACCCAGCTATGGAGGATGTGGCACAAACTCAGTGTCATCCAAGGGGCCTCAAACTCAGAGGCCATAGGCTGGTCATCCTTCAGAGTCTACAGCAGAGGGTCGCCAATTTGGCCCATGGATGGCATCAGGGTATCGCCAAAACAAAGTCTCGCCTGAGGGAGAAGGTGTTGTTCCCAGGGCTGGAAGCAGTGGTAGATGCATTGGTAAGACAATGTCTAGCATGCCAGATCACTAGCAGTTCAAAAATGCCTGCTCCAGTGATCATGGAGAAGCCATGTGTCCCCCCATGGTCCAAGTTGAGTATGGACTTTGGAAGGTTCTCGAATGGAAGGGCCACCCTGGTCCTCATGAGAAGTCATTCCAAGTATCCAAGTATGGAACTTGTGGAATTGACGCCATTTGCAAACATGATGCCAGCAGTAGAAAAGTTGTTTGCTCTGTTCAGCCTCACTGAGGAAATTAAGACAGACAATGGACCACCTTTTCAGGGATCTGAATTCTGACATCTGCTTGGTTGCCTAGGAATCCAACATCCTCGCATCTCTCCACTGTGGCCTCAAACAAATGGAGAGGTGGAAAGATTCAGGCAGACTTTTTAAAAAAAAGATGAGAATCGCTACCCATGAATGTGTCAACCCAGAAATCAGCCTTTACCGGTTCCTAAGGGAATATGGAAGCACACCACACTGTACCACGCAGTGCCTTCTATGGACTCTGATGTTGTGAGGGTACAGGAGAGATACAATTCCTGTCCACTCGGAGTGGACTCTACCGGAGTATGACCCGAAATGTGCCCAGATCAAGCAGACACAGAACAATACAAGGACCAGCATCAAAAGGAGAGCAGAACTAACAGCTGGAACTGGTCAATCTGGTATTCCTAAAAGGCTTAAGGCCTGGGTGGAAAATCGTGACTCCATTGAGACCGGAATTTGGACTGTGGTAAAAGTGGAAGGCACTATGATATCTAATCAAAGAGGGGAAGAGACAGACAAAACATATCATGGTTCGAAAAAGTGTACCAGTCTGGTCAGCTGAGAGAGGAGGAAGATGAGGCCTGCAATAGGGGTGACAAACAGGAGGCAGATGGGCTGCTGAGCCAACAGCTGGGTGATGAAATGCCATGAGAGCAGGCAGTTGGAGAAGGGTATCCAGTGGAAGTACCAGGAGAAATGAGTAAGTAAGCTGGAGAACAGCGTTCACGCCACCAGTGGTATGCTCTCCTGCCACACCCCAAGCCGAACCAGCAGCTCACAGGCATTGTGAGCAACATCAAGGGGCAAGGTTCAGAGCAAATTGAGGAAGGGATGTAGTGAGACACCTGGACTCTAAGGAGATGGTTCTCAGCCCCGGATGTAGTTGCACCACATCCTCTGGCCGGGCGTGGCTAGAGACTACAAATAAATTGGTCCTAGACCACATGTGCTCTTTGCCCTAACTGTGTCACTGACTGAGGGTTGTTGTGTAACAGTGTGCAGGTGCAGCATGTATGCCCCCACAGCAGGTTGTTAGGCCCCACCTGTACAAATGGGAAATTGTAATCACTTGCAGCACAAAACATGTTTCTATTTGTCAATCCATTACTACCACAGCAAATAATTTGGGATATGCAGATGGTGGTGTTTGGGTAACTGCTTCTGTTTAAATCAATGAACTGTTTAAATAAATAATCTAGTTGTGTTTGTGCTGTATCCTTTTGAATCAAGTTACTAAATAAGAAATTGATCTTTCATGTTACGGACGACAGAACTAGGCTATGAAGTGGTTCTTGTATATGAAATCTACACTGGTCTCTACTGTTATTGCTAATGACCACTTGTATAAAGAACCATGACTCTAGTTATCAAACTTTATTAGAGAGTCACTTTGAAGCAGGGAGTTGAAGTGATACAGCCACTAGCAAAATAGGGAGCAATCGGGATTTCAGAACAGGGTTTTGTGAGGGTTTGGGGCTAAACATCAGTAGAGAGAGAGAGATGGTTTGTAAAGCACTGGAGGTGGTAAGAATTGAACTCAGTCTGAAACAAGGAAGTACAACTTCATAGCATATTAGATTTGATGAGATGGTGAGACACTTTAACTCCAGATGTAGTCTTTGACAAAGAGTAGTGCTTCAGATGTGTAAAGAATGCATAGAATACTTTGAACAGACAGACCTTTCTAGCTCAGCTGCAGAAGAGAGGAGGACTAGATGATATAGACAGTGCATACAGTGAGACTTCACCTAGGACAGTGAGCTGCAGTTGGATATTACATCAGGGCAGGTGAGAGATTTTGGAGATATCTCACTAGCAAGCAGGAGTTCAAAAGCTGGGAACAGGGACAAATTACCTTCTGTGATTTTCAACTCCATGTCCCAGTGGAGATATGCTGCTGCCTCATTCTGTGATCCCTGTAGCTTGACAAGCTGGCAGTATTTACAAAAACTATCGAAAAGCAATTTTCTGTCAGGAGGGACACAGTGGTAGAGTGGTCATAATATTCAGGTAAAATTAATTTGTCAAATTGTTGACCTCAAATTTTTCCGGGATAAAGTAGCTCATGGCTTCTAATGTGTTATAACATTTTAGCACATTAGGAGGCTCCATTATAAGTTTGAAAGTTTGACAAATTAGGAATGTCAAATCGGGAACAGTTGGGATCATTTTCTTTAAAAAGTAAGAAAATACAACTCAACATTTCTTTTTACACCAATAAAGATTGCAATAATCAAATTTGACAATGGTTGCTAATTTTTTTTCAAAATCCTACATTATTTCCAAGGTTGCAAGTCAGACAATGGGAACATCATGGATTATACTGCAGGAAATTTACGACTAATATTCAGAACTCTGGTCTTATCGCTGCGGCGAGGTCTGAACCATGACTAGAAATTGCTTAATGGGTCAAAGAGCTAAGAATACATGCCAAGTGGATTTCTCATCCTTTGTAGTTGGCCTGAAACTGGTCAGTAGCTGACTTGAAAGTTAGGCTCGATATATAGTTTCTATAGTAGTGGGCTGGTATTTTGATGATTTAGGACTTGAGGAATGACACCAACTTAGAGGAAGGCACTGAATTTAATCTGAATGATGCACACACGTGCTGGGAGAACTGGGATGATGACTTAATATTACCTGAGTCCTACTGTGGGGAGGAATTTTCTAAAAAAGTTAAGATATCCGAGACAGAAATCTGGGTGAATTCACAGAGGAGGTTGAGTAATGTGGTGATGGTATGTAAGAACATTTCAAAGCAAGCACTTTTTAAACAATTTCTGCTCAGAGGGATTCAGTTTTACTATTGATGAACTACATTTCCACCATCTAGTGTAGATGTTGAAAAAGTGTCAAAATTGTGCCGGATTTCCATTGATTCTGATTCTCATAGGTATTTGCACACCTCAGTGACACACAATTGCACAAGTACCATGATTTCTCAGTGCAAATTCATTAAACTAAGTCAGAAAATATAAATGTGCCCTTGTGCATGGACTTACTGACACAGATTTAAAATTCTGCTCAAAAGGGCAGGTTGTGGTAGGTTTAGAGTGTGGACACTGGCATACGTAGGTTACGACCTACAAAGTTGTGAATATTTGGGCATTGACAATATTTTGGCAGCCACATTCCAAATCTGAATATAATCGGAGATATTATCCTCTCAAGGGCAGTAGTAAGTGTTTATTTAGGTAAGGAAAGTGGTGGAAAGACTCAGCAAATTGACAGTGTTGTGGGAAAAATAATTTATCCATGGGTAAAAGTCTTGTCTTGGAGAAAAAAAAGAAAAATGAGCAAGTATGAATATAATTGAGTATGATGTTTTTACAGGCGGCACTGTAGATTTTCTATATTTCAACATTTTCCAATGTTTACATAAGTGACTACTCCTGGGAATCAGTGGTAGGTATAGATTCCCAGCGTACCTCTGGAATTCTTTTTGAATTTTAGGATGGTAATCAATGTAGGAATAAGCCTCTGCTTCTACATTACCAACTGTGAAGCCCTAATTTTGTGAATCTGGGCAATCAGGCTAACCAAAGGGATCTTTTAATGTTTGAGCCCAAAGAATCCATGAAATGACCTATTCATATTGTATTTGGTTTAATATTTGAATGGTATGGAAAAATGTAAGCCTAGCTTTCTTCAAAGCTCTTCTATAACATTCAGAGCACGTCAGTAAGAAGATGCAACATGGTAGCACCTAACACTTGCAGACAACAGGTGACATTGCCATTAAAAATGCAGAGTGATGAGGTACATATCTGTTGTGCAGCCACTTCCATGGAGTGAATTGCTTTACTTGTTTTTTGCAACCTCAACCAAACGTTTACAATGACTTATGATGAAGAGAGCTCTTTCTTCACAATTATTGCTGCACAAAGTGTTCATTTAATCATAGAGGTATGAAGCCTTAAGTGGTCATGAAGTGACATATTTGTACATCAGCACTTTGGCTCTTCATTGCTAACATTTAGTGGCTCATAATTCTCATGCAGAAAAGAGACATAATTTAATTTATGCGTTTTCTACCATGCACAAAAGGAACCGACCAGTGCATGTACTAGTTATAAAGAATCATTATTTCACCCATGTTACTGAGAGGGTGCACTGTCCTCCTCTGTGCCCCATTTCAACTTCAATTGGATGTGCTGGGTGCAGACAAGGTCAGTACGTCTTACCAGTCGCGGCTCCTTGAGGGAGTGCTGCTGGGTGGTGG
Organism: Triturus cristatus; assembly: GCF_964204655.1. Lineage (NCBI taxonomy): Eukaryota > Metazoa > Chordata > Amphibia > Caudata > Salamandridae > Triturus > Triturus cristatus. Next base: position 623,112,987 of record NC_140585.1, read on the forward strand.
GGCAGGGTGGGGGGTAGTAAACTCTGGCATACGGCCGACCGGAGTTAAGAAAATAAATAAATAAATAAATAAAACTAATTACATTGCGAGTGCTGCATTGCAGCGATGCAATGCAGTGCTCGCAATGTAATTCGCTTCATTTATTTACTTAATTCCTGTCGGCCGTATGCCAGAGTTTACTCGCCCCACCCTGCCCTTCCCCCGTCCCACTCCACGGCCCTGCAGCACTCCTTCGAGGAGCCGCAACTGCGTCTTACCCCAATGAATGTACTGCCCCATGTGCAGCTTTGAATCCGCCCCTAGTCTGGGAAATCTGTTTATGGACTCATACGAGGACCAGCACCTATACAGCCAAGACAACCCCTACATAAACCAAATTGCCATCTGGAAGCGTTATATAGATGACGTGATTATGATTTGGACTGGAAATGAGATCAGACTCATAGAGTTTAAGGAGTGGCTCAACAATCAGTCCACCGACATTCAATTCACGATGACCTATGATAATATGACGATCAACTTTCTGGATGTGACCTTTGGAGTAGAAGATGGAGTACTATTCACGGATTTGTACAGGAAACCTACAGAGAGGAACACTCTGCTAAAATATGACTCACACCATCCAAGCAGCCTGAGGGACAATCTGCCCTATGGGCAATTTATCAGGCTCCGAAGAAATTGCACTAGGAGAGCTGACTTTTTTAAATAAACAGAGATCCTAACTGGCCGCTTAAAAGAGAGAGGCTACCCACTGGGACTACTCTAAAGGGCCAAAAAGCGGACATGGTTCTGCCCCCATGACTCCCTACTACAAGTGAAACCCAAGGCTACAGCGCAAGAAAACATCGTGTGTGTGACCACGTTTAACCCTAGAAGCAACAAGATCAAGAAGATTGTTAAAAAGTATTGGAACTTGCAAGTGAAATGGGCACAATGCATGCACCAATCTGTGCCATCAAGAGAGGAAAGAATGTCAAAGACATTGTGGTCAAGGCGTACCTAGATCCACCCAAACCACCGGACATCAGGAGTCAACTCAATCTACCACCACTGACTGGCCATCATAGATGTGGCAGATACAAAGTTTGCCCCCAAACACTGGAAGGCACTTCCTTTACACATCAGAACAGAATTTACAACATCCCACTATATACAAACTGTAACAGTACTAATGTCATATACGCAATAAAATGCCCCTGTCATAAAATATACGTTGGTCAGACCACGCAGAAGGTTAAAGCTAGGGTGCTCCAACATATGAGTAGAGTAAGGTGCAAAGTTCATGGGTCCCCATTCGTTGAGCACTTTAACGAGATGGGTCATCAACCGGATAGCCTCAGATGATGGGTGATAGAAAAGATACAACCAAACCCAAGGAGTGGATCTGTTGCCATGTCCTTAAACCTGAAAGTGTGTAGATGGACGCATGTTCTGAATACTGTAGAAAATGGGTTGAATGAACAGGAAGAATCATTCAGACAAGTGGGACAGCTGTTACTGTAAGGTCTCAAGTCTCTCGGCCAACTTGTGTTCTTGTGGGCTTGCCCATTCATGATGCAAATCCAATGAGCGTTGCTTTTAAACATACCTGACACACGGGGTGCTATCATGATTGCCCACACATCCTCTTTTATCACTATGTGTTAACAGCCATAAGCGTTAGATAACCCATTATATGTACAGCATTACACATGTGTAATTTGAAATATGTACTGCTTTTGAAATATATGGTTTTTGATGTTTTTTGTTGATACAGCAATGCATAAACTAAGCCTAGAATGATAATTGAAACAATGTGTTGAGGGGACAGCAATGTTTATACTCATATTGATTGATGTAATGTGGACGGAATATATCCTGACTGTTTCCTTCCTTTATTCAACCTTTCAAACAAGGCGACGATCACTGTTTCAATACGTGCTGTCATACCTGCGAACTGAGTACGCCTTCTGGCAGCATAGTAACACAGACAATGTTTTTGTTAATTATGACGCATCGCAACCCTGCGTGCACGACGCTTTGCTGGAGCGTCATGACCTTAAAACTGCATGTGCGGCGGCACCTAAACGTACACGCGGTGCACGTACGTCGTTCCATGCTAACAAAACCGAGGGCCATAAATACCCCAGGATACGGCAATCTAATTCAAGACTGAGATGAGTGGGCCTCTCTAGATAATAATTGAACCCTGAAGCTGTGTGCATTAGGATAGAATTGCATTTAAACTTGACATTACCTGTTTCTTTAAAAATTACAGAAATTAAACGCCTACCAAAGGGGATCATTTACTTTGTTCCTGTGGTTTAAAACTTCAATTACAATTTATAAATCGACACACTTCAGGACAACTTCGGTCCCTGATTGTTTCAGGTAAGATCTTGATTTTATTTCACAACAATCCGTTCTTGAGAAATTATCTACACAAATAGGTATCCACATCTCTGCATTTAATTTTATTTTTGCTTCAGCCTCAAATGGAAGAGGCTACCCGAGGCCACTATACAGGACCCCATTGAATTTGACACAACCATGACTTGCAGGACTACGTGGGCCCCTGATTTTCATCAGGTAAGACCACAATGCATGCCGTGTCTGTAAGAGATATATCTTCACTTTGAATGGGTAGAATAAACTTCCCCAATTTCCTTTAGGCATCCACCAGCCTCGATTAGAAGAGATTCCCCTGAGAAATTCATACATCGTATTGGGTGAGTTACTCACCTTGACGGTGCTGCCACTTAGCCACTTGACACTTTGATTCTGGAACACAAACCCTGACAAGAATCTCTTTATTAATTTTAGGCTGTCTACTACCCCCTAGCCTTGAAGAAGACCCGCCATGACAACAATGAAATAGGCTGTCGTTAGGGTCGAAAAGTCGGCGTTACACGTTGGCTTAGCTACATCAGGTCTCATGGTTTAGAATGATGAGCACTTGTGCCTTCTACCGGAGACATTGATTTAATTTGTTCTGACCGCTTCCTTCAATTTTCTTTTTTTTTTCCTAAATTGCAAATCCAGTAGGTTCATCTGTAAATATTTTACTCACACTTGTATATAATGCATTCACATCACCACAGTCACTGAGCACTTATTTCACTGCACTAGATGTCACAGTTCGTTTAGACAGCCTTAGAAACCAAATAAATATCCTGATTGTATCTGACAGTTATGAAGTAATTCTTTTTTGACAATTTTGGTTTGTTTGTGTTCCTTTGATAACACAAATCAAAAGATATTCATGGTTATGTGAAGAAATCATTCTTGTACCCTACGGAACCACTGTAGTTTTGTTGCTAAATACCCAGATTCTGAGGGACACAGGGTTTCCCCATTGTTTTTGTGGAGCCCTGAAGGCAGCACATTAGATAAAGGTGGGCTGTTAAAAGCTGCTGGTCCTGTTTTCACAGTCAGGCGCTAACGCAGCCTGCATTACAAAGGAGGACAAAGTTCCCCCTGCAGGCAGAAGCAATCATTGGCCTCACCACCCTGCAGGTGCAAGTCTGGGGTGTTCATAGAACCCCTTTTCCCATTTCCAATGGCCCCCCTCGGGGAGCACACTGACTGTGTGCCCCCTCTATGTCAGTGCGCCTGTTGATGGCCTCTTCACCTCTGAGCCTATGTCTGAATTAAGATGCAGGAGCAAAGGCAATGTTTTTAATCATTTGCTTGGGGCCATGCTCCCATGAAATGAGGGAACACCCACTAAAGTGTGCATGTGCACCAGCTTGATCTATAACAAAGAAGGTGCCACACAAGTGTCTGAGGCCCTTCTGTAATGCTAAAGTGTGCAGGGGCTCAAAAGCACATGCCTATTGCACCCACAGGACACATTTGATAATACGACCCCTGGTGTCTTCTTTGCGAATTACTAAACAAGCATTGGCAAAGCCAATAGGTCTGCCCTTTGCAAGTTTGTGATTTTTGTAATTATTATTTTTCAAAATATAACAAATATGCATTTAACAGTGTAAAAGTAATAAAAAGTAAAAATGCTGACACTTGAACAGACCAATAGTAAGATAGCTAAACATGTCTCCTGGGCCATACTTAAGAATTGTCAAATTCGAATTACTATGGGGGCAACAACATAGTTTATTTGCAATTAGTGATGCAAACTCAATCAATTAAATTGACTCTGCGTATTGATTGTAAAGAAAAAGGTCACACAGTAGCCTTTCAGTTTATTGTTTTTGAACGAGTGTGCACTACACGCTACAAGATAGACAGCTACATTACCTTCTGATTGTTTGATATTTTTGAGCAGTACATGACTGACTAAAGAAAGAAGCTAAAGCCCCCACTGCTTAAAGTGAACCAAGATCTCTGCTCATAATAAGCAATGATTAATGTCTGGCCTTGCAACAATTGCACACAAAAAAGTGATGGATTGAATGCTTGAATTAATCTCAGCCACTTGTAGTTGCTCAGGGCCGCATCCCAAACCATCACTGTTTTGAATACTTTAAACAATTGTACAGCAAATTGACAACCCTCAGGGCTAGATAGTTCACTAAAATAAATTAATAGAATGTGCCTTAAACTTATGGTATTACTTTTAGGTTTTGTTATAAATCTCTATATCTGAAAAAAAGGAGAGTTCATCTTTGGCCATTTGCAGACATGCAATTTTTGCGTATCTTAATTTTGAGGTGAATCCATAGAAGCGTGGATGCATATTTTGTAAAGATGTTTTCAATTCTTGTAGGGATATCAATTGACTTCATAACCGTGACCACCTCCAAATGATTTTGTTGTAGAATATTCATACTAGAAGTCCTATAACATTTCCGAATGTATACACAAAGGTATCCCCCGGTTGCTTTTTAGGCCTAAGAGGAGGGGGAGAGAAATTAATACAAGGGAAAAAACCTCTTAGCTAGCCTATCTAATTTTTACAATGGTAATCACTCAAACTAGACATTTTCCCTTAGCACAGAATCTCACTGTACACATTGCTTTTCTTTTTTATTTTGTTTATTTATCAAAAATGTTTTTTTCTTTTCTATCTTATCATATACTTTTTTAAATAAATATAATTAATTAGATTCACAAAAGCATTTACAGATACGACAAAATCATGCTGTCATATCAATTTGCAAGAGACCATTGTTAGCTTCTCTTAGTTTTAGAAGCAATATAGTATCCCCCAAAGAAAATATAACACCATCAACCTTCCAATCTCACCTTTCATTCTACTCATACATACCATGAATCATACCAACACAAACAAAAGATCACAATAATTATTGTTATCTGTAAGATTAAGCAATCATTTTACGCTAAGACTTTCCAACAAATAGTTTCCTACAAAACGGATTGGGAGTTTGTTTTCTTGCCAAGTGTACGCGGACATACATATTTCTTATTAGTACTCCCCTTTTTTTTAGTATCAATGGGGAGTGTATAGATATTCGATGATTATGACTACGCCCGTCAACCTATGCTAGATTCAGATTGTGTCTCATATACTTTTTTCTCACGCTAGCTAGATGTCCTTCCTGCCTCACGTAAAACACTTGTATATGTGAAACTATATAAATCAGGAACATTGAACCCATGGGAACACATTCTGAGTAGAAGAAACACTGGCAGTTAGACCGTCTTTAGTCAGCTCGATTCGCGTTTTAGACCTTTGCAAACAGTTTTTTATGTCCTAGCAGAAAGACTAAGCAATCCTTGACGCTAAGGCTTCCCAACATTCAGTTTTCTACAAAAACGATTGGGAACCTGTTTCTTCGCCGTGTGCACGTGGATATATATACATATCCTTTACCAGACCTCTTGTTTAGCATCTACGTGGAGTGTACCGACATCCCACGATTATGACCATGCCCAGTTGTCTATGTCTGATAAAATCTGTTAGACGCCCAAGTGTCTCACATACTTTTTGCACATGCTAGCTGGACGTTTTTTCTGCAGCATACTAAAATATACCCCTATTTGGGTAAATACATAAACCATTATGTTTTGCACCAAGTAGCTTCTCTTAGAAAAGCGAGAAACAATCAAAACTACTCTCAGTGCTACTTAGATTTTGAGTCTGCCTACTCTCGTGTCCTTCACCATCTAGGAGGCACAGATGGTTTTTACATTTTCATTTAAAAGAGTGAACTATAATTCGATGCTTGAATCTTATGAGTAATTGATAAAACATAGGAAAAACCTTTGCTTCAGGCCGTATATAATTCATGACCAATAAGAACACATGTTTCTTCTTTATTTTGCCATGAACCATCAGATAATAGGTATACTATCTATTGACATGTGCTAATTTTGTACTAACTGTATGAGATGTCACTGATCAGCATATATTCCTCTCTTGTATATTGAACCCTAGGGAACTATCAATTTAGGAAACACAATCCTGCTAAAAACAAGATACCAGAAATATAATATCATTTTAAGACCTCGATAGATATTTTCAAAATTAGGTAAGAAGCCTTGTAGTAATCTGCCCCGTGTGAGGTATACAATGCAAAATTCATTAGCTAACTTGTAGATAACCATGACATCTCATGTTACAGAAGGAGTCTTCAAACCCTTAATAACTTGGAGGATATACTTTGACAGCAATAACACAACAGATTGGATTTTAACCAATTTTGTCTCTATTTTTGAGACTATAATTACATCAGGGGTAAGCCGTCTTCTCCCCCTCTCTATCCATTACTATTTAGAAATAGAGACATAGTACTAGGAAAACTAACAATCATTGCATTTGACTTCATTTGCAGAATTTGTTCCCGTGAGAAAACAACTGTCTGATCAGAATGATTCGGAGCTTCCAAATAGAGACATTCCTATGTTCTTAGATACATGTAGGTTTCTCTGTCTATTTATCTTGGTGTGGGTATTTCTACTTGTCACGCCACACAACTTTCACTAAAAAGATGCCTTTTCACCGGTCTCACCTTGCACAAACACTTTGGTGATTTTCAACTTTATGAGCAAAATCTGATCACATTTTCTTTACTTAAATATGGAATATGGTGGTTCAGGAGCAATGAGGTGTTTGTTAATATATATACACAACAGTATTTTTAGGTAAAATAATTGCCCTTTATAAATCATTAGTACAAGACATTTCCCAATTTTTCATACAAATTTTTGTATTATTACAGATAGACCCCCAGACCACTATACAGATGAAAATCTTATTTGTCTTTTTGGTCCTGATGAAGGTGATACAAATTTATTGATTGTCACCGAAACGTGCGTAGACCAGTCATTACACTTCTGGGAGTCCTACCCAAGAATCAACTGAAAAGAATTTTCTATGAGAAACGAATTTGATGGACCTGTGATTGTTAAAACTATGTATTTTGAAAATTGTCATTACAGGACTTATGAATAGGACTCCACTACAGAAGTTTTTTATTGTGACCTTTTGTTTGTTTTGGTATGATTCATGGCATGTATGAGTAGAATGAAAGGTAAAATTGGAAGGTTGATGGTGTTATATTTTCTTTGGGGGATACTATATTGTGCTTCTAAAACTAAGAGAAGCTAACAATGGTCTCTTGCAAATTGACATGACATCATAATTTTGTCGTATCTGTAAATGCTTTTGTGAATCTAATTAATTATATTTATTTTTAAAAAAGTATATGATAAGATAGAAAAGAAAAAAACATTTTTGATAAATAAACAAAATAAAAAAGAAAAGCAATGTGTAAAGGGAGATTCTGTGCTAAGGGGAAATGTCTAGTTTGAGTGATTACCATTGTAAAAATTAGATAGGCTAGCTAAGAGGTTTTTTCCCTTGCATTGAGTCCTATAACATTTTCGCCATGTTCTTCCACGAAATAGCACCCTAAACATGCGGGACAGTTTCTTTTCCAAGACATCTCTTTTATTGGTCCCTCACACCAATATGCATGAATCAAAATGGTACTTCCCCTGCCGGTCCACTTTCCACATCGGTATTCCAAGTCTTTTTGATTGACTTTGACACATGGGCTGCCAGCAGGTACCTTGCGGTTTTAAATGCTCAGCAGAACGCAAACACAATGAAAAAAAACCACGATATTTCTCTGAGATAAATTGTGTGGCCCTGGGGTCTGTAATAAGTGTTGGGGAAATTAGACTAATCTAGGCATATCAAAGATCCCCCGATTCCTGCAGCTGGGATGACGCGATAGAGCACTACTGTTTATTAAAACGTGTTTATGGCTTGCAAATCTGGGTTCAAAGCTGCTGATAAACAACTCGCTGAGAAATATCTGCATTTTGAACACAGAATGTAAGCGAACTGACAAATGCTATTTCATATTCAGTGTATGTGTTTCTGCTGGGACTTAAGCTGGCTCCCCAACACCAGCCGTAATACTGCGGCTTAACGCAAATCTCCATAAGCTATCAGAGGCTGTAAACGCGCTGATAGCCTCTTCCAGCCCCGCAGCTAATGGAGGCGATCAGCGCTGTATTCTTAACAGAGAGAGGCTTCAGATTAAACACCAAAATGCAAATAAGATAGGAAATTAAATAAACATGAATAAGAGTTTTATTGCAGGGCTGCTTTTGACCTCATGTTTTTGGAAATGGGGATCAAGCAATGGGGCAAATGTAGAGCTATATATTATTCAAAAACACAATTATTTGTGTGCGTTCGATGCTTAGGAGAGAGGCTTGCCCTACTTATTGGCATACTGAAATGAAAACTGAGCCACTTACTGCGTCTGTTACTTCTGGATGTATACACCTGCTATACCTTTTACAAAGTGATAGAGCGCCATGTTATTCTGAAATTTGTAGGGGTGCACCATAATCACTGTTAGTCTGCATCCATATATTTAGTGGAATTGTATTAACGTGTGGCTTAGAATTGTAATACTAAAGCAGCAAATATTTGAATGAATTAGAAATGTAATCATGTCATTTATGAAGCTCAATGTAGTGTTTACTCGAAAATGTATTAAGACAACGCATAATAATTGGTTCCCGTATATTGTGATGCATTAGATTTAAACGTGCACCATATTAAAGTCTGCACGTGTAGTTTCGCTTATTCATATATGAAGTGTAATGACATCAATGCCTATAGTGTGATTTTAGAAATGTGTGTTCATATTGTGTAAAGGCCTGATCGAATATACGTTTAAGAGAAAGGCCTGTTTGTTTCTTATGTTAGCTAAATATTGTAGGCCGAAAATGGTTTCCCTTGGTAAGGCTTTGGGTATCAGGGATGTTAGAGAATCTAAGAGAAGTGGAAAGTTTCTCGTTCCCATGTTTCTGTTGCAGGTGCAAGGACACCTAGCTCGTTAGTGAGACTAACCCTTTGTTTCAGGAGTTAGAATGGCATGAGAAGCCAACATGGGAGTATACTGAAATGTAGGGATGATACTTTCGGCGGAGAAGGTGCCTGGGACCCAAGGACAAGCTAACCGTCGTTGGAAGGGATACAAGTTTCAGCGGAAAAATACTGGAAGAAGACCAGTTTGGAGAGGTGTGTCGGAGGGCGTGTTCTACGTTTTGGGGATTTTGAATTAGGGACAGTGCCCTGTGGGTTGAGCAGTTGAGGTTTGGATGGGAAGCTAGAAGGAGCATCTTAGAACGAGCTATCGACAAAGTGAGTGTACTTCTAAGGAAGTCTTCACTTCTGACACCTTTTACCCTCCTGCCTGGGGAAAATGCTAAGTAGGGATGTCACCTTAGAGATAGAGTAGGGATAGGCTAATTGGTTTCCTTTTTAGGTTAATGACTCCTAATATAGAGATTGGAGTTGTTATTGCTTATCTAATGCTTCTGGAACTGACTATTCTTCTTATTCTGAGTCGGATGAGACTCCTGCATAGACTCTTCTTTGTATTAGTGCCCATTTATTTCCTTAACCTCATGTTGAGGATCTTGTATGTGCAATTATTTTTGGCTTTGTAATACATCCTTACATTTTGAGATTCAGACTCAGTGGTCCTTTAGAGTTCAAACTCGATTATTTTGACTATGTGCTAAAAATTGGATATCCTCCCCTCTACACTATTTAGCAGATAAAAAGATCCTGGCGACCTGAGAAGATTCTTGGTGATTGTAAGACAGATAAGAATCCGGCTTTATCAAAAGCGAAGATGTTAACCACCTATGATGAGTAGACCACTTTGATGCTGACGTCATTTAGTAAAAACATTCCTACTAACATCAACCACAGTAAGGGAAACACTCGGCGCTCTGAAGTAGGCAATTGGAGACACAGGTGCTTTAGAAACCCTCCAATTAAGCAAAGAATGTTTACATTGACTCACTGTGAAGGACTTTTTGGGTTCAACTTCTGGCATTCCCAAAGGTGTGTAGCGGAATATCTAAGCCTACATAGCGAGAATCCAAGGCTGAGGGGCATATTTGTCACAGGAATGGAATGTAGAGCTTGCAGTAGGGAGAACGACAGGTCACTGTGGTTACAGTAAACAGATGGAATGTTCACGCCAAGCACAATGATGTAATGCCCGATGAACAACGGTGCATAGCACAGCATTTCAAAAGAGCCGGGTCCAAGCAAACAACACACCCTCAAAATGATGCTCCCAGAGTGGCATGGCACCAACTGGCAGTCTAAGTGCTGCTCAGGAGGGCTGTGTTTAATGCTGTGGAACCTCCCTTGCTGCCATTGGGAGGGGCTGCCGTGACTTCCTGTCTCAATTCTTTGTTATCCTGGGTCACCAGTGTAAATCACTCAGACTCCAAGACCATCTCGAAATTTGTCCAAAAATGAGTTTGCCTAGAGAGGAGACTAGCAAGGGTGCCTTAAACCCCATGCAAGCAAATAAAACAGGCCACACACATTGGTTCCATAGTAAAACATTTCTAATTCAGGCTCCTAGACCACAGTGCCACTGCACCTGCTGTACTATTGGTACATACGCCAAGTCTAGTTCTTCAATAAGTTGGTACTCCCGGACCAATCAGGGTTTGTGCCAGGGAGGAATACCTCCCATAACCTTAGGACTTTATTCTCCCTAATTCAGACGGTAGACCCGGAGTTTCCTCTGGCCGCAGTGTTTTTGGATGCTACCAAGGCTTTCGATTCTGTAGAGTAGGACTATTTATTTGGGGTCCTACAGAAAATGGGATTCCCGCTTGTTTACTTATCCTGGATCAAGTTACTATATACCTGCCCCACTGCCAAGATCTTAATTAATGGGCAGGTGTCCCAGACAATTGCCATCTTGAGGGGCACTCGTCAGGGGTGCCCCCTCTCCCCCCTGTTGTTTGCCATAGCTGTGGAGCCGCTGGCCTCCAGATTACGCCAAGTTCATCAGGATAAGGCATTTCGGTGCTGCATGCGGCAGCTACTAATTTCATTGTATGCGGACGATATGACACTATATAGCAGGGACCCAGAGCGGAATACGAACGATGTTTTACGTGAGTTCATCTGGTTTGGTAGATTTTCGGGCACCACTATCAATTGGGGAAAGTCGCAATTCTTTCCTCTCACACGGCGGTGTCTAGATTTCCTTTAGATTTTCCGTTGGACTGGTGCAATAGTGATTTGCGGTATCTAGGTATACAGATCACCAGAGATAAAGAGGAAACAATACGAGCTAATTATGGTACGGCTATCACGCGACTGCCAGCCAGCGTTACACGCTGGATCTCGCTGCCGTTCTCGCTAGCAGGGAGGGCTTCCCTCATTAAAATGATTGTATTACCGCAGTTACTTTACCTTTTCATCAACATACCGTATCACCCCGGGCAGCATTTCTTTAAAGAGTTGCGCTCTGAGTTGATTAGACTAGTGTGGGGAGGGAAGCAGCCACGACTTAAATGGGCGACTTTAATACGTCCGTATGATCGGGGGGCTTTGATGTCCCTGATTTCGAACTTTATTTCCTGAGTGCACAGGCGCACTATGCCTATTATTGGATATATCCCCCCAGATATATGCCGCAAATAGCGGTGGAAGACTGGCTGGCAGACCCGATACCACTGAGTGGCTTGATACATGGGGCTGTGCGGTCCCGCGCGACGCCACCAACTACTGTCACAAGCACGGTAGATGCTTGGAATAAGATAGCGGATTTGTTAGATGCGCCGGTACTGTATTCCCCCCGACTGCCGCTGACATATCATCCCAAGTTGACCTTGCTGCAGGAGAAGGGGTTTTTGGAGTTATGTCGGTGAGTCCGGGTCTCCACATGGGGAGACCTGTTTCACGCTGGGGAATTTCGCACATTAGAGCACTTTTCGCAAGGGGTGCAGTGTACACCATTGGATGTGTTCCTGTATGTCCGCCTAAGACAGGGTATACGTTCGATTGTTCCGGACTTCCCGCGGGAGCCCCTAAGTCTGGTTCCGCTGCACAACCTGCTCGCCTCCAAAGATGGAAGACATTTAGTATCTACTTTATACACTACTATACGGTCTAACAGAGACGGGGACACCTGCCCGGCGCGAGTACAGTGGGGGGAGGAGCTTGGGGAGGAACTCACTGACGAACAGTGGCAATATTGCTGCTCGCAGACCGCGCGGATATCAGCGAGCTGTAGGCTGCGAGTCATACACTATAAATACCTGCACCGTCTTTATTACACACCACTTAAGAAGCACAAATTTAAATTAGCCGCAACTGACAGATGTGAGCGATGTCATCAATCGGCGGCAGGGTTCCTGCACTTAGCGTGGGAATGCCCGAAAATACATGAGTACTGGGAACAAGTGCTAGTGGCCCTAGAGAAGATGACGGGAGGGGAAATCGAGAAAAGTCCGCTGACGGCGCTGTTGGGATACACGGCGAAGGTACCTAGCGCCTACAGGAAATTTCTGGCAACGTCATTGCTGCTAGCTAAACGGAGGGTGGCATGTAAATGGGGTAGGGGCAGGGCCCCGAAATTTAAAGAGTGGTTGGCAGACCTAACATATTGTCAAGAACAGTCTGCTATCTATGCCGAGATGGTACCAACTGCCTCCAAACCTAGAGATATATGGCAACCGCTACGGGGATACCTGCTCCTGCACGACTCGGTAGATGGGAATGCTACTCCGCATGCAATGGCGTAGAGACGGACAGGGCTGTTGTGCAGGAGGGTTCGCTGGCAAAGACCACAGCTTGATGGATCTGCGGGTCTGGATGGCCGAATATATTCTTGAATGCTGCCAACGGGGGGTTGGATTGCTTGTCTCTGACTGCAATGTGCCTAGTAAACTACCCCTAGCCCATGTAGAATGGTATGACAGTACGATATGTGTGGTATATGCTTACTTTTTGTATTGGAATGGCTTAAAAGACTGACTAAATTGCGGCTGGCGCCGATGGGGTACCAAGCGACAGAAACCACTAGAATGTACTATGGCTCATCGCACATTGTAATGCTATACGCTGCTGTATGTTATGTTAAAATCATAAATAAATCTTTTTTAAAAAAAGTCTAGTTCTTCAATAAAGGCCCGTTAAAATATTGTGTTACTGTGGGCAGTGGTAAGGTGGTATCAATGCTGCACCTGCACATCTTCTACAGAAGTGGTCTTCCCAATCATCTACTGTGCTTAAGTGCCACGAGGCATGATATTTGGCACTGAATAGAATTCGTATTAGGTTTTACAATCAGCAAAGATAGATACACAGTGCACTATATTTCTGAGGCCATATGAAGGATTTTCCCATTTGCAGTTGTACACAGGGTACAATTAAGCATGCAAAAATGGCTTTTTATGACTGGAGTCCTTTATTACTTTTCCCCAATGGAGAAGCCCCTTCTTCTTTATGCCCTGCAATTTTATAGGTCTTTCCTGCCGAATCCCAACTTGTAAAGGAAGTTGCTCCTCATCTTGACAGAAATACATCTCTGTGGGAATGGGTTGGGAAAAGTGTGGGCACCGGAAAAACAGCTAACGACCACACCTTCAGACTTCAAAGCCTTCTACTGTGATTGCCTCTTTAAAACAGCAATTAACATTTCAGACCCCTCTGAATTTAGGGCCATATCTATCAAAAGGTTTTACCAATTCTGTGTCTGTGCAGAAATATGTTGGTACATAAAGGCCACAGAGAGATGCTGGTTGCGTTTGAGGCGAACCCACATCAGTAACCTCTTGTTCCAGGTCTTTCACAGTCACTGCGAGCAGGTGTGAGGGCAAATGCATTCTCACACATGCCTGATACCTTTAAACCTGATGCAATAGATTTTAGAGCTAAATAAGTACTTTAACACACTTTTTATGAGAGGTGGACTTAACTCGTGAAATTCCTTGTAGTGTTCTCATGTGGAAATCCCCCAAAAGTCTGCGAGAGTATGTGGAATTACATGAGAAGACCAATTCAGTGCTATTTTCTTAGCACAAAAGGCCACCTCGTGTCCAAAACTGATGCGAGGATGCATTTTGCTCTAAAAATAGCACTAAGTGCATCAGAACATAAACAGCAGCGCAAAACTTTCTTCTGCAGTAGGATTTTTTTCCCTTCAAATTACTCTTAATTCCACAAGCGGGTTTAATTGCGTTATTATTGGTAATTCCATGGCAAAGAGTAAAATGAAATTACAAAACATACTTCAATCACTCTGGCATACTTTAAATTCCGCCTAGGCCAACTTTTTATTGAATTTATTAATATTTGATGTTTACATAAGTACAGTATTCAGAAGCTGGGTGCCACACAGCATTTACCATCATCCATCTTCTGCACAAGAGGTGAAATCACTCGTTTCCTGCCAAAACCATCTTTTAAAAGAAGAATCAGGCAAGAGAATTTCATTTCACATTATCCATCTGCACAGAAAATGACTTCACTGGTTTCCTGAGAAAACCATCTTTAAAAGAAGAAACAAGGCAATAGGGCTTCATTTTCCATCACCTTTGTGCACATGAAGTTATAATCACTGCTTTTCTCATCATCCATCTGCATTGGAAGTGACATCAGTTTCTGCCTTCTCCCTACTTATATCAACTCTTCAGGAGTCTCATAGCCTGGGCATCCCCAGCAAAAGATGGAAACAGAAAAGGGCACCGCTTCTTTGGGCCTGTCAGGGACAGGAAAGATGTTAGGCAGAGCCTCTGTTTCACTGAAACGTACAAGGTAAGATGTAAGAATGTGTCTTACCCAGCACCCCATACTAGCAATCCCGAAGATCACAGATAGATCTAGATGACACAAACACTCACATAACATTTGCACATCACAATCATACACCTTCAAACTGCAGAACACAATCCAATCATGTTCATTAACACTCACTCTGCAGTACTACACACACCATACATCTCAGAGTTCGTCACCTATCACAAGCTTGACAATCACTTCATCACGCATGGTTCACCCTCTCGTTTGCACACTTTCTAGATACTGTTCTTCCTATAGGCCTTAGCATCCATCATGTGGGCTGCACACATAAGTAGGAAGGAGACATTGCTGTCACCCAAAACTCCTCCTGACCCTTGACAGATCAAGTAAAACTCAAGTTGCTGACATGTCCCACTCTGCAACTCAGATTGTGCCCTTCCATTTTATCTCATCTACTGGATTCCTGGGCAGAATAAGGACTTCATTGATTACCTCTCCTTGTCATCACATCTATCTGGCATGCCCACACCACCCCCTTGCGTGAATTCAACCTCTCAAACAAAACAAGCTATAAAAAAACCAAGAGGCACTCCCCCCTCAACCAGATTGGCACACTAATCATGGTAAAGCATGTCACACACTCCAAAGGTCATAATCCTCAACCTTGTCTTCTCAACACTGCCAGCATACCAGTGCAAATCACCTGTAGCCCTGGATTGGGCTGATTACTTCACCATCCCTATATTGCTGCTCAGCGTCCTACTAACAACCCAATGTCAACCCAAAAGGGAAGACCAACCTTCGGATTCTTCAGAGCCTTTTCCATAAAAAAACTAATGCTTGCATTCATCTCTCACCATATCAACTCTATGTTCAAAGCCAACATTCTTCAAAACAAGTTCACCACATTTTTGGAAAACTATTCACACCACAATTAAAATACACAGTGCAAACCAAAGCTTTCAGCACCATGGTACTCTAAAGACTTTGCTGGATATAAATGATCCACTCACAGGAAGGGAAAAGAATTGAAGCAAAACAGATCTCCTGATGACCTCATGATTCTAAAGTCCCTCCAAGCAACATGCAGACAGCTCTCACTTAAGCCAAAGCACAGTATAATGCTAAAGCCATCAATGAAGACACTAATAGAAGCAGAATGTTTTTCAGAAAAATAAAACATGGCATCAGCCCGCTGCCAGAGCCACCTATTCCTCACTCCATAGAAAAGTGCAATGCCATCAACTTGTTCTTCATTGAAAAAATAGAAAGGTTCAACAGCACATCAACAACACCAAGCTCACTTTGTTTCTTCTGCCCCCCCTTCCCACATAACCCTGCAATAGTTAGCCTTCAAAGTTCTATCTCTCACCCAAATCTCTTTGACCCACTCAGCTCCATCTGAGCCACTTCTCATGATGAGGAGGTCTTATCCTCATCCTTCAACAAAGCTCTCTCAGGGGAAGCCCTATCACCCCTACCCAGCATTGGCAATGCCTCCCTCACTCAAGACATCTTCCCAGAAGCTCTCAAGACCGGCTACACCCCCCACTCCTACAGAACCTGCACTGCAATAAGATGATCTCACTAACTTACGGCCCATCACTCTCCTACCATTCATCAATAAGATAATTGAAAAAAAGACGTCTATGTTCAATTCCAAGATTACATTAATGCTAACCATCTCCTGCAAAATTACCAGTCTGGTTTCAGATCATGCTGCAGCATGGAGACCAGTACCTTACATATTATAGATGATGTCCTTTTCACCACAGATGAAGATGGCGCCCTGCCTCTTGATATTGCTGAACCTCTCATCTGCCTTCATTACTATTGAACCTTCCACTCTCATATGCACCCTAGAAGCTTGAATGGAATTTACCAGCAATTTCCTTCACTGGCTCTCCTCCTACCTTTCTGACAAGCACTAGTTTTTTCACAAGGACACCTCAAGTTCTCAAAAGATACCTATCGACTGGTGCCTCCCGTAGGGTTACATACTGTTGCCTGTCATCGTCAACCTCTCTATGGAGTCACATTGTGTTCTAGTCACACATAAAAGCATCAAGATTCACCAATATATGAATCATACACAACTCAACTTGAATGTCTTCTCTACTTCAGATATCCAACACCTCAAGCACTGCCTGCACATCACCCTGACCTGATTATTCCGTGCCTACCTGTAGCTCAATCCAACCAGGGTAAAATTCCTGTTATTTGCCAACAACAACGAAGAAGAAACCATAGAAATCTGGCTCAATGGATATGAACATTGACTGCTTTGAACCTCAACTTTCACTGAATGCCAAGTCACTTTCATTCACCCTGGACACCAGCTTCACCCTGAAGGAACAGATTGCCAAAAATACAAAATGACCTGGTGCCAGGTCTCTCTTGTACCAGAAAGGAAGTTCAGGACTGCTGTTCAAACCCACACACTCTCACAGCTAGACAGTGTTAGTGCCCAGCTCCATGCCCTGCAAGACACCACATTGGCACCCATTGAGGGTACCCTCATGCCACAACACATCTCACACAGGGCCTGTAGAAATATAATTGCACCATCCCATCTCGATAGAACACCATTTACTCCTCTTTATGGGCCTCACATCTTCAAAAACAGCTGCATCATTTACAAACCCATCATGACCATCACTCCCGCTTATCTTGCACGTAAGTGGGGGGTGCTGGTAATCATGGTTTTCTAAATGATATCCTTGGCACGCCCAAAGCCACCGGACACCATCAGACTGAACACAAAGAATAATTTAAAAACAAAACAAGGCAGCATGCCTCTTCCATATATGCACCAATGATCTCGAGCACCATATCTGTATCCATCAGGACTGTTACAACACTGCTTCAATTTAGGAAAGAGTTGAAGACGCATATCTTCTAAGAACACTATATCATGATGCATCAACAGTCCACAAACCAGCTACCTCTTCAATTAGTAGTTGACTTTATGCTTGTCTTCAACTAAGTACAGCGCTCCACTGCCTTTTATACTAATTATGTGCTCGAATTCAGGGTGTCACACTTTCATGCACAATCTCTATTACTCATGCATTATAGAATACATTGGGAATCTTGCTTAAAATTTAAGATTACAGAACAAATGGGACTGCTGACATGGAACAGAATTAGAAGTAGAAAGGGCAAATGGGAAAAAGGTGAACAAGAAATAGTATTAGCGGGTGGAATTTAAGGCCTTATGCCTGGTCCACAAAGCACTTGATGGTGGTGGTGGCGAGAAAATTTCAAGAATGTTCTTACCTTACATCCCTTTGCGTGCCCTCAGATCTGCCAACCTAGGCCTACTTCAGATTGCTAAGATTAGGCGGGCAAGATGGGGAGGAAGGACATTTTTGAACGGCGTAGCAAAACTATGGAACAAAATGCCAATGGCCATGAGATTCCAAGTAAATCGGCAGCTTTTTAGGAAGGATTTGAAAACATGGGTATTTTCATCCATCTAGTCCTTCTGATAATATAGTCCTTCCCTCTGACATATACTAGCGCCAAGACGCCACGGCAATCGAGCGCTTTATAAGCATATATCCTATCCTATCCTATCCTAAAATGGATAGAAATCTAGATCACTTTCCAACTAACGTTGCTACTTTGAAAATAGCATTTGGGACTTTGTTACTGTAAGGAAATGCTTTATATTATACTTTGAAACTCACACTATGTACGTAGGTGGTGGAAAAACAGAACGAAGAAATAAAAGAACCAGAAGTAAAGGAGGTACTGCAAAGCACTCTTGTGTTAAGACGAGAACCCTCACTCACCCAAGGGTGACATGCTTCATCATTGGGTACCCTCTTCACACTGGGACCTCACGGTACCAGTGTGGTCTACAACTCTCTCGCAAGAGAGTAGCGGGGGTTGTCCCTAATTCTGCAGATATTATTTCTTATATGGGGAGGGAGGGGCAGAGTGCAAAAATCAAAGTAAATAAAGTTAGACTTTGACATGTCCTACTTTTAAATGGCATCCACCGTGCCTTATTGGGCAGTAAGGCCTACATAGGGGTGACCTATTCATATTTTAAAGGAGGGTTTCGGCCTCCCAAAAGCGTTTATTGCGACATGTTGAATTTGCAGTTTAAAACTTTTACAAACAGCCCACAGAAGTAGGACTGCAGTCATGTTTTGCTCCGTCACTTTAGTGGTGGCACAATGTGTGCTGCAGTCCACTAGTGACAATTAACTTACAGGCCCTTTGCTACACTTTGTACCCTTTTTACTCTTATGTAAGTTAAATATGCCAGTTAGGAGTATAGCCAATTCAACATGTTCTAGGGGTCACAGCTTATGCACTCATGTCTAGCTAGCAGAGTCCTAGTACAAAGAGTCAAAAGGCCAGCAGCATCAGTATAAACAAATGGGGTTGATCAAGCAAAAATAGGCATTTTCTTCCAACGTCCCATCAGTGGTAATAGGGAATATAGCAGAGTAATGGAAAAGCTTGAGCCTGTTAGAGTGGGGCAGGTGTGCAGGCTTGCAGCATTGCCTGTCCGGCAACAGCTACAGCATGATTGGGTTGGCTTTGTGCCATGCCAACATCATTCCTTCCAATTTTGGGTTATAGGGCTATCTGTCTCTGGTTAAGCACATTCTTCATATGGTCTTTGATGAAGAAGACAGGCAATGTGCCAATGGGCAAACTAAAATGATGAATACCTAACACAAAATACACAGATGTCTTCAGTGATATGACCTCAGTTTAATATCTCAATAATTGCAAATTACCTCCCACGACTACTTCTTTGTTAAAGCCTAAAATACCTGCTCAGTGCCAGTAATGACTTTGTAATGATCAACGCAGAGAGTAACTGCTCATTGCAAGTCAGGAACTCTTGATGATCAAGGCCTCAATTAATTGGTTGGAGGCAGCCTTTCTCTGAGTGATTAATGACAGTTCTATTTGGTCAGTGGGGCATGTAATTTCTTAATGGGCAATGCAAATTAATGCTTTTTCTGTGCCAACCATTATTTGTTCTTAATGTTAAATGTCTTAATTGTTTGCTTAGTGTTAGCTATGCTTTCTTAGTAACCAATGTCAATTACTTGTTTCCTTGTGCCAGCTTTAATTTCTTGAAGATCAATGCCAATAGCAACTGCTTAGTTCCAGGTCAGTATTTCCAAGGGCTCAAAGCTAGTAAACGTTGCTGAGAGCAATCTATTTTTTCACAATAGAGAGAACTGGATTACTGGTTCACTGCCAGCTAATGGTTTCTCTGTGATTATTTCCAATATTAACGTCGTCACGATGATTGAGTGAACAATGGCAAAATCAATTGATCAGTGCCAGTACTTTATTTAAGAGCAACTAAAAAGAAAATTAATTGGTCAGTGTCAGTACTATATTTAAGAGCAAAAAAAAAGAAAATCAATTGTATGCAGCAACCTCATGGTATTTTAATGGATACTGGCCATATGCATCGGCAAAATACAGGTTCACTATTTACAACTGCATTAATGGTGTAAATGACTGGAGACGTCACGAAAGGCCTCATACTGAGTAATGGATTGATAGTTACCGTACATGGTACTTATGTCACTTAGTAAATAACTGTTACAGTTAACAGTACAATCGGATCATTTTATTTATTTATTTATTTTATAGGTTTATAGAGTGCGAACCAGACCCGTCAGGGTATCAGAGCGCTTTACAGGATTAAGGGTGGTATACAAAGTGTTAGGAGGGAGGGACCTAGTGGGTAAAATAGGTAGATACAATATACAAGAAAAAAGAGCATGCAGTCTATGGTCCCGGCTACATATGGGATAAAAAAGAAAAACAGGTAGATACATTTATAAAAGAGGCACGCAGTCTCAACTCTTGGGTGGAATGCCCAGGAGTGCAGGAATAGGTATCATCCGTAAAAGCCATGGATCATAATTCTTTATAAAGTAATCTCTTACATATACTGCAATTAATGACTTTGAATCAACTAATCACTAATTCCCTCAGTTATAGATAGTTCTTTCAGCAGAACTGAAACAGACAATTATTTGAAGAATCAAACAGAAGTCAATAAGAAGAACAGAAATCTCCCCTACACCTGTAATAAAACAATCTGGGATACTAATAATTGAACGCTTACAAATTATCAACATATAATAGCTATTTCAGTAACGCTAATAATAGTATCTAATAATTAAACTTGTAACTGATTCAGCAGCCATCTTACCTATCGGTTGGGCCAGTAACAATGGTCATCCTAATTGAAATGTTGCTGATATACCTTCTCCATCCACTCACCATATGACTTAGCACCCACCAATAGGGTCAGTTATCTACTCCCTCTTCAACGTCAAACCACTACCACCAGCCTCATGCCCGGGCCAAATAGCCACTTAGCCACTCACATCACAAAACTGTAAACTGTAAAAGGTAAAAGTATACAAAACTTAACATAATAAGCAAAATCAATTCCCTTTATGATTACTTTCAAAGATGTACTCATGACCTTCCAGTCAGCGATTAAAAAGGTGCTTACGATTGAGGGCCTCACCAACCACACACCTTGCACTTCAATAAAGTAGGCTCTTACATACATTTGCCACATCTTTTTAGGTCTCGCTTGACCCAGCGCATGCGCTGGTCTGGCGAGACTTATTGAGAGGGCTCCAAAAAGTGCTACCAGGCCAGCCTAGAGCTACAGTGCATGTGCGCGGGCGCACGTGCCGCGCTTTACCGCGATTACTTTCACTTTGCATAGCCAATAGGTCTCGCTTTTGGGACCTTATAAGTATTTAGTTATGCAACTGTTGCATGGCTAAACACTTATAAGGTCCCAAAGGCGAGACCTATTGGCTATGCCAATGCTTGTTTTCATGGCCGTCAATCCACAAGCTGCACCAATAATATAGTCAAGTCAGCCTCTGAAGTAAAACAAACAACAATTTCTCCACCCCATGATTGCTGGACAACGGAAAACGGCCACATCCATTCACGGGTGTCCAAGATGTCAGTAAGTGTTTAGTGAGCTGTGAAAATATTTTCTCATTATTATCTCTATCATATGTATAGAATACAATACATCCATATACATTAAACTCAGAGCAATTGTGTTTTGGAGTCTAATTTGGGCGATTTCTACATCTGTTTATAATAATATGACAATAAGCAGACTAAGGGTTTACGTTTCTTTATATTTGTCCGAAGCTGTCTTTGATGCACAGTGAATAAGGCACTTATGAGTATGTCGAGCAGTATTCCAGAAGTGCTGCTTTATGCATTCATAAAAGCAAGTCATATACATCAACGCATATACAGGTCCTATACTTGACGGGTGGAGCTCTTTGTCGAGAGTATGTAAAACTCTGCACACATAGTTCTAAGTATAAATGTGGGAGTGACAAGGGAGAATGGTGGAAAATGGGGAATATCTACTACAAAGTGGGAAGAGTAAAGGGAACATTAAGAAAAGGTACAGGGAGTGATGAGCAAATACTAAACTAGATGTGCACAAGGATTGGTCTTTTGCAATTCAGGAAAGTTACACCCACATATACTCCAGTAGTACCAGTACCCAAAGAGACTTAAATCTACTCCAGCTAAGCCTTGGAGTAATTAACACACCTCACATGGCCACTCAGAGATAACACAAGCAAATCACATAGAAATCAATGGAGGCAGGAAATAACACTATCATCCAAGAACCCTATTTAAAAAAAAGTAAATAGTTATATAATTTTCAAATTTCTACATTGCATGAACCAATGCACATACAATTGCTCAAATATTTAAAAATATTTCATAACTCAGCAGGCTGTGCATGAAATCCGCTGCAATGTGCAACCATCAACTCCTCTGATATAACATACGCAGCTACTGGACACCACATAGTGATTTGGAGTGGAAACAATGAACCGCCACCTTGATCTAAGTGCTATAGAGTGGGATTGGTGTGATTCTGTGCCCCTCCCCTGTGACATGGGTGGTTGGGCATGTGGAAGCCGAACATTGACAGGGGCTGCTGGCGACCCTACAAGCCATGCACCCACCTGGGTCCCTGGCTGGACCTGATTGAAACCACAGAAAGGCAGTACATCTGGTTGGGGGAAAACAGCATAGCTAAACTCCTACAGGAAAGGCCTGGAGCCCACATGGATGGTCTGCCTATAGACTAAGGGTGGGCGTAGTTCGCGAAGTAGCACTTCGCGAAGCTACGCAAAGTGAAGTTCGCACTACGCGAGCTACGCGTAGCACTTCGCGAACTGCGAAGTAACATGTTCGCACTGTGCAAGATGTTGTTTTCAATGATTGCACAGTGCGGACAAGCAACCGGCACTGTGCAATCATTGAAAATGGCATCTTGCACAGTGCGAGCTGTAGTTTTCTGCTGCTCGAGTAGATTTTTCCTCGAGCTGCAGCTTTCTCAACGCGAACTGGTAGTTTCTCATCGCGAGCGGTCGCGAGCATACGCGACCCCTCGCAATGAGAAACCTGACCTTCTCGCGTTGTGAATCTCGCCGGGAGGTTTATTTTCCATGCTCGCGATCGCGAACAAGGAAAAAGTCTCGCCAGGATGTCATTTTGCTTGCTCGCGGTCGCCAACTTGACGTTGAGGACCGCGAGCAAGCAAAAAATGACCGCAGCACTACGCAACACTACGCTACGCGTGTTCGCACTGTGCTACGTGCAGTTCGCGTAGTGCGAAGTAGCGCGAACTTCGCAAACTACGCGAGCGTAGCGTAGTGCTTCGCCCAGGCCTACTATAGACATGCTGGAGTTGACTGATAGCACAAGGCCCTGCCAGAACAGGATGAGACCTTGGAACACATAATAGAGGAAGGACCCCAGTGTTAAGATGACTTGTGGGAAGGCCCAGGAAGCCTTCTGAAGATGGGGCAGTCTCTGCTGTATTGATACCAGTGGGAGAGGTATTCTGTCCATGCCTTGCATCGGACTTGGGGAAAGTGTCAAAGGCTACTCTCCCATATAAAACTGTGCTGCTCATTAAAAAGGGACCTAGCTCTACTGACACCCATGTAGCCCAGCAAGAGACCGCTTTAGGAAAAAACCAAGACAGTGAGGTCCCCTGATGCCGAATCGACCCTCTGCATTGCCGCTGGTATAGCTGGCAGATTGCTCAAACTGAAGATGGGGATAGACTGTAGCACCGCCTTCTGCCCCATCATTAGGCCCATCCTCGAGGGGTGTCCATTCCCAGGGGAGCCAGTAAGAATCATATTTTCCTGTGATGTGCATTAACATTAAAACTGGTATCTATACCTGTTTGACTACACTTGAACAGATATAGAAGTACCTGTACTGTTCTTTTACAATTATATTGACAAGGTTAAAAAAAGATGTCATTTTTTTTTATGGCACGCTTACGGCTGTCACATTTCAGAAATATGTTTTCTTTTTATGTTTTAATTTGGTGACATAGGCTTGCAATGAAACACATGAAAAAGAATTAACCATGCACCAGATTGGGAAGACCAGACCCATTAGCTTATCAACGCTTATTATGGATGTTACCATATTTCCTCTCTATGACAATTGAGTCCCTCTTCAACCCATTCTTCAGAAGCACATAGCCCATACACTAGTACAATTTGGTTGGTAGCCACTATTGCCATGCATAAAACAAAACAAAAAACCTCTCTATCTAATAGGAAGATGGTTTCAACAGAGACAAATGAACACATTCCTCAGCTTTGCAGGTTGTATGTATGTATGAAAGATAAGGTATTCATGTAGCGTGAACCTAGTCAAAAGGCATATAGCACTGTACATGACAAAAGGCAAGCATGAAGTTAACGAGTCAGAGTAAATGGCGCTGGGTTGAGGATGGTTTATGCATTGTAATGCAGTATTCTTTGAAGAGGTGAGACTTCAACTCTTTCTTAAATGTAATCAGTGTTGGGGTAGTCTCAACCAATATGGGGATGCTGTTCCAGATCCTAGAGACATAGGTTGAAAAGGCCTGCTATCTTGTTTTTTCTTTTTTGCGCTTCTTAGTCTGCAGTCTAATGGTGTACTGGTTCCAAGTGTGCTCTGGGATCCACCAGAGGTGGTGAGATTGTCTGGAAGGGCTTTATAAATGGTGCCGCCTATTTTTGAAGATAGTCCAAGCCGGCAAGGAGAGTCAATGTAGTTCGGGATGGGTGTGTTGTGATCATATTTCTTCAGGTCCTGAATGAGATGTGGTGCACCATGTAGGATGCCCCTAGAGGATGCCAGTGTGACCTCTGGAAGGTCATGAAGTAGGGCATTACCACCATCCAGAAGGCTTGAACAGCAGTTCCGAAGTCACTTTTTGGAAGAAACGTTTTGACTTTCTTTAGAAGAGAGAGCTGGTACCAGGCCATCTTTGTGGTTTGGCAATATGTTCCTTGAGAGTGAGTTTGGTGTCCTGTGTGAGTCCAGGTGACCTGGCATTCAGTGAAAGTCAAGATTATTGAGCCAGGCTCATGTTATTGAGCCAGGCCTGACCTGTATCTTGTTTATTGATCTTGGAAAATAACAGGAAATCTGCCTTGGTTGGATTGAGCTTCGGGTAGGTGCTGGATATTCAGGTATGTGTGATTTGCAAGTAGGCTTTGAATGTCTGAAGCAGAGGAGACTTTCGAGTAGATTTGTGCATCATCAGCACATTGGTGAATTTTGGGGTTATCTGTGAAGGTTGAAGATGACAGGAGACAGTATGGAGCTCTGTGAGACTCCAGAGGTGATTTGGATCTTTTGTTATCTGGATGTGCCCATGTGAACAAACTGATGTCTGCTGTAAAGGTAAGAGGAGAATCCGCAGAGGACATTTCTGCAGAATCCCATTGCAAACTCCAGGATGTGAATGAGAGTAGAATGGTCTACTGTATCAAAAGCAGCTGGAAGGTCCAGCAATATCAGGAGAGAGGGGTCTTCTTAATCTGTGGTCACATCTGTGTGTGGTTGTGGGGATTAGCAGTATCGGATGCTGGGTGAGGCATATGATTATATCTTACATTGAAAGTTTCAGTGTAACTGCAGTTCTGGAGCATGACCTACCTGGCCCTTAACATCCCCAAACTGGTAATACCCTTGTCTGTGTCTGCCCTCTGCTAGGGATACCAGAGCAATCAGTCATCATGAAGAGTTAATTGAAATACAGAGCAGGCAGGAAGTGATGTCTTTTCATGTGCAGATGGATGATGGGAAATGAAGTCCTCTTGCTTTGTCTTTTTATTTTTTAAAGACGGTTTTGAAGGGAAAACAGTGAAGTCACTTCCTTTGTAGATGGATAAAGAGAAATGCAGTGGTGTCACTTCCTGTGCCCATGGGTGATGGGAAATTAAGTCCTCCTACTTGGCTTTTTTTTAAACATGGCTTGATAGGAAACCAATGATGTCACTTCCTGTGCAGCTGGATGATGGGAAATCCAGTGTTATCACTTCCGGTGTAGAATAATGATGGGACATCCAGCAATGTCACTTTCTGTGTTGATGGATGATGGTAAAATCACTGAGACTGGGGACTGGGAACCAAAAGCAGACCTGGCAAAATATTACAACCAGCCCCTCTCCTTTCCTCCACTTACTCTTTATCTCGTCTCATCCACCCATTCACTGTCCATCTCTGCATTTATTAATTGTAACTTTACTGTCCTAAATCCATCCATAGACCCATACACCCACATCTAGGTGATCACAACAGTAATGAACGTCATCGTCCTTGAGATATTGGTGGTGTATGTAGAGCCACAGAGATCTCCGCTTGTAAACATACCTTTGTGAATAGGGCCCAACAAGTGCAGTGCACTAATAATTTAGCAATGTACAATTCCACCCTTCGGCGTAGCACTTTTGCATATATAAGTGACTTTATATTAGGAAAAGAGTGGATGGATGGAAGATACATTTACTAGATTCCAAATTGATAGAAATCCAAATCAATTCAAAAACAGTAAATACACAGGTTTTGGGGAAGAAAAAGTGAATTCATTGTCCGACAATAAATACAAACTAGCTTTGTCAGATCAAGATCAAACGATTTGACAGGGACTGCAGCACTTTATTCCATACATGAAATGGGTTTGATGCTGTCTATGGGTTTTATTGATCGAGAGAAAAAGGCAAGCGCTGTTGTCAAAAGGAGCACTGCATGAACTTGGCAAGTTCATGATACACTTTTAGATTCAGGTCAAACGAATCTGTTCCGTGTGCCCAGCTACAACATCACAAAAGCTGTTCTCACAAGGTAATAGCTGTCATTTCGCTGCATTAGACCCATGCAGTAATGTTGCTGTATTATGCACAGCACATAGCACAGCTGGATGCACAAATCATCTGAAATTTTCTCCCCTGAACCGGACCACTTATTGCCCAACTGTATTTTCAAAATAATTGCTCCCATTATGTACAAACATCCTTTGAGAATAAAATGGGGCCATTAGCTTGACTATTTCCTAAACAATTAAGTGCGTGATTTGAAGGTTTCATGTTGTGATAACTTGAGGCATACAATTTCCGTGACTTAATCTCAGTTTCCAAGCGCGTGCATGACAAAGCCTAGAGGCACATTGAATGCGTCAGGAGACCCTTTACGCCACCTCTGTTGACTTTAGTTAACTTTAAAAAGCCTGAGGGTGATGAGATTTCATTTTTGAAGCCTCTAAAGTCTAAACCACAACCACTGCCGAGTGCGCTTTGTCTTGTATTGTGGGACAAGTGCATCAATCAATCATGTGTCAAAATAAGACGATGACTTCTGCTTACGGTCACAAAGCCGCGCATCCGAGGCAATCCAAAATGGAGTCGTCGTGAGCCGTTCTTCTCAAAGTCATGCCAAACGGGTGATGTTAGATGCTGCTTAGCACATAGCTGGATGAAACTGTTCTCTGTTTATCAGTCTTCAGGTTGGCCGCTATGAAAAACATTTCTGTTGGATTTTGTGCATATCTTTTATGCAATAATCTACCCTATTTCCGTTTTGGGGACAGATAATTCTTTAGGTGGCGAAGCCACGCATTTTGAGTGCCCCCAGTGTTTTCGGGTCCCTGTGCAAACTTCAACAGAATTACAAGTGATGCAGAGTTTATCATGCCAGGTAATTACCCAAGAGCAATAAAGTCCGCACCTATGGGATACATTCCAGCTGGTCATACCAGCTGAAATATATCAGGCTGAATACCGGGACATGAGGATTTTGGTGGAGAAAGCACCACAATTCTCGTATTATTCCCCATTGACTCAGGAATCATTTTTGATGCCTGGGACGACAGCGTGATGCAGATGCAGGGAGGGGGGGGGGGGGGGGATCCCACCAGTGTTTAGGGGGAGGGATCTGACACAGAATGTCGCTGTGTGCCTGTGACCCTTTTTCAGGAGAAGGGAGGGGAGTGGAAGAGCCAGGCAGCCATTGTGGGGAGGAAGCCAGAGAATGAAGAGGGGAGCTAAGGTCCCAGGCTGCACCATTGCCGGAGCTGACTGTAGAAAGAACAATCCTCAGGCCAGGGACATTTGATCAATTTGCAAATTTAAAATCCAAAAAGACATTTAATCAACAGATTGAGGGAAGAGCTAGGGATCCACGGCTTAACCAGGCAATGGAAAGCATTGAATGCCACTTTTTTTGCTTACAGATGTCAGAATATTCAAATGGCGAGGTAATAGCCATGTACGATTACCAAGGTCCTCTCCAACCATGTTTCCTTGGGCGCCGTGCCATGTAACCAAGATTCATTCCTGAGGAGCGGGGTTGACAATATGCAGCCTCCAGCGTGTTTCTGCTCCTTCCGCAGAGTGGCTTATGAATTTGTATAGCGCAGTCTAGCGAAAATACAGCAGACCGCTGCAACGGGTCAAGGGCCTTCAACAAGTGATTGAAGGGGCAGCTGGCTTAAGGACTAATACAGCATGATAGTGTCATGCTCTTTAAAGAGGGGTGTCTTCAACTCTGCCTGAATTGGAGCAAAGTGAATGAGCCCCCTTGTTGTGCAGCTCTCTTGAGCGAGCTTTACATCCACTCAGCAAACGTACACAGGAGTCACAACTAACAAATTAATTTATGAATATATTTAATGCAAACATAGTAATGGGATTGTGTTTACATTGTTATTATACAACTATCATAATATTTTTCTGAATACAATCATATAAAAGCCACCTAGGTTTTTAATTTGAATTATTTCGACCTAACAGGTGGAGAATAAAGTGTATGAAAGCAAATACAGCTATAAGTAGGTAACGAGAGAAGAGCCCCCGTTTCTAATATGGCTCACTGTATCGAATGTATAAGGAAGGTTAAGATAGGAACTAATATCATAGATGATTTCAGAAAATGCAGATTAAATAAGAATTTTGCAGGTGACAGGCCAGGGGCCTCATTACACCTAGGGCGCAGTGTCGCTGTTTGCATCAGGTCAAAGTAAGGATAGTATGTCCTATCAATGTACTGCTGCCAGAGGAGCTGTGAACTTGGGCCTGCCGGGGGCAGTGCACTAGTGATAGGCAGACCTGCTGTTTGAAACTTTCCATTACAGGCTGCAATGAGGCCTCCATTACAAGGTGAGGCATAGATTCCCCAAAAGTCTGTTCAGTGAGAGACTGTACCCACGTACAGAGGGGATGCATTTGGGGGGTTCTACAGGATCTCATTTCAGAGAGCGGTTTTGGGGTATAATCACTGTTCACCACCTCTTTGTGGCGCATCGTCAGTGCACCTCCTGATGATCTAATTTGACTCTGCACCCATAATAAGGTAAGGGCGCAGATGCAAAGTGTTTCCCACATTTGCATGGGACCCATACCCCATTACAAATGAGGGAACACCCTTTAAGATAGCGCTGGCACTGTATCTGTGCGTGTTCTCTCTGTAGTATAGAAGGGACTTCATAAATGTCTGTGGCCCCTTCTGTAATATGCTAGTGCCATGGAAGTGTGGAAAACAGTCACACATCCGTGTTGTGACCTCAGGGCAATGCATGTAATACAGCGCCAGGAGTGTTATCTTAGGGCGAATGGAGAACGTATAGTGCATTTAACAATACTGAGTGGCATCAGGGAAATGAAGAGCGCAAATGGAATTATTAGTTTGAGACAGTTTGGTTAAGACTTGTTGTGCCTTGAAACATATTTGTAGATACAAAAGTCCATTTTTATTTTCACAACTTTGGAACTTTCCAAAAGATACTGCAGTCATTTGCTATTTCACTTTTATTGTCAATGGACTTTTTTTTAAATTTAAAGGAATTTCAACCTCCAGTGAAAATCAAAAACATTCTATTACAGTGTCCCTATTTAAACCAACAATAACAAATATTATCATACCCAACTACACATACCAGATTAACCCCTTGTGTGCCCCACCTTTCCCCGCCCTGTGCCGGGCGTTGAATTAGCGGGCGGGGTTCATGACGAGATAGTCTCGTCATGGGCACAGCGCAACCGCGTCCCATGACGAGACCATCTCGTCATGGGCACTCAAGGGGTTAATAGCTGAAACAACTCGAACTAAAAGTACTGTGTCTGTGTTGAAACACGTAAGAATAAAACACCAATTTGACAAAACAGGACACCAATGCAGGACCTCAAAAAACACTGAATTGGTAAATTAAATGCTACTAGTAGATTGCAGCATTCATTGTGCCAAACACTGATATAGCACCAGCTCCCGCTCGCTGATCGCTAGTGCCTCTTTCCTCTGTGGGCCACAACACTCTGGACTGCTGATAGGGCTGCTCCTGCCCTTGGCAGCTCAGTCCTTGGCTTCCAGCTTGTCAATTCAGCATCAGGTTCTTATTTTAGTTGTTGCTATTATTTTTTACCTGCTGCACCATTCCAGTGTCCCGCCACTCGCTTAGTGCTGCCTGCCTCCCTAGCGTCCCTTCCAGGACCTACCTAATGGAGGCCACAGTGTGGCCATGCCAAATGCTTGCCAAAGGCAAGCCCATCTGTGCCCGTCTGCACCTGGACCACGCCTAGTGCCAGGAAAACCGGCCCTCCAGGCACCCACAGGTACTCCTCTGCAGATCTCCGAGCCCTGGATCCCTGACGACACCTCGCATTTTCTCGCTCCATACCAGGATTATTCACCTGCCACTGCTGTCTCTTCATCTTCAGCCTAGGACCACTTGCCTGCACCGAAGCCAAAGCCACACCTACCCCATTGACCGGCACCACCCTGGAAACACTCCGGTGCCTCCTGATCAACGCCGAATCACTCTGCAAACGTGCCACCGAAGTCTGGGACACCATATCCACTCTCGCCCCCGACATAACTTTCATCACAGAGATCTGGCTCAACACCTCCTCGGCCACCACATTGCCACAGTGATGCCCAACGGCAACAAGATGACACACCGGAACTGCACTACAAATATGGAGGTGACATTGCCATCATCCACAAAGAATCAATCCGCTGCACCACCGCCAAAGACGACACCATGCGGATCATGAAACACCTTAATTTCCAACTCCACACCCACAACAAAATTACAATCAAAGGCACGCTCACCTACAGACCCCCTGGACCATGCACTGACCTTTGAGACACCATCACAGAATTCATTGCCCCACTTGCCATCAAATACAAGCACTGCATCTTCCTCGGCGACCTCAACTTCCATCTGGATGACCCCACAGACACGAACTCTACTAACCTCCTGAAACAAATGGACAATATTGGCCTCACCCAGTTGGTTACAAATTCAATTCACAGAGCAGGATGTCCAGCAACAGACTCAAATACAGCCACATCAAGGAACTCATCTGGACCGACCACCCCATCATCCACTTCACAATCACGGGATCAACTCGCACCTCCCCCAACCCTCCCAGCACCACCTTCCATAGCTGGAGCAAAGTGACACAGACCCAGTAGATGCCACAACCAACTTGGAAATGGCAGTCAAGAATTTTAACACCTGGATCACCCATGCCGCTGACCGAGTCGCCCCATCAAACCAGCCAAAACCCACAGATCCACCAAACAAGCCAACTGGTACACATCGAAACTCAGCACAAAGAAACAGAGCTGCAAACAACTGGAGAGAAGATTGTTCACCAGCAGAAACAATACAGACCGAGCCACCTTTAAGTCAGCCCTCAACAAATACTATCAATGACTCAAAGACATGAAAAAGACAACCCTGCAGACCGCATCAAGGCTAGCACCAACAACACCAAGGAACTCCCCACCATCATCAGAGAGTTCTCCTACCCAACAATCACTGAGAACACAATCACTCCCACACAGGAACTCTATGACGATCTAGTGAATCACTTCCAAAACAAACAAGATATCCACCATTTATAGTAATTTCGAGCCCAAAACCACCCACCGACCTCTTCAGCCTTCTCCGACCAACACTTCACCTTATGGGAACAGTTCACCACACCGGATACCACAGACATCGTAAACTCCATCCACTCCAAAGCACCCACTGCCTCCACCGCCTCTTCAATCTAGGAGGCAACAAGATCAGCCATCAACTTCCCACCATCCTCAATGCATCAATCACCACAGCCACTTTTCCTGATGCATGGAAACATGCAGAGGACATACCTCTCCTAAAGAAACCCTCAGCAGACCCCAGCAAACATAAAAACGATGGCTCCATCTTGCTGCTCCCATTTCCTGCCAAAGTCCTGGAGAAGGTCATCAACTGACAGCTCACCAAAAACTTGGGGAGAAACAACCTGCATGCCACCTTCCAATCAGGTTTCCAGGCCAACCAAAGCACTGAGACCACCCTAATCGCTGCCACAGACGACATGTGAACCCTACACGAAAGAGTAGAATCGTCAGCCCTGATCCTCCTTGACCTCTCTGCTGCATTCAACACTGTATTCCACCACACACTCATCATGAGACTTCACCAGATTGGAATCATGGGAGACGCACTCAGATGGATTGCATCTTTCTTCATGGGACGCACACAGAGAATCTGTCTACTCCCATTCACCATGGAACCTACAAGCAACATCTACAGCATCCCTCAAGGCTCATCCCTCAGTCCCACCCTGTTCAACACCTATAAGATGCCTCTAGCCGACATCATCAGAACCAACAATATCAACATCATATCCTATGCTGGCGACACTCAGCTCATCCTCTCTCTCTCAGCACATTCCTCCACCACCAAGACCAACTTCCACAACTGCATAAAGAATGTTGCAGCCTGGATAAAGAACAACTGTCTGAAGCTCAGCACTGACAAGACCGAAGTGCTGATCTTTGGCAACCATGCCTCCCTCTGGAATGACATATGGTGGCCCGTGGAACTCAGACCTGCCCCCACACCAAAAGACCACACTCGCAACCTTACCATCATCCGGGACAGCAAACTCACCACGAAATAACAGATCAACACAGTAATTTCTGCCTACTTCCACACTCTCTGCATGCTCCAAAGAATTGTCTAATGGCTCCCCATAAGCACTAGAAAAACAGTCACGCAATCCCTAATCACCAGCCATCTGGGCTATGGCAACACACTGCATGCACAAACCACCACCAAACTCATGCGAAGGCTCCAGACAATACAGAATTCACGAGCCAGATTGAGCCTCAACCTGCCCAAAAGGACCTACATCACCCTGCACCTGAGGAACCTCCACTGACTCCCTGTCCAGAAGGGATGCCAATTGAAACAACTGACACGCCTCCAAAGTCCTCCATGAGCAAGGACCAACATACATGCACCACCGCCTGATCTTCCACCAACCATCCAGAAACTTATGATCCACCTCCCTCGCACTTGCACAGACACCGCACATCCGCCATAGCCATAGCAGAGGCGGCTCCTCCTCCCACCTCGCCGCCAAGTCCTAGAAAGCCCTCCCTCTCCACCTCAGAATTTCACCCTCGCTGACGTACTTCAGGAAGAGACTAAAGACCTGGCTGTTTGACTAGCCCAGCATCCCAGCACCTGGATAGTCCCGTGGATGATAAGCTGTGCTGTACAAGTACTGATTGATTGATTGAATGATTGGAAACATGTTTGCAGGCCTGCCATTGCAGCCTGGGTGGGCACTTTTAAACTGCCATTTCGACCTGAAAAAATAGGCTTCTATCCGGGCATAAACCTTCTTTTTTAATACATATAAATCACCCCAAGTTAGGCCCTAAATGCCCATAGGGCAGGGTACACAGTATTGAAAAAGTAGGACATATGTACTTAGGTTTTACATGTCCTGGCAGTGAAAAATCTCCAATGGTATTTTACTCTGTGGAAAGGCTGGCTGTCCCATAGAAAAGCACTGGGTTACATTATAACACCCTAAATAGTAACTTCACCTGGCTGTTAATGGTTCTGCTGTGAGGAGATATGTATTATTCTAAGACAGTGGAA
The DNA here is from genome assembly GCF_964204655.1 of Triturus cristatus. Lineage (NCBI taxonomy): Eukaryota > Metazoa > Chordata > Amphibia > Caudata > Salamandridae > Triturus > Triturus cristatus. The sequence continues at coordinate 623,147,282 of NC_140585.1, forward strand.
CATGGGCTTTAGTGTGGGGAGATGCTTTTTCCCCAGACAGCATAGTCACCTGGTTTGTGACAAGGAACCTAAATACATTACAAAAGGTGCCTACCCTGTCACAAGCAGATGTAACTCACACCTAGGCCTGCCCCCCTTGCCCACTAGCCAGAAGAAGAGGGGCTGCCCCCAGAATCATTTTAATGAGACTGTGAGGTAGGATGTGCTCATTATCATAGTCACATCTCTGGATGGACACAGGGAGCTCAGACCAGGGGAAGAAAGGTTGTCATGTTGAATTTAGATAGAAAAAGGCATTGTGGGATAGTTTAAGGTAACACACGTAGGATGTGCTGCAAAAGTGAGTAGAGTCACCCCTGGGAACTTTTACCACATTGGTTAGGAAGTGGTCAGGATTTTTCCCCACCCACAGGCTGGCACTAGGCATAAATGTGGCCCCCTTAGTACCCTCTTGCGAACTATCCTGGACCTGTGAAAAATCAGAAGAAGGACTGCCCTGCTATCTGAAGAACCTGAAGAAAGACTGGTTTTACTTGCCATGAACTCAGTGCCCCAAACGTCACTCCAAAGGTCAGTTGGCTGGCCTCCTGTTTGAACTACAAGGACACAACAAGCTTCCACAGGCTGCAATTGCAAACGCTGACCAGTTCCAACTAGATTTGCCCTAAGCCCTGCTGCTGGCCTCTGCTAGAGAGAGACTTTACCCCCAAGTTCTGTCCCAAGTCCTGGACCCCTGGCTGGTTTCAAAGTGTACTCCTCCTAAAGTTTCCTGAAACCTGGGACTTAGAAATCCGACTAAGAATTATCTGCAGCAGCAAATACAACCCAGTGAGACTTCACAGAGAAGGTATCCATCCTCATGGAGCCCTCTTTAGCTACTGCCTGAAGCCCTGTGGCACTGGAAGAATCTGAACTTCAAAAAAGTGACTACGTCCGAGGGTACAAATCTTCACTATGCGAAGTTGCAAAAAATATTCAGCCGTCGAGGGACCGCCTCTGGGTGCCAAATTTACAATTCACCCACTGAGAGATTTCATGTCAGAAGTTAACAGCTTTACTGAGACCTCTTCCAGCAGCTCCCTGATGATGTGGATCCCTCTTCAGCCACAGCCTTCTGACTCACCACGCTGAGGATTTTTGGCTTCCATGTCATTTTGGTGTCATTTAATTAATTAAAATGTACTCTATTTTTCAAAATTGTTTGGGATTTTTCTTGTGTCTTGTTTTCACTTTATTAGTGTGCAAGTTCATCATAAATACTTGACCCATCGCCTCTAAGTTAAGCCTGACTGCTTGAGTGTAAAGCTAGAGGAGGGTTAAGCACAGGTTTATTTAGTAACTTTTGTAGTTCACCCTGACAAGGATTGGGATTATTATTTGAGGTGGGTTCTTAACCCCTCCCCCCAACAATACTCCAATTACTTACATGAACCTCCCAAAAAATCAACTTGAAGAATGTTTTCAAAAAGCAAACAGTTCTTATCCTTTCTTGCAAGTTTTGATTACAACTTACATCATATGTGTTCACATATATTTACCCTACAGGTGGGCATTTGGAAACAAACAGGTGATGGATGAAAACCTTGAACTAATGTCAGCTGCTGTAAATTATTCAGTACTGCATTCCAGTCAACTGTTTTGTCTACTATGCCACTTTAGGAAGAGGACAGGCATATGGCAATCAGATTTGGATGGATATTTGCAAGCATTGGAACAAGAAGTTACAGATTTATTTGCTTCATCTAGTACTACTATATCCCAGCTATATTTAAAGACATTATTACTTATTTGTCTTTAATGGTTCATTATCAACTCTTTCTGAAGTTAATGTAAGCTTGCATTACCAGTCCCATGCAGTAAATGAGAAGGACTTGAGGTCAATTTATTAGGTCCCCAGTGTAACTGGTTGTCAACATTTTTGTAGGAGAACATATTCTGACTTCTCCTGGTTGGATGTACAAGGTGCTTAGGATATTTCCATGCAATAGAATTGCTTCTAAAAAGTAATGCTTAAATTTACGCTTTAAGCAATTGGCTTGGATTCTTTCCTTCGCTAAGGAGAGTGAGACCTTGACAGACAGACAGTTAGCTAGGCACGCAGGCAGACAGATAGGCGGATGGACAGACAGACAGACAGACAGATAGAAAGATATGTTTTTTCAAAGACTACACATGTGGATATTTAAAAAAATTGTTTTCCCTTTTTTACCATTTCAATTTTCTTTTGCACAAGGTCAGGCTGAACATTTCAAGTTTAGGAGGGCCCACTGCACTCAATGCAGGCAATTTTAAGCAGGGTCCTCTTCATCCTCTTTTGCTGACTATGTTCTTTTTCCAGAGCCAGGTTCATACTTGATAGGACCTTTGGTTAGCTTACCGAGAGACCATTTCCCAATTTCCCACTTTTTCAGAAGCATGGCATCCCCATATATCAGGATAATTATTTTGGTGCTACCCTAGTACACAAGACAAAATGGCATTGTCCACAGCTGCTCAGAAGGTCCTTTGTCTCTCAGTTGGAAAGATAATGTCAGTTCATCCAGGAACTGACAGAACAGGGACCGACCTTCCATGGGAATGATGCAGAAATCTGGCTCAGATGGATACAGAAAATAAGACTTAAGAAGCAAGTGTTATTAGCACCATTGTAATCCATCTTTGTGTGATCTCAAAGTGAGAAGTTTTCTAATTCATTAACAGCCAGATGTTTTTCTATGACTTCGCCAGTCACAGGTGACAAATTAAAATATTTAACCACTCAAAATTAATTTTAGGTAAAATAATATTAAGAACATCCAAGATATTTTAGGAGTTTTAGCAGTGCTTAATTTGTAAAAAGAATGAGTGCCAGTGCCCCAAGTGCTGCTGTGAAGAAGCATGTGGCAGCGCTATTAAATGTCAGCACACCGAATAAGTCCTGAATCCACCACAGGCCTCTTTAACCCACTGCCAGACACTCCATGTCTATTTATCTCACTCTAACCAATCTCTGCTTTCTCCCTTTGTGACAATGTTTCCATCTTTCTCTTCCTCTGTCTTTCCCCTTTGTGTTATTTCCTCTCTTGCTCTCAGGAAATGTCTGATGAGGAAAGTTAAGTGCTGGTGGGCTACACCAACAACCACCAGCTCAAATTAAGCACTCGGTTTTAGATATAAGAAATTGTTGTAATGCAGCCCTTCACACCACACCTGTGCAGGTTCTAAAACACAGATGCTAATCCAATCAATTTACTGCCCCTTGGGAAGATGGAGGGCTTGCTGGGCCTTGCCTGGTTTTGAACTCGTGCCCCTGCTGATCACCACTTTGTTCCAGTAGTAAATACCCAGCTACAGTTCACTGAGCTATCCCTCTAGCTATGAAGAATATCTTTAAGCTGCCACCAAACGATGTTAAACTAAACAGTTATTAATTCATTTTCCTAAATGAAATCTACCTAGTTCTGTGAAATAGTGTCCCCCCTCATGCTTAAAATCATAGCAGAGAGGACATTTGAAACAATTAGTAAATATTGCACATTTTCCCAGGGTCCATGTAATAGTCAGTGTGCACCGACCAAAAATGCAACTGACGTTGCTCTCTTTCCAGACTTTTGACTAAGGTGCAACTTCCATTTATAAGCATATAGGGGCATATGCATCAACCAAACTAATACCGATTCCTTAATAGCGAAAAATAAGGAATCGCCATTAAGGAATCGGTAATTGGCATGCATCAACAGATTCGGTAAAATTTAGCGATTCCTTAAAAATCGCTAAATTTACCGATTCCTTAATAGCGGGGCACGCAAACGGCCCCACTAGCAAATAGCGAGTTCGGTAATACCGATTTGGCTAATAGCGAGTTCGGTAATACCGAATTAGCAATTACCGAATCGGTATTAGCGAAATCGCAAATTGCCGCGTCGCACCGGGAACAGGCTGATGACATCACCAACCAGGAAATACTGCTGCCCCACCCACATAGCCTCGACAGAGGAGCAGACAGGAGCTGGAAGGAAGGACAGGCTGTGCAGAGTGAGGCCACACAGATTCTGCCAGTCACAGCACACATCCATCATGTCGCAGGAAGTGCCATCCAGCGCTGAATCTGCACGCAAGCGCAAGAAGAAGTTCTCAGACAGGGAGCTGGAGTACCTCATCGAGTGAGTGGCCAGCAAACACGACCGCCTCTTTGGCAAGCTGTCCCTCAAGGTGCCTGAGACTGAGAAGCGGCGCATCTGGCAGCGCATCCGTGAGAGGATCAATGCGGTTGGCGTCACTAGCCGCAGCATCGACGATCTCAAAAAACGGTGGTATGACCTCCGGAAGCGCGCAAAAGAGAGGATTGCTGAGAGGCTCCGGGAGGCAAGAAGGACTGGAGGCGGAACAAGCACTGCACCATCCAACACAGCCCTGGAGGACCTTGTGGAAGGGACGATAGAGCGGGAAGCCGTCGTGGGGGTGATCTAGATGGACACGTCCGGCGCAGCCACAAGTGCCCAAGGTAAGATGCATGCCTGTGCCACACCCAGCATAGCGTAAATCCATACCCATGCCCCCAGCCCAATCTCACTGTGTCTGCAGCTCTGGCACAGACAGTTCCACACATGACACTACTGCATCTTGGGAGTTGTAGTCTAGTCAGCCCAGAGTGCAGGCACAGGCGTAAATCCTCACACAACACATATGTTGTACATGGCTGTAGACTGTTCATTTGTTGGACCACAGAGGGACATTGATGGGTACAACACTATGTAGGTGTAATCATCCCACTAATCATGCACTGTTTCACACACAGATGCATCACCTGGGGACTCTGACGACAGCGACCAGCTGATCATCTCTGAGACACCCGTGGAGTCAGACCAGGAGACTGTGCAGGATGCGCACGCACCGCCAACACCTGCCACCCCACCAGCACCACCTCCACCAGCGCCACAATCATCGGCACCAGCACCAGTGCCACAAGCCAAGGCACCTGCGCCACAAGCCAAGGCACCACCACCTGCGCCACAAGCAACGGCACCAGCAAGCCAGCCTGCAGCCAGTGCAGCCACAATACCGCAGAGGCACAGGCACCAAGTTGCGCCCTTGCAGGAGATGGCAACCCCCCCCCCTCAATTGGCACCCACGCAGCGCACATCCACACCACCTGCTGCACCACATGGAGGCTCAAGACACGCACGGCGTCACAGGGCCCGTCGCAGTTCCGTCTCCTCAGCTGACCAGGATGTCCCAACAACCTCTGCAATTGAGGAGAGGATGCTGCGCACACAGAACCTGCAGGGAAGACATGTGGCTAGCATCAGCTGCAACATCGTGCGCCTAGCGAGGGAGATGCGCGCCATGACTGCAGCAGTCACCGACATGGGCTCCGCGGTCAGGGACATGGGCACGGCGGTCAGGGACCAGACCACTGCGGTTGCTGATGGAAATGCTCAGCTCAGGGAGGAGGTACGTGAGCTCACCCGTGCCATCAGGGAGGGCCATGAGTCCCAGAGGAGGAGTAACCGGCAGCTAATGTTGCGTTCTGCCGCCGCTACCAAGGCCATACAACGGCACAGCAACTGCACCGCTGTGTTGGCACGCCGCACAGTCTCCCTGCAGGTGGACCTTGGGCACTTCTGCGGTGATGTTGCCAAGTCACTGAGACACATCACCACTGCTGTGGAACAACTTCAGAGCAGCACATGCAGTGCTGCAGCATTGGGAGGGGATGACACCAGTGAGGCTGCCTCCAGTGTCAGCAGCGTGTCACTGGCAGAGGCCAGCACCAGGCGCCGAAGTTCGCGTGCCTCCACGGGGACAGGCCGTGGTGAGGGTATGGATGCACCTGAGCGGAGGCTTGGTGTACGTGGCAAGCGGCACTAGAAATTTGTACATGCTGCAGGTCCATGGTGGAGCAACCATGGCCATCCAATTATTCTGTTTGCACAGGCCTGACTTTAAGGAACCTTTTATTTACATTTATGCAATCGGAGCATGATTCACAATGCTAGTTCTGTTGCACAATCCTCAGTGCTACTGTGCATTAAACAGTTGCACCCAACACCAACTTGTAATGTCTCATTTTACCCAGGGTCAAAAATGATTTTGCGTTATGTCTGTCCGCCTCCTATGGCCCTCTGCTGTGTTTGGGATGTGTGCCGGTCGTCGTTGGGCGGGTGGTTGGTCAGCCTGGGGGTCGTCATCCCTGTCCACCTCCATGGGTATCCCCCTTCTGGTGGCAATGTTGTGCAGCATTGCACATACAGCAATTATTCGACAGCATGTGTCTGGTTGGTATAGCATTGCGCCGCCAGTCTTGTGGAGGATACGGAAGCGGCTCTTGAGAATCCCAAAAGTCCGCTCTATCACATTCCTCGTGCTGATGTGTGCAGCGTTGTAGCGATGTTCCTGCGGGGTTGCTGGATTTAGGTATGGGGTTAGTATGTATTCCCGCAGGGCGTAAGCGCTGTCACCTAGGAGATAGAAGCATAGACTTAGCATTGGTGATGTACATACATGTGTGGTGTTGGTGTGGGGAAGCGTAGTTCTACTTACCTAACAGGAGTCCCTCTCCAAATTCGCCATTGAGTAGTCGCCTGTGCATTCCACTGTTGCGGAAGATGTATGAGTCGTGTGTGCTCCCTGGGAATTGTGCCACTAGGTCCGTTATGATGTTGTTGGCATCGCACACAACCTGCACGTTGATCGAGTGGTATGACTTGCGGTTCCTGAAAAGGTACTCATTTGCTGACGGAGGGCATATGGGGATATGCGTGCAGTCGATGCATCCAATCACATGTGGAAATTGTGCCACCTGGTAGAATGCCTGTTTAGTGCGGTCCAACTGCTGTGGGGTTGTGGGGAAGCTGATGTGTCTGTGGAGCATTGTCAGCATGGCATCTAGGAATTTTTGGAAGAAGCGTGACAGTGCGCTTTGCGAAACACCTCCAGCAACCGCAATTACCCCCTGGAAACTCCCAGAGGCCAGTAGGTGCAGGCTGCATAGTACCTGAACGTGCGCAGGGATAGCATTTGTCCGGTGGGTCTGGTGCTGCAGTAATGGTTCCAGGTCTGCAATCAGGCGCATGATCATAGCGCGATTGAGGCGATATTTCTGGTACACCTCGTCCTCATTCTGGCCGAGCAGGGTTATGCGCAGTCTGAACACTCTCTCCTGTACCCTTCTCCTGCGCTGTCCTGCTGCATTGATCCGCATCCTCCTTGCAAGCACGTAGAGGGCAGCCATTTTGGGGGAGCCAACAGGGTCTCCTGGGCCAAATTTAAGGGTTTAGTGATTGCCTCAATCATTTGCACATGTAGGAATTTTTTTTTTTTTTTTTTTTGACTTTACCTCCAGGTTTTGATTCCCCTTATTTAGCTCTGGCAAAATAGCGATTTTTGGGATTTTCGGAATTAGCGAGTTTTCTTGCATTGGGGTGCGATTCTTTATTTGCTATTGGCAATTTCCGGGAGCTAATAGTGATTTCGGTAATTGCGGATTCGGTATTTAGCGATTCGGTAAATTAGCATTTTTGGTATTAGCGATTCGGTATGTTCGAGGTTATTTATTTAGCGATTCGTTATTTGCTCGGGTTTTGGGTTGATGCATTGGGATTGGGTATTTTTAACACAATACCGGGAGCTATTACCGAATCGGTATTTTACCGACTGGATTTTGGCTTGATGCATAAGGGTGATAGTTCTGGCAAGTTCAGAAATTGCCCATTTCACTAGAGTGGCTGTAACATGAATTAAGGTGTATGTAATGGCAAAAGAAGCAAAACATGTCTCAAGCTGAAAAATGCATATCTTGGATCTAATTGAAGTCAGAAACTAGGCCATTTTAAAGCAAAACGTCGGAGGGGTTAACTGAACAGATGGAGTTCCCCACATTAAGGCTCGGTGTTCCTAATTTATTTGATTAATGCAAGGTAAAAACTGTTTTGTATGCTAACTATTCACTTACATTTTTCTTTCCCAAAAAATGAAACATTTATAAATCTTACTCTGATAGGCAATCAGAGTTGTAAATATGCAACGGGGTCTCCAGTGCTGAGGCCACGGTAATAATTTCTGTTTTGATTTAAGTGTATTTTTTCAGCTCGGATTGTCTTGTCTCAGACTGCGCATGTGTCGAATATCAAGGTCAGGGAAGGACAATCCTGAGCCGAATTTAGAACTGTGAAAGTCGTGGCTTGGACCTAACAGGCTTTATGTTCCCAAAGCTTCACAGCGCTTTTGGTAAGCACGGCATACAAGTAAGTCTCTAACCTTTCAATACCTCACGTAGCTGATGGCGATTTGTGAATGATTCTTGGAGCTTCAGAAAAAGCGCTAAAATACTATTGGATATGACTTGCTGATGTCTTTGAGAACAGGAGGTCGAGGATGATCCCCTTTCTGTCCAAGTGATGCTGACGGCTGAGGTGAGATGGTGGAATGATGAACACCTGGACTAGGGTCTAGGCTGGGTCAACAGGCTTGTCTCTTCTTTGGAAATATCTAAACAAGCACTGGCCTAGTAACGGTGCAGTGGCTCCAGTGTGACCCCGGCGCCACTGCACTCTTTGCCTCATTGACAGATATATACATACCACTGCCAACATGCATTACAAAGCCAAAAATGCAATCACCTTCTCTTTTTCTGGGCGTTTTGTGAGTCCTGTAGTATCTCCTTTCCAAAAAGGATATATGACGTTACAAAGCATACTTTTACAATGCATACCTTTACAACACATTTTTTACAATGCAACTTCTATTACAGCACATGCCATTACAACTCATGTTCCAGTACAACAAAAATTACTATTCTAACACCGCCGGGGGCTTACCTCAGAGTAGGGACTGGTCAGTGAGGGATTTGCGTTGTAATGGCATGCTTTGTAATGGAACTTGTGTTGCATTGACTGCATTGTAAAGGCATTGCGTTGTAATGCTTGCGTTGTAATGGATGTTTCCCTTCCAAAAAGGATCCCTCCAGTTTTAAGTCTTCAGGAATGGGGAATAAACAAGGAACCTGGGCAATCTGCCTGTAGTTAATTTTATATTTATGCACATTATACATACTCACATAAAGTCTGATCACATTGGGAGTGCCTTTAGGATAAATCGTGGTATAGATTCAGTGTATGGAAATCTCATTTGATGCTCTCACTGATTGCAACATCTTTTCTTCCGTAATGAAACTCAGCCAACATGGTTCTCAGCAGTCCATGTTGCTCCTTTTTTCAAAGTTGTCAGAGCTAACTTTAATCTATGCAGCCTCAATGACGCTAGGCGAGAACTCCCTTTGTGTCTTTGGCTGGCTCACAAATTGTCTCTTTTAAAAGTTTCTACTCCCTTCTACAAATCTGGTAGCCCTATCCTGATCACCATTTGACATTTATCAAATGTATCTTTAAGCAAGAGACATTTTTGATAGACTCACTTACATTTCTAGATAGAATGTGACAAAGCAAAGCATCAGGCCCTCCTTTGTTACAGGTGTGCCACCTTGATCTGGCTACGTCTGGCTATGACTTTCACTGTAGTTCAAAGGGTCAGTTTCACCAGAGCTTCCCATTGGTGGCCAGTGCGGGCGGCAAGATCTCGACATTAAAAGACCTGGTAGTGGATGAGAAAAGCTCAAAACTTCAGGATTTCTCCTTTGTGTTCAGAGGACTGCATTCTGATGCCTACCAAGGGCTTAGGACCTTTGTAGGTGCCTCTTGGAATCAGGGACTCACTCTTGCAGAGACTTAGGCAGGTCCAGTTGCAGCTCCAGAAAGATCCAGTTAAAGCAAGTTTGCTGGGTAGTTACAGTGAGCTTATTATGTCCTTGAACCTATGAACAGGTGGCCAGCCAGCTGAGCCTTGGAGTCACTTCAGGTAGCCTGGGATGAAATGAGCAGGTCCAGTCTTTTTTCGCAGGCAGCAGGGCAGGCCACAGGCAGCAGGACAATCCTCTTGTAGCAGGGCTGTCTTTCGTCCGTAGTATCCAGGGGTGCATGAGTTCACTGAAATGTTGGTCTCAGGGTCTAATATGCCTGGTGCCAGGTTTGAAGTGAGGGAAAGTTCTAGACTTCTGCCCACATATGGTTCTGGAATTATTTTCCACCCTGCCATGGTCCTAGGATGTCTGGAGTCGTAAAAAGCTAGTGTGAAGTTCTTAGTGTGTGTGCTGAGGCAGGTCCTTTGAAATGGATGTGCGGTGGGTGACAACTCCCCCCTCCCATCAGGTCAGAATGGCCCAACCTGCCAACACTCAGTCTTTCTTTGTGACACAGTCTGGGAGGAATACACAAACACCAACTGCCAACTACACCTAGTCATGTGACCCAGGATACAGTCTGCAGGCATTAAATGGCTAGAATGAGAAAATGCTAGCTTTCTAAAAGTTGCATTTTTAAAATTGTGGCATAAAACCTGACTTTCCTATTATAGAGCACTTCAAATGACAATTCCTTAGTCACCAAACATAATATGTCTAACTATTCCCAAACAAAAGTTATTAGCTACTAAATATAATAAGGTAACCCAATGTTATTGCATGGGAGAGGTAAGCCTTGCAGTAAGTAGTGAAAAATGATTTTGAGCGTTCACTATCAGGACAGGTAAAATGTAAAAGTACATGTCCAACCTTTTAAATACAATTCGCCCTGCCCTATGACTGTTTAGGGCCTACCCTATGATGACTTATATGCACTGGCAAGGAAGGTTTGGGCCTGGTTTATTTTGACAGGTCAAATTAGCAGTTTAAAAGTGCACACAGCGCCAGAGACATGTTGAAAAACTACTTAAGTGGGTGGCACAACAAGTGCTGCAGGCCCACTAGTGGCATTTAATTTACAGTCCATGGGTACATGTAGTACCACTTTACAAGGGACTAAATTATATGTGCCAATTCGGTGTAAGGCAATTTCACCATTTTTAGAAAAGTGAGTACAAGCACTTTAGCACTGCTTAGATCCCTAAGGCCAACAAAAACAAATTCAGCAGAACAGGAAAAATGAAGGTAAAATGTGTGGGAGAAAACCATGCCAAGGATGTCAGGACTCATAGAAATGTTATATTTTATTTCGCACAACATGTGAAAGTAGCCATTTTACATAGTGAGGAGAGTGGCTGGCATAGTTATAGGGCAGGCATCTGTAACGGTGGCCTAGAATAATCAGGAGTTAGTTGCTAACATTTGTGCCACATCAGAAAGTATTGCACACATCGTGAAGGCTCACTTATTTCGCTTTCTAGTTTAAAAAAAAAGGTATTCTGTGATAGCAAGCATTCATCTGGTGCACCAGTGCATTGGTTCAGGTAGTGTCCCATATTAGTAATGGAGCGTGCAAATGAGGGCAGACCTCTGGTCACAGGTGGATTTGGTATTAGAATTGTGTGCTGGAAACTCATTAGTAGTACATGGGATAGGCTAAAAGTGATGAGCCCCTGGGAGGTACTTTTATGGGGCACCAGTAGAGTCCAATAAACTCTATGGATGCACCATAGTGTGAAGGAGCAGTAAAATAGTGCATCTCCTTTGGATAAAACCTGGTGCATTCACTTACATTAGCATGTGAGAGTGAGACTTCTGCTCCAAGTGTATGATCTGACCATGGATCCTTGCATTTTTAGGAGAGTGACAGAGGGACTTACAGGGTTCTCAACATTAGTGCAGTCAAAACTGCACCTCTGAGCCTCTGCTTTAGGCTAGCTCTCACACTGGTGGCATATGTCAACCCAAAGAAGAAAGAGTCAATATGCAATTGCGGCCATGGAATTCAATTGCATGCAGTGAAATTTGCACTCCCCCTATACAAAAATGGTCCGGGAGACCCAACAGTGTTTTGCCAAACAGTAGGAAATACTGAAAATATTCGATATAATGTGGGTCAGAAAGAAATAATTGTTTGTATTTGATTGTGTTTTTCTAAAGTGCAAATGTGAATTGCGGGAACCACGTAATGCTTAAGTAAGTGAAACCGAAGCAGGTTTTGGGTCTTGCAAATCGAGATGTCAATTAAGTTAAATTTGGAAACCACCATGGTTGTTCCATTCGACTTTTGTGACCTTCAATTCCAATTTCATTATTATAGTTCCTAGAGGCATCCATCCTGATTTTAATGATATAAAAAGGACGTGTGAACAGAGGGCGGCTGTTTTTGAAGTGCATTTTGCTCCAGTGACCCTGAGTCAGTTTACACCAAGCAATACTCTATATTTGATGGATTCAGACAAGAGAAGAGGGTTGCTTTGGTAGTCATCTAAAATATATAATTTCTTGCTAACAGAGCGTACACCTGAGCTTCGAAGTCTTCTGAGAAAATGGAAACATATTTCAAATTCAGGCATAAAAGCAGACCTGCATCAATGTGTTCACAAAAATAGAGATGTTTCTTGCAAATAGCCAAAAAGTAACATTTTAACTTACAGGCCCTAAGAAACATGTTTGAAATCATAAATTGAGTGCATATTAAAAATGTAAAAGCCTTCGAAATCATCTCCCTGCACGTTGGTTCAGCTGAGATCCTGGATTTTACCCAATTAAAACCCGTGGCCGTGTTACATTTACCACAGACTAAACATAATATTTTGAAGATAGAGGGACTTTTCATTTTAGAGTATGGGAATATATATTGTATCTTGTGTCTCCGCAGCTGTCATTATTACACAATTCATTCATGCATGCAGTTTGAAGGCTTCCAGTTCTATGGTTTCGCCCCTTGTTGCCAGGAGCGTTACGCAGGTGGGGGCTATAACCCTTCGCTAGGCCTGGGCAAAAATTTCGTTCCGTTCGCGGAAATTGCGATAATTTGACATTTTTGCGTTCCGCGGAGAGCGCGAAAATGTCAAAAATTCCGGTTTCCGCAGCTTGGCGATAATTTGTTTCTTGCTCGCGCTGTAAAATGATACATTCTCGCGCGCGCGCGATCGCCTTACCTGAATCCCTGCGTTCGCCGACAAGTTTTCTTGATCCGGTCGCGTTCTCCATGAGATGTTGTATTGTTTTTAGCCATTTGCGCTGTCTCGCGACAGTTCGCGCCCGCAGTGACGTCATGCGTCGCGCGATCACGTCTTTCTTCTCGCGATCATGCACCGCGAGAACAACTCAAAACAAGATGGCCGCGCCCGCAAGCAACCACATGGGTAAGTTGGCGACCCGCAACCATGCAGAAAATCTCGCGAACATGCCGGAAAAAAACTTCCGCATCTTTGCGATATTTCTGCTTGTTTGCGATAATTTTAAACATTCTCGCGATAATTTGCGAAGGTTAATTCCGCAAATTCCGCCCACCCCTACCCTTCGCCCCCTACCCCCAACCATTCAGAGGGCCCCATTCAGCTCAAGTCCAGTGAATAACTGTGAAATATACGAGACACAATGACCCCATTCCATATTCCGCACAGTTGTCCCACCATTTTGGGGTAGGACACTAATTGTCCAGAAGCAGCTTTGGCTGTTGTGGTACGTCTTTTTTTATTTTATTTTTTTGTACGTTTTCTGTGGCAGCTGCATATGGTGTGAATTTGACGCGAAAGTATCGGAGCACTTTGCATGACCACCATTTACATTACACAAAGCCACCTTAATTTTTTAGCTACAGAGAAATTAAGGGGCATATCATCAAGCGGCAGCGATAAATATCGCTGGCTGTGTTTAGCGTGAACATTTCTATCGCCGTTTATCGCCGGATTCTATCACCCGGTTAGCACGCTATTAACAACGCGCATCGCTGAGGTGATAGAAATCCCGGCAATAGCAGCGAAAAGCGGGAATATCGCTTGATTTCCAGCGATAAAGAACAGCGATAGGGAAATCATTGTTGATAGGGAGATGTGGACTTAGCTTTACAATCCACCTCCCATGATACATATAGGTAGGTCAGAAAATTAGCAGGTGTTAGAAACCGGCGATGTACAAGGTTAGCGCAACTTTTTATGTCACTAGGCGGGTTAGCGATATCCTTGTTGATAGTGAGAAGCTGTGTTAGCGACTATTTTCGCTGAATTTCAGTCAGGAACGCCTACCTTGCATCTCATTAGTGATGCGAGGCGCAAAGGAAGTGGGCGCTAATGCATGAATTCATGCGCTAGCATGACCTTGCTGATGTTGCGATATAATTAATGCCGCTTTTCGCCCGAAAACGGACGCTAAAGCGGCGATAATTCTATCGCGGCCCCTTGATGATATGCCACTAAGTGATTTACCCAGAATTACAGCATGTTGAGGTAGAGCTGAAACTCACAGCCGGTTCCCCAATTCCAAAGTCGGCAGTTCTGCTCTGGCCTTGCCCTATCAATTAGCAAACTCACACTACTTTTGGCCGAGTCGGACTGTGACAGAAAATAGACCGAGCACTCAAATAAAAGAGACCACCATTAGTGGAACAAAAAGCTAAAAATGTTGCCCACATTTGGAAATCAGAGCAGTTTTGAAATTGTAAAGACAAGCTGCAAACGTGTTCTGCAAAACACGGGTGATTGCTTGCGTTTGTGGCTGCCGCCGGCATTGTTTGTTCTCATACAAAGGAAAGATTGGTTTAGACCAAAAAAGGTAGCCCACACATACAGCTATTAGACCAGCCCTTCAGGCACTGCCCGACTGCCCTGTAGGACAGTCCAACCCTGACAGTCATCAGTTTACAGCAGCAGCCAAGCGCGCCTACTCTTATATTGCTTTGAGCATATGATTACTATATAATGGCTTTTATTCAAACTCCCATCGCTGCTGCACACACTAGACGTCAACAGCCCTTCAGTAAAACTTAAGAGCTCTTCATCTGAATGTAGAATTTACGTAGTGGGTGGAGGAAATGGGAGACAGGTGGAACTCTATTTATCGTGCCTACCTTCTAAATTAATCTGTAGGCTTGGACTCCGCAGGAGTGCAAAAAAACCTGAACTTCATCATGTATCTTTACCAAATAAACAGTTTAATTTATTTCAAGAAATCTGACTCTGACCATGTGCATAAATATTCAATGTGAGGTGAGAAATGACAGCAACACGGTTGGCTAAAAGATATTTTATGGGTGAAGGATTAGTGCTTCCATGTTATTGCAGGACTACTTTCTACCTAATAGTGCAACTCAAGCCGTGTATTCATCGACTGGCAGATGCCTCCGTTTGGGCTGAGTGGTCAGCGTTGACTGGTGAAGCGTTACTGACACTGGATTCACCAACAGCACTGCGCATTTCCCATTGGTTCATATTGCGATTGTTTTATTACCCGCATTGATTTTAGTGAAATAACAGTGAAGTCACCCACAAGATCAAGTGGCATATTGAATATTATAGACCACAGGGCATAGTGCTTCAATAAAGGTGTAGAATGCAGAAATACATATGCTTGACTTATCTTCCCAGCCAACGATGTCTCCAAAACGATCCATGTAGACAAACAAGCTTGACACACAGCACTATGGCTGTGTGGTAAGTTACAATGCTTAGAAACAGAACAAACAATATTGACACACGCTCCATCATCAGATGTTTCTCTGCTTTATATGTAATTCTCTGTGGATGTATGTTTCTTGCAGCTGTGATTGGTTGGCACTGTTTTTCCTGCCTCTAAACGGGTTGAAGGAGGAAGTTCCATCCGCTGTTACAGGCGCTCTGTAGATTGGATCAAAAATTGTCACAGTATTGTCTGTTGTTTATAGCATATATATGATGTGTAGCACTACATGTACACAAATGACCATTATGTATATTGCAAGTACACAGCAGCATTTCTTCAGAAGATTCTGTACAAAGTTACACAGAAAGGTACCCTGGAGCCGTAGAAGTATAGGTGGACGCATTAAGTGGGAGCATCCGTTTAAAGGAGAAACGCAGTAAGAAGAATAAATGCTTGTTCACTTCCCCAATCAAACGTCAACGACAAATACGAACAAAAAGGGGTATGGTATGCGCCTTTGCTTGATGATGTCTGGTTGGGATGTAAAACCTTTTGTGACGTCATTCATTGGATATCCATTTTAGAGAATAATGGAGATAGAGCATGCATTAAGACTGACAAATATGTAGTTATTCTTGGACAGTACAGGTAATGCACCCTTGAGGTTCTCCATTAGGAGAAGATGGATTTCAGGGCTGCCTTGAAATGGGGACCTAAAGATACAGATGAAAGTTCATAAGGACTTGGATCCCAGTGCAGGCGATATACGGTGCCTAAATAAACCAAGTCTGGCTGTATTGCATGGAGAATTGGAAGTAGTTATTAGGTTACAAGCGGCAGAGCTACATGTTGATGTCCTGCTAGCGAGCATAACGATGGGCATATCGGAGCAGAGACATGCATGGTCTTGAGCAGAGCCTGTCCACTATGAACAGCCATTCCACATAAGTGGATGGGGAGAGTTTGTCTGCGAAAGTTGGAGAGGGTACTTGTGGTGACGCTGATAAGCTAAGCAAGAGATGCAAACGCAAGCTGAGGTGGACCAACAAAGAGGAAATTGTAGTAGTATGTTTTGATTGTTGCCAGAGCTTCGATTACGCTTTTTCTGTGTGGAGTGTGCAGGGTGCATTTTATAGCCTCTTCTCTGGCCACATAATTAGCTACACACCACTGTTGAAAACACAAGGTATTCCTTTTGGCTCTGTATCCATCCAACATAACTAAACCGCAATGTGGGGTACCTATTGCTAAGATGACCTCAAAACTGAACGGATTTTTTAAATTCATTGTATGAAAGGGCGTTAAACCTTGCAGAATTGTGAAACAAGTTTGGTTTATACTTTCACAGATATTCCGACAGCAATACTAAGAGGACAGAACTGGATGCTCAGCACCGTGGCTTGCACTTCAAAGATTTCATGAGCAGAATTCTTTCAATAAATACATTTCTGATGAGCGGCAGATGCTGTTTTTTCAAGCATTGGGAATTGAATATTCTGCGTTCATTGCTAACAGGGATAACCTCTTCACTGTTAATGTGATCAGAGCTTTTTGTATCCCAAAACAATGCCTCTAAGCTGCTTTTCAATCCTCATGAAGGGCCTTGCAGGTGTCGCTCAAACCCCGAAGGTTACATTTGATTTAACCATAGGAAGAAAGTGGTCTAATGGCTAAGCTGCCGACCTGGGACTTGAGACTTGAGTTCTATTCCCAGGACTGGCACTTAACTGAAACTTGAGTGATTCTGGGCAAATTATTTACTCTCACTCTGTCTTCAATTGTAAATAAATGAATTGTAACAGCATGGGGAAATGCATGTGTTCAAATCCTCAATTGATGTACAATGCTCAATTGTTTCCAGCTAGGTGTGTGCTCTATAAATGGCCAGATGACTAAACACAACATTACACAGTACACATAAAGTTATGCAAATAATTTTGAAAGATGTTATAATTTGGAAGACTTTTATGGAGGATCTTATTTCTGAAATTTGCTGTGCCTTGACACTTCAAATAAGAGAAGCTTTAGGGAAGATTATATGCAAAGTGTTGGATCATAACTGCAAACAGCACGTAACAATAACAATAGCCAAGATATTTACTAGAATTTAACAAAATGTGATCAAGCCAGGGAATTACACTTTTATAAAATGAGAATAATTACCCCAAAACAACTTTTGCATTGCAGTGTAAAAAAACCACACCTATACGTTTTTGATGTTCTTCAACAATGTAGGATTATGATTGTTACGGAAATGTGTTGTCTTGATAGAAAGAAAAACAGTATGCTAAGTCTTCAGCGAAAACATAATCTAAACATTCTCTCGCAAATCATGCCAGAAAAACCTTATCCACTAATTATTCTTATTACATGCATGTTTGCTTCTTTTTAGCCCCACTACTGATCACACCTATCTCTAATTAATTTAATCCACCACAAAGAAAATGGAGTAAATGCATGGAATGGTTTTCTTGACAGAACAAGACTAATGCAAATAACCAACAATAAGCACTGGATTAATTTCATACCTTGAGTACCAAAGCTCTTCAATGATTATGGACTGTATATAAATTTAATTACTATGTAGTAAAATACAATCATTAATTTTGGCATGCTTTCTTCCTTAATGTACTTGAGTTTTTCTTCAATTGTCTTATTAAGGTTTTTGCATATGTGTATACATACACACACACTCATTGGAAGAAGGAAATAGAAAGATGTACAAATATGTAAAATCATAATGGTATATGATAAACATCTGCAAGCATTTAGTTATGATTTTCCTAAAAAATGTAGTCACATAAGAATACAATTACAAAATTATATTTTCTCTTCCTTTCTGGACATGCATTTACCGAAGATGATTCAGTTCTACGGCAGCTATCCTAGTCAGGATATCCTTTCCTCGCACAAAACAATCTAAAATCTCTTTAGGAATGTATACTTCTGTTCAGTGTTTGCTAAGCACTTATTTCACTTTTACGTTTGGTGCCCGTCAGAGAAGCTATTAGGCGGTACTTGTAGTGATTCATATTCAAACCTCCTGATTAGCTCTACACTGGCCCTCTGGGCTAGTCCCTCTTTTCTTTCTATTTTTTAGTGCACGAGGTATTTATGAATCGGAAGGTCAGCCTGCGTTTGTTCTTCAAGGGCTAGTATTCATTTGGACAGCAGCAACTGTTGATTGATCTTATTGTAAGAGAACACATCACTGATGATTTGTTAAGGGAAATTCATTAAATTGAATTTGGACTTCCTACTTTCTTTCTTCATGTTTAGGTACTTATAGACTGTGTCATCCCTTGGGTCAACTTGGGTCTGCCTAGCCTTCTCCAAAGTTTTCAGCTCATTCAAAACTCCACGTTCTTGGGCATGAAGCCATGAAGTAGACCTTAAGTGGCTAATTGGAAGCATGGAACATTTGTACAGGCTAGGAGGCATTGTTGATTTGAGTTCCATTTCTTAAAAATGCAAAGAAATAGTCACACTAGGTCTTGTCTGAACATTTACCCCAGAAGAAGCATATATGATTTATGGGCCCTGTACTGAAAGGACTCCATACTCCTGTATAATGTGGTTAAGTGAGCCATTTGGCCACATCACTGTTGACTATTGGAAGGATCTAGTCCTACTTTCAGTTATATTTTCAGTTCTTGAAGAAGGTGAGGCGACTATGGTAAGTATATGCAATAGTGTCTCTATCCTTCTCACATATATTCACTATACACCATGCTTATGTTCAGCAACTAGTGTGCTCCATGAGAATTGGAATACAATCTCCAAATGTCAAAAAGCCAAGCTTTTTCCCATAGAGACACATAAAAATACCCCCTACCAACCGAAAACACAACAAATGAGTAGCCTCTAACTCAACCAGCTGAAATGGCCTTTCTTTCAAGGGGTAGTAAAATGAAAGATAAATGTGAATACAGTATAATTCATGAATTGTCTCATGCATATGTTTGAGCTAATCTTAACTGTTAGACCTGGCTTTTTCAGCAGGTTTATCCCCAGAATTTTTACCTTTGAGCTGCCCGTTTTTGACCCTGTTTGTGTTTTTTTTTACTCTGGGCACTTTACCACTGCTGATCAGTGCTAAAGTGCATAAATTGTGTTTATGGATTGGCGTTTCCTTGATTGGCTTATTTGATTTACTACTAAGTCCCTAGACAGTGCACTGTGTATGCCCAGGGGTTTTAAATCAAATGCTGCTAGTGAGCCTGCAGCACTGACCGTGCCACCCACACAAGCAGCCTTTCAAAGGGTTCTCAGATCTGCCACTGCAGTGTCTGCACGCAGTTTTTACTGCCATGTTGACCTGGCAAGTGCACACACTTGCCAGGCCCTAACCTTCCCTTTTCATACATGTAAGACACCTCTAAGGTAGGCCCTAGGTACCGCTGTGGGCAGGGTGCAGTGTATGTGAAAGGTAGGACATGTACTGATGTGTGTGACATGTCCTGATAGTGAAATGCAGTGTATTTTGAGAAAGCTGTAAAAATACTAGGGCCCAGAACTTTAGATTATTTTTGGAATTCAAGAGGAACCTTTGATAAGGAGAAGAACTGGAGAAACTAAAGGAGAAGTACTGCCTCTTTGCTGTGTGCTGTCTGTGGTTGGCCTGCAGTGGCTGTTTCTGCCATGGAAAGGACAATGACTTTGCTGTGTGCTGGATAGCCTGCTTGAGGACCATCTTCAAGGGCTTGAAGTAGAGCTTGCCTCCTGTTCTGAAGTCTCAGGGACACAAAGTCTTAACCATCAGCTCCCCTGAACTTCCTTGCTGGGAGTTCTGACCGGCCAAGAGGTGCCTGTTGCTGTGTTTGGCCTCTGGAGGTTGTTCCCGCTGTTGGGAGCTGGAAAAGAGATGCAGGTAAGAGAAGTGTGACGCATCCGCACCCATTTCCGATTTCTGTGAATGTAGCATTCTGTAACATGTCCCACGCCTGACACTGCAGTCTGTAGTGCAGTTTTAAACTGCCATTGCGACCTTGCAAAATAATCATTTTGCCATGCCTAAACCCTCCCTTTTAATACTTATAAGTCACTACTATGCTACACCTCAATTGCTAGTAGGGCAGGATGCACTGTATTTAAAAAGTAGGATATGTGTGTGTATAGGTTTTATATGATCTGGAAGTGAACAACTCGTAAAGTCATTTTTCACTGTTGTTAGTCCTATTTTCTCATTGACTAACACTAGGTTACTTTATTACATTGAATGATTGCTAACTTTAGATTGGAAGCAGATAAAGATATGCACTCAAACAAATTGAAATTTAAAATCCTTGTTATGGATAAAGTTACATTAAAAGTTAGAATTCTAAAAATGCCCCTTGTTGTCCCAACAAAGTCTGCCTTTCCACCAGTGTCTTGGATCACATGACTGTTAATGGCGCTGCTGTTGGGGTTTGTGTATTGCTTCCAGACATTAACATAAAGGGAGTTAAGGTGTGGTCAGGATGGGCCATCATGCAGGATGACCTTGGAAGGACTGTACTTAGCTCCATTTACATTTCAAAGGGCTTTGCCTCTTGCACACAAAGGAACCTGACACAAGGCCTACCCTGCCTTTTGTCAACCCCAGGCAGTTTATAACCTTGACAGGGAAAAATTTTTCAAAACCAGATGTAGGAGGAGGACAGGCACCCCCCACACAAAGGCTGGAGCCAGGTATAAATATTGAAGCCCTGCTGCTAGTCTCCGCTGGCGAGAGTCCTGATCAATTCAATTCATGACATTTATAAAGCACACAGCTACTTCTGTAGGGGTGTCCCGGCATTAGTGAACAGTCCAAGCGAGAAGAGGAGAAGTGAAAGTTTACTTGTCCATAAGAGATGTATCAAACAGGAAAGTTTTGAGATTGCTTCCAAAAACTGAATCTGAAGGGCTGCGGCATAGCCTGGTGACAGACTTCCACAATTTGGAAGTCAGGTAAGTAAAGGAACGACCATCTTGTGTGACAAAAGAGATACGATCCAGGTCCTACAACTTCGGTAGGACTTGGAGAGCACTCCTCCTTGCTTAAATGAAGGTTCAATCAAATCCAGCATGCAGCAACGCAAAGGCCCGCAAAGCCTGGCTGCACAGCTGACAGCTTCATTGGAACCAATGGCGAGAAATGCAAAATTCCGCAACACCTCGCCGCCCCACTGAAGGCTTCATGGAAACTAGCACTGAGTGATGCAAAGCTTTGCAAAGTTTAACTGCCCAGCTAAAGGTACATCAGAAAAGACATCAAATGAGGCAAAGCTCCTCAAAGACTCATGGCCCAACTGGAAGCTTTATTGGACCCGACGCCGAGCAACGCAAAGCTCCACAAAGCCTCGCTACACAGCTGAAAGCTTAATCGGAACCAATGCAGAGTGGCACAAAGACTCGCCAGGCAGACCTTGCACTAAGGACATAAGGTAGAACTCTCAGTTGGATAAACTCGGTTATGTGCCCAGCCTGCACTCCATCATGGTCGGCCTAAGCTTTGTGTCTTTTGAGCCCTTTGGTGCTATTTTCACTTAAAACTTAATTGAATTTCTCATGTTCTACTAACTGAATTTTTGTTGTTCTGTTATAATTTTATGTATTAATATTTCTATATTTTGATTAATTGGTTGGGGATTTGTCTTGTGTTGTATTTTCACTTAATAACTATTTGTGTACTGGAAACATACTTTACACATTGCCTCCAAGTTGACCCTGACTGCTTTGCACTAGAGGGCTACGCCGGGTTAATTTATGCACTTTTTGTGGTTCACCCAGACCTGGTTTGTTGTTGTTGTTGCCTAGGTGGGGCTGCAATTCCTCTCAAGCAATAACCCAAGTTCTTGCAAGAGGCAAAGCACGTAACCTGAAGCTTTTTTCTTTAATACCGAGCAGAAGGGATGCAATATTTACATATTATATAGTATTAAGTGGTTTGTGTTGTAATGAAGCTGACGTTAACAGTTAGCAACTTTCCTATCTCCGGTTAACAATATCTGAATTACATGTAATCAACAACTCAACCTGAAGCCATAACCGTAATGAACAATTTGCTTCTAGCATTTTTTCTACCTTTATATGCCTAAAGTCTGGCACATTGAGGCAAGTAAATGAAAATACAGCATTTCAAGCATGAAGACATCTTACAAACAGCATATGCTTACAAAAGAAGTTATCTAGTGCCAGACAGCAATCAATAAAGACCAAAGGGAGCAAAGAATGCCTTGAAAACTTAAAGGAGCTCAGGAAACAGTTGCTAAATATTTATAAGATTCTCAGAAGTGTCGATACCAAGACCATTTTACTTCCAGTGTTTACATTATTCTAGGCCAGTCTACTCTCCATTTGCAAATGCAGCTTGAAAGGACAAGTGCACTTTCATGTCCTTTATAGCACATAGACCGGGGACTGCTGATGGGGACTAAAACCTAAACAAAACTGCATGATATTTGCTACCCTATATTTTATTGTATTGTATTGTTATTGCACACCAACTCTGCAATGTGCTAAAGGGGAATTCAGGGAGGCCGATAATGTGATAGAGAAGAAAGAGGGGCAGAGCTCTGTTAACAAATCTGTGATAGAATATCTGTGCGAGGGGGTCAGGGGGAAACATAAAAGACAGTGGTGGACGGTAAGTACAGCTTAGAGGGATACCAAACACACACATGCATACTTACACCCATGCATTCACATGTAGACACCTACACACACACTCATTCACCACACTCATTCACAAATGCACATACATTCATACACACACAAATTCAGCAGTGAATTAAAACACAACACTTACCTGCAGCAGTTCTCAGGGAAGAAAGATGTGCCTCACATTATTGGCTGACCTTAGGTCAGTCAACGAGGAGAAGTAGTAGTGCTGACTTCATCACAGAGTAGGATGGGGTCAGTGAGACTGCTGACCCACCCACTCAGGGACGAGGTGTCAGTCATAGACACTCGGCCCTAGGGCACTTCAGGGCTTACAATTTAAGTGCCCAGGTAGGAGGCTATCACTGACGCTCCCCCTCATCACGAGGGGCTGGGCCTCAAGAGCCTTTTCTGAGCTGAGGAGGACATGCCCACAGGAACTGGGACATCCTCAGCCCAGCAAAGTTCAGCTCAGGCAGCCAGGAGCCTGCACATGTAGTGCATGTCTAGCTCCTAGCAGTCTGACCTGAAAATAAAGAGTGTCTGTCAGGCTGACCTCTGCTCAGCATGACAGGCACTCTTTAGGTCCAAAAGGTGCAGCCACCTTATGGGTGGACCTCTGCTGATAAAAAAAATGACTAGTTCTTTTGCTCTTCAGATATTCCTTTGAAAGACAGGCATCAATCATGATTTTAGAACCTAGGATTCAGCAAGGCGATTGGTGGTTGCTGATCTAAGGCGGCTTGTGGTACAGTCCCTGGACATTTGCACCCAGAAATCATGACCAGGAGGAAGGTTGGTGCAGAGAGTCAGGAGAAGTAGTTCCATGAGGACTGCACCGCTTTGAAGGTCTGCTATAACAGTCCCTTGTGAGTAGAGTTTATCACCAGGAGTAAAGCATGCCCAAAATCATAAAAATGTAAGTTAGGTGACCTTTCTCCAATGAAGCGTTTGGGGCTCTGCTGCTCTTTTTGTAATCTACCCCTGGGTTGAGCCATGGCTCGGGGGTCAGCACAGGATTCAATCATTTAATTTTCTCAAGGAGGAGTTGTGCATGGCTCCTCCCTGTTTTCACTTTTGCCCTCGGGGCTTCCATTTTCTCAGGGGCAGCTGTTCTCCCCCAAGCAGCGGTTGCCCATCCCTCTTGCCCGTGTCTGGGGGGAACGGGTGGCTACCAGAAGAACAACACTCTGGACACATGGCAGGAAGAGAGGCTGCCATGCTGGAGCCAGCATGTGGGGTGCCTGAGTGGGACCGGACACCCCCAAAGAAAGAGAAAAGAGGCATGTGGCGCTAGGCAGTGTCAGAAAAATAAAGGAAACTGCGAGTGAGTGAGTCGCTACTAAAATATGCACTGCTGCCGGAGGAGTGCCCCATAATGAGCAGTGGAGCTTGTATATTTTTTTCTAATTTGTTTTCACTCGTGGTGACCCCAGGAGGGCAGAACCACTACCAATGAAATAAATGAAGTGTGGGTGGGCTGCAGGAGTGCGGCAGCTCCCCCTATGGAGTTTTTGTTAGGGACTGACCCTGTGTCTGCTGGTCCTAGCAACTAGGATGCCTCTGAACCTTTTTGCTAATGTTTCAAAGTACTCCCTAGGCTAGAGATTCTGCTCTACAGCTGGGAGGGCAGCACCCTCTTGGGGCGTATTTTATAGTTGCTGCTAATTTGGCATAAAAATTTACAAAAAAAGGTACATGTATTGAAGCGCCCTCTAGGGGCCATGTCTATGGTTACAGTGTAATGTAATCAAATTGTGACGCCCTCTAGGGCCTGCTTATAATTTTGCACTTTTATGGTTGGAAAGTCTATATGGCCAACGCGACTTTAATTTTGCTTAATACTCTGGCAGAGGCGCACTCGCTGATGCTGACTTCATGGACCATAATGCTTTGGGGTAACACGCTGATAGGACGAGCAGTGTGCGACCAACTAGATTTGTGTTAATATTCAGGCTCCCTTGAGCCGGTGGGTCTGACGAGCTCATGGTTACGCATCTGAGTGCCACGAGCGGTACTGGACCTGAGAACAATTTTTGGCAGCCTATGCAGCAACCCTACACACATGCCTATTCCCTGCTGACGAGAGGTAATAACCTCGAAACACGTGTCCAGGGATGGCCAACGCGACTTTAATTTTGCTTAATACTCTGGCAGAGGTGCACTCGCTGATGCTGACTTCATGGACCATAATGCTTTGGGGTAACACGCTGATAGGACGAGCAGTGTGCGACCAATTGGATTTGGAAAGTCTATAAAAAATACGCAAACATGATTTGTTCATTTTAAATACTTTATTGCGATAACAATGTTGACATTGATTATTGCTCACAGTGTATATGTTTTATTAACAGTAATAAGTGCATTTACACATGATTATTATTAATGATGATCGCATTTATGCACAAAGTGATGTCTTTGACATGTGGTTTGTTCCTCTAGAACCTTTGACAAAGTCAATAGACTTTCCTTATATGTTTGTATGACCCCTTTAGGGGGTCAGAGGTGACGATGTAATATCAGCCATGGTATTTTGTATCTGCCAATTTATATATTTGTAAAGTATTGTGTAATATTTAGTAGTGTGTGTGTAATAAATGTACCTCTCCTTTTTCTAAAGAAAAAGTACTGACTGGACAATCATTTATTGAGTGTTATTATTGTGTGCCAGGGAACAGTGATTATTAGCCCACACCACCTCCATTTAGAAGGCCTTGGACTCCTTTAAAGCGGCTGCCAGAGGATTTATAATGAATTTTGTCTCACAAAGGAAAAAATCTTTGAGGCAAAATCTACCCAGTTACTTAAAAAAATTAAACAATTGGAATATACTTATTACCATTCCAACTCTGAATCTTCTCTAAAAAATCTTATTGATGTCAAACTTACTTTTAACAAACTTTCTACTGAAGCTGCTTCTTTTTATCTTTTAAATAGTAGCTCTCACTATTATGGTGGCCAGAATAAAATGGGGAAACTATTGGCTAACTACTTAAAAAGAAAGAAAGAAAGAACTAGAATAGATTCTCTGCAAAGTACTAATGGTCTCGTCTATTTAATGATGAGGATATCCTAAATTAATTTGTTTCCTTCTATAAAAATGTATATTCTCCAGAGACTCAACCAACTCAAAAATATTTATCCTCTTTTTTTCAATCTATTAATTCTCCTCCCTCCGATTCTATTGATTATGATTCTTTGGAACTTGATATTACATTAACTGACACCACCCATGCAATTTCGGTCTTGCGACGTGGGAAGGCCCCGGGTCCTGATAGATTTACTGTTGAGTTTTATGAACATTTTGCTAAACTTCTTCTTCCAAATCTTTTACTCTTATTTAATTCCTTTATTATTAATGGTTTGTCTCATGGCACTTTTCAAGAGGCCATGATTTGTTTAATCCCAAAGGACAACAAAGACTCTTCTCTTTGTGAAAACTATTGCCTCATCTCTTTAGTCAATACCGACTATAAGATTTGCAAAGATTTTAGCATTACGCATCGATCCTATCTTACTTGAACTTATTGGACCTGAGCAATCCGGCTTTGTAAAAGGTCACTTATCCTCCGACAATTCTAGAGTTTTCTTTAACGTCCTTAGAAAGGCTTCTTCCTTAGATTACCCTATTGCTGCCATAGCTTTAGATGCTAATAAAGCATTTGACAGGATTGGTTTGGATTTTATGTTTCATGCTTTAAAATGGATAGGTTTTCCTCCTAAATTAATCTCCTTAATTTCATTGCTTTATTCCGGCCCCAGAGCTTCTATTTTTGTTAATGGCAAAACCTCAGATTATTTTTCTTTTCTCAGAGGAGTAAGACAAGGATGTCCTTTGTCTCCGTTATTATTTGTAATAGCGTCGCAGACCTTTCTAACTAAAATAAGACAAGATGATCAGATCTCTGGTTTTCAACTTGATTCTCATCAGGTTAAAATGTCTGTTTACGCAGATGATATCCTTTTATATTGCTCTAATCTGACCACTTCTCTCCCTCCTTTCTTTCATCAGGTTAATACTTTCTCTCAATTATCAGGTTTACCGTCTTAATCCGGATAAATGTGAAATTTTACCTCTTAATGTTTTATGCCTTAAACATTATTTCACCCATACGGGTTTTTCATGGCAATCCTCTAAAATCAGATATCTGGGTTTATGGTTTTCTTCATCTATCCCTGACACTTTAAAACTAAACTTTGATCATATTATAAAATCGCTAAATGATATTACTCGTTGGCATCCTCTTTTTCTATCTTGGTGGGGTTGACTTGATTCCATTAAGATTCCATTAAGATGATGCTCACCCCATTGATTTTATATACTCTTTCCATGATACCCGGGCATATTCCGGGACACTATTTAAAAAAAATTGATTCACTTTTAACTAAATTTCTATGGAAGAACAAATCCCTTCAAATAGCCTTTTCTTCTTTAAAAAAGGATACATCTAATGGAAGTCTTCGATTTCCAGATTTCAAATCTTACCACTTGGCCTTTTCTCTGAAACAAACTTCCCGTTGGCTTTCTTCAGAATTTAAAAAAAAAGGGTTTCCCTTTGGTCAAAGTCAGTTTTGTGCCATTCGCACCTCAATAATACTCAACCAAACAATACACATCAATATTCACTCTGAACGTATTTAAGCACTTATACAACCAAATTATACAATATATATATATTTTTAATCATAGATAGGTTTTTATGATTAAATATATATGTATTTTGTAGAATTTGGTTTTATAAGTGCTTTAATACGTTCAGAGTGAATATTGATGTGTATGGGTTGGTTGAGTATTATTGAGGTGTGAATGGTACAAAACTGACTTTAACCAAAGGGAAACCCTTTTTTTAACTTTATGGTTACTGGGAGCTCTATCCCTTTGGCATAGAGAGCCCCCTCTCCTTTATTTTGAGGTTTCTTCAGGATTTCCCACTTATCCCCCTGTGTGGCTTTCCATAGAGAAATCTATACTTTCTCCCTATGCATTTTAGGAGTTTCTTGCTTTCATCAACAATATTTCTTCTGTGTGCTCTCCTATCATTTCTCACTCTCGTAAGATTTTAACCTCTTTTTTTTACCTTTTTCTTACCTTTCTATTGCCTTTCTGTCTCTACAACCTATTTGGAAATATTATGCATGAAGAATTGTACCATTTATTGGAAATCTTGGAGATCCAAGGGATTACTCTTGATTTCCCAAACTTTAAATAATACTCTTCCACTATCCTTCTCTGATCTACAAATGAAATTTTTATTACCAGATTCTTTTCGTAAACAATATAATTCTCTACTTCCTTCGCTTAATTAGTACCTTCTTGCATTACGAACTAGCCCTGCTCATCCTATAACATGCTTTCTCTCTGTTTCCCATTTTGGACTCATCCCCTTCAGCCTCTTCTATTTATAAGTGTCTATTATCGCCATTAGAGAGACCAAAGACTGAATTGGCATGGGAAAATAATCTGCAACAATGCTGGCCAACCTCCTTATGGGATAAATTGTGGCTCAAAATTCACAAAACGTCAAGAGCAGCCTCTCAAAACCCTTTATTTTGTTTATCAACGACTATTACTTTCCCCTGCAAAATTAGCTTCCTTTTCACACACTACTTCATCTATCTGTTGGCCCTGTTCTAGCCCTAATGCAGATTTAAAACATAAGTTATTTGAATGTCCCAATATTGCTCATTTCTGGCAACTAGTTTGGTCCCAGATTAGAAAGCTCTTTAAAGTCAACATTTCCTTCTCTTTATCCAATATTTTTTTAGGTTCCCATGTCCTCTCATTGGCCTCAATCACCAGCTAATTTTAAGTTGCTAAATTTATTATTGACTGTTGCTTTACATCTAATAACTTCAAATTGGAAACAAACTGACAAAGTTACTTTCAGAGCTTGGTGGAACGCCGTATGCTTTCATCACAGGCTTGAACCCAATTCTGTTACCCCTATTTCTTTATCTATTAAGAGAGATCTCTTATGGCTTCCTCTCAATACATATTTATCTTGGTCCGCCTCTAATGCCGTTAATGTTGCAGATGATGTCCGATAACCGCCTTAATTTCACCATGTTGTCTTATCTCATAAAATTAAGATATTGTTATTCATGCTTATGTACTAGAATTAGTTTATATTGTGATTCTCTTAATTCCTAGGTATTTTCTTTTTATACTTACAGTGTTTAATTTTTACCTTGTTGTTCTTCCTCTAAAATTTCAATAGAGTTAGATTATGCTTTACCTCACCCTTTTTTCTTTTTCCCCTCTTCTCTTTATATACAGCATGACTGTTACAATGATGATTTTTCTTATTACTTAACATTTTTTTTATATTAATCGTCATTCTCAAAGCTTAACATGTATATGCTGTTCTTTTTCTCTTGTTTTCTCAATAAACTCAAACTTGAAAAAAAAAGAAGGCCTTGGACTGCTCTGCCTCGCTATCCTGAGAGAATCAAGTACTACAATGGGGTGGTTGGTTCCCAATAAAGACAACTGTGGACCTATTACTTGTGCAGGCCAAACAACTAATAACCCAAGTCCCTACAGCAACCAAGCACAAAGAGGGCTCATTTCATTACTTGAGTTAGGGTCAAAAACACCTAGGGTTCTGCATTGCCTTGAATACTTCAGGATCCCTTGCTAACTGATGGCCAGATCCTTAGTTTCAAGTGTAAACCAACTTGTGCATTGGTCCTCTCTTTTCCCAGGCTTGATGTCAGTGCATGGTCATAAAAGATTATGAATATCCTTCAAGAATTTAATGAACATAGACCCTTAGGGAAGACAGGAGTGAGCAGTCTCTGAAGCTTTGTCGAGCTCTGGCCACTACTGGTGCCACGTGCCATGGCTTGCAGTAGAAAGGAGCACTATGCTCCATCACGAGGTGGTTGCAGCTGCAAAGTAACAGCCAACATTAATAATTTGACTAGCTGCAAGTGTATAGTCTTTCTGAGCTGGAACATGCTTTCCTCAATATAAAGAAAAATCAAAAACTGTCTCTGCAGATGTGCCAGGAGGGATCCACGGGTGACTGCACAAGTCAAATTTAAAAATCTTACGGTGCAATTAACATTCGCCATTTTGAAGGTGACTTAGATGCATGTAGATAGATCTATTGGCAGTTCTGAAAAGGAATATTTTTTTCCCCACAGATGCACAAATTGGGGAATTAGTTCACTGTTGGCTGTGTATCTCCTGAAGTGCAACTATGTGTGCCACTTAATAATGCCTCATTTGCACATTTTGCCCAGACTGCCATTGCTATAACAATAAAATTGCATTTGCACTAATAATCAATGTTAATGGTTTGGCCACTTGCTGGCCGTAAACTCTATTAATGTCTTTTATTCAACCAACCTAAAGGCGCAATTAACAAAACACAGATTGCAGCTTGCAAACACACTTCCTGACATTCAAAATTTGGCACTAAATATTATTTTCAGCTGAGGCAGCAGAGTCACGTCTCTGGCTGTGAAAAGTCTTTAAGTATCATTTTCGTGGAAGAGCTCAAAGAACTATTCATTTGCTGTGCCTCCCGCTCATCAGAAAAAGGACTAAAACATATTTTTTTGCTGAATGGTTATAATGAAACATGAAAATGTTGTCAAGAACACATTCTTTCCTAAGAGGACATTTTTAGAACGTATTGTAAAATATAGGTGCCAAAAAGGTTACCACCATTTACGACTTGCAGTCTGACAATAAGCTTAGACAAACCTTGCATCGCAAATCCAATTAACTGAATAAAAAATTCAGCCATTTTTGTGGTAATGATTGTCTAAGAATTTACAAGGTGCATTTAAATCTAGGGTGAACTGAGGACCAGTTAGGGTCTCAATATATTACACGAGTAAGAGAAAGGAGATTCACAGCCATGAATGGTCTAGTTGTTTTTTTCTGCCACACTGATAGGGAAACCTGGCTTCCCTTCTCCTCTCCCCTATTGAAGGGCAATCAAAAGTTGACTTCTGCTTCCACCAGAGTTCCACTGGCAATGAATTCAGGCCTACCTAGATGTGTTTCCTCTAGCTATGTTTCCTGTTACAGTGACTGCTGAACTTTTTCCTCTGTGTTTCTCTATCTGGTTGCAGACACCAATTGCTTAATTGCAATGAGTGCACAGTCTGCCAGTTTAGTGAGTGCATTTCGCTAGTAGATCAATGCCAAACAGTACCTCAAAATGAAGTGGTGAGTTTAAGCTTCTGAAAATGTTTTGGGGTGACTTGGTAGGGGTGGTTGCATGATGTGATGATCACCAATGAAGCTACAGAGACATGCACAGACACACTATCTGGTGGAAACCAGGGGGTCTCAAAATGCTTTATTTCATATAGGAGAATATGAAGACGAAAAATCAAAAAAAGGTATTAATTGTTACTAACTGATATGCCAAGCAGAAAAGCTTCAAATACGCATGGAAATGTACTCCATGAAAAGTAGTAGAATCATCTACCTTGAAACACCCCCGGGGAGCAGGACTCTTATCCAGGCCTTCCTTGGAAATGTTGCTAGTCTTTGGAATGTCATTTTCACTAGTCTACGTACACCAGTCGAAGTACTACGCTTGACGCTCTTTCACTCCATCATGATTGTTAGACCTGGCTTCATTGGCGTGTTTTTCCCTTGATGGTTTTGCTTCTGACCTCCTGTTTTTGACTGTGCTGCATTTCGTTTTTGCTGCTTTTAGAACCCTGCGCAGTTACCACTGCTGATCAGTGCTAAAGTATAAGTGCTCCCTCTGTAGATTAAGATTGGTTAGCCATATTTGGCATATTTAATTTACTAGTAGGTCCCTAGTTAAGTGCACTGTGGGTGCCCAGAGCCTGTAAATCAAATGCTACCAGTGGGCCTGCAGCACCGATCGTGCCACCCACGAGTAGCCCTGCAACCATGTCTCAGGCTTGCCACTGATGTGTCTGTGAGTGCAGTTTTAAATTGCCATGCTTACCTAGTAAGTGCACCCACTTACCAGGACCAAATGTTCCCTTTTTCTACATGTAAGGCACCCCTAAGGTAGTCCCAAGGTAGCCCCATGGGCGGGGTGCAGTGTATTTAAAAGGTAGTATGTGTGCTAGTGTGTTTTACATGTCCTGATAGTGAAATAGATTGTATGACATAATTTCGAAAGACAAAAATTCGACCTACAAAAATATCGCAACAAAAATATCGTGGTCAAGAATATCGACATCCTATCTACAACATGGTAAGTACAAAAATATCGATAATTTAATATCGATGTCAAAAATATCGTAATTCAAAAATATCGGTTTTTTTTTAGTTTAAAAATATATGTAAAATAAACCAAATAATACTTATAAATCAAAGAAACATAATTAAATATATTGTATAATATGTAAAATTTATAATAAATATATATAATTAAATGAAACTTTAATTAAACATATATATAATATATAATATATACACTTACTTAATAATTACTTTTAATAATAATTTCTATAACATATAAATTATTAAATATTTATTTAAATTACCAATACATCTATACACATAAAACAATAACATTAATAAATATTAAATAATTACATATAGCAAATAATAATCAATAATTTTAATTTGAATAATTTTTATTATTAATTATATATTACAATAGCTAAAATATTACAAAACATATTTAATATCAGACACAATAAAACTACTAGTCCAACTTCAACAAAAACAACAGTAAGGAAAATGTATGCGTAGGAGTAAAAATTACTATTCCAACTCCAAAGAGTGCAACAGTAGGGAAAGTGTTGGATAGCGTAGGGGTAAAAATTACTATTCCAACTCCAGAGAGTGCAATAGTAGGGAAAATGTTGGATAGCGTAATGGTAAAAATTACTATTCCCACTCCAGAGAGTGCAATAGTAGGGAAAGTGTTGGATAGCGTAAGGGTAAAAATTACTATTCCCACTCCAGACAGTGCAACAGTAGGGAAAACGTTGGATAGCGTAGGGGTACAAATAACTATTCCAACTCCAAAGAGTGCAACAGTAGGGAAAACGTTGGATAGCATAGGGGTAAAAATTACTATTCCAACTCCAGAGAGTGCAATAGTAGGGAAAGTATTGGATAGCGTAAGCGTAAAATTTACTATTCCCACTCCAGAGAGTGCAATAGTAGGGAAAGTGTTGGATAGCGTAAGGGTAACATTTACTATTCCCACTCCAGAGAGTGCAACAGTATAGAAAACGTTGGATAGCGTAGGGGTAAAAATAACTATTCCAACTCCAAAGAGTGCAACAGTAGGGAAAACATTGGATAGCGTAGGGGTAAAAATTACTATTCCAACTCCAGAGAGTGCAATAGTAGGGAAAGTGTTGGATAGCGTAAGGGTCAAATTTACTATTCCCACTCCAGAGAATGCAATAGTAGGGAAAGTGTTGGATAGCGTAAGGGTAAAAATTACTATTCCAACTCCAGAGAGTGCAACAGTAGGGAAAACGTTGGATAGCGTAGGGGTAAAAATTACTATTCCCACTCCAGAGAGTGCAATAGTAGGGAAAGTGTTGGATAGCGTAAGGGTAAAAATTACTATTCCCACTCCAGACAGTGCAACAGTAGAGAAAAGGTTGGATAGCGTAGGGGTAAAAATTACTATTCCAACTCCAAAGAGTGCAACAGTAGGGAAAGCGCTGGATAGCGTAGGGGTAAAAATTACTATTCCAACTCCAGAGAGTGCAACAGTAGGGAAAGCGCTGGATAGCGTAGGGGTAAAAATTACTATTCCCACTCCAGATAGTAAAACAGTTGGGAAAGCACTAGATAGCATAGTGATTCTATTAACATTATAACCAATTTAATAATTTCTTATAAAAAAATTGCATGTTAACAATGTTTTAAAAAAAAAAAATATTATTAAATACCAATTATGTAAAATAAATATTTAAATAAATAAATTTTAATTACATCCCACACTATTCCCCCTTTAACACACAACACACTACACATAAAAATTCACATAATTAATTTAATTATGAATTAATCACTTAATAAAATTAAATCACCAATTAATTACTAATTAACAATTAATTAATTAACTATAACAATAAAGAAATATTATTAATAAACTAATTATAATTTATATAATTAACAAAATAATAAAGTAATTTTACAATTAATAATTAATTAAAAATTAATTAATCTATTAATCACATTAATTACCAATTATTAATTGATTACAAATTAATTAATCATAAATACCAATGAAACAATACATATTAATTCATTAATTATAATTACATTACTTCCCACCCTATTCCCCTATAAACCCACAACCCACTACACATTAAAATTCACATAATTAATTTAATTATCAATTAATCACTTAATAAAATTAAATCACCAATTAATTACTAATTAACAATTAATTAATTAACAATAAATAAATATTAATAATAAACTAATTATAATGTATATAATTAACCAATTATTAAAATAATTGTACAATTAATAATTAATTAACAATTAATTAATCAATTAATTACCAATTATTAATTAATTACCAATTAATTAATCATAAATACCAATTAAACAATACATATTAATTCATTAATTATAATTAAATTACTTCCCACCCTATTCCCCTATAAACCCACAACCCGCTCTGATACTAAAACGCTAAATTAAATGTAAAATAATTATAAATCTCTAAACATTTATTTTTAAATGTATTAAAATACATTACAATAATCTTTAACATACAAATAAAATACATATTAAATGACATTACACTAAATAAATATCGATATTATTGACATCGAAATTTTTACTTACGATATTACTTACATCGATATTAATTACTTCGATATTATTTACTTCGATATTACTTACCTTGGGATCGATATTCTGTCCATCGATATTCTTGACTTCGATATTCTGTACCTACGATATTAAAAACACGATATTATTGTAGGTCGAAATTTAAAACTCGATATTTTGGCTAACCACCAGTGAAATACTAATCAAGAAATGGCTGCATAACAACTTGATCGAATAATCCTAAAGGCGAGTCCGGACGGATGGGGCCATCATCAAAAACGCAACAGATGTGCTGATCGCACAACAAACTAACTGCAACTGCAACTGACGGCTTTTAGCTGCAACGGATGGCTCCTGGAAGCCCACTACTGCTGCACTCACACTTGAATCACGTCCACTTCGGATTCTTCTAATTGAACGAACTCAAAAGCTACCTTGGGTGGATGAGGTCCCTAACAATATTGCAACAGACGATCCGACCAAGCTATAAACTAAAAAGCTACCACAATCTTTGGATTTTTACTGTACTGGAAATCCTTCTATCCGCGATCTTTGAACACAGAACCTGCACTTTATTTCTATTCAGATCTTCGATCTTTGCACACAGAACTTGCATCTTGTCCCTCTCCAGTTAGGGACTTGGATCCATAATACCCTAGTGATGTCATTTGGAAATTTTAATCAACCTCTCTTCGACTTAATATGCAAAAAAAGACCTTTGTAACACTGGATGACTCGATTTTTAGCCTATTTATTTTTGTTTTATTAAGAAAACTGTTGCAATGGTTTTATTTAATCATGCAAATAAAGTTATGTTATGAATTTGATAGTGAAATGATGCTAATTTTGTTTTCACTATTGCAAGGACTATCTCTCCGATAGGTTATCATTGGAGCTGCCTTGTAACCTCTTATAATTGTTACTTCCAATTGGGAAGATAATATATTTGGAGTTTGGGGACCCTGAACTTAAAAATACATGTTTAAGTGAAGTTGCCTTATAAAATGCATGTTTGAAAATAGCACTTTTAGAAAGTGGTTATTTTCTTGCTTTACCTTTCTGTGTCACTGCCTGCCTATGGAATCCACATCTGAGGAAGGGTGATAGTTGGGCTGTTTGTGCATTCACTCTAGGTAGTCACACAAAGGAAGCTGAGGTGTGCCCTGTATATCCTAATGGCTTCTCACCAGTCTACTGGGTCTTCCTGAGCTGGAATGGTAGCATTGACACCTGAATAGGGATGTGCCTGTCCTCACACAAAGCTGTCTCCACCCCTGTAGTGTGTCTGGAGCCAGTGCAGGGAAAGGCAGGATCTTGTGCACTGCAAATACTTTCCTCTGAGGTTTACTTACTTCAAAGGCTGGGGAGAGGATGTGGTCTCACGGCTAGACTGCCGACTTTGGAGCTGGGAATCCAAGGTTGGAGCCTCGGGTCGACTCCACATCCTGTGATTCTGGGCCAATCACTTAATCTCCCCGTGCCTACCAAAAATATGAATGTGTCCTTGTGTAAACACAAAGCTGTCTCCACCCCTGTAGTGTGTCTGGAGCCAGTGCAGGGAAAGGCAGGATCTTGTGCACTGCAAATACTTTCCTCTGAGGTTTACTTACTTCAAAGGCTGGGGAGAGGATGGGGTCTCACGGCTAGACTGCCGACTTTGGAGCTGGGAATCCAAGGTTGGAGCCTCGGGTCGACTCCACATCCTGTGATTCTGGGCCAATCACTTAATCTCCCCGTGCCTACCAAAAATATGAATGTGTCCTTGTGTAACGTAACTGGTGCTCATGTAAAGCACTCCAATACCTTCAGGTCAAGTTTGCGCTATAGAAATCTGCAAAAAACAAAAACATAAATAGGCTAAAATGTTTATAAGTATTGGACCTGTGACACCATATATTCAGAACTCTTCTACTTTGAGGACATTCTACCAGGAAGAAAAGCAGGGAAGCTGTCATGAGGGACTGCCACTTTGCTGTTGCTTTGCTGTGTTGGCCTGCTGCTTGCTGTTTCTATCCTGGGAGTGAAAGGACTGAACTTTGCTTTCTACATCCTTCTTTCAAGGTTCTTCAAGGGCTTGAGTTGAGCTTCCCTCCTGATAGGAGGTCTCAGGGCCATCAAAGACTTCACCTACCAGTACCTGGGCCCGTATGCTGAGAGTCCTGTCCTGGCAAGTGGTGACAACTCCAGTTCCTGAGCCATTGGAAGTAAGTTCTGGTGCAACAAGAAGAAACCAAGGCATCGATGCCGCTCAACTTTGGAACCGCTGCCTGCCTGCAACTCTGATACCGTACCACTGTCTGCACTGGAGCCGTTGTCCCACTCAACGCACCGACTGCAACTTGCACCGCAGGCTCCGACGCTGTCGCAGTGCCTCTGAACCTCTGCCACTGCACGAATCTTGAGCACAGCACTACTGAAGTCCAAGGTGCACCACTCCAATACCTGCGGCCTGGTCCAACATCGATGTAGCAGGGCCAAATCCTCTCTGCTTGAACCTCGACACCTCATCGATGCTGCCGCACAGTAAAGAACCGAGGTACTGCCCTTGCATCCACAGCGTCACTTCCCCAATAACAGTAAGGAGCCAACGCATCACCTTCCCTACCTGGCAGTAAGGAACCGACGCCTCACTTCCCCTGGAGAAGTAAGAAACCAAAGCTGCATCGGCTTCCACAATGCCTCACCTCCACTGGGCTTTGTACTGTCTTTGTTTTTCTCGATTCCCCCATGCTACTGTACTTGGGTCTGCCTAACTCCCTAACCAGCCCTCGCAACATCGAGGTCGGCTGACTTTGTTGAGTTGTTGACATCAACTGCGACCAAATAGCCCCAGTTGGAGCTATTTTTCATTTCTAAGAGCTGATTTAATCTTCAAACAGTAATATCTTGATTTGTGTATGTTGGAGTTTTGTCGCTTTGGTCTTGTTTTATTCAGATTAAATTGGCAGTTTTTCTAAATTGGTGTGGAGTCATTTTGTAGTGTTTTCAGTGAGTTAGTGTGTGTGTGTGTGTGTGTGTGTGTGGGTGTGGGTGTGTTTGTGTGTGTCTGTACAAATACTTTGCACATTGCCTCTGGGATAAGCCTGACTACTCTGTGACAAGCTACCAAGGGGGTGAGCATGGGTTATCTTAGGTGTGCAACTTACTTACCCCGACTAGAGTGGTAGGTTCTTCCTTCGAAGGAGGCCCAATGTAGGGAAACATAACAAAAATAACTATATTATTTACAGTTCTTACCAGAAAAAACTGTTGTGAAATGTAAATTCCATAGAGAGAATATGTGTTCACCTTTAAAATATATTTTGACTTTGTGTACTGTGTTTATTATGCAGGGCACACTGAAAGGAATTGCAAGCTTGCAGTGCTATCAGTCTTACTGCGGAGATTCGTGACTACACAGGCAAAAGGAGCATAGTTACAGGTCGACAGGAAAAAAAGAAATTCAGAAAAGCACCGTGACCAGTCATTGAAAGAGTGCCACGATAATTAGCAGGAAAAATATAACATGTACAAAGCGGGACATATACAGATATGAGGAATGATTGTTGCTTTTTGTGATGGCATTGAACACATAAAACCACAATTCTATAGGAAGATGTGTACTGGCTGACCTTTGAATGACAATTGAGTGAAACAATGAGGGGGCGCCCTAGAGGTTGTGGTGATCAGTGCTGTTTTATGGCACTCAAAATGAGTCTTTGCAGTTTGCCATTTCAAACATTATTTCTTGGCTCCTGAAAAACAGCAAGTAGCACAAAAAGAAAACAGTGTTAAATCACATCTCTGTGCCATTTTGCTCAGCTTCTTTCTTTCAGGGATTCGTGTTGCTTTCGCTTTTCGGCAGAAAAAAGAAAATCAACATTCCACATTTCTTCTATAAAGACAAAATGGAGGGTGATTTTTCTTTCATAACACACCAATCGCTGCTGCCAAAAGTAGTAAACATGCAGAATGTGAATTGGTGTTTAATCACAAAAACCAGACTGTTATTCAAACTGGCATTTTTTTGTCAATTACTTTTTGAACATGCATGTTCTTAGAGATTAGTGTTTTTTCCCATTGCCCACATGTATGTTATGTTACTCATTCTTATATAGCGCATAGCCACCCAGAGGGTTTCCCAGGGCTTAGGTGACAGGCAGAACAGCTTAAGGAGTGGTGCTAGAATTAACCATGGTACGACTCTACAGCACGAGGAGTGGCGCTTTAATTAACCAGGGTACGACTCTACGGCACGAGGGGTGGCGCTTTAATTAACCAGGGTACGACTCTACGGCACGAGGGGTGGCGCTTTAATTAACCAGGGTACGACTCTACGG
Source organism: Triturus cristatus (assembly GCF_964204655.1). NCBI lineage: Eukaryota > Metazoa > Chordata > Amphibia > Caudata > Salamandridae > Triturus > Triturus cristatus. Next base: position 623,186,325 of record NC_140585.1, read on the forward strand.
CACGAGGGGTAGAGTAGAATAACCAGGTTTTCAACTCCCTGCGAAAGGCGAGTAAGGAAGTACAGTAACTCTACAATGAGTAAATGGCTTGCACAGGAAAGAAATAGTCCGGTGCCCTCAATAAATTTAGAGCTCTGCGTCAGACTTTATCAAGCACAACTTCCTGTCATACAAGAAAACACAATCGATCAAGACCAGAAGATCAAACGTGCACGTCAGACAAGTCAACCCACATATCCCGTACCGAATCGAGGAAAATACCAGCCAACGTTGTTCTAATCATTTTTACTCACAATTAATGCTGGGATGGTTAACATAAAAGTTTTACCCTAGCACTGCAAATGGACATTAATCCACTGGGTCAAAGGGCCCACTCAAAGGACGAGAAAATTGGGTCCATAGATGCAGTTATCCTCATGCACTAGTACTTTAGTTTCAGCCTGGACTACTGTTTTTATGACTTTATAGATTTTAGTGCACCCAGATATCCCAGCCAGAAGGAGCACGTCGGCTACAAACTTAAAACCCTGTTTTTACCTTCTATTTCCTTCTTTCAGTTTTTTTACATGAAAATGAAGCATATTGTAACAATTTTAATGAATTGATCAATAAAGAATGACTGAATAGGGAGGGGTAGGGCCATTGTAGTGAAGCTAGGTAACCCCACCCCACCCTGTAATGAGCTTTGAAAGGGTAGTGTGGCTGACATTCCATTCCTTGATTGACACAAAGGCCCTGGATCTTCAGGCTTCTGGCTGATGCACCTGGGGCTAAATTAATTGAGCCGTCTCAGCGGGTGGAGTACAGCCTACCAGTCAATGGCTTTGCCAGGCTGATGACATCACAGGCCTACGGGCTGTATGAAGTTAAACCATGCAAATGTATTGCAGTTGGGATTAATACACATGCACTTTTGTGTATACCAGAGACCAGTGTTCACACAAAACCAATTGTGGTTGAGGGTGAGGGTAGCCCTCAACCAGCATGTGTGAACTTGTATATTTATTTCTTAATAATTTTTTTAAAATAAATATGCAGACAATTTTAAATTGCGTGGAAAAATGCAGGGGGCGTAGCCACAATGCTCATGTAGTAGAGGAACCACCCCTGGTTTCAGTAACAACACTTTTGGGTAAGGAACTTACTGAGCTTCAGTTTTAATATGTGTCGCCCCGGAGTGCTTTACCCCTTATTACTGTTCCTATCTGTTTGTCTTGCACACTATGGGGGTTAGTTATTCTGAACGCTGTATTGCCTTGAGTGTCTATTGTTTATGTGCTTCGATGTTATTGAGTTTGCGGGCTTCCTCAGTATGCCCCCATTTTCCTTTGTCTGTATGATCTTGGAGAGCTCCTCTGTTGCCAATATTCAATCATTTTTGCCTTCCTTAATTGCTAATACTCCTGTGACACAGTGCAATTATCATTTTTACACTCGCCCACAGTGCAAATATCACTGCAAAATTGCAGCACGTTGACTAGATCCAGGGAAAAATGGCCTTACATAAAGGACATTTCTGTTATCTGGCTGAGAGGTTTCAGTGCCAGTCTGACTTCACTGCAGCCTAAAATGAAGGTGTGGACATAGCTACCAAATAACACTTCCAGAACTGTTGTTGATTTTTTTACTGCGCCATCTAGAGGTGTATTGGACTTTAAATGTAGCAGTGTGACTGTACAGAATGGATAGATTCAGGAATATCTTGAGATATCGTGAACTGACGTTCAGTGCTCCAGTCAGTGTTTATTCGTGCAATTTGGAAAATGGAAACAGTTCCTCACAGTGGAGGTAATAACTGGCTCCCAAGATGGCAAATATAAACCTATATTAGCCTGAACAAACTCCAATAAGCAACACTTAAAAGCCGTGGCTCCGGAGGTATCAGCAGAGAAGTATGATGCTTGGCGTCTGTTTCTTCTAGCACGTGCTGCTAGCGCATCACTTCAGACTGTCTGCCAGGTTTCAGTCAAGGAGATTGCGTGGAGTGCAGACTCTCTTTTCTAACCAACTACGGAGAAGATAAAAAAATGTGCTTTGTTTTGATTACCTCTATTCCATTGTTAACAACTCTTTTCAAATGAATAATGCCTGCACTGTACAAATTAACACAGTATACGAGTGTTGGAACGAGGCTTATTGGTAGTAGTAAATATATATTTACCACTGGCAATGAGTCACAAATGCAGTCTCAGGCTCAATATGTTTGTTAGAAAATAATTCCCATGCTCAACCCTTGTTAGCGTAGCTGCGAGCAGGTAGGCTTAACGTCAAAGACAGGTAGGTAATGCATTTAAAAACAGCAATTCAGTAAATAATAAAAAAAAAAACACACAATAAAAATCCAAAACCCATTTAAACAAATAGGACATATTTATATCTTTTAAATGACACCAAAACAAAAACAATCCAATGTAGGGAACCAGAGATATGAATTTTTAAAGATTTAGCACTATATAACACATAGAAACCTATAGCACCTAATGGGACATCTAGTCACACTAGATGGGGACAAAGTAAACATTTCAGGCCAACCGTAATGGAGCCCTGCTTGGCTACCCCTCACAGTAGGTCTCAGTCAAAGTTTGTAACTTCAGACTTAGAAACTTCTCTGGAGATTTCCTTCCAGGGTCCCTGGAAGCTCTCACCAGTCCTGAATTAGTGAGGGTTCACCAGCTTGCCTTGTGACGAGCTCTTGGTCAAACTTGTGGAAATCCGACCTACTGAGCTTTTCAGCTGGAGGAACTAGAGATCCAGGCCAGTTTGCAGTTGAAGACCAGATTTGGTGAGGGTTCACAGGCTTCAGTTTTGACGAGCTCTCAGTCAAACTATTGAAGATGGATCTCCGGAGCTTTACAGCAGGACGAACCTGGATGGCTGGCCAGCTTGCGGTTGTGTGTAGCTGGCTTGGCTGGTCAGGTCGAGTATGTCCACTTATGGAGCTTTTTTCCAAACTTGCTCCAAAGTTCTACAAACTTCTGGAGCTTCTTCCTGAAGTTCCTTTGAGGGTCACAATGTGTCCAAAACTTACTCCAAGGGTCTGGAAGCTCTAAGATGGTCCTCGAAAATTTGGTACTTCAGTTCCCACAATCCACTTTGACAAAACCCTTACAAATCCACTGGTAGTACTTCAGGCTGGGGATTCTTGGTGGTGATGGTCAAGGTGAGCTCTTTTAACCTATAGCTTGTAGGGAGTCAACTCTTTAGTCCTTGTGAAGCAAGTTAGGTCCACAGGGCTGTAGTTCCAGATTGTGCAGCAGGAGCAGTCAGTCAGAGTGCAGGGCCTGAACAAGGCAAATCGAACTCAGCATGGACCCTTTTCTTCTGCGTGTTTCAAGCTGCAGATCTGAGAGGCACTGCTCCTCTCAGATACTTATTCAGTGTTCTCTGGGGTCACACAGGAGGGCACTCCTGTTTAGTGAGGTGCAGGACAACACCGTAGAGCATGACCATTTCCTACACAGTGTGGCACAATAGTCTGCCGGAAAGCACTATTTCTCCAAAATTCAATATGGCTGAAGTCTCGGCAGAGAGGCAAGAGCTGGCTAAACCAACCCTCCAGCATGGCTCATCTCCATATTCTCCCTGGCATCTGCACATTTCTTCCTTAAGCCTGCCATATGGGTGTAAATGAAACTAGTTTCTCCTGCCTGTCTCCACCTTCTTTTGAAGATTATTGTTTACAACCCCCCCACCTTGCTCTGGCATTCCTGTGCAACAGAACCCTCTCCTCCCAGAATGACTCCTTTGCCCCAGGGCTACTTATCACCTCATCAAAGCAGCCTGGTTAATCTACTCTGACCAATCAGGACGGATCACGGGAAGGCTGAATTTTGGCTTACAGGCAAGAAAGAACAGAGGTGACTGCCACCTACTGAGCATGGTGGGATATTGGTGGGTTGTGGGCCCTTAAAAGCTTGTTATTGTTATGCATATTGTAAGATTTAGCAATACCCATTCAAGGAAGTCCTTGAATTATATTTTCTGATTCTCCTGTGGGAAAGTATTAATAAATAACTTCTTGCCATGTTAACCTATGTGACTGGTGATTTGCAATGGAAAAGATGACGGGTAATTTTTTCAGCACAATGAATATAAAACATCTTTTAGAATTACCCTGCCTATATCTACAGGACCCCCACCTCTGGAACACCTAGGGGAGATTTTAGGGGTTCTGAATATGTAACTATACTGCAGATCCTTACTCCACAGTGCTCCTAGCACAAAAGTTGATTTTGGGAAGCACTTTACTACAATGTAGGCAGTGAAATGTGCAATTTCACTAAACCCAGTTCATATCAAACCTGTTTTATAAGGGCCCTCCTTATAAAAAGCTGACCCCCGCCCCAACCACTTGGTCACCTAGGAGAAAGCCTGGGGATACTGAATATGCAAAAATATTGTAGTTTATTAATTATTAAGTGCCTCAAACACGAAAGTCGAGTTTGGTCACAATTTACATTTTAAAAGTAGTCCTGCAAAACAGGGCTGCTTTTAAGCTGACCTCAGACCTCAGCAGTGCACACATGCAAGTCCAGAAAGGGTTGCTGGCCTGTAAACTGGTATGCCCTATTATATACTAGGGACTTAAAGGACGTTTCGATCCCCTTGCCCTATTATGCACTTGGGCTTATAGAGGAGGTGGAGGTCATGCCAATCATAGAGGTACCCTAGCCCATAGTGTACCCTAGTGTATGTTGGTATTTTACTGTATTCTAAGTGTCTTTTCAACATAGCACTGGCCCTGGGCCTGATTAGGCAGAGCCCAGGGTCAGTCAGAGTCAGTTACCACCAGTACCAGTCAGCCAAAAATCTGGGTGTTGATGACTTTGCAAAAACCAGTGAGACTACTAGACCAATACATGAATAAACACTGCATAGTATGCCTCAATAAACCAAACATCATATATGAGTGGTCAGTTTTACTGCTATTACTATTAATACCTTCCAAGGAAATTCAGATTTCCTCAGATTATACATTATTTTGCTTCTCCCAGTCACTCTCAATCACAAATTAAATGTCTCATAAAACAAGCTTTAATGTTCTCAGTTACAAGCTAACATAAACAGGCCCTCATCATGAGTGGCCTCAAGATTTATTCAGGCGCAATAAATAGTTTCTGCTCCAATCACTATTATGAGAAATATGGTTATATCACACAGAGCATTACCATATTGGATTTCAGAGACAACTTTCCCAGGTCAAATCTGAAGCATTTGTCTCCAAAAAAGTCCCAGATTTATAGAATGCCATGAGATAATTGGTGTAACAACAAACAATTTCTGTATGTTATTGCCCATTTTAAAGGGGTGCTGGTAGGATGGATCAGACTGACTTGATAAGGGGGGAAGAGCTGTCACCTGTCAAACTTGCACTCCAAAGAAGCTGCCTCAACACACTCACATAGGGCTTCACACTAGGTCATTGCGTCCCCAGATGACCAGGGATCAGGGCAGGGTGGCAGAAAATTCCAGACACTTCTGAGAAGAGAAAACTGCAGAAGCTCCTCCATTTAAAAAGAGGTTACCAGGTATAAAAAGGTGCCCTCAGACCCACTCTTCAGTACACTCCTGGACATGTGGATATTACAGAAGAAGGACTGCTCTGCTGCCAAAGGACTACCCAGCTGCCTGAGGCCTGCCCTGCTGCCTGAGAAGGAAGACTTGCCCTGCATTCTTCATCGAAGGCTGAAGTGACTACAAGGGTCAGCTGTCTGACCTCCTTTTCTGAGCTACAGGGACATGCTCCACAGGCCGCTCTGCAATTGCCTAGCAGACCTGCTGTACTGGACATACCTGGACCTGCACCAGGACCTGCCTGAGCTCTGTTGTCCTCTTCTGGAGTGAGTGCCTGATCCCCAAGAAGTGCCTTCCAGGTCTTGAAACCCTAGTGTGTCAGTAGTTGAACTCCTCCTATAACTAAAGGGGAAATCCTGACGTTTTGGGTTCTTTGCAACAGCGAACAGGCCTGTTCATGCCGAGCTCTTGCAGTCTACGCCAACTGCAGTGTGCGAAGCTCCTGTGAACCCGACTGTTCATACTACAGCGAGGACCAACAATGCAATATCTGCACTTCGCACTACCGCATCAACAGACCACTGTGACCATCAATAGGAATCTCCGGCAAATGCCATCCGCAATGCCTAACAAGATCTTCGCGCTGCAGTGATGACCATCCGCAATGCCCGGCATGCTCGATCACTATGCTCTCTCTGCTCTCCGCGGCCTCCTTCACCAAAATGGAACTCTTCACAGCTGGAATTTAGAAGGTCACTTTTTCAACAGGACTTGCCCGGTCTCTGTATCCAGCACCTGCTCCTTCGCGGTCAACTTGAACTGTGACTTTCACCTGATCTCGCTCGTCCAGCTAGCCATGATTGGTGCTTTGTGCTTTTAGGAGCTATGCTTACCATAAATGATTGAAATTGCATATCTCTGGCTCTACTGTGTGGAGTTTTGTTGTTTTAGTGTCAAATAATGTATTACATTCTACTCTATTTTCTCAAAGATGTGTAGGAGTTTTCTTGTGTTCTTTTTTCACTTTAGTGCTGCATAAATATGCAACACATTGCCTCCAAGTTAAACCTAACTGCTTTTGTACCAAGATTCCAGAGGGTTAAGAACAGATTAATTTAGTGACTTTTTGTGGTTCACTTTGTTAAGGATTGTTGCTTGAGTAGGGTTTCAACCTCCACATCCAATGACCCAATTTCTCACAGAAAACATTAAGGGAGGTATTTTATAATATTATCTATGTATTTATTATCAATGTGTATAGTGCAAACTTTACCCAAAATTATATGAAAGGCCAGTTTACCATATATGGGTTACAAAAGAGAGATTACAAATAATAAGAGAACAAATGAAGCAAAGTTGGGAGAATAGGATATCATACAATTAAATCAAATTCCAAGTCACATATATGGGTGCGAAGCATAAAATTGATATTTAATTAGACAATAAGGTGACATACTATAAACCATGTACAAAACAGTCCTAAAACACAGTAAATTACATGAAGGCGCCTTCAACCCTCTAAAGCTCTTGCCGCTGATAATGATCGAAAAACGTGTGTGGAATTGTTGAAACAGCAGACATTTAAATTTTCTTTCAAAGTTTCATAAAAGAGATTATGTCTTGACACCAGAGGGGTAGGATAACACACCCATGGACAATCCCTGAGAATGATTGTTTTAGCAACCCTGTCTCTTTCAGAAATGAAATTTTAAAAATGAGGGAGACTGTCTTTGGCAGTTTAAAGATATTTCTTGCCTCAACAGTATGACTGTTAACTGTCTTTAACACTGGTGATTAAACTGTCGAGTGCCAGTACCAGTATCCGTTCTTGCTGCTGTGTAAAATGCCACTTTGAGAAGGACAAGGTGAACCATAGGAATCCCTGAAATTACCTGGGTTCTTGATAGATTAAGAGCCTTTATCACTTGTTTACAATCATTTTCTGGGATGAATGTTTTATTACCTGCTAAAACACTGAGCTGACATTGTGCTCATTTTCCTGAAGTATTGCAGTGTTCTTGTAGGTTCATTTAGTTGCCCATGAAGGTGCCTAGTGAATTGGTACCTTCCATACTGACAGGTCTGCAGTTCAGAACAATGATTGCACCAAATCAGGCATGGACTGGTACAGTGAATATTGGCTTAGGAATTTGAGAGAAGACAATTTTAATTGAATTAACCTATAGGTGTTTTATCATTCTGTGTTGGATGTCAGCTAGCGCTTTGGCTGCTGTCCCAATGTTGTCGGTGGAGGATATTGTCAAACAGAACTGAATATCAGTAAAATGGTATGTGATGCAGGAGTATTTATGAGAAAGGCAAACAACTCCATATAAAGACTATAAAGAGTGGTGGGAAGGGACACTTGAAAGACACCTTTTTAGAGCACGGAAGAATTGGAGAGGAGAGAGACATTGCTGTTTTCTAGGCTTGCCTTGGGTTTCAAGGTATTACGGGAATCATCTGAGAACAGTTCCCTTAACTCAATTTTATCTCTAACAATTCCAATTATAATGGAGACGCCTACTGTGTCAAATGCTGCCAGAAGTGTGAGTAGGCAACAGTTACCTCTATCGAAGATGTAAATATTTTTCAAATTTCATTTTTTGTGCTGCAGCATGACCTGACGTCAGACTGAGGCTCAACAAGGAGGTCTTTTTCAGCTGTGAAAAGACAGCTGAGCCTCTGTAAGGTTTTTCAGGACTTTTCCAAAGATTGGTAGCTTTGAAGCCTAGAGGAAAATTTAGAGTATGCCCCAGGATTTCTTAATCGGGAAAAAAACGGGCTTATTTTTAGGCAGTCTGGGACTAAGCGAGTGATATTGAAAGTAATAATTACGATAGTCCAATAAGGTGTCTTTGAAGGACGGATCTCTTTGAGGAGAACTGTTTTGGCAATAGTATTGAGCATTTTAGATGCAGTCACTATGCTCAAGGTGACCAGGTGACACAGCAATCACGTGCTGATTGGAGGGGCATCAGGGAAAGTTAATCTTTTTAATTTATTCTCCAAGAAAGTGGAGAATCTGTCCCATTCTTCTAGAGCGTAATCAGTGTTACTTCAAAAGCATGATGTGTGAAATTTCTTACTGTTTTGAAAACACTGTTAGAGCAATATTTTCCTTGGGCATTCTCTTTGGTGAAGTTGGCTACAATAATATGCTATTTGTTTTTGCCAATCTTAAAATTTTGATGTAGTCACAAATAAGAAATTTTGCTTTAACAACCTTCCTGTCTTCGTGCAGGTTTTTTAAATACTATTGCGTGATTATTTGAACTGTATTATTTTTAGTTTTTAGGTCGCCTCTGTTTAGGATGCCTCTCAAGTCTTCTGAGAAATGATTTATCAGTTTATTTTCATCTTCTGTTTGTTAGGCAAATAGTGATGAAGCTATATTTTCAGCAACTGTGGCAGGACCATTCTTTGAGGTGTCTCTTGTTGGTCTAAAGTCAGGACTTTGGATCAAAGGAGAGGGAAGGGGATAAGGAAGCCATTTGACCAATCAACTGGGATTGGTTACTGAGTCTTAACATACCCTTCTGAATCAATTATAACTTCTTGAATTGAGCCTCTAAAGCAGTGTAAATACCCCTTTCTTGTGTGTAGTTATTATGCAATAAATTGTGACACAGCTGACTCGCTTTGATATCACCAATACACAAGCATGACTCTTTGCTGAACATATTGTTACTGAAGGATGTTGAGGATCTCAGAGATAAATTCCATAATTTCCTCTACAAAGATTAAGTTGCCCATGGCATGTTGTAGATGGCATATAGTTTTTGGGGAAATGAGTCAGTCATTTTGATTATCGCTGAAAGACATTTCACTCATGTGAATTCATTGAGCTTAATGCATTCAAAATGGTCTTTGTCAATAATTGCTCCCTCCTCTTATTCACTGTAGTGAAAAACAAAACTTATTTTCCACTTTTGTAACGTTACTCAGGGTAATGGCTGTTTCCCTCGCCTTCTCCTTCTGCTTCTTAGCCAGGTTTCAAAAGACAAGGAAGCAGTGGAAAGGTGGATGCGGATTTGCTGCTTCTAGTATAACAGACACTTGTAAGACATGGTGGAATAGCATATGCTGAACTTACATATTCCTCACCTTCAATCATCTTCCCTTGGTTGTCAAAGACCATAATAGAATGGTAAATAATACTAAGGGCCTGATTTAGAGTTCGGTGGAAGGGTTACACCATAACAAACATGACGGATATCTCACCCCCCCTTATCATGAGTGCACTATGTTGCAATACACTTATAATATGGTGGATGGGATATCCGCCTGTTTGTGATGGGGTAACCGGTCTGAGAAGGTTTAAATCAGGCTCCATAATTTTGCCAATGAATGTATTGAGGCGGCGCGTACCAAAGATCAGTGTAGACATGAAAGGCAAAGCATTTCAGTCAGTTTAGGCGCAACTTTGAGTCACTGCAGAGCATCATGCCTGAGCTGCTCCAACTCTCCATAAGACAGCGCAGTAGACAGAAAGCCCACATTGAAGTGAACAGTGTGGCTGGATTCAGGCTCTTTAACCTTTAATCTATGAGAAGTGTGAGGGGATTAATGGAGGCGGTGGAAGGTGGTAAAATGACAGAAGTGTTCTTATGTACAAGAAGAACAGGAGAAGGCAAGAGAAAGTAGGGAGATGATGGCAGAAAAACAGCTGTGCATATTTAGTGTCATGATAAGGCTTCTTGGACTGGAAGTGGGGAACTTTTCAGCGATGCCTTTTCCCAGCACATTTGATCCGTAATTCATCCGCCAGCGGATATGCCCATGTTGGGTGGGTTTACGCAATCTAAAATTGGGGCTGGAGCAGTTATCAACACCTTGAGGTTCCACATCACTTCATAGACACAGCAAACTAAAAATATGATTTTGTATGATGTCACTTAGATATGTTGATTAAAAAAAGCCCATCATTGATACACAACAATTAATTTCTATAAAACATTTGCCACAGCTGTTTGTAACAGCTGGGATTCCAATGCAGTTGACAATCAATTTGGTTACCACATGAAAGAGCTTGCAGATGGTTTCCCTATAAGGTTTATTTCTGCTTTAGCACATGTCGGCTCAAACCTTTCTGTGTTTGCCCTTCTGAACAACTTTGGGAGTGGAGTGTAAACTGGGAGCAGGGTTGGGGAATGGGCAACATAATACTTTACTTGATCAAATATCGACAATAATTCCCACCATTGTTGATGCCTGCCCATGTACAATTCTCTATGTAGAGTGTAACTGCACTCCAATTTTCATTTTAGAGTTTTATATTTATTGTAGGCTGTGAATTGCATCTTACTTTATGCATTTGTACAGGGCAGCACCACATATATATTCATATAAATAAAGTTTTCTTATTACACTATCATATCTCAATGTCAGCTACTTGTGTAACTGGATGCCTCGGTATCCATAAACAGTTTGCCGTCAAGGACAGTGAATTTTACCTACTCTTTCACCGTCAATGACATACTCCTCTGACAGCCTGACAGACTAAGGGGCATCAGAATTTGGGCCATTCAACCGCCCACCCAATTTAGGGTAGGTGGTGGAATGGCCAGTTTTTTTTACTATTCAATGCCGCTGTGAAATTCTGGTGCTCAGCGCTAGTAAAAATCTTTAAATGACCTCCCACACAAAAGGGGAAACCTCCCATGTAGCGGGGATGATCAGTTTCAGGTTTTTTTCAAAAACAAAATCCCACTTTGGGACTTGGTTTTTGAAGAGATAAAAGCAACTTAAAATTTTGAATGGTGGCTGTCATGTTTGATCGAGCCAGCTGTCAATGTTTTAACTCAGTGATAGGAACTACAATGGTGACAATGATGACCATTCCTGTCAATGACTAAAGTTCTCCACCGGGCTTGCCGAAAAAACAAATTTCGATGATGGGTGCTCCATCAGGGTGACAAAGTAATTGCCTCTGTTGCCCTGAGAAAGTAAATACCATACTCCAAACTCTGAACCAGGCTGCAAATCTGATTTGTATATGGCTTCTTCATGTACTGAATGGGCAAATGAAGAGCAGCCCAGAGTGGGGGCACCTGCATGTTAGTCCCATTCTTGCTGTGAAACAGGACTGAAGCTGCGCACCGCGATGAGGTCCAATGATCATGAAACCAGGGTTCGAGTGTTCCTGTCTAAAGTGTCGGTTCATGCTTTACTGTTCCTGCTGCTGAAGGGCCGAGTCAGGGCTGGATATGGATGGTCCTTGTCTGGAGTGATACACTTGACATCACAAAACGATGGATTGGAAAGCCGCACCAATTATATATCAATGACTGAGATTAATTCAAGCTTTCTACTCATCAATTGTTTGTGTTACAACTTGCTATTTACCCAGCTTTGGGTATGAGATGAGGCTTAACGGCCAGAGCTGCCGACTTTGGAACTGGGGTACCAGGTTCGAGTCCTGGCCTCAGTTCAACATCCTGTGATTCTGGGCAAATCATTCACTCTACACGTTCCTAAAAAAAAGAAATGTATTCTGATGCTAATGTAAAGCGTTTGAATGCCCTGAGGTGAAGTTCTAATAAAACTGAAACACCCTCACATTAGAAGAAAGACAAAGCTGTGTGTATGAGCACACTTTTGGATTTGAAGAAAACTGCTTAAATCATCAACTATCAAGGAATTTGCTTTAATGCTGTTCAAAATGATCCACCATCGCTTCCTTCAGGCAGCATTTTCGATGCAAAAACAGTAGGAACCCCTATGAATAGACTGACATCCCTGTGTTAGCCAGGCCCCCCAAAACAGGACAGACTTGTCATCTCAAGGCAGCGTCCTGGAAGTTGGCTTTTAGGCTCCAGGTAATAGCTGTTGGCGGTCCTTCCCGCAAGCAGCTGTTCCTGACAGAGGGCCGGGATCAATTTCAGAGAAGAAAATCAATTAGTATTCTAATTTGTTATCTGTCATTACCAGGTCACAATGAATTAACCTTGCTATTTATAACACCCCTTGATAAACCTCGAGTAACAGGTGAGACTCCTTTAATGACTATCTAAGATGATTCCGCGCGCTCACCAGGACAGCTACAGAAAAAGGTTCAATCCAAGATGTCTGCTATTAAAATATATCATAATTGATTTAGTACCACGTGAGGCCAGCTCCGGAGAAACCACATACATTTTCAATTAAATAAACATAAAAGTCTTTTAAGGTTTTAAGGACCAATTCTGGAGTGCTTCTTCAGTGACCACATATTATGGAAATTGTGCGACCACGGTGTTTCAAAAGTATTGGTTCAACTAAAAAATCAGCTCAGGATGTGAGGTTCCTACCAGGTCGTGAGGAATTGTTTTAAGAAAAAAAGTCAGTTCACTCAACTTATGTTTGAGAACTAGTTATAATATACATTTTATAAGTGGTTTGAATTGCCTTTAAAGTTCAGGCAGTCAGCTCTGCAACTAGTAAATCCTGACTAGAAGGCGGACATGGAAAGATTTGCAGGTGCACAGCATCAAGAATAACAATTTTGCAGCTCCTCATCTGGAAAGCGAAATGAGGAAGTGTGCCTCAGCCCACGGCACCCCATTACAGTGAGGTGGCCTGGGCTGTAGGGCCAGTACTCTGCACAGCAGTAGGCTACTCACTCTTAGATGACAAGCCTACTCTGTGGGTGTTGACTGCCCACCCAACCCATATCAGGGATCCTCCTCAGAGATCTGGAGAATGATTCTTTTGTGGGAGATCCTCAGAGGGCCCGTGGGATTCTTCTCCCTTTGCCCACCTTCCCCTCTCCTGGTACTCGGTGTAAACTACCTTCAGTGCTTTTCATGTGTTGCCTCCATCTGGGGCTTATTTCGTTTGTAGAAACAACTGGTAGGTAGATTGGGATTCGACATCTTACAAGGCGCGTGCACACATGCAAGGGGGAACTCGTCTCTGAGCGTGCTTCAGGACTTGGTTCATGCAGTTACATTGCATATTACCGAAAGGTCAAGGTGACACTGTCTTAAATGCGATGGAGGAAATGGCATATTTAACTGTTTACACTCACAGTGCATTTAGCATAATATATCTGTTGGCCTCGAAAAAGCTAACGGTTGCTAGAACAGCTGGAATTGTCTTGAGATGTCCCTCACGCTACTGTCTCTCCTGAGAACTGTCTATGCATTGCAAAGTTTACATACACTCTTTGATACCCTGGTGCACAATTTCTGCTTTATGTGCTGCACAAATAAATGACATGCAAAGCAACTGTTATGAGAACACATTGGCAGATGCTTGCCATATGTACATGATGCAAAGTTCATTAACATCACATGAACCCACAAGCATGCATAAGGAGCCCGTAGCTATTGTCAATGAATGGCAGTGCCCCTACCATTCGTGGTCAGACTATATTTCTCTCTGCTGCCCTCCTTTCAACAGGGGTGCAGAGATATGCGGCTTTTCCTTCGGATGGTAGGATTACTGTGGCTGTAACTACTTGAACTTAATGTACATTTGGTAATTATGTTACCTGTCTGTTTTCAAACACTCATTTGGTGCATGTATGAATGAAAGATTTGAATAGTGCCAGCCTGGCCACTGCACATGGTGGACAAGTGACTGGAGGGAGCAGACTGACACTGTACCGGGAAGTTCTTTAAAGACGTGTGTACTCAGATCTTTCTCAAACTGCAGTGGGCTTGGCTGGTCCTGCCGGATACCAGGGGTGTTGTTTCATATCCCGGGAGCATTGAGGGAGAAGAGCTGCTGTCTTCTTACTTTTTGTACTTCTTCATTGAATTACTCTACTTTTACTGACTGGAAGAATTGGCGTTATTTTGACAGTATTTGTATTTTTTTCTCTTCTTGTTTGTAAATTGCAGAGAGTCTCTGTTAAACCATCATCCCTTCATTAGAGATGGGAAGACCACATCTGCAGCTCTTCGCATATACCAGAGCTGGCTTAAACACCACTTTAAGAGCAGCACTTCAATGCAATCAGTTATGCTTGGCAGGACTGCACAGTCCTCTGTAGATCCCGGAATTTGCTTTGTTAGAGAAAGGGCTCTCCATCCTCAATCGTGTGATAAGGTGTTACTCCCTACAGATCAGCATTTGCACATTAGCAAATAAATACTCCTGTCAGAGAGACAAATGACGTAGTTCTGAGGGGTTCAAAGTGGATCTAGGTTTTTCGGATCCTTTGCCAATGTTATGGATTCGCTTATGATAAATGTACATTCAATGATTCTAAATGTATTATTGCATTTATGTTGGACACTCCTGGCTTCATACGTAAGGTAAAGATGGAGGACATATTTATCAAGCAGTTGCGTTGCCCTTGTATCACGCAATGGGGAGCAAGGGTGACACAATTAGTAAGTAAGATTATTGAAGACAAACAAGGCTACCTTGTGTGGCCCTTCATAGCTTGATAACTCTTGATGAATGCAACTCTGAACAAATCGCTGTGTTGCGTTAATCTGCCCCAGGAAGGCATTCCATGGGTGGAGCGTAAGTGTTCCCACGCATCCACTCATGGATTTTAGTGCATTCCCAGATTTACCGTTACTGGTAGACCTGGTAAAGCATCATAATGCCATGCCTCCCAGATGAGGCGTAATGAGGAGAATTATCTTTATTTCTCCTCACTTTTATCTTGTTCTATATGTGCTGTTACGACCCACGCCAGTTGCTCTGTTTGTTCCCCTCTGGCACCCCCATTCGTTGTGGAATGATTAATTAGACTAGTCCCTCCTCAGTTTGCTTGGCTAGGGGCCTGAGTGATTCAGTCAGGGATCTTTGGGCTCACCTTTTTTCCTTTTGTTTGATCTGGGCCACCTTAATTGTTTATGTGGCAAAGTGGCGCGGCTGCACTGTGAGTGGCGGCATGGCTGTCACATGACTGGAGGAGTCTCGACCAGGTAACGGAGGTGCGATCTATCTCTATCACATCCTCCATTACATTTTCTTTTCCTGTTTGGAAGGATTTCCAAAGCCAGCTCCACCGCTTTGATTGCCTGCCTTCTCCGCTGGGGCCCGTTTCTTCACAGGCAGCCCGACAGAGTACTGTTCCCTGCTGCATGGACCAACTCAGCCCTATGCAATAGCAAGGAAGCGTAAGGGTGTTCATGCTTCCATTTTCTCTGCTTATACTTCCCTTAACCCTCCAGGTCAATGCATTGTACATTAGGCTGTCTAGTTTTGGGGTTGTTGCTTGCTCACTTGGAAATACCAACAGCGAGTCAAACTTCCTATGTATACCCTGTACTCAGCCCCTTCCTGGTTCTTTGTGTCAGCTTCAATTGAATTCGAGACTGTGCTTATTCCTCTCTTCTGAGTTCCTTGTTGAGTCTCATGACTATGACTTAACATACTGATTTCAAGTTTCCTATGCTATAAATATGGATTAATAGGCGTTTGGTGGTGCTTTTTCTGTCTCCTAAGGATTATTGTGTGTTCTAAATGGGATGCGATGCATGACGTGGGTGAGCATGTTCCACTGACATATATTTTCGAGTATGTCAGACTGTGTCTACCTTCTAGATACAAGTGTAATTGTAGTATATGCTCACCCCCAGTGTGCTTTGTCTTTTCTGTTAAGGACACATTGCTGAAAATGTTCCCTGTGGCTTGTGACACGTCCCGGGGGTACCCATTCTGAGTACCTACCTTGAATGAGGCGAATTATGTCAGGAGAAATCCTTCCCATCCTTTCCCTTTTTTCCCCTTTCCCCTTATGGCTTACCGCCCACGTCTATTCTCCAGTCAGCGTGAAGGGTCAGTCCTGAGGTTAGAGAGTAAACTATCTCTGTCTCCGCGGTACCTGGTATTTAGGTGAGAGGGACTTCGACATGTGCTGCCTTCTGCATCCAGGGCTTCCCAGCGCTGCAGAAAGAGCAACATTGAGTAACCCTGCATTAAAAGAGCAGAGTCTTTGCTTGTTTCCTGAAGCCCGCTTCACATGGACAGTGATGCAACCTATGCGGGAGAGAGTTCCAGAGTCTTGAAGCACAAAAATTTGAAAAGACTGGCATCCCAGTCTGGTTCTTCTGAACCTAGGCAGAAGGGCAAGTCTTGGTTAGAAGACCTCAAAGACATAGTGGGAATATAGTGCTGGATCTGGCGTCTAAGAATAATGGGGCCAAAGTGCAGAAAGCCCCAAAAGTTAAATCTGTTTTTCAACCGTAAACCAATGGAGGTCTGCTAGGAGAGAAGAGATCAACTGGTATTTAGGGAAAGGTAGCAAAATACATGCAACAGTGTTCTCTATAATTTGCAAACGTTTTACTGAGGTCTGCAAAGCACCGAAATGCAAAACATTCCCACAGACCAGGCAAGAACTAGTAATTTCCTGTGCCACAGTTCTTTGGATGTGAACTAGGAGGGCCCAGAGTACCTTTTTAAGGCTCCTTAGTACCCCAAAGCAGTAGCCTGACAGCTTTTTAATCTGGCGATCAAAAGAGAGTTCATCGTCCCCCCATACGTCCACGTTTTTTAGTGCGGGAAAGGGACCAAGAGCATCGGGCCACCAGGAAGGGTTCCAGACATGGGGCTGATTCCCCACCATCATCACCCGTGCTTACCGCCATTCCTCTTCAGACAGGTCCGAGAAAATGTTCCATGGTGTGGATATATACTTCTGGAGCGGGTAGTTCAGTTTGATATGCCACAGCATTTTTCAACTAACTTATTTCAAAGTATTGGTTGCTCCAGTTAATCCAGTGGGTGATTCCTGTCTCTTAGTATGTAAGGTTTTGGAAAAGAATTATATAATTAAAGTGCTTCACATGCTGGGCTGTTCTGGTGTCACCATAAGTGGTTACTAGGGCTTCTTTCTTCAAGAGGACTTTCATTCGGAGCCTGTCTGTCAACCCAAGTATTAACGGTTCCTGCAATTAATGACTTTGTTAGTAGGCTTAAGGCAGTAAATATATATACATTGTGTTCTTATAAGCATTTTAAGTGTCTGCGAAGGGACTCACCAATGGAGAAGCAGTGATTGTCTTACAAGGATAAGTATGTGTTACAGGGCTCCCCACTTAATCTCCCCCTTTTTTCGTTTTACATGTATTGTGTGCCTGAGAGTAAGCCACCAACATACTCCATCATAGGAATGACTGACATGTAAATCACAGTTTCCACTCAATACGGATTGCCTAGGCAGTGCAACAATGTTTTGTGAAATACAATTGGCAATGTTACATGTACTTACACTTGTTTTTACAGTCTAGAATTGTAGATGCGCACCTACTACGAAGCGCACTTCAAAATTCAGGTCACTGGCACTTCAATCATGCGCCCAGCCAGTCAGTGGTCTACAGTAATGCAAAGCTGGCAGCGAGCAACAAGGAACGCCGTAAAAAAACAGCAGTAATGCAAGTTAAAATCAATGTCACCTGGAAACGCATTACCCTTCCCCTGAGAGCAGAATACGTCATTTGTATGTAGCTAAAGGCACTTATTATTTTAATGTCAAATTGCAGCATATTATCATGTTATTAAGAGATAGAGGTGGTGGTCCCCATGACTTAAGAGCAAAACATTTATGTTTTTTTCCATAAGTCAGCATGTGCATTGTAGGCTTGTTTCTGTCAAAAAGGGCAGTCATGCATGAGTACGTTTATTTTAAGTTGGTGATTTCTGGAGGTCTTCGCTGCACTCCAAAGTCAGTAAGGTGACAAGTGAGATGGGAAAAAGGAACCAATATAGAGAAGTAGGGGCCGCTGACAGCTACATTAGGGAAGCACCCTTGTGGATTGAGAGGCCTACTCCAAAATGTCAGTATTTCATCAGTAAAAAGTGTATGAGTAGTTGACCTTGTGTATCTTAGTAGGTGGTAGGTAGCAGCGGTAATTGAGGAGCAGGAGTGGGCAGACAGGAACATGAGAGGGGAGAAAGTGCAATTCAGGCAGACTGCTGGCACAGCAATTAAATGGCCCAGCAATGTACCAACTACAACGCAATCTATAATACTTTAGTTATTAAAGTAACAAGTTGGAAAAGTCTGACCCAAAGTACATGCATTGAGTATGTAAGGTCATTCGTAAAAGAAGATTTTCTACCTTTGTCCTTTTAGGAAGTCTTCTTTACAACTTTTACATTTTCTATGTGATGGGCCTCTTTTTGTGACGTCCCGAATGTCGCTCTACTCCACTCCTTAGATACAAATGGCACCCAGCACAGCGGTTCACATCCAGTATATATATGAGTGCATCATGCTATGCAGCCATGGCCAAATTCCACACCTATGGCAGGATGTGTGCATGGGCCTCCCTTAGAATTTATGAGGATAAGTTACAATTGTGAGTTGAGGGTTACAAGGGTGTGGTGACAGCCTGTAAACACCTGGGAGGAACATGTAGAGGTGGGTAGCAGTAGCACATAGGGGAATGCCCCATCACTAAAGAAAAGTCTAGAAAACTCACTGAAACACTATTCCCTGTAGGTAAGCTGGGAAACAAAAGAATCTGAGAGGTTGGGAGGGCTTGGTCAGTCTTTAAATTATAGACAAACAGAGCAATGAAGAAATATATGGATGGGCTACTGCATGTAGGTAGAGCTGGGGAAGTGTCAGACGCAGAAGATCTGTGGGGAAATAGAGAATTTTCAGAATATGGTGGGGCTTTTAAAACGCTGGTAGGGCTAGCGCAGAATCAGCCTTGAGAAGAACAGCCGAAAAATTATAATATTTTAGTACATGACTGACTTTTGAAAGATCGGGAGGGCAGGGTCAGACAAACTACATTGTGGAAATTTATATCATCTTGGTGAGTTGTATAAGACTTTATGCAACCCAAGAGTAGCCTAAAAGTGATAAAGTTGTGACCAGAGAGATGTCCTGCCTAGTAAGATGTGCACATACATTGTTTACTGCTTACTTGGGACATGTAATTAGCACAGTATATGAAAGCTATGGGTTTCATTTTTATTAGCGAATGGAAGAACTTGCTTTTTATTCCAAACGATAAGTGGAGAACATACAGCATCCTTGAAAGAGCTTTGCTTAAGGCCAAGTATGTTGATATGGCCTATACTCGGACGTAGAAAACAAATATAAACAACATCTAACATTATAATTATTTACATTAACTAACTTGTACACAGTACAAATGCATTATACTAGTAACACACTCTATGGTGAATAAACTGGCAATTTCTGACAATTCCTGGCCAACGTTTCAGTGAAGGATTGAGTGGCTTTCTTTTATAAGATGATTAATAGCGAAATACAAGAACTTTACTTCACGAGCCCAACAAAAGCCATGCAATTTCCTCAGACATTCAGGAATTACTTTTCTAGCACCAAGCCAACCGAGGCTCTCACAGAATTTTAGGTAACAGTTTTAAATCTGTGCCTGGATAGTTTTACTCTAACAAACACCTTGAACACGCTCACATTAACCTGTGCCTGGCAAGTTCTGAAATAAGTCCTAGGAGCTAAATGTCAGGATTCACAGAAGAAAAACTGGCCCTATGATAAAAGAAAGAAGGTCGTGTGCTCTGACCTGTTGTAACAACCTTTCAACAGCAATTACTCAATAAAGAAGAAATCAGGCAGCCTTAGACATTTGTTGGTGTAATGGGTGTATCTAAAAAGTCTCATATATTTCTTAACCCCTTGCGTGCCCATGACGGAACCACGCCGTCATGAGCCACGGCGGCGTGTGCTCATGATGGCGTGGTTCCGTCATGCTGCGGCCGCTCCTCCCACGCGGCACTGATTCCCCACCTGTGCGGGCGAAATAGAGAGTGGGCGGAGTCGTGACGGAACCACGCCGTCATGAGCACAGCTCGCCCCGTGACTCATGACGGCGTGGTTCCGTCATGAGCATGGCGGCGCCGCGCTCACCCCGCACCCCCCCAGCGCGGCGGCGGAATTCGCGCCACAGCGAAGGGGTTAATATTGGTCCTTGTGTACAAATCTGCAGAAGAAGAATACTAAACACCAGCAAATTGCTGTCATCAAAGGTAATTTGTTTTGCTGGCGGAAATGGGTTTAAGACCCGTTTGCGACCGCAAAAAACATTTGTCCCTTGAACTAATCCTATTTTGCGAGTTGAAAATCAATTTGCAACTCGCAAAATAGGATTAGAGACTCGCTATTAGGAAGGGGTGTTCTAAGGGTGTACCTTCCTAATAGCGACCCCTAAAGCTATGTTGTTTTGCAACCACAATTGCGGTCACAAAACAGTCGCAGTTTACCACCCTTCACAGAAGGGTGGTAAACCACTTGAAAACCGGAAGGGGTCCCCAGGGAACCCCTTCCCCTTTGTGAGTGGCTCGCAAACTATTTTTTAAGGCCAGGCAGTGGTCACAGGGACTACTGCCTGCCCTTAAAAAATGAAACTAAAAAGTTTCATTTTAATTTTTTAAATGCATCCCGTTTTCCTTTAAGGAAAACAGGCTGCATTTAAAAAAAATAAACTGTCCCAGACATGGTGGTTAGCTGACCCCAGCAGGCCACCATCCTGGGGAGGGCCAGCCATTCCCAATGGGGTCGCAAATTGTGACAGCCTCATTAATATGCATGAGGCATGCAATTTGCGACCCCTTTGGGAATCGCAAACAGTGTCTCAGACACTGTTTTGCATCCCAATTTGCGAGTCACAAATTGCGAGTCGCAAATGCGATGAAATTTGCGACTCGCAAATTGGTGGGTCGTACATCTGGCCCCTAGAATATATCAGAGTAGCAACAGCAAGATTCTTAAATAAACGAGGGATTAGAGAAGAGCAGTAATTCACTGACAAGGAAACATGCATTGAACAGGCTCCCTAGATTGAACATGAAGTTCAACAGCGGGCAACAATGTGGAAGGGCAGGGACGTGTGCTGTTTTATTTTTATCTGCACTGTAGTTTTGCCATTATCTTTCCAATGACTTACCAAATAAGAAAAATCTCTTGTGAAAATGTTTATTACCGGAAATAGCTATTAATAAAATGGGCTGGTGTTTCTTTTTTTCATTTCAAAGTATTTTATTAATTTTATAAGCAAGTACATTGGCATTTCTATTACGAGGCTTAGCCAAACTTAGTTGTGTTGCAGTAATTACAGGTACTTTGGTATACATGTTTAGCAAAACCCCTCTGCATTGACTTGCTGGGAAATTAGGTAGAGGATGATAGAAAGAGAGGGGATAGGAAAGGAAGGGTAAAGAGAGGATCCAAGAAAGGTTCTATAGCGGTGAGCCTAATCTAAGCCTATAGCCTTGTGTCAAAGCGACATCTCACTCGGGGTTGGGGGCGAGGGAGTCGGGGTGGCCTCACGGGGGTTCGTAGGAGTCCAGAAACATGTCTAGTGACTTCCACATCCCCCTGGGTGCTGGTCTCCAGGGTGAGTTTTGTAGGGGCATGCTATCCGCGCCTCTGAGGTACGTCACCCAGTTGACCCAGCCTTTGTATGAGGTCTTAGTTGTGTCCTTCCAGTTGGACAGGACGTATTTCTCTGCCGCGGTCAGAAGGAGGTCTAGTTGGTCTCTATCATGCAGTGAACTCACAAGGCTTTCTAGACCCCTGCTCGATTATTCTCACTAGGCCTCAGGGAAGACGATCTATGCTGGAACTGTGGCAAGGAGAAAGGGGATCTAGCACATCTTATCTATCACTGCCCAACTCTCAAAACGTTCTGGGAGAAAATCTTTGATTTTATAAACAAATAAGACATATCTCGATAGAGGATTCACCTTGAGCCTGAAGCTTTAAAAACTGTTGTTTTGTTGTTCTTGACATAAAGAGCTATGTGACAAAAATGCATTAGATAACAACCGTTGCTGGATGCAGTGTGAGATTAGGCTGGTTCTTTGTGTCGTTGTGATAGTCCAACAATCTGTTTTGACTCCAAAGGGAAGCCAAGGGAAAGTGTAAAAATCTCCCTCAAAACATAACAGTATTATTAGGTTTCCACCAAGGGGAGATTTGGGGCTCCGCCCCCACAAAATTTGCAAAGCACAATATATTAATTTTCTTTCTATATTTAAGGCTTAATCAACAATGCCAGGCTTCGGCCCTTCGCTACTAAATAGGGTCAAGCATGAAATATCACTATAGGCATATCAGAGACAGTAAGCCCCAATAGGCAAATGAACCCTTGATCGGTATGAGCCCAGGTGAAGTGACTGTACTCCACCCATCACATAGAGCCCAGAAGCCTCTGTGCCTATAATGGCAATGAAAGGAAGTGAGTTGGATCTCAAGGTATGTCTCAGTGGGGTGGGGGCACACACCTAGGGCCCCTGTTGGCAGAGGGCCACTCATGTCCACCTTACCTAAGCAAATCACCCAGCAACGGACTGTGAATGCTTGGTGCAGCTGCCACGCCGTGAAGCTCAGCCCCACTCCACAATCACCGGGGGCTGAGAGGGTTAGGTAACTGGGCAGGCACTCCTCCTCTGAAATTCTCATTGATCAGGTTAGGCAGCTACAAGGACAGCAATTTTCCGTCCGGCCGTGGATACCGCAAGCACCTTGCATGATGGCAGCGGAGTTCCTTGCCCCTGTTTTTGCCGTGCCCTGGGGTTCGAAAGTCGTGTTGGCCAGCTGGATGGTGCAGCCTCACAGTCAGCAGAGGTGGTACCTCAGTGGTGCCTAGCAACAGCCCTGTGTCTCCTTCCAGAGGGAGAGGGCCTCACAAGGACGGATCCCGGCAGCCAACCAATACCCCCAGAGGAACACGGCTCCACCAGGTTCCCAGGCTGCTGTAGGTTGCGGTCACTCGGTCTAAAGGAAGGGGAGGCTCTTTTTAGTGGGAGACATGGCTGTTGACACACTTTTCACAGCCCGGATCACAGGATCCCTCATCTCAGTGCTGGGGAGACTCCGAACCACCACCAGTGCTTCCCCTAGCGCTGGAGTCTTAAACCGCAGAGTGCTCTTCACTAGCTGGGCACAATTAAAGCGCTCCTCACATGCTTTAAAAGAGCAGGCAGAAAGCACTCAGTATGTACTTTTCCTTATAAAGGAGAAGAACAGTCCAGTCCTTCACCTGCTCTAGCCAAGAGCAGCAACTGCACGCTGCCCGACCCCCTCCACACATATGGGCAGCGCTCCTCACACAGCCTTTCCTCTCTTCTTCCAGGCAGGGTCCTTTTAGATCCATCAAGGATCTTTCCTGAACTGTTTTTTCTCCGAGACTTCCAACAGTAGGCAAGCGCACACAAGCCCTTGAAGATTTTCCACAAGCAGGATACCACAGCTGGGTCAAAAGAGTCAGTCCTTTTTTGCCTCCACAGACAGAAGCAGCAACTGCAGGCCACACCTCCCCTCAGACAGAAAAGGCAGCGCTCCTCACACTGTCCTTCCGCTCTTCTACTTGTCAGCGTCCTCTTGTTTCTTGAAGTAATTTAAAGTCCTGGGGTTTAAGGTCTAATACATATACCCCATTTTCTCATTATTCTCTTTGTGTCAAGGGTCTCTGGACCCAGTCCAAACCAGTTCTGTCCTCCCTGGTGCAGCATGACCACAGGGGGTTGGAGACAGCATTGTGAAAAGGAGACACAGCTTATACAGGTGCAAGCAAAACTCCTCCCACCACTCTAAAAGAAGTCCATGTCTTCTTCAGCCCAGCGATGAGTCACCCAGTCAGGGCACACCGCAACCCCCTTGTGACTGTCTAGAGTGAATGCACATCCCCAGCTCCTGTCACTCCAACACCAGATGCTGAATACACAAACAGCCAGAAGCACACATAATGGTAAAGCAAGAAAATACCCACTTTCTAAAAGTGGCATTTTCAAACACACAATTTCAAAACAACCTGTGCTAAAAGGTGCGTTGATAAATTCTAAGTACAGAGAGCCTAAACTCCATTTTTCCATCTTGTCCCTATTGAAAGTCACACATGTAAATTGTTACAGTGCAGCCCCAATGATATGACTATGGGACAGATATCCTCTCAACAGTGAAAATCGAAATACACAGTATATAACTATCAGGACATGTCACACACACCGGTACATGTCCTCCCTGTCACATATTCTGCACCCTGCCCATAGGGGTACATTGGGCCACCTTAGGAGTGTCTTACGTGTAAGAAAAGGGAAGGTTTTGTCCTTGAAATTAGGTGCTCTTTGCCAGGTCAACATGGCAGTTAACAACTTTGTAGCTGTATGGATTCAGAGATGTAAGTGGACTGACGTGAGCCATCGGAAGCTGCTAGACTGCCCTGTGAACTCCAGAGTTTGTGCAGACAGCTTTGAAAATAAAACCTTTTACATTTGAAAGTTTAAATTGAGTTGAAAATTGGGTTTTGTAGCTGTTGTTTGCAATTATCGATTTCAGCCAAATTAATATGATGACACTGCTATTGTTTGATGTTCTAGATCGTAGTTTACTTGTGCAATTCCCTCTCTTGCATACTTGTGTCACTCTGGGCTCTCCTTTCCGTTTCCACGCTTCTCTGTCTTCAAATGTTCTGCTATTTTTTCTCTTTTGGTCCCTTCTACAATAACTACAGCTTTCAAATGCTGAACACCTGTATTTACATAGATCCATGGACACAGGACGGTCCTGCTCCATACCTCTTCACAGACAGAAACAGAGGACATGCACGATTAAATTATTGCTACTGATTGGAATTAATTGTGCAATACACTTCACTTATCTTTGCATTCAGGGAATTAATGTCTCCGATAGTGAAATATTTTGAATGGCTTTGTGCTTGTGTTATAGCGCCTCATCCATCCCCTTAAA
This sequence comes from Triturus cristatus, assembly GCF_964204655.1. NCBI lineage: Eukaryota > Metazoa > Chordata > Amphibia > Caudata > Salamandridae > Triturus > Triturus cristatus. The sequence continues at coordinate 623,211,475 of NC_140585.1, forward strand.
GTCTAACTGCAGAATGAAATAGGACTATTCTGGTATTTCTGATCACTTACTTTCCTTTACAAACATTAAAACGATGCAGCACAAGGTTTTTTTCTCAGGCTTTTGCCTTTTGTGCCACGTATGCTTATTTGAATCACATTCTGTTCAGGTGAACAGGGTGCAATCTGTACTGTAATAACCTCAACTGTACACCTGATGTGTCCATTTATTTTTGTCTGCAGCTGACCAATGTGTTTTGCAGTTCTTAATAAGCGTTATTTGTGACCTTCCCCCCCAAAGTCGTCTTTCAGTCTCCTGCCCTTTCCAAGAAAATATCCAAGGTGCTAATCAAATACTATCTGCATTTTCTGAAGGCTTAAGGGGTCTTTTGTAGTGACTTGGTCATCATCATACCATTTCTAATGCATGCCAGGTTTAAACTATTCCTACAAAATATACGAAGATGTGCAATCCACATGCAGATGGTAAGAGCTATCTATGCAAGTAATTGCAACCGTAACATATAGCAAGCAGGCCCTTCTTCTTTGGTAAGTCCACATACTGCAGCGGCTCCTACGCCAAGGCAGAGGAGTGTTGCCTCACTGCTCTGAGGGCCGTTTAAAAAGGAATACTAAATTGATAATAACCAATCTTATTATCATTTTAGCTTTCCGTTCCTGTTTAGGTGAGGGACGGAACTGGGCTGGCTACACTCTAAGTGTGCATGACCAAACCATCATGCACACTTTGCTTGTTCCCCACTGGCTGTAAGGACACAGCCTGGGTGCAGAACATGCAAAGTCTCCCAGCCCTTCTTAGAGCAACGAACCACGGCGCTCAGACCAATGACAATGCTGCTGTGAGGCAGCGTTGTAATCCGCTAGGGGAGTCTGGGAGCCTGTGTGCTTCCTGGTTCTGGCTTCCTGCTGTCGACCGAGGAGCCGAAGAGGACCGAAAGGTGGTGGCCGGCTGGCCTAATGGTGTTTTTTTAAAACATGTTTTCATTTACCCTGCTGCTCCCAGCCACCTCCAGTAAGTAGCGGCCACCACTGTCCACTTAGACCATGCTGACTCAGACCTTTTAAGTCAATGGGTATCATTCATTTATGCTGAGTGAGCCTACTAGCATACCTGTACTGCAGACATTGTTATTCTGGGCCTTCAGTCGCTCTGGACGGAGGATTGACTGTTGCTGGGGAGGTAACATTTTTGTTGCAATAAACAGGTTAAAATGGCAGCCTCAAGAACTAACATTTCAGCTATTACTCCTAACCACTGCTCTGCTCAAAAGAATGCACTGTGCAATTCAGGTGCAATTCAGGTTTGGGTTTATGGCCTACCAGTTCTAAAGTTTATCCGCCGCTACTGTTTCCATCTGTCAATGAAACAGGGATGTCTTCAAAGCAGTCACTTTGCATTACACAGAGTTAACCATTCGATATGTCACAACGAGAGCATATACCCTTATATGCAAATCTAGATTTCTTTTACAACAAGAGTATTTACCTTTAAATGCAAATATAGATTCATTTTACAACGAGAGCATACACCTTTAAATGCAAATCTAGATTTCTTTTATTTTTACTTACGTGGGATTTTGTTGAGCTGGTTCATAAACTTCTCCTTCATCTGTGAGAAGTCCCCCTTGCCTCCCTCGGGACCCGCTGCCTCGGTGGCATTGTTCAGCTGTGCGGACGCAGCGGTGGTTGCCGGCAGAGCCGCCCGGGCTTCAGGGTGACTCTCGGTCGACTTCATTTCCGACCCAGGAGAAACTGGTAAGAGGAAGGAGAGGAAGGTTTGAAAACAGTCCCAGCATTTCAGACACCAGGAGCAAGCTGCAGGGCGGAGACAAACCCGCAGTGATGGGCGCACCTGCTCCTGGACTAAATATTAATTCATTTGCATGGAAGCTCGTGTGGGTTCATGTATTATTTAATAGGCCACAGAGACGTGGTGGTTTTCTTCTCCAGAACCCAGTATGAGCAGTGGTTATTTTAGTTAGATTTCCCCCGCCAATATAATTCATTCTCAAATCCGAATCATTATTCTCTGCTATTGATTTGTTTTCGGCTTTAAACTATGACAGAAAAAATAAATTACATTTAGACATGTGTTGTTCACCTTATTTTAGAGCGAATATATTGCACTAGGTTAGATTAGCACATCAAGGTGTGTGTCATGGAATATACATTTTCTGGTGGGATGTCATAAAATATCACCTTCTATTGAAAAATATGCTTTGCTGCCCCGGCAGAGTATGTCAAAATCATTTGCATGACATGCCAAACAATTTCATGGCCAAACAATTAAAACTCCGAGCAAGGCAGCACAGCAGAGCAAGATTGCCATGTTGGAAGAAGTACAGTCATATTTGTCACCATACGCGATATGACAACTAGACATTATACTGTATTAAAAACATTTTTGTTGAAATAATTTGGGAAATTGACTTTTCTTTCTTCTAATGGTAACCTCCACGGAAAGGGAGAAATTCAATGTAGAAAATCTAGTGGGTGCTCCATTAATATTTAATTGTGTAAAAATATTTGCCTTCTAGTATATGCTTACATTTTACATTTTTTATAAAATATTTGTACTTTCATAAACCTTCAACGTGTGTGGGGTGACACTGATGTTGACATGCACGCAAAACACATGGCCTTTTTTTTAAATTGAAAGCCATGTAACAGTAATTGAAAGTCTACCTCTGTCTCGAGATTTAATCATTTTTTCTATCGTGTGCATGAAGCAATAGTTTACTGTAATGAAATAAAACAGTACGACGCGTAAAAGTCAGTGCCAGTTGAGAAAAAGATATAGAATTAACTAAGGCAAGTGCAAGCATTTACCCGCCACAGTCAAAGGGATATTTTGCATTTCGTTAGTAGTGAAGAGTCAAATGTACCTACCCTAGGGCTGTCACCTAGTATTGCCTTTGCATAGCAATCAGTCATGAAGTTACAGGGACACATTAAATGAAGACATTGCTGGGGGTCATACAACTCTTTTTCTACACATAAGTGCCTTAGAGGAGCAATCAGATGCCCAGTAAACTGTAAACATGTTCTGAGGAGTGCAAATAAACATTGAGGGGCGGGTGGGTAATCCAGGATAGAAAACATTGTATACAAGAGAAAAAATGCCAGAAACTGTAGGAAAGGTTTCTACTTTTTATTTACAGGTGAAAAGGCTTGTGAGAGGTAACAAATGAGCAGCAACACTCTACCACTCCACTTTTCAGCTCCGTCTGACGTTTTCTCCCCACCCTAAATTCCAAAGCTGAATATTCTAATTACCACATAGAACATCATAGACAATATAATTTGAATATACAACTAATGTACCATAGTACAATCATAAATCGTATTCAACATATACCTTTTTTTGTTAAATAGAAATAATAAAGAAAAGTGCAAAACATAAAATACAATTTAATATAAAACAAAGTTGGTAAACTTCTCCGGCAATTTGACAACTCTCTTAAAATTGCATAGCTTCACTTGGAACAGATAAAGTATCAGAAGTAATAAAGGTATTGGCGCAATTTTGCACAACTTCAACAACATTAGATTCATCAAATTCAGATTGTACCGATGAAGTTCTGTTTTGTACTAATCCCACCAGTTTGAGATTGTGTCCATAAAGTACTGTCTTTTTCACATGCAGAATGATTTGTGCTCAATGCTACATCACCAAAAACAACATAATCCTCCGCATCTTCAAATTTTCTTTGTTCACAAACATTTATTCTTGACCTGGTTTCCTAATAACATGAAACTCTTCTTCCGCCGTCCCTTCTTATGCAACATCAAAGCACTGCCTGTAACTTTAATAACTTGCTCATGTTCGTAAATCTGAATTCACCTTTATGAATGAAATCAGGTTCTTTAGCAGTTTTAGGTTTGGCATGATAAGGTTTATTGCTGGCTTGTTTTGAACATAAATTACTCTTAGTCCCCTAACACTTTTCCAAACTCAGTTTTCAACTTAGCATTCTTACAAACCTCCAGAGTTATAAAAGTATGGCCTTTTCTTCCCCTCATCAAATAATACAGAGAAATTCCTGTGTGAAGTATTGCAATAACTCCATAGTTTTTCTTTCAAGAACTCTTGAACGTTTATGTTATTGGCAAAAACAGATTGAATTCCTTCTTTCAAAAATGTATTGGCCCTGCCAACCTAACTATTGGCTTTTGGACAATATAACAGTACTCTTCAAGTAACACTGCCATTCAATTTTAAGAAGTGTGACTTTTTTGGGATGCAAATTGTACAAATCGCACCACATTGACAGACATCAATACTTTGGGAAATTCTTCAACTTGCAAAATGCTATTCAGAAATTAATCACCAAGCAAAGGTACAAATAAATCATGTCTCAACAATATTCCAATTTCAAAACCTAACTCATTCTACACTTGAGCAAAGCTTTGTAATTCTGATTTTAGCTTGCTACTGGGTGGCCATCTATTCACTACATATTGTTTAATTAGCATAAACTGACTGTCATCTTCACTCATTTCCAAATATTCAGTTTCTGAAATAGTACCACCACAATTATCAACTGTACCTTCAGCTGCATCAACACACTCATGTTGATCCAAGAAGTTTTCACCATCATCAGACTTTTGATACAGTCTGGAAATTAATCTCACCAATCTCGACAAAGCCTTTTCTCATTTTTTCACATCCATCAAATGAACTAAACGTTTATGATCAGTCATGAGAAAAAACACCTTTCACCACAATAAGTTTTTCACTTTTTCAACAGCCGAGACACAAGGCAAGGACTCCCTTTTAATGGTACTGTAATGTAACTTAGCATCCGTTAGCGCCCTTCTCCTAACCATCACAGTCTGACTAAAAACAAACCCAAATCCTAACAAGCTAGCATCAACTGTGACGAAGCATTTTCCAAGGGGATTAAAAGGTTTAACTGCAGGAATGTGAATTATTAAAGACTTAATTTTCTAAATAGTCTCATCCTGTTGTTCACTTCAAATAAAATGCTCACCCTTCCTCAACGGTTTATGCAATGGCTCTGTAAAAATCGCATAACCTTGTAAGAATCTTGCATAATACTCCTCTGAAGCTAATGCTAGAAAGGATCTAGGAGAATCTTTATCATAATGTTTATTGACCTCAGATATGGCAATCAGCAAATTTGTTGTAGGTTGAATGCCATATCCTGTGAGTTTGGTTCCTAGATAACAATTTCCTTCTCCCAAAGATTTACACTTATCTCTACTCACAGTCATTCCTCTACTTTCAAGAATGTGTAACACTTTGTCTAAGAACTCATTATGCTCTGCAAGTGTCTTAGCAAAGATTAAAATATCTTCTTGAAACGCTTGTACTACACACAAACCCCGGAACAGTGTTTCCATCAATTTTAAAAGCACACTGACCACAGAGACGAGGCCAAAAAATAACCTCAAATATATGTAGGTGCCAAATGAAGAAACAAATGTAGTGAGATCTCTGGACTCCTCCTAAAGCAATCTGATGATTTGCTGACTAGGAATCAAGAATTAAAAAATATTTGGCTCCCATGCTGGCTGCCAATACATCATGTATTCTAGGTAAATGGTGACAATCCGCCACAATATTTTTTATTCAATAATCTCAAATCAGCACAAAGACGCAACTCTCCAGATTTCTTTAAAGCTATGACCACGACCGATAATACCTTCGATACACAACATATCAAGATGTGCTTTAAGCTGATGACGAAAAACCGAGCAGTACTTTATGAACCTTATGTCAGACTGGAGATGCTTTCTTCTTAAATTTGATCTTGTATACAAATCCTTTCACCTGAACAACTTTTGAAGTGAAAACGGAACTGTGCTTGTCAATCACATTTTGAACATTAGTTTGTTGAATATTAACACTACTCAGTGGCATGACATGTCTCTTAAAGTAATGGGGCAATCTGTCCCAGGACACACTATCACATTCAACTTGCCCAGATCATACCTCCCAACTGTATCTTTACCATCAATAGGCACATACATTTTAGCTTGCATAATAAAGCCTTGAAATTCTAGCCAATCGTCAAAATATCCCAGCATCGCAATATCAAAACTTTCTAACGCCTTGGAATTTACATGCGTTTTCTTCACAATAATATCTTTCCACTAGCCTTTAAAAGTAATTTCTGACAAAGTAGTGATTGGTGACCCTGAATCAGCCTTAATGTCAATAGCCACATCTCCAATTTGGACTAAAGCAAACAGTGCCTTAAAACTAGTATGCACAGCATAAATGTTGAACTCCAAATCCGAATCAAACAAAGAACCAAATTATCAAGAGCATTTTCCTTGTTATCACCAGCGTTAATGCTAACATTACCAGTGGATTTTGTAGCTCTAGAAACATTCTGAAAATATCCAAATCTAATAAACGTATTACATTTCCTATTAATTGTAGGACACCCTGGGCTATTGCTAAGAGTGAATTTGAACAACATTTGAAACAATTTAAGTTTTTTCTGCTCGCATTTTTTGTGGCTTCCTTTTACTCTGGACAGTACACACTTGTGTACTCGCGTTATTTTCACTTAAAACTAAAGCCTTTGCTGACAATATAGATCTCTCAATGCTTTTAGTAATGCCCAACACTTCAGAAATCTTGGGATTACGGCATGCTAATAAGCGTTCTTGTACTTTTTTCTACTCACAATTAAACGCAAATTGATCTTTGTTGCATGTCAACTATCTCACCAAACTCACAATTGGGTCCTAAGACCCTAGAAGCAGAGATATATTCTTCTAAAGATTCTTCTCTATACTGTTTCCTCTTTTAAAAAAAAAACTATGATGTTCAATCTTCACATTTGGCTTACCTGTGAATTTTGTCTCTAATCTGCAAACAGCTTCTTTAAAAACATCCCATTAAGCATCCCCTGCCTCCGGAGCTGTAATTGGTTGCAAAAGATGAAAAATCTCAAGAGCAGTGCTACCCGAAAACTGAATAATAAGGCCAGTTTTCTTTCAGCTGAAAATGTTCTGCCATCTGTGGCGCCTAAATCATTTTCAATTTTCTTGAACCATTTTTTCCACACCAGAACAGGTTTACCTGGGGTTTGCAGAAATGTGTTTGTTGATTAAACACTTGACTGGTAGCCATAGCAATCCTCCCTTTGTGTGAATGGAATGGCAGCGTATTTGAACGGGACACTTGGGACAACCAACAAACCGCAAGTGAAGGTATCTGAGTAAAATTTGAACAACATAGGGGCATATTTACTAGCCCCTATTGCCATCTCAACGTCACTTTAAGTGACATTGTGATGGCGATAAGGGCATTGCCTTATTTACAAGGCAGAGTTAAGCCACTTAACTTGTTTAAACGGTGCCTTCTAAATAAGGCCCTGTTTCACGCTATGCTTAGCTTGAAAGTGGAGGGCAATGGGTGTTGCGGTGGGTGTTCCACCGTAAAACCCATGGATTCCGACGCTGCTTCCTAATTTCAAGGGAGGCGTAAATAGGAGGCAGCGCCGGAAATAAATCCAGGGGAAACCTGGTCTAATCCTGGCTCAATGAGGAGAAATGTTCCATTTATCCTCGTTTTTGCTGTTTTCATGTGTGCTGCATTGCGCAGCACACATGAAAACAGCAAAATACCCCCAAACAAGTCAGAGGTCAGCTTACTGTTAGCTAAATGTGAAATTGCTCTATTATGGGGCCGCAAGTCTGCTCCTACCTTGGCTGGCTGGTTGCGTAGCCTGGCTTATTGTAATACCAATTGCGAGATCTATGCCGGTCTACTGCCAGGTTCTTCCCATCCTAGAGACATTTGGGGTCCCTATAGAACATATGCAGAAACACTGCGTCAGGCCTCTGTCTCTCAATTAAACCATGGCATAGTTCTGGAAGGCTTTGGGTAAAGCGATCAACTTCGCACAATACCTGCACTATATGTTTCTCTTAACCCTCACGGAATGATGCTCTGTCTGTTGCTATGGTTTCTTATGTATGCGGACGCTTAAATGGGACTAAAATTGGACTACCCATTGCTAACTGCCACAATTCGCGGGAGGGGGTTGGCCTGTGGGACTGTGCTTTCTTTTTAATAAGTCACTATATTGCTGATATTACACAGCCTATAACATGTCTGTTTTGTGATAAGGATATGATGCTCTTTCACATTATTTTATCATTTTTTGTTTTCTTATTATTTGATGCTATGCCATTGACAGTGAACATGTTAGCCTGATTTGCCTTCTTTCATGCCAAAATGATAAATAAAGTTTAAAAACAAAAAAGAAACAGCAAAATGCCAATGATTGTTTATGTGAAGGAAGGTCCCTCTTCCTGCACATAAACAATAACTTTTTTAAAATGCCGTTTTGCAACTTCTGTGTGTGCTGTTAAGCAGCACACATAGAAGTTACAAAGCAGCATTTAAAGATAGGGACCTTTCTGTACATAAACAATCTTGCCCTGAACGCAGACACCCTTGCACTGTGGTGCAAGGGTGCCTGCGTTGGAGTGTGGCTGCTAAACGAGGGAAACGCAGGGCTGCACCATATTCTTGTAAGCCCTGTGTTTCAGAAGTGGCAGAGCGTGCCGTTAAGGCAAAGAGGCTAACGACACACTCTGCCACTTCTTTGTAAATATGCCCCACAGTATCTTAATTCTTGCATGGAGAATCCATGGGTGCAGTTTAACGAAATATCTCAACTCATTGGGCAAAAAAAACACAAAATATATTTGGCACACTGAACCACACTGTATTGAATAGTCAAGACTGGTATCAAACCTCTTCTATGGGCACAAATTCACTCATCGACAATTGTAGAGAAGAGAAAAAAAATGATGGAAACTATAGTAAAGGTTTCTACTTTTATTCACAGGTTAAAAGGCCCACAAGAGGTTAACAAATGAACATCAATGACCTTTCACTTCCATTTCCCCCACATACCAAAGCCCAACTTTCTAATTCCACCATAGAACAGTACAGACAATCTAATTCGAATATACAAATAATGAACTATAGTACAATCATGGATCCTATACAACAAAGATGTAGAACGATGTGTATATTTTCTAGACAGTCTATAAGCTTGTGCCAATGCAGAACAAGACATTTTGCTTAGAATTTGTTCTTTCAAAGGCACTAATTTAACTGAGTGATCCAGCCTGACACAGTTATCTACTAAGCTTATCAAATTTTCACACTACAGAGAATTTCAGCGATTGTAAATGTGTGTGCCTTGAACAATGTGTCGGGATTTGTTACATGAAAATGTAGTTAAGTATTAAGCATAGTTGGACAGAGGGCCCAAAGGCCCTTGAGCTTAACATTCTTTGATTACCTAAAATCTTCTCCTGTCACATTTCTAATGACTATACAAAAGAAAACCCCTCCAAAAAACTCCCTCTTTGTGCTCATCCATATACGCATTTATTACTTACGTTTTTGATTGGATTATACGAGGTTGGTGAAAAATAAAGCTATTTCTTGGCCAGACGTAAAGTGAAACCAGCTTGCAAAAATTAATAAACGTTAATGGCATTTAAATATAGAGATTTTTTAAATGCACAGAATTGTGTGCGCATACGCGTGCATATGAGCACACACACACACACACAATGTATTATATCATTTTAATACAGCGTTTCAATAGTTAATTGTAGCCCAAAAAAAGTTTAGTTTAGGTGAAATCTGGTATAAAAATTCCAACCAATTAAAAAAGAAACAAATTGCTCCTTTCTTGCAATGCCGGCTAAACAATTTGTTTATGTAAAGTTTATTTCATCCGAAGACTGCAAGTCATCTCAAAGCAGACTGCGGCACAGATCAAACCTTGAAGAAGATATTTTTATTTTTAATGTACAAAGAGGAGACTGTCCTTCGCAATCAGCGCTCGCAAGCACTTTGTGGTCATTAGGTGTGCTATGACAATAGCAAATGAGATGTACTGTGATCTTGCAAAGTATGATGCATAACTAAAATATACCTTAATTAAGGAAAGATTTGCTTTCCAGCCTGCTTGTCTTGCTTTTGGAATCCATTGGGATTAAAGTATTTGATCATAAAAGCTACTTCCCTTGCCTTACTAGAAGCTCAATTCCTCTGCATATTTTGAAGATCAAAGTAGTTATTAGCAAAGGTATGTTCCTTTAATAAGGAAAGCTGTGTGATGAGCTCCACATCTACTGTCCTTCCATATGCAGAGATTTTATACAAAGTAACTTAGACATTGGCGGTTCCAACCAATGTATCTTAGGCTTTAACACTCATAGCTTGTATTAATTATTTTCAAATACAGACTCTTTTTTAGTAATACTTTTATTCACAATGCTCTTACATTCCCTCCTGCACAGTTACCTAGTGCCCCCACATTATTGGACAGAATAATTTATATTTGTATTTGTTTGTGTTGTTCAGACTATTGGACTGGTGGCAATTGGGAATGGGTCTATATATGTCGTTGCTACCTTGCAGCATTTATGCAGCCAATGTGAGGTTCTATGCAAAGCAGAGCACCATGTGAATAGATCGAAACATTACTGGCTAGTTTTCCACCTCGTTCTTCTGTCTTCCAGCTCAGTCCTCCACACATCCAAATTGTATTTAGAGACCTTTTATTCAGAACTCATCTCCTCAAAACTCTGATTGTATTCCGAACAGAGGAATTGATGCCCTGCACAGACACATGTGTCTATCATTCCTACGGGTTCTGGACTGCACCTTTCTTTTAAATGACATATTTTAGCTGGTGATTGACCCCGTTTCAGATTTACATGCTTACATGGTGGCTAACATTGATATTCCTACTACGCCCCTATTGGTGCTCTAAATCTTTCAACTCTGCGACCTTCGTTTCATCTCTCTGTTCAAATGACGGAGCCTTGAGAACTTTGACTTTGATGAAGTAAGGTCATGAATTACCCAGGGTGCCTTGACACAACTACCTAAAAACTTAGCCTCCGGATTGAAAACGAGATTCTGAGATTTGCATTTGATTGCTCTGTAAAGCTACCCGCTCCTGAAATTCAAGCAGTAAAATAAAATGGCTGCTTTGCTTCCAAATTTTAAAGGCAACCACATCCCTAAGTAAACTCTTGCAATCGTAACATTTAATCGAAAAGAGAATAAAAGAGGAAGCGCCGGGCAGGCAGTGGAATGGCTCCCCCCCCCCCCCCCCCCGCTCTATCACATTCAGCCTCGAGCCACACTTCTTTATAAAGGAAGTGGGAATATAAAGTCATTAACCCTCGCTGACAGCCTTGACCCGGGTCTCTCATTGCCTCTGGAAAGGGGCGTTCCTGTGCCTTGCTGGAAATAAAAATTAACTCACTTGGAAAATCTTGATCAAGATGGAAGTGAATTCATCAATGTGAAATGGGGGACATTAGAAGAGTGTCGGATAGAACCTGTAATGTATTATCTCTCCAAGGGTTTAAATGGCCTGTGTTAATAATATGCATGTTCATTCTTCGTGCCATTAATGGCGTGTCCTATCTGTGCCGAATTATGTTTTAATGGGTAAGCCGCGATGAAGAAGGCCGCTGGTGTCGGCTCGGTGGGAGAGCCATGCTGGCATCCAAGGACCCGAAGAATGGAGTGAGTGCCTGTGATGAAGACGGCTCAGCAAATGAGTCTTTTGAAGGGTGACAAGGAGAGTTTCAAGGCATGCAGAGGTTTTCTCTGTTTAATGCACATGAAGTTGTAGGATATGAATACAAATCAAGTTGGTTTTCCTGAGCAAATAAAAATCCAATGCTAGGAAAATCCCGAGTTTTCTGTCGTGACAACATAGGTGTGCCACTGTGTGGAAATTAACCTTTTTTGTCACCTTGTAATTGAGTCTAATGCTTCATTCGAACCTAAAATGTCAAAGGGAATTAGGGCACATTTTATACAGCCTACTTTGGTAAGGAAAATTGTCCACTTTTTGATTTCATTTCATTTCATTTTCAGCATTTTCAGCTGTAACCTGTATCTAACATTAACAGAAATAATATGACATGTTTGAAAACCACACCTTTGCATGTGAAAATCTTGGAACTGCAAATCTGATGTTTGTCGTTACCCAAACCTGTGGTACTCATGGTATCAAACTTGAGAGGAAAAAAGGCTAAGCGGATCTGCAAACATGCAACACTGCCAAACACAGATCCCTGCAGTATAGGGAGTCTTCAGACCCAGATAACAGTGTATAAGAGTGATTGGCAAATCTCTCTTAAGACAAAGCCATTCATCCTGCGTTGTGTGGGAGTCAACAGACTTCCCGAGTCGTCTATGGATTTGAAATGTTCTCATAGAGGAAATATGATCTGAGCAATATTAAATATATATCTTTTTTAAATCCCTATGCCATTGTTTTTGTAATCATATTTACATTACTTTATTACATTCTACAACTATACCATGAAGAATGAGAATCTCCTTTTGTTTGTACTCAATAGCCTGGCTGTAGTCTTAAAAATTGTTAGCTGTGTCATCAATACGCGACTCCTAGCTCTGAGTGCACAACCGCACAGTCTGGCGCAAGGACTCTGTTGTCTGACATTTTGTTCTTCTATTCTCGAGAGTCACTTCCTCTAAAGGTCTGTAGGTGGTAGAAGCCCCCACTTGAAGGTACAGTTGACCTGATTCCTTCAGTAAACAGACTCCACATTAATTTAAAACCCGATCCAAATGAACGGTGCCAAAAGCGTTACAGGTCACAGTCCTTTCTTGAATCTCACTCCTTTTTAGTTGAAAGTGAGATAGAACACAGGTACCTGTAGTGTCCTGGGAATGGACACTAGGACCCTGAACTGGGCAAAGGGCAGGGAGGTCACCGGACACCACATCCGGTCAGGGTGTGGGGAAGGGCAGAAAGCAGGAAGCAGGGGAGCAGAGCAGACGTGGGCACACGAAGAGGAAAGATAATAAAGGTCACATGAACCATACCGAAAGATGCCGCCGCGAATCGAGCGTTGGGGAATCAGGTTAATGGACTATGATTTCACGATTGTCCACAAACCGGGGAAAGAGCACAACCCAGCAGACTACATGTCGAGACACCCATTACCGAATGGAGAAGAGAAAGCGTCAGTAGCAGAGGAATACCTCAACTTCGTGCTAAAACAAAGCGCGCCAGCACCCATAACACTAGCGGAGATAGGAAAGGAGACTGAGGAGGACGCCACGCTACAAATGGCCAAAGAGACAATGAGACAACAACGGTGGAGACACGTGAACAACAACTCCACGTGGAAAAGGGGAGTGAACAAAGAAGAGATACTTGCATTGCAGAAAATAAGTGAAGAACTGTCGGAAGCAAGCCAAGGCATAATAATGCGAGGCACCAGGATAGTGATACCGTATTCACTACGGCGCCAAGTAGTCAACATCGCACATGAATCGCACAGAGGCATCGTTGCAACAAAGAAACTGCTGAGAGAGAAAGTATGGTTCCCTGGGCTAGACCGTCTAGTGGAGGACACCATCGCGACCTGTCACCTCTGTCAAGTGACAGGACAGCCAGCAAGGCGAGAACCACTGCACATGTCAGAACTGCCAAGAGCGGTATGGACAACATTAGCAGCTGATTTCTTTGGACCGCTGGATACAGGAAATTATCTACTGGTGGTCATTGACGAGTACTCCAGATTCCCCATCGTGAGGCCAGTCTCGTCAACGTCAGCAACCGCAACTTTACCGATCTTGGATGATATCCTTGCAGCATGGGGTTCCCCAGAAAGTTTAAAAACAGATAACGGTCCCCCATTCTCAGGGGATGAATTCAGAGGATTCATGACATACCTCGGAATTCAACATAAGAAAATAACGCCGCTGTGGCCCCAGGCAAATGGCATGGTCGAAAGGTTCATGGGGAACATTAAGAAGGCGGTTCAGAGAGCAAAACTGTCACAGATTTCGCTAGGCCAAGCACTCTGCCAAGTGCTACGCGACTACAGGAACACACCACATGGCTCCACAGGAAAATGCCCCGCGGAGTTAGTATTGGGGAGGACAAGCAGGACAAGACTCCCGCAAGTAGAGACAACAACAACATCAGGGCATGAGAGCATAGCAGACAGAGACAAGGAGGCAAAAGAAAGAATGAAAGAGTATGCGGACAGCAGACGAAATGCCACCACGTCACATCTACAAGAGGGAGACGCCGTGATAGTGCGACAGCGACAGCACCGGAAGTCTGACAGCACGTTTTCACATGATCCACTGACAATAACTAAAGTGAAGGGAACGATGATAACGGCAGAGTCAGGACGGCAAAGGATCACGCGAAACAGCTCACACTTCAAAGGACTGAAAGAGGAAGTGAAAGAGGAGCAAACACCAAGCACAGAAGAAACAGCAGAGCGGGAACGCCATGACACAGAAACAGAAGGTGACCGGGAGACAGCAAGGGGCCAGGACATAGGGCAACGGCCAAGAAGAACAACAAATAGACCGAAAAGACTAATAGAAGAAATGTGATACACCCATTCGATGTTCTATCTATGTTATCAAAGTATCATTCACCAACTTGCGCATTTTGATTTTGTGACAAAGGGGGGAGATGTAGTGTCCTGGGAATGGACACTAGGACCCTGAACTGGGCAAAGGGCAGGGAGGTCACCGGACACCACATCCGGTCAGGGTGTGGGGAAGGGCAGAAAGCAGGAAGCAGGGGAGCAGAGCAGACGTGGGCACACGAAGAGGAAAGATAATAAAGGTCACATGAACCATACCGTATCCTGTGTATTCCTTGCGGCGCTGCGATACGACAGTACCCTTGAGACATGGGGGTAGATTTACATGCCCCTTGCGTCATTTTTGCGCCGCAGTTGCTTCACTTTTTGTGACGCAGCAGCAGTGTAAAATTTCGGCCCATTTACAACGTGACGCATCTAGGGAGATGCGTCACGTTGTAAAGCCCTGCGTCACATTGTACCTGCGTCAGGTATAATGTATGCAGGGTGGGCGTTCCAATGCATAAAAGCCTCGTATGAGTGACTCAGTGAAATCTACAAGATTTCACTGTGCCACTTCTAGGATGCCACTGCGTCAAATTCATACGCCTGCTTGAAGCAGGCGTAAGGAGTGAGGCAGCACAATGAGGATAGGCATCCCCCTGCATTGCTGCAGTTGCGTCATGCTTGCGACACAACTCCAGCAATGCGTGACTTTTGCGTCAACAGATGCGTCAGAATTTCTGATGCATCTGTCAATCCTTGCGCCATATTGTAAATATGGCGCATCCATAGTGGCGCAAGGATTTCTCAAAGTGGTGCAGAGAAAGTGACGCATCTTCACAGATGCGTCACTTTCTTGTAAATCTGCCCCATGATGTGTAAATGGCGCTCTCCATACATTTGAATGCTGGAAGAATGGCAAGCTTTTTGGACTTTTTTAAGGGTGCAAATCCTACAAATTTAACTGACAATAATCCTTCATCACCAAGCCCTGGGTGTTTCGATCAATGGAACTCTGGGTCTCTCGACTATTCAATTATTTTGTTTTTTATTCTGCTGCTGGAGTACACAGGCTAATGCTGGATTTTCCAAGAACTGTTCCTGATCTAGCCACAAAGCAACATAATTGATATCATTGGCGTCATTGAGGTGGAATATAAAAGCCATCTGTTTGCTGTTTAATTCATTCTCTGGCTCGCAACCAATGTGAATTAACAATCCGATTACCAACTAAATAGTTCTTCAGGTTGTTCTAGATTTACAGCCAAAGAGCTTTTTTTTTTAACCAATCCCTGTTTAGTAGCGTGCTGCATCATTGCAATTTCAATAAAGATTGTTCGACAAAAAAATGAAAAATGACCCATCAGTGTGGTGTAAGGTCATGTGATGTCACTACCTCTGATGTCTAAAGCCAGAAGGGTTAATATGCCCAGACATCTTTCATATGGTTCTCTGTCTAGTGATCATGCTGCTCCTCATCGATGAGGCCTAATAATGCCAAAAAACATCTCGGATTGCATGTGCTTTTGTAGAGCAGCAAAGTGACCCATTAGTTTTGGGTTGAACATTTACCCTGAGGTAGCAATAGGACTGTAAACCATATTGATGGTCTCTTTGCATAATCTGGCTAAAAAGAATGACATATAATTCAACCCAAAGCAACTCCCACCGAGTCAACAGCTTGGCATCCCTAGGTAGGGGGTTGTGATATTTTGGGATTTTATTGTTTAATTCACAGTGATGTTAGATCATTATTTGAGGCTTTCTGTATTTCTCCAATTAGGAAAATACAAAAACTGGAACAATAAAGGGTACTTCCAAACACAAACTGTAGGCTGACATGTGATCTGTAAAGGCTAAACAGCTGGGAACACTTTGCCCCATTTCAAACTGAGCATATAACCTGAATTGGGTTAAAGAACTACGCCCTGAATGGTGAGTGTAGATAGCAACTTGTGCTCTGTCTAAAGTGAGAAATCATATATTGGTAATATCTGAGGGGTTATGTCAAAACTGTGGTTTTGATCCCAGGATCGAGACTTTGGTCGACTGATAGTCACGGAAAAATATTTGTCTTATTACAAAATTATAAAGAGAGGAGTAACTTTAGAAAGGGTCCGGAGAGGGCAAATAGTCAATGTTGCTGTTATAAAGAATGATTATAAAGAGTGATAAAATAGAAAATATCTAGGCAGTGAAACAATTTAAAGGTTTGAATAGTTGGATACCATTGTAATAGTTAGCCTGTGGGGTATTATGGATCTAAGCATGATAGCTTTCAAAAGGGGGGAAACAGGCAGTAGGAGACCTTGGGGACATTTTCAGTTGATTAATCATGAAAGGTTTCTACTGGATCAAGTTGTTGAAATTATTTGGCGACTGAACACTGGAGATGCTTTTGGTCAACAGCTCTACATAATTGCACCAACCACCAATGAACAGTTAAGGGGATGTAGCGGGGATGAACAGGAGGATTCTCTACAGCAACTTATTTGTTGCTGAAAACCAATATCCAAGTTGTAACCATGTGTAATTGATAATCAAGGAAGTTATTTAGTTTGCTTTTAGAAGATATGTCCATAACTTGATAAACATTGCGTACACTGTGTTTACCCGGACCTCCACATGATCCAAGCAATGTCTTACCCTATATGGCCAAATTACCTGTAGGACAGTATTGGCTGGGTGTTAACCCTGAACCGGTAAGCCCTGGCACAGTGCAGAAACATCCAGCCTGTTCTTTGCAATTATCAGTTAACTGCACAAAAATGGGAACAACTTTGCAGACCAAGTTTTCATGAGCATTAAAGCTCCCGTTTACCACCATCTTTGAAGTGGGAAATGGAGTAGGGGGCTATGAGAAATGGGATGAGGTGAGAAGTTGGTATGGAAGGATGTCAGGGGGTTAGGCCACACTTTTATTGGCAGGGAAGAGCCTTCCAAGAACCTGCACCATTGAAGAGAGTTGGAAGGGAGTCAGTGTCTGTTTGTGCTCAAACGCAGCCTCTGCTCAATCTGCATAAGGTATAGGATGGACTTTCCAGATCGGATAATCTGCTCTGGTTTTCCAAAACCTCAAAAATCTGGGTGCCGTAACACAAGCCAGTTGTAACCGTGCAAGTGGTATAGAACCCAGGGATACCGCTAGATCGACAGGTATCAGGGCCATATTAAGTTGCCCTTTCCCAGACATAAAATCCATGAACAACCACCACAGATTTTAATCATAGTTATTTGAAGGCAATTAGAGGTCCTGCGAAATTTAATGTTAAATGCAAGTTAAAATTAAAAAATGTTTCCACTTGAGTATTGAGAGTTCAATGATCCCATCCCGTTGACTGAATATTAACTGCAACTTTGATACATGTGCAAAACCCAGATTGATTTGAAGTAGATGCATTTTCAATTATTCACCTCCCATGAGTGCCCTAGATGGCATTGTTTACTCTGAAGTGGGTTCATGTTAAGAAAATAAAACATTTATAAAGTGTCCAATTATTACAAAGTGCAACTCCTCTGGCAAGTAGGATAACTACCTCCCTCCAGGTCATTGCGGTTTCCAGTACTCAACTTAATCTGATAACCTAACGCTTTCTGAAATCTGCAGTCTTGTTTAGTTTCCATTCAATGCATTAACCCCTTCAGTGCCCGCCCCTTTCCCCGCCCTGTGCCGGCCGTTGTATTAGCGGGCGGGGTTTATGACGAGCTGGTCTCGTCATGGGCACAGCGCCACCGCGGCCCATGACGAGACCAGCTCGTCATGGGCATTGAAGAGGTTAAGACTAGCACGAGTAGAGGTTTCTTAATTAGGGCTCCCCCCTTCCCCAACTGCTTTGCAACTCCTGTTGTAGTTTCAAAGTGTAACTGAGAGTACAAATGTACTATATAATGTACATTAAAATGCTGCCTCACACTCGTAGGTAGCGACGGTCAGGCAACCAGGTTCTTCCTGAAGGTCCAATGTGCATGTGACAGGAATGATGTGATGACATCGGTCTTACTGCTGTACAGCCCGTCACCTGCACTCCAGCGGGTGGTGTAGCTGAGCAGACAGAGGCGCAGCTGATTAATGCAGCCTCAGGCTTTGATTGATGAAGCCCTGTTTCAGGCTTCATGTCACCTATCCCAGAAGTCTTTGCACTGATCGTCTATTGCTGCCAGGCTCTGCCTCCGTCGGGAGGAAGGAAGGACTACAGCAGGCAGTGGGTGTGGACATTTTTTCAGTTGCAGTTTTGCTGCTGAGCAAAGAAAGAGGCTCTTTTGCCAAGTCTCATTTATAGACAGCGCCACTCAAAACAATTTAGTTGTGAAGTGAGCAGCAGCACAGAGCCAGTGCTGTAGGTGAACTGACCTGAGCCATCTACAACTGGCAGCCTTCAGCGCCCAGACTGGAGTACGTCAGGTCAGGCGTAGAAAATAAAATCAGCTCTCACTGCTGAAGTTTTGCCACATTGTCAGATTCAGCCAGCTTGACCCCAAAGCCCTCCACTAGCGATGTGTGATGGATTGCTGTCTGACTGTTGTATTGTAGCATTCTGCGCCCTCCATTCTGCCACTTACCTTTCCACATTGGTAATTGGGACTGTGTACACTGCATTGGCAGAATTGATCTTTCAAGTGCAGCTTTCACGCGTTCATGCTTACAGAACAGGAATGGCTGATGGGTCTTCAGTGACACAAAAAAGAGCCCAGACAAATAATTAAACTATTGCTGTTTCCGGACTTAATGGTACACTACGCCTCCTGCTGGAACAATACCCATGATTCAAGGTAGCAGTCAAAGGCGCTACACAGTAAGTCATGAGAGCACCCTTAAATAGGTTAGGTGAGCTAAGGATGTGTGCTGTACATAAACTTCCAGTGTTTGATTTATAGACTATATTGTTGCTCAATCCTTAATAAGAATATAAGCCACGCATAGAGTACATTTGACTGTTGACGTGCCTCTTAGTTCCCTAACGCCATTGTCATAGGAGGGTTGGGTGGAGTTCATAAAATCTTTTAAGATGTTTTTAAAAAAAACATCATATGCTTCTCAATGGAGTAATATAATCTGGTGTACTAAGGTGAAACACTTCTTTCTACATGTTAAAGAAATACGCTTTTTCGAATTTTGAAGAGACTTTTATTTTTACATGAGGTTTGTTGAAAGTTTGCATGCCAAAGGTATTCATGGCCTGGCTCCTGCATGGGATCCTAGACCCAAGTCAGACCCTTGGCTCCGTTCTTCCCATTAATTTGTTGACTTACCCACCTATAAAGATGTAGGAACCAGAGGGAAATTGGGCTGAAAAGCATGCCATTTTCTCTGTTAAAAAGAAAATCAGTGGCTGCAGCTTCATTAGGGCATTGGAGCGCCGGCACGCTGCTTTCTCGTAGTGCGAGAAGCAATAAATAAAATGGTATCTTAAATACCATTTTATTTTCTGCTGCTCGCACTGTGAGAAAGTAGACGGCAGGGGTATGCCTGGTTAGGGGCAGGCGGGAGCGTATGACTGGTTGGGGGCTGGAGGGTGGGTGGGTTCAGGAGGAGTGGTTTGCACCGCTCTGAGTGCCCTGACTGCTTGGTCGGCCCTGGGCTGACCAAAGCAGTCATGCGCACTCTACATTTTCTCTATGTAGGCAGCCTACATAGAGAAAATGGCGTCCCTACTGGTGCCCGGATGCGCGCCGTCCGGGACTCCGCTCCAATAACAACGCTGCCATTGTAGCGTTGTGATTGGCTTCCAGGAGAGGAAGCAGCTGCAGCATACCTATCCCGGGTTCTGTTCCTGTTCAGAACATAGGACCCCGGCCAAGGAGCAGAGGCGTCACTGACCCGGTCAGGTAAGTTTTCTTTTTTATGTTACCCCTTCCTCCCGCGCGAACACCCCACCCCCGCGAGTATTGTGAGCAGTGACTGAAAAAAATCTGAGGGGGAACAACTCCTTTCTCCACCGGCGCCCCCAAAATATGGAATATGGCCTCGCTTGCATGGTGCAAACTGGGGTATGGGTTTATGCCCCACAGCTTCCAAAGTTCACCAGCTACCATTGACTAGCCCACCTGAAAAAAATAACTTGTCAGTTAAAAGTTGAGGTCCGGAGAAAGGGATCCTAATGACCTAAAATCAGGCGATCACCATGGCAAAAATTGAAAAATGCTGTTTGCACACTCTTCAAGTAAACTCTGTCAAACGTACAGCTGTAACACTGATTTGATAGTTTATCGTAAGCATTATTGGCAATATTTACAAGACAAAGGTCTCAACCTGATGCCAAATATCATACTGTTCAATACTCATGTTTGAGACATTTTATAGCATAGCAGACACATGTTCAACTGAAAATTAAATTAGGTCGACACCAGTAAAATGAGTGAGATAAAATGAGCTACAGTTTTCAAAAACATACTTCGGGCCACATTGAGCAGCGAGATGATTTTGTGAATGTAAATCTCATTTTTGTGGACTAACAAATGATCTGTATAGCTTCTGGCTTTCCATGATTCTCATCTTATGACTAATGGTTCACAAGAGACAAACACTAGAAAAACAGGCCCCAGAATGATAGCTTGGGCTTTTGCACGCTTAAAGAAGCTCACACGAATCAATGGAAAGCAATTCAATTACAGAAGTCAAGTCAACAGCAATCATCATTGCAGAGAGGGTGGCAGGGCATTCAAAAACAGATGCATCTACTACCCTGCTTAAAGAAATTCAATGTCCTACCTGGATGGTTTCCTAAGAATGGCATTGCTAGAACTAGGACAACATTGGCCAACTTATGTTCTCCATTTTTTATCTTGATATTTATGGGATTGTGAAAGTAAGAATTGAGACTCATCTCTGGGATTAGTTTCTCCGTAATGTCTGATATTGATATATATATGTATATATATATATATACATATATATATACACATATAAAACTGGAAAAATCTAAGCTTACAGGGACATTATAGTTAGGCTGACATTTTACTTGTACAAAACCAGAGAAATTCATAAATTATAATTAGATGAGCTAACTATAACTGTCGCCCACCGAAATGTACTGCTTATGACCTCACATATTACATCACTCATGACATGATCAGTGACATCACTCATTACATCACTGATGACGTCTCATGCGATTAAGTAATGGTGTCCCCTTTGCTGTCCCATGGGTTAGGTATGCTCGCAATGGGGGGGAGGGCAGTCTTTTTGCTTTCTTGGTCCCAGACTATGTAACCCTCTTTCGGCCTGTCTAATTTGCTGCACCTCCCTCTCCAATTTTTGCAAGGAACTTAAGACGTCTCTGTTTAGCTCCTATCTGACTGATTTACCAGTTCTCTAAGCACTAAGACGCTATGTTGGGGTAGTCATGCACTATGCAAGAACTCTATAATAATAATCATCTTAAAACTTAACATAGAAAAGTCTCTAACTGACAATCAAGCAGAGGGAAGCTGGGGGACCATCTACATCAGTGACAGCAACAACAATTCCCGGCTAGAAAGTTCCCTCAGAGTTACTGACTACTACAACAAATATGGCTCCATAGTTTTCAAGAATAGGCATGTATTACATGGACCTTAGTGTTGTTATAACTGCTGGTACGCAGTTTGTTATAGCCATTCAGAATGCTGCAAAAAAATCATGCATCCTAACTTTTACCCCTTTTATATTTTTTGCACATTTCTCAGTTCACATTTTTCGAATTCCTCCTGTCCTAGTTGTCATTTTTATTACAATAAAAAGAGAACATTTTTTACAACTTTACAAAACCACCCAAAAAATATAATTAAAAAACAAAACAGAAAATCATGTCACCAGGAAATACAGAAATATCATTGGATAATACACATTTCAACTAAAACAATAAGATCACACCCATTTATCCATCTTGAACAGTCTTTAAGAGGAGTTCATAGTGAGCAGATTAACGCAATGCATTATATGTCACAAGAAATTGTCAAGGGGTACAAATAAAAAATATTCTTGAAGGACTATGTTCATGCTTTACTATTTGAAACATACCAAAGCAATAGTTTAAAAGCAGCAAGAAGGCAACGCAAGGCTGAAGGACCCTCAACTTCAATAGCAGTAACAACAACACCGGGGGAAGAGAGTCCCTTCAGAGGTTCAATCTCAACTTCAAGATTTGGCTCCACAGATTTGACGGATGGCATCATGCTGCATGGATTGTGGAGTTGGAGTGAGTGCTGGAGAGCAGTCCATAACAGCCCTTCACAATGCTGCATAGAGTCATAAATGTTGATTTAAAAAAATATATTTTTGGCCCTTCATAGTTTACATTAGCAGGCATTTTATTATCTTGTAAAATGGGTATCTAATATGTATGTGTTATTCATTTTATTATCTTCTCATTTATTATAACACTCCTTACATATAACTTATATATAACTTCTCGCATAGACAAGTCAAAGCATTCCTCTACAAATAAATACACAACTAACTTTTGCCAGTTATCATTATTTACTTATTCACTTTTTAAATACAAGTCAAGTAAATACAAGTCAACAGTCTGTGTTTAAATATTCTAGTTAGTGCATCAACAACATATACAAACATACTCAGGTTTTTAGACCACACTGTGTTAAATTGTGTAATCTCTTTTTCAGAACTATCAACTGTAATATCTGTGTCCTGTTCTGCAAGTCCAGGTCTTAACAACTTCTAATTTTCCCTAGAATTCTGCTCAGGACCAAAGGAACAAAACAGCACATCAACACAAACCTTTTCTACATCTGCCACAGTACCATGAAAACATGCTCTATTCATTTCTCCTAAACATAAAGCAGGAGTCTTGATATAGTACAGCCTCCTAATAAAGTTTGCATTGTTGAGTGGTGTACAGCTGACATCCTAAAAGGATTAAAGATGCTTTGGCACACTTTGTTTGATAAGCAAGCTAGTCAGTGTCCCTGCAAATTTGTATGCTTTCTAATCTTGCAAGGATCCAATCCTTGGAAGTACTTAGTTTTGGTTTTAAACTTTGCCTTGGAACGATATGTATAAAGTTGTTTAACATATCAATGGATTGCTGTTGAATACTGCAAACTCTACTACAATTCCATTTCTATACAGGTGCCTGACTCCACCTTCTTTGTTCTCCAATAACTGGTTCTACATTTGTAGATACCATCACCTCTTTCGCTATAGGAGTTCCATTCTTCATTTCATAACATCATCCTCTGTAATCAATAGCATGAATTAATCTATTATTGTGGACATAGCTTTCTTCAATTAAGAAAGACTCTGTACTAGAAGTATGTATGCATTCTCCACTAAAAACTATACAAAAGTGACTTTTATTCACTAATCTTTTTTCTGGTTTTGTCTCCTCATGCACAACACCATTTGTCAAGAGTCTACATTATATTTATAATCAAAATAAAAAGCTTCACCTTCAAAGCAAAGGCCTTATCAACTACTTTCTCAACTCGTTCTTTGTCTTTCACTGCATGTCTCCTTCTTCTATCCTTCTATCCTTCATATTTCTTATTAGATTTATAACTTCTCTACTATGAAACATCCTGGCTCTGATTTTCTTAAACTGCTTCTGTCTCCTGGTTAAGGAGTATCTATCTTTGTTACATTCATTCCTGTCCTTGTTATATAGATTTTGTTCATTGTTAATATTTCTCATAGTTTG
This sequence comes from Triturus cristatus, assembly GCF_964204655.1. Lineage (NCBI taxonomy): Eukaryota > Metazoa > Chordata > Amphibia > Caudata > Salamandridae > Triturus > Triturus cristatus. The sequence continues at coordinate 623,235,515 of NC_140585.1, forward strand.
AATTTTATTTTCAGATACTGTAGTTGCTTCTGTTCCTTTTTCCTCTGAGGTTTTGTTGGCAATCTGTCTGTAATTATGCAAATATTGTTACGTAAAAAAAAATATATATTTGAATATTTTTTCTAGCCAATGTACCAACAACTTTACTACTAGCTTACACATAATACAAAACTGTTTTTATGTTATGTTGCAGTTTTACATCTACAAATCAACCTACCTACATAACTACAAGCACTTACTTCAATGTACCAAACCCAACCCAAAACACAAAATGTAATTTATTACTAACCTTTTAATATTATGGCACCCTCTCCTACAACACACAGCTGCACCATATCTCAGTTCTCACTTTTACACAGTAAAAACACCACTTTATCCCTTACATACTCAATTTTAAAATAAACATCAACCAAAGTGTAAAAGTAAAAACAGTGTCCCAATACTTTAAATCCAAAAATACAGCATAAGAGCAATTTCTGTGCCTCTCTACCACCGTGTCACCTGTAAATTTAGTGTTTATATACTTTTCTACTTAGATGGGTTGCGAAACACTGCATATAGAAATCTTCACATTAATCTGTATCCCAGCATATAGCTCACTAATTCTTCAGAGTAGATCCAAACAAAGTGTGTGTGACAGGTTACATATATTACCAGATGGTTCTAAAAGAGTACAGATTCCTCGCAAAAAATTGTAAATACATGTGTTTCTGGTTGAGTACAACAATACCCCATGGATGATTGGATGAGTGCATAGATAGTGCCTATGTTATTCCCTCAGAATATAGGTAGTGCCTGCATGATTCCCTGCGTATTTAGGTACTACATCAGTGGTTTTATATCTGTATAGTTAGTTCCTGTGTATTCACATGACTATATTGCTACTATCTGGGTGACTGGATGAACTCATGGGTGTTGCCTGCGTAGTTCAATGAGTACCTAATTAGTGCCTGTGTGATTGGAAGAGTGCATGTGTAGTGCCTAGGTGATTGAACAAGTCTTGATATCACACTTGATATATCATTGCATACATGGCCCTCTAAGAGCATACATTGCTCTGTTACTCAGCATGCACATGCATCAGTAAGTTTCTAAAACTGAAAATAACAATTTGTACTTTTTCAAAGCACAAAACCTTTTCTTAATGGCATACCAACATCATTTCTCAAATATTTCTTGTGTCTTTAAAAACATATATTCAGCATTTCTCAAAGAAAGGTTACACGCCAAGTGAAGGTAGCAAAAGAACTCAGAAGAGACATTCTGCACTATTAACCCTCCTTAATTTCAAACATAGCATGTTTAAAGAAATACACCATCCTCATCATATACCTGAATTTTTCAAGAGCTTTAAAGAACATAGATCACTGTGTAAACTTATATGTGATTTCATAGTAGATGTACACCTTCAGGCCATCTTTCCAAAAATATCTAGTTTTCTGCATCTTTAAATAAACTCAAGTATCACATTGTACATATAAATATCTGCAACTAGAAAAAACATATCTCACCATATCACATATGCAAACCACTCATATAAGTTAAAAATCACATTGACAAACACTTCCTAATACATACCTAACAAGTAATCAATCAATCAATCATTCAGGGGAATTGTAAGAGCGCTACTCACCCGTTAGGGTCTCAAGGCGCTGAGAGGGGGGGGGCTGCAGATCTGTTAGCCGAAGAGGCAGGTCTTGAGGGCCTTCCTGAAGGTGTTCAGGGAGGGGGCACGTCTGATGTCTACTGGTAGTTCGTTCCAAGTCTTGGCTTCAATGTGAGAGAAGGATCTTCCGCCTGCTCTGGCTCTGTGGATGCACGGAGTTTCGGCCAGTGCGAGGTTGGAAGATTAGAGGTTCCTTTTGGGTACATGGAAATTGAATCTGTCGTTGAGGTATTTGGTCCATTGTTGTGTAGGCATTTGTAGGCGTGAGTGAGGATTTGAAGGGGGCTCTTTTCTCCACAGGGAGCCAGTGGAGTCTTCGTAGGTGTTGGCTGATATGTTCGTGCCGGGGGATGCCGAGGACGAGTCTGGCGGCGGCGTTCTGTATGGTCTGGAGTTTGCAGAGTAGGGACTTGTTGAAGCCGGCATAGAGCACATTTCCATAGTCCAGTCTGCTGGTGATGAGTGTGTGGGTGACTGTCATCCTTGACTCAGGGGGGGATCCATTTAAAGGTCTTGCGGAGGATGCGGAGGGTGGTGAAGCAGCTGGATGTAACGGCGTTGACCTGTCGGTTTACGGTGAGCGATGAGTCGAGTACAATTCCAAGGTTTTTGGCGTGGTCTGAGGAGGTAGGTGGGCTTCTGAGGGTGGTCGATCACCACTTGCTCTCCCATGCTGAAGGGGTGGTTCCAAGTATGAGGACTTCTGTCTTCTCAGCGTTGAGCTTCAGGCAGCTGTTGGTCATCTAGACTGCGACGTCTTGCATTCCTGTCTGGAAGTTGAGTTTGGTGGTGGTGGGGTCTTTGGTGAGGGAGAGGATGAGATGGGTGTCGTCGGCATAGAATACAATTTTGAGGCCTTGTTGTCATACGATGACTGCGAGGGGGACCATGTAGATGTTGAAGAGGATCGGGCTCAGTGATGACCCCTGTGGGACTCCGCAGGTGAGTTTCGTGGGATCGGAGAGGAAGGTTGGTAGACTGATCCTTTGGCTTCTTCCAGTGAGGAATGATCGGATCCAGTCCATGGCTGTTCCTTGTATGCCGGCTTTGTGTAGTCTGGCGACTAGTGTGCAATGGGAGACGGTGTCGAAAGCCGCTGATAGGTCAAGTAGGATGAGGGCTGCGGAGTGGCCTTGGTCCAGGAGGGTGCGGATGTCATCTGTGGCGATGAGCAGGGCGGTCTCGGTGCTTTGGTTGCTTCGAAATCTGTATGGGGACAGGTCGAGGACAGAGTTCTCTTCGATGAATCAAAACAGTTCCCTGTTGACTGTTTTCTCTGCAACTTTGGCTGCGATGGGTCGGTAGTTCTTGAGGTCAGTGGGGTCAGCTGTGGGTTTCTTGAGCAGGGACCTGACTTCTACGCGCTTCCAGTCATCCTGAAAAGGTGCCTGTTTTGTGGTTGGGGTTGATGGTACGTTGTAGTTCGGGTGCGATGGCGGCCGCGGCTCTGTGGTAGATGTGAGGAGGGCAGGGGTCGGTGGGGCCCCCGAGTGGATGCCTTTCACAGTCGAGGCGGTGTCTTCGGTTGTGATTAGAGTCCAGTTGGAGATGGTGGGCTGGCTGGTGTCTCTGGAGGCCGGCTGTGGCGTTTGGTGGATGGCTGACGAAGTTGTCGTATAGGTTTTTGAGGTGGAAGTACGTTCCAAGCTTGTCGCAGAGGTCCTGGGATGGGTGATGTCTGTGGCTTCGCTGTGTGGGTTGGTGAATTCCTGAATGACGGTGAAGAGTTCCTTGGAGTTGGTGGAGTTGGTGAGGATTTTGTTGAGGGTGAAGTTCCTCTTGGTGGTTCTGATTTGCTTGTGGTAGTCCATCATGACGTCCTTGTAGGTGGAGTCGTTTTCAGTTTTCATGATGTTTCTCCAGTTCTTCTCCAGGGTTCTGCAGGTGCACCTGGCTTCTTGGAGATTGGTGGTGAACCAGGCAGCTTTCCTGGGGTGCAGTTTGTCAGGGTTGCGTAGCAGGGCACGCTCATCTGCGCAGTTGGAGATCCAAGTATGGAGTTCTCTGGCTGCAATGTTTGTGTCGGATGCCCAGGTGTGGTTGTCTCGGGTGAGGATGGAGTTAAGTTGTTCATCGGTAACCTTGCTCCAGTTCCTTCGTGGTGGGCGTGGGGATGGTTTGGGTGCCTTGGGTTTGTTGACGGCGAAGTGTACGCAGTGGTGGTTGCGTTGTGTGGCTGAAGTGGACGCTGTTACCTGCCGCGAAGATGGGGTCAAGGGTCCACACTGCTCTGTGGGTCGATGTGGTGAGGAGTTGAGTCAGATGTTTGCGAGGTTGTCACGAAGGATGGTGGAGTTGGGGTCCCTGGGGTTGTCGAGGTGGAAGTTCAGGTCTCCAATGAGTATGTAGTTCATTGAGGTGATGCTGTGGGGGGCGATGAAGTCGGTGATGGTATTGGCGAAGGGTGTCCGGGGGGTCTGTAGACGAGGGTTCCTCAGAGTGTCACGTTGGGGCTGGTCTGGATCTGGGAGTGCAGGTGTTCAGCAGAGGGGAAGGTTTCGCTGTAGGTGGTGAGGCAGAGGGTGCTCATTTGGGTGATGGTGAGGCCCCCTCCCGGGTGGTTGGGGCGGTCCTTCCTCTGGATCTTGTATCCATCCAGGATGGCGGTGTTGATGTCGGGGATGGAGGAGGCGTTTGCGCAGGTCTCGGTGAAGAAGGCAATGTCGGGCGAGAGTAAGTCGAGTAGGTTCCAGATTTCTATGGCGTGTTTGTGTACGGAGCGCATTGAGGAGGATGCATCTTAGGGAGTTGCCATTGCTGGCGTCGGTGGTGTTGGAGGCTGGGGTCGTGGTGTAGGTGTGGCGGCAGTGGAGGCAGGAGAACTGGCCGTGTGTCATGTCCGGCAAGGCCTGTTGGCAGACTCGGAGTCTTCCAGGGTTGAGTGCGTGGACGGTGGTGGTGTCGTAACGATGGATGGCTGCAGATCCAGGGTTCCTGGCGCTCTGGTCACGGACGGGCACAGACAGGCTTGCGTTAGGCGTGCCTTCGGTGCACCAGCGGCACAACCGCACATCGGTTGCCATTAAGTAGGGGAGAGGGGCGGGACGCGGGTCTGGAGGTGGGAGCGGGGTATGAGTGGGGGGAGGGGCAGAAGGGGCAGTGATGGGAAAACCGGTGAGTAGATTAAGCTTCAAGTAAGCTTTATTAAAAACAAAGTAAGCTCAAGTGAGCTCAGTAAATTTAAGGGGAGCCAGAGGAGTACACTGAGGGCAAGGAGGGAACACAAGGGTGGCGGTGAGCGGTAGTAGCAATGAGGCTGTGGGGGCGTACTGCTGGAGGCTGCAGGCGCGAACCCTCACCAGGAGGAGGGCGAGGCGACTTGACTGTGGAGCTGTGGGGGAGAGAGTTAGCCCAGACAGGAGGTTAGGGACTTACTCCTATTATTACTTTATAATTTATATACAGGCACAGCACATTTTCTTATGATTTATTCATCACTACACTGCTCCTATTTAATAATGTGACTAAAAGTACTACAGTTCCCAGAAAGCAAATAACATAGATCTGTCTATTCTGCACACAAGGCTTAGACATTTAAAACATTGTCATTTATAAAGGCATTACTCATGGTAACTTGCAACAGTACTAACATCTTAAACACATACTAGATATAATTCATCCGCTAGTTTTTTTTACATCACTGTGATACTCTTTTTAATCAAACTTTCATATACATCTTTATTTCTTTATTTATTAAATAATTAAAAAGTGATATACATACCAGTGAATTGAGTTTTTGGATTATATTGTCGTTTTAGCTGTTTCTGGATAGTTTTGACACCGTTAAGATATGTAAAAACTAAGCACAAGAATGGTACACCACTTTCATAGAAAGCAACTATAAAATAGCCACCTCTTCAACTTTCCACTCTATGATCATGAGAAAGGCAGCAAATTAAATCATGTCTTTCATTTTAGACTACTGCATCTCCACTTGTGAATGGTTAGCATCTGTTAACCCTTTCCATCTCTTTCAAAAAGAGGTTCCTGTCTATGCATGCTCGCGATGTTTTAGCTATGATCGCAGAATATTCGCCAAAAAAAACAGGAGTCCAAACCAATATTTTGCTTCAGTTTTTTCAAATTTAAATACTGAACAACAGTTTATTACATAGTCCTGAGTTGGAAATTAAAGTTCGCCATTACTTAAATTCTGTCATAACTCCTAAAAAATGTTCTGTCTCTTTAACATACTTCCCCCAATGCACTCTTAGCTCAGTGTACCTAGCAACCCAGTGGAACCAGTAGGTCACAAGTTCACAGCATATTCTAGAAGGAACATGCTACTTCCAAATAAGATCCAGTAGCTGTGGTTTACTCCACAGCTAAAACAGCATATCCATGTAAGTATTACATTTCTTTTTCTCAAAAAATTGCCAATATTAGGACTTCTTGCTAAGGCATCCAACACACTACCTAATTTGAGTCAATTTCATGCTGACAAAAACAAAAATCTCTATTTCAACCTCTTTCAGCTCCAGCCTTCTCATGACTGCTATTGCGCCTTTACTTCAAAATGCTTAGGGTGTGGATTGTGAGCCCCAGCTATGTCTATTGGGGCAAAGAGGCTGCCAAAAAGAAAAGTATTGGCAAGGGCTTGGGTTTGCCAAATGTGAAGATTACTTGGTTTGGCCAGGCAGGGTTAAAGTTTCATCAGTCTCCGACTTTGGTAAAATCCATTGTGGATTGCCAAGCTCCTCACCTCATGATTGTGCACTGTGGTGGCAATGACCTAGGCACATTGATTAGGGTAGGGCTGGAAATCCTAATGAAATATACCTTTGCAGAACTGATGTACCTTTTCCCTCACACTGTCTTGATGTACTCTAATATATGCAAAAAGGAGTGCACTCAATGTTTGCAAGAGGATTATGGCTGCCGAAATGTAACAATATATATATATATATATATATATATCTCAAAAGAGGAATTGGGGAGATGCTGGTGTGTTGCCTGATCGTTGGTGGTGCTCAGTAAACAGCGCTACCGTTAGTGCTAATGTATCAAAATTATCCCAAACTCTGTTGGTAGAATGAAAGCTGGCACTTTTTCAATCTTGAAAAAGGCAGTTGGACTGCCGAAAAGCGTCTTTCCTGTGTTCCTGCGCCTAGGACAACCTGATCCATTAAACAGGTTTATTTCCCCTGACTTCGAGTGCCGGCTTTCTTTTTTCTAACAGAGTTTGGAACACTTTTCATATATATATATATATATATATATATATATATATATATATATATATATATATATATATATATATATATATATATATATATATATATATATATATATATATTACTCCTGAACGAGAGGGTGTGTCGTGAAGCCAGCGACAGCTTGCTGGCTAAACATGAACCAAATGCTCTCTCCAGGTAGATAGAAAGCACGACACAGCTCCGGGGTACAGAAAACGGCTTTATTGAATTTCTTGCGCGCGGTGTCACAGGTCCATGAAACGCTATTGGCAGACGCGTTTCAGCCTTGATTGGCTTTCCTCAGTGCCGGTTTCATGGGCTCCTTGTTGTCCTTGGGGGTCAAACGCAGATGTTATAATGACCACTCCCTGTCAGGTGATTACTTGCCCCTCCTCCATCTCAAGGGTGTGTCAAACCTCTCGCATTCATCCTGCCAGGCGCATTGCATGCTGGAAGTTGGAGTCCTCTAGGGTTGCCTCTTAAGTAATGACGGCAAACCCAACACCAAGTGATGTCCCAATAAATATTGGATATCGGGCCCCACACCAGCTTGAGTGCCCAGGGGGATGCAAAAGCCATTAAAGGATCCCTTATCAGGTAATCAATTTACCTCCTCTCTCCCCGTTGCAGAAATCCAGCTTCAGTAGTCCATCAAACTGCTGGGGGGGTAGCGTGTGATTGCAGTACAATGCAGAGTCCAAAGGTGCTGTTTTAACCACGTTACTCCTGAACGAGAGGGCGTGTCGTGAAGCCAGCGACAGCTTGCTGGCTAAACATGAACCAAATGCTCTCTCCAGGTAGATAGAAAGCACGACACAGCTCCGGGGTACAGAAAACGGCTTTATTGAATTTCTTGCGCGCGGTGTCACAGGTCCATGAAACGCTTTTGGCAGACGCGTTTCAGCCTTGATTGGCTTTCCTCAGTGCCGGTTTCATGGGCTCCTTGTTGTCCTTGGGGGTCAAACGCAGATGTTATAATGACCACTCCCTGTCAGGTGATTACTTGCCCCTCCTCCATCTCAAGGGTGTGTCAAACCTCTCGCATTCATCCTGCCAGGCGCATTGCATGCTGGAAGTTGGAGTCCTCTAGGGTTGCCTCTTAAGTAATGACGGCAAACCCAACACCAAGTGATGTCCCAATAAATATTGGATATCGGGCCCCACACCAGCTTGAGTGCCCAGGGGGATGCAAAAGCCATTAAAGGATCCCTTATCAGGTAATCAATTTACCTCCTCTCTCCCCGTTGCAGAAATCCAGCTTCAGTAGTCCATCAAACTGCTTGGGGGGGTAGCGTGTGATTGCAGTACAATGCAGAGTCCAAAGGTGCTGTTTTAACCACGTTACTCCTGAACGAGAGGGCGTGTCGTGAAGCCAGCGACAGCTTGCTGGCAAAACATGAACCAAATGCTCTCTCCAGGTAGATAGAAAGCACGACACAGCTCCGGGGTACAGAAAACGGCTTTATTGAATTTCTTGCGCGCAGTGTCACAGGTCCATGAAACGCTTTTGGCAGACGCGTTTCAGCCTTGATTGGCTTTCCTCAGTGCCGGTTTCATGGGCTCCTTGTTGTCCTTGGGGGTCAAACGCAGATGTTATAATGACCACTCCCTGTCAGGTGATTACTTGCCCATCCTCCATCTCAAGGGTGTGTCAAACCTCTCGCATTCATCCTGCCAGGCGCATTGCATGCTGGAAGTTGGAGTCCTCTAGGGTTGCCTCTTAAGTAATGACGGCAAACCCAACACCAAGTGATGTCCCAATAAATATTGGATATCGGGCCCCACACCAGCTTGAGTGCCCAGATGGATGCAAAAGCCATTAAAGGATCCCTTATCAGGTAATCAATTTACCTCCTCTCTCCCCGTTGCAGAAATCCAGCTTCAGTAGTCCATCAAACTGCTGGGGGGGTAGCGTGTGATTGCAGTACAATGCAGAGTCCAAAGGTTCTGTTTTAACCACGTTACTCCTGAACGAGAGGGCGTGTCGTGAAGCCAGCGACAGCTTGCTGGCAAAACATGAACCAAATGCTCTCTCCAGGTAGATAGAAAGCACGACACAGCTCCGGGGTACAGAAAACGGCTTTATTGAATTTCTTGCGCGCGGTGTCACAGGTCCATGAAACACTTTTGGCAGACGCGTTTCAGCCTTGATTGGCTTTCCTCAGTGCTGGTTTCATGGGCTCCTTGTTGTCCTTGGGGGTCAAACGCAGATGTTATAATGACCACTCCCTGTCAGGTGATTACTTGCCCCTCCTCCATCTCAAGGGTGTGTTAAACCTCTCGCATTCATCCTGCCAGGCGCATTGCATGCTGGAAGTTGGAGTCCTCTAGGGTTGCCTCTTAAGTAATGACGGCAAACCCAACACCAAGTGATGTCCCAATAAATATTGGATATCGGGCCCCACACCAGCTTGAGTGCCCAGGGGGATGCAAAAGCCATTAAAGGATCCCTTATCAGGTAATCAATTTACCTCCTCTCTCCCCGTTGCAGAAATCCAGCTTCAGTAGTCCATCAAACTGCTGGGGGGGTAGCGTGTGATTGCAGTACAATGCAGAGTCCAAAAGTGCTGTTTTAACCACGTTACTCCTGAACGAGAGGGCGTGTCGTGAAGCCAGCGACAGCTTGCTGGCAAAACATGAACCAAATGCTCTCTCCAGGTAGATAGAAAGCACGACACTGCTCCGGGGTACAGAAAACGGCTTTATTGAATTTCTTGCGCGCGGTGTCACAGGTCCATGAAACGCTTTTGGCAGACGCGTTTCAGCCTTGATTGGCTTTCCTCAGTGCCGGTTTCATGGGCTCCTTGTTGTCCTTGGGGGTCAAACGCAGATGTTATAATGACCACTCCCTGTCAGGTGATTACTTGCCCCTCCTCCATCTCAAGGGTGTGTCAAACCTCTCGCATTCATCCTGCCAGGCGCATTGCATGCTGGAAGTTGGAGTCCTCCAGGGTTGCCTCTTAAGTAATGACGGCAAACCCAACACCAAGTGATGTCCCAATAAATATTGGATATCGGGCCCCACACCAGCTTGAGTGCCCAGGGGGATGCAAAAGCCATTAAAGGATCCCTTATCAGGTAATCAATTTACCTCCTCTCTCCCCGTTGCAGAAATCCAGCTTCAGTAGTCCATCAAACTGCTGGGGGGGTAGCGTGTGATTGCAGTACAATGCAGAGTCCAAAGGTGCTGTTTTAACCATGTTACTCCTGAACGAGAGGGCGTGTCGTGAAGCCAGCGACAGCTTGCTGGCAAAACATGAACCAAATGCTCTCTCCAGGTAGATAGAAAGCACGACACAGCTCCGGGGTACAGAAAACGGCTTTATTGAATTTCTTGCGCGCGGTGTCACAGGTCCATGAAACGCTTTTGGCAGACGCGTTTCAGCCTTGATTGGCTTTCCTCAGTGCCGGTTTCATGGGCTCCTTGTTGTCCTTGGGGGTCAAACGCAGATGTTATAATGACCACTCCCTCTCAGGTGATTACTTGCCCCTCCTCCATCTCAAGGGTGTGTCAAACCTCTCGCATTCATCCTGCCAGGCGCATTGCATTTGAGATGTCATCAGTGATGTCATGAGTGATGTCACTGACCATGTCATGAGTGATGTAATATGTGACGTCATCAGCAGTGCATTGCGGGCGCGCGAGTTATAGTTAGGTGAACTAACTATAACGGGGCAATTTCAATGGTTTTTTACGAGTAAAATGTCCAGCTAACTATAACATGTGTGAAACCTATGGTTTTTTTCCCTGAATTTCTAAGGTTTTTTAAATGCTAATTCCTAACTATAACGTGTGTGAAACCTATGGTTTTTTCACTGAATTTCTAAGGTTTTTTAAATGCTAAGTCCTAACAATAACGTGTGTGAAACCCATGGTTTTTTCAGTGAATTTGCAAGGTTTTTTAAATGCTAATTTTTTTTTTTTTCTTCTATTTTTTCTAACATATTTTTATTTTAATTTTCTTACCTTTTATAAAGACTATGATTAAATTTTTAAAATTCTTTAATATGTTTTTTTTAATATATTTTTTAAAATAAACATGTAAAATTTATTAGCAGTACTTTTTTTCTATTTTTTTTATTATTTTTTTAGTACGCGTACCGTAAGCTTACGGTAAGCGTACGGTTTACGCAACGCCCGTAATTTCCCTACGCTGCTTGCGTATAGTTACGCAATTTGCGTAGCCGCGCGTACTCCGCGTGGGACGCGTACGCGTGTACGCTACACGCGCACGTTACGCGGAAGTGTCGGGGAGTGACTGTTATGCGCATGCGCGCAAGCGCGTGTCTTTTTTACGCGCATGCGCACTTTTGCCGTAAGCGTACCGTAAGCGTACCGTAAGCGTACGGTAGGTCATGTGATCATGAAACACAACTTTTGATTGGTTGAAACTACTTTCAGTTCTAGAACTCTCCTACACCTCACCCATTCCCCTCATTTCTGCTTGTGATCCCTTAGGAGAAGGAGCTGGGTTGTCTTTGTGATACGATGGCAGAACAGCAGAGCTCTTCTGAGAGTGAGGCTAGCACTAGCAGCACTGTCTTGAGGCAGAGAGCGAGGAAACAAAAGCCCTCTTATGTATGGGATTATTTTACTTTTCCTGAAGGCCAGCAAAAGGTGAATGCACCCTTAGTAACTTGCAAGCTGTGTAAGCGTGTACTTTCTAGAGGTAATCCTGACAGGAAGTATTCCTTTGGGAATCATACCATGAAGAGACACCTCCAGGATGTACACAGAAGGACACATGGTCATCTTTTTGGAGGTAACTCTTCAGAAAGACAAGCAAGTACATCCACAGCAGCTCAGCCTGGACCATCATCTGCAGAGCTGACTCCTTCTTCTGCAGGTCAGGTGAGCCCTTCATCTGTGGGGGGAGAATCTCCTTTTGCTGGCCCTCTGGAAATGAACCCTCGATTTCGAAGGGTTGATATTCGATGCACCTTTTGTCAAGATCTAATTTGCCATAGGGAGACCAGTGTTTCCCTAGTGAACAACAAAATAGATCAGCACATTTGTCGCTTTGAATAATTTTCCCATGCTTTCTTTCCTCTGTCCCTGCATGAACACAACGGTTCTTTTAAGAGCCAACCTTATCTTTCATCTTTTTTTTACATATGTTTTTTAAAACTTTTTTTTTTTTTTTTTACCGTACGCGTACGGTGCGCGTACTTTTTTTTTAAAAACACTAAAAATCAATTATCACATTACAAGGTCCTTGAGAGACTACAATTATTATTATTGACTTACCATACTCACTCAAAAAAATATTTATTCATTTGTTTTTTAAAAAAATAGCTTTAAAAATGGTTCTAGTTTTCGAAAATTTTCTATATCAATCTGAAAAAAAAGAAAAAAGTATTAATATTTTTAAAACATTTTATAATACAGTACACATATTTACATTTTTTTCAATTGCATTCATCATCATTTTACAGCGGGCAAAAAAAAATAACAATCACAAAGATTGTAATAAAAAAGCCCAGAATCTCTTTTTACTTAAACTTAACATTATAGAAATGCATAATATTCTAAAAAAATATCATCTGACACATTATTAAACCACTTTTTTGTTTTTCTTAAATGCACATGTCCAAACTTCTTTTTCAGACCACCACCATGTGTAACCTGGGTGCCTGCCTACACTCCAGCAAGGGCAACCAGCCTTAGTGATGCTGAATGTATTTGCATTACAGACTGAAACCTGAAAACCCCACTCGCTTGTAAATACTGTGCATGATTATACATGGCAAGCAGATGGGTGTGTGCTAAGAGTCTGCTTCTTCCCCCAAAAAATCGCTCCCCCTTTTTCCTACTAATGCAACTGTGAAATCACCAGAAAAAAACGCAATAAATCTCTGCCTATAATTCCTCTTTGCACACAGAGTCATGTTTTCACATTAGTCCCAAAACGAAATTTCTTTGCCAATTTGAAAGCACACTTACTGCTCTTTTTTTTTGGGCAAGTGAAAATCACTTTTACAGACTGACACATTATTAAACCACTTTTTTGATTTTCTTAAATGCACATGTCCAAACTTCTTTTTCAGACCACCACCATGTGTAACCTGGGTGCCTGCCTACACTCCAGCAAGGGCAACCAGCCTTAGTGATGCTGAATGTATTTGCATTACAGACTGAAACCTGAAAACCCCACTCGCTTGTAAATACTGTGCATGATTATACATGGCAAGCAGATGGGTGTGTGCTAAGAGTCTGCTTCTTCCCCCAAAAAATCGCTCCCCCTTTTTCCTACTAATGCAACTGTGAAATCACCAGAAAAAAACGCAATAAATCTCTGCCTATAATTCCTCTTTGCACACAGAGTCATGTTTTCACATTAGTCCTAAAACGAAATTTCTTTGCCAATTTGAAAGCACACTTACTGCTCTTTTTTTTTTGGCAAGTGAAAATCACTTTTACAGACTGACACATTATAAAACCACTTTTTTGATTTTCTTAAATGCACATGTCCAAACTGCTTTTTCAGACCACCACCATGTGTAACCTGGGTGGCTGCCTACACTCCAGCAAGGGCAACCAGCCTTAGTGATGCTGAATGTATTTGCATTACAGACAGAAACCTGAAAACCCCACTCGCTTGTAAATACTGTGCATGATTATACATGGCAAGCAGATGGGTGTGTGCTAAGAGTCTGCTTCTTCCCCCCAAAAATCGCTCCCCCTTTTTCCTACTAATGCAACTGTGAAATCACCAGAAAAAAACGCAATAAATCTCTGCCTATAATTCCTCTTTGCACACAGAGTCATGTTTTCACATTAGTCCCAAAACGAAATTTCTTTGCCAATTTGAAAGCACACTTACTGCTCTTTTTTTTTTGGCAAGTGAAAATCACTTTTACAGACTGACACATTATGAAACCACTTTTTTGATTTTCTTAAATGCACATGTCCAAACTGCTTTTTCAGACCACCACCATGTGTAACCTGGGTGGCTGCCTACATTCCAGCAAGGGCAACCAGCCTTAGTGATGCTGAATGTATTTGCATTACAGACAGAAACCTGAAAACCCCACTCGCTTGTAAATACTGTGCATGATTATACATGGCAAGCAGATGGGTGTGTGCTAAGAGTCTGCTTCTTCCCCCAAAAAATCGCTCCCCCTTTTTCCTACTAATGCAACTGTGAAATCACCAGAAAAAAACGCAATAAATCTCTGCCTATAATTCCTCTTTGCACACAGAGTCATGTTTTCACATTAGTCCCAAAACGAAATTTCTTTGCCAATTTGAAAGCACACTTACTGCTCTTTTTTTTTTTGGCAAGTGAAAATCACTTTTACAGACTGACACATTATGAAACCACTTTTTTGATTTTCTTAAATGCACATGTCCAAACTGCTTTTTCAGACCACCACCATGTGTAACCTGGGTGGCTGCCTACATTCCAGCAAGGGCAACCAGCCTTAGTGATGCTGAATGTATTTGCATTACTGAGTCAAACCTCAAACCCTTAAACTATTCTTTTTTTTTCCAGTACACCTTAATTTATCGTGAAAACATAGTCCATATTATTTTACATGTTCCTCACATTTAAATTTCTCCCAAAACAGAAAATAATAAACACAACTTCAACAAAAAGAATTGCTTTTCTATTATTCATTTCTTAATTTACCATATACATCCCCTCTCAAACTCTAAACTCACCTTTAAAATTAGTTAGTTGTGAAAGAAATGTGGCACTCAAACAGCAGATTATCAGAGCCAGGATCTCTGTTGTGTTCACCTCTCTCCTCTCAGCAGAACCAGATAATGGCAAACTTTCCCTCTCTTTTTCCACACATATACATGTAAGTTTCAAATCTCAGTGCTTCCCCCTTTTTTTCAAATGTAATCACACATTTCTATTGGTTGAAAACCAACCCTTTTCCAAAAGTACCCTGCCCCCAACTTGACTTCTGCCTAGTACCCTTCCCCCAACTTGACTTCTGCCTGCTACCATAGCAACAGCTCATGGAACACTGCTGTGTGGAGTTAGGTCAGAAGTTCGCCACACAATGTTTCAATTCCACAGAGCAAGAGTGCTTGACTTTTCAAACCTAACAGCAAATCCATAGTACTGTTCTTTGGTTACACATTTTTTTGTACCAATACAAAACATGCTTCTATTAATGTACACATACAGCCTAGTTTTTATTCTAGAATGGTATGAAACAGCCAATCAGTTCTTTTTGTTTTGAAAAAAATATGTATGCCTCCATTTCCAAACTGTCTTTCTTTTCATATTGCCATTCTACTGAAAGACACCTCCTGAGTGCATCCAGTTCTCCTTTGAAGATGTTCACAGTGTGGATTGTAGGGCACAGCTATGTCTTCTGGAGTGAAAAGTATGCAGAGAAAACAGATATGGTGAGAGACCTTGCTTTGCCAAATGTAGACATTAAATGGATTGGTCAGAGAGGGTTAAAGTGGCACCAATTGATGCCATTGGTGAAATCCTTCATGCAAATCCAACACCCTGACCTCATATTAGTGCACTGTGGTGGCAATGACCTAGGCACTTTGACTGGGGTAGGTCTGGAAATGCTTATGAAGGACACCTTTACACAACTGTTTTCACTTTTCCCTAAAACTGCCTTTGTGTTTTCCAACATATGCCAAAGGCAAAAATGGAACTGGTCCAATCATTTCTGTCCGCAGATTGACAAAGCAAGAAAGCACGTCAACAAATCTGTTTCTGCTTTCCTCCGTGACTATGGTATGGGTGCCATTTACCACAACAACTTGCGTTATGACATGCAAGACATTTATAGAGGAGATGGTGTGCACTTCAATGATGAAGGGAACAGAGTCTTCCTTTTGAACCTTAGACTCTGCATCGGTACTTACTTGTAGGTACCACTAAAAAAATGACTTCATAAACACAACAGCTCTTTTTAGAGCTCCCTAATATCTAAACTCTTAATTCTGCATTTCATTTTTTTATTTTTATTTTTTTTTACCGTACGCTTACCGTACGCATACCCCGTGATTTTTTTAAAAATCAATAAATGTTTTTTTTGTACTTTTCTGTCCTTCTTTGACCCCCTTACAAATGTTAGGGGGTCTGTAACTCTTCTCATTGCCCCCTTTTCTTGTTTTCACTCTTTTTTTAAAGAGTGAAATACACAAAATGGCGGCCGCCGCTTCCTGGTTTCGGCCGATTCGAATGTTTACTAAGATCTAAGGGCCAATCAGAATCTCGCTCGCGCACGCCATTTTTCTTCCGTACGCTTACCGTAAGCTCACCGTACGCGTACCCCGTGATTTTTTTAAAAAACAATAAATGTTTTTTTTGTACTTTACAGTCCTTCTTTGACCCCCTCACAAATGTAAGGGGGTCTGTAACTCTCCTCTTTGCCCCCTTTTCTTGTTTTCACTCTTTTTTTCAGAGTGAAATACACAAAATGGCGGCCGCCGCTTCCTGGTTTTGGCCGATTCGAATGTTTACTAAGATCTAAGAGCCAATCAGAATCGCGCTCGCGCACGCCACCGTACGCGTACGGTAAGCGTACGGTAAGCGTACCGTAAGCGGGCTCAGATATATATATTGATTTAAAGGCTATTTTCTCAGAATCTACTGAACAGATTTACACCAAACCTACAAAAGGCACTTCCTTGACCTAGGGACTACCTCTCTGCCAAATTTCGAGTAATTCTGTTCAGCCGTTCGGGCTGTAGCTCGTTCTAAAGGTCCTATGGAAAAATGCATGGGAAAAACGCGTTTTGGGACCCCCCTTTTATCTCAGCCCCCGCTTGACGGATCCCCCCGAGACTTTCAGGGTAGGAGCGGAGCGTAGCGCCTCACCTATTTTGAGAAATTCGCGAGGATTCGTCGACCGGCGCCAAAGTTATTCAAAATAGAATGTTGCGGATTTCCTATGGAAAAGGGGTCCTAACTATAACTACCTACTGGCGACCGCCAGTAGGTAATATAGATATAGATATATATAAATATATATATATATAAACATATTTAAATATATATATATTCATATTTATGTATATACATATATAATATAAAGGATCATTGTACGCTTGGCATAGAGATATCAAAATAGCCCATGGTCCTAACCAATCAAAGCAAAATAGTTTTCGCGGGAACCACATGTTTTTGTTAAACACAATGTAATCATTTACTTTGCTTTGATTTGACTTGGGCCAATTTTTACATTTCTATGATATGTCTAGGTTATAAATACAGCCCACATCTTCAAGGTTCCTAGGAAACACCACTGAGGCATGTGAAATACTTATCCAAACCTTGCTTCACACTTCCCAGAGTCATTTTTATATTGATTCACAGGGAAAAAAACATTAGTCGCGCATACTGCACACCATGACTTTGACAAAATAAGTTATGATCCTTGCCTCTATATGTGGATGTGTTGAAGCCACACAACACATTGCTTCAACCTATCCTCTATATACCAGAACATCTGCCCAATATCTGCAAAGCAAAAAGTGGAAATCTTCCAGCCACTATTCACGTACAGATTGTAACATGAAACCAAGTTGAATGAAGCATTAAACTGTTAAAAGGATTTTTTTTTTAAATTAGTAATTTGAACAGAAACTATTCTGATAATAAAAATGAGCTAGTGGGTTCTGCAGCATTTTAGATGCACTCAATTCATTCATGAATCCAATGTATGAATGTGTTAATAAAGTTATTTGATGAGCCCCAAGCATGCATATTCACATTCATATACTGTTTATATTCGTTCCCGCATTACATTTCATATTGAGATTGTGGAGTATGATTGTAGTTGAAGTGGTGGTGAGCTCTTTCTTGATTCTTCTAAAATCACCCACAGTGCCACCTTATAATTCGCTTTGGCCTCAAGCGAATCGTTTCCATAATCTTCTGGCTTGAGATTTCTGATTCATGTTGTCCATCTGTTAATTAGTTTTAAATAGTTTATGCATGTCTATCGAAGTCAAACCTACACTGCCTTATAGCAAAGCGAGGCTCTCACAAGTGATTGATTTGTACAAAGTGCATGGTGTCGCACAGGAGGGCGCTGTATGTATTGAGTTTGTGAAGGCTCTGGAGAGGGAGGCGGACGGTGTGGTCTCCAGTGTTTGACTCTGATTATAGTTTCCTAAATGGCGGAGAAGGGATTTGGATCTATTCCTGGTGCAGAGAGCTAAATCTAGCACTTGACGCAATTGCTTCTAGGCTCGGATCTTGTTTCAGTACAAGCTGACCATGCGATACTAATGTCTTTTTCCTCTTCACTTTCTAGACTTGAAACATTAGAAATTACAGGTGGAGAAACAACGGATTGGAAAACAATGTTTAGCGGCTGTCTCACTCCACATGATGATTTATCTGTTGGATATTGCTGCCTGGACAGTTTAGAGTGGTCTACTGTGGCATCTGTCCCTGTTGCCTCTCGCCCACAACAATATCCAGCTAGGATGCATTTGCCAGGTCACGTGAAATATATCTGGGGTTGAATCCGGGTGGAGGGTTGCCTATTATACAGTCTGCCGGATACCTGGATGAAATCACCAATACACTCCAGGGTCCCCCTTATTAAAAAATGTTAGGTGAATTTGAGAGGGCATTTAGGCATGAAAAAAAAAATAAAACTCTTGTTAAGCCCTTTGGAAATTGATGAGCTGGTAAGCATATCGCAGGTCAGTTCAAGGTCTAAATGCTTTAGATAGGGTTGTAAAAAATGAATAATTCTGGCATGGCTTCTAAGTTGATATACAGTGTCCTTTGTAGAAAACAACAAAACAAAAGCACCACATGGGTTGTCGTGGGTGGTGTGTCACAAAATTTCACTTCGTTTTAAGCTCCTTTTTCTAGCTAGTTCCATTTCAATTGTTTAGTTTTCACACACATCATATGGCACTAGGAACAATTAGCATGATTTAGTAAATATTACACTAATTATTAAGAGTTGGTAACCGTGTAAAACAGAACGTTTCCAGCTAATCATCCTAAACTTTGATACCACATGTGAACTTTTTGGGAGGGTGGGGTAGTATCATCACAAGGTGAATCCCCTTTATAGCACTCCACTGACTTCTAGTTTTGCACCATCTTGAGAGTATAACAGACCAGATGGTATGTCACAAAGGTGGCGGATACCCCGTCCTCTGTATTACAAGTCCATTAAAGCCTATGGCACTCGTAATAGGTGGATGGGATATCCATCACTTTTCCACAGAGTATCCCATCCACCAAACTTTAAATGAGGCCATATATTTTTAAGGGAACAATGAGGTGTCCTTTCCATGGAAAGTACATATATTGAAACAGGAATTTGCATAGCCAATATGTCTGGCTTTTGTTAGGAGAAGTGTTTGGCAGTAGCTGGCTAACTTTTTGTATGTTAGAAATGGGGGTCTCTAGTTGGCAGAGGTAGGTTCCTTTTGCTTCTAGCCAGGGTAAGGGGGATACAGACTTATACCCCTGGGTAGCTTTGCATGAGCAGACAGGCTTATCCCAAAGGTAATGTGTAAAGTACTTTTACTCAAAACACACAGTATTACAATGATAACACCACAGCAGTTTGGAAAAAGAAAGTATCTTTAGCTACACTCAACAAGACTAAAACGACAAAAATCCAACATACAGTTAATAGGATATGACTTTAGAACAGCTCTTGCAAAAATAAGGCTTATAGAAAACAGATAGCTTCACCTGGGGCTATTGCAATGTTGTGAAAGCAATAAATCCAAAGTATGGCACCGACCGCGAGGAGCGTGGCATGAGTCACACGGAACCCCAAACAAACAGCACCTTGGAAACTAGGTCCATGATATTAGAATCCGGGGTCTCTGGTTGGCGCAGGTATGCACTTGCGACAAGCAGGGTCCCTTTCCTCCAAGTCAGGGCAAAGGATTACTCGTGAAAAATAACCCCTGCTCACCCTCTAGGTAACGTGGCGCGAGCAGTCAGGCTAGATTCCAGAGGGCGTGAGGTTAAGCATTTACGGCGTCCCACAATAACCACCAACCCACCACACAGAGACACAAGACTGTGTTTTACCAAAATAAAGCTCTTTATATAAGGACTCTTCAAGCAGGCTTCAAATACAGTGTCTATCTTTTAAATAGGGTTCCAGTTACTTGTATTGCAGAGTTCAGGATGCCACAGTTCTTTAAATAGCAAAGTTTGGTGCAATTTCGGCTTCCTTGGGGCCCGTGCGCACCGTAGCACTGTCTGTACGTACCGTACCGGCGTTGGTACGCGTTGTACGATGCGGGTACGATCCTCTCTTCGCCTCACACTTCCCGCGTGAGCAAGCGTACGGGGATTTAAACCGTACGGGCCGTACAGTCGCAAGTACGCTCCGTACGGGCTGGGTGTGAGTCCTTCTAAGCCTCACGCTTCCCGCATGAACAGCGTACCGGGGCGGTGGGGTACAGCGCAGTACGGACCGTACAGCGGTGTGTACGCCTCATACAGGGGAGTTTGGAGCGCACAGTACCTTTATTCTTTATGGAGAGCTCGGGGCGGCCTCGGCAGTCATCAGAGGGGCATCCCGCGTCGCGTTGCAGTCCCGCTGGATCAGAGGACGGCGATGCTTGGTGGGGCGCCTCAGGACTTCACGGCACTCCTCGAGGTGGGTGGAAGGAGGGGCGGCTCGGGGGTGATTTCAGCGCGCAGCGCTGTCGGCATCAAGCAGAAATGGCGAACTTGAGTGTCGTTGATATTCACAGTGGCTTCTACGGCTCGGGGCCACAGAGGCTCGGGGCTTGGAATCCAACAGTCTTTCCTTACGGTGCGAGCTCCGGCTCAAGGGGGCAGCAGTTCACTTTGTTCAGGCCAGGCGGGGCAGGCTGTCACGGTGCTCACAGCAGCACAGTCGGGCAGAGGTCACGTTGCTCGGCGAGATGGGAGCACACAGGTTCTCTGGGGTCAGCGTTCGCAATTCACCAGCAGCAGCTTCCTTTCTTCCAGGGAGGGGTAGCGCCCACTGTTCCTGGGGCGCAGTTCAGGGGGCAAGTTCACCAGCAAGCCCTTGGAGATTGTTCACAAAGCACAAGTTGATTCAAAAGTTTTTCACAGTCTCTTCCTCTCCTTCTTGCAGCAAGGCACCCACCACAGGCCAGTCTCTCAGGCTTAGAGACAGTACTCCTCCATGCAGCTTTCCCAGGTCCTTCTCTTCGGGCAGAGGTTCTTCTTGGTGTAAACAGGATCTGATTTCTTAGGAGCAGGGCTCCTTCTTTTATACACAGTTTCTTTTGTTCTTTGTCGCCAGGGGGCCTGTGCCTGGCTCAGTCCGGTTTTGTAGCACTTTGTTGTGGTGACTCTGCTCTTTCCTTTCAGTGCACAGGGCAGAGACATCAGCCGCTCCACAGGGGGCGGAGCCAGCATTGTGGTGGCAGAGCACAGGTCAAGGTGAACTCCTCCCACCCATCCTGGTGTAATCTCTCTACCCACCACCTGGCAGCCAGCCTGTCTCCTGGAATTCCCCAGCCCTGCCCCTCACTGAACCTTGGCAGCACACACACACACACAGCAGAGGCGGACTGAAATGGCTAAGCAAGTAAATACTAACTTTCTAAAAGTAGTATTTACAAACACAGGATATTAAAATAAACTTTACTAAACGAAGTATTTTATTATTCTGAGTTCAGGCATACTAAACTTGACTTTCTACCATGCTCTCTGAGTCCGCTGGGATTATAGAGTGTAATAATTCCAGCAGCCCATTCTGGCCTATGGAGAGCCGGTAGCCTTCATTAGTGAAAAACGAAAATGGCTGTAATTCACTATTAGGACATGCCACACACACCAGGGCATGTCCTACCTTATGCCTACAATGCACCCTGCCCTTGGGCCTACCATAGGGGTGACTAATATGCAGTTAAGGAAAGGTTTAGCGACTGGCAAGTAGGTGCACTTGCGCAGTCAGCATGACAGTACCAGACGGCACGCAGGTTCTGCAATGGCAGACCTTAGACACATTTTACTAGGCCGCTTCTGTGGGTGGCACAACCATTGCTGCAAGCCCACCAGCAGCATTTGCATTTACAAGCACTGGCACTCCTGGTGCACTTTACTAGGGGCTGATAGTAAACCAAATAAGCCAAACATGGACACCAATCAATGTATACACTTTTCATAGGGAGCACTTGCACTGTGGCACTGATTGGCAGGGGCACAGTGCCCTGAGCAGCTAACACCAACAAAACACATGAGGCACATCAGCAAAAAGTGGAAGGGAAACTCACGCCAAGGTGCCAGGTCTAACACATGATGATGCACGGCGTCGTGGAGGTGAGGCATCGGTACCAAGGTTTAGGCTGGCTCCATGGCTGTCATGGGGGAGGCAAGGCGTTGTGTCCGCAAGGAGGTGTTTTGTCAAGTCCAGGACAGGGGAAGACGGTTGCATCGGCGGTGAGGCATCGGTTCAAGTTCCTTATACTGAGGTTTGGTGGACCCACTGGCTCCATCCCTTGAGGACATTCTAGTGTTGTGCAGTGTTGTACTACCTACACTAGTTTGTGGCCTACTGATCCTAGCTTGAGCTGTAGCAAGGGTGTGCTATCCCCTCACAAACAGCTCTAAGTTCAGTAGAACTTATTGATACTAAGCTTGACTTTTATATGTACCTTGAGTACCTTTAGTGGTTTTCAGTTAGTAATTCAAATAAAGATTTTCTGATTTTACCAAGGCAGGTAAGTAAAAGACCCACGGGACATGCGTGCAGTGTGGGGACACAGCCGCGGGTTCCCTATTGATTACAATGGAGCAAGTCGTGGTTGGATTTTTAAAGTGTTAGGGTACTTCGAGGAAGTCTACAAGCAAGCCACTTACAAGGTAAGTAATTCGAGGGCCAACACACACTAGGGCACTGGAGTGCACGAGTTACCTCAACCAGGGAAGCCGGGTGTATAGGTGTCTTTTGGTGTCGGGTCGCGTCGCTGTTTTCTATGGAAGCCAAAGAAGATTTGCTGCTTGCGAAGACTGGAGAAGTGTCCGGTGGAATCCAAGGCTGGATTCAAGATGAAGAAGACCTGAAATCAGAAGGGACAGTGTTCACAGTCACTTGCCAGTGACCCGGGGCCAGGAAGATGGATGACCACGGAAGTCGGGTGATTTCAGGAAATCAATGGTGTTTTGACTCTTCAGCCACGAGGTCCAGGAGGCATCGACAATGACCAGGAGCTGGATTCGGACTGTCCCACGAGGTCTGCAGCTTACTGAGGTGTCGGCAACCGGATTGGAGCCAACAAGCCTTGGCAACAGCAAGTCTTGTGGGGTGTGGAAAAAGTCAGTGGTGCAGAACAGCAAGGTCTGAGGTGCTCACCCAGCAAGGGTAAGTGAGGGCAGGGGAGCCCTTTGGTTCAAAGAGAAAGTCTTCAGGGGACCCACAAGCCAGCTGGCAAGGGATCCCAAAGACGCCTTGTGAGGAAATGCTTTACAGGAATCCGCGGTCACTCGGGACGTGGTAGGCCTCTGATTTTTGATGCACAACCTGCTGGAGGCCTGGGCCAAAAATGGTCCAATGCACAAGTTCGTAGAACGTCGTGAAAGGGTGGCACTCGACAATAGTGCCCGGTACCCAGGTATTGCGGTTCCTCGTCACGCGTGGGGTCCACTTGCCTCAGCTCTGCTGGAGACTCACAATGGCCGTCGAGAAGTCAGGAAATCCACTTCCGGGGCTGCAGGGACTTCGGACTCCGGCGGGAGCGGGAAAGTTTGCGACCATTGATACAAGTTTTTGGTGCCTGCTAAGCAGGGGAGTCACTCCTTGACTCCAAGGGAGATTCTTCCGTCTTCCAAAGGTAGTGGAACGTCGAAGGGCCAGGATTCTTCTCATAGAGCGTCGTACAGGGGTATCTGATTTGCAATGGCAAGGTTTACCTATCTTATAGTAAAAGAAAGGGAGGGACTAGCTCTATGACCACTCCTCTAGGAGGGTCAGGGGGGTGGGTTGTTACACTCACTTCCCTTTGTCCAGTTTCGCGCCAGAGCAGGGGCTGGTAGCCCCTTAACCGGTTTGAGCTGGCAGCCTACTGCTCCCCCAATGCAGGACTTCAAAGCACTCTAAGAGTGCACCCACCCAGCTCCAATACACTAAATCCTGTCTGGAAGGTGGCGACACCTCCCTGTGACAGGATAACTATTGTTGGGCCTCCTCCACTGCGAGTTTCAGTCAGCAGCAGGAGGGCAGCCCAGTGTCTGTGCTGGTGGCATCCCTTTTGTGATGCCAGGGCTCTTTCGGATTTCTACTGTGTTTCCACAGTGGGTACATGTCGTCCACAAACAGCCACAGGGAATAGACCCTGCCAGCTGCAGAGGGGCCCTGCTCAGGCAGAGGCACCCCCTCACATTGTAAACCAAGCACCCTGCCCTCAGGATTGATAGGGCCTGCCTTAGGGGTGACTGATAGGTTTATATGTGTGTGTATGGTGAGATATAGGAACCTATACCTCTGTGAGGAGGGCTAACACTACCTCACCCAGGCTGCAGTAGCAAGCCTGTGGTGTCAGATTTAGTTCTGCTTCCCAGGGGTGGCATAATACATGCTTCAGCCCCTGGTAGGCCTGTGAAGTACCTATGCCCTTGGTATCTAAGGTATCATATACTAGGGGCTCATAAGGTACCACAATATCCAATCACTAGTGCATCTAATATGCACACCAGTCATTTAAGTGAGTGAGCAGATAGGCTGGGGTCCTGGATAGCAGGATCCCAGCCAGACTAGTCAAAAACCATTCAAACACCAGGAAAAAAGTGGGGGCAACCATGCAGTCAGATTCCACCTTCCTACATCAACGTTTTATGTTTGTCTCCTATTAATTTTCAGAGAGGTCCATAGGAGCTATCCAATTGACTTTGAGTTCGATAGATGACCCAATTGTTCCACTTTCTTGATATGATTTCTCGAAATATGTACAGATTAATAGCGAATACATTTTTATTCATTTTGTAAACTTAGTTCTTACCTTTCATTCTTTAACTGCATTCCTGAGTAATATGTTATATTCTTACATGCACTATCACTACTTGACTGTATATCTAGACAATTCCAATGCTACTAGATGGCGAGGCATCAGGGTTTATTTACAAGCCTCTTGTGCCACCAGTGCGTCATTTTTTCCCATAGTAAAAGTGACGCACTGGTGGAGTAGGGGCTTGTAGATAAGCCCCATAGTCCTCAATGATTTCCAGTTATCTCCTTGTTATGCCTTCCAGGGTCCTTTTATGCCTGATCCCTGCAGTCTCCTCCTCCACACATTGTCACTTGCTACTTTCCCATCTTCCTGCTGGCACTCTTGGACCTGTCCCAGTAAGGTTCCCCACATCCCGATGGTGTCTTTTGCCATGGCCTAGCCAATGACTTCTATCATCTGCCATTTCATCATGTGAAAGGTAGATATGTTAATGTCATCTTTTCAATATTTTAGTATTGTTAAAATATTGACGCTAGCTAAATGGCTTCTATTGGATTGATATGATAATGTTTGTGGGTCTTGACTGCCACTCTATCCTTTACTGTGTGGCCTTCTCCCACAGCACAACTCAATACCCTCGGATATGCAGAGGTACAGATATGAAGCTGACTTCCCGACTGATATCTGTGTTTAAACTGAAGGTTACATTTTCAAGCTGGACTCAGCCTTTTATCATCCCAAGGTCAATAAATTAAACTCAATAGATTTGCATAGTGCCATTAATCCTGCTAACGAAACCTCAAACATAGTGGAAGCACGTGGTATATCAAAACAAATCATTATTTATTCTAATAACACATCTGGCTGATATTGTGGTAACCAGACTTCTACCATCGTGTTTTGCCTGACAGCATTTTAGCTGGCGTACGCTGTGTATTTTTAAATTGCGCTTTACTATATCGCGCTGCTGCTGCTCTTGCGATATTTGTTATTCCATCTAGCATCTGTGGGGACAGCAAGCGGGGGTTTTAGATTAGGCTCACCTGCACCTTAAATTGTGCCTTCACCCGCATTTGGCGGGACTCAGTCAGTGGGGTCGGGGTGCTTCGTGCTTCGTCCGCCATCTTGGGTAGGGCTGAGGCTTGGATATTCGCAGCGCCATTTTGGGTGGGGCTAGAGGCTCTAGCAGCCGGAAGCCCGTGCATTGGAGAGCTTATTTAAATCGCTCTCTTTCAACTCTCCTTAGACTTCTACCATCGTGTTTTGCCTGACAGCATTTTAGCTGGCGTACGCTGTGTATTTTTAAATTGCGCTTTACTATATCGCGCTGCTGCTGCTCTTGCGATATTTGTTATTCCATCTAGCATCTGTGGGGACAGCAAGCGGGGGTTTTAGATTAGGCTCACCTGCACCTTAAATTGTGCCTTCACCCGCATTTGGCGGGACTCAGTCAGTGGGGTCGGGGTGCTTCGTGCTTCGTCCGCCATCTTGGGTAGGGCTGAGGCTTGGATATTCGCAGCGCCATTTTGGGTGGGGCTAGAGGCTCTAGCAGCCGGAAGCCCGCGCATTGGAGAGCTTATTTAAATCGCTCTCTTTCAACTCTCCTTAGACTTCTACCATCGTGTTTTGCCTGACAGCATTTTAGCTGGCGTACGCTGTGTATTTTTAAATTGCGCTTTACTATATCGCGCTGCTGCTGCTCTTGCGATATTTGTTATTCCATCTAGCATCTGTGGGGACAGCAAGCGGGGGTTTTAGATTAGGCTCACCTGCACCTTAAATTGTGCCTTCACCCGCATTTGGCGGGACTCAGTCAGTGGGGTCGGGGTGCTTCGTGCTTCGTCCGCCATCTTGGGTAGGGCTGAGGCTTGGATATTCGCAGCGCCATTTTGGGTGGGGCTAGAGGCTCTAGCAGCCGGAAGCCCGCGCATTGGAGAGCTTATTTAAATCGCTCTCTTTCAACTCTCCTTAGACTTCTACCATCGTGTTTTGCCTGACAGCATTTTAGCTGGCGTACGCTGTGTATTTTTAAATTGCGCTTTACTATATCGCGCTGCTGCTGCTCTTGCGATATTTGTTATTCCATCTAGCATCTGTGGGGACAGCAAGCGGGGGTTTTAGATTAGGCTCACCTGCACCTTAAATTGTGCCTTCACCCGCATTTGGCGGGACTCAGTCAGTGGGGTCGCAGCGCCATTTTGGGTGGGGCTAGAGGCTCTAGCAGCCGGAAGCCCGCGCGGCGTAATACTATTAATAGGTATGGGAAAGCGGGCGCGCAGCAGATGCGCGCAGCGGTCGCGCCGTAGTTGCGCCGGAGGTGCACCAGAGGTAAGCCCGTTTGCGCCCGTTCGCGTCCCGGGCGCATCAGGGGCGCCTCTGGCCACTCAGCTGGTTGACAACCATGAGGATGTCAACAATTTATCGTACCGCACGGGGGACGTGGCTCAACATCGACCATGTCCTTCTGCGGCTAAAAATCTTTCCTGCGGTCTACTGAACGTTCGCTCTCTTGTGAAGCACCATGCCGAGATAGCCCTGCTATTGGAGTCCTTACAATTGGACATACTATTCGTAACGGAAACATGGGCCACGGTGGACAGTGGATTGGAACTCGGTTGGGCTTGCCCACTGGGCTATCTGATCAGACATGTACCTCGTACCTCTGGTAGGGGAGGTGGAGTAGGCTACATCTTTAAAGACTCGATTTCCCTGGTGGAGCTAGCAGTTAGGGAAGTAACGGGGTTTGAGCTTATGGGCTTTTCCATTATGTCCCAGGGTGGCTCGTTGATCACAGGGTTGCTATGTTATAGGCCTCCCTCCTCGACCACAACCTCTCTTCAGCCATTGGTTGATTTAATCTACGATCTTTCAAACTCCCATGCTAAAGTTTTAATACTGGGAGACTTTAACCTCTGGCCGTCCGGCCCTCAAGACCTGGCCTATAGAGAGCTCTGCCAATCGTGCGGTAATATTCAACTTACACAGCTGATTTTATCACCCACGCACGTTAAGGGACACGTGTTAGATTTGATCTTTGCTGAGCCGGAGGTGGTGGTGGTGAAAGAGATCTTGGAGCAGGATTGGACAGATCATTTTCTGATCACTATGTCCATTGGTCTACCCGGGCCGTTAAAATCAACTACCACAAGTGGCTTTAAATTCAAGCGCCAATGGGCCCGACTGCTTAGAGAGCCAACTCGCCCCATTCTACTGCCTAGGGGTTTTCAGGTGGAGGACAGTGTAGATAAGAGCTACGCTGCACTCTGTCAGCAAATCTCGACATCCCTAGACGAATTGGTTCCTCTGCGGAGGGTGAGGGAGAGACCTAGAGCGACTAATGCCTGGTTTAACGACGATCTGAGACAGCATAAGATCCGCTGCAAACAGGCTGAGCGTACTTGGAGGAAAGGATACAACGAGTTGGACAGGGTAGCGTACAGAGTGGCCTTACAGGTATATAAGAATCAGCTGAGAAGTGCTAAGGCAAAGTTCTTAGAAGATACCTTGGATAGGGCCACAAATAAATCGCAAACCCTGTTCAAGCTGGTCAACAATTTATCTAATCCGTCCTGTACAGCTCCTGCTATTCCGGCCTCTCAGGACCTGTGCGATTCTTTGGCCGCTGCATTTGAGGAGAAAGTAAGAACAATCTTGAATGGACTCTCAGTGCCCGGACAACTGGGGTCACCGTTACCTCCTTCACTGGAACCTCTTCGCTATTCGATGTCGCTCCGGGATAACAACAAGGTGGATACTTTTTGTTTACCTTGCTTTCCCATTCCTACATCGGAGGAGTTTGATTCATTGGCCAATGGAGTGTCTTCGGGCTCACCACTGGATCCAATGCCTCATAAGATCTGGAAGGCATTTCAGGATGAGCTGTTCCCTCCACTTCACTCCATCTGCTGTCAGTCGCTGATGACGGCGACAGTTCCAGTTAGCTGGAAAGTGGCAATAGTAACTCCACTATTAAAAAAGGCTTCCTTAGATCCATCTTGTCCAGCTAATTATAGGCCCATCTCGCTTCTACCTTTTGTAATAAAGGTCCTTGAGAGATGGGTCACAAAAGCCTTGTCCAACTATCTGGAATTAAACTCCTGCCTGGATATAGCTCAGTATGGCTTTAGGCCGGCACATGGCACTGAGACCGCATTGGTCACCGTGTTAGATGATCTGCGAACGCGCGTCGACAAGGGCAGGTCAGTCTTCCTGGTACTGCTGGACATGTCGGCCGCGTTTGACACGGTTGACCATGCGGTTCTCTTGGAGCGTCTCCATAGTGCGGGTGTAACCAGTCTAGCTTTAGATTGGTTAACGTCCTATCTCAGCGACAGACAGCAAGCAGTGGCTTTACCACCTTTTCAATCAGCCACTCGACAGGTGAATCAGGGAGTTCCTCAAGGGTCGGCGATTAGCCCGATCCTGTTTAATTTATATCTTCGACCCCTTATAGCACTGATTAAGTCATTCGGCATATCAGTCATCAATTATGCCGATGACACTCAACTGATTTTTTCATTTGAGGGTAGTGAGTCGGTTTCGAAAGACACCTTTCATCGCTGCATGTCGGCCACAGCTGAATGGCTGCGAACCAACTCACTCCAGTTTAATGGGGCCAAAACAGAGGTTCTCCATTGCTCTCCTGATCGCCTCCCCCGGACGCTGCCTGATGATTTTTGGCCACCTTCTATTCCTGGCTCTGTGGCAGGAGCTAAATCGGCCCGTAATTTAGGAGTGGTATTCGAACCGGACCTACAGTTGGATGGTTCAGTTAATAAGACCGCAGCGACTTGTATGGGCCTGCTCCGTGCCCTACGCAAAATTTTGCCTATTCTCCCCCAAGGTTTTAGAGCAGAGGTGGTGCGGAGTATTATACTCAGTAGATTAGACTACTGCAACGCATTGCTCCTAGGAGCTCCTAAAAAATTGATCCTTAGGTTGCAGAGGATCCAGAACATGGCGGCAAAACTGGCTCTATCGCGCCCACGCTCTGCTTCCTCCTCTGCAGCTTTAGCTGATCTACATTGGCTGCCGATACAACAGAGGATCGCGTTTAAGGCGGCATGTCTTGTATTTAAGGCGCTGCATGGACTTGGACCAATCCCACTCCAGGGCCTGTTTTCCTGGTACCAAGCTGCCCGGCCTTTGAGATCCTCATCGGCGTTTCTGGTGCGGATCCCAAGGATCACTAGAGTCAGGATAGGTGGCCGAGCTTTTAGCCACACAGCCGCCTCATTATGGAATTCCCTTCCGCTAGTGCTGAGGGGTAAGCAAGATCTGACTTCCTTCAAAAGGGACCTTAAGACCTATCTGTTCCCTAGGGCAATGTAAACATTCTCCCGATGGTTTAAATGGGGTCTCAGCGCCAGGATACCCTTGGGGTGACAGATGCGCTTAATAAGAACCAAATACATACAAATACATACAGACGAAAATGAATGCATTTAAATAACATTAAAAAATTGTATGCTTAGCTAAAAGAAAGTACGTAATGTACATAGCTTTCCTAGGGCATAACGCAGGAGCAATATCCCGTGAACCATGTTTAATATTTAGTTCTAATGCATATTAAGGACATTGTTAACATGCCGACGTCAGCGTCTTCAAATCACGGTTCTGACTACACATTTTTGTCTTTGAATAATCCGCAATTAATTCCTATCTGGCCTAATTTTCTCGCCGGCAGTCAAGGGATTAGTACAATTAATTCCAACACGCACGATGGTTCATGCACTGAAGTCACAAACATGAGGAATCTGCGAAGCAAAGATTAGTTCTACCTCAGTGTCGTCAATTGTTAGCCTTCTGCCATGAGATTAGGTGCTTGTTTCTTTACTTGGTACTTTAGAAAGGAATACTTGTTGTTGGAATAATTTAACAGCTCCCCTGCTCCCATTTTTAGTGTGAAATCTTTAAGCAACATATTTCTTTAGTAAAAGGATTATAATTCCTTAATGACTGGCAGGACAGTCATTTATTCCGTGTGAAGAGGAATAATGTAAGAAACTGAAGAACATCAGGGTATGGTAATATTGTGAAGATGAGAACACACACTGCTATCATGAAAATACTGCATGATTTATAGCATTTAAAATAAGACACTCAAATACAGCATTTGGATCCCTAGGAATTCCACGCACTTCATGAGAATACCTCATGTTGCTCAAACATCCTCACAGGCTACTCAATAGAGATGGCAGATAAGATGTCGCCCAGAGAACCAGGAATATGCAGAGCGGTATATTCATCTTACAGATGCAAACATGTCTTTTTACTGGTGTGATTAACAAACACGCGGAGGGAAAAGTTCTTAAATCGGATACGCGGATGTGAGCAGAAACGTAAATCTTACAGAAGCCCCTTGAGAAAATTTGGACTGGAAGGTGGAGGAGGGGCATGCTGAATTTATAAATATTATAAAGATTCATCCAAGTGAGGACAACGAGCACACACATCAACTGTGAAACTGAGAGGTAACAAGTGGCTTCTATCATTCCCAGGTAGATCATATAGGGGGGGCCTCTATTGATGACTTACAACTGTGAAAGTAGAGAATAACGCCACATGTTGGAGCCTACATTGTTAAACATGTGCAACAGAATTTCTGTCTATGCCAGCTCTCATGATCCAAGACAATGTTGGATTACATGTTAAACAGGCGAAAACACAAGTTGCGAAAAGTCCACCTGTCAAATAGTCCAGAAATCAGCTTGAACAAGCATTGATAACTAGAATTATCTCCTCGCTCGCACCTTGTGCTCCAGCCACATTTCCAGCACAGCACTTTATTGTACTCACCTACACCTGCTGCAGTGCTACAACATGATAGGCTACTACCACTCCAGGTGGATGGGACAAAGTGCACATATCCTCCCCAACCTCGCCTCACAATAGGCTGTGCAGATGCGTAGAGCACCCACTCAAGCATACCTCAATTTGGACCTACAGCCACACGGGATGCTGGAGGACCTGACCTTTCCCTTTCAGCTGCCCACATGGCTATGGCTCAGGCACCTAATACCAGGACATACCAAGGTGCAAGTGACATCCTATTGGTGCACTAATTACCAGGAAAATCCAGGCCCCACATGGAAGTCAAATCAGTATACAATTTCTTTGTTACAGTCTAGTTGAAACATCACTCATTATCTATGATTAAACATTTACCTAGCTATTCTACTGTAATATCTATTATGGCTAAGTTGTGATGTCACAATGCATGTTGCTAGGCAGATTTTAACTGTTACTTAAACTAATAAATAGAGGACTACTATTTAAAATCGTTCTTCTGAATATTTTTATCTGGCCATTTACTTTAGTTAGCTGAAAATGAAGTATTTATGGTGGTGTGATTATTGACTGCACTGCAGCGGTTCATTACTAAAGGGCAGCACTATTATGCTGGATACTAGCATTCTAAACCACAACTCATCTTGCAACTGTGTGCCGTATTTATTTGAAGCAAATTTGAAATAACATTCTTGTGTTTTCCACTTCCAAGGAACAAATTCCACATTTATTTTCCATTCCTGCAACTAGAGAATGTCTTTAAGATCAAGAATTTAAAAGAAGACTATAGAGGGTTATGGTGTCTCTGACACTTTAGTCAAAAGAATAAAATACTCCATAAAATAGATAAGCATGGTATTACAACCCATGGAAGAGCTCCAGCCTCATTCATTTCAGATATTAACTCAGTAAGTACGGATAAGTTTCTCTAAATCTTGAAAAGACCTCTTTTGCTTGGCTAGTAACACAGAGTTTGTTTCTATACTTCAGGTTTCATGCAGATCTATACAGGGCCCAAAAAGATAAAGGGCGAGTCAGAAAGGTCGCGTTTTCAAATTTATATCACATATATATTGAATATTTTGCTTTCTGCAACAGCAAACACTGAAGATTGAAATTACACTAAACATAGCATATAATTAGAATATTACTCTAAGTACAGTATTTTTTGTTGTAGGTGTAAATCTCATCAGTAGTTTGTTTTACATAATTTCTATTTTTCACCCACAGATTTGAGGAGGATGTTGGTTGAATGTCAATAAAAACGAAGGAAAATAAGAAGGTATTAAGATCAGACATCGATGGAATTACATGATCAGACCTGCAAATTATCAACCAATTATTTCACATCTTTAGAGACATAGAACCACAAGTAAATGAGCTGTTAGCATTGTAAAAACCGAGGGAAATTACGTCATCCACGATTTTCGTCCTTGAAAATAGGGCCAGCTAGGAGGAAGCTGAATGTTTAACTAATTGGACCAGCAAGCCAGCACAAATAATTTGCATAGTAGCCGACATATTATCAATGAGATAATACAACACTAAAAAAACATAGAGTTATTGACTCAAAACGTCCTGTTAAAAAGGAGACACGATTTCAGCAAGAAATTTAATCAAAAGTCAGCAGAGGCTGCTACCAGACGGGGGTAGTGGGGCAGCAAGGGCAGGGGGAGGAATGCATATTTTTTTTAAAAAGCACTTACCTGGCTGGGTACAGCCGGCCTCCGCCTCTTCTCCATCCTCTTCCTGTCTCAAGTCCTGGCAGCAGGAAGCATCCAGGCACCCCTAAGCCAATCACAACCCTGCTGTCACCTTTACAGCAGCATCGTGATTGGTCTGAGTGCCGTGGTTTGGAGCTTATACAGGGACTCAGAGCCTGTGCATGTTCTCTAGAACAAATGCGCTAAACGCATTATTTAAAATCGACTTTTGAAGGGGGTTTACTCTCTCTCTGTTTTGATACTATTGCCCTGGAAGTCAAGGGCTAAACTTCCCCCATGGGGACCACCTTATACATATTTAAATTCATGTTCTTCGCCCAAGCTGTACAATACAGCCAGTGGAGAGCATGCAAAGTGCGCCCTAAGATGGCCGGCCAAAACGTCTTGTCCACTTAGAGAGTGCCACCACTCCTTCCCCTTGTTCTGGCCACTAACACCCTGCATGAAACTGAGCAACCGCAGTAGGAAAAATAAAATGGTAATAACATTGAGTTATTATTATTTTATTTTTCCTTTTTGAACCGCTTGGAGAGCAGTGGGGCAACTCGCCTCCGTCTTAGCGGAGTAGCTGCCGCTGTTGAAAATACTGGGGTGTTTACACCAGTGAGCAGTGCCAGAAGAACTGAAATGTTGAAAGGTAACCCGTAAAGTTTCCCTTTATTTTAGAGCTTTAGTGAAGTCATGATTGTTCAGAAACACATGAAAGGTGTTGAAAAGAGGTCAGTTAATGCAATTTTACAAATGAAAAAACAGCATCAATTTATTAGGATACAATTGACAAGAAATCTTATTCAGAGAATATATATAAGGCCTTCGATGGTAAAGTCATAAGTGCAACAAAAATGTTCAACACAAAATCCAGGAAAACAAGCACTGAGAAGCCACACACACATGACCGTATTAGTTCTATCAATAAGAAAACAAGTTGCTCTATTAAAGTAAATGCAGCAATGCAATCAATACTGTATATTTTTTCACAGAAAAGATCATTCAAATAACAATATTTGGACAGATTGACAGTTATTAGGGGTGTCGCCCCACAAACCCCAGAGCTGAATAATAAAATGTTAATAAAGTTTATTTATTACCATTTTATCTTTCAGAAACCCGTCCAGGACCAAGTGTCAGGACGAGGCAGGGCCAGTGCTGCTGAGTGCCAGCAACAGGGAGCACGGCGCTTTAAAATGCAGATGTCTCTTTGGCCAGCTGTCTTAGCACGGCCAGCCAGACTTGCACATTTTAAAGTCCTCTAACCTAGAGAAAGCACTAGCCTCCAGTGCATCAGGTACGCTGAGACCACACCTGCTTTACCTAATTCTGGTGCTGCTTTCATGCAGTGAGAGCAGTGCCAGGATTGGGTAGTGCAGTTTCCTGCATCTGGAACTTCCTGGAAGACACCAGAGGGAGGAGGACATTGCGCTGCAAGAAAGAAGGGTTGGTTTATTTTATGTATTATTGTTTTTTGTTGTTGTGCCCTCTGCCCCTCCTTCCCCCAGTACCTGCCAGCTGACATTGAATTCAGGATAAAATGCCATAATGAAAAGTCAGTAAGGAGACACGTAATGCATGTTTTAAAGGTAAACATAAATCAAAGACAAGGATTGAAAGTAATATCAGCAAAAAACAGATGGAATGTCATTATTTACTCTGCTCCATTTCTGTATGATTAAATTACAGGGAGGCTTAAAATAACATAAAAGGTATGTTTCTCTCGGCAGGATTTGCATAGAAGAGCCAGGGAAGCTATTATTTTAACCAACTTAGTATTCATCTTACTTTGCTTCTAGTCTTGCCCCACACATACACTGCCTTTGAAGATCTGTTCACATTATACATTTTAAATACACATTAAAGTATATTAAGCATGTTAACGCACATGCAGAAACATTTTTATTTCCAAAAATAATTTCTTAGCAATAACATTATTAATTAATTTATTTTTTATATATTTGAAAAGTTTTATAAAGCGCGAACAAGACCCTTACGGGTATCAGAGCACTGTACAGATGTGGCAAAAGCACAAATAAAACACAATTGTACAAATGGTGTAGTTAAATCCACACACTGTCCTAGAGCAGGATACCAATTAACAGACAAGAATACAATAAGTTGAAACAACGGTGTAAAATAAGAATCAATTGCCCAAGAGCAACATACCAATTAAGAGACAAGAATACAATAAATTGAAACAACGGTGTCAAATAGGAATCAAATTTGTAGACAGGGCATTAAGAACTTATGAACATTACTTTAGGAGTTTTCCAGTCCTTCCTATCTCCTAAGGGCCTCTTCATGATTGCCCTCATCACACCATTACAACTCAATGCGGCCAATAGCCCCATTGTTCTAAATTATACAGTTACACCTACAAGACCTTCTGAGATCCATGTGGATGACTTAGGATAGGCAGGACACGGACCTGTGAAGGACATCGCTCAAACTTCTTTTTTTTACTTTCGCCTCCATTTGTACTCTGCATTTGCAAAACTATAATATCTCTGCAGGCTTCATGTTACTGCTCTAATGCAATTGAATATATACACTGAAAAAGCCAAAGGTTAAAGGAGCATTATAGTTGAGAGAAAATGTCAGTTAAAATATAACATTTTAAACAAAATAAAAAACACTGAAATTATCGAGTTGTAGTTATCTGAAGTAACTAAAATTTGTGCCCTAAACTAACTATAACTCGAGCCCCCGCCATGCACAGTATTGCCATCAGTGATGTAATTGCAGATGTTGCAGGGATGTTATCAATGATGTCATAGAACATGCCATGAGTGATGTAATATGTGAGGTAACTAGCAGTGCATGACGAAGGTGTGATTTATAGTTACTTTAGGGAATGAGTTACAGATAATTCTGATAACTATAACTCGTGAATGTCAATGGTTTTCTATAAAGTCCCTTAAAGCTTAGTTTTTTTCAGTGAAATTCTACGTTATTACAATTCCCAAGTATACCACTTTATCCTTTGTTGTTTTCAGTAGATTTCTGTGTTTTTTAACATCATTTGTCCTTTGCTATGTGTGGCCTGGGCTCCGTCTCACTTCACAGCTCATACTTAAGTATACCTTAGGCCACTCATTTCATGTCCCATCTGACGCACTGCGTAGTGGGTGAAAATTCCCCTCTTTTTATCACCTTAGTACTTAGTTCATCCATTTTCATACATTGAATCCAATAATAATACAGATTTTTTTCTTTCTTCCAATCTTGTAAAATCCCTCCGGAGACAGCGCTATTTCAACTTTTGTCTTTATTTTTAACCTTTTCCAATGACTACTGCATGCCCATCCAGGCTTTTCACAGCTTTTCCTCATCCTCCTCTCCCTATGTGCTTGAAAATCGATCGTTCTTGCTACCTTTTCATCCGTTATTTTAAGGCAGAGTCTCACCTACGTGTTGCCAATCAAGTTCAATGCTTCTAACCCCAGTGAGTGAGGAAAGACTTGGTTGCATTCAGTAAATTGGGTGTTTTCACGTTTTTTTGCAATGATTATGAGGGAAGGAGAAGGAGGTTGTGTCACGGGTGGAGGGTTGAAAACCGGGAGGTGGGCTTCATATTTACTACAAGGGAGGGAGTAGTTGGGTGTTTAGACTGATGGGTTAGTAGTAATAGGGGTATTAGTGAGAAAGAGGGTTTGCTCATATATATTTTGCTGTATTTATCAAGGCTAGCAGTGAACAGTTTGTTGAGTGTCTTTTCATTTATTGTAGAGACCCCTGAGGAAGAACCACTGAAGGTTCTAAATGCATTGGGTATACAACGATGAGTTGACTCTGCTTTACGTTTCACTTTTGTATACATGTGTTGCTGTGAAAAGCCTGGATGGGCATGCAGTAGTCATTGTAAAAGGTTAAAAATAAAGACAAAAGTTGAAATGGCGCTGTCTCCAGAGGGATTTTACAAGATTGGAAGAAAGAAAAAAAATCGATATTATTATTGGATTCCGTGTATGAAAATGGATGAACTAAGTTCTAAGGTGATAAAAAAGAGGGGAATTTTCACACAGTACGCAGTGCGTCAGATGGGACACGGAATGAGTGGCCTAAGGTATACTGAACTAACTTGTAGGCACTTGTTTGTGAGGAAACTGCGAGTTGTAGGCACATCTCATTTGGTATCATGATGAGAAAATGTATTTTCTGTTTAATTGGTGCTCTATTCCGATGGGCACATGCGTTCGATGTCGATGTACTGGATAATCACCCCTGCTCAGGAGAGCGATCCTACAAATCCCCGCATTAATGATTTGGCTATTCAGCTGTGCATCACAATCACCGAGTTACCCCTCCCTAATTATTAACTTAATAAAGCTACATTTAATTGATTCTAAAGATATTTGAAAATAATTTCAAGTGACTGGTCATGCTCATACAGCATTTTATGAATGAGCTCAGAGGGAGTCTAGAGTTTCATTGGTGCTCAAGTTTGCATCTGTAATTCCATCAGGGGGCATATTCAAAGCATGACTCTCTCATATTTTGAAATTAGGGCGTTCTCTTCTCCACCTCAAACTGTATGCACATTTTGCAAAAACTTTTGGAAGATCATTTCTACTGCACAAAGAACTGAAAAATCTGTAACTGCAACAATCTCATTAATAGATTATGCTAACTTGAATTTTGAGATACGTTTGGAAACTTTGAAGGGATGGTGGCAGAGTCAAGGGTGCGGTTTGCAAATGATGGGTTTGCTGCTTGATGCAGCTGATTGTCTGCAGTACTTTCAGCAACTGTTCTCCTTTCTATAAAAGACATACTGAGGCAGAGGCTGGCTTTGATGTTTCTTCCCCATTGTGAAGAAATTTTACTTTGTCAGACTCTGAACTCTTCTTCAATCTTGGTGTTGTTTCATGGTTTGAAGGGACTCCTTTTCTTCAAATATGCCGAGAATGCCTTGATTGTCCATACAGTAGGGGTGGAGCTGGAGTTTTTAGCTAATTCAATACATATTAGAGAGAGGCAAGACGATGGGCAAAAATGTGCACGGCAATATAAAAATCATGATGGCGGGGAAGTAGGACAGACCCCTTAGGTTCCACCGTTTCAATACATGCATCAAACCTGTGAGGGAGGTGAACCATTTCAGCATTAAGCTTCTCTCCAGTCTCCTCTTGATGTTCCAATTGATGATCATATCCTTTTACTGTGTTTATCAGGGATGTGTACTATGAAGATATGCTCTGCTTCTCCTATGGCCCCCACCTCAGCACTGACAGGCCATCACCTGGATCTTAGAAACATGTATCAGCGGTTCCCTAACTTGTTGTTATGGAAACGTGTCTAGAGTGCTGTAGCTGAGGCAGGAATGTGACCCTGCTTTCCCAATGCTTGGATAGTTGAATTGGTTGGCAGTCACATGTGGAGTGCAGTTTAAAGTACTTTGCTTAATACACAACTTAATCTATGACTCTTGGCATTAGTTTCTATTGCCTTCGTTTTTAAAAGACAAGCTTGTTACGTCTCTGCAGAGTTCCCAAGTTTTGCAGGTCCATAGGAGTAGCTCATCCAGTCCAGGTTTTTTGCTTTGCATTCTGGGACATATAGTACTGAATTTACATTAAATAAACAGTACTAGAGGTCCCTTAGTATAAAGAAAAAATATGGAATGGTTGAGTTACTCACACATGGGCCAGGGAGCATTTAAAGGTTTGCATTGTCTTTTGGTAGCTGCAGGTGACAGAGCTAAGACTAAGGACAAAGAGGCCAAGTAACTCAAGCTCTGCAGATTATGTTGTGTGAATTCATAAGATGTTGTTGTACACTCATGATTGAGAAATGAACCTTTCAAAAGACAACATACAGCAGGGAAATGGCAAATGAATGATCCCAAGTATGACTCAAATAAAGTGCTGTTGGCTCAGATGCACATTAGTAGCAAAAATCTTGGTCACTGGGAAGTACAACAGTGCTTAATTTGAGGCGGTGGTGGCCACCAAACACTCATTTCTGGGGATCAGCACTTCTTTTTCTTCAGCAGGCATTACCAGAATGCAAGAGAGGGAGAAACACTCAAACAGGAAAAGAGAAAGATGGAAAAACCGTCCCCAAGGGAGAAAGCCGGAATTTGAAAGAGTGAGTTAAAGGGGCAGAGAGTGTCTGGCAGTGGATTACAGAGGGCTGAGGTGTATTCAGGACGACACAGTCATGGTATTCAACATGCTGACATTTAATAGCATTGGCTGCAGGCTTCTAAGCAGCGCTTTGGGCACCGGCACTCATTATTTTACAAATTAAGCATTGGAACGCTGCATTCCCTGCCTAGGTTTTAAACTTCAATGTGATTAAATAGTCTTTTGCCAACAGAGCCACAGGGGCAAACATTCTACTAAAGCATCGACGGTATGGAATTCTGACCCAGAACAGTCAATTAAGGTTACTTTAATGGTTAGAGATAAAAGCAA
Source organism: Triturus cristatus (assembly GCF_964204655.1). Lineage (NCBI taxonomy): Eukaryota > Metazoa > Chordata > Amphibia > Caudata > Salamandridae > Triturus > Triturus cristatus. Next base: position 623,275,168 of record NC_140585.1, read on the forward strand.
TGGCTTCGGCAACAACTCCAAAGGGGGACAGGCAATATAGACACTATAGGCTTATAACCGAGTTCATAGTCGGGCTTTTGTTTAAATGGGCACTGTTGTGTGACTCTATAAGAATTATTTAATAACATATAATTAATCAGCTAGGAATTAATTCAAAAACAGTACACTATTGTTCTCCTAGCAATATTTATGCTAATTAAAGACAACAAATGTATTGTGGGCCTAAGAGACAATTTAAACCATAAACAATTAACAGTCTCTTTTATAGCTTGTACCACCTCCTAGAGGGACTGCTGGTAACAGGTCTTTAAGAGTGGTGTATTTTTTTTGTTGGCAGTTTAATTCTCTTGAAGGTGTAACGTATTGGATAGTGCAAATTGAGGATTAATGTCTTATCATTATTTGCATGTTCAGTCACTCTTGGTGTTGTCATAAGTGTGCATAGAAGCTGGACACTGCCCAGAAAATCTGACCTTTTCATTATTAAATATTATTACTACTACCCTGGATCTTGGTAGAGGGCAAGATCTAGGTTTGTTACTGATAGCCTCAGTGCTTAATTTGTATATAAAAAAGTGCCAGGGCTCTTGTCAGGAGGGCACTGCAGCTTGCACTACAATTTCCCCTGCCATGCTGCCAATGATAGTAATATCACAACTACTAATCATGGCACCCCTGCAAGTGTGACAGTTTGTACTATTTTAGGCCACCAAAGGAATAAAATGGCTTGGGTAGAAGAGAATAGTCATTTTTAATGTGTTTGAATTAATAATTAACTGTTGTTGTGGTCATCTCCAAATTAGACCAACACTGCGACCTTGTAGCAGACTGTCACAAGCGCTGGTGTTGACATTTAAGTGCCGGTGCCTAGCACCTGAAACCACCGGCTCAAATTAAGCACTGGATAGGCTTTAATGAATAAAGTGGGATGAGACATTCTGATTACTCTGCATCTCTTTTAGGTGTAGATGGTCACTCATGAGTTTACCTTGCATGATAAGTCAGCGAGAGGGCTGCTCACCTACTGTATGGTTATTTCATGTCCTGACCTATGGGAACAGCAAAATCTTGGCAGAGGCAGGTCAGATAAAAATGGCCTCCTGGTATGTGTGCAGGTAGGGCAACTTTAGGGTCGACTTGTACCTTATAAAACACGAAATGCTGTTTCTCATTTCATAAATCCAGACTCCTTCTCAGGGCAAGAGTGGATTTTTAAATACTTCTCTTGACTTTCAGCAAAAGGAAAGGTGAGCTAACCCTATGTTCTCGAAACAAGAAACTGCCTTACATCCTCACTGGAACCAAGGGTCCTCTTAACCTCCTCTGCATATACATTGCTTAAGCCAGGCTTGCATAGTTATCTGTAGGTTAAAACTAGGGATGCTTTCAGCAGAAGCACGGTCGGAGTCCAGTTTCAACCTTAACATGCAGAGATTTTGCATTTGAGGCATTCTACTGTGAATCAATAGAGTCCAAGGCTCTGTAAATTGTAACCACTAACATTATCTGATGGTGGAATAGATCATTTTTCTTTTGGTGCTTTATTTAAAAACCTTTATTGAATAACTGAGCATGATGACAAAGTGTGCAGAAGTTTCACAACTCTGTCTTCTTTAGTCAATAGTCTTTTTATCTGTATGAAATGTGATGGCAGTGTCCTATCACTTACCTGTTCGCTGGAGCAGACTATTACAAACAAACACTGTCACCATTGACAGCAATTTCCACCCTTTCTGGTAGGCTTAGAAAAGAGGCCAGGATTTGTTAAAAAACAAAAAACATATTTAAGGTCGATTTAAAACTCAAGGGTAGGATTGCTGCACTTGGTGGCCAATGTATGGAATCCTGAAACTCAGTGGAGGGCCTTTGGTAGGGCCGTTTGCCCACTACATCAGTGGAGGCTAAGGACAATACTTCCCTGGCGTAGGACCACCAGCCAGAGTTGGAGATCCCTGCCTGTCTGATGGGAATCTCTGTGCCTTTGATTCAGTCTCCAATGTGGTTCTTCAATTAGAGGCACTGATTCCTTGCAATGGGATGTGCCCAGTCTTCAAAGCTTTTAGCTCTGGGACACAATCTCTCAGTTGTCGAAGAACTAAAAAAGCAATGGCCCCAAATACAAGGAGTTTTCTCCCTTCTGGTGATGACCATTGTGTGATTTGCCTCACCTGAAACACCATGACTTGCATGGTGGTGACAGGTGAGGAAAGCTAGCGAAGTTATCCATTGGGCCTGGCCCTTTTTGAAGGGTTATCCCCAAACGTTTTGCCTTCTTCCTACTATTTTTCTGACCTGACCTGGTTTTGTTTGTGTCAGGACTTTGGGCACTTTACCACTGCTGACCAATGCTAAAGTGCATATGCTCTCTGTCTAAAATGTATTGGTGATTAGCATATCCATGATTGACATATTTGATTTACTAGTAAGTCCCTAATAAAGTGCACCAGGTGTGCCCAGGACCTGTAAATCAAACGCTACTCTTGGGCCTGCACCACTCATTGGGCCACCCACATGAGTAGCCCTGCAATATCTGCACGTGCAATTTTAAACTGCCATTTCGACCTGGCAAGTGCACCCACTTGCCAGGCCCAACCCTTCCCTTTAACTACATATAGGCCACCCATAAGGTAGGCCCAAGGCAGCCTCATGGGCAGGGTGCAGTGTATTTAATAGGTAGGACATGTACTGGTGTGTTTTTCATGTTCTAAATACTGCTAATCTAGTTTTTCACTATTGCAAGGACTGTCTCTCCCATAGGGTAACATGGGGATTGCCTTGTAACACCTTTTTAAAGTAATTTCCCATTGGGAGCAGATAGAGATTTGGAGTTTGGAGTCTCTGAATTCACAAGTGCTGCTTCTGTCCTGAGATTGAAAGGCCTGGACTTTGCTTTCTACATCCTGCTTACAAGGTTCTCCAAGGGCTTGTGCGTGCTTGCCTCTTGTTAAGAAGTCTCAGGGCCATCACAGATTTCACCTACCAGTACCTGGACTCTTCTCCTGAGAGTTTGACTTGCCAAGCGGTGCCAAAATCCAGTTCCTGAGCTCTTGGAAGTGTAGCCAGGTGATCTAAAGAGAAAATCCAAGCATCGACTCTCAGCGCCTGTTTTCTTGGCACATCGCTGCACAAGATCAATGCATTGCTGCAGCCTGAACCGAAGCGTGGTTCTCAATCAGTGCATCGACCATGGCTTTCATTGCAGGCCTAAACTCGCTGTTGCAGTGCATCAGAAAAAGTGCCACAGCTTGAGTCCTGAGCACTGTGTTGCCAACATCCATAACACATGCACTGACTCTGAAGCGGCACCTGGTTGGTGGTGGTAGAATCAACGCAGCACCTACTTTGCTGCTAGAAAATCGACAGAGCACTTGCTTCGCCGCTGTTGCATCGATGCAGTGCATCTGAATCTTCGAAGCATCATCCCTCGACGTCGAAACTTTATCAACACCAAAGTAAGGAACCAAGGCTGTGTGTCCGGAAACCGATGAATCACCTCCACTTCCAGTAATGAACCGACGCATCACCTCCCCTGGCAGTAAGGAACCAATGCATCACCTACCCTGTGGAGTAAGGAACCGATGCATTGCTTTGCTATTCCGGTGCCTCACCTCCCCTGCTCCTAGTTTGTCTTTGATTTTTGATGCACCCAAGGTACTTTGTGCTAAAAGAAACGCGTCCATTAATTTCTACATACTGGACTTGTTTAAGCTTTGAAAAGTGATATCTTGACTTGTGTATGTTGGATTTGCGGCATTTTGGTATTGTTTCCTTTAGAAAAATATTGTCTAGTTCTCTAAACTGATGTGGACTCCTTTTGTAGTGTTTTCACTGTGTTACTGTGTGTGTATGTATAAATGCTTTAAACATTGCCTCTGAGATAAGCCTGACTCTTGTGCCAAGCTACCAAGGGGTGAGCAGGAAATATCTTATCCCTTACCCTAACTAGAGTGAGGGTCCCTACTTGACAGGGTGCAAACCACTGCCAAATACAGACCCCATTTCTAACCGTTGTCATCCCCTAAATAAGGAGGTTTGACCACCTTTATGACCCGGCCGTCCTCTGGTGGACATGGGGTCCCATGGATTACAACTCAGAGGTTCCCAAGCCTCTACGTTGTGCGGTGAGGTCATGAGTTTGGCAGAGCAGTATATCTGACTTTTAAAGACATGTGCATTGTTATACCATACTCTTAAGGCCCCCTTTAACAAATCTCTAAGGCCTCTGCGATTACAACCTTTGTTGGGAAACTGCCTTGGTAATTCTGCTCGCGGAATTTTCGATACCACGGGCCATGGTATTTCGGGAGTGCATAATTACTACCATATTCAGAGGTTTGTTCTCAAGAATGAAGAACAATGACAAGATTCTATGTTTGCTCACAGACTGCACGTTTTCCCTCATTCTGGTCGCATGTTCTTTTGTACGTTTCGCCATGTTTTTACTGGAGAAATATACAGGGGAGGGGTCTCTGAGGTGCGGTATCCCTGCACAGCTTGGAATCCTGATTCCAGAGACCAGCCCAATCACGGACCTCTTTTAATCCACAGCTCAACAATTCACTTCACAATCACAGAATTATAGCACTAAGGACCATACATGTGTCAATATTCTAGCAGGGGCGTAATGCCGGCCCCTGCAGCCCCTGTGGTGCAGGAGGGCCCCGACCTGTTTAGAGGGCACCTTACCCTTTTGGGGGATGGGGAGCATTCAGCCAAAGGTCAATGAGTATCTGAGCGATATGTGAGGATCAGGCCCCCCCTCTTCACATTCTGTGGGGGAGAGGGGACATCATTTTGCGTCACTGTATTGTATGTAGTACTTGTGCAAGGAACAGGAAGGTGGCTGCATGGAGATAACTACATGAAAAGCTCAAGTAGATGTTTACTTTCGTAGAAGTGACACTGAGTGTTTTGCTTGGTATGTTGCGCCGGCTCTAATTTGAACACAGACTGTTGCCATGGCAAATGACACCTAGCCATGCCACTTGATAATGTGAAAATATTACAGCACTTCAAAGAAGAGGCTGCACGCATTAAATGACAACAAAGAGGCTCATGTCACAACGCCTCGAGCAGGACACGGCAATAGCAAGATGCGAAATGTGTCCAAGGAACTGTAAAGTATACCGGAAATGCGCGCGAGAGGGCCATAGCCGGAGAGAAGCGCTCGAGTATCCGGGCTCATTCATTGTGTCAGTCTTCTGCCTCGCAGTTCATGGTGCCGTTGCGTTTATTGTTCACTGCTAAACACAAACTCATGTCAATTTTTAAATGACGGATTTTACGCAGTTGCCCAGTCTGCATTTTTTGTTTCCCTGTCTGCGCCGTGAGGTGGGATTGCAAAACCGAAGCGACGGTGCGGCCTGATTTGACTGCTAAATGTGCGCTTTCTGCAATATCTGTCTGTCTTTTAACTCCGTTCAGTGTTGCGTCGTTCCCGTGGCCTTCTTTTTCCTGCTGACTCGAGCATGTTTAATGAAGCCTGACATATTCACTGAGGCAGAAGCTGGTTTTTTTTGGTTTTTTTTTAGTCCTGGAGACAGACACCCCCCCACCTTCGACGCTGACACAAATGCACTCTTTTAAATTGATCATTGGGATCTGGAAAGTGGAAAGTCTCACATGCGTACTGGCGTTGTTGCCTGCCTGCGCAATTTAGTTATCCAATTTAATTGTTCTACTGTGTCTTAGAACGCCACAATTCTCCCAACAACCATGCTTGCGTGTTGTGTCTGAGGGGGCTGGGACATTTGGCATTGGGCTGTCGGCCCAGCTGATTGATAATCGTCGCGAGGGCCGATGTCCATCCAGGAGGCCGCAGTCTATGACTCCAGCACCCTGTGGAGGCAGTGAGTCCACCACCCATAACATCCCCCAGGAATGGACCCACCACTCGGGCACACGATGTACACCACCGCGTGGGGGTTACAGTCAAATCTTGCTATTGTTGGTATGTGCAGTATGACGAGCATACACATTCCCTCATCTGCAGGTGAAAATGCACACATGCAGTGAGAGAATGTATCTCAAGAAAGACACCAGTGACACATCAGCATGAATAGACTTGGCATTATACGACCCAAGGTCCCTCGTATACAATGATACCAATCAAGCAATCACTGGAGGCGCACACAAGGCAGAGCCCGTTATTTTGAAATAAAAGTAAAGGCGGAGACTGAAAGCTCGGGTTCACAAAGGTAAACAAATGGAAGATGTGCAGATGGAGACTATAATGCTAATTTCAAAGACATTTTCCTCTGAAGAATGTAATCGTACTAAAATGGAGAACTCGATGAAGGAACTAAAGATCTGTCGTACAATATAGGGTCCTTTCTAGGATGCACATCCGGATATCTGGGATCGCCACCTCCGTATCATTGAAACGAGGCGATTCTGTGGTGAGTTAAAGCAGAATAAGAAGCTTTTTACACACTTTCAAAATCAAATGTGTGATTTTGGTGCTCAGTCTTTGCCTCAAGTGTATCATTGGGGTATCCCCCAAATATTGCAATGAACACACGAAAATATTGGCAATTGATTAATTACAGTTTATAGATAGCTGTTATAGGCTATAGGGATGTGTGTATGTTTGCAGGTATGTGCATGCAATTATATATGAAAATGCATAGAGGCATGCGCCTTGCATGACCAATGCATGACCTAATATTCTTTCATCTTTATGACCCATTGCACTACCACTCTTGGGCATACTGCATGACACATTGCATGACAGTTTATGTTCATTTATATAACAGATTCCTTGGAAATTGCATGTCAGGTTGCACACAAAATGAGTGACAACTGCATGGTAAACACCAAGACAACTGTAACTCCATATGCATTAAAGGTCTCCAGTATTGTAAACATGCTATAGGGAGCAGGCTATCCACCTGGAAAGTGATTCAGTGCATAGTTACAAGTAGAAAGTGCTACGTGAATCTTTCTAATTTATAACATTTGTTGCTATTCAAAAAAATCACGTTTTGAATGTGGTGATACATTTTACAACAGTGGCTTAAATACGATAGAAACTAAGGGGGCAATTCACAAAGGTAAACACACATGAGTAAATCTACATGCCTAAATTTAATCTAACACAATGTAGTACATTTAGTATGTGCGGCTATTCACCATTTATAAGTGTAAATTAACTACACAATGTAGGCTTACATGTCTCAAACCCCTGAATTAAGGGGCTGAAGCCTAATTTACAAGCGCAAAATTACTACTTGGATCTTTTCATACAAACACCAACATCTCCACCACCATGGTGCAGATCTCCATATACTAAAGAATAGGGATATGTTGAAATGTGTATACAAGTTTAAAAAAAATAGTAAAAACATTTAAGACTAATATTAATGTAATTTAAAAGGTTTGATTTCAAAATATAAAATAAAATAAAATATAGAATTATTTTGAAAATATTCAATTAAAATTATATCTCTGAAGATTTAAATTAAAAACCCCATCTGAAGTATACAATTTACATGTATTTCTTATTCAGTAAAATTATTAAAAGTTACATCCAGAATTTATTTAAATTCAAGAAATAATTTTACTGAAAAATAAAAGTTACATTAATTGGTAAATTTAAAAAAAGGTTAACATATTTTTCAATAAAATAATATTTATGTTCTGTTTATATATAGCTGTACCACTACATGTATTTATGATTCAGTAAAATTATTAAAAGTTATACACAGAATTGATTTACATTCAAGTAATAATTTAACTGAAAAATGAAAGTTACATTCATTCGTAAATTCAAAAAGGTTATTAACATCTTTTCTAGTAAATTAATATTTATGCTTTATTTACCAGTAAATTAAATGTATTATTATTATTTTTTTTTACATAGGGTAATCTATTTTAACATTAGTTCCTATTGGTTTTTATTTTAATTCTCTACTTTCATTATTTTCTAAGGGAGGGGGTTGCAGTGCCAGGGGTTGGCCATGTGTGGTGTTAGACTTTCACAACTGTTTTGGGTCCTTTTTGTTTGTAGGACTGCATAACAATGGTCTTCCTCTTTTGTGTGACCCTCCATAAACTTTACCCTAGCCTTCCCATGCACCCTCCCATTTAGTAAAATGTAGTCCCCATTTTCCAGCTACTCCTCTCTCTCTCTCCCACATTTACTATTAAAACATAAACTATGTATGTGATGATCTCTGCAGTTGGGCAGAGATCTCTGCGCATAAAAGAAAAAAAGAGGTGGAGACATTGAACTTTGCATGTAGGTTTATGAATATCATTTTTTAGTAGGTGGGGTATTTACACACATTTTGCAGGTAGTTTCCCACCATGGAAACATATGGATTAATTCCTGTGAAAGTCATGAGTATTTGTCTTTCCAGAGTGGGAGGGGGGATAAAGCACATGTGCATTTCATGGGTTGTAGTGTAAGGGGTATCTAGATGGGGACACTCATTAAATTGTACATTTCATCTTCACTGACTTATGCAGATTGTACATCTGTAATGATGCTTTCTGACCTTTCTTTCACTGTGGTATTTGGGTCTGCAGGAGGCATACCGATGCACAAGTCAACTGTAATAACTTATTTCAGCTGAACAGCGATGTCATTCACAACTCAACAATAGTAAGGAAATTAGAGACCGTCCTAGAGGTAATAGAGATGCACATACATTATAGAGAAGTTATTAACTGAGGGAGTTATGTCATCCAAAGAGCAGGAATTGCTAGTAGTCAGATACTGACAATAGTTTAAGATCTGCTTATCGTCCAGTTCCTTCTGAATGATGCTGAATATGGTGCATAATCTGATCTCATTGGCATACTGACCACTCCACTAATAACAAAAATGTCACGGAAATATTTGTGAAATAAACATAATAATTGAAATAAAATTAAGAATCATAAGTGTTGGAAATGGCTATTAAGCAGGGTTAGCCCCAAATGTTTTGCTGCCCTCCTCTTCTTTTTGCTGCATTCGTTCTTGTTGGCTTTAGGACACTGTACACTTTGCCACTGCTAACCAGTGCTAAAGTGCTTGTGATCTTTCCTTAAAACCTGGTAAAATAGACCAATACCCAATTGACATATCTCATTAACCTATAAGCCCCTAGTACAGTGCACTACATGTGTCTAGAGGCTGTAAATGCACTAGTGGGTCTGCAGCACTGATTGTGCCACCCACTTCAGTAGCCCTTTAAACATGTCTCATTGCAGAGCCTGTGCGTGCAGTTTTAAACTGCCATATCAACCTGGCAAAATAAACCTTTTGCCAGTCCCAAGCCTTTCTTTTTAATGCATATGTCACCCATAGGGTAGGCCCTGGACAGGTCACAGGGCAGGGTGCAATGTATCTAAAAAGTAGTACATGGACTTTTAAGTTTTACATGTCATGGGAGTGAAATACTCTTAAATTTGCAATTCACTACTGTAAGGTCTATATCTCCCGTTGGATAATATTGGGATTACCTTATTACATTTTGTAAGTGTAATTCCAAAATGGGGAGACATGACTGGTTCATGTTTGATGTCCTAGGAAACCTACTGTAAAAGTCGGAATTTAAATTACAATTCTGATAATCCTACTTTTATAAATTTGGAAATGTACTGCCTTTGTCACTTTGGGCCTGTAGCGTGTCGCTGACCAAATTAATGGGTCTAGTTGGCAGTTAGGTTTTGTTTATTCCTCCTAAACAGCCACAAACAATGGGAGTTTAGGTGTGACTTGATGGGCCACCCTGTCAGGACGGGAGGGAGTAGATGGGCATAGCCTCACTTACACCGAAATAGGATGTGTCCTGTCATCACACAAAGGGCTGCATACCCCTTGTAGTGAGTCTGGAGGCAGGACAGGAAGGGAGGACATCTGTGCACTTTAAGGGCATGTATTTGAAGTCTCCCCCACTTCAAAAGCATCATATATACTGGACCTTTGTCACCACCACATCAGTACACTTCTGGACCAGTGGATACTCTGCCGGGAAGAAGAAATTCTGTGCTGCTGAAAGGACTGCCACTTTGCTGAACTGCTACTCAGCTGCATTCCTGCTTTGTTGTGCTGACCTCATGCCTTCTGCCCTCTTTCCTGGGTGAGAAGGACTGGGCCTGCATCACTTGAACGCAGAACCCAGAGTGACTCCAAGGGCTAGTTGGCTGGCCTCCTGATCTGTAGCCTCGGGGACATAATATGCTCCCAGCAATCTGGCATCTACATATGGACTTTGCCATCTGTCCTGCCTAGTGGTGCCACCCCAGTTCTGGAACCTTGAAAGTGGGACTAAGGTGCTTTCCAGCAGAACTGATGTATCTTCTCTTGCACCTCTCCGGCATACGTCCTCCCATCACTCATTGACCGCAGCCTCAATGACGACACCTAACGACAACTTTGCAGCTCTTCAGAATTAATGCATCACCAGCTTCACGTGCATCGCTGATGCCAGGACTTAGCATCGCAACCCCCTTTGATGGGATCCTCGATGAAGCAGCAGGGCTGCGCACCGCAGCCTTATTGAATCTTGGAGCCAACACATCACCTCGGTTCTGCGATGCTTCTTTAACCTAGATCCACACACTGCTCTGCATCCAGGATTATAGGTACTTTGTTCAATTGGCCCAACCTCTTCCCTGTAGCCAGCCCGTGCTCCATCATGGTTGGCCTGAACTTGTGATTTTGTCCCAGTCCGCTGAGACCAAATATCCCTGGTTGGTGCTTTGTGGCAGTATTTTAACCTAAAACTTTGTAATTCAATATCTTCGGTTTCCCTGATTGGATTTTTGCTGTTTTGGTCTTATTTTATTTATTAAAATCTACTCTAGTTTTTTAAATCTGGTGTGGGGTCTTTTGTGTGTGGTGTATTCACCGTTTCTACTGTTTGAAGTGTTGCACAAATACTTTATACATTGCTTTCAAATTAAGCCTGACTGCAATGTGCCAAGCGACCAGAGGGTAAGCACAGATTAATTTGGGGTTTGCTTGTGCCTTACCCTGACCAGGATTGTGCTTGTTGTTTGACCAGACTCACACCCTAGTCAACCAGAAACCCAATATCTAACAATAAGAATTACCAAGTCCTTGGATAAAGATATCAAATAGCAATGGCTAGAATGATGAGCAGCTAAGTAACACTAACCACAAAGAATGGGGTTCTCCTCTTTTTCAGTCACCATCTGCAAATGGTATTGCAAAATGAAAACAAGTTCTTGGCTAAGCATGAAGTAAGTCATATTCCAAATAATGTAAGGAAAGATTGGGTGAGCTAATTTTCTGAATGTTGAAGACATATAATGCCTCTTGTAGGCTCACATTCTTCCGGGTTCCAAAAAGTGGGTGTGTCAATAATTAGTTTAGTGTTTTTTCAGGGTTATATAAATGTAAAGGCTGGCATAAAATTCTCACTAGTGAGGATGTAAAACCAATTAAGAGTCAACCTAGTGTCAGGATTCAGCATTGAAGGAATAAGCAGAAAATCCTCAGGCCTCTTCTATCAGGTTCTTTGGCACTTACACCAATACAAAAATATAGATTCACCAGAATATAGTGCAAAACCTCTTAATTGAGAGTGGAAAATATATCATGAAATTGGAGGGCTTTGCACCATAAATGTAGTCCAGAAATACATGGCAGAAATTCAACAGGATTGACCTCAAGCAGCCAAGAAACTAATTTCTCCAATTTGCCTCATTTGGCAAATGTATTCAAAGAAGGTGATCTAGGCATAATTTACCATGTTGAGAACAGTATCTATTTTTTTCAAACTTATGTTTGTAATACAAACATGTTCGCAGTCTATGTATCTACTGATCTGAAGCAAAGGGTCAAGCCCGCAGTCTCATATCTTCATATATAAAGTCTAACAAGGGCGGAGTTCAAAAAACCAGCAACACCATTGACTAAAACATTTTAGCACAGTATGGTGCGTGGGGTTTGAAGCAGACTGGATTGCAGAAATCAATGTGCAACTGTGAAGGGTTGATGGAGACATATATTTGGGAGAGCACCACAAAGCCCACTATACAGTTTTAAATTGTTCACTTTACACATCTCACATGTTGTGGCATAGGAAGATTAATGTGACTAAAATCACATGAGTTGCTGGTTATGTGTCAAAGGTAGGATTTAGGCCCTGGTCTTCAAGTGCAAAGTCAATTCACCCAGCCATTAGACCATATTTGCCACCATGTCAGCTTCTCTGACTGTGCTAAGGTGGCAGTATGATTCCCCTTTAAATGGAGGCATTGCTAAATCAGCCCCATGGACCTGCATTGAGAATAACTTTCTCCAGCGGGAGTTAACAAGAGTTAATTGCCTGCCATGCAAATATTATCAGAGAAGAAAGCAAGGACTCATAATGAGGGGAAAAGGTAATTAATGTGTAAGCAACACCAAAAACAATGTACAAAATAGGGCTGTTAGAGCAAATCTATTTAAGCTAACACTCAGCACTGGCCTCTGATCCTTGCCTTTACTTCACACCCACACTGAACTTACAATGTAGTCAAACAACAATACTTCATGACAGTATGCTAAGCATTCTGAGTATCTTGGCTAATCACAGTACATTTTCCTAGATGCTGAGATTTAATGCCTGCATTTTGGCCTTTGACTTGACTAGCATAACTTTATTTTATTGTAAAGGATTTTTGTGTATTGAACTGGCCAGGAGTATTGCATATAGACGCCACCATTTTAAATGTGTCTCTCTCAGGTGTAAACTGACATATCTGCCGGCACCCATATCCTAAAAGAATTGGTAATGTAGTTGCATCTTTAACGTCAAAGATCACATTTCTTCTTTGGCATGATGGACTCTTCCTAAAGAGCTGAAGAAAGCCATAGTCCTTCCCCCTGCTAAAAAAACATGTCTCACATTCAATAATCCAGGAAACTATTGCTCCATTTCCAGGATACCCTACCTGGTAAAAATGCTGAAGAAGTGGTCGTGGAAGAACACCAGGAGTTCATATAATCAAATGAAATCTTTAGAACCAGTAGTCAAATTGGTGGTTGTTAACCTGGAAATAATGTTGTACAAGAATGACTCTGGGGCCGCTGTATTGCAGGACTTGTCAGCCAGCTTTGATACCGTTCATCATCTTGTTCTCAATCTGCATTTATAAAAAGTGTGGATTGGAGGTATCTATTGCTTGGTGTATGTCTTATTTTAAAATATCTCAGCCACATCTAAGGTAATTAGCTAATCTTCTTCACAATGTCCAGGGCACCACCTATAGGTATGACAATGAAACACAACTAGTGATCCTTCTCAAAGAAGATCTAGAAGTAGGCTTCCAGGGACTGTTAGGACCTCTTACCTTTATAAGAAGTTGGAGAAGCTGTAACTTTCTTAAAATAACCCCATTCAAATGAGATATTATTCCTGTCTCCAAAGTTAATGTTTAGGAAGCCTTCTTTGGTCAGCTTTACTGGGTAACCTCCCCACTCCAGTGACAGCGGTCAGCAACATAGGTACTCAGTAGATATTAATCTGGCTTTTGATGCACACATTGGGGCAGTGATTAGAGCTTGTTATTTCAGTCTCTGCATTCTTAAAGAATTTTCCCTTTTCTAAATCCATCAAGGAAAATCGTGGCTGCCATTAGGTTTGTACAGTTTCAACTAGATTGTAGCAATTCATTTTACCTCGGTCTCACACTGAACAAGATCAAAATCCTACAGAAGGTCCAGAATGCCAGTGTGAAACTGATTTTTAATCCTCTTTGGCCAAAAAAGCTTAATTTGCTACATATTTTCAAACTGATTCAATTTAAAGTGGCCTGCATGACGTTCAAGACTATGATTCTGTGCCTACTTTCTTAGCCAGTAAGTTCTCAAAATATAATTCACACAGAGTGCTTGTTGGACTTTGCCCTTTTTGCAGGGTCATCCCTGAACGTTCTGCCTTCCTTCTAGCCTTTTTTCTGACATGGTGTTGGTGGTTCTAGGACTCTGGACACTTTAGCACTGCAGTCCAGTGTAAAGTGTGTGTGCTCTCTGTGGTAAACATGGTTAGATTGGTCTACACCTGTTTGGCATATTTAAATTACCTGTCAGTCCCTTGTAAAGTGGTATCTCGGATACCCAGGGCAGGTAAATTAAATGCTACTGGTGGGCTTGCAGCGCTGGTTGCGCCACCCACCAAAGTAGACTTTCAAACCTGTCTCAGGCGTCTGCCATTGCAGGGCCTGTGAGCGTAGTGTTACTGCTGCTGTGGCGTGGCACCTAAAGCATGTGCCACACCTGTGACCCCCTTTTACTGCATGTCAGTCACCCCTAAGGTAAGCCCTAGCTAGCCCTATAGGCATGGTGTATTGTAGGTAAAAGGTAGTAAAAGGTAGGACATGTACCTTGAGTGTGTGACATTTCCTGGTAGTGACAAACAGCCATTTTGTTTTCTCACTGCTGTGAGGCTGCCCTCCCATAGGAATGCATTGGGGATTCCCCTGATAAGTGTTTCAGTGGTAATTCCTGATATGAGAGGAACAGCGTGGTCAAGTTTGGTATGTTTGGAACAGTAATAATAAATGCTGCGCAATGGTGTACGCAGATTTATTATCACTATTTTAGAAATAGCACTTTTACAAGTTAGCATTTCTGTGTGCTATGTGTCTGCCTGCCTGATAGGTATTGCATGCCTGGCTCTGGAGTGACAGGGGCTGGTGAGGTGTGCGTGGCTCCAGGGAGGGCAGGGTTAGTCAGCGCTAGGCTGAATAGATCTGCATTTGGAGTAGTGGGAGGAGTAGTCCTCTGACCCTGAATAGGTCTGTGTCTGCCTAGGTGAATGCTGGCTCCGCACCCTGTGGTGTGTCAGATGACCGAGACCCTACCTGACAAAAGGGAGGAGGAGCCCTGTAAACAGAGTGCTCCAATACCCCTGAACCAGTTGAGACTGGTTCCACCAAGCCCTGTGCCTGGGCAGACAAAGAAGAGATGTAGTATAAATATTAGGGCTATGACCCCATGAGTTGTGCTTCCTTGTGACTTTGGGACTTGCTGCTGCTGGGCCCCAGGCCGAACTGCCACGAGGGACTGCCTCCCTGCTAGAGGGCCCCGTGTGCTGACCTGCTTGGGCCCATCTTTGCCCCTCTGAACTCTGGGGTTCTAGCGTCTCGTGAGCGCTGTATTCTTGGCCCCTGTCAAGCTGCTTCAGGATGAGAGGAGCGTTTATGCTCTATAGCGCTGCGCTGCAGGAGTGTCCCGAGGGAATCCCGGCATGGGGATTCCCCCACACAGCGTCAGAGTAAAGCAGGAGCCTACCCCGCAGTTATGCCACTTTGAAGTGGGAGCCTACCCCGCATTTTGGTGCACTTTTGGCTGGAGCCTACCCTACATTGATACCGCTTTTGGCGGGAGCCCACCCCGCATTTATGCCTTTTGAGCGGGAGCCCACCCCGCATTGATGCTTATTTAGAAGCGGGAGCCCACCCTGCATTTGTTACGAGACCCAGAAGCCAGGCAAGCTGCCTGGATGTAGGCAGTGCCGGCCAGCAAGAAGGAAGTAGCCGGAAGTCAGGCAATCTGCCTGAAAGAAGGTGGGGCCTCAGTGTGCCGGTGCGACCCCCGTGTGTGGCCAGAAGAGTGGTGCCGTAAGGAGGGCGGGAGCCTACCCCGCCTCCATGACTGTGAGATGCTGCCGAGCTGTCCCTGTGTTCGAGAAGAACGGGGCAGCCAAAGAGATCCCGGGAGAGGGACCGGAGGAGGCAGAAAGCAGCAAAGAAGGCCCCGGTGAGTGGGGCCTGTGCCCGGCACTGCGGATGCCAGATCTGAGGCTGCTAGAGGGAGCTAGTAGCCTCGACTGGCCGTGAGTGGGCCAGCCAGAGGAGTCAGCGCAGCTCCAAGCGGGTGAGTGAGCATGGAGCTCTCGCCCCTACCGCCCTGGTCATGAGGCTGCCTTGGCTCCCAGAGCTGTCTTCCATGAGGGGGAGACCGAGCCGGAGTCTACACTTCCCCCTACCTAAAAGTGAGCCTTTTTGTTTGGTGCCTGGTAATGTCACCCGACGAGCCCCGGTGAAGGGGAGTTCATGTGGCACTGTTGGTGCTGGGCACTACAGGTGCCGATGTGGGCATTTTGGTTCTAGAGTCCCGGAGTGTGGCTCGAGAGGCACTGTGTTCCTAGGCTAATTTCCCCGGCTGCCCCGCCGGACAGTGGTCAGCTGCAACGTGGGGGGGCGGGGGGTGTCAATTGTTGTTTCTCCGATAAGAAAAGGGTGAGATGCACCCCTCGGCCTCCCAGTGTATGAAGCACACCTTTTCTGCTGCTTTGGCAGCCAGAGGGCCGCTTGGAAGGCTCTGGAATTGCACCCTGACATTTGGGACAAAAGGCATTTGAGCCCCAGAGAAAGGGCAGTTGGCCTGGGGTCATTTCGGTGATATGGGTCTAGCGCAAGGCTCTACAAGGATTGCGTAATGTGTTTATGCCTAATCTGATTGTTGCTAAATGTGATTTATGCACCATGATTATTGCATAATGTGTTTATGCTTGTGATGCAGACATAATGTGTTTGTGTTGCTAATGCTAATGCTGGGTACAGTTTTTCTCCAGTATTTACTGGTCATGTTTTATTTTTACTACTTGTGCTTGTGATGGTTCTGACAGCGGCCCGCATGGCCCTGTCATGTATATAATCCCCTGTAAATTATGACCGGGTGCCAGTTGGCACAGTGTATATTGTGTGATTATGATTCTAATGTGTTTTGGATAATACAAAGGCTATTTTTTATATAACCTTGTGAGGAGTGTCTTTTGTGGTGTACCTAGTGTGTTGCAGCTGTGTGAGTGTGTTGCGTAAACGCTTTACACATTGCCTCTGGGATAAGCCTGACTGCTCGTGCCAAGCTACCAAGGGAGTGAGCAGGGGTTTTCTTCAGTGTCTAACTCCCTTGCCCTGACTAGAGTGGTGGTTTCTGCCTGGCTTTAGCCCAAGTTTTAGTCAACCAGAAATCCCATTTCTAGCAGTGCTCTTGTTCACCACTCCGAAGTAAAAAAAAAAACTTGCCGGGAACCTTTTCGAGCCGCAGCACCATTGCGAACTAATTTACAATCTCACTCCTTACAGAGTCTTCTTTCACGAGATTCCGTAAAAAGGTGAAAACTTTGCTATGTGTTCAGTAATTCTTTGTCTTCTGGATGTTGTCAGCGCATCCCTGACTCTTTTACATTTAGAGCTGTGCATTAGCGCCTATAGACTCCTGGAGAGTGTAGTTTGTGCTTTAAACATGTTAAAATAATAACAATATTAGTCCCATGTGCAGGGATTCAGCTAGCATTTCGGACTCATCTGCATCTCGTGCGTGAAGACAGATGCATTTACCAAATAAATCCACTTTGGGGCAGATGGAGAGACAAGACATGCTGTCCTACATGTTTATCCACAGTGACATATTTAATAGCATGCGTTTTTGCCCACTGAAGGCCTGACTGCCTTTCGCTCTGTTCTTGTTTTCCATAATATTAAGGAGCCTTCCTTCCTGCCTGCTCCAGGGGATGCAGACATGCCTGGATGGTGAATTCAAATGAGTGATAAAAAGAGTCACATGCTTGTGTGCCATCCCCTTGCAAGGGCCTTGTCTAGTGTCTGAGGCTCTTCTTTCACGAGATTCCGTAAAAAGGTGAAAACTTTGCTATGTGTTCAGTAATTCTTTGTCTTCTGGATGTTGTCAGCGCATCCCTGACTCTTTTACATTTAGAGCTGTGCATTAGCGCCTATAGACTCCTGGAGAGTGTAGTTTGTGCTTTAAACATGTTAAAATAATAACAATATTAGTCCCATGTGCAGGGATTCAGCTAGCATTTCGGACTCATCTGCATCTCGTGCGTGAAGACAGACGCATTTACCAAATAAATCCACTTTGGGGCAGATGGAGAGACAAGACATGCTGTCCTACATGTTTATCCACAGTGACATATTTAATAGCATGCGTTTTTGCCCACTGAAAGCCTGACTGCCTTTCGCTCTGTTCTTGTTTTCCATAATATTAAGGAGCCTTCCTTCCTGCCTGCTCCAGGGGATGCAGACATGCCTGGATGGTGAATTCAAATGAGTGATAAAAAGAGTCACATGCTTGTGTGCCATCCCCTTGCAAGGGCCTTGTCTAGTGTCTGAGGCTCTTCTGAACCCTGTGGCGGGAGACAAAACACTGTGCCAGCAGCATCTGGAGTTGTGACACCTGGGATAGAACAGTACCCAGGCCTGGGGCACTCACTTTTGGAATTGGTTGCGACATTAAAGTATTCTCTTTCGGTCTTTGCTTCTTGTTCACTAGAATCAGCTTCTTCTATGTTTTTGCTTAAAGCAATGTTTTTAGAATATATTTACAAACTGATTTTGAAGAGAGTATTTTATAAGCTGGCGATGTTTCTTATTTGTAAACATGATGTAAAAAAAAAAAACAAGAACCTGAAGAGGGATTGAAAATGTCATCCAGGATCACAACAATAATAATAAAAATGATGATAATACTAATAATGATAATAATAGCTGTTATTGTTGTTGTTATTAGTATTGTTAATATTGCAATAATAATAATAATAATAATAATAATAATGATGATGATGATGATGATGATGATGATGATGATGAATATTATTATGATGTGTTTTAAGGCAGTTGATACTGCACTTCTGCTGCTTCTAATGACAGGTGTTTATGACCCAGGAGGCTGGTGCTCCGTTGACTGACCTCGGAAAGATGGAGGGCGGAGCTCGCCCCTCTAGCGTGAAAAACACTAGAGGGCATATTTACAAGCCCCTTGCGCCACCGGTGCATCGCTTTTAATGTAGGAAAGAGTGACGTGCCGGCGGGCGGCGCAAGGGGCTTGTAAATCAGCCCCTTTCTTTGGGCGAGGAATGCATATTTTAGCAGGTGTTACAAACTGAACAATAATCACTTTGCGTTTCTGAATAACACTTGAGATAATTCACCAAACATTGCAACTTAATTCAAAAACAGTCTGGGTGCCTTCATTAGGAACTATGGACAGCAAACCCGTGTTCATCGGTGATGTCACGTGTAGTCTAACGTAACCCACAAATAATCCGGGTCACAGAAGGGACTGCAAATTACCGAGGGACTGGCAATTATCGATCCAACACTTCAGAAATAGAGGAAACTAATGAAAGCAAATGACTCATTAAATGTATCATTTCGATCAGAGACAAAATACAAGATGAATATAACAAGCATTAACATGTAAATACGATGATACTGAAAAACAGTTCAGTGAATACCACAAGCATGACATTGTTCAGACCCTCCAGGATGTATTACCACTAGTTGTATGACATTACTGCTGGTGGTAATTACTACTAATGTAAGATGTCACCAATGGAACACATTATTATCATCTTGTATCACCAGCATTAACCCAGCAGAGTGATATTTCCCATTTACCGGTGCTGCTAATATAACCCCCCTTTTTAGGTCGAGCCTCGCAGCAGCGCGAATGCACTGCTCGCTCTGCGAGGCATGCAGTAGTCGAGTATGCTGTGTAAGCCTAGCCTTCTCTCCGCCCATATTTTTGATTGGCTGGTGTTATTGTCCTTGGTAAATTCTGGCTTCTGGTTCCTTATGAGGCTTGTTAGTCCCTCCTTGTAACTGCCCCGTCTCCATTTGTGACTGCCCATGACGACTGGATCTTTTTCTTGGCTCCGTACACGGTTGGCTTTATCTAGGGGTGAGCAATATTTTGTTTATGGGCACTTATGGGGACAATGGCAGCTGCTATTTTTACCTGAGCGCAGTGCCCACTTTAGGGACACCCCGCTCAGTTTATTTATTAATCTTAATTTAATAGGGTGCATGGTGTCCACTTCTGGGACACCGCGCTCTGTTTAATTTGTATTATTCTTTAACTTTTATAGTGAGCGGGGTGCCCCCTTCAGGGATTCCGCGCTCTGTTTTTTTAACTGTAAAACTAAGCACAACGCCGTTTTTCAAGGACAGCGTGCTCGTTTTTTTCTTTTGTTTTTTAACTTTAACCCTGAGCACGGCGCCTGCCTCAAGGACACCGCGCTCAGTGTTAAAGTTTAAAAAAAGAAACCGAGCACGATGTCCTTGAAGAGGCACTGCATTCAGTTTGAAACTCAAACAAGTATTTGCAATGCAATAGGGCTCGTATTTACGCGAGTTTAAGGTATTGGCATTGTAAATGACGATGCCTTTTATTTACGTTTTAAAAAACTAAAATAATAGACATTATCATTTACAATTCCAATAGCTTAAACTTGCTTAAATGCGAGACCTATTGCGCTGCAAATGCTTGTTTTAAATGAAACAAAGTGCGCACAAAGGTGTCTGGATGCAAAGACTGTCCTTATGTCATTATGTCACTAGAGAAAGAGTGGGCAAGTAGAATGAGCCTCTGGCACAGCGCGAATATCCAAGTCAAATGACAATGTAAAGTAAAAACATTCGATAGACTTTGGGGTAACAGGGAGGAACATGAGCTCTCTCGGATACAAAACGGACGCCTATGGGCTATAAGGAGACTGGCACAGATAGACACTGTCCAACAGACAGACAGAGAACGTGACGTCCCCCCTTTTTAGTAGATCATAAAGGATATAATTGTGATGGTTAGACTAATGACCAACTGCTTTGAATTCATGAGGTTGTAAACCGAAAGCAACATCCCTGGTCCTTCAATAAACAGTAACATATTGGAAGCATAATGAGACGTATGCACCTTGCACAGTGGCCATAAACTACTGGTTGTAAATCTCCAGCGGATCTTTACGACCCAGAGCCACTAATAAAAGAAGCAGTTTTATTAGCCAATTACTGAAGTTTCCCACAGCCCATTGTAAAACTTACAAAATAAATTGTGTACAACAGCCCCATTTTAAGTCTTCAAGGACACTCAAAAACTGGCCAATTTAGGTCTGCACAAGTAGCTGGCTGTGGTGAGACCGAGCAGTTATCATAACTGTCGGTAAACACCATACAATAAGAGTTAGACTTGGACCATATATCAGTGCTCACTAAAATGCAGTGCTTAGTGCTAAGGTGATTTAGATGCAACAGTACGACCTCATGCACTGCAATAGACATCACTAAAACATCAACTCTTTTTAAAGTCTACCCAGAAAGGCGAAGCAGCCAAAACAGAGATGCACTCATCTATTCGAATTGTTTATGAAACAGCAAACTTTGGTTAACGACACCATTCCATTATGCAAAATCAATAAATTCAACACCATTGGTGAAGGGCTACAAAGTGGGCATTAGCTTTTGCTGTCTGCCTGCATTTGAAAGTCATCCTCTGTTCAGTGAATATACTGATCAGGCATACGACGCAATCAGTGGGAGTGACTGCCTGCATGTGGCTGTGGTGGAAGAAGAGGAAAAGCTGTGCATAACATATTGCTTGCATGCAACTGTACGTCGCTGTTTATTAGCCCTGCAAATTCGTCAGACAGACCCACATTCTACTAGGGTCCATAATCCAGTTTGGGCAATTACCAACCAATAATGCCCTCCGACAGAATGCTATAAAGCTAATTTAGAGCACTAAATGCAAACGTGACCAGGGTATAACCAATCAGGTTACTCTGTAGAATGTAATATTCAACGACTGGTATGTCCACAAAGTCAAAGATCTCATAACAGCTACCTAACTGAGGAGGTGTGGCAGAAGGGTAGGGGACATCTCTGGCATCTGCAATTATTGATACAGTGGGAGATTGACCATTAGAACAAGTATGAGGGATGCAATTCACTCCGCAAAGACAGTTCAGGTGAGTATTGCTGATTTGATATCTTGGGCTAATATTCATATCACTGTGGTGCATGCACCAAGGTACCCACAAACCTCCAACCTGCTCCCCTCATGAACAGCCGCCAGTCGCCCATCTTAAAGGCACCTGATGAACGGCTGATTTTTCTGATATGGTCCTTTGGTCTACTTTCGGGTTCTTACCTTCCGTTAAGGTACACAAATATTGGAGAGCAATAAATAGCTTCAAAATCGCTGCAATCACTGGAACTAATTTTGATGAAAATGGGCAATCTGACATCCAACAGGCAATCTGAACTTACAAAAGAGCAGGCATTGAAGAGTTAGCTTCCTTCATATCCAGGCGCATTCTAAAGCGGTTACAATCTCTTTTGGAACCCACTTGTTTCTACGGTGCATTGAGTGCAAATAACAGTAGCCTGCTGGGATTTCACTTCTCATTTGACCACCGCCATTCTTTCTTCTGGTGGTAAAGCAAGTGCAAATCAGGACAGAAGACACTGCAAAAGAGGGTGAGCTCTTTATTCTTCATTTGTAGTGTTAATGGTTAAGGGCTTTATTTAGAGTTTGGTGGATGGAATACTCTTTCAAACCCTGAGAGATCTCCGGTCTGCTGTATTACAAGTGCTGGAGATTATAATGCACTTGTGAGACGGCGGAAGGAGCATCCACCACATCTGCGACAGCGTATCTTGACCTAAATAATTATAAATAATGATTAACTCTGTTCCTAATATTTGGTGCCAAAACTACCTGGTGAAGGAGGTTATTCTGCTGGCTGCTGTGGTGTTTTAGCTCTTGATTCAGTGTCCCCTTAAGAGCTGGGGCAACAGCCAAATGAGATGAAAAGATTTGCATGGGATTATAGTTTGGTGTGCCATATATACATATATACCTATGCTAATGTCAACACAATTGAGAGAGACAAAGAGGCTTTTGGCCATCCACTTTCAACCATTGGGTTTTAGAAGTATCCTGTACATTTTGATCATCCCACTACAGTTATACATACATTTTCAACAGTGTTTGGAGAAAGAAAGGAGTGGGTCTACCACCAGCACCAGATCCAGCAGACGACACAGGCACCCCAGCTTCAAGAGAAGTAGCCGCAGAATGCTGTGGGTCTCCAGTAGGTGGCCTGCCTCCAAGAGTCGGGACAGATGCCTCGGTGGTTCAACTCAGTCACTTTCTGAGTACAGCTGTTTCTATTGCTGGAATATATCCAACTTTACAACGGGGCTGTGGGAGCACGCCGGGGTAGACCAGGAAACCTCTGCCCCAGTGAAAGAAGGTGCCCTGTCAGCTGGGTTAGGTTAGGTAACTTCTCTTCATGAAAGTCTGTCATATGAGGTGTCCTCTGAGACCTATCAAAAGCTAGGCTGCTTATGACAGAATTGAGTGCATAAAACTTGCTATATGTGCATTAACCTCCTCAGCGGCAAATGAGTTTGAGGAGGTGGTGCTCACTCCATACCTTCCCACATGTCCTATTGGACACTCATACATTTAAGTACACCTAACAAGGTGTGGTACATTTTGAGGTGTTGGCTGCTGTGCACTCGATGGGCAGAGCTTTCTGAGTTAATCCAGTCTATACCATTTGGGAGAGAGACTGGAATCGCATACGCATGGCCTGTGTAGTGAGGATACGATTAGTTGTCCCAGATAAACAGCCTGTGGGATTTCGATCACAAACTGAAACGCCAGCCACTAGCTATAGTTCTGTGAACTCAACATGAGATACTGTACACTATGTCAAAATGTCATTGATGTTCCATCCTGCAGTGAAATGCAACTACTGTCCCATTACAGGTTGGATTCCCAGGAGAATTAAGACTTGTTTTTATGCTAGTGGATGGCCAGGCTCCATTGTGGCTCTTCACCCCTGGAACCCACACACTTTCTCTGTTTCCCACTGCTCGGGCAGTGACTGAGCCTGAACCAGTGTTAGACATAAAGAGGTAGCATAGCAGCACCTTGGTGTGCCCAAGGCAGGGAGAGGAGCAGTGGCAGCCTGTGCAGTCCCTTCTATTCCTGGCTGCCTGCATCATCTATTCACAGTACAGATCCCTGAGGGTGGCAGCACAAGTGGCTGGAGACCCTGAGACACTGGAAGGCGAGAGATGCCTATCCATAGGAACACGCCTGGGGTAAGAAGCTGTCACAGTGGCAGCAAAGCATGTCAGCTGAACAACAAGGACAGCATTATGGAAAGTGTCCCCACCTTTTCATTTGGCACACTGGGAAGCAGACCGTCATTAACGGTGTTACTATTGGCAACACTTGCTTGGTACACCATTCTGGTTGTCCTATTGTCCGATCAGGAAGGTCAGGGTCACAGAGGAAAGGCTCATTGTTATGTAGAGTGTCACTGTTCCTTTATGGCACACTTACTAGAGATCTTGGCTCCTGTATAGGTTTTAGCAATTTGGGCATAATGTGATTATTTAATTTTATCACTCCAAGCACTGAAAAACTAGATATTTAAACATCATGACTGAGGAGGTCTGTATGTAGAGATTCATATTGAAGAAGGGATAGAGAATTTAAAAAGGCAGTGGCATGGCCTCCCTCAACTCGGGAAATGCCAAGAGATTCCACCCTATTTCCTTTTATGGGTTCCCTGGAGTTGAGAAGTCATTATGTAGCCTCTGCATTGCTCAGTCCATTCTGCACTATCACTCGTGGCACTTAGGCTCACTAGCCTCCCAGGCAGAAAGCCTGCATTGAACTGTCCTTATTATATTTGCTTTTAAGATGTGTGACCATCAAGCATGCATCTTGGCTATATAGCCATCAGCTGACTCTATGTCAAGATGGTTCCCTTTAGTCAATGTTGATTTCTCCAACAGTAGTAAGTATAACGGTTCCTATAGGCTTAAATCTATTGAGCTAAAAGAGAGACACAGGCTCCAAGAGATTGCTAGCTGCTCTTGACTGAAAGTTTTCACATCTGGTGCAGTTAAACCCCCTGCCATGGTGCAAGGTGATAGATAGCAAGGGGTGATTTGAGAATCCACGATTGTGAATATTTCTCTCTGTTCTAAGTTTCTGATTGGTATTTCCTTATTTGGAAACTAATACAATATTTGACTTGTAAATGCAGCTGGCAGAAGTTGTGCCAATGCACTGGGAATGCTTTTGTTGTGGCTTCTCAAAGAGATAATAAATTACATCCTATGACTCATTGAATAATTGTATATTCTTGTAGGTTGCTCCCTGACATTCTAGGACTGGCTTTGGCAACGAATGTCTAGATTGGCATGGCCCCAATTCAGTGATGTACACACATAAAAACAAATAATCGTACAAATCACTCCTTACATCTTAAATCTCAATTAATCACGGTCCAACCCTTCTGCTACTCCAAGATCTCTGCTTGGTCAGAACACTCAAGGTACATCAAATCAGGATTTAATTCGAAAAACGCGATTTAATCCAAAACGATTTCCAAACTGTTGGATGCATGATGCAGTGTCACAAGAGGTTAAAAGCAGGCACGATTATTGGCTAAGACCGTGGATGATGGAGGTTGATATTCCAAGAAATGCATTTGTTGCTCTCGCAATAGTGGGCTGTCTTCTACACAGAGCGCGGGGCTCTCTGTATTCAGGTGTGATGGCTTGTGTCAGGTCAGGGGTTACTGTAATACTCAAGCACAGGGTCACAAAGAATTCTTGATGCCCTAGATGACAACATTTTAGAGCAATAAATCTATGGCAATAGGGACACTCTTGTTTCTGGTTTGGCAGTCTGCTGTCCCCTACTTGCGGCAACCTAAGGAGCCACTGTAAAATGCTTTGACATTCAGCTGGCCATACAGGTGCCTTCTTCTAAGAGACAGGTTTTATCTCGGCCTCTCAGTGGACTTGGTGGACACTTCACAGACACGCTTCTTCTGAAGGTCCAAGAATTCTAGAAGATTTATGCAGGAGGGAGGGCCATTCTAACTCAACCCCCTTACTTTGGCGTTCCAGGCCAGTAGATTTTAGAAATCGAGGGCCAGGCATCCATTTGCCAAAGGCTCGAGACATGGATACAAATGGCCGTGGAAGTCATTTACAGAATTTCGGTGAAAAGGGTATAACCGGGAATTCGTCTGGAGGAGTTCTTTCCTGACATGCAACTAGAAAAATACTCTTTTTGCAGTTAATTCAGCTGGGATAAGATTTCATGTAATTGAAGACTTGTCGTCTAGACAGATATTTCCTGAAAGCTTCAGGATTCCATATCTACATCAGTTCATGTATAGAATTCTAAAGATCCAGTTTCCCGCAAAAGAACAATCAATACTTATTCTAGCCTCTGAAAACTTTGCTTTTCACTCTGTTTTTCTTTCGCGTTTTGCAAACGAAGGACACGATCTAAATAAAAGAAATAAGCATTCTGTAAATATAACTAGCCTGTGAAGGGTAACTGAATTGCTCTAAATTTACCAGCCATGTGATCCCCATTTTATAAAGTTATAAAGGGATTTTCATCAGAGAAAGAGTCTATATACTGGCATACCTTAATTTTAAAGACTTCGGAAGAATTTAATATCAGCCTGACAATGAATGAGTGAATATATGAATTTACTTAATGCGGAAGATTTGTGGTTCACACTGGATGAATGAAGGTGCTTGGACATGAAATTCCCAACATTGTAATGGAACAGGAAAGAGAGCTCGGTTACTGGGTACCCTATAGTAAAATCTGTGTTTCTGTGACAGAATCTACGCCCATGATCCATTCTCAAGCTGACAATGAGAGCATTTAATTGGGCAAGCGGAAGCATCGGGTAACACATCTGTATTTGGAGAACTTGCTGAAAAATAGATTTGATAGTTTTATGAAATAGTTACTTTCAGTAGCGGCTGGTGTATTTTGAAAGTGGTAGGCGAAAAATTGTATCGTGTTACAACGAGCAAAGCGAGCGAGCGAGCCCACACTGAGAATGGAGGGTGCGGTTTCCACGCGCAAGAACATTTTGCAAAAAATTGATTCAAATGGTGGCTTTTACAGAACATATTAACAGCAAATTGTTGCAAAAACGAGATTCAAATATAGCATTTTAAAGCACACGTGTGAAGAAAACATTCACCACCACTACACATCAAGGGCCTCATGTAGGTAGCATACCAGTTACCACTTCTAAAATACCGAACGATACCGAATCGGTATTTTAGAAGTGGTAACTCGTATGTAGGTAATGAGTCGGTATTTTTTACCGATTCGTTACTATTCGGTAATTACCGAATCGGTATTTACCGATTCGGTAATGAGGCATACCTTCCCATTGATGGGAAGGTATGCCTCATTACCGAATCGGTAAATACCGATTCGGTAATGGGGGGAACACTTGCATGGGTGGCAGGGTGTCACATTGACACCCTGCTGCACCCCTGATTCGGCCATGTGTGCACATGTGGCACACATACATGCCCTAAGGGCATGTATGTCTGCCACATTGCACACTGCTACGCGCGTAGAAATGCATAAATACATACTTTAATTATTTACCACCAACTAAAAGTTGGTGGTAAATACCGACTCTAAATTACACACACACACTCCCCCTACATCTCGATTTTGGTGTCGGAATTTACCGAATCGGTAAAATTACCGATTCGGAAAAGTTACCGATTCGGTAACATTACCGATTCGGTATTATTACCGATTCGGTAATTTTAACGATTCGGTAAATTCCGACACCAAAAATTGTCCCCCTACATACCATTAGCCAAAATACCGGTCGGTAACGGTAAAATTACCGAAAATCGGCCGTTACCGACCGGTATTTGGCTACCTACATGAGGCCCCAAGTCTCCATAGCACCCCCTAACTATTCGAGTACTGAGATCCTCATACACATCTCTGCCAGTACACTTGAGTCCTAAAATGTAGGCCTGCTATTCCAGTACCGTGATCCAGATGCGCATCTCTGTCAGTACACTTCAGTCCTACCCTGTAGGTCCTGCAATTAGGCTACTGAGCTCCTCATAGACATCTCTGCCAGTACACTTCAGTCCTACCCTGTAGGCCCAGCTATTCAATTTCAAGTACTGTGACTCAAAGGCATCTTTGCCTGTAAGTACACTTTAGTCCTATCCTGTAGGCCTAGCTAACTGAGTATTGAGATCCTCATACACATCTCTGTTGGTACACTCAAACCCTCATCTGCAGCACCCTATTATTCAAGTACCGAGATCCACATACGACTTCTGTCAGTAAACTCCCCTCATCTGAAGCCCCCTATTTTTTTACTTCCATGACCCACATACAAGCTCTGCCAGTAACCTCAAACCCTAGTCTGCAGCCCCATATTATTCTAATACAAAGACCCACATACATGCTCTGCCCGTACACTTCCTCCTCTGCAGCCCCCTATTAATCTAGCACCATGACCCACATACAAGCTCTGTCAGCAGTACACTTCAACTCTCCTCTGTGCAGCCCCTATCATTGCAGTAACAAGACCCACACATAAGCTCTGCCAGTAAACTCCAACCTTCGTCTGCAACCCCCTATTATTCTAGTACCATGGCCCACATACAAGATCTGCAAGTACACTCCCGTGTCTGCAGTCCCCTATTATTCTAGTACCATAGCCCACATACAAGATCTGCCTGTACACTCCCTCGTATTCAGCCCCCTATTATTCTAGTACCATGGCCCACATACAAGATCTGCCTGTACACTCCCTCGTCTGCAGCCCCCTATTGTTCTAGTACCATGGCCCATATACAAGATCTGCCAGTACACTCCCTCGTCTGTAGCCTCCTATTGTTCTAGTACCATGACCCACATACAAGCTCTGTCAGCAGTACACTTCAACTCTCCTCTGTGCAACCCCTATCATTGCAGTAACAAGACCCACACATAAGCTCTGCCAGTAAACTCCAGCCTTCGTCTGCAACCCCCTATTATTCTAGTACCATGGCCCACATACAAGATCTGCAAGTACACTCCCGTGTCTGCTGTCCCCTATTATTCTAGTACCATAGCCCACATACAAGATCTGCCTGTACACTCCCTCGTATTCAGCCCCCTATTATTCTAGTACCATGGCCCACATACAAGATCTGCCTGTACACTCCCTCGTATTCAGCCCCCTATTATTCTAGTACCATGGCCCACATAGAAGATCTGCCAGTACACTCCCTCGTCTGCAGCCCCCTATTGTTCTAGTACCATGGCCCACATACAAGATCTGTCTCACTTCACTATATATTGCTTGCCCCCTCCTCGCCTCCCCACCTCTTCCACTTTCTCACCTTGCCCTGTTCCCCTTGCTCCTCCCAGGCTCTGAACACCAGCCTACCCCTGCCCTCCCTCCGCTCGTTCAAATACTCCAGCTTCTTCAGATCATTCTATCCAGCGATCAAAGACCAAACTCCAGACCCCGCTCGGGTGGGGTCCAGGGGATCCACATCATGCAAACAGCCCCCATGTCTGTGCCCATGCGCAACCCGGCTTTAATCAGTGTCAGACTAAAAACACAAAGCATCGAGATTCGAGAAGAGAAACTAACTAGCAACTTCTGAGACTAGAGACATAGAAATAGGAGAAGATGCTCCACCTTAACATCCCATCCTATCAGCAATGATTGTAAGATGCAAAGAAGACATGAAATACCTTTTCTCTAAATAGGTCTAGCACCTCTTATGTGGTGTCAATCTGTTTGGGAAGAAACAAGTTATTTTAAATATGGTATCTGCCCGCAAACCCGGAGACTGTAGAGCTTCCTGCTAATATAGAAACACCTTAAATGAAGTTCGGCTAAAAAGGCCCTTTTTTGCCTCCCAGATTGTTCGTGTTTTCCATTACAAGGTAGGCATAGCTTACCCCATGTCCTTGCGTTTTTGTCTTTACATTCTGGTACCTGCAGTCCTGCTTTATTTATGAAAAAATATGGTAAGCCTCAGAATGATAAGAGCACATGCATTAGCAAAGCCAAGCAGTTTCACATTTTTATTATAAGCATTGCTAAAGTCAGTAGGTCTGACTTGTAACTGAAAATGCATGCCACACAAATTGGCTTTGCCAATGGTTGTTCTTGGCTCATGCTCTATCCCATCTCCATCTAGCCTGCACAAGATTTAAATAAACCGAAAACACACAAAACAAAACTCACCCACTTGTGGCATTTCATGCCCAGGAAAGCTGCAGTCACACTTTCCTAATGCAGGTTGCTGAAGGTCTGATAGCGTGCTTTCAGCACTCTATATTGTATGGGTGCACTATACTCATGGGTAAAACGCACTCATGTGTATTCTTACCGTTTGCAGTGTAGTGGATACATTTAAGTAGGACCATGTATGCATTGTAAGTCCTGAATGTCTAAGGTACATGATGATGTTATATTCATATAATGTACTTGTGTTTAGTTTATGTTGCCCGAGTCTAGGCCCAAAAGCGCAGATTGTTTATAGTTTCACATCTCCTTGGTCTTTTCGAGAAATAAATAATAAAATACATGTTGTGTTCAAAAAACAGAATGTTCTCATCCTACTGCAGGTGCTGCAATGCAAACTCATTATTCTCAGATTGAAGGAGATACCCGGAATGTCTTTGAAGATGGCTGAAAGGCGAGAAGGGAGGATGCCTTCCGTGTCTGGCCTATCTGGGAACCAAGGCCATCCGAACAAAGAAGGTTCATCGTGCCCCTGGCTGGAAAATCACCACACTGACAAAGTTGCAAGGGAAATATTCTGATGACGTATTATCAGTCGAACCCTATTTTTTTGTATGATGTGCAGGGACAGTGAGACCAGACTTCTGCTAGCTTTTGGAGGAGAATGAGCATCTTAGAGCGAGCTCCAAAGCCTTAAGCTAATCAAGCCATTTGACGTGAGAACTTCTTAGGCAGTCAACACGTGCTGACACCTTTGGGACATGATGAAAGGGAATTAGGTAGGATCTTCATTTAGAATAGTGTAGGGAAAGCTTTTGTTCCTTCCTAATGAAAAAGGATCTGGACTCCGCATCTATTCTTTGTTGCAATCTGATTTTGGAGTTCATCATCCTATGCCTTTTGGGTCGAATAACCTATATTCGTAGACTCGGCTCTGTATTGTTTTTTCTATATCTATATAATTTGATTCTTCGCTGTGTCTACATCCAATTGTATTTGGCCTTATAATAAATTGACAAAACTGAAGTTCAGAATCTGTGGTCCTTTAAGGCATGTATATATTGAAAGTATAACCCTGAATTGTTTTGTTCCCCTCAACCACTTTTAGTAGGTAAATAAAAGACCATCGGCACCAATCTAGGAGGAAAGACGAAGGGTGCAAGTTGGCGTAATCAGGTCCGTCAAATCCAACACAGTGTGCGCCTGGAGGCAGGGCCTCAAAGGCTGCACAAACCAAACAACAACGTACGTCACCATGGGGGCCTCAAGCCACCCACCCCCAAGTACCGCCAAGGCACGGTATGGAATCAGAGTCACTCCTAGGCGTCAGTAATCTTGTCGCAGGTGACAAAAACACTAAAACTGTGCCCCTATAATTAGGAGGTTGTTGTGGGGGTGGGTGGGGATCCGCAGCATGCGTGCAGCCCCCATGCCCATGTCTGTGCCCATGCACCATCGGCTTTAATCGGTGCCAGAGGAGTTGCACTCAGCATCAAGATTCGAAACGAACTGCTAACTAGAAAGCAATATCCAAGACTAGAGACATAGAAATAGGAGATGTGTGGCAGGCATGTTTCCACCTTAATATCCCATCCTATCAGTGACAGTGTACACCGGCAGGCCGGGCCTCAAAGGCTGCCCAAAGTCGAACCAAACAACAACAACCAACAACGTACGCCACCATGGGGCCTCAAAGACACCCTCCCTCCCCAATAACCACTAACCTTGGGTTCCTCAGCAGTGTGCTGCTTGGTGGAAAGCGCTTCAATGCCATGTCATGAGTAGCAAGCACTATATAAATGCAAGAATAATAATATACAACAAATTGTTTATGGATCGTGAATGACTTTGTGTAGAAGATTTTACACTGCTTGCTAAACATGTTCATGTTTGCTTTTATAATATTTTAAGTGGGGTAAATGAAAGCAATAACTAGATGTCGACAAGGGCACCAAGACATTCATTTAAACCACGCACTGCAGCCTGGGAGTTGTAGTTCTGTCTCATCTCAACTGAACCGATAACACATAAAACTTTCATTGCAACTGGTAAATGGCATCACATTCACATATGACATGAAGTTAGCTAGTGCGTTTAGTGATATAATAAAAATACCAAAAGACAGCGTTAATTTATTTAAACTAGACAGAACGCGTTGGCCCTCTTTTATGATGTAAATATGTAATTTGTTTTTTTAAGTTCAATTTCTCAAAGTGTGGATGCAAGTGCGCTTCAAACCACGTGTTGATCCTTCTTCTGCATGGGGCTCGCCACGGGCGGCCTGGTACAAATACGCATTTTCAAACAACGATGTCGTAAATGGCAAATATTTAACCAGCCTAATTTTTCAAGGGAAACCATCAGAGTAGCGCTTGGAAATAAGCTGAGATCAATTCCAGACAGTGCTATGGAGAGTTGGTACCCGTGAAACCACATGCTCTGATAGGTGAAGAGCAGAAGATGGGGCCTCATTGTTGGAGGGAGGACTGTGAGGCCTGTGACGCCAACCTCTACCCACTGGGCTGGAGACACTCTGTATTTTACAACCTTTCTAAGGCGCTTGATGGAGTCTGCCGTGCACTTCTCTTTTATCTGCATTTTTATAGTGCTTTATACTGTTGGGGGCGGCGTGATGCCCAGAGGGATGCTGGAATCATTTCACATTAAGCTTGAGCAAGGGGTTGCATCACAGTCACCCTCACACATATCAGACACGAAGTGCTTGGACAACCAGAAACAGAATTTTAAAGTCTTTTATCTCAGGTGCTCCTAACTACCGCCACAGCACGGCAGCAGGCAGGCCTCAAACTGCTGCCCAAATGAAACCAACAACAACGTATGCAACCAGAGCAGGGCCTCCAAGCCCCCCCCAAACTACCGTCATGGCACGGAATCAAAGTCACCCCAGGCGTCAGTAAATATCGCAGGTGACAAAAACACTAAAACAGTGCCCCTCTCATTAGGAGGTTGTTGTGGGGGTGGGTCGCTCTTGTTTACCTTTGTCACCTCAACGTTCTCAAGCTGGGCTCCTCGCCATGACCAGTACTGCAGTGCAGACAGCATGGCAATAGCAAGGATAGCACACACAAGCCATGAAGCCAAAACTGGAAAATACAGGATTTGGCCTTTGGACTCCTCCCCCAGATCCCAGCAAACCAATCATTTGTTAAACAAGCAACTGTAGAGTAGAGTCAAAGGCTGCTGCTACACCCCCCCTTCTACATCCCTAAGCTGGACTGCCACGCCCCCAGCCATTGGAATGAATGGGGGGCCTCCAACTCCTCCCTGGGCCCAGCGTTTAACGCCCAAAATCAAAATGCTATTCTGACAGTGAGACACAGGCTGCACCCACCAGTGTGTTGTCACTGCCCTGCTTTTTGGCTTCAGGTCGAAGAAATCTTCGCCCGGCCAAAAAAGCATGCACAGAGCAAGGGCCATCCTCCCCCACCCCCTTAAAGAAAACCCCCAATTTGTACATGTTTGTTTACCAAGCACGAGCAGCCAGCACAATGTATTGCTAGCTGCTCAGTGTTCCATTAGTCCCCCAGGGTGGCAGGGCGACGCCCATCTCGCCCGTGGACACCAGCAACCCCTGGCTACTTTCAGGTTTGCAGGGTACATTACGACAGAGGATCCTGAGATTATCTCCTTGATTACTTCCTGAAGCCTGGAAGGAGATGAGGCCCTCTCTGTATTTATGTTGGGTTCAGAAGCCAGTCACACAGCTGTGGTCCATGGCCAGGAAGCAGATCCTAAGTGGACCTTGCACTCTTCAGTATCTACTAGACTGTAATGATGGCATTCAAGGAAAAGGCAGGGCCCCGCTGTTGCTTACTTTCAGGGAATTATATAGGGCATTTTCCAATCCAACTGGTCAAAGACAGACTTGATTCACTTCCTCTTTATACACAAGTGAGATGTCTTGATTTTATGCGCCTGAGTGAAAGGTATGGATGAACACCCTGGATTACAGCAACCAATTGTACGCAGTATCTAGCCGGCTGTCACCAGTATATGAGTGACATTGTGCCGTGAAACAAGAAAATCATAGCTAAAATTGCGGATAGCATCTTTCCCTTCCCTCGTCTGCTTTTCAGTTCATCTTTGGTGGTACACCATGATCAAAAGTGCTGTACAAGTATAGCAGTCCAGACAGTACCAGACATAAGATTAGAATGGAAGCTAATCTATTTTTAGTTCATCCAATACATAAGAGTTTATAGAGCAAGGAATATGGAATGCCAAACCTTTTCTGAGTCTTAAAATAGACAAGTCAGTGGGTCAAGGAATAGGACTTCGAGAACTGCTAAAATGCCTGCTGTCGTACAGATCATAATTTCTCAGTAAAACTGTGCATTTGTTAGACAACATAAACATGAAAACTGTGTGGGACTGAGTCCACGGTTGCCATCAGGATATGCTGGCCTAATTCCTGCTAGCTCACAGTGCACCATCTGTACCCCTAACTAAGGGTGGGCGCAGTGCTCCGCTCCGCCCGCGGAGTGTGCGTAGTACTGCCCACTTCGCGCTTCGCAATTTAGGTGTAGCAGGGGCAGACTATGCACACACCGCGGCGGAGCAGAGTTACCCGCCGCCCGCCTCCCTCCCGCCCTCATTTTACAATTACTTATAAACATTACATAAAGAAAATTACTTGCCTGAGCTGCCGCGTGCCGGGGCTCCATCTTGCTTCTTCCTGGATAGCTTCTTCCTCACAAATGCGCATTGTGGTGTACCTACTCAGGCCTAATGTGACCACGTATGCTAGGCAAAACATATAATCGGATGTGATGATATCCAATGAGAGGGTCAGGGTCATAGTACCGATGTGATATACACATAGGGTGCGGCTACAAAAAAGCAGTTACTCTGTGATCCACTTAGTATTGCATGCAGCACGAATGAAGCATGAGTGGAAGGCAGAAGAAGATATTTAACACATCCGTCGCATATCAAAACACTTTAATACTTGTTGAAAACAAATGAGTTTTTCATTGCAAGATTGGCATAAGGCAAGCCCGTTCCATTTACCACTTTCTCTATTTAAAGAAATCTATTTGCACACTCCATCTGCCCTTAGGAGGGGGTAAACTGCAGGGGGTTGTCTGGTAAAATGTATGCTGTGTTTGGGCAGGCCTGTTGATACTGCAAAATGGGTCATTACAAATATAGAAACAGGAAACTAAGATGGATTGGGTAGTTGTGACAGGACAAAGGTCTACTGTATTTTGAATCCAATTAATGGTAAAAGTCCTGTTAGTGGAGCAAACGTCTCTGCTTTCAGCTACAGTGCGAAAACCGAGTCTTATAGGAGAGAGGGAATGGAAGCAGGTGTAGAGCTAGTTTAGAAAATCAAGTGTGAAGGTGAGGGCAGAGTTTTACATATGCAGATTAAGGCTGCTGAGCTAAAGAAAGCTAAGGCTGGGCATGTATATGGGAAGGTGGTGGTACAGGTATACAAGGCATCAGGTACACAAAAGGCGCTGTAAAGAGCAACCTTCATCTGCCCATTACACATTAAGAACGTTCATCATGCTCAAACCGGGGGTGGGTGGGCGTGTGGGGTGGATGGAGGGGGACTGGTGAACAAAAACTGGCTTTCAGGAAGTTCAAGCAATACCATGAGTTGGAAGCCTGCTGTGCATTTGGCAAAGCCCAGTGTTGGAGGGTAGATCGCGTGAGGAAGGGGCCCTTAGTAATACAGCATAACAAAATCAGTCAGAACAGTCAGCATCCTTTCTGTTCACAATGGAGGAGTGGAATCATATGCTGAACGGAAATGCAGAGAAGTGTAGGAGACCGAAAGAAAGCTAACTTGAGAACAAATGTTTTCTGAGAGAAAGCGAAAAACATCTGACGACAGGAACCTTGAAAGCACTTCACGCAAAGATGGAACGAAAACATAATAACTTGTCAACATGTAGTTCTTGGCTTATCACTGAACAACCTTCCCTCTATGTAATAGACCTTAACTGTTACTTCTTTATGCAAGGAAACAATTGCTCTCAATGTACTTCAAAATATACTTTATCATCATCATAGGCATCATGCAATATATTTTAGAATGATGCAATACAGCAAGAGTGGTATAGCTCAGAAACAGTGACAAAGTGCCGCTGAATAAGGGCTCTATCGTGTACTCTTACTGGACTATACTGTCCCTGATCCATGTATACTGCCTCTCTCCATTCAGCTGAATTCCAATTCTGACTATGAGCTTGGCTGTCTTCGCAACTTCCAGTGTACACAGGAGCCCTTGTATAAAGACGATTGCATGCTAGCTGTCAACCAAATAAAAAGGACAACCTGACATCTAAAGATAGGAGAAAGAGGATGGCAATTGCATCTTGCAGTTTGGCAAACAGTTTATTTGATGGCCATCAGCAGTTAGTCTTTTTTTTCTTTTAAACAAACTTTAATGAGTTTTTGTGGTACGTTGTGGCAGTTGCCGGTTGCATGTGATGTAGCGCTTAAAAGTTTGAAAATTTTAGGGGTGCGTTATATTCACTGTTAATCGGCACCCGCATATAATCAAATGTGTACTCAGGTATTTTGTGTGCAATGTATTAAGAATTGTATAATCTATGTCGATTTCGATAGAAGTGTTAGCTATGTACAAGCATATTGTGAATGTATTAGAGAAATGTAGAGTTTAGTCATTTGAACAATGTGATGTTAAAACGTGTAGTTTAGAATTCGTGTCTGTAGACTGTTTAGGTTGACCACACATGAAAGAAAGACGTAAATGTCAGTACTGTGATTTAGGCCTGCTTGTGTAACCGTAGTAGTGGCCAGAATTCGCATATATCGTTGAGGCGAAAGGCCTGGTATTTTCTTATGTTAGCCAAGGGCAATAGGCCAAAAAGGATTTATTCCAGTAGAGGTTTTAGGCTGTAGTAAATTGCAAGTTAAAAGATGTGAAGTATGTCTGTCTTGCATGATCTCACCCCAGGTGCAAGGACAGTTGCTCGTTAGTAGAGAAGCTCTTTGTTCATGAATTGACTTATGTAGTAAAAGCCAGACATGGGAGTGCATTGGAATGTGCCAATCGTAACTCCTAGTGCGGATGGTGTCTGGGACTCAAGGCCAAGCGATGGACGATGGAACTGGACAGCGCTCTGTGGAAAATTACTGAAAGACGACTCCGCAGAAGAGGAGGTGCGAAGGGCGTGTTCTGAGATTTGGGGTTCTGTATTAGGGAAAGCGCCCCGAGGGTGGAGGCAGATCAGAGCAGCCCAGAGCAGAGAAAGGCTAGGCGAAGAGATAGAGGGGGCAACTTAGACCAAGCTCTCTAAGTGAAGACTTCTTAGGAAGTTTCACTCTGACACCTTTCAACTGAGGGTCTCAAGGGATTGCTAAGTAGGGATGTCATCTAGTACAGAGTAGGGACAGAGATGGTATGGTCCAGTGTCCCTAATATCGACATTGGCTTGGTAGTTTTCTACCTCATGCTTTTAGAAATTGTGCTTTTAGTTATTTTTAGCCGTATGCGGATTCTTCGTAGAGTAGCATTTGTGTTAGTGCCTATGTACTTGTTGTGCCTCGTATTGAGGACTCTGTATCTTCAAATCTTTATGCTGATAATAAAAGCCAGAGAGCCAAGAGATTAAGTCTCACGTCCTTGATTATGGCAAATTGTGGACAGTAATTTTGATAATTGTGTTTATTCCCTCCACGCTATTGGGCAAGTAAAAAGTTCCATCCGACCAGAGTGGGTTCTAGTAGATAATTGCCAGATACTAAAATGGGCCGGAGCAGTTGGTAGCAGAGACGGATGGTTACTTCCGATAGCGAGGGACGATTAGATTAGATAAGGATAAGTGATCCTTGAGGCCCAAAAGACGATAAGTGATGCTGAATCATCAGATGGCGAGCAGCAGACGGCAGCAGATGAGCATCGACGGCGAGTAGCAGTGCGGCAGAAAGCAGCAGTTCCAGGAGTGAGTATGAACATAATGAGATGTTGTAGATTGCGGTGTTGATTTGTTGTGTGATGTCTTGCGGAGTTGATGTGTATGTCGTGTGATTGTGAGATCAGGCTGTGAGCGCGCGCAGCCCGGGAATTGTGGTGTAGAAGACACCTGGGATAGATTTTGTTGACCACCCAAAGGAGATCGTGAGGTACCATCGATCACCTGGACCGAGATAGGGGGAGCGAACGTGTGTGTGTATGGCAACTTAACGCTGGTCGTGGGTTGTTGTGTGTGGATCGGAGTGTTAGTAACCTATCAGGGGCGATCTGTCTGGCCGGACGGGGGCAGACGGGCGCCAATCGAGGTCAACAAGGTCGAGAGACTGTGGACGAACAGTCAGAGGCTGTGGACGGACAGCCAGAGAAGTAACTTAATCGGTTATTTCAGTGTATGAATGGGACAAGAGCAAGCGTGAAACGTGTTTGGAGAAGGGAACTGCTGCGAACGGAGGAAGGTGATGTCAGAGGGTGTCGCGCTGTGATAGGCCGGTTGGTGTGAGTCGCGCTGTTATTGGAGGATTTAAGAACAAGAAGTAAATAGAGCGCGAGATCAAATTCACTCGTCATGAAGTGTCTTAGGATTTTGCGAGAATTGTGTAGAGGCGATAAGCATGTGGTTGTTCGTGAGGGAGAAGAAGCCCCTCCCGAGGACACCCCAGCACATTACATGGCAAAGAATGTGGGGTTACATACTATAGTTTGGATCGAGAATTGGCACAAGATTACACAAGGTGAAGGGGAACTAGCGTTCCCGAGGTATGGCTCATTTAGACTAGCGGTGCTGTACCAGCTGAAGACGGTGATGGGGTCCTTAAGACCCTTGCCAAGACCGGCACAGTTCGAAGCATTACATGCGTGGATTAGAGCGGCGCATGATAAGGAAAAGGGAAGAAGTCAGGAGAGGATGAGGAAGTCGATTAGGGCATTTCAGGATGCCAAGTGGGACGCAGCGGAGAAAAGATGGAGAGTGCAGACAATTGAGGAAGAGAAACTGTATCCCTTACTGATAGACTCGACGGGGATAAGGCATGTGAAAGCACAGGAGGAAGAGAGTGATTCCGATGATGGGGTATTGCAAAGATTGTTAGACGAGAGACCACCTCCTTATAATCCAGACGAAGTGGATGATAGGTGGGGTGAGAGGGGAGAAACTAGAAGGGTAACAATCCAACCCGAGACCCGAGTGGAGGGGTTGGTTTCGTGTGGAACAGAGAGTTTACGGAGTCAGTCTGAAGTTAGTGGGAGGATTGAGAGGGAGATGAGGTTACCGGATGCACTGAGGGTACCGGTCACCATTGGACCGATTGTGTCGATATACAGTCCGGAATCGGAGGAAGGAGAGAGGTCTGAACGAGTGGCAGAAAGAACGAGGAGAGAAAGCGAGGAAAGCGGGTTGGAAGGGGCAATGGCCCGACCTCCAAGCCCTGTACAATGGAGTACACCATTGGCAGCGGTGTCAGATACATCTAGGGGCGAAGAGGACCAGAGATCGGGGAGGCCGAGGACTCTGATGGAGTCGAGATCAGATTTAAGGTCATGGGTACCGTCAGAGAGGCACCTGAACCGGAATGTGGGCCAAGCGGAGAAAGCTCAGGATAACTTTAGGAGTTATTCTGCTCCCATAGAAGCACCAGAAGAGAGGAGAGAGAAGGAACCGGAATGTGAATACGATGAGGGACGTGGAGCCAGTTGTCAGGTGTTGAAAGGAGCTTTGAAGGCAGGGATGATAGATATAGTAAGGCTCAAGGCAGAGGTAGACGAAATTATATATGGAAGTCTACCTCTTGAGAGGATAGTATCTTACAATCCGGATGAGCTGTTTTTCGTAGCGAAAGATGTGACTCGGAAAGCACGAATGGCACACGAGAAATTGAGGGGATTGGCGAAGGAATACGATGTGGATTTATCCAAGACTAGGGTATTGCAAGGAAGTCATAGGATGCATTATACTGAGCGAGAGTTGGAGGAGAAGAGGGTTGTTGGATTGAGGTCACATGCCAGAGAATTGGTTCTAGCCATGCGGCCATGGCTGACGCTTGATAAATGGGAAGAGAAATGGTCTAAGAAAAAGACCTCTAAGGGAGCGGAAGGAGGAACCCCGGGTGAAGGGTTGTTATTAGCAAAGACCTTTCCCCTGAGGGAAGTGGCGAATGGAGGATATGTGCATGTACCATGGAGCAGGGGGGATTTGGGATCATTTACGAATGATTTTCCCAGGCTCACGGAAAAGCCTCCCGAGTGGTACAAGCAAGTTGAGCGTTTTGTCAAGATTTCGAAGGTGTTGTGGATAGATCTAAATACCTTATTCGATATTGTGGTTCCGGGAGATCTGTGGAACGCATGCAAGGTTGCTGTTGACTGGCCGGACTATGAGCCTGATAGGAACATGATTACAAATGGTCCGTCGCCAGTAGTGATGAGGATGTATGATAAAGTAATTACCTGGTTGAAATCGAAGGTTTCACCCCAAGACATCGATTGGGTGAAAATAGACAGGACGGTGCAGGAGCCAAAGGAGACAGTACATGAATTTTATGAGAGACTTTTGAAGGCTTTCAAGCAGTACAGTGGTCTAGATGAGCTGGAAACGAAGGATATGGGACAGTTTGTGTCTAAGTTCGTGCTGGGTTTGAAGCCCGAGGTTAGTCTCATGATACAGCAGCATTTAATCTGTTGGCAGAATAAGCCCGTAGATGAAATCTTGCGGTACGCCAGGTACTGCACTGATGAAATTGAGTCGAAACACAAGAAGATGAAAGATAACCTATTGCTCATTCAGATGCAAGCTGCTCAGGGACCGCTGAATGGGGGTTCAGCGGTGAGGAGACAGGGAAACTATCAGACAGGGAATCAGAATGTGCAGGGTCAAGGAAGGCCGAGGCCCGTCGACCCTAGGACCGGGATAGATATAGCTATACTGAAAAAGACGACAGCTTGTCACCAGTGTCATCAGGTGGGACACTGGAGGCGCGAGTGTCCCTTGAACCCCTATAATCAGCCACAGATAGAGGGAGGAATGGGTCAGGTCCCTGGGGCGGAACAGGTACAGACGGTGACTGTACCGAGAATGATGCAAGGGGGGACCGGCAGCCCGCAAGTGCAGATTCCCCAGCCACCCAGGATACAAAATGTACAGCAGGGAGCTCGAGCTTATTTGCAGATGCCCATGTTCGAAGTGAGCGAGGAGAAGGATATGGATTTTTTGGCTCGGCTGAGTTTAGGCCAAGAGGATGACTGCATACTTAGGGCCATCTTAGAAGTAGATCAGAGAGGACCCTTTGTGAAAGCAGAGCTTGACGGACACCCTACTACATTTCTGGTAGATACGGGGGCTACCAGGTCAACTATAAGATCAGCAGTAGTCCCGGGTGTAGCCCTTTCGGGAGAAAGCATACAAGTGGTTGGAGTAGCGAACAAGAGGCTAGTTAGCCCCTTGACAGAACCGATTCCAGTCAGGATAGGAAACTTTAGGGATCGACATCAGTTCGTGGTGTGCGATTCTAGTCCTGTTTGTTTGTTGGGAAGAGACTTATTGTGCAAGCTCAATTGCACGATTTACTGTACCCCGAAAGGAGTAGAGGTGCAGACAAGGGACGATGACGCGACCTTTAAGGTTGCAAATCAGCGGATGTGCGTGGAAATGTACCCAGCTTTGACAGTGGAAGAGCTTC
Source organism: Triturus cristatus (assembly GCF_964204655.1). Classification (NCBI taxonomy): domain Eukaryota; kingdom Metazoa; phylum Chordata; class Amphibia; order Caudata; family Salamandridae; genus Triturus; species Triturus cristatus. Next base: position 623,316,636 of record NC_140585.1, read on the forward strand.
CACAGGATTTGAGGGAGTCAGTATCGACCGACGTGTGGGACCTAAGTGGAGAGGAGATTGGCTTAGTCAGGGGAGTGGAACCGGTGAAGATACAGGTTCAGCCAAACGTGGAATTCCCGAGAACACCTCAGTATAAATTATCCCCTGAAACGATTGCTGGGATCAAACCTGTGATCGAGTCTATGATTAGGCAGGGAATACTGATGGAGATCATGGGTAGTCCATGTAACTCACCCATTATGGGACTGCAGAAACCAAGTGGGAAGTTCAGGATAGTGCAAGATCTGCGGAAAATAAACGACATAGTCGTTCCATGTTGTCCAGTGGTACCGAATCCATCTGTGATACTGTTTCAGATCCCATGTGAAGCTGGATGGTTCACAGTGATTGACTTATGTCAGGCATTCTTTTCGATTCCCCTACACGAAGAGAGCAGATTTCTTTTTGCATTTAGGCTAGAAAATCGTATATTAACGTGGTGTCGTATCCCACAGGGGTATACGGAGAGCCCATCGATTTTTAATCAGCTCCTAAAGAAGAATCTTGAAAGTCTTGTGCTGCCGCGACACTCTGTTTTGGTGCAATACATCGACGATCTGCTTGTTGCATCAGAAACAGGGGACGCTTGTAGGGCCGATACCATTGCGCTGTTGAATTTCCTGGGAGAGAATGGTCACAAGGTGTCTCCGAACAAGCTGCAATACTGTTTACCTGAGGTACAGTATTTGGGCCACAGAATTGAGAAGGGTAAAAGGAAGGTGTCTCCAGATCGCATTGATGCGATTCTGAGAATGCCAGTTCCCTCGACACAGAGGGAAGTTAGAATGTTTTTGGGAATGGTGGGCTATTGCCGCCAGTGGATCCCAAACTTTTCCTTTGAAGCGAAGCCTTTACAGCGGCTGACGCGAAAGGATGTAAGTGATCCGGTACCATGCGACGACGACTGCTTGAAATAATTTCTGAGGCTGAGAGAAGCCTTATGTAGCGCTCCTGCGTTGGGAATGCCAGATTACAACAAGGCATTTGCATTGTTCTGCTGCGAAAGGGAAGGTTGCGCATTAGCAGTGTTAACTCAGAATCATGGGGGTGTCCGTAGACCAGTTGCCTATTTCTCAGCTACTTTAGATCCAGTAGCTTCTGCGTTGCCCGGATGTCTCAGATCCGTTGCGGCAACAGGTGTCAGCATCGAGAGATGTGAGAGTATTGTGATGGGTCATCCTCTTACTGTACATGTGCCACATTCTGTTGAATTGTTGATGACTAGGACTAAAACACAGCACCTCACGAATAATAGGCTGACTCGTTATGAGCAAGTTATCCTTGCAGCCGATAATGTGACATTGAAGAGGTGTGCTGTTTTAAATCCTGCTACATTGTTACCTGTTCCAAATGTAGATGATAATGGAGATTGTGAGGACCATGATTGTCTCGACGTTGCGGAACTATGCACCAAACCGAGACCTGACATTGTCGATGAACCGCTCCCAGTGTCAGATGAGATTTTCTTTGTGGACGGTTCATGTTTAAGAGACAGTGTCGGTCGATTGAGAGCAGCGTTTGCTGTATGTACCATCACGGGGGTGGTTGAAGCCGCTTGTTTAGAAGGAGTACACTCCGCGCAGGTGGCTGAGCTCATTGCTTTGACTCGTGCCTGTTTGGCAGCCGACAAGATCCGTGTAACGATTTACACGGACAGCCAGTATGGGTTTGGTGTGGTTCATGACTTCGGACAGCTATGGTCCCAGAGAGGGTTTATGACGTCTTCAGGTTCTCCTATAAGAAATGGTGACTATGTACGAAAATTGCTTGAAGCACTGCAAAGCCCTGATGAAATTGCCGTTGTTAAATGTGCTGCTCATACGAAGGGAAATGATTTTGTTTCATTGGGTAACAATTATGCTGATGAAGTAGCTCGGTTTTGTGCAGAGCAGGGATGCAATTTTACGGAGACTCACATTGAAGAAACTGAGGAGGAATTGGGGTATGGTCAGATGTTAGCAATGGCAGACTCATGGGAAGAATTGAAACATCTTCAGGAAGGAGTTTCGGATCAGGAGCGAGACAGTTGTATACGAGCGGGGTGTGAGAAGGGAGATGTGGATATATGGGTTTCGAATGATGGACGAGCAGTGTTGCCGGAAAGTTTGTTGAACCCCATGGCGAGGCTGATACATGGTGCTGTGCATCTTGGGAGAGACGCAATGATGAGAGTGTTTCGTCAGACTTGGTACAACCCGAAGTTTCGGGCGGTGGCTGAAACCGTGTGCCAGAGGTGTGTCACTTGTCAACAGATGAATGTAGGAAAGAGGACATCTGTGACGTTGAGCTACATAGGGAGGTCAGGGGGACCTTTCAATAGGATGCAGCTGGATTTTGTTGAAATGCCGAAGTGTAATGGGTTGAGGTACATATTAGTGATAGTATGTGTCTTTTCCAGGTGGGTGGAGGCATACCCTACACGCAGATGTGACACACTCACGGTAGCAAAACTGCTATTGAGAGAACTCATTCCAAGGTACGGGTTCCCGACGTCCTTTGAATCGGACAGAGGAACTCATTTCCATAGCGAAGTTATGAAGTTGCTTTGTGCTGCCCTGAATATAGATCAGAGACTACATTGTAGCTATAGACCAGAAGCTTCAGGGATAGTGGAGCAGGTGAATGGAACTCTGAAGGCTCGGATGGCGAAAGTGTGTTCGTCTACGTCTCTGAAATGGCCTGACGCATTACCTTTGGTCCTTATGAGCCTCCGAAGTGTGCCTGATAGAAGGACTGGGTTGTCACCCCATGAAATCCTCATGAGAAGAGCGATGCGTTTGCCTGCAATACCTGCTACTGCTCTGATAAATATCACTGATGATATGATCCTGGACTACTGTAAAGGCCTTGCTGACGTGGTCCGTTCTGTGTCTCAGCAGGTGCAGACAGCAACGGTTCCAGCTGCGAGTGACCTGTGCCACGACTTGTGCCCAGGAGATTGGGTCCTAGTCTGCAAGCACGTGAGGAAGAGTTGCTTGGATGCTAGGTGGGGAGGCCCATTTCAAGTGATCCTCATCACGAACACAGCAGTTAAATGTGGAGGTTTACCGAACTGGGTGCATGCTTCCCATACCCGTAGAGTTCCAGCACCCTTAGAAGATACAGCCCCTCTCGAGAACGAAAATCCAGCTGAGCCGACAGAACCTCCAGAGAGGGCCAGTCAAGCTGTAAGGGTTGCTGAAGCGGCTGATGGTGCACTGAACCGAGCTGAGGAAGGACGTGAAAGAAGTACTGACCCAGAAACGGGCGAAGGAGCAAGAGGTGCAGTGGGTAGTACGGAATCGAGTTCTGCCGAAGAAGAGGAGGTCAGTGCACAGGGTATCGAAGGGAAGACCGGAGGTGCCACAGAAGCAGAAAGGGTTTGGCCCGCAAGACAGAAACGGGTAAACCTGAGGTTGGTACCGGACACAGATCTTGCACCAGTTTCGGAGGAGCCAGAAGAAGAATCAGGCGACGAGGAGTATCCTCAAGGTGTGAGAAGATCAAAGAGAACAAGGGTGCCAAGTCGGAAGTACGCTTCACCAGAGTGGGCATATCAAGTGACTGATGCCAGGGTTACCGAGCACGGGAAGATTGAGGTCGATGACATTGGTCAACAGTGTCCCGCTCCAGAGGGTGGAAGTGTTGCTGAAAGTTCCGGGATTGGAGATCGAAGGAATTCTAACAATTCATATTCCGAGTCCACCTTTTCTGAGTGTCATTCGAGGTATGATCTTGGACAATTTGGAGTTCCCGACGTTCACTACGGTGCCAGATCCACAAGAACTGATCATCCTTAAGCTCGATATATTGCAGGGAGTCCTGGAACTGTTGGAACCAGCGGTTATGTTGGACTGATTTGAGAGGGTTGCAAGCAGAGAAGAAGATAACCTAGACCCGAGTGGAAGAAGAACAAATTTAGGGATTTTTCCGTTGTAGAACGAAGAAAAGTTAGGGAGGGTTTGCCTAAGTTCACGAAAGAGACATTAATGAGAAAGAGACTTACCATTTCAGAAACTGTATTGGACATTGAGTATATTCCGAAGATGGCAGATCCTGCAAACACACATCGTAGGGCTAAATTGATAATAGGTACACTGATAGGGGTTGTGGTAGTCACTATATTTGCAGTAGTGATCAGTTCATATATGGTGGCTCACAGGCAAGAGGGGAAGGTTCAGGGAGCACCCACACCTATTACCCCAGGACAGAGAGATGTCAGTATCAGAGAGCAGGGAACATCAAAGTTAAGTGAGGATCGCAGACTCCACATGGATTTGTCGAGGGGTGATTTTAAGCTTAATGCGTATGCAAAGCTATTGTATGAATATGTTGATGCGATGGATGTGAAGGATTGTTATGTGTGTATGCAATTGCCTGCTTCAGTGGATGAAGGTATCAATTATCATCATCTCCCATTGACATATGGGATTTCTTGTAGTCTATTGCTCAGTCTATTTTACGATAGGAGACAGTTCGAGTATTTCTTTTCAAATTTTGACACAGTACTTCCTGAAGTTCCAGCAATCAAGCATTTGAATAAATACGATTATTATAAGAAAGAGGACAGACTCCTGAAGTATTTTAGACCGACTGTGAAGTTGGATACTGCGCATGCTCACAGGCATAACCTGACATGTGCGTTGTCTGAGACGGAGAAGAAATTCATAGATCAAGTAGAAGACAGATATAGAAAGTTGACCCAGACACGAGACACCGGAGATAGTCCAGTAGATTGGACTGAGGAGGAGAGGGCTCACAGGTCCAAGGGAAGTTATGGACCAATAGCGTTAGATGAAGTGCAGAGAGGGAATTTGTGTATTGGGCGGCCTCAATCGGCCACGGAGAAGGTTGCAGTAGGACATAGCACTTGTTCTCAGACCTTCACTCTGGACGCTTCTGTTAAGGGTTTTATGCAAGGTCCAGTAGAAGTGATTCCGACAGTGTATTATGTATGTGGAAAGAATGCTTATGTCAGGTTACCCGCAAATTGGTATGGCATATGCTATTTGGCTATCATATTCCCGAAGACTTATCACACAGAGGACTTGGAGTTGTTAGAAACAAGACAACATTCTAGAAGACGTAGGGCTGCAAATGCTGGTGCAGTGATTGGGGATATATACGAGCAATGATACCTAGTATGGGTGTGGTGTTGAATGACGTGAAGATTAGGAGGTTGGCGACTGTAGTTGATGAGTTGTCTATGAACACGGCGAGGTCCTTGTTGTTGGTGGCTGGAGAGATGTTGTCGATACGAAATAAGGTTATGCAGAATCGCCTTGCGTTAGATGTGCTATTAGCCAAGGAAGGCGGAGTCTGCAAATTATTGAAGGTTCAAGAATGCTGCACATATATTCCAGACAACACGAAGGAGATAGGGAAATACATAGATAACATCACAACTATTCACAAGGAGATTATGGACTTGACGGAGGAGAATGTGTGGGAAAAGATTGGACAAGGATTTGGAAGAGTGGGAACGTGGTTTGCGAATTTGGGAAGAGGATTTCTTGGATCAGTGTTGAAGCCAATTATCAATGCTGTAGTTTGTGTGATTTGTTTGTGGGGATGCGTGAAAGCGTGGAAGTGGTATCAAGGAGGCAAGGTCGAAAGAGCTCTTAGGGCAAACGAGAAAAGGATGGCGAAGTTTCAGGAGCAGCAATATGAGAGTCTTAAGAGAATGGAGGGAGTTCGACATGGCGGAGCCATGACTAGTACGGTCTAAATCAGTTCCAAAGAAGAAGATTGTAATGGTGTGATGACAGATGTCATCAAAGGGGGGAACTGATGTAGCGCTTAAAAGTTTGAAAATTTTAGGGGTGCGTTATATTCACTGTTAGTCGGCACCCGCATATAATCAAATGTGTACTCAGGTATTTTGTGTGCAATGTATTGAGAATTGTATAATCTATGTCGATTTCGATAGAAGTGTTAGCCATGTACAAGCATATTGTGAATGTATTAGAGAAATGTAGAGTTTAGTCATTTGAACAATGTGATGTTAAAACGTGTAGTTTAGAATTCGTGTCTGTAGACTGTTTAGGTTGACCACACATGAAAGAAAGGCGTAAATGTCAGTACTGTGATTTAGGCCTGCTTGTGTAACCGTAGTAGTGGCCAGAATTCGCATATATCGTTGAGGCGAAAGGCCTGGTATTTTCTTATGTTAGCCAAGGGCAATAGGCCAAAAAGGATTTATTCCAGTAGAGGTTTTAGGCTGTAGTAAATTGCAAGTTAAAAGATGTGAAGTATGTCTGTCTTGCATGATCTCACCCCAGGTGCAAGGACAGTTGCTCGTTAGTAGAGAAGCTCTTTGTTCATGAATTGACTTATGTAGTAAAAGCCAGACATGGGAGTGCATTGGAATGTGCCAATCGTAACTCCTAGTGCGAATGGTGTCTGGGACTCAAGGTCAAGCGATGGACGATGGAACTGGACAGCGCTCTGTGGAAAATTACTGAAAGACGACTCCGCAGAAGAGGAGGTGCGAAGGGCGTGTTCTGAGATTTGGGGTTCTGTATTAGGGAAAGCGCCCCGAGGGTGGAGGCAGATCAGAGCAGCCCAGAGCAGAGAAAGGCTAGGCGAAGAGATAGAGGGGGCAACTTAGACCAAGCTCTCTAAGTGAAGACTTCTTAGGAAGTTTCACTCTGACACCTTTCAACTGAGGGTCTCAAGGGATTGCTAAGTAGGGATGTCATCTAGTACAGAGTAGGGACAGAGATGGTATGGTCCAGTGTCCCTAATATCGACATTGGCTTGGTAGTTTTCTACCTCATGCTTTTAGAAATTGTGCTTTTAGTTATTTTTAGCCGTATGCGGATTCTTCGTAGAGTAGCATTTGTGTTAGTGCCTATGTACTTGTTGAGCCTCGTATTGAGGACTCTGTATCTTCAAATCTTTATGCTGATAATAAAAGCCAGAGAGCCAAGAGATTAAGTCTCGCGTCCTTGATTATGGCAAATTGTGGACAGTAATTTTGATAATTGTGTTTATTCCCTCCACGCTATTGGGCAAGTAAAAAGTTCCATCCGACCAGAGTGGGTTCTAGTAGATAATTGCCAGATACTAAAATGGGCCGGAGCACATGTATATCGGATACAGCACATTACAGAGTAGTAACCAAGTGTCTAGAACAACAATACCGCCTGTGAACAAACAGACTAACCTAAAAGCATGGCCCAGACTACACAGCGTTCCCCCATGCAATATGCTATGTGTGCGGGCAGAGTATCCAACCCTGTGGGTGTGCGTTGTGGCCCGGAGAATGTTGCCTGACTAAGGGGAATTTTGGGATGGCAAGGGGGCAAATCAATCCCGCAGTATACCGCCCACTGAGACCATATTTCCTGTGTTTTTGCGGGCAACCTCTTGCCCGATACATGGCCACTTCTACTACCATGTTATTGTCTAAGGCCCTCTTCCACCTGCCTATTGGTGGTGGGGACGGCCCTTTCCAAGACAGAGCTATGTCCCGCTTAGCCAATGTGAGGCCCAAAAATAATAAGTGTTGCTTATAATGGTTCCCCTCAATCCCTTCTGTTCTGTGAAGAAGGAATAATTTGTGATTTAGTGCAAACTTCCAGCACAGGACACGCTCGAGACAGGAGGAAACTCCATGCCAGAATGGCTGCAGTACCCCACAGCTCCAGACTGTATGCAGGAATGTCCCCACAGCTTCCATGCATCACAAACAGAGGGAGACAGAATGGCGCCCATTCACCACAGGCGGGAGCGTATATAATATGCCCTGTGGAGGTAGTTAAATTAAATGAGGCAGTATCGTTTGGCAATGGTGGCCCCCCAGGGACCAGCTAACGCCTCAGTCCAATCGTCGTCGGTGAGATCTGGGATATCCGCTTCCCATGCGGCTCGCGTGGTATGGGGTGTAGTTTGTTGGTGACCAGAGTCTGATAAATTTGCTGAATTTTGTGGGCACCCAGATCCCCCATTAGTAGGCGTCCCTCGAGAAGGTGGAATTCTGGCAAGTTCTTAAGCGAGTGAATCCAAGGAGTCAAGGCATGTCTTAGTTGGAGGTATCTATAGAATTGTGTACGGTGGAGACTATCGTCTGTTTGTAACTGTCAGAAGGATGAGAGTGTCAGCCCTTGCATTATGTCACCTAAGTTTGAGATACCAATGAGATCCCATGTCCTGAAACCTGGGAGCTCAGCAACTGGGAGTAAAAATGTTTCATACCACAGATGGGTTGTCCGGGTCAGACGTCCCTCCCAGCCCATTCTTTTCACTGTGTGGTGCCAAAGTTGTATGACAGTTCTACATGCTGGGGGTAAATGCCCAAGGTTGGAGCGGCTGTAAAGAAATTTCTGGAGAGATGAATAACCCATCACAAGTCTGTCTATTGTGTAAGCTCGGTCCAGGTGCGAGCCGTACCACCACTCATTTATATTCAGCAGGTGGGATGGGGCCTAGTATGCAAATATATCAGCTGCCGCTATCCCACCACAGTATGTTGACTGAGTACAGGTTCGTACTGTGACCTGGATGGCCCCTCTCCCCAACAGGAAGCCATTCAGGAGTGTGTTTATTTGGGTAAACCAGGTCTTTGGGATGGGGTATGGATATTTTTTGAGCTGGTACAGGACCTGCGTAAAGGAAACCATTTTAAAAATAGCTGACCGCCCAAACAGAGATAGTGGCAGGGCGACCATCCCTTTGTCTCCTCTCGAAGCATGGACATGAGAGGGCCGATGTTCCGTGACCAGGATATCATTGAATTTGGTGAGATGTAGACCCCTAGGTATTGGAAGCCTCCATTTGCGCTGGACAGTTGTGATGCCCATGTAGCACACCCCTGATTCCCACACACTGGGAAAAACACCAATTTTTCAGGGTTATCTCTGAGGCCCGAGGTTTCCCCAAACATCCGGAGCATCTAAAGTACTTGAGAGACGGAAAATCCCAGCTCTGTCAGGAAGAAGAACACATCATCCGCGTATAACCCAATCCCGTCGGACCGGTCTGTGGACCAATCAAACCCCCTTATCACAGGATTCCGCCTCATCCACACCGCCAGGGGCTTAACTGCCAATGCAAATAATAGTGGGGACAATGGACACCCCTGCCTTTTACCGCGGTAATTGGGAAGTGCGCTGACCGCGTCCCCGCTACCCTCACCGAGGGTCCTGTGTATAATAATTATGTATAGGACAAATAACGTCGGCCGAAGTTAAAGGCACCGAGGAGCTGGAATAAGTAAGTGCAGCTTAAGGAGTCGAATGCCTTGTCAATGTCGGCTAACAGGAGGGCTGCAGGGCAACCCAATTCCGGGGTTTTGGCAATGGATTTATGAACTTGCCAGGTATTATGCCAGGTAGAACAGTGTCAAGGAACGTAAAACAGGAGTAAACCCGTTTGCCCAGTTGAGACCGGGTGAATTATGGTAGCAAAACAACAATGTCTCAACCAGTCACTACAAAGGCAATTAAAGTGAATGCATAAATCATTCAGGAAGGGAAACAGGAGACCAAGATAAGAAAAAAAGCATTATTATTATGCAAATGGTTATGACAGCACTATATTACAACTGAATTAAAGTAGCCAAAAAACACACCAATTGTGTACTGACCGTGCTCAGTGCAAGTGATAAGTGCAGTGACACAAGTGATATATATACAGCGTGAAGCGGCGCAAAATAGAGACAAACAATAATCACAATCAAATAATATGAATACAATAATTAATTTGTTTTGAGGACTTCAGGAGTGACTGAAGTCACTCCTGCTGGGGACACAGGCTGCTTTTTTAGCTAGTCTGTCACTGCGAGAACTTTCCTGGGAGGATAGGGAAGGTCTTTGGGAAACTGGTGTTGGTGCAAGAGATCCGGTTAACCATTAAAGAGATGGCATGGGTAAAACCCTGGCTCAGATGTCCTCCCTGCAGAGTTTTACTCTTCATTTGCTAGGACATTGGCTCTGAGACTTGAATCGCTATATGTTGACTTTGTGCGACTGCAGTCCCCAGCCACTATATGTGATGCAGTCATGATTCCTCTGCCTAAGACTAAGACCAAGGGAGCCCCGACTTTGGAGTTTCATCCCCTCTCCATGCTTAACAAGGATTTTAAAATCCTTTGTAAGGTTTTAGCCCTCCAGCTGCTTCCCCACATGCCCACTCTCACACATGAAGACCAGAATGGCTTTATTCCGACCCATAACTTTTTCCTTAACTTCAGACAACTCTACCATGTCCTTTTCCACCCTGGGCTACATTCCACGATCTATGTTGCTGTCGGTGGAACTCAAAAAGGACTTCGACTCAATATGCTGGGACTTTTTGTTTGAAGTAATGTCTTGGATGGGTTTGGGGGAATGTTGGATGATCTTGGTCAAGACACTTTATACTAACCTGACCACCCAGATCAAAACTGGTAATACCACCACCCCACAATTCAGTGCAGGAGCGGCCCATGCAGGTAAGAGCGATGAGGCGGTGGGGTGGGTGGAGTTGATAGATGACGACGAGGGAAACTACAATTTAAAAAAAGAAAACTGCTTACCTTGTGCTTGCCGTATCGGCGAGTCAGTGATACGGCAAGCGCAAGGTAAGTGGTTTCCTTTGTTTAAATTTTTTTTTTCTTCGTCTGCATCTGTCAACCCCCTCACCCTGCCCCACTGCTCTTACCTGCACAGGCCACTCCTGATACAATGTCTGCAGAGGAAAGGGTGACCCTATCCCCTTTTCTATTTGTGCTAGCCATTGAGCTTCTGGCTGAACTCTTGCATTCGAGGGGAGCGGGCATGGACATGGTGGTCGACGGAAACAAACATATTATTTATTTATATGCGGACGACCTTCAGTTATATTTGGCGGATGTTCCTACGGGTTTGGTCAGCAATGTGCCTTCTGGGGGAGTTTAAGAGAGTTTCTGGTCTTTGGGTCAATAAAATGAAGACATGGGTTTCCCTTGTGGACCTTTGAGAAGGCAACCTGGGGAAACCCTTCGCTCCCTGAGGGCATGCATTCCCTTTTGGCGGTTTCTCAAGCTGACAATTATAGCCTGGATCTCCCCATCCAAAATGGTCATGCTCCCAAGATTGCTCTATTTTTTTTATTAACCTATCAATTGGTGTGCTGGTATCTTTTTTTCAGACAACTGAATGCTGATATGGGACGGGGGCTGCCACAGAGTATCTCTGGAGGTTCTTCAGTGCCCATCGAGCGAGGTCGGCCTGGGTGCCCTTGATTTTGAGCTATATTCCCTGGCCTCGCAACTCCTTTGGGCTACACAGTGGCTGGATGGTGCCTATCAGGAAGAGCTGTGACTGGTGGGGATGTGCACAAATTTGGGGGCACTATTGGCAAAGCTAATTTGTCCATCTGTGGTGCTCCCATGCCCTGGATTGCTGTTGGCATTGACATTGACATTGAAATGCTGCAGACCCTGCATGCGGTAGACTGCGTGAACCACCCTCTATGCACCAGCGCAACCACTGGTGGGCCTCCCGCATGGGGACCCTCTTTCCTTTTTTACAGCTGGGCAGTTATTGGCCTGGACGGAGGCTGGGCAGGTGACGGTGGGTTTCTGCTACCAACAGAGGGCTTTACTTCCACTGGATGAAGTGGCAACTCAATATGACTTGCCCTCAGGTCAATTCCTCATGTACGGTACTCTGACTTGAACGTTCCAAGACTAGTTGGCGAGGGGGCAAAAGGAACCAATGACCCATGCGATGTTGCAGCTGCTGGTGTACTTGGGTAACACCAGACATGGTTCTATCAATCTCTATCAGCTTTACGACAGTGGTACGGAAGACACTGGAACGGGAACTCTCAGACCCAGAGTGTTCCAAGATACTGGCGTACCCTAAAAGGGTCTCTAGGAACAGGTGTCTAAAATATATGCAGTTGAATTACATCCATAGAAAATATATGACTCCCCAAAGGGTCCAGGTTGTTTATGCAGGACACTCGCAAAGGTGCCCTAGGTGCAGCCACTTAGATGCTGACTTTATACACATGGACTTGGAACTGTCCATTGCTGTATCCATTTTGGGATACGGTAATAGACACCTGAATACAACAATGGGACATTCCTTCACTACTTACCCAGAGGTCTGTTTACTGGGATTATTTCCAAGACCGCACAAATGTAAAGTGGGCTCTAGTTATCTGGACCTGGCCTTGGTGTAGGCAAAGTGGCAGATAGTGATAGCCTGGAAATTCACGGTGAGGCCAGTGGTAGAGATTTGGGTGAAAGATGTTACTTAGTAGACAAGGGCTGAAGAGAGAGCTTTGCTTAGGGAAGATGCCCAAGGGGTGAGGTGCCGCCCAATAGCAAGCTTGTGGACAGAGATCTTGGATACCTAGGAGCACCCAGAGGAAGAGCCCAAGGGGGAAGCTGAGTGACAAGAGGGACCAACTGAAGGTGATGGAGGGGCCTCCCTGAGGGGTGGTGCTGGCAGGGAGGACAGTCACTGAGCGGGGTAGGGGGCTGTACTACTGCTGCTTTTGCTGGGCCAGGAGTTGGGGGGGTTCTGGGGTCATGTTATCATCTTTGGAGCCTGGCTTTCTACTCCCATTGTGAGGAAGTTCCCCTGCAGGCTATGGGGTGGCCGCCAGGTTGCCCCCCACGCCCGTGTCCCACATAACAGATTTTACTAATATTCCTTCTGACTTGACAGACTTGAGGGATCCCTTTACTGACTTGGTTGCTCTTTCGTTTTTCCCCCTCCCCATCCCCCTCCTTTTTGCTTGGAGTTCTTTGCACACTGGATGTTGCAAGCCTCTCTCTTTTTTCTTTATTAATGTTTCTTTTTATTGTGAACAGGCGTACGGACTGAGCAATGCGGATTGCTAGCCCACTGTATATTATTGTATGAGGCCTTGATTGATAAACCGCAACCTGTGTCCAGCTCGTCTGTTATAGAACTGACGTCCAGATTGTCGCTATTTATGTATGCTGTGGCTTTCACCTCAGGGTGTTGTTTCTCATAAATGCCAATAAACATATGTTTAAAAAATACATATCTACGTATTTAGTTTACTGAGCCAAACTATTAAACTACCTGACCAGGGCTAGTCAACCTAAAGCGTTCTACCAGCATATTCAGAAAGTAACAATTGCAACACATTTAAGAACAAGAAGAATGCGAATAAAAAATTAGATTTGATAGCATTTTCATTCTTTGCGGCTTTGCTAGCTGAACATGAGTTATATTTCTCATTGGGTGACAAGGGGGAAAGCTCCCAGAGGAGCGCTTCTGTGGTGTAAATAAATTATGGTTGTGTAAAGTTAAACAAATGCGGGGAACGGAAATAAATATCAGACAGAAATTGGCAAAGTAACACGACACAGTCATTCACCCTAAGACGTGCAATAACAGGGAGTGTGAAAGATTAGCCCTAGAGTCCATTCCTTTTATTTTTCTCAAATTCATAGAAAACGTACGGAACTATTTGCAGATGAAGCAAAGATGTACAATTTCAAGTTTTCCAAATACCACACATAAATATTTGCAGGTTTGTCATTCTCTGCTTTTGACTCTTTCAAAATTCAGCATCATAACCTACTTGCTCCGAGTTGAGATAATTGTCTACAACTGCTTGTTGACTATTGGTGGGCATCTAGAAACCCTTGAAGTTGTTGGGAATTTACAGCACAGATAATACAATGGGCACGCTGATGGATTACAGCACTATGGGCAATACTGCATACACAGTACTTCTGGGCATTGACCTGGAGTTCAGCAATTTAGAAAGTACAGCTTACTGTACACCGACGGGGACTTCACATTGGTGGGTACCATAGCTCATTAAATCGCATTGAGCATCGTGATGGAATTAAGATAGCTGGGAAGCATGGCTTGCCCGAAACTGATGGACTGATGTAGTTCACCACATCATGCTCTACTGTTGGCTACCTATTGACACTGGAGGTACAGTAAGAGCTCCAGAATTATTTAACCGTGATTAGCTCTGGATATTGCTTTGCTGTAGATGTAAAGGGGCAAGTATCAGTAGGAAGGGTCTCTGAGACTGCTTTGTAGCCTGGGTGGCCTGGTCTTCGCAGACTTGGTGGTCTGCAAGAGGTAAGGTTGACCCTTTACAGTAGCAACGGTGTCAATGACATAAAGAATTGCCTAACAGAGGAACAAGCTGGTGAGGCAGAAAATCTCTATAAGTCTGGCGAAGAAGGTTCTGGGCCAGGTTGGAAGACCGGACGATGGGAGACATCAGCAAGAGTCCAAAACTGGAGAAGGAAGTAGGAGCATGATACACAGGACTCCAAGACAAAACAGCTGACAGAGCAGAAAAGAAGAGACGGGAACCGCAGAAGGGTGGCTAGAGCAGTAGGGAAGGAATGGAATAGAATCTGGCACATATTCAGGAGAAAAATACCAGGAGAGTCAGGAGTGAGGAACATGACGAAATCACTACTCAAAGCGTTGTGAGTCAGGAGTCGAATGCATGAACACCTTTAATAAGCCTGAGACCGGAAGTCTTGCTGGCGGAGTGGGATGCTGCCTGCACCTCCGGTCAGTGCTTGCTATGGAGAGGAGTGGAGAACTAAAGGACAGCACTGGCGGGTAGGAAGCTGCCGGGTAAGTGGTGAGGAATGCGGCGACCAGCCAATACTATTAAGAGCGCAGTGAGAAGAGACAGTGGCATCCACCTGCCGAAGCCGAGGCTTCACACAATGGCTAGAGGCAGAACAGCAACAGTGTAGGAACACTCCAGGCAAATACTAATACAGCAAATGTTCTTCCACTCTTGCTCAAGCTATATGTGGGCAGCAGCCACTTGAGGTTCACCCACGTTGATTTCAGTGTTTTAGTCATTCAGTGCCTGAATTGCATACCTACCGCACATTATTTGACTCAGATGGATTGAACCTCAAGAATGCTCATGCATTTATTTCTCTTGAGTACTAAGCTGCCTTTCATTGCGAGGCTTAACTCTAGTTACATTTCTACTGAGCCCAATGCACTGAACTGACCGTATAAAGATACACCAGTGCCCCTTGAAATTGGATTGTTTTCTCATTGTGAACCTACAACTAGAAGTAGTGCTTGAACAGACATTTTGTTAGTTTGAAAAGGTACACACAATAGGTTAAATGTTGAAGCCGGCACACTACTGTGCATTTGATTAAACAATTGCATCACAATTGCTTGCACCAACGCATTGGGCAACATGAACATAGTATTTTTCTGCCATATCGACGAGAAACAGAGTTCAAAATGAGTCTGGAACTATTCAGTAATGAAGGCGTGCCAAAACTAAAGCTTTTGTCATCACACAATTCAGCCAGTTAAGCCATGTCCACAGTAGTGGTGCCTTTGCATTTACTACTAATCTCTCAAATAATTGAGTTCACAGTCTCATCAATCATTCAGAGCTTCATACATTTTTCAGCATTGGTCTATCTTCAGAGCAGATGTAAGTGGGGCAGCGGTAAGTGGTCTTTCAGCTGTTTAATTTGATGTGTCGACTCATATTGAAACCTGCATATGTCGTATGCCTACAATAGTGTATGGACACAATGACTAAAACAGAAGGTGTCTCCTGCCTAGACCTTCAAGTACCCCATTATTTGGTGTTCAATACTTCCAATTAGCAGACGTACGGACCAGTGCAGGGGACACCATCCACACCTATTTCTGAGAGATCTGAAGTTATCTTTACATTGTTTGGAGGGCCTTGGCCAGTTTGAAAAAAAGACTCATCCACGCGGGGCCCATGTAAAACAGAAAGCGACAGAGAGAAATGACTAGCTCACAGTGGTCTAAAGGTAAATTCTCCAATTTGTACTGGCTTACGAACCTTATCTTAAAGTGCAACGCCACATCATAAAAATTACATTTAATAGTCTCTTTCTTAAACGTGAAATGTCCCAATCAACAAAATTACATCCATGATTTTTTTTAACGTATGTATGTTGTATGGCTAAGAACTGGAAGAATATATGCTCTGCCAACTTTGACATGGCATATTGTTAATGAATATGACACTTTACCCCACACTCTTTTATAACGCGTGCCATTACCCCACATTTTTTACTCTGCATAATCTTTTACAATAGAGGACTTTACAACGCAATCCATGACAACGCCTTGTCCATTATAACGCAATTCACTATTCTAACTCCCCCGGGGCGTTGTAATGGGGAATGCGTTGTAAAGGTTTGCGGTGTAAAGCCCTGCATTGTAAAAGATTTTGCGGAGTACAAAATGCAGGGTAACGGCATGCATTCTAACGCAGTCGTTGTAAAGGATGTTTACCATTGTTAATATGTGCAGTCACAATTAGAACATATGCTTTTTAATGCTTATTAAATGTAATTATCCTTACAGCTTGGCTGGTGTACTCCTACTTTCCATGTTTTCTACTCACGATTGTGACGTTTGCTTTTACTTTTAAAAGTCGTTTTTCAAACAATTTAGTCTCAATGTGACCTAGATAAAATGCCTATACCTACACACATGCAAATACCTACACACATGCAAATGTTTGATGTTATTGATATACCATGTCACTCACCCCCACACCTTTCTAGTACCAGAAGTATATGTAGATTCACCATTCAAGCAGTAATTAAAACCAAATCAGCACAATGTTTTGGTTAGCCATCATTCCATACGTATATATTTATATACATATCATCTGTAGGTATTATATATATTACCTACCGATCAACAGTAGGTAGTTAGGAAAAGGGTTTTTTAATATGCCAATAATTTTGCTGCCATTTGAAGAATCCTCACAAAATTAGTTTACTACTCACTTTAACTGTCTTGAAAGCTTCAGGGTGCTTCGTCAAGTGGCACTTGAGAAAAGGGGGTCCCAAGTTGCGTTTTACCCATGCAGTTTCCCATAGGGGTTTTAGACATGTCTACAGCCCGAACCGCTGGACGGAATTAAACCAAATTTGGCAGAAAAATGATTTATATATATATATCTAGGGATGCGAACCGTCCAAGGATCCCACAAATCCCATGCTGTGATCTGATTGGCTGCCAACACTTCAATGAGAAAGTGTTGGCAGCCATCATGGGACTGAGACTCAACTGAGTTCCAAGAAAAAAGATAAAAAATGAGACAAGGGAGCGGCGTAGGAATGCGCTGACCCTGTAGGCCTCACTTTTTTTTTATTTTACCACTATTTCATGGAGGATCCGCAAATCGACGCTAGCATTTTTGTTAAAAAGCACACGCTTCTGCCCTTCTTTTAGCTAATGCCCCGTGTGTGCCAGGTTCCAGGGGATATTATTGCCAATACATTTTGAGAGAGGGGTTGTGTGTCGCCCCCTCCTTCCCAGGCCAATTTTGGCCCGAGGATCTCATCTCCTGGAGTCCGGCCAAATAATAGAAGAGGGAGAGGCCACCGGGCCTTCCCTCCCTGGCTGATTTTGCCATGGGAACCCCATCTCCCGGGGCCCGGCCTTCATTGAAATTTTGGAAGGGACAGCGGATCCCCTCCTGGGCCAGTTTTTGCCCCAGGGTCTGCTGCCCCCAGCGCCCAGGTATCAAAATTGAAGGGGGAGGTAGTACACGCGGCTCCCCTCCATGTGCTATTTTTGGCCCCAGAGAGCACAACCACTGTGGCCTGGCAGTGTAAAGAAATGGAAAGGGCTCCTCCAAGGCCAATTTTGGTCCTGGGGACCTCTTACCCTGGGGCCCAGGCTTCATAGAAAGTAGTAGGGGGGCACAAAGCCCTCCTCCGGGTCTGTTTTTGGCCCTGGGGAGCCCAACTCTTGGGGACAGCCACAGGAGAGATGTTCCACATGCTAGCAGGACCAGGATTCATATATCTTTGCGGTCATCAACAATCTAGCACAACTTGTCTAGGAAAATATATTGCTAGTAACAACACTCTCTGTGGTCCTCTCTCAGGCAGGCAGCAATGTGCCAGTGCAGAAAGAATGGAATTTGTTTTTCTTGTGTCCAGGTAGCTTACTGAACTAAGTCCAGCAGAATATTAAAAAGAGTAATACTCAGCAATGACTTCTCTGCAAACAGGCTGAAAAGTCTCCAGGCTTCACATTCCCATGTATTAAAGTAATGTTACCCAGTTCCCATTGATGGACAGTAACTGCAAAAATATACACTTCGTGCCATGTATCTCCTGGAATAAGAGTATTTTGATGTGTATCAATTTAAAATTTAAAATAAACTTGAAAAACTTTACCCAGTTTCTGTTTCCAGGATATGTTTTCATGAAAACCTATCCCATCAATCTCCTCACCACAGAAACCCAAAATGGTAGATCCTTTTTCCAGTGTGCTTAGCTCTTTACATCTTCAACTCTGCCATAGGCTAGATGAGTTACTCCTACCAAACACTAAAGGAAATCATCACCTCCAAATACCATTTTCTCCAGCTCCCATGTGGCGTTGGGGTCCAGAGGTCTGTTTCTGGTTTCGTGGCACAAAAGAAGAGAGCAGTGCAATGGCTAGTCATAGGCTCATGTGACCTTAAATAAATAAAGACTTAATATTCCCTCCATCTTGGCCTATTTTCTAGGCTAGTTTGAAGGTGCCATTTGTAACTCTCAGACAAATGGTATGAACAAAAAGGAGGCCAGCTCAGGGATGTAAATGCTTGTTCTGTATCTGAGCTCAGGCATATGTAATATTTCCGAAAATAATCAAAAGGTTTAAATAATAACAATCCACTCTTTTCATATTACATTACCTGTGCCATGCCAATTGGGTCGCAAGCCATGTTTCAGGCTTGGAAATATCTTCTGTCTACTTACTGTAGCAAACATCCACTTTTGAAAATGAGGAATTTGTTTCCTTCATGTCTGCACCAAATACCTGCACCAAGCATCTGAACACATACAAGTGATTTGCCGAAGTGGCACCTTCCTTTAGCCTAAAATTGTTCTCCTTCTAAACAAAAACGTATTTGAGGCCTCGTTGGAATGCCCAAGCTACAACAGAGGGTAAAAGCACTGCTGCAGTCAAACTAGTTTGACCATAGCAACAAGATGGTATTTGTCACCCTTTTCCTGGGAGTAATATGCAAATAATGAATCACTATCATCAAGCTATTGTTGAAACATTACTCAAAGAAAACATTGCCCCAAGTATTAAATGTCCTTTACTGGTCTCATTTATAATGGTGCCTCTTTCCTCTTCGGCTGATTGCAACATAGAAGCACTTAGAACCATCTGCTGGTTACCAGCCTGGAGATGGACACCAAACTCACAGACAGACTCCCATACTCGCGGCGATGGACACCAAACTCACAGACAGACTCCCATACTTGTGGCGATGGACACCAAACTCACAGACAGACTCCCATACTTGTGGCGATGGACACCAAACTCACAGACAGACTCCCATACTTGCGGCGATGGACACCAAACTCACAGACAGACTCCCATACTTGTGGCGATGGACACCAAACTCACAGACAGACTCCCATACTCGCAGCGATGGACACCAAACTCACAGACAGACTCCCATACTCGCGGCGATGGACACCAAACTCACAGACAGACTCCCATACTCGCGGCGATGGACACCAAACTCACAGACAGACTCCCATACTCGCGGCGATGGACACCAAACTCACAGACAGACTCCCATACTCGCGGCGATGGACACCAAACTCACAGACAGACTCCCATACTCACGGCGATGGACACCAAACTCACAGACAGACTCCCATACTCGCGGCGATGGACACCAAACTCACAGACAGACTCCCATACTTGTGGCGATGGACACCAAACTCACAGACAGACTTCCATACTCGCGGCGATGGACACCAAACTCACAGACAGACTCCCATACTTGTCGCGATGGACACCAAACTCACAGACAGACTCCCATACTCACGGCGATGGACACCAAACTCACAGACAGACTCCCATACTTGTGGCGATGGACACCAAACTCACAGACAGACTCCCATACTCGAGGCGATGGACACCAAACTCACAGACAGACTCCCATACTTGTGGCGATGGACACCAAACTCACAGACAGACTCCCATACTCACTGTATGTAGTTGAAGACTTCACCAAGGAATTATTTATACGCTGAACAAATTGCCACTGTGATACATTAGGCCCCGATATGTGGCACTCAGATGTTGTTTTTCCCAGTTGTCAGGCTTTATTTCGAAAATACTGGGCCTGCGGGTGCTGTTTTCTTATAAATACAGCCCATTGTGTTGAGGCTATTGAACAAGTATGCGCCAAAATATCTTGAGTGCCAAGATATGGGCATTTGATCACTTGACATTTTAAAATCCACTTTTAGCTATGAAAAAAGCTGCATTTGACATTAAGTAACAATGACTGGCTGTGAAAGGTAAGAATGAGAACCTGAGCCCGTGAAAGCAGTATTCAAGAAAGATTAAACCACAAAGCATGTCAGAAGCGTGTAAGTTAGCTCATAAAAGTGAAAGGTATTTTAAGAAGGGGTTTACTCCAAATGTGTGACACTGCAGCAGCGGCGGTGTTGTAAATTTACACTTTACCTGTGCACTTGTTCTAGAAGCTACCATCCCTTTCTTCCTTCCTCACCTTCCCGTCCCACCGTTTAGAATGCTTGCTATCCCAGCCAGTTCTTCCATTTTGAGTCAATCGGTGACAGCTGTCAGTCATACTGGCCAGTTGGTATGCTTTCATAACAAACCTGTACCAAGCACTCTTAGGTTTTGCTATTCCCAGATAAACAAACTCAAATCTGTGAACGCAGGTTCGTATTCAGAAGAGTTTTCCCTTATTCAATTTGAATCAATTGACTCAGGGTTAACATTAGCTGCTATAATTAAGTAACTCAGAAGCACTAATCTTACTCTTTTTAGAAGAATGACTTGCTAAAGGCTCGATTATGAATCTGGCGTTCCATGGACCGCCAGACTTGCGGGGGCGCGGTGGTGACAGTCTTCCGACAGATCGTATTACAATTAGGGTGGTCAGACCGCCATTGCCCCACTGCAGCCACCAAGGAACCGCCGATCCCTGTTGGTGGTGCGGCAGTGTAGAGGCAGCAATATGCTTGGCGGGACCGCTGCAGTTCCGCCAGGCAGATTACAAATTTCCTCTTCACCACGGTTTTCATGGTGGTTCCTCATCCATGAAAACCATGGTGGAGAGGAAACATAGGGGGCTCTAAAGGCCCCCCTGTTGCCTCTGCGCCCTAGGGTGCATGCAGGGGGCCACAACTTAAGCCTCCATGTGTGCATGAACCTCAGTTCCTGCCTGGCATGAACTTTACAGTCCATGCCATGCTGAAACTGTTTTTGACGTTCCCTTTGCGGAGTCCATTTTCATCGGCACCGCTGTTGGAATAGTAAAAAAAAGCCTGCCAGACATGGGAAACACTCATAATCTGGCGCGTGGCCCGGCCACAGTTTTGGTGGTGCAGCAGCCAGGCGGACCTGGAGCTGCACCGCCAAACTCGTATTCAGGCCCTGTGTCACTCTCCCGTAAATGAGTCCATGATTGACAGGTTTCATGCGTATTTGCCTTCAGCATGTGCACTAACCCAAATACTCTAAGGATATACTAAAACTACAGTTTTGGGCTTGGGTAGAACAGAAGAATTTTATGAATACACAACGTGGCTGCTTAACTGACTTGTTCTTTGATATTAAATATAGCAGCCGGTTAGAAAGCTTCCTTGATTTAATAAAAGTGCCAGAAGATAGGAAACTATATACTCAATTTTGACACGGTTTTCTTCCCATCAATGCTTTTACTAATTCCTGGAGGACAAATAAATCACAGCCCAGGGGCTGTCCTCCTTGCCCTTGCCCTAAAGAAACAATAGGCCATGTATTTTTTGTGTGCCCCGCCTATGCCAGACCCAGAAGGAACTGGCTTATCCCGGTATGTAGACACCTAGGGACACATAGTCATAAAGAAGCCCTACGCATTCTGAAATCTGATGCAAGACTGTTTTTTGTTTGTGCAACGGCAAACTTTTTGGGTAAATTATGGTCCATTAGAAGGAGAGCCCTATTGGCTTTATAAACTTGAAGGAAGTAAATGAATTGAAACCCAAACGATCTGAACAGATGGGCATGTATTTCGTACTAGCACTGTGGATTGTAAATACTTGGATTGCTTGCCACTTCAATTTTGATGTTAGGATGCATTTTTTAATTATTGAAATATGCTTATATTTGCACTGTGTACATATTGTATCTTTGTGATAAGCTTTTTACCTTAATTTTTTATCTCTTTTTAAACTATCAAGAGCCTGTATAGGAAGTATTTTAATTTACAGTACCTTTTATTCTGATTAGTGCCATGCAAGACCTATGTGCTTTTTTCTTTTATGGTGCTAAAACCGAAATAAAGACTTTTGATGATGATGAAATACTGTGAAGATTATTATTTTCTAAAAACTGCAACAACATTTTATAAATTTCCCGACCCATCTCATATTTTCAAATGCTAATGTAATTTTTTTATATTAAAAACACTGATTTGTTTGTTTAAATTTAAAACAGAACTTTTTTTTAACTTTGCACAATCAATGATGTTTTTAAAATCCTAATTAACTTTCTCTAATATCTCTACCGCAACAAGTAGCTGCATCCATCGAGTTGTACTTGTTTGCTTCATTACATGAAAATAAAAGGTTAATTTCTTGACCTGATGATGCAGCTTATTAAACTATATGTAGTTAACCTAATCACCAAACTGAAAACAGATATTTCACAAAATTAATTCCTCTCAGGTACACATAGATTTGCCAAAATATTGCTATTTTGACATTACGGAGTACAATAGCACTTGTCAGGGTACACTGGCTCTAGAGCAGAAAACCCAAGAAAACAAGAAAAATTATCACTAACAACTTAACTTATGGAACATCATATTTGAACATTTAGGAACTTACTGTATAAACTTAACTGGAGAAACATTGAAACGTCAAAGCACAACGATACTAACAAATATGGCATGTCATGAGTCAAAGTCATTTCTAAGATTTGGACAAACAACCATTGCTGACATTAAAATGTCGACAGTAAAGCTTGTTATCAAGCTAAGTCAAGGCAGTGTGCTTGATTACTTGATAACCCATCGTGAATTAATTGTTTCTACCACGCTGAGTAACTGTCAATCATTTCAGGCAAAGCAAATTAGTTCTATTCTGCTTCCACGTTTCTCAATTACTTTCAGGTATGCCACAGAATTTTAAACAATCTGAAGTTGGATGCAAACACGTTTTTAAGATAATCTATGCAAGGCCATCTTAAAGGGGGGGCCGCTATTAATTGCCCTGGGCCCCTCTCTAGGTAGAGCCCCTCACTTCATTTGATGGTTTTAGAAGAAGATTAGTTTATCATAACAAAATAAACATAATAAGGTCTAATTGTTACCTCGTGATTGCAACCTCGTCAGCAGAGTTGCTTTGCAGGAGAGAGGCCATTTTGTGAGGAGAGGGGTGTGACTGAAGGAGGAATGTGCCTGCAGTAAACATCTGGTTACACCTTGCAAATCCCAGATGTGATTTTCATCATTTAAAGAACGATACGATTGCTGGGTTATGGGGGGCACTAAAATGTTTTGTTCTTGCCCCCAGAAAGTCTCGTAACAGCACAAACTCGACAAATAATACAGAATGTAGGATATCCATGGAGGACACCGGAAAGCTTTAGCCGCAACTAGAAATGAAAACGTGTTACTAATAGGTGCATATTTTCTGTAATACTCTTAGTAGCTACAGGGCTGCACTGAAGGCCCAGAAAAAAAGTATATTTTCCAGGACAGAGAGGCCTGTTCTTGAAGGCAAATATGATAAATGTGCTTCGATTCCTGTCAGATTCCTATGTGAATAACATTAGGTTTACCGAATAGTTATGCAATATAGATAGACATACATGTGCATATTAGAGAGCAAAATATATTTTTGAGAATGGTAAACAGTTGAATTTACATTAAGTAGGTGTAACTTAATTTTGGAAATTATTACTTTTCTGGCATTCATCCTGATTCAGCGTTTAGAGATGTCACCCCTTGTATCTGTTAGTTTCTTTTCTCGGTGTACAGATAACCCTATGCCTCAATCAGTCTCAGTCACTCAGAGCACAGAGATGCCTCTAACATCACAGTTTGGCTCATTTGCCCTTTAGTCAGAGCCAAACCTTCCCTCTGGTTCCAAGGTAAGTGTTACCCTGAAAGCAATGTTTAGAAGGCTGTGTGGATGGCACGATGCGTGAATGCACGCATCGTGCTCCCCTTGGTTCTGGGTGGTAAGAACCAAGAGGTTTGGGTGCATTTATCAGAGTCAAATCGAAGCTGACATTGAATGACCTTGTAATATGTATATTACTACTACAGCACTTTTATAGGGGGGAAGGCCTCTTCCATCAAGTGAAATAGGGTTAAGGTGGAAAATGGAAGAGTCAAAGAGGTGAAGTGAAGACATGGGGGACTGGTGGAGAGACACCAGGGCTAATGGAGACACAGGGGATAAGGAGGTTGCGGAGGTGGGACAGAGTGGGCATCAATGGTGTATACGAATTCTCAACAGAGCAGGCGGTCCTCAACCTTCAAAGTAACCCTTCTTCGCATGTGAGATGCCAGTCTGAGGGACCCACCTTCATCTTTTGCCTGGGGACCATCTTCCTTTTAAGGTATGCCACAGAGCATGGTTCAAGATATACTACTCTGCAATGGCCATTTGATTGAAATGTATGCTGAGATATGTATGAATAATTGTATGTTTCTTGTATTGCTTTGCTTGTTGGAGGATTGAGGTATATCTGTTCTGGAGCTGCGATATATGGATTGAGTACAAAGACAACAGTCGCGAAGAGCCAGTCCTCCGGCTATGAACTCACGGCAGATGAGCTGTTTTAAATGTTAGCATCCACCAGCAGTGGTGGGACCCGCTTGAGAACATCTCACTTGCGTGAGGAATCCACAGCATGAGGCGTGACCCGAGGAGCAGGTGATGCAGCCGGATATCACCCTGCGTGCAATCCCTACCGCAGCTCCTGGCGCTGCTCATCAAAGCAGGCACGCCGGACCCAAGTTTCTGAAGTAAATCGATGCTTTAAAGACACAAATAAATCGTTATCATTATGGATGCTCGAGGAGTAGCGCAATGATTACTATTCCGCGCAGTATATAGATAAAGGAACTGCTCTTCGTCTTAGTCAATCCAGCAGTGACAAGACCGAATAGATGCAAGTCAGCGCGGACTGAAAGCAATGCATACCTGAGCGCCTGTGCCCGAGGCTTGGCGACGGAGATAACGGTGCATGGTGCAGGCACTCTCCAGCTGATGCAAAGTTCAAAGGCGCTAATTACTCCATGCACCCTCCATGCTGCAGTTACAATAACAACAAACGTGAAGACAAGCTGCACTGCTGCGCAGAAAGCGGACAGAGTCAGGCGGAGAGTGGCTGGGAGAGTTAGCACATGCCATTTGGTGTGATATTTGTGTGCATAGGGGTTAACATTTTAACCAGTGTGAAGGATACATGTCGAATGCGGTAGTCCATCTGTGCCTTTTCAGCTGGGAGCTCCAGAGGGTACCTCAGTCACCACAGAGATGATGATGGACAAAGAAGGTCAAAACAACACTCGCCACCATTTGCTGATCCAGATGGATCTCTGGGGGATTTACTGTTTCAATGAGAAGAAACTGAACCACATTGCGCATAAAAGTGATGAAGAGAGAAAGGAAAGGATCGAAGAAATATTGGGACGATAAGAAAGAGTGAACGTAACAGAAAGAATGTGAGAGAGGGAAGTAAAACAAATTGAGAAAGAGAATCAGAGTAAGTGTGAAAGAATAAGAGGAGGAAATTTGAGAAGGTTCGTTAGGATCATTGAGGAATTTAGTGTTTAATTAGGGAGAAAGCCACCCGTTTTTAACTTAAAGTCATGAAGGAACGAATCAAAGAGAACAAGAGAAAGAAAGTGAGCGGGAAAGATTGCTAGTGGAAAGAGAGAATCAGGCTGAGAGAGTAAATGAGCTGAGACAGAGTGGAAGAGTAAGAAAAATATATAAAAGTAGAAGATCAGGAGGAATAGGGAGAGGAAGGAAAACTGGTAAAGAGATGGAAGGAGTCAAAGTTTAACCAACAAAGAGAACGGAGCAGAGGATGCCAAATTGAGAAAAAAAAATAGTAAATCCAAGGTAATGAGATGGATAAAGAGCATACTAAATCAGATTATAATTATTCACTGAGCATGGGGAGGGTCCACCAAAAAGAGAATTATTTCCAGTGATTTATTTATTTATTTGTGATTTGGACGCCTTATTCACAGAAACACCTCAAAAAACATTACAGTCAGTGAATGCTAAACAGATGAAGCCTAAAGATATAAACATGAAATGCATGTAAAACTGTTGCATAGGAATGCAGACACTATAGGGTTGTACTTAAGGTGGGTAAAATCTATATTATTGACCTTTACAGTCATTAGACTACCATACTTTGTACTTAGGTTAAAAATATGTTTTAAAGTTTGCAGCAGAATCTTAATTGACTTTCTTTCCTCTGTACCTGATCTCTTATTACTTCTGAATCACCTAGGACCAATGAGGTTAGAAATCATTCTGTAAAGTGTCAGCTGTGATTTACATCTCCGATGCTCTATTAGTGAAACAACATACCTAGAAATCCATCAGGTAAAAGGACCAGAGACATAATGAACATCTTCTGTAGGGAACACCCCTAAAAAATGTTTCTAAGGATTTTGCAATATGGAGCAAGGACAACAGTAATGTAGGGTGACAGTAAAATATGTATATGTTTAGATATTTTCTAAGCAATGATCACCACTTACTTTCATATGGGATTGAGCTAAGATAGTGCACAGAGAAAGCGTCACTGTAAGACTGTCAAGTTTCAATTAACATAGTGCAAGAATTTTGATTGAAAGATGTTGGCCAGCCTGTAATTTTTAGGTCACCAATGCTTCTTATATTTCTAAAATGTGTATGCCATTCATTGATCATTCAAAAATTGTACCCTTGATGGTTTCATCTATTTGTCTCCATCCACTTGACCCTCTGCTTCTTCCCATCTCCTTCCTACATTCTGGAAAAGCACCTTCACCCTACCCAAATGTGTCCCCATTCTTCCTCACTCAATCCAGGGTCAGCACAATCTCACCTCTGTTTTGCCAAAACCTTCTTCATGGCTCACATACCTGTCACTGTACTTCCCTACCCAATCTCCCATCTTGGTTGACTCCTCCGAGTTCCAACCAACCCTGCTCTGGATTGGCATTCCCTTCCACAGAGGAGATAGATTGGAACACTTTTATCTTGCCATCTTACACATACGCTTTTAGCAGCTGAGGGATGTTATGTAAGCCTCCACCTCAACAAAAATCAAAAGCAGCCAAAGAAACACAAGGCCTTATCGAATTTGCTATACAAATGTGATCAATAACCCATGGAACACAGATTTCCAATACCCAATTAAAATTAATTTGTCTACTTTGTCTTGCATCAGAATAGAGTCAATTAATTGCATATCATTTCAAATGCTGTCCATGGTGTTAAGCAGCAGTGGACCCGATTACGGCTTTTGGTGGTGCAAGGGCTTGCGGCTCGCCACTGCCACGCCCCTGCCCAGCCAAGAGTAGCCATTGCCCACCCGCCAGATTGCAAGTGTTTTGTAGTATGGAGGGCGGGCGGCGTGGCTGTCCCATGGCAGTGCTGTTTAGAAGGCTCATTGTGAGCCTGAAAAAGCAACGCCGCGGTACCGCCGGTGCACGTTCCTTCACAGGAAGAAATGCACCATGTTGCACATTTCTTCCTGTGCAGGAACTGGGGGCAGAAATACTAGGGGGGCACAACATGTGCCCCCCTGAATGCACCCTCGTACACAGGGGAAAGAGGGGCCCCCCTCACAGCCAGCTTTTTTATGGAGGAAGAAGCTCCAGGACAGCGCTGGTGGTGAGGAAAGTCGTAATATGCTTGGCTGTGCTTCAGGGCACCACCAAGCATACTGTGGCCCTCAGACCGCCACGGGACCGCCAGGGAAAGACAGATACCTGGCGGCTGCAGCAGTGCAATGGCGGTCCAACCGCCGAAGTCATAATAGAGCGGTCTGACAGTCGGTGCAGCAGTGGCTGGACTGCCTTAGCCGTGCCGCCGTGAGTTTGTGGGTCCTCGGACCACCTAACTCGTAATTAGAGCCTTAATGTTTCGTTCTAAATGTAGGGTGCATGATCGCCCAAAATCAAAAGATGAACTAAAACCTCCTCTGGTAACCTTTCTTCACAGAAGGGTTGTTAGTTCAAAAAAAGCAGTACCACAAACACAAAATAACATTCCCTTGATGCTTCTCCATATAAAGTTACACTTGCCTGCCTAATAGCTAGAAGGTGTGTCTGACAATAGTTGATAAGTGCAGATGGCAAATTGAGCGGTCTGCTCAGCTTCAAATATGAGGTGGACAGAGACTTTCTGGAGTCACTCAAAGCTTTGTTATGGAAAACCTGCTCATTAGCCACACTAAGTTGTAGGATTTGAGCTCCAGCGACCATCATTTTTTGTGAGGGATACAATGATTTACTTCCCAGTGATAGGATTGCAATCATGTTCTTTCATTTCAGCTATTATCTTATGATGTGCCTGGACCAACGACTTAAGGAAACCCAATAATTTTGGCAACATGTCTTTGAAACCCTATTAATTTTCTGATTATAGTGTGCTTTAAACATTTTCTAAACCTAGTATAATGGTAATGCATGTTCAGGATGATGGAATTGTCTCAACTAGAGAAGCAAATATTGACATAGGATTCTGCTTGCACTATAGCTACCTCCCAACCATATTTGGTAGTCTTTAACTAAGGTCTTTGCACTTCTTGCTGCACCTCAAATAAAGATCACCTGTATACGTAAACTTTGGTGTAGGACCTTGGGTTTGCATTACCCACATTTTAATATATATGTGCAACATTCTATGAAGCATACTAGTAAGTGGTTTTTGTGATAATCATTATTTAAATGGAACACCCTCTCAAAATGACAATAACCATATGATGTGTGTAAGAAAATGTCTCTTTTTGAATGAAGAACCCCATTTTGTATGAATGCTGCTGGCTTTTTGACTCTATGAACAAGGACTCTGTAGCCAAGCTCAGGTGCATGTGCTGTACCACCTAAAACATGTTGACATCGGCTGTAATCCTAATTGGCATATTTAACTTATCTCTAAATTCATAGTACATGGTACAAGGTGCAACATATATTGTGCCACCTCTAAACTAATAACATAAAACATGGCTGCAGGCCTGGCACTGGTAACCGTGTTGCTCCAGTTTAAATTGCAAATTTGACTTGTCTGACTAACCCATTTTGACAGGCCTAAACCCTCCTTTTAAATATTAAGATGTCACACCAGCTAAGCCTTACTACCCAATAAGGCAAGGCACATGATATTTAAAAGTAGGGCATGTAAATGTTTAATTTAAAACATGTCCTTACAGAAAAAGGGGGCCAACAACTATTTTTACTGTAGCAGAGTTAGCTACTCAATAAGAAACATTGAGAGTTAATATTACAATAATGTTATCTAGCTTAGGAGCCAGCTAAAAAGTAAATTCTTTGACTTTTTAAAGCATTTATTAATATTCATTACAAAGCCAATTAGTTGGCAAAGTCAGATTTGTACCAAATAGTTTGCAAATAGTACTTTTAAAAAGTCACATTTTGCCTGCCTAACACCTCTAGAAGTCTATTTATATGAGCTTTCTACTGTCACCCAAAAGCTGAATAGGTCCTTGACACAAAGGCTTTGGGTAAGGGAAGGTGTTATGTTCCTCTAGCAAGATGACCATCTGGGCAGCACCCAGGAACATAGATATCTTCAAAGAAGCCTATGCTGTCACAGGCAGATATAGCTAACACTTGGATGTTTCCCCTCTATTGTCCTTTTAGCAAGCCAACCACTAATCCCAGTAGGAGAGGAGCTGCCCTGGGAACTGGTTTTGAGTGACCCAAGAGGAGGGGGTGCTCTTTTCCCTGACCACATATCTAAGGTGGGGAGAAATGCTCTGTAAAAGGGAAGGTTCTGTCATTTTGGATTTATATACAGAGGGACACTGTAGGATTGTATGATATATATCACACAGGACCTGCAGCAAAAGTGGGTAAGGAACTTTTTTCCATATTGATTTGGGAGGGGCTACGAGTCACCCCAACCCACAGGCTAGTGCCAGTGCCACAGGCTAGTGCACCCTCTTCAGAACACTATTGGACCTGTGGAAATTAGACAAATGGATTAACCTGCTGCTGAGACCTGTGAGGAGACTTGAAAGACTGGACCTGCTCCCACTTGTACCCAGGACAAAGAAGTGGACTCCAAGATTCAGTTGGCTGACTTCCTATTAAGCTGTGGGGTCACAAGAGCCTGCAAGAAACTCACTTTTCTGGAGCAGCGCAGCTGGCCATTGCCCACTGAACATACCCTGAACCCTGCTGGTGGCTCCTGTTAGAGCTAGTACTGACTCTCAAGTGCTGTTCCTGAGGTCTTGGAACCCTTGGGTGGTGTCAGAGTGTACTACTCCTACCTAGCCCTATACTCTGGGTTTTATGAACTTTTTCAAGATTTTTTTTTTCCGGAGAACCAAGAGAAGAAAGGGAATAACCTGCCAAGCTGATCCACTGAGAGTGCATCGCTCATGGGCCTGACTTTGCTGTAGCTCCCGCAATGTTGTTCTCCGCAGCAGCAAATCTGTTTCAGCTGGTCCGAAGAGTCTATGTCCAAATGTAGAAACCTTCAACGGGCCTGACGTGGACCAGCATCCGATTGTCATTGGCAAATTTCTGGTTGTGAACTCCACACTTTTCCAACTTGGAGGTTTTTCAGCCTTCTTTGACGGCTTCACTGTGACCTCATCCTTCAACAGTCAGTCTTCAATGAGCCTGTTTTTGAAGCCTGCCTGTAGCTCAGCCCTCCTGAGGACTCTACCATCTAAGAAAATGTCTAAATCCAAAGACAACTCTTTGACCGGGACAAACTTATCTGTTCTGAGCTCCATCACGATCGGCCTCAAACCTTACCCGTGTCCCGTTCTAGCATGGTCAGTTACCCGCAATTAGCCCTTTACACTTTTTAGTGCTATTTATGTTTAAAAGTTTATATCTCCAGTTCCCTTATTGGATTTTTGCATTTTTATGTCTTTTTGCTCATTAAAATATTCTCTATTTTCTATAAATTTGAGGCGAGCTTTTATTGTGTTGTGTTTTAGACTTTTTAACTGTTTTGGTACTTCTAAATACTTTACACATTTTCTTACATTAAGCCTGTACGGTCTGTGCCATAGCTATCAGCGGTTGCGCTCAGGTTTAAATTCCTGAAAACTTTACTGGACCAAACAAGAAAAGTGACATTATTACTTGTTGTGGACTACCATCCACCTCAACTAATATTCAGTCCACTTTCTCACATTGATCATTTATCTTTCTCCAGCAGCCAACATTAGCTCTTAAACGGTTTTCTGTTCTAATATGGTATATTACCAGTGCAGAAAAAAAGTTACTTTGACTAAAAAGTAGAGTGCAAGATCTTTCCCTCTTTCTGGAGAAGAAGGCAACTGTAGTTTGCAAGATTGTATGAGTAAATCTTGAAATCTAGACACTGGAGAAAAGCACAGTAAAGAATGTAGCTTGTCTTCTGTATGCCAAGGTATCTATACCCACAAGGAAGGGAGAATAGGTATGCTTATAGGTGTAGAAGATTGACCAGTTTCTGCAAAGCGGCTAATCTCTCATTTCTTATCATGAGGGGGGGCAGGATGCACCTTGTGGTGAAGGCATGCAGGAAGGAAGGAAAGACTTTAGGGCCTACTTTTATGTTATTGGTAAGCACTAAGAACTCCATTTCAAGTGGTGCAGTAATCCCTCATCAAACTTTTGCAAACGAAATTAAACATACTATGAATTACCTGCTGATTCAGAGCGGGACACTCATAGCCCCCTGGGAAATGCAGAATTACCACAGGAATCTGTGATGCTACATCTGATTCTCATGGTACTTCCCAATTTGTAACTGATTTTCTGCCAGTTTTATCCCGCCAAAAGGGATTTGATCCATGGGAGTAGTAATCATTATTCGGCACGTAATTCCTGTCACTGGTGGAATCGGGACTAACTTTCAACTCAAAATCGTGTCCTGAGTGAAATGAGGAAGAGTAACAGAATATAAGGTCAAGTTTAAAAAAAAATATAGGTATTGCTTTGTCTTTACCTTTCCTCTCCAAATTACAAATCTCCTAGATATCCTCTACTCTTCTAGTCATTATTGCCCCCTGCTTGTTATATGTGCCTTAAACAGCATCACAAGAATTTTGTGCACATGCATTCTTAGAAAGGATTGGTGAAAGATTTAACTGAGTGGCTTAAATATTCCAACATAGTGAAAATGCTGGTCTTGTTTGAAATTAGGATACAATGAAGCTAGAAGCTTTCGAACCCAGAGATGGAGCTACCAGGTTCAACAATCGTCTGACTGCTGATAAAGTGGCTTCAAAAAGTGGGTTCAGTACGTAACATCTCCTGTCACTGAAGCAGCATTAATTTTGAGGTGCATCCTATATTAATAGCTAACATAATGTAAAGTGCATGTCAATAACTGGGTTCAATTTTTCGAGAACTCCAAAGGTGGAAGGAAGTGATTCCAAAACGTGTAAAAATATGCAAAGCCTTTCTGAGCAGAACTTTTAATTTCAGAAGAAACGGTTCAAGTGCGATAATTTTAATTACTTGATAATTATTGAATCCCATAGCCTGCTAGTAATGCACTACGGTAAAAACCATTATTATTATTTTTTAATTTTGTAAACTTTCTAAGCACAACTTACTGTCAGTTGCTGCTTTCAGGAATCTCTTTATCCCCAACCCGGAAGAGCAGAATAGGAAGAAATGGAGAGACAATATGTCTGGAAGTGCAACGAAGGTAGAACATTATGAGAGAGTCACTGAATATGTATGTGACCCTCCGGCATTACAACATGTAAATGTGGGGCCCTTGTCATAATTCACCCTCAGCAGTGCATTAATAACTTATAAAATAACTCCTTTTAACAAAATTATAGGCCCAGATCTCCTGGGAGACCACTCTAAAAATGAAATCATGTAATTCACACTTGCGGGGATCACACAGAATGAATGAATAAACTAGGACATATAGGATATTGCGATGGAAAAACTTCCACCAAAGATAGTGTTTTTTAATGAACCTGGGGGTTACAGTGTGTCTGAATATGAGCTGTATCTCTCTTTTGATGTCATGTGAACGTTTGTCCCAAGGGATATGCAAACTAAACCGATATCCTTCGCTCATGCAATCCCACAACTGTCTCTTGTGATGAAGAAACAATACAAATCAAAAACATGGGCTTTGTCTTCTAGTTCATCAAGAGCAGGCTGAAAAATAATCCTGTCTCACAAAGGCAGACGAAATTCACTCTTGCTACACACCCATGTAGACTGCAATGAGAGCCTGAAGAAAAATAATATGTTGTAGACAAGCTTTAATAATGTCAAAAAACAGTATTTTTAATGACCCACCAGCTGATGTAACATCATAACATTAATTTCGGCCAAAAAGTGACATATAGTGCAAATTTCAATTACGTTGGCATATGCTTTCCATATGTACATTGTGAGAAATTGGGATGTTGGTTAAGGGGGTGAACCCCTATTCAAACAACAGCTACAATACTTGTCAGGGCAACCACAAAAGTCACTAAATTAAACTGTGCTTAACCCTAAAATCAGTCAGGCTTAACTTAAAGACTATATGTAAAGTATTAATGCAGCACACAAACAGTAAGAAAGTAAAAACACAACACAAGAAACATCCTATACCAATTTAGAAAAATAGAGTAAAGTTAAAAATATAATTTGACAGCAAAATAACAAAAATCCAATCAGTAGAACTGGAGCTATGCAGTTTCAAAGGTTTAAGGTAAGTATAGTACCTAAAAGCACAAAGAGCCAATCACAGTAATCTGGTCTTGGGAGACAGAGTGAAAGTCAAAAGTTCAGGCTGACCGCAATGGACTGCAGGTCGGATACAGGTATCAGATTAGTTCTGCTGAAAAAAGTAACCTTCTATATCCAGTGTGAATACTTTCTTTCGCGGTGGAGGAGGCTGTGAGGAGCAGCAAGAGAGCTCCGTATGGTCCTTGCTGTGGCATGCAGGGCATCGAGAATGGTCATCATTGTAGTGTGAAGATGCTGTTGGGCGTGGATGCTTTAGCGCAAAGTGAAGATCTCACCTTGCCAGTCATTGCTGGTGGTCGCTGTAGCATGACTAGAGCTTTGTGTTGGCAGTCAGTGGAGGCAGCAAGTTCTTGGTGCGAACAAGCCCATTTGCCATTGCAATAATCCAAAACTTGAAGATTTCTTCTTTTTCAGGAGCAACTCAACTGATGCCACACCAAGGGTCCAGGACGTGAGGGGCAGCTCTTTGAGGTCAGAAACTCAGTCCAGCAGGGGCCAGTAGGTTCAGACAGTTCCAGTTGGAGGTGCTTTTGCAGGTCCAGGAAACAGGCCAACTGGTCAGATGCAGGGAGGACTGTGAAGCCTGTTATATGCCTGTAGCTCAGGACAGGAGATCAATCAGCTGCCCTTGTATTCACTTCAGCCAGTGATGAAGGGCGCAGGTCCAGTCTTCCTTCTCAGCAAGCAGTGCAGGTCTCAAGCAGCAGAGCAGAAGAGCGTCCTTTTTCAGTAGCATCCGCAGGCCCAGGAGTGTACTGAAGAGTGGGTCAGAAGGCCCCCTTTTAACACCTGGTGCCCATTATGAGGTGAGAGAAGCTTCTGGAATTTTCCCCTATAGAGGTGTCTGGAATTCCCTGGTTCCACTCTGTCTGGAGGCACAAGATGCCAGTACCATGTTCTTTGTATGTGAGCTGGGGCAGTGCCTTTGAAATGCAAGTGTGGTAGGTGACAGTTGTCCCCCTCCCATCCTGCCAGAGATGGCTCGACCTGCCAACACCCATACCCTCTATTGTGATGCTGCCTGGGAGGATAACACAAAGACCATCTGTTAACTTTATCTAGTCATTCGACCCAGGAACAGTCTGCAGACACCAAATGGCTAGGACAAAAAAATGCCAACTTTCTAACTGCCATTTTCAGAATTGCAACATAATGTCTGATTTTACCATTAAAGATGGTTTTAATTTAAAATTCCTCAGACAGCAAACATACATTTCCTACCTGCTCCCAATCAAAGGTTCTCACTTATTAAATGTAATAAGGTAACCCAATATTATCCTGTCGGAGAGGTAGGCCTTGAAGTGGTGAAAAATGAATTTGCGAGTTTTAAACTACCAGGACATGTAAATCTTAGGAGTACATGCCCTACATTTTAAATACACTGCACCCTGCCCTATGGGCTTTGTACGGCCTACCCCAAGGGTGACTTATATGTGTTAAAAAGAAAGGGCTAGGACTGGCAAAAGGTTGATTTTGTCAGATCAAAAGGGCAGTTTAAAACTGCATCCACAGGTTGCCACGGCAAACCCAAGACATGTTTAAAAAGGCTACTGAAGTAGCTGGATCTATAGGTGCTGCAGGCCTACTAAGAACACTTAATTTTCAGGTTGTGGACACATGTAGTATCACTTTTCTAGTGATTTAGAAGGAAATTCAATGTGTCAAATGGGTCTAAGCCAATTTTACCGTGTTTAAGGGAGAAAGCACAAGCACTTTCACACTGGTTAGCAGTAGTAAAGTGCACAGACTCCTAAAAGCCAACAAAATGGGTTCAGAAAACAGGATGGGGAAGGCAAAAAGTTTGAGGGTGGCTCCGCAAAGAAGGCCAGGTCAAATCACACATGGTGCCTGATTCACAAAGGTCATCTGCACTCATAATGGAGGTCCCACAGTAGTGGGGTAGTCTCCGCACTTGGGTTAGAATCTCTGCAATGAGAATTCTCATTTTGGATATTCCGCTCGAGTGGGTAGACTCCCCCACAAGTGAGGCGGTCCTTTGTGAATCAGGCTCATGATGTTTTAAAAATGCTACATGAATGGACCGCAATGTTTCTATCTGTGGCTTAAGATTGCCGTGAAATATGTTTGCTTACTTAATGAACATAATATGTTATGTGGTATTGCAAATGACAGAGGAATATTTAAGTTGTGTTGAGCCTGATTTAATACACCCACAGTGCATTAGCTCATCAGAAAGAACATTGCATGTTCATCACAGGACATGAAAGTGGGGTGACACTGATGACAGACGTTTATACACCCAAACATGCTTAGTTTCTCAATAGCAATGGTAAGATGGACACCAGGAGTGTATTCAAAAAATGATCGTTGTTAAATTTAAATACTACCTTGTCACATTTGTCGGTGTGCTCCGTTTCGGGAAAAAAAAAATCTTCAAAATCACTCCTTACAGCGTGTCAAAGATACCAACTCTATCGCTTAATGCCATAATTTATATGCAAAAAATAATGACATGCTTGATTTAGTATGCTTATCAATCCTTGTACTAATTAATGTGCAATTATTTTCCACGAGCAGTTGATCTTAATCATAGTCATTTCAAAATATATGAACCTGGTGCCAAAGTAATCTCTAACCCTTCACAATATGAAGCCAAACTTTTTACACATTCAGACACTCAGGGCTCCACTGCAATCTTCAAGAAATGTTAAGAAATAATTTAGCGTAAATTAAATTATCAATTTTAAAATCAAGAGAGGGAAACAGTAGGAAAGGAGGACTTAGGGAGAAAGATAGAATTATAGTCATATAACTAATCTTTAGTTTACGCTTATTTTTCACTAAGCCAGATACATTGTAATGAGAAAGTTTGGTGGATTTTACATATTAATGTTAGTCTTTTTTATGATGATGCAGATGAACAATATTCACTCTGCTGGTGTCACCCAACAGCTATTATACTCTAATTATTTTAATAGGAGAAAACAATTCAGGAGAAACGTGGCCAAGTTCAAGTGTAGTCAACATCATCCACGCATTGTACTAATGAAGGCTGACTGTATATGTTTACCTCACAGTTTTGTCTCCTGCAAAGAGGATCACTGGCCTCCAAGACTGGAGCATGAGAACAGTTCAAAGCATCTGAATAGCAGTGCTGTTCTATTGGTTGTTTGAACATCTGTAACCCTAGATATTAAAGTAATGCCATCCAAAGCAGATATGCTTCTGTGCGCTAGATGGTAAATGTTAGATGGAACAGACTCTCAAAATGCAGGCAGAAGAATTAGACTACTATGACAATCATGACATCAGACTGAATTTCAGTCGCGGCTGCTCCCGTGAATCACTGGTGGGCGGGGAGGGGGACCAGGGGGAAGAAGGGAGAAAATACAACAACAACAAAAACACTTATTGGCTGACTAACCAGCCGCCGGCTCTCTTCCGTCCTCTTCCTGTCTTCTGTTGGAGCAGGAAGCAGGATAGGCTCTCCTAATCCAATCACAATGCTGCAATGCAGCGTTGTGATTGGTAAGCACCCAGGCTCCCCTGAGCCAATCACAATGCTGCAATGCAGTGTTGTGATTGTTCTGAGCGCTGTGGTTCGGCGCTCAGATGAGGAATGGAACCCTGGGCATGTTCTCCACCCAGGCAATAATGCAGCCTGGGTGGAGAACATGCGAAGTGCACATAAAAGTTTGGCCGGCCAAACATTTTTGCGCACTTAGGAAGGTGCCACCACTCCTTCCTCCTGCACAGCCTAGCCCCGGCCAACAAAACTGCCCCAGCACAGAAAAATAAAATGATAATAACATATCTTTATTATCATTTTATTTTTCCTTTTTGCCATAATTCAAGGCAGTGGGGCGAAACTCCTCCATCTTAGCGGAGGAGACGCCCCTGACGAATATTAACCTTATCTTTGTTCTAAGGTTGTTCAAATGTACGGGTTTGGGTGTGGGGGTTGTTGAAGTTGATGGCACATTTATCATGCAAGCTGTCATTTATATTAATGCTATTCATCCTATTCACAGAACAAAATTAAAAAGCAGCTTGCATTAGCCTCAGCTTTTGCAGAGCTTGGCCCTTACGTTTATGTCCCCTCACCTTTCACAGAGTACATTACCAACAAAGTCTAAGGGCCTTAATTAGACTTTGGCAGACAAGACACGCCATTAAAGCACGACAGATATCCAGTCTGCCATATTACATGAGCCATAGGCTATAACAGACTAGTAATACTGGGACAGGAATCCGTTACTTTTGTGATAGAGAATCCCATCCACCAACTTCCAATTGAGGCCTAATCTTCCTGTGCTTTGACTGATCATGAAGGGATCACCTTCAATTTTACAGGTGGAAGTGGCTTGCCAAATAATGTTAAGTTACAATTTTATGGCCTAATGCTATGTTCAATATTTAGATTGTTGGATTGTCTGTTTTACTTTTTCACATTCTGTAGCCTTCATCTGCTCAATTTCATCTGACCCATTATGCTTCATGGTCTTCTCTGTACACAGTACCTTTGTACTCATGCTTTCGTCCCTTTTTACTTCAGGACAAAGGGCTGCTCCACTTACAGTAGGTTAACAAACATGCAAGTAGGATAGAAAGGCATGGCTTCTGCTGGGTGGGAGACTTCAGCCCTGTGTGTGTTTCTGGTCAAAGGTTGCACAGCCTTATTAAGTGAAGCCCAGACGGGCGTGGCCTTTGCCAAGATTTTCCTCACAGTGGGCAAGAGAACCCATGCATGTTCCTGTCCTTTATCCTGGACTGCCATTTAACTCAGGCTTGCGTGGGATTAGCGTGCACAGAATACACCGGTGGTTAAAGTTCGTGTTCACTGCTTTCATAAGTAACATTTCAATGGCTCCCCAAGTGTAATGCCCTATTCTCCTCTATGAACACTATGGCCATTAGATAGAAGTAGCATGCAACCTTTTGAAGTTCCAAACACAAATATATTACACACCTGTTGTATTCGTGGTGGCATTTGTCCCACTGGAGGTCCTACCTAGACTGTTGTCATTTTGAGGCATTTATCTGAAATACTGCATGAGCATTTCAAAAACATTGTTAAAGTAATTAAACATTCTGTGCTATTTGAACAACCAAATCAGCTTGAATTGCTCAATTAAGCTGACATTTGCATCCCAGGTGTACTCAGCAGTTGAAAAAAATCCCGTCAGTGTTATCAAAGGAGTACTCGAGAAAAAACGTGATATCAATACTGTTTGCCATTGTAATGTGTCAGAATGATAACTTCATTCGTTCTTGTTACAACCTCAATGGAAATTTATAAATTAAGGTCTCCTGTTACTTTATAGTATTAAAGCTGTCAGGCTGTCCACTGAATAAACCTAGATGCACCTCTGAGACTGTCTCAAATATTGTAGCACATTGGAGCTTGACATAGACCCATGAGGTCTGCACACTTTCCGCATGAATTATGTAATAAGGTTCCTGGGTCGGCAATACAAATAGAACCCTTTAGGAGGAAATTTACTCTTAACTAGGATGAAAGAATATTTGAGGATTGCTTGATAGCTCAAGATTGATGGCTGAGATATGTGAGATGAGGACTACATATTAATTCAGAGCTATAAATTAGATGAATTGAAGAGTGATCAATTCCTCTGTGCTGTTGGTATGCCAGGGCTGTTGTTGGTATTTGGTATACATTAGTGTGAAGAACAATTGTTGGCTTACACAGAGCAAGGGCTACTTGGTATGCCACCAAAGCACATGAGGTAATTACGACAGATCCAAAAACAGGGGTTCATAGGAGAACTCGACGTGTGGAGTGGCAGCATCCATTACCATCCTTGCAGGCACCTCAGATATTTGTCACATCCCTTGGCCCCTGCTGGAATTCACATCTAGTGACCACTCCATACACCCAGTACTTCGACCTCTACTTGGAACTGAATCCAGTGACCCTCCCTGAAACCACTCAGCCTACTCAAAAATGTTTCGCTTTCATCCTTCCCAGTCATAATGATGCCCATTTATCTTATAACAAAGTCTGTACAGCGTTGAGTTTTATACAGCCAGATTTCCAGATTTCTTTCACTACTCACTTAAATGTTTCTAAAGACTATGGATGGTCTTACATAGTATTCTAGAGGGTGAGCGTAGGTTAATTTAGGGTGTGTATCTGACTTACCCAGACTAGGATTGTGGTTCCTGCTTGAACAGAGTGCATACCCCTGCCAAACAGAACCCAGTTTCAAACAGAACCCAGCCCATTTCTTTCTCTATGCTTAATCATATCTGGTGTTTTCATATTTGGCAATATGTGTGGAACT
This sequence comes from Triturus cristatus, assembly GCF_964204655.1. NCBI lineage: Eukaryota > Metazoa > Chordata > Amphibia > Caudata > Salamandridae > Triturus > Triturus cristatus. Next base: position 623,356,844 of record NC_140585.1, read on the forward strand.
CTTTTATTCTTCTTGCTGACCTGGCTACTCCTGGGAACTCTGTCTAAATGTATACTAACAACATCCATCTAAAAGACTAAGGGGTACATGCATCAAGGTAGGCAATTGCGATTCCATAATTGTGATTATTAAGGAATCGCAGTTATAGAATTGCAATTGTCTATGCATGTCGGTTACGCTAAAATATTAGCGATTCCTACATATTCCTTAATTGCGAATAGCATATTGCGAATCGCAATTAAGGAATAGCTTCCCATTCATTCCTATGGGCATAGATGCCCATAGGAAAGAATGGGAATTGCATGCGCAATTTGCGAGTACCAAATAGGTACTCGCAAATTGTGCTTGCAATTTCAATGGTGCAAGGGGCCCAAAAGGCCACTCTGATGCACCCCCGAAATTGGCATGTGTGTACATGTGGCGCACACACATGCCCTTACATGGTCACAAGGCACTTTGAAAAATGCACTTTTGTGCATTTTTCAAAGTTTTTGCAAATTACCCTCGACTTGCAGTTGAGGGTAATTTGCGTTTCATAATGCAAAGTCGCATTTAGGGAATTGCAATTTGCAATTCCCTAAATGCATTCACAATCTAGGTAATGGCAAAATTTGCGATTACCTAAATTGCGAATTTGCATTTGGGTTCATGCATCCCAAATGCCAAAATACAGGTCGCAAAGGGGCCGATTCTGCGAATTGGACCGTTTGCGATCGGTATTTTCGTTGAGGCATGTGCCCCTAAGTCTGAAGGTAAAACTGTTTACTGGGATGAACCACTGATCCACACTGAGTCACGGTCAGCTGGAAAAGGCACCTTGGACCCTGTCACCACCCCCTTACCTATGTACTAACATTGGGTTATACCTTCCGATTGTTCTCATGGCCACTTTTTAACATTGATTCAAAACTTCATAACCTCTGATCTTGACTGATTTTGTTTTACCATTTTGCTATTTTCTTACTACCTGTATTTTATTTTTGATAAATTGGTATGGGGATATTATAGTTTGATTTCTAGACATTAATATTATTTTAGCAGTGGCTTACATATTTTTCTCACACTGTTCTCTTAGAGATGCCTATTGGTGGAGCCATTGCCAAAGGGGGTTATCCTAAGAATTCTCAAAGAAACCTGCTCTTTACTTCTTAGGAACTGGGTTAATTAACTCTGGGGGAGTTTATCCCTTCCTCTTCCTTATTGTTGATAATCCAGATTCGGTTAATTAATGACAAGAAAATTGAACATTTCTTATTTTTTTTGCAAGTCTATACTGCAATTAATTGCCCAAAGAAATGGAAAACAAATGCACACTTAAATAACTTGAGTTCTGCCTTCTTCTTTGGGAAGTAGGCACATCAATCAGCCCCTATGGAGGGAATGACGTTGCAGGTAACATGGCTGTTATGTCAACATGTTAACCCATTCATTAATGTTTTATTCTCAGACACAAAGCTATGATTTCAAACACTTAGCAAGCTTTTGAATTGAAGCCTCAATGTAGAAACCAAACATGAGATTATCATTAATAGCAGAAACTCTAAGAAATTTTTATCATACTTCAAATGTTTTTCCTTTGCTTAAAGTGAACCAGCAAATCATTAAACTTTAATCACTCCGATTTTTGTGAGCATGCTTGTGGTGTTGTAGTAGGACACCACGCACCTGAGGTCTAATATTGTCAGTCTAATTTGAGAGTAGCTACCCAGGTTTTGAGTATGATCTCTAATTTGCTGATATCAAGAAATAGGAAATAAATGAATAACATCACGTGTGCTAAGACAGGTATCGTGGTATAATCTATAGCACTATAGCCCGCTGCTGAGATCCATACTGGATGCTAAAGGCACAAACCCAAGTTATAGTCCTGCAGGGGACGCTGTACTGAAGGAGAGAACCTTTAAGAGCTGGTATAGCCAAAAGAAGACGAGATAATGCTATTGGAACATTTCAGCCACTGTGGTTAGAATGTTCTAAATTAAAAAGGGAGAAACGGAAAGACAACATTGGAATTTGAAATAAGAAAAGTCTATACCAACTACTATTAGTCCAAAGTTATGCTGCCGTCTTCAATAGGTCTCTCGACATTCCAATGTTCTAATATTTAGTAATCAAGTTTCTTGCTGAACCAACACTTGATCATGAGGACTTGACAGAGGTGAATGTGCTTCTGTGCAAGGCAAAGGAAAATGTTTCTTTAAAAGGATAAGCAAGAACATGATTTGTAATTTAATTTAACAGTATTTGTAAAGCGCATCAATCATCCCGGGGGACATCACGGTGCTAGGATGCATTAGAGTGCGATGTGATTGATCATTGGTAGGGTCAGTCTCTTGGGAACAGGTAGGTTTTTCACTGTTTTCCTGAACAGTAGATAATCGTCTGTTAAGCGAAGATCAAGGGGTAGGTTGTTCCAGAGGACCGCGGCTGATTTTGAGAAGGACCGGTCGCCCATTTTGGCCTTGTAAGTGCGCTTGAAATAGGCAAGAGCTAGATGGCATGATCTCAGGTTACATGGAGGTTATGTGGAATTTTAATTTATCATGTAGAATTTGTGGCCCCTTTTTATGGAGGGTGTTATGCGCAAAACAGAGGAGCTGGAAGCTGGCTCTCTGGTGAACTGGGAGCCAGTGTACTTCCTTCAGGCAGAGGGATGCTGAACTATATATTTTTTATTATAAATTAGTTTGGCGGCTGCATTCTGAACTACCTGGAGTCTGGTGAAAAGATAGTCAGCCATGCCTACATAAAAGGCGTTGCCATAATCAAGTCTGCTCATGACGGGCCTGGGTGACCATTTGTCTGCATTTTTGTGGGCTCCTGGGAAAGAGTCACCTGAAAAGTTTCAGAATGGCGTAGATTTTACTGCACAGTGTGCATACTTGGTTCAACATAGATAAGGTATCATTGAAGATAATGCCCAGATTTTTTGCCATTCGCTTAGGTTCTGGGGTGGTGCCTAGTGCCTGGGGCCACCAGCTACTGTCCCAGATATCCTTGGCACCTCCAAAGAGCAGAATTTCCGACTTTCCGGTGTTCAGTTTTAGACAGTGCTGGGACATCCAATCTGCGAGTTCAGTGAGACAGTTAATTAGATTTTTTTTTGTTTCAGTGTTGGTCAGCCTGTCTATCAAGGGAATCACAAATTGTGTATCATTGGCATAGGAGTGAATGTCAATTCCCCATATCCTATTAATATCTGCCAGCGATGAAACGTAGGTATTAAAAAGAGTGGGGCTTGAGGTAGCTCCCTGCGGGACTCTGTACTTAATGCTCTTTGCGGTGGAGGTGCAGGATCCCATTTGAATTGTTTGGGTTCGATCTTTCAAAAAGGAGGCGAACCATGATAGGGCATTGGAGCAGATCCCTTTTTTGTGCAAAATTTGTAGTAGTTTAGTATGGGAAACAGTATCGAAGGCCGCAGTAAGATCTAATAAGATCAATGCTACTGCTCTGCCCTGGTCTACTAGTGTTCTGATGTTATCGGACACAGCTAGTAGAGTTGCTTCTGTGCTGTTGTTGGTTCTAAAGCCCGTCTGTGAGGGGTCGAATAGGTTGTTAGACTCGAGGAAGGTGGTGAGTTGCTTATTAACTAAGCACTCCAGAACTTTGGATAAGAGCCATGCCCCATTTCACATACACTTTGTATACTGTTTTTAATGTGCCTAGATCGTCGCCGCACTCTCTCACAAAATGGGGATAAGGAGAGTATTAGGAGGTATTACTTGAGAGCCAAGAATAAATTCCATGTGACCACAGTAGGGGTGTTTACAGAAATACTTTATATATCCCTCTCTACAGGTTACTCAACCACACTACTGAAGATTGCTATCATAGTGCTTACATGTGGCAGGTAGCCAATAGCCCCACCACAGTGTGTAGATAGTTTCACTGTTCTTAGATTAGGTCCTGAAGAATTGCCACGGATAGACAGAACCACTAGACAAGAAACATGTCGACCTCTAGAGTTGAGCATAGCTCCAATTGAACCTTAACGTCAGGGAAGCTGTCACTGTTTCTGATTTTACTGAGGTGGATAACCAGCCAGAATAAAATTGATTTTTGGATTATTCTACCTATTTTAACTTACTCACTCTCTTCACTGTATCTACACACCACAGGCCACACACCCCCACTTCATCATACGGCAAGGAACAAAAGATCACCGATAAAGAGCCCCTACATGGGTGCCCATTGGGTATTGCAGCGTTGACCCAACGAGGAGCAGGTCCAGATGATGAAGCATGACACCTAGCTTGCTGGGTGTGTGAGGAGCCTAGTTCCAAAAGAGCGGGATCCCCTCCTAATCCCTCTCCAGTACCAGGTCCCACCGCCACTACCATTAACCAATGATAGCGGTTGGTTCCCTGACTTTTATTGACAAGGCTCTACCCCAGGAGGAACAGCATTTCATTGTCGACCTTCCTAAACAGTCACACATCACCCCAACCTCAGAGACCTCCACTGGCTCCCCATCCAGAAGGGATGTCATTTCAAGATCCTCACGCACACCTACAAAGTCCTTCATGATCAAGGACGATCCTACATCAACCATAGACTACATTTCCGTCAACCCTCCAGACTCCTGCATTTCTCCTCACTCGCCATAGCCCACACCCCCTGCATCTGTCACAGCCATAGAGGGCACCATTCCTTCTCCTACATCATCGCCAAGACCTGGAACGACCTGCCTCTCCACCTCGGAGGGTGACGGACTTCAGAAAGAGACTCAAGACCTGGCTTTTTGACTGAGACACTGCACCCTCAGCACTCAGATACCCCTAGGGGGTGACAGTGTTGCAAGAACTGATTGATTGATTGATTCATACTTGCTATTTTGGGCTTCAAATTAACCCCCATCCAGGGGGGATGTCAACTCCTAAGTATAATGTGAAAGTCACGGTGTCAAATAAGTATATACATGTAGAAAATTGTAATAGCAAAAGTACAGTGAAGGACATGAAGGAAACAGTGACTCCAAATAGTATTTGAAAGGGGATCAATAAGGCTCATAAACGCATATCAGTTTGCTACTTGGTTAATCTAGATTGTGATACATAGGAGAGAATAGATGAGTATTACAGATATGAACTAGGAACAAGCAACAACAAGCTACATTTCACGGCGGACGGTAACAATAGGAAAGCTGGGAGATAGCGTTAGATGCCAAAAGCACTGCAAGCTACAATCATGTTTTTAAATTGTTAGCCATTTATCATTGACTATTGATTGATTACATAGAAAAGAAGGTAATTGATTATTGAAGGTTAATTAAACGCATTACTATTATCACAGGTTCCAAAAATCACCAATTTGTTCAGAATTTCCCTTTCACAAGTGAATGCAATAAAAAGAACGAAAAAGAAACTCATACGTCAATACATGTCATAAATAAGAGTTTTATGATATGACACCTATGAACTCTTTTATACGAGTTTGTTTTTCATGAGATCTGGACATCAAAAGCAGATTCTTGCTCGGTTCAATTAGAGTAGATGTGAGGTGATAACTTGGTCGAGCAGGCTGAAGCAGGGCCTCTTGTTTTTTTTCATCAGCTAAGATAAATAGGGGCCATATTGGCCACAATGCTAATAATGACCAAGGTTTCCTTTATGAAAGTGTCTTCTTGGATGTATATTTACTTCATAATAATAAGGAGAGCTTAAGGCTGGAAAAGTGTCATTTTTTAGAAATGTCTGATGATTGTAGGCTTCCCTTGGTACCTGCTGACTCAAGCTCAAATATTGCAGACCCCCTGCATGGAATCTTGCCCCATGAAAAACATTCTCGGACGCCCAATGTGTGGATCCCTGCTCAAACCCCACACTCAGAAGACATAAAGAAACAGATTTTACTGAGTGAGGGAGACTGAGGGGAAGTACATTGTTTTGGAAAAGAATAGCTAAACATGTCCAGTATGATCTCCCATCCAATGAAAGAGAATGAGGGAGGCCTATCATCAGCAGCAGAAACTTTAGGATGTGTAGATGTTAAAAATGCATGACTGTGCTATGTTTCCATCAACCCATTTGTGATGCCAGAACCCAAAAGACATGTAGCCTAAGCCTGCATTTCCCTTGAGTTTCCTTTCCAAACATACAGAATGCACTTCATCCGGTTTATTCCCTGGGGGCCCCCTGAAGACCCAAAACCATCTGGTCCCTCCATTTTCAGGAAGCCCAGAGGATCAAAGCTGGGGGACACACCTTGGCAGGTATATGTTCCTGTGTGATGGTGGATAGAGGGACTCACCGTACCCATATCTTTGAAAATTAATTTGCTAAACATCTGACAGACGCCATGTTCAGCATGTTCTACCAACCAGCCAGTGACACAATGCAAGTCTAGCTTGCACCAATTGATTCCATAGGTTGTACATAATTTAAAAAATGTTTATAGTTTCCATACTTTCCATACAGTCTTAAATTATATGTCATCAAAATGAACAGTGCTTCGTAAGCACTAATTTTGCCATAATTTTGTCGTCTGTACTAATATTATAGAATTGACTGTGCAGACTGCATTTCTTTGGAAAGCCATCACACACTTGGTATTTCCAGACTCCAAGCATTCAGGGCAACATTGCCTTGGCTAGTGTTTCTGGTTTTATCTTGGTCCATTCCAGAAATGCAGCACAATATTGAGCAACTGTGTTAATATATATGTAAAATAGCCCCAAATTATTTATTATATTTTCATACTGTAATGAGATATTGATGCAAGGTTTGCACCAATACGTAGCCCTGTATGTGACAACAAAAATAACTTATGTTAGTTCACAAGGAGACGGAAGATGTGAATGTGTTTAAATAACCTAATGACACAATTTGGGAAAAAGCTCTGGTATAGAGGTGTGCAAAACCCCAGGCAGTGAAAGTGTTAACTGACTCTGATTGGTGTTTAACAATGTAAAATTGAGTAGATCACCTAACAAGGGAGGATGGCTAATAGAGACATGATGGGAAGCATGGAATGCTAAAACTCGGAATGGGTGAATATTGGGCAATATTCCACCTGAGCCCTCAAAGATTAGACCTAAACTTCAGAGAATCCTTGAGAATATCACCGATTGTAAATGTGTCTCAGGTCCATTTTTGTCTGATTCATAGCAGTTTGTTTTGTACCTTAAGGGTGCAGTTATAATTTTAGATAATCTATCCTCATTGAATGATAAAGTATTAAGTGCTTAAAAAGTAGGGGCATATCACCAAGGGCCGGCGATAATTATCGCTCAGCGCTCTTAGCGTAAGGATAATTATCGCCGGCCAACTCTGAATTTTATTGCGGAGATAGCGTGCTATCAACAACGCTTATCTCCAAAGCGATAACATTCAGAGCGCAAGCTGACAATTGTGAGATTATCACTGGAAATGCAGCGATAAACCCACAAGGTTTGGAGATAGCTTGCTGATAGGGATAGACATACTTAGCCATGATATCCACCTTACATAGGATATCATGGCTAAGCCAGAAAAATACCAGACGTAAAAAAGCAGCGTTAACCGCGGTTAGCGCTGCTTTTTTATCGCTAACAGGGTTAACGATATCCTTGATAATAGGAGAAATGTCGCTTAGCGACATTTCTCCAATTATTTTACTCTGGAACGCCCACTTTGCATCTCATTAGAGATGCAGGGGGAAGCGTAGAGTAAAAGGGTGCTAAAATGCGAATTTGCGAGTTAGCACCCTGTTGCTAGTTTTATCTCTGCTTTTTTGCCTTTTAAAGCCAAAAAAGCAGAGATAAAGCCCTTGTTGATATGCCCCGTAGTTTGGACAGAACCTGAAATAAACGTAGGCTCTCCCGGTGTTCCTTTGGAACCATGTTTGCATTGCTGTGTACTGCTTAAAATAGACATCTGACACTGGTGTCGAATTCAACAGATCCTACATTATCATATATTTTAGATACATGTAACAGCGCTCTGGGCTGGCAGCATGATGCAGCATTGCACTATATTGTTAAGCAAAGCAAATTAGAGAATCAGTACTGTACAGGAAAATGGCACAGTGGCAGCACCCCAGCTTGGCCAATTGCATAACCAACAATTAGCAATCTAATGGGGTAGAAACATGGCAGCCTATTCTAACCCGGACCAAACACCACCCCCCCCCCCCACCCTGGTTCCCCGTGTGGGATATCGCGAGATGGCTGCTTTTGTGTCTACTTTGCTCTTATGGAAGGGACTGGTGCCACATTGGAAAGAAGTGGCCATGTTGGACCGCAGTCTTCAAAACATGCTAAATGTTTTCCTAAAATTAATTGGGAAATAATATTGATTCACTCCCATATATTGGCAATCGACTGATTCATTGAGAATACCCGTTTAGAAAAATTCGCATTTTTTCACGTAGTATTTTTCTTGTAATGTAGTCATAAAAGCAAAAAAAACACCATGTGAGCACATTCCAGCTACATTCCTCGCTTCGGTGCCCAGCATCATTAGTAAATTGCCCAAGGGCAGGGGATAATCCTCTCCAATTCATTAATTATGTGGAGCCGCTGGAACAGCAAGAAATGCCGGGGATATGCCCAGGTCTTGTGTGTGTATCATACTCTGCGTGAACAGATGGGCGCACGTGCATGCCTGTCAGTAGACTGCAGCCTTCCCGCTCTGCTCTCCGTGGGCTCTGACAGTCACTGCGAGGGGTGCATCGAGCCGGTGTGAGGAGGTATCACCGAGGGACAGGGACAGCTATGAAAATGCAGTCTGTGCGTGCCCTCCACAGTGCATGCTTCCCTACGTGAAGGGCATTTTGCGCAATTTAAACTGCTTGTTGTTGTGGCATATTAGATGCATGCATGCATGCATAAATAAATAAAACAAACACACAAACAAACATACCACACTAATTTTCGGCCACAAGCGGCTCTACTTTTCGGCCACAAACGGCCATTGTTACATTAGTTTCCACTCATCAAACCATGCTGTGTCCCCGTGGGGTGTACTGCAATGGTTGTTTTCAGTTCGCTGGACAGCAGTCCACCTTAGCTGAGACAGGGGCCCAGTGGTCAACTAAAGGTTTAAGGAAACGCTGCTCGTTGTGTTCATTTCTGAAAGGGCGATCGGTTTTTACCCAGTCTGTTTCGGTGTAATGCCCCGATTACTTACCGGTAATCTTCATTACTCCGAGTATAGTCTTCCTCGCCACATGACTAACACAGTGAGCTTCAGCTCCACAACAGAACCCTCCAAAGCAAAAAGTCAGCATCCCATGCCTCCCATCCCTTCCCAAGATGGCCGACCCATTACACCCATGACCCCTATAAGAGGCGGGCCGGCCCAACCCATCAGCCTGAAACTACCAAGCACAACATGAAGCCGATAGCCAGACAGGGAGGGAGGGATGGGAACTCATGTGGCGAGGAAGACTATACTCGGAGTAATGAAGATTACCGGTAAGTAATCGGGGCATTACCTCCTCGTTAGTCTTCCTCGCCACATGACTAACACAGTGAGCACATACCAAAGCCAAACGGCTTCATGGAACTCACAAGAAACCAACAGACCATAAGGGAATGCCCACGAACGAGGGCCAAACCCAACAGGCCAGAATGAGCGGAAGGACCACCCAGGGGAGAGGCAACCACGAGGCAGGAAAAACCAGCCCGGGACCGAAGACACCGGGAAGGACAAAAACCCGGACCCCAGAGACACGAAGAGCCGGCAGGAACCATGCCGAAAGCAAAGGCCCAAATGGGACAGAGAAAAGCTCCGGACCAGACCGCACGGAGCCAAAGGCCACAGAAAACAGAGCCCAGAGAACAAGCCGGCCAAAACCGGCCAACGAACATCCCGAAAGAGGGCAACAAAAACCCCCCTTAAAAAAAAGGGAAACCGAACGAACAGAGGGCAACCCCACCACAGCGACCCATCAAAAAAGGCACAGCAGAAAGGGAGAAGCCGATTGACAAACACAGCAACCCCGCAAGGGAGAACACCACTCGCGAGTTGCAAGGAAGGAAAAGGGGCGCAGAAGAGAACAGAAGGGGAAATAAACCCCAGTCACACAAAGGACCCCCCCGGAAGGGACCGCGACCCCAAGGAGAGACCCAGGCAGGAATAAGGGAACAAACAGACCCAGGAAGGTGACAGAACGACACCGAAGAGACCTGGCCACCAAGGGGACTCAACCAGGCCACCGCAGAAAGCGGAGAACCCACAAGACCACCCACGCACAGAAGGCAGGGAAAAGCCGCGCCACGGACCGAGCCCGACCCACACAGGGACCAAGCGAGTCGCCGAAACGAGCACCCACCAAAGGCGAGAAGGGCAGAAGGGCAGGGTGATCCAGAAACTCCGGCAGAAAAAGGAGGAGAAGGCCAAAGAGCCAACACCAGAGACCCAAAGGGAGCAAACAGCACCAAAGGGACCCAGAAGAACACCGTCACACAGGCAGCCACAAACAGGGGCGAACCCAGCAAACACCCGGGAGCACAAGGCAGGGTCAGCAAGGCAGGGGAAAACCCCAGAGCCACCAAGGAACGGCAAACAGAAGCCAGACTGGAAAACACCCAGAGTGAAAACCACAGACCCAGCCCAGAACAAAAAAGCTCACGACAACCAATACGGCAATCGGAGAGCAGCGGCCTACAAAGTAACAACCACAAACGGAGGAGCGGCAAAGGGGACTCAACAGGATCAGCATCCGCGACCAAGAAACCGAACCCAGGCCCCTGCAGGAGACGCAGTAGTCCAAAGCAGCACCAAAACCTCCCAGCCGTACCAGGACAGAAGCGGGAAGAGGCCGGGCAAACCGAACCAAGGAAGGACCAGAGGCACCGAGACCAACCGGAAGGAGAAAAACAGCCAGGCAACAAGACTGCAAGGAACGGCCCACGAAAACGCGTGGAAACCGAGTGCAGGGGACATGCGAAAAGCACCGAAACGTACCAGGCGGAGTACACCAGCCGCCGAAGCGATCACCCAAAACACCATACGAGGAAGGCCCCAACCAAGTCAGACAACCTCATAAGAGAACGACAGTGTGCCAACACATGACACAAAGACAGCATGTGCGTGACACGAACCCAAGGCCTGCGAGAACTTAATGGAACGCTTCACGAATGTTGCGTGTCAACCTTGCGCAGGGGCCATGCCAATCTCCTCTGAAACGAACCAATCAAAGAAGAGTTTGAAAGAAATGCCAACAAATGCCACCTTGACAGCGATTGCGGGACACAAACCTATGTCCCGTGAGAGCCCTGATAACCAGAGGCACAAGACCTACCATTGAGCCATAGCTCCCGGTTGAGCCATAGCACCTGGCCCAACAGAAAAAGGGGGGCAAGAACCAACCGCCGAGACAGGGAGCACGAAGAGGAGGGAGCGGCACAGCCGCAGACCCGAACACAACGGGGAGAGTCCAAAAAGGACCCCAAAGCCCACAGCACCCGGAAGACCCAGACGGGACCCCAACCGGGCACAAACCAGGCCCGACCCTGCACAACCACAGACCAGGCCATGCGAAACCAGGGCGGAAAGGCACGAAAGAACCGAGGGCACAGAGCGGACACCGCCGGCAAGCCGAAAGCCAACCGAGCCCCGCGCCCCCTACAGACACAGGAGGCCGAGGGACCCACACGCACCCAGGAGCAACATTTGGAAAAATATAGAAGCCCACAGCCGCCCCCACAGAGAGGGGCAGCCAAATGCCAAAACCCAAACCCCAGAGCCCGCTATAGCAGGGCATCAAGCACAAGGCGGCGGGGGAGGAGGGAGCGCAGGGCAGGACCGTGACGGCCAGCAGGAGGAGGAACCAGCAAGAGAACCCGACATAGCAGGGCCCCCACCCGGGAACCCCGAATCAACCGGGGCAGAGCAGTAGGAGTGGGAAGAGAGGGAAGGCAACACAGCGCCAGCGCGCAGGAAGGACGACAGCGAAGCAAAAAGACAATCGCCTACAACCTCCACCGCCCGCACCCGAAGGGAAGGCGGGCGGCGCATCCCACCCCCACATAGCTCTTCAAGAGGAGAAACAGAGGCACCTGAAGCGGACGCAACAGAACCCCAAGCCACCAGGCCAACGGCACACAACAACGCACCCAACGGGGCGACAAGTCCCGCATGGCACAGTAGCCAAGAGAGGGAAAAACAGAACCGGAGGAGGAAGAGGCAAGCACCCAGCTAGCACCCCCAACCACCAGGACAGAACACACGTACCGGAAAAGTGAAGCAAAGCCACAAAGCAGAGTTTCGAAATTCAGCCAACCCATGACACTTAGACAGCGATATGCAGGACTCGAACCCTAGTCCTGAGACAGCCTCGATAACCAGAGGCACAAGACTAACCAAAGAGCTAAAGCTCCTGGTACATGGAATCCGAGAAGCCCCAGAAGCAGGACAAAACAACTGCATACACGGAACGCTTCACGAATTTGCGTGTCATCCTTGCGCAGCGGCCATGCAAACTTCCCAGCATCGAACCAAATGAAGTACATGTGCTGCCGAAGCGAGCACCCACCAACCACAGAAGGATCACAAAAAAGTGAGACGACCGGCGTCTCAGAGCTAGGGGTGGGCGGAATTTGCGGAATTAACCTTCGCAAATTATCGCGAGAATGTTTAAAATTATCGCAAACAAGCAGAAATATCGCGAAGATGCGGAAGTTTTTTTCCGGCATGTTCGCGAGATTTTCTGCATGGTTGCGGGTCGCCAACTTACCCATGTGGTTGCTTGCGGGCGCGGCCATCTTGTTTTGAGTTGTTCTCGCGGTGCATGATCGCGAGAAGAAAGACGTGGTCGCGCGACGCATGACGTCACTGCGGGCGCGAACTGTCGCGAGACAGCGCAAATGGCTAAAAACAATACAACATCTCATGGAGAACGCGACCGGATCAAGAAAACTTGTCGGCGAACGCAGGGATTCAGGTAAGGCGATCGCGCGCGCGCGAGAATGTATCATTTTACAGCGCGAGCAAGAAACAAATTATCGCCAAGCTGCGGAAACCGGAATTTTTGACATTTTCGCGCTCTCCGCGGAACGCAAAAATGGCAAATTATCGCAATTTCCGCGAACGGAACGAAATTTTTGCCCAGGCCTACTCAGAGCAGGAAGAGTGGACAGCGTACATCAAACACCACCACGAAAGAAGAGCCATAAAGAGTTGCCAACTTATGACACATAGACAGCGAGTGCGGGAATCGACCCCTTGTCCTGTGAGAGCCCCGAGAACCAGAGGCACAAGACACCCCAGTGAGCCATAGCACCAGGCTGAAAAGAAGAGGAAGAAAAGCAGCAAACGCACGACAACACAAAGAACATTATGCATGTGTAAACCCATAAAAGAAGCCCAGTACAATGACCGTGTAGGACAACCACACAGAACCTGCGTATACGGAAAGCGCACGTTCGCCACAACAGGAATGCTGGCTCTGAATAACAGATGTTTAGGTGAAACCCAAACCAAAGGTACTCATATTATCTACACCGAGCGGACCCGCCGAGAACTGAACCCGTGACCCGTGACCAAGACCAAGGAGGGATCCAAGCGAGGACGGATCGGGGAGGAGGGTACCTGGCAACGAGCGCCGCGCAAAAGCCGCCGAAACAGCGGCCTGAACCATGACCTGAAAGGACTGCAGGGCGATCGCGTCAGGAGGATCCCGGAAGGGCAGGACACCCTCATCTATCATTATGCAGGAAGCGCGAGAATCACAGCACACCAGCATGACACCCAACTCAAAAGCAAAGACACTGGTGTCAGAAGTGAGATACGAACCCACGCCACCAGAGGAGACTGTGGCCGAAACACAGCGCCCCAGACCACTCAGTCATCCTGACTCGAAAGAAAACCCTCGGCGCCCAAAAAGGCAAGGAAGGCGGAAGAAACACCCGGCGGGACACGCCCCCAACGAAGCCCCGCTCCCGGGACAACGAACCGGCCCACAGCCGCGAGGAACAACAGCGCGCAGCCAGCAACGCCGCCCACCCCGGAGCGCTCCCAAGCCGGAAGAGTGTACCAGGACGCAGGTAAGCATGCGTCACCCAAGGCCGCCCCGGCGCAAAAACGTCGCGCCGGAGCCGCACAGCGGCCCACAGTCGGACCGAGCCCCGCAGAGCCGCCGCCTCCCCCAACGCCACGAGGGGCAGGCGGGCAGGCGAATACGCGGCTCGGGGCAGGAGTTGACAACAGGGCTTGAGAAATGTAAAGCACCCGCCCGCAACTCTCGGAAGACCAAGCTCCGTACTGTTGCCGCCCGCAGAATACAACAAAAGGCGGGCGGCGAAGGGAATGCCACATACAAGGGAACCGGAAAGACCGGCCCCCACGCAAACCCCCCCTCACCTGAAAACCCACGGCTCGCTAGGGCAGAGCCTCACCGGCACAAGCACAGCAACCGCCACACACACCGGGGGTAACAAGTAGGGGAATCAAAACAAGGTCCATGCCCCTAGGGTCCGCTAGAGCAGGACCTCCAACCCTGGACCCACGCGCCTGCTACAGCAGGCACCACTCACCTGAAGCGCTCTGGAGAGAGTGCAGAACAAAAAAAACAGGCTGATGGGTTGGGCCGGCCCGCCTCTTATAGGGGTCATGGGTGTAATGGGTCGGCCATCTTGGGAAGGGATGGGAGGCATGGGATGCTGACTTTTTGCTTTGGAGGGTTCTGTTGTGGAGCTGAAGCTCACTGTGTTAGTCATGTGGTGAGGAAGACTAACGAGGAGGTAATGCTGTGTTGTTGTCTCAAAGGTGCTGTAGAAACCACGCCTGGCGCAGTTCCGGAGACCGCTCCTTGTTGGTGTGTGTAGTGTCACTGTGGAGGGGTGCACTTACATGGGGGCCTGGACGCTCACCCCTCCCTTTTATTTGAATTGAAGTATGGATATATGTCAAGTAGATTGCGACACTCAAGTATTCCATATGAAAATGCATCTTTAAACCCCCTTTCAAGGTAATAGCTTTGTGAAGTATCACACTTAGTAAATTCAGTACAGAGCTAAACTAACAGATACGTGGGGCACACGGTGCGAATCTCTATGCACCCATGTCGCGTAAAATGTCGAAATGAGGTCAGAAGTACAACTTTGGGCAGCAGGCTGCTGCTGTAAGGTATATATATGAGTGACTATCGAGCCTTCCAGAGAAAGTCCGCTGGCACGTAGTGTGCAGCCGTGATAAAGACAATGTAAGCACCTTCGCAGTTCAGTGGCTCGGTGTACATGCTTCAAATTAAACTCTAAATCATCGCGGTGCTCTCGGCTTCCGCGACAAGTCCGTGCTGTAATACATTTTGGTCGGAATACATTCAGAGCAGTTTCGATTTTGTCTGAGGACATGATCTTCCACAAAAATGCCCTGCAGACGTTTATCTCAGAGACACTGCATTATAATTTCTGAGACTCTACGTGCGTTTCTCGAAGAATACTAAGCAACGAGGCGGGCATGGGGCTGCAGGTGGCATGGGTGTTGTACCACAAAAGGTGTACGCCTGGCTTCGTGCTCTGGAGCAGTGCGCCCTCTTGGCGCCAGAACCAACTCGGGCCTGTGGCGGGGCCGCCAAGGTGACGCAACACTCAAAAGAGAGAGGTGAACGTGCCAGCGCGCGGGCACTCCATACTGCAACCCGAGAAACAAGAGCGCAGCAAGGACACGCCGGAAGGACAGACTCTCAACAGACAGTAACCAGGTGTGCCAGACATGGCCCCAAACAAGGAAGACATTAACTACATTTATAGCCCCAGTGACAGTTACGCGCAACGCAAGACTCCGAGCATCTTTACTCGAGGGGATGCTTAATACTGCGAAACGCTACAGTGTGTGGTGTCTAGAGAATACCTCTTACAGAATTGTGCCTAAAACAGCACGATAACCCAGGCTGAATCAAGCACCTCATTTGATGCCAAGATCATAGAAGGCTCCCGCTATACTGCCCTGTCCGCCGCTTTGCAAGACCACTAAGCAATTCAATCTTTCTGCTGCACGCGCATGGACTCAGCATGCGATTATGGACCTCTGTGAATGATACCCAGGTGAGGAAACCCACTCGGAAATACACAGGTCCACTGAATATGAAACTTCCCAAAATCTACTCGTGGTGTGAGGTACGCCGTTGTGTGGTGAGCTCGGTCTGAACGCGATTCTCCCAACCAGAGTTCATGGATGGCAACGCGTCAGCATCTCCTAGGGCTGTTCTGCATAGCCGGAGAACGAGCAGGGCGACGGACGCCAAGGTCGTTGCTGCTGCCGCCTGTCCTGTTTACGCGCCCTGAGAGAGGAAGAACATTGTCGTCTGCGGCCCGTTCAGGGTTGTGTTGCGCGGGGAGCCCCTGCCAATTAGTTGGGAATTATGATTGGGGCCCGCAGTGATGATATCAGCTGGAAAATTATTCTTGCAGATACATCATGCTAATTAAAACAATGTGTTATGCACACCCCAGTTGACGCTCTGAAGCGGAGATCTGCGTCGCGCGCATCCCCGGCCATCAGTCATTATCTTGCAGTCATTATATCGTACACAATAAAGGCAAACACGCAGCAGAACCCACCACGGCTTTTAAGGAAACAGGCACACTTTGGTTGCAAAATAACACACATCTTTTGTGAAGAAGGGATGTTCACCAGAGAAAAGGTCAGACAGAAAATGTAAATGAAAACAGAGGCCCAGTCAAGTCAAATACAATGAGAGAATACATAGAGGTGTGGCTTTTTCGACAGAATGCGGTTAACTTTAAGCAACACTCGAGAAAGACTCAATGCGATTGGTACTGAAATGTTAATAAACATCGTATTTTTATCTGTTGTCAGTTTCTTTTGTTTCTTCTAAAAATCATAACGCAATTTTATGTAACCATAGTTTCACCCAGGCCGAAGCCTGCAGTGTGCCAACTTTCCTCACTCTGATCATATCTACAGCAAACAAAACGAATGGCACATCTATATATATTTTTTATTGTTGTGGAAATTCACTTTTCCCCTTTAACCCCTTCGCCGCGGCACAAATTCCGCTGCGGCGCTGGGGGGATTCGGGGTCAGCGTGGCGCCGCCATGCTTGTGACGGAACCACTCCGTCATGAGCCACGGGCGCGCTGTGCTCATGACGGAGTGTTTCCGTCACGTCTCCGCCCACTCGCATTATTTGCCCGCACAGGCGGGGAATCAGCGCCGCGTGGGCGGAGCGGCCGCAACGGCCGCAGCATGAGTGGTTCCGTCATGAACACGCAAGGGGTTAACCTATCTTCCAACTTAACACACGAGAGTAAATAGCATGTTATGTGGTAGCTTGCTGCTATGGCCTGTGTATCACCTGCAGTCACAGACTCGAAACCTGGCAGGGTCACTGTATCCCTTCATCCTTCCAGTACACCGAGTACCAATTGAGCCTATGGGAAGACAACCGGACCCCACTCCCCCCCCAAAAAACAAATCAGCACCTGTAAATGTACCCCTGTCGACTGGGGCAAATGAACTACCTTTTGGAATTCACAAACAATGTCAATAGTACACCTGGTGGTTCACCAGTACACGGTACCACTACACAGCACGGTAGTGGTACACCGGTAGCACACTGATCAGAAGTTTGCAGCCCTACTGCTGCCATGCAAATGCTTTAACAAAAAAAGATATTTTCTCAATGCTTAATTGTACACATGCTGCAATTAGCTATTAAGGAAGGCAGCCCCGCTGGGCAGTTGCATATTTGTCTTTTTTTCCCACGAGGAAGAATGTTTTCCTGTAAAGTAACACCTTCACCTCCACCTGCTCAGATAAATTTGAAATGGCACTTAGCAAGAACTGTATAAATATTAAAGGTTTTTATTTTTATTCTGTTTGCCAACTACCCACAGTGCCCATTGCTACACACAAAAGATTTCAGTTCCAAGACTTTCTCTTAAACTGGAGCCCTGTAAGTGGATTTAGGCGGGTCATAGCACCCACTACTCAGCCAGAAAGCACATTGCATGAATTAGGCAGATGGACTGACTGCCTCGCATCCGAAGCCAGCCTTCGCCCTTTACTTAATGTATAAAGCCAGAAAAAAGCTTCCACGCGTTAATGTGTCACAACAGGATTAGGGGACCTTTGGCGCTGATTGAACAAGCGCAGAAACACCATTATTCCTCAGCCTTCAAGCTTAATCTAATTTTAGTGGAAGTGCAGCCTGTGTATTCAAGGCTTGGCAATTATATAATTCATGCTAATGAAGTAACGCCCCCTCCCCGTTCTTTCTGTCCAGACCACACATTTAAGCATTTATTACATGTTACACAGGACATTACAATTCATAATGTGCTTCTGTGAGGAGCGCGAGGGACGATGCAGCTGACGTGCAGTCACATATCGCTGAAGGATACTGAATGAAGTAGACCTTGCACCCGCTTGATGATCATTAGCAGGAGAGCACAGAGTATATCACAAAAGCAACATAAAATGCGACGCACAAACATCAAATGGCCTTCATATTGCAACCAAATTAAAAGTGCTTTTTAGGTTTCACCTGCACAGCACCTGGGCTGTGCTTGAGAAATCTATTGTTTTTAAAACAAACTTAAAATGGACTTTCATCCAGCCTCCTCTCTTTCCTGGCTTCCCATTGGTTCCTGTGCATGCCTTTTACCTTTCCTCCATTTCTATTGGCTGTAGCATATTTCCCCGCATTTACCAATGCTTGTTCCTCATCTGCTTCTCTTATCAGTTTCCCGCTGCCAAAATACTGTTAATGTCCACTTTGGTGGAACTATATTTTAATGAAGTTTTGCCTTTTACTCTTGCAACATATATAACAATTTATCACACGAGAGTTTAAGTGCATAGGATGACAGGATGTTGCAGTGCTGCCAAGACTTGAACCAGGTTTCCCAGCTCTTGAGTCAGCAGCTCTGGTCACTACACCACATGCTCTCCACTCCACTGTTATCTACCAGGGAGCTCTTTCCTTCTGCCAGATGATAATTGATGAAAACAGCTCTTAATTTATTACACAGGTGAAACCGATGCATTACCAATGCTTATTTTTTTTTGTGTAACCATAGAGGATTTTGTACATTTCATTAGAGAAGAGTTACCCTAAATAAATCAGGCTGTCCATTGCAACTATCAAGAGGTGTAGTTCACATGTTGTATCAGTCCTGGTACAAGTCTGCACCAATTTTTTAAACATTCAGACAGACTTGGTGCAATTCTTCGGGCTGATGGTCTGGTGCAAAGTGCAGGATTTGTACAGGGCCTCAGTAAAAATGTAATCCATGAACAATCAGGCAGTGGAGATGTCAGTACAGTTTTTCAAATCTGCATACCTTAGGTCCAAATTCGCACAGGAGGCGGACCAGTCTACTCCTGCCCTTTTTAGAGATGATCTGTACAAAATCATTTCAAATGGAATTCATTATTGCAGTTCGTAGATACCTTCCCCGACCACTAATGAGTGGCTCACGGGTGAAGGCATGGTGCATGCAGAGTGGTTCACAAGAAGATTACAGTAAAAGTATACCCGGAGAATATGGTATTTCTCTGGGGTGTTTGACATGATAGAGAATTGGACTGCACTTGAAGCATGTGTGATTCACGGAAAAGAAGCTCCCCCAAACAGCACATGAGTAATGGAAACTGTTAGACCTGGCATCTTTGGCGTGATTTCCCCAGACTTTTTGCCTCTACCTCCTGTATTTTTGACGCTGTGCTGGATTTCGTTTTTGCTGGTTTAGATGCTTTGGGCACTTTGCCACTGCTAATCAGTGTCAAAGTGCAAGTGCTCCCTAGGTAAATTGTTATATTGATTGGTTATCCATGATTGGTATATTTGTTTCACCTGTTAGCCCCTAGTAAAGTGCACTGAGTGTGCCAGGGCTGGTCATTCAAATGCTACTAGTGGGCCTGCAGCACTGATTGTGCTACCGACAGGAGTAGCCCTAAAATGGTGTCACCGGCCTGCCACCGCAGTGCCTGGGTGCAGTTGCTAACTGCCATGCTGACCTGACCAGTGTCCACACTGGCCAGGCCTAACCCTTCCCTTTCTGTACACATTAGACACCCCTATGGAAGGCCCTAGGTACCCCCCTGGGCCGGGTGCAGTGTATGTGAAAGGTAGAGCATGTACTGGTGTAGGTGACATGCTCTGGTAGTGAATAACAGCCATTTTCGTTTTTCACTATTGCAAGGCTACCTGTTCTCCATAGGCCAGAATGGGCAGTTTGATTATTACGTTTTATAATCCTAAACTGACTCAGGGAACATGGTAGAAATTCAGGTTTAGTATGCCTGAACTCAGAATGATAAAATACATCTTTTAGTGAAGTTGGTTTTAACATTCTGTGTTTGAAAATACCACTTTTAGAAAGTAGGTATTTTCTTGTCTAACCATCCAAACCTGCCTTTGCTAGGCTGTGTATTCCTTATCTGGAGTTGGAGTGACAGGGGCTGGGGAATTCCAGGGGGCTGGGGAATTCCCGGAGACAGGGTGAGCCAGCACAGGGCTGAATAAAGAGATCTGCATCTAGATGGGAGGGAGGAGTTGCACCTGGGACCTGAATAGGACAGTGCCTGCCCCCCCACAGTGCTGGATCCACCCCCTGTGGCGCTTCTGATGTCTCTGCCCTGCACTGTGAAAGGAGAGAAGGAATCATGTCTACAAAGTGCTCCAGGGCTGTGCTTTCCCTCCACAATGCTGGCTCCACCTTCTGTGGGGCGTCTGATGTTTCTGCCCTGCACTGTGAAAGGAAAGAAGGAGTCATGTAAACAGAGTGCTCCAGAACTGGTTTGGACTGGGCAAAGGCCCCTCTGCCCTCAGAGGACAAAGGATTTTGGGGTATAAATATTGGGACCCTGATCCAAAGAATTTAGATTATCCTGGAATAAAGAAGGAACCTCTGCCAAGGAGAAAGCTGGAAGACTGAAGAAGGACTGACCTGCTGTAAGTCTGACCTGCAGTTGCTTTGCTGCCAAGGAGAGGGGAAGGACTTTACTGTGTGCTGTGTCCCCTGGCTTGAAGGAATCTCCAAAGGCCTGAGTAGAGCTGGCCTCCTGTTAAGAAGTCCCAGGAACAAAAGGACTTCACCCCTAGCTTCCCCCTGAACTCTGCTGTGTGTGTGCTGCCCTTCCTAGAGTGTTTGATCCAATTGTGGGGCCTCTGGAAGTTGTGACTGCTGTTAGGAAGCTGACCAAGAGAAAGGAAGTAAAAGATCTGCAACTTTTTCACGCACC
Organism: Triturus cristatus; assembly: GCF_964204655.1. Taxonomy (NCBI): domain Eukaryota; kingdom Metazoa; phylum Chordata; class Amphibia; order Caudata; family Salamandridae; genus Triturus; species Triturus cristatus. The sequence continues at coordinate 623,377,984 of NC_140585.1, forward strand.
GCCGGCTTAGCGAGAACATTTCCGTCGCCGCGAAGATCGTCGCAGCGCCTGTTGCCGCTGCAACGTCAACGCCACGTTCATCTTCGGAGCGCATCGCCACCGGAGCGGGTAGATTCCCGTCGCTGCGAGTATCGTCGCAGAGCCTGCCGCTGCTGAGTGAGATTGTCCCACCGCTCGTTAGCAGGCCGCATTTCGTCACTGCGAACATTGTCGCAGAGCCATCGAAGATCGTCGCACTGCTCGTTCGAGGGCCGTATTTCATCGCTGCGAACATCGTCGCAGAACCATCGAAGATCGTCGCATCGTGCGTTTGCGAGTAAATTTCTACCGGAGAAGCTACGCCTTGGAATCCATACAAGTATCGCCTCACTCCCCATACAGACCGGATTCGTCGCACACGCCCGCTGCGTGCATCGCCTCCCCAGGGTCGCATCGCCTCCCCAGGGTCTCAGGACTGACGCTGTTGCTTGTTTTTCGACGCCTGAGCGCCGCTAGGAAACTTTATCGCATCACCAGGTTCTGTTGGCTAAAATCGACGCTAATGTGGATTATTTTGTCGCTAAGCTAAGAACTCTCTTGAAACCATAGTCTTGAACTGTGTATGTTGCATTTTTGTCGTTTTGGTCTTGTGTAGTTTACATAAAAGTACTTTATTTATCTACACTGGTGTGGAGTCCATTTGTGGTGTTTTCACTGTGTTACTGTGAGTGTTGGTACAAATACTTTACACATTGCCTTTGATAAGCCTGTCGGCTCGTGCCAAGCTACCAAGGGGGTGAGCAGGGGTTATCTAAAGAGTGTATCCCCCTTACCCTGACTAGAAGTAAGGGTTCCTATTTGGACAGTGGTACCTACCTCTGCCAACTAGAGACCCCCAGATCTAACAGAAATGCAATTGTCATGAGATATTTTCAGAGAAATCATACATTTTCTATGATAGACTTGGCTTCTTCAGCACATTTATCCCCAGACTTTTTGTTTTTTGGCCTCCTGTTTTCGACGTATTTTTCGTTGGTTTTATGACTCGGGGCACTTTACCACTGCTAATTAGTGTTAAAGTGCATATACTCTCCGTGTAAATTGGTTTATGGATGGGTGTTTCCTTGATTGGCCTATTTGAGTTACTACTAAGTCCCTAGTACAGTGCACTGTGTGTGCCCAGGGCTTGTAAATCAAATGCTGCCAGTGGGCCTGAAGCACTGATTGTGACACCGACACAAGTAGCTTTTCAAAGGTGTCTCAGATCTACCACTGCAGTGTCGGCGCGCAGTTTTTCTGCCATGTTGACCTGGCAAGTGCACCCACTGCTTAACAAAAAAGGGGGGGGACAAGTGGGCTTGAAAGGTCCTACATACATGCCCATAATAATCAAAACAAGAAAGAGTATGTAGTTCCTAAAGAGAGTCTTAAGCAGGTAAGAGAGCCAAAATAACTATTACTACGGAGGTAGTCCAACTGATATTACAAGGGGATAGGGAAATTCCCTTGTTTGGATCTAGGGCCCTCACACACCCAGCCAGCTAGGTGTCATGCTTCATCATTGGGCCTGCTCCTCGTCGGGTCGGCGCTGCAATACCCGACGGGCACCCAATGTGGGGCTCTTTGGCGGAGATCTTTTGTTCCACGCCGTATGGTGTAGTGGGGGTGAGGGGCCCAATGTGAGTAGATGTGGTGAATAAGTGTGTGCAGTGATTAAAAAAGGTAAGGGAATCCAATAAGAGACCTTTATTCAGATAGGTTCCCTGCCTCATTAAAATGAAGGTCGAGTGGCGTATATGTGACTGTGATAAAAAAATATTTACGCTCTACTCGTAATTATACAGGCCAGGCCTTAACCATCTCGTTTCTTACATATATGTCACCCCTAAGGTAGGCCTAAGGTAGCCCTGTGAGCAGGGTGTGGTGTAGGGGAAAAGTAGGACATGTACTGGTGTTTATTACATGTACTAATAGTGATATACTGTGCATTTCGGTTTTCACTATTTGCAAGTTTACCTGTCACATAGTCTAACAAGGGAGTTGCTTTGTAACATCTTACAAGCTTAACTTTCCATTAGGACAGGATGGAGAAATGGAGTTAAGGCTTTACCTACTTGAATTTGTGGCCCTAACGGAGGACTTTGCCAGCGCTGACTCTAACGCCAAGGACACCAGCATCTTTATTCTTCGTCCTGCCTGTCCCCCTCCTGCCGCCGCGTTTGCTATCTTCGCGGCCGCGTCACCAGGGGACTACACTTCCCAGCAGCACCCGGGGCGGAAGCTGGCGCCCAATCGACACCACCTGGAGGCGCTACAAAAGCGAGGCTATCCCCGGTGGAGCGGGGGAACCTACTTGAATTTGTGGCCCTAACGGAGGACTTTGCCAGCGCTGACTCTAACGCCAAGGACACCAGCATCTTTATTCTTCGTCCTGCCTGTCCCCCTCCTGCCGCCGCGTTTGCTATCTTCGCGGCCGCGTCACCAGGGGACTACACTTCCCAGCAGCACCTGGGGCGGAAGCTGGCGCCCAATCGACACCACCTGGAGGCGCTACAAAAGCGAGGCTATCCCCGGTGGAGCGGGGGAACCTACTTGAATTTGTGGCCCTAACGGAGGACTTTGCCAGCGCTGACTCTAACGCCAAGGACACCAGCATCTTTATTCTTCGTCCTGCCTGTCCCCCTCCTGCCGCCGCGTTTGCTATCTTCGCGGCCGCGTCACCAGGGGACTACACTTCCCAGCAGCACCTGGGGCGGAAGCTGGCGCCCAATCGACACCACCTGGAGGCGCTACAAAAGCGAGGCTATCCCCGGTGGAGCGGGGGAACCTACTTGAATTTGTGGCCCTAACGGAGGACTTTGCCAGCGCTGACTCTAACGCCAAGGACACCAGCATCTTTATTCTTCGTCCTGCCTGTCCCCCTCCTGCCGCCGCGTTTGCTATCTTCGCGGCCGCGTCACCAGGGGACTACACTTCCCAGCAGCACCTGGGGCGGAAGCTGGCGCCCAATCGACACCACCTGGAGGCGCTACAAAAGCGAGGCTATCCCCCGCGTCGCGGGACCGCGCGCGGGCTGAGCCCGGGCAGAGGGCGGGCCGTCTGTGGCCGTCAGGGGCCGGAAGAGGCCGGGCCGGGCCACATCCCCTTCGTCCTGAGACTGTGAGTCACCACGGTGTTTTATGTTATTGAATTGTACTTGATTAGCACTAGGCACAGGCTTTTGGATAAGCTTATTATCCACTGAAGCACAAGACCCCTTACTTATGGACTAGAGACTATTAACTGTTTGGACTGTTATTTCCACCTATTGTCTACTTGTGGCAGACTTATCTCTATATTGTATTTATTAGCTCTACGTGATAAAATCAGGAAATGATGAAACGGGGAAGGAAAACAAATGCCAAAACCCCTGCAACACGGTCACATACTAAGTCTTTAGCCGCAGGTCCCCAGCCACTACCAACGTTGACTGCCATTGATAAGATGCTGCAGCAGACCATTGGGGTTGTGGCTAATGCTATAGAGAATACCGAGAGACGGCTCTCCATTACACCATCACTGTACATCCCAAGTCAGGAAAGAGACACTTCGGTCACTATGACTGAAGCGCTGGAGGCTAGCTCCTTTATGACATCATCCTATATAGATCTACCTTCCAGCCAGGTGCCAGTAGAAAATTCTAAAGATCCCCGAGATAGATCTATTATACTGGCTTCTCCCCCTGTTGTAAAGAAAAGGGTGGAAACATGTAAGCCGTGTCCGAGGAATAAAAATAAAAATAAAAATAACATTGCCCCAACTAAATTAAACAAAAATATCCGTACCAATCATGACCTGGTGACTCCATCTGAAAATCTGCGTGACGCAGCGCCAGGAATACCGTGTTGGGTTGCTAATATGGTCACGGACCTACAAACTTCCCTGGAACGTACAATTCTCACTCAGCTTAAGCCACTGGTATCAAAACTTGACAAATTGATTTCCATGTTGAACACCAGAGGTGGGGGGAAAACTGAGGTAGCCAATCCCCAAAGATCGTTGGCCCCTCTTGGTATGGAAGCCCATCAAAATAAAGCAACCTGTATTTTAGTACCTGGCACTACTAGCCAACTGGCACAGATTGTCAATACGGGAGTGGCTTTGGACACCCAAAATTCTACATCCCCTCCACCCCAAGACACTCCTAGTGTTGGTTCTCAGCAAAGAAATAGCCAACTTACAAAAACTCTGGCAAGGAAACCTGATAAAGTCCCGACTAAACTAAAGCAAGGCCAGCTGAGTAACACAACTAGCATCCCCGCGAAAGTTAACATGATACCAGAAACTAATGCCCAGCACTTACCCACAATAAACTTACCACCTGAAGCACAAACCTTTGTCGTTGCACTGGTGGGTGTTCCACCTCTAAGTGAGGGCAAAAGAGAAAACGAGGGTGAGTTGAAAAATAAGTGCATTCAGTGGCTCACAGTAAACAGGCCCCTACCAAGAGACATTTCAGGAGAAATTTTGCTGGCTAGAAGAGTGGGCTGGATTGGGAGGAACCCAAAGACTGTAGCAGGAGATGTAATAATCCTAAATTTTAGGGATGCCACTGGTGTACAATACATATGTAGTAGTGACACTTACAAACAAAACACCCAAATATCTGCTCTACATCTCTCCTATTTCTATCCTACTCCTAGCTGGGAACCACACTGCCCTAGAGTCAGGATCTTTAATAGGGGGCATCATCTCCCACCCTGCAATGCGGAAAATAGAGGAATGCATAGAGAAGGTTGGCCTATCCGTACTCCTCTCTACCCGTTACAGTCACATAGGAACAGATTCAGTGTACTGGAAGAGGTGGATTGACTTAGCCTAGGTGGAAAATTAGATCAACAACCCACTAGTAAAACTGCCAGCTGGACAAGGGCCTTAGAGGAAGAAGCACCCCTAGCAGATTGTATAAACAGCTCACAAGCTGATCAGACGAGCGTGAGCAGGGAAACTAATATAAATAGCTTGGACACTGAGAGTCCTGATGATCTGACACAAGGTTGCATAAAATTGGTCTCTTGGAATATAGCTGGCCTAAAAAACAAGCTGGGCACCCCAGATTGGACTGCATTTATGACTAAATTCGATATTTGCCTAATGCAGGAGACCTGGGCATTGGAGGATAGCAGAAGCCCGACTTTTGCTACCTATAATATCCTCGCAACATCACTAGGTAAAGGCCGCCCGTCTGGGGGATTATCGATATGGGTAGCCACACATTTGGGAACCCAGGCCGTACAAATACCAACAAAATCGCTGGATTTCCAATGCGTTTTATTACAACTGCCAAATAACCCCCCAGTAGCACTAATCAATGTTTATTCGAGGCCAATCAGAAACGGTAAAGAATCAACCACACTGAGTGAGCTGACATCATTTATCTCAGGGTTAGATCCTTGTATTTCTATAGTCCTTGGCGGGGACTTTAACTGCCAGTTTGAACCATTGGGTGGGGTGGATCAGGGTGAGCAGGATGAGGTAGATGCGCTATGGCACATTCCAGACCCTGATATTTCCCCAGTCAGAGCTTGGACACCTTTGGTATTACAAGTAAAATCCTTCTGCCTTACAACGTCTCTGCGGGCGTGTAATGGGAGAATGGACTCTGACCGCCCAGCAGCAGGAACGTTTAACCGGACAGACAGGGTCTCCATCATTGATTATATAATGATAGAAGCTAAAAATTGGAGTATGATAAAGAACTTCAAAGTTGAAAAAAGGCAGGATAGCGACCACAATGCCCTGACTTTAGTTGTGAAGCCAGGGTCCTTTGGGCTAAAAAACCCTAAGACTACATTAAATGTGGCAATTCCTCCTCTTGTATTATCTAACAATCGCAGAAGGGTGAAATGGCCTCGTCTGGCAACATCACCTTTACAACTTGCGAAAATTTATCAAACTGCGATACCCTGGATAACTCGGATGGCTGCTGAAATAGGGCCAACGCAGGCAGTGGAAATACACAAACAGTTAGTGACGGAATTGGGGGATGTCTTCTATCCAATAGCTAGAGCAAAGAGGTATGTGCCCAAAGCTTTTCCTTGGTTTAACACTAGGTGCAGGGAACAAAAAAAGAACCTTCTCGCAGCAATTAAATCAAAAAATAAACCCAACATCCAAGATGCTAGACAAGCGTACAAGGAGGAACTGTCTAGGAGCAGGTTGGAATGGGAAGAAGAGAGGTGGGAAGCGCTGAGGGATGCCTTGGTGACAAAGGACGCTAAGCTCTTTTGGGAGCTAGTGAGTTCTTCTGTAGGAGGCAGTGGGGAATCTTTTCTGCCAAACATTGCTCCCTCAGTATGGGAAATGCACTTTGCCACATTGTATTCTTCCCCCTCGGTCACCTTGGAGCCACTGAATAGGACTCGGATAATGCAACCAAAAGACCAACCCTGTGTTCCATTGGATTTAAATCCTACACACGAGCATTGTCTTCAGGAGTTGCCAGATTGTGGAAACCACTCTGGCCACCTAAGAACTAGGAAACAGATGACTACTGAAAGTACTGAGGTTATCTCAATCAAAGAAGTAGAATCTGCTATTGCCAGGCTACCCTCTAACAAAGCCCCAGGGCTTGATAAAGTGCCAGGCGATCTCTTTCGTTCACAACCCAAAATCTGGGGACCTTATCTAGTTGTACTATTCAATGCAGTTCTGGCAGGAGCTAATTTACCAGATACCTGGTCAGGGGCTGATATTGTTCCTATTTACAAGAAAGGTTGCCCTTTAGCTCCCTCGAATTACAGGCCTATAAGTCTCTTGGATACTACACAGAAACTTATGGGCCGGATTATACTAGATAGAATACTTGGGTGGGCAGAGGAGAACAAGATATTAAGTACCTACCAGGCAGGGTTCAGAGCAGGGATCTCGACCTTGGATCAGCTCTTTAGATTACAGGTCTTGTTTTGGAAAACCGTAATTCTGGGAGGGGGTAGTCTCTACCTGGTCTTCGTAGACTTACGGGCTGCTTTTGACCTCGTGCCCAGAGAAAGTTTATGGAAGGTCCTGAAAGATTTAAACCTCCCGCCCTACCTCCTAGAAGTTTTGAAGCATTTCCACAAAGAGAACTATGCTCAGGTACGCTGTGGGAAAAATGGAGAGCTTTCAGAACGTTTTCCAGTTACCAGAGGAGTGCGTCAGGGCTGCGCCCTGGCCCCAACTCTCTTTAGCCTCTACATTAATGGTTTGGTGGGTGAGTTGGATAAGGTCAAAAATAGCGATGCTCCTCGGTTGGCATCTGGACGGGTGCCTGCATTGATGTTCGCAGACGACACCTTACTGTTGTCTCGAACCTCTACAGGCATCCAAAGGGTATTGGATGGCTTTGTAATATTCTGCGCTTCGCGGGGGCTTGAGATCAACCTAGAAAAGACAAAGTTCATGATCTTTGGCCCCCCGAAGCGCACTCGCCCCTGCCCAGTCCTAAATGCCATCCCATTAGAAAGGGTTGGTACCTTTGTCTATCTGGGTGTTACCCTGACCGAAGATTTTGGCTGGGGCCCACAGGCGGTCAAATCTGCCCTGAGGCTCACACAGATAGCGGGGGGTATAAATAAATTTCAAACGAAAACGCTATTTAAACCAGTCTCCCCTGGTCTTGAAATATATAAAGCCCAAGCTAGACCTGCTGCAATGTACGGTGCAGAACTCTGGGGTCATACCCGCGTACCGGCCCTTTCCAAGGCCGAACATACATTCATTAGAAATTTGATAAGGCTTCCTCAGAGCACCCCGCTGATACCCCTGAGACTAGATTTAGATCTAGAGCCTATCTCTGAACTTCTGGCGAGCAGACCCCTTTTGTACTGGAGAAGGTTGTGGACTGCACCAGAGCTCGGCGATTACAGAGCTGAGTTTATTGCAATTTGGGATCAGTTGAAGAGTAGAAACATACCTTGGCTATCCCATATAAAGGCCACATTATACCAGATTGGCCTTCCCCCAACTATGGGAGACCCCAGAGGAAGGCTGTTTGGCGGTAAAAAGAACGGAGTTGTTAGCCCTAGTTAGACAGCACAATCTGGATCAACTATACCGCCTGTCATCTATGGGTAGGCTGACAATGGAATTCCTGCAAGTAAAACTGACCCCTAGCAGGGAGGAGTTCCTAGACTTGATTCAGCCGCCCAGAGCAAAGAAGTTATATATCCAACTAAGGTATGGTTGTCTCCCGATTGGGGAATTGACTTGCAAGTGGACGGGAAGAGGTGCGGGGGTTTGTCCCGTCTGTAATAAAACCAAAGAAGACCTTGCTCATGTTTTATTTTTCTGCTCCGCTTATAACAAAATACGCAGAGCTTGGCTTGTGCCATTGTGCAGAAATTTGGGATTAAAGCACTGTGCACAAGCCTGCAGGATTTTACGCTATGACACTTCCCCCCCAATTGTATTCTCTGTTTCCCGTTTTTTATATGGTATGTGGAGAAGAAGGTCAGCCCTGATAAACTAATCAACTATTTACTTTTAATACAAATGGAATTTTATTGTTCGTTGCTGCCACTTTGATAACTATTGTTTAATAACTTTTTATACCGAATTATTTATGTATTTTATGTATATGTACATATTTTATCTGTGCTTTTATGGTCACCGACCGAAATAAAGCTATCAAAGTGAAGTGAAGTTAAGGCTTTCTGAACTCAGAAAGTAAAGATATGTCTTTTAGTATAGATGATTTTTATATTATGTGTTTGAAAATGCCACTTTTAGAAAGTCGAAACATTGAAAAAACCTGGCTACTGTTTCGTGGTACTGCTATTTAATTTAAACAGACACACAAAAAGAACCAATGTTTAAATCCCCTTCGATCTGGTTATTTATTTAACCTTTTCTTTTGCATATCAAAAACGCTTTTGAATTATTTTATAAGCATCTGCATGTAAAGGAAACACTATTGGTTTCAAAACAAATGGACAAAGTTATACAAATGCACAAAAAACAATAATGTGACAAAAATGAGCAACTTTTAAAACAGACAATAATGCACCGATCTCTTTGCACAATAATTTTTTACAACGATCCCTTTAAGACGTTAGCATTTGAACAAAAAGGGAAGTAAAACACAAAAGGTGCCACTGGGGGTCTCGTAACTAGTTAGCATGGAGGAGTCTCTTTATCGATTCTGTGGGTGGTGGTGCATGGCCGTTCTTAGTTGGTGGAGTGATTTGTCAGGTTAATTCCGATAACGAACAAGACTCCTCCATGCTAACTAGTTACGCGACCCCCAGTGGCACCTTTTGTGTTTTACGCCCTTTTTGGACAAATTGTTAAAATCTTAAAGGGTTGTTGCAAATGTGTACTAATTGTGCAAAGAGATTGGCTCCTTTTGTGGTTTACGCCCCTTTTTGTTCAAATGCTAAAGTCTTAAAAGGATCGTTGTAAAAAAGAATTGTGCAAAGAGATTGGTGCATTATTGTCTGTTTTAAATGTTGTACATTTTGTCACATTATTGTTTTTTGTGTATTTGTATAACAATGTCCATCTGTTTTGAAACAAATAGTGTTTCCTTTACATTTAGACGCTTATAAAATAATTCAAAAGCATTTTTGATATGCAATAGAAAAGGTTAAATAAATAACCAGATCCAAGGGGATTTAAACATTGGTTCTTTTTGTGTGTCTGTCTAAATTAAATAGCAGTACCACGAAACAGTTGCCAGGTTTTTCAGTGTTTCTACTTAAAAAAGCCCTACCTCGCTATGGTCCTAGAGCTTAACTTCCTTTAATATATAACTTTTAGAAAGTCAACATTTTTTTGCTTAACCATCCTTTGTGCCTCTGCCTTTTGTGTATTCCCTGTCTGGGTTTAGAGTGACAGGAGAAGGAGATTTGCATTCACACTAGACAGACATAAGGGGGGTTGAGGTGTGTCCTGCCTTTCCTGGGTGACACTTAGCCAGGCTGGATAGACCTGCCCGCATTTAGAGGTCTGAAGGAAGTTATAATTAGGGCTCCCTGTTTTCTGTTTTCACAGATTTTTACAGATAAATACAGACAGAAAACAATGTGTTTTCTGCCTGCATTTATTTTTAAAAGTGGATAAATAAAGAAAATTATGCTTCTTTTAAGTGACTCTACGTGCTGTCTTTCATGAATTATAGGTCAGAAGCTGAGCAGATGAATAGCATGAGAAATTATAAAACAGGATGACATTTCTTTAAATAACTAAATAACATCAAATGTCAACAAACGTTTAAGATGTAATGCTAGCATTTACCAGTGAATGTATTGTTATGTAATATTTGACAGCTTAAATTACTAAAACATGACGACGTTGAAGTATGAGTGCGCATCTATCAGTTCAATAAATATGGAAATGTACAGTTTTACAACTTCATCTATACGCAAAACACAAAATAAATATGGATAAATACAGCTAAAATGGGCAAAAAAGAAATATAGATAAATATAGACAGAAATGTTTAAAAAATAAACACCATAAAACCGGAAGCCCTAGTTATAAGTTGCACTGAATGGACAGTGGCTGCCTTCCACAAAGCTGTTTCCACCCCCTGTCGTGAACCTGACCTGAGCCTGGGTGAACTGGTTTATGTGTGCCAGAGGAAATGTTTTGTACTAACTTCAAAGGAAAATGTGGTATAAATATTGAGACCCTGACCGTAGAACTTTAGATTACTGCTGGACTAAGGATCCTGCCAGGAGAAAGAGCTGGAAAAGCTTCGCTGTTGTGCTTTGTTGGTTTGGCCTGCAGTTGCTGCTTCTGTCTTGGGCAGGGAAAGGACTGGACTGTTCTTTCTGTATGCTAAGTATCTCCAAGGCCTTGATGTAGAGCTTGCCTCCTGCTGGAAGTTTCAGGGAAATCAAAGACTTCAACCTCTTCTAGGTGCTGGCATCTGGAACTGGATGTTTCAGCTGCCACAGAGGAGAAGATAATCCAACGCCATCAATGAAGCCGCTGCCGGCTCGAATACCTGCAGGCACCGCAGATGGCACCGCCGCACTTCGCACCACTGAGCCACTGCTTGTACCGATCTGTGGGCACCGCACAACCTCACTTCATACCACCACCCTGGTATCCCTGACAACTCTACGACACCGTCATCAATGCCGCTGCCTGCACCATGACCTGTGGACACCACTCATGGAGAACCTGGAGAACTGTCCCGCTAAACACGGAGTACCTGGTCTCACCAACGATGCTGCTCTAAGCTGAAACTGACGCCAATGCCTGCACCGTGGTTTGAGGGCAAGGCTCGTCAGTTACACAACACACTGCCCCCTACCACACTGCAGCCTTGGCCCACCAGCCCCAGCACCATTGTTTACTGATCGTCAACTAATGTGGCTGCACGCACCCCGACCTTTGGTCCCCGCACACTGCATTACCCCGTCTCATTCTGCAGCCTTGGGTCTACTGACGACAGCGCTTCAGCAACACCTCTGCCGTTGCTTACACTGTGACCTGTTAGCACTGCAACGTGCACTGCCCCACTTCGCACCACAGGCCTGGTCTCACTGATCCCTCTGACCGTCTCTCGAGGGCACCGCACATCGCACCGTTCCACTTCACACTGCAGCCCTGACACCGGTGCTCCTGACTTCAAACCTGCGGAGTTCAACCTACAATGCATGTGACTTGAAGGGCCAGACAACTCCTGCAACAACTTCCAGACCAGACGCCGCTCCTCCGGAGCTGACAGCAAGGTTCGATGCCCTGCATCTCCAAAGGTACTGTTTTATGGGTCTCCCTGACACCGTAGCTGGCCCACAATGCTGTGATAGCCTGGACAGATCTATCGATCTTCAAAGAACTGTTTTTAAAGTTTCTTTCTGCTTGCTTGGTATTTGAATCACTGTATGTTAGATGTTTATTGTTTAGGTCTTGTTTCACACAGATAAATATTACACATTGCCTGTGAGATAAACCTGACTGCTTTTGCCAAACTATTAAGGGGGTGAACAGGTGTTATTTTAGACGTACAATCCCCTTATCCTGACTAGAGGGGTGGATTTTGCCGGCTGAGGTGCATACCCTAGACAGCCAGAAAACCCATTTCTCACACTATTAATCCCAAACAGCATTGGGTGTGATCCCATGATGAAGTGCATCATTGGAAACTTGGAAGCCTCAGGAGTGAGAATTAAATCCACGTTGGCCATAGATAAACATCATTTAGCTGTTGCCTGGGGTAACCATGGTTTAACCTTTTGATGTTATTAGAGTAAATAGTGCATGGTGCTAGTCCTGCTACCCACAGCATTTTGGTAAATTGATATGCATGTGTCCATCGCAACAAGGAAGGAGCTCCTTTCTATTGTATAAACTCTGAGCAGGCTCTAACAACCGATCAATAAGCACTATACTGCACTTCACCACGCGCACGTCTGACGCTCGCACTGACAATTTTAACCACTGTACAGCATTTTTTAGCATGTGTTTTATCGATTTTAATGGTGTACAATAGTAGTCCTACTGCTTATTTTAAAATGTTGCAATGGTTTTTAGTAACTATGCAAATAAATAATAAACTTGAAACTTGAAACTCATGTGTCCATACAAAGCGCAGCACATTAGGATTTCTGGACAAAATTATTTGTCACTTAAAGAACTTTTACTTCTCCCTAACAGGGCAGCTTGTTTTCTTTGGCCTCTTTGACTTGAACATCAACCAGCTTACACTTGGAGTTACTATAAAAGCTCACTGTATCTTTTAGGGTTTCCTGTAGGATTCAAGAGAGCCTTGTAGAAATGGAATCAAAGCCAATTGATCCAATCAGTTGGGTGCTAAATACCGAGCTTTCTGTAAGCAGAGAAGCAAAAGTTAATTCGAATGTCCATCCATTTCCATGTATTTCTGCAAATGATTTTGAGTTTCCCAGTTAACAAAAGTATCGCCATGTATTAGATAAGATAATGAAATACAAAAGGAGGATCTAAAGAAAGGTCAACCAAACGAGCCACGGGTGTTGGAAGTGTGCCCGGGTACCGGATGTTCCAGTATCACCTCCGCCATCTTGCCCCTCACAGTACTCACTCTATCATGCAGGATTGTGAAATGTAAGATATGGCTCGGTGCACTGAGGGTCCTCAATCAGTAGTAGTATTGCTGTCTCAACTGTCTTTCTTGTCATAATCCAACATCATACAGTTAGGTGTGTGACGAGAAGAAACGGAGATAAAAAAGTAGCTGGTGAGTAATCATGGCTCTGCCACCTCTACTGCTTGTTTGCTAAAATCCCGCATCACAGACAAAGGATTGCAACAAGGAAAACGTGGATTTAGGAAAATGAAGATTACTGGTATGCATTGCCCCCAAGCCTGTCTTCCTTGTTACAGTCCTAAATCGTAGAATAAGACTGTGGCAAACAATGTTTGTTCCAGAGCCAATGGCTGCTGTCAGCATGTAATCACGGATGTGTCAGCTCGCCTACCTTTCCTGTCACTGTCCCAGGTAACAGTGTAAAGACTGTGATAAGGAAACTTTGCGATACGGAAACTTTGGACTCCGATTAACGACGAATGCGGGGAAGTAATTATCGCTTTGCCACCACGTCTCCTTCCTTGTCGCAGTCCCATATCAAAAGGTAAGGCTTGCGGCAAGGAAACTTGGACTTGTGGTAATGAAGATTACTGGTATGCATTCACACCATTGCCACTCCATCTGTCTTCCACGTCACAGTCCAAAGTTTTTGAGTATGGATTGTGACAAGGAAGACTTGGACGCAGGCTATTGACACCCTGCAACAGAGCTTAAGATGAAAGGAAAAACAATAGTCTCAAAGTAATGAATGTTACCAGTGAGTTAGCACAGCATTCCTGAACACGTCATTGGTGAGAGGAAGCATGCATAGCCATAGGCTGGGAATTCTGGCCTCAGTTCAGTGGCGCAAAGTCCCTCAGCATCGATACATGTTTGTGAACACCATACGAATGCGCGTTGCCCATTTCTGAGGATTCCACTTGAAAGCCACTTCAAAAGCTGATCAAAGGCTGTAATTACCCTGAAATGTCTGCGCAATTTCCTTTTCTTCTAGTGTTTTTATTTCTGAAGCGCTTCTGATTGCAGTTCAATTTTGTCCATGTATCCTCCATGCCGGAATCAGTCAGTTATCAAAAATGCTTTGTCTTTTTTGACACTTCTGATTTTATTTGCTTAGAAATCCATTTCATTAATGTTTACCACTCAGGCTGCATTGCAATTACCGCTAATAATTACTACCTGAAGAGGCTCATTTTGCACTGTGCTCCAGATGCTGCAATGGAAACATAATTGCAGTGCAATTATACTTTTTCTACTGTGTTGAGCTCTCTTTTTCCTTCTAATGTTCAGACCAGGTTTGAACTGTACATTTAAGAGCACAATTGATGTAAAATATGTTTTGTAATATTAGCTTTTCTTGTGTCACGCAGAACGCATAGATTGGATTTGGATGCGGATTTATAAAGCGCGTAGCTACCCTCGGGCGTCCCAGCGCTGTTTAGTCAACCTATTGATCTGGCGGGAGGGGAGGAGGAATGGAGAGTTATGGGAAGAGCCATGTTTTTAGTAACCTCCGAAAGGCAAGTAGGTTGTTTTCTCCTCGGATGGGGAGTGGAAGGGAATTCCACAGTTTTGGAGCATTGTAGGAGAACAGTCGCCCCCCGGAGCGGGCCTTTTTTATTCTTGGGACGCTGGCCAGGGAGAGGGAGTCTGACCTGAGTTTTCTGTTAGACTGATGAGGTTTGACGAGGGATCTCAGGATCGGCGGGCCTCTCCCTTGCATTATTCTATGAGAAATGCATAGGGTCTTAAAGGTAATCCTTTCCTTAATAGGGAGCCAGTGTAGGTTTTTGAGGGCCGGATTGGCGGAGCATCTGGATGTGGTTCCGGTTAGGATTCTGGCAGCCGCATTTTGGGCGTGTTGAAGTCTGTTAATAACCGATGCCGAGGCCCCTAGGTAAAGGACGTTACCGTAATCAAGTCTGGAATTCACCAGCCCCTGTATGAGCAATTTCCTGGACTGGAAGGGGATTAAATGGAGGATCTTCCGTGCTGTTTGGATGAGACCGAAACATATGCCTGAGGTTTTTCTAGCCTGGGCTTTAAAATTGAGCTCTTGGTCCAACCAGATCCCAAGGCTCTTGACTTCTGATTTAGGGGTAGGAGGTGATCCCATGCAGTGTGGCCAGGAGAGGGAAGGAGGGAGTTTGCGAGGGTTTCCCAAGAGGAGGATCTCGGTCTTCTCTCCGTTCAATTTCAGGCGTGATTCGCACATCCAGTGGAAGATGTTCTCCAAACAAGCTGCTAGGTTACCGAGGCTTTTGCTCAATTGGTTAAGAGACACCACCAATTGGGTGTCATCGGCGTACATGACTGTTTTTATGCCGAATGGGGCTATAATGTCCTCAAGGGGGGCCATATATACGTTAAAAAGTGTGGGGCTCAGGGAGGAGCCCTGGGGGACCCCACACTGTAGTGGGAGAGCTCTGGACGTGACTGTGCCATCGGATACCTGAAAGGTTCTGCCTTCGATGAACGATTTGATCCAGGACAGGGCGGTGCCTGAGACTCCAACCAGACTGAGCCGGTGGATGAGGGTGGTATGATCCACCGTGTCGAACGCGGCACTCAGATCAAGGAGGATCACTGCCACTGATCCTCCTGCGTCTATGATGGTTCTTGCCTCCTCGACCACAGCTAGTAGTGCGGTGTCTGTTCCTTGTCCAGGTCTAAACCCTGTCTGGGATTGACGGAGTAGATTATTGGTTTCCAAGAAGAGTGATAGTTGGTGATTAACAATTCGCTCAGCCACTTTGCTAATGGCCGGGAGGAGAGAAATGGGTCTATAATTGGATAGGTCCGTTGGGTCGAGGTGGGGTTTTTTAAGAAGTGCCCTGACTGTAGCTTTCTTCCAGTTTGCTGGAACAATGCCCAGTGCTAGGGAAGCGTTAATCAGGTCGGTGAGTGGAGGAGCCACAGTGGAAGCGACCAGTTTTAATTTACTCATAGGGGCTGGATCTGATGGAGCCCCGCTCTTCACGGATTGTAAGGTGGTCAGGAAAAGTTCTGTGGTGATCTGAGCGAATGTTTGGAGGCGTGGAGCATCTGCGTGAGGGGGGGGTAGAGGAAAGTTGGGTGGTGATGGGAGGAGGGAGGGTTTTAAGGATATTATTAATTTTTGTTGCAAAGAACTCAACTAGCTGGTTACATCTCGTGCCCGATTGGTCTGGTGTGGGTGAAGGGTCTGGGGTTTTAGTAAGGAGGCGCACGATGCGGTAGGTTTCTTTGGCAGAGTTAGCTGCGGCCAATATTTTTTTCTCGAAGAAGGTAGCCTGGGTGTTTTTTATACAGATTTTGTAGTACTTCATGGCAGTCCTGTAATAATTTTTGCTTTCAGTCGCCCAGTCCTTTCTCCAAAGGCGCTCGAGCTTTTTGCACTTTTTCCTGAGTTGACGTAGTTCTTGAGTGAACCACGGAGATTTAGGAGTTTTCTTCTTGCTGGGGAGGGTTTTAACAGGCAGGATAGCATCAAGGGATTGATCGATCCAGTCGCGTAGTTGAGCGTCTGCTCTGGAGGGGTCTGGGTCCAGCGCTGGAGTGGTAGAGGCAAGTGTTTGTGCCCATGAGACCGTGTCCAGTTTTTGCCATGGGCGGGATGGTGCTTGGGGAGATAGACTTGGCGGCGTTTCAATCGAATGTTGAAGCTTAAAAGGGATTACAAAATGGTCAGACCAGGGAACAGGTGTGGGAGTATTCACAACTAGTCTTGTGAGGTTGGTGAAAATAGGGTCCAACAAGTGGCCTTTAGAATGGGTAGGTTGGTTGCTTTTCAAGTAGAGATTAAGGGAGGCTAGATCTTCTTTAAGGTCAACGGCGGTTTTGTTTGTAAGGTCGTCAAAATGGAGGTTTAAGTCTCCTAAGACCGTGAAATTGGGGGTAATGCAGGCAAGAGAGGAGATGGATTCCATAAGGGAATTACAGAAAGATCGTTGCTGTCCTGGGGGGCGGTAAACTAATATCCCTGAGAGAGTTGTGTATGGTGGCAGATGTATGGAGAAATAGGCGTTTTCGCAGTCCTGAATTGGGCTGTCCTTAAAATGGCAAGTCAGGTGATCGCGATAGATGATTGCTATCCCACCTCCAATCCCAGCGGGTCTATCCAGGTGTTTGATAAGGTAGCCCGGGGGGAGTGTTTGGATTATGTCTGGATCAGAGTTGGAGTTGATCCAAGTTTCGGTGAGAAAGAGGATCTCGATCTCAGAATCCTGCAGGAGCATGTTGATTTCTGCTTGATGTTTAGGGAGGGATCTGCAATTGAGTAGAGCCATATTGAGCCATCGTGATTTCAGGGGGAGTCGTGGAGTGAGTCTATATGTACAGTTTGTGCAGCAGGAGTGTCCATCTTTTAGGGAGATAACATTCCGACAGTGAGCGGAGGGGCAACCCCTGAGTTTGAGTAGAGTTTCCTGCGAGTATCTCAGGGGAGAGGATGTGGCCGAAGCAGGGATTCTGGGCTCTGGGCTCGGTCTGGCGCGGACGGGTGCAGACGGGCTTGCCTTAGGCGCGCCTTTGGCGCGCAGGCGGCGCTCCCGCTGCGCTCGTCCGCTGCGCTTCCGGCATAAGCACATGGTTTATACGGAGGTGAGTGGGTGTGCCCTGAGAAAGGGGCGTGGCCTCTGTCCTCGCCGGTAATGGCGTCAGGAGGAGTAGTCGGTCGGGCTTCGTGACAGCGTTAGATTGCGCTGTGCTGGCCGATCAGGGGGCGAGCGAGTGCCCGGGAATGCTTAGCAGCGTGGTGAGTCTAAAAACATACAAGTTTAAAGTGACACAGTTTTTAAAATTCTAAAAGAAGCACGATTCAAACTCCCGGCTTCCGCCTCAGGAGATAGGTTGCTTGTGAATTGTGACGCTTGTTGTCAGCGTCTTTTATGCCAACGGCGGGGGGCGCGCCCTGAGAAAGGGGCGTGGCCTCTGTCCTCGCCGGTAATGGCGTCAGGAGGAGTAGTCGGTCGGGCTTCGTGACAGCGTTAGATTGCGCTGTGCTGGCCGATCAGGGGGCGAGCGAGTGCCCGGGAATGCTTAGCAGCGTGGTGAGTCTAAAAACATACAAGTTTAAAGTGACACAGTTTTTAAAATTTCTAAAAGAAGCACGATTCAAACTCCCGGCTTCCGCCTCAGGAGATAGGTTGCTTGTGAATTGTGACGCTTGTTGTCAGCGTCTTTTATGCCAACGGCGGGGGGCGCGCCCTGAGAAAGGGGCGTGGCCTCTGTCCTCGCCGGTAATGGCGTCAGGAGGAGTAGTCGGTCGGGCTTCGTGACAGCGTTAGATTGCGCTGTGCTGGCCGATCAGGGGGCGAGCGAGTGCCCGGGAATGCTTAGCAGCGTGGTGAGTCTAAAAACATACAAGTTTAAAGTGACACAGTTTTTAAACTTCTAAAAGAAGCACGATTCAAACTCCCGGCTTCCGCCTCAGGAGATAGGTTGCTTGTGATACGTTTCAAACTTTGCATTTGTGGAAAGGGCACGTGCACATTTACAATCTTTAGGCCTAGAAAACCGCTTCCTTGAATGGAGTGCTCATTGCTGACATTTGTATGTTACAGGTCATACCTTTAAATCCATTATAATCCACGCCTTTCATCTTTCTGAGATGGACAAATTATGTGCCATTAATTTGGATAATTGGCACAGCTGTTATGCAAAGTGATTTGAAAAGGCAAAACTTCTGTATGAACGCATCATATAACGATTGGTGTTATTACTACAATATATAAGAGCAAGTTTTAAACATCATTACAAATGGAAATGGCAAATACGAAAGATAATATCACTGTCAGCATAATTTAGGGGTTCGATGCAAAACGGAATCCTCATTATATCTGATTGCGCACTACCTGATGACATCAGTGGTGTAACAAAACGTGAGTGGGCCCCTCTGCAAGATATGATGAAGGAGCCCCTCACACTCACATCAGTAGGGTTTGAGGGGGCCCCCTCCGGTATGGGTAAGCGTGGGGTCCCCCGCAGCGCAGGGCTGTGGGGGCCTTTGTTACGCCCCTGGATAACATCTTTTCTAGAAGCTATCACTTTTATTTGGTAACTCGGACTTCATTAACCTACACTTAGCACTCTCGCATACTTACTTATTTTTTAATTCATCGCTTTAAACATATTGTAAAGTTCCACATAACATATATGGAGGATGTGCAGGGTTTCTATTGTTCTTGCAAGACATAACATTTTTTTAGATTATTTTCATAGAGTAGAAGGGTTCAACTATTTATCACATGAAGTGAATGCCCGATTGAACTGAGACCAAAAAGGGGATGCAAGGGTCAGATAATGGGATGGAGAAGCAATGTGTAACATGAATATACTGAACTGTAGACGGGTAGCTGTCAAAAAGGGGATGTTTACTACCGATGAGCTTCAAGTGGTATCACAGAAGAAAATCATGCACAAAAGGCCTCATTACGATGGTGGGCGGTGACACCGTTTGCGGTCTCGGGTTCTGACCGACCTCTGGTCGGCGGTCCGGACACCGCTATTACAATGCAACCGCATACGGTCCGATAGCATACTCCCATTTCTCTATGGAAGCTTGTGCTACAGTCGTAAACCATAGTTACAAAAAACGGGGTAAACCCAATAAAGCCACTGGAACCTGGGTAGAGAACAGTACAGAAGAGAAATGGTCCCAGTAGAGCAATTCTTAAGAACAAAACAAACTTACAAAGTAATACATTAATACACTATGGATATGTATGGAACAATGTTATTTAATCACATTGAACATGATTGCTTGTAAATCAGCAAATGACTCAGCATCAATGACTCCAAAAGTAGGACCAAAACAGTGCCCAACTTGGGGGTCGAAACGTCGACTATGTCATTGTTTTACGCCAGTTGGATCAACAGTGCTTTATCACTGTGATGGAATTTTCCAAATCATGGCCTTGTATTGCGTATTACTGAAATCTGTGGCTGAGAAAAGCCATGCTTCATTGTAAATATTGATGTGATAAATATAATGTCACTATTTTCCCTCTACACTTCACTCACTTGATGTACAATACCTTCTCCTTTTCTTTCTCCCCTTTACTTGGGGCACTGTTTTGGTACTACTTTTGGACCATTTCTCTTCTGTACTGCAGTCGTAAACCGGCCGCAGCATAAGTCCCTATAGAGAAATGAGAGGTTCTGTTAATCCCTGCACCGCATAGCAGGCACCTCAAGTTGCCCGTCACACTCTGCAGGGATTAAAAGGGGGGCAGCACAGCTGACCCCTCTGCCCCCAACCAGAGGCGGTGGAGGAATAGGGACTGCTAGGGGCCCCCAAAGTTGCTTTTCGACAGCCTTTCCATGTCAGAAAGACCGACATGGAAAGCCTACTAGAAACCAACATCGTAATCCAGACGGCGGAAACACCGTCCTTAGAGATTACAGTGAGGCCTCCAACTGGCCAACAGGCTCTTTGAGCCCCTTGGAATCCAGCCGGAATGACCGTCCAGTTTCACTTTTGACCACCAGCACTGTAATTCGGCGGTCGAAAATGAAACCTATGATTTTGGTCAGAAAGCCTCCGACCTTTCCGACTTACATCATGATAGGGCCCTTAGTGTTTATGATGTCATCTGGAGCCTCCCAAGATTTAAAATACTTATTAGTTACATCATTCCATCTACAATTTTGTATTATGTTTGGGTACCAACAATGATAATCATCTAAAACACAATTTTCTTTCTTTTTGTTGAGGGAAATTTAAAATAGTAGATCACTATTTCTTGACAAAGACATGCTTTTTAAAATGTATATGAATTTCTGCCCTCTAGCTGTTATGTGCTCACTCTTTTTTGTGAAGAATTTTTCAGGTTTTGATTGACAGCACAGGCATCTTCAAGACCACTTGTTTCCAATATTCAGAGGCTGGGCTTTAAATGAGCCACTTTCTGTGACTGATTTGACATTTTGTTAACCACATCTTGGATCATCTCAGAGGAATATTTCTCATTCACTGTTGATCCTTTGTCTGTATTGTCCTCTTCCTAGAAAGCAGTTCCAGAACAACATATGAGGGACTATTTTGATTCCTAAAGGTAGACTCAATCATCACACAAACATGTGTATTTCAAACAGACATTGTGCACAGGAAGCAATAATTTTACATAATTGGTTTCCAGTGCAGTAAGCTTCTATTATAAGTTTTGTCAGGGCTCGATATTTCGAGTTACACCATAAAATGGCCATCCAATTGCTACTGTGTTTTCATACATGATGTGGCCTGACCTTAAAATAATGGTCTTGATGTCTATCCAGGCCTAGGCTTCTGCTTCACACCATACTCTTTTCTACCATGGCTCTTGGCGGTCCCCATAACTGCTATGCACTGTCTAAATGTCACAACCTCTCTGTGGCTCAGGGTCCCAGCTTCTGGTCTTCCCTGCTCTCATAACCATGGACCATGGTAATCATAGCTTATATTATGCCTCACCAGCCCTTGTCTGTTCCTAGGACATGTTATCCAACCAACTCATTCCTTTTCAATGTTTTATGCCAGACAGCTCCTCTGATGTGCTCACTGGGCCATTCATTTCTTTTCCACGCTGAAGGCCAGGCAGCCCCTAAGATGTGCTTGCATGGCCTGTTATTTATTTTTAAGGCTGAGTGCTAGATAGTCCCTGTGCAGAACTTGATGGACCCCTCATTTAGTCTACTCTACAGAGCACCCAGTAGCCACCTTGTTTTTTATGTTCATCAAAAGATTATATAGCTCCAATGCATATTTTGGGGTGACATTGGCAATGCAGCATCTCTCAACTACCACCTCAATCATTAGCAGCACCACCAACAACATTTCTACCAACACCAGCATTGCCATCAGTGCCAGCATTGCAAACATCACCACTATTATCACTACCACCCTTACCACCACCACCAATCTCCATTACTAATACCACCACCATTCCACCACCATTACCATCATATCCGTTACTACCAACACACTTACCATCAAAAGTATCCTCATTATAACCATTAAACTATCAATACTAGGACTACCAACATTATTAACATTGGCAAACATATTCCACAGTGATAAAGCATTTTCACAATACTCTGGCAACCTTGCCTTATGTTCTGAGGTTATCACTGCAAGTAATTCTGCATTGGGTGGCCAGTGATGTAAACTTGTTTGATGTGGTCACTATTACTCGGGATGATTTGCATTGAACATTTATAGCTTTTATTAAAGAAAATGTTAAAGACCCCTTATCTAAACAATATGAATATCACAAAGTCAAAGGGAAGATGGCTTAAACATCTAAAAATATGTTAAAATGTATATTTATTCAGATTCTCATTTTTTATGGGTAGTTATAGAGGACCACTGCTTTAATCACTCAATGTTATAGATCGCTAATAATTTTTTTATGCATTTTGTTCCTGACTGAGTCCTTAGGATTAAATCTACCAAACAGCAATCCAACTGAGGAGCTTTCTAACTACTGCTTTTATACAGTTCCATTTCAAACAATAGAGGTTGTATATTAATATTAATCATGAATGAAACACAATTTGATTTCTCACATGGTGCTCACAACAAAAGTAACTGGTGGCAATTTAGGTGAATACGGATGAATGGAAGGCTGAACTGCCTCTACCAGAATTCACACGTGCAGCCTTCAAGCTGAGGAAGGTTCACTACAGCAAGTGTGCGAAGCCTGTGATATACACATCTTCGTAAGTTATTCCTATGGAGTTTTGGACGCTTCGAGGAGGACTCGAGTGTGATTTTCTTGCCTATGCCAAGCACAATCTTTGCTGCAATGTAAGTTTCAGTGTGGAACATAGCTGGAAGTTCTCAAAGATAGCCCTTCGCAGACATGACAATGATGTGACGAATCAAACATTAGGAGAACAAGAAATAGGCAGAGATAGGTTCTGATGTAGAATGTTTTTTCTATAAAGTAAACCACAAAATTATATATATATAGCCATTCCATCTTGATAACCCATGAGAAAAGATCCCATCTGTGTACCCTTGAAAGCTGAATGACAATATAAAATTGCAACTGACTATTCATAAGGATTTGCCTTTTAACCACATAGACTATATAAGTTAATTATCACCACTTACTATCCAAGCAACAGTTCCTATATTGCAGCAATACTTTATATGAATAGATGTTTATCCACGGAGTTAAATACACAATTTTATTTTTCCCCTATCTTAAGGAAAAATTGTTTCTTCTTGCAGATTACAATTGCTTTATGTTTAACCTTTTTATATTCACGTCACGATAGTACTTCAGCACTTCATACTAAAATAGATCCAATGATCTTTTTGTAAAGACACATATGTTCAGCACACAATGTCAGAGAGGATTCATCCTCAGTATCACAGAGTAATGTAACTATAAGAGTCTGTGCATACCATAGTGATCATAGGCATGTTTGATAGATGGAATTTGTATATGGACTCTACCTGCACACACTGGGGAAATATGGATATAGGTGTTAGACATGAATTGCCTATTAGACATATTATATGATAACACAATGGATGCATGTCACACCTTAGAACAATAATAATATATTTATTTATTTGTTTGTTTTTAAATCCATGTATTTTACAATGGATTTCCTCGGTATCATCACATGTACTAAATATTTCTTCGATGTCTATGAATTTTAACGTCATGTGATGTTCACGTCATTAGCACTGTCACTTAAAAAATGCCCATAAGTCCAAACCACCATGTCATGTGAACAAGACTCGCGTGAGCCGAAACGCCTTATGACGACTTTGGAGTAAAAATATATTTTTTGCACTTATCTTGGGTTCGTGTCCGTTCTTGCAGCCATCCACCTGATAGATATATATTTGGATTTTGCTTTCAGAAGCATTTATGAGTCAGTCTGTAATATACTATATAAATGTATAGAAAGCTTATGCTTGAGTTGTGGTTCTCAAGCAGCTCATCTCTTAAATAACTGGGAACAAATGTAGTCTTCAATTCAACACGCTTGTATGTGGGGATTACTACGCAGTCACAATTGTTTAGTGAGATGCAAAATGGCAATTAACATTCTGATGAGAATTACTGATGGCTGTAAAATGTTAGACGATATCAAGTACCAACATTTCTAAGCAAAAACACTCATGATCCTGAGAATGGCATTCATTCAGCAAAAGTGTCCAGGGTAGTGGAAATGGCATGATGTGCCTTTTGACTCTCCAACTACTTCACAAGTTATGAATGGCATCGCCTTAGCCTCAATTATATTACCAGAAACCTTGTTGATGACCATTGACCTTGATGGTATTTCTAATAGGGTTTTTTTGAAAGGCATACATGGGCCTTTCAACCTTCCCATTGTAAATGCATTGGGGCAGATGTGTTTGTAAAGGCTGATAAATCTGTCCGTTTGAAGACTCATGCGCCCATTAGGTCACAACTACTGAAGCTTTGCCAGGAAAGTTTAAAATGATATGAACATGTTTTAGTGATCACATTTTAAAGACTGAGTTTATAATCTAATTTCATGGGTTAAGGGGAGCTGCTGAGCTAAGGGCAAGACCACAAGCAGAGAATCCAGCAGGGAAATGCCAGTAGGTATGTGTCTGTTCGCTTGGGTTAGGAGAAAGACATTTTTTGGTTAATATTTATTTTAAGTTTCTGCAAACGAAGAGTTAGAACAGTTTAGGTTGCTGGTCCTTTTCGTTACATAGAATAGATCTTGAATGACCTAAAGTAAATTACGTACCATTACATAAAACTCAGTGAAGAAGAAGGCCAGAGATCTATCTTGAATGGGAACAATACTGGGAAGATGTATGAGACCTGATTGTGTCTGCAATAATAGTAATTGAGCTGGAAATACAATCTCCTTTATGTTTTACAAAACTCTTTAAAAGATGCTTTATTTGGTCATGGAGTTTAGGTCATGTCAGAAACGAGATGAACATATATTTGATAGTTCCTGTCCCAAATCACAAGACCAATGAATATGTCCAGGAGAACTAGGTCAGACTTGCTTGCCTAGTGAGTGATCGTGAGTAAATATGACAACATGGTGGCCTCAGGTTATCAATAATGAGAATTAGGAAATAAATTAACCAGGATCTGGTGGTAAAGCTGGCTTTAGTCTGAAAGGTCAGCTCATTGATTTTTAATAGCTGACCACACATTGGCAAGCAGTGCCTTAGAGGAATTCGTAATATTTTTCAGAGGAGAGTCAGCACTGTATACTTGGAGCAAGGATAGCATCCAGTTATTAGGAACAGCATGTTATGGTGGGAGAGTCATAGAAGTAATTATGTATTATATATGTAGTAGGTGGAACTGGTGTTTATAAAGCTACCACATCACTCACTCCTACATGCTATGCCTGTCAATATCTCAGAACATATTCTGAACTTGATCAATAGTGCTGTGTATCTAAACAGGAGTACGGGGGGGTTTACTCTTCAACATCAATGAGGATAAGCGACCTAGGTACATTTATTGGAACAGCTTTGTTGAACAGGAGAAATGCTTCACGGCTTAAGTATTTTACATGTGTATATCAATATATCACATTACATGTGTATCAGCTTCCCATATAGTTTTTATCTCACTATGGTTACTCCATTTTGTTACGTATAAATACAACTGGAAAGAGACATCCCAATTACTACAAATACCTACTAATCCAATACATAAGCACAGTGCCTAGCCTCTGATGTTGGGTGAACCATGCTCTACTTAATATTATGATCCATATTGTACATTCTTCCAGACTGAAAATGAGGAATCAGATGGCAGATTTTATATTCTGCAATGAAGGGACTTAACCTTTATTAAGTGTAAGTCCATGTCAGAAGTTCTGTAAAATGAATATCTATTTGAGTCTGTAGAGTAACAATTTAAGTTTTATGGCATTGCTCAGTGAATATAAGTGCCGTTTAATTTAATTTAATGTTTTGCTAGTTATGTTCTGGCTACAGTTTTATTAAGGTGTTAGATAATATTGTATTAAGTAGTGAGTTAATGCTCTAGCACTTTGCTCTGATGGGTACCTAATTTGCTATAATCCTGAAAAAATCATTTGGAGATAGTGCGTTGAGAACGGTCAAGGTATTGGTTATTTAATGAATAAATAAACATTCATTACTATCATATATATGTATATCTCAGGAGTAGCTTCAGACGTCCTTCCACCGAACGAGATAAAGCAAGGAACGGCACACCTGGAGAATGTACAAGTTTTTATTGTACACAAACAGCAAGACGACGCGTTTCGGCGTTAAGCCTTTTTCGAGTGAAGTAAAATTGGCAAATTCCTCTAGAAATAGACACCATTGTTTTCAGAGTAACAGAAAAACATTGGAAAACATAGAAGACATACTCTCAAAGTATACGGAGCTTCGGTTTTTCAACAATAAAGTTCAACAGTAGATTCAATTTTTTCATGATCTTTGGTAAAAGTCATAATTATCAGCATTGACCAAAATTAATTGTTAGTATAATTAAATCGTGCACAATTGAATTTGTAAATAAATTTTTTTTTTCATATTGTCATATACAATAAAATTTTTGGTCGGATAAGTGGCCACTCCATTAGTATATCTGAAGTTGGTCATAAATGCTTTAGATAAACCATAATAATAATCCTGAATGCCCGTATATAATATGCGGGACAGATTGAATTACGGACACTGCTCTGCCATACTCGTGATAAAATGTCGTATGTGATAATTGTTACCCTCTCAACAGAATTACGATCTACAGGAATGGGACCGCTCCGTTAGTGTGTTTAAGTTTCACCATATGTCATCTATGCAGACGTAGATGCCATGGATAGGCAGCATTGACAGACCTGGATAACCGTGTGCAATATACATAACAGATTTTAAAATAAGGACCACACTCTGCTATGTTAATGATAAAATACCGTATATGTGAGTATACATGAATCCAATCTGTGATTTATGCCAGCAATGGTTGGACATTCTTAGAGAATAGCAGCGCGACATACCACAATTATGCATGTCCAAAAAAGCGAATTATAGGTAATGTACCATAATAATGATGATATATAGAATTTTTTAAATTTTTAAATTTTTAAATTTTGCTGCGCAATATATAATATAATGATTATCAGCATCAACTAAATTATAGGTAATGTACAGATGAAATAATGATCATGGTAATGCTAAGGGGTGATGTACCCTGTCATTTACAGACCGTATATGTGACCAGCTTGGCCATATTGTCACCTGTATGTAGTCTGTCTGCCTACTGATTGTCTTAAATATCCCAGGGGAAAGCCGCTACAAAGTGATGTGCCTACAGTGTGCTGAGTGATATTCGAACTGGTAAAGTGCTAATAGTGCTTTATAAAGTGAAATGGACAGGATATAGCATTGTTATTTGTAATTGAAAAATCCCAATAAAAACACAATTTTGAAAAGAAAATTACATTATTTCTTGTTTGAGAATATTTACTCTTCTAAATGTTTCCTAGTGGTATTCTACAAAGAAAACTAAGGGATAACTCCTGTCCTAATTTCAATTAAAATCAGTGATACAGTGCAAATAATGATAATGAGAAGGAGAACAGGATACAACTGCCATGTCTGATTCAGCCTAAGTGAGTGGCCAATTCTTCACCACTATTGAGACCATTTGGGGTTTTTGTGTTTAAATCAATTATATATCTGGATTCTTTTACTCTCAGATTACGCTCCCGATCTCCTCCCCGGACATGTGGCAAAATTCGGTCAATGCCGAAAAAATGCAAGAGGGTGTTATCACTGTTGTGTTTGTGTGCGAAATGGCGAGCTACTGGGTAGTTACTATCTCGGTTAGTTATTGCACGTAGATGCTGGAAAATGCGTGTTTTCAGTGGCAATTTGGTGCTGCCAATATAGTGATACCCACATGGGCATTCCAAAGCATAGATGGTATAATCACTGTTACAATTGATAATTTTGGTGATCTTCTTAGTTACCCCAGTTTTGGTTTTGTACTTGGTACGATTCACGCCATTTTTGCATGCCTTACATGATCCACATGTGGTGAATCCATTGGGGGGATTTAACCAGTTATGGCCCACTGTTTCTTGGGGAAAGCTATGAACCAGAGAATCTTTAAGGGATTTTGCTCTCCTATATGTTATTTTGGGACTGTGCATGGTGATGATTACACTTGAAGCACTGAAGAAAGCTACATGCTGAAACGCGTCTGCTTACAACAAGAGTATTTCAATTACCCCGGGAGTGCCTTATGCGTGCTAGACTTGCATGCACTGGAGCTGTGACATTTAACGTGAGTTCCATCCTCACGAAAGGGCACCCGCCTTAGGAGTTCGGCGACTCAGATGGAACTGGGAGCTGTGATATATATATATATATATATATTGTTTATTTCTGAGAAGAAATATACCCATAATTGGATATATATATACATATATATATATATTCACTGAAAAAACCATAGGTTTCACACATGTTATAGTTAGCGGAAATTTTACTGATAAAAAACCAATGAAATTGCCCCGTTATAGTTAGTGCTGGCAACTATAACTCACGCGACCGCAATCCTCTGCTGATGCTAATACTGTATTTAGACACTTATTTGCCCATGTCTTCTTCCATACATTTTTAGCTATACATATATTACAAATATTTTTTTTTATAAAGACACATATGTAATCAGCAGAAGATTGCGGTCGCGTGAGTTATAGTTGCCAGCACTAACTATAACGGGGCAATTTCATTGGTTTTTTATCAGTAAAATTTCCGCTAACTATAACATGTGTGAAACCTATGGTTTTTTCAGTGAATTTGCAAGGTTTTTTAAATGCTAATTCCTAACTATAACGTGTGTGAAACCTATGGTTTTTTCAGTGAATTTGTACGGTTTTTTAAATGCTAAGTTACTTTACGCCATTCGAGGCGTGCGCGCCCACTTAACGCAGTGCGTTCCGTGCACGGTTTTTATCAACTTTAATAAGCCCTGTACATTTGGTGGCCTTCGGCCACCAAAAGCACAGGGGGTGGGGTCAATGTGGATAGTGTTTTTTTTATTTCGATTTTATAATTTCATGTTGCCAAAATATAGTTTTTTTACTGATGTAATAAGCCATGTACATTAGGTGGCCGACGGCCACCAAAAGCACAGGGGGTGGGGTAAGTGTGGATAGTGTTTTTTTTATTTCTATTTTTTACCGTACGCTTACGGTAAGCGTACGGTAAGCGTACTCGGCGAAATTGCCGAAAAAAAAATAAAACCGTTTTTGCTCTTGGGGGATGTTTGGGGACTCCCTCAACATGACTATGTGGGAGGGAGTTGTCAAAACAGCCCCGTAACATGTTTTTGGGCATCATGTTTGATAAATAACACTCAGTGCGAGAGACAAAATGGCGGACGCCGCTTCCTGGTTTCGGCCGATTCGAATGTTTACTAAGATCTAAGAGCCAATCAGAATCGCGCTCGCGCACGCCACCGTACGCGTACGGTAAGCGTACGGTAAGCGTACCGTAAGCGGGCTCAGATATATATATTGATTTAAAGGCTATTTTCTCAGAATATACTGAACAGATTTACACCAAACCTACAAAAGGCACTTCCTTGACCTACGGACTACCTCTCTGCCAAATTTCTAGTAATTCTGTTCAGCCGTTCGGGCTGTAGCTCGTTCTAAAGGTCCTATGGAAAAATGCATGGGAAAAACGCGTTTTGGGACCCCCCTTTTATCTCAGCCCCCGCTTGACGAATCCCCCCGAGACTTTCAGGGTAGGAGCGGAGCGTAGCGCCCCACCTATTTTGAGAAATTCGCGAGGATTCATCGACCGGCGCCAAAGTTATTCAAAATAGAATGTTGCGGATTTCCTATGGAAAAGGGGTCCTAACTATAACTACCTACTGGCGACCGCCAGTAGGTAATATATATATATATATATATATATATATATATATATATATATATATATATATATTCACTGAAAAAACCATAGGTTTCACACACGTTATAGTTAGGAATTAGCATTT
The DNA here is from genome assembly GCF_964204655.1 of Triturus cristatus. Lineage (NCBI taxonomy): Eukaryota > Metazoa > Chordata > Amphibia > Caudata > Salamandridae > Triturus > Triturus cristatus. The sequence continues at coordinate 623,407,978 of NC_140585.1, forward strand.
AAAAAACCTTGCAAATTCAGTGAAAAAACCATAGGTTTCACACATGTTATAGTTAGCTGGACATTTTACTGATAAAAAACCAATGAAATTCCCCCGTTATAGTTAGTGCAGGCAACTATAACTCACGCGACCGCAATCCTCTGCTGATGCTAATACTGTATTTAGACACTTATTTGCCCATGTCTTCTTCCATTAAATTTTAGCTATACATATATTACAAATATTTTTTTTTCATAAAGACACATATGTCATCAGCAGAGGATTGCGGTCGCGTGAGTTATAGTTGCCTGCACTAACTATAACGGGGGAATTTCATTGGTTTTTTATCAGTAAAATGTCCAGCTAACTATAACATGTGTGAAACCTATGGTTTTTTCACTGAATTTGCAAGGTTTTTTAAATGCTAATTCCTAACTATAACGTGTGTGAAACCTATGGTTTTTTCAGTGAATTTGTACGGTTTTTTAAATGCTAAGTTACTTTACGCCATTCGTGGCGTGCGCGCCCACTTAACGCAGTTCGTTCCGTGCGCGCACGGTGCGCTTCGCGCACCGCGCGCCCACTTTACGCAGTTAGTGCCGTGGATGGCCCATGTACGCACGATGCGCTTCGCGCACCGTGCGCACATGGAGGACATATTATGCGCTTCGTTGTGAAAGGTAAGCTTTTAAATTTTTTATTGATATATAAGCAATGCCCAAATGATGCCCTACGGGCACCATTTGCACACGGGGTAGGGAGAGTGTGGATATTTTTTTTTTTTTTTTTTTACCGTATGCGTACGGTAAGCGTAATTGGCGATTTTTCGTAAAAAAATAAAAATGAATTTTTGACCTTGGGGGATCTTTAGGGACACATTAATCAAGGCTAGGTGGTTAGGAGCTGTTTAAACAGTCCCTTTGTATGTTTTTTCTCTTTGTTTTTCCTCCCCCCCTCAGAGTGCGAGAGAGAAAATGGCGGCCGCCGCTTCCTGGTTTCGAACGATTCGAATGTTTACTAAGATCGAACAGCCAATCAGAATCGCGCTCGCGCACGGCACCGTACGCGTACGGTAAGCTTACCGTAAGCGCACCGTAAGCTGGCTCAGATATATATATTGATTTAAATGCTATTTTCTCAGGAACTACTGAACAGATTTACACCAGACCTACAAAAGGCACTTCCTTGACCTGAGGACTACCTCTCTGCCAAATTTCAAGTAACTCTGTTCAGCCGTTCGGGCTGTAGCTGTGTCTAAAGGTCCTATGGAAAAATGAATGGGAAAAACGCGTTTTGGGACCCCCCTTTTATCTCAGCCCCCGCTTGACGAATCCCCCCGAGACTTTCAGGGTAGGAGCGGAGCGGAGCGCCCCACCTATTTTGAAAATTTCGCGAGGATTCGTCGACCGGCGCCAAAGTTATTCCAAATAGAATGTTGCGGATTTCCTATGGAAACAGGGTCCTAACTATAACTATCTACTGGCGACCGCCAGTAGATAATATATATATGTTAATGTTACACAGGATCAGTGACGAATAAGTTTGGTCACTTTTCTTTAAAGGGTACCTGCTGGCTGTGTCCTTCCTGTCTGCTTCTCTACTATACTGCCTTTCTCTGGTGGGCCATGTCATCCACATGCAAGTCAAGTGTACTCAATGGGCCCTATTCACAAAGGAATTTTTGGGGCCATAAACATATGTTTATGGCTGGGATTATCTTAATTTAGGCTGCCACAAATTCACAAGCAGATATGTTTGTGTACAATTTCAAACTCTTTTCCTACATTTTCCCACCCTGGAAATGGTCAGAGATTTACTCCAGCAGAGGGCCAGAGTAACTTCACTTCCAGGATAGGAGTGCGAGTGAATCACCTCCACATTAAGTGGGGTCTAGGAACGGGCTGTATAGATTTGCATTTCCCTTCCATACTGAATTCTACGCTAGGCACCATTTTGCAGAGGGGGAAAAGCACCCCATAGGATGTGTCAAATGACAGTCCCAGAACCTGGTGTGGCTTTCCAGCTATGGAAATGCTTGTGATCAGGAAGACATTCTAAAAGTAAACTCAGGCAGAGATATAAATATCCACCCACACTTTAACAATTCGTTTCAGGAATAAAGTCCGATGTCCTCTTTAGGCTATCATACAACAATGACATAGGTTCTACATATCTGCCAGGCAGTTGCATAATCGCACTTCCGTACAACGCTGGTGAACATCAAACATCGTGGCTCGTTTACAGTACTTTGGATGACAGCATTTAGAAAGTGCCTGGCTGTATGAAGAAATCAAAACCCAGGGTGTAGGCCATGATATCAGATAAAGTGCCACTTTAATGGACTTATAATTTGAGCATCTCTTTTCAAACACCAAGAGCAATGGCTCAGTAGAAGTATGTTCTCAGGGGGTACCAAGTTCAGTAAATTATTAGTGTAACAGTGCAGTTTGCAAATTGTGTCCCTACACTTGGAATGAAATGTATGTGAATAAACACCATTTATTTTTTAGGTGTATATTGACTGTGCTAAAGTCGCTAGATGTTATGTTATGTTAATTAGGCTTTGAAAGCGCACTTTTACCGAACAGTGTCCTGGCGCTGAGCACTGTCTAACTGGTATCCCTCTGCACCTAAACTTATTCTGTGAACAACCACGTTTTCAGCCCCTTACTGAAAGAAAGGAGAACCGTGGAGTTCCTAATATGCATTGGTAGCTTGTTCCAGGCATTAGTGGCACCTAAGATAAAACTCCTGCCACCCCAATTGGCCTTTTTTGCTCTTGGAACAATCACTCGCTTTGCTTCCATGGAGCGCAGCACTCTCCCAAGGATATACCATTGAAGGCGCCTTCTTAGGTATTCCCGGCCACTGCCCATCAGGGACTTAAAAACCATACATAGTGCCTCTAAATTGGGCACATTGTTTTATAGGGAGCCAATTAAGGTGTCGCAAGCCAACCAATACGAACCTTGGTGTGCCCGTTAGCAGCCTTACTGCTGCATTTTGCACCATCTGGAGTCTGTTGAGATGTTTCTTTTGAATATTCAGGTACAGGCTGTAACAGTAGTCCAGACGGGACAGAATGAGGGCTGAGACAGCTGTCCTGAAACTTTCCTCTGATAGGAAGAATGTTATTTTCCTCAGGGTTCTAAGGAGGAAAAAACTTGTCGAAACCAGCCCGCTGACCTGGTCCCCAAACGTCAGTGTGTTGTCCATAATCACCCCCAAGTTCTTGGCTTTCAGCGTAGGGGATGGGGGGTTGCCCATTTCTTTGGGCCACCAGTCTGGCGACCAGAGGTTGGGGTTATTCCCAAAAATAATCACCTCTGTTTTGCCTGCATTAAACTTCAGGAAATTCGCAGATATCCAGCCAGTTACCGCTTTCATACAGTCGTGACATCTTGAGGCCGTTTTGGCTTCTTTACCCCGCTGAAAGGACAGCACAATTTGTGTGTCGTCCACATAAGATGTTAATTGCAGCCCAAAAGATCTTATAAGGGCAGCCAGTGGGCTCACGTATATATTAAAAAGCGTGGGACTGAGGGAAGACCCTTTTTTGTGCACCCCACAGGGAAAGGATAAAAGGCTTTGACCTATCCCCCCCCCCCCAGATCCACCGTTTGTAATCTGTCAGCCAAAAACAATTTCAATAGGTTCCAGGCCTTTCCCTGGACCCCCGCCCTCGATAATCGGCCCATCAATACATCGTGATGGACCGTATTGAAGGCAGTTGACAGATCCAGCATAATTAGGATCGCTGAGCCTCCCTGGTCCACCGCCTCTCGAACCTCCTCCGTGGCTTTAATCAGTGCTAGCTCTGTGCTATGTCCCACGCGGAACCCATACTGAGAGGGATCCAGTGCATTGTTGTTCTTAAAAAACTAACTAAGGTGCACATTAATAGCCTTCTCCATTATTTTTGCCCGTAATGGAAGTCGGGAGATGGGTCTGTAGCTATTCGGATCGCTAGGATCCAGGTTTGTTTTTTTACTCAATGGCAGAATTGAGGCTGTTTTCCATGCTGTTTGATACTGACCTGACTCCAATATGAGATTCAACAAAGGCGTCAGGGTGGCAGCAATGACCTCAGGGGAGTTTTTAATTACTGCTGCCGGACAGAGGCCCAAGGGGGGATCCGGAACGACACCCCATCAGCAGGTTGGTGACCTCCTTGATCTCCAGTGGTGTAAAACTCGCTAAAGTGGGTGCATTGTTGAATGCCTCAGGTTTTAACCCGACTGCCAATTCCTCGACCTCACCCTGCTGATTACTAAAGAAAAAAAAGATGACTTCCACCTTATTCAGAAAAAAAGAGGCTAGTGCATCACAGAGAGCTGGGCTACTGTGGGTAATAGGTTTGGGGGGATTCATAAGATTAGTCATGGTTCTGAAAAGCTACCAATAAGAGGATTTGGCTTCAGTGATCGGTTCAGCAAAATATGCTTTCTTTGCTTCCTGGAGTAATTTTTTATAGATTGTGAGACTTGTTTTATATGCTTCCTTATTAGCAGTGCTATATCCTTTCCTCCAGACCCGCTCCAACCTCTTACAGTCTGTTTTATGCTCCTGCAAATTGTCGGAGAACCAGGGCGCTGAGGGGAGTCCTCGTCTAGGGGTATACAATTTGACCAGGGCCAATTTGCTACAGGCGGCCTCAATCCAATTCACATAGGCCGCCGTAGCCTCCTCTACATTACTGGGGAGACTCGGGCTGTATCTTTCAGGACCTTCTCTAAGTTGGAACTGTCAATATTTTTCCAGGCCCGAATAGCTATCTTCTCCCTGGGCTTAGGTTTACAGGGATTATGTAGGATCTGAGGGATAGAAAAAAGAATAGCGGCATGATCTGTCCAGGGGAGAGGCAGGACCTCCAACAGGGATAGACTGGTGGAATTCGTAAAAATTCCATCCAGGGTGTGCCCGGCCATATGTGTCGGGCCTTCTAGATGTTATGCGATCATATGAAAAAGAGTTTTAAGGCACCCTACTAACAGAGAGGGTTTGGCTCTGCTCACATGCTGATTTGCTTAAGTACAGAAATGGATTGGGCAGAGGCTTTGTGCTTCCGCCGAAAAGAGTGTCATCATTGCACTTTTTGCCTTGTAGGAAATCTTATGTTCAGTACAGCAGGACTGCTTTGGCTTTGATGCCAAGCCAATTATTAAGGTTATATGCATGATTTGTCTGTTATAAAGAGTTACGAAGAAGGAAGAAGGCCTCACTTATTTAGTGTGAAAATAATTTGTTAAAACTGATAGGCCTTTAGGAGTGGATTTTAAAGGCTCTTTGTTAAAGGCTGTGGACAGGCATTGTTACAATGCATCTCACTGATTACTGAAGCATGCAAGGATTTTGGTGTTAATTAGCTGATTTGACAAACCCTGCAGATAAAAGCTTTTTATGGGTAAAATCCTTCTTAGGCCATCTTTAGAAGGGTTGTACATTTGTATTTTGTACATACATGTAATTTTATGTATGCATGCCTGGTAGTTGTCTTCTGGGAAAGCTCATGCTCAATTCAGTAGGCGGAGATTGTTTTGGTAATAAGTTAATTCTAATTTAAAATGATTCATTCATTGGGAAAGGTTATGTCAGATGCAATAGGTCTGAACTGTTTATTAGGAAAAGTTACACGAAAGATAAAAAGGCATGGCTTATTTTTTGTGGAAAGCAAATGTCAAAGCTAATCGATATTTTATATTGACTTGATATTACATTGCGTTGAAGTCTGTAAAAAAGTATTTTGTTACATAGGATATTACAGATTACCATAGTAAGCATGGGTTTGGGCTCTGGTCACCTCCTCTGACAAACCATGAAGTTAGAAGATTTAATCTGTGGTAATCCTTGTTGACTGATATTAGGAGGCTTTGTATATCCCTTTTCCAAAAGGAATTTTGTGCATATGTTTATTTTATTTTATAAATGAACGCCTGATATTTACCCTGTGGAAAAGCTTATGCTCAATAAAGTAGGCCCAAGTTGGTTCAGGGTTTGATCCTGAGGTAACACCACAAGGCATAAAACAGAGATTATTTGCTGAAGAGGTTGTACTTCATAAAATAAAATGACTCTAATTCTCAGTTACCTTACTTCTTCTTGTACTCTCCTTCCATAAAGCCAAACATATGACAGTTCTTTGTCTATGGTACTATTTGCCCTTTGGAACAGGAGTCCATTTGAATTCTAAAGAAATGCAGAACATCTCCACCCAACCAGCCCTGAAACAGCACACAGAAGGCAGAGTCCTATACTCTGAAACACGATAACATAGCATAGCATAATGCAATGTGAAGTACCATAACATAACAACAGCTATGGTACTTAAATGGTCTCTGATAATATTTCATTTTGCCAGTGAAAACATCTCAAATATAGTGTTATTATGCTGGGAACATGGCGGTTGCATGCCGGGCAGCTGCGAGTGCTCTGCGGGCCGATCCCGCAACTTTGACTCGCCTATGTTTTTTGGCACTTACCTGGGCGTCGTGCTTGGTTCCCCAGCTCAATGAGGCCTCTTGGAGTGTTTGATAAATCAGTCAGCCCCCTGGCGGTGACGGGGTCGTCCCACGGTATTCAGTGGAAGGAGGCATCGAGAAGGCTCTGACGCTGCAAATCTGCTGGTGCACATGTGCTCGACAGAGCAAGCACAAGTCAGGGTCCCGGCTGGAGCTTTCCTCAACACGCTCATACATTACAGATGCCTACAGTTGTACCTCCACGCTCACAGTCTCTGCGGGATATCATAGACTTCAGGAGGCTTAATCTAAAGGAGGAGGCCCAGAAGAAGGCTTTGAAACAGGGGGTAAGCCTCCAGCATATGGAGGAAAATGTCTTAAATGCTGGTAAAGTCTCGAGGTACACATTACGTAATAGAAATTTTGAGTGTTTACTCCTAAAGAGCCTCTGTTTGTGCTGGTGGCCCCCGATTTGAAAAAAGCTTTGAAAAAAGGGAAGCGATGTGTGATCGGTGGGGGGGTAGGGGGTGGTAGGTCTGTTCCCTCGCATTATAATCAACTAGGTCTATTGTCTAGGGGGCAGGGGCAGGACATCCTAAATCCAGCAGATTAAAATTACCCCCTCCCTCAAATTTTTCTTTAGAGTTCTACCTGACGTTCAACGAGTAGAGGGGGAAAAAAGGATTTCCCCACTGTACTGAGATGGAGTTGCATGAAGTAACTTTGCCTAGTAGGGACTCTGACATCGAGGAATCTCGGGCCTCAGCTGGGCACCCAGGAGATGTAAGATCTCCAGGGGCCTCTGGTTTAAGGGGTGTCCCTGTCCCCACCAGCAACACGTTTGAAGCCCTGGAATCAAATGGAGGATAAGCCAGAGATTGACTTAGTTCATGAGATTCAGAGGGCACACCGGGATCCATTTAGGAGGAATCTTCAATGGTCCAAGCCAAGGAAGATCTTGGTAAACTTCCTTTTGTACGCAGTCAAGGAGGTAATTTTGAGTGTGGCCCTAAGGGAGGGCCCCTACACTGTCAATGGCTTCTCTCTTACAATCAGAGCAGACATATGCAAGGCAACGGGAGTGGGAGTTGGACAAGCGGATGGAGCACTTTCGGAAGCTGGGGGCAAAAGTACAGCTAAAATTCCCAGCAACTCTTCGCATCATGTGGAACAATTAAATGTACAATTATCACACAGTGGAGGATGTGAATGCACTGATAGACTCCATTAAAGGTAAAAGAGATGCCCTCCGACTGCTTTAGCATTGAATACAGGTGTTTCAGTGTTAGGAAGGGTTGAGGGAGTCTACTGCAGTTATAAAATCATCAGGTCCTGGGGAGCAACTCACAAGGCGACTGTATGCCTTTAAGATTTGGCAGGGTTCTCCCGGGGTGGGGTAAGGGGGGAATTGGGGAGAGAGCGGTGGTGAAGCACGAGGTGTGAAGCAGTGGGTAAAAAAAAATTCCACAATGTCACTGTGCGGGCTTTTTTTCTCTCTAGCGATGGGCTGTTTGTGGTGAGGTTTAAACCAAGAAAAAAATGGATGTGGGTGGTAGTTGTATATGTTTTTTAACCTGGAACGTGAATGGTCTACAGTTCTGAGCCAGGCAGAGAGTGGTTTTGATGTATTTGGAAGAAAGCCAGGCCCGTATAATCATCCTGCAAGAAACACATTTGATTGCAATAGAGAGTTTTAAGGTTTTCACTAGGTATGGATGGATCGAGAGTTTGGTGGTGACTGATCCGGACCAGTGTTGTAAAGGATTTGCGATCTTAATCAGGAAGGGCTCGGGGTAGAGCTTATGTAGTCTAAAATTTATACCAATGGAAGGTGGGTTTTAGCTAGGATGAGATGGTATGGTTTTGAGTTTATATGCACAGGGTATTACGGGCAAAAGGTAGATGACCACCACCATATTGTGGACCTTGAGTTAAGCTGAGCAGACTGTTCAGTTCCCTTGGATCTGGGAGGGATTTTAACACTTTGCTGGAACCTATTCTATTCTAACAGATCGAACCGGAGGGAGTGGGTCTAGCACCAAGGATAAGTCAGGCTCCTAGAAACATGATGCAGGATTTGGGATTGGTGGATGCCTGGAGCTATCTAAAAGGTCAGGAGACAGGATACACCTTTCATAGCAAACAATATGGAGACTTTTCCAGGTTAGACTATTTTCTAGTTGATAGGGTTTTAGCGGTGCATATTAGGGATGTTACCCATCTCCCAGGGCATATTTCGGATCATTCAGCTATTATTTTATCACTACAACCTCCTGGGTATAAGCTGAATCTAAGGTGGACCTTGAAGCGAGCTATCCTTTTTGATAGCGATCTGGCTCTTATATTAAAAAAGGTTTTTTACTGACAACGATGGGTCAGCTCCCCTTGGACTCATGTGGGACACATTTAAAGCCTATATCCGGGGGATACTAATTAGCCAGGGATGCTTAAAGCATAGGGAAGAGAGGGTGGAATTGGTCAACCTAGAGCAGTAGGTTGGGCCACTGGAGACTATTTTACAGATAAAGAATGGTGCAACTGATAGGGGAATATTATTAAATCAGTTATAAGAGGCCCAGTTAAAGTATAAGATTAAGATTGACTCCAAGTACGGGGAAAGGTGGCTGGCTGGATCTATGAGGCACTTTGAGCATGGGGAACGACCTGGGGCCTTGTTGACTTGGAAGGCAAAAGTGGAGAGATCCCAAAACATGATCAAAGAGTTGGTGGTAAGCTCCCTGGGGGGAAGTTTCAAATGAATTTGAGGATATGCAGACATCTGGTCTCTCTATTCTCTGCTTTGTACAGGGAAGATACTTTCCCGGACCCCCATAAACTTAGGGATTGGCTGGGAGACGTGGGCCTCTCTGTGCTGTCAGAGGAAGGGAAAGAGCTTATGGAGGAGCAGATAATTCAAGAGCAAATTAGTGGGTGTCTGTCACATAGCAAGAATGGAAAGGTGGCAGGCCCAGATGCCATTCTGTCTGAAGTGTATAAGCTCTTAAGGGAGGAATTTGTCTCAGTCTAGGAGACGTTGTTCAATTCGATCCATCAGGGGGAGGTACAGAGCCCTGGCTCGTGGAAGGAAACCACGATTGCTTTAATCTGAAAACCAGCAAAGGATCCCAGGAAGGCCGATTCATATCGACCAATATCACTCCTGAATGTGGACTATAAGGTTTATACAAGTATCTTGGCAGGGAGATTGGCTAAGCTTGCTCCTCAACTTATACACGCAGATCAGAAGGGCTTTGTCCCAGGAGGTATATTGATGAGCTTACTGAGCAGCTGATAGGTTGTGTAGATCTCGCTACAACCCAGTAGTTGCACTGGATGCAGCCAAGGCTCTCGAGAGGGTCTGTTGGGCGTACCTGTGGGGTGTTTTGGAGGTACCGGGTTTTAGTCCACATTTATTTTCTCTGTTTCAGGGGCTCTACGAGAAAACAAATGCTAGGATCCTCCTTAATGGCTCACTCACTGAGAATTTCTCAATATCAAGGGGTACTAGGCAGGGCTGCCCCCACTCCCCATTATTGTTTAATATCTATATTGAGCCACTAGCACAGCTCCCGCGCACTGATGGTCAGGTCGCTCCCTTCACATCATCGTAGTTCAACAATAGAATTTCGCTATATGCCGATGGCCTAATAATCTACACCTCAGACCATGTAAGCACTATCCCTAGGGTGGGTTTCCGGTAAAGGAGTTTGGGGCCTTCTCAGGCTATTTAGTGAATAATGCGAAGTCAGAGGTAATGTGTTGGAATACACCAGTCTGGAAAGAGAAAGTGCAAGCTGAGATTAAGTATCTGGGTATCACGATCGTAAACCCTTTGGAGGCTATCCTGAAGTTCAACTTGAAGAGGGTGGCAAAGGAGGTGGACAGTTTACTAACTAGATGGAGGAACCTTCCGCTCACAATATATAGGCGAGCTCAATTTAGTCAAAATGGTGATATTACTTAAACTGACATATTTGTTTAATTGTATTCCTTTAACTTTTCCAGTCTCGGTATTGGATAGGATTCTAGCAAATATAGGAAGCTTCATATGGGCGTCTAGGGGGGCCAGGCTTGCATGGAAAAAGCTACGCCACAGGTCAGAGAAAGGGGGCTTGGCCATCCCAGATTTTCAAGCTTTATTGTATGGCCTTTCAGTTAAATAACTGCAGGATGCTTCTGAGTAAACCAGTGGCCTCAACATGGGGGGCAGTGCTGGGAGAGATGGTAAGGGAGTGTGGTTCTGAAGGATTCTTGTATAAATTCAGGACGAAGAATTTTTTTTAAAAGGTTTGCTTGAAGGTCTTGGAGGCTGTCTCTTCTCCTCTGGCTTGGGGTAAGGAAGAGATTGGATATGGGTTACTACTCAGATTTCTCACCAATTTGGGAGTCCCCGGGCACCCCCGGGTGTCTGAAGGATAGGCTGGAGTTCCCTTGCAGGGGGCTGGGATTAAGGTTTGTGGGGAGCTAGTAACAACTCAGGGCATTCTCCCATAGGATGTTTAGCAGCTAAGACCCAGAACTCCCTTTCTAGAAATATTCGGCTGTCTTCTTGGTTCACTGCCAATTTAGAAGACATAGGTGAAGTGTGGGAGTTCGAGTCACAATTGCAGGATGGCGCTCCGAAGGCTAAAGAGGTGGCTCAGTGGTATTGGAGGCTGCACGAGGCTGAGGATAGAAAATTGAAGGCCACGTACTCAGTCTGGAAAGAAGATATTCATGGGACCGAGACATTAAAAGTCTGGGAAAGATCTTTAAAATTACTTAACTTACTTTCTGGTGGGTCATTGATGAGGTGGTTGGGGATATCCTCTGAACAAATATAATCTTGAGCCCAACTCTGCTCTTAATGGGGGTGGACATTTCTCCCAAAAGATTGCAGGTATGACCACAGCAGGCTTTGCTGTTTTATCTGATGCTTTTGGCTAGGATGGAGATTTGTAAACGATGGACAGACCAGATACCTCCAAGAGTGGGGGACTGGCTTCAAGCAGTCACCTATAATTGTCTAATAGATATGGTCAGTAGAGCTGGAGGGGCCAAGGAAAAGAAAATCTGGGATGACTACCTAAGGTGGCCCGATATGATGGTCGAACAGGTAATCTAATGAGTGGTCCTATGATTACACCTGGGCACAGCCATAAACCATGGATCTGGTCTAGGCTGAGTGGCATGGGGCAGTGATTGTATGCAGCAGGCTATTGGACAGAAAGTCTTTGCAGAAGGCGCCTGACATTGCAGAAATGGTGATATGAGGACAAAAAAAGATAGTGTTATTGATTTTTCAAAAGTGTTTATGAGAGATGTAATATTATTATTAGTTTACAATTTAATATGGATACACAGTTAATAGTATGTTTGGACATATAGTTTAAATAATTATGATTTATGTCTTTAGAATTTCTTTAAATAAAATTTATATGGCAATTTAAAAAAACCTGCTATTAAGACTAAGCTGTGACGCAATGTGCTACTTAAAAATCTGTAATTAACATGTTAGTACATGTACCACAAAAAGCAATGGGTAGATTGGCATACACATTATGTACAGGTCAGGAATCCTATTTCTCTATAGAGTGATCAATTATTTAAGAGGTTAGATAGTTCAAGACTATCTGGCATCGCTGGAAATATTTATATCATGTATAAATATATATATAGCAGCAGAAATGTTCGATGACAACAGGGTGCTCTCAATAGACTCCAAAAACCACAATGCACCACTAGAGTCACACGGTATCAGCCTTAGAGACAAAGTGAGGCAATTAGAGAAACTCATGCATTCAGTGCAAAGCAAGTGGTGGGAGGCCAAGTCCCTTCAAAGGTATTTGGATGTGGGCAGGGTACCTCGCGGACTATGTATCCTTTTAGCCCCCAGCTATGAGAAGCCTGATAAATCTATGATGAAGGAATGGGCAGAAACGAATTTGGAATCATCTAAAAAACTCATCATCATCTTGGCAAAATATGCAGAGACAGACCGAGCCAAAATTCAAGTAGAAATAGAAGCTCTCAATGAGGAGTCGAGTCTAATGAGTCAACAAGATGAAATCAAAAAGCTCAAGGAAGATATGACAAAAAGGCTGAAAAGAGATGAGGAAAAGATAAGAGAAAGAAAGGTGTATAAATTTCATCACGACCGCATGGACTGTGAATGCGGTCGCGTTTTTACATTCGCCAAAAAATATGACAAACTGAAAATTTCCAAATATGGGGGGACAGGAGGCGGGCCCCAGAATGGTCAGACTATTCAAGGCAGATCAAACGAGATGGCATCAAATTCTGAGATCAGCTCAGCCCAAGAAAGTGACACAGAAATTGAAACTAGACAACTAGTGATGTCGCATGTTCCAGCTAGTATTTCATTGGCAGATGAAGTGGATTTTTTAGTCATCGAACGCAGGGACACCCTGCGTCCACGAAATCAAATCAGACAAGCAGGAACTCAACAATTAAGCGCAGGAAAAGACAGCAAGCCCAACGAAAACGTGCAACAGACAAAAATCAAGCAGAAACAAAAGGGACAACCTCGGCGCAATTGGAATCGTTAAATCAACATCAAGCTACCAATAGCCAAACCATCATTAATCTGACGGATGTCACATTAAATGCATCAGAAAAACAATTGTTGACCTTGGGCTTATCTTACTGTCCGGAGAGTTCAATGAACTATGCAGCAACAAGGATTGATTTATATAAAAGCATAAGAAAATTGAAACTCAAAAAACATTTCCTCATGCAAAGGCAAAATAAGGTCCAGCCTACTGACAGTCAGATATCTTTGCCTTGTGATCTGACAGCAACCGATTGGCCTATTCTACAGGTAATACATGAATTGGCCACATAAAGCAACAACTTAACCCAAGGAGAAGAACGACTTGGCAGTCAGACAGTAAAACATAAATGTGCAACTCCTTTCAAACCACGATCTACATTTACTCCCATAACTATTCGGGATTCAATTGATGTATTCAACGAACAGGTCATTTCCAGCATTAAAAAACTTCATCACACAACAATTGCTAAGGCTAAGAGCAAAGGCAATAAACAACAACTACAATATCACCAACTGATGAGCAAACTGAAGGAAAATAAGAATGTAATTATTTGGAATTCCGATAAAGGTGGTAACTTGGTACTTTGGGACAGAAAGGATTACATTGAAGAGGCCATGGCACAACTAAGGACAGAGAATGTTACCATCGTTATGATCATCAGAACTTTAAAAGTATGTACAATCGTTACAATATGAAACTTGTAGCATGGAAGAACGCGGGTCTTTTGACCACTGATGAGTATAAATACATGAAAAATGATAATCCTGTGACGCCTATAATGTACTTCATCCTAAAAGTCCATAAAGATCCAATAAAGTCCCCAGGCAGACCTATTATTTCAGCAAGCTACAGTATTTTAGAAAGAACATCAGTCTATGTGGACTATTTCCTTCAGTCACACGTGAAAGAACTGCCTTCGTACGTGAGAGATACAGGAGACTTTCTTGCGAAAAGGAGAGATGTGCTATGGCAAGAAGATTATCTTCTAATTACAATGGATGTTACATCTCTATATACTTCCATTAGGCATCAAGATGGTCTCAAGGCAATAAGGCACTATCTTGCACGTAGAGGCCCTGAGTTTGACCAACATAGCACAATGTTTGTCAGCATAGTTTAATTTTGCCTCAATAATAATGTGTTTATGTTTGAAAAGTTACTGTACCAACAACAACGCGGAGTAGCGATGGGGGCCAGCTTCTCCCCTAGCTATGCCTGCCTACATATGGGATGGTGGGAGGAGCTGGTCCTCCGCAATGAATTCTTGAACAGTATAACATTGAATGTCATAAAATGGTTGAGAAACATAGATGATCTTTTTGTGGTGTGGCATGGAACAATCAGTGAAGCAGAGGCATTTGTTCAGAACTTAAATGTCAATACTTTAAATTTGCACTTCACTGCAACTATTAGCACTATATCTGTAAACTTTCTGGATGTAGAGATATATATCCGCAATGGTCAGATACACACCACACTGCATAGAAAACCCACCGCGGGTAACTCGGTGCTCCATGCGAGTAGTGCCCACCCTGATCATCTAATTCAAAGTATACCATTTGGTGAGATGATACGGTTAAGCTGAATATGCAGTAATGACAATAATCTGAAGCAGGCACAGGCATCCAGTAAAGCTAGATTTTTGGCTCGAGGATACTCGCCCAAATGCGTAGCAAATGCTATTCAGGAAAGCAATCAGTTAAGTCGAGATACCCTTTTAAACAAACAGAGCGAGCCAGAGACTACTAAGAAGGAAGGAGAGGACTCATTCAGGTTTATATTTGGGTACAGTAAACAAAGTAAAAACATCAAAAAAATCATAAATAGGAACTGGCCTATTATACTGGGGGATCCGGTTATTGGGCAGAAGTTACCCAGAAATGCCACCATAACCTATAGTAGAGCACCCTCCATGAAAGATACCCTGGTGTGCAATGATTTGGAAAATATAGGCAAAGGCACTTGGCTAAACCAACGTCATGGCTTCTTCAAATGCAAAACCTGCAAGGCATGCCAACATGGTATTAATGCCACTTCCTATAAAACCCCTTTCAATCCTGTTGAGATCCTGATTAACAAAGCCCTAACATGCAAAATGACCCATGTTGTTTATGTGCTGGAGTGCCCATGTAGTCTCCAATATGTAGGCAGTACCACACTACAGGGACACAAACGGGTACTCCAGCACATTAGAGCAATCAAAAATCAAGATCAGTCCTATCCGGTGGCCTGACATTTTGGTGAACACCATAAGGCAGATCCGACCCTTTTGAGATATTTTCTGATTGATTGCGTGCAGATTAAGAAGAGAGGGGGTGATCGAGTGAGAGCTCTACGCCAGTTGGAGACTAAGTACATTCTAAACCTTGATACCAAACACCCCGGGTGTCTCAACCAAACTGAAGACTTGTACACTTACCTTTAGCATTTGATTTGATGAGATTTAGATAAAATGTTGACAGTAACTGAGATTAAAAACAAAAAAACAATGAAATTCAATAGAGAAATCAGTGGGTAAAAAGACAAATCAATCCCTGTATATAGTAAACATTGGACTATGATGCTGCATATTTTTAAGTTCCATATGTAATTTCTCACGGTGTTGTAGTATATTTTAGTCATAATTTATATTTCGTTTTTAACACGAGCACATTGCACTTTGCACTAGAAAAGTATTTTGCACTTCTTTGAACAGCGGATAGGTTGTACTAGAATGGCGTACACTAAAGAGTATAAGAATTATAGCTGGTGACATCTATCCAATATATTAACGGCTCATGCCAAGGTATTTAAACCTGGACTTTATAGCGTGTGTCATTAACAATTGCATGTTTGCACAAAGCTATGGCAGCTATACAATAACGTTTTAGGTATAATAGTAATACCATATGTCATATGTACTGTATTTGTAATTTTGAAGGGAACAAATCGAAAGTTTTTTTCAGAAAAATGAATTTAACATATTTAAGCAATCACGCACCAAATAGCGCGTCATGTGATCAAGATCCCTAGAGGATCGAAACGCGTCAGGCAAGTGAGAGTGTGTAAGGGAGCGGAATAATAAAAAATCATTGCACTCATCTGTGGTCCGTCCTCCATTGGTGTACAACGCTGGGAGAAGAAATGGCGTATGGAGTTCTATTCATATATATACATGTTTTTTTTACTGCATAGTTATACATGATTCAGAGTTTGCATAGAAAGAACATTTTCATTTGGTTTGCTAATAACTTTGGTGCCATTTGATGAACATTCATGCAACTTTCCCCCAAAAAGTCCAGCCACCTCTGCTCCTTCCTGGATAGTTTTGGGGTAATCCGTAAATTGGGGGCAAGTAAAAAGGGGGGGACCCAAAACACGTTTTTCCCCATGCATTTTCCATAGGTACCATTAGATGACGATACAGAAAAAATGACTGAATAGAATTATACCAAATTTGGTAGAAAGCTCGATATTTACTCAGAAAGTGTCCTATATTGACAGTTATGTCGGCAGGACTGCAATTTAAAAACAGAAAGTGTTCAAATGGACCAAGAGAGCTTTTTTTCCCCATCGACTGTCTTGCCCCACAGGAGCTCGCGCTGTGATTGGTTGACCCCAACCTCCAGAAAAATGTTGCACCCACCATTACAGGGCTCGGAGACTCAGCCTCCATGTCCTGCACATATAAAAAAATAACCCCTATCCTGCCCCCTTAAGGTATAAGGGTGCAGGGTACCTGGGTGCCGTGACCCCAAGCACCTTGTGGGGTGGGGGGGAGATCCAAGAAGACCCCGTGGATCAATTTTTTTTTAAAGATTGGCGGGGGTCTGCATTCCCAGGGGAGTCATGTTGACCCTCAAGATTGAAAAACCAATAAAATATACTGAAGAAAAGGGCTGGGGGGCCATAGGGGTTGGCTAGCTAATGAAGGCTTGATTGCCCACCAGCGTTGGATGCAGGCCAACCCCACCCTGTGCATGTTCCAAAACATGAAATCATTGCACAAAAAATATTCTTGAACATGTATTCTATCGTAAGCCATTAAAAATTTTCTTGAAGCTTTCATTAGTTACTGTGATGTCACTGCAGTTGATTACAGCTGCATTCCATGTCCTCCACTGTGCGCTCTACCGCTTCCCCAAGACAAATGCTCACAATTCTTACTTTGTTTGCTCATGACAGCAACTGTGAGGGACCATAGAGAGGTGATGGAGGGGTGCCACACCATATCAGGATTCTAAGTGACATTATAGATAACTATTATAAGCAAAATGAACATCAACAGTTTTGGAAATGTTTTGGTAAACAAGAATGTCACCAATAATCACAGGAGTATGTTATTTTGGCTTGTTTAAATTGTTAACCACCTGTTCATAACCACGCATTACTGTCATGTCCTTTGATACTGTAAATAAGACCAGAATTTAGTAATTCATTTTTTTAAGCATTAATATATGGTCAGTCTCTGGCTCCGCCCTAGAGATATATATATATATATATATATGCACATTTACCTGTGAGTAATAGGTAATAATATTGCACTTAATCAGTTCAGCCAAACGGTAGATGAAAACTGGAAGTAGGATAATTTTGTTTCCTAATGAGCAAGGACTTGAATTCATTAATAATTTAATGGATGCTACAGCTTGGCAAGCCCTCTCTTAGATCTTCTACAATCACCTCTTAGTTGACTTTAATGAAGGAAGATGATGGGTAGGTTAAGCTGTGGGGCAATAGTGATGATATCTTCAAAGCTGGGAAACCACGCCTGTAAACATTAAAGTAACTGTGACCCTAAAGTGGCATTGTAAATAACCCACCATTCAAATCCCTACAGTGCTGGTGGAATAAAGGTGTTCAGTCATAGTTTTTGAATGAAGGGATCATGGGTGCCTTTTTTTATGAGGAAAGAGTAGAAAGCTTTGTGCATGATGTACATTATTTAAGTGACTGGTGATCAGGGCCAATGTGACAATCTGCAATGACGACTGTTCAACGCGTAAGAGAGGATGTAAGGCACTGTTCAAACGATCATGTAACTGGTAATGGAAGTTTGTTCAAATCTTCAATGATAAAATGACTGCCGACTTTAGTGCAGTGTCTTAATCTGCTTTTCATTTGGACAGAGGTTTGGCGGTTTCGTCTATGGAAGAACTTTCATGCAGATTCTATGTTTATTAGTTTCAAGTCAAGTTTTGCCACATTTCACAAATCAGGTGGCTATATCGTTACATATTGCCAAGAAATGTGGAACATTTTTATTTGAAGTCTGCTTTGGACATTAATCAAGATTGTGCTCGCTAGTACCATTGAACTGTCTTATCTGGTCTTGGACATGTAATTTCATTTCATCTAGTCAGATGCTATTTTTCTATTGAGTTTGTTCTTGGAAATTCTATTTCTAAACAATTTGTTTCATGCTACATTGCTTGTGTGCATATTTCACCTTATATTACACTCCCTTACATGCGGGTGGTTCTGGTCTTGGTGGGTGGTTCCCCACTTCCTTGTATAGTGACTATGTTTCGCTTTGCGTTTTATGTCTGGTGTTTTACGTGTGTAAAGTGTCATATGCTGCCCGTCTTGTGGTTGTGTGTAAGTTGCCCGCGCCTCACTTGTTGTTGTGTGTAAGTCGCCCTGCGCCTCACATCTTTCTGTCTTGTGTGTAAGATGCCGTGCGCCTCACGTCTTTCTGTCTGGTGTGTAAGTCGCCCTGCACCTCACGTGTTTATGTCTTGTGTGTAAGTCGCTCTGCACCTCAGGTGTGGTTTGGTGTAAGTCGCCCTGTGCTTATGGTGGTGTTGTTGTGTGTAAGTCACCCCGCGCATCACCGTGTGGACACCTTGTGTTTACCATGTGCTGCACCTTGGTCATGTTGTGTAGTCTTCTGGTGCTGCACTTGTTCTTATGGGTGTTGGTCCCATACAACGCTGGTTGTTTGTCATATTCTAAATGTGTTGTACCCTTACATGGTTTTATAGGTTCTATAGATCATTTTACCCTGTCTGGAGGGATGACTTAATGGATCTCAGTCTCATTCACACAGCTTACGTTTTGGGTTGTAGTCCCAATTTCGAATGTGTTCCTTACATGAAGGGTGGTAGGTTGGGTTTTAGTCCCTTCCCCACAGTTACTATGGTTTGTTTCCTTACATGAGGAGTACTGTTTTGGGTGCTGTCCACCCATTGTGTTAGAGTTGTGGGGTGCGTTATTCCCTTTACTCTATTCACATGTGTTTACATGTCTTTTCAAGTGGTCTTAGCTACCCTTTTGTGTCTGTGAGCTGTACATTCTCTACTTTCTTTTTGTTTCTATATTAAAGGAGGAGGATGGTGTTAGTTTGTTTGCATCTTTTCATTCTTCCTTCCTCCTTTTGTTTGGTCTGTGTTCCCTCTTGTGATGTGGTTTTACTATTCATCCCAGGGTTATGGACTATTGTCTTCATTTGTACATTGCTGTGTATAGTTATTTTCATTTTAGTATGGTTATTTTTGTTTTTCAATTTAAAAGGGAGAAGATAATGTAGTATCTTCATGTTATGTTATAATGTTCCCTTTCACCTTGTTCCTAGCTGCTCAGCCAGTGTGAGTGTCCTCTGTGGAATGTTGGTGTGATTGACATGAGTGGAATGCTTGGGTGCCTGTGTGAGTGTTGACAGTTGGAAGATGGGCTGAGCGGCTAGCAGGCTGCTCATGCTGGGGTTGTTACCACATATCTTATGGACTTTATAAATATTCTTCCAAGATACTACCTAGCTATGTCTACTATGTCACCTCTACGCATGGGACCATACCACTACACACAGTTTGGAAGAAAGGTACAGGCACTGTGGAAGGAAGCAAGACTACTGTTGAACAATGAAGATATTGATGTGAACATACAGTGAGAATTGAAGGGGAGCGATAAAACACTCAATCCTCTCTTGAATTCTGGGAGTTCAAGGTAAAGTCAAATTCTAATTAGAAATCAGGTTTTGTAAAAAAACTATCCTTTGAATGAAGAAAGTTTCAATAGCCATCAATTTATGAGATAACACATGATAAAAACGTCCCTGGTATTTTAATGACACCCATGCTAAATCATTCCAATTGTGATTTGTTTCAAGAAATCACTCTGTGTATGTATATATGTCAGCAGTATTTATGTGGAGCAAACCTGGCTAAAAGGGAGCATGACTCTGCATGGGGTCAAAGACAAAGGTACAGTCAACAAACGAGTGAAGAGGGAACTGAGCTCGAGGAGCAGAAGTGGACTGTGACTTCATTATGATTTAGTTTCTTTCCAGAGGCGCTTCCTAACTTGGGGCAGGGTTGGGTTTAAGGGCCCGGCATGGAGTCTGATGGATGGGATACTCAGTAAAAACATGGCAGATATCCCACCTGCTGCTTTGCAAGTGTCATAGGCTATAATATGGAGGATGGGACACCTGCCATGTTTGTGAATGAGTATCCAACCCACCAAACTCTAAACAAGGCCCTGATTTCGCTAAGAGAATAGACCGCTCCTCAAATAAAAAACAACATTGTGACCTGGTCAGGCATGAAATAGTGAACCATGCATTTGAATTTTTAAATTCTATGTGGTCTCATAAAGATATTAGCATTTTAGTATGTGTTTTATTAAATAAACATGGGTGTGTGAAGATGTGTGCACGTATATGTGTGTTGCTATTCTATGTGTTGGTCCCATCCCTTCAGGTGGAATACTAATTCACATTTATTTCTTGCAGAAATTCATGATCGCAGGTATTTGTTTCTTCTTATGAGGAATAGCTGCCAAGAAGCTCCCACGTTATCCCTGTAAAAATGATAATAATAAAAAGGTGTTCGCCTGTCTTTTCCTGCGCTTTGCATGTTCATTGGATGCTCTGTGCACCTTAAACTCAGTTCTTTTGTGTTTTTGTCACGCACACTGTTTAAGCTCCTTATTTGATCTTTTATAGCGCTGATGACTGATCTCTGGATTAAAAACCTATGTTGTTTAGGACTGCATCAACTTTAGTTTGGAAAAAACAGTACTACAAATTGCACTTGGAAGAGAGCAATCCATTGCATGTAAAATTTCTAGCATTACATACGCCCCCGTGGAATTAAAGGTAAAAGATTGCTGTGAGCTTAATTCTAATCTCTAACAAACATTTCATTATATTCAACTGTTTTCTGGTGCGTTTAGGAAGGCTCGCTATCCACTATACAAACATCACTATTAAACTGTACATGGCTAGTTTGATTTGAACATTCCCACTGGCTTACAACCCCCACCACCCACATCCATTAAATGGTTGGCGGCTCTTGTTTGCGGGAGTTCCCAACATGGTGAGCCAGCGAAACGCTCTCTCCTTCTCTAGCGTTCACCCTTGCACGGTTTACACGGAACCCATAGCTGCCTGTCAGAAGGACGCTGAGATGGATCATGGAAACAATCAGGGAAGGAGTATTGTGATATTGGGGTAATAGTAGTATCTGGTCCTATTGTACTTTCTGGTCTCACAAAGCTGGAATGAAGTAACATGGTGTCAGGAATCATCTGGTGGAAAACTTATCATGAAGTATGTAATATCATCCCATTGTTATATACAAATAGACAAGCCAGCTTCACAAAGCTTTAGGGAGCTACTACTGACTGCTGTGCTCACTCACCAGCCAACAACTGCATTTTGATTCAATAATAGAATATCTTCTAGATTAGTCTTTAACCTAGCCTTTGCTCAGCGTCTTGTCATATTTTAGGACATAATCTTGCGACAGTTGCTACATCTTTTTTACGCAATGCAACATTGTACCATTCTTCAACATTTACTAAATATAATGGATAAATACTTGCACATTGCATTACATACAAAGGAGAAGTTCCTTGATTGCAGAAAGGACACTGACATCTATGCACAACCATGTTGCGTCACAAACGTAAGTTCACTAGTGAGGAAATGGTAGTGATGGGGTGATGTTTGATGCAAAAATGCAAAGTGTGGGTTTCATCCTCTGTACCATTGTGAGGGTGACCTGGTTCAACGTTTATTTATTTATAAAGTTTTATATAGCGCACACAAGATCCCGAGGGATATCAGAGCGCTTTACAGTATGATGGGAGGAAGGAGGAAATGCAATATCCATATCAAGTAGGAGGGAGAAAAAAAACAGGAATGGTCGCATATTACAGTACAATGTTGTGGTCTTTGGCAAACCTAGTGGGATGCCATTTTGAGGACGATATGGGCGTTCCAGCCTAGTAAGTCCTCCAGGTCTTACAGCACTACTTTTCAAAAAAGATCCGGTCCACGTAAAAGAAAAGGGATGGAATGCTTAGGACATGCTACCAAATAAAATACATATCGATTAACTTTAAAGTTACAGTGCAGAGGAATAGTTTTGTGTGTGAGGAGTGGGAGCAAATATTTTAGAGCCAAATAATGCTGGTCACAATTGAAATCATCCGAGTCTAGAGAAGACACGGCAGGAAGAATAAGTTCTATATAAAATACAATTACTTTTTATGAAGTGGTAAAAATATGTCACTCTTCCTATTGTAGTCCTTTCGAGGCTTGGTTTGGTGAGCAGGCTGGTGGCTATTGTATGAGGTGGACTGATTTGACCAGATTTGTGTGATCCTGGGCAAGTCAATTTATTTCCATTGCCCTCACTCAATTCCTTTCTCTGCCATTGAGTCGCTTCTTCAAAATGGACCAAATGCCATAATGTGGTGAAGCATAAGACATGACACATTCACCTTGACAAAGTCACCTCTCGTAACCAATGAAAAGGCGTGGATTTGCCTACGATTCCAACTGGAGATTAAAGAAAGTAAGGCAATTATTTCAGAGATGCTGCGCTCCATTGCTTTGACCTACATTGCCCTGCCTTTGCCACAGCTGAGGCAGCCCGGCGCGCGCCCCCCACCTCTGCAGATTGGTCCTTTGCTACGTCCTCCTTATCTGAAATGAGTGGCCTGTGTATAAATAGCTCTGGAGCCGGAACAGCTGCATCCGTGTCTGCGCCTTTTTGCATCATCCTATTTTCCCCTCGCAGTCCGTTTTAGAAGAGCAAGTGCACAGTGTGAGATCAGCATAATGCCGTTTTCCCCCAGCGTTCAGCTGTGGACAAGATTGCCACAAACAGAGTAACTGCATTAAACGTAAAGATGCACGAGAGGCTGCGTGAGAGGAGAAACGGGGGCAGGGTGTGCCTAGAGGAGCGCGTCAGTGTGCACACGCTACCCCACTCCAGCCATGCGGATGCAAATAAAGGGGACGGGGTGGTCATTAGCAGAACACAAAGGCCACGCCGCGAGGCTTAGCGGGGATGCTTCAAGCCTGCACGTGTCATTATTCCCTTTAATTTTCCACCATTTCATTGATTACATTTTCCTCCACTGCAGAGCGTGGTGTGAAAATGGATGCGCCGTGTTCTTTCTACCCCACACTGACAGTATGTTCACTAACAAATAGGGCATCCTTAAGAAAGCCACCGTGCTTGCATCCCGTGGTTGGCGGTGGCGAAGAGGATTGGCACCCTCTGATAGCTGTCAGTCACCAGCCCCAAACCACAATCACCCGTGAAAGAGAACACGCATCTGAGAGAACAACTTTTCCCCCTTTTTACCCTTTCCCATGAAATGAACTCTGCGGAAATATTTCACAATCGGAAAATAATTGCCAGGGGGCTATTGTCTGCCCCCTCGCCCATGGAAGTTAAGCTGCGGTCCCTTACCTGGCAGCGCCAGCACACAGCCCGTCCTCGGAGTTCCTGGTACTTGAAGTGCAGAGCCGAGCGAGCTAGCCACGCGTCCCCCAGGTGCGAGCAGCAGTCCAGCGGCCCCGGCTCCCCGTTAATCACTGAACACGGATCCTGACATTTCTGCAGAGCCACTCTCAGCTATACTGTAAAAGTAGGCGCCGCCACACAGGATTAATGCACAGCGCCCGGAACACATTTCCGCTGCTCCTCCTCAGCGATGCTGCTCACGTCGCGCCCAAGACAGCTACTCAAGCACATTCAAGGGCATTCCCCGAGAAACAATATGCTAATTCGGCATCTCGAGCTGCCGCCTGCTAAACTGGGTCCAGCTGCACATCAGAGCACGCTGGCGAGGGGGACGTGAGTCAATGACATAGCCTGTTTAACATCATGAATAATGCAGCCGAAATAAAATGTGTTTTTTTTTCTTGCTGATTCACAATGCTCGTAAAATAATACGGGATCAATAACGCGTTCGGATTCGTGGCGGTGGAAAAGGCGAAGGATTCAGAACCTCTGAGCCCTGATGGTATTGTAACAAGCCCGCTGTGTTGTTTAGACTCATCAAGGTGCTGAACCCACGGTGTTAAATGAGGCTCTGAAACGTTCCCGGCAGGATGCGTGCACTCCCCGCGCGGCATTTTTATTACGAGCTTTGATTATCTGCCTTTTTCCTTAGGGAGAAGGGGGGGGGCAGGCACGCATATCTCCTGTTTATTTACAATTTAACTTCTCCTATTTGCAAAAAGCGTCATGGGTAGAGGATTACTTAACCGGAATGTGTTTCATTTTACATTCTAAACACTGCAGGCTGCAGGTGACAGTAACCTGACGGCATTTCAGGGTTTGCGGTTGATTTTACATGTCATGCAAGGCTGCGAGCGGCTGGATTCAAGAGCAGCTGCCTTGATTTCGGTGGTGGCTACTGACATTTTCATACTGGGAAGAAATAAATCCTCGCAGTCTGTATGTCAGGCTACGCCATGCCCAGGCGCCGTGCTCTCCAATGAGAGGCAGGCAGGATGCGGCGGGGCATCTTACAACATCTATCATCTCGTTGCTCCATTAACAGTTCTGAGGTACATCGGTTTGCACCATCGTCGAAAACAAAACAACGCGCCCGCTCCACGTCTTTACACACCACAAGTCGAGCACGCTGTTTCTAAATATAGCCGGTGACGAGGCAACAGCCATTGGCCATTTCATTTGTGGGAGCTCTTCAAAACCATCACTTGTGAAGTTATTACTTCCGCCCTCGCCTATTGCAGGGGGTGCAGCCATTGCAAGAGCCAGCGCGAGCAGCCTTCTCCTCCTGCATTGGGGCGTCATGGTAAACCTCTGGGATTGAGCCCTTGGATAATCTATACTGAACCATTTGGCAAAATATTACTTGTCTGAATTTGCCTTATCCATTTTGGTGGTAGAATGAGTGTCAAAGCTAAAACGAATAGGAAATCTTCGAAATATACTCACACATGACTGAATCTACTGAAATAATTCCAGGTTTAGTCCTATATTTGTAGTAGATTTTTGAACTCCTAAAATATTCGAGAATTCCTCCTTGGAAGCTGTGACACTTGCAGTTTTCCATAGAAGCTCGGTAACTCCTCTGTGTAGCCTGAGTTCTCCAAATGGAAGAGTATTTCCACATGCACACAAGCTTGTCCTTCACATTTACACATGTGGAAGTGTGTCGACAAAGAGCGTTTGAAATTGGTACCTGATTTTTTATAGTAAGCATATGTTTTCTTCTGGAGAACATCCATCAGTTACATTCCATCAGTTCTGGAGTCATTTTCCCTACATTCCTGTTCTGGATGCAGTTTTGCTCTTACCATGGAAAGGAATGGTAATGGTAATGGTAAAAAGTATTTCTAAAGCGCTATCATTCATCCCAAGGGATATCATGGCGCTAAGATTAAACAATGTACAGAGAGCTGACATAGGTCGGTGGTGGTTTTAATGAGTGTTAGGGAACAACATAGTTTTGAGTTTTTTCCTAAAGGTAAGGTAGCCGTCAGTAAGTCTTAAATCTGTTGATAGATTGTTCCATAAGTTTGCAGCTAAATATGAGAAAAAAGGAATCAACCTCTTATCCCACCGGTGTGAGAATGTGTTTTGCCAATGTTTGCCAATACCCACAAATTCACATGTTTACAGGTGCTCACCGATTTTGCCAGTCCTTCTCACACTAAAAGGCCAAGTCGATGCTTCAAAGGTCAGATTTCCTCCCATATAAGGTCTACTGACAGCTCTCTATACGAGCCAAAAGACTAACCCAACCGTAGGGTAACAGCAGAGAGACACGAGCAGCATCAATTAAATAACCCGTATCATATAAGACTATTCAATCACTCAGCTTCTATCAGGAAATTTAATCAAAATAGACTGGACATTCTCAGAGCCAATATTCCAACAGAGTTACACTGAAACAAATGAAAGAAAGGCGCTGAATCAAAATGAAGAATGTTCCGCATGTCCACATCAACCATGATATTGAACTCAGTAAAGGATCAAGAAACTTTGAAAAGCAAATAAACATGGTTTATACCGTATGAGATTTATTTGGAAGTGAAGGTGGCTGAGAAGAACAAAATATTGTACTCAAAATCCTGGCCTATCAGCCACCATTTGATCTTCATTCATTTGCCAGAACTGGTTGTTTCAGGTCTGACTGAAGTGTTCATAATAGGCTAGAATTCAAAGGTCTTGAGATAAAGTAATTCAAGTCAAATCTGAAAAGCTAGATTAATGCAGGAGCAACATTTATTATAGATTAATTCTTGCATCTTACATTGAAAAAATGCCTAAAAGCTATTATCTTCTAGAAATGAGTTTGAGAGAATTACCCCCTTATAATTAATTTGATATTTTCTGACCCCAGGGCCCGCATTAGGGCAGTGCGACCGGTGCAGCTACACTGGACGCTGACCTCAGGAGAGCGCTGTGTTTAGCAATAATGTACAATTTAGAAACACCCGCCTCAGAGTTCCTTGTGCATCCAGCTTTGAGGCAGCAATGAAAATGTGTAGATAACTCTTTTGAATAATGTTCCTCCAAGAGAGAGAGATCACAGTTTTGTCTAGAATCAGTTTTGACTCACCATAATGTAGCGTAGAGGGGTAATATATGCCTGCTGCAAAGAACGTGTACCATGCAGATCGCAGATCTGTATTTTATGAGGCTAGCTGAGCGGATTACTGTTTTGATCACAGAGATCTTTTCATTACAGCAGTTCATAAGATGCAACCCTACTATAGAACAGTGACTAAAATGAACTGTCATCAAAGAGCTGCATGCAAGCTGCCTAAAATAGGTTAGGACGCTCTGCTTTAACTTCCCCCACACTTTTATGATCTATTCCTAATATTGCTATAATGGGTTTGTTTGGATAGCTATACATTAGTATTAGTAAAGCTAGCCTCTACTAGTGCTTTAAAACAAATTAAATATGTGGGAGAGAGGGGCTATGGAGAGATGAGGGGAATGTTTGCCCAATGGTAGTGAGGGAATCCAAGGAGGTCATGGTAGGAGTTCCAAAAACGACTGTCGCACTAGGCACCACCATCGCTAAAGCCAGACCTGTTTGTCCCCAATACATCTCTTCAGAGTAATGCCTTTTTAACTTTTTTATTCTTCTCATTTCCATGCCAAAATGATGCTGAAGTTCACTACACAATGTTTTCAATACATACTCATTAAAGTAAAAACAAAATGTGGTAAATAAAAAACAATTTTGGTATTTCAGCAATTCATGCCAATGACAACAACTCCAAAAGCGTCTGGGTGAAAAGTACCCCCCTCCTGTCTGTTTTCATGTGCACACCTCTGAGTTTGTCTCCTCTGGAGGGAGAATTTTGAGCAAAAGGTGCATTGGTGCCTTTTGGTTTCTGCATTTATGACTTCTTCCTACAGACCAGCCCCCAATCTGACCCTCAGTGCCAGTCAAGGGATAGCAAAGTAGGTCAAGTATATGAGCATTGTATTCCTCCTAAGTTTGGTGGAAAATGTTCCCTTGCAAAGCCCAGTTAAATGTGAATACGTTTCTCTTTCGCTATCAATTCCACAATAATAAAAAAAAAAACTGTTTTAAATTTTAGGGAAATATTTTTTTAAATGTGAGTTTAGCCACCCGGCCCTTCAAAATGCAAGACTATGCGTAGAAGTGTGATTTTTCTTAGTTGTTGAAACAATGATGCTGGCTTGGTATGGATTGGGTGTCAGGAACGAAAGAAGGACCTGCACACTTTCATGATTGTGTCTTTCCAGAATGTTGGTTGGCTTCCCAGTAACTCCAGGAGCATGGTAATATTGTTCTACGTCGGAAAAGACTCGTGCTATTTTAACAATATAATATTTTGATTGCACTCGTTTTATGTACCTAATGGATCGTAACTGCGGGTCCTGTAAGCCTTATTGGGCGTGATGGAACCCAGACCCATGACCGGCCTATGCCAAGAGTCTCTACCACTGGGATTACACCTGTATTTAGCAGGTTACATACATCCCCAGAGCAGCTGAATTAAACGAATAACCTATCTGCAAATACCCAAACGCAGCAAAAATCCCACTTGCTCACTCACTAAGCTATGGTATTGTAATTTGAAATTGTGTCCTGCAGGTAAAAGAAATAAATGGTCCTAAACGACTTTAAGCAGTTCAACCTGCAAAAGGGCAGTCAAAGCAGATATGGAATACTGTTTAGAAAAATGTAGTCACAGGTTGGAACCATTTGAAAAGGCTATAAGAGTTTGGACAGAGTAAGCAATCTAGCAGCAGACAAGTCTGACGTGACTGACTCAGTGCACCCCCTAATGATCTTTCAGAGCTTTCAGTCGATAAATCAATCTTTTAACTTCTGAATAAGACGATGCTCTAAAAATGCCAGAAAGGGCAGGGCAGAATCAGTCACATATCAGATATGTCTGTTACTCAGCAGAGTACTGGTCCATTAGCAGTACCTATCCACTACGAAATCTTCGCATATTTTGGAAATAGTCTTTTATTAACTTATTGAATGATCTGCTCCTGATATCATGCGATACAATGCACATTGAGGCCTCTCATATCTAGAACCTTTTTAATCTCTTGTCAAATCCTTGAAATTACACTTCATAGTCGAGTACACTGATAACTAGGGGACCAATTCCAAACTCTCCAGAGCAGACTCTGAAAATTGGTGACGTCTTATAAAGCAATATGAATTTCCGGTAAATCTAAGGAGAGTTTAAGAAACCGCTAAGCAAGTTCAGCACGTACATCCTGCTGCTTGGAAAGGTGGATTTGGTTTAAAGGCTATCTTTTAAAGACCACACGGCGGGTGTTGGCAATTACCATCTCTTTGCATGGTATTCCCCCAGATTTTACCTCCATTTTCTGAACCCGTTTTTGTTGACCGTAGAACTCTGTGCACTTTACTTCGGCATATACCTATTGGCACTTTTAATTTATTTATAATCCCCTAGTATTTGGGACTACATGGACCCAGGGACTGCAAATTAAATTTTAACAGTGGGTTACAGCGCTCATTGTGCGACCCACTACAGTAGCATTGTAACACCTGTCTCCAGGCCAGCCACTGCAGCCTGAGCATTCATTTTTAAACCACCATTTCTACCTGGCAAAACAAACCTTTTCACAGGCCTAAATACTCATTTTTCAGACTTGTAAGTCACCCCTGAGATAGGACCTAAATGTCCACAAGGCAAGGTGATTAGCATTTAAAAATACGGCATGCATATTTAATGTTTTACATGCCGTGAGTAAGAAATCTCTGTTACAACTTTCCTTCTCCCCTGCCTCTCCCCTTTCTCCCTCCCTCTCCCTTGTGCACTGTATCATGCTTGGAGCATGGAACCATGTACCTGCATTGTACAATCTTGGTTCTATGTTCCAGAGCCTCTGTACGGCAGTTACTACCGCTACTTTGTCTTGCACAGATGTACTGTGCCGCTCTTCAAATAAACTTGGTCTTACTTACCTTTTCTGGAGCCTCTCGTCATTACAAGTGGTGACGACTTGAAGAAGACTTCGCCAGCTACTTACTCTCTGCGGCACAGGTGCAGCGACGTCTTCCGAACCCATCTCCATGTTCCCGATGTGTCATGCTGGCCGGAGCATCTCTGCTCGCTTCATGTAATCTCCCGAGGTACTTTGCAAAAAAACCGTGTATTTTTCACCCCTTCGATGTCCTTTCGGGTGAATTTTGTCTTCTTTGGCCTTTATTCCTGCTAGCCAACGGCCATCTCCCTTCAAGTCCCTTTGTGACGTCTGCATATCTTTCATAGCAACAGTTGCCTGGATACCCTGTTGACGTTGCCTCTGCTTGTGCGTCATTCAACATAGCCATACCGGTCACGCTAATCACGCTGGTTACGCCGTGCGTTGTCACACCGGCGGCCATTTTGGACCAGAATGGACTCTATCTTGCAAGCAGCATCCTACCTCAGGGTCATCTGATTTCACTACGCTACTTCATTACGCTCCACGGCTGTATCTTCAAGAAGCGTCCCAACGCTCGAAGACTTTTTTCTTTTGCTGCTCCCGGACGCTCAGCTGTTTTCAGCTCTATGCACGGTGATGAACACACCTTCTCGGAAGCTCTCCTGTGTTGTACACACACAGTGATGAGCACACCCACTGTTTTGAATACAGGTAGGAAAGCCTGTTCACTCTCGGTGACAGGCACACCTTGACTTTTGAGGTCCATATAACACAGCCTGTTCATCTGCGGTGACAGGCACACCTTGACTTTTGCTTTCCTTTACATTTTACTTAACACAGTCTGCTTTCTGCGATGACAGGCACATCTTGTTTTTTCTTTACATTCTAAATGACACAGCCTGTTCCTTCACGGTGACAAGCACACCTTCACTGCTGTGATCCTCATTACTTGTCCAGTAGCTTAATTACTCTTATTAGGTTATTGTTTCTAAAGCTACTTTACATACTTTTCCTCCTCTTCAGCAATATTATTTTACCACTTCTCCTAACCATACTTGTCGCTATTTAGCTTATAATTGTTGCTATTGCATATCTTTACCATTTGTCACTACCATATTAATACAATGCAGTTTGATCCGCCTTGCAAATTTCTACAAAGCAAAGGGGAACCTCCCATCCCATGGACAAGATGGAAAGAGGAGTTTATTACTTATCTAAAGGCGATTGATGGCAAACGCATGTCGGCTGAAAGAAGGAAGAACATTTTCCTCCATTGCTTAGGTCTGAGGGACAAGTAGTTTACAGAACTCTTCCTCCTGTCAGGTCTGGAGGTGATCATAATGTGTACGACGAAGCCATTTTGCGCATCGAGAACCGATTCAAACCCACTACTAGTGTCGCCCTCAATAGGTTTAAGTTTTACACTAAAGCCCAGGAAGAGGGGGAAAGTTTTGACAAATTCCTTACTGCTCTCCGTGCTTTATCCTTGCATTGCAACTTTGGTTTGATCACTGATGAGATGATCAGGGACCAAATCATTGTTCACCTTAGAAGCAAAAAGGTTCAAGAGCAGCTGTGGATAATGGGCGACCCTAACTTAGAGGCTGCCATCAGCACAGCCCAAGCCCTCGAACAGTCAGAGAAGTGGAAGAAGTCCCTGAACAAGGAAGTACAGTCTCCCACTTCCAGTGAGGTTAGTAGTGTTACTCCTGGTACCTCTAAAGGCCCTTATAACCCCAACTACAAGAATAAACCCAACCCCAAAGATTTCTACTGCTACGGGTGTGGTAATCCTGGCCACATAGCCTCTTTCTCACGCTGTCCTGCCATTGGGAAGTAATGTAGCAAGTGTGGACAATTGGGCTATTTCTCTAAGATGTGCAAGGATATGAAGAAGGGTTCTTTTTCCCCTTCAAATTTCTCCAAAGGAAAAGTTTCTTGTGTCTCTCATGATCCTTCTTTCTGTGATGATGCCCAAGGTGATTTAGAGACTGGCATTGTGGTTTCCATTCGGGATTCCTTTGATGTTTCCAAGGCCGACAAGATTGGCTCCCCCAAGTGTCTTGTATGTATCCTTGGTAGGAAGCTAGAACTGAAGGTGGACTCTGGGTCCCCTCGGACCATTATCACCAAGGAATACTGTTTAGAATCTTTTGGAGATTTACTTGACCTGAACTCCTTGTGTGAACCTGATGATGTGGCACAGAATTTCGATGGCTCAAATATTGACTTTATAGGTTTCAAGGAAGTATTAATTGAATTCAAACAAAGCAATGCTGTTATTAAGCTTTATGTGGTCTTTAAAGGGGTAAATGTTTTAGGATGGCGTGACCAGGCCAAGGTTGGTATTGTGTTAAACCCTAGGGAGAAAGAGCCTGTATCTGTCCTTGCGATAACTCCTAGCAGTGCCGACTTTACAAAGTAATTCCCAAATGTTTTCTCAGAAGATCTCGGAAAGCTTATAGGTTTCAGCCACAAGATCAAAGTTAGAGAGGGATCCGTACCTGTCAAGCAGAAACTTAGAGGGGTCCTAATCAGTGTAAGAACTGAGTTGAAGAAGATGTTGGATGACATGGTTGAAAGTGGCATCATTGAAGAAACTGAGTCATCCGAGTGGGTTTCTCCTATTGTTTTAGCCCAAAAACCTAACAAAAGCCTTAGGCTAAGCGTTGATATGAGAGTGTTGAATGCTAATTCGGTTGCTGACTGCCACCCTCTACCTAATATCAACGAGATGGTGTGCATGTTGGATGGTGCCCGCATTTATTCCACTCTTGACCTTCGTTCTGCGTACCACCAATTGAGCTCACCGGAGATTCAAAACATTTCACTGTCTTTATCATGCCGCATGGGTTATTTCAATTCAAAAGGATGCCTTTCGGCTTGGCATCGGCCGCATCGGTCTTTCAAAGGGCCATGTACCATATTTTTAAGGATGTCAGTAATTTCGTGAAATGTTTCCAGAATGACATCCTCATCTTCTCCAAGAATGAATAAGATCACTCACCCCATGCCAAGGAGGTTTGCCAGAGGTTGGGAAAAATGTGGTTTGACACTTAAGGCTGGAAAATGTAAATTCTTCTGCAAGTCGGTGGAATATCTCAGTCACACTCTCTCGGGTGATGGTGTTGTTCCCAAAAATTCTTTGGTGGATGCCATCATCAATGCACCTTCTCCTGACAACAGAGAGAAACTTCTCTCTTTTGCGGATTTGTGTGAATATTATAGCAAATTCATACAGAATGTTGCTACCAAGATGGAGTGCTGGAGCAGGGTTTTCTATTGAAAATTTATTGAGATTTAAACTCCAGTTTATGTTATTTGTCATGATGGAGAGTTGTTATTTATGTGTAAGAGTATCACCTGGAGGGCTAAGAGTACACATGACAGGTTAAAAGCAATAGCGAGTGAACAAGGAGTGGACATGGATAAGGTAAAAGCTTTGCAGAAGCCTTACAGGGTGCATTTCACTGACAAGGACATTGAGAATCTAAATGGTGTTGGTAGAACAGGGCAGATTAAGGAAATGATTGCCTTATTACGAAAATGGGGTGATGTGGAAAAATGGAAGGATAGATGGTACAAGAAAAGGGAAGATTCAGTGGACAGGACTTATTCAGCTTTTCCTATGAGAGAAAAAGAGAAAACAGTGGATGCTTATCCTATGAGAGAGATTCCTGGAGGAGGATATGTACATGTCCCATGGACTAGACAGGATATTTTGTCATTTACGAATGATTTCCCTCGACTGAGAGAAAAGCCCGTCGAGTGGTATAGGCAGGTAGACAGGTTTGTGAAATTGTCAAAAGTGCTGTGGATTGACTTGAATAGTCTGTTTGATATAATTGTTCCAGCAGACTTGTGGGCAGAGTGTAAAATAGTTGTAGATTGGCCTGCAAAAGAGTACCCAAGCGATCCGAAAACAGGAGCACCAGATCCAGAGGTGATGAAGAAATATGACCAGGTAATCGTGTTCCTGAAAAATAAGGTACCCCCGAAAGAGACAGACTGGGTTAAGATGGATCGAACACATCAGGAAGTGAAAGAATCAGTTCATGCTTTTTACGAAAGGCTGATACTGGCTTTTAAACAGTTTAGTGGAGATGAACACCTGGGTGATAAGGATTTGAGTCATTTTGTATACAGATTTGTATATGGCTTGAGACCTGAAATCAGTGAAAGAATACGTGAGCACACAGTTGATTGGCAGAGTAAAAAGATTGATGAAATCTTGAGACATGCAAAGTACTTCAGTGACGAGATTGAGGCAAAACAGAGAAAGCTGAAAAAGAAAGCAATGTGGGCACAGGTGAAGGTGGCTGAAAGACAAGAAGCACAGATGGTGGAACAAGCGAATAATCCAGGAAATAGACCCAGATATGCAGGAAAAGGGAAGGGGAATCTAGAAGAAGCAAAGAAAAAGTTCCCTTGTCACAACTGTGGACAATTGGGGCATTGGAGATCCGAGTGTACCAATCCACCATTAGTGAGTAATGAGAATAAACCCTTGAATCAACAGGTGCAGAACGAGGGGTGTAATCATCAGCAACAACAGCAGAAGGTTGTCAGACAGCAGAGCCAAGAGCCAAAACCGCCCTTGCCGCAGAATAGAGGGTCCCAAACGTATAACCAGGACTCAGAATTCTACAATGATGAGCAGGTAAACAAACTGAGACGTTCTAACCTGGTACAGCAGTACTGGTTAAAGAATGAGGGGAGTGAGTCTGAAGGGGACTATTGACGGTGCCGAAGAGAGGAGGAAGAGTGCATACTTGGTGCAACTCTAGAAATAGACCAGGCAGGACCATTTGTAGATGGGAAAATAAATGGGGAAAATGTTACTTTTTTGGTAGACACAGGAGCGACGAGATCAACTGTCAGGTCAGCAGATATTAGAAATCTTCCTCTCTCGGACGAAGCAATCCAAGTGGTTGGTGTAGCCAATACACAGATTAAGACTCGTCTTACCGAACCAGTAAGGGTAAAAATAGGGAAATTTTCAGACATGCACAGGTTTGTAGTCTGTGACACTAGTCCAGTGAACTTGTTAGGTAGGGACCTATTGTGTAAGATGAACTGCACAATTTTTTGTACTCCGGATGGAATAGCTTTTGAGACACCAGATGAGGATGTCTTGTACAGGATGACTCTAGACAATAGAGAGAGTGAGATTGTTGGTACATATGCTGTGTTTAATCCAGATGATTTGCCTCAGGAGTTGAGACACACAGTAAAAACAGCGGTTTGGGATTTTACTGGAGATGATGTGGGATTGATGAATAATGTAGATCCAGTGAAGATTTCAGTAAAAGAGGGGATTGTTTATCCTAATATCCCACAATACAGATTGACACCAGAGATAATTGAGGGAATAACCCCTATAATCGACAAGATGATTCAGCAGGGTGTTTTGAGAGAGTTGCTGAGTAGCCCGTGTAATTCACCGATAATGGGGCTAAAGAAACCTAATGGAAAGTTCAGGATCGTACAAGATTTGAGAAAAGTTAACAAAATTGTGGTGGCATGTTGTCCCATTGTGCCAAATCCGTCAGTGATTTTGTATCAGATTCCTCATGATGCTGAGTGGTACATGGTAATTGATTTGTGTCATGCTTTCTTTTCAATTCCATTGCATCATGACAGCCAGCCGATTTTTGCATTTCGGTTTGGACAGCGTATTTTAGCATGGTGTCGTATCCCACAGGGGTATACAGAGAGTCCTTCGATATTCAATCAGTTATTGAAGAAATCATTGGAGAGTTTGATCATGCCTGAAAGCTCAGTACTAGTACAGTACATCGATGACCTACTTGTGGCATCGAAGACACGTGAAGCTTGTGAAGTAGATACCATAGCTTTACTGAATCATCTGGCAGATGGAGGGTTAAAGGTATCTCCAGCCAAATTGCAATTTTGCAAGAAAGAGGTGCATTATCTTGGACACAATATTGAGAAAGGTCTGAGAAAGGTGACCGATGACAGGATCAAAATTATCAGAGGAATGAGAGCCCCAATGACCCAGAGAGAAGTGAGGATGTTTCTGGGGATGGTGGGTTATTGTCGTCAGTGGATAAGTAATTTCTCCCTGATAGCAAAGCCATTGATTAAATTGACCAAAAGTGAAGTAAAAGACCCATTGGAATTGGATGCAGAACAAATGGCAGCATTTGAAGAGTTAAAGAGCAGAATGTGTGAAGCTCCTGCTTTGGGAATGCCAGACTATGAGAAAGAGTTTGAGTTGGATTGCAGTGAGAGAAATGGATGTGCACTTTCAGTGTTAATTCAGAAGCATGGACAACTGAGAAGGCCAATTGCGTACTTCTCATCAACACTTGATCCCGTAGCTGTGGGTTTGCCAGGTTGCCTGAAAGCAGTAGCTGCTACATGCAGAAGCTTGGAACAGAGTGAGGGTATAATAATGGGATATCCTGTAAGGGTATTCGTACCTCATGATGTGGCAATTCTTTTGACGAGAAGCAGAACTCAATATATGTCACATAGTCGGCTGACTAAATATGAGAAAATCATTCTGGGAGCATCAAATGTGACTCTTGAGAGATGTGTGAATGTGAATCCAGCAACTCTGTTGCCAGATGCTGACAATGTGAATGTGGGAGATGATGTTGATCATGATTGTTTGGATGTGCTTGACTACTGCACAAAACCTAGACCCGACATAAGAGATTTGCCATTGCCTGAGAGTGATCATGTGCTGTTTGTGGATGGATCATGTTTGAGAACTGATGATGGTGTGTTGAGTGCAGCATATGCAGTGTGCAAGGTTTCAGAGGTTATGGAAGCTTCATCTTTGAAAGGAGTAAGATCTGCTCAAGTGGCTGAATTGGTGGCATTGACGAAAGTTTGCAAGATTGGGAAAAATTTGAGAGTGACTGTGATGACTGATAGTCAGTATGGATTTGGAGTGGTTCATGATTTTGGCCAACTTTGGCTACAGAGAGGTTTCTTGACGTCGAGTGGGACTCCAATAAAGAATGCTGAAGTGATTGGAAAGTTGCTTGAGGCGATACAGCTGCCTAAAGAATTAGCAGTTGTAAAGTGTGCCGCTCATGGACAAGGAGATGATTTTGTTACTCTTGGTAATCGTTTTGCCAATGACATAGCACAGTATTGTGCAAAGAACAATAATTCGATTAATCGGGGATGAGAAAGGGAGATGTCTTTTTGTTCTGTGATGTTTACTAATGTCCTAGAAACGTGGGATGAAGTGAAACAGTTGCAGGATGAAGCAGGAGATGAGGAAATTAGAGATTGGATCAAGGCAGGTTGTGCCCCAAGAGAGACAGATCATGTTTGGATCTATAGAGATGGAAGACCAGTCATGCCAAATTCAATGCTATCAACAATGGCAAGAATGTATCATGGCCAGGGACATCTGGGGAGGGATGCGATGATTAGGTCCTTCAAACAAACCTGGTACAATGCAAAGTTCAGGCTAATTGCAGAGAGCATCTGTCAAAGATGTTTGATTTGTCAGCAGTTCAATACTGGAAATAAGACAGTGGTGAGTCTAGGAACAATAGGCAGAGAAGGAGGTCCTTTTACCAGAATGCAAATAGATTTCATTGAAATGCCCCAAGTGAACAGATTGAGGTATGTTCTAGTGGTAGTCTGTTTGTTCTCAAGATGGGTGGAGGCCTATCCGACTAGGAGGAATGATGGAATAACAGTTGCAAAGTTACTGTTAAGAGAGTTGATTCCTAGGTACGGGTTCCCAGTGACAATTGAGTCAGACAGAGGTGGACACTTCTACAATGAGCTCATGGGTTTAATTTGTGAAGCATTGAGCATACAGCAGAAGCTACATTGTGCATACAGACCAGAGGCTTCTGGTGTTGTTGAACAGATGAACGGCACAATCAAAAACCGAATTGGTAAGATGTGTTTAGCCACTGGAATGAAATGGCCTGATGTCTTGCCTCTAGTGCTTATGGCTATTAGGTCTACTCCAGATAGAACAACAGGGTTGAGTCCACATGAAATATTGATGGGACGTGCGATGAGACATGCATTCGTGCCTGTCAACAAGTTGATGACAATAACTGATGACATGATTTTGGATTACTGTAAAGGCCTGGCTGACGCAGTTCATTCTGTGTTTCACCAGGTTGGAGAAGACGCTACCACACTTGAGAAGAAGCAAGCCCATGATCTGAGTCCAGGGGACTGGGTGAGGATTAAGGTGCACAGAAGAAGAAATTGCTTGGTTCCAAGGTGGGGAAGGCCAAGACAAGTCATTCTGACTACGACAACTGCAGTGAAGTGTGCTGGTGTGAAGAACTGGGTTCATGCAAGTCATACTCTGAGAGTTCCAAATCCGAAAGATGGGACTGGTAAAGAGTATTTTGAAGAGTCAGATTCCAGTGATGATGCAGAAACTGAACCAGTGAGAAGAAAAAAGAATACTGAAAGGGGGGAAGGAGAAAGAGAGTTGGGTGATTCTTTTTTCTTTCCAAGAGAGGCTTCAAGAGAAACATTGAGAGTCTCAGAGGAGAGATCAGATTCTGTAAGAGTGCCTGAAGTTCCAACGAGCAGTGGAGAAGAAAGAGGTGAAAGGAGCAATTCCACAGAGACTACACCTGAATCAGATGAGGAGGTTGAAATCCCACTTGAGATTACACCTGAAGAAGCAGGGTCAGTAGAAGATAGAGAGGGACAGATTGCGGAAGACCCCCGAGGAGGTGTAGGGAACATTCCTGATAAGCTAGGTGAAGGGACAAGTAGACAGCAAGAAGATTGCGTGTCGGAGACCCGAGGAGGGACAGAATTAGGGAAATCTCAATCGGTGGTGGAAAAGACTGTGGAGCAAAAGGGAATTGTTCATGGACAAGAGGCAAATGAGACAGAATCAGATGAGAGTGAGAATGAGAAATCAGAGGGTCGAGTTCTGAGAAAGAGAACTTGGATCGGAGAAAGAAATAATAAAGAAGTGAGACCGAAGAGGAGTGTAAGAGGAGATCTTTGGCCTAACAGGATAAAGAGGCTGAGGTACAGACTGACACGAGCAAATTCATCGAAAGCTGAACAGGTGAACAAGGGGTCGAGTCAGAATCAAGCAAAAGGTGAAAAACAAAAGGTCTCAAAAGAACCAGAGGAGATCAAGAGAATCAGAAAACCTAACCAGAAGTATAGGTCACCGGAATGGACGTACGTGGCACTGTCTGAAGGTGAAGAGGCAGAGAGTCAAGGAAATCCAGAGGGGACCGTACGAGAAGTGGTTGAGGAGAAAACTGTTGGAATCCTGAAAGTTATCTTGACTGACATTGGAGAAGAGTCGGATGCTCAGGATGTTGTTGAAGATCTGATACAATTTGATGTTGCAGAAGAAGAAGTGAAAAGTGATGAAAATCCAAATTGAGTGAACTAAAGGAGTCACTTGGAGAAAAGTGAAAAGAAGAGAGAGTCTGAATTTAGCTGTTTGTAATAATCAAGAGTTCTAAATTTCAGTAGTGGAGTAGAAGAGGCTAAGTCAAAAGACACTGTCAAAGTAGTAAAATGGCTAACACAGAGAATAATCAAAGTAGATGTGCTTTCTTGAAAAGATGGTGTAGAATGTGCTGCTGCTTTACTGGATTATTAATGTTGTTATGGGGTGTACTAGCTTTACTAGCTACTTTTAGGGTTACAATAGACACTTTTGGAATACATGCTGATAATGTGACTAACATAGAGAAGAATTCACAGAAAGTAGTTCCAACTAGAAGTAGTAACATTTACATACATAAAGATAGGTCAATTAATGATTTTTCTAGCAATGTTTTTTCAAAGTTGTTGTACGAATACGTAAAGACCATGGAAGTTAGGGATTGCTACGTTTGTATGCAATTACCTGCATCCGTTTCAGAAGGTGTTACTTATCACCATTTACCAGCTACGTATGGGATTTCATGTAGTGTGCTAAGTAGTGTTTTTTATTTATTAGGGAAAATAGATTATGAGATGTCTAACAAAGATATCATTTTTGGGCAATTACCTATGAATGTGAAGCTGAATCCAGCTAAAGAAGCTAACATTTTTGGTGAGATTTTTATTGAGGCAGAAGAATTAACATTAGATTACATTTTTAGAAACAATTTAACTTGCAGTTTGAAAGAAGAGGAAAAGGCTTTCCTAGACTTGGTAGAGAAAAGGAGAGTGAGCATGCATGAAAAGGCAGGGAAATATAAAGTGAGTGAGACAATATTGGATACTGAGATGGGAAAGGAGTTGAGGAATGGGGCCAGTCCAACTTTGGCTTTAGATGCACCACAGAAGGGTAAACTATGCATTACCAGAAAGAAATCCCAATATGATAGGTATTTTGTTGGGACTAGTGAGTGTCATGATACATACTTTATTGCAACAGGATGGGGTTTTAAAGGTGGTGAAGATCCAGTTTTCCCGGGAGTGTGTTATATTTGTGGGAATAAGGCTTATTACAGGTTGCCTGACCATTGGTATGGCACGTGTTATGTTGGCCTGGTCTTTCCAAAGATTTTTCATATAGATAAGATAGAAGATGTAGAACACATTAATCTACTAACACGTTTTAAAAGAGAAACTTGGTCAGAGATTGTAGGTGACATTTTTGGAGCTTTAATTCCAGCAGTGGGAATTTCTTTAAATGCATATGGAATTCGGAAACTGTCAACAGTGGTGGATCGCTTATCGACAAGTACCGCTGGAGGGTTTCTTTTGGTAAACACGGAGATGATTGCCGTACGTGCCATGTCTATGCAAAATCGACTTGCCCTTGATATTTTATTGGCCAAAGAGGGTGGAGTTTGTGGAATGCTGAAAGTTCAACATTGTTGCACTTACATTCCTGACGAAAGTAAAGATCTAAAGGTCTATATCAAAAATATTACTGATTTGCATGAAGAATTAGTACCACTGGAAGCTGAAAGTATCTGGACTAAAATAGCTAATAAGCTACTAGCTGTTAAGAGTTTTATTGCTAAGATAGGTAGTACTATTATTGGTAAGATATTATTTCCTTTGACATGTGTAATTGTTGCTTTATTGATGCTTAGATTAGGGTGTTTGTGTTGTAAAAACAGGGAAGGGAAATAGAGAATAATTAGAGGAAATACTGCAAAGATACAAAAGAGGTCAAAGAGAGACCCACAAGAAATAGAATTAGAAGAATTGAGGGAGAGTGTTTACTTGGAGTCGAAGAGGGATGATGAGAGAGAATCTGGTGTTTAATGTTGTGTCATAAAAGACATTTTCAATTTCTCCTAAAAATTGGGACTACATTTTTTTTTGGGGGTTGGTTTTTGTGGTGATATATATCACCAAAGGGGGGATTGCTGGAGCAGGGTTTTCTATTGAAAATTTATGAGATTTAAACTCCAGTTTATGTTATTTGTCATGATTAAAATTACTGATTTATAATCGTTAATTACTAACTTTGTTAGAAGTCTTGACTAATCAACATTACTAATGAGAGAAATTACACGTGGGAATGCATATATGTTGCTTTATTAATACGTGAACTAAATTGGTGGGCAAATTAATTAAATGAGTGTCGCAGAAGTGCTATTTGTTTCGGGTTTGCGCTTTTAAATAACGTGCTCTAATGCTTCTTTGTGTTGCAGACAGCTAGGTAATCACATACACATAAGGGTATTAGTGGGGATTAACACTGTATAATCATTATGATGTGGTAACGTTGTTTTGTGTTTCTTTTAATTAAGATGGTCCGTTTTGGCCTGAACCAAGATGGCCGCTATTTGCAGCCTGCACTCGAGTGATTGAAATGTGACGAGAGGCCTTGCTGAACATGGTTGGAAGTCACCTGACCACAGCCTCTGTCTGAATTAAAAGTTTCCGTGAGGACAGCAGCTCCGGGCTTGCTTCCAATTGCCCTTGGAAAAGAATAAAGCCACAATGAACTCAGATAAATTTGTGGTGGCTTCACTATGGTACCAAGGAAGAGCATTCATGAATGTATCGTTTTCCTAGTTTGAGTTTCCTTCTTCCGTGTTTTTATTTTTGTGATTTTTCTGAGCGGAGGTTTTTCTAAATGTTGCCATTCAACATCCTTTCCTGCTCGCTCTGCTCAGCAGCTCAACGGACGTTTAGAGTTTGTTTGTTACTTTTATTTTGTAATTTTTGTTATAAATAATGTTAGACTAGAGAGGGTCTAAGGCCACTTCTTCCTGAACCTATGCTTGTGAGGATCGACGCTGATCGAGAGGACGGCGACTCGGGAGACTTTACGGGAACATATTCCAGTTGAAGTCGCCATCAGAGAGGGCTACGCTGCTCTCACCTGCCTCCCATCCCGTTGCTGCCTGCTCGGAGCAGTCAAGGAGTGTTGTGGCTGAGGTTGCCCCCGCCGCCGTGCCGCTGACGCCGCGCGGCCGCGGAGTGGGGCGGACTACATCACCCAGCCTGCCCACCGACACCGGCCACTACCTGGTTCCCGCGCCTGGAGGCGTTGAAAAGAAGGCAGCTCCCATTGGGGAGCGGGGAACATATTCCAGTTGAAGTCGCCATCAGAGAGGGCTACGCTGCTCTCACCTGCCTCCCGTCCCGTTGCTGCCTGCTCGGAGCAGTCAAGGAGTGTTGTGGCTGAGGTTGCCCCCGCCGCCGTGCCGCTGAAGGCACGCGGCTGCGGAGTGGGGCGGACTACATCACCCAGCCTGCCCACCGACACCGCCCACTACCTGGTTCCCGCGCCTGGAGGCGTTGAAAAGAAGGCAGCCCCCTCCGCCTCGTGGACGCGCGCGGGCGGCGCCGGGCTGAGCCCGGGCAGAGGGCGGGCCGTCTGTGGCCGTCCGGAGCCGGAGAGGCCGGGCTGGGCCACCTCTCTTTGCCGTGCCTCCAGGATATTGCCGAAAAGACACTCCACCGGACCAAAGATTATTGCTTCCTCATTCCTCCATATGGTTCTGTCAAGTATAGCAGCCGGTAAAGTATCATCCCATTGACTAACACAGTCTGTACTTTTCTGCGTCAATTATTCTTCTGCATCTCTACAACCGTTCCACCTCTTTAAAATGGAAACACGCAAAAACACAGCGGGCACACTAGACGCCTATTTACTGAGGGCAGAATCTCTAATCATGCAGGAAATACAATCAACTGAAAGGAGGCTCTCTTTAGAACCCCTTACAAGATCCAATAGAATTGCCGACGCTGCAAATTCGCCCACAACGCCGAAATCATCCACTTTGATGGCCACTACTGAACTTTCACCCAACCCCTTTTCAAATTCACCTGAACAACTTGGGCTTCGGCCGACCATCGCCATACCACAATCCAAGGGCCCTCTAACACGAGGGAAAGCCAAAACCAAAACGAACATTGGGAGGGGGACATACAAAAAAGGACAGTTTTCCAAAGGGGGGAAGACCCTACTATTCCCAGTTACCTGTGACACAGGCCCACAAACAGAGGAAACAAATCTACCCCCCCACGACCAATTATCCAACCTTGGCGAAATGATTAAACTATCGGTAGAAAACAGCGTAAAGACACTACAAATAGCTGTCAGTGAAGATATCGAAGATAAACTCGGTGAAATGATCTCCCTACTTTCTTCGGTATTCGAAGATAAATTTGCCCAACTCACTAAAACTGTACTCGATGGCAAAACCCGACCAAACCTGACAAATACATCACCGGTAACTAGTCAACCAAATGCACAACAAAACTGGAATTCATCACTTACAATCACTCATTCCAATAATCCTAGTGTAAATATCCCTACTCCAATTCCCACAACTAGATTGACGAAGTTTCAAGTAACAAAGGGAGCTTCAAGACCAAACAATGAACCAGACCCACTCGTGAACCCTAAAGCAATCCCAAATCACAATAATAGGGTTGATCCTACTGTCTCCACTACCCCTAACAAAGATCACCTACATTTACCACCAGCTGCCCGGCCATACGTCCTGGTCCTAACAAATGTCCCCTTTCTACAAAAACACTCTATTGAAACCTGGGTCTCGTTAAGGAACAAGGTCACCAACTGGCTTACTAAAAACACCTACTTCCACCCAAGACATATAGACCAGATCTTGATGGTGCGGAGAGTGAACTGGATTGGTGACTCTCACAAAAAAATTCACGGAGACTGTATAGTTGTAAACTTCAGGTCACCAGGCCTAGTTCGCTCTCTACTTAGAATTAACACGTCAATAACACATGAAACTACTCATATTAACATGGTGACACTCGACTATTTTTATCGCAGTGAGCAAACAAACGCTCACACAGGGAATGGGTCTATTCTTACCCAAAATAGATTTGAACAGCTCACCACACTAGAGGAGGTGGATTGACAGCTAACCTCATCGGATAATTCTGCTCTTCCAATCGTCATCCTTCCTTCACCTCTACCAAATGACCATTCTGAGTCACATCTCGGTAAAAAGAAGACCCTCCCTCTTCCAACTCACCTAACACCCACAAACCACCAAGGAAATTTACACAATCCTGAACAGTACAGTACTG
The DNA here is from genome assembly GCF_964204655.1 of Triturus cristatus. Classification (NCBI taxonomy): domain Eukaryota; kingdom Metazoa; phylum Chordata; class Amphibia; order Caudata; family Salamandridae; genus Triturus; species Triturus cristatus. The sequence goes on from NC_140585.1 coordinate 623,452,093, forward strand.
TTGAAAATATTCTCTCTCCGATAGACAGACTCCATAGGGAGGGTGACACCAGTACCATCATGGACCCTACTGCAGATAACCAAAACACTCTCAGGATTAATCCCATTCGTAAGAAAATAAATTCACCTTTAAAAATAACATTTTGGAATATTTCAGGTCTTCGCCTAAAGACCCAAAACGAAGATTGGATCAAATTTATTAGAGAAAGTGAAATCATTGCTCTCCAGGAGACATGGCAAACAACTCCCATACATATAAATGGCTTTAAGACCTTTTTCAGCCCAGCGCTCCCTTCAACATCCGGTAGAGCAAAGGGTGGACTAACCACTTACGTCTCAAATCTAATACCAACTTTGGAGGCCCTCACTCTCAAAACTGAGCCACAATACCAGATTATACGCGTTACCATAAGCAAAATGTCACCTATCCTTCTAGTTAATATCTACAACAACCTCCCAGACTCTAGTTTCATAGAGGTTATAAAAGAAATTCGCGTTTCCCTACAAAAACAACTTACTTCTAGTAAAGGAAAGGAACCAACAATAATATGGGGGGGGGGGATTTTAACTCAGCATTATGCAAAAACATCTTAAATGGTAACTGCGGCTATCTGGATCATCTACAAAATGAGATCCCCCATTTTGCACACTCTCATAAGGGATCTGCTTTAAACGAGACCATGACTCTTCTTCAACTGGTCTTTGCAAATGAACTCACCATCCCCATAACCCCCTTTGTTCCAACCTTCAACGGCAGAGGTCTATCCTCCTGTATTGATTTCATTCTAGCAGGGAACATCTTCCCCAATCTGATAACTGATGTCATCACCCATGACTGTGTATTTAGTGATCACTTTCCACTGACTGTCATAATCCATACCACCGCCCCACAAAAAAACGCCGAAACACTACTTCATGCAGACCTTATTTCTATGCCCCGCTCAAACGGCTACGCACTGAAATGGTCCAAAATTAATCCCATCGCCATTCTAGAAAGTATAATTAAAGCGGCCCGCCCAGCTTTTGAAGCCTGCTTAACGGAGTCATCTACTCCCGCAGAGATAGTGGCTAACTATGAAAAAATAATATTAGAGGTTAAAAACGCCCTGACAGTGCACCCTCGGGCGCAAAAAACACCACAGGATAAACCTAAGTTCAGGTGGTTCGATCCAGCATGCTCCAGAGCCCATAAAAATCTCAAGATCGCCCTCAAAAAATCCCCAAGAAACATCCCTGATGTCATAACAGCCAGGCAAAAATACAACAAGGCAGTAGCATCTAGGAAAAGGGAACTCAAAGATGAACACTGGACCGCATTACATAATAGCTGCCAAAACAAAGACTCGGTAACTTTCTGGGAGATTGTAAACTCCTCTTTTTTGACGGGATCGAAAGTCAGTGGCACACTCGAAACTAACATTTCCGATCAAGAGTGGGTCTTCCACTTTTCAAAAATCTTTTCAATCCCAGCCGGCAAAATTACACACACTGATTCCCCACCATTAGCACGACCAAATCTACTAAGCATGAACTTCGAGCTCGCAGAGGTAGAGCTGGCCTTGAATGCTAGCAGGTCAGGAAAGGCCCCGGGACCTGACGCGGTCCCTATGGACCTATACAAATCAAAAATCGATCTCTTGGCTCCCCTGCTATTAAACGTCCTAAAGGCGCTGGGTCACACAGGACTACCAACTTCCTGGTCAGACTCGATCCTAGTCCCCATATTCAAAAAGGGTAACAGGAATAGTCCGGCGTGCTACAGACCCATTTCTTTACTGGATTCTTTTGGAAAAATAGTGGGCAGAATCCTTTTAGCACGCCTACAAAACTGGGCTGAGTCAAATAATATTCTATCTGACCTCCAATACGGGTTCAGGGAAGGAAGAGGCACCCAAGAACAGGTCCTCAACCTTACCCTCCTGAGAGGGAAGTATGTCCTGCGTAGACCACACCAAGCTCTGGACTGTTATGACCCATATGGGTGTTGACACTAACCTGGTTAATTACATCAGAGAAATCTACTCGAACACCACTACTAGAGTAAGATATGGCATTGGGGAGCAGCTGACATCATGTTTTGAAATTGAGCGGGGGGTAAGGCAGGGCTGTGTCCTGGCTCCCTTTCTATTTAACATTTACACCAATGGCCTAGAAGCAGCCCTGTTAAAAGGTAGCCAGGACCAACCATGCATTAAACAACACCCAATCCCCGCCCTCCTTTACGCGGACGACGCGGTTATACTCGCACGAACCCCCCTCGAGTTACAACGGGCCCTGGTCAGATATACAAATTTCATGAAACACCTGGACCTAAACATCAACGCCAAAAAGACCTTCGTGATGGCATCAGGGAAACACCAACGAAAAAAGAAAAACATCTACTTAAATGACATTAAAATAGAGTATACCACAGTAGGGACCAGAGTATTGTAAATCTTATCTGCTTTCCACTGGGTTACATTAAAAATCTGGAAAAATTAAATTGCCCTTGTGACCATGGTGGAACCCAGAGTATGTTACACTTTATTTTTGGCTGTGGTTTCTACAAGAAATTTACAAGGCATTACTTAATCCCCTACTGTAGAAAGCACGACTTGACCGATCACAATTATGCTTATAGACACTTTTTAATGTTGGGATCAGATGAATTAATTTTTAGAGTCAGTAATTTTCTTAATGCTATCGTACGCTCACGCAGGTCTTTGAGAATTGATTAATTTTATATTGAGATATGCACTTTGCACTTTAATACACGATTTGCACTAACCTAATGTAATGTAACGCATTTGTCTTGTTTTCATAATACCCATAGTTATCCTTTTTCTATATACTGCCATATATTGTATCTAAGGTGGTTTTGTGCACTGTATAGTATAAAGGTCATTTGAGTTTTCATTGTTGTTTTTTATAAATTATATTTGTAAATGATAAGTTGTGGCCCAAAACTGTAGTATTATATGTGTATTTTAAAATTTATTTTGTGCTTTTATGGATGGTTTTTGAAATCCGAATAAAGTCTATTTGAATTGAATTGAATTGAGTATACCACTACTTATCCCTACTTAGGTGTTGCGATAGATGATAAAAACACCTGGAAAAGTGCCATAGAGAACAGAAATTTACAATTTCTAAAAGCAACAACGGCCCTAAGAGTGTTCGCCCGGAGATTGGGTAAAAGAGCATCCAAGGAAATGCTGGACATTTACAACTCAAAATGCCTTAGCATGGCGACTTACGGGGCGGGGATTTGGGGAAACGCACGAGTCACTTTACTTCAAACGACAGAGAACTCTTTTTTGAAATTCCTGTTGGGAGTCTCGCTGTCCACATCAACTTTTAACATCCACAGTGAATTGGGCGTCCCACACATCACAGACGTGATCCGTATGCAGCCTATTCTTCTATGGCATCGCATCTGGTCCACACCAGAATTAAAATTCACTCAGGAACTCATTATTGATTGCATGAAACTGGACCATGGCTCATTAATCACGTGGCTCGCTTTTGTCAAAAATTTTCTAACGGATTTAGGTCTTGACCATCTTTTTTCAAATCCCCAAAACATCACCTCAATCCCTAGAAAAAGACTCCGAGACATGTGTTTAAGCCATCTAAACGATTTGCGCTTGACTATCGAACTAAACAAAAAGTCTGTACAACGGTCTCTTTCTATACAAACAACAGACCAAATGGAGCCTTATCTGAATTCTGCATTAAGCAATTATGAGAAATTCCTACTGACCAGAATGCGATTGAACATATTTCACCGCCTAATTACCTTCCCTGTGATTAACGACGGGACTCCCCAACTGATGCTGTGTCCCTGCGACGACTTTTCACCCCAATCAACTTTACACGTAATCATGCTCTGCAAATTCTATGCAGAGCCAAGAAAGTTATACCTGATCCCTTTCCTGAAACATTCGGGCCTAACCCAATTTCGACCAGCTTTTATGGCCCTCCAAATGCTTGAAACAGAACCACTGGCAAAAAATATGGCAATGTTTTTAAAATTCTGTGTGCGACATAGAACTAACCTCTAAACGGAGATTTGTCCCCTCTCCTTGTTCTTAACTACTTAGTTGATAGACAGTCTCCATGAGCAATTTAAACATACCCTACGATGAACTGGGTTCAGCCCCCCCATGCATCCTAAAATTGCTAGTGGGGGGTTATGATTTCCTCCTGTGCTGTACCGTCTAAATATTTTTACTGTATTTTACCATTCTTTTAATGACCACTAATACATTTTTTTTTTTTAAGCGATTCTCTAAGCACTTACTGCCATCTAGTCAGGCCAAATCAACTTACCGTTTTTAAATTGTTATGTGTATACTTGTTAACGTATTTGATATGCAAAATGCTTTTATGGTATGTAACTGCCTTACCGAATAAAGTTTTTCAATGGTCAATGGTCAATGGACTTTACTGAGAGACCTGTCCTGTGTCCTGACCATACTGACACTTAGCTAGAATAGGTAACTATGAGAACAATGATTTTGCTATTGATTGACTTTCATTTGAACTAATTTAGATAAAAGATGACTTTTGTTTGAATTCCAGTGTCGGGTGGTTATTTCTTTGTCATTTATTGAGTCTCAAATGTTTTCCCTATGTTTAAAATCATGACTCAGGACAATTTCTTTATGGTTGCATTGACCTCGCTTTAGATGCAGATGGGTTTAGGTTTCTCTCATATATTCAGTGTGGATAGAGTAATAGAATGAATGTCAGTGTGATGGGCCCTAGCGTATGATGAGTGTATGTGCGTGCGACTGTGGATTTACTCTGTCCGTGGAAGTAGGGAGAATTTATATGCTCCGATCTGCAGCAGGAGCCCCTCAGAGAGTTGACCAGAAAGTCTACAGAGTTTGTCTGGTCAGACAAGCAGGAAACAGCTTTCAAACAAATGAAAAGTGAGATAGAGAATGCCCCCACCCTTAAGTCCTTTTGCTTGAACAAAAGGTGCATTATAACTGTTGATGCAAGTCTATATGGTCTGGGGGGGGGGGGTACTTAGCCAAAGCTCTGGTTAGGAAGAGTAGTGTGTAGCTTTCGCATCAAGAACACTCTCTACTACTGAGAGAAGGTATGCTGTGATCGAAAGGGAGCTGTTAGCATGCATCTGGGCCATTGAACATTTCCGCAACTATGTGTGGGGAAACAGGTTTTTGCTTAGGATTGATCATTAGCCTCTCATTGGCATCCTATCTCCTGGGGGTGGATGGAACTCTACAGCTCGCATTGCCAGACTCACATCTAGATTACAAGAACATGATTTTGATGTTGTGTATGTCACTGGCAAAAGCAATGTTACTGCTGATTTCCTGTCGAGACTGCCTTGTTCCAATGATTGTGTTCCTCAGGATGAACAAGATGTAGACATAGTTGCCACCATTAAGGACTTTGATGAGTTTTTTGGTTTGTCTAAGTCTGAGTGGGTCACTGAGATGAATAGTGATGTGGTGTGTCAACTCGTCAATGAGTGTTTGAAAAAGGGCTGGCCTAAAGGTAGGTCTGCCACTGTTGACATGGCCCCTTTTTGCCAGATCTCAGATGAAATTGAAGAGGATTGTGGCCTACTTTTCAAAGGGGGGAAGATCATCCATCCTGCCTCCATGCAGAGTACGATTTTGCTACTTGCCCATAAGGGACATCTAGGTATGTCTTCAATGAAACGCCTTATCAGGGCCAATTGGTGGTCTGGCCTTGACAAAATGGTTGATAAAATCATTAGAGAATGTCCCGACTGCATCAGCAGAGACAAAATGCTTAAGGTTTCTTCTGCTCCTCTCAAGCCTGTGTCTTGGCCTGAGTTTCCTTGGCAAAAGGTGGCCTTCGATATTTCAGGCCCCTTCAATCACTTGCCTTCTAATGCACGCTTTACACTTGTGATGGTGGACTACCATTCTAAGTAACCGCGTGAAGGGTCCCCCGAGGTTCTTATAACGGACAACGGGGTACAACTCACATCACAGGAGATGGAAGATTTCCTCCGTAGGTGTGGTATCAAGCATGTGACCACATCCCTTTACGAACCAAGGGAGAATGGGCAAGTGGAGCGATTCAACCAGGCCCTGAAGGATGGTATTGAGTCAGCCGCAAGTCCAACGAACCCTGGAGGGATGTGGTAAGAAAGAGATTATGGATGTACCACATCACCCACCACTCTGTTACCGGGGTGAGCCCCTTAAGGTTTTTAAAGGGTAGAGAACCTATTTCAGACATCTGCCCATGGTGGATCAAGAGAGGTAACAAAGCTGTTGACAGCATTGATTTGGATCTTGTCGCTAAGCGTGTGGAAGTTAAGCAGGACAAGATGAAAGCATTGTTTGATTCTAATATGAATGTAAAGGTTTCTGACTTTGCTGTGGGAGAGTGGGTTAGGATTAAAGAACCTGGTTTCTTAGTGAAAGGGGTTTTCAAGTTCGGTCACCCCATCAAAATTGTTAAAGTTTGCAAGAACAGCATTATTACTCAGGATGGGAAAGTATGGAACGTAAGAAGAGTTGCCAAATGCAAGTCTCTTGGGCTAAGTACAGACAGTGAGGAAGCATTACCGTTGAGTGACTGTCCTAATCCCAAAGCTAGCCCTCCTCATCTTGCCCAATCTGTAACAGCCAGGGTCAAGAAGAACGACAGATCCAAATTTTTACCTGGAAGATACTTGTCTTGATTTGTCATTCTTGGTTTTGCTTTTACTTTTGTACTTCTTCCTTTTTTGTTGTTAGGGGGGAGATTTGTTACATCTATCCCTCTCCCCTGCCTCTCCCCTGTCTCCCTCCCTCTCCCTCGTGCACTGTCTCATGCTTGAAGCACGGAACCATGTACCTGCATTGTACAATCTTGGTTCCATGTTCCAGAGCCTCTGTACAGCAGTTACTACCGCTACTTTGTCTTGTACAGATGTACTGTGCCGCTCTTCAAGTAAACTTGGTTTTACTTATCTTTTCCGGAGCCTCTCGTCATTACAATCTCAAAAGTCATTTTTCACTGTGGTAAGGTGGGCTTTCCTGTAGGAAAACACTGGATTACAATATAACAACTTATAGTGCTTAATTTCAGTTTGGGAACAGCTAGAAAATGGTTTAAGAACTTATTTAAATAGTAATTTAAAATTCAGCTTAATAGTCAAGTTGGATTTCATATTACTATTCTGAAAATAATACTTTTAGGAAGTTGTCATTTGCCTTACTATTCCAAAAGGGGACTTTCTGCCTGTGTCCATTGCCATCTAACTGCTGATGGCTCGCCAGTGCCACCTGACTGCTGATGGTCTCTTGTGGTGAGATGTGGATTGCTCCTACACAGTGAACAAATGGCTTGGGTATGGAAATGTGTTCTTCTTTCTTGAGCTGCATGGCCTGGGGGCTGTATCAAGCCCCCTTTTGAGATTCAAGAGATGCCTACCCTGTTGCTACCAGATGTAGTTCACACCTAGGCCTGCCTCTCTTTCGTCTTGCTAATAAGCTGGGCTCCACACCCAGTGAGAGGGGGGAGCTGCCAGAGCACTGTTTTGGAGTGACCATAGGGGAGGGTTTGCCCATTATCATAGCTACACCTCTGGGGGGGCACAGGATGTTCTGGCCAGGGGAAAAAAGGTTCTGCCAGGTTGGATTTCGGTATGGCGCGGCACTGTGGGATAGCTTCCAGTAAATCACAGATGAAGTGCTGTAAAAGTGGGTATGGTCACCATGTGAACTTTTACCTCACCTGGCTAGGAAGTTGCCTGAAGTTTCCCAACCCACAGGCTGGCATTGGGCATAAGTGTGGCATTACCAGTACTCTCCTTGAAACACTCACAGACCTGTGAAAACTCAGCAGAAGGAAAGCCCTGCTGTCTGAAGAATTGAAAGGAAGATTGAGCCTGCTTTCCCTGAAACCAGAACACCAGAAGTGACTCCAAGGGTCAGTTGGCTGACTCCTGTTTGAGCAACAAGGACACAACAATCTTCCAGAGGCCTTTCCTTGCAACTGCCCAGTTGACCAGTATTCACTGGACCTGCCCTAGACCCTGCTGCTGGCCTCTATTGGTGTTAGTCCCAGCCCCCAAATGGTACCCCCCATTTCCAGGATTCTTGACTGGTGTTAGAGTGCACTCTTCCTGTCACCAAACTGCAAGAGGTGGGACTTAGAAACTGTCAGTTTGTGCATCAAGAATTGTTGGAGACTGGGACCACTATCAAAGCCACAACTGTCAAAGACAAATTGCCAGTTGGCTTGGACATCTGACTTCTAGAAAGGTTTCTAGTTCTGAACATAGAGGGCTTCATCACAGCTGTGATCAAGTAGCAACCCGTCAACATTGAGGAATTCCTGGGCACAGACTTCAGACTTTGCTCAGTCGGTGCTTTTCCACCTTGCCAATGACTACGCCGGGATCACCTTCAGCAATCCGCTGTGGCCAAGGCCCACTTCAGATGCAGCTTGCAGCTCATCCTGCCCTGGACTCGTTGATGACCACTTTTTCACCATGAAAGTTTCTAAGTCAAAGGTAAACTTTCCACTGGGTTGAACCTGGTTCCAGTATCAATCCAGTACTCTATCTCAGTCGGCCTTAACTTTTGTTGTTGACCAGTTCTAGCATGTCCAGATAACCATGGTTGGTGCTTTTTGTTTTTTCATGCAATTTCTTTTTTAAACTTTAAAAATTCATAGCTCCAGTTGCACGTATTAGATTGTTGTAATATGGTGCCATTTTATAAAGTGAAATTTACTCTATTTGTCTAAAGTGGTTTGGGATTTTTTGTGTGTGTTATGTTTTCACTTTATGCTTGTTTGAGTACTGCATAAATACTTTATACATTATCTCTACGTTAAGCCTGACTGCTTTGTGTCAAGCTACCAAAGGGTTAGGAACAAGTTCATTTAGTGACTTTTGTGGTTCAATCTGACACGCTATTAGTTGAGATGGGTTCTCACCCCCTCCTCAACTAATACCCCAATTTCTTATAATGTCAAATGCTTATGCCATGCATTTTTAGGGAATGGTAAAAATAGCAAAGCATGCAACAGCAGATATGGGATTTCATTATTTTGGCGGCTTGAGGGAATTTCTCACATATTTTAAAATAATTTCCTTATCAATATACTCCCTTTGATTTCTAAAATGAGAAACAAATTGTGGTGTGTCAAAAATGGGATACAAAACAAGACTATAACTATTATTTCTAAAAGTCAACAACTGATATACATGTTGTAAATATTAAAACGGAAAATTCTAAATATGTAATACCATATATCCATGTTTTTAACAGATTGGTAAGAGACACTGCACTATAATAGAAACATGCCATTGCTTGCTTTTTTCATTCAAACAATTGTTCGTTTGTTATGACTCAGGGCATGTAAATAACGCTCAATTTCATATAAAACAACACATTGTGTCCTAATGTGACATGGTATTGTTAGCCACATATTATAGTAAGGTTAGAACAATGATAAAATATAAATTTACAAAAAGGATGATCCATTAAATGAGAAAATATAGAATTTCATCTATTTTAAAAGGCCATGCTACTCAAAACCGATTAACCGCTACATGAGTAAAATATGATACCCTTTCAAAATGCATACAGTTGAGATATAAAAAGTAAAAATCAATGCAAAAGCCTATTGTATCCTTTTAATGTGTGCAATATTGTTTAACTACATTTATGTTCAATATAGCATTTCTGGTAAAGGAAATGAAAAAACATGGTAACTAATGTCTTTTTGGGAAGGAGTAGAAATAGTAAATGCATAATACTAAAATTGGTGACTTCTTAAATGTAGTAACAGACTAGAAATAAAAAGTAAATTGGAGTATTTTAGAGAGAATGATGTTGATGGAACCATCCAGCAAAGTTAAATTTATTTTTAATCTTTAAAAATAAAATCCCAAAGCAGGATTTTTTATTTGAAAAAAACAGATCACCCTTGTCATGGGAGCTACCTCCCAGGGTGAGGGGGCATTAAGCACTTTTCAGTGACCTGTACTGCCATGATTTTCCAGGCGGTGACAGGCATTGAAAAATGGCTATATGTGTCCTCATCTATATTAGGTGGGTGGATATATAGCCAAAACCCTGGAAGCCCTTACTTCAGCGGACCATTGAAAAAGTTTGATTACGGTGAAAATGGAGTAGTCTCTGCCGTCATCAAACTGTGGTCTACCTGAATCAAAATCAGGAGGGCGGACCACTATATTGGTGGGGAGGGAACAATGTCGGCAGTGACCTCTCTGCCTACATTTAAATTAGGCCCTTAGTCTGTATAGCATTTTTGGAAACTTCAAATACTTTAATAGGAGATGAAAATGAATTTGCTCAACGCATTTCCTATTCTGGGATTTTTGATTTTCACCACATTTCCAAACCTCACCACAGTATCCTTCATTGAATTATGCAAGTTATACCACCTTTTCCTTTTTGCAATTTTCTCTGCCTCCTCAACTCTCTGATGAATCTCTATACACAGACTATTTAAATTGTATTAACACTGTGTAACTAAACACTTTGCTTTCACCCAAGTAGTACAAATGAATGTGCACTTCTTGAACTTAATCCACCTTTCTGACTAAACTTTCTCCATCTGCTTCTAAACAAGTTGCACACCATTGTTAATCAAAATAGTTTTAGGAAAACTTTCTCCACTAAATATTCCATTCAAGAAATGTATTACATCACAGGACTCTATGATGTTGGTAATGGTAATTTTAGGCCAATGTGAAAACATATTGGTCACAAGAATAATATATTTGTCAACTAAAAACTTTGATTGGACCAACAATATATAAAGCCATGTCTTGCCAAGGAGCCTAGGTAACTTCCAAATTACCCTAGGTTGCTTCCTACACACGAGAATCTTGTCACTATTGATACACCCCACACATTACCACAAATACCTCTTCACTTATATAGCCATACCTGGCCACCAATACAAGCAGTTGAGTTTCTCAATAAGACTGTCCCTCGGAATTTCTAGAGGAACAAGCCTTGATCTTCTCTTTAAAACCATACTATTTTGATAGCTCATCTTTGACACTCCAGTACCCTTTATATAACCTATCACTCTTTCCATCACACTTCTAATCATCCCATACACATTTAAGAACATCCTGGAGCACAGAATCATTGTTAACCTCTTGCAATAATTCATCTTCTTGAATATTAGTCTCCCTGATTGTGCATACATCAAACTCCTCTTCATCTACATCCTCAATATCATCACTATTTTGTTTTTCATTAGGCGAGAAAAAATCTACAAAACAGTTTTTCGCACTGTGTACACAAAACACCATAAAGTGATTTTCTTAAAGCGCCATGACCCATTTCTTGATACACCTTGAAATAACAGCTATACTTTTTTTTAGTGAACATCTCCTTTAGAGGTTTGTGATCAGATTTAACTTCAAATTTGCTTACCCACACAAACCTTTCCACTTCTCGATGGCCAAACGAACAGCCATGGGTTCATTTTCTGTGACTGAATAGTTTAGTTCGGCACCTTTTAAACTTCTTGAGGTGAACAAAATGGTTCGTTCAAACCCATCAGAGTTCTGTAAGAGAACAGCTCCAAGACTATTTGAACTAGAATCAGTCATTATAACTGTGCTGTCAGTTGGATCAAATCTCTAAAGACACTGAGCACTATTTAGACACTTCTTCAAAGAGTTGATTTCATTCGCACACAAGAAATCCCATAGAAATACATTACCCTTTTTCATAAGGTTTCTCATATTTTTGGTCTTATCTGCAAAGTTAGGAATACATTTACTGTAATACTCGCTCATCCCCAAAAACGTAATAACTTCACAATTGCTACTGTGATTTGATACCTTACTTATAGCAATGATTAATTCAGTTAAATTAAAATTAATATTGCGTAGCTTTTAATGTAAGAGCACATGTATTCAATTGTGACAACCAGTGCGTTCTTTCTGATTATGTTCTATCACTGTTGGAACCAACCCAGATTAATGCAAAGCCCTAAGCCTTGCCCCACAGCTTATCAGAACCGACACTGAGTGATGCAAAGACCCGCAATGACTAGCCACATAGCTTCATCGGAACCAACGGTGATGATGTAAAACCTCTCAAAGCAATGACATGCAGATTGCACACCTAGGACATAATGTAGAAGCCTCAGCAGGCCAAACTTGGTCCTGTGACTGGCCTGCATGACTTTGTCCCGGTCCAGGGCACCCACATACCCTCAGTTGGTGCTTTGCGCCTTTTGGCGCTACTGTTTTATCTACACCTTTGAAATGAAATATCTCTAGCTCTACTGATTGCATTTTTGTAACTGTGATGTCAAAATATTTATTAAATTTTATTATAGTTGCTTAAATTGGTGTGGAATTTTTCCTGTATTCTGTTTTCACTTGGTCACTGTTTGTGTGCTGCACAAATACTTTACACATTGCCTCTAAGTTAAGCCTGACCTGCGTTTGCGCCAAACTGTTAAGCACAGGTTAATTAAATTACTTTTGTGCTTCACCCTGATGAGGACTGCGGCTGTTGCTTGAGAAGGGCTTACACCCCATTCAACCAACAACCCTATTTTTCACAGTCACATTTCTACCAGCTATCAGTATGTCATCTTGATAGATCTTTAAAACATCCTCATGTGTCAAGACATTTTCCATGACCCTTTGAAATACAGCTGCTGCTGCTATTAGTCCAAAGAAAGTCTCTAAAATGCGAATGTTCCTTGAGTAGCGGCAAACACAGTCACATTCTGTGAATCACAATGTAACCTCACTTCATTGAATGCAGAAGTTAGATCTAATGATGAAACAAATGTATGACGTTACATCACAGTCTTTAGACAGCGATACATCTACAACGCAGTCATTACAACGCAAGTCGTTACAACGACTTGCGCTGGAGGGCACTGGACTTAGGAATAGTATGATTCACTATTTCAACTCCAGCCTACGTAACAGTAGGGAAGGTGTTGGAATAGTAAATCATACTATTCCTTAGTGTATAGCGCCATCCAGCGCAAGTCGTTGTAACAACTTGCGTTGTAATGGCCACGTTATAAACATATTGTGGTATAAAGACGGCGTAGTTACGGATGTCTCCCAATGAAACACACACTGCCCCTTTTATCATTGAAAGTAGTTTTGTTATACTTGGAAGTGGTTGGTGATTTACAACAACATTCTTCTTTAGTTCAAGTAGGTCCACACACAATCTGGAATCAGCACTGGGCTTGCATGTAATCATAACAGGAGCCAGCCACTCAGTTGTTTCAATTTCTTCAATTATGCCATCAGATTTGAATTATTTTAACATTGCCTCTCTCAACATGATTGGGATATTTCTCACACTCCTTATGTGAGGTACACAGCCCTCTTTTATTCCAATTCTATAGACATACCTTTCAACATATTTGAATCCTTCTGAAAAAAACTTTCCGAAAATCTTTTTCATACTCAGGTCTTCCTTGTCCAATCTGTTCTACATCTATTTTCTCTCTTAATCTGATGTCTGGACTTTTATTGGGATTTAAATTCACCATCAAATCTTTCTTGGGAAACCAACTTCTTAGAGAGTTACCTCTCACAGAGATATACATTTTCCCTGTGGTAAACCTATCCTTAAAACAAATACTTCCATTAAAATAATCTAACAGTTTGAGTGGCTCATCTGTATAGATTTTGGAATATGTCTCGTTACAATGTGAATTTTCCTTTCAAATCATATTCAAAAATTTCTTTGGGTATCAAAGTGATTTTGGCACCCGGTTAAACAGCATTTCAATAGGTATATTCTCAATTTACCTCTACCGCAGGACTATTCTTACCACAAAGACTGATTTGTAAAACTATCTCATCACGGTTCTCTTCCTCATTATAAAAAGTAACTATGACATTCTTCCAGAACATTTAGGGCCTGATTACGTTGTAAGGCTTTTCCGACTCATATCATTGGTTTCAAATTCGACAGCCTTATTATGATGAAGGCAGTTGGATTTGAAACTGGCTGGTTGGACCGACTGGCTTCCAACGGGCTCAAGGAGTATGTCGGCCAGTCAGAGGCCACTCATAATTGGCAATGTATGACTTTTACGCCGTGGGGATTATAATGTTGGTTTCCAACAGGCTTTTAATGCCGGGCTTTCAGACAGGAAAAGTGACTTTGGGGCTCATAGCAGGGCCCCCTTGCCACAGTGGCTTCTGGTTGCAGGCTGGGGGGCACCTATCGTGCCCCACCAGTTAATCCCTGCACCGCATGGCAGGCATCATCAGGTGTCTGCCATGCGGTGCAGGGATTTAAAAAAACACCCATTTCTCTATGGGAGCTTGTGCTACGGCTAATTTATGGCCGCAGCACAAGCTCCCATAGAGAAATGGGAGTATGCAACGCACCATGTGCAGTCGAATTGAAATGGCAAGTTCAGGAACGCCGTCCGGAGATCGGTCAGTCTAGAGACTGCGGAGATGTCGGGTGGACAGTAATCCATCCAACATCATAATCAGGCCCTTAGTGACTATTCGTACCACATTTTTTACATGTTGCCTTTCATCATTAACAGCACTTGTTGCTTGCCATGTGCCCATGAGGTCCACATTTAAAATAGTTTCCTTGAAAACACTTGATATCTTTCACTTGCTCCGTGGGATCCTGAACTTGTTCTTTTTCTTGCTTCTTTGTTTTCACTACATGTACATAATAACCACGTGTATTGGAGACTAGAAGACAATCTTTCGTTATCTCCTCCAAACAAGTCTTGCTATGCTCACAAGATTTTGCAGTAATCATTACCTCTGGAAAAAACAGGTTTTCCTTTTGCTTGAAGGTAGCCTTAGCTTTCTCAATACAACAACCAAACATAAACTGGTCTCTCAAACGTTCTTGATTGTTGACCCCAAAATTACACATAGAAGCACCTTTTCATAACTCTCTTGTATGCTAAGCAACTTTTTTACCACTCTTTTGGATACATTTACCAAAAATATTTCTTTAAAGCACTTAATACTTTTGGAAGAAGAATTTGAGTTGGCGAATAATGGATCACGATGAAGAACAATGGATCATTGCAGCTTGACACCACAAATGAAGACTTCCAGTGCCAGCCAAACAAACATGGCGGCACACACAATGCCACAAAATGACACTATAATGTAACAGCCAAGAGAGAAAATTCAATCCACATTGTAAACTGCTCCACAAGCAAATATAGCAGTTTGCACAACACCACAGAATGACTTCACAACCTCTCTTCAGGAGTGTGGCTCTTACTATCAGCAATCACTTAATCGGCACACTCTCTCAATGTCAGGAAATCCTTACAATTATGGGAGAGTTATCAAGGGAAACAGGAACTCCTTGGAACAATGGAGTGATGCTTGGAGAATCCCACCTACTCGATATAAGGCACATACACCACACATATCTTGCACAGATAACCATCCAGCTCTGTGAAGTGACTATTGATCAAATGCAAATGTTTTTGCTGGGAGGCAATCTTGTATCAAAATGGCAGTAGATCCTCACAATGGCGACATGTAGATGTGTACTTTTAAAGAAGTGACTTGTTGAGGCGACCCCACTGAAGACTTTGACAACACGGCAGGTTTAGCTACGAGCGTCGCCAATTTAATAAAGACCTCTGCAATCCAGTAAAGATCAAAAGTCGATGTATTCAAGTACAGTTTTGATGGAGCAGGGTTTTGAGAAAATAAAACCTGCTCGGATTGAACCCTCAGTAACATTTTATTAACAAGTGTGCTGTGAAAATATTAATGAAAACGCTGAATAAGGGGAAATGCTTTTGCGCATGCGTGCAACTAATGTGTAAACTTATGCATGTACCAATGCATGAAAAACTAGGCCGCAGACGATTTGGCTAAAATAAGAATAAAAGACTAATGCTGCTTCAATGCATGATAATAATAATTGCTAGGAATAACATGGGTTGTGCATGGGTTAGTGCAATGCTGGGATGGTGCGCTTTTGAAAATTACATTTCATGAAAATAATAATTGTATGTGTTTCGTTCTTTGTAGAAAAACAAGCATGGGCCTATACTTCTGCATGCCAGTTTGGGGTTAATGTTTGCTCGAGAAAAATTTATAAAATAATGGACTTTAAATAAAGAAGAGAGAATGCAGAGGCATGAAAAATGTCCTTCACAATGTGCTGACTGACTGTCAAGCTTCGGAAAGCAAAACCAGATAAACGAATGGAGGCAATGCAACTTCCTCACGGAATGGCAGAGGCAAACAAAGAAAGCGTGAAAGTCTTGATACATTTGATACTCAAAAATGTACTCTAGGAAATATGTCCTGTGATTGTATTAAATTTTGTTTCCTGGGTGGAATCTGATGTAATACTAGAATGTTCAGGACAATGGGACATTTAAAACTGGTCTTGATGAGAGTGTTGTGACATGTTCACCCCCGTTCTTAGCCAATGAGAGACAGAGTTTGTACTTTTTAGAAACATGTGTGGGTTGGACGTTATGAATTCAGGGTATAATTGAGGTGCCCTGGGGTTTATGGTTCGGGTTGGCTGATGTTTAGCTAGCGGGAGATCGTCACTGTCGACGGTTGCTGTCCCAGATAGAGGCCTACCTGTTTCTTGATTTAATTACTTAAACTTTGCCACTCGACTCTTCTTGAGGGGCATTGCTGCCCTTACCTGGCCAGAGGGGAAGATTTCCTTGTTTCCTTTGGGTTAGTATGAAAATAATCTGAGTCTGCATAATTATTTGCAAATGTATTTTGTCTCTGAAACTTTTCTTTCTTCGCCTATCTACTCCTTCAATGCACTGTTATTTTCATATGAGTTGATTATAAATCATTGCTAAATATTTTATTCACTGTGATAATCTGTGTTTTTACATTGTGTGACTGTACTTAAAGAGCATTCATTACATATTATTTTACGATAAATTTTCAAACCATACACTGAGTCTGTTATTATTTAGTAGAATAGAAAAGTACATAATTGTTGCCATCAACTTCTCAACTATAGGTCTGTCGCCACAATTATAAATTGTAAGGGGAAATGCGAGTTTATTTTGCATATTAGTAAGTGGGGCATAAACTTGCATCACACTGAACCCCAGCGTTAAGGGATTAGTTGGGTAGTGTAAATGGGCCTGAGTCTATGAAAATTATTGATCCCTGATCGCTGGATCAGTTTTGGTAGCAGAGGATGGTTATTATTGATTAGTTTGGCAATAATTATTGATTATTGATTTTTTGTTTATTAACATGAAAAGTTAGTGTCTTTGTTTTAATGTTGTCTGGAAGTACGGGTATGGAGTTATTTTAGCCTATGTGGCAGAGGAATAGTGTGGAAAAGTATTCACACTGCAGAAGTACTTTGTCTGTTGTTGTAATATCGAACAGCAAAAGGCTGTTGATATTATTTTAGGGACTTATTTAATTGAAAGAAGATTGCATGAAATAGTGAAAGGTCCACTTCTGAAACTCTGGCCTTACATCCCCAAAGTACTACCAAGATCTCTTTCTGAAAGGAAAGTCCTCTTCTGAAACTTTGGTTGGTATCCCTAGAGGAGTACCAAATCTTCCTTTAACCTAATTGAGAGTAGAGTAACGCTGGTTGTTATTTTTACTAGAAGTGAAAGAATCTCTTTATTAAAGGTAAAACTATCACTTTAATTAGTGGAGCAGACAAAGTAGCATTGTTTTGTGTTGTTTTAAACAAGAATTTAGTTGAGGAAATCAAGAAATACATTGCCATATTATTTTGTAAAGGGAGGGTCAGCAGCAGGAGTAATAATGACGTCACAAAAAGGCTGCGCTGGCATTGGTCAGGCAGCGGGCGCATAGTGAGCTGTAATTGGTCGGTTGCTGTGAACCGCGCTGGTATTGGTCAGAATAGTCATTCGTAGAGAGTCGTAATTGGTTAGTTGGTGTGAGTCGCGCCGCATTGGACGAGCTCTAACAAATAGAATAAGCAGAATTACGGAAGGATTCTGATCTGTTTGTTGAGATATTTAGTGTGAAAGAGTTGAAAGAATGAAGATGGTAAACAGAGTAAGTGATTTCTTTAAAAAAGAAAAGCCGATAGTTACTAGAGAGGGTCTACCTATACCTCCTCCGAGAACACCCACTTCTTTTATGATGTTAGAACGTGGGTATCATTTGTGTACATGGTTAGAGAACTGGATGAGTTATACGGAAGATGATGGAGTTTTAGCTTTTCCAGAGCATGGTACATTTAATGAAAGGATTTTGGAGAACTTGAGAGGACGAATGAATTCATTGAAACCAAATCCAAGACCTATGCAGTGTGAAGCACTTGAGGAGTGGGAACATGAAGCTTATAAAAGAGAGAGAGACAGGAATGGAATAAAATAGAGGAATATTATATCGAGGTATTCTGAGGCTAGATGAGATGATAAATAAAAAGATGGAGGAGAGATGTGAGTGCAGATGGATTATATCCAGTAATAGTTGCTGAAGATCAGACTGGAGGCAAATGTAAAGAGAAAAAGAATAACCTAGAGACTTCAGAACTAGATATAGACCTAAATGGATGAGTTAATTGATGAAATATTGTTAAAGAGACCTCCACCATATCAGGAAAGTTCTGGAGAAACAATTCCAAATGCACCATTAATTAAAATACAAGATCCACAGGTTACACAAGTTCCGGTAGCTCCACAAGTTTCACAGGTTACACAAGTTCCGGTAGCTTCACAAGTCTCATCAGGTACACAAGTTTTTCAGGAGAATGAAATTGATATGTTGAATAAAGCGAGAGAGGAGTTAACTCAGAGAATTAGTAAGATGAATTTAAATGCAGAAGCATTATCGGTACCAGTAACAATTGGTCCTATAGTTCCATTATATGGTGAAAGTCAAAATATATCGAGAGTACATGTATTAACAATTCCCGTGAATAATGTCAGGAATGTTAGTGGATCGGAGCCAGTTGAGGTGAATACTTCATTGATTGATCTTCCAATTAGAGAAAAAGTGACTGAAACACCCAAGAGAAGTGTACAGATAGATCCTAGGAAAATAGTACAAAATGTTAGAGGGACAACTCCAGTGTCAGGGAGTTCAGCGGGTCCTTCGCTAGAAGAGTTTGATGACTGGATAAGAGAAATGGAAAATAATAAGTCTCAATTGAGTATAGATGTAGGTAGACTGAGAGTGGATCTGGAAGAAATGATTATTGGTACTCTAAGTCTAGGGAGATTGATTAAGTACCGTGATGAAGAGTTGTTGTTTTTGTGTAAGAATATAACATGGAAAGCAAAGAATCTACATGAGAAGTTGGCAGAAGCAGCATTAGATTATGGGGTTGACATAGAGAAGTTTAAGGTTTTGCAGAAAACATGTAGACTGGATTTTACTGCAAAGACTTGGAGAATTTGAATTTGTCTGGCAAGCGATTGCAAATAAAAGAATTCATGACTACTTTGAAGAAATGGGGTGATTTAGAAGGATGGAAAGGCAGATGGGCGAAAAAGAAGGAAGAAATGCTAGCAAGTTTAAAATTAGTCTTTATTTCCATTAAGAGAAACAGGACAGGCTGAAATGATGCGTCCAATGAGGGAAGTTCCAGGTGGTGGATATGTTCATGTTCCCTGTTCAAGACAGGATATATTATCCTTTATGAATGACTTTCCCAGGTTGAGGGAGAAACAAGTTGAGTCGTACAAACAGGTAGAGAGGTTTTTAAAGGTTTCAAAAGTTTTGTTGAAAGATTTAGATGGCTTGTTTGAAATTGTAGTTCCGGCTGACTTATGGACTGAGTGTAAAATCACTGTTGATAGGCCTAAAAAAGAATACCCGAGAGATGTGAAAACAGGAGCACCTTCAGGAGAAGTGATTAGAAAATATAATCAAGTAATCACTTTTCTGAAAAGTAAAAATTCTCCAAAAGAAACAGATTGGGTTAAAATTGACAGGACAACACAGAAACCTAAAGAATCTGTACATGCTTATTATGAAAGGTTGTTACAGGTGTTTAAGCAGTATAGTAGGTTTGAGAGTATTGATGAGAAAGACATGGGACATTTTGTATATACGTTTGTTTTTGGATTAAAACCCACAATTAGTAACATGATTCAGCAACATTTAATTTGTTGGCAGAGGAAAACAGTTGATGAGATTTTGAGATATGCTAAATATTGTAGTGGTGATACTGAATCAAGGCATAAAACGTTGAAAGAGAAAATGATGCGGGCACAGGGGAAATTGGCAGAACAGAAAGATTGAAACAATTATTCTCAACAGATTTTCAAATGAAATATCAAAATCAAAATGGTCAGATACAAAATGGAGGTAGAGGTAGAGGTAAAATGAATAGAGAAGAAATGCGTGCAGAAAGTTTCGACTTTGGAGTAATAAGTGTAGATATTTACTGAAAAATAATGGAATGAATCAAAATTTCAATTCGCAGATGCAGAATGAGGTGGTTGTGAATCAACAACAGCAGCAGGTAGTTACACCACAGACACAACAAGTACAGGTGCCTCAAGTTCCTATGCCAAATAATGTGAATGCTCAAGCACAGAGATGCAGTGTGAATACTGGATTTCACGCGGGAGAACAAGCTGATAAGAATCAAAATGTGCAAGTAGTTTCGCAATATTGTTGCAATGTGCAGAGAGTGATTCAGACTCATCTTAATGACGGTGCCTGAGCGGAGAGGAAGAGTGCGTGCTAGGCGTAGCTCTAGAGGTAGATCAGTCAGGTCCTTTTGCTGATGGAAAAGTGGAAGTTAATGATGTTACATTCCTTGCGGACACTGGCGCTACCCGTTCTACTGTGAGAGCAGCAGAAATTCTAAACCTACACCTCTCGGGAGAAACTATCCAAGTTGTGGGAGTTTCAAATAAATATATCAAGACTCCAGTAACGCGACCAATAGAAGTTCAGATTGGATAATTCAGAGACATGCATCTGTTTGTAGTATGTGATACAAGTCCAGTGAACTTTTAGGTCGGGACTTGCTTTGCAAAATGAATTGCACCATCTATTGTACGCCAGATGGTATTGCTTTTCAAATGCCAGATGAGGATGTTGCTTTTAAAGTGATGTTAGCGAAGCAAGGGAAAAAAGTGAATGATTTGTATTACTGCTTACAGAAAACAATTTACCTGCAGAATTGAGAAATGCAGTAAGACCTGATGTGTGGGACTTTACAGGAAATGACATTGGTTTGATGAAGGGTGTGGATCCCATTTAGGTTACAGTTAAACCAGGTGCAATATATCCAAACACATCTCAGTACAAAATGAGTCCTGAGATCACAGCAGGAGTTATTCCTATAATTGATCAGATGATTGAGCAAGGTATTCTTAAAGAAACACTAAGTAGTCCTTGTAATTCACCTATTATGGAAAATACAGAATAGTACAAGATTTGCGCGAAATTAATAGGATTTTAGTACCCTGTTGTCCAATAGTGCCAAACCCAGCAGTGATTCTTTACCAAATTCCTTGTGATGCGGAATGGTACAAAGTGATTAATCTGTGTCAAGCATTTTTCTCAATACCTTTAGATCCGGATAGCCAATATTTATTTGCTTTCTGGCTCGGAGGCCGTGTCTTGACATGGTGCCGAGTTCATCTAGGGTTTACAGAGAGCCCTTCTATTTTTAATCAGATTTTGAAGAAGTGTTTGGAGTTATTGATTATGTCAGAAAATTCAGTGTTAGTGCTATATATTGATGACCTACTTGTGGCATCAAAAACAAGAGAGGCCTGTGTGGCAGATACTATTGGCTTACTGAATCATTTGGCAGTAGGTGGGCATAAAATGTCACCAGCAAAATTACAGTTTTGTCAAAAAGAGGTGCAATGTTTAGGACACAAAATTGAGAAAGGAGTTAGAAAAGTGACGCAAGACCGAATTAATGTGATTTTGCAGATGGGTCCTCCTAAGACTCAAAAGGAAGTTCAAATGTTTCTGGGAATGGTTGGATACTGCAGACACTGGATCAGTGGGTTTTCGCTGATTGCAAAACCTTTACAGAGGTTAAAATGTAAATGTAAAAATGTAAATTGATACTTGTATAGCGCACTACTCACCCGCAAGGGTCTCAAGGCGCTTGTGCGAATACCGCTGTGGAACCCATCCTGGCTTTCCCTGTGAGGCGTCCACTCCTGGGCACCCCCAAGGTGGAGGCCAGGCATCCTTAGCGTTGTGGGGGCCGTTGTGGAGATTAAGCAAGCTATTGCCCAGAGTTGCAGAGTGGGACTCCATGATTGGAATGGCACAGAGGCAAGAATTATCAGGTCCGTGGAATTTTTGAGCCCAAGACCCGCCGAGGCGGGGAATTGAACCCTGGTCCCGGGCTAGACCTCTGCATCGGGGTCTGCCACTCCAATCATTGAGCCACACGCATAAAGATGTCATTGATCCAATTGAATTGGATGAGGACAGTATGAAAGCTTTTATTGAATTGCGAGATAGTCAATGTCGAGTGCCTGCATTAGGAATACAAGACTGTACAAATGATTTTGCATTATACTGTTGTGAGAGAGATGGGTATGCACTTTCAGTCTTAACACAAAAACATGGAATGGCACGTCATCCAGTGGCATATTTTTCTGCTACTTTGGATTCAGTGGCTGCAGTGTTACCAGGTTGTTTGAAAGCAGTGGCTGCTACTTGTGTGAGTCTTGAGCAGAGTGAAGCAATTGTGATGGGATATCCAGTGAAAGTATAAGTGCCACACTCTGTTGAGATTCTTTTAACAAGAACTCGAACTCAACATATGACGTACAGTCGACTGACTAGATATGAGAGAGTGATTTTGGGGCTGAAAATGTGACAGTGACGAGGTATACAACATTAAATCCAGCAACTTTGTTACCGAGTTCAAGTTGTGAAGAGGTGAAGGATGAAGCAGAACATGATTGTCTGGATGTGACAGAATTGTGCACAAAACCAAGGCCTGGTATAAAGGAAACACCACTGGAAGAACCAGATAGTGTGATGTTTGTAGGCGGATCTTGCTTGAGAGATGAAAAAGGTGCATTGAGTGCTGCCTATGCGGTATGTATAGTGCTTATGGTATTTGAAGCATCCTGCCTGAAAGGGATAAATTCTGCTCAAATTTCTGAACTGATTGCTCTGACTAGACAATGTATAATTGGCAAAAATCTGAGAGTAACCATATTCACTGATAGTCAATATGGTTTCGGGGTTGTGCATGACTTTGGTCAGTTGTGGATGCAACAGGGATTCCTGACTTCTTTAGTATCTCCAATCTGGAACAGTAAAAATGTGAAGGATTTATTGAATGCATTACAAATGGCCAAAATAATTGCTGTGTTAAAATGTTCAGCACATTAGTCAGGAAATGACTATGTGACAAATGGAAACTGATATGCAGACCAAGTGGCTAATTTCTGTGCACAAAATTCAGTTACAATAAACCAATGGTTGATGTTTTCTTCTTTGGAAACAAGGGGTGAGATTAGGCAGATACAGGAAGAAGTAAATGAGGAAGAAAAATACATTTGGATCAAATCAGGTTGTAAAAAGAGAACAGAAGATGAAGTGTGGGTGTATGCTGATTGGAGCCCAGTGATGCCAGAGAGTTTACTGTCTCAAATGGCAAGGATGTACCATGGAATTGCACATGTTGGAAGAGATGCTATGATCAGACTCTTCAAGCAGCCATGGTATAATCCAAAATTCAGGGTCATTGCAGAGAGTCAATGCCCGAGATGAGTAATCTGCCAGCAGCAAAATCCAGGCAGAAAAAAGGTTGTTAGCTGGGGTCGAATTGGAAAAGCTGCAGGACCATTTACCCAACTACAGTTCGACTTTATAGAACTTCCCCCTTGTAATGGACAGAAATATGTGTTGGTTGTTGTTTGTTTGTTTGCTTGTTGGGTAGAGGCTTATCTAACAAGAAGGAGTGACAGCCTGACCGTTGCTAAATTGCTTTTTAGGAGATAATACCTAGGTTTGGATTTCCAGTCTCTTTAGAAACAGATAGGGGAACACACTTCAAGTACAGGTGCCTCAAGTTCCTATGCCAAATAATTCGGATGATTTGCGCAGCATTACCAATTTAGCAAAAGCTGCATTGTGCCTATCGACCAGAAGCATCTGGGGTGGTCAAGCAAACTAATATAAAGTCCAGACTGTCAAAAGTGTGTGCATCTACAACACTGAAATGGCCAGACGCTTTATCCTTGGTATTAATGAGCCTTAGAAGCATTCCTGATAAAAAAGACTGGATTGAGTCCTCACGAAACTTTGGAGGATTGGCTGATCTGGTGCGTTCTCTGTCTCATCAGGTTGGAGAAATTGCAACCACAACACAGCCAGATCAAGCACATGATTTGAGTCCAGGAGAGTGGGTTCCTGTCAAGAAACACGTGAGGAAGTCGTGTTTAAAACCCAGGTGGCATGGACCATACCAGATTATTTTGGTGACAACTACAGCAGTGAAGTGTGGTGGCTTGCCAAACTGGATTCATGCAAGTTATAAAAGAAGAGTCCCAAGTCCAGTTGAAAGACAAGAAGAAGAGCAGCAACTGGTAAAAAAAGAAAAGAACCAGAAGCTGAGGGTCATGAATCTATAGAATCTAGTGAAAGAGATTTTGAAAAAACTGAAGAAAAACCAAGTACAAGTCGAATAAAGTGGACACCAGCTACTGGGTCTCAAAAGACTGCTGTTGAGAAAGAAAAGGAGAAAATGACTGATGAGAATCAAGGGCAAGTACAGTGAAGGAAAGAACTGAATAAAAGAACTTGCGATCTTGACAACGAAGGTGAAGAAGTAGTTCAATTTAAGAAAACAAGAAAAGGTGATGAGTGGCCAAAGGGAGTGAAAAGAAAAGGCCTGATCAAATAAATGAAATATCGAGTCAGACTGAACAAAGTGAATTTGAAGAAGGATTGATACGAAAAACAAAAAGAATAAGAATTCCAAGTAAGAAATACACAGCTACAGAATGGACATATGTGGTGTTGGAAGAAATTGAAAACACAAATGAAAGAGAAGAAAAACCTAGTACAGCTCAAGGTGAAGAGAGCTAATTAAGACCACCTTAAAAGGAACTGTAAAAAATAATTAAGGTGCGAAAAATCCATTCAATTTTGGGAATCCCAGGAGATTTGAAGATGTACAAGATATTAAAAAAAAGAAAAAGAGGGGGTAAAGAAGGGAGGCGCCTAAAGTGCAAGGATACACTGCTCTAGATGGTTTTTGGATACGTTTTGCTGTAATGGTTTTTGGATACGTTTTTCAAAAGTTTTTTCAAATTTTCAAGTTTTTAGATTTGAGACTTTTTCTTATATTTTTCATTTTTTTATATAGTATCTGAAAATGGCAAAGGTAACAGAGACTGGATATCAAAACCATAGTTTTAAACGTAGATATATTAATGCTTACTTATGTAGTGTTTTAGTACTAAATGTTGGTGTGGTTAACACTGATTATTGTCGTGCCTGTTTTAATAGTGACTAATCACAGAAATAATACTAATGATGTGGGAAGTGAGAGAATGGATTCTGTTACTAAAGAAAATGTAAACACTAATGTAGAAAAGATAGAAGATGATAGTATTTATCATCATGATAAATCAATTAATGATTTCTCATTAAATGTCTTTACTAAATTGCTGTATGAGTATGTTAACACAATGAATGCGAGAGATTGTTATGTGTGTATGCAACTACCATCGTCTGTCTCAGATGGTGTGACTCATCATCACCTACCTTTAACATATGGTGTGTCTTGTAGTGTTTTAACTAGTTTATTGTATGTGAGGGAAGGATTGGAGTATTATTTCTCTAATTTTGATTTAATATTTTCTGAAATTCCTGTTAGAAGAGATTTGAAGATTGTTTATGAACCTGTTTCTGCTGCATACATGAATGATTTCTTTATTAGTAACAAAAGAATAGATACAATGGAAGCACATAGAAATAACTTACCCTGTAAATTACGACATGAAGAGATAGAGTTTATGAATTTAGTCGAAGATAGAAGACGAGATTTCAAAAAGAAAGCTGCTGAGCAAAAGTCTCTCAGAGAGGGTGATCACAGGAAGGGTGAGACTTACGCTGCCATGACCATAGATGTGCAACATAAAGGAAAGCTTTGTGTGTTTAGAGAAAAGATTGAGCTTAATAGCTACTTTATTGGCTCTAGTGAATGTGAGCATACTTTCTTGATAAAAGGAAGTCGGGGATTGAAAGGAGGAATGGATCCTGTTTTCCCGGGACTCTATTATGTGTGTGGTAAAAATGCTTATTATAGGTTACCTGCAGGATTCTCACAGGTATACCATGTAGATAAGAATAGTAGAATTAATGAAATAAAACAGGGATTAACACGTAATAAGAGAGGAGTATGTTATTCTGAAATAGTAGGTATATTTCTGGAGCTCTGATACCTTCAGTTGGAGTCATTCTGAATGCACATAAAATTAGACAACTGTCTATAGTGGTTGATCGTTTATCAACAGATACTGCTGTTGGGTTCTTGATGATTGATACTGAAATGGTTGCAATTAGATCTATGGTTTTGCAAAACCGATTTGCCCTTGATATATTACTGGCAAAAGAGGGCATGTTAAAAATACAACAATGCTGTATTTATATCCCTGATAAGAGTAAACGTCTTGAGGGGTATATTAAAAATATTACATAACTTCATGAAGATTTGACTGAATTGAAGGTTGATGGTGAATGGAGTGTATGCGTCAGACTGCTGGATGGCTTAAGAAAAATTCCCTAAAATTTAATGGGGGGAAAACAGAGGTGCTATACGGCTCTGCTGCTAGAACACCTCGGCACCTACCACTGGAATTTAAACTAACTCCTGAGGAAGAGACCCTCGTCCCAGTCAACTCAGTACGCAACTTGGGGGTCCTGATAGATAACAACCTCCAGATGGAGTCACAGGCCCATAAAACTATTGGCATGTGCTTCTCTTTGATGCGCATGCTACGGCAGATTCTCCCATTACTCCCAAAGGATTTGCGCTCCCTCGGAGTAGACTGGACTACTGTAATTCCTTGTATCTGGGAGCCCCCCAATACATTTTTCAGGGATTGCAGAGAGTCCAATCCATGGCAGCAAAGCTGGCGCTAAACAGGCAACATAGGTCCTCTACTACTCTGGCCTCAAGAGATCTCCACTGGTTGCCTATTAAGGAGAGGGTCTGCTTCAAATCACTTTGTATCGTATACAAAGCAGTACACGAATTGGGACCAATCCCACGGCAGGAAAAGTTTACCTGGTACAATCCCAAGAGGCAGCTCTGCTACTCCAGCGCAAATTTGATGACAACCACCAGCTTCAAGCGCTCGAGGATGGGGGGTAGAGCCTTCAGTGTGGCTGCTGCACATCAATGGAATGAGTTGCCCCAGAGTATCAGACAAGCCAACTCTCTGACTGAGTTCAGAAAGAGCTTGAAAACCTGGTTATTTCCCAAGGATCGATCCTAGTTTTCTCTGTGTCACTCTGGCCTGCTCTCATGCTGGTTATGTTTAAGTCTAAGCACCAGGATACTCGTAGGGTGGCAGTTTGCGCTCTATAAGAACTAAATACAATACAATACAATACAATGGGAGAAACTTGGTAAGAGTTTTTCCTCAGTGGGAAATTGTTATTCTACTTTAGGGAATAGTTTATTAGGGAAAATACTAATACCTATTACTTCAGTAGTTGTAGTGATATTTATGATCATTTTGATTTTTAAATGTTGCAAATGCAAATGTAGAAATGAGACAGATCTTAAACGTAGAGCCCGAAAAAGAAAGAGAGAAGAGATAGAATTAGAGGATATGAGAAGAAACTATTATGAGATCATGAAGGACTTAGATGGAAGAATGTTAAAACGAGAAAGAAGTACATCATTTTAGATAAGTGGCAAGTTGTATTTGTAGGGTATTTTTATGATGGCTCAAAAACGCCATCAAAGGGGGGATTGATGGAGCAGGGTTTTGAGAACATAAAACCTGCTCGGATTGAACCCACAGTAACATTTTATTAACAAGTGTGCTGTGAAAATGTTAATAAAAACGCTGAATAAGGGGAAATGCTTTTGCACATGCGTGAAACTAATGTGTAAACTTATGCATGTACTAATGCATGAAAAACTAGGCTGCAGGCGATTTGGCTAAAATAAGAAAAAAAGACTAATGCTGCTTCAATGCATGCATGATAATAATTGCTAGGAATAACATGGGTTGTGCATGGGTTAGTGCAATGCTGGGATGGTGCGCTTTTGAAAATTACATTTCATGAAAATAATAATTGTCTGTGTTTTTTTCTTTGAAGAAAAACAAGCATGGGCCTAAACTTCTGCATGCCAGTTGGGGTTAATGTTTGCTCTAGAAAAATTAATAAAAGAAATGGACTTTGAATAAATAAGAGAGAATGCAGAGGCATGACAAATATCCTTCACAGTGTGATGATTGACTGCCAAGCTTCGGAAAGCAAAACCAGATAAACGAATGGAGACAATGCAACTTCCTCACAGGATGGTAGAGGCAAAAAAAGAAAGTGTGAAAGTCTTGTACTCTAGGAAATATGTGCTGTGATTGTATTCAATATTGTTTCCTGGGTGGAATCTGATGTAATACTAAAATGTTCAGGACAATGGGACATTTAAAACTGGTCATGATGAGAGTGGTGTGACCTGTACACCCCTGTTCTTAGCCAATGAGAGACAGAGTTTGTACTTTTTAGAAACATGTTTGGGTTGGACCTTATCATTTTAGGGTATAATTGAGGTGCCCTCGGGGTGTGGTTTGGGTTGGCTGATGTTTAGCTAGTGGGAGATCATCAGTTGCTGTTCCTAGATAGAGTCCTACCTGTTTTCTGATTTCCTGACTTAAACTTTCCCACTCAACTCTTCTCGGGTCCCTGGGAACAAGGCAAATAGGAGGGGGAACTAGCTAGGGAAAAAATGTACTAAGAAACATGAACAATGTCCCCCACTCAGTTTTTATGCAACAAGGTAATAAATCCAACCAGATATATATGCACCCCACAGCACTTGTAATTTTTCAATCATTTATATCAAAAATAAACATATCTTTTTTGTTTTTCATTAGTTTTTCATTTGTTTTATCCAAGATAAAAAACACACATATAATACACAATCCACAATATTGTATCTGGATAGTAGGGAAAAAAGGAAGATAAGAAAAAGAGCCCTGCAATCTACACTAGATAGACATTCAATAGTTGTACATGTTTCCAAGGTGAAAAAACATAGAAATCATATGAACAGACCAGACAATAAAATACACAGCTACATTAAACATATAAACAATGTTACATTACATACAAAAATTCACAAAATAGATACAAAAAATGACAAAACAAAGGGAAGGTTGCGCTGATGCGCATTTCCGAAGTACCATGTACTTAAGAGTCCTTCATCAGGGTGCAGGATTCATCATTATTCAATAGTGGTCAGAATGGCCATCTGTAATTATGGTACTATGTCCAATATTAACATTCAGCGGGGCTCTGAACAATAATAGTAAAGTTTTATAAAAGCAATTCCTATTCACAAGGAAAGTCCTGATTCTGGGTACAGTAGTAGGGCGTCTCATAAAGGGATCATACCGCTTTGGGTTGTTGCAGGGATTCTGCTCGTGCACAGAACTATGCGCATGAAACCAGGACCTCAGTGAATTGTGGTGTACCAAAAAATCACCTCAGAACCCAGAACCCCTATCCGACCAGCATCAGTGTCCCATTCGTTATCTGTACCATCACGGAGGTCCCAATGTATAGACAACCCAGAACAAGCCACTTAGAGTACTCTCAGGAATGGTGGGAATCAGAAATACCTGTTCGTAATTATTCTCATATCAGTCCACAACAAGAGTAATCAGAGACACGGTAAAGTTTAAAAGGTTTATTTTATAAACTACGTGTCCTAAGATGCAGTACTTTGGCTAACATAAGCACACAAATGATTAAAATCAAAACCATCAGCATTGTTACAATTCCATAGAAAATGAAAGGAGAAATCATAGTATAAATGACAGTGGAATACAGCCACCTTCCTTTCGCTAGTAAACTAATATTATTAGACTAGTAGAAGGTCTCTAGGCTTGAATGGGGAACCCCATTCCGTAAAGATCAGCTTAGTTGAATCACATCACAGGATCAGGTGTGCTCTGCTCCTGGGAAAGCCCTTCTTCAGAATGTGTGTAAAGCATGCAGTCTGCAATATTAAAAGCACTCGACTTTCAGGTATTTGCAGCTGCGTGCGTGTTATGGCTAAATAGTGGGCCGATCAACCTGAACTCAAAAACATGCATTGTCTGGCGACCCAGACTGTTTCTTTACACAATGTTCAGACCAAGGTCGCAGCGCACGTCTAGGGATGTGAACAACAGACAGTTCTGATGTGAAGAAAAAGGCGAGCAAGCAGTTTTCAAATAATAATATGTATCTACAGTGTCATGTGCAAAGGCAGCAAAAGTGGCAAGATGGCTTTCTAACATCTAACGCGCTTATGCCAACATAGCAATGTATGTATCTAAATCGCAGCCCTCACTACAGGGTTAGTATGAAAATAATCTGAGTTTGCATAATTATTTGCAAATGTATTTTGTCTCTGAAACTTTTCTCTCTTCGCCTATCCACTCCTTCAATGCACTGTTATTTTGAAATGAGTTTGATTATAAATCATTGCTAAATATTTTATTCACTGTGATAATCTGTGTCTTTACATTGTGTGACTGTACTTAATGAGCATTCATTTCATACTATTTCACGATAAATTTTCAAATCATACACTGTCTGTTATTACTTAGTAGAATTGATAGCTACAATATTGTTGCCATCAACTTCTCAACTATAGGTCTGTCACCACAAAGATTAATTGTAAGGTGGAATGTGGGTTTATGTTGCATATTATTAAGTGGGCCATAAACTTACATCACACTGAACACCAGTGTGAAGGCATTAGTTGGGTAGTGCAAATGGGCCTTAGTCTATGAAAATTATCGATCCCTGTTCGCTGTATCAGTCTAAAACCCAGTCTAAAACATCAGACATACTCGGTCTGGTAACAATCAGAGGATGACTGAGGTTTTATACTCTGTCGTTGAATAAATCGACATTAGATCTTTACTGGACTGCTGAGGTTTTCCCAGGTCCAGCTTTAATTCTCTCCAACATTCCATATGGAGTGTCTATTACATTACTGATACGTTTCAATGGAAGATACCACAGAACCCTGCTCAATCGATTATGCAGAATATTTTGTCTCTCAAATGAGGAATTAGGAACAAGTGGGAGGCAGATATAGCATAGCAGATACTTGTTTGATATCTTTGAAACAGATATTATATTCTTATTTGCAGGCTGGTCGTATTGGGGTTATTTACACAGTACCACCGAATATATCCCTACATGACAAAAATGTACAGAATCTATTCCTCCAGATCAGAATTGTCCTGAAGATATATCAGAGACCTGGAAACGCACCACACATTTCTTTAGCAAGACTTTTCTGATTAACTATTGGAAAACACTACGGGCCTGATTCACAAAGGTAAAATAAGATGAAAATCTGACTTTATGACTTTCAGTATTCACAAAAGTTATTTACTACTCATTAATTCCCTTTGTGAGAAACGAAAGTTGTAAAGTTCAACTTTTGGTATTCACATAGGGCATTTACAAGTTAAACCTTTGTCTCAGTTTACTTTTGTGAATCAGGCCCTACTGCTTCAGCCAACAGAAGCTATAGGAAAAAATGTAAACAGCATATTATAGTTGTTTTTATTAAATGGTTTTGTGCATTGCATAACATGTGTGTTGGTGGGGCATTTTCTGCCTCAACTGCAATAGCATAACAGGAAATCCTCAACCATGGTACACTTTCATTCTAAATTATGACTTTAACTGATGTCACATAGGTGTCTGCAATAATTGTTTGTTTGTATGTGTGTATGAAAGAGACTTAGATGTATAGTACTCAACGTGAAACCTTTCTCCCCACTTTCTCTCTGCTACTCCATTTATCCTTCTTTATTTAATGTTATCTTGCTCTTTTTTCTTCTAGTTCTATTTTGTTCTTAGTTCTTTTTTTGTAGTATACATGATTAGTCTAACACTGATCAGTTATTTAGTATTTTGCCTATACCATAATTTGAGAATGTAAGTTTTAAGAGACCAGATCACAGGATAAGTTGTCAGGTTCTTTTTTCTGATGTGCAAGTGAGAGTGTATACATATATATTCTAATGCTTTCGAAAATAAATTTTTTGTGGTAGGAATTACGCCGGTATCAATATATGCAAAGTAATGACCAATCATGTTTTGCAATAATATTTTCCAAGTTGCAGTAATCCAAAACAGAGAATGAAAATGTATAGGGTACATGCTTTAGAATATGCAATAAATATTAGATCGAGTGAAAAACAGCTGTCTACATAGCATTTAAAGTTAATATTTAAGTTGGATCTTAACATTTGCTTATCATTTAAAACTAAAAATGTCATACGTCATCAAATTGAAGCTGCTTTGTTTTTGTATCATAAAAGCTAGTTTCTGTAATTAATTTACTGTATAAATGTATTTTGAAACATCTATGGTTGGTGTAGCCTGTAAAGCACATGTTCCAAGATAACTTAAATAAACCAACTGCTCATTATTTCTAGAACCTCCTGCCAGTTTTCTAGTTGTGCCTGAAGCTGCATTCTTCCTGTCATAATGTACAAATTCAAGATCATTTCCAGGTTAATAATACTAACTGTCGCGGAAACGGGACCAACCGACCTCCGGTCCACGATCTCAACTGCGTAATCATGATGCGACTGCACATGGTGTGGTACATACTCCCATTCCTCTATGGGAGCTCGTGTTATGGCCGTGCCTGCCACAAGGTGCAGGGATCAACAAGGAGGCACCTATGGCATCCCCTCAGCCCCCAACTGGAGGGGCCCTGCTAGGGGCCCCTAAACAGGCTTTCCGACAGGGTTTCCATGTCGGAAAGACCAGCATGGAAATCCTCCCGAAACCATGCATCATAATCCAGAAGGTGGAGACCTCCCATTTGGATTACGGGCTGGTCTCCTGGAGCCCATCGGACGCCAGCAGGAATGATCGGCTAGTTTCAATTCTGACCGGCTATGATATAGTCAGTCGGTCGGGATTGAAACCGAAGATGAGTGTCGGAAAGCCTCTGACCTGAGGTTGGAGGCTTTCCGAGACTCATCGTAATTGGCTCTTATGATATGCTTACATATGCTCTGAATATCTTTTTTGCCAGAGTCCCAGTTTAAAAGTAAAATTGTCCTGTAGTCTTGCACTCCACAGTGCTGCACAGGTAGCTGTTACTTAAAATGCAGTGGAACCTAATGAATACGAGAAAGCAACTAAGATGGGGAGAGTGATCCAGCCACTCTTCTTTTTAGGCCATTTCTTTTAGGTGTCTGTTTAGATTAGAATATACTCTTCATTAAGTGCCCAGTAGATCTTCTGTGGGTGGTCAAGTAGCTAATTCAGTAGATGGTCTGGCTGAATCTAGTATTACCCTAAATAGGTGGGCCTCACCTAGTGGTATATCAAAAACTTGAGGGAATCATAGTCCCGCAACCTTTCATGCTGGCTCCTTATACAGCATTATTTCAATTATTTACCTGATGAATACTCAATCTCCAGCATATATGGAGCAGACATATGCACTCTAAGTCCTGGCTAAATTGGTGTGTACAGTGGCTTGGTTGATTAGCATGAAATGAATTCTAGCATAAAAAAATTGACACTGAGATGTATTTCACTTTCAAATATAGCAGTTTTGCACTTTTTGGATGTGGTCCTGAGAGTTTGGCATAAGACTGGAAGTCAGGCTTCCTGTTTTTGTGATTCAACATAAGTGCAAGACACCTTGCATTTTATGTTTTTTTGTAAATTGTACACCCATTTGAGGACAAAATATATCATCCCACTTTTCAAGAATTACAATTTTAATCATGTTAGACCAGCCCTTATGTTTCACAATTATTCTCTACTGAGCATATAGACTTTTATGTGACAGGTTTTTAAAGAGAAGGCATAAAATTGAGGCTTACAATGAATTTATAATAGCCCCGTTTTGAGTGGTGCATTAACTACCTTTGGCGGGTTTTTTAATTCTATGTATTTGTCTTACACCCCCATTGATTTCATTGTTGATGCCAGCACTAATTACCTCCTCAAAATGTATAATGTTTTAAATTGATTTTATTGTGTTTTCTGTGTTTTTATTGCTGATGTTTTGGGTTTTTATTGTACCTTATTGTCTTATAAATCGAAAACAAGGACTATGAATGACTGAATATACCACATTAGACATGACTTAAAAGAAATATATAATTGTGATGTTACAAAGACAGTCTTCAAAAAAACCTTGAACGCCACTATCAATGGGCTCTCTAGAAAACTGAGATTATTGCTTTAGTCATAGGTTAGTGACTGTAAGAAAGTGAGTTATAAATTGGAGTGAATTGAGGTCCCCCAAATCACAAGTAATACAATCATTAACCTGTTAGGTCCAGACAAAGGTTTCGATAATTTAAACTTGAGATCATCCCCTTGTGGCTATCTAACAGAGCAAGCAGGCTTAATATAGAGAAAATGTGTAAAGTGTTTAGAAAAACAAACAAAAAAGTCAAAAAAACTGCACAATAAAATTCCACTCTGTTTTATAAACGTAGATAAATATTTAATGAGCAAATTGACACCAGTTAGCAAAAATCCAATAAGGGGAACCACATATATGAATTTTTAAAGCTCTAAGTGAGAAAGCACCAAAAAGAAGTGAAGCATCAATCAGTAATAACTGTTTGCAAATGACTGAGACCATGGCCCGGTTTCAAGCCCACCACAATTGAGTCGATATGCCAAGCAGGTTCATCTCACTGAAAGAGTTTACCTTATGACTTAATCTCTGAAATAGAAGTCAAAATCCTCTAGTGGGGCAAGGCAGCAGGCAGTATCCAGAAAAGTACCTTTGAGGTTGGATAGACATTGAGCAAGAGCGGGTTGAAGCTGTTTGTTTTGGGGGGAAAAGGTCGGAGTTGGAAAAGTAAAATTTCACAGTCAGGGATGTCCTCTCATGAGCCATATACTTTTGGTACCTTCACCCAGTCAATATTTCTACTTTTGTACATAGCCTTTTATTTGTAGCACAGATTCATCCCATGGGGCAAGGCAACAAGCTTTATCTGTTAAGGTTGCACCAAAATCAGATAGACATTCAGCGAGGGTAAGGTGACCTCGGTGTTCAGGTGGCAAAAACCTCCAAACCTGATTTTTTGCTCAGTGAGGTTGCACCTTCAATCCAAAGTTTCTAGTCATTTCAAAATAAGTCATTCTGACTATCATCAAGACTCCAAGGACCACAGAGGCAACACTTATGGGTCAGGATTCAATCCAGAAGAGGCCACCAACAGCGTCCAGTCCTCTTCCAGTTGTAACTGGTCATTGGTGTTTGAGAGGAAATTACCTTTACACTTTTGACACCTTACAAAACTGATTATGACACTTTCCAAGAGTTAAAGTAATAAACGTTAAACAACTACATGTTATAGAAAAGATGACTAAATAAAGAATCTTAGTCACTACATCATAAAATCATGCAGAAACAGTGTTGTTTAAATTATATCATTCATATAATTAATATAGATTGTGATATATTAAAGATACAAACTATATTTTATTAATGTGTGCTAGAAAACATGTAAAATGGTATGGAGTTTATCTATAATCATACTTTATTATCATTCATATGTGTGTACAACTAATGAAAATGTGTTAACCATCAAGATCTAACCTGAATTTGATGATGAATTCAAAATAAATGTATTTTCCTTGTGTAAACGTGTGCATCAAAATGACAAAAGAAACGTTGGGGCTAAACATTCTTAATTAATGATGCCTTTATGAGACATTTATAGATTGTGTTTCACACGTGTTCTAATGCAGTGCACTCAGACGTAATTTAATTGACTAATGTTTTAAATGTAATTTCACATTAATGCATTTGAAAAGAGAGAAGTCTGTCATACTTGCATGTAGTATTTGTGAACCATACTAAATTATTTCAAGTGCATCAAAACTCATACTAGAATCATGACATCTTATTATCTCTTATAAATGTATGCTAAGCATGATTTAATGTAGGCTAACTGAATAGGTGAAGTTTCTTGACCTACTGAATCCACTCTTTGTGAGAGAATTCCTAAGTTTAACCAATACCATGAAAAAGTGTTTCTCTTCCCTAAGTTCTCATGTACTGTATGAGATACTTTGCTACAATAATTGTTACAAACGTAACCAGCTGGCTGGGAAACTGTCCTCTTGAATTTGCCTATGTGTTTTGCTATAGGAGCATTGCTCAACTGTTTCTCAGACTGGACTGCTTAAGGACTGCATAATAGTCCCACTTACATTTTTCCGCATATTATGTCTTCTTTATGTCGCCTGACATCTATCCTATATGAACTGACTAATGTACCGGGTGTCTGATCAGATAAGGTGTTCCCAGGAGGAGTCTCCGCTAGAACTTTAAGAATATGCTAATACTCGATTTAACAGACAGTGGGCAGCATTGCTACAGTGCAGAGCAGAGCAGTTGTTGAAGCTGGATGGTGTCAGATTGACTGCTCACTTATGGAATTCTTTGCAAAACGTACTTTGGCAAAGCCTGGTTTGCCTGATGCGGACTCACCTGGAGTCGTTTTCGAACTGATGCATACATTGTGTGCGTTTAGTGGTCTCTTCCTTCTTTCGGGACGGCATGCTTCATGTCCTTTCCTGAACTCTTGAGCTTTGGTATCGTATTTCAACTGTTCTATTAGATTTTAGCCAAATTTGTTCAGAAACTGAAGTAATTGATGCACTTGTTCATTTTGAGGTTGCTAAACAAACTTGAAATACTTTACCAACTCAGTTATCGTGATTGTTTCCTCTTCAAATTGGGTGTCCATTTCTAATCTGTGACAAATGACCAGAAGAGCTCAAATTAAAAAGATCTCAGAACATCAAATACTAATGCTGGTATTTTGCATTGCTTTAACAGAACTGATTTTGGCTCACATCCGTTTCGTCAGGAGATTTGGGCTGGCCGTAATAATCTTCTGTCTTTATAGTATTGTACTGAGAGTAATTTATGTGAACTTAATTTCAGTCTGTAGTCAGTGATCCAATTCTTGGTCCTCATTGGATGACTGCTGGGACACTTTATATCCAACCACTCTCGGCACAGAACAAGATCCTTCGGAGGGCCAAGAGTAAGAGAGAGGTATGAAATTCAGACAGGGAAACTAAATAAAATATCTGATATCGGCCTAGTAATGCCACAACATTGGTCACTTCAGCAACAAAATACTCTTGCAGCTTGTTATGTCCCTGTAGCGACACAGAAGGTGAGCTGACTCTTACAGTCCACTTCTTTGCTCTGGGTTCAAGTGGGAGCAAGTTGAGCCCTTCAGGTTTCCTCACACTTCTCAAATGGCAGGTGCATTCCTTTTTTTGTTCTTCCAGGTCAAAAAAGTAGCCCAAGGAGCTGGTGGCGAGGTCCATGATTCTAAATGTCAGTAGCCAGTGGGTAGGAGTGACTCTTGGACACTCCCTAACCAAGTGGGAAAAGTGCCCAGGGGTAATCCTACCCACTTTTGCAGCATACACTGTGTTACTCACTGCAAACTGGCACAGAAAGCACTATTCTCGGGGAAAATAAGATAGCCTTCTTCCCTTGTGTGCCAGCCTGGTGTGCGTTTAGGGAAATGAGAAGTCCCCTCCACCTAAGCTGCACAAAAACCGCCCTGGAACCAGTACACCCTCCCACTGGGCTGGTGCCCATCTGGCTGCATTGGCACTACAGAACAATGCTACCCATTCCTTTGGTCTCCCATTACACTAACCTGTGAATGGGCAGGCACTTAAAAAAAATCATTGGAGGTTATGGGAATATGTCCCTAGGACAAGTATTAACTGTCTATATGCCCATGATACGTCAACAATTCCAATATGGAGTTATTAAGCCTAAGTGAAAATTTGCTGGGAATATGAAGAGGGGAAATGTTTGAAAAGTCTGGTGTCACTCCCAAGGTCTTCAAAGGTCTAAGCAACATGAGTAAAGACAGGAACAACATCAAGGAAGTTTTCTGGTGTATGCAGAGGTGGTAAGATTCTGGTTGTGCTTGGAAACTGGAGAAGGGCAAAAGCTATCTTTATTCTACAAACACAGCAAAGTGATGTGGGCTTGGGGCATCAGAAAACACCTGGATGGAATATGTAGATTATTGGGGCTGGGTATGGGATGTAATAATTTGCAGATTGGAACCTTTTAACACCTTAATGCATTGTTTAAAGACTAAGGTCCAAATAAACATTTTCTGAATAACTGACTGCACCAATTAGGAGCAATCAAAGCATTGAGGATGGAAATGGGGTGGTCTGGGCCTCCGCCCACTATAACCTCTCCCCTAGTCTTAGAAAGGTTATGGGACCCCTTTACCCCCACACTGTTATGAGACCTATCTGAGTCACTGTGTACATCCCCCTCTCTCTGTCAGAGGGTACCTGATTCACCCGCCTTAAAATCTCTTCCAGTTACTTTCCCAGACACTCTTGGACTAACCCAAAGGTCTACCTCCTTTTCAAGCTCCCTGGAGTCAGTAATCTTGCAGTCAACCAGGTGTTGGTGTAACTCTGTGAAACAGTTACTGAAGATGTGCCCTTTCAAAATTAGATCATATAGCCCTTCATAACTACTCCCTTGGCTGCCATTCACCCAACCACTCAGCGCCTTACTGGAGAAGTCCATAAAACCTACCCAAGACTGGCCTGTCAGTCTGCGATGTCCCTCAACCTTAATAAGTATCCCTCTGGGGTGAGCCTAAACCTAGTGATAAGGGCTGCTCTCATGGGGGTGTAGAACATCTGATTAGTCAGCTCGAAAGCCAACTGGGTATCCCTCCCTAGAGCTAGCATGTGCCTCAACAGACTGGTCCCCGCAAAACTCCTCTGGGACCCTATACATTCTAAGCACTAACTCATAAGCTGAAAACCATCTATCAATATCATCCCCCACCTAAAAGCTGGGCACCAGATCTTTAGGTATGTGGATGCCTTAATCTCCTTTGAACACTGTGGTAACTCTGCACCATTTATGCTGGATTCTGACAGCTGTTTGTCCTTCAAATTCAGCTCCTTTAGACTCAGTTCATGAGCCAATAACAATTTTCTCTCCTCCAAGGCCTTTTCTACACCAGTCTTTCTCTCTCCCGCTAAGGTTTTTTCAGCCTCCGCTCTTCACTCCTCTACTGTCAGTCTGGCTAGCTGCAGCTTTAGGTTCCTCTAAGCCTGTCTGTCCTTCAACTCTTCAGGAAACAGACTGTGGGGGAATACACTGATTTCTGCATTGGATACAACAGAAGACTCCAATTTCTGTGCGCTTTCCTCACTTCTTTCGAGCCAATGCTAAGTAATTTCCCTCCTCCTCTTCCTTATCCTTCTCATTGCCTTCGTCCACTTGGTCCTCTGGGGAGATCTTCCCTCAGCGCACCATCACAAAATCAGACAGTGCATCTCGAAGGTCCTACTTAGTGGATCCCTTCTTCACGGCAACCCCCTCTTCTTGTAGATAATCCATAGTACAACCCTGCTGATGTCATCAATGGGGACCAAGTTCATCTCATTGAAGTCTGCTAGACATTTGGAATCCATTTTAATTCTCACAAGGTATCTTTGGTACCACAACAAAAGAGTCCCAAGTTTATGAAGGTGAGGTAGGGATCAAATTTGAAAAAATGACTAATTTAGAGAACAAAGGAAAATTTGAAAAAAGTATTGAAATGGTCTCAAACTATTTACCTGGAATTGTAGTGTAACGCAAAGCAACTGTATGGTAGTGCACAAACACAAGTCCAAATCTCAATGCTGAACACCAATGTTGGATATTGGGTTACTGGCTGAGGGGGGTGAAAACCTAGGGTAGGAGCCACAATCTCTAAAGAAAACCCAAAGTTAACCAGGGCTTAACCCTCCGGTAGCTTGGCACAAGCAGTCAGGTGTAACTTAGAGGCAATGTGTAAAGTATTTATGTAGCACTTCAAACAGTAATAAAGTGAAAACACAACACAAGGAAAATCCCACAATATTTTAGAAAAATAGAGTGCAATTTAATTAATTATTTGACAGCAAAAATCTAATCAGTAGAACAGGAGATATGCAAATTCAAAGATTTAAGTGAAAATAGTGTCTAAAAGCATAAAGCACCAACTGTAGGTATCTGGTGGCGTCGGACCGGGACAAGATCACAAGTCGAGGCTAACCGCAATGGAGTGCAGACCGGATACAAGGACCAAGTTAGGCCCGCTGAACAAGATTATCTTAAATACTGGTTGCGGAATGATGCGAGATCCTGCTTCGAGAATATGTCATGGAGTGGCAGTTCAGGGGGGCTGCGAGACTGCAAGCTGAGGTCATGCAACGACACTGAAGATGACGTCAATGAGGGGCCTGTGATGAGAAGCCCTGCGTAAAATATGCATGGCACACTATCTGGCTCTAAAGAAGTTGCGGGGCTTGCAATGCAGATTCTTGTGAAATCATCAAGGATCCTGTAAACGAGGGGCTTGCGATGAGAAAGCCTGTGTCGAGGATGCATCGCGCAGTAGCGGTTCGGAGGAGACTGTCATCTTCAATGTGAAGTCCTGCATTGGCATGTGTCCTGCTGCATCACTTCTGTCCACTGGACGACAGCTGGGCTGTGAGAGCACCTTCAGGTCCACTTCAAACAGTTTAGGACTGGGGTGGCACCACCTTGGGGACAAGACTCACAGTGGACTGAGGCCAGGTTCAGGGTTCAAGGTGGTTGGAGCCTGATCTGTCCCTCTACTAGCCCCTGGAGTCACTCTGGTGGTCCTGGGTTCAAGATGTAGGTCCAGTTCTTCAACCAGACAGCAGGGCAACTGTAGGAAAGTAGGATCTGCTTTCATTTTTACCCCCACTTTTTTGCCTGGTGTTAAGCTATTTCTGACTAGTCAGACTGGAATCCTGCTAATCAGAACACCAGTCTCTGTGCTTTCTCCCCTAAATTGGCTAAGGTAAGTACTTAGGTACAGCCCAAACTGGCTACTGGTGTATCCTTATGAGTCATTTGTATATGGTACTAAGGTACCCAGGGCATAAGAACACCACATGTATTATACCACCCGTGGGAGACCACACAAACTGTGACAACAGGCCTGCCATTGCAGCCTGTGTAAGCTGGTGCTAGCACCACTTATGATGGATATCGTTTTCCGTATATCTGAGATCACTGCAATTAAAACCTATAAGTCACCTCCTAAGGCAGGCCTTCAATCCTGAAGGCAGGGTGCTTGGTTCCTAGTGTGAGGGTGTCCCTGCATGAGCAGAACACCCCTACAACCTTTGATGTCCATTCTCCCGGGTTGTAAGTGCAGCTGCCATTACGATATATAGAGTGGCCATGTATCATTACCCGATGGCTAACTCTAAACTGGGGGCAACGAACCCTGTTATGTTTGTTATCAAACATGTTGGAATCATACCTCCACACCATAAAAGGTGTGGGAAGTATAATTCCATGCACTGTAAAGCTCAACCAGGAGGCCTACAGTTCTTCCAATACCAGTCTTCCAGAACCAGACAGCAAGCTAGGGCTGCCGCCGACCAGAGACATGTTTCTGCCCTCCTGCTGCTGAGCCAATCTCAAGCACGGCCAGGCAGAGCAATAAATATCACGCCACAGGGAGGTGTGACCACCTCCCAGACAGGGTTTAGTGTCTTGGGGCAGGGTGGGGGCACTTGTCAGTACCACCGAGACTTCTTGCAGGGCACAATTGGTGCCCTCCTTGCATAGTCCAGTTCAAACCAGTTCAGGGAGCCATTGACTCCCTCTCGGGCACGAAACTGGACAAAGGACATGGGAGTATACTCCCCACTGTCCGATCCCGCCCCTGGGAGGAAACCTTGAATCGTCCCAACCCTTTCCTCAGGGCACTTAAGGACTTACCTGTGAGTGGATCCCTAGATTCATCGTGGGACAAGATCCATTCAAGACACCACTTCATCTTCGATCATCTAGACTTTGCTGGACCTTGCTCTGAAATCCGAGACTGCAACTGGGAAGACTCCTGTTGCTCCTGCTCTTGTCGTCCTGCAAGTCTGCTGCAACATCTGTGCCTGTGCTCCATACAGGAACCTTCCAAGACCTGTGGACATTCAAGACACCTGAAGGAATCTCCCTTGAAATGAAGGTGTCAATTCCCTGCATCTCCAGGCACTGCAATGAAGCTGACCAGTCTGCTGATCCTGGGCTCCCACATACTCTGAAAGGCTCAGCAACACAGATGGTAGTTTTTCACATCCCTCGAGGCCTGCCCTGTCCACTCACCAAGTTTGAGGCCAGTATCTCTCGTCAGAGCTGCAGGAACCAAACCCCTGTGCCCCGCATCGACTTGCCGTTTCAAAGGCTTGTTGGCATCCTTCCTCCAAGATCTTTGGGCTCCAAGTAGCCCCAAACTCAAGCATCTCCTGTGACTATGATCTTCATCCTCACCACATTGCTTGCTCTGTGGGCCTGCATATTTGGTGAGCAGCATGACATTCTCTTGCAACTCCAGTGCCTCAGGCCTGTGGGTCCTCTTGTGCGTCTTCTTTAATTTCAGCAAGCTCCCCTGGTTGCTCAGGGCCTGCTCTGACTCCCTGCTTGTGGCAAGTCACCTGGACCTTGCTGGTCCCGACACTGCACCTTTTTTGCTTTCCACATTGTTTGCAGTTTCCAAGGTTTTTCGGTGCTCCTGATGGGCACTAACCCCTCACCTCTCAACATTTGAATTGGGATAGTTTATGAACAGCCCTTGGTCTACCACAGTGTCACCTGGTCAGCACAGCTGCAGCTATAAGGTCACGTTAGCTCTCCTGAAACACCCGACATCGGTGGGAATTCATCTTCCATGCCTCCTGGTCACTCCTGAATGCATATACTCTGTCCCCTCTGCTTGCATGTACTACTCATCTTGAATCCACCTTTGGGTTATACTGGGCACTTTCACCTTCTTCAGGAGTGGCATCTTCCTGAAGACCTCCATTGAGTTTCGGTTTCCGACGCCACTTCGCACCAATGCACCTGGGTTCCCTCGTGTAGGTATCCTGTTTCCTAGGGTATCCACGGGTGGGGTGGCTCTCTAATCTTCTGTCTTCCACTGGGTTTCCTAAGGGTCCACTGGGAAGGGTCCTTCTTCTTTCAAATAGGAACCGCGACTTAACCATTTACTTGAATTGAGCACGCGGTTGTGTTCCCACTCTGCACACGGCCTCCGTGGGGTTCCTGGGTACTTCCCTCGTTGGATCCTTGGGTCCTCTGCACTTCTACATCTTCTGGATATAGTCTTGACTTGAGTCGTGGTTCGCATACCACTATTTTAGTATATGGTTTGGTCTCTCCCTGGCGACCACTGTGTATTGGTGCTACTTCCTTGTTTTATTTGCAAAGTGTTGTGTGCATTGTGTATATGTCCGGGCAGGAGATATTTGTATGTGTTAGTGAGTGTCTTATAATAAATTCATATGTTTTATAAATACATTGTGTGGTTCTTTTTCACTTAATCTATATCAATAAGATTAGGCTCTGGTGAAACAAGCTGCTTTACACTCCTTCTGGACTAAGCCTGAAGGCTGCTCTCCACAGCTACCACTTAGAGAGCTTTCTAAGCTGGTCTGAGACCACTAAAATCACCATAAGTAATGTCTGGATTAGTGCGGTGTCCCCACTTACATAAGTGTGCACCATATACCAAGCCAGCTTCTCACAGCAATGGAGTAGCATTCCTTCTTGCAGAGCAGCAGAGCAGTCCTTCTGAGTTTTCCACTTGTCCAGAGGTGTGATGAGGGTCCAATTTACCTGGTGCCCACTTTGAAGTAGAAGGTTCTGGAGATTTCCACCCCCAGAGGAGGTTGGAATATCCTGCTTCCATGCCCTGACCCCAGATTGTCTGGGGTTCACAATAGACTAATGCTAAACCCTTTGTGAGTATATTCAGGCAAAGCCATTGTGATATGCAAGTGAGGAAGATGACAGTTCCTCCCGCTCATCAAGTCAGAGATGGCCCCTCCTGCCACCACCTATCTTCCGTTTGTCTCGCTTTCTGGAACTAATACACAAAGACTAACTGCCAGCTACACCTTGTCATGTGATCCAGGATACAGGCAGCAGACACCAAATGGTTAGGATAAGAACATTCCAACTTTATAAAAGTGGCATTTTCAGAA
The DNA here is from genome assembly GCF_964204655.1 of Triturus cristatus. Lineage (NCBI taxonomy): Eukaryota > Metazoa > Chordata > Amphibia > Caudata > Salamandridae > Triturus > Triturus cristatus. The sequence continues at coordinate 623,496,310 of NC_140585.1, forward strand.
TTGTAGAAAAGCACCCCCCAACAACTTGGGGTGTGTCCCCCAGGCGCGTAACTAGTCCTCCAAAATGGGTTTCAAAAGATTGTACTTGATTCTTCAATGTTCAATGTTGAAAAACTTTATTTGTTATTTCGAATTCATCTTGAGCGTTTTTTTCACTTCAAACGCATTACGAAGATTATGGCATTAATTATATATTCCCAATGCATTTCGGCATAAGCCTTCATCAGGGGAACTCTAGAAAAACAATAAAGATGACAATGAGCGCTATGTATGAGGTCTAATAGTTACTCGTGTGTTAAAAAGACGGACAAAAGTGAAAAAAAGTGATTAAAAACCGATAAGTTGTAACGTGTACGGGTGTAGTTAAAGTAAAAAAAGTTAATGCGCGAATGGTACCATGCTCGTGAGGATTATGGGGAGCTGTTTTAGCAACCAAAAGCGGATGACAACGATTAAATCAACATGATGTTACGACTATTGGAAGATTTAAACGTGATTTCATGTGGAAATGATTTTATCGGTAACAGACGGTGTGGCTTATATCGAAGTTTACGTACGGTGATAAAGTTAGTGAGAAGCGTGAAAGCATTCTAAAATGGTGATAAAAGTTACTCTTACCCAGTGTAGAAAACGTAGATGTGTGCTCTCGCGTTCGGTCACGAACGTGGTAGTGGTTGTGAATCAGAATTTGGGTGCGGAAGTTAAAAAGCTAACGGCGTGTGGCGTGATGAAACAAAGTGCTCATAGAAATAGGACGGGTGTTGGATTACGGACAACCAAAGAAGGACTAATCTAACGGAATGAAAAAGGTTTTGTTATCACAGTGAAGAGTAAGTAAACGCAAGTCTAAGGGACCTCAAAAATGATATTGGAATGCGTGTTAACACTATGTTAAGGTATTTCAACACATTTTCACATGTTAACACGAGAGAACAGAAACGTCAATATAAATGATGTTAAGGATGGTTCTATATACAATGATATAAAGAGAATATGAGAAAACTGCATATTGGAAGCAAGTCAATTGATAACTATACAAAAAATGTAAACGACATTAGAGATCAATGGTACTTAGGAAAATTACAAGTAGCATAAAAATTCTGTACGGTCATTTAAACCATCAGGTTTCATCGAGTTCAACAAATATATCCAATGGTTCTCTCTTTTAACCCCTTCGGTGCTCATGACGGAACGGTTCCGTCATGAGCCACGGTTGAGCTGTGCTCATGACGGAACCGTTCCGTCATGACCACGCCCGCGCAAGATTCCGTCAGCACAGCGGCGGAATCTGCGCAGCATGGAAGGGGTTAAGAAGAAAGTTGCGATTGTCTCTTCCTTCACTTTTGGCAACAGTCTCTAGAATACAAAATTTCAATTGGCTGATGTTATGCCCGGCTTCCAAAAAGTGTTGTGCGACCGATGATTTCTGTTGTTTGGTTCTAATATTAGACTTATGTTCATTCAGTCTGATTTTGATCTTCCTTTCGGTCTGCCCAACGTATACTTTGCCGCAAGGGCATTTAAGCATATATACAACATTAGAGGTGTCGCAGGTAGCCGTGGTTTTGATTCTGATTTTGTGCCCTTTCATTGGGTGAGTGATATAATCACCTTTCATGACATTGTTGCAACTGTTACAGTTTAAACAAGGAATGGTTCCTTTGAATGATAAATTTGAAAAGGGTTGGTTTGGTTGATTGAGTATTTCACCTATGTTTTTATTTCTTGTATAAGCAAAAATTGGTTCTTGGTCGAAGATGTGGTTAAACTCCTGCTCCAATTTAAGTAATTGCCAATGCTTTTTTATGATTCGTTTGTAGTTGGGACTGACGGTAGAATATTTGGATACTACCGTGATTTGATTTTTGATGGGTTTGGGTTGAATGGCAAGAAGTTCATCACGATTTTTACTGGTTGATCTTTCTTGAGCCTTTTGTAGTACTTGATCAGGGTAGCCACGGGATTTGAATCTTTGTGCGAGTAGGTTGAGTTGATGGATGGATTTGTCGGGGTTGGATACAATTCTCTTTATTCGGAGCATTTGTGAATAAGGAAGATGTTGCTTGAGAGGTGGAGGATGAAAGCTTTGATAGTGGAGAGTATTATTCCTATCGATACTTTTCCTGTATAGATTTGTTTCGAATCCTGTGGATGTTTTGGTGATAGTGACATCCAAAAAGTTGATAGTGTCTGTATGGATGTTGAAAGTGAATTGTAAACGTTGATCTATTTGATTGAGGTTGTTGAGTTGGTCTTTGAGGATATGAATAGGGCCGTTCCATATCATGATGATATCATCTATAAATCTGAGGTATAGTTTTAAATGGTTGGTCCATGCTGGTGTGTTAAGAATATGGTCTTCCTCAAATTGATTCATGAAGATGTTGGCATACGCTGGGGCGGCACAATTCCCCATGGATGTACCAGTTAACTGTTGATACCACTCATTACTATGTTGAAAATAGCTGTGCAAGAGAGTGAACTCCATTAATTCCATTAGAAATACTTGCAAGTTTTGTGTGTACTGGGAATGTAATAACGCTTGTTCAATGGCTTCCAAGCCCATTTGATGGGGGAAAGATGTGTATAGTGAATTGACATCCACTGTACATAAGGTGATGTTTTCGTTTGCAGTTATGGTAATTTGATTAAGTTTGATCAAAAAATCAGTAGTGTCTTTGAGAAAGGATTTCATAGAGTTGACGCTGGGTTGTAGGTGACGGTCCAGGTATTTACCAACCGGTTCATGGATGCTTCCCCGGGTTGATACGATGGGGCGGCACGGGGGTTTGGTGGGGTGCTTATGAATTTTGGGCACCAAAAATATTGTGGGACTCTTGGGGTTGGGTTGAATGAGAAACTTTTGGACTTTCTCGTTGATAGTACCTTTGTCAACAGCTGCTTGTACTATGTTCTGTAAAACCTCTTTGTATTGTGGTGTAGGGTTGTTCTCCAGTCTCATGTAAGTATTTGAATCTTGAATGTGAGCTGTTATTTGTGAGTTGTAGTAGCTGGTATTGAGTATCACTAATGCTCCGCCTTTGTCTGCTTTAGTGCAAGTTATGTCTGGTTTACTTGCGATGTTTCTTAGAATGCCCTTCTCTTTCAAATACTTACATGAGACTGGAAAACAACCCTACACCACAATACAAAGAGGTTTTACAGAACATAGTACAAGCAGCTGTTGACAAAAGTACTATCAACGAGAAAGTCCAAAAGTTTCTCATTCAACCCAACCCCAAGAGTCCCACAATATTTTTGGTGCCCAAAATTCATAAGCACCCCACCAAACCCCCGTGCCGCCCCATCGTATCAACCCGGGGAAGCATCCATGAACCGGTTGGTAAATACCTGGACCGTCACCTACAACCCAGCGTCAACTCTATGAAATCCTTTCTCAAAGACACTACTGATTTTTTGATCAAACTTAATCAAATTACCATAACTGCAAACGAAAACATCACCTTATGTACAGTGGATGTCAATTCACTATACACATCTATCCCCCATCAAATGGGCTTGGAAGCCATTGAACAAGCGTTATTACATTCCCAGTACACACAAAACTTGCAAGTCTTTCTAATGGAATTAATGGAGTTCACTCTCTTGCACAGCTATTTTCAACATAGTAATGAGTGGTATCAACAGTTAACTGGTACATCCATGGGGAATTGTGCCGCCCCAGCGTATGCCAACATCTTCATGAATCAATTTGAGGAAGACCATATTCTTAACACACCAGCATGGACCAACCATTTAAAACTATACCTCAGATTTATAGATGATATCATCATGATATGGAACGGCCCTATTCACATCCTCAAAGACCAACTCAACAACCTCAATCAAATAGATCAACGTTTACAATTCACTTTCAACATCCATACAGACACTATCAACTTTTTGGATGTCACTATCACCAAAACATCCACAGGATTCGAAACAAATCTATACAGGAAAAGTACCGATAGGAATAATACTCTCCACTATCAAAGCTTTCATCCTCCACCTCTCAAGCAACATCTTCCTTATTCACAAATTTTCCGAATAAAGAGAATTGTATCCAACCCCGACAAATCCATCCATCAACTCAACCTACTCGCACAAAGATTCAAATCCCGTGGCTACCCTGATCAAGTACTACAAAAGGCTCAAGAAAGATCAACCAGTAAAAATCGTGATGAACTTCTTGCCATTCAACCCAAACCCATCAAAAATCAAATCACGGTAGTATCCAAATATTCTACCGTCAGTCCCAACTACAAACGAATCATAAAAAAGCATTGGCAATTACTTAAATTGGAGCAGGAGCTTAACCACATCTTCGACCAAGAACCAATTTTTGCTTATACAAGAAATAAAAACATAGGTGAAATACTCAATCAACCAAACCAACCCTTTTCAAATTTATCATTCAAAGGAACCATTCCTTGTTTAAACTGTAACAGTTGCAACAATGTCATGAAAGGTGATTATATCACTCACCCAATGAAAGGGCACAAAATCAGAATCAAAACCACGGCTACCTGCGACACCTCTAATGTTGTATATATGCTTAAATGCCCTTGCGGCAAAGTATACGTTGGGCAGACCGAAAGGAAGATCAAAATCAGACTGAATGAACATAAGTCTAATATTAGAACCAAACAAAAGAAATCATCGGTCGCACAACACTTTTTGGAAGCCGGGCATAACATCAGCCAATTGAAATTTTGTATTCTAGAGACTGTTGCCAAAAGTGAAGGAAGAGACAATCACAACTTTCTTCTTAAAAGAGAGAACCATTGGATATATTTGTTGAACTCCATGAAACCTGATGGTTTAAATGACCGTACAGAATTTTTATGCTACTTGTAATTTTCCTAAGTACCATTGATCTCTAATGTCGTTTACATTTTTTGTATAGTTATCAATTGCCTTGCTTCCAATATGCAGTTTTCTCATATTCTCTTTATATCATTGTATATAGAACCATCCTTAACATCATTTATATTGACGTTTCTGTTCTCTCGTGTTAACATGTGAAAATGTGTTGAAATACCTTAACATAGTGTTAACACGCATTCCAATATCATTTTTGAGGTCCCTTAGACTTGCGTTTACTTACTCTTCACTGTGATAACAAAACCTTTTTCATTCCGTTAGATTAGTCCTTCTTTGGTTGTCCGTAATCCAACACCCGTCCTATTTCTATGAGCACTTTGTTTCATCACGCCACACGCCGTTAGCTTTTTAACTTCCGCACCCAAATTCTGATTCACAACCACTACCACGTTCGTGACCGAACGCGAGAGCACACATCTACGTTTTCTACACTGGGTAAGAGTAACTTTTATCACCATTTTAGAATGCTTTCACGCTTCTCACTAACTTTATCACCGTACGTAAACTTCGATATAAGCCACACCGTCTGTTACCGATAAAATCATTTCCACATGAAATCACGTTTAAATCTTCCAATAGTCGTAACATCATGTTGATTTAATCGTTGTCATCCGCTTTTGGTTGCTAAAACAGCTCCCCATAATCCTCACGAGCATGGTACCATTCGCGCATTAACTTTTTTTACTTTAACTACACCCGTACACGTTACAACTTATCGGTTTTTAATCACTTTTTTTCACTTTTGTCCGTCTTTTTAACACACGAGTAACTATTAGACCTCATACATAGCGCTCATTGTCATCTTTATTGTTTTTCTAGAGTTCCCCTGATGAAGGCTTATGCCGAAATGCATTGGGAATATATAATTAATGCCATAATCTTTGTAATGCGTTTGAAGTGAAAAAAACGCTCAAGATGAATTCGAAATAACAAATAAAGTTTTTCAACATTGAACATTGAAGAATCAAGTACAATCTTTTGAAACCCATTTTGGAGGACTAGTTACGCGCCTGGGGGACACACCCCAAGTTGTTGGGGGGTGCTTTTCTACATTCACATACGCCCTAGTTCGGAGGACGAACCCCGGAGCACGGTACAAACTACAAACCACCACTGAACTATCAGGTTGTGCACGTACCAAATCCATTTTATTTTCAGAATTGTGACTTAACGCCTTGAGTGCCCCTTGAGTGCCCCGTGTATGTATGGTGCGTACCCCCAGCGCGACGCGCTGGGGGTACGCACCGTACAGACATGGTTGGGGGTACGACTCGAACGTACACAGGTGTACATACACGGGGGGTTCGACACGTACTCGGGTGTACGTACACGGGGGGGTTCGACACGTACTCGGGTGTACGTACATGGGGGGTACGGCGCGTACATGCGGGGGCTGGGGGGGTACGACGCGTACATGCGGGGGCTGGGGGGGTACAGCGCGTACATGCGGGGGCTGGGGGGGGTACGGCGCATACATGCGGGGGCTGGGGGGGGTACGGCGCGTACATGCGGGGGCTGGGGGGGTACGGCGTGTACATGCGGGGGCTGGGGGGGGTACGGCGCTTACCGGGCCACCTACTCTGGTCGTTTCGCGCCGTACTTCGCATTTCCGACACTTTTTGGGTGCCGTAAAAATATTGCCGTCCGGACTGCTGTCGGTTCGAATCGTAATTCCTGGGTCGTGAAACGCTGCCTGGAAGCGTCCCGACGTCACGTCGCAGCATTCCCGGATCACATTCGTATGCATATTTCGTCGGTCGGTGTTTCCGTGCGAATCGTAATTCCATGTTTGTAATGTTTTACGACCGGGTACGAGTCGGACGGAGAATACGCTCCGACCGACGGTTCGTACCCGGTTTTTACCGGATCGTAATCGGCACCTTAGTGTTTGCCCTTGTCAGAAATCTAAATATAGCTATATTGTACAGTTTAAGGAAAAAACAAGCAAGAATAATTTGGCGATGTAATAAACTTACAGATGATGATAATGTGTAAACGAAAGGACTTGGGTGGTTCATTTATTGTGAATTACGGGCAGCAGCTATCGAGGGAACAGAAGCAGGAACAAATTGAACATTCACAGCGGTGTTGGAGGGGACAGATGAACGAGAAGTTAGGAAAAGTGAATATTTATTTTAGGTCACAGATTCTCATAATACCCACAACCCAAGACTGAGATTCATTACATACTTAGTAGAACAAACATTGGCAAATCCAATAAGTCCCAACAGTCCGAAAGCTATGGCATTGTCAATGTTCATGTCTTTTAGCCATGTGTTATGGAGTGGAATTAGAGCATTAGTTTTGCAGCGTCTAGTTAAGAAAGAATGCCTAAACACAGGGAACCAAAACTGGCCCTGGCAAAGTGCTCGCCCCTCCCCAACCCTCCCCCCCACCAAGGGCTTGGGGGTGCCGCCGAGCTCTTTGCCAGGGCCGGTTTTCGGCCGATTTGGTTACAGGGCCGATTTTGCAGCTATGCTGCAAAAACGGCCCTGTAACAAAATTGGCTCCCAGGGGCCCAAAACCGGCCCCCACCCGTGCGGCGCACCGGGGGATTGCCCGGTGCCCGCTACGGCCAGTCAGGCCCTGCCTAAACACGGAAAAAGAGAGGCTCCAAATGGAAACGGATAAGCAGAGGATTTAGAGACTTGGGAAGTGTGCCCGCGTACCAGAGGAAAGTACAGAGACAAGAGTGAAGTGACATCATCGGGGACTGCAAATACAGCAGAGGTAGTTGTTGGCATAATGGGCATTTGTGACTGAGAAAGAGTGTCTCGATTCAATGAGGCAATGGTACACTCAGAGGAAAAGGGGAATAAACTCCAAGTGGTAAAGGGTAGTCAAATGACAGCAACATTTGGGAAAAGGAGCAGATGAGGGTGTGGGTGTCCTTAGTAACAGGCAAAGGGGTGCAAACGTAGAGCAATAGAGAAACAGATTAGAATTGGCAAAGGGGCAGAATGCAAAAACTGATAAAGTGGGCATGGGTACAAGGAAAACAACCTCCTCATTTCTGTACTCACGATGGGACGCCACGCGTTCATCATCTTGGTAAAGGTGCCTCTCAAATAGAAATATTACAACAATCATCATCTTAGTAAAGGTGCCTCACAGAAAAAATATTACAACAATGGAATGGTGAATCTAAAGATACCTGAATGTTTAAATGGCGCGCCGCTTCCTGCCATTGCCGGGTGCTTTATGGAATACTTGATTGACCTCGGAGCCCTACGCTCCATTGGTATGGTGATGTAAATTCAAAGATGGCAGATCTGAGACTCTCAACGTGTCATGAGAAAATACCAAGAGGGGTACACTAGACCGCGTAAATAAATTAAGACAAAATCAAACTGGTGCAGATGTTAGTCTAGGGGTGGGTGGAATTTGCAGAAGTGCCTTCCGCAAACTTCCGCGAAACGGCATGAAATCTCCACGAACACGCGGAATTTCGCGTGCTCGCTGAGATTTTGCTGCGCCCGTTGTTGTAATCTATGCAGGCTAATCTACTGGCTAATCAGTAAGTGCTTCCTGGTTGGGTAGATGTATTGTGCTTTTTCCCTACACTACAGCTGCCTAAAGGGCCAGAAGAGTTGTCTCCAGTGACCATGTATGTGTGTAAGTTTGCCACCAGGCTGAATGGCGCCGAGGTCCTTTGAGTGAGCTGTCCATCATAGTGGGGAAATAGCAGGAAGACGGTGCATACCGATAGTGTGAGTGGGGCATGGCCAAACAGGCGGGGCTTTAATGCGAGTTCACATGCCTCTTGTTTATAAAGGGTCAGAGGCCGATCAGAGCAGCAGATGAGGAGAAAGCAGCCTCCTGGTCACAAGAACTACACGGGGATGGCGCTCGAGAAACTCATGGATACAAAGACCTCCATCAAGGATCACAGCTAATTTTCGACGGTAGATATGTGGAGAAAGCACACCTGCCCAGCCTCGACCGAGCTCACGATTTATTGGGGCTTTTTCATGCGTTACTGAATTTGAGCTTCAACTCGGGCACCTGCTTTATTTATATCTGTAAGTGCTTCCTGTTGAGGTTTAATTTTTGTGACAGGAGCATCGTGCCAGAATGAATCCTGCCCTGCATATTATTTATCAAAGAAGATGCCACTGTTTTGTGCAATACCTCTACTCAACTGGAGTGCTTTCTACTGGCTAATCATGACGTGCTACTAGGACAGACTGTTCACTGTTCTTGGCCTCAGCTCCTGCTCTACCTCATTGGGTAGATGTATAGTGCTTTTCCTACACTACAGCTGCGTAAAGGGCCAGAAGAGTTGTTTCCAGTGACCATGTATGTGTGTAAGTTTGCCACCGCGCCGAATGGCGCCGTGGTCCTTTGAGTGAGCTGTCCATCTTAGTGGGGTAATGGCGGGAAGACGGTGCATACCAATAGTGTGTGTGGGGCATGGCCAAACAGGGCTTCAATGCAAGTTCACATGCCTCTTGTTTATAAAGGGTCAGAGGCCGATCAGAGCAGCAGATAAGGAGAAAGCAGCCTCCTGGTCACAATAACTACACGGGCGCTCGAGAAACTCATGAGGAGAAAGCAGCCTCCTGGTCACTTCCTGGTGAGGTTTAATTACCTCATGCATGCCCCGAATTCCGTTTCGCCGCGGATCGTGGAAGTTTCGACATTTTCACGTTCCGCGCAGAACTGCCGAAATTTCGCAAGTTCCGTGAGCGGAACGGAATTTGCCGCCCACCCCTAGATGTTACGTGAGGGTGGCAAATTTGTTATGTAGAATGTTGTATTTCCATGTGGCCATCAACTATCATTCCATTCATATTGACTAGTTTTCAATATGGCACCATATGTAGGTTGTTGCGCTGTGTATTGTTTAGGAGTTCCATACGATGATACATGGCATGCATTGGAAATTCCAGAACTGGTGAAGTAAGTCGTGCAGTGCCATATAGTTCAGCCTCAAAATCAATGACCGTTTTGGGGGTCAAGTATTAGAAAACGGTTATCAAATAGATAGCATATATGAGAATTGTCAGTATGAATGTTAAACTTTTCTCCTTACATAAGATACGCTGATCAGTAGCAGACCCGTACACATATTTTGAATGCTTTGTTGAACCGATTCTTGCTCTTTCAAACATCAAACTTTCTTTCCATAAAATCTTACTTGCTGTAGAAATAAGTTGTAGGTTGGTATATTGTTAGGTAAATTGCCACTGAAAATGGAGCTAGTGAAAACAGGAGAGCTCGTGAAAAGTGCTCGTAAACAAAGAAAAAACTTGACCTGAAAATATTTCCGAAAATGTCCGCTGTGTTTGGATGGTAGTCCATACCCTTGGGGAGGGCCAAACCCAGAAAGAGGCATACGAATGGACAAATAGGGAGGAAGAATATGAGTGTGACCATGTAGCCAGCAAATAGGATGCCTTTGGGTGGGCTGCAGCTCAAACAGTCCATACTGCATCTGCTGTGATGAAGAGAGGCAGATTACACCCAGTAATCAAGGTAGCAATGCCCCTTAGGTGGGGCAGAGGGCTGCAACTAGCTGTGGATAAAGAAAATGTGGTCGCCGCAGTACATTTGCCCTAGACGGTAGGTCTTAGACAAATGTACTGCGAGGACCACATTTTTTGTGGTCCTCGTGGTAATTTCGCCCGAGATGGACGGTCTTATTTTCTTTATACACAGCTAGTTGCGGCCTTCTGCCCTCTGCCCAACTAAGGGGCATTTCTTTCTTGAATACTGGATGGAATGCGCCTCACTGCATCACGGCAGGTGTAGTATGTATTGTTTGAGTGGGTATTCGATACTCATTTGCGGATCCCACTTTCATGTAATATACGGTAGGCACCCTTCCAGTCCTGATGAAATGCCAATTGACCCTCCTGGCAGTTGCGGCATGAATCATGTTGACCCTACCTCACTCAAACCATAGCTCTTAGGATACATTACCAGCTCAGATAGAGTCCTTATTTTTAGCATGTCAAGGGACTGCTATTCCAATAAAGTTCTCCTGGTTCCCTTAGACTCTTTTATATCACCTCATAACCACCCTATATCACCCCCTCACATGCACTCATCATACAGCGTTTTTGATCAAAACATCTCAGCCAAAGAGCCCCAGGCCAATCAGGCATTGCAGTGCCGGCTTGACGAGGAGCGCCCAAAGATGAAGCATGACACCTTAACGGTTGTGAGAGAGCACTTTGATCTGACCACTCGAATTCCCTGGGATCCGTCTGGTCAGACCTTTGATTTCACCTGGTTAGTGTCTGTCTAGCCCCTTTCCTGAGGAACTACTCTCTCAGTATTTGCCGTCCATTGACTTTGGAGTAGAAGGGGTGAAGGACCTCGTTAAATATCACTGCTCCTCCCTCCTTTGATTAATTGCCAAGTCTTCACAAAGACATATGAGACTTCATATCATGTTGCAAGGTATCTGCCAATGTGTACATTACCTGATTTCAATATTCATCATTATACCCTTCAATAGATTAGAATGATGTTAAGGCCATCTCGTCATCCTGTTGAAACTGTATTCATCAAACAGTTTAATGATACTTCTTTAAAAGGGATTGTGGTTACGTTTTCAGAAAAAGTTTCTTAAAGGTTGAAAAGTTGATATTTCCCACTGAAAATGTGCTTACCCACAGCATTTTATAAGGGAAATGTATAGTTTCAATGCACATTTGAAAGTATTGGTTTTCCTGTTTGTTTACTCCCAATACAATTACGATTCATAGCATTTGCATTACCACTTGATTCCTTTCCCTTAATGTTTGCAAAATAGGTAATAAAAAGTAGACCCTTGCAAGACAAAATGAGTCAGTACTGTTAAAGATATTTGAAAGTCTGTCTTTGGCAGACAGTCATGTTTAAAGGGATACTCGCTACAGATTGCTCCTGCCATCATTCTGACCTTTGAATGGGTGAACATAAATTATGTCTTCCCACAAGAGAGAATTTTCACACCATGCCTGGCATGTGTCTTGATTTTGAGATAAAGGGCTAGATGTACGAACTTTTAATTTATTTTGAAGTAATGGCAAATTGGGCACTGACTTTTGAGAATGGAAAATAATTTTGCGACTGGCCTTTGTATTAATAGTTTGGGTCACAAAATACGAATCATAGTGGGCTGCAATCTGACCTGATCTCGCATACAGCCAAACCTCCAATGGCTCTTACTCCATTGGGCCATTGGAGGAGTTTGTATACAGCAGAGACGGAGTATTCACCCCTGTAATCAAACTATGATCCACCTGCATTTAAATTGGGTGGGCAGACCATATTCTTGGCAGGGAGGGAACTCTGTATCCAGTACGTCAAACTTCTCTCATTGGCAATATATAAAACTGGCCCATAGTCACTTTTTGGAGCTCAGATTCCCCCAGCTACGCAAAGCTAAATGCTGTAGCCAAACAGGCCTCAAGGAGGCTGCATACCTTCCCCACAATGTCCATATGAAATGGATTTTCTGTGTTACAGAGTGGGAGCAAACTGAATCTTTGACCCAGAGTGACTTGGAAAGTGTGTCCCTGAGTAGACTTTGATACAGCCAGGGGTCTCATTGTCACAGGAACATCACGTGGCGGGGGGGGGGGCGAGGGGGGTAAAACTCACTCCAGCAGAAGAAACAAGCAGGGTCAGGGCAGGTCCAGTTGGAAATAGTCAGCTGGTCTCTTCAGGTATAAGGGCTTCTGGAAGCTTGTTATGTCTCTGTATCCTAACAGGAGCTTAACAGGAGGCCTGCCAACTGGCATTTGGAGTATACTTATTTGTCTTGGGTACAATGGGGAGCATGTTCAGCCTTTCCCATATCCTCACAAGTATCAACAGCAGGTGCAGCCCTTATTCTTTCTTCTAAAGGTCCAGTAGTGTTCTGAAAAGGGTACCCAAGGCTGCTACATTTATGCCTGCCACTAACTTGTGGCTGAGGGTAACTCCTGGCTCCTCTCTATCCAATAGAGGTAACCTTGCCCACTTTTGTAGTAGTGGCTGTCTGCTCTACTGCTAACAATCCCACTGTGTGCCTCTTGACCTAAATTCAGTATTGCAAAACTATTCTACCCCTGTACTCCTGTTGCCACCCTAGGGGTGTGGCCTGGAAAATGAGCAACCCCTCCTCTGTGACCACTAAAAACTGTGTCTAGTGGGCAGCTCCTCTCCAATTGGATTGCTGCCTGGCTTACTAGAGGGACAATAGAGAGGGTAGTTCCAGGTGTTAGCTACATCTGCTTGTGACAGGGTAGGCCCCTTTGAAGTAAATTAAGTTCCTGTGCACCGCCCAGATGGGCAGCCTGTCAAGGGACAGAACAGCCCCTCATACCCAAGACCTTTGTCTCAGCTCTGGGAGCAAGTTCACACGTCATCAAAGCTTATGCAAATAGCTTCTAGAGGCTTTAGGCAGGTAAAGACAACTTTTAAGAAGTACCTTTTGTAAAACATTCATTACAAATCTGAATTTATTAATGAATCTGGCTTGTGAAAAATATTTTCAAGAGTCCAAGTATGAACTTTGTACTTTTTCCTAAGTGGAGATAACTAGGAGTGGGTGTAACTCAAGGAGTTTCACTCTGCTGAATGCTGACACGAGTTACAATAAAACTCCTGCAGATTCTGCGGAGTTCTGCAAGCGTCTGGAAGTTTGCACTTTGCGCTGTTCGCGCTGATTTTTAGAACCAGGAGGTTGTTCTGCACTGGAAAATCAGTGCAAGCTGCACCACATGGCATGTCAGAGGGAGCTGCTTCTTTCTGCCACTCTATAGCTTCCTCAGCACAACAGCCCACATTGGGAAATCTCACCGGGAGGCGTTCTAGTGCCCACAAATCGCTCCAGGGAACTCGAATTATCACTCGCGCTAAGCACGTTGGCTAGTCGCATTTAAGAAAAAACTCTGCCATGCTGCAGTTGGCAGAGTTCATCCAGAACTTCGTGTTCCAAGGGGAACGCTGACTGGGGTAAACTCCAGACTCGTATGGCGGAGCAGAATATTCACCCACCCCTAGAGATAATACTATTATTTTTAATATTGTATCTCAATTCTTTCCTATGGAACAGTTAACCCTAGTACAGTGAAAATAGTTTTAGGTGCTTGTACTATGAGGAACAGGGTCAAGACTGATTTGCATAAGCTGGGTCTGAACTGGGGTGGCTAAATGAGTCAAACCCAGGATTATCAGTGCAAAGAAAGCGGGGTGATCAAGAAAAAGAGGCATTTTCTACAAAAGAGACACCCTAACATGACCCTTCCAAATAACAATTTATTATGCCTATCTGAACCCCTTTTCTGATTTAGTAGTCTGTTACTGAATCACAAAATGTATTAAGTACATAAAAGGGCTATTTTTGGGTTGCAACTCTTGTGCTTTTGCAAATCAGAGGCTTTGAAACTGCAAAATAGCTTTCTACATCTGGGACAAAAGCCCTTGCTAAAGAGTCTAAAGGGGGTGTGTGACGTGTAGAGATTCATTTGAAAGTAGTTTTCTACTTGTGCTCAAGTTTTCTAGTCTTCAGAATGGCCACATAGATTTGAAGAAGGTAGCAAGATATTGAATCTGCTTTAAATTTCTTTGCTCAATTGCAAGTCTTACCCCACCTAATCCTTTTTTCCTAATTACATAGTCTTAAAGAAATTTAACTTAACCAGTGCAGGAAAAAGTATGTGTAAATAGTAATTGTTTCAATGCTTCTCCTGTAAATTTATACCATGTCCCTCTCCCTTTACCAATCCACACTTAACAAATATCATCATTACTTGGATGGAAATTAAGTGACTGAACTACTTTTACTATTTCCAAATCTTATTCACCAGTATCTTTTCGCATTATCATAATGATAGCTATGCTTCTATGCATCACAATATTCAGTTAAGTTGCCCAAAAGATTTTGAACTTGTTGGAAAAGTGTAAAGTGTCACTCGGAGTCCGCCGTGACCTACAGATTCCACACTGAATACTTCGGAATCCGGTTGAAGCCATTTGGCGTTCATTCATAGTATAATTGGGGGAAAAAACAAGAACCAATATCATTCTGCACTCACACAGCTAGTGGCACAGTGGACTGAGGTTTAGAGGACATTGTGCTACTAGCAGGGCATGCATGAACATGTCAACTCTGCTGGTTAGTACACATGCTGCATGCAACATGGCCAAGAAACACAGAGTGGTGGTTGCATCTCTATGTTTTCAAGCTGTGATACCAGCAGGGGGCATGCTCATTCATGGAGTACCTAAGTTAATGAATGCTCTAAAGCGAATTTCTTTAAACAAAACTCTGTCTCCCTTCTGCCCATTTGCTCAAGGGCCCAAAGGGATCATGATGAAGTCACAGATCTGTAAAGTTCATGACAGCATAAATGCTTAATTTTCATCCTAAAGCTTGTTTCAAGTACATTATCTAATATGGTGATAATGGATAACCAGTCAAATGTCATGTTTCCAATAATTTCCATTCGCTGGATGTTGAAAGTTTCAGAAGTTAAATATCTGACATTGTATTTTTATAGCAAATTGTACATTTGTCTTAAATAGTAACTTTGAATTCTCAAAGTTACTCTTAATTTTGCCTGTCCCAAACTTCAGTTCTATTGACCACTTGTTGCTGAGCACACCGTAGCTTTAAAAGTCTAAACTATTGCCTCCAAATTCATATCACAATTTCTGAATGCTTTTGTGATCCTGTTCTGCTATTTCTCACTTCATACTGAGGACTTATAAATCGTAGACTTACTTGATATCAACTTTAAAGTCAAACGACAAACAACATGAAGACACTTCTCTGAAAATACAGTACTCAAGAGGGCTGTGAACACAAATCAGATTTGTAAATAAAAATTACGTCTCTTAGACTCGAGGGAGTTTGTGACGTCTATTTAAGTATCCACGGTAGGTTTCTAATGGACCATGCCTTTGGACATGTCAACGAAAATTTAAGCTTGATCCATTTAAAGGAAGCTTATGACCTATTAACTTAAAATAAACTATAATTTTAGGTGTGCATCCTTTATTCTGGACAATACCTTACACTATCCTAGGATTCGTCGGGTGGTGTTACCAGTGCCTTGATGAAGCCCTGTTTAGGGAGAAACGTGTTTGCTGCACTTGTAATGGACAGAATTTATTAAAGAAGCTCTGTGTACATCATTGAAGACTCAAGAACACACTTTTGGGCATTTGACTGTTTATATCTGTTGCCTCTCTTCCCTTTTTGTTTTGATTCTATTCAACTTCAGAATGCACCAGTACTAGCATATGTTGTTGACCTACTTTTCTAGCACAACATTTTCGCTGGACGGCGGTTGTAGGAGCTCTGTTATACAGAACAGAAATTGGACTCTGGCTGGAATGTGTTAATTCCTTATGTCTCGCAATGTCTACTTAGGGGCTAGAACAAATTGTCCATAATGACTGACGGTGCCAGTAACAGGACTTTCCAGTCCCATCAGGGATCACAAGCTGTGTGGGAAGCAGGTCTGAAGCTTGTTTTCCTGGTGAAAATTCAGCCTAAAATGCAAAAAGAAGACTAACATATGGGAATCGGTGCCCTAACACCATTCCCACAAATGAGTCCATATTATCTAGAAATCAGAGGCACACCACCACCCCTCCCCCACCCCCAAAATGACAGATGCCCATGTTGTAATGAATGAAGTCCATTAGCCGAGGTGTAGATTATATAAGATGGTTTAATGATCTTAGTTGCAGGTAAGTACATTTATAAGTTCTTAGCTTAGATTTTAGGATAGCCCTCAGGTCCTCAGATTAGCCCCACCAGGAGCAGCCTTCCTGCTGCGCAGCCTATACTCCAACTGACACTCCAGCACCTCACAGGCACCCTAACATTCCACCGCATTATCATGCACATTCATACTGGCTGAGCAGAAAAGACCAGACCACCAGGGAAGATACAAAGAACAATAAACTAATTAACACAATTAAAAGGAAAAACAAAAACTGAAGACTAAAATGCAGGAATCAGTCCCCTAGCACCGTTACCACAAATTAGTCCATATTATCTAGTAACCAGAGGTACACCCCTACCCATTACCCTCCCCCTAAAATTACAGATACCCACCATATGGATGATTTAGAGAGTGGGGAAATACCAGGCCGCTAACAGACCCACTTGTAATGTGTCACTTAACCCCTTCGCTGCGGGGGTAATTCCCCCGCGGCACGGAGGGGTGGCGCGCCGCAGTGCTTGTGACGAGCCCAGCTCGTCATGAGGCACAGTGGAGCTGTGCTCATGACGAGCTGAGCTCATCAAGACTCTGCCCACTGATTGATTCTCCCGCACAGACAGGGAATCAATTGCGTGTGGGTGGAGCGCGGCCGTTATGACGAGCCCAGCTCGTCATGAGCACAGCTCCACTGTGCCTCATGACGAGCTGGGCTCGGCATGAGCATGCAAGAGGTTAACAGTAAAGTTGCATTTTAGGTCACAGATTTACACAGGAATCCTCTGTTACGGACAGCAATGTGTTTCATGGTCTCTGATGTTTATGATTCTTACCGATTATACACTAGCCACTGAACATAACAATTAGTACCTAGCACAATACACCAGTCTGATTAGAATCCAAGCAAACAGTTGTGATTTCTAAAGTGTCTCTCAAAGCTCATGTGCAAGGCACAGGACTGCAAAAAGCTGTTTCTGTACTCATGGTAAACCCCCTCTTTTTCATGCATCTCTGTCACACACTAGTGCATTTTTAAATCAGTCTCCATCAACTTGCGGAAACCCACCGTTAAATCCAATGTGATATTAGAAAACACTTGATTTGGCAACTCCCCACTAGCATGACCAATGGCCTAAAAAGCTGTAAATATTACAAAAAATACTATTAAATCTGAAGAATGTAACATTTTATTATGATATTTGAGGTGTGTGCGCATGTAAAGCACTCAGACAGTGGTTATATATATTATATACCACAAAACCTTTAATTTACTGTTGAGTGTACATTATTTTGAATATCTGCAACATATGTATACTAATTGAGTCGGTCTGATGAAAGTTATCATCATATCTATCGTCTATATATCCATACATCCATTAATTCTTTATACTTGTAGACAGAACACAAAAAGAGGGAAGAGAATACACATTTAAGTTTGAAATAAGTAAGGTGCAAGATGCACAGTCTCATCTGTAACCCATTGCATCACAAATCGTCCTCCCTGGGAAATTGTCCATTATATCCACTCGCCAGCAAGATCAATTCATGCTCTCGAGTTGAATTTTTTGTTGTGGCACGCTAAATTGTCTCCATGGACGACTTTCAGAAACGATATTAGAGGCAGTGCATGCTTATCATTGACATAGGAGAAGGCAAGACCTAAATAATGGAAAGAAATAGTCTAAGGAAGCTGTCATTCTAAAGAGCGTTGGAAAAATGTTGCCTCCCATGACGTGACCCCATGAGAGTTACTTTTGCTCTCTTCAGTCATGTACAATTTTGAATCCACTGTTCAAAGAGCAGCAAAGGCACACTATGACATTTCATAATGAACTGTTATATCATTTTGTTTTAATGATTTTTGTGATGCAGCACATCGATTAAGTTACGATTTATATGTTGTCCTCATGATATAAAATAACGTGCAACCAATGCGAATGAAATGCAAGTATTTAGTCTGTGTTTATCCTAAAAGAAGGCTTGGCTATTGCCCTTGTAGAGTAATGCGGGACACCACTACACAATATATATCAACTAGTGGTCTCTACAATGAATTGCCACAATCTATGAGCATATTTGGCATATCTGGGGTGCCTATGGGACCCTTTTCGTCCTTCCAGATGGCTGCCCTCGGGAGGCGAACTAACACTGCATCACGTTTTTATAGCACATTGTCAGTGCACATCCTAAGGGCATATTTGTCTCTGTTCCCTCATCCGTAATACAGCATGGATGCAGAGGCAACGTGATTTCCTCATTTGCATTGGGCCAGCCCCCCTACAAATATAGGAAAACCCTCTCACAATGCTACTAGAGCTACATGTGTGCTAGCACTATCAGTATTGCAGAAGTAGTTGTATAAGCATCGGCAGCCCCTTCTTTAATACCAATCGTAGGGACAGACAGCCAATGCAGAGAGGCTTATGAGACAGAAACCGAGCTATGTTTAGGTATCTTCAACAATATCCACGTGGTTGCTTATAATACACTGAGGACTACCAAGGTAAAGTGAGTTACCATAATCCACTCATGATAGCACCAGTCTTGCACCACCACTCTCCGTGCCGAACGGGGTAGCACTACCAACATTGTCCTGAGAGCCCTCAGCAGACCAAAACAACTAGCTGATAGCTTCCTAGCCTGAATCTCCAGGGTGAGCTTGCTATCAATCAATATACCTAGACTTTTTGCTGCTGCTTTGGGGGTAGGATCATTGCCTAGAGAGCCTGGTCAGCTCAACTCAGCCCAACAATTAGGGTTGTTTCTGACTACTATTGCCTCAGTTTTATCTCCGTTTAGTTTGAGGCAACTGGCTGATATCCATTCTGCTACATCATTTAGGCAGATGTTCAGCCAATTAGAAACTGTAGCTCTGTCAGGGGTGAGCAAGAAGACAATCTGCACATCATCTGCATATGACACCATTGAAAACCCTTATGTGTATACAATTTCTGTCAGAGGGCGGACATACACATTGAATAGATTAGAGCTTAGTGAGGACCTCTGGGGTGCCGCACACTTTAGTGTGCCTAATTATGAATGGAAATGCTCTTTGTATGTTCAAATGTTAATACTGAGAGACGCGATGATACTATTACATTGTAAGCTACTTCAGTACGCAGACATGTAATGCCTGTTATTGTGCTGATCAGACACTTGAATGCAATGGATCAATTGCTGTAAATTGCATGGGCATGTCAACCTCTGTACTATGGTAAGGTTTGTAAACAGCATATAAAAAATAAAAACAGATTTAAACAAAAATGGCTGGAAAGGCTCTTTGTAGACCTGAAAACCTCTACTATTAAGAAAAGAGGCAAGCCACTTCAAGGTTAGGCTAGATGCCTCAGCCTCCTCTAATCTATGTAATAAGATAGGGTAATAAGGCTGCACTGAGATCTAATAGTATTTATGCAGCTGAACCACCTTGGTCTATAATGTTTTTGAGCTCTTTCATAACAGCTAAAAGTGCTGTTTCCATACTATATCCCGGATGGAAGCCTCGTTCAGTGAGATAAAGGGGCAGATTTACTAAACTGTCACCCAACACAGTGCAGCAGCCAAAAATGCTGAGCAGCATTGTATGACAGGGAGGGAGCAGGAGAGTGCCACATCTACAGAAATATGGCACTCTCATCCCCTCTACCTAGTGCCAGTGCAGAATGTTGCTGTGGTGTGCCATGCACACACCTTTGTGCCATAGTGCAAGAGTGTGTGTGAGAGTCTAGCATAAGTTATGTACTGGAAGGAATCCCTTCCAGTGCAAAATACTATGCCTAGGCAACTTCTAAAACTTTCCCTGCTTTGTATGTTGGTTGTGCAGTGCAGTACACATGCAAAGTCAGAAAATAAAGGAGAAATGAAAACATTTATCTTTTTACTCCTGGCTTCAAAAAGTGTTATTTTTTTACACAAAATCCTATCTCACAGTTTTGGTACATAGGGTTTGTCATCAAAAAGGGTGGGTGATTGCATGGGAATGCCCTTAATGCAAAGAAGTTACCATAAGTCAATTTCCAGCGCAAAAACAAATAATAAAAAAAACATTTTGTGCTGGTTTGCATCACTTTTTTGCACAAACCCAGGGCAAAATGTTAGCAAATCAGCCTGAAGTATCTTATGGATTTTCAGAAATGGCGACAAGTGTTTGTAAACAGTACTTTACTTACACCTGGAAGCAGGGAAATTAGCCTATAGTTTTCTGCTAATGCAGGGTCCAAATACGGTTTCATTAACAAAGGTCTCACAACCGCAACTTTTCAGGAAGACTGCACATGCCGCTATGAAGTGACAAATTGGAAATGTCTACCACAGCAGGGTAGATTACATTTCCCCTTGCTTGAGTACGGCAGGGGGGGCTGGATCCATCAGGGAACCAGATTTCACAGTCCTTCTATATCTTCCTTCTAACCCGGGGGAAAGCAGATAGCTACTCATTGGGTACATTGTCCTGGGAAGACCATTTATAGGACTTACCATGCTGTACTTTCTCTGCAAAGGTGATATAAATATTGCTGACTTTTTCAAGAAAATAATCAAAAAGCATATAACAGCAGGAGTCAGATGGAGAGAGTGTAGTGTGCTTTTTGGGAGCATTCATGAAATAGTTGATTATTTTAAAGAGCTCTCTTGCTAAGTTTGAATCATTATCAATCCTTGTGGTGAGGGAGGCGAAGCTTATAGCGTAGTGATATCTTTTTAATACTTTCTTATAGTTTAGTTTGTTAATCACGTCATAATTTCTCCTATACTTCCTTTCCATCCTTTTATATTTGGGATTTTCTCTTTTGGAAATAAAAAAAGAAAACCATGTTGGTGGATCTCTGCTCCAAATTGTAAACAGCATCCACAGGAACAGCCGTGACAGCAGTTCTTGCCAGTGCTTTAAACATGACCATGAGCTTGGCAGTCATTTCTAAATTTTGTGGGCGGCACCTCTGCCAGGGAGACGGAATCATTGACTGCGTCTCTCTGACAAAGAAACGGGATGCCTGTCGTTATGTAAATTAGGCCCAATATCCGTTTGGACTGATGCTGATGTTATAAGTGTTCAGAGTAAATGTTCACAATTAATCTAGGTACTCCCTGAGGGCTCAATTTACAAAGATTAGTTGTTATTTTCTCCAGATTTAGTCCTAAATGTCCAGGTATAGATCTTTTCAAAAGAGTCTTCATTTTGTCACTCTCGTCCCCCACAAGGGTGCTGCATTTTATGTGACTTTTGAGTATCTAATGATCACCGAATGTCCTTTTCACCACAGACATGTTTGTAACTTAAATATGTCACGTCCAATGAGTTCGTCGCTTCGTTTATAAGTCACGTGGGGTGTGGAAAAATGTACATTTACGCTATCCTCATATGTGAAGCCTGTTTTTACTTTGATTTCTAGATTTATCAGTGTATATACATGGAGTACATTTTTAAATGAGTGGCCACTGACAGCATTTTGAAAACCTCAAAATAATGCCAGTCTGAGCAGAACAGAATGTGTTAAAAATGGAGAAAACGTCATATGAATTTTTCTTTTATACCTTTCGAATGTGTTATATGTGCCTATGTCTCTGCAAAAGCTTTTCTATAATTCATGCGAGGTGCGTGGGAGGTTTCTGTTACAAGGAATGTGCGGCATAGCATGTGTGGGTTGACTAGCATTTTAAGGCTTTCGGTGGAAAATTCACTACACCCAGGACGTGCAAGATAACATTTCTTTCCCCTGAGGGAGTCTAGTTGCACACATTTCCATCAGTCACGTGAAGTGGGTGGAATTCCCAGCTATTCTCCATCTCCAGGACAGGCTTGGTATTCTGTCCAAGTGCAGGGAGCAGAAGTATGAAGATATCACCAATGATTGTTTTTGATATATAAATGGGGCAACCATGTGGTGGCATGCACATGTGTGGAAATTGCAGTGTAGGAGAAATTCCAGTCTCTCAGCCGCAACATTTTGCAAAAGGGTGGAGGCTCTAAAATTCAATTTGCAGTAAGCACCTCTACCACAGGGAGTATTTTTTACTTTATTATTAGACGTGGAGACCCTTATATCTATTTGTTTCCACTACAGTCGCCAGGGTCAGAAAGGGAAGTGAGACAGTCAGGCATTGGGCGATGGGCCAGTGCCTCAGGTCACCTGTGGGCCCTTTTTTTAGGGCCGTTGTAAAACGGCTCAAGAGACTTATTTTATTGCCCAGTACCCACCAGGCCATGTTTAACGTGGTGCCAGTATCATGGACCATGTTGTAATTTTGGCCTGGAGGCCAGGTGTTGCTTTGGACTTTGGGGCATTCTCACTTCTGTGCCTTGCCTCGTGTGACCTTCCCTGCCAGAAACCGCATCATCCCCCACCTGGCCATCATGTTTAGGTGATGGTGTGTTAAATGGTAGCGGCAGTCGTAGTCGATAACCTTTCAAGTATTGCCCGGCGGTAATCGCCTCTTATACCATTCGATGCTAAACCAATAAAGAGGCAGGCGCCGGAGACTGGAAGGCAGGAAACAAAGTTTTATTCCGTCGGAGTGGAACACATCAGATCAGACAGCGAAGTATCGTCACGAGGTGCTCTAACTGCATCTCTGAGGCCTGGCCTCTTATACACAGGTTTATGACTTTATTGCAGGTTTATCATACATGGCACATTCTTGAGATTGTCTTGATACATGAAAAAACATCCTCGGAATCCCCACTTCGAGCTCGTTCCCACACATATCTACAGTGGAAGTCCCCACCCCACCCACAGTAGGAGATGGCTATCACACAGCTGGACATTCCGCCAATTCCCGGGGGTGTGTGCGACCGGTCGGGTCTCAGGGGGTGGGGGGCCTTGATCTACTGTAATCCCTTTGATGTGGGGTGTTTCCCTTACAGTAGGGGCAATAAACTGCATCCGCAGGGCTAGGTGATGGCCTGGGATCGGTTCGGACAATGGGGCGCAGAGGAAGGGGGTTATCAAAGAGATGCATGACCATGTATGGGATGTCGGTCAGGCGTGGGATGTGGTTCCATGGCAGGGTCGCGCAGAAGGAGAGGGTTTATGGCCCGTGTATGAGAGAGCGGGGGTGGCCGGCGCGCGGGGGAATGCTTGCAGCGCCAGGGGGACGCGCTGGCGATCGGCAATGAGCAGAGAGAGAGAGACCAGGGTGCCTAAAATGGTTGCCGTGCGCTTTCCTGTGTGTCGCGCTGGGGAGAGGCAAGATGGCGCAGATAATGTTCATTTGTAAACTAAATTTCCACAGTCCTCCCTTTTAACATATCTCGCCAGCTTGCCTGGCCGACATTCACCTTCGTTAACCCTTTAGCTATAATACCGTAAATGTTTTTCATGCATTCCTTAAAAGTACAGAGTCTTTAGGACAGGCAGGAGCAATCTGACACAATTGTACATAGTTACATGTAGTTGATAAAATAGGCGAGGAGGTAGTGCATACAAAATTACATCAGCTGCGCCGCATGTCAGACCCAGGGATAGGAAGAGGGGAGCTTGTTTGAGCACAAACATGGTACCGTAAAGCAAAAATGTTTCTGGCAAAACAAGGGATATTTCGTACATTACTTAAGGCCCAGACTTCGTGTGGATCAAAAATAGTCAGCATAGTCATGTGCACGGCTGGTGTTATACAAATGTCATTATACAAAGTTAGAGTTTCTTAACTTATCAGTGTACAGTTGGAAGTGACTGATGCAATATCATGAAAACTCGATTGGAAGATAGTCAATATAAAAAGGTGGTTGGGAGAGGAATTCAACTTAACATGAGTTACAGTCATGGAAGGGAGTTCTTCTTTCCAGTGTCCTATTATAATGAGCCATCACTGGTAAGCTCTTATTGTTTTTCTTCTTTTGTTGGCACTGTTGAGCACCGGCGGTGGAGCTAAGGTCCAGCTCAAATTCAAGTTTTCACGTAGCAGGGTGTGACCATTCGTTGTTCTCCGATCACAGTCCTGTTCCCTAACACATTTTATCATAGGTACTTTGAGACAGGGTACCCGCTTTTTGTTCTTCTGTAGTTAAGTCAAATTCAAAATCCATATAAAAGAGAGAGAGAGAGAAGGGGTGTGGCATGCTTTGGGATGCCGAGGGAAGAGGGGGTGGAGTGGGATCGGATCAAAAAGCGGACCAAGGACAGCAGAATCTTTCAGCACTGGGCCCATCAATCGGGCCCGACGGGTTGGGACTTCAGGCACGCTGGTCAGCGAGCAGGGGGCCTCGAGATAGCCCTTCGTTCTATCGCTTATCATCCTGATAATGGTGCCTCGTCTCACGCCCTTTTTGCTTCGTTGCTTCCCCCTTGGTCGTTGCCATAGATGTTCCATGGTGCGCAGCCAGGCTGTGCGTCACGTCCGACCCCTCTCTTCCGATGGCCGCAGGTTATCTTTGAATGAGTACAAGAAACAAAATCTTAGAGAGTTGGCAGGGAAGACATTTACACACTTCATCCTCTCTCCCAACCACCGAGTAGTTAGGGAAATGCTTTTGTCGGTCGCTGCATGATTGATGTCTATTAACTCTTATGTCGGTGTGTGTTACTAATCTATTAATCATTGCTGTGGTGCAGGTTTCTGTGGGTGTTCCTGTTCATCGTCTGGCCTGCTAGGTGTCGATTCCTGTGCCCTATAATCGTTGCAGGAAGCCTGACATCTGTCGACTTTCTGGTTTATCAAAAATTCGAACCGGCTTCTCTGGTAGAGACTCGTTCATCTTAACACAAGTTCTGTTAATACACATTTTCCTCTGAGGACTGCTAAGTTTATGAAAAAAAAAGTGTGAGGTGCTACTGTCATCGGTTCACAGGTATCTATTTTGGGGAGGGACATAAGCTAAACATTTTTCTTGCTGGAAATAATAGGTAACCCTCATCAGCTTAGGCGATGTACCTTTAGAAAATAAAGTCATCAGCTGTTTTGTTCGGAATACTCTGGGACGGCTAGTACAGAGCTGGGGTGATTCTGGGAGGACGGGGTGCTTGGACATTCTAGTTCGGAACATTTGGGCGGGGGCAGTTCTGGGCGGTGGAGATGGTGTTGTTAAAGCTCTAAAAACGAAAAACACTGACATATAGTCCCCGCGATGAGGGCCAGATTGGGAGACATCAGTCGTCTTACCTGTCCTTTCCTTCTCAGCCAATTAAATTCAACATTTTGCAGAAAGGAGAGGTAGTAACGTGGTAAAGTACGGTCGTTTTTGTTTCTGTCAATTTGTTCGAACACCGCCGTGTTCGAGGCCAATTATACACATACTGAGGAGGTATGTCTCATTAATTTGTTAAAAAAAAAAGAAAGAGGGCAAGAAAGCCTTCAGCGAGGGAGGGAGAGAGAGTAAGAGAGAGAGAGAGAGAGAGAGTAACATGTGTACGATAATAGGCTACTTGGTGCACACACAACATTGGGGTAGCATGGGTCAGTTCTATGTAAGAAAACACAAGCGGGGGAAAGACATAAATTCGGTGATCACGTACACACAAATACCGGATAGGGCGTGACAGTACATACATCAAGCGCAGAAACTTAAGACGGAGATACAGGGCTACGTTGAGTATGGGGACCTCTCCTTTCCTGTCCTCTTTCCTATGCATGCTGCGTATTTTCAGTATTTTTGTAGTTTATCTTGGGGGGCGGGTGTTGGACCTTTTACTCCCCTCCCTTTGATTGATAGACAAGCACTTCAATCATACGATTACGCTCTCTTCAAGCGACCCAAGCATGAAATGCATACACATTCATACCGTATAATCGTAGCACACACGCACAATCATACCATACAGTTTTTCATGTTCCCAATGGTGGTCTGCACTTTACGCACTATCCCACAACGTTTGTCTATGTTTTTCCCTATATTGAACACGGTGCGGTCCATGTCCACTCCATTCTTCAGTCGGAACTTCGTCGTGACCTATAGAGAGGGAAAAGAGGGGGGGGGGGATGTGCAGTATTCAAAGTACATTAGCGCGCGTAGACACGAAAAAGTTCTACTTACCACGTACCAGGCTAGCCGCAGGAGTGGGTAATACCACAGACCTATTATTCTTTTCTTCCGAAACAAAGATGCTCTATTTCATTCATCTCCTAAATTCGGGTTCCCTGGTCGTACATGTATTTCTCAATCGGTCGTATATTATGGTGCAAGATACCATACCTTGCATTCGGCATATACCTTAAGCTATAGTCGATCATTTTCTGACAACTCTTGGAAAAAGACAGGTGTGACGGGTACAAATTCCGTTAATCAAAAAGATTCAGGTAAATGGGGTCTGCATTATCTGTTTTCTATTGCTTGGGAGTAACAATCATTTATTAAAAAAAAAAAAACCTTTACCAACCTAGATGATTTGTCATGACACTGATTCCGTAATTCCTTTAAGAAGCCCTTTATTTAAAACAATGTCAGTATACAAATACGGGCCTACAACCGTTCAGGCTGGCCACGGTGTGAGAGGCGTCTCGGCGCCATTTTGGGGCGGGTGGGTCCAGTGCACAGTCTAAGTCTTTCCACTAACTAGCTGCCGGACCAGAATCCCCTTCGGTAGTTCGAGAATTTTTTCGTCAGCGTCAGCTTGCGTCAGCATGGCGTCACCGCGGTCTTGTAGCGATGCCGTGGTCCGTCCTTGGGGCGGGACAGCAGGCGGGTTCTTCCGCCGTCGCCCTGAATCAGTCTTTCTTTTACGGCACCAAACGGAGGCAAGATGGCTGCCGCCCGGGGCAAGGACAAGTTATCGTGGAATAATCAAGAAAAATAGCGGCGATTGTCCCCCCCGGAGGCCCACGGGAGTCGAATGTCAATGACTCCCGCAGAACCTGCAAAGCTGAGAGGGTGTTTTTCAAGGGGTGGGGCCCACGCCCGAGCAGACAAGCCTCCGAGTCCAGGGCCGTCTCACGGTGGGCTAGGCCTGGATCCGAAGAACCGACCGCCGGAGTCCAAAGGCAGCAGCAGCTCTTCGTTACAGCCACCGGGGTGGGTCCCTCGATCCCTCGGCTGCGGGGGCCCATTTCTCAAGTGAAACGCTAATGGCAATCTTAGTGGATCCGCGCCTGAGTGGCTACCCGGCAGGCAAAACTTGAATGGCTGTCCCGTTGCAGCCGGTCGGTGAGTGCAGGGGCGGCCACTCATCTGGACGGCAAGTGAAATGGCTGGGTGCAACTCAGCTGGCCGGTGAAAGAAACGGCGGGGTGCAACTCAGCTGGCCGGCGAGTAAAATGGCAGGGTGCAACTCAGCTGGCCGGCGAGTAAAATGGCAGGGTGCAACTCAGCTGGCCGGTGAAAGAAACGGCTGGGGTGCCCTCATCTGCTGGCGAGCCTCCACCTGGGGAGGCGGGGGAGGCCCGTCCGCGTCGCTTCCCCCCTGCCAGGGCACCCTTCGGTGCCGGTCGAAGCAATGAACGGGAAGACCAATACAACATGGTGGACTCCACCTTGGCGCTGCCAGGGCCTCGGCGCTGCGTGTAGCCTCCGGCCTATTCGCACAATCGTCCGCCACTGATGTCGATGGATTTTTGCATGGCTTTTATAGCCCAAAGCCGACTAAAAGGACCGCCCAAAACAGGCCAATGTTGCAACTTCGAGGAAGGAGAGGCGAGGACGGTGTCACGCGGACGTAAATGCTTTGGGATGGAGGTTGCAGCAGACTGTCATGTAAATAGTTGTTTAAAACGTGTTTTAACTTGTTCACCCTGTCGGAATGTTGTTATACCTATAAGTTATTAAAATGTTTTAATCATACTACTTTGTTGGAGTGTTGTACATATTTGCAATCTAGTTACTGTGTAATCGGAAAATGGCATAGTCCAATTGTGCGTGATTCTAGTCCAGTTCGGTGACGTCGATGGTGGGTATCAGCAGGCTTCCGATTGTGTGGGATTTTTGTCGTGTTTACTGGGCGGGGTGGGTGGTAGGGCAGACATGTTTAGGCAGCGAGAGCGACGGAGCCGAGCTACCTCGTGGCCGTCTTGACCGTGAGCTTGGCTCCTTCCCCTAGTTTCATATATCCCACAAAGGGTTATTTCCTAGCGTCTTTTTAGTTTTGTAGGGTCAAAAAGGATCCCACCAGTGGCCACTGACTCTCGGGGTCCCCCTTTGTATATTTATGCCATAGCTTGCTATAAGCTACGGCGACTAGTCCATATTTAGTGAACATGTCCTTATTAGGGGTGCCTTCCAGTGGAGCCGGATGGTCCACCTCTAATAAGCGGTCCGGGCAGAACCAACTACCAATCAGTGGGGAGAAGATAGGCATGACGGGTTACAACGGGGACAAAAGTCAGCACTACCTATCTTTTCACTGCTTGCAAAGACTAGACAGAATATCTCTATTCCTCGTTATTTGTAAGCAGAGAATACCTCCAAAGAACCAATATCGAACAACTAGTGTTCGGACAATCAATCAATCAATGGGGAGATAAAGATAGGCACGACGGGTTACAATGGGGACAAAAGTCTGCGTTACCTACCCTTCACTATTTGCAAAGACTAGACAGAATATTTCCATTCTACGTTATTTGCAAACAGAGAATATCTCAAAGAGCACTATCCTTCAAAACAATCAATGTTCGGACAATCAATCAGTGGGGAGATAAAGATAGGCACGACGGGTTACAACGGGGACAAAAGTCTGCGTTACCTACCCTTCACTATCTGCAAAGGGAGAGAGAGAGAGTATTTCTACTCCTCCCCGTTTGTAGACAGCGAATATCTCAAAGAGAACAATCAATAAGCAATACTAGTATTTTTCAATCAATCAATCAATCGTTTCGCAATTTGTCGTGTTTCACGACCTTACCCGGACCGCGTGGACAGTTTCTCGTCTTCCGCCTCCAGCGCCCGATCGTCCTCTACTCTCCGTATTTGCCGCAGCACTCCTGATGGTTCCCAGTCAGGACCGTAGATCACTCGAGAGAGGTCTGCTCGGAACCAGTGAAGTTCGGATGATCGGCTGCCAGACGAGGGTCTATCGGGCAGGAGCTCTCCCGATCGTTGCAGTCGTTCACTCTGTCGTCGGGACCTCTCCCACTGGATCCACGTGTCGCTGATGGGCCCCACGCTTGGGACGCCAATTGTTAAATGGTAGCGGCAGTCGTAGTCGATAACCTTTCAAGTATTGCCCGGCGGTAATCGCCTCTTATACCATTCGATGCTAAACAAATAAAGAGGCAGGCGCCGGAGACTGGAAGGCAGGAAACAAAGTTTTATTCCGTCGGAGTGGAACACATCAGATCAGACAGCGAAGTATCGTCACGAGGTCCTCTAACTGCATCTCTGAGGCCTGGCCTCTTATACACAGGTTTATGACTTTATTGCAGGTTTATCATACATGGCACATTCTTGAGATTGTCTTGATACATGAAAGAACATCCTCTGAATCCCCACTTCGAGCTCGTTCCCACACATATCTACAGTGGAAGTCCCCACCCCACCCACAGTAGGAGATGGCTATCACACAGCTGGACATTCCGCCAATTCCCGGGGGTGTGTTCGACCGGTCGGGTCTCAGGGGGTGGGGGGCCTTGATCTACTGTAATCCCTTTGATGTGGGGTGTTTCCCTTACAGTAGGGGCAATAAACTGCATCCGCAGGGCTAGGTGATGGCCTGGGATCGGTTCGGACAATGGGGCGCAGAGGAAGGGGGTTATCAAAGAGATGCATGACCATGTATGGGATGTCGGTCAGGCGTGGGATGTGGTTCCATGGCAGGGTCGCGCAGAAGGAGAGGGTTTATGGCCCGTGTATGAGAGAGCAGGGGTGGCCGGCGCGCGGGGGAATGCTTGCAGCGCCAGGGGGACGCGCTGGCGATCGGCAATGAGCAGAGAGAGAGAGACCAGGGTGCCTAAAATGGTTGCCGTGCGTTTTCCTGTGTGTCGCGCTGGGGAGAGGCAAGATGGCGCAGATAATGTTCATTTGTAAACTAAATTTCCACAGGTGGGTGTGAGGAGTATGGAAGTATGCAAGGGACTCGCTGGGGGGCAAGGTGGTTTTGTGCCATTGTGCCATTCTCACCTGAGAATCAGCAGCTGTGTGATTTTCTCGACCTTGACCTCTACCCTCCTAGGTCATTGCCCTGAGGCTATAGTGGGCTGGGGAGGAGGTGAGTAAGAGAAGTCTCCTCCCGTGAGACCGAATGCTGTCACCTCTGCCCCAGTATCTTTTAGGCATTGTTTGGGGGTGGGGAGAATAGTGAGTGCTTGCATAAGCCTTACTGTGTGGCCACCTTTACCAGAGGAAAATAATTGGATGTAGCTTATGGTCAGAGCTGCCGAAATTGGAACTAGGTTCAAGTGCCAGCGTCAGCTCAGCATCCTATGATTCTGTGTAAATCATTTAATCTCCCCTAAAATAAAATCATCTCACCTAAAATAAAAATAAGTTGGATCTTGTGTAATGTAACTGGTGCTCATATACATTGCTACAGTGCCTTTTGGCTGAGTGGACACAATATACAACTACAAAAAATAATAATCTAAACTAACTTTCCAGGTTCCAATGAGACTAACCAGATGGTGATTCATGAATTTGTGGGTCTAATTGTGTTCCAATCTGACCCTGACTGTCACCTTTGAACTGGTTTAAAGTGATTTCAAAATGCACTGATAACAACCACACCGATGTTCTCATACGTTCATTTGCACAGAGACACCCAGCTCCATCAGGGTCAGGCACAGTTCAAACTGCCACTTAGTACATTCAAACATGGAACCTTCTTATGCCATAATGAAATGCTCTTGTGTCACACCAATCTCAGCATAGCTGAGATTAGCAGATCACAATATGACAGCAATGTTGATAAATTCCATTGATTTTGAGTGGTCGCATTGGAGAGAAATCATTTGTAAATAGCTCACGTGGTGAGAAATAACTATGGGGAAGTAAGCAGGCAGTGGGTGGTTACAGTGGAGAAGGTAAGGAGTTGAAAGCAGCTAGACAAACAGGCAGGTAATTAAAAAGACCACTGGTAGAAGCACCCAGTTTAGTTCACGTGTTCACACTGTAATTCAAATGTACATGAAGGTCACTTTCTGACAGACCCTACTGGCGAGCCCAACCCCATATTCATTGTCCTAAAGAAAAGGAATTTCAGGGAATAGCCTACTCACTTTGCAGACTGATCAGGAATTCTACTGTAGGCATTCAGTTTGTGTGAAAGGAGGTTGTAGCATCACCAACGTTCTAGATAAACACTACCCTGACTGAAATGTGTAATGACATCATAAGTCTGTGTTCCCTACTGACATTTATTCCACAACCCCTAAAAATACAGAGTTGTCTCTAATTGTCTCAGTCACTCTTGATAGAGAATGAGCTGTCCACACTCCAAGCACGGGGAATCGCCCCCATACTACCAAACAACACATGAACCTTGAAACTAAGCCACACTCTGTTTCCAGCAAGACTTTTGTCTAGACTCTAATATACAATACAGTGCGAAAAGTACATCGAAACACCCCACTTTAAACACATTACATACATTGGCTGCTGGTCAAAAATGAATGTGTCCACGAGCAGATTGATTGGCATAAGAAGCTGTTATCTTAATCTTCCAAAGATGCCAAGTTGACCGTTTCATATTCTGCACAGCGAATAGGAACAACTCTTAGAAATCCTAAAGTGAAAGAAATCCTTAAGCTCAATAAAATATCATTTAATTTTTCATAGGCTATACCTCAGAATACTGAACAGACGTCTGCCTCTGCAAGTAATCACAATGAATCTGCTCTGAATATTCATTAAAATATTTATTTCATAAAAAACATCACGGACAACTTCTCACCTAATCTCATATCACTTTTCCCATGGGCACAGGATGTTTCCATGCATGTTTTTCTCTCCAAACAATGACATACATACAATGCTATATATGAACACTAACCTCCACTCATTTGAGCCAAATGTCCAATTATTTGCTTAACTTTTCATTAAATCGTGTCCTGCAGAAGTTCTGATCACTGGATGTGGCTGCTCTATGACCAATAGTGCACCTTTTGTGCCTCTTATTCCTGAAGCTAAGTCCTTTAAAGAAGTTATCTAAATCCGGTCAAAGGAACCCATATCACAGATGCATGCAAGCATTGTCATACAATCGCTCGATCACCTTAGATGTTCATCGTCTTGTTGACACCAGCTGCTAAAGTTTGTGATTATCTTATATGCGATCCTGTGAAAACTTGTTTTCCTTTTTAGGATCATAAACACGTTTTTTTATTTTAAAAAAGTACAGTACTAATGCTGCAGCTTAACTTGTACTGATCTCTCTTTTGATAGTAGCAAGAGATCTTCCTTGGAACATGCATGTCTGTACTTCACAAGTCCTCGTTTAGATAGATAGTTAGATAGATAGATAGATAGATAGATAGATAGATAGATAGATAGATAGATAGATAGATAGATAGATAGATAGATAGATAGATAGATAGATAGATAGATAGATAGATAGATAGATAGATAGATAGATAGATAGATAGATAGATAGATTGATTCTACAGTTAAATCTAACTCATATCTAAGACAAAGAAATAATCACATTATGGTACCTAATTCTTTTTGATAT
This sequence comes from Triturus cristatus, assembly GCF_964204655.1. Taxonomy (NCBI): domain Eukaryota; kingdom Metazoa; phylum Chordata; class Amphibia; order Caudata; family Salamandridae; genus Triturus; species Triturus cristatus. The sequence goes on from NC_140585.1 coordinate 623,529,371, forward strand.
AGCAAGATGAGCATATGTAGGATGAGCGAGACGAAACGACTGGATTGAAAGACCTCCCGAATCAGGGGATCTTCACGGAGGAGCTTACCTGTTCCTACTTGGCGCCCAAACTCCACTCGGCGCACCCGCTTCGCGGGTGCCCCTTCGCCCATATCGAGGAGCGGACCACAATCCACGCCGGGAAGAGCCCAGAGGAGGGAAACCGGCATCAAGCGTGTGGCTGTAGCGGGGCTGCGAGCGTGCGGGGACTTCATTTCCCAGAAGTCCCTGCTAGACCGTCGACGAGCTTCCGGTCCGCTCTCCCTGCTGCCCCGCCCCCCGCCCTCCTGAGGCTTAAAAACACCTGTTTTTCGTGGATTTAGCGGGACATCTTGCTGATTTTTACAGGGGATCTTCACGGAGGAGCTTACCTGTTCCTACTTGGCGCCCAAACTCCACTCGGCGCACCCGCTTCGCGGGTGCCCCTTCGCCCATATCGAGGAGCGGACCACAATCCACGCCGGGAAGAGCCCAGAGGAGGGAAACCGGCATCAAGCGTGTGGCTGTAGCGGGGCTGCGAGCGTGCGGGGACTTCATTTCCCAGAAGTCCCTGCTAGACCGTCGACGAGCTTCCGGTCCGCTCTCCCTGCTGCCCCGCCCCCCGCCCTCCTGAGGCTTAAAAACACCTGTTTTTCGTGGATTTAGCGGGACATCTTGCTGATTTTTACAGGGGATCTTCACGGAGGAGCTTACCTGTTCCTACTTGGCGCCCAAACTCCACTCGGCGCACCCGCTTCGCGGGTGCCCCTTCGCCCATATCGAGGAGCGGACCACAATCCACGCCGGGAAGAGCCCAGAGGAGGGAAACCGGCATCAAGCGTGTGGCTGTAGCGGGGCTGCGAGCGTGCGGGGACTTCATTTCCCAGAAGTCCCTGCTAGACCGTCGACGAGCTTCCGGTCCGCTCTCCCTGCTGCCCCGCCCCCCGCCCTCCTGAGGCTTTAACACAACATCCTACTCCCGCAGCGCGGGCTTTAACACAACATCCTACTCCCGCAGCGCGGGACGCAGCCCGGGCTAAGACCGGGCAAAGAGCGGGCCGTTTTAGGCCGTTAGAGGCCGGCAGAGACCGGACCGGGCCCCCTCTCTATCGTTGTCTTTGTCCCAAACCCCTCCTTTTTCTATACAATTAGTGGTTTTAACTATCCCGCCCGCTATGGCCACTAGAGTATCTAGAAGTAAGGCTGCCCAACAGTGCTCCAGCACGCTGGATAAATTCTTTTGTAAGTCTAGTGCTGCGGCTACTAAAGGTCGCATAGCATCAGACACTATCCCAGAGGTAAATGTTGAAAATGTGTCCGTCTCAATGGTCCCCTCGGACTCTTCATCCATTGATATTAGCACTCCAACACCATTTGACGCCACTCACTTATCTCTCATGGATAGCATCGACCAGACAATAGAGACTGTCCTCCAACAACTTAGGACCCCGTCAAACCTTTTGAGGGATAGCGAGTCCCTGTGCCCCTCGGGGGTGGTGGAGTCCACTCCGCATATTATTTGTGCAGAAACATCCAAAGTACAGGTTGAAGGGCAGGTTGTAGCGCCAACAGATCCTGTAGGCAGGAAAGTCTACCACCCTTCGAAAAGGAAAAGGATAAGGAAATTAAGAGGGGCAAAAAGGGCCAAAGTGGATAAAATCAACCCATCACTAGTTGCTAGTTCTGGCGTCCTAGCTTCTCCCGTAGATAGTTCCCCGGGAATCGGTTTTGATCATTTAGATTCGCCGTTAGCAACAGTGGTACCTGGGTCTTCTGGCCCGTTTGTATTTGGTGGAAATTCTCTAAATACAGCCGAAGCTCTGATTGGCTCTTTTAGGGATATCCTTAGGAGCCTGTTGGAGCCTCTGACCGTCAAATTGGATTCTATAGCTGCTAGACTTAAGGCTATGGAAGAGGCACAGAGTAGGAATAGTTCTAGTGGGGGGTTGGGTCCAGGTGCACTGACGACTCCCCAGGATCCTGCTGGGCTCAGAGCGCCTTCTGCGGGAACAAGTATACAGGTCCCGGCAGGGGTTCAAGATAGTGGTATAGGTAGCCATTCTCCCCCATTGCCCCCCTCACAAATACTTAGGCCCCCTGTCCCGGTACCTAGAAGATCTAAACAACCAACATCACCACTTCTAATGAGCGGGGGGCGAGCCAACGATGAATTCACTAATCGCCCCATGAGTCCTAACAGTAGGCGTAGGGTGGTTAATTTGCCCCCGGAGGCTGTGCCCTACACAGCGATTATGGTAGGAGTCCCTGAGCTCACTAGTGATTTCAGAGAGCCACAGGACTCACTTCGTAATAAAGTAATTAGTTGGCTTAATACCAATAGGCCCCTCCCTCCTAATATAAAAGGTGATGTGTTGATGGTTAGAAGGATCCCATGGATTGGAATCACTCCCAAAAATAGGGTAGGGGACTGTATCATAATCAGTTTTAAAAACCCACTGGTTGCCCCTTATATTTGCAACTGGCTGGTAAGGCCGGACAAATCCAACATAGATGTAGTGTCCCTCTCGCAATTCTATCCAAAAGCTTCCAACTTAGGAGTGGGGAGGGAACAGAGTTGGACTAGAGTGGGCTTTGCAGTAGATGGTTCTCGGTACAGACCCAAGTACAATCCATTGCCTGCCCATGGTAATTTTGTCCATCAGAACAGATTTTCCTGTCTGGAACTGGTAGATTGACCAATAAGAGGGGCCATTCTGCATGGTCAGATAAAATCTGCCTATGGCTTTATACTTAGGGGGGGAGGTACATTTGTTCCCACTTACAAAAAAAGGTCCCTGACCCCTGTAAAAGCCGAAGGGCCCATACTGGGATGCACTCAAGTCTTTAACGAGGATCCACCAGATGCATTAACTGTTCCCGCAATGCAGTTGGTGGAGCTTGCTGAATTACCCACTCGGTCGCCCATCACCTCTGGCCTGGGTGATTTGGGCGACCCTGTATATGACATCCCGTCTGCACCAAGTGAGGGTGGTCCCAAACCCCAAGGTCTTGGTATGACTATCCTGTCCTGGAATGTAGCTGGCATCTCTAACAAGGTGGATACCCCGGAGTGGGAAACTTTGGTTAGTAAGTGTGATCTACTCCTTTTTCAAGAGACTTGGGCCAGGGCACCACTGGCCAGGAGGGGATACGACATCTTCGAAATCTCAGCAAAATCGAATGGGAGAGGGAGACCTTCGGGAGGTTTGGCAATCTGGGTAGCAAGCCATATTGGGTGTCAGGCAGTTGGTATGGACACACTTTCACCGGACATTCAGTGTGTGCTCCTCAGATGGCCTGACAAAAGTACGTGGGCTATTGTCAATGTATACTCTCGACCAGTCGCTGTGGGTAAAGAATCCCCCACCCTAGCTGACCTCTCATCCTTTTTAGGGCAATTGACGGGGGACTTGAAAATAGTGATGGGAGGAGATTTTAACTGCCACTTTGAACCCCTGGAGGGCCTAATGGAGGGTGTTTCTAGTGCCGAAGATGACCATTGGGGAGTTCCTCCCTCTTCATCACCTCACCCTAAAGCTTGGTCCCCGTTGGCAGTACAACTTACCTCTCTCACCTTGAATTTCGCCTTGAGGGCGTGCAATGGGCGCACTCCTTCTGACACCCCTTCGGTCTGTACTTTTAATAAAAAGGACCATGAGTCAAGGCTGGACTACATTTTTATAGATATTTCCCTCTGGCCCAAAGTTATTGATTTTAGAGTGATCTCGAGGTTAGATAGTGACCACAATGCCCTTTCCCTGATGATCCAGCACCCAGCCCCTGTCTTAGGGACGCAAACTACCGGTTTTCTAGCCGACCAGGGAGATATATTACTCACTTCAAGCAGGCGCCGAGTGAAATGGGGGAAACTACTTGAGAAAGAAGAAGCATTAAAAAACCTCTATGACATAGCACTCCCCAGGTTCCAGGAGGTGGATGCCCTTATCAGCCAATCTAGACCCTCAGATTACAATGAGAGACTCTCTGGTATTCATCTGGCCTTAGTAAAGGACCTTGCAGATGTTTTCAATCCGGCCGTGCCTACTAGAAGGAAAAAGACTCGTGCTCCGACTTGGTATACTTCCACTTGCAGGAAAACTAAGTCTGAGCTTCTTTCTGCAATCAAAGAGGGTAGTGATAAGGTGAAGATAGCTGCCCTTAGGAGGGGGTATAAGGTTGCACTGGCCAATGCAAGGGCTGAGTGGGATTGGAACCACTGGCATGACCTGACCGGAGCCCTGAAATCCAAAGATTATAGAAAATTTTGGGCTCTGGTAAACAATGGAACAGGGGATCTGCTGTCTGCAGTAGAACCCAACATTGCCCCCTCTGTTTGGGAGGCTCATTTTGGGTTATTATACCAAGATTCCACTCTCTGGCCGGAGGGGATGGTGTTAGAGTCCCCCTGCCTGCAAGAGATTGCCCTGGAATTTTCTCTGGGGGAGGTGAAGCTGGCACTGGAGGGCTTAGCTCTGGGGAAGGCACCGGGGCTGGACAAGCTACCAGGTGATTTGTTTAGATATCACCCGGATATTTGGGCCCCGTACTTTCTTGTCCTTTTTAATGCCATTTTGGGAGGTATGGCGATCCCTTCCTCCTGGTTAGGGGCTGAAATAGTTCCGATCTACAAGAAAGGGTCCCCTTTGAGCCCTGCAAACTATAGGCCTATCAGCCTGATAGATGTTCCCCAAAAGCTTTTTGCGCGCCTTATCTTGAATCATCTATTAGACTGGGTGGAGGAAAATGACATCTTGAGTCCCCTTCAGGCTGGCTTCAGGAGAAACACATCGACCATGGACCAGATCTTCCGCCTAGTTCTCCTCTACTGGAAGACGGTGAGGATTGAGGGCGGGAGACTGTACATGGTCTTTGTGGATCTGAGGTCAGCCTTTGACCTAGTCCCGCGCAGGAAACTCTGGGAGGTATTGGAAAAGCTAGGAATTCCCTCCCAGCTACTTAACATCCTGGCCCGCCTGCACGAGAACAACTATGCGCAAGTCAGGTGTGGGAGGGATGGCAGACTTTCATCCAGGTTCCCTGTGCGCCGAGGTGTGAGGCAGGGTTGTGTCCTGGCACCGACCCTGTTTTGTCTATTCATTAACAATGTCATATCACACCTGGAAAATGTTAAGGATAATGACGCCCCCTATTTGGCAGGTAGGAGGGTTCCGGCAATCATGTTTGCCGATGACACCCTCCTCCTCTCAAAATCTCCAATGGGGATTCAGAGGATCCTGGATGGGTTTGGTCTATTCTGCAGTGAGCATGGATTGGAGGTGAATACAGAAAAGACCAAGTTTATGATCTTTAACCCACCAACTAAAACTAGGCCCAATCCTACCCTGGGGACCGAGAGCCTTGAGAGGGTGTCTACCTTCATATATCTGGGGGTCACACTGCAGGAAAACCTGGCATGGGATCGGCAGATAGTACGTTCCAAGGCCAAATTATCCCAACTCTCGGGTGCAATCCTGAAAGTGGCCAATACTTCTTCTTTCAAGCCCATAAGCCCGGCCCTTGAAACCTATAAGACCCAGGCCAAGGCTGCGGCCATGTATGGCAGTGAGCTATGGGGACATAAAACGGTGAAGGGCTTATCAATAGTGGAAAACAGTTTTTTGAGGCGCCTTTTAGCCCTTCCAAGTGCCACGCCACTCCAGCCTCTGAGAATGGACATGGGCCTCCCCCCTATTGCAGAGGAGCTTGTGTCAAAGCCAGTGAAATTCTGGCACAGGCTCTGGTCTACGGACGAACTTTATCACTATAGGGAGGACCTTACCCATGTCATGAGCTTAAATTCAAGTGGCAAAATACCCTGGCTCACCTTTGTGGAAAACGAACTGTCTGCCCTTAATTTTCGTCATCTGTGGGAGGACCCTGCACGAGGTTGCCGCGCAATCTCGCGCAAGGCTTTGGCTCTAATTTATAAGGACAGGTCCCTCGCACACTTGACGGCTGCTCAAAATAGTGGTACCCTAACCCTGAAATTTTTAGAATCCAAAAATTCATATGCTTTTGAACCTTTTATGGATTTTATCTTTCCTATCCTGGCAAGGAAATTGTATGTTCAATGGAGGTATAGCACACTACCTATTAATTCATATACCTCGAAGTGGACTAATGGGGGCGACAAAATATGCCCCTGTTGTAACAACTACGTGGAAGATGACCCCCATATCTTGTTTGTGTGTCCTGCATACCAAAGGCCTAGGAAATATTGGATAGCGCCACTCTGTAAGAACCTGGGGTTCAGAGAGTATGCACAAGCATATAGGATCTTGAAAACTTGCACCCTGGACCACATTGTGTTTGCTGTTTCCAAATTTCTTATGGCTATATGGTTGATCAGAAGGAAACAATTGTCTGGAGCCCCTTGAACTTTTTAAAGAACCTTCTAAACGCGATTTTAACTTATTCCTTGCTGGGACAGTTGTTTTTATTCAAATGTATTTTATTAATGTTTTATTGTCTGTATTCTTTTTATTGCATCTTTTATGGTCTATATGACCGAAATAAAGAATTTTTGGAATTGGAATAGAATTTATGTATGTATTTATGTATGAATGCCTGTATAGCACAAGCTTAGCCAAAAGACAGTAGAGTGCTGTGCAGGGTCGAAGGCAAGCATGCACTCAAAGGGTGACAAGAGAAGTATCTTCATTCTGGCAGAAGAAGTTTACTATTACTGCATTGTGATGTAGTGTTGTGTCTTCAACTCTTTCCTAAATACTTTTAGCTGTGTTGGGACGTTCCTGATGGATACAGGGATGTTGTTCCAGGTCTTGGGTGCATTGATGGAAAGGCAATGTTTCCTTATATTTCTTTTTTACACTTTTTAATCTCCAGCCTGATGGTGTCCTGACTTCTGGTGTGCTGAATGCCACCAGAGATGATGAGCTTGTGTGCAAGATCAACAGGGTTGCTGGTTGTGATAGCTTTGTAAATGATATACCTGGTTTGAAGATGGTGGGGTGCAATAGGGGAGCCAATGGAGCTCCATCAGGAAAAGAGTGATGTAATCATATATCTTCAGGCCCTTGTTGAGAAATGCTGTAGAGTGTAGGATGCTCTTACATGGGGCTAATGTGGAATCTGGGAGGCTACTATTACCAAAATCAGACGCAAGAGTAGGTGAGTTTGGACAGCAGCCTGAAGTTGCTTTCTTTAGAAGAGAGAGCTGGTACTTTGTAATCTTTTTTTTTGGTAATGTTTATTTGACCGATAGGTTGGTGTCCATGATGAATCCTAGGGACTTGGCATTCAGTGATATTTGAGGCTTGAAACCATCAAGGTTCATGTCATTGAGCCAGGGTTGTTGTATTTCTTGCTAGTTGTTCTTGGCAAATAACAAGAATTCTATCTTGACGGAGTTGAACTTTAGGTAGGGGCAGGACATCCAGTTTAAGATACGGTGTAGGTAGTGTTTGAGGCATTAGATGTATGGAGCGAAGGAGACTTTTAACTAGAGCTATGAATTGTCAGCATATTGGCGGAATTCTTTTCTGTGCATGTGTGGGGAGAGCCCTAACGGCTCAATATAGAGTTTGAAGATAAAAGGAGGCAGTATGAAGGAATGGGGGACGCCCCAGGTGAAAGGAATCTTATAGGACCTTGAAGTGCCCATGTAAATAAAGTGGTATTTATTGGACTGATCTTGATGGAAATGTAAGAGGAGAACCAGTGTAGGACAATGGCACTGAATCTCATTTTGTATTCCAGGTTGTAGATGAGAGTGGGATTTCCAACTGTGCAGGAGGTAGCTGAAGTCATCTTCATATGTGGTGGGGAAGGCCTTGCCTACAGTGTGTAATGTAATTGTCTCTGTCCTGCAGCATGATCTGACACCAGAATGGCAAATGTGCAGGAGATGGTTAGCAATAATGTGATCATTGAGTTGAGGGCAGATTGCATTATTGATAATCTTGCCAATAAAGGGTAGGTGAGTGACGGGCCAGTAGTTTGTGAGGTCATCAGGGTTTAGCAAAGATTTGTTTTAGGATTGGGAGGATCTACCCTGTCTTGAGTTCCTGTGAAGATGCCTTGAGTGATGGAAGTGCTGACAAGTATATTTAAACATTCAATTTTTTCATCAACGGAATCCCACACTATCATTCGTTACTTCCATTTTTCACCATTATTCGTATGTGAAATGAACTGTAATTTTATACTGTGTGTAAATATTTCTGTCTATCTTACCTTGTATGGCTTGTGCAGTGTTCTGATGTCTGAGGTTGGCTTGACTTGCGCTCAGCAAAATCCTACTGATAAAAAAGTAGAAAACACAAATTAACAACAAATGTGTGTTATACATGTTATCACTGTCACTTTTGATAGATATCTAATATGTTTATGCATGCACATACTGATTTTCATACACATGCAGAGACTTGTTTTGAAAATAATACATTTTGGCATCTAATCTGATTATTGTGATTTTAATAATGCTAACAGTAATTGATACAGAATTCCATTGTTGCATAATTCAGTATGGCAAGGCCAAATACTCTAAACCACGTTCTGTAGTTACATAAACATTGACACATTATTGCAACATTTGCTTTACCAAAATGAAAAACTGGTAGAGAAAGTGCTAAGATACATAATTAATATAGATTCCATTATATTGTTCCATGAAAATGTAATTACACTGAAAGATGGAGAAAGCAATACTCCATGATAAAAAATACGAACCAACCATATTTAGAAAAAAAATTAATTCCAGCACTTTTGTTACTTCCACCTACGGGTTTTGTTGTTAATTGTGAAATGAAATGCAGTCTCACTTGATTTTTCAAAATGGGCCATCGCACCCCCCCCTAAAAGTAAATTATTTTCTAAAGTCATTAACTATGTGCAGCTATTTCTGAATGTGATAAAGGACTAATGCATATAATCTTCAATACAGCCTGAAAGAATAGAGTAGGAAATCTGCCATTTCTGTGTGATCATCTCGTATTTTTACCTTTTGCTGGACCTTATATTTTTGCTGGTATTAGCCCTCTGAGCACTTCATCCCCCCTAACCAGTGCTAACGTGCCTGTGCTACCCCTTTAAACATGGTTGAATTGGCATATTCCTAAATGTTATATTAAACGTACCTATACATCCCTAGTATATGGTACAAACTATACCCAGACCTGCAATTCAAATGTCACTAGTGGACTGAAGCACCTACGTTGCCACTCACTGCAGTGACAGTGTAAAACATGCGTTCAGGCCAAACAGTATTTTGACTTAACACTACAATTCGACCTCCTGTTAAAATAAACCCTGTGACAGGTCAAAACCTCGCTTTTAAATATTAATACATCACCTCTATGTAGTCCTTGTAGTCCACAAGGCAGGGTTCATGTTATTTAAAGGAAGAATATGCAGAAATGTCATGTTAAATTACCCTTACAGTGCCTAATACCAAAAAGTTTGTTTTTACTGTGGCAGGCCTGACTTTACAAATTAACAATCATAATATTGTATCTTTAAAATGGGAATAGCTAGAAAAATATTTAAACACCTAATTCAAATTTTTATTAAAATTCCAGTTCAACTGTGAATTTTTGGAAAAGTTACCCTTTCCCTGTTTGAAGTTCCTGGAGGCTAAGATTTGCATTTGTTCTCTCACTCCTGCAAGCCAGTAATTATAATTTGAATAGGTGTGAAAAGGTGTGAAATGCATCCAGGAAGCAAACAATAGGCTGACCTGAATGAGTAGGGATGAACTTCCTCGATTAAGCAGGTGGCTGTGAGCATCCATTTTGGTATTACAGTGTCAAATCCTACTTCAATGCTGTAGAACTAGCCGATTTATGTTGTTCCTTCGCATCAAAGCTTGCTAACAAGGGGTATGGATAACTCATTTGTTGCTGATGTACTCCATATCAATAGTTTGAGGAGAAGCAGGGATTGCTGCATGAGAGAGGGGTTCTATGATATTACTCATTTGCATAGCTGATGACAACATCAAGCCATTCACATGTGTGCAAGCTTTAATGTGAAGGAACAGAATAAATCTACTAGTTCTACAGCATTTAAGGAAATTGCAAGTTCTGAGAGGTGGGGAGAACTTTCTCTTGGGGAGACGACTACAAGCGTAGTTGTGGATTTCTCCCTGGTCACAACAGCTTTGGAGGCCACAATTGAGGCACCAACAACGATCAAAGTACTAAACAGGAGGTCTCCACTACTGCAGATTTCACCTCAAACTCAAATTGTGGTGTATGTTGATGCACAGTCAGATTCCACAAACGTTTTGTTACAACAAATCTTGACAGAGCTGAAATTTTTTTTTAAAATATCTCAATAATATGCACACAAGAAAACGTAGTAACAGCTGGATTTGATTTAAACTCATATCTGTGAGAAGTTGGCCTGGTATATGCTGGCCCCTAAATAAAGTGGGCACCTTGTACCAGTCCAAACAATCTATTGATGATTAGGTTAAAGACAACCTTTAGTGAAAGCTAGCCTAGTGGTAGCTATGGAAAGCAGCCTTCAGGCTAAGTCTCGAAGGAATGTAAAGCAGCTTGTTTTACCAGATCAGAACCTCCTGAATGACCAAATGAAAGGAGAACCACACAATATATATATAAAATATATGTATTTATTACTAAACACTCTCTACTAACCTCTTTATGAGATTAGAGCACAGAGCACACAATATTAAATCACTAGAACGACAGTAAATAGCACAATACATAGTGGGCTCCAGGAGGAGACCAAACCATATACTAAGAAAGTGGTATAACAACCACGACTTAACTAGACACAGTGCCTAGAGCACATAGAATCGCTGGGACCCCAAGGAACCACCCAAAGTAGTGACACAGGGGACCCACAGAGGACGGGTGCAGTGTGAAAACACAGGCGCAAGCTCCGTACAAGCCTATGCAAAAGTTGCGGTTGGAATTTTAAAGATTAAGGACACTTCGGAGAGCACTTTAAGCAAACCCTTTCAAACATAGAAGGTTCTAAGGCCAGCATCCTTGAGAGTACCGAGACACCCGCGTTACCTATCCCAGAGGAGCCGGGTGCATAGGGGTCAAGTGATGTTGGAAACCTTCGTTGTTTTCAATAGCGTGATGCGGAAAAGTGCTGCTGCCGGGAAAATAAAAGTGTCCGGTGAGATCCAAACCTGGATCCGAGGTGAGAAGAACCTGAAAGCAGAGGGGACAGTGTCTGGGTCACTTCAGGGTGACCAGGGGCACGATAGACGAATGCCCACCGATGTCGGGTGCTTCAGGTTAGAAGATGCGATGCTTGATTCTGCAGCCACGGGGACCAGGAGATGTCGATGACAACCAAAGTCAGGAGGTGAGCAGTCCTACAAAGGATGTTGAGTGCTGGGGGGACAGTGTCCGGATTGAACACCAACAAGCCTTGGCAACTGCAACCCACATGGGCAGAGTAAATAAGCTTCGGTGAGGACCAGGAAGGTCCTGGGGACTCTCCAAGCTATGGAAAGTCAGGGCACATCTGGAGCAACCAGGAAAGCCCACTGAAAGTCAAAGTTACTTTCACAGGGACCCACAGGCCAACAGACCAGGGATCGCCAAGGGACCTCAAGCTGAAACACAAAATACCAGCCCACGGAACACTCATGGAGTGTAGGCTGGAAATCTTTGTTGGGATTACTGCTTGGGGTCAGGACTACAAGTAGCCCAAAGCACAACCTCAGGGATTGCCAAAAAGCATATGCTGCTGCAAAAGTACACGGTGCACAGGGGTTTGGGTTGTACTGTCCCTATGAGGGATACTGGCCTCAGAATTGCTTAAAGGTCAGATCCACCTCAGGGACGCTCGGGAATCCACCTCCTGTGTTGCAGAAATCTTCAGAGTCCTCAGGAGCTCAGGAGATGCATACCGGTCAGATGCAATTTGGTGCCTGCCTTGCAGGGGAGTAACTCCTTTACTCCAAGGGAGATTCTTCAGTCATCCAGCGTAGTGTAGATCATCAAAGTACTTGGTTTCTGTAGCAGAGTTTAGTCCAGGTAAAATCTTAAGTCCTGCATTGAGGGGTTCCTACATCATACCCAAGGAAGGGGTGGGATAAACTCTGGGGATCCACCTATGGGAGGGTCAGGACAGAGGGGTGGCTACACCCATGTCCTTTGTCTAGTTTTGCACCAAAGCAGGAGCCAATGGCTCCTGCTACCGGTTTGAACTGGACTATGCACAGGGACACCAAATGTGCCCCCAATACAGACTTCAACCACTCTCAGAGTGCATCCACCCAGCCCCAATGCACTAAATCCTGTCTGGGAGGTGGTCACACCTCCCTGTAACAGAAAACCTATTGTCAAGCTTTCCCCTGCACAAGCTTGGCTCAGCAGCAGTAGGGCAGACTCGTGTCTGTGGCTGGCAGCATCCATTTTGTGATGCCCAGGTCAGGAAATCTGGTGCCGGGTAGTCCAGTGTGTCACATATGTCTCTCTAGAAGGGTGACATCATACCTCCCACACCAGTTACTGGTGTAGAGGTATGATTCAAAGGTGTTTGACACCAAACACGGCATGTTTTAATGTTAGCATTTACCGCAAAGTTATAATGCACTTAAATATATATGGTTGGCTGCATCACAAACAACCCCGGAAAATAGGTTCCGAAGGCTGAAGAGGGGCTCTGCTCATGCAGGTGCACCGTCTCACATAAAACCTAGCCCCCTGCCTTCAGGAATGATAAGGCGTGCCATAGGGGTGACTGATAGGTTTATATGTTCAGTGATTTAGAATAGATAAAGTGAACCTGTATCTAAGTAAGGGGTGCATGCACCACCTTACACAGGTTGCAGTAGCAGACCTGTGGTGTCAGTTTGAATGGTCTCCCAGGGGTGGCAAAATATATGCTGCTGCCCCTGGGAGGCCTCAGGGGTACCTATGCTCTGGGTACACAGTATACCACATACTAGGGACTGATAAGGGTACCCCACAATCCAATCTGTAGTGAACCTAAAGTACATGCAATCAATTTAGAGGAGAAAGCAATTTGACTGGGGTCCTGGACAGCAGGATCCCAGTCAATCTAAGTCGAAAAAGTGATAAATCCGCAAAAAGTGGGGGTAACTATAAGAAGCAGATCCTACTTTCCTACAATATCCAACAGCTTACGTCACATATAGAGGTCGCAGAACAGCGGATTTCAGATTTTGAAGACAGCTTGCCATGCCAAATGGTCCTGGTGACCAAATTACAAACTGAGTTGGCTGAACTCCAAGGTTGACAATGTGGAAAATTGGTTCCGAACATCTAATCTATGTATGATAGGAGTGCCCAAAGGACGTGAAAACTGCCAACCAATAGTAACTGTTGTATCAGATCTCATTTCTATGATATGTGTGTTCCGAAGTAGCAGCACAGAAAATCGATCTTACAATCACTCGGATGCATCATGTTCCAGCTGCCGAGCATCCTCGAACTGTCATTGTAAATTTTGGTGACTTTAGAATTAAGGAACGGATTTTGGCATGTGCTATTCGAGACACGGTTTACCAGATGCCTGACAATTTTTCATGTAATCTATCGTACAATGTAAATAGGTTTAACAACAGACTGAAGCGTCGATCTATTTTGTCTTGCTTTAGATCATTACAGGCAAATTTAATTCTAATACCAGAAAAAGGGTCCCCAGATGGAAAAACTCCGGGTTTCATCCAGCACAAGTTTTACGCTTCATCTAGTGCAGTCATCAGAGATGTAGCATAGTTTGTAGCTAAGAATTTACAGTGTGACATTATGATGATTCATAGAAATCATAGTGCTAGGTTTTATGGGTGCAGATGAGGATTTCAAACCAGCTAATCAATATGTTGAGTTACTATGGACCTATTGAGGATTCACCCGAAACTTTGCAATCTCACTATATTTTTGCAACAGCACAATCTGGGATTTTATTGATAGGCTGCAATTTTAACATACTGATCTATCCAACTATAGATTCTTCACAGGTCCATAAACCACAGACAAAACCTAAATTAAAAAAAGCTTTTGCAGAATTTAATGCGCAATTTTCCCTTGGTTGATTGTTGGAGGGATGAGTCTCCATGCAAGAGGAAGTATACATGTCATTTGGTACGTTCCCACTCTTCCTCCTGTATCGACTTTTTTCTTATCTCCCATGCACTTTTAAAAACCGAATCGTAATAATTGAGAATCCTTTCTTAGATCATGCAGTAATTACAGTTAATTTCAAATGCAAAACCCAAAGAATGACTGAGAGCTTATGGATTTTTGATAAATACATTTTAATTGATGAACAGTGGGTCACTCAAATGCGTCTGGCATTAGAGACGATTTTAAAACAAAATATCAATACAGCATCTGATTTCTCAGTATGGGGCGCCTTAAAGGCCCTTTTTAGAGGTGAAGTGATTGCTTATAGGACCTATAAGAGGAAGAAGGAAAAGGCAGAAAGAAAGCAGGTACCAAAGCAATTAAGACAGGCAACAGAAAACTATTTAACCTCACCTACTCAAGAGGGTAAAAATAAGTTATTTAATGCCAGCTTTAATTCCAGGATTTTTTTACATCTAAGAAAAACCTGAAATACAACTCAGTTCTACAGAAAAGTTATGAGAAGAGTGACCATATAGGAAGATACTTGTCCTGGTCAGTCAAACGCTATTGCCAAATGTGTTAAAAAAATAACAGACCTGGCCACAGCAAGAATCACTTCACATCCATAAGAAATTGCTTAGATCATCCTTAATTATTATCAGGAGCTATACTCTGAGTCACATAATACCACTTTGGAGGAAGCTGTACGATGACTAGGAGGGCTAAATGTTCCACTACTAACCACTGAGCAGTGACAGATGTTGATCTCTTCGATCTCACTTGTGGAAGTTACTCAAGTGGTGAATACATCCCCCTCTGCAAAAGTGTGTGGGTTAGATGGAATACCTATAGAGGTATATAAGGTCTTCTCACTCCAACTGCACACTTTTTTAGTGATGCTATTTAATGGGATTTTTCAAGGCGACTTAGTTCCCGATACTTTTACTCAAGCGGCGGTGATTAGTTATGTTAAAAAAAGTAAATCTAAGGAAGATGTCTATTCCTACCGGCCCATAAGCATATTAAAACCTGATTATAAGATCTTTAAAAAAGTTCTAACTAACTGGCTTGCACAAGTTGTTCCCTCCATTATACACTTCGATCAAAATGGCTTCCTCCAAGGCAGGCTCCTGGCAACCAACATGCATTACTTAACTCAGACCATTGATTGTTTCTCTACTAATAAAATTGAAGCTGCAATAAAAAATGTTGGACGCAGAAAAGGCATTCGACAGAGTTCAGTGGAATGTCCTTTTTGCAGTCTTGAAAACATTCACTGTACCATCTAGATTCTTTCAGGTAGTGCAACATCTTTATTGCAATGCTAGGACATCTATAGTCATTAATGGAACCAGAGCAGGTTTATTCTCAAGTAGCTATGGGACTTGCCAGAGGTCCCCCCTATCCCCCACGTTGTTTTCCTTATTTATCGAGCCCTTGGCATGTGCTATTAGGCAAGATTGCATCATTCAAGCTTCTGTTCTAGAATCCGCTAAATTTAAACTATTCGCAGATGACATAGCCTAATACCTAGCAACAGATAAGGATAATAAATCTAGAGCTTTCTCTAAAATAAGCAAATACACGGCAATGGGGGATATAAAAGAAACCACTCAAAAGTTGGTACTTTTTACACGTTCGTCAGAAAAACTACCACATTCTATGCAGACATATTATTCAACAACTACTGCCATAAGATATCTGAAGATATTCATTACCACTGGACTGGAAGATCTATTTGCACTAAATTTCATCTCCACATTAAATAAAATTTCCCAAATCAATTATGGCGCAAGTGGCACCCATCAAATCTATTCTTATTTTCTAACATAATGATCAAGGTCCCTCAGTCTTTCTTCGATGCTATTAGCTCAGAAGATAGATATTTTATATGGCAAGGGGAAAGGTCGAGATTAGGATTACAATCTTTACAGTTGGATCTGGAAGAAGGAGGCATTATCCTCCCCAATTTCAGAATGTATTATCAGGCGTCACTTATTAATTGGCTAAGTTATAATAATTTAGGGGATTTGCAGGGAGCAATTTAAAAAAAATATATAATGCTAAGGGAATCTGAGATCGGCATCTCCCCATTTTTACGAATTACTGTCATAAAAAAAATCTAGATATCAGATTCCTCGGATCATAATGATTAGATTTCAAAGAATCTAGGAGTTATATAGAATCCATTGGCTTCATTCACAGTTAGGAGTTTTAGAATGTGTTCCAGTGGGGCGACAATGCTCCCAGCAGACTTGCCGTCAGTGGTCCAGCCTAGGGTTTCATGCATTACAAGATTATTTTAGAAACGAGAATATGTTAGCATGGCCAAAGTAGACTTAAAGAATATGAATATGCATCTTTTCTTTAGTTATGTCCAGATTAAACAATTTTGCTTTGGGATTACAGGAAGAGAAGACATTAATGGAATGCATCTTGGGAAAGCACACTTGGTACTAAGAAATAAAGGGCTGAAGAACTTAAATCTGCAGATAATAAGCAGGAGATCATAGATCATATAGAGAGAATTCAAACATCCACAGGCTGCATTTTAATATCCAAAAGTGGCAGGGATATCATAAATTTAGCTTTACGGCACTAAGAACAGCTAATCTAAGAAAGATGGTGCTATTTAGCAAGTGGATGATATATTACACCCCAGCCAGACTCCACAAAATGTATCCTGGTGTGGATCCCAAATGCTTCAGATGCAGACAAGAAAATGGAGACTGGCTACATGTTGGTTTTACATGCAGCCATCTAATGAATTTTTGGCAAAGTAGTGTTTTTAGAGATTGGCAAAAAAACTATCAATCATTTGCCCTTCAGAAGCTTTGGCTGCTCTCTTTGGTAGAGCAGAAACAGTAGAAGAGTTAACAATCGGTCAGCATCTTTATTGCTACCTAGTAGCAAGATCATTAATTCTAGCTAATTGGAAATCAGAGTGGATTCAGATAGTCTCTCAATGGCTCACTAAAATGGAAAGAGTCTTTACTCGGAAAACTATGTATGGAAAAAGGGTTGGATCATTAGTAGAATGAAATAAAATATGGAAAAACTGGAACTGAGCATGCAAAAAAACAAAAAACGACAGTATATGTACAAGCTTGGAGAAGCCTATTTACAATCAAGAGATTACTGTAGTAACATTTTATGAACAACTGAATTTAGTATTGAGAAGCACTTTATTGTCAAAGAATAATCAAGGATGGGGGGCGTGGCTAGCCGAGCTGCGGAATGGCCGCTGCTTAAGCGAGCTCCGCCGGCCGGAATGAGATCCTGCTACAATCCTGCACATTTGGGCGACTTGTGCCGCTGAGGTCTGCTGGACAGCGAGCGTGGGGTGTCCGGCGCCCTTATGAGACGATTGGTGAGCCGGGAAGAGATACCGACGGAGATACGGCGCTCGGAGCGCTGAAGCGTTGCGGGGTGCTGCGGCGGCCGGAGCCTGGAGTCGGCGCCGCGAAACTCGAGACCGCGGCGCGGACGTGGTCGAGGGCCCGGCGTCACCGATAGCTTGGACCGCCGGCGCGGAGCGCAACAGCGGAGGCGATCTAGTGGCCGCTGAAGATCCTGAGGTGCTGCGAGGACGCAGTGCGGTGGAGTGAGCTGGGCGCTCACGCTGCAGGACACACCAAGAGGCGGCGGAGGAGCACTGCCTCGCTACTAATCTGGCGCCATAAGGTGAGGCGCCTACCTCTGAGTGACCCTGCGCCCTGGGAGCTGGAGGTGGCGAGCGACGATGACCGCTGCAGGCGGCCGCCTGGCGGATGAGGGCGCTAGCTGAGACCACGAACGGGCTGCAATAGACCGGAGGGGGTGAGGATCCACGAGGCCGTGCCCCGGACCTGTGACGACGCGCTTACAAAGCCTGGCTGAGGTGGTGGAGACTGTGACGTGGGAGAGGGCCTTGTAACCTGTGGAACTCTGCCTTGGGGTGAGGCTGCTGGCGCTGCGCCGGACTGGTGAAGCTGTGGAGAGGAGCGACTGAAAGTGTAGTAGTGGGTGGTGTTGCTTGCACCGCGAGCCGAGAACGGGCGCTGATCTCTCCTGCTGCGACATAGGCCCTAACAGGCCCCTGCTTGGAGACTCTGAGGAGCTGCGCTGGATGGTAGTATTGGGCGGCCTGCCCTAAGTCCGCGCAGCGCCGGTGGGATCTCTGTGGAGGTGGAGATGGGGAAGCACGACACGAAGCAGCCGAAGTTGACCTTCGATAACAAGCGAGCGACTCCACAAGCCGACACGGGCCCGGAGGTACGGGCCGAGGGCGGATCGGACCCAGGGGTGGAAGACCATGGAGAAGACCTGAGAACCTTGATGCTGGAGATGAGGTCCAGTCTCCAGAACATAGATACGAAACTAGACACCCTGACTTCCCAGCTCGAGACGGTCAAGACGCAGGTGAATGCGCATGAGACGCGCTTAGACACGCTGGACGGTCGGGCTGCGGAGTTCCACGAATTTCAAGTCGAAACTAAGGAGCAGCTCCTGCACATGGACAGACTGTTGAATGTTATTAGGGCCAAGAATGACGATTTAGAGGCCCGGTCGCGCCGCAGCAACCTCCGCGTCACCGGTATTCCGGAGACGACCGCCATTTCAAAAATGGAATCGTACATAACCGATCTACTACACGAACTATTTGACCCGCATCTCTCCGCGGTCTTTGTGGTGGAAAGGGCGCACAGGTCACTTGGCCAGAGACCGCCAGTGGGGGCACCTCCAAGACCCATCATAGCTAAACTCCTCAACTACCAGGACAGAGATGTGATCCTTCGGCTTGCACGAGAGAAAGGCAAGATCACACATCAAGGGAATGCCATATCCTTTTACCCAGACTTTACTCTGGCGGTGCAGGCAGCGCGCAGGGAGTTCGCGCCGGCTAAGAGACTCCTCCTTCAGGCGCAGATCCCATATTCATTGCTGTACCCGGCGAGGCTCAAGGTATCGTTTGAAGGCACCACACACTTCTTTGCGACCGCCAAGGAAGCGATGAAATTCGCAAAACATGTCGGCGGCAAGAAGCTCCAACGGCTGTCGAAGGTGGCGGAAAATGCAGCTGGCGCCCTGAGTGACAATGACTGAGGGGTATTGTATATCTGGCGGATTCTTCCACCGCCTGTGCAGCTGAACCGCTGTTTGTTAGAGGGGTGTGGTGTAGGCTCCCTCTTTTTTGTAAAGCTCTGCCGAGACACCCTGTTACTCCATTTTATATACTTCGACCTCGTGCGGGCCGTGAAGCCTGCAGACCTTCTGGCCGCCCTGTTTTCAGTCAGGGCAAGACGCTGACTCAGGCACGCCCCCTTGGGAAGACTCCCGACTATGTTGGAGGTTTTTGATTTCGGGATGGGTACTACACGACCTGATTGGGGGGTTAGTGTGGGTGGGGGGTGGGGGGTACGGTTTGTTCTTTGTTGGTTTGTAGTCCACTGCACGATTCTATTGCCAGCTGTCGATATGGGTTCTGAAGCGTTGGCACTGCCAAATGTCAACATGTCTTACTGTAATTTGCTGATTAGATGTGTGGAATGCCTGGAGTAGATCACACTTTAAACTGCCTCACATGGAATGTTCGGGGGCTCAACGACCATAGGAAGGCTCGGCTGGTGCATGCATATCTGGTGCGTCATGGGGTGGATGTCTGCATGTTGCAGGAAACGCACCTGAACACCGCCCCCGCCCGCGGCCTGCGACACGCTAGATGGGGACACGTATATTCAGCCATATATTCCAACTATGCACGCGGGGTGGCTATCCTCATACGTCGAGGGTTGGACTGGCGGGAGGGCTCGGTTCAATGTGATCCGGAGGGTAGGTTTGTGGTAGTCCAGGGCATTGTATGCGGTGTGTCAGTGGTGTTTGTGGCGGTGTATGGACCGAATGTCGACTCCCCGGGCTTCTACCATAAGCTGTGGGGACAGGTGAAGGCCACTGGGTGTGGGACGATTATCTGGGGAGGAGATTTCAATGCAGTACTGGACGACAAGATGGATAGAAAGGGGGCGGCTCGTACGTTGCATCCGCTGGCAAGTGCTGCGCTGGGGGACATCTTGACTGAGGGGGCACTGGTTGATGTCTGGCGGGGGAGACAGGCGGCCCTACGGGAAGGTACCTGTATATCGACACATAGTGGAGCGTGGTCCCGCCTAGATTTCTGGTTGGTGTCGCGAGACGTCGCGCTGTGGACGGCACAGGCGGAGCACATGCCCCGCTCGCTATCTGACCATGCCCCCTGCATGTTGCGACTGCTGCTCCCGGGCGATCCCTTTCCGGCGTTTTCGTGGAGGCTCCCGCCTCACGCTTTGCTTGATGAAGCGTTCAAGGAAGAGATACGGACTGATATTACGGATTACTTTGAGCGGAATGTAGGTTCAGTGGCTGAGGAGTCGACCTTGTGGGAGGCCTTTAAGGTCGTTATTAGGGGCCAATGTATTGCCCGGCAGGCAGGGGTGCTGAAGGCGATACGGAGCACTCTGGTGGCGCTGGAGGCTGACATCAAACAGCTTGAACGCGCCTTTTTCGAGGATGGCGGATCTGCGGTGGCGGGGCAGCTAAAAACTAAATTACTGGAATATGATGAGGAGGCGATGAGGGAGGTCAAATTCTTAGGGAAATATGCGGAGGCTAGGCGCTATGGCGAGGGAGGGCGACCCGGGAAGGCCTTGGCCACTATGCTTAGACCGCCTCGATCCGCGACTTATATTCACGAGTTGAGTACATCGGACGGCGGGCGACTACACGATAAAAAGGACATTCTGGGAGCCTTCTCGGAATTCTACGCCCAACTGTATACCAACACCCAGACTATGTGCCCTGATGGGCTCGCATCCTTCCTCGACTCCATCGCACTGGTGTGGTTCAACAATAAACACAGGGAATACATGGACCTTCCTATCGACGCCACTGACGTGGCGCAAGTTATAAGAAGCCTGCCGCCTGACAAGGCGCCGGGACCAGATGGCCTGACAACTGCTTTCTACAAGGCGTACGCTGAAGAGCTGGCGCCGAGGCTGTTGGCTGTGTATGAAGAGGCCTTGGAGGGAGGGGTGCTGCCGGCTACCATGCGGGAGGCGCTGATAATCACACTGTTGAAGCCGGACAAGCCGGCAGACGATCTTAACTCTTATCGGCCCTTATCATTGATTAATGTTGACATGAAAATCCTAGCCAAGCTGCTCGCGAACAGGGTGCAGCCCATGTTGCCGCTGATCGCCCTTCCAGATCAGTCCGGATTTATACCGGGAAGAGCGACCTCCCATAACCTGCGCAACGTCTTTGCCGCATTGCACTACCTACACCCGGATGTAAGGGCTGCAGTGGTATTTTTGGATGCTACTAAGGCCTTTGACACTCTAGAATGCCCTTATCTATTCCTTATATTAGAGCGGATGGGGTTCAGTGCGCTACTGCTTAAGAAAATCCGTCTGCTTTACACCATGCCAAGGGCCAGGGTACGAGTCAATGGACTGGTGTCGACGCCGTTCCCGATCCTACGTGGTACTCGGCAGGGCTGTCCTCTATCTCCGCTGCTGTTTGCCATAGCTATGGAGCCGCTTGCGGCCCGGATCAGACAGCACCACACAGCGAGAGGTATAGGCTTCAGCTCTAGAAGTCTACTCATTTCACTTTACGCAGACGATGTGACCCTTTATCTTATCAACCCGGCTGATAATCTAGATCCTGTCTTGCGGGAATTTGTTCGCTTTGAGGGCCTTGCGGGCATTTCCATCAATTGGTCCAAATCGGTCATCTTTCCCCTTACGGACGGTACTAGTGAGGTGCATTCTGACTACCCTCTGCGTTGGGAGGCGGAAAAGGTTAAATATTTGGGGATCTGGATTAGCCGAGATCTTCAGGAAATATGGAACCTCAACTTTGGCAGGGCAATGATGTGGTTGAGTGAGAAAGTGAAATCCTGGTCCTCCCTGCCCCTGTCGCTCGCTGGGCGGATTGCACTGACAAAAATGGTAGTACTTCCCAAATTTCTTTACTTATTCGCTAATATCCCTATCCCGCTGACTTCGCACTTTTTTGCTACCTTGCGGTCCCATTTGGTGGCGCTGGTATGGTCGGGCGGACAGGCCAGGGTGGCGTGGGATACGCTAGTGCTGCCACTGAGACAGGGAGGCCTGGGTGCTCCTGACATGAAGCTGTATGCCCTCTGTGCGCAGGCTCAGTTCGTACATTTTTGGGCCCACCCTACCCCCTATCAACCCCACGTTGCGGTGTAACGGGACGCGGTTGCGCCCCTACCGCTGAGCGTGGCAGTTTGTGCCAAGGCACGGCGCCCAAGAACAGATGTGGACACGGCTGGGATGCTGCAGTGGGTGTGGGAGGAGTTGCGCAAGAGGGCCGGAGTGCCGCTGTTGTATGCACCATCGCTTCCTTTGATGCACAATCCGATACTGCCCTGTGTGGCTGATGGACTAGCCGGCCGTCTCGCTGTTAAGCTGCGTCTCCGCACTTTCGCGGACTTGTTTCCTGATGGCCGGTTCATGCCTCCTCCGGTGCCGGAGGATGGGGGTGCGGTGCCCTTTTCCGAGTTGTTTCTGTATCACAAACTGAAAGCGGCGTGCCGGGCGCTATCTGGAGACTTCCCTGACGCGCCTCCGGTCTTTACGGCCTTGGAGGCTGTGGTGGGCTCCCCGTCTCCCCGGAAATTGGTAACCCGTCTCTATCGCCACATGCAGTGCACGGACCTGGTGGGGTCGCCTAAGTCCGTGCAGTGTTGGAATGGTGAGCTCCAGCCTGAGATAACTGAAGATCAGTGGGAGTTTTGTTGTAGGCAGCTCACAGAGCTTTCGCCGAACTACAAGCTGCGTCTCATACATTTTAAATATCTTCATCGCATGTATAGAACCCCCATCAGCCTAAAAAGGATGGGGTTGCGGGAAACTGACGACTGCTGGCGATATGGATCCGCCTTGGCCTCTTTTTTGCACATAGCAAGGTCGTGCCCGAAGCTGGTGGGGTACTGGACTCAGGTTTTTTTCCTAATCAATCAGATTGTGGGCCGCTCCGACGTACCTTCCCCCCTGCTCGGGCTCTTGGGTTATGTTCAAGACACTCCACCACAGGAGCGCAAGTTGCACGCGTTGCTTCTGCTGTTTGCCAAGAGGCGGGTGGCGGTCCACTGGGGGAGGAGTGGGGTACCCACAGTGAAGGGTTGGCTGGCTGACGTCACGTATGGACATACGCAGCTAACCACGTTTGGGGAGTTGTTGCCGGTCGCGTCCCGGCCCCGGGACATCTGGGAACCATTTGTGAGCTGGGCCCGGGCACATCAGGAGGGGGCAGTGGAAGGAGATGTTGTGCGTGAGTGATTGCGGGGTGCTGGGGAGCGGAGAGGGCGCCTTGGAGCCCGGATGTCTCATAGCATGCTGACGAAACGTGCCGGGCTGAGACACACCGCTGCGCGTCCTATGTCTTCTTTTCTTTGTCCAGGATGCCTTGCGTGGTGCGATGGGGTGGTGGGACCCCCTGGCCACTGAATTTAACTCCATGGCCCAGTGATGACTTCAGATGTTGACATGTTGACCATTGAATTATGTCTTCCTTATATACAACCTGACAGCTCCCTGTATTACGTTGTCATGTTGATGTGGACTACTATGTTTGTTGGCTGTATTGGCCGTTCTGCAAAATGTTCAATAAAAACAAAAAAAACAAAAAAGAATAATCAAGGATGCACTTTATATCTTATTGTTCTTTGTACTTGAGTATGGCATCTTTTAAATAAATGTATTCTTAATAGAAGCCTGGGAGGGGACCAGATGAGTAAAATAATTATTGTATTTATATAGAGAATAAAATGAAGTTGGGGATTGGAATTGGGAATGAATTTTAGAATCGATCTGTATTAGCACTTTTGAAATATGTTCTGTATGTAATATTCTTTTGCTGCCACATTGAAAATATGGTTTATAAAACAAAATCCCACTTCAATATGAAATCCTGCTTGACAGGTCTGTTGGGTTTAGATCTAAGCCTTTAAAGCACATTTGAAAGGCAGAGGACAGTATAGCAAGGCAATTTTGTAACCATTGTCTGATTGCTGATACACTTTGATTTGTTTTGAATTCTATCTCTGGGGTAATTGTGGGTACAGTGGTTGCCCCAAACAGGATTTGAGTGTTAGCTGGGGGAGGACACTAGAATTATCACAATACACCCCTACTCCACAATCTCACACCCTGCTCTCAGAGCAGGCCGAAGACTTCCACCATGCTGAAAATGCCCAAAGTTGGTAGGGACGGCCTCAGGAACATTTACCCTATTGGTAAAAGCATGCCCAGTTATAATTCCCCACTCACTATCTTGTGCAGTCATAAAAAGGCATCTCCAGGCACCCAATTCAGAACACTCCTGGACCTGAGGATAATCAAAGGAGGCCTGAACCTGCTGTTTTCAATCTGAGAAAAGCCTTGAAGAATGCAGCATGTTCTCTCTTGTAACCAAAACAAAGAAGTGGACTCCATGGGTCATAATGCTGACCTCCTGTTAAAGCTACAAGGGCATACGGAGCTTCAAGAGGCTTTTTCATTCAACTGTCTAGCTGACCAGTGGCAACTGAACCTGGACTGGACCCTGCTGATGGCCTCTACCAGCCACCCAGTGAGTTTCTAAGTGCCTCCCCTGAGGTCCTGGGGGGGTGTCTTTAGAAGTTTACTCCTGTGCTGGATTGAGATTTAAAGGACTAAAGACAGAAGGTAATATCTTGGACCAGGACAAATATGGTTGATGTATCCGACTTCAACTCCATCGCAGTCAGGGCCAAATTACATCACTACCCAGTCTACTGCGACCAATGACCATCATTGGCACTTTGCATTTCTTGGCGCCATTCCTACTTATCTCCGCTTCTTCTTATTGGATTTATTTCATTTTCATGTCATTTTAATTATTACATTTTACTCTAGTTTTTGAATTTTGTTTGGGATTTTTATAGTTTTCCATTTGGATTTTTTCACTGTTTCGGTGATGTATATACACTTTACATTTGTTTTCCACTTCTGTGAGTCCTACATTTCCCCTAGGATAACATGGAATTGCCTTATCACATTTAATAAGTGCTAACTTTTGATTGGGAACCGGTAAACATTTCATGTTTGGTGTGTAAAACCCTCCCTTAAATGGTAAAGTTGGATTTTAAGTTACAATTTTGAAAATGGCAGTTTTAGAAAGTTGTAATTTTCCTGCACTAACTATCTTGTGTCTGCAGCCTGTGTCTCAGTCACATGACTGGGTGTAGTTGGCAGTTGGACTTTGCTTTTTTCTCCCAGACAGATGCACAATAGGGAAATTAGGAGTGCCTGGATGAGCCATCACTGGAAGTATAGAAGGGCGGAGCTGGGCACACCCCACTTGCAACTGAACAGGTTGTGCTCTGCCTTCACACAAAGGACTTGTCACCCCTGCATTGTTCATGCACACAGCCAGGAGCGTGAGCTGGAGAAGCAGGAACCTTCAAGCACTTCAAAGATAACTCTGTCGAAACACCACATATTTCAAAGAAGGTACAAGATATAAAAATAGGACCTTCAGACACACTCTTCAGTTCACTTTCTTGACCTGTGGAAGGACTCTGAGAGTGCAGTGGGCCGCTATGTACTTCCCAAGATTGCTTTGCTGCACCTCAAAGGATTGCTTTGCTGTCTGGAGCCTGCCTTGAACCCAAAAAGGCCTCCATGTTGCTTGAGCCCTGGTCTACTGATGAACCCCAAACTACCAGAGCGACTCCTTTGGCAAGCTGGCTTCTCCTCCTCACCAGAGCCTCACACCTAGACCCAGCCTGAATGAGTCCTAACCCCCAAGTGGTGCCCCTGCAGTCTTGACCCTTACAGTTGGTCCAAATGTTGACCAGATAACGAAAATCCAAAACGAGGGACTTAGAAAAGTTTTGACTAAAAAATGCTCTGAGAAGAGAGGAGACCGGGACCAACCTGCTCCCCTATCTGCTCAAGGTTCATCTCCAGTCGGCCTGACTTCACAGCAGCTCCCACTAGATTCTTCTTCACAGCAGTAAATCCGGTTCAGCCGTCCTTTGCCAAAGAGGCATCTGGAGTCATGGAGCTCTCGCTGGCTACAGCTTGCAGCCTCATCCTGCTGGAGATTTTCAACTTCAAAAAAGAGACTTAGTCTGAATGAAGAAATCTTCACTGCAGCTTTGTCCAGGAGCTCCCCGCTGATGACACGTCCACCTCAACAACCGCCTGCAGCTTTGCCCAATTGAACCTGTTCCTTCTCAGAGACTAGGCCTTGCCCAAGTGAATCTGTTCCTTCTCAGAGACTAGGCTCAAACCACTTTTTTTATCCGACTCATGCTTAGCCATATTTGTCGACTTTGATCCGGTCTCGCAAGACTAGATGTCCATGTTTGGTGCTTTGATCATTAAGGCACTAGTTTTTACCTTAAGCTTTACAAATTCATACCCCTAGTTCTACTGATTGGATTTTCATCATTTTGGTGTCAAATCATTATTTTATATTCACTCTATTTTTCTAAATTGTGTGCTGCATAAATTTTAAACACATTGCCTCTTAGTTATGAAATTAAATTAAAATGAAAGGATGTAAATTTGTATAGGTATGTAACCTCATTACAGGGATTGAACCTTATTACAGAGAGAAAAGCCAGGTTTTTAAGGCCTTCCTGAAAGGGGTATGCAGCTTCATGCAGGTCAAATAGACCCTATCTCCCCATCTCTTTCTCTGAATTCTGGGAATGACAACTAAATTGTGGGATGCTGAGCGAAGATCTCTACTAAGGGACTACCATTGAAACACAGTTTTAATTCCATATGGGCTGGTGCAGTAGAATGCTTTGTGAACAATGCACATAGTTTCAAAGGTCACACGCTTTTGTACAGAAAGCCAGTGACGGTCAAGCAATCCTCTCAAGACTGATAGATGCTTGGGGATATCTAATGTCACCCTCACTGATGCATTTTGTACAAGTTACAGCTTGGCCAGAGTTGTCTTATTAGCATCAAGATCAAGTGCATTTAAATAGTTGATCCTGCAGTAAAATAATGCTAAGGCTATCTGCTTCCAAGCCGTGGAAGAGATACATGGAAAAATATTTCACAATGCGACACAAAGCAAAAAACGCGAAATAATTACTAAGGAATTAAAGATGTGCAGTAGGTACCAGGAGTTAGCTTAGCATTAGAGGAGTTAAGCTTGACTGCTTTTGTGGCATGCTACCAGAGGATTAAGCACAGAAAAATTTAGTGCCTTTAGTGATTCACCCAGACAAGGATTGTGGCTGTTGCAAAGTCTTAAAAGTGAAATCGCCACTATCTCTTCAGACTGCCAAGGCTGGATAGTAGCCACTTGTTGCGGCGGGAAATCAGTGGTTTGTAAGGCGGTTAATTATATATATATATATATATATATATATATATTTATATATATATATATATATATATATATATATATATATATATATATATATATATATAAGGCTCGTGTGATCAAGGCTTCCGTGAGAGCTGAAGCGCGTTATGCCATCTTGCACTAAATAAAGGATTATAATCGCACTATACAGTGGTCCGGACCCATTGTTTTGAGAGATTTAAGCAATATACGGTGACAAATTGATATATATATATATATATATATACATACACACACACACACACATATGCAACACCATTCTGCATGCTAATAGTGGGCATCCGCAAAATCTAAAATGGAGCATACCCTACGGAGAGATGTTGTGAGCAAAGAGAAACTGCTCTGAAACATCAGACATGAACTCTCAAATAGATGAAATGAGTGACCGCTACTTAGAACGAGGATACCCCCTGGGTGTGATTGAAACTGTAATTGAAACTGCAAAAGCCAGAGTCACCTTGAAAGCAAGAGGAGATCTATTACGATTGAACAGAGAAAATCAAAAAGATGTAGAAAAGAAGACACCACCTCTCGACTAATCATTGATTTTAACAACCAGAGCAGAGAATTAAAGAACATTATCTGCAAGAACTGGGGACTATTAATGCTAGATTAAACACTACAAAGGATATTGTCTCCTCATCCAATATCACGTATAGAAAAACAGCATCCTTGGGGGATATCCTAAAGCAAAGTCATCTAGAACTGAAAAGATCAATAACATCATCTTGGCTGAACACTCCAGGTTTCTGGAAATGCTCTAAGTGTAGAGGGTGTGAACATGGTCAAAATTTAACATAGTATCAACTCCAAAATGGCCAAACTGAATGTATTAAGGATCATATAACATGCAATTCCAAATTTGTGGTATACCTATTAGAATGTTCCTGCAGAAAACAATATGTAGGAAGCGCCATCAACAAGTTAAAATTGAGAGATCTACAACACTTACGAGCTATTAAAAACAAAGATTTTACCTATACCATGGCTAAACACTTTCACAACTTCCATTCAAGTGATTGCCAGCATTTAAAGTATTCTGGAATTTAAATTGTCAAATCAAAAGAAAGAGGTGGAGAGAGAACCCTCAATCTATGAAGAGCAGAGTCGAGATTAATTCTAGCGATTGACACTGAAAAACCATTTGGCCATAATTTAGATGCAGAATTACACTTTCATCTGTAATAAAAGAAACAGCAGAGTTTGAAAAATTAATGTAGGCTCATCTCTACCACAACCAGTGAAGAACATCAAGATATAATGCCAGGACTTCTCATGAGAAACTATCGAATGACAAACTAGTTGTATGGAACATAACAGAGGAAGATCAACACTGGTGTACCTTATGGACAATTGATTCATCTGCGGCTCATCTATTTGAAAATTAGAAAGAGTGAGAGCTGAGTAGAACACATGGGACTATGCCCTTCCTCATATGAACACTGTGCAATATCTGTTTTTAATGCTGATGTTAGATATCAAATCAGCTTTTTATGGTATATTTTTTGAATTACAAAGGCACTTGTTGCACATTAATTGAAAAACGATACCTTGTAGGGGTCAACAAAGTCGATTGTACTTTACAACTAATTGTTCTAAAAAATGAACATTAGAATGAATGCACTAGTCACTTTACCAACAGGTGGCCAAACCTCTTTGTGACCGTTTTTAAGATATAATTTAAAAATAGATTAATTTTCTAAATGATGTTACAGTGTACTTTACAATTGATGAATTGTGCACTAGTAATTTTATATTAACGATATACCTCATAGAAACTGCTCACATATGTGAGGAGAATAACAAGAAACCATGCATATAATCAGGGTGATGTAAGAAACAGAGATCACAGTGCAGAGTGGAAACTTATGGCGGTATAAAAATCACTACCCATTATGATCTTAGCTCAATTATGCTCTCCGTCTGAAACCCGATGATATTCTCCTATCTCCCCTCCCCCTGTCCTCAGGGGGAAAGGGTTGAGTAGATAAATATATTTTTTACAACATTCGGGTTTTGGATGTAAGAAATACACATACTTTTTTCATACTCACACTTTGCACATTAACTAATGGTTTTTAAAATAACTGTCATAGTTAGAAAGGTAGACTGTCATATATATAGATTATCAGTCAGGATTGACAAAAGTCTAGTCTTTTTTCTAATAGAAAGTAACGAGGGAAATTGCACTGAGCCCTTTTAAAAAGACACTCTAGACTCTAGGACTCTATGGTCCAGTAGAAGGATGAGAGCTGAAACACGTAGACCGTCCTCTACCATTGGTATTTGCACTATGGTTAAATAAAAGCACTTTGGAGTACCTTTTTTGACGTGGTGCTGTGATCCTTCTCTGAATCTAGCAGAGGAACAGAAGAACAGAGGAACGGAGGAATTCTGAACATATATATATATATATATATATATATATATATATATATTACCTACTGGCGGTCGCCAGTAGGTAGTTATAGTTAGGACCCTGTTTCCATAGGAAATCCGCAACATTCTATTTGGAATAACTTTGGCGCCGGTCGACGAATCCTCGCGAAAGTTTCAAAATAGGTGGGGCGCTACGCTCCGCTCCTACCCTGAAAGTCTCGGGGGGATTCGTCAAGCAGGGGCCGAGAAAAAAGGGGGGTCCCAAAACGCGTTTTCCCCATGCATTTTTCCATAGGACCTTTAGACACAGCTACAGCCCGAACGGCTGAACAGAATTACTTGAAATTTGGCAGAGAGGTAGCCATAAGGTCAAGGAAGTGCCTTTTGCAGGTCTGGTGTAAATCTGTTCAGTATTTCCTGAGAAAATAGCATTTAAAAGCATATATATATGTGGGCGGAGCCTAACCACACATCTCATCCTGAGATCTGATTGGCTGTCAGCACTTCATCCAAGAAGTGTTGGCAGCCATCTTGGGACCAATATACATGATAGCACCTCATTAAAAAGCATTGCAGTTAATAGAAGGTTTTAAGACTTTAGTTACATTATAAATCATTTGTTGATGGTACCATACTCATTTTAGGAATTGTGGTATGTTCTAAGGTGATTTCACCATGTGAAAAAGCATTCTGCTGGGATATCATGATTGAGAGAAAAATATTTTCTCATGCTTTTACCACAGAGGTTTGGAAGGTGATCTATAGGCTAAACTGAGAGCTTATTTTCTGTAAATTCACATTATCTTTCTCAGTCATGTGAGAATGAAGTCTGACATTCTCAGTAAAACATGTACATCCAACAAGGGCAGAGACTGTCAGTTGATTCCTTTGTGTTCTACTGCAGCTTCCCAGAGTGTTCCAAAGAACTACTAGAGCGCTAACAGTCCTACTTATGATAAACGTATGGCACACCTGAAGCCATCTTCCTTGGATTAAAGTGGTAACTCTTAAAACATTTAATTTAAAAAGGAACAAAATGAGGGGGTTCATTTTTCCATAAAAAGTATGATTAGTGCTGCAGAAAGAAAAATTAGGGCACATTTTGAGCGACTTCTCAAATCCTCTTCTATTTCATTAAAAAATTCTGACATGCAGACTGAAACATGCACTTTCAATACCAGCAGCAGTTTTCCCTGGTGAGCAGTAGCTTTACTACAGTGATCTAATGAGCAAAAAGAGTGCTAACATTCTGAATTTATGGCAAATGTGTGACACATCTGAATGCCTTCTTGATGGAATCAAAGTAAAAAACTGAAAGTATTTCCTACTGAGGAGACTGCAGTAAATGAGGAAATTAGGAAACTTTATAACAAATAAGTCTCCCAAGATGGCCACCAGAGACAAAAGAGCCCAAATGTAGCCCAAATATCACCCAGATGTAGCCCAAGTATAGCCCAATGACAGAATGTCCCAGAATGTTCTTAAAAACAACTAGAGCGCTTACTGTCTTCATTATGACAAAAGTATGGCACACCTGAAGCCATCTTGATTGGAATAAACTGGTAACACTTAAAACATTTAATTTAAAAAGGAACACAATGAGGAGGTTCATGTTGCCATAGAAATTATGATTAATGCTGAAGAAAGAAAATGAGGGCACATTTTGAGTGACTTCTCAAATCCTCTTCTATTTCATTAAAAAATTCTGACATGCAGACTGAAACATGCACTTTTAATACCAGGAGCAGACTTCCATGGTGCAGTAGTTTTACTACAGTGATCTAATGAGCAACTAGAGTGCTAACATTCAGAATTTATGGCAAATGTGTGACATATCTGAATACCTTCATGATGGAATCAAAGTAAAAAACTGAAAGCATTTCCTACTGAGGAGACTGCAGTACATGAGGAAATTAGGAAACTTCATAACAAATAAATCTCCCAAGATGGCCACCGGAGACAAAAGAGCCCAAATGTAGCCCAAAATCACCCAGATGTAGCCCAAATATAGCCCAATGACAGAAGTGTGCAAAACACTTATTATTTTGTGTTTTTGCAGTGTTATATAGTGCAGACTTGTCAGGTATTGGAGTGCTTTACATGAGCATTGGTTACATCACACAAGAACAAATTCATTTTGGTTGTAGACATGGGGAGACTAAGTGATTTGACCAGAATCACAGAATGTCGAGCTGAAGCAGAAACTGCAACCTGGTTCCCCAGTTGCAAAGTCTGCAGTTCTGGAAGTAACACCACATCCTCTCCCCTAAGTGCAACATTTAATCAAGTGGTCAACTGGATAAAAAAACATAAAGATAACAAATAATTTAAAAGTGCTTTGTCGCTATTTGAAAACTCAGAAAATATGTCCTTATTTTAGTCTTTTAGAGCACTAACCATAATTTTGATGCCAATAAGACCCTCTCATATATGTAATTTCTAAAGGAAATGCTCTAGGTATTACAGTTTTGATTACATCAAGATGATGTCAGGCGTTCCACACTTTTGTAATAAATATAGAATGTTAGCAATCTAGTTGTTCATTAGGATACTGTTGAGAGGCAGAGGCCAGGGGCACGGACTCTGAAAATTGAAGGCAGGTAGGAGGGTGCAAAGGCAACAATTTAACCACACTGAGCAGGCAGGAAGGGCCGTGGAAGCACAACAGACTATGGAGGGCAGTGGAAAGGGGGGCAGGGGCAACAAACCAACAATACAGGACTTGCAAGAGAGGCTGTTGGAGGGAAGATCTATTACGGGTCAAGGAAGCTAGGGGCGGTCCCCAGATCCCCGGGAGCCACCACAGAACTGAGCAGGAGAGTGAGTCAGGGACAAAAGGGGCACCTTAATTTGAGCCGGGGTGCCTAGGAACGCTTGCTCCAAAAATGAAGAAAACAGACATATGAGACATGGAATTGGAGGCAGAATACAATGGCAGTTTAATGAGAAGATGCAACTTCAAAGAAACCGCAGAATAGAGACATAAAGTACAAAATACAGAATCCAGATAATCATACAGCTGTCATAATATTCTCTGTATCTCAATTAATGTACTGACAGAGAGAGAGAGAAAACACATCTATAAATGCATCATGAGAAACAAGTTACACCAAGGAAAATGTTACCTAGGAACACTCACGTTTACTCTTAGAGCAAGCATTCCTGCAATTACAATACAAAATCTTTTAAATGCAAAAGTAAAGAGAACAATGGTTAAACATAACATGACATTTCATATAGGTAAAATAGAATAAGATACTTCAAGCAAAGCAGAGCAAGACATTTTAAGCAAAGGAAGACAAGAGCTCCCAGCTCTTGGGGAAAACCTGCACAGCCTGTTAACCTACATACAGACGGCGAGGTAGTCCGTCGATATCTGTGGGTGCTCCCTTTTTATATCATTTTGTGGGCTCCTTTGCACGCTACATCTACCTACGTATGCTACCCAAAAGCTTCGTCTGCAGATTTTACCAGACATTTCGTCATTTACCCACTTAATGCTGACAATGGACTGGGTGAAAAGGTCAGTCTCTCAGGCCAATCGCTTATCGTAAGTTCCATAGAGCAAGCAGAAAATAATGGGTATTGTACGGGAATTCAATATATTCATGTATAAAATCTCCTCAGTTCTCCTAACTTGACGCTCTGCGGTTGCCACTTCCTTAAAAGCGGGAAACCTGCCCAGGAAGCAAGTACCAGTCCAGGATGCAGCCTACTGTATGTCGACAGCTTCAGGGGGATGTTGAACTTTGATACCGAGCACGGAGCACTCGGGTAGGGTGGGGGCTACTAGTTTGGATCAGAAGGCCTCGCAGACCTGCCTTCAGACTGCTATACACTAAAATTGCAGAGCTATGGTCAATTTAACAAAGAGGCCTACATATTGAACAGAAGGGCCTACACAGGGGTTTTATGCTGGCTGAGTGGTAAGGATGTCTCAGGATAATTATATAGCAACACAGGACCCGCTGGTCAATTTAATACGGCCTACAAATGCAGCTGGCAGGGCAAGGACAAGGGTCTCATACTTCAGGTGTGGACAGAACGGGCCAGGGGCCCCCTGTGATACAAAATCTACCCTCCTTCAAGGCTGTGGCAATGTAATAGACCATTGTGGGCAGAAGGAAGAGGCAATGGTAGTACAACCATACATGCCAACAGACCCGATTCAGCCAGGAAACGTCCAATGTTTTTAAGCTCAAATGGGCTTTATTTGATCTGTCTCCTGTCTACAATATCCTCTTTTTCAATGTAACTCAAAGGGGAAAATCAATACCCCAGTTTTTTTTCAAAATCTCCCTCTTACCAAGTTCAAAATGTTCGCAAGTATGGTACATTGGATCATGGAAGGAAATGGGATAGGGACATGGACTTGGATAACAGAGGACAGGAGGGACATGGAGAGGTGCACCAAACTGACCCTGCAGGGCAGGCATCAGGGTTTGCAGCAGCACAATACACCACACAGGGCATGCAGGACAGGAGTGCAGCACAACAATCCATAGAAAGCAAGAGGGAGGGGACAGGACCATGCACATGGACAACAGAGAACAGAGGGGCAAGAGGCAATGGTAGCTAGCTGACCATAATGGACAGACAGGAGAGAAAGCTGCAGCATAACAGACCATAAAGGGCAGGAGGGACGGATCAGGGGCATTACAATGGAACAGACAAGCCAGGAGGGAGGGAGTAGGGCTGGGGGCAAGGGGGCAGGGCAGGAGCAGCAAGATAGCCATGGAGGTCAGGCAGGATGGGCACTAGAAGCAAGACACACCATGAAGAGCAACAGTGAGACTGTGATGGCATACACACAGACCATGGAGGGAAGGTGGGAGGGGGTCAGGGGCAGCTAACTGACCACACAGGGAAGGTGGGAGGGGCCATGGCAGCACAGAAGACCATGCATGGCAAGTGGGAGGGTTAGTGGCAGCACAATGGCTATGATGGGCAAGAAGGAGGGTGGAGGGGCATGCACAAAGGACGATGGAGGATAGAAGGGAGGGTCAGGACCTGTGCACAGACAAGAAAGTTCAGGGGAAGGGACCTCACAACAGACCACATGGGGCAGGCAGGAGGAGCAGTTGCAGCACAACAGACCAGGGAGGGCAGAAGGGTGTGGCAGTACAATGGACCATGTAGGACAGGAGGAAGAGGATAGGGGCATGGCATGTGGACAGGCAGGGTGGAGGTGGCAGGGACAGGTTACAGTCATCTGACAATGCTAGGCAGGAGGGAGGGGAGTGGCAGCTCAACAGAACACTCAGAGTAGATAGGAGTGGCAGGTCCATGGGACATGGTGGGCAAAAAGGGTGGAGCAGGGGCATGCACAAAGACATCGGAGGGCAGGGGGAAGGAGAATAGGGGCAGCAAGCTAAGCACAGAGTTTAAGCAGGAGGTCAATGATGGGGCATAGAATTGGGCAATGGAGGGCAGGAGGAGTGGACTGGTACATCATACTAAATTGAGGGCAGTGGCAGCACATCAGACCATGCATGGCAGGAGGGAGGAGGCTAGTCCATGGATTCACACAACAGAGGATAGGGAGGAAGGGGATGGGGCAGCAAGCTAACTGTTCAGAGAAGGCGGGTATTAGGAACTTTATTGTTTTTAAAACATTGTGTCTGTGCGAACTACTTAAAATATGAACAAGTATGCAGCATAATCTCACTTTTATTCAGGAAGAAGAGGACGTTTGTGACTGTGACTCCGGGCTCACTTGGCAGAAACACCCCCTGACCCTCCACCCCCTATCGCAAAATGTAATGCCCGTGAAAAGGGTAGGTGAACACAGTGTTATATAGAACATAGTCCTGAGAGCACGATTGAAAATGAAAACTAGATATAGTGTATGGTATAAACTATGCACCAAAAAGTGTGATATAAGATGAACTGGGCGTGAAATATAATATGCAATACATTGTGCGCAATGACAGATTCATTGGAGAGCGCGAGATAGCACAGGCACTAGCGCATGCTATGCGATATGCGCCTTGGAGTGTAATATGCACAGGGCAGTGTTGTGTAACCTAACTAGTCTCTAAAGTTGTAATATAAAATATGTGCTGGGGAGTGTAACGTTGCATATGCACTGTGACAAAGATATGGATCCCAGATTGTAATATGTATGGCATAGCACTGTGCGTTATAACATAGGCATCGAGAAAGGCACGTTAGATGGGGCAATATAACCCGTGCGAAGACAAGTGTGGCATGACATATTCACGGGGTGGTGTTACAGTGCACATGGGCTAGAGAGTGTCATAGCATATGCACTAGCTAGTGGAATACAACACAGAGGTGTGTGGCACTCGGCAGGCAATGGTGGGTGTAACACAGCATTGGGCTCTGTCAGGAGCACGCTGTGACTCTCAAGTGATGTTCGTCCCCTTTCCAGAGAGTAAAATAAAAAGTATTACACATCCGGCAGTGGATGTGTGTTTTATTAACCGTGAGGGGGGTTTCTTGCATAGTTTTGGTCGAATTTTTGTCGAATCCCCTTTGAATGGCTTGGTGTGCATGTGTATTAAATGTGCCCGTCAATAGCTACCCATGTTTGTATAAATAAACGACAAGGGTGTCTACCAGGATTAGGCACGGTAGGGCATCAGACATGTCAGAGCTTCACTAGTGGTGTAAATACATTCCACGTGGATTCATTGCATGCATAGTCGCCTTTTAATGAATATCACGCAAATCGTCATGGTGATAGGTACGTACGGTTTGTCCAGCATGTCCTAGGTGTGTCTATGAATATATATTTTTTAAAAATAATAAAAAACAGTGGCCGGCCCTGGGGATTGGGGTCAAAAAAATATAATTAGGAGACTGGCCCTGGGGGATGGGGTCATCAGGGCCAATAAATTAGAATAAGAAGGGGAACCAAACAGCCCCCCTTCTTAAAAAACTAAAATAAATAAAAGACGGGCATCGTGCCGGAGGCCATGCCCCCTCCGTGCAGCACTCTGCAAACGCGCCCCCAACAGGCATCTCCAGTATGCGCCAGGGAGCTGCGCTGCAGCCAGGTGTTCTGAGGCCAAGCCCCTTTTTACACCTCTCTGCAACGCAGCTCTGTGGCGCTTACTGGAGGTACCTAGTGGTCTAGTTTGACCCTAGGGACCCTTAGGATTCAAGGGGACTTAATCTCTCAACTTAGAACAGCCACAGGGCGCGTTTACACAGTGGTGAAGGGAGGGGACGGGGCCTGAGGTGACGTGTGCAAACACGCACTATGGCACGTTTTAAATTGGGGATATAATTTCCCTTCAATACTGAGGGCCCCTGGGGGCTAACTAGCCCACCAAGTGCTTCCAGTAAGCGCCACTGAGCTGCATTGCAGAGAGGTGGTCTAGGCCGTGCCACTTTTTACACCTCTCTGCAACGCAGCTCTGTGGCACTTACTGGAGGTACCTAGTGGGCTAGTTGGACCCTAGGGACCCTCAGGATTCAAATGAACTTAATCTCCCAACTAAAAATGGACACAGGGCGTGTTTACACAGTGGTGAATGGAGGGGACGGGGCCTGAGTTAACGTGTGCAAAAACGCCCTGTGGCCTGTTTTAAGAGGTAGTTTTAATCCCCATGCCCTATTATATACTAGGGGCTTACAGAGGAGGTCATGCTAATCACAGGGGGACCCCAACGCATAATGTTCCCTAGTGTATGTAGGTGTTTTCACTGTATTCTAAGTGTCTTTTAACATAGCACTGGCTCTAGGACTGGTTAGTCAGACTCAGTTACCACCAGTATCCGTCTGAATAAGTTGAGGGTACAGGATGATTTTGCAACAAGGCTTC
The DNA here is from genome assembly GCF_964204655.1 of Triturus cristatus. Lineage (NCBI taxonomy): Eukaryota > Metazoa > Chordata > Amphibia > Caudata > Salamandridae > Triturus > Triturus cristatus. Next base: position 623,567,003 of record NC_140585.1, read on the forward strand.
TTTCTGCTCTTCTTTTTGTTCTTTCTGCACGTTATCCTTCTTCCTGCACTTATCTTCGTATTTGAGGACTTCTGTTGCTTCTTTCTTCACTTCTTTTGTTTCTTTCTGTGCATTTTTTCTTCTTTCTTCACATGTCCTATCTCTGTAGGCATAGTTAGAAATTAGCATTTAAAAAACCTTTGAAATTCACAGAAAAAACCATAGGTTTCAGGCACGTTATAGTTAGGAATTAGCATTTAAAAAACCTCAGAAATTCACTGAAAAAACCATAGGTTTCAGGGGTGTTATAGTTAGCTGGACTTTTTACTTGTACAAAACCATTGAAATTCCCCCGTTATAGTTAGTTCAGCTAACTATAACTCGCGCGCCCGCAATGCACTGCTGATGACGTCACATATTACATCACTCATGACATGGTCAGTGACATCACTCATGACATCACTGATGACATCTCAAATGACATCACTGATGACATCACTGATGACATCATCCTTGTGATAGAGTGGCAGACCTCCTCTCACCCTAATATAACCTTTGATACACACATTCAAAAATAGAGACTAAAATTTTCAAAACAATGGACATACCAATACCAGTTACAACAACCTCTTCAGTAATTCTAAGATCCACATACACATCCACTCATTCACCAACAGTCCTATACAGTCACTCATACATGTACTCACTCATCATATGTACTCATACACCTATACATCCTGTTACACAATGCCACTCATCCATAGAGTTACTCACACACATAGTCACTCATGCTAATAAAGAATCAAACATACATTTACTTGCATATACAGTTATACACACACCACCATACTTACTTCTACGGAAACTTACACATACTTAGTCTTTTAAACAATCACTTATAGAAACACATACTTATTCATACAGGAACTCTTTCAATCTCTCACTCTCACATATACTCACATATATACACCAATAGTCACATATACTAGTTTAAAACATATGTAGTTACTCATAAAGACACTATTGAGACAGTCATTCACTCACTAACACACCCATACACACACTCATCCACCCATACAGTCCTGCACACATGCTGTGTTCAACCCATACAAACAGTGAGTCACTCATTCATGCACCTATGCACTACGTAATACCCCCCACCGAACCATGCAGACACTCAGACTGATACTCAAAAAAACAACTAATAACCTATATAGACACCCATGTAGCTACTCACCAACCCATGCAGCCACTTATACACAAAGTGAGAGACTGATACAGATATTTACATATTTAAACATTACTCACTAAGCCATGTATTCACTATGATACACTTAATCAGTCAGTTACACAATCAATTTTTCAAAAACAAATCATCCATTTAGACACTTATATACCCATTTATTCTTCCATCGACCTTGAGATATACATATATAAAACATATTTAATTTTCAGAAAAACACACATTCACTGGATGATGTCATCAGTGATGTCATCAGTGATGTCATTTGAGATGTCATCAGTGATGTCATGAGTGATGTCACTGACCATGTCATGAGTGATGTAATATGTGACGTCATCAGCAGTGCATTGCGGGCGCGCGAGTTATAGTTAGCTGAACTAACTATAACGGGGGAATTTCAATGGTTTTGTACAAGTAAAAAGTCCAGCTAACTATAACACCCCTGAAACCTATGGTTTTTTCAGTGAATTTCTGAGGTTTTTTAAATGCTAATTCCTAACTATAACGTGCCTGAAACCTATGGTTTTTTCTGTGAATATATATATATATATATATATATATATATCCAACCTTTGTTTCGCGCAGAAACCCAGGCCACTTGTAATGGCGGGCCGGGGCGGGGTCGCGAACCCCTATAAATCCAAACCAGTATTGTATTCAACCTTCTTTAGAAAACAATACGCCACGGCCACAAAACAGTTTTTCAGCGTGATTTTATTCCGTATACCAAGTCACTCTATGCATTTCGGAGCATCCTGCTCTTTGCTCATGAGATATATATATATGTATCTATATATATATATATTTTTTTTTTAAGCAATCGGATCCCTTCAGCAGCGCGCTCAGACGACGTGTGCAGTCGCGGTGGGGCTGAATCCAAGCCCAGAATACATTTTTTATTTGTTATTTTTTTTACATACAAAGATGCGACGCCCTCCAATTCCAGTTTTAAGCTTTTATTTTTAGCTGTACTGGCTCACACCAACGCGTTTCAGCCCTGCGAGGCCTTTGTCACTGTGACATAGGCCTCGCAGGGCTGAAACGCGTTGGTGTGAATCAGTACAGCTAAAAATAAAAGCTTAAAACTGGAATTAGAGTGCATTGCATCTTTGTTTGTAAAAAAAAAAAAATATATATATATATATATATATTAATCCAACAACGACTCGCAAATCCTCTCTCGATGCAAGTACGAGCCACACGAATCCAGTTTTCCAAGATAATCGATTTATTCACAGAGCAAAAAACAGACGCGTTTCGAGCATACAAGCTCTTGGTCACATGACCATAGGTTCAGAGTTAAGTCTATTTAAAGAAATACGAAGGACATAAACAAAAGACTTTATAAAACTCCTTCAAACAATAATAAATAAAGTTGTCCCTTATTTCTGTGACTTCCAATTGTTAATCAAAATAAATTCATATATTAGTAGGTAATATATATATATTACCTACTGGCGGTCGCCAGTAGGTAGTCATAGTTAGGACCAAGTTTCCGTAGGCAGAGCATTCTTTGTTTTGCTTATAACTTTGGCATCGTTTGATGAATCTTCATGAAATTTTCCAAACTAATTCTTTGTTCATATCAGCTCCTATGTTGAAAGCTTGGGGGTGATTCATCAAGGGGGATGGAGAAAAAAGGGGGGTCCCATAATGTGTTTTCTCCATGCAATTTCCATAGGAAAATTTAGAAAAGGCAACAGGTCGAACGGGTGAACGGAAATACTCCAAATTTGGCAGGGAGAAGGGTCTTGGTCCAGAAAGCACGCTTTTGTTTACTTTGGTGTGAATCCGTTCAGTAGTTTTGGAGAAATATAAAAATTTACAGATATCGATATTTGGGAATTCTGCAATCTGATTGGCTGAGGCGTTACGAGTAGGAGCTTGCTGGTTATTGGCTGCGAACGGTTGCAACTACTAAGTGTCGGCAGCCATTTTGGGATTCCGTTGAAGCGAGTAAGGGGAAAAAAGGGTGAAAAAGAAGGAAAGAGGAGGGTAGGAGCTCTGTGAGCTCTGTGGGGTGGTTAGGGTGTGCTATACAGGGAGTGTGAAGCGAAGCATTCATCCTTACCGGTGTGAAAGTGCTGTTTTGCCCAGAGTGGGATGGTGCTGAGGTGAGGTGCCGGTACACTCGGGGATGAAACCGTGAGCTGATTGCTGTAAACTGGTTGCTGTAGCATACTGGCAGCTGTAGCATAGCTGTGCAAGTGGTGTTAGTATGGGTTTAGACTATAGCAGGAGTGGGAAGCTAACTACTCACCCCTACCAGTCAGAAGACTCAAAATGGAGTGTAAGCTGGAATAAAGAAATAATCATGAAGAATATAATGCAGAATGTTGCAATGCCACAGAAGACAAATGGTGAAATCAGGTGTGTTTAAGAAAGTGATTGTGTGTAATAAAGCGATGGAGTCTGCAAGTTATATAAACAATGTCTTTATTTAAGTGCCATAAATGGACCCACTGGTGCTAAGGCCTAAGCTCCTGCATCAGTCAATTCCACATTGCATGTTACAGTTCCATGTGACATAAACAATACCGATTAGACATGAATAACTGTAAATTGTGTAATGAAAATAAAGGTAGGATACGATTACCACACTGTACCAACCAGTTCCTACCCAATGGCGTGTTTTTTTATCTTGATCGCCAGCTCGTGAGCAGAGGCTGAGGATGAGCTAATTTGTGTGAAAGGGCTACTTGGATAACAGGCAGGCAGAGAGACGTGTGCACAAAGAATAGACATGGTTTCAAAATGGATGTCGGGTTTAGGCTAATTTAGCAAGTAAATAGCGAATTTGCATAGGCCATACATCACCCATCCCTGGTTAGTCTGGAGAGGTAAGGGGCAATAATAAAAACAGAGTTCAAATGCCTAAGCATACTTAGAAAGTTATTATATGAAAATAGTTCAATTGAAGTGTATTTAAAAAACTTTATAGGAAAAAGTTAAGAAAAAGTTGGAAAAAGCAATCCAAGAATAAAGTGAATTTCTTACAAGTCTTGGAGATTGCAGTCCAGAAGATCTTCAGCGGCTTGAGATGCGTAATGTTCCAAGAGGCGATTGTTGCCATCGTGTGAGAAAAGCGAAGCGATCCAATGCATATCCTCGAAGGGACAGTAATGTTTCTCGAATGTTGGAGCGGCAATTTGAATTGCAGGCAATCTGCGATGTTGTCAAAGGTCGCACGTTGCAGGAGATCTTTTGCGGCTGCGTAGAAATCTCATTCCGCCAGGATACCTTTTTGCGTTGCATCCGTCATTGCTACACTGCTCGAACAATCAAGTTCATGGTTTTCAAGATACTCCATTACCTGCTGGATATCGGGAGTGTTTGTTGGGATGTTGGCAAGGCATAGATCCATTCGCCAGTCGAATGGGCAAGTTTTGCAATAAAAAGATGTTTGCACGCAGATTGCATATGTGTAAATAAATGTCATGTTGTAGCTGGCTCTGATAATAGATAAAGGCAGGCAGCTGAAAAGTTTTTCCATTTTTTCACGGTATTGATGTAGCTTCGCGTAGAGGCGTATTCTGTTGGACATGATTGTTACTACAGGTAGCACAGCCATTTTTTACAAGCAAAAATAGTAGTAGGATGGCCGCAAACAGAGCGAGAATTATGGGCACTGTTCCTGTTATTCCAGGGATGATTGAATGAATAAAGTCTGGTATTATACGAAAAACAGTTTGAAAGCCTGTGACAAGGCCGGAGGAGACAGTGTTAAAAAAGTGTGCCAGAGCTTATATGTCAGATGTGATGAAAATTGTGTAACAATTCACAAAGTGTAATGGGAGGTTCATGTTTAAGAGGGAGTGTATTTTACTTGAAGTTCGTGCTATCTGCAGTCGATAAATTACTTTTGGAGAAGTGAGGGACACTTCTGTTTGAAACAAAAGTGCTTTCAGTTTGCTCAGTTTAATAAAATCTGTTTTCAAAGTAGATATTGAAGGCCTAGTTGAACTTTGGGAGTTACTTTGTGTGGGTGGGACTTTGTGGGTTGCCACAGGAAGTTACCCGGTTTGAAACTGTAATGACATATGGTATGCCAGCTCACATTCCGTAGCATTCCATGTTATTAAGAAGCAGATAACTGCCGTTAGAAAGCTGTGTGAATGTTGGTCTGATTGTGGGAGTTGGCGTGCTTTTAAGAAAGCACGAACGATTGGGAGCTGTAAACTTAGAAGCGTCGTGCAGTTGGACATTCTTGCATAGTAATGAATGACTGCCATTGTGGTCACACTTTTCACCTGTGAGAAAAACTTCTGTATCCTCTTTAAGACAGCGATATGTAAATGGGAGAAACCACTGCTCGTAAATAAACGCGCTACCTTATATAATCACATACAACATGACAAACAACATGTACACCTAGCAGACACAATGACACTACGTACTGTGGGAACCGTGGCTAGCAATGTACACAAACCAAACATGGCATAGCACCTCTGTCACACAATGCAGAATGCGGGGAGAGATGGGAGCAAAGTATGTGCGAAGGTGGCAAGTGATTCTCGATTATAAAAGTATACAATGCAAAGTGTTGAGGGGATGTGCTGGACAGACTTGAGTATGCAGAGCACAGACATGTACATGTCAACATACACTGATGGTCTATTGAGCGAACCAACTGCAACCACGATAGTACAGTCAGTAGGGAAGATTATGAAAACATAGCGCGTACGTGCCTCCTGCCCCCCCCAAATCTTTAGCGTAGTGGGCTGGCTCGGTGTACGCAAGGCTAGCGTAGGGGTATGAATAAAAGGCACGTTTCTGTGGGTGTGGTTCTCTTCTGGAATGGTGAACATGTCTGCACAGCTTACAATGCCACGAGGCTGACGCCATGAGCGAAGGTTGCTGTGTGAATAATGCTCTCAGCCTGCTGGTACCCAGAAACCGTCACGACCGCTTCGACGCACATATGCCCCACAGTTCAGCTTTCAACACCGCCGTATGTGAAAGAGGGCCCACCACGTACCGGCGGAAGCTTTTTGGCCGAGGTCTGCGAGCTGGGAAGGCTCCTGAGATCAACGCTGGCTACCGCGACACAGGCAGACAGCGCCCAGCCTGAGGCCCAGCACCGTGGAGTGCTATGTATACTACTAACACAGTAGTCCAACAGGTACCAACAGTGGAATGGTGTCTTGATCCCACAATGGATGATGTTAGAAGGGCCTCTGAGAATGAGGATGAAGGAACCCCTATTGACCAGGTGTAACCAACTCCAGGTCCCAACAGTGGAACGGTGTCTTGATCCCACAATGGATGATGTTAGAACTGCATTTGAGAGTGGAGATGAAGGTACTGCCTTCGACCAGGTGCAACCAACTCTAGGTCCCAACAGTGGAACGGTGTCTTGATCCCACAATGGACGATGTCCGATATTACCTGCTGCTTGTTGTTTTTTACAGAACTCCCTCCGTTGAGGTGCATCACACTCTGTGCTTCCGTAGCTAACTGCTGCACATGATTATTGGGCTTGGCTGACTGCAGTCGGTGGAGTACACTGTGGTACACCAGGTCCGAACAGTGAAACGGGGTCTTGATACTGTGATTGAGGATGTCAGAAGTTAAAGTCTGTGATGATTTGTGTGTAGCCCCTCCGATCAGGTGCAACCAACTCCGTGCTTTTGAATCCAATGGCATGTGGCTGTGAGGCGTTAATGACCACTGCCTCTGGCCTACACTGCGGTCAGCAGGGCTCACAATTCAGATCGAGTGGTTATTGTTTAATTACAGAATCCAGTAGGCAACTAACTACAACGTCTATTGAAATATACACAATATCCTTTTAGTATACTTGCTTGAAGAAGTTTTTTTAGGTGAGTTATAGGTTTAGTACAATGACCTTATTCTTCTTGGTAGTGGAAAAGAACACTGAATAACAGTCTACACCGTGGACAGCAGAGATCGCGATTCGAATTGTTTTGATTTCTTTATTGCAGAGTTTTTTGTAATCTATGTTGTTGTATTTTGTGTAGAGGAAGTGAGAAAAAGTATTTATGGATGACTGTGCTGACTACTGCCTTCAATTTATACTGCAGACAGCAGTGTTCACAATTCAGATCGAGTCGCTATTGTAGATGATGCAGTTCTGTAGGCAAAAGACATTGCTCCAGTGCTCTCTGTCCGCACTACGCATATGCATCATCGCAAAGTCCGCACGCGTTTGTTTTGCTTCTCGTACTGCAAACAGGACAGTTCAAGTCAACGCCATGTGGCTGTGGGCCCTTGCTGACCGCTCCCTGGCCTACACTGCAGACAGCAGTGTGTACAATTCAGATCGAGTCGCTATTGCAGATAAGGCAGTCCTGTAGGCAACAGACATTGCTCCTAGTACGGCCCGCTTGCAGCACGGATCATCGCTGGCTGTGCACATGCTGAATGCTTTTGATGTGGCTATCTGAGTGCACTAGAACTGATGGACCCTTTATGATACAATCTTTTTGTGTATTATTTCAGATCTACTGCCTGTATCTCAGTATACCACAAGTTATGCTTCTTTTACAATAGAATCTTTTGTGTATTATTTCACATCTAGTGTCCCTACCTTACTGCAGCACAAACAATTGACCCTTTTATTATTGAATCTCTGTGTGTGATCCATTGATTACTGTTGTAGTTGATGCTAGCCGCAACCATTCCCTGAGGGCTGGTTTACACTCACCCCACACGCATCCAGCACAGACGTCACTGGATATGTGACCTTGGTAATAAAGAGGAGTCAAGTACACGTGCCCGTACCCACTTCCACTATCTATCTGTGTACGTGTGTTCATTATCTATGCATTATACTGCCCCTGGGCCGTACCACATTACCTTGTGCTGTGAACAGCGTATGCAACCATGTTACCTCTGGCAGTGGGGAAAGCTTCAGGTGTGTAACTTTTAGGTGCATGGCTATCACAGGTGGAAGGCTACTTTACAGAGCATGAATATTGATGAAGACGATGGTTGCATGTTGTGTGTAGTGTCAGATATGTGTACATAGCAAAAAGTTTTCAAAAAAGCTCTCTAAGCAGAAGAGGAGTCTATCATCAAACGCTGTAGAGAGAATGACTAAAATGGGTGGGGTCCTCCAACTGTAACAATGGGAAATGTTATGAACCAATCAAATGCTTTTCTTTAAGGTCACATGTCAATAGCGCACTGAGCGTGCAAGGAGGCCGCAACCGACGCGATTTTAGGAAAATATATTTACCATAAGTTTATTACAGTTAGAAATATATAAATTTGTAAAATATTTTAGATCATCGCTTGTTCTCATATACACTTTAAACTTATTTAGATATAGTTCTGAAACAAAAAAAAAGGAGGGAATGGCGTACTCAGCGCAACACCATATGTCTATGATGTGACACAACGCAAAACGCAGCAGGTGCAACCCCATACGTACATGACGTAACGCGCGGCTTGGTACTTCGTACCCATTGCACACCAAAGGAGCAGCTGGCACGACCTCATACGTATATGATGTTACGCGGGACGCGGTGCCATGAACCCGTTGGATACAAAATGCGCATCATTTACGAGTTTAGCAATATGGCAGATAGGATTCGCGCGCTGATGGAGCTTGGTACACTACCGGTATGGGACTCCAATTTTCTGGAAAAAAAAAAAAGATATACATTTTTTTGAAAGATATAAAACATTACATAATTGTTAAAATTAATTTTAAAAAAAGGATACTAGAGTTACAAAATATTTAAAAAAAATAGAAAAAATATAGGTTTTATAAATGTTAAAATATGAAATTAACATTTAAACAAAACTTCGAAATTCACAGAAAAAACCATAGGTTTTACAGACGTTATAGTTAGGAATTAGCATTTAAAAAACCTTTGAAATTCACTAAAAAAACATAGGTTTCAAGGACGTTATAGTTAGTTGGACATTTGACTCATATAAAACCAGAGAAATTCGCCCGTTATAGTTAGTTGAGCTAACTATAACTATAACTTGCGCGCCCACAATGCACTGGTGATGACGTCACATATTACATCACTCATGACATGGTCAGTGACATCACTGATGACATTACTGATGACATCTCATATGACATCACTGATGACATCATCCACGTGATAATCTGAGGCACATACTGATGGCCTAATATAAACTTTGATACACGCACTCTAAAATACAGACTACTATTTTTGAAACATGCACACAACAATGCCAGATACTACATACCACCCACTATTTCCTAGGTCTACACTCACATCCAGTCACTTATACATGCAGTTACTCATTAATACAGTACTATAATATGCACTCATATACTTATACAGAAAGTCACACTCTGCCACTCATTCATAGAGTTACTCACATACCTAGTCAGTCATGCAAAGAATCAATCACATACCCATTTACTGATGTATACAGGTACACACCAACTGCATTATTTATACACACACCACATCACTTAGTTATGCAGATACTAACACATACTTACTGTCTTATACAATCACTGATACAAGCATACACTCATTTATACACCCACTCTTCAAATAACTTACTCTCACGTATAGTCACTTATATACTCCAACACTCACATATACTACCTTAAAACATATGTAGTTACTCACACATATACCACTGAGACATTCATTCACTCACCAACACACCCATACACACACTAACTCACCCATATAGCGCTTCCCAGATGCACTTTTGAATCCATACAACCAGTGAATCACCCACTCAGACATCTATGCAGAGTCACACACACCCCCACCCACCCGCAAAGACACTCAGGCACTTATACAGATACTCAGACAACAAATCAATAACCCATATAGACACTCATGTAGCTACTCACCAACCTATGCAGCCGCTTATTCACCAACTGACTAATACAGACTTTCACACAGTTTAGTCACTAACCCATGCATTCAGTAAGATACGTTCAATCACTCACTTATAAAGTCAGTCACACAACTACTAAATAATACATTCAGGCACTTGTAAATCCACTCACTCTTCAATACACCTTGGCACAGATATATATGAAAAATATTTAAACTTTACAGAAACACACATTCACTGGATGATGTCATCAGTGATGTCATTTGAGATGTCATCAGTGATGTCATCAGTTATGTCACTGACCATGTCATGGGTGATGTAATAGGTGACGTCATCACCAGTGCATTGTGGGCGCGCGAGTTATAGTTAGCTCAACTAACTATAACAGGCAAATTTCTCTGGTTTTATATGAGTCAAATGTCCAACTAACTATGACGTCCCTGAAACCTATTGTTTTTTAGTGAATTTCAAAGGTTTCCTAAATGCTAATTCCTAACTATAACGTCTGTAAAACCTATACTTTTTTCAGTGAATATGTATATATATATATATATATACATATATATATCTATATATATTACCTACTGGCGGTTGCCAGTAGGTAGTTATAGTTAGGACCAAGTTTCCATAGGAAGAGCATTTTTTGTTTTGCTTATAACTCTGGCGTAGTTTGATGACTCTTCTTGAAATTTTCCAAACGAATTCTTTGTTCATATCAGCTCCTATGTGGGGTGATTCGTCGAGGGGGCGGTCGAGAAAAAAGGGGGGTTCCAAAACGAGTTTTCTCCATGTTAATTTCCCTAGAAATCTTTAGACAAAGCTACAGGGCGAACGGGTGAATGGAATTACCCCAAATTTGGCAAGGAGAAGGGTCTTGGTCTAGAAAGCACGCTTTTGTTTACTTGGTGTAAATCAGTTGAGTAGTTTTTGAGATATGTCGAAATTTACAGATATCGATATTTGGGAATTCTGCCATCCGATTGGCTGAGGTGTTACGAGTACGAGCTTGCTGCTTATTGGTTGGGAGGCCTGGAAGTGGTTGCAACTAGGAAGTGTTGGGCTCCATTTTGTGATTCTGTCGAAGCGAGTAAGGGGATAAAAGGGTGAAAAAAGTAGGAAAGAGGACGGGAGGAGCACTGTAACCTTTGTGGGGTGTTTAGGGTGTGCTATTGAGGGGGCGCAAAGCGAACTACTCATAGCTACCGGTCTGGAAGTGCTGGGTATGGAAATTGAGCGAGGTATTGCGTAGAGCCTGATGCTGCTAATGTGAGCTGGTGCGGGAGTCGGGATGAAAGCGTGATCCTAATCTGTATGTCTTATGGTGTGAAGTCATGTTCCTTGGCCGCTGTGCCACACCTGTCTAAGTAGTGTCAGTAATATTTTATACGTAGTAGGAGGAAGTTTTTTTTAGAACACGGTAATTTGTATATGGTGCTTAGGTGGTGTTATACAGGGAGTGTGAAGGTAAATCAATAAGGTATGTGTAAAGTGCAAACTACACAGAAAACTATAATTCATTGGAAGATAAGAAGCATTGGGTACTAAAAACTAGGGTGCATATTAGTTGTGTGAATAAGCATGTATGTAATTGGTTAATAAAGAGCAGTGTAAACGTGGAGTACATTAGATAGGATGAAATGTGCAAAGCTCAACCAGACGTGCTACTTGCATTTGGAAGGTACATTTGGAACTTAAAACAATGGTGAACTTTTAACCTGCAGGTGCTGTTAAATGTTCGAGAATATGCTGGAGAAAAACCGTCACGTTTAAAAATATCATGAACTTTTAACCTGCAGGTGTCGTAGAATGTTCCAGAAAGTGTGGTGATAAAATAGGTTGAACTTCTGACCTGTATGTGGCACGGAATATTAAGTAGCTTTTCAGATGGAAAATTCAAAAATAACCAATGGAGATAAGTTTTGGAATGTCGATGAAGGAATGAAGTATTGTGATTTGTTCTTTACATGTATTTATATGTGGAGCGACAGAGAAATTGTGCCATTACTGGTTCTATTCTTGATGAAAGCGGTGCATTACATGTACTGTGTGACAAAGAAGGAATTGCATGCGTGTGTGACATTTGAAATATGCATACCAACTACAAAGGTGAGGTAGAAATGAACAAGGTGTGTTATGTGTCCAGTAGTAGTGATTAAGTATTTGAGGTGATATTTTTAAGTTTGAAAGTAATTTTTTATTTCAAAATAATATCCTGTTAGTAAAGTGTGGTGTTTCATATTGGTTATAAAATATGCATAAAGTTTGACCTGCTGTTATATAAGTAGTTTATATATGTTTAGGAATTTTTCACAAAGAAGAAATGTGGGTTGTCATCGTTAAAGGACTGTATGGTTTTGAAAATGAGGTACAGCGTTAATTTGGGTTTGTTAATGTATTCAGGCGTGATAAACACAGTGTCCCACGTTTGCAAATTATACTTTTTGTGGAAGTAGTGGGGAAGGGGGTGTAGGAGATGCATGTGTTATGAAGTTAAGTTATCAAAAGCCAGAAATGTTATGTGGACAGGTTGTGGTCTCATTTTTGACAGTGCAAGGTAGATTTGAATATAAGTCTAGGTAGGTTGTTGTACTGTGAGGCCGTCTACAGTGTTTGGAGATTACATGGAGAGGAGATGGAGGTAGTAAAAGTGATACGTTCCTTTTATATGCACGCATAGTTTGAATCATTTGAATATAGGTTGAGATATAATATGAACATGGTTTCTGGTTTGCATTTGGGTACAGTTAATAGTTTTAGTAGTTTGTGACTAGTGAATAATAAAAAGGTAGATATACTAAAATATATGGTAGTAAACTTATTAATTATTGTCGGCTCTTATGAAATAGAAGTGGTTGGGGAGTGTTTCTTTAGAAGAGATGCTTTATAAATGTGTGAGAGATAAAAAAGAAATGAAAATGTTCGGCATCTTTTCTGTAGGACTTTCTTGACATTAGTAAAGTACATGTCATTACAAGTGATAGTAATTGTCAGGTTGTGTTCCTGTGCTGAATACACGTAGGGGTTTAAGTGGTCCGGGTTTTACTGGTGCTCAGTTTCACTATCTCTTTTGAGACACTCGTCAAATTTTTCATTCAATTTAATGTCCTTAATATACATACAGTAAAGGGACGGTATATCAAAAGTTTGGAAATTACAACTTTGTTTACTCTCCCCATCCTCTGCTATACACTATACAGAGTGTTTAAACGACTTTATTAACATACAGATGTATAGCTAGTAAAGGTGGTGTAGTGCCACTGGGCTCATTTATAAACTGTGCTATGGGATGGTTTATGTTTTACCCGCCAATTTGCATGTTTGAATACTTTTGGATGATAAGCATTACGGAAGAGACCTTTAAAAATTAAGCCTGAGTATGGGTATAGTGCCGCTACTAGGATTGGTGGCGTTTTCTCTTTGATTTCATATGGTTAAGCAATTGCGGGGGTGGGGTGGGGGAGGTGGGTATGTTGGTGAGTAAAACACAGACTTTAGTAACGTGCAGGTGTCTAGCTACTAAAGGTGATGTAGTAGCACTGGGACCATTTATAAAGCGCCCTATGACATGGTATATGTGTTACCCGCAAATTTGCATGTTTTAATGTTTTGCTGATGAGTGTTTCGGGAGATATCTGTTGAAATTAAGCCTCTGTATTGCTATAGTGGCACTTCCAGGTTTGCTGGGGCTCTTTGTTTAATTACCTAAAGTTAAGCAAGGGCGGGTGTGGAGATGGTGTAGTGGTACTCGGACTATTTATAAACCGCCTTATGGTATGGTGTATGTTTTACTTGGAAAATTGCAGGTTTCAATACGTTTTGCTGATGAGCGTTCCGGCAGACACCTGTTGAAATTTAGGCTATGTATGGCTATAGTGGCGCTAACAGGAGTGCTGGGGCTTGTTGTTTTGATTTCGTAAGGTTAAGCAAGGGAAAGGGTGGGGTGGGAGAGGTGGGCATGTTGCTGATTATAACACGGACATTTGTAACGTGCATATGTGTAGCTAGTGTCAGTGATGTAGTGCCACTGGGTCAATTTATAAAGCGCTCTATGGTATGGTACATGTTTCATCCGGAAATCTGCATGTTTTAATACCTTTTGTTGCTGGGCATTCCGGCAGAGACTTGTTCAAATTAAGTCCCTGTATTGCTATAGTGGCTCTACTAGGTTTGCTGGGGTCGTTCCTTGATTTCGTAAGGTTAAGGAAGAATGGGGATGAGGGTGGTATAGTGGCACTGGGCCGATTTATGAAGTGGTTTATGGTATGGTATACGTTTTTCTCGCAAATTTGCATGTTTTAATACCTTTTGGTGGTGAGTGTTCCAGCAGACAGCTACGCAACTAATCTTCGTGCTGATAGACACTCTTGCACTGTGGTAGAAGGCTGCCAGTGTTGATGACAAATTATGAAACTTGGTGCCATTGTACATTTAAATCGAAGCTTGGCTCATTTCTTTGTTACTATGGTGCAGTGAGGGATTTAAGTGGGAATAAAACTGAGGTGCTCTAAAAGGGGCGGGGCAAACCTGTTAAAGGGGTGTGGGCTATCCAAGTAGGGGCGTGGTCTACATGAAGATAACTAGCATTGTGTGCTTAAGAAAATCCCCTCGAATTATCCTACGTTCAGGAAACACGCTCTTTAAAGGATTGCCTTCCTCCTACAACGTGGCTCACGTAGCATGATGTCTCCACTTCTCAGTAGTGAGCAAAATGAGCATGCCGCACATCGATATGCATGCTCTGACTGCAGTGCAATAAAAAAAAATGAAAACTTGACTACCTTTGCGAGGGTCGAAAATAGAGCCCGATAGAGACCCGTATCAAGTTTTTCTGACAATAACTGCCGGTGCTCAGAGCCGGCCCACTTAAAGCCCTGCATCCATTCATCCTAAGCACTGCGCCATCCAACCATCTTTCAATTCATTCAGACATTCCTACCTACATACATACATACATACATCTGTCCCTGCAGTTATTCTAAGTATCTATCAGCCCGCTCGCCTTTTGTAAGCACTGTTATACGCCCATATATTCATACATACATCTGTCCCAGAACCAATCCTACGTGTCTATCAGCCCACCCGTGTATCCTAAGTACTGGTCCATGCATCCATTTATCCTTCCATTCATCCATATATCCATACATCCCTCCATCTAGCTATCTATTCATCCATCTGGCCATCCATCCAGTCGCCCTTTATTCAACTATCCGTCCCTATTTTCGTGCACTCTCCGCCGCCGATCCTAAATACTGCATATTATACTCATCCACCCAGTCTCTTAAGGGGCTGAAAAGGCTGGCGATAATCATTGAGAGGCTGATGAAGTTTCTGATAAAGAACAAGAAAGCTTTGAGTTGCTCTTTGTGGACCAGAGTTCACTACTCTTCTCTGGTGGTGTTTTAAACAAAGGTTGATGTAGGGAAAGAAATGTAAAGCAGCTTTTCTGTGTAAGACGTTAATTTAGAAAGATAACGGGGCATATTATCAAGAACGGCATTAAAACTATTACCGCTTTAGCGGCAGGAAACTGCAGCTAAAGCGGCGATAACGGGCTTGATAATATGCCCTTGTCAATTCCCATAGCCAGCCAGGTTGTGGTGTGAAGCTGGGCTTCTATGGGAATTCACAAGGGCATATTATCAAGCTCATTATCGCTGCTTTAGCGGCAGTTTCCTGCTGCTAAAGTGGTGCTAACTTTAATGCCGTTCTTGATAATATGCCCCTAAGTGAGCCAGGCAAAGCATGTGTTTTTTTTTTTTTTTTTTTTTTTGAAAAAGTTTTTATTGAGCAACAATTCGGTCACAAGTATGGGCCTACAACCACCCGGGCCGGCCGCTAGGTACATAAGGAAATATACACATATCAAAGTTGCAGTCCGTTCCCAGGGCACTGCCCCGCAGTGGCTCAAGATAGTTCTCGAAGAACAGCAAGCGTCAGTCCAACAGTAACAGAAACAAAAGAAAAACAATAAAAACAAAAGGCGAGTTACGAGGGATACCAGTGCGGTTCAGGCTCCCCCCCGGAAACTCCAGTCAGAACATTTGAGCAATCCGCTAAAGAGAGGAGTACCGGGAGGCCGGGGACGGAGGGGGGGGGGGAAAGGGGGGTCAAGGAAGATGAACGTCCCTATGTAGTTGTTACAAAAAGCGCCAGGAGCCGTCGAGGGTCAGGGGGACATGGCGATATCAGTGTCTACCAGGGGGGGCGTACAGATGCCTCCGCGATACGCATTCCATTGGCCCCAAATTCTACCCCATGCCCCCGGCTTGCCACGGGCCACATACACTGTCTTCTCCCGAAACATACACCAGTCCATATTCTCCTTCCATACTGACACGGTGGGCGGCCGTTGAGCGCCCCAAAGTTGCGCTATATCCCTCTTGGCAATCATGTTCCCTAGGGCCGCCCACCGAGTCTGAGCCGCGTTGTAGTCATTGGGCTCCCACACATTCAGGACACAGCGACGCACCTCCGGCAGCAGTACAACCCCGGTGACCTGTCCCATAACCGTGTGGACCCGGCGCCAATAGTCCGCCACCTCGCGACACTCCCAAAGGATATGAAGAAAGGTGGCGCTGAGCCCGCAGCCTCGTTTACAGAGCCCGTCGTCGGAAAATCCCATCGCGACCAAGCGCGGACCCGTAACATACACCCGGTGGAGAATCTTGAGCTGTACCAACCGGAGACGAGCCGGAATGGCAACCTCCTTGGGGGACGACAGTGCAGACTGCCAGTCTTCGTCATCCAATTCGACCCCATCCCCAGTCCAAGCCTCCCGAAGGCGCACCAGGAGATCCGCCCGGTGATTAATCAATTTTTTATAAATTAAAGAAATAGTACTATCAGGGACATGTCCGTCAAGTACGCGGTCCTCGAGGGGCGAGGAAACAGGGATCTTGGTCCCCTCCCCGAAGACCGAGAGCAGGGCGTGTCGAACCTGGGTGTAGCGGAAGAACTCCCTGTCGGTCAGCTCGTATTCGGCCTGGAGCACCGCGAAAGTCTTGACCGTACCCTTGTGCCACAGGTCTCCCACTTTGCTGATACCAATCGTGTCCCACTGGTCAAACCCCTTGGTGGTCCACAAGCTGCCCAGGCGGTCGGAGGCAAACAAGGGAGTAGCACATGTCATTCGCTCACTCCAGCCCATGGCCACAGTGGCAGCCCTCCAGGTCCGCACAGCAATCTTAGTAGGACCCGTAAGGGTCCGGTCAGCCAGGCGGGAATAAAGTGCCCTGTTGTAGTTCCCGCCGGGAAGCAGGAACTTGTCCATCTCATACGCCGGATTCAAGCCGGGCGCATACATGGCGTGGTTAATGGCAGATAGCTGCGAGGCCCAGTAGTACCTGCGAATGTCAGGAAGCGCGATGCCCCCGTCATACCAGGGGAGAGTGAGCTTAGCAAGAGCTATACGCGCCCGGCCGTTCCACACCAGTCTCCTCTGCAGGCTCTCCACCTCCCGAAAGTAGGCCACTGGGATAACGTCGAAGGAGTTCTGGAGTGCATAGAGGAACCTGGGAAGGGACATCATTTTAAACAGCGCGGACCGACCCAGCGGGGACAGGGGCAGCCTGCACCACCGGGCCGTGTCCTCACGCAGTCGCCGAAGTGGAAGCAGAAGATTCTGCTCGTAGCGAGCCACCGGGTCCAGCGAAACGTATATCCCCAGGTACTTAAAGCCGCTCAGAGATATTTGAATCGGGAGCCGAGGCGGCAAGAGAGGAGGACCACCAGCGATGGGATAAACGCAGGATTTAGACCAATTGATCGTGAGACCCGAATTGTTCCCAAAGGAGGTCAGAACGTCAAAGAGGACGTTGAGTGACTGCCGCGGTGAGGTGAGATACAGGAGAATGTCGTCCGCATACAGCGAGACCCGATCTTCAAAGCCCGGGCCCCACCGGATCCCTCTAAGCGAGGGCTCCCAACGGAGCCAGGCAGCGAGTGGCTCCAGGGCGAGAGCAAAAAGCAACGGGGACAACGGGCACCCCTGCCTCGTGCCCCTGCCGAGGGCAAAGGGCCGAGAGACCCGCCCATTCACCACCACTTGAGCCATGGGTCCCGTGTAAAGGAGCCTCACCCAGCCAATAAATCCCTCCCCAAAGCCGAATTTATCCAAGACGGCCCAGAGGAATGGCCACTCAATAGTGTCAAATGCCATCGTGGCATCCAAAGAGACCAGCACGGCCGGCCCGGTGAGGAGCTCCGCCCTGGCGAGGACCCCGTGCAGACGCCGCAAGTTAAGAGCGGTGTTGCGGTGCGGGATGAAGCCGCATTGGTCCGGATGAATAAGGTCGCACACGACACTCAACAATCGATTGGCCAGGACTTTCGCCAGGATTTTAGGCTCTGCATTGAGCAGTGAAATAGGCCGGTAAGAGGTACAGCGGTCACGCGGCTTGCCCTCCTTGGGGAGAACGACTATAGTGGCCAAGCGCTGGTCGGCCGGAAGGGAACCCGCCGCAAGAGAGTCGCGGAACATGCGGCCGAGGAAGGGCGCAAGCTTATCAGGACGCAATTTGTATAGTTCAATGGGCAGACCGTTAGGACCCATAGCCTTGCCCGAGCGAAGGGAACGAATCGCGGTCGCTATTTCATCCGACGATAAGGGGGCGTCCAGCCGCTCCCGGTCCTCAACGGACAGGCCGGGCAGAGCAATATCTCTCAGTAGGAGGCGAGAGTCATCTTCGTCCCTGTCAGTCACCGGGGAGTACACCGCCCGGAGGTGGTCAGCGAAGCATTCCACAATCTCATCCGGTTCAGTCACACACCCACCATCCGCAGCACGCAACTCGGGGACCACACGATTCACTCTCTCCTTTTTGTCCAGCCACGCAATCAACTTTCCCGCCTTGTCCCCCGCGTCATACAATCGGCCCTGCTGCTCCCTATACATAGTTTTGGCCGCGTCAGTGACCAGGGACCTATATTCGGACTGTTTCAGGCTAAGGGCATGTAGCCCGTCCGGAGTAATATTCGCCTCCAAGGCCGACTCCAGCCCCGAGACGTCAGTCTCCAGCTTCACCACCGCCTCGCTCCTAACCTTCTTGGCCACCACTATCTGGGCGAGGGCGTGTCCGCGTATAACAGTTTTAAAGGCTTCCCAAAGGGACAACGCAGACGACACCGACCCCTCGTTTTCACTGAAGTATTGGTCCATGGCCTTAACCAGGCTGTCACGAGTCACAGGGTCCCGCAGGTACCAGGGGTTAATGGGAGCTATCCGCCCTGCGGACCGCGGCCCGGTGTCAAAGAGAAGCCACAGCGGAGAATGGTCGGAGATACCACGCGCCAGGTGTCTGACCTCTCGAATCCGACCAGTCTGCGCCGCTGGCATAAGGAAGTAGTCTAACCTGGAGAGACTCCCATGCGCCCCCGAATGAAAAGTGAACTGGCACTGGGTCGGATGCAGTAGTCTCCAACTATCCACCAAGCCGAAGGTCTCCAACATCCCACCCAGCCATGACTGGGCAGCGGGGAGGGTCCTCGGTGGGTGACGATCCAGTTCACCCGAAACCACAGAATTAAAGTCCCCGCCCATGAGCAGGAGGCCGTCCGGGAGGTCAAGCAGCATTCGACCCAAATCAGCAAAGGTGGAGTTCTGGAGGCCCGGGGGGACGTAGACTGAAACCAGGGTAAGGGGCTGCCCCTCCCACCTCCCAATCAGACACACATAGCGCCCTCTGTCATCCGAGACTATCCTCGTGATCTCCACCGGAAGGGAGGTCCGCAGGAGAATGCCCACCCCCCTGGAGCCAGTTGTGAAACCAGAATGGGCTACGAGGCGGTATCCCCCCCTGTTCATCGCATGGCAGACATTGCCGACCAAATGCGTCTCCTGGAGAAACACCACATCAGGAGTCAAACGGCGCAAATATTGCAGTACAACACCCCGCTTAATACGGTCCCCCAACCCATTGACGTTCCACGACATAAGCCTCAACCCGTCTCCCCCCATCCCCTCCAATAGAGCAAGAGGCCCCCAGCCCGCAGCACCGCTCCCAAATATGGATAAAAATCAATTCCTCGCCCTGTAAACAAAAAACACACAACTAAACAACCCCTCTTCCCCCCCAACCCCACCCCAAGTCCACCGCCCCCCACCCTGCACCCCTGCGGGCCTAAGACCCCCCCCAACTTGCAGTGTGCCTGTCGCCCCGCTAACCCCATTCTACAAAAAGACCCCGGAGGAGGAAAGGGACCCGAACCCGCCCGCACCCCTCACGGGTCCTGGTAAAACACAGTATGCAAAAGAAGTAAGACCCAACTGTACAGTGCAAAAACGCAAAAGCAAGGACCAAAGGTCAGTCTAAGGGGACCCGTCACCTGCGGTGCCCCCAGAGGGCCCGGGCCGGCCACCCCCGTCCGGCAGCGAGTCCAGCCAGTCACTTGCGGCCACAGGAGTGTCAAAAAAGACTGTCCGCTCTCCATGCTCCACTCGAAGTTTCGCCGGGTAGAGCATCGAATACTTCAGGCCTAGCTCGCGGAGACGGCGCTTCACCCCCTGGAATCCCAGCCGCTGTTTCTGGACCAGTTGCGTGAAGTCCGGGTAAAAGTTGACGGTCGAGTTCTCGTAGCGGACCGGGCCACGGGTCCGTGAAGCCTGCAGAATAGCATCGCGGTCCCTGTAGTGGAACAGTTTAGCCACGATAGGCCTCGGGGGGGCCCCCGGCCGCGGCCGGCCGCCAGGAACCCGATGGGCCCGCTCCACAGCGAAGAATTTACTTAGGCCAACCGGGGACAGCTGCTGCAGGATAAGTTCCTCGACCACGAGGTCCACCGGGCGGCTGTCTGAGGACTCCGGTACCCCAATGATACGGATATTGTTGCGTCGGGCCCGTCCCTCGAAGTCCTCAAGCCGCCGGGCCATGTGGTCGTTGACCACTCTAATGTCCCCAAGCGCGGCCCGCAGATCCGACACCTCCGCACCCAGGGTGGAGGTCCGTGTATCAAGGGCCTGGACCTTCTCGTTGGTTTTAGAGAGGTCGGCCCGAATCAGGGTGACGTCGATCGCGACGGTGTCGATCTTACGGGCCAGGGCCTCATATTGCGTCGCGATAGTTTCCCTGATGCCCTCGATGGCGCCCATAATGTCCTGTAGGGAAGGTTCCGCAGCGACGGTCGTGCCTCCCCCCGCAGCATCCGGGGAGAGGCCAGCAGCGCCAGGGGACCCCCTGCCCTGGGTATAGCGGTCCATGTTGTTGCTCTGGACCGCTTCCCCGCGTAGTGAAGCCTTGGTCTTGCGCCCCTCCGGTCCCCCTTTGCCCGCCATGTGAGCGCCGTCACTCAATGGGACCTCCGATCAAGGGGTGCACGGGTGCCAGAGAAAGGACCACAAACTGTCGGTGTAGGGGTCGGAGGCGTCAGACCCGCCAGCAGCAGATGGAAGCAAACCTCGGGCAGAGGCCCAAGAGGCACCCCGCCACCTTGAGCACGCACGCCAGCTGATCTCCTGAAGGCCAAAATCGAAACCGAAAGTGCTGAATCGGTAACTGGCACCGCGCTGAGGCCGCTGTTGTTCAATTGCAGCCCGGCCCCACGGGTCACCTTCACCCCGGCCTCCTCCGTCGGGTGGGTCCCAAAAGTTCCGGCGACGATAACTCAGGATTCCCAGGTCCGATTAGAATTTTGAAAAGAGATATATAGTCAGCTGGTCTTCTTCTCTCAGATTCCATACACCAACTCAGGATAGTCTCAGGATTTATTCCGAGGAGCAGAAAGGGTCCGGGGAGCCCTGTGCTCACGCGACCATCTTGGATGCGCGCTAGGCTCCTCCCGAAAAGCATGTGTTTTTGTAGCTCTACAACAACACCCTGTGAAAGGTGAGAGCAGGGTTGTGTTGGAGTTGGCTGCGTGTGGTCGTCTCCAAAGGCGCAACCAGTGCGAAATGTCTGGGGTGGCTAGTTCTTTCAGCAATAGGCAGAGTGGGGATGTAGGAAGTCTAAAAAGGGGTGGAAATAAACAGAGCATCATTTACAAGCAAATGGTCTTTTGAAGACCTGTGAAGTACTCGGGTGTGGCTCTGTGTGTGCTATTTGGAAGCTGTCTCAGGGAGTCCAGGGCAATGGGTGTTGTGCACCTGGTAGTCTCTCTGCTAATCACGCCACGATGATGTTGCTCCTGCGCTGCAAAAAGAGCCGGGAAATCGTGAGAGAAAATGGCTCTCTTTAAAGGATTTCTTTCCTCCTACAACGCGACTCACCTGGCATGATGTCTCCACTTTTTAGCAGTGAGCAATGTGCATGGTCTCACTGTCTCACTACAGTCCAATAAAAAAAAAAACGGATTACCTTTGCGAGGCCCGAAAATAGAGCCCCATAGAGATCCGTTTCGAGGCCCCCAAATATAAACTGCCAGTGCTCAGACTCCCTCCCATCCAATTGAAGCTTTGGGTGCAGTGTTATGTTTGCGAAGTTGTAGATAACATTGTTAGGCTAATAATGGTAATTTTTCTGTGTGCTGTTTGGTTGGTAATATCATCCTAAGTATATAGATTACAATTTTTAAAATTATTATCTATAAAGTTGTTTGCGGTGGGTTACAGAGGGAGTGTTTGGGGTGGTGGGGTAAAATCACTAGACAATTTCTGAAAAAAATATTCCGAACATTTAATGGAAATAACATCACACAAAGGAAAAAGAAGAATTTTTAAAGTAAGGAGAAGGAGACGTCAATTTCAAATACAAGGAAAGAAAACATGATAAAGAAACAATATCTGTTACCCGGAGACAAAAACTATTTCAAGAAATTCGTCAGAGACTTTTTCGAACTAGAGTGATTCAGAATTTAATGAGAACATGCTGCAAATATAAAAAGAAAGTGCTGCAATTCAAACAGAAGCAGCGAATCGAAAGTATAGTGGATACTGCTTTTACTTTTAAACAGAAGTTATTCATTGTGATTTTGAAGAGCATCAAAGTATTAGATAAAGTAATCAAAGTGTTGAAAGAGAAAAGTAGAAGAAAAAGACTTGTGAACAGAATCGGCTTTTGCAAAATCTTAAGTGGACATTGGAAACATACTTCTAGTAGTGAGCCTTTTTTTAATGAGGAAAGTTACTTCCAGGAAAATAGTTTTCCATTTGCAGTTGATACTGGAGGTCGTTGCTACGAAGTTCAGGATGGTTGTCCCCTTCCAAAAGAGGAATTGGTTGGTAAAAGTGCAGAAGAGTTAATAGTTGAAGAAGTGGAAGGGAAACGTACACAAGCTACTGTGTGTAAGTGGGGTTGTAGCAGTATTTGTAGTCTTCAACAGGAATCTATTGCTATAATGCAAAATTTGCTACGAGAACATACACAGAAAAGTATTAAACAGAAGATTAAGTTGTTGCAAGGACTAGATCCATGTAATGTAAGAAAATATACTGAGAAACATGGGCATAGTGTAAAAGTGTTGTTCATCACTTCAGGATGTTAGCAGTACACCATTCAGAAATGCGAATGTTTGTAAGGAAACTGTACTATGTAAAAAGTCCTGCATTATGTTTAAGTGAACTGAATACAGCTCTTTTATATGGTTCTTTATCAGATGTTCAAAAAAAGTGTGATGATATTGAAATGCAATATTTTGGTTCAGAAGAGCAGTCAATAGAAAGTGAAAGTTTGACAATTACAGATGTTGAAGGAGATGGGAAAGTGATTAGCACTGATCAGTTTGAAGAAGAAATTGGAAGGTTTAGTGTAGTGTGCTCTGAAATACCAAACTATGTTTGTGTTTGTTGTCGACATAGTCATTATAAAAGTCAAACTAGGAATATTGATTTGCATTTGAAAAGTGAAAAGGAGAACAATAGTAAGTGGAAAGAATTTGAAACTTACTTGTTGGTGGAAGGTCGATTTGAGTTAGGTAGTGATCAACGTATATGTAAATATTGTTACAACAAATTAGAAGAGAACAAAATGCCTTTCTAGAGCAGTACATAATAACTTAGAATAAGTAGCTATTCCAGAGGAGCTGGCAGAATTGAATACATATGAGTTGGTTCTAATTCAATCTGTTCATCCTTTTAAAACTATAATTCGGATGGAGCCTAAAACAGGTAAACTGCCACCAGCAGACTTGCAAAGAGGGCTGAAAGGAAGAGTGGTGTACTTACCTTTGGATTTTAAGAAAAATATTGAAACTATTGCTGGAGAGAAAGAGGAAAATGAGGCAGTAGTCATTTTAGTAAATGGTGTACCAACAAAGAGTCGGAAAATATGGCAAGAATTTGTGGATGTTGATAAAGTTGAAAAGGCTACCTTATATCTTATAGAGAACAATATTTATTACAAAACTGTAAATGTGGATGAACAGGTAAAAAGTTTAGAAGATAAATGTGAAATTTCAAGTGGTGAAATAGAGAAAGTGGACAAGGCAAGGACTGAAGAGATTTATGAACATTACACAATATGTCCTTTGCATTCAAAAGAAGTAATAGGAAGCAGCATTGAGTTATTTCAAATGAAAAAAGCACAGGGAACTCCAATTAGTGTATGGGAGAAGAGCTTGGAAGCACGTTGTTTTCCACAGCTGTTTCCTACTGTAGAAGGTGGACGATATGATGACCAATTTGTACGTATTCAAGCTTCAGATTATCGGTCAACAAGATTATATTCTGAAGATCCTAGATTTCGACAGTGCATTCCATACATATTTCACCTTTTGTTTGAAAGTGATTTATCTTCTCTGTCGCATGCAGTTAACCACATACTTAAAACTGGAGTTCATCAATAACTTCTTTCTGCGAAAGAATTTTTGGAGAAATTTGAAAACAGATGAAAATTTAGAAACACAGTAAATCAATTTGATGGCATGTCAACGTGGAACAAATGAGTATTGGTATCGTCGTCATGGAGAACTCAAGTGTATGTTATGGAACTTAGGTACACCAACATGGTTTGTCACACTTAGCTGTGCAGAGTATGCATGGGAAAATTTGCTTGAGTTTCTAAGAGAAGTGAATCCCAATATTAAAAATGTTGAAATAAAGACTCCTGTTGAACTGTGTTCATTGGATCCTGTAAATGTGTGCAGATATTTTAATCATAGGTTTCAAGCTATGATGTCTTTTATCTGCAATAAAAAGAATCCACCTCTTGGAGAAGTTACCGATTTCTTTTGGAGAAAGGAGTACCAAGCAAGAGGTGCACCTCATATACATATGCTACTATGGGTCAAGGATGCACCTAAATTTGGAACTGATTCTGATGAAACTGTATTGTCTTTCATCGAACAGTATGTGACATGTGAGATTCCGAGAGAAGAAGGAGATAGAAGCTTGAGACAGCAAGTTTTACGTTTCCAAAGTCACCGTTGTGGAAAGTACTGCAGAAGAAAATACAAGTCTAAAGGAAAATTTTACACCAAATGTCGGTTTGGTTTTCCACGTCCAGTCATTTGTCAGGGAAGAGTAAATTCTTTTTTTTCTTCTGTATGGCACACAATAACCGGGAAATCTCCAAAGAATACCGACAACTTAAAAAGAACAGAAGTGTCAAAGTATATCAATGACTACAATCCAGTCATTTTAAAAATGTGGAATACGAACATGGACATCCAGTATGTTGCAGATAACTCAATTGATGTTGTCCGTTATTTTACATTGTACATAACAAAATCTGAAAAAACAGAGATGAAACAAATGTGGGAACAAATTGCCCAAGAGAAAAATTGTACAGCTTTACTTTGAAAATGCTTTCCCACCAAGAAATTGCATCCTATGAATGTTCAGACCACTTGTGCTTTTCAAGTTTATATTCAAAGTTTCGAGGAATCATTTGGGTAAGTTTAGGTCTTGCCTGCTCACGGAATAGAGTGTTGAAATCATTAGAAGACATTGAATACTTAGCAGCAAATGAACCAGACAGTACAGACATTCTTAAAATTAATATGTTGGACACATACTATCCAAAAAGGAGTCGACATCTGGAACAGCTATGTCTGTATGAAGTACTTCAACATTACAGCTTTAAAAGAAATGTTAAATAGAATTTAAAAGAAGGAAAATATGCAGTAGTTGGATGTCATGGTTGTTCAGTAAAACATGCAAAGGGTAATCTTATAAACCACAAGAAACTCAGTTGTGAAACTCCAGATAAGCAAGAATTTTACTATTTAGCACTTCTCCAACTCTTTAAACCATGGCTTAGCAAAAGTGAATTACTTGGAGACTTTGACTGCTATGAAGATTCTTTTAATGTATGTAAAGAGAGCATTGCATGTACAATTTTCCCTACCTATTTAAAAATGTTGAATGATGAAGTTGAACAGGAAAAGACTATTACAGCTAAAATAGCTAATGAAAGTTCTCAAGATAGTCAAAGTGGTGGTCAATGTAGTCAAGATCCTCTTGGACAACCAATACTGGAAAAGTAAGCAGCGATTGCTATGCAGGAAGTCAAAATTGCAATGCAACAAGCACACGAGGAAATTATTACATTGGAAAAGTTAGAAGAACAACTAAATGTTGAACAGAAAAAAATATATGTACACGTGAGAGAACAGATAGAACATTGTTTGTTGCATGAAAAAAAAGAATGTGTGTGTTCATCTTTTAAACCTCTTCTGATGTACATCAGTGGTCAAGCTGGGACAGGTAAAGGTTTTTTAATTAAAGTTTTGACCAGTTATCTTCAAACAACTACTGTTTCACATTTATGTTCGGTGGTAACAGCTCCAACTGGATTAGCTGCACACAATGTTAAAGGAGTTGCTCTGCATAGATTACTGATGTTACAAGTTGAGCATGATAGCAAATTACAATATCAGAAGTTGTCTGGAGAAGCTTCTTATGAAGTGTCAAGAGTGCTGAAGAAAATGAAACTATTAATTATTGATGAGATGAGCATGGTCTCAAACTTAATGTTTAATTTTGTACACTTAAGATTGCAGCAGGTATTAAAAACAGATTATGACGTTCTCTTTGGAGGAAAACATTTAATTGTATTTGGAGATCTGCTACAACTAACATCTGCAAAAGGAGAACCAGTGTTTATAACTCTTCTACATGAAGACACAAACAAATCTCTGTGAAGTATTGGAAATGTGAATCTGTGGTTAACTTTTGAATATATATGAACTCACTCAGAATATGTGACAAGCAAGAGATGAAGATTATGGAAATATTCCAAAAGATGTAAGAATTGGTGTTCTAAGCAAACATGGTAAAGAAGCTTTTCAAAGTCGTCTACTAAAGAACTTGTTTACGAATGAAAAGTCGTCTACTAAAGAACTTGTTCACAAATGAAAACACACCAGCAGAAGTAATTTACAAAAAAAGAAAGAAAAAAAGTTTATAGTTTGCTTAATGCCTACAGCGGAAGTGTGTTATACATTTAATAGAGAGCTTATGAAATTGGAAAATGAAGAAATAGTTCACATTGAAGCTATTGATAAAATCGAGCATCAAGGAATAACAATTCTTCTTTCAGAAAAACGACAGACTAAATTGGATTCTTTGGAAAAGTCTGTATCAAAAACTGCTGTCTTAGAATTTTTTTTAGAATTTTGTTTAGACTGTCGGGTAATTTTGATGCGTAATCTGAATGTAGAAGAAGGTTTAGTGAATGGAGCAATGGGGAAAGTTGTTGATTTTGTGAAATATCAAAATAGAAATGGAATTGAATTCTTGAAAGTTAAATTTGATCATATTGTGCATTGTGCTGTACGTTTTTTGCTTGTAAAAGACTTGTATGTTCGTAGAAAACAGTTTCCCTTCTGTTTAGCATATGCAATAACTATTCATAAATCTTAAGGTTTAAGTGTAGATAATGCTTTGATAAATATAGGAAGAACTGTGTTTAAAGGGAATGGTATATGTTGCATTATCTCGAGTTAGAACGTTGTCTGGTTTGTATTTAATTGATTTTGATGAGAAGAAGGTTAGTGCTGATGTTAATTGTGTAAGAGAATATAATCGTTTGAGAAGGCTGTATGCTCCAAGTTTAGGTGAATATCCTATTTATGAGAAACGTGTTGTGTGTTCAAAAATGCAAACATGGTGAAGAATCAACTATGGTTGGAAAGCAGAAACAAACTCAATAGAAAAGAAAAGATGTAAAGAAGCAGAAAATACAAACAAGGGATGATGTTGTCGGATTCCAATTAGAAAATGCTTCTGGTGTCAACTGCTATGGTAATGTTATTCTAAACGTTATATTTTATATTGAAGATGTTTATGGTGAAATTATGGAAAGTCAGGAAAAAAGATTATGTTCAGCACTTTATACTTTATTTCAAGAATTGAGAACTGATAGAAGTAAGATCCATTCTGCTTCTGGTATTCGCCAACTGTTGGATACATGTACTGAATCTTTACCGTTCAGTGTTAATATACAACAAGATGCACAAGAATTTCTGATGATTATGCTTGGAGTACTAGAAGATGAAGGAATTCAGATTGAGAGTTTATTTGGACTCAGTTACAAATGAGAACATAAATGTGAACAGTGTTTGTTAACTTGAAGCACTATAGTTGACAGAGAACGATTTCTATATTTGACAATACCTGACTGCAAAGCTGTACCATTTTCCAAATTACTAAAAGAAGCAGATGTAGGTCTAACATTTACCAGCACAGTAAGCCCAAAAGGAATTGCATTTCTGGATACTTGGATATATATTGAGGGAGATTAAATTCATTCAACATTATTCTGAAAAGAGACATCAACAAACAGTATCCTAAATGGGACAAGTTTCCATCCAAAATCGCTTATAGAGAGTATCCCATATGGAGAATTCGTGAGGATGAAAAGGAACTTCTCTAAAGAAAATGATGTGGAAGAGAAAATTGTGGAAACAACAGCAA
Source organism: Triturus cristatus (assembly GCF_964204655.1). Lineage (NCBI taxonomy): Eukaryota > Metazoa > Chordata > Amphibia > Caudata > Salamandridae > Triturus > Triturus cristatus. The sequence goes on from NC_140585.1 coordinate 623,595,817, forward strand.
GATTAAAATCTAGTGGTTACAAAGAAACAACACCGCGGAGAGGTAGACAAAACATTCGAAAGAAATCTCGAACAGAAACCTTGATCACAAAAAAGGAAAATCAAGCAGGAGATTTGGAAGATCAAGAAACACCTAGATGTATCATTACATACAGCAAAGAAAGTGGAATCATCATCAATAAGATTAAAAAATACTGGCATTTAATTGCAAATGACCCAGACATTGGTTCACTATTAGCATCAAGACCACTAATAACATACAGGAGAACAAAATCGATAAAAGATTTGGTTGTTAAGAGTCATTTCCAAGAAGAGATACAGATTGGCTCCAAGAACAGCAATGAGGCTTTGTTAAATGCAATACTTGCAAAGCGTGCAAAATCGGAGAGAATCGCAAAAATGTACAGGACTTTGAAGGAAAATCAATAGCGATTAACCAAAAAACCACTTGCACCACCAAATTTGTTATATACGTCATCAAGTGCAAATATGGCTTACAATATGTTGGAAGTACGATCTGCATGTTGAAATAGAAAGTACTTGAACATGTAAGAGCTGTAAAAAATAAGGACATGACGAATTCCATTGTGAAACACATGATAGCATGCCAAAACGGTGATTGGAAATCAATGAGTTTCTTTGGCATCCATACAATATTAAATAACCAGCGAGGTGGAGACAGAATCCGGAAACTTTGTCAAATGGAGTTAATGTATATAAATAGATAAAGAACAAAGACCCCGTTTGGGATTAACATTGACAAGAAGTTGTATGTACATTTAGAATAAAAAGGAAAAGAAATATTGGCACAATGGAATATCTGATACCAATAAAAGCAAGGATTTAAACAAACCTGTATAAAATGAAGTTACAAAGAAGAGACACATGACTAACTGGTTGTCTTAAAATTGATACTTTGGGCACTAATCCTAACAAAGAAAAATCCTAACCATGGAGTTACAAAATAACATGGGACAGATCTGATGTTGAAGCCGTAAGGACACACATTAATGGACATAAAAGAAAGGTGATGAAAAAATATACTCACTATGAGTTAAAATGAATACCAAAATATTACATTTGTAATTGTGGCTAGAGACACTATACAGCTTTGTAATAACATACACCATGAACAGTCTAAAAGCAAATGTATTAATGAAAATGAGCACTACATCACCCACACAATGCCACATTATAGGCTAATGTGAATTGTATAAATTGTGCTGGAAGAAAGACTCACCTACCATGATTAAGGCCTAGGAGGGCTGAAACGCGTTGGTGGATTTGATATATAAATACATTTCTGATAAATCAGATTTCTCAGAGTGCAGTGCATCTTTGCATGAAAATGTATTCCCAGGGCATGGATTCAGCCCATCACGCTAGCACCCGTTGGTGAGCGCGCAGCAGATTAGAATCCTATTGTGTAACTATATATATAAATTCAATGAAAAAAAATAGGTTTCAGGCCTGATATAGTTAGGAATTAGCATTTAAAAAAACCTTAGAAATTCACTGAAAAAACAATAGGTTTTAGGGGAGTTATAGTTAGCTGGACATTTCACTCGAACAAAACCGTTGAAATTCCTCCAATATAGTTAGTTGTACTAATTACGTCACGCGCACCCGCAATCCACTGCTGATGATGTCACATATTACATCATTCATGACATGGTCAGTGACATTACTGATGACATCTCAAATGACATCACTGATGACATCACCGATGACATCATCCAGTGAATGTGGTTTGGTTCGTTATTTAAATATGTATTATATATATATATATCAATTTGCATTGAAGAATGAGTGGATATATAAAGATAAATATCTGGATGGAGGATTTAGTAGCAGTGTGATTGACTGTTTACTTGACTAATTTATAGTGTCTCACTAAATATATTGGATAGTGACTAAACTGTGTGAATATCTGTATCACTTTGTCAGTTGTGTAAACTGCTGCACCAGTTGGTTACTAGCTACGTGAAAGTCTATATTATTTATTGCTTAGTTAACTGAGTATTTATATGGGAGAGTGAATGTGTGTGTGGTTTGGTGGGGGGTGTGTGACTGCCCAAAGATGTGTGAATAGTTGATTCAGTAGATATATGAAGTTAAAACTACATGTTATAACAGTTGTTTGGGTGAGTGAATATCGTTATGGGTGTGGCGATGAGCCAATATATGTCTCAATGGTACATGTCCAACAAACTAGGAAAATAAAAGCAAGTGTATGTGTCAGTTGTTGTATATAAATAAGTATACATAAGACTCAGTGATTGTATGAGTGACTGTATGGATAACTGTATACTTGTAATAGTGTTTTAATGACACACTAAGTATGAGTTATTATCTATATGAATAGATGAAGTGGTGTTTTTATAAGTGTATAGCTATGTAAAAGTAAGTATGATCCATTGTTTGCATAAGTGAGTAGGATGACTTCATAAGTGATTAGGATGTGTGCTGGTGTGTAATGTCGATGTAGGTGTATAAGTATATTTGATAGTGTTCTATTGATCATTGACAGCATGTATGAGTGAATCTATAGGTAAGTGATTAGATGTGTGTATAGGTCTAGCAATCACTGAGTGGGTGTTTAGAAACTTGTATTGGTGTGTCAATGGTTTTAAATCTGGCACTCTGTATTTTACAGTGAGTGATGAAAGGTTATATTAGTGTATGATGAGGTGTATCTGATTGTCACGTGGATGATGCCATCAGTGATGTCATCAGTGATGTCATTTGAGATGTCATCAGTGATGTCACTGACCATGTCATGAGTGATACAATATGTGACATCATCAGCAGTGGATTGCGGGCACGCGAGATGTAGTTAGTACAACTAACTATATCGGAGGAATTTCAATGGTTTTGTTCGAGTGAAATGTCCAGCTAACTATAACACCCCTAAAACCTATTGTTTTTTCAGTGAATTTCTAAGGTTTTTAAAATGCTAATTCCTAACTATATCAGGCCTGAAACCAATGTTTTTTTCAGTGAATTTCAAAGGTTTTGAAAATGCTACTTCCTAACTATATCAGGCCTGAAACCTATGGTTTTTCAGTGAATTTCAAAGTTTTTTTAAATGCTAATTCCTAACTATATCAGGCCTGAAACCTATGTTTTTTTCAGTGAATTTCAAAGGTTTTGTAAATGACAATTTTTTATGTATTAATTGTTATACTGTTTTTTTATACTGATTTACTACATTTTTTAAACTATTTATTTTTAGATATATTTTTTTATTACATTATAATTACATTATACATTACAATACAAAATGTACTTTCTCAGAATGAATTACTTTAGTTTAAATACTTTGTAAATAGGCAATAGGCTTATAAGTACAGTAGTTACAGTTGTTGCAATGGGCAACACAATTTCAAACACAATGCAACATTGAGCTCAATGTGAATTTCTAGTCAAATGCAATTAGTTAATTTATGGATTACTTTTCTAACCACAGGACTGGATCCTAGATTCAGTCCTTGGACATCTCCTGTAAACAGTTGAGTAAAAGCGTTTTAAAAGTTGACACTTAAACATTTTTTCACATAGAATCACCAATGTTATCCTATGGCAGAAAATTCACTTAGCAGGTAAGTAGTGTTTTCGTTACTTTTTCCTACTCAGTGGTGGATCCTGGATCCAGCACTGCCCAATCTCCTGTAAACAGTTGAAAGAATGTGTTTAAGTCATACAGACGATTTTTTAGGAATATTTTTAGTTTGTGAAAATAGACACTTAGAAACTTTTCTGGTGAAAACCACATAATGGATTCCTATGGAAGGAAATACAAGTTACTGGTAAGTACGCTTAGAATTACTTTTCAGAGTCAGTGCTGGGCTAAAAGATGCAGCCCTGGGTTCTCTCCTGATAACAGGTGAGGAAATCGGAATTCGTAGTTCGGCTGATTTTAGAGGAATATTTGTACATTTCAAAAATGGACACTTAGAAACTTTTCTGCTGAAAACCACACAATGGATTCCTATGGAAGGAAATACAAGTTACTGGTAAGTACACTTAAAATTACTTTTCAGGGTCAGTGCTGGTCTAAAAGATGCAGCCCCGGGTTCTCTCCTGATAACAGGTGAGTAAATCGGAATTTGGTCCTTGTGGGACCCCCTGAGCAGGCCTAGGGGGTCAAGGTGTTTCTACCCTGCCCCCTTGTCGCGTTTGGTGCCTTTTTTGGGGGGTTTTCTTGTGCCTCGGTTCTACCGAGACAAAAGATGGCTGCCAACACTTCCTGATTCAGAGTGTTGGCAGCCAATTAGCATTCAGCTCGTGCTCGGGAGGGTGCGGGGAGGGTGTGGGGAGGGTGCGCGGATCTTCCGAGGCATAGATATATCTATGTTTTTAACTCTAATTTTCTCAGGAACTACTGAACGGATTTACACCATTTAAGCAAAAGGCCCGAGTCTGAACTGAGGACTACCTCTTTGCCAAATTTGGTGTAATTCCGTGCAGCAGTTCGGGCTGTAGCTGCGTCAACAGGTCCTATGGGAAAATGCTTTGGGAAAATGCGTTTTGGGACCCCCCTTTTTTCTCGGTCCCCGCTTGACGAATCACCATGAAATTTTCAGGATAGGAGTGGACCGGAGATGGCCAAAAGTTTGGAAAATTTCGCGAAGATTCGTCAATCGGTGCCAACGTTATTCCAAAAAGAATGTTGCGGATTTCCTATGAAAATAGGTCCTAACTATATCTACCTACTGGCGACCGCCAGTAGGTAATATATATATATTTATATATATATATATCGAAGCAACTCGTAACTCTTTCCCTTTAGGGAATCACAGGCGCAGACCTCTTATGATACAAACAGTATTTTTTATTTATTTCCCATTCATGATGTCCAGACGCGTTTCGGCCGTCCAAGTGAAGAACCAGGCTTTTAAAGCCCAGCGGCGCAGGGTACGCCTGAAATCTTCTGAGTTCGCCTTACAAATTACAGAGACACAGAACACTCTGTCTGGCATGGGAACTTCAATTTATTAGCTGCAGCTAAGTACAGTTGTCCTAGAAGTACATCGGTGGTAGGTTCTCAGGAGACTGCCACTTCAATTTGTGGCTCACAGTCTTTTGTGGCGCTTGAATCCCCTAAAGCGACAATCCCCACAAGGTGCAATAAAAATACAAATCATCCACAAGAAAACATTCTTTGTACAAGATACAGGATAATGGGTAATAGAAATTCCTTCCCTAAGGTCGTGTTCTCTACCCGACCCTATAGGTCAGGTGGCATGGCCATTCCTAGGTTGAATTAATTTACGACAGGACGTGTTTGCGTGTTGAAGATGGTGATTCGTAAAACAACTGGAGAGGCCGAGAACGGTCACCAAGGGTCAATAGATGGTTATCTGGGGGATTAGTTGCTTCGAGCCGGGTCTCAGAATGGACTTAGCTCGGGGAAACAGGAAAGGTCGTGTAATATGTGCAACAGTATAGAACATGAAAGAAACGCTATGAATGTTGAAGGGGCCTGAGTGAGGGCAACAGCGTGGTGGTGTTACAAGCAAAGACGGGCCATATTTTGAATTTCCTCAGATCCTCCTTTTGCCATTACTCAGGCAAAGAAACCAGAGGCTGGTGTTAATCTGAATCAACTTTAATGGCCATGAAATCTACAAGCTGTTGCTGCAGCATTATCTTTGTGTTTGCTGCTTTCTGTGATACCGGATTTGGAACACACAGGGTGGCGCAGAGTCCGCATATAGCTGGACCACATTGTAGACAAAGGCAACATGAGAAGAGAATAGCCAAAGTCGCTCCGACAAAGGTAAGAATATTCCATCCCCATGTAAACAGTAGTCCCCCAAACCATCCCATCAGAGACCAATTCCCTTCATCCTGGTGAACGGACTCAGTGATCTTATGTAGCTTAGAGATGGCTTGGTATACTGTAGGGGCGTTGTCTGGAATAAAAATGCAGCAGCTAGATCCGATCAATCTACATACGCCCCCACGGTCAGCAAGGATGATATCTAATACCATCCTATTCTGAAGCGTGACAAGGCGGTCAGCAGCGAGTTCGGCAGTGATGTTACTCAAAGCTCCAGCTGTTTCATTGACAGTGGCTTCTACAACTCAAATTAGTTGTCTTATGTCTCTACTGTTGGCTATTGAGCCCCAGAATGGAATGAGTCCTTTCAAGACATCCCCGACTTCTTGTCCTGACGTATCCTGGCCAGACGCCACCCCTCTTTTCTGTAAATGATGCTTGGCAACTGCTATATATGTAGGGGGCAACAACCAAGCGATGTAACAAGTGCCTCTCCAATTACCTGGTAGAGAAGTGTAAGCCTTATTTCCACACACGAAGTATGTGTTACGTGAGGGAACCATGCGAGGCCAATCTGTCCCATTTAAGGTCACAATATGTTGGCAATTGCTTGTACCTTTATATTCTAACCCTCCTTTCCTAATACAGAATGGTGCTTGTCCAGGTACCACTAGAAAAGTTTGCCCTTTTTCGAGAGGTTCTATTAGAGGGCAGAAAATACAAATCCGGAGATTTGGTTTGGCGATCTGCATATTCTGACTTCTCACTATCCGTCCCATATATCCTTTTTCTGTCTCGCCAACATAAATGGTATAGATGTACTCCCAAGCTCCTTACTTCTCGTGTATCCCCATCTTCAGAAAAGACCCAACTGGTGCTCAATTCCCACCATGCACTACAAGAGCCATTAAATGAAAAAGGAAGGGTAATGTATGGCATTCCAGTATTCACTGAACTTGGCAGAAGACCACAAACCCAACAGTTCATCGCATTAGTGGCCAATTGATGTTGGTGTAGCATGGAAACAAATGTGTTGTTGCGGAATTCACTCCTTCTTGACTCAACATGAGGTGGTAGAGTGCCATGTGTATGCATTTCAACCGTACCTTTGGGAGTAGGCTGTGTAAAAATTACGTGTAGTCCCCATCCTATACAAAACAATATAATTCATATCAAAATCAATATTATTAAAACCACTATAAAACGATTATGCAATAATTTACAATGCTTCGTGCTCATTGTTTGTATTTTGTCCATTCCCTTGTTAACAGACATTTCCAGCTCTAAATATTGCCCGTGACGGGAGGTTGCTTCACTCAGCTGTGATTGTCTGTAGTTCTTTATACTTTCCTACAAGTCCCACAGGCCTAGAGCCACATTTGGGTCACAATTCTGAGACTTACGATCACGGCCCTGCAATCATGTGGAAATCGGGATAAAGACAAAAATCAATGAAGCACTATTGAGGTATTTTGTTCAGTCTGGGCCTCAAATCGTACCTCTGGGAACCAGGTACAGTTTGTTCTTGGAAAAGGAGATGTGGTTTAGTAGTGTCCAATTTCATTGCCGGTGGTATAGCTGCCTGGAGGGCCTTGTCGTCGTCTTGTCTGCTCCGGCAAAGTCTAGGCGTGCATCACTGAATAGTCCAAATTTTGGTGTTCTTCCGGATTCAGAGTCACTAATTTGTTGATGAACCCATTGATCATAAGGCAATGGTAGGGGCACTTTCTTGCAATGTACCCCATGTACTCAGTTCTTTTTGCCGACCACCTTTACTGCAGTACGCGTCGTCAGGAGCACCTGACGGGGTTCTCTCCAGCGAGGTTCCAAGTTCTTTGACCTCTGGAAGTTTTTGACACAGACCAAGTCTCCCGGCCGTATGGTGTGACCAGGATCCGTTGAAGCCTGGGGCAAAGTATCTTGTACCTGTTGATAAAGGACACGTAACTTAGTGGTTAGATCATGTAAATAGTCAATCAATAATGGATGTTCTATCTCGGAGTATTTCTTTGGCCTTGGGACTCCCCAAACATTTGCAGGGCGTCCAAAGACAACCTCATAAGGACTAAGTCCCATACGGGAATGGGTGGTTGTTCTGGTGGATAAGAGAGCCAAGGGCAAGGCATCAGGCCAGGCAAGACCCGTGCTGGCTTGTATTTTCGCCAGCTTAAGCTTAAGGGTGCCATTATAGCATTCCACCAAACCTGTTGACTGAGGATGGTTTGCTGCGTGGAATTTTTGTTGAATGCCAAGGCCTGCACATACTTTCTGCATGATCTGACCCACAAACTCACTTCCGTTGTCACTCCAAATAATTCTTGGTAACCCAAATCTTGGCAGAAACTCCTTCAAAAGGACTTTTGCCGTGGATAGAGCAGTATTATCTTTCAGGGGATAGGCCTCTACCCATCGGGAGAAGGCACATACCACAACAAGAACGTACTTCAGATTGTTACATCGTTCCATGTGGATGTAATCTATTTGTAAAACCTCAAAAGGGTAAGTTGGGGGAGCAAAGTGTCCTGCTGGTGTTGGTGTTCCCTTCCCCGGGTTATGCATCAAGCATACAATACAATGCTTAACCAGATTGTCTGCACATTTAGGGATCCCCACATTCTTCCATACCGGAGCCAGAAGCTTGCATATACCTTTAGCGCTAATATGGGCTGGACCATGTGCCATGGTAACTACTGGGAGTACATAAGCATCTGGTAACAACCAGCGTTGATGTTCTGACAAGTCTGTCCAGCACCCTGTCACATCCAATCGTCCTATACTTTCTTTCCACGTACTCAATTCTTTCTCTGTGGCCTCTGCCTGAATCATTTTCACACTGTCCTCAGTATTCTCACACATCCCTCCTTGTGTAACCCATCTAGCAGAGCCCACAACATACATGCGGCTTGTAGTGTCTCTAGCTGTCTCTTTTGCTATGTGATCTGCGAAAGCATTTCCTTGACCTACATCATCAATGATCTTCTTATGCGCGCTACACTTCACAATCGCTATCTGAGTGGGCAAGGTGAGCGATTCAAGGAGGTCATTTACCAATTGGCCATGCTGTATCTTAGTGCCATGGGATGTGAGGAACCCTCTTTCCTTCCACAGGCTGCCAAAACTATGGGCCACTCCAAACGCATACTGACTATCAGTATACACATTTACCCTTTTTCCTTCAGCCAACACACAAGCTCTATTCAGTGCTATCAATTCAGCTGCCTGGGCTGAGTTATGTATAATACGCGCTGTTTCTACAACAGTGTATAAGGTAGTGACTGCATAGGCTGAGGTCGTTTCACCATTAGGAATCTTAAAACAAGAACCGTCCACCCATAAGGTCCCATCCGAGTCCGGGAGTGGAGTATCCTTTAAATCAACTCTGCCTTTTGTCTCTTCCTCCGTGCGGAGGAAGCAGTCGTGTTGCTCCTGAGTGTCATTTTCTACTGGAATTGGCAGCAATGTTGCCAGGTTCAAGGTATTACATCGCTTAATGTGTATGTGGCTAGCCAAGAGTGTCAATTCGTAACCCGAAAGGCAGGCACTCGTGAGGTGTTGAGTCTTTGTTCTATTTAGGAGGGTATCTACAGCATGCGGTACCATGACCATAAGGGTATTGTCTAATACCAATCCAGCAGATTGGCGAATGGAAACTGCCGCTGCTGCTGTAGCCCTCAAACAGCTAGGTAATGCCTTGGCCACTGGATCTAACGTGGCCGAAAAATAGGCACTGGGGCGTTGCTTGTCCCCAAATTGTTGCTTTAACACTGATGACGCGCAACCTTCTCATGAACATAGAGTGTGAAAGGATTACTGTAATCAGGAGTACCTAACACAGGGGCAGAGCACAAGGCAGTGCGCAAATCAGTGAAACTTTTCTGACATTCCGCAGTCCATGGAAGTGGGTGTGGTGTATCTTTAAGAGTAAGTGCCAACAAGGGCTTTGCCAGGAGGGAAAAATTGGGGATCCATTGTCTACAATAAGAGGTAATACCTAAAAAGGCACGCACCTCTCTTTGCGTCATGGAATAGGCATTTGGGCAATTGCTTGGATACGTTCTGGGGTCAATCGCCGTCCCTCCTTTGACAAGAGATGACCTAGGTAGGTAACCTCTTGGCAACAATATTGCAATTTTGATGGTGAAACTTTGTGGTTGTGGTCAGATAAGTGGCATAGCAGTGACATGGTAGCCTTTTTACAAGTGTCTTCAGAATCTGCTGCCACCAACAGGTCATCCACATATTGAATGAGAGTGGCCCCTTGTGGTAAACACAAAGTATCGAGCTGTGATTTCAATGCTTGACTATAAATGGAGGGGCTCTCGCAACAGCCTTGAGGAGCTCGCTTGAACCGGAAGCTTCGGCCTGCCAAGGAGAACCCCAAAAATATCTCTACTTTCCTCAGCAATGGGAATGCTGAAGAAAGCATTTTTGAGGTCAATGACGGAAAACCAGGAAGCTGAGGCTGGTATCATCGTCAGCAGGGCATTAATATCCGGGACAACAGGGAATTGAGGTATCACAATCTTGTTGACCTCTCTGACACAAAACGGTAGACAGGTGGCTGAGAAGGGTTGGTTCGTTTAAAAACAGGCAGAACGGGGCTATTACATACATTTCCCCTAGTCTCTTTAACCACATCGTTTTGTACCAAATCATGAACTATAGTCAAAAGAGCTTTCTCGCCGTCACTGGAAATTTTATACTGTGGAATGCGAGGAAATTTAGTATTAGGCTTGAGTGTTACAATGTAGGGAGGAGTCCGCAGGAGGCCCACATCATTGGGGCCGGTGGCCCAGAGGGTGGCTGGAAGAGATTGTAATTCAGGGGGAAGCTGATCTTTAGACAAGTACATCGGTGAGGCCAATTTCTTACCTAAGGTAAGACGTACACCAGAAGGGGAACAGTGTAATGTTGCATACAATCTCTTCAATAAATCTAAGCCCAACAAATTTTCACCACAACCAGTCGTTAAAAGGAGCGGGGCCTCCAATTTGTAAGGACCTATTGAAATGGGCAAAGGGCATGAAACTGGGCTTTGAACTGGGGCGCCAGAAAAACCTACAGAAACATTTGTACAGTCAGACAAAGGTGCCCCAGGGAGTTTAGAGTGAATCATAGAGCTCTTTGTTGCACCAGTGTCTAATAGGAATGGCTCTGTAACACCTAGTGCTTCCACATCAACATAAGGCCCACTCTGGTCCACTGGAACTGATACTACTCCCTTACTTTGTCCATGGCTGTCCTAGTTAGGTTGGGAATTCTGACTCTCATCCTCAGTATAGTAATCACTGTTGTAATAGTTGGTAGACTGAACATTTTGCTGATCAAAATAATTTGTGGAGTTTCCAGGGGGCATGGAACGTTGGTTATTAGGTGGCGTACCTCGTCCTCTACCTCTTGGTGCTGACTGATAACCATTCTGGCCTCGTGACGCGGGAATACCGCTCGTGCGCTGTAACAAAACCGGACAATTATACTTTAAATGGCCTTCTTCTTTACAGTAAGCGCACTGATTTTGGCCCAGTGGGGGTCGGGGAACGAAAGGCCCAGCCCTCTGCGACTGTCTCTGGTATGGTGGAGACGGCTGATATTCACGTTGGGCAGGGCAGGGAGGATAAGCCTGTTGCAAAAGAACTTTTGTTTTCAACTCTTTGGTCTTTTTATCAAGTTTCTCTCTTTCTTCTTTATCCCTATTTTCATAATACTGGGCAGTAGCCAATATCTGGGCCGAAGAGGAGACCGCCCACACGCTTTCGGAATTCTTCAACTTATTAGATATTTCCAGAACCAAATTAGACACAAATTTGTCTACAAACAATCGTTGGCCACCTTCCGTGCTCATATCCTGACCACTATGATCGATGAACGTCTCCTCGAAACGAGTGAAGAAATCAGAGATGTTTTCATCCGCCTTCTGCTTACAAGCTGCTAAATTATCCCAATTAACTCGCAGAGGGGGCATCATAGTCTTCAGTAAGGTAATGATCCTAGCTTGGAGTTCTGTAATTAGAGGTTCAGGTTTGGCACCACCCACTTGGAGTCTGTCCGCGGCGAGTATGGCAGCCCAAACACCCCCCAGTTCCCCTACATGGTCCTCCTTCCGAATCCTAGCCCATAACGGTTGTGGGACCACATTACCCATTAGCATGTCTATATCGGGCAAATTCATGATACATGCATCGACAGTTTGAGACAACTCTTTGTAGTACCCTGCAGGATTTTTACGGGGGTCCGGTAACGACTGTTTAAGGGCCAATACCTCAGATCGCTTACACGGAACATGTACCCACACGCGTTGAAATTGAGCAGGTATAAGAGGATTAGCACCCTGGGCTGCAACCTCCTCTCTCCACATTGGGGGAACCTCTCTCATGGGATAGTGCTTTAATTTTCGCCTGACGGAGGAATCGCTTTTCGGCAACGACCGGCAGGCAAGCATCGTTCTAAAAGTGACAAGCGTTCCTACCGCGTCCTCGACCTCTGCGCCCACAATCAGTCCTCTATCAAACTGTACATCGAGCAGGCCCTGAGGGGCTCATCCCAAACCCATATCCTCCACTCTTGACTTAAAATTTCACACATAGCATCAAAAACATATCTCTGCGTTGGTGCCTTCCAATGCCGAAAGGTGACCATAATATCTTGCACACTATGCTGGGGGCCATTTGTGAACCACCTTCGGGCTTGAAGGTTTAGCACTTCCCGTTCCTCCGGACCTGGTAACTGACTACGAGTTTGTCTACGAGGAGGAACTGGGGTCATTTGAAATGTCCCGAAGAGAGGGGACAAAAGGCCAGAAACGGTATCGATCATTCGCCTCCGAGCGGAGGGAGAATTCGTCATTAGAACAGGAGACAGAATATTAGGCGGAGCAGAAGAGGAAGTAATATTTACAGAGGGAGCCGAAGGTAAGGGAGAGCTCGGCAATGCCGGAGAAGACTGTGGTGGGGGTGCAGGAACCGGTTGGGGAGCGACAGGTGGGACAAAAGGCGGAACAGGTGGGGCAGGTGCTAACAATAAAGGTGCATTCGCTCCGGGGGCAGGCGGTAATCCAAAAGGTACATTAGCTCCCTGCGCATAGGGCGGGGGTAATCTCAGCAGATCGGACATTAAAGGATCCTTCTCAGGGTCCACATTTTTCTCCTTAGGGGAAGTTGACAACACTGGATAACATTTATCTACCGCCATACGATGTTGCCTATCTGAGACCTCAATCGCATGATCAGTTTAGTTATTTTTAAACTGTTGCGCAGCTTTCAAAATAGACATATCCCTCCTATCCCTTTTTGCTTGTTTTATTTCTTTCTGTTTGGCCTCCTTCCGCCATAGGCGAAAAGAGTCAAACATAGCCGGCCGGGCTTTTCGCTTAAACAAAGTGTTCTCCAAATTATCTAAAATGTTGAGCTCATAACTGCCGTTCTGCGGCCATCTTAAAACACCATCTTTTCTAGTATAGCGAACCCACGCCTCATTAAAAGCTATGGGGCCAATACCATGTTTAGAATATACTTCATGAGTGGGAGTTCCGGCCGGAGGAATTGGACAAGAATCCTCCTGTCGGGAAGCCCTATCGCGATTACAACCAAACCAATTTCCAAATTTACTGAAACCAGGCATTGCTGCAACACTAGTTTCTGTACAAACTTAAAGGGGTTTAAATAGTCACTTTATCGTACACAAACTGCACTCACCCCTCGGTTTCGGCTTTTGCAAAAGGCGAACAAAACAAAGACAAAGGAGTGGCCACTATACTTAAGTTATCCAGATGTGTCCGTACGCCAACAGAGGTCCGTCTGATGTCTCGCGATACAAATAACCAAAGGGAGCCAAAGCGTGGCCGCAGTCAGGGCAGCAGGTCTTTTCAGCCGTTGGGACGGAGAAGCCACACGGTAAAAAACCTTCGGTCCACTTACGACATGCAGGGGTCGATCACGTGGTGCGCGTCCTCCGGAATTTCCTTGCGGGGCTCCTCACAATCCTCGGGCTGGACCCACGACCTCTGAAGCGGTCTCACAGAGGGCACCAAATTGAAGAACCAGGCTTTTAAAGCCCAGCGGCGCAGGGTACGCCTGAAATCTTCTGAGTTCGCCTTCCAAATTACAGAGACACGGAACACTCTGTCTGGCATAGGAACTTCAATTTATTAGCTGCAGCTAAGTACAGTTGTCCTAGAAGTACATCGGTGGTAGGTTCTCAGGAGACTGCCACTTCAATTTGTGGCTCACAGTCTTTTGTGGCGCTTGAATCCCCTAAAGCAACAATCCCCACAAGGTGCAATAAAAATACAAATCATCCACAAGAAAACATTCTTTGTACAAGATACAGGATAATGGGTAATAGAAATTCCTTCCCTAAGGTCGTGTTCTCTACCCGACCCTATAGGTCAGGTGGCATAGCCATTCCTAGGTTGAATTAATTTACAACAGGACGTATTTGCGTGTTGAAGATGGTGATTCGTAAAACAACTGGAGAGGCCGAGAACGGCCACCAAGGGTCAATAGATGGTTATCTGGGGGATTAGTTGCTTCGAGCCGGGTCTCAGAATGGACTTAGCTCGGGGAAACAGGAAAGGTCGTGTAATATGTGCAACAGTATAGAACGTGAAAGATACGCTATGAATGTTGAAGGGGCCTGAGTGAGGGCAACAGCGTGGTGGTGTTACAAGCAAAGACGGGCCATATTTTGAATTTCCTCACAAGCAGCCTTGATCACCTGACTACGCGCTTTGACAAGCCCGTTTTTTAAAGTGCAAGTCCTGATTGGATTTCAAACAGACATAGAAAACATACTAGTCAGCATACAAAATGCAATAATAGAAAATGTTAACTATTTGCATTGATAAACGGTACATATTTGTTTTTGCTAATGCACAACCAATATCTAATTATATATGTCAAAATTAAAGGCCTAAATGCCTATACATATATAATAAATATTTCTAAACATATCCCTTTACTAATTTTTTTAACTGACAATTTTTTCCACATCGTCTTACTATTCCTATTGTGCTCACCTTACCGTGTTATAAAAAGAAAAGAAAAACTTAACTATCTACACTTCAAAGGTAGTCCATCACTATACCAAAATATCTAATATATTAAAGTGCATAAGTGCAACAGTACTTGGTGGACATAAAGTGACTCGTGCCTAGAATTGCAAATAGGGCAATCATTCAGAGCTAAGGCAAAAGATAAAAACCAAAGGAAATGATGGACGGAGTGTTGAACATTGCAAGCACTCACCCCCAGTCAACTGATCTGGGTTTAATCCATCAACGTTCTTTAGCCCACTCTGCCACCCCAGTTCAGACATGGCCATATGCAAATCAGTCTGACCCTGTACGTCATGGGAACAGTCCAGCCCGAACTGCCAAACCATGTCTTCCCTGGACCAGAAACAAGCTTCCTAGGACCGGTTTCTGGCATTTCAGCCGTCTTCAGCCAGGCTTGCTTGAATCCAGTGGCAAAGTGAGCAAGGGACTCACGTCTGAGCATACCCTGCCAACTTATGGCGAACAAAGCAAAAACCAAAGGAAATGATGGACGGAGTGTTGAACATTGCAAGCACTCACCCCCAGTCAACTGATCTGGGTTTAATCCATCACCGTTCTTTAGCCCACTCTGCCACCCCAGTTCAGACATGGCCATATGCAAATCAGTCTGACCCTGTACCTCATGGGAACAGTCCAGCCCGAACTGCCAAACCATGTCTTCCCTGGACCGGAAACAAGCTTCCTAGGACCGGTTTCTGGCATTTCAGCCGTCTTCACCCAGGCTTGCTTGAATCCAGTGGCAAAGTGAGCAAGGGACTCACGTCTGAGCATACCCTGCCAACTTATGGCGAACAAAGCAAAAACCAAAGGAAATGATGGACGGAGTGTTGAACATTGCAAGCACTCACCCCCATGCAACTGATCTGGGTTTAACCCATCAACGTTCTTTAGCCCACTCTGCCACCCCAGTTCAGACATGGCCACATGCAAATCAGTCTGACCCTGTACCTCATGGGAACAGTCCAGCCCGAACTGCCAAACCATGTCTTCCCTGGACCGGAAACAAGCTTCCTAGGACCGGTTTCTGACATTTCGGCCATCTTCAGCCAGGCTTGCTTGAATCCAGTGGCAAAGTGAGCAAGGGACTCACGTCTGAGCATACCCTGCCAACTTATGGCGAACAAAGCAAAAACCAAAGGAAATGATGGACGGAGTGTTGAACATTGCAAGCACTCACCCCCAGTCAACTGATCTGGGTTTAATCCATCAACATTCTTTAGCCCACTCTGCCACCCCAGTTCAGACATGGCCACATGCAAATCAGTCTGACCCTGTACCTCATGGGAACAGTCCAGCCCGAACTGCCAAACCATGTCTTCCCTGGACCGGAAACAAGCTTCCTAGGACCGGAAATGCCAGAAACCGGTCCTAGGAAGCTTGTTTCCGGTCCAGGGAAGACATGTCTTGGCAGTTCGGGCTGGACTGTTCCCATGAGGCACAGGGTCAGACTGATTTGCATATGGCCATGTCTGAACTGGGGTGGCAGAGTGGGCTAAAGAACGGTGATGGATTAAACCCAGATCAGTTGACTGGGGGTGAGTGCTTGCAATGTTCAACACTCCGTCCATCATTTCCTTTGGTTTTTGCTTTGTTCGCCATAAGTTGGCAGGGTATGCTCAGACGTGAGTCCCTTGCTCACTTTGCCACTGGATTCAAGCAAGCCTGGCTGAAGAAGGCTGAAATGCCAGAAACCGGTCCTAGGAAGCTTGTTTCCGGTCCAGGGAAGACATGGCTTGGCAGTTCGGGCTGGACTGTTCCCATGAGGCACAGGGTCAGACTGATTTGCATATGGCCATGTCTGAACTGGGGTGGCAGAGTGGGCTAAAGAACGGTGATGGATTAAACCCAGATCAGTTGACTGGGGGTGAGTGCTTGCAATGTTCAACACTCCGTCCATCATTTCCTTTGGTTTTTTCTAAGGCAAAAGATGCCATGATTCATGAAAGACACATATTCAATTAACAGTGGCTGTCCATATTTGATACTTTTAAATTTGTAATTCCAATGTTGACTTCATAACATTTGCGTGCTAAATAAGCCGAGGTTAAAATACAGTAAAAAACTTTCAAAATACTAGACAGTGCAGGACATGTGACATATTTAAAATGGTCAGTAAAAAGACCCTAGGTATATAAAAGAGCTACCCTACAATATCCTTAAAACCAATCATAAAAGATAATACTAAAATGTCACAGGCTTACATGTACAAATGTATCGTTCTTGTGGAGAAATTAACCTAACAGCTATTTTACATTCCAATACAGTTTGAGCAAACCATAGAAAGGTATGGAGATCCTCCGTAGCATTAAGACCCCCCCTGCCATTTGGAATCAAACTCTAAAATATACTCAGTTTCCAAACGGCGTAGAATAGCCTCTCTATTGCCACCTCTTCGCTTCTGGGGAACTGATTCGATGACATAATATCGGAGGCATTTGGGGTCACTATTGTTCACTTTTTCAAAATGCCCGGCTACAGGATAATTATGATCTTTATTATTAATAGCTCTTATGTGTTGCAGAATACGTTTGTGGACTGCCAGCTTGGTACTTCCTACATATTTCAAAAGGCAATCACATTCCAAGACATATACACAGTAATCCATTTTACAAGTAAGGTGTTGTTTGATTTCCCTTTTGGCATCTGAGAATGCTGTGCGGTGTATCTTTGTGTTTATACCAAACTGGCAGGCCTTGCAAGTTGAGCATTTAAAAAAGCCTTTTCTTGTTGGTAGCCATGTTTGCTTTTTAAAGCTCTCTTGGCTATTATCAGTTAGCATGTTTCCCATACTTCTTGATTTGCGGAAGGTGATTAATGGGTTTGAGGGCATAAGGCAACCAATCACTGGATCTTCCCGTATGAAGTGCCAATTTCTTCTCATAATGCTCCTCAGTTCTTTTTCCTGCTTGGAGTATGTTAAGATAAGACGTACAGGCTCACTCCTAGGATCTAAAACCTATTTTTTTCTATATTCCCGAAGTTCCTCCCTAGGTTTTAGCTGGGACTTTTTCATAGCAGCCGCCACTACTTTGTAACTATACCCTCTGGATAGAAACCTTTTCATACTTTCTTTCTGTTTTTGTTCCGCATCCTCAGGATTACTACATATACGCCGGATGCGGAGCATCTCCCCATAGGGTATACTCCTTATTAAGTGCGAGGGATGTGCACTGGTGGCATGGAGTAGCGTATTACCTGCCGTAGGTTTTCTAAAAAGGGTAGTAGTTAAAATGTTATTAGATACTGAGACCTGTACATCTAAAAATGTCACTAAGTCCTTATATATATAGTATATTTATATAAACAACCAAAAACGCCATAGAGTTTAGAAATGGAAAGCACACAAAGAACTTCAAAGCAGCAATGATTTATTGTAAAGACTCCCCCCCCTTTGCACTGACAGACGCGTTTGGCCGACTGGTTTTTTCAATGTCAGTTTTTTTTGTGCTCCATGGAGGCATTTAAACTATGCATGCATCACATGATTCATAATAATAGTCAAAGACGGACTTAGGCAACATCGTTAAAAAATACATGGCGGCCATCTTATAGTGACTTATTTACAAGTGCTGTCCCTGTGTAACAAACTGAAATAAAGTGCGATAGTGCACAATTTTAAAACAAGATTGCACCATTCATTCATTAAGTACAATCATGAAAAGAGGGAAAAAATATTTGCAAATTTCATATATGAATTTATATACAATATATACATCCTATATGCCTGAACACACATATCTCAACGTAAATCTTAGGCCGATACAAATGATTCCAGAACAATGTGGATAAATATCCAATTCATATGAGTTTGTATCACCAGTGTGTTACCCCCTAGTTTAGTTTATTAAGCCCTGAATGGGCATTGGAACAGCTAGTGAGAGAAATTTCATATGGCTGTAAATGACATTCATGTAGTTCTTATTAATACCCATTATTCTAACGTGTCATTAAAGGTGAACCCAAAGCTCCGCATCATTGTTCAACCCTACTGGGTCCTTCGTTTGGAGATTAATTATATAAGTTGATTCCAAAATACGAAGCTTGCGCACCCTATCCACCCCTTTTAGATTTATCCACTTGGTCAATGCAGTGGAATTTCAACAGAACACCGTCGCTCTGGTGGAATTGTTTAAAATGACGAGCAAAGGGATATGCGAGATCCTTGTTTGTAATAGCCCGCATGTGTTCAAGAATGCGTTTCTTTGTAGGGTGTATCGTGCTCCCAATATAACGTTTGGGGCACGGACAGGTTAGGCAGTAGGCAGTGAAGTCAGAGTTGCAATTAAGAAGCAATTTGATCTTACGGATCGGTCTAGGGTCGCCTGGTCTGCTTTGGTAAGTTGTCACTTTTTCACTAAATTTGCAGGTCTTGCAGCGTTTGCAGGGAAAGAAACCTGAGATACCTATTCGGTTCTTGACTCTGGGGACAGGATCACAATGACTATGAATTAAATAGTCCCCTACCAACATGCTGCGTTTGTATGTAATCTGTGGGCGAGACGATGGTTTCTTTTTCAGGATGTTTTCAGTTTGTAAGATGTGCCAGTTCTTTTTGAAGATCTGCACAATCTGACTAGAATCCTCATTAAAACTGGTAATCATCCTGAACGGGCCATTATCTTCAGATTTCGCAGATTCCTTAGTTACTAGTAGATCTTTTCTATTTATATTTTTGATTTTGGTTTCTGCTGAGGTCAGGTCTGAGTTGGTGTATCCTCTCTCCTTAAACCTCTTGGTGGCCTCAGTTTTGACCTGTTCGTATTCTTGAGTTTTAGAACAATTACGTTTAAGGCGCAGAAGTTCACCAAATGGTATATTTTTGATGACACTCCTTGGGTGATGGCTACCCGCATGCAAAACCGTATTGACTGCTGTGGGCTTTCTAAACAATCTGGTAGTAAGTATATCTTCATCAATGTAGACCTCAAGATCTAAGTAGGTGACTGAAGTGTTACTACCTTCACCTGTGAACCTAAGATTTAGTTCATTATTGGTTAGAGAGGCTACAAACTCCTCAGCCGAGGAGTGGCTGCCGCGCCAGACTAAGAAAAGGCCATCTATGTATCTTGCCCATAAAATGGTTTCTTCAATCCAATGGTCATTGGGTTCCCCCCAGGCCACGTGCTTCTCCCACCAGCCCACAAAAAGATTTGCATAGCTGAGAGCGAAGCATGTGCCCATGGCGGTCCCATGCAGTTGGTGGTACAATTGTCCTGCAAATGTAAAAATATTATTTGTGAGGCAGAAAGTGATCATTTGCAAAAGCATTTCATTATGTTTCAAATATTTGATTGGTCTTTTGTTCAAAAACCATTCAACAGCTGTAATACCGTCTTGGTGGTTAATACAGGTATAGAGACTGATAATATCCAGGGTGATAAGAAATATCCTTTTCCCAAGTCACCCCTTCAATTAATCTTAAGAAGTCCTGAGTATCCTTGATGTAAGAGGCCAAATCCATCACCACGGGAGCTAGGAAGGAGTCTATATAGGTAGATGTATTTTCTAGGAGGCTGTCAATGGATGCAACAATTGGCCTGCCTGGGGGATTGGTTAGATTCTTGTGTACCTTTGGAAGGTGATAAAACATTGGTATTGTAGGTGTTTCACAACGCAAGAATAAGTATTCATCTTGACTCAATAAGCTATCGTTTCTCCAAAGCTGTGATAAGTTATGGTACACATCACTACATTCCAGGTAGATCCTTCTTGGTATTGGCATATAGAAATCTTTATCATTCAATTGCCGCATTGCTTCTTTATGATATTGATCTTTGTTGAAAATGACCATGTTCTCTCCTTTATATGAAGGTTTCATTTCAATGGTTTGGTCCTTTTCCAAGGACTTTAAGGACTCTCAGTGTTTTCTAGGGATGGTGTATTGGCGTTTGTTGAAGTCCTTGCAGTTGGCCAGTGTTTTTAGATCAAGAATCACTGCCTCACTGAAAATGTCTATGGTATCAAATGGTGTTTTGGGGACCACTCGAGATTTTCTTTTAAAATTGCTTGGCCCCCAGTTTGATTGATGCCAGCTTCTGCCAAACATTCGTCCAGATTACCCTCTCCGCTTTGGATGGATGTAGATGTGGAGCTGAGGGTATGCATGGCCATGAGAGCTTCCAGATCATGCCCTGTTAGTGCATCAGGTTCATTGTCCATCCCTCCTGATGCTCCTATAGATCTTGCAATTTTTGGATGGAGTAAGTATATTTTCTGTAATTTGAGTTTCCTGATGTATCTAAACAGGTCGATCCGGGTGCGTGCATAGTCAAATCCTGAGGTTGGGCAAAAGGTAGGGCCCAACTGTCGAACTTTGATTTGTTCAGGTGTGAGTGTCTTAGCCGATAAATTTATGAAAGTAATTTCTTTTACCATTTCCCCTTCTTTACTCTGGTTCATGTCACTCTCTGGGTTGGGGCATCTTCTCCTTCTTTTGTTACCCCTCCTGGTTTTTCTTTTCTTTTGTTTCGTGATGCCGTCTGCTGTGGGGGATGGGTTCTTGGTGTTGTCTCTGGCGGGTTTCCCTTATTAACTGGTACTCCAGAAAATAAGGAGACTCCGCTTTTGCACTCAATTTTACCGGATTTGCAACTTGCTCGCCTTCTGAAGTTTCTACCTCGGACTCTGAGGTGTCTATATTGGCACTCCCACTTGCACCTTGTTGGTTCAACTTTTTCCTTGGCCCGTCATTTTTCCGGGCAAAGGTCAGGATGCAGCCTGTTGCATAGTCCTGTTCGTCTCTGAGAAACTTTGTTTGTTTACGTTTTCGAATGATAGTCTCATAATCTTTCAAGCGTTTCATCATTCCATTTTTCAGTTCCTCACTTTGTTTGGCATCTGTCTCTTTCCCAATCAGGTCTTCCAGTCTTTTAATTTCAGCTAGAAGTTTCTCACAATCGCTCCAGGCGTATTTAATAAGAATCCTAACCATACCTTTGGCTGACTCCGTCGTGTGCTCTGCCCAATCTTTGAGGAGTTCGGGATCGAGATGTTCATACAAGGGGACCGTGAAAATTCGTAGGCCCCTCGGGATTCTATTGCAGTCCATGTACCTCTGCAACGAGGTGGCTTCCCCCCAACACACATCAGAATGTCTACTGAAATGATGAGGAAGATATTCAAGGACTCTGAAAAATGTGTCCACACTTTCTAGCTTTCTAGGGCATTAACTATCATTTCCGTGAAAAACAAAACCACTAAATTTTGTTTGTACATCAGAATGACTTCAGGTGTGCTATACTTTTGTCATAAATACTGAATGTTAGTACTCCAGTTTTTTAATAAACAACTGTGGGAAACTGCAGTTGTTTACTAGAGAGGTAACTGACAGACTGCTGCTAGTGTTGAAAGTACATGCTTCAATCCGCACGTTAGAATGTTTCACTGACATGGACGCAAAACATATTTTGAGAACCCATAGAAAATGTGTCCTCCTTTTAGCTTTCTATAGCTTTAACCATAGTTCCTATGACAAAACACATTCTCTAGTTTGTTTTTTTAATTTCTAAAGCAAATGCTTAACGTTTTACAAGTTTGATTCCATCAAAATGGCTTCAGACATACCACTGTGTTGTCATAAATAATAATTGATAGCACTCTAGTTCTTTATTGGGATAGTTTTGGAAGATGCATAAGAACGCTGGTGAAACAAGTGACAGGCTGCTGCTGTTTAAAGTACGGTTATTCAGAATATCAGACTGTATCCTCACATGATTGCGGAAGAAAAGGTGAATTAATAGAAAATGTAATCACATTTTAGCATTAAGAACACCTTCCATAACCTCTGCAGAAGTTTTGGTGTGTTTAATATTAATTGTGCATTATTAACAATGAGTAGAATGGTCATCTACACTTACATTCACACTGTATTCGTATATGATGCTATTGCCTTTGAAACAATTTTGATATGAACTGTTGAAGTTCATTTTCTTGGCTTATGCTTACTAGGCGTCATCTAGGTCTTGACATCATCTTGTTTAAAATGGACATCTTATCCCACTCATGCACTGTTTATTATTTATGCAGCATGTAGCTGGACATTGGGTTATTGGTTGCGGAAGCCCTATTCAACAGCAACAACAACTTCTGTCAGGGTGGAACACATCCAAACCCCAAATTAACCTGTGCTTAACCCTCTGGTAGCTTGGCACAATTGCAAGCAGGCAAATCACTTTATTCGATTCTTATATGATAAGATCATAAAAGTATAAATATACAAATATTCATAAATAAAAAAGACATCCATTATAGTACAAAATGGTGAAAAAAACAGTTAAAAACATTCATCATTGTGCAAAATATTGAAAGGATAAGTTCAAATATTGGTTTAAAACAAAATAGAACATATAATTCATATATGATTATTTTGTAATCTGATTTAACAGGAAATTAGTAAAAAAGATTCCACAGAATAGCCGACCAAGTGATTAGGCAGGGATTGTAAAAAGAAAATCCTAGGTGGCATTGTGTGAAATTATATTTGCGTATAAGTGGCAGAATGAATCTCTTATGGTGTTCCACATAAAATCTGCAAAAGAAGAAAATGTGTACGTTTGATTGTGTGGAAACGCCATTACATAGGCAGGGAGGAAGAGATTCCCAATGGATTGGCCAACATGCGGGGTATAATGTTTAAACAGAACCTTAATAGATAAATCTATGGCGTGGGTTTGTCACAGTAAGTAGATATGGGGCTATGCCTTCCTGGTCAATTGGACCCTCTAGATAAGATTTTACAGGCATTTTTGACAGTTGGTTTTAAATCTCTAAGTTGCCCTTTGCTAAAAGAATCAGTTCTTTATCTCCTTTTTTGAGATGGTAGAGCAATTTGATGGTGAAGTGAATAAATACTCTAGGCCAAGGCAAGAGAGGCTATTTTTAATGTCTTTAATCCATGGGATCCTAAGACCATATTCAAGAGAGAGACAGTTTTCTATTAGCTTCGGTGTGAGGTTAACAGAGTCTGAATAGAATGCCATAGTATAATTGGAGCCAAGCTAACTGTGTCATTAATATATGGAACAACCAATTCAGCGTGACAAATAATATTAGAGCAACTTGCGGAAGCCCAACTAGTTTTTTCCAGAAAATATCCTCAGTGGTCTGGAGAGCTGAAGAATTAGAAAATCCCCAGATGCCTGCCCTTAAGGTTGAGACAGATTTTGCAGTATAAACTTGTTTAACCATATCAAGGGGTTTAGATCCCAGTTTTTTTCTGTAAAGGATTTCAGGGCAACAAAACTTTTTTCCATCGATAATCCCCTTGTGGCAATCATGTTGGACCAATTTAGTTGACTATCGAATGTTACCCCAAGATAAGAAAAGGTATCAATTTGGGCTATTTTTTGGCCAATGTGTAAGGTATATATGTAGCACTTCAAACAGTAACAAATTGAAAACACTACACAAAAAGAATCCCACACCACAGAATGCGGTTGCCCGCACGCTCTTCGCACTACCTAAACACTGTCATGACGCTAACCTCCTCCGACGGCTCCACTGGTTACCTATAGAACAGAGAGTTCACTTTAAGTCTTTATGTACCAGACATAAGATCCTGCATGGCCTGGGTCAGCAAATTCTGACCGATCTTTGCTCGGTGTATATCCCGGCTTGGGTCCTGCGCTCATCAGTCCTACACCTGGCCTATGTCCCGCGGGTGCACAGGTCCAGAGCTGGGGGCGCTCATTCAGGGCACTGGCCTCCGCCCTCTGGAATACCATCTCTCTTGCTGCCCTCGGCATGCAGGACCACTTGGCGTTCATGAAGCTGCTCAAGACATGGCTTTTTCCAATCTCTAATCTACTCCCTCTCTGCCCACCTCTACTCAGGCTCAGCGCTGGGACACCCCGATGCATGGGCAGCCATGCGCTTTACAAATACTGATAACATAACATCACACCAAATTAGAAAAATAGCACAAAAAGAAAAGTTTAACTAATTATTCGAGAACAAAACAACATCAATGAATTCAGTAGAACTGGAAATATACAAATGTAAATATTTTAGGCAGGTAAAGTACCTAGAAGCACATAGCATCACTCTTAGTTATCTGTTCATAAGAGACGGGTTGAAAGTCACAAGTTCAGGCTAATCACGAAGGAACACGGCCTGGATACAGGGACCAGGTTAGTCCTGCTGACAGAGTTCACTTCAAAATCCAGCGCAAACAGTTTGGTCACAGTGGAAGGGGGCATTAGGAGCACGGAGAGGATTGCGGATGGTTGTCGATGTAGCACAAAGAGCAAGACAGAGGTCACCGAGGATTGTGTCTGTAGCACAGAGATCTTGTGGCCATCATGAACAGTTGTTGCTTGAGCTTCGTGTTCAGGGTTATCGTGATCAATCAATGCTGTAGCACTAACTGCAGATTTGTCATTTACGGGCATCGCTGGCATCTACTGTGTCATGAAGACTCAGATTCACCAGTGCTTTGCTTTGGTGGGCAGCGCGGGTGGCACGATCTTGGTGTGGGCAGGAACTTTTGTGATCGTGAAAAGCCCAAAACTTCAGGATTTCTTCTTTTCTTTGGAGAGCACCTCAACAGATGCCACACGCAGGGTCCAGGACCTGAGGCACTTCTTTGGGGTCAGGAACTTACTCCAGCAGAGGTCAGAAGGGCTCAGACAGATCCAGTTGCTGCTTTAGTTGCAGGTCCTTGCAGCAGGTCAGCTGAGCAGTTGCAGGGAGCCGCTGAAGTTTGTTACATCCCTGTTGGTTCAGAACAGGAGGTCATGAGATGAAGGGTCCAGGTCCAGTCTTCTTTCTCAGCAAGTACGGCAGCAGAGCAGCAGATTCTGTAATATCTACATGTTTAGAGGTGTACTTAAGTGTTGGGTCTGAGGGTCCAATATTTATACCTGGTGCCCACTTTGAAGTAGGGATGTTTCTAAAGAATTACCTTTGAAGTTTCTTGCCTCCCCTGCCCTGACTCCAAGTTGGCTGCATGAACAATGCAGTGGTGACAGGTCCTTTGCGTGAATGCAGAGCCTATTCAGTTGCAGGTGGGGCTGTGTCCAGCTCAGTTCCCCATCCTGCCAGTTCATGTCCCTTTTAGGCATACCTATTCACTCTAATGTGTGGCTGTATGAGAGGAATAAACAAAGTCCAACTGCCAACTATACCCAGTCATGTGATCAAGGAACAGGTGCAGGCACCAAATATTTAGGACAAGAAAATGCAAAATTTTCAGAATGTTACTCAAAATCTGACTTTATCATTACACTGAGTTTTAAATTACAAATCTTTAGACATCAAACTTGATGTTCCTACCTGCTCCCGATTAAAAGTTAACACTTATTAAATTTAATGAGGGAACCCCATGTTATCCCCATGTAGGCCTCCTTGGATTTCAAAGTCTTTACCTACCAGTACATGTAAAAGTTAAAACTACAAGTTCAACTTTTTAAATACACTTTACTCTGCCCTATGGGCTATTTAGGGCCTACACTAGGAGTGACTTATATGTATTAAAAAGGAAGTTTTGTGCCTGGCAAAAGGTTTATTTGCCAGGTTGCTATGGCAGGCCTGAGACATGTTTTTAAGGGCTACTTAAGTTAGCGGCACAACCAGTGCTGCAGGCCTACTAGTAGCATTTAATTTACAAGCCCTGGGTACATGTTGTACATCTTTACCAGGGACATACAAGTAAATTAAATGTGTCATTTGGATGTAAACTAATTCTGCATGCTTAAAGGAGAGAGTTCAAGCTCTTTAGCACTGGTTAGCAGTGGTAAAGTGTGTAAAGTCCTAAAAGGCAACAAAAATGAGATCACAAAACAAAAGGGTGAAGGCAAAACAAAACATTTGGGGATGACCCTGCAGAAAGGGCCAAGTCAACCACTAATCAAGCAAGTGTTTACTTGTGGCTAACACTGATCTCATAAAAGACTCTCTAGCATGGGCCCAGTAATGTAACTATTCTTCAAGGTTTCTTCTGCCTGCTGGCTGTATTGCATTAATTCACAAAGGTTCACAGTTGATTTTTAACAAGTTTGCCATGATATTTCCAGAGCATTGACGGGTGTGAATCAATATTCATGTAACAGAATAGTGCATAGGTGATAGGGCTGTGTCACGCTCTTGAATTCGATTTTCTAATTTGCTGTAAAGGTATTCTTTTGTTCACAGCATGATTAATCTGCAGTTCCTACAATGTTCTGTGAGAAGATTTCCTAAACAAACCATTGAATTTGGATTTGAGCCAGATGACTTTCACTTTATACTAGAGATGCTGTTTGATTGATTACTGATGTTGATACTCATTTTATTTTTTTTGCTTATTATTCTATATTGTTGAATTATTGAGAGACTTCATGGCAACGACTTACTGCATCTGCAATTTACAATTTCTGTGTTGTACCTGTCGAATTTTTGTAACACATTTTTATAAAATTTCTATTTCTGCCCTAGAACTCACATATTAAGACTGTCCTTACTTAATTAACTGCATTTTTATTAAGCTGGTTTGTACCTAATCTAGGGCCACATAGCCTTGTGAAATTGAAATTTAACACCATCTCCTATACACCGATCAGTGGGCATGCTATTCATCTCTTTTGGGGTATAAGTCTTTAGAGGTAAACTGCTCTCACAAAGTATATTGGCATGAGAGGACGGTTATGAGTTAAGGGGTAGTTACAAGGTAATGGATGGTTGGTATGTAAGGGGTGCATTTAGTGATTTCTTTCTGTCCTGTTCCTAAATAGGCTTCTGTAAACATTTCAAAGTACACTTTATGATTATATGCTGAGTTACTGACAACATTGCATCTACATCTGTTCCCGAACGAAATAGACTGTGAATATTAGGAGGGCAAAATGATTCTTGAGTTTGCAAGTGTTTTAGTGTATTTGTGAGTTTGTTTTGTGTTGAATGATTGATTGTTCCTCTGCATGTGGGATTTGTGGTTACATTAATTCTTG
The DNA here is from genome assembly GCF_964204655.1 of Triturus cristatus. NCBI lineage: Eukaryota > Metazoa > Chordata > Amphibia > Caudata > Salamandridae > Triturus > Triturus cristatus. The sequence goes on from NC_140585.1 coordinate 623,623,576, forward strand.
GTTCAATTGGTTTGGTTATTGTGATTGTAACGTATTTGTCATTTTCATTATTTCTATCAAAAAGATTTGGTAATCGGATTTGTTGTGATCCAAGATCTCGAGATATTTTTGTGGAACTTGTCAGTCAGTCAGTCAGTCAAAGGCTTTATTTCGATAAAATTTATCATAAAAGCTTCACAATTAAAAAAGAATTTGATTACAACTTCGCCTAAAAACATACCTTTTCAGTAAAAAAATGGATACATCATAAATATTTAAGAAACAGATTAAACAATTGCTTTTAGCCTTTTGCTTCTAATAGACCAAGCCCATGATAAAAATTTTGAAAGAACACAAACATAAAAAGGGCGGGAATCGGACATTAAAATACACAGCGCTTCAGCATGGTGCCTGGTTCCCAGCGAGCGACACAATTGCTTTAGCCATCTACTTCTTGAGTGAGCATACTCCTTGCATTCAAACAAAAAGTGTGCCACAGACTCTTCTCTAAGCGAGCATAACGGGCAAAATTCTGTGGTCTGTGCTTTAGTTTTCCACCGAGATGTAAAAGCACGAAGTGGAAGAGAGCCGGTTCTGAATTTAAAATAGAGGGTTCTTTCGAAGGGTCTTTCAATAATGTATAAATATGGTTCCCGGATTGGCATGTCCTTAAATTTCAGAAAATCCTCTGTGAGACTGCCCAAAGCGCTGTTGGTATTCCGTTGGGTCGCGATCCAATTCCAGAATAGCTTCTTGAGTGTTGCTTTCGGAGGGGAAGACCTATTCTCCCAGGCTTCGCTTAGACCCAGATTGCATAAGAGGGCTTTCATGTCTCTCAGCCATTTTATCTTATGCCACCCGGGAAATGACATTACTTCAGAAAGGCCCTTTGCATATTTTGCTAACTCCGGGACTCTCCACAACCTAGCCCATAAAAGTAGGGGGCGAAGGTTTGCTAGATCGCTGATGGGTCGACAGCCCAAGTCCAGCATTAGAGGGGTCATTGGAGTGCCCTGGGGGAGTGACATAATCGCTCTGTAAAACTTCCTCTCAGATCTTGTTAACTCGCTAATATTGTATGAGCCCCACAGTTCGGCCCCGTAAAGAGCAGAACTAACTCCCCTAGCGGCATAGATTTCAATAACAGGGGCAATAGGTCTAAATACACAGGAGCGCTGCTCCTTCAAAAGTGCCCCTGTTACCCTCTTGTGAGTTAACAGCATTTTACATAGATGGGGAGCCCACTGCATATTATGTGACAAACGGATACCCAAGTAGTCGAATACGTCCACCCTCCCCAGGGGTATATCGTTCAACTTTGGGGAGCGCACAGATTTTTTGGGGGGGTTCATCACCAGGAACTTAGTTTTCTCGGTATTAATTACCAAGCCCCTTTCTACACAAAAATGCTGGAAGTTGTTAAGTAGTTTTTGGAGGCCCATCGGGGATTTAGACAATAAGAGCGTGTCATCCGCAAAGAGAAGGGTGGGAATACGCTCCCCCGCCAGGGATGGTTCGTCTGCAGGATCTTTCAGCAGATGCTCGACCACATCATTGACATATAATGAGAAAAGGGTGGGAGCAAGAACACATCCCTGGCGAACCCCTCTCTCAACCGGGATTCTACTGGTCTTCTCGCCATCTGATCCCCTTCTAATCTAAGCAAAAGTGTTTTCGTGGAGTCTTACAATTAACGATAAAATATGATGGGGTAACCCCATATCATCAAGAACTCTCCAAAGAGTCTCCCTGGGGACAAGGTCAAAGGCAGTCTTTAAATCAATAAACACGAGATAAAGACTGCCTTTGCCTATGACCACCACCTTCCAATATACTAACAGTAATCTAAATGCTTGCTCTATTGTGCCAGTGCCCACTCTGAAGCCTGCCTGGTAGTCGGAGAGGGTGTTGTTATCGCTAATCCATTGTGATATTCTGACCAACAACACCTTACCGACCACCTTTTGTGTTATGTCCAGCAGGCTTATAGGTCTATACTTTGCTGGGTCGTCCCTAGCCCCTTTTTTGAAAATGGGTACGACCTCCACCCCTTTCCAAGATGAAGGAATCGGAGCACCCTTACAAATTGCAATGAGCAAGCAGTGGATAAGTTTAGCCCATTTAGAGACATCGGAACGTAACAGGTCCCCAGGAATACCATCTGGCCCGGCCGCCTTTTGGGGCATAATAGTACTGATGGCAAGCTCTATTTCTTTTATAGAGAAATTGGGATCGGGATCTGCTAGGTCAACCTCCCAATCCTTATGTGACGTAGTAGTGCCAATTGTGTCAGTAACATGCTCTACTCTTCTCATTAAGAGGTCACGGTTTGCTGAAACCACCTCCCTTTCCTGGTCATCCTTAGGGGTGTCAGTAATGGTATTACCAAAAGGGAAAGTGTACAATTTGGCAAAGTGGTTAACCCAGACTTGACTAGAGATGTTACATGTTATAAGGTCAGAATCTGGTCTTTTTTTAGCTCTAATTGTGTCCCAGAAACGCCTTGAGTCTTTCCCGTGGCTTGCCCCTTTTAGGGAGCGCCAAAAGTCTTCTTCCCATTCCTTCCTTGCGCTTGCCAATACTTGTTTATAATTATTCCTGGCTCGCTGTATAGCTACTTGGGATTTACTTTTTATAGCCCCGATCAAGAGGGTTTTTGCATGCCTACAAGCCGATGTCTACCATTCATTTATGCCTCTTGGTTTTCGAGTTACCATATTTTTGCCCGTGCTCTCCTTTTTCAAGAATACATTCCCGATTGCCCTAAGTGTTCCTTCAAAAATAGATGTAGCTTTTCCAAGGTTTGACAAAGCCGAGTCAATATTGTCCAGCTCCGTCTGTGAGGCTATGAGGACAGCATTAATAATATTTTAGTTTAGTTTCATCAACTGAAACTATATTCCACTTCAACCGTCTCCCACATGCGGCGACGGAAATGTTCTGGGTTAGCTTAGAAGAAGTTTTTCTTAAATTGTTGGTCCAAGGATTTGTGAGGGATAAAGAAAGCGAGTTATGGTCGCTTTCAACAGTAGGTAAAACTACCATATCCTGTACCAGGCCCCAAAGTATAAAATCAAGCAAGATATAGTCAATCCTTGAGGTGTGGTTGACTCTGTTAAATGCAGCGGCACCCATGGTATCTGAGCTTGTATGGCCGTTTGTGGCTCGTAGGCCAAACTCCAGTGAAAGAGCATTGAGCTGGATCGCACATTGGGACCATTTTTTGATCGGGGGGATAGTTAGGGCTGGGATCCCCCATCTGGCATCTTCCTCACCCAGGTCAAGGGTATCACCAGGGTATCACCAGTCTGTAACGGCTCATAGGTATCCGTTTCAAGGATTGTCACTATCGGAGACATAGACCCATATTTAGTGCCTCTAACATATATATGGTACAAGTCGAGGGTTAGACCTCTACAAGGGCCTCTTAAGGATATTCCTAAGATGTCAGGGCTATTGATTTGCTTGAGTTTAATATTGCATTTTAGATCAATGCTTACCCAAATGAGAAGGCCTCCTGAGGGGCGACCCTTCCCATTTCTAGGGGGTACTGCTGGAACGAAATACGTAGCGTAACCAACTCGGTGTAGGGGTTCCAGACTCCAAGTCTCTTGGAACAGACAAATCTCATGCATCCCAACTAAAGCATTCCACTCAGGTATGCTCAGTTTCCTATGAATGCCTGCTAGATTACAACTAAGGATCTTCAGGGTGCTCATAGGTTCATAACCGGTAATAGTATGAGAGCCCAAGTGATCAGCAGAGGGCAGAAATGCAACTGTTCGGGTAGGTTCAATAGGGGAAGGAGACTGGGCGTCAATAAGCCCTGATTGCGAAGTAAGGGAGGGGCGTAGAACTATGGATTGCAGAGTTTCTTGATTATTAGTCTGCAAAACCGGAGATATATAGCAACTGACAGAATTTTTATTGGTCGTAGGTCTGGCAAGAGTTTGTGAGGATTTGGAGCTATAATGTACGATGCCCTCAGGACCATAACCTGATCGCAATGGTGGTCAATCCACTGCTTCCAGGCAGCTGAACCTGTTGTTGACTGGTACACCTCTCCAGCCGACAGAAGAAGCTATATTTCTGGCTTCCTGTGCAGACCAATCATCCCACTCCCTTCTTCTGTCACAAGTTCTTATTTGGGACCAATTTCTAGCTGGGTTATCAATGTACCTATTTGTAGGGGGATAGAAAAAAGCGAGCCTTTTTATTTCTATTCCATCGATCTTATCCCACATGCCCCTGAGACAAATGTAGTCAGCAGTACGGGGGTCATCAAAATTTACTATAACGCAATCCCCCCGAATCGATTTCATCTCGTTACCTAGCCAGGTCACCCTACGCACCATTAGGATCTTACTACCACAATGGACTGGGAGCGGTCTATTGGTGGTGAGCCAATGTAGTACCTTGTTTTTTAGGGACAATGTCGATTCCTCTGTATTTGGGTTTAACTCTGGAACCCCAGTCATGACTTCAACATATGGGCCTGCTTCAGGAGGTAGATGGATAGGGTGCCCACTAGCACCTATACTCTTATCATTAGGAAGCAAAGGGTCTACTTGTTTAAGTAGTGCAGCTTCCGTATTATTAGGGAGGACAGGGGATTCAGATAGCTCTATACCCTTCTTCAATGCAGCAGAGGGTGGCTTTAAACTTATATTAGGGCCATTGGGAGCTGTATTAGTCACTTTCAGCCCCACCGTTGGATTAGTGTTGTTTGTTTTTGGCTGTCCTGGTTTGGGCAACCCAACACCCGACTGGGTCTTAAGGGATGCATTCAAGGAGGCTATCTGCTTTTCAATGATAGAGAGAGAAAGTTGTAAGGGCTGCAAATGAATCTTAATAAGTTCACTCAGTCTATATAGTAGTTGGTCACAAACTTTACAACCCTCACCAAGACTGTCAGACCCACTAGGGTTAATTAGGATCGAGGAAAGAGGAATCGTGTCGACTACAGAATTAGTAGAGGTGCTCTGAAGGAGTGCACTCTTAGTTGGCTTGTGGATAGTGGGAGGATTTTTATTAAGTTTACATTTATTTACTACCTTGGACTTCTTCCGTTTGGGGACAGCACCCTCCCTCTTCCCTCTTAAGTGCTCAGTAGTGGAGACCTACTGTCTTGGGCTCACAACGATTTGCGGCGTCCTCTCGGGCACCTCGCCTATTTGCGATTCCGAGAGTGCCAGTGATACTGAGAGGTCGACCAAGTTTGGGACACCGTGTGTTTCCACTGGGACTTCAATTAGGGGTCTGATCTCCCCATGATTAGTAGGTGTTTTGGCTAGTGCCAAGGGGCCTATGGAGGATCGTCTAGCTAAGGCTAGGTCCTGGGACACCCTGCGTTCCAGAAGAGATATACCATGATTAATTGCCTCATTAGCCCTGGTGATGTATTGATCAATTGGGCCAATTGCATGCACTACCCCTTGAGCAGATTTACTCTTGTTGCCTCTAGTCATCATACCAATACTAATGTGATCAATCTACCACACAATAAATTGCAATTGTATCGAATAGGCAACAATGGTACAGTGTACAGTATACGAATAAGACGGCAGTCCAAAGAGCAAATATAAGAGGGGAAGCCCAGTCCAGTCTTACCCGGTCTTTAACGGGCTTAAACGGGCCCGCCCTTTGCCCGGGCTTAGCCCGGCGCCGCCCGCACGCGTCCCGCGACGCGGAGGGAGCCGCGTTCTTTTGAGCGCCTCCGGGTGCGTGTGTGGCGTCACCAGCCGCGAAGGAGCCTGGGAGCTGTGGTCTCCCTCCGCTCTCGGCCGAAAGGTGTAATGGCGGTGGCGGGGGAGACACACAGCGTAAGGAGCCCAGGGACAACAGCAGCAACGCGGACAGAACAAGACAGCAGCAAAGACCCCCAATCAGGTGAGGTGAGGCTCTGGTATGGAATCCCGCTCCCCCGAGGGAGCCGCATTCTTTTGAGCGCCTCCGGGCGCGTGTGTGGCGTCACCAGCCGCGAGGGAGCCTGGGAGCTGTGGTCTCCCCCCGCTCTCGGCCGAAAGGTGTAATGGCGGTGGCGGGGGAGACACACAGCGTAAGGAGCCCAGGGACAACAGCAGACAGAGCAAGACAGCAGCAAAGACCCCCAATCAGGTGAGGTGAGGCTCTGGTATGGAACTTGTCTGCAGGGTAGTGTTATTTGTGAGGTGGTGCAATAACTTAGCTAAGGATTTTGCTTGCTAATGAGTTTTTTTTCAGCTTACGTGTGTTTAATATGAATTGGTGTCATTTGCTCTTCGGTGCACTTGGAAAAGTACATTAATTATAGGTGGATTGCTGCTAGATGCGGATCTTTAGTGTGAATTGTGTTTGACAAGTGCTGTGAAGGAATTGTTTTGTTCTTATTGTTTTGTAAGATACTTTACTCTAACTTGCAAATTTCCTCCAGTCTAAGTTGAGCAGACAAGGTTAAGTTTGTGTGTGTTCAGTGACAGAGAGAGATGGGTATTGTTTGCACCATTCACGGAAAACTCCTGCTGAGATTGGTTAGCTGATGCTGAGAGTCTCACTAGGGTTAGTGAGGCATCACCACAGAGTCACGCTGTGATTGGTTAACCTTTGAGTGAGAAGAATGGGTAAAGCATCGAAAAAGCCTGAAGCTCCCAATATACCTGCTATAAAGGACAGATGATTCCTCTAGAGAGCTCATCTGTGTAGGAAATGTTGGTGGGTGTTGGGCTCTATGCATGTAAATAGATTGAACATCGGCATGAGAATACTTCTGGTGATAAGGACTTTCAGTTTCCTTTAGAGGGTTGTTTTATATTAGAAAGTTAGATTTCCTGCAACAGACAATGAGTGTGAGAAAGCCACTACCTAGACTTACACAATTTGAAGCACTGGATAAATGGAACTGAATAGCTACAGAGAAAGAGAGAAAGAAATAGTATAAAGGTTTGCTGAAGCTGTGACTAGAAGACAAGTGGGATAATCAGGAGAGATTGTGGAGGGAGGACATGGTAGAAGGTATGAGAGTTTTTCCAGAAACAGTAAATAAAACGATAGATAATAAGGAGGCTGATGAGGGAGACAGGGGAAAAACAAGACAGAGATAAAGATTCAGATGAGAACAACTTTTGAAATCATCTTTTGAATTCAAGACCTCCTCCCGTATACAGATGGACACAGATACAGGCACATAAGTCATTTATATCTGACACAAGTGCAGTGGGAGAACTGGGTTAGAATGCACAGGGACTGATGCCTCTTGAAGAAGCGAGTTCAAGCCCAAAAGGGAGTGCAAGCACTCAGCCTGAGAATACTTTGATAGTTTTGCCTTGTACTAGTAGAGATACTACTACTGTCCCACTACTGTGCCTATTGGTGTGTTTTATTCTGCTCCTGCTGAGCCTAGTGTGCTTCAGTAGAGAGATTTAATATTGCAAAATTAAAGATTGAGGGTCTGATTCACAAAGGACCTCCGCACTTGTGGCGGTGGTCCCGCAGTCATGTGGGAACCTCCACACTCGGGGTGGAATCTCATTGTGGAGATTCCTCCCCGAGTGCGGAGACTTCTCCATGACCATGGTGCCTCCATCATGAGTACAAATGCCCTTTGTGAATCAGTCCCTGTATTTAAAGACATTTTACAGGGAACAACTGACTGAAGCAGACTAATGTCATATAATATGGATGAACTATAATACTTGATTAGAGAAGTCGTAAGGTATGCATTTGAAGCACCTGATAAAATTGAGCTGAAGAATATGAGGTTGATATAAGCAGGATAAAGAATTTACAGAGCAATTACAGAATGGATTTGAGTGAGGCAGTATAGGAGTTTGGTGACTTTGCAAGCTTATATTAAGTATTTATTTGGGCAAATTAAGGACTGGAGAGATTTGAAGTAAGACAGAGAAAAATGAAAAAAACAAATAAACTAAAGAAAATAAAGTAAAAGACAGAGAAGAAAGTAAAGGTGGTCATTAGTGATCTAGAAACCGTGTCAGAGTTTCCTTTATGAGAAGTACATGGAAGGTGCTATGTGCATGTGCCATGGACAAGAGGTAATCTTCATGCTTTTGTTATGTTATGTTACCACAACTTGTAAAGCGTAACAGCTGCCCCAGCAAAGGGGCGTCCCGGCGCTGATAGCAGAACAACTGACACGTTCAGGTGGAGCAGATAGTAGGACTACGGTGCAGGAAAAAGGTGGGTTTTATTGGCCTTCCTGAATTCCAGGTAGTTGTTAAGGCCGCGGATGTGAGGAGGGAGTTCCAGAGGAGGGCCGCCCTACTGCGAAAAGAGTGGTCTCCAGTATGGACTCTCCGTGTCCGGGGAACCACCACCAGGTGTTGCCCCAGTGAGCGGAGATGTCATGAGGGAAAATATGGCGAGAGCAGGTTGGGCAGGATACTAGGGGTGGAGAATTTCAGAGCCTTGAAAGTGATGCAGGGAGCCTTGAATTCAATTTGCCTGGCCACAGGCAACCAGTGAAGTCGACGAATGGCGTCTGACACCAGGCCGGCCCTGCGCAAACCAAGAAGGGTTCTTGCCACCGCGTTCAGTGCCCTTTGTAGCCTCAAAATTTCAGCCTTATTGGACCCCAGGCACAGAGAGCAGGCATAGTCCAATCTTGACATAATTGATGTCTGAATGATCAACTGTCGTGTGGGTGCATCAAAGAGCCCCAATAGGGGTCTAAGCCCCCGCAGAAGCCCGAAAAAGGTCCCTGCCACCTTCTTGGTGTGAACTCGGAAGCTAAGGGACGAGTCCATCAACACCCCCAGATTTTTCACAACCTGCTACCAAGGCTTGCGGGCAACCAGAGTTCACTCCACTGACATGGTCCTTCCCCACCAGCAATACCTCCGACTTGCTGGCATTCAGCTGTAGACAGTTGGTGGTCATCCACTCGGCGACTGCCGCCAGATCACCCTCTCAGCGTCATTCGAGAGTGCCACCCCCAACTGTGTATCGTCGGCATAGGAGACCATGGTCAGTCCTCTCCAACGTGTTGGTCATGGTCAGGAAGTCCGACAGAAGGGAGTTGACATATGCCTCCATATGCCTCCGTGATCTTTGCCGCCCAAGGGAGCAGGGAAATAGAGCTGTAGTTTTCTGGTGTCCAGAGAGGGTTTTTTGAGCAGGGGTATCACCTTGGCCTGTTTCCATGCCCTAGGCATGGTTGCTGTGGCAAGGGACCTGTTTATTACTTGACCCAGAGAAGATGTGATCGCAGGAAGCACTTTCCTAAATTGGTCTGGTTTGAGAGGGTCTGCAGGGGAACCTGACTTAATTTTATTGCATAATGCTTGCAGCTGGTCTGCAGGGATCAGCAGAAAGACATCTAAGGTACTGGCCTTTTGACAACACTGTGCCTCCTGCAAGTTGATAGGTGCAGCCGAAAAAGACCTATAGATGTTGTCCACCTTCCTAACCAAGAAGGTGGCAAGGTCCTCACACTGCTCATTGGACTTGATAGTCGGCCGTGCAGCGGCCTGCAGAGATTTAAGGCTAGAGAGTATCGAGAATACGCTCTTCGCCGGATTGACACTCTCACAGATTTGATTAGCATAGAATGCTGCCCGTGCCAATTGAATGGCCCTTTGGTACCTCTTAATCGCCACCCGATACATATCCTTCGAGGCGGGATTGAAGTCCCTTCTCCATATACGCTCCAGCCTCTTACAGGCCTTGCACATATCGGCCAGCTCCTCTTTATACCATGGTCTGGATTTAGATTTGCGGTTCATAGAACATATCTCAATTATTAGGCTGTCTAACGGCTGGCTGATCCAGTCGGAGAACACCCTGTATGCCTCATTAGGGTCATCCGGCAAACTCAGGCTGGTGATCAAGAGACAGGTGTAAAATTGGTACCAGTTCAATTTATGCCATGGGTGTTTGAGGGAGGTCGTTCGAGCCTCACTCCATGAAGGGATTATACCCTGGAGTGACATAGGGACCAAAAAGTTGTCTGACCATCCCAAAGGGTTGGGGGTGTGCACTGTAAGGGAGGGTATGTTTGTGAAGACTGGGTCCAGCAGATGGCCGGCAATGTGCGTCAGACTTAAAAAAAAACTCTTGTACTAGCTGGCATGCCGCACAATCAGCTACAAAATTAGCCAAGTATGTCCAGATGTAGGTTAAGATCCCCAGTGACTGTAAAGTTTGCGGCGTTAACCGCCTTCATGCTGACCATCTTCGCGAGTGCTGCCCTAATGCCTGTGGATGGCCCAGGGGGTCAGTAAACTAGGAGCCCTGACATCGTATAATTTGGGCTCAGTGTAACCTTAAAGTGTGCGCATTCGCAACCGGCTAAGTCCTGCTTTACGAAAGTGCAGGAGTAGAAGGATTGAAAATGACCGCAATGCCCCCACCTCTAGTTGCCCTTTTAAGAGTAAGGATGCTTTAACCTGGGAGCGCCAAGCCTGGCTCGACAATCATGACATCAGAGAGCCACCTCTCGGTAAGGAAGAGGACGTCTGGAGAAGCGTCCTCTAATAGATCATGGACATCTGCGTAGCGTTTTGCTAAGGAGCGACAATTGAGATTAAGAATATAAATATTCTTCCTGGAGAGGGGGAGGTGGCTGCGTGGTGACAGCGTTGGTGCAGCATCAAAGCCACACTGTGGACAGCATTAAGGGCCCTCAATAACGTCCCCAAAGGACTGTCTGAAGCTGCTCACCAAATTCCTAATTGCTAAAAGATCGTTTCGGGCATAGGTTAGCCCATCTATAGTGAAAGGGGCAGCAAGTCTGTCGTCTGGCGACGAACTGGCACGGACGGGAGCAGACAGGCTTGACTTTGGTGCTCCTTCAGTGTCACCCCTTTTCACTGGGGCTACTGCCCAGTTTTTGGCAGACTAGACTGTCTCCTCACTCAAAATGGTGGAGGAGCAAGGCACAAAGGAAGTGAGTATCCGCCACTCACAACTCCCTCCAAGCAATCAGCCAGCTAATGGCTGCAGTGGACCGGGGAGGGACTGGCGGAATCTGGCCCCAAATTCGGGAACCGGTAAGTGAGCAAAGAGTAATAGTGCAAATGCGCAATATTTAAGCAAAGTAAAATTACAAGGTCAAGACAGTTCACACACGCTAAAAACTTATTTTTCTCTTTCTTTTTTAAAAAACACTTGAGGGCACACACACAGGCAATTTTACTAAATTGTGAGAGGAACCTGACAAGTGTTACAAAGCGGTTCACAGATTGGTTACAAGTTGAAAAATGCTCTGCATTGATATGGATATATTACTTGAGATTGTTGTTCCTAATGATCTGTAGACAGAGTACAATGCTTCTGTTGTTTGGCCAGCTTAGAGAGTCTCTGAAAAAGAAGGTGCCAGAAAAGAAAGTGAACTGGGCAAACATAATGGAAGCTACACATGAGCTGACACAGTCGCTGCATGCCAATTACTAGAGGCTTATGCAGATTTACAGCAGGTACAGGAGAGTTGAAGAGCCTGGAAAATAAGGCATTAGTAGATTCATATTTGTGGGTTTGCATCTAGAATCTAATTGTCATATTCAGCAGAGTGCGATGTACTGGCACACCAAGAATATTGACTGTGTAACTGGATACAATCAAACTTCTAAATCATCTTGCTGACTGTGGTGACAAGATTTCTCCTGCAAAGATGCAGTAAAAATAAAAGAGGTGAGTATTGGTCATCACATTAAGAAGGGGTCACAGAAAGTCTCAAAAGAACTCACTTTTGAAATACTGAAGACAAATCCTCCAACAACCCTCCCTGACTGCAAAGCATTTAATACAGCTTACTCACAGTGATAGAATCCAGTATCATTTGTTGGCAAATGCAAGAAAGCCTTCCAAGAATTAAGAGAAAATGTATTTAATGCACCATGCCTCAGAATGTAAGATTATGATAGGAATGTCTCCTTTACTGTCATAGGAAGATTGGGTGTTCAATACTGATGCTTACTCAAAAACTTTGAGGAGTGATGAGACCTTTGCCTACTTTTCTTCTACATTTGACCTACTAGTGGCAGCTCTTCCTGGCTGTCTGAAGGCATTGCAACTGAACAAAGGTATGGGGTTGCGATGGGACATACACAAATTATTTTTGTTACACATTCAGTTGAAATTTTGTTGATTCAAACTGGAACTCAGTCCTTGATGAACAGCTGTCTCACAAGATATGACCAAATCATACTGACAGCTGAAAACCTTTTGATTAGGAGGTGCAGTTCTCTAAATCCTACACTTTCGATACTTGTTTCAGGCAGCTATCAAGATAATGGCGTTAAGGATCTTGAATACGATTGAGTTAATGTGACAGAATTGTGTATCAATCCAAGGCCAGATATTGAAGACACCCCTCTTGAAATGGCTGATCTGAACTGGTTTTCGGATTGTTCTTGTCTGAGAGATCTTTAAGGAACATTGAAATCTGCTTATGTAGTTTGTTCCATTTTTTAAAATAAATCATTTTGCCTTATGAAACTTCAGCACAAGTGGCAGAATTGCCTGGCAAATAAATTGAGCGTGGCAATTTATACAGGCAGCCATCATGGATTTGGAGTAGTACAAGATTTAGTGAAGAGCGGTTAACAAAGGGGCTATATGACATCCTCTGCTGGCACTCCCACCAGGAATTCCTCCTGTATTCTTGATCTTTTGAAAGCAATACAAAATCCCAAAGAAATTGCAATAGCCAAATGTATCGCCCATAAGGCTGGTGACCATATTGTTACAATGGGAAAAAACTATGCCAAATAAGTAGCAAAGTACTGTGTCTTTGAAAACGTAACTGTGCATTTAAATGAATTATTCACAGTCCAAGAGTCGGAAAAGGGTAAACCCAATGAAAGGGCTGCTGAAAGTGAAAAGTATGTCAATTATTTTCTGTTGAACCCAATACTGACCACAACAAATTAATTGAGAGACTTCCAAGAAGAAGCACAAGAAAATGAAAGTGGAAAATTTCTGGTTACAGGAAGAATGGCAATTCTCCAATTACCATTCAAAGAAAATCTTGATTTAATTAAAGACAACAGAGGCTAACATTATACATAGAATATAAGCCCCTGATGCACAATCACGTTCCTCTTTTAGGCTGCAATGATACTTTCTTTAATATAGAACCAAAATCTTCTATTGCAAAAGGTCTGTAAAAGAAACACAAAATCAAATAACATTTCTATAAGCAAATGAAGAAAGAAAACAGTAAAGATGCTTATTTGCAAACTCAAACAAAAATTTCAGCCAAAAGAAAAAAGTATATTCTCCCTGCTCCTCCCCAATATCATATACGGCCGCCTAACTAAAGAATCATATAGGTTAGGGGAGGGTGGAATAATGTTAGCCGCCGTTGTCTTTATTGAGATCAATATTCTCTCTGCACATTAATTGGAGAATCACCATTTCATTACAAGATCAGAAGCTATTATTATGCATGTTTAAAGCCATCCAGTTTCAAACTGTTCACATGCTCTACAGGTCTCAAATAACATTTTGAAAAGGTGTTTGCATGTGACCAGTCTGCTATCTTCAGTATCTCAGTAAGAGATCCACCTGCCCAAAAACATTACTAGCCAATACACCCCTAGAGGAATGAGTTCCAAATTTTAAATATCGACTTCAGCCTCCATCAATATTTTTCTCCCTCACTTTGATAAAGTAGCCATTAAAATTGCTTTATAAGGCTTTGCATAGGAGAGCTACAACTGAACTTCCCTGTCAAGTCCAACTTCTAACATTTTTTGTTCATAAACTTTCATGCAATTTACAACTTCTGGCATTCCAGAAACCATGGATTAAAGAATCCTCTCAGACATGGTCTTAGTTCCTTTCCAATTATCAAAGTAAACATCTTCTGGAGAGTGATACCTGTTACAAATCTCTAAAGCCATGACATTTGAAACCCTTCTAACAAAAATCAAATAAAGTAAAGTTAGTTAGTGAGATCATGTTTGGGGCACTTGGCATCAACCTTTAAGTGCCCAAACTGTTATCACTCACAGTGCGCTCCTCGTCAGGCTGGCGCTGCAATGCCTGGCGGTCCTGAGGGCTCTTTATCGGAAATCTTTTGATCCGTAATTGTCATAAAGTGAATTCATGTGAGGGAGCTGTGCGAAAAAGAAGGCTGTGGTGTGCATAAAAAAGACTAAGGTACCCAGAGGAGTGTTTGTCATGAGTGATGTCACTGACCATGTCATGAGTGATGTAATATGTGACGTCATCAGCAGTGCATTGCGGGCGCGCGAGTTATAGTTAGCTGAACTAACTATAACGGGGGAATTTCAATGGTTTTGTATGAGTGAAAAGTCCAGCTAACTATAACGCCCCTGAAACCTATGTTTTTTTCAATGAATTTCTAAGGTTTTTTTAAATGCTAATTCCTAACTATAACATGCCTGAAACCTATGTTTTTTTCAGTGAATTTCAAAGGTTTTTTAAATGCTAATTTCTAACTATGCCTACAGAGATAGGACATGTGACGAAAGAAGAAAAAACGCACAGAAAGAAAAAAAAGAAATGCAGAAAGAAGCAACAGAAGTCCTCAAAGACGAAGAAAAGTGCAGGAAGAAGGATAACGTGCAGAAAGAACAAACAGAAGAGCAGAAAGAAGCCTTGTTGCAAAATCATCCTGTACCCTCAACTTTTTCAGATGGATACTGGTTGTAACTGAGTCTGACTAACCAGTCCCAGAGCCAGTGCTATGTTAAAAGACACTCAGAATACAGTGAAAACACCTACATACAGTAGGGAACAATATGCGTTGGGGTCCCCCTGTGATCAGCATGACCTCCTCTGTAAGCCCCTAGTATATAATAGGGCAGGGTTTAAAACTACCTCTTAAAACGCGCCACAGGGCGTGTTTGCACACATCACCTCAGGCCCCGTCCCCTCATTTCCCCACTGTGTAAACACGCCCTATGGCCGTTTTAAGTTGGGAGATTAAGACCCCTTGAATCCTGAGGGTCCAACTAGACCACTAGGTACCTCCAGTAAGCGCCACAGAGCTGCGTTGCAGAGAGATGTAAAAAGGGGCACGGCCTAGACCACCTCTCTGCAACGCAGCACAGTGGCGCTTACTGGAAGCACCTGGTGGGCTAGTTGGCCCCCAGGGTCCCTCCGGATTGAAGGGAAATTATTTCCCCAACTTAAAACGTGCCACAGGGCTTGTTGCACACGCTAACTCAGGCCCCGTCCCCTCCCTTCACCACTGTGTAAACACGCCCTGTGGCCGTTTTTAGTTGGGAGATTAAGTTTATTTGAATCCTGAGGGTCCCTAGGGTCCAACTAGCCCACTAGGTACCTCCAGTAAGCGCCACAGAGCTGCGTTGCAGAGAGGTGTAAAAAGTGGCACGGCCTGGACCACCTCTGGACCACCTCTCTGCAACGCAGCTCAGTGGCGCTTACTGGAAGCACCTGGTGGGCTAGTTAGCCCCCAGGGGCCCTCAGGATTGAAGGGGAATTATTTCCCCAACTTAAAACGCGCCATAGGGCGTGTTTGCACACGTCACCTCAGGCCCCGTCCCCTCCCTTCCCCGCAGTGTAAATACGCCCTGTGGCCGTTTTTTAAGTTGGGAGATTAAGTCCCCTTGAATCCTTAGGATCCCTAGGGGCAAAATAGCCCACTAGGTACGTCCAGTAAGCGCCATTGCAGAGAGGTGTAAAAAGGGGCACGGCCTGCACCACCTATCTGCAACGCAGTGCAGTAGCGCTTACTGGAAGCACCTGGTGGGCTAGTTGGCTCCCAGGATCCCTCAGGATTGAAAGGGACCCCATCCCCCAGGGCCTGCACCCTCATTTTTTTTTTTTTTTTATTCTTTAGGAGGGGGCTGCGTTGCCCCCTCCTCAGGCCACTTATGGCCCCGGGGAGCCCATCCCCCGGGGCCGGCCTTTGTTTTTTATTATTTAAAAAAATATATATTTATAGAAACACCTAGGACATGCTGGACAAAGCGTATATACCTATCACCATGACGATTTGCGTGATATTCATTAAAAGGTGACTATGCATAGAATGAATCCACATGGAATGTATTTACACCGCTAGTGAAGCTTTGACGTGTCTGACGCCCTACTGTACCTAATCCCGGCGCCCCCGCTGGTGGGTACTCTCCAAGTAGACACCCTTGTCGTTTATTTATACAAACATGGGTAGCTATTGACGGACACATTTAATATACACGCACACCAAGCCATTCAAAGGGGATTCGACAAAAATTCGACCAAAAGTATGCAAGAAACCCCCCTCACGGTTAATAAAACACACATCCACCGCCAGATGTGTAATACTTTTTATTTTACTCTCTGGAAAGGAGACAAACCTCACTTGAGAGTCACAGCGTGCTCCTGGCTGCGCCCAATGCTGTGTTACACCCACCAGTGCACGCCGAGTGCCTCACACCTCTGTGTTGTATTCCACCAGCTAGTGCGTATGCTATGACACTCTCTAGCCCATGTGCACTGTAACACCACCCCATGAATATGTCATGCCACACTTGCCTTCGCACGGGTTATATTGCCCCATCTAACGTGCCTTCCTCGATGCCTATGTTATAACGCACAGCGCTATGCCATACATATTACAATCTGGGATCCATATCTTTGTCACAGTGCATATGCAACGTTACACTCCCCAGCACATATTTTATATTACAACTTTAGAGACTAGTTAGGTTACACAACACTGCCCTGTGCATATTACACTCCAAGGTGCATATCGCATAGCACACGCTAGTGCCTGTGTTATCTCGCGCTTTCCAATGAATCTGTCATTGTGCACAATGTATTGCATATTATATTTCACGCCCCGGTTCATCTTATATCACACTTTTTGGTGCATAGTTTATACCATATACTATATCTAGTTTTCATTTTCAATCGTGCTCTCAGGACTATGGGCCATATGTAGGTAGGCTGTGTTTTGCGATTCTCTAATTGCAATTTTTAGGGAATCGCAATTAGAGAATAGCAAAACGCTATGTAGGTAGGATTAGCAATTTTGTTTGCGAATCCCACCTATTCCTTATTTGCGATTCTCTAATTGAGAATCGCAAATAAGGAATACCTTGCCATTCATTCCTATGGGCTAAAAGGCCCATAGGAATGAATAGGAAGACATTCTCAATTTGCGATTCTCAATTAGAGAATCGCAAATTGAGAATGCAATTTCAAGGGTGCAAGGGTGTCAACCTGACACCCTTTTGCACCCCTGTAATGAGCATGGGTGCACATGTGGCACACATACATGCCCTAAGGGCATGTATGTGTGCCACATGGCACTTTGAATAATGCAAAAAACTGCATTATTGAAAGAAATTGCAACTTACCATCAACCTGAAGTTGGTGGTAATTTGCGATTCCTTAAGCCAAAATAGCACAACTTGGGTGCTTTCTACATTGCATTTAAGGAATCGCTATTTGGGATTCCTTAAATGCATTTGCAAAATAAGGAATTGCAAATTTTGCGATTCCTTATTTTGCATGCAGATTTTCCTTCCTACATCCCACTTAGCAAAATTGCGATCGCAAACGCCGAAATTCGGCGAATTTCGGCGTTTGCGATCGCAATTTTGCTTTCTACATATGGCCCTTAGTTCTATATAACACTGCGTCCACCTACCCTTTTCACGGGCATTACATTTTGCGATGGGGGTGGAGGGTGAGTGGGTGTTTCTGCCAAGTGAGCCCGGAGTCACAGTACAAACGTCCTCTTCTTCCTGAATAAAAATGAGATTATGCTGCATACTTGTTCATATTTTAAGTTTAAAGTTCCTAATACCCACCTTCTCTGAACAGTTAGCTTGCTGCCCCATCCACCTCCTCCCTATCCTCTGTTGTCTGAATCCATGGACTAGCCTCCTCCCTCCTGCCATGCATGGTCTGATGTGCTGCCACTGCCCTCCATTTAGCATGATGTACCAGTCCACTCCTCCTGCCCTCCATTGCCCAATTCTATGGCCCATCATTGACCTCCTGCTTAGCCTCTGTGCTTAGCTTGCTGCCCCTATTCTCCTTCCCCCTGCCCTCCGATGTCTTTGTGCATGCCCCTGCTACATCCTTTTTGCCCACCATGTCCCATGGACCTGCCACTCCTATCTACTCTGAGTGTTCTGTTGAGCGGCCACTCCCCTCCCACCTGCCTAGCATTGTCAGACGACTGTAACCTGTCCCTGCCACCTCCACCCTGCCTGTCCACATGCCATGCCTCTATCCCATTCCTCCTGTCCTCCATGGTCCATTTTACTGCCACACCCTTCTGCCCTCCCTGGTATGTTGTGCTGCAACTGCTCCTCCTGCCTGCCCCGCGCGGTCTGTTGTGAGGCCCCTTCCCCTGAACTCTCTTGTCTGTGCCCAGGTCCCGACCTTCCCTTCTATCCTACATGGTCCTTTGTGCATGCCCCTGCACCCTCCTTCTTGCCCATCATAGCCATTGTGCTGCCACTAACCCTCCCGCTTGCCATGCATGGTCTTCTGTGCTGCCATGGCCCCTCCCACCTTCCCTGTGTGGTCAGCTAGCTGCCCCTGACCCCCTCCCACCTTCCCTCCATGGTCTCTGTGTATGCCATCATAGTCTCATTTATGCTCTCCATGGTGTGTCTTGTTTCTTGTGCCCAACCTGCCTGACCTCCATGGTCATCTTGCTGCTCCTGCCCTGTCCCCTTGCCCCCAGCCCTCTGTTTCCATGTGCAGACCCCTATTCCCTCCCTCCTGGCTTGTCTGTTCCATTGTAATGCCCCTGATCTGTCCCTCCTGCCCTTTATGGTCTGTTATGCTGCAGCTTTCTCTCCTGTCTGTCCATTATGGTCAGCTAGCTACCATTGCCTCTTTCCCCTCTGTTCTCTGTTGTCCATGTGCATGGTCCTGTCCCCTCCCTATTTCTTTCTATGGATTGTTGTGCTGCACTCCCGTCCCGCATGCGCTGTGTGGTGTATTGTGCTGCTGCAAACCCTGATGCCTGCCCTGTAGGGTCAGTTTGGTGCACCTCTCCATGTCCCTCCTGTCCTCTGTTATCCGAGTCCATGTCCCTACCCCAATTCCTCCTGCCTACCATGATCCAATGTACCATACTTGCGAACATTTTGAACTTGGTAAGAGGGAGATTTTGGAAAAAAACTGGGGTATTTATTTTCCCCTTTGAGTTACATTGAAAAAGAGGAGATTGTAGACAGGAGACAGATCAAATAAAGCCCATTTGAGCTTAAAAACATTGGACGTTTCCTGGCTGAAACTGGTCTGTTGGCATGTATGGTTGTACTACCACTGCCTCTTCCTTCTGCCCACAATGGTCTATTATATTGCCACAGCCTCTCTTGCCAGTACTGTATTGTTGGTTTGTTGCCCCTGCCCCCGTTTCCACTGCCCTCTATAGTCTGTTGTGCTGCCACTGCCCTTCCTGCCTGCCCAGCGTGGTCAAATTGTTGCATCTGCACTCTCCTACCTGCCTTCAATTTTCAGAGTCCGTGCCCCTGGCCTCTGCCTCTCAACAGTATCCCAATGAACAACTAGATTGCTAACATTCTATATTTATTACAAAAGTGTGGAACGCCTGACGTCATCTTGATGTGATCAAAACTGTAATACCTAGAGTATTTCCATTAGAAATTACATATATGAGAGGGTCTTATTTGCTTCAAAATTATGGTTAGTGCTCTAAAAAACTAAAATGAGGACATATTTTCTGAGTTTTCAAATAGCGACAAAGAACTTTTAAATTATTTGTAATCTTTATGTTTTTTTATCCAGTTGACCACTTGATTAAATGTTGCACCTAGGGGAGAGGATGTGGTGTTACTTCCAGAGCTGCAGACTTTGCAACTGGGGAACCAGGTTGGAGTTTCTGCTTCAGCTCAACATTCTGTGATTCTGGTCAAATCACTTAATCTCCCCATGTCTACAACTAAAATGAATTTGATCTTGTGTGATGTAACCAATGCTCATGTAAAGCATTCCAATAGCTGACATGTCTGCACTATATAAAACTACAAATACGCAATTTTGCACACTTCTGTCATTGGGCTACATGTGGGCTACATCTGGGTGATATGGAAGACAAACACTCACAGTGGAACCTTCACTAAGCCAGCACCTAACCCTGTATCACTCTCCCTATCAAAGCCCTATATATTTGGGAAAGACGTGTGCACACTCTGTGGCACCCACTGCAACAATGCCTATTCCCGTAGGAATCAGAGTATATAACAAAAAACCCAAAGGTGCACCACATACACAATATAAGAATAAGAAAGTCCTTTGTAAATAACAATTTTCTTCAGAGGTCACTTATTGTAAACATTTTTAATTTTCATTTAAATAGAAATTCCAAAACATATAATCAATCCATCAGTGTGATTTAGTGAACAGTCCAGCCGACGCGTTTCGTCCTGTAACAGGACTTCTTCAGGGCTGTCAAACAATGACCAGAGAGATATATACATATAAATAACATATATACACCAATACATAAATATACAATTATAAAAACACTAAATACATAAATATAAACACCCTAAGAACAACAACAAGAAGACAGAACGACATTTTTACTAAAGTGTATGGAAAATAGTTCCGATATGGGGTATATTCAATCCTATTGAACATTGTAATTTATTGTAACATAGAGCATTCGCTTGAGGTAGCCCGAGCGACGTGTTGGATCTATTGATTGTCCAAACAAATTTGCAAAAGGGAAGAGGGTAAGACAAGAAGAACAAGAAGAGGGGGCAACGGAAGAGAGAACCTCACCTACCATAGATTGATGATGTAATTCATAAATGGCAAAGTCCTTATGGATTAGTTTAATCCTTGTGAAGAGTAAGCAAGGGTCCAGTGTAAGATTCTATCAGCTGTACAGTCAAAAAGAAAAAGGAATAAACATGAAAAAGGGGAAGGGGAGGAAAGTGGGAAAGGGAAGGGGAAAAAGAGAAAGAGACATGACTAAAATCAGTCATAATCACAGAATAATAACCAAAAAAGGTTGAAGGTAAGGGACTAATGCTATCATTATGATAAATATAAACCAATTGGGCTAGAAATGACTTACATAAAAGCGTCAAAAGCAAGTGAAAAGCTCCTCGTGGATATGTATCATTCCAAAGCCTCTTGTAATAGATGGAAGTGTTGTACTGACAGGGCTTGAGATTATTACTAAACAAGAAAAAAGGAAGAAAGAGGGGGAGACACGTATATATAACTATCAAACAAAAGAATGCAGCAAGAAAAACAAGCGGACTTTAAAAAACCCTCATTATAAAAAATATATACAAGGGAAGAAGATAAGTACAACTTACAAAAGACCGCCACGTCAAAGTAAGCAATGTAGCTGCCAACATCTGGGGGGTAATAATCCCAGGGGTTCCACAGTCAAAATTGATCTCAGGCGGACAACATGTTTGTATTAAACATCATTCCAAGGTACTAAAAAAGGAATGAATAATGTGTATGTATAAGAAAATAAAATAACGAAATCAATTGATTACATGAGACAAAACATGAATATGTCTAACTGAACATTACTTCCCAGATGGAACGAGGAGGCAGGAAATCATGAAATAAACAAAGACTTGTCATAAAAACAGAAATACCCAGGGTTAAGATAACCCGAGTGAAAAGGAAAACAGAACCCGTGAATATGCAATTGAAAACCCTATCTGTAAAGTGATACAAAGAAGCAAGAGACCCGGAGCCGTAAAGTGGTACAAACAAGCAAGAGACCCGGAGCCACCAAAGCATGTATATAGACTAAATATATAGTAGTACCCAGAGAAAGGGGGGGGCCCGAGTCAGGGGGAATGCGGCGCCCGACACAGTGTGCGCGAGTGCATCGATTAAAAACTAACTAACTAATAATCTCACCGTATATAAGAAATTGCCGATAAGCAAGGTTGCAGGCATCCAACACCGGAACGGGGCAGCGTCTGATAACGCGTTGAATAACCTTGGCCATATTGCCGGAAACTTTAAATAGTGAAACGGGTGGCGGGTTAAACAAGCCACGTGGGTCGTTTCCATGGTAACCAAACGCACTGAGCTTTAACTGTCAAAAACGGCGGCCATTACGGAATGGCTTATAATAGGTCTAGGAAATGTCCCAAACAAAGTAATATCAGTATATATGATCAAAATGAGATCGGGTAAGCCATAGGAAAATTATAAAATCAACATTTTAAAAATGATGGTTAATATCTATGTGTGAACTCAACAATGGGCAATCTATCACGTACTAATGTATAAGTCTTCAATAATTGAAATGGACAGTTGATATGTGTGCGGAAGCTCAAAGTAAGGTATATATTTGTCTCATAATTGTGCGATATATGTCTATAAAAAAACCGCAAACGAGAGCAAGGCAATTCACGTAAGTGGTTGTCTTAGAAACCAAAATATAACGGATTCTGCGCGTTCATTGGTTAGAACGGCCATTTGAACAAAAAATAAGACTAAGTATCTAAAAAATAAGTAAATTGTAATTATTAAGCAACCCGTATTAGAGGAGGCATAGAAAAATAGTTCTATGCAAAGAGCACAGCGGGAAGAATAAATGACTTATTCTGATTCATGATTCCACACTCTATGAATACCGCGAGAGGAGCTGGGAAACACATGATTGTAATCCGTTTGTCAATGACAGTGGCCACAATACTCAAACATATACTTGCATAGATACTGAGGACATCGAAGAGTTTCCGTCCCATAATGGCCTATTAAAGCATAATTAATATATAATTAAACGGAATCTCAGGGGCAATCACCACCTAGAGAATAAATATCAACCACTGAGTTACCCCGTGGGTGGTTGTTATAGTCATATAAGAAAGGGAACCACTCACATATGCCGATGGCCAGTATGAAGATAAAATAATTCCTATAGATAACAGGGCATCCAAAGAATGATTGTGCTAAGAGAAAATCTAAAACCATGACCGCCATACCGTTTGTAAAAGAGCATATTTGTAAAGAGAGGTGTACTTAACCCTAATTGAGATCTATATTGAAATGCACACAAAGTGCATGATGTATACATGTTCAACAAAAAATTGGTTATGATCTCCATGGAATAAGAGGTATATATCCCTGTATTTGGGGGGAATGAGTTAGATACACAAGAGGGAAGTATTACAGTATAACGATAATGTATGCAGCTCAGCACAAGGAAAAGAGGATAGGGTGAGGAAACGGAAGAGGTGAATACACTAACCATACCTTTCTTATATGACTATAACAACCACCCACGGGGCCCATTTTTGATAGGACCGCAGGTATATGGTCAATAATATACTTTAAACTGCTTCTCCCACGATCATCACCACTCAGTGGTTGATATTTATTCTCTAGGTGGTGATTGCCCCTGAGATTCCGTTTAATTATATATTAATTATGCTTTAATAGGCCATTATGGGACGGAAACTCTTCGATGTCCTCAGTATCTATGCAAGTATATGTTTGAGTATTGTGGCCACTGTCATTGACAAACGGATTACAATCATGTGTTTCCCAGCTCCTCTCGCGGTATTCATAGAGTGTGGAATCATGAATCAGAATAAGTCATTTATTCTTCCCGCTGTGCTCTTTGCATAGAACTATTTTTCTATGCCTCCTCTAATACGGGTTGCTTAATAATTACAATTTACTTATTTTTTAGATACTTAGTCTTATTTTTTGTTCAAATGGCCGTTCTAACCAATGAACGCGCAGAATCCGTTATATTTTGGTTTCTAAGACAACAACTTACGTGAATTGCCTTGCTCTCGTTTGCGGTTTTTTTATAGACATATATCGCACAATTATGAGACAAATATATACCTTACTTTGAGCTTCCGCACACATATCAACTGTCCATTTCAATTATTGAAGACTTATACATTAGTACGTGATAGATTGCCCATTGTTGAGTTCACACATAGATATTAACCATCATTTTTAAAATGTTGATTTTATAATTTTCCTATGGCTTACCCGATCTCATTTTGATCATATATACTGATATTACTTTGTTTGGGACATTTCCTAGACCTATTATAAGCCATTCCGTAATGGCCGCCGTTTTTGACAGTTAAAGCTCAGTGCGTTTGGTTACCATGGAAATGACCCACGTGGCTTGTTTAACCCGCCACCCGTTTCACTATTTAAAGTTTCCGGCAATATGGCCAAGGTTATTCAACGCGTTATCAGACGCTGCCCCGTTCCGGTATTGGATGCCTGCAACCTTGCTTATCGGCAATTTCTTATATACGGTGAGATTATTAGTTAGTTAGTTTTTAATCGATGCACTCGCGCACACTGTGTCGGGCGCCGCATTCCCCCTGACTCGGGCCCCCCCCTTTCTCTGGGTACTACTATATATTTAGTCTATATACATGCTTTGGTGGCTCCGGGTCTCTTGCTTGTTTGTACCACTTTACGGCTCCGGGTCTCTTGCTTCTTTGTATCACTTTACAGATAGGGTTTTCAATTGCATATTCACGGGTTCTGTTTTCCTTTTCACTCGGGTTATCTTAACCCTGGGTATTTCTGTTTTTATGACAAGTCTTTGTTTATTTCATGATTTCCTGCCTCCTCGTTCCATCTGGGAAGTAATGTTCAGTTAGACATATTCATGTTTTGTCTCATGTAATCAATTGATTTCGTTATTTTATTTTCTTATACATACACATTATTCATTCCTTTTTTAGTACCTTGGAATGATGTTTAATACAAACATGTTGTCCGCCTGAGATCAATTTTGACTGTGGAACCCCTGGGATTATTACCCCCCAGATGTTGGCAGCTACATTGCTTACTTTGACGTGGCGGTCTTTTGTAAGTTGTACTTATCTTCTTCCCTTGTATATATTTTTTATAATGAGGGTTTTTTAAAATCCGCTTGTTTTTCTTGCTGCATTCTTTTGTTTGATAGTTATATATACGTGTCTCCCCCTCTTTCTTCCTTTTTTCTTGTTTAGTAATAATCTCAAGCCCTGTCAGTACAACACTTCCATCTATTACAAGAGGCTTTGGAATGATACATATCCACGAGGAGCTTTTCACTTGCTTTTGACGCTTTTATGTAAGTCATTTCTAGCCCAATTGGTTTATATTTATCATAATGATAGCATTAGTCCCTTACCTTCAACCTTTTTTGGTTATTATTCTGTGATTATGACTGATTTTAGTCATGTCTCTTTCTCTTTTTCCCCTTCCCTTTCCCACTTTCCTCCCCTTCCCCTTTTTCATGTTTATTCCTTTTTCTTTTTGACTGTACAGCTGATAGAATCTTACACTGGACCCTTGCTTACTCTTCACAAGGATTAAACTAATCCATAAGGACTTTGCCATTTATGAATTACATCATCAATCTATGGTAGGTGAGGTTCTCTCTTCCGTTGCCCCCTCTTCTTGTTCTTCTTGTCTTACCCTCTTCCCTTTTGCAAATTTGTTTGGACAATCAATAGATCCAACACGTCGCTCGGGCTACCTCAAGCGAATGCTCTATGTTACAATAAATTACAATGTTCAATAGGATTGAATATACCCCATATCGGAACTATTTTCCATACACTTTAGTAAAAATGTCGTTCTGTCTTCTTGTTGTTGTTCTTAGGGTGTTTATATTTATGTATTTAGTGTTTTTATAATTGTATATTTATGTATTGGTTTATATATGTTATTTATATGTATATATCTCTCTGGTCATTGTTTGACAGCCCTGAAGAAGTCCTGTTACAGGACGAAACGCGTCGGCTGGACTGTTCACTAAATCACACTGATGGATTGATTATATGTTTTGGAATTTCTATTTAAATGAAAATTAAAAATGTTTACAATAAGTGACCTCTGAAGAAAATTGTTATTTACAAAGGACTTTCTTATTCTTATATTGTGTATGTGGTGCACCTTTGGGTTTTTTGTTATACATCTGGGTGATATTTGTGCTGCATTTGGGCTCTTTTTTCTCTGGTGGCCATCTTGGGAGATTTATTTGTTATGAAGTTTCCTAATTTCCTCATTTACTGCAGTCTCCTCAGTAGGAAATGCTTTCAGAGTTGCCACTTTATTCCAACCAAAATGGCTTCAGGTGTGCCATACGTTTGTCATAAGTAGGACTGTTAGTGCTCTAGTTGTTCTTTAGAACATTCTGGGAAGCTTTAGTAGAACACAAAGGAATCAACGGACAGTCTCTGCCCTTGTTGGATGTTCATGTTTTACTGAGAATGTCAGACTTTATTCTCACATGACTGAAAAAGATAATGTGAATTTACAGAAAATATGCTCTCAGTTTAGCTTATAGATCACCTTCCAAACCTCTGTGGGAAAAGCATGAGAAAATAGATTTCTCTCAAACATGATTCATGATATCACAGCAGAAGGCTTTTTCACATGGTAAAATAACCTTAGAACACACCACAATTCCTAAAATGAGTATGGTACCATCAACAAATGATTTATAATGTAACTTAAAACCGTCTATTAACTGTGATGCTTTTTAATGAGGTGCTATCATGCATATTGGTCCCAAGATGGCTGCCAACACTTCTTGGATGAAGTGCTGACAGCCAATCAGATCTCATGATGAGATGTGTGGTTAGGCTCCGCCCAGATATATATGTGATTTTACTTTTGATTTTCTCAGGAGCTATTGAACGGATTTACCCCATTTGAGCAAAAGGCACGAGTCTGAACTGAGGACTACCTCTTTGCCAAATTTGGTGTAATTCCGTTCAGCACTTCGGGCTGTAGCTGCGTCAACAGGTCCTATGGGAAAATGCATGGGGAAAACGGGTTTTGGGACCCCCCTTTTTTCTCGGCCCCCGCTTTACGAATCACCGTGAACTTTTCAGGATAGGAGCGGACCGGAGCTGGCCAAAAGTTTGGAAAATTTTGCGATGATGCATCAATCGACCCCAACGTTATTCCAAATAGAATGTTGCGGATTTCCTATGGAAAATAGGTCCTAACTATAACTACCTACTGGCGACTGCCAGTAGGTAATATATACATATACATTAAGCTATTTAAAAATATTTAAACTTACATTTCCCACTCCAATCAAAGCAACAGTAGGAAAAGTGTTAGATAGCGGAGGGTAAAAATTACTATTCCCACTCCAGTGAGTGCAACAGGAGGGAAAGTGTTAGATAGCGGAGGGATAAAAATTACTGGTCCCACTCCAAAAGGTGCAACAGAAGAGAAAGTGTTGGATAGCGGAGGGTAAAAATTACTATTCCCACTCCAGTGAGTGCAACAGTAGGGAAAGTGTTGGATAGTGGAGGGATAAAAATTACTATTCTCACTCCAGACAGTACAACAGTAGGGAAAGTGTTGGATAGGGGAGGCGTAAAAATTATTATTACCACTCCTGTGAGTGTAACAGTAAGGAAAGTGTTGGCTAGTGTAGAGGTAAAAATGACTATTCCCACTCCAGTGAGTGTAACAGTAGGAAAAGTGTTAGATGGCGGAGGTGTAAAAATTACTATTCCCACTCCAAAAGGTGCAACAGAAGGGAAAGTGTTGGAAGCGGAGGGTAAAAATGACTATTCCCACTCCTGTGAGTGTAACAGTAAGGAAAGTGTTGGATAGCGTACATGTAAAAATTACTATTCCCATTCCAGTGAGTGTAATAGTAGGAAAAGTATTAGATGGCGGAGGTGTAAAAACCGCTATTCCCACTCCAGTGCGTGTAACAGTAGGGAAAGTGTTGGCTAACAAAGGGGTAAAAATTGCTTTTCCCAATCCAATGAGTGCAACAGTAAGGAAAGTGTTGAGTAACGGAGCGGTAAAAAATATTATTCCCATTACAGTCAATTCAAAATTAAAAACAAACCAAATATCAACAACAAAAAATATTTGAAAAACAAAATAAATTTAAAGCAATATATACATATGTTAAAAAATGTATATTAATATATGTAATATTATAAATTCAAATATATATATTATAATGTTGAATACATAACAGAAACACCTACAAATATTATAGTAAATAAAAATAAAAATATGTTTCCAACAAACAAATATTTGTAGATAGAAATTGTTTATAAACAAAAACATTATAACATTTAATTATCAATAAATATTATTAATTAAAAAACAAATTAAAACACATAACACTAAATTAACTTCCTACCCTTAATCCATAAAAACCCCATAACCCACACCAAAAATTAATTATACAAATTCCCTTATTTAATTTAGGGGGGGATACATAGCAGTTCAGGCTCGACTGTTCCTATCGGGAGCAGCGTCGATACTGATCTGCATATGGCTGGGTCCAAACTGGAATGGCATTACTAAATAGATGTGAATTTTTAATGCCTTAATTACATTGATTCTATGGTTTGATAATGTGATATTAAAAATAACAAAGGAATTCCACATGCAAAAGTTAATGTTTCGTGTGTTATGAACAAAAGAAACCGTACGGCTGACCAATGTTGAGCACATCAAATCCAAAATCAATATACAAATTCTCAGTAGGTGCAAGAACACGTCCAGAGCGAGCCGTACTTATGCTCTACTGGAAACCAGATATACAAACTTTTTTGCAAAAGGACGGTGCACCAAAGAAAAGTCTTTTCAAATACTCCAATTGTTGTTCTTTTATTCTTAGTCAACTTTTAGAGATATCAGACTCAGCCAACGCGTTTCGTTCTTTACGAACTTCGTCAGGGCTGTGAATAAATACAAATACAAACATATATATGTATAAAAACACATTATGTACAACATAAAACACAACATACTACATTATTTCTCATACATAAAAATGTGACGTTACTATACATTTCTATACAAATGATAAGAACTGAAGAAAAAACAAGAAAGAACATATAACATGAATTTCACGTATAGATACATCACAGACAATATTCAATATTCCGACATATTAGTCAAATATACATACAAAACAAGAGTTAAAACTTTCAAACCACCACATGTCTATCCTGCCTGAGTATGTATGTAGTCCGATACCCAAGGAAGAAAATCCAGTTTGATATGTATGTGTCAAGAAACCTCATCTGTAAATGACCTATGAGGTTTATGATGAAAGAGTCTATTATAGGTACTAAATATCTGAGGTTAATATGATTACCACCCGTATTAAGAAAAGTTTCATGTGCCAATTCTTACCATAAATTGTATTTTAGAAACGACCTCCAGGAATTTCAAAAGGTGGTCAACTTCCAATTTGTATGCTTGTTCATAAGAAATGTCATGTGACCTGGTAAGGGTGAATTGTGAAATTATTATAACCACTTATGGGCATGATAGATTGGAATAAAAGGAAAAGCGTGAGTAACAAGATATTTCCATAGAAAAGCGAGAATCATCTTACCTCTCCAGGTAGCTGAAAGGTGTATATACAGTTAAGATCCTATGTACACCACCGGTTAGTTCAATTAGAGATCAGACTCTTAGTTTAGTCCATAGATAGCGT
Organism: Triturus cristatus; assembly: GCF_964204655.1. Lineage (NCBI taxonomy): Eukaryota > Metazoa > Chordata > Amphibia > Caudata > Salamandridae > Triturus > Triturus cristatus. Next base: position 623,652,911 of record NC_140585.1, read on the forward strand.
AAGTAAAATTGAATCAACACTGTTGTTGTAGAAAAACGCATGGTGGGAGACATTGGCTGTCGCAATCAATAGCCCCGTTTATTTTTATAAATACGTAGTATCTGATTACTTTCACATGGTTAACCCGTTAATAGTGGGTCAGAATATTAATGTTATGACATGAGATTGAGAATGGGTGTTTATGATATTCTCCGTTTCGTTTTTAGAAAAATGGAGCCCACACATTGGTCTTAAATATACAACAACAGTGTTGATTCAATTTTTGCAAAAAAGGTTTCGTGTGTTGTAAATAAATCGTATTTCATGTGCAACATGTACACTGAAAATGACAAAAGAAAAATAGCTGCTACACAGGTTTTAGTTGAAGTAACATCTGTGACTCTTTCATCAAAAGCACTTATAACCATGTCCTCAATAACATATATGCCAAGAGGCTTTATATATATTTTCTTTATATATATGTAACGTTGACATTTGCAAAAATGTTATGAGTACCCTAAACTTACATGAATTAATTATGATTTCATTGAAGTGTGTCTTAACACATTATTTGTAAGAATTATATTAACAATAATTCAATGCGAAATTCATATTTTAGCATTAATTCATCGTGAATGAGCTGTTTTTCATGTAGGCCTCAGATCTTGCTTCCTTTTTCTAATGTGAAGTTATGAACTGAATAGTCTGAAGTCTATGGGAACTTTTAGCAAAGTTGCCACTGTGTTTTAATTCTCAATTGCTTCCTTGGCATCCACAGCACAGCTTAACTTTACTTGCAACAAAAACTGTTACATATTGGTTTTAAGGAAGCTACATAACTTGAATCACATAATTCTTCCAGATTGTATACTTTTACCTATTAAACCATCCTCATCCTATTGAAGTCGACCAATGGGACAGAGTGGTCTGGCATTCCTGATGATGTCAAGGGGTGTCACTCCAGAACTCATGGAGTATAATTGCACAGATTCTGGAACTGAACTGGGGTCCCCCATCTTGCATTACTGTGATCTGCTGTCCGCTGGGATGCTGGTAGAGTGGAACCTTTTTCTGGAGAAGTGATGGACTGAGACAGACCTCTGCTTTTAACCAACTGCAACTGGTCACTTGGAACTAACTGAGCTTTCCCCAAGAAAAAATGTGGTCTCAACTGATTTTCCATTGATCCATATGCTATATCTATTCAAAATCTCACTTGGCTGAGGAAGATTTATCCCCTGATCCTTGGATCCTGCAGAGTTTGATATTGCTTCATTAAACCTAAATTTAGGATTGTATTCCATTTATTTAATGTTCTTTACTCTTGACTGAATAACTAAACTTTTAAGATCTTTAACTCACTCTGCTGATTCTTGACTCATTATTTGCTTGTGGATAAATCATGTGATTGGTTTGCTTTAAAGTGTGTTGATTGTTTTCCCTAAAGACAAAGAAAACAACTTTAGCAATTATCCTATTCCTTGTCCTCATTTGATAATTGTTCATCCTCTGAATATCCAGTCCCCTTCAACACAGAACAAAATCCATTGGCGGGCCAATTGGGAATGATGGTAGCTTGAGGTTAGATGCAAATCAATCACACTATAAGACTACAATACAAATTGTGGGGCCAGTGTGTGATGCTACAACACAATGCACTGTTTATGACCTCACATATGACATCACTCATGACATGTTCTATGACATTATTCATGACTTCACTGATGAAGTCTTCAAAGCTTCTTCGGTACAGATTGCTCTTTAAACGTTTATACCATTAGAGCTATGAAAGTAAGTTCAAAATAGCTCAAAATAATATGAAGCGTCTCCACTCCTACCATACATACAACCCCTACAGATAAAGAAAGCTTGTTTTATTTCCAATATTGACCCTATATCATGCACTTCATGGCTAGCTGAGCTCATGTTGACTATAAACCACATATGATAGGGTAACCTATCCTGCACACGCACTGTTCAATCCCACTATGGACACTGTTTACCTGTTTCAAACCCTGACAGTCATTTAACCTACATTGAGAAATGAAGTTGATTTGAGTAGGAAAGTGGGGACTATTAACAGTGTACTCTAAGGAGAGAGTTTGCTTTTTACCGCATTGTTTGCAAACAGTGAATCTCTAATACACCAGAGAGCATTAAAAAGTATATGCTAAGCACAATGTACACTCTGTGCACAACTAGTCTAAAGAGTGACTACTCATTTAAATTAACCAAGGTATGAAGGTTCTAAAGATCATATTACCTGCAGCCTTCAGACTGTGATGAAATGTTTACAGATAGCACCTATTCTGAAGCAAAACAAGCACACGTACCTAGGTTAGTACCTGGTGCACCCATTTTTTTATGTTAAGAAGAAATTGACATGCTGAGACGATTTTCTTTAGTAACTCAAGGCTGCTTACAAAAATTAGTATGTAGTACATAGAATCTTTGCCCTGTTGAAAATGTTTTGCGCAATACCAAAACTCTTTTGTGGAACATGCTGTTACCTGCATCCAGAGTTACTCCTCAATTCAAAGATTTGTTATGTATTCAATACCTCTACACACCTATGATGCATTAGGAACACACATATTTTTGTTAACATATATGCCCATTAGCTGTACAGAGGCTGTACAAAATTAGGAAGAATAGTACTAATATAGTTACCTTCCACTGCATAAACTATAAAGCAACTTAAGACACTCATTGTATGATGTCATCAGTGATATCATGAATGATGTAATTTGAGATGTCATCCATGATGTTATAAATGAAGTCATAGAACATGTCATGAGTGATGTCATTTAAGAGGTCATAAGCAGTGCATGGCCAGGCATAAGTTATAGTTAGCTCTGCTAACTATAACCGGTGAATTTCTGTGTCTTTTTTTTAACTTAATTGTTTCAATGACAAATTCACCTCACTATAAAATCACTTTAACCTTTGTTTTTTTAGTGAATTTCTAAAGTTTTTTATAAAAAAAACGGATCTTTTTATTACACCTAAATATAGTGTTACTATAGCCTTTGTTTTTTACAGTGAATATATATATATATATATATATATATATATATATATATATATATATATATATTAATGCTCCAAGGTTGCCCAACAGTGTGGGGAGCACTCCGAGATCGGCAATACCTCTTGGTCTCATCAGTTCACGTGGAGCGGCCTGACGCGTTTCGCTGATAGCTTTTTCAAAGGCCGGTCACCTCCGTTGTCCTCCGTCATGCGCAAACACTTTAAATCACTGCTGCTGCCTGCTGATAGGTCATGCAGTCTTCCATAGCATTATGGTCATTGTAGTGTCCGTGTTGCGCTCTTAAACCTTGGATAGGTACGGAACAGCAGAGGATCGCTGATGCATTTCCCTCAATGAGCCCCGTGTACTGAAAAGTCCTGATTTATCGGTGCCAGTCTCCCCGCATAAGCCGGGCAGATTCCCAACTCTGCGGCCCGCTTACATTACAAGCAGTGGTGCTACCCCCGCGGCGGGACGGCCGCGTGTAAATTAATGCTCCAAGGTTGCCCAACAGTGTGGGGAGCACTCCGAGATCGGCAATACCTCTTGGTCTCATCAGTTCATGTGGAGCGGCCTAAGGTTTAAGAGCGCAACACGGACACTACAATGACCATAATGCTATGGAAGACTGCATGACCTATCAGCAGGCAGCAGCAGTGATTTAAAGTGTTTGCGCATGACGGAGGACAACGGAGGTGACCGGCCTTTGAAAAAGCTATCAGCGAAACGCGTCAGGCCGCTCCACGTGAACTGATGAGACCAAGAGGTATTGCCACTGCTTGTAATGTAAGCGGGCCGCAGAGTTGGGAATCTGCCCGGCTTATGCGGGGAGACTGGCACCGATAAATCAGGACTTTTCAGTACACGGGGCTCATTGAGGGAAATGCATCAGCGATCCTCTGCTGTTCCGTACCTATCCAAGGTTTAAGAGCGCAACACGGACACTACAATGACCATAATGCTATGGAAGACTGCATGACCTATCAGCAGGCAGCAGCAGTGATTTAAAGTGTTTGCGCATGACGGAGGACAACGGAGGTGACCGGCCTTTGAAAAAGCTATCAGCGAAACGCGTCAGGCCGCTCCACGTGAACTGATGAGACCAAGAGGTATTGCCGATCTCGGAGTGCTCCCCACACTGTTGGGCAACCTTGGAGCATTAATTTACACGCGGCCGTCCCGCCGCGGGGGTAGCACCACTGCTTGTAATGTAAGCGGGCCGCAGAGTTGGGAATCTGCCCGGCTTATGCGGGGAGACTGGCACCGATAAATCAGGACTTTTCAGTACACGGGGCTCATTGAGGGAAATGCATCAGCTATCCTCTGCTGTTCCGTACCTATCCAAGGTTTAAGAGCGCAACACGGACACTACAATGACCATAATGCTATGGAAGACTGCATGACCTATCAGCAGGCAGCAGCAGTGATTTAAAGTGTTTGCGCATGACGGAGGACAACGGAGGTGACCGGCCTTTGAAAAAGCTATCAGCGAAACGCGTCAGGCCGCTCCACGTGAACTGATGAGACCAAGAGGTATTGCCGATCTCGGAGTGCTCCCCACACTGTTGGGCAACCTTGGAGCATTAATTTACACGCGGCCGTCCCGCCGCGGGGGTAGCACCACTGCTTGTAATGTAAGCGGGCCGCAGAGTTGGGAATCTGCCCGGCTTATGCGGGGAGACTGGCACCGATAAATCAGGACTTTTCAGTACACGGGGCTCATTGAGGGAAATGCATCAGCGATCCTCTGCTGTTCCGTACCTATCCAAGGGTTAAGAGCGCAACACGGACACTACAATGACCATAATGCTATGGAAGACTGCATGACCTATCAGCAGGCAGCAGCAGTGATTTAAAGTGTTTGCGCATGACGGAGGACAACGGAGGTGACCGGCCTTTGAAAAAGCTATCAGCGAAACGCGTCAGGCCGCTCCACGTGAACTGATGAGACCAAGAGGTATTGCCGATCTCGGAGTGCTCCCCACACTGTTGGGCAACCTTGGAGCATTAATTTACACGCGGCCGTCCCGCCGCGGGGGTAGCACCACTGCTTGTAATGTAAGCGGGCCGCAGAGTTGGGAATCTGCCCGGCTTATGCGGGGAGACTGGCACCGATAAATCAGGACTTTTCAGTACACGGGGCTCATTGAGGGAAATGCATCAGCGATCCTCTGCTGTTCCGTACCTATCCAAGGTTTAAGAGCGCAACACGGACACTACAATGACCATAATGCTATGGAAGACTGCATGACCTATCAGCAGGCAGCAGCAGTGATTTAAAGTGTTTGCGCATGACGGAGGACAACGGAGGTGACCGGCCTTTGAAAAAGCTATCAGCGAAACGCGTCAGGCCGCTCCACGTGAACTGATGAGACCAAGAGGTATTGCCGATCTCGGAGTGCTCCCCACACTGTTGGGCAACCTTGGAGCATTAATTTACACGCGGCCGTCCCGCCGCGGGGGTAGCACCACTGCTTGTAATGTAAGCGGGCCGCAGAGTTGGGAATCTGCCCGGCTTATGCGGGGAGACTGGCACCGATAAATCAGGACTTTTCAGTACACGGGGCTCATTGAGGGAAATGCATCAGCGATCCTCCGCTGTTCCGTACCTATCCAAGGTTTAAGAGCGCAACACGGACACTACAATGACCATAATGCTATGGAAGACTGCATGACCTATCAGCAGGCAGCAGCAGTGATTTAAAGTGTTTGCGCATGACGGAGGACAACGGAGGTGACCGGCCTTTGAAAAAGCTATCAGCGAAACGCGTCAGGCCGCTCCACGTGAACTGATGAGACCAAGAGGTATTGCCGATCTCGGAGTGCTCCCCACACTGTTGGGCAACCTTGGAGCATTAATTTACACGCGGCCGTCCCGCCGCGGGGGTAGCACCACTGCTTGTAATGTAAGCGGGCCGCAGAGTTGGGAATCTGCCCGGCTTATGCGGGGAGACTGGCACCGATAAATCAGGACTTTTCAGTACACGGGGCTCATTGAGGGAAATGCATCAGCGATCCTCTGCTGTTCCGTACCTATCCAAGGTTTAAGAGCGCAACACGGACACTACAATGACCATAATGCTATGGAAGACTGCATGACCTATCAGCAGGCAGCAGCAGTGATTTAAAGTGTTTGCGCATGACGGAGGACAACGGAGGTGACCGGCCTTTGAAAAAGCTATCAGCGAAACGCGTCAGGCCGCTCCACGTGAACTGATGAGACCAAGAGGTATTGCCGATCTCGGAGTGCTCCCCACACTGTTGGGCAACCTTGGAGCATTAATATATATATATATATATATATATATATATATATATATATATATATATATATATATACATATATATATATATATTTTGGTTTGCTTACAATGTTAGCACTGTGAGGAAATGGGGTGTATTCAATGGAGTGGCTTTGCAACCTCACCATGTAAGACTTATTCCAACCTCTTTAGAACCCTTATGCTTCATCTGTCAAACCCTTAGCTCAATCCTGGGTAGCTGTGTCACTGAGCAGCAAGCCTCACACAGAGGAACTCATATAAAGCATTTAAACAGCACCATAACATTTGAATAAGAAATTTCCACAACACTCATGAATTTCAACCCAAATTTATAAAAGGAGACTATATTGTTTAGAAGAATTTAAACACTGGAATGAAGAACATCCACCTGAGGGTTCCAGAGATATAGATTATACCAGCAATAATAAATCAATTCATTTCACTCAACCGTGAACAAACATTGGCAAATTGTATAAATTGGGCACTTAGAAATGTTCTCACTGAAAATGCAGGTAAGTGTCAATGTGGTCGGTTAGAAGTACTTGATGTGACTAGCAGGGAGCTAGTCAGGGGGGCCAGCAAGGTCCTCAAGATTATTACCTTCACAGGAGAAGCAGTCCTTCAGCAGTTCTAGGCACTTTATCTACAATGCAATGAATTCCTATGGAGTGGACATGATGCAAGGGTTGAAGAATGCTGAAGATGCTCGAAGGATACTGCGGATGCGATACAGCTGAAGGGGGTCTCTTTGCAGGGATTCCTTGGTCCACAAAGATGGTGAGGGACTCTGGTTGCAGGGTTGGCATCCCATGAAATTGTCTATGGTCTGACCATGTCATCTGTTGTCGCGGTCACAGGCCAATCCTTTCTGAGTCAATAACTCTACTTCTGAGGGTCCCCGCAACTCTCTGACAGCACTCCCAGGCTCAGCAAACTTGAGTGCAACTCTGTGCATGGGTCTTTGCCCTCAGTGCTGCATGGCCGTTATGGCAGCAGCTCGAAGACTTTGGGCTACCAACTTTTACCAGCAGGCTTCTACAGCTATTGTGTCCCTGAGTCACCTGGCTCGTCAGGAATCTTGGCTTGGCTGGGCTCTGGGGACAGTTTTTCCTTGAGTATGACATGGCAAGCACAGTAACACTCTTTACCAGACCCCAGTTGCAGCAGGCACAGTCCTTGTCAGTCCTCTCTTTGCTGGTCCCTCAGTACAGCGGGCAGTCCTTCTTCCAAGTCACTCCAGATCTGAGGTCTGGTTGCCATGGGTTCCCCCTTTATGATCAGAAAGTGTCTTCAGTGCAGGATGCAGTTGGTAGTCAGTGTGCTAACAGGTTTCCTCCCACATGATTACCACTTCTTGTGGAGTGTAGTAACTGGCTATCACAGGATGCACTTTTTTGCCAACTCCCAAGATGGTGAAACCCGTCTCTTGGTGTTCGGACCTCCAAGCCTAACCCTGAAATGAGGCTACCTCAGGGATACATGCCACTGGGGAAACTTGTTTGCCAATTGGTTTCTCATCTCTGCTTCCCATGCCAGCCTGTCTACTTCAACACTAGGACAGCCCACCCTGGTGTAACACATCTGCCCTTCAAAGGTGGACTCATCTTTGAAGATGGCCTTTTGGGGATGATACCCAAGTTGCTTCCTGCAGGAAGGAGGTGACACCTCCTTGGCCTGCAGTACCTTAGTGTTCTTCCTGAGAGTTTTTAGCATGTCTCTCCGGTAGGGCAGAAAGCGGTCTCGTGGAGAAGGCTCCATGTGTGCTGGGAAACAGTTGTTTTATATTGGAGTGCCTACTTTGATCACATCGTTCAGGAGCTTGCCCAGCTGAGAAATCAGCATGTAACTCTGTACTCACTAATTGGGTGAGCAAATCTCTCCACTATAAAAATGAAAGTATTTCAGGTTTTACTGTCAGGACATGAAAAGTACATGTCCCTGTGTCATAGGTTGCACCGTGCCTTTGGGTCTTTGTAGGCCTTCCAAAGGGGTGACTTACAGACTCCATAGGGAAGTGGTAGCGTTGACATTGCTTTCAATGGCAAAGATGAGATAGCAGTGCATGATCGCTCTACCAGTCTGCAGTTGCAGGCTTGGGGACTTTTTTATTTGGGAGACCTTCAAGGAGACACAATCACTGCTGCAAGTGGTCTTCACACAACTTTCTCAAAAAAGTCTCTTCTATCTCAGCTCCTTCCTGGAAAGTTTCAGGGTGATCTGTCCAGTAGAAGGGGGGGGGGCAGGAGGGGGGAAAGAGATGTCCCAAAATGTGTTTTCCCCATTCATTTTTCAATGGGAGAATTGAACAGCAATACAAAATATAGATATTCCATTTTGCTGAGGAACCGCGGAGGTGACTGATCTCTAATTGGCTGCCCCCTCATCAAGAAAGATGGAGCTTAGGACTCAGGGAATCAGTACTCTGTCTATGCAAAAAGGAATTAAAAAAATATTATGTTGGGGGGTCTGGACAACCTCTTTTTTATCAGCATGGCAGATCCGTTCCCATGCAGGAAACACAACTATACTCCCTCCCGGGTGGGAGCTGATAAAGAAACTTCTTCAGCCCTGGCAGGAGCAAAGGAGACTGGTGCCGGCTCCTGCCAGCACGACAATGGGTGCAAGCTGGGGAGTTGGTTGGGGCTGCTGGGGCACTGGGGCTCCCCATGCAACACCCAATATTTAGATAAATGTGGGTCCCCGGGTGGGCAACAGGGCATCCACTTAAAAATGAAAAAAACATATTGGCTAGGTCTCACCACGGTGGTGGCTCACAAGCCCATCTTGGGACACCTCTCAAAATGTAGGTACATGGGGGTCTTCTGGGTGGGCACCTACTTAGAGATAACAATGGCCAGTTTCTACCACAGTGGAGGCTAGGGAGCCAGCTAAGGCCATGGAACCTTGGGACTCACCACCATCCCCAACATGAAAAAAGGTGTGGGTGCCCCAAGTGGGCACAAGTGCAGTCCCAAAAACTTTTTTAACACAAAAATGAATAATAAATTAGCAGCAGGAGACACTAATGTATTATTCATTGTTCCAGAGGAGGGGTGCCCCATAATGCCCTACAAGGGCTTTTTGATAACAAATTTGGAAAACACAAAATTGGAGAGGCAACTTCTCAAAATTAATTCAGGATGTCCATAAATAATAAGTAAGTCACAAAAAGACTTGAAACGATGTAGTAAAAAAGTTCAGCTCTTTATTAATCTTTCCAATCTACTTAAAAAAAATAATGCTGACTAGCCAACACGTTTCTCCCATATACAAGGGTCTTCATCAGGGCTTATCTACATGTGATATTCATGAAGTTTTAAAAAAATCTGTGTTACAAGTTTGTGTGGGGAGAGGCAGCTTACATACATTACATAGATATGAGGGACATTCCATTGAGATTAAATGGAGCCATTCATGACTACGATACACCATGTGTGTATGAGGTAAGAAAGAAACAATAACTCTCCTCAGGTGGATACCTTAACCCTGGTTCATAGGACAGCAGCCTCCTTCTTAGACAACAAAGGAAATGCTGGTGTTAATTGGTAATCACTTAGCAGGGATTAGCTACCTGTGAGTAGACAGCAGCATTAGCACACCATTTTTAACTCAGACTGTGTCTGCTATTCATTCTGAGTACCCTCCCAGATAGCCAGGCTACAGTCACTCGGGCGGGGGTGATTTGGGCTCAGGTGGGACGAGAGCTCATCTAAATAGGGGACAGGCCAAGGACCTGAAGATGGGCCCGTCTAGTGGCAGAAAGGTTTTGCTATATTGAGCCAGGGAATCCTTGGTAATTTTACAATAAAGCAAATGGGAAGGTTTCACACAAAGAGGTGAGGGAACTGGAAAAAAATAGATTTGGGAGATAGAATTTCTTTCAATCGCTGGCTAGTACACAACATAAATGTGGCACCTTAGTCACCACCTCCTCAGAGTATTCAGGGCCATGTGAAGACTCTTCCTCAAAAAAGCCTGCTGGTAGACGAGAACTCATTCAAGGACTCCAGTGTCAAGCTGGCACCTAGACACTTACACTGCTCTCCAAGAATCAAGAGGTTAGCCTCTCATTTGCCTGCTTCAAGTTCAGATGACCACAGAGGTCTAGTCCATGCAGAAGAACTCACTGACGAAAGGCCTGGGACCTAGAACAACCCTGCTTAAAGGAGCTAGGGGCTGCTGGACTGATCAAAAGTACCAGCAGATGAAAAAAAGCAGGAATACATATTTTTTTCCAAATCCAGAGGATTCAGGCAAGGTGCTAATGCTTCCCCATAAATGTTGCACTCAATACGGGCAAGAAACCCAGTTTTGTCCCACTCAGAGCTTTTTACTGAACTGAGGCATGTTAAGCTGGATTATGTAGTAAGGGCATCGGTACACATAGATCCCTACCAGGCTACAGTTTCTAGCCTTGCACTACTGGAGAAATTTGACTTAAAAAGTGTTACTAAGTCTGCATCTAAAACTTTAGTCCGGAGAGATGCTCCAAATCAATCTAAAAAAAGAAGCTCCCTCAGCAGCCAAGAGATCCTGTGAGTCCCACTCAGAACTTTTGCAGCAAAACCAATAGTAGGTACTTGACAATAAGCTATTTGAATTGAGTGACTGTAAGTGACCACATCCTTGACCTTTCAACGTTTGAAGATTTTGACTTACATTTCAGAGGCTAAGTAAGTAAGTGAAGGTTTTTAGCCAGACAACCTGCTGGGCGTATCAAACTTCCACTCCACCTGTGTCAGCTTTAGATCATGCACAGGTCTTAGTCAACCATGAACTGTTGTTTTCCAAAGTTTCTTTACTTTTCCTAGGTGAGTTTTTGCCTTAAAGCTTAAAGCTAATCATTTCTCTGGCACCCCTTATCCTATTTGAATGATCTTGGTATGCTTCTGCTCATTAAATGTTCTCTACATTTCTGTATTTTATTGTGTTGTTTTATTTATTTATTTGAAATTGTTAGCACTACTTGAATTTAACAAGAGGTTTTCTGGGAACTTGGGGATTAACCACTGTGTGAGCAATAGCCACCAGTGGTTAAACAGAGATTATCTTAGAACTGGGTTTTGACTTAACCAGATTGCATTCATGAAGTTGGTAAGGGTCACCTTCTCTCAAATTAATAACCAAAGGTCTGACACAACCACTGGCTAGTGGGATGGGAGTTAAAGTTATATAAGAATGCCATGTTAGAAATTATCTGCAAGGGAATTTGTGTACCTTTCAGTGCCAACATTCAATTCTCTCAGTGATGGATATACAGTAAAGCGTGCAGGGATTTTCTTAGATTGGATGTGGACACAACCACACATTAAAAATGAGTATTTCTTGTTTAGAATCAATGGTAGGTTCCTGAAGGGAAGTGCAAGAATTAAAGCTCAATTTACTACTGTGGCGCATATCCTTGGGTGCAGGAAAAAGCAAATTGAATTTGTATGCAAGATTGAATTTGTTTTATTTATTTTTTGGTTTACCACAACACGTTCAAGCTTCAAATCCAATGACAGTGGGGTCTGGTATTGTTGGGGCCTGCTGGCTACTTCCAGGGGAGCTAGCATCCTGAGGGTGGAGTATCTTGTGGGAGAAGATAATATACCAGTGACAGCAGATAACCAGCTTGAGGGTTATCAAATAAATGAATTTCATAGTAGGATGCCTTTGGAGATCTGAGGGCTGCTGCGGGACTTGCTCTAATATGCCTGGTAACTGGTCTGGTAGCAGGATTTCGTGGACATTCTTCCAGTTGTGGGAAACTGTCCAATAATCTAATCCAAGAAAAAAGACGTAGCTATACCTGTCCTCTTGGCCTTTAAATCCTTCTTTTGTAGTAGATGTGCCTGTTCTGTAGGACAAAAACTCCACATTTGGACAGTAACTTCACATCATTTGGACACTGCGTGAAGCAGGAATGTGTGTGAAATTGTTGGGTAGCCAAGCAGGATTATTCCAGTAACATGCTTTTGAATTAAACTGACCATGTATTCCCACAAACCCAGTCTGACATTATGGATGCACAAAATCTGAAGTAAAAAAGACTGTTAAAGTGCGCCCACCAGCTTCATGATGGTCATGTGCACTCATTGTTTGACCTTGCTTTGACACTTCCTCTCACTCTTTTTCGAACATCTTTCAAGCATTCACCGAGATCTCCTGCAATATACATTCAGTCTCAAACAGCCTTCAGGTTGGTGCTGCTTGGCATTTCTTTGATGCATTGCTTTTTAAGGTCAAGTGTAAACCAATTGATCTAGTCAAAGCACCCTACATCAGTACCACTGCTTGCACTCATTAATTAGCCATGTAGCTGCCTAGACCCAGTGTTTTACCATTGAATTTTATCGTCGATGTTTAATATGACAATTTCTTCTTTTAAACCCCCCGTCAACTTACTGCATTTTTGCAATATTGTTATTAAATCGTTGTCTTTTTACTTCAACGTGGTGTTGCCTGTAAAGCTTTTTGGTGTGTACTGTATTTTTTCTGCTTGCTTTGGTAACCTCTGATATTTTGGGGGGAATAGCCTTGAATCCTAAGCCAAACTACAAACAGTGAACTAAGGCCACGATTACTGAAACTTGTTTGTCCCTGGGGCTGTGAGACATCAGTCTCAGCTCACATCACATCGAGACTGGGATCTGTGTGCGTCACTGCCTAAAACAGTCTGATTCGCTACAGCAATATTAGGTCCAATTTTTTACTAAAACTATAATATCCCTGACCAGAATTGGGAAGACTCTCAGTTGCAGAATAACTGTAAAACATCATCAATTTACCATCGACCATGCTTGGAGGTAAGTCAGCCCGCGTTGCAATATCCACCCCACCCAAGCACACTTATCCAGCTCGGTGTAAAGAGTCATGAAAGTGACCACGCTGCATGTGGTGCAATAAAAGTGAATGTGAACACAACCATAAATATTTACCCTCTGATCCCTTTATGAAAGGAGAACTAATTACGTTTTATTCCACATAAACCTATTTTTTGAAATTTAGAAATCTCAGTGAAGCACCAAAAATGCATAGGCAGCCAAAGTCTCTTAGTATATAAAGTTTCCTGTTACGGACCCCAGCCAGACCTGAGAAGTCCTGCAAGCTCCAATTATTTGCACAAATGGGAGGCAGAAATTGCACATCTGATCTAAGCCCCTGCTTCTCAACAGGTCCATGATTTCCTTTTCTTTCCACTGAAAGTTGGCTGATTTGTATGCGCAGAGTATGGGCAGCACAGCGCCCACTGGAAATTGAAACCCCAGTTGACAGGATTGGGCCACGATTGCTGGCGTGATTGTATGCAGACTAGTGTGCCATATCAGTGACTGCACCTGCCACTACTGTATGGTCTGTACCATTTAATTAACATCACCTAGCAGCTGCTAAGTATCATAATTACCTGCTGCTCTCTTCATGTAGAGTCTATTAAAACATAATGGAACTAAATTCGTTGCTTATAGGCTTGCATCCATTTAATAGGCATGCTTTGTGTATGATGGATGACAAAATAAATTAGCAAAATGTATCTCATAAAATATTCGGGCAGAGCTAAACACAAGTGTGTCGAGTCTGTGTGGAAAGGTTCATTCTGAAACAGCGTCCTGGTTTGATGCCCATGAAATTGGAATGTGAGCAATCTACCGGAAACGTCAGTTACACTGCACGTGCTGAGCAGTGCACGTGGCAAGGGCACTCGCTCAGGTGCAGGGAATGATCGCCCTCTGCAAAACTAAAGATCAATCAAATAAGCGGACAATAATCCCATGCGCGAAGTATGTTGCATCGATGGGGGAGCATGGACCGCTTTTCTGCTCAATGCGATTCGTCAGATTGTAAGGGACTGGGCCAGAGCTTTCATGCACATTTAAGGGGCCTTTTCATTGATTGCCAATGTACTGTGTAAAAAATCTACACGTCTTGCCGAACGATCTCTGTGCAGTTAACAAGTTTTTTGTTTCTTTTGTTTTCTCAGGTCGAGTTTGCAGGAGTGTTACCAGTCTCTATTTACATATTTCATTTTTTTATAGTAGTTTAAGACTAATGCTCCATTCAATTAAAAATAAAACTAGCATATTTTTCCATTCGTTTGATTCCCCTATTAGACTTGTTCTGTCCAAATGAGCATCGAGGACCATGAAACAAACCAAGATTCACAAACCTGGACATGTCTCAGTCCCTGAAGGGCAGCCTTCCACCCCCCGATAAGCTTCTATTTTCGCAGTTGTCTGTATTACTTCATATGCAGAGAATGTTTTGTGTATATAATATTTTTATTTTGGCTCTGCGAAGTCACTCCAATCCTTCCCCAATTCAAGAGGGAGACATCTCCTAGGAGAAAGGAGGAAGCTACGAAAACCAGAAATTAATAAAAACAGATGCAACAGTGCTGGGAAAATTGAATGATGCAACCGAAAGTGAAATGTGTGAGAAACAAAGAGACTAAGTTGGGGAAAGAGAGAGATGTGGCCAAAAAAGTAAGCAAGGCCAGTAAAATACAATGGACTGGTTAATAGCAATTGAGGTACCGCTAATGGCTGCTTGACAATTGTGGCAATTTCTTCTGTACTTTTTGTAAATAGTTTAAGATTTGTTGGTAATGAAAACCGATGAAATACAGTGGTAGCTGCCTCTGTACGGGGGTAATGGGGTGGGGGAGGGGGGAAGCATAAACATAAAACTGACTTGCCTTCCTCGCTGCCGCACGCCTCTCCTCCGTCATGGCTCTCTGCCACCGGAAGCACCCAGGGTCCCTGACTCTCCCAGCCAATCACGATGCTGCAAGAGCAGCATCGTGATTGGTCTGATTGGCCTGTTTGGCCGCTCACGCAGTTCCTGGGAGGCTTGACATGTTCTCCACTGGGCTCTGCAACACAGCCCAGTGCAGAACATGCCAAGTGTGCATGACTGTTTGGCCTGCCCCAGAGGGTCAGTCAAACCATCATGAGCACTTAGGGAGAGAGTGCAAACCACTCCTGCTCCCTCCGATGGTGGCGAGCCCAGCCCCTTTCTGCCCGACCTGGATGGAGTCCTGCAAAAATAAATAGAACGATAATAACTTCTTGTTATTTTCCATTTATTTTTCTTTTGCACTACTCAACGAGCAGTGGGGTGATGCTCCTTCCCCTTAGCGGAGTAGCCGCCACTCATAAAATATTTATAAATGAATAAGTCCAGTGTTTAACACAATGAATCACTCAATTCTCTTCAACAGACCACGATAAAATATGAACATTTCTGGATCACCCTATGTTTGGCCAACCTTTCTTCTCCTCCTCAGCACGTCCAAATGCATCAGATTAAATCGGATGCAACAAAATTCACAGATGTGTGTCAAAGTGTTTTGATCTTCATCACCATTCATCTTCAACATTTACTTTTCTCCCCTTGGACAGCATCATTTCATTCCACTGAATCAAACACTACACATATGCCAACAACATCATTTACAGTAAATATCTAAAGAGGAATGAAGTCTATTTCTAGCATCACATTATGCTTGGAAAACCATACATTTCTGGTGGAAATTATAGCCTTACCTGTTATGAATTAAGAGAAGGCTTATTACCAACTGTGCATTCAGTTAGCCAACAACATCACCTTTGTGCTACATAACACAAGCTCTTGTAAAAGCACTAGATACCAAGGTATGAACGATTAAAAAATAATATATATTTCTTTCACAAAACACCAAATAATTTAACTTGTCACAGCACCAACACACATAGTTCAACGGCCTATTCTGTAAATGATAAACAAAAAACATAAACAAATTGCAGATACTAAAAAAACCAGGAAGGTCACTACATTAACCAACACATCAGCAGATGACCTCCTTTCCGCAGTACTAGAAAAGCATACGCTGGACCTCAGCTGTCTCGGAGCTGCACTTTAAAACTCTTTTCCAGATGCATATGGGCCCACTAAATCATGCCTGCATCCAACAGTATAGTGCTCAATATGACTTTGTCCAAGTTGTCCCTCAACTCACGAAGAAGATGCAGCTCTGAGGATTTCAATGGAAATCTTCAACATAACCAACTTCATCCACAGCCAAGAATCACAGTGATCACCCATGCATCACTACAGCTGTAAGACACTACTCTTCATGAAAACGGACGACTGCTATTTCTGTCTTCTCTATCTTTGTGGTCTGTATATCCTTCGTGTCCCACTTATATGCCTTACGTCGCTGTCTGTAGTGCAGAACCTGTGTCATGCTAATGATTTACAAATGAATTTAATAAACTTATCAAAGTAAATGTAAATACAAATAACAGAGAAAGGTGAAATATATTTCTAGGATGAGATCTGTATTTCTTTGTGACATTTCAGGGTAGGCAAAATGCAGTCATTATCTGGCCCATTTACATTGGGTTTCTTTTCAGAAACACGTGTGCTTGTTTCGCCACCCTATCTATATATACCGCAAGCAGGTGCAATATCTCAGTGAGAAGGTAGTCGTGGTCATGCTGTGAACTCGTGAAATCCTCCCACGTGCTCTGAAGAAACATGCTGCAGATGGGAGTCTGACTCTACCTAACCAAAGCTGCCAAACTCTTTGTTTCAATGGATAAAAAGTGCAGCTCCCGAAGAAAACAAAACACAAAAGGAAGACAAGGACTGTCCAACATCATTTTGAAAAGATACATACAAAGTATTGGAGCTTTATTATTCATGAATCTTTAAATATTCATAATGGTTGATTTTCAGTGACGTTCCAAAGCGCCATGCTTAGTGCTGTAGTACAATACACAGACACAAAAAAGAGAGTATAGAATTTCAGTTTCTCTATGTACGATTCCAACAAATCAGCTTATCATCCAACTGAATTGTGCAAATATTTTCAACTCACACAATATTATTGTTTCATTGTTTTTTTGGGCACATTGTCCAACAATTTAAACACAATGGAGCTTATTTATGAGAGCCCTGTGTCACTTTTGCAACACGTAAAGTGGTGCATGCATGACACAGGTCTCTCCTTTTAATATATGAAGCCACGCAAAGTCACTCTGCGTGGCTTTGTGTGGCCTCATATATCATAAGTAAGGCGACACTGCAAATTGCTGCGTCGTCTTACTCTGCAACCGAGAGGCGTTCTATGGCCGTTGCTGTGGGTTTCCCACGAGGCACCTATGGAATTTGATGCTGCCTCCGATTTAAAAAGTGATGGAAACCGAGGGAATCACCAAATCCATACGCCTCCTGAGGTGAGATGTAATGAGGAGAAATATTTGTATTTCTCCTTGGTTTTTTTCCGCTTTATATGTGTGCTGCATTCTGCTTTAATGCAGTCCAGTGCACCACACCACAGATTAGACTAGTAGATATCAGAATTCGAGAACCCATCCTAGATTGGATTGCATTCTCTCTATGAAAACGGATGCACCTTCGCCCTCACCATACACATCAACTCCTTAAGCCCAAGTGTCGCAATGTTCATTACCCTTTCAACTCCTCTGAAAGGCATACCTCAGCCTACTACTGGAATTCACCTGGTTCTTACCTCAAATCTGTTCTGGCAATGTATATAATACCCAGATAATCTTGAAACTCAGAAACCTGAGAAATACATCTTCATTGACTCTAGACCATAACCTTCTAGCCAGGAACCAGTGGCCAGTGATCAACCACCTGCAACTCAACTCATCAAAAACTGAGATGCTGTGCACCACAAAGTGGGACACTTAGCACATCGCCACCATTGGCCCCAGGAACATGCATCATCTCTGAAGACAAGTTTGGGGCCTGGGAGTGACCATGGAGCCTAGCTCCGAAATTGAAGCAAGTTAACACAATTGTCTGCCTCATCATGTTAGTCCTGTGCCATTTTCTTTCTTCCACGTCTTCTCACATGTGTGGGCTACCATTGTGCTGTTTCACAAGAACTATGCAAGCAGACTTTAACTCGTATAATTTTACCAATTAAGTAAACTAGAGATAACTTAGAATGTGACAGACAATTACTTCCCCCATACAACCACGTCACTCCTGCCATGTAAGCACTCCACCTCTTATGCACAGCTCAGCACTCCTTGATCTAGGAGCTCTGTTTTACCCACAAGGAAATCTATGGTAAGGTAAGGTAATTTTATTATGCCTGATTAATTAAAACCATTGCATACATTAAATACACGTTAAAATCTGACTCCTTGCTCAAATACAATGAATTAAAATAATGTTAGGAGCATCCATGTTATTTTACACAAAAATCAAGTTAAAAAAGATATTCCCAATTTTCTTTTTCCAATCGAGCCTATTAGTACATAATCAATTAAAACTGACATCAATGAGGAGTAAACAATTAAACTGTCAACCCTCCAGAAAGTCCTTTGCAAGCCTTGCTCGTGGGTATATTAGTAGACTGTGACCACACAGTTTTTCCTAGACTACAATTAACATCTTCAATACATGCCCGGTTTTAATGTCTTAGTGCCATCTTTAAAAGGTCTAATAAAATTTAACAGGACTGTTCAGATACTACTCTAGTTCGTTGTTGAGGAGTGAATTCTAACCAAAGGAGAAATGTATTTCAGTCTCTGTGCTTTAATATCGAGAAATTTTATAAAACGGCAGTTTAACTGCACTAACGTTGGATTAAAGAACAGCATTAATGTCGGTCTGCATGAACTGACTCCTTGCTGGTTAAAAAGAGGTTTTAATAGAGAACACCCCATGTCCTTTAGTTCATCACTAATACAAATTATATGGATGAGATCCTCTGTACCACGGCCACACAGGCGGCAGGGTTGATCGCCTCCTTTTTTTTCCTAAGGGGATAAGAACGGGTTGATTGAACCAACTCCCACAAGGAAATCTATGGTCCTAGACCATCAAGGGCCATGTGAAAATTCATGGATAAATACAAAACAGGAACCTCCACTCAAGAGTGACACCCTCACTAATTGTTGCTGATTTAAAAAACGTGCATTGGTTGTACATCCTTTTATGTTCAGACAGTAAATGTCAAGAACTTGCTGCTGACAAAGATAAGAAACATGTATCATCAACTAGGATTCAGGAAGCCAGCACATATGTGGATCTTTCTTTAAATGATGACCCTCTTAATTTAAACATCAAACCAGTAACAGACCATGATTACCTCATTGAAGGAAGAACTATTCAGACACTTGCTACTAATCTGTCATCCCCCATACTCCTCTGCTTCAATAAATGATAAGTACAGGTGCAAGTTTGCCATTCCATGTAAGCAGCACCCATTCAGTCCTCATGCACAACATCAATACTCTTCCCACAATGCCCACACTGTAAACCTACACTCTGCGAACTTAGCACAATGACAGAGTAGGAGTCCTGAGTTAAAATACCAGGGAGACTAACTCGGTATTCCATCCTTCAGAAGTTCATAAACTGAACAATACTGTCTGAAATTTACGTTGTTTATAAGCAGAGTATGGCAATAATTGCTATATAAAAATGAGTTTCGATTATTTAGTATTATTGAGAGATAGTGTATGTCTTCCACAAGGTCAAAGTGTTACACATTACTCACTCTTTCATGTTGGTTAACATATCAGAGCACTGCAAATTGAGACAATGGAATCTGAGTGGGCCCTTTTTTCTCTTCTTCAAATGGGGACCACAAAGTGCTTTGATGGACCGTGTGTGGTGTGAATCTCGTAGGGACCTTTGTTCCCTGAACTGAGTCCAGTTAACAAGTCATCAGCAAATTACAATATGTGAAGCAAATTGGGCTCCACAAGGAAAACATTTTTACAAAAACAAGGTGACCCCAATAGTCAGACCAGGGGTAATCTATACAGTAGAAACGAACAATGGTACTAGAGAGGCCAACTAGGTTCTTGGGTAGCCTAGGCTACAATTACTTAAATATGCATAGGTCAAGGGAGCAACAAAAATAGTAAATAAGTACTTGCTGCGCAGTATATGAAGGGACACAAGGTTGAAATGATCTCACATTTATTAACGGCATAAATGGAGAATCACTTAATTTCAGGGTGTAGTTCGGGTGCTCACACAAAGAATTGTGAAAGTGCATGAAGTGAGGGGTTGGTGATATTTAAAAATACATCACATTGATAACAATAAACACAACTCCAAATAATTCAGTGTAATGAAGGAGTTTTGGTTGTAGAAAGAAGTCAACGGCGTTTCGATCTCATCTGTTAGAGATCATAATCAGGACAACAAGAGTGTGAGCAAGAAGAATTGGGGTCAGCGGGGAGCCAATGTACCCGGGAAGCCACGAGAAGGGATGAGGCCTTGAAACCAGTGGAGAGCTACACACCGCGTGCGTCGGGTGCAGCGTCGGAGAGTGCAAAGCCCTTCCTCACAAGGGGGTGGGAAATGCAGTGTTGTGGGGGCACACTCTTGTTGCCCTGATGATGATCTCTAACAGATGAGATCGAAACGCTGTTGACTTCTTTCTACAACCAAAACTCCTTCATTACACTGAATTATTTGGAGTTTTGTTTATTGTTGTCAATGTGATGTATTTTTTAATGTCACCAACCCCTCACTTCATGCACTTTCAATATTTTTTGTGTGAGCACCCGAACTACACCCTGTAATTAAGTGATTCTCCATTTATGCCGTTAATAAATGTGAGATCATTTCAACCTTGTGTCCCTTCATATACTGCGTAGCAAGTACTTATTTACTATTTTTGTTGCTCCCTTGACCTATGCATATTTAAGTAATTGTAGCCTATGCTACCCGAGGACCTAGTTGGCCTCACTAGTACCATTGTTCGTTTCTACCACAAGGAAAACAGACCTGGCTATAGAGTCAAAACCTTGAAGGTTTATTTAAATCAATAAGAATTAGAGAATGCCAAACAAATCAGGTTAGCAACTGTTAAGATTAAGCATTTATATGAGTAAATTTATATTGCAAAGTAAAGCTTGAAACATGCATGGCTCTTCCCTAAAGAAGACGCAAAAGTAGCAAATTGCAAATGACAAAAGGGAATATGAGTCAAATCAAGAGGCAAATGCTCTTCAATGCTAAAATGAGAATGCCTCTGCTAAATGATGAAAGGACAAGCTCTCAGCTAGAATGCTAAGATGGGACTGGTGAATAAATTCAAAGTACAACTAATCTTAAAGCACATTAGACAAAGAAATCTCATGTGTCAGCACACTACATTTCGTTCCACAAAACCAGCAAATTAGCTCAAGGCAAGAAGATGCCATTTTTAGCAAGCTCCATTTTCAATTATTCACACCTCTACAGACTACGAGTACTTCGATTTATATCAGACTAAGTTCATTCGAAATAAAAATAGATAGGTAGACCTCGGATTTGTGTTCTTCTTGGGCTGTAAAGAAAAACGATTTAACACCAGCACAAAAGTACATCTTATTGATGTTAACCTAATACAAAAACGTGGCAGTAACGGACAGTTAAAACATTTAAATGACCCCTGCACTATAGGACAAAACTCCCATAGTCAGGGGTAATTTGTTTTTATTTTTTCAAACATAAAATCCAACTTTCGGATTTTGATTTTGAAGAAACAGAAACTTGTTAAAAGATTGATGAGTGGCCGTCATGTTTGGCAAAGCCGTCTGTGAAACCTTTAATACACTGTCAGGAACCGCTGCAACAGCGGCTCCTGTCAATGACTAGAGTTGGTTGCTGGGCCGGTGGACAGCTCTAAATTGAAAGGACTGGTCCCATACTCTGTCGCCCTGACGGAGTATACACCTTCCTCCAAACTCTAAATCTGGCTCTTTTCACCTAACAGAATAGAGAGACTGGCTGCCAGGTGGACGTTATATTGGAGTAGTAAAGCATTATAGAGCACCATATTTTCTAGAAAGTTGTAAACTGGCAAGTGACTATTACATTAATCATCACAATTATAAGATTATAGTAAAAGGCCGACACAAACTAACAAAATCAGAATTGGCTGTTGCTCATGGCACACTCAAGATTGAGAGCTGAAGCAGTTGTGAACTTTTAAAAACCACCAGCAAACAAAGAGTCAGTGATCGCAAAAAATAAAAATCAGAACAAATATTATGATGGGCAACTTCATGTCATCATCGCAACTTGCTTAAAGGGCACATTTGACACTATCAGTCAATCCTCTAATTTTACCCAACAGCTCTTTGCTTTCTCCATCTTGAAAGACCACATTTTGAATAGAAAAAGTTGACCCCCAAGTCTCAGAAAGTTTGTGGTTGGGAGCAGAAAGCATGGACTGCCTGAAGACATAGCAAATGACAGGGCCCTTAGAAGTTATGAATCTATCAAACAAATGTGAGCACAAGACCATAAAGGGAGGAAGAGGAGGTTCAGCCACAGTGTTGCTGTGTCGTTGTCTCATCTCTCATTCTGTGCACTTATCCACTATGCATTCACAAAATAGGCATTCCAAGGTTTAAATAACATTTCCACTGACAAACCCACTACTTCAAATCAACTAACTGTTCACAGAGACCAATTGAAACTAAGCACAGAGTGGCCGATCACTAACAAAACAGCATCAATGATATTCAGGTATGTCTGTTGGCTTTAGGAGACCTTTCTTGGTTTTTGTTCCCACCTTGTTTTGTGATCTTTGTAATTGTGCACTGTTTTGTGTTTCGACGGCATCCGGTTTCAAGTCAATGGCCCTCATTACGAGCAGCCTGGTTAATTTCGGTATGTGCGGTAACTGCTGTTACTGTGCATATCACAATTAAGGGCTTTGTGATAACTAGCAGAAGGTCAAAACTTCAGATATTTATTGGGGTAAAATGTCTATAATTGACCGCAATTTGCGGACTTGGGTGCGGTAAGCAACAAAATCTGCATGTTATTCCCCAAAATTTGTAATCTGTGATATTTATCACACCAAATAAATTCCGACTCTGAGGAGTCAGATTTTATTAGGTGTAATAAATATCACTTAATTTACCAGGCAGCAGGGAATGAGGGCTAATATGGACTTATATCCCGCAGTAGAGGGCTATGTCAGCCATTAAAGGCCCGCTCCAGCGTTAATAGCCCTCGCATTCAGCTAGGGCCTTTAACAGGGGATCTGGACTTTAATGACGATATAGCTCAGCTACGGAGGACTATAATGCTATTAGAACATTGTGCTACTAGAGGGCAGAATGTTTTTACAAATAAAGAACAGGCCTCACAGAGCCTGAAGGAATTGAAAGCTGTGAACGACAACATTGGAATGTTGGAGCTGTGGGCTTCTAGTGGTCATTAGAAGCCTGGCTCTGGATCTTTCTCAGCTGGACCTACTTGAGAGCAAGAAAGCTGTCATGTGGCTTCTGCTGCCCACACTCTAACCTCATACACCAAGAAAACGACGCATTAACCTTTGTTGAAAAGCAGAACAGAGAACGAGATACCAATCTAGTGGCTCAATTGCACAATATGAAAGTAAAATGGTTTCCCTACTTGACCAAACTACATGATCCTAGACAAATATTTTATTTTGCTCTTTTCTTCATTATCGCGTATGGGAGCACCTTTGAATTCATGATTTAAGGATCAAGGATTGGTGCTATACAAAAGCCTCTCTTGTGTTTGATTCAATAGATTAGAATGTTGTCCTATACATACTATGAATCTATACCACATATGAGGTGCTCCTCACAACTGACTTGCATCTTAGCTCACTAATGGCATTGCTTTCAAGGGTGAGGGGCATGATTGTTTCTAACTTCATGTTAAAAAACAATCACTTTCACTAAATGATTTTAAATGCGGTGAAATGCGTCTGCATGTTAAAAAAATAAAAAACAATAATGTTGAAGAAACTGTATCATATTCGAACACGATGTGTTGCATGATTTGGTTGTGCTCATGCTCCTAAGGCCTAGAGAAACCCCTGTAGATGCTGTTAACCAGCTTTTCCATTTAATTTTTTGCTCACCCACCTCTAGAACACTCTGTGAAACCTAGGGTGTGCAGTAGAAGCCGTCTACTCACATTACATTGACCCAGAAATGCTTCCCATAGGCAACAGACACCAAAATAATTGCAGCACTAATATTATTTGTTTAGACATAAGAATGAAAGTACGTTATTTTATCAAACCAGTTCTGCCTCATTTGCCATTGACAGTGTTTCACTGCAATATGAAATCCAGTACTTCCACTTGGGCCTACTTTAACATGCCTCCAGATGCTGCTGGAGTTAAATTATGTAAGGCTAGCCTGTTTAGCAGATTCACAACTAGCGTCTTTTTGATTCACTTACCTACCTGTACGATTGTCAGGGAGATTTGGCTTTCCTGCTTCGAGTCAGACCCATGTCCCAATCACTGCTTACATGGCGAGGGGCAAGATGAGGACATAAGATACGCCAGCGCAATCTTTCACAGATCAAGCACTTTGAATTGGTATTGCTGGTTCCATCCGAACTGAGATGAGTATAAAAAGCTTGGGAAGAGGTCACAGGCAGCTTCACTGCATTTGTGCACTGCTGTGTGACAGGGTGTGGCACCAGGGCCTATCTATAAAGGCACAGAAAGACTTAATGAGGATAGATTGGGTGCACGTTAGTTTGCACAGCAGCTCTAACAGCTCGTGGTCACTCTTGCCTAATAATCGAGGTTAAAAGAATTTAAAATAAACCTGTGTCCTTACTGTAAATGCCACAGTTGAGTTAATATGAGGACTTTGGATTTAGGAGGGCCACACCAAAAAAGGGGCTATGCTGGCCACTCTTGACCCCCTTGTGGCTATGGCCCTGTGCTTGTTGCGGACCAGACATCCTATGAGTGAATGAAGGATGCTCTGGTTAGAAGGTCTGGGCTAAAACCAGCTCTATACCTTCAGAGATTTTGGGACTGCAAGAGATGGTGTTCCCTTTGAAATTTGGATTCATAGTATATTGTGTGATTGGAATGAGTGGATAGAAGGATGGAGGCCAAGTACTATCAATATCTTAACCAGTTGATGGTGACAGAGCAATTCAAGGAGTGTGCTATCCCACTTAGGCAATACCTGTTTGAATTGACAGAAAGGGATCATAGAAACGTGAATTGTTGGCTGACAAGTGGTTAGCTAACAGTGTTCACAAAGGGCTAAAGCAGTATGGAT
This sequence comes from Triturus cristatus, assembly GCF_964204655.1. NCBI lineage: Eukaryota > Metazoa > Chordata > Amphibia > Caudata > Salamandridae > Triturus > Triturus cristatus. The sequence goes on from NC_140585.1 coordinate 623,678,227, forward strand.
TTAAGCCAAAGGGAGATAACTGTTCACAGACCTGTTCTAAACTGCAGGGTAAGAAACAGGGTAATTGATATGGGACTCAAGGAGGGCCCAGAAAACATAGGAATGGTAATGGTGTGTCCAGGAGAAGGGAGAACAGGGAAGTTCTACCAAGTGCAAATTAATGACTTGTGTTAGACCTGGCACCGTTGGCGTGGGTCACCCTTCCATTTTTGTTTGTGCCTCAATGTATTTTTGTGCTGGTGTTAGCTGCTCAGGGCACTGTGACACTGCCATCCAGTGCCACAGGGCAAGTGCTCCCTATGGTAAAATGTATTTATTTGGTTTACTGTCAGCCCCTAGTAAAGCGCACCAGGAGTGCCAGGGCTTGTATATACAAATGCCGCTAGTGGGCTGCAGCACTGGTTGTGCCACCCACAGAAGCGGCCTAGTAAAATGTGTCTAGGATCTGCCACTGCAGAACCTGCGCGCAGTCAGGTACTGTCGCGCTGGCTGCGCAAGTACACCCTCTTGCCGGTCCCTAAACCTTCCCTTAACTGCATGTTAGCCACCCCTCTGGTAGGCCCAAGGGCAGGGTGCATTGTAGGCATAAGGTAGGACATGCCCTGATGTGTGTGGCATGTCTTACTAGTGAATTACAGCCCTTTTCGTTTTTCACTAGTGAAGGCTACCTGCTCTCCCTAGGCCAGAATGGGCTGCTGGGATTGCTACACGCGGTGATCCCAGTGGACTCATGGAGCATGGTAGAAAGTCATGTTTAGTATGCCTGAACTCAGAATAATAAAATACTTCTTTTAGCAAAGTTTATTTTAATATCCTGTGTTTGTAAATACTACTTTTAGAAAGTTAGTATTTACTGATCTGGCCATCCAGTCCGCCTCTGCGCTGTGTGTGTGTTCTGCCTAGTAACAAGAGGAGCAGGGCTGGGGAATTCCAGGAGACAGGTTGGCTGCCAGGTGGTGGGTAGAAAGATTACACCAGGATGGGTGGGAGGAGTACACCTTGACTCTTGAATAGACCTGTGCTCTGCCACCACAAAGCCGGCTCCGCCCCCTGTGGAGCGGCTGATGTCTCTGCCCTGCTGCTGAAAAGAAAGAGCAGAGTCACCACAACAAAGTGCTCCAAAACTGGACTGAGCCAGGCCCAGGCCCCCTGGCGACAAAGAACAAAGGATTTGTGCTTTAAAAGAAGGAGCCCTGCTCCTAGGAAGTCAGATCCTGCTCGTGACCAAGAAGAACGCTCTGCCTGAGGAGGAGGAACCTGAAGCTGAAGGAGGAAACGCTGTTCCTAAAGTCAGGAGGACTTTCCTGCAGTGGTTGCCTCGCTGCCAAAGGAGAGAAGAAACCTGCATTAGACTTGCTTTATTTGTTTGACCCAAAAATTTGTGCTCACAGCAATCTCCAAGGGCTTGATTGAGCTTGCCCCCTGAACTGAACCCCAGGACCAGTGGGTTCACCGTGACTCCGCTCGTCTGCGAATCGAGCCGTGTGCTTTCTCCCGCCGGAGTGCTCTGCACACCTGCCCCCCCTTCAAGGGCCGTGACACTCAGAAGCCTGGCCGCCTCCACTCGCCGAGAGCCCCGCTCTACCTGAGTCGCTCTTGACCCCTCGGGTCTGGCCACCCCGCTTCCCTGTCACCCGCCTGCTGCTGGAGTGGGCTTGGTGCCCTCTCGCCCTCCCGCCGGATTTCTGCTCGGACCGCGAGTTCAAAGCCCCGGACGGCCGCCCGTACGTCATAACGTATCTGTCCGCCCCGCTTCGCCTCCCCGCAAGATTCAAACCGCGCCGCCCCCAGAGGTGACCTCCCACACCGTCCGTGTTGGAGGCCCTGGGCCGCGCCTGTCGTCCGGAAGCCGCCCGCTGATTCCAGATCCGGAGTCCCTCCAGGTGCCGAAGCTGCACCCCCACCGAAGACGCGTCCAACCCGCCGCACGAACCAAGGTACAGTGAACACTCTATCGGACTCGGGGTCCGCAACGTTATGATTTCCCCGTAGCACTGTACCCTGGGCGCACGGCGTTTCACCGTGGCTGGACAGATCCAAGAGAGCGCTACAGAGCGCCCGTAACAAAGAACTTGCCAACAAAAGAGAACCGTGCCGAATTGTCATCTTGTGGCTCCCCTTCCATGAACGTTATTTATGGTCTTGTACTAAGTCTGCATAACAAAGAACCTTTTACATTAAGTATACGTATTTTTGATACAACTTACGTTTGGCGTCCATTTGTGGGGGATCTGGTGATTTACTGTGTGTGCTCATAAATGCTTAACTGACGCAACGCCCTGAGGTTTAGCCCTGACTGCTCGCGCCACACTACCTATAGGGTGAGCAGGGGTTGTTCTGAGGGAGTAATTCTCTTGCCCTGACTAGAAGAAGGGACCACTGCTTGTCACAAGTACCTACCTGTGCCAACCAGGGGTTCCCCATTCTAACAACTTGCTTCAGGTGTCACCACCTGAATGTCAGCTGCAGTGATATGTGTTCCAAAGGGTTAACCCAGGACCCCAGCCCTACTATTTATTATTCTCATATCAACCCTATCTCCTTCCTGGAATGTGCCCAGGCCCTTCCTTGTAACCTCTCACTGAATCACTGATTCAAAGAGCACATTTGAAGGTGTTCTCACCTCTCCAGTATGTCTTCCACCCAGCTTATAGGTATGCAACAGTACACAAATCTGTCTGGGGGATTTCTCTACCTCTTCATGTTTCACCATGCATGCATGGACTTCCCAAAATGGAACCCAGGTCCCTTCACGTATTGCACCATCCACAGGCACATATACACTCAGTACATGTATACAGCCCTCATAGCCTGCACAGCACTGTGCCCTTCATGTACTGTACCAACCATAGGCACACATATATTCAGCAAATGCCTTTACCATGATCCAGCTGCACACGTTACATCCTCCATGTATTGTACCATGCATAGGCAGACATACTTCCAGCACATGCATACACCATGCACGCACTGCTCAGTAATGCTTTATCCCTGAATTGTACACTTCCCAGGCACACATGCATCCAGTGCAGATACACCACTCATGTGCTGCACGCGTATTACACACCAACCTGATGTAGGCCAAGGATGAGTTAAGCACACAGCAGCAGAACTTTAACTGATATAGCGTATAGGCTTTAGGTTAAAAAGGACATGTTCTAGGTTAAAAAGGACCTGTTCATTCCTGGCGATCTCTACATGGTATGCTCACACCACTGTGCACATGCTGCTTAACACCTGGTGAAGGCAGTAGTCTTCCACCACTATGAGGGTAACGCTTTGGATACCCCTCACAGTACAACAAGACCACAGTTCATGAGACAGTCCTATGTCATGGCGCATACGCATGATCAGTGTTTTCCTATGACAACACAAATAAGCATTAGGGATCCAGACATTATTACAGGTGGGCACTAATGGAATGTGTGCACATCGATTAGCATTCAGAGGATTTTTCTATACCAACAGGAGCAAATATACAACTGCACTGACAATGATGCATATTTCTGATGGCCACAATTAGTGGCGGAACATATGCCCCCACAGCCCCCGCAGCCCCCGCAGTGTGGGGGAGGCCCCTGACATCCGCGGCCCCCTCCGGTATTATGCACAGACAGGAGCCCCTGACCTGAAAGCTCCTGACTGGGTCTGGGGGGAAGGGGGGCCTCCCTGTACTTTGCAGGGGTCCCTCTCAAGTTTAATTACGCCGGTGACCACAATGAATTTTCAATCCTCCATCTTGTTGTAGATCTTTCACCTGCTCGCTCAGGTTCTTCCAACATAACCTTCAATAACTACAAAGTCACATTTCACTTGGAAATGGTGAAAAGACTCTCATGCCTCTCTAGGTGTTAAATTTGGCTTTGCAGAATGACAAAAAAAACACCTCAACCTATGCGGAGGATGAAGCATCCAGTGTTGGAAGGAAGGCAGTATACCTCTAGCTGCAGTTCCTGTCTGGGAACTAATCAACTGGAATGGGGATTTTTATTGTGATCTACATTGCCCATCTGCTCATGAAAGGAGGGAACAATGAGGCACCTCTCATTTGTTCCACTGAAATATCATTTTCTCAAAAATATGTCATAGAGTGAGAGTCCATCTGGACCTCATATTTAATTGCAAACGTTTCTGTTTGTGAAAGCAGATATAAGCAATAACTAAAGAAGTGCTGCATATAATTACTATGGGAGATTGAATTATTAGGTGAGGTGGATGGTAGTCCTCCAATAAACATAATCTCCCTATCCTTGTTAGGTTTAGTAAAGGTTTCAGCCTTTAAACACAAGCTAGCCCCTTGGTAGCTATGTTACAGAGCAGACAAGCTTAACCTAAGAACATGTGTAAAATACCAAAACAGTTTAAACGTAGAAAATACGACAAAATAACAACCCCACTCTAATTTATGAAAATAGAGAATATTATATTGAACAAAATTACACCAAACGGACAAGAATCCAATAAAGTGAACCAGTAACATTAATTTTTAAAGTTTTAAATAAAAATAGCACCAAAAAGTGCAATGTGTGAACTGCAGGTACCATGTAACACTAGACCAGTTCATAATCAATAGTTAAACATGACCATGGTAGATCGTCGTTGAGATAGAGGACAAGGTTTATTCCACTGGAAATTTTTACTTTTGACTTTGAAACATTTATGGAGAAAAAGTTGTCGTCATAAGGTTGTTGCCAGGGCAAGGTAGATCTGAAGCAGGGCTCGACGATGACGAGTTGCAGATGTGCATGGTCCCTGTGCACTTGTTGACAAAGGTGGGGAAACTTTAAAGTAGGCAAAGTCCAAAGTCCATTCCGGGAAAGGTCTTTGCATTGATCAGATGCTCTTCGGCATCGATCTTATTGAATCCCTCTATGTTTGCACTAAGACCCTTTTCTGGAAATTGGATCTTCCACAAGCAGGCAATTCAGCAAGTTGAGGCCAACTGATGATTCAATGTCGATGACTGCAGCTTCGACGGTAAACATGTTCTCCGTTGGTTCTCCTGCAAAACGTTGGCAAAATGGTTTTAAGTCCCAATTCTTTTAGTTTGGGGACAGTGGGAGTACACTCTGACACCAGCTAAATGTCCAAGACCTGGTGGGGGGCTCCACTTGGGGATTAGGACTCAATTAAACAGAAGCTAAAAGCAAGGTCCAGGGCAGGTCCATTTGAAACTGGTGATCATGGCCCTTTCAGGAGAGTGGGCTTGTTGCAGCTTTTGTATCCCTGTAGCTTCACAGGAGACCACTTCTTTGTCATAGGTACAAGTGGCAGGTGGTCTAGCCCTTAGGGTTCTCCTCACAGGTCTCAACAGTAGGTGTAGCCCACCTCTGTATTCCACAGTTCTGGTACTGTTCTGAAGATGTTGGCCTGGCACTAGCCTGTGGGCGAGTAGACTCATGGTCCCTCCCTAACCAATAGGGAGAAAGTTCCCAGGAGTAACCATACCCACTTTTGCAGCAGCTCCTATGTACAATGACATATACTTTCTTCCTTTGTGCAAACCTCCTGTGCCCACCATAGAAGTGTGGCCAGGCAAATAAGCAACACCTCCACTGTGGTAACTCAAAACCCGTTGTTCTAGGCGCAGCTTCTTTTCTACTAGGACTGGAGCATGGCTGGCTAGGAAGACGAAAGGGAAGCCAGCCCAGGTGCAAGTTACATCTGCAAGTGAAAGGGTAGGCATCCTTATGAGATATTCAAGGGCCTGGGCACCACCTCCCGGACATCCTGTGAAGTGAAGGTCAACCTCTTCCCCCTAGGCCTTTTTCTCAGCTTTCGGAGCCATTTCAAATCTCAGCAAGGGGATATGCTGCTCCTGGGTGACAATTGGAAACTCAGGAAAAAGGGCTTGTAGAGGATTTAGGCAGGTTGAAAGGGACTTTTTAAACATACCTTTTGTAAAATATTTATTACAAACCCAACTTTACCGAAGATTTTGATTCGTTATGAATATTTAAAAGTCAAAGAATGAACTTTTAACCTGGTTCTTAGGCAGAGATAGCATTATTTAAATGTAATATTAACTTCCAATGCTAAAAAGAGGCACTTTCTTACATTTAGCTATTGTGCAGCACACTTGTTATCATGGACTTTGTTATCTTCGTCCACCTGAGATGTAGGTTTCTCTGAATACTGACACTATGCAAATTTGCACACTTTTGAAAGTTCTGCAACATGTGACGTAGTTGTGACTAGACACCGATCTAATGAAATGCATCCAAAATATGCATGTATCAAGTATGTGACTGATGAATCACTAGTGGGTGATTTAGAGTTTATTCAAGAGGGTACTCGATCATAAATGTACCCTGTCCACCAAATTCACGGCCGGCTCACCTCACTTTCAGGGGTGGGCAGTAAACTTCGCTCAAACTCTGCAAGGTTTGCAGAGTTTTACCTAATCCACGCTTCAGTTGGAGATTGGCAAAAACTCTGCCAACTGACATGTGGCGGAGTTTTCCTCACATGTGGTTTACCAACGTTAAGTTGCTGTGCCCGAGTGAGAAAAAATGGGAGTTTGAACGCCTCCCAGCTATATTTTTCAATGCAGGTGGTCATGGCAGGTCGTTACCACTCGCATTGAGAAAGTTGCCGCTCATGTTGTGCAAGCTGCTGCTTGAGTAGAAGGTCTACTTGCGCAGCAGAAAGAAGCAGCACCTTCTGGGGCGCTGTTTGGTGCAGTTTGGGCTGATTTTAAACACTGGGACAAGCTTCTGGCATTAAAAATCAGCGGTAACAGACCAGAATTCCACCACTCACAGAACTTTGCAGAATCTCGCAGAGCTTTTAGGTAACTTCACGGAATTCCATGAAGTAAAACTCCACAGGTTCCACCCACCTTAAGTAGATTGTTGGAGTAGGGTCTCTCGCAGTAAAGCTATCATACTGCCTACTTGATTTGAGTGTATGCCCTGATTTTGTTTTCTGTCTTTCACTGCCAGAAAAAAACATGGTGGTGAGGGACAGAAAAAACATAATGACCCGCACACCCTGAGAGAAGATGCCCAGGGTGTGGGGGGCATTGTTTTTTCTTTTTTTAAGAACATACTCCCATCTTGAGAGTTTTTTCTGTAAATCTAAAGATTTTATAAGTTTGGTGGACGGCTGCAACTATCCACCAAACATTTTGTACCTCGAAGAGAAACGCTATGGCAGCGGTTCATTTCAACGTACAGAGATGAGTGCTGGACTTGCTGTCATCTCTAAATAGGACAGACTAACGTCCATCTGGGTGGTGGACATCAAGTCCTTTGCCTCCTGGACAGACTGTACTCTGTACTCCAGGGTCTAGTTCAGGCCCTATATTTGTTATGTGTTTGACATTAGAACTCCTGCACATTTAACACACCACTCTTCCTTTATATATTATATACCATATCACAGATGGTCAGCATAGCAAAATATGTGCACCACGAAGCAACTAGTCACACTGATTACATCTTCAATGTCATTGAACTCCTCCTTCAAATGTTATGTTGAAATGCTGCTGACATTCCAAGGAAGTGTGAGCGATTCTAGCAGTAAGTTTTCCCTCAAAAACTGGTGGAGTGAGAGAAAGCCAGCTCTTTCGGAAATGCCACCTACTATGCCTACCAATGGGGGAACAGCCATTACAACGCGGTTTTTACCACGCAGTGCAGTTACATTGCATGCGTTACAACGCATGCGATGTTACAACGCTATGCCATTACAACGCAAGTCTTTACATCGACTTGCGCTAGATGGCGTGCTAACATTACAAATAGTGTAGTTTACTATCCCAACACCTTCCCTACTGTTAAGTGGACTGGAGTTGGAATAGTAAATTACACTTTTTTAATGTTAGCACGCCATCTAGCGCAAGTCGATGTAAAGACTTGCGTTGTAATGGCATAGCGTTGTAACATCGCATGCGTTGTAATGCATGCGATGTAACTGCACGCGTTGTAAAAACCCGCGTTGTAATGTCATACATCCCTACTAATGAGTCACAGCATCCAGAGGCCAGTAGATGTAATCTATAATAAGTACAAAGTCTACTTTCTGGAGTTTGGCATTTACATTTTTTTGATCCAAACCCATTTCCTTGAATTTAGACAACAATGCTTTCCAAATGTGTTTTACGCTTATCATCGGTAACACTCAATGTTACTATTGCCCTCGTAGACAGCTTCAATGAACGCAAAATTCAAAACAAGCACTGACAGACTATAACATACACATTTTAAAATAAAATACATTCATACGTATAATATTATAATATGAACTTCCAAATTGCAATTTGTGAATGCTTTTCAAAACCACTCCTCGCGGTTGTTTTATCACCAACTGACTTCAAACTTTGGTGCCTTTTAAGAGGAGAGACAACCACACCACCATGCAGCTCACAGCATCTATGGTGGGGCACTAGGAAATAATTGTAATGAACCAGAGATGTTGGCAGAAACACTGGGGGCATGCTTATGAGTGGGTCATTATTTTCTGACGCCTGTGTAGGGGCCGGAATTACGAGTTAAAATGATTAAACGCATCAGATAATTATCGGATGTGTTAAATACCTCAAGCTTTGTTCAATTTGGGTAAGTCATACCTGCCAAATTTAACAGGAGAAATGTGTACGCTTTTTACAGCATCATGCGGAATCAACATCTGCATGCTACTCCCCAATAACTAGTACCAGGTGTTATTTATCGCACCCAATAAATAAGGTACCAAGTATTCAATATTTATAAGGGGTGAAATATAACACCTACACTCGTAATCAGGGCCTTGGTGGGGGGCTGCTGGTTCATAAGGCGAGACTTTACAGAGGGTTGCGAGATAAATACAATGACAAATATGTATGTTTACCATTATCTCTATATTGTGTATGCATATAAGTGAATGAAAAACGCCAAATGCACAAAAACGCGTACTCATCTACACTACAAAGAGGTTTCCTTTGAAATCATGGCAGGTTTTTATCAATCGTTTCCCTTTGAATAAGCTACCTATATGAAATGCGAGCTACTTTAAATGACTTCCCTTGCAAGGGGTGTTTTAATATTAAGGCTACTGCTGACAAATGTGCAAACCTAGCAGCACAGTGGTTAATCGAGTCCTACATAATAATATCCAAGGTAAGAACTCTAAATAAAGGAGGAGCCGCAGTTTACATTGGGAAGCTATTATATGTACTATGTATGCGTAAGTAAAAAGTAGATGCATAGGCATTGAGCTTCTCTATTCATATGTTCAATTAATGTACCTAAAAACCCAGTGCTGCGTTAGGATCGAAGGCCAGTGCTACATTTGGACAGTACATTCCATTGAACAGCTCTGTGCCAGGATATCTATCATTTTTCTTTACAAATGTGGGGCTCATGGGTGTGCCCCTAACACGGGGACAGTGTGATGTGCAAGGAGGCACTATGTAAGGTACAATGTGGGGCTCAGATTGATTTTCCCAGTGCTTTGTGTGAGATTTTCTGTCAGTTCCTGTAATTTTGAGCAACAGCATTTTACATACACATAGAAAAGGTGAAAAGCTTTTGTAGGTTAGGTAGAGCTAGGTGAAGGCTGCCAAATGAGCTATGTGTCACATGGCACAGGATACTTGGCTGCTTGGAAAATGGATGGATGGGAAAAAAAAGCTAAAAGCTGTATTTCCTCTTCATAACAACTACATATCTTCATGTTTTGCTGCTTACCTTTATTGTGTGTCCTGCCTTCTGAAGAAAAAAAGCATGTCTGAAGTAACATTATCACATATTTTCATTTACCATGATCCCCAGAAACGTTCCCCTGCCGCTGTTTACATTTCTCTTCAGACACAACCGAATTTATGGAATACATCTCTGTAATGGAATGCAAAACTCAAGATAACAGACACTCGCTGAACCCCGCTGCAATGAAGCAATGTGCTGTCTGAATGTAATGCTTTCTGTGAGGAATACATTCCTTTTCTACAATTCACTAAACTCGTGAAAAAGCAAATGCTGTGGGGTAGAAGTGAACAAACAGAACTCCATTCTTGAAGCATGCTGTTGTCAGCACAACCTAGTGCCATGCGAGTAATTCCACAAGTATCAAAGCATAGTCCAGATTTTAGCACTGGCATGCTGCTGTTCTTCATTTATAAAGCAAAAAATGTATTCTCAAAATGCAAGTGAATTTATAGTTTCAGTTTTGTGTATTATTAACTGCACTGGCCTTGCTGCATAATCTGTATCTCTATATCTGTGTGTCTCTTGTCATGGCTGGTTCCAGGCCACCGCCTGCCTCACAGGACTGGATGAAGCCAGTGATCTGACTCCCTTTTAGCAAGGCCTCGCCATCTGTTCGCTGACACACATTGAATCAAAGAACATGAACATCACCTTGTTCTTCCGTGGCCCACCAACTGCAGCTTTTAAGAATAAACAACGAGGGCTCCTCCTCCCCACCCTGATCACCCGCTGCACCCATTTCAATTCCCATATCGTATCCTCATCCCTTTAAATCAGTCTGAGACAACTACCAATCCCAGATAGATAAATGCAATGTCTGCAATGACGGATGTGAGCAGCTGTTTGTAGGTGATAGGGCTATTTGTGTATGTATGAGTGAGTGATTGATTGAGTGAGGTCCGTTTATCTAAAACTGGACACATTGTAGGAAGTAGGTAGGCACTAGGGGATGTAAGTGCGGTATAAAATTATCAGATGTAGAACTTCAATGTATCTAGTCTGTGCCTGGAGGAAGATAATGAGGCTGCAAGACAGAAGTCGCATGGTAGGGATTCCTAAATCGTGCCATTCGAAGTGTCTTCCTCCTTTAGAGTAGAGCATATACTTAACTAGTCATAGAGAAAAGCTTTTGGTCATGGGGTGTGGGGGACTGCTTTGATTATTGGGGTCAAGATACATTAGGGTATTGGCTTGTTACCATGTTAAAAACAGACACTATTCTTATGCTTTGTGTACTAAAATGGCCCTCTCTGAAGGGTCACCAAAACCTTTTGCTTTCCTCCCCCTTATTATTATTATTATTATTATTATTATTATTTAACACTTATATGGCGCAACAAATCATCCCCCGGGGGATCTCTCGGCACCTTGTCAAGACACTAGCAGGAACCACGACCCACACAAACCCCTAAAACAACCAGGTTTTTAGGCATTTCTTGAAGTGTCCCAGAGAGGTACAGCGGCGTATCTCTTCCGGTAACCTATTCCAGTGAAAAGGGGCAAGATAGGAAAAAGCACGTGCTCCCATTCTAGATTTATTGATCTTACACAAAACTAGAAGGTTTTGATTGCTTGACCTAAGATGGCGACGGGGACGTAAGGCCTCATCTTCTTCCTTAAGTATGCTGGCCCCAGGCCTTGTCTTGCCTTGAACACCAGTGTGAGGAGTTTGAAGACTGCTCTTTTTCCGATGGGCAGTCAGTGTAAGGCTTGCAGCAAGGGTCGAGAAGGGGAACATGTAGGCTTATTCAAGGCCATTCTTGCTGTAGTGTTTTGCAGTACTTGGAGCCTAGAGAATAGCTCTTCTCTGGCTCCTACCTGTAGTGCGTTGCCATAGTCTAACCTGCTTACAATCAGCGCCTGAATCAGGGTCTTTCTTGCATCCAAGGGGATCCAAGGAAATACCTTGCTTAGCATTTTCAGGATTTCAAAACTGGTGCCCGAGAGTGTTTTTACATGATCTTCAGACGATAGTTTGCTGTCTAATAGAACTCCCAGATTCCTGACCTGCTTTGTGGAGGAAGGAGACTCTCCCAGTTCAGTGGGCCACCAATCTGGTGACCACAGTTCCTCCGCCTTCCCGAACAGGAGAATCTCCGTTTTATTTGAGTTAAGCTGGAGGAAATTGTCCCCCATCCTGGCTGCTATGTTCAACATACAGATCTTAAACTTGGCCCTGGTGACAGCAGGATCAGAGTCAAATGGGATAATCACCTGCGTGTCATCCGCATACGAAATCGTCTCAAAGCCACTTGCTCTTATAATGGCAGATAGAGGGGCCACATATATGTTGAACAGAGTAGGGCTTCAGATGGACCCTTGAGGGACCCCCTTGTCAAGTGGAGTGGTTGCTGACACATATGAGTCTAGCTTGACAAATTGTGTTCTATTTGCCAGGAAACTTTGCAACCAAGCCAGTGCTAGACCTCCGACACCAATCTCCTGTAGTCTGCAAAGCAGGATATTATGCGAGATGGTGTTGAAGGCCACTGAGAGATCAAGAAGCACTAACATAGCGGGGTTCCCTCTGTCTAAGGACATCCTAATGCTGTCAGTGACTTTGATCAGAGCCGCCTCCATGCTGTGACCTGCTCAAAAGCCTGATTGAGCAGGGTCCAGCAATTGATTCTGTTCCATATAGTCTGTCAGTTGTTGATTGATCAACTTCTCCATGACTTTCGAACAACATGGAAGAAGGGAAATTGGCCTGTAATTTTTAATCTCTGCTGGGTCTGCAGACGTTTTCTTCAAGAGAGATTTGATCGATGCTCTCTTCCACTTGTTCGGGGAAGTGGCGGTATCTAAGGAGATGTTACAAACTGATAAAAGTCAGGCAGCTAAAACCATGGTCAATTCTGCCATAATGAAAGGAGGGGCGCAATCTGACTCTGACCCTGACTTTGTAGCTGTCAGTGTCTCCCCTACTTGCTCCGTGGTGATGGTGGCAAATGGGTCAAGTTTAAGTAGCGAGGGGTCTCTACTCTGCGGGGTTGGCAGCTTGGGGGTCTCTACTCCCCCCAGAGAGTTATAGATGTTGTCTATCTTTTCTCTAAAGTGGGTGGCCAGGTTACCACATAATTCTTGAGTGTGGGGAGCCGCTGCCCTGCTCACTATTGGGTTGATGAATTCTTTTAATATCTTAAAGAGTTCCTTTGAGGAGTTCTTTGCCTCCCTTATCCGCAGACTCAGATGTTCTCTCCTGGCACTTTTACATTGGCCTAGATAGGCTCTATGTACCGCCACATAAGCTGACTAGTCGTCGGGACATTTAGTTTTCTTCCATTTTCTTTTCTGACCTCTGCACCGACCACTCTCCGCTTTGAGCTCTTCTGAGTACCAAGGCGCAGGCGCCCGTTTCTCTATTACTCTCACTGCTTTCAGAGGGGCGATACTGTCCAGGGCATTCCCGACCGCTCCCTCCCAACTTTCCAGGGCCTTGTTACTGTCTGGCTCCCCCTCCAACAAGGGGGATGAAAAGGCCTTGCCGAAGACTTCCGGCGTAACTTTTCTCCACGTCCTACGAAAACCCTCCCTGACTAGGGGCTTCTTTCCACCCTCTGGCTGACTGAAAGAGAATCTTAAGGCCCAGTGGTCAGTCCACTTTAGCTCCTGGGGTGCTTTCACGGAGAGATAATGGACGTTTGAAAAGATGGAGTCCAGTGTATGGCCTGAAATGTGAGTAGGCTTGTGCACTCTAGGGAGAAGCCCCAGTGATTCCATTGCTGACAGAAGGGACTTGGAGTCTGAGTTTGAGGGCTCTTCGAGGTGATGATTAAAGTCTCCTGTTAAGACGAAGTAGACAGATTGTAATATATAAGGGGCAAGTGTTTCCAAAAGAGTAGAGCAAAACAGTTGCTTACTCTCTCCCGGAGGGTGGTACACTACCGCTCCCATCCATCTGGACCCCTTCAAAGACTCTATCTGAAACACCAAAAGCTCTATATATGATATATGGTATTCTTTTTATGACCTAGTTTTTGTTGGATGTATGACTCTTTGCACTGCTAAACAGCACTAGAGTGATCGTGCTCTCCCCTCTAAAACTGTTATAAAACTGGTATAACAGGTTTACACCTGTTTGGCATATTTGATTTACCTATAAGTCCCTAGTAGAGTGCACTTCAAATGCCCAGGGCCTGTAAATTAAATGCTACTAGTGGCCCTGCAGTACTGATTGTGACACCCACTTAACCCTTTAAACCTGTCTCAGGCCTGCTACTGCAAAGCCTCTGTCTGCAGTTTACTCTTCCATGTCGAATTGGCATTTAAAACCATTGCCAAGCCCTAAATTTCCCTTTTATTACATATACGTCACCACTGAGGTAGGCCCTAGTTAGACCACAGGGAAGGTGCTGTGTAAGTAAAAGGTAGGACATGTACTTTTAAAGTTTGTATGTCCTGGTAGTGAAAAACACCCAAATTCGTTTTTCACTGCTGTGAGGCTACCCATCTTATAGATTGATATTGGGAATTCCTTATTACACTTATAAGCTGTAATTCCTGAATGAGAAGGAGTGAATGAGAAGGAGTAACACTGTTGTGTTTCATATCATTGGAATGGTTATGATTAATCCTCTTTGCTGGCAAAGTTAAATTTATCATTTCTATTTTAGAAATGCCACTTTTAGAAAGATATATCAACAGTTTTGGTGTCTAAGTGCTGAATTCAAGTTATTCAATTTTCCTATAAGAACCACACGTACATATGTAGTGGCCCTTGTGATTTATTTCACACTTATTACTCTATTTTTTTTTAACAATATCAACATTGATCGCATGTCTTTTTTTTAAGGGAACCTTTTTTTTCCGTTTTTTCTGTTACCATATATACATTTTACAACGATGATTGGTGAGTGTGTGAGTCAGTTGGTGGATGGGTTGAGCAGCAGGAAGGCTGCTCCTGGTGGGGCTCTATGCTGTAACATCAGTCTTACATAAATCTACATGAGGAAACTACTTAGACCAGACTATCTTTTATTCACTACAGTGTTTTCAGACAAAACTGCCATTTCTGTTACACTATTATCTCATCAATTAGAACATTTCCACTTTAAGATGATCATATGGTAGTAGTCAACATGAATGTTAACTTTTTTAAGGGCTCTACTAAGTTCTTTGCATGCATGAGCATTTAATTGTAAGTATTTCAATTTGTTAGCATGCTCCTCAGGTAGTAAGAGTAGACAATGTAAGGTAATTCCTTTGATGTTATGTGCTGTTAAGCCAGTAGGTGTAGTAACTAAACAAGATGAATTAGAGCTAGTAACAATGCACATAAGTAGTAATTACTTTAATGATGAAGCTTTTCCCTGTGTCTGCTTGTCTACTTACATCTTGTAATGTAGGTTGATAAGCAATAGATTGATATATTCCATGTCTATGTTGAAGTCCATGATCTTGTTATCTGTTTGTAAATTTCTATTTGTTTGCAATTTAATTGAGATACTAAGTTCTCCAAATTATGTACGCCCTTGCGGACTTGGTCCATTACATTTTGAAAATCATCCATGGCAACCACAACTTTAGTGTCAATAATTGGCTGTCCAAGTAGGTCAGCAGTCCTGGAAGTAGAAGTATTATTAGTTGATGCAGTATTGCATAGAATTTCTGCATTAATATTGTTTTCTTTTTCTGTTCCATGTTTGAGTATTTGTAAGTGTGTCTGAAATTCAAACAAAGCAATGTCATTTTTATAAATATTAAATGCATTTTCATCACATTGAAATAGAACTAAAAGTACTTCTTCTTTGCACCCTAGTTTATATAGTTGAAGAGGTGCTAAATAGTAATGATAATGATAGTGACATTTGTAAAAGCGCAACAAATAACCGGAGGTGTCCTGGCGCTATCTAGATCCTCTGAGACTGCTGACTGAAAAGACCTGCTCATTGTGAGAAAAGCCACGTTTTTAGTCCTTTCCGAAAGGACAAGAGATCCATCATATTTCTTAAATGGAATGGCAAGTCGTTCCAGGCTTTAGCTGTACCATAAATGAAGCTTTTGCCACCCCATCGGGCTTTGTTTATACGCGGCACCAAAACCAGCTTGGCTCCTTTTGACCACAGTGTTCTTTCAGGAATATACCATTGAAGTCTGTGCTTTAGGTATTCTGGGCCTATGCCATGGAGGACCTTGAAAACCAGGCAAAGAGTCTTGAAACGTACTCGGCTTTTGACTGGAAGCCAATGTAATTTTTTAATATCATTGGAAACCGAGGAAAATCTCGACGTTCCTGAAAGCAGTCTAACTGCAGCGTTCTGTAACATCTGCAATTTTTTCAAAGATCTTTGTTGGACATTTAAATAGAGCCCATTGCAGTAGTCCAGTCTTGCCATTACAAGGGCCGTAACCACAGTTTGTCTGCTTTCCCAAGGCAAAGAAGGCAGTACTTTCCTCAGCATTCTGATAACGTACATAGTTTTCGATACCACAGCACAAAAATATTTATTTTCTCCTGAGCCGCAACTTAGTTTACAATGATTAATAAAAGTAGGTTTACTATGACATATTAAACAACCATTGGTACCGTCTACTCAAAATTCACCAGTGTTGATATGCATGTCCATGAAGAGAGCCTCTCGGGTTGTTGGTGATATTTAGTAGTATTGGGTTGTGTTTTTATCCCACTTTGTGTTATTAACCAATCACATAATGCTTTACTTTAATTTTACTTTTTATCTAGTTTTCTATTCGTTGTCATTGTCACATGACCACAAATCCTTCTGTCAAATGGCTTTTTAATACTTGTAAACATTATTGCTACAGATCCGTTTATTTTTTTTAGCTCAGTTTGGTTTTTGGCAGTCTTGCGCTTTTAAGATCCATTCTACATTGTCTAATGTTATTTTGTCATATATAATTTTCTTTCTTCAATAAGTACTGCAGTACTTTCTAGATAATTTTGAGAAAGTAGCGCAGTACAACCTTAAATGTTTTAAACAATATATAAATCAATGAAAATAGTTTTCTCTGCAGACCTTGCTAAGCTGCCTAATTTCTTCCTATACATTATAACAAGGTAATAAGCTACATTTAGGTGCTGATTCCGATCCTGTAAAACCCGGGTACGAATGGTCGTACGGAGCGTATTCTCCGTACGACTCGTGCCCAGGAAATGCACCTTACAAACCAGCAAGTACGATTCGTACAGAAATACCATTTCAGTACGAATCGTAAAAAACTACGTGCAACGAAAAAACACCCACAATTCCGATCCGGGACATCGCGTACGTGACGTCCGGACGGAGTCAGGCAGCGTTCTACGGACCAGCAAGTACGATTCGTGCCTACGTCACTCCGCACGGATCATTTTTTACGGCATCCAAAAACTCCCAGGAAATTGAGGACGAAGCGAAGAAGGAGCTGCGGGATGCGACGGACAGCCATGGACCCCATCCTACGTGTCATCCCGGCCCTCCTAGCCTACGACCTGGTGCACCGACACCGCCGCGCACGCCGCAGAAGGTCAGCACAACACCCAGGGGCAAAGGGGGGGCGAGGGGCAGGAAAGATACCGTGGGTACCGGCCGTACCCACGCCCTCAGAGCGTGGGTACGGCCCGTACCACCATTGTAGTGGTGATGTAGGGGTACGCATGGTACGGGCCGTACCCATGCTCTGAGGGCGTGGGTACGGTGCATACCACGCGTACCCCTACATCACCACTGCAATGGTGGTACGGGCCGTACCCATGCTCTGAGGGCGTGGGTACGGCACGTACCCCTACATCACCACTACAATGGTGGTACAGGCCGTACCCACACACTCAGAGCGTGGGTATGGCCCGTACCATGCGTACCCCTAGATCACCACTCCAATGGTGGTACGGGCCGTACCCACGCCCTCAGAGCGTGGGTACGGACCGCATCACCCGTACCTCTAGGGCACCAGTACATTAGTGCTACAAGGCGTACACACGCGACGAATGTTGGCTTAGGGCCTGGTGCAGCATATAACCAGTATATTGGGGTGTGTACATGGCCAGGACAGCAGTGTACAGCACCAAGGGTGCGGGTGGGTGGGTGTGTGTCTGCCAAGGAGTCCCAGCAGTGGACATAGACATGTGAGGGGTGGGTGCATATCACTCCCAGCAGTGGACTGAGACATGTGAGGGGTGGGTGCAGAGGACTCCCAGCAGTGGACAGAGACATGTGAGGGGTGGGTGCAGAGGACTCCCAGCAGTGGACAGACATTTGAGGGGTGGGTGCCTATCACTCCCAGCAGTGGAAAGAGACATGTGAGGGGTGGGTGCAGAGGATTCCCAGCAGTGGACAGAGACATGTGAGGGGCGGGTGCAGAGGACTCCCAGCAGTGGACAGACATGTAAGGGGTGGGTGCAGATCACTCCCAGCAGTGGACGGAGACATGTGAGGGGTGGGTGCAGAGGACTCCCAGCAGTGGACAGAGACATGTGAGGGGTGGGTGCAGAGGACTCCCAGCAGTGGACAGACATGTGAGGGGTGAGTGTATATGACTCCCAGCAGTGGCCAGAGACATGTGAGGGGTGGGTGCAGAGGACTCCCAGCAGTGGACAGAGACATGTGAGGGGTGGGTGCATATCACTCCCAGCAGTGGACAGAGACATGTGAGGGGTGGGTGCAGAGGAATACCAGCAGTGGACAGACATGTGAGGGGTGGGTGTATATGACTCCCAGCAGTGGCCAGAGACATGTGATGGGTGGGTGCAGAGGACTCCCAGCAGTGCCCAGACATATGAGGGGTGGGTACATATCACTCCCAGCAGTGGACAGACATGTGAGGGGTGGGTGTACATGACTCCCAGCAGTGGACAGAGTCATGGGTGTGTGTACATCATGATCAGATGAGCACAACTCCATGGGTGTATGTACGCATCCCTAATGTTCGACTATGTTGATAGTTTCATAACAACACATCACTGACAGCAATGTCCCTTTCACATGAGGATGGATGTCCTTCCCCCACTGCATGACACAACACATGTGGCTGTGAGGACAAATGACACATGCCACATGACAGTATACTCATGTCAATGCCCACTATACCAAGAGAGACAAAGGGAACACGCACTGTCACGCACATCCCAGGACTGATAGGAATGTACAGGTGCCGGGACAGCCACCAAGATGTTGCCTTTCATGGAAGGAATAGGGTGGACTTCCCACAGATACAACGCCCACAATTGTCAGTCAGGTGCTCAAATACCCTGCAGAACAAGTACCAAATGTGTGCTAGGCTGGGATAACACACATGCATAGTGTGGAAAATGCTGATTGTCGCCATTAAGGCATGACAACATACTCAATACACAAGTACAGTGACTAGCAAGGATGGCACAGAGGATGCAGCCGGAGACATTGCTGAGCAGGCATGGTCATAGTTGAAGGGATCCGTCACCAACAAAGGAAATGTAGACACAGGTCAGCACTACAAAAGTGCAACTCCCTGCAGGGTAGATGTCAGGTGCCACAGAGGAAGGAACAGTCCTTGGGACAATGTCTCCAAACACAAATAGCACACACGACCAAATATACCTTGCAGAGACATTGTGATGGCAGGCAGATACCATGGTCCACCCCATTAGCATCAGACGACAACTTTCTCCTGACACATAACAAATTACCACCACCCCAACTCCGGGACCATCCGCACCCACATCAATACCTGAAATGCAAATGTGTTCAAACGGAAAACAAAATGCTTTATTCAGCATTAAATGAAAAAGTAGTTAACGACACTATTAACAAAGGCACATGGCCAGTCCAGATCTGAAGTCCTTGGGGGGGACACATGGCCACGCGTCTCCCCTAGCTTGCCTGCACATTAGAACCCTCAGGTTCCTCGACTGGTGGGGGGGCATCATGTGGGGAAGGACCAGGCACCGCAGGGACAGGAGGTGGAAGGGTAGGTGTGGTGGGTGCAGGGACGGATGCCTCCACCACAGGGGGTGGGGCAGCACCAAAGGTGGAGGTCATCTCGGCGCTGCACACTGCTGCCAGGTCGTCAAGCGTTTCCCCTTCACCCGAAGACAACACAGCCTCAAAGGGGGGGGGTCGGAGTGATGGGGTGCAGCGCTACTGGGGGAGGGGGAGACAGGGGGGGCTCAACTCCCCTACCCGTGGAGTGCCGTTCCCATTTACGGGCTGGAGAGATAGAGAGGCTGAGGCCCAGCACAGCCAAGTAGGCCTCTTTCTCTGGATGTGTGGTAGGGGAGCCGAGGGGAGTGCCTTTGGAGGGACTGGTTAGTGCGCCATGCGGCCTCAGACTGTGGCTGCGTGTATGCCTGTGTGCCCCAGACCCAGTGGGTGTGCCCTCATCCCCCTGAGTTTGCGTGCCAGGAGGAGTGCGCTTGCCCTTACGTGGTGGTGTGCTGGCTGTGTCTGGTGGGGTGCGTGCATGTGAATGTCTGTGTGTGCTTGGGACGGGTATGGGAGTGGGAAGTGTGGATGGTGCAGGGGTAGGGGGGGACGAAGCGCTGCAGGAGACTCACTGCTGCCGTCAGTGAAGAGTCCATGGACCTCAGCAACATCCGTTGGTCAGACATCGCTGATGACATGCACTCCATGTACGACACCATCTGTGCCATCATTCTGGTCTGGCCATGGAGGACATTCAGCAGCGATGTCCAACCTGCAACTGACGCAGAATGTCCACATACTCTGCAGTGAGGGCAGCAGGGAGGACAGGGGCAGGGGGTGCGGTGCCTGGCACGAAGGTGACACGGTGTTGCCTAGCATGGACAGAAGGAACCGGAGAAACTGGGAGTGCAGTGATGGGAATGGAGGGGGCGGTGACAGATGTAGTGCTGCTGCCAGGTGTCGTAGCAGCCTCCGCCCCCTGGAGGAGTTCAGCATCGGACCCGTCTGCGTCATAGTCAGTGTTGTCACTAGACAGGTCCCTCGCCCTCCGTGCCACTTGCTCCCGCAGACTCCGCAGCAGTGGTGGCAGTGGTGCTGGATCCCTCCTCCACGTCCGTGCAGGTGTCTCCCTCGGTGTCCTCCGATGATGCTGTGGGCAAGGTGAAGAGACAGAAAATAATCAGTCACCTGTATACAACAGACACATGAGTCCCAATTAAAATGTCACAGTACATATCAGGAAATGCATCATGAGTAACGTCTAGAATAGTCCGCACATATGTAACCCTGCACTCCCCAGTTGGTTGACCCCCCATGACACTTGGAAACAATGGAGATCATGACACAACAGCAAATAACTTGATATCGAACTATACTGAGAAGCTAGTGTCTGGGGAAAGTTGAGCACAGCAAGAATATGAATAGATGCCACCTCTTGTTCACTGTGAACGAAACAGTATTGGTGCACCCAAGGCCAAATAACACACCTCAATACTGAAGGTGTCCCCACACTCTGAGACCTGTGAGTACTTAGGAAACCATAGCCAAAAACATTGCAATCCCTTGGGACTCACAACACTTTACAAAATGTACATGTTTAGAATGTGTGAATGTGCCACCTTGTGAACAGAAGACACATCTGCCTGCATGACAGAAGTCACACAATGATGTGCACACAAAAATACTTTTACACAGTCATTGTATGAGCTTTCAGCCGAATTAAAAAAAGCCACTGTAAATAAGAAATGGGGTATCAGTAAGTACATATACATGGCACCACGGTGGTCTGGATGACTTGACACTCGTAAGTTCGTATCAGCAACAACCAAGGACTTACACACATGCAAACACACTGTGTGAACATGGATATGTATATTCAGAAGACAAGTGGTAATCAAACTGTGCCTTCCAGTGAAATGTGCCTGCGTGTCCACGGAAAGTGTAAAAGTACTTTGTTTTGCACTTCCCTGGGAGACATCTGTCATGCAGGCACATTATTGTCCTTCACAACCAACTAGCAAAAAGAAGCATAGGAAAAATGGAGACATGTTGACAAGTGTAGTGAGTGCCAAGGTACAATACTTATTGACTGAAAACTTGAATCATGCCACCTGTCACATGGCCATCCGTACCATGATGACACAGTTGGCAACACATCTGACCCACTGCCTGTACACACTGGTAGTCCATGTACATGAACAACCAGTGTGTACATGTACGTGGACTACCAGTGTGAACACATACATGGACTACCAGTGTGAACATGTACGTGGACTACCAGTGTGTACACGTAAGTGTACGACCAGTGTGTACACATACGTGGACTACCAGTATGTATATGTACGTGTACGACCAGTGTGTACACGTACGTGGACTACCAGTGTGTACATGTACGTGGACTACCAGTATGTATACGTACGTGTACAACCAGTGTGTACACGTACATGGACTACCAGTGTGAACACGTACGTGGACTACCAGGGCGTACAATTACGTGTACGACCAGTGTGTACACATAGGTGTACGACCAGTGTGTACATGTAGGTGTACACACTGGTCGTACACGTACGTGTACACACTGGTCATACACGTTCGTGTGTACGGTCCGTACACACACACGTACTCCGGCGGGAACAACAGTGTGATGATACGGACCGTTCACACGCCCTCAGAGCGTGTGTACGGTGCGCTTCACAGCTTACACAGGTGATAGGAGGCGCACACGAATGGAATGGAGGTGTCAGACTCGTGCACGGCTGTACATCAAGTCATAGTCATTCCAGTCCTACATGTGCAGGGCCTAGGTGTGTCAGGCAGTGATGTGGCACATGTCTCCTCATGTTTTAGCACAATAGATGTGTGATGACCTGTGTACACATGTCATGTGTGATGGGGCAGTATGTGGCACACTTCCCCTTCCCACAATGCACATGTGTGCATGTAGTACATACGTGTCAAGCACTGCATCGCTGGTATGGCACAGTCACCAACACCCGAATATGTCCCCTGATGCCAGGGACAGGGACACTAACACCTGACATCTAAGTAACAGCGTGCCCCGATGTGAACATGTCCTGTGTGTGTCATGTGTTCCCATGAGCTTGCGGGTTTTGTTCCGTCAACTGCATCTGCTGTTGCTGCATCCAACATGTGTCTGTGTGTAGATGGGCATGGCACACATATACGCACACCATGCCACATGTGGATTCACATGTTATGTGTGTCTGGATGCTTCAAAGATGATTTTATGACATAAAGACATATCTGCGCCGTATCCATGTCTGTGTTTTCGTTTTTCACGTGTACCCCTTCATCGCTATGTGTATGATCTGTACATTTCCAATGACATGTGACCTGTGCGTCTAGCTTGCCGCCAGCAGTCTCTATGAGATGACATCCTTCCAATGCAGATAGGTGGATGTATGTCACCCCTGTGATGTCTCTGGCTGTTCACTTACACTCGCCCACAGCTAGTTCCGGGCCATGTCATGTAGAACGTGACTATCAACGGGTGTAGCTGGCTTGTCGTAGGAGTATCACCTGGCTGCCATACGTGTCCTGGATGTGTAGCACAGACCTGACTCTGTATTTAGCTGATGTGTAGTAGCAGTTGAGCATGTGCTCAGTTCATTGACATTGATGTTGTTAGGTGCTCTCTCTTCGTTCTTCCTTCCAATTATCTGCAGGGCACCGCCTCTCCCCCGACCAATGCCAGACTTGGCTGCCATGAGGGAACGTGACTGCATAAGACGTTACCGCTTCTCGCAACAGTTGATTGAGGACTTGACCGCAAAGCTTGAACAACACCTCCAACCGCGACACAGGTATCCTACTGCGCTGACCCCCAAGATGAAGGTGATGGCAGCCCTACATTTTTTTGCCACCGGTACGTTTCAATTCACCGTAGCTGATGTGGGTGGCATGTCACAGACCATGTTCAGCCGTGTCCTGCATGATTTTTTAGAAGCCATGTTGGAGCACCTGGATGAATTCATCCATTTTCCAACTCGTGAGCAGTTGACAGGTGTCAAGGGTGAGTTCTATGCCCTGGAAGGGATGCCCCATGTCATAGGGTCTATTGATGGGACACATGTGGCTTTGGTACCACCACAGGCACAGGAGGTGGCCTATCGCAACCGTAAACATTACCACTCTATAAATGCCCTTGTGGTGTGTCTTGCTAACATGCTGATTTCCCATGTCTGTGCACGTTTTCCAGGGTCAGCACACGATGCCTACATCATGAGGCGTAGCAGGGTGCCAGAAATGATGCTTGGGCTGCACACGAACGAACGAGCATGTCTTGTTGGTGGGTATACTATGTTTGTCCTCTGTTTAGCGCTATTTTATTATCTTACGGCATCTCCTGACCCACTTCTTTACATGATGTTTCCATGTAGGGGACTCTGGCTATCCCAACATGCCATGGCTGATGACACCCCTCCGCAACCCCAGAACAGCTGCAGATCACCGTTACAACAACGCACATGGGCAGACCAGGCGAGAGATTGAGAGGACATTTGACCTCCTGAAGAGCAGATTCCGGTGCCTTCACTAGACAGGCGGGTTCCCCCCATATGCACCGGTGAAGGCCTGCAAGATCTTCCTCGTGTGCTGCATGCTGCACAACATGGCAGTGGAGAAGGCTGTGCCACTCATCCTGGATCCGGATGAGCAGGAACATCCACCCGTGAAGGATGAAGGGCTTGGTCACGAGGCAAGTGACGATGAGGAGGAGGAGGAGGACGACATCCGGAGTCAGCTCATACTCAACTTCTTCTCATAATGGTGAGTCCATGGGTCTGAGTGTGCACGGCTGGAGCCTTGTGTGGCATGTGTTGCAATGTGGGTGTCCAGCTGACTGTATGCTAAGTGACTTAGATGTGTGTTCAGATGTGTCACTCGAGTGATGATGTCCTTCCACACATTTTAGCTTAGACACTCAATTGCAATATAGCATGGTGACAGACTTATTCCTGTAGAGTAAATTGCCATGCATGCGGATGACAATCTCTTCCCTGACTTCTTGTGTGTCTGTCATCCCCAGGTTGTTTGGCATGCTGTCTGCTCGTGTCATCGTTGGGCTCCCGCTATTCCTCATGAGTATTGCAATGTGTGCTGAATAAGCGTCCCATGCACGGACATGGGGAAAAGTCTATTTGGTTAAGGATTGCTGCACAGCATTTTGGTGTTGGTAGGTGTTTGTAATGTGTGGGAACTACTCCTGTGCATGTTGTGTTACTATATATACATGTCGACTCACCATGGGGCACATGACATGTTGCATGACTCCCATGTATTGATAGTCACCCTTCGTAGCAGTCACCTGTGATGGGACAGTGGATTCTGATGAAGGCATCAATGTGTGTACAACTTCCCACTGAAACATACGGGATGCTACGGGGGACATAGTGTGGGACATCCCCATGAGAGGATAAATGGGGAATTGAAGACCCTCCATGTGCAGCAGGGTGTGTTTGGCTCACACACTTCACTTGTGTGCCAGTTCAATGGATTTACAGCATCTGTGTTGTGAAGGGGGTGTCCAGTGTAGGTCCAACATGTTCTGCCAAATGACCTGTGAGTCTGTTCCTATTGATGCATTTCCCTAGGTGTGAACCTGAGTAATAAAGGTGTACCTCACCCTCCAAGGTGCCTCATCTCGGTCAATGCTGGTCTCTTGCCACTTTGCATGCGGCATCTCTGGCATAGTTGTCAAAGATTGGGCATATGAGTCTATGTGTAGTTTAGCAACATGCATGCAGTTCTTCAAGGATTGGAATATCCATTGTGCATGATGTCCATGGTTGTGTATGTATTTGGGCATGTTGGTTGCCACAACGGACCGTCAACACCTGCTGAGGGTGTGTATCATGTGCCCAGCTCGTCCTTCAGTTTAATGATCCGGTGTCAGGCATCTTTGGGGATTGTGCATCCATTGTCTCTGGGTGTGCCATGGGGAACCGGACACTCCTCCTTTACATACGCCTGTTGCAGTAGTCCTTTCTGACATCCTTGTCTTTGTGTGCAACTAGTGGCATAGTTTCCATGTCATGCCGCCTGCTGCTGCAGCCCCTGCAGCGAGGGCACTGAGAGTTTACAGATTCGGCAACACACACACCTCAAAGATGCTCCTCCTTTCCTCCCTCCACCCATTCATTTATCTGGCATCAGCTTGTCTGTGCCACTGTTGCGCCCACGCGGTGCCAAAGGCTGGACCTTAAGCACATGCAATGTGCACATTGCACAAACCTCATGTCCTTACATGACCCACATCACACTACAGTCTGATGTTGCAGCCACCCTCCAAGCATTGTCCATCCAAGGAGCTACCGCCTGCTCTCAGCCATACCCTAGACGCACACACGACACCTTTGCATGATGATTGTGCAACTCCAAATGCCTACACAGCGCTGCCCCGCCTTCCAGGCCCTGTCACAGCAACCAGGTAATGTCCCTCCTACTCCCCACCGGCTCCGTACACCAGCAAGGCCATGGGAGTGGGACTCATGCCTTCAGCATGTAGTATAGTGGCATAATCTGGCACATGGCCCAGGTATCATCTCTCAGCGTGTCAATCCTCAATGTGTCCAGGTCCCCCTCACCGGCATCACATGCACACAGCACCTCTTCATCAGCTCGTATGCCATTGACAGCCAGGTGCTCCTCACCCTCACCAAAAACGCAGCCATTGACAGTTCCAACATTAAAGAAGGCATGAGATCCATTGATGGATGGCTGAAAATCAGCCACCTGAGGCTGAACTTGTACAGGACTGAGGTAATCATCTGAGGATTGTCCCCTTACAGGTGGCTCAACTGCTTGTGTCTCACCGGCAAGAGCCCTGCACATGCACCCAGTGGCCACGCACACAGGATGGTGTGCATCATGGAATTTTCACTCACATTTACCATGCTAATCACCAGCATCTGTACCTCAGGGTGCAACACCCTCTGCATGATGCACATGATCCACAGATAGATCCACTCCAGGGAAAGACAGACCATGCCCCAGGAGCACAACACCAGCCGTGTCAACTACTGCCCCGCCCTCTACGGAGCAAGTACATCCTAACACCCGGAAAACCAGTCCACATCCAGGCTGCATGTGCACACCTCAGCTTCAACATCATGCACCCCAGCCACATCACCGTCCACCAGAGATAGCTGCAATGTATCACTGTGTGCTGCAGGATGACCTTCAGACTCCTCACCCACACTCAGGAGGCAGGACACAACCCCAGAGCCCACACCAACCTTGGCCGTCTGTCATCCGAGACCGCGTTGGGCCAACTCCGTGCATCCAACCTTGCCCTGGCCACCATTCTTCACATCCACCGTACTCCAGCATGCTGGACATAGTTCTCCCACCTGGCAAGCCATACCTGCTACTCCCTCCCCGGCAACATCCACATGAGCCATTACCTCTACGCCTTCAGGATACTCTTCCCAATTGGTCTGTCCGCACAGTAATGCATGCCCCCCCTCAGCAGCTTGAGGCCATCACGGGTGAGTATTGTGCTCCATGTCTGTACAGTATGATACATTGTGACCCATGTGTGTCCTGCCCCAGACTCAGATTCCAGGGTATGGAAGGCTGGAGTTAGTTCAACCCTCATGCCTAGTTTGACATTTCCCCACACGTAGGTTGTGTACTCATGCAAAATGAATGCAACATGTAATTGTAGAAAAAGAGATTTATTCTCGGTGGGGGGCCTGTTTAGTGTGGACAAATAGGTGCTATAAAGTGTGCATGGAATCCAAAGTTCACAGGGGGAGATGGCATCCTTGCAAGTTAGAGTCATCAGAGTCCAGACCACAGTGTTGGTCATCATTGGTCAGACTGTGACCAGCAAGTCCATGTGGCAGAGAATGTCATTGGATGAGGTGCTGCTGTTGCGCCAGAGGGCCAGGTGCCAGGCCAGGTGACCTGGGAGATGTGGATGGTCCGCTGCCTCTCACGGTCTTTTCCGTGGATGACCCACCTTCCTTGGGGGACCCTCAGATGTAGGCCTTGACGATGCTTGGGACGCTCCGTCGGATGAATCCTCCTCCTCCCCCCCCCCTGTGGCTGGTGCTGGTCTTCACCTGGTGGCACAGGGAGGGTTGCCCATGTTGTCGGCGATCCGACGGAGTGAACGGCTTATGTCCGTTTGCACTGCCAGGAGCTCGGCCAGTCTTGCCTCCATCCGTCCTTGGTGTTGTTGTTGACTGGCGTGTTGCTCAGCCTGCTGGTTCTTAATCTCGTTGAGGGTGCCCACTACCTGGCTGATGCCCCTGGTGTCACGCCGGTATGTCTCAAAGATGTGGCGTATGTGTGACATACCGGTTCCCTCAGCTGGCTGGTTAGGTTCGCGCCTCTGCTTGCCTCCACTCCCACCACCCCTGCCCACATGAGCCTGGCCTGCCGTTGTGGGCACATCAGGTATACCGGACCCCTGAGGGATGGCATTTGCAGGGTTGTCTGCCTCCTCCTGGGTGGCCGGAGAACCTTGTCCCTCCAGGTCAGACTGGCTTAGTTGTTCTGCTCGGGCAGGGCTCCTGGGTGTCTCCTGGGATGTGGCAAGAATGGGGGTGGTGGTTGGCACAGATGTACCTGACGCAGGTGCTGCAGGGGCTGGGGCACCAGAGGGTCCAGGTTGGTCGGGGTCATCAACAGAGTGCTGAGAGTCGTCGCTGCCGGTGGGATCATCTTCCTGCCGAGCCTGAGCCTGTGATTATTCCTCCCCAGTGTTGGGGGGAGATCCATGACGTTGCCCTGTGTGTGAGAGGGAGACAATGTTAATGCATTTTCATGCGACATCCATGTTTCATACATGTTCAGGTTGCCACAGTTCCTCCAGGTAGTTGTATGTGCCTAGCATTCACATCAATGTTCACTTGTGGATGGGTATGTTGCAGGGGACAGATTGAAAGGTTATCCATGGTCTTTGACATGTCGCATTTGGCCATGGATGCTTTTTTGGCTGAGGCTTGATCTTGTTGTGTCACATGTCCATTGTGAGAGTGTGTGACTCCCTTGGCTGCCCCGGGGGTGTGTGCTTGTGTGAGGGGTGAGTGATCATCACTCAGCCTGACACTGTTCAACATCCACATGACCCCCCTCACACAAGTGGCCCGCCACCACAACCTCTAAGACATCTCCTATGCCGACGACACCCAGCGCATCCTCTCCCTCACCAAGACACACATCCACGAGGGTCTGAGGGCCATAGACGACTGGATGCGGAGTGGCCATCTGACACTGAACTCGGACAAGACGGAGGTCCTCATCCTGGGACCCTCACCCTGGGACGACTCCTGGTGGCCAATCACTCTGGGGACATCACCGACACCCACCAAACACGCACGCAACCTAGGATTGATCCTCGCATCCTCCCTCTCCATGTCCAAGCAGGTCAACGGCATCTCCTCCTCCTGCTACGACACCCTACGCACGCTCCGCCAGATCTACTGGTGGATCCCGACTTAAACAAGTAGAACAGTGACACAGGCCCTTGTCAGCAGCTGACTGGACCACGCCACTGCACTCTACGCAGGACTCCCATCCACACAGCAACGGCGGATACTACGCTTCTGCAACGCCTCGGCACAAGTGATCGTCAACGCCCCCCGCCACAGCCACATCACCCCCCTCCTGAGAGACCTGCACTGGGCCCACATCGACAAGAGGATCACCTGTACGCTCCTCAGCCACGCACACAAGGCACTCCACACCCATGCACATGCCTACCTGCACATCAGACTCAGTTTCTACACCCCCACCCGCAAGCTCCGCTCCGGCATCCTCACCCTCGCAGCTGTCCCCCGCATACAACGTACACCCGCCTGCAGCAGATCCTTCTCCGACCTCGCCGCAAGGAGCTTGAACACCCACCCAACCCACCTACGACTGACCCAAGACCTACTTGCCTTCTGATGTCTCCTCAAGACCTGTCTCTTCGAGCAGTATTGTAACCCCCCCCTCAGCGCCTTGAGACCCTCACAGGTAAGTTGCGCGCCTTACAAGTACCCAGATCGATTGTTGATTGATTGACGGTGCCTGCTGGTGGGTGTAGTGTGATTTTGCAGTTGGTCTCCCAGGTGATGTATCTGTCCCCCCATGGCGCATGCTGCCATGTCAGTGAGTGTGAGTTCCTGTCCTAGTTATCTGAGCTGGTTGTGTTTGTGTTAGATTTTGCAGTTGTCACAGGAGGTCCTTGTGCTGCCTACAGCAGGGCCAAGTGTCAGCTACCTTGTCAGTACTTTGGCAGTCCCTGTGCATTGCGCATGGTGCATGGGTATGTACCTGGGCCATATGGGCTGAGGGCATTGGTGTCTGTTTCTGAGTTTTACTATATGTTTAGTGATCCCCACCCTTCCAGCATCCCGGACATCCTGTATTGGGTCTGTGGTTTGTGTAGGCTGGGACATGGCATGGCCTTGCTTTGTAAATGGGGCATACTCATGTTAGTGGCCTGAGCGTTGTTTAGAGTGTGGTTGTGTCAAGTGAGGGCTTGGGGGTAGGTCAGTGCATTTGTTGTAGTTGGGGTGTGGATGCCATTCCCCCCATGTTACGTGAGTTGTTTGTGTACTCACCAGGCTCTCGGACTCCTTCGACTCCGTGTACTCTCACCGGCTGAAGCAGGGCCATCACCTTCTCCTCCCAGGGATGGTAATGTACCGGTCTGCGGGGCAGCCCACCTCCTGTGATGTTACTCTGGGCGTATTCCTCGTTCATTTTGCGCTTGACTGCCCTGCGCAGATCGTACCACCTGGCTTGACATTCATTCCTGGTCCTTCTGATGGGCGCAACAGCATTCACCCGATCGACGATCCTCTGCCACAGGCTAGTTTTTTGGGATATGCTGGTCTGTCTGACCAATGTTCCAAACAGCTGTGGCTCGACTCTGATGATTTAGTTGACAAGGATGTCCAGCTCCTCCGTTGTGATCTTTGGATTCTTGTCTGTGGGCATGGTGTGGGGTGTGGGTGTGGATGGTTGTGGGTGTGTGGGTGTGAAGGTGTTGGTGTGTGTGTATGTGTAGAGGGGGTCTGTGTGAAGGAGGTTGTGTGAAGGTGTGTGAGTTAAGGTGTATGGGTGCAGTTGTTTGTGTGTGATGTCTGTCAGCAGTGAGTCTGTTGCAAAGGCTCATGGTTTGTGTTTGTGGGCCCTTTTTATTGGTCCATTTGTGGGTGTGGCTGTGTTTGAACTTTTGGTGGGTGTGTTATAAGAGGTGGTTGTGATTTTGGGCCTCTGTTTGACTGTTTGGATGTGCCAGGTCAGTCTTTTAGTAGTTTTTTGTCCTGTAGACGTCTTTTGTGGTGTTGTGCGAGTCGAATTGATGGTCCTTGTGCTGTTTTACAGTGTCCTGGTTCAGTACGAGTCTTTTTCGTGTACGTAAGGTGCGTCCATGACTATGTTGTTGTTCAGTGTTCACATGTGAAATGGTGTTGTACGACTCGTACATACGCGATGCTGGGGTACAGTGTTGGGGTATGGTGCGTCCAAGTACGGGCCTGGGGTGGGGTGTACGGGGCGTCCATACGCGGCTGCTGTGGTGAGGGGCACGGCGCTTACATACGCATGTGCTGGGGTACGACGCATACATGGGGGGATGCGTCCGAGTATGGGGCGGGGGGTAGGGCACTTACCTACGTGTGTGCTGGGGTGGGGGGTACGGCATGACCATACGCAGGTGCTGGGGTACGGCGCGTACATGCGCGGGTGCTGGGGTGGGGGTACGGCACGTACATGTGCGGGTGCTGGGGTGGGGGGGTACGGTGCGTACATACGTGGGTGCTGGGGTGGGGGGTACTGCGCGTACATGTGCGGGTGCTGGGGTGGGGGGGTACGGCGCGTAAATACGCGGGTGCTGGGGTGGGGGGCACAGCGCGTACATACGTGGGTGCTGGGGTACGGCGCGTACATGCGCAGGTGGGGTGGGGGGTCCGTACGACTCATACCACGTGCCCAAGTGTACCGGGGTAGGGGCCATACAAAGTTCGCTCCGTACGGGATGTTTTCCATACGCTAGGGGATTCGGAACGCCGGTACGGATCGGACTTGTGCGCTCGGACTTCAGTTTTACGACTCGTACGTAAATCTGTCCGGAGACGTCTCGTAGACTATTCCTGAGGCAATTCGTATGTAATTTGACAGTACGAATCGTACTTGGCCATTTGTACGGGACCTGTACGACTCGTACGTAAAAAAATACGGATACGAGTCGTACGGGAAATATTTTTACCGGATCGGAATCGGCACCTTAATGTTAAAGTACAGAACAAAGGTAAAGTGTGGTCTAAACAACTTGACTGCCTTTTTATTTTGCAAGGGCTTCAAGTAACCAATAATATTGTGTTTTATCATCGCCATGTAGAGAGGTATTCCACGAAGGTACTGAGGCTCAATATATAGCTACGTTCTTGTCCCTTATTACTTAAAAACAACTGATAACATTCAGATCAAATAACAAAAAGGATCATTTGCATGCCATAATCTATATTCCTGCCAAATGTTGTGTAAATTAGTTCAGCCATTTTTCCGCTACATCTGTTAAAACGTCTATGGAAAATCTATTGGTGGAAACATTTGTTCGGGACTTCCCTTTTTCTTTGCACCCATTTAACTAATCACTATAAAACTTTGTTTCATCAGCTGCTAGTTCTATCAGCCTAAGGGTGGTCTTCCCACAAACACTTTCCCTTCAATGCCCTATTTTTCTGAAATTGCTGGTGCTGGCCTCAGGACTTTAACAATGTTAACCAGTGCTATAGAGCTTAGGCTCACTCCCCAAAACATGGTAAATGTGGCTTACACCTCATTGGCATATTTAATTTACTTACAAGTCCATAGTAAAATTGTATATCATATACCCAGGGCCTGTACATTAAATTCTAGTAGTGGGCTTGCAGCACTAATTGTGCCACTCATTTAAGCATATCCAGAAAAAATGTCCCAGACCTGCCTTTGCAGCCTGAATGCAGTTTTAAAGGGCAAATTTGACTTGGCAAAATAAACCTCTTGCCAAGCCTTAAACCCTCCTTTTATTATATTTGTTACCTAAGTTATGCCCTAGGTAGTCCAAAGGTAAGTGTGCACTATAATTACCAGTTTATATATGTACTTTTACGTTTTCATGTCATGGTGGTGAAAAACTCTTTTTTTCCACTACTGTGAGGCCTACCTCTCCCATAGGATAACATTGGGATGCCATATTACAT
Source organism: Triturus cristatus (assembly GCF_964204655.1). Classification (NCBI taxonomy): domain Eukaryota; kingdom Metazoa; phylum Chordata; class Amphibia; order Caudata; family Salamandridae; genus Triturus; species Triturus cristatus. The sequence continues at coordinate 623,710,957 of NC_140585.1, forward strand.
TTAACAAGTGCTAATGTTTGATTGGTAACAGGTAAAGTGCTAGTGTTTGGTGTCAGTTATAGTTAGGCCAGGTAACTGTAACGTGAATTTTACTGGTTTTGTACGAGTGAAATCTGAGCCTAACTATAACGTCTCTGTAACCTTTGTTTTTTTCAGTGAATATACACATATTCACTGAAAAAACAATGGCTATAGAGACATTATAGATTTCGCTTGTACAAAACCATTGCAATTCAGCAGTTATAGTTCTCCTGAGCTAACTATCCCTTACGCCCCTCTAATGCACTGCTTAGGACCTCACATAGTACATCACTCATGACATGGTCAGTGACATCACTCATGACATCTCAAATTACATCACTCATGATATCATCAATCTAAGAGTTTATGAGGGTTAAACATATATACTAACTGTTAGAACCGGCGGTCTCTAGTTGGCAGAGGTATACACTTCTGACAAATAGGGACCTACCAACTCTAGTCAGGGAAAGGGGATTACACACTCAGATAACCCCTGCTACCCCCTTGGTAGCTTGGCAGAGCAGACAGGCTTATCTCAGAGGCAGTGTGTTAAGCATTTATGACCACATACAGTAATAAAGTGAATACACTACAGATGGACACGACACAGAAGTTATTATAAAAATAGTATTTTTATATAAGGCTTAGCACAAGACCAAATAACGACAAAAATATACCACAGTCTTAATAAATACTCTTTGGAAGGAAAAATAATAGTTCAAGTAAGGTTTCTTCTTGGCAAGTAGTTCTTTAGCAAAGTATTCTTCTGAGCACAGTTCTTTGGCAACAATGTAACCCCCACAGGAGTCACACGACGTCGAGTCTACAAGATTCCCAAGGTTCGGCGTCGACCGCGAGGAGCGCTACGTCGAGCCTGGAGTCGCAACAGACCCCACAAGTACAGTACCTTGAGAAACGGAGAAAACGAGGGTCCACGGCGTCGAGATGTCGGCGTCGAGGTCGGCGTCGATCGTGCCTCGGAGTCGGGTCAATCCGCAGCGGCGTCGAGGGATGTCGGGCCGGAGCAGCGCTCACGGCGTCGAGACGGGCGTCTAGTCGATGCGATCAGCAGCGGCGTCGGGACGGGGTCGCTTGGAGGCAGAGCCGATACTCACTCCTCACTGGCGTCGATACCGGCGTCGAGACGGGGTCACTTGGAGCCGGGGCCGATACCCACTGCTCACTGGAGTTGCTGCTGGCGTCGATCGGGCCCGGCGGCGTCGAGACTGCAGATTTTCCCTTGTGTACTGGAAACAACACTTTCCAGCAATTCAGCAATTCAGTAGATGGTGAAGTCCTTTGGCCCTGTGACTTCAACAGGAGACTGGCACTCTTCCAGTCCTTGGAGATTTTCTAGCAAGTGTTCAGAGAGTACACACCAAGTTCCTCTCTCCTTGTTCCTTGGCAAAAATAAAGAAGCAGCTTTCAGGTTCCTCCACAGCAAAACAGCACTCTGGCAGAAAGGGGAGGCAAGTCCTTAGATCAGCAGGCTTCTTGTCCTTGGTACAGGTTTCCTTGTCAGAAGTGATCTGAGTTCTTGGTTCAGGGGTCCTTCTCTTATACCCCTTTTTCCCTTTGTTCCCTTTGTCCAAGCAGGGCGATTCCCACCATCTCAGGTTTGTTGTGGGTGTTGCCAGGCAGAGGCACCTGGCCTATTCACTGAGCAGGGCAGAGTCCTCAGCCGCCCAGCAGGAGGCGGAGCCAGTATTGTCACTGGCAGGAGCAGGGCTATCAGTCGCCCAGCAGGAGGCGGAGCCAGTATTGTGTCAGGCAGGGCAGGCTACTCTTCCCTCACTCTACGTGTAAACGCCCCATTCACCCCACACTGACTCACTCAGACCTCTGGAGCCACCCAGCCCCTGACACACACACCAAACCAGCAGAGACCGGTAGATAGTTGGACAAGAAAATAGCCACTTTCTAAAAGTGCTATTTTCAAACATAGAATTTAAAAACCATCCATCCTAAAGGGTGTGTTATTAAATTCTGCGTTCAGGGATACTAAACTCGACTTGCTACCATGCTCCCTGAGTCAGATAGATTATAATGGAGTTAATAATCAGTCTGCCCAGTCTGGCCTATTGGAGGCAGGTAGCCCTTCAATAGTGAAAAACGAAAATGGCTGTAATTCACTATTAGGTCATGCCACACACGTCAGGGCATGACCTACCTTTTACCAACAATGCACCCTGCCCTAGGGCCTACCATAGAGGTGTCTGAAATGTGGCAAAGTGAAGGTTTAGAGACTGGTAAGTAGGTTTCCTTACCAAGTCGACATGGCAGTCAGGGACTGCACGCAGGCGCCGCGGTGGCAGGCCTGAGACACATTTTGCACGCTGCTTCTGTGGGTGGCACAACCAGTGCTGCAAGCCCACCAGCAGCAGTTAACTTACACGCCCTTGGCACACGCAGTGCACTAGACTAGGGTCTGAACAGTAAGTCAACCAAGCCAATCATGGTAACACCAATCAATGTACAATTTAACATAGGGAGCACTTGCACTGTGGCACTGATCAGCAGTGGCACAGTGCCCAAAGCAATAATCCAGCAAAAACATCGTAAACAGAGGAGGCAAACAGAAAAAAATGGAGGAGAGACTCATGCCAATGATGCCAGGTCTAACACGTGTCCCCTCCAGCTGAAATGTGGGGAGAACTACCCTTCACCCAGGGAGTCCTCATCACTAAGGCGGAAAAATCTGGACAGACCATCAGCATTGGCGTGATCTGTACCAGGGCGGTGTTCCACCGTAAAGTCCATGCCCTGTAGGGAAATGGACCACCTCAACAGCTTTGGGTTCTCACCCCTCATCTGCATTAACCATCTGAGGGGCCTGTGGTCTGTCTGAACCCGGAAGTGAGTCCCAAACAGGTAGGGTCTTAGCTTCTTCAGCGCCCAGACCACAGCAAATGCCTCACGCTCTATCGCACTCCACCTTTGTTCCCTGGGAAGCAACCTCCGGCTGATGAAGGCTACAGGTAAGTCTCGGCCCTCCTCATTCATCTGTGCTAGAACAGCCCCCACACCATGCTCTGAAGCGTCTGTCTGGACAACGAATTCTTTTGAAAAGTCGGGTGCCTGGAGGACCGGTGCTGTACACATTGCAGTTTTCAGGGTGTCAAAGGCGTTCTGACAGGCGTCAGTCCAGATCACAAGTCTCGGCTGCTTTCTGGAAGTCAGCGAGGTCAAGGGGTGCACAATGTTGCCATACCCCTTGACAAACCTCCTGTAGTAACCCGTGAGACCCAAGAAGGCTCTCACCTGAGTCTGGGTTTTGGGCGGTTCCCAAGCCAGGATGGTATCTATCTTGGGTTGCAGGGGGGCCACCTTGCCGCTCCCTACTTGGTGCCCCAAGTACACCACTGAACCCTGCCCAATCTGGCACTTACTAGCCTTGATTGTGAGGCCTGCTCTGCGCAGGGCCAACAACACTTCCTGGAGGTGGCGCAAGTGTTCCTCCCAGCTGGCGCTGAACACTGCTATATCGTCCAGGTAGGCGGCGCTGAAATCTTCCAGCCCGGCCAATACCTGGTTAACCAACCTCTGGAATGTGGCAGGGGCATTCTTCATCCCAAAGGGCATCACACGGAACTGGTAGTGCCCATCTGGTGTGGAGAATGCAGACCTCTCTTTTGCCCCATCAGTCAAGGCGATCTGCCAGTACCCAGACGTTAGATCAAACGTACTAAGGTACCGGGCAGCCCCCAACCGATCGATGAGCTCATCAGCTCTGGGGATGGGGTGCGCGTCAGTCTTGGTGACCGAATTGAGTCCTCGGTAATCCACACAGAACCGGAGTTCTGGTGAAGCACCAGGCGCTGCAGCCTTTGGGACCAAGACCACTGGGCTGGCCCAAGGACTGCTAGAGGACTCAACCACCCCTAAGGCGAACATCTTGGAGACCTCCTCCTTGATGTATGCTCTGACCTTGTCAGTCACCCTGTAGGCCTTGTGCCTCACAGGAGTGCTGTCCCCAGTGTCCACATCATGGACACACCACTGAGTGACACCAGGGATTAAGGAGAACAGATCAGGGAATTGTACCAACAGATGGCGACAATCTTGCTGCTGCTCAGGGGTCAGTGTGTCAGAGAGGACAACACCATCCACTGACCCATCTTTTTCTTTTGCACACAGGAGGTCAGGAAGAGGCTCACTCTCCTCCTCCATCCCAGCATCTGTGGCAAGGAGCATGCCCACTTCGGACCTGTCTAAGTGGGGCTTTAACCGGTTGACATGCAGGACCCTTAAGGGGTTCCTGGGAGACTTCAAGTCCACCAAGTAGGTGACATCGCTCTTTTTCTCCACAACCTCAAATGGTCCGGTCCACCTGTCCTTGAGCGCACAAGGTTCCACAGGGGCCATGACCCAAACTTTCTGACCAGGTTGAAGCTCAACCAGAGTGGCATTCTGATCGTACCACCGCTTCATCTCTTCCTGGCTGGCCTCCAGATTTGCCTGAGCAAGATCTCTGAAGCGCCGAGTCTGGTTCCTAAAGGCCAGCATGTAACTATATACATCCTGGGGAGGTTTCCTGGGAGATTGCTCCCAGCCTTCTTTAACCAGACTCAAAGGTCCTCTTACCGGGTGACCATACAAAAGCTCAAAGGGGCTGAACCCTAGAGACTTCTGTGGCACCTCACGGTAAGCAAACAGCAGGCATGGCAAGAGGACGTCCCATTTACGCCTCATTGGTTCTTCAAGACCCATGATCATGCCTTTTAGGGTCCGGTTGAATCTCTCAACCAGCCCATTACCTTGAGGGTGGTAAGGAGTGGTAAACTTGTAGGTTACCCCACACTCCTTCCACAGAGACTTCATATAATTCGAAATGAAGTTGGTGCCCCGGTCTGACACCACCTCTCTGGGGAACCCCATGCGGGAGAAAACACCCATCAGTGCCCGTCCCACCACGGGGGCCGTCACTGTTCGGAGAGGGATGGCTTCCGGGTACCGGGTGGCATGGTCCACCAAGACCAGGATAAACCTGTTGCCCATGGCTGTCTTGGGGTCCAGTGGCCCCACAATGTCAATTCCCACTCGCTCAAAGGGGGTACTGACGACAGGAAAAGGTTGGAGGGGAGCCTTCTGCTTCCGCCCACTTTTCCCACTTGCCTGGCAAGTTTGACAGGTCCTACAATGGATATCTGAATCCCTTCTCATCTGAGGCCAATAAAAATGGGTGACAAGCCTGTCATAGGTCTTGTCCTGCCCCAGATGTCCAGCTAACGGAACGTCATGAGCCAACCCCAGTAGGAAGGCTCTGAAGCGCTGGGGTACCACCAGCACACGGGCTGACCCAGGTTCAGCAGCCTTAGGCTCGCTATACAGGAGGTCGTTCTCCCAGTAGACCCAATGTGATCCTGACTGATCACCTGTCGTTTGGGCTGAGGCCTGCTGCCTCATACCCACAAGAGAAGGGCACACTTTCTGCTCAGCACAAAATTCCTCCCTGGAGGGACCACCATCCTGCTGCCAATGGGTCAGCTCGGGCAGGTCTCCCAGTTCGGCCACTTGTTCTCCTGTCGGTTCCAGGGCATCCCCCTCAGGGTCTGCTCCCTCCTGGACCGCGGGAACGATGGGGGACGGTTTCCCGCGCCCCCTGCCCCTTCTCTTCACGGTTGGGACCTGGGCCATACTTTCAGGCTCCAGGGCCCCATCAACACCCTTACTGACTGACATGGACCGGGTGGTCGCACACACCCACTCAGGCAGACCCAACATTTCCAGATGCGATTTTCTCTCCACCTTAGCCCAAGGGGAGTCCTCCAAATCATTGCCCAGGAGACAATCAACAGGCATGGCGGGCCTCACAGCAACCTGAAGAGTACCTGAGACCCCCCCCCACTCAAAGGGAACTTGAGCTACCTCACACTGACTCTGTGAGTTGTCAGCAGCTACAACGGGGTAGAATGCATGCGGGACCACCTGCTCTCTGGACACCAAGTGACACTTGACAGCTGTCACACTCGCTCCGGTGTCTCTGAGAGCTTCCACCCTATGGCCATTAATGGTCACCCACTGCCTATATTTCTTAGTGTTACTAGGCAGAGGGGTTGGAGGGACCATTTCCACGTCTCCTAAAGAGACCAGGGACATTTCTGCGGGACCCCACCCACCGGGGGCACCCATCTCCTCCCCTCCCAGGGCTACACTCGCTACCTGACGAGGGGGTGCACGCGGCGGTGCATTCGAATCCTTCATGGGACACTGGGGATCATAATAACGGTGTCCCACCTGCTTACAGGCATAGCAGGTCATGGGGCCCCTGTGAACAGGTTTACCTGTCGGGGCCTCTGGCTTCTTTACAGGGGGAGGCTGGGAACCCTTCCCTTGGTTCCCTTGGGGACTACTTTGGGGCCCTTTCTGAAACTCCCTCTGTTTACCCCTGTCCCCCCCACTCTTCTGCTGGGGACCCTGCCCACCTTTGGCTGAGTCTCCCACTGGACCCTTGTGGACCCTGGTACTGACCCAGCGGTCCGCCTCCTCAGCAAGTTTTCTAGGGTTAGATAGCTTGCTATCAACAAGGTGCTGGCGTAGCTCTGGAAAACAGTTATTAGACAAGTGCTCCCAAGCAAACAAATCATAAAGAGCATCATAACTATCAACCTTGCTACCCTTTATCCAACCATCCATGGTTCTGCAGAAAAAAGACACATATTCAACCCACGTAGTACCAGGCAACTTCTTACATTCTCTAAAGGTTTGTCTGTACTTTTCTGGAGTTAAGCCATATCTCAGCATTAAAGCATCTTTCATATGAGTATAAGACATCCTATCCTCAGCAGGAAGGCTCAACAAGGTATCTCTCCCCTCGTTTGTAAAGCGGCTCCACAACCCCGTTCCCCAATCCTTCTCAGGGACCCGGTGGGCCAATAATGCTAACTCATATGCTTTAAACCATTGGCTAATATCTTCATTCTTACTGTAATCTTTGATCACATCTTTAGGAAAATAAAACCTACTTTCTGCAGGCACAGATGGAGTGCTGCCACCAGAGGGATTCAACTCTAAACTCTTAGTTTTAAGCTCCATCTCCCTCACCATCTTCTCACGTTCAAACGCTAATTTTTCTCTCTCAAAATCTAATCTTTTGCTCTCCATTTCAGCTTCTCTCTTGCTTCTTGCATTCTCTAATTCCAACTGCCCTCCTAATTTGAGTTTTGCCATTTCCAACTTGTACCCCCTCTCCTTCTCCCTGTCTTCTAATTCTTCGGGGGAAAGGCTCCTAGAGGACGCACTACTGCCTGGAGATGACACTGGCCCACCTGTGGGCTCTTCCTCTTCCTCTTCTTCTTCCTCTTCCGGTACCCCCACCGGATCAGAGGGATTTCTGGCCTCTAACCAGGCCTTCAGCGCTTTGAGGAAGCCCTCTTTCTTTGAGACACCTGTGGTAGGAACTTTAAACTGCTTGCAAAATCCTTTTAGATCTTTTAGCGTGTAGGAATCTATCTTCTCCTTATCAAATTCCCCCACAACATTCTCCACAGGTGTAGCAGCTCCGGCATTCTCCATGGTCAAAACTGGCAGTGTTTAAGAAAATAAGCTCCAGGAAAGCGGAGAACAAAAATAGGATATCCTACCAAACGGACTGTGGCTGCGTTATGGTCTGCTTTCACTATGTAGCGTACACTAATCACTGCACATGAGTCATAAATGCAAAGTTCAAATCCTCACCGCTGACCACCAATGTTAGAACCGGCGGTCTCTAGTTGGCAGAGGTATACACTTCTGACAAATAGGGACCTACCAACTCTAGTCAGGGAAAGGGGATTACACACTCAGATAACCCCTGCTACCCCCTTGGTAGCTTGGCAGAGCAGACAGGCTTATCTCAGAGGCAGTGTGTTAAGCATTTATGACCACATACAGTAATAAAGTGAATACACTACAGATGGACACGACACAGAAGTTATTATAAAAATAGTATTTTTATATAAGGCTTAGCACAAGACCAAATAACGACAAAAATATACCACAGTCTTAATAAATACTCTTTGGAAGGAAAAATAATAGTTCAAGTAAGGTTTCTTCTTGGCAAGTAGTTCTTTAGCAAAGTATTCTTCTGAGCACAGTTCTTTGGCAACAATGTAACCCCCACAGGAGTCACACGACGTCGAGTCTACAAGATTCCCAAGGTTCGGCGTCGACCGCGAGGAGCGCTACGTCGAGCCTGGAGTCGCAACAGACCCCACAAGTACAGTACCTTGAGAAACGGAGAAAACGAGGGTCCACGGCGTCGAGATGTCGAGGTCGGCGTCGATCGTGCCTCGGAGTCGGGTCAATCCGCAGCGGCGTCGAGGGATGTCGGGCCGGAGCAGCGCTCACGGCGTCGAGACGGGCGTCTAGTCGATGCGATCAGCAGCGGCGTCGGGACGGGGTCGCTTGGAGGCAGAGCCGATACTCACTCCTCACTGGCGTCGATACCGGCGTCGAGACGGGGTCACTTGGAGCCGGGGCCGATACCCACTGCTCACTGGAGTTGCTGCTGGCGTCGATCGGGCCCGGCGGCGTAGAGACTGCAGATTTTCCCTTGTGTACTGGAAACAACACTTTCCAGCAATTCAGCAATTCAGTAGATGGTGAAGTCCTTTGGCCCTGTGACTTCAACAGGAGACTGGCACTCTTCCAGTCCTTGGAGATTTTCTAGCAAGTGTTCAGAGAGTACACACCAAGTTCCTCTCTCCTTGTTCCTTGGCAAAAATAAAGAAGCAGCTTTCAGGTTCCTCCACAGCAAAACAGCACTCTGGCAGAAAGGGGAGGCAAGTCCTTAGATCAGCAGGCTTCTTGTCCTTGGTACAGGTTTCCTTGTCAGAAGTGATCTGAGTTCTTGGTTCAGGGGTCCTTCTCTTATACCCCTTTTTCCCTTTGTTCCCTTTGTCCAAGCAGGGCGATTCCCACCATCTCAGGTTTGTTGTGGGTGTTGCCAGGCAGAGGCACCTGGCCTATTCACTGAGCAGGGCAGAGTCCTCAGCCGCCCAGCAGGAGGCGGAGCCAGTATTGTCACTGGCAGGAGCAGGGCTATCAGTCGCCCAGCAGGAGGCGGAGCCAGTATTGTGTCAGGCAGGGCAGGCTACTCTTCCCTCACTCTACGTGTAAACGCCCCATTCACCCCACACTGACTCACTCAGACCTCTGGAGCCACCCAGCCCCTGACACACACACCAAACCAGCAGAGACCGGTAGATAGTTGGACAAGAAAATAGCCACTTTCTAAAAGTGCTATTTTCAAACATAGAATTTAAAAACCATCCATCCTAAAGGGTGTGTTATTAAATTCTGCGTTCAGGGATACTAAACTCGACTTGCTACCATGCTCCCTGAGTCAGATAGATTATAATGGAGTTAATAATCAGTCTGCCCAGTCTGGCCTATTGGAGGCAGGTAGCCCTTCAATAGTGAAAAACGAAAATGGCTGTAATTCACTATTAGGTCATGCCACACACGTCAGGGCATGACCTACCTTTTACCAACAATGCACCCTGCCCTAGGGCCTACCATAGAGGTGTCTGAAATGTGGCAAAGTGAAGGTTTAGAGACTGGTAAGTAGGTTTCCTTACCAAGTCGACATGGCAGTCAGGGACTGCACGCAGGCGCCGCGGTGGCAGGCCTGAGACACATTTTGCACGCTGCTTCTGTGGGTGGCACAACCAGTGCTGCAAGCCCACCAGCAGCAGTTAACTTACACGCCCTTGGCACACGCAGTGCACTAGACTAGGGTCTGAACAGTAAGTCAACCAAGCCAATCATGGTAACACCAATCAATGTACAATTTAACATAGGGAGCACTTGCACTGTGGCACTGATCAGCAGTGGCACAGTGCCCAAAGCAATAATCCAGCAAAAACATCGTAAACAGAGGAGGCAAACAGAAAAAAATGGAGGAGAGACTCATGCCAATGATGCCAGGTCTAACACTAACCTACTACAAATGTTAGATAAGTATACTAGTTATACTACTAATGATTGATACTATTTCTAACATATGTGATCTGAGTGGCTGTGTGACTCTGTATAAGTGTGTGAGTGGGGGTCCGAGTGGCTGTAGGGGTGTGTGAGTGTATGCATGAGTGACTATGTGGATTTGTAAGTGGGTTTCTGACTAGCTCTGTGGGTGTGTGAGTGGTTAAATGGGTGTGTGAGTGGGTGTTTGGTTGTATGGGTGTGTGAGTGGTTTTGTGGGCATGTGAGTGGGGGTGTGAGTGGCTGTATCAGTGTGTGAGTGGGTGTGTGAGTGACTGTATGGGTCTATACATGGGTGTGTGAGTAGCTGTGTGAGAGAGTGAGTGGCTGTGGGAGTGGCTGTATGGGTGAGTGAGTAGGTATGTGAGTGGCTGTATGGGTGTGCATCTTCAACTCGTTCATGCTGTGTCTAAAATGACTGGGTGGGTAGAGTATGTGACATAAGGGATCATTAGAGTTAGACACGCTAAGCACCTTTTCTTCCTTGACTATTTATTGATCACCTGAAGCATGTTGTCCGAGGTACCAGATGTACATTCTTAATCTCATGCTTTGAGAAGAATTTAGACTGGATGAAGAGACACAAGTATAATTATCCAAATAACTCTGAAGCTGGTTGTATTTAGTTCAACATACAATTACTACATGCATTTATTTTCAGGCATTTACAAATCTGTTGGAAGCAAAAGCAGCAGATAGAGTATTACTAACCAGGACAACATATGTTATACAAAAAAGTCTTCTATTTATAAATAAGCAATATATATGGCCATCTCCAATACAATACATGCTTAAGAAGAATACACACCAGACGTCCCTGCCATATCACATGAAAGAGATAGTTGTTTTCCAAGAAACAATATGTTTTAGAAATGCTCACTGCACTGCTACTTTTTGTCATTGTAGGATCACTTACTGATCGTTCTCTTTATTTACCTAGGCTAATACCCTATAGCAATGATTAACACTTTCTGAAATAGATCTTTTTCATCTCATTGCTCTTGAACATTGAAGAATCTGATGCCATAAAAAAATAATACAAGGTGAAACATCGATGTGTAATTTCAGTTGGTCTTTCTTTGTCAATATTTAAACAATTGATTAGTAGCATGCTTCACTTATTTCAAATTTTAGAGGTATCTACCTGAACTATCTCTTTCAATTGGCAACCATATTTACTGTACTAGAGCACTGTCAGGCACCTGGGCAATATATTTATAATACCAGTATTATTAAAATAAATACACTGCTTGATCCTTCACAGTGCACCTAAAAGTAGCTTTGCTGTTTGACTTTTTTTTATTTTGAGCCCATGGTGAACACTAACTCCATTCTGCAAATAGAAAAAATGTCAAATTTCGCTCCTTTTTAAATCAGCCTGCGGTTTGGTGTGCATAGTTGCACAACAGGGGTTCACCCCCTGTATAACAAAGAAATCAAGTTGAGCAGCAGAAGTGCTAGCTCTTGAGTAAGGGCATGTTCTGCAGAGAAGCAACATTCCAAAACAGAGCAGTGGTGATTATGATGACATATTCCGTGCTGTGCTGTCTACAGCTACAGTGCTCACAGTTTCAGGCTAGCATATGTGCCAAGCAAAGGCCCAAAATAGAGTCTTTCACCACCATGCTATACATTTGTCTGTCTGCTTTTCTCAGCATGACCCTTCCACTCTTCAGAAACCTTTACAAAAGTACTAACATGCCAGGAGAATTGCACCGCTGATTCGAATTTCAGGAAATCACACGCCAGTTAAACATGCATGTATTACAGATTAAATTGCATGTGTGATTATATGTGTATCCACTTTGACAGACTAAAAAGCTAAGACTTTATCTGACTAAATATTAAAATGTCCCTAATATCAGTACATTTTTATACTTTACATGTTTTCGAGGCAAAGTGAGGCATATTGAAATTGACTCCTAAATGGTTAATTCCAAAATGGAATGATAAACATATTTAGGGTGTATTTTATTGCTTACTAATTTGAGAATGTATATATAAGACAACTGTTGTGCAAGAATAGGTCACATTTGTAACAGTTGTAAAAAAAAAAATACCTGATGTATTCGGACACAAAAAAGGGTAATTCACGGAATGCTGATCAAGGAAATTACCCCATAGTGATAAATTCTGGTTGGAAGGTAATCATTCCAAAAGTTGTGCTTGACAAACAGTGGTCTGGAGTGGAGTTGTCTCCATAAGATATCAGTCCAAGTGACTACCAAGGGGATGCCATTGATTTGGTGGGTTACATGGAAGTGACTATAGAATTTGGTGGAGGAACAATACAAGGGAAAGTTTATCTCGCTGTGGATGGTCCGCCCATTTTAGGATGGATACACCAATATGACTTGTCAACTGTAGTAAATCCTGGCGCTCCCATTCAGGTGATGGGCGTTGAGGACTTTGGCTTGGGAGATATTCTAGAAGGAGCTAGGGAAGTCTTTATGGGGGACTTAGAATGTTTAGAGGGGTATGTTCACAAAATAATATTGAAACCTGATGCAGTACCTATGTGTGTAGGATTCCTCTGGTGGCTCATGAAGCTGTTAATGAACTACTCAACGATATGGTATTGTCTGGGGTGATAGAACCTATTGAAAGCTCCATGTCGGTTTCCCCTGTTGTTATTACTGAAAAAAGATGGCAAACTTAGGTTTTGCATTGACTTAAGATCGCTCTATCAAAATGTGGTGAGGGACACATATCCGTTACCCAACATAAATGAGCTGATTTGGGCTTTGGGTGGTGGGAAGTATTTCTCCAAATGGGACTTGAAGAATGCATATCACCAAATCAAACTGCATGAATAGTCCAAGCCTCAAACAGCGTTCATCACTATGGAGGGAAGGTTACAGTGTACCAGGATGCCTTTTGGACTGTGTTCCGCTGCAAGTGTCTTTCAAGGCATGATGAGCAAACTATTTAAAGACATGACCAACATCGTTTATTTTCAGGGTGACTTTCTTGTGTTTGGGAGTACATTTTATCAACATAATTTAATTCTTAGGCAAGCCTTGCTCAGGATTAAAGAGGTAATGTTATCACTTAGACGTGAAAAATGCAAATTCCTGGTTGACAGATTGGAGTATATGGCTTATGACATTTTCGCTGAAGGTGTTAGACCAAAGGAAAACATATTAGATGCCATCAGGTTAGTTCCCACAACTCGTGACAAAGACCAGTTGAGATCTTTCTTAGGTCTCATTGAATATTACTCAAGATTTGTGCAGAAAGTCTGAGAGAAGACAGAGATTCTTAGGCTACTCTTAAGAAAGTAATTGCTTTTGTGTGGGGGGAGCATCAACAATGTTGCTTTGATATGATTAAAAAAGAAATTTGTGGCTCTGGTATTCTCACACCCTTTGACACTAAGTTGAAGTCCATTCTCACGGTGGATGCCAGTGCCAAGGGTCTTAGGGCAGGGTCAGCGCAAATGCATGGGAGTCATGAGAATACTGTAGCTTCTGCATGCAGAACTTTGACTAGTTCTGAGAGGAACTATTCTGTCATCGAACAAGAGACTTTAGTGGCAGCTTGGGTTTGTGAGTATTTAGAACCTATCTGTGGGGTTAAAAGATTGTTTTGCGATCAGATAATAAACCTCTGTTAAAGCTATTATTACTGGGAGGCACGAGTAAAAGCTCAGCGAGACTTGCCAGATTAGCTGCTCATTTACAAGAATACTGTTGCAAAGTAGAGCACATGCAAGGATGGAGAAATATCCAAGCGGATTGTTTGTCCAGACTGTCTTTGAAATGGCAAAAGGTGAATGGGCCTTTTGTCTTGGCCAAGGAAAGTGAAGGTGCTGTTGCTTCAGTCCACTTTGTTTTAAGTGTTGTAGGTATCCATGCCATTACAAAACAGGAATGGATTAAGAAGATGGAATCGAACCTTATCCTGCGGGAGGTGAAACGTTTGGTAATGCTGGGGAACAGGAGAGAGAGTACTGTGTCTCTTGGTGTTAGGCCTTACATAAAACTCTTGGATGAGTTGTCTATGGTTGATGACGCTGTGGTAATGAGAGGTGAACATTTTGTTCCTCCCCAAGATTTGAGGAGTAAGCTTATTTAAATAACACATGAGGGGCACTTGGGCCAAAACAGAATGAAGAAGAGATTGCATGTGGATTGGTGGTGGCAAAGAGGGTGAAAAATATTTTAAAGTAGGAGCACGGGTAAACTTAGGATGCATAATAGATCCTGGGCAGCCGTGGTATACCATTTGCATGGATTTTATTCGTCTCATGAATGAGTTGAGGGGGGACTACAGATTTGCCATGGTGGTTGTGGATGTGTTCACCAAGTGGCTAGTTGTGAAATGTATGAAAGAAGTTACAACCAAAGCACCTGTAAGTACGCTGAAAGAGATTTGGTATGAAGAAGGGATGCCTTGGGTGATTATTACATATAATGGCACACAACTTACCTCTCAGGAGATGCGAGAATTTATGGAAGCTTCCAGTGTTAAGTACAACCGTACCTCCCTTTACAATCCCCAAGGGAATGGTATGGTTGAGAGGGCAAATCGCATGGTCAGAGGGGCCATTTAGATGGCGTTAGTTGGTGGAAGAGATGTTGGCATTTTGGTCTCGGAAATGGTATGGGCGTATCGCTCAAGTGCGCATGGAGTGACTGGCAAAACACCCTTTGAGCTGATGCGCAGGAGATTACCAGGAAAGAAATTAGTTCCTACATGGATGAAAGAAATAGTACATGGGATAAGTGATCAAGTATCTGTTCAAGAGGATAGACTCACTTGGCGGATTTGTCAAGGTGATTGGGTAAAACTGAGGAGCAGTAGGTGTGGAGATGGTCTGTCTAAATTTAGAGGTGCTTTCAGGGTAGCATGGGCATTACGTCATGTGGTGGTGTTGGAGAATGGTGAGAGATGGAACTATGGGTGTGTGGCATTGTATCAAAACTGTGGAAGTTGTGATGTGGTTATAAAGCATAATACCCAGACTTCTAACTGTGCTCACATGATGATATCAGATGAGGAATTGATCCTTTTCTCCTGAGTGAGCTCAGTCGCTAGTGCATCACCTCTGGACAGAATAGATGCCTGTGTCAATTGGGGTCATGAGAACACCACAGTGGAGAGAACAAGAGGTAGGAGAGTTTGCCACCTTCCTGGATATCGTGACGATTATGTTCCTACTTGAAATTGCAGGTTATTGTTTGGATTATTCATGTTTCTTCATTATAACTTTTTTTTTTATTTGCAACATATTGTTATTTGGTTGCTGTAAGAGAATGAGGTGTGTTATACTTGTGTATCACTTACCCTTGGCAAGAATGTGGAATCCCGTGTTGCGTTACAGATTTCTGGAAGGGTGGTTGTGTTCCAGTGAAGTCAGTTGAAGTCCGCTCCAAGAGAATTCTTTTGAACCTCTAGCCACTTTAGAAAATGTTGACTGATGTGACCAAAAAATGACTGCTGCAGTTGAGATAGCGGAATTCCCATGTGCTGCTGGAACCATCTTGTTCTCCTTTCAACCTTTACGACATTATTCCAACCGCGATTCCAACTTTGAGCTCCAGGCCCCCAGGTTTTACCAGCCTGAAGTAGGCCCCAGGCTACCAGCTCCAAAACGCACCCGGAAAATTCACTTAGTATTGTCTCCTGGAACATCGTGGGGCACACACCAAAAGTTCAAACCCAGACTCCATAAGACTTATATACCAGTATGAAATTATATGTTGTCAAGAAACCTAGTCTTTATCTGATTCCACATTGGTGATTTTTTTTTTTTTTTTTTTTTTTAAACCGTTTATTACAAAATTAAAAAAATATACAGAGATGGGCCTACAACCTTCAGGCCGGCCGCTAGCAAGCAAGAGGAGCATTGGATACAAACAATAGCGTCCATGCCGCGGCGAAGGGAAATGCACAGGAGTTAGAAGCGGTGGTAGCCACACCATCCGAGCACACATAACGGTTTCATTTTAATATAAATAACAACAAAAGAACAAATCCACAAGGCAACCCACAATCGGAAACAGCAGCATGTGCTCCCCTAGCGGGGGGGACCCTACCAATCCATAGGAGTAGCAAGGGGGGGAAAAAGGGCAAGACTGGGATTAGGTGGACTCAGTGCCCGGGACCGGGGAGATAGACTGGCTAAGGGGATGGGGCCGGTGACGGATCGGGCAATAACGGCGGGGTACAGATTCCCCCGCGGTAGGCGTTCCAGGGGCCCCATACGTTCACCCATGTCCCAGGCTTACCTCTCGCAACATACACCACTTTTTCCCGAAACATGCACCAATCCATGTTATCCTTCCATGCCGAGACAGTCGGGGACCTCTGGGAACCCCACAGTTGAGCTATGTCGCGTTTGGCCACCATATATCCCAGAGTCACCCACCGCGTCTGTGGTACCGAGTAGTCGGTTGGCTCCCACACATTCAACAGGCATCTCCTCGCTTCGGGCAGCAGCGACACACGCGTAACCACCCGCAGGACCTCATGCACACCACGCCAGAATCGCTCCACCTCCGGGCATTCCCACAAAATATGGAAAAAGGTCCCCAAAGAACCACACCCACGCTTACACAGCCCGTCTACAGCATATCCCATACGCAGTAGCCTTGGCCCCGTGACATAGACCCTATGGAGTACCTTGAGCTGGACGAAGCGAAGGCGGGCCGGTATGGCCACCTCTTTCGGGGAGGCCACCGCCGATACCCAGTCCTCGTCATCCAGCTCCAATCCATCGGCCACCCATGCCTCACGAAGGTTAGTCAGCAGTCCCGAGCGGTCATTGATAAGTTTTTTATAGATCAATGAAATCGTGCTGTCCGGTACATGTCCATCTAGCACTCTATCCTCCAGAGGGGAATACTCCGGGATGGAGGCAACGTCTGGGAATACGGAGCATAGCGCATGATGGATCTGCATATACTGAAAGTACTCCCTGTCCTGCAACTGGAATTCTGTCCGTAGCATCTCGAACGTTTTGAATCCCCCCCTCGTCCAGAGATCACCCACCCTGCTGATGCCTATCATGTCCCACTTTTCAAAGCCCTTCGAGGTCCACAGGGAGCCCAACTGCTCAGATGCGTATAGTGGCGACGCCCGGGTCAAACGACCTTTCCACCCCATCGCCACATTAGCCGCGTGCCACACTCGTACCATGACACGAGTGGGGCCCGTCAGACGTGCGTCAAGTGAGCCGGAGTACAGCGCTCGGTTATAATCACCACCCGGCAGTAAAATTTTATCCATTTCAAAAGCCGGGTTTAGAGCGGGCCCGTACAGGCCGTGATTAATCGCAGCCAGCTGGGAGGCCCAATAATACCGTTTGATATCCGGGAGGGCGATCCCCCCGTCATACCACGGGAGCGTCAGCTTCGCCAAGGCGATACGCGGTCTACCCTCCCAGAGCAGTCGGCGCTGCAAACTCTCCACCTCGCGAAAGTAGCGCGCCGGGACGACGTCCATTGTGTTCTGCAGAGCGTACAGGAAACGCGGCAGCGACATCATCTTAAACAATGCCGCCCGGCCGAGCGGCGAGAGCGGCAAGCGCCTCCAACGCGCAACATCCTCCTTCAGGCGCTGGAGGGGGGGAAGCAAGTTCTGACTATATCGGGCCTCCGCGTCCAGGGTAATGAAGTCACCCAGGTACCGAAATCCCCGCGGGGCGATCTGGATAGGACAGCCCCGCGGAAGGATAGGGTCCTCCCCAGAGAGAACATAGACGCACGATTTAGCCCAGTTGATGATAAGGCCGGAGTTAAGACCAAATGAATGCAATACATCAACCAGCACTATCAGTGATTTACGTGGGGAAGCCAGGTTCAGGAGGATATCGTCAGCATATAGAGATACGCGGTCCTCATACTCGGGGGTCCAGCGGAGACCACGAATAGAAGGTTCCCACCGCAGCCACTCCGCCAGGGGCTCCAAAGCGAGCGCGAAAAGGAGCGGCGATAACGGGCAGCCCTGCCGCGTGCCCCTGCCCAGCTCGAACGAGGCCGACACTCTACCGTTGACCACGACCTGCGCCAGCGGGCCAGAGTACAACAATTTTACCCAACTGATGAATCCTGGCCAAACCCAAACTTCGCGAGCGTCGCCCAAATATAGGGCCATTCAAGCGTGTCAAACGCCATAGTGGCGTCCAAGGACGCCAAAATGGCCGGGTCTCGTATGAACGGGACACGTGCGAGCACCCCATGCAAACGCCGCAGGTTAAGCGCTGTATTGCGATGAGGGATGAAGCCGGACTGATCCTGGTGAATCAAGTCACACACTACGCCGACCAGCCGATTGGCCAACACCTTGGCGAGGATTTTGGGCTCTGCATTCAATAACGAAATAGGCCGATAGGATGTGACCCGGTCCCGTGGCCTCCCCTCCTTATGGATAACCACGATAGTAGCTAGACGCTGGTCTAGCGGGAGGGAACCCGCCGAGTGGGCCGCGAGGAACATAGCACGGAGATGTGGCGCCAGCGTATCCGGTCGCAACTTATACAACTCGATGGGAAGACCATTAGGGCCCATGGCCTTGCCGGAAGCGACCGATCGTATGGCGAGGGCAATTTCTTCGGAAGTTGGAGCAGCGTCCAACGACACTCTGTCCTCCGACGAAAGGGAAGGCAGCGCGATATCCCTGAGCAGGGCGTGGGAATCCTCTTCAGAGCGGGAGGACACCGGGGAATACACCCCACGGAAATAGTCTGCAAAGCAGGCGACAATTTCTTCTGGTTCAGTGACACACACACCATTCTGTTTCTCAATCAACGGGACAACTCGACTCGCTCTCTCCTTTTTGTCCAACCATGCAATCAATTTACCAGCCTTGTCACCCACATCATACAATCTCCCCTGTTGCTCTCTACTGAGGCCCCTGGCCGCCTCCGTGACGAGGGCCTTATAAGCCGATTGCTTGAGTCGAAGAACACGTAATTTGTCATCCGTCACCCCATATTCTAGATCACCCTCCAACTCGGTTATCTCCGCTTCAATACGAGTCACCTCCTCCCGCTTGCGCCTCCGGGAATGGGAAATAAGGGACAAGGCCTCTCCCCTGAGTACCGTCTTGAACGCCTCCCACAATGAGATCGCTGATGACACAGACCCCACATTCTCGTCAAAGTAGCGCTTAAGGGATTTAACCAGCTCTGCGCGAATGGTGGGGTCACGCAGGTACCAGGGATTAATCGGGACCACTCTACCCTCTCCCCTCGGAAGAATATCAAAGTGCAACAAGAGTGGAGAGTGGTCCGAAATACCCCGTGCCAAATGGCGCACCTCCCCTATCCTCCCAACGTGCGCCGCCGGAACCAGGACATAATCTAGCCGTGAGAGACTACCATGAGCCCCTGAATGGAAGGTGTACTGCAGCTGCGTGGGATGTTTCAAACGCCAACAATCCACCAGCCCCAAGGTATCCAAGAGGCCAGACAACCAGGCCTGGGCACGGGGGAGATCCCTAGGGGGGTGACGATCCACAGTTCCGGAAACCACAGCATTAAAGTCCCCCCCCACCACTAGAATCCCCTCCGGAAGACCAAGGAGGAGGCGCCCCAGATCCGCAAAGGTGGTCGTCTGCAGCCCCGGCGGGACATAGACAGACACAAAAACGACCACTCTGCCCTCCATTCTACCCACCAAAACCGTGTAACGTCCCCTGTCGTCATGGTGCACCTCATCAATCTCCAACGGGAGCGAGTTCTTAACCATAATGCCCACACCCCTTGAACCAGACGTGAAGCCCGAATGGGCCACAAGGCGGCAGCCCCGTCTATTCATGGCACAAAAGGAGTTGCCAATGAGGTGTGTCTCCTGCAGAAAAACTATATCGGGCGAGATTCGCTTCAAGAACTGCAGGACCTCACCTCGTTTTATCCTGTCCCCCAATCCATTAACATTCCAGGACAACAAGCTCAGTCCCCTACCCCCCATCATAAACAGAAGCCATCACTCGTCCCCCAGAGAGCACTTTAGAAATGATACAACGATGTTTTTGCCTTGTGGTAGAAACGAACAACACCCCACCCCAACCCACCCACCCCAACAAAACTCCCCCCTCCCTGCACCCCTGCATGAGCCCAGACAGCCCCCCCAACTTGCAGTGTGCCTGTCGCCCCTATATAGTGAAACTAGCTAGACCCCCTAGAGGAGGAAAGAGCACCCCTTCTAGACCCCACACAACCTCCAAAAGAGGGGAAAGAACAAAGACAGAAGCTTTGGTCGAAAGTGGCATCATAATCGTCCAGAGTGAGGTCCAATATCCACCCCTCAGTCCCGATCCAGTGGGCCGTCTCCTCCCGCCGCCCCCCCCCACCATCCCGAGCACTACCCCCAGACAGAGTGTCCAGCCAGTCCCCGGCCGCTTCGGGACGATCAAAAAGTGCGTGCGACCATCCACCTCTACCCGCAGCTTGGCCGGGAAGAGCATGGCGTATTTTAAGTTCATGTTCCGGAGCCGGCGCTTAACACCCAGGAAACTCAGTCTCTGTTTCTGGACCGCTTGAGTGATAAAAGTTCACCTCCATATTTTCCAGCTTCATCGGCCCTTGCAGTCTGGAGGCTTGCAAGATCGCATCCCTGTCCCGAAAGTTAAAAATCCGGGCAATGAGAGGCCGCGGAGGGGCTCCGACCTTCGGCCTTCCCCCGGGAACTCTGTGGGCCCTCTCCACTGCAAAGAATTTACTCAGTCCCCTAGGCTGGAGATGGGTAACGATCAGGTCCTCTACAAAAAGATCCGCCGCCGCTTCCTCCCGTCCCTCGGGTACTCCGATGATGCGGATGTTATTCCTCCGGGCCCGACTCTCGGAATCTTCCAGGCGCCGATCCATAAGCACACTCGCCTGACGAAGTCGGCGCACCTCCGTTTGGAGGGCCGCCACCTCAGTCGTGAGGCCCGACGCGGTGTGGGCCAAAGAATCGACCCGGTCGTTGGTCTTGGAGAGATCAGCCCTCACCAGGTTGACATCCACTAGGATCGCGTTGATTTTATGGGCTAAGGTGTCAAACCGCTGGCCCACCGAGGCCTTCATCTCAGCAATGGCGCCCATGACGTCTTGCAGAGTCAATTCTGTGGGCAAATCCGGGGCATCCGGAGGGCACTCAGAGGACTTGTGCGGTCCACCGGGAGATCCTTTCGGGAGGGTGTAGCGGTCCATGATGTTGGCCTGATGTGCGGTGCCACGCCGGGTCGACTTGGCCTTCAACCGATCGCCATCTTGTTTCGTGGCCATCGTCGCGGGTCTCACCCCCTCACCAGCCATGCAGTAAAAGGCAAGCAATCAAGGCCACGGGGTCCGGGGGGTCACCCCAGGACGGCGGAGCGGGCCACAGCAGGCAGGCAGGCTGGGTCACCCAGCGACGCTACCCCAACACAAAGAGCGCCGCGATCCCACTTGCAAAGACGGCAAGGGGGCGCGAAAGTGAAAGTGAAAGTGCGGGGTACGCGACTCGCCAGGCCCAGCCCGCCGTTGTTGTTCACTTTGCCACCGGGTCACCCCCAAACGTGAGTCCGGGGTCAGGAGCGAAGGAGGCCGCAAACTTCAATCGGTGCTCACTCCGGCACCCGAGGTCCGATTCGAGAACGGGAAACGGGTACCACCTCGGCTCAGGCTCACCGACACAGTCCCCTCAACCGATGCAGGATGAAGACAGGATAAACGTAGGAGGTCGCGGAGGTCCTCGGGAGCCTCGCACCTACGCGGCCATCTTGGTTGCGCGCTAGGCTCCTCCCTTCCACATTGGTGATTTTTATGCTTCTTTTGAACCTGCAATTCCATTTAAGTTGGGCTGAGCACGCGGAGGCCTTGACAGCTTTTTGTCTGTGAAAGCGACAGACTTTAGAGCATGGAATTGTTGGACCTCACCCTATTTTCTAGCCTCCCTTTTACCACTCTCTGTCGTTTTTGACATTTTAATAATACATTTTTACTATAACATATTTAACCAGTCAAAGAGGGATCCCATCGACCAAATGGATGACTTACTCTTGGGCTTTTATAAAAAAACTAAATGTACTGTACATTTATTGGGGTTAGGGATTTTAATATTACTATTTACAAATTGTCAGACTCATGGTTCAAAGTAATAAGTAAATGTAACTAATGTCTCCCATCCTGTGTATGGGGAAGCCCTCAAGAAAGTACTAATAAAGCATGACTTAGTCTTCTCAAGTGATGCCGGAAATGTTGGCATTGCTTTAGCACCTACTTTACAGGGGACCACATAGGTAGCACTATAGAACTCTTCTTGCAATCCTCTGAACTACTGCCCCCATTCAATTTACTT
This sequence comes from Triturus cristatus, assembly GCF_964204655.1. Taxonomy (NCBI): domain Eukaryota; kingdom Metazoa; phylum Chordata; class Amphibia; order Caudata; family Salamandridae; genus Triturus; species Triturus cristatus. The sequence continues at coordinate 623,733,210 of NC_140585.1, forward strand.
CAAGGTTGTAGGGTGCAATATAAGTAACCACACCCGCTTTACATTACTTTGGATTCCCTTATCGGAAAATCAAAACCCCAAAAAACAGATAATCTGGAAATTACATGGAATAAGTATTTAAAAATAAAATGGAACAAAGTCGACCCAGTTTTATTCAATCATACAATAGTAAACGACTATAGTGCCCATTATGACTTGCTTAACTGAAGGTACGGGGTCTGAGGGGATTCGATGGGCTTTTGAAAATATATGTATGTCAATTTCAAACAATCTCATGTGCAAAGCTGTCCCTACAGAACTACTATCTTGCTGCTGGTTAAATGCAGCATGCTCTGCAGTTCACAATCAATTGATGACCACATTGAGGAATCACCCCCATGCAGCATGCAACGTTGAGTAGACTAGAGGCGTCTACAAAAAGATCCTCGAAGAAAGAAAAAGGGAGATCAGGTCTAATGATTGGATGATCTAAAAAAAGTTGGAAAAAGGAAGGACAATTCTAACTTCTAGAAGGTGATCAATAGGCTGTTCTTTAAGGAATCTGACACCCCAAATATAGAAACTGTTTTTGAGGTAGATGCCTGGGTGACACATTACACCAAAATGTTCTCTGCGGGGGAAGAAAGACTCACACAGGGCCCAATCCCCCTGTGCCTATTTTAACCACTAATGATTTCCAAAATCATATCACTGTTGATAAAGTTATTAGTGCCATTACCAAATGTATTACCGGCAAGGCGCCGGGTCCAGTTGGTGTACCCGCAGATATTTTTAAGTCCAGTATTCCCCCATGGTCCCCACTACTAACACATGTATTTAGATCAGTAATTCAGGGTCGCACCCCCCAATCCTGGAACTGCTTTATTGGTCCCTATATTTAAAAAAAGGGACTGGTCTCTACTGCCATGCTATCGTCCAATTGCACTTATCAGTTCTTGTGTAAAAATCCTGGGCCGAGACCTACTGTCCCATTCAGAAGAATGGGCCTCTGCATATACCATAATAGCTGACTTCTAAGTTTGGCTTTAGACCTGATTTAGCTACAATCGATCAATGCCAAAACCTATATCTAATTTTGGGGAAATACAAGAAGGCAAAAAACTAATCAGTGTGCCTGGCCTTCATTGATTTAATGATTGCTTTCAACCTCGTGAATCGTGAACAGCTGTGGGACCTAATTGGCAGAATGGGTGTGGAACCGAAACTTTTAGAACTCAAACGTCAAGACCTGACATTAAGGGTGCATTAAGGTTCCTCTGTTGAATGCTACCCCATCTATTATATCCTTCAGGTGTGTTAGGCAGGGATTCATTGTGACCCACTTCCTCTTACTGTTGTACATAAATGGGATAAATCCCTTTCTGGTGGCGAAAGGGAAGGATGTGCTGTGAATGGGGACTAAGTCTGTTCCCATCTTGCTGTACGTGGACGAAGCAGTATTAATTGCCCACACAGCAAATGGGTTCCAGACCCTCCATGATTTATGTTTGCTTTTTTGAAAAATGTTGACCTTTAAGTCCTTTATCATGACTTGTGGCCTACCTAATACAAAGTCCAAGGGCCTAATTTCGACTGGCAGTCGTGGAGCAAGGCTGCCATGCCGCTGCCCCGCTCCAAGCCTTCCAAAGCCACCGTCCACCAGATTACAACTCTTTTTGTCTCTGATGGGTGGTTCTTTGGTGATCCCACAATGGTGCCTATGAAAGAGGCACCTCAATGGCAGTTCCTGCATGGCATGGACTAGTGCAGTCCATGCTGTGCAGGAACTAGGGTGCATGCACACAGGGGGGCACAATACACCCCCCCCTGCATGCACCCCGGGGTCCTGAGGCAGTGTAGGGCATCCTTTGTTTCCTTTCTGCCAAGCCATTACCTGAAATGTTTAATCTCTATAAGTCTGAGCGTATCTCAGCAGGAACCTATGGCGTAGGCTGTGGTGGTACACAAGAGCTGGGACCCTTCAAAGCACACAAAATAGATTTATTTGCAGATTACTGTCAGTCCCGGGCAATACAGCTACCTTAATATGCCACAAAGAACTGGGGTTGAAATATCTGGAAATTCTGATCAGCTTGGTGCTGCTATTGCTCTGGGTAAAAATCTGGGGTACACCTGAGACTGCAGCAACCACAACATGTATAACTGACCACCTGTCTTTAGATAAAGGCAATCAGATCCCATGGTTATCCTATGTGAAAAACACATTTAAGACATTAGGCTTTATGGATCTGTACGATAACCCTTCAATGATTAGGTGGGAACACAAATTATGCGTCAAACAGTCTTATTTAGATTACCATCAAAGTACACGCTTAGAATCTGCCCAGGCCAAAGTTCCCATCATCAGGTATGCCTCCATTTTTCCACAACATATATGATGAAGCAATAGCCAGTCGAGAATTCTACCCACAGGTACGAACTAACAACTTTAAGGCTGGAAACTCTTCATTTCAAAATTTACTTTCCACACAGAAGGGGTTTAAAGTAGAAGTCTCATGCCCTGAAGGTGTGATGGCCTTTCAACACAGAGTACTAGTCCTTTCATCTTATTTTGTAGTTTGTATTTGGAGCCAAGGTGTTCCTTCCTGGCCCGCTCCCAGGCGAATCGAATCCTAGACTTTATAGAGAAGGGCTAATATATCTGTAATCATTAGGCTCACGGAAGTTGTGTCACTCCTTACTACATTTTAATATTACTGCCTTTCACATTCAGAAAAGATATGAAACATAATGAATTACACCCTGAGGTTGATTTATGCACTTAATGCGCCCTGTGATATGTGTGGGGCACTTTTAAGATATGCTGCTTTTTGATGTTTTTTAATGGATTGTTCTTTTTTAACTCAGTATTATGTTTTTATCCCAGTGTTATGCCTCGGGCCGAAAAAAGTTTATTTGGCTTTGACTATGACAGCCGGGTCTTTTCCTTCTGATGTACTGGAGCTCCCATATTGTGGACCCCCAAGCTTGAAATTAAGCAGTCATTTTAGTACTTCATGTTCTTTGGGAAGTCCAAAGCTGCCTCAGACAGAGGCTGTGGGGTTGAATCGCAGAACTCAGCAATGCATCAAATAAGGCTTAATGCATCAATGTCCAGTCATGGCCTAATCTTTGCAAAGGGAAAGTACTTTAATATACTCAAAACTTAATACTATGCACAAATTACAAATATATATAGAATGGCAGGTTGAAAGATCAGTGGGAGCAGCCTCCAACTGCACTTAAATAGCCCCTTAAAAGTGGTGGAGAAGTCAGAAGTCTGAATCACCTTTGACAGTTTACACCCCAGCAGACCCTAACCACTAAAACTACAATGTCACATACACACATATAGCAAATGTGTTAGTTGTAAAGAAAAATCAGGCCTACTAGCTTTGTCTCAGGGTGTCCAACAATGCAATATAATAATATAAATAACAATAGGATCAGGATATAACCATAAGTATGCTGTTGACTTTCGCTATTCAAAAGCCATGCCTATAGACTTTGACAAGTTTCTAACAGCAAACTCTACAAAGCAATGAACATGTCACTGAAATTGTGAGCTCTCCAATTGAATCACGTTGCCTACCAACCCAGAAACTCATTGGATCCACTGCACTCAAGGGCAACACAAATGCTTGATCTGGGAAATGCTTGCTCTCAACAAAGACACCTCCAAGGTTCACCCGATTTAGGCTCGTACTTTGCAAAAATAACTAAGGGCTCTTGTTGGGCAGCTGGCACTGAGTATTGCAGTGCACCAGAACCCTCAACAATACTTCATGTTGTGTGTTGTAAATGAAGACACACTCTTGTAGGCAAATAGTCAAGTCCCTTAGATTGTAGGATGTGGCTTTATTGAAGTAGGAATTACTTAGTTGCAGGTTACAGGTTTAAGGTAAAGCCGCACCAGAAGCAGCATCCTTGCTGCTCAGCCCACTCTCTCCAATTGACATTCACACAGACACACTCATCAACATTCCATGACCTCACACACACTGTCTGAGCATCAAGGAACTGAGAACTATGGAGATAATGCTTAGGAACAATCACAAGTCACAAAACATCCCCTTAGAGAAACAAATGAAAATATAAATAAATAATCAGCCAGTCCCATAAATATTCAAACTCATTAAACATCGAATCAAAAGGACAAAAGGTGGAAGAAAACAATAAATCAGTCCTATGAATATTAGATTCATAAATATTCAACAGTTATCTCCAATTTACCCCTACCGTACACAGTAAATCCTTAACACGTTCGGAAGAACACACAATATTAGGGAGTTACACACATGCATTCCTACGTCCTTTTTAAAATGTTTTCTTCTTTTCATTAAACAACCAACATATGTTTCAGCATAAATACTGCAGTATACATAGTATGTGGTTTGGCATACACAGTTACCTAGCAATATCCATAGTTTAAACCTCCCATTGACCCGCATTCCCAACCAACATGGCGTTCGATACATCGAGCCCGTATGGTCCCTCAAGGGTGTCCCTCAAGGGTCTGGAGCCCCTTGTTGTGTTGTTGACCAATCGTTCCTGTAGTTCACCCAGGCCCCCCCATATCTTTTCCCATTTGCGTGGGCATCCCCTGCTCTTATACACTGCCTGCTCTGCCCGCTGGCACCAATCTAAGTCATTTGCCCAAGACTCCACCATTGGGACTACACTGGCCCCGCATGCTTGGGAGATATTTTGCTGCCAAGGCCAGCCAGGTTGTGGCCCACTTGGGCCAGACTGTCTCGCCCGTCACCCCAAGGATATGCCATCTCACCTCCACCGGGACCTGTTCCCCCACCACCGTTGTCATTACCCAAGCTACCCCTTTCCAGAATCTTTGGATCTTGGGGCAGACCCACAGTATGTGGAAGAATGTTCCAACGTCACCGCAGCCTCTAGCACACTGCGCCGATGCACAGTGGCCCATGCGATATATTGTACTATCCTGGAGGCGTACGACCTATGCAGGATGCGTAGTTGGATCAGTCTGAATCTTGCTCTCACAGCTATTTCTCTGGGGCACTGCAGGGCCTCTCCCCAATCATCATCCTCAAGGAGACCCACATCTGATTCCCAGGCCACCCGTAGTGGTCCCATTCAATCAGGGGTATTGTTTTTTAACTTTTTATATGTGAGGCATATCACCCTATCTATCATCGGGTCAAGTAGGAGGAGATCCTCCAGTGGTGTGTACTCCGGTAACTGATTTCCATCTTTCAGGTGTCAATGGAGTGCGTGCCTCAGTTGTAGGTATCTAAAGTGTTTGTTCATTCCCATTTGAAGCTCTGCTCGTAGGCGCACTCCTACATCCTTAACCCCTTAGGAACATATGAAGCACGGAACTTCTCATTCCCCCAATTGCATCCACTTAAAACGCATGGTAGGGCCAGGGACCACTCATGCCCTCTACTGCATCCACTGAAAAACACATGGCAGGACCATGGACCTCTCATACTCTCTACTTCATGCAATTAAAAACACATGGCAGGACCAGGGACCACTCTTGACCTCTACTGCATCCACTTAAAACACATGGCAGGAACAGGAACTTCCCATGCCCTCTACTGCATCCACTGAAAAACACATGACAGGACCATGAACCTCTCATACTCTACTGCATTCAATTAAAAACACATGACAGGACCAGGGACCACTCATGACCTCTTCTGCATCCACTTAAATCACATGGCAGGACCAGGAACTTCCCATGCCCTCTACTGCATCCATTGAAAAACACGTGGCAGGACCATGGACCTCTCATACTCTCTACTGCATGCAATTAAAAACACATGGCAGGACCAGGGACCACTCAAGCCCTCTACTGCATCCACTTAAAAACACATCACAGGACCAGGGACTTCCTATCCAGTATATTTTTCTTTCTGTTCTTTTACTATGTTTGGTGTACCCACTGGCACTCTACTGAGGGTGCTCTGGCACTTCGGGGGGCAGGTGGGGAAGCCATCTGATTCCTGCTCTCTCGGACACAGGTGTGAGTAGCAGGAATGAGGAATCTGCCATAGTGCCACTTGTGCATGGCTATCAGTCTGGTTCTAGTCTTCATTGCTTAGACTATAAACGTGTTTTCAGGCATGTGTACACATCTTCAAGCGCAACCTGTGTGCAACCTTTAAGCAGTGGAGCTTATTTTAAAAGATGGGCACTATCCTATCCCGCTCTTCTAAACTGAAATGTGCAGTAAATAAGACTAGATTAGGGGGACTTACTTACAGTAGGGGACTAAAAACCAGAGGTCCGAAAATAAAAATCTCTTTTTACAGTCAGAAGCCACATGCTCACAAGTGGAACTTCAGAAGGCGGTTTACAAAAACAATTCCAAAATATGGTGTGGATTTCACAATAAACTTGTGAAGACAAGAACGTGAAAATGTAGAATTGTTAGCATCTTCCCTTCTAGCAAAGTTCTGTGTTCTACCATTGATTGCACTTTTTTAAGCCTAATCGCATATTTATTATACTGCACCTTGGTAAAGATTAATTAACACAGGAAAAAAACTAAAATTAGTAAAGCATAACATATTTATAAAGAAGATCATTAACCCTAGGTGCAGTGATATAATCAATGCCAAACTCCCTTTATCGATTGTAACTTACTGTACCTCTCCTTCTCTTGGGGCTGTTATATGAAGGTGGGTTGTCATGCCTTGTGTACCAATGGCCAACATTGGAGTAAAGCTACCGATAATTGCAACAAGTTGCAAATCATAGTGCAGACGCAATCAATCAATCAATGAAGGCATTTATAGAGCGCGCTACTCACCCGGAGGGTCTCAAGGCGCTGGGGGGGGGGGGGGGGGTGCTGCTACAACTCGAAGAGCCAGGTCTTGAGAAGCTTCCTGAACGTGAGATGATCCTGGGTCAGTCGAAGGTGGGTGGGGAGGGAGTTCCATGATTTGGCGGCCAGGTAGGGGCAGGATCTTCCTCCAGTGGTGGTTCTGCGGATCCATGGGAGGGTGGCGAGGGCGAGGCTGGCGGATCGGAGCTGGCGAGTGGGTGTGTAGAACGTGAGACGGTCGTTGAGGTAGGTGGGGCCTGTGTCGTGGAGGGCCTTGTGTGCGTGGGTGAGGGGTCTGAACGTGATTCTCTTGCTGACCGGGATCCAGTGCAGGTCTCTCAGGTGGGCAGAGATGTGGCTGTGACGGGGGATGTCCAGGATGAGGCGTGCTGAGGCGTTCTGTATGCGTTGCAGTTTCTTCTGTAGTTTGGCTGTGGATCCAGTGTAGAGGGCGTTTCCATAGTCCAGTCGGCTGGTGACGAGGGCCTGGGTGACCGTCTTCCTGGTTTCGGTGGGGATCCATCGGAAGATCTTACGGAGCATGCGCAGGGTGTTGAAACAGGAGGACGTGACGGCGTTGACTTGCTTGGTCATCGTGAGGGAGGAGTCCAGGATGAAGCCCAGGTTGCGTGCGTGGTCAGTAGGCTTGGGGGCGGTGCCCAGTGCCGGGGGCCACCAGGAGTCGTCCCATGCGGAGGGGGAAGATCCGAGGATGAGGACTTCCGTCTTGTCCGAGTTCAGTTTCAGACGGCTAAGTTTCATCCATTCCGTGACTTCTTTCATTCCTTCTTGGAGGTTGGCTCTGGCGGTGGCGGTGTCGTTGGTGAGGGAGAGGATCAGCTGGGTGTCGTCAGCGTAGGAAATGATGTTAAGGTTGTGTTGGCGTGCGATGGCTGCGAGGGGGCTCATGTAGACGTTGAAGAGGGTGGGGCTGAGTGATGATCCTTGCGGGACGCCACAGATGATCTTGGTGGACGATGATTGGAAGGGGGAGAGGCGGACTCTCTGTGTTCTGTCTGAGAGGAAGGAGGTGATCCAGTCTAGAGCTCCCTCTCTGAGGTTTCAATTACTATTGTCAACACATTGGTAATGAACAATACAATACTAGATAAAAGACTCATTATCCTGATAAACAACCCTTTGCTCTCCAAAAGAGCTACTTGAATTTAATTTAGTGGAAGCTAACACGTTTTAGTTCTGGCGCTCCTGATGGAAAAGCATGCCCCAGTGCAGCTGATTGAAGCATATCCTCGGGTAAAATCCAGCTTGTGCAACTGACCTGCTGCGCTTCAAAAGCTAAAATGTCTGTATAAATCTCCAATCTTGAACTGACACTTTTTAATTGTTATGCTAGACAGCTAGTCATATGTTTCCTATCTGACCGTCCAGCTAGACACAGAAAAGAAACAAAATAAAACTGCAGAGCTAATGTCACTTCCCCACAGAAACTGTGGAAAGCATGCTCTAAAAAGCTTCTTGCAAATCTGGCACCTTTCCTGATGCTGAAATTAAAACGTAATAGCACTTCAGCGATTTTTTGTTTCCCAAAAAAGCTAGTGGCAGTAAGAATGTATTGTTCATTTGAAAGTTCTCACGAAGGCAAAGAAAGGAGTAAAGGAATTAAATAAGGAAGAGCCCTGTGCCAGTGCGGTACTCTGCTTTCAACTAGAATACAATGCGATTGCATACATTAAAAGGTCATTCATGAGTTCATTACGCGCGTTTCCTGCAGTAATTTTTCTAGAATGTATAGAAACCATTACTGCAAAGAAGACGCACTAAATCAGGCTGTGCAACTGAAATGCATTTTTATAAATCCTACTCTTGCTTCTAGACAGGCACCAACAGATATACATCACAGAAGGCTCAATTTCACTCTTTGGCCATGACGTGATATTTTAAAAATACTGGCAACCAATCAATCAATCAATCAATCAAGGATTTATAAAGCACAGCAAATCACCCATGAGGGTCTCAAGTAACTGGAGTTGCTATCTGCTTTGTGGTGGTCTGTTAATTTGAACAGCCAGGTCTTGAGTCCTTTCCTGAATTCCTGGAGCAATGAGGCGGCCCTGAGGTGCAGGGGAAGGTCATTCCAATCTTTGGCCACCAGACGTGTGAAGGATCATTCTCCGCTGTTGCTTCAGCGGATCACAGGGGTGTCTGTGGGAAAGAGGGAGGAGGATCATTGGTGTCTGGTTGGTTGATGGAAGGTCATACATTTGTTGATGCATGCCAGTCCTTTGTTGAGTAGGGCTTTGTATGCGTGGGTCGACATCTTTAACTGGCATCTCTTCTGGATCGGGAGCCAGTGAAGTTTCTTGAGGTGTGCTGTGTTGTGGGTCTATCCGTGGAGGTCGAGGATGAGGTTTGCAGCTGAGTTTTGTATAGTCTGTAGTATCTACAGGAAGCGTGTGGTGATTCCTACTTAGATTGTGTTGCTGTAGCCCGGCCTGCTGGTGACGAGGACCTGCGTGATGGCTCTTCTGATGTTGACTGGGAGCCACCTGAGGATCTTCTGAGCATGTGTAGGGTGTGAAAGCAGGTGGATTAGACTGTGTTTACCTATTTCTTCATAGATAGCTTGCTGTCCAAGATGATGCAGAGGTTGCAGGTGTTGTCTGTCAGTGTGGGGGATGAGCCAAGTTTGGCAGGCCACCACACGTCGTTCCATGGTGAGGTGCCGTTCAAAAAGATGAGGACTTCCATCTTGTCTGTCTTGAGCATGAAACAGTTGTCCTTCATTCAGCCTGCGACATTTATCATACATCTGTGGAAGCTGGCTCTGGTGGTGGACAGGTCTTCTGACAGTAAGAGGATGAGCTGGATGTTGTCAGCATTGTCAGGTGTTGTTGCTGCAGTTTGTGCTGGCTTCTATGTGGCCTGCTAGGGGATTCTTCTTTGTTTCTTTTAGGAGGTGGTGGTACTGGTTGAGTGCTGTCTTGAAGGTGATATGGTCTCCTGTCTCTTTGCTGGTGTTCCACTTCCATTCTAGTTGCTGGCAGTTGCATCTGGTAGATTTCAGCACTAATGTGAACCAGCTGGCTCTTCTAGCAGGTCCTTTGGGTTTTGGTGGTGGGGGCGATTGAGTCAGCACATTCTTGATCCCCTGGGAGAAGTTCTTCACAGCCTGTTCTGGGTTGGATGTTGTGTATGGGAGGTGGGAGTTGAGGGCATTGTTCTACTGGTCTTCTAATATCTTTTCCCAGTTTCTGCCCATGGAGCTGGGGGCCATGGTACCAGTTTTGGTAGGTGCTGTCCTGTGATGGTGAAGTGGATGTTGTAGTGGTCAGTCCTGGTGAGCTGGGAGATGTGGTTGTACTTGACTGTGTCTCTGGGTGCGAAAATGAGGTTAAGCATATGGCCTGTGAAGTGGGTAGGGTCAGTGACAAGTTGCTTGAGGCCGATGTTTCTCATGCTTTCCAGGGGCTCTGTTGTGTTGGTGTTGCAGGCGCTGGTGAGGTGGAAGTTTTGATCCCCTAGGAAGATGTAGTGCTTGGAGTCCATGCCATCAGGGTGATGAGGTCAAAAGATGGAAGCACACTGACCCTCCCGTTACTAACAGTTGGACAAACTCACTTATGGTTTGGGCACTGGCAGAAAGCACAACACTTCACAGGGAGGAAATAGCTGGCCTGCGCAAGTATTCTACTATGCAATACTGGGATGCAATACTGGTGGACTTGAAACACACAGAAAGAGAGACTGAAAATAACCCCTCACAAACAGAAGAAGGGCGGGACATGGACATTGTTCTTTAGACAAGTTATGTCTCAGATATATGTTCAATTAGCATTGAATTGCAAGGATGGAAAGGCAAATATATCATAGTTTCAATGAGATGTCGGGCTATATTTCTTACATAACACAGCCCAGGCGCGCCAGATGGATGATGGTTTTCCCCCTTCCCTTTGGTTTGATTGTTTGGTTATTAACTGTAACGCGTTTGCATAAATCCTATTTTTGGAACAGATAATGAGATGTAGAAACCCGTGAGAAATGCCATAGGGGCAAATGGATAAATGACAAAAGGGGGGGGGGGAGGGTAGGGTTTGGCAAATAAATAGTCACACTATTGTACATAAAAGTGTGTATCCGACAACGTTTGTATCTGGCATTAAGTATGAGAATAACACTCAAATGCAGGCTTGTTTGATTTATGGAATTGAGTTTGATTATAATTTATTATACTTGTACAGCTTGCATGACAAAGTTTAATGCCCTGCCTCAGATCTACTCTTTGTTACTTATAACTTGTGTTTGTAAAAATGCAAATAAAGATATTTTAAAAAAAATCTGAGAGATGAAGTCAGGGATGGCGTTGCAGAGTCTGGGGTGTGGTCCTGGTGGTCTGTAGGCGAGGGTGCCTCTGATGTTGCTTTTTCCGACTGCGTGAAGTTGGAAGTTGAGGTCGACATTATTGGGGTCGAACCATCTGAGGAGGTCACGCAGAGGATGGTGTCCTTGTAGATGATGGCAATGCCACCTCTATGTTTGTTGGTTCGGTCACGGTGTTCTAGCCTATGGTGGTGGCGATGGTGATGTCCAGCACAGAGACGGGGTTCAACTGGTCACTGTGAGAAAAATGACATCTGGGGTGAGGGATGAGATCATGTCCCAGATCTCTGTGGTGGGTTTGCCGAGCAATCGTGCATTGAGTAGAATGCATTGCGTTGTGCCATGCCAGTCTCAGTCGGAATGGTGAGTGGAATTGTTTTTGCGGTGTCTCAGGTGGTATTGGTTACTTCAGTGCTGCAGGTGAAGCAGCAGTGCTGACACGAGAATGGTCCTCTGGTGGTGCTTAGAGATGTGCAGCAGCAGTTGTTGTTGGAGCGCCTTGGTTTCATGGCTCAGAGGTCTGCAGTGGTGTAACTGCGTGGGGTGGAAGAACCTGGGTTCCTGGAGCTGGGCCCAGGCACGGACGGGCACAGACAAGCATGCTTTAGGTGTGCCTTCAGCGTGGCTGTGCTTCAACCTGCATTAAGTAGGTGGGAGGGGTGGGGGAGGCGGGAACATCAGCCTGCAGTTTGAAACAGCCGAATAAAACTGAAGACTAACGCAAAATACAGAGGTACAGGGCAAACAGTGAATTACACAGAGCGACAGGAAAGGGATAGCAGACCAATGATGCAGTTATGGAATGGGCTGATGCAGTGTTACAACTGTACAAGGTAAAAAACATGAAGGCTATGCAAACAGGCACAATACAGTAATATGAACAGCAAAACCTTCCACTTAGTCCAAATCGATTTTTTGCCTTGCCCTGAAGTGGTCACAAAATAAAAAAGCATTTCCAATGCAATAGGTCTTGCAATTATGAGAGTTTGTAAATGACAAAGCCTTTTATTTATGTGTTGTTTTTAAAACAGATAAATAAAAGTCATTGTTATTTACAATGCCAATAGCTCAAACTCTCGCAAGTGCATTTGGCGCCCGTGCTATAAATATTTTAAAAAAGCATTAGGAGAGAATGTATCCTGTCTCCAACAGCAGACAGGACAACGCTATTTCAGAAAATAGTGCTCAGAGGCTATAATTAAAGCCTACCGAGTAACAGGGGGTGTCGCCATGGCAGGTCGCCATGGCTGGTTACAAAATGAGACAAGGCGGTACTAAGGAGGGACTGCTAAGTCTATTGACCAATGAACAGCCACAGTTTACAATGGACAATGACAAAAGCCAATGAAAATATGGATGGAGAGTGGGCGGAGCTTCAAGTCCCTACCTGAATACAGCATGTCTCGCAGAGCAGCGCATGCGCTGCCCAGACTTGACCTGAAAAGATGGTGAGAGGGTTTCTGACTACACTATCCCTTCACTGACCCACTGAACTTTAGATTCCTCAAATCTCTCACCCTTGCTTAGACCATAGCTTGCAAAACGAGCATTGACAAAGCTTCAACCCATCTCTTTTCAAAATTTATTTTGGGGAGGACCCCTTCTGAGCTCTCATCAGAGAAGTGGCCTCACTCTTAAGAATCGGGCAAATATTACGCCCCATTTTCACTCACAGGCTGCCATCGCAAGGATAGATTCAGTGCTAAGTTCCATTTAAAAGTCCAAATGCTTTTCTACCTTCCTACTAAAGTAATCTTCGAATTAATATACTACCAATATAACAGTAAGTTACCAATGATTGTAACTTGTTAAAAACCATAGTGAAGAAACAAAGGCATACTGTTGCCTATGATTTGAATGTGAACAACACAATAGAAGACAAAAACTAAATTAATTCTTCAATAGCCAAATAAGTCAAGCACATCTTTTAAGCCTAAAAGATACCCTGCCTCCTCCAGTGTTTTCATTTAATGGAAGCAAACACATTTTAAATCTGAAGTTTAGGACTGAAGCGGTATAATATAGGTTAGCATACAGAAAACTTGCCGTTGCTAAAATTAAACTTGTGTAACTGATTGACACTTTTTTTAAGGTAAGCAATTCTAAACTGATTGGCAACATTCAGTTGTGCCTTTTTTAATTTTATGTATGATAAGCTATATATTTCCCATTTTAATGAAATCTTCGATGCTCCCATGATTACTTCAAGAATGGCAGTCTGTAGATAAATCTGACTGAGTTCTGTCATTTAGAATACATGTGTTTCCATGTTCTTCTATCATCTTTCTCAATGCAACAACTATTTGTGTAAGATAGAATATGGAAATTGGCTTTAGTCAACCTTGCTGCAAATGCAGGTGTTGAGGAGGCAACCCACAACATTTTGCCGAATAACAAAGAATTGCAATACACTTGTCATTAAACAGCAATTATAGTTATATTTTATTCTGAAAGGCTCAAGTTTTAATGAGAATATTTCACCTAAAATTCTGTTCTACAGGCAATTTTTAGGTCTCGGCTCTAGACGGCGCACATGTGCTCTCTAGAATCGAGACATGCTGTACCTTCTTCTGGGCTTACAGCCCTCCTCCCGTAGGCTTCCCATTTGCTGGCATCATCGTCGCTCCATTTGCCGTTCTCCCCATTTGTTAAGGGCATGCAGACGTCATGCTTATTCCGGGGTTTTGCCCTCCCCTAGAGCACCACCTAACTTCCTTTTAACGATGCACAGCAGCCATTGTAGGGTAGTTTAGGGACTACATCTTTTAGTTTTTTTAGTTCCTCTGCCAGTTTAGCTCTCTTGACCATGCCAAAGTGCCTGTCCTCGGTGAGTCGGCCCTACATTTCTCAATCAAGAACGCATTTTGAAGGGCAATAATAATATACTCAATGTGCAAAGCGTAACTTGTTAAATCACAGGTCTCCGTGTATGAAGATAAGAGCCATCCATGGCAGGAATTGACCGAGTGCCGTCCGCCTTCCACTGATACCTAGGTTTCCACTTCCAAGTACCAACATCTGCTATGGCGTGAACGCTGACTGTCTGTGGGTGCTGCAGGACCACGCGGAAGGTAGACAAATGCAAAGTGGGGAGCAGGGTGGGCATTCCTTCTCATGTGTTCTGCCACAGACCCCTCCCGCCGGCGCTCAGCCTGTAAGTAGTGGTTTGCTGTACAGTTACCAGGTCAGTAGCCTGCCAACCCCGCTCATGTCCTGGGCGTTATACAGCCCCCAGGTGTGAAGTGCGGGGCTGGCAGTAACAACCCTCCAACAGTGTAGTGTATCCAGTCAGCTGGAAGTTACTCTTGCAAAAGAATGCTTCCTGGAACACACATTGTCATTCTGCATTAGCAGTGGCTTGCTTGTGATGTAGCGCTTAGAAGGTTGAAAATTGTAGGGGTGCGATATATTCACTGTTAGCTGGCACCCGCATATAATCAAATGTGTACTCAGGTATTTTGTGTGCAATGTATTAAGAATTGTATAACCTATATCGATTTAAATAGAGGTGTTAGCTATGTACAAGCATATTGTGAACGTATTAGAGAAATGCATAGAGTTCAGTTTACTTGAACACAATGTGATGTTAAAAATGTGCAGCTTAGAATACGTGCCTGTAGACTGTTTAGTTTAGACATACCTGAAAGAAAGACGTAAATGTCAATAGTGTGATTTAGACATGCTTGTGTAACCGAAGTAGTGGCCAGAATTCACATATATCGTTGAGGCGAAAGGCCTGTTATTTTTCTTATGTTAACCGAGGGCAATAGGCCAAAAAGGATTTATTCCAGTAGAGGTTTTAGGCCGTAGTAAATTGCAAAGTTAAAAGATGCGAAGTATGTCTGCCTTGCATGATCTCACCCCAGGTGCAAGGACAGTTGCTCGTTAGTAGAGAAGCTCTTTGTTCATGAATTGACTTATGTAGTTAAAGCCAGACAAGGGAGTGCATTGGAATGTGCCAATCGTAACTCCTAGTGCGGACGGTGTCTGGGACTCAAGGCCAAGCTGATGGACGATGGAACTGGACAGCGCTCTATGGAAAGTTACTGAGGGACGACCCGGCTGAAGAGGAGGCGCAAAGGGCGTGTTCTAATATTTGGGGTTCTGTATTAGGGAAAGCGCCCCGAGGGTGGAGGCAGAACAGAGCAGCCCAGAGCAGAGAAGAGCTAGGCGAGGAGCTAGAGGGGGCAATTTTAGATTAAGCTCTCTAAGTGAAGACTTCTTAGGGAGTTTCACTCTGACACCTTTTTGAGTGAGGGTCTCAAGGGATTGCTAAGTAGGGATGTCATCTAGTACAGAGTAGGGACAGAGATGGTATGGTCCAGTGTCCCTAATATCGACATTGGCTTGGTAGTTTTCTACCTCATGCTTTTAGAAATTGTGCTTTTAGTTATTTTTAGTCGTATGCGGATTCTTCGTAGAGTAGCATTTGTGTTAGTGCCTATGTATTTGTTGTGCCTCGTATTGAGGAGTTTGTATCTTCAAATCTTTATGCTGATAATAAAAGCCAGAGAGCCAAGAGATTAAGTCTCGAGTCCTTGATTATGACAAATTGCGGACAGCATTTTCTGATAATTGTGTTTATTCCCTCCACGCTATTGGGCAAGTAAAAAGTTCCATCCGACCAGAGTGGGTTCTAGTAGATAATTGCCAGATACTAAAATGGGCCAGAGCAGTTGGTAGCAGAGACGGATGGTTACTTCCGATAGCGAGGGACGATTAGATTAGATAAGGATAAGTGATCCTTGAGGCCCATAGACGATAAGTGATGGTGAATCATCAGATGGTGAGCGGGAGACGACGGTGGCAGATGAGCATCGACGACGAGTAGCAGTGCGGCAGGAAGCAGCAGTTCCAGGAGTGAGTATGAACAAAATGAGATGTTGTAGATTGCGGTGTTGATTTGTTGTGTGATGTCTTGCGGAGTTGATGTGTATGTCGTGTGATTGTGAGATCAGGCTGTGAGCGCGCGCAGCCCGGGAGTTGTGGTGTAGAAGACACCTGAGATAGATTTTGTTGACCACCCAAAGGAGATCGTGAGGTACCATCGATCACCTGGACCGAGATAGGGGGAGTGAATGTGTGTGTGTATGGCAACTTAACGCTGGTCGTGGGTTGTTGAGTGTGGATCGGAGTGTTAGTAACCTATCAGTGGCGATCTGTCTGGCCGGACGGGGGCAGATGGTCACCTATCGAGGTCAACAAGGTCGAGAGACTGTGGACGAACAGTCTCTCGACTGGCAGAGGACAGCCAGAGAAGTAACTTAATCGGTTATTTCAGTGTATGAATGGGACGAGAGCAGGCGTGAAACTTGTTTTGAGAGGGGAACTGCTGCGAACGGAGGAAGGTGACATCAGAGAGTGTCGCGCTGTGATAGGCCGGTTGGTGTGAGTCGCGCTGTTATTGGAGGATTTAAGAGCAAGAAGTAAACAGAGCGCGAGATCGAATTCGCTCGTCATGAAGTGTCTTAGGGTTTTGCGAGAATTGTGTAGAGGCGACAAGCATGTGGTTGTTCGAGAGGGAGAAGAGGCCCCTCCCGAGGACACCCCAGCACATTACATGGCAACGAATGTGGGGTTACATACCATAGTTTGGATCGAGAATTGGCACAAGATTACACAAGGTGAAGGGGAACTAGCTTTCCCGAGGTATGGCTCATTCAGACTAGCGGTGCTATACCAGCTGAAGTCGGTGATGGGGTCCTTAAGACCCTTGCCAAGACCAGCACAGTTCGAAGCATTACATGCGTGGATTAGAGCAGCGCATGATAAGGAAAAGGGAAGAAGTCAGGAAATGATGAGAAAGTCGATCAGGGCATTTCAGGATGCCAAGTGGGACTCAGCGGAGAAAAGATGGAGAGTGCAGACAATTGAGGAAGAGAAATTGTATCCCTTATTGATAGACTCGACGGGGATAAGGCATGTGAAAGCACAGGATGAAGAGAGTGCCACTGATGACGGAGTATTGCAAAGATTGTTGGACGAGAGACCACCTCCTTACAATCCAGATGAAGCAGACGACCGGTGGGGTGAGAGAGGGGAAACTAGAAGAGTAACAATTCAACCCGAGACTCGAGTGGAAGGGTTGGTTTCGTTTGGAACAGAGAGTCCACGGAGTCAGTCTGAGGCTAGTGGGAGGATTGAGAGAGAGATGAGGTTACCGGATGCATTGAGGGTACCTTCACCATTGGACCGATTGTGTCGATTTATAGTCCGGAATCGGAGGAAAGGGAGAGGTCCGAACAAGCAACAGAAAGAACGAGGAGAGAAAGCGATGAAAGTGGGTTGGAGGGGACAATGGCCCGACCTCCAAGCCCTGTACAATGGAGTACACCATTGGTAGCGATATCTGATACATCTAGGGGGGAAGAGGAACAGAGACCGGTGAGGCCGAGAAATCTGATGGAATCGAGATCAGATTTAAGGTCATGGGTACCGTCAGAGAGGCATCTGAACCCGAATGTGGTCCAATCGGAGAGAGCTCGGGATAACTTTAGGAGTTATTCTGCTCCTATAGAAACACCAGAAGAGAGGAAAGAGAAGGAACCGGAATGTGAATATGACGAGAGACATGGAGCAAGTTGTCAGGTGTTGAGAGGAGCCTTGAAAGCAGGGATGATAGTCATAGTAAGGCTTAAGGCAGAGGTAGATGAAATAGTATGTGGGAGTCTACCTCTTGAGAGAATAGTATCCTACAATCCAGATGAGCTGTTTTTTGTAGCGAAAGATGTGACTCGTAAAGCACGAATCGCACACGAGAAATTGAGGGGATTGGCGAAGGAATATGAGGTGGATTTAACCAAGACTAGGGCGTTGCAAGGAAGCCATAGGATGCATTATACCGAGCGGGAGTTGGAGGAGAAAAGGGTTGTTGGATTAAGGTCACATGTCAGAGAACTGATTCTAGCCATGCGACCATGGCTGATGCTTGATAAATGGGAAGAGAAATGGTCTAAGAAAAAGACCTCTAAGGGAGCGGAAGGAGGAACTCCGGGTGAAGGGTTGCTACTGGCAAAGACCTTCCCGTTGAGGGAAGTGGCGAATGGAGGATATGTGCATGTACCATGGAGCAGGGGAGATTTGGCATCATTTACGAATGATTTTCCCAGGCTCAGGGAGAAGCCTGCAGAATGGTACAAGCAAGTTGAGCGCTTTGTTAAGATTTCGAAGGTGTTGTGGATCGACCTAAATACTTTATTCGATATTGTGGTTCCAGGAGATCTGTGGAACGCTTGCAAGGTTGCCGTTGATTGGCCGGACTATGAACCTGATAGGAACATGATTACAAATGGTCCGTCGCCAGCGGTGATGAGTCTGTATGATAAAGTGATTACCTGGTTGAAATCGAAGGTTTCACCCCAAGACATTGATTGGGTGAAAATAGACAGGACAGTGCAGGAACCAAAGGAGACGGTACATGAGTTTTATGAGAGACTCTTGAAGGCTTTCAAGCAGTACAGTGGCCTAGACGAGTTAGAAACGAAGGATATGGGACAGTTTGTTTCTAAGTTCGTGCTGGGTTTGAAGCCCGAGGTTAGTCTCATGATACAGCAGCATTTGATCTGTTGGCAGAATAAGCCCGTAGATGAAATCTTGCGGTACGCCAGGTACTGCACGGATGAGATTGAGTCGAAGCACAAGAAGATGAAAGATAATTTGTTGCTCATTCAGATGCAAGCTGCTCAGGGACCGCCAAATGGGGGTCCAGTGGTAAGGAGACAGGGGAATTATCAGGCAGGAAATCAGAATGTTCAGGGTCAGGGAAGGCCAAGACCTATAGATCCTAGGACAGGCATAGATGTAGCGATACTGAAAAAGACGACTGCTTGTCACCAGTGTCACCAGGTGGGACACTGGAGGCGCGAGTGTCCCCTGAACCCCTACAACCAGCAACAGATGGAGGGAGGAATAGTTCAGGTCCCTGGGGCGGAACAGGTACAGACGGTGACTACACCAAGAATGATGCAAGGGGGGACCGGCATCCCGCAAGTGCAGATTCCCCAGCCACCCAGGATACAGAATGCACAGCAGGGAGCTCGAACTTATTTGCAGATGCCCATGTTTGAAGTAAGCGAGGAGAAGGATATAGATTTGCTGGCCCGGTTGAGTTTAAGCCAAGATGATGACTGCATACTTAGGGCCATCTTAGAAGTAGACCAGAGAGGACCCTTTGTGGAAGCAGAGCTCGACGGACACCCCACTACCTTTTTGGTTGATACGGGGGCTACTAGGTCGACCATAAGATCAGCAGTAGTTCCGGGTGTGGCCCTTTCTGGGGAAAGTATACAGGTTGTTGGAGTGGCGAATAAGAGGCTAGTTAGCCCTTTGACAGAACCGAATCCAGTCAGGATAGGAAACTTTAGGGATCGACATCAGTTCGTGGTGTGCGATTCTAGTCCTGTTTGTTTGTTGGGAAGAGACTTATTGTGCAAGCTCAATTGCACAATCTACTGTACCCCGAAAGGAGTAGAGGTACAGACAAGAGATGATGATGCGACCTTTAAGGTTGCAAATCAGCGGGGGGGTGTGGAAATGTACCCAGCTTTGACAGTGGAGGAGCTTCCACATGATTTGAGGGAGTCAGTATCGACTGACGTGTGGGACCTAAGTGGAGAGGAGATTGGCTTAGTCAGGGGAGTGGAACCGGTGAAGATACAGGTTAAGCCAAACGCGGAATTCCCGAGAACACCTCAGTATAAATTATCCCCTGAAACGATTGCAGGGATTAAACCTGTGATCGAGTCCATGATTAAGCAGGGAATACTAGTGGAAATCATGGGTAGTCCATGCAATTCGCCCATTATGGGACTGCAGAAACCAAGTGGGAAGTTCAGGATAGTGCAAGATTTGCGAAAAATAAACGATATAGTTGTCCCATGTTGTCCAGTGGTACCGAATCCATCTGTGATACTGTTTCAGATCCCATGTGAAGCTGAATGGTTCACAGTGATTGACTTGTGTCAAGCATTTTTTTCGATTCCCCTGCATGAAGAGAGCAGATTTCTTTTTGCATTTAGACTAGAAAACCGTGTATTAACGTGGTGTCGTATCCCACAGGGGTATACGGAGAGCCCATCGATTTTTAATCAACTTTTGAAGAAAAATCTCGAAAGTCTTGTGTTGCCACAAAACTCCGTTTTAGTGCAATACATTGATGATCTGCTTGTTGTGTCGGAAACATAAGACGCTTGCAGAACGGATACAATTGCGTTTTTGAATTTCTTGGGAGAGAATGGTCACAAGGTGTCCCCAAACAAGCTGCAATACTGTTTACCTGAGGTACAGTATTTGGGGCACAGGATTGAGAAGGGCAAAAGGAAGGTGTCTCCAGATCGCATTGATGCGATTCTGCGAATGCCAGTTCCCTCGACGCAGAGGGAAGTTAGAATGTTTTTGGGAATGGTGGGCTATTGCCGCCAGTGGATCCCAAACTTTTCCTTTGAGGCGAAGCCTTTACAGCGGCTGACGCGAAAGGATGTAAGTGATCCGGTACCATGGGACGACGACTGTTTGAAATCATTTCTGAGGCTGAGAGAAGCCTTATGTAGCGCTCCTGCGTTGGGAATGCCGGATTACAACAAGGTATTTGCATTATTCTGTTGCGAAAGAGAAGGTTGCGCATTAGCAGTGTTAACCCAGAATCATGGAGGTGTCCGTAGACCAGTTGCCTATTTCTCAGCTACCCTAGATCCGGTAGCTTCTGCGTTGCCCGGATGTCTCAGATACGTTGCGACAACAGGTGTCAGCATCGAAAGATGTGAGAGCATTGTGATGGGTCATCCTCTTAGTGTACATGTGCCACATCTGTTGAATTGTTGATGACTAGGACTAAAACACAACACCTCACGAATAATAGGCTGACTCGTTATGAGCAAGTCATTCTTGCAGCCGATAATGTGGTATTGAAGAGGTGTGCTGTTTTAAATCCTGCTACATTGTTACCTGTTCCAAATGTAGATGATAATGAAGATTGTGAGGACCATGATTGTCTCGACGTTACTGAACTATGCACCAAACAGAGACCTGACATTGTCGATGAACCGCTCCCAGCGTCAGATGAGATTTTCTTTGTGGACGGTTCATGTTTAAGAGACAGTGTCGGTCGATTGAGAGCAGCGTTTGCTGTATGCACCATCACGGGGGTGGTTGAAGCCGCTTGTTTAGAAGGAGTACACTCCGCGCAGGTGGCTGAGCTCATTGCTCTGACTCGTGCCTGTTTGGCAGCCGACAAGATCCGCGTAACGATTTACACGGACAGCCAGTATGGGTTTGGTGTGGTTCATGACTTCAGACAACTATGGTCCCAGAGAGGGTTTATGACATCTTCAGGTTCACCCATAAGAAATGGTGACCATGTGCGAAAATTGCTTGAAGCATTGCAAGGTCCTGATGAAATTGCTGTTGTTAAATGTGGTGCACACACGAAGGGAAATGATTTTGTTTCATTAGGGAACAATTATGCAGATGAAGTAGCTCGGTTTTGTGCAGAGCAGGGATGTAATTTCACGGAGACTCATATTGAGGAAACCGAGGAGAAAGCAGTGTATGACCAGATGTTAGCAATGGCAGACTCATGGGAGGAACTGAAGCAGCTTCAGGAAGGGGTTTCGGATCAGGAGCGAGACAGTTGGATACGAGCTGGATGTGAGAAAGGAGATGTGGATATATGGGTTTCCGGAATGTTTATTGAATCCCATGGCGAGGTTGATACATGGTGCTGCACATCTTGGTAGAGACGCAATGATGAGAGTGTTTCGTCAGACTTGGTACAACCCGAAGTTTCGGGCGGTGGCTGAATCCGTGTGCCAGAGGTGTGTCACTTGTCAACAGATGAATGTAGGAAAGAGGACGGCTGTGACATTGAGTCACATAGGGAGATCAGGTGGACCATTTAATAGGATGCAGCTGGATTTTGTTGAAATGCCGAAGTGTAATGGGTTGAGGTACATATTAGTGATAGTATGAGTCTTTTCCAGGTGGGTGGAGGCATACCCTACACGCAGATGTGACACACTCACGGTAGCAAAACTATTATTGAGAGAACTCATTCCAAGGTACGGGTTCCCGACGTCACTTGAATCGGACAGAGGAACTCATTTTCACAGTGAAGTCATGAAGTTGCTTTGTGCTGCCTTAAATATAGATCAGAGGTTACATTGTAGCTATAGACCAGAAGCTTCAGGGATAGTGGAGCAGGTGAATGGAACTCTGAAGGCTCGGATGGCGAAAGTGTGTTCGTCAACGTCCCTGAAATGGCCTGACGAATTACCTTTGGTCCTCATGAGCCTCCGAAGTGTGCCTGATAGAAGGACTGGGTTGTCACCCCATGAAATCCTCATGGAGAGAGCGATGCGTTTTCCTGCAATACCTGCCACTGCTCTGATAAATATCACTGATGATATGATCCTGGACTATTGTAAAGGCCTTGCTGACGTGGTCCGTTCTGTGTCTCAGCAGGTGCAGACAGCAACGGTTCCAGCTGCGAGTGACCTGTGCCACGACTTATGCCCAGGCGATTGGGTCCTAGTCCGAAAGCACGTGAGGAAGAGTTGCTTGGATGCTAGGTGGCGAGGCCCGTTTCAAGTGATCCTCATCACGAATACAGCGGTCAAGTGTGGAGGTTTACCGAACTGGGTGCATGCTTCCCATACCCGTAGAGTTCCAGCACCCTTAGAAGATACAGCCCCTCTCGAGAACGAAAACCCTGCTGAGCCGACAGAGCCACCTGAGAGGGCCAGTCAAGCTGTAAGGGTTGCTGAAGCAGCTGATGGTGCACTGAATCGAGCCGAAGAAGAATGTGAGAGAAGCACTGACCCAGAAACAGGTGAAGGAGTAAGAGGTGCAGTGGGCAGTACAGAATCGAGTTCTGCCGAGGAGGAGGAGGCCAGTGCACAGGGTATTGAAGGGAAGATCGGAGGTGCCACAGAAGCGGAAAGGGTTTGGCCCGCAAGCCAGAAACGGGTAAACCTGAGGTTGGTACCGGACACAGATCTTGCACCAGTTTCGGAGGAGCCAGAAGAAGAATCAAGTGACAAGGAGCATCCTCAAGGTACTCTGAGGAGGTCAAAGAGAACTAGAGTGCCAAATCGGAAGTACGCTTCACCAGAGTGGGCATATCCAGTGACTGATGCCAGGGTTACCGAGCACGGGAAGATTGAGATCGATGACATTGGTCAACAGTGTTCCGCTCCAGAGAGTGGAAGTGTTGCTGAAAGTTCCGGGATTGGAGATCGAAGGAATCTTGACTATCCACATTCCGAGTCCACCCTTTCTGAGCGTCATTCGAGGTATGATCTTGGACAATTTAGAGTTCCCGACGTTCACAGCTGTGCCAGATCCACAAGAACTGATCATCCTTAAGCTCGAGATATTGCAGGGGGTCCTGGAACTGTTGGGACCAGCAGTTATGCTGGACTGATTTGAGAGAGTTGCAAGCAGGGAAGAAGATAACCTAGATCCGAGCGGAAGAAGAATAAAATTAGGGACTTTTCCGTTGAAGAACGAAGAAAAGTTAGGGAGGTTTTGCCAAAGTTCATAAAAGAGACATTAATGAGAAAGAGACTTACCATTTCAGAGACTGTATTGGACATTGAGTATATTCCGAAGATGGCAGACCCTGCAAACACACATCGTAGGGCTAGATTGATAATAGGCACATTGGTAGGAGTTGTGATAGCCACTATATTTGCAGTAGTGATAAGTTCGTACATGGTGGCTCACAGGCAGGAGGGGAAGGTTCAGGGAGCACCTACCTATTACCCCAGGACAGAGAGGTGTCAGTATCAGAGAACAGGGAACATCGAAGTTGAGGGAGGATCGCAGACTCCACATGGATTTGTCGAAGGGTGATTTTTAACTTAATGCCTATGCGAAGATGTTGTACGAATATGTTGATGTGATGGATGTAAAGGATTGTTATGTGTGTATGCAGTTGCCTGCTTCAGTGGATGAAGGTATCAAGTATCATCATCTCCCATTGACATATGGGATTTCTTGTAGTTTATTGCTTAGTTTATTTTACGACAGGAGACAGTTCGAGTATTTCTTTTCAAATTTTGATACGGTACTTCCTGAAGTTCCAGCAATCAAGCATTTGAATAAGTACGACTATTATAAAAAAGAGGACAGACTCCTGAAGTATTTTAGACCGACTGTGAAGTTGGAAACTGCGCATGCTCACAGGCATAACCTGACATGTGCGTTATCTGAGACGGAGAAGAAGTTCATTGATCAAGTAGAGGACAGATATAGAAAGTTGACCCAGACACGAGACACCGGAGATAGTCCAGTAGATTGGACCGAGGAGGAGAGATCTCACAAGTCCAAGGGAAGCTATGGACCAATAGCATTAGATGAAGTGCAGAAAGGGAATTTGTGTATTGGACGGCCTCAATCCGCTACGGAGAAGGTCGCAGTAGGACATAGCACCTGTTCTCAGACCTTCACTATGGAGGCTTATGTTAAGGACTTTATGCAAGGTGTGGTACAAGTGATTCCGACAGTGTATTATGTATGAGGGAAGAATGCTTATGTCAGACTGCCTGCAAATTGGTATGGCATATGTTATTTGGCTATCATATTCCCGAAGATTTATCACACAGAGGACTTGGAGTTGTTAGAGACGAGACAACATTCTAGAAGACGTAGGGCTGTAAATGCAGGTGCAGTGATTGGTGATATATATGGAGCAATGATACCTAGTATGGGTGTGGTGTTGAATGACGTGAAGATCAGGAGGTTGGCGACTGTAGTTGATGAGCTGTCTATGAATACGGCGAGGTCTTTGTTGTTGGTGGCTGCAGAGATTTTGTCGATACGAAATATGGTTATGCAGAATCGCCTTGCGTTAGACGTGTTATTAGCTAAGGAAGGCGGAGTCTGTAAATTATTGAAGGTTCAAGAATGCTGCACATATATTCCAGACAATACGAAGGAGTTGGGGACATACATAGACAACATCACAACTATTCACAAGGAAATTATGGATTTAACGGAGGAGAATGTGTGGGAAAAGATTGGACAAGGATTTGGAAGAGTGGGAACATGGTTTTGCGAATTTGGGAAGAGGATTTCTTGGATCAGTATTGAAGCCAATTATCATTGCTGTAGTTTGTGTGATTTGTTTGTGGGGATGCGTGAAAGCGTGGAAGTGGTATCAAGGAGGCAAAGTTGAAAGAGCTCTTAGAGCAAACGAGAAAAGAATGGCGAAGTTTCAGGAGCAGCAATATGAGAGTCTTAAGAGATTGGAGGGAGTTCGTCATGACCAGTACGGTTTAAATCAGTTCTAAAGAAGGAGATTGTAATGGTGTGATGACAGATGTCATCAAAGGGGGGAACTGATGTAGCGCTTAGAAGGTTGAAAATTGTAGGGGTGCGATATATTCACTGTTAGTTGGCACCCGCATATAATCAAATGTGTACTCAGGTATTTTGTGTGCAATGTATTAAGAATTGTATAACCTATATCGATTTAAATAGAGCTGTTAGCTATGTACAAGCATATTGTGAACGTATTAGAGAAATGCATAGAGTTCAGTTTACTTCAACACAATGTGATGTTAAAAATGTGCAGCTTAGAATACGTGCCTCTAGACTGTTTAGTTTAGACATACCTGAAAGAAAGACGTAAATGTCAATAGTGTGATTTAGACATGCTTGTGTAACCGAAGTAGTGGCCAGAATTCACATATATCGTTGAGGCGAAAGGCCTGTTATTTTTCTTATGTTAGCCGAGGGCAATAGGCCAAAAAGGATTTATTCCAGTAGAGGTTTTAGGCCGTAGTAAATTGCAAAGTTAAAAGATGCGAAGTATGTCTGCCTTGCATGATCTCACCCCAGGTGCAAGGACAGTTGCTCGTTAGTAGAGAAGCTCTTTGTTCATGAATTGACTTATGTAGTTAAAGCCAGACATGGGAGTGCATTGGAATGTGCCAATCGTAACTCCTAGTGCGGACGGTGTCTGGGACTCAAGGCCAAGCTGATGGACGATGGAACTGGACAGCGCTCTATGGAAAGTTACTGAGGGACGGCCCGGCTGAAGAGGAGGCGCAAAGGGCGTGTTCTAAGATTTGGGGTTCTGTATTAGGGAAAGCGCCCCGAGGGTGGAGGCAGAACAGAGCAGCCCAGAGCAGAGAAGAGCTAGGCGAGAAGCTAGAGGGGGCAATTTTAGATTAAGCTCTCTAAGTGAAGACTTCTTAGGGAGTTTCACTCTGACACCTTTTTGAGTGAGGGTCTCAAGGGATTGCTTAGTAGGGATGTCATCTAGTACAGAGTAGGGACAGAGATGGTATGGTCCAGTGTCCCTAATATCGACATTGGCTTGGTAGTTTTCTACCTCATGCTTTTAGAAATTGTGCTTTTAGTTATTTTTAGTCGTATGCGGATTCTTCGTAGAGTAGCATTTGTGTTAGTGCCTATGTATTTGTTGTGCCTCGTATTGAGGAGTTTGTATCTTCAAATCTTTATGCTGATAATAAAAGCCAGAGAGCCAAGAGATTAAGTCTCGAGTCCTTGATTATGACAAATTGCGGACAGCATTTTCTGATAATTGTGTTTATTCCCTCCACGCTATTGGGCAAGTAAAAAGTTCCATCCGACCAGAGTGGGTTCTAGTAGATAATTGCCAGATACTAAAATGGGCCGGAGCACTTGTGACCCTCATCCCCCTCGATCTCCAGCGAAATATTTCCACTCTGCCCTCTTCCCATCATGAAGGACTGCCACGAGTACCCCACCCCCACCGTCCAACTTGAAATACTTGCTATCCAGTCATGACACAACTCACTCTGCACAGGAAAAAAAAAAGTTGAGGGGAAGCCCCTATAGATCGGTGTTTGACACTGCAAAAGGAGCACGTTACATCTTCACTTCAGGCAACGGCGTAGATGTGGTTGGTACAGGCCTGCATTTTAGGGTTGCAACATAGAGGTGCTGGGAAGAGGGATGAAACAATACATCTTTGAGAATGCAGTAAATGTTACTGCCCAGTACTTAGAGCAGGAGAGGTAGTGGGTTGTCACAGCCGGAGGTCAAGCGTCTGGTGTTGTAGGCCACTACAGCACGCAAGGCGCATGGAGGGTTGCTATTATATCCCACAACTCAAGCACTGGGTGGAGGGTTTGTTGCGGTGGATGATTACAGTCCTATCTGGTGCTGTTAGTGCCCTGGTATTATGACATTGCAGAGATATATTGGCCAAGGCACTCGAAAGGGAATTGTATCGCAAACACCAAAGGCAATAGGGCTGTCCCAGCTGGCTTTGCCTTAGTATTTACACAGCCAGAGTATTCAGTCCACGCAGTAGAAAACCATGGGCGTGAGAATTGTGATATGAGGAGCGTGATGTTCATAAAATGTTGAAACTGTTACTTTCTGCATTATACTCTTTAATTTGGGATTTGTAATTTCAACATCGATCCACCTAGTCTACTGAAACATTTATAAAACATCCTGAACGTTTTAAATATATGAATATACACAAACTGCATAGAGGTTGAGTTATTATTTTATGATAGGAATAGGAGCCTGGGCTGTGTATAAAAACCTTTGCATAACCAACTAACCTCTCCAATTTGCCCAGTTTTTGGAAACAGCACAACTCCAAAATGTTGGCACTTTTGTACTTTCTTTGATGGCAACAGGCTCTATGGGTCACTTTACTTTGTGCTTGCTTTAAGGTTCCTGGCGTAAACAAGGCACACCTTTCAAGCTCCCCAGCATGTTAGCACTGAAGCCAGCCTGCGTTTCTGTTCTTCCTAATTTTATGGTTTGAGGGCAGTTGTGGAGGACCGATTTTGTAAATAAATGAATAAATACATAAGTGGGCAACACACAGTTAGCATGTTTCAATAACTCAGATGTATCTTTCAGAGCAGCTCTAATTTTAGACGGAATTCCATGTAGAATAATGGAGTTCTAGGCAAGGGATGGAGTCTGCGTTTTATTTCCTTACGGTATTACACTGTTACGTTAAGTAACCTTTGTCTAGCGGCTGCTATCGGTGTGCTTGGGGCACTAACGCTCTTAGTCACACATCTAGCAAGCCCCACCATGTAGGTTTTATTTTTGGAATTGTGTTTTTAGCCTGTTTTGAAAGTGATTTACAGTCGTGCCTGTTGAGTTGCGGTAGTTCTAGGCAATGTAAATGCATTTGTGTACAGTGCTGGGGCTGTTTTTATTGATAGTCAAGTCAAGTCAAGTCAGAGAATTTATATAGCGCACTACCTACCCAGAGGGTCTCAAGGCGCTTAGAAAGGGGAGGAGGATTACTTGTCAAATATCCACGTTTTAAGTTGCTTATTGATATACATAAATGCATTAACATTGCCAGCGCCTATGGCTCTCAGATTGCCGAGACCTATAGACTTTGCCAATGTCTGTTTTAACATTTCAAGTGTAAAATGTGATGTATCATTTGAAACTGCAGCTTCATTCGTTGGTCATTATATTAGAAATAATTTTAGGTTATTAAAATGCAAGTATGTCTAGTTACTCCTTTGTGATGATTCATTCAAATCAGATAAACCACATAAGTAGTTTTTAGTCAAAGTATTCCAATAGTTAGTGGTTTTCCTATTTATAGGTAATTACCGTGTCACAAGATAAAAAAAGTTAAAATGCTTATATAGTTATATTTGTTTACATTTTATTGATACTGAGAACAATTACTAAACTAGGTCCCTCCGTCCTCGTCCCATTCCTTTACAAAGTGGAGATTACTATCTCCGCGACAGAAAAAAAGAACAGGAGCATGCTGGGATACCTAACCCACTCCCTCCCGCTGGGAGTACATAAGCGGTACCAGCCCAGCATGCAGCCTGTTCTTTTTTTCTGTCTTCCGACAGAATAGGACGTGTCTGACTTACCTGTGATTTCTTCGATGGATGTCTCGTAGGGCTGCTGGGCTGTCCTCGACGTCCTCTTCCGCGTCTCCTGGCCTGCCGGGCTTGCTGGGACTCACGTTGATTGGCGCCCGGCCCTTTGCGGCTGGGGCGCCGGATGTCCGGATTCCTTCCGGGTTACAGCGCGCGTCTTCCTACGGCTTGGCCTGGCTGGAAGACACGCTGCTATGGATGATATGGGAGTCCAGGGGCTGCGACGGGCGGTGCTCCTGGTCTCCCTTGGTGTGCTGCTCGCCTCCTTTCCTACCAGTTGCCCCTGCTGTTCCTGATGTTGGTGCAGGGACGGTGCTTGATGGGGGTCGGTGTCTGACCGGTGGCTGCAGCTCTCTTCCTCGCCCGGCGCTGGTGTCTTGGAGGGCGCCTGGGCTGGGTCTTGGGGGCAGGGCGCTTTTGGTGTGCTCTTCCTGCCCCTGTGGTGAGTACCGCATAGCAGTTCCGATTTCTTCCATGCTTATTCCTCTGGCTCTGTGCTTTGCCTGCTGGGTCTGGCTGTGCACGTTGGGCTGCTTCGGCGGTCTTGGCTGGGGGTCTGGCTTGGCTGCTTCGGGGGTATTCTCGCCGTGCTTGCTGCCTGGCGCTTTCTACTCTGGGGCCTGGCGTCCTCTGGTCTCACCGTCTGCTGGTTGATTCCTGTTGGGGTTTGTCCGTGCTGGCTTGTGGCGCTCCCTGTTCCTGCTTGCTGGGCTGGGGGCGTTGCGTGGCTTTCTGCTCTGAGTCTCTGCCTTGCTTCCCGGTGCTGCGGGGGGGGGGGAGGGGTGCTTACTCCTCCGGTTCTGGGTTCCCTGTCCTCCTTGTTTTCCGCTTACTCGACGCTTGTTGCTGGATGGCGAATGGGCGGAGGGGTTGGGGGACGGTCTCTGTTTTATGGTGTTGGCCTGTCCCCCTGGTGGGTGCCGCTTTTCTTTCTTCCATGTGCTGCGCTCTTCTGCTGTGCTGGCCTGCGGCCTTGGCTCCCTGTTTTCCGCTGCTGGGGGTGTGCCGGGGCGGGCGGGTGCTGTGGCTGTCCCCCGTTCCCCTGTGCTCGCTTCTGCTCTCCTGGGCTTTTTCGTTTTTGGGTGAGGTTCGTCCTGGTTCGTTCCTCTGTCCTGTGGGCTTCCAGCCTTCCTGCCCTGCGTGCTTCTGTTTCCCCTGGTTGGTGCTTGGTTGACTGTTCGCCTTGGTTGCCTGTTGCACGGATTCTTCCGCCTGCTGCCTGTCCGCCCTGTTGGTTCCTGCCTGTTCTTTTAGAGCCGGGCCTGGTGCGTGCCTGTCTGGGTGCCTGCCTGCGGCTCATGGTGCTGGGCGCTTCTTGCGTCCTTCCAGGGGTGTTGGTGTGGCCCGTGCTCGGGGTGCCTTGTTTTTTTCTGCCCCCCTGTGCCTGTCCGGTGCTCTGAGCTTCAACGTGTGGGGTTTCCTGGCCTGTGGCCTTCCCTCCCTGCTGGCGCCTGCTCCTGTCTTGGTGTTGCGGCTGGGCGCGCCGGTGCCCTTGCGTTCGCTCTCTCCTGCCCTCCGGCGTATCTTCCTGCCTGGGTTGGTGGGCTCCTTCCGCGGCAGGTTCCCTGTGGGTGTGCTTCGTGCTGGTTGTGGTCGGGGCGGTGGGCCTGTGGCCCCCGGTGTTCCCCCGTCTGATGCTCCTCTACTTTTGCGCTTGGCCTCTGCTTGTGTTTGGCTGGGTTGCTTCTTGCGTCCTGCGTCTGGGTCCTTGATGCTTCCGGACTCCCTGTTTCTTGGGTTCTCGGGGGAGGGGGGCTGTTGTGCCTTCCTTCTGTTCCGGTGGGTCTTGGCCTTGGTTGGCTGTTGGCTCCGGGGCTTTCCTGGTGGGGCCTCTGGTGGGCTTTCTGGCTGGTGTTGCTGCTTGCCTCTTCCCTCTTGCCTGGTGCTGTGTTGTGGTGCGCTGGGTTGGCTGATGGGGTTTGGTTTCCTGTTGTGGTTTCCTTTCCCTCGTGTCTCTTCTTTGTGGCTTGCGGTCGTTTGCCTCTCGCTGCCGCTCCTTTTGCCTCCTGTGGTGGCTAGGTGTTGTGGGTCTTCCTTGGCTTCTGCCTGGGTGGTTCCTTGTTTCTTGGGTGCACTGCTTCTGTGCCACTCCCTGTTTGTGGGTTCGGGTTGCCCTGTGCCCTTCTTTCATGCTTATGGGTGCCGCTCCCGATGTCCTCCTCGCCGTGCCTTCTCTTGGGCTTGGCCAGTGGTTTTGTTGGTGGGGCTGCCGGTTGTGGTCTAGCCTCCCGTGGTGTGTGGGCCACGTTGCTGCGTCCCCGCTCCTCTTTTTCGGCCTTGTGCTGGTGGTTGGCTTTGCCTGGGTCCTGGGGCTCTGGTTTTCCCCTTGTGGGCCTTTTCCTTGGGCTTGGGCGTTTCTCGCTCCCGTACGGCCTGCTTTCGGCCTGTGGTGTCTCTGGCTGTTGCTCTTGCTGGCTCTGCGTGCTTTGTTCTTCCCTTTTTGGGTGTGTGCCCGCTCCCCCCGGGGGTTGTGCGCCTTTGGTTTCTCCGGGCTCCTCTCCTTTGGTTTGGGGGTGTCGGGGGTGTTCCGGGGTGCTGGTGTGTTTCCTCCCTCCGGTCCTTGTTTTTGGGCCTTCCTTTGTGGGTTCCCTGCCTGGGTTCTTCCCTGGCCGCTCGTTCTCTGGTGCTTTTGGGCCTCTTTTTGGCCTCTTGCTGGCCGGTGGTTCTGGCCCTGTTGGTCTGGGTGCCGGGTTGGTCCTGTGTCCTTTCCTGAGCTGCTCCTTTGCGCCTGGCTGGTGAGCTGTGGCCTCTGTGTTGGTTGCCGGTTGTGGCTTGCCGGTCTCCCTCTCTGTTCCCCGGCTGCTTCTCCTCTCTTGGTGGCTTGGCTTGCTTTGGTGCCGGTCCCTGGTCCCTTCTTGGTTGGGGTTTTTGGGTTTGGGTCAGTTGACCCTTTGCCTCTCCTTTCGGGTTCTGCTGCTCCGTTTTGGGGCCTCTGGGCTGGCTGGCTTGTCTATTGTCCAGTTGGCTTCTTTGGTCTTCTGGGCTGCCTGCGTTGTTGGGCTGTTGGCCTCCTTGTTGGTCGTTCCTGTTTCGCCCTTTTTGGGGTTCGCCTTGGGTGGTTCCTTGGTGTCCTCCTGACCTGTGGGTCGGCTCTTGGTTGGTGGGGGTTCCTCCTTCCCGGTTCTGGGGTTTGTTTCCCCGATTCTGTGTTCGGCCCTTGGTTGTTCTCTCCTGGCTGTTCGCTGGCCGTGTGTGGAGTCTGCTTTGGGTGGCGCTTGTTGCTCTCCCTGGCCTTGCTTGGGTGGGTTCCTGGGTTCGTGTCCCTGTGTCTCCTGCTTTTGGTTGCCTCGGTCCTGGCCTTTGACTGGTTCCTGTGACCGGGTTTTTTTCTCCCGGTGTGGCGGCCTTGGCTGCGGCCTTCCGGTGCCTCTGCTGGGGTTGAAGGCTTGTCTTCCTGCCTTTTGGCCTGGGCCTTCTGTGGGTTTTCTGTGCCTCCGGTTCCTTTTTGCCGCGGTTGTCGGCTGTTAGTCGGTGGGTTAGGGGGGGGGGGCCTTGTCTGGTTGCCTTGGCCCCTTTCTTCCTGGTTCTTGCTCTATGTCGGTGCCTGTTTTGTTGGTCGTGCTCGGTGTTTTTCTGAGTTTGACGTGCCTCTTCGTTCTCCTCTTCCTTCCCCTCGCCTCTTGGTGTGGTGTTTGTGGGTTGGTCCGGCTGTGGGTCGCCTTCTTCTCTGTTCTGGGGGGTTCGCTCTCTGGCTTGCCCTGCTATGTTCCTTCCTGGGTCTTTGGCATGTCTCCCTGTGCGTCCTGCTCTCGGGCGCTCTGCGTTGGGCCTGGATGTGCTGTTTTGTCCATTTTGATGCGGCTGCTTGGTACTGCCTGGGGCTGTGGGCTTCTCCTTTGGTGGTTTTTCTCCTGGGTTGTTTGTCCTTCCTGGCTGGGTTGCTCCTTTGGGGCACTTCCGCTTCTCCGGGGTTCCCTTTCCCTGGTGGTTCGGGGGGGTGGTTTCTCTTTCTGCCCCTCTGGGGGTTCCCTTGGGTCTTGCTTCTGAGTACAGGGCCTCCTTCGGGCTTTCCTGGGGGGTCTTGTGTTCGTTTGCGGTCCTTTGTTGCTAGTCCCCTGCTTCTTTTGGGGTCTGGGTTCTTTTCGGCTTGGTTGGAGGCATGGCTGGTTGTGTTCTCCTGCCTGCTTTTCTTGTGGGCTCCTTATTGCTTCTGTTGGGGGCCGTTTTTCTCGGTCTGGTGCCCCTGGCTTTGGTGGGGTTCCGGTAGGCCGGGTTCTCTGCTTTGGTATTCTCCACTTTGTAAAGGAATGGGACGAGGACGGAGGGACCTGGGGGTAATGTCCTATTACTTACCGGTAATCTTCATTACTCCTGGTCCCGTAGTCCTCGTCCCATTCCTTACTTCCCTCCCTCCCTCCCTGGCGGCCGGCCTTCCGGTTGTTGGCTTGGTATTTTCAGGCTGCATGCTGTGCTGGTACCGCTTATGTACTCCCAGCGGGAGGGAGTGGGTTAGGTATCCCAGCATGCTCCTGTTCTTTTTTTCTGTCACGGAGATAGTAATCTCCACTTTGTAAAGGAATGGGACGAGGACTACGGGACCAGGAGTAATGAAGATTACCGGTAAGTAATAGGAAATTTGTTTACATTTTATTGATACTGAGAACAATTACTAAACTAGGTGGGATTTTTTCCAAAAGGTGTATTGTTTTTGAAAGTGCTAGTAAAAAAATGATACTCGCTCCTTCATTTCTAAAATTAAACTTAGCAAAACATTTGGTACATTTTAAATATAGAAATCGTATTAAAAATGATCTGTGTGTGTATATTTTGAACTTTTAAATTCTTTGAAACAGAAAGTTAGCTGATTCAAAATTTGAAATTGCTGGCTAAACAGTTTGAAAAATGTATATCATTTCCTTCAAAATGGATAGTGTTATCGAAGAAGTTTTTAAAGGCTTTTAAAAAGTTGAATGTCTTAAAAATATTTCAGTAAGTTAAAACATTTTTGCCAATTCTCTGAAAACCTCTATTATGGCCAGTCAAATCTTCTAATTGTTTGTCTTTTGTCCATAAAACTAGTCCAATACTGAAAATGGTTATTTTCATCAAACTGAAATAATATGTAAACCAGAAGTATAGAATTCAAGAGGAAGACGTATTTAGCAGAAGTAATTACAAGGTAAGCTGGATGTCTTCTACATCCAAGATTTTACTTTTCAATAATCATTTGCCTTTGCATTTTAGCCTGCCCAGGCCACAATTCTATTTCTAGTTTAACTTGTTATATTGGAAGTGATCAAATTCAAGTATTGGCATTTTTTGCACTGTCCTAATTATGCTACCACCATTAGGGGAACAGCTTCCCAACATATCAGCATAATGGAAATATTGTCAGTGTACAGTCTAAAAATAATTGGAAGAAAAAGAATAACAGGTCATTTCAAATATTGGACAAGATAAATAATGTGGATATCCACAGTCTCCTCAATTTAATTATTAAAATATGATAGCATATCTTTATAAATGCATAATGGTATATTTTGTATCTACTTTATCTGATGCGTGTTTATTAAGCATACATCCAACATTAATTTGCTTCTGTATATGTCTTTTAAGGTAATTAGCTGACTGCCCTAAATCCCAGGACTTACCAGGCTTGGATCTCTGTTCGAGCAAAGCCCTTTCATACCTGGCTCCTGCCCCTCAAAACCCTGTGGTGCTCATCACCCTCTCTCTCTCTCTCTTATCACCGTGGTTTGCCTATTTTTTCCATTTTATTGTATGTATGTGCCATTGTTTGTTTTTTGTTCATTCTGCCATTTTCTGTTCTGCCACTTAATTGTCTGTCTTTGCCAATGTTCGTTTATGCCACTGTACGTTCTGCCATTTTCTGCTTTTCCATTTCATTTTCCGCTGTTTTTGTCTACCCTCTCTGTTCTCATAATTTCATTGTCATCTCCTTCTCACTTTGTGCCTCTCTTTTTGCATTATTTGTCTTTTCCATAATTTTCTATCACCTGGTTTTCAGTCTTGCGCTCTTTCTACTCCCATTACCACGCCGCTTCTTACTTCCTCCACATGCTCCTCCTGTTCCTTGCCCATTTCATTTTCTCCCACTTCCTCCCTTGTACCGCCCACCCTCGCCCACTGTCCCCTAATATTCACTGCCCCCTCACAGGACCTACTTAATTGCAGCTGTAATGTGGGTGCGCCGCGGATGTGCCACAGGTACACTAAAGGCAATCCCGTCAGCGTTCGTCAGCACCAAGGTTGCAACCAACAGCTGCCACTGACCCACCACTATCCTACTGTGTCCCACAATGCCCTAACTCTGCATGCAGATCTCTGTGCTACTACTGAAGCACACAACACAGAAGTACATTTCACCTGCATCTCCTGCAGGTTCTCTTGCACACTTCTCCTGTCAAGACTCACTAATCCCACACAACAGCACCCAGCACCCCACCCTCTCACACACACACAGCAACCAGCCACTGCCTGCACTTCCCTCCAAACTCATATGCATGCTCCTCAATACTCTATCACTCAGCAAGCACACCATGGAGATATGGGACCTGTTGCATGAATATGCTGTGGACCTGCTCTTCCGCTCAAAAGCCTGACTGAACCCAGCCTCCGCCCCAGACATAGCTGCCACCATCCATGCAGACTTCAAGTTTACCAGGCAAGACCATCAGCACAAGCCCGGAGGTGGAGTCACCATTAACCCTGGGCGGAGTTCGCGGAGTTGCACTACGTAGAACTCCGTGAAGTGCAAAAATCTCTGCCACACTACGCAGAGCTCCGCAAGCGGCGGAGTACAATAGAAAAATGACGTTTGCTGTGATTGCACTTGTCCGCACTATGCAATCATTGCAAACGGCACCATGTGCAGTGCAAGCGGTCCCTGCTTTCCTTTTCTGACGCTCGAGTCGATTTTTAATCGATTGGCAGCTTTCACAACGCGAACGGGCAGTTTCTCAACACAAGCTGTCGCGAGCATACGCGACCACTCGCAATGAGAAACCTAATCCACCTGCGTTGAGAAATCTCACCGGGAGGTTGATTTTCCATGCTCGAGCTCACCAACTTGATGTTGGTGATCGCAAACGTGGAAAAATCGCGCTGGGATGTTGATTTTCCTTGCTCGCGGTCGCCAACTTGACGTTGACAAATGCGAGCGAGGAAAAAACTCCTCATCACGCAGAGTGCAGAAAACCCAGGGTTAGTCACCATTATAATCAAGGTCACCTTCAGATGCACCAACACCGTCGACACAGCAACCAGTTACTTGTTTCACCTCTCATTCAAGATCACATCACAGCCACCATTTCCTTGTGCGTAATCCTCATATACAGACCACCAGGATCCCGTGCCAACTTCGTCAGCAACATCACAGATGTCGTCATCCCCTCATCATTGACTTCAGCAACTTCATCCTCCTAAGATGAACTATCACATTGAAGGTCACTCCGACCCTAACTTGATTTCCCTCCTGGAAAATCTCTGGCACCTCAGTCTCATCCAGCATGTCACTGGACCCATTGATACTGCTGAACACCTCCTGGACACAATGTTCTTCTTCTTCAACAACCTCACAATTGAAATACCATGACCTATCACCTGGACAGACCCCACCATTGTTAGCTACAGCATTCCCGTCCTGCCACTCCTGAACCTCCTTGCTGCTGCTGATATAACATCCCATAGCTAGACTGGGCTTGCTTCCTCACCACACACCAACCCAAACCCACCAGCAGCCTGACATAAGAAATCAACAACGTCAACAAATGTATCATTGTGAGCATTGACTCCCTGGCTCCCCTTCAGTGCTACAAAACAGCAAGAACACAAACTCAAGCCAGCTGGGACACAGAAGAATTCAGGCTGACAAAACTGCAGTGCAAGCAACTGGAGTAGATGCGGAGAACAATCTAAAAATCCATCAACAAATACTTGTTTGAATCCACCCTGAGATGGTACCAACACAAATCTAGAAGACCAAACGCACAGCCCTCGCAAACCACATCAATGCTGACAACAGCAATAGAAAGAAAATATTCACCATTGTCAAAGAGTTAATCGTGTCGGCAGCAACCGCAAACAACATCAATTCATCTCAAGACCTCTGCAACAATCTATTGGACATTTACTGCTGGCAACTTTAACCAGCAACTAGACCCCTTTGACTTTGCACCGCGTCTCCCCATCTCAAATAAAGGACAGACCCTGGCCACGTGGCCCAACATCACCATAGATGAAACCACTGCTACCATGAAGTACATCCATTGAGAGTTCCGCTTGACCCCGGGCCTGCAACCTGGGACTCATCCCCATGAGTAAAGCCCTCAAACTGATCCTCAATGTCCATCATTTCAGCCACTTTCCCAGTAAACAAGCCGCAGTAACCAACCTGCTCAGGAAAACCTTGACAGACCCTACAAAGCTCACCAACACCATACTGAGCTCTCTCCTACCATACTAACCGTGGGCAATGAACTCCGCTCCACTAGCTGTGGTTGCAGAGATTTGTTAACTACGCATTACATTGAAAACACAGAATTCATGCAAACATTCCGACTCCGCCACATAGCGGAGTTACCTACTGCACCCACCTCTCTTTGATAAGACAACTTAACCTTTACATGCAAAAAAGCATATAACCAATTAACAAAAGTGAACTTTGAAAAATATTAGGCAATGAGAGAGGTGATGATTTTGGGGTCAACCCTAACCTAGGGGGAGGACCAAGCAGATGCCTTAAACACAAAGAGCATTCGGTGGTGGTCTCATCCTCCTAGGACCACCCCAAGCAAAGTTATGGGCAAAAATAGAATGCCAACCAAAGGCCCAGCAAAGAATTATGGGGCGAGATTCTAGAGCACAGTGTGTTTTGCTGTATTTTCATTTTCATTTTTGTGAGATGACTATATTATCAAAGGAATGCGAGGTTTCTCTTTTATTAATTGGCATGGGACGGAATGGAGTTGTGGAGCGGAGTTCACAGAGTTTTTGTTCAACTCCGCAGAATTCCGTGAAGTGGTACTCCGCCAACTATGCCCACCCTTATACCATACCTGGCCAAGGTCTTAGAGAAACTCGTCAACAGATGCCTCACGTATCACCTCCTCAACCATCAGTTCCTATTGAAGGCAAGGATTCAGACCCAACCACACCATGGAAACCGCACTCATTGCAGTAACAGGTGTCATCTGCATGATCCTGACAGAGGAGAGATTCCGACCCTCATCCTTTTGGACCTTGCGGCAGCTTTTGACTTAGTATCGCACCCCACCATCATCAGAAATGTACACAACATCGGCATTCAAGACCTGCTTCCCACTGGATCTACTCCTTTCTGATGAAAAGAACTCACACGGTCAACCTAACATCTTACACCTCAGGAGCACAGATATTCATCTGAGGAGTGCCTCAAGGTTCATCCCTCAGCCCCACCCACTTCAACAAATATATGCCTTCACTAGTAAATGTCATATGCTGACACAACATCAACATCCTTTCATATGCCAACGACACACAACTCATGTTAACCTTCTTGGACAAACACCCCCCTGACAGAAGGAACACTTTCATTTTCTGTATGACCAAGGTCGCTGCCTTATGAAGTCCAACTTTCTCATACTTAACACCAACCAGACAGAAGTCGTGATCTTCAGAAAAAACACCATTCCCCCCTGACTCCCAAGGTGGCCGGACAACCTTTGGACCCATACCCACCCCAATTGCCAATGCCAGGAACCTCTGAATCATCATTGACAAAAAGCTGGACATGTCCACACATGTCAACAGCATCACAGCTTCCTTCTTCCACACTCTGAGGATGCTGAGGAAAATCTTCAGATGGCTCCAAGTCAACACCAGATAAAACACTCACACACACTCTCATCACCAGCAGGCTGAACTACTGGAACAGAGTCTATGCCAGTATAACCAAGCAACTCACCAGATGCCTACAAACCATACAGAATGTGGCAGCGAGACTTATCCTCAACCTTCCACACAGGACTTACATAACACCACACTTCATAGAGCTCCACTGGCTCTCGATACACAGCACACTTAGTTCAAACTCCTCAGCTGCACATTCAAAACACTACACAACACAGGCCCAGACTACCTGAACAATCGCATCTCCTTACATCAGCCAGCCAGATACCTCTACTCAGCCAGACTCCACCTTGCACACACCCCACGCATACACAGGAATAGAGCCGGAGGTCTAGCCTTCTCAGACACCCATCCTAAAGTGTGGAATGACTTCCCTCTACAGAGCCTCCTCCTCCCTGTTTGAGTTCCATAAGAAGTAGCAAACTGTGCTCTTTTTGTAATCCCCCCACCAAGACTTCGGGACAACGTCTCTACACCTGCTCAACACCAACATACCCTTTTCAGTGATAGTGTGCTTAACATATATCAATAACATAATATTTGTGACAGTGCTGTGCAATAGACGAATGCAAAATGCACACTCTCGAAGCCTGTTTGTCCAGCAACCTGAAGAATACAAAGTTATATATTAACTCCGTGATATCTAGCTACAAGTCCCTTATGATAAAATGTGGTAGATAACATCTAAGCGGTTGTTACTATGGTGTTATCATTTTTTTTAACTAAGATGCTAAAATATTATCAAAAGTATAAGCACAACCTTTGAATGTCTTGCTTTTAGATTTGTTTTGTTGGTTCGGCCCAAATTTATGCAAAGCAACCACGATCCAATATTCTCCTAAGAGCAATTAATATGATACAACAAAAAAATTTATGGAAAAACTTATTTAAAGAAGAAAAACAATGTGGAAGTCTAAGCTATCCAAGAAAGTGCCTATTTTGAGGACGCAGGGCCCTCACCCACCAATGGTGGCATGCTTCATCATAAGGTTGGCTCCTGATTCAGAAATCAGCAGCATGCTTGTCTGAATGGGTTCCTGTTGGAAGGATCGCTTCTGGAGATCTATGTTTTTCTCTTACATCCAATCTTGGTAACTACTGCAGACTGGTTACATTTGACAGTGTTTATTGTCAAATGTGACTATAATATGTGTTCACTTATCACATTGTACATCTTACATGTTACAAACAATATTCATTTCATGCAGGGTATGAAGAGAGTTAGAGATCCAAAGGTCCTAAGGAAGGGTACTGACCAGTATATGGTTTGAGAGTGCAACTGAAATATGTTGACCAAGAGATTTCAAGATTGATTTCACTCCTAAACATCCACATTTTGTTTTCAGCATTTAATCTTACTGGGTGCAACTCTTTTGACTAGGTTCTGTATAAATTCCATATACATACACACACATAATAACATCATTTGACT
Source organism: Triturus cristatus (assembly GCF_964204655.1). Taxonomy (NCBI): domain Eukaryota; kingdom Metazoa; phylum Chordata; class Amphibia; order Caudata; family Salamandridae; genus Triturus; species Triturus cristatus. Next base: position 623,773,489 of record NC_140585.1, read on the forward strand.
ACAAGGTAATTATAGTTATACATGAGTTCTGATCCCCTGTTCTTCAGGGTAGACATTTCTAGGGAACAATAAGCTCCTCCACAAGGAGCCCATTGGGTCATGAAATTACCTGTAGCAGACCTTTTTAAGCTTTTCTTACTCCCATTTTTGGTATATCATGAATATGATATACATAGAGAAACAAATGCATCTACCATATTTGCAGTCAAAAGGAAAAGTATCTGCCAAGTTAAATGCAATTAGGTCTTCCACGAAATGTCATATTTAAATCTATATCAAATGAAAACACTCTATCTAGTCTATGACATCCAACGCTACATTCATATTGAAGTATTTACAGTCAGAATACAAATTTTCCAGAGGCAATAGAAAGCTACTCCTACTTTCTCATGTTACTGTCCTGGGATGGAAACATCTGAAACATATCTAACTTGTAATTCACTTATTCAGTAAGATTACATTTGTTTTAGAGAAAGCTGCATTTTAAAGGGGGCAGTGCATTCAAGTGAAGCGGCTGCTTCAAAGCCACTCCATGTCTCATTGTGTAGTTGGTAACCTGCCTGCACTTTGAGGAGGGATTAGAGATCCCTTCTACAGGAGGGTGCTGTGAGTGACTGCACCTGCCTGCAAGGTGATGTCTGGAGGGATCATGCAAACCCATTTCCTTCCTCCAGAGTACTGCCATTAGAGGGCCATTGACAATGCACCACCTTTTTGTGGCACACTTTTATTGTGCCTCCAGACAGGTTATTTGCCTTTGCCCCATGTCCATGGTATGACGTGTGCGCAGTGGCAAAGAGATTCCCTCATTTGCATGGAGCCACACCCCCACTCAGCTGAACAAATGCCCTCTTGAGGTAGTACTGGCACTGCATGCTATCAGCATTACAGAAGGGACTGCACAAGAATCTGAGGCCTCTTCTGTAATACCAAAGTGGACGCACATGCCTGTTGCCCCCTTGGGGCATTTTCTGATATATGACCCCTGGTCACTATGCAACAGGTGTATTCTACATTGAGATGAGTTACCATAGAAATTTGAGAAAATTATAGAACTCATTTCATTCAAGCAAAAACATATCTCACATCATGTCTAAAGGTAGTTCTGGGCCCCTTGAAGGGCTCAATAAAATCTCTTGTGTAGTAGTTTTGTGATGGATATGTTCATGCTCAAGAAATCCCTGTAAGGGAAGAGTACCGGCGGTGAAGACATTTGTAGATCAATAAATTGTTCTGAGCTAGAACAGGTGCTGCCAAAGGCTACCAGTTGGTCCTTTATTGTTTATTTATCTCACATTCTTAAAACACAAGGGGCATCCAAGCAGTGAATAATAAAATGCATAGAGTGCAAACAGAAGTATCCCAGTACACTTGACTAACATGGAGCAATACTTTTTAAAGCAGGCAAACAAAAAGGGCGGAAAGGCAAACCATTAGGTTAAAAATGATAACTGAACTAAAATTGGGTTCTAAAAGCAAAAAAACTTAATAGTAAACATTTGTAAAAGAGGAGAAAATTAAGCACAAAAGTTTAGATGTTCTATTGTTAGGCTCTCCACAAAACCCTGCCAGAGACATGTGCTTATGCCATTATAAAATTCAGGAAGTTTCTGTGGGGTGTGAAGTTCACAGTGTGTACTGATCACAAACCCTACAAGAGGTATTTGTGGTAAAAAGGCATGGACTGTGTTTCCAGCAGAATTTGCAAATGTCTGTTAGCACTGCAGGACTATCAGTTTATGGTTTCCTATTTGCCAGGGGTCGATAATAAAGTGGCTGATTGCCTATCCAGATTGACGTCCAATTCATGGGATGGTGAGTACATGAGTAACTGGTTGAAAGATGATGATATCACGGTTTGCAGTGTTACAGGCGGTTGTGTGTCAGAGGAGGAGTGGAGTCAAGAAGTGGAAAAGGATAAGGTGGTGAAAGACATGATCAGGAACGTTATGTATGGTGATGGTGCTTGGAAGAAATTGGAGAAGTTTTCTGGGTTTGTTAAGGTTTATGAGAAATTGTCTGTCAACAATGGTGTCCTGATGAGAGATGGGAGATTGGTTCCCCTGTTGGGTATCAGAGAACGGTTGATAAATCTAGCTCCTGAGGTTCATCAAGGTATCTGTAAGGCCAAATAGCATCTCAGATGTGTGTATTGGTGGCCTGGGATAAATATCTCTATTGAAAGGATAGTACGTAACTGTTTTGATTGCAGGTTAAGTGATAAGAATTTGAAAGTAAGGACTGCTTCCATGATTTGCAGGGAACTTCCTGCTGAAGTTTGGGAGGAAATTGCTCTGGATATTGTTGGACCCATAAATATGGGCAGTACTTCCAGGTATGTGTTGGTTGCCATGCTTTCCTGATGGCCTGAGATAGTAGTGACAAATGACGTTAACACCGCGTTTGTCATCAAGTTTTTATCTGAGGTGTATGCCAGAGAAGGGAACCCCAGATCCAGATCCATCTTGATGGATAATGGAGTGCAATTTACCTTGAGCGAGATGTTGGAATTTCTGTGTAGTGGAGGCATCACTCACAAAAGATGTGCGCTTTACCACCCTGAAACCAATGGTATGATTGAGAGGTTCAATAGAACTTTGAAAGAAACTATGCAAATTGCTAAGTGTAGTGGGGAAGACTGGATCCGAGCTATCAAAAGAAGAGTTGAGGAGTATGGTTTCACTCCTAACTCGACCACTGGGTTGAGTCTGTCTGTGTTACTTGAAAAATGTAGGCCTTATACTTTGGTGGAACCTCCGTGGGTGAGATGCTATAGTAAGGATGATATGTTGAAGAAGACACATGAGAGAGAGTTGCATATTTAGAACGAGAGGAAAAGATTGTACGACGGTCGCCATGCTGTGAAGCCTTTTCTGGTGAAGGTTGGTGATTTGGTCAAAGTCAAATTACCAGACAAAATTCGGAGTACTTCTCAGTTCAGCAGAACATTTGTTGTGACTAAAGTATTTTGTGTTGCAGCCAAGTTAGAAGATGGTAGCATTTGGAATTTCAACCGTTTGGTAATAGTAAAAAGTGAGTAGTGTTGTTTCTGGATGCTTTAATATGGGGGGGAGATGTGTGATATGCTGCGCGTCACTTTTCCCTTGATCTATTTTATTATTATGTACCTCTTTATCCTTTGTCTCTTTCTACTGTATTCTCTGCTTCTGCAGAGAATTCTATGTGGAATGTATATAGTTGAATTAGAAGCATCATCCATGTCTGCCAATGTACCTTATAGGCCGAAGGCACCGTGAGATTCCAACATAACGCCTACACTCCTCAGACTATGGAGATATGGTACGGACAGCTTGGGTGTTCAATGGGGTTTGTGGCAAATGAAGACAAAAAAAATAGTTTGAAAATGTCACAACAAATTGTTGAATTTTCTTCTTGAATTGAACAGGTCCTGCACTTTTCACGGAATAGTGCAACTGACACATCAGAAGTTGTAATTTTCACAAAATGCACATATTTGTGGCCAAAAGCACAAATCTGTAACCCTTACTGAGATTAAAATGGTGGCAGCAAAATGAGGGACTGAATGTACATAACTCATCTGCATTAGCAAAGAAAATTTGAAGATCAGTTTAAAGCACTTTGAGGCAAAAGCATTACTTATCATCAGTGGCTTTTTAAGTCTGGTATTAGCTAAAACATCCTGACTTTACAAAATTTATAAATATAATATATTTGATTATGGGGTCGTGAGCTGGACCTCTTCATCCATGTTGTTTTGTTATTCAAATTGTTATTTTATTTATTTTTGAAGCTTGTAGAGCGCACAGCTACCCCCGACGGGGGTGTCCCGGTGCTAATACAGGCGGCAGATAAAATGGTAATCCGTCTACGGGCTGGAGAATAGCAAGCAAATCGCAGGGAGAGTGGTAGGGAGTTCCAGAGTTTAGCAGTAAATACCGCACAGGCTCTGCCTCCCATTCTTGCGCGTCGGAAACGGGGAGGCGCCAGAAGGTGGAGAAAGTTAGATCTGAGGACACGACTCCACTGGGAGTGCTTAAGTCGAGCTCTAAGATAGGCTGGGCCAGAACCCTGAAGCGCTCTGAAGGCCAGAACGAGAGACTTAAATTGAATCCATTTGGACATGGGAAGCCAGTGAAGCGTCTTTAAATGGGGTGTGATCGAATGACGATACGGGATATTGCAGATCAGCCTCGCTGCCGCGTTTTGCACGATCTGCAAGCATCTAACCAGGTAATCTGGTGCTCCCGCATAAAGACTATTTGCATAATCAAGATGAGAGGTAATCAGAGCGAGAATGATGGTGCGGCGGGACTCTACTGGAAGGAAAGGGAACATTTTGCGCAGCATATGTAACTTACCGAAGCAGACAGAGGAGACCTGACTAATTTGAGATTTGCAGGACAATTCATTATTGAACCGGAACCCAAGGTTCCTAGCCGAGTTCATAGGTTTAGGAGGGGGGCTCAGTACAGATGGCCACCAGAGTGAAGAAGGAGGGGGGCTTTTTTGATTAAAAAATAGGACCTCGGTTTTGTCTGAGTTGAGTTTTAATGTGTTCTGTGACATTCATGAGTAGATGTTACAAAAGCAGCGTCTAAAGTTGGCAAAAGCTGCCTCAAACTGACCATTAAAGGCAAACACCAGTTGGGTGTCGTCGGCGTAGGAGATCACCCATACCCCACAAAATTCAATCAGTGCCACCAGGGGAACAAGGTAGACATTGAAGAAAAGGGGGCTCAAGGCCGAGCCCTGGGGGACCCCACAATTCAAAGGTTTCACCTCGGAGACAAAGGGCTGGAGGAGTACTTGCTGAGTAAGGCCGCTCAGAAAGGAGCGAATCCAGGACAAGGGGATGCCCTGAATCCTAAGGTGGTAGAGTCTATCCAGCAGAATAGCGTGAGAGAATGTATCGAATGCTGCGGACAGGTCGAGAAGCACCAGCATGGCTGCTTTGCCCGAATCCACGTGTTCGTGAATGGTCTCAGAGACTTCAAGAAGCGCAGTTTCCGTGCTAAAGCCGGGTCTAAACACAGACTGGGAGTCATGGAAAAGACACTGTGACTCGAGAAAGCTGGAAAGTTGTTCCTGGACTAACTTTTCCAGCACTTTGGCAGGAGCCAGGAGCAAGGAGATGGGTCGATAATTTTTAAAAACCGACGGATCAGGATCTGGTTTCTTGAGGATAGGTATTAGTAAGGCCTGTTTCCAGCTTGAAGGGAAAGTGCCCGGGCAAAGGGAGGTATTCCAGATCTGGGTGAGCGGCGAGGTAATAAGGGGGGCTAAGGTATTGAATAACTTTGCCGGACAACGATCCTTGGGAGATCCAGATATGCAAGCAAGGAGTTTTTGAAAAGAGGTGTCAAGCGAAATAGGGTGAAAGGAGGTTAGTGAATTGCTTGCAACTGTCCCCAGGTCCGGGCCGGAGGGAGAAGGAGAGGAAGGAAACGTAGAATAGATATCCACGTTTTTATCGTAGAAGAAGCTAGATAGCCCGTTACAAAGATCCTGCGTAGGGGAGATGGCACTAGAGATGGCAGACGGATTAGTGAAGTCTTTTACTATTTTAAATAGTGTTTTAGAAGAATTGCCAGCGGTGTTGATTTTATTGATAAAAAATTCTCTCATTGCTGCCCGTTTAAGTTTATGAAACTTTTTTAAGGCAGTTTTGTAAATCTGCTTAGCCGTGGGATCATAATCAGATCTCCAGATGCGTTCCAATTTCTTACAGCAGCTTTTCTCGGCGAGCAGCACAGAGGTAAACCAGGGGGCAGACGGTTTTTGTCTAGTGGAATTGATAGGGTTAGGGGAAGCGACAGTGTCCAGAACCGAGGTAATCCAGTTATTAAAATTTGGCACATCTGCCTCAGGGTCACCACTGAGGTGGAGAGGCTGTGAAACGAGTGCAGGGGTCATGGAATTACTGGTGATTTTATACCATTTCCTACTGAGGTCCCGGGAAATGGCAGACTAAACTGGACGAGGGGGCAGCGGAATACTAAACGGAATTAGGAAATTGTCAGTCCAGGTGAGTGGTAGAGGAGGGGCAGTGACAAGATTGGGGTTATTGGTAAAAAGGAGGTCAAGCGTATGGCCGGCCCGGTGAGTGGGGCCGTATACCAGCCGGATCAGATTAAGGCCCTCCAAAGTCTCCAATAGCTGGCGAGCATTGGAGCAGTGGGTGTCAGCCACATGAATCGTAAAGTCTCCAAGATTCATGAAATGGGAGTGTTTGAGCGACAGTTCAGCGACTAAATTGTAAAGTTCTAATAGGTAGTGGGGCAGGGAGTTAGGGGGTCTGTATAGACAAGAATTAATGCCAAAGCAACTTGAGGTGCTATAGTGATGCTAAAGTACATGGCCCCTACAGGCCCATTAATCAGGAGTTGCCTATAGGAAATTTCCAAACTAGCGTGCAACCTCCTCTACGACCTTGTTGGCTGCCCTATTTATCCCAACAAAACGGAAGCCTTTAGGGACAGCCAAGGTGATGTCGGGGTTGGAAAGTTCCCTGACCCATGTTTCGGTCAGAAACATTAGATCCCATGAGTGGGCATCGAGGGAGAGCCAGATATCATCAAAGTGGCAGGGGAGCGATCGGCAATTAAGTAGGCAGGCATTAACAAGGGAGGCTGGGTTAAAGTTCTCAGTAAGAAGGCCGGAGGAGGAAGGGGAATAAGGAAGGGGTACCGAAGGGTTGATTTTAAAAGTGTATAGGCAGGAAGCACAGGTAAATTGCGAAGGGGATTTGGAGAAATCATATTTAGCTGGCGAGGCAGGTTAAGTAATTGAGCCCTGGACCACTGGACTGGGTCATTTGGCAGGCTGCCGGCAGCATGGCTAGCGCTGGCCACGGATCAGTCGCGGATGGGCGCAGACGGGCTTGCCCTAGGCGTGCCTTTGGCGCACCAGCGGCGCCCCCGCTGCGCGCGTCCGCTGCGCGCGTCCGCTGTGCGACGGAAATGACATGCAGCTTTTGTAAGCAGCAGTGAGTAGCCTGCTAACTAACCTCCTCCTGCTCCGCCCCCTTCAGACCGAAACAGAATGTGCCTCAATGCCACCAGCATCCTCCCCGGCAAACGGGCAAGCCCGGGGTGGACCGGAGTGCGGAAAGCGAAAACATCCTGACTTTACAAAATTTACAAATATAATATATTTGATTATGGGGTCGTGAGCTGGACCTCTTCATCCATGTTGTTTTGTTATTCAAATTGTTCTTCCACCCACTCCAACATACAGCATTGGGCAGTGGGCCAGCCTATGTAAGATATTGACTAAGTTTACAGTGAGTGATTGCCTTCAAGTATTTTAAAAGGAGCATTTCCACACACAAAGCAGTCCCGTTCACTGCCATGGCATAATATGGCAATGTGTGCCTTCTGAGACCAAAACATATTTTTGCTTTTAGACAGTTATTTATTTTTAGTATTACTAATATAGGCATGAGCCCAGCACTTTTTGTTTAATTATTTGTATTTGTTTTTTCAATTATTTTATTTGTATTTTGTAAACATGAAGTTTTACAAAAAGCCAGTGCACACATATTGGCTCTGCCAATGCTTCCTATAATTTTGGAAGCTTGTTGAGTAGGGTGGTGGAGTATTGTGCAAAGAGCAGGTAAGAAGTTCGGTGCTTTATGGTAATTAAGATAATGTTTGTCAAGGATAGGGGTCTATACAGGTTAACATATTGTGTGTTAGGGCTCATTTAAAATGCCTGGCTACAACGCTGACTTTCTGGATTCTCTATTCCTTGTATGAATAGCTATTGAACATTCGCTGGCACTTCCATGATTTTTACTCCATGTGCGTGAACATGATATACAGGTCGATATGGATTATGAACTGTAACACGCTATATTTACAGAGGCACGTTTGCAGATTTAAATCAAATGAACCTATACGTTCCTGCTGCTTTCCGATTTATTTTTGTTCATGGTAAACAATATGTACCCCTGCTGTTCAGGGTTCAGAAGGACAAATCAAGAAACCATATGGCGTCTGATCCCGAGGCAGTAAGAGAGTCGAGCTAGTGACTGAATGACCTAAAATATTTTCTTTTTTAATACATATTTCTTGCTTTTCTCTTTATATAGCTGACTTATTCGCTGAACGCAAGCATAGTGCCTACTATGTAGATTGAATGTACCCAGTAGGGTAGCCAGTGTGCCATAGGCTGTAGTACAAGGAAGGCAATGGCCCCCTTGGCAACTGTTTGAATTATAACAGGCAGCTGTAATCATGGTACAATGGGTCCCTCGAGCCTCGTGCCACTGCAGTCAGGGAAACTATGCCACTGCATGGACCAGCAATCAATGCATCAATTGAATCCAACTCTTTTTTTTATTTTATGTTGGAAATGTGCTCTTCCTGTAGGAGCACCCCAGATGTTTTTACCTTTATTACCTTATTTTAGCTGAAACCATTTTTGTTGCCCATAACACTTTACTCATGCTAATCAGTGGTAATATGCTCTCCCTTTATTACATATACAATTGGCATCCACCTAATTTAAATACTACTAGTGACCACAGCACTCATTGTGTCACCCACTAAAGTAGTACTTTTAGTCATGTCTACATGACTGCCACTGCAGCCTGTATGGCCGTTTTAAAACTGGCATTTTGACCTGGCAAAATAATGTTTTTATCAGTCCTAGACCTTCCTTTTTAATACTTATGAATCACCACTAAGGTAAGCAATAAATGCTCATAGGGAGGATGCATCATATTTAATAGTAGGAAATGTATATTTAATGTTTTACATTTGCTGGTAGTGAAAATAAATCAATATAATGTTTACTGTGGAAACGCTGGCCCCCATGGACTGACACTGGTTTACTTTATTACATTTAAGAAGAGCTACATTTAGTTTTGAAACAGCTAGAACAGTACTTGTTCCACTTTTTTAGGTGTAATTTAAAATGCTCTTTAATGGTGAAGTTGAATTTTAAATTAATATTTTGAAAATGACACTTTTAAAAAGTTAGCATTTCCCTGCCTTAGCCAAATGTGCCTTTCTGTTAGTGCCCAGGGTCACCTGACTGTTAATGATTCTCCTGTGGTGTGATGTGTATTCCAAACAGGCAGTGGACATAAGGGCCTTGGTTGTGGGAAAGGGTATCCCTCTCCTGAGCAGGATGGCCTGGGGGACTGTACCTAGGCCTGCGAGTAATTTGAATTATGTTGGAGTAATCAGAACAATTTTGTGTTACTCTTTACACTAAATTACAGACAATATTGTGACTATGCCCACTCCTGTAATTAAGAGAAATTTTGGGGGACAAGCAATCCTACAACATGAGCGTATTTAGAGAGTGCAAGCAGCTGCTCATGCTAATATTTATGTTCTGTCCATTTTGGACATGAAGGTGCATTATGTGCTAAGAAACCAATGCAAGATGCCGGGAGTAATTTAGAGGAAAATCCTACCGCAAGTGCACTGTTGGAGTTGGTCCTCTCTGGAAGGTCACCCCTGAACTTTCACCCCTCCTGTTTTTACTGAACATTTTGGGCCTAGAACTCTGTACACTTTAGCACTGTTAACCAGTGCTTGAGCTCACTCCCTAAAACATGGTAACATTGGCTTATGCCTGATTGACATATTTAATGTACTTATAAGTCCCTACTAAGGTTGTATATCATATACCCAGGGCTGGTAAAAAAAGAATGCTACTAGAGGGCACACCTCACTTACTGTGCCACCTGCTTAAGTAGTCCCTAAAAATATGTCTCAGGCCTACCATTGCAGCCTGAATGCAGTTGTTAACAGCCAATTCCACCAAAATAGCACTTTTGCCAAGCCTAAAACTCACTTTTGAATGAATATGTTATCATTAGAATAGACCCTTGTTAAAATGGGGGTCTCTAGTTGGCAGTGGTATACACCCTGTCCAAGTGGAGGCCCTTCCTTCTAGTCAGAGTGAGTAAAGTACATACCTAGGTTTGTCTGTGCTGTAGCTGTAGCTTGGTACAAAGCAGTAGGCTAAAATACAGAGACAATATGTAAAGCATTTGTATATAACCCACAGTAACACAGTGAAAACACGACAAATGGACATCACACCAGTTTTGAAAAAATAAACTTTCTTTATCTAAACCAAACAAGACCAAAATTACAAAACAACATACACAACTCTAAATATGTTTTTTTAAAGGTAAAAACAGTCCTATCCATGAAGAACTGCGGATGCGTCTCTTTTGGTGAAAAGTACCTTGGGTGCGTCAAAACTCACGAGCAAAACAGGCACAGGGAAGGTGATGCGTCAGTTCCTTATGCACAGGGAAGATGATGCGTTGGTTCCTTGCTCCGGGGAAGATGATTTGTCGGTTCTTACTGCCACACAGGGGAGGTGATGCGTTGGTTCCTTACTGTGCAGGGGGATGATGCATCGGTTTCTTATTACAGTCCCAGTGTTAATGCAGATTTGGTGCACAAGTGTGGTGCATGAGAAAATCCAGCCACTGCATCAATTTATGCAGCTGCAGACGGTTAATGCGTCGATTTTTCCAGGCGCACAGCTGGGCCTGCGTCACAGTCAGGGCAGTGGTCTCAGACTTTGGAGACCGGTGCGCTGAACTCGAGCGGCGGTTCTTCAGGTTGCGGGCAGGTGCTGCATCCATTTCTTTGATCGCACAGTGGCGGTGCATGGAAATCTCTTTTGCACGGCAGTGCGGTGTTGGAAGAACAGGCACTGGAAAAGCGGTGAGCGGATTTTCACCAACAGAAGCAGCAAGACAACCTCGAAGGGCCCTTTGACTGAGTTTGGGACCACAAGGCAGGTTAGACCTCCCAGCAGCGGAGTTCAGGAATGCTGCAGGTGAAGTCTTTGTGTCCCTGAGACTTCAGTCCTGGACCCTTGGAAGTGTTGCTAAAGGTACTCAGATAGCCCAAATCAAGAACATGGAACTTGGAAAATGTTCTTTCAAAGAGTGCTCTGAAAACCGAGAGGAGACCTGGACTGACATGCTTGCAATCTGACCAAGGTGCATTGCCAATCGGCCTGACTATGCCGCAGCTCCTGCTACGTTATTCTGCACAGCAGTAAATCCTGTTCAGTGGCTCCTCACAGAAGGTGTATCCAGCATTGTGGAGTCCTTACTGGCTACATCTGCAACTTCATCTGGCTGGAAATTTTCAAATCTCATAAAAGAGACTAAGTCTGAACATAGAAATCTTCACCGCAACCTCGTCCAGTGGCTCACCGGTTATTCCTCCTCTTGGACACCGCCAGCTGCTTTGGCCCATTGAACTTTAACTTCTCAGATATTTTTTTCTCAAACTTTCTTCTCCAAAGGGTAGTGGAGACCAGCGCCAATCCACTTGTTTAAACTTTGCCCCGGTCTTGCATAACTAGATATCTTTGGCTGGCGCTTTGATCTATTAGACGCTATTGTTCCCTTAAAAATTTAAAAATCCATGACGCCAGTTCTATTGATTGGAGTTTTGTCATTTTGGTGTCAACTAATGTACTGAAATGTATTCTATGTTTCTAAATTATTGTGGGGTGTTTCTTTTGTTGGGTCTTTACTTTACTGCTGTTTAATTGTTGCATAATTACTTTACACATTGCCTCTAAGTTAATCCTTACTGCTTTTGTGTCAAGCTACCATAGGGTTAAGCAAAGATTAATTTAGTGTCTTTCTGTGGTTAACTTTGAAAAGGATTAAGGCTGTTACCTGATAGGGTTTCAGCACGTCTCAACCAACCACCCAATTTCTCACATGCACCTTTACAGGCCACAAGTGACTGCCGACGCTGCTGTCATGTTCTGTTGCATTTTGTACTATTTCATTAGCGCAAAATACATCCTCATGCCCATTTTGGATGTGAGGGAGCATGTTTTTGCAGGGCAAATAGTGCTTAATGCAGAATTGGTCTTCTTGTGTAGTTCTGTGTAATCTCACCGAATTTGTTGGCAATTCTTTGTGATTATTCTATACAGAATTAGGTGAATTACACCCATCCCTAGTTGTACCCAACCCCTCCTTATCTTCAAAGGGTAACCTGAGGGCTGTACCCACCCCTTCCTGACTTCAGAAGATGATTACCCTGTGATTGGCAAATGCAGCTCACACCCAGGCCTACCTGCTTGTCTTTTGTTTGTCACTATCCAGGCTAGAGCCAATCCCATGGGAAAGAAAGGACCTGACCAGAACCGGTTTAGGATTAGATGAAAGAAGTGTCCTCACCACAGGCTGGTGCTGAGCTTTAAAGTAGCATTTCTAGAACATGAAAAAAGGCAAATGGAAGTACCAGCCTACTATATCTGCCCATGTTAAGTTAGAAATGCTTATGAGCACAGTTTTCTTTTTTCAGTCTTACTGACCTTTGGTCAACCTATTTTGTAATGTGAATAAGTGAAGAGTTCAATGATAAAATGTGCTGAAGCAACATAATCTAATACAAAAACATACTTTTCGGCCTTCCTGTGGAGATTTTTTTGTAGAGAACAATAGTGTATTCAATAATGTAGGTACATTTTCCTTAAATGTTTCTTCATGATTAAGATTTGTAAGTTAGAATATGTGAGAAGGAGATATTTTCATTTGTGGAATGACAGACCTAAGCGTGAAATACTTTGTTTTGTAGAAAATAAGCCAGTGGGAACAAAACAATGACTCGTACAATGTTGTTAGTAATGTTACACATGACAGTTAATATTTGTAAGTCTTTTATATCAAAATGGCGTAGACGGTGGAAGATTTCCAATCCCATAAAGACATCATGATTCGATTGGCCAAAAGGACGGTCAGTTGCAACATTTTGATTTAGTTGTAAGTATCGAAATGTTATGATAGTGCGCGCTCCTAAACTAGAGTAGATCTTTTCCTTCACACAGCCACCCAGACACTCTCCGAGCAGACTTCCCAAAGCTTCTTGCTGACCTATGAGCTGAGACTTATTCATTTCCCTTGCCAGAATCTATGCTATATTTCTGAGACTTCACTGAATTTCCCTGAACTTCTCTTCATGAGAAGTGCTATTTGTAATGCTTAAACCTTATGCTTTCACCTCTCGATCTAGAACTCTATATGGGTTCTAAAAGATGCCTTTCCCTAAACTTATAGAGTTGGAATAAGGATATACTTTTAAGGAATGCACTTTTATGCATTTGGTCTATATTGTATTATGGATGAATTAATTAAATAGTGATAATAAATAAAGAAAAACTTACAAAAAACTTTACTAAAAACCCTTTAAACTCATACCAAAATCTCATCATTGACTCCCAACCACTGTTCGCTTTAAGGTGCGCATACGTGCGCACCTCTCTTACAGTGAGCGGGCACTGCCATGTGTGGAGCACGCACACACACAGGACATCCCGCGAGAGAGTTGCGCCGCTGCTTTAAAAGAGCAAGCGCCACGAAAAACTGTCACTTCCTGGATGCAGTGTTACATCGGGAGTGCAGGTAAGGCTTGTGGGCTTGGGGCTGTTGGCACTTGCTGGTGCGGGGTAGATTGTGGGCTTTTGTTTAAGTATTCATGTTAATCGCAGCCCCTTCACGAGCTGTGATTAACATGAATACTAAACAAAAGCCCACAATCTTCCCCGCACCGCTCTTTACTAACTAAAGACTACAGTAAGTTTAAAAACACAGCATGTACTTTCTGAAAGTACACGCTGTGTTTTTAAACTTACTGTGCTCTTTAGTTAGTAAAGCACGGTGCGGGGGCAGATTATGGGCTTTTGTTTAAGTATTCATGTTAATCACAGCTTGTGAAGGGGATACTTAAGCAAAGGCCCCCAATCTGCCCCTCACCACGCTTTTTTCCTACCTTTCCTCTTTCTCTATAGTACTCCTTTATTCAAGTGTGTTTCAATCCTACCTCCCCCAGCCCTCTCTTTTCTCATTGCCTCTTTTTCACCCTGCCATTTAAAGCACTGGCATCCAGTGATGTTTGTCAAATGCAGACAGGGTGAAAAAGAGGCAATGAGAAAAGAGGGGGGTGTGGGATGTAGGATTGAAACATGCTTGATTAAAGGAGTACTATAGAGAAAGAGGAAAGGTATAAAGACCCCCCGAAAAGTCCACCAGAAATACATACACAAATCTGTTTATTTATGTGTGCAGGGGGGCAGAGCCCAGCATACAATGGGTTATTTGTGTGTGATGGCTGGGCTCACCACGGTCTGTATAAAATAGAACCAGTGAGTCTGGGGCTTTAATTGGAGAGTACCGGCACTTCTCAGAAACAAGCAGGTACTCTGTTACAGAGTACCTGCACTTTTATTTTTCCATTTCAAGCACTGTTGGATCGGATGGCAATTACCGAGCCCCCAGACTCACGGTTCTATTTTATACAAACTGTGGTGAGCCAAGACATCACACACAAATAACCCCTTGTATGCTGGGCTCTGCCCCACCTGCACACATAAATAAACAGATTTGTATCTGTATTTCTGGCTGCTAAAAATGTCAAAATGGTACAAAAACTGACATTTTTAAGGTTGTGGCCAAGGCACACATTTCAAAATAACAACAATGAAGGTGTAGCAAGCAGCAAACAATTTGGGAAAGGGTAATCTATGCTGCAAGGATCACATGTCACCAATTTGTTAGGGGTCCACCTATAATTACCAAGACTGAGTTATTAATATGTAAAGGCCCATAATGCCAACAGTACAAACAGATCAATAAAAACAGTACAACACCCATGCACCCAAGACTGCCTCAATCACCTCAAGGAAGTTGTGTGTTGGCTGATTAGCATGATTTATTTTAAGCAAACCTTATCATGCTAGTAAATGATAGGTACAGCAGACTTTATCACTTAAAATTAAACAGAATGTATGTTGTTCTGTCTAAATTGCAACTTTCAGTAGAGTATTAAATGTCTTATTTGGGCTAGCCAAGGGTAGAAGTGGCTCACAGTGGCTTTCTCAATGGATGCTCTAGCACTGTCTCTGTTACGTTAAGTAAGTTAAGTTAATCTGGTTTGTAAAGTGTGCAGATACTCAGCACTGTGTCCCGGCGCTTAGGCAGTGGACATTCGACTGGGCACCAGATTGCCCATAAAAAGAGCCAGTTCTTAAGCTTCCTCTTGAAGATGTCCAGGTTGTCTACTAAGTGAAGGTCAACTGGAAGTTTGTTCCAGTTGAGGGGAGCCAATTTAGAAAAAGATCTCTCGCCTATTCTAAGGCGGTTGATGCAGGGCACTCTTGCAAAGCGCACAGACGAAGAGTGCAGGGTGCGTGCTGGAATATATTTGCTGATCCTCTCTCTGTGATAGACCGTGTCCGTGTCATGCATGGCCTTATGCATTGGGACAATAGCCTTGAAGGCAACCCTCTTTTTTATGGGGAGCCAGTGGAGTCTGATCGGGCATCAGCCATGTTGCTCAGGTCTCAACATTTGGGAAAACCATATAGAATAGAAGTAAATAGGGAGGGCGTAGAAACAAGCCAGAGAGGGAGCTGAGACACAGCGGAGAGACAAGGTGAACTATGCCCAATGTCGGGCTGGGTAGGTGATGGTCAAGGGGGTGAATCGGGGCCAATCTCCTAACAACTCCACCAGGCATCAGCTATGTTGCTCAGGACTCAGTGGTGGGGAAAAACAAGAATAATCAATTTTGAGTAGGTATATTAGCTACAGTTGCATAGTCAAACATAAAATACCAAGTCCCCGATAGAGGATAGAGGAGAGGCAACCCTGCTGGAACTCCACGCTCAGGGAAACATCCCCACTGTATGACGATGCTGCTGAGATCCACGTGTAGGCGGAGATGGCGATGCTTGGTGTAGTCCAGCTCAGTATCGGAGAAGGAACTGGGGTTTGTCATAGTGGCTGCCGGAGAAACGAAGGCAGCGGAAGCCGCCATTTTAACGTCAGGCACATCAGGACCGGGCCTATGTAGATCCCTGTGTAGGTGTAGATGAGGTCTCCATCACGATGAGGCCCTGCTCGTGAGAGACCACAGATGGCCCAAATGCCAAGCTGGTGTCGAGAAGCCTGGGATAGAAGTAGTGGGACTCCATCTTTCACTGGAGGACAAGGACGAAATCACGGAGAGCTGCAGGAAGGTGAACAGCAACTCCCGTGTGCCCTCCACTGAGTAGTTCTTGCCAAGAGTAGAGAAAGCTAAGCTGTATTGTGCATAGCTCACAGACACCTTTAGAGTAGCTCACAGCCTTGTGTTCATTTTAAAAAAAAGCACAAGGTCATATTTGCCTTTTAAAGTTAAGGTACGGCTGTGCTTATTTTACACTATTATCATCAGGCTGCAGATAGCAGGGCCTGATAACAAGCAGTTCTCAGACAGATTTATGACCCAGGCTGCAGCTGAGGCACAGAGGTGAACAAAGGAAGCACTGAGGTGTTTAAGTCTTAAATAAAAGTCCTTGTCAACTCAATATTGGAGCTGTGAACAAAATGATGTTTCTGACTGTTTTTAGATGGGAGAAAATTAAAATGAAAAGTTACCTTAATGGTGAACTCTTAATTAAAATTCTCTCCCATTTCAAAGTGTCACATTTACAAACAGCAGGCCGTTTGCTCCTAGTGGCCAGGAGACTCTGTGCCATAGTTATAACCACTGTTCCTTGTAAGGTTTTTACGCACCTCTGTCTTCCCGAGCACGCAGTGCTGTGTGTGAAGCGCACACACACACACAGCACATCCAGGGAGAGCGTTTGTGCGCTGAATTGCAGAAAATGCTCCTGCACTTGATGCCTTTCTTTTCTAACTAGAGCGTGGCTGTTGGGCTGATTGTGTGTCTTTTGAAAGTATTTATGTTAATCACAGCGCCCGTCAAGGGCTGCATTTAACATAAATACTTTCAAAAGGCAAACCATCAGCCCTGCATTTAGAAAAGAAATGCTGCAAGTTTTATATAGTGTTAACTCAACCCAAAAGTATTGGAGCGCTTTCCATGTTTTTTTTTTTTTTTGTTATTCATGGGGAGATTAATTGATTTGCCCTGAATCACAGGATGTAAAACTGAACCGATACTCAAAACCCATCTCCTAAGTCGGCACCTCGAGCATTAAGCCACAACCTCTACCACATGCTGAGACACAAATTCTGAATTGTAAACCAAAACTTTTATTAAGGTCCAATACTCCACCACCTGCTTGCCTTGAAAATAGGACCCCAGAAGTGACCCTAAGGGTCAGTTGGCTGAGCTCCTGTTTGAGCAACATGGTCACAAAAAGGATACAGAAGGCTTTCCTGCTTTCCAGCTGACCTGAACCAACTGGACCTGAGCTGTTCCTTTCTGCTAGTCTCTGAGGGAGTGAGTTCTCATCTCCAAGCACTCTTGTCAGTGCCCTGGACCCTTGCCTGGAGTCAGATCTGCACTTCTCACTACTTAGCTGTAGGTTTCATTGGATCCAATGCAGTGCAACACAGAGTCTTGCATCTCAGCAGCACGCAGCACCTGATCAGCAGCTTCACCAGATCTGACACAAAGCTTAGCTTTGCAGAACCACACAGCCCCTGATCTCGAGCTTCACCAGGTCCAGCGCAGAGTTCTGCAGAGCCATGCAGCTTCCGACAGTCTCTCCATATCCAATAAAAGTCCACACAGAGTCCCTTATGGTCATGCCTCACCATCATTGCATCAAATTCAGAAAGTAAAACTTCCAGCATGATGAACATGCCCTGTATCTGGCCTGAATTCCAACATGAACTTGTGACTTTGTCCCGGTCCAGCACAATCAGATACCTGCAGTTGGCACTTGGCACCATTTGGGTGCAGTTTTTACCTGAAACTTTAAGAACTTAAAATTCTGGTTCTATTGTTTGGATTTTTGTCTTTTGTGTCTTTTTATTTATTGAAATATCCTGTACTGTGTTTCTTAGCTGGTTTTGCATTTCTCTTGTGCTGTAGTTTCACTTTATTACTGTTTGAGTACTGCATAAATACTTTACACAGTTCCGCTAGGTTAAGCCTGACTGCTTTTGTGCCATGTTACCAGATACTTAAGCACAGGCTTATTTAGTGATTTGTGGTTCACCCTGACAAGGATTGTGATTATTGATTGAGTTGGGTTCTCAGTCCTCCCAATGTCTTACAAGTTTATTATAATGATGAGGCCTGCAATATCTGTGGTGTACAGACCTTTTGCTCCCTACAATGTTGCTTGGGTCTATGTTTTGAGAAAGTGGTCCGACTATAAAAACGTATACACAGAAGGGCCCAGGCGCTAGCTGATTGCTGCATGATTTGAACTTACAAAATTGTTTATTTTTTGTTTCCATTTTATATTGCAAATTTTGTTGCTCCTGTTTGAAAACCTGTAGAGTGTTTTATGTGAAGGGCCTGTCATGTAGGCAGTAAATGAAAAACTTAAATCAATAATTAAATAAATAGATACATACATGGTGCTTATATTTTTTACCAATCTCTTGTTAGAATTTCAAGTTCTGGAAGTTTCTCAGCCTGCTCTCCCTCAGGAGGTGAGTAAAAGCACATCACGGAGTGGAGCTCTGCTGGTTCTCTACAGCGCTTAGAAGCAGCTGCTGCAACAAAATGCAATATTGAACCCCTACTCCATTTCGATCCGGCTTTTGAACGTGGTCCCTATAAAGATAATATTAACGTTTCTGCACACCTGCATTTGCACATCCAGCATCCGAGTGGAAGTGGAAGCTGACAGGAGCGGCCATGTATGGTTCTTTCTTGGGTGTTGCCCCTTTGGGCGTGCGGCAGCTGCCTGCGGCATTGCTTTCACTAGCAGAACTGCAGCCACGGCAGCTCTGTGTGAGGCCACAGCAAGCAATCTCTTACTGCTCGATTCGTTTTAGCATTGACAGATTTCCGGCAAGACATGATGAAGTTGTTCATTCAGCTGCCACGTTGGAGCTCATTTCTATCCCATTTCATCTGTATCTGTGGTGCCTCCGAATGGGTCAAGAGAACCTCTTTTATTTGTCTAATTTATCCCTTCTTCCTATGGCTGCATTCAACTAGTTTAGATATGTCACCTATAATAACAATGAAAAATTGCCCTGCGCCTCCCGCTCCACTCTTTTCATCAGCTTCTGAAGCTCCGTCCAACTACCAAAGGGAGTGGAGTTGCAAGCAGTAACAAATCTAATTTTATTCACTGAGTCTCAATCTCTGGCCCTAACAGCCATTTGTGTGAGCCTAAAAATGTCATCAATTGGGAATCACATGCCTAGTCAATTACTGATTTTAGGATGGAACAGGGAAAGGCCTTTAGAAACCAGTATAGATTGAGACATATTTAGCATTCTTGCACGGTGCCACTCTGTTCAATTCCCCTTCCCCCATCACAATCTGAATCTTGTAAATCCACTGATCCTTACATTAATCAATGTGTCACTGCTCTGGGAGGTGCACTGAATGGCAGCGGGTTTGATTTAGTGCAGGCAACATTCCAAAGCCTTTGTGCTTTGAAGGGTCGTTTTCAGGTGCAGTTGCTACGTCGAGCCGAGGCAGTACCTGGAGGCTGGAGGGTTCGTATATGTGTCCTTGATGTCACAGAACTGGCACTTTCGAGTGCTGTGAACTCTGCTGAACGCGAGACCTCTAGCCATCTGTCATCAGCAAATGTTCCTCCTGATAACGAGTGGGATAAACAGCCCGCCGTGTGACTACATCCGAGGTAAGCAGAGTGCTACTGAACGTTCAATGTGAATAGATCTGTAGTATATTAAATATTCGCCAAAATAATGTCCCAGTACATTTTTTTAAAATAAGATTTTACTTTATTCATTCGAAACGTACACATTTCTTACAATAATGATAGTGAAAAGTGATAGCAAATCTTTAAACCCTCCTACCTCATTATATAATTTGTTTAAAGTCACATTTGGAGTTCATTTTATGTAACGATAATTACTAACTGTATTTCACCTTAGAGAAGTTCCATTCCTATGCTAACAGTAAATCGATGCAAGATGGAGTTATAGCACACACTCCATAATCTTTGGTTTGCTGGCACTGCAGGAAGCAGACAAGCTCCATTTGCGAGGGTTTACTGACAAGGGGCGAAAAAGGGGTGGGCAGCTGTCATCTTTATAGGACTTTCCAGCTTAGTTTTTTCCAGGATAGGTAATCTGATTACTTTGCCTTATAGCTGTAAAAGGAAATCCAATGCATTTGCCGGTCAGAGGCAACGCTTTTCACTGAAGGGTACATAAGATGAATTCATAAGTGAGCTATAGTCTGTAGTGCATTTCAGTGGTATAGGTAAGGTAGGAGCGAGGCACGAGAAGATCCGAAAGGTGCAGTGACCTCATGGTCTAACACTTTCAATTATTGCCTCAAGGTCTTATATATTCAATTATGTGTGCATTGAAATATTTTGAATCTCTTCACGCTCCATTAGCCTAATCATAATGGAAGACAAGCTAGAAGATACTGTCAAGATTTTCCCTTCTACGAACTCGTTCCCATCAGACCAAATGGTATCCGTCTACTATAGCTAACCAGTGACAATCTAATTAGACCAGCCTTACCAACGTTAGCATACCATAAAGACAATAGTTGAGTATGGGACCTATCACATTGCAGTCCCTTCCTCATCTTGAGAAATGTTCAGCATAACTAAAGAGCTAAATGGAACATAAACAATAAAGATGGAGGATGGGATACTCTTCATGAACATGAACAACCAGCCTCAGAACACTTGATCTGTACCATTTGTGGCAAAGGCAAAGCAATTATGAGCAGCACATCTGTGGTTTCTCATGAAAACAGTTGTCTCTTCTGAGTGTGAGTGCATCAATACACCAAAACGGCAAGACTAAAATAGCTGCTTATTTCGCCAGATTATAAGGGGGGTAAAAACATATGCGCTTTGATAGACCTGACAGCCTTAGGGTGGTCTTCCCCCAAACCTTTTGCCTGCTTGCATCATATTTTTGTTGATTATTTGTGTTGGCCTTAGGACTCTGAGCACTTTACCACTGCTAATCAGTGCTAAAGAGCATGTGTTTGTCCCCTAAAACATGGTTTGATTGACTTATCCACAATTGGCAAAATTGATTTACATGTAAGTCCCTAGTATTTATTTATTTTACAGAGTTTTATATAGCACGAACTTGACTCAAAGGTATCGGGTATCAGAGCGCTTTACATAGCACCAGCTGCGATATTACTTGATTTGCTCAGAATCACAGGATGTTTAGCATCATTGCTGAGACTCGAACCCAGTTCCCCAGATTCAAGGTCAACCACCCTGGCCGTTAGGCCAACTCCTCTTCCCAAGGTTCTGTGCACTACATGTACCCAGGGCCTGTATATTATATGCTAATTTTGGGGCTGCAGCACGGCTTACGCCACCCACTCAAGTAGCCCTTAAACATGTCTCAGGCCTGCCACTGCAGAACCTGTGTGTGCAGTTTGCACTGCCATTACAACTAGGCATTTAAAACACCTTGTCATGACTTAAACTCCCCTTTTATTGCACCTAAGCCACCCCTAAGTTAGGCCCTAGTAGCCCGTAAGGCAGGGTACTATGTAATTCAAAGGTAGCACATGTACCGGTAGTGAAAAACTCCCCAACTAATTTTTCACTACTGAGAGGCCTACCCCTCACATAGGTTAACATTGCAGATTCTTTATTATATTAAATAAGCTGCAATATCTAAATGACAGGAGGTAGAGTTGTCATGTTCAATACCTCTGGAATGGTAACGGCAAATTCTCTCTAATGGTAAAGTTGGATTTGTAGTTACCATTCTGAAGATGGCACTTTTAGAAAGTTGAACATTTTCCTGCACTTAGCCATTTTGTGTCTGCTGTCTGTCTGTGGTCACTGGCTGGGCTGGGTGACAATTCACTTTGTGTATTTCCTCTAGAAGTCACACACAAAGGAAGGCTATGTGTGACTTCATTAATCTTCCTGGGAGGAAGGGAGAGATGAGCTGGGCACAGCCACACATTTTAACCTGAATAGGCTGTGCTCTGTCCACACACAAAGGACTGCAGACTCCTCTGTAGTGAGTCTGGAGACAGGGCAGGAAGTAAGGACCTGTGTGCACCTCCAACACCCTTTTTTGAAGTCACCCCCACTTCAATGGAACAACTGGGTATATGTAATGACCTCTGACCCCACCAACTCAGTAGACTTCTGGACCTCAAACCAACTTACCAAGAAAAATAACTGCTGTACTAAGGACTTCCAATCTGATGGACTGCTGCTCTGGAAGACTGTTGCCTTGCTGTGCTGTCCTGCTGCTTGCTGCTCTCTCAGTCTGGACCTTCATCACTTGACCCAGAGTGACTCCAAGGGCTCGCTGACTAGCTTCCTGTTCTTTAAAGACTCAGGGACATCAATTTCTTTCACCCTGCTCCTGTACTTGGTCCATTTGAAGTGTGTCCAGGTGCTTGCTCCAGTGTAGGGATGGGTGGTGAACTTCATTCTGCCTGCAGAGTTTGCAGAGTTTTGCCAACTCTACACTCCTCTTGGAGCACATAGTCCGACAAAAACGGCCGGCCGAGTGGACTTTACCGTGTGCTGCTGCTTTCCCCTGTCATTTAAATACAATGTCTGTTGAAATGCTTCTCCCTGGTTGTGGCTCTGTTGGGGGTGCCTGCCTTCTACTCCTCGTACGGATCCTGCCAACTCTTTCCCTGCCCCTGAGCCCAGACACAGTTACAGAGACATATTGTGGCGGGCGCGGTCTCCCTAGACCTGGCTCCAGGTTCCTTTACCCTATCGAAACAGCTCTAGCAGGTACCCAGGACCCAACACCCCCGCCAGCAGGTAAGAGAGAGATCCCTAGAATGAGGGAGGGAAGCAGCAGAGAGGCGCACTCCAGGTTCCGGCCTTGTCCAGCCTTTTAGCCACCCTGGGCCTCAGTTGGGGATGGGGTACAGCAGGCAGGGGGGCTGAGGAAGGGCAGAGAGGGGAGGTGGAGGAAGGTTGCCATTTGTCCAAGACGGGAATGGAGGTTCTTGGAAATCAAGCAGTGGGTACGATGAGGGGCTGGTAGGGAAAATCATAATGTTCCTAGTTTAGAGACACTAGCACTTCTATACACAGCCTCACCTCTCCTCACACATCCCTTGCCCTCATACTCATCAATGACTCATGAAAAGAAACAAAAAGTTTATGTGCATTCACATTTTCCGGGCAATCTAAGCTTTCCATATATTTAGGTGCATGCAATGTGTGCCTTTTTTACATTCACAAATAGGTGCAAATGGAGTCCGATTTGGGGGACATGTTCAGCTTTTGATTAACTAATGTCAGGACGCTGCCCTTTACACACTGGGGTTATTTTTTTAGGGGGAGTGGGGGATCATTTGGGTGAGGTTGCTTTGGGGGATGGGGGTGTCTGTAATGAACAGGCTCCATTTGTTACTCCTTCTCCATCAGTAATCATGAAATGTCTTACCAACATTCCGACACAAAATTTAACCCAGGGTTAAGTCACTGACAGAGGGAATGATGTGGTTTAGACAGCCTTGTAAAGGAAAGTGTAAACTTGTATGGTAGTCACTATATTCTCTTTGGAAGGTTTAAATTCTAAGCTGTCCTGCCAGGATTCCAATTGATGACCTGCAGTTCACGGCATATGCTTGCAGCGAGCAATTAACTCACTGCGCCAATTTTCCGGTATGTATATTTTTATTTTACTTTGATTTTAGCAGACTACGCTAGCCTCAGCTCTAGTCTTCCCAAGTCCCAACACTGACCCCACATTTGTACACACTGTGGAGAACTCATAAGACAGAGGATGGCGTAAGAAACTCAGGTGAACCAGTGACCTTTGGAGATTTCTAAATGATACTCCGAGTCCTTAGGATGTGGTGCATCCACAAAACTGTGAACATCCATGCAATAGCTTTGTACAAAATGTATAAGGCGTTAATTCTCTATTTATTATGTTTGTGAATCTGGCCACTGAAGAGAACTGGCTTCACAAGAATGTGTGTTAATCAATGGAAAAAAACATTCGTATATATCGCAAGCAGAGTGAACAAGAACGACGGTGTTGCCGGATGCCTCCTTATTCTATGTGAGCTGAGCATCCCCAGCAGTCCACTAGAGATTGGGTAACGTGCTGGGTCACGGTAGACTCTCAGAACACTGACCCTCTCCCCCAGCCCCCACCCACGTTTACAAGACTGGGCATGCATCACCGAGGACACAAGGTCAGATAAAAAAAAGTTGCTGGAAAGAAGTTTGCATCTAGGCTTTTCCCAATGGCTCAATGTGTGATCCTATGCACATCTGGAAACATATCCGTTCTCAGCTTCAATGACAGGTACAGCGCAGGTTCAATGTCATTATATAAAGCGCACATTCTCGGAGTTGAGAGTTACTTAAATCATGCCTTGACCTGCTGCTACCAGTAGTGAGAGCTGGATTCAGAATAAAGCGCTATAGCACGACAGGCGCTGCACAAGTTGAGGAGGGATTCATCCCAACTAGGGTGGGGTAGGTAGAGGAGGCACCAGATGAGGCGCTGTTTGGTTTACTTGGCAGGACAGCTTGTCTTTCGAGTAATGCTAGAGGGGACATAGAAGATCTTCATGTGCCCTAGGCCCTTGCTCGCTCATTTGCTACGTCATCCACACCTGATGCACTTCCTCATCTTTGGGACCAAATGCCTTTAGACACTGATGTGTGATGTTAGTGGTGCGTGTGGGGTGCTGTCACTGTGCCGGCTTTGTGGGAGGTTGCACCGAGGCAACGGCTTGGATATGATGCTGCTCACAGTGCTGTTTACTTATTTACTTGGACTGTGTGCGGCACCATTAACTAGGTGGGTGCTGACAGCAGGTTCAGGACTTGGTGCATGAGTGGCAGCAGTCAGTGTTCTCTCAACTGGCAATAATCACATCAAAACTTTTCATGCAGTTTGCTTACTCCAGTGAAACCAACGCATGCTGCGTGAGACAGAATCAAGGCATCGCCGCTATTGCAGGCACAGAACCAGCACATCGCACTTGAAACCAGTGTATTGCCATCTGAACCAATGCATCCGAACCACCGCATCGCCTCCACTGCAGGAGAGACAAATGATGCATTCCCTCAACTGCATGGAGAAACCCGGCGCATCGCACCCAGAACCAACACATCTTGGAACTGGCACTTCACCTTCGGAACCAGCACATCACCATTGATGCATGGGAAAATCAGTGCATCCCCTAGGCTTAGGGATCGACACCAATGCAACTCTCGGCTGCGCCTCACATCTCAAGTGTGCGACCAGGATTAAGGAACTTTTGCTCAGTGGGCCCTGCATGGGTACTGTATTTGGACTACGCTCTATCATGGTAGGCCTGAACTCTTGACTCGGTCCAGTGTGACCAGGTAACCCACATTGGCGCTTATTGCTTCTAAGCGTTATTTTCACTTTAGTTCTTAAAAAGTCATATCTTGACCTCTGCCTATTGGATTTTTTTTGTTTTTGTCTTCTTTTATTTATTTAATCATAATCTATTTTTCTAAACTGGCGTGGACTCCTTTTTGTTGTTTTCACTGTGTTGCTGTTTGGAGTGTTTCACAAATACTTTACACATTGCCTCTTAAGTTAAGCCTGCCTGCTCTGTGCCAAGCTACCAGACGTTGAACACAGGTTACATTATGGTGTGTCTTTGACTTGCCTGACTAGGATTGTGGTTCTTGTTTGGACAGGGTGCATACCTCTTCACACCAGAAACCCAGTTTCTAACAGGCGTCATTCTCAAAGGTGCCTCACCACAGGAGTGATTCATTAATTGCTGAAATGACCCCTAATAATAGAAAATTCTTCCTCCCTAGCATACGATAGAATGGAATTACAAGAGGCCCCAAATCCCGTAATCCGCAAAGAATCTGTAATAGAGACTAGTCACTCCTTACAAACGCCAGGCACCAGCACACAAAATATCTGTACCCATGCTTGACTCTAACTCTTCCACAAGGCAGAACATTGATGTAAAGTATATTTGTTACCATAACAAATCTGATACATTCCAACTGCAGGCCTGGTAAACATGCAACAACAATAATGTCAATATGTACCACCTCATGGCCCAAACAAATCATAAAACCACCCCAATGTCTCAGGAAATTAGAGGATGAACAAACCATTACAAATAGTGAAACTGAATTTGCTGGGGTACTGGTCATAGTTTGACTTATTTAGAAGCTTACATTAGAGTTCTTTGGTCTAACACAATGATGAGCTGTTGCTCATGAAAAAAAGTAAGGTCCTGTAAAGGAGAGATTGGAAAACAATAACAAATACAATTCAAATGCAGAAAAAAATCTGGTCTCACAAGATACTCCAGTCCAGCCATGTATGTGAGGGTACACTTAGATATGACATTAGAAAAACCACTGTTTACAAATGGACAGCCTGTAACGCCATCAGTCACCAAAATCTTAATACGAAAGAAATAATTTTTTCTTTAAAATTATGAATAATAAAGAGCAACTCATCATGAAACCAGACCTGAGACTAAATATAATATTATCCGATATTTAATTTAATTCAATTTAGGGCTTGGTTTCGAAAGGATAATCCACACACCAAAGAGTAGGTATCTTGGCCCTCAGTACAAGTTCATGATATATATTGGAAATCAAAATGTAAGACAAATCCCAGGTTAGGTGTTTGCCATGGTCACAGGGAAGAACCATGGGGTCTATTGAAAAACTCCATTTTGTAGTTTGTTTAGTAGTACTTCAATAGGTGCCACTTATGTAATACAAAATGCTATTCACATACCTATGTGTCGAGGTCTATGCCTCGACTGCTCCAATCTCTCCTCTCCTATCTTTTCTGTGCCAAGATCTCCACCTGGACTGTGGACCTTTCTACATATATAAGTATATGTTTTAGTAGTAACTGTGGAAGGGACAGAGGGGAATGACTGTAAATACTGAGTACTAAAGGGGTATGGAGCGGTTAAGGGAGGACTAAGGAGCGGGTTAGGCAAGGACATGCATCCATCCACAAAAGTTCATTGTAATTTCACAAATTGCCCTTCTATAGTTACTGCAGCAAACAAGGACACAAAACAGTCATAAATGTACTCTAGCTTAGACTTGGAATACGTCTTGCACCACTCATGGCCAACCACTGGTATTGCAACTCAATTCCATGGAAAATAATGGAGCAAGGGACTTAAAAGAACAAAAACATATGCAGTACTGTTAAAATAAATGTAATTATTTAAACTATTACAAAATGCAAATAAATGTCATTTAGTGTTAAAAGTGATGCTCAAATAAACATATTTATTATTTTATTTTTAAATATTTTTAATAATATTTTATAATTAACAAAATTAACATTATATTGATTTACATTTATAAGAACTCACTTACTTTAAATGAATTCACTTGTATTCATTTTTAGTAGATAATATAAAATATATTTTAATACTTTTATGGGGGATGTCTTTTAATTTTATCTTTGGAAACAAATTGTTTTTAATTCAGTATATTCTAATACTTATTTCTTATTCAACATTACATTATTACTGCTGTAACATTTTATAATATTTGCTCTACATTTAAACTAAATATATAAGGGTAATTTACATTAATATTTAACATAAATATATTTGTTATAATTTGTCAAAATATTTTTCATAACCTTTTAAATGTTCCCCATATACTTTAACATTCTGGAGATTACACCCTGATTGGTGAGATCACTGTCATGTGTGCAGAACATCAAATACAGTTGCAAAGTCACTGCATGTAGTACGCTTACGATCATATTTGATATTTTTAGTGACTATACCCCCTGTTTCAAAATGTGGGGATGTGTCATCCTACACTTTTGAGTAACTTTCCAGTCTTAAACGGTGACTCACTAAAAGTAGTAATGTTACTTGAAAGTGTAAGAGTAAATTTGTTTGTAGTGAATCTACACACACAGATTTACCTTTGTGAATATGCTTCCACACTTTTAAAAGTGCCCAAAATTGCAAAAGATTAGATTCCACCCCGAGAAATGCAGGGAGGGGATTCAAGTGATGTGCGGCTGCTCTTTGGCTCTTTGGCCTAAAGATTTCTGTTGATCTGAAGGGCCCATGAGCAGACATTTATTTGCAAACCTCAAAAGCCTAGTAGGGCAGTACCATCTGAGTATGGTATTCAAAAGGGTAGGATTTTATCCACACTCAGTGTGGGAGGGTATGCTCAGACGTGAGTCCCTTGCTCATTGCACCATCAGGATTCAGGCAAGCCGGGCCGACGAAGGCTGTGATGCCAGAAACCGGTCCCCGGAAGCTTGTTTCCTTCCCAGTATAAGAATTGGCTTGGTAGTTTGGTTTGCCCTGTTTCCATCATGCACTGGGACAGGTACAGACTAATTTGCATGTAGCCTGGTTCTGAGCTGGGATGGTGCAGTGAGCTAAAAAACGGTGATGGATTAAAACCATGATCTCTTGACTTGGTAAGAGTATTCTGCATCATTCAGAAACTCTGTCCATCACCACCCGCTTTTTCCCAAATCGATTCAAAAGGGTAGTGCCATGGAGATAAACTGTTTTATGTACTAAACCCATGGCTTTAAACAGGATATATTGTTTTACAGGGAGCCAGTGCAAGAAGGCACTAGTGCAAGGAAGACTCAAGGCAATCCTAGCTGCACAGTTCTAGATTAACTGCAACTGTTTGATTAGGAAGGCAGGAAGATCCAGATGCACAGAGGTCTTCAGGGCAAGCAGGAGCTACTTGGGCCAACCACCGAGCTCCTAGGGCCGACTTACTATTTGTCTTTAGAAACTTGTCCAAGTACCCCTTCAGCACTTTACTTCCATTAGTAACATGGTTCAAGCAGTTCAAAGTTTCTCATTGAGGAGGTAGATGCTGGGGGTGGGGAGTGAACACAGCTAACAAGGCAGAATATGTTCAGCAGCAGCAATAAATAATTGTCCAGTCAAATACATACTTTTATGAAAAATATATATTTATATACAAATACAAAGTGAAATACAACATTCATGACCCATTGACACAGTCCCCTGAGGTCAAGGCTCTAGTGTTCGATAGACATGTCCCTAAGACCCACTTCCCTCTTACAGTAGTGGTTTTTCCCCATTCACTATAAGAGACATTCAGATTATGTCCCACTAGCAGTCTGAGTATCAGGAGTCCCACTACAGCTCTTCCTAAGCCAAAAATGTTCCAGCATCCAAAGCGCTATGCAACAGAACAAGCTTCCTCAGTGACTTCTGGCCCTATGATTAGTCTTACCTGCTCCTGAAGGGGTCGTAAGACTGAAAACTACTGGGAGCATTGTTAAGGAGGGCTGCAGGTGTTACTGTTGGTGGGTAGCACTCGTAGCTCTGCAGGGGTAGCTGCTGGGTGTTTACAACTAGGCACTGCCAGCACAGTAAGGAGCGGTGGGGTGGGGCAGGGTGTCGCAGATGCGGGGAGGGAGTGAAATCAACAGATGACAGGATAGGTAAAGTAAAATAAATAAAACCACTTACCTTGCGCCCACCACATTGCTTTGTCATCGATGCGGCGAATGCAAGGTAAGTGGTTTTATTTGATTTTACCTATCCCGTCATCTGTCAACTTGCCCCCCAACCCACATCTCTTTCAGATGACAGGATAAGTAAAGTAAAATAAATGAAACCACTTACTTTGCGCCCACCGCATTGCTGCGTCGTCGATGTGGCGAATGCACGGTAAGTGGTTTTATTTGATTTTACCTATCCCGTCATCAGTCGACTTGCCCCCCACCCCACATCTCTTACAGATGACAGGATAGGTAAAGTAAAATAAATAAAACCACTTACCTTGCGCCCACCGCATCGCTGCGTCGTCGATTTGGCGAATGCAAGGTAAGGGGTTTTATTTGATTTTATCTATCCCGTCATCAGTCGACTTGCCCCCCACTGCACATCTCTTACATGTGCCGGCCACACCTTTTCACAACGCTTCCTCCAGTTAGATGGTAAGTTCCTCTTATCCTTCCCACAGGTTGGGTTGGTTGACTGGTCCTAAAGCAATCCTCAGTCAAGGCTAAGACCCGCACAGATCACCATGGAAGCCTCACCTCACAAGGAAGGCTTGAACCAGGCAATGGTTCTTGTCCTTTCCGGTGGCCCCATCTGGGAAACGGGGCCACTGACCTCACTCTGCTCTTGGGTGATGCCCTCATCGGCACAGCAGTAATTTCCTCTCAAGGTCAGGCCCCTCTGGCATACAGGGTCACCAACTTTACTCTACACACTGTGTACAGCCGGATTGGCATGGCAATAATCGTCACAATGGCTCCCCTCTGGCATATGGGGTCATCGACTTCACTACGCATGCGAGCTACTGCCCAATCGGTGCAGCAGTGATGCCCACCTAAGCTAACTTCAAAGTGTCCCCCTCTGGCATATGGTATTGCTGACTTGAACCTGCACAAGTTATAACCTGATCAGTAGAGCAGCTGTCTCCTCACACCCTGCTACAAGGATCCACACACCTGGATCTCTCACTGGACCTCGCTCCCTCTATTGTTCTCCTTCACAGGCCACACTGATCTTGGCAAGCAGACAGGCACTGGTGTTCCAGGCGCAGGTGCTCTTGGATTTCCCTGGGTGATGTGCTTTCACGCAGCTGGGAAACTGGCCAGCCTTAGCCCTAGCCCAAGTGTCAGGCAGAAGTCTTGTAGAGCTTCATCTCCCCGCAAAGTCTGACTAGCTGCTTGACAGTTGACAATTTTAGGGGCTTTCCTTCTTATAGCCCATTTCCAAACACCAAATGTGATTCATGATTTGAATCTGTGAAGCATATGATGGGGTTTGTTTCTTTTTGAGGTGCCCACTTCCCTGTCCCACCCTTCCCCCAGAAAGCAGTCTGTCACATCAGGAGTGATTTAAAATTTGATAGTCCCACAGCACATGCCATGGGAGTGATTAGAGGTTTACACCTGAACGTCAGCCACCATGATATGTGCATCAAAATGTTACCCCAGGGCCCCAGGCATGCTCTTTTTGATTCTCTTATCAGCCCCATTTGATATACCCAGGCCCCTTGCGAATAACCTCTTACTGAATCAAAGAACACCCTTTGAAGTGTACTGAAAAGCCTCCAGTGTGTGTCCCACCCAACTCTGAGGAATGCTGCAAACCACAAATCTGTCTGGGGGACCCTTCTACCTCCACATTCTCCTTCAGTCAACCCTGGATCTCTCAAAATGGAACCCAGAGTCTTCCATATATTGTACCGTTCACAAGCACAAATACACACCACATACATCTAACCACACGTTCACTGTATGCACGTGCATACCCACTTGCTGTAGGCCAACAGTGAGTTAAGTACACAGCAGTGGACAATTACATAGGTGAGCCTGTAGGCTGACTCCAGTGACAAAGATAAAAAGGCCTGGTCACTTCTACTGATCATTACTCTGTATGCTGCCACCACGGGCTCGTTCTACTTAACTCCTCGCAAAGGCCGTAGCCTTTCTGCACTATGAGAATAGTTTTTGGGGGCCCCTCCCAGTCCAACAAGATTGCAATCGTGAGACAGGAATATGTCATGGCCCTCACAGGCATGATCTGTGTTCACCCATGATAACAAAAATTAGCACCAGGGATCTGGATACCATTGCAACTGGGAAACTCAGGGCAGGGGTTCACATCAGTCATCATGCGAGGGACTTTATCAACCCAGCAGGCACATCTGCTCAGCCAAAGAGAGAGAGGTGTCAATTTTAATGCCTAGTGTTATTCACTGAATACACTGGAGGAAGCATAGGACCCAGCACATTAGGTTAGAATGATAACTCCCAGAAAGGAGATGGTATCAGAGGACAGAGACTCTCGTTTTCATTGCTGTTAAGTTTAAGATGGGTTGCATTCATCCAGAGGAAGATATTAAACAAAGACACTCATGAAGTTGGTTAGTGGGTGACCTGGCATCACCAGAAATTGGGACGGCAATCTAAATATATAAGCTCAAATCTTTAGAACAAGCTAGCTGTTATAGAGGACCACACAAATGTACAAACTTAATTGGCCGATTTGCAACACCCAAATTCATAGCTACACATATAATGCCAGAACCAAAGTCCTACACACAACTTGTTGCGACCTGTCTCCAAGTGTAGGTAACACAATTAATTTCAAACACATTGTCAATAGATATTGACTTCCCACCTATGTCTGTATTCTGTTCCTCACAAAAAGCTAATTGAAACCCATTGGACTACAAATACCCTTGATCCCACCCTTGGAAGATGAATCCAATTTGCAGCATTTCCAGTAGGAGCCTACAAATCATAGAAAAATTGGGATCACTAGAAATTCAGACTTTTAGTGACTGAGACATATGACCCAAGACTGTGTGTTAAATAAAAGGAATGTATATAAAAAAATGTGCACACAGCTATCTTGCTTAATTTTCAGTTGTATCCATTCTGATACACTTTCTCAAGCTCAGTACTTTTAGTTGAAATGCAGTTTCGTATAATTTACAGAACTACATTTATTTGCCTTTGCGATTACTCAGATCTGCCTCTTCTCCTAAAGAGCTTAGTCAGTGCCAATTGTCATCTGACAAAAAAACACTCATCTCCAATTCTTTAAAAAAAACCTAAGAGAACCGTCCTTCTATCCACATTTTGTAAAAGAAATGATAAGCACAAATAACTGTATACCTCTCTACCAATATATTATGAAGAGAGTGTATGCGAGTGCACATCAATAGTGCAAAATTAGTATTTTGATAGCGATAGGATTGAACTTGTAGGAGGTTTGTCATGAGTGAGAAGTACTTTAGGTACATATCTCAACATGTTGTGTCATAATTTACAACTTGATATTAAGGGCAGGGAGGAAAATTGCAGAAATACCGAAAATGTATGTGAAATTATTATGCATTATTACGTGAAATGCCGGCTTGAGCACTTTACACCATTATTTGCATTAATGTATCCTCGTGTCCATTTTCAGCAGAATGATGCATTACGCATTAAAAATGTGCAAAATTGTACATGACAAGAACAACAGAATTAGCATTAATCCAGTGCTACCACAAAAGGGTTTCTACTTAAAAGAAGTCTCAATCATGCGATGTGCTATTAGCATAATCTCAGAGGTTTCGTTTAACAATCATAACTCGAATGACGGAAATTATGCTGGTGTAAATAAATCTTTGCCAGGGCGTAATGCCAACCTGTTCACAGCAATAAATGGCAGGATTGTTATTTTTGATCTCATGAATGGAGATCGTTCTTTTACGTTTTATGTTGTATCCTGTACAATGTTTCAAAGTAGCTTGAATTTGCTGCTGTAAAATTCGTTGCTATAATAAAATACAAAAAATGAGCATGAAGTGAACAATAATCAAATAAGATATACTGGCTTTTGAAAGGGTTTCTAATCCCTACTTTATTTGCATTTTAGTTACTAGAATGAAACCATTTGCAGCCAAATCACCATAACACTGAGATGTCTGAACTAACAACCTACTTGTATAAACATTTCCTCTTTGAACTGATTTAATGTATTTGCAGATTTGTTGACCATTTTATTTCCCTCATGTTTTAGCTTCTCTCAGCAAATGCCCATTATTCATTCATCTGTGGCTGATTTTTTACACCCTTCAGTTTTACTCTTCTGGGAATGTTTCAGCGCCTCTTCACAGTGTTACAGAGTGACTTATTTGCCACTCAAGTTTGCTTTCAACTGGAGGATTATTGCTTGATGTTTCTCATTGCCTAACCGTTCCACTACCCGGCTGCCTTTCTTTTGTGAAACAATTCTCTATTAAAACAGAGAAGTCACATTAACACATTGTCAGATCAGTTTCAACTACTACATAACAAGCTTTCTGGAACTGACCAATTAAAAAAAACACACCGAACGTTCTTTCTTGAACTTCTTTGAAGATCACTTTTTTCTCTTTCTTAAACATGCCCGTGTGCGTTTGTGGCTTTGGGACTTAACACCTCTCTCAAATAGGCACTTGGTTGAAAGAAATGGACGTTACTTGCTAGAATTTGAAAGACCAAACTCCGTATGCAATGATCGAAATATGGTACTTTACCCTTTAAATAGAACAAAGAACAAGTGTCTGGTTGTGGATAATAGTAGCACGTCTGTCCAGTGTTTTGTGATTACAACTACTGACTTTGCTTGGCCCTATGTTATCTTTGTCTACATAGAAGAGATCTTAGGTCAGTGATAACCCCAAGACAGCACACTATTGGATTCTTCTCTATGGAATCGTTTCTGTAAAAAGGTTGGAAATTTACTAAGTTTATGGTCAATCACTAACATTTTTGTAATCAATAGAGGCCTCCACGAGTGCTCCTTGGAAGGTGTGATGATCATCATTTCACATAAAGGCCCTTTTGTGAGCTCTATGTGAGCCAATGAAAAGGAATTTCCATATACTTAAACATGACAGGTGTGTATTTAGGTTGTAAAAATATTTAGAGTATTGAAATATTGTCTTTTTTTCTCTACAGGGAGAACTCCTTTATTGTTGTGGTTTCTCCCTTCACAATTTCAGCCAAGTACAGATGTGCTCCTGCCCTTGAAAGGATTAACTCTTCAAACACATCGGGGGGGGGGGGGAATCTACTTAGGAAAAGTGTTTGTATATATTCTGAAACATGAAAGTTTGTGTGAGTTGACTACCTTTGAAGTACATATGCACCTTGGAATGCCGACTCTGCACCCTGCGAGCAGGTTGTTTCATAACTAATGTTGGTGTAATATCCTGTGTGAGATAATTGCTTTGTAAATTAAAATTAATGTTTAATGAAAACAAAATGTGAGTTTATACTTGTGAAATAAGCAAATAATACTGTAAGTTCAATATGGGTGCACACGTGGGTATTTGACTCGAACCCTAAGTTTCATCCATTTGTTTTTCATCCTTTTGTTTTATCCACAAGATTTCAGCTTCATTTAATAAACAGAGTTTGCGACCACATTTTAAAATACAAATACCTTCTTCAAGTGAAATATCTCAAATTTATCATGATCATTTTACTGCATACGTTTCCAACATATCGGAAGCTGTACTAGTTTCTGAGCTCCCTGTTTCTTTGGTCAGTTTGCAAATTAACCTATGCTATTTTTTGTTATGTGGCCTTGTACAGTACCAGGTTACAACAAGCTATGTTGCAGCACACACTATTGTTGGGTCAACCAAGTACTTAATGGGTGGAGGCTATTTGAAAGACAGTTGCAATTTGCACATTTTTTTCATGAAGTATGGTTGGCAAAGTGCACCAACATTGGCGCCAGACTACTGGAGTCAAAAGTGTCGCATGCTGATGAGTTGGCAAAGAAATGCATGCTAAGGACTTTCTGAGTTTTGGAGCTGAAGGAGATCGGATATGAAAAAACCTCCAGTGGAGAAGTTGGAGTTGTGTATGAGGGAAGTGATGATTTCACTTCTGTACATTTTATGATACAAATCTTAGGTAATTCTAGATGAGATGATGAGTCACTTGGAGAAATATTGTAATTGGCACCCAGGGAGGAAAACTGCTTGAGCATATATTTTAAACTGTTCATCCTATTGTTGGGAAATTATGTTGGTGAAGACAGAGCACAGACACAGCATATCTTGTGTGGAAATATTATTATAGTTTTTTTTATCCCAACAGAAGTGACTGCAACTCAAATGATCTGGTGGGATACTTGTGGGAGATTTCCAAGATGAACCACAATTTATTTTGGATAGCCTGTACTATCAAATATCTTTCTGCAGATCAGGCCGATCAGCTCGTCTTTTAGACCACATGTTATGCTGACTAATGCCAACTCTATGATGTATCAATCAAGTGCAATTTAACACCGCATAGAATGCCCAGCAATAGTGATACATTGGCTGTCAGAATCCGCTGGCCCAGATATTTACAAGGCTGTCCTGTTTACTGTAAATTATTCCATAAGAATTTGGCCTTACCATTAGAAGAGGAGGGTAGCACATTTAGCGAGGACACCCATAATGCAGCCATAATATCTACTGCTATATTTAATCATGCTGAAATGTTCATAATGATGGAGCAGAGACTTCATCTAACAAATGTAGTGACAAAAAGCAGTGATTATGACTACTTTACATAAATGATGTCAAACGTGTGTTCAAATACCATGTTATTGAAAATGGCATACAACAGTGATTCAGATACTGCATCACAAAAGCATGCAGATGAGAATATAGTTTGAGATATTTTGTACTTAAATTTGATAAATGTGGTTATTAAACAAGAACGAATGAGTTTGAGTTTTATACTTACGAATGTGATGTTAATAAGACTAAAGAGAATACATGTGTCATAAATTGATTTCCATGAGAAAAGTGCGAAATTATTAGTTCATGTTATAACGTGTGCACCGAAAATGACAGCAGAAAAGTAGGTGCCACATGGTTTTGTTTAGGTATTTTTTTTTAAACATTCTCTAAAATGCATATATATTTAAACCCTGGATAACATTCAAACGAAGAGATTAATAACTATTTTACTATATGTGAAACGTTGATATTTTCAAAAATATTAAGAGTACCTATACTTGTATGTATTAATTATGCTCAGAACTGAAATGTTTATTAATAATTTCAGAGGTTATATGTTGGTCTTCTTTTAAGGGATGATTCAGTATTTAACATGATGATTGTCGTATATTAGCTGCATTTCATGTAGGCCTCATATTTTACTTCCCTTCTTTCAGTGAAGTCATAGACTGAAAGTTTCAAAGCCCATGGGAAAACTCACTAGAATAGCAAAATGTATTTGAATCAATAACTGTTTCATTTGACATCCTTTGGGCAGAATGATATGATTGATACAAATTTGCAACATCCTAGACAGCTGCTTGGGAAAGTGGATTGTTGGACTCTGGTCTTATTTTTCTGAAATATTTCATTGTTCAACTTGTCCTACGCCTACATAACTTACGGAAACTGCGTAATCGATTTACTTAATTTTTCCTGATTTGTATCTTCTTACCTGCTACATCACCCTTGTCTTATGATTGTCCAATCAAAACCAAGTGGTCTGACATTTTTGGTGATGCAAGTGGGTGTCACACTGTAAAGTTATGGAGTATAATTGCTCAGATTTTGTAACCAGAGGGAGATCAGAGAGCTGCGAGAGTGTGAGTGTTAACGAGCGAAAGGGTGACGATGACGACTTGAACATCTGAAGACTTGTGTCTTAACACTGCGATTGATGCAGACCATGCAGTTTTGAACGTTTCGGCTGAAGGGTTTCACGTCACATTGCTGTGACTTTGCTGGAGCAGCGACAGACTGAGACAGATTGCTGTCTTCAATGAACTGCAACTAGTAACTTGGAACTTTGCTGAACTTTCCTGAGGGTTCGTATGAGGCCCGACTGATTCCTCTATTAACATATACTATATGAGACCATACCAGCCTCGGCAGAGGAAGGTTTCTCCTATTAACTTGAGAGGCCTGATATTACTCCATTAAATCACTTAATAATTTGATATTAGGGCTGTCTGCGATCTCATTTTTATGATCATGTTCTTGATTTACAAAATTAATAAACTTTACATTTTAAACTAAGTTCTGCTGATTCTGTCTCATCATTCTTTGTGGGTAAATCATTGAGTTTGAATTGAGTTTGAATTATTTACAAATGTTGTAGAGTATTATTGCCTGTGAGAAATTAGAGATAAAGATAGCAATTATCCTATTCCTGGCCCTCATTAGATGATTGTCATCCTATGAATATCCAGTCCCTATCAGCTCAGAGCAAGATCCACCAGAGGACCAAGTGAGAGTAATAGGTAGCAAGAGGTTTGAGAAAATGTCTATTAACAATTTATGTAAGATTACAATTGGGCCCAGCTGATGCTTCAACAATTGTAAACTGTCAATTTCCCACCAAATGCACCATGCCTTTCAAACTCTCTACCATTCCCTCACACTAAATCGTATTTTTACTAATAAAATATCAGAAAT
Source organism: Triturus cristatus (assembly GCF_964204655.1). Classification (NCBI taxonomy): domain Eukaryota; kingdom Metazoa; phylum Chordata; class Amphibia; order Caudata; family Salamandridae; genus Triturus; species Triturus cristatus. The sequence continues at coordinate 623,811,301 of NC_140585.1, forward strand.
AGTTGCTTCCTCATCATATAGTCATGTTTTCATACTCAGAATTCTAACCCATGTGTTGAGAATCACTTATCACATGAAGCACAGCAAGTGGTACCCCACATTAAATTCATTAGCCTTTTTGAACTTTCAGACAGTGCTTCAGCAACTTACTTTGTTTTACCACTATACAATCCCTGAATGATGAATCCTAAACTCACTGACACAAACTGTAAAAGCTTGTTTATTAAAAGTTTGACTGAGCCACACTATGTAAAAAATATGCCATATCCTGGCCCGACTTAGCCATGGCTGATAGTGACTCTATTTTCGAATGCATCATAGCTAGCCCCATTAAGTAGCTGATGGCCTAGCATACTTGCTTGATCACAAACTAGCAGAATTGTAAACAGTGGTCAAGTCTCTATATGCAAATGCAGGGTGGGCTACTGCAGATTGGGTATGCTTAAAAACCAAGCAGACATACTACAAATATCTCCTATATAAGACAGAAAAGAAATCCACCCATATCCTTCAAGCTATGGATAACGATGGTAAGTCCATAAAATGTTCATAGAACTTTGCAGCCACGACTCCACGGTACAAACAGTGGTTGGGTTTTTAGACCTTGCTGAAAACTTGCAAACTTGTTCCTAACTTGATGAAAATAGGCTTATCCATTGTTGAGGTTTGATACCTTGCTGGAGCTTTAGGATATGCTATGGCACCAAGATTTACTACCTTCACTCCTGCTTCTATGGAATAAGTGAATAGCCAGTTCCTTTGAAATCAGGCTCTCTTGTGAGCCATCTCAGGTTAACACTCTCAGGAAATGTTGGTCCTGGCATCCTTGGTGTGGTTCTTCCCCTAATGTTTTGCCTTCAGACCTCCAGTTTTGCTGTCTGTGGTTTTGCTGGCCTTAGGATTTTGTGGCCTTTCCACTGCTAACCTCTCCCTCAAACGTGGTGCGACTGGCTTGAGCCCAATTGGCATATTTTATTGACTTGTAAGTCCCTAGTAAAATGGCACTACTTGTGCCCAGGGCCTGTAAACTAAATGCTACTAGAGGGCCTGCAGCTCTGCTTGTGCCACCCACTTAAGTAGCACTTTAAACATGTCTTAAGCCTGCCATTGCAGCCTGTGAGTTCAGTTTAAACTGCCATTTCCTTTTTAATATGAATAAGTCACCCCTATGGTAGGCCGTGGACATCCCATAGGGCAGGGTACAATGTTTTTAAAAAGTAGGACATGTACTTTTACATTTTAGATGTCCTGGTAGTGAAAAACTCTAAATGTGTTTTCACTAACGCAAGGCGTACCTCTCCCATAAACTGGGCATAGTTGACAGTTGGGCTTTGTGTATTCCTCATAGACAGCCACACATCACTGGGAGTTTAGGTGTGCCTGGATGGGCCATTACTGTCAGAATGGAAAGTAGGAGCTTGGTAGAGCCCTAAGTACACCTGAATAGGCTATGTCCTTTCTTCACACAAAGGATTGCATACCCCCTGTTGTTAGTATGGAGCCAGAGCAGGAGGTGCAGGAAACCTGAGTACTTCCAAGGGCATCCTCTTAAAGTTTCTGATACTTCAAAGAAGGCACCAGGTATAAATATTTGAGTTCAAACAACAACTTTCATTACACTCCTGGACCTATGGATACTGCAGAAAAGGACTGCTGTGCTGCTTTGCTGCTGAAAGGTCTGCTGTCCTGGTTGCTGAGAAGGAAGATTGGACCTGCAGCCTTCATCCCAGGCTGCAGTGACTGTAAGGGTCAGCCAGCTGACCTCTTGTTCTGCAGAACAGGGATATAGCAAGCTCCAGAGTCTTCCTGCAACTGCCCAGCTGATCTTCTACCTGGACCTGCAACTGGACCTGCCTGAGCCCTGCTGGCCTCTGCTTGAGTGAGTTCTGATTCCTATGTTGTGCTTCTCAGGTCCTAGAACCTTGATGTGGCCTCAGTTGAGCTCCCCTGAAATTGGTGGACTCCTTACGAATGGGCCACTTAGTGCCAAGACCATACCAAATGCACTGCCAACTTCCAGCAAACCAACTTTTCGTGCTACAGCATCGACCTCCGCCGTGACCATCAATGCAATGCTCCAGCCATGATCAACCACAGGCAGGATCTTCACGCTACTTCAATGTCCATCCACAATGCTTTTCCTTTTCCCTGCAGCCCATGCCACTACAAATGGAACTCTTTGCACTGGATTGAGAAGGTAACTCCTCCAGCGGTACTAACTTGGTCCCTGTATCCAACCCACACTCCATCGCGGTCAGCCTGAACTTGTGACTTTCTTCCAGGCTCACATGATCAGATAGCCACGAGAGGCGCTTTGTGCCTATAGGTGCTCTTTTCACCTAAATCTTTAAAATTGTATATCCCCGGTTCTACTGATTAGATTTTTGTTGTTTTGTCATCAAAATATTTATTTAATTTTACTCTATTTTTCTAAATTGGTGTGGGATTTTTCATGTGTTGTATTTTCACTTTATTACTGTTTATGTGCTGCATAAATACTTTAAACATTGCCTTGGAGTTAAACCTAACTGCTGTGTGCCAACCTACCAGAGGGTTGAGCACAGGTTAATATGGAGTTTGCTTATGACTTTACCGTGACAAGGATTGTGGTTACTACTTGAGTAGGGTTTCACCCACCTCAAACAGTAACTCAATATCTTGCAGTATTAAGCTAGGCAAAATTGACCTCAAGGGTGAGATGCCACTTGCTCTCTGCCAGCTAGAACTGCCTGCTGAACATTGGGACAATGAGACTTCAATACAGGAGGCTTTTGACTACAGTGACCTACCTGAAGCAAAACCACTGCTTCTAGCATTCCTGCCCAAGTTCACCTGAGGACAGAAGGAGAGGGCTAGGATGATAAGGTAGGATGGTTTGCTATTTCACATCAATCATTAACCCATCCCTAACATATTCACTAAACCTCCCACAAACATCTACACATGCAAATAATCCAGAAGTCTAGGCCTAAAAATGGGTCTGAGACTAAAGTCACAGCCCTATGACAATTAATAGTAAAATGTATAATCTGATATTGGACAGCACCTTAAGAGGTGAGTAAAACACCTGCAGCCCAGTACATAAGAACTGAGATTACATGCATCTGGTGCCAAATGGTCAATTGGCTTTATTGTGGTACAAAACACTCCTGCAAACAAGTTAGAGACCAACCTGTAGCTGATAGAAACCTTAGAATTATGTATACTACAAGAGATCTTATAAACGTTATGTGCAGAGGTCTAAGTGGATGAGATCTACAGGGAATGACGTTCCTAGTTTTTTTTATTTTCCATGCAGTTTATTAATAAATAAATAAATAATAACAGTGTTCCACTCAGGATCACAGTTTCCATACTTCTTTTAATGCACTTCACCCGCGAGTTGTGTGGAAGGCAGGTTTTCTCTTCATGACTATAAAAAAGCACATTAATAATCAATAAGATAACATTCTATGTGATGGTTGTTTAATAATGTGTATGTTCACAATAATGTCAACGAAATCGAACTGCCTGTCCCAATGAGAATCCTTAACCAGTGTTTGGCTCTTTGACATTCAGAAGATTGAAGAAGGAGGATTGAATCAGAAAACATTTCTAATCAGAGCTATTATGTTTTATTAATCGGCATATAGGGCAGTTTACTGCAAAAAAAAGTTCAACCAGTATGCTATGAAAGGCAGTTTATGGAAACAGTATTCTATGGCAAATTTGTTTGTGTAAGTTTAGAGGCATAGACTGCAGCTGAGGTCAAACAATAATAAACCTATAGCATCACTATAATGAGAATATGTTAAACACAAATCAAGACCCCAATACAAAAAACACAATTGCCCATCAACACAACTAAACAAATCAATTTTATACAAAAATAAATCATACCAAAATCGAACTAACAATATGAAAAAATACAGCAAAATGCTTCAAATCAACACAACAGTGTAAACACATATCATCACAAAATAAGAAAACACCAGTAAATCACAATATACAGTACAACACAATAACACCGCAATGCAATTGTGCCAGGTTCTGATGCTGTAATATTTTTGAATTGTTGTGTTGTAGGTTGGAGGTGTTCCTTTTGTGATATGTGTCATTATGGTACTGTATTGAGTTGATTTGTGTCACCTTTTTACCTTGTGCTGTAGTTATGGTCATTACGTTGCATTGTGGTTTAATTGCTATTGTGTTTGTTTTGCTTCGTGCTGTAATGTCTGCATTGTGTTCTGTTATCCTGTATTACTTTCATATTGTTTTATCTTATTGTGCAGTTGTGTTGTTGTGTTTCATTTTGTTGAGGTATGGATATCTCTTTTGAGACTTTGACAGATTTTACTACGTTTCCAGCTAAGAGCAGCACATTCCATTAGTGATCCACTGAAAAACACCGATTCTACAGCACTATCACCATAACTTTACATCTTTACATGATCCCCACCTACCTGACACCATGCAGCAGCGACAGCCAACATCACTACCTACAGCAGCCTCCAAACTCGAACTAACTGACCTGTCCCTGACTATTCTGCCCACTAACATCAGAAAGGCTAGTTCTGCAGGCGTCTTCTTCAGTGTAGTAGCACAGCGCCCCAACTACCCCGCTTCATTTCATCCACGAGTCCGGCGTAGATCAGTGGGTGAGTACAGAGTCCAGGGGCCAAAGGTAAACTCATTTATAAGAGTGGTAGACACGTGAATTGAAAATTTGAAACTATCGGAATTCTCCAACTGTTCCAATACAACTAGTAATTTGTACTACTGAGCTGATTATTTTTGCTTTCATTCCTTTGCTGCACAACTGCACTCACTAAAGAGTAAATACATGATGTGACTCTGGTACAAGATGCCATTAACAGGGTCACTGCGGAGGGTAAATAGGTGTCTTCAGGCCGCCAGTAACACGTCAAGTTTCCCTGCGTACGCCCTGGGTCTACTGTTTTTTGTTTTGCCGCATTAGTCCCTTTCTTTCCCCTGTTTTAATTAATTCTACTTTATTGTGTTCAATTTTACTTGAATGTTTCCCAAATGCATCCTAGTGCGGATTCAAAGCCAGTTCTCAACATAGCGCAGCCGTGTGGAAAATGAGGAAGTGAACGCGCTGTTAATTCACAACAGTAAACTTTGAGATGAGCGCCTGCTCCTGGTGTATGAGCGGGTCGGGCTGGCTGTCACCTCCTCTTTATTTGCTTGCCTCCCCTAGGAGCCCGGGGAGATAACAGTTCAAAACATGATTAATTTTTGGAGGTCGATGCTCAGATAGCGTTGCTATCAACTCCTCTGACAATGTGCTGGGCTTTCTTTCTGTCTCGCGGATATTATTGTCTTGGTATTATCTGCTTTAGGTCAAAAACAGTGGATAAAGTTTTAGCATCCCGTGTTTATGTCCATTATCTCCCCGCGTCGGTTCAATGCCCACAGGGAAACATAAACACCAAGTCCACACTGTTATCCGTTCCTTTTTATCACTTAAACATCTTGATAGCTTTCTTCATGACTCTGCGAACTGCAAAGGTTTCATACTTGCAAATGCAGTGTAAAATATATATCTGAAGTTTCAGAAAATATGTAATCCTTGATTTGTTTTCTGATTGCAATGGAAGAAGTTCATCCACTCTTGATATTTGTATTAGCTGGCCCGGAGAGAAGGTCTTGCCCTGGAAAAAAAATATCTCGCGGGCATTTATCTTTCCTTCTCTTTCATGCTGTTTCACCAGTGTAAGAGGCCAGGTCACTTGAGTAACAGCGCCAAGCTACACTATTTTTAGGCTTAACTGGTTTAATCCAACACATACAATCGCGTACAACCTACAGATCGAATCACAATAAAAAGAATATAACCCTAGCACAACCTCCCTGCATTCCTTACCCCTGTTCCCTCTCAGGGAGCATAGAGTGACACTGTTGTAAGTCACATTACCCACCCGCCTACGTGTGTTGATATGTGAGATGTGAGAGGTTCTAGAGGATCAGGTGAAAACCTCTGAGGTATCAGAGGGATGTAAGTTCCCTAAACTCCCCCTTGAGAGGAACATCATAGTGTTGTGCGGTTTCCGCTTTCCAGTAGGAACTGTTAGTTTGTTGGACAACATAAACGTTGGATACTACATAAAGTTGGATGGTGCCAGACTGATTCAGTGCACCCCTCCGGATAGGTATCAGGATATGTTGGCCTAAAGACCTGCTAGCTCACAGTGCCACCCTAAGTACCCCTCAAACCTGGCAAATTAACAAATGGCTTGGGTAATCTGAGTACATGACAACCTTGACTCCGCAGGGAATGTGGTAACAGATCTAGAACCTTTTCGCTCACTCACTCGTGCTCACTCAGAGAGCTACCCAAGAAATCCACAAAGGGGGTGTTTTCAATATTTATTGAACCATTGGGATTCTTGTATACAATGTGCTCTGCAATGATTAATAGACAGAAGCAGGTGAAAGTGATTAGCAATATAAGGACAGTAAAAAAAGTAATGATCCCACCATGGTGCTAAAACAGTGTGTATATGCTGGCGTATAAGTAATGGGTTTAGTGTACTCCTACTATGCGCTCCCTAACCTAGTTGTCTAGGCTGAGTGTTCTGCCAAGAATCCCCCACGGGATGATTCAAATCCCCATTTTCTGAAGGCAAGGTATAGAGGTCCCTACTTGGTCACAAGAAGGACATCCCTCCTCGCAGGGGGTAGACAGGAATCAGCTGGGCTGAGACTCCAACACAGAGGTGACCTCGCGATGACAGCAGAGCGCTCCTCTAATTTAAGCCCTGAAATGCATGTGTATTTATAATAACCTCATCCATGCTTCTGTGTCGAGACTTCAGTCGGGCTGACATTGTTTATTATCTCTGTGATAGCCCTGTCACCGCATGGATGAATAATAAACAACAACAATGTGTGTTCAGACATTGTACTGAATGCTCAAGGTGTCGCCCTAGTGTACTAACGAAGTAGAATTGTTGCAATGTGGTTTCAGAGAAACTAATCCTGCACTGTCAGGCAAGCACATGTGTGTAAAAAGTCCTTGTGTCAAAAAGAAGGCAACTTAAGAAACATGTGTATGTAAAATTGGCAGTGTTTCTTCCCGGGCCTAACCTAGCCACGTGACCAGATGATGTCCAGTCTGTCTGAAAGGATTTCAGTCTGTGGTCCATCTAATTGGAATTTCTATTCTTTGTAGGAGTGTTCCACTTCTGAGTTAATCAATCAGTCAGTTCCAGACCCCTGCTTTTGACCCAGGAGGCAAAGGAAGTCTGTACTACTGAGACCAGGATCAGATTTAGCTGTCTGCCCAACTGAGATTTATAGGATTCCTCCTGTGAGAAAACCTAAAAGGACCACATCCAGCTTTAATGGGACTCGTTCATCAAACATCAGATATATAACCGTATGAGTTTCTCCCAATATCTACATCGATTCAGGAATGATAAAGGAGTGTGCAAGAACACCTCTCACCCTTCAACGTTTCCAGGATGCATTCCTCCTTGCTTTGGTCAATGGCGCAAATAAAGATAGTATTTGATACCAATACATAAGGAGCTTTAACTGCATTTCAGTCTCTTTTATATTGTGGACAGACTTGACTGCCTTCTAGCAGAGTCTTACCAATTCTCTCAGTAAGTTCACCCCCAGTTCCTTTTCCCACCATTTCTGGTCTGGACTCCAAAAATCCTATGATTGTCATATCTTCCACCTTTCAGCCATCACTCAAGGTCACTAAGGGCTTGGAGGATCAGTTTTTGGTGAAGGGCTGCAGAGACCGGTGTTATTCCTACAACTAGGTGAAACATTTAGTTTCTGGTATTCTTTTCTAATGTCCTCAAAGGGCTTTCTCTTTCCATTAACAAACAGGAAACAGAGTGTGTCCCTGCATAGTCCTACTCTGCTAGATTGTCTGCCATAATGGGCTAGAATTACAGCCCCACCTTCACTGCGGTTACTGATGCTAACAGGATATCAAAAGAGAAATAACCACAATGAGTTGGTAAAAAAAAACAGTGTTTTACTGTTTTATTTTTCTCTCATTTAAGTGGGTGGCTTGAAAAGATGTTACCAACTGTGGACAGTTGAAATTCTAGATAAAACAAGAGTTGCAGACAATCATTTTCCACCAGGACTTTTAAAATATTTCTTCAAACAACTCAGGATGCGCACCTTTTATCTCTTGCTCTTCTGATTCATTGCACAGGCTCTTGGCAAGATTTTGCTGACAAGCAAAAGTAAATAAAATTTGTGCTAGAACTTCCTAAAGGCTTTAAGTGCTCACAATTTGAAGCACTTGTTATAATTTGCATTGTACTCTCTATCCCTAATGCCAAAATGCTCTATGTGCTTTCATGACTCTCACAGCAGGAACCCAACAACTCCAAGACTAAGGTGAGTGCCTTCCTTCAAAAATAATTCACTGGTGTCAACAGTAACCATACAGGAGTCAATCTTAACTGCACCATTTTGGAGATAATTTACCTCTGAAGTTGTATAGTTGTATAGTAGATGTAGTATATTTTAAGAGCACAGAAAATGAGTTTGAGAGTGTAGGAAATTGGGCTATTAGTTGTGTGGCCTGCACAAGTGATCGGTCCACAATTGTCCTTATTGGGAACCAAACACCCCATTGTAGCGCTTGACTCTCCCAGGGTAGCAAAGTCGATCAGTCCATTTAAAATCATTAGGGCGAACTAATAGAGCAGTTGAATAAAATCTGTGTTTCTGTATTGTTTTTGCAATTGATACCATCAAAGTGTGTTTATATAAACAGCCCCTAGAGGACATCACATTGACATAATAATGCATTGCAACCAAACACTTGACCTCTAGAGGGTGTACAAATACCAGTAATACTTATAACATCTTATAGGCCTTTTAGGCCAACATGAGTGCCATCGCACACATAGCACCTTGAGGATATAACACTCCTGGCTGTAGAGCAAAAGCTCCAGCCTTGCAAGTGCTTGGAAACATGAAGAAAAGCCAGAGGAGGTGATGATTTTGGTGTCCCCTCAACTTAGGGTGGGGACTCTAGAAATCCCTTTGGAGGGAAAGGCAGCATCCTCCTGAGTTCATTGGTGGAGGCCCCATTGTCCTGCGGTCACCACAAAGGAAGCAACAGTGCAAAATGCTTGTACACTAGATAAGCCCGGCAGAGCATTATGGGGAGGCTCTCATGAGTGCAGTGAATAACATAATATCGGCTATCCCGGCTGATGCTTTTTTCCTTTGTTTTTTTTAGTTTTAATTTGCTGCCTTGCTGCGTTTCTTATTTTGGGGTGCCCGTTTCCACCCGGGTACCCAGCGTGCATAGTTCCACGTAGGAAGGACAGCTCAGGGAGCCCACCCCCGGCTGTCCCCCTTGGCTCCCCATGCCTCCAGCACACCAGCATGCTGGCGCAGGAGCCCACTGCACTCTTTTGGCAGGCAGGCAGGCATGTCGAACTGGGTCTGGCCTCTCGCTCTCCATGGGAACAAGGAGCGGGATGGCTGGCCCCATGGGGGAGTGTGGTGTGAACTCCCTCCTCTCTCTCTGGAAACTCATGGGGAGCGGGAGGCTCAGGATATGTAAGGGTTTTGGTCTCACTGGCCCTTGGAGAGACCCTACTTCCAGTTCTCCATGGTGGTCCCAGGATCCGGCAGTGAAGTGTAGAAAAATCAAGAGGCAAGAGAAAGTGTCCCCCTGTGCATGAGTTTTTAAATTGGAGAGGAAGGTTCCAGAAGCCAAACACCCCTTTCCAATCCTAAGGTGCCATGTCACCTCTCCACCCCTGTCTCAAACCTCCTGCACAGCATGCTGCAACAGTCCAAAATGGCATCATCTGGGCTCTCAGCTCCATCCCTAAATTACATCACTGTCAGGGACTTGAACACTAGAATTTCACAGGGAGCCCCGAGTGGGTTGACTCCAGTTGTCTGGGCACTCTCCTTTGTTCTGTGGGCTTAGGCCGCCCATCCTTGGTACAGTGTGACAGGTGAGTGATTGATGCAGGAGCTGGGAGAAATACTGCTAATTGCTCTTTTTATGTGGGGTGGCCTTTGTTCATGCTGCTGGAAATGTTGTTAAATGGGCACAGCAGGTTGTCAAAAGACCTAGGCTCTGATCCTGAGCCGAGACATGGAAATATGAAAACTCTGCATGACCCATAAGGTGCACAGATATCATTATGGAAGTTATGCAATTGATTTTCCCCCACAGGTTACACTCCAATTCAAGACATCAATAGTCTCTGTAGGCCAAAGGGAAGTGAACTGCACTCTATGGCAGTTCTGTCCCTATATGTATATTACGTGTCACCATAGACAAAACAGTAAATCATACTGACTTTTCTTATCAGTGTACACTAACAATATAAGTCCTATCCCAGGTAAATACCTAAACCTGCAGCGGACCTGTTGCGCCAGGCAACCTGTGCGCAGTTACCGGGCTGTGCATGACATTAGTCTTTCAGTGTGGCCCACACACGTACACATGGCTGTGCACATGTAATCACATGTAACCAGCCAGGTGCCCCTTACCCTTGCATAGTGGTATTCTTATATTAAAAGGCAGACACTGGCAGTAAATATGTGCAGTCCATTTGCCATGTGAGTACCATGGGTGATACACATGTAGGGAGAGTCCCCCACAGTTAAAAGTCTACAACCAGGTGATGAGAAAAGCAAAACAAATCCAGGTGTATAGAAGGAGCAGAACACAATTGCAAAAGAGAGTAAGTCTAATGAGTTTGACTCATTTGGTGACTGATGATGGGCTATGTGGTGGCTAGCCAGACTAGTTTATACAAGTCTGCAGTTTAAAATAACAACTATCTACATTCAGTAAACTGAAGCCATGTTGATATCTTATAATACTATACTTTAGGTTACCTAATATGGTTTGTGAGAAGCTGGCCTGGTATATGATGTCCACTTATGTAAGTGGGCACCTTGCACCAGTCCAGACGACCCTTATGGTGATTTAAGAGGTCTCAGACAACCTTAGAAAGCTATCCGAGTGGTAGCTGTGGAGAGCAGCCTTCAGGCTTAGTCTTGAAGGAGTGTAAAGCAGGTTGTTTTACCAGAATGCAATCTTATAGTACAGATTAATTGAAAAGAGAACCATACAGTGGTCATAAAAAATATGTCTTTATTATATAACACTATCTAGTATGTACAGTATCTCCCACATGGAGATAGACAAAGCACACAATACTTTAGCAAATAAATCACAGTAAATAGCACTAATTCACAGTGGGCCCCGGGGGACCAAACCATATATTAAGAAAGTGGTATAAGAACCACGACTCGAGTTAGGACAGTGTCGAGAGTACGGATAATTGCTGGGGACCCACAGAACCACCCAAGGTAAGTAAATAAGGACCCCACAGAGAGCGTGTGCAGTGTGTTAACACGACCGCGGGCTCCGCACAAGTCTATGTGCAAGTCACGGTTGGAATTTTAAAGTTTAGGGACCCTTCTTAGTGGACCCTGAAGAAACCCAGTGGAAGATAGAAGGTTGGAGAGCACCTCACCCGGGAATACCAAAGTACCCAAGGTACCTATCCCAGGGAAGCCGGGTGCATAGGTGTGAAGTGGTGTCGGAAACCGCAGTCAAACCCAATGGAGGACTTCAGGAAAGTGCCCCTGCTAGAAGAGGAGAAAGTGTCTGTGCGAATCCAAATGTGGATTCTTGAAGAGGAGTACCTAAAAGCAGAGACAACAGAGTCTATGTCACTCGGGTGTGACCATGAGACTTGGAAGACGAATGCCCTCGGATGTCGGGTGCTTCAGGATAGTTGACGGTGAACTTGACTCTGCAGCTGCGGTTACCAGGCAATGCTGAGGAAGACCAGGACCCAGATAAGAGCTGTCCCATGAAGGTTGTCGAGAGCTGAGGGGTCGGTGTCCGGCTGGAGCACCAATAGGCCTTGGCAAATGCAACTCACGCACAAAGTCAAGAAAATGCACAGTTTGGACTAGCAAGGTCCAGGAGACTCACCACAAGAAGAGGAGTCAGGGCAGGCTCCGAGCAATCAGAAGAGCCCAAGTAAAACAAAGAGGATCCTCAATTGGACCCGCAGGCCGGAGGCAAATGAGTGGGTAGACAACCTCGAGCAGCTCAACAAAGTAGCAGGCCAGGGTACCCACGAGGTGATGTGGCTGAAGATCTTGGTGCAAAAAGTTGCTGGAGGTTGGGCCTACTTGGATACCAATACACTTGTTGTAGAGTCGCCAACAAGCATATGCACATGCAAAACTATGCAGTGCACAGGGGTTCAGTTAATGCAGCCCCCACAAGGAATTCTGACCTCTGACTTGGTGACAGGGCAGCACGGGCCTCGGGAAATGTAGATAACCCCCACTTGTGTTGTTGAACTCTTCAGAGTCTGCAGTAGCTTGGGATCAGCAGACCGGTCAGCAGTGTTGCAGTGCCTGCGAATGCAGGGAAGTGACTCCTTCACTTTAAGGGAGATTATCTTCAAGTGACTTGGATGCTCCACAGGTCCTGCACAGATCCTGTATGGTGCACAGGCACAGACGAGGCAGCCGACTGAAAGGGAGATGAAGTCAGGCCCAAATGAAGTCCAGCGAAGTCCAGAGTGCCCAGCTGGTAGAAGTGCAGTGGTTTCAGTTCTAAATCTTGTCCATGACGAATCTAGGGACCTTCACCCTGGTAAGCCCTTAAATACCCTAAAGAGAGAGTTGGGAAGATTCAGGAGACCCTCCCAGGGGAGGGTCTGGACAGGGGGGAGGGGACTCCAATGTCCTTTGTCCAGTTTCATGCCAGAGCGGGAGCCAACGGCTCCCAGGACTGGTTTGAACTGGACTATGCACAGCGACACCAAATGTGCCCCTCTTGCAGACTTTCAGGTGCTGACAAGCACACCCACCCTGCCCTAATACACTAAATCCTGTCTGAGAGGTGGTCATACCTCCCTTTGACAGGATTTATATTGTTCTGCCTTCCCCTGCTCGAGCTTGGCTCAGCAGCAGGAGGGCAGAAATGTGTCTCTGGTCAGCAGCAACCATTTTGTGCTGTCCAGGACAGGAACGCTGGTACCGGGAACACTAAGACCCTAATGGGAGGCTATGCTGATGAGTGGAATCATACCTCCCACACCGGTAACGGTGTGGGGGGTATGATTCCAACATGTTTGACACCAAACACGATAGGGTTTGTTGCAGCCATTTTTTAGATGGTCATTGCGTGGCCATGTAATGCCCCTCTATATTAGTATATGACTGCTTCACTGACAACCCGGGAGAATTAACTCAGTAGGCTGCAGGGGTGTCCTGCTCATGCAGGGGCACCCTCTCACTTAGAAGCAAGCACCCTGCCCTCAGGATTGTAAATGCCTGCTATAAGGGTGACTTATAGGTTTTATGTGATGTGACCCTTAGATATAGTAAACCTATATCTTTCGTGAGAGGTGCATGCACCAACTTACACAGGCTGCAATGGCAGGCCTGTAGTTCCCTTAGCCTAGGTGTCCTGCCAGGGGAATTTCATGTGCAAGGGTGAGTAGTGAGCCACTAAACTTCAGTGGTATAACCAACCGCCTGGTGGCACCAAGCTTGGGCCCTCTACCCTCTTTATAAAGGAGTCGCTCACCCCAGTAGATCCTGTGGGACCCACTGATATTCCCAGTAGCCTCAGCAGCAGCTTGCTGTCTGTTGTGTTCAAGAGAGGGGGAGGTTTGTCGCTCCAAACTTAAGTCTGCCCTGGAAGGGCTCCCTGTCCCCAAGAACTCAACCTGATCATGCTCAAGCTCATCTGGGACAGTTCCTTCATAGGGGCTGAGATCATCTCCCTCAAGAGACTGATCCTCTCTCTGAGTCTGGGGGAAAGACACAGCCTAACCCTCCTGCTTCTTCTTTTGGAAGGCACCTGGGGGCATATTATCAAGACAGGCGACAAAATTATCGCCGCTTTAGCGGCAGAAAACTGCCGCTAAAACGGCGATAATGGGCGATAATGGACAATTGAAGCCCATGCTAGACGTCCTTCACATTTAACATGGGCTTCAATTGGAATTTCATAGAGCATATTATCAAGCCCATTATCACCGTTTTAGCGGCAGTTTTCTGCCGCTAAAGCGGCGATAATTTTATCGCCTGGCTTGATAATATGCCCCCAGGTCCATTGTTCCAGGATCCAGGGCCTGTTCAGTGGATGTCGGTTTGGCTTGTGACCTAGCCAAAGCAAACACATCTTCAGAGATGTCCATCATTGCAGCATGAGTCCTAAATTCAACTTCAGCCCATGCTGAAGCTTCCAAATCAACAAACAATCTACTAGTAGGTCTGAACTTACCACAACCTTTTTAGGGCCAGTTACCCCTCCCCAGCTGAAATCAACAACTGCCAAGGAATGGTCAGTCCTGGCATTGTTTGCATTGGTGACTTGGTACATATCAGCAAGGATGATCTGTCCAGGAGACTCAAGTTTCTCTGCCACCATGGTGACACTGGACCCTGTGTCCCTGTAGGCCATTGCCTCTCTTCCATTGATCAAAGGCTGTTTACTGTACTTGCCCAGGTTACTGGGACTGACAAGTAAGGTAGCAATATTCATGCCACCATCACAGACTAGAACTGACTGAGCTGGAGTTCTGATTGAGCCAGAACTCACCTCAGATCCCGAGGTCAACCCCACTAATCTCTTGTTCACTGTACCACCACTTGTACTTGTGCTAGGAGGAGCAGTTGCCTTAGGGGCAGTGGTGGTGGGAGTAGCTTCATTGGCTTTTGGACAATCAGCATCCTTTGTCCAATGGGTCTTTACCTTACAAAAGAAACACCAAGGTTTATTTTTACCTTTTCCCTTGTTGGATTGTGACTCCCCCCGATGCAGGTTTTTTGGGCCCTGATGAAGACTCTTTTTTGTCTTTACCCTTGTCCCCACCTTTATCTTGAGCTTTTGAAGAATCTTGCTTCTTCTGGTCACCACTATTGTTCTGGTTTTTCTGCTTCACCCTGGTCCTGACCCACGTATCTGCCTTCTTTCCCAATTCTTGGGGAGAAGTCAGATCTGAGTCCACCACGCACTGATCCAATAGCTGCTTTTGGCAATTATTAAGGATCTGCTCCCTCATAATCACATTGTACAATCCATTAAAATCATGCACTTTGCTGCCAAGCAATCAACCTTCCAGAGCCTGAATAGCACTATCCACAAAGTCTTCCCAATCTTGATTCTTTGCCTTCTGGGAGCCTCTGAACTTAATCCTGTACTGTTCAGTGGTTAAGCCAAACCCATCAATGAGAGCACTCTTGAAAACAATGTAATTGTCAGCATCCTCTTCTCTAAGAGTGAGGAGCTTATCTCTACCCTTGTCAGCGGAGAGCCACAAGATAGCTGCCCACTGCTCTTGAGGGACCCTCTGAACTTTACAGGCCCTGTCTTAAGCAGTTATCCATTTGTGGATGTCATCCTCAACATGGTGGGGAGAGAATATCTTGCCCAGGTTCCTATTGTCAAAGGAATGTTCCTTACTTCAAGGGACACTGTTGCTGCCACCATGGGACTCTAGTCCTAATTTCTTCCTAGCCATCTGAACGTCATAGGACTCTTTGTCAAGGGCCAACTGCTCTTGCCTGAGTCTAAGCCTAGCTTTCTCAAGTTCAAGAAGTTGGTACTCCCTATCCAAATGGTTCCCTCCCTTACTAGAAAAGGAGGTCCTTACTGACTGCCTTGAGGCATTGAATTCTCTAGAGGTGGATCTAGACCTCTTCTGTCTACTCTGTACTCCCCCTGGAGGAACAAAGGGGGCACCTTCTCGGCCCTCTGTAGTATCCCTTGGAGGTCTGAATTGTGCAGGTAGAGGCCCTCAGGTTCCACCTAGTCAGGGTTTGATTCTAGGTCAAAGAGGGGTTCTCCTCCTGCCCTATCCTCATTTCCTGGCCCACCCACTTGTTCCTGTTCATCTTCCCAGAGGCTTTCCTCAGGCCATCTAACAGTAACACCTCAACCAGACATTGAGTGTTGGCACTTCACCCTGTCTTCAGCTTTCTAGAGGCATACAGGGCTTTCAGTTTTTGGAACAAAAGCTCACTGTATCTAGAAGGCAGAGAACTTACTTATTCTAAGCTTGTATTTATATGTGCCTAGTACTAGTGATTTTTCAGTTAATCAATACAAAGATTTTTCTGGTAAAAGGATGCAGGCTTGAAACCCAACCGCTGCACATCAATGTGAGAAGCTGGCCTGGTATATGATGTCCACTAATGTAAGTAGGCACCTTGCACCAGTCCAGAACACCCTTATGGTTATGTAAGATGTCTCAGATAACCTTAGAGAGCAGCCTTAAGGCTTAGTCTCGAAGGAGTGTAAAACAGCTTGCTTTAGCAGAATGCAATCTTATAGTATAGATTAAATGAAAAGAGAACCACACAGTAGATATAAAAAAATCTGTATTTATTATATAACATTATCTAGTATGTACAGTATCTCCCACACAGGGATAGTCAAAAAGTAGACAATACTTTAGCAAAGAAATCACAGTAAATAGCACTAATACACAGTGGGCCCAGGTGGGACCAAACCATACACTAAGGTATAAGAACCATGACTCGAGTCAGGACGATGTCGAGAGTACGTAGAATTGCTGAAGACCCACAGAACCACCCAAGGTAAGTAGAGAGGGACCCCACAGAGAGAGTGTGCAGTGTGTGAACACGACCGCAGGCATCGTACAAATCTATGTGCAAGTCATGGTTGGAATTTTTAAAGTTTAGTGACCCTTCTCAGTGGACCCTGAAGAAACTCCATGGAAGACAGAGGGTTGGAGAGCCACACCACCTGTGGATACCAAAGTACCCAAGTTACACTATCTCAGGGAAGCCAGGTGCATAGGTGTCAAGTGGTGTTGGAAGCCGCCGTCGAACCCAATGGAGGACTACAGAAAAATGCTGCTGCTGGTAGAGGAAAAAGTGTCAGTGAGAATCCAAATGTGGATTCTTGAAGTGGAGTACCTGAAAGCAGAGGGGACAGAGTCTATGTCACTCGGGAGTGACCAGGAGACTTGGAAGACGAATGCCCTCCATTGTTAGGTGCTTCAGGATAGTTGACGGTGACCTTGACTCTGCAGCTGCGGTTAGCAGGCAATGCTGAGGAAGACCAGGACCCGGATACAAACTGCCCCACAAAGGATGTCGAGAGTTGAGGGGTAGGTGTCCGTCTGGAGCACCAACAAGCCTTGCTATATGCAACCTACACAGGAAGTCAAGAAGATGCACAGTTCAGACCAGGAAGGTCCAGGAGACTCACCACAAGCAGGGGAGTCAGGGAAGACCCCGAGCAATCAGGGGAGCCCAAGGAAAACAAAAATGACCCTCAATTAGACCCCCAGGCCGGAGGCACAGGAGTTGCGAGAGGACCTTGAGCAGCTTATCAACGGAGCAGGCCACGGTGCCCACGAGGCGATGTGGCTGAAGATCTAGGAGCAAGAAGTTGCCGGAGGTTGGAGCTACTTGGGGCCCAATGCACTTGTTGTAGAGTCCCCAACAAGCGAAATCAAGTACAAGTAAATCAATGTACAGGAAATGCTACATAAGACAATGAGCGTTAAAGCTGTAACACTCACATATCATTCCAGGGCCGGCTTTAGGGCAGTGCGACTGATGCGGCCGCACTGGGCGCTGACCTGTGGAGGGGGCACTGACCTCTGGAGGGTGTGCTGTGTTTAGCAATAACTTATGATTGGAGGGGCACTTATGTCAAGTGGTAGTGAGAGAATCCGAGGAGGCGGTCATAGGGTGTGGGGGCACCAAACTTGATTGTCGCACCGGGCGCCACCAGCGCTAAAGCCGGCCCTGTATCATTCATACCTGTAAACATTAAATGTTAAGAATGGGAGGTCAGTAGAACACAAAAGTCAGGTTATGAAACATAATGTGATTGTAGTTGTTGATACTGATAAAACTTTATCATTTATAAAAGGACATCTTTTTTCGAATCTTAGAATAACAACAGATTGAAAAAAACCTGGTAAGGATCTAAACCCCTGACTAATAGTTTTGCATGCAGGTCCTTGATGCCGGTAAAAGATCACTGTGCAATATTAGAAGGCTTGCAACTTATCTTTAATTTGAAGTTCCAAAATGATCTCAGTGTCAAAAGCAGTAGCCCACTAAACCATCCAACTATCAAATCTGTGATCTGTGTGTTCCACAATGTACTTTATGAGTCAAAACTGTGACTGTACAAAACACAGAATTCTCCCAGAACTGTGTTTCCCACAAGAGTTATGTTACTACTGTTATAATCCCCTACAAATTGCTAGGTACACAATGATCTCTGCAGCAAGTGTCTCATGAAGCTTCTCTGTGACCAACTAAGTGATTTAGAAGAAATTTACTGCTGCATATGCCCTCCGCGCCAGTCTCTTTCCTCTTTCCTCCAGATATTTTTTTTTACTGAATAGGTCGAATCCAGTCTCTGCTTTTCAAGCTCCAATCCTTATGACTGCACCCCATTTCCTGCGCCACACCTTGTTTCCAAATCCTGTACTGACTCTATGACACACTGTTGAACACCACAAATTACAGACTTAAGATTCAAACAGATAGTTTTGTTTCAGCCGCTTCCAGGATTTTATAGTTGGCTACAATGTCAGACATGCATGTCACTGCCATCCTCATATTTCCAAGGGAAAACGAGGTATCTGCTACTCGTGAGACGACAGTGCTCAAATCAGATTGAAAGACCGGGCTCCAATCATCACATCAGCCTATTCTGATTTTTTGTCTTTGTGAACAGGGCTTGTGAGTTGGATTGGTTGGTAGTCCACCACAAGTAATAATGTAATTTGTGTTAGGTCCAGTAAAGGTTTCCCTTAATTAAAACCAGAGCCTAATCCCTCCTATCTATTAGGGATGGGCGTCACTTGCATAATTTTGTGTAGTATTATCACACAAAATGACCTGAGAATTCTGTGAGAGTACGCACAAGTACGTGAGGAGAGTAAATCTGCATTTATGCGATTTCATCGTGAAAAGTGTCCACTCGCTTCCGTTTTGGACTCGAGGGGGCATTTTTGCACTAAAAAATTAACACAAAGTGCCTGATTTAGATCTTGGCGGATGGGTTACAGTTTTTATTTTTTTGCACACTTTTTTCTAACTACATTAAAACACGGATTAGAAATCTCAATTTTAAACAAGCTGTGTGATTTATGTATGATCCGAAATCATTTTTCTTTCCACTTCATCCTACTGTATGAGAGAAACATTGAGAATGCAAGAAAGTTTAACAGGCTAAAACAAATGAAAATAATTCATGGCTCCTATTATTTTTGCACTGCTAGATCAAAATCACAATTCAAGCCCAGGAACATACTTCATAAGGAGTTATAAGGAAAATAGGAAGCATTTGTGTATTATGTTAATATAATTTAGATTACAAAAAGCCGAGGAAAAATCACGTAGCTATATTGTGTGTAGAGGACTGTCAGAAAAGGTTGGAAATTGAGGACAAACAATGTTAAAATCGCCTATACAGCCCGGAGTACTAGAATGATTTATGAGCTTAGACAAAGAAGGAAATAAGGCAATATGATGGAGCCTATTGTTGTTTGATAGGTTATGCTACATAAAACATATGGCAGTAGAGAACAGGGCGAACACCTGGCTTGAATAGTTAATTAACTTTAATGCTCGGAAACTATTTGAGGAAAGAATTACGTTTTTTAGATACTGAAAAATGCAAACGTACCAGCCTAGGAAATGTTGCTCTCTAGACACATGGACATGACAGCTAAGGCATGAATCAATGAGCACAGAAAAGCTGATGTCTTGCGTTTTGCCATTTGGGCAATTCATTTAGACACACGTCATTAAATTGATGACCCAAGCCATGTAGGGCCTGTTATGCTTGAAAAGACGTGATCAGCAAGAGCTACCTTAATCCTGCTTGATTTATTTGAACAATCTCTGACCCTCCAGAATCTCTGATCTCATTCAGGATTTGGCCCTGTTAACCCACAACTTAAGACACTGCCCTCATTACGTGCTGGATATGTAAATTATCACTCCTTTAACATTCCGATGCAAGGGATCTCTCTAAAATACAGCATAACATGCACATTTTGATGATTTAGGCACCAAAATCGAAATATACTGGTAGAAACTGACAATTTTCCCTCCAGTAAAATTTGGCAGCTTTTCCCTGCTAAAGTGTGCCTGGAAATATTATGGGGGCTGGTAGTTACTAAAACAAACTTGTGATTCCGATCTCTGTACAAACAGGAGTTTGCACAGAGGTTGGTAAAGACAGGCCACTTTGTTTATGGCATTGTAATACCCACAAAAAAGGTGGAAAGAAATCCTAGCATTTGTGCAAAAGATGGACACATACTATCTGTTTGGTTATAGTACTGAATTATAAATTAACTACAGTATATGTAAAATATAAGAATGAGCCTAAGCAGCATATTCCAGCATAATAACCAATCTTATGAGCTAAAGGTATAAAGGAAGTAATCAGTCCTGCTTAAGTCACGGGCATCTGGGCATTATGGTATTAGGCTACCAGGCTGACTATTGGCCTTAAACACTGAAATCCAAGGCTTTTGAAGCTATGAGGCAATCTTTCATTTGAATGACAGATAGCTCACTCTCCTCACAGTTAGCAAACCGGCCTCTATACATTAGAATACTATTAAATTCTCCTCTTTATATATCTTGATTGAAGTAACCAAAACAATCAACCCTCACTAAGTTGAACCCAACTCTCAGGCTCTAAGATCAAGATTGATGATTTCTCCTAATCATTATACTCAGTTTACTAACATACTGCTCTGCAGATTCTAGACATGTTACATTCCTATATTTCTGTTTGATATCATGCTTCTTTTGGAATTATAGTGATTAAAGTTTTCTGGTTCCAGTTAAACCACTTTTATGCCATTTTGTGTACTTGCGCTGTTAAAACGGGTTAATTAAAAATGTAGGAGGTCAAATATTTGTTGTCATCTCAAAAGAAATTGCATTGACAGTGTAGAAAAATGTCTCTCTTTGCAAGATCACTCTCGTTCATTTTGGACTGATGCTGCTGGTTTTTTGACTGTGCACTAGGACCCTGTGCTCAGATCCCTAAAGCATGTTGGAATTGGCTATACTCCTAATTGCCATATTTAACTTATCTGTAAGTCCTTAGTATGTGGTAAAAAGTGCACCCAGGGCCTCTAAGCTAAATGTCACCAGTGGACTGCGGCACATATGTTGCCACCACTACTGTGACAGCAAAAAAGCAACTGCAAGCCGAATGCTGTAGCCTGTCTGTACAGCTTTAACCAATTTTGACCTGTCATAATAACCTCTTTTAACAGGCTTAAATCCTACTTTGAAATATTAGTAAATCACCCCTTAAAACCAATGTGGCATGGAGCCAATATGGCATGAGCCTATATTTAAATATAGGATATGTAAAAATGTAATGTACAACATGTTTTACAGTGACAAGGCCTCAAAACCTATTTTCGCTGTAGCAGGGTTAGCTGTTCTTAGGAAAGCATTGAGATATAAAATAGTACGTAATGGTATCTCCCCAGAGAAATAGCTGCAACGCTTATTCTTTGACTTTTTGAAATATTTATTACAAGCCCAATTCACTGGTAAAGTTGGATTTATAATAAATATTTTACAAAAGGGACTTTTAAAAAGTCACCTAGTACCTGCCTAAAACCTCTAAAAGCTCATTTGCATGAGCATTCAGGTGCCATCCAGGAGCTGAGGAGCCCATTTCATGAGGTGTGAACTTGCTTCCCGAGTTGAGACAAAGGCATTGGGTATGGGGAGTAGTTTGGTATCTAACACCTGGGCCTTCCCCTCCTTTGTCCTTCTAATTTGTCAGATATGGATCACAGTGGGAGAGGGCTTGTCCCCAGAACCAGTTTTGAGTGACCACAGAGAAGGGGTGGATCCATTTCCTGGCCATACCTCTGGGGTGGGCACAGGAGCTCTGCACAAGAGAGGAATAGTTCTGCCATGCTGGATTTAGGTAGAGAGGGGCACTGTGGGATTGTTTGCATTAGGGCACACAAGAACTGCTGCACAAAATAGGTAGGGTTACACCTGGGAACTTTATCCTTATTGGTTAGAGAAAGACTAAGAGTCACCCCTACCCACAGGTAAAATGGTTTGTTGAAAACCTGTCCCCCTACCCACCCAAAAAAATGTTTTGCAAAAAATGTCAACTAGAGGCAAAGTTTTGCAATGTCGATAAACATTGAAGTCTGCAAACTGCCAAATTTCCCAATGTGTCTGCCTGCATTGCTACCCAGGATTCTTAAAGGGACAGGGATTACAATGCCACAAACACTGCACATAGAGATCGAGACATTGGGTAATAAATTCAGTGGTATGTTGAATCACCAGTGCTTAATGTGAGCCAGTCTATAGTCGGTGGGAGCTACTGCCACTCATTTTTGGGGATCTCCAGTTATGTTACCTCTTCAGACATTTCCTGAGAGCAAAATAAGGGAAAATACAGAAAGCAGAAAGACGGAAGAAGTGAAAGATGGGAAAACGGTCACAAAGGGAGAAAACAGCAGCCCAAAGGGGCAGGAATGTCTGCCATTAGCTTAAAGAAGCTTAGGGTGGATTCAAGGCTATGAAGGCATGGTATTTAATGCTTTTCAACACAAAAAACAAAGTTTGTCATTTCCTACAAATTACAAACCATTTGTGCATCCTCTTGCAAGTCACAATAGAGCGAGCATGTCTCTGTGAAATCTTTCATTGCCTTGCGACTTGCAATGGTTCGCAATGCTTATATTAATGCCTATTAAAACTCAAAATACACTTTCATGGGTTGCACATTTTAACTATAAACTCACAATTCAGCTGCTAATGCAAAGTGTTCTGTGCATGAGGCAAGTGAGCCAGTTCTTAAAGAAAGGTAATATTTTGATGTTGAAGAAATCTGTTGATTGTTCAAAGGAATTATACATTTTGAAAATTGAGTCTTTGTGCTATTCTGGAGGACTACTTAACTGAGCTTCAAACATTCAGAAAATAGCAGTAGCAGGAAATAAGTTTTTTCTTCATGGTCACCCTCGATTTTTTGTCCTGGTATGGACCCTCTTTTTCGTGCCATTATAACTTTTGCACTGTGACACTGCTATTCGGGACCACAATGCAAATGCTCTTGCCCTAAAATAATACTGTTATAATGGGTTCTGCCCAATCGGTCTATTTAACATTCCTATAAGCTCATGGTAGATGGAGTAGAAAATGCACCAACATTATGCAAGCTACATGCCATAGTGTGCCTGCAGTAGATATGTACACCACCCACATTTATGAAAAAACATATGGCTGCTAGGTGTACCACTGTGCTGTGGCTGAGATGCAATTTAAAAGCACTGCAGTGGCACTTGGAAAGAAAAAATACCTTGGCCATGTAGAAGCACCACTTTATAGATTAGCAAATCATCTTTAATGCGTTCCTTGTAAGCCCAAAAACCTGAATGCTTGATGTATTAAAAAGTGGCGCACTACATATTAGAAATAGTGTGCCATCATAGTAGTTCGATGTTGAAAAGCTGGATTCACTGCATATGTTCAGTTAGATTCACTCTGAAGAGGCTAGCTGGAATTAAAATCCTTAATTTGTATTTTCACTGGGAAAATGCTAGAAAAATGAAAACACAGTTATTTTTCACTGATATTTCACTAATCGAATTGAACCATAAAAAAAAATATTTTTGATAAGCTTATTGGAAACATATATTAATTGGAATGTAATTTGTCCTGCCCACACCAGGCACTGGGTTAGAACCAGTTTTTCCATTTATCTCATGTCCAGAGGTGCAATACACATTCCTGGGTAGAATTAATACCCCTGCTTTCTAAGGAGGCAAAGGTCGTCTAAACCTGGCCACATAACAGATATTTGCCATTTGTGATGGAATATGAGCAGTTGGCAGAATAAAGGACAACCTTCACACTCCCTACTATGACCTGGAGATCCCAAATGGGACTGACAGGATTTACTCCCATTCATTCCCAGATTCCTTCATGACTTTCTGATTTAGGTTGCAGCAGGGGGAAAAGCAGTTGTTGTCCCTGAAAAATGGAGATCATTTGTGACTCAAGATAAATGGTGATATTTCTCATACGGACCCCTCTTAGATCTAATCAGATCCTGTTAGAAATAGGGTCTCTAGTTGGCTGTAGTTTGTACCTTGTCCAAGTAGGGACCCTCACTCTAGTCACGGTAAGGGAGTCATACAGTTAGGATAACCCCTGCTCACCGCCTTGGTAGGTTTGCATGAGCAGTCAGGCTTATCTAAGAGGCAATGTGTAAAGCATTTGTACATACACACACAGTAACACAATGAAAACACTACAAAAGTAGTCTACAACAGTATAGAAAAACAACCAACATTTATCTGAATAAGACAGGGCCAAAATGACAAAAATACAACATACACAAGTAAAAATATCACTTTTCAAAGGTTAAATCAGCTCAGTCCATGGAAATATATGGATGCATCACTTTTAGCACAAAGTACCTTGGATGCGCTAAAATTCAACGATGATGCGGGGTGCAGGGGAGGAGGCACCGGAAAAACAAAGCAATGCGTCGGTTCCCTACTTCCAGGGGAGGTGATGCGTCAATTCCTTACTGTCAGGAAAGGTGTAGTGTTGGTTCCTTACTGCTAGGCAAGAGAGGTGATGTGTTGGTTCCTTACTGTCAGGGGAGGTGAGGCATCAGTTTCTTATTAGAAGAGGAGGTAATGAGTCAATCTGCGGACATGGGACCTTGGTTCCTTACTGCTGGGCAACGTTGATGAAGAAATCAGCACCCAGGAATAATGCGTCAAAAATTGAGATGCGCTGTGTCGATTCCACAGCAATGAAGCAGTAGCTGCTTCAGAGTTGGAGCTGTGCGTCATGGACTCCAGTGATGCAATGCTTGAAACTCATGCTGTGGTGGTTCTTCGGACAAGCTATGATGGAAAGCTGGGGCCTGCATTGAAAGCTATGGTCAATCACCAATCGGAAACTAAGCTCCCATGCTAGCAATTGTGATTTGTTGAAATTTGCAGCGATGCATCGATAAAAACAGACCCTGGAAGTCGTTGGGTATATTTTCTCCTTTATTTCACCAGATTCCACTTCCAAGGGCCCAGGGACTGGACCACTTGGCAAGTCAAGGCTCCCAGGAGAAGAGCCCAGGCACTGGTAGATGAAGCCTTTGATGGCCATGAGACTTCTTAACAGGATGCAAGCACTTACAAGCCCTTGGAGAACCTTGGAAGCAGGATACAGAAAGCAAAGTCCAGCCCTTTCACTCCAAGGACAGAAGCATCAAACAGCAGGACAGCCCAACAAAGTAACAGGCAGAGTGTCAGTCCCTCCTGCAGCAACCAGCTCTTCTTCCTGGCAAAATTTGTCTTTTAGTCCAGAAGCTTTCTGATTTGAGAGTGTCAAGGTCCAATACTTATACCTCTTTCAAGTCGGCAAACTTCAAAGGAATTTTTTTGTACTGCTCAAGACCCTACCTTTCAATGATCTAGTTTCAGACACACTACAGGGGGATGGAGACAGTTTTTTTGTGAGGGCAGGTACAGCCCTACTCAGGTGTCAGTGACAACGCCTTCCACCAATCTAGTTCAGGAAGACCCATCAGCCTGATGATGGCCCATCAGGATATGTTAGGCACACCTCAGCTCTCTTTGTTTGACACAAGAGCCTGACTGTCAGCCTAACCCAGACGTGGATTCTACAGACAGGCAGAGGCACAGAATGGTTAAGCAAGAAAATGGCCACTTACTAAAAGTGGTATTTTCACACACATATTTTAACTAAACAACTTAATCAAAAGATGTACTTTTAAATTGTGAGTTCAGAGATCCCAAACTCCATATGTCTATCAGCTCCCAATGGGAAATTACACTTAAAAGGTATTTCAAGGCAATCCCATGTTACCTTATGGGAGAGATAGTCCTTGCAGCAATAGTAAAAAATAAAATTAGCTGTATTTCACTGATAGGACATGTAAAACACACCTGTACATATCCCATTTTTTAAACACACTGCACCCTGTCCATTGGGCTACCTTAGAGGTATCTTACATGTAATCAAAGGGAAGGTTTGTGCTGCAGGCCAACTAGTAGCATTTGGTTTACAGGCCCTGGGCATACCTGTTTCACTTTACTAGGGACTTAGCAGTAAATCAAGTATGCCAGACATGGATAAACCAATCAAAAACCATTTAGACAGATAGCATATGCACTTTAGCACTGGTTAGCAGTAGTAAATTGTCCAGAGTCCTAAAGCCAAAAAAACAGTTCTGAAACAATAGGAGGACGATGGCAAAACTTTGGGGATAACCCTGCAATAGGGTCAAGTCCAACAGATCCCATACAGAATAAAACAAATGCACAAAGGCAAATACATGCCAATTACTTAGAAGTATTTTGAGTTAATCAAGTCAGTAAATGGATAGCCATTTCAACTTCTCTCTCTGCAGACATATAGTGAATCAGTGGAGCTGGCACTTTCTTGTGGTGATGTGCAACTGTGGTTAGTGGAGGTAGCAATAGCACTAGAGCAACTTCAGACATGCCGTATTTCAATGGAAGACTAGCTGTTGAAAAGCAGAGAGGTATCTTCAATCAGCAGTCACACTGTCCAAGAGATTAAGAGAGTATGGCACACATGGACCAAGAATGGTAACGGTGAAGATACTAGGAGACATAATTCTGCAGAGAGTAGCAATGTTGGAAAAGGCAAGAGAATGCATTTGTTATCATTGTAATGTTTGCTTTAATTTTGATTATTACTTTATTTCAGCACTCTCAGTTTCCTTTTCATCATTCAGTACTTGCCACTTGCCATAACTTCCCTCCTCGTTCTGATAAAAAAGCAACACATACTCTAAATACTCTTTCCTGTCTCCTTCTCTTTTGCAGGCCCCAATTCTCCTTCTCCTGACCATTCCATAAAAACATGCATTTTGGAAGGTAAAGATGCATCCTGGTCTACTTTTCATACCTGGCACCTGCCTTCCATTTGATCCACATTGATGGGTGTAAAATGCTATTTCTGCAGCCATCCTCAACCTGTGAATAATTAGCACATTGTGCTTGCAGTTCTTTATTTGGGAACCACAAATAGGAAACATCACACATTTAGTGTGACTATTAGGTAATTTTAGCAAATAATAACATGTTATCCCTCAGTACATTGTCTCATGTGACTATTGCAATCCTTTAGTACATCAGGTCCCTTGTTCTATAATGGACTTCTAACTCAAAATTAATTATGATTGCCTTTAGCATGGAACATACAGTAAAAACATATACCATACTTCTTCATTTCTTTATCTATCATACTTCTTCGTTGATTTTTAGAGAGACACATGAAGGAGATGTAGTTAACTAGGTGGGAAGGCATAAAAAAATATCAGAATCAGCAATGTAGTTTTCGGCAGTTAATAATTACATAATAGAAAACTATGATGTGATGAGGATAGTCTGGTTGTATTCAATCATAAATATATATACACTTGTAGTGTGTAGGCTGCCTGGATGGAGAATTTCATTCTGCTTGCAAAAATTGGCAGAATTTGGTGACTTCGTGTAACTCTAGTAACACAGAGTTCAAGCCAAATCCTGCCATTCGCCTAGTGGTGGAATTGTTTTCTCCTGTGAGGCTCCAGAAATGTCATCTGGTGAGTGTAAATGAGATTTGGTATCCACAGGCAAGATTTCCTGTAGCTAAGAGGACTTCTGGTGAGATATTCTAACGCAGGCAGTAGCAAGCGTTCGGGATCAGAGGGCTGCGTCTCTAGTAGATTATATACTCGAGCTGCAGCCAAATCACTTCAAATGGCTGAACGTGCTTGTGCACCACGTGGTGCCATTTGCCATGCTTTTTTCATCACGGAACGTGCTATTGGCGCTAAATTGCTATGTTCGCAGCGCAACATGCATATATATATATATATATATATATTACCTACTGGCGGTCGCCAGTAGGTAGTTATAGTTAGGACCCTGTTTCCATAGGAAATCCGCAACATTCTATTTGGAATAACTTTGGCGCCGGTCGACGAATCCTCGCGAAATTTTCAAAATAGGTGGGGCGCTACGCTCCGCTCCTACCCTGAAAGTCTCGGGGGGATTCGTCAAGCAGGGGCCGAGAAAAAAGGGGGGTCCCAAAACGCGTTTTCCCCATGCATTTTTCCATAGGACCTTTAGACACAGCTACAGCCCGAACGGCTGAACAGAATTACTTGAAATTTGGCAGAGAGGTAGCCACAAGGTCAAGGAAGTGCCTTTTGCAGGTCTGGTGTAAATCTGTTCAGTATTTCCTGAGAAAATAGCATTTAAAAGCATATATATATGTGGGCGGAGCCTAACCACACATCTCATCCTGAGATCTGATTGGCTGTCAGCACTTCATCCAAGAAGTGTTGGCAGCCATCTTGGGACCAATATACATGATAGCACCTCATTAAAAAGCATTTCAGTTAATAGAAGGTTTTAAGACTTTAGTTACATTATAAATCATTTGTTGATGGTACCATACTCATTTTAGGAATTGTGGTATGTTCTAAGGTGATTTCACCATGTGAAAAAGCCTTCTGCTGGGATATCATGATTGAGAGAAAAATATTTTCTCATGCTTTTACCACAGAGGTTTGGAAGGTGATCTATAGGCTAAACTGAGAGCTTATTTTCTGTAAATTCACATTATCTTTCTCAGTCATGTGAGAATGAAGTCTGACATTCTCAGTAAAACATGTACATCCAACAAGGGCAGAGACTGTCAGTTGATTCCTTTGTGTTCTACTGCAGCTTCCCAGAGTGTTCCAAAGAACTACTAGAGCGCTAACAGTCCTACTTATGATAAACGTATGGCACACCTGAAGCCACCTTGCTTGGATTAAAGTGGTAACTCTTAAAACATTTAATTTAAAAAGGAACAAAATGAGGGGGTTCATTTTTCCATAAAAAGTATGATTAGTGCTGCAGAAAGAAAAATTAGGGCACATTTTGAGTGACTTCTCAAATCCTCTTCTATTTCATTAAAAAATTCTGACATGCAGACTGAAACATGCACTTTCAATACCAGCAGCAGTTTTCCCTGGTGAGCAGTAGCTTTACTACAGTGATCTAATGAGCAAAAAGAGTGCTAACATTCTGAATTTATGGCAAATGTGTGACACATCTGAATGCCTTCTTGATGGAATCAAAGTAAAAAACTGAAAGAATTTCCTACTGAGGAGACCGCAGTAAATGAGGAAATTAGGAAACTTCATAACAAATAAGTCTCCCAAGATGGCCACCAGAGACAAAAGAGCCCAAATGTAGCCCAAATATCACCCAGATGTAGCCCAAGTATAGCCCAATGACAGAATGTCCCAGAATGTTCTTAAAAACAACTAGAGCGCTTACTGTCTTCATTATGACAAAAGTATGGCACACCTGAAGCCATCTTGATTGGAATAAACTGGTAACACTTAAAACATTTAATTTAAAAAGGAACACAATGAGGAGGTTCATTTTGCCATAGAAATTATGATTAATGCTGAAGAAAGAAAATGAGGGCACATTTTGAGTGACTTCTCAAATCCTCTTCTATTTCATTAAAAAATTCTGACATGCAGACTGAAACATGCACTTTTAATACCAGGAGCAGACTTCCATGGTGCAGTAGTTTTACTACAGTGATCTAATGAGCAACTAGAGTGCTAACATTCAGAATTTATGGCAAATGTGTGACATATCTGAATACCTTCATGATGGAATCAAAGTAAAAAACTGAAAGCATTTCCTACTGAGGAGACTGCAGTACATGAGGAAATTAGGAAACTTCATAACAAATAAATCTCCCAAGATGGCCACCGGAGACAAAAGAGCCCAAATGTAGCCCAAAATCACCCAGATGTAGCCCAAATATAGCCCAATGACAGAAGTGTGCAAAACACTTATTATTTTGTGTTTTTGCAGTGTTATATAGTGCAGACTTGTCAGGTATTGGAGTGCTTTACATGAGCATTGGTTACATCACACAAGAACAAATTCATTTTGGTTGTAGACATGGGGAGACTAAGTGATTTGACCAGAATCACAGAATGTCGAGCTGAAGCAGAAACTGCAACCTGGTTCCCCAGTTGCAAAGTCTGCAGTTCTGGAAGTAACACCACATCCTCTCCCCTAAGTGCAACATTTAATCAAGTGGTCAACTGGATAAAAAAACATAAAGATAACAAATAATTTAAAAGTGCTTTGTCGCTATTTGAAAACTCAGAAAATATGTCCTTATTTTAGTCTTTTAGAGCACTAACCATAATTTTGATGCCAATAAGACCCTCTCATATATGTAATTTCTAAAGGAAATGCTCTAGGTATTACAGTTTTGATTACATCAAGATGATGTCAGGCGTTCCACACTTTTGTAATAAATATAGAATGTTAG
Source organism: Triturus cristatus (assembly GCF_964204655.1). Lineage (NCBI taxonomy): Eukaryota > Metazoa > Chordata > Amphibia > Caudata > Salamandridae > Triturus > Triturus cristatus. The sequence goes on from NC_140585.1 coordinate 623,841,703, forward strand.
CAATCTAGTTGTTCATTAGGATACTGTTGAGAGGCAGAGGCCAGGGGCACGGACTCTGAAAATTGAAGGCAGGTAGGAGGGTGCAAAGGCAACAATTTAACCACACTGAGCAGGCAGGAAGGGCCGTGGAAGCACAACAGACTATGGAGGGCAGTGGAAAGGGGGGCAGGGGCAACAAACCAACAATACAGGACTTGCAAGAGAGGCTGTTGGAGGGAAGATCTATTACGGGTCAAGGAAGCTAGGGGCGGTCCCCAGATCCCCGGGAGCCACCACAGAACTGAGCAGGAGAGTGAGTCAGGGACAAAAGGGGCACCTTAATTTGAGCCGGGGTGCCTAGGAACGCTTGCTCCAAAAATGAAGAAAACAGACATATGAGACATGGAATTGGAGGCAGAATACAATGGCAGTTTAATGAGAAGATGCAACTTCAAAGAAACCGCAGAATAGAGACATAAAGTACAAAATACAGAATCCAGATAATCATACAGCTGTCATAATATTCTCTGTATCTCAATTAATGTACTGACAGAGAGAGAGAGAAAACACATCTATAAATGCATCATGAGAAACAAGTTACACCAAGGAAAATGTTACCTAGGAACACTCACGTTTACTCTTAGAGCAAGCATTCCTGCCATTACAATACAAAATCTTTTAAATGCAAAAGTAAAGAGAACAATGGTTAAACATAACATGACATTTCATATAGGTAAAATAGAATAAGATACTTCAAGCAAAGCAGAGCAAGACATTTTAAGCAAAGGAAGACAAGAGCTCCCAGCTCTTGGGGAAAACCTGCACTGCCTGTTAACCTACATACAGACGGCGAGGTAGTCCGTCGATATCTGTGGGTGCTCCTTTTTATATCATTTTGTGGGCTCCTTTGCACGCTACATCTACCTACGTATGCTACCCAAAAGCTTCGTCTGCAGATTTTACCAGACATTTCGTCATTTACCCACTTAATGCTGACAATGGACTGGGTGAAAAGGTCAGTCTCTCAGGCCAATCGCTTATCGTAAGTTCCATAGAGCAAGCAGAAAATAATGGGTATTGTACGGGAATTCAATATATTCATGTATAAAATCTCCTCAGTTCTCCTAACTTGACGCTCTGCGGTTGCCACTTCCTTAAAAGCGGGAAACCTGCCCAGGAAGCAAGTACCAGTCCAGGATGCAGCCTACTGTATGTCGACAGCTTCAGGGGGATGTTGAACTTTGATACCGAGCACGGAGCACTCGGGTAGGGTGGGGGCTACTAGTTTGGATCAGAAGGCCTCGCAGACCTGCCTTCAGACTGCTATACACTAAAATTGCAGAGCTATGGTCAATTTAACAAAGAGGCCTACATATTGAACAGAAGGGCCTACACAGGGGTTTTATGCTGGCTGAGTGGTAAGGATGTCTCAGGATAATTATATAGCAACACAGGACCCGCTGGTCAATTTAATACGGCCTACAAATGCAGCTGGCAGGGCAAGGACAAGGGTCTCATACTTCAGGTGTGGACAGAACGGGCCAGGGGCCCCCTGTGATACAAAATCTACCCTCCTTCAAGGCTGTGGCAATGTAATAGACCATTGTGGGCAGAAGGAAGAGGCAATGGTAGTACAACCATACATGCCAACAGACCCGATTCAGCCAGGAAACGTCCAATGTTTTTAAGCTCAAATGGGCTTTATTTGATCTGTCTCCTGTCTACAATATCCTCTTTTTCAATGTAACTCAAAGGGGAAAATCAATACCCCAGTTTTTTTTCAAAATCTCCCTCTTACCAAGTTCAAAATGTTCGCAAGTATGGTACATTGGATCATGGAAGGAAATGGGATAGGGACATGGACTTGGATAACAGAGGACAGGAGGGACATGGAGAGGTGCACCAAACTGACCCTGCAGGGCAGGCATCAGGGTTTGCAGCAGCACAATACACCACACAGGGCATGCAGGACGGGAGTGCAGCACAACAATCCATAGAAAGCAAGAGGGAGGGGACAGGACCATGCACATGGACAACAGAGAACAGAGGGGCAAGAGGCAATGGTAGCTAGCTGACCAAAATGGACAGACAGGAGAGAAAGCTGCAGCATAACAGACCATAAAGGGCAGGAGGGACGGATCAGGGGCATTACAATGGAACAGACAAGCCAGGAGGGAGGGAGTAGGGCTGGGGGCAAGGGGGCAGGGCAGGAGCAGCAAGATAGCCATGGAGGTCAGGCAGGATGGGCACTAGAAGCAAGACACACCATGAAGAGCAACAGTGAGACTGTGATGGCATACACACAGACCATGGAGAGAAGGTGGGAGGGGGTCAGGGGCAGCTAACTGACCACACAGGGAAGGTGGGAGGGGCCATGGCAGCACAGAAGACCATGCATGGCAAGTGGGAGGGTTAGTGGCAGCACAATGGCTATGATGGGCAAGAAGGAGGGTGGAGGGGCATGCACAAAGGACGATGGAGGATAGAAGGGAGGGTCAGGACCTGTGCACAGACAAGAAAGTTCAGGGGAAGGGACCTCACATCAGACCACACGGGGCAGGCAGGAGGAGCAGTTGCAGCACAACAGACCAGGGAGGGCAGAAGGGTGTGGCAGTACAATGGACCATGTAGGACAGGAGGAAGAGGATAGGGGCATGGCATGTGGACAGGCAGGGTGGAGGTGGCAGGGACAGGTTACAGTCATCTGACAATGCTAGGCAGGTGGGAGGGGAGTGGCAGCTCAACAGAACACTCAGAGTAGATAGGAGTGGCAGGTCCATGGGACATGGTGGGCAAAAAGGATGGAGCAGGGGCATGCACAAAGACATCGGAGGGCAGGGGGAAGGAGAATAGGGGCAGCAAGCTAAGCACAGAGTTTAAGCAGGAGGTCAATGATGGGGCATAGAATTGGGCAATGGAGGGCAGGAGGAGTGGACTGGTACATCATACTAAATTGAGGGCAGTGGCAGCACATCAGACCATGCATGGCAGGAGGGAGGAGGCTAGTCCATGGATTCACACAACAGAGGATAGGGAGGAAGGGGATGGGGCAGCAAGCTAACTGTTCAGAGAAGGCGGGTATTAGGAACTTTATTGTTTTTAAAACATTGTGTCTGTGCGAACTACTTAAAATATGAACAAGTATGCAGCATATTCTCACTTTTATTCAGGAAGAAGAGGACGTTTGTGACTGTGACTCCGGGCTCACTTGGCAGAAACACCCCCTGACCCTCCACCCCCTATCGCAAAATGTAATGCCCGTGAAAAGGGTAGGTGAACACAGTGTTATATAGAACATAGTCCTGAGAGCACGATTGAAAATGAAAACTAGATATAGTGTATGGTATAAACTATGCACCAAAAAGTGTGATATAAGATGAACCGGGCGTGAAATATAATATGCAATACATTGTGCGCAATGACAGATTCATTGGAGAGCGCGAGATAGCACAGGCACTAGCGCGTGCTATGCGATATGCGCCTTGGAGTGTAATATGCACAGGGCAGTGTTGTGTAACCTAACTAGTCTCTAAAGTTGTAATATAAAATATGTGCTGGGGAGTGTAACGTTGCATATGCACTGTGACAAAGATATGGATCCCAGATTGTAATATGTATGGCATAGCATTGTGCGTTATAACATAGGCATCGAGAAAGGCACGTTAGATGGGGCAATATAACCCGTGCGAAGACAAGTGTGGCATGACATATTCACGGGGTGGTGTTACAGTGCACATGGGCTAGAGAGTGTCATAGCATATGCACTAGCTAGTGGAATACAACACAGAGGTGTGTGGCACTCGGCAGGCAATGGTGGGTGTAACACAGCATTGGGCTCTGTCAGGAGCACGCTGTGACTCTCAAGTGATGTTCGTCCCCTTTCCAGAGAGTAAAATAAAAAGTATTACACATCCGGCAGTGGATGTGTGTTTTATTAACCGTGAGGGGGGTTTCTTGCATAGTTTTGGTCGAATTTTTGTCGAATCCCCTTTGAATGGCTTGGTGTGCATGTGTATTAAATGTGCCCGTCAATAGCTACCCATGTTTGTATAAATAAACGACAAGGGTGTCTACCAGGATTAGGCACGGTAGGGCATCAGACATGTCAGAGCTTCACTAGTGGTGTAAATACATTCCACGTGGATTCATTGCATGCATAGTCGCCTTTTAATGAATATCACGCAAATCGTCATGGTGATAGGTACGTACGGTTTGTCCAGCATGTCCTAGGTGTGTCTATGAATATATATTTTTTTAAAATAATAAAAAACAGTGGCCGGCCTTGGGGATTGGGGTCAAAAAAATATAATTAGGAGACTGGCCCTGGGGGATGGGGTCATCAGGGCAAACCAAACCAAACAGCCCCCCTTCTTAAAAAACTAAAATAAATAAAAGACTAGCATCGTGCCGGAGGCCATGCCCCCTCCGTGCAGCACTCTGCAAACGCGACCCCAACAGGCATCTCCAGTATGCACCAGGGAGCTGCGCTGCAGCCAGGTGTTCTGAGGCCAAGCCCCTTTTTACACCTCTCTGCAACGCAGCTCTGTGGCGCTTACTGGAGGTACCTAGTGGTCTAGTTTGACCCTAGGGACCCTTAGGATTCAAGGGGACTTAATCTCTCAACTTAGAACAGCCACAGGGCGCGTTTACACAGTGGTGAAGGGAGGGGACGGGGCCTGAGGTGACGTGTGCAAACACGCACTATGGCACGTTTTAAATTGGGGATATAATTTCCCTTCAATACTGAGGGCCCCTGGGGGCTAACTAGCCCACCAAGTGCTTCCAGTAAGCGCCACTGAGCTGCATTGCAGAGAGGTGGTCCAGGCCGTGCCACTTTTTACACCTCTCTGCAACGCAGCTCTGTGGCACTTACTGGAGGTACCTAGTGGGCTAGTTGGACCCTAGGGACCCTCAGGATTCAAATTAACTTAATCTCCCAACTAAAAATGGACACAGGGCGTGTTTACACAGTGGTGAATGGAGGGGACGGGGCCTGAGTTAACGTGTGCAAAAACGCCCTGTGGCCTGTTTTAAGAGGTAGTTTTAATCCCCATGCCCTATTATATACTAGGGGCTTACAGAGGAGGTCATGCTAATCACAGGGGGACCCCAACGCATAATGTTCCCTAGTGTATGTAGGTGTTTTCACTGTATTCTAAGTGTCTTTTAACATAGCACTGGCTCTAGGACTGGTTAGTCAGACTCAGTTACCACCAGTATCCGTCTGAAAAAGTTGAGGGTACAGGATGATTTTGCAACAAGGCTTCTTTCTGCTCTTCTTTTTGTTCTTTCTGCACGTTATCCTTCTTCCTGCACTTATCTTCGTATTTGAGGACTTCTGTTGCTTCTTTCTGCACTTCTTTTGTTTCTTTCTGTGCATTTTTTCTTCTTTCTTCACATGTCCTATCTCTGTAGGCATAGTTAGAAATTAGCATTTAAAAAACCTTTGAAATTCACAGAAAAAACCATAGGTTTCAGGCACGTTATAGTTAGGAATTAGCATTTAAAAAACCTCAGAAATTCACTGAAAAAACCATAGGTTTCAGGGGTGTTATAGTTAGCTGGACTTTTCACTTGTACAAAACCATTGAAATTCCCCCGTTATAGTTAGTTCAGCTAACTATAACTCGCGCGCCCGCAATGCACTGCTGATGACGTCACATATTACATCACTCATGACATGGTCAGTGACATCACTCATGACATCACTGATGACATCTCAAAAAACCTTGCAAATTCACTGAAAAAACCATAGGTTTCACACATGTTATAGTTAGCGGAAATTTTACTGATAAAAAACCAATGAAATTCCCCCGTTATAGTTAGTGCAGGCAACTATAACTCACGCGACCGCAATCTTCTGCTGATGACATATGTGTCTTTATGAAAAAAAAATATTTGTAATATATGTATAGCTAAAAATGTAGGTGGAACTTTATTAAGCTATGATCTGACCAGATCAGCGGACTAGGGGGATTTATCCTGGTATTTGCTTCATTGGTGAACAGAAGATCTAGAGTATGTCCTGCAGTGTGTGTTGGCCCACTCACCCTAACATAAAACCCTCAGCAAAATAAGAGACATACTTATCTCATGGTCCGCCAAAATTATGGTAGCATCTTTGGTCAATTTTATTGCCAGCATGCTTCTGGTGTCTCTTTCCTCTTCCTTTTTTCAAATCCGTGGATAATTATTTATCCACATTTTTATGGAAGGCCAAGAAAGCAAGAATCTCCATGATTACATTAAAGATGAGTAAAACCTTTAGGAGTCTGAACCTTCCTGACTACCAACGATGCCAAAAAGTATTCCTGGCTTGCCAATGGTTCTGGTGGTTTTGGATACACATGGAAACAGTGGGTGAAGAAAGGTATAAACTCTACAGGGGATTTAGGCACCCATTCTCTGCCCTACACATTACATTTGATTTACCAGCCATCACTTTCTATAAATTCTTGAGACTGTGAAGCACAGTTGGCAAATTGAAGTCTCCTCACCCACCCGACCTGCAGAGTCATGCATCACACATATATAAACTTCTAGAATCTCATAAGAACTATTTGCTAAGAACACTTACCCAGAAGTTGGATACTTACACTCACTCCTCTAAATGCGCAAATGTTTCATACACCACATGGAAAAAAATCTGGCAATATCCCTTTATTGCAAAAATCACACTGGCTCTAGAGCCGTCCAGATTCCAGTCTATTCTTAAGGCATATTGCACTCCGTATAGAATACATAAGATTGGGATTAGTATGACAGATGTTTGCTCGAGATGTGGGGAGGCAGTAGGGTACTTAGAACATATGTTTTTTACATGTAAGATGGCCCACCTATTATGGATTAAGATACAGTCTCTAATTCACGACGTTACAGGTGAATCCTTTGAGAATGACTTTTTGACAGTTGCCCTTGGCTTGGAAGCCTCAGTGAGCTCCTTTGAGAAATGATGGAATATGCTGTGCTTCATCAGAAGTGCGGATAACATCTTGTATGCGCAATTGCATAGTGTTTCACGATCTAGATGCCTTTGGGAACAGCATGCATAGACATGCATAGACATCCCTAAAGATAAACTGTCGGGTGGTGATGATGATGATGACAGTACAAGAGTATTGATCATGAAAGAAAGGGTTGTTTTGATTTTTAAAAAATGCTCACATGCTTAATGATGGTAGAGGGTGTTCTCATACAGGTGGTTACAGACTCAGATTCACCCTAAACCGCAAGGGTAGAAAGTGTATGGAAAAGTAAATTCGCAAAAAGACATGGTGCTAATTTTAAGGAGCCGACATTAGTTCTGAAGAGTCCAATGTGAAGTCTACAGAGTTACTGGGGTGAAGAAGCTTAATGTTAAGGTTCAGTGACAGATTGCTGTACTCCGTTGGCTACAGAAAAGAAATCTACACATTGTGGTAGATCCTAATAGAAAGTCCCAAGTTTTGATAGTGGAGAAAGGGGAACATCTGGAAATATCATGTTAAGAAGTATCCTGAAATATTTAATCGGAATACTGGAGTGTTGGGTGGATACTAGCAAAAAATCATTCTCAAGGAGGGTTTGTACAAAGAGTACACAAAGCCAAAAGTGTACCCATTTTGATAAGAGAAGCAGCAATCCAAGAACGTAATTAGGTCGGTATGGACTGAAATTTTGAACCCATAGAGTCATCCAAATGGTATCAACCCTGGTGGTAATGCGATGCATGAATAGTCATGAAATAAGTGATATGAAATTAAACCCAGAGAAAATCCACGGAATCCTATCAGGGGTTCAGCGGTAGAAGAAATCAGTAAGGAAATTACAGAACAAAATGTTTTGGGTTATCTGAGGGAACATAAGCCTAGAGATAGTGCTTTAGACAATGTGATGTTTTCTTGAAAAGTCTCAATGAAAATTAGAGTTCAGATTGGGCACTTTTTAGAGGGAAAAGACTATTTGCCCCCAGAACGTCGTAGAATAAAATTATTGCACGATGGAATGAGTGGCACCTAGGAAGTGTGCAAAAGATAAGTGTGGATTTAAAAGGTGCATATTGGCGGCCTAGAATGGATGTGGACATAGGAAGAGATTACACCAGCTGGCTTGTCACTAATAAATGTTTGAAGGTTGTGAGACAACTTTTTTTTGTGATTATGAATGGCCTTGTGCCCTTGGTTAGTGTACCTACAGACATGGCAACTATGGGGGATTAACGAACACGTAGGAACCGGCTAAGGTTCCAATCAAATTGCACAGCCATTTCAGGGACTGAATGAATCAAATCAATTACATTTCTCCAATTTGTCTTCTTTTTAATCCATGCTTAATCCTTTTTCTTTTTTTTCCTTTTTCCTTTTTTCCATATTCACTTCAATTCCTTTTATTTATTCTTTAACCATGCTGGAATTTTCACATAAACGCAAAAGGACACCGTATGATTGCACATCTCACGTCATTATTTAAAATGATCCAATGCATTTCGGGAAGCCATGTTCCCTTCGTCAGGGGTATCGTGGCGTGAGTGCTAGTTTCAAAATTAAGGCCTTGAATTCCCACGTCTCGCAGCACATTCTCCAAACTGAAGTGCATTGTTAACAACTAAGCAGGTTTATAACAGTGTATGCAGTTTGGACTGCGAGACGCCATTGAGCAGAAATCACAAGGACCTGGTATGCACTTCAGTTTGGAGAATGTGCTGTGAGACATGGGAATTCAGGGCCTTAATTTTGAAACTAGCACTCATGCCACGATACCCCTGACATGCATGCCTCTATAGTTCTGAAGCGGTTAAGCATGAAAAGCATGGAGTATGCAGGTGTGCAGTTCACCACCTCATTGTTGATACCTATGCAATTTGATTGGAACCGTAGCCGGTTCCTACATGTCCGTTGATACTGCAGCGCAGTTAGGCGGATCGCAGAGCAAACATGCATGCCTCTATAGTTCTGAAGCGGTAAAGCATGAAAAGCATGGAGTATGCAGGTGTGCAGTTCACCACCTCATTGTTGATACCTATGGGGGATTGCCCTAAGTACATTATGGTCTTGATGGATATGTTTTCCCGATAGCCACATGTGTATGTGGTGGAAAGGGATGACAGAGAAAATATCTTAGAATTTTTTTATGAGATCTTTCAAGGGGTAATGATTTACAATTCACATTTGTGAAGGCTGATATATCTCAGTTCAATTGTTCTTTATTTATTTTCTTCATTTAAAAAAATGCCATTCACGAATAAACCTGAGATATTTTTTACAATTTGAGCACACAAACTCAAATTTTGAAACTATACAGAAGGATTTCATACCGAAAAGATACCAGAAACGTCTCATTATTTCGCAACAAAAGATTTCAGTATACAAATTGGAGCCCTGAGGAAGTCCGTGTAGGACGAAACACATTGGCTATTATAATTACTACACAATGGTGTTTTTTTAATGAAGAAAATAAATAAAGAACAATTGAACTGAGATATTGTCATCAGGTGCAGTGATTAATGTTGTGTATCATACTCTTAGATATGCACTTAATATAAATCATTGATGAATATATGCTGGACTCTCAATAACTAGAGATATTGTTTTTAATATTGTGGGTGCTGTACCACCATTGAAAAATGTTGTTTTGGAAAATTGTTTTCAAATTGGAGTAGAGAGGGGTTGTACTCCTGGTTCAATGCACCACATATAGATCAATAATTTGCCCTACTTGCTTGGTTGTCAGGTGCGGTAGCTCATTGGCTCGATCGCTTTGTATATAGTTGTTTCATATAGTCAAAGGATATGGGTGTTCTTCACAGGCCCACCTTTCATGAAAATAACAGTGGAAATGGCATGGTGGAATGTTTCAAGAGGGATTTGAAGGATGCTATCCAACGTGCTATAGACAAAACATTTCGACTGAGAGTCACAATTATGAAAATAGTGTTGTCAGACTGGGCCACAGTAGCTCAGACTATTGGGCGTATGCCTTTTAAAATAATGAGAGGTAAAACAAGTATAAGTGCAAACCAGGATGGTGGGTAAAGTCCACGAGAATTAACTTGCCAGTTTATGACATAAAAAAGGAATTACAGAACTCATGAGGGTACAAGAAGTATCCTGTGATGAGGATTGTCCAGTGGGTTGATGTGAAGAAACCAGGACGCGTGGGTGAGAGTAAGTAGGCATTTTTAACCAGACAAATGTTTACAAGTAATGAAAAATTCTTTAGCAGTTGAGTAATAGCAAACTATAGCATTTGAGCAGCATTGCTTAGTGTGTTCACATAAGTCTAATTTTAGATGATGATGAGGTTTGTATATGTGTACCAGAAGCAGCTTGTGGGTGTTCCAGGTCTGATGACTGTGCTTCCAGAATACAGGTTGTGTGTCCATGGTAGCACCTTTTGTGTCTGAGGATACACAGCCTTGCCCTTTTGAGTCCTACTATTTGATGAGTACGACACTACTTCTGGTGGAGAATATGCACTTGTGGAGGAGTATGATGATATCACAGGTTACACAACACAAGAAAAAATAAATATGTTGGGGGTTCAAAGTGTGTCATTAAACCACCAAAAAGGCTTGAGGATTATATGTGGGATTAGCTCTGCTACGCACTCATGTGTATGTAATATTAACTTGCAATTATCCTTATTGCGAGATTATGCCTTTGTGGCTAGTGTACATAATATATATATTTTTTTTAATTCCCTTATTGGTTTTCTTTTCCTTGTTAATTTTCCTGGACAGCCCAACCCATTGTTTTTCTTGATCCAAAGGAAGGGGAATGTATGCTATGTGGGTTATTACCCAATCTGTTACTTTAACTCTCTGACTCCTAGCTGAGCATTGACTGTTCGGAATTGGAAAGGTGTAATCTTGGACTCTTGCAGAGTATGAAGGAGGTATTGGACAAGTCCAGTAAATAAAAAGGAGCTTCACCATACCTTGCATTTGCTGTGTTTTAGCACAGTGTTTTTTTTGTTCAAATCTGTTTTTATTGGTTATATTTTTTCATTGTACAGCTTTACAAATGAAGCCATTAACTGGAGTAGAATACAACATCCCAAAAAGTCTAACATGCCACCTTTTGCCAGACGTGTGCCCATCTTACACACAATCATGTATCCACCGCGTATTCTGCAAACATTAAATACATTGGGTAATAACAATGCTGAGTTGTGAGTGGGGGTGATGCATGAAAAGCTGGTTGGTAAGGTGTGCCATTAACTGATAGAGAGGAACAGCCTGTTGTGCGTGGATTACCAAGGATAGCTCATGTATAGGGGCGGTACCTTGTTGTTCCTAGTTAATGCTGTATAGAGCCAGAGGTGGGAGGGAAAATAGTGGGGCAAATCATAAATAACAGGAATAGCAGCCCAACTGTAACAGCATCAGCCCACCCATATTATAAATGACAAGGTATTATGTACCATGGAACCCCTTGACCTTGTTGCTCTTATGGAATACGCAAGGTCTAGGCTTAGCCCTGGATGCAACCCAGCAAATGCAAATCACAAGTGGGAAAGGGGGGCTCCTACAGCACCCCCACACCTCTCTCTCCTGCCTGATCTACATCTCCCAAAGGACTCGACTCTGCTGGGGGCTCCTCTTGAAAGTCATGTAGTATAGCATCCCAGTGATCCGCAATGGGGATTTTCCGGAGGCAGAGAGTTTTCTCTCTATGCAGGGTGATGCTTTCAGCCTTGGCTCATACCAGTAGCGAATGTCTCCAGGCTAGCAGAGAAGTGATAGAGATTTCCACCATCTCCTGATTAAGCATTTAGCCACCAGCAACACTAAGGCTAACAAACGTGAAGTCCCCCTCTGTTGTTTACTTCTAGGAAATAGATGTAACATGCATTCCTTCCAGGTATGTGTCATGGCCTGTTCAGTACAAGATGACAGAGAGGCTGTGACCAATGGGCTATATGATGCGAGCATCGGGCAGGACCACATCATCTGTAGCAGGTCTGTATCTAAATCAGTGCAATGGATATATTGGTTAATTTTATCTGGGCTGAGGTATGCTCTTTGTGTGATGTAATATTGAATTAGGCAAAAACAAGCATTTTGGGAAACCCTATTAGAAATTTCTAATATTGTGGCCCATTCTTTGTCTGGGCAGGGGCGGACCAGGTCTGTTTCCCAGCATTCTCTCAGGGAGAAGAATGGCACTGTCACGTGCTGACGCAGCAAAGCCGTGAACCATCTGGTAAGATGTCCAACCGTTCCCATTATATGCAAGTATTGAACAGTGAGGATGGTCTGATGGTCACTTGACATGTCTCCCCATCGGCACCCCAAAGTAGCAAGCAAGGGGGTTTGCAGTAGAAATTGACCTGGGTATAGATCGTCCTCCTCCACTAGTGTGGACAAGGGTAGCAGAACACTGTCACAATAGAGGTTACCCAGTGTTCAGAGACCAGCCTCTGACCACGTAGACAGCTCAGTCAACGAGGTATCACCTGGGCCGCAGGTGGTACCTACTATGGACAGCACAGGCACATAAGGTGTCATTGTTTGTGTTAGATACAGGTTTCTGTGGAAAGGAGTGTAAGCAACTCCAAGCAGTGGGGAATCTGGTGGCCTACCACGAGTGCAGGGGTGAAAAAATTGGAGCAGTGTTAGAGCGACCAAGGGGGTGAGTGCGCAGCTGTGTCAGCGAGCTGTAATCTGTCATCTGTCTGGCCACCCACTGAAGCTGGGAAGTGAATATTGTTCCATATTAGGGACAGCTAGACCTCCCTGATCCATGAGCAAATATAGCTTGAAGAGCACCACTCGACAACGGTAACCATTCCAAATGAATTCCCTCATGGGTCACTCAAATGCATGAAAAAAGGGGGGCACAACATAGTGAGGCAGGTTAGTGAAATCGTATGGAGCAAACACAAGGAGATGATGATGGACGGAGAGTGGACACTTTCAGACACTCAACCCCACTCACAGATCAGGGTTGAATCTATTATCGTTCTTTAGCTCACTTCACCTCCCCAGTTCAGACCCAGCCATATGCAAATCCGTCTTGACCCTGTTTCTTATGGAAACAGTCCAGCCCGAACTGCCTAGCCAACCCTTCCCTGGACCGGAAACAAGCATCCTGGGACCGGTTTCGGGGTAACACTCCTCATCAGCCAGGTTAGCTTGAATCCAGTGATATTGAGCAAGGGACCCACATCTGGGCATACCCTGCCAACTTAGGGCGAACATAGCAAACACAAGGAGATGATAGACGATGCGCTGAAACGTTTCAGACACTCACCCCCAGTCACAGATCAGGGCTGAATCCATCATCATTCTTTATCTCAATTCACCACCCCAGTTCAGACCCAACCATATGCAAATCAGTCTTGACCCTGTTGCTCATGGGAACAGTCCAGCCTGAACTGCCAAAAAAGGTCTTCCCTGGACCAGAAACAAGCATCTTGGGACCGGTTTCGGGGTAGCACACCTTATCAGCCAGGCTAGCTTGAATCCAATGGCAAAGTGAGCAAGGGAACCATTTCTGGGCATACCCTGCCAACTTAGGGCAAAAAAAGCAAACATGAGATGATGGACGGAGCCCTGAAACTTTAAAGACACCCACCCCCAACCCAGATCTGTGACTGGGGGTGAGTGTCTAAAATGTTTCAGCACTCCATTCATCATCTCCTTGTGTTTGCCTAGTGAAATAGTATGACAGTCTCGGCAGGGCCAAATTTTTACTATCGCTCTCCGACCCCTGGCGGATAGTGGGAGCATGTGCCAGAAAACACTGCACAGCCCTTTGTGTACATTAATCAACTTTCAAATCAATTATTTTTTAGTAGGTTAAACCACAGAACGTTTTAGCACTTTCAGACAGCATAATGTAGGATCAACATGGACAGCAGATCTGTGTTTAAGTGGATGACTGCAAAAGAGAGCTGCTCTAGGCGCTGCTCGATTTTGATGTAAGTCTGGCTAATTGAGATCTTTGATGTTACCATCCAGCATTAAACACGTACAATAATCTAAATGGAAACAATCCACCACACTATGATGCACTATAGTTAGGCTAAAACACCACCGAAATCATAAAGAAACATATCCAGATCAGGCATTATGCCTTGGAGATTCTAATCCAGCATGCAGCAGTGAATCATCAGATACTAACTCGCCATGTTGCAACTCACTATAGAAATAATAATCCACCACAGTGCATTCCAGCTAAACTATAGTACTATACCTTAATGATACTAACATACAACACTGATGGGTTGCCAAGAGTTGGTGATCCAATACACTTGAATGCATCTCATAGACAAAGTCCAGTCACACTGGATTGATTCTTAAGTGCACTGACCCACCTTGCTGACTTGTATTGTTGCAAAACTAACCAACCACACTGCCTTGAGCCCTACAGACTCTATTCCAACACTTTCACTACTGTATTTTATTGCCCCTGTATTCTAGAGATTCTCACTCACCACACTATATCATGTTGGTTAACACACCAAACATCACATCATCCTAGGTACATCAAGCAATATATTTTAGTAAAAACGTAAGTGAGCACTGACTGGAACAAATCATAAAATATACTAATACTAATCACAAAAAAAATTATGACTTTACCTTCTGACCATTCTTTTGGTAGAGACCATAGAAACATTCAGTCATGGAGAAGACTATAACTACATGGCAATGCAGTCATTCACTTTCATGTTTACCATAGTGACACACTTTCTATGTGGTGGTCTCCATTTTTGCCCTTGCCCATTTCAGTGTCAGTCTCAGGCTCTTTTTTTAGGATGTCTCATTTAAATAAATCAGCCAACTGACAATAAAACAGAAAAAGGGGATGTGGAATAAAATACTCAGGGAACATACTAATGGAGTTTTTGTCAGAAATTTTAAAAACAATTGAAGAATAGTACTTAGCTGGATCATATTCCTTCCTAAAAGACCCTTTCCAAGATGGTATTATTGTGCACATTTACAAACACACCAATCAGTTAATGAGCGAAAAAATACATATGTTTAAATGGCACCAGATGCTGGTGAACACTCCTTCGTAATAGACTCTGGGATTGCAAAACGACTCTAGCAAATTAGGACAACAGAATATGTAGACCTTATACAATAAATGGTTATTAGAAAGGTCATCAATTTACCATATATTAGAAGAAGATATGACATCTACCAGAAACCATACCTTTCAATACAACAAAGAAATTTGTCCGTCCACCACTTTCATAGTTACTCTTAGGCCCTTATTAAAAGATTGGCGGTCTAATGGACCACGGAACTTGTTGTGGCAGTCTGCAGACACCCAGACTGGCCGTCTGCTCATTACGTTAGGACTGTGGCAGTTGGACCGCCACAGGACCGCTACTGCCATCAGAGATCCACGATCCCCAATGGTGGCACAGTGGTCTGAGGCCCCTAATATGCTGGTGGTGCCGCTGCAGCACGGCCAAGCATATATGAGTGTCCTCACCGTTACACTTTTCATGGCGGTGCGACTGCCTTGAAAAGTGTGTTGGTGAGTAAGCAAAGGGGGCCTTACAGGGCCCCCTGTTCCTTTTGTGCAATGGGGTGAATGTAGGGGCACACATGTTGTGCCCCCCTGTGTACATGCACCCCCAGTTCCTGTAGGGCATGGACTTAAAAGTCCATGCCCTGCAGGAAGTGCCTTTAATGCTCCCATTGCGGTGCCCTTTTTCAAAGACACTGCAGTGGGACCACCAAAGAACTGCCCTCCAGAGTAAAAATAAGTCATACTCTGGCGGGCAGTCTTTAATGGCTTTGTCGGTCTCGGAGTGGGGTGTCAGCATGGTAACCCCGCTCCGAGACCACCAAAGTCATAATAAGGCCCTTAGCCAGCTTCAGACAAAACCGGGCTTTTGGCTTTGTCTATTTCTGAATCTTTGATTAAAGTATTTATGTTCTGCCCGAGAGCTACCATAGCAAACACGTTTTTCATATTGTTCACTTGATTTAAATTTTGGTTCTAATGGCAAATTATCATGTTTGTGAAATAAGCACTAAATCCAGAAGAAAAGTAGGCCCGTAATTTCCTCCAATTACAACGCCCCTAATTTGGAGGAGCATCCAACTGGACAATTTTCCCTAGGATCTAGCACTTCTTCTGCAAATGTAGGTTTTTCTATCACTGCTTATTCTAAATTAAACTTCACATATGGACCATACTACACAGAGTATTGGATAAAGAGAAAAAGTGAAATACATGGATTTTGTATTTGTTTGTGGTTTCATAATGAAAAAATGGAATGCATTTACTTTTATCCATTTTACAAATGTGAAGGGTGTGTTCGTCTTGAGGCGATATCATTTTTCTGTCATTCTCTTGAAATGCCCAGCAAAACAGTGGAAAATCTATTTGGCCAATTTATTCAGGGTTAATCAGAGCCCATATTTTCTTTGCTAAAAGCTTGCTGCAGTTTATTTTCCTACATTTCTACCTAGATATTCATCTGATATCTATTAGAGCAATTGAGGTTTTCTTCATCCACATTACACTAGACTAAAATGATGACGACATAACACAAATTGATAACACTGCAACTGATGCTTTCCTAAAAAGATCCCCACTTATTTTTTGTTTCAATTATAAATGACCTACTAAGTTGTCTGTTGTGTTCCATTAAAGTTACACAGTAACGAAAGCAGTTGGATCCACCTACAGCAAAAATAGTTTCACAAATAAAAAGGCATTTTCAAAAGACAAGGATTGTAGCTCAGAATTCAAATTCTGTATTCGATCTCTTAATATATGAAACATGATGAGCTGCAAACACAATGACTAACCTATTGGGGCTAATAATTCCGGAGAGTTTTGAAGACAGACTCAGATCTGCTCTTTCACAGAAAACATTGAGTGCATTGAATAAATAATTGTACACTGCATTATCTTGCCAAACCTTAATGGAAAATGTTGAAAACCAAATGAAGATGTGATGAATAATTTAGATAGAACATATCAATTGACTTGATTAAATAGCCACTGCAAATCATTTAAGCCAATATTCAAAATTAACAAATCAAAATTGTGATCACCTAATTCAACCCAGGAGAATAATTTTCATATTAAAAACGATTGCCACATGCAGAAATAGATGACTCTTTAATACAGTCCACAATGAGTGTGATGAACCTACTAAAAAAAAAGACTAAATGCAAATCATAACACTACCTATACCAGAATGCACTGGGAAAACACGTATACAACATCTGAGAGTTGATATGTGATTGTCCACAACATTAAGATTAATTATCACTGTTTTATAAAACCTTCGCACTGACCACAAAGCTGAATTTATATCTGTTCCAGTTATTGCTCATTATTACCATATTTAATGGGTTTGGTGGTTTCCATGCAGGTCCTATTGAATTTGCTCCGTATGTGTGGGTAGTAGTGCACTCTCCATCACATAAGCACCCCACCAATTCAGCAAACCTGTAAAACATTCAATTGGCTGCTTGTGCCTCAGTGAAGATCCTTAGGAATACTGCAGCTATAAGAACAGGTACTTCACACTCCCCTGGAAGTGGTTTCCTACGTTAGTTAGTTAGTTAGTTAGTTAGTTAGTTAGTTAGTTAGTTAGTTAGTTAGTTAGACACCAAAGCAATGAATATATGTCAAATATGTGAGTCAACTTGCTTTGCCAATGTGCAGAAATGTGTAGTATCTCATAAGGACAATTTCTGAACATAAATAATTTGCCCTTACCTGCTGAAAAACACAATAGAGGGGCGTCAGCATCCTAAAAGTCTACATAATCGCATAGAAAATATTAAAATAAAGGCTGCTTTTGGGCGGTGTCCCACATTTCATAATTATTTGTGACAATATACATTTCAAAACTGGTGTTGGAGGATTAGAATCTGATGAACTTTAATATTTTTTTGCATGTTCTTTAAGATAACAAGGAATTAAATACAGGATCACACAACGCATTTATTATGGTCTAGTCTGAAGAAATCGGATGCAGGAAATTTCACTTGGTAGAATATTCAAATTAAATAGTCTATAGAATGTTGGTTGCCCAGCAAACAGAAGCCAAAGTTATAGGTTAAGTCTGTATAAAGGTTTGGTGAACTTCTTTGATAAGTAAAGGGAAATCATAACCTATTTCTGCTGATTGACAACTGTCCAGCTAGAAGGATCAATTTTCTCCAAATATAGTGAACCCCAAATGTTACAGCCTGAAACGTCGTAAAATGCCATTGAGATGAGCCAAAATGACTGCCAGCACATTTGTCTGTCAAGAAGGCTGTAATCAAAATATTTATTAATATTAAGTAGCCTAAGGTGGAAAAGGCAGGCAGCTAAAATTTTGAAAATGTGCACCATGAGATACAGAAAAGTTTCCATCAAAATGAGAGAATTTTACTTATTGATTGGTATAGGGATTTGGCCTTATTTAGATGGCCAGCCTGGAGGAGATAGCCTTGCCAAATATCTAAATTTCAGTTTTATTAATGTTCGTTTGGAGTAAGTTATTGGACAGCCAAGAAACCTCTGCAGTAAGACAGTTTCTGTCAGAAGTGGAAGCATGTTGGTCTAGATGAAGAAACATTTGGGTATGATCTGCGTCTATCATAAACTTAAACTTGAAAGACCTGATGAGTAAAGCTAGGGTGCCACATTAATATTAGGAAATGTAGGACTTAATGGAGATCTTGCAGCACTCCTCAAGGGATCTCTAAGAAACAAGATAAGTATTAAGGAGGCTTCTTGGTTGGGATCTAACAGTAAATAATCAATAACCCATTTATGAGTATTGACACTGATGCCTGCAAGATAGATATGTTCAGTGAAAAATATGTGGGCGGACAGGTCAAGCATCCCTAGCACAGCCACGCTGCCTTGATCTGTCATCATGAACAAATCATCCAGGTAGTTGTTGATTCAGTGCTATGTAAAGAGGGGAATCTGGCCTGACAAGGACCAAGAAGTTTTTCAAATTTGCAACAGAGAGAGAGAGCTGGGTGATCATTCCTTTTTCAAGGGATTTCATCCGGAACAGAAGTGAGAAATTAGTAGATCATTCCTTGGGACAAATAGATCTGCTGATGGTTCTTTTTTAACAAAGGTACCACTAAAGCCTGCTTCCAATAGGTCAGAACCATCTCCCTAGGTAGCATAAGATTGTACATGTTGGAGAGGACTGTCCCTATAAAGCTGGGCAAAGGCAGGGAGGATTCAGACAGATTTTATGTATGAGACCAGTTCTTGCATTCTGTAAATAATGATGGGGTGAACTGAGATGATGAACTGAAAGGGGAGGTCCTGAAGAACATCTAAGTGAATCGCAAACCTTGCTGATATTTTTTGTAAAAGTGCAGCAAGCGAGTCCTAAAGGTCCTGAGAGGAGATGATGGGCAAAGTGCAACAATCATGGATAGCAAAAGAGTTTACAATTTTAAATACTTTGTTGGCCAAGTTTGATAAAGTATTGACTTTTTCAGTAAATTAGGAGCTGCTGACTTTGAAGAGCAGAGATTTATAGCAATGCAGTGCAGCTTTGTACTACGCTCAGGACGATCAGGAGTAGTAGGCTCTCCAGTGCCATTCAGCTGTTTTGCATGATAACATTTAAGTTTTAAGCTCATTAAGTAATCAGGTTGTGGAAGAATGATGCTAGAAACACCCTGGGGCTGAAACAGGGACAAATCACCTGAAATTGCTATAAACAAGGAGTTAGCTGGGATATAGTGTTCAGGAGATGAGAGAGTAATGTGGGGATGGTACCATGTAATGAGTCTGTGAAGTGTGTGTCCCAGTTATGCTTAGATTTTTCTGCGTGGACGAGGCTGTTTAACAGCACCCTATAAGGCATTGAAACTATGAAGGTAATCACAAAGTAATCAGGCAAAAGAAGACAAATGGACAAAGGGAACTGCAATTAGTGAAGACAAAGTCGAGAATATAATCTGCTTGAGTTTGACCTTTCACTAACTGGGAAAGCCCAAATGAATCAGAGGAGTCTATGAGGGCTGCTGAGTCAGGGAGATCAATGGTTTCATCCAGATGTTAAAATATCCCAGAAGGAGAAAGGAGAAGTCTGATTGACAATGTGGAAGTATAAAATCAACTTACTTATTATCAAATCATGTGCCCGGGGATGAATAAGCTAGTGTACAAGTGACTGAAAAGCTTAGGGAAAGTGTAAAAGTGAGTCCCAAACGTTCAGCTGAGGGGACAGTCCAAGAGATAACACTGATACCATGAAATGTTCCTTATAGAATTTATAAGGCTCCTGCTTTTCAGCTGGGATGCAAAATATGATTCAACTTAAATCCTGTGGGCAGAGCTATTGTGAAATCTAGAGCTGATGTGCTGTGAGTACAGGCTTCTGGGCAAAGGAATAGATCAGGATTCTGTTTTGCAAGAGTCACAACTCCCCTCATGGTGCTTGTGATGGGAGTAGTTGTTTACCAAGAAGTTTTTAATGGTGGAAGAGTTAGATTTTTTTATTTGAAGAGGAGTATTGTGCAGTCCAGTGTTAACGGACGAGTCAAGGGGTGGTGCAGTGGTATCAGAAGGATGCAAATACAGGGGCTGGGGTTGAGCAATACTAAAATGTTTCAGGGAAAAGTGAAGCTAGGATTTACCAATTGTTTTGGAGAGACAGACAGCTGGGCTCAGTGCACATCTGCAGAAGCTGCCACATTATATCTCCCCTGAAAATGGCCTACGTGTGACATGCTGACCTCATCAGTGAAAAGACGGTAAAGAAAGGCTGCATGCTCAACAATCAAGAAAGCAGCTGCAAGTAAACTCCCCATCTACATTACATGTCTTTTGATAACAGATATCTCTGCTGGGCTGCATGAAAACATAACACAACCACATACTTTAACATCAACACATCCTAGCATTTCTACCAGTGTGTGCCAGTCTTCACTCACCCTGATTGACTTGACATTAGATCAAGCAGAACTTGATGTTTGTTTGATTTTTAACATTTTTCCCAACACATAGACACTCCCTCTAGTCTATATCAGGCTAGAACATATCCCTCCCAAAACATGACCCAAATCTGTGATACCCTAGGCCTTCTGAGCATGGGGTTACCAAACATGTGGTTATTCTATTAGTTGGAGCAGAAATCCACAAACTAGACATAATGGGATGTTTTTTATGGGGGGGGGGGGATTTCTGCAGCATTTGCACAAAGACCTGCACACAGGGGAACCTTCCAACTGCAGAGAAACGTGAGACATATTGAAATCCATGTGATGTGGCCTGCATGAATCTCAACATGTTGTATTACCGAAAATACCCTGTAAATATCAAAGCATGGGTAAAAAAAATCACAATCTTTCCATTTCTTGTGATGGAAAACTTCAGAACCTCATACAAATGACAAAGGTCCTGCCATCTAATGTTACAATAAAAACAGTACCTAATGTGTGCATAGGCCTATAGCACGGCAACGATACAGGCCAAATTTGTGCCCATTTGAAGACCACATTGACACTATATTTATGTCACACAGTCACATTTTTGACCTGGTCCTGTCAGGTGTGATAGGCCCACTCGAACATGGGAAGTACTATTTTTTATTGGTAGAAGTGTCGGAAAACTGAGCAGTTTTGATCTTTCCCACATATTCTGCGCATCTTGCTGTCTTTTCCAAACTTAAAAATAAAAATGTTTAGATGCCACTGATATCTCTGTATTTCAAATCTAAGCTGAAGGTTATTTGGAGTTAATATTGGATAATTAATATCGATCTACAGAAATATCGAGTTTTTAATACCATGACACATTAATATTGTGATGCAGCAATATCGTAGACATAATTATTGATTTTTAGGTAAATAATATTATTTACAAGAATATTGATGATTTTAATGTCATTTGCAATAATATCGTTTGTATGTATCTTAGTTTAAATTGTAAGTGTCTAGGTTATATATTGTTTGTAGAATTGTCAATAATTTTAAATTCTAGTTTTTAATTTTCAGTTGTTTATATTTTTTATGTAATTGTTAATAGAAATGTATATTGTAGTAGCAGGTTCTGTCATTTTCAGTGGTACATGGTGGGAAGCTAATTAAATATAATTAATTAGTCATTAATTTTACCTATCTAATTGACAATAAAGTAAATTCGTAATTATCATATTTTTAAGTGAAATTTTTTGTGGGAAGTTATGGGTCTAATTACGACTTTTTCAGTTCAGGGACCGTCATTGCCATTTGGCGGTTTGACCGCCACAAGAACGCCCCGAGACTGCCGGTATGGGCATCGCCATTGGAATTACATTCTGCCTTTCTGCTATCCATCTCTTTGCGGGGACTCCCACCATGAAAAGGTCAGTGGAAAGTCAGGTGAAGGGCCACACAATAGGGACCCAGGGTGCATAGGCCCATGATGAGTGTGGCGGGGTCCCTTGTTGTAGCACCCCATGCCAGTCATGTCAGTGCACACACTGTTTGCCATGTACGACATGGTGCATGGACGAGTGCGCCCAAATTGCTGGTGGCGCAGCAGTGCGGACAGCATTGGCTTCAAGCTGTCTCCTAGATCCGAAGTATGCCCTCGCCTTGGCTGCGCCGCACCCACACCACCAGCCCCGCAGGAAACTTTCAATGGTCCACAGTCATGCTGACTGCAATTGCCTTTGTCACAGAATTATATGAGATTGTGGTTCTAATTTAAAATTCTCTTCATTATAATGATGACTTAACTATGTCATATGCATGTCAGTCGTGAGCCATGCCTTGTTAAAAATGGCTTCACGCTGGACAGGAGGGAGCATATCCTGCTCAGAATCACATAACTGAAGCTAGGGCAACATTCCTGCTCTATATATTCTCAACAGGCAGCTCAATAGGACACTTCCATCTACAAGTTAATTGGGAATCCAGTGTCTCTTGGAATTCGACATACTGAAACATACCCACAGCAGATGGAATGGATAGAGCTACTCAAATAGATTATGAAGAGTAATTTAAGGTCTTTTCTTTTTGTAAGAGAACATCTTCAGTGTTTTTGTTGTATTTAATCTCAGAAATAAATGCTTTATTTTCTAATTTATGAAATGTATGAACTATTCTGTCATTGTTTTTAATGTAAAAGGGATGTTGAAAGATCGCCAATTAATATTTGGGGTGGTCAGTCAGTATTTGTCAGTGTGAACCACAAAGTCACTAAATTAATCGAAGCTGAACCCTGGGTTGCAATGCCACAGAGCAGACAGACTTACCTTAAAGCAATGAGTAAAGTATTTATGCAGTACCAAAACCGCTAAAAGACAAAACATTGAATATTAAAAATCCTAAACTGTATTAGAAACATAAAGTAAAATGTACTAAATGAAATAACACCAAAAAGCACTAAGCACGAATAATAATGTATGGATGTGATAGACCGGGACCTCGCAGCAATTTCAGGGTGACACAATCAGTCAAAGATTTGTTGGGCGCTCTTTTGTTTAACGCTCAGAATCATTCAGTGGGGCAGGCCTGAAGCCTGACTCCCAAAATATTGGTTTTAGCTACCTTGAGCCCTTCTGAGTTTAAATGTAGGAATGCCTGACGATGAAGCATGCCACAATTGTGTGGGTGAGGGCCTTGTAATTCCCAGTGGCAATCTGTCTCAAACTAGTATTGACAGATATACAAATCCCTATTCTTCTTTACTCTATGTTTAGTATTTATTACTGTCCTGCTCAGATTTATTTCTAAGATTCCCTGCCTGTTCATAACTTTACTCTGTACTCTTCCCCAGAGGAAGGGGTAGCAATGGGTCACCGAAAACGAGTCAGGTTCTAAGCAGTAGCTGGGGCACTCACATCAGAGATCCAAAATAGCCACTGCTCGTTAAAAGCATAGTTGGCTGTTCTGGTGTCAATCATTCAATTAGAAAGTGCCTCACTAAAGCCAATGCTCTTATAGAGACAGAGCACGGCCTGTCCTTAATGCTAGTGCTGCAAGTTGTGGCTGCTGGGTGGATACTATTAACAACAGTGTTTAAAGTGCTACTAGAGAGAATGAGTGGCTAAGGATTGGGCAGTTGCAGAAACCCAACCACACCTTATCTGAGCCTCCACAATCTATTTGGAATCTCTGAGTTCTACATCTATGACCCCATACCTTGGTGGGTGAGGTCACCATTTAGCTACACAATGCTAGAAATAATATCAGTCCCTTATGTGCCTTTCTCCAAACATACCACATACAATGTTGCGGCTGAATGTTGTAACATACTACAGGGGGCTTTAAAATCAGGCTGTGCTGCTTCACCTGAAATACCCGCTATTTCCAGGATGGGTGGGATAGATTTGAGCAAGCATCACAACAGTTGCCATGGTGAGAAATGCTGCAGCAGGAGACTCACCTGACGATGATTAGCGTGCTCTTGTGGGCTTCTATGTAACTCTCCTTTCTCCGCATCTCACGCATTGCCCCTGGCATGGCCTGACCCTACACTCATCAGCTAATGGGAGTAGCAGGATGACAATGTACTGCCCCTGAGAATTTTCATAATCTGGTGATTGATACCAATTATTAAAAATCTAATCGTGCCATATTTTCTGTAATGGGAAGGAATTAATGTTAACATGTTCCATTTGTTTAGAGTGACCCAAAGCTTTTCGTGAATTACTTAGTAGATCATTATTTGTAACTAGATTTGGATGATGGTATTTTTCTTACGGCTGTATCATGCTGTGCTTTACTTGAGCAGCACATAGTGCTATTAAAGAAGTAGAGCAGAAACAGAAAGAGGCAAATGTGTCTCACAGATTCTGAGCTGTACTATCTTAAATTAAAGCATTAACTCTGAATAATATTGGGTTGAATGAATTCACTTTATGAACTGTAGGTGCATAAAAGAAGTGCTTGTCATATTACAAACCCTAGTGCTTTTTTTCTGCTGATAAACTGTCCCCGAATCTGTATCTTCATGATATGCATCACTGAATTATGTAATAGCATGACTCTGGCCAGTAATGTGTTACTGAGTGTAAACATGAACAAGACAGATAGGGACTAAAACCGGGTTGCATTTGAGTCTTCTTCTTCCACTTTGGAGATCTGGTTCTTTTAAAATACTATTGCATGCCAGAGATGAGCCGTCATTTAGGAAGTAACTCAGCAGTTTTGTTCTATATTAGGTTTAGAAAGGCCAATCAGTAGATTGTTTGGGTTTGCTATGATGAAAGCCACACTATGTATAGATGGGTGTGTGGGACTAAGTGCATATACTAGTATCTGGCCGAGGGCCACAATTCACCTCTCATTTCTGCAAAGTTTGGTGGTCCACCCTACAGATCTTTGTCCACCAGTTTTTACCCACAGACTGATGGGCAGAGAGAACACCTAAACCAGATGCTGAAAGAATATTTAAGATGTTATGTGTATGAACCAACTGAATTATGGGTAGATTTGCTATGGCTTGCAAAAATTGCCTACAACAGTGTTGGGCATGCATCCATCAAGATGGCCCCCTTCCATTGTACTTATGGTTTTCACCCACAATGTACTCCCTTGTTTCAAGAAAATGTTAATCAAAAGCTCCCTGAGATTCAGGAATGAGTTGCACACATACAAAGCACACTTAAAAAAAAGCTAGAACGTATTCACAACATGTTAGAAAGCGGTGTAAAACGCAAGCATACAAACACAGAAGGCTAACCCCATTGTACCAACAGGAAGATATGGTTTGGCTTTCCTCCTGCAGCCTAAACATCAAGAAACATAGCAGGTTTCATCCTAGATCATAGGCCCTTCCAAAATGTGTCGGCACATAAATCCAGTTGCAGTGAAATTGGCTTTGCCAGGGACTATGCGGATAAACCCAGTGTTCCATATGTCTTTGCTAAAGCCAGCTATCACACCTGTAAAAAGGCAGCCTCTCCTATTTGGATAGATAATGAACCTGAGTATGAGGTAAGAGCCATTCTTGATTCCAAAACGTGAGGTTCCCATTTGTGGTATTTGATAGCATGGAAGCGTTACAGTCCAAAGGAGAATCCAAGGGAACCTGCTCTAATGAAACATGCTCCTCATTTATTGCCACATTTCCTTGCTCACTACCCCAAAAACTAGGCCAAGAACGCTGTCAGTATAGGTGATATTGACAATGATGTTTACTCCAAAGGGGGCATTCCACCTCAATTGCTTCCTTGACCCCTCCTGTGCTTGCTTATGTTTCAGCTCTTTGTGGGGAATTTGGTGCATGGTTACATGAGTGGTGGTGCTTTGAAGCTCTCTGAAGAATCTGGGATGAGAGCTCTAACGATGATTGTTGAGGACTTAAAAAACTTGGTTACATGGTGTTTAGCCCTTTAACAATGAATACTCCAGTCTGCCAGTGCTTCATTTTTAAAACAGTTATCCAGAGAGGGCCACCTTGTGGCAGACTGTCACAAGCGTTGGTGTTGACAATTAAGTGCCGGTGCAGAGCACCAGAAATTAACAGCTCAAACCAGGTACTGCTGACACCTTGTTTGGCAGTTTCTTCTTTGGATCAGTGCTATGGCAGGAAGAGAAGCATGGTTTTGTGTGAGGAACTACATGTCCCATCATACTAGAGGCTTCCAGTCAGCTCAGTGGCCATCTTGGGAGGTGCCCAGGAATAAAGGCTCCCCTTCCACACCAAGCTGCTTGTTGTTTGACAGATGTTTTCATGCAGGGCTGAGTGCATTGTCCGGTGTGGAAAGAAGGAGACTTTCCAGTGCAATAAGGGTACACATGCACCACAACCATGCAGCAGCCTCGCAAAGTTAGATCCCTCATTTAGTAGGGATTTCAATATTCCTTTCAAGACCTAAGGTGCTTACATAATGTAATGGAGAGACACCCTAGAGTGCAAACATTTTAGAATGTGATGAGTAAAAGAAGTTCAGGATGCAATTGTTTGGTTGCTGTTAAGCATAATTTATTTATTTATTTATTTATTTATAGCATTTATTAAGTGCTACTGTTGCCCATGGGTGTCCTGGCGCTGTGTGAGCTCTACCCAAGGCTCAAAGCCGAAGTGAAATTATTCTGTAAACTGCCATGTTTTTAAAGCTTTGCGAAAGGCCAACAGGCTGGTCAACTCTCTGAGGTGAAATGGAAGATTATTCCACGCTTTGGCTGCATTCAATACAAAGCTTCTTCCACCCCAGGAGGCCTTTTTTACAAAAGGCTCATAGACCTGCTTAGCTGCAGATGAGAGCAGTGATCTAGTAGGAGTATACCAAAATAGCCGCTCTTTTAAGTAAGCTGACCCTATTCCATGAATCGCCTTGTGAACCAGACACAAAGCTTTAAACTGGGTACGCTTCCTAACTGGCAGCCAATGAAGCCTCTGAATCTCCTTAGAGATTGATGCATATTTAGGGATACCTGACACCAACCTAGCGGCAGCATTCTGCAGGAGTTGCAACCAATAATCCAGCCTAGACATAGTGCTGTGACAACTGTTTGGTGACACTCTACAGGTAAGAGTGGCAGAATTTTCTTACAGGACCTAAGAGCAAAGGACGTAGCGGAAGACACTGAATTCACTTGGTCTCTAAAACTGAGCTTATGGTCCCCCCACACTCCTAAGTTTTGTTACCTTCTTGTTGGGTGCGGGAAGATGACCCAATGTGTCTGGCCACCATTCAGGGGTCCAAAAATTCGGATTGTTGCCAAAACATACCACCTCCGTCTTACTGGAGTTTAATTTAAAGCAGTTTTGTGGTGTTGTGCAGTTTGCGAAAGACAATATGCAAAGTCAGCATGAGATTGTTTCTTTAAACCAAGTCTGATTTGCTGCTTTTAACAGGGGTGGTGAGACACATCACCTAGAGCATGGGAAGAACCCTCTGTGAAGTAAAGCTAGGGTTCGTATATGGTGGGTATTAACAACAAAAACGTAATAAGTGAAACTGCCTTGCCCAAAATTGAACTAGCTACATTCTATGTTTCATTGTTGTTGAGTACGTCAGAGAATCATCACATACAGAGGTCTTTTATGCTGGGAGAGAGAAAAATCAATCTTAAGCATCCAGAGTTTATATGTCCCTTCTCAGGTAAACTGGGCAACACAAGTGTAGAGTTTTGATACTAGGAGCAGACCAGAACACAGCTCTTACTTCAGGTTTTCCTCCCAGCTGTTTTGCCCCTCTTCCCTCCAGACCCTGGCCCACACCAGGGTTTTATAGATTTTTTTTTTGCTGCGGATCCATGCGAATTGGTGGCAGATTGTATTTTTAAAAACATTTTTTTACTCCAGGCTCTCTTGGACCCCACCACCAGCCCTAGGGGGGTCAGGGTATTCATACCCTCCCCCTTTTGTCTTTTTTTCCTTTTATTAGGACTCTGGACTGAGTCCTGAGTCCTAAGATGGCTGCCACCATATCCTGGTTGAGACGGTGGCAGCCATTCAGAACTCAGTTTGAGGTCTTTGGGGGTCCGTGGAGGCTCTGCTTCCCTAGATGAACAATGTTTTTTAACATTAATTTATCAAAATAGCCAGAATAAATTTACACAAAAGGCACTCTTTCTGAACCTAGATCTAGCTTTCTTCCAAATTTGGTGTAAATCCATTCAGCAGTTTAGGCTATAGCTGTGTCTCAATTTCCTATAGGAAATTGAATGGAAAAAATTTGATTTGCATGCCTCTTTTCCTAAGCCATCTCTAGACTGATCACCCCAGAACTTTTGATGTGCAAACTAGTAAAAAAGTAGCAATGTTTTGGGACAGTTCTGTGGAGATTCATCAAACGTCAGCAAAGTTATACGCAACGCAAAAATATATTTCCTATGGAAACACAATTCTAACTATAACTGCAGAAGAAGTTGTGTCCTCCGGCTGCCTTAATCTATGAATTATGTGTGGAAAAAACAACTTTTGCTTTCAACTCTAGCCACAGTCTCGTTCACGATACTGCAGAACGATTACAAACGTGAAAATATAGTTACAGCCTCATCCAAACCAGATGGAAATTATTGAGATACAGTCTGAAAGAAAAGTCGCATGCGGTCATAATGGACCCAGAAAGAGTTTGAAGAATTGCTCTTTAAACATACTTTAAATAACGCATTGGTATAAAATGTATCGTAGGCACTATGTAAATGAAATATCCTTTTAACATTTGTTCTGTGGCTATGATAAGATGCTGTGCAAATTAGAACATGTCATTATGAATGATATGAAAAAGCCATATGCTCTAAGATGTTTTCAAATTGAATGCTCGATTACATTGCCATAATTTGTTAAATACTATCAAGAGAATTACAAGAATAAAAAAGTTTCCTTAGGCTCCAGCTGGTGAATATGTCATGAGGTATTGGCTTGCTTGAAGCATATTTTCTCATGCATTTCTCATACTTCATAAAGAATATCATTATATATAAAACTGCTGTTATTTTGAATGACAAATTATCATTTCTGACAGTCCACACTGTGCACATAATGTATCAAGGCAAATTTGCAACAATATGGGGATCTATAGACCCCCAGAACACATTCCTAATGTTTCCCTTTTGGTGTCATCACACTGATTTTTCAGCTTATAGTATTGAGAGCTTGCTAGTGATTGAAGTCTTAAAGGTACATACTAAATGAAAAATAAATAGTAAATGTTTCATCAACAAAATATCTCACCTCATCATATGTTCACCTTCAGATTGCTGTGATTTCGGAAGGTTCACAGGTCCATTTTGTAACATATTAAAAATACCTACTTCTTTTACTAAAACAATAAACACTAAGGGCCACATGTATCAACCAATTTTGCATTCGCAAATGGGCCAATTCGACGAATCGGCCCATTTGCGAATGCGTAACAGACTTTTTCCAAGTATTAAACCATGCTTTGCAAATCGCAAAATGGGTTTGCAATTCGGTATTTGGAAGATGTGTGTTTAGGGCATCTCTTCCAAGTCGCGAATACTAATGGTATGTATGAATGTTTTGTGACCGTGAATGAAGTTGCAAAAACATTCACATTTTTTTACCTACTTCAAGTAGGTGGTAACCCATTCACAAAAAAAGGGGTCCACAAGGGACACCCTCCCCTTTGGGAATGGTTGTAAAGACTTTTTTTAAGAGCAGGCAGTTGTCCCACTGCGTGCTCTTAAAAAATTAAAAGAAAACCTTTTTTTTTAAAAAATGCAACCCGTTTTCCGTTAGATTTATTGCAAACATTCCTTCTGTCATCTTTTGTAATTTTGTGCCAGATTAAGTTATCTTGTCTACTTTTGACCTAGATACTGTCTGTCCTAATCTTTTGAAGAAACTGCAAAAGTGTCAAATCATCCAGATAGTGACCTTGACAAATACCTAAAGTGACATAAGTCTGGGGCAAGTTCCCTAGTCTCTATATTTCAAGGTTAGACAGAGAATGTATATGTAAAGTAAATGTAAATGTAAATGTAGTCAGAATTAGTGTACTGCTGTCATACTAGTTTATACTGTTTCATCTTGAACTATCATGTTGGATTATACCAGCTATGTTAGGAAGTAGGTGGAGATATCCTCTTACACATAACACTCTACTGTTAACAAACAGAGAGGAATACTTTATTGCAATATTTGAGGTTTCACCCTCATTCCCTAAGGCACTGCTCACTGTATAGCCTATTCCTAAGGGTTTCCTAACGACAATTGTTACCATAAGTCAGATTATTTTAGGGTAGCCGAAATATTGCTGAAGAAACTCATAGACAGAAGGTACCTGAAACACCTA
Source organism: Triturus cristatus (assembly GCF_964204655.1). NCBI lineage: Eukaryota > Metazoa > Chordata > Amphibia > Caudata > Salamandridae > Triturus > Triturus cristatus. The sequence continues at coordinate 623,872,318 of NC_140585.1, forward strand.
GTTACACATTCACTTAAACGATCACAGTATTGCCTTCAGGAGACACTCCTTACACCACAGGATAGGGACCAAAAGGGTGAAAAACGTCTCCTGTATTTCTTCTTTGGTTCCCAAAAGCATCCGAAAACATTGGAGACTACTGGTAGCTGGGTACCTTGCTCTGGAATGACCCATATTTTCATATAAGAGGGAAACAAATCTCAAGAATCACCTTGGCATCAGATAAATTGCCCAAGACATTGGCGGAATAGTGGAGCCTACCCTTTTCCCTTTGGCATTTCAAATCCGGCAGTTGTAGCGTATGCCCTTTTTCTATAGAATTCAATATGTTTGTCCATAACAAAATTGTGGTACCCCTTAAAATGATTTATAACAGCAATACCTCTAATGTGGTTCATGCAATAACATCTCCATGTGGTAAACTTTAAATTGGACAAACCACACAATAAAACACTGCAGCCATATCAGATGTAAGGTCCCCACTGCTCCTTGATTACATCATTTGGGATCGAAGTTACATCCTATGCAGATGACACTCAAATTATCCTATCGTTAGGCAGCGATTCCATGGACGCTGAAGTTAACTTCAAAAAATGCCTAACCGAGGTCATCTAGTGGATGAAGGACAACCACCTCAGGTGCAACACTGATAAAACCGAGATCCTACAGAGAGGGAAAGAGGTCTTGTTTGTGCCTGGGGAGTGGTGGCCTGAAGGTACTACACCTCCACCTAATATGGTAAAGGTAGCCAGAAACTTAGGAGTACAGTTTGATTCTGGGCTCACCTTCCAGTCACATGCAACAACTGTAGCAGGGACCTGCTTCAGCATCATAAAATCCTTGAAATTTTCTGGGGGTTTAATTCCACTCACTGCAAAGAAAACTGTAGCAGTCGCCTTGATCCTCTCGCACCTGGACTACTTCAACAGCCTCTTGGCAGGAGCCAATAAACAAACAATTAAAAAGACTCCAAGTGGTCCAACACGCAGCGGCCCATCTGGTCCTAAAACTACCACAAAGGGCTTTAGCATCTGCAGCCTAAAAAACTCTTCATTGGCTCCCTCTGCATAAAAGAATACTCTTTAAAATTCTGTTGATCATCTTTAGAGCCTCATTTAAACAAGGACCAAAGTACCTCATCAGCCAACCTCCTCAAACCACCCAGATTCAGGTACAAAACAAAGGGAGGGAAAACATTGGCCGTCCTGGGTACCAAAGCTTGGAACCTATTGCCAATGCATCTGAGAGGGTTTAAAACTGAAACTCAATATAGGAAAGCAGTGAAAACTTGGATATTCTGAGACACAGATGAATTCTGTCGCTCTCTCAACTAAGTTCGCCTGAGCTCCTTCGTACCTCCAACCCAGTGCGAGGATGTTCCTTTCGGAGTGACAGCGCTCTATAAATACCTCATTTCATTTCGTAAGGCACTGCTTCACTAAGGGTCACACAGAAAATGATATCCAATGGCAAGTGATCAGTGCCCTCAGATTACATGAAAGAGGAAGAAATATGAAATTATTGTTCAGTAAAGAAGAATTAAGATGGATTATTCAGATGGACACCATGCAAACCAGGCTAAACTGACAGGAGGAATGGATTAATTTAATTTGAACTGGCACAGAGACATTTTTCCTTCACCTAATTGACTGGATATTGTCTGTGTGTACATTCCTGGTTAGTCCTCATGGCTCTGATCAATTTTGCATCAACTGTGTACATTGTATAAATTCATTGCAACAGCTGCTCTTCCTCTACTTTTTATCAACCTGATGCCCATATTTAGGGCAGACCTTCTTTAATTTCTATTAACCAATAGAAGCAGACATCCTTTGGAGCACACCCAGCCGACTTCACTCAGTTCTCCTTTGCAGCAGTATTGTCTGCTGTCCAGGGAGATTTTGCAGTACTCCTGCAGAAGCTGTATGAATTCTAGAAGCGGCCCACTCTGCCTTGCTGATCATACGATAGGGAATTTATTCTTGCATAATTTCTTTACTCACTGATAGTTTTGGCTGACATTGCTTTCTGGCAGCTCATTTTAGATCCCCCTAAACCATATTTGAACTACACTGACAATGTTTGACAACTATGTACGTCTATGTAATCCTTGCAAAGGAAATGTTTAGACTCTTGAGTTTGACTCTTATCCTATTCACTATGCCCCCCATTTTTCCCCACTATTTTGGCTGATGTCATGTATTTTGAATCTACGGGTATAGCTGGATTGAGCCCATTGGTGCCTTCAGAAGGTTTGATTAGTGCCCAGTGAGTAGCCACTCATTTTATCCATTGGAATCCTATACTAAGGCCTTCCCTACCCTAACAAATAGAGTTTCTGTGCTCTCTTTCAGTCCTATATTTTGTTCTAGCTCATGTATTCTTAGAGTTCTGATGATGATCCTTCTATCTGTCTAATGGATTGAAATGTTCTACGAACCATTTTTGACTGTACACGAGAAAAATGGGCCATGCAGTTCTTACTTGATACACACTCTCTCTATTGTATTGTATTGTCACACATTTGTATCACTTGTATGGGAGCACCAAGCAGGCTTCTCACCACAAACCCACTGCACCATCATTGTTTGTAAAAACGTTTTTACACAATTCAATAAATGGATCATGTGATGTATTTGTACATTGATTATGATATCTATGTTCTTTATGCATAAGCTTACAAAAGGTTCCTTTGTTACCTATAGCCTGCCTATTAAATATAGTCAGCTAAGCTACACAGCTAGGTTAAAGGTCTACAAGTATGTGGTACATGAAATGTTTCTGTGCTCATTCTTGAGTGTAGAGGCTGGGAAACAAAACTGCATTTATGATCCAGCTTGGCATACATGCATAGGTAGCAGCGAGGCAAGTGGGATCCAAAGTAAATTTTTGATGGTCTGCTAAGGTCTTGGTATTTTGGGAATACAAGAATGAATATTTCTTTCCATGGACCGCCAGACTCATAATTAGCCACTCAGTCTATCATGTCCAGACAGGCCTTTTATTCAACCGGGCTGGTGCCCATGAAGGCTGGTTTTGAAAGCTCCTTTTGATGCCTCTGTCACTTTCACCAGGTATCCAAGGTTGTCTGCAGCAGAAACAGAGAGGCTTCAAGAGAGAGAGAACAAGAGGGAAGGACGGCGAAGGTCAAGAGAAAGTGATTAGAGAGGGAGAAGAGGGAGAGAAGGCGTGTGAATGGATGGATGAAAAAAGATATTGTGAACGGAGACAAAGGGAGTGGGGCTGATTGGAGCATTTGTGCCAGGCCTGCTCTTGGTTGCCCAGTCCAGCCCGAATGCATTAAACATTCATTATTTTCTACACTTCTTTACATAATTTGAGCTTAAATCTTTGTAACGTACAATCAATATGTGTTTTCAGAAAGGTATTTTTAAAGAAGGTAATACGTTTGTCTCCCAGGGTCATTCTTCATTTCTTATGTATCCAGGTCAAGCTTGTGAGGCTGATCCTTGAAATACAGGCTGTGTTGAAAAATATCTGCTATCAAATGAGTCACTACACTTAGGTATGCCTGGGGCCTTTCCAGCACTTGCATACCTATCACTTGGTATGTACAAAGTGATCACAGCAGTTCTGTTCTAGGGATGCCCTTGAACAAAATTCACACAGCTGCAGAAAATCTGTGATGTGCAAAGGCTAAAAGTAATCTCTGAAAATAGCACCTGTCCATATATTATCACAAGAAACCAATGTTCAGAAGGAAATGATTTGACACCATATTATTATTATTTGCTGACTTATTTAGTTAGTAGGCAATTCGTTTTTTAAATAAATGAGAATGCTTGAATTTAAAGATATCTTTTGTTCCTTTAACAATAGGGAATATAATAGTCTTCTTAATTGCACACACTTGAACAGCTCTACACAACATACACGTGTCCAACCACTCAGAAAATTGAATTTCATGTTGGGTTGCAACCTCCTGTCTTGTGGAGGCAGCGAAACTGGTACCTGAGATTCCCAAAGGTCCTTTCTATGATGGAGCACATTCTCCTGGGTGCCCTGTTGTACTGTCTTTCACTTTTTGTCCTTGGAGTCAGGTGCGATGTGAGGATCCAGGGATGTAAGGCATATGCACTGTCACCTTAAGAGCATTAGAAGGTATACCATTAGTTCACATTAAGCACAGTATCGTGGCCACTGTGCGATTTGAGTCTTCAATTTGCTTACCTAGTGCGAAACCATCACCAAATTTACCCTGTCAGTTGGTCATGTAGTCCACTATGGCAGAACATGAATTGAGTCGTGGGTGCTGCCTGGGAATTTGGCCACAAGGTCTGTTATGATACAGGAGGCATCACACCCTACTTGCACATTTAGTAAGTGTGAGCTTTTTCTGCTCCTGTATATGTATATATTTGTGGAGTGCGTACATATGGCAATATGTGTGCCATCAACACAGCCAATAACATTTGGGAACTGTGCTACCCTGTAGAACATTAGTTTGGTTTGTTAAATGAATGAGCTGTATTGGGGAATGATATATATATATTGGTTGACATTGCTCACCATGATATCCAGAAACCTGCAAAGGAACCTGGACACAGCACTTTGGGACACCCACCCTGCCACTTCTATGACCCCCGGGTAACTGCCCGAAGCTAAGAGGTGTAGGCAACTCAATACCTGCACATTTGTTATGATTGCATTTCTTCTGAATGTTGGCGCCTGTAGCTGATGTTGTAACTGAGCAATTAAATCAAGTATCACCTCACCATGAGTCGGCACCTCTCATGAATCACCTCCTCTGTCTGTCCAAACAGGGTGACCCGCACCTTAAGTATTCTCTCCCGTCTCATCCTCCTTCCTTGCCTCATAACCAAAATCCTCATCCTCCCTGCCAGAATGTACAATGCTGTCACTGTGAAAGAGCCTGATGCATTTTTGGTGTTTTTTATAGTTTGCGCCTGATTACCACCTGATCCGATTCAATGGCAATTGCATTTCCTAAATGGCCATTTTGCGACTAGTCGCTATTAGGAAATCCAATGTGTATGTGGTTTGCGATTCGTATTTTGGAATTTGATATCTGCAATTTCCTATTTTGTGATTACCAAAATGCAATTTCTACTAGGTAGGAATCACATTTTGCACCACCGCAAATGCCTTTCATATATCCGACGTGACATTTTGCATTTCCCAACAGACTGAAATCGCGATTCACACCATTAGGAAATGCAAACTGCCTTAGTCGATATGGGCCAATGTCCTTTGACCACAAATGCTGGACATAAATGCTCAACCAGTTCTAAAACATGTTTTACATTCACAAAACAATTACTTGCTCTCACAAAGCGATTTTACATGTATCTACTATGGGACTATGCAACATAGAAGGCCACAGAGTATATATCTCTTTTGGGTATTTTTATTCTCTGATCAGTGCTTCATTCCCTCAGCTGCTTCACAATTACTTTCTCCTGCTCTAATGACACATGTCCTTTTGCAGCTCTGTCAGCACACTCTGTAGAATGGGTTGCCACTTACATTCTACCTACAGGTATACCACACAACTCCCTCTCACAGGATGTTTATTAAACCTACGTGGAGAGACAGAACTCATCTCCTGTTTAGAAACAACTATTTACAATAGGTACATGTATTCTTACTTTTAATAGTGGGTCAATTATAGTTTAAAATTCAACACCAGGGTATCAGTTATTATGCAAATGTAATTCAACACATGGGGCCTGATTTAGTGTACAGCAGATGGGTTACTCCATCACAAATGTCACAGATATCCAGTCTTCTGTATTACAAATGCATTATACCCAATGCACTTGTAATATGGTGAATAAGATATCCGTCATGTTTGTGATGGAGTAACTCATCTGCTGAACTCCAAGTCAGACCTACAGTCTTCATACTTCTTTCGAATCTTTCTGCTCTTTCCTTTTTCACATTGGCTGTTTCTACTTCACTCATAATCATTTTTCTACTGACCTTATCTCCTCTATTCATGTTCCAAGATCTTCCATTTTAACTGCTTTGCCGCTTACCAATATCACTTCCACTCTGTTGGAGTATATGAATCATTTTTTATTTCCTCTCAATATTTTTACTTCACTACATCTCCTACTTGGATTTTGTGAGGCCCTCTGATTACTTGTTATCAAACTGCTATTTTATTCTCGCTAATAATTCTTTCTCCTTGCATTTTGTATATATTTCCCTTGATTGATTCACTCTGGACAAATGTGTTTGTTTACGTTCTTTTGAATAATTTAAATAGTTCCCTTCCTGTGATTATGTGGTATCAATCAGAAAGTATTCATTCTTATTTGCAACTATTCCCTCCAATTCATTCTGTTACTATTTGTTAATTGTATTCCTTTCTTTAGCACCTTGCTCAGTCTCCCAATCATTCCATTAGCTTCTTAATCGTACACAACTATTTTCTTGGGTTTTTCTGTGCTACTGTCTCCTCCTTAATTCTTCTCTGATAGTCCTTGTTTCAAAGTCATTGACCAGCTTGTATTCTGACCATGTGAAATAAACATATTTTCCGTGTTTAGCTTCATTCAACAGACACATAATGTATAATGCTTTGTCTTCCAATTGTTTTGGAGGCAAGTTTCTGCATACCCCTGTTCATATGTTTGTCTTATAGGTCTTATTACATTGATGACTTTCTATTTACCCTGCTTTCGCTCTTTTAACTTGTATCTCTAATCCTGGCCTCCATTAATTTTCTCTCAGCTCTCGTTTTGTTTTACTCATCTTCATATGTCCAACATGGTTCTATTAATTTGTCCCTCGTTGAGCTTGGAGGAATCATTCTCTCTCCTTTACATTTCAACCCAATAGCTCCGAACAACTTATCCCTTACCCAAAAATATTTCTTGCACTCTTCCCTACTTCTGTTTTTGTCATTACATCATTCTCTTAAGCTTCAACATATTCCCTGTAATGCTGCAGCTTTGCTGAGTTTTGCCTTTGATTCCCCCTTTAATATGGTAGCTCTCATCACTGTACATATATTAGCGTTCTTTTCCTCTGTCACTTCTTTCATTAGGAACTATTTTGTCCTCGTAAACTAGTCAGGATAAACAGTTTGCAATTTTTCAGCAATTTAATCCTTCTACCCTGTTATGTATACCACTATCAAATCATAGTATTGTAGTAACACTGCCTATTTGCATATGCTACTTAAGATTAAATTTGATCATTTTTTGTGCCAAAAATGTCTCAGAGGGGTTTGTGATGCATCGTCACCTCAGTTTTTCCCCATAGAAATGTTCAAACTTCTTCATGATCCAATTAACAGCTAATGTATCCTTCTCAATCACATAATACTTTATTTATGCCCCCTTCACTGCTCTTGAAGCAAAAATCTTTTCAACTCTCACTCCTTGTATGAATACATGTTTTTTAACAAAAAATGTATTTGTTTATTAAATTATAAACTGTGTGATTGCATTGCTTTAATACACTCACTACTTGTATCATTTGTTATTACTCTTTCTATGCCTGCTTCAATGCTGTTTAAGCTTGGAGCTTCTCTCAGAAAAATGTTTTAAAATGTTCGTTGTAATCTTCATTCCAGATAAACCCCATCTTATTTAGCAAAAGTCTTCTCATGTGTTTTAAGCTTTATTTCTACATTTGTTGTAAAATTACTGCATCTCCAAGAACTGATCGGTTAATTCTTGTTGAGGAGTTGAAACATTATACTACAACTTTTTGGATTGTATACCTCCTTTGTTAACATGTGATCCATTCTCTTCACCGAGCCGCAGGAAGCCCCCCCCCCCCTCTCAGGGAATGTCGTGGGACTTATTTACGTTACACACAAACGGCAGTTGTAAAACTGGTGCAAAAAATTCAACATAGGTAATTGGGCAGTGCAGGCAGTTCTGGTCCCGTGACAGACAGACAGATGAGTGGACGACTTGTGGACGAGCATAGCTCCAGTGCCTCGGAGCCCTGAAACCGCGTAGTGCTGTGTGATCCATCAACCGACCACCCGACCGACTAAATCAGTAATGGGGCCGGGCGACGGAGCAACGGAGACGAAGCATGTGCGGAGCAGGAACAGGAACAAGGAACAACAGTGAGGATATCGGTGGTGGCGGTGGCAGCAGGCTGGTTGCAGGCTAGTTCTCGAACCGGGGCTCGGGCGGGCCGGTTTTCAAACTTTACGGCCCCAAGCACCTTGGGGAGCCGGCCACCTTCTTAGCTCCCCCAGCCCCCCAGCCTCCTCTGCCTCCTCTGCCTCCCCCGTCCGCCCTCCCCTCTCCTGCCTCCCAGTAATCACCAGCAATCACCTAACCAACCATAGCGGTCACGGGTGACACAGCTGCATTTTCCAGACACGCCACGACGTTTCGGGAGGGCAAGCACGGCTGCCTTTTAGCAGGCGGCCGCACCAAGTGAGAGTCCATGGCTACCTGCAGAGTCGGCCTGTTAGATCAGGTCTGACCAGAGACTTCAGTAGCCTCGCGAGCCCTGCTTGCCCAAAAATCTGCTGGCCAAAATTCCATATGAGCACCCGCACTTGAAGCTGTTTCAACAACTCTCAACCATCTAAGTTACCATCTAAGTTACCTAAAAGTCTAAGCTACCTGAAAGTCTTCAGCTTTCAGCCTTTAGCCTACCCCCTATAGCCCTACAGCTTATAGTTTTCGCAACGGTTCTTAAAAACTGACAAGAATCAAGGATCACTACTTAGAGTCACCCACAACCCTGAGTCATCTTAGCTCACAGTTACACCTAGGTTTGCCGTGTGCCCACGTACCCTCTGAGCTCCAGTCTAGCTCAGGAGCACCTACTTTATCGGATGACAAGGGGCCAACAAGGGGCTAACTAGGGAAACTTGAGTGCATTTAGCCTCCAACAATCTCAGTCATTTCAGTATCCGAGTTGCGTCAACTAACCTGTACCAAATAAGGCCTCAGACAATATTCTTTGTACCTGTATCACACTACAGAAGCCATTAGTTCCCTGTTGTTCTGCATCTGGGCAGGCCCTGTGGGCTCATTAGTGAGAACCAGTGAGAGCTCCCGGAATACCTAGTGCGGAGTATCATCTAAGCAATTGAATAAAACAAAATAAAAAAAACAACTTCCAAAGAAATTGGCTGTCGGCAACACTCCATCCCTCCCATAGTAAGAGTTTTTCAAGCTTTCCAAACATGAGATCAGGGCGGGAGAGGAAAACACCATCAAAGTCCATAAAAAAGATCACCAAGGCGAAAGCCATCTCCAATAGTTCGGAAGCATCGACCGACAGGGGCTCAATAGCTCCCATAAACCTACCGACAAATCAATCCTCAATAAGGGACTACTTTAGGAACCTAGTGCCACTGGCTGCCCCGAAGAAAAACTCTAGTCCAAGGGCACTGATCCAGGCTTTTCCATTAACAAAAGCAGCAGCAGCTCCGAATAAAATTTTAATTCAGGCTTCGATCCACGCGGCAGACAATGAAGGCGAAATCTGCCTGAAGCCATTCTTCACAGCAACCATGGAACCAAACAACTCGGACACTTCAGCAATCCCAGAAGACAGTCGATCACCCCAATTCCCAGGACAGTCCCCTCCGGATCAACAGTTAGTTCAAACTGAGCATGCTCCAACCCAAGATCCTACCCTCAAAGATGCTAGTTTCTCAATAGTCCAGCCTGCACAGTTCCCAAGCCTGTCTTCTCCATTACCACCAAAAGTCTCCATTGTATCCGACAAGCAAGAAATAAATGCCAGTGTAATGACTTCCCAAGTTGTGTCTCATCACCACCCTCAACTTAAAAATTCAGAACCAAAAAGTCAATTAGAAATGGCCAACCCAGGCGTTAACATGGGTAATTAAGAGGGGCCAGGAGATATTTTTATCCTTACTCCCCTAGATCTCTCGTTTTGTTCCAATGATCAACCAAAACCAGAAGCCAACAAAACTTTACCACCTGCAGATCAAAACGATCTCTGGATACAGTTACTACAGACCCTTCAAACCTCGGCAGCCGCTTTAACTTACCACTCTGACAAAATGGACATGCAGGTGCACATCTTGAACATGCTAGCGGTGTATACCACCGGTATAGATCAGAAACTAGAGGCACTAAATCTGCTCATTTCAAAAGCTCAATCCCAAGCCAAACTGGTTCAATCGGTATGCTGCTGCTCCCCCATCATTGATTCATTATCAACTCTTCCACAATTCCTTTCTTCCGTGATAACAGAAATCAAGAACTTACCCTTGGCAGGGTCATCAGTCACACTAACTCCGTCCTGCAACACAGTCGAGGGCCCAACTGCCACTGAAGACCAGTCCCCACCAATTCCGCCGCATCTCACGGAGTTAGAAGACAGTAAAGCAACCCTTATTACTTCAGTCGAAGAACACAACAAACACAGGTTGTCCAAAAGGGAAAAAAAAAGATTACGGTAGAGTCGGAACAAACACACAATTGAAATTAAAACACAAAACTCCAGAGGCCTGGTCGATATCACCCTATAGCAGGCGCGCAACACCCATTGGACTCAAAGGGCTTCAGCCCCCCCCTGTCGTGTGTGGCAGCCCGGGATGAGACAGCCTTCCGGAGCACACACAGCACCCGAGCACTTCACAGGTCTTTAAAAGACCATTTGCATGTTAATGAGGCCTCGCTGTTGTTTCACCCCTTCTAAGAGCCCGTGCAGTTCCACTTTGCCTATGGCTTAAAAGATTCAGCCCCCCCCCCCCCGAAATGTTTTCTTAGCCCCCCACGAAATTTGGCTCTAGTTGCGCCACTGCCCTATAGCAAGTACGAGAGCAGCAGCTCACTTCAGGCGCAAACCTGTACCCGAATCCTGCATCACAAGCCTCGACTTCCCACAAAGATCCCTGGCAACAAAATACCTATCAAGAGGGAGGGTCTCAAGGACGTGTGTTGCTTCCAGAGCATCCAACGGAAGCAGAATTCGATCTCGAGACATCACCAACACCTCCCCCTGCACCAGTTATATCGCTATTGGGAATCGAAAATCCCTTGACGAAGTTCCTAGACACCATACCCAATAGCCCATCATTAGAGGAGTACAACCCTCACACCCTGCAATGCATAGTTACCCAGCCCTTCCATCAAAACCTCTTAAAATGTTCTTGTAGCCATTCACAAGCATCTTTGAGCAGAAGATTATCTGCTCAGTCATCAACCAAAAACCAACGCAAGTCGTTTTTATCATGTGCTGCCACACGCACAACCACAGAGGTTTCCATCGAAAACCTAACGAAAATAAAGTCCCCAACGGATGACAAAGCTCTTAAACAGCCTAATACAAACGTAGGCACCACATTATTGCTAAAACTGGAGTACGTCTCAAGAGGCCCCCACGATATCTTAAACCGTGGAAATATATTAAGACTCTTTAAATCCATCCCGGACTTGAGCATCGTGCAGTCTAACAATATAATTGCCATCCAATTAATTCCATCACTTGGCATCCATGAGGGTGAAACAACCCAACTAATATTGGGTTGTTTCAACTAATATTGGGGCATTATGATATCATCATTTAGTGCCCCTTGTTATCCATCAATTTTGAAGACTGATCAGGACCAGGTATCCAGTGCAAGCCCAGCCCCCTTTTCAGTATTAAAAACAGCAAGAAGTCGTTCACCGAAAGCAATCCAGAAGTACAAACCATGTCAGCAAAACTCGGTAACAGTAGATTGGTCCTGGCTCCCAGGGGCCCTAGCAAGAAGTAAGAATGATTGAAATATTTCCAATCTAGGCGTATCAATATGCTCGTGGAACACCAACGGCCTAGGACAAAAATATTTAATCAGCCGCTACTACTGGCTTCCTAAAGGAGCACTGCATCATTCTACTGCAGGAAACCTGTGCAGTTGACAATTTACCCATAGAAGGCTATCTCGAATTTGCATAGTTCGCAACAAAACAGTCTAAGTTTGGTAGGCCAAGCGGCGGTCTAGCTATTTACGTGTCAACCAAACTATCTCAGCATACTAAACAGCTGAAATTTAAGGAAGACTGGCTTAATGGAACTAATGTGAAGCGGACAGATCGAAAGTCAGTTACTTCATCTCAATTTTTTTTTAAATTTATTTAAACTTCTAAAGCGCGCAGCTACCCACAGTGGGTTTCCCGGCACTCAGGGACTGAAGAAGAAAAAATAGCGAGCTGATTTTACTGGGCTACAAATTACTGCTGGAAGAGCCAAGTTTTAAGTCCCTTGCGGAAACGAAAGAGATTGGTTTCTGTCTTTAGGGTCAAAGGAAGAGCATTCCAAAATTTAGGACCTAAATAGGCAAAAGAACGGCCTCCCATTTTTGCCAGCCTAAATCTGGCAACAGAAAAATCACCGTGTACTGATGATCTTAGAGTTCGATTGGGTTTATAGGCCTGGATAAGGCCCTGAAGGTATTTTGGGGCTGAGCCGTGTTTAATTTTAAAAACGTGACACAGGGCTTTGAATTTAATTCTGTTTGGAATTTTAAGCCAATGAAGGTCACGAAGTGCTGTGGAAGCAGATGTTCTCCTAGGAACATTGCAGAGCAGTCGGGCAGCAGCGTTCTGCACAACCTGAAGTTTTTTTATGGTTGTTAGGTCGGCTCCAAGATATAGGACGTTGCCATAGTCCAGGCGGGAAACAACCAACGCCTGGACTACCGTTCTTTGTGTGGAAAGGGACAACATCCACAAGATCTTCTGAAGCCATCTCAAGGTGGCAAAACAGATAGAGGCCACCTTTACAGCCTGCTGTCTCATTGTAAGTTTCTCATCAATGAGAAACCCGAGATTGCGAACCGCAGTTACAGGTTGCAGGGTAGGTCCCATATCATTGGGCCAATGGTGGGGGCCCCAGAGATCCTTGTTCTTGCCTAGTATCACAACCTCGGTTTTGTCACCGTTAAGCTTCAAAAAGTTACTCTTCATCCATTTGGAAACACGAATCAGACCTTCTTTCAGAGCAGAGGTGTTGTTGCACTCTTTATTAGAGTGAGAAAAAATGATCTGTGAGTCGTCGGCGTAGGAGTACAGTGTAAGACCAGCTTCCTCCACAATAGTAGCTAGGGGTCTTACATAAATGTTAAATAATAAGGGACTGAGTATCGACCCTTGGGGAACACCATACGCCGAGGGATAAGTTGTAGAAGAAGCAGAAGCAGAAAACACCTGAAAAGTGCGATCTTTTAAAAAAAAAGCTATCCAGGCAAGAGCCGCACCCTCTACTCCCAGGGACCGGAGAGTCACGAGGAGGATGGAATGAGACACAGTGTCGAACGCCGCACTTAGATCGAGAAGGATCAAGGCTGATGTTTCTCCGCGATTGACACTGTGTCGCAGACTCTCGGTGACTCCTAGGAGTGTGGTTTCAGTCGAATGATGCGCTCTAAAGCCTGATTGGGACGGATGTAAAAAGCCCGAGCTCTCCACAAGATGTGTCAATTGTGTATTAATGTGCCTTTCCAGGATCTTTGATAGAATGGGGAGCAATCATATTGGTCTGAAGTTAGACAGGTTGGTGATGTCCGCTCCAGCCTTTTTTAATAAAGGAATTATCATTGCATGCTTCCACTCCTGTGGAACATATGACTCAAGTAATGAAGAGTTGAGAAGTTGCATTAGCACTTGACGTGGGCTGAGTTCAAGTAGTTTTAAAATCTTGGCGGATACCGGATCCCGTGGGGAGCCAGATTTAATGCTATTTAGGCAATGGGAAAAAGAGGCATCATCAAAGGGTAACCAGTTTGCAAGTTTCGTCCTTGTGAGGAGTGAAACATCTTGAGTCAGGATAGGTGCTGGCAGAGGCGTATCATTAGATGTAGAAGGACTTAATGAGTCATAGATGCGCTCTACTTTAGATATGAAAAAATTAGCAACAGAATTACATTGAGCCTCTTCTAGTGCAGGAGGGGCTGGTACCGTATCTGCTCCAGTTAATTTCTTCACAACCGAAAAGAGAGTACGGGGACAATTTTGGGCATTGGTTACTGTATTCGAAACAAAGGCAGCTCTGGCCATTTTACAATGATGATGGTAGTCCCTAAGGGCTTCCTTATAGGCTATTTTACGGGAGGCGGAGTAAGAGCGTCTCCATTTTCTCTCAAAAATCTTACAACTAGATTTCATGCGTTTTAGATCTTCAGAAAACCAAGGTGCAGGAGGTCGATGAGATGAAGAGTTTTTGAGTGTTAAGGGAAGAAGTTCATCGATGGCAGAATTCAGCCATTTGAATACTTCGGAGTTTAATACAGATGTGGATGTGTTGGTATTAGGAAGGGTATTCGATAAACGTGCGTTAAGATCAATAGTATTAAGTTTGTGCCAACGACGTATAAACACATCCTTACTGCTGCTGTTTTTATTTTGAATTTCTGTCTGAGATAAGGCAAAGTGTACAGCATAGTGGTCCGACCATTCCAATGGACGGGCAAGAGAAGAACATTCAAAAGGAAGATTTGAAAAGACAGGGTCCAATAAGTGCCCGGCAGAATGTGTAGGCCCAGAATTGCATAATAAGATATTTAAGGCTTCCAATTCAGATAAAAACAATTTGCTGACATTACATTGACCATCTTCCCGATGGAGGTTCAGGTCACCAAGAATGGAAAATTTGGCCGCTTTCAGGGAAAGAGGAGCAATAATGTCTGCAAAGGGAGTTATCTTGGTGTTAGCGTTACCGGGGGGACGATAAATCAGGAGACCAGACAAAGTGAACTGGGGGCTAATAGCGAGCTTAAAAAGTCCGGCTTCGCATCCAAGCATGGGGAAAGCATCAAGAGTACATGTATAGTTTGACTTAAAAATTATCGCAATGCCACCTCCTTTACCAGTGTCTCTATCTATTTTAAACAGTTTAAAACCGTCGGGAATCGCTATGGCAATATCAGGCCCCGAACTAACCTGAAGCCAGGTTTCTGTAAGGAACATGGCATCAGGATTTTCGTCTACTACAAAGTCGTAAATGTTGGTCTTATGTTTTGGAAGTGATCTACAGTTCACACTCCAAAACTGCAATTTTGTGAGGGAGGAGGGAGTTTTAGCAGCCCTAGTTCTACCCCTCGGTTTACCCCGTTTATGTAATGCTTTCAGTTGATTACACCTTCACATTCGGCCCGTGATAAAGCCGCAGTGGGTGCATTTAAAATTATGAACTGGCAATACACATGTAGTGCACTGTGTGGGGGGGTGGTAATTAAGCCATTTTAACTCCTCACCAGTGTAGATGTAACTAGCACCATGATGGACAGGGATTGCAGGAAGCGGAACCGGGTCCAGTGTCCCTGGGCCCGTCCTGGCGTGGACGGGCGTAGACGGGCCTGACTCTGGCGTGACTCCGGCGCGAGTCAGACGTGCCCGCTGTGCACGTTCGCTGCGCGAAGACATGGACATCCCCTTTTATGCGCAACTAGAGCCCTGTCAATCCCACCCACACACAAGATGGCCACCGCTATTCAGTGCCCGGGATCGGCTCCACAGCGTCAATGCTCGGCTGGGAGTGGCCCAGGGCAGCGGGAAAGAGGGGGAACGAAGTGGGCGGTTAGAGCTTATTAAATCAAGCTAGATTGCTTAGAATTGCAATAAAGTGGATAAAACGCCGATTTAGCAGTTTGTGCAATTTAAAAGCAAGTAAAATCAGAAACAATGCTAAGTAACACAGCCTCCCGGCTTCCACCTCAGGAGGTGCTCAAGCAGTCACACAGTCCTCAACGTTTATATATCCCCGCAGACCTCAGAGAAAATGTCCAAATTGGATAGCCTGACCAATAACGTGTGTAATTTGCTTAGCCAGTACGGCAGCATACCAAGTATAATCACAGGCGATTTCAACACAAACCTTTGTAGTAATCTCATTGAGGATCCTAAGCCTACTCTGCAAATGGTTCTGTCACACCTAGTCTCACAGTCAATTCCCACCAACAATAGACCATCTAAATTGGGGGAGTACGCAGTTACCCAGCTCAGCAGCATTGTTTATACTGTCCTGAATGGTCGTTTCCCTATGGATAAACCCCCAGTCTGGACACGATCTGATGGCCGAACTTTCTCTTTTCTGGATTTTTCTCTAGGGAGCATAGAAATTCTCCCACTGATTGAAAACTACTACATTGCACCACAAGGCGATAGCAACCATCGGCCTCAAATAATAAAAATACTCGTGAAAACCCTGCGCCACCAGGAGTTAGCTTACACCCACGGAGGCACCTATACAGAGAATTTAAAATGATTGAAATGGTCAGTCGACATGGCCCCATCTTTGATGGAAAAAAGCAGAACACTGTTAAATTAACAAGTAGACATTGATTCCACAGCTATTAGTAGCTAGGCAAATTTTACCAACCAATTGTTATATGCAGTGCCCGCAAAGAGGAAAACTGGGCACCAGGTATTTCAATCATACATTTCACCAGCAAAAAAAAACTAAAGCTTCACAGAAATCAAGCCCTTCAGCAATCAAGGAAGAGCCCAGACAACAAAACAAAACTTCTCAATTATAAGCAAGCTCAAGCAGCCTTCAAGTCCGCCGCACGCAGGGAAAAACGAGAAGCCTCAGATCAATTTTGGCTGAAGCTCTTCCATGAAAGCAGGAAATCAAATTCAAAGCAATTCTGGTCCATGGTGAACAGGAGCCAGCAAGGGGGAAATGGCCAAGGTAATGCAAATATCAGTGTCGATGAATGGACCTACTTCTTATCCTCTCACTTTAAGATCATCCATTACAAAGACAACAGCCCCACTTCGCCAAGCATAAACAACTCAATGATACTTCCACCGGAGGCCGCAAATCAAACACGGCCGCGGCTAAGCCCTCTACCCATTAGCACACCCGAAGAGCTTGTTCACATAAGAAGGAACATCACTAACTCACTCACTGAAAAGCCAACAGTGACACCTGAAGGAATAAAGTACAGGATCCTGCGTTCTATAAAGAAAGCCAGGGCTGATGGCACGCCAGGTCCAAATGGTCTCCCCCAGGCAATGTCCAAAACGGAAGCCGAATTCTCATCAGAGCATCTGACCTCCCCTGTTTTTGGAATGCTGATCAAACTATGAAGTTCCCGACTCCAAGCGAGGTGCAATCATCCACCCCATTTACAAAAGTGGGAAGAGAAACAACCCCAGTAACTATCGAATGATAGCCCTCCTTGATGTGGAGTCTAAATACTACGCCAGTATTCCATTGGAAGATCTCCTGACCTGGGCAAACGAAACAAAGCACCTTCCATTCAATCAAACAGGTTTCGTGGCCAAATCCAGAACAACTAACCTACTGAAATTATCTGTTCTAATAGAGAAAGCTACTGTCCAACAAACTCATCTGCACTGTTGCTTTGTGGACTTCAAAGCAGCCTTCGACCACGTGCCCCGGGAACTATTGTGGCAAAAACTAAAAGGCTGGGGAGTTCCTCAATCCTTGCTACTAGCAATAGTTCAAATCCACTCTAAAACGTGGAGAAGAATCAAGCTGGGTGAAGGCTCCCACGTTTCCAGGAACATTGAGACCAGTAGTGGAGTAAAACAAGGTTGCTTTTTAACCTTTTCATATCGGACCTTTCGATAATCCTTGACAGCGTCAATTATCATCCTCCTCAATTAGATGGAGTACGAATTAGCAACCTCCTATACGCCGATGACTTGGGGCTGCTCATCCACATGAATGTGGGCTTACAGAGGCTACTTGATGAACTGCTCCCCTACACTGAAAACAACCTCTTAGAGCTAAATCTATCAAAAATAAAAACAATCACCTTTGGGAAACCCAAGAAGTCACGCGGCGGGTGGCACTTCAACAACGTAAAAATTAACTCAACACCTCACTATAAGTATCTGGGAATATTTTTAGACTCCAGAAGCTCATTTGCTAAGCAAAAAGAAGCACTGAGGACCAATGCTCTGGCTTTAGAGGCAGCAGCAACAAAACTGTCAAAAAAACAATTAGGTCCCAGCTTTATCCCACTGTTAAAAGTGATGAAGGCAAAAGCATGTAATTCCCGATGTACGGCCAAGAGATCATGAAGGGAACCACAAACATTCTTCTAAAAAAACTGACAACTCAAATCTTTAAACGTGCATTTCAGCTTCCAAATTCAGCATCACCGGCAAAAGTCCGCCTGGAATTTGGCTTGCTTGACCACCACGGCGTAGAGGCTGGGGCATTTATAAAGTTTTGCAACAGACTGCGTCAAGCCCAGGAAGACTCACTGGAGGCCAGACTCTGGCAAGAAATTCAGAAAAGTCATGCCACCCATAAATATCGGCTCCACTTGGAGCACAGCTTTGGTATCAAGGATTTTTGGGGAACAAATCCCCCACAGTCTGCATTAAAGCTAGTTATCAAGAAGAGCGCCAGGTTGTGGTCCTTTCACTCAGACAGGGCAATACTGTCAAAAACCATTGGAATGGTCGGACCACTATGCTGTACACTTTGCCTTTTCTCCGCCTGGGCAGTAATCAATAACTTTAACCCAGGAGTAGAATCCCTTCATCTATCAAGCACCACGGCACTTTACCTGAAACGAAAGTTCCTGGCGCTGAGGTTGGGTGAACGGCCTTTCTTGAAAAATCTTCCAGAATGGCGCCGGAAAGACAGCCACACCCAATGCAGGCTGTGCAGTTACCACACCGAGGGGTTGGAACACATAGTCTGCATATGCCCAACAATGCTCACTTTTTGACGCTCATTATTGCGGGAAGAATGGATAAGACTTGGAATTCGATCTTGCCGCCAAGCTATAATAGCAGCTTTCAACCCGGATAATACAAAGCTGAATATCGGGCTAACAAAATTTGTAACTAAAGTACTAAGCCAGTTGCAAGCTATCGGGGCTGCCAACCCTGTCCCATTAGAGCTGAGTGAAACTCCATCATTGGACACACCAACGCCTTGTCAGCTATTAACAAACTGTTGATTTGAACCTGGTCCAAGAGACTTTTAACAGGAGTTAGGAAGCCAAGTAGAGTTTTAACTAAAATGTTATTCCAACAATTTTAAGAAATGTATCCATTTTATGAACACGATGCTCTAAGGAGGAAAACGATTAGTGGTTGACTTTTTTAAACATCCTATTTTGTATTATATTTATTATGAAAATATCACATCTGCATTTTTAGATTATGAAGGTTTTTTTTTTTTTTATTGTGCAATGTTTTAAAGTTTTCTTTAAAAGCAAGGGTATGAACTTTTATGATTAATGTATGCATTGTGCTTTTATGACAATTGTCGAATAAAGCTTGCTTGAAATAAAAAAAAAGTATCCATTTTATGAACACGATGCGTGCTTTTATTTTGTATGGTTTTAATTTACCAACAATAAAGTTATTATTTTGATTTGATTCAAGAAACTTATTTCACTTTTGATAAATTAACATTTACTTGCTTATAAATTTAAACTTATCTCTTTCAATTTCCTCAGCACCAATCTAAAGTTGTTATCACATTTGTTCTCATCTTCTCCCTATATCAACATACCGTTACAATTCTACATCACCATATTTCTATTCCTCTTTCACACACAGATGCTGCCGATTTTATTCTTAATGACATCCTGTAAAATCTGTGGGTATCATAAGCTTTCAAAAATATTTGGCCTAGTTATATGCTGATGCTAGTTCAACCATCGTAAATCCCTGAGCTCACTTTGTCACTGCCATATTTTCACAATTACTTGGCAATTGGAATTTGTCTACTCTCACAACCTTATTTAATTCTCTCCGATAGAAGCATAATCTGCTCTTGTCGCTGGTTTGGTGCTAGCACCACTGTGACTAACTACTCTGTTACTTCCACCTCCCCTGTTATTCCAATTCCTTTTACATTTCCTAATGCTGTCATAAAAGTCGAGTGATGTCTAGTTTACAACGTTCCATATGGTCTGGATTGTAGTGAAAACCAATGGAAATGTCCACTTGCATCCAATGGCAATCAACTCTGACTTGCATTTTTTGGGAAAAAGATTGGCATTGACAAATACACCAGCACAATAAAGGTTTAAGAGAAGTACTTGTGACCTACAACATGTTCTTTAGTCATTTAACAAACATATGTCTATTTGTCATTTTGTGCTTCACATTAACAGCATACAGTGGTATTGAGCTTAAGCTGATGACAAAGTTGGTGATACATGAAATGTGGAAGGCTCTACATCTCACTGAAGGAATTAGATTGTTATATTCTTGACCGCAGCTAAGGTCTGTATCCTCAATTATAGGAGTACAAGAGAAATCCCTATGAACTGGAAATAACAGTTCAAGATGATAAAGTTGGATTCTTATGAATAAATCATTGATGGTGATTAGGGTCAAATGCAAATGTTTTAACTTGCATAGAGTCCTTTAATTTTCAGGTTTTGGATTTAAATAATTGTGCCACTAGGTTGGTGGATCAGTGAACCTCATCTCCATTTTGTAACTACAAACCGTGGTACTCACTTGTTTAAACTGGGACCAGATATGACAGATGTTGGAACTCCTGTATGGCAAAATCCTTGTATTAGCTGTGTCAGGATTCATCCATTTCCAATTTACCTCTTTTTCACAGTTGGGTCCAATTTGGATAGAGTACATTGCCCTTGCTAAGGGACCATCACATTCATCTTTGTTAGAAATGGGGGTCTCTAGTTAGCAGAGGCAGGTGCCTTTGTCCAAATAGTGACCCTTGCTTCTACTCAGGGTAAGGGGGATACACTTCTAAAATAACCTCTTACCCTCTTGGTAGCTTGGCACGAGCAGACAGGCTTATCTCAGGGGCAGTGTGTAAAGCATTTGTGAATACATACAGTAATACAGTGAAAACACTACAAACGGACATCACACCAGTTTAGAAAAATAAGTAATCTTTATCTAAACCAAAACAAGACCAAACGACAAAAATCCACAATACAGTACTAAAAATATGATTCTTAAAAGGTAGAAATAGTTCAGTTCCAAGAAAATGTGTAATGCAAAGTACCTTGGATGAGTTGAAAAATGCAAGCAAAAAAGGTTGCAGGGAAGGTGATGCATTGTTTCCTTACACTCAGGGAAGGTGATGCATTGGTTCCTTGCTCCGGGGGAGATGATGTGTTGGTTCCTTACTGCTGCACAGGGGAGGTGATGCGTTGGTTCCTTATCAGAGAGCAGGTGATGCGTCGGTTTCTTACTGCGGGGGGAGGTGATGTGTCAGTTTCTTACTGCGTCCCCCAACAATGTGACAGGCTTGACGATTCGATGCATTGCGTGATGATCCAGTGTGATGCGTCGGTTCTTCTCCAACTGGGCCTGTGCCAGAGTCAGTGCGGTGATCTCAGACGTTGGAGATAGGTGCACAGGATTTGTCACACAGCAGACACTTCAGTCTCGAGCAGACGCTGCGTCGATTCTTTGGCGGAGGCGATGCGTTGGAAATCTTCTCTTGCACCGCTGCGATGCTTTGGAAATAGGTAATGTGTACATTTTCATAGTTCTTGCAGTTTCCAGTCCCAAAACAACCTCCAGAAGCCACAGTAAAGGAGTTCAGGGGGGACTTGGGGTGAAGTCTTTGTGTCCCTGAGACTTCAGAACAGGAGGCAAGCACAATTTCACGCCCTTGGAGATCTTCCTCAATCAGGGGACACAGCAAACAGCAAAGTCCTTTTCCTTTCCTTGGCAGAAAGTAGCCACTGCAGACCACCCCAGACATCAAACAGCACAGGGGAAGTATACCTCTTCAGTTTGTCCATCTCTTCCCCTTGGCAAAGGTTCCTCTTGATTCCTAGAAGTGATCTAAACGTTCGAGGCCCTCTATTTATACAGTAAATCTCTTTGTTCTGTAGTGCAGAGAAGCTCTTTGCCCAGCAGCCAAAACCAGTTATGTCCTCTCTGGTGCAGCTTCCTGCCAGGAGGTGGGGGCAGCACTGTCCTTGGCAGACCAGGCCTATTCAGGTGTGAAAGAAATCTCCTCCCCTACTGTGAATGCATTCCAGGTCTATTCAGTCCAGCCCTGACTCATCCTGGAAAGCCATGACACATCTAAACTCCCCAAGTGGCTGTCTGAATAGAATGCACATCCCCAGGCCCTGTCTCTCCAAAGCCAGAAAGTCAATACACAACCCAGCAGTGGCACACTGTATGGTTTGACCAGCTAATACCTACCTTCTAAATGTGGTATTTTCAAACACAGAATATAAAAATCATCCTCACTAAAAGATGCATCTCAACATTCTGAGTTTAGGCATATCAAACTTTATTTTCCTATCTTGCTCCAATGGGCAGACTCCCCGTTCTATTCTATGGGGACAGATAGCCTTACAAGAGTGACAAATGAAATTGGCTGTATTTCACTATCAGGACATGCCACAGATATCAGGGCATGTCCTACCTTTCACATTCACTGCACCCTGCCCACAGGGGTACCTTGGGCCTACCTTAGGGGTGACTAATATGTAAGAAAAGGCAAGGTTAGAGCTGGCAAATGGGTGCACTGGCCAGGTCAACATAGCAGTACCAGATTGCACACAGGCTCTACAATGACAGGCCTGAGCTACATTTACAGGTGGCTTATGTGGGTGGCACAATCAGTGCTGCAGGCCCACCAGCAGCATTTGATTTACAGGCCCTGGGCACACACCGTGCATTGTACTAGGGTCTGACTAGTAAATCAAATAAGCATATTATGGAAACACCAATCCATAACAACAATTTACAAAGGGAGCACTTGCACTTTGGCACTGAACAGCAGTGGCAATGTGCCCAAAGCATCTAGACCAGCAAAACAAAGTCCAACACACAGCAAAAACACAGGAGGCAAAGGCAAAAATACAGGGGAAACCCACATCAGGGATGCCAGGTCTAACAATCTTATGAATTATTTTTAAAGTCTGTTATGCACCCTACATAACTCCAGATGGGGTTTCCTGATTTACTATAAGCCTTTACCCTCTTATCAGTGCAATGGTTACATCACCACATTTCTACTCTTTGCCCCTCTCTCCTCCTTCTGTAATTGCAGATAGTTCTTAGGGTGTGGTTTCATTTAGGAAATGTGAGTTAATTATTATACAGGACTGGCTAGTTCTGTAACACATCCTCATATGGTACTCTTGTTGGTTTATTCTGTATGTTAATAATTGGAATTTTC
Source organism: Triturus cristatus (assembly GCF_964204655.1). NCBI lineage: Eukaryota > Metazoa > Chordata > Amphibia > Caudata > Salamandridae > Triturus > Triturus cristatus. Next base: position 623,895,376 of record NC_140585.1, read on the forward strand.
ATTAATATTGATGTTTTCTTTTGTAAGTTTGGGAAAACAGTAAAGAGTTAAAAAAGGGTGTCTGCCTGCTGCGATAGTGATGTTACTGAATATCAACAGAGTACATTAAATCCTCGTTGTGGAGCAATGCATGGATTCGTGTTGAAGATACGCCATGCACCCGAAGTGATGTGTGGAGTCTGAGGTGCGGTGAGGCTGTGGTGCGAGGCCCTGTTGCGTCGTTGGCAATGGCAGGCATGAGAGATGTTTAAAGGGCCGCTTAGGTGGGTGCACAATCAATGTTGCAGGCCCACTAGAAGCATTTAATGTACCGACCCTGAGCACTTATAATACCACCTTAATACGTACTTACATGTAAATTAAGTATGCCAATTGGGTATGAACCAATATGGAGGAGGAAGACTGACAGGTATAACAGAAGGATAATGTGATCTTCTACTGGAGGCACAATTTTACTATGGTCTGGTAAAATGGAAAGTTGAAACCCTGGAAGTTGGCCTAAGGTGCTTGCCATCAGAACTGATGCATCTTCTCAGCTGAGCGATGTATACCCAAGCAGAACTGACGCATCTCCTCAGCTTAGTGGTGCATCTACCATCAGAATTGATGCATCACTGCCCAGGTCCTCACATCTCTCATTGACAACAGCCTTGATGATGACTACAGGCTCTGCATTGCAGCCTCACAGCTCCTTGCAACCAATGCATCGGCAACTGCACACTGCATCCCCGACACTGAAATTCAGATCACAGGCTCCGTCAATGGGATCCTTGACAACGACGCAACAGGACCTCGCACCACAGCCTCGCCGCACCTCAGACTCCACACATCACTTCGGGTGCATGGGATATCTTCAACACAAATCCATGCATTGCTCCACAACCAGGATTTAAGATACTCTGTTCAGCAGACCTAACTGTGTCCCTGTTGCTGGCCCACGCTCCATCGTGATCAGCCTGAACTTGTGACTTTGTCTCGGTCCGGCACAACCGTAGCTCTTTGTTCTCTTTGGCGCTATTTACAATAAAGGTTTCGCTTTTACTAAGTGGAATTTTGTCATTTTGATCTTGTATGATTTATTAATACTTACTTTATTTTTCTAAATCAGTTGTGGGCTCCTTTTGTAGTGTGTTGGCGCAGTTTTACTGTTTGAAGTTTTGCATAAATACTTTACACATTGCCTCTAAGTTAAATCCTGACTGCTCTCTGCCAAGTTACCAAAGGTCTTATCACAGGTTAAATTGGGGATTGCTTGTGCCTTTCGACTATGGTTGCTGCTTGATCAGGTGTTACCCCCCAGTCAATCAACAATCCAATTTCCAACACCTTTCATTCTTCTTGACCTAGAATATTCTCCTCTTCAAAACATCTCACATAATGATTTGCCACTGATGAGGCAAGTTGTCTCTAGAAGAAATCTGTTATGGTACATAAAATAATTATAGGTCAGAAATATATGAAGAGTTTGCAAAAATATGTTAACATTGAATTTTCAATACAATCCAACTCTTCTGTATGAATTTTGTTCATATAAACTGCTGTTAATCCATCGTGCCCCATTAGTAATTCTTCTGAACTGGTTCTTCTATTAGTTTGCTCGAAAAATAGTAGGATCTTGTATATATGAATGTATCTGTTTGACTACTTGTTTCAGATAATTATTTATATTGCTGTCTGTTGAATAATACAGCCAATTTCAGTCACAATCGTGTGGGTCACATTTGGTTTTATGTACTTTCAAGCTCATATAATGTATATATATTTTAGAAAGTTTCTCAATTAGAACATATTTAAAATGTTCCGATATACATTCCTGCTCAACATCGTTTATCTCTTCCTGCTTTATTCCTGTTGTATTATTATCCAATACTCCAGTGTTGGATTTCGTTACAATTCCTTTTATTTAGTATTATAGTGTAAGTGTAGTGCAACCTTAGTTCAACAGTATCCACTGTGTATCAAAACCACACCAGTTCCTTTTCTATCCTCTTTATTATAATACTCTTGCTTTGTTTTTATCTATTCTATTCACATTTGTTCAAGTTATTTAAAAAGTGAATTTCCAATTAGTTATTCATTTTCCCCCAAAATATTCTTAGTTTCATTTTTCTGATATACCTATTCGCTTTGATTTTTTATAAAAGACATGCTGGTGATGATTTAAGGTTATAATTAGCAAATGTAGCCACAGACAGACTAATTTCCAAGTGAACAAAGCAGGAAGAATAATATTATGGCCCTTGGAGGAGGCAGATATGCTAAAGCAAGACTCCCGAAACTAATTTATTACTCATCTCCAAGTCAGTGAAATAAGCAGGAATAAAGGGGGGAAATGCTAAGAGGGAGAGTATCCTGGCACTGACCAGGCATAAGTCTAGCCACACCTAGGGCATAGTGGGACTACTCCGAAAGTTAGGTCATCAGCTTCTTGAGGAATTTAAGAAGAGAGAAGGAGACTCTTTGGTATGTCAAAATGCCCTTCAATGCTTTAGGAGTGATGTAGGAGAAAGCTCAACAGCTGGAGCTGTGTTTTTCTGTATATGTGGGATGTGAGCAAGTAGGAGTAAGGATGAGCGGATGTGTCTGGAAGGTTTGCGAAGGCAGATGCAATTGTTGAGGTATGCTTGGTCAGTGTTATGTAGTATCTTGAAAGCGTGGGTGAGAAGTTTGACTTTGTGAACTTTGTGCCACGCAGTTGTGGTGTGATGTGAGTGTAAAATGGGAGGTTGAGAGTGATTCCGACGGCTGACTTAAGAAAGTGCTGAAAGAAAGGTTCTCAGCAAAAAGGCTAGTAATTAGTTCACTCTTCTTTGCTCCCTGCAAGATCCCTTCTGGGGCAGCTGAATTTTGCATCTAAAATCATCTTGCTTGATGGCCATTCTTCCCATGGCTAGCACCTTCACACTTCAAGAGGCTCAGGAGTGCATAGGGGAACTTAGATGCATGGGGTAAGTTCTTGGAACAACTGAATGAAATCCCCCAAGTGACAATGTAGAGCAATGGTCAATGGGAGAAGGGGTTGACATAATGCATAACTGCAGCAGGGAGCATTGCCTCTTGGGTTTTACCCTGCAGGAACTCTGTTCCATGAGATAACTGCTGTGGTAACATCCATTTAAATGGCTAAGCTGTCAATATGAATACATTATAAATGCTAGGTAATTCAGGTAGTGGTGGAAACCTATAGGGACAAAATATCAGCACAAAAATACCATGAGAAAAGAATTGTGGTGAAAACATTGGACAGATTGAACACAAAACTTTTGACTTCGCATGCTTATAAGTTGAATTGCAAAATATGGCAGTCAAAGGAATTGTTGGTCAAAATATGGAATTTATAATGAGATATAACATATTTACTTGTAATTGTCATTTTTTTCAGATTTTGAAAAAGTTGATTGCTTCATAAAATTAATGTATATTAAAAAAATATGAATGACATAAAATCAATAAATTGTAATACAATATACGTATAACTTTATACAACATACATATATAAAAATAAATTGCAATAATAAATTGTAAATTCTTTGAGATTTGTTATACCCAAACACAATTCTCAAATAAAAGTATATATTGATTTAAACGAAAGTTAAACAAAAACATCAAAGCAACAAGATTAGTATTATTTAAAAAAATAAATGAACATAAAATTAATAATCTTTTTAAAAACTAGAAAATAAATTAAAAGATAAAATATAAATATATATAAAGAAATACATATATATATATATATATATATTTATACACACACACATATATGTTTCCAATTACCACTCCAAAGTGCTTCCAAGCACCGAAAAGAGAGACGGACGACTTAATCAGCTCTGTTGCTTGCCGGTATGGCGTTTATTATTCAAATCAAAGTGCAGTCGATCATGACGCGTTTCTGCCAACGCAGTGGCCTTGGTCACATGATTGCATTACGAAAAAAGTGCAAATTATATTGGCTTACCACGTACCATGTGACTCGTAATCTGCTAGTGGCATACACATAGAAAAAATACCTAATGTTTGCATATCATGGGTTCACAAAAATTCTTAGAATTTCATGACGCAATATAATAAACACATTACTATAAACAGCCAGAGATTGATTCATATAGTCCCACATAAAATTGTTACATGAATTCATAAGATTACAATAATAAATAATTCAATTTATGCCATAAAAACATCACTCTATTGTATTAAATGCACAAATGCAGTAATATACTAAGTAAGATATGGCAATATGTGGCGGGAGTCTGAAATTATTATTTTAACAACCCTCAACTTTTTATTGATATTTGTTAAGAACGGTCATGTTGGATAATATATTCATTTCTCAATCCCATGTAATCATGTCAAACACAAAGAATATTCATTTGTACAAATACTGAGATGTTACCCTGAAAGAAATTGTCTTCAATTGGAAAAGATAGCAACAAAGTGCTACATCAAATACACATCCAATTTAAAGTGGAAATGCCAAAGTGCAGAAATCAGTGCAAAATACAATGTGCAAAAAGTGCAATGTTGAATAAAGTGCATAGGTACAAAAAGTGATGATTAAGAAGATATATGAAAAAGCAGCGGATGACATGAATTATCTTTGAGAAACGGTGCCTGAAAACAGTTTGGATATTATCTACAGGCACATCATCCTGAATGACATAGGTACAATGTACTCTCTAGGGATCTCTCTAAATTAGAATTAATCAGAGATAAGAGCCAAAGACTAAACAATTAAAATATTGAAAGATTAAAAACTTAAAATGAGGTATTGTTCGACCTGATATTCTCTGTGTGGTCTTCCTTCTTCCCTTTACCCTCATGTTTTCTGAATTTCCTTTTTGTTGGTATTAGGATTATGTGCACTTTATCACTGCTAACCAGTTCGAAAGTGCTTGTGCTCCCTCCGTACAACATGGTAGATTTGAACAACACATAATTGCCAAATTTAATTAGCTTGTAAATCCCTAGTAAAATGGCACTACATATATCCATGGCCAGTAAATTAAATGCTAGTAGGTGGCCTCAAGCACTCATTGTCCCACCCACTCCAGTAGTTCTTTAAAACATGTCTCAGACCTGCCATTGCAGTCCATACTGTAGTTGTAAACTGCAATTTTGACCTGGTAAAATAAACCTTATTCCAGGCCTAAACCTTCTTTTTTTTAATACACATAAGTCACACACTTACATTTCAAAGGCTGCCTCCAACACACACACACACACACACACACACACACACACACAAAGGAACCTGCCACTATTATTTTGTGACACCAGACTTCCTGAAGCCTTAACAGGGGAAGGGTAGAACTTTCCAGAACCAGATATAGGAAGAGCCTAGAAGATACACCAACTTCAAAGGCTGGTGCCAGGTATAAATATTGGACACTCAGAACACTTCATCAGTAAATTCCTGGACCTGTGGAAGACTTCAGGAGGACTGCCTGGACCCACAGAGGACTGCCTTGCTGTTTGAGCCCTGCTGTTTCTAGAGGACTGCCCTGTTGCTTCTGGCATGCCTTGCTGTTTGAACCGAGGATGACCAGAGTGATTCCAAGGACTTGTTGGCTAGCTCCTATATAAGCTACAGGAACGTAACATGCTCCAGAGACCTTGAACTATGTACCAATCCCCCACTGGTGTGAGCTCTAGCCCCTCAAGTGGTGCTAGAGGTGCTTTTCCTGCCTAACTCAAAAACTTCACCAAAAAGTGCCAGAAGAAACAAGAGAAGACTGGGAGCAACCTGACAGCCAATCTGCCAAGGTGCATCCCCATATGACTACTTCACATTAGCTCCTGCTCCATTCGTCTCTACAGAAGCAAATCCTGTTCAGCTGACCATCCGGGCAATGGTATCTGCCCTCTTGGAGACCAAGTTTAGATAGAGTTTGCAACTTTGACCTGCTGGAGGTTTTTGACTTCAAAAACTTTGTTTATGTCCATAGGTAACAATATTAACTGAGCCCAAAAGCACCGTACTCCCCATCGACGACCATGACTTCCTTGGCCTGTAAATAATGCTTCTCCACTTGGAGCTTTTTCCTGCCAACATCTTCGGCTTCACTGAAAACTCGCCCATAATTCTCCAGCTGAACTCCTGCACTTTCTCTTCGCTCATGCTCCTCCTCCTCAGACACAGCCACTAAGCTTGCCCTGCTGAACTCTACCTTCTCGTTGAATTTTCTTCAAAATGTCTTCAAAGTCCGAAGGAAGCTAAGACAGGGCCACATTCTAATCCACGCCCCACTGTGGTCGGCCTTAACTTTTGACTTTGCTCTGGGCTTGCATGACAAGATACCCGCAGTCGGTAATTTAACTGCTATACTTACCTAAAACTTAAAAATTAAAAATCTTTGACTCTACTGATTGGATTTTTGTCATTCTGGTATCATTTTATTTATTAAGCATTTCTTTGATCTTCCAAATTGGTTTAGAATTTTTGTTGTGTTGTGTTTTCAAATTGTTATTGTTTATGTGATTCATACATATTTCATACTTTGCCACTAAGTTAAACCTGATTGCATTTGTGCCAAGCTACCAGAGGGTTAAGCACAGGTTAATACAGTAATTGTTGTGGTTCATCTTGACAAGGACTGTGGATGTTGCTGGGTTTCCACCCCTATCACCATTAACCCCTTCGCCGCGGCAGGAATTCTGCCGCGGCGCTGGGGGGGGGGGTTTGGGAGCAGCACGGTGGCGCTGTGCCCGTGACGGAACCGCTCCGTCACGAGCCACGGTTGAGCTGTGCTCATGAAGGAGTGGTTCTGTCACGTCTCCGCACAGGCGGGGAATTAGCGCCGCGTGGGCGGAGCGGCGGCCAACGGCCGCAGCATGACGGAACCACTCCGTCATGAGCACAGGGCAACCGTGGCTCATGACGGAGTGGTTCCGTCATGAGCAGGGAAGGGGTTAACCTAATTTCTTACAAATATGCGCTAAATATCTCACAAATACAGACTATAGCAATATGTTCTAACCTAAGGCTATTTGAAAAATAAAAATAAATAAACTATGCTATTCTAAATAAAACCCTACAAACATTGGTAAAAACGAATACATTGGAGAACTAAAATTTACTATTGTAACTAACTCTAACAACACATTGGGGAAAGTGCAACATAGAGAGGGTCAGATTTCCTATTCCACCTCCAGTCCAACAATCATTGAAGAAAATGCATACATTGGTGTGCCATGTTTGCTCTTCTAACTCCAGTCCAACACACATTTGAGTAAATGCACGCATTGTGGGCAAGGGTAAAGTGCATATTGGGAAGTCAGATATACACTTCTACCACCAGTCCAACAAACATTGGGGAAAGGGCATTTTATATGAGGGTGGGTATGGAGGTGTAGATTTAATATTCGAATTTCAGTCTAACAAACATTAGACTACATACATAGAAGTGCATACATCAGGAGGATTACTATTCTAAATATCGGGAACATCTCATGTGTTGGGGTGATGTGGTGATATTTACTATTCAAGCTCCATTCTCGCTAATATTATGGAGGGAAATGTGCATGCATTAGGAGGGTCAGATTTACTATGTAAACTCCAATGTAGCAGATATTGGTGAAAATATATACCTTGGCGAGAGGTCAAGTTTACTATCCAAACCCCAGTCTAACAGACACTGAGGAAAGTACATACTTTGTTAGGGTTATATTTACTATTATAACTACAGGCAAACAAACATTGGTGAAAGTGCATACTTTGGGGGGGGGGGGAGGTTCAAATACAACACATACACATAAATTACATATAAACAATTAATCCTTGAATTGAAATAAAAATTTAAAGAGCCTAAATATCTGAAAAATTAAAAGAAGTTTTAGAAAATACAAAGTAAATCAGATTTGCCCAAATTCATGTTCTTATTTTCCATAAATAAAGAATAACTAAAATAAATAGTATCCCTCAACTATCCTTCCAAAATAAACATAAAAGAAAAGTTACACATTCTGTTATAATAAAAAGAATATTTTTTTTACTAATGTTATAACTAAATTCTAAATAAAAGAAGAACCTCTCATTCCATCTGTATGTACCAATATCGATGATACGCATACCTAAAAAATAATTAACATACACAAATCAAGCATTATAATGTAATCCCAATACATAACCCTTTCCATAAAAATACATAAAAAATAAACGTACAAAAACATACATTGACATTTTTATAAATAAAAAATAGCTGTACATATAGGTAAATAGGTTCATATTTAAAACACTGCAAAGTTATTATGGCTATATATATTTCTGTGACCCCAACCATGGTGGGATGCCGCTGGTGTGCGGGAATGGAAACGCGCAAACTATCACAACACTCTATTGCTCACTGCTCATGGACAGGAAAGACACCTGAGGCAAGATGCTTTTGAGACAGAATATGAGCACAAAAGTGCTGGTACACGGATAAAAAAGCATGTCCACTACTCCTTCCATAGTTTTTCTTTCAAATAAGCAAGTTCAAAGTTGATTTAAATATATTGATTTCTTTGATTGTGCTGGTAAATAATACATAATAAATGCATCGAAATGGAGGGAACGTGCACAACATTTCATATTTTGATTTCATTCCTCCAGTCAAATAAATGTTGTATTATAAAATAGGAGACAATCGCAGACTGCAATACACAAATAGTATGAATCGTGTGCCATTTCACTCTCTTGCAGTTCCACCAGTCTCTTAAGCTCATGACATTATTCAGCATGTCACCTTTGTAGATGCATTTATCCGGTGCCTATATTAAAACATTTCTCTTGCTGGTAAACATTCATACCCTTATAATATACTTGATGAGAAAGAAACAATGTCACAAATAAAGTTCTTATGAAATTTGTCATAGTAAAAACCTCTCACCCTTGGTGTCTACATGTTGTGAATTATAATCATATTTAAAAGCTTATTAAAAACCTTGGTTAAAACACAACAAAATGTATCCTAGGAACTAACGAACATAGCAGCAAATACATTAGCAGACAAATTACATTGGTAAATGAGCGGCTATTTCCTAACTCATATTTAACCCTCCCTGTTCACATGTTTCCAAATTAATAATGTGCTCAGACTCAAGCTTACGCATGGTATGATACCTGTCTCCCTCTATTTGGTGTGGGGTGACTCTGTCAATTCCAAAGAACTGCATCTTAGTCCAATCTCTTGCATAATACTTCCGGAAATGCTGTGCAATGAGATATTTTAATCATTCTTAGCTATGGCACGAGCATGTTCCACTATAAATTACGTGGCTTTGAAAATAGCGCTGCCTGTGGTTCTACGTTGAAAGGGACATTTCATTGCGATAAATTACATAGTCAGATTTGCATGTCATATACTAATTGATTGTAGTGTGTTTATTGCTAAACAGCACTGAATAGCCTGTTCTGGAAGGGCTATGTTTCTGTGCCTTACACTTCATACATGGGTAAAAATGCCCACTAGTTCTTCCCTCACCCATGCCTCTTGTGTGGAGATTTATAGTTTTTATTGACAACCATATGTCTAACATTACTGCTTCTCTGATGTTTGACTTTAGGGATATGGCCAATCAGATCTTTTATCTTTTAGGGTATTCTCATTCTGTAACATTTTCCAATTGCTCGACAAGAGTTTGCTAATCCATTTAGATTGATTGTTATATGTGAAATTACAGAAATGTGAGGAGGACATAAATACGCCAAAGCATTGGTATTTCATAAGAGACAAAAATGACTATGAAAATCCCAAGGAAATTCTACCTTCCCAAGATAATTCTACCTTGCAGTAAACATAGAAATAGAGTAGAGGAAAAAAGAATGAGTATGAGACTGCAAGAACTGCAGCTCTGGAATAAGTTTGGATATTGAACAAGACGACTCAAATGGGCTCCTACTAGACCTAGTTCCTCAGGTGCAAAAAGTACTCTTTTAGACAAATACAGGATGCTAAGGAGGGGATGTGGTACAAAAGGGAGTGGTGATGGACGGAGCATCAGAACCAATCAAACACTCACACCCAGTCAAGAGATATGGGTTTGATCCATCACCGTTCTTTAGCCCACTCTGCCACCCCAGTTCAGACATGGCCATATGCAAATCAGTCTGACCCTGTGCCTCATGGGAACAGTCCAGCCCGAACTGCCAAGCCATGCCTTCCCTGGACCGGAAACAAGCTTCCTAGGACCGGTTTCTGGCATTTCAGCCGTCTTCAGCCAGGCTTGCATGAATCCAGTGGCAATGTGAGCAAGGGACTCACGTCTGAGCATACCCTGCCTACTTATGGCGAACAAAGCGGTACAAAAGGGGGTGGTGATGGACGGAGCATCAGAACCAATCAAACACTCACACCCAGTCAAGAGATATGGGTTTGATCCATCACCGTTCTCTAGCCCACTCTGCCACCCCAGTTCAGACATGGCCATATGCAAATCAGTCTGACCCTGTGCCTCATGGGAACAGTCCAGCCCGAACTGCCAAGCCATGCCTTCCCTGGACCGGAAACAAGCTTCCTAGGACCGGTTTCTGGCATTTCAGCCGTCTTCAGCCAGGCTTGCATGAATCCAGTGGCAAAGTGAGCAAGGGACTCACGTCTGAGCATACCCTGCCAACTTATGGCGAACAAAGCGGTACAAAAGGGGGTGGTGATGGACGAAGCATCAGAACCAATCAAACACTCACACCCAGTCAAGAGATATGGGTTTGAACCATCACCGTTCTTAAGCCCACTCTGCCACCCCAGTTCAGACATGGCCATATGCAAATCAGTCTGACCCTGTGCCTCATGGGAACAGTCCAGCCCGAACTGCCAAGCCATGCCTTCCCTGGACCGGAAACAAGCTTCCTAGGACCGGTTTCTGGCATTTCATCCGTCTTCAGCCAGGCTTGCATGAATCCAGTGGCAAAGTGAGCAAGGGACTCACGTCTGAGCATACCCTGCCAACTTATGGCGAACAAAGCGGTACAAAATGGGGTGGTGATGGACGGAGCATCAGAACCAATCAAACACTCACACCCAGTCAAGAGATATGGGTTTGATCCATCACCGTTCTTTAGCCCACTCTGCCACCCCAGTTCAGACATGGCCATATGCAAATCAGTCTGACCCTGTGCCTCATGGGAACAGTCCAGCCCGAACTGCCAAGCCATGCCTTCCCTGGACCAGAAACAAGCTTCCTAGGACCGGTTTCTAGCATTTCAGCCGTCTTCAGCCAGGCTTGCATGAATCCAGTGGCAAATTGAGCAAGGGACTCACGTCTGAGCATACCCTGCCAACTTATGGCGAACAAAGTGGTACAAAAGGGGGTGGTGATGGACGGAGCATCAGAACCAATCAAACACTCACACCCAGTCAAGAGATATGGGTTTGATCCATCACCGTTCTTTAGCCCACTCTGCCACCCCAGTTCAGACATGGCCATATGCAAATCAGTCTGACCCTGTGCCTCATGGGAACAGTCCAGCCCGAACTGCCAAGCCATGCCTTCCCTGGACCGGAAATAAGCTTCCTAGGACCGGTTTCTGGCATTTCAGCCGTCTTCAGCCAGGCTTGCATGAATCCAGTGGTAAAGTGAGCAAGGGACTCACGTCTGAGCATACCCTGCCAACTTATGGTGAACAAAGCGGTACAAAGGGGGTGGTGATGGACGGAGCATCAGAACCAATCAAACACTCACACCCAGTCAAGAGATATGGGTTTGATCCATCACCGTTCTTTAGCCCACAAATAGCAATATTTCTATAAATCTTTCATGTTAGGTGCTGACTAAGGAAGAAATAGATACACTTAGTCTGGGATTATCATTCTGCCTCTCAGCCTATTACAATTATAACTAAACTTGGACTGGTCATTTTCATTTCATAAGGAAACTTAAATTGTCCAAACTACATGCAATATCACAGGCCAAAAAGAGGGATGTAACCCCTGTAAGAAGATAATTTACCCCATGGACAGTTAATGATGCAGAAGTGTTGTGTAATGCCTATGATCTAATCAGACATAATGATACAATGGACAATTTAAAATTAGAAGAAGAATGAGATATGAATTGTCTTTTTGAAACCTTAAATAAAATGGGAATGAATAAATACTCATAGCAAAAGTGTGAGCATTTTCAACCCAAGATAGCGGGGTATACCAACATTAATTTATAACCCCTAACTACATCTTTCATGATTTGACACTCAAAGAACTTGGGGAGAGTAAGGAATTCACCGTTAAACCCTCTGACAAGAAGGGCATGGGTGACAACATGCACTAGGCTAGTATTTGTAGACATGTACCTTAATAATAATTTGGCATCTTTACCTCTCCCCAGACCCTTAATGGCCTAGAAGAGAGGTGTGGTGCACACAAACCACAATGAGATGATTGGCACACAGAGAAATGCATTCCATGTCGGTGCTGCAAATGAAATTCTGGTCAAGGCTGGAGGCCCGGGAGCTTGCAAGATAATGGATCTGGACATCTTTGTAGTGGCAGGCCTTTGGAGGCCAGGGGCAGGTTAAGGTAGTCCTGAGGTGGTGCATTTGCTGGGATGCTGATTGAAAGTGGTCTGTGATGTAGCAGAGATCAGGCTGGTGAGAGGAGACAAGAAAGCCAAGATTGCCACCTCAGATGTAGAGCATGAGTGCTGGGTGGATCTGGTGAAAGGGGTTATTGTGTGGTTGATTGTGACTCACCTCATCCTTGTATGATTGGCACTGGACACCTCTTTTCTTCCTACCATGATGTATATCCTCTAAAATTAGTGCCAAGGCAACCTGGACATGGGGGCACTGACTGGCCTATTTAGGTGAGAAGGTGAAGGACACACAGAGGTGCCGACCCAGCCGCCTGTAAAACCCACACTCCCACCCTGCTGCATTGTGGGGAGATGGATGATTTATGACCAAACTGGACATTTTGCCCAACCATAAAGGCCTACTATACCCATGCCACTGATGATGCGGACTGCAGAGTCCATAGTGATGAATGGTGACATGCATCTAGCTTTTTTTTGGATCAGGATCACAGCTGCCTTGAGGAATTTTAGTGCATGCCATCTTCCCCCCACCCCCTCCGGATGTTTGTAGGGAGATTTGATTGCAGCCTTGGTTATGCACAGCGAGAGGAGGCAACTGGGACAATGCCACAGGGACATTGTGGCCTTCAGATTAACATAAAGTGAGCCTTTGATGGGGTGACCAGGCCATTCACTGGGGGAGGACATTAGACGACTGTGGGGGCACCTATCTTGGAGGATGGGTTTCACACTGTGACAGTGGGCTTCTGTGGTTCACCTCCCCCTACTTGCTGTGATTGCTTTTTATAGTTGACAGCCTCTTCCCCATCTTCCCCTTTATTGCTAACAGCCTGCTTGGTATGTGAACTGTGAGCTACAAACGATCAGTAAGGCATCCCAATAGTCAAGAACAGACAATCAAGGGCAACACAACAGAGGTTGGCCAGTTTGCATCTGCTGCAGTAGAAGGGGGGGAGCTGTGGATGCTGGCAGGGTCTTGTTGGGCAGCAGGACGGACCTTCTGGGGTTCAAATACTGTCATCCATTGAGAACTTTAAGTCTGCATTAGAAGCCAACATAGACACCACTTCTGAGAGTGGATCTATGGAAAGCGGCAGACAGGTCTCTGGAAACTGAGGAAAATGTGGCATCACTGCACCTAACACCCAACTCACTCACAATCACACAATACTGCAGCCACCCACACATCAATTCACACCAGCATGTATGTGACTCCACACCCTCTGGTTCACCAAACATGCTACAGAGATTTGATATCCCCTGCATGACGATGCGCCTGACCTACTTTCCCTCCATCGGCACAGGACATAACCATCACAACCACCTGCCCTGGCTACAAGGTTGCCAGGCAAGATAGACTAAACAAGCTACAAGATTGACTTGACAACATCCACAAGAACACCGTCAGCTACATCACATCCATAGACACGTCATCCTCATATACCACTGGAAGAAGAGGGAATTAATTGGAGATCCTACAGATGGTGACTAGGGGGCAGAGACTGTATGTCTAGAATACATGGTACATGTTGGAAAGAGAGCTTTGAGGTCAAGAGGGGAAACTGACATGACTACAGTGTATTGTGCTGGATGGTGACCATGAGGCAGATGAGCACTTAGTAGCTAAACGTGGTGGCATAACTGTGGGACACCTTGGACCAAATCATGAGCCAAGATTACAGGCAGAAACTTTAAAGGGAATGAGAAGCTATTAATTATTTTTATCTGTATGTTATAGGGGGCAGTCAATGGGGCCTGAGACAGGCAAGTGCTGCTTCCTTGGCTAGGTGGATTTCATTGAAATTAGCAAAGTGCAGTTCATCATATTGGAGGCAGATCTCCAAGGGAAGGAATTAATGGAATCTATTTAAAACATGCCTATATGCAAACTCTTGGGCACAGATGGCCTAGTGGCAAAATTCTATCAGTTATATATGCCACAGATCTTCTGTCATCAATCCAGGAAGCACTCATTTCAGTGGTGCCAAAAGTTACGCAAAGCTCTTAAAGACCCTTGTCCATGACAAACTTTGACATGAAAGATTCTGTTGAACACCAGGCAACACATTTACAATATCTGGTAACACACTTGATTATTTAGTACCAATGCAGGTTAATTTCGGGCAGTGAAACACACACGAATCTGCGTGGGCAATCACATTTCCTTCATCTGACTGAAAATCAAGAGATGGAAACATTTGACACCTTAAATTGGGAATATGTATGGGCTGTATTATGAAAGATTAGGTTTAGACAACAGTTTCTGAGTTGGGTATGTCTACTATACCTTATCCGTTAGCCAAGCCCGCACGGGTGGATTAGCATTCGGAAAAAAAAGATATACAAAGAGGCACAAGACAGGGGTGCCCTCTCTTTCCTCTTCTCTTTGCCCTGGCAATGGAGCTTCTGCCAAAATATCTGAGGGGTGTGCCACTAGAATGGGGAATACAGAATGCAAACAATGTATTTATTATTTCATTGTATGCCAATGACACATAAGTATATTGAGAAAACCCACAAGTGTCGATTCCACACCTGATGGGGACCCTACACGTTTGGAACCACTTCAGAACTTAGGGTTAATAAAAAAAACTGTGTTGTGTCCCTTGACCAGTTTGGGGAATAGTGATTTGCGAGTCTACCTGCAGTGGGGATAGCACAGGAAGTGCAGAGAGTTCATTAATTGGTTATCAAGCTGGTGCACAAATTTGACGGTAAGCACACTTATAACATTGGTAAATTTATCAGGGGACTAGGAGAATCTATAACGTTCTGGAATACCCTACTGTTGTCTGTTATGGGCCTGATAGTTCTTAGCAAAATGGTTCTTTTGCCCAGATGCCCACATGTAATGTGGAACTCCTTCTGTTTGCAACCTAGTCCCATCTTTCTGAAATTCAACAGCCTTCTGATCTCTTTGGTGTGGGTCGGTAAGAGGGAGAGGGTCAGCTTAGAGATCCTGAAAATAGATAGGCTACAAGGTGAGCTGGTATTACCAGATCTGCAATTGTATCATATTGCTGGGCTGTTCCAATATGCTGTACAATGGTGTGAGGAGGCGCCCACCTGGGAGAAAAAGCATCTAGAAGCAACGGTTGCAAATGCATTCCCTGATACCCTATGAGTGATTCCCACATAGAAGAGGACTGCCCCATTGTGGTTTGCCTAGAGTTTGGGAAGTAGCTATTCAGCAAGTCTGGTGGCTATACTTCTTTGGTCAAACGCAGGAAGTGATGAGTGTACAACAGTGGACACAAGAGGGCTTTCGGGGCATGCTAGATATATACAAAAGAGGCACATTCCAAACTATTTAGGCTGCGAGAGAGGTGTTCTGCATAGGGTGGGACAGTTTCTCCAGTTTACAATGCTTTATTTGATAATGTATGGACTATCTGAGTCTCATACATTGCAGTTGATACTAGATGTAGGAGCAACAGAGCCATGATCATGCGTGTTTATGTCACTCTCAATTGACATAAAAGGCATTTAGCTATTTAAAATCTGTTCCCTTGTAGGATGTAGAACTTTCAGTTCCACTGACGGACAGTGACTGGACCAGGAAATATGAATTGGAGCAAGATGGGAGCAGCAACTATTGATTTAACATCACTCCATTCTACTATTTGCACTACACATACTTTACACCTCAGAGTCTACACCCAATATTCCCCACTAGGTGCGATGCAGATTATACATATGACTTGGATATGTACTAAGCTGCTAGGATACTGGGCAACTGTGGTTGGAAGTCTTTGGTGTGTGACTGCAGTAAAGGAAGATTTGATAGTAAATCATCAACTTTTAGACCTGCTTTCGCACCCAAAGCAGGGACACAGAATCAGGACCAAATTTGTGCAATTTGGATTGTTGTTAGCTAAAAGAAAAATAGTCATACATTGGTTTTGATGGTCCCTCCCAATACCCAACACTGGCAATGTGATTTGCAAGAATGGACTACAGCAGAGTCTCTCCGCTTGCACTAAGGGGTCAAATATGATCCTGTTCGGAAGGGCTCTGAATCGGATTCAGGTTTGCCGAATCAGATATGGAGCTCTTGTTTCCAACTGAATTTACCCAGTTCTGAATGACCGATCACAATGCCCAGAAACCGTTAGGTTGACCAAATCGGTTCCGAAAGGCATTCGTACAGGTCGAGCCTATCGGAGCTGATTCGTGCAGCTCCATGGACATTGTTTCTGAGCGAGCGATTATGATGACAGAACCAGACAGCCTTACCGATTCAGTGTGCCCAGAACAAATCATCTGTCGGAATCTGTCTTTTTTAACCCATAGCAGGCCCCCCTTCACCCGGGGCCTTCTGAATCGGGCCCGTGGGGGTACCCATGGGTTCCCCCTTTTCCAACCATGCACTGTGTGGCTCGCACTATGGGCGTGCCTGCCACAGGGTGCATGATTTTCCCCAGCCACACCTTTCTTCAATGTGAGCCTGTGTTCTTGTTCAGAACACAGGCTCCCATTGAAGTCAATGGGAGCTGACCATATCCAAATCGCTTGGCTGGACTCCCCAAATCCGAGTTGTCCGGAAAGCATTCCGGAACCAATTCTGTCGGAATGCTTACCGGACGAGTTCATAATCGGCCCTAAGTGTGAATGGGTGGAAATGTGGAGAGAGATATGGAGTTCTAAGAGGGGATGCTTGCACGACTGTCTGAGACTATCTGTCTCAGAGGCGATGATTAATGTATAGTCAAATAGTCATTCAGAAAATGGGGGATAGGCATGAGTGCTGAGGATGTGAACAACACTTCAAGTCTAATGATGCCACACAGCAGTAGAGTGAGAGAGAGCCTGGCTGTTGGATCTTGTAAGGTCTAGGGGGCATTCAGTCTTCTATTATTTTCTCTCCTTTACTCTGTCTTTCCCTCCCATAGCGCCATCTGCTTTGCCCTGCGCTCCCATGGAGAACACATAGATGTGTTTTCCTGAAATGACTTATAGATGCATACCCTTTGATTTGCAGACCACAGACTGAGCTGAGTTGTTTAGAATTGCACTGTATTTCCTGGTTAAGGATTAAAAGTGATAAATAAAGATTTTAACAAAACTTCTCACAAAGCAGGTATGTATGGTTCTATGGGGAAAACAGTTGTACATGCAGGAGGCATACTAGCAACTGAACAATACAGAGTGCTACCAACAAATTGAAAAGAAATATCATAAAAACCTGATATTTACATATCACATTCACCTGACCACCTGGAAAGACAAGGCCACCAAGTGGACCCATTGTGTTCACCATTGGAAGCCTATTGGAAAGAACATCAATTTACATTGAGCTTGTTCTGTTTTAATTTGTGGAACCTCTGCCTCCATACCTTCAGGATAGTAAAGACTTTCTAAAAAAAGATGAGCCATATCTCTTGGGACACATCATGCACATTAGTGACACTTGATGTCCAACCTTTATACATAAGCATTAAACATAAGGATGGCCTAGGTGCGAGTGAGTTCGTTTAAAGGGCTAGGCCCTTAAACCTGTTGGAACATAACAACATACCATGATAAAAAATTGTCTGGAGGAAAATATATATATATATTTTTTTATCAGAAACTGTTTACAAATCCAAGAACCCACTGTGGGCACCTGCTTCTCCTCTGCTACACAAATCTTCTGATGGGCTGGTGGGAAGACCAGGCATCCATGGTTCCCAGAATGGATGAATACCTACAGCGTGTAATTGTTAGAGAAAAGACTATGAAAGAAAATGTTGTTTTTTCTATGTTTATACCGTCACAAATTGAAAAACATTGACTTGCAAAATGGCGGGCCATAAGTGATCACAGCTCTTGGGGAAGAGCTGAAATGCACTGCGTGTCTGTACGGGCACTTTTATGTGTAACTGTTGCGTCACAACAACATTTGCCAATAAACCACAGAAGTGGAGATTGAAATGTATTAATTAATGTAATTATTAATTATGTAAACTGTTAGAAATGGGATTTCTGGTTGGCTAGGGCATGCGCCTAAGCCAGGCAGAAACCACCACTCTAGTCAGGGCAAGGGAGTTACACGCTGAAGATAACCCCTGCTCACCCCCTTGGTAGCTTGGCACGAGCAGACAGGCTTATCCCAGAGACAATGTGAAAAGCGTTTGCGCAAGACAACACACTAGGCACACTACAAAAGGAACTCCACACAAGGTTATATAAAAAAAAATAGCCTTTGTATTATCATAAATACATTAGATCATAACCACACATACACACTGTGCCAACGGGCACCACGTAATAATTTACAGGGGATTGTATACATGACCGGGCCAATCGGGCCATGGTCAGGACCATTAGAAAGCACGAGTAATAACACAACCAGTAACTACTGGTAAAATAACGAACTCAGCATTATCACATTAGGCATTAACACATTATGCAATTTCATTAGGCATAAACACATTGTGCAATCTCATTAGGCATAAACGCATTATGCAATCTCTGTAGGGCCTTACGCCCTACCAATATCACAATGATGACCCCAGACCCACTGTCCCACAAGTCAGTGCTCACACTTATAGGGCCTTCCAACTGGCCCTCCAGCTGCCTTGGCAGCGAAACTAATGTGCGCAATGTACTGAGAGTGTGGGGTGTATCTAAACCCTTCCTTGAAAAACAAAAGAAATGCCCCATCATTGCAGCTGCCCAGTCTCTCGCGTTGAAGCTGTAGAAACTTTAGCCTTGGCACCACCGTGCCTTGGATGCCCCACTTAGGGACTTCTAAATACAACTGCTCCTTTGGTGCAGCTGCCCGCACTCTTGCGGTGCGTCTGTGAAAAATGACCAAGCACTTGGCACTAACAGTGCCTAGGGAGCCCCTTTTCAATGGTGCCCTTCCGATGCCGCCCTCTGCACCACAATGTAGCCAAAACAAAGTCAGCACTGGCAATCCAATGCCCGCTATGAGCCCCACTCACCGGGGCTCTTTGTGGACCCCGCTCCCCTATCGGCAATAACTTCCACGGCCAGGGGAACACGGAGCGAGGTCCCCGTCTTCAGTTGTGGCCATGCGGGGCTCCGCCCATGCCAGACACCAGCACGCCGGAACTCCTGCTTTCCGGGACTCGCTCTCAGGCTTGGCAGCATGCGGGGCTCTCTCCGATCATGGGAGCCCCGCCTACAAGCAGGATCAAGCTCGCCTGACTTCCTGCCGCCTTGGAGAAGATTGGCTGCTCCTGCTGGCCCCTCCTGGGGTCAGGCTCTCCCCGACATCGCCTGACTTATGGCTTTCACGAGGCGGCTGCTCACGCCGTTCCTGCTGCAGGAGCCCTCCTTCTCAGGCTTCTATGGGCAGCGCGTGCGGTGCGCTTTGAGTGGGCAAGATCTCCTCCTCTCCTCAGAGCATATGGGGTCACAATTGTGAAGTGCCTACGAAGCACTTTGGGCATGCAGGAGCCCCTTTCCTTAGGGGCACTGGAATGCAGCAAAGCAGCACTCCTCACTCGATCTGGAAAACAGTCCAGAACCCAAAAAGTAAAGCTGGGCAAAGTAACAGCAGGCAGGCCAGCACGCTGGGCTACCTGGTCAGCAGATCAATCCCCAGCAGCGGTTCCTCCTGGCAGTCTGGCAGCCTGCTGGCCGCAAGTCCAAGTAAGCACTAGCAGCACCCTAACAGCACAAAAACATGAGGTCACAGCCCCAGTATATATACTACATTTTCCTTTGTTCTGCCCTGGCACAGGGTTTGGGGAACCAGTCTCAACTGGCTCTGGGGGGTAGTGGGTCACTTTGTGTACAGTGCTCACACCCTCCTTTGTCAGGTGGGGGCTCGATCATTAGACACACCATGGGAGGGCGGAGCCAGCATTCACCAGGCAGACACAGACCCATTCAGGGTCAGGGGACTACTCCTCCCACTACTCCAAATGCAGATCTTCCATTCAGCCTAGCCTAGCGCTGACTCACCCTGCCCTCCCTGGAGTCACACACCTCTCCAGCCCCTGTCACTCCAGAGCCAGAATGCAATATGCATCAGGCAGGCAGACACATAGCACACAGAAATGCCAACTTCTAAAAGTGGCATTTCTAAAATAGTGATAATAAATCTGCGCACACCATTGCTCAGCCTTTATTATTACTATTCCAAACATACCAAACTTGACCACGCTGCTCCTCTCATATCAGGAATTACCACTGAAACACTTATCAGGGAATCCCCTATGCTTTCCTATGTGAGGGCAGCCTCACAGCAGTGAGAAACCAAAATGGCTGTTTATCACTACCAGGACATATCACCCACTTAAGGGACATGTCCTACCTTTTACCTACAACGCACCTTGCCCATAGGGCTGGCTAGGGCCTAATTTAGGGGTGACTGACATGCAGTAAAAAGGAGGTCACAGATGTGGCACCCACTTTAGGTGCCACGTCACAGTGGCAGCAACACTGCGCGCACAGGCCCTGCAATGGCAGAGGCCTGAGACAGGTTTGAAAGGCTACTTTGGTGGGTGGCGCAAGCAGTGCTGCAAGCCCACCAGTAGCATTTAATTTACTGGCCCGGGTATACTTTACTGGGGATTGACATGTAAATTAAATATGCCAAACAGGTGTAGACCAATCTTACCATGTGTACCACAGAGAGCACACACACTTTACACTGGACAGCAGTGCTAAAGCACCCAGAGGGCTAAAACCACCAACACTGTGCCAGAAAAAAGGCTAGGAGGAAGGCAAAAGGTTCAGGATGACCCTGTAAAAATGGCTAAGTCCAACATACACAAATACATATACATTTATAAATAATACATGAATATTAAATCCTATTTAATTGATAAAACATCCATCCATGCCCCCACTAATCCCACACTCTGAAATAAAAATGTAATAGTTAATTTAAATATGTATTTAACAAGTATGCTAATAAACAACAAAAAATATCAAATTCATTGGTTTAAATAAAACATTTTTTTTAAAAAGAACACCCACACAATTCCATAACAAACCAAAAACATCCAATAAATAATTTGACAATACTACAATATTCTTTAAACATAATTACATTTAAAGTTTGCAAAGGCATATCTAATTAATTAAAAATACAATTCAATGTATTAAAACACAAAAATTGTATTTTAGTAAACATCATTTTGAAGCTTGATAGGATTGTAATCCTTTATTATCATCAATATTTTTGTAGTCATGACATTTTGACAACAGCGTTATGAAGAAATTACATATTTCAGTTGAAATTTGGGGCTGAACAGGGACTGGTAGAGTCCTGAAGGTGCGCCAGGCATTTATTATCACAATATTTGTAGGTTGGGTTTTCGAGAAAGGGTTAGTGACGTCATAGGGTGGCTTCTGGACTAGCTGCATTGACATTTCTGGCTAATGGCAGGCTCCCAATCGGGTTAATAGTGCAAACGATGATCTCATAGTGGGGAAGGTGCATAACTTTCTCAAAGGTAAGACATCTCCTCCATGGTTTTGGAAAGTATGTTGGGGTTGTGGCAGAGGTCTGTCATTCAGTTTGGGAGGAGAAGTTTTTTGCCTGTGCATGAATGTTTACTTTCCACTGGGCTTTACGGGTTAGTGAGATGTCAGTGTCTAAGAGGATTGCAGATCATACTGTAGTAATTCAAGTGAAGGCCAGTTAGGTGGAGCAGGAAAGGATAGATATCAAACCCCCTAGAAGTAAGAAGGATCAGTGTAAGGGACATTGGGTGATTTTGCAGGCTAGATTCAGAGGACTTTGCAGTCTGGTGGGGTTGACTGGAGACTTTCTGTAGGTTCGTTAAGGGCGGTGCAAGAAACCTGCTGGTTCATGAAAAAGGAAAGCCATTGAGCATGTATCAGGTCAGTGAGGTCACGAAGGTCCTAGTGGTGAAGGGCGAGTTCGGTCTTAGGCAGTGTAATACCAAATCTTGTAGGATTCCTGGCACGTTGGAGTCAAACGTATATGAAATGACACGCAATCACATCATGCAAATTGGCTGATGTGTTTTTTCACATATGCAAACAGTACATCCAGCTGCAGCAACAGATGCAGTGCTGGGGAGCATCTAGCACGAGTCAGCCTTGGCCAGTCCAGTATCTGCATCTGGAACTTGACCTTTTCCTCAGCACTCTGAAGTGGCCTAGGCTGCATGTAGTGCCTTATACAACATTTAAATAAATAAATGTATATCATGGAACCAGTCTTGAACAACATATCAGCACGAGAGAGCAACACAATTCTATACCGAGCACTTTATCATTAAAAAACATGGATATGCATTCATGAGACTTCAAGCTAACATTAGTGTTATTATCATGCACCCGACATCGTGTTTACTTGAACATTATGCAAAGTGAGTCCTTCTGGCAAAAGGATAAGATGCAGTCATTTATCAAACTCTGCTAATCTTCCAAAAACACTGGGATTTATCAGCAACGCTGCTTATGTCTGAATCGAAGCACTACAAAAGCCTACTAAATTCGCTTTGTGAAATGAACTATAGACAAGTCGACATTTGCCAAATAAAATTGCTTCTTATTCTCAAGGACTAAAGAATAAAACACTGATTGGGATGATATATACTCTTCTTTGCTTTTATTACCCTGTGTGTAATGTGACGATTCATACCTAGTAGCAATGGGCGGCTGTTGGTTCAGTATTGAAAATGCATTCAAAGGCTGTGATGCAGAAAGTACGTGGCCAGTGTAAACATCACTATGTACTCTTTGGAATGCTTATGCATTTTGTAATAACTAATGCACAAGCACAGCTGTAATGCCCATGCATTTAAAAAGGGGTAAAACCTGATTTTCAAGATGGCGTGTCAAATTTGACAGTCGCGCCATTGATGGTAGCCTAGTGCATGCTTCGAACAGTCATGGAAGACCTTTAATATGTGCCACAAATGTCATCACTCGAGCACTATTAGCAGGTTAGCATGAAGTACGGGAACCCCATTGTAGAGCCTACTCTGCTTCACTTGTCATTTGGTAGCCCTTGCAGAGTCCTTGCTATCTCTTGTATTTAGGGACAAAAAGTTCCCTAGAGAAATAGAAACATTAATGGCTGCTTAATACGAGAGATGGGGACTGGACCCAAACAAATTGGTTGCATGCGTAATTTTTTTGTTGATTTCAGACGATTTTTTAAATTTATTTTTTTATGGAAGGCTAACATGTGTGCAGGGCACACACTTGCTAAGTCCACACATACTCTGCATGTATAGCCCACCCTTACTCCACTGCACATTAGTGGGTCCCACTGCTGTCCATGGTAAACTTGCCTCAGGCGGAGTGCTCCGCAGGCCATGGGGGAGTGGCTGCTGATTTCCACCTGATACTCTTAATCCTGCTCTGATCCCGCCTTTTCTATCAAATCATCAAATGGTAGAAGGGAGATTGGTCTGTAGTTGGTAACCATGGCTGGGTAAGCGGTTGTTTTTTTTTAGCAGGGGCATGACGGTTGCTTGTGTACAGGTGTCTGCAAATGGGGCTGAGTCGATGGAG
Source organism: Triturus cristatus (assembly GCF_964204655.1). NCBI lineage: Eukaryota > Metazoa > Chordata > Amphibia > Caudata > Salamandridae > Triturus > Triturus cristatus. The sequence goes on from NC_140585.1 coordinate 623,919,334, forward strand.
TTGTTGAGGATTGATGTTGTGGTTCACCCTGGCAATGACTGTGGTTGATGCCTGAGTGCAGCTTCCACCCCCTCAACCAATAACCCAATTTCTTACACTTGGTTCCCAAATACCTAACCAAATGGGGTTTGAGCAAATTACTGAACTATTAATAATATTATAGCCCCTCACTTCCTGGTGGAGAGGAATGTTTAGCATAATAAATCTAGATTATTTATAGCATCTATTACCTTTTTCTTGCTCCTTTGGTCAAATTGATTGTCCTAGTTTACCATCAAAGCTACTGTCTAGGGGTATTTCCACTTGGTGGTAAAATCTTTCCTGTTCAGTATATACTGATCAGAGTAATCATGGAGTCTAAAAATAAGTTTTCATAAGAGCCTGTTAAATAATGGTCTAATGCAGAGGGTGCATATTAGAACCCCTGTTTTTATCCTCAGATTGTTCTTACTTATCTGAGAATCTTTCACAAACATTATTATTTTCATCCAATTCTGTACAACAGTCCGATATCAAAAATAGCTTGGGTTTAATGAACAATGTATTAAAAGGAATTACAAAGGGACTTCCCTACACACAATCTGAATTACAAATCTGCAGGCTATGACTGTAACTACTGCAAATAACTTGACTTTATGTGGAAGGGCAAGGATGGAATTATGAAAGTCGCAATCAAAAACCTGTGGGATTCAATGTGATCTATTAATAAGCAGTCAGAACCTTATCTTTGTGTCTACTCTGCTTTTCCTGGCTCACTCTTTCTGGAGTTCGACTCCTTCTGCGATCATGCTTATATGAAAGGTCCTCCCCATCACTGTGATCCGTTTGTGGGACTAATTCTTGCTTCTACTCCGCTTAGGAAGCCTTTCTTTGCTCTCACTATGTTCACGTTTCTGGGAATTTCAAAAGTGTCAGTTCTGCCCCTACATTCACTACTACTGTGTTTAGACCGCTCTCTATTGCCATTTTTTTGCTTATTTGATTTTTCTTTGCTTCTACTTCTGCTATGCCTACAGGCATTCTTACTTGGGCTACTGCTCTTCAGCTTTTTATCTCTACTTCGACTCCTACTGTGTCTTCTTTCTCTTCTCATATCCTTTTTGTCATCTCAATGCTTCCTGTAATCTTTCTCATCTTGATATCATCTCTCTTCACTTCTACTTTTCTTCTCTATTGACTTTCATTATCTGTAGATTTTTCGACATCTCTCTCTTGCTCATTTCCCTTTTCATAATCGCGGTCTCTTCACCAGTCTCTTTCATTTCTTTCTCCTTATCACGATGATCGAACTTTCGTTCATGGTTACGGCTGCGACTTCTGTGCCTGCGGTCCAACCAAAGTTCAGCACTTCAGGAGTTTGGCTTATCTTTCGTTTCACTTTCTGCTTGCTGCCATTCTCCCTCTCGTTCTAGTTCATTATCAAAGCTAGTGGACCTCCCATGTCCTTCACGATGGTGACTCCTATTTCTTGAGTTTATTGGGAACATTGTAGAACTCAAAGACCTTTTTGTAGATCTTGATCGTCTTCGTTCTGTATGTCGCTTAGTTTCTTCAGCTTCTTCTTTGCCCCCCCTTGATTTGTCTACGCTTTGTTTTTACAAGCTGGTCAATCTGTTTTTGAACAGGTACAGGAATTCTTGGGAACAAGGTGGAAATCCACTCAAGTTTTGTTAGAAAAGTGCAAAGAATTACCCATATAGACATAATACAGCCTCCACCAGCCTATTCATCTTGGTCCTCTTCATCATCAAGGAAGTCTACATACCAATCCCATAAATCTGTAGGTGGCTGGTTATACCGTATATACATAAATACTAGAGCTCTAAAATAGGGAGAATCAGTATGTGTGATGGGGCCTATCACTTGTTAGCACATGATTTTTAAAGTGAAAAGCTTGTATAATAGGCAGAAAAAAGTTGAGACTATCCCTCCAGTTCCGACATCATGCACCCCTCCGCATTTTGCTGTCTGGCCTTCTGTTTTCCTGCTCCTCTTTTCCCAGGGTTCTACATGTATAACCTTGAAATAAATCCCGTCCACTACCTCATGGTAGATCTTCAGCTTGTAGAGTTGCACCTTGAAGTATGGCGAGGGTAGGATATTGGTGAGGATCATGTGATTCAGGTTCATGGTCTTCTCGCTGCCCATAATGGCAGCATGTTGCCTCGCTTCCTGAGGGGCTTGTTACCACCTGGCTGTAGGCTTCCCCGTGCTGGTGTTCGACATCTCCAGTGGAAGGAAGTGTTTCCGGCAGTTTCACACCTGAGAATTGGCAGTTATTTGGCTGCCATTAATCCGCTGGCTAAGGCCCAGGGTGGGATGATGCGGCCTCCAAATCAGTTCCTGAGGAGTCAGGCCGCCAACAACAACGCAGAGTGAAAGCGCAGGCCCGCTATGGGTACTATTGCCAAGCAGAACTCGAAGGTCACAAAGTCCACTGCGGCAGTGGATTGCTTTGGAAAGCAAGATGATCATTAACGGCGCTTCACTGGATCCATAAAGCAATTGACAAAATTATCGACATGAAGAGACCAGATGCTTCTCTGCCAACTGTTAGCTGCCCCATCAAGATGGCAGCTGAACCTGGAATTGACTGTCCAATATCAATGTTCAAGTATGCTAGGAACATTGATTAAATTGAGCAACTCCAGTGCAACCTTTTATATGAAGCTCACATGTTCGTTCTGAGTCTAATACAATACTGACTAATTTTAATAAATCAAAAATATTCAGCTAGGTGAATACTTTAATAGGAACAGAAGAGAAGGAGATGACCCATAAATAAAGCTCTGGAATTATTTATATATTAAAAAAACTATCATGCATGTCAACAACCATAATGGATAGTTACAAACAAGATGTTTCGTTACAAAGATCACATTCTGCTGTGAAGGAATGGCTGAAAAATATGATTGGTGAGAAGAGCTATGAAAATTATAAGGCACATTGCATGTACTAAATATTGTATGTGAAAACAGGTAGTCAATGGCCAAAATGGGTTTAAGGCAGTTTTATATGCACACAATTCTGTTACCTGCATTTCATGTTTGTTCAATTAATTTTAATATATCTATGCTTTGAAAACCATGGGAGCTGTCATAGATTTAATTTCAAAGTTAGGATTTGTAATTGTGTTATTTTTGGGTTCAATATGTGATGCATGTTTTTTCCTTAGAGCCTTGCTTGAGATACAGTGGGGTGCCCGGGTCCCTTGATTTACAGTCAATCAATTAATAAAATAACTGGTGAAGTAATTTTTCTAATTAGGGGTTCACAATCAAAGTTAACCATCATCTTGTGAAAAATGTTAATGTTTTCTTAACACAATAGATAGTATTGTGATTCTATTTTGTGTATGTATGGCTCTGCGGATCTTTGCTGTACTAAAGAAATTAAACGGAAGAAAAACTAATACACCATAATGACTAATATTTCTGAAAAGAAAACTTAGAAAGAAGGCTGACTGTGTATTGTTGTTGACACATCCACAATAAAAAATAAACTCTACTTTTAACAGAAGAATAGGGCCATCTTATGAGAGGAGCAAGATGGTGGCCGATGAATCAGCCTTAGGTGGCTCCCAACAAGGTGGCAGCAATAAATTCTATATGAAAGCTAGAGCTGGACTATGACAAAACCCCAGCAGACCAGAAGTTTTGTAGAACTTTGTTGGGCTTTACCTTGGATCGCAGCAGTGGTGAAACAGGCCGAATTGTTAATAGCAGGGTGAAGGTGCCTTGATAAGCAGCTTTTCCTCGCTTCAGGTCGGTGTGTCTTGGGCAGACCAGCGGCCGTAACGGGGCCAAAGTCGATGGCGAGAGGAAGAGGCGCCATTAAACAGGCTGTCCCCAAACATCCTACCAGACGATTGCGGTGGACGCAGCCCCTTTCTCAATACAGTCAGGAAGCCGCAGAAGACCCAGATCGAGAGTAACCCAGACAGGAAGGGGAGGAGCGCTATCGCGCAGCCCCAGCTGCACCGGACCAGTGCCTCGGTGCTCAAGCTCGACCATGGAAACACTGCAGCAGACTGACACCCAGGCTCAGGTAGGCGGTCAGTGCTCCACACAGACTGATAAGACCGTACTGGGCAGTGGGGAGTCTGGGGAGCCCGAGGAGGACGAGACTTTGAGGGGACAACGTATAGATCTCCCAGATGAGTCTGGGACTGGGGAGATTACTTTGGCAGTACAAATGCAGTCTGAAGTGGGAGTCGGCAGTGGAAGTGAACAATGAAGTGTATCCAGAGGAGGTGGATAGCAATAGCAAAGAGGCTTCTGCAGAGCTACCTTCTCAAGTACAGATTTGGGGGCAGAAATCTGCTCAAACTGATCTTATGTTAAAGGCGGCCCAAAAACTAAGGTTAAGGATACTAGTAAGGCCCCAACAAAGGGCATATTGGACCAGCAGGGGAGCCCGAGTCAACAATTCCTAGCCTGGAGCTACTGGTAAAGCAAAAACAAGATGGAAACTCCAAGACATCAGGTGCACGCAGTGAAAGGGATGGACTCAGAGGCTAATGACTTCTTCTTCTCCCTGTGGGATGCCACCTGGTCAGATGTAGGGTCAGGGTCCAACTCAGAATCAAGTGAGATGGAGAGTTTACCAGGCACCAGCGGCATGGATTCCATCGCGACAACCCGGAAGATGCACACCAGAGTGGGCAGAACAGACAACCAGAGGCATAGGGACTAAAAGTGGGACTACTCCCCTGGGGAACAACATGTTGGGGACAACAATAAGACCCCCGTCGACAGTCAGCCCTCAATTCCTCCTACATTGGATACTATTTTGCAGTGTGTAGTTGCACAACGTGACAAAGCTCGCCAGAAAAGCAGACGATCACAGACCGCAGCTCGTAAACTACAGGGGGCAGTAAGGAAAATAGCTAAAACCTGCAACACCATCAGTGACCGGATGACGGACCTTGAGACAAGAACAGCTACCCTCGAAATAGATATAGCCAGCACCAAGGGCCAAGCAGAAGCTCATGAGGCTCAACTAATAGACATTCAGTGGAAGCTCGAGGACAATGAAAACTGTCAGAGATGAAATAATCAGCAATTTTTGGGAATCCCTGAAGTGAAAGAGGGCTCGCACGCACGTATGTACATTGTCCAGTTGCTGCAAAACTCCTTCCCGGAACTTCAAAGCTGGAACTGGTCCCATGAAATTCGAAGGGCGCATTGAGTTCACACTTCGGCAACCAGTCAACCCAGACGCCAAACCACGAGCACTTCTGTTGTATTTTGGAAATTTTCTGCTAAGACAGAATATATTCGAAAAAGCTAGACCTGAGGCTCAGCGTTCTGGAGATGGGTTCTCATTCTTCTCCTATCACAGTCGAACGTCGATGGCATTTACGACAAATGATTTAACCTTTGACTCAGCTGAAAGTAATCTGGGGTGATCACACCAGAATCTTCGCATCCGAGATCAAGGCAAAAGAGTTCTTAACCAAAGGCGGGATATGACTCTATGACTGTAAGACCAGGTTGAAATATGTATTGTTTTTTTTTATCTGGGTAAATGACTCTATGCGGAACCAGGGGTGCACTAAGGTCCCCTAACGTGGGTTGACAGGCACTGATAGGCAGAATTTAATCCAGGGTGAGGAATACCCATGTAATTTATGAAGGATTAGCTTTATGAACAAACATGCTCGGCCTAGAAAGAAAAGGGAATTAAAGTAAGGGAGGGGATAAGAAAAAACAATGAAAGGGAATATATATATATATATATTTATATATATATATATATATATATATATATATATATATATATATATATATATATATATATATATATATATATTATCTACTGGCGGTCGCCAGTAGATAGTTATAGTTAGGACCGTGTTTCCATAGGAAATCTGAAAATTCTATTTTGAATAACTTTGGCGCCGGTTGACGAATCCTCGCGAAATTTTCAAAACTAATGGGGCGCTCCGCTCATCTCCGACCCTGAAAGTCTCGGGGTGATTCGTCAAGCGGGGGCTGAGAAGAAAGGGGGGTCCCAAAACACATTTTCCCCATGCATTTTCCCATAGGACCTTTAGTCGAAGGTACAGCCCGAACGGCTGAACAGAATGACTTGAAATTTGGCAAAGAGGTAGTCCTCAGGTCAGGCATGTGCCTTTTGCATATATGGTGTCAATCTGTTCAGTAGTTCCTGAGAAAATTGCATTTAAAAGCACATAAATATCTATAAGCGCGCACCGTGCGCGCACGGTGCGCGCACCATTACGTGCGCGAGCGTAATTCTGATTGGTGGTTACATGTCAGTCAACATTCGAATCGGTCGAAATCAGGAAGTGTCGGCCACCATTTTGTGTGTTTTGTGTGTGACAGTGAAAAAGAAAGGTGGAGAACGTGAAAAGGGGGCAGGGTAGAGAGTTCCTGACCTCCTAGCCTTTGTCAGGGGGTCCCTGAAGGACCCCGAAGGTTGAAAAAAACATTTGATTTTTTTTCAAAAAATCGCGGGGTGCGCGCACCGTGCGCGCACTGTGAAAATCCTTTTAAAAAAACATATTAAACGAGCCATTCTATATTACAGGATACAGTCAATCTATAACTATATACATAGGTAGCTTATTGTAAAATAAATATATAAAAAATATAATAAAACATACATAACTTAGCATTTAAAACACCTTACAAATTCACTTAAAAAACCATAGGTTTCACACATGTTATAGTTAGAAATTATCATTTAAAAAACCTTGCAAATTCACTTAAAAAAAACATAGGTTTCACACATGTTATAGTTAGCTGGACATTTCACTCATAAAAAACCATTGAAATTCCCCCGTTATAGTTAGTTCAGATAACTATAACTCGCGCGACCGCCACTCTATCACAAGGATGATGTCATCAGTGATGTCATGAGTGATGCCACTGACCATGTCATGAGTGATGTAATATGTGACGTCATCAGCAGTGGATTGCGGTCGCGCGAGTTATAGTTATCTGAACTAACTATAACAGGGGAATTTCAATGGTTTTTTACGAGTGAAATGTCCAGCTAACTATAACATGTGTGAAACCTATGGTTTTTTAAGTGAATATATATATATACACACACATACATACATATATATATACACACACACACACACACATTATCTACTGGCGGTCGCCAGTAGATAGTTATAGTTAGGACCGTGTTTCCATAGGAAATCTCAAAATTCTATTTTGAATAACTTTGGCGCCGGTTGATGAATCTTCGCGAAATTTTCAAAACTAATGGGGCGCTCCGCTCAGCTCCTACCCTGAAAGTCTCGGGGGGATCCGTCAAGCAGGGGCTGAGAAAAAATGGGGGTCCCAAAACACATTTTCCCCATGCATTTTCCCATAGGACCTTTAGTCGAAGGTACAGCCCGAACGGCTGAACAGAATTACTTGAAATTTGGCAGAGAGGTAGTCCTCAGGTCAGGGATGTGCCTTTTGCATATATGGAGTCAATCTGTTCAGTAGTTCCTGAGAAAATTGCATTTAAAAGCACATACATATCTATAGGCGCGCACCGTGCGCGCACCCTAACGTGCGCGAGCGTAATTCTGATTGGTTGTTACATGTCAGTCCACGTTCGAATCGGTCGAAATCAGGAAGTGTCGGCCGCCATTTTGTTTGTTTTCAGTGCGAGAATAGAAAAGGAAGGTGGCGAATGTGAAAAGGGGGCAGGGTAGAGAGTTCCTGATCCCCTAGCCTTTGTCAGGGGGTCCCTGAAGGATCCCGAAGGCAGAAAAAAACATTTAAATTTTATTTTTTTTAAATCGCGGGGGTGCACGCACCGTGCACGCATGGTGAAAAACCATTAAAAAAATATATATTAATTTTTAATACGTAGTTTATTAAAAAATAAATATATAAAAAAAATAATATTACATACATAACTTAGCATTTAAAAAACCGTACAAATTCACTGAAAAAACCATAGGTTTCACACACGTTATAGTTAGGAATTAGCATTTAAAAAACCTTGCAAATTCACTTAAAAAACCATAGGTTTCACACATGTTATAGTTAGGTGGATATTTCACTCGTAAAAAAACAATGAAATTCCACCGTTGTAGTTAGTTCAGATAACTAGAATTCGCGCGACCGCCACACTATCACAAGGATGATGTCATCAGTGATGTCAAGAGTGATGCCACTGACCATGTCATGAGTGATGTAATATGTGACGTCATGAGCAGAGGATTGCGGGCGCGCGAGTTATAGTTATCTGAACTAACTATAACGGTGGAATTTCATTGGTTTTTTACGAGTGAAATATCCACCTAACTATAACATGTGTGAAACCTATGGTTTTTTAAGTGAATATATATAAATAAAACAAAGATAAATAAAAAATAGGGAAGGGAATTTAAATGTTCACATTGCATTAGCTATTACTGTCTTGAGACAACTCCTGGGGTATGGGGTTACCAGATAAACACATATATGCACAATTTAGCCCACCACTTGGGAGGGGCACCACCTTTCATCCTTCACAGACCGGCTCAGGTCTGTTTTTCCTCTGAATGGGGGGGCAGGGTGGGGTGGGGGAGGGCGCAGAGTGTGGGATGGGTGGCAAGAGGAGGTGTGGTGGAGCGGGGAGATGTAGGGTGGAAGGGGGGAGAATAAACCCATAAAAGCAGAGTGTTTGGTGTAGTTTAAGGAAGGAGGTAGGAAAAAGCGTGTGTAATGTAAAACGGTATGATAATCAACTTGGGTGCCTGAAAGGTTTTAGCAATGGGTAGGCTAACTATTTGCTCTGTAAAAATGTTGGAGGCTTAAATGATAGGGGGAAGAGAGGCAGGGTAAGTGAGGTACTTAGATCCCTGGGGGCAGATATAATCTGCCAACAAGAAACTCACTTCCCGTGCCAGAAGAGAGGGCTCAACGTAATTCCAGGGTACACACAGGTAAGCTGCTTTTCCCAGACCACCACGACCAGAGGTGTTGCAATTCACGTTTCTAATCGATTGCCACCCTTAAAACGAACATTATCAGATAAATGGGGCCGCAGGGCAATAGTCTCATTATCAAGTGGACCAACAGTATGTACGGTTTACGGGTCAAATGGAGACGACCCCTGTATGCTAGAGGAACTAGAGCTAGAGTTAGCCTTGTGGCCCTCTCCCCTTATTATTTGTGGGGACTTCAATATTCACATGGATGCAAGTGGCCCGTTTATTAAAGAATATCGGGGGAGGAAGCCACAGGTGTTTAAAGCACTAGGGGCCATATGTAGGAAGCCTAATACCGGTCGGTAACAGCCGATTTTCAGTAAAAATCCCGTTACCGACCGGTATTTAGGCTTTTGGTATGTAGGGGACACATTTCAGGATTCGGTAATTTACCGAATCGGGAAAATTACCGAATTGGTAATTTTACCGATTCGGTAAATACCGAATCCTGAAATGATATGTAGGAGGAGTGTGTGGTAGGTGTGGGGATTCGTTATTTACCACCAACTAAAAGTTGGTGGTAAATGACGATTAGCTGTAAAAAAAGCATTTTTGCGCACTTTGAAGTGTGCAATGTGGCAGACATACATGCCCTTAGGGCATGTATGTGTGCCACATGTGCACACATGCACGAATCAGGGGTGCAACAGGGTGTCAATGTGACACCCTGCCACCCATGATGATGCCTCCCCCATTACCGAATCGGTATTTACCGATTCGGTAATGGCAACTGGCTTCCCATTCATTCCTATGGGCCTCCAGGCCCATAGGAATGAATGGGAAGCCAGTTGCCATTACCGAATCGGTAAATACCGATTCTAAAATACCGACACTTACCGATTCGGTAATATTTTACCTACATTACATTTACCGATTCATAAATACCGAATCTGTATTATTCGGTATTTAAGAATCGGTAAATGTAATTTACCTACTTATGGCCCTAGATGTCCTGATCGCTAGTCATGGACTAGTCGATATTTGGTCCTCTAGGAAGCCAGGTGATTCAGGTTATACTTACTTCTCATGCTCTCATCGGAAATGTGTCAGGCTTGATTACTTTTTTGTTTCCGCCACCCTTATAGAGGGTGCTGATATCAGGAAGCTGCCAAAAGTGTTGTTGGATAACAACCCTCTGATGCTGGAAATTATGGTACAGGGGCATGAACGATCTTGTACAAAGTGGAACTTTGATAAGAAATTGCTGATTACGGAGGGGTTGATGGAGCATATTAGGGGATGGACCCAACAGTTCTTTGATATAAATAGGTTAAGTGCCTCCAGAGAAATAGTGTGGGATACGTTTAAGGCGGGGTTAAGGGGGAGATCGCTGGTTTTGTTGGACAACGTAGGAAGAGGCAGAGAGAGGAATTATATTGACTAACAGACCAACTGTTGAAGTGTGAGGAGGAACACACGGCTGCCATTGCCCAAACACAGGTAGAGCAAAAAACTCAGCTTGAACAAGAGGTTACAAGGATAATGGCAGAAATTATTGGATTTCACAGTAAATCAGTGGCGGAAGCCTTTCAAACTTATACCATGGATAATTATGAGTTTGAGGGGCTACAGGTAAACATTTGCTACTACGGTTAAGACAAAGGGCAGCAGCAATTAATATCTTGAGGCTAAAAAGGAAAGATGCAACCCTAGCCACAGAAACCCAAGATATTTGAAGCGTATTCGCAGAGTTTTATAGGGACCTTTATCATACTAGGGATGAATCTCCAGTTGCCACTGGGCCTGAAAATGCCGGGAATTCCCCTATCTGGCAGGAACTAGAGGCAGATATTTTGATTAGTGAAGTTACCAAGGCTCTCCAGGTGATGGCCTCAGGTAAGGCGGCTGGCCCTGATAGAATCCAGATGGAAGTTTATAAAGCCCTCCAGTCAGAACTAACCCCTCTCCTGTTAGATCTGTTCCTGGCCGTACATCAGAAGGGAATTCCACCTCAATCCAGGCAAGAAACCAACATCATTGTATTCTTGAAGAAATGGAAAGTTGCTGAGGACCCAGCCTTGTATCGACCCATCTCCCTGATTAACACCGATGAGAAACTATATTCTAAGATCATCGCGCTCCGACTTCTAAAATTATCGCCACTTTGGTGAGCCTATGGCAACATGGATTCATACCAGGGAGAGGGACTAAGGATCACATACGTCGGGTAATGTCCTTGTTCGACATAGCAGATGCCTCAGGGGAGCAGATGACCCTGATCCTCCTTGATGCTCAAAAAGCTTTTGATCAGGTTGAGTGGGTATACTTATGTGACAATTTAAGATCTAATGGGTTTGAACCTCACATGTTAACGGCCATAAGAGCCATATGCTAGGATTCACTTGATGAGTAGGGAGTCCGAAAGGATTTTGGTAGCTCAAGGTACCAGACAGGGGTGCCCTTGCTCACCAATTCTTTTTGCGCTATATATAGATCCACTTATTAGATCAATTATTCAAGATCAGTCAATCAAACCAATAGTGGTCTGAGGGTATAGTACCAAGGTGTTAGCATACGCTGAGGACACAGCTGCCGTCACCCCTGACCCAATGGGCGCAATTGCGAGGATCAAAGTCTTGGCCCTGGAATTCGGCAGGCAGTCGGGATACTGTTTGAACTCTGAGAAGACTAGGATTGTCTGTACTAAAATCATGATCTGCCAGGATCCACGTAGGACTGAGGTAGCTACCTATCTCGAAATTGATATTTCGGCGGATGTTGGCTCCACATGGCAATCAATTTGGCTCCTCTCATGGAGAAGATTAGTAGAGACTTAAAAAGAATAGATAATTTACATTTGTCTATATTAGGAAGGAACAATGTTCTTAAAATGACGATGTTCCCGAAAGTTTTATATTTATTCAGTTGTATCCCACTAGAGCCAGAACTTGCCTTCTTTAGGAAATTAGACGGAATATTCTCCCAATTTATCTGGCATTATCAGATGGTTCAGGCGATCATTGAAATTTTGGACCCTTTCTCAAGATCGGGGGGGTTGGTGGTTCCCAACTTACTTTATTATTACTGGGCCACAACTTTACAGCAAATGGCTATACTGTTGAAATCAAATACGGGGGCAGAAACAGGCTTAAAAGGTTGGGAAAGCGAGATTCCCCCTTCAATGTTTGAGTTAGCCATAGGTGGTGCAGCACCAGGGGTTTTACTGAGGCAGTTGGAGGGTAGTTACTGCAATAAAACATGTTTCAAGCCTCTTAGAGTGGCTTGGAATGTCTGGCACAAAGTATGCAAACTTTTAGAAATTACTAGGCTCCAGAGATACCTGCTCCTGTGGCGATCACCAGTATTTCTCGCCCCTCTCTATGATGGAATAGATAAACTTTGGGAACAGGCAGGAGTCAGTAGGATAGTCGATGTTATTGATCTGAATGGAATAATTTCTTTTGTAGATCTTCAGGAGTGGTATAGTTTTGACTCTAGATAATTTTTTAAGTATGTCCAAATTAGGGAGACAATTAGACCCGTCGTATCACATATTATTAGTACAAATCGGATTCCACTGCTAGAAAGTATTCTGTATAAACAACCTTGAATCAAGGATTTATACTCCATCCTGATAAACGCCAATCCGCGCAAAATCGCTTGGGCAGGCTAGAGAATCACGATTTGGACATAAGCAGGTCATTGACACTCTCCAAGAAAGTGTTTCTCTCTGCTAACTTAAAGGCCCAACACTTCAAAACAGTTTTCAATTTGTACTTTACCCCGGCAAAACTGTTTGCTTGGGGAAAAAGGCAAAATGATCACTGCCCAAGGTGTGGGCAGGGTTCATAGATCTGGTCCATGTGTTTTAAAACTGCAGTAAACTAAATCTGCTGAAAAAAGGGTTTTAAACCTTTTTGCATAAAGTTTTAAGAAAGGATGTGACTGTCTCATCAACCATGATGTTATTAGGCTGTGATGAGAATGCACACTTAGAACCAACTCAGGTATATTTTTGTTTTATGGCAACTGCGGTAGTCCAATTACTGATTGCATTAAAATGGAAGGATGCTGACCCTCCGACATATCAAGCTTGGTATGCCAGACTGCTTCACGTATATAACATAGAGATGGCATTGTATAAATGTAACGCCGGAGTGCGAGGAGAAGGGGCAGGCAAATTTGGGTCCCTTTGTTGGACTAGGTAGGGAGTATAACTCCTCCAAGCGATGTCCAATATTTGGCTCTAGGATAGTATGCAACGTATAAGTAATACTGTACTGGGTTAAACGTATTCCTCTTTTCTTCTTTTGTTGTTGTATATTTATTTAAGGAACTATATGGCTGAACAGATGTAAGAACCATTTATAATACTGACTTGTGCATTTGTATAGATCTATTTTATTTCTGTAATTATTGCATTTTCTGGGAAGAAACAAAAAAAAAAAGAATAGGGTCGTTTTTCTCATTTGAAAAATGGAAACTTGTATTTTCTCTACATCGTATTGATAAACAAGGGAAATAGGTTTGTACCACGTTTGCCACTGTAAAATACTGTTTGTGTTATTTTGTATTTAGCATACAGAAAGAAGGTTCAGATGCATTTGCCCTATTTTTTCTTCACACGTGCAGAGTGTTTGTAACACACACCAATTATCTTTTATAAAAACTTAAAAAATGTGTTTCCATGCAATACTTCTAAAATATTTCCATTACGGTTCATAAAATTAACTACCTATTAAAGTTAAAACATGTATTCCACTGAGCAGCAAGTGAGAGTCATATCTAACATATAGATTTTAGATCATGTGTCAAGCGACAAGATCTTTACAGGATATCAATGGCGAGCTCATATTCGAGGCAAGAGTTATTCCTACGTCCCTCCGACAGATGCTATCATTTTCAGAAAGAAAGGAGATGTGCATCAATTATTAAAGTCCTGGAGCATTAATTAAATTAAAATAACAATAAGGTATACTATTCCAAAATCAATTACCCAAGCATCCAATTTAGAGGCTTGAAATGTTTCTGATCACCAGAAGCATTAGCTTGTAGTAGCAAGTGCTTCTGGGATCGTGGACGTTGGGTAGGTGAATGGACAACTGCTTCTACATCAGCAAAGTTCCTGAAGCCACAACTAGAAAGGGCCCAGACCTTACTAAAGGAGGGTCACAAATTGCAAGAGCATGCACATCTCAGTGTAAGTTACACTACACACCTAACACTGTGAGGGGGTAACACTCACTGCAGAGTATCCTTACTCTCCCCGAGTGAAGATTAGGTCCACCTATATCGTTTTTGGTCCTGAAGAAATGCCACTCAATCTATCCTGATGGTATAGGCATGAAACATGCCGTCCTTACACATTATTGATTGGAATACACCGTTTCCATTAAGGAGAAGCCAGGATCATTATATCCCCAGGTTTCCCTCACCTTTTTTACGTGACATCAATATTGTCAGTTGCTTTAAAAAATCTTCTTAGAAATATCTATAGTCAACTTTAGATCAGATCTTTCTCCAATCTTTCCACCATTTTACTGGGACATACAACATATACCCAGTATTAGAACATTGGAACGTTGGAAGCTCCATTGAAAACAATGGAGTCGTTCCGGGCTTATAATGGCTGGTATAAGCCCGGAGCTCCAACATTGCAAATGCTTCTTTGTTCACAGCTGTGGCTGCGAACAAAGGCTTCAGGGAGCCTGAGGGGATTTCAATCCCCTCGCGCTCCCTAAAGCCTTTGCTTAATTTGTTAGAACATTCTGTCCTCTAGTAAGCCAGGTGATTTGAAGCTTTCGACTTGCCTTCGGCTTGGACCTTTAACGCTACGGCGGGCTATAAGGCTATATTACTTTGGGAAATTGAGAAGATCTCCAGCAAAGAGCATCCTTGATGGGGCCGTTGGGCTTTGCAGAGCCAGCCCACTGTGGAGCAAGCCCAATTATGAAGCATGCTTCCTTTGGATGGGTGAGGGCACTTGCTTCCACAAGATAATGCTTCTGGTTTTTAGAAAGAATCCAGGCCTCTAAATTGGATGCCTGGTTTATTGATTTTGAAATTATACTTTATTGTTATTTTTCATATGAAGCAGGAGACTATATACAGGATCTCCCAATTCTCCTTGTCCTTATACTTTTAAGAGCAATGCACTGAATTAGCCATAAAAAATCTTTGAAGAAAAGAGAGGTGCATTCAACAGTCAAATGACATTGTGTCGAAGGCTTGAACACAACAACAATGCCACGGTGAGGTTAAGGGCTCTTTTACGAGTACGCCATGGCGGTACAACAACCGCCACACTGCGAGCCCGCCCGCAGTATTTTGAGTGTGGTGGTCGGACCGCTGCAACCGCTGGAGTTCCAGGATCCCGCAGTGGTCACGCAGCAGTCAGGTGTAGGAACATATCTGGCAGTGCAGCAGCGGCAACACCAAGCATATTCTGAGTTGCCTCTTAACCGCCCTTTTTATGGCAGTGAGCCTGCCATGAAAAGGGTGGTGGAGAAGCAGCGAAGGCAGCTCTAGCAGTGCCCCCTGCCACCTTTGAGTCTGTTGGATGCATGCAAGTGGGCACATGTTGTGTCCCCCTGGAATTGCACCCTCTTTCCTGCACGGAGTGGCATGCGCACAACATGGTGCATGCCACGCCATGCAGGAATGTGCAGTTGGAGCTCTGACAGCAGTGGTCTATATGTTAGGCTCTCCTATAAGCCTAACAGATCATCACCATTAGACCACTGCAGCACTGCCCTCCAGACCAGGATTTAACTCCTAATCTGGAGGGCAGGTGCACGACACATTTGACAATCCTCCAGCGCATGGACCCCCAAATCATAATGATGCCCAAACGGCAACTTTGGAGTCCTCCATTTTTCCTGCCACCATGCTGCTCCTGTTAGGGCCCCCCTTAGTTGCCTCTCCACCACCCTTTTCATGGCGAGCTCCCCGCCCAAAAAAGGCCAGTGGTGAGGCAACTAGTAAAATGCTTGGCGGTGCTGCAGCAGCTCTGCCAGCATATTCCTGCCTATGACTGCTGCACGACCACCACGGGATCCTGGATCCCCAGCAGTCGCAGCAGTCCTGTGGACGTCCGACTCGGTATACCACAGGCGGGCCAGCAGTGTGGCAGTGCTTGGACTGCCACCTCAGGTACGATGGCCGTACTCATCATAGGACCTTAAGTCTTCAAGTCAGCTTCTGGGATCTTACAATCGGGATATGACACCTATGAGTTATTGCTTTGCTTTTGAATTGCAACTTTAGCCTGTAGAGCATTACTATAACCTTATTATAGTCTGGGGAGGGGCATTCCTCTAAATAATGTATAAAGACCTTACATAGTTCCACAAATTCCTTTTAGACCAAACATGCTGTTTTCATAACATCTGTACAAAAAAATACCAAACATTTGAAATTGTCTTTTTAACAACTGATTAAATGAATACCACAGTGCTTCCTAGCAGCACTCTAGCATTATACACATCAAATTAAGATTACTGTTCTGTTAGTGTGTTTCTTAAGGTAATGGAAATACTTTGTCCTGGAGGTCATTAGTGACCGTTCTAAAAAATAACTGGGATGCTTACAATGGAAGTGGCATACCTCTTATTATGTTAAGTTTACATGCGGACTTGTTTTCTGCTGAATGTCAAATTGTACGCTTTGCACAAACTATATTACTTCGGGAGTCTTAATAAAATGCAGTTAATGTGGCCCAAACCAAGGCTCACTGATTTTGTGTCGGTTAGTAACATTTTCTTTGAGATCTGGTGAATGTTTATACTGTTTTTTACAGTGTTTGAACCCGTTTTGTATAAAAATTGTAATATGACAAATAGTTACTAGACAATACTGTCACAGAATGTGACTCATAATGCTGCAAAATTAGCTTTCAGGCTGCATACTTTTGTCAACCTTGCCACATAAATCAGTCCTCTAGTGACACAAAATGTCAGTGCTCCTGGAAATAACCCACAGTTCTTATATGAATACTCATGACTATTGGGGATTTCTATCCCTTGTTACCAAATTTCCATATAAAGGTCCACATACTCTTTATTGGCAATGTTCACTTTTCCCCTAAAGTTGCACTGGGTTTCAAACAAATCTTCATTTTCTGCCTTTTCAATACTTTGTTTTCTCTGGCGCTCTTTGGACCTGCTTGGAGTATGTTGTGGTCCGCTCTGGCCACAAAGACAACCCCACTGCAGGTCCATGTGCCTTGATTCTGAGGCACACTGTGAAACAACTTACCCGTTTGGTGAGGCGTGAGTGCAGCAGCGGGCTGGCTGTGGTCCCTTCAGCAATCCGATGGATTTTGAATTGTGGAGGAGAAGGTAATGCGGCTTCTACTGCAGAACTGAATACTTACCTGAACTGCAATATCCAGCATGCATAGCAAGTACACGCCCACTGTGGCAGGATTAAGAACTTAAAACACCTGTGAGAATTGTGCACACTGCTCCTTTCCTTCTGATGCCAAGCCAGTGACAAAGGGAAGTTGTTCCGAAACGCGTATGGAATGAATTGGCGCACAACTTTGCTGGAAGGACTTGGTTGAGTTTGCTGTTGCCTGCCGAATAAAGAAGGATGAAATATAACGTTGTGTGTGGTGTCTTCAATCTGCGAACAGCTTTCGAATGGAGTATGTTGTGGTCCGCTCTGGCCACGAAGACAACCCCACTGCCGGAGAAGCAGGTCCATGTGCCTTGATCGTGAGGCACACTGTGGAACAAGGTACCCGTTTGGTGAGGCGCAAGTGAAGCAGTGGGCTGGCCTTGTTCACTTCAGCAACCCGATGGATTTTGAATTGTGGAAGAGAAGGCAATGCGGCTTCTACTACAGAACTGAATACTTACCTGAACTTCAATATCCAGCATGCATAGCAAGTACACGCCCAGTGTGGCAGGATTAAGAACTTAAAACACCTGTGAGAATTGTGCACGCTGCTCCTATCCCCCTGATGCAAAGTCAGTGACAAAGGGAAGTTGTTCCGAAATGCGTATGGCATGAATTGGCGCAAGTCTTTGCTGGAAGGACTCGGTTGAGTTTGCTGCTGCCTGCCGAATAAAGAAGGGTGAAATATAACGTTGTGTGCGGTGTCTTCAATCTGCGAGCAGCTTTCGATTGGAGTATGTTGTGGTCCGCTCTGGCCTCGAAGACAACCCCACTGCCAGAGAAGCAGGTCCATGTGCATTGATCATGAGGCACACTGTGGAACAACGTACCCGTTTGGTGAGGTGAAAGTGAAGCAGCGGGCTGGCCTTGTCCCCTTTAGCAACCCAATGGATTTTAAATTGTGGAGGAGAAGGTAATGCGGCTTCTACTACAGAACTGAATACTTACCTAAAATGCAATATCCAGCATGCATACCAAGTACACGACCACTGTGGCAGGATTAAGAACTTAAAACAACTGTGAGAATTGTGCA